>NW_027361719.1:14830000-19692500 GCF_039654945.1 Dendrobates tinctorius
ACATACCCAGGTAATATATATACACACACACTGCGGACAGCTCCGGGAGGACATCACACAGGCACGGTGACAGGCGGCACATACCCAGGTAATATATATATATACACACACACTGCGGACAGCTCCGGGAGGACATCACACAGGCACGGTGACAGGCGGCACACATACCTGGGTAAATATATATATATATATATACACACACTGCGGACAGCCCCAGAAGGATACCACACAGGCACGGTGACAGGCGGCACACATGGCGCTGTCAGCTGGGCTGCACACAGGGCATGGCAGCTCCTCTCCCTGCCCCCGCACCTGCACAGGTGACATGCTCTTGTCATGGAGGTGACACAGGCAGCAGCTGCCATGCTGGCCACCACACACGGGCACTCACCTCCAGCAGATGACGTTGGTGACAGGCTGCCCCTTCCTGCCAGGCCTCTGCAGCAGGGGGCAAATAAGGGGCACAACAAAGAGCAATAAACCCTTTATGGCTTCCCTCTCATGCTTGTTATTGTTGTGTTTGCTGGCTGTTGTGATGTCCTGGCAGCAGCCGCCCCTCCTTCCACGGCTCCTCTAGGCTGGCACCGGGGTCTCCGTGTCTGGCTGCATAGGAAGGCCGTGCAGTGCCCACATAACCTGTTTGCCCCCTGCGGGTCCGGTCGCTTAGAGGATAGGGGGCAGGTAATGCAGCTGGCTGGCTCAGGCCTGTGCTTGCTCCTAGATTTCCCAGCTACCCCTGCCTCTCTCTTCTTAGTGGCTGTTTTCCTTCCCTGGGTTCCACAGCCAGATCATGGAGTTTCCTGTTGCGCATGCGCGCAGAGGAGCGAAGGGCAGCCCTGGGGATTCCGTGCCCACAATACACAATCCGCACTACGGGAGCCGGGAGGGCAGCTGCGGCCGCCATTTTGGTTGTGGGCAAATGCGTAGCGTTTTCGCTTCTAACCTTCTTTACTACCAGCGTCAGAGGGATTAATGACCTATCGTGGTCCGCCATTAGCGCTTTTGCTTTAATATAGTATCGGTGTTTATTAGTTGTGTGGCGCGGTCACTATCAGCACAAAATGGCTGGTGACATAAACAAGTATCACAGGAGGGGAGTGACAGGCGGGAGAGCAGGCCGTGCCCCTGACTGACATGGAGCGCGGCTCCTGTGTGTACAGCGGCCACTCGCCACATATTACCTCAGCGCCGGAGTGTGGAGCGCACACTATGGCTGACCCTGCCGTCCTCTCCTTCCAGAGCAGCTTTATTTCCGTCCCCATCGCCATTGCCAGGACAGTCATAGTCTTGAATGACACCATATATTGTACTAAAACACGGAGGAAAATAGGATTTTTTTTGTTGGTGTTGTGTGGTAAAAATGCCGGAAACACAATTCTGCAGCTCCGTGCGATTATGGCGAAACCAAACCGCTGTCACTTGGTATTATTATTCTAGTGACTTCAAAATACTGAATTTGCGAAAAAAAATGATTGGTGTCGCCATTTTCTGAGATGGTACAATGTTATGTTTTAATAGTTGTGTATTGGATATGTGTGTGTATATATATATATATATATATATATATTTCTTTCCAATGAGGGCAGTGTTAGGCTACTTTCACACTTCAGGTTTTCGGCGTCAGGCGCGATCCGGCAAATGTTTAGTAAAACCGGATGTGACGGATCCGGTTTTCTGCCGGATCCGTCTTTTTCTTGACAGACAAAACCGGATCCGTCTCATCCGGTTCATCCGTTTTTCTATCCGTTTTTCGACGGATTACGCCGGATCCGGTTTTTAAAATTGACCCTTGTGGCCTTCCGAACGGGATTGGCTACTGGAAAACTATATATAGCATGTTCCTACAGCCCTTCTTTGACAGGTTGTAGAGGAGAAAGTGCAGGTTGGAGAGAAGAGCAAGTTACTGGCGAAGATGGATGTTGTCATTGGAAATATTTTGAAGAATTTGGCGGATTTTATAGCGGAGGCGAATCGTTTGAGGGTGATTGTTCTGGAGAAGGAGAGAGCGAGACAGCAGCGCATCAGGCATCGTAGACGACGTTTGTGGATCCACCCCATCACAGCCAAGAGAATGACGCGTGGGGTCTATTCTACACTCTGCATGGACCTTCGACGAAACCCGGATAAATTTTTTGGATATGTTCGGATGAAAATGGAGAATTTTGATTACTTGGTGGAGCGCATTGCACACCTCATAAGAAAAGCGGACACCTATTGCCGCTTCTCTGTTTCACCCGCAGAGCGTCTGATGGTGACTTTAAGGTAAGCCACATTTATTGGATATGCTCGCATCAGAGCACACTTTCACTGCAATCTTGTTGGTGGTAGTTTGTATCTCCAAGTGTTATAGCTCAGTTTTGGTATGTAATGCTGTGATTTAAAACTAATTGTTTTTTAATTCCCCACAGATTTCTTGCAACTGGAGAATCCCTTTCGTCACTGCATTTCCAGTACAGACTTGGGATTTCCACCATATCTGGAATAGTGAAGTACACATGCCGTGCACTGTGGGACTCCTTAGCTGAAGAGTTTTTACCAGAGCCCACAACAGAGAGGTGGATTGAAATTGCTGACAAGTTTCAACAGATATGTCAGTTTCCCAACTGCTTGGGCGCTGTGGACGGGAAACATATCCGCATTGTAAAGCCAGCTGGATCGGGATCGGAATATTTCAATTACAAGAAATATTTTTCAATTGTCCTCATGGCCATCGCTGACGCGGAATACAAATTTATTGCGGTTGATATTGGGGCCTATGGCTGCTCCAATGACTCTCAAGTTTTCAAACTGTCTGCCATGGGGCGTAAACTGTATGGAAACACCTTCCAGTTCCCACCACCTAGACCGCTGCCGCAAACATCTGGTCCACCTATGCCATTTGTCTGTGTAGGGGATGAAGCCTTCCAGCTGTCAGAACACCTTTTGAAACCGTACTCTAGCAGAGGATTGACAAGACCAAAACGCATTTTTAATTACCGCCTCACAAGAGCAAGAAGAATGGTTGAATGTACCTTTGGTATTCTGACAGCCAAATGGCGGGTCCTATTGACTGCGATCAACCTCAAGACAGAAACTGTGGACGAGGTGATCAAAGCGTGCGTGGTACTCCACAATTTTGTTATCTGCAAGGAACCCATTTTCTATTGAGGACACCTCTGAAGAAACCACCTTGCAAGATTACCATGACATTACCACTAGAAGTTCTGTGACGGTTTCAGTAATGAGGGACAATTTTGCACTATACTTTATGTCACCTCAAGGCAGAGTACACTGGCAGGATGACAGAGTGTGAAAGATTTGTGCCCAACCAAACTTGTGTACCTTCTGTACCAACAGTATATACCTTTGCCAACCAAAGTTGGCTATCTTGTCATGGTCTCTATTTTTAGCTTTAGGCCACAGGTGTGTACCTGGTTGTGTTTTATGCAAAGTATTTCACCTTTTAACAAAAGTTGTGTACATTGTTAGGAAATCACCAACAATAAACACAACTTGTTAGGTGAAATACTTTGCTTCAAACACAACCAGGAACACAACTGTGGCAAAAAGCTAAAATTTACCCAGTTATATACCTAGTTTTGAATACCATTTCACCTTTTAAATACCCTGTATTTAACCTTTTTCGCCGCAGAAAGAAATGACAGACAACCAGTGTAAAATAATTTAACTTTTATTGAAAAATGTTTTTTTTAGTAAACTTTTTTAAAATTTTAATAAACTTGTTTAATAAAGCTTTGAAACCATAAAACTGGTCATTTTTATTTAAATACACACATTATAAATCTGTGTAGTGTGTGGTGGAAATACTGCTGGAGGGGCTGCGGGACACTTCGACACTGGGAGTGTGGAGAGAGGACTGGGATCGTGGTGGGGAAGGAACAGTTAGAGGTGAAGGTGTGGAAAAAACTACAGAATGGGTGGACATGTGGGAAGCAGAAGAGGTGGTGGGTGGTGGAGTGGAGGGTTGGGCAGGGACTGTAGGAGCAGATGATGTTGATGGCAAGTTGTATGGGGAAGGAGTTTGGTACGGGGCAGGTTGCTGGAAGTGGGGAGATGTCTTGTACGGGGCAGGTTGCTGGAAGTGGGGAGATGTCTGGTACGGGGCAGGTTGCTGGAAGTGGGGAGATGTCTGGTACGGGGCAGGTTGCTGGAAGTGGGGAGATGTCTGGTACTGGGGAGGTTGCTGGTACTGGGGAGTTTGCAGGTACTGGGGAGGTTGCTGGTACTGGGGAGGTTGCTGGTGCTGGGGAGGTGGATGGTGCTGGGGAGGTGGATGGTATGTAATAGGAGGGGGAGGATGGAAAGTGGCTGGAGGGGGTGTAGATGTAATAGGAGGGGGAGGATGGAAAGTGGCTGGAGGGGGTGTAGATGTAATAGGAGGGGGAGGATGGAAAGTGGCTGGAGGGGGTGCAGGTGGAGGAACTACTGTGGTGGGAGGAGGAGGTTGGGAGGTAACTTGCTGGAGAGCAGCGTGGCATGAATGCATTACATGCATCTGCTGGGCAGGAGAGAGCGTTTCCATGCGCTCCACAACAGACCTGAAAAAGGTGTGGTTTGGCGAAGATCTTGCTTCTGAATGCATGGTTTGCAGAAGTGTCTTCACCTCCAGAATGCTGGAGTTGATCTGCTGATAGCCTGCGGAGATTTGCTCTGACAAGACTTTTAGACAGTTCTGGAAAGATGCATTCAGATGCAAGAACTCTGGCGCATAAGTCTTTTCCTGACCCCTCTGCCGCCCAGTACCCGCAGGTGTACTAGAGGTGGCAGGGGCAGAAGGGTGGGGTAAAGGGAAAGCGATCTCCTCACCAGCAGCTTCATGTAATGTAGGCGGCCACGATGCTCCTGTGCTGGTGGATGGGACAGATGGGTCGAATGTGTGGGAAGGCTGGGAAGGTGCAGATGTACCGGGGCGGTCGAAGTGTCCCTCGGTGCCGGTCTCCTCAGGGATCGCCTCAGAAGGGTCCAATCGTGCAGGCTCCCGAGTGCTGCTCACCGTGCTGTGGAATAAAGAGAAAAAAAAACAATTAAAATAGTGACATGGTATGGCCCTGGCTGAAAAAAAAAAGTCACATCTAAACATTTTTTTGTCACATGTGGTGTGTAATATTTACCTTCTGGTGAGCATTGTCTCCCGGAGGAACGACAGGGCTCGTGCGTACTTGTACTTGCTCCTGCGTCCTCCAGATCCACTCGGGGCCCGCATCTCTTTATTGAACTCCTTCCTGAAACGATCCCTCACAGACCGCCACCGCTTCACAATTCTCTCCCCTGAAACGAGAAAGGACAAAGTGGTTAGTATACAACATCAGTGTTTCCCAAACTCCAGTCCTCATGGTCCCCAGGGGTCATGTTTTCAGGATTTCCAAAGTAAATAGAAATCCTGAACACATGATCCGTGGGGACCACGAGGACTGGAGTTCGGGAAACACTGGTTTAAATCAAGCAACCGGTACTGTATATACTTACGCTCTTTAATCTGGGCCCGAGCTTCGAGGTCCTCCCAGCGGTCCACAAGTAGCGAACAGATTTCCTCCCAGAGTCGTCGGGTAACGATCAGGTCAGCGTGGCGTCGGTCAGCCATATTCCAGAGCGGCTCCCTTTCTCTGACGAGAACGATGAGGCGGTCCACATCAATCCCTCCATCCTCACCGTCAGAGTCGGGAGAACGCTGTGAAGGCTGTTAAAGAAAAAGACAAAAATAACATAATTAGCCTCCACAAAAGAAATGAAATAAAAAGTGCAAAAAAACCAAAGCAAAAATATTTATACTTACATGCTGGTGACCGCCGCGTTGCTGTCGCCGACGACCCTGGGAGGCACTGCGAGGACCTCTTGGCCGAGCACGAGATTGGGAAGGCTAGAGAAGAAAACAAAAAATGTTATGTCTTTGGATGTAGGCATTTGTTTGCTGTGTGTGGTCTGCAGAACATTATTTTCTATGTGTTGTGTGTAGTGTGATGTTGTGTTTCTGCGTTTGATGCAAAAAACTTACCAATTGTGAGCCCACTCCAAGTGTCTGTCCATCCCTTCCTTCTTCTTCTGGGAGCTCCTCTTCATCTTGTGGTTCCTGTTTTGAAATAAAAGGCAATGAATACACATATATTACAGAGATGATGGATTTTGGAAATAAAAACTTACCGTCAAACGCTGACGATGCGAGGGAGGGCTCCCAGAAGATGTGCTGTCTTCCTCATGGCCAGACTCCATGGCTGTGGGTGGTGTTTCTGCTGCTGCCATTGCTGCTGCTGCTGCTGCATCTATTGGGCGGCTGTTGAATAAAGAGAAACAAAGGGCCAATGAATATCTTGATATTCCATAGCCCTAGTTTGGAGGAATGGGGGATTTGATAATTACCGTCTCTCATCTGCTGCTGGACTCCCCTCCCGTTGTTCAGCATGCTGCTCCATTTGGGGTGGTGCTGATGGTGCTGCTGCTGCAGATGTCTGCTGCCTTCTCCTGCTCCTGGTTCTTGGCTTGGGTGGCATGTTGGGTGTGGCTGAGGGTCCCATTGTCTTGCTTTTATTTATGTCCTGTGGGCAGAGCTACAGAGCATGCTCAGACCAAAGAAACCGGATCCGGCACATTGCGGCGCTCATAGGCTTTCATTGTATGAAAAAGCCGGACACGCCGGATCCGGCGTGTCCGGCTTTTTCGACGGATACAAAAAACGTTACAGTCTCCGTTTTTTCCAGATGCCGGATCGCGTCACATTGCCGGATCCGGCGAAAATCGGATGAAACGCATGGCCATCCGGCTCGATCCGGCTCTAATGCAAGTCAATGGGGGGGAACCGGATCCGGCATTGCATTTCGACGGATCCGGTTTTAGTCAAAAGCGCCGGATCGCGCCTGAAGCCGAAAAGCTGATGTGTGAAAGAGGCCTTAGTAACAGCAACTTGGATTTGCTATAGGTTTTTATTTTTTCCTACTTTTTATTTATTTTTTTTATTTTATTTTGTCATTTATTGCACACATACAAATCCTTTGCAGGGGCACTTCAGCTGTTAAATATTTGTTACCATTTTTTTATTTGATTTTCCCTATAACCAGGGCTAATACATTAGTCCCCAGTTGTTGGGGCTTATTTTTGCGGGATATGCACTTTTGAGTGACACCATTCATTTAATTGTGTGATAGACTGGAAAACGGAAAAAAGATTCCAAGTGAGTTGAAATTGAAAATAAAAGTTCAATTCCACAATTGTTTTTTTTTTTTGTTTACAATGTTCATCATACAGTAAAACTGACCTGGCAAATATGATTCTCCAGACCGGTGCGATTATGCAAATGCATAACATGGATAGGTTTTTTATTTGTAAGTGGTAAAAAAAAATTCGGAAATTTGTATGAAAAAAAAATGTTGCCTGTGTCGCTATTTCACTGGCTTTCACAGGAGAACTGTCTTTACAAGCACAGAGGTCTTCAGCAGACCCCCAGATGTCAAAGCAACTAGTGATGAGCGAGTATACTCGTTGCTCGGGTGATCTCCGAGTATTTGGATGTGCTCAGAGATTTAGTTTGTGTCGCCGTAGCTGCATGATTTGCAGCTGCTAGACAGCCTGAATTCATGCGGGGATTCACTAACAAACAGGCAATCCCCACATGTATTCATGCAGCCATGGCGACACAAACTAAATCTCTGAGCACGCCAGAATACTCGGAGACCACCCGAGCATGCTCGCTCATCACTAATAGCAACCCATCGGCACGATCACATCATGGGTGGACCAAATTTGTACATATAATGATGTGCCCCCCCTCCGTCACTGGCGCATATTAAATGCCACTTTCAGAGATTGACATTGGTATTTCACAGGCTAACAGTCGCAGGTGGATCTCTCCACCACTGGCTGTTAGAGGCACATGATGGTTGAATAAATCGGCCATCATCTTCCAGTAAAGATGCAGGCTTGGCTTGCGAGTCCATACATATAACGTAATTGTACATCATACAGTTGTGGCCAAAAGTATTGACACTCCTGCAATTCTGTCAGATAATACTCAGTTTCTTCCTGAAAATGATTGCAATCACAAATTCTTTGGTATTATTATCTTCATTTAATTTGTCTTAAATGAAAAAACACAAAAGAGAATGAAGCAAAACGCAAAACATTGATCATTTCACAGAAAACTCCAAAAATGGGCCAGACAAAAGTATTGGCACCCTCAGCCTAATACTTGGTTGCACAACCTTTAGCCAAAATAACTGCGACCAACCGCTTCCGGTAACCATCAATGAGTTTTTTACAATGCTCTGCTGGAATTTTAGACCATTCTTCTTTGGCAAACTGCTCCAGGTCCCTGATATTTGAAGGGTGCCTTCTCCAAACTGCCATTTTTAGATCTCTCAACAGGTGTTCTATGGGATTCAGGTCTGGACTCATTGCTGGCCACCTTAGAAGTCTCCAGTGCTTTCTCTCAAACCATTTTCTAGTGCTGTTTGAAGTGTGTTTTGGATCATTGTCCTGCTGGAAGACCCATGACCTCTGAGGGAGACCCAGCTTTCTCACAGTGGGCCCTACATTATGCTGCAAAATTTGTTGGTAGTCTTCAGACTTCATATAGCCATGCACACGGTCAAGCAGTCCAGTGCCAGAGGCAGCAAAGTAACCCCAAAACATCAGGGAACCTCCGCCATGTTTGACTGTAGGGACCGTGTTCTTTTCTTTGAATGCCTCTTTTTTTCTCCTGTAAACTCAATGTTGATGCCTTTGCCCAAAAAGCTCTACTTTTGTCTCATTTGACCAGAGAACATTCTTCCAAAACGTTTTAGGCTTTTTCAGGTAAGTTTTGGCAAACTCCAGCCTGGCTTTTTTATGTCTCGGGGTAAGAAGTGGGGTCTTCCTGGGTCTCCTACCATACAGTCCCTTTTCATTCAGACGCCGACGGATAGTACGGGTTGACACTGTTGTACCCTCGGACTGCAGGGCAGCTTGAACTTGTTTGGATGTTAGTCGAGGTTCTTTATCCAACATCTGCACAATCTTGCGTTGAAATCTCTTGTCAATTTTTCTTTTCCGTCCACATCTAGGGAGGTTAGCCACAGTGCCATGGGCTTTAAACTTCTTGATGACCCTGCGCACGGTAGACACAGAAACATTCAGGTCTTTGGAGATGGACTTGTAGCCTTGAGATTGCTCATGCTTCCTCGCAATTTGGTTTCTCAAGTCCTCAGACAGTTCTTTGGTCTTCTTTCTTTTCTCCATGCTCAATGTGGTACACACAAGGACACAGGACAGAGGTTGAGTCAACTTTAATCCATGTCAACTGGCTGCAAGTGTGACTTAGTTATTGCTAACACCTGTTAGGTGCCACAGGTAAGTTACAGGTGCTGTTAATTACACAAATTAGAGAAGCTTCACATGATTTTTCGAACAGTGCCAATACTTTTGTAAACCCTCTTTTTTATGTTTGGTGTGAAATTATATCCAATTTGGCTTTAGGAAATTCTTTTTGTGTTTTTTCATTTAAGACAAGTTAAATGAAGATAATAATACCAAAGAATTTGTGTTTGCAATCATTTTGAGGAAGAAACTGAGTATTATCTGACAGAATTGCAGGGGTGTCAATACTTTTGGCCACAACTGTATATATATATATATATATATATTTATACTCTGTATATACTCACGTATAAGCCGAGATTTTCAGCCCATTTTTTTTGGCTGAAAGTCCCCCCCCTCTCGGCTTATACGCGAGTCATATACCGGGGTCGGCAGGGGAGGTGGAGCGGGGGTGTCAGGTCATACTGACCCCCCTGGCGCAATCTCTGCAGTCCCCTTGCTTCTCCCACGTGGTACCGCTTCATGACTTTAATGAGCGGTACCACGTGACTGCTGAAGGAAGGAGCCTGAGACCGGGAGAAGCAAGGCTGCAGAGACCGCGCCAGGAGGGGGTAAGTATATGCGATCCCCGGTCCACCACTGTGGCAGCTCTGTCCTCTGCATCCTCCGGCTGTGATGTTCAGGTCAGAGGGTGCGGTGACTTAGTGCACGCCTTGCCCTCTGCTGTCTAAACATCACTGACAGAGGACCCGGACCCAGGTGAATATTGCCACAGCAGGGGGTCCCAAGCCAGGGGTGACACCGGCACCTGTCCCCCATAGCGTGCCTTTGTCACCACCTGCTCAGGATACCGGCACCTGGCCCCCAGCAACGAGAGGTGAGTATGTCATTTTTTATTTGCAGCAGCAGCATATGGGGCAAAATGTATGGAGCATCTTATGGGCGCATAATCTATGGAACATCGTATGGGGGCATAATGTATGAAACATCTTATGGGGGCATAATCTATGGAGCATCTTATGGGGGCATAATCTATTGAGCATATTATGGGACATAATGTATGGAGCCTCTTATGGTGGCATAATGTACGGAGCATCTTATGTGGGCATAATCTGTGGAGAATTTTATGGGGCATAATCTATGGAGCTTCTTATGGGGCATACTCTATGGAGCATTTTCTGGGGCAGCATATGAGGCATATTATTCTATGGAGAATCATATGGGGCCACAACCATTATGGAGCAGCATATGGGGCATATTATTCTATGGAGCATCCTATGGGGCCATTATTAACCTTTGTGCAGCATTATATGGGGTGTATTTTGTATGGAACATCTTATGGGGCCATTATTAACTTTTGTGCAGCATTATATGGGGTGCAATTTGTATGGAGCATCTTATGGGGCCCTCATGAACTGTATGGAGCATTATATGGGCCTCCTGATTCAATATGGATATTCAAAAATATTTAACCTACTGATGTCTCAATTAATTTTGCTTTTATTGGTATCTATTTTTATTTTTGAAATTTACCAGTAGCTGCTGAATTTTCCACCCTAGGCTTATACGCGAGTCAATAAGTTTTCCCAGTTTTTTGTGGCAAAATTAGGGGGGTCGGCTTATACACAAGTATATACGGTGTGTGTGTGTGTATATATATATATATATATATATATATGGCAATCCCTGACTTATAGTATTTAATCCTTTCATCACTGAGAACTTGTCCATTTTGGTGCCTTCCTTGAATGACACCAATCACTTTACCATATAATGTAGTGAAAATACGAAAACAAATTCCAAAAGTGGCAAAATGGTGAAAAAAATCAGTTCATTACAGCATTCATTATATGGTAAAAATGGCCTGGCAGTATAATTATTTAGGCCAGTTACAATATAGTATACAAAACTTATAAAGAATTTTTTTAGAAATTAGTGGTAAAAAATTATTCAAAATTTTGTAAATAAAAATACTCTATAAGCTGATACACTAGTCATTGCCGGTGGGGAAGTGGGGATGGGGGAGCAGAAGACATCATACTCACCTTCCTGGGGTCATCGCTGCATATCAGTCCCTCCCTGCATCTCAGTCCGGGCGCCGGCATCTCTCTTCCTGTCTTCCTTAAAGTGTTGAGTGGTCACGTGGTACCGCTCATTAACCCCTTCCTGACATCCGACGTACTATCCCGTCCACGGTACCCGGGCCCGTATGACCGTGGACGGGATAGTACGTCTACCGCGATCAGCGGCGCCCACTTGGTGAGCGCCGCTGATCGCGGCCGGGTGTCAGCTGATTATCACAGCTGACACCCGGCACTATGTGTCAGAGGCGGTCACGGACCGCCCCCAACACGTTAACCCCTTGCACACCGCGATCAAACATGATCGCGGTGTACCGGGAGTTAAAGGGAAGCATCGGCAGGGAGGGGGCTCCCTCCGTGCTTCCCTGAGCCCCCCACGGCAGCGCAATGTGCAGCGCTGCTGCGGGGGGGGGCTCCTATCCTCCAGGCCCCCGAATCCAAGATGGCGACGGGGACCTGAGGAAGCTGGCTTCCTCAGTGCCTGCAAAGCGCAGGCAAGAGGAAGTCTGCTTCAATGCCTGTGACAGATTGCTGATCTGTCACAGTGATCTGTGATGTGACAGATCAGCGATCTGTCACAGGACAGTGATGTCCCACCTGGGACTATGTAATAAAGTAAAAAAAAAAATTAAAAAAAAATGTAAAAATAAATTAAAAAAAATCGCCAAATAAATTAGTAAAAAAAAAAAAAAATATTCCCCAATAAATTCATTTTTTGAAAATAATAAAAAAAAAAACAATAAAAGTACACATATTAGGTATCGCCGCGTCCGTAATGACCCGCCCTATAAAACTGTCCCATTAGTTAACCCTTTTAGCGAACCCCTTAAAAAATAAAAATAAAAAACGAAGCAAAAAATAATGATTTATTATCATACCGCCAAACAAAAAGTGTAATAACGCGCGATCAAAAAGACGCATATAAATATCCATGATACCGCTGAAAACGTCATCTTGTCCCGCAAAAAACGAGCCGCCACACAGCATCATCAGCGAAAAAATAAGAAAGTTATAGCTCACAGGATAAAGCGATGCAAAAATAATTATTTTTTATATAAAATAGTTTTCATTGCATAAAACCGACAAAAACATAAAAAAACGACCTAAATGAGGTATCACTGTAACCGTACTGACCCGAAGAATAAAACCGCCTTATCAATTTTACCGCACGCGGAACGGTGTAAACGCACCCCCCCAAAAGAAATTCATGAAACGCTGGTTTTTGTTCATTCTGTGTCCCAAAAATAGGAATAAAAAGCGATCAAAAAATGTCACGTGCCCGAAAATGGTACCAATAAAAACGTCAACTCGTCCCGCAAAAAATAAGACCTCACATGACTCAGTGGGTCAAAATACGGAAAAATTATAGCTCTCAAAATGTGGTGATGCAAAAACTATTTTACAATAAAAAGCGTCTTTTAGCGTGTGACAGCCGCCAAACATAAAAACCGCCATAAATAGTAAGTCAAACCCCCCGTTATCACCCCCTTAGTTAGGGAAAAATAATAAAACTAAAAAAAAAGTATTTATCTCCATTTTCCCGTTAGGGTAAGGCTGTGTGCACACGCTGCGGATTAGGTGCGGATTCATCCGCGCGGATTTTGTAAAATCCGCAGGTGAAACCGCAGGTCAAAAGACCTGCGGTTTTACCTGCAGATTGCTCTGTGGTTTTGTCCTGCGGTTTTTCATCTCCTCAATAGAGGAGATGGCAAACCGCAGGAGAATCCGCAGAAAGAATTGACATGTCAATTCTTTCTGCGGATTGAAAACCGCAGATAATCCGCGCGGAAAATTCCGCACCGTCTGCACTGCGGTTTTTGATTCCCATAGGGAATCATGGTACTGGGGTCCGCAGCAGCCAAAACCGCTGCGGAACCGCAGCAAAATCCGCAGCGTGTGCACACAGCCTTAGGGTTAGGGCTAGGGTTAGGGCTAGGGTTAGGGCTAGGGTTAGGGCTAGGGCTAGGGTTAGGGCTCAGATTAGGGTTAGGGGTGTGTTGGGGTTAGGGTTGGAGTTATAATTGGGGGTTTCCACTGTTTGGGCACATCAGGGGCTCTCCAAATGCAACATGGCGTCTGATCTCAGTTTCAGCCAATTCTGAGTTGAAAAAGTCAAATGGTGCTCCTTCCCTTCCAAGCTCTGCCATGCGCCCAAACAGTGTTTTACCCCCACATGTAGGGTATCAGCCTACTCAGGACAAATTGCAAAACAATTTTTGGGGTCCAAGTTCTCCTGTTACCCTTAGGAAAATAAAAAATTGGGGGCAAAAATATCATTTTTGTGGAAAAAAATGATTTTTTTATTTTCACGTCCGAGTGTTATAAACTTCTGTGAATCACTTGGGGGTTCAAAGTGCTCTCCACACATCTAGATAAGTTCCGTGGGGGGTCTAGTGTCCAAAATGGGGTCACTTGTGGGGAGTTTCAATAGTTTAGGTACATCAGGGGCTCTCCAAACGCACATGAAACCCGCAGACCATTCCATCTGCATTCCAAAACGTCACTGCTTCCCTTCCGAGCCCCGACGTGTGTCCATACAGTAGTTTTCTCCCACATATGGGGTGTCAGCGTACTCAGGCCAAATTGGACAACAACTTTTGGGGTCCAATTTCTCCTGTTACCCTTGGGAAAATGAAAAAATTGGGGACTAATTGATCATGTTTCTGGAAAAAATACGATTTTTTTATTTTCATGCCCTGGCATTATAAACTTCTGTGAAGCCCTTGGGGGGTTCAAAGTGCTCATCTCACATCTAGATAAGTTCCTTAGTGGGTCTAGTTTTCAAAATGGGGTCATTTTTGGGGGGTTTCCACTGTTTAGGTACATTAGGGGCTCTCCAAAGGCAACATGACACCCGCAGACCATTCCATCAAAGTCTGCATACCAAAACGTCACTACTTCCCTTCCGAGCCCCGACGTGTGCCCATACAGTAGTTTTCACCCACATATGGGGTATCAGCATACTCATGACAAATTGGACAACAACTTTTGGGGTCCAATTTCTCCTGGTACCCTTGGGAAAATAAAAAAATGGTGACTAAAAGATCATGTTTGTGGAAAAAATACGAATTATTTATTTTCACGCCCGGGCATTATAAACTTCTGTGAAGCACTGGGGGGGTCAAAGTGCTCACCACACATCTAGATAAGTTCCTTAGGGGGTCTAGTTTCCAAAATGGTGTCATTTGTGGGGGGTTTCCACTGTTTTGGTACATCAGGAGTTTTCCAAACGCGACATGGTGTCCGATCTCAATTCCAGCCAAAAACGTCAAATGGCGCTGCTTCCCTTCCGAGCTCTGCCATGCGCCCAAATAGTGGTTTACCCCCACATGTGGGGTATCAGCGTACTCAGAACAAATTGCACAATAACTTTTACGGTCCTGTTACCCTTGGAAAAATAAGAATTGAGGGTGAAAAGATCATTTTTGTGGAAAAAATATGATTTTTTAATTGTATGGCTTTATGTTATAAACTTCTGTGAAGCCCATGGGGGTTCAAAGTTCTCACCACACATCTAGATAAGTTCCTTAGGGGGTCTAGTTTCCAAAATGGTGTCATTTGTGGGGGATTTCCACTGTTTTGGTACATCAGGGGTTTTCCAAACGCGACATGGTGTCCGATCTCAATTCCAGCCAAAAACGTCAAATGGCGCTGCTTCCCTTCCGAGCTCTGCCATGCGCCCAAATAGTGGTTTACCCCCACATGTGGGGTATCAGCGTACTCAGGACAAATTGCACAATAACTTTTAGGGTCCTGTTACCCTTGGAAAAATAAGAATTGAGGGTGAAAAGATCATTTTTGTGGAAAAAATATGATTTTTTAATTGCATGGCTGTATGTTATAAACTTCTGTGAAGCCCATGGGGGTTCAAAGTTCTCACCACACATCTAGATAAGTTCCTTAGGGGGTCTAGTTTCCAAAATGGTGTCATTTGTGGGGCGTTTCCACTGTTTTGGTACATCAGGGGTTTTCCAAACGCGACATGGTGTCCGATCTCAATTCCAGCCAAAAACGTCAAATGGCATTGCTTCCCTTCCGAGCTCTGCCATGTGCCCAAATAGTGGTTTACCCCCACATGTGGGGTATCAGCGTACTCAGGACAAATTGCACAATAACTTTTAGGGTCCTGTTACCCTTGGGAAAATAAAAATTGGGGTGAAAAGATCATTTTTGTGGAAAAAATATGATTTTTTAATTGTACCGCTGTACGTTATAAACTTCTGTAAAGCCCTTGTGGGTTCAAAGTTCTCACCACATATCTAGATAAGTTCCTTGGGGGGTCTAGTTTCCAAAATGGGGTCACTTGTAGGGGGTTTCCACTGTTTAGGTACATCAGGGACTCTCCAAATGTGACATGGCGTCCGATCTGAATTCCAGCCAATTTTGCATTGAAAAAGTCAAACGGCGCTCCTTCCATTCTGAGCTCTGCCATGCGCCGAAACAGTCGTTCCCCCCCACAAATCAGGTATCAGCGTACTCAGGACAAATTGCACAATAACTTTTGCAGTCCAATTTCTCCTGTTACCCTTGGTAAAATAAAAAAAATTGAACCTGAAGTATTTTTTTTGTGAAAAAAAGTTAGATGTTCATTTCTTTTTAAATATTCAAAAAAATTCCTGTGACACACCTAATGGGTTAATAAACTTCTTGAATGTGGTTTTGAGCACCTTAAGGGGTTCAGTTTTTAGAATGGTGTCACTTTTGGGTATTTTCTATCATATAGACCCCTCAAAGTGGCTTCAAATGTGATGTGGTCCTAAAAATAAAATGGTGTTGTAAAAATGAGAAATCGCTGGTCAACTTTTAACCCTTATAACTTCCTAACAAAAAAAAATTTTGGTTCCAAAATTGTGCTGATGTAAAGTAAACATGTGGGAAATGTTACTTATCAAGTTTTTTTGTGTGCCGTATCTCTGTGATTTAAGGGCATAAAAATTCAAAGTTGGAAAATTGCGAAATTTTCAAAATTTTTGCCAAATTTCCATTTTTTTCACAAATAAACGCAAGTTATTTGAATGAAATTTTACCACTAACATGAAGTACAATATGTCACGAGAAAACATTGTCAGAATCACCGGGATCAATGGAAGCGTTCCAGAGTTATGACCTCATAAAGGTACAGTGGTCAGAATTGTAAAAATTGGCCCGGTCATGAACGTGCAAACCACCCTTGGGGGTGAAGGGGTTAAAGTAATTAATATGGACGCATCTCCGCTCCCATAGGCGTGGAGCACATATTCATTACTTTACAGACCAGTCTCCAATCTCCCCTTCATCTCTAAACTTTTGGAACGCCTAGTTTACTCCCGCCTTACCCATTACCTCTCCAATCACTCCCTCCTAGACCCTTCACAGTCCGGCTTCCGACCCCTACATTCGACTGAAACTGCACTCATCAAAGTGACCAATGACCTTCTGACAGCAAAACGTAACGGTGACCACTCTCTGCTCATTCTTCTCGACCTTTCTGCAGCTTTCGACACTGTTGACCACCGTCTCCTACTCTCTAGGCTCCAGTCACTGGGCATTAAGGACATCGCTCTGTACTGGTTCTCTTCCTATCTCTCTGACCGCTCCTTCAGTGTTTTGTTCGCTGGCGTCACGTTATCTCTTCTTCCTCTCGCTGTCGGGGTACCTCAGGGCTCAGTCCTTGGCCCCCTTCTCTTCTCTCTCTACACGGCCCCAGTTGGACAGACCATCAGCAGAATTGGCTTTCAGTACCATCTTTATGCTGATGACACACAGCTATATACATCATCCCCTGACCTTACCCCCGCTGTACTACATTATGCCAGTGACTGTCTGTCTGCAGTCTATCTGAAACTTATCCTCTCAAAAACTGAACTTCTTCTGCTCCCACCATCCACTAACCTCTCTAAATCTGACATTTCCCTCTCCGTGGGTGGCACCATAATAACACCCCGGCAGCAGGCACGCTGTCTTGGTGTTATGTTTGACACCAATCTCTCCTTCACATCCCATATACAATCTCTTGCCGCCTACACCTAAAGAACATCTCCAGAATTCGCCCTTTTCTCACCATGGAAGCAACAAAAACCCTCACTGTCGCATTGATCCACTCCCGCCGGGACTACTGCAATGCCCTATTAATTGGCCTCCCCGCTACTCGACTTTCCCCTCTCCAGTCCATACTTAATGCAGCAGCCAGGGTCATCTATCTGGCTAATCGGTACTCGGACACATCCGCTCTTCGCCAGTCCTTACATTGGCTGCCCATTCATTACAGGGTCCAATTCAAAGTACTTGTTCTCACCCACAAAGCCCTCCACAGTGCGGCACCCCCCTACATCTCCCTCATTTCTCTCTATTGGCCTAGCCGACCGCTGCGCTCTGCAAACGACTTTCGACTAACCTCTGCCCTAATCCGCACCTCCCACTCCCGACTCCAAGACCTCCCGTGCTGCGCCAATCCTCTGGAATGCTCTACCCCAAGAAATTAGGACTATCCACAATTTGCACAGTTTCAGGCGCTCTCTCAAAACACATCTATTCAGAGCAGCCTATCACGTTCACTAATCAGTCATTCTATGTGCAAGTGTGAGTATGTAGCCCATTCACTATCTCTGTCCCCCACCTTCTCAAGATGGCTGGATCATCATTGTAAATACATCATTGTAAATACACACCTATACTTTGTATCTCCCCCTCATTGTAGATTGTAAGCTCTCACGAGCAGGGTCGTCTTACTTTACTTTAATTACTGTATTGTTAACGTTGTTACTTATGACTTGTGTTTTGAAAATCAAACTGTAAAGCGCTGCGGAATATGTTGGCGCTATCTAAAGATTATTATTATTATTATTTAATGAGCGGTACCATGTGACCACACAGCACAGGAAGGAAGACAGGAAGAGAGATGCCGGTGCCCGCCCCGGATGGAGATGCATGGACAGAGATGTAGCAGCGCTAGGAGGGTGAGTAGCACTGTGGGAGGGTGAGCCATGCGATATTCACCTGTCCCCGTTCCACCGCCGGGCTGTGTCTTCCGGGTCATCTGGCTGTGTCGTTCAGGTCAGAGGGCGCGATGACGTGTTTAGTGTGCGCCGTCTACCTGAACCGTCACTGCAGAGTGCCGGCGATGCTGAGGAACAGCTGTCAGCGTCGAGTGGTGAGTATGTCATTTTTTTTTAATCACAGCAGCATTATGTGCGGCGTATTTTAATATGGAGCATCTTATGGGGCTACCATTAACCTTTGTGTGGTATTATATGGGGCATATTTTAATATGGAGCATCTTATGGGACCATCATAAACCTTTGTACAGCATTATGTGGGGCGTATTTTGTATGGAGAATTTTATGAGGCCCATGATGAACTGTATGGAGCTGTTACACCGCTCCGCCATACTCACCCGGCCTCCGCTCCCACGCCGCAGTCGGCCTCCGTTCCCACACCGCAGCCTCTCTCCACCCGACGGCCGCGGCGGTCACCTGAGACGGGCTCGTGACCGATGCCTTCCCTGCATGCTATGCGCATGCGCCATAGGCCGCGGCCGCGCCTCCTTCCTGCTTCTTATGCTCCGGCTGTGCCTTGACCCGGAAGCACCTTTGGACCAATGGCTGACCAGACGGGGACATATCAGGCCACTTCCCCCTGAGGGAGGCGCCTGATCGCTGTGTTTCCTAACACTCTAGCCTCGCTTCATCGTGCGCTCTCTGCTCCTGCAGTTCCAGTCTCGGCTGCTCCTCGCAGCAGCTTCTCAGTCCTGCTACCCGTGTTCCTTGTTCTCTTCCGCAGTTCAGTCTCCTGTGTTCCTGTTGTCCTGCTCCAGTCCTGTCTCCAGTGTTCCTTCCGTCCTGCTTGAGTCCTGCCTTCAGTATTCCTGCCGTCCTACTCCAGTCCTGCCTCCAGTGCTCCTGCCGTCCTGCTCCAGTCCAGCCTCCAGTGTTCCTGCCGTCCTACTCCAGTCCTGCCTTCAGTGTTCCTGCCGTCCTACTCCAGTCCTGTCTCCAGTGTTCCTACTCCTGTCATTCCTTCTCGCTCCAGTTTTCTGTCTCACTTCATTCCGGCCTCCTGTTTCCAGTCTTGTTCTGTCATTCTTTACTCCAGTCTCAGTCTTACTCCGGTCCATCCTGAGCCGCCCCTCTCGGTACCGGCTACCGTGTTACTCGAACCCCTGGGCCTGCTCCTAACGGTCCCTGTATAGGGGTCGGTTCCACCTGGCAGCTCGCCCGGGGTCCCTCGGTGCCATGGTCCAGAGGGTCCACTCCCGGAGTTTCCTGCTCCAGACCACCCACGCTAACAGGAGCATTATATGGGGCTCCTGATTAAATATGGATATTCAAAAACATTTAACCTACTGATGTCTCAATTAATTTTACTTTTGTTGGTATTTATTTTTATTCTTGAAATTTACCAGTAGCTATTACATTTCCCACCCTTGGCTTATACTCGGGTCGGCTTATATTCAAGTATAAACGGTAATTGGTTTGTGACACCATTTTCTGAGACTTGTAACTGTGGATCTGAGCCGTCATTTTTCTGGATACCTTTTTGGTGCTCATATGAAAATGCAATTTATTTTTGTGGGTGGTACAGCAACCAGAACAATTATAGTCTTGCGTGTTTACTTTACTTTTTGGTGTTTTAAGTGTGGTTAAAGTAATTTTATATCTTGATTAGAGATGGGCGGATCCCTGGATGTTTGGGTCCGGTGGGTTCGGCCGATCAGTTAAAACAAAGTTCAGACACCAGAACAGTACCCAAACCCTTACCCCATTCACTTTAATGGGGGGCCCGAACATCCAGTGTTTGCCACGCTGTCATATGCAAACACTGCTTGTGATTGGCGGTATAATTATTACCGCCGGTCAGCCGAATTTCCCATGCTGTCATATGACAGCGTGAGCCCTCAGCTGTGATTGGAGGTAAAAAGTTTACTGATGGGGCAACTACTCCCATTAGCCGACACCTTCTGCTGCTAATAACAGTGAGAGCAGGCGGTGCCTGGCTCCATGAAGATGTTGAGAAAAGACAGGTGGTGACTCTAGTGTCAACTGGCTTTGGACCTCGCATGGACTCTATGAACTGTCATCTCCCTACGCTTGTCATTACCTCCTCTCTGTGTGTGTACCACAGGTGGGGTAGCCGACCCTGAGAGCTCTGACGTAACATCTCCCATTATTCCGGAGGGTCAGTGGAAGGTTGAGACTCTGTAATGTGCACCATCTTGGGTTCTGTGCTGGGACTGTTCTAAATGTTATCTGCCTGTTTTGTGGTTAAATAAAGCATTGCCACACTGTTTTACCCTCACCTTGTGTTGTCTGAGTAGTGTTATGCCCACATTAATGGGAGCGCAGGTGTTAGGTGGGAAGATCTCTGTTCCATGCGGTTCCGGATAGCGGACTTGGGCACCCGCCGACCTCCATTTCCCCACACTTTGTATTGTCTGGTGACAGCAAGCCCACGGCTTAGTAATGGAGAGGCGTCTATAAGACATCAACCCCATAAATATGAACCCCACTTGCCACTGCCACAGGGCAAGAAGGAAGACAGGAATACCAGCCCCCAGCTATCTGCTTTAGCAAGGCTGGTTGTCATCCAGTATTTTTTAAATTATTTATTTTATTAAAAAAACAGCGTGAGGACCCCTCTATTCTTGAATAGCAGCCTTGCAAATGCTGACAGCTGAGGGTTGCAGCCCATAGCTGTCAGTTTTGCCTGGCTGGTTATCAAAAATACTATTTATTTAGATTAAGAGAGAGGGGCAGGGAAGCATAACACACATCTGCCCCTTGTCTCTGGGAAGGCAGGATTGACACTTATGCATCCCCTGTATGTGACACTGGAATCACTCTGAGATTCACTGGAGCATGTCCCTCCAGTCTTGCAATAATCCTGGAAACAGTGTCAGAGACTTGCACAAAACAAGGGCAACACAACACTGACTTTATACTTCATTTCTTACTGAAATGCACTATACTCTTTGGTATTTTTTAACTCTATACCTCTCCAAAGGGCAACCCCTGCACAAACTGGATTATCCAGACTTCAGCACAAATCTATCTTTACATCTTTGAAATCGAGACTTCCGGGAGTCAGAGCCTAACGATGGCCACATTTTAGAGGAGCTCCCTGGCCCTCAGGAACATATTGACCCCATTTTCAGAGCGGGGACACTGACCGGCCGGGAAAGGTGTAGGGTCGTGGGCCGGACTGGGGTGGTGGTCCCTCTCTTACCGCGCAGAGATGTAACAGAGACACGATGGAGGCAAGTGTCGGGTACAACAGGTCCAAGTTTATTCTCTTGCCGTCCGCCTGACGACCTCTGAAGTACACCGCACTTCAATTCACTTCACTTATCGGCCCTCCGTTTCCAGGGCCGCTTCACGCACACCGTACTTTACACCGGGGACGTACATATACGCACCGTCCCCTCTTCACTCTTCGACGCTCCTGTCAGATCCGTCACTGTGGCCGCCTTAGGCCCGTAAACCAACAGTACTTTTACTGATCAGTCGTCTCTTTCTCAATACGGTATGCTTTACCTCGGTGCCTCGTCTATACTGCGGTACTTTTGTGTCAGGACCACCCCCCTGTCTTTCTCTCTCCTCAGTCCCCCTGGTTTAGTTTTCCTCACAGGACACAAACTGTCGTAGTCCTCCTGTCACTGGAGCTCCCCCTGGGGACTGGAACTTTCTGGAACCCTCCTGTCAAATTTATATCATTCCTGGTTCCCTGTAACTCCGCCCCCCATGACCAACGGTTTCCTAAGCCCTAAGCTGATGTCAAGTCCTTTGCTCACACTCCTCCCTGTCCTCTAATGGTCAACCCAAGGTACTGCATGTCCACTACACTTTCTCAGCTGTTTCCCCACAGTAGTAACTGACACCTGTCTAAACTGTGCAAACCTTCCTTTCTCTATTGTGACAAGTCTGTCTGTCCTTCAGGTCACCTTCCCTACACTCCCCCTTCCTTTGTCTATTGTCGTCCTCGACAATCGTAATCCCTGCCTTCGTCGTTCTGAAGCTTACCCTACATTCTGTTGTCGGTCCAGCTGTTGGGCCGAACCCGACACCTGCGGGGGCCGAACCAAACCGGGAGCACCATGCTCCAATCGGCCTACTGCTACTCGCCAGCGCGCACGCCACATGACAACGTCTTTCAAATTGGGCCAGGTACACCTGGATTCCCTTTCCAGAGTGTACCTTCCCCTACTCTCCTGTTCTGTCACCTTCCACTATCCGGTACACCATGATCGAGGCCTCACACCTACCAGATCATTGCCGGCATCCGCCTTCCTCCTTCAGGGGTGTCCATGGTGTCGGGGACCTAACCTAGGACGGCTGTCTTTCTCACGTCTTCCATCTCGTTTCCCTTTCTTTCAGTTACATGTCATGGTCGGCATCTCGGTCTCCCAGACCTTCTCAACTCATAGACCCCTTCGGTCTCACGTTCCCTTTCGTCTTTCAGACCTTCTCTTACCCGGACCTGTTGCATTTTCTTGTGCATATTATACAACAAAACAACTTTACAATATCACAAGTACCCCATTTTTATATTTTTTTTTCATTTTCCTTTGCTTTTAAAACCAACATATAACAACATAACATTGCATGTCTTCTTCCCCCCTCCTTGGACATGGACACTCCCTCTCTTCTTCGTATCACTGCTCTGTCAGGCAAACATATTTACGAATACTCTCCTTTAAAAAGAGCATAGACAAAAGAAAGAAAGAAAAAGGAAATAGAAACAACAGTTAAACCACAACAACAAAAATTTTTTTTTTTTTTTTTTTTTTTTTTACTTAACTGTCCATATGACCTGCACAACGGTGCATCGAACTCTCAACAGTCTAACCCACTTTTAGTGGTCAGAAGTGAGGGGCTCCACAGCCGTGGAGCTCCCGGGATACCGAGGGTGTCCACACAAGTCCTCTTTACGGGGGTTCACATCCTTCGGGCTCTGCAAGTACGGCCACCGCATAATAACCGCGGGGACAGTACTCCTTGTAGTACGACACTAAGTCTCCTTCTTTCAAAGCCCGACCGTGACGAATGGAAGATTCATTTATATAAACTTTCTGGCCAGTCTCATCCCGAATAAAGCCGTATCCTTTGGCGATGTTGGTATACACCAGCCATCCCATAGATCTTTTAGCCGCCATACCTGCCTCTCCCTTTTCATGGAGCAGGTTCCATATCTCCTGCTCCCGGGCCTTCTTTTTCTTAATAACCTCCACGACCCAGGTGGAGGGTACAGCGCAGGCTCTGGAGTCCGGTGGGCAGGGCTCCGCCGAAGAAGAGAGCGGGGCAGAGGCAGCCGATGATGTCAGCGGCCCAGCAGCCGCTGGGGCCGGGTGGTGGGCGGGAGCAGCCGTGTTCCCGGAAGATTGGGTCACAAGGCCTGTCGAGCAGGCCGCAGCCGGTTCCAGCGCCGGCACAGCAGCAGCGTCCACAGGGTAGGCCGCACCTGAAATTTCATCCGGAGCCGGGGCAGCGGCCGCCTTTGAAGATGCGGTCGCTAGCGGCAGAGGAGATGCAACAGTGTCTTCTACGGTCAGACTCCGTACCGGCGACACCGTGCGTGGCGCCACCGAGTGGAGTGGTTCAGGACCAGGAGCGGAGGCCCTGCTCAGTTCTGCGTATCTGGTAGGGCCCTCCTTGGCCGGACTCTCGGGAACAGAAGATGCCGCGTGCTGCGGCTGAATGGTGGGGGCCACTTGCGGAGCCACTGTCGGGGCCGGGGGAACTCTCATCTTCCCCGGCGCCGTGGCCTCTGTCACGTCATCATGCGGCTCTTCTCGCAGTCTCCGCTCTTCACCCCGCCATCTGTCGGGGCTAGCCTCCAGGCTCAGGGGCTCCGCAGGGAGGCTCTCCGCTAGTAACTTCGACGGCCGTTCCTGCTGGTTCCGCACACGCTCCGCTTCTCCAATCAACAACCAGCTGCCTGCCCATGGCTCTGAGGGGAATGCTTTCTTGCGAAGCTCGACCTCTCGCCGCCATCGCCACTCCAGGCGCCCGATGCCTCGACACCCGCAGCGTCTCATACTGTCCGTTGGGCAGCAGTCGAATGGCACCAAGCAGCCGCAGCCAAGCCTTTCCTCTGTGCCACTCCCTCTGCTGGGTGGGGCGATGGCAGGCCTCTCCACCCATCTGCCAGGGTCCAGTATATGGGAGCGTCAGCCTCCGGGTACATACCGCTTCCCCCTGGGGTACGTTGGAGAGGGTCCCGTCCATTCAGAACAACTGCAAACACCTGGACCTCTCCTCTGCGCTGAAGCAACACGGCCATACTGCACAGCACCTGGTACCGCCCCGGATCCTCTGCTGGCAACGCAGATCCGCCACAGTGTTCCCAATTTGTACTCCACAGATGGGTAATTTGTAATCCACAGGTATTTGTAATCCAAGCAGTATAGTCCAAGTCTTTCTTCATTCTTTAGGGCAGGCCTGCCGCAGAAGATGACGTATTAGTGGCGGTGATCCTGCCGACTACGCCAACTGTAGGGTCATGGACCGGACTGGGGGGGTGGTCCCTCTCTTACCGTGCAGAGACGCAACAGAGACACGATGGAGGCAAGTGTCGGGTACAACAGGTCCAAGTTTATTCTCTTGCCGTCCGCCTGACGTCCTCCGAAGTACACCGCACTTCAATTCAATTCACTTCACTTCACTTATCGGCCCTCCGTTTCCAGGACTGCTTCATGCACACCGTACTTTACACCGGGGACGTACATATATGCACCGTCCCCTCTTCACTCTTCAACGCTCCTGTCAGATCCGTCACTGTGGCCGCCTTAGGCCCGTAAACCAACAGTACTTTTACTGATCAGTCGTCTTTTTCTCAATATGGTATGCTTTACCTCGGTGCCTCGTCTATACTGCGGTACTTTTGTGTCAGGACCACCCCCCTGTCTTTCTCTCTCCTCAGTCCCCCTGGTTTAGTTTTCCTCACAGGACACAAACTGTCGTAGTCCTTCTGTCAGTGGAGCTCCCCCTGGTGACTGGAACTTTCTGGAACCCTCCTGTCAAATTTATATCATTCCCGGTTCCGTGTAACTCACCCCCCCATGACCAACGGTTTCCTAAGCCCTAAGCTGATGTCAAGTCCTTTGCTCACACTCCTCCCTGCCCTCTAATGGTCAACCCAAGGTACTGCACGTCCACTACACTTTCTCAGCTGTTTCCCCAATGTAGTAACTGACACCTGTCTAAACTGTGCAAACCTTCCTTTCTCTATTCTGACAAGTCTGTCCGTCCGTCAGGTCACCTTCCCTACATAGGCACCGGACAAGAGTCCTCATCTGAGGACGCAGCTCTCCGGTTACCCCGGAGTTACAAGGCACAGGCAGCTCCGTACAGAGACAAAGGCCCTGGGAGCAAGGGACAGAGGAAGAGGCGCATGCCACGTGGCCCCTCACAGCTCCAGACGGAGCATGCCTGTCGTGGCCCCAGATCCCCCAGGCCTTGCATACCTGGCGGCAACTGGAGGAAGCAAGCCGATACCGGAGGAGACCGGGTAAAGCGGCAATGTCGGGAGGAGGTCCCAGGTGGGCTGATGCCATCTTGGATCCGGTGATACAGATTGCAGGCTGCACAGAGCCTTTGTGCAGCGCTTCCCATTCTGGGATAACACAGGCTGGCTTCAATGAGGTGGAGGGAGAGGGGAGCTGAAGGTACCAGACTAAAGGAGGAGAACGAGACTGGGAGAGTGGAGCTGACCTAAGTAAAGTGCCTCCTTTTTCTTTGTCTCTGTGGGACATTTGCTTAAGAGCAGCACTACTACCAGCATCTCCCTACAGGGGGCAGCTCTTATTATATTTCATATATTCTACCTATAAGTCCTCTGATTTTGGTCGTATACACCACCAACTTTAATTGCTTTAGCTTCTTCTGAATTTCATCACTTTAACCCAGGAACTAATGTAATTGTTTTGTGAAAAGCGACATTGCCGACCTCATCACATATTAATACTGGCACTTAGAATATCATGGATAAATTTGTGGGTAAAAATACTAAAGGTGGCAGGAGCTCCACATACCCTCAGCCTGGCTCCTCTCCATCAATAACAGGCACTGATACCAATAGCGAGGACTCGCAATCCATAGCAAAAGCCATTTCAGACCGATTAATGCCTGAAACAGATAATAGACTTGCAGCTTTTCAATCTTCCTTGGACATGATTGTCTCACAGGTCAATGCACAGGGATCACGTCTTGATGAGGCTGAGCAGAGAATCTTGGATTTGGAGGATGTGTCTAAGGATCTTAAGGAAAAGTTAGAAAACAAGGAGAAAGACATCTCTAGCTTAATGGATAAGGTGGATGACGTTGAAAACAGGTCTTGACGCAACAATTTAAGACTTGTGGGTCTTCCGTAGTCAGTTCCTCCTTCTGATTTAATAAAAATAACTTCGGAATAGCTACCGAAAATGCTAAATATTCAACCAACAACATGAATATTAGCCATTGAGAGAGCGCACAGATTAGGACCGCTCAGAGGAGGGGAAAAAGAGAGACCAAGACCAGCCTTTTAAACTCCTGGACTTCCAGGATAAAGTGTGTATATTTTCAGCATATAGAAAGAAACAATCCTTGTCCTACAACAAAAATAAAATTCTCTTCCAGGATTATTCGGCTGCCCTGGCGGCCAGGCGCAGAGCTTTCAACCCTGCATGCAAACTTTTAGTGGACAAAAATATCCACTTCGTGTTGCAATATCCTGTGGTCCTGCGCTTTGGCTTGTCTGGAAAAAATTGGATCTTTGAAGACCCGAAGGAGGCTCTAAAGTTTTTCCAGGGAGAGTTTCAAGTGATGCGGTCAGAACATGGAGATACCTGAACTAATAGAGCCAACTCGGTTTAACTCAAATATGGCGATGTCGCTGTTTCTTATTCTTTTTTTGCTTAGTTTTTTTCCTGTTTCTGGGCATGTTAGCCCTTCAAATTTTGCTCATCCTGCTTTTGACCAATGTAGCTATAATTGAAAAATTGAATTTGCTAAAGTTATGGGGGGTTAGGGTGGGGAGGGTCTTTGTGCACAATCATAAATCTATTGGTTTGGGGGGTTTTGCGCCTACTCGCTGGGATGGGCGGAAATCTAATTTACATATGATGGTATCTGGGCAACTGTTTCCGCGTATGGGAGTGGGTTAATGACTGACAAAATGACTTCGGAGGGGTCCACGATTCGCGCAAGGAAAATTTTCATATTATTTTCCTACAGGAAACACATTGGATAAAGGATAATCACCCATTCTTTTACCGTAGGAAATATACTCTGTGTGCTGGGGCATCATACTCAAAAAAATAGCGGGCTCATTTTTCATTGCTTTGAAATCCCTTTAATAATAACAATATGGAAGAGGCCAGGAGCCATTTGGTGAGCTGCATTTCTTGCTGCATGTTCACAGACTTACCAGTGGAAAAGCCAAACTTCACATGCCACAAATGCAAGCTTGTGTCCCTGTTGGAGGAAAAGTTGCAAAATCTCGAAGAGAGGTTAGCTACATTGAAAATCATTAAGGAAGGTGAAGAGTTCTTAGACAGAGCAGAATTATCTCTTCAAGGTACAGAAAGAGAAGAAATTCGAAGTGCACCTGAAGAAACAGAGGAATGGAAACATGTGACCCAAAGAAGCAGGAGGATCGGGAGGCGTCAGCAGCACCCATACTGCTCAGGAACCAGTACCAGGCTCTTACACAGGAGAACGATGAAGAAATACATCAGGATAAGACTTTGCCCACAAACAGCAACCTTGTACGCCATCAGAGTCGTCCTGGATGGAGAAAGAAAAATGTTGTGAAGAAGAAACAGAGAGTGGTGGTCATGGGGGATTCCCTGTTGAGAGGAACAGAGGCCGCAATCTGCAGACCGGATATAACCTCAAGAGAAATGTGCTGTCTTCCAGGTGCAAAAATTAAAGATGTGTCTGACAGGATATCAGGACTCTTCAGACCTACAGACGACTATCCATTCCTGCTAATACATGTGGGGACAAATGACACAGCAAGAAACGACCTGGAAACCATCTGCAGTGACTTTGAAAACTTAGGTAAGAAAGTGAAAGAACTGGGAGCGCAGGTGGTCTTCTCTTCCATCCTCCCAATGGATGGCCATGGAACAAGGAGGTGGAATAAGGTTCTGCAGGTGAACAACTGGCTACATCGATGGTGCCGTCAGCAAGGATTTGGATTTCTTGATCACGGAGTGAATTACCTATACGATGGACTACTTGCTAAAGATGGGGTGCACCTTACGAAGACTGGAAAACATGTATTTGGAAGTCGCCTTGCTACACTTATAAGGAGAGCTTTAAACTAGAACAATGTGGGAAGGGAAGCAAAAGGCCAGAAAAAGCCATACACCTGACAAATGCTATTGAGTAGAGTTAAGCTACTTTAGTCGGATCGGGTTTCATGAAACAAAATTTGTTTCAGATGAAACTGGTCCGACTAGGGAAAAAAAGTCGGAGTTTCGTCTGAAACCCGACCCCAATGCAAGTCAATGGGGAATAAAAGTCGGCATTGAGTGGATGAATGTCATCCGCTCAATGCCAACTTTTATTTCCCATTGACTTGCATTGGGGTCGGGTTTCGGACGAAACTCCGACTTTTTTTGCCCTAGTCGGACCAGTTTCATCTGAAACAAATTTTGTTTCATGAAACCCGATCTGACTACAGTCGGTCAACTCTACTATTGAGAACTCTATTAGAAATGGGAAGAAAGACAAAGACAAAAAAATCAAAATAATAAAAATATTGGAGAAAGAGAAACCAATCACAAGCTAAAATGTTTCTATACTAATGCACAAAGCATGGGCAACAAACAAGGAAAATTGGAACTACTAATGCAGGAAAAGAAATATGATGTAATTGGAATCACAGAAACTTGGTGGGACAATACACATGATTGGAGTACAAGGCTAGAAGGATACAACTTATTTGCAAGAAACAGATTTGATAAACGAGGAGGAGGTGTCGCATTGTATGTTAGAAACACGTATATCTGCACAGAGATCTGTTGTGAGTTCATTTTCTGGTCCACCAGTTGTGAGTTCTCCTTCCAGGCTCCCTCTGGTGATAACAGGAGGTAGTGAGGCTGATTTAATCAGTAGAGATCTGCCACCTGATAATGAGGATGACGATTGGACCTCAGGAATCTCAGACTGGATTTAAGACAGCCGACGCCCTATTCTGGTGCTGGTGATTCCTTCTGGCTTGTCAGGTCTTGGTTTTCAGCTCTGTTCCAGTCATCTAAAGCTAAGTTTTTCTGCTAATGTTCACACTTGTTTTTGTTGGTCTATTCAGTTTTTTGTGTGGTCAGCCAGCCCCGGCTGGGGCTGCGCTAAATTTCCATCCTTATTTATCTGTATTTGCCAATTTGCTTTTTGTCCCTTATTAGATTGGCCTCTTTTTGCTCTGTCTCAGAATATTTCAGAGTGCTGATATAGTTGGAGAAGTCAAGTGACTTCAGTGTTAATTTTGCTATCAGAAGTGTTGGACTTTATTTTTGTAGGGTTTTTTGCAGATTGCAGACAGTGTCTTTCCTTTCCTATCCTTTCTAGTTAGTTTGGGCCCCATCGTTTGCTCAGCCTATTTTCCTGCCTGTGTTTGTGCTTTCATCTTGTTTCACCGTCAATACATGTGTGGGGGCTGTCTTTCCTTTGGTGTCTGCTCTGGGGCAGTTAGTTTTCCCCTTTTCTTGCTTCAGGCTTATTTAGTCCTCCGGCTGTGATGAAGCATCTATGACAATCGTAGGTACGCTCTATGGCTGCTGCTAGTTGTGTGGTTAGGATCAGGGATCTGCAATCTGCATAGTTACCAACCTCTCTGGTTTTCTGTGACTTAGCTTGTTTTGTTTTTTCTCCTCGGTGACCCATTCAAAACAGAGATCCAAGCTTCAGAGACTGGGAGTTCTGTGGAAACTATTTGGGTAAGAATACAGGGACAGAACAGTGGAAAGGACACCATTGTAGGCATTTACTACAGGCTGCCTGTGCAAGCTGAAAATATGGATGAACTCTTTATGCATCAAATGGCCGAGTTCTCCAAAAATTATGACATAGTTGTCATGGGAGATTTCAACTATCCAGACATTTGTTGGGAATCTCTCTCAGGCAAAACTAACAGGTCAAGGAAATTCTTATCCTCTCTTGCTGACAACTTTATCTTCCAAAAGGTAGGGGAGAAAACAAGGGGAACTGCTACCTTGGATCTAATCCTTATAAACAGGGAGGAAATGGTTGAGGAGGCAAAAGTGGCTGGGACCCTAGGAGGTAGCGACCATGCTATTTTAGAATTTATGATAACTAGAGGAGGAAGACCTGTGAAGACTCAGACGTCAAGGTTAGATTTCAGAAAGGCAGATTTTAAGGGATTCAAAAAAAGAATTGGAGGGATCCAATGGCTGGAAATCCTTAAGGACAAAAATGTCCAGGAAGGATGGGAAATCTTGAAAAATGAAATTCTCAAAGCACAATTGTTAACAATTCTGAAAAGAGGGAAGAATAGGAAGCATTTAAGGAAACCAGGATGGATGAACACAGAACTTAAGCACATGCTAAAAAGGAAGAAATAAATGTTTATAAAATGGAAAGAGGGAGGCATATCTAAAGAAGAATATAATGCTGTCTGCAGAGCCTGCAGGGCACGAATCAGATTAACTAAAGCTGACAATGAATTGAGGCTTGCAAGAGACGTCAAAAGCAATAATAAAGGATTTTGGGGATATGTCAAAAGTAAAAGAAAAGTCAAAGATGCTATAGGATTTTTACAGGATGAAAATGATGAAATGGTAAGACAGGATGTTGAGAAGGCCGAACTTTTAAATTCCTATTATTGCATGTGTTTTCTCTCAGAAAGGAAATGTAACATCAACTATTCTTCACTGTCCTATTAAGGGAATAGAAGAATCCAGGATATCTATAAACAGAAATATAGTGAGGAAACACTTTGCTGACCTAAATGAATTCAAGTCTCCAGGTCCAGATGAATTACACTCCAGAGTATTGAAGGAGATAGCAGAAGAAATTTTTGAACCGCTCTCCATAATCTTTGAAAATTCGTGGAGAACAGGAGAAGTCCCAGAAGACTGGAGAAGAGCAAATGTTGTTCCTATCTTCATAAAGAGGAAGAAGGTGGCCCCAGGCAACTAATGTCGCCCCAGGCAACTATAGGCTGGTGAGTCTGACTGCTATACCAGGAAAGATCTCTGAACAAATTATTAAACAACATGTCTGTCAGTACCTGGATAAGAATGAAGTGATTAAACAGAGTCAGCATGGGTTTGTAACTAATAAGTCATGTCCGACTAACTTAATTTCCTTCTATGACAGAATCACTGATTGGGTGGATCAGGGAAATGCTGTAGATATAGTATATCTTGACTTCAGCAAAGCATTTGACAAAGTATCTCACACAATCCTTATTGAAAAAATGACTAAGTATGGAATGGACAAGGCAACTGTTAGGTGGCTTCATAACTGGCTTAGTGATCGGACCCAAAGAGTGGTCGTAAATGGCTGCACATCCAGTTGGAAGAATGTCTCAAGTAGGGTACCACAGGGCTCTGTCCTGGGCCCTGTATTGTTCAACATCTTTATCAACGATTTAGATGAAGGAATTGAGGGTAAACTGATTAAATTTGCTGATGACACAAAGCTAGGAGGGATAGCTAATACTAGAGAAGAGAGAGAGAAGATTCAAAAAGATATAAATAAACTGGAGCAGTGGGCAACAACTAACAGAATGGTTTTTAACAGGGAAAAATGCAAAGTACTACATCTGGGCAATAAAAATGAAAAAAACATAGACAGAATGGGAGGAATAGGGCTAAGCAACAGCACATGTGAAAAAGAATTGGGTATATTAATAGATCACAGACTGAATATGAGTCAACAGTGTGATGCACTGTAACAACCCTGCTGGCATCACTGCATGGCCTCCCATCCCCCGCACACCAACTTACTTTCTGCTTCAAGCCATGCTGTGAATTCTGTCTGTTGCCAGCCCTGTGCTCCGTGCTCTGTGCCTCTGCTCCCTGTATGCTTCCAAGCTATGTGTGTATAGGGGGGTGGTGCCAGAACTCTCTGGTTCTTATGCAGTCAGGGTGCACCTATGTAATCTGTCCCTGACCAATCACCTAGAGCCCTTGACTATTTAGTTCCGCCACACCCACTAACCCTGGCCTGTGCAATGTCTCAAACTCGGTTAGCTAATTGCTGCTGAGGAAGCCAAGCCCTGTCCTATATCTTGCCTTCTCTGACAGGCCTACTCCTAGCTTTGTCTTGTACACTCTGGTTGCCCGCCAGGAGGCGAATATCCTGGTCTCTGTCTTGTCCTAGCTTTGTCTGAGTATTTGCCTGGTACTTCTTTGCTCGCCCTCCAGGAGGCAGAATATCCTTGTCCCTGTGTCCTTCAGTCCCTGTACCTTGTCTTGTACTGTGTCTCTGTCTGAACTCTGTCTTACCTCTGTCTGTCAGTCTCCTTGTCTGTGGTTCCTTTCCCTGCTGTGTCTTTCCCTATGTCCTCCCTGTCTGTACCTTGCACTCTTGCAAGCTCCGCCTACCTTGCACTCTTGCAAGCTCCGCCTACCATGCACTCTTGCAAGCACTGCCTACCTTGCACTCTTGCAAGCTCCACCTACCTTGCACTCTTGCAAGCTCCGCCTACCTTGTACTCTTGCAGGCTCTGCCTACTCCGCACACCTGCGGCTCCGCCTACTCCGCACTCCTCCTTTTGTCATATTCCACTCTCCTATCTGTACCCGTACCTGCATGTCCTATTTGAACAGGACCCTACCTGTTCCTTCGCACACCACATCTACCTGCCCTGTGTCTCGAGCTGTGCCCGCCTGTCCTGTGTCTCAAGCCGTGCCCGCCTGTCCTGTGTCTCAAGCCATGCCCGCCTGTCCTGTGTCTCAAGCCGTGCCCGCTTGCCCTGTGTCTCCAGCCGTGTCTGCTTGCCCTGTGCCTCCAAGCCGTGCCCGCTTGCCCTGTGTCTCCAAACCATGCCCGCTTGCCCTGTCTCCAAGCCATGCCTGCTTGCCCTGTGTCTCCAAGCCGTGCCTGCTTGCCCTGTGTCTCCAAGCCGTGCCTGTTTGCCCTGTGTCTCCAAGCCGTGCTTGCTTGCCCTGTGTCTCTAAGTCGTGCCTGCTTGCCCTGTGTCTCCAAGCCGTGCCTGCTTGCCCTGTGTCTCCAAGCCGTGCCTGCTTGCCCTGTGTCTCCAAGCCGTGCCTGCTTGCCCTGTGTCTCCAAGCCGTGCCTGCTTGCCCTGTGTCTCCAATCCGTGCCTGCTTGCCCAGTGTCTCCAAGCCGTGCCTGCTTGCCCTGTGTCTCCAAGCCGTGCCTGCTTGCCCTGTGTCTCCAAGCCACGCCTGCTTGCCCAGTGTCTCCAAGCCACGCCTGATTGCCCAGTGTCTCAGCCATGCCTGTCGTGTCTACCTGCCTGCCTGTCTGTAGCTTCTATCTATCCAAGTGATTTGTCCCCGAGTGGGATCCGCAGCCACAGCCAGACACCACCCTGGAGTGGCACCCGACAGCTATCTGCCGCACAAGCCTGACCTCACCATTAGAGGCTCCAGCGAACACCGAGGTAGCTGTCGTAGTCACGTCCCTTCCAGGGTAGTCTGGTTTGTGACGCAGTGGGGCAACAAACCCCCCGGCTCGCGCCAATCAGCTAAGGCACCAGCGTGACATGCAGCAGCAAAAAAGGCAAATGCAATTGTAGGATGTATTAACAGAAGCATACAGTCTAGATCACGTGAAGTCATTATTGCTCTCTACTCCTCTTTGGTCAGACCTCATCTGGAATACTGTGTCCAGTTTTTGGCGCCACATTTTAAAAAAGACATCAACAAACTGGAGCAAGTACAGAAAAGAGCGACCAGAATGGTGACCGGTCTGCAAACCCTGTCTTATGAGGAAAGGTTGCAGGATTAGGGAATGTTTAGCTTGCAAAAGAGAAGACTGAGAGGAGACTTAATAACTGTCTACAAATATCTCAAGGGCTGTCACATTGCAGAAGGATCATCTTTATTCTCATTTGCACAAGGAAAGACTAGAAGCAATGGGATGAAACTGAATGGGAGGAGACACAGATTAGATATTAGAAAAATCTTTTTGACAGTTAGAGTGATCAATGAGTGGAACAGGCTGCCATGAGAGGTGGTGAGTTCTCCTTCAATAGAAGTCTTCAAACAGAGGCTGGACAGATATCTATCTGGGATGATTTAGCGAATCCTGCTTTGAGCAGGGGGTTGGACCAGATGGCCCAGCAGGTCCCTTCCAACTGTACGATTCTATGGTACTTTGATTCTATGATCAATAAATGCATTAACTATGATATATTAGAGGTGCTAGAGGATCCAATGGAGAGGTTTCTCGTTGTTAAGGTTACAATAGTGGGGACGATCTTTAGTTTGGTTAATATATATGCCCCTAACTCCCCAGACTCACAATTTAAAGCCAAGATTTTGGAGAGCATAGCAGGCTGGGACTCATCTCAGTTGATTGTGGGTGGTGACTTTAACAAGGCCCACGATACTTCTATGGACAGGTCGAATGCTCAAACACAACAAAAAACATCACAAGGTAGTTGTATACAATCACTGATGGACCATTTAGGTTTGATAGACTTCCATGTACATGACACACACATTAGGATAGATTATTGGCTTGTACACTCATCATTATTATCATCATTATTATTATTACCTTCATGCAATTTTTTCTTTACTTTTTTATTTCAGGATATTTGTTTTTTGTTTTTGTTTTTCTTTAGCAGTCGGATATTCTAAATAATCACATGTCAGACCATGGTCCTATAACATTCAAATCTAGTCTAATGAACCAGATATATTGTGAGAAATGGTGGCAGTTCCCCTCGAATCTCTACCAATCACACGACTTCACAAAATACCATCAGCTTTCCTGGGACGTCTACAAGAATGACAATCGGAATCACTGTGATGAGGTGGATCTACTTTGGGCAGCCTCTAAGGCTGTATTAAGGGGGCAAATTATTTCCTACGTTAGCCACAAAAAGAAAAGATTATTAGAACAAACATTGGTGGTGCAGAAAACACTAACCCAAGCATACAAAGAGTTCAAGGCCAACAACACATTACTAACAAAACTGAAATTTTTAGAGACCAAAGAGGAAGCAGTTACATTGGCACACGAGATGGCCCTGTACAAACTGGACTACCAAAAAAATAAATATTTCAAGTGGGGTAACAAATCAGGAAAGGTACTTGCCTCCCTCACGGGGCCATACAGAACAGCCACAAGAATACATAAAATACAACATAATGGCCCTATTCTAATTAAAAATTAGGAGATAGTGAACGAATTTAGATCTTTCTTTGGGGACCTATATAAATCAGAACCAGGGGGTGGAGCAACACACAACATTTTTACAAAATGACGTAGCACCAAAACTTACTGAGGATCAGAGAAAAATTCCTAACTCTCCTATCATTACTGACGAAGTTCTTCAGGTCATTAATACATTAAAAATAGCTAAAGCCCTTGGTCCGGACGGGTTGAGCAATGAACATTATAAAATTTTGGGAGCCTCCGTGACACCTCATCTTTGTGAAGTATGCAACAATGTGGTGGGTGGTGGGCGCATTCCTGACAGGTTAATGAGGCTGCTATCATTGTTCTTCCCAAACCAGGCAAAGATCACATGCAGGTCGAGGGGTACAGACCAGTTTCAATACTCAATTCTGATGTCAAGATATTTACTAAGATTCGGGCTGACAGAATGCAAAAAATAATCCCAGAATTGATTACACCCCAACAAACAGGTTTTGTTCATGGAAAATTAATTACATATAACATTAGAACGGCATTGGGAGCCATATCTTTCAGTAGAGCACATAAATGTATGTGTGGCGCCCCTGAGGCTCAGTCGTCACAGAGGTACTGCACCTTCTCCTAAGGTGTGGTGCCCCACCATCCAGGTAAGGTGGGAACTCCTGACCACGCTCCAACACTCGCACCCCACACAACAGGGTAGTTCAGCAAAGCCACATTGTGGCTCCTTGCTTAGAGTGTAGCAGAGCACCTTTGGTGGCTCCCTGCTTGGAACACGAAACGTGCTGGGAGGTGGGTGGAGATGAGAATACATAAAAGAGTGGGAAGGTTTAGGATTTAGGTCAGTCAGTCACTCAGAGAGGAGTGAGGAAAGAAGATCCCTGAGAGAGGGATGGAGGAAGGAGTGCTGCAGCAGACCTGAGTGACCCGGGTCTGCTGGCACGGGAAAGGAAAGAAGGAGAAAGACATTGAACTGAAGCCTGAGCTTCCATAGGAAAGAAAGACAAGTACGGAACGTAGGAGAATAAGAGAACACAGAGGACGTGGGTTAGAGGAAGAACCCTGCCTAGAAGTTCTAAGCGCAAGGTTGTATGGACACTAATGGTTCTGCAGCAGTCACCGGTGGAGTAGTGGGCTGTAAATGCACTACTCCCATATAAGACTTGAGGGCTCAACAGCAGCACGGATAGAGACTCAGGAGTAAGGAGTCCCCGAAGCAGGCTACAGCTGTCTGCCGTACAAGTGGAGTTCTTGGGAACATCTGTTAGGAGGAACTCCAGTGTAACTCAGTACTAGGAGATCTTCACACTAAAAGGCGCTATAAGAGGAGACGTTCAGAAAAGCACATGTTGGCGGAGCGTTGGAAGGGAGCACTCCATCTTGCCTGGAGGTTGGCTGAGTCCCTGACCCAGAGGACATGGCATGGAGGCCGGCACCTGTGTGTACTACAGACTGTGAGTAAAGCTTTGGAACTACAAGACCTGGTGTCCTCCATTGATTCTTGCGCCAACACACCCAGCACCGCTACATCTGGGTACCAGCTTCTACACCGCCTACGCCTCTCCTCTTCCCCTACATCTACACTGCCCTGGGGCTACAGCTCCACCTGTGAGGAGCTTCACCATCTTGGCTGCAACCCATCACCAGCCCCAGAGGATCTGCAAGCAGCGTCGGCCTAACATCTCACTTGCCGAACACCACAGGTGGCGTCACAAACTATTCCACCATTCACATTTCCCCATTACTTGGGCGCCCAGGGCCACGGTCCGGGTCACTGCTGCTGTGACACATCCCACTGATTCCGGCCCGGTACCGAGTACCCCGCGGCCCTGGGAGGGCGACCCATATGCGATCTGTTGTGGTCTGGTCAGCCTGGATGTCAATAAGGCGTTCGATAGAGTGGCCTGGGATTACCTGCATGACATACTGGCATTTAGAGGGTTTGCCCCATGGTTCTGTGATGCTGTTAAAGCAATTTATAGAGGTTCAGTGTCCAGGCTGTCCATAAATAACACTCTGTCGGAGCCCTTTAGGATTCAGCGTGGTACACGCCAGGGTTGTTCACTGTCTCCACTATTGTTTAATGTGGCGTTTGACCCGCTGTTGAGAACCCTCCAGAATCTGTCAGTGTTTAAAGGCATAGGGGTTGGCAATACCTCAGTAAAATTTTCAGCTTCTGTTGATGACATACTTCTGTTCATCGCCAACCCAACCCAGGCAGTTCCAGTTATAATGGAGGTCTTGGGGGATTTTAGTAGATGTTCGGATTTCAAGGTTAACTACTATAAATCTGAGGCTTTGGTACTTTTCAGATCTGGCAGGTTGTCTGACCCTGACCGTTTCCTCTGATTGTTCCACTCCTGATTTTGGATTACAAATACTGATGTAAAATACTGACAAAATACTGACTGTGTGAACGTGGCCTTAGGTGCAGCACTGCCTCAGACACCTACATACAGCTGTGCTGTAGCCCTCTGCATAGTAGGTGGGTTTTTCATAGAATCTTGCTGGTAACTATTGTGTCCCCCGGTCACATTCTCACAGTTTCCATGCAACTTAGTGTAAAATGTAACTAAGCTCCACACTAAAGGCCCTTTTACATTTAGCGATGCACCAGCGATCCAACCAGCGATCCGACCCGGTCAGGATCGCTGGTGCATCGCTAAATGATCGCTAGTGAGCTTTCATACAGAAAGATCTCACAGCGATGCAGCAGCGACGCAGCGCACGATACTTACCATTCACACACAGCGATCCTGCGTCCTCCCGCCCGCCTCCACGCGTCGCTGGACGCCACAGCAGGAAGCCCAGCAGGAAGCTGACGACGAGAAATGGAGCCGGACATTCTCGCGCGATCAGCGATGGACAGCGGGGGAGCCGGTCGCTGGTAAGTATCACACATAGCGATATCGCTAGCAATATCGCTATAACGTCACAAAACCAGTGACGTTTTAGCGATATTGCTAGCGATATCGCTTAGTGTAAAACCCCCTTTAGTTACAGCCCATGGTGGGAGGAGAGAGGAGAAACTGTAAGAATAAAGATCATTGTTATCTAGAACGTTTACTTTTATTATCTCGTTAAATCTCAGCACTTACAGAGTCAGAATAATGTTCTCTAGGGTGATGTTCTCCTCCTCAATACTCCTTTCTATTAGGGTACCATTACTCTAAGCGATGCACCAGCGATACTGACAACGATATGGATCGCTGGTGCATCGCTAAGTGGTCGCTAGTGAGCTGCCACACAGGCAGATCTCACCAGGGACATAGCATCGATCGGGGGTCGTTACTTACCTGTCAGATGCGGCGATCCTGACGTCCTCCCGCCCGCGTCCACGCGTCGCTCGTCGGCGCCACAGGAAGCGCCCAACGAGAAATGGTCCAGGACATTCTCGCGCGATTAGTGATAGGCAGCGAGGGAGCCGGTCGGAGGTAAGTATCACATGTAGCGATTTCGCTAGCAATATCGCTGCTACGTCACAAAACCAGTGACGTTACAGCGATATTGCTAGCGATATCGCTATGTGTAACGGGCCCTTTAGATGTAGGTTTCTCTCCCTATTGTACATGGAAAATATATCTCATATTGAAATGTACAAATGTCATTAATTATTATGATGTACAACAGCATTAGTGACCATGACAAATTTGCTCCTGCTGTCCAAGACACTTTGTTTGTTAATGCACTCTATGGTAAGTCAGCCTAAAGCCGCATTCAGACCAGAATGACTTACAAGTCTGTAGGGACACAAAAAGGAGAGTTAAAAAAATATATTTGGTGGCGCCTCTCCTTTTAATGTGCCTCCATATGGCACCTCCCCTTTAGTTCCTAATGGTAATTATGGCCCTGTGACTGATGGTATACAGAGCTCAGCATTCAGAGCTCAGCTAGATTTCTAGCAAAGAAAACAGTGATTTTATTAAAACTGCCCCAAGCAGCCCAGTAAGTGACACATCGCTGGGATCACGATTTCTGTCCCTACATCATGCTGCGTTCGGATTACTTAGCAAATACTTGGTGACAGATTTTTGCCACCAAATCTAAGAGCAGTATAATGTAGAGAAGGAATCCTTGTTTCCAATGATAAGTCACTTACTGGGCTGTTTGCTGTAGTTTTCTTAAAATCACTGTTTGATCAACAGAGATTATCATTAAAGGACCAGTAAATCTGCTGTCATGTAATCCTCCACCTAAGGGCTGTTTCAGAAGTCAGTATGTCCAGTACGTGTGGTGACAGTTTACACACGTACAGTAGACACACGTAGACTCATTCAAGTGAATGGGTCGGTGCACATCTATTAGATGCGCCAATTCTGGGGCTTTACACGCCTCTTCCCCCTTGCCCTGTGGCGGTGGCAAGTGGGGTTCATATTTGTGGGGTTGAGGTCACCTTTTGTAACGAATGGAAGCGGAGGCAGGGATGTGAAGTTCACATTCGTTTTTATTTTTTAAGTGGAACCTCGGGACCACGGTCTGGGGGGCTCTGAAGGGGGCGTGACTAGTGAGCCCGGGTACACGTAGTAAAGCCCCTCAGGCAGGGCCAGAATGGAATACCCTGAGGACAGAGGTGCTACCTCCAGTTAGACCCCGAACACGTGGCAGCTGTCCCAGCGGGACCAAAAGGGATAACAAAAGTTACATCAGAGTCCGTATAGAGCTGGGTCCTGGATCCGAGTAGTTGGTAAGGAGTCGGTTCCAGTAACCTTCACACAGTCCTTGGACTCGGATGACTGTAGGCGGAACGGGATGGCTTAGGCCCAGATGGTTGCAGATATAACCAGGTAACACAGGATACTGATATGCTGTGGAGACAAAGAGCATTAGATATTAGACAATGCACAGAGACTGCAGACGCAGCGCAGACAGGTTAGCATGAGAACCGGATGTAGCAATGATAGATACTTGTTGCTCCGGCGCTCTTCCTATGGAGCAGAGGCCAGAAAAGCAGCCAGTGCGCTCCCATTGCTTAATTGCACTTTTTGAATAATGCACGCCGCCCCTTTAAGAAGGCAAGAGAGTGGGCGGACGGGCCCTAATAGCCTTAGCTACAGATCTCTTCACAGGACGCCAGGAAGAGGAGGCAGGAGGGAGACCAGAACGCTGAGCAGCAGCATGAGATCCAGAGGAGACCGGCTGCTGCTTAAGGGCAGCATGTGAGGCTCGAGGTGAGTGCCCAGAATGGAGAGCAGCGGCAGGCCTGGACGCAGCGCCAGGACGGGGGCCAGGTGTAACAGTGGCAGACCTGGCGCAGTGCCAGGACGGGGACCGGGTGTTACAGTATCCCCCTCTTTACACCCCCTCTTCTTCAAACCTGCGTAGAACCATTTAAGGAGAAGAAGAGCCTGGATGTTCTCCCTAGGCTCCCAAGATCTCTCCTCAGGACCAAAACCCTTCCAGTCCACCAGGTAGTAGGTCTTACCCCTTACTTTTCTTACGGCCAGGTATGTTTTACCTCAAAAACATCATCCTCCGAGACAGGGTCAGAAGTGGTACCCGAATTCTTAAAGAAGGGACTCAAAACTACTGGTTTGAGGAGAGAAACATGATAGGAGTTAGGCACACGTAGGGAAGTGGGCAACTTCAGCTTGTACGAGACTGGATTGATCTGTCTCAAGATCTCAAATGGTCCGATGAACCGGGGACCCAATTTGTAGGATGGCATCTTTAAATGGATGTACTTAGAAGAGAGCCATACCTTGTCTCTGGGACGAAAGACAGGCGCATCCAAACATCTCTTGTCCGCATGCCTTTTCATATGCTGGGAGGCTTTCTGCAGAGCAGTTTTGGTATCCCTCCAGACCTTAGAAAAATCTTCGGAGAAAGTATCGGCAGCTGGAACGCCAGATGATCCGGAGATTGTGAAGAGGTATTCCAGGTTGCAATCCGAAGACAATCTGAAAGGGAGACTTTCCAGAAGATTCAGTTACTTGATTGTTGTAAGAAAATTCGGTCCAGGACAGTAAGTCTACCCAGTCGTCATGATGGACACTGACAAAGTATCGCAGGAATCCAGCCAGGATTTGATTTGTCCTCTCCACTTGTCCGTTGGACTGGGGATGGTATGCTGAGGAAAAATCTAGTTCAATTCTTACCAGTTTACAAACTGCTCTCCAGAATCTTGAGGTGAACTGGACTCCTCTGTCGGACACAATGTGGAGAGGGAAACCATGGAGACGGAAGATGTGCCGGATGAACAGATCTGCCAACTCAGGAGCAGTTGGAAGACCAGGTAGCGGAACGAAGTGAGCCATTTTAGAGAAGCGATCCACCACTACCCACACCACAGAACAGCCAGATGAGATTGGAAGATCTGTGATGAAGTCCATCGCGATACGCTGCCAGGGGGCAGACGGAATTGGAAGAGGCTGAAGCTTACCTGCCATGGCAGGCCACTAGTAGTACCGGGAGATGAGTTGCAGAGTCTTTCTCTGGCCGGCGTGACCAGCCAACTTGGATGAGTGACCCCACTGAAGGAGACGAGTACGTTCAGAAGCTGACATGAAAGTCTTCCCGGGGGGAGCCGGGCAAGATCAGCAGAAGCAACAGCGACTAACCTTGAGGGTTCAGTGATGTGCTGCGGTTCTTCTTCTTGATCAGGAGGTAGAAAGGCTCTGGAAAGTGCATCTGCTTTGACATTTGTCAGCTGGGTGAAAATGAAGAACAAAATTAAAACGAGCAAAAAACAAAGCCCAGCGGGCTTGACGAGGATTCAGCCTTTGCGCAGTTTGGAGGTAAGCAAGGTTTGTGTGATCGGTGTATACGACTACCTGATGAAGAGCTCCTTCTAGAAGATGCCTGCACTCATGCAGAGCTAATTTGATAGCCAATAATTCCCGATCTCCAACTTAATAATTCCTCTCTGTGGAAGAAAAAACCTTGGAAAAAAACCACAGGAATGCATTCGCCCGGAGGACGATTTCTGGGTTAGTACTGCTCCCGCACCTACTGAAGAGGCATAGACGAAAAAATTGTTCATTGGAGTTAGTGTAGGGTTCTACAGGTTCGCAGGATGCAGTGACGAGACACTAGACGGATGGTGGTTGGTGAAATAACTTTTTATCAAACTAGCCGCTGGGGCTTAACTGAACAAACAAGATATACTGGGACAAACAGTCCACGCAGGGACTCAACAATCTCAACAACACTATTGCGGTACTTAGCCTTCCAGGGGCTGACAGGTTCGTGAACGTGGCCGCGTAGAGGTCGCTGAGGCGGCTGTCCTGACGCCTCGTTACTCCAGGGAGGGATGGGGCTCAACAGGCCCTGAGGAAAGTGATGACGGTGGGGCGCAACAGGCCCTGAAGAAAGCAATACCGTTGGGGCGCAACAGGCCCTGAAGAAAACTCTGCCGTTGGGGCGCAACAGGCCCTGAAGAAAGCGCTGCCACAGGGGCGCAACAGGCCCTGAAGGAAACGCTGCCGCTGGGGCGCAACATGCCCTGAAAAAAGCGCTGCCGCTGGGGCGCAACAGGCCCTGAAGAAAACTCTGCCGCTGGGGCGCAACAGGCCCTGAAGAAAGCACTGCCGCTGGGGCACAACAGGCCCTGAAGGAAGCGATGTCGTTGGGGCGCAACAGGCCCTGAAGAAAGCGATGACGGTGGGGCGCAACAGGCCCTGAAGAAAATGATGGAGGTGGCGCGCGGTGATGACGCAGTTCCCCAGATGACCTGTAGCCGTCCTTTATCAAGGAGTCTCTCCCAAAGCTAGGGTAGCGAGCCTTTTATCTCGCCTATGACGAGGTGGCGTACCTTCAGGCCGGTGACGGCCGGGTCGGCGTGATGGGGGAAGGCTGGGGGGAAGTGCCCAGGCCTCTGTGGCCTGGTTACGGGTACTCACGGCCACAACCTGAGGTAAAGTTCCTCTCTCGCCAAGGCGGGGGACAGCGGGGACGATTCTCTGAGAACGGGGGTGGGTAGCAGTCTCCGGTAACAGTCTCTCTCGTCGATAAATGTGCAGCTTTCTCCTCACAGGCTCTTGTCGGTGCCCCTGCAAGTCACTCTCCTCCCTGCTTTCACTCTGGCTCCTCTCCAACTGCCACTTCAGCGCGTCCCCTGCTCCTTTTACCCTAGCCCCGCCCCCTGTTGCCCTGACAACCCCAGTCGCATGTCTCCCTTTGTAATCCTCCTGAGGTGATTCCTTCAATAACTCTGATGGCGGTCCCCTTGGTTCCGGCCCAATCACTATATGGGGGTCCTCCTCCCCACATTAGGACGATGAAGAACAGGTGCGACAGCAAAGGCCTTTTTGAGAGAAACAAAAGCCTCCTCAGCCTCAGGAGGCCAATCCTTGGGATTTGTACCTTTCCAGGTCAGAGCTGAGATGGGCGCCACTCGGGTGGAGAAGTTAGGAATAAATTGTCTGTAGTAGTTGGCAAAGCCCAGAAATCGCTGTATGGCCTTCAACCCAGACGGACGAGGCCACTTGAGTACAGCTGATAACTTCTCTGGATCCATTTTTAATCCTGTGGAGGAAACAATGTAACCGAGGAAAGGCAAAGAGGATTGTTCAGAGAGACACTTTTCAAACTTGGCATACAGTTTGTTCTCCCTGAGCCTCTGTAAGTCTAGGCACACTTGCCTGCGATGCGAGACCAGGTCAGTAGAAAAAATTAGAATATCGTCTAGATAGACAACAACACAGGTGTACAGCAGATCCCTGAAATTGTCATTGACGAACTCTTGGAAAACAGCAGGTGCATTGATTAGATCAAACGGCATTACCAGGTACTCGTAGTGGCCATCACGGGTGTTGAAGGCTGTTTTCCAGCGGTCAGACGCCATGATGTATTTTTTGTAATGCATTACATTCATTGATTCATTGATCAAGCTGCTTCCAAGTATTTATTTTCTATAATCTGTGCAATATTATCAGGAGTAGGAGCATTTATTGGTACATGAGTTTTTTGTTCCACCTAGCATCGCACATATAATTATTTTTGTGACCTGGCTGTTTGTGTTCGTTTCCACCTGTTTCTGATTGATCTATGAGCACCCATGAAATGTATTTTTTTGAATGTTGATTAATAAATTACATTTTAAAAATTAACCTCATACATTCCTGGTATCCGTGTAGGGTATGGTTGTTTTGATGTATGTGCGGAATGTGACACGTTGATGAGGTCAAGGACTATAATGTTTAAATATTTGTATTCTGTTTTCAAACAGAGAGTCCGATTTTCTATAATGACAAAGCTTGGTGAAGCAGCAGCTATTCTGGAGGAAAGCTGCATTCTGGTGGTGGACTCTGTTGCTGGGAGCAAGAGCAACAGAGCAACGCTATATGGTGTTACCCCTGTTTTGTAACTTTCCTTTTGTGTGTTTCAGTGCAGTGGTGGGATTAGTTTCTGCACCATCCAGCTCCCTAGCAAGGGATAGGTGTAGGGTGTGCTAAGGTGACAGGTTCTGGCTCGGCGACAGGTGAGGAGTGCAGGAGGTCTCCACGTCCCCGTTCCCTATCGCAGGGCCCACCGTTGTAACTGTTTCCCCTTCCCCCGTGTCTTGTTGTTTTAGCTATCGGCCTGCGGGTCGTGTCACACAGGACAGTTACACGTGCCGTGTCTTGCTGTTTTAGTTACTGGCCTGCGGGTCGCGTCACACAAGACGGGTCCACGTGACATTATCACCAACCAAACATTTTTCTCTGGTGAGACATGGGCCAAGTTCAGCCCAGTGAGCAGTTGCTGCTGGCCCTCACTGAGATGAGTGAGGAGCTGCATGATGTGTTTCAGCAGCACCTGCAGCGGAATTATGGGTCTGAGGCCTATCCTCTGCCTCAACTAGAGGGTCCATATACGGCTTTGGCGAGGATGTGCCGTGGAGTCCCTGCTGGGGAGCAGGACTTGCTTATACAGGCGGACGTACCCAGGCAGGTGGGTGGAGTCGGTGTCCCCATGGTGCTGCCTGGCGTTCCCCAAGGTGAAGGGGTATGTCCCTGTAGTGAGCAGACTAATGATTTAGTCCTTGGCACTGACGCCAAAAATTCTGTACTGTCAGAGAAGCCGTGCCTCCCTGGTTGTGTGGAGGAAGACGACCTGGGAGTGTATATTTCCTCCTCGCCCTCAGAAGGTACTATGTCAGCAGAGGTGATGGTTGGCGAGGTACCTGAGGGCATACCGGTGCTTGTGAACAGTGGAGCTGAAGTCAGTCTGGTGGATGCTCAGTTTGTCCAGACTCATGGTCTGTGGTGTGAGACGCCGGACAGACCCATAAGCGACCAGGTCATTGACTCTGTCCCACTGAGCCAGGGGGTTAAACCAAGTCGTAGAAGACATTGTGCTGTATAGTGAACATCATGACGAGTCCCAGTCATACAACGTCTTGGAGGGAAATCCAGCACCTATCGTTGTGGGCCCCCCTTGGTCTAAAAAACACAACCCGGTTTTAGATTGGCGGACTAGGGAAGTAGTCGGCTGAGAGCAGTCGTGTGAGGGCTGCTGCCTAGGGGCTACTGTCTCTGCCGTCTCTCTACAAACTTCCCCTTCCTCTCCAGTGGTAGCAGCTGAGGTGCTGCAGGAGAGTTGGGGCAAGGCTCAACCCTCGCCATTAGCCAACCCTGAGAGGTAGTAGGAGGGGTTGGAGGATCGTGCTTCCCTTGTTGAATTGCGGGGGTGTGAGTGTGGTGACACAGGGGGACGCCTCTGTTGTCGGTTCCAGAGAGAGTTCTCCGTGTTGTGACAACAAATGGGTGGCAATAAACGTTCAGGTCCGGACCTGTGTGTGAACGAGCATGTATGGGTGGCCACCAAAAACATCCAGTGGAAGTGTGTTGCGGGGGCTCTGGAATTCTCAGGTGATCGGGCCTTATCTGGTGTCGGCAGTCACACGTTGACCATCACACAACCAGTGTGGCTTCCACATATGACAAAGAAATGTTTAAACAATACAGAAATGCTATGTTTAAAAAGACTAGGATCTGGTGGACAAAAACATCATTAGAAAATTATCTTAGCCATCAGATTGTACCAAGAGGTTTACTTGTACAAATTTTTCCAACTTTTGAGCTTGGTGATCAAACACTTATCCAAAAATGGATGAATACTGCCACCTTGTGTTCAATTGAATTTTTCAAAATCATCATTGAAAGCAATACTCAGTCCCTAATTGCAATTGAAAATGATTTGGAGAAATTGGAACAAACCATGAAGAAAGATATCAACAAAGAAACTTTGGAAATATGATCTAATGATTTGAATGTTGATATGGAAAAATGGGAGAAAGAAATATGTGAGAAAAAAGTTAAAAAGTACCAAAGAGATGTTCTTGATTAAGAAGAGAAAAAAATCTTTAGGTTGCAGTTTAACAAGAAGAATGCTGGATATGTGCATCCAAGGGATTCATCATTTAGTTCTGTATCATCAGTATCTGAGAGCAGGGCCGGACTGGGACTAAAATTCAGCCCTGGCATTTGAAGTTACACAGGCCCACTAGTCACATGGTGACTATATAATATCTTTGTACACTTGTAGTTTACAAGAAGTGAGAGGAGATTAACACGACTATATAACATGTAGTCATAGCTGTGCCCAGTATTTCAGCTCAGTCCTATTTATTGCATTTAGGTACAGTACTCCTCCCAAATCTCTGTCCCCTTTTGTATGCATCATTACAGAATTCCTGGCAGAACTGCTCTCTATTGGGCAACCAGACCCCCTGGTCATAGCCGCCCCTATCATACCTCCCAACTTTTGAAGAAGGGAAAGACGGACAAAGATTGCGGCGCGCTGCGCGCGCCGCTGCAAATTTTGGCCACGCCCAGCCACACCCATTTCACAACTAGTCACACCCATGTGCACACCTAATCGCACCCATTTAGCACTGCTGATCACACTGACTGGTACTGAGGGCACAGTGGCTGGCATTATGGGCACACTGACTGGCACTAAGGAAGAGAGAAAACAGAGAGAGAGAAAAAAGAAAACAGAGAGAGCGAGAAAGAAAGGGGAAAGAAAGAAAGAACAGTGAGAGACAAAGAAAGAACAGAGAGAGACAGAGAAAGAACAGAGAGAGAAAGAAAGAGGGGAAAGAAAGAAAGAACAGAGAGAGACAGAGAAAGAACAGAGAGAGAAAGAAAGAAGTAAAGAAAAGAAAGAAAGAACAGAGAGAAAGAGAGGAAAGAAAAAGAAAGAAACAGGGGAAGAAAGAACAGAGAGAAAGAAAGAACAGAGAGAGAAAGAAAAAGAGAGAAAGAAATAAAGAAAGATTCTACAAAGATACTATAGCAGCCCGGCTCCCATTGTAGTGCCCACCTGAGCCTCCCGGTGCAGGACCTATCATGATCCGCTCACATGGCCGGCATCCCCGATTCCAAGGCGATCCTGCTGTCTGCGCTGTCGGAGGAGGACACGGTGATGGATCTGAAGCATTCCTAGTTCCGTCACAATCTCCTCAAGAAATTATCTCATTTCCGGTCAGCTTCCAGCACATCACTTCAGGTGGAACGTCATGTGTGTCTTTTAAAATGCTCCTCGGGGCTCCGCCGTGTACTCCTGTGTCCGTGGGAAAAGCACGCTTTGTATGCTTTGTACACACTTGGCTCCGCTCCGTACATCCCGTACACATATGGCTCCACTTCATACACACACGGCTCCACTCTGTCCACCTCGTACACGCGTGGCTCCTCTCCGTACACCTCGTACACGCGCGGCTCCTCTCCGTACACCTCGCACACGCGCGGCTCCTCTCCGTACACCTCGCACACGCGCGGCTCCTCTCCGTACACCTCGCACACGTGCGGCTCCTCTCCGTACACCTCGTACACGCGTGGCTCCTCTCCGTACACCTCGTACACGCGCAGCTCCTCTCCGTACACCTCGTACACGCGCGGCTCCTCTACGTACACCTGCGGCTCCTCTCCGTACACTTCGTACACGCGCGGCTCCGCTCCGTACACTTCGTACACACGCGGCTCCGCTCCGTACACCTCGTACACACGGCTCCGCTCCGTACACCTCGTACACACACGGCTCCGCTCCGTACACCTCGTACACATGGCTCCGCTCCGTACACCTCGTACACACACGGCTCTACGGCTCTGCTCCGTACACCTCGTACACACACGGCTCTGCTCCGTACACCTCGTACACACACGGCTCTGCTCCGTACACCTCGTACACACACGGCTCTGCTCCGTACACCTCGTACACACTAGGCTCTGCTCCGTACACCTCGTACACACTAGGCTCTGCTCCGTACACCTCGTACACACTAGGCTCTGCTCCGTACACCTCGCACACACTAGGCTCTGCTCCGTACACCTCGCACACACTAGGCTCCGCTCCGTACACCTCGCACACACGCGGCTCCGCTCCGTACACCTCATACACACGCGGCTCCGCTCCGTACACCTCGTACACCCGCGGCTCCGCTCCGTACACCTCGTACACACGGCTCCGCTCCGTACACCTCGTACACACGGCTCCGCTCCGTACACCTCGTACACACACGGCTCTACGGCTCTGCTCCGTACACCTCGTACACACACGGCTCTGCTCCGTACACCTCGTACACACACGGCTCTGCTCCGTACACCTCGTACACACTAGGCTCTGCTCCGTACACCTCGCACACACGCGGCTCCGCTCCGTACACCTCATACACACGCGGCTCCGCTCTGTACACCTCGTACACCCACGGCTCCGCTCCGTACACCTCGTACACACACGGCTCCGCTCCGTACACCTCATACACACACAGCTCTGCTACATCCACACTGTAAATCCTGACCCCACACATACTTACCTCAACCAGCACCATGACAACAGCAAAGCAGAGTCTTGCAGACGGTAGAGGCAAGGCTGAGCGCACAGGACCTGTGATGAGGTCACAGGAGGGGCGGAGTCAGGGGTGACATGTTCGGGGGTCTGGACAAAGGCTCCTGATCATGTGACCCCCTGACTCCTCCCCTCCTGTGACCTCATCACAGGTCCTGCGAACAGAGCCAGCAGGCAAGCGAGTGCGACGCTGTGAGTGGCTGGGGGGGAGGGGGTCTAATGCTAGGGCGAGGATGGGGGAGGGGGCGTGGCGGCTTATCTCCCTGCAGTGCGGGAGGAACTTGGAAACTATCACCGCCGTGCCCGCAGAGGGCCGGCGGCAGGAGAAACAGTGACCGCAGCAGCTGGCAAGCGGCCAGATGATTGGGCGCTGCCGCCCGCGGCCCACGTGACAGCGGCCCAGCGGGAAAATGCCCGGTTGGTTATATTGCCAATCCGGGCCTGTCTGAGAGCAATACATATAAAAATGAACATGAGGGAAATTATTCAGTCCAAAATAGAACAAGATATTGTGGAAACAAAAGGCAGGTGGATATCTTCACCAAAAGAACCAAAAAGGGGAAATTTGAACAGCCAAAGGTAATAAATTTGTCCCGCCATGAATTGACTGAGGTACAGCTCTCAGTCCTTGAAAAAGGTCTAATGTTCTCTCCCTCTCAATATTTAGATCCCTTCATAGCGATCAAAGATGTGCACCTTTTCTCTAGGAAAATAATCTTACAGAAATTACATCACAGAGGTGATATGGAAGATCCTTCGACTTCTGCCCTTGTGAAAGAGGCACTTGAGAATCTTGAAGCTTTGGCTGAAGAGAGCAAACCTACTTCGGTGAGCCAGGTTTTCCCCCTTTCTCTTATTAACAAGTCTAAGAAATTTCCCGTGTTAAACATCTGTCCTGCTGTTGAGGTATTCACAAAGTTGGTAACCAATGATATTGAACAGCTGAGTAGAGATGGTTTTGGTATCACCAATTGCAGCAGGGCTGAAAGGGAAGCAATTGTGAGCCTTCAAAGTTTGACTGATGTTGTTTTTAAGGCTGCGGATAAGGGGGGAAACCTGGTGATCTGGCCAAATGAAATGTACGAAAAGCAGGCTTTCAAACTGTTAAATGACAAAAATAACTATCAAAAGTTATTTTCTAATCCTTCACAAGATTTTCAGGATGAGTTGGTCAAAATTCTAGATGAGGCATTTGTTAAAGGGATTATCCCAAAAAAATTGGTTGATACCATTAGAGAAAGGCATACACGTTTACCAAGATTGTATTTGATTCCAAAAATTCACAAAAACTTGTTAGACCCACCAGGAAGACCCATAATATCCGGCAATGAAGGTCTATGTGAGATTGTTATTACTGTCATAGATCACTATTTAAAACCTTTAGTTAGTGATCTACCGTCTTATATCAAGGATACAAGTTCTGTGTTGCGCAGATTGGATAATGTGCAGTTGACAAACAATGCAATAATGGTGACGGATTTGCACAGTGCCTGTTTTCAGCTATTTTAGTAGTCCTTCATTATAAGGTGGAGCGCCAGTGGGTATAGTTGATTGTTTTATTTGTCTGGAATAGATCTGTGCATTACACACTTGGGCACCCCACCATGGCCATTAATGAATTATGGCATGATAGGGATTTCAAGTTAAATTTGATCAAGAAGCAGTTTATGAAATACAGTTCGGTTTCATCAGATTTTGAGCAGGCAAAATCATTATTAAAAACCTTGGAAAAACACCTACACATAGAAATGAGGGCTATGTGGGAGGTAGACTCTTTAGGGCAGTATGCCAAAGCAGGATTGGTGCCAGGAGGTCTAACGGTATATAAATACACTAGCTAGTGATTTTGGAGATATCTCCATTCAAAAAGAATGGGATACTCTTTTTTCCTCTTTTTCTAATCAGCCTTTACATTTCATTATTGAGAAAAGATCATTAAATCTTAAAAAAACTACCCAGATTATCACCAACCTTTTTGAGCAGCTCAGAACATTCAATCAGGTAGAGGGTATTCAGGACCTTACTTCCAGTATCATATCAAGATTAAAGGACAAAGAAAATGAAATCATGAATAAAAAAATGAAAAAATTCATTCGTGATAAGGTACCTTTGGATTCAGGTATTATTCCTGTTTCCCCTATCTCTAATAAAGAAAGGATACAATCCATTCCCTTACCACAACAACTTTTAACTCTTGATGAATATCAACTAACGTCATCTGTAACTCTGGTTGACTACTCTATTGTTTTTTCCACGTATGCAGATACTAACTCAACTCAATACACTCCAGTTTCTACGCAGAAAATAAATCAAAGATCAGTTACAAGTGGTGTTCCTTTACGCAACACGGGTCCTGCTAATCATATATTTGGTGAATCCAATCCCAGCACACCATTAGGGACAAAACATCCCTTGCCTAATGAATTATCAATTCATCATAACAATATTTCTACATCAAACAGGTATTCCCAACTTTCTCAAAATGTGGAGGACATACTAGATATAGAGGAACCTGGCCCCAGTGCTTGGGGGTCCACCATAACCAAACCTAATTCTGGCAAAATAGTGGGCAAAACAACCAAAGGCTCATCCAAGCCAAATATATTGACAAATCAATTACATCGTATACCCACATTCAGTAGTACCAGCACTGCCAGAAGTCAATATAGATACAAAACTAGTAATCCGTTGAGGAGAAACAGAGGTCCTGTTTTTCAACCCACTATCAACAGAAATTTTTTTCGGGTAAACACTGGAAAACCAAAAGAGTTAAGAGGGGTGGGCAACTCACCAAAAAGAAAATGATTCAATTAGATCCATCACAACAACAGAAAATTTTTAACCTCCGTTCCTATTCACTAACCCCCCAACGAACAGCTATTACTCCAAAAAGGATTAAAATTTGCCCCAACGAGAACCACCAGTTCGTTCAATTTATTTATTAGTGTTAAAAAATTTTTACGGAATTTATCCCTCAAAAAATATTTTCTAAAGAGAACACAGTCAGTTCATATGCTTGCTACACCAACCCAAAATAATGCACCTTTTATTCACACAACTTTGGCTAATCCTTCTTTATTTAATCCAGTAAGCGAATATTCCAATGCGTTCCAGTCTTTTGAAACTTTAGTTACTTCTGATCTGAGAAAATCGTATAGGGGCAAATCCAAATTTATAAAGTATAATCTCAGTAATCAGGAAAAGAAATCACTTGTTGATCTCCAGGAAAACAATAACATAATTAAAAGACCAGCTGATAAGGGGGGAGGTATTGTCATTCTTGACCGTATGCAGTACCATCAGGAATAAGTTAGATTACTTGAGGATACTACAACTTATCGAAAATTATCAGGTGATCCCACCACAACTTTTGTCAAACAACTAAGAGAACTAGCTTTATTCAGTAAAACCTCTGGTATCCTTACCAAAAAGGAATATTCATTCATCACCAATAAAACACCTTCACTGGCAGTTTTTTATCATATCCCAAAAATACATAAAAATTTAACTCATCCCCCCAGTAGACCAATCATATCTGGTATCAATTGTTTGACAGCTAATTTATCTAAATATGTAGACATACATTTACAAAAATTTATGTGCCTTTTACCAGCATATCTAAAGGATACCACCCATATACTCCAAGTTTTGCAAACTGTACAGTGGAAATCAAATTATTTTTTGGGTACACTCGATATCAAATCGCTTTATACGGTGATTAACCATCAAAAAGGATGTGAAGCAGCAATTTATTTTCTTCACAAATTGGGGATCTATGAAGAAAATCAAATTAATTTCATTGGGAAAAGTATTGAATTCATTCTCACCCATAATTATGTTTTGTATGAAAAACAATTCTATTTGCAGATTTGTGGAGCTGCAATGGGTACGCGGTTTGCGCCCAGTTATGCCAACACATATGTTGGTAAGTGGGAGCAATCAACGATCTATACCAAATATGGTCAGTTACCAAAAGGACTAGGTCTATGGTGTCGTTTTATAGACGACATTTTCTTTATCTGGGAGGGTTCAAAACTGGCACTGGAAAATTTCCTCACAGGCCTAAATAAAAACAACTACGGCCTGGAATTTACACCAACTATATAAGTCAAACCAGTGTCAATTTTCTTGATCTTACAATCTTCATTGAAGATAACAAATTAGTAACGAAGTAGACTCCAATAGCTATATTCATCTTGATAGTTGTCATCTACCAATTTGGCTAACCAATGTCCCTAAGGGACAATTTATTCGAATAAGAAGAAATTGCACAAATAATGATGACTATGATAGTGAATCTAGACATCTTACTAACCAACTAGTAGCCAAAGGTTATGATTTTGACACATTGGAGAAAACCCGATTAACCATGAAAAACATCTCCCAAAATTATTTGATCCATAAATACATTTCAAACAAAGATCCGCCTAGTCTTCAGGAACAAATTTATCAGCTACCCTTTATTACTCAGTTTCATTCAGGACATACAAAATTCAATAAAATTATCAGAAAATATTGGCCGATACTGTTGAGAGATAAGGTTATTGGTAACCTTTTACCGCCACACCCTAAATTCGTATACAAAAAAGCCCCAAATTTAGGCCTCCTGTTAGCACCTACCACTAAACCAATTTTTCCTTCAAAATTAACACCTATGAGCCACTTTTTGACTCCAAAAATAGGTTTTCTTCCGTGTGGCAAATGTGCATGCTGTCTACGGACACGCATTGAGAAGGAATTACAAACTACTTTTTATAATTCGGACCATACGAATGAGTTTAGCATTAAATTCGCCATCTCATGCCAATCAAGAGGAGTCATTTATTTATTGAAGTGCCCCTGTAACAAGTTTTATGTGGGTCTGACAAAAAGAAGATTGACAGTTCGTATTAAGGAGTATTTGGATAACATTAATAAGGGGTTTAAAGGTCATCCCCTCTCTGGTCATTTTTTGGATGTCCACAATCGATCCTGTCATGGCATTTCCTTTTGCGGTATCGAACTAGTCCGCCCCAATCCAAGAGGTGGGGATTTTTTGAAACAGATGTCCAGAATTGAATCCAGGTGGATTTTCCTTCTGGACAGTATGGCCCCTAAAGGCCTAAACTATGAAATTGAGTTCTATGCCTTCTAAACCTGATTTTTTTTCTATCTTAGTAAAAATAAAAACAAAATAAAATAGAAATAGAAATCCAAAAATCCCCTTTCTTTCCAAAATTGATACATGGGATTTATGGGAGTTTTTATTCACCTTATTTTTAATGTACGAGGATCCTTCTATCTATTAATACTTTTCTACTCTTTTCCTTTTCTTGTCTTTTCCCTTTTTTAAACAGTGCAAATTAGTATATTTATTATTTCTTAGTGGTTATTTGGTGCTTTGCATATATATTTTATTTTTATATTAATAACCTAATAAAGTATAGATCTAGTTTAATTCGTATATTTTATTTCATTTTTTACTTTCCCAACCATTTTAATATACGGTATACTGCACATTATATTTAATTTCTTATTTATTGTATTCAATCTCTTATTTATGCCATTTTTTCTGCAACCATTAGTCCATGCAACCACATTCACAGAGGGGGCATATTACTCCAACAGGGTGGGTGGAACTAAACCGGGAGGCAGGGGGTTATTAGGACAGATTGGGGCCGATGCCTGTAACCTTGATGAAGAGGGACCGCGTCCTTCAAAACGCGTCGTTCAGTATTGACCCCCAGCATTACCTGTCCAGCTCAGCAGCTAGCTACGTGACGTCACGCCCCAGCTTCCTATGCCTTGCAGTGTGTGGACGGCGGTGCTTCGGCCGGAGCCCGCCGTCAGCCTCTGCTTCTCCACGCTCCCCGCCTTCATCTCCCACATGTCAGTCGAACGCCAGTAATCAGCGGCACACTGGGAGTGCTTTCCTTCATGCCACACGGCGATACACTGCCTAACAGCGGAACTTAGCAACTTTGTTCTACAACCTCACAAGTGTCTAAGCTTACCGCTACCCGTTAACAGCGGTGAGGGGTTAATTTACACAGTACCTCTACGGTATAACTATTGTCAATTACTGTCTGTTATTCAGTCTGCCGCTATTTGGCAGCAGCAGTGAGGGGTCAATATATAGAGTACCTTTATGGTACAACGATTTTTTGGCATATATCCATTTTAGGTTTTTGAGAATAAGCGCAGTGAATTTTATTTTGGGTATTTATGTTTGACTGCTGTCACACACACTAAAAAACGCTTTTTATTGCAAAAAATAGTTTTTGCATCATCGCATTTTGAGAGTTATAATTTTTCAATATTTTGGCCCACAGAGTCATGTGAGGTCTTGTTTTTTTGCGGGACGAGTTGACGTTTTTTTTGGTACCTATTGCTTTCTATTTCGATTTTCGGGAGGCAATGAACAAAAACCAGCTATTCATGAATTTCTTTGGTGGGGGGGTTTATGCTCTTCCGTGTGTGGTAAAATTGATAAAGCAGTTTTATTCTTCGGGTCAGTACGATTACAACAATACCTCATCTATATCTTTGCTTATGTTTTGTTGCTTTAATACAATAAAAACTAATTTGTAGAAAAAATAATTATTTTTGCATCAGTTTATTTTGAGAGCTATAACTTTTTTATTTTTCCAGTGATGGAGCTGTATGGCAGCTTGTTTATTGCAGGACAAGAAGACGTTTTCAGCGGTACTATGTTTATTTATATCTGTGTTTTTGATCGCATGTTAGTCCACGTTTTGTTTGGCTTTATGATATTAAAGCATTGTTTTTTGCCTTGTTTTTTATTTATTTTTTATGGTGTTCACTAAAGGGGTCAACTAGTGGGACAGTTTTATAGGTCGGGTCGTTGCAGACGCAGCAATACCAAATATGTGTACTTTTATTGTTTATATTTTTTTTCATTCAAATATTTATTTAGAGATGAAATATATTGATATATACTGTATATATTGATTTAAAAAACAAATATTTTGACAATTATTTACTTTTTTTTTTTTACATTTTTCTAACTATTTTACTTTGTCCCACTATGGGGCAATCATTTTTTGCAGGCTGATCGCTTCTATGGCATGCAGATGAATCAGCATCTGCATGCTATACAAATTGTCAGCTCTGCACTGTCAAACAAACTTGCCCATCATGCACTGAGCATGATCACCAAGTTTCCTAGCTCTGGTGACCCGGATGTCATCATGACGATACTGAGTCACCATTGCAACTATCAGGACACTGCATCACACTGCAGGGTCTCTGATCCAAAGGCAGAGGGGCTGTCAGCCCTCTGTCGGATTCCGGAATGCTGTGATCGTATTCGATCGCAGTATTTCCAGGGTTAAAGTACTCTGTAAGTAAGTAATCTGTGACCGCTCCTGGCACCTAGTGCCAGGTGTCAGCATCAGCTGACATCCGGCGGTGATCGCCCACACCCCCCCCGTGAGAGCGGGCGATCGCGATAACATAATATTTTGTCCATCGTCAAATAGACCCAGGGCACATGGACAGAATATTACGCCCAATGTCACAAAGGGGTTAAAAAAAGCATCACATCTATCAATATTAGGGCAAACCACACACCGACCATGGGGGTTGCATCCCCACCTAGCACCGCAGGCATCCAAGAACGTAGTCCTAGAATCACCAACATAGTGGATTTACACAAGAAGATCGCAAAGGTTTTTGACCGACATGTAGTAATAGTGGGTCTCTCCGAAATGTATTTGGAGATAATTGGATCGGCCCTCAAGATAGGCCATGATTTATTAAGACCTCTGCACCCTTCTGCACCAGGGCCGGCTCCGGATTTTTGTGGGTTCCGGGCTGTGGCGGACTGGAGTGCTAAGGGCCCACCAGTAACATTGATTTTGAGGGCCCACTTTTCACCTGCATACAAATATTACACTACTCTCGTTCACAAATTTACCTATATCTCTATATAATAATAAACTGGGTAGTTTGGTTAATGAATGATGATATGTTGCTTTGTTCTGCACAGATTGAATCAATTGAATTATGCCAAGTACTGCCCATATAGTGGGGTTGAGGGCCCAGATCTGCACAGGGGCCCACCAGGGGATTCACCTGTTTCCCTATGGGCCAGTCCGAGCCTGGCTACCGATGAAAGAGTCTTAGTGGGCCCCTTTAAGGCCTGTTTCACACTTCAGTTGTTTGACGACATTCAAAATCCGCCGTTTTTAATAAAAAAGCGGATCCGCTACATCCGTTTGTTGCATAGCGGAAACGGATCCGTTTTTTCTCACTTTGACGGATTTCAACTGACGTCAAACAAATGAAGTGTGAAACAGGCCTAACACATACCACAATTCCTGATGCACAGATAGGGCTAGAAATATAGGTATAGTACGATGTTTCACTTACATTACATGAGTATGATATCCAGCCTCGGTCTGGCTTGGCGGGATATCGGGGAAATGCCCGGTGGACCCCAAGGGTCACTGTGGCCCTTTAAAAACACGGCCCCTTTACAAGCGTGGGCCCTTTAAAAGCGCTTCCCAGCACTGCAGTGCCACGCGCACATGTGCCACAGGTACTCCAGCGTCACACGGCCCTGGCTGACTCTGGCTCCACTCCCCCAGATAAGGACCTTGCTTCGCCGTTCTTTTTGGGCGGTGACACGCACCGCGCTCTGCTTTCCGACTCCTGGCTGGCTAATAGCGTGAGACACTGTGACGCCGGGCCGAGCTGAGCTCTGCTCTCCCGACTGCTCCCTCCAACTCTGTTCAGTGCTCTGTGTACTGCCGGCTCCTGTGGTGAGTAGTAGACATACTGTGGCCTGTGTAGTGAGTCTGTGTTCTCCCCCTGTGTCCTGTCCCTGCCGTCCTGCAGTGTTATATACTATGTGGGGCTGTGTTATATACTATGTGGGCTGTGTTATATACTATGTGGGCTTTGTTATATACTTTGTGGCTGTGCTATATACTATGTGGCTGTGTTATATACCATGGGGGGTACATTATACATTATATTCTATGGGGGAGGCTGTGTTAATATGGGGAGCTACATTATATTCTATGGGGAGGTGGGCTGTATTATATTCTATTCGGGGCTACATTATATTCTATGGGGGGGGCTGTATTATCTTTATTATATTCTATGGGAGGTGATTGCATCATACTCTGTGAAGGGGCTACATTATACTATATGAGGAGGCTACATTGTATTCTATGGGGGGCTGCATTATATTTTATGGGGGGATAGATTGTATTGTATGGGGGCTTTATTATACTTTATGAAGGGGCTACATTATATTCTATTGGGGATGCATTATACTATATGAGGAGGGCTACATTGTATTCTATGGAGGGGCTACATTATACTATAAAAGGGGCTGCCATATATTCTATGGAGGGGCTGCATTATACTATATACTATATGAGGGGGACTGCATTATATTCTATGGGGGGTTACATTATATCCTGTGGGGTGACTACATTATGCTCTAAGAGGTGGCTGCATTATACTATAAGAGGAGGGCTGCATTATATTCTATGGGGGTTACATTATATTGTATGGCGGGGCTGCATTATAGTCTGTGGGGTGGCTGCATTATGCTCTATGGGGTGGCTGCATTATACTATATGTGGGATGCATTATACTGTATCGAGGACTATGGGGAATACATTATACTATATTAAGAACTATGGGCTGCATTATACTATGGGAAGTGAATTGTACTACATGGATGACTGGCGGTGTATTATACTATATGGAGCACTATGAGGAGTGTATTATACTATATGGAGGAATGAGCAGTGTATTTTAATATATGAAGGAGTGTATTATATTATATGGGGGACTGAGTGTATTTTAATATATGGAGGGCTATGAGGAGTGTATTATACTATATGGAGGACTATGGGGAGTGTATTATACTATATGGAGCACTGTAAGGAGTGTATTATACTATATGGAGGACTGAGCAGTGTATTTTAATATATGGAGGGCTATAAGGCGTGTATTATACTATATGGAGGACTGAGGAGTGTATTATACTATATGGAGGACTATGGGGCACATTATACTATATGAAGGACTATGGGGTGTAAACTGTAGATGCGCTGCTAATAACATGATACTGTATGGGGACAGATTGATCCATTAGTGATTGTTCTATCCCCATCATTCTTTCTCAGACGGTGGAAAGAGGCCGGGAAACAAGCGTTGAACGACTTCAATATTGTCGATCACACTCATTTAGCGGCCTGAACTCAGCGCATGTAAATACAATCAAAATGCTTCTGTGTGATGTGCAATATGTTAGCATTTGGGGCCCCATTTTAAACTTTTCCTAGGGCCCCACTTTGCCTAAAACCGGCCCTGCTCATACACATGACATGATACAGCATCACAGATCACAATCTCTGCCAGTGCCTCCTATATAAGATACACACACACACCACATTCTTATATGGCCTAATATGTCATATGAGGCCTGTATACCGACCGTACAGACCGTACTATCATCCTCCTGTATGCCGTACATAGGCAGAGAGTGTGGTCTGTACAGTATCTAAGAGGGCGACAGTCTGTATGTCTTATACGGGGCCTAATAGGTGGCCGACACTCTGTATGTCTTATATGGGGCCTAATAGTAGGCCGACAGTCTGTATGTCTTATGGGGCCCTAATAGTAGGCCGACAGTCTGCATGTCTTATAGGGGGCCTAATAGTAGGCCTAATAGGAGGCCGATAGACTGTATGACTCATAGGAGGCTTAATAAGAGGCTGACAGTCTGTATGTCTTATAGGAGGCCGACAGTCTGTATGTCTCAAAGGAGGCTTAATAGGAGGCCTAATAGGAGGCCGATAGACTGTATGTCATATACGAGGCCAATATGCCGTACATACCGCAATATCGGCATCCTATATACTGTACATACCACACTCTCAGCCTCTTATAGAAAGAATCTGTTATAGGAGACCGAGAGAGCGGTCTGTACGATATATAGGAGGCTGAGAGTGCGGTCTGTACGATATATAGGAGGCTGAGTGCGGTCTGTACGATATATAGGAGGCTGAGAGTGCGGTCTGTACAATATATAGGAGGCTGAGAGTGCGGTCTGTACAATATCTAGGAGGCTGAGAGTGCGGCCTGTACGATATATAGGAGGCTGAGAGTACAGTCTGTACGATATACAGGAGGCTGAGAGTAGTCTGTAGGATATATAGGAGGCTGAGAGTACAGTCTGTACGATATATAGGAGGCTGAGAGTACAGTCTGTATGATATACAGGAGGCTGAGAGTACAGTCTGTACGATATATTGGAGGCTGAGAGTGTGGTCTGTACGATATATAGGAGGCTGAGAGTGTTATCTGTACGATATATAGGAGGCTGAGAGTGTGGTCTGTATGATATATAGGAGGCTGAGAGTGTGGTCTGTATGATATATAGGAGGCTGAGAGTGCGGTCTGTACGATATATAGGAGACTGAGAGTCCAGTTTGTACGATATACAGGAGGCTGAGAGTCCAGTTTGTATGATATATAGGAGGCTGAGAGTGCGGTCTGCACGGTATATAGGAGGCTGAGAGTGTGGTCTGTATGATATGTAGGAGGCTGAGAGTGCGGTCTGTACGATATCTAGGAGGCTGAGAGTACGGTCTGTACGATATATAGGAGGCTGAGAGTGCGGTCTGTACGATATCTAGGAGGCTGAGAGTGTGGTCTGTACGATATATAGGAGGCTGAGAGCGTTCTCTTTTGCACACTGTACAGCTTGCTAAAAGGCACACGTTTTTAGTGGGAAAGGCCAAAAAATGAACAAGTAATAAAACCGTTTATGGTAGCCATAGGGTGGGCCCCTAGAGTCAATTCCCCTGGTGGGCCCTAGGCACCCCAGTCCGACCCTGGTGATATCTATTGTACATTCTACAATAGCTCAGAAACCGGACAGTATAGTATACCACACAGTATTATGGGCACCACATAGTGGGCCATACAGAATAATGGGTCCCATATAATGCTCCATACAGTATAATGGCCCCACATAGTGATCCATACTGTATAATGGCCCCACATAGTGCTCCATATAGTATAATGGTCCCACATGATGCCCACATAGTCCTCCATACAGGTCCTCCTGTTACGAATGAGTCACCGTAGGAGGCAAAAACAGAAATACTAGCTAAGTCCAGAAAACCAGAGAAGTTGGCAGCCATCGGATTGCAGACCCCTGAACCTAACAACAACAACTAGCAGCAGCCGTGGGGGGTTCCTACGGTGCCCTAGATCCCTCGATCACAGCCGGAGAACCACATAGCCTAAAGACAGAAAGGGAAATCTAAACTTCCCCAGAGCAGACCCCAAAGCAATAGGCAGCCCCCAACATACACTGCGTTCCAAATTATTATGCAAATTGGATTTAAGTGTCATAAAGATGTAATTTTTTGTTTTTCAAATAAACTCATAGATGCTATTGTGTATCAGGGCTCTTTGGATCACTGAAATCAATCTCAAACACCTGTGATAATTAGTTTACCAGGTGAGCCCAATTAAAGGAAAACTACTTAAGAATGATGTTCCACATTATTAAGCAGGGCACAGGTTTCAAGGAATTTAGGAAAGAAAACGGATCTCTCTGCTGCTGAAAAGCATCAAATAGTGCAATGCCTTGGTCATGAGATGAAAACATTAGATATTTCCCAAAAACTTAAACGTGATCATTGTACTGTTAAGAGATTTGTGGTTGATTCTGAGCACAGACATGTTTGTGCTGATAAAGGCAGAATGAGGAAGGTTTCTGCCAGGCAAGTTCATCGGAATAAGAGAGCAGCTGCTAAAAAGCCATTACAAACCAGCAAACAGATATTTAAAGCTGCTGGTGCCTCTGGAGTCCCTCGAACCTCAAGGTGTAGGATCCTTCAAAGGCATGCTGTGGTGCATAAACCTACTATTCGGCCACTCCTAAACAGTGCTCACAAGCAGAAATGGTTGCAGTGGGCCCAGACATACATGAAGACTAATTTTCAAACAGTCGTGTTTACTGATGAGTGTCGAGCAACCCTGGATGGTCCAGATGGATGGAGTAGTGGATGGTTGGTGGATGGCCACTATGTCCCAACAAGGCTGCGACGTCAGCAAGGAGGTGGAGGAGTCATGTTTTGGGCCGGAATCATGGGGAAACAGCTGGTAGGGCCCTTTAAGGTTCCTGAAGATGTGAAAATGACTTCTGCAAAGTATATAGAGTTTCTGACTGACAGCTGTCTTCCATGGTATAAAAAGCAGAAATGTGCCTTCAGGAGCAAAATCATCTTCATGCATGACAATGCACCATCTCATGCTGCAAAAAATACCTCTGAGTCATTGACTGCTATGGGCATAAAAGGAGATAAACTCATGGTGTGGCCACCATCTTCCCCTGACCTCAACCCTATAGAGAACCTTTGGAGTATCATGAAGCGAAAGATCTATGAGGGTGGAAGGCAGTTCACATCAAAACAGCAGCTCTGGGAGGCTATTCTGACCTCATGCAAAGAAATACAAGCAGAAACTCTCCAAAAAATTCACAAGTTCAATGGATGCAAGAATTGTGAAGGTAATATCAAAGAAGGGTTCCTATGTTAACATGTAACTTGGCCTGTTAGGATGTTTTGGAGTTAAATAGCTTTTTTGTTCGGTGAATGTGACCTCCTAATGCTGCAAATTCCACAAATGAGCATTTTCAGTTCTTTAAAACAGATCAAATGTTTAGACATTCTACTGTGCCTAATAATTTGGAACAGTGCAATTTGAGTTTTTATTCATTTTGGAGATTATACTGTTATCATTGGGAGGTTTCTTCAATAAAATTCGATGCATACTCTAACAGGTGATGACTTTTATTAGACTGACTCATTTGTACTGACTATTTAGGAAAATCAGAGAAAAATATCATTTGCATAATAATTTGGAACACAGTGTATAATGACGGTGAAGCAAGATGAAAAAACACTCACACAGATAGAAAGATAGGCTGAGCAAACGATGGGGCCCAAGCTAACCAAATAGGACAGGACAGAAAAGCTGCTGTCTACAATTTGCCAAAACCCCCTCAAAAACAAGAGCCAACAGACTGATAGGGAAAATAGCCCCGAAGACGCCAGGCTCCAAAAAGACCACATCAGTACTCAGGTATCTTCTGAAGACAGAGCAAAAAGGAATTCAGCTCACCCAGCAGGGAAAGGCAGAAATCCAGAAAAACAAGGCAAAACAAAACCAAAACACAAATGCAAAAAGCAGAGCAGAAAACTTAGCTTTTGAGGAGCAGGAATCAGACTGGTCTCCAAGAATCCCTCAGAGAAATCACCCGCAAGGCAGAAGGGCGTCGGCTGCCTTATATCCAGTCAGCAATTCCAGTCACCCAGTCATCATCATTCTGCTCAGGTGCTTTGTAATCAGCCTCACTACCTTCCTTCACCAGAAGAGGGAGTTCATCAGACCTCAATGGTGAAGGGGAAAATGAACTCACAACAGTACCTCCCCCTTGAGGAGGGGTCACCGAACCCTCATCCACGCCACCAGGGTGATCAGGGTGAGCCCGATGAAAGGCACGCACCAATCTTTTGGCATGAATATCAGAGGCAGAGACCCAGGAATTATCCTCCTGACCATAACCCTTCCACTTAACCAAATACTGGAGTCTCCGTCTAGCCAGACGGGAATCCAGTATCTTCTCTACCTCATATTCCATGTTACCTTCAACTAATACAGGGTCCAGAGGTGCCACCCCAGGAACAACTGGTTCAACAAACCTCTTCAACAAGGACTTATGAAACACATTATGAATTTTAAATGTGACAGGAAGAGCCAAACGAAAAGAGACCGGATTAATAATCTCCAAAATCTTGTAAGGTCCAATAAATCTAGGCTTAAGCTTAGGAGAAGCCACCTTCATAGCGATATTTTTTGATGATAACCAAACCATATCACCAACCTTAAACTGGGGACCAATGGTCCTATGTCGGTTGGAAAACCGCTGGGCCTTTTCCTGGGAGAGAGATAACTTATCCACCACTTGGTCCCAGATCTGGTGCATTCTCTCCACCACAGTGTCAACACCTGGGCAGGCAGAAGGCTCCACCTGCCCTGAAGAAAATCGAGGATGAAACCCAAAGTTACAAAAAAAAGGCGACATCAAAGTGGCAGAACTAGCTCTATTATTTAAAGCAAATTCGGCCAAGGGCAAAAATGAAACCCAATCATCCTGATCAGTGGAAATAAAACATCTCAAATACGACTCCAAGGTCTGGTTTGTTCTCTCAGTCTGCCCATTGGTCTGAGGGTGAAAAGCAGAGGAGAAGGACAACTGAATTCCCAGCTTGGAACAGAAAGTCCTCCAAAATCTAGACACAAACTGAACTCCTCTGTCAGATACAATGTTCTCAGGAATCCTGTGCAAGCGAACCACCTGTTGCAAAAACAGGTGCACCAACTCAGAGGAAGATGGCAACTTAGGGAGTGGTACAAGATGAACCATCTTAGAGAACCTATCACAAATCACCCAAATAACAGTCATTCTCTGAGAGACAGGCATATCAGAGATGAAATCCATTGAAATATGGGTCCATGGCCTCCTGGGGACCGGCAAAGGCATCAACAACCCACTAGAGCGAGAACAAGGTTTAGACCGGGAGCAAGTCCCACAGGACTGCACAAAATTCCTGACATCACGAGACAAGGCGGGCCACCAAAAAGACCGACTCACCAGATCTCTAGTACCAAAAATACCTGGATGACCAGCCAATGCAGAGCAATGAACTTCAGACATCACTCTCTTCTTCCACTGGTCAGGAACATACAACTTTCCACTGGGACAATGCTCAGGTTTGTCCTCCTGGAACTCTTCCAGAGCACGTCTCAAATCGGGCGAGATGGCAGAAAGAACTACCCCTTTGCCTAAGATGGTAGCAGGCTTGGTCACCACAGGAGAATCAGCAAAGAAGCTCCTAGAGAGGGTGTCTGCCTTGACATTCTTAGTGCCAGGAAGAAAAGAGACCACAAAATCAAAACGTGTAAAAAACAAGGCCCACCTAGCCTGTCTAGGGTTCAAGCGTTTGGCCGACTCCAGGTAAATCAAATTCTTGTGGTCAGTGAGGACCACGACTTGGTGTTTAGCTCCCTCCAACCAATGTCTCCACTCCTCAAATGCCCATTTCATGGCAAAATCCAAGTCCATTAGGTTCAGGGCTGCTTCCGAATCCACAAAAGCCTTGGCGGAAAATGTGGACAGGGAGCAGATCAGAGTAATTGCCAGAAGAAACTTAGGTTGAACACCACCCACAGAAAACGTGTGTGCAAAACGTTTCTCTCGTTTAGGACAGACAGAAATAATATGTGAGGCATCTCCACAAAAAAAACACAGCTTATTACGCCTTCTGTACTCCTGACGTTGCTCCCTGGACAAAACTCTATCACATTGCATAGGTTCAGACACTTGTTCAACAGGTGGCAACACCTCTCGTGCAGTCCTGCGTTCACGTAAACGCCGATCAACCTGAATGACTAATGACATAGAATCATCAAGACCAGAGGGAACAGGAAATCCCACCATAGTATCTTTTACGGCTTCTGACAAACCCTTCCGAAAGAGAGCTGCCAAGGCATTATCATTCCAGGTAGTAAGGACCGCCCACTTTCGGAATTTTTGACAGTACAATTCTGCAGAATCTTGACCCTGGCTCAATGCCAACAGGGTCTTTTCAGCCTGATCAATAGCATTAGGTTCGTCATACAAGAACCCCAAAGCTTGAAAAAATGCGTTCACATTAGTCAGAATAGGATCATCTGGTTTCAAAGAAAACGCCCAATCCTGGGGATCGCCACGCAGCAAAGAGATGACAATTTTAACCTGCTGCGTGGAGCTCTCTGACGAGTTAGGCTTCAAGGCAAAAAATAATTTACAATTATTTTTGAAATTCAAAAATTTAGACTGATCCCCAAAAAACACATCAGGAGTAGGGATCTTTGGTTCAGCAGCATGTGAATGAGCAAGGTAGGTGGAAATTCCCAGCACTTCCGCAGCGAGCTGCTCCACACGATCAGACAATTGCTTTATCTCCATTGAGAGAAAAATAAATTCCCCCTACGGGCTCAGAGATATAGAGGAAAAAATATACACACTTTTTTTTTCTTTTTTTTTTTTATAATTCTTTCCTGCTATTGAGTACCCTAGGATCTGCGGTGGGGCGGGTGATTCTGTTATGAATGAGTCATGAGTCACCGTAGGAGGCAAAAACAGAAATACTATCTAAGTCCAGAAAACCAGAGAAGTTGGCAGCCATCGGATTGCAGACCCCTGAACCTAACAACAACTAGCAGCAGCTGTGGGGGGTTCCTACGGTGCCCTAAACCCCTCAATCACAGCCGAGAACCACATAGCCTAAAGACAGAAAGGGAAATCTAAACTGCCCCAGAGCAGACCCCAAAGCAATAGGCAGCCCCCAACATATAATGATGGTGAAGCAAGATGAAAAAACACTCACACAGATAGAAAGATAGGCTGAGCAAACGATGGGGCCCAAGCTAACCAAATAGGACAGGACAGAAAAGCTGCTGTCTGCAATTCGCCAAAACCCCCTCAAAAACAAGAGCCAGCAGACTGATAGGGATAAAAGCCCCGAAGACGCCAGGCTCCAAAAAGACCACATCAGTACTCAGGTATCTTCTGAAGACAGAGCAAAAAGGAATTCAGCTCACCCAGCAGGGAAAGGCAGAAATCCAGAAAAACAAGGCAAAACAAAACCAAAACACAAATGCAAAAAGCAGAGCAGAAAACTTAGCTTTTGAGGAGCAGGAATCAGACTGGTCTCCAAGAATCCCTCAGAGAAATCACCCGCAAAGCAGAAGGGCGTCAGCTGCCTTATATCCAGTCAGCAATTCCAGTCAACGAGTCATCATCATTCTGCTCAGGTGTTTTGTAATTAGCCTCACTACCTTCCTTCACCAGAAGAGGGAGTTCATCAGACCTCAATGGTGAAGGGGAAAATGAGCTCACAACATCCTCCATACAGTATAATGGCCTAACATAAACAAAAAAAATTCTCACCTCTACCCATTCCAACGCTGATCTGGTCTCTTCATATATCACAGTCCTACCTGTGGGCACACACGCCATCTCCTTAGCCCACACACAATCTTCCTCATCACTAATGCAGCCACCCTCACCATCCTCACTAGCGCACAGACTGATAGGAGGGCGTGCGTGCAGAGGAGAGTGGACACAGTGCTAGTGATGAGGGAGATGGTGAATGAGCTGAGGAGAGTGGTAATGTTAGGCGTCAGATTCCTGGCACTGCACAGCGGGAATCCAGAGCCAGACATCCTGCAGTCTCCCATTCTCCTCCGACCGCTCGGACTCCTGCTCAGTAATCTTGGCGAACCAGGCATTCCCCGCAGACTCGTTCTGTGAGCCTGGATGTTGTTGCCACCTCTGGGGCAGCAATGATAACGCAACCTGCTTTGCAGGGAACTGCTCTAGAGGCTAAGTCCTCGCGCCGTGCGACTGGGCATGCCCGCAACTTGTCCTCTCAGTGGAGAGCAGGGGTCACATGTGAAGGTCCTATGTCGGATCTGATTGGTCCTTCCTATAGTACTGGAAGGTCCCGGAAGCGCATGGCTATAAAAAGCCTGCATGGCGGCTCGGCCATGCGCTAGTGTAGCATATTATGCTGTGTGTGTATGGTGATGGATGCATGGACTGGTGTCTGACTTATTATGAAACCCCTTCCCTCGGATATTACGAATGGTGACAGTATGTTGGGTTAGTCAGCTCCAGATTGTGGCAGGCTACACGCCACTGAGCCTTTCTTACCTACACTAGCGTCCGTCGGTGCCCGGCTCCTCCGGCATCGTCGCTTAGCGGCTTCAGTTACGGCCGCGCTGCAGTAGTAGCAGCTTTTGGTGCAGCTAACAGGTTCAGCCTTTACGTCTAGTTCATACTTTGGCGTCTCTGTGACTAAACAGAGTCCGCTCTCAGGCTCTCGGGTGACGTTAACCCGAGCGCTGTATCGCACTTCTAGCGTATCTGCCATTGTCCAGCAGCGGTCTTGTCATCTACCGCACGGTGGACCCCGGGCGGCGAACGCGCCTTCCATTATTTATATCTGGTGCGTTCCGCCGACCCTAACATTACACTAGCGCCAGGGTCTGGCTGGCAATGGCAGACGTGCAGCAGCTGCAGCGCTACATTCGGCAGCTGGAGAGCAGGTTGGCGGCTATTGAGAGCACCAACTCAGCTGCGAATGCTGCGCTAGCTGCTGCTCAGACAGTCGCTGAGGCTGTCTCACGTGCGCCCACACTTTTGCCCCTGCCGACAATGTCTCGCCTCCCGCTCCCCGATAAGTTTTAGGGTGATAGTGCCTCCTGTAGGGGATTCGTTAGTCAGTCCATCCAGCTGGAGTTGCTGGCTGCACGGTTCCCTACGGAGCGGGCTAAGGTGGGATTTATTGTCTCTCTGTTGTCTGGCCGGGCATTACAGTGGGCCACGCCATTGTGGGAACGTGGTGATCCCGTGGTACAGGGGGCTGCTCAGTTCCTCGCGGCTCTGAAGCAAGTCTTCTTGGGACCACGGGTCACCCACGATACGGCTCTCCAACTGTTATCTTTAACACAAGGGTCACTTTCGGTTAGCCATCATGCTGTCCAGTTTCGGACACTGGCTTCCGAGTTAGAGTGGCCGGACAAAGTGTTGGTCCCGGTGTTTTGGAGAGGCCTGGCTGAGCACGTAAAAGATGCTCTAACTACTAGGGAGATTCCCACCAGTTTGGAGGAGTTGATCGCCGTTTCCACCCGCATTGATCTCCGCTACACGGAGCGCGGGTTGGAACGAGCGCAATCCAAACGTAGGGTTAATTTGGTTCCCACCTTTACTGAGCCGCTGAAATTTCCCGCACAGGAGCACCTCTCCTCTGAGCCTATGGAGGTGTCTCACACCGGCACTAAGTCGCGTCCGATGCGAACCTCTGTGCGCTGTTATCAGTGCCGACAGTTGGACCACTCGGCTGGCACATGCCCTCAGCGGCCGAAAAGACGACCACGTTCAGTGGCCGTAGGTGGTGGTCAATCCAAGGTGGGACCCTTTTCACCCAAACCGGTGTTCCGGGGTACATTAGATAGTGGGTCCTCCTCCTGGGAGGCAGAGGTCACCCTGGATTCCGGGGCCGAGGGGAACTTTATGTCCTCGACTTTTGCCCAGAGACACGCTATCCCTCTGGTGATACTCCCCCAACCTCTGACCATCAGGGTGGTAAATGGGGCACCGTTACCGTCTCAGGTGACCCATCAGACAGCCCCACTCGGACTCTCTATTTCACCCTCACATCGGGAGACTCTGTCCCTTCTAATTATGCCCAATGGCATCGATCAGGTGCTCCTCGGAGTTCCCTGGCTTCGTTGCCACTCCCCGCATATTGACTGGGCTTCAGGGAGGATACTGGGCTGGGGCAAGGACTGTGAGGGAAGGTGCCTGAGGGGCAGCGTTCAGGTGGCTTCCGCAGAAGTGCCTGCGGATCTCTCCGCGCTCCCCAAACCCTACCACCATTACGCGGACGTCTTCTCTAAGAAGTCTGCGGAGACGCTCCCACCGCACCGTTCCTATGATTGCCCGATTGATCTCCTGCCAGGCACAGAGCCTCCCCGAGGCTGTGTTTACCCTTTATCACTCCCTGAGACGGAGGCTATGTCCCAGTATATCCGGGAGAACCTGGCTAGGGGTTTCATCAGAAAATCGGTGTCACCGGCTGGTGCCGGGTTCTTCTTCGTACAGAAGAAGAACGGAGAGCTACGCCCCTGCATCGACTACCGAGGTCTCAATGCTATCACGGTTAAAAACAAATACCCCCTACCGTTGATCTCGGAGTTATTTGACAGGTTGCGGGGGGCCCGGATCTTTACTAAACTAGATCTGCGGGGTGCATACAACCTGATCTGCATTCGCGAAGGAGACGAATGGAAGACAGCTTTTAATACCAGGGATGGCCATTACGAATACCTGGTTATGCCCTTTGGCCTTTGTAATGCCCCAGCTGTCTTCCAAGATTTTGTCAACGACGTCTTCCGCGACATGCTCTCTACCTCGGTGGTGGTCTATCTGGATGACATACTCATCTTTTCGCCAGATTTGACCACCCACCGGAGAGATGTCTGCAGGGTCATTGACCGTCTGCGGGCGAACTCGTTATTTGCCAAGCTGGAGAAGTGCCAGTTTGAGCAGGAGTCCTTGCCGTTCCTGGGCTATATCATCTCGGCCCAGGGGCTGGCCATGGATCCGGCCAAACTACAAGCGGTAATGGACTGGCAGGAACCCCATTCCCTCAAAGCGGTGCAGCGCTTTTTGGGGTTCGTGAATTACTACCGCCAGTTCATACCACACTTTTCCACACTGGTGGCTCCTTTGGTTGCTCTCACCAAGAAAGGAGCTAACCCCAATGCTTGGTCAGAACATGTCTCCAAGGCCTTCTCGGCTATAAAATCACATTTTGCTGGCGCTCCCATATTACATCGTCCCGATGTGGATAAGCCGTTTATCCTTGAGGTAGACGCTTCTTCCGTCGGTGCAGGAGCAGTCCTTTATCAAAAGGATGCTCAAGGTCGGAAGCACCCCTGCTTCTTCTATTCCAAGACCTTCTCACCGGCGGAGAAAAATTACTCCATCGGCGACAGGGAGCTGCTAGCCATGAAGTTGGCTTTTTCTGAATGGAGACATCTCCTGGAGGGAGCCCGGTTTCCCTTTCTGGTATATACGGACCATAAAAACCTGGTCTATCTACAGATGGCCCAACGCCTGAATTCCCGTCAGGCCAGGTGGTCGCTCTTCTTCTCACGATTCCGCTTCACCCTCCACTATCTCTCTGGAGAGAAGAACGTCCGTGCGGATGCTCTCTCACGTTCAGTGGTCTCAGCGGAGGAAGGAGAAGCTGAGCCTCGGTTAATTCTCCCGCCGGAGAGTTTTACGACCGTGGCTCCAGTTGCGCTCGAGTCGGTACCACCGGGCAAGACCTTGGTGCCTCCTCAGCTACGGCCGGAGGTCCTCGCCTGGGCACATGCCTCCAGAGTGGGTGGCCATTTTGGTAAAAAACGGACCGCCGAACTCCTGGCAAGGTCATATTGGTGGCCACATATGGCTCGAGATGTCAAGGAGTACGTGCAGGCATGTGTTTCGTGTGCTCGGAACAGACCCTCTAGACAGAGGCCGGCGGGGCTGTTGTTTCCCCTGCCAGTGGCGGATAGACCATGGGAGATGGTTGGCATGGACTTCATAGTTGGCCTGCCCAAGTCTGGTGGCAGTACGGTCATCTGGGTGGTCACCGACCATTTTTCCAAAATGGTGCATCTGGTGCCACTCGCACGCCTGCCTTCCGCTCGAGGTCTGGCCACCTTGTTCATTAAACACGTATTCCGTCTACATGGCATGCCGGACAAAATCGTGAGTGACCGTGGTCCCCAGTTTGCGTCTCGGTTTTGGAGGGAGCTCTGCAGTTTACTCAGCATCGAGCTAAATCTATCCTCCGCTTACCATCCCGAGACGAATGGCTTGGTCGAGAGAGCCAATCAGACCTTGGTCACCTATTTACGACATTTTGTCTCTGCCAGGCAGGATGACTGGGCATCCTTGCTACCTTGGGCAGAATTTGCCCTAAACAATGCGGTGGCTGATTCCACTGGTCAGACGCCCTTTCTCCTAAACTATGGCCAACATCCACGTGTCCCTGTCCCGATGCCAGTGTCCTCCACTGACTCCAGGGTGGCAGACTGGGCAGTGGAGGCCCGGGACATTTGGGATCGCACTCAGGATGCTATCCGGGCATCTAAAGAAAGGATGAGGGCGTCCGCCGACATGCATCGGCGGCCTGCGCCAAGCTTCTCCCCTGGCGACATGGTATGGCTCTCCACCCGAAACATTAAACTGCGGGTTGAGTCTCCCAAGTTCGCACCGCGATACATTGGACCATTCAAGGTCCTCGAGCGACTTAGCTCGGTGGTCTACCGCCTGGCTCTACCTCCACGTTTGGCCATTTCGGACGTGTTCCATGTGTCCCTCCTCAAACCAGTTCACATGGTCCGGTTTTCTGAGTCATCTGCCGGGTCATCAGACTTATCGTCTGATGAGTTTGAGGTTAACGCCATCGTGGGGCGCAGGTTTGTCCGTGGCAAAAAATTTTATTTGGTGGACTGGAAGGGTCATGGGCCCGAGGCTCGGACCTGGGAGCCGGTGGAAAATATTCACGCACCGCTCCTGATCGCGGCCTTTGAGCGCAGTGAGGCTCAGAGGGGGGGGGCCCTAGGGGGGGGGGGGTAATGTTAGGCGTCGGATTCCTGGCACTGCACAGCGGGAATCCAGAGCCAGACATCCTGCAGTCTCCCATTCTCCTCCGACCGCTCGGACTCCTGCTCAGCAATCTTGGCGAACCAGGCATTCCCCGCAGACTCGTTCTGTGAGCCTGGATGTTGTTGCCACCTCTGGGGCAGCAATGATAACGCAACCTGCTTTGCAGGGAACTGCTCTAGAGGCTAAGTCCTCGCGCCGTGCGACTGGGCATGCCCGCAACTTGTCCTCTCAGTGGAGAGCAGGGGTCACATGTGAAGGTCCTATGTCGGATCTGATTGGTCCTTCCTATAGTACTGGAAGGTCCCGGAAGCGCATGGCTATAAAAAGCCTGCATGGCGGCTCGGCCATGCGCTAGTGTAGCATATTATGCTGTGTGTGTATGGTGATGGATGCATGGACTGGTGTCTGACTTATTATGAAACCCCTTCCCTCGGATATTACGAATGGTGACAGTATGTTGGGTTAGTCAGCTCCAGATTGTGGCAGGCTACACGCCACTGAGCCTTCCTCACCTACACTAGCGTCCGTCGGTGCCCGGCTCCTCCGGCATCGTCGCTTAGCAGCTTCAGTTACGGCCGCGCTGCAGTAGTAGCAGCTTTTGGTGTTCGCGGCTGCGACGCCGCACGCCGGCTGACCTGTGCAGCTAACAGGTTCAGCCTTTACGTCTAGTTCATACTTTGGCGTCTCTGTGACTAAACAGAGTCCGCTCTCAGGCTCTCGGGTGACGTTAACCCGAGCGCTGTATCGCACTTCTAGCGTATCTGCCATTGTCCAGCAGCGGTCTTGTCATCTACCGCACGGTGGACCCCGGGCGGCGAACGCGCCTTCCATTATTTATATCTGGTGCGTTCCGCCGACCCTAACAGGTAGCCGTGCTAGTGCTGAGGAGATGATATGCATGCCCACCAGGAGGGCTTTATGTGCCCCCTCTGGCATGCATGCCATAGGTTCGCCACCACTGTCATAGAGGCTCTCTCTCATAGCCATCTCTGGGAATGTGGGGATTTCTCTCCACTAGGGGAAATATTACCAGTATAGGAATATAGTTTTTACCACACAGGGGAACATATAGTTAATACAAGGGATTAGCCCGCTAGTTGGGAGGGTTTACATGAGGTAATAGCAGAAGTACTTTCCAGTTCAGGCAGAACAGAGTGGAGGACAGTGAGGAGTCTAGGAGAGTCAAGTGTGTGAGGTAGAAAATGATGGTGCCAACAAGTTCTAAGAAAACGCATGTAGCAGAGAAAGAGGGTTCTTGTAGGACAGGTGTCCTAACAGTAGGAAGACACATCCCAAGCTTTGTGTGGATGCCGGGACAGTATTGGGCTTAAGGCCCGGCAGAGACAATGAGTGTTGTGTCTCTGCTTCACTGGCGAGGAAGATGACATCTAAATATTAGCGGGTGTAAATCTAATACGCATTAATTCTTGAATTTGCATTCCAATAAGCACAAAGACCTTAAGTAGGAAAATAGTGCAATCTATCACACCCTAATGCTCCGTAGAGGAGTCCCTACCTACCAGTGGAGGTTGGCACTCTAATATTAAATGGTATGGCGCCCCCGCGCATTGACGGCTGTCCCTTATATCCCTAAATCACCGCCTTCTATTGAACGCAGGTAAATATGCATGTGGTCACTGAACCATAGGGATTTACCGCATTCAATACATTCTATTGATTATGGTACATTTCTGCTGCGGAGACTAGAGTCTCCCCAATAGAAATTGACATGCTGGGGTCCTGAAAGAGGCGCCGCATGTCAGTCTCCGTGGGTGATCCACAGACGACTATGGACGCATAGCGGACATGGGATTTTTTTGGAGGAAAGCCTACCTTTAGAAAGGAACAATTGCTAATTGGATCTCGGACTGCTTTTTTTTTTTACTTGTAACAATCTCTTACACTACTGCCACCTCCTGTCCATCGGCAGGGTCCACCTCTCCACTCTCGGCAGGGTCCCCATAAACACTCTCTTTCTACTAGAACCTTTGGAAGCGCCACTATAAGCCTACTGACTCCATGTCTCTTAAAGGGTCAGCATATGCACAAGTCCATGTTCCCCAGCGAATACTAAGCAGACTGAGGAACCTCATTCCACTGCTGTTTCTTAGGTTCTTATCTGTGCAAAGGTCTTCTTTTGTATTGTCTGCTGTTATCTACCTGACTTGTGACCTTCATGCTTGTCTACTGTCAGCTGAATTACAGTACTATGTGAATTCTGCCTATCCTCACTTTCTGCTTGACTTCTGCATTGACTAAGCTTCTTCTGCCCTTGGCCCGAATTGTCTGACTATTCTTTATGAATGACACCTGAGCTCCAAATCTGGGATTTCATCGTTTTATGAACTGCCACTCCAATCTTTGTTGACAGGCTGCACTGATGATGTCACGACTGAAGAGCAAATGACCACTGCAGCCAATCGCTAGGTTCAGTGGCTGTGCCGATGAAGACAGCAAGAGCCGCTGAGCCCATTAATTGGCCGCAACCATAATATGCACTGTATGTGTAACATTACCTATGTGGCCTGTCAATAAAGAAAGGAGCTGCGGCAGAGGATGTGAGTAATTCCTGACTTTATTATTTTAATCAAATGTTATAATTTTAAACCCCCTTTAATGGGTGAACACAAGGTGGTCCCTTAGACTTTACTCTTCAGTTTAACTGTAAGTCAATCCAAGAGTTTCACTACAACCAGGTGGACCCTTTTGTCACCACTTTTGCAAAATATATTACACTTTCTTTATTTTCACCTAAAAGTTCACCACTTTTTTTAACTGCCCCATCATGTGATATCATGTCTGATTTACACTGTAAATACCATAGAAAATTCAAGACAACAGTGCATATCCTATCTTAGTATACATATTGTAAGCCATTCATCAAAATAACCAGATTTTATGCACAAATGGACAATTTAGAAGGACAATTCAAACTACGAGAAACCGAATCAAACTAATGTCCAATATTAAAATAAATATTTTATTCAAATAATTAAAACATATACAAAAAAAGGTGAGATCACAAATACCAATTAGAAAAGGGAAATACTGGAAACCAATATAGCACTAATATATTGCACATAGAAATATATTATTCTGTATGGTCATAAATAAAGATAAACAAAGTATGAACAAATAAATACAAATAAAGATGAATCAATATAAATAAATCATTAAAGACCAAGTACAAAATATATAATAATATATGTCAGACATATACAATTTAATATATCATTTGGATATTGATTTTCTTGTTGTGTTTTTGTCTATTTTTAGTTATTCCATCTTTGTTTGGGTATTTTTATACGTACAGTTGCACCTTTAATCTTCAGTGGAGTCCTCCTGGTCCTCTGTCTTGGGTCCTTGGTTGGCTTGGGAATGCCTCTATCTAAAATGGAAGAATAAAGAAGAAGAATTAAGAGGAAGAATTTATAATGAATATCAAACATAATATATTATTGCATATTTAGTATGAATATTGCATATATGCATATTTCACTTTTGATTATATTCTATATAACAACCATATTTATATGTTGATTTGTCCTTGTTATGGTTATTTATACTCATTTGTTTTATTTATTTATATTTATTTTTTTATTTCTTATGCAATATTTTTACACTTTATATAATAATTATATTATTTGTTGTTTTGGTTCTGTCACAGTCACTTGTAATCATTTTATATATATTCACCTCATATATATTTCTTTTCACTTTTTATTATTATTTTTATTTATTTTTATTATTATTATTTTTATATTTATTATTTTTATTATTATCCTTATTTATTTATTCTTTATATTCTATTTAGGTTCTATTTATTTTTCATTTTTTATTTTTGTCACCCACATTCACAGTTTTATTAATATAAAATATTTTATGGCATGCGTGCCTTGATATTGTTATTACTATTATTATACCTAACACAGTCACAGTAATATATTCACTGCCTTAATAAAATAAAATATCTTATGGTATGTGAGTTTTGGAATTATTATTATTATTACATATATCACTGTAATATTTTGTCACAGTTATTAGTTTTATTACACATATCACAGTTATATATCTATTGTCACAATCTTCATTAAGCAATTGTGTCACTTATTAAAATATCTTTTGTTATGTGGGTTTTTGTAGCTATTATTATCATCTATTTATTCCAGCAATATTTATTTATTTTTACACTGTCTTATTATTATTTTAGGTATGGGTTATTTTCATATAGCATTTGTAATATAATGCTGTGTGATTGTTATATTTTAATATAGGCTTCTTCCATATTATGCATATAATATAATTTTTGAAGAACTGGTACTAGGACCTTTCCCTCTAATTTTGATTTTCCAAAGGACCTTCCAGTCACCTGACCCCTTTCTACCAATGACGGAGGGCCGGGTAGAACGCGCGCTGACGTCAGCGTCCCGGTGATCTTAGCCTGCCGCATCCACGTCCCCTGTGTCTGCAATTTACATTCACAGCCGCGGGGACCACGTGGGGCGGAGGGGCGGGATATCCTGGTGACGTCTGATGTTTGGGTGCGTCATACCGCCCCGTTCTCTCCCTCATTGGCTCTGTATTATATAAAAACCTACCCCTATTTGGATGACGCCACCCCCCGACGAAGGCAGACGCTGAAATGCGCGTCGGGGTCGGGCGTATACTGGGAACCTTGCACCAACAGACATTAGGTATTTATTGGATTTCTCTTGCAAACATGCATTTTTGATACTTTTGGTATACAACATGGCATGTCCATTTAGCTGGCAGCATATGGGGGCATATTGAGGTGGAGTTTATTAACTCCTACTATATTGGCACTGGTTTGCAGCACACAAGTGCATATGGAGGATTTGTATATTAACCCCTATTATATCGGCATTGGTCTGCAGCAAAGAACTAATACATAAATCATGCGGCCATTCAGTATATCACATATTATTGGGTATTGAGGATTAGAGTTTTGGTTTATTAAACTCTATCACATCGGCATTTGCCTTTAGTAGATTGCCATATATACGGTATATTTCAAATACTATTATGCACATATTGTGTTAAAATATGAACCTTTACTATATTGGCTTGCATGTATATATGGAGTTTTTCTACATACTCTTTATTTAAATCTGCTTTGCATGTTTCCTTGGATGCCTATTTTTTCTACTAAAATGGTTTGGGTACATGTTATTTTGTGTACACTCTGGCATCTTTAATAATAATTTTTTTATCACCTAAAAACCCTATGATGATATATGTTATTTAAATCCTACATAGTGGTACTAATTTTTTAATTTTTAATTTTTGCACTTGCACTTTATTATATATTATGTCTGACATAATTTATTATATATTTTGTACTTGGTCTTTAATGATTTATTTATATTGATTTATCTTTTTTTGTATCTATTTGTTCATACTTTGTTTGTCTTTATTTATTTATGACCAATGTGAGGTAGCGCTGTCATATACTTAGGGGATTCTCGCTTGCAGCGAACAAAAAACAGTTCCAGCACAGGATTTTCCAACAAATCACAGTCCATGAGGTTTATTCATCCTTCATAAACCTCCAGCAGTAATATGCAACAGCATGTAAACAGCATAGTGTCCATTATAATGCTTCACTCTGGTCATCAGTGTCCAGTACACAGGCTCTCTTAGCCTCACAACTATCTCACCCAAGTCAGGGCTCCTCATGCGGCTTCAGCATTCCGCACACGTTCATCCCTTCCAGGGAACACTCAGGCACACATCGCCATTGCTCACAGCCACTTCACATGTGCTGTCTGGGAGGAAGCTCCATCTCGGCAGGACCTTCCACACTGGACCAACCAGGTCCCAGCATTCCTCCCATGTGACCTACCCTGGCCACATTATATGGTCTATAGCCACGCCCACCGGGTCATGTGACTATGACCTCATCACAAGTCCTTCACACACTCACATAGCTTTTTTTAATACAGGCGTTTTCAGACACACCCCTGGGTGGGTTTGTAGGTAACCGGCCCGCCCAACTCCCAAGTTACCTAGAGACTTCTCCCTTATACCTTGAAATAACACCTCAGCAATACCATTGCTGATCAATACGCATAACTAAGTCTCCATCTCAAAGCCACCCCCTTTGAGATACACAACCATCCTTCAGGATTCTGCCACTCATCCTCTCCCTTGGAACCTCAACACAGCGCCCCCTAGCGGACATAGTGGTTACTACACTACACCATACAGAATAATATATTTCTATGTGCAATATATTAGTGCTATATTGGTTTCCAGTATTTCCCTTTCCTAATTGGTATTTGTGATCTCACCGTTTTCTGTATGTTTTAATTATTTGAATAAAATATTTATTTTAATATTGGACATTAGTTTGATTCAGTTTCTCGGAATTTACACTGTAAATGTAGCTTTATAAATTGCTAGGTAATATATTGGTGTCATTCAACGATTACTATTATCATTTGACTTGTGTGATAATTGCTGTTTATCTGTTCCATGACTGTTTACCTGAATTCCTTACCGCACGCATATCATAAAAAGAAAACTACGAGGTGAGGAGACGATCCCAGCGTGACTCGGCAAGTTCAGTACAGTCTGAAATATGGAACAAATACTCATCCTTCTCATTCAGTTGTTTCCTTTTATTAGCAAAGAAATGACATTCACAGGACATGACAATGCTCGACATTCAACTCAATGAATTTCAAAGAAAAAGAACAAAAAACATGGCAATAAAAGAGCTGAGCCTTGGGGCCATACAAAGTCCAGGAGATCAAAAGATATAAAAAAGCAAGGTTAAGAATACACTTCAATGACAGGAATATCTAGAATGATAAGTAAGGCTGGGTTCACATAGCGTTAACGAGCCCTATCAACGCATAGCGTTGATGGGCTGCATTAAAGCTATAGCATAACGCTGTATGTGTTATACTATACCGCTAGCGCTGATGATTCAGATGCTGCAGGCTGCGTCCGAGGCTCCGTCAGTGCTTAACGGCACATCGCGAATGCATGCAGCTTTACGGCATGCGTCGCGATACGCTAGTTAATGGGGGGCTATGGCAACGTTAACGGACTGCGTTACACCGCGGTATAAGGCAGTCCGTTAAACGGACTGTCATAGTGCTATGTGAACCCGGCTTTAAAAAAAAAAGTATTCCAGGACATTTACTACGAGAACAAATAATTTCAGTGAATTCAATATGGAATCCTATATCTTAGAATACTAGAAATAAAATAAATAAAGAAAACAAGACTAAAACATAAGATATATGGTACTTAAAGAAAAACACTGGCAAGTCTCAGTTAAAAAGTAAACATAAATATAAGGTCATGTTCACACTATGCAATAGAGTAAAACATAGAGATTGTACTGTGATTTAGGAAAATTGGCGTGAAAAAAATACTGGGCAATTGTATTTTGTGAGCAAGGCCTAAGGGTATGTGCACACGCTGCGGATTCTGCTGCGGACCTGCAGCGTTTTTGGCCCTGCGGATCCGCAGCAGTTTCTGCTGCGTTGTACGGTACCTTTATAGTCAATGGAAATTATAAACCGCAGTGCACATGCTGTGGACTTTTCCGAGCGGATTTGCTGCAGTTTCAAATCCGCAGCATGTCGCTTCTTTGTGCGGAATCCGCAGCGGTTTTACACCTGCTCCATTGTACAGGTGTCAAACCGCAGGTAAACTGCAGCACAATCCGCAACGTGTGCCCTTACCCTAATAGTTACAGTCGTATCACAAAGAGCTGGTGTTTGGGGTTCCGTTCATATTAGCATTGTCTCATTGCCTTCATCAGAGGTACTTGAATACTGGTTCTCCTTTTTTCTGATTATAATAGTTTTTATTGCAAAATTTGTAAGCAATATCAGAAGTAAAAAGCAACACAAGGCAGAACAGAAAGCAAGTGTATTACAGGAAGAACCGATAAACCAGTGCTCCCACTAATATAAATGTGTACCATAAGCATTAATCCCTCTCACCTAGACAAATCAGTTCTCATACTTTACATTGATGAGGGGCAATAACCCGAAACACTGTCTCTGCAAATTGAGATTCTGATTTGTCTTTTGTCCTAAGTCACACTGCTAAATTTGTACCTCTGAATCACATTCACTGAACTGGTTTTATGTATTTAAACTTTTCACCCAACAAAAAAGCCTAGTTTTTCCATCATTACCACATTACCTATGGTATCCAAACTAGGAATGGCTAATCTTAGGTAGCAAATGAACAGTACATTGCCCCAAGACCTTTCCACTGCAGACCTCCCCAGTGAAAAGTCACAGTGAAATCTGCAGCGGGGAAAACTTCAAAACGTTAATGCCGGCTAATAGAAATGTGGTAGAGCACACAGTGCATCGCAGCTCGCTGTGTATTGAGCAGCAGGCTGGTCAGGGTGCCCATACTGACCCCCTATAAACCAGAGAAAGCACCTAGAATGTGAGAATCAAAAATAGAGCAATGGAAGAAGGTGGTTTGTGAATGGTATGAGAAGTAATACATGGAATAACCACATGGTTCATTTTCTCTTAAAGTCTAATTCTATGAAAAAAGGTATGGAGACGCCTGAAACATTTCTGTAGCAGGGCAGATGGTGTGCTGATTATACCCAATGGATTTTGACAAGTCTAAAAGACTTATCCGTATCTTATGGAAACTTTTACTTCATGAAATTCGGTGCTAAAGTCCAACATAGCCAGGTCTGATGTAACCAAGGTTCTCTAATATCGTGCCATCAGACGAGCGCACGTGTCTCATGCCTATTGAAGAGCTGGTGCCAGGTTGCACTACGGGATGAAAAGTTAATCAATGTGATGTATTTGGCAATGTTCTGCTCAGAAACCTTTGGGCCTGAAATTCATTTGCATGTTATTTACACCGACTTAAATATTGTTGCAGACCAAGTGCACCATCTTGTGATATCAGATTTCCTAATGGCGGTGGCCTCTTTCAGCAGGAAAATGCAACAGCCCCATTGCACAAATTCAGGAATGGTTTGAGGAACGTGACAAAGAGTTCAAGGTGCGGAATTGGGCTCCAAATCTGAAACTAATCATGAAGTTGTGGTATGTCCTGAAAAGCAAGACTGATCTATGCAAACCCCACCTCACGACTTAAGCCGATTTCACATGTCAATGAAAAAGGAACAGTGCTTGCATTACAACACCTAAATATGATACATGTCTACCAGGCAGTTACCTAAGGTCAGGAGACCGGACAGTTGGACTGGGTGATGCGATGGAAGCACATTCTGTGTCTCATGAATGTGTGAAATTGGCTTTACAGGACTGATTGGTGTATGTCTTAAAATATTTCCAGATATTCTCTAAAATGACAGCTGGGTAACTATAATGCTAAAGTTTCTTTTTATTTTCAACTGGTGTGGTCTTTTGCTCACACAAAATCTTGATATTGGAATCCTGCTTAGTCTGCACAAATTGCAGTGTAGACCAGGGCTGCCATCAGGGCATTACTGTCCTTACTGGCGCATGGGGCCCGATGAGCAGAGGGTCCGGAGCGGCCCCTCACTTTTTGCTTCTGGTCACCTGGTACTAGGCTGGCGTGCTGGAATGCCAGGTATCAGCGCCGCCGCACACTCTCAATACTCACCCCTCCACTGCGCCTGCACACAGCAGCACAGCCAGGACCTGAGAATGAGATCCCTCCCCTCCACCAGCGTCACAGCTCTTAGACTGTGGAGAGCTATGGAGTGGCGGGGCTAAATGTCAGGGGTGGAGCCACAGGCAACCAGAGAGAAGGAAACAGAAGGAAAGCTAAAAATCAGAGCGGGAGAGAGTAAAAGATGGAAGAAGTGAGAAGAGAGAGAGAAAACACAACAGAAAGGCAAGAAGACACTGTTGAGAAGATTATAAAGACACTGGCTTCTGTGGTGGAATTCACGGAGTTCTCACCGGTTCAGTGACACTGCTTGTAAAAAGTAGCAGGCAGTTGCCTGAACCGTCAAGAAGCTGTGCTGCAATCCGGTTCCTGGCCCAAAATGTTCAACTAAATGTGCATCTGAGGAGGCACATTCAGTTGCAATATATTGCGGTACAGAAAGCCACTGGCTTTCTGCACAGTAATAGTTAAAAGCTGCCAGCCAATCACTGGCCAGCAGCTGACATCTGCGTGCACGTCGCCAGCATATGACATCACTGTTATGTGCCGATGCGTCCACACTTCAAGTAAATGAGGGAGAGGGCGCCGCTGGGCCGTGGCCAGGTAAGGCCTCTTTCACACTTCCGTTTTTTTGGTCAGTTGCAATCCGTGAAAAATGCAAAAGACGGATCCGTTTCCGTTGTGACACCAACGTATGCCACTGGACCGTTGTTTTGACAGATCCGCTGAAGTTGGAATTTTAAAGGAACCGCAGCCTGGAAAAGGAGAGGGAGAGAGGGAGAGAGAGAGAGAAAATTTTTTCTGCCGTCAGAACGGGATTTAGAGTTAAATTTCTGGCAAGGAAATTCTTCCGGACATGCTCAGTGTAAAAATGCGCATCCGTGCAGACAAAAACACGTTTCATTGTCCGTCCACTCAAGTCAACGGACGGCAAAATTTTGGCGGATCCGTCAAAAAACGGATCCAACGGATGGCCATCCGTCAAAATCCGCCGCTAATGCAAGTCAATGGGAAAAAAAACGGATCCGCCAAAAAAATGGCGGATCCGTTTTTTTTTGCAAAACGGCGGATTTTGACTGATGGAAGCAAACGGAAATGTGAAACAGGCCTAAGGAGAATTTTTTTTCTTTTACTTTCTTTTAGCACTGAAAGCCACAGGATGGGAGCTTGTATGGGGGCAGAATGGGAACTCATGGGGTGGGATGGGAGCACATATAGGGCAAGATGGGACCTCATATGGGGGCAGGATGGGAACTGATATGGGGGCAGGATGGGAAATCATTGGGCAGGATGGGAGCTCATATGGGGCAGGATGGGAGCTCATGTAGGGCAGAATGGGAGCTCATATGGGGGCAGGATGGGAGCTCATATGTGGGCAGGATGGGAGCTCATATGCGGGCAGGATGGGAGCTCATATGCGGGCAGGATGGGAGCTCATATGCGGGCAGAATGGGAGCTCATATGTGGGCAGAATGGGAACTCATATGGGGTAGGATGGGAGCACATACAGTTGTGGCCAAAAGTATTGACACCCCTGCAATTTTGTCAGATAATACTCAGTTTCTTCCTGAAAATGATTGCAAACACAAATTCTTTGGTATTATTATCTTCATTTAATTTGTCATAAATGAAAAAACACAAAAGAGAATGAAACAAAAAGCAAAACATTGATCATTTCACACAAAACTCCAAAAATGGGCCAGACAAAAGTATTGGCACCCTCAGCCTAGTACTTGGTTGCACAACCTTTAGCCAAAATAACTGCGACCAACCGCTTCCGGTAACAATCAATGAGTTTCTTACAATGCTCTGCTGGAATTTTAGACCATTCTTTTGTGGCAAACTGCTCCAGGTCCCTGATATTAGAAGGGTGCCTTCTCCAAACTGCCATTTTTAGATCTCTCCACGGGTGTTCTATGGGATTCAGGTCTGGACTCATTGCTGGCCACCTTAGAAGTCTCCAGTGCTTTCTCTCAAACCATTTTCTAGTGCTTTTTGAAGTGTGTTTTGGGTCATTGTCCTGCTGGAAGACCCATGACCTCTGAGGGAGACCCAGCTTTCTCACACTGGGCCCTACAATATGCTGCAAAATTTGTTGGTAGTCTTCAGACTTCAAAATGCCATGCACACGGTCAAGCAGTCCAGTGCCAGAGGACGCAAAGCAACCCCAAAACATCAGGGAACCTCTGCCATGTTTGACTGTAGGGACCGTGTTTTTTTCTTTGAGTGCCTCTTTTTTTCTCCTGTAAACTCTATGTTGATGCCTTTGCCCAAAAAGCTCTACTTTTGTCTCATCTGACCAGAGAAGATTCTTCCAAAACGTTTTAGGCTTTTTCAGGTAAGTTTTGGCAAACTCCTATGTCTCGGGGTAAGAAGTGGGGTCTTCCTGGGTCTCCTACCATACAGTCCCTTTTCTTTCAGATGCCGACGGATAGTATGGGTTGACACTGTTATACACTCGGACTACAGGGCAGCTTGAACTTGTTTGGATGTTAGTCGAGGTTCTTTATCCAACATCCGCACAATCTTGCGTTGAAATCTCTTGTCAATTTTTCTTTTCTGTCCACATCTAGGGAGGTTAGCCACAGTGCCATGGGCTTTAAACTTCTTGATGACACTGCGCACGGTAGACACAGGAACATTCAGGTCTTTGGAGATGGACTTGTAGCCTTGAGATTGCTCATGCTTCCTCACAATTTGGTTTCTAAAGTCCTCAGACAGTTCTTTGGTCTTCTTTCTTTTCTCCATGCTCAAGTGGTACACACAAGGACACAGGACAGAGGTTGAGTCAACTTTAATCCATGTCAACTGGCTGCAAGTGTGATTTAGTTATTGTCAACACCTGTTAGGTGCCACAGGTAAGTTACAGGTGCTGTTAATTACACAAATTAGAGAAGCATCACATGATTTTTCGAACAGTGCCAATACTTTTGTCCACCCTCTTTTTTATGTTTGGCTTTAGGACAATTCTTTTTGTGTTTTTTCATTTAAGACAAATTAAATGAAGATAATAATACCAAAGAATTTGTGTTTGCAATAATTTTCAGGAAGAAACTGAGTATTATCTCACAAAATTGTAGGGGTGTCAATACTTTTGGCCACAACTGTATAGGGCAAGATGGGAGCTCATATGGGGCAGGATGGGAACTCATGGGGCAGGATGGGAACTCATATGCGGGCAGGATGGGAGCTCATATGGGGCAGGATGGGAGCTCATATGCGGGCAGGATGGGAGCTCATATGGGGTAGGATGGGAGCACATATAGGGCAAGATGGGAGCTCATATGGGGGCAGGGTGGGAGCTCATGGGGCAGGATGGGAACTCATGCGGGCAGGATGGGAGCTCATATGGGGCAGGATGGGAGCTCATATGGGGGCAGGATGGGAGCTCATATGGGGTAGGATGGGAGCACATATAGGGCAAGATGGGAGCTCATATGGGGGCAGGGTGGGAGCTCATGGGGCAGGATGGGAACTCATGCGGGCAGGATGGGAGCTCATATGGGGCAGGATGGGAGCTCATATGGGGGCAGGATGGGAGCTCATATGGGGTAGGATGGGAGCACATATAGGGCAAGATGGGAGCTCATATGGGGCAGGATGGGAACTCATGGGGCAGGATGGGAACTCATATGCGGGCAGGATGGGAGCTCATATGGGGCAGGATGGGAGCTCATATGCGGGCAGGATGGGAGCTCATATGGGGTAGGATGGGAGCACATATAGGGCAAGATGGGAGCTCATATGGGGGCAGGGTGGGAGCTCATGGGGCAGGATGGGAACTCATGCGGGCAGGATGGGAGCTCATATGGGGCAGGATGGGAGCTCATATGGGGGCAGGATGGGAGCTCATAGGATGGGAGCGCATATGGGGCAGGATTGGAGCTCAGTAGAGGGCAGGATGGGAGCTCATAAGGGGGCAGGATGGGAGCTCATAAGGGGGCAGGATGGGAGCTCATATGAGGGCAGGATTGGAGCTCATATGCGGGCAGGATGGGACCTCATATGGGGGCAGGATGGGACCTCATATGGGGACAATATGGGAGCACATGGGGGCAGGATGGCAGCTCATGTGGGGGCAGGATAAGAGCTCATATGGGGGCAGGATGGCAGCTCATATAGGGGCAGGATAAGAGCTCATATGGGGGCAGGATGGGAGCTTATATGGGGGCAGGATGGGAGAACATATGGCTGGAACCAGGAATGAGACACAAGGGGGGACAGAATGGGGAATATTATTACTGTAGAGATTAAGGCATATTATTACCTAATAACCGTGACAGTAGGTGCGGCTGATCGGGGTATTCCACAGCCCCACCTGCTGTCGTTCAGACTTTAATATAACGCTCATCATTCTCCTCTACTCGCCGGCAGAGCATGTGAGAATGATGAGAGCCGGCTTCAGCACCTGCTGTCGGGAAACAGCGCTTTCTGTAGCGCTTCTTCCCCGGCGGTTGTACGTGTGGTACTGATTCGGCACACGGTTGCCACACGGACATGGATATTTCCCGTACCTTTTTTCCAGAAATAAAGACGTGTGAAAGTGGCATTAGATTGGGTGATGGGACTGTGGAAAGCTCGAGGGGTGGAGGCGGAGCTTAGATGGAGTCTGGGCGGAGTCTCAAGTGGGCCCCAAAAATGTTGCCAGTATGGGCCCCCGAAATTCCTAGTGATAGCCCTGGTGTGGACACAGAGGATCCACAGCTGCTGAGAGGTAACAGTTGAAATCATACCATCGATTCCAAGGAATGGCTTCTGTGCCTTTACCCTTTGATGTCTACTAGCTTGATGATCAAGTCCCATGAGTGTGACATATATGAAGTCATTGAGATGTTTCCTCTGGCTTGGCCTTTGAATCTTCTACAACTCTAACTGCTCCTCTTTCCATAAGCAGACCTCTCAGGTTGAGCATTCCAAGCTGCCATTGCTCAATTCACAATCTTGCCAGATTACTCCAGCCTGTTATGATGGAGACCCTAAGAGCTGACATGGCCTCATCAATCAATGCACCATGAATTTGAAATTATGTCCTCACCAATTAAATTCTGATTATGCACGAGTAGTCTATCACTCCTCTCTTGAGATGCTCTGGACTGGGTTTTGACATTATAAGAGAAGAGTAACCTTATAGTATTCTCTTTAAAGGGAATTTGCCAGGATTGACCCTCTTAAGCCATCTATATGGGCATGTAGGTCAAAGAAAGTTGAATAGAATGATACAGTGGCATGTAAAGGTTTGGGCACCTCTGGTAAAAATTACTGTTATTGTTAACAGCTAAAGGGAATCTGTCACCCATTTTTTGAGATATCATGTAAAGATATAATTGAATTGTGTGTTACCTAAGTATTCTACTCGTACTTTTGATCCCCCTGTCCCCGCACCTTTAATGCATAAATACCTTTTTAATCACTCTTCTGATTTATGGAAATCGACGCGGTCCGGTCCGATGGGCGTGGCTTATTCTCCTCCTTCCCCCACCTTGGCTTGCTGGACGTAATTTCTTCTGTGAATATCACAGATGCCGTTGTTTATCCGCGCCTGCGCATTGATAAGGCTGTTCGCGCTTGCGCAGTATGCTTTGCCCAACTGTGGGCAAAGCATATAATCGCTACGTGAATTAGAGGGCATGAGTAGTTGTCTGGAGGGCCTTGATACCCTGTCAGACATCTTTGATTTGGGCACCTGGAAGACAGCACACTTCTCAAGACGTAATATCCGGTCGGCAGATAGCACCAGGAGCTTATCATTGCTGGGACACAGCAGCGCATGCATACTAGTCCAACACGCCATCTCCTGTGATAAGCAGCTCCCTGTCTATGGACATCGCATATACAGAGCCTGGTGTGGGTGGGGTTAGCTGTAGTGGAGGTAGGGTTTGCTTTCTCAGCTCTGCTTTATTGCTAAACCTAAAAACTGAGCTTGTGTCAGAACAGCAGCATTCAGTTAGCTAGGTGATACATCATTGGATTCAGCTTCTCTTTGCCTACATCAGGCTGCTCTGAGATTTGATACATAGTCTACTGACAGACTCCCATTAATTAATTAGATGCCACATACTTTGATGATATATCCGAACAGGAGAGACAAAATAAATGAAAACAAGTTCTATACCGCCCTGCAGGCGCTATTACATCGTGTTCCTACATGAAAAATTTGATAAAAAGGCAGAAATACGAGTCAAATGCAGCTCCTTATGTCAGTACCGGAGACAGCCCAACTCCTGTCCATGCACTGGAGTACTGCAGCTCACTCATTCATATTGATAGGGTTGTCTCTGTACTATTACGGAGGAGCTGTGACCACTTCTTTCCTCTTGTTGCTTTGGCTTCTTATTTTGATCTATTCTAACGCTGGCTTTTATTCCATTTGATTTATTGTAGGAAGTTTTTCTCTCAGTAAAAGAAGGAAAAGCATTTACTTATGTAATAGAGATCCCTTGTGTTACTGTTGTCTTACACTGGTAATAAAAACCTAATAGCGGACATTCACATCCATGTCAGAGGTAACAACTTTCAACACAAGTTCCTGTAATTATGAGGCTGCAGGAATGTTCACCTGCAATGTAATCTTACAAATGCTTTTATATCTGCAACAGTGAAGGTCATACCAAGGACTCCCTGTTATGAAACCCACTCCCTGTAACACCAACTCCCTGACTTTCACAAGATTTTACATCTTTTTCATACAACGGTCAGAAATCTCCTACACTGCACTTTCCTGCATTTGAAAGTAAATGTATTATAATACGACATTCAATGATTGGCAGCATTTTACGACTTTAGGTTTTAATTAAAAAGTTTGGAAACAACAAGCCACGAAGGAGCACAACCGCCATCAAGGAAGCAGCTGGAGCGGAGCGCTGGATTTTTCATCAGATCACTCATTGGCACCAACAACACAAAATTACAACAATCAGATAAGATCATTGGGTATTGTGGTATGGACACCTGCAGGGAAAAATGCAGATAAATGTGTAGAAGAAAATGCACTAAATGTGAACAACGCCCCAGACCACCAGTGACAGATAGATGTTAATAACATTGATTATCTTGAGAAAATTAAATGTATCAAGAGCTAAGAGGAGAAATCAGGCAGCGACAGAGCAGTCCGTTCTTGGACTTATGTACTGGACGCAGGAGAATTGAAGACATGTAAGGCGCAGAGCAAGTATGACAAGTGGTTAGAGCAATACTAAAATGGCTGGTGTTTTGGGGTAACTGGCTGCAGTGGATAATACATACCAAAAGTAGTGCCAGGGTGACAAAGCATGCAAGCTCATGGAGAAGCAGCTGACGTGCAACGCTGACAATTTAACAAGAATAGTCAGTAGAAATGCACCATCTCCAGCTTAAATAAATAAATAAAACTCTGCTATTAATGTTGCAAAATTAATTTATTAACTTGTATACAAATTTAGACCATTTAAAAATACAGATTTTATGTCCTATCAGTCTGAGGCTCCTACTCAAGTAAAATACACTCGTTCTAGTGGTGGTAGAAAATGAGTTATCGCCTCTCCAATGTTCTCTCTTGTTCCTTATACTAGGATTCTTTATTCTGTTTCAAGTCCCTTAGTAAGAAATATCTGTGAGAAAAATGTGTTATTTTCATTTATAGGAAGGAGTTAAGAGTCGGAGTGTGGAAAAATAGAGTCAGAACATTGGCTGCAGATCTGCCATTTAGAGGTGGAATGGACGGGAATGAAAACTCTGCAGTCACTCCATGCGACTGCCGTGACACTATAAGATGGGCACACTGTCATGATTCTCCTTTGGGAGGGCAATCATGCGCAGTACTGTGCAAAAGTTTTAGGCAGGTGTGAAAAAAAACATTGCAAAAATAGGAATGATTTTAAAAACCAAAATGTTAATAGTTTATTTTGAACATTTATCAAATTGTTACATTTATGTAGAGGAGAGAAATCTCAATCAAATCAGTATTTGGTGTGACCACCCTTCGCCTTCAAGACAGCATCAATTCCTCTTAAGTACACTTGCACACAGTTTTTAGAGGAGCTCCGCAGTGAGGTTGTTCTAAAGATCTTGGAGAACTAACCACAGATCATCTGTGGATGAAGGCTTGCACAGATCCTTCTGTCGCTTCAAGTAATCCCAGACTCTATGAAGTTGAGGTCACAGCTCTGTGATGGCCATATCATCACTTCCAGGACTCCTGAGAAATACACGCACTTATTCATCATCCAATACTATAAGGAAGGCGTGGGTGAGAGAGAAGCAGGGGAAGCCAAAAACACTAAGGAAGGGGGGAGTGGAGACCCATAGGCAGATCTAGCCCTAAATAGGTTACACACCTATTGCCGAGCAGGAACCTAATCCCTGCCTGACCCTAGTGATAGGCCCTGGCTAGGGAGGAGACAGGGGGATTGCTAGTCAGCCCCCACTACAACAAAAGACAGAGGGTGGACAAACGAGGGGATACGCTTAGCTTGAGAAGCCCACCGAGATATCACACCAGCAATCCTCCATTGAGACACTAGCCGACAGCTATTACTTACAACCAGACAGATGTAAACTGAGCTAATACCAACACCCTGCTCCATAACAGAGATGCAAAAATCAAGAAGGTAGAGCTAATCTCAATGATCTTCTACGGCTGGATCCAGGAAGATTGTCTGTCACACTTGACACACTCGTGACAGGGGTCTGTCCTGCTGTAGAATAAGGCTGGAATTAGACGCCTTCCTGATAGGATTCCTTTTCGAGTTTCTTCATGTACAAGTGTACCTACAAACTATGCAGTTTTGAAGATAAAGGGAGGTGACGCCAAATACTGATTTTATTTCTCTTTTCATTTTAATTGCTTAAAATAAACTAGTAACAAGCAAGATGCTCTGGACAGAGATTCCCACCACTGATGTAGATGGTAATTTCCTCATATTCCACCTTCCTAAACATTGTTGTAAACCAAGTAATCCTTGCCTAGCAGCAGAGCTCCCTTGTCTTCTTTCAGCAGGATAATGCTCGTTTACCAGGGAAGTTGAACTGACGGATAGATCTGCTTGTAGTAAGAGGCAGTGGGGCAGCGCAGTGTAGGTACAAAAGTGCTGAGATAAAGAGAAAAAGGTGCCGTGCTGTAGTTTGACCATTAGAGGGCAGTGGGGAGTGTAGGAATGTGACTGTGTAACTGCCATTGGTCAAATTAACTGTCAGGTGACAGTGGGCGGAGCTACCGGGACTGGCAGTATAAGAGGCTGAGGGAAGGTTCTGGAAAGTCCAGTCAGCCAGGGGAGCTCACTAGTAAGGAGGTTCTGCTGTAGTGAGAGACGGTAGAAAGCCTCCAGAGAGGAAATGACAGTTGAGACGGTCACGGGGGGTGGCCCAGAGGACAGTAGCCGCAGACAGAGATGGTCTGGGTGTGCCAAATGGACGGTGTACTTGGAATGGTGAAGCGCTGTGGTGCATTGGGCTAGGGCGGCCACAGTGAGAAGAGCCACAAAGGACGCCACGACGGTAAAAATAAGGAGTGAAAGTACTCGGGTCTGTGAACAAAAGGACTGTGAAATTCCTGTGATGCATGGCGGTGGTCGTCAGAGAGGCGGCCAATAAAAAAGGACCTGTTGAATATAACCCCTGTCTCAGTCTCGTGTCTGTCGGCGGCAAGAAGTGGGTCACCCCCCCATTCCTGTTGGATCGCTCTCTCGCCTCAGCATCTGCTGGTTGTCGGTAGGTGTGATATTACTGACCCCCCGCTCACCTCCTGATGAAGGGAGCGGGGCCAGAATGCAATTCTGGTCCATATGGCCTGACCTTGCAGATCTGCTGCTAGTCATACTTGCCATCAGTCCAGATTTTAAGATAGAAACCTGTGTTGCTACCAACCAAAAGGGTGGGTCCTATGCTACCAACCAAAAAGGGGTGTCTTGGGGTGGTCCCAGGAATAGGGTTTAGGCCTGTTTCACACATCAGTTTTTGTCCATCAGTCAAGATCCGCCGTTTTGCAAAAAAAAAACGGATCCGCCATTTTGCTTGGTGGACCCGTTTTTTTCCCATTGAGTTGCATTACCGACGGATGGCCATCCGTTGGATCCTTTTTTTTGCGGATCCGCCAAAATTTTGATGTCCGCCGACATGCCCGAACGGAGCATGTAACGTTTTTTCAGGCGGCAGGATCTGCACTTCTCTCTGCGCATGCCCGAAAGACTTCACTCAGCCTGAAATTTAACCCTAAACTCTGCTCTGGTGGCTGGAAAAAAATCTCTCTCTCCTTCCCCAGGCAGTGGTTCCTTTAAAATTCTTCCTTTCACGGATCCGTTAAAATAACGGTCCGGTGACAAACGTTGTGGTCAGTTCAGAAACGGATCCGCTGTCCTCCATTTTAGCGGATTTTGACTGAACACAAAAACTGATGTGTGAAACAGGCCTTAAAGGGGTTGTTTGATGAAAACAAGACATTATATATCGAAAGGATCGGCCATAATGTGCTGGTTGATAGGGGTCCGTATGCTGGGACCAGCACCGATTGGGAGACTTTATATTACCGTGTCGAGATACAGTGGCAGTTTGGACCCAATCGCTGCTGCATTTGTTCTCCATGTGGCTCCAGGAAAAAACAGCGTGCAGAGCTCATCAGACACATGGAGCAGCGGCAGCTCTGCAGAGCTCATCAGACACATGGAGCAGCGGCAGCTCCATGTGTCTGATGAGCAGGGGAACAGCTGACGTTACTGAACCCCACTAACACAGGAGCTAGTGTGTTTTTCTCTGTGAAGACGGCACTTCTGAACACCAACTGGCGTTGTTGGAGCCCAGGATCAAGCATGGAGCAGGCTGAGGCCTGATGGTTTTTGAATGTGGAGGCAGCAGGAGACTTTGTCATCCACACAGCAGGGGACCAGCTGACGTTACTGAACCCCACTAACACAGGAGCTAATGTGTTTTTCTCTGTGAAGACGGCCCTTCTGAACACCAACTGGCGTTGTTGGAGCCCAGGATCAAGCATGGAGCAGGCTGAGGCCTGATGGTTTTTGAATGTGGAGGCAGCACATGAGGAGCAGCGGCAGCTCTGCAGAGCTCATCAGACACATGAGGAGCAGCGGCAGCTCTGCAGAGCTCATCAGACACATGAGGAGCAGCGGCAGCTCTGCAGAGCTCATCAGACACATGAGGAGCAGCGGCAGCTCTGCAGAGCTCATCAGACACATGGAGCAGCGGCAGCTCTGCAGAGCTCATCAGACACATGGAGCAGCGGCAGCTCTGCAGAGCTCATCAGACACATGGAGCAGCGGCAGCTCTGCAGAGCTCATCAGACACATGGAGCAGCGGCAGCTCTGCAGAGCTCATCAGACACATGTGGAGCAGCGGCAGCTCTGCAGAGCTCATCAGACACATGAGGAGCAGCGGCAGCTCTGCAGAGCTCAACAGACACATGAGGAGCAGCGGCAGCTCTGCAGAACTCATCAGACACATGAGGAGCAGCGGCAGCTCTGCAGAGCTCATCAGACACATGAGGAGCAGCGGCAGCTCTGCAGAGCTCATCAGACACATGAGGAGCAGCGGCAGCTCTGCAGAGCTCATCAGACACATGAGGAGCAGCGGCAGCTCTGCAGAGCTCATCAGACACATGGAGCAGCGGCAGCTCTGCAGAGCTCATCAGACACATGAGGAGCAGCAGCAGCTCTGCTCCTTTCTATCAGGGATAAAGGTTCATAAGTCTTCTGTTTGGCACAGGTCCCACCAGCGAGTTATCACCTATCCTGTGAAACTGTAACTGATCTTCCCTGATTACATGTCTCAAAGGACCCGGAGATCTCGGTAGTAAGGCGGCGTCTTGGTGCCATGAGGGGTCCTGTGGAGCCTTACACAATATTAGGCACTGGCTCCCTTCAATGTTCTAGCTGTTGATCTGTTGGGAACAGTGTTTATCCCAGGCAGCACAACCACACAGAGATGACTGAGGACAGCAGATCCTCCAGTACTGCCCAGCAGCCACACACGCCTCCTACAGCGGACACAAGGAGGGGATACTGGAGAACTGGCTGGGAAGTCCCCTGGTCCCATGATCCGTCTTGGCCTCGGCTTGCCGGAGCTTGCATCATCCGCTCTGACTCATCCTACTCGTGACTTCCAGCAGGACACTTCCGAACCTCCCCTCCTCCATAGCATCCCACGCACATCCAGCCGCGCCTGTTTTTGCGTCTCAAGCCTCGTCCTGCATTCCTCGGCCGCTCCTCATTGGCTCTTTGTCCTGGCTTTGTACCAATTACTTCTTTATACCCCATTGAGAACCAAAGAGAAGAAGCGGCTGTGTAATTGGCCGGCGTCATCTGGTGTCACGACTACTCCTATTGGCTGAATCCTCCGTATATATAGCGGATTTCTGCGTTTCGTCCTTCAGTCGTTTTGCTGAAGACGCAGACGATGATTAACATGAGCTCCTGGTCTCCAAACGAGAACCCACTCACCAGCACCCTGCGCCGCCGCGGTCACTGCCCCTATCACCAGAGAACAGACCCTACGTGGAGAAAGGTGAACGGTCACGTGTCTTCTGTCCGCTCCTCGTCCTGTCAGCCATTGTCTGTGTATTGGGGCGGCTTCCATGAGTGCAGGGGTCACATGGCTGCCACTCTGTGTGATGGAGGGTGACCTTGGTCCTAGGGTGTGATTGACCTTGATGGATGGAAACCTGTAGGCTGTTACATGGGGAGGTGGGATGATGTGATGGCTCCCAGTCTACATCCGCAGTTATTGTGGTCCCTGTATGTAGCTGTGGATGAGCGCTGCTGGCCTCATTGTTGTCGCCGCTTTCCTCGGTCATCGTTGTTGTCTCCTCGGTCGTGGTCGCCGCTTTCGTCGGTCGTTGCCGCTGCTATTTACCTTTCCTGGACAAAAGGACTTTTGTTTGCAAGTTCCACTGGTCATCTTTGGTTGCTGTGTGGACTGTTATGGTTACCGGAAATCCTAAGTTTTCCAGAGAGCCCTTGTTTCCTGTCATTGATTTGCTCACACTGTGGTTTGAGTTTTCTTTTGTGTAGGGTTTTTTTTTTTTTTTTTTTTTAAAAGATTGGTATAAAGAAACAATCAGATGAGCTGGAGAATGGCCTCATTTACTGTACAGTGGTCCTGTCTGGTTCCAATACATTCATTATTTTTTTTTTTATTTGTTTTCAGGAAATGGAAATCAGATTAGCAGTAATAATCAGTGGGGTCTCATCAGCTTTAGTCGGTTTAGTTGGCTATTTCTCACTTCTCTATTGCTGGGGAGGGGATAAAAAAAAAAACCCCTCAATTTGTAATTGTTGTGATTAGAGCCTTATTTAAGATCTGAGACGGGCACCGTCTCTTTCCATCCTATATACAGTGTCCGATCTCCTCCTTGGTGTGGACTTGTCGGTGCTGCCTGGTCACATCACATCAGTGGCTGTAAGCCGATTACATGGACACCAGCAGCCCTCAGTGATTATCTGAGAGCAATTCAGGGACAAGCGTCCCTGCTGTGTGTTGTAGTATGTAACACTCCGTAGTTGGGGAAGACTGACTGCGTCCTAGGTATATGGGCGCCTACAGACCAGAGCTGGGGAAGACTTTCTTAGGATGAGTGTACTTCAATTTGAGAGAATTTTTTTTTTTTTTTTTGCACTAAATTGTCTTGAACTAGTTTTGAGCACAGTCTTAAAACGGTGAGGGGAGAGTGTGATACTTCACGGGTCGTTGTGTGCCAAGTTATGTCACTTATAAAATCTGCAGAAAACTTCCAGCTCCCTGTACTCATGGCCGGGCATGTCGCCAGTGGTGCGCACGGTGCAGCAGTGACTGAGTTATGTTAGATGGAGTCTGCCCCCACTCTCCCCACTCTCCCCTCCCTCCCAAATTGCAGACTGCCCAAACCTTCATATAGGGAATCCTGGCCCCTGTAAAAATCATACTACGCATTTATAGGGTATCTTAGAAGTTGACACTTTATGGGGGGGGGGGGGGAGTCTGATATGCAAAGGAAGTCGGCTCTGATTCCCCCTTATGTGGCCTATGCCTGGGTGCACCATCCCGCTCTCGCCTTACAGGTGCTGGCGTGTCTGAAGCTCAGCGCGAATGCTGTAGCACATAATCTTGCGCACTGACACTGGATGAGGCGCGCTTAATGTGCGAGCGCTCACAATGCCAGTGCACACTGGTTCCTGTCTGTGGCTGCAGTGAGGAGGCGAGGGCGTTCTGGTGTGCAGCTGTCTGCTCACATCCTCCATCAGATTGTGAGTGCGCATCATCACTTTGCGTGTTTGTGCACTCACGGATATGACGGTGTCTGCTCTCTGCTTCAGAGACCTGTCAATCACTTATACGTACAGGCATTATTCTGCAAATAGGAGGGTCTGACTGCTCACCAAGGCAGAGATCCCGCTAAGGCTTCAGTGGAATGCCCTCCTTTTCATAGCAAATAACTTTATTAATTATACTTTATAATTTACTCATGATAAATTATGTATGCTTTATCTATGGGACCTAGCCCCTATTTAATGTTTAATTGCCATTTTGGGGGTGACAGATTCCCTTTAATGCACTGAGGAAATAACCCACACCTAAGACATTAGGTCACTGTACGCTACACGTGCTCTTCGCTGCTGTATGGGTATTTGAAAGGTGTCCCCCTCCAAAGTATTGGGGATGACTTGTTAGTTGGTGCAGCTGATGGCTGGGACCCCTGAGGGGGTCAGAGGACAGGTGATTGTATGATCTCTGGGGTCTGCCTCTGACACAGCAGATCAGTTCTAAAGGTGACTATAAATGTTGCATAACCGTCTGCTGACAGCAGTGTTTCTGGATTGCCCCATACAAATGCATGCTCTGTGACGGGAGTGGGCTTATATTGGGGGAACAAATGTATCCATTGTCAAATGGCATTGGAGCCCCCCATACACATCAGAGTGCAGATTCATCCAACCCTAATGTGTTTAGAGGCATTATATATTGTCATTTGGTGAGGGTCTAGGTGCTGAGACAACCACTGATATCTTAAAGTAAGGGGCAGAAGCCATTCTTAGTTTGGCTCTATAGCTTGGTTCACCTTTAAATTTACAATTTTCTGCAGATCTCCTTAATCTGGTTTTGTTCGCTTACCTTACAGCTTTTCTAGCGCTTGCGTCTAACAATGTGTTCTCAGAATCTGGATCACCACCATTGGATAGATTACTATGACTCACTAGAAGTTTCTCAAAATGATGGGGACTTTTTATGTCCTTGGCCACTGCATTCATAGATATGGCCTAATGGAATCAAAGGGGTTGAATTAAATATTTTTGGCCTATCCTTAGGCTCTGGCTGTCAATATTGGTATGGGTAGATCCAGCAACCCCACTGATCTAACTGGTAGTAGATCTAGTGGTGGCTAAAAGTAAACAGTGCGGAGTTGTAACAAAGTTGGATCAAACTTCTGGACCACAAGGGCATGGCCAGACATTGAGAGAAAGCTAGATGGGAAGGTTTACTTAATCTCCATTAACGGCTCTGCCTTAGAGGCAGAAAGCTAGAGATAGATGGAAAACAAGCAGGTGTGAAGGTGCACCTTTATGTTGGCCATGGTGCGCTGAGCTCTTGTACTTGGGTTGCACAGCCTTCCCACCTGCTTGTGTTCCATCTCTCTGGCTCTAGAAAGAGGAGGAAGGCAGAGGAAAAACAAGTCTCCCTCGCACAGCAAAATCCTGATGTCTGTACTGTTTCTTTTTCTTGTTTTTAAAATTCTTCTTTTTCTTTTTTTTTTTTATATGGCTACAACTGATGTATTTCTTCTTTTTTCAGTGTTGGAAGAGAAAGACGACTTTTTTTCGCCATCACACCTGAGGTAATGTTACTTTCACTCTGCCCATTAACCAAACTCGTTACTGACACCCAGGTCTCCACTGGATGGGGTCCACACCATTACCATGAGTACGGCTGACTAATGTGCTCACAAGTCTTACTCCTGCCAAACATTTAGTAATGGTGCTTGGTGAACAAACATTAAGTTGTGATTAAAAAAAAAAATACAAGAATAAAAATAAATGACCGTAACATTTCTTTGTTATAGTGTGGTGGGATTGTGCAGCAAGACTGCTAAAAATGATGGCAGAATCCTTACCGTTCTGCTCCGCCAGCCACTTGTCTGGGTTGGATCTGGAGGCCTGGTATGAGGACCTACAAGACATCTTGTTCTCTGAGACAAAAAATCCTGCTGCTCTCGAGTTGGTATCTGAGCAGGTTAGTGCTGAAATGACTCTTGTAGACTGCTACTTGTCTCTCCAGAGTCCTTCATGAAGACTGATAATATTCAATACTATGTGTAATGAATCGACCTCCTTGTGTTTTTAAGGTGACCACTTATTCTATGGATAGGTGACCACACCAGGGAACCCACTGATCCTAAGAACTGTTCCACATTCATGGTCTGTGGGACTGGTGGAGACCACACATGGCTTTCTCCAGGAAATCCATAGGCTTTAAGTGGAGTAGTGGTGTGAACGCTCATTCTCCACTTCGTTAAGCTGGGGCACTGCAGCACCGTTGCTTATAATGGGCAATTGTCGCTTCTACTTTGCAAAAGCTTTTTACAAAAAAAAAAACTCCCCTGCTGTGGATCTATAAAGGCAAAATCAGAATCTGTATTACATGGCACCAAGTGAACATTTGCTCATGTAGTGCATTAACAACCAGAACTGCTCTGGTTATAAAAGGTGAGCTCCAACCAGGGAGACCCCTCTCCTCTATGATGCCATTTATGCCCTTCTTTGGCTTAATTATAAAGGTTGTTTTAATGGGACACCCCCCTTATAACAAAGATTTATGTCTTTCCCTTTTCATCCCATTATTTCTATTCTCTACATTTTAGGTGGCAGAGGTGGAAACTCTGGATAACTCTCCATACTTATGGCCTCTTGAGTCAATAGATCCAACTTTACCAGTGAACTTTACTGATGAAGAAGTGGATGCTTTGGAAACAGTGGTTGATCAATTGCCCTCTGAAGTTCTGGGGTTTCTTGCCCAAGCATCCCATAATGACTTTGATAATCCATCTACTTCTGCAGAGTCTCCACAAAACCACCAGGATGGGGTCACGGAGGTGGACTCTGGCTGCAGTAGTTGTCCGTCCCAAACACACACGGAGGATGAGGACTCTAGTGGCAGCCAATGTGGAACCAAGAGGAAGAGGACCACCCAACCCAGAGGAGGAAAGGTCCGAGTGAAGGAAAAGGAACAGGAGAATGAACGGAAAGTGTCTCACTTAGTGGCGGAGAACGAGCGATTGAAAGGGGAGATTGACCGGCTTACGCTGGAAGTGGAGAAGACCAGGAAGTCCCTCATAGAAAGAATGGTTAATCTTAAAAAGTGATATCTTCTGTCTGAACTGTATGGGGAAAATTGTCATGTTTGGATTATTCTAAGGACATTGAGTTGTCACTGTATATACAGTACTTGTATGTAATTCATAGTATTTGTTACATAAGGCACTGTGCACCAACCTGATACGGCTACACCCATCTCGGTAGTACAAGCGCATGTCATCTGATGCCTCATTACAGAAATGTCTTCTAGAGGAAGGTAATCCTGCACAGTATGGCGCCATGTGCACGAGGCTCCAATGTTCCTGCCATTAAACATAGCATGTGTAATACTGTATATATCATCACCTGTGGTTAAAGCATGAACTGGAATCTGTATATTCTGCAAATACAATAGAGGAAGACTCTATATACACAACAGTGCAGTTAGGTTAAAGGGAATGTGTCACCCCTGGGATGTCTTTCAGCTATTATTATGGGCAGACAGCTGATAAAACTGTTCAGTAGCAGTGACTCACCTGTGCAGAATTATAGTGAAGCCAGGGGCCTAAAAATGGTGGAAAAGGCTTGTATAATTGCGTTATTGCAGGTTGTGGGATTATGGGGGCCACCAGTACACGGCACTATGACACTGGTGGGAGAGGGGTGGTACGCAACTGAACCCCGGAGGCAGTCTTCTTCCAGGCACCGAACACCCTGGATCCTGCAAGAACGCCTTAACATACAGGATTAAAAGATGAATTCTCAATAACCAGACTGCAGCAATGAGGCATACAGGTAGAATTGTTAAAATAGACCCATAACCTGTATGCCCATATTAATAGCTTACATATCCAGGGGGGGGTCACAGATTCCTTTTCCAACTAGCTGCCATTCACAGCAGGAGTTCTGTACACTAAATACAGAAGTTGGCACTGATGCCAGGAGGCAATCATAGTCTATAAAGTGCAGACGGTCCTTTGATAATTTTCTGGCACAGCAAACAGACCAATGACTGATATTACCCCTCTGCCCATATACTGCCTCTGCCTGCAGGGGGATACAGATCCATTTCTGAAATATGACCAAATCTACGTCTTGTCTGGTGTTTTCTTTTTATAATGGTTTTCATGATCTACAGTTAATAAATCTCACTTATATAAAATAGAGTAAGAAATAAAACTACACTAAGTATTCCTGTCTGGTGTCTAAAGTCCCTCATTCTATAATAAAGCAGTACGTGTTCCTGAGACGTGCACTGTATAAACTTCTCCCTGCCAGGATTTCTGCTCCCAGTTGTTTATGGCTTATTGCGGAATTCACGCTGTCAGGAAGTGGCAGGAGCGGGTGGTCCTGAGTGCAAGTATGTGATTTGCATACTTCTGGCCACAGTCCAACTAGCTGTATTTGGCATCACTGAATACATTTGTTGAGGAAGGTTGAGCATGTCTAGTTGGCAGGTGACCACATGTATGTAAATTGCATACTTGCGGTCACCTGCCTTCGGGCTGGACAACGCCTTTAACAGCAGTCATCTAATTTACAGTCAGAATTGGTGAGTTGTTAGGCCACGAAAGACCGGTTTCTGTGCTGCCCTTATAGTTGCAGAGGGTAAACTTCCGTATCTCAGCCACTGTGACTGTCACGACTTGGCCTTCAGCCGACTGTGATCTAGCCCAACAATGAATCTAGATGCCTGTGTTGTGAAGTGGATTTTGTACCAAAGACGAGTGAATGATGCTGAAGTGTGTATTACAGATGGACCACCTGTTAATTCAATTTACAGCATTGGAGGCATGCCCCAGCTGTCTGACTACAGCCATAATATAAGGATTAAAGTGTTTTTGCAGAACTGTGACTGCAGAGCTAAGGACCTCAGCTTACAGTACTGTAAGGACCACTCTATTGTGCTAATTCACATGACTATTTCCCACAGTCCCATAATTTGTATTGTGTGGGTGGCTCACTCATCCATTTACTATAAGGTTCCATTACTATAGTGTTTTAATGTGTGCTAGGCAGGAGAACACTGCTCCTTTGCCTTCCCAGCTTACTGTCTGACTAGGGCAGTAACCTGCAGTCTGCCTATTGGGACCAGCGGTGCGGTTGGTCTCCCAGCCTGCTAGTAAAGGCAGCTTATCCTCTGCAGCGTGGGAGAAGCCCAGGGATACTGAGGCTGGTTAGAGCTGAGATCTGGCAGCTTCTGGGGACTCTGAGCAGGCACTAAAGACCCAGCGTGCAGTGCAAGATGGTATCCAGCCTGCAGCGTTGGTCGGTAACCTAGGCAATGAGCTGTATACCTTTTTTAAAATTAACAATCTATTTGTTCTTGAGAATGGAGAGGATTTTTAATAGGAGGCAAAGTTGGTTATTCTTACAAGCACTTTGCTGTTTTAACTGTTATTTAAATGTAGTCTGTCAGTACATAATGACTTTACAAACCAAACACAGGTACTCGGTGCATCATGGCAGGGCCAGGCCGTTCAGTGCACCTTCCCACCTAACTAGATTTCCCTCTCTCCACCCTCTCTGTTTTCTTTCATAGCTCTTCTGGCTTTATAGAGGCAGAGAGAAATGGAAAACAAGTGGGAAATCTGCTTTGTTTGAACAGTCATTTTGTGCTGACACTCACATTTAAACAATGTCAAGCAGAAGCGGTCTCTTTTAAACAGACTCCTTGCTTTCAATAATGCATGACGTAAGATTCTTTTCCAATCACTTATTAATGACCCGATCAACATGACAGCCGCCTCCTCCTGACTTATTTCTTCAAGATCCAGCATAGGTTTATCTTGGAACTAGTAATCTAATTAAAATAAAGGGCAGGCGGTAAGCTCTAGATTTAATCATCAATGATTGCAAAACAGGGGTGGTAAACATGTGAGGACACCATAGATGGCCAGAAGATGGTGGGGCAGTGCTGCCTGAGCTACTACAGGGGGATTTATTTTTCTTGTGTGTTCAACAGTGCTGGAGAGCAGACATGTAATGGTGGGGGGGTTCATTTAATTGCAATGAATTGTGGATGACAGACTTTTAATTAATGACGAGGATAGGAAACAGGACAGATGCTAGTAATGAATTGGGAGAGGAGATGGGAAGGAACAGGGGCTACTTATCTTGTATTTTTATTGGCTTGGGAAAAAATTGGCTAAAATGGGAGGGCACATACAGGCTAACAAATTTATATTTTGACTGGTGTGTTTCACACTGGCTAATTATATAGTAATGGAGTGGTGCATATCTGTGTGTAGCCCCAGCCTAAATTTAACAATAGAGCCTTTGACCCAATCGTGGCACTGGACTCTATTTTAGTTTGAGATCTCTGTTGTAAAAGAAATGTACACGGATCAGTAGTTTAAGAAGAAGTACTGGCACAGAGCAGACAATGAAGGGCAGCCAATTTTTCAGGTCAATATTATTTTTCTTAGCAGCAAATTGGCAGTGAATTAACTATCCTCAGTCATAAATGAGTAGGGTCAGGCTGACATATAACCTACTGTTATAGGGTATAGTATTAAAGGGGTTGTCCATAGAGATGAACAAACCCAAACTGTAAAGTTCGGGGGTTCGTACCAGACACCTAGTTTCAGGTGCTGAACTCCGAACACGGACTTCTCGGAGTCTGGTTTACAGGACAGAGATTTTCCAGCTCCAAAGCTCAGGTCCCAATTGTTTTATATGGGGTTCAAGTTTGGGTACAGTTCTGGTACCCGAACTGAGCTTTGGCTTAAAGTTCAGTCAAATCCAAACTTCTAGATCCACTTAAATCTAGTTGGAGGATTCCCCAGCACTGGTCATGTGATCACAAGTATGTGACATTCATACTTGCATACTCCCAGCCACATTTCAACTAGACTGTTTCCGGCCTCACTCAATTAGCTAGCACTGAGCGAGGCCATGCCCATCTAGTCAGAATGTGGCCGGGAGTATGACTGTTGCATATTTGCGATCCAATGACCGACATTGGGGAATACTCAAAGTGTGCGGGATGTAGGGATTCACATAGAGTGAGTGCAGACTTGTAGTTTCACAATGGACAACCCCTTTAATATCAGTTTAGAGGACGGTCTGACACCTGCACCAGCTGCTGTCAGCTCTGTACTTTATGTAAAAGCTGTTCTCCAGTCCTGCAGCTCGTCTTCTGCTCACATCAATAGGCGCTGAATGGCACTGCTTGAGAACACTTCACAGGTGCATACATCTAGCTGCCTAGGAAGTTGTAAAGAGTTAATGAGCTGGATTCTGGGTGTCAGACCCCATTGATCTGGTATTAATGACCTATACGCAAAGATCTGTCAGGAAACATGTTGCAATATTGCATGTAACGTAGTAAGGGATCACATGTGCATGAGATGTCATACGTCTGACATTTTCACACTGTAGAATTCTAAATCCAGATTAGGAATCAAGTTCTGTTATATTCTATGGTAGAGATTAGTGATGAGAGAACGTGCTCTGGTAACGTGTTATCCCTTTATGCTCTGGTGCTAACCGACTGTCTTTGGTGTGCTCAAAAAATATATTCGAGTCCCTGCGGCTGCATGCATCGCGGTTGTTAGGCAATCCCTAACCGTGTTGTGCCTGTTGAAACTACTGACGGGTCGTTTGCGAACAATCCGGTACAAAGAGCCGGCCCCCAGTGAGAGCCACTAAATTCTGCAAATGGCACTCACAGGGTGTAAAAGCCCGAAGATCGGCAGACGTAACTCCTCCCACCCGAGCAAAACTCCACCCACTCATCAATTGGTTACTAGCAAGTGGGCGGACTTTCGTACACGTGAATGCATATTTAATAGGGATCCATATAGGATCCAAAAAGAGCCATCTCTTTTTGGTTAGCAGAGCCATGAAAGCCAGATCACCAAAAAGAGCCAGACTGCCCATCACTAGTTGGAGCAGCCGCGAGACATGCAGCCGCGGGGACTAGAACATATTTTTCAAGCACTAAGACACTCGGTTAGTATCGGAGCATGCTCAGATAACACCTTATCCGAGCACGTTTGCTGATCACTAGTAGAGATGTAGCACAATAATCCTGGCTTTGTCCACCAGGCTTGTGTTGGTGCATCTCCTGTATCAATGGTCCTAAGCTGATGGCATGTGGCCTGCAGACTCTACCCAGCGTCCTGTGGGAAATGGTGGCGCAGTAATTGGTGTTGCTATAACACTGTTCTATTTATCTCCCGGCTCCGGCGGCCAATGCCGAGTGTAATAAGCAGACACATCTTTCCCTGGTTGCACGTGCTCACTGAGCCATGCAATCCTCTGCAATACCTTACAGCAGGGGAGACCGGCGCTCCTACGATGGTGTCAGGTGCCCGCTCAGGTGTAAACAAGAAAAGGAAGATTTTATTTAAAAGACTGTTCACACACTTAACCCATTCAGTGCTGCAGCTGCTCCACAAGGTTTTTCTTTTAGCTCGGGGAGATTTATTTCTTCTTCTTCTTCCCTTTCTGAGCGGGGGGTTCTGGCGTCTTCCCTTCTGCCAGGGCAAGTTTTTCTTTCAATGCCAGAAGCTTCTGTACCTCACCGTCGATCGCCGGTTTCTCTGCCTTCTTGCCCTTTAACTCCCGAACAAGGATGCCCTAAAAAGATCAAATCATTTACATGATAAAATAATCCAACCTGCGGAATCTATACAAAGACTGGAGCTCGCACACAGCGATGAGAGCCGGGGCCACGCCGTAAATGACGGTAGAGCCGACTTATGGTGAATGTGGATTATAACGTATCAGGCAAGTGGATGACGCATTAAACATTTTGTCCAAATTCTACAGACATTTTCACGTTTCCCCTATCTAAACCTGGATTATTCTGCTGTGCAGATGCAATGGAGCAGGTGTGACACACACAAACTTAGCTTCAGATCGGCCGTGGAAGTGTGTGGACCTATACTAGGGGGCAATCTGTGACAGCAGCTTAGCTATAGGGCATCTACGCGTCACATACCGTTTGGTTATTGGCTTAGAATGCTGCCTTGTCTATCCCCCATGCTTTACACTGCTGTTCTGCTTAGATAGGCTGCCGTGCAAAAGCACATGGGAATGTATGTGGCTATTAGGTCATGTTCACAGAACAAACAATTGCACAGTGAAATCAGTGAAGACCATGAGGACTCGGATTATAGCTCTTACATGTCCCCAAACCCACATTTATCGGCTTAAGAACTGAAAGCTCAGGTCTCCGTCAAAACCCCATGACACCTGTCTCCTTACCTGTTTCTCCACCTCTTGCATTAACCCTTTTATCGTCTCCGGATCACCAACTTTTGCAGTTTCTTGGTCTGTGTCAGCCAGTGGTGATGGCGCTTTAGGCTCCGCTTTCACCTGCAGATACAGACACGTGAAGTATTGGTGGGAGATGAATTATCACCTGAGCAATCTGACACTGAAAACACAGAAGTGGACGGGGTGAACTATACGACTCCATGCACAGCAGCAGCTATAGGCTAAGTTCACACTGGTCGTTTTTGCTGCGTTTTTTTGTTTCCTGCAGCAAAACCTCAGTGCTTGGCAGGAAAGAAGCTGCGGGAAAAGGTTTTGCTGTGTTTTTTTTCCATTCAATTCAAAAAGTGAAAAACGCTGATAGAAGTGACATGCTGCTTATCCAAAAAAAACATGCAAAGCACAAAATACCGATGACATTAAAAAAACAAAACAATCTGTGTGCATGAGATTTCTGAGATCTCAGACATAGCTGGTACTGTAAACCGCAGCTGAAACTAAGCATAAAAAAACCAGCAAAAACGCCCACGCTGTTACACAAGCAATGCTTCTCGAAAACCGTCTCTAATGTGAGGACCTCAAGTAACAAGGGAAGAACTAAACTCAGTGCTGCAGTCAAAATAGCCATCTCCGTTTACTGGCGTCCAGCTCCGGTGAGAATCCAGCCAGTGACCTCCATGTATGGCGCTCCTACACTCACACCCGATATATGGCGTAAATGTGAATCATAGCTCTGCGAGGGATTATACTATGGGGGGCAGCAGATAATTCAGCATTGTTTGAGTAGAGGAGAAATTGGATTTGTGCTCCTCTGGTCGGGCTTCTAGTCCACAGTGGCAGCCGGAATCCTTAGCGCCTCTTGGGCTTACCAATCTCTGTGATATCCAGACACATATCATGGGGCCTGGAGTGAGCACCAGAGGTGCCCAGGATAACGGGTGAAGAAGTGAAGACTGGCTGCCATGGATGAGCGGACAGGACGCAGGATCAGGGCACCGCAAATCAAACTGCTCATCTTTAATACGAAAACGTTGATTGGCCTTCAATTAAATGGACACTAATGTGTTTATGTGGATGTATAATGGGCAACAGACTGTGAGCGCTCACTGAAGACAGTGACTGATGTGAATGGGGACAATCTCTGTACAGCGCTGCACAATGTGTTGGTGCTTTATGGGCAAAGTATTAAGTTGTATGGCACAAAGAGGTAACAGCAGTAAGCCAGCATGCATCATACAAAACGGTAGGTTACCTGCTTCTCGGTGCAGTCACCGTTCAGCTGAAGGAAGGAAAGTAAGAACCATAGCAGAAGAATTAGGCTTGGCAGAGAATGACCACCATGTATTATAAAATGAGCTATCATATACAATTAAGAGGACCTGAGGAACATTTTCATAATATTTTTATTGCTCCTATTGCATTAAAAGCAGGCATTGCCTAAAAAAGATGTGACTTTTAAACAGTCTCCATTAAAAATGTCCAGCCATTTTGCTGCAGAGTCCTCCACCTAGCTACCTGCTCTGAAGAATGTCAGATTTTGCAAAGCTATCCGAGCTATGCTCCTGCCTCTAACAGCTTATTGCCCACATTCTCTCCCTTCTCTCAGTGGTAGAGCAATTAGCAGGGAAAGCGAGAAGGATTTACACAGCAGAACAGTGTGGAGAGGTAGGAAAGCATTTAAGTTCTCACTGAAGCCTTAGTAAACAGGCTGTAGAAATCACTAAGAATAACCCTATGCTGACAGCTAGTGAAGTCTGCAGAACCCAGGACACATGGACTGCACATTCACCACATATAACAGAGGATGTGCCCACAAGAAAAGTATCTGAAACTAGCTAAGAAACTGCATATACTGGGATGAGAAAATGAATAAAAGAAGATTGCAGAGTCAAAGTTAGAGCAATAGTATTAGCCAAAAATAAACAAACATGCAAGTATTTATGATTTACGGCATATAAAGTATTATTCCTTCAGACCAGGAATTGATTGTAAACCAAGGAAAATTATTAAACGTGTTCCTTCCTTCCTCCAAAAGAGAACTTTTTTTTTAAATATGCAAATGGTATGGTAAGATGCCTCGGTGCACTGCTCCATCCACGTGTTTAGATTACCATCATGTGATTAATACTGCTGGCTTTTTTTAGAATACCTTCTATGTTGAGTAATAGTGCTGGCTTTAACAGAGCAAGAGCTATCAGAAGATAAACCTCTATTATGCGATCTAAGTCCTTGTGCAGGAAATCACGCTCTCCTCACTGCGGACATCGCTTGTCTCCTCTGCATGACTTCAGTTCACAAATCACTCTCTCCTTGCAGCTGACATCACTACACAGCCATATCTGAGTGATGTCAGCAGTGAAGATAAAGTGATGTGTGTGCTCACTCCTGCACTGAAGTGATAGCAGAAGAGACCAGCGATGTCAGCAGTGAGCACAGATTGATGTGTGTGCGCACTCCTGCAACTGCAGTGCAGGTGATAGCAAAATAGACAAGCAATATCAGCAGTGAGGTGAGCGTGATGTGTGTGCGCACTCCTGCACTGCAGTGATAGCAGAGAAGACAAGTGATGTCAGCAGCGAGGAGAGAGTGATATGTGTGCACTCCTGCACTGCAGTGATAGCAGAGGAGACAAGAGATGTCAGCAATGAGGAGAGAGTGATGTCTGTGCGCACTCCTGCACTGCAGTGATAGTAAAAGAGACAAGCAATGTCGGCAGTAGGAGACTGTGATGTGTGCGCGCACTCCTGCACTCCAGTGATCGCAGAAGAGACAAGCAATGTCGGCAGTGAGGAGACTGTGATGTGTGTGCGCACTCCTGCACTCCAGTGATAGCAGAAGAGACAAGCAATGTCGGCAGTGAGGAGAGTGTGATGTGTGTGTGCACTCCTGCACTGCAGTGATAGCAGAGGGGACAAGAGATGTCAGCAGTGAGGAGAGAGTGATGTCTGTGCGCACTCCTGCACTGCAGTGATAGCAGAAAAGACAAGTGATGTCAGCAGCGAGTGTGATGTTCCTTGTCTTGCTCCTGCACAGGGACAGTACACACATACCAGAGGTCTATATTCAGCCAGTGCTGACCCTCGGAAAGCCAGCATTGTCAATGAACATAGGAGTGATCAAGTCTAAATAAGGGTGTGGATTGGTGCACCGAGGCATTTAGCTACAGCAATGTTGCAATGAGCACACTTATTTGCATATTATAATAAGTTTTTTTGTGCACTACAGGAACAGATTAAAAATAATTTTATCGTTGCTCTCTCTTACAATGCTATGTGGTAAGTATGAAGTATAACTTTGAGGTGACAGACTCGCTTGAAGAGGACTAGTCACCAAGTCGGTAATGTATGATTTAGGGAATACTTACACTCTCCATGGAGATTCTTTTCTTATTACTCGGCCTTGTGTCATTTATCAGTTTGTCCAAGAACATATGAATAAATTGACACCTGGGTGTTACACATTGTGGGTGTGTGGCCATACAGTCTGACATTGTCCAGTCATTGCAGACCATGCAGGGACACATCTTTTGACAACACCCAGAGATTTATTCCCATATTCCTGGGAAGAATACAGGGGAACGGCAGAACACAGATCTCAGGAAAGATGTGCCAGGATTGTCTTTTCAAGGAGATCGCAAGTATTTACTACAATGGACACGTGATGGCAGATCGCAGATTACGAGCTGACAGAACCAGTATTACACAAGGTCTCACCTGTCCTCCTCCGAAACGTTTCCTCAGAGACTCAACCTGGTCATTTTCCAATTTCTGAAACAATGGGCTCACCTGAGAGATGACAGAACGCATCGGTCATTAGATCAGTTGTTGAGGTAACAATCCTATATATACTTATTCCTGATATTAGGAATGTGAAGAGCAACTGTTTTAATATTTTTTCATAACTCAGAAGTACAAGTAAACTAAATTTGCTTTTTTCCCTCTTCCTGCACTGATTATCAAAAATTTCAACTCAAGGGTAAAATCTGTCTTCAGAGAACACAGATATACAAAAGTAGAGTAGAGATAAAAGGGTGGCACTACGTGTCAAAAAAAAAAAAAAAAAAAAAAAAAAGGAGATTTTTGTGTACTCACCGTAAAATCTCTTTCTCTTAGCCTCTAATTGGGGGACACAGAACCATGGATGTTATGCTGCTGTCCACTAGGAGGCAACACTATGCATAATCTGAAAAAGATTAACTTTGGCTCCTCCTCTGCAGTATGCACCCCTGGACGGCGTCAGCCTTCTCCAGTTTTGTGCAAAAGCATTAGGAGGAACATAACAGAAATAACATAACCATGCCTGTAAGAAGGCTACTATGTACGAGCTCAAAGAACAATATGAGAACTCAACCGTAACAACGGCCCGTAAGGGCAACAGGGTGGGAGCTGTGTCCCCCAATTAGAGGCTAAGAGAAAGAGATTTTACGGTGAGTACACAAAAATCTCCTTTACTCTGTCGCCTCATTGGGGGACACAGAACCATGGGACGTCCCAAAGCAGTCCCTGGGTGGGAACCAATGGACGAATATTGTGCTGACAGGTCCCTAAACTTGGGGCACTGCCGCCTGCAGAACCCGTCTACCCAGGCTCGCGTCCGCTGAGGATTGGGTATGAACTTTGTAGTGTTTTGTAAACGTGTGTAGGCTAGTCCAGGTGGCCGCCTTACACACTTGTTGTGCCAAAGCCTAGTGCCGAATGGCCCAGGAGGCCCCTACCGCCTGCGTAGAATGTGTCGTGATACCGGCCGGAAGAGGAGAGTTGTTAAGGCAGTAAGCCTCTTGTATGGTGGACTTGATCCACCTGGCAAGGGTAGCTTTGGAAGCCGGCAAACCCTTGCGAACACCTTCCCGAAGAAGGAAAAGGGAATCAGACTTCCGGCAGGGTGCAGTCCTAGACACGTATATACGCAATGCCCTGACGAGGTCAAGCGTATGCAGAGCCTTCTCCACTCTATGAACCGGAACCAGGCAATGGGATGGCAGTGAAATTTCCTCATTGTGGTGGAAGTTGGACACAACCTTCAGAAGGAAGGATGGAACCGTACGGAGAACCACCTTGTCCTGGTGAAAGGCCAGGAAAGGCCGTCTGCAGGAGAGTGCCGACAGTTCAGACACCCTGCGTAGCGAGGTGATTGCCACCAGAAAGACCACCTTCTGTGATAGAAGGCAGAGTGGGACTTCTTTAAGGGGTTTGAAAGGTGGTGCCTGCAATGCTGTCAGGACCAGGTTGAAGTCCCACGTCTCCAGTGGACGTCTGTAGGGGGAACCAATCGGGAGACCCCCTGGAGAAAAGTCCTCACTTGCGGCTTGTTAGCAATGAGTCTCTGGAAAAGCACTGAGAGCGCTGACACCTGGCTCTTAAGCGAGCCCAGGGATAGCCTGACGTCCAGGCCCGATTGAAGAAAACCAAGAACTTTTGGGAGGGAATAAGGGAGTGGGATCTGGCCGCGGGATTCGCACCAGGTAAAGAAAGCTCTCCAGGTACGGTAATAGATCTTGGCGGAGGCTGGCTTCAGTGCCCTGATCATGGTTCTAATGACATCCGGTGAGAGCCCTGCCTGGGTTAGAACCCAGGTCTCAAGGGCCACGCCATCAAATTGAGGGCCCCTGAGTTCTGGTGGAAGAACGGGCCTTGTGATAGAAGATCGGGACAGTCGGGGAGAAGCCAGGGGGCATCTGCTGTAAGTTGTACGACGTCGGCGTACCATGTACGTCTGGGCCAGTCTGACGCGATCAGGATGGTTGGAACTCCCTCTTGTTTGATCTTCCTCACGACTCTGGATATCGGGAAGAGGTGGAAAAATGTACAGAAGCTGGAACTGGGTCCAGTCCTGAACCAGGGCATCTGCTCCGAGCGACCACACATCACGTGTCCTGGCCATGAAATTGGGGACCTTTGCATTGAGATGGGATGCCATTAGGTCCACGTCCGGGGTCCCCCAGCGATGGCAGATCTGGCGAAAAATTTCGGGATGGAGAGACCACTCCCCCGAGTCCATTCCTTGTCTGCTGAGGAAGTCGGCTTCCCAGTTGTCCACACCCGGGATGTGGACCGCAGAGAATACCGACCTCGTGTCTTCCGCCCAGTGGAGGATATGTGCCACTTCTCTCATCGCCTGGGTACTGCGGGTCCCGCCTTGGTGATTCACATATGCCACCGCCGTGGCATTGTCCGACTGTACTCTTATACGAGAGTCTGCCAGTAATTGACGAAAAGCTCTCAATGCCAGGAAGACGGCCCGAATTTCCAGGATGTTGATGGGGATGTTCGCTTCCACTGGTCACCACTTGCCCTGTCCTTTGTGATGTAGGTGCACCGCACCCCAACCTGTCAGGCTCACGTCAGTGGTCAGGAACTTCCATTGACCTGAGAGAAAGGATTTTCCCGTTGCAAGTGAGGTTGGCTTGAGCCACCAGTGTAGGTACCTCCTGGTTGCCAATGTTAGCCGGAACTCCCTGTCGAGGGAGAAAGGATTCCTGTCCCAGGACTTGAGGATGGCTAGTTGAAGAGGCCTGAGGTGAAACTGGGCAAATGGTACCGCCTCCATTGCTGCTGCCATCCTGCCGAGTACTCTCATGGCAAACCGGAGAGATCGGGGGGAATTGCAGAGGAGTATGCGGACTTCTAGACGGAGAGCCAGTGCCTTGTCCCTGGGAAGGAGCACCAGACCTCTGGAGGTGTCGAATAACATCCCCAGGAAGGTCAGAGACTGACTCGGGGTAGTTGATGACTTTTGTAAGTTGACTAACCAGCCCAGGCGAGTCAGGGTGTCGACAGTGATTGAGACGCTGACCTCGCAATCCTTGAAGGTGGAACCCTTGATGAGAAGGTCGTCCAGGTATGGAACGACTACTATGCCTCTGGAGTGTAGAACGTCCATGGTGGCTGCCATGATCTTGGTAAACGTTCTGGGAGCCGTGGCGAGTCCGAACGGGAGAGCCACGAACTTGTAGTGGTCCTGGTTGATTGCGAATCTGAGAAATCTCTGATTGGCGGGAGCAATTGGTATATGTAGGTATGCGTCTTGTATGTCTATGGAGGCGAGATATTCACCCTTTTCCATGGACGCAATGATTGACCGAAGGGACTCTATGCGAAAATGACGAACCCGAACATACTTGTTGAGATGTTTTAGGTCTAGTATGGGCCGAACGCTGCCTCCCTTCTTGGGGACTACAAACAGATTGGAGTAGAACCCTCTGAAGTGCTCTTCTGCAGGAACCGGTACTATGACTCCTGCCTGAAGGAGGGAGGAAACGGCTTGATGGAAGGCACGAGCCTTGTCTGGCGGTTTTGGGGGAACAGAGAGGAAGAACTGGTTCGGTGGGCTGGAAGTGAACTCGATCTTGTATCCGGAAGACACTATTTCCTTGACCCACCTGTCTTCTGTAATAGGCAGCCAGACCTGCTGAAAGAGTAGCAGTCGTCCGCCTACAGGTGGGGTGTCTTCTGGAATTCGTGAGTCATGAAGAGGAGAAAGTCTGAGGTTTACCTCCTTTGGGCTTTGCCTGGCCTGCTTTCGACTGCCAGGTCCTGTCTGGCCTCTGCGCCGCCCGTGGGTTGTCTCTGCGTGGAGAGCGGTTACGATTTTGCACTGGGAGCGAGATGGACCAGCCTGAAGAATTCCGAAAGGATCGGAATAGAGTTTGGTTACGCCTTTTGAACGTGCGTTTAGGTTTTAGTTGATGGAGAGAGGTACACTTACCCCCGGTGGCATTGGATATCCAACTTTTCACCGAAAAGCCGCCCACTGAGGAACGGGAGATGCGCGAGGGACTTCTTTGAGGCCACGTCCGCTTTCCATTCCCGCAGTCAGAGGATACGCCGGATCGTGATGGCATTTGATGCTATTCCCGCTACACCTCTTGCGGAATCCAGAGCTGCATGAAGCATGTAATCTGCTACCACCGCTATTTGAACCGCCTGGTCTGACAGCTCAGGATTTGAGGCTTGGAGGCCAGCCTGCAACTTTTTGGCCCAAGTCAGAATGGCCTTGGCCGCCCAGACTGAAGTGAACGCGGGAGCCAGAGAGGCCACTGCCGCTTCGAAGATTGAACGAGCCATGCGTTCTACCTGCCAGTCTGCTGCGTCCCTGAGGGTTGAGCTATCTGGCCGTGAGAGGAGGGTCTGTGCTGCTAGCCTAGAGACTGGGGGGTCCACTTCGGGTGGATCTGTCCACTCCTTGGTGTCCTTCTGTGGAAAGGGGTACCTTGCTTCCAGATATTTGCGATTGGCGAATTTCTTCTCAGGCTGCGAAAACTGCTTAGTAAGTATCGCCTGAAATTCCGGATGATTAGAGAAGACCTTAGGTGGTTTTAGAACACTTTGGGGCTTCTGGGGGTGGATCAGAAATGTCCAGCACCCGATGGATGGAAGAAATTACATCCTCAACTAGCGCCGTATTGCTAGGGGGGCCAGGGACCAGAGACCTCTCAGTTTCGTTGTCTGAGTCGGTGTCACAGATGCCTTCCGATTCCTGCGTGTCGCTAAGGCGTTTCCTGGTGGGCGAACTGGGGCGGGGGTCTTCTGTGGTCAGGGATCGCTGTGGAGATCTGCGTTGCCTGTCTCTGTTAGGGGACGGTCTAGGTGACCTGGAACCACGGTGTCTCTCCCTGGAGGGTGATGACAGTGTGCTATGGGATGATGCGGATGAACGCGACCTGTGGGTCCGCTTACGTCTGAGTGTCGGAAACAGCATGTCCTTGACACGAGCTATCCCTTTGCTGGGTAACGTTCATAGCCGAGGCATGACCCTGCAGAGCGTGGAGTAGTGTGGAGGTTAGGTTATCTATGGACTGTGTCAGACTGCGACATCTGAGTAGCCCATTCCGGCATGGTAGCCGGTGCTGAAGCAATGGTAGGGGCTTCTTGGGGCTCTGACCCAGTATTTTGGATACAATCCCGGCAGTGAGGGTACGTGCTGCCACTGGGGAGAATGGTTTTGCAGGCTGTGCAGAAAGCATAAAAGCAGTCCTGCCTGGTTCTCTTCCTTGAGCCCGGCATAGTGCACAGAGGCTGGCTAACAGAGGACCCTACAGGGGTGGCTACGCAGAGGAAAACTATAGGAGAGCCTTATAGGTAATATGGATTCACAGCCGAGTAAAGAGAACCCAGCTGTGATCTTACCCCACCAGTGTGCCCCTAGGTCCAGCGCCGACAATTCACAGTCTTGTGCCCCCCGGAGACTGCTCACGTACAGACGGCGTCTGCTGCAGCGAAGATGGCCGCCGAGAAGACAAGGAGGAAGAAGGGGGCAGAGAGCTGAAAAAGAGCGCGCAGGGCTATGTAAAAACGCGCCCTTTCTGCCAGGGGGCGGGGAGGAGGCGGCGGCTTCAGCTAGGCCAAAGCCGCGGTTTAAATTAGAAGCCTGATGCCCAGAAGGGCTCCAGGCTGGCGCGGATATCCGGGAGGGGGTCGGATCTGAACCAGACCCCTCCAGATTGAGAGGCAGGATAGCGGTGGGGCTAGCAGCGGTAACGGGGCCATGTGAGGGGTCCCCCTGAGGCGCTATGGAGCTGATGCTGCTGAAGAGACAGGGGCGCAGGGAGCCCTGTCTCTGTATGTGCCATGTCTGCATGCACTCTCCCCCGGCCCCAACAGGAGCCCGCAGCAGGGCTGGGGTCCCTGGCTGTTTAAGCTGCAGAATGCTGCCTTGTACCGACCCTACCTGAGGAGTCTCAACCTAATGTCCCCCAGAGGGGGATTAGGGAGGGTGCGTCTGTCACCATCAGGGGTCTTCATCCTCGCCTCGACCTCAACCCAGACCCCAAAGGGATTGGGGAAGGAGGGGGGTCTCGACTTCGAACCAGTACCCGAGGGACTGGGGAAGGAGCGACATGGGGAATAGCCATCTCAACTTCAACCGGGCACCCCATAATAGGGGGCCGAGGAAGGAGCCATGCCGGGAGTCTCGCTGGAGACCCACTTTTCTTCATCTGTAATCCGTTGGAAAAAAATAAAATCTTTAGGTGTGCCTCCTTGCGACACTAAGCAAAAACTAGAGAAGGCTGACGCCGTCCAGGGGTGTATACTGCAGAGGAGGAGCCAAAGTTAATCTTTTTCAGATTATGCACAGTGTCGCCTCCTAGTGGACAGCAGCATAACACCCATGGTTCTATGTCCCCCAATGAGGCGACAGAGTAAATCTTCTTTATTGAGGGAAGCTTACAACATGGATGCGGGGGGACCGGATGCTCGTATGGACGAAGGCCTTTTTGCGGACCACAGCTGCTTCAACAGGTACCAGGACCCTGTGAAGAGGCTGTGGTCTGCGAAACGGCCATCCCTCCATACGGTGACCTGCTCCCCCCCCACATCCAAGTTGTAAGCTTACTCCAATAAAGAAGATTTTTTTGGGGGCAGAGGGTCACCCTCTACCTTTGCATTCCTAAAAACGTTTTCGATTCAGGGTTTTGCACCTGCTGTTGCTAGAAGCCTGAAGGTGCTGGTGTTCTCCTGCTTGCCGCAGAGAATAGATCTTCCCATTACATAGATGGGCAATGACAATTGGTGCTTATAAAGTTCTATGGAACTTTCAGTAGAATGTTTATCTCTAGCTCCCTCCCCTTTCACAGAATTTAAAAAGCACCAACTGCCATCTCCTAGCTCACTATTGGGAAAATCTGTCTTCATTAAATTCACATATTACCCAGGAATTGAGAATAAATGATCAGTCTAGGAGGACAGAAGCAGATTTCTCACATAAGATATATTACCAAGTCTACTATTTTCATGTGTACTACTGAGTTCTGAAATAAAATGATGGTTACTCTTTACGAATTTTTTTCCCCACCATAGAAAGCAGAGATGTAATATGGCTGTTATGCCATACAACATGATCAGTGCTTTTTTTCCCTTTAAAGTAAATATAAAATTCCAACAGTAAAATAGTAATGTCAATGCAGTAGATTTCCTAAAGTCTGTTTTGTAACGTATGTACTATTTTTTATTTACTCTGTAAAAAAAGAACAAAGCTGTGAAATCAGAAAAATAATCTAGAGGAACAGTCCATCTTAATATTATTGTATTGGGCAGAGCTTCCATCAAGAGCAATAATTCTATATCCACGATTACCCGTTCTATAGTAAATGGCAGATACTCACAGCTCCTATACGATGGCCTTGGGGCAGGATGCAGTGGAAATCCCTGGTCAGCACGCTCGCTTCTTGTGGCATAAGTAGCTGCTCTTGGATGACCGCGCTTATTGAGGGCATATATGGTTGCAGCATCACTGAAAGCAGAGCTGCCATATTCACTGCCAAGCCAGTCACTGTGCCTGCACGAGTTCTGCAGTACGAGCACATAAGTTAGTATATACCATGCCAGCATGGAAGCCAAATGCTTCCCATGATAATAAAAGATGACATTACATCAAACTCCATCACGCATTTGAACATTTGTTTTTACTTAAAGGGGGTTAGAGAATAATTTCTAAAACGCCCTAAACCAGTGGTGGGGAACCAAAGCAGGAATAGCCCTATTGCTTCCCAATTCTTGCATTTTACGGGCCTCTGCTGCCCACCGATCAGCACCCCCAGTCCAGGTGGGCGCTTATTTGGCTTCATAGTCTTTAGTGCAGGCACAAGTGCCAACAGGGACTGAATCATGGACAGTTAAAGGGGTTGTCCATTCAAAATAATGGAGGGGCGCAGTGCTGGTGGAGGAGGCAGAAAGCAGGCAAGGGGGAATTCGGCTTTTGGGGGGCCCGTTTCAAAACTTGTTGTAGGACGGTGGGAAACTAGATACGTCACTGATAACAGCACAAGATAATGAAGTGTAGAATGCTTTCTATATTGTACAATGTCTCCTCTATAGGAATGAATGCACTTACTGTTCCTGCGGGGTCCCTTTAATGCATTTCCATGGTTCATTCACTTGGATGTATTGGTTTCCATGACGGGAAATGTTCAGAATACATCTCAGGGCATCGCGAATGCTGAAAGGATAGGACCCTATTAATGTTAACCCTTCCATTTCCAGACTCGAAAATGCAAAGCTGAAGCATGGTCATCCTGATCCCGCTGATGACCCCCTGCAACATACCGAACTTTCTCCAGCAGCTGGTTGTATTGGTGTAGCTCAGCTGTGACCTGCGCCAGGAGCCTCTTGTCCTCTGCAAGTAGCTCCATCTTGGGAACGTCACCGTTAAAGAACTTCTGCACAAACATGCCAGCCCTGAAACCAAGGATCTGTTAGAAGAAGGTTTGTGCATGGACTTATAGGGAACTAGTCAGGATCCAAGTCACCCAAACTACAAGCAGCCTGAGTCAGAGATCGGCTCCCTCATTACAACCATGCGTCACTCTAAATGTGGCAATCTAGCCGGGCACGGTGGGCGCAGCCACAGCGACATACATGGTTTTCTCTGAAATGTTACAGCATGTTAATAATGATGCGGCCCATCACGGTGCCTGTGGCTCAGACAGCATGAACCATGTGACCACTTGCACTTAAAAGGATAACACAGTCTTATTTTCTTAGATAATATCCTTCATGTCTGTTAATAACAGTTTTGAAGAAACTTCCAATATACAAAATATTCTTTTCAGCATTTTTTTTTGCTTTTATGTATCCTCCTTGTAATGTAATGTAAACATATGCTGTTGGGGGGGTGGGGACTCTGGACAGAATCAGTCTCCTCCACCCTCTGGCAGCTGACAATATAGCCATTTCCTACAGACAGAAGAAGTCATCTCAGCTCTACTGACATTTTAAGGGTCTTTCCTGAAAAGCAGGGCAGAAAGTTATTTCTATTGGCTAATAGAGAGAAGTCCTTATCTAATAAGCCACAAGGAACGGGTGGTTCAGTTATGACAACCCCTATAAATAAATGCTTCTTATGGTGTTGACTATTAAATCTCTTGGAGGCTGCAACACTGACATGTTAGAACTGACATTACATCTGTGCAGAAAGGATGATCTGTAACATTTGGTTACCTGTTCACAAAGTTACCCAGGTTGTTAAGTAGCTCTGAATTATTCTTCAGCATCAGATCGCTCCAGCTGAACGCGCTGTCCTGTCCCTCTGGGCGCACATACAGTAGATAAAATCTCCATATGTCTGCGGGAATACCAGTGTCCTTTGCCATATCACCAAACACACCCACTCCGCGACTCTTGGAGAATTTGCCATCCTCATAATTCAGGTATTCTGTTTGGAAGAAAATTCAGAATTATAGGAGAACAATATTTCTACCAGAAAAAGGGTTATTAACCTTTCCAGGAAGCGGCCAAGGCCAATTTCTGTTTTCATTTTTTCCTCCCCTTCTTCTCAGAGCAATAACTTTTTTTTATTTTTCTGTCCACATAGACAATTGAAGGATTTGCCATCCGCGATCGTTAGAGACAGGTCCTGGCGGACTCACCCCATGATCCCGTTCCATACACTAGTTCCAACTTGCGCCATACATGTATGGCGCATGTCATGAAGGAGATAAACAATAGTTTCTAGTTTGTATTAGATAATTATATAACAGGTATATTCACCAAACATAAAATTATATGTCTGAAAATACAAGATGCCTAGCAAAACCCAACCAGGCAGCTCTAAGACCGTATGGGTGGAACACCCCTATAAGAAATGCTCTGGAGTGATGAGCTCCAGGGACTGGATTCTTTCCCAGACACGAACAGCATTTTTAGACTGCAGCAGACAGCCTAATTGAGCAAAGCTAAGTAAAAGGCTTTACAATCTAAATTAAGCATCCACGTAGAGGAATTTTGCCTTATTTGTTGGCAAGTGAGGCGTAATAATAAGATTTCAATAAATTACTAAATAATAATAGAAATCATCGCCAAATATACTAATACTGCTGCCAGTGTGGGGATTGTGCACTATTACAAGCTAACCAGCCCACTCTACATTACTTGCACAATCACAGGCAACCCTGGCACACCTGCCTGAGGAAAGAACAGAGGCGAGCTTCCAGTGTTGCTGAGCGAAGATGGAAGAGATTCCATTCCAATGAGCACTTCAACACATAGAGTCCCTCACCAATTTAAAGTCTACACTTACTGCTGCAAAACAAACCTACTTCTCATCTCTCATATCCTCTCACTGTCATGCAACCCTAAACAACTATCCAACACTTAATTTTCTTCTCCACCCCCCAGCATCTTCTCCCTCTCTCCTCATCTCAGCTGAAAACTTTGCTTCATTCTTCAAGCAGCAGATTGACTACATCCCCACAGCCCATCCTCATAACTACTCAGCCCTCCTCCACCAAAATTAGATTCTTCATAAAGATCCTCATAATGCCCTCCCTTGACCCATCCTGTGTGTCTAGCTATCGCTCCATATCACTTCTCCCCTATGCCTGAAAATTACTGAAACAGCATGTCCATCTTAAACTGTCCCCCCACCTCTCCTCCTGCTTCCTCTTTGACCGGTTACAATTCAGTTTTCCGACCGCTTTATTTAACCAAAACTGCTCTAACGTCACTAATGACCTACTAACATCCAAAGCCAAGAGAGACTACTCTGTCTTACTTCTCTTCCAGGACATGTCATCTGCCATCGACACAGTTGACTAATTCCTCTTATTACAAATTTTCTCATCTCTTGGCATCAGTGACTTGAATCTCTTCATACTAACAGACCAGACATTCAGCGTCTCCCATTCACACACCACCTCCACATGTTGATACCCTATTCGTCGGTGTTCCTCAAGGTTCAGCTCTAAGACCACTGCTCTTCTCCATCTGCACCTTCGGCCAGGAACAGCTCATAGGGTCCAAAGGCTTTCAGTATCAATTCTATGCTGAAGGCACACAGATCTACCTCTCTGGATCCAATGTCACCTCCATACTAACCAGAATCCCACAATGTCTGTCCATTATTTAATCCTTCTTATCTGCTTGATTGCTAACAATGATAAAACAGAATTCATTATTTTTCCCCCATCTCACTTAACCCCCCAACAGACCTATCCATCAAAGTCAAATGGCTGCTCACCCCAGTCCTGCAAACTTACTGCCTCGGGGTAATCCTTGACACTGCTGTCTCCTTCAAACCACATAGCCAAGCCCTTTCCAACTGAAAAATATTTCACAGATACGTAATTTCTTAACCAAAAATACTAGTGCATGCCCTCATCATCTCCTGCCTGAACTACTACAACCTCCTGCTCTGTCGCCTCCCTTCTAACACTCTCGCACCCCTACAATCTAACCTAAACTCTGCTGACCGACTAATCCACCTGTTCCCCCACTATTCTCTGGCCACTCCCCTCTGTCAATTCCTTCATTGGCTCCCCATTGCCCAGAGACTCCAGTTCAAAACCCTAACCTTGGCATACAAAGCCATCCACAAACTGTTTCCTCCATACATTTGTGACAGAGTCTCCCGGGACTTACCTGCACACAATCTCCAATCCTCACAAGATTTCTCTCTCTACTCCCTTCTTATCTCCTCTTCCGACAATCGCATACAAGATTTCTCCTGTGCATCCCCCTGTCACGTGCCTGCTTGTCAGCACGTGACTTGGGGTAGTGTCTACAAGGGTCAATCTATCTCCTCTTACTCAGTCCAGCATTCAACCTCTGTCCTATGCTGCAATGGGGGCATAAATCACACCCCGACAGACCACGCACCCCGCTCATACACGCTGCCATCACTCACCGAACACACGGGCGATGAGTCCTGGAAATACTACTACTATATGGCAATCACCAGGCTCTCACACTCTAAGGCTATGGCTCCTTTAGAGCATACAAGGTTCAAACTTATTAACGTTTTAAGCTTTAATAAAAAAAAGGTACAGTGCTTACAATAAAAGGATATAAAAAATATGGAAATAAAAAAAGTGACATACAAATATGAAAAACAGTTCTAAAAATAAAATGGAGAAAACTTACAGAAATATTTAACTTTGCAGTCTGGTATTTCTGTTCCCTGAGGGGGGATGATGAATATGAAACGGATCACATCAGCTTGGCTGCCCTCATCTGTGAACTACTTTGTGTATGAGCCTAATTTATAGGTTTAGCCTGCAGATCAGATTTGTAGACCAGCCTCTTATGTTAATTTTCTAATTCCTGGTTTGTGACTGGACCATGGCTACTTTACCAATGAATACATTATTTTTCTAAAGGTTCTTGCCTTAGCTTTTCTTTCCCATAGTAAATAGAATTTGTCAGGCTGCAAATAGGTCCCATTTGGCATCTGCCCTCAAGGCATCAGAGGTGTGAAATGTCCCTATTCTGTGTGTTCGCAGGAAGGCCCCCTGGGGTCGGAGACCAGGAAACTGCCTTTTCTCAGGATAACATATGCTATCACCTCTGTAAGACCTGCCTCCTAAAGGGGGTTTTACACATAGCGATATCGCGAACAATATCGCTAAAGCATCACCGATTTGGTGACGCAGCAGCGATATCGCTATGTGTGATACTTACCTCCGACCGGCTCCCCCGCTGTCCATCGCTGATCGCGCAGCTCCATTTCTCGTCGGGCGCTTTCTGATGGGCTTCCTGCTGGCGCCGACGAGCGACGCGGATGGAGGACGTCAGGATCGCCTCATCTGACAGGTAAGTAACGACCGCTGTATCGCTGTGAGATCTTCCTGTGTGGAAGCTCACTAGCAACCATTTAGCGATGCACCAGCGATCTTGACCGGGTCGTATCGCTGGTCGGGATCGCTGGTGCATCGCTAAATGTAAAGGGGCCTTAAGGACAGATGCTAGTTAACTGCCGGCCATACATCGCCTACAAATACATGTTTCTACTACACCCCCCTATTCTGAAACTCTCTACCCCAACATGTCAAACTCTCGCCTACTGTGGAAACCTTCTAAAAAGGAACCTGAAGACCTACCTCTTCCTACAAGCCTACAATCTGCAGTAACCCTTGTACTACCAAACTGCTGCACGACTAACTTTACCCTCACCTACTGTATCCTCACCCATCCCTTGTAGATTGTGAGCCTTCGCGGGCAGTGCCCTCTCTCCTCCTTTAACAGTCACTGACTTGTATTGTTTATGATTATTGCACTTGTTTTTCATTATGTATACCTCTTTTCATATGTAAAGCGCCATGGAATAAGTGGCGCTATAGTAATGTTTCTACTTTAGGACAAGAGTTTTTAGAAAGAAGATTAGAAAATAGCTGGTAAGTAGACGGCAAGAAGAGAACACATGGTAGTGACAAGTCAGAAACATGTGTATCGAGTTTTATCCTCTCCATTGGTTGCATTTGGTATCACAGCCACCTACCTGTAGCTATGAGGTGGTTCACCAATGTGTAGTTGTCTTCTGCTCCCAGGAGACAGGATGGGAAAATAACGCTATGAAATGGAACATTGTCCTTCGCCATAAAGTTATAGAGCTGGACCTGAAACAATGAGGGTGTGGAGCACAAAAAGAATAATTAAAAGACATCTATATGTAATAGGTGGGAAATTGATCTCTGAGTGCTAAAATAGAGGAAAAAAAGATGTACAACTGTATATGAATAAATCTCATTTAATGAAATAAAAATGACCACACTTTATTGTGGACTAATCTGACAACATGGTTTTCAGTACAAACACAGATCTCCTTCTATACCCAAGGGATCATATAATATAGAAGCGTAATATTACTGATTATATTGGCATAATATAATACAATTATTGTAGATTGCACTATCACCTGCTGAGGATTTTTCCACCACTTCTCCCACTGGTCTGTATAATTGGCGGTAATAGAGATATACCCAATAGGAGCATCAAACCAGACGTAAAACACCTGGAAAACAACATTTTTGGTCATGACTTGATAGAAATAGGACAAGACACTTCACTGCGAATCAGGTAGTAAAACAGATGGTACCTTGTCTGTGAAGCCCTCCAGTGGCACAGGCGTGCCCCACTTCAAGTCTCTGGTGATGCATCTTGGTTTTAAACCATCTCGGATCCAGGAGCGCGTTATATATCGGGCATTCGATGTCCAGTCTCCAGTTGAAAAGGACTGTTCCAGAAATTTCTCCAAGCGCTCTTCTAGCTGAGGTGACATAAATAATATAAATTGGTAAGACAACGATAATTTATGTACAAGATAACATTATTAAGGATAAATCACTTATTTCTAATCAACCACGAAAAACATTTCCTCCAGCTTAAAGTACCAATTACGCCATAGAGAACAAGAAGTTTCAGCACTCGTCTTATCAAAGATAAAAAAAAAAAAAACAAAACTGAATCCTTTAAATCATAATATTAAAATTCAATAGGATAAAATAAAAAGCCATGTAGAAAAAAGACCAGCCTTTTAAACTGCTCCCAAAGCAATGAATAGAGAGCCATCTGTGCCACGTCTCCAACCATTCTTCACCTGGATGCTTCAGGAACCCCTGTTCTAGAGAAAGATCTGGGTCTCCCACATCTGTAGAGACTTTCTTTTGCAGGTCCTGAAGATTTAGGCTGTTTTTTTTGTGTTTTCGTGGCGGTTTTGAACGAGCGATTCTGCCGCGAAAACGCAAACAAAGCATCCCATGCAATCCTATGGCATTCCGCACATGCTGTGCTAATGCTGTGGATTTTTCTGCGGCGGAATTGCATTGCGGAAAAATACGCAGCATGTTCATTCTTTGTGCGGAATCGCGGGAAAATCCGCACACACAGGAATGCATTGTTCCACTTACTTTCTGCATGTGGCTGTGCCCACCATGCGAAAAGTAAGCAGAACATTTGCGGATGGTACCCACGGTCTGGAGGAGATTCTCCTCCAGGCACTGGGTACCATATCCCTGTAAAAAATAGAATTAAAATAAAAAAAAATTGTCATATTCTCACCTTCCGGCATCCCCCGCAGCGTCACCAGGCCTCAGCGATACTCCCGGCAAGACCCGTTCCCAGGGATTCCTTGCATCAATCACCTTTGATGACGTCGCGGTCTCGCGAGACGGCAACGTCAAAGGTCGTTGTCGCAAGGCATCCCTGGGAACGGGTCTTGCCGGGAGGAACACGATGATCGGGAACGCTGCGTGGGACGCCGAAGAGTGAAAAAAACCACACATTTTTAATTTTTTTTAAATTATTTTTAACATTAGATCTTTTTACTTTTGATGCTGCATAGGCAGCCTCAATAGTAAAAAGTTGGTCACACTCGTCAAACACTGTTTGACGAGTGTGACCAACCTGTCAATCAGTTTTCCAAGCGAGGCTACATATCGCTTGGAAAACGCTAGCATTTTGCAAGCTAATTACGCTTGCAAATCGCTAGTTTTGCAGCGGGAAATAGGCAGGAATTTAAAGTGCGGTTTTCTCGCATATTTCCCGCGGAATGGAATTCCGTAATTCCCGTGGAAATTTCTGCGGGAATTCCACAGGTGTGCACATAGCCTAATAAATGTCCAAGCTCAAAATACCTCTATGATGCCCAAGTATATAAATATACCTCTGCTGCAGTTTAATTTATGTATAGGAGAGGGTAATAATGGCGTAGAAGGTATTCCAAATTTAACTATGGGACTGAAATTTTACAGAATGCAACAAGAGAATCAGTGGCAATAACACTGGTGTACAAAAAAAAAAAAAAAAAAAAAAATTCTGGCATGGACTTTAAGAACAGTTTTATACTAATTTGAGGGTGCTGAATTCAAATCTGATCTTATAATTTCTCTATCACATCACGTTTTTGCGCTATAGGTATATAGCCCATTTTCATGAATTCCATGAAAAATATACGTAGTGTATGAAAAGTGCCGGTTTATACGGTTCACTAAGGGTAAATTTAGTTTTCATTTAGTCTCCCAATCAATGTGAGAATAGCTTTGTTTTCTTGGAACATGCATAATTCCCATTTGGTATAAGTAAACAAATTTTAAATGAATTTTGCTGTTTTTTGTTTGTGAATCAGTACCTAAGGGGTGTGTGTGTGTGTGTGTGTGTGTGTGTGTGTGTGTGTGTGTGTACAAATTCAATGAACAACTCAGGTAGCTAACAACTTTTATCTTGTATTTCTCTGCAGGATGTTTTGCTGATCTATCAATGGCCTCTGCATCTGCAGAAGACAGTGCTCAAATGATACAAATATTTTTTGTTACATCTGTGGAAACTTTACTGTGAAGACTCAGAGGCGCAACATTACTGACTTTGTTAAGAGGGTGTATTTTGTGCACTTCAAAGTAAAACTTGGAGACCAAAAAAAGCATTGGGCTCCTCACAAAGTGTGCAAAACCTGTATTGAGAGCTTAAGATCATGGTCTCAAGGAAAATATTCGGAATTGAGAGTCCTCAGTGGTTGGTACCTTTTAATGGCTAACTGAGAAGATGGTAACACATTGCAAGCTTTCGAGACTACGCAGGTCTCTTCTTCAGGCTAGACTAATACAAAATCTGAAGAATGTTTCATAGTCCTCTGATTGGGGTCTCCTAATGTGTTGTGATGCCCCCACCAGGTCTTAAAAGCAAATTCCTTAATTGATGTAAAAAAGACATAAATCCATGCGACACGTTCATTCCAGCACTGAGAGTGTCAAAGGTCGTCATAAATTTATACTCCCAAACACGTCTCTCTCTCTGAGATGTGAAGTTACCTTTCAATACCAGTAATTTCATATCCATGTTGCTGTGATCAGGGATACAAAAATGTTTTGCCACAGGTCTCAAGGAAAGAATGCTAAACTTCAGTTTGGAGTTCCTATGGTTTGGAGAGAACCAAGCAATCATTTAGAAGACTGCTATTTCTGCCTTGTCGATGTAAAAGGTTTCAATAAGAAAAACAAGCAATATTTGCAATACCCGAGTATCCCTTCAGCTATTCGACCAGTTGCCCATAGTGAAGACATACCTGTGCTAAAAATTTACTGCGCTTCCAGAAAACGTTGACACAGATCTCTCCTCACATTGTTAATACTGATGAAGAAGACAGTCCAGATATTTTTCAGCCATGTGATGAAGATTGTGACAAACCAATTCTGTTTACTCAGTCTGCTTTGAATGATCTGGTTCGAGATCTTTATCTACCAAAAGAGTCTGCTGAACTATTGGCTTCAAGACTACAAGAGAATCGAATGTTGAAACCCGGTACAAGTGTCTCATTTTATCGCAACAGGGAAGCAGAACTGCACAAGTACTTCCATTCAGATGGCCAGCTTGTCTATTGTACTGATGTTGAAAGGCTACTTCTCTTTATGGGACTTCTAGCATATGATTCAAGGGATTGGAGGCTTTTTATTCATAGTTCCAAAAGAAGTTTAAAATGTGTTCTGTTACACAATGGAAATAAGTAGGGCTCTGTACCAATAGGTCATTCTGTAAAACTTAAAGAAGAATATGAAATCATCAAGATTGTTACACTAGAGAGGTTACAATATAATGTTCATGGGTGGTTAATTTGTGTTGATTTGATAATGGTTAACTTCCCTTTTGGGTCTGCAAGGAGGGTACACAAAACACCCTTGTTTTCTGTGCTACTGGGACAGTAGAGCTACAGCAGAGCATTGGGTGGAAACTGAATGGCCTCAGCAACAGAGTTTGGCATCTGGCAATAAGAATGTCATCCATGGTCCTCTAGTGGATAGGAAGAACATTGTCTTTCCTCACTTGCACATAAAAGTTGGATTGATCAAGCAGTTTGTCAAAGCTCTCAATCACAGTGGAGAATGCTTTAACTATATATGTTCAACATTTCCTGGTCTTAGTGAAGAGAAGAAAAAGGCTGGAATATTTGATGGACCTCAAATAAGAACACTTATGAGAGACCCAAATTTTATCACATCAATGAATGAGACAGAAGAAAGAGCTTGGAATGCATTTTGGAATGTGGTGTAGAATTTTCTAGGGAATAAGAAAGCAGACAACTATGAAGAGATTGTGGAAGAGCTACTAATGAGTCTGCAAAATCTTGGATGTAGAATGAGTATCGAGATTCACTATTTACACAGCCATTTGGACTTTTTTCCAGAGAACCTTGGGGATGTGAGGGAGAAACAAGGGGAGCGTTTTCATCAGGACAATAAAACAATGGAAGAACGGTATCAAGGCCGGTGGGACTCACATATGATGGCTGACTATTGCTGGAGCTTGATGAGAGACAACCCAGAAGCTGTACATCACAGATCAGCCAAGAAAAGAAAGTTCAAATAACTGCCATTTGCCATTCGTGTGCCATATATATTTGTGTTTGTATATTTTGTAGTTTAATTCTGTAAGTATATTTGATTTGCTGTACATAGACTTTGTAATCTTTGTTATTCCTTGATTAAAAATATACAAAATGTAGTACCGAAAATCATGTGTTTTTATCATAAAACATTCGATAGGAGTAATTTTCATCAAAAATTGAAAATCTCTCGAAATCCTGATGTGATAGCCAAAAACGGAGTTCATATTCGTAATCAGCAGCCAGAATTGACTTAAAATGTTTTAAAACCTCTTGCCAGAAAAATTGTGTTGACCTAATCTAAAACCATCTCTTTTGACCAGTTGGATCATTCTGAGATTACTTTATACAATTTACAAACAGACGTTCAAATACATAAAAGCATAACTTATTACGGTGGTGTTGCAACCCTGCAATTTGTATTTCTCGGTTGCTTCATTGGGGGTCAAGTCTCTTGACAACTGGAGACTGACACTAACAATGCATCTTCATAAAAAGTCACCTGATCTCCAGCAGACCATAACTAGTCTTCTAGCACCAGGCCTCCTTAGTTTAGTTTAGTGTCATTCGGAGGCAGACATGCATCTGAGTCATAGACCTGCCTGAGCCTTGGTTAGGTGCTAACCTTCTCTCTTTTTGTGTTTTAGATCCCGGATTGTTAGGATGGGTAACAAAGCCAGTTGATGCCACTCTGTTAGCCTCACGAAGTGATAGAGCATACAGCCTGTTCTTGTGAGCCTGTATCCTCTCATATTGGTAAGGCAGGACTGTGTACATGTACCTTGAAGCAGTTGGCCATCAGGTACCTGGTGCAGTTTGTCATTTTCCTGTTGACTACTTCCTGCCTGCATAACATAGCGTGACGTGATTGCATGGAGTAGAAGATAGAGTCCAGACTTACTGACGCCTAGCCTCAGAGTCAAGCTTCTTCAGAACAGTTAGGTATGTCCATTGGTGCATCCCTGTGGTCATTTTTCAGCGTTGCAGCATTGTTGTTTGGGGCATCCTAGCATCTGGGTCCTGGCCAAGTACTTGTGGTCCCCTCTTGCTATTCTCTTTTCTACCTAAGGTGGTTTCAGCTTTCATCTTAATGATGACATTATCTTGCCTTTCTACTGAGAGAGAGAGAGGTTTGCGCAAGCTCGATGTTGTCAGTCATATATGGCGCTACTGGTCATCCATCACTCCAGAGTTCCTATTCCTTGTTCGTCATTTTGGAAGGCCCAAACAGAGGCCAGGCCGCCTCTAAGGCAACCATTGCTCGCTGGATTCAACTGACCAGTGTTGAAACAAAGTGGAAAGGCCAGATCTTCCCCATTTAGGGTTAGGGTGCACTCTATACAGGCTGTAGGGGCAATGTCGGACAGGGATGGCAAGGGCCCACCTTGTAACATTAACTCCAGTGTCCCCACTGTTCAGCTATATGCTAATATCACACTGCCCTTTTTCACAAGCTTACCTCTGTTCTTCGATAATAGTAAACTAGGTAGTTTGTTCAATGAATAATGAGCTGTGTCTTATTCCTGCAGAAGGGCCCACCGAGGGATTCACATGTTTCCCTGTGGGCCAATCTGACCCTGGCTGTGGGGACCTCCTGGCCCATCCGTCACCAGGCATCTGTCCTGCAACTTTGTCAGGAGTCTACTTGTTCATCGGTTGAACCCTTTTTACACAGTCCACACCTTTGCTTCGGCAGACACAAGTCTTAGCAGGAAGGTGAAGTGGCCTAAGAAGGAGACAATCTTTTTGTGGTAACAGAATGATTTCTTTTTGTTATACCCACCTCAGGAGCAGCTTTAGGACAACCCATGGTTTTTTGTCCCCCAATGAAGCGACTGAGAATTAAGATTTTTGCTACTCACCATAAAATCTCTTTCTTGTAGTTTTCATTGGGGTACACAGTACCATTCCTTGGTTGCTTTTCCTACTGCATTCTGACTACCTTAGGAGGCTTGGTGCTAGCAGTCTGCTATTGAGATGCTGACTTTTTTTTTTTTTTTATTAGGCTGTATTGTTAACCCCCTGGTGGCATCAGAATTAGCCATGGCTGCGAGAACCAAAAATCATCATATTTTCACAATGTGTCCGTGTTAACCCTGACTACTCTGGTTTCCTCCAAAGCTCCTAAACCTACTGGTTAACCCATTCATACTGTGGCTATTTTCCATTTTTTCCTCCCCTTCTTCCAAGAGCCGTAACTTGTTTATTTCTCAGTCAATATAGCTGTATGAGGGCTTGTTTTTGTGGACAAGTTGTACTTTTAAATTACATCATTCATTTTATGATCTGATGCATTGAAAAGCAGGAAAAAATTCAAAAATGCGTTGAAATTGCAAAAAGAAGTGCAATTTCCCCAATTTATTTACCATGCTCACTATTCGGTACAACCGACCTGGAAATATGATTCTCTAGCTCAGTACGAGTAAGCAGATACCCAACAAGAATATTTTTTAAAAGTGGTGAAGTTTTTTTAGGGAAATTTGTAAAGAAGAGAAAATTTCCTGTGTCGCCATTTTCTGAGACTCAAAAGTTTTCATTTTTCAGCATATGGGGCTACGTGAGGGCTTATGTTTTGTGCCCTGAGCTAACGTTTTTACTGATACTAATTTGGGGTAGATACGATGTTTGATCGCTTCTTATTGCATTTTAATGCAATGTTGTTGAGGCGGACAAAAAACTAATTCTGGCGTTTTGATTTTTTTCTCATTATGCCAATTACTGATAGGATTAATTTATTTTATATTTTAATACATCGAACTTATAGGAACGATACTAAATATGTGTATTTTTTTTATAGTTTTATTTTTAATGTAGACAAAAGGGTGGGATTTGAACTTGAGTTTTTCTCACATTTTTAAAAACATTTTTTTCCTCTATTTAATAGCCTCCCTTAGAAGACTTGAGGCTACGATCATCTGATCGCTTGTGCTATACATTTCAGTGCATCAGCACTGTTATGTATAGAGAAAATCACGATTTCCTATGATTGCCAGCTAAACACCTCCGACTGTCATGACAACCTATCGGCGCCCAGCAATCATGTCATACGTGCACCAATGAATGCATGGTATGATGTGCCCCCTTTCAGCGTGTGCTAAATGCCACAGTCAGAGATTAACAGCGGGATTTAACAGGCTGATTAACCCCTTCACAAAATATGACGTATATATACACGTCATATGTTGGGTCTCCTCTTCTGATGCGCGCTCCGGGGCTGATCGTGCATCTTTTATAGCATGACGTCTGATTTCATTAACCCGTGGCTGTTAACATGTTAAATGCTGCTGTTAATCTTTGACAGCGGCATTCAGCATGAACACATCGGAAGCTTGCAATGGGTTGGTACGACAACCGGGGGTCTGCAGGAGATCCTTGTGGTTGTCATTGCCAATCTGCAATGAACGCCTCCCCGTCACCGGATTTTTATTTGAAATAATACTTTTCTCCTTCAAACTTTGCTTTCGTCAGGAATGCTCCCTTTGCAGCAATTACAGCATTGTAGACCTTTGGCATTCTAGCAGTTAATTTGCTGAGGTAATCTGGAGAAATTTCACCCCATGCTTCCAGAAGCCACTCCCACAAGTTGGTTTGGCTTGATGGGCACTTTTTGCGTACCATACGGTCAAGCTGCTCCCCACAACAGCTCAATGGGGTTGAGATCTGGTGACTGTGCTGGCCACTCCATTACAGATAGAATACCAGCTGTCTGCTTCTTCCCTAAATAGTTCTTGCATAATTTGGAGGTGTGCTTTGGGTCATTGTCCTGTTGTAGGATGAAATTGGCTCCAATCATGCGCTGTCCACAGGGTACGGCATGGCGTTGCAAAATGGAGTGATAGCCTTTCATCTTGCACAAATTTCCCACTTTACCAGCACCAAGCAACCCCAGACCATCACATTACCTCCACCATGCTTGACAGATGGTGTCAGGCACTCTTCCAGCATCTTTTCCGTTGTTCTGCGTCTCACAAATGTTCTTCTGTGTGATCCAAACACCTCAAACTTGAATTCGTCTGTCCATAACACTTTTTTCCAATCTTCCTTCATCCAATGTCTGTGTTCTTTTGCACATATTAATCTTTTCCTTTTATTAGCCAGTCTCAGATATGGCTATTTCTTTGCCACTCTGCCCTGAAGGCCAGCACCCTGGAGTCACCTCTTCACCGTAGATGTTGACACTGGCATTTTGTGTGTAATATTTAATGAAGCTGCCAGTTGAGGACCTGTGAGGCGTTGATTTCTCAAACTACAGACTTTAATGTACTTGTCTTGTTGCTCAGTTGTGCAGCAGGGCCTCCAACTTCTCTTTCTACTCTGGTTAGAGCCTATTTGTGCTCTCCTCTGAAGGGAGTAGTACACACAGTTGTAGGAAATCTTCAGTTTCTTGGTAATTTCTCGCATGGAATAGCCTTCATTTTTAAGAACAAGAATAGACTGTCGTGTTTCACATGAAAGTTCTTTTTTTCTGGCCATTTTAAGAGTTTAATGGAACCAACAAATGTAATGCTCCAGATTGTCAATTAGTTCAAAGGAAGGTCAGGTTTATAGCTTCTCTAATCAGCCAAACTGTTTTCAGCTGTGCTAACATACTAGCACAAGGGTTTTCAAAGGGTATTCTAACCATCCATTCGTCTTCTTAGACGGCAAACACAAAGTACCATAAGAACACTGGAGTGATGGTTGTTGGAAATGGGCCTCTATAAACCTATGAAGATATTGCAATACAATCCAGACGTCTGCAGCTAGAATAGTCATTTAACACATTAACAATGCATAGAGTGTATTTCTGAATCATTTAATGTTAGCTTCATTGGAGAAAACTGCTTTTCTTTCAGAAATAAGGAAATTTCTAAGTGACCCTAAACTTTTGAACGGTAGTGTATGTGTAGCACAAGTGATCAAAAGATCGCAGCTTCAAGTCTCCTAAGGAGACTATTGAAGCAAGTAAAAAGCGTAAATAAAATGTTTTTAAACTATAAAAAGTTCAAATCACCCGTTTTTGAACCATTCAAAATAAAACATGGATTTTTGTGAGTACTCACCGTAAAATCCTTTTCTCCGAGACACTCATTGGGGGACACAGGTACTGTGGGTGTATGCTACTGCCGTCTGGAGGCTGACACCAAGTATACAAAAAAAAAAAAAAGTTAGCTCCTCCTCCGCATACACCCTCGCCCCGATTGCGGGCGGAAACCAGTTTAATGCAATAGCAGTAGGAGAACACAAAACAATCTAGCCTTAAAGCAGAAGACCATATGTCTGAAAAAGGACCACCCTAATTTTTTTAAAAAAGGAATCATACTCATTAAATAAACAAGAGCAAACTGGCTAATAGGGTGGGTGCTGTGTCCCCCAATGAGCGTCTTGGAGAAAAGGATTTTACGGTGAGTACTCACAAAAATCCATGTTTCTCCTTCGTCTCATTGGGGTACTGTGGGACGTCCCAAAGCAGTCCCTGGGTGGGAGATTGACTCACCGATCCAAGCCTCATGCACCTCCTGCTAAAGGTGCGCCACTGCTGCTTGGAGAATTCTTCTACCCAGGCTGGCATCTGACAAAGCCTGAGTATGCACATTGTAATGTTTAGAAAAAGTGTGCAGGCTGGACCAGGTTGCTGCTTTGCATACCTGCTCTGCCGAAGCCTGGTGCCGAAGCGCCCAAGAGGCACCCACTGCCCGAGTAGAGTGCGCTCTGATCCCTGCAGGAATTGGTGCGCCTCTAATCCGGTAAGCCTCTTTAATAGTTAGGCGGATCCATCTGGCTATGGTCGACTTTGAAGCTGCGAGTCCCTTCCTGCGCCCTTTGGGGATAACAAACAGCGAGTCTGTCTGGCGAAAGGGTGCCGTCCGCGACATATCTTCTGAGCGCTCTCACTAGGTCCAATGTGTGGAGTGCCCTTTCTAACTGATTTACTGGCGCTGGACAAAATGAAGGCAGGACAATGTCCTCATTAATATGAAACGAGGACACAACCTTCGGCAGAAAGGGGGGAGCTGGTCTAAGAACTGCCTTATCCTTGTAGAAGGTAAGAAACGGTGCTCTACAAGATAGGGCTGCCAACTCCGAGACCCGCCTAATAGAAGTTATGGCTACCAAGAATGCGACCTTCCTGGAAAGGTATGACAACAAAATTTCTCGTAACGGCTCAAAAGGAGCTTCCTGCAGGACACTCAGGACCAGGTTAAGAGGTCCCAGGAGTCCAGGGGTGCTCTATAGGGGGGTACCAAGTGTGAGACCCCTTGAATGAATGTCTTGACCTGCATGTTGGTAGCGATTCTTCGCTGGAAAAGGACGAACAGGGCCGATATCTGTCTCTTAAGGGAGCTCGGGGCTAACCCTGAGTCTAGGCCTGACTGAAGAAAAGCCAGGATGTTGCAAATCGAAAAAGACAGTGGAGCAACCTCGTGCTCTCGACACCAACCAAAGAAAACCTTCCAAGTGTGATGGTAAATTCTCGCTGAGGTAGGCTTCCGGGCGCTAACCATTGTAGCAACCACTTCACGCCCGAACCCCGCTTGGGTCAGGATCCAAGATTCAATGGCCACGCCGTCATACACAGGGCCCCTGAGTTCGGGTGGAAGATCGGCCCCTGAGACAGTAAGTCTGGCCGTTCTGGCAGCCGCCAAGGAACGTCCGCGAGAAGCTGCACTAGATCCGCGTACCATGCCTGACGGGGCCAGCAGAATTGCTGGAACCCTCTGTTTTGATCTTCCTGATGACCCTCGGAAGTAGTGGCAGCGGGGGAAACAGGTACGGGAGGCGAAACTGGTTCCATGGTAGAACCAACGCATCCACTGCGATCACTCGCGGGTCTTGTGACCGAGCGACAAACACGGCCACTTTGGCGTTTACCCTGGAGGCCATCAGATCCACGTCCGGTGTCCCCCACCGTTGGCAAATCTGCTGGAAGACCTCTGGGTGCAGGGACAATTCCCCGGACATGACACCCTGCCGGCTTAGGAAGTCCGCTGCCCAATTTTCCACACCTGGTATGTGGACTGCCGAAATCACCGAGTGTTTCCCCTCGGCCCAGCGTAGTACATGCTCTATCTCGCGCATGGTTGCCCTGCTGCGCGTGCCCCGATGATTCACGTACGCCACCGACGTGGCGTTGTCCGACTGTACCCGGACAGGATGTCCTGCTAGAAAGCAGGGCTGTGGAGTCGGAGTCGTGGAGTCGGAGTTAGTTTTGGTTGGAGTCGGTAGAAATGTACCGACTCCAGCTTTAAAAAAAATGTATTAATATTTCATAATTGAACTTTCATATGAATTTTATAAATGTTACTCAAATATATATGTTCTATCAAACTATGAACAACAGTGATAAGCAGTTTTGCTGGAGATAGAGACATTTCTTACTTCTTGTGTGTCACTGTTCTCCACTGCCCTTATCTAATCTTATACTTGGTTAACCTCATGCTGCCCCAACCCCCCTACTTACAATGTATGAAACTGAAAGTGAAAATGTGTTGCAAATTCTTAGTAGTAAAGCTCCTCCTCTAGACTAGATCATATTAGGTGTGCGTCTTCCAAGCATCTCACAGCTGCCTGCTACTCAGAAGAGGAAGACTGTAAGAAGTATTATCCTTTCAACAAACTTTGCATCAATTAACTGTGAGTACATGAGGAATAATAACAGTATTACTGACCACTATATCAGTTGTACGACCTGGCAATAATTTTGTACAATTGTTTTTAGGAAAAACAATTGTCATTTGGATTGTGAATGCAGAATTAAAAACCTGAGAATGTCAAAGAAGCATCACATTAAATCAGCTGTATTTGAACATTTCACCATCACTCAAGATAGAAAACATTATGTCTGTCAGTGTATGACAAATGATCCAGACGAAAACAAATGCTGTGAAGCCAAGATGAGTGCATATTCAGGCAAAGATAAAAATGCTCCTACCAGAGCTTCTAATCTAAAGAGACATTTACAGCGCTTTCATCCAGAAGTACTGAAAGCAGTGGATGTGAGAGACTGCATCCAAACCAATGAACCAGTGCCCAGCTCTTCCAGCCAAACAAAGGAGCAGAGAACTTTGCAGCCATCAGTTGCAAGATATTTTGTCAGTGACAAAGTTACTGTGACAATGACAGTAGATACATTTAAAAAACAGATCATAGAGCTTGTTGTAAAGGATAGTGTGCCTATTTCATTATTTTCACGACCAGCTTTTATGTGTCTGAATGGGGAAATGGCCCGCAAGCTTGGTGTTTCTCTGGAGAGAGAGAGTATTAGAAAATTAGTAATCGAAGAAGCTTTTAAACAAAAGGAAGAACTTAAAAAAACTCTCAAGGGACGCTTTCTGTTTCTTAAAATGGATGCCTGCACACGTCACAGAGTGAACTATTTTGCAATCAATGTCCGATTTGTTTGTGACAAAAATGAAATAGTTACCAAGACATTGGCAGTAAAAGACACCAAAGCTCATCACACCAGTGAGTTTCTCCAGGTCTTGGTGGAAAAGGTTCTGCAAGACTATGAACTTAAAAAAGAGCAAGTTCTTTCTGTCGTAACTGACAATGCTTCAAATATGATAAGTACTATTAAGCTAATGAATGAGAGTAATGATGGTGACCAGCAGCTAGAAGAACATTCTGGGTCCACAGACACAGAAATGTTTGAAATAGAGGAACACAGTATTGTAACTGAGGAGCAAACTGAAGTTGCTTCAGATGAACAGCAACATGATAGTTTAGATGATCTTGTTGAAACTGTGTCAATATGTTCTTTCATTCATCACATGCGCTGTGTTGTGCATACGCTACAGCTGGCTATAAGAGACAGTCTGCAAGAAGGACATGCTGCTGCACTGATTGGCAAGGTGAGAAAATTGGCTACTGTTGCCAGAACCCCTAAAGTTGACTCAATTTTGAAGAGACGTGCTGGAAAAGGGGCAATTATTGATCAAGCCACACGATGGGGCAGTACTTACTTAATGATTCAGCGTTTGGTTGAACTGAAAACCTTTCTTGTAGACATGGCTAACCCTCAACTGACGCTAAATGAAAGTCAGTGGAATCAGGTGACTGAGCTGGAAAAATTGCTAGAGCACCCATTTACAGTGACTAAAAAATTACAAGCAGAGGACTTAACTCCAGGTATTTTCTTAAAGGAGTGGAAGAACCTGATGTTTCGCCTGTCCCAAAGAAGAGGTTTAATTGCAAGTGGCATTGCTACATCAATGAAACGGAGAGAGGAGCTACTATTAAAAAATAACATTCTTTTGGCAGCTGTTTATGTAGACCCAATGCATCGGATTCTTCTAGATGATCAACAGCTAAGTAAAGGAAAAGAAGCTCTGTTTGAAATAGCAGTAAGGATGAAAGGGTTGCAGAACAGTCAGGAGGAACAAGAAGAATTTGGTCGTCCTGCCACATCTTCACCCTCATCATCAACTGATGAAGAATTTAATTTCGAAAAATATTTGGATCACAAGGACCGTGCAAAGCGTTCCCGCATAGAAGAGTCATCCCCATCAAGGAACACAGCCAGTACATTTCAGCAGAATTTTTCATGTGCACTAAAAGAAATTGAGAAATTTGACCGTTCATCAAAAATAACAGTGCAACAAGCGATTCCTCTGTATCCTGACATTGTCAGAGATGTTGCCCGAGTGGATACTGCTTTGCCACCAACACAAGTTAGTGTAGAGAGGTTGTTCTCTGCTCTCAAAATAATTAGATCAGATTTGAGGGCATCCATGAAGGAGGATCTGACAGAGGCAATACTTTTTCTGAGGACAAATTTATAGATTTCTTCTTATTAACTGCATAAAAGTGTTTATTGCATATTTACTTACAGTTTAGAAAAGTTTATAAAAGTTATTTGCTATATTCTAATAAATGTAGTTTTTGCTCTAAGTGGTCTGATTACTTATATGATGGTGAGAAACTGAATAAGCACGATGTTTAATATTTTACAACAGTAAATTTGTTGTTATGAATTGGCCATTTATGAAGGAGTCGGAGCCGGAGTCGGAGCCTGATAAAATCCAGGAGTCGGAGTCGCAACTGTGGCTTACCGACTCCACAGCCCTGGTAGAAAGTGCTGGAAATGTTGCAGTGCCAACCGTACTGCTCGTATCACCAACAAGTTGATCGGGAGGCGTGCCTCCTGTTGCGACCATCGCCCCTGAGAGTCGTGTGATGGTGGAAAACTGCTCCCCAACCGAGGAGACTCGCATCAGTTGTGATTACCAACCATTGATCTGGGGGGAAAAGGCTTCCCCTGAAGAAGAGAGGAGTCGCGCGTCCACCACTGCAGTGACCGCTTGACTTGAACGGACAACCTGCACTGATGATCGAGCGTGAATGAACTCTTGTCCCAGGATGCCAAAAGAGCATGCTGCAGGGGACGAAGATGAAATTGGGCAAACGGAATTGCCTCCATTGCCGCCACCATCTTCCCTAGGACCCTCATCCCGAACCGAATGGTGTGATGGCCTGGCTGTTGAAGTTTCTGAACTCCCTGCCGGAGCGCTAGAGCCTTGTCCTGAGGGAGAACTACCAACCCTCGGGAGGTGTCGAAAAACATCGCTAGGAACGAAATCCTCTGAGCTGGAACAAGGGATGACTTCTTCCTGTTGACCAACCATCCTAGGCGGGACAGGGTATCCAGAGTGATGCTGACATTTTCCTCGCATGCCCGAAAGGACGGACCTTTCACCAAAAGGACGCCTAAGTACGGCAAGACCACTATGCCCCGAGAGTGTAGAATGGCCATGACGACCGTCATTACCTTCGTGAATACTCTGGGAGCGGTGGCTAACCCGAAGGGCAGAGCTACAAAATTGGAAATGCCGACCCCCGATTGAGAACCGTAGGAACCTCTGATGCGGAGGAAAAATAGAGACATGTAGGTAAGCATCCTGGACGTCGATCAAGGCCAAGTATTCTCCCTGCTCCATGGTCGATAGAGCGGAGGTATTCCATTCGAAAGTGTCTGATTCTGATGAACCTGTTCAGGAGCTTCAGGTCCAGCATCGGCCTTACTGTCCCGTCCTTCTTGGGGACCGCGAACAGGTTGGAATAAAAACTCTGAGTTCTCTCGCACTCTGGTACAGGGACAATGACCCCGCTGCGCTGAAGTACCTCGATGGCCCCTAGTAATGCCTCTGCCCGGGATTCCACTTTGGGAAGCCGGGAAAGAAAGGGAAAAAAAAAAAAAAAAAAAAAATCGCCTTGGAGGATGACTGACAAATTCTATTTTGTACCCGGACGACACTAATTCTACCACCCATGCGTCGCGTGCTAACGCGACCCATACGTGGCAGAACCGGAGTAGACGACCGCCCACTCTGCCGTCTTCGGGTAACAGATGCCCCGAGTCATTTAGCTGAGGGCTTCTGGGACCTGTCTCCCCTTGACCTGGGCAGGCGGCCTCGCATCCTGCCCAGCGGGTTGGCTCTATACGTGACCTGACGATCCTTGTCTTGGTTGTAGCGCGCTGGGGGCGGAGGAACTGGCCGCTGCCATCCACCCGGGGCTGCGGCTGACGAAATGGCAGTTTAACTTTCTGCTGTGGGAGAAAACAGCTTTTTCCCCCTGTAGCATCTGATATGAGCTTGGCTAATTTCTCCCCAAATAGGCGGCTACCCTGATAAGGCAGGGAAGTCAAGGATTTTTTGGAAATCGAATCAGCCCGTCGTCTCTGCCCCTATCAGGGGCCTGACGGGTCTTGATCGCCTTTGTAAGCAAAGCCATGGACCGCGAGAGTGATAACGCCCATTCGGGGGCTCCAGACCCCTGGACTCTGTTGCAGGGGAGGGCTCCTGGGTGCGTTCGGAGTTACAGGCTTCACATAACTTAACAGTCTACGCTCGTGGGAACATAACCCCACAGGAAACGCATGCGTCTTTCCTTTTCCGGACATATTGCTGCTTGGGCCCAATCTATGAGATTCTGAGGGGAAAGGAGGAGGAGGGTAACCTTTTATTGCTTGTAGCGTGGCATCCAGGGACGGGGGGGGGGTCGCACTTTCCCTGCTCCTGCGTCCCTCCGCGCTCCTGCCCTGCCTCTGCTGCGCTCCTTCACCTCTGGGTAGGCGGCGACGATGCTCTCCTGGTCGCGGCCTACCCCTTACTGACACCGGGGCCTCAATTTATCCAGCGCCCGCCCTAGCCACAGGCCCGCCGGCCCCCCCTGAAGCGCTCTCCTTCACCACCGCTGGGGAATCTTCCCAACGCGGCCCTCTACGTGCAGGTATAGGGAGGGAGGAGGGAGGAGAGGAGGAGAAGAGGAGGAGGGGGGAGGAGGGAGAGGAATGGAGACTGCTGGATCACAGTCCTAGCCCAAAAACCTGCCACCTCTGGCCGCACCGACCTGGAGCCTCTCGCTACCCAGGGGCCCTCCCCAGCCATCCATACCTGCCATCAGCAGAGGCCATGAGGTAATCCATTTTTGGATGGTGCAGGCACCCTAGCTCCGTCCGCCTTGCAGGGGCGAGTAGAGGGACCGTCCGCCGCCATGCAGCACTGCCGTTGCGCGTTGGTGGAGCATTGGGGGCCGCACAGACTAGTCTTGTGCCTCTGTGCAAGCCCATGGTTTCAATACCTATGGGTGGACAGGGCTAAGTCTGGCATAATGTCCCACGGTGCAGGAAAGGATACGTGGAGGGACACTCGCCCGTTGATGGTTTGGGGAAATTGGATCCTTTCAATAGGATGTGCTGCCCCTGTCTTATCTTCATAAAATAAAAAAGAAAAATAGATGTCTGGGGAAAAGTCCCAGAGATGTCCCTCGGTGCGGGAAAGGATACGCGGAGACGATACTCAACGCGTGCTCGTCCGTTGATGGTTTGGGGAGATCGGACCCTTTCAATAGGGTCCGTCGCCCCTGTCTTATCTTCATGGGAAAAAGGGAAAAAAAAAAAAAAAAAAAAAAGAAGTCTGGAGAAACCCAGACATGTGAGCCTCCAAAGACACTAAGCATAAAACTGGTTTCCGCCCGCAATCGGGGCAAGGGTGTATGCGACGGAGGAGGAGCTAACTTTTTTTTGTATACTTAGCGTCAGCCTCCAGACGGCAGTAGCATACACCCACAGTACCTGTGTCCCCCAATGAGATGAAGGAGAAAATCAAAAATGCACAAAAGTACAACTTGTCCAGCAAAAAAAACAAGCCCTCACACGGCCATAGTGACTAAAAAATAAAAAAGTTATTGATCTCGAATGAAGAGAAGCAAAAAATGGCAAAAAAACCCCAAACAAATGGCTCGGGGGCGAGTTGTCATGTGCCGGGAAAGTTAAGACGTCGGCATGCGACATACCAGTACGTCATATGTGGGTAAGGGGCAATCATTCGTGATGTGCGAGCATCCTCAGATAACATGTTATCTGAGCATGTGCATGTGCTAATAGAGTGTCTTCGGCGTGCTTGAATATGTTCTAGTCCCGACGCCTGCAGGTCTCGTGGCTGATCGACAGCCGCAACACATGCATGGACTGCCTAACCAACAGGCAATCCTTACATGTGTTGCGGCTGTCGAACAGGAGCGAGACATGCAGTCGCGGGGACTTGGTCATATTTTTCGAGCACGCTGAAGACACTATTAGCACACGATCATGCTCGGATAACACCTTATCCAAAGCACTAGTTGTCATCTTTTGAAACTGGCCATAATGCGAGTCTGAGATAGAGAAGTGAGACTGAAAGCAGGGACTGAGGCCAGTGGTAACATGTTTTGAACAGCTGCAAAATATCTTGGCGCTTTATAAAGAGACATAAAATAAATATGTAAAAGCAGTTACAATCATTTAGCTACAAGTATGTAAGCAAACAAAATGTCCAATGATTTAGGACGCACCTTTGGCAGATCCAGAAAGAGATGTTGAGATGATTTCACTACTGGAGACCGTTTACAAACTTTACACTGAGGTTTCTGTATAAAAAAAAGCAAAAACTACATTAAACTACACAATTAGGAAGAATCTATTAAAAAACAAACATTTGAAACATTTTTTAATTGGCCATTGCAGTTTTTACAACAATTTTTTAGCTATAGAGGGGCCGTCCCTAAGGGAAATCGATCAACAGGTTTTTGCTATGTAATCTGAAAGTAGCACAAGGCAGGGACATAGACAATTAATGTGTTACTGACTAGGCTGTGTGTTGTGGTTTCAATACAATGTGTTTTATCAGTCACTGCTTCCACAGTTCTTGCAGTCTGTCATGGCGCAGTAGCTTTACAACCCTACTCCCCGGATCACTTCCACTTGTACAATGTAATGTGATGGTACCTTTAATTCTACAGCGTTTATGAGCTTGCCACATTTGTCACATTGGTCCCCTCTGGCTTCCTCGTAGTTGCAGAATGGACAGGTTCCTTCTACAAAGCGGTCTGCTAGGAATCTTTGACAGTTCTCACAGCGGAGCTGCTCCACTGTGTCTCTCAGCAGGAAGTCTCTTTGCAGCAGTCGGTTGAAGATGTCCTGAGCAATTCTACGACAGATGACATGGCGGCAACATCAGAATATCCCAAAACTCTGGGGCACCTTCTCCTGAATCTGGAGTGTTTCTAGATGGTACAGTAATAAGGCCTGGCACTGTACACCATAAAGGCGGCTAATTTTCCACCCAGCATGGTTACACTTATATATCACTTATAAATATCAGCAGATTATTAAAATACGCAGCTCATGTCAAGAAAAAATATGCAAAGATTCACCGTCAATCACAAGTCAAGAAGTGTAAGGAGCCTGATCTAGGACAGGATGAACACTGCTCAGTCTGATGCTCAGATGGTAAGGACACTATATTCACCATTAGACATCATTCTACAGATGATAAAAGTATATTCCCATTTTTGGTATTTATGGCAAAGCACACGATATACCAAGAACCCCTGACAGATAGGGATCCTGACCGCAGCCAAACTTATGGGTAGTTCTCTATATCCTCCGCTCTGAGCAGTTCTGGGGAAACCTCCAGGTTAGGCTACGCTCCCATGATGAGCTTTTGGTGAGTTTTTTTACAGTCTTTTTTCTAACTAAATATTTTACTTAATGGGTGCAGAAATTGTTGCAGATTTTCTGCACTTCAGAAACTCACGAAAAGCTCACGGTGGGAACGTAGCCTTACTCCTCACTCAGACGTCCGCATTTGCCCTACGTGTTGCGATTGTCACGGTTAGATCATGTGCCCATTGCGGTCTATGGGCAGGTTCACATATGCGTCTTTTGGTTTGCTTTTTAAGGACTGATTGTCAGCACAAAAATTAGATGATTTGCTGATCAATCAAACCTATCCATTCAAGTGAATGGATCTGCGTAAAAAAAATGACTGACACTTAAATGACATCCAAGTGCTGTCCATTATTTTATTTAATGTAGGCGAAGGTTGGAAAATGTAATTTTTTTGGGATGCAAAAAAAATAAAAAAATGGATGCCACACTGATGGAAAAAACGTACACGTGGACCAAAAATGAATGAAAATTATGATTTGTTTCTATCAGCAAACACCTGGAATCTATTTTTTGTCAACTATCCTTTACTCTTGTTTTTGAAAATATGTAAATAATCGATACTAATTTATTATGGACTTTGATGATCCCTATGAAGTCATCTCCTTTTAATGGAAGCTTCAGGTAGACAGAGTTTTAGGATTTACCTTAATGATGGGATTTAGAGCTCTGTATGAGCAAAACAGAGCTCGGACCCCTACATGAGAGTAGGACTATAACCATTAAAATGAAAGGTTCATTTTCTACCCCAAATCACAGGTATTAACTGCCTCTCCATTCTGTACCAGAGAAAACAGGATTTTTGGGTTGCTTACCGTAAAATCTGTTTCTCGGAGCCTTCATTGGGGGACACAGAGACCTTGGGTGTATGCTGCTGCCACTAGGAGGCTGACACTATGCACAAAAAAAGATAGCTCCTCCTCCGCAGTGTACACCCCACCGACCGGCAGAGAATTCCTCAGTTAGTGAGAAAGCAGTAGGAGAAGTAACAGAATAGGTTGACAACATAAACAACTCAACTGTAACCATTCAACCAAAGTAAGAACAGGAGCTGTAAAACATGGGAGGGTGCTGTGTCCCCCAATGAAGGCTCCGAGAAACAGATTTTACGGTAAGCAACCCAAAAATCCTGTTTTCTCGTTCGCCTTATTGGGGGACACAGAGACCTTGGGACGTCCCAAAGCAGTCCCTGGGGTGGGAAACAAACTTCCATCAGGCCAGCGGACTCACCACCGCGGCCTGCAGAATCCGTCTACCTAGGCTGGCGTCCGCCGAAGCGTAGGTGTGGACTCTGTAGAATTTCACAAACGTGTGAACCGATGACCATGTTGCAGCTTTGCAAAGCTGCAGTGCGGAAGCTCTGTGGCGCACCGCCCAGGAGGCACCCACTGCTCGAGTAGAGTGGGCCCTGATACCCGGAGGGGCTCCGCGACGCTTAACACGGTAGGCTTCCAGGATAGCCGATCTGATCCAGCGAGCAATGGTGGCTTTTGACGCCGGGTGACCTTTCCGCGCTCCATCAGGGATAATGAAAAGAGACTCTGTCTTTCGCAAGGAAGTCGTCCTAGACAGATAGACTCTTACCGCCCTAACCAGGTCCAGCTTGTTCAAGGACCGCTCTCGGGGATGAGTTGGATTCGGACAAAAGGACGGGAGCACGATATCCTCGTTGAGGTGAAACGAGGACACCACCTTCGGAAGGAACGAGGGCGGAGGCCGCAGAACTACCTTATCCTGGTGGAGAACCAGAAAGGGAGAGCGGCACGAAAGAGCTGCCAATTCCGACACGCGCCGGACGGAGGTGATGGCCACCAGAAAGGCTACCTTCCAAGAAAGGAGAGAAAGGGAAATATCCCTGAGCGGTTCAAAGGGCGGACCTTGCAGAACCTCAAGAACCAGATTAAGATCCCATGGATCCACGGGCGCCCGGTACGGCGGGACCGTGTGAGCCACGCCCTGAAGAAAGGTCTTAACCTGAGGACGGGAAGCCAACGTTTTCTGAAACAGAATGGACAGTGCCGAAACTTGACCCTTCAGGGAACTGAGGGCAAGCCCCGCATCCAATCCTGCCTGAAGAAACGCTAGGACTGAAGGGAGCGAAAAGGACATGGGCGCGACGTCATTGGTCTCACATCAAGTGAAATAGGCCTTCCAAGTACGGTAGTAAATCTTGGAAGATGATGGCTTTCTGGCTCGGATCATGGTCTGAATTACGTGGTCGGAAAATCCTGCTCGTTTCAGAACCTCGGTCTCAACAGCCACGCCGTTAAATTGAGCGGCCGAGAATTGGGGTGGCAAATCGGACCCTGAGACAGCAGATCTGTTCTGTCTGGAAGCTTCCAGGGGGCGTCCGCGAGAAGGTTGACAATGTCCGCGAACCAAGACCTTCTGGGCCAATTCGGGGCGATGAGAATGACCGGAAGTCCTTCTGACTTGATCTTCAACAGCTTGGGAAGAAGAGGCAGAGGAGGGAACAGGTAGGGAAGTTCGAACTGGGACCAAGGAACGGCCAGGGCGTCGGTGCCCACTGCCAGAGGGTCCCGAGACCTGGACACGAATTGTGGGACTTTCCTGTTGAGGCGAGACGCTATGAGGTCTACATCCGGGGTTCCCCACCGAAGGCAGAGCAGATGAAACACTTCCGGATGTAGGGACCATTCTCCCGCCGCGAGACCCTCGCGGCTGAGAAAATCGGCAGCCCAGTTGTCTACGCCGGGAATGTGAACCGCGGAAATTGTCGGGACGGAAATCTCCGCCCAACGAAGAATCTTGGACACCTCCGCCAGGGCTGAAACACTCCGTGTTCCCCCTTGGCGGTTGACATATGCCACCGCTGTGGCGTTGTCTGTCTGAATCCGTACCGGCAGTCCCTTGAGGAGCCTTTCCCAGTGGACCAGAGCAAGATGGATCGCTCGAATCTCCAGAACGTTGATCGGTAGCGCTGATTCCCGATCCGACCATCGACCCTGAACAGTGTGGTTGCGGAACACAGCACCCCAACCGAGGAGACTGGCATCTGTGGTTACTATCTGCCAGTGAATGGGAAGGAAGGATTGACCCGATAGAATGAGAAGTGACGACAACCACCAGTTGAGAGACCGCTTGATCCGGTAAGAAAGATGGACAGGGCTATCCAGGGACCGAGGCGACCTGTTCCACTTCGACAAAATGGCCTGCTGGAGAGGCCTGGCGTGAAATTGGGCAAAGGGAACTGCCTCTATCGCCGCGACCATCTTTCCCAGGACCCTCATGGCTGTACGGAGGGATGGGAATCGCGAGGTCTGCAGCGATCGTACTTCCTGCTGCAGAGAGAGAATCTTTTCTTGTGGAAGAAAAACCCTTGACCGACGAGTGTCGAACAGAAGACCTAGAAAGACCAGGCGTTGGGTAGGAACCAGACAGGACTTTTTCCTGTTGACGATCCACCCGAAATTGGAAAGAGTGTCCAGGACGATTGACAAACTTTGGTGAGCCTATTGGAATGAGGGAGCCTTGATCAGAATATCGTCTAGGTGCGGGAAAAGAACGAGGCCTCTGACTCTCAACAAAGCCATCAACGCAGCCATGATCTTCGTGAAGACTCTGGGAGCGGTGGCAAGACCGAAGGGCAGTGCGACAAACTGGTAGTGGTGGTCGAATCGCAAAGCGCAGGAACTTCTGATGTCCGGAGAAAATTGGAACATGTAAATAGGCATCTTGGATGTCTATTGAGCACATGAATTCCTGCTCCTCCATGGAGGCGATGACCGAGCGAAGCGACTCCATGCGGAAGTGGCGAAGGCGGACCCTCTTGTTGAGCAGCTCGAGATCCAAGATGGGTTGAACTGCGCCGTCTTTTTTCGGCACTACAAACAGGTTCGAGTAGAACCCCGTGAAGCGCTCCGATTCGGGAACGGGCACAATCACCCCGGAACTGAGGAGAGCGGCGATAGCTGTAGAGAACCCCGGGATCAAGGCTGGATCCTTTGGAGGCCGGGATTCGAAGAAACGATCCCGTGGGAGAGAGACGAACTCTATCTTGTATCCTGAGGATACGACCTCCCTGACCCAGGCGTCCTCCACGACGGCCAGCCAAACGTCCCTGAAGGAAAGAAGTCGACCTCCCAATTGGAAAGGCCCTTCGCGTGCCCGATGATAGTCATGCTGAAGTAGACCGTCCAGATCTAGATCTGGACGGTCTGCCCTGGGAGGAGTGGGGTTGCCAGGAAGGAGTGGGTCTGAAGGAAACTTTCCTTCTCTCCTGGCGAGCCTGCGGTCTCTGTTGGCTGGAGGAGTTGTCCGCCGTATTGAAACGGCGGAAAGTCCGAAAGGGTCGAAACTGACGCCTTAGTGGGGGTCTGCGAGGCTTGGACTGAGGGAGGAGTGAACTCGTGCCTCCGGTGGCGTCCTTAATAATCTGGTCCAATTGGGACCCAAAGAGGCGCACCCCCTGAAAAGGCAGGTTAGTGAGGGACTTTTTAGAAGACAAGTCCGCTTGCCATGCCTTTAGCCAAAGTGTACGTCGAATTGCAATAACGTTGCTTGACGCCTGAACTGCACAGGATGCAGCATCCAAGGAAGCGGAGAGAAGATAGTCCCCAGCATGGGAGATCTGATTAGAAAGGGGGGAGGGAAGGGGGGGGATGCCCAGCAACATTGAGCTGCCTATAGCCTTGTGGCGACTGCGAGCGACCGCAGCGCCTACCCCTGTAACCATTGAAGAGGTGACCGTCGGGAATGGGCAGCCAGGTAAATAAATATGAAGCCGGGGCCTAATACTCACCCATCCACGATCCGTTACCTGTCTGAAGAAGTCTTGCGTCTCATCCAACCGACAGGCTCTGGTAGGTGAGTGGGAGGGAGACTGGCGACAAGGACCCCTGGAGTCGCTGGCACGTCTTGGTGTCGGCGTCCGTCTGGCTGGTCCTGCCGCAGAGAACTGCAAGGATACGGGGTGGCAGTACACGCCGTACTTGCAGACTCCATGTGGGAGTACAGATGTGACTTTTCACTCTGTATCCCTCCGTAGAACCTGAAAAGGAACGACGCACGACGAGGTAGATATGGGTCTAATAAAAGACCCGTGTCCACCTCCTACTGACACTAAGCTAAACTGAGGAATTCTCTGCCGGTCGGTGGGGTGTACACTGCGGAGGAGGAGCTATTTTTTTTTTTTGTGCATAGTGTCAGCCTCCTAGTGGCAGCAGCATACACCCAAGGTCTCTGTGTCCCCCAATAAGGCGAACGAGAAATATGTAATTCCATAAATATTCATAATGGCCTTCCAGGAATAATAGATATTAACCTTTAGTCATCCTTCACCACTATGTTAAACAATACTACGGGGGCGGTCCGGTACTTAAAATGTCCTTTCTAAATATCTATCTTTACACCCTTTTCACTTTTGCTGTTAGCTTTACTATAAAATATCATATCCTTTCCTTCTCTGTCCATTCCTAAATGTTTTTTTTTTACTGCATCCATGTGACATTTCATTTGAGCGGCGTCTAACACGGGAGGCTGGGGCTGCACTCACGTCCCTACAGTGTTTATCACTCCCTTCAGCTCCGGGAACAGGACGTCATCAGGCGCAGCGGCGCCGTTACTAGCTACAGGTGCATTGCGGCTCTCTGAATGTGAGGATCCATGATGATAGACCTATGGGAGAAGCGAGTGCAGCGCCGGCATTCGGCCTCTCTCTCCGCTGTCTCAGCATCTAACTGTAAAACGAGAAGTCATTTCTTCTTTCACCGCCCTTGCCCCCTCACCAGAACACTATTACCCATAAAGTATCATGTTAAAATGTTTACTATAGCATATGTGGAAGCTAGAAAAAACAGAGTTTAAGGGTAAAGGGAATAAGTGAGGGATTCTGCCATTTTTATGGCAGGAATTAAAGTTGGAAACTGTATAACAATTTATCTATTATTATTTATTACTTACGTCGTTTGTTGTGCAGTAGTAGTTCTTCCAAAATAATCAAAGGAAATATCAAACCACTTGTATATCGCGGTGTGAACAGCATTGTACTTGTCGCAGATCTGCTGTGGGGTTAGCCCTTCCTCCATCGCTTTGGTTTCTGTGGCTGTCCCATATTCATCTGTCCCACAGACATAGAGAGTGTTCCAATTCCGTAGCCTGCAGTACCTAAAAGAATGGAACCGGAAGAGAACCATACATGAACATAGAGGAAATAGCAAAGATAACGACCTAATTAGTAACATGAAAAAATTTACTAATCAAAGAGGACCTGTCACCACTAGAAAAGTGTCCAGTTTTTGTTGCTATTTTTATTAGTGCAGACCTCTGGAGTATTCTGTTACTTTTGTCTTTTTTATTATTCACAGAACGCTTCCAGAGATGTGGGCCTTTTTATTTAGTGTTAATTTTATTACCTTTTCCAAGGGGGGTGTGGCTAACAAGATTAACTGGGGGGGGGGGGGGGGGTGTCTGTAGGCTGCTCTGCATTATTACTCTGTAATAAACGCCCCCTTGGTAAAAACCATACAATCTAGAGCTAAATAGAAAAAAATGATATCTCTGGGACCGTAAAGCGAATTTATAAAACACAAAACTGAATGTTCAGGGGAATAGCAAAACAAAATAAAAGCAAAAAGTGACCAGTTTTTTTCTCTTATGTTATTTCTGCTGCTCCCCTGAAAGTTCAGGGTTTTTTTTATTCGGATTATGGTTCAAGAAATATGAACTTTTTATTAAGTGTGACCAATATGATGCAATGGGGGTGTTGCTCACAGGGTAAGTAGGGAAAGCAGCATAAAGACACACAAGAATAAAAACGGAGCAAAAACTGGACACTTTTGTCCTAGTGACACTTCCTCTTTAATATGGTATTCCTTCAATTTAAAGCTATCCCACCTCTATAGGACAGACGATAACTTACGGCAGTCAGGTCCCGAACAATCACGAAAACATCTTGAGAAAGCCGAGTACAGTGCTCTGATATTTCTTACAATGCCGCTGACAATGAATGGAGCAAACAAACCTCCTCTACATTCAAGAAGGGGCCGTGCAGAGCTCGATTCTGGGAATCCAAAGCCCTGTTCATGGGATTATTGTGGGTCCCAACACTACGGCTCCTTTTTATTAGTAATGAATCCCTAAACTATAGAGATCAGCTTTCAAAGTCTGAGAATACTTCTTTAAGCCACCAAACAAAAAGGATATATAAATACGTCATGACTTGCAAATAGCACCAGTGAGGATGGAAAAATTGCTGACTGTGGGATGGCACAATATTGCATTTTGCAATAGGAAGTGATAGAATAGACCGTTATAACGTCAGAGTATAGATAAAACACAGGTGGTGAAAATAGAAGACCTCCAATTAAACATAAGTGAATACCAAAAGTTAATTAAAACAACCAGCCATCAGTGCATCCGGCTGCGTTCACACGTTGAGTCTGCAGTGCAGTATTTTGGGCCACAATCGCAATTTTTTATCGTGATTTTCAAAAAATTGTGGCAAAAACTTTGAAGGTTTTCCGGTGATCGTGGAAAAGAAACCATACCGTGGATGCCATGTGTGTGAGCCATAAGCTAAAGTCACCATCTTTACATCAAACGAGGAAAATCCTGAAAGAAGTCTCACGAGATGACAATCACATGGCAGTTCTTTAGGTCATAAGACACAGAACGTGGCTTACATTAATGGATGTCGTGCGACGTGTATTGCAATTGAATGTATGCGCAAACATGCTGCGTTTCTTTCCACTTAGCGTTTCTGCAGCGGAAAAAAACGCACCATTAGCACAACATGTGCGGACGCCATTATGATTACATTGGATGCTTTTCTTAAGTGTTTCCGCAGCAGAAACGCTTGTCTAAAAGCGCTGCGGAAACGCTTAAAAAACGCAACGTGGGCACACAGCCTCAATGTAGTAACTTAGGTCACCCCTATGTATTAGGCTGTGTGCCCACGTTGCGTTTTCTAAGCGCTTTTAGACAAGCGTTTCTGCTGCATACATAAAACTGTATTGCAAAAACGCATGCGAAAACGCTTAACAACAGCATCAAAAACGCTTACAAAAGCGCGTCATAAAACGCATGCGTTTTCCCGGGAAGAGGGTGTGCGTTTCCGCTCAGGAATATTCTGCATGAAAAATGCTACGTGGGCACATAGCCTCAATCTTTATTCCGCACTTGCCAGATCTTGTGTAACATCTACTTATCTGTGTTAGTTATGCTGTTAAAGTTCAAAATTTAAAGGTATTCTCCGGATAATAATAATAATAATAAATTTTATTTTTATAGCGCCGACATATTTCGCAGCACTTTACATTTCAGAGGGGATTTGTACAGACAATAGACATTACAGCATAACAATAATCACATACAGTAGATTATAACAAATAACAAGAGGAGTGAGGGCCCTGCTCGCAAGCTTACAGTCTATGAGGAAAGAGGGAGACACGAAAGGTGGGTGGTAACAGTTGCTCTGATTGTATGGACCAGCCATAATGTTAAGTGTGTAACAGTACAGACACAGAGGGCTAATGGATGTATAAAGGATGTGGGAACATGATGCGGGGAACCTGGTTATGGTAAAACTTTTGGCTCAAACCGGATAAAACAAGTTATTCTCTATCCCCAGGCAGAAGATAATTTGTTAATATGTGGGGGTCCGGATAGTGGTATCCACACGAATTGGCAGAACGGTGAACTTTTTATTCCTCTCATGCACTGGTGCAGCAGTGCGCATGCTCGACCTGCGAGGCATTCATTCATTCCTTATCACTGCGTTTGGCTTTTTCAATCAGCCCTATTGGGAAGTCAACCCGCCAAGCCATTTTGTAATGAGGATTAAAGTTCCCACCTTATATAATAATTCCGAGATCTGCCGATTGGTGCAGGTCCCAGCAGCCAGGCCCACGCCGATCAGCAAGTTATCACCTATTCAGCAGATAGGTGATAACTTGTTTTAACCGGACTACCCCTTTAATATAATATTTGAAAGAGAAGGTGTCACTAATGAGTAGCTGCTCACAGGATGTTCTGCCACTGAGTCGCCTAAAAATTAGCCTAATATCCAGCAGAAAGAAGCATTGCACAGTTCCCAAGAAATCAACGGCCCTCGATGTAATATACAGGCGTGCCGAGACATCCAGAATGACAGATGCTCTTTGTACATGGATCTCTAATACGGAATGATCCTAGATGGGCGTCATCACTGCGACTGAGAACTCCCTTACAGACATTATGAAAGAAGTAGGTTTTGTAAAGTGAATGACCTATTTATGTCAGTGACTGCACTTCTGGGCAATCAGATGTGGAGATCTGAGCATCATCAACAATATAACCACCAGGACATATGGACAATCTCACCTGGCAAAGACGTCAGCACTGAGGACGGAGCCAATGATGTTTCCCAAGTGAGGAACGTTGTTGACGTAGGGCAGGGCGCTGGTGATCAATACGTTCTTCTCTCCGTCTCTAGGAAGTCTATGATGATAAAGAGCACCTCATGTATGTGTCTTAGAGGACAGCTAAAGACAAGTCTTACAACCTGTGCATCGTTCAATGCCAGTGTATAATCTGATAACACGTCGCTATCTCTTCTCAAAAAGCAAAAAACACATTTAGGACCCGATCAAAGCAATTACGCCAGAATTCTGGCATAAGCCTCTGTTAAACGTTGCTAGATTTTTGCACAATTTAGAGTTGCGCAAAAACTCTGACTTATGGCATGCTGGGGCGGACAGGGTGGTGACGCCAAAGCTCATCTAGTTCATGACGAGCTGTGGAGTTCCGTACTCCCAAAAACCTTACTCCAGTCAAATTTGTGGCAAGAGGCACTGAGGTGAAAGCCGCTTATGAGACGCCTCTTAATGAATCAGGAGTATCTGACTCCAGCTCGTCCCCTCATCAAGTCCATCCTGAACAACACCGGTCTTGATGAATTTGCGCCATTGTCTCTTTTTACACTGGTAACAGTTTACCATAGACATTGGAAATCCATCTTAGGTCACATTCGATCAGTACAGGTTCCGGCGGTATGTTATCAGCATTTCTAGGAAAATATCAGAATCGGAAACTAACTGGACGAAATTCTAATTGAATGATATCTACTTTGCTCGCTATGGGAAAGATAAATTATACAGCACAAGGTAAATATACAGCCACGACTCACAGAGGGTGCAGCCTGGGATTAGGCCTTGGGGCCTCTGTAAGACCCTTGGACCAAGATTCTGTGGCGGCAGCAATATCCTCCTCAGAGAAACTTTGGACTGCTGAATCTCCCAACTGGAAAAAAGAAAAATTTGTGTATATTACGGTGCATAATCTAACAAATCAGGAGATGGGACCATAGCAAGAGCAACTGGTAAGGATAATGTTAACTAAAGTAATTTTATGGCAGGCTCTCTTTTGCATCGGTAGGTGAACAGTGCATCTGCCAGTTCACCTGCCCACGTCTCATCGGGTATTACTTCGGTGAGCACGAATAATATGTTAGGGTCCCCGCACCCGTATGTCTCGCGGCTAACAAACAGGCAATTGAATAGCCGCGAGACATGCAGCCGCGGGGACTCGAACATATATTTCGAGCACCCCAAAGACAGTCGGTTAGCACGTGAGCATGCTTGGATTACACCGAATCCGAGCACGTTCACTCATCACTACTAACCACCAACAAAATAAAATATTATAAATAATAGAGCCACTATTCACACTGAATGATAATGTGTGCACATCGAAAAGTCGTCATAAATTGCTGGATGCGAACCTCCTGTTCATTGCAGGCAGAGGTATCGGACGGGGGAACAGGTGCGGGCAGTTTCTGAAGATACGCTTTTAATGCTGAAGGTCCCTGGCCTTTGAGAACTGATTCAGCAGCTTTTTGACACGGCTCCAACTCAGTCACCTTTATGAACCAATTCTTTAATGAAGCCAAATCTTCTGCAAAAAAGAAAGTCACTGTCAAATCCCCCCGACAAGGAGTCACGTACAAAAGTCACAGAGGTATTTATATACCGAGACCAGGGAAAAAGATCACCGAAGAACCTTCTGGGGAAAATGACAGATCTTCATATATTATGTTTCTGGCTGGTGTGCATAGGCAGCTATACCATACAGGGTATTCGTAAAGACACACTGGCATCCATATGGAGAGGAGGCCGCCTGCTGTGATATACAGTTGTGGCCAAAACTATTGACAACCCTGCAATTCTGTCAGATAATACTCAGTTTCTTCCCGAAAATGATTGCAAACACAAATTCTTTGGTATTATTATCTTCATTTAATTTGTCTTAAATGAAAAAAACACAAAAGAGAATGAAGTAAAAAGCAAAACATTGATCATTTCACACAAAACTCCAAAAATGGGACAGACAAGAGTATCGGCACCCTCAGCCTAATACTTGGTTGCACAACCTTTAGCCAAAATAACTGCGACCAACCGCTTCCGGTAACCATCAATGAGTTTCTTACAATGCTCTGCTGGAATTTTAGACCATTCTTCTTTGGCAAACTGCTCCAGGTCCCTGATATTTGAAGGGTGCCTTCTCCAAACTGCCATTTTTAGATCTCTCCACAGGTGTTCTATGGGATTCAGGTCTGGACTCATTACAGGCCACCTTAGAAATCTCCAGTGCTTTCTCTCAAACCATTTTCTAGTGCTTTTTGAAGTGTGTTTTGGGTCATTGCCCTGCTGGAAGACCCATGACCTCTGAGGGAGACCCATCTTTCTCACACTGGGCCCTACATTATGCTGCAAAATTTGTTGGTAGTCTTCAGACTTCATAATGCCATGCACACGGTCAAGCAGTCCAGTGCCAGAGGCAGCAAAGCAACCCCAAAACATCAGGGAACCTCCACCATGTTTGACTGTAGGGACCGTGTTCTTTTCTTTGAATGCCTCTTTTTTTCTCCTGTAAACTCTATGTTGATGCCTTTGCCCAAAAAGCTCTACTTTTGTCTCATCTGACCAGAGAACATTCTTCCAAAACGTTTTAGGCTTTTTCAGGTAAGTTTTGGCAAACTCCAGCCTGGCTTTTTTATGTCTCGGGGTAAGAAGTGGGGTCTTCCTGGGTCTCCTACCATACAGTCCCTTTTCATTCAGACGCTGACGGATAGTACGGGTTGACACTGTTGTACCCTCGGACTGCAGGGCAGCTTGAACTTGTTTGGATGTTAGTCGAGGTTCTTTATCCAACATCCGCACAATCTTGCGTTGAAATCTCTTGTCAATTTTTATTTTCCGTCCACATCTAGGGAGGTTAGCCACAGTGCCATGGGCTTTAAATTTCTTGATGACACTGCGCACGGTAGACACTGGAACATTCAGGTCTTTGGAGATGGACTTGTAGCCTTGAGATTGCTCATGCTTCCTCACAATTTGGTTTCTCAAGTCCTCAGACAGTTCTTTGGTCTTCTTTCTTTTCTCCATGCTCAATGTGGTACACACAAGGACACAGGACAGAGGTTGAGTCAACTTTAATCCATGTCATCTGGCTGCAAGTGTGATTTAGTTATTGCCAACACCTGTTAGGTGCCACAGGTAAGTTACAGGTGCTGTTAATTACACAAATTAGAGAAGCATCACATGATTTTTCGAACAGTGCCAATACTTTTGTCCACCCTCTTTTTTATGTTTGGTGTGGAATTATATCCAATTTGGCTTTAGGACAATTCTTTTTGTGTTTTTTCATTTAAGACAAATTAAATGAAGATAAGAATACCAAAGAATTTGTGTTTGCAACCATTTTCAGGAAGAAACTGAGTATTATCTGACAGAATTGCAGGGGTGTCAATACTTTTGGCCACAACTGTATTGTTTGTTTGTAGCTACGGCCTAAATAAGGCAATGGAAATTGCACTAAGTGAAATATAGCTTTGGTTTGGGCGCACAGTGCGTATGAGCCAAGAAAACAATGTAGAGCCGCCGTCTCTGCAGTACAAGGGTCTCACTAATATCTCACAGAGTTGCTCATAACCAATTTTTTTATGCAAGTTAGCTTCTTGGTTCACTGCTATGCCAAAGAGTAAAAACCATTTAAAGGTAACCTGTCACCATCAAAATACCATCCAATCTTAAGGCATCATGTGATAGAGGAGCAGAGCAGATTGATATGTAGTTTTGAGAGAAAAGACTCAGTGTAACCTGTATTTTCAACATTTATGTCTCTGCTCTTTCTGGGAGTTTCGGTCCAGTGGGCGGTCCTATCTGTGATTGACAGCCTTTTAAGTATAAGTGTGCATACTGAAAAAGCTATCAGTCACTAATAGGACTGCCCACTGGACCCAAAATCCCAGAAAGAGCAGAAGATTAAACGATGAAAACCCAGGTTATAATGAGTCTCTTTTCACAAACCTATACAGGTGCTTCTCACAAAATTAGAATATCATCAAAAAGTTAAATTTATTTCAATTCTTCAATACAAAAAGTGAAACTTGTATATCATATAGAGTCATTACACAGAGTGATCTATTTCAAGTGTTTATTTCTTTTAATGTTGATGATTATGGCTTACAGTCAATGAAAATGCAAAAGTCATTATCTCAGTAAATTAGAATTAACAAAAAACACCTGCAAAGGCTTCCTAAGTGTTTAAAAAGGTACCTTAGTCTGTTTCAGTAGCTCCACAATCATGAGGAAGACTGCTGACTTGACAGATGTCCAGGAAGCAGTCATTGACACACTCCACAAGGAGGGTAAGCCACAAAAGGACATTGCTAAAGAAGCTGGCTGTTCGCAGAGTGCTGTATCCAAGCATATTAATGGAAAGTTGAGTGGAAGGAAAAAGTGTCGTAGAAAAAGGTGCACAAGCAACAAGGATAACCGCAGCCCTGAAAGAATTGTTAAGAAAAGGCCATTCAAAAATTTGTTGGAGATTCACAAGGAGAGGACAGCTGCTGGAGTCATTGCTTCAAGAGCCACCATACACAGAGGTATCCAGGACATGGGCTACAAGTGTCACATTCCTTGTGTCAAGCCACTCATGACCAATAGACAACGTCAGGAGGATCTTACCTGGGCCAAGGAGAAAAAGAACTGGACTGTTGCTCAGTGGTCCAAGGTGATGTTTTCAGAAGAAAGTAAAGTTTGTATTTCTTTTGGAAATCAAGGTCCCAGAGTCTGGAGGAAGAGTGGAGAGGCCACAATCCAAGCTGTGAAGTTTCCACAATCAGTGATGGTTTGGGGAGCCATGTCATCTGCGGGTGTAGGTCCACTGTGTTTTATCAAGACCAAAGTCAGCGCAGCAATCTACCAGGAAATTTTAGAGGACTTCATGTTTCCCTCTGCCGACACGCTTTTCAGAGATGGGAATTTCATTCTCCAGCAGGACTTGGCCCCTGTCCACACTGCCAAAAGTACCAGTACCTGGTTTAAATACAACAGTATCACTGTGCTTGATTGGCCAGCAAACTCGCCTGACCCTAACCTCATAGAAAATCTATGGGGTATTGTCAAGAGAAAGATGAAAGACACCAGACCCAATAATGCAGACGAGCTGAAGGCAGCTATCAAAGCAACCTGGGCTTCCATAACACCTCAGCACTGCCACAGGCTGATCGCCTCCATGACACGCCGCATTGATGCAGTAATTGATGCCAAAGAAGCCCGACCAAGTATTGAGTGCACTTACTGAATATATATTTCCGTAGGCCAACATTTCGGATTTTAAAATAATTTTTCAAGCTGCTGTGATAAAGTATCCTAATTTACTGAGATAATGACTTTGGGATTTCATTGGCTGTAAGCCATAATCATCAACATTATCAGAAATAAACACTTGAAATAGATCACTCTGTGTGTAATGACTCTATATAATATGAGATTTACTTATTGTATTGAAGAACTGAAATAAATTAACTTTTTGATGATATTCTAATTTTGTGAGAAGAACCTGTATATCACTCCCTCTGCTTCACCTGCTTTATAACAAGATTCCTGCAGATTGGATGGCATTTTCTTGGTGTCAGGTTCCCTTTAATAATATTTAAAGCTGAAACTTACCTGACAGAGTAGACACATCATGAATAAAAGGAAAAATGGCCCCCCACACCACGATGTCAGCAACAGACACTGCATCCTATAAACAGCAAAGACTGAAATCAGCAAACGACCATAGACATATTGGACACTTGTAGGCCTCACTATAGATGGCAGCACTGTGGCTCAGTGGTTAGCACTGTTGCTTCATAGCGCTGGGGACCTGGGCTCAAATCCCACCAAGGACAACATCTGCAAGAAGTCTGTATGTTCTCCCCGTGTTTGCATGGGTTTCCTCTGGGTTCTCCGGTTTCTTCCCACATTCCAAAGACATACTGATAGGGAATCTAGATTGTGAGCCCCAATGGGGACAGTGAAGATAATGTCTGGAAAGTGGTGTTGATTTACTGGCACTATATAAGTGAGTAAAATTATAAATATATAAAAGGACCGGAGACACAACATTACGCCCATTGTAGAGCCGGAGAGGGTTATGTATGATGTCATATCTAATACATGAATGTCAGACACCTCATCTAGAACAATAATTATGGGAGTGACAGATGAACAACCTGAGATGCTGTATCGGCCGCTATATAATTCCAATATAATCCAGAGCTGTACTCACGCCTGTAAGATAGGATTTCTTAGCAAGACTTTGAGAAATATGTCCAAATTGCCTGCCAACAAATGCTAGCGTTTCTTCCTTTTTCTTCCCCTGCACAATATTTGCATGCAATGCCGCAGAGACGACTGGCTAAAGATATAAAATACACACAGGATTAGGTTACAGAAAAGAAATAAGAGAAACTGAACTGGCAGAAAAAAGCTAAATGCTGTGTATTATCATGCCGGAGCAACTTGCCTGAAGCTCTGTTGCCTCCCATTCCACCCACTGATTATTTAGGTCATCCTGCTCCTTCCCAGCTGCCAATGAAAAATACCTAGAAAGGGAGAGAAATGCAAAAGACATTTATAACATACAATGAAAGGCCCCTAAGCCCACATTCACACATTCAGTATTTGGTCAGTATTATACCTCAGTATTTGTAAGCCAAAACCAGGAGTGGGGGATAATGCAGAAGTCTTGATTTTGGCCTACAAATACTGAGGTAAAATCCTGACCAAATATTGAACGTGTGTACGTGGTCTAAGACTCACATCACATAAGATATTGCCAGGTATCAACAAGAGAGAACTAATAAGGAACCTTTACAAGGCAGAACCATTTATAGCATATAGGACCACCTTAGAAAACACAGTTTATACACTGTGGGAACAATTATTAGGCAGTGAGTATATTGACCATATCATTATTATGTAGATTTCCCACCTCCAACCGTATAAACGCGAATGCTTATAGGATAAAGAAGATTAGGTGATGTGTCTTTGTGTAATAAGGAGGTTGTGACCTAAGGATATAACACCCTTTATCAAGGTGTGCAGAATTATTAGGCAGATTGTATTCCTCAGGCAAAATGGTCCAAAAAAAGAAAAAAAAAAAAAGTCTTACAGAGGGATTCAGCACTATTGGAACTTGATAAGATATTTGTCACAATCCATTTTTGGAACTGTGGCAGATTTGGCTTTTCATATTAAAACTTCTTTTCTTTCCGGCCAACGGGGGTTAATGTAAGTTTTTATCCACGGTGGCCACTGGTGTAATTACATTGCTGGTGAGTTTGCTGATGCAGGTGGTGACCACTCCCACCATCCTTTAAAAGGTCACCTGATGCATCAGCTGACTGTTGGTGATACAGGTCCTTTTGGATACCAACCGTGCTGAAGACCGAAGGTTGCTGGTGCAGTGGTGCTGCAGCTAAATGCTGTGATTTGGTGCCTTACTCTGCTGTGCGGTGCACTGCAGCAAAGAAAGGCAAGTGTTGTTTTCTGTTTCCTTTTCCCTGTCGTGTTTGTCTTATTTTACCTTGTGTTGTGGGACCAGTGTCTTCAATTGCCAACTCCCTACTTAGGGATAGGTGCAGGGCAAGCAAGGGCTAAGGTATCCTGCTCGGCTACGGGTTGAAAAAAACCTGTATAGGGACATCAGGGAGATTAGGGCACATCCTTAGGAGAGTGCAGGAGGTGTCCATTTCCCCGTTCCCTATCGCAGGGCTCACCGTTTTTAATGTTTCCCCTGGTGTCCCTTGGTGTGTTTTTTGTTTTGCCATTTAGTGACCGACCAATTGGTGGGTCGTGTCACACTGGGCCAGTCACTATGTGACAATATTGGTGCAAGATCACAGAACCATCAAAAGATTTATTACAAATACTCATTAAGGTTGCAAAAACGTGTTGAGAAAAAGACACACAAACTGACAAAGATTTGAGAAGAATCATACGTGAAGCGAATAGGAACCCGTTATCCTCCAGTGCTGTCATTTTCCTGAACTACAACCTCCCTGGAGATCCCGGAAATACAAAGTGTTAGGTGCTCAGAGACATGGCCGAGGTAAGGAGGGCTGAGACCAGACCACCACTGAACAAGACATGGAAGGTGAAACATCAAGACTAGGCCAACAAATATCAGAAGACAGGTTTTTCAAATGTTTTATGGACTGATGAGATGACACTGACTCTTGGCGGACCAGATAGATGGATCCACGGTTGGATTAGTAATGGGCACAGACCTTCACCTCAATAATATTATTAATATCCCACTCAACCAGCACCTGATCTTCTACTTGCGTGCAGACCAATACTCTCAAGCTCTACTTCGATGCCAGAAAGGTGGAAGTGGGGCACTACTATGGTCTGTTATTATTAAAGATGAGCTATGGGACCTTTTCGGGTTGAAAATGGACCCAAAATTAACTCCCAAACTTACTGCCAGTTTTTAGAAGACACTTTCTTCAAGCAGTGGTACAGAAAAAAGTCTGCATCTTTCAAGAAAACCATGGTTTTTATGCAGGACAATGCTCCAGCGCAGCATCAAAATTCTCTACAGCTTGGCTGCCAGTAATGGCGTTAGAGGTGAAAGAATAATGACCTGGCCCCTTCCTCACCTGATCTAAACCCTACTGAGGACTTGTGGACCCTTCTTATATGGGAGATTTAGACTGAAGGAAAACAGTCCACCTCTCTGAACAGACTGGGAGGCTGTGGCTGGTGCTGAACAAAAACATGATCGTCAACAGATTAAGAAACTGACAGACTCCATAGACGGAAGGATTATGACTGTTATTGAAAAGAAGGGCGGCCATATTGGCCACTGATTTTTTTTTTTGTGAAATTTCAAATGTATTTTTATATATTTTGAGCTGCTTGGTTATTATTCTCACTTTAGCAGATGAAAATAAACAATTGAAATGGGAAAATGTTCTATTTTAATTTAGCTACATAATTCTCAAAACACAGAAACTCTCGCTTTTACTCCCTTAAAGCACCATTCCAGTGTTTTGGGTTTTTTTGGTCATTAATATGAGTTTCCTGCCCCTAGTATTATACGTGCCAGACAATATCTTCAGCTGTTACTGGCACCGCTCCGGTCGGTCCCCAGCAGTTTGTGACCTGCTGCACCGGATTAGTGTTTGCTGGGTGATCCAGAAGTCAATAATGTGAGTCAGAAGGGGCCAGAACGAGGCTCCCATAGACTCACACTGAGAGCTTGTGACTGTTACCTCTGACTTCTGGTCACTCAGAGGTTGTGGTCACAAGACTAGCGGCAGGGAACTTACATTAGTGCCACCACTCTAGAGCTAAAATTAAAGAACTGCTGGAGTGATGCTTCAAATAGTCAGGTTCCAGGTTTACTAACCTTTTGGATGACAGCACTGTAGTTGTTCAATAACAAAGTAATTATCAAAAACCCAAATTGCCTATTGATCATGCACACAGTGTATCTAGATTTAATCCTAGTATAAATTCAATCACATTGCATTACTTTTCTTGCACAGAAGCTTACAGAACTGCAACCGTATCTGTGCTAGTTCTTACACAATCTTGTCATCAGACACACCACTGATGGATGATCTGAGCTCCTATCATACAGCGGGACGTTTAGCTTACGTACATTAGATTACGTTAATTGGAGCAATACTGACATTTTACATTGAGACAATCAGGAATAATAATCAGCACTGAACTCTAAGGGCTTGTTCACATGCTGTGTTTTTTCATGGCTAAAAAACGCTGCACTTTAAAGTACCAAAGGCGCAAAAAGAGGAAAAACACTTAACATGAGGTCATGATGGAGTATAACACATGATTGAAAGTTAGAAGAATCTTCATTAAATAATTGGCAACAGCATAGCACAACAGAAGCGGGCTACACTAATTAACATACATGAAAATGTAAATAAAAGGATTGGATTATAATGGTATAGCCCAGACCATCAAAGGGAGCATATACCGTATTTTTCAGATTATAAGATGCTCCGGATTATAAGACGCACCCCAAATTTTGAGGAGAAAAATAGAAATTTTTTTTTTTAATAAAATGGTGGTCTTATAATCCATGCGTCTTATGGTTTACCAGGGGTGGTGGCTGCGGTGAAGCGGGGTCCCAAGGTCGCTGCTGGAGGAGGCATGAGTGGGGTTATGCTGCATTCCGCAGACTGGGATGAGGGGGGTGTCCAATGTGCAGTGCCCCGCTACAGGGGTGTCTGGTGCTGCTGGGGTCTCCAGCGCAGCTGCAGGGGGGGTGGGGGGGGTTTCTTTGCCGACATTATCTAGTAAAGATTCTCCTAACTTTCAATAATGTGTTATACTCCATAATGACCTCGTGTTCGGTGTTTTCCCTCCTTTCGTCCCTTAGAAGCTATCCAAATGGTCTGCATATTTATGTCGCCCACTATTTTTTTGATATTGTATCAGCATATACAGTGGGTATGGAAAGTATTCAGACCCCTTTAAATTTTTCACTAGTTCATTGTAGCCATTTGGTAAATTCAAAGAAGTTCATTTTTTTCCTCATTCATCTACACTCTGCACCCCATCTTGACTAAAAAAAACAGGAATGTAGAAATTGTTGCAAATTTATTAAAAAAGAAAAACTGAAATATCACATGGTCATAAGTATTCAGACGCTTTACTCAGACACTCAAATTTAAGTCACTTGCTGTCCATTTCCATGTGATCCTCCTTGAGATGGTTCTACTCCTTCATTGGAGTCCAGCTGTGTTTAATTAAACTGATAGGACTTGATTTGTAAAGGCATACACCTGTCTATATAAGACCTCACAGCTCACAGTGCATGTCAGACGATATGAGATTCATGAGGTCAAAGGAAATGGCCAAGGAGCTCAGAGACAGAATTGTGGCAAGGCATAGATCTGGCCTAGGTTACAAAAGAATTTCTGCAGTCCTCAAGGTTCCTAAGAGCACAGTGGCCTCCATAATCCTTAAATGGAAGAAGTCTTCCTAGACCTGGCTGTCCAGCAAAACAGAGCAATCGTGGGAGAAGAGCCTTGGTGAGAGAGGTAAAGAAGAACCCCAAGATCACTGTGGCTGAGCTCCACAGATGCAGTAGGGAGATGGGAGAAAGTTCCACCAAGTCAACTATCACTGCAGCACTCCACCAGTCAGGCCTTTATGGCAGAGTGGCCTGACAGAAGCCTCTCCTCAGTGCCAGACATATGAAAGCCCGTATAGAGTTTGCTAAAAAAAAAAACACATGAAGGACTCCCAGGCTATGAGAAATAAGATTCTCTGGTCTGATGAGATGAAGATAGAACCTTTTGGTGATAATTCTAAGCGGTATGTGTGGATAAAACCAAGCACTGCTCATCACCTGCTCAATACAATCCCAACAGTGGAACATGGTGGTGGCAGCATCATGCTATGGGGGTGTTTTTCAGCTGCAGGGACAGGATGACTAATTGCAATTGAAGGAAACATGAATGCGGCCAAGTACAGAGATATCCTGGATGAAATCCTCCTCCAGAGTGCTCTGGACCTCAGACTTGGCCGAAGGTTCACCTTCCAACAAGACAATGACCCTAAGCACACAGCTAACAAAGGAGTGGCTTCAGAACAACTCATTCCCTGACCTAAACCCAATTGAGCATCTCTGGAGAGACCTGAAAATGGCTGTCCACCAACATTCACCATCCAACCTGACAGAAACTGGAGAGGATCTGAAAGGAAGAATGGCAGAGGATCCCCAAATCCAGGTGTGAAAAACTGGTTGCATCATTCCTAAGAAGACTCATGGCTGTACTAGCTCAAAAGGGTGCTTCTACTCAATGCTGAGCAAAGGGTCTGAATACTTATGACCATGTGATATTTCAATTTTTATTTTTTAATAAATTTGCAAAAATTTCTACATTACTGTTTTTCAGTCAAGATGGTGTGCAGATTGTACATTAATGAGAAAAAAATGAACTTTTTTTAATTTACCAAATGGCTGCAGTGAAACACAGTGAAAAATTTATAGGGGTCTGAACACTTTCCGTACCCACTGTATACCTTTTGACATATATAAATTGCTCCGTCCAGTTGTTTTTGTTTATCTAACTTTACAGTAGCAGCAAAGTGAATTAGTTTTCTGAAATCTCATGCACATGTTGCTTATTTTTTTTCTTGCAGATTTGAAACATCAGAGCATTTTTTTCAAATCTGCAGTGTGGCAACTCTTTCAGCACTTTTCACCCATTCAAATGCATGGGGAAAAAAAACAAGTAAAAATTAGTTTTTTTCTGCCAACACACTGGTTTGTGGTGCAGGAAAATGTGCTGGAAATACTCAACGTGTGAACATACACTAATACAGTACGTGCTGTAGCTTGGGATTAGAACAATATATAGTCATGCAACATATTTACAAACTACTGATTTTGTAGGTCACTTCTACATGTGAACTGTATTTATAGGTGGACATATATTGAAAAACTGCAGATGCCAAAAAGTTAAACAGATACATGCCCTTATACCCATATAAAAGCCCCTAAAGCACCCACTAGATAGGCAGAAATGAAGCACAGACCATGGACTGAATGCTGTCAGTACTCACCGGCAAATCGCATTGGCAGAGAACAAGTAATTCCCATTATTAAGCTCTAGTGCTGGCAGCTTGGCTTGTGACAAGAAGGGCACAATTTTTTCTGTTAAAAAATATGTACAAAAAAGTTATTTTTTCTATAAATACATTATATATGAATACATAGATATACATGTTGCACTGAAAACAAAGTTGTTAGTTAGATATACAGAGGGTCATAGTTTTTCTAAACCATGAATCTCCTCTCTCCCCACCTTGCACAGCTCTTGCTCCTCTCTCCCCACCTTGCACAGCTCTTGCGCCTCTCTCCCCACCTTGCACAGCTCTTGCGCCTCTCCTTGCACAGCGCCTGCTCCTCTCCTTGCACAGCGCCCGCTCCTCTCCTTGCACAGCGCCCGCTCCTCTCCTTGCACAGCGCCCGCTCCTCTCCTTGCACAGCGCCCGCTCCTCTCCTTGCACAGCGCCCGCTCCTCTCCTTGCACAGCGCCCGCTCCTCTCCTTGCACAGCGCCCGCTCCTCTCCTTGCACAGCGCCCGCTCCTCTCCTTGCACAGCGCCCGCTCCTCTCCTTGCACAGCGCCCGCTCCTCTCCTTGCACAGCGCCTGCTCCTCTCCTTGCACAGCGCCCGCTCCTCTCCTTGCACAGCGCCCGCTCCTCTCCTTGCACAGCGCCTGCTCCTCTCCTTGCACAGCGCCTGCTCCTCTCCTTGCACAGCTCCTGCTCCCTCCCCACCTTGCACAGCTCTTGCGCCTCTCCCCACCTTGCACAGCTCTTGCGCCTCTCCCCACCTGGTGACCTGCTTCATACTCTTGAGATTATAATGTGGATACACTAACTACATTCACATATTTATCATCCCATATGTGGTAATGTAAACCATTTCGATCAATAGTTTACCAATGCAGTCAAAGAAGCATGAAGGACTTAGGGAGGCATCAATGAATTTGGCTTGAAGGGAATTTATCTCCAGATTTGACTGCTCACTTTAACATATAGTACCGGTCAAAAGTTTGGATTCACCTATTCTTATTGGAATGCGCACATTGTAGGTTCAGATGAAGGCAGCAAAACCACGAAGGGACACATATGGAAAAAAGGAGTACACAAAGATGTGTGAAACAAAACAGAAAATGTATTCACCTTTACATTCCTCAAAATTCCCCCCTTTTACTCGGATGATAATTTTACAACCCCTTGGCATTCTCTAAAGCAGCTTAATGGAATGGCTCATACTGTCTTGAAGGAGGTCTCAGATGTGCGGAGCACTTCTCAGCTACTTGCCGTCACCCTGCAGTCCAACGCACCCAAAATCATCTCAGCTGGGTTGAGATTGAAGTCTTGCTCACTTAGCCTTTACATAGCCTGCAGGTAGTGGGTCATATTCATGTTGTAACACAAATGATGGTCCAACAAAAGCCATCTGCTCACCATTTCTGCATTTCACAAACACATGGCAGTTAGTACCAAAAATCAAAAATTTTTCATAATCAAAACACAGTACAGATTTCACTGATCTAATATCCAGTCCTTGAGTTTCTTGGCCCAAACAAGTCTCTTCTGGTTTGTGGTATTCAGCAGTGGCTGATGTGCTGTCGATGTGCATTCTCCGAGACTGGTAACTCTAATGAACTTATCCTTTGCAGCATAATTCTTGGTTTTCCTCTCCTTGGGTGGTCCTCTTAAGAGCCATTTTCATTATAGAAATTGATGGTTTACATGACCGCACTTGGATAACTTAAAGGTTCTAACAATTTTCCAGATTGGCTGTCATGTTTTAAAGTAATCACGGACTTGCTCAATCTCATTCTCTTACAAGTGGCCTGAGACTTACTCGCTCTCTAAGGCGCATGGCTTGACTTAGGCCTGAGACCATTTTTCAAGCACGACTCACCTAATGCCTATGCTCTTAATTTGTGTATGGCTCGCCTGCAGCCTGCTCTGTCTTGCATGCAGCTCACCTGGGCCTATGCATGCTTTCACTGCTTGCCTTGGACTTGCGCTAGCTTTCTTTATCACCGCTCGCCTGGTGCCTGATCTCACTTTCTCTCTTGCGCTGCTCGCCTGGGGGCTTGCGCTCGCCTCTACTCGCGCGTGCCCCATCCGCCTGGGGGCTTGCGCTCGCCTCTACTCGCGCGTGCCCCATCCGCCTGGGGGCTTGCGCTTGCCTCTACTCGCGCGTGCCCCTGGGAGGGGGGGGCTTGCGCTCGCCTCTACTCGCACTGCTCACTTGGGGCTTATGTTTGCCTCTTCTCACGCACACTCTCTTGGGGCTTGCACTCGCTTCTTTCACATACACTGCTTTTCTGCAAATTGCACTCGCTTCTACTTTCACACACGCTGCTCACATGGAACTTGCTTCTTTCTCACAAGCGCTGTTCACCTGGGGCTTGCTCCTCTCTCACAAATACACTGCTGGCTAGGGTTTGTGCTTGATTTTTCTCTGTTGCGCATGCTGCTTGCTAATGGCTTACACTCGGATTCTCTCACCCGCTGCTCACACTCGCTTTCTATAGAGCTTGCACTTGCTTGAGGACTGTGCGTGTTGCTTGACTGGGGGTTGTGCTTGTTTTCTCACTTGCGCTTGCTTTCTCTCTCATGCACACTGCGTTCTCTTTCTCACTTTTTTCTTTCATGCACGGTACTCATTTGCTCTGGGGATTGCGCTCACTAAGGGATTGCTCTTGCTTTCTTGGGCTGGAGCTCGCTTTCTCTCTCACGCTCTGCTTGCTCTATCTTGAGGTTGCATTCAGTTGTGGATTGCGCTCTCTTTCTCACTTATGCTTAAATTCTTTTGGGCTTGCACTTGCTTGGAAATCGCGCTTCTTTTTCGAGCCCTCTGCTCACCTGAGGCTTGCGCTCGTTTTCCCTAATGCGCTGCTCACTTTTTATGGGGCTTGCATACACTGACTGATTGCGCTTGCTTTCTTGCGCATGCTGGTCTCCTGGGGCTTGCATTAGGTTTCCCTTTGTGTGAGCTGCTCACCTGGTACTTGCACTCGCTTCTCTCTCGTGTACACTGCTCACCTGGGGCTTGCGCTCACTTGGGAAGTGCACTCGCTGCTTCTACTCTCTCACATGTGCCGCTTGCCTGAGGCTTGCGCTCACTTCTTTCTCACACATGTAAGTTGCCTGGGGCTTCTGTTTGCTTTCTCTAGTCTGTGTACTGCTTGCCTGGGGGCTTGAACATGCTGCTTCTCTATTGCGCCCATTTTTACTCTTGCGCTTCTCATCTGGTGCTTGCGCTCTCTTCTCACGAGAGCTGCTCACCTGGTACTTACACTTGCTTCTTCTCTATCATGTGCACTGCTCACCTGGTACTTACACGTGCTTCTCTCTCGTGTACACTGCTCACCTGGGGCTTGCGCTCGCTTCTTCTCTCTCGTTTACACTGCTCACCTGGGGATTGCGCTCGCTTCTTCTCTCTCGTGTACACTGCTCACCTGGGGATTGCGCTCGCTTCTTCTCTCTCGTGTACACGGCTCACCTGGGGATTGCGCTCGCTTCTTCTCTCTCGTGTACACGGCTCACCTGGGGATTGCGCTCGCTTCTTCTCTCTCGTGTACATGGCTCACCTGGGGCTTGCGCTCGCTTCTTCTCTCTCGGGTACACTGCTCACTTGGGGCTTGCGCTCGCTTCTTCTCTCTCGGGTACACTGCTCACTTGGGGCTTGCGCTCGCTTCTTCTCTCTCGGGTACACTGCTCACTTGGGGCTTGCGCTCGCTTCTTCTCTCTCGTGTACACTGCTCACCTGGGGCTTGCGCTCGCTTCTTCTCTCTCGTGTACACTGCTCACCTGGGGCTTGCGCTCGCTTCTTCTCTCTCGTGTACACTGCTCACTTGGGGCTTGCGCTCGCTTCTTCTCTCTCGTGTACACTGCTCACTTGGGGCTTGCGCTCGCTTCTTCTCTCTCGTGTACACTGCTCACTTGGGGCTTGCGCTCGCTTCTTCTCTCTCGTGTACACGGCTCACCTGGGGCTTGCGCTCGCTTCTTCTCTCTCGTGTACACGGCTCACCTGGGGCTTGCGCTCGCTTCCTCTCTCTCGTGTACACGGCTCACTTGGGGCTTGCGCTCGCTTCTTCTCTCTCGTGTACACGGCTCACCTGGGGATTGCGCTCGCTTCTTCTCTCTCGTGTACACGGCTCACCTGGGGCTTGCGCTCGCTTCTTCTCTTGTGTACACTGCTCACCTGGGGCTTGCGCTCGCTTCTTCTCTCTCGTGTATACTGCTCACCTGGGGCTTGCGCTCGCTTCTTCTCTCTCGTGTACACTGCTCACCTGGTACTTACACGTGCTTCTCTCTCGTGTACACGGCTCACCTGGGGCTTGCGCTCGCTTCTTCTCTCTCGTGTACACTGCTCACCTGGTACTTACACGTGCTTCTCTCGTGTACACTGCTCACCTGGGGATTGCGCTCGCTTCTTCTCTCTCGTGTACACTGCTCACCTGGGGCTTGCGCTCGCTTCTTCTCTCTCGTGTACACTGCTCACCTGGGGCTTGCGCTCGCTTCTTCTCTCTTGGATACACTGCTCACTTGGGGCTTGCGCTCGCTTCTTCTCTCTCGTGTACACTGCTCACCTGGGGCTTGCGCTCGCTTCTCTCTCGGGTACACTGCTCACTTGGGGCTTGCGCTCGCTTCTTCTCTCTCGTGTACACTGCTCACCTGGGGCTTGCGCTCGCTTCTTCTCTCTCGTGTACACGGCTCACCTGGGGCTTGCGCTCGCTTCTTCTCTCTCGTGTACACGGCTCACCTGGGGCTTGCGCTCGCTTCTTCTCTCTCGTGTACACGGCTCACCTGGGGCTTGCGCTCGCTTCTTCTCTGTCGTGAACACTGCTCACCTGGGGCTTGCGCTCGCTTCTTCTCTCTCGTGAACACTGCTCACCTGGGGCTTGCGCTCGCTTCTTCTCTCTCGTGTACACGGCTCACCTGGGGCTTGCGCTCGCTTCTTCTCTCTCGGGTACACTGCTCACTTGGGGCTTGCGCTCGCTTCTTCTCTCTCGTGTACACGGCTCACCTGGGGCTTGCGCTCGCTTCTTCTCTCTCGTGTACACGGCTCACCTGGGGCTTGCGCTCGCTTCTTCTCTCTCGTGTACACGGCTCACCTGGGGCTTGCGCTCGCTTCTTCTCTGTCGTGAACACTGCTCACCTGGGGCTTGCGCTCGCTTCTTCTCTGTCGTGAACACTGCTCACCTGGGGCTTGCGCTCGCTTCTTCTCTCTCGTGTACACGGCTCACCTGGGGCTTGCGCTCGCTTCTTCTCTCTCGGGTACACTGCTCACTTGGGGCTTGCGCTCGCTTCTTCTCTCTCGTGTACACGGCTCACCTGGGGCTTGCGCTCGCTTCTTCTCTCTCGTGTACACGGCTCACCTGGGGCTTGCGCTTGCTTCTTCTCTCTCGGGTACACTGCTCACTTGGGGCTTGCGCTCGCTTCTTCTCTCTCGGGTACACTGCTCACTTGGGGCTTGCGCTCGCTTCTTCTCTCTCGGGTACACTGCTCACTTGGGGCTTGCGCTCGCTTCTTCTCTCTCGTGTACACGGCTCACCTGGGGCTTGCGCTCGCTTCTTCTCTCTCGTGTACACGGCTCACCTGGGGCTTGCGCTCGCTTCTTCTCTCTCGTGTACACGGCTCACCTGGGGCTTGCGCTCGCTTCTTCTCTCTCGTGTACACGGCTCACCTGGGGCGTGCGCTCGCTTCTTCTCTCTCGTGTACACGGCTCACCTGGGGCTTGCGCTCGCTTCTTCTCTCTCGTGTACACTGCTCACCTGGGGCTTGCGCTCGCTTCTTCTCTCTCGTGTACACTGCTCACCTGGGGCTTGTGCTCGCTTCTTCTCTGTCGTGAACACTGCTCACCTGGGGCTTGCGCTCGCTTCTTCTCTCTCGTGTACACTGCTCACCTGGGGCTTGTGCTCGCTTCTTCTCTGTCGTGAACACTGCTCACCTGGGGCTTGCGCTCGCTTCTACTCTCTTGTACGCTCTAGCTTTAGGTCAGCAACACCAGCATGTCTAAAATTGCCTCCCTGTCAGCTACCAGCGCTGGCAGCTGAGCAATAAAAGTGCATAATGGTATACTGCAGTTCAGCCCCATTCACTCCAGTGAAGAGCAGCCATCAGCAGCGCCGCAGGCTTTCTATGAGTAGACTGGGCTGCAGGACAGTGTTATATATACCAGGCACTGAGCACACCGTCTCCGGTGCCGGCACTAGCGCTGCCCTTACACAGACCCCAGCTGTCACACGCGCGCCTCTCACCGTCCTGCTGACAACTCCGGATCTCTACGTCATCACTCCACAGTCCGGCAGCAGCCAGGACCTTTAACCCCTGAGGGTTCCCATCGCTCACATACAGCTTCATGCCGGCACTACGGTCACTCCACCAACCACCGGCACTGGTTCTCTCAATCACAGCTGATGCAACGAGCTGAAAAGCTCCAAGCACATGGACGACAAGGCATTATGGTATTTGTAGTCCTTTTTTTTTAGCTTCTTACAAGTTCTCTCCGGAGTTAACAGCCAAGCGAGAACTACAATTCCCATGATTCAACGCAAATAATCACCGGCGTAATGACGTCGCTGTACGCATGTGGGCGTCTCTCGGCGTGTGGCGCTGATGATTGGAGGGCAGGTCTTCACTTCTGCTCATGATGACGTGCTTGTGTTGTGGGCGGTGGCTGTCTTCCATGGTTGTGCTGTACAGGACACGCTGCCCCTTGTGTGTCTCTCAGGCCTGGGATGTGTACGTCACCAGTCTCAGCCCCAGCTTAGGACCTGGCTCACATTGGGCGGCTAGAGATGCGTTGTCACATTGCGTTTAACACCTCTGTTAAATGAATGCAATGGGAAAGGCTGGTCATGTCCACCACAATGTCGCCATGGGACCCAATTTCCTTTGTGGAGAAGACACCCCCCTCCGTCATAGGGCCTGCAATCGGTCCTGGGAAAAAGTATGCAAATTAGCTCCCCAAGAGGAAGAAAGCTGGCTCTTAGTGCTAGTGCTGCTGACATGCAGGACCCAGGGGCGGCCACTGTCACAGAACGATGGTGATGATCTGCAGTACTCAGGGGCAGCCATTAAATTGTATCACAGCGCGGAAGTGCTGATCTGCAGGCCCCAAGGCGGCCACTAAACTATCGCAGAGCGGGGGTGCTGATCTACACTCCCTGACAGAAGTTATGTCGCTTATCCATGTTATGTAAATAAAAGCTTATAACCTGACGTTAAATTCATCCATTGGTTGTATAAATTATTCTTTTGAAAGCTGAAACCCTCCGAAATGTGGTTTAGGTTAAGAAAGTAAACACACAAAAAAAAACACACTTACCTTCTTGGCACTCCCTCGCAGCATCTTGTTCCGATGCCGGCAGCTGCTTTATGTTTGTTAGCAGCGCATGGCAGGGACACCATGCGCTGCTTGCAAACTGAAGGTCAGTTGCCGGAATACTCACTGCTCTGCACGCCGGGACTGTGCGCGCAGAGAGCAGTGAATATTCATTGCTCTTCAGTAGTGTGCACATTGTGAGCCGGAGCCTTCCTGAAGCTGCTGGGCGGTCACATGTGCCACTACTTAAGAGAGGTGAATATTCATTTCTCTTAAGTAGCGGCACACATGACCGCCCAGCAACCGCAGGAAGCCAGTGTCTGACACTGTGCGTCCTACTAAAGAGAAATTAATACTGCTCTCTACTTGCACAGTCCCGGCGTGCAGAGCAGTGAGTATTCCGGCAGCTGTGCTCTGCTTGTGAGCAGTGCATGACGTCCTTACAATGTGCTGCTTAGCTTACAAGCATAAAGCAGCTGCTGGCATCGGAACAAGATGCTGCGAGGGAGTGCAGAGAAGGTAAGTGTAAATTTTTTTTAAAATGTTTTCTGATGGGGCCATGCATACCAGGATGGCAATGGGGGTGGGGGCCAATTATAAGGATACTATTATTCAAGAGAAATGAATATTCATTGCCCTCAATGCCCGTGGGTGTGGAATGCAGTGAATATTCATTTCTCTTTAGCAGTGGGCACAGGAGTTAGCCGCAGTCTTGCTCATGCCTCCTATGACCCGCCTCCCAACCACAGCTAGAGCCGGTACATCCGGACTATAAGACACCCCCTCCATTTTCCTCTACATTTTTGGAGAAAAAAGAACATCTTATAGTACGAAAAATCCGGTAACAGAGAACTTCTAACACTGATTACGCAAAAAGCACCAGATGGATTTCTTCAATCCAGGTATCATTGTAATCAGTATAACAGCGCCAACCTGACAGTGTCTATTGTTTGCTTAGCAAAATCCTTTTGACAGGTTCCCTTTAACTTTTTAACTGTATTTACATTACACATTTATATTGATTTATCAGTAGGATCGTCCTTCCTAAGCCGTCTATATGGGAATGTAGGTCATAGTAAGCTGAATGTAATGATTCCTTGATTTCTGTGATCCGAAGTCTTATTCCAGAGAATGACATGATTTTCTTTCATGTAAACAACCTCTTCCAGACTATGTGCCGGACACTGATCTGCACGAGAATCTGCCTCCAGAGATTATTTTCAGATCAGATTTATTTGATAAGATATACAGGTGCTTCTCACAAAATTAGAATATCATCAAAAAGTAAATTAATTTCAGTTCTTGAATACAAAAAGTGAAGCTCATATATTATATAGAGTCATTACACACAGAGTGATCTATTTGACGTGTTTATTTCTGGTAATTTTGATGATTATGGCTTACACTCCATTCCTTGTGAGAATCTCCTCCAAATTTTTGAATGGCCTTTTATTAACAATCCTTTCAATGCTGCGGTTATCCCGGTTGCAAGCACCTGTATGTTACAAAGTTTCCTATTTTCATGTCCACAAATTGAGAAAATAGATATCCGGCACCGTTGTGTGGAAAAATACCCTGGATGTCTGCACATATATTTTTCACATTAATAAAAAAACACCTTAATCCCACTTGGAACGGGTGCTCAAACCCAGGTTGAAAAAACAGAACATTTCATTGTGAAGAGAAATAAAAAATAGGATGGCACTCACCGTTCATGTGAATCAAATCACTTTATTTCACATACACAAGGCATCGGCATAGGCACAGGAGCAATGTGCTGGAAGACGGACAACAGCCGTTTCGCACTCAATACACTTCAACAGGTCCTGTTGAAGCGTATTGAGCGCGAAACGGCTGTTGTCCGTCTTCCAGCACATTGCTCCTGTGCCTATGCCGATGCCTTGTGTATGTGAAATAAAGTGATTTGATTCACATGAACGGTGAGTGCCACCCTATTTTTTCTTTCTCTTCCTATTTTCATGTGTAGTATTGATTTGTAAAGTAAACATTAAGCCGATGGTTACAAATGTGAGCGCTTTAAGGTCTTGTATTGCTTGTTAAACAATTGCTTGATTTTGCAGGGATACAGCAGTGTCTGTCAAAACCATGATTGTAATGGGTCCGTCTGGTCTTGGGCTGCTGGCACACTCTGTGTCAGTGTTGCGGTTTTCTTTCCGTAGAAATGAAATGTTTTTGCAGCAATTTTGGAAAATCACAGTAAAGGCAACAAAAAAAGTGGTTGTATAGTGAATGCAGCCTTATCTTTTGGTCAATTTCACAAGTGTATGGTAAAGGTACTGTCACACTTAGCGATGCACCAGGGATCCCGACCAGCGATATGGCGCGGTCAGGATCGCTGGTGCATCGCTAAGTGGTCGTTAGTGAGCTGCCACATAGGCAGATCTCACCAGTGACATCGCTGGGGACGGGGATCGCTACTTACCTGTCACACCAGGCGATCCTGACGTCCTCCCGCCCGCGTCCACGCTCATCGCTCGTCTCTCCACAGGAAGCCCAGCAGGAAGCTGACGACGAGAAACGGCCCAGGCTGTTCTCACGCGATCAGCGATAACCAGCGGGGGAGCGGTCGGAGGTAAGTATCAGACATAGCGATATCGCTAGCAATATCGCTATAACGTCACAAGTTATAGCGATATTGCAAGCGATATCGCTTAGTGTGACAGTACCTTAACATAGCTAGAGATAACAGAGTGACTGCAGGCTTGACCTATGATGCTGTTAGCAGTGAGCAGTGGATTTGTGACTCATACTACGCTAATTAGCCTTTCTTCAAGTTTACCCAGGCTGTACTTGTCACTCACGTTTCATTTTTATAGGCAGTCAGATGCCAGGAAGAATGCCTTACTGCACAAATTGCTCAGAAAATCAAGACGCTATCCAAAAGGCAGGCTCTCTTCCAAAAATTCTACATCTGCTTTGTGCCATTGGGACATCAGTCGTTGATGTTTCAGTTCTGCTACATCAGACATCTCTGCGCCAGTTCTGCAACATCAGTCATCATTTGCCAGATCAGCTACATCAGTCATCACTGTTTCAACTCTCACACGTCAGTGATCTCTTTTCCAGTTCTGCTGCATCAGTCATTGCTGTTCCAGCTCTGCTAAACCAGTTCAGCCTCTCTTCTGCAATCTGTGACATCTTCACCGCATCTCCGTAAATCATCTTCATCCTGCTGCTGCAGCGCCACCTGTCTCTCTTGTTTAGAACTGCTGATCCAAACTATGGACTTGAGGATCCACCTCAACGATCAGGGTCTACGTCATTGATGGGGGACTAATTTACCTGCAGAATAATGGATGTATATGAACGTCAGTTCACCACAATGACAAGCAAATATGGTTATTTATAGTGGTGGTCCTAAAGTGGTATGTAATGTCCTGGTATAATCCACATGCTTACTATTAGAGACCCTGTGTTACATAGGGAAGACATCTCTTCTAGTTGGCTGCTTGTTCGGCCCTGTCATCCACTATCTATAGAGCGATCACATATAACGTAACGTAACTACTAATGTTAATAAAGCGTGTGAATTCAGGGCGCGACAGATATGTTTTTGTGAATGGCTGCTGCATGCACCCTGTAATACTGGCCTGTAATCACAAAACCTTAGAGAAGATGCAGGTGAATTCTAGTGGGGTGGGGACGAAGTACTGGAAACCAAAGAAGCAAAGACAATGTTACAGACAGGAAGTGGTGATGATTGTCACTTCACAGAACACTATCGCTTACACACACAGTGCGCTCTTTCCTCTTCGTGCCTGGTGGTGAGCTTTGTGGAAACTCCAGAAACACAGAGAGCACTGTTACCCGGCCGTATACTTTTTGTGGAATCATTCATAAGGCTCAGACATGAGGATCATCTGCTGAAAAGTAAAATTTCCTCTTCGCCCAGGCATACTTGGTAAGTGACATGGCACCATACATCAAGGGGGGGACTGTGGTGTAAGATTGCTTTTCATCCACTGAGAATGTGCTGATTTCGTGGATGATGTCTTCAGAGTAGTGAGAATGTAATTCTCTTATTCTCAGCTCTCTGAATAAATCTTTTCAATGATCAGCTGATATTTATTGGAAAGTTCTCCGGTTCTTATAGTTTTTGCTTTATTGCTAGGACATATGTAAACTATTTATTTTGTAATTAAAGTACTGAATTCTAAAAATTCAATAAAATAACTTGCATTAAGAAGGATTTGTAATGTGTGTCCGGCTACAGAAACAAAGGTATACTAATGCATACCTTTGATTTTAGCTAGTGACCTGAGTATGATAATGGATACCTCACCCATCCGAGGTGAGACGTGTCAGGGGGATACGTCACCCATCCGAGGTGAAACATGTCAGGGGGATACGTCTCCAATCCGAGGTGAAACATGCCAGGGGGATACGTCACCAATCCGAGGTGAGACATGTAAGGGGGATACGTCACCAATCCGAGGTGAGACATGTAAGGGGGGATACGTCACTAATCCGAGGTGAGACATGTAAGGGGGATACGTCACCAATCCGAGGTGAGACATGTAAGGGGGTTACGTCACCAATCCGAGGTGAGACACGTAAGGAGGATACGTCACCCATCCGAGGTGACACATGTCAGGGGGATACGTCACCAATCCGAGGTGAGACATCTAAGGGGGATATGTCACCAATCCGAGGTGAGACATCTAAGGGGGATACGTCACTAATCCGAGGTGAGACAAGTAAGGAGGATACAACACCCATCCGAGGTGACACATGTCAGGGGGATACATCACCAATCCGAGGTGAGACATCTAAGGGGGATATGTCACCAATCCGAGGTGAGACATCTAAGGGGGATACGTCACTAATCCGAGGTGAGACAAGTAAGGAGGATACATCACCCATCCGAGGTGACACATGTCAGGGGGATACATCACCAATCCGAGGTGAGACATCTAAGGGGGATATGTCACCAATCCGAGGTGAGACATCTAAGGGGGATACGTCACTAATCCGAGGTGAGACATGTAAGGGGGATACGTCACCAATCCGAGATGAGATGTCAGGTGGATACGTCACCTATCCGTGGTGAGAAGTGTTACTGTGTATCGCCACTTTTACGTACTGTAATATAAAGAATAGACTTTAAAGTCTCGAGCTGAACTAATCTGTGTCCTTCTGCCAACAGGTCTTTATTAGTGATGAACGAGTATACTCGTTTCTTGGGTTTTCTCAAGCATGCTTGGGTGATCTTTGAGTGTTTTGTCGTGCTCGGAGATTTAGTTTCTGATGCCTCAGCTGCATGATTTATGGCTGCTGGACAGCCTGAATACATGTGGGAATTCCCTAACAAACAGGCAATCCCCACATGTGTTCAGCCTGTCGAACAGCCCAAATCATGCAGCTGCAGCGACAGAAACTAAATTTCCAAGCACGCTAAAATACTCGAAGGCCACCTGAGCATGCTCGGGCAAACCCGACCAACGAGTATACTCGCTCATCACTAGTCTTTATCATTAGTATAGAGGGCCAGACAGGAGTTTCATTAGTGACCGACAAATAATTGTAATTAACAAGTTTGTTTTTTTAAATTGTGTTGTCACTCGTTCCTCAAAATACTCATGATATGTTTTAGGTGTGGTTCGTTGGAGGATGATGCTACCTGTTAGTGGAGGTGCTCAAAGCTGGATGTGACAGTGTGTTGGGAGTCCTTGATGGGAAAATACTGAATTGGGGCATTGTGAGAACCCCTGGATCTCAGTGTACTGCTTTGGAGTGATTTCTGTGGAAAAGCTTTGGTTATCATTATACCTGTAATCGTGGCTTTGGTTGCCTCTACTTTGAAGGGGGTGAGAGCTGGATGTGGCTCGCGACCCTCTCTCTAAGCTGAATGTGGCTCTCAAGGTCAAAAAGGTTGGGGACCAGTGCATTAAAGCAAGGTACTTGTGTCTTAGAGTATTGGGAGAGGTAAAGTAAAGGAGGAGATGCTGTATGGATTGTAGAGAGTAGTTCAGAGCCTTTATAATTTATTTTAAACAGGTCAATTTCCTAGTTCTGCCTATGACATAAAGAAAGGGGTCGTTACCGTAACATTAAAATGTGACAAGAAACTGGCCATCAAAGCTACATTTACTACATGTGACACTGTCTGATTATACAATACATCCTCCATTTTAGAGTATTTCTATATATATGCACAGATTATATGGCAGCGATATGCACAGAGAAATTGTTCACTTCCGTTGGTCCCTCTCCACTGGAGTTTATAATATACTTCTTCTAACTGGGACACAGAAACACACAAAGTTGCCAAATGACCTTAAGTATATTTTGGGGTTGTATAGAGCCGCATTTACGCTGGCCGATAATCTGTCTGATTTTAACGGTAACGACTCATCGTCCACGATAATCGTGTAATGTGAATGAGCATTCATCTTTTGAAAATTGTATATTGTAAAATGTAAGGTAGTGTTGTCATTTAAGGTGGGGGACACTCGCTTGGCAGCCAATAAATCACATCAGGCATGGGTTTTCCATAAAATCATAATAGTCCCTGTGGTTTATTAGGCATCATAAACCATGACCAGCAACAGAAAGTTCATATAAACGGCATAGCGTCCATGACAGAGCTTCACTCTGTTAGCAATGTCCAATACGCAGGCTCTCAAGCCTGACAGTTATATCCCCTGTCAGGGTTTACCTCATGGCTGCTTCTCCATGCTTCAGACGTCCATTCCCTCCTCTGGGTACTCTCAGACGCTGGCAGCCATTACTCACAGCATTCACGTGCTGTCAGGCAGGAAGCCCCATCTCCCAGCGGGACCTTCCACAACGGACCAACCGGGTCCAAGCATTCACTCCATGTGACCTACCCTGGCCACCTTATATGGTCCGTAGCCATGCCCACCGGGTCACGTGGCTATGACCTCATCACAGGTCCTTCACACACTGACATAGTCTTTTACTACAGGCATTTTCAGACACACCCCTGGGTGGGTTTGTAGTTAACTGGGCCCACCCATCTCCCCAGCTACCTGGAGACTTCTCCCTGACACATTGAAACAGCACCTCAGCAGTATCACTGCTGATCAACACACACATAAGTCTCCATCTCAAGGCCACCCACCTTGAGATACATAACGGTCATTCAGGATTCTGCCATTCATCCTTTCTCCTAGGACATCCACACAGCGCCCTCTAGCGGACACAGTGGTCACTACACCACAAAATGGAAGTTGTTCCAACTTTTATCTGACCGACAGAAAGGAGTGGAAATTCATGTCCTAAAAAGGGTTGACCATTTTCCATGTTCCATGGTAGTAAATAGCTCAGTAGGAGTTGGAACGAGAACATAGTCCTGATTATAGAAAAAATGTTCACTTTGATAATTGCTGAGCCTCGCAGAAACATTAATGAATACAACTGGAACATAAGAATTCCATATGAACGTTGACCTGATTGGCAAATTAACAATTCCAGCCACTTTGCTCCTTGAAGGGAACCTGACAGAGGATAGAGGTTGCCCGAACCACGGTCATTATGTGTCAGACAGCCAGGTATGTTTGAGTCTGAAATGCTGTGCTGTTTGACAGAAAAACGTACTTTAAAAGCAGCCAGAGACCAAGCTGCGTGGGTGACTAGTCGAAAAGGTTGGTCTACAATGGCTTCTGCCTGCTCACTGCCAAAGACTGACAGGTCTCCTCCTATACATGCACACAAGGAGAGACTTGTCACTCAAGGGGAGCGGGCAGGTAGGAACTGTCACATGGGCAAGTGTAGACCCTCTGCATGACAGAGCAGACTTACCACGGAGAGGCAGAGCTTAGTGTCTAACTGGTTTCCAAAAAAGTTTCTTATGGCAAGGTTAGGCTTGGCTGCTGGCATTCACCAACACCACTCCGGGACAGTCTCTGGATGTCACGCTCCACCCAGAAACCAGATGGCGCACGGTGAGATGGATGGGAAGGGAAGTACCACTACAAGGGAAAGATAAGAGGGGCAACTTCTGAACCTTGCCCTGAGCAACTCTGAGCTTTCTGATGTCTCTAGACTAGTTCTTTCACCCCATGCGGGGTAATATAGTGTAAAGATCAAAATGCTTGGCTAAGTCAGAGAGTGTAAAGTAGCATACCAGAAAATATTCACATAGCTTTGAATTGGGTGCTAAAAAGGAAATATTCATATATGCACTAATTTGATTATAAAGTGAAGTGTAACAACCCTGCTGGCATCACTGCATGGCCTCCCATCCCCGCACACCAACTTACTCATTGCTCCAGGTCATGCAGTGATTTCTGTCTGCTGCCAGCTCCATGCGCTATGCCTCTTGGTTTCCTGCTTGCTCTCTTCATGCTTCTTGACTGTGTGTATAGGGGGGCGGCGCCTGAACTCTCTGCTTCTATGCAGTCAGGGTGCACCGGTCTAAGCTGTCCCCGACCAATCACCTGGAGCCCTTTACTATATAGGGTCGCCACACCCACTAACCCTTGCCTGTGCAATGTCTCAACTCAGTTAGCTCCTTGCAGCTGAGGAAGCCAGGCCCTGTCCTATGTCTCGCCTTCGCTGAGAGGCTTTACTCCTAGCTTTGTCTATTATTCTCTGGTTGCCCGCCAGGAGGCGTATATCCTGGTCTCTGCCTTGTCCTAGCTTTGTCCCTGTACTTTGCCTAGTACTTCTCTGGCCGCCCCCAGGAGGCAGAATATCCTGGTTCCTGTATCCTTCAGTCTCTGTACATTGTCTCATACTGTTTCCCTGTCTGAACTCTGCCTTGCCTCTTTCTGTCAGTCTCCTTGTTTGTGGTTCCTTTCCCTGCTGTGTCCTCCCTGTACTACCTGGCACTCTTGCAAGCTCCGCCTACCTGGCACTCTTGCAATCTCCACCTACATGACACTCTTGCAAGCTCCGCCTACCTTGCACTCTTGCAAGCTCCGCCTACCTTGCACTCTTGCAAGCTCCGTCTACCTTGCACTCCTGCGGCTCAGTTCCTAATCTGTTCCAACACACTCCACTCCTTCCTGCCTATACCGTTACCTGCATCTGCTGTGTGAACAGGCGCCTGCCTGTTCCTTCTCATACCACACCAGCCTGTCCTGTGTCTCCAAGCCGTGCCCGCCTGTCCTGTGTCTCCAAGCCGTGCCTGCCTGTCCTGTGTCTCCAAGCCGTGCCCGCCTGTCCTGTGTCTCCAAGCCGTGCCCGCCTGTCCTGTGTCTCCAAGTCGTGCCCGCCTGTCCTGTGTCTCCAAGCCGTGCCAGCCTGTCCTGTGTCTCCAAGCCGCGCCCGCCTGTCCTGTGTCTCCAAGCCATGACCGCCTGCCCTGTGTCTCAAGCCGTGCCCGCCTGCCTTGTGTCTCAAGCCATGCCCGCCTGCCTTGTGTCTCAAGCCGTGCCTGCCTGCCTTGTGTCTCAAGCCGTGCCCACTTGCCCTATGTCTCAGCCGTGCCCGCTTGCCCTGTGTCTCAAACCGTACCTGCTTGCCCTGTGTCTCAGCCTGCTTGTCACTGTCCAGGTGTCCTGCTCCCGAGTGGGATCAGCAGCCACAGCCAGACACCACCCTGGAGTGGCACCCGGCAGCTACCTGCCGCACAAGCCTGACCTCATCATCAGAGGCTCCAGTGAAGACTGAGGTAGCTGTCGTAGTCACGCCCCTTCCAGGGTAGTTTGGTTTGTGGCACAGTGGGGCCACAACCCCCTGGCTCGCGCCATTCAGCCAAGGCGCGAGCGTGACATGAAGTGTGGAATGATGTCTCATGCTATGGCCTACTGCTTGCCTTCTACCCTGGATTACATGCATTTCCCATTTACTGCAGGTCTCAGCATTTCTACTCGGGTGCTTAATGTTGAATTTGGTCAATTATGTGTAGCGAAATCCTGCAGTCACCATCAAATATTAATAAAAATGTGTATAAGCCATCCTCAAGTGACATGGTGAACCTCATGGATGTACCCTAGCTCTCTTGATTCATCTCTCTTTGTGCCTTAAGGCCTCATATGTATTAGGAATGAACTAGGATCCAGACCTAGCCCTAAGAAAAAGCCTGTCTGGGAAAGATGAGTGGATAAGAGTGCACGACCTGAAAGCGTGGGTAACACCCCGCAATGTAAAAATTATCCCATTTTTTATGTGTATAGCAATAGTGGAATTTAGGTATTCATTAACTGCACAATACTAATGCATTTTGTTAGTATACAGTTGTGACCATAAGTTTACATACCCCAGCAGAATTTTTGCTTTCTTGGCATTTTTTCAGAGAATATGAAGGATGCACCAAAACTTTTTCTCCACTCATGGTTAGTGGTTGGGTGAAGTCATTTATTGTCAGTCGACTGTGTTTTCTCTTTTTAAATCATAGTGACAACCCAAAATATCCAAATGACCCTGATCAAAAGTTTACATACCCTGGTGATTTTGGCCTGATAACATGCACAGAAGTTGACACAAATGGGTTTGAATGGCTACTAAAGGTAACATCCTCACCTGTGACCTGTTTGCTTGTGTGCATAAAAGCTGAGTGAGTTTCCGGGATCCAGACAGACTCTTGCATCTCATCAACGTTAAAGTTGTGGACAACTTCTTTAATACTATTTTTGCATTATGCAGTGGCAGGTGTGGTGCCCTGGGAACAATCGCCAGGTAAAGACAACAAAGAAAAACGGCACTGGAGCCAAGTAAGGTGGCTAATGTACCCTCCTATTTAGGGCCTCTTACAAATGAGCATGTCAAGGAAATGAGATGCTCGGCATGACATTTTTTCAGCATGAATGTCCAATTCTTGAGGACTATATGTCTTCTAGTCAATCAAGTAGAGAATATTTCCATGAACTGTCCAACATTCCAGAATTTGGTTGATTTCTTTCTCTATTCTGGATCTAAAGTGCAAGCTGCAGAAGACTTCATTGCAGATGAGAACGTGTTAAGGATAACATTGGCAAAGTAAGGCTATATCGAAACTAATGGAAATTTTTAAGGTGTAAGGTAGTTTCAAACGATAAGTGACCAGAATGATTTGCTCAGTAGTTTTGAATGGCTGGTGAACCTTGGAGCAAGCTTTTTTGCAGTCTGTCTTGCAGGAATTTTTTTTGGGTGGACAGCCAAATTTTATTACCAGGTGAGATGTTAGGAGTTGGTTGGCTATGTTATCTACACTTCATTTTTCTTTAGTCACAGCAAACATACTGAATTGCACCTCAGTTCAGATGGTATGACTGTTTTGATAAACTTGGCTTACCATCAGAAGTTGCCCTTCAGAGGCAATTGGCAAAGTAAAACCCAGCTCCCAAAGGAAGACTGTAACAAAAGGCTTGGAAAATGGCATATTAACATCTGGATGATGTAAAACTGGAGAAAAAGAAAAAGTAATTTGAAATGGCTACAAGTTTGTAATGCAGAGTCCATCCAGTTCCAGGAATTTGCACCCTTGTGAGTGAGGTCCGTAAGAAAAGCTATGATTTGGGAGTAGTTCTTGATGAACTGCCAATAGTAGCTGGTGTAACCAGGGAATATTTCTAGGTCTTTGACACCCAGAGATTGTGACCAAACCAGCATATTACAGTTGAATCTTTCTCTATATCCATCTGTAGACCTCAGAAAGCGATAATATATCCTAGGAATGGCAATTTCTGATGTTTGAAGAGGCATTTTCTGAGTTTGACGTATAGATTACTTTGTCACAGTCTATTCACCACAGAACAGATATGCTTATGTTGTGAGTCCAAATCTTGAGAGACGATTAGGATTTTGTCCAAGCAGACAAGAATATATTAATTAATAGAGGATATACATGGCATGGAAAAGTTTAGGCATCCCTGGTCAAAATTTCTGTTATTGTGAATACTTAAGCAAGTTGAAGATGAAATGATTTCTAAAAGGCCTATGTCACATTTGTTTTGTATTTTACGCGAAAAAGTATATCTATATTGTCATTATTTTTTTTCCATTTTAAAAATTACAAAAAGGAAAATGGGTTGATGCAAACGTTTGGACACCAATGAAGATGTGTGTTCAGATAACTTTGACCAAGGTTTCAGAACTTTTTTTTAGTTAGGGTTATGGCTTGTTCACTATCATCGTTAGGAAAGGCCAGGTGACGCAAATTTCCCAGCTTTATAAAAACCCTGCCTCTAACCTTATGCCAAAAAACAGCAGTTATAGGTTCTTCTAAGCAGCTGCCTAGCACTCTGAAAATGAAAATGGTGGAGTCCCACAAAGCAGGAGACGGCTACATGAAGATAGCAAAGCGTTTTTAAAATTCCCTTTTCTCAGTTCAAAATGTAATTAGGGAATGGCAGTTAGCAGGAACAGTGGAGGTCAAGATAAGGTCCGGAGGACCAAGCAAAATTTCAGTGAGACCTGCTCGTAAGATTGCTAGAGAGGCAAATGAGAACCCCCACTTGACTGCAAAAGTCCTTCAGAAAGATTTAACAGATTCTGGAGTTGTGGTGCATTGTTCTACTGTTCAGAGACACCTGCACAAATACGGTATTTTTGGAAGAGTCATCAGAAGAAAACCTCTCCTGCTTCCTGATCATAAAATTCAGTATGCAAAAGAACATCTGAACAAGCCTAATACATTTTGGAAACAAGTCCTGTAGACCGATGAGGTTAAAATAGAACACTTTGGCCACAATGATCAAAGGTATGTGTGGAGAAAAAAGGGCACAGAATTTCAGGAAAAGACCATCTTGCCAAACATTGTATGTGGGTCGATCAATCATTGGGATTAAAGCAAACATGCTTTGGGGGTTGTGTTGTAGTCAATGGCACGGGGAACATTTCACAGGTAGAGGGAAGAATGGATTCAATAAAATTTCAGCAAATTCTTGATGCAAACATAACACCATCTGTAAAAATAACTGAAGTTGAAAAGAGGATGGCTTCTACAAATTGATAATGATCCTAAACACACATCAAAATCCACAATAGACTACCTCAAAAAGCGCAAGCTGAAGGTTTTACAATGGCCCTCACAGTCCCCTGATATGGACATCATTGAAAATCAGTGGCTAGGCCTCAAAATAGCAGTGCATGCAAGACGACCCAGGAATATCACAGAACTGGAAGAATTTTCCAAAGAAGAATGGATGAAAACCCTCAAACAAGGATTGAAAAACTTTTGGCTGGCTATAAGCTGTGATGATTTCAAAAGTGAGTGCTACTATGTACTAACCATTCAGGGTGCCCAAACTTTCGCACTTTTCCTTTTTGTAATTTTTAAAATGTAAAAAATAAAAAATAGATATATATTCTTGCCTAAAATACAAAAGAAATGTGTCATCTTTAACTTCAGGCCTTTTAACCCCTTTACTCCCAAGGGTGGTTTGCATGTTAATGCCCGGGCCAATTTTTACAATTCTGACCACTGTCACTTTATGAGGTAATAACTCTGGAACGCTTCATGGATCCCCGTGATTCTGACACTGTTTTCTCGTGACATATTGTACTTCATGTTAGTGCTATAATTTCATTCATATAACTTGCGCTTATTTGTGAAAAAAATGGAAATTTGGAGAAAATTTTTGAAAATTTCCAATTTTCCATTTTTGAATATTTATGCTCTTAAATCACAGAGATATGGCACTCAAAAAACTTAATAAGTAACATTTCCCACATGTTTATTTTACATCAGCACAATTTGGGAACCAAAATTTTTTTTTGTTAGGAAGTTATAAGGGTTAAAAGTTGACCAGCGATTTCTCATTTTCACAACACCATTTTATTTTTACGAACCACATCACATTTGAAGTCACTTTGAGGGGTCTATATGATAGAAAATTCCCAAAAGTGACACCATTCTAAAAACTGCACCCCTAAGGGTGCTCAAAACCACATTCAAGAAGTTTATTAACCCTTCAGGTGCATCACAGGAATTTTTTGAATGTTTACTTCAGGTTCAATTTTTTTTATTTTACCAAGGGTAACAGGAGATATTGGACAGGAAAAGTTATTATGCAATTTGTTCTGAGTACGCCGATACCTGATATGTGGGGGGGAACCACTGTTTGGGCGCATGGCAGAGCTCAGAAAGGAAGGAGCGCTGTTTGAATTTTTCACTGCAAAATTGGCTGGAATTCAGATCGGATGCCATGTCAAGTTTGGAGAGCTCCTGATGTGCCTAAACAGTGGAAACCCCCCACAAGTGACCCCATTTGGAAACTAGACCCCCAAAGGAACTTATCTAGATATGTGGTGAGCACTTTGAACCCCCAAGGGCTTCACAGAAGTTTATAACGTACAAGCCATACAATTAAAAAATCATATTTTTTCCACAAAAATGATCTTTTCACCCCCAATTGTTATTTTCCCAAGAGTGACAGGACCCCAAAAGTTATTGTGCAATTTGTCCTGAGTACGCAGATACCCCATATGTGGGGGTAAACCACTATTTGGGCGCATGGCAGAGCTCACAAGGGAAGCAGCGCCATTTGACTTTTTTGGCTGGAATTGAGATTGGACGCCATGTTGCGTTTGGAAAGGCACTGATGTGCCAAAACAGTGGAAACCCCCCAATTCTAACTCCAACCCTAACCCCAACACACCCCTAGTCCTAACCCTAGCCCTAACTGTAGCCCTAACCCTAACTCTAGCCCTAATGGGAAAATGGAAATAAATACATTTTTTTAATTTTATTATTTTTCCCTAAGTGCGTGATAACGGGGGGTTTGATTTACTATTTATGGCGGTTTTTATGTTTGGCAGCTGTCACACGCTAAAAGACGCTTTTTATTGTAAAAATAGTTTTTGCATCACCACATATTGAAAGCTATAATTTTTCCATATTTTGACCCACCGAGTCATTTGAGGTCTTATTTTTTGCGGGACAAGTTGAAGTTTTTATTGGTACCATTTTCGGGCACGTGCCTTTTTTTTGATCGCTTTTTATTCTGATTTTTGGGACGCAGAATGAGCAAAAACCAGTGTTTCATGAATTTCATTTGGGGGATGCGTTTACACCGTTCCGCGTGCGGTAAAATTGATAAAGCAGTTTTATTCTTCGGGTCAGTACGGTTACAGCGATACCTCATTTATGTCTTTTTTTATGTTTTGTCGGTTTTATGCAATGAAAACAATTTTATATAAAAAATAATTATTTTTGCATCGATTTATTCTGCGAGCTATAACTTTTTAATTTTTTCGCTGATGACACTGTGTGGTGGCTCGTTTTTTGCGGGACAAGATGACGTTTTCAGCGGTACCATGTTTATTTATATCCGCCTTTTTGATCGTGCGTTATTGCACTTTTTGTTCGGCGGTAAGATGATAAAGCTTTATTTTTTGCTTCGTTTTTTATTTTTATTTTTTAAGGGGTTCAATAAAGGGGTTAACTAGTAGGACAGTTTTATGGGGCGGGTCGTTATGGACGCGGCGATACCAAATATGTGTACTTTTATTGTTTTTTTTTTATTTTCAAAAAATGATTTTATTAGGGAATATTTTTTTTTTCAAATTTAGGGATTTTTTTTATAAATTATTTTTATACTTTTTTTTTTAACTTTATTACAATGTCCCAGGGGGAACATAACTGTCATGTGACAGATCGCTGATCTGTCACATCACAGATCGCTGTGACAGATCAGCGATCTGTCACAGGCAGTGCTGCAGGCTTCCTCATGCCGGCGCTTTGCAGGCATGAGGAAGCCGCCTCCCTGCAGTCCCCCGAAGGTCCCCGCCGCCATTTTTGATTTGGGGACCTGCAGGGAAGGAGACCCCCGCAGCAGTGCTGCACATCGCGCTGCTGTGGGGGTCTCAGGAAAGCACGGAGGGAGCCCCCTCCCTCCCGATGCTTCCCTAAACCCCCGGTACACTGCGTACACTGCGATGTCATCAATATGATAAGCCTGGAACTCCTTTAATTAGTGAAGGAGACATGAATTTGTCTAGTGCTGTTATCCAGTAATTTTAATGGACTCATATAACTTGTAACTACAATCCAAAACAATAACATTACAACACCAAGGAGGAAAAATCGTGGAGTTATGGAAATCACAAGATGTATAGACATGGTTATGATATGCAAATGTTTAAAAAATTGAAATTTTAAAAACATGCTGATTTGGACATCGTGTGCAGCAATACAAGCACTTACATGTCTTGGCTGCTGTCAATGAGGTTATTAATGGTTGTCTGATGTTCAGCTGTGCTGAATGCACTTGGACACACAAATCATCAAGATCCACTGCTGACATCTCCCTCTGTAATTACGGACCAATGATTTCCCAGTTGTGGTCATTGGGAAACAAGTCTGGAGATGTTGCAGGCCATGGTAGCATGTTTATGCCACACAAACTGCTTACAGTAGCACAAGCAAAAAGTGGCTTGGTATTATCTGTCGTGTTAAAAAACACTGCTCTTGGGACAGTTTGGAGAAATGGCTGTATTAATGTTTCCACCACCAATTCAGTGAAGTGCCGAACTGTTAAGGTACCTGGTATGAAGGCTAGAGGGGTCCGAATATGCTACAACACACCATATGTCTGTGAGTAGGACAAGTGTGCCATTTCTTTTGTGAATGTGTTTCATTGACTGCACTCCACCGCTCTCAAAAACTATTATAGTGTGGGGAAGGTGACTTGACGGACAGACTTGACTGGAAGTAGGAAGGAACGGTTGTTGCACTATGGACGTAGATTGACAAGGACAGCAGGGTGATAGCAGGGAAAGACAGACAGGAGAGTGAGGTACCTAGAAATGACCACAAGATGGCAGGGGGGAGTAATTCAGGACTCAGCAGCAGCTTAGGGCTTGAGAAACACTTAGTCATGGGGACGGGGAGATAGGAACCCAGGAGAGGAATTCCCGGTGAGAGAGGGGATAAATAGGACTGGTTGGGGTTCCAGGTTAGGTTAGTCCCGGGAGGAGCTCGGCAGAAGACGGTGGACAGCAAAGAGCTCGACTAGGGGACTGACAGGAAAGAGACAGTCAGGGGGTGACCCTGACCCAACGGACCGCAGGACAGACGAGGCCCTGGGGGTACCGATTGGATGACGACCTCGGGCAGGTGAAGCGCTGGTGGCAGATTGGTCTAGGACAGCCCCAACGAAAGATCCGCGAGGGATGTTATTTCGACTGAAGGAAAGGTTCAGGTACCCGGGCCTGGAGATGGAGAACTGTAAAGTACTGCGGTGCGTGGTTGTGGTCATCAGGAGGACGACGAATAAAATCCGGAACTGTTGCAACTGAACTCTGCCTCTGTCTTGTCCTTGCTTCGCCTGGTGCCTGTGTCGTCCGGACGTGGTGAGCAGTGGACCAACCCCAATCCGGGCCCCTACCACAATAGTGCAGAGCAAGATGGCAATGGAGAGGTATCCTCTTCAGCGATGAGTCCTACTTTTATTTTGGACACAATATTAGCCAGAGATTGGTTGCAAAACCATTTGGATAATGCCATATACAGGCCTTCGCGAACCCTTGAGTGGTAGCATGAGGTCAGAGGAACACCTTCAGAAAGGAATACCACACTGGTACCACTCCTTGATTAGTGATGTGGGGTGGCATAATGTACTGTAACCGGACCCCTTCAATCTTCATTTGCGGTGCAGTAACAGGTTGAATTTGCATTGATTTAGTCACGGAGCCAATGGTGCAGTAATTTCTCCAAAGTGTCCCAGGAGCCGTTTTTAAATGCAATGCCAGTCTACTTATTGCTTGTGCTATTGTGAGCAGCTTGCGTGGCCTAATGTGGCCTAAAAGTCCTACTATGGCCTGCAGCGTCATCAGACTTTTCTCCCATTGAGCACATCTGGGATGTCTTTGGTCGCCAGTTGCTAAGCGTGCTGCCAGCAGTGGATCTTGATGATTTGTATGCCCGAGTGCATTCAGTGTGACAGTAAATCACTCAAACAACCATTAACAATCCTATTGATAGCAGCCAAGGCGTTTATTTCTGCGTGTGACGTTCATTCTCTGTACTGACTAAATCAAGATGTTTTAAAAATGTTCTTTTCATTTTTTTTTATCACTTGCCTATCATTATCATGCCTATCCATCTTGTGATTTCCATAATTCCACAACTTTTCCTTCTTAGTGCTACAATTTCAAAATTGAGGCATGAATATAATTGTTTTCCAATTGACTTATCCCAGTTTAGTAACTCAGCATTACAGTAAGATGTCTGCCTGAATGACTCACTTCATACAATCAGGAAATCATATGCCTTAATAGGGAAGTACAAAAAGACTGCTCATGAAGACAAACAGCCTGTCATGTGGCAATTTCGTTTTTTTTAGTCATTTTCTCTATAAAATTTAACGGGGAATAACAATCTTTTTTACGATGGTCACTGCAAAAAGTGTTGGGGCAGCATTAACCCTTGCTTTTCTGTGTTAAAGTTCCCTGATCCTGTCATAGCCTATTTCTATATAATGATGACATTTGTAATCTTTCTCAGCATTATAATACTATGCTCTTGTGTCAGATGTGTAGGGAGAAGCTATGTAGCATTAATGAAAAATGTTATCAATATAACATTGGACAACCAATTGATCAGCCGTGTAGATTGACCAACCAATCGATTAGCCGTGTTCAGCGCCAGTGGTAGTGTATTGTTTCATGGTCGCTGTCAGGTTCCCTGGTGCTGCTGATCTGTTCCTTTTCAGTAGGTCCTGCAGTGTTCCTCTTTGCACCTTGTTAAAATCCGTACGCCCGCCAGAGGTGATGACATCAGATTTTGGGTGTGTCAGGTGCTGCGGAGATCCTTAGTGCTTTCTCTTTGCCCCTCTTCCTTAGACTGACATGTCTCTCCCTATACCCCAGGGTGGGAAAAAGCCGCTGATCTGAGACATGTAGGGCCCGATACATGAAAGCTTTTACACCAGTATTCTGACGTGAAGTTCTGAAAAGTCGAATAATTTTGGTGCGACTGGCGGCTGCTCTAAAATAATGCAACTTTTCGTGTTCTTGTGCCATTTTTACCCAGCTCTGACAAAGTGGGTGGAGATGGGACAGGGCCTGACGATCACTGCTCCTCCTGAAACAGTCTGACTCAAGCCCATCATCTCATCAAGACCGGTGTGAATCGGGTCTCGATGAATTGGGCCCATGGTCTCCAGACGACTTTTCAAAGTATGTTAACTCTGAAATGCCCCAGCTTATCAGCGTAAAACATACAGGGTGCAATAACAGGGGACACATAATCTGCGTTTCTTCATATACGGTGATATTATGGTGATAGTTGTCAGTCATCAGTATTGAGGAACATACAGATAAGTCACTGACGGTGTCCTCTGCATTTCCTTTGGCTCCTTTGCCACAGGGAATCCCGATACCATCATCAATGACCTCACAGGTTTCACCATCAACTGTCTTGATGCAGAAGCTTCTACAAATGGAGACGCAGTGCTCAATATTAACGCTGTGTTCAAAGGTTTACGGACAGGAAACTGATTGTTTCACTTCCCTTCTACAGTACAGGGTCGGGCTGATATTTTACATGGGCTCTGTGGGAAGGGTTTAGCAGACTACGTTTATGACGAGGTTGACTTGGATCAGACCTTGTGTCTATTAGATGCTGTTGTTGCTGGTGTATATTTAACTCTTCAGATAACCTTCATTAGGCACAGTGTTCTGCTAAAAAAGCCAACAAACTACATCACGCAGAAGAAAAATTCAGCGAGACATATAATAAGGTTCTATTCACACACGTATCACAGCTTCTGTAATAACAAAGGCCAAACAGCTGTGAGGGGTCCATCAGAAGATGTACCCAAGTGGCAACCAATGGCCCTAAATTACATGTAATGAATTACATCAAGTTTTTATTTCATGTCATGAATGGTACTGAATGCTATACTTATTGTCAAAAGGTGCAGACAGGGGCGGAGGAGTAGCCAGGGCCCGCGACACACAACATGTCACACGACCCCCTTTGATAGATCATATGATAGGTCATGCGAGTAACACACAGGTGCTCTGGGGCACATCTGTACATGGAAAACGATAGAGATAAATTGTTCCCTTATGTACAGTACTATACATAACATAGCACTATGCAAAATAGAGCAGGGGTGGAATTAAAGGGGTATCTCCATCTCCAAGAGCGTATCCCAATATTTAGTAGGTGTAATAATAAAAATATTAGCAAATACCTCCAATTGGAAATGTAGTATCCATGGTTACGTCCACTGATGAAGTGATAGCTAGTTGCTAGTGGTCATAACTAGAGTTGAGCGAATTTGTTCGGTTTTTGTCCCTGAATCTGATTTTGACATATTCGGGCCATATTCGAACACTATTCGTGCTGAATTTATGTTTCAGGCCCGGATTGGTAATCTGGTGAGCCGGGCAGATTCCCGGTGGGCCGGCGGCCCTTTAAAACTTCTGACTAGACTCTGTGTGCACTCCCGCTCCTGTTGGTGCACGCGGTGATAAGGGCCGCAGCAGTCCGCGTCAGTGTGTGAGCGCGGCCGCGGCCCTCGTCAGTGCGGGCAAGCAGGAGAATGCATGCACACAGGGCTCAAGTCAGAAATTTGAAAAGGCCGCCTGGGCGCGCACAGGACGCCTCTCTGCTCTCCTCCAGTGGCGTCGCTATGAAAGCACCGGGCTTTTGTCCTCCTGTGCAGCTTGCTCTGAGGGAGGGGAGAGAGCCAGCAGCAATCAAGATGAAACGTCAGCATAAGGTGACAGCTCCTGTCAGCAGGTGACAGCTTCTCCTGCTCTCATCTGCTAGTATCCCGAGAGACCGAGGGATGTGCTGGACAGAGCTGCTGTGAGCAGAAGAGCTGCACGTGAACAACAGCCTCCCCCTGCACCACAGAGGAGAGTGTGTGTGGCTGTGTGAGGATGTGTGTATGCGTCGGGTTCCTGCCACTGCACAGCAGGAATCCAGAGGAGCCTGCTGAGCAGATTTGTCGGTCCCGGCGCTCTGTCCAGGCCAACTCCGTGGGTTTGCTAGCTGCTGCCACCTCTTGTACATAAAACAAAACCATACGGAACCAAATGTAAATCCCAGTAGAGTCGCCCACTATATAGTGTCGTCTCAATGGGAAATAGACACTCCCGCATAACATATTAAACAGGAAAAAACAGGGAGTACAAGTCCAATCACATAAAAATAATGAGCAAAGTTTATTAAACATATAATACTGACAATTACATAAATGACAGAATATACATAAAGGATCAGATAAGTATCTGCTGCTTGTTAGTCCTAAGAAATTAACAAAATAAAGTGCTTAGTGCCTGTAACAAATATGGGCCATATTTGAGGGATATAAAGGTAAAAGAGATCCTAACAGGTGCGCATCCTGAAAAAATCACTATCCCAAGCCATAGTGCTTACCCATACTAAACTTAACCAAGGACCACAAGCAGCGCCGCCACCGACGCGCGTTTCGCCTCTTTTTCACGGCACCTTGAAAAAGAGGCGAAACGCGCGTCGGTGGCGGCGCTGCTTGTGGTCCTTGGTTAAGTTTAGTATGGGTAAGCACTATGGCTTGGGATAGTGATTTTTTCAGGATGCGCACCTGTTAGGATCTCTTTTACCTTTATATCCCTCAAATATGGCCCATATTTGTTACAGGCACTAAGCACTTTATTTTGTTAATTTCTTAGGACTAACAAGCAGCAGATACTTATCTGATCCTTTATGTATATTCTGTCATTTATGTAATTGTCAGTATTATATGTTTAATAAACTTTGCTCATTATTTTTATGTGATTGGACTTGTACTCCCTGTTTTTTCCTGTTTAATACACCTCTTGTACAGCTATGACTATGCATGCTGCTCAGCAGCGAGATTCTCCAGGGACTAAGTCCTCATGTCGGGCCACTGAGCATGCCCGTGGAGTGATCTCCCATTGGAGATCGAAGGTCACGTGATCAGGCCCTGCTCCTGTTCGGATTGGCCCATCCGAGAAGCCAGGAAGGTCCCGGACGCTCGTGGCTATAAAAGGTTCGCATGGCCGCTCGGCCATGCGCTAGGATAAGACTGTATTTACAGACTATGTGGAGTGAGTGATGTATGCACGCATGAATGTCTCTGGTGAATGACTCATTAAGAAACCCCTACCCTTGGTATGCATGTGTTGTGCAGGCTAGCCTGCTAGCGCCCAGGTTTAGGTGTAGGTAGGACAGAGGTTGAGTCAGGCATCAGTCCTCACCAGGGACTCGGCACGCCTCAGTGCACGTGCCCCATAGCCAGCGTCTATAGCGGCGTTCGCGGCAGCGACATCGCGCTTTCAGTTTTCCTAGAAGGACTCTAACCCTGTGTCCTTGGGGTAGAGTTCTGTGGCCGTACACTGTGCGCTCTTTTGGCCGTGCTCTGTGAGCTTAACAGGCTCCGGCATCTACGTTCAGCTGTTGTGCGGCTCTGTGCATTAACAGAGTTCGCCCCTGTTCACATTGGGTGACGTAACACACGTGTGACTGGTTTCACACCGCTTAATTCTTCTGCCTTAGCAGCAGTGTACCACCTCTGCACGGTGGACCCCGGGCTGTGAACGCATCTACTATTATTTTATAATTTGGTGCGTTCCGCCAGCCCTAACAGCGTGAGGCTGTGTGTGGCAGTGTGTATGTGTGAGGCTGTGTGTATGTGTGTGGATGTATGTATGTGTGAGGCTGTGTGTATGAGTGAGGCTGTGTGTGACTGTGTGTAGCTGTGTGTATGTGTGAGACTGTGTGTATATGTCAGGCTGTGTGTGTATGTGTGTGGCTGTGTGTATGTGTGAGGCTATGTGTGGCTGTGTGTATGTGTGTGGCTGTGAGTATGTCTTTGGCTGTGTGTATGTGTGTGGCTGTGTGTATGTGTGAGGCTGTGTGTGGCTGTGTGTAGCTGTGTGTGGCTGTGTGTGTGTGTGTGTCTGTGTGAGGCTGTGTGTGTCTGTGTGTGGCTGTGTGTATGTGTGTGGCTATGTGGCTGTGTGTGGCTGTGTGTATGTGTGTGGCTGTGTGCATATGTATGAGGCTGTGTGTATGTGTGTGGCTGTGTGTAAGTGTGTGGCTGTGTGTATGTGTGTGGCTGTGCGTATGTGAGAGGCTGTGTGTGGCTGTGTGTCGTTGTGTGTGTGGCTGTGTGTATGTGTGTGGCTGTGTGTATGTGTGTGGCTATTTGTATATGTGAGGTGGTGTGTGGCTGTTTGTATGTGTGAGGCTGTGTGTATGTGTGGCTGTGTGTGTGTGGCTGTGTATGTGTGAGGCTGTGTGTATGTGTGAGGTGCGTGTGTATGTGTGAGGCTGTGTGCATGTGTGTGGCTGCTTGTATGTGTGATGCTGCGTGTATGTGTGAGGCTGTGTATGTGTGTGGCTGTGTGTATGTGTGTGGCTATTTGTATGTGTGTGGCTGTGTGTATGTGTGTGGCTGTGTGTGGCTGTGTGTATGTGTGAGGCTGTGTGTATTTGTGTGGCTGTGTGTATGTGTGAGGCTGTGTGTATATCTGAGGATGTGTGTATGTGTGAGGCTGTGTGTGGCTGTGTGTAGCTGTGTGTATGTGTGTGGCTGTGTGTATGTGTGATGCTGTGTGTATGTGTGAGGCTGTATGTGTGAGGCTGTGTGTGGCTGTGTGTATGTATGTGGCTGTGTGTATGTGTGAGGCTGTGTGTATGTATGAGGCTGTGTGTATGTGTGTGGCTGTGTGTATATGTGAGGCTGTGTGTATGTGTGAGGCTGCATGAGTGAGGCTGTGTGTGGCTGTGTGTATGTGTGTGGCTGTGTGTATATGTGTGTGGTTGTGTGTGGCTGTGTGTATGTGTGAGGCTGTGTGTGTAGCTGTGTGTATGTGTGTGGCTGTGTGTATGTGTGAGGCTGTGTGTATGTGTGAGGTTGTGTGCGTATGTATGAGGCTGTGTGTATGTGTGTGACTGTGTGTATGTGTGTGGCTGTGTGTAGGTGTGTGGCTGTTTGTATGTGTGAGGCGGTATGTGACTGTTTGTATGTGTGAGGCTGTGTGTATGTGTGAGGCTGTGTGTGGCTGTGTGTGTGGCTGTGTATGTGTGAGGTTGTATGTATGTGTGAGGCTGTGTGTGTATGTGGGAGGCTGTGTGTATATGTGTGGCTGTGTGTATGTGTGTGGCTGTGTGTATGTGTGAGACGGTGTGTGGCTGTTTGTATGAGTGAGGCTGTGTGTATGTGGGCGGCTGTGTGTATGTGTGAGGCTGTGTGTAGCTCTGTATGTGTGTGGCTGTGTGTATGTGTGTGGCTGTGTATATGTGTGTGGCTGTGTGTGGCTGTGTGTATGTGTGAGGCTGTGTGTATGTGTGAGGCTGTGTGTATGTGTGAAGCTGTGCGTGGCTGTGTATATGTGTGTGGCTGTGTATATGTGTGTAGCTGTGTGTATGTGTGTGGCTGTGTGTATGTGTGAGGCTGTGTGTATGTGTGTGGCTGTGTGTATGTGTGTGTGAGGCTGTGTGTGGCTGTGTGTGTGACTTTGTGTGGCTGTGTGTATGTGTGTGGCTGTTTGTATGTGTGAGGCGGTGTGTGGCTGTTTTTATGTGTGAGGTTGTGTGTATGTGTGAGGCTGTGTGTATGTGTGAGGCTGTGTGTGTCTGTGCCTGTGTATGTTTGAGGCTGTGTGTGGCTGTGTGTATATTTGAGGCTGTGTGTATGTGTGTGGCTGTGTGTCTGTGTGAGGATGTGTGTAGCTGTGTGTATGTGTGTGGCTTTGTGTATGTGTGAGGCTGTGTGTGTATGTATGAGGCTGTGTGTATATGTGAGGCTGTGTGTATGTGTGTGGCTGTGTGTATGTGTGTGGCTGTTTGTATGTGTGAGGCAGTGTGTGGCTGTTTGTATGTGTGAGGCTGTGTGTGGCTGTGTGTCGTTGTGTGTGTGGCTGTGTGTATGTGTGTGGCTGTGTGTATGTGTGTGGCTATTTGTATATGTGAAGTGGTGTGTGGCTGTTTGTATGTGTGAGGCTGTGTGTATGTTTGGCTGTGTGTGTGTGGCTGTGTATGTGTGAGGCTGTGTGTATGTGTGAGGCTGCGTGTGTATGTGTGAGGCTGTGTGCATGTGTGTGGCTGCTTGTATGTGTGATGCTGTGTGTATGTGTGAGGCTGTGTATGTGTGTGGCTGTGTGTATGTGTGTGGCTATTTGTATGTGTGTGGCTGTGTGTATGTGTGTGGCTGTGTGTATGTGTGTGGCTGTGTGTAGCTGTGTGGTTGTGTGTATGTGTGTGGCTGTGTGTATGTGTGAGGCTGTGTGTATTTGTGTGGCTGTGTGTATGTGTGAGGCTGTGTGTATATCTGAGGCTGTGTGTATGTGTGAGGCTGTGTGTATGTGTGATGCTGTGTGTATGTGTGAGGCTGTATGTGTGAGGCTGTGTGTGGCTGTGTGTATGTATGTGGCTGTGTGTATGTGTGAGGCTCTGTGTATGTATGAGGCTGTGTGTATGTGTGTGGCTGTGTGTATATGTGAGGCTGTGTGTATGTGTGAGGCTGCATGAGTGAGGCTGTGTGTATGTGTGAGGCTGTGTGTGGCTGTGTGTATGTGTGTGGCTGTGTGTATGTGTGTGTGGTTGTGTGTGGCTGTGTGTATGTGTGAGGCTGTGTGTATGTGTGAGGTTGTGTGCGTATGTATGAGGCTGTGTGTATGTGTGTGACTGTGTGTATGTGTGTGGCTGTGTGTAGGTGTGTGGCTGTTTGTATGTGTGAGGCGGTATGTGGCTGTTTGTATGTGTGACGCTGTGTGTATGTGTGAGGCTGTGTGTGGCTGTGTGTGTGGCTGTGTATGTGTGAGGTTGTATGTATGTGTGAGGCTGTGTGTGTATGTGGGAGGCTGTGTGTGTATATGTGTGGCTGTGTGTATGTGTGTGGCTGTGTGTATGTGTGTGACGGTGTGTGGCTGTTTGTATGAGTGAGGCTGTGTGTATGTGGGCGGCTGTGTGTATGTGTGAGGCTGTGTGTGGCTCTGTATGTGTGTGGCTGTGTGTATGTGTGTGGCTGTGTATATGTGTGTGGCTGTGTGTGGCTGTGTGTATGTGTGAGACTGTGTGTATGTGTGAGGCTGTGTGTATGTGTGAAGCTGTGTGTGGCTGTGTATATGTGTGTGGCTGTGTATTTGTGTGTAGCTGTGTGTATGTGTGTGGCTGTGTGTATGTGTGAGGCTGTGTGTATGTTTGAGGCTGTGTGTATGTGTGTATGTGTGTGGCTGTGTGTATGTGTGTGAGGCTGTGTGTGGCTGTGTGTGGCTGTGTGTATGTGTGTGGCTGTTTGTATGTGTGAGGCGGTGTGTGGCTGTTTTTATGTGTGAGGTTGTGTGTATGTGTGAGGCTGTGTGTATGTGTGAGGCTGTGTGTGTCTGTGCCTGCGTATGTGTGAGGCTGTGTGTGGCTGTGTGTATATTTGAGGCTGTGTGTATGTGTGTGGCTGTGTGTCTGTGTGAGGATGTGTGTAGCTGTGTGTATGTGTGTGGCTTGGTGTATGTGTGAGGCTGTGTGTGTATGTATGAGGCTGTGTGTATGTGTGAGGCTGTGTGTATGTGTGTGGCTGTGTGTATGTGTGTGGCTGTTTGTATGTGTGAGTGTAATGTACCGTACATATGTTTCTGGAACATTCTAGAAAATCCCTTTGTCACACAGCTGTAGCCCCCCTCTCCTTTTGGTTTCTTCCCCCTTAGCAGCTGTCTCTGTGTGTGCTCTCTGCCTGCATCTGAAACATGATACCGTCCATTTCCTCTCATAGCCTTCCCCCTCCCTGCTCAGCCAGGAAGAAGATTCCCCCTATTGACCTCAACCATGCGGCTGGGTAAAACTATGAGAAATATTAAGAGAAGCTCCGGCCGTGACAGAAAAACGAAACGGACATTTCTGTGATCTGCGCGGACCCGGCTTCCCTACCGTAGCTCTTGCGAAGTTCTCGGACCTTCAGAAATTAAGATATGGATTGCTCCCAAATGGAGTTCCTTAGTTATGGCATATTTGATGTTGTCTTGCTAGGTTCGATAAACCACAAACAATGACACCCTTTGTGAGTTTGTACGAGCTTCCCCTGTTCAATTATAGTTATTATAAGTTTTTAGTAAAATTTCAACTTAGAGAGTAGGGGGGTGGGAGCACCTCAGCCGGCCCCTTTTGCTGAGGTCACCCAGCCAAGACCAAAAGGGATGCGAGAGCACAATGAGCTCAGTTGGAGCTGCAGAGTCCGTGCTGACAAGAACCTCAGATGAGTGGAGATGTGTGGCTCCGCCTTCTTTCCCCCACATGGTCTGCCTAATACCACCTAAGCACATGTAAGTGTTACTCTGCCTTTTAATCCTTGTTGTTTTCATATATTTGTATTGTACATATTTAACCCCTTAATGACTGCCAATACATCTTTTTACTGACCTGAGATATAAGAGACTAGCATCCTGATACAGGTGATAATCCAGCAGCTGTTGGCTGTACACTGTGTCATGCCACACTCACCAGGAGGCGGGGCTTTGGTCCCGACGTCACTCCCTCCGGTACGGCGGTCTCTCCGGGGCCTCCGTCGGGTGCGCACGCACAGCTCTCGTCCTAGGGGCTCCTCCTCAATGTCACGTTTGCGCTTGCGCGCTCCTGTCAGTGCTGTCTCCGGGTCAGTCTCCTCTATGGTAATGGAGGACCTGACTCGGAAGCTGTAGTGGTCATGTGCTTTCTGTCTAGGATCTGACCCGGAACCTGTCTTGGTCATGTGCTATATCAGGCCATCCTCCCCTATGGGAGGTGCCTGATTATTGTTGTGCTTCCTGGCTGGGTCTGCTTAGTCCCAGTCAGGCCGTGCGCTGTTCTCAGGTCCTCTGCTCTGTCTGGTATTCTATTGTGCTCCTAGCACTTGCTCTGAACTTTTACGTTGCTTCATGCTCAGTAGTGCCTCTTGGCACACTCTAGTATCCTGTCTCTGTCCCTTGCTCTGTCGTACCTCCTGGTACTCTCTGTCCCTGTGCTCTGTAACACCTCCTGGCACGACTGCTGCTCCATTCAGTACTCTGTCATGCTCCTGGCACGCGTCCTGCTTTGTTTACCTCCGGACGTATTACTCGCTATACGCCATACGTGCTCATGGCTACCTGTTTCGCACTGTAGTTTGTGCACTTCCGTGTACACTCCTTGTGTTCCTGGTACCCAGTTCCCATACACCCAACCGTGCCTCCTGTGAGCCGCCCCTCTTGGTACCGGCTGTCAGGGTTCAGACCTCTGCGGTCCTGCCCCTAACGATCCCTGTATAGGGGTCGGTCTTCACCTGGCGTGCTCGGCTCAGGAGCTCCAGATCCGCGACCCAGAGGGTCCACTCTTAGACGTTGTCTGCTCCTGAAACGTCACACACTGTTGCTGCATCAGCCACGATCAGTGTTTGCACCTTCCAAATCTGTTTAACCCTTTAGATGCTGCTGTCAATAGTGACTAGATGATATAAATGGTTAACAGAGTGTGGGGCTCCCTCTTTATCCCCATCAGCACCCTGAGATCATGATTGTGTGGTCCTGATATTTTCCATGGCAATTCACGACCAAATAGTGGCCTTAGAGTCTGGCGGCTGTTGTAACCTATTCAGAAGTTAGCGGCATTTAGGTGGTAAAAATACACATTTTCATTTCTGTGATGCCACTTTGCATTAATTCCTGAAAATCACCTGAAGGGTTAATAAACTACCTGACTGCAGTTTTCAATATGTCAGGGGGTGCTGTTTTTAAAATGGTATCACTTTTGGGGTTCTCCAATATATATGATCCTCAAAGTCAATTCAAACCTTGATAGGTCCCTCAAAAATATAAATTTTGTAAATTTCCTTGAAAAAAAGAAGAATTCCTGCTACATTTTTCAACCTCCTAAAAAGCTAACAAAATAAAATAACATTTTACAAATGGTGCTGATGTAAAGCAGACATGAGGGAAATGTTATTTATTAATGTTTTGCTGTGGTATGACTATCTGGATTTTTTAACATTTTTCTCAAATTTGATATTTTTTATAAATAAACACAAAACATATCAACCAAAATTTACCATCATCATAAAGAATAATGTGTCGTGAAAAAACATTCTCAAAATCATTGGGATTTGTTTAAGCGTTCCAGAGTTATTACCAGATAAAGTGATACTGGTTAGATTTAAAAAATTTGGCTCCGTCACTAAGGGGTTAATGTCTCAACTTTATAGCAACTTTTATCTATGTAATTACTGCCCGATTTTGGGGAATAAATCGTAAAATTATCAGTTTGACTCCATGCTCTAAGAAACAAACTATGCGCCTTTTTTAGATAATCGCTTCTAATTTGGGGGTTTGCCACAGACCCTCTTAATTAACTCTTTGATTAAGTAAAGCGTGGCTGGTGGCAGCGTGATGTGTGCGGTTGGTTAGGCTAGTTGGCAGTCCGGAAGGGTCTTATATTGCTGAATGAGGGGCTGCGGCCACAGCATTGCTAATTCCCTTACTGCGGTAGTCTAATTGCCCGTGCACAACAAGCAGCCCGTCCGGCGACTAATTATCCTAGGTGCAGTTCCCTGACTGACCTGAGGGTAAGGGGGGCGCCGGATAGCTGCGAGTTCCAAAGTGGAACTGAGAAAGTGGGATATATATAAATCCCCGCAGTTCTTGGAAGGTTGTTAGCAGTGGTGGGGCATCCAAAATACCCCCCTGCGGTAAACTGTTAGAGCGAGATTAGCTTGCTGTACATATTTGTCACATGGTACCAGTGGCAGGATAACTAAGATAAGCGCCCACTGTGCCAGTGATAGCCGTGTGCCGGCAGTGCGTTGCATTCCTCCGTCCGCTGACATACCCGTGTCAGTGGTGGGATTGTGACATACTGGTGGCACCGGCCGCGCTGTTTGTCACAGTGAGGCGGTGTGTGGCTGTGTGTATGTGTGAGGCTGTGTGTGTGGCTGTGGATGTGTGAGGCTGTGTGTATGTGTGAGGCTGTGTGTGTATGTGTGAGGCTGTGTGTATGTGTGTGGCTGTGTGTATGAGTGAGGCGGTGTGTGGCTGTTTGTATGTGTGTGGCTGTGTGTATGTGTGTGGCTGTGTGCATGTGTGTAGCTGTGTTTATGTGTGTGGCTGTGTGTATGTGTGTGGCTGTGTGTATGTGTGAGGCTGTGTGTATGTGTGAGGCTGTGTGTATGTGTGTGGCTGTGTGTATGTGTGAGGCGGTGTGTGGCTGTTTGTATGTGTGAGGTGGTGTGTGGCTGTGTGTATGTGTGAGGCTGCATGTGGCTGTGTATGTATGAGGCGGTGTGTAGCTGTTTGTATGTGTGAGGCGGTGTGTGGCTGTGTGTATGTGTGAGGCTGTGTGTATGTGTGTGGCTGTGTGTAGCTGTGTGTATGTGTTAGGCTGTGTGTATGTGTGTGGCTGTGTGTATGTGTGTGGCTTATTTGTATGCGTGAGGTGGTGTGTGGCTGTTTGTATGTCTGAGGCGGTGTGTGGCTGTGAGTATATGTGAGGCTGTGTGTGGCTGTGTGTGTGAGGCTGTGTGTATGTGTGAGGCTGTGTGTGGCTGTTTATGTGTGTGGCTATGTGTATATGCTGGCTGTGTGTATGTGTGTGGCTGTGTGTATGTGTGTGGGTGTGTGTATGTGTGTATCTGTGTGGCTGTATGTAGCTGTGTGGCTGTGTGTAGCTGTGTGTATGTGTGTGGCTGTGTGTGTGTGGCTGTGTGTATGTGTGTGGCTGTGTTTATGTGTGTGGCTGTGTGTATGTGTGAGGCTGTGTGAATGTGTGAGGCTGTGTGTATGTGTGAGGCTGTGTGTGTGTGTGTGTGTGTGTGAGTCTGTGTGTGAGGTTGTGTGTGGCTGTGTGTGGCTGTGTGTATGTGTGTGGCTGTATGTATGTGTGAGGCTGTGTGGCTGTGTGTATGTGTGTAGCTGTGTGGCTGTGTGTATATGTGAGGCTGTGTGTATGTGTGTGGCTGTTTGTGGCTGTGTGTATGTGTGTGGCTGTGTGTGGCTGTGTGTAGCTGTGTGTGAGGCTGTGTGTATGTGTGAGGCTGTGTGTATGTGTGAGGCTGTGTGTATGTGTGAGGTGGTGTGTGGCAGTTTGTATGTGTGGCTGTGTGTATGTGTGTGGCTGTTTGTGGCTGTGTGTATGTGTGTGGCTGTGTGTAGCTGTGTGTGAGGCTGTGTGTATGTGTGAGGCTGTGTGTATGTGTGAGGCTGTGTGTATGTGTGTGGCTGTGTGTATGTGTGAGGCTGTGTGTGGCTGTGTGTGTGTGTGGCTGTGTATGTGTGTGGCTGTGTGTGTGTGTGGCTGTGTATGCGTGAGGCGGTGTGTGGCTGTTTGTATGTGTGAGGCGGTGTGTGGCTGTGTGTATGTGTGAGGCTGTGAGTGGCTGTGTATATGTGTGTGGCTGTGTGTATGTGTGTGACTGTGTGTAGCTGTGTGTATGTGTGTGGCTGTGTGTATGTGTGTGGCTGTGTGTATGCGTGAGGCGGTGTGTGGCTTTGTGTTTATGTGAGGCTGTGTGTGGCTGTGTGTGTGTGGCTGTGTATGTGTGAGGCTGTGTGTATGTGTGTGGCTGTGTGTATGTGTGAGGGGTGTGTGGCTGTTTGTATGTGTGAGGCTGTGTGAGGCGGTGTGTATGTGTCAGGCTGTGTGTATGTGTGAGGCTGTGTGTGGCTGTGTATGTGTGTGACTGTGTGTATGTGTGTGGCTATGTGTATATGGTGGCTGTATGTATGTGTGTGGCTGTGTGTATGTGTGTGGCTGTTTGTAGCTGTGTGGCTGTATGTAGCAGTGTGGCTGTGTGTAGCTGTGTGTACGTGTGAGGCTATGTGTATGTGTGAGGCTGTGTGTATGTGTGAGGCTGTGTGTATGTGTGTGGCTGTGTTTGGCTGTGTGTATGCGTGAGGCTGTGTGTATGTGTGAAGCTGTGTGTGGCTGTGTGTGACTGTGTGTGTAGCTGTGTGGCTGTGTGTATGTGTGAGGCTGTGTGAGGCTGTGTGTATGTGTGAGGCTGTTTGTATGTGTGTGGCTGTTTGTGGCTGTGTGCATGTGTGTGGCTGTGTGTATGTGTGAGGCTGTGTGGCTGTGTGTATGTGTGTGGCTGTGTGTAGCTGTGTGGCTGTGTGTATATGTGAGGCTGTGTGTATGTGTGTGGCTGTGTGTATGTGTGTGTATGTGTGTGGCTGTGTGTAGCTGTGTGTGGCTGTGTGTATGTGTGAGGCTGTGTGTATGTGTGAGGCTGTGTGTATGTGTGAGGTGGTGTGTGGCAGTTTGTATGTGTGAGGCGGTGTGTGGCTGTGTGTATGTGTGAGGCTGTGTGTGTGGCTGTGTGTGTGTGGCTGTGTATGTGTGTGGCTGTGTGTGTGTGGCTGTGTATGTGTGAGGCAGTGTGTGGCTGTTTGTATGTGTGAGGCGGTGTGTGGCTGTGTGTATGTGTGAGGCTGTGAGTGGCTGTGTATATGTGTGTGGCTGTGTGTATGTGTGTGTGACTGTGTGTAGCTGTGTGTATGTGTGTGGCTGTGTGTATGTGTGTGGCTGTGTATGCGTGAGGCGGTGTGTGGCTGTGTGTTTATGTGAGGCTCTGGGTGGCTGTGTGTGTGTGGCTGTGTATGTGTGAGGCTGTGTGTATGTGTGTGGCTGTGTGTATGTGTGAGGCGGTGTGTGGCTGTTTTTTATGTGTGAGGCTGTGTGAGGCGGTGTGTATGTGTCAGGCTGTGTGTATGTGTGAGGCTGTGTGTGGCTGTGTATGTGTGTGACTGTGTGTATGTGTGTGGCTATGTGTATATGGTGGCTGTATGTATGTGTGTGGCTGTGTGTATGTGTGTGGCTGTTTGTAGCTGTGTGGCTGTATGTAGCAGTGTGGCTGTGTGTAGCTGTGTGTACGTGTGAGGCTGTGTGTATGTGTGAGGCTGTGTGTATGTGTGAGGCTGTGTGTATGTGTGTGTATGTGTGTGGCTGTGTGTATGCGTGAGGCTGTGTGTATGTGTGAAGCTGTGTGTGGCTGTGTGTATGTGTGTGACTGTGTGTATGTGTGTGTAGCTGTGTGGCTGTGTGTATGTGTGAGGCTGTGTGAGGCTGTGTGTATGTGTGAGGCTGTTTGTATGTGTGTGACTGTTTGTGGCTGTGTGTATGTGTGTGGCTGTGTGTATGTCTGTGGCTGTGTGTAGCTGTGTGTCTGTGTGTAGCTGTGTGGCTGTGTATGTGTGAGGTTGTGTGTATGTGTGAAGCTGTGTGTGGCTGTGTGTGAGCCTGTGTGTATGTGTGATACGTGTGTGAGCTGTGTGATACGTGTCATCGTGAGCTGTGTGTGTGAGCTGTGTGATACGTGTGAGCGTGAGCTGTGTGATACGTGTGAACGTGAGCTGTGTGTGTGATACGTGTGAACGTGAGCTGTGTGTGTGATACGTGTGAGCGTGAGCTGTGTGATACGTGTGAGCTGTGTGTGTGAGCTGTGTGATGTGTGTGTGATACGTGTGAGCTGTGTGTATGTGAGAGACGTGTGATATATGTGTGTGTGAGCTGCATGTAAGTGTGAGCTGTGTATGTGAGCTGTGAGATACGGTTGTGACACGTGTGAGCTGTGTGTGTCAGCTGTGTATGTGATCTGTGAGATACAGTTGTGATACGTGTGAGCTCTGTTAGTCAGCTGTTGATGTGAGCTGTTAGATATGGTTGTGATACGTGTGAGCTGTGTGCAGGGCCGGCGTCAGCACTAGGCGTACCCGGGCAAGTTCCGGGGCCCTGGCGAGACGGGGGGGCCCACTTGCACCTGAACAAGTTTTTTTATTTTTTTTATTTATAATTCTGTGGTCGGTCCCCCACCCTCCGCCAAACATCATACTCACCACTATGAGAGAGCGTGCGGTCCACATGTTACCACTCATTAAGGTCATGAATATGGCCGCCACTCCTCTCCCATAGGCGTGGCACCCATGTTCATGACCTTAATGAGCGGTACCACGTGACCGCACGCACTCACAGGAAAAAGTTACCGGCGCCTGGACTCAGGTGAGCGGCGTTGAGAATGAGCGGCCGGGGGGAGAATGAGCGCAGCCCCCGGGGGAGATGAGAGTGAGACGGGGGAAATGAGAGTGCGGGGGGAAATGAGCCCAGTGGGGGAGATGAGAGTGTGCGGGGGGGAGATGAGAGTGGGGGGAGATGAGCCCAGCGGGGCAGATGAGAGTGAGGGGGAGAATGAGCCTAGCGAGGGAGATGAGAGAGGGGGGGAAATGAACCCAGCCGGGGAGATGAGAGGGGGGAAATGAACCCAGCAGGGGAGATGAGAGGGGGGGAAATGAGCCCAGCGGGAGAGATGAGAGTGAGGGGGAAATGAGCCCAGTGGGGAAGATGAGAGTTAGGGGGGGAGATGAGAGTGAGCGGGGGAGAAGAGAGTGAGCGGGGGGGGGCAATGAGCCCAGCGGGTTAGATGAGCCCATTATTCTCTATGGGGCATTATATTGGGCCCATTCTATATGTATGGACCATTATATGAGGCCCATTATCCTGTTTGGAGCATTATATGGGGGCCATTATCCTGTTTGGAGCATTATATGGAGCCCATTATCCTGTCTGGAGCATTATATGGGGCCCATTATCCTGTATGTAGCATTATATGTGGCCCATTATCCTGTTTGGAGCATTATATGGGGCCCAGTATCCTGTTTGGAGCATTATATGGGGCCCATTATCCTGTTTGGAGCATTTATATGGGGCCCATTATCTTGTTTGGAGCATTATATGGGGCCCATTATCCTGTATGGAGCATTATATGGGGTCCATTATCCTGTGTGGAGCATTATATGGGCCCATTATCCTGTTTGGAGCATTACATGGTGTCCATTATTCTGTATGGAGCATTATATGGGGCCCATTATTCTGTATGATGCATTATATGATGTCCATTATTCTGTATGGAGCAATATATGGGGTCCATTATTCTGTATTGATCATTATATGGGGGCTCATTATTCTATATGGATCATTATGTTGGCCCATTATTCTGTATGGATCATTATATTGGGGCTGTTGTTCTGTATGGAGCATTATATGGTTTCCATTCAGTATGGAACATTATATGAGGCCCATTTGCTGTATGGAGTTCTGTATGGAGCATTGTATGGGGCCCATTATTCTGTATAGAGCAATATATGCCCATTATCCTGTATGGAGCATTATATGAGGCCCATTATCCTGTTGAGAGCATTACATGGTGTCCATTATTCTGTATGGAGCATTATATGGGGCCCATTATTCTGTATGATGCATTATATGATGTCCATTATTCTGTATAGCGCATTATATGGGGCCCATAATTCTGTATTGATCATTATATGGGGCCCGTTATTCTGTATGGAGCATTATATGGTTTCCATTCTGTATGGAGCATTATATGAGGCCCATTTGCTGTATGGAGTTCTGTATGGAGCATTGTATGGGGGCTCATTATTCTATATGGATCATTATATTGGCCCATTATTCTGTATGGATCATTATATTGGGCCCGTTATTCTGTATGGAGCATTATATGGTTTCCATTCTGTATGGAGCATTATATGAGGCCCATTTGCTGTATGAAGTTCTGTATGGAGCATTGTATGGGGCCCATTATTCTGTATAGAGCATTATGTGATGCCCATTATTATGTAAGGAGCATTATGTGAGGACCCTTTTTCTGTTTGAAGCAATATATGGGGCCCATTAACCCGTATGAAGCAATATATGGGGCTCATTATACTGTATAGAGCAATACATGGCGCTCATTATATTGTATGGAGCATTATATAGGGCTTATTATTCTGTATAGAGCAAAATATGGGGCTCATTATTCTGTATGAAGCATTATATGATGTTCATTATTCTGTATGAAGCAATATTTGGGCCTTATTATATTGTGTGGAGCATTATATGAGGCTCATTATTCTGTATGAAGCAATATTTGGGGCTTATTATATTTTATGGAGCAATATATGAGGCTCATTATTCTGTATGAAGCATTATATGAGGCTCATTATTCTGTATGAAGCAATATATGAGGCTCATTATTCTGTATGGAGCATTATATGGGGCTCATTATTCTATATGGAGCATTATATGAGGCTCATTATTCTGTATGAAGCAATATATGGGGCCCAATAAACTGTATGGAAGACTATGTGATGCCCTGAATACTGTATGGAGTTCTATACTGTCCGGTCTTAAATAAAAACTTTTGAATCCCCACTAGGGTACGCACTGTGCTCTGCGAGGACTTGCTGGTTTCTGCGCTATTGTAGAATTTACAATAGAGATAACTCATGTAATGTAAGAAGTACTGTAAGTGATATCTTTGGCATTGTACTATACCTATATTTCTTTGCCGTATCTGTGCATCATGAATTGTGGTACGTGTTAAAGGGCCCACTGAGACACTTTCGCCCGGGGCCCACAAAAACCTGGAGCCGGCCCTGGCTGTGTGATACGTGTGTGATATACATGTGTGTGAACTGTGTGTGTGAGCGTGAGCTGTGTGAGTTTGAGCTACTTGTGGGTGAGCTGTGTGATACGTGTGTGTGAGCTGTGTGATACGTGTGTGTGAGCTGTTTGTGTGTGAGTATGAGCTGTGTGATACATGCGTGTGTGAGCGTGAACTGTGTGTGCGCTACTTGTGTGTGTGATACATGTGTGTGTGAGCTGTGTGATACGTGTGTGTGAGCTACTTCTGTGTGAGCTGTATGATACAGCGCGTGTGATACGTGTGAGGTGTGTGTGTGTGTGAGCTACTTGTGTGAGCTGTGTGATACATGTGTGTGTGATACATGTGAGCTGTGTGTGTGTGTGATACGTGTGTGTGAGACACGTGTATGTGTGTGTGTGTGAGAGTGAGCTGTGTGTGTGAGCTATGTGTGTGTGAGCTACTTGTGTGAGCTGTGTGTGAGACACGTGTGTGTGTGTGTGTGTGAGCTAAAGCAAAAGTTGGCACAATCTACCAGTGTTCTATGATTTGGGTGAGGACATTCATTGTGTGTGGGCTGGTGATTTTTTTTTTGGGCCAGGGCTGCTTTTTGGTCTCAGTCCGGCCCTGGTATGTTTAATGATCGGTTTCGATCATATTCGGTAATTTCTACTAACATTGAATCTGATGACATTCGGCTGTGTTCAACGAAAATTGCAAAAACAAAATTCGATTCCGATCATATTTGGAACCGAATCCGAAAAAATTCGCTCATCTCTAGTCGTAACCATGGATATCTAAGGTCTTGCAATGTCTGCACATGAGGAAAGAGACATAGCGAATCCAAAAAACACTACTACATTTCTAATTGGAGGTATTTGCTAATATTATCATTATTATTACACTTACATATTTGGATAGGATCTTGGAGATGGGAATGCCCCTTTAATTTTCCAATGGGGCCACATGACAGACCTTGACTATTGTGGAGGCCGAACCAATAGGCTGAAATTGATTTTGCTCAATATTAATATTAAAAAAAAATGATTAACAATTGTATGACTTAATTTTGAGCCCTTATATAGCCTTTTATATACTGTATGAGCCCTCACATTCCATACACATATTCGTTAAAAAAAACAAAACACAACACATGCAGAGATATTCACCTCGCTCCGTTCCCCCGGCGCTCTGCTGCAGCCCACTTCTGCTGACCAACGCGCAATGACGTAATTAACATGACTTATATTCGGCGCAACTGCCGTCCGTAACAATGACGGACAGCGTTCGGACCAATGTTACACAATGGGGCAGTGAGAGAAGAGATTTTTTTCACTGACCAAATCTGCATGAAAAATAAAATAGCAGCATGCACTAGTTTCTGCCTAGTCTCAGCTGAGACTCACCCATTCAAGTCTATAGGTGCGTAAAATAAAACGGACCAACTCAGAACATCTGATCGGCATCTGATCTTTCTGCATGCATTTCTAATATAAACCTTGGAAACTGTAATTGATCATGTCCATTTTTTGTGTAGATGTGTGAAAATGGATCCCACACAGATGTCACACGGATGATAAAAAAAAGTCTTGAGTTTTCTGGATGATTATTGGACTATTTCTCATATGCTCGTTTGTAGGGGCCTTTAGGGTATGTGCACACGTAGTTTTTTGTTTGTGCGAATTTTGGAGAGAAAACCGCAGGTAAATCCTGCGGTTTTGCCTGTGGTTTTGCCCTGCGGTTTTACACCTCATAATGGATGAGGTGTAAAACTGCAGCATTTCTGCACCAAACAATTGACATGCTGCGGATTGTAAACCGCAGCAAAACCGCGCGGAAAAATCCGCAGCATGTGCACAGCGTTTTTTTATTTCCATAGGAAATAAAGGTACTGTACAATGCAGCAGAATCTGCTGCGGACCCGCAGGTGCAGAAACGCTGCGGAACCGCAGCAGAATCCGCACCGTGTGCACATGGCCTTAAACACAGAGGAAAGTCTGTGTAATCAGATTAATAATATATTGATGCAAACAATGGATTTCATGTCACGATAAGCTTACTAACTGAAGACCTTTTAACAATCCAACCCACTAAATTGGTTTTGGTCTGACACTCTTGGTACTTTTAACCCTTTCGCGCCTGAGCCTGTTTTTGCCTTCGTGACCAGGCCAATTTTTTCAATTCTGACCAGTGTCACTTTATGAGGCCATAACTCTAGAACGCTTCAACGGATCCTGCTGATTCTGACATTGTTTTCTCATGACATATTGTACTTCAGGATAGTGGTAAAATTTCTTAGATATGAACTGCGCTTATATGTTAAAAAAATCGAAATTTGGCAAAAATTTTGAACATTTTGCAATTTTCAAACTTTTAATTTTTATGCCCTTAAATCAGAGAGTGATATCGCACAAAATAGTTAATAAATAACATTTCCCACATGTCTACTTTACATCTGCACAATTTTGGAAACATGATTTTTTTTTTTTTAGGAAGTTATAAGGGTTAAAAGTTGACCAGCGATTTCTCATTTTTACAACAAAATTTACAACACCATTTTTTTTAGGGACCACCTCACGTTTGAAGTGAGTTTGGGGGGTCAATATGACAGAAAATACCCAAAAGTGACACCATTCTAAAAACTGCACCTCTCAATGTACTCAAAACCACATTCAAGAAGTTTATTAACCCTTCAGGTGCTTCACATGAATGAATGGAATGTGGAAGGAAAAAATAAACATTTAACTTTTTTTCACAAACATTTTACTTCAGAACCATTTTTTTTATTTTCACAAGTGTAAAAACAGAAAATGAACCACAAAATTTTTTTGTGCAATTTCTCCCAAATACGCCGATACCCCGTATGTGGGGCTAAACCACTGTTTGAGCACACGGCAGAGCTCAGAAAGGAAGGAGTGCCGTTTGACTTTTTCAATGCAGAATTGGCTGGAATTGAGATAGGACGCCATGTCGCATTTGGAGAGCCCCTAATGTGCCTAAACAGTGGAAACCCCCACAAGTGACCCCATTTTGGAAACTAGACCCCTTAAAGAACTTATCTAGATTCGTCGTGAGCACTTTGAACCCCCAAGTGCTTCACAGAAGTTTATAACGTAGAGCCATGAAAATAAAAAATCATTTTTGTTCCACAAACATGATCTTTTAGCCCCCAATTTTTTATTTTCACAAGGGTAACAGGAGAAATTGGACCCCAAAAGTTGTTGTCCAATTTGTCCTGAGTACACTGGTACCCCATATGTGGAAGAAAACTACTGTTTGGGCACACAGGGGGGCTCGGAAGGGAAGTAGTGACGTTTTGGAATGCAGACTTTGATGGAATGGTCTGTGGGTGTCATGTCGCGTTTGCAGAGCCCCTGATGTGCCTAAACAGTGGAAATCCTCCACAAGTGACCCCTTTTTGGAAACTAGACCCCCCCAAGGAACTTATCTAGATGTGTGGTGAGCACTTTGAACCCCCAAGTGTTTCACTAAAGTTTATAATGTAGAGCCGTGAAAATAAAAAAATCATTTTTTTTCCACAAAAATGATCTTTTAGCTCCCAATTTTTATTTTCATAAGGGTAACAGGAGAAATTGGACCCTAAGAGTTGTTGTCCAATTTGTCCTGAGTACGCTGGTACCCCACATGTGGGGGGGGACCACTGTTTGGGCACACGGTGGGGCTCGGAAGGGAAGTAGTGACGTTCTGGAATCAGACTTTGATGGAATGGTCTGCGGGCGTCATATTGCATTTACAGAGCCCCTGATGTGCCTAAACAGTGGAAATCCTCCACAAGTGACCCCTTTTTGTAAACTAGACCCCCCCAAGGAACTTATCTAGATGTGTGGTGAGCACTTTGAACCCCCAAGTGTTTCACTAAAGTTTATAATGTAGAGCCGTGAAAATAAAAAAATCATTTTTTTTCCACAAAAATGATCTTTTAGCTCCCAATTTTTATTTTCACAAGGGTAACAGGAGAAATTGGACCCTAAGAGTTGTTGTCCAATTTGTCCTGAGTACGCTGGTACCCCACATGTGGGGGGGGACCACTGTTTGGGCACACGGTGGGGCTCGGAAGGGAAGTAGTGACGTTCTGGAATGCAGACTTTCATGGAATGGTCTGCGGGCGTCATATTGCATTTACAGAGCCCCTGATGTACCTAAACAGTGGAAACCCCCAATTCGAATTCCAACCCTAACCCCAACACACCCCTAACTCTAGCCCTAACCCTAGCCCTAACCCTAGCCCTAACCCTAGACCTAGCCCTAGCCTGCCTACCTGCTTTTTTTTTCTTTACTTTTTTTTTTATTTTTGTGTTTTTTATTTTTTGTATTTTTGACTCATAGTAACGCCACTTCTCCTCTGATCTCACACTGGCAGATGATCAGAGGAGAAGCAGCGTTACTATGTCACAAGATCGCTGCCCGGCACATAGTAACGCCACTTCTCCGCTGATCTCACACTGACAGATGAGCAGAGGTGAAGCAGCGTTACTGTGTGACAAGATCGCTGCCTGACACAGCTGTGCCAGGCAGCGATCAGCTGTGCCAGGCAGCGATCTAGTCACACTGTAACGCTGCTTCACCTCTGCTCATCTGTCAGCATGAGCTCAGAGGAGAAGTCGCGTTATAATGAGGGAGATCGCCGGGAAACAAGCAGCTTTCCCAGCGAGCTCTCTCATTGGCTGCTGTGACGCGATGTCATCAGGACCTGAACCAATCAGGTCTCGATGACGTCGGGGGTCCCAGCATGCATTGTGCACCGGGATCCCCGCGTTATAAGGTATGAGGGGGTCCCGGGGGGCACAAAACCGCCGACAGTAGATAAACGTCGGCGCTGCACAAAGCCCAGCAAGCGCCAACGTTTATCTACTGTGGGCGGTCGCGAAGAGGTTAAGGGCCCGTTACACATAGTGATATCGCTAGCAATATCGCTGTAACGTCACTGGTTTTGTGACGTAGCAGTGTTATTGCTAGCGATATCACTACATGTGACACTTACCTCCGACCGGCTCCCCCACAATGATCGCTGATCGCGCGAGAACGTCCTGGACCGTTTCTCGTCGGGCGATTCCTGCTGAGCTTCCTGTGGCGCCGACGAGCGACGCGTGGATGCGGGCGGGAGGACGCAGGATCGGCTTGTCTGACAGGTAAGTAGCGACCCCCGACCCCAGCGATGTCACTGGTGAGATCTGCCTGTGTGGCAGCTCACTAGCAACCACTTAGCGATGCACCAGCAATCCATATGGTTGTCGGGATCGCTTGTGCATCACTACGTGTAACAGTACCCTTAGTTTGCCTAGACTGGTCAACTGTACTGCCCCTAATTTTGGACAAAAACAGGTATTCATATTAGACATGAACATGTTCTAACCCAACCAAACCTACACCGGATGCACCGTGGGATGGATTCAAACCCCAAGGGGTACACGTTGCGGATTGTGCTGCGGATTTTTCCATGCGGACCTGCGGTTTATCTGTGGATTAGCCTGCGGTTTTGCCCTGCGGTTTGACACCTGTACAATGATATATATCTTTTTACTGCAGTGTGGAATATAACAGCTATTCCATAGAGGAATCCAGTACAGAAACCTACAAAGTGTGCTTGTACATGGCAAGTTTACAATTTTTTTTTTAAACACAATTTGCGCATATTGCAGCACAAAAAAAAAAAAATTACACACACAAACAAGCATGTCTAAATCACGGGCATTTTTTTTTCTTTCTTTTTTTTTTTGGGGGGGGGGGGGGGTTGGAGAGATGGCATCCCAATAATCAAAACAATACCCAGAGAAAAGCATATAATCAAACTGTTTTAAGCCATTTCCAAAGCCACTGTGTTTTTTAAACCTTGGCCAGTGTTTTCAGTTAAAAAAAAGGCAACAAGTCACTACATGTAATGGATTTGTCACTGTTTCAAGTTTTCAGCACTCAGACCGAAGTGTGCGGCTACATGTATTTCTATGCAGCCGCACGCTCCCGTCCGAGTGCCGGTGGCAGTGCCAGGTTTTCATGCGAGAGACTCGCACAAGAATCGTGGAGTCTCTCCCAAGTGAGTATGAGCCCTAAACTGTAAGCTTTTGTGCTCCCTCTAGTGGTCACCTCGAGAAGTCAGCAGAGGATTTGGAGATCTGTATGAGATCCAACTGCTATAAGGATACATTAGCACCTTAGTGCAAAATGACATACATCACTGATGGGGTTGCCATGTTGAGAGAGCTCAGGAGCTACTGTTAACCATTTAAATGTTACTGTTAGTTTCTGACATCAGTGTTTAAATGTACCAATGGTTGCATGCACCAGCTCCCAGTGGTACCCGTGGAATATAAAGACAGTAGGGGGGATGCTGAAGACCCACTGTTCCTGCTATATTAGTACTACTATAGTATTATTACTCTATTCTACAATAGTGTTGTTTTGCAGCATATACAACATGGTGGCTCAGTGGTTAGCAATGCAGCGCTGGAGTCCTGGGGTCAAGACCCACCAAGGTCAATATCTGCAAGGAGTTTGTATGTTCTCTCCGTGTTGGCGTGGGTTTCCTCCAGGTTCTCTGGTTTCCTCCTACATCCCAAGGACATACTGATAGGGAATTTAGATTGTGAGCCCCATTGGAGACAGCGATGACAATATGTGCAAACTGTAAAGTGCTGCGCAATATGTTGGTGCTATATAAAGATTATTATTATAGTATAACCCAGGGGTGCACAACATTTTTTAGCCCACGGGCCAGATTGACGTACCAAACCATTCCCAAGAGCAATATTTTTAAAGGGATACTTATTAGTGATGAGCGAGTATACTCGTTACTCAAGATCTCCCGGGCATGCTCGGGTGATCTCCGAGTATTTGGATGTACTCGGAGATTTAGTTTCTGTCGCCTCAGCTGAATGATTTGCGGCTGCTAACCAGCCTGAATACATGTGGGGATTGCCTGTTTGTTAGGAAATCCCCAGATGTATTCAGGCTGTCTAGCAGCCGCAAATAATGCAACTACGGCGACAGAAACTAAATCTCTGAGCACATCCAAATACTCGGAGATCACCCGAGCATGCTCGGGAAATCTCGACTAATGAGTATACTCACTCATCAATAATACTTATATGAATACATCACTGGAACCATCATCAGTATATTAATACATCATTAGAACCACATTTTCAGTATTTGATGAGGATTTGGAGAGTTTCTGCTCCAAAAAAAATAGTATAAACACACTCTAACTTAAACTGAGCTTTTGCATCAGTAACTCACCAAATTTTTCTCATAATCTGAAATCTGTAAGTTTTTAGGATTTTTGAATTTTAACACAGCCATAAAGCACATTATGGATTGCTACATGTGTACAAGAGCAGAACCACCATCAGCACATGTATGCATCACCAGAACCACGATCAGTACATGAAAGCAGCATCAGAACCACCATCAGTACATGAAAGAAGCATCAGAGCGTCTCTTTGCAGACTTCCCTCTTCTCAGTCTTCAGCAGCACTTCCCAACACAGTGCTTTTAGAAATAAAATTATTTTTATACTGCCTCATAAATATAAATAACTCCTATTCTGTGCTCCTGATTAAATAATTGCCCCACACTGCTTCTTTTACAAAATATCCCTCTCACACTACCTTCTCCATAGTATCCCCCTTCAAACTACCTGTAACGTCTGCCTGAGGCTACAGGTTCAAAATGGCTGCCTCGAACAGACGTGGCACAATCCACTCTGGCAGGCTCCAGAGAAATCCCAATACCCTTTAACCCCTGTACAGGGATTTGGTTTTACAATAGGACTCAGTGGAATGTTACCATGGAAGAGCAGCCGTCAGGAAGTACGAATAGTCACCAAGCAGGGTCAGAGCCAAGAGGTCATGTCAAGGACAAAATCAGGATCCGTAAGAATAATCAGAAACATACCGGGGTCGAAACAGGAATATGCTAAAACAAACAGGAGCAGAAGATGCACAAGTAGCCAGGGAAACATTAAACAACATGTGGCAGCTTCCAGCAACAAGCTAGAAGCATTAGTAGGCTGTGGTGCTCTCCAATGAGCTGGATCAGAGAGCTTATAACTTCAGCTGGAATTGCACACACTCATACTGCCAGACTGGACTGCACTGCAGGTTCCAGCCACTCTAATCTTAGTGGCTCGACAGAGTATGTCACCCAGAGCTTCTGGTTCTGACATTTCTATCAACAGTACTGCCTGCAAAGTGAATACAGTGGTGCCTGGATACAGAAGCAGAAGTCGCAGGAGCAGGTTCTGGTGGAGATGTAGGGAAGGTGACCTGACGGACGGACGGACTAGTCAGAGTGAAGAAAGATAGGTTTGCACAGTGTAGGTAGGAGTCAGTGATTACAGTGGGGAAACAACTAGGAAAGTGTAGTGGACGTGCAGTACCTTGGGATGACCATTAGATGGCAGGGTGGAGTGTGAGCAAAGGACTCTACAGCAGCTTAGGGCTTTAGAAACCGTTGGTCATGGGGGGCGTGGTGACAGTTAGAGTGACAGTTTCAAGGAACCGGGGGAGTTATAAATACTGAGGGAGGGTTCCAGAAAGTTCCAGTCCCCAGGGGGAGCTCAAGTGACAGGAGGACTACGACAGTCTGTGCACTCTGAGGAGAATCCAGACCAGGGGGACTGAGGAGAGAGGACGTCAGGGGGGTGGTCCTGACAGGAAAGGACCGCAGTTGAGACGAGGTACTGGGTGTAAGACACCGTATGTGACACGATGACTGAGCAGTAGAAGCGCTGTTGGTTAATGGGCCTAAGGCGGCCACAGTGACGGAACTGTCAGGAGCGTCGACAGTAAAGGAGGGGACGGTGTGTGCAGACACGTCTCCAGTGTACGGTGTGAGAAGCGGCTCTGGAAACGGAGGGCCGCGAGGTGTGCCGTCAGTCGGACGGCAAGTGAAGAAATAAACTTGGACCTGTTGCACCCAGAATCTGCCTCCATCATGTCTCTGTTGTCATCTCTGCGCGGTATAAAAGTAGGACCACCCCCCCCAGCTCGGCACCCCACCACCGACACTACATTTGGCGTAGTCGGCAGGATAGACGCCGCTAATACATCATCTTCTGCGGCAGGCCTACCTCAAAGACTGGAAAAGGACTTGGACTACTCTGTTTGGATTACAATTACCTGTGGATTACAAATGACCTACCTGTGGAATACAAATGGGAAGCAGTATGTGCCTGGAGATCGACGCTTCCATATATTGGACCCTGACAGGAGGGTGGAGAGGCCTGCCGACACCTCACCTCACAGAGGGAGTGGCACAGAAGAAAAACTTGGCTGCGGCTGTCTGATGCCATTCGAGTGCTGCCCAACGGACGGTATGAGACTCTGCAGGTGTCGGGGCATCGGCCGCCTAGAGTGGCAGTGGCGGCAGGGGATGGAGCTGTGCCAGAAGTCGCCCTCAGAGCCACGGGAGAGCAGCGGGATGCTGAGCTGGGGAGCGGAGCCTGAGCGGAGTCAGCGAGAACGGCCGCCACCAATACCAGCAGAGGACTTCTCAGCGGAGCCCCCGAGTTTGGGGGAAAGACCCGCGGGACAGTGGAGCGAGGGACGGAGGCTGCGGGTGAAGCCGCGTATTGATGTGATGGAGGCCGCAGCGCCGGGGAAGGTGAGAGTACCCCCGGCACCACCAGTGCCTCCGCCAGCGGCCCTCATCATTCCGCCGCAGCACGCTGCCCCCTGCGCACCGGAAGGCCTGGGTACATCGGGCCCAGTGGTGTATGCAGAGTTGTGCGAGGCCCCTGCTCAAGTCCCTGAGGTACCCCGCCTGGAGCCGCCAGTGCGGAAGTCATCCAAAGAAGACGCTGCTGCGTTCCCCCTGCTGATAGCAGCTGCGTCGTTGGAACCGGCCGTTACTCCGGCTCCATTGGAAGTAGTGGATGCGGCCTGTCCTGAGGCCGCGGTTATGCCGCTGCTGAAGTCGACTGCGGCCGACTTAGTGGGCCTTGTGATTCCAGCCTCCAAGGACCCGGTTGTCCCCATTTGCCACCTGGCCCCAGCGGCTGTTGAGCCGCAAAAATCATCGGCCGCCTCTGATCCACGTCCTTCCTCGGTTAAGTCCCGCCCACCGGACTCCAGGGCTCATGCCGGACCCTCTGTTTGGGTTGCAGGAGTTATAGAGAAGAAGAGGGCCAGGGGGCAGGAAGTCTGGAGCCTGCTCCATGAGAGGGGAGAGGCTGGCATGGCGGCTGCACGACCCCCGGGACGGCTCGTTTATACTATCTTGCAGAAAGGGACACTTCTTGCATCCTGGGAGCTCCACGGTTGTGGGGTCCCATACTACTGACCACCGAAAGGAGGATTGAACTGTCAGGAGTTCGTTGCACCGTTGTGCAGGTCAAAAGGACAGTTCGCGGTCAGCTTTTAAAAAAAAAAGAAATGTTTATCTGTGATTTTTGTCTGTTTTTCTATGTTCCTCTTACAGGATAGTTTGTGTTTACTTGTTAGACTGACAGAGCGGGGATACTTAGAAGAGAGGGAGTGTCCATGTCCAAGGAAGGGGGGAGAAAGAAGACATGCAATGTTATGTTGTTATATGTTGGTTTTAAAATGAGCAAAAGAAAACGGAAAAAAAAATTATAAAAAAATGGGGTACTTGTGCTATTATAAAGTTGTATGATGTATAATATGCAAAGTAAAATGCAACAGGTCCGGGTAAGGGAAGGTCTGCGGGACCAAAGGAAAGTGTGAGATCCGGTAGGGATCTAAGAGTTGAGGAGGTCTGGGAGACCGGGACGCCGACCATGACATGTAATTGAAAGAAGGAAAATGAGTTGGAAGACGTGAGAAAGACAGCCGTCCTAGGTCAGGTCCCCAACACCACGGACACCCCTGAAGAAGGAAAGGCAGGCGCCGGCAATGATCTGGTAGGTGAGTGGCCTCGATCATGGCGTACCGGATAGTGAAAGGTAACAGTAGGGGAGAGTAGGGGAAAGATACACGCCGTAGAGAGAATACGGGTGTACCTTGCCCAATTTGAAAGATGTTGTCATGTGGCGTGCGCGCTGGTGAGTAGCAGTAGGCTGCTCAGAGCATAGTGCTCCCAGTATGGTTCGGCCCCCGCAGATAGTGGGTTTGGCTCAACTTCTGGTCCGACAACAGAATGTAGGTGTAGATTCAGAACGACGAAGGCAGGGATGACGATTGTCGAGGACGACAATGGACAAAGGAAGGGGGAGTGTAGGGAAGGTGACCTGACGGACGGACGGACTAGTCAGAGTGAAGAAAGATAGGTTTGCACAGTGTAGGTAGGAGTCAGTGATTACAGTGGGGAAACAACTAGGAAAGTGTAGTGGACGTGCAGTACCTTGGGATGACCATTAGATGGCAGGGTGGAGTGTGAGCAAAGGACTCTACAGCAGCTTAGGGCTTTAGAAACCGTTGGTCATGGGGGGCGTGGTGACAGTTAGAGTGACAGTTTCAAGGAACCGGGGGAGTTATAAATACTGAGGGAGGGTTCCAGAAAGTTCCAGTCCCCAGGGGGAGCTCAAGTGACAGGAGGACTACGACAGTCTGTGCACTCTGAGGAGAATCCAGACCAGGGGGACTGAGGAGAGAGGACGTCAGGGGGGTGGTCCTGACAGGAAAGGACCGCAGTTGAGACGAGGTACTGGGTGTAAGACACCGTATGTGACACGATGACTGAGCAGTAGAAGCGCTGTTGGTTAATGGGCCTAAGGCGGCCACAGTGACGGAACTGTCAGGAGCGTCGACAGTAAAGGAGGGGACGGTGTGTGCAGACACGTCTCCAGTGTACGGTGTGAGAAGCGGCTCTGGAAACGGAGGGCCGCGAGGTGTGCCGTCAGTCGGACGGCAAGTGAAGAAATAAACTTGGACCTGTTGCACCCAGAATCTGCCTCCATCGTGTCTCTGTTGTCATCTCTGCGCGGTATAAAAGTAGGACCACCCCCCCCAGCTCGGCACCCCACCACCGACACTACAGAGATGTGACGCTACCCCTCTCCATAATGTCCCCAAATGTACTGTTCATCTCTATATTGCTTCCCCCACACTGGCCTTCTTCATAATCCCCGACACACTGACCCTCTCTGTAATGTTCTCCCTACATTGTCCCCCTCAGTAATGTCCCCCACATACTGCCTATCTCTGTAATGTCCACCACACACTGCCTTTCTCCTTATCACCTCCCCCACACTGCCCCTCTCCATAATATCTCTCCAAACTGCCCCTCTCCATAATATCTCCCCACACTGCTCCTTTCCATAATATCTCCCCCACACAGCCCTTCTCCATAATATCCCCCCTGCACAGCATCTCTCCATACTGTTACCTCACACTACCACTCTTCATAATGTCCTCCCACACATTGCAATCACCATAATGTCCCGCCCAAACTGCACCTTTCCATAATATTTCCCCCACACAGCCTGTCTTCATAAAGTCCATCCACCGTACACTATAATATGCCCCCATTAATAACCCCCAATTACCCCATAATATCCCCCATTGCCCTATAATGTCCCCATTTCTCAATAATTCCCCTCACTGACCCATAATATTCCCCATTGCTCCATAATATCTCCCATCGCCGCATAATGTCCCTCATAATATCCTCCATAGGGTCCTCCATTGCCCTATAATGTCCCCCATGTCTCTATGATTCCCCTCATTGCCCCATACTGCCTCCCACCACCCCATAATGTCCCCCATAATATCCTCCATAGGGTCCCCCATTGCCCCATAATGTTCCCCGTATTGGCCACCATAGCTCCATAATGTCCCATGGAAAATAACAGCAAGGACAAAACAAGCACCTTTTATCTTTGGCATGGAGTGCTTAAGTCTGTGATGACATCAGTAGTGTGCTAACCTCATCACGTCGATGCACGTTGGGAGCGAGGGCTGGCAAGCACCACGCTGCTCCTGTCCCCGCGAGACAGTTTTCAAATGTATTCGTATCTGAAAGCTCAATCATTGGAAAAATAAAAATGTTACAGCTCTCTGAAACTAGAAAATGTTATCAGTGCAAGTTTAGTATTACCAAAATCATACTGACGTGGAGAACCATATTTCCAGGTCATTGTTACTGCACGATGAGCACAGTAAAAAAAAAGTCCTCCACCAAGATGGCGCCGCCCGCGCATGCGACGCCGACCTGACAGTGTGTGTAGGTTACTATGCACAATCCTGCTGACAGGTTCACTTTAAATCCCCCATTGGTCAAATCTACTCGGTGAACAAAGGATTGTGTGTTCTACTCCTCTTAAATACCTTGATGTCTCATGGAGGGCACAGTTGGGCTTTCCCCCATACAGATTAAATTGTGGGCAGATCTAGCTCCAATGAATTGGTTACCCTTTTATACATATGTTTCTTTTCAAATAATTTATTAATTTTTAATTCATAAGGGAAAGAAGGGGTAACAAGGGATAAGGGAAAGGAAATGAAATAAAAAATAGAGAACTCCACATTGATACAGAAATAGATACAAAATACAGTCCAGACTTAATGCATAAAATAATACTTTTTCCAGAGTGAGAACAAGTTTACATAAAGATAGAATTCCAGACAGCCCATTTGAGATGATATTTAGACAAGCCATTGTTATTGAGAGTAATTCTTTCCTCCATTTGGCTATGCAATCGTAAATTGTCAACAACGGTGGAAAAAGGTGGTGCATCAGATTTCCTCCACCAAAGAGCTATTATGTTTTTAACCGTAATAAACAAGTGTAACAGCACATATTTTATTGAAGCATCCACCTGTTCCATGTCCATTGATAACAGTACCATCTGGGGCGTAACAATAATGTTAACTGGTGATAGATTTGCCACATGAGCTTTAACCTCTAACCATAACAATTTTAGCTTAGGACAAGTCCAAAAAATATGATAAAGGTTCCCTGGTAAATGGCAATCCCTCCAACATAAAGAAGAAGCATCCTGACTTATATGGGCTAATCTCTCTGGGGTATAGTACCATCTGACTAATACCTTGTAATAAGTTTCCATCAAGGCCATGGATGCAGTAGATCTATATGAGTGATCTATAGCATATTCCCATTGCTCTAGACTAAAAGTCATTCTTAAGTCCGCCTCCCACCGTTCCATATAGGTATGTTTGGAGAAAGTAATGTCTCCATTGAGTCGAGAGTAAATGTTTCTAAGAGACCATTTAGTCCTAGAGTTAATGTTACCAAGCAAAGAGACTACGACATCTAGATTCAAAGACTTTTTGCGCAATAATTTATGGAGAATATCTTTTAAAATCTGATAAGACATAAACTCATCAGAGGGTATATGAAACTTTTCCTTTATCTCGGAAAATGAAATGACCTGAGAACCATCCCATATATCCCCTATTTTTGTTACTTTCCGATCAGACCAGACACTGGGCAGAGAGAATTGGCATATATCAGCTTGCAATTTAAAAGGAAAATTTTTGAAGGAGGAAGTTCTATCTTCTTTTCTTTTTAATTTAGAGAATTTCAACCATATTCCTAAGATAGCATCCAGAATTGGGTGCGTATGATTTCTGTTCTTAGTCTCTAAAAGAAAACTAAAGAAAGTATCCTGCAGAGGCTTATAATTATTACCTGCAAGCTCCAGATCTAACACCCTTTTATACATATGTTTCAACCCACAAATGATAAACCCACTTTACGTTTCTATCTATCAATAGTTCCGTCTTTTTGAATGGTCTTCTATCAATTCTTGTTAGGTTTCCTGAGATGTTCTCTGGACTTTGGACCCTGGACGGCCGCAGCTGGAAAAGGTCTCACCCTGCAACAAAGCCAGCGATCTTGAGAGTTGTCAGCAGCTATATGTTCAAGGTCGCTGATGGAAGCATCATCTGTCTGGAAGAAGGGGATATCCTTCTGCTTCTGAACAAGATTGATAAAGATTGGTGGCAGGTCAGAAAAATCGGCGATTGTGAGAAAAGCAAGCCGTTCAATGTGCCCACCTCTTACATCAATAAGCTGATCACTCACCGAAACCTGGGACACCAAAGCAAAACGGAACATATAGGTAATATATCTGTTACATATCATATATGCAGTTATTACTTACTGATGCACAGAAGAATTTTATTACATAATGGTATCAACTATTGATAAGTTTCTTAGTCGTCAGGAAACATAGAAGTGGACATTTCTGGCAAATGAATATAGCGCTATTCCATAATATAACTTATTGTGAATTGTGACTTTAGATAATAAAGTGAGAAGCATTGACGTTTCTACACACACAAGCAGTATCTCCTGTGCCAAAGTGCAGCCTGCATTCTTCTAATGGATTCGCAGTGCAGATCTGAATGACAGACTGTCTTCTGCTTAAAAAATTGTGGTGCAATAACTAAAGATTTTAGTTAGGCCTTACTTTGTGCCTTTTTTTAATCTATGTGATGGTCTGCTTTTTAACCATTTGCATTCTGTTTGTCCATTTTACTATCTGTGTGTTATCCACTTTTCATGTTCAATAAAACAAAAAAGAAAGAAGGCCCAAGGGGTGGTATGCCAGTCATCATCTGGCAAATCCATAAAAAAAAACCAGCCATCCACAATTTGTTGGTTGTCTGTCTTTTTTCGCTTATACATTTACTTGCATGGGTGAGTTTGGTCTGAAAAATCAGACTACAGTTAATAGCACCTTTTTTATTTAGACCAAAAAAAGAAACAGATGTAAAAAGTCCTATTAAATCTCTATATATAAAGCTGAGTGTATGTATGTGTGTGTGCATCAAGCAATGCCCACTCCACATAGCCCTGACCACTCCACATAGCCATAGTCACTCCACACGCAAAGCCCCGTCCACACGGCCCACGTTGTTAGTGCACACGGGCGGAGACACATTCAGCTCAAAAGCCACCCTGCAAAACTCACTTCAGAGTATCAGTGCGAGCCAGGCACAGGACACATCTAGCTCCGTCATGTCTAGAATGGAGTTGCTCCTGTGAGGCATGATGTCAAGGGAAAGGGAGGAGCCTCATGGATTACACCGCTATACTCATAACAGGAAGTTACTGTGCACGTGTGAGGTGAAAATGAGAGGAGTGAGGGGAAAATAGTGGAGAAAGGGAAAATAGTGGAGTGAGGTGAAAATGAAGAGGTGTAAGTGGACAATGAGAGAAGTGAGGGGAAAATAGTGGAGTGATCAGAAAATGGCAGGTGTGAGGTCAAAATAACAGGTGTAAGGGGGGAAAATGAGAGATGTGAGGGGGAAAATGAGAGGCGTGATGAGAAAATGAGAGAAGTGAGGTGCTGCTGCAGTATGAGGCTGTGTATAGAGAAGAGTGAGGCGCTGCAGGTGGAGACTGTGTATAAGGCCATATTCACACGTTCAGTATTTGGTCAGTATTATACCTCCGTATTTATAAGCCAAAACCATGAGTGGGAGAAAAATGCCAAAGTGGTGACGTGTTTCTAATATACTTTTCCTATGATTGTTTTACTCCAAGTTTTAGCTTACAAATACTGAGGTAAAAATACTGACCAAATAACGTGTGAACGAGGTCTAAAAGAGAAAAATGTGGTGCTGCAGAAGAAGTAGGCTGTGTATACGATACACTTTATTGCAATTAGTGCAATTTCTCTCGGGATCAAGTGTTTCCAATAGTATATGGAAGAGGAGTGTGAGGTGCTGCCGGAGGAGGCGACTATTAAGGAGAAAAGCTGAGCTGCAGAATAATGCTGTGTATAAATGAGGAGCGTGAGGTGCAGGAGTAGGCTGTGTAAAAGGAAGGAGCATGAGATGCAGGCGGAATAAGGCCACTTAACTACAGGACCCTGAACAAGCATTATTCTATCCAATAGAGTTCCTCAACTACTTGGAACCACAAGGTCGCGCCTTCCATCTTCTAGCGATGACGTTCTCCTCCTTGCTTCCCGTCGAGGCTCCGGTGCAGGCATACTGCTCTACAGCAGGTTGCATTATTTACTGGGTTGCTTGGTGCAATTTTGCTACCATCCTTGTTTTCTTTGCTGTAGATGTAGCAGTGCCCAGAATGCTGAGCTGTGTATAACCCTACCCACACCTTTGACTTCCTTTTTTTGTATATTGTGCTTTGTGAGCAAGCTGCCAATTAGTGGTTATCTCAGATCAGATGAGGCAGTAGAGGTGACCACAGGATGTCATCATGGCTGTGCAGATAAATGTATCTTGAGTGTTGTTCATGTTGTGTTGGTGGTCTGTGCGATCAACTAATGGTTTCCCTTTTTCTGTGACAGCAAGCAAAATATTTCATAGATCGCAGGACAACCTGCTCTCTCCCCAATTCTCCCCTGCAAAGATGGAAGGACAAAGTGGTAGTAACCAAAATAGCAAGGACTCTCCACAAAAGGATCCAAAGGTGCAGGTACTAAAGGGCAGCTTGACAAGAACACATAAAAAGAGTGCCAGCTTCTCTCTCAGTTCCTCTTGGCACGGACAGTTCCCTAAAAGTGAAAGGCAGAAAACCACGTTCCAGAAGTGCATGTCAGAAAAGGTAGGTTGACTTGTATAATAAAGCACTAGTAGTATATATGACATACAATATAATTCCCCAATAGGGTATTTGAAAAAAAATATTTATATATTATATTTTTTTAAACCAGGCTTTGTCTTTTAAGGGCATTTTAAATCTTTTTAGATATTATATTTTTTGGGAGAAAGTCCCTTTAATTATTTTAAGTATTTAAAGAAGTTGTCCACAACTGTACAATCCCTTTTTGATAGCTTCACTGAGCAAAATAACACTTCCTACTTGTCTCCCACACTGGTGCAATATCAATATTTTGTGGAATAACCATGATTTTTAATAACAGCTTTCATGCGTCTTGGCATACTTTCCACCAGTCTTTCACACTGCTTCTGGCTCAAAAATTTAAAGGGAATCTGTCATCCTTTTTTGACTATCAGCTGCCGGCATTGACATCAGGGGCTTATCTACAGCATTTTGTAATGCTGTAGATAAGCCCCCAATGAAACCTGAAAGATAAGAAAAAAGAGTCATATTATACTCACTGGAGGGGGCGGTCCAGTCCGATGGGTGTTGACCGGTCCGATGGGTGTTGCGGTCCGGTCCGACGCCTCCCATCTTCATATGATGCCGTCCTCTTCTTCCCTTCCTGTAGTGGCTCTGGCGCAGGCGCACTGCTCTGCCCTGTTGAGGGCAGAGCAGAGTCCTGCAGTGCGCAGGCGTCGGGAGAGGTCTGGCGCCTGCGCACTGCAGTATTCTGCTCTGCCCTCAACAGGGCAAAGCAGTGCACCTGCGATGGAGCCACTACAAGAAGGGAAGAAGAGGACGGCATCGTATGAAGATGGGAGGCGTTGGACCAGACCGCGACACCCATCGGACCGGACCTCCCCCTCCGGTGAGTATAATCTAACGTGTTTTTCTTATCTTTCAGGTTGCATCAGGGGCTTATCTACAGCATTACAGAATGCTGTAGATAAGTCCCTGATGTCAATGCCGGCAACTGATAGTCAAAAAAAAGGGTAACAGATTCCCTTTAAGCAGTTCTTTGTTTGATGGCTTGAGACTATCCATCATCCTCTTAATTACATTCCAGAGGTTTTCAGTGGGGTTCAGGTCTGGAGAATGGGCTGCCCATGACAGGGTTTTGATGTGGTGGTCTCTTAATTTTTGCCAGAGCTGTATATATAATACATATATATATTTAAATATATGTAGCTTTTTCACCATAAAAGGAGGGGGCCGAGACACATTTCTTGCACAGGGGCCCCAAGCTGTCAGTGTCCGCTGCCCCTGGGCTGTGCTGTGTGCCTTTAATTAAATGTGCGCACCGCCGTCACTCTGTACCTGGCTCCTCCTAACTCCTCCTTTCTAGTCCTGCACTGCTCCTGACTGAACTCTCTGGCTGGATTTGCATAAGGATGCCACGCTTCCTGGCTGATGTAGCTTTCCATCCAGAGAGAGCAGTGTATGCTGGGCCCAGCCGGAAGTAGTTGCACATATGAGGGCGGCTGCCGGCTGTTGGAGGCGGAGCGTGAGGAGCTGAGGCTGTGTGGAGACGCTAGACGGTGAGCTGGGCCCGGCGATGAATTTTTTTTTTGGAGTGCCCAATTCAGACTTTTGCTATGGGGCCCCATGATTTCTTTGTACGCCCCTGCCTCCAATCTATTCTAAACTCTGCTGCCCGACTAATCCACCTGTCTTCCCGCTATTCCCCTGCCTCTCCCCTCTGTCAATCCTTGCACTGGCTCCCCATTTCCCAAAGACTCCAGTTCAAAACCCTAACATGGCATACAAAGCCATCCACAACCTGTGTCCTCCATATATCTGTGACCTCGTCTCCCAGTACTTCCCTGCACGCGCCCTCCAATCCTCACAAGATCTCCTTCTCTACTCCCCTCTTATGTCCTCTCCCCACAATTGCATACAAGATATATCCTGCGCATCACTCCTACTCTGGAACTCTACCACAACATATCAGACACTCACAAACCATGGAAACCTTCAAAAAGACCCTGAAGACCTACCTCTTCCAACAAGCCTACAACCTGCAGTAACCAGCAATCAAACAAACCATTACATGACCAGCTCTACCCTAGTCTACTGTATCCTCAGCCATCTCTTGTAGATTGTAAGCACTCATGGGCAGGGTACTCTCTCCTTCTGTACCAGTCGTGGCTTGTATTGTTTAAGATTACTGTACTTGCTTTTATTATGTATACCGCTCCTCACATGTAAAGCGCCATGGAATAAATGGCGCTATAATAATAAATAATAATATCTACAGGGTCTACAGGGTGAGCGCCGGTGCTGGGACTGCCACACAGAACGGGATCCTTTCTAGTGCCACCAGGAATGTGAGCTCCAAAAATTGACAAGCATAGTAGCTTGACAATTTAGTGAAATCCTGGTGGAGTGGGATGGGTGTCCATTGCTGTACCCCACGTTTATGTGAATTTTTTTTGCATATCCTGTGGAGACATTAAATACATATGTTTCACATGAGATGAATGTTTTGTACCATATTCTTTATCATAAAATAGAGTGTTAGAAAACAGTAGCAGACATGTCAGTGTATATGATACTATAAAGACTTCTAGAAAAGGGGAATTTAGTGACAGATTTCTTTTCTGACTGTAAAACCCTCTATACATTCAGGAAAATTCATGTTCATGTCAACAATGTGAAATAAATACTTATAAATTGTCACCAAAAATGTCCATAACATCACAATCAGCTGTCCAGGACCCTGACTGACCATTGAGGTTGATTACAGTAGAAATCTATTTGAAAAGTAGACATAAATCTTTGCCATTCAATGTTTCCAACTCTCGGAAGAAGGGTAAGGGGAAAAAGGAATATGTATAAAATGGGAATATGTATAAAATACTGTACTTAGAATGGTGCTGTTACCTTCTTACCTTCCATATTTATGGACCATATATATTGATTAAAATTACAGGACAACGCGTTTCAACTCCTACACCCTGGAGTCTTGTTCAGGTCATTAAAAAATAATTAATATGAAAAGATCAGCCACACTTTCTTTTTATACATTCAACTTCCAAAGGATCAAATAGGGCGGAGTACTGGAGGAGCTCTAAAGTCCCACGCAGATAAATGAAAAAAACCCACCCTATACCAAAAGGACAAATCCTCCCAGGACATGTTTTCATTAATGCACTAATTTGCTTGTGTCTGTATATACACTGTGTATAAGGAACTACAATAAAAAATAACCAAAAAATAAAAAGCCAAAAAAAAAAAATATTTAAAAAAAATCCCCCCAAATTTTTATTTTTCCTTACTTTCACTCATTCCTTCTTTGTCTTTACTTTACTCTTTTTTTCTTTCTTTCCTTTTTCTCTCTCCTTTCAATTTCTCAAAAGCAATCTATACATATCAAATTTAATGTATGTGTGTGTGTGTATCACCAACCAATCACAAAGCATCTTTCATTTCACTGTGGATCATCAGCTCCTCCTCACTATGCTCCATTCCATTGGCCTCAAGGACACCGTTCTCTCCTGGTTCTCCTCCTATCTCTCTGACCGCTCCTTTACTGTATCTTTTGCTGGTTCCTCCTCCTCTCATCTTCCCCTTACTGTTGGAGTTCCTCAAGGATCAGTCCTAGGCCCCCTCCTCTTCTCTTTGTACACTGCCCCTATTGGTCAAACAATCAGTAGATTTGGTTTTCAGTACCATCTCTATGCTGATGACACCCAATTATACGCTTCTCCTGACATCACGCCAGTCTTTCTAGAAAACACCAGCGATTGTCTAAACGCTGTGTTTAACATCATGTCCTCACTATATCTGAAACTGTCAAAGACTGAACTCCTTGTGTTTCCTCCCGCTACTAATGTACCTATAACCGACATTGCCATTTCTGTGTGTCGTTCCAATATTACTCCCCATCAACATGCCCGCTGTCTTGGGGTCATACTTGACTCTGAGCTTTCCTTTGCCCCCCATATCCGATCACTGGCTTGCTCTTGTTATCTGCACCTCAAAACCATTTCTAGAATTCGACCTTCTCTTACTTTTGACTCCGCAAAAACTCTTACTGTATCTCTTATGCATTCTTGTCTCGACTATTGTTTCTCTTCTCTAATCGGTCTCCCTCTTACCATACTCTCCCCTCTCCAATCTGTCTTGAATGCTGCGGCCAGGATCATATTCCTCACCAATCGTTTCACCGATGCCTCTACCTTGTGCCAGTCGTTACACTGGCTACCCATCCACTCCAGAATTCAGTATAAACTTATTATCCTCACCCACAAAGCCCTCCATGGCTCAGCACCACCTTACATCTCCTCCCTTGTTTCAGTACACCACCCTACCTGCGCCCTCCGTTCTGCTGATGACCTGAGGTTAGCATCCTCAATAATCAGAACCTCCCACTGTACCACCTCTGCACAGTGGACCCCGGGCTGCGAACGCACCTACTATTATTTTATAATTTGGTGCATTCCGCTAGCCTTAACACTCTTACTGTTTCTCTTATTCATTCTCATCTTGACTATTGTAACTCTCTTCTAATCGGTCTCCCTCTTACCAAACTCTCCCCTCTCCAATCTGCCTTGAATGCTGCAGCCAGGATCATATTCCTCGCCAATTGTTACACCGATGCCTCTACCTTGTGCCAGTCATTACACTGGCTACCCTTCCACTCCAGAATTCAGTATAAACTTATTACCCTCACCCACAAAGCCCTCCATGGCTCATCACCACCCTACATCTCCTTCCTTGTTTCAGTACACCACCCTACCCGCGCCCTCCATTCTGCTGATGACCTGAGGTTAGCATCCTCAATAATCAGAACCTCCCACTCCCGTCTCCAAGACTTTACACGTGCTGCGCCAGTTCTTTGGAATGCACTTCTTAGGTCAATACGATTAGTCCCCAATCCCCACAATCCCCATTGTCTGCCCCCCAGAAAGGAGCAGAGAGCACATGACAGGAATGAATCCCCCCCTCCTGTGCCCATATACCCATCACACATCCTCCATCCCATAGGCAGATCTTCCCTCTGAGGGTATGTGCACATGCTGCGGATTGGGGTGCGGATTTGGCCGCGCAGATTTTGTAAAATCCGCAGGTAAATCTGCAGGTCAAAAGACCTGCGGTTTTAACTGCGGATTGCTCTGCGGTTTTGCCCTGCGGTTTTTCATCTCCACAATGGAGGAGATGGCAAACCGCAGCGGAATCCGCAGAAAGAATTGACTTGTCAATTCTTTCTGCTGTTTCAAAACCACAGGAAAACCGCGCGGAAAAATCCGCACCGTCTGCACTGCGGTTTTTTATTCCCATAGGGAATAATGGTACTGTACACCGCAGCAGCCAAATCCGCTGCAGAACCGCAGCAGAATCCGCAGCGTGTGCACACACCCTTAAAGGGATCATTGGTATAAAAGTCAGGGAAAATCCATCCAGCGCTTTGGTTTTGACCCCAGGGTCTCTTAAAGGGATCATTGGAATGGAAGATAGGGCAATTCCACTAAGCGCTCTGGTTCTGACCCCAGGCCTCTCTTAAAGGGATCTCCGGTATGGAAGTTAGGACCATTCCACTCAGCTCTGTGGTTCTGACCACAGGGTCTCTTAAAGGGATCATTGGTATGGAAGTTAGGGCAATTCCACTAAGCGCTCTGATTCTGACCCCAGGCCTCTCTTAAAGGGAACCCCGGTACAGAAGTGAGGGCAAATCCACTCTGCACCCTGATTCTGACCCCAGTCTTCTATTAAAGGGATTATTGGTATGTAAATCAGGGCAAATACATCCAGAGCTTTGGTTCTGACCCCAGGCCTCTCTTAAAGGGATCCTTGGTATGGAAGTCAGGGCAATTGCCTTCAAATGCTCTGGTACTGACCCCAGGCTCTCTTAAAGGGATCTCCTCCTGTATGGAAGTTAGGGCAAATCCCTCAGCTCTCTGAATCTGACCCCGGGATTCCATTAAAAAGATCATTGGTATGCAAGTCAGGGCAAATCCACTCAGAACTATGGTTCTGATCTCAGGCTCTCTTAAAGGGATCCCCGGTATGGAAGTTAGGGCAATTCCACTCAGCGCTCTGATTCTGACCCCAGGCCCCTCTTAAAGGGATCCCCGGTATGGAAGTGAGGGCAAATCCACTCTGCACTTTGGTACTGACCCCAGGCCTCTCTTAAAGGGATCTCCGGTATGGAAGTTAGGGTAAATACCTCAGCGCTCTGATTCTCACCCCGGGTTATGATATCTAAGCCAGTCACCGTCAGAGTAGTGAACGGCATGACTCTGCCCTCACAGATTGCCCACTAAACCGCTCCACTGATACTCTCGGTGTCTCCATCTCATCAGGAGACGATATCCCTCCTCGTCATGCCCGAGGGTATCGACCAGGTACTTCTAGGGGTTCCCTGGTTGCGGTACCACTCTCCCCATATAGAGTGGTTCTCGGGGAGAATTCTTGGTTGGAGTAAGTCATGTGAGGGTAGATGTCTGAAGGAGTGTGTCAAGGATGCCTCCACTGAGGACCCCGCAGATCTTTCCTCGCTCCCCAAACATTATCGACAGTATGCGGACGTGTTCTCCAAAAAGGCGGCGGAGACCCTTCCACCGCATTGCCCCTATGACTTTCCTATTGACCTCTTGCCGGGTGCGGATCCTCCCCGGGGTAGACTCGACCCCTTATCTCTCCCGGAGACAGAGGCCATGTCTCAGTACATCAGGGAGAATCTGGCAAGAGGCTTTAATAGGAAGTCAGTGTCACCTGCAGGGACCGGGTTTTTCTTTGTGCAGAAGAAGAACGGAGAACTACTTCCATGCATAGATTACAGGGGTCTTAACGCCATCATCGTTAAGAACAAGTACCCTTTGCCCCTGATATCTGAGCTATTTGATAGGCTGCGGGGAGTGAGGGTCTTCACTAAGCTGGATCTGCGGGGGTGCTTACAACCTGATTCGCATCCTTGAGGGAGACGAATGGCCTTTAACACCAGGGACGGGCATTATGAATACTTGGTGATGCCCTTCGGGCTCTGTAATGCTCCTGCCGTCTTCCAAGACTTTGTGAGTGACATCTTCCGGGATATGCTCACCACCTCGGTGGTAGTCTATCTGGATGATATCCTCATCTACTCTCCAGATATAGACTCCCACCGGAAGGATGTTTGCAAAGTCTTCGATCTCCTACGGGCAAACTCCCTATATGCCAAGTTGGAGAAGTGTGTGTTTGAGCAGGAGTCCTTTCCTTTCCTGGGCTATATCATCTCGGCCCAGGGGTTGGCCATGGATCTTGCCAAACTACAGGCTGTGATGGAATGGCAGGAGCCTCACTCCCTCGAAGCGGTGCAGCGCTTTATGGGATTTACTAACTACTGCCGCCAATTCATCCCGCACTTCTTGACTTTGGTAGCTCCCTTGGTTGCCCTCACCAAGAAGGGAGTGAATCCTAAATTGTGGTCAGAGGTTTCCAAGGCCTTCCTCTCCATCAAGTCCCACTTCACTAGCACTCCCATTTTACATCGCCCCAATGTGGATAAGCCATTTATTTTAGAGGTGGATGCCTCGTCCGTCGGTGCTGGAGCAGTTCTGTTCCAAAAGGATGCTCAAAGTCGGAAGCATCCGTGCTTCTTTTCCAAGACCTTCTCGCTGGCGGAGAGGAACTATTTAATTGGGAACAGGGAGTTGCTAGCCATGAAGTTGGCCTTTTCTGAATGGAGACACCTCCTGGAGGGGGCTCGCTATCCATTCCAAGTTTACGCTGACCACAAAAACTTGGTCTATCTCCAAATCGGCCAGCAGTTAAATTCTCGCCAAGCCCGATGGTCTTCTTCTCCCGGTTCCACTTCACCCTACACTTCCTTTCCAGTGAGAAGAATGTCCGGGCCGATGCGCTCTCTCGCTCTGTGGTGTCAGCAGAGGAGGAGGCGCCTCGGTTAATTGTACCATCTGAGAGCCTGAGGACAGTGGCTCCGGTTGCCCTTGAGTCTGTACCCCCGGGCAAGACTTTTGTCCCTGCCCGTTTGCATCCAGAGGTCCTCTCTTGGGCTCACGCATCCAGGGTGGCTGGACACTTTGGTACTAAGTGGACGGTTGAGCTTTTGGCGAGGACGTACTGGTGGCTGCATATGGCTCGTGACGTCAAACACTATATTCAGGCGTGTGTCTCCTGCACCAAGAATAAGCCTTCCCGGCAACGACCTGCAAGGTTACTTTACCCCTTGCGGTGGCGAACAGGCCCTGAGAGATGGTTGGCATGGATTTTGTGGTGGGTCTACCAAAGTCCAGTGGCAGCACAGTTATTTGGGTCGTCACTTGGCCTAGCAGTGTTGTTCATCAAACACGTTTTTCGGTTACATGGCATGCCAGACCGGGGTCCCCAGTTTGAATCTCGGTTCTGGAGAGAGCTCTGTCGATTGCTCAGAACTGAGCTGAATCTCTCCTCAGCCTATCATCCCGAGACGAACGGGTTGGTAGAGAGGGCCAACCAGACCGTGGCCACATATCTACGACATTTTGTCTCGGCCAGGTAGGATGACTGGGTATCCTTGTTGCCGTGGGCAGAGTTCGCCTTGAACAACACTGTGGCCAATTCCACCGGCCAGAACCCATTCTTCCTTAACTACGGCCAACATCCTCGTGTTGCTGTGCCCATGCCCGTGTCATCCATTGACTCTAGGGTGGCAGACTGGGCGGTGGAGGCACGTGATATTTGGGACTGCACCCAGGATGCTATTCGAACCTCTAAGGAGAGAATGAGGGTCTCCGCGGACGCACACCGGCGTCCTGCTCCCACCTTCTCCGCTGCTGACTTAGTGTGGCTCTCCGCCCGTAACATCAGGCTGCGAGTCGAGTCCACTAAGTTCGCTCCTTGTTACATTGGTCCCTTTAAGGTCCTCGAACAGATCAGCTCGATGGACTATCGTCTAGCCCTTCCACCACACTTGGCTATCTCTGACACCTTCCACGTGTCCCTCCTTAAACCTGTGCACATGTCCCGGTTCTCCGAGTCGTCTGCCGGGACATCAGACCTGTCTTCGGACGAGTTTGAGGTCAATGCCATTCTGGGATGCAGGGTAGTGCGTGGTAAAATGCTTTATTTGGTTGATTGGAAGGGTCATGGTCCAGGGGCTCGGACCTGGGAGCCAGTGGAGAACATCCACTGTTGTGAACTCATTTTCTGGTCTGCCTATGGTTTCTGGTGAGGGAACTGTTTGTCCTGACAGAGGAGTTGTGAGTTCTCTTTCCGGGCTCCCTCTGGTGGTGGCAGGAGGTAATGAAGCTGATCTAATTAACAGAGACCTGCCACCTGATAATGAGGATGACGATTGGACATCTGGAGTCTCAGACTGGATTTAAGACAGCCGACTCCCTATTCCCATGCTAGTGATTTTTTCCTGCCTCCTGAGGTCTTGGTTTCCAGCTCAGTTCCTGTCTTCGCAAGCTAAGTTTTCTCTGCTAATGTTCTCATTTGATTTGGTTTTGTCTATTCAGTTTTTGTGCGGTCAGCCAGCCCCGGCTGGGGCTGTGCTGAATTTCCACTCTTATGTTACTGTATGTTCCAGTTTGCTTTTTGTCCCTTATTAGATCAGCCTCTTTTTGCTCTGTTCTCAGAATATGTCAGAGTGCTGATATAGTGGGTGAAGTCTAGTGACTTCAGGGTTTTTTTTGTTATCAGAAGTGTTGGATATTTTTTGCAGGGTTTTTTGTCGTGATTGCAGACAGTATCTTTCCTTTCCTGTCCTTTCTAATTAGTGTGGGCCCCATCATTTGCTCAGCCTATTTACCTACCTGTGTTTGTGCTTTCATCTTGTTTCACTGTCAATACATGTGTGGGGGCTGTCTATTCCTTTGGGGTCTGCTCTGGGGCAGTTTATATTTCCCCTTTTCTTGATTTAGGCTTATTTAGTCCTCTGGCTGTGAAGAGGCGTCTAGAATCATCGTAGGTACACTCCACGGCTGCTGTTAGTTGTGTAATTATGATCAGGGGTCTGCAATCCGTGTAGTTACCAACCTCTCTGGTTTTCTGTGACTTAGCTTGGTGTTGTTTTCCTCCTCGGTGACCCAATCATAACAGAATCACCAGCCATACCACAGATTCTAAGGTACTCAAAAGCAGGAAAGAATTGTTAAAAAAAAAAGTGTCAGAATTTTTTTTTTTATATGTATTTTTTTCCTTTTTTTGCTGTTGAACCAAAGATCCCTACTCTTGATGTGTTTTTTTGGGATCGGTCTAAATTTTTGAATTTTAGGAATAATTGTAAATTATTTCTTGCTTTGAAGCCTAACTCATCGGGGAGCTCTGTGCAGCAAGTTAAAATTGTCATCTCCTTGCTGCGCGGTGATCCCCAGGATTGGGCTTTTTCTCTGACACCTGAAAATCCTATTCTGACTAATGTGGACACATTTTTTCAAGCCTTGGGGTTGTTGTATGATGAACCTAATGCTGTTGATCAAGCTGAGAAAACCCTGTTGGCATTGAACCAGGGTCAGGATTCTGCAGACTTATACTGTCAAAAATTCCGAAAGTGGGCGGTCCTTACTACACGGAATGATGGTGCATTGGCAGCTCTCTTTCGGAAGGGTTTATCAGAGACCGTAAAAGATGTTATGGTGGGATTTCCTGTTCCCTCTGGTCTTGATTATTCTATGTCATTCAAGTTGATCGGTGTTTATGTGGCGCCCCTGAGGCTCGGTCGCCACAGAGGTACTGCACCTCCTCCTGAGGTGTGGTACCCCACCATCCAGGTAAGTTGGAGGTTCCTGACCACGCTCCAACACCTGCATCCCACACAACACAGTAGTTTAGCAAAGCCACATTGCGGCTCCCTGCTTGGAGTGTAGCAGAGCACCTTTGGTGGCTCCCTGCTTGGAACTCTAAACGTGCTGGGAGGCAGGTGGAGTTAGAATACATAATAGAGTGGGAAGGTTTAGAATTTCAGTTAGTTCGAGGTCAGTTAGTCGGAGAGAGACACTCAGAGAGGAGTGAGGAAAGAAGATCCCTGGAAGAGGGATGGAGGAAGGAGGTGCTGCAGCAGATCTCAGTGACCTGGGTCTGCTGGCACGGGAAAGGAAAGAAGGAGAAAGACATTGAACCGAAACCTGATCTTCCATAAGAAGGAAAGACTAGTACGGAACGTAGGAGTAAAAGGGAACAGAGGACGTGGGTTAGAGGAAGAACCCTGCCTAGAAGTTCTAAGCGCAAGGCCGGGGCCCGGTCCCCGAGGTTGTATGGACACTAATGGTTCTACAGCAGACACCGGTGGAGTAGTGGGCTGTAAATGCACTACTCCCATCTAAGACTTGGGGGCACAACAGCAATATTGATAGTGAGCCGGGACTCAGGAGTGAGGAGTCCCCGAAGCAGGCTACAGCTGTCTGCTGTACAAGTAGAGTTCTTGGAAACATCTGTCAGGAGGCACTCCAGTGAAACTCAGTACTAGGAGTACTTCACACTTAAAGGCGCTATAAGAGGAGACATTCAGAAAGGCACATGTTGGCGGGGTGTTGGAAGGTAGCATTCCATCTAACCTGGAGGTTGATCGAGTCCCTGACCCGGAGGACGCAGCACGGAGGCACGCACCTGTGTGTACTACGGACTGTGAGTAAAGCTTTGGAACTACAAGCCCTGGTGTCCTCCATTTATTCTTGTGCCAACGCACCCAGAACCGCTACATCTGGGTACCAGCTCCAACACCGCCTGCGCCTCTCCTCTACCCCGACATCTACACTGCCCTGGGGCTACAGCTCCACCTGTGGGGAGCTTCACCATCTTGGCTGCAACACACCACCAGCCCCAGAGGATCTGCATGCAGCGTCGGCCTAACATCTCACTTGCCGAACACCACAGGTGGCGTCACAAACTATTCCATTAGCTACATTCCACCATTCAATCTCCCCTTTTTACATTGGGCGCCCAGGGCTATGGACCAGGTCACCGCTGCTGTGACACATCCCGCTGACACCGGCCCGGTACCGAGTACCCCACAGCCCTGGGAGGGGCGACCCATTTACGTGAATGTAAAACTACACGAGAGGCGTTGCCACCTTTTGAACAAACGTCTGAACCTATGCAATGTGATAAAGTTTTGTCTAGGGCGCAACGTCAGGAGTGTCACACTTACCGCTCCCGCTCCCGCTGGTCCCACCGCGCTCTCGGCTCCTGCCGCGTCCTCCTTCTCTGGCTCCACGTTGCCCGTGACCTCCGGGCACGCCCGCCGTTCCAGCGCGCCCCTGCAGCAAGCGCGCACCCGCCGGCACTCCAGCCTCCTGCCCCGCGGTCAGCCTGACTGCTCACACCCCAGGTCTTAGCACAGGCTAGCCGGTCCTTCTCTCCGCCTCCATGACCCTGCTGATCTGACCCGGAACTCATGTCCCTATAAAAGGCAGCCTCTCCTCCGAATCGCTGCCTGATCGTCTATGGTATTCCATGACAGACTCTTGGGTCCACCTAATCCTGCCTAGCACCCAGCCTTGCTTTAGCATACCGCCTTGCTTCTCTAGCTGAACTCTCACCGCCTTTGTAATGTCTTCCAGAGCCCGCCGGTCCAGTCCGCTCCTGCCTCCTCTCGTGTGTGCCTCTCCTGTCTGACCCTGTCTGCTCCTGTGCCCCAGTCCTCCTCTCCATTCAGTCCTGCAGCTGTCCTTCCTGTGTCCTCCGGACGGGCCTGTCTGCATTCCATCCCAGTGACTGACGGTCTACTCCTCCAGTTGTCCCCAAGGTATCAGCTTCCGCGGCGATAGTCTCCTCCGGGCCTGCCCCAAACACTCCCTGTATAGGGGGTGGTACACCTTGCCCGCTCGCCCGGGGGTAGGTTCGTCATCGCGATCCTGTGTGTTCACCCTTGGAGTCCTTCCAGCCTCACAAGGAGTTTAGAAGGCGTAATAAGCTGTGTTTTTTCTGTGGAGACGCCTCTCATACTATTTCTGTCTGCCCTAAATGAGAGAAACGTTTTGCACACACATTTGCTGTGGGCAGTGTACAGCCTAAGTTTCTTTTGGCAATTACTCTGATCTGCTCCTTATCCACATTTTCCGCTAAGGCTTTTGTAGATTCAGGAGCAGCTTTGAATCTGATGGATTTGGACTTTGCTAAACGTTGTGGTTTTCCCATCCATGATAACTCTGTGGATGCCTATTCCTTTGAGGGGTATTGATGCTACTCCTTTGGCGGAGAATAAACCTCAGTTTTGGACCCAAGTGATAATGCGAGTTGCCCCAGACCACCAAGAAAATAGTACATTTTTGGTGCTGCACAATTTGCATGCTACTATTGTTCTGGGTTTTCCCTGGTTGCAAACTCATAATCCAGTTTTGGATTGGAAATCTGTGTCTGTGGTGATTTGGGGTTGTCAGTGTGTTCTTAGGGACGCTCCTGTTTTCTCCACCTCTCCTCAGTCTCATGATATTCCTGATTATTTGGCCGATTTTTCGGATGTATTTAGTGAGAGTAAGTCTGCGTCTTTGCCTCCTCATAGGAGTTATGACTGTGCAATTGAGTTGATGCCTGGGTGTAAATTTCCCAAGGGTCGGCTTTTCAACTTATCAGTACCCGAACATGATGCTATGCGATCCTATATTAAGGAGTCGTTGGAGAAGGGTCATATTAGACCTTCCTCTTCACCCTTAGGTGCTGGGTTTTTTTTTGTGGCCAAGAAAGATGGTTCATTAAGACCTTGTATTGATTATCGTTCCCTTAACAAGATGACGGTTAAATATCAGTACCCATTACCCCTGATGTCTGATTTATTCTCCAGAGTTAAAAGTGCCCGCTGGTTTACAAAGCTTGACCTCAGGGGGCATATAATCTTATTCGCATCAAGCACAGGGATGAATGGAAGACGGCATTTAATACTCCGGAGGGACATTTTGAGTACCTGGTGATGCCTTTTGGGCTCACTAATGCCCCTTCTGTCTTCCAGTCCTTTATGAATGATATTTTCCGGGACTTTGTGGATAAGTTTTTGATCATCTATCTGGATGATATTTTGATCTTTTCCAGTGATTGGGATTCTCATGTGGAACATGTCCGGACTGTGTTCCGGATTTTGAGGGAGAATTCCCTGTTTGTTAAGGGATCGAAATGCCTCTTTGGTGTACAGAGGATTTCATTTTTGGGATTTATTTTGTCTCCGTCGACTATTGAAATGGACCCGACCAAGGTACAGGCCATTTATGATTGGGTTCAGCCCACTTCTTTGAAGGCTCTCCAGAAGTTTTTGGGTTTTGCTAATTTCTATCGTAAATTTATAGGTAATTTTTCTGGTATTGTCAAACCACTGACTGATCTGACCAAGAAGGGCGCTGATGTGCTGAATTGGTCTCCAGAGGCTGTCTCAGCATTTCAGGAGCTTAAGCGGAGATTCACTTCTGCTCCGGTTTTACGGCAACCAGATGTCTCACTTCCATTTCAGGTGGAGGTAGATGCTTCTGAGATTGGTGCAGGAGCTGGTTTGTCCCAAAAAGATCCTGTGACTTCTAAGATGAATCCCTGTGCCTTTTTTTCTCAAAAGTTCTCCCCATCTGAAGGCAACTATGACGTGGGGAATCGCGAATTGTTGGCCATGAAATGGGCATTTGAAGAGTGGAGACATTGGTTGGAGGGAGCTAGACATCAAGTTGTGGTCCTCACCGACCACAAGAATTTGATTTATCTGGAGTCGGCCAAATGCTTGAATCCTAGACAGGCAAGGTGGGCCTTGTTTTTCACGGGTTTTAATTTTGTGGTCTCTTTTCTTCCGGGAACTAAGAATGTTAAGGCAGACGCCTTTTCTAGGAGTTTCTTTGCTGATTCTCTTATTGTGACGGAGCCTATTACCATCCTAGGTGAGGGGGTAGTTCTTTCTGCCATTTCGCCCGATTTGAGACGCACCCTGGAGGAATTTCAGGAGGATAAACCTGAGCGTTGTCCTATGGGAAAATTGTATGTTCCTGACCAGTGGAGGAAGAGAGTGATGTCTGAAGTTCATTGCTCCGCATTGGCTGGTCATCCAGGTATTTTTGGTACCAGAGATTTGGTGAGTCGGTCTTTTTGGTGGCCTGCCTTATCTCGTGATGTCAGGAATTTTGTGCAGTCCTGTGGGACTTGTTATCGGTCTAAACCCTGTTCTCGTTCTAGTGGGTTGTTGATGCCCCTGCCGGTGCCCAAGAGGCCATGGACCCATATCTCAATGGATTTTATTTCTGATCTTCCTGTCTCTCAGAGAATGACTGTTATCTGGGTGATTTGTGATAGATTTTCTAAGATGGTCCATCTTGTACCACTCCCAAAGTTGCCATTTTCCTCAGAGTTGGTGCCCTTGTTTTTAGAACAGGTGGTTCGGTTGCATGGGATTCCTGAGAACATTGTGTCGGACAGAGGAGTCCAGTTTGTTTCCAGATTCTGGAAAGCCTTTTGTTCCAATCTGGGAATTCCGTTATCTTTCTCCTCTGCGTTTCATCCTCAGACCAATGGGCAAAATAAGAGAACAAACCAGACTTTGGAGTCCTATTTGAGATGTTTTATATCTGCTGATCAGGATGACTGGGTCTCATTTTTGCCCTTGGCTGAATTCGCGCTAAACAATAGAGCTAGTTCTGCCACTTTGATGTCGCCCTTTTTCTGTAACTTTGGGTTTCATCCTCGATTTTCCTCAGGGCAAGTGGAATCTTCGGCCTGCCCAGGTGTGGACACTGTGGTAGAGAGAATGCAGCAGATTTGGGACCAAGTGGTGGATAAGTTGTCACTCTCTCAGGATAAGGCCCAGCGGTTTTCCAACCGGCATAGGACCATTGGTCCCCGGTTTAAAGTGGGTGATATGGTTTGGTTGTCGTCCAAAAATATTTCTATGAAGGTTGCGTCTCCAAAGTTCAAGCCAAGATTTATTGGACCTTATAAGATTTTGGAGATTCTTAATCCTGTTTCTTTTCGACTGGCTCTTCCAGTTACGTTTAAGATCCATAACGTATTTCCCAACCAGCTGTTGAAGAGGTTTGTTGAGCCAGTAGTTCCTATTGGGGCACCTCCTGACCCTGTATTGGTTAAAGGCAATGTGGAATATGAGGTAGAGAAAATATTGGATTCCCGTTTGGTTAGACGGAGACTCCAGTATTTGGTCAAATGGAAGGGTTATGGCCAGGAGGATAATTCTTGGGTCTCTGCCTCTGACATTCATGCCATTAGATTGGTTCGTGCTTTTCACCGGGCCCATCCTGATCGGCCTGGTGGCATGGATGAGGGTTCGGTGACCCCTCCTCAAGGGGGGGTACTGTTGTGAACTCATTTTCTGGTCTGCCTCTGGTTTCTGGTGAGGGAACTGTTTGTGCTGACAGAGGAGTTGTGAGTTCTCTTTCCAGGCTCCCTCTGGTGGTGGCAGGAGGTAATGAAGCTGATCTAATTAACAGAGACCTGCCACCTGATAATGAGGACGACAATTGGACATCTTGAGTCTCTGTCTGGATTTAAGACAGCCGACTCCCTATTCCTATGCTGGTGATTTTTTCCTGCCTCCTGAGGTCTTGGTTTCCCGCTCAGTTCCTGTCTTCGCAAGCTAAGTTTTCTCTGCTAATGTTCTCATTTGATTTGGTATTGTCTATTCAGTTTTTGTGTGGTCAGCCAGCCCCAGCTGGGGCTGTGCTGAATTTCCACTCTTATGTTACTGTATGTGCCAGTTTGCTTTTTGTCCCTTATTAGATTGGCCTCTTTTTGCTCTGTTCTCAGAATATGCCAGAGTGCTGATATAGTGGGTGAAGTCTAGTGACTTCAGGGTTTTTTTGTTATCAGAAGTGTTGGACATTTTTTGCAGGGTTTTTTGGCATGACTGCAGACAGTATCTTTCCTTTCCTGTCCTTTCTAGTTAGTCTGGGCCCCATCGTTTGCTCAGCCTATTTTCCTACCTGTGTTTGTGCTTTCATCTTGGTTCACCGTCAATACATGTGTGGGGGCTGTCTATTCCTTTGGGATCTGCTCTGGGCAGTTTAGATTTCCCCGTTTCTTGCTTTAGGCTTATTTAGTCCTCCGGCTGTGACGAGGCGTCTAGAATCATCATAGGTACGCTCCACGGCTGCTGTTAGTTGTTTGATTAGGATCAGGGGTCTTCAATCCGCGTAGTTACCAACCTCTCTGGTTTTCTGTGACTTAGCTTGGTGTTGTTTTCCTCCTCGGTGACACAATCATAACAATCCACGTTCCGCTCCTTATTGCGGCATTTGAGCGTAGGGAGGCTCAGAGGGGGGTAATGTTAGGCGTCGTGTTCCTGTCGCTGCTCAGCAGGAATCCCGAGCCTTGCATCCGGCAGTCTCCCATTCCTCTTCGGCCGCAAAGGAACCTGCTCAGCAGACTCGTCGATCCCGGCGCTCTGCTCAAACCAGCTCTGTGGGTTTGGTTGCTGCTTCCACCTCTGGCCCAGCTATAGCAACGCATGCTGGCCAGCAGTGAGCTACTCCAGGGACTAAGTCCCCCTTTCGGTCCACTGAGCATGCCCGTGGGACGATCTCTTATTGGACATCGGAGGTCACAGGCTCAGGTTCTTCTCCAGCTCGGATTGGACCATCAGAAAGTTCAGGAAGGACGCGGCTTTAAAAGTTTTGCATGGCCGAGCTAGTATAGACTGCATTATCAGACTATGAGGAGTGAGTGTTGTATGCATGTATGAATGTCTCTGGTGAATGACTCATTAAGAAACCCCTACCCTTGGTACGCATGTGTTGTGCAGCCTAGCCTGTTAAGCGCCCAGGCTTAGGTGTAGGTAGGACAGAGTCTGAGACAGGCATCAGTGTCCACGGTGCATGTGCTCGACACTCCATAGTCAGCGTCTATAGTGGTGTCCGCAGGTGCAACACCGCACACTCAGAAGGTCTAGAGGGATTCTGACCCCGTGTCCTTGGGGCAGAGTTCTGTGACCGCTTTCTGTGCGCTCCTTGGCCGGGCACTGTGAGCTAAACAGGCACCAGCATTTATGTTCTGCGGTAGCAAGGCTCTGTGAGTTAACAGAGTTCGCTTCTGTTAACACTGGGTGACGTTAACCCAAGTGTGACCTTTTTTACACCACTTTATACTTCCACCATTACTAAGCAGCAGTTTACCACCCCTGCATGGTGGACCCCGGGCTGCGAACGCACCTTACTATTATTTTATTATTTGGTGCATTCTGCTAGCCCTAACATAATCTCCCCCCACACACATTAAATCCCCCCATCCCCACTCCAAATCTCCCCCTCACACACATTAAATCCCCATCCCCACTCCAAATCTCCCCCACACACATTAAATCCCCCATCCCCTCTCCAAATTCTACCCCACACACATTAAATCCTCCCATCCCCACTCCAAATCTCCCCACACACATTAAATCCCTCATCCCCACTCCAAATCTCCCCCCCGCACACATTAATCCCCCATTTCCACTCCAAATGTCCCCCCCGCACACATTAATCCCCCATTCCCACTCCAAATTTCCCACATACACATTAAATACCCCATCTCCACTTCAAATCTCCCCCACGCACATTAAATCCCACATCCCCACTCCAAATCTCCCCAACATTAAATCCCCCATCCCTACCCCAAATCTCCACCCACACATATTAAAGCCCCCATATCCACTCCAAATCTCCCCACACATTAAATACCCCATATCCATTCCAAATCTCCCCACAGACATTAAATACCCCCAACCCCACTCCAGATCCTCCCCATCCTCACTCCAAATCTGCCCATACCCAAGTGAAATCTTCCCCCGTGCACTTAATCTTCAGTGTCTTCAGCTCCATTGGAGCACTTACTTCCAATGTGTGCCTCTGCAGGGCGGTGAGTGACGTCAACAGCATGATCATATGATCTGATCACGCTGCTCGCGCCGCTCTGACTTGGTGGTCAGAGCCTCAATTGTACTTTTGTCTGGAAGATGTGAGTACAATTGATCCCTGGGAGCCAGTGCACTGCAACTACTCTGCGTAGGCTGTCAGATTGACAGCCGACACAGAGAACAGCTGACTTCCAGTCTGGGGGGCAGCAGAGTGCAGCCGCTGGGGGAGACACTGCAGACCGCCGCATTAGGCGGCCCAACTGTGCCCCCCTGCTGGCTGCGCTCGGGACACATGCCCCGGCTGCCTCCCCCCAGATACGTCTCTGCTGCTAAAAGAAACTTGCACCATTTAATATGAAGGTGAAGTGCTTCTAATCAGTGCAGGAGTAGGAGAAATCAGATGTTGCAGTCTTCTGGCTCCTTTCTGTCGCTGTAAACCTGTGGCAATAGCATTGGACAGCAGATCTTAAACAACACATCAATGTGTCCAAATGAGAAGTGTAGCTGATCAGTACTCCCAACCAGATTGCTGAACAATATGTAAACTGTGCAAATAAAATGAATGAGACATCACTCAGAGAGATGCTGAAATAGATGCAAAAAGAAGTTGCAATGCAAAAAAGCCATATAGAAGATCAAAATAAGTGTGATGGTTAAAAATCGACCAATCTTAGGCTAGTTTCACACTAGCGTTTTTTTTGCGCTGCGTTTTGAGTGCACATGAAACGAATGTCAGGCTGTGTGCACACGTAGCGATTTTTAAGCGTTTTTGCCGCGATTTTCGGCGCGAAACGCTGCGAAAACGCTTAAAAATCGTGTACAGAACGCCCCCCATGCATTCCTATGGCATTCCGCACATGCTGTGCTAATGCTGCGCTTTTTTCCGCGGCGGAATCGCATCGCGGAAAAAATCGCAGCATGCTCATTCTTTCTGCGGAATCGCAAAGAATTGCCGCTATTCCGCACCCATAGGAATGCATGAGAATCGCTTACTTCCCGCATGTGGCTATGCCCACCATGCGGGAAGTTAAGCGTCTCATGTGCGGTTGGTACCCACGGTGTGGAGGAGAGGAGACTGTCCTCCAGGCCCTGGGTACCATACCCCTGTAAAAAAAGAATAAAAAATAAAAAATCGGGGTATATTTACCTTCCGGCATCCCGCGATGCATTCCCGGCCTAAGCGTTCCCAGTAATGCCTTGCGGCAAGGTCCTGTGATGACGTAGTCTCGCGTGACTCTAGCGGTCTCGTGAGATCGCTATAGCAACGCGAGACTACCTCATCACAGGTCTCGCAAGGCATTACTGGGAACGCTGAGGCCCGGGAATGCAGCGCGGGACGCCGGAAGGTAAATATACCCCGATTTTTTATTTTTTTTTTAGCATTTTAACATCCTATCTTTTACTATTGACGCCGCATAGGCGGCCTCAATAGTAAAAACCTGGTCACACTTGTTAAACACTATGTTTGACGAGTGTGACCAACCTGTCAATCACTTTCCAAGCGATGCTTCAAATCGCTTGGAAAGTGCTTGAATATCGCACGCGAAAATCGCAGCAAAATCGCGATCATAATCGCGGTAAAATCGCGGTGAAATCGTGCGGGAAAAAACCGCGCAATTTCTGGGAAGGAGTCTGGTTTTTAGTAAGCGTTTTAAAACGCTACGTGTGCACATAGCCTCAAAGGCGCATGCAAACGCTTGTAAACGCTGCGTTTTTTTGTAGCATTATTGTGCGCATAACAAAAAATCGCAGCGTTTTTATGCGTTTGTAAGCGTTTTTCATGCGTTTGCATTTTTTATGCGCAATAAACTGAAGAAAAAATCCTTGAAAAATTCTTGCAACACACTCCACCAATGGGACACCAGTGGGCGTGTCTTATTGAAATTCTTTATATAGCCCCTGTTTACAGGTGAATTCTTCACATTTACTTGCATTTGACTTGCGAAACATGGATCTGCGCTGGAAGAGTTTTGACTTTGACTTGGATCTGGACATGAGGATGGCTCAGGCTTATGCCATTGCTTGCCATGAGCAGAGGGAGAGAGAGAGGCAGCGAAAACGGCAGCAGCGGCGTTTGTGGATACATCCCATTATTGTACTCCGGGAGAGCCGTGGAGCGTACCACACCCTCTACAGCGAGCTCCAGGCAAACCCGGACAAATTTACGGATTATACCCGGATGACCCAAGAAACCTTTAACTTTTTTCTTGGTCGGGTCCAAGAAGTCATCTGGAGACAGGACACGCAGCTTCGGCGTGCGATTACTCACGAGGAACGGCTACTGGTCACATTAAGGTACATAGTTTTGCTAAACCAATGCCTGGTGATTTTTCTTGGTTGTGACATGTACTCTTCCAAATCTGGCAGAATTATAGTTCTGCCATGTAGTTAACTAAAGGCTGCGGTAATTTTTTGATGGCATGTATTGAACCAAAGGCTGCAGATATATATATATATTTTAATTAAACGTGTAATAAAAAATTACGTATACACAAAGATTAATTTTTGTTGTTTTCTTTGTGTCACAGATTCCTGGCTATTGGAGAGACCCTCTCGTCACTGCACTTCCAGTACCGGATTGGAATCTCCAGGTTGTCTGGAATTGTAGCGGACACCTGCAGGGCTTTGTGGAACGTTCTTTGTCCCGAATTCATGCCCATGCCAAGCGCAGACAAGTGGTTGGAAATTGCCGAAAGATTCTGGACTGTATGCAATTTCCCTAACTGTTTGGGAGCGGTGGATGGGAAACACATCCGGATTATCAAGCCCAAAAGAACAGGCTCTGAGTTCTATAACTACAAAAAGTACTTTTCTACTGTACTCATGGCCATTGCGGATGCAGACTGTATGTTTATTGCAGTGGACATTGGGGCATTTAGCCGTGGGAATGACTCCCAGGCTTTTAAGAACTCAGACATGGGCATGAGGTTGTATGGCAACAACTTCAATTTGTCCATGCCACGGCCTCTTCCCAACACCGAAGGTCCGCCACAACCATTTGTAATGGTTGGTGATAAAGCATTCCAGATGTGCCAAAACCTGCTCAAACCCTACTCCAGCCGTGACTTGGACCTCAACAAAAGAATTTTTAATTACAGGCTCACCAGGGCCAGGAAAACAGTAGAGTGTGCATTTGGTATACTTGTATCTAGATGATGCATTCTGGGCACAGCTATTAATCTATTACACAAGAAAATCCCATGACGGATAACATGATCAGGGATAAAAATTCTCCATTAAATGTCACCTGCTTAACCCAGCAGGAAGTACGGTGGCGTCTAAAAATCACTAAAATTGACAAACCCCCGGGCCCGGATGGGATACACCCCCGAGTACTGCAGGAATTAAGCACAGTCATAGATAGACCATTATTTTTAATCTTTAAAGATTCCATAATAACAGGGTCTGTACCACAGGACTGGCGTATAGCAAATGTGGTGCCAATATTCAAAAAGGGGACAAAAACTGAACTTGGAAATTATAGGCCAGTGAGTTTAACCTCAACTGTGGGTAAAATCCTGGAGGGTTTTCTAAGAGATACTATACTGGAGTATCTGGAGAAGAATAAACTTATGACCCAATATCAACGTGGGTTTACAAGGGACCGTTCCTGTCAGACTAATCTGATAAGCTTTTATGAAGAGGTAAGTTCCGGACTGGACCAAGGGAATGCAGTGGACATGGTGGTATATGGACTTTTCAAAAGCTTTTGATACGGTGCCACACAAAAGGTTGATACATAAAATGAGAACAATGGGGATAGGGGAAAATATGTGTAGGTGGGTTAAGAGCTGGCTCAGGGATAGGAAACAAAGGGTGGTTATTAATGGAGCACACTCGGACTGGGTCACGGTTAGCAGTGGGGTACCACAGGGGTCAGTTTTGGGCCCGCTTCTTTTTAACATATTTATTAATGACCTTGTAAGGGGCATAGAGAGTAGAATTTCAATATTTGCAGATGACACTAAACTCTGCAGGGTAATCAATTCAGAGGAGGACAATTTTATATTACAGGAGGATTTATGTAAACTAGAAGCTTGGGCTGATAAATGGCAAATGAGCTTTAATGGGGATAAATGTAAGGTCATGCACATGGGTAGAACGAACAAGATGTATAATTATGTGCTTAATTGTAAAACACTGGGCAAAACTGTCACTGAAAAAGACTTGGGTGTATGGGTGGATGACAAACTCACATTTAGTGGCCAGTGTCAGGCAGCTGCTGCAAAGGCAAATAAAATAATGGGATGCATTAAAAGAGGCATAGATGCTCAGGAGGAGAACATAATTTTACCTCTATATAAGTCACTAGTGCGACCACACTTAGAATACTGTGTACAGTTCTGGTCTCCAGTGTATAAGAAAGACATAGCTGAACTGGAGCGGGTGCAGAGAAGAGCGACCAAGGTTATTAGGGAACTGGGGGGTCTGCAATACCAAGACAGGTTATTACACTTGGGGTTATTTAGTTTGGAGAATCGAAGGCTTAGGGGTGATCTTATTACAATGTATAAATATATGAGGGGACAATACCAAGACCTATCTAATGATCTTTTTACTCTTAGACCTGTGACTGGGACAAGGGGGCATCCTCTACGTCTGGAGGAAAGAAGGTTTAAGCATACTAACAGACACTCATACTAACATATGATGTTGTAATGAGTGATTCCCTACTAAAATTTAAGAAGGGACTGGATGCCTTTCTTGAAAAGTATAATATTACAGGGTATATACACTAGTTTCCTTAGTGTTGCGTTGATCCAGGGAGCTAGTCTGATTGCCGTATGTGGAGTCGGGAAGGAATTTTTTTCCCCAATGTGAAGCTTACTGTTTGCCACATGGGTTTTTTTTGCCTTCCTCTGGATCAACATGTTAGGGCAAGTTAGGATAGGATGGGTTGAACTAGATGGACTTAAAGTCTCCCTTCAACCTTAATAATTACTATGAAACTGGAAACAGTGGATGAGGTGGTCAAGGGAAGTATATATAGCATTTTTTTTCACCATCATCAATCTGTTTCTTCCACAAACACGTAATAGAGTATGTGGTTAATTACAAGGTATATCTATAGTTCCTTGCCTTTTCTCTAATAGTTAAATGAGAACGGTACAAAAAAGGCAAGGTAACAATAGATATGCCTTGCACTCAACACATCCTCTATGCCGGTTTCAAAAATGTAGTCCAAAATGTCAACCAACAGATCATGTTTAAATGTTTTTTTTTTCTCACTCAAATGGAATTACTAAAAACATGATTTGTTTGTTGGCTTTTAAAACTGTAGTTGGGAAACCCTTCCAAAATTCAGTGTGTGCAATACACCAGATATCTTCATTACTGATGTTTCTTGTGTGTCAGTCTTGGGGAGATATGTGTTGTCAACGAAAACAATCTACATGACTTGTCTTTTCCACAGCAGTCTCTACATTCTTGTAATATTGCACAGACTGGATCCAGCAGGGTTCCCCAACTCCAGTCCTCAAGGTCCACCAACAGATCATGTTGTAATGAAATCCATATCTCTGTTGATAACGGTTTCACAAGAGCCCAAAAAAGAGGATTCCATACAACATGATCTGTTGGTGGACCTTGAGGACTGGAGTTGGGGAACCCTGCTGTTTCCAGTCTGTGCAATATTACTAGAATGTAGACACTGTTGTTGAAAAGACAAGTCATGTTGATTTGTTTCGTTGACAACACATATCTCCAAGACTGACACAAGAAACATGTCTCAGTAATGGAGATATCTGGTGGCAAAAACGCTAGCAGTGTGTGTAGTCGGCGATTGACACAGTAACCAATCCAAATATTTTGAAAGCACAATTGCACATTTATTTTGCAACAAAAACTAAAAGAAAAAAAACATTTTTATTAGGAATGACGTTTGAGGGAAGATTGGGATACTTTGGGTGTGTGGAGAGACGAAGAACGACTGGAGGTTGATGAAGGGGTTCTAGGAGAAGGGGCGATGAAAGTACTGGGGGAAGGGAGCTCTGGAATGGACATGGAGGCAGATTGAGGCACATTAGGAGGAGAGGGTGGATGGATGAACAAAGTTTTTTTTTTTTTTCTTTGGGCAGGAGTATCCTGCCCAGACCGACTTGCACCCTGTGACCGCCTTACTTTGGTCGACTGCCTGGTGATGGTGGACTGTGGCGTTGCCCTGTAAAATAGGGAATGCGGATCACCCCTTTGCTGCTCTGTGGTGGCGGTGGCGGTGCTGCTAGAAGTGGCAGTGGCGGTGCTCCTAGAAGGGGACAAAGTTTGGTCGGTGCTCCGAGAAGGAGGCTGCCTGTCTGGGATCTCAGCCAAAGTTCTTGGGGGACTCCAAGGTGGAGAATTGGTGGCGGTGCTCTTAAGATGAGGAGTGGTGGTGGTGCTCCTTTGATGAGGAGTGCTGGTGGTGCTCCTTTGATGAGGAGTGCTGGCGGTGCTCCTTTGCTGAGGAGTGCTGGCGGTGCTCTTTTGCTGAAGAGTGCTGGCGGTGCTCTGTTGATGAGGAGTACTGGCAGTGCTCTGTTGATGAGGAGTGCTGGCAGTGCTCTGTTGCTGAGGAGTGTTTGGCGGTGCTCCTTTGATGTTGACTGGTGGTGTCGGTGGCCCAAGCAGGTTCTGTGGTGGTTTGGCTCCAAGCTGGAGGTGCTGTGGCGGTGGTGGTGCTCCCTTGCCATAGTGGTGGTGGCGGAGGAGTGTCCAGCAGCACTCAGACTTGGGGTGGTGTAGTGTTGCCTGGCTTCGCTGGGAATGCAGGTGGCCGTGCAGTGGTATGCAGCAGAAGTCGGTAGTGTGATGAAGCGAGTCAGCGGTGGAACTGTTGGAAATGACACCACTGACTGCTGAACATACCGATTCTGCTGCATAGCCTGCAAGTAAGCAGTGTTGCAGTCCTGTAACACACTCAGCTGTTGCTCAGGACTAAGGTGTTCCTCCATGCCCTGTTCAATATTACTGAAAAAATGATGCGCTGGTCTGTTGAGGTCGGCCTCCAGATGGTCAAGGCGCTGGTGAACAGAGTGGAAGCGGTGTTCCATGTGGTTAAAACCACGTTCCATCAGTGAAAAACCGCTTTCCATTCTGGCGGACAGCGCCTTGAGGCTGCCCTTAAAGGCCTCGCTCAAGAGCATGAACTCGTCCGAGGCCCTCTGCCGCTGGCTGGTAGTGCCCGCATAACCAGTGACAGAGACCTGTGACAGGGGAAAACCTGATGGACCAGATTCCTGGTCACCAGCTGTCTGTGTTGCTGACCTGCAAGATGTTTCCTGGCTGTCGGATGGCTGGGACGGGTCCGAGGTCGATCAATGAAGAACCGCTCCCGGAACAGGTTGCAGAGTGCTGCTCCAAGTGCTGTGGAAAGAAAGGGAAAACATTAGTATCATGCATTTACAAAAAAGCATCACCTATGGAATTGAAAAGCACATAGTAATAACAAACCAAAATAAAAAAAAAAAACTTACGCTCTGCTGGCAAGGAGCGGTCTCAGGAAAGCCAACTCTCGATAATAGCGGTACTTTCTTCTGCGCCTTGCCGCTGAACCACTCCGAACCTGTCCCTCAGCACGAACATCAGTGTTGAAGCAGTCCTTCATCGAGCGCCAACGGGTGCGAATTTTGTTCACTGTTGGGAAAAAAAAAAACGTTAGACAATGCACTTAAGGCAACTTAATTATCAGCACACACACCTGATAGAACTTTGCAAACAGTCAATGCTGCAGTACAAATTTATTATAGACACAATGCAGTCACTGTTGATCCTGAGGACACTGTTATGTTTCCTGCTAGAATATACGTAGCAGCCAAAACAACAGTATCCTCCGGAGCAAGAGTGAAAACAGGATCAAGACAGCAGTTTAAAAAGCAATCACTGTTTTTCCGCAAGGCATTGTTGTGTTTGATGCAAGAATATATCTTGCCAAAAACACAACAGCACCATCAGGACCAGAAATCAATGCAGCAGTTGAATACAAAAATTAATCACTGTTTTTCATAAGGCATTGTTGTGTTTGATGCAAGAATATATCTTGCCAAAAACACAACAGCACCATCATGACCAGAAATCAAGCCAGCAGTTGAATACAAAAAACAATCACTGTTTTCCACAAGGCATTGTTGTGTTTGATGTAAGAATATATCTTGCCAAAAACACACCAGCACCATCAGGACCAGAAATCAATGCAGCAGTTCAATACAAAAATCAATCACTGTTTTCCACAAGGCATTGTTGTGTTTAATGCAAGAATATATCTTGCCAAAAACACAACAGCATCATCAGGACCAGAAATCAAGGCAGCAGTTGAATACAAAAATCAATCACTGTTTTCCACAAGGCATTGTTGTGTTTGATGCAAGAATATATCTTGCCGAAAACACAACAGCACCATCAGGACCAGAAATCAATGCAGCAGTTCAATACAAAAATCAATCACTGTTTTCCACAAGGTATTGCTGTGTTTAATGCAAGAATATATCTTGCAAAAAACACATCAGCACCATCTGGAACAAAAATCAATGCAGTATCACAGAGCATCTTTATACTTACTGAACGCCCTTTTGGAACTCGGAGATGCGCTGTCCCAGCCATCCATCATCGCTGCGGCCACCTCATTCCAAAGCTGCCAGCTCACCACTGGGTCTTTGTACTGCTGGTCACGGCTGTCCCACAACGGGATACGCTCCTCAACAAGGCAGATCAGATGCTCGTTGTCTATGTATACTACTTCTTCGTCATCCCGTTGTGGAACCTAGAAAAAAAAATATTACAATGTTTGGAATTTTGGAGAATGAAAAAGATACAAAAAGAAACAGAGAAGAAGCAAGATAAAAGATGAAAATAAAGACAGAAAAAAAAACCACATTATATACTCACATTGCGTCTCCTCGCCAGGACTTGACTACGCTGCTCCCGCTCAGAATCCTCCCGCTCAGACCGCTCCCGCTCAGACTGCTCCCGCACTTCATCTTCACTGCCCGTGTCCGATGTCTGTAAAGAAAAAAAAAATTAAAACACATTTCTAGAGGCAGCTATACTTACCCAAAGGCAGCAACATCCTCACCTCACGATCAGCTTGGGCCAGTTCTTGCCGAGATGGCGAATACAGTGATCCAGAAGAAGACATGCTGAAATGTAAACAAAAAATACATTAGTACATTATAAAATTGCACAGGACACACAGACATTATGTTGAAGAATACTCACATTTTGGCTTCTGAAGCTTGAATCCACAGGTGGAAGGCTCTTGGAGGTGCTTGTCTGGTCTCTGCAAGGCTGTCTCTAGAGTAATTGTGCCTGAAGACACCTTCTTTTATCTACACTCCTCCCAAACAATGTTGCTTGTTTAGGGGGAGCTTTAGACAAGTGTCTAGACATTGTTTACTCAAATCGCATGCGCGCACAAGGTGCTGACGTGCGCGCAGCCAAGCGCACGTCAGCGACCACATAGACTGTAATGCCATTTTTGGGCGCACAACGTGCGCGCGCAATTTTTTTAACGATGTAGGCGGAACAAAAAATGCAACATGTAGCGTACGGCGCGTCTGGGCACACACCTGTAAAATAAAATGCGCAGCGCACGCTAAACGCTGATTATCGCATACAATCGCAAGACCCTGCGATCACCATGTTAAAGATAGGGGAACATTGCGCGTGCGCCCGATACCGCACGATGCGCTGCGCGATAAAATGCTAGTGTGAAACCAGCCTTACCGATATAATAACAATACACCTATGGTAGTGGGAGAGATAAGGCAAGGCAAGATTCCCAATATGTGTCGCCACACAAGTCGCTTCCTCAGGGGCCTTACAAGTGGCTCAGAGTGCCAATTTATATATACAAAATCAATAAAGTAAAACAATTAACAGCTGTGAGACTTATCCAAGAGCACTGTGGTGCTATCAGGCAATTTGCAAGCCTTATGCCAGAAGTCCAGTCATGTTTACAAAGCGCATGCGCAGAAAAGTCATGAATAAAAGTTATCAGCTGAGCCGCAATACGTGACGACATTGCATGTGTGCAGATCGTTATATCATAATTGCAGAGCTACTGGCAATATGTGTGTGTGCGCGTCAAATCACATAACACTGTGGATCAGCAAAGTCAAAATGGGCTGAAATGGCAGAAGCTGAAGTGGGGGCATTGCTATGTTGAATTAATCAAATTCGTTGGTGTTTTCTACACCAGAAATGCTACTGCAGTCCTTTAGTAGAGTAGCATTACTGGCGTAGCGCCTAAAATATAATGACACTCTACAACTGTGTTTGTACATATGGTGGCCGGGTATAAAAAAAAAAAATTATACTCTACTGCTGTGTGTTTGAGTTGTTGCCGTGCTTAAAAAATTAATTGTACTCTGCAGCTGTCTGTGTGCAATTAGTGTTTGTACAAATACTCTACCATTGTGTTTGTACAAATTGTGGCCGGATATAAAAAGTAATTTTACTCTACCCAGAGGCGTAGCTAGGGTTTCAGCTTGGGGGGGGGACAAAAAATCTGAGTGGGCCCCTAACCAGTTAATCCTTACTACAGCTACGTGGCGCACCCTATTTGTGAGTATAAGGGAACATCAGCAGATGACCGCGCTGTGATTGAAAATAAATCTACAGCTCCGGCAAAAATTAAGAGACCACTGCAAAATTTTCAGTTTGTCTGATTTTTCTCTTTATAGGTATATTTTTGAGTAAAATGTAAATTACTCTTTTATTCTATAAACTACTGACAAATTTCCTAGCACTAAATTTTGTATTGATTCTCAGAAAATGAGAAATGGTCAAAATAACAAAAAAATGCAGTGCTTACAGACCTCAATAATGCTAAGAAAACAAGTTCATAATCATTTACAAACAACAATACTAATGTTTTAACTCAGGAAGAGTTCAGAAATTAATATTTTGTGGAATAACCATGACTGTTAATCACAGCTTTCATGCATCTTGGCATGCTTTCTACCACTCTTTCACACTGCTTTTGGGTGACCTTATGCCACTCTGGTACAAAAATTTAAGCAGTTCTTCTTTGATGGCTTGTGACTATCCATCTTCCTCTTGATTACATTCCAGAGGTTTTCAATGGGGTTCAGGTCTGGAGATTGGGCTGGCCATGGCAGGGATTTGATGTGGTGGTCCTTCATCCACACATTGATTGACCTAGCTGTGTGGCATGGCGCATTGACCTGCTGGAAAAAAACAGTCCTCAGAGTTGGGGTACATTGCCTGAGCAGAAGGAATCAACTGTTTTTCCATGATAACCTTGATTCATACGTCCTTCACAAAAATTACCCTGCCCAATTCCAGCCTTGCTGAAGCATCCCCAGATCATCGCAAATCCTCTACCAAATTTCACAGTGGGTTCAAGACACTGTGGCTTGTACGCCTCTCCAGGTCTCCATCTAACCATTAGACGACCAGGTGTTAGGCAAAGCTGAAAATTACACTCATCAGAGAAGATTACCTTACTCCAGTCCTCTATGGTCCAATCCTTATGGTCTTTGGCAAACTTCAGCCTGGCTCTCCTTTGCTTCTTATTGATGAAAGGCTTTTTTCTAGCTTTACATGACTTGAGTCCTGCCTCTAGGAGCCTGTTATGACCTGTTCTTGCTGTCCACTTCATCCCAGCTGCCATTTGCCATTCCTTTTGTAGGTCACTTGATGTCATCCTGCGGTTGCTGAGTGACATTCGAATAAGATGACAGTCATCCCGCTCAGTGGAAAGTCGTTTTCACCCTCTGCTGGTCTGTAGCTTTGCTGTCCCCAATGTCTGCTGCTTGACCTTGTTGTAATGGAGTGCTGTCTTAGAAATTTTAAGGATGGAGGCAACATGACGCTCACTGTATCCCTCTGCCAGTAAAGCCAGAAGTGAGCCCTTTTCCTCACTCAAGACTTTTCTTTTCAACTCATTTGGTATGGTTAAAAGTTATTTTTTTCATTCCTATTACTTTTGGGATATTACTAGCACTTGTTTTGCCATCCAGCTTGTCCTATTGCAAGAGGATTGTGAACACCACAGCAGAATTTTTTATACTTTCCTTCGTTAAATAAGATTTGGTTCAGGTGATCACCTAATCAGAAGTACATTAAGTAGAATGAGGTGTACTCTGGTTATAATTCAACTGACACTGGAATGGAATGACTGTCAGACATGTAGAGAAGCTGATTTTTATAAAACTGTGCAGTGGAGCTGTATATACAAAAACAAACACTGCTATTACTCTATGGAGACCATATAGGTGTAGACACATGTCTTGCAGACCATATAAGATCACAGTACAGCTATTGATGGTGACTTACCACTGAGGTTCCTTGTTATGGAATCGTTCACTTTTCCCTCCTTTTCCATCTGACCCAGACCGACATGACAACTTCTTCAGCCAGAACTGATCTGCAGAGATTACAACAAAGACACATCTGACTTCTCACATTTCCTGCACCGTCCATATCTATGCCCAACCTGAGCAAATTACTCTTTCTGCTGATACCCCAATACTGAGCTGCAGTTGCCATATGTGTCCTACAGCACCTGCTGTGTGGTACAATAACGGCTCCTCTTACCACCCCACATAGTAATGCCACCACTGTGCCCCTTACATAGTAATAACTGACGCTGATGGGAATGGGGTATCACAATGAAGACAGGAGGCAGGGATTTCTTACAGCACCGCACTCCACGGAGCCTGGATGAAATCATTAACATAAGAGAATATAACATTTCTCCAAAAGACCATAAATATGAGGCATACATATTTTTATTACCTGTATACCCATATTAATAGGTCATATACATCCCGGGAAGGGGGACAGATCCCCTTTAAATGTGATGCAGTTCATGGTTACTATATTGGAGTTTGTTATACTAATACTTATATAAGACCCAGCTGGTAAGTATCAAAAGCCCTCTACCTCCCCATCTTCAGCCCCCAGACAGCAATTATAACATGTAATAGAGTGCATATAATTTACTAACAAAACCATATAATAATCAACCCCTCAGGGCTCTTTTTGCCCCTCAACCACCTCAGCCTTCACAATACCCCCATCCTCTAACATTCACCCCCCCGTGCTGCCCCCCTACTTCAGCATGCACAATACCCCCATCTTCTCACATTCAGCCCCCCAGTGCCCTGTCCCCATCCTCTAACTCTGCCCCCACAATACTCCCATCCTCTCACATTCACTCCCCCAGTGCCCTGTCCTCCTTCCCCCCACAATACCCCCATCCTCACATTCAGCCCACCAGTGCCCTGTCCTCCCTCCCCATAATACCCCCATCCTCTCACAGTCACCCCCCATGCCTTGTCCCCCTCCTCCACTTCAGCCCCCACAATACCCCCATCCTCTCACATTCAGCTCCCCAATGCCTTATCCCCCTCCTCCACTTCAGCCCCCACAATACCCCCAATCCTCTCACATTCAGCCCCCCAGTGTCCTGTACCCCTCCTCCACTTCAGCCCTCACAATACCCCCATCCTCTCACATTCACTCCCAAGTGCCATGTCCCTCCTCCTCCACAATACCCCCATCCTCTCACATTCACTCCCCAGTCCCTTGTTCCCCTTCCCCACTTCAGCCCCCACAATCCCCTCATCCTCTCGCATTCACCCCCCAGTGACCACGCTACTGACTCTACCGCTTTGTCTGTATAAGTTGTGGCCCTGCCTATAAAACTAATTATACTCTGCTGCTCGGTCTGTATGAATCATGGCCGTGCCTAAAAAATAATTATACTCTACTGCTGTCTTTGTCTCAATCGTGGCCCTGCATAAAAAAGTAATTATACTCTACTTCTGTGTCTGCAGACGTAGTGGCCGTACCAAAAAAAATAATTATATTATACCGTTATGTCTATTCGAGTTGTGGCAGTGCCTAAGAAAATAATTATACTCTACCGGTGTGTCTGTACAAGTTGTGGACGTGCCTAAAAAAATAATTATACTATTATGCTATGTCTGTACAAGTTGTGGCCTTGCCTAAAAAAATAATTATACAGTACACCAACCAGACAAACAAGGCAACATGAACAAGAGTAACTGAAAATACCAGGCTTATAAATATTCACTCACATATAACAGAGGAATGTACTGGGGAGTGGAGGATGGGGAAAAACCAAAGTAAGGTGGGAAGGGAATTATCACACTTACAAATCCATGCAACAGTGACAGATAACTCCTCCAAATTACTCATATAATCACTAAAACACCTCTCCTCCAAGCCATGCAGCATAAGCTAGCTCTGAAGATCTGCTTCTCCCCTCTGCAAATCCATTCATTGTCTCCAAATTCCTCAACATATCCACTTCAAGCTACTAACAATGGCCTACAAAAGCCATCCATAATCTGTCTACCCCATATATTTCTGAACTAATCTCCCGATATCTCACACCACGTAACCTCTGCTTCCCAAGACCTCCTTCTCTTTCCTCATCCAGTCGCCTGCATGACTTCTTCTGAGTATCCTCCATCCTGTAGAATTCTGTGGCCCAACACCTCCAATTATCCTCTACATTCTGAACTTTCAAGTGGAACTTTAAAATCCATCTCTTCAGAACATCTTACAGACTGCAGTGACCCCGCTGCCTCCTCACCAACACCTGCTGCAACCCCTGAACCTACTGTCTTCTACCCCATTATCCTGTAGAATGTAAGTGTAAAGGGTAGGGTCCTCTCCCCGCTGTACCTGTCTGTCACTATTAGTTGGTTCATTGTAATTTCTATTTGTGTTTTGTATGTATTCCCCTCCTCATGTACAGCACCATGGAATCAATGGAGCTCTAAACATAAATAATAATAATCTCCTTCATGATGTTCCACCCAGTCCTCATGGATCGCCATCGCACCCAGGGTGGCGGGGTACTCGGAGCCAGGCCTTGGGTTTCAATGGGAGATGTCACGGCAGCTGTGACCCAGTCCGTGGTCCATTGTAAAAGGGAAGATGTTGAACGTGTGGATGATGGTTAAAGTTTATAAGTGAATGATTCGTGACGCCACCTGTGGTGTTCGGCAATGAAGATGCTAAGCCGACGCTGCAGTCAGATCCTCTGGGACAGATGGTGTGGTGCAGCAATGATGTTGTGGCCCTCCACAGGTAGGGCTGTAGTCCCAGGGCAGTGTAGATGAAGAGAGCGAGGGGACGTAGATGGTGCAGTGTTAGGCACAGGGATGTAGCAGTGCTGAGTGTGTTGGCGCAGGAATAAGTGGAGGACACCAGGGCATGTAGTTCCAAAGCTTTACTCACAGTCTGTTGTGCATACAGGTGCCCCCATCCGTGCCGTGTCCTCCAGGTCAGGAGCTCAGCCAACTCCCAGCCAAGATGAAGTACTCCGTTCCAACACTCCGCCAACATGTGCCTTTTCTGAACGTCTCCCTTCTAGCGCCTAATTGAAGTACTCACAGTACTGAGTTACACTGGAGTTCCTCCTTTCTGATGTTCTTAGAACTCTACTTGTACGGCAGACAGCTGTAGCCTGCTTCGGGGACTCCTTGCTACTAAGTCCCGGCTCACTCTCGTTGCTGTTGTGCCCCCAAGTCTTGTGTGGGAATAAAGTGGTGACAACTTCTATTCCTCCGGTGGCTGCTGCAGGACCATTAGTATCCATACAACCTCAGGGACCGGACCCCAGCCATGCGCTGAGAACTTGAGGAAGAGCTCTGCTCTAACCCTAATCCTTAATTCTCTTTTTCTCCTTACATTCCGTACAAAACTATCTTTCTTATGGAGACTTAGGCTTTCTGAATATATCTTTCCTGTGCCAGCAGACTCAGGTCACAGAAGTCTGCTGCAGCACTTCCTTCCATCCATCCCACTCAGATGATCTTCTCTCCCAGACTGACCTAGTCAGACTCCCCAGTCCTTATGATCTCCCGCTCTCTTGTGCAGACTAAGCTCTATGTTGTGGGGGATGCAGGTGTTGGAGTGTGGTCAGGTGTCTCCACCTTACCTGAATGGTGGGGTACCACACCTCAGGAGGAGGTGCAGTACCTCTGTGGCGACCGAACCCTCAAGGGCGCCACATACTCCCCTGTTGTCCTTGCTGGTCTTCACACAGCAGAAAGCCGCAGCAGTTGGCACCTGAGTTTTGTCATCATCATCGTTGACCATTTGCATTACCCTTCCCACATACTCATCCTCAATGAGAACAAGTGGTTGGGCATCAGTGCACTCAAACTCTTCCAATTGTGGCGCAAGGCCGGGTGGATGGCTCATGGAACCACAGCCAGCTGAGTCATCAAAAAGCAGAAGTGACTGCTGAATGATTTGGGGCACAAACTCCTTCCCCGATTTGCAAAGGGTTGAGGTGCAAGACAGATGCCCATCGGCCGCAGTTGCAAAATCTGTGCTTTCATCAGGGGACCGGGTGGAAGACAAAGTGAAGGAACTGAAGGCACTTTCAGCCATCCAATCTAAAACAACCTCGAATTGTTATGGTCTCACCATTTATCCAGCGGTACTCGGGCCTACAAAGTTACACAGAACCTCCTGTTGCCTGAGTGCACCAGAGGAAGGTGTTTAATTTGGGCAAGTAGCACACACAGATCAACTACGTCCTCTCCTTCCCTGCAGCAGCTATAGTACCACCACCAGCAACACGTCCCCTATTTGATGCTCTCATTGTTTTCACAAAAAAAAGTGCAGAGTATTACACGGCCTGTATACAGAGAGAGAGTGGCCAGCAGAATTTTACAATACCTGTTTTAAGAGTACTCCCAAAAAAATCAATAAAAGAAAGAAAACACAAAAAACATTGTTGGCCACCTCCTCCACCTCGCCCACTTGGATCTCTGGCTCCAGGTTCAAGATTATCATTTTTATTTTTTTTATTCTATGTTACTTTAATTGATTTCCCTTTTCACATTTATTTGCGGGGCAATTGTCCTGCTATCACCCCCATTTAGCTTTCTTTTTGCAACCCCCTAGCCCTTACTTGTTATTGCCACTGAACTTCGAGTCCCCATTGAGTTCTATTGGTTTCAGGTTCGGGGTCAAATTCAATGTCATTTTATTTTTTAGGTCTTTCTGTGGGATAAGTTCGAAGATTTTTGTGGTACAATTTTTAGGGTGCATAACATATTTTGACAGCTTTTTATTCAGATTTTTCAGATGCAGAATTAACAAAAAACAGCAATTCATTTATTGTTTTTATATTTTTTTTTCGCGGTTCACCGTGGGATAAAAGTTATAAGTTCGATTTATTTTTTGGTTCATTGTAGCTACAGCGATATCAGTTACATTTTTTTTATGTTTTGCTACTTTTGTACACTAAAAGCAATATTTTACAAAAAATAAATTGTTTTTGCATCAATGTACTGTGAGAGCTGTAACTTTTTATTTTTTTTGCTGAAAAAGCCATATTAAGTCTTATTTTTGGACATGATGTTTTAATTAATACCATTTTTTAATATATGACTTTTTTCTATCTCTTTTTATTTTTATTTTTTGCTGAAAAAGCCATATTAAGGCTTATTTTTTGGACATGATGTTTTAATTCTTACCATTTTTTAATATATACTCTACCGTTCAAAATTTAGGCTCACTTAGAAATTTCCTTAATTTTTAAAGAAAAGCACAGTTTTTTCCAATGAAGCTAACAATAAATGATTCAGAAATACACTCTATACATTGTTAATGTGGTAACTGTCTATTCTAGCTGCAAACGTCTGGTTTGTAATGCAATATCGTCTTAGGTGTATAGAGGCCCATTTCCAACAACCATCACTCCAGTGTTCTTATGGATCTTTGTGTTTGCTAACTATGTAAGAAGGCTAATGCATGGTTAGAATACCCTTGAAAACCCTTGTGCAAGTATGATAGCACAGCTGAAAACAGTTTGGCTGATTAGAGAAGCTATAAACCTGACCTTCCTTTGAGCTAGTTGAGAATATGGAGCATTACATTCGTTTTTTTCCATTAAACTCTCAAAATGGCCAGAAAAAAAGAACTTTCATGTGAAACTCGACAGTCTATTCCTGTTCTTAGAAATTAATGCTATTCCATACGAGAAATTACCAAGAAACTGAAGATTTCTTACAACGGTGTGTACTACTCCCTTCAGAGGAAAGCACAAAAAGGCTCTAACCAGAGTAGAAAGAGAAGTGGGAGGCCCCGCTGCACAACTGAGCAAAAAGACAAGTACATTAGAGTCTGTAGTTTGAGAAATCGACACCTCACAGGTCCTCAACTGGCAGCTTCATTAAATAGTACACGCAAAACGCCAGAGTCAACGTCTACAATGAAGAGGCGACTCCGGGATGTTGGCCTTCAGGGCAGAGTGGCAAAGAAAAAGCCATATCTTAGACTGGCTAATATAAGGAAAAGATTAATATGGGCAAAAGAACAGAGACTTTGGACGGAGGAAGACTGGAAAAAAGTGTTATGGACAGACAAATCCAAATTTGAGGTGTTTGGATCACACAGAAGAACATTTGTGAGACGCAGAACATCTGAATAGATACTGGAAGAGTGCCTGACACCATCTGTCAAGCATGGTGGAGGTAATGTGATGGTCTGGGGTTGCTTTGGTGCTGGTAAAGTGGGAGATTTGTACAAGGTAAAAGGGATTTTGAATAAGGAAGGCTATCACTCCATTTTGCAACACCATGCCATACCTTGTGGACAGCGCTTGATTGGAGCCAGTTTCATCCAACAACAGGACAATGACCCAAAGTACACCTCCAAATTATGCAAGAAGTATTTAGAGAAGAAGTAGGCAGCTGGTATTCTATCTGTAATGGAGTGGCCAGTGCAGTCACCAGATCTCAACCCCATGAAGCTTTTGTGGGAGCAGCTTGACCATATGGTACGCAAAAAGTGCCCATCAAGCCAAATCAACTTGTAGGAGGGGCTTCAGGAAGCATGGGGTGGAATTTCTCCAGATTACCTCAGAAAATGTACTGCTAAAATGCCAAAGGTCTGCAATGCTGTAATTGCTGCAAAGGGAGCATTCTTTGACGAAAGCAAAGTTTTAATCAGAAAATTATTATTTCAAATAAAAATCTTTTTTTCGAACCTTGTCAACGTCTGGACTAGATTTTAAATTCATTTGGTAACTTATTTGATTAATAAAAGTATGAGTTTTCATGGAAAACACAAAATTGTCAGGGTGACCCCAAACTTTTGAACAGCAGTGTATGACTTTTTGATAGCTTTTTATTAAATTTTGTTGTGTTAGGCTACTTTCACACATCAGGTTTTCGGCGTCAGGCGCGATCCGGCGTCGTGCCGGAATGCCGGATCCGGCAAATGTTTTGTAAAACCTGATGTGCCGGATCCGGTTTTCTGCCGGATCCGTCTTGTTCTTGACAGACAAAACCGGATCCGTCTCATCCGGTTCATCCGTTTTTCTATCCGTTTTTCGACGGATTACGCCGGATCTGGTTTTTAAAATTGACCCTTGTGGCCTTCCGAACGGGATTGGCTACTGGAAAACTATATATAGCATGTTCCTACAGCCCTTCTTTGACAGGTTGTAGAGGAGAAAGTGCAGGTTGGAGAGAAGAGCAAGTTACTGGCGAAGATGGATGTTGTCATTGGAAATATTACCACTAGAAGTTCTGTGACGGTTTCAGTAATGAGGGACAATTTTGCACTATACTTTATGTCACCTCAAGGCAGAGTACACTGGCAGGATGACAGAGTGTGAAAGATTTGTGCCCTACCAAACTTGTGTACCTTCTGGACCAACAGTATATACCTTTGCCAACCAAAGTTGGCTATCTTGTCATGGTCTTACTATTTTTAGCTTTAGGCCACAGGTGTGTACCTGGTTGTGTTTTATGCAAAGTATTTCACCTTTTAACAAAAGTTGTGTACATTGTTAGGAAATCACCAACAATAAACACAACTTTTCAGGTGAAATACTTTGCTTCAAACACAACCAGGAACACAACTGTGGCAAAAAGCTAAAATTTACCCACAGTTATATACCTGGTTTTGAATACCTTTTTACCTTTTAAATACCCTGTATTTAACCTTTTTTTTTAAACATATTTCGCCGCAGAAAGAAATGACAGACAACCAGTGTAAACAATAATTTAACTTTTATTTAAAAATTTTTTTTTTGTGTAAACTGTTTTTAAACTTAAAAAAACTTTTTTAATAAAGGTTTGAAACCAACCAAATCGGCATTTTTATTACAAAAAATACATTATAACTCGGTGTAGTGTGGGGTGGAAATACTGCTGGAGGGGCTGCGGGACACTTCGACAATGGGAGTGTGGAGAGAGGACTGGGATCGTGGTGGGGAAGGAACAGTTAGAGGTGATGGTGTGGAAAAAGATACAGAATGGGTGGACATGTGGGAGGCAGAAGAGGTGGTGGGCGGTGGAGTGGAGGGTTGGGCAGGGACTGTAGGAGCAGATGATGTTGATGGAAAGTTGTATGGGGAAGGAGTTTGGTATGGGGAAGGAGTTTGGTACGGGGAAGGAGTTTGGTATGGGGCAGGTTGCTGGAAGTGGGGAGATGTCTGGTACTGGGGAGGTTGCTGGTACTGGGAAGGTTGCTGGTACTGGTGAGGTTGCTGGTATGTAATAGGAGGGGGAGGATGGAAAGTGGCTGGAGGGGGTGCAGATGTAATAGGAGGGGGAGGATGGAAAGTGGCTGGAGGGGGTGCAGATGTAATAGGAGGGGGAGGATGGAAAGTGGCTGGAGGGGGTGCAGATGTAATAGGAGGGGGAGGATGGAAAGTGGCTGGAGGGGGTGCAGGTGGAGGAACTACAGTGGTGGGAGGTGGAGGTTGGGAGGTAACCTGCTGTAGAGCACCGTGGCACGAATGCATTACATGCATCTGCTGGGTAGGAGATAGTGTTGCCATGCGCTCCACAACAGACCTGAAAAAGGTGTGGTTTGGCGAAGATCTTGCTTCTGAATGCATGGTTTGCAGAAGTGTCTTCACCTCCAGAATGCTGGAGTTGATCTGCTGAAAGCCTGCGGAGATTTGCTCTGACAAGACTTTTAGACAGTTCTGGAAAGATGCATTCAGATGCAAGAACTCTGGCGCATAACTCTTTTCCTGACCCCTCTGCCGCTGCCGCCCAGTACCCGCAGGTGTACTAGAGGTGGCAGGGGCAGAAGGGTGGGGTAAAGGGAAAGCGATCTCCTCACCAGCAGCTTCATGTAATGTAGGCGGCCACGATGCTCCTGTGCTGGTGGATGGGACAGATGGGTCGAATGTGTGGGAAGGCTGGGAAGGTGCAGATGTACCGGGGCGGTCGAAGTGTCCCTCGGTGCCGGTCTCCTCAGGGATCGCCTCAGAAGGGTCCAATCGTGCAGGCTCCCGAGTGCTGCTCACCGTGCTGTGGAATAAAGAAAAAAAAAAACAATTAAAATACTGACATGGTATGGCCCTGGCTGAAAAAAAAAAGTTACATCTAACATTTTTTTTCACATGTGGTGTGTAATATTTACCTTCTAGTGACCATTGTTTCCCGGAGGAACGACAGGGCTTGTGCGTACTTGTACTTGCTCCTGCGTCCTCCAGATCCACTCGGGGCCCGCATCTCTTTATTGAACTCCTTCTTGAAACGATCCCTCACAGACCGCCACCGATTCACAATTCTGTTCCCTGAAACGAGAAAGGAGTGGTTAGTATACAACATCAGTGTTTCACAAACTCCAGTCCTCATGGTCCCCAGGGGTCATGTTTTCAGGATTTCCATAGTAAATAGAAATCCTGAACACATGATCCGTGGGGACCACGAGGACTGGAGTTCGGGAAACACTGGTTTACATCAAGCAACCGGTACTGTATATACTTACGCTCTTTAATCTGGGCCCGAACATCGAGGTCCTCCCAGCGGCCCACAAGGAGCGAACAGATTTCCTCCCAGAGTCGTAGGGTAACGATAAGGTCAGCGTGGCGGCGGTCAGCCATATTCCAGAGCGGCTCCCTTTCTCTGACGAGATCGATGAGGTGGTCCACATCGAGTCCTCCATCCTCACCGTCAGAGTCGGGAGCACGCTGTGAAGGCTGTTAAAGAAAAAGACAAAAATAACATAATTAGCCTACACAAAAGAAATGAAATAAAAAGTGCAAAAAAACAAAGCAAAAATATTTATACTTACACGCTGGTGACCGCCGCGTTGCTGTCGCCGACGACCCTGGGAGGCACTGCGAGGACCTCTTGGCCGAGCACCAGATTGGGAAGACTAGAGAAGAAAACAAAAAATGTTATGTCTTTGGATGTAGGCATTTGTTTGCTGTGTGTGGTCTGCAGAACATTGTTTTCTATGTGTTGTGTGTAGTGTGATGTTGTGTTTCTGCGTTTGATGCAAAAAACTTACCAATTGTGAGCCCACTCCAAGCGTCTGTCCACCCCTTCCTTCTTCTTCTGGGAGCTCCTCTTCATCTTGTGAATCCTGTTTTGAAATAAAAGGCAATGGATAGACATATATTACAGAGATGATGGATTTTGGAAATAAAAACTTACCGTCAAACGCTGACGATGCGAGGGAGGGCTCCCAGAAGATGATGTGCTGTCTTCCTGGTGGCCACACTCCATGCCTGTGGGTGGTGTTCCACCTGCTGCCATTGCTGCTGCTGCTGCTGCATCTATTGGGCGGCTGTTGAATAAAGAGAAACAAAGGGCCAATGAATATCTTGATATTCAATAGCCCTAGTTTGGAGGAATGGGGGATTTGATAATTACCGTCTCTCATCTGCTGCTGGCCTCCCCTCCTCAGCATGTTCCATTTGCTGCTCCATTTGGGGTGGTGGTGGTGCTGATGGTGCTGCAGTGGTCTCCTGCCTTCTCCTGCTGCGCTTGGTTGCTTTCTTGGGTGGCATGTTGGGTGTGGCTGTGGGTCCCACTGTCTTGCTTTTATATATGTCTTGTGGGCAGAGCTACTGAGCATGCTCAGACCAAAAAAACCGATCCGGCCACCGGATCCGGCTTTCGCCGGATCCGGCGCATTGCGGCGCTCATAGACTTTCATTGTGTGAAAAAGCCGGACGCGCCGGATCCGGCGTTTCCGGCTTTTACGCCGGAGACAAAAAACGTTACAGTAGCCGTTTTTTCCAGACGCCGGATCGCGACACATTGCCGGATCCGGCGAAAACCGGATGAAACGCATGGCCATCCGGCGCGATCCGGCGCAAATGCAAGTCAATGGGGGGGAAACCGGATCCGGCATTGCATTTCGCCGGATCCGGTTTCTGTCAAAAGCGCCGGATCGCGCCTGACGGCGAAAACCTGATGTGTGAAAGAGGCATTAGTATGATGAATAAGCTACATTTTTGACTATTTTTTTTTACTATTTCTTTACTGTGTTCGCTGTACGGAATAAATAATGTGACAGTTTTATAGTTCTGATACACAGTTTTATTTTTACACAAAAGCAGTATTTTTACTGGCAAAACAGCCTTTCATGGGTTTTTTTGCATTTTTTTTAAACATTTTTTAAATTTCTTTTACTTTATTACTTAGTCCCACAGTGGGAGTAGGACCTGAATATTTTTTACTTTGATCGCTGTTCTCATGCACTGCAGAAGTGCATGACACTTGTTAATTCTGCACTGACACAACCTGTTAGATCATGCTTATAGCAGCGTCTAACAGGCCACTGTATCCTGATGTCATCAGATGACTTCAGAGTGCGATGGCAACTATCTGCATCCGCAATGATAATCACGTTAAGCTGACAGTTTTAAAGAGGGAGCCCTCTCCATTTCTTAACAATGTACATGCTGCTGCTGTGATTGACATGAGTATTAAAGGTGTTAGTCGACCTTGATTGGTTAGAAGCCCATGACCAATTCCACATTGTATCTGCTGTTCTGGGTGGCACTATACACTTATTCCGCAGTGCCTTGAAAAAGTAGCGCTGAGGAAGAAGGCCCTTAATGAACACTTTGAAAAGGCGTATCAGCAGTCATTAAGAGGTTAAGTATGTGCATTGGGAGAAACCTGTCAGCCAAGAGGAGCAGTCCGTGGAGAGGCTAATGGGTATCTCTCTCTTGGGCCAGTCATCAGAGACTCAAAGACCCCATCCGATGCTTTAAAGTATGCATTCCAGGAAATTCAGAGGTATACACATAAATCACTGGTCACTGAACGGTCCCACAGTATTTGCACCTTTATCATGGTTAATGTACACAATTACTTTGAAGACTGTCATCAAGAAGTGGCTAAAATTTGGCACAACCTTGTCATAACCTGGAACTGGATTTCCCTCAAATATTGATGAAAAGAGAATGAGCAAATTGGCTCGAGAGGCTGCTAAGAGGCTTAAAGCAACATTAAAGGAGCTGCAAGAATTTCTTGCAACTGCTGGCTGTATTTGACAATAATCTCCTGTACTTTTAATATGTCTGGCCTGTAAGGTAGGTTGGCAAGATGGAAGCCTTTTCTTATAAAGAAAATATCCAAGCCCAGCTATGTTTTGCCCAAACTTACATAAACTCTGCCAAAACCATGTATATACAGTATATATATGCTTTGGAGCTGTTTTTTCGGCAGCTAGAACTAGGGCTTTAGTCAAGGTAAAAGGAATTTTGAACAGTTCAATTTCTGCAACAAGACTTTCAGTCTTGTGTTAAAAAGCTGAACATGAAAAAGAAGTTCACCTTTTAGTACGACAATGATACTAAGCATACCTTCAAATAAAGAATTGATTCACCAGAAGATCGGGGTTTTGGAATGGCCCAGCCAGAGCCCAGATCTGAATCCAATTAAAAATCTGTATGTGTTGACCCAAAGTAGGCGCTGTGTGTACAGATGCCATTGTAATCTGACATATTTGGAACACTACTGCAAGAGTGAGGCAAAGAGTGGACAAAGACTCTCAATTCTAGATTTGCCATGCTGACAGCCTCCTACCCAAAAAGGTTGAATGCAGTCATAAATTCAAAGACAAAGTATTAGTTTAAGGGTGTGCATATGTATGCAACCACATTATTTTAGTTATTTTTCTTTTTCCACCCAAAAAGATGTCATGTTTCAGATGTGACTGGGATGTGTGCCACTGATGTCTGATGGCCTCATTGACTTATAATGGGGGACAGGCAGATCCAGTCTTGGTACTATAGTACTATTTTTTTTCTCAAATCTGCAGCGTCTGCTGATGGATGTGCCACACGTTTCTGAAGGCAGAGTGAGCAGAGGCTAACTATATATGTTACGCTAAAAAGTATTTCCTTGCAAAATCATACCTCAGGTTCCCCTTTCTGAAGAGGAACAGGATATAACAAATGAGTACTAACCCAGCAGAGGTAAGGGTAGGCAAGAAGTGATCAGTGAGCCCAGGACATTGTGCCAGGACAAGGGATGCATGCAAACCAAAAATGTAATGTTTGCTTATCATTATGAGCCTGCGGAGAGTCTGGACTACACAAAGGTAAAGAAAACTTACCCCATAGTCAACTGTACCAAAACATGCGACTGTTTCCTCTTAAGCTCTATCTTTCTTCTTCCTTGAACTGCAGATCACTGAGTACAATAAGGAATTTCCAGCATAAGCGATGTATATACTTTAACACTTTATGCAAATTTTAATTATCCAAGTTTATTTGTTGTAACTGGGTAGTATATATGGACATATATACAGTGATGCATACAGTGTGTGTGTATATATATATATAGTATATATATATGTACTGTATGCAACGTGTGTGTATAACACAAGACTGAAAGTCTTGTTGCAGAAATTGAACTGTTCAAAATTCCCTTTACGTTGACTAAAGCCCTAGTTCTAGCTGCCGAAAAAACAGCTCCAAAGCGTATAAATATTTATACATTGTAACAGTCTTGACCTCCCTCAAAAAAAATCAGGGTATATGTATAAGGGCTACAAGAAAATGTTTTAGAGTTTTGGAATGCTTTTTTATAATTTTACACATTTTGTGATGCACCAAACTGTTAAGATGCAGACTCCACTGGTTTAATAATAATAATAATAATAATAATAAATTTTATTTCTATAGCGCCGACATATTCCGCAGCACTTTACACTTCAGAGGGGATTTGTACAGACAATAGACATTACAGCATAACAATAATCACATAGATTATAACAAATACCAAGAGGAATGAGGGCCCTGCTCGCAAGCTTACAGTCTATGAGGAAAGAGGTAGACACAAAAGGTGGGTGGTAACGGTTGCCCTGATTGTATGGACCAGACATAATGCTAAGTGTGTAACAGTACAGACACAGAGGGCTAATGGATGCATAAAGCATGTGGGAACATGATGCGGGGAACCTGGTTATGGTAAAACTTTTGGCTGTGCCACACAGGGATAGATTAGGTTAATGTGTTGAGGCGTTAGGCCAGTCTGAATAAATGGGTTTTCAGGGCACGCTTAAAAGTGTGGGGATTGGGGACTAATCGTACTGACCTGGGAAGTGCATTCCAAAGAATTGGTGCAGCACGTGTAAAGTCTTGGAGACGGGAGTGGGAGGTTCTGATTATTGAGGATGCTAACCTCAGGTCATCAGCAGAACGGAGGGCGCGGGTAGGGTGGTATACTGAAACAAGGGAGGAGATGTAGGGTGGCACTGAGCCATGGAGGGATTTGTGGGTGAGGGTAATAAGTTTATACTGAATTCTGGAGTGGATGGGTAGCCAGTGTAATGACTGGCACAAGGTAGAGGTATCGGTGTAACGATTGGTGAGGAATATGATCCTGGCTGCAGCATTCAATACAGATTGGAGAGGGGAGAGTTTGGTAAGAGGGAAACCGATTAGAAGAGAGTTACAATAGTCGAGACGAGAATGAATAAGAGAAACAGTAAGAGTATTAAGGCTGGCGGAACGCACCAAATTATAAAATAATAGTAGGTGCGTTCGCAGCCCGGGGTCCACCGTGCAGAGGTGGTACACTGCTGCTAGGTAATGGCGGAAGAATAGAGTGGCGTAAAAACCGTCACACGTGGGTTACGTCACCCAATGTGAACAGGTGCGAACTCTGTTATTGCACAGAGTCGCACAACCGCTGAACATAGATGCTGGAGCCTGTTTAGCTCACAGAGCCTGGCTAAAAGAGCGCACAGTGTATGGCCACAAAACTCTACCCCAAGGACACGGGGTTAGAGTCCTTCTAGGCCCACTGAGCGCGCGGTGTCGCTGCCGTGTGTGCCGCTATAGACTCTGGCTATGAAGTGGAGCACGCGCACTGAGGCGTGCCGAGTCCCTGGTGAGGGCTGATGCCTGACTTAACCTCTGTCCTACCTACACCTAAGCCTGGGCGCTAGCAGGCTAGGCTGCACAACACATGCGTACCAAGGGTAGGGGTTTCTTAATGAGTCAATCACCAGAGACATACATATGTGCATACATCACTCACTCCACATAGTCTGTAAATACAGTCTTATCCTAGCGCATGGCCGAGCGGCCATGCGAACCTTTTATAGCCGCGAGCGTCCGGGACCTTCCTGGCTTCTCGGATGGGCCAATCCGAACAGGACCTGATCACTCCATGGGCATGCTCAGTGGCCTGACATGGGGACTTAGTCCCTGGAGAATCTTGCTGCTGAGCAGCATGTATTGCCATAGATGTGCCAGAGGTAGCAGCAGCAAGCAAACCCACGGAGCTGGTCTGGGCAGAGCGCCTGGACCGACGAGTTTGCTGAGCAACCTCCTCTGCGGCTGCAGAGGAATGGGAGACCGCTGGAAGTAAGGCTCGGGATTCTCGCTGTGCAGCGACAGAAATCCGACGCCTAGCAAAGAGTTTTTGCAGAGTCAAAAGTAAGAAAAGGTCGAATTCTAGAAATGTTTTTGAGGTGCAGATGACAAGAGCGAGCCAGTGATCGAATATGGTGGGCAAAGGAAAGCTCGGAGTCAAGTATGACCCCAAGACAGCGGGCATGTTGCTGGGGAGTAATAGTGGAACCACACACAAAAATGGCATTGTCAGTTATAGGTACATTTGTAGAGGGAGGAAACACATGGAGTTCAGTCTTTGACAGGTTCAGTTTCTGATATAGTGAGAACATGATGTTAGACACAGCGTTTAGACAATCGCCGGTGTTTTCTAGAAAGGCTGGCGTGATGTCAGGAGAAGAAGCGTATAATTGGGTGTTATCAGCATAGAGATGGTACTGGAAACCAAATCTACTGATTGTTTGACCAATAGGGGCAGTGTACAAGGAGAAGAGGAGGGGGCCTAGAACCGATCCTTGAGGAACCCAAACAGTAAGGGGAAGGTGAGAGCAGGAGGAACCGGCAAAAGATACAGTAAAGGAGCGGTCAGAGAGATAGGAGAACCAGGAGAGAACGGTGTCCTTGAGGCCAATGGAACAGAGCATAGTGAGGAGGAGCTGATGATCCACAGTGTCGAAGGCTGCAGAGAGAGCCAAGAAAATTAGCATGGAGCAATGACCATTTAATTTAGCTGTTAGTAGATCATTAGAGACTTTAGTGAGGGCAGTTTCAGTAGAGTGTCAAGAGCGGAAACCGGATTGGAGAAGGTCGAGAAGAGAGTTATCAAAGAGATAGCGGATAAGACGGGAGTGGACCAGGCGTTCCAGGAGTTTAGAGATGAAGGGAAGATTAGAGACAGGTCTATAGTTAGCGGCACAGTTTTGGTCGAGAGATATTTTTTTAAGTAGTGGATGTATGATGGCATGCTTAAATGAGGAGGGAAAGATACCAGAAGAGAGAGAGAGAGATTAAATATTTTAGTTAGGTGAGGGGTGACAGCAGGGGAAAGGGACTGGAGGAGATGTGATGGAAATGGGTCACTGGTGCAAGTGGTTGGGCGAGAAGATGCAAGGAACCTGCTTACTTCTTCTTCTGTGACTGGTTCAAAATCAGAGAGTGAGCTAGATGCAGTGGGGGAGGGAGGACAGTGCATGGTATGAGGTGATTGGGAGATAATTTCCTGTCAAATCTGGTCAATTTTTTCTTTGAAGTAATTAGCCAGATCGTCAGCTCGGAGCTCCGTGGTTGGGGCCTGTACTCTTGGATTGAGTAGAGAATGAAAAGTGTCAAAGAGACGTTTCGGGTTATTGGACAGTGAGGTGATGAGGGTGTTGAAATAGGTTTGTTTGGAGAGGTGAAGGGCAGTGTTGTATGTTCTAAGCATAAACTTATAATGGATGAAATCTTCGTGTAGATTGGATTTTCTCCACAGATGTTCGGTGCACCTGGAGCACCGCTGCAGGAAACGTGTTTTCAGGGTGTGCCAGGGTTGTCGCCGTCTGTGTTGTGGTGTTCTATTTATAGGGGGTGCAAATTCATCCAGGGCACTTTGAAGTGTTTCATTGTAATGCTTCAATGCGGAATCAGGACATGAGAGGGAGGAGATAGGGGCCAATGAAGACTGCAAATTCTTCATAAGTTTCTGGGTGTTAATGGGCTGTATGTTTCTATAAGTATGGACAGAGGGGGTGACCTGAGCAGCCTGGCAGTTCTTGATAGAGAATGAAAGAAGATTGTGGTCAGAGAGCGGGAGAGGGGAGTTTGCAAAATCATCCACTGTACAAAACCGAGAGAAGACCAAGTTGAGGGAGTTTCCGTCTGATTTCTGTGAAAGAGGGAGTCTACATCCCCTGTATGAAGTAACTCCATCAATGATATCACCACTGAAGTGATGCGTCACTTACTGGGCTATGTGCGGTTGTTAGAAAAAAAAAAATCAGTATTTTATCAGTAGGAGACTACAGGACTATTTGGCTTGTGCCTCCTAGTCCACTGCTCTGTGTAACTCCGCCCCCACCACTGATTATCAGCTTTCTGTCTATATACCATGCACACATAGCCAATTAGTGGTGTGGGCGGGGTTATACAGAGTTCAGTATTCAGAGCAGTGCTAGATCTGCAGCAGAGAAAATGTGATTTTGTCACAACTGCTTCACCTAATAAGCAAAGTGGTACATAGCTGCAATCAGGGTCTCTGTCTCTACTTAAGAATAGGTAGGAAAAACCTGATAACAGATTCCCTTTAAAGAGTATCCAGTGTAAGCCAGTGGAAATTTTTTTTGCGCCATTGGTTCTGTGTGATACAGGTGGCACAATATTCTGGTTTCCATTTATAACCTCATGGAAAATCAGCACCAAATATACAATGTGTGAACCTAGCGTAAAAAATGAGAAAGACTATTTCTGAAGATTGATCATATAAATGTGGAAAATTTTGGGGATGCCAAGTTATTTTGTTTTCCTGTAAGTGCCTATAAAGTATAGGTAATGCTTTAATTGGCCAACATAAAAAGTTTTATTTGTAGAGGAAAACCCCTTTTTTCTTTGCCCGTTAATAATAACCCACAAGAGTCTATGTTATGCACAATGCTTCTGCGTTTATACAGATTTGGTCAGTAGCGTACAGTGACTCAGAGGGCGCCCTATTGCCCATAATACATCCATGTGCATACAGTCTAAGAGTACTGAGACCATCTTCTAAAGCTCTGCACAATAACAATAATCTATGGTACAAACCTAGAGATTTACAACCATGCTACATTTTGGAGATGATATGATTGCTTGGTCATTCTCTTATTAATGAGACAATACAATTTAGTGTTGAGCCACCATGATGATTTATGACTTGTAGTTGTTCATTACCTATAGGTTATACACCTAAATAGGAGATGATATTGGATCCAAAGCACACAGCACATTCATGTTTTGTAGCCATTTAACAACTTTTTGTAATCATGAAAATTCACAAATTGCAGCAACAGATTGTGTTTGTGACACTTCCTTGTAATGTCACAGGTAGATCAACGATGGCGCAATTGTATCATGTCAAAGCTCGTGTCTTCATCTTACTGCATTAGTAATTTAGACGTTCCTAGTGCTCCTTTATCATAATGTGCTTTGTTAGCTCATTTCTTTCTCCTATGGAGACATTGCGGCATGGGCTGTTCGTATTCCCATGGTGACTGGGCTAGGCATTCACTTATACCCTGCCTGCAATTCCAAATCCAACTCTAGTTGTAATCTCAGGACAATCTGTCAGTATAAAATGACTGTTCAAACAAAGCTCATCTCTCTCTGCCCTTACATTCTTTTTGGCTGTAACCTCTCCTAGCAGGAGAAAAGGTTGGGCATGTTGAAATCCAACATGCCCGATCCTTCTTTCCTCTAAAAACTGATTGGGCGCTGGCGTCACGTGTCACAACAACCGCTCGGGATCCATGGGACTGCCGCACTGGAAGGTGAGTATAAGCTTTAGGGCAGAGACACACTGCCATATTTCTCATGTGAGAATCGCATAGTAAAACATGTACTGGCTGTCGGCTCTCCTGACCTGAGCTTGACAGCTGCATAGTAATCCATCACGCTGTCTTTCTCAGGTCAGGAGAGGTGCTGGGCCAGTCCGTTCATTGCGATGCGATTCTCGCACAAGTTATACGGCTGTCTGACTCTGCACTTATTATTTTATCGGCGCCAAACATTTTGATCAAGAAGGGTCTGTTCTAGTAATGGACAACCCCTTTAAACTAAATTAACATTTTCTAAGACTTTTCAGCGGTCTCATTATCATCAGAGTCAGGATTACACAAGAAATTCACAAAGGTTCTATAAAAAAGGTCCAAGTCTATTGTTGCCGATGTCCATGTGTACAAGAAGAAGTGAATTACTCCTATTGGTTAGTGTGAAAATTGCAAGATTTTTTTATTTTTTTATATAGATAGTTGTACGTAAAAAAATTACATTTTTTTTAATAAAAAATATACGTATTTACCATAAAAACTTGATTTAAGCAGTAAGTGATTTTCAGGTCACACATTCGCATTAAGGGTTTTTTCACCTACTAATAAAACTTGTATATGGTCCCAGGGTTGGAAAGTAGAAAACTGTACTCACTTCCCAGACCGATGCCGCTCCGCATTGGTTTCTGTGTCCCCCAATGGGCTTCTGGCTTAAAAAATGTGATGTAATGGCTGTAACCAATCAGCAACAGATGATTGGCTGCGGCCTTTACATTCTGACCGAACATGGCTTTCTGTTCCGATGGAATGTGAAAAGCTTCATTTAACCAGTAGCAGCAGATTGGCTGCAGGCTTGACACCAGAGACCGGCAGGGGGCACAAGAACCAGCTTGGTCCGAGAGGTGAGTATGGGGTCTATTTTAATTCCTTATCTTGGGCCTATTCACAATCATTTTTAAAGTAGTAGAAAACACCTTTATGGTACACATTCTCTTTGCAGTAAATTCTGAAAGCGAAATTCCATTTTTTGAAAGGTGTTTCCTTTTCTAATGAATTTTAGACGTGACATAAAGTACAGTAATCTCAGAAAGTTTTGAACTTTGACTAGCGATTATGTTGTGTCATACACCGCTCGCTGTTGTTTTTGTGACTCATGCATGTCCTTGGACGTCCTTAACATTTTTCTTAACAAGTTACATACATCATACCTTATTGACTGAAGGTTTTTTGTTTCTTTTTGAGCTTCCTTTCTGTTTTGTTGGCTCATGTGCCTCAAAGAAAAGATTTGTTTATGTTTACATTATTTCCTCCCCTTCTTCCAAGACACCCAACTTTCAAATGTTTCCGTCCTTGTAGACAGACGTATGATGAGTTTGACGACTTGATTTTTGCAGGACTACGGTAGTTGTAGTGTTGAGTGGCTCCATTCATTATACCATCCAATATACTGGAAATCACAAAAAAAATTCAAGTGTAGTGAAATTGCGGAAAAAAAACTAAATTCCAAATTGATTTTTGGGTTTTGTTTTTATGGAATTCATTGTGCTGTGAAACGACCTGGTAACACGATTCTCGAATAGGGCAACAATAAACGTGTGTAGCTTATTTTTATATATGAGGTGAAAAATGAAAAATTTTGCTTGTGTCGCCATTTTCCAAGACCTGTAATGTGGTTATTCTCTTCATTAACCCCTTTTTGCCGTATGACGTACTATCCCGTCCATGTGCCCTGGGACTTAATTCCCATGGATGGGATAGTACATCATCATCGATCAGCCTCCCTCACGGGGGGATCAAGGCTGATTGCGGCCGGGAGTCAGCTGATTATCACAGCTGACACCCGGTACAATTTAACCTCCGGAACACTGCGATCAAACATGATCGTAGCATTACGGGGGCATAGGAAAGCATTGGGCAGGGAGGGGGCTCCCTGCGTGCTTCCCTGACACCCTCAGAACAACGTGATGTGATCACGTTGTTCCGAGGTTCTCCTCCCTGCAGGCCCCCGGATCCATGATGGCCGCGGGTTCCTTCCTGGTCCTGCAGGGAGGTGGTTTGTCAGTGCCTGCTGAGAGCAGGCACCGGCAAGCCTCCTGCACTACCTGTCAGATCGCTGATCTGACACAGTGCTTTGCAATATATATAGTGATTTCCCTCCCTGGGACAAAGTAAAAAAGTTAAAAAACTAAATTTAACATGTGTGGGGCTAAAGTTAGGGTTAGGGTTGGGGCTAAAGGTAATGTTAGGGGTGGGGCTAAAGTTAGGGTTAGGGTTGGAGCTAAAGTTAGGATTAGGGTTGGGATTAGGGTCAGGGATGTGGTAGGGTTGGGATTAGCGTTATGGGTTAGGATTAGGGTTAGGTTTGGAGTTAGAATTGGGGGTTTTCCACTGTTAAGGCACATCAGGGGCTCTCCAAACGCAACATGGCATCTGATCTCAATTCCAGCCAATTCTGCATTGAAAAAGTCAAACGGTGCTCCTTCCCTTCCGAGCTTTGCTATGCGCCAAAACAGTGGTTTACGCCCACATATGGGGTATCAGCATACTCAGGACAAATTGCACAATAACTCTTGGGGTCCAATTTTTTCCATTACCCTTGGGAAAATAAAAAATTGGGGGCGAAAATATTTTTGTGGAAAAAAATATGATTTCTTATTTTTATGGCTCTACTTTATAAACTTCTGTGAAGCCCTTGGGGGTTCAAAGTTCTCACCACACATCTAGATAAGATCCTTGGGGGGTCTAGTTTCCAAAATGAGGTCAATTGTAGGGGTTTCCACTGTTTAGGCACATCAGGGGCTCTCCAAACGTGACATGACGCCCGCAGACCATTCCATCAAAATCTGCAATTCAAAAAGTCACTACTTTCCTTCCGAGCCCCGACATGTGCCCATAAAGTAGTTTTCTCCCACATATGGGGTATCGGTAGACTCAGGACAAATTGTACAACAACTTTTGAGGTCCAATTTCTCCTGTTACCCTTGGGAAAATAAAAAATTGGGGACTGAAAGATCAGGTTTGTGGAAAAAAAATTTTTTATTTTCACACTCGGGCGTTATGAACTTTAGTGAAAATCCTGGAGGTTCAAAGTTCTCACCACACATCTAGATAAGTTCCTTGGGGGGTCTAGTTTCCAAAATGGGGTCACTTGTGGGGGGTTTCCACTGTTTAGGCACATCAGGGGCTCTCCAAACGTAACATGACGTCTGATCTCAATTCAAGCCAATTTTGCGTTGAAAAAGTCAAACGGCGCTCCTTCCCTTCCGAGCTCTGCCATGCACCCAAACAGTGGATCCTCCCCCAAAAAATTGGACCTGAAGTAATTTTTTTGTGAAAAAAAGTTAAACGTTCATCTTTTTTTTAAAAACATTCAAAAAATTCCTGTGGAGCACCTGAAAGGTGAATAAACTTCTTGAATGTGGTTTTGAGCAGCTTGAGGGATGCAGTTTTTAGAATGGTGTCACTTTTGGGTATTTTCTATCATATAGACCCCTCAAAGTGACTTCAAATGTGATGTGGTCCCTAAAAAGAAATGGTGTTGTAAAAATGTGAAATCGCTGGTCACCTTTTAACCCTTATAACTTCCTAACAAAATAAATTTTGGTTCCAAAATTGTGCTGATGTAAAGTAAACATGTGGGAAATGTTACTTATTAAGTATTTTGTGTGACATATCTCTGTGATTTAAGGGCATGAAAATTCAAAGTTGGAAAATTGGGAAATTTTCAAAATTTTCGCCAAATTTCCATTTTTTTTCATAAATAAACGCAAGTCCTATCAACAAAATTTTACCACTATCATAAAGTACAATATGTCACGAGAAAACAATGTCAGAATCAGTGGGATCCATGGAAGCGTTCCAGAGTTATTACCTCATAAAGGGTCAGTGGTCAGAATTGTAAAAATTGGACCGCTCATTAACGTGCAAACCACCCTTGGTGGTGAAAGGGTTAATGGAGCTTTGTGAGGGCTTGTTTTTTTGTGTGGTGAACTCATGAATTTCTACCATTTTGGGGTAGATGTTTTGCATGCTTTTTACTGCATTTTTTTGCTGTGACTGAAAGAACGCAATTCTGGACTTTTTACTTTCTTTCTCTTTATTGATTGAGTTAATTTAGTATTTTTGCAGATCGGACTTATTTCATATGTGGCAATAGAAGTTATATTTATTTATTTTTATTGGAGAAAAGTGCTCTGATTTGAAATTTTATATCTTTTTTTTATTTTTACCGTATTCGTGAAAACATTTTTTTACTTAATTTTTTAGAGCTTTTAGAGGACTTGAATCTGCAATTTTCGGATCGCTTATACTACATAGTGGAATGCCAAAGTATTTCAGTATATAGTAAAAATCACGGTCTACTATGAATGCCAGCCATAGGCCGGGGTCACACTTGCGAATGTGATGCAAGAAGCTCACGTGAGTCTCTCGCATCAATACCCGGCACTGCATCTTCATATGAGCATCATCACTACAGGTATGGGAGTCTTTAGAAGACCCCCAACGCTATGGGAACCCATTTGCATACTGCCATTACATTATGCAGGGATGATAGGCGCATGAGACAGTGCCCCTCTGAGCTGCAGGACAGAGCGTGGGCCACATTCTGTAAGTGCCGCTATCAGAGATTGACAGCGACATTTAAGGAATTAACAGCAGGGAGCAGAACTCCATTCCATTCTCTGCTTTCAAAGGCAGATCCCTGCTGTTACACAGCCAGCAACAGCCGAGTATAAAACAGAATTCAGCTCCTGAGTCAGCATTAAAGATAGGAACCAGACATTTGATGTACCATTGTATCCCTCCAGTGCCTGGAATGGGTTAAACAAACAGCTTTCATCCATCCATCCATACATTGGTTTTAAAATGTATTTCTCCATCTCCTCCATGGCCTGACTTGGAGTATAATGGACTGCACTGGAATAACATGCAGGAGCATATTGCAATAATTGAGACTGGAGATGATGAAGATGTGTGCTAGCATTTTTGACTATTCAGGGTTGGATACTGGAAATATCTTTGAGTTTAAGGCAGTAGGAGGTGGTAAGGGGGTGGATGTGTGGTTTGAAGGACAGAACAAAGTCAATGGCTCCATAGTGGCAGAGGACTTGTGATACTGGGAAAAGCAGAATATCATTTTGTCCACATTGAGTTTTAGAAAGTGTGATCAGGAGTTGGGTATGACTTATAGATAGTGTTGAGCGATACCATCCGATATTCAGAAATATTGGATCGGATTGGATCGGCCCGATACACAAAAAGTATCGGGTATTGACGATTCCGATACCGGAAGTCCATTCAAGTCAATGGGACAGAAATATCGGAATTAAAAAAACCCCTTTCTTGCCTTGTACATCCTGTTCGGGAGGGGGGAAGAGTGTGGGCGGTGCGTGGGCGGACACTGTGCGTGTCTGTGTGTGCGGGGGGGTCTGTGCCGACTGTCGGGGGCCTGTGCCGGCTGCCGGTGATCTGTACGGGCCTCTCGGGGGTCTGTACAGGCCTGTCGGGGGCCTGTGTTGGCTGCCGGTGGTCTGTACGGGCCTCTCGGGGGGTCTGTGCTAGCTGTCGGTGGTCTGTGCCGGCTGCCGGTGGTCTGTACGGGCCTCTCGGGGGCCTGTGCCGGCTGTCGGTGGTCTGTACGGGCCTCTCGGGGGTCTGTGCCGGCTGTCGGTGGTCTGTGCCGGCTGCCGGGGGCCTGTGCCGGCTGCCGGTGGTCTGTACGGGCCTCTCGGGGGCCTGTGCCGGCTGTCGGTGGTCTGTGTGGGCCTGCCGGGTGTCTTGTGTGTGTGCAGGCATCGTCCGATGGGACTACAAGTCCCATCGGGCGATGCCTGCTACAATGACAGTGATTGACACAGTAGCCAATGATGGGACAGTAGTAGTCCCATCATCCGGCTAATGTGTTGAATGTAAAAAACAAAACAAAAAGAACATACATACTACATACATACTACATATATACTACATTCATACAGCATACATATATACTACATATATACAACATTCATACAACATACATACATACTACATACATGCTACATATATACTACATCCATACAACATACATACATCGGTACTCGGTATCGATACCCGATATTTGCAGTATCGGAATGCTCAACACTACTTATAGACATTCTGGGATTTTGGACAGCAGAGAGGTGACATCTGCGTCAGAGGTAGGTTTGAGTATCATCAGCGTATAGGTTTTACTGAACACCATGGGACTTTATGAGCTGTCCCAGGAAAAAAGTATTGATTGATAAGAGTAAGGGTACCCGGACAGAGCCTTGAGGGAAACCAACACAGAGAGGGCATGATGAGGAGGTATTATGGGAATGGGAAACGCTAAATGTGTATTCATTGAGTAAGAGGAGATTCAAGAGAGGGCCGGGTCTTTGATGCATGCACTGAGAAGGGACGCGCCCTCCCACGTCAGCGCGTGAGCATGGCCCTCGTTTGTGCTTGTGCGCGTGGCTGCAGCCCTCATCAGTGCGAGCAAGCAGGAGAGCGCACGCACACAGGGCCTGTGCAGAACTTTGAAAAGACTGCCACCGCAGCGCGCACAGGACGCCCGCCTGAGCCTCGCTCTGTCTGACGCTGCCCAGTAGCAGCGTCAGAGACAAAGAACAGGGCTCTCCTCACCAATCCCGGGCCGGCATCCGCACCTCTGATGCTGGCTTTGCAGTTTCACCTATATAATGTATATAGATGCTGCATGTACAATATATAGGTGATACTGCTGTATATAATCACTGCATCACCTATATAATGTATGTACAGCAGTCTATATACATTATATAGGTGAAACTGCGACTGCGGTATGTATGCTATATAGGTTTTACCACTGTGTATATATACAGCGACCGCTATGTATAGCCCATGTAGGCCAGCCGCAGTGTACGTATGTGTGTGTGTATGTGTGTATATATATATATATATACACACTGCGGCTGGCCTATACACAGCTGTCGCAGTATATATACACACAGTTGTGTAACCTATACATTGTACATACCGCTGTCGCAGTTTCACCTATATAATGTATGTGTGTCTATGTATGTGCATATGTGTTTACGTATGTATGTGTGAGTGTGTATAACTGTGTGCATATGTGTCTGTGTATGTATGTGTGTGAGTATATGTGTGTGTATGTGTGTTGTGGTGTTGTAGGGTTAGCGGCGGAGGTAGAGGAGATGAGAGAGATTGACCAACAGGGATGGGGGGGTGACCCACTTCTTGACGCTGACAGACTGGAGACTGAGACAGAAATTGAATTCAACAAATCCGTGTTTATTCACTGCCTTTTGACGACTTCCACACTTCACGACAGGACTTTCACAACTCATTTTTACACAGACCCGGGTACCTTCACTTTCTCTGTTTCACCGTCGTGGCGTCCTTTGTGACTTCTTCCGCTGTAGGCACTTTCACCTCCGCGGTTCGCCATTCAAAGTACACCGTTATCTGTTGCTCTCAGACCATCTCTGTCTGCCGCCACTGTCCTTTTGTGTCATCCCCCGTGACCGTCTCTACTGTCAGATCCTCTCTGAGGGCTCTCTAATGCCTTTCTCTTCACAGTAGGCCCTCCTTTCTAGTGAGCTCCCCTGGCTGACTGAAGCTTCTGGGATCTTCACTCAGCCAGCCTTTATACTACCTGCCCTGATAGCTCCGCCACTATCACCTGTCCGAGACCTCTGACCAATGACAGTGACCTTGACCCCTGGCAGTTACATAACCACTTTCTTCTTCGCTCCCCACTGCCCTCTAATGGTCACTTTACAGCACGGCACCCATTTCCTCTTCATCTCAGTGCTTCCTTTCCTACACTGAGCTATCCCTCTGCCTACCACTAAAGGCAGATCTCTCTTCGTTAGGTCCCCCTCCCTACATTCTCCCTTCCTTTGTCCATTGTCATCCTCGACAATCTCATCCTATGCTCCTGGGGGCATGATACTAGGGACCTGACTCCTGTACCCCGGTCTGTCTACACTCTTACTGTCTTGAAGTCCTGTCCTCTTGACTAAGTCATGGTTGTCATACGTCACGAAACCGGGACCTGTTGGACACACATTTTTTTTTAAAATATCACTTTAACATTTCAAATTTGGCTATATAAACTAAATACAGTTTTTTTTAACTATACATTTTATGCTTACTTCTAACCGTACTAGACTATCACTCTGTAAATTTTCCATTTAGCACTTTTCAAAGCATAACATCTTCAAAACCGTCTATAGCTTTTACTATGCCATGCTTAATTGTATCAAAGTTATTATTTTTTTTTTGGCATAACATTTTTCCTTTTAACCAAAACATAAATATTATAAACATTGGTGCTCCCCCTTCCTTTGAGGAGAGCACTCCCCCGTATGCATCCCCGCTACACCAAGAGTGGGCACTTATTACCCAGTTGGGGACTTCAAACTGTCCCTAGGTCATGCAACGGCGCACGACAGTCCCGGCAGTCCATTTAGAAGGATACTCCGGGCCATCTCCTGGCGGCCGATGTTTCGCCAATTAGTACGGAACTCCACAGCCGTAAAGTCCCCGGGATGCTTGAAATGCGAGACCCAGGAGTCCTTGTCTCTTTTTATGGAGGCTCATACCCCCTCAGGGTAGGTGATGACTGCTACCGCATAGCAGCCGCAGGGGCAGTATTCGGTGTAATAGGAGACCGGGTCTCCCTCTCGCAGAGCCCGTCCATGTCTGACGGGGTCACAGTGAGGTAGTGTTTGTGGCCGGTGATGAGGTCCCGGATAAATCCATAGCCTTTTGTGGTGTTAGTATATACAAGCCGCCCATATGATTGAGGGGTAGTCATGGCTGCCTCTTCCTTCTCATGTAACGGTGCCCACACCTCCAACTCATTGGCCTCCTTCTGTTCATTAATCTTCGCATCCCAGGCGGAGGGTCCGGTGTAGGCCGCAGAGTCTAGTGGGCGGGCCGCAGTCGGGGTCAAGAACGGGGCAGAGGCGGCCGCGGACATTGGGGAGCAGGCCGCAACCAGAGTCACGGATGGGACAGAGGCGGCCACAGGCATCGGCGGGTAGGCCGCAGAGCATGCCGCAGCAGGGGCTGAAATGGCGGCAGGCCCTGATGGATAGGCCGCCGCCAGAAGATGGAGCTTGGCAGGGGCGGCCACAGGTCGGTTCCACTCCGGCAATACGGAACAAGGTGCCGCTGGACAGGGTGGCTCTGGATCGCTGACTGGAGCCGCAAAGTCATCCAGGGCCGGGGTCGCTGAAGAACGGAAGGTCAGGCGGGGAGGCCGGGGGCCGGTGTCAGGGCTTTGGGGCCTGTCTTGTACACGGGGTATGGGGGCGGGGTCTGCCTGCAGTGCCGCCGGCTGAGCTGGAGTAACGCTCACCTTCCCCAGCACCGCGGCTCCCGACAGCTCCTCCAGCAGCCGATGTTCTTCACCCCGCCGTCCGGCAGGGCCAGCCTCCAGGCCCGATGATTCTGCACGGACGGTCGACAACAGCTACTCTAGCAGCTGTTCCTGGTAGTCCAAGGTGGCTGCAAACTCCTGTGCTTCTTTTTGATGCCAAATCGCCACAGCCATTTTTAACAAACCATTTTTCCGTTCCGGATCCGCTTGTTAACAATCAGCAATCCACAGTCCAGTTTTTTTTTATCTTTTATAATCCACAAGGGCAAAAAGTAATTTTGGTCCCTTGGCTCTTCTGGCGCAGGCTTGCCACAGAAGATGATGTATTTGCGGCAATGATCCTGCCGACTATGCCAAATGTAGGGTTATCGGCGGAGGTAGAGGAGATGAGAAATTGACCAACAGGGATGGGGGGGTGACCCACTTCTTGGCGCCGACAGACTGGAGACTGAGACAGAAATTGAATTCAACAGGTCCGTGTTTATTCACTGCCTTTTGACGACTTCCACACTTCACGACAGGACTTTCACAACTCCTTTTTACACAGACCCGGGTACCTTCACTTTCTCTGTTTCACCGTCGTGGCGTCCTTTGTGACTTCTTCCACTGTGGCTGCCCTAGGCACTTTCACCTCAGCGGTTCGCCATTCAAAGTACACCGTTATCTGTTGCTCTCAGACCGTCTCTGTCTGCCGCCACTGTCCTTTTGGGTCACCCCCCGTGACCGTCTCTACTGTCAGATCCTCTCTGAGGGCTCGCTATTGATTTCTCTTCACAGTAGACCCTCCTTTCTAGTGAGCTCCCCTGGCTGAGTGAAGCTTCTGTAATCTTCCCTCAGCCTTTATACTACCTGCCCTGGTAGCTCCGCCCACTATCACCTGACCGAGACCGCTGACCAATGACAGTGACCTTGACCCCTGGCAGTTACATAACCACTTTCTTCTTCACTCCCCACTGCCCTCTAATGGTCACTCTACAGCACGGCACCCATTTTCCACTTCAGCTCAGTGTTTCCATTCCTACACTGAGCTATCCCTCTGCCTACCACCAAAGGCAGATCTCTCTCCATCAGGTCCCCCTCCCTATAGTGTGACTGGTGGTCGCGTGGTTAATGGGAGGTATATGTCACAGGGGTGAATGTTCCCTGCGATGCAACCTGGAGTATTTTGTCTATAGTGTACATGAGCACTAAAGATGTCATTTAGTGCACTGGGTCCGGGTTGCGGGTAGCTATGAGAGATGGGAGGGTCTGGCTACCCATACTACCTCACCTCTGGGTGAGGGTGCTGACTGTACCCCTGTTTTCCTTCAGGACCTGCCATGAGGTCACGACCATGTGACCAGCCCATGTGATCCATACCTCACCTGTGGGTGTGGTTACAGCTCACATAATGGAGGCTGTGATTAGCACATGGGCAGTGAGTGTGAGGGAGTCTGTCAGAGGAATGACAGACTTCCATGTGTCCTGGTGGGACACTACAGAGTAGTCTGTGTGCAGAGGACGGAGAAGCCCTCCTGTGTGTATGGCTCAAGTCGGAGCCTCCGGGCTGGACATTGCCCTGGCCTGTGTGTGAACAGGGCCTGAGGGAACACAGCCCAGCTAAGGACTGTTTATGTTGCTTTTGTCGGCTGTGAAGGCTGTAAACCTTGTTTTGTTGCTGTGAGGTTTATGGAGCAAATAAACCAAATGGACTCATTTTAACCCTGAGTGTGCCAGTGGTTTACCTCCAAGACCGGCAACGTGAGTAATCCTCATCCACAGACAGTGTGGAACGTTACAATTGGTGCTAGACTGCGGGCAACGGGCCAAGAAGCACGTGTGGCAATGCTGGCGATTCTGAGCCAGGAGAGCGTACGGTCTGACAACCGTGAGTAATACTGATCGGGGTCAGTGAGAGATATTTTTGGGATACCTCTGCAGATAAGAGGAGTCCGGGAACCTGTGTGGCCATCAGGTAACAGACAGAAGTCTGTGGTATGCTGATGAGGGTCAGTGAAAGACTGTTTGCATGCTAATGAGAAGAGGCTGTAGGGTGCCTCTGAACATAAGAGGTACCCAGGAACCTGTGTGGCTGACACCAACAGGTAAGGGACAGGAGTCTGTGTTGTGCTGACCAGGGTCAGTGAGAGACTGTGTGTGTTTTTTTTTTTCTCTATAATGCTGAAGGTGATTGCTGTGGCTCAGGGGGGTCACGAAGGTGATAAGCATCTGGCTGTAACTCGGCGGGGTTACGAAGCTTGCGGTGGATCGGCGGGTCCACGAAGTCTGTGGTGCAGAGCCGTGCAGGGACTTGTGGTAGCGGGAGCTGCAGTTGCAAGTTGCAGCAAGAGGTTCTGCAGCAGCAGGAGCTGCAGTGGCAGCAGCAGCGGCTTGTGAGCGGCATTCAAAGGTGCCATTGGTTTTTGACTGCAACAGGGGCAGTGGCCGTGCCAGTAGGAGTTGGTGATGTATCATAGGAGGACAGTGTGAACCAGGTCACACAAACTCTTAAAGGGCTAGTACAAGCCCAGAAGGTCCTAAGTGTACTGTGGTACTGTTGGGGCAGATAGACTGCTGTGTAAAGGCCTCTAGAGGGGAAATCCCGAAAGGGGGCGGTGACACAAACAGAGGTGGTGGCCCAAAAGGGGGTGGAGTCCCAGAGGGGGCGGAGTTCCAAAGGGGGATACTGACCCAAAATGGGCGGAGCTTACAAAAGGGGCAGCACCAGTTACCTCAATGGACATGTCTGGGGAACAACGGTGTTTGTGTCTAACTTATTCTGAGTGTGGCATAGACTTTCCGTGCGACGACAAACCGCAGGTGTGTACCGTGATGTTACACGCTGAAGGAGTCTCTGGACGGCTGGACTCAAAGAGTCAGGTGACTGACAGGAACTCCTCTCGTTCTCTGTGTGACCAAGAAAAAGGTCAAGGTTCACTGCAACCATGGGGTTACTGTGGACTATACTGTGGACAGAGTGATGTTTGAGATGTCCAAAAGTGTTGAGTGCCAAGGGTGGCAGTATACCACCGAACTTATTGTACCCCTTTGAGAGGGGCCGGGACTTTGTATTGTTTGAAGATGCATGGGAAGTTGATGAAGTGTGCGGTGGCTCAAAGGAGGAGGTGGCACTCCCTAAGGTCGATAGTCCAGAGTTCTGGGTGACCGGGAGAAAGTGTGGGTCTGACCAACTCGGGGACTTAGCTGGGGTGACCAAATGTGAAACTGTGGGAAACGGGGTACCTCCAGGAAAGGGGTCTGACACCTGGTTGAGTGGGGACTTGCTGTTCCAGGATGACAGGGTGAGTGGGGGTGACTCCAATTCAGACTGACTCGAACGAAAGGGAAAAAGTGCGTTGTAAGGAGGTCACTTTGTCTCAGACAAACCCCAGCACAGAGGGAGTTGGTGATGGGCTGGAATTAAAACAGACCTGTAGTAGACCCGCAGAGACCATAGAGGCGGATGCTGGGACAAGTGGAGCTCTGAAGAGGCAGAGTATGGGTGGGCAAGAGATCCCATCTGAAAATCTGTTTAAAGAGACTGTAAAAGAGCATGTTGAACGAGAAAGGGTCCTAAGACAAGCACCTGGGCACAGAGTGGATGAGCTGGAGAAGGAAGTCTTTGAACTCAGAGGTCACCTGTCAGCATGTCAAACTATGAACAACGCTATAGTGAAAGATGTGGAGGTGCTCAGAGAGGCACAAGAGAAGCATCAGCAGGAGCTTCTCCAGAGAGAGGCTAAGCGTCGCTGCCTGACAGAGGAGCGGGATAAAGTTCTCCAAGAACTCAAGATAGAGAAGGAGGCTAATGCCCAGCTTCAGAAACACATGGTTGACCAGGAAACCGAACTGTCGCGCTCTCTCGGTCTGATTGCAATGAAGGAGAGTGAACTGGAGAGGCTGACCATAGATGGGGCCTCCACGGAGGAAGAAATCCAGCAGGGGAATTGCCATGCAGACGACCACACAAGGGAGTTTGACGTCTTGGAGGGCTGCACTGTCTCTCGGGACGAGGAGATCCAACAGTATGTCCAAGAAGGGGAGACTTCACTTTTCAAGAGTATAATAGAGGTACCCGAAGACATGCGAGAAGCCTGTGCCATTGAGGATGTGCATGAGGCCTTTAAAAAGGCGGTAGAAGCTTGTAGTGTGCAATGGGCACCAGAGACGAACCAGTTGGTGATACTGTCAACTAGGGAAGTCACAGTGAAGCGGGTGGCTGTCCTGAGGCATATGCATCTGCAATGCCTCCGCACAAAGCAGATGATCCTGTTGCGGAATAAGGAAGCCGCTCGAAGTCTAGAGCGTGCAAGGAAAGTTCAAAGTCAGCGGGGCATTGCAGAAGACATCATTCAAGGTCTGGTGAGGAAAGTCATCAGAAGGTTTTGTAAAGTGATGTAGGAGATGGTGAATAGGTCTGATGTGATGAGTGTGAGGATTCCGGCTGATGACGAAGCCCAGGACGTGGGTGAAGATGGGATGGTTCCATTCCTCGTTGGATCCATGGAGAGCCTTGGGAATATCCGGTGCTCCTGGAGTATCGCGTGGCATACCTGAAAGAAGTACAGCAGCTAAGACTTGAGAGGGAGCAAATCAACAGAGAGCTGCAGAAAATGGAAGAAGATGGCTGCCAACGTCAGCTTGTGGTATGGAGAGACAAAGAGTGTTCTGAAGCAAAGGGGGTTAGAGGTGGTGACTCCTCTGTTATCTCAGGGCTGAGTAACATAAGCACAAGACCCGGTAGCAGACATAGTGACAAAGAGCCAGACTTAGATCAGCCAGTAGGCTCGACTGGACAGTGGACTCATAACTGTGGGAGGCGGCCGTGGAAAAAAGGGTCGCGTGAAAAGGCACACTTGGAAAGTGGGTTGACTAAAAAGGGTCTGGTGACGCAGACAGATGGTGACTCAAGGACTGAAGCCCAAGGCCGACATACTGACAGCTGGGGGCGGGGGTGGCCTAACAAAGATGTGATGATGAATGACGGCCAAAACTGACTGAGACACTTCTCTCGATGTGGAGGGCAAGGTGACATAGGTGCCCTGTGTCGAGACCCTCGGTTTAGGACAAGTGTTCAAACCCCACAGGTTTGAACAGAGGGGGGGAATATGTGGTGTGACTGGTGGTCGCATGGTTAATGGGAGGTATATGCCACAGGGGTGGATGTTCCCTGTGATGCAACCCGGAGTATTTTGTCTTTAGTACGCGTGAGCACTAATGTCATTTAGTGCACTGGGTCCGGGTTGCGGGTAGCTATGAGAGATGGGAGGGTCTGGCTACCCATATTACCTCACCTCTGGGTGAGGGTTTTGACTGTACCCGTTTTCCTTCAGGACCTGCCGTGAGGTCATGACCATGTCCAGGTGGGACACTACAGAGTAGTCTGTGTGCAGAGGACGGAGAAGCCCTCCTGTGTGTATGGCTCAAGTCAGAGCCTCCGGGCTGGACATTGCCCTGGCCTGTGTGTGCAGAGGGCCTGATGGAACAAAGCCCTGCTAAGGACTGTTTATGTTGCTTTCGTCTGCTGTGAAAGCTGGATACCTTGTTTTGTTGCTGTGAGGTTTATGGAGCAAATAAACCGAATATACTCGTTTTAACGCTGAGTGTGCCAGTGTTTTATATCCAAGACCGGAAACGTGAGAAATCCCCGTCCACAGACAGTGTGGAACCTTACAGTGTCTATGTAAGTGTGTGTGTCTATGTATGTGTGTATATGTGTATGTATGTATGTGTATGTGTGTTGTGAGGCATAGACGGGGACGCTGTATGTGCTCCTCAGGCGACGCATGGTGGTGTAATGGTGATAGTGAGACAGTGACCGGCATTGTTGTAAATGACCGATATGTGTCACAGAGGAAGTCTGCGCTGTAAGCCCGAAATGTTGTTGCTCTGGGACTTGTAGTTTCACAAGTGTTTTATTTAGTTTTCTAGGGGGGCTTACAGGGTTAGTCGGAGAGCAGGGCGGGACTGACTAACCAAACATACAATGCCCACGTGTGGGGGTGGCTACAACTACATAGTGTGACCATGGTTTGGGTCACAGGGGCGGAGTGTATGGACCTGAATGGTCTGTGTTCTAAGGTCCTGAAAGGTCTATGTGTTAGAAGGTCTCAGGAGGGGACAGACTTCCTGAATAGCACAGGGTGAGACCATGGACTTGCAGAGTCTGTGACAGCACTGCATTGGAGACACTACCATCCGTCTGAGGATCTGGAACTGTCAGGTGGCCTGGTGAGCAGGGCATTGTCCAGGACGGTAATCCCAGTTCGGCAGCTTTCCTGGGAACCAGGGCTGACAAGAGGTCAGTGTGAGGAGCAGGAACTCCAGGAAGGTAACTCCAGATAAAAGGGGTTTCTATGAACTGTGCAGTCACCCACGGTAACTGGACGAAGTGAGGTCCAGCGTGATTAGCGACTGCGAACTAATGTCGTGTAATGCTGTCCGAGTAGAGACATTGATACGGCGCAGGGACACCACTGGGAACTAGTCAGAGGAGGACTGTCGGGTGTAGTGTCTGTCTAATGAAGGTAGTCGTGTATTATGTACTAAATGTTACAGTGGTTTGAGTGGATAATAAGCCGCATGGACTGTTTAATGGAGAAATCGTTCCTGTTTGACTGAATCCCGTGGCCAAGCGAGTGTCCACCAACACGTGCAGTAAGTGCTGTCTTACAGTGTGTGTATGTATGTCCATGTATGTATGAGTGTGTCTGTGTGTATGTGTGTGTATCTATGTATGTATGTTTATGTGTGTGTCTATGTATGGGTGTGTAAGTGAGTGTGAGTGTGTGTGTATCTGTCTATATATTTACAGTATGTACACACACACAGCACTCTGATTAATTGTGATAGAAGTGGATCAATAACATTTCTCTGATATGGAACTGAAATGTTGCCACATGGGCTAATAAAGAGTCCACTGCTTAAAGGGGTTGTCTCCCACCACCTTGTCTTAAAGTAAATGTTCAGCGCTGATAAAATGATAAAGCCTATACTCAACCCCCATATGTGGACGTCGGGCACTCACACCATCCTCATTGAGTCGGTTTCTAACCATTTGTGCAGACACATGCACATTTGTGGCCTGCTGGAGGTCATTTTGCAGGGCTCTGGCAGTGCTCCTCCTGTTCCTCCTTGCACAAAGGCTGAGGTAGCGGTGCTGCTGCTGGGTGTTGCCCTCCTACAGCCCCCTCCACATCTCCTGGTGTACTGGGCTGTCTCCTGGTAGCGCCTCCAGCCTTTGGACACTACGCTGACAGACACAGCAAACCTTCTTAACACAGCTCGCATTGATGTGCCATCCTGGATGAGCTGCACTACCTGAGCCACTTGTGTGGGTTGTAGAGTCTGTCTCATGCTATCACGAGTGTGAAAACACAACCAACATTCAAAAGTGACCAAAACATCAGCCAGAAAGCATTGGTACTGAGATGTGGTCTCTGGTCCCCACCTGCAGAACCACTCCTTTATTGAGGGTGTCTTGATAATTGCCAATAATTTCCATCTGCTGTCCAGTCTATTTGCACAACAGCATGTGAAATTGATTGTCAATCAGTGTTGCTTCCCAAGTGGACAGTTTGATTTAACAGAAGTTTGATTTACTTGGAGTTATATTCTTTTGTTTAAGTGTTCCCCTTAGTTTTTTGAGCAGTGTGTGTGTGTGTGTGTGTATGTGTGTGTGTGTGTATATATATATATATATATATATATATATATATATATACACACACACTAGCTGAAGAGCCCGGCGCTGCCCGGGCATAGTAACTACATACATACGGACATACATACATACATACATACATAGTAACCAACTGTGGTTAGTTATAACAAATTATAATGATTATATTGCACATAAAAACCGTGCATCTAATCCTATCCTGTGTGATACTGACTGCTGAGCCGTGTATCTAATCCTATTTTGTGTGATACTGTCTGCTGAGCCGGGTATCTAATACTATTCTGTGCGATACTGTGTGCTGAGCTGCGTATCTATTCCTATCCTGTGTGATACTGTCTGCTGAGCCGTGTATCTATTCCTATCCTGTGTGATACTGCCTGCTGACCCATGTGTCTAATCCTCTCCTGTGTGATACTGACTGCTGAGCTGTGTATCTAATCCTATCCTGTGTGATAGTGACTGCTGAGCCATGTATCTAATCCTATCCTGTGTGATACTGACTGCTGAGCCGTGTATCTAATCCTATCCTGTGTGATACTGGGCTCCCCCTGCAGTCTGTGTCAGAGGGTGGTCTGGTTGGCACGGTAATAAACTGTGTTATTTCCAGCTTTACAGAAGGACGATGGCACCATAAAAATGATAAGAATAATAGGCCTCAGTTACCACAACTGTCTACAAAGAAAACTGTTGCTGATAGCAACCAATCACAGCTCATTTTTCATCTTTTAAACAGCTCTGAGACAGCGTGGCGAGTTTTGAGTGGCGACTTTTGTGTTTCGACTTTTATGTGGCGAGGTTGGTGTATGTGTGGTGAAATGTGTGCTGAGGGTGGTATATGTGTTGACGCACGTGGTAGTGTGTGGCGCATTTTGTGTGTGTGTTCATATCCCCGTGTGTGGTGAGTATCCCATGTCAGGGCCTCACCTTAGCAACTGTACGATATATACTCTTTGGCGACATCACTCTCATTCTTTAAGTCCCCCTTGTTCACATCTGGCAGCTGTCTATTTGCCTCCAACACTTTTCCTTTCACTTTTTCTCCATTATGTAGATAGGTGCAAAATTGTTTGGTGAATTGGAGTGCGTGGGGTTAAAATGTCGCCTCACCACATAGCCTATGACGCTCTCGGGGTCCACACGTGTGATTGTGCAAAATTTTATGGCTGTAGCTACGACGGTGCAGATGCCAATACATACATACACTTTTTCCCCATTATGTAGATAGGGGCAAAATTGTTTGGTGAATTGGAACGTGCAGGGTTAAAATTTTGCGTCACAACATAGCCTATGACGCTCTCGGGGTCCAGACGTGTGACTGACAAATTTTGTGGCTGTAGCTGCGACGGTGCGGATGCCAATCTCGGACATACACACATACATACCCACATTGAGCTATATATATATATATATATATATATATATATATATATATAGGAAAACCCATTTAAATGGATTATGCCAAGTAATTCCCTATCCCGAGAACTTTGTAGCCGCTGGGGTTCGACCGCTGGGACCCCGACGATCCCGAAAGAATCGGCGCTCTAAAGAAGTGGTCAATCATGCGCCCTGCATAATGTATATATAAGAGGGTGCACTATTGTCAAACCGCAATATCTAGTGGAGTGTAATACCTTGCCTGTAAACAATGAGACCAAAAATACAAGAGAGAAAGACTGGACTAATAATCATAGAATCATAGAATCATAGAATCGTAGAGTTGGAAGGGACCTCCTGGGCCATCTGGTCCAACCCCCTGCTCAAAGCAGGATTCGCTAAATCATCCCAGTCAGATGTCTGTCCAGCCTCTGTTTGAAGACTTCCATTGAAGGAGAACTCACCACTTCTCGTGGCAGCCTGTTCCACTCATTGATCACTCTAACTGTCAAAAAGTTTTTTCTAATATCTAATCTGTGTCTCTTCCCATTCAGTTTCATCCCATTGCTTCTAGTCTTTCCTTGTGCAAATGAGAATAAAGTTGATCCTTCTACAATGTGACAGCCCTTTAGATATTTGTAGACAGCTATTAAGTCTCCTCTCAGTCTTCTCTTTTGCAAACTAAACATTCCTAAATCCTGCAACCTTTCTTCATAAGACAGGGTTTGCAGACCGGTCACCATTCTGGTCGCTCTTTTCTGAACTTGCTCCAGTTTGTTGATGTCTTTTTTAAAATGTGGTGCCCAAAACTGGACACAATATTCCAGATGAGGTCTGACCAAAGAGGAGTAGAGGGAAATAATGACTTCACGTGATCTAGACTGTATGCTTCTGTTAATACATCCTAGAATTGCATTTGCCTTTTTTGCTGCTGCATCACACTGTTGACTCATATTCAGTCTGTGATCTATTAGTATACCCAAGTCTTTTTCACATGTGCTGTCACTTAGCCCTATTCCTCCCATTCTATATATGCTTTTTTCATTTTTATTGCCCAGATGTAGTACTTTGCATTTCTCCCTGTTAAAAACCATTCTGTTAGTTGCTGCCCACTTCTCCAGTTTATTTAAATCTTTTTGAATCCTCTCTCTCTCTTCTCTAGTATTAGCTATCCCTCCTAGCTTTGTGTCATCAGCAAATTTAATCAGTTTACCCTCAATTCCTTCATCTAAATCATTGATAAAGATGTTGAACAATACAGGGCCCAGGACAGAGCCCTGTGGTACCCCACTTGAGACATTCTTCCAACTGGATGTGCAGCCATTTACGACCACTCTTTGGGTCCGATCACTAAGCCAGTTATGAATCCACCTAACAGTTGCCTTGTCCATTCCATACTTAGTCATTTTTTCAATAAGGATTGTATGAGAGACTTTGTCAAATGCTTTGCTGAAGTCAAGATATACTATATCTACAGCATTTCCTTGATCCACCCAATCAGTGATACCGTCATAGAAGGAAATTAAGTTAGTCTGACATGACTTATTAGTTAGAAACCCATGCTGACTCTGTTTAATCACTTCATTCTTATCCAGGTATTGACATACATGTTGTTTAATAATTTGTTCAAAGATCTTTCCTGGTATAGAAGTCAGACTCACCGGCCTATAGTTGCCTGGGTCCACCTTCTTCCCCTTTTTGAAGATAGGAACAACATTTGCTCTTCTCCAGTCTTCTGGCACTTCTCCTGTTCTCCAAGAATTTTCAAAGATTATGGAGAGGGGTTCAAAAATTTCTTCTGCTATCTCCTTCAGTACTCTGGGGTGTAATTCATCTGGACCTGGAGACTTGAATTCATTTAGGTTAGCTAAGTGTTTCCTCACTATCTTTCTGTTTATAGATATCCTGGATTCTTCTATTCCCTTAATAGGACAGTGAATAACAGTTGATGTTGCATTTCCTTTCTGAGAGAAAACAGATGCAAAATAGGAATTTAAAAGTTCAGCCTTCTCAACATCCTGTCTTACCATTTCATCATTTTCATCCTGTAAAAATCCTATAGCATCTTTGACTTTTCTTTTACTTTTGACATATCCCCAAAATCCTTTATTATTGCTTTTGACATCTCTTGCAAGCCTCAGTTCATTTTCAGCTTTAGCTAATCTGATTTGTGCCCTGCAGGTTCTGCAGACAGCATTATATTCTTCTTTAGATATGCCTCCCTCTTTCCATTTTATAAACATTTTTTTCTTCCTGGTATGCACATCCATACATAAAAAATGCAAAAACCTTTATTTCACAATGGACATGAATAAGGTTAAAAACATTTAAAATGCATACATGAACCAATAACCCAGCACCTCCAAAACGCCCCACGGACACTATATCCCACCCATAAAGGGCAATAAAGAAACCCCTGCACTGCGGTGGCATTCACACATGGCTCTTCAAATAACGCCTTTAAGAAGAGTGTTGGAGGGCATAACAAAGTATAGCAAAATCCACTGATCGGGTGGGGGGAGTGGTATAGTATGTGGACTGGTGGGGTTTGTGTGGCAGGGCTGCTTTTTTGTCCCAGTTTGGCCCTGAAAGAGAGGGTCTGCAGTTGGAAGGGATAATCAAGTGTGTTGAAAGCAGAGGCCAGGTCTTGAAGCGGAGTATAGGAATATAGCTAGCCTTAGGCCTCTTTCACACATCAGTTTTTTGCCGTCAGGCGCGATCCGGCTTTTTTTTGTAAAACCGGATCCGGCAAAATGCAATGCCGGATCCAGTTTTTCCCCATTGACTTGCATTAGCGCCGGATCGCGCCGGATGGCATTGCGTTTCATCCGTTTTTTGCCGGATCCGGCTACTTGTCTCATTCCGGCGTCTGGAAAAAACGGCTACTGTAACGTTTTTTGTCTCCGGCGAAAAAGCCGGAAGCGCCGGATCCGGCGCTTCCAGCTTTTTGCTACAATGAAAGTCTATGGGCGCCGAATGCGCCGGATCCAGAAAAAGACGGATCCAGCCACCGGATCCGTTTTTTTAAGTCTGCGCATGCTCAGATCCAATTGGCCAGCCCCCAGGAAACAGATATAACCTGCTAGACGGATCCAGCAAAAAAACGGATCCGTTTCTACAGTTCTCCAAAATTTATGCCGGATCCGTTTTTTCTAAAAATAGCCGGATCCTGCCTGACGGCAAAAAACTGATGTGTGAAAGTAGCCTTAGTGGTCAGTAAGTCCTTAGTGATTATGGTTAGAGCAGTTTTAGTGGAGTGGTGAACATGGAAGCCATATTGTAGGTTATCAAAGAGTGAGTTGAGGTCGGAGGAAAATTCAATGTGGATGTGCTATTCGAGGAGTTTGTAGGTGAAGGAGATTGGAACAATTATTCCAAAGTCATGGCCAACAGAGGTGGGGTTACAAAAACAGCCAGGTGCAGCTGGGCTATGCTGTTTGAGAAACTACAGAATTATGGAAACAGAGTAGCTCTCCGCGCTCAGCTGTTTTTGTAACTACACCTCTGGTGGCCATGACCAAAAGTATTTATTCCCATCTCGGCCATAGAAAGTGCAAATAGGAATAACCCTTTTAAGTTTCACAATCACACAATCCAAGTATTTCCATAGGTAACATGATGAATTAGAATTCTGCTATATGAAAGCTTTCCGAAGGGGAATATGACCTACATACGGATAGAACATTTACTACATATGATACTATACATTGCCTATGTTAACTTTAGCACATTCTCTGTCTCGCAGTCTGTCTGTCCATGTGACTTTTGTACTATATATTGTCATGTTTTCTACTCCGCTTAGGCTAGTTTGGCTAACACAATGCAGGATACTACACCAGTTTACTGCAACCTGGAGGAGATGAAACTGAGTAAAGGGGCTCCTCCTAGCCCTACGTGTTCTCCTGTCCACATTGTGGAGAACTGGGAATATCATGTCGACCCTATTACAGGCAGAAATTTCTTCATCAATATAGAGACCAGAGAAAAGACATGGAAGCCACCGAGGAGGTCTAAGACTCCAGGACGGGTGAGTGCATTTCCTATGCTGTTTTTATTAGCAAACTTATAACTAGTATCTGACATGCTGGCGCCATCAAAGCTTGGGAAAGGTTAGAGCCAAATGTAACCTTTTTAGCTAGCGATGTAATTGATGTTATGTTTTGGGTTTGCAGCAAGCACATATACACTGTGGCAATGTTATATCTAGTAAAAAAAAAATATAGACAATATCTATTCTACTTTTGTTTGAGGTGACTTCTTCTCCAGTCTCTTATTTACTGTACTTCGGGACAGATTAATGAAGACTGGCAATTTTCACGCTAGTCTTGATGAGGGCATATGCTGGAGTCAGACTCTCCTAATTCATTAAGAGGTGTGCAGAAGTCATGGGGACTCCCCATAGTCCTCCCAATAGTATAATGCAACCTCCATAGTCCTCCATATAGTATAATGCACTCCCCACAGTATAATGCTCCCTCCATAGTCCTCCATATAGTATAATGCACTCCATAGTCCTCCATACAATATAATGCTTTCTCCATAGTCCTCTATATAATACAATGCACCCTGCATAGTCCTCCATATATAATGCACAGCCCATAGTCCTAAATATAATATAATGCAGAGTCCATATTCCTCCATATAGTATAAAGGATCACATAGTCCTCCATATGATAATGCATCCTTCATATAGTATAAAGCATTTCCATATATTGTGCACAGCCCATTGTCCTCCATATTAGTATAATACAAAATCCATACTCTTAATATAATATAATGTACAGCCCATAGGCCTTCATATAATATTATGCACAGCTAATAGTCCTCCATATAGTATAATGCACAGCCCATATCCTTCATATAATATAATGCACAGCTCATAGTCATCCATATAGTATACTGCACAGCCCATATTCTTCATATAATATAGTGCACAGCCCATATTCTTCATATAATTGTTCAGAGAGACTTAAAGGGGAAAATTAGGATTGCCCGTGAAGCATTCAGAATTAAATTGGAAAATAAATTGTCACATAACAACTCCAGAGAAGTGTGGGCTGGAATGAAGCTTTTGACTGGGTTTAAGGCAAGGTCAGATCAGGGGGGTGGGGGGCTGATCATGGCTAATGAAATGAATGTTTTTTTCAACAGATTCAACAATAAATGTGCCATGTCAACAGAGGAGAGGGCCGGGGAGAGACGAGCAATATCAACTGGGGGGAGGAAGTCGGAGTCTTTCTTGATCTCCGAAAATGATGTGAGGGAACAGTTTAGTAAGCTGGTCATGGGTAAAGCAGCAGGGCCTGATGGTATCTGTCCACGTGTCCTCAGAGTGTGTGCGAATCAGTTGTGCACTGTCTTCCAGCACCTGTTTAACTGGAGCTTACAATCACAGAGAGTACCAGTTCTATGGAAGACTTCTTGCCTGGTGCCGGTTCCCAAGACTACCTTCCCGAGCTCCCATAATGACTATAGACCGGTGGCCTTAACATCGCATGTGATGAAGTCCTTGGAGAGAATTGTACTTGCCTACTTGTGTCCGAGGGTGTCTGCTTTTACGGACCCCCTTCAGTTTGCGTATCGGCAGAGTCTGGGGGTGGACGATGCTGTAGCGTATCTACTACAAACAGTACATTCCTTTTTGGACAATGATAGAACCACTGTGCGTGCCATGTTCTTCGATTTCTCCAGTGCATTCAACACCTTACAGCCACTATTATTACGTAAAAAGCTGGTTGAAATGGCGGTTGATGAGGGACTAGTGAATTGGATCATTGATTATCTGTCGGACAGGCCACAGTTTGTGAGGTTGGGGGCGGCCGTATCGGATAGTGTGCGGAGTAGTGTTGGAGCCCCTCAGGGAACGGTGCTGTCGCCATTCCTTTTTACGTTATACACAGCTGATTTTCAGTATAAATCAGACCTTTGTCACCTTCAGAAGTACTCTGATGACTCAGTGATAGTCGGAGGTATTGAGAGAGACCGGGGGGAGGAGGAATACAGAAGGGTGGTTTTGGACTTTGTTGACTGGTGCCAGGCTAACCATTTAGAACTCAACGTAAAGAAAACCAGGGAGCTGGTGTTGAGTTATGGAAGGTGCATGAAGGATTGCTTACCTATCACTATTGATGGTCAGGATGTGGAGATGGTGGAGAATTTCAAATATTTGGGGGTTCACCTGGACAGCAAGCTTGATTGGAGGTGCCATATGGAGAAGGTTTGCAAGAAAGGGATGAGTAGACTTTACTTCCTAAGGAAGTTAAGGTCGTTTAATGTGTGTAGCAAAATGCTTGAAATGTTCTACCAATCCATTGTGGCGAGTGCAATCTTTGATGCAATTATATGCTGGGGTAGTAGTGTGCGCACAGCTGACGCGAATAAGCTGAATAAACTTATCAAGAAGGCTAGTGCGGCGGTGGGTCTACAACTCAGGACTTTCGAGGAGGTATTAGAGGATAGAATTACTAAGAAATGCAAGGCTATAATGAGCAACAATACACACCCGCTCTATGAACTGTTTGCGAAGCAAAAGAGCACATTCAGCAAGCGTCTACTCCAACTAATGTGTAAAAAGGAAAGATATAGAAAATCGTTTGTTCCGACAGCTGTGGGGATGTTTAACAAATGTATAAGTGTAAAGCATCCCAAGACTAAATGAAGTTCAAAGTGTATGGGGGGGAATTGGTGAGTTACAAGTACCAGTCTATCCGCATCTGCTGTCCATATAGACTTATTTTGTAAAGTGTGTATTGTTCTTGTAATGTTCTTGATCTTTGATCTTTGTTCTGCTGCTGTAATACTGTAATTTCCTCCGGGATCAATAAAGTTTATCTAATCTAATCTAATCTAATCTAATATAGTGCACAGCCCATAGTCCTCCATATAGTATAATGCACCTCATAGTCATCCATGTAGTAGTATGTCCACTGGCACCGTGTACTGATTTAAAAAAAAATAACCATTATACTCACCTTCCCTCCAGTTCCCCGCAGCACTGCATCCTCTTCTGAAGCTGGCAGCTGACTTCAAGATGCAAGCGACGGGATTGCATGATATCACTGCCATGTGCCCTCAGTCACATGCGCGCCTATATCAGTTGCTGGCCTCTGTCTGGTATTTGTGCTGATACACTTTAACTGGATGTGTGTCCTAGGATGCACATCCAGCCAGAGTATTTGCTGGCATTGGCAGGCCCCTCACACGCTGGGTAGCAACTGCTGAGACCGCAGTGGTTACGCCCCTGCTCACTCGTAACAACAGCGTCAACATTACTGCAGCTGCACTGCTGCAGAAGACGAATGCCGATTGTTTTTTAATTTTATATGGGGACCTGAATTGATTAAACTGGAGCTGTCCAGTGGTGGAGAACCCCTTTTAGAACTTTAACTTTAAATCTGATAGAAATGTTATTATACAGTGGGGAAAAAAAGTATTTAGTCAGTCAGCAATAGTGCAAGTTCCACCACTTAAAAAGATGAGAGGCGTCTGTAATTTACATCATAGGTAGACCTCAACTATGGGAGACAAACCGAGAAAAAAAAATCCAGAAAATCACATTGTCTGTTTTTTTTTTCATTTTATTTGCATATTATGGTGGAAAATAAGTATTTGGTCAGAAACAAAATTTCATCTCAATACTTTGTGATATATCCTTTGTTGGCAATGACAGAGGTCAAACGTTTTCTGTAAGTCTTCACAAGGTTGCCACACACTGTTGTTGGTATGTTGGCCCATTCCTCCATGCAGATCTCCTCTAGAGCAGTGATGTTTTTGGCTTTTCGCTTGGCAACACGGACTTTCAACTCCCTCCAAAGGTTTTCTATAGGGTTGAGATCTGGAGACTGGCTAGGCCACTCCAGGACCTTGAAATGCTTCTTACGAAGCCACTCCTTCGTTGCCCTGGCGGTGTGCTTTGGATCATTGTCATGTTGAAAGACCCAGCCACGTTTCATCTTCAATGCCCTTGCTGATGGAAGGAGGTTTGCACTCAAAATCTCACGATACATGGCCCCATTCATTCTTTCATGTACCCGGATCAGTCGTCCTGGCCCCTTTGCAGAGAAACATCCCCAAAGCATGATGTTTCCACCACCATGCTTTACAGTAGGTATGGTGTTTGATGGATGCAACTCAGTATTCTTTTTCCTCCAAACACGACAAGTTGTGTTTCTACCAAACAGTTCCAGTTTGGTTTCATCAGACCATAGGACATTCTCCCAAAACTCCTCTGGATCATCCAAATGCTCTCTAGCAAACTTCAGACGGGCCCGGACATGTACAGGCTTAAGCAGTGGGACACGTCTGGCACTGCAGGATCTGAGTCCATGGTGGCGTAGTGTGTTACTTATGGTAGGCCTTGTTACATTGGTCCCAGCTCTCTGCAGTTCATTCACTAGGTCCCCCCGCGTGGTTCTGGGATTTTTGCTCACCGTTCTTGTGATCATTCTGACCCCACGGGGTGGGATTTTGCGTGGAGCACCAGATCGAGGGAGATTATCAGTGGTCTTGTATGTCTTCCATTTTCTAATTATTGCTCCCACAGTTGATTTCTTCACTCCAAGCTGGTTGGCTATTGCAGATTCAGTCTTCCCAGCCTGGTGCAGGGCTACAATTTTGTTTCTGGTGTCCTTTGACAGCTCTTTGGTCTTCACCATAGTGGAGTTTGGAGTCAGACTGTTTGAGGGTGTGCACAGGTGTCTTTTTATACTGATAACAAGTTTAAACAGGTGCCATTACTACAGGTAATGAGTGGAGGAAAGAGGAGACTCTTAAAGAAGAAGTTACAGGTCTGTGAGAGCCAGAAATCTTGATTGCTTGTTTCTGACCAAATACTTATTTTCCACCATAATATGCAAATAAAATGAAAAAAAAACAGACAATGTGATTTTCTGGATTTTTTTTTCTCAGTTTGTCTCCCATAGTTGAGGTCTACCTATGATGTAAATTACAGACGCCTCTCATCTTTTTAAGTGGTGGAACTTGCACTATTGCTGACTGACTAAATACTTTTTTTCCCCACTGTATATCTTCCATTTATGATAAGACTAACGATATGTGATTATTACATTTCTGTTTCCTCTACATACACAGGCCGTCACACCCACCACCGATTTTGAATCAGCTGAAGAAAGTGATAATCCCTCATCCAAAGTACAGTCAGAGGTAATGATCAATTAGCATGGTATTTTCAGAATTATGTAACTTTTTGTTCAGTTGTTCATATGCCCTCAAGACTCCCTCGCTATAATGGTAGGGTGATGGATAAGGTAATGCTCGTACTTGTGACGCCACCTTTGCAGCCATTGGAGCTGTGGCAGTGAACACTAACATTGGACCAAGAGAAGGTAAATATATCTGTGTTGTTTTTTTCTAATACCTGATCAATATTCGAAAACCTCTTTAAGGCTAAGTTCACACGAAGTTACCGCGAGAATTCCGTAATTCCATTCCGCGGGAAAAATCGCATTTTAAATTCCCGCGGAAAAACTAGCGATTTGTAAGCGTAATTAGCTTGCAGAATGCTAACGTTTTCCAAGCAATCTGGAGCATCGCTTGGAGAAATGATTGACAGGTTGGTCACACTCGTCAAACACAGTGTTTGGCAAGTGTGACCAACTTTTTACTACTGATGCTGCCTATGCGATAGGATGTAAAAAATAATTAAAAAAATAAAAAATATTGTTATTCTCACCTTCCGGCGTCCCGCACAGCCTTCCCGCCTCTCTCCACGCTCCCAGCATCTTCCGGTCCCAGTAATCCTTTGCGAGAATGACCGCGAGACGTCGCGCTCCCAAAGCACGAATGCAAATCTAGCTTCATCACATGACGCATGCCCTTGAGAGAGAATGTGCGCCAAAGTGGATTTAGAAGCCCAGTGTGCCAAACTGGCTCTTAAAAGGCCGAAGCGCCAAAGTGATTCTTAAAGGGCCGACGCACCAAAATGAGTCTTAAAAGAGCGGCACGCTAAATCGAAAGCTGAGTGACCCCAGGCTCCAAATCGGAGGCTGATTGACCCCGGCCTACAAATCGGACCCAGGGTGGCCCCGCCCACCAAATCGGACTATGAAGGGCCCTGCTCACCAAATCAGACCCTGAGGGGCCCCGCCCACTAAATTGGACCCAGAGTGGCCCCGCCCACCAAATTGGACCCAGAGTGGCCCCGCGCATCAAATTGGACCCAGAGTGGCCCCGCCCACCAAATTGGACCCAGAGTGGCTCTGCCCACCAAATCAGACTCTGAGGGGCCACACCCACAAAATCAAACCCTGAGGGGCTCTGGCCACCAAATCGGACCCTGAGGGGCTCCGCCCACCAAATTGGACCCTGGGGGGCCCCACCCACCAAATCAGACACTGTGGGGCCCCGCCCACCAAATCGGACTTTGAGGGGCCCCGCCCACCAAATCGGACCCAGAGTGGCCCCGCCCACCAAATCGGACCCAGAGGGGCCCCGCCCACCAAATCGGACCCAGAGTGGCCCTGCCCCCCAAACCGGACCCTGAGGAGCCCCACCCACCAAATTGGAGCCAGAGGGGCTCCGCCCAGAAAATCACACCCTAAGGGGCCCCACCCACAAAATCAAACCCTGAGGGGCTCCAACCACAAAATCAGACCCTGACGGATCCTGTCCACCAATTCAAGCCCTGAGGAGCCCAGGCCACCGAATCGGATCCTGAGGGGCCCCACCCACCAAGTCTGACCCTGAAGGGCCCCACAGGCCAAAGTGGCCCCTGAGAGGCATCCACAGTTAACACGGATCCTGAGTTGAAAGTCTTGCAGGGGCAGCAGGCAAGTCTCTCTTAAAGGTGCAGCCCGGGCACCATTTCAAAGCACTATCTGTACTTCCTTCAGGAAATACACATCTAGTTTTCCTTGTTCTTTCACTGATTCAGTGTCTATAACATGACGTATTTATAAATGAAATAGGCTCATTCGCAGATGAATAGGAACGTTAGACGTTGGATGATGCCTCATTTACTTACAGAAAACTACTCCAAAAATATTGCAATGACTGAATTGTATTTGAAGAAACCTTAACCATTAGATAGTGGAGTTATAATTCCAGGATTGATAAAAGCAGTCAAATAGATTTATAATGATAACCTGGAAGGAACCTAACAAAGAAGCAGCACATTTAAAATGTTTCTTTGTGCATATTGTAGGTATGTCCTAAACATGCCGGCTAGATTGTACTGCAAAGACAAGAATCCATTAGAATACTTAGGCTTTCCAAATTATCACAGTTAAAAAAGGGCACAGGTATATCCAGACCAAACATGATTTAAAAAAAAAAAAAAAAAAAAAAATAATATATATATATATATATATATATATATATATATACGGAATATACAGCGGGGGAAATAAGTATTGAACAGTCACCAATTCTCAAAGTAGATATGTCTCTAAGGTCACATGCAAGTCTCTCGCATGAAAACCTGGCATTGCTGCCGGCACTCGGACCGGAGCGTGCGACTGCATAGAAATACATAGAAATACAACTAATTCTCCAAAAAGAAAGCAAGTGGATTTTTTATTTGAAAACAATATATCCTCTGGGTCTTAAAGAGCAATTTTCCTAGAGCTGTTTTTTTATAGAGTACAATTGTGTTATTTTTTTTAATGATTTTTCATGATTTTTTATGTGTTTTTGACATGCTTATAAGAAGACATTTTTCCTCCAGCCGTCCTCTGGTTGTGTTTTTTGTGGGGGTATTCTGATCTTTGGGCCTGCCCCTAACACTCCCTGTATAGGGAGTGGAGTAATGAAGTCAGTTAGCCCGGCAGTTTCAGGTGCTCCTCCTCTGGGGGTCCACTCTTGGTAGTATATATCAAAAGTTTTTTCATTTTTTTCATCATATCTTTTCTCACCATCCCCCTCCCCCCTTTTCCCTCCCCCCTTTCTATCAACATTTTGGCTCCAAAAAGTCCAAAAATATTTTTTCTAATTATTGTCCAAAGAAACCTATTCTCAAAACAACATAAAAAGTTCATTTAATGTACACAAACTTTGACTTGGTAGTATCACTGAGTTGGGAAAATGCGGTTAGGAACTAAGCCTGAATCATGTCATTTGGAATTTAAGGCAATGGTATTGGATATTCAAGTCATATAATATCATTGTGTAAAACATGCTTATTTACATTTTTTGCCCAGTAATTTTGCTTTGGGCTATCCTTGTACTTGCAGCAAGCATTGGAGGCGGTTCTTTGCGTTTTAAGAACGCCTCCTTTGTTTATCTATGGACTATGTGATATGAACGCTCTCCTGGCGGCTTCCGTGAGTAGACATCATGTCTCCATGGTGATCTTATGCCTCAGGAGCTGGACATGCGTTCCATGTACAGGATGTGCGGTCCATAGACGGGAAGTGCGTCACATGCTGAGTGGGCGTGGCTTGTGTGGCGCGGCACTCGGTTTCATTATTTAAACCACTTCGGTGGGGATATTCACATGGCAGCGATCTACTAATATATATTCCCCTGTTGAGTCCTATAAGGACGAAACGCGTCGTGAGACGCTACATATGACTGAGGCATAAATAATTACTACCTTTGTTCAAGGAGGCTCTCTGCTGTATGGCGCTAATGCATGAGATTCCTCTACATATGGGTGAGATCTGACTGTGTTGCTTATGAACATGCAATAAAGTATATATGCCCATTGCGTAAGTTGTTACACTCTATTATTATCATCATTACCTCTGAGAATGAATAACCTTTAAGAAAGAAGGAATTTTCTTTGTTATGATTCCATTGGTTGAAATGTATCTCAGGAAAGGTTTATAGTATTTGCCTCTTTCATTGCTGCTATAGGTTAACGTGATACAGGTCTGAGTTTTGCGGCCTCTAATGGATGTTAAATAAGGGGTGCATAGAGTTGTTGTGTTGAATTGGTGGTACATGGAGTGAGTTTGATAAACACCACCTCTCTAATACATTATGACAACTCTAATGACTTGCAACACAAAATTTTTTTTTTGCAACCAGAAAAATTTTTCTGTAAACTATAACCACATTTGTTCCATTTTTCCATGTGACATCTGTTAAAATGCATGCTTGATCATGATATAATCTATTATAACGTGACACTTGTGAAAAAAGATATATAAACTTTGATTACGATACAGTTTATTACAGGGTGTAAATCATTACCCTTGCATGTGTTGTGATTATTCATAATCTTGTTGGGAGGCCGCTGACTAAATATAGAGCAGACCTTTTTAGTGAGTTCTTATCAATTGTGTGTCCTTCACCTTTTGGCCTGAAGTTTGGTTTTTGTTCACCCTGTTTGTCCATTTTTTATGAATTTTAATAACCATTAAAGGTTAAGTTTTAGATTTATCCATGCACTGGTTTCAATTCTCTGGAACAAAATATTTGACCACAGATATCAAGGTATCATTTTATTGAACTTTCTATTATCTGCGTGCCTATGTAGATGGCTTAAATTTTTGCTACCTCTTCTGAGAGCAGAATAATGTGAGGGCAAAGACTTTGATTCTAGCAATGTGTCACTCAAGACTACAGCAGGCAGCTCAGTAGGTGACACATTGCTGGAATCAGTCTCTGTCTCTGCATTTAGCTGCTCTCATATTGGGATAGGATCCTGGAGATGGTAATACCTATTTAACCCCTTAACAACAGCTGATACGTCTTTTAACGGCAGCAGTTAAGGGTACTTAAACCACATCGCCACTTTTTAATGGCGCTGAGGAATAAGGGTATAGCGCTGCCCCAGAGTCGGAATTTCTCTGGGGTCTCGGCTACACCCCAGAGAACATGATTGGGGTCGGTTTTTACCGACCCTGGTGTTGCGTTGCCATTATTAACGGTATAACGGCGACCGTTTGATTCTCCATTTAATTTCTCTCTCCACTGATGTGATTGCACATTAGACCCCGGGCCACCGGCGTCTTCTTCCGTGAAAAAATGGCGGGCGCATATGCGCGCAGTGCACCCGCCGAGATCTGCTGGCCGGAACCTGGCAACAATAGGATATTTTTCCTATTGGTTCATTTTGATCACTGTGATAGACCCTATCACAGTGATCAAAATAAAAAAAATAGTAAATCAAACCCCCCTTTATCACCCCCTTAGTTAGATAAAAATAATAAAATAAAAAAATGTATTTATTTCCATTTTCCCATTGGGGTTAGAGTTGGGCTAAAGTGAGTTGGGCTAAAGCTAGGGTTAGGGTTGGGCTAAAGTTAGGATTAGGGTTGGGGCTAAAGGTAGGGTTAGGGTTGGGGCTAGCGTTGGGATTATGATTAGGGTTGGGATTAGGGTTAGGGGTGTGTTAGGGTTATGTTTGTGGTTAGGGTTATGGTTGGGATTAGGGGTGTGTTGGGGTTAGGATTGGAGTTAGAATTGGGGGGTTTCCACTGTTTAGGTACATCAGGTGGTCTCCAAACGCGACATGGCACCACCATTGATTCCAGCCAATTTTGCATTTAAAAAGTCAAACTGTGCTCCCTCCCATCTGAACCCTGCCATGCGCCCAAACAGTGGCTTTCCCCCACATACCGGGTATCGGAGTACTCAGGAGAAACTGAACAACAAATTTTGTGGTCCATTTTCTCCTGATACCCTTGTGAAAATAAAACAAATTGGTTCCAAATTAAATTTTTTGTGAAAAAAGTAAAATGTTCATTTTTTCCTTCCACATTGCTTTAGTTCTCGTGATGCACCTTTTTTGCCAAAATTCTGTCTTGTACAAAAAATAATAAACGCAAGTCATATCAAAGAAATTTTACCACTATCATGAAGTACAATATGTCACGAAAAACAATCTCAGAATCAGTGGGATCGATTGAAGCGGTCCAAAGCTGTAACCTCATAAACTGACAGTGGTCAAAATTGTAAAAATTGGCCCGGTCATTAAGTAGCAAATTGGCTCTGTCACTAAGGGGTTAAGCATAAAATATGTAGATATGGTATCTCTATAACAGTAATGGCCTTTACAATGCAGTAAAAGGAGTTGTCCAGTGAAACAGGTTATGACTTACAAACAGGTTAGGTCATAGCTCAGTGGGTGTCCGACCTCTGGCACCTGTACCGAATAGCAGATTGGGAATTTTTATCATTGATGGAGAACTATTCCCGCTAAAAATGGCACAGCAGGTTAAACACCCAACTGCTGCTCCATGCATTCTCCATGGGGTTGATGGAAAAAGTCAAGTGCAGTCCCACAGAAGAGCATGGGCAATGCCACCCCATTCTAAGGGGAAAGAAAGCTCCCCATTCTGCCAATTGATGCAGGGCCCGACGGTCAGATCCCCACGAATCAACAAGTTCTCCTTTCCAGTGGACAGGTGACATTTTGTTTTTAGCAGGTAACCCCTTTAACATGTGAATGTAGCATATGTTTCTAATGTAAGTCAACTTTAGGGATGAAGAGATTTTCAATTCTCTATACATTTATTGCTTCTAATGGGTCTGTGTAAATTCACAAATTTGCTCTAAAAAAGGAAGACTCATTATTGTTCACTTTATCTTTATTTTAACAAAGAGGCTGTGCCGGTGATTTTTTGGGCAGTTACTAATGTATAAGTATTACAGATTCTCGTCCTTTGTGAAGTGCCACTCGCTCTTTAGTGAGGTCTTTTCTCAGAATAGACGGACAATCATGTGACCTCCAGCTTCCACCAATTGAAAATCACTGAGTGTGGGGATAGCGGTTTTTCATTTGGAGGAGACTGATGGACAGGTCTGGTCACATGCTCCTCCATCAGCACCCACTTTAAGGACATGAGCGCTGCGCAGTCTGTGAGAAAGGCGGCACTAACATTTGCCGGAGGAGAACATGTCATACTTATATTTAAGTGCCACCGGGTCATGTCCCCAAGACATTTGTTAAAATAAAGATAAAGTGGACAATCCCTTTAAGCATATTAAAAAAGGCAAAAGTCTAATTCAATCAAGACATGAGATATTCTTGTTCTCAGTAATCTGACTGTCTCGTACAGCTTTTCCATTTTCATCCTATTTCTTCCTGATTCTACCTCTCAGTCATTCTCGCCCTCCCCTTTCTTTTCAACGCGGACACTACAGCTGCTCCTATTTCACTACTTCCTTGTTACACTGAGGACATGGACCAGGTGGTGCAAAGGCAGAAATCACAAGGGAATCCCGAAAATGAAGCATATCCCGATGTATTTTGGGACACGAGTCCTGGATATGTAAGTCCCCATGAAGGAACACCTAATCTGTTTGATGTCAATATCTTCTGTCTGTCTCCCTCCTGACTGATCAGCCTGCTCTCTGTCACACTTGTCACTTTTCCAATAATTACAAATAGTTGACAATATCATAAATCTGAAAAGTCTTTTCAAAATTAGCCGTACACTGTAGTGATGGCCATTCCGGCTCCTGTTACTCAGCTGGATCATTTGGCTCAGCTCAGAAGCAAAAAACACCTCTATCGGTTCCCAAATGGCTCTCTATCTAATACCACTACTCATCGTAGCAGGTAGTGTGCAGCCCTGAAGGCAAGGGATACCTTGCACACTGGTAGTGGAGATTTCATTAAAAAGGAGAGGTGGACCACCTTTACTTTCAAGTGCCCATTGTTGGATTTACCAGCTCCCAGTGGACCACCTTATCTCACGCTCATCACATCATGTTTGCACTGGACGGACTTTCCATTGCTTCAACCTGTGCAGCTTAAAAAGGTAAAGGGCCACTTCTATCTCCAAAGCTGGTAGAATTGTGCATTATTATGAGCTATTGGGCTGCAAAGGGCTCCATATACTGCAGCGATATTGCTGCAATGTCCAGACAAATTTATTTAAAGTTCATAAACCGCTCCAGATGGCAAAACAAAAACACAGCCTTTTCTGGCACAAAGTGAAAGCAAACTGAAAATAAGCAGTTCATATAGTACTGTGGGTCTGCCGGCTCAGGACAGTGCCTTTAGCAACACACACTGGAGGTCTCCACACCTCCAGCCACAGACACTGAATGAGACACTCGGTCTCCAATTTATCTGGCAAACCATGCTCCTGGGGAGTTGGGATATGTGAGCAGTCATTCCCACCCATCTCTTATAACTGCTCGTAAAACCCGGCCCTGGAATGGCCTGATAACTCTCTCAGCACTATATGTGCTGGAGCATGCATCCATCTCACATCACCTCCGCTACTACCCGTGATGACACATTTCTCCCCTCAAGGACTCGTCCGGCGGCCATCTTACAAAGTATATTTATATATTCATATATATGTACTGTGTGTATATAAATATATATATGCAGTGGGAGGTGAGGTTTGCAAAGATATATACATGCCATTTCTGAATTACATTTTGAACTGAGGAAAGGGCAACGTGAAAAGTCTTTGCTATCTTCTTATAACGTTCTCCTGCTTTGTGGGCCTCCACCATTTTCATTTTCAGAATGATAGGCAGCTGCTTAGAAGAACCCATGGCTGCTGGTTTCTGGCACAAGGTTAGAGGAGGCTGGATTTTATAAAGCTGGGACATTTGTATCACCTGGACTTTCCTGATGAGGATAGTGAACAAGCCACAACCCTAACAGGCTAATTAATGTCTGAAACCTTGGTCAAAGTTCTCTAAACACACAACTTCCCAAGGCTGGTCAAACTTTTGCATTGGCCCATTTTCCTTTTTTGTAAATTTTTAAAATGTAAAAAATGACAATATATATATTTTCCTTTTGCCTTAACCACAATGGAAATGTGTCATTTTTAACTTTAGGCTTTTTTAAGATCATTTCATCTTCAACTTGCTTAACTGTTCACAGTAACAGTAATTTTGACCAGAGGTGCCGAAACTTTTACATGTCTGTAGGTTCCACTGCTTATGTCTTCCTTCTGGTAGGGATTGGGTCTACGCAGGAGGACCCAAGATGTATAGAAAAAAATGGCTCTGCTTCCAGATGGAGCTGACAGTGCCGCTGCTTTTTACGAATTGACACATCAATAATACACTGCAATAACCAGAGCAAAAACTAAGCGATAATAGCCAGGTGGAACTTTATATGTCCCTTGTATTTATTGCATTCATGGAGGCATTCTCTTAGTGTATATAATGTATGTAATTCCAGCAAATAAAATCTAGGTTGGAAAATGAAATCAGTGATGTGACTATATGCTATAGCCTTCATCTCTACATTATCCCCAGCTTTACGGTACAAAGACAAAATGTACAAATCATTGCATAAGCATTCAATGGCGGAAGTGCGATGCCATATTAGGGTCATTATATAGACCTACTTTTATCACTGCATATAAGGCGTTATGAGGCATTGCTAGGTAAGGTCCAGTATATTATTCTTGCAGCGCAAGTAGATGATATTGTTATTGAACAATTATATGGAAGTGTTTTTTTAGATCATATCTGGCACATATTTGGGAACTGTATAGTACAATCATACTGTATGGCTTGGTGGGGTGCGATGACAGGTACCAAACAGGGCATCATTTAATGAGATGGGCCCTGTGACGTGCCCGAGGGGCAGTGGGATACTCAGTACCGGGCCCGTTAACTTCAATGGGAAATGTCACAGCGGCGGTGACCCGGTCCGTGGCCCCAGGCGGTCATGTAAAAGGGGTAGAATTGAATGGGGATAAAGTTTATGTAGTGATTCGTGACGCCAGTTGGCGTGTTCGACTGTAGTATAGCCGGCACTGCAGATGATCCCTGGGTGAGTAGATGGTGATGGCAGTGCAGATGTTAAACCCTCTCCAACCAGGGCCGACCCCCAGAGATTGTGATGGAAGTAGAAGGCACGGAGTAATCAGGCAGGAGACAAGGAAAGTCACTTTATCATTTACTGTAGTTCAGGTGCAGTTCAGAGGAGATATTACAACTCTCACCAGGATACAGTCTATTCTGCAGAATGAGAGTTATCTTTCCCTGCTGTGACTCAGTGTAACTTCCTGCTATTCTAATCCCTTCTGGGACGAAGGCTTCCCGGAGTTTAAAACTTCCCAGTATTGCCTCTACTCTGTGTATTTCTCCTTCAGCAACTTGCAGTGTGAATCCTGTGTGAAGCAGCTCAAGTTCCCACTTGCACTATCCTTCACTGATTCCAAGTTATTGCAGTATTTCTGAGGGAAAACACTTTTCTGCTGGTTGTGTAATCCCACGCAGTCTCTCAGCTTACCATCCAGCTCTGAAAGCATGGATGATCTAGGGGCTGGTTCCCTGCTTCTTAGCTCTCACTCCTGGATCAGCCACATGTCATCATGGCTTCCAAGCGTACTTCCTCCTTCTTGTTCACTCAGAACAACAAGTCGGCCCCTCCCCCTCCCAGTTAGGGCATGTCTGCAAAGCTCTCAGCTTCAGACAAATGAGGGAATGAGGCAAATTGTGTGTGTCTAGTAGAGAAAGCATAACTCCCATTGCTCACAAAACACATACAGAACAGTACATATTTAACCCTTTTGTGTTTGATTGTTTCCACGCTGTGCTCTGTTTTTGTCCTAGAATCCAGAAATATCTTCTCATCCAATATATACTATTTGACATCCTGTAAAATTAGCCTTAGTGTGCATAAGATAGGAGCCATGGTGGGAATGGATTTTCTCTAGTGATGTAAAATAGTAAATAAAAGTGTAAAAAAGTTTATATAATGTTTAAAGGATATTCTGCCCATTGACATTTATCACCTATATGCAAGAGAGGTGACTAATGTTAAATTGGTAGAGACTCAAATGTTGGGACTCCCACTTAGCTTTGAAATGGGGGATCTCAAATCCCAATTCCTCTCCAGCAGCAGGTGAATGAATGAATGAAAAAAAATAGTTGTATGCTACTGCATTTGAGCGAGTGTGCCACCGAAACATTTAACTCCATTGGCATTATGGAAACAACCAAACAGGACATTTGGCTAGCCCTATACTATTTTATGATCACTATTCATCTCTTAGTTAGGATTGATAGGATGGTGTTGGTGCACTAAACATGGTGACCCTACCATGTATGAGTAACTAATGAGAAAAAAGGAATATTCTTCTAGCAATAATGAATTGTTGCTTGTTTGAAAAGGAATATGTGCCATGAAATGTAAGTAGGCCATTCACAAGACTATGCACATATGTTTCTATAGTACCATGTGGATGAATTATTGTTTATTTTTTATGGTTGCTTATATGCTTATATAGCACCAACATATTCCGCAATACTGTACAGGCATTGCCTTCACCATCCTCATTGGGGTTCATAATCTAAATTCCGTATCAGTATGTCATTGGAGTGTGGGAGGAAACCAGAGTAGGCTGAGAAAACCTACCCAAACATGGGGAGAACATACAAACTCCTTGCAGATGTTGCCCTTGGTGGGATTTGAACCCAGGACCCAAGTGTTGCAAGACTGCAGTGCTAACGGTGCATTTCCTAGGAGTGGAGAGGTGAGGGTTTTATTCAATGAGGTCTGTTGCCAGCAAAGAAGGAGAGCCAGAAAAAGGTTGGATGGACTTTATCTCCTCAGGTACGAATGTGTCACTGGTATGTGGCAAGTAGGTAGGAAGGATTGCTAAATCTTCTAATCTTCGTACCAGGGACTGTATTCACTGTGGTAAGGTGAGAATCTGTAAAGCAATTTTTTTCTTTTCTAAATAAAGAAAAGATAAAGAGCAATGATTTTATCCCATGACTTGAAGAAGTACACGGTGTGAGGAGGCGAAACACCCTAGCTCTGTACACTAAGTCTATTGGCCATGAGACATGTTTATAGCTGACCGTTGGGTGCCAGGTGTCTGAGCCCCACCAGTCTGGTTGGATGATCTATCCTAAGATAGGTCATTAATATTATAGTCCTAAACAAACACTTGAAGGAGTCAGTTTTAGGGTGTGATATTTTGTTTGTAGAGCTCCTGTGGGTGTGTGGTGTTAGTAAACCTATGTATTTAATAGAGGATAAGCTTATTTGAGAGAGATGGAAAGCCTCCAAAAGAAGACTTAATATTTTTCTCTAAATGCATATCTGATTGATTCCTTCCAAAAACCTTAAAAAGGAGCAGGGGACATTCATTTTGTGTGGAAGAAAGATGATTTTGACATCTAAGCAGGAAGGGTTCTTTACAGTTAGAGTAGTTATAATGTGGAATGTACTAGCACAGAAGGTAACAAAAGGCAGCATTTAAAGAGGATAATCTTTTGTCTAAACAGTTTTGTGGTTATAAATAATCTAGTAATAGAGAATGTATCATTGCGCTGGATTTCCTGCTAATCCAGTGATGTTCTACTCAAAGAGGTATTAGGTTGTGTGAGACCTGTTAATTGGTCCAATGAGAGGCTAAATAAGAAGGTTTGAAAGTGCCAATACTGTCTAATGACCTGGTGGAAACTAATTGGGAGGAGGGTAATTTTGGTAATCGACATCTGTACATTGTGTGGAGTGTATGTAAGAAATTAAAGAAAATAGTTATGGCAGGTAAACATCGCTGTGTTTTTTTGAATTTTTGTAGAATTTTTAGTTCTCTTTTTGTGGCTTTGCTTTTTAGTGTTAGGACTCGCAAGTGTGAGGACCCTTGGCACGGATTCCGAGCTTGCGTATCTTGGCCAAAATATTGACTAATACCTCACATATTTTTATATGTATTTTCTGCACTTTATTTTTCAGGGTGCAGCTGGGCCCATTTGGCCCGCCTGATCTAATAGAAGGGCATCACTAATAGGCTGGTGACCTGCATGCTGTGCATTACCTATATTTGTGAACAGTGCCCCATACAAGCCTCTATTGTGCAATAGTATACGAAGCAACCACCCCCTCCATGGATTGGTAGGCCAAGAGTGACTGTCTCATCTGTATTTTTGCACCTGTGTTGCCGCCATCTTAACTACATGGATCCGCTGCATCTAGATAGTGCATTAGTTTGGAGACCTGGGCAGGTAAACATCACTGCCTTTTTTCTGCTGTGTTTTTCTTAATTTTTTGAGGATTTTTAGTCCTCTTTTTGTGGCTTTGCTTTTTAGTGTTAAGAACATAGCTATGCCAAATTTTCCATGTCTAAGTGTAGTTTCGAGAAGTTGGCATGGAACAGTATCACACAATTTATTTTAGCATCTAAGCTTGAGGAACTTCCTATTTTAAACTTGTATCGTGGTAGATCGTACATCTGTAATACCTCATCAGAATGCCTACTCTGTAGAAACCTCAGCTAGTTTGGGATAATGTCCTAGGCAAGATTATTTCCAATCTATTTGCTATAGTTTTAGTCAACATCTTAAAATAATGATTTAATAAGTGAAATGGGTCTGTAAGATTGTACCATCGGGTGTTTGCCAGATTTGGGGAAATATTTCCTCATCAGTGAAAGGCAATATATTGTCAGTCCTAGTTATGAACACTGGAGTGGAATGTGGATTCTCTGCTCGTGCAGTTATTATGTCACAGCACTGCACCACTCTCTCACACACACAAAGCACTGCATCACACCACATACACACACGCACGCAGGCAGACAGACAGACACACAGCACCACTCACCTCTCCACACGTTCCCCACAGCCGCAGCACATCCCGGCAGCTTTCTCTCTGAAACAGCCGCGCTGAATGATGATGTCATCCAGCTGCGCTGTGTGAGACAGGATGTGCTGGGCAGGAAGCAGGACGGCATCAGATCCCTGCAGCTCCGCTCTGCTACCAAGCTGCAGGGATCGCTACCTTCCCGGCGATTGCCCTCAGGCTTAGCCGCCCTGCAGGGCCCACCTCCGGGGCCCCGATGCAGCCGCATCAGCTTTACTGCTTTACATGCAGGCAGTGATAGCCTCAGCCTGCGGCTAACACTGCCTGCTATTAAAGCGAAATGGTATTCACTCCTCTCCACACCCATGGGGGCATGGGGAAGTGTGAATATTAATTTCTCTTTAGCAGCAGAGACAGGTTCTTGTCAACAGCTGCTGCTCCACTGGCACTGGGAGGGCCCCCCTGACTCAAGGGCCCCATAGCAGCTGGGTGTGCTGCTATTCATGACACGCCAAGGCTGGGGGCCCCTGAAGCAGTGGTGGCCCTAGGCAGCTGCTGGCCAGTATGCCAGCAGGTGTCAATGCCTGGGCCCACTGGAGAATCCTCTGGTTCTCCGGTGGGCCAGTCCGACTTTGGGTCTTGGACATGTTAGTTGTCATTCCTGGCCCGGGTTTTCCATGTGGCCCAAGGCCACAGGTTGCTAGTCAAAAACCCTGCAGTATAAGGTTTGGATGTGTCAGGTTGAGTGTCAGTCTGGTGTGCTAGAGGGCAGAGCAGTCAGCTCTTCAGTGCTCCATCTGTGTGAGGCAGCACAGACAAGCGGAGCCAAAGCAGCCAAGGCTGCTCAGGGGCCTGGCAACAATAGCATACACAGCAGTGCAGTTGCCCACGGCAACTGGTCTCTTAGGTGGGCTGTCTTGTGCCCGGCGGTTAATCGGAGGTAGACTGTCTTGTGCCCGGAGGAGGACTGGCATGTTTAGTGACTGTAAACTGGAGGATATGGTTCTCGGCTGCAATCTGAATGATATCATGTACTGTGTAATGCTGTAAGTAGAACATTAACAAAGTGGTGCAGTTGCCCACGGCAACTGGTGTCAAGAGGAGGACTGGCTTGTTTAGTGACTGTAAACTGAAGGATATCGTGTACTGTGTAAAGCTGTAGCACATTAACATGGTGGTGCAGTCACCAACGGCAACCGGTCAGAGGAGGATAGGTGTGTTTTGTGACTGTAATCCAGAGGATATGTTTCCCAGCTGCGATCCGGAGGATATTGTGTGCTGTGTTTTGCTGACTTGAATATTAAAGAGACGTTTTGCTTTGAACTTTGCTGGGTCACTGCCTCATCACTGCATAAGTGTGCTACCACTGCATCACACAGTATATAACAGCTGATAGATGGGCGTTGCATGTATTTTACCCCACCAGTCATCAATAGTTCATCAATATCTTGAGTAGTATCAAAAAGATTACAGTATTTCCCATTTTGTTATTTTTTTCAGCATTAAAAGTTGTCAAACTTAGAGGCAATGTTATCATTGTATGAACCCGTCTGAACCCGCTTAATCCGGAATACCCACTGCACCCCTGAACCCCCATGCATTCCTCACCCTCTGTTTTTTAACTGGTACGTCTGAACCCGCTTAATCCTTAATCCCCATGCATTTCTCACCCTCTGTTTTTTAACTGGTACGTCTGAACCCGCTTAATCCAGAATACCCACTGCACCTCTAAACTCCCATGCATTCCTCACCCTCTGTTTAAATGGTACGTTTGAACCCGCTTAATCCAGAATACCCACTGCACCCCTGAATCCCCATGCATTCTCACCCTCTGTTTTTAACTGGTACGTCTGTTTTTCCCCCTGACTTTTATTCCATGTATCATAGTTCAAACTTACTGTATGCATATTGATATACCCATGCTCCTCACACCTAGTATTATCATTCTATCTTATTCTGCCTCTTTCTCCAGCTTTGATGCTAGTCAAATGTCCTACTAACTGCAATCTGTTAATTTCTCCCTGCTGTGAATTGTCCTCCACCCCCCCCTTCTCCTCCTCCCTCTCTTCCTCACCTGGCTTCACTTCATGGACATTTGAATGGTATAAGTTGAACAGATCAGGTCAGATGAGACATCATTTATGTTAGGGACGGCGGAACGCACAAAATATAAATAATAGGAGGTGCGTTCGCCGCCCGGGGTCCACCGTGCGGTAGGTGTAAAGACCGCTGCTGGATAATGGCAAACTCGCTAGATGGCGAGGTAGAGCACCCGGGTTAACGTCACCCGAGGTAGTTAAGGCAGACTCTGTTTAGGACACAGAGATGCCCTAATATAAAAGAGAAAGGAACGCTGGACCTGTTAACTCCACAGGCCAGCCGGTGTGTGGCGTCGCAGCCACGAACGCCAATAGATGCTGCTACTGCAGCGCGGCGGTAACTGTAGCCGCTGTGACGGTGCCGGAGAGCCGGACACCGATGGACGCTAGTGTAAGGTGCGGTAAGCACAGTGACGCCTAGCTTGCCACTACCTGGAACTGACTATAACTAACACTCTGTCACCATTCGTAATATCAGAGGGAAGGGGGTTTCAAATAAGTCAGTCACCAGACACATGCATCCATCACCTTTCACACACAGCATAATAGTCTACACTAGCGCATGGCCGAGCCGCCATGTGGGCTTTTTATAGCCATGCGCTTCCGGGACCTTCCAGTACTCTGGGAAGGACCAATCAGATCTGACACAGGACCTGAGCATGTGACCCCCTGCTTTCCACTGAGAGGTCATCTTGCGGGCATGCCCAACAGCACGACGAGAGGACTTAGCTTCTGGAGCGGTTCCCTGCAGAGCAGGTTGTGCTACCATTGCTGCACCAGAGGTGGCAGCAACATCCAGGCTCACAGAGCGAGTCTGAGCAGGACGCCTGGATTGCCGGGATTGCTGAGCAGGTCCCCGAGCGGTCGGAGGGGCTCTGGATTCCTGTTGTGCAGTCCCAGGAATCCGACGCCTAACAATTTGAAGTGTGACATCTTTAAAGTCTTACATCAGAAATATACCAGAGATCGGTCAGAAGGTAAGACTAACCACTGCTTTCTAATTTTACTTTCTTTTCTTACCCTGCTCTTTAACCATGCTCACATTTGCCATCACCATATTTGCTCTACTAATCTTCACTCTCCTTCGCTATCCCCAAACCCCTGCACTCTCAAACCAAATAACTATCTCCCACTCTCTCTTACCCCCCACCTCGCTTCAGCTGCAGACATACTCCTTAACCTCAGACCTCTCCAACTAAAATACAATACAAGACGATCACTCTCCCTCACCCACCTGCTTTCCCTTTCTCTGCTTCTTCTCGCTGCTGGTGACATATCCCCCAGTCCTGCCCCCCCCATACATCCCACTAATCCTCAACCCTATCTTTCTCACACTAAGAGAAACTGCCGCAATCCCTCACACTTAAAAGCTGTGCCACTGACTCCCACCCTCCCTCCCGCACCCTCTCTCTGGAGCATTTTGGAATGCACGCTCTGTCAGCAACAAGCTCCACGTGATCCACGACCTCTTTACCTCCAGCAACCTTTCCTTCCTGGCCCTCACTGAGACCTGGCTGACACCCTCTGACGGCCTCCCCGGCTGCACTGAGTTATGGTGGTCTCCACTTTACCCACGCTTCTCGCCCTGGCAACAGACATGGTGGAGGAGTGGATTCCCTCCTTTCTAAAAACTGCTCCTCAACCCTATCCAATCCCCACCCTCCCTTATCCCTTCTTTTGTGGTTCACTCTGTCCATATCTACTCTCCCTCTTATCTCCAAATGGCTGTCATATACCGACCACCAGGCTCAGCCACTGCCTTCATCGACCAATTCTCCACTTGGCTCCTCCACTTTCTCTCTCTGCTGACATCCCCACCATCATCATGGGGGACTTCAAAATCCCCATTGACACCCAGCAGCAGCCTCCAAACTCCTGTCACTTATCTCATCCTTTGGACTTACTCAGTGGTCCTCCACAGCCACCCACACAGACGGACATACATTACACCTCATCTTCACCTGACTCTGTTCCCTACCCAATCTCACAACCTCTCCCTTCCCCTATCTGACCACCATGTACTCACCTTCTCAACCTTGTCCTTCTCACCTGCCCCCACCATGTCCTGCCACTAGCACATCCTCGCACACCTAGACACTCACAGACTCTCAGACTCTCTTCTACCTCTGTCCTCCATATCTTTACTCCACAACATGGACAGTGCCACCACTTTCTACATCTTCATACTCACATCAGCCATAGACTCAGTCGCCCCTCTCATGCATGGCAAAGTACAACAAATCAATAGGCAACCCTGGCACACCAACTTCACCAAAGAACTTCGACAAGCATCCAGGGTCGCGGCGTGGCGTTGGAAGAAAACACGCCTGCCAGATGACTTCACTGCTTTCAAACAAGCTACACTTGCCTTCAAATCAGCCCTCACCTCTGCTAAACAGACCTATTTCACAAACCTTGTATCTTCATTATCCCACAACCCAAAACAACTGTTCAGCACATTTAACTCTCTCCTCCGCCCACCACTGCCACCTCCAACTCCCCTCATCTCTGCTGAGGACTTTGCCACCTACTTCAAAAACAAGATCGACCAAACAAGGCAAACCTTTACTGTTCCACCTGTTCCACCACCCCAACCACCAACCACTCCACATACCAGACCTCTGCCGTTCCCTAATAACCTCCCTCTCCAACATCACTGAAGGAGGGCTTACTCATACTCATCTCCTTTCCAAATCACACCTCACCACCTGAGCACTTCACCCCATCCCTTCCCACCTGTTCCCCAACCTCACTAACATGATCATTCCAGCCCTAACCAACTCTTCAACCTATCCCTATCTTCTGGTACCTTCCCCACTGCCTTCAAACATGCCACCATAACACCCATCCTCAAAAAATCAAACCTTGACCCAACTGCTATGCCCAGCTATCGCCCCATATCACTGCTCCCGTTTGCTTCCAAACTCCTTGAACAGCATGTCCATGCTCAACTTTCCTCCCACCTCTCATCTAACTCCCTCCTTGACATCCTCCAATCTGGCTTCCGCCCCCACCACTCCACTGAAACTGCCCTGACCAAAATTACTAATGACTTACTCACAACCAAAGCTAAGGCTACTTTCACACTTGCGTTTTTTTGCGCTGCGCTGCGTGCGCAGTGCAAACGCGCATGAAAAACGCATTATGCGTTTGAACTGAAGCCTGAGCTTCCATAAGAAAGAAAGACAAGTACGGAACGTAGGAGTAAAAGGGAACACAGAGGACGTGGGTTAGAGGAAGAACCCTGCCTAGAAGTTCTAAGCGCAAGGCCGGGGCCCGGTCCCCGAGGTTCTATGGACACTAATGGTTCTACTGCAGACACCGGTGGAGTAGTGGGCTGTAAATGCACTACTCCCATCTAAGACTTGGGGGCACAACCGCAACTTGGATAGTGAGCCGGTACTCAGGAGTAAGGAGTCCCCGAAGCAGGCTACAGCTGTCTGCCGTACAAGTAGAGTTCTTGGGAACATCTGTCAGGAGGCATTCCAGTGTAACTCAGTACTGGGAGTACTTCACACTTAAAGGCGCTATAGAGGAGACGTTCAGAAAGGCACATGTTGGCGGAGTGTTGGAAGGGAGCATTCCATCTTGCCTGGAGGTTGACTGAGTCCCTGACCCGGAGGACACGGCGCGGAGGCAGGCACCTGTGTGTACTACAGACTGTGAGTAAAGCTTTGGAACTACAAGTCCTCCATAGATTCTTGCGCCAGCGCACCCAGCACCTCTACATCTGGGTACCAGCTCCTACACCGCCTACGCCTCTCCTCTCCCGCTACATCTACACTGCCCTGGGGCTACAGCTCCACCTGTGGGGAGCTTCACCATCTTGGCTGCAACACACCATCAGCCCCCCCAGAGGATCTGCATGCAGCGTCGGCCTAACATCTCACTTGCTGAACACCACAGGTGGCGTCACTAACTATTCCATTAACTACATTCCACCATTCAAACTCCCCCTATTAATTGGGCGCCCAGGGCCATGGACCGGGTCACCGCTGCTGTGACACATCCCGCCGACACCGGCCCGGTACTGAGTACCCCACAGTCCTGGGAGAGCGACCCACTTGCGCTACATCAGTCTTGCTGATGCACGCCACTTAATGAATTCGGTGCATCTTCTGAGTGGCATGCACTTCAATTCACCGTGCTAGAAATGCTACTGTAGTCATATACTGGAGTAACATTTCTGGCATACAAAACACCATCACTTTAGTTGAATTGGACGGGCAGGCGGGGATGCCCCATCCCACCCCAGCTCTGCCCAGTTTGGTGAATCTGATTCAAAGTAGTGCGAAAATTGCAAAGTTCGTAATTTTATTTTTTAAACTTTTTAAATCTTTTTTCTGCTACTTTACTAGTATAAAATCTTTGAAGAATAGGCCCCTAAGTTAGAATGTTAAAGAGGTTGTCTCACACACAGCGTATGCGATGCGTTGCTGATTCCTAGTGTTGCTTAGGCCCCTGTTTGAATGTAGTAGAGGCTGAGCTAGCGCGCTCCTGCTTATTCATTATCTACATGTCTGACAGAAGTAACGGAGCACTGTGCTCAGCAATCTCCCTCAGTCCTAAAGGCCCCGTCACACTAAGCGACTTACCAGCGATCCCGACACCGATATCAAGGTGTCAGGATCGCTAGTAAGTCGCTATGTGATCGCTGGTGAGCTGTCACACAGACAGCTTCACCAGCGATCAGCACAGCGATGCCGAGCGCCCGGCATCGCTGGCCATCCTGTAAAAAATAGAATTAAAATAAAAAATATAGTTATTCTCACCTTCCGACGTCCCGTTCAGCCATCCTGCCTCTCTCCACGCTCCGGTCCCAGTGATTCTTTGCACGAATGACCGCGAGATGTCATGGTCTCGAGGGATAACAAAGTCTTGCGGTCATTCGTGCAAAGGATTACTGGGACCGGAGCGTGGAGAGAGGCCGGAAGACTGCGCGGGACATCGGAAGGTGAGAATAACTATATTTTTTATTTTTTTTTATTATTTTTTACACCTGATCGCTGGTCTCCTGCCTGTCACACACAGCGATGCGTGCTGGCCAGCGGGGGACCAGTGACCAAAGAAATGTCCAGAGGTTTCTTGCAGCGATCAGCGATACCGGCAAGGGGGGCCGCTCGCTGATCGCTGTCACACACAGCGATCTCGCTGGTGAGATCGCTGTTACGTCACAAAAGTTGTGACTCAGCAGCGATCTCGCTACCGAGATCGCTTAGTGAGACGGGGCCTTAAGACTTTGAACAGAGCAGCCGGTCAATGTAAGCAGGAGACTTGTAACCCCCTTCTCGTCAAATCAGTGGTGGGACCCTCAGCAACTTATCTTTTGGATAGGTGATAAGTTGTGGAAAATTCCTTGAATTATCTTATCCAATTAGTTGTAGTAAATATAAACTGTAGTTTAATAATTGCTTGGTATAGTTTTCAATCAACAATAAAAGTTTTTAAAAAGCCCACTTATTGTTTTATAGGTCAAATTTTGGCAGTGTGTTAGCGTAAAATGGCGTACGCTGAACCTATAGATTAACTGTACAGGCACAAAAAAAAAAAAAAAAAAAAAAAAGGGTTTTTTATCAAATCCCTTACACACATGTACACACCATTACGATGCTGCCATTGGAAATCTTGGACTTCTTTTACCTCTTGCCCACTCATATCGCCACTCCTTTTTGTTGGTCCTCGAAGAGTTCAGTACAAAGCTCTGTACAAGTTGGCGATTCATGCCCTAATCACTAGATATCACATTCTCAACACGTGCAACCTTTGTTACATGCGTAATAAAAATGTTTTCCCTACTGTAGTCTCATCATCACATTCCCACCTTCAAGTTTTATCATCATCTTTCCTTCCTTCTTCTACTCTTCATCCTCTTCCTGCCAAGACAATTTTCACATTCTGAAATACACAAATATTACCTAAATTATAAAATTACACAAAAAAAATTACAATTACTCCTTACTTCGGTATGGATGCAGATACTGTATGTATTAGATTCATTTTTTTTTTCCCTTTCCTGGTTTCTTTTAATCAATGTCTCCATGATCGCTGGGTTGATAAACTCTTTCTGATATGATAGTATATATCGTAGAGGTTTTTTATATGTTCTATCACCTCATATAGAGTATTTATAACCATTAGAAAGCAAGAACAGTACTGGGATACACACATAACAAATGCAAAAAGGTATTTATTACAGATAAATAATGATATACCTGAATAAGCAACCATATACATAAATTACGATAAATAACTATAGACAGATAGCAAAAGCAACAAAAAGATCCAATTACCCCACTATTCCTTAGGCGTATTAATTCCAGGATATGTATATATTCATGAGTAAAACCAATGGCTGACAGATACTGATAATTAATTAAATCTTATATCAAATAGATATAAAATATAATGTTAGTATATGCCTCAGCCAAAGAGGAGACTCATAATAGCACCTATAAATCAATGATGGCTCAAACATACAACCACTAATGACTAGTGGAAACAATAAACATGATTAAATAGGTGTATTACCTTTAGTCATAGTGTATCTAGAGATTGGGGTTAGAACTCCCTCAATGTGCATTTCAACGCCTCCAGAAGCGGCTTCATCAGGAGGTCGCCATGCTCAATGTCTCCATACTTGCTGTGTGGATAAACTCTTTCTGATGTGATATAGGAACTGAGTCTTGAATCCTGTGCCAGTCAGTTGTTTTCTTCTGGCTTTACTCCCTCATGACAAGCCTCAGCTGCATTCCCTTCCTCCGTCTTTCCCTATCTTCTTTTTAGTATTTTTTTTTAAATGTATTTTTTTGGATGACTTAAGAGGTTTTTGAACATTTATAGAGAGCCTGCATACAGATAAAGGAACTATGGGCTGCTGGAGGCAGAGAAATCAGGTTCTATTAAATGTCATGAAATAAATAGTCTCATACTGTACATTTTTGTAAAAAAAAAAACAAAAATCGTAAATTGTGGGATTGATTTTAAAAACTCATGGCCAGGTGTTGCTACACCTTTGTACTTGCAGACAGTGGAAGTGGGGCAGCTGAAGTATAGTAACACCTAAGATTCAAAATCTGACACAGATAAGAGTTTGTAGTCTGTAAAAGGAACCTGTCACCATGACAATGCAATCCACTCTGCAGGCATAGAATAATAGAATCATGGAATGTTGGATTTGGAAGGGACTTCAAGGGTCATCATGTCCAACCCCTGCTCAATGCAGGATTCACCAAATTATCAGATGTCTGTCCAGCCTCGGTGTGAAGACTTCCAGGAGAAGTCACCACCTCTCGTGGCAGCCGATTCCACTCATTGATCACTCTCACTATCAAAAAGTTTATTCCACTATCTAATCTGTATCTTCTCCCTTTCAGTTTCATTCCACTGCTTCTCATGTTTCCATGGGCAAATGAGAATAAGGATGATCCATCTACACTGTATTTGCAGCGTTTTTGCAAAGTCATGGAAATTAGCATGGACAAAGAGACAAAAAAAATGCACCAAAAACGCATAAAAAAACACACCTAAACCTGCGTTTTTGCCGCAGCTTCTTTCCTGCCAAGAAGATCAGGTTTTGCTGCAGAAAAAAAAGCATCAAAAAAGTCCTGTGTGAACTTACCCTAAATATTCCCAGATCCTTTAACCGTTCCTCGTAGGACATACTTTGCAGTCCCCTCACCATCCTGGTAGCTGTTCTCTGAACTTGCTCCAGGTTTTCAATTACTTTTTTAAAAATGTGGAGCCCAGAACTTTACACAGTATTCCAGATGCCGCCTGACCAATTAGGAGTAGAGGGGGATAATTACTTCATGTGATCTAGACTCTATGCTTCTCTTAATACATCCTAGAACTGTGTTTGCCTTTTTTGAGGCTGCATCACACTGTTGATTCATGTGCAGTCTGTGATCTATTAGTATAACCACGTTTCTTTTCACACATGCTGTTACTTAGGGTCCCCGTTACACTAAACCAGAGTTCCCCAACTCCAGTCCTCAAGGCCCACCAACAGATCATGTTTTCAAGATTTCCTTTGTATTGCACAGGTGATGCATCACCTGTGCAATACAAAGGAAATCCTGAAAACATGATCTGTTGGTGGGCCTTGAGGACTGGAGTTGAAGAACCCTGCACTAAACGACGCACTAAAATCGGTCAAAATCGGTGACGCATCAGCGATCTCGCTAGCGATCTCGCTTAGTGTGAAGTACCCCTTAGTTCTGTAGATGTAATTTTCTTTTTTCTTGCTCAGATGTAGATTCTTGCATTTCTCCCTGTTAAATACAATTCTATTAGTCACTGCCCATTGTTCAAGCTTATCTAGAGCCTTCTGAATCCTTTCTCTTTCTTCTCTAGTGTTGGCTACCCCTCCTAGCTTTGGATCATCTGCAAATTTGATTAGTTTAACTTCAGTTCCCTTATCTAGATAATTTATAAAAATGTTTAACAACACTGGGGCCAGGACAGAGTCTTGTGGTACCCCACTTGAAACACTCTTCCAAATGGATGTGCAACCATTTATTACCACTCTTTGAGTACGATTACTCATTCAGTTATGAATCCACCTAACTGTAGTCTTGTTAATCACATTCTTGGCCATTTTTTTCAATAAGGATACTATCAGATACTTTATCAAATGCACTTTGTTATAGATTAGGAGGAGCAGAGCAGGTTCATATATAGTTTTGTAATAAAAGACTCAGTATAACATGTGTTTTCATCATTAAATCTTCCGCTCTTTCTGTGTGCGGTCCTATCAGTGACCGACAGTTTTCTCTGTATGCACGTTTATACATGAAAGGCTGTCAGTCACTGATAGGACCGCCTACTGGACCCAAAATCCGTATGGGAGCTGGAGATGCTGGACCGGCTCATGAAGTTGCAGGGACAGAGCAGGAAGCATAATTGCATGTACAGTAAACTTTTCCCTGTCGGAGCAGAACTGTGCCTGTCTTGTTTTTCCTGGATCCTCACACTCAGTGGCTGCAGTGAGCGTGGAAAGAAGGTAATTGACTGTATTGTAGGATTGGGACCGCACCTGTCTTTTTCATGTGCACAGGCTAGAGGCTCTACCAGGAGACTGGCCAGTACACCAGGAGACGTGGAGGGGGCCGTAGGAAGGCAACAACCCAGTCGCAGGACCGCTACCTCTGCCTTTGTGCAAGGAGGAACAGGAGGAGCACTGCCAGAGCCCTGCAAAATGACCTCCAGCAGGCCACAAATGGGCATGTGTCTGCACAAACGGTTAGAAACCAACTCCATGAGGATGGTCTGAGTGCCTGACATCCACAGATGGGGGTTGTGCTCACAGCCCAACACCATGCAGGACGCTTGGCAGTTGCCACAGAACACCACGATTGGCAAATTTGCCACTGGCGCCCTGTGCTCTTCACAGATGAAAGCAGGTTCACACTGATCACATGTGACAGAGTCTGAAGACACCGTGAAGAGCGATCTGCTGCCTGCAACTTCCTTCAGCGTGATCGGTTTGGCAGTGAGTCAGTAATGATGTGGGGTGGCATTTCTTTGGAGGGCCGCACAGCCCTCCATGTGCTCGCCAGAGGTAGCCTGACTGCCATTAGGTACCGAGATGAGATCCTCAGACCCCTTGTGAGACCATATGCTGGTGCGGTTGGCCCTGGGTTACTCCTAATGCAGGACAATGCCAGACCTCATGTGGCTGGAGTGTGTCAGCAGTTCCTGCAAGATGAAGGCACTGAAGCCATGGACTGGCCCGCCCACTCCCCAGACCTGAATCCGATTGAGCACATCTGGGACATCATGTCTCGCTCCATCCACCAACGTCACGTTGCACCACAGACTGTCCAGGAGTTGGCAGATGCTTTAGTCCAGGTGTGGGAGGAGATCCCACAGGAGACCATCTGCCGCCTCATCAGGAGCATGCCCAGGCATTGTAGGGAGGTCATACAGGCACATGGAGGCCACACACACTACTGAGCATCATTTTGACTTGTCTTAAGGACATTACATTCCACTTTAATTTTGTGTGTGACTCCAAATCCTGCCCTCCATTGGTTAATAAATTTGATTTCCATTGATGATTTTGTTGTCAGCACATTCAACTTTGTACAGACCAAAGTATTCAATGAGAATATTTCATTCATTCAGATCTAGGATGTATTGAGTGTTCCCTTTATTTTTTTGAGCAGTGTTTATATATATATATATATATATATATATATATATATATATAAACACAGTACAGACCAAAAGTTTGGACACACCTTCTCATTCAAAGAGTTTTCTTTATTTTCATGACTATGAAAATTGTAGATTCACTCTGAAGGCATCAAAACTATGAATTGCCACATGTGGAATTATATAATTAGCAAAAAAGTGTGAAACAACTGAAAATATGTCTGATATTCTAGGTTCTTCATAGTAGCCACCTTTTGCTTTGATTACTGCTTTGCACACTCTTGGCATTCTCTTGATGAGCTTCAAGAGGTAGTCACCGGAAATGGTTTTCACTTCACAGTTGTGCCCTGTCAGGTTTAATAAGTGGGATTTCTTGCCTTCTAAATGGGGTTGGGACCATCAGTTGTGTTATGCAGAAGTCTGGTGAATACACAGCTGATAGTCCTATTGAATAGACTGTTAGAATATGTATTATGGCAAGAAAAAAGCAGCTAAGTAAAGAAAAACGAGTGGTCATCATTACTTTAAGAAATGAAGGTCAGTCAGTCCGAAAAATTAGGAAAACTTTGAAAGTGTCCCCAAGTGCAGTGGCAAAAACCATCATGAAAGAAACAAAGAAACTGGCTCACATGAGGACTGCCCCAGGAAAGGAAGTCCAAGAGTCACCTCTGCTGTGGAGGATAAGTTCATCCTAGTCACCAGCCTCAGAAATCGCAGGTTAACAGCAGCTCAGATTAGAGACCAGGTCAGTGCCACACAGAGTTCTGGCAGCAGACACATCTCTACAACAACTGTTAAGAGGAGACTTTGTGCAGCAGGCCTTCATGGTATAATTGCTGCGAGGAAACCACTGCTAAGGACAGGCAACAAGCAGAAGACACTTGTTTGGGCTAAGAACACAAGGAATGGACATTAGACCAGTGGAAATCTGTGCTTTGGTCTGATGAGTCCAAATTTGAGATCTTTGGTTCCAATCACCGTGTCTTTATGCGACGCAGAAAAGGTGAATGGATGGACTATACATGCCTGGTTCCCACCGTGAAGCATGGAGGAGGAGGTGTGATGGTGTGGGGGTGCTTTGCTGGTGACACTGTTGGAGATTTATTCAAAATTTTGAGTCATATTGAACCAGCATGGCTACCACAGCATCTTGCAGCGGCATGCTATTCCATCCGGTTTGCGTTTAGTTGGACCATCATTTATTTTTCAACAGGACACTGACCCCAAACACACCTCCAGGCTGTGTAAGGGCTATTAGACCAAGAAGGAGAGTGATGGGGTGCTACACCAGATGACCTGGCCTCCACAGTCACTAGACCTGAATCCAATCGAGATGGTTTGGGGTGAGCTGGACCGCAGAGTGAAGGCAAAAGGGCCAACAAGTGCTAAGCATCTCTGGGAACTCCTTCAAGACTGTTGGAAGACCATTTCCGGTGACTACCTCTTGAAGCTCATCAAGAGAATGCCAAGAGTGTGCAAAGCAATAATCAAAGCAAAAGGTGGCTACTTTGAAGAACCTAGAATATAAGACATATTTTCAGTTGTTTCACACTTTTTTGTCAATTATATAATTCCACATGTGTTAATTCATAGTTTTGATGCCTTCAGAGTGAATCTACAGTTTTCATAGTCATGAAAATAAACAAAAATCTTTGAATGAGAAGGGGTGTCCAAACTTTTGGTCTGTACTGTATATATATATATATATATATATATATATGTGTGTGTGTCACTGACATCTATATATATGTATTCTATATGTATATATCTATTCTGATCTATTCTAACCTGTCAGTGTGATTTTCCTGTACACCGCACATGGTCCGAGTGCTGTTCAATTTTTTTTCTCGCATCCTTTGACTTACATTGGCGAGTCTCGTCCGATATACGCAGCAAATCGCAGGATGCTGCAATTTTTTTCTCAGTCCGATTTCAGCTGAGAAAAAAATTGCAGATGAGATGTAACTCATTGAATAACATTGGTCAGAATGCAGTCTGAGTTTTTCCTGCAAATGAGTATGTACCCTTAGCTGCATTATTTCCACTGCTTTATAGCATCACTATAATATGACTAATTGAGCTGAATGGTAATTTTTGCTTGTAGACGCACATTTATGTAGTATCTTCCCTCCGTCACCATCCTGCTGCATACACGTTTGACTTGATAATGATTTAGCGACATTTATACACAGATCAGGTTGTAAACAGATTTCAGCTGCACCTTGCCCCTTTCTACTTTACTACTCGATATTCTGCACAATTATTCCACTTTGTCTGAAATGTTTATAAATCGTCTGTTAATGGTGATGTGGTGAATCCTGGAATATGTGTAATATTTGATTTGCTCGAAGGAAAGTTTAGCACTGGGTCATCAACGCTATTAGGTGCTTCAGTTTCAATTAAAAACTGTTTTCTCTGCTGTAGATCAACCAGTTCTCTGAATGCTGAGCTCTGTATAACCCCGCCCACACCACTGATTGGCAGCTTTCTGTGTTTACTGTGTATAGGCAGAATGCTGCCAGTCATTGATGAGGGCAGGGTTGATCTACATGGCAGCAGGTTTTCTAGTCCTGTAGTTATAATCTCCAGCTGATCAAAAAAATGATCTTTGAAAAATTACACTAAGCAGACCAATAAGTGACACATCACTGGAATCAAGGTCTCTGTGTCTACATCATGCTGCTCTCAGATTAGGTGGCAAAAATCTGGAGTCAGATTCCCTTTAAAGTGATTGTCCAGCATGCTTACAGGGGAGTCAGTACGAGGCCTCTGTGGATACGCCAAGCATTGATGGGGTCTGGAAACATGACACAATGGAGCTGGCAGGTTTATTCTGGAGAGTAACAAACTACTAGTTATGCCCACTGTCCTGCATTCACTGCCTGGCATTGTTTGCAGGTGCTGGCGCAGTGTTAGGGTGTGTGCACACGCTGCGGATTCTGCTGTGGTTCCGCAGCGGATTTGGCTGCTGCGGGTCCGCAGCAGTTTTTGCTGCGTTGTACAGTACCATTATTCCCTATGGGAATAAAAAACTGCAGTGTAGACGGTGCAGATTTTTTCGCGCGGTTTTTCTGCGGTTTTTCCTATCTCCACCATCCGCAGATAAACCGCAGTTCTTTTGACCTGCGGATTTACCTGCGGATTTTACAAAATCTGCGCGGCCAAATCCGCACCCCATTCCGCAGCGTATGCACGTAGCCTGAGACTACCATTAACCTCATATTGCCACTAAGGGGAACCTGTCATCTAATTAATGCTGTCTTCTCCCAGCGTCGTGATTAACATGTCTCATGGGAAAGACCTGTCAATCACCTGTAGCAGCAATGGCCAAAAATGACCAGGAGCGGGGCCAAAATAGTCTCGTCCATAGCTGTGGTCCCCAGCCCGCTCTTCTAACTATATTCTCTCTAAAACACAAGAACATTTGAGAAAAATATATAGATACATGGCAGCAAATGTGGAAGCAGACCCTGATTCATGACCCCTGAGGTTTGGGCAGCATGAAACAGATGACAGGTTCTCTGAAAAGTCACCATGAGTGATGCCAAAGGGTACAGTAACTACTAACAGCCAGTAGCACGACCCTATAGACTATAAGAGATGCACATAATTCTCATACCTAAAGTCATACTTGCTGTCACAAAGCGCAACAAAGGCTTTTTTTTACCATTGTTACTGTTAAAAATCATAAAAAAATGCAAAAAAAATTCTGTGTTGTACATTAAAAACACAACATTTTGCATCAAAAGCAGATGACTGGGAAATATATCCATTGTATTATTTGCCCCCGGGAGTGAGGATACCCCGTCTATGTGATCATTGCAGTGACTCTACACCGTAGTGAAATCTAATCACTGAAACTGAAAAGCAGCTCAGTGGGTTCTTGTGTCAGCCGTACATTGTTTTCTACGGTATGGCGCCGTGCTCGCATTGTTATACATGGTGTCTCGTGTTACAGAGCGGTTTCTGTGTTTTGTATATTACAGATCGGTGATTCTGACCACCATTTCATTTCCACCATCGACAGCCTTTCATCTTCCTGCAGCAGTTTGTGCAGTCCAAGCAGTGACGTAGAGAAACCAAAGCTCAGCTACACCAGATCTATGGTACTCTCCCACTCACAAAGACAGAGGGTAAACTTGGGAAAGATGCCATGATACATATTGTTACACATATATTGATATTTTACTCTATTACTAAGTTGCTTGATTTTTTTCACTAATGTGTAATTGAAATTATTTAATGCAGTCTTTTATCAACTTTACGACAGGTGCAGATGACCATATTGTCAGTCCTAGTGCAATCTGACAAAACATCGGATCACACTCGGACCAATGTTAGTCTTAGTAGAATATATAATCACTGCACTCATTGAGGTTGAAGAGGTTTGCTTCAAGTGAATCGTTTATTACAGGTGATAGGTGAACTCACAGGCAAAAATTAACGTTTCGGCCAGTTAATGGCCTTGATCACAATGCCGCCTTTGAAAATATCTCTCTAGATTACAATACAAGCGATCAATGGAGACGGTTGATGTAGAAATAGACAGAAAATTCCACAATAGGGAGAATGGTGTATAGGGGTCAAAAGGTGACGCCACACTGGTTGTATGTGATTTTTGAATGAGGTTCAGATATCTGAACCTGGCTTAATACATGCCAGCACCCCCATAACAGCCACTGATGTCTGCTTCTACTACAGCGCCGTCCAGCTGTTTCCATGACACAATTTAGGTTGCATGCACAACCTTATCAATTTAAGAATTACCTCATTCAAAAATCACATGCAACCAGTGTGGCGTCACCTTTTGACCCCTATACACCATTCCCCCTATTGTGGAATTTTCTGTCTATTTCTACATCAACCGTCTCCATTGATCGCTTGTATTGTAAACTAGAGAGATATTTTTAAAGGCGGCATTGTGATCAAGGCCATTAACTGGCCGAAACGTTAATTTTTGCCTGTCAGTTCACCTATCACCTGTAATAAATGATTCACTTGAAGCAAACCTCTTCAACCTTAATGAGTGCAGTGATTATATATTCTACTATTTATGGGACCTCTGGCTCCGTTCACTAGCACCATCATATCCACAAGAGTTGAGTGCTAGCCTTCTGCTCTACTACAATGTTAGTCTTAGACCGGGGTCACACTTGCGAGAGTGTTGTGAGAAACTTGCGCGAGTCTCTTGCATCAATACCTGACACTACCGCCGGCACTCAGACCGGAGTGTGCGGCTGCATAGAACGACATGCAGCCGCATGCTAAGGTCCAGCGTGCCGGCGGAAGTGTCAGGTATTGATGCAAGAGACTCGCGCAAGTTTCTCACATTGTACTGACAAGTCTGACCCCGGCCTTAGCCAGTTTCTCTGCTTATGACCCGGGAACATTAACTTAGACTTTGATCAGTAAATTTACTGTTTGTACATTTTAATATTATATTCTGCATATTAATATAAGAATGTTATACTTTTTATTTATTACTTATGTATACAAGTCTTTAAGTGAATTTGTTTCTCTTTTTTTGCAGTCAAGTCACAGAAGGAACTTGTCGCATCACTTGCTAGACGATTTTAATAATGCAAACTTCAATGCTGACCTTGGTAAGCTCAGTCCAGTCACAGTTCTGGATGTTCCCCATGTAAGTGTATACATCTCATACTCTCCATTCTAAATAACATGCTCTGATTTCAGGTTTGATTATTAGTAGGCTTTATAAATAAGGACAGAAACTTGGTCAGTAGTGTGGTAGAATGGCACCCGACATAACACACTGTGCGACATACTTGCCAACTCTCTTGGAATGTGGTGGAAAAAGGAGAAAGTCAGCAATTTTCCACGACACCTCTTGAAAACTAACGACTGTGGAATGGGGTGTTGAAAGGCAAGGAGTGGGCATGGCAATAGAAAAGGGGGCATTGCTAAAAATAAAAGATTAGATGCTACGTATGGTCACTCCTCCTATATCCTTACTTTAGAAAGCTGGGACGTATGATGTAAGGGCTCCTGCACAAGAACGTAATATTGCTTAGGGCGCAGTCAGACGGCTGTAAAAATCAGACCGAGATTGGGCCACAGTGCACGGACTGGTCAGCGGCTCTCCTGACCCGAGCATCACAGCTTCATATATTTCTATATGTGGTCTGGTCTCTGTCCGATCTATCTGTCCATCTGACTGCACCCTTAGAATCATACAACAGCTTCTATGCATTGGCTCCTACCATACCTCCAAACCTAACAGAGAAAAAGATTGTGGCATGATTTATTGTCCCTGAATGAACTGAGGTATTCTTCCTAAGAATAATTACCGTACTTCTAGGAGAGAGTATCTCTGTGTAACAGGTAGAAGCTGCAATGTTGATTTAAAATTATCCAGCACCCGTTGGGGTTCAAATGGTTATACCAGACAGGGACTGGTTAGCTCAGCCCCAGGGGATATTGGGAAAGTTGTTATTGTGTCAGGGAGATCCAAGAGTAAAGGGGGTTTTACACATAGCGATATCGCTAGCAATATCGCTAAAGCATCACCGATTTGGTGACGCAGCAGCGATATCGCTAGCGATATCTCTATGTGTGATACTTACCTCCGACCGGCTCCCCCGCTGTCTGTCGCTGTTCGCGCGAGATCGCGCAGCTCCATTTCTCGTCGGGCGCTTCCTGCTGGCGCCGACGAGCGACGCGTGGACGAGGACGGGAGGACGTCAGGATCGCCTCGTCTGAAAGGTAAGTGACGACCGCTGTATTGCTGCTGTGAGATCTGCCTGTGTGGCAGCTCACTAGCGACCATTTAGCGATGCACCAGCGATCCTGACCGGGTCGTATCGTGGTCGGGATCACTGGTGCATCACTAAATGTAAAGGGGCCTTAAGGTGTGTGCTAGAGAGTCTCCTATCAGACTGAAATCAGACAAGCTGTATAGACTGGTTTTTCTTGGGAAGTGATTGCTGTAATCATAGGAGCAGTCAGGACAGCCAGGAGCATCTTTATTACCTCAGGATAGAAGTGAGAGAGCTACAGCACCGGACTCATCAACTTCAGCTCAGAACTATGTTTTAGCTGTGTGCCTGTAAGCCGTCACCTCCCCTCTACTGTGAAGAATTTAATTAAGGTCGCCTGAGTAAGATTTCCCCAGAATTCCAACAAGAACTCATGTTTCCTTTGTATCGCCCTCATATCCTGAGTGGTGTGCATGCACAGTTGCTTGGAGCACCCTTGGAGTGGCCAAGCCGTTCAGTGCACCCTCCCACCTACTTGTTTTGGTCATTTTTCACCATCCTCTTCAATTAATTGACAAATCTGGCTTTACATGGGACAGATAAGGATGGAGGTAGATGGAAAACAAGAAGGAGGAAAAATGCACTCTACTGAAATCACTACTTTGAGATCCGCTTGTTAAATGAAACAGGGCTCCACTGAAAATAAAAGTAGCATATACTCGCCTCCTGGATGGGCGCCAAAACAACGATGCTGGAGCTGTGCCTACCATCACTCATGTGACATATGTCACGTGACCCCTGCCGCCTATCAGCGTCAACTGATGGGTTGCAGTGTACACACTTTTTTTCTGACAAAACTATTACTCTTTACCAGCTCCTAAGCAGCGCAATAAAATATTCACCAATCACAGCCTTACACCATGTTCCAGCACTGCTCCGGTCCTCTTCTCACACGTTTCTGAAATTCTAACTCTGTGGATCTCACTTGGCTAAATGTGTGAACCCAGAGTTGTTTTTTGAATGTAAGTCTTTGGAGCATCAGAACAAGGCTCCATAAACTTACATTGTAAAAGCGACTTCCAGCTCCTGCATAGACCCTAATGTGAGCCAGAAGTTGGAATTTCAGTCATGTGAGTGAGAAGAGCACTGCAGCAGCGCCGGAAACTGAGGAAGACAGCGATTGTAAGTTTTTTATTGCAAATACATTACACAACACACATACTTAGACAGGTTTAGCAAATAAAACATTTCTTGGGAGTGCTTCTTTAAAGCACCACTTCAATGTTTTTTTTATTTCAGAACTGGAGTGGTACAACTAATCTAAGTTCCCTTCCCCTAGTGTTATACTCACCAGCTGCCATCTTCATCTTTTAACTGCGCCGCTCCGGTCATCTTCTGTAGTTTGTGTCCATTGTTTGATGGGCGATCTGGAAATTACTACTCAATGTAAAGGCCCCATTACACACAACGATATTGTGAGCGATATCATTGCAACGTCACCAGTTTGGTGACGTTGCAGCGATGTCGAAACGACATAATTGCGTGTGACATGTAGCAACGATCAATGATCAGTTGGCTGATCGTTAATCGTTGCCTAATGGTCTGGACCATAAATCTATCATTGGTCTCCCGCTGGGCATCACACATCACTGCGTGTGACAGCGAGAGACCAACAATCAGCGAGCTCCCAGCGCCATACTGCAGACGTTGGGAGCTGGTATCAAGGGTAAACAGCAGGTAACTAAGCGTCGCGCGGCTCTTAGATACCCGCTGTTTACCCTGGATACCAGTGTGCTCACTTGTCCTGATCGGGTATCCAGGGTAAACGGCGGATTACTAAGCTCCGAGCGGCGCTTAGATACCCGCGGTTTACCCTGGATACCAGCATTCTCGCTGGTCCTGATCACTGGTGAGTCTGCCTATGTGACAGCTCACCAGTGATCAGTTAACTATGTCCCAGCGATCCCATCCACGTCGGATGGTTGGTGGGATCGCTGGGACATTGAAGCGTGTAACGGGGGCCCTAAGTCTACGAGAGCCCAAAGGGGCCAGAACGAGGATCTCATAGACTTACATTGAGAGCTTGTGACAGATACCTCTAGCTTTCGGTCAGTTAGAAGTTGCAATCACAAGCTGGCAGATTGGCACGGTGCTGGGAACAGCTGAAGACGGCAGCTTGTTAGTGTAATGCCAGTGCTGAAATAAAAAAAAAAAACAGGAGTGATGTATATGTCAGTAGTTACAAGAAGCGGTTATGTTCCGGTTGTTGGCTGTGAAAGGTCAGAGCTGCAGGAAATGTGGTCGACCTTGACCTCATGCACTGGAGACTTCTCTTTGATGAAAAACAAAAGCCAGTTATGAAGTCAGTTCTGTTTTGTAGCTATGACCTGTTTGCCTTCCGATGTTTGCTTCTTCTTTTCCAGGAGGTGGAGAGGGCAGGCCAGCTGAACAAGACGAAGATAGCAGAAGGTGGCAGGAAACTGAAGTAAGGCTTACACATTTATTACACTGAATGCCCTGATATTTTCTATCAATCATTTCCTGGTTGCGCTGTATATTGTGACCATAAATACTTGTGTGATACTTAAAGACATTTAGTACATGTTGTAAACAAGTTCTGAAAATAGAACTTGGGTTCGGTTAAAGGGATTGTCTGCTATTAGAAAAAGGGTTTTTTTCACGTCCACCCTCTGAAACTGTGCCTTGTCTATCCAAAGAGCTGACTGGTATTACTGCGCGGGTGCATTCGAATAAATGAAGCATGGCTGCAGTTCACCCTGGGAGCAGTCAGTCAAGTGACTGCAAGTATAGGATTTGTATATTTGCGGACACATTTCGACCAGCACACATCTAGTCGGCACGTTAACACTTGTAGGCATACTTGGAGGTCTCGAACCCGTCCGCTCCCTTAATCCTTGAATTCTTACAGAGCGCACTGCGGGTGCTGTGAGAATTCACAAGTCTGCAGAGTCTGCAGTCAAATAGAGCAACCTCAAACTTGTATCCCAAGGCCGGACAACCCCTTTACCCCTTCATTAAGTGGCGATTTTTCATTTTTTTGTTTTTGGATTTTCCTCCCCTTTTTCCAAGAGTCATAACTTTTTTATTTTTCTGTCAATATGGCCTTATGGGGGCTTGTTTTTTGAGGAACAACTTGAACTTTTGAATAACACCATTCATTTTACCATATAGTGTACTGGAAAAGGGGAAAAAAATCCAAGTGTGTTGAAATGACAAAAAAGTGCAATTACACAATTGTTTATGGGGTATTTTATTTACAATGTTCACTATACAGTAAAATTGACCTAGCAATATCATTCCCCAGATCAGTATGAGTATGCTAATGCCAAACATCTATAGTTTTTTTTTATTTAGGTGGCAAAAAAATTAGGAAATTTGTAAGAAAAAAATTATTTTGCTTTTGTCCCCATTTTCTGAGACACGTAATGATTTCATTTTTTGGGATCTGGGGCAGAGTGAGGGCTTCTTTTTTACTCTATACTGAATTTAATAGTCCCCTTAAGAGACATGAAGCTGTGATCGTCTGATCGCTTGTGCTATACATAGCAGTGCTGCTCAGCGATGCCAGCATTGCCACTTCCTCCATTGGCGCCACTTCCTATACAAGAAAGCTGAGCTTCTGTTGGAAAAATTACTAAACTTCTCAACAGGTTGTATTTTTTGCACACAAAACATTTCTTGTAAAGCTTGGTAATGCTTATAGTAAACTATTAGAGAACTTTTATTTTTAACTTATTTTGGGGGGTAGCAAAAATATTGATTAACTACTGAATTGCTGCCAACTACCAATGTACGGAGAGTCACATTTGTTGGTGGTCATATTTAGATGTGGCAGAATTGCTGAACATTTACGGAGATTAAATATGGTGAAATTTACATTACAATACATGTATGTTGTTGGCCCATCCGCTTCTGACATGACGTTAGATGAGTATCTTTCCTTGGGTGCTTAAAAAGTGATTTTCAGTAACACAGTATGATGGACCTATCCATCATGGATGTGTCGGGTATGTGTTGAAGGCTTAGCAGCTGAGGCACTCAGCTGGCATCTCTTTCCAATAGCAATGACTGGCCCTGATAACTACCAGTTTTCAGCTATCGTTGCGCCAAAGACAAAAGCGGGACTTATCGCTCAAGATAATAGATGTCCATCGTTCCATCCAGTTTCCATCTAGAGAGCCTGAGGCTAGCACGCACCATGAAGAGGCCTTCACGAGGGATTGTCACAATGCTTTTACGCCTGGGAATACGGTGTGGGCTGCCATACCGTACGGTAGCTGTGTTAGATTGATTTAGTCATGGGCCAGGAGTATGGTCACTTCTCCAAAGTGTCCAAGGAGTTTCCCAACATTGGAATTTCAATGTTAGGAGTGTAATACAAATCATAGAAATAATGGATGATGTAAGGGAGACTTATTGATATCATACAGTGTGATTACTTGGTAATAAAAAGAACCTTTGGTTTTGTTTTCCCTTTCAGAAAAAATTGGACTTCATCCTTAGTAGTTTTGACAGGAAACAGCCTAGTATTTTATAAAGACCCAAAAGTTCAGGCCCCATCTGGTTGGGTAAGTCCTATATGTTAAGCAATTGCTTTTTTATTTATTTTGGTGCTTATATACTATCTAATTATTCGCAGTCCTGTTCTCCTAGCACAAAACTTTACTACACATGAATGTTGTCCAGAAGTGTTGTATATATAGTTTGTCATGGCCTATATTGTGCCTTAATGAATCTACAATTTCAGAATGAAGTTCACTAAAGTGTTTTGGTCATGGATTCGGTATAAATCAGTGAGAAAAACTATATGGCCACATTTCTCAGCGAGGATCGAATGGATTATATCTCTTTTATGTCAGCTTGTTGGCCTTAATTAGAAACTTTACTCCTTGAATTCTCAGTTGATGGGTTAATGCAAATTGTCTCTTCAGAGAGGAAGAGGACTAGAACTCTAGCACCACCTACAGGAACTAGCAATCCTAAAAGCCAATATCAACTCTCTAAAGATCTTGGTCACATGACTTACGATAAAAGCCAAACCAAAATCTCAAGTTGCAGAAACTATGTTTCGGGGTACTGCCCCTCATCAGTGCAAAGTGTGAGATCTGGTTAGGCTGGGTGAGAAACGTCTGACCGAGATCTAAGGGGTAACGTTCCTCCTTGCATAGAGTGATACGTCAAGCCTGATATGCCGAGGTGAGGACATTTTAAGCCGCGGTGCTCCTCTGGGAAATATACAAATTGTTTCTTCATAGAGGAAGAGTTGATGGGTTCACATTTGGCAAATTGGTGTCCTAATTTGTATTTATATGGAGCAAAAATCCTAAAATAGCTGTATTCAAATGGAGGTCTTTTCCTTTTGAAGTAGATTTTGGTCTTGGCTTGATATCCTAAGTCATGTGTTGAAGCACTTTAAAGGGAATATGTCACCAGGATTTTGCTCACCCATTGTGAGGGATTTGCTTGCAGAGGTAAACACAGGAACGCTTCTTAGGTAACTCACCTGCTGGTTTATTATGGAACAGCATAAATCGTAGCAGTGTTCAGTAATGTAAACATGGCCTTTCTGACATAACAGCTAAACAAATTGATAACATGTAGCAAAGTCCTTATATCTGAGGGGTTCACCCGTTGAGACCACCATGTGTCTTCAGCTCCACCTGGAGCTACGTATGGAGTCTCTGCTCTCCAAAAGACAACACAGAGAAAAAAACAGTTCCTGTACATTTAACATCCCAGCAACACCCTGGAAGAGAGATATGGTGAGTAGGCATCCCGCCCATCTCTGACCTACTCACCTACAAACTTGTCCCTTATCTTGGCTGATTAACTCTTTCAGCACCTAGCATTTTGAAGAGAAATTTATGGGTTTCTAGATCACATTAGAAAGCAATCTCCATGATACAGTTGTGGCCAAAAGTATTGACACCCCTGCAATTCTGTCAGATAATACTCAGTTTCTTCCTGAAAATGATTGCAAACACAAATTCTTTGGTATTATTTTCTTCATTTAATTTGTCTTAAATGAAAAAGCACAAAAAGAATTGTCCTAAAGCCAAATTGGATATAATTCCACACCAAACATAAAAAAGAGGGTGGACAAAAGTATTGGCGCTGTTCGAAAAATCATGTGATGCTTCTCTAATTTGTGTAATTAACAGCACCTGTAACTTACCTGTGGCACCTAACAGGTGTTGGCAATAACTAAATCACACTTGCAGCCAGTTGACATGGATTAAAGTTGACTCAACCTCTGTCCTGTGTCCTTGTGTGTACCACATTGAGCATGGAGAAAAGAAAGAAGACCAAAGAACTGTCTGAGGACTTGAGAAACCAAATTGTGAGGAAGCATGAGCAATCTCAAGGCTACAAGTCCATCTCCAAAGACCAGAATGTTCCTGTGTCTAGCGTGCGCAGTGTCATCAAGAAGCTTAAAGCCCATGACACTGTGGCTAACCTCCCTAGATGTAGATGGAAAAGAAAAATTGACAAGAGATTTCAACGCAAGATTGTGCGGATGTTGGATAAAGAACCTCGACTAACATCCAAACAAGTTCAAGCTGCCCTGCAGTCCGAGGGTGCAACAGTGTCAACCCGTACTATCCGTTGGCATCTGAATGAAAAGGGACTGTATGGTAGGAGACCCAGGAAGACCCCACTTCTTACCCCGAGACATAAAAAAGCAAGGCTGGAGTTTGCCAAAACTTACCTGAAAAAGCCTAAAACGCTTTGGAAGAATGTTCTCTGGTCAGATGAGACAAAAGTAGAGCTTTTTGGGCAAAGGCATCAACATAGAGTTTACAGGAGAAAAAAAGCGTCATTCAAAGAAAAGAACACGGTCCCTACAGTCAAACATGGCGGAGGTTCCCTGATGTTTTGGGGTTGCTTTGCTGCCTCTGGCACTGGACTGCTTGACCGTGTGCATGGCATTATGAAGTCTGAAGACTACCAACAAATTTTGCAGCATAATGTAGGGCCCAGTGTGAGAAAGATGGGTCTCCCTCAGAGGTCATGGGTCTTCCAGCAGGACAATGACCTAAAACACACTTCAAAAAGCACTAGAAAATGGTTTGAGATAAAGCACTGGAGACTTCTAAGGTGGCCAGCAACGAGTCCAGACCTGAATCCCATAGAACACCTGTGGAGAGATCTAAAAATGGCAGTTTGGAGAAGGCACCCTTCAAATATCAGGGACCTGGAGCAGTTTGCCAAAGAAGAATGGTCTAAAATTCCAGCAGAGCATTGTAAGAAACTCATTGATGGTTACTGGAAGCGGTTGGTCGCAGTTATTTTGGCTAAAGGTTGTGCAATCAAGTATTAGGCTGAGGGTGCCAATACTTTTGTCTGGCCCATTTTTGGAGTTTTATGTGAAATGATCAATGTTTTGCTTCATTCTCTTTTGTGTTTTTTCATTTAAGACAAATTAAATGAAGATAATAATACCAAAGAATTTGTGTTTGCAATCATTTTCAGAAAGAAACTGAGTATTATCTGGCAGAATTGCAGGGGTGTCAATACTTTTGGCCACAACTGTACATATCTCCCCTCACACACCGTGCCAGTGACCCTGTCACACCATCTAAAAGCAACATGATGTAGGGGCAGAGACCCTGATTTCAACTATGTATCACTTATTGAACTGCTTGCTGCACCTTTGATAAAATCCCTGTTTTATCTGCTGCATATCAATGAGTGAATGATGAGCTCTTTATAACCCCACCCACGCCACTGTGCATAGGCAGAAATCTGCCAATCAGTAATGGAGGCGGGTTATGCAGAACTCATGAGTATGGAGGACTAGCTGGTAGCAGAGTGGTGCTTCCAGGCACTAAATTATAGAGCCTACAACCGCTGTGGACTGCAGGGTGCCCAATAACCTTGACAATGAGCTGTACACTATAAAATTAAAAATCCTTCTGCTCTGGAGAACAGAGAGGATTTGTTATAAGAAGTAAAATCCAAAGTTGCTTGTTTTTACAAGCAACCCCTTTAAGTTGGCTACTACATATGAATTTTAAAAATAAACATGAGCCCAATACTTTCAACAAAACACAATGCTGCAATCCATGGAAATAAGCCGCCATAATAATATTATGTTCCGCTCCATAAACATACAAATTTAGGAGAAAAAAGGGAGCAAATGAATCCAAGTAGTATAAAAATATAAAAATCCTTTATTAAATGCGAGCACAGATAATATATATATAAATAACCAGCAAAGTTGCAGATGACAAATAGACACCAATATTAAGAAGGCAGGTGGGGGGTGGAAAAAAAAAAAGACTGCACCTGTATATAACATTAGCCAGGATAGTTTGTAAAGTATGCTGACACAAGGGCTGTTACAAATGCCAAATAATCGCCATATAGGCTGGACAAAATCTCCTCAGGGCAACCAGCCGATGTGCAATCAGGCAATAGGGCTAATGACGGCAAGCAGAATCCATAACATTCATCATAAGTTACATCATGTATCAGCGACAGTCATATGGAAAAAGCTTACCAGGTGGTGCACAGTTACCCCCAGCCGAGGAACAAAGCTCTTGTCGCTGATATATGATGTAACTTATGATGAATGTTATGGATTCTGCTTGCCGCCATTAGCCCTATTGCCTGATTACACATCGGCTGGTTGCCCTGAGGAGATTTTGTCCAGCCTATATGGCGATTATTTGGCATTTGTAACAGCCCTTGTGTCGGCATATTTTACAAACTGTCCTGGCTAATGTTATATACAGGTGCAGTCTTTTGATGTTTTTATACTACTTGGATTCGTTTGCTCCCTTTTTTCTGCTAAATTTGTAAATATGAATTTTGTCTGTAGATTTTCAGTTCCAATTAAAATATAGTTATCAACATTGTACACACAATTATGCAACTTTTTAAACGTGTCAACTGATACCTCCTCATCCACAAGTGTCTTCACCGTTTCAGAAACCCTCTAATAGTAAACCGGAGAGCAGCATGGACCTTCGAGGTGCCGACATAGATTGGGCTCAGGACATGTCCAGCAAAAAGAACGTCATCCATGTAAGTAGCAACCCTCAGATTGTCAGTCTACAGAATGAGCCATTAATATCTGTAGGCTATGGTCACACGATCAGTATTTAGTCAGTATGTCACCTCAGTATTTGTAAGTCAAAACCAGGAGTGGGTGATAATGCAGAAGTGGTGACGTGTTTCTGTTATACTTCTCCTCTGATTATTTCTCTCCAGGTTTTGGCTGATGTGAAATACTGACCAAATACTGAACGTGTGAACGTGGTCTAAGAGAGGGGATTTTCTGCTGTGACTGAAAAGACGATCCTATATGTGATCCAGTGTTCCTACTTCATTGGCATATGGCTACATCAGTATAACAGGCTATACCCTTGGCAGTAAATACCCCTATCCATATGCCCATGTGTAAGTGCAACTCCCGCTCTTCTGGAAAAGGCATATCCATATATTACATAATTAGGCATCAATCAAAGGCGTGTAACACGGCTTCCCGAAGCCATTACACATGGTCCGCAGGTAGAAAAGCTGGACACATGGCATTTAGCTGGCTACTTTTTAAAACAAGGTAGCCTTCATGAAATAACTCCTAGTAGACAGAGGCGTAGCTAGGGTTTTGGTTCGGGGGTGGAGCAAAACTTCTGAGTTGGCCCCAACCAGATAACCTTGATTACAAATATGGTGGCGCACCATAATAGTGGATGTAGGATAACCTCAGCAGGTGACCGTGCTGCTGCTGAAAATAATCTCTATACAAAGACCAACATTGATATTACTGCCATATGGTGACCACATAGTGGTAGATATCAACCATGCAGGACATATAGGAGATTACAGCACAGTTACAGATGGTGAATTACAGCTGACGTTTTTTCTGATTAAATGGTTCACTTTCCCTATCTTTTCCATCTGCCCCAACCCAACATGTCGACTTCTTCCAGCCACAACTCATATCCAGAGATTACAATGCTGAGCCACTGCTGCCGTATGTGTCCCTATTACTGCACCTATTGTGTGGTTCTCTGTGCCCTCTAAATCATAAAGCAACTCCATAGAATATAGTAATGCTGAGTGCAAGTGCCCTAGAAAACAGTGAACAAATTTTGCCCCCTAGAAAGTAATAGTGCCCTGTGTGCCCCTTTAACAGTCACAATAACCTGAGTTACCCTATAACAATAACTGCCCACTTTACATTTAATAATGCCCCAAGTCTCCCCCTGCACTGCTCGCCTGTACACAGTATGATGCTCTCTTATGCATAGTATAATGCCCCCTAATTGTATAGTACCTCTCACACAGTACACTGACCCCATAATTGCCCTCAAAACTGTTTGATGGCTCCAACACTGTATTATGGCTTGCACACTATACAAAGACCCCACATTATCTCCCACATTGTATGATGGCCCCATCACTGTAATCACCATACTGAATGATGGCCCCTAAATAGACTCCAGATAGTATAATGCTCCAGATAGTCCTCCAGAAAGTATAATGCACTCCCTGTATGCCTCTATAATATAATGCACTCCCCATATGCCTATATATAGTATATTGCACTCCCCATATGCCTATGTATAGTATAATGCACGCCTCATAGGCCTCTATAGTATAATGTGCTCTCCATATGCCTATATATAGTATAATGCATTCCCCATACACCTCTATAGTATAATACACTCTCCATAGGCCTCTATATAGTATAATGCACTCCCCATATGCCTATTTATAGTATAATGCACTCCTCATAGGCCTCTATAGTATAATGCACGCTCCATAGTCCTCTATATAGTATAATGCACTCCCGATAGGCAGTCTCTATATAATATAATGTACTCCCCATAGGCAGAGTCTATATATAGTATAATGCACTCCTCATAGGCCTCTATAGTATAATGCACTTTCCATAGGCCTCTATATAGTATAATGCCCTTTCCATAGACCTCTATATAGTATAATGCACTCACCATAGGCAGACAGACTCTATATAATATAATGTACTTCCCACAGGCAGACTCTATATATAGTATAATGCACTCCTCATAGGCCTCTATAGTATAATGCACTCCTCATAGGCAGCCTCTATATAGTATAATGCACACTCCCCATAGGCCTCCATACACTATAATACACTCCGTATAAAAAAACTAAAAAAATAAATACAATACTCATTTCCCCTTCTTATTCGCCCACTGCTCTGAGCACCAACACATCTCAGGACAGCGGGTGCCATGTACTGATGTCATGGCGCCTGCTGTCAGTGTCTGCGTCAGTGATGTCAAGTGCAGAGGGGGAATGATGAGAAACGGAGCCTCACGCTCCCTCTCTCATCATTACTTTCAACTGTATTGGCATCCAGCTAATACCACCGGGTCCCCCCTTCCTTGCTCACTGACCCCAAAGCCACCAGGTGACTGTGCATGGAGATTTAGTCTTCTTGTTCTGCTACAGAGTTTAACTGTACAGTTAATAGTAGCGTAGCTCCTGGTGGGCCCCTCAGAGCGCGGGTTCAGGAACGACTGGCCCCTCTTGCCCAGATAGATAGAAACAAACACACAGTTATTAGGAAATAGTAATATCAATCATAACAATATACTGATTACTCAGGTCCTGAGGGTTGACAGGATGCAAAAAGCACCATTTCAGCATTAAAAAACTCAGGATATGGAAATACATAGCCAGAATTGCTAAAGCCGATTGTAACAGACCAGATATAAATGTAAGCAAACAGGAAAGAAGAGAAAAACAGAAAAGGAGAACTGTACAAAGAGAAGGACATAAGAGGAGGGGAAGGGGGTTACAATTTATGTGTTAAGGTAAAAATAGGCTTCCACTAATCCTTTGTTAGAAAGAGGCCCAGATTGCCTTCCCATTGGAGCACTGGTGTTGAAAATTGGTTTTAGGTTGGTCTATGGGTTCAATCAGCAGGGAGGATGAGAAGGATAAAATGTGTCTTAATGGTCCCTCGTCCGATCACGTAACTTCAAAAGGCGTCTTGATGTTATTGTAAAAAGGTCTAGGAGGAAGTGAATGGAAAAAGTGAGAAAGCTGACCAACTCTCCAGTTTCCTATAGGAGAGGGAGTAGAGAGGCTGAGAAGGCATTGCTCAGAAATATTTATCCCCAAAATGAGACACCCTGAAGCAACCCATGTTTAGCCAAGCACTAATGGCTTAGGCCAGACTAAAATGTGCCAGATCTTTAGACTGGTCTAAATTTACACCACCTTATATTGTGTTAAAAATGATCAGCTTGGCACAGAGGTGTTGTAGTAAAGAACTGTTTGTATATTTGCGGCTGGCAAGTGGCTGCTGCAACCAATCGGTTGTTGCACAGGTCTACTGCCATTACCGCTCAGTGATGGGAGCCATGTTGCCATAAATATGGCACATGACCACTGCAGTGGTCACAAGTGTAAACCGGTGAGTGCCGCTGGAGAGTCATCAGTCAGCACTAGATCCTCAGGAGAAGAATTGGTGATTTGTGTAAAGAAATGTTTATTATAACTTGTTCACTGCAATGCTATCTGTGGAGGAATCCAGCAGAAGTAATTCATTTATTTGCTGAAAAAAAGAATGGATGGGACCTCCAAAAATCATACAATGATCTAATGCCACAAGGCAAAAATATATACAGTACAACTGAACATGAGGTTCTTAGTTTAACATTCTGATCAGACTGTATGAAGCCCACTGCCACGACATGGCAACCGTCACAGTGGGTCCCTATCGCCCTAACGAAGCGGAGCCGTGCGCCGACCACTACCACAGCGGCAATGCACCGGCAGGGCAGATGGCCCGGTGTTTCCAGAGCGCACCGTGCCCCACTAACACAAAACCACAGCAACAATGGCCACCACACAGCACCAACACCAAATGAAAGGAGTCCCTATCACCTCAACAGAGCGGATCTGTGCGCTGACCACCGCCATAGAGGCTATGCACTGGCAGGGCAGAAGGCCTGGTGCCTCACAGCACCCATGCTGCAAGACTGAGCCCCCATTACTCCAGACCGTGCCGCCCCACCAGCATAAAACCACAGCAACAAAACCACAATTAGTTAGCAGGAGACTGCAAGGTAAGGGGTCTAGCCCGTTTCAGCTCTTAATGAAGAGCTTGAGGAAGGAGAGTTTCAGTGCTCCTTTCATTTGGGGTTGGTATTGTGTGGAGGCCATTGTTGCTGTTATTTTTTGCTGGTGGAGCGGCACGGTCTGGAGTCAAGGGGACTCAGTCTTGCAGCATGGGTGCTGTGAGACACCAGGCCATCTGCCCTGCCGGTGCATTGGTCTGCGCGCAGCTCTGCTCCTTTGGGGCGACAGGAACTCCTCTTCTTTTTTTATGTTGGTGCTGTGTGGCTGCCATTGTTACTGTGGTTTTGTGCTGGTGGGGCGGCGCGGTCTGGAGACACCGGGCTGTCTATGCTGCCGGTGCATTGCCGCTGTGGTGGTGGTCGGCGCATGGCTCCACTCCGTTTGAGTGATAGGGACCTACAATAAGGTTTGTGGGTCGCCTCCCAGGGCTGTGGGTTACTCGGTACCAGGCCGGTGTCAGTGGAATGTGTCACAGCGGCGGTGACCCGGACCATGGCCCTGGGCGCCCAAGTAATAGAAAGATGTGAGTTAAATGAATAGTTTGTGACGCCACCTGTGGTGCTCGGCAAGGGAGATGTTAAGCCGACGCTGCATGCAGATCCTCCGGGACAGATGGTGTGGTGCAGCAATGATGGTATAGCCCTCCACAGGCAGGTCTGTAATCCCAGGGCAGTGTAGATGTGGAGACACTTAGGTGATGTAGTGTCTGGCGCAGGGGATGTAGCAGTGTCAGGCGGACGGACGCAGGAAGGAATGGAGGACACCAGGGCATGTAGTTCCAAAGCTTTACTCACAGTCTGTAGTACCCGCTTCTGTGCCGTGTCCTCCGGGTCAGGGACTCAGTCAACCTCCAGGCAAGATGGAAAGCTCCCTTCCACACTCCACCAACTTATGTGCCTTTCCTGAACGTCTCCTCTATAGCGCCTTTAAGTGTGAAGATCTCCAGTACCGTGTTACACTGGAGTTCTTCCTGACAGATGTTCCCAAGAACTCTACTTGCACTGCAGACAGCTGTAGCCTGCTTCGGGGACGCTCTACTCCTAAGTCCTGGCTCTCTATCCGTATTGCTGTTGTGCCCTCAAGTCTTAGATGGGAGTAGTGCATTTACAGCCCACTACTCCACCGGTGTCTGCTGCAGAACCATTAGCGTTCATACAACCTCGGGGACCGGGTCCCGGCCTTGCGCTTGGAACTTCTAGGCAGGGTTCTTCCTCTAACCCACGTCCTCTGTGTTCCCTTTTACTCCTACGTTCCGTACTTGTCCTTTCCCTTCTGTGGAAGCTCAGGCTTCAGGTCAACGTCCTTCTCCTTCTTTCCTTTCCCGTGCCAGCTGGCTCAGGTCACTGAGGCAGCTGCAGCACTCCTTCCTCCATCCCTTCTTCCAGGGATCCCCACTCCTCCCGAGTGGCTTCCTTCCTCACTGACCTCCTGTCAGACTGATCTGTCATCCTAAACCAGTCCGCTCATTTATATATACTCTGAACTCCACCCACCTCCCAGCACGTCTAGTGTTCCAAGCAGGGAACCACCAAAGGTGCTCTGAAATGTGGTTATGCTGAACTACTCTATTGTGTGGGGTGCGAGTGCTGGAGCGTGGTCAGGAGCCTCCAACTTACCTGGATGGTGGGGCACCACAGCTTAGGAGAAGGTGCAGTACCTCTGTGGCGACTGAGCCTCAGGGTCGCCACATTTGCCATGGGCTTCATACAGTCTAATCAGAATGTTAAACTAAGAACCTCATGTTCAGTTATATAAATTTTTCCCTAGCGGCAACAGATCAGTGTATGATTTTTGGAGGTGCTGTCAATTCTCTTTTCCAGCATAATTACTTTGCTTACAGCGCCTCCACAGGGTAAAAAAAATATTACACAGTTCTATTTATTTACATCAGTGTGCTCTCCATGTAATGCGGGTAGTTGTTGGGTCCTCTAATGCAAGAGATCTTCTTTAAAGCTTCTCTATGTTTCTGAACAAGGACAGCTAATCTACTAATAATGTCCTAAAAGGGGATTTTAAATCAGACAATGCCTTTAAATTAAATGACAGTACCTTACAAATCAGACATAGATAAAAAAAACCTGCCTTGCGGGATTTATTAATTATGGCCGTCTCTTAGTAGCTCACATGCATAGTGTAATGGATTTATTCAGAACGTACATCCTGACTGCTCTGCTTAATAGCGCTCTCTCCTGTCTCTGGAGTGTCCGGTGGTCATGCTCTACAGGAATTGATTTTTATTTCTCTCCATATGCTGGCTTTAACCCAACCTCATGATCTGTGCCCTCTGCAGCTCCGCATGGTAACGGGCAATGAGTTTCTTCTGCAGTCTGACAAGGAGGATGTCGTCCAGGAGTGGCATGATGCCCTGCAGAGGGTCATTGAGAGGCTGGTGAGTTACATGGCTGATGGCTTCTGCACGTATGACGGTGTATTACTGTATCCGGCACATTGAGATAGGCAGGCTATGTAGATAACGCAGCTGGTCGCTCAGGGAGTAGCAGCTCTGCATCACTTGTCCCACTTTGCAAGTTGGTATCCTCATTCTCAGGAATGTTAATGACTATCCTTATGTTTAATGATGCGATTTATATATATATAGCTATCACACCGTTCACAAATCTTGCATTCCCTTTAAATGAAGGAAATATAGTGATGCAGGGCTTTATACTTATTACTATATGCACGTGATGTTGGATAATGTAAACTTCTATATTCTATCCCCCATTTTATGTGCTTTACTTTTCATGGTGATTTTTTCCTGAAAATTTGGCAAAATGACTGCTTCTTTGTTGATTATTTTTTTCTGGCGTTTTTGCAGCATTTTTCTGCAGTAAAACAAAAATGCAGTAGCCGCAAGATAATAGAAATATAACAAGCACACTACACGCACTGGGTTTTTATCCACCTGCACATGTGGTGTTTTTTTTCTAAATAGAAAAAAATAAAAAAAATGGATGAAAATAAGTGGTCCCTGTTTTTACAAGCAAGCATTAAAAAATGTGTGTGAAGGAAGCCTGAGGGTGAGGCCAGACGAGGCGGCTGCGGTGTGGAGTTAGGGTAGGTGCGCAAGGCGTTTTATAGATGTTGGTGTACCTTCATCAGTTTTGATATAATACACTATAGGAACAGACAAGCGCAAACAGGGTCTTATCCGATGATACTTTTAAAATTATAAGAGATCCACTCACCTGCTGTAGGAGAGATCAAGCATATGGGATTAGTAGTCAGCTGCTGCACGTCCAATGGTCAAACAAGTGACCGCCGATATATCAAATCCTGTGGAGCTTATTTTTGGACTTCCATGTGCTGCTTGACATAATACACGATTCCAGTTATAACTGAAGATTAATAATTTATTCCCAACATGTTTCGAAGTCTGTCTGTCATCCCCTGAGGAAGAAGTAGTTCTTACTTCGAAACGCGTTGGGAATAAATTATTAATCTTCAATTATAACTGGAATCGTGTATTATGTCAAGCAGCACATGGAAGTCCAAAAATAAGCTCCACAGGATTTGACTCATCAGTTTTGAAGCAGTTTTCCAGATGCATTGTTTTGGCTTCTTTTTAGTCACTTTTGCAATGGCTTTGCCACCGATTTTTTTTTTTTTAGCCACTTTTGAAGCCTGAAGCTGTTAAAATAAATTACAAAAGACAGAGAATATGCACAGCAAGTAGTTTTGACATTACTGTGCACTATGTTAAATTTTTTTTGTGGTTTTTTTTTGTGCCTTTTCAGGCAGAATACAGAGAAAGAATTCACCTGAAAAAAATGTGCGCACGGACCCTAAAACTGCAGTGCTGATTAGCTGCTGTTTTGTGAGTGGCGGGGCTAATCATTTAACTGCACCTTCCCACCTATTGGTTTTCCCTCTATCTCCGCCCAGAGCTGTCAATCAAATAAGGAGGGTGGAGATAGAGGGAAAAGAAGCAGGTTGGAAGGCGTATATAAATGATTGGATGCCGTGAAGCACCGAGTGTTGGACTTAGTTTGAACAGTCTTTCTGTGCTGACAGTCCCTTTAAAATAAAAACACTTATACTCACCTCTGGAGAAGACGCCATTCCAGTGGTGTCGGCCCTCACATTCCTGGGGCTCATGTGAGGATGTTATGTCATGTGAGCCCTGCACCCAATCAGCGCTGGCATCACTGTCCCTGTCTTTGGATGTATAAGTAGTCAAGAGGGGGTGAGAGAGCCCTGAAATCCTCTTGGTAACTTATATATCTGAAGGCGCGGACAGCAGGGCTGGACTGGCCATCTGGCAAATGCCAGAAGGGCCTGTCTGGTCGTGGGCTGCCTTGTCTGCTGCATTGCTAACAGAATCGGTGTTCTCAAGACTCCCATACTGTTAAGAGTTGTGACGTAGCACCAAGTCGCTGACTCCGTCACTTACCCCAGCAGGCCACAGGTTTCATTAGAAATATTGGCCTTGTAGTAAATATTGCTTTCCTCCATCCAGGGTAATATTAGTAATATATCCCATCTGTTTCTTGGGGACGGGGACAACATGGGCCTGTGTGAATTCAAATGCCAGGGCTGAATTTCAGCCTCAGTCCGTACCTGGCGGACAGTGACGCCAGCGCAGATTGGGCGCCAGGCTCACAAAACATAACATCCTCATGTGAGCCCCTAGAACGCTAGTGCCGACACTGCCGGAATGGCGTCTGCACCGAAGGTGAGTATGGGTGTTTTGAGTTTTAAAGGAGGCAAACATTCAGATTGAGAATGTAATGGACAACCCCTTTAACAGTTATTTTCATTTGTTAACACATCAGATTTTGGCTTGGTTTTAACATTTTCCTACCAAGACTTTCACCTTTAATTATTTGTGGTGGGGTCCATTGGTCCCCAAGTGAGTTTGTTTTCGTCATATTGCCACGAGTATGGAAGGAAAGTGACTGCCCGTTTCGCTAGCTTCATAGCTATGTGAGTTATATAAGATAAATGATTCTTGTGCCAAATATTTGCTTGATTTTTCATAGTACATAAGTAGATGTTTAAATTTTGTTGATTACTAAAAATTTGATATAATCGTTTAGGTAAGATGTTCTACTTTAAGTTCATAAATATAGTAAAAAAAATCTTTAATATATGTTTATTTTTCTATATGAAAACTGGGGTCCCACAGAGCCCATGTGACTAATGGTGTAGGGTTTTGGCTCAACTAACTGTAGGTTAACCTTTAAAGCAAAAGAGGTTTTGCTATTTTTGTCAAAATTTGTGCACGGATTGCGTTAAGTATTGTATATCATACCCGAACTTCTGACAAAGGAAAAACATCTCTTTTAAGTGGACAGCTGTCTCATGTTCATGAATGGTTAAAATCAAATTTACATTTCATTAAAAATGTTCTCCATTTTCTGCAGTGGACGGTTTCCAAGGAAACCAGTGTTGTTTCCTACACAGTCTACGAGCGATGCTCTGAGGCTGTTCGGATTGCAGGGTCTGGCCTGATCCAGAGTGTCTGTGATTCTCCAATGCTGAAGCCATGGAGAGCGTTGGGAATATGACGCAACCCATATAAACAAAGGCGGCACAAATCCCACCATACACCAGTAAACCCATCAGTCGTTTCACTGTACACTAAAACTAATAGTAAGATCACACAATAATTGACTATACCTTTTCCACATTATCTTCTGGTCGGTTTTTCCAGCACAAGTTTACCAGAATGTAAGATTAATAAAACTCTTTTCCTTTATGTAGGCACGAGAAAATCCATTGGAGGAAATAATTTTGAGGCGAGCAGGAAGTATGGAGAACCTGGATGGGAGCGGTGGCGAAGAGGACAGTCCATTAAAGGCAAAAGATAACTGGAAGTTCTCATGTACGATGTGCAGATTAATCACTCTTTTATTTGGATGACACGTAGGCCTCATTCACGCGTCCGATTTTTCAACGTACGAGAAAATCTGACCATACTTGCTTTTTTCATTGCGTTTTTTTTTTACAAGCGTTTCTTTGTGTTTTTGACACTGTGTTTTGTCTTTTGTTGGTGCTTTTTGTTGTAAATAAAGCTGCTTTGTTTTTTATGCTTCCTGGTATTTGGATATGACAAAATGGTTTTGTGTGCTGATTACATGCATTTTTTAAGCTTTTTGGCAACTGAAGCAAGTCTGTGGGAAATTCTGCGCATTAAACTCAGTGTACGCGCAAGAGACGTTGACATGTAGCGGATTTGAAACTCGCACTGCCGGTCAGTTTACGCTGAGTAAAAAAAAAATCACAGTGGGCCGTGGATCTCTATAAATCCCATCCACTTTGCAGGAAATGTAAGACACTTTGACAGTGAAAATACGTAGAGACAAAACCTCATCTTGGGAACACAGCCTAATAGGGATTTTTTTTATCTTCAATAATTAAAGGATTGCTCCATTATTTTTGATTGTATTGATGTTTTTTTCCCTAGGAGAAGTCATCAATATCAGATCTGTGGGTGTCTGACCCCCAGCTCCCCCATCGATAAGTCGTTGTCATTGCCGGTGACGGACAGATGTTAGCAGTTGCAGTGCAGCTCCATCAATATTGTAGTGGCCACTGCCGGGAGCTGCAGATCTGCCATTACTTACCTCTTTTGGATAGATCACCAATATATAAATAGTGGAGCAACCCTTTAAGTGTTTTCAAAATGCTTACCTTTTTTACCATCCTCCTTCAGTTCACCTGTAGGAACGTTCTATGAGATGGGGCATACTTGGCTGTCCAAGTCTCCTGGCCCAACTGGCAAAAATGTAGACGCTTCATACATTTCTACTAAAATTGCTTATTGGACAGACTGTCTTTAAATATTTTTGGACTCCCTAGTGACATAATCCAGAGTGCCATTGTATCCACTGAACAGACGATCTTTCTGGTCATTCAGTAGTGCGTGCTGTATTGCAATGGCCAAGCTCCCTCTTCAAATAGATTTTTTGTAACTTTCTGATTTATTATCCATTACATTATATGCTATCTAATAATCACTGTATGTTACAGAGGGTGATAATACATTTGGTGCATAACTTGAACTTTTTTATTATTTTCATGTACTCATATGCCTGATGTTTCTTCTTCAGTGTCCTGGGTGAGCAATAATGTTGGCGGTGTGGATAAAAAAAGGGTTAAACATCGGCTAAAGAAGATGTTACTAAAGAGGCCTACTCTCCAGACCTTACAAGAGAAAGGTCTTATTAAAGGTAAGTTTGTAAATGAATCAACTCAAGTTAATTAGTAAAAATGCATGCTTGATTGACAGCTCCTCTCTGTCCCTCCTGCTGCTAAGATCTCACACTGCTCAGTACAAGCTGCAGCTGCCGGTGAGGTTGGGTGAGTGGAGACTGAATACATTTGGACTCATGAGCTATTTTGTTGTATAGCTGGACACATGAACTGCTCATTTCAATATCAGGATTATACAGCCATTATTACATTCATTTTTAAGTACACCAGTCACATCAGGTCTAAAAGGTCTGTTTCATAATTGTTACTATTTGTATGCTGAAATCTGGTGACAGACACACGTTGGTGCAAACATATGATGCACAAATTGTAAAATAGCAGCTCATTATATATTAATATCATTACTTGATCAGAATGTGGTAGGCAAGTTTGACCAGAATCATTTTCATAGAAAAAGATTAATATCTTGTGTAATAATTGATAATTTACTGGAATTAATATGCACAAATCTTTCATATTTACATAGGGTAATGTGCACTATGAGCATCCAGTGAGCACCCATTGGGTTGGCATAACTGCCTTAAAGGGATTGTCCCAAGAACAAAGTTAATTGTAGTCAACATATTAATTAATTCATTTTTGAATAATAATAATCTCCACAATTGGATGTATTATAAAAAAATGTCCCTGTGCTGAGATAATCTTATAAATGTGCCCCTGCTGTGTACTGTCTGTGTCTGACCGTACAGGGACATGGACTGATCACACCACAGCTCCTGGGCACGGGATGACGCAAAAGAGAGTATACAGACATTATAGCATGGGATCACAGCTGATTCTTTCTGTGATGTAAAACATTGCTTAAAAACAGGCAGTGAAATGTTTAGACTCAAAGAAAGAATCAGCTGTGATCCCCTCCTATAATGTCTGTATACATTGTGAGAATGACTTGTGAGAATACAAGTCATTCAGTGGCCAGAAATGGTGATATTCCACACACACACATTAACTTGAAAGTTGTGAATCTGGGTAGCTAAAAACACTTGTAGGTACTCGAGATTGGAAATAATAAATGTAAATAAAATCTCTTTACATATTTTAAAAATGTAAAATTAAAATAAAAGAGTAAATTTGTCACAAGGAATATACTTTTAGCAGATGTACTTTCCACAGTGTAACTTGTTGTGTTCTGTAGATCAAGTATTTGGCTGCCGGTTGGATGCTCTTTGTTGTCGTGAGCACAGTACAATTCCAAAATTTGTTCGACTTTGCATAGAAGCAGTAAATATAAAAGGTACTTACAAAATATTTTACCTACAACATGGTTTTGTTTTTCACTTGCACAGTAAACATGGTAACACAATTGTTCTTGTGTCTATTCTAGGACTGGATGTTGATGGGATTTACAGGGTTAACGGAAACCTATCCATCATACAGAAGCTGAGGTTCATTGTAGACAGAGGTGAGTGGTTTCATGTGGTCAGTTCACTAGAGTACGATGAGTTCTTGTTACGCCTTGTGACTTGTCAGTTGACTTTAGTTTATGACATTTTACTATTAGGGTGTGTGCACACGCTGCGGATTCTGCTGCGGTGTACAGTAGCATTAAAACCTATGGAAAAAAAAAACCGTTGTGCAGACGCTGCGGAATTTTCCGCGCGGATTTGCTGCGGTTTCAAAACCGCAGAAAGAATTGACATGTCAATTCTTTCTGCGGATTCCGCCATCTCCTCCATTGTGGAGATGAAAAACCGCAGTGCAAAACCGCAGGCCAATCCACAGGTAAAACCGCAGGTCTTTTGACCTGCAGATTTACCTGCGGATTTTACAAAATCCGCGCCGCCAAATCCGAAGAGCATTCCGCAGCGTGTGCACGTACCCTTAGGATTTGTTCACATTGAGTATTTTGTCATGGATATGGAACCTGACCCACTCCAAAATCCACATCATAGAGTATTCGAAGAGTATTTGGTTGTGTTCAGACTGAGATTTGTTATGTTTTTTTACACCAATTTTGCACCAAAATACACATAAAAGAAAAAGCTTCAAATTTGCTTTCTATTTTTTCCAATGAGAAAACGCGTCGCATTATTTTCCACACAATGTGTATTAAAAAAAGCATAATGTCAATTATTTGGTGTCTTTTCTACATGTAAATCTCCACATAAAAATAAATTGTGAGAGTATTTCCTTTCCAATGGTTTTTAATGTGGATTTTGATCTTCTTCAAAATCTTTGTAAAATAATAAATTTAAGCGTGAACTGACCCTTCATCAGACTGTATCAGTCATCCTTTCCCAGGTGGGAACTGGGATCTGTGTTACCAAATATCATTAATTGATCAGTAGGCAACATATTATTTTACAGAAAGGGCAGTAACAACAGACGGCCGATATCTTTTTCCGGAACAACTCACCCAAGGTAGATCTTTATGTCCCGCAGCCAAGCTTGTACACATGCCAGCCAATAACCCCACTCTGCCTTGCTGCAATATCTGCAATACGTCCGTCTAAGTGTACAGAGCTATTGTCAGCTTTGCTCTATTTGTATGTTTTATGCCAACTTTTTTTTGCTGTTTAGGTTGGTCTGAAGATGTCAACGACCCTGTAAAACTTATGCAAAATGAAAATATTTATGTATTAAAGGGTTTTCTCAAATTGTTTCTTGAGCAACTCGCAGCTCTGCAATTTCCTAACTCTCTAGAATGTTGGAGGCTGGCACTGCTCTTTGAGTGACAGTTCTGATTAGTTTCCTTGTGCTACTTTCTTTGTTCTGAAGTCTACACTGTTATCACTATATTTTTATATAGAAACAACAGGGCATTTAAACAAGCACACGGCTCAGGAAAGTGAGAGCAATGATTAGAAGAACTGTTCTGGAAATTGTCGATGCTGTGGGGAGGGGATTGTGATTATGCAGGACTGACAAGAGAAGCTTGACAGGAGCTGGGAAGGAGTGAGCAGATAACTGCTGTATGAAAAAAAATCAATAGGCTGGAGAGAGGTGACTACGATGTCAGGAGGTAAGTCCTCAGCCTGGAGTGTAGCTGGGTCGCCCCCCCAGGGCTGGTGGGGTACTCGGTACCGGGCTCACGGTTCTCCAAGAGGGGGTTTTGTCACGGCAGCTATGACCCGGTCCGTGGCCCTGGGTGCCCATTGTAGACAGCGGAAATGTTCATTGTACGTGTGGGCAATGGTTGAAAGTTGATATAGGAATGATTCGTGACGCCACCTGTGGTGTTCGGCAAGAGAGGTGTTAAGCCGACGCTGCAAACAGATCCTCTGGGACAGATGGTGTAGTGCAGCAATGATGTTGTGGCCCTCCACAGGTAGGGCAGTAGTCCCAGGGCAGTGTAGGCGAGGAGATAGAAAGGAGATGTAGATGGTGCAGTGCCAGGCACAGAGATGTAGCAGTGTGGAGTGTGTGACCACAGGAATAAGTGGAGGACACCAGGGCATGTAGTTCCAAAGCTTTACTCACAGTCTGTTGTGCATACAGGTGCCCGCATCCGTGCCGTGTCCACCGGGTCAGGGGCTCAGCCAACCTCCAGGCAAGATGAAGTACTCCCTTCCAGCACTCCGCCAACATATGCCTTTTCTGAACGTCTCCCCTTTTGCGCCTATAGTGAAGTACTCTCAGTACTGAGTTACACTGGAGTTCCTCCTGTCAGATGTTCCTATGAACTCTACTTGTACGGCAAACAGCTGTAGCCTGCTTCGGGGACTCCTTCTACTTAGTCCCGGCTCACTCACGTTGCTGTTGTGCCCCCAAGTCTTGTGTGGGAATAAAGTGGTGACAACTTCTATTCCTCCGGTGTCTGCTGCAGGACCATTAGTATCCATACAACCTCAGGGACCGGACCCCGGCCTTGCGCTGTGAACTTGGGAAGGGTTCTGCTCTAACCCTAATCCTCAGTCCTCCTCTTCTCCTTACGTTCCGTTCAAATCTATCTTTCTTATAAAGAGTCAGGCTTTCCATCAATGTCTCTTTCCTGTGCCAGCAGACCCAGGTCACTGAGGTCCGCTGCAGCACTTCCCTCGTCCATCCCACTCCGGGGATCTTCTCTCTCCTTCTCACCCCATCAGACTGACCGACTGACTGAATCCTAAACTCTTCTCAATCCTTTTGGTGCAGACTAAGCTCCACCCACCTCACAGCACTCTTCGTGTTCCAGTCAGGGAGCCACCAAAGGGTGTTTTGCTACACTGCTATGTTGTGTTGGAGTGTGGTCAGGTGTCCCCACCTTACCTGGATGGTGGGGTACCACACCTCAGGAGGAGGTGCAGTACCTCTGTGGCGACTAAACCCTCAGGGGCGCCACATAGCTACTACCTGCACACTCTGGTCAGACTCTTTTAGTCAGTCTTCTTGGTAACAAGCTGTACACTATGTAAGATAAAAGCTCTCACAGTCAGAGAACCACAGCAGATAAAAAATGCAAGCCAATTGCAAACTTGCTAATTTTCATGCTGTTCAATTAACTAAAGCAATTTAATTACATGAGAATACCCCTTTAATGTTTAAAGAAATTCTGTCTGTTTTGCCACCTAATCTGAGAGCAGCATAATGTAAAGACAGAGCTCCTGATCCCAGTGAAGTACCACTTACTGTAGGTTTGTTTTTTTGTTGCTTGCTGTAGCTTTGATAAATCAGTGTTTTCTCAGCAGGAGATTATCACTAAAGGACTAGTAAACCACCTGCAGTATAGTAAAGCTGCTCCAATCATGCCTCACTACTGATTAGCACCATACTGCCTATGCCCTCTGCACACAGAAAACTACCCATCAATGGTGTGGATGGGGTTATACAGAACTCAGCATTCAGAGAACTGATAGATCTGCTGCAGATATAACAGTGATTGTATCAAAATTGCAGTAAGAAGCCCAGTAAGTTACACATCACTGTATTCAGGGTCTCTTCCTTTACATTATTCTGCTCTGAGATGAGGTTTCAAAACCTTGTGACAGATACTCGTTAAGGAGCAACTTTAATTGATGCTGTTAGGGATTTGACCTTTTGTCCTAAATAAAGAGTGCATTATACTATGTTGAGTTCATTATAATATATGTAGGCCTATGGAGAGCGCATTATACTATATGTAGACCTTTGTGGAGTGCATTATATTGCATGGAGGACTTTGGGATGCATTATACTATATGGAGTATTTTATATTTTTAGTAACAGTGCTGTCATCTGCTGAGGTTCTCCTACATCCACTATTAGCATGTGCCACATAGTTGTAATCAGGGTTATCTGGTTTGGGTCCCACTCAGATGTTTGGCCCGCCTGAACCAATACCCTAGCTATGCTTCTAGTGACATGACTCTTTGTGTGTTTGACAGATACCTCTCCATTACTAGCCACTGGGCTTGGTGCCAGCGGACATGAAACAGCTGACATCAACTCCAAAACCATAACCTCGATTGCCAGAACACCAGGGCAACCGGGAAGAGCTGAGCGCCAGAATTAGCACATCTAATGGATGCATCATTTCTGGGGCGACTAAGGGCTGGTCTTATTAGGTTAGGGATGGGACAATATACATGGACCTTCCCAGCCTATTAATATAAGCCCCCAGCTGTCTGCTTAACCTTTGTTGGTTATTAAAAATATGGGGGGACATTTTGGGCTGTGAATTTACTGTACATGGTTGATGAAACGTCGGGTTTCCTTTGAGATATGTGTGTAAAAATCGGACGGCACACTTATGGTCTGTATCTGACATTGACTTGCATTGGCGAGTGCAATCTGATTCTCGCAGACAATCGCAGCATGCAAGTCAATGGATGCTAGAAAAAAATTTCACAGCTTTCTAATGGATATTTATCTTTGTCTGTGTATGAATATCACATTTGTGCCGTAGTAATATGTCTCAGAACGTCCTCTTTTTCTTGAGCAGCTAACAATCTCTGTTTTATCTATCGTTATGATGTGTCGCTTGCTTAATTCAATGTATTCTGCCATTACCACATACGTACATGTGTTCTTTATTTTACTTATAACTAGTTTAGCCTCTGTCTATATGCAATAAAGGCAAACATGGCACTCCTATAATTCCAGTATATGTGCAGGACATATTTATCATATTTATCAATGCTGTCAAAATTTTAGACCATGCAAACTTAAAGGGAATGTGTCCCTAGGTTTTTGCCACCTATTCTGAGAACAGCATAATGTAGAGACAGAGATCCTGATTCCAGCAATGTGTCGCTTACTGGGCTGCTTGCTGTAGTTTTGATAAAATCACAGTTTTATAACAGGAGATAATAATCAGTCGAGGACTAGTAAACCTGCTGCCATGTAGTCCTCCATATTCATGAGTTCTGTTTAACCCTCACCCCTACCACTGATTGGAAACTTTCTGCCTGTGCACAGTGTACAAAGAAAGCTGCCAATCAGTGATGTGGGTGAGATTATACAAAGCTCAGCATTCAAAGTGCTGGAAAATCTGCAGTATATAAAAGTGATAGTTGGCTGTCAGTCAGTGCCAAGTTGTGGTTACAGCCGCCGCTCACTATGCACTGAGCAGTGACTGAAACTGTGCCGGCCACACCCCTGTGACTGAAAGCCCGAGGCTGCCAGGAGGAATAAAGTTAATTTCCTCCAGGCAGCGGGGCTCTCAGTGCGTACACCGGGCAGCTTCAGAATACTATAAACCTGCAGATTAACCCTATATCTGCATATTAATAGCTTTTTTTTACATGCAAGGGGCATATAGAAATCCATGTTCTTGCCACTGAAACAGCCTCATCCAGATGAATGGAACCGATTTTCAGTTACAGAAATTTCTGTGCAAATCTGTGGAATTACCCTTAGGGTGCCGTCACACTAAACGATGCACCAGCGATCCCGACAACGATACGACCAGGTCAGAATCGCTGGTGCCTCGCTACATGATCGCTGGTGAGCTGTCAAACAGGCAGACTCACCAGCAATCAGGACCAGCGAAGATACTGGTATCCAAGGTAAATATCGGGTAACTAAGCGCATGCGTCACTTAGTTACCCGCTGTGTACCTTGGAAACCAGCTCCCAGTGCCAGCACGCAGGTATCCAGGGTACCCAGCGGGTAACTAAATGATGCACACACTTAGTTACCTGATATTTACCTTGGATACCAGCTCCCTGCGTCTGCTTACAGCGCTGGGAGCTCGCTGATCGTTGGTCTCCCGCTGCCACACGCAGCGATGCGCGCTGGCCAGCAGGAGACCAGCGATCAAAAAATGGCCCAGGACATTCCTGCACGATCAGCGATACCCGGCGGGGGGGCGGTCGCTGATGCGTGTCACACACAGCGAGATCGCTGTTGCGTCACAAAATCAGCGATCTTGCTAGTGATCTCGCTGTGTGACTTCGAAGTTAGTGTATACCCAATTTTATGGTGTTTAGTTGTCTGATTTCCCAGATTTATAGAATTAAAAATCAAAAAGGTGGAAAAAGAGCTGAATGTAATCTGCACAATACAGCCTTGGAAGGGAATCAGAAGTGGGTATTGTTTCAGGCAGTACATTGGCGCAGTACGTTATTATCGGGGTATTCTTGTAGGATGGCGGCACTAATGTCTGTCTCATGTTACAGAAGGTTTTGTCTATAAACTGTATATTTTTCGATGATGCAGAGGAGAAGTTGGATCTGGACAGCCCTGATTGGGAAGATATTCATGTCATCACGGGGGCTCTGAAAATGTTCTTCCGCGAACTTCCGGAGCCTGTCATCCCTTTCTGTCTGTTTGATGAATTTATAGCAGCGGCTCGTAAGTAGATTTTATATATATCCGTGGTCAGGGAATAAAATATACATATTTTGTGTGTGATTATTTCAATTATGGTCTTCAATGGGGAATGAAAAGAGGTTGGACAAGGAAATTCCATCACAATTCTTTTTTTTTTTTTTTTGCTAAATAATATATCTTTATTTAGCTTACAAAAATGCATACATGAAAATCCGCATCAAAAACGCATAAAAAGCACGCGGAATTTCAACTGCGTTTTCTGCCAAGAGAGGCAGAATCTGCGCAGAATTTTACAAAAGCAAATTCGCAACGTGTGCACATACCCTTAAGTAGCATTCTAGAATGTTTTTATCCTAGGGCACCCCTACCAATTATTTTTAAAGGTTACTGTAGGTCATGCACAGGTAATAATAATCCCTGCACTTTTAAGAAAAGTGCATCACAAATGCTTGTTGTTGTTCACAAAAAACGATTTGAACAAGGTAAAAAATGACAATAAAAATAATTCAGATACCAGTCCCTTAAAGTATCACTCTAGATTTCTTTTTTTTATTATTTACTCCCATAGCCATAGGTTTTATCTGCCCAGAGCTTGTATTAAAATACTTACCGATTGTTTCTTTCTTCCGTTCCCATCCTCATCTGCACAATGTGATCGAACGTCTGACCAGCCAGATCACACATCATCCAGAAGTATCTTTCGCTACGTAAGCCTGGATGTAATTCTCATAGACTTCCATTGAGAAAGCGACTTCTGATCCACATAGGAGTCACTGTGTGAGCGGACTGATGAGGACATGAGTCACGTGGTGCAGAAGAAGATGAAAATAAACCTGGGAATGGAATAAGGAAATGATCAGTAAGTATTTTTTAAAAAATGCACTGTGCACATAACAACCTGGGCTAACGAGGTAGAAAAGAAAACAAATTAATGAATAAATATAAAATCTCGGGAGTGCTACTTGAAACAAATTCAGACTCCTGACCAAACCCCTAAATTATTCAGACCCCACACCAGTCCCCAAAATACATTCAGATCAGACTCCTAAATTAATTTAGATCCAAGACTGGTCTCTTAAATTAATTCTAACACCAAAACACTTAAATCTAAGTACAGTTGTGCTCAAACATTTACATACCCGGCAGAATTTTTGCTTTCTTGGCCTTTTTTCCGAGAATATGAATGATAACACCAAAACTTTTTTTCCACTGATGGTTAGCGTTTGGGTGAAGCCATTTATTGTCAAACTACTGTGTTTTCTCTTTTTAAATCATAATGAGAACCCAAAACATCCAAATGACCCTGACCAAGAGTTCACATACCCCATTTCTTAATACCATGTATTGCCCCCTCTAACATCAATGACAGCTTGACGTTTTTGTGGTAGTTGTGGATGAGGTTCTTTATTTTCTCAGATGGTGCTGCCCACTCTTCTTGGCAAAAAAACTTCAGTTCCTGTAAATTCATGGGCTGTCTAGCATGCACTGCGCGCTTGAGATCTCCCTAGAGTGGCTCAATGATATTGAGGTCAGGAGACTGAGATGGCCACTCCAGAACCTTAACTCACTTTGTTCTGCTGTAGCCAATGACAGGTTGACTTGGCCTTCTGTTTTGGATCATTGTCATGTTGGAACGTCCAGGTACGTCCCATGTGCAGCTTCAGGGCTGATGAGTGAAAATTTGCCTCCAGTATTTGTTGATAATGTGCTGCATTGATCTTTCCTTCAACTTTGACCAAGTTTCCTGTGCCTTTGTAACTCACACATCCCTAAAACATCAGTGATCCACCTCCGTGCTTTACAGTAGGAATAGTATTCCTTTCATCATAGGCCTTGTTGACCTCTCTCCAAATGTAACATTTATGGTTGTGGACAAAAAGTTAAATTTTGGTCTCATCAATCCAAATTACCTTGTTCCAGAAGTTTTGAGGCTTGTTTTTGTGCTGTTTTGCATATTGTGGGCGAAATACTTTGTGGCATTTGCGCAGTAATGGCTTTCTTCTGGCGACTCGACCATGCAGCCCATTTTTCTTCAAGTGCCTCCTTATTGTGCATCTTGAAACAGCCACACCACTAGTTTTCAGAGAGTCATGTAGTTTAGCTGATGTTATTTGTGGGTTTTTCTTTGCATCCCAAACAATTTTCCTGGCAGTTGTGGATGGCATTTTTGTTTGTCTTCCTGACTGTGGCTTTGTTTTTACAGAGCCTTTGATTTTCCACTTGTTAGTCACAGTTTGAATGCTGCAAACTGACATTTCAATATCAATTCCTTGGATATCTTTTTGTATCCCTTTCCTGTTTTATACAATTCAAATACCTTTTCCCATAGATCCGTTGACAATTCTTTTGCTTTCCCCATGACTCACAATCCAGAAACATCAGTGGCTGGATGAAAGATGCAAAAGTCTGTCTGGATCCCAGAAACTCACTCAGCTTTTATGCACACACTGATTACAAGCAAACAGGTCACAGGTGAGGATGTTACCTCTAGTAGCCAGTCAAAGCCATTTGTGTAAACTTCTGTGCATGTAAGTGCATGTAAGTCCAAAATCACCAGGGTATGTAAACTTTTGATCAGGGTCATTTGGATGTTTTGGGTTGTCATGATTTAAAAAGAGAAAGCGCAGTAGTTTCACAATAAATGGCTTAACCCTTCCACTAACTATGAGTGGAGAAACAGTTTTTGAGTTTTCATTCATATTCTCTGAAGAAGGCCAAGGAAGCAAAAATTCTTCAGACGTTTGTAAACTTTTGAGCACCACTGTATATCTTACTAAGGTTAGACCCTTAATTTAGACTTAACCAGACCTTCAAGATATCAGATGTGATGGAAAAAACTATTGACTTACTTTCTTGCCTTTCCCTCAGCTCATGGCACTGCACACATCCTGATGATAGCCAGCATCAGGCATGGTATGTGACACAGCAGGCTAATGCTGGCTAGTGTCACAACCTTTTATGTACCGCTGCACACAATCTCCTAATGCTGGGCACCATCACACCTTGTATGAAGGGCCTGATGTGGTAGATCAGCCTGTGATCCCATTAGACTATGGGGCCCAGCAGCGACTGCAACTTGTATAATTATACCACATACTGGTCTAGAACCACAATTCACACATAGCGTTTTTGCATAATTATTTGCTGTTTTTTTCTGCAGGAAAAAAGCTGTATTTTACAGTACTAGCAAAAGCTATGAGATTTCATAAATCTGCTGCACAAGCAGCTTTTTCTTACCTTTGCTCACCCATGGAAAGCATTGAGAACGTGCAAAAACGCTGCAAAAATCTCAGCATAACATTTCTGCTGTGTGTTTTTTCAGCATTTTTTGCAGCCCATTTGGTGAATAAAATTAACTTTATTAACTTGCACGGTGGCTTAATGGTTAGCACTGTTGCTTTGCATCACTGGGGTCCTCCAGTTTCCTCCCTCTCTCCACAGACATACTGATAGGGAATGTAGATTGTGAGCCCCCCAATGATAGTGCTATATAAGCAAAGGATAATAAATAATAATAATAAACTTGCACCATAAACAAATTACACAAGTAACATGCACCTAAAAAATGCAGCAAAAACACAGAAAAAATGCTGCATTTTTACTGCAAAGAGTGAAGGTTTTGGCTGCAGAAAAAAGCTTAACATGTATGAACATAGCCATAGCCGTACGCTGCATTACAGATAGACACAACCACATTAGTTATCCTGTATCACAATCTCACTGGCTGCAACATTTTGAAACATTGCTGCTACTATGTACAGTTAGGTCCATATATATTTGGACAGAGACTACAGTTTTCTAATTTTGGTTCTAGACATTACCACAATGAATTTTAAACAAAACAATTCAGATGCAGTTGAAATTCAGACTTTCAGCTTTCATTTGAGGGTATCCCCATTAAAATTGGATGAAGGGTTTAGGAGTTTCAGCTCCTTAACATGTGCCACCCTGTTTTTAAAGGGACCAAAAGTAATTGGACAAATGACTTCAAGGCTATTTCATGGACAGGTGTGGGCAATCCCTTCGTTATGTCATTCTCAATTTAGCAGATAAAAGGCCTGGAGTGGATTTGAGGTGTGGTGCTTGCATATGGAAGGTTTTGCTGTGAAGGAAACATGTGGTCAAATGAGCTCTCCATGCAGGTGAAACAAGCCATCCTTAAGCTGCAAAAACAGAAAAACCCATCCGAGAAATTGCTACAACATTAGGAGTGGCAAAATCTACAGTTTGGTACATCCTGAGAAAGAAAGAAAGCACTGGTGAACTCATCAATGCAAAAAGACCTGGACGCCCACGGAAGAAAACAGTGGTGGATGATCGCAGAATAATCTCCATGGTGAAGAGAAACCCCTTCACAACAGCCAACCAAGTGTAAGTAAATACAGAGGGTTCACTGCACAATGCAAGCCACTCATAAGCATCAAGAATAAAAAGGCTAGACTGGACTTTGCTAAAAAACATCTAAAAAAGCCAGCACAGTTCTTGAAGAACATTCTTTGGAAAGATGAAACCAAGATCAACCTCTACCAGAATGATGGAAAGAGAAAAGTATGGCGAAGGCTTGGTACAGCTCATGATCCAAAGCATACCACATCATCTGTAAAACACGGCGGAGGCAGTGTGATGGCTTGGGCATGCATGGCTGCCAATGGCACTGGGTCACTAGTGTTTATTGATGATTTGACACAGGACAGAAGCAGCCGAATGAATTCTGAGGTATTGAGAGCCATACTGTGTGCTCAGATCCAGCCAAACCGATTGTTCGTCGTTTCATACTACAGATGGACAATGACCCAAAACATAAAGCCAAAGCAACTCAGGCGTTTATTAAAGCAAAGAAGTGGAATATTCTTGAATGGCCAAGTCAGTCACCTGATATCAACCCAATTGAGCATGCATTTCACTTGTTAAAGACTAAACTTCAGACAGAACGGCCCACAAACAAACAGCAACTGAAAACCACCGCAGTGAAGGCCTGGCAGAGCACCAAAAAGAAGGAAACACAGCGTCTGGTGATGTCCATGAGTTCAAGACTTCAGGCAGTCATTGCCAACAAAGGGTTTTCAACCAAGTACTAGAAATGAACATTTGATTTAAAATTATTTAATCTGTCCAATTACTTTTGGTCCCTTTAAAAACAGGGTGGCACATGCTAAGGAGCTGAAAATCCTAAACCCTTCATCCAATCTTAATGTGGATACCCTCAAATGAAAGCTGAAAGTCTGAACTTCAACTGCATCTGAATTGTTTTGTTTAAAATTCATTCTGATAATGTCTAAAACCAAAATTAGAAAAATGTTGTCTCTGTCCAAATATATATGGACCTAACTGTATATGTCATGGCACTGAGGCCAGACATTTGTGGTCTGCACATAATAGGTGTTCACGCCTAACAATCCATGGCCCAATGTCCTTGAGGCTTCATTACTGAACCTACAGCCATATTCTAAGACACTATTACAGATATTAGTGAGGTCTGCCAAGCACGACCCCCTCCTCGCTTACTAGTTATGAGGCGTCCAGTAAATTATCAACCTTTTTTTTTCTGAACAGAAATTTCTGATGTCGATGAAAAAGTGCAAATCATGAAAGAACTGGTGAGAAACCTCCCAGAACCAAACCATGACACCTTGAAGTACATAATATGCCATCTAAACAGGTATGAATGATTTTTCTAAAAGGGAAAAATACAATCAAAACAAATATAGAATATGTATCTCTCGAAATCTGAGCTTGGATGGTGTAGCTGGGGACTTTACTATTATATTCCTAGAGCTAAAAGGGAATCTCACACATAATGTACCATGTAGATTCTGGTTGGAAAATTCCTTCAGCACAATACATTAAGGCTATGCGCACACGTCCGGAATTCCCGTGAGAATTCCGGAATTCCATGCCGCGTGAAATGCGCGAGAAATCCGCATTTTTAATTTCCGCATATTTCCCATGAAAAAATAGCATTTTGCAAGCGTAATTTGCTTGCAGAATACTAGCGATTTCCAAGCGATCTGTAGCATCGCTTGGAAAGCTGATTGACAGGTTGGTCACACTCGTCAAACATAGTGTTTGACAAGTATGACCAACTTTTTACTATTAAGGCTGCCTATGCAGCATCAGTAGTAAAAAGAGATAAAAATAATAAATAAAAATAAAAAATTGTGATATTCTCACCTTCCGACATTCTGGCGTCCCACGCAGCGTTCCCAGGCCTCAGCAATGCTCCCGGCAGGTCCCGTTTCCAGCGATGCCTTGCGGCAATGACCTTTGTTGACGTTGCGGTCGCATTGCGGAATCCCATAGGATGTCATGGGATGCTTTTTTTTGCGTTTTCGCTGCAATTTCGCGAGTAAAAAACGCTGCGAAAATGCCAAAAAAAAATGCTACGTGTGCACACAGCCTATAGGGAACCTGTCATGATTGCAGACAGGTATATTTTCCTTTGAAACACTTTGGCATTTCAGAGAAGATATTTACAGATCCACCTGGGGACCATTGCCGGAGACAAGACTAATCCAATGCTGCCCCCGTCCTGCTCCACCCAGCACTATTTCAGGTGATTGACAGGGGTCTCCCATAGCAAGAGACCTTAAGTAAAGGAGATTGTGAATGTTCCGTGCTGCTATTTTTTTCCTGAAGGAGAAGCATGTTAACTTTGAAACTCGTCGACAAATAAAAACCACAGACCCTTCCTGTGTGTATCTGGATTTGCTATTTCACTCACCAGCAGCGTGGAACATCCACAATCTCCTTTACCTATGTTCATATTTGGTCCGAAGATCTGTGGACCTGCAGCAGCTGGGATCATATTCTCTAAAATTGTTGGGTGATCACAACCTAACCAGGTTAGCATAACCTTATTATTTTTGAATACATTTTAACTGGATAAAACCCTATGGCACTTGTTTCTCCTACCTTCTAGCTCTATAGCAAGAGGCCTGTCAATCACCCAGAGCAGTGCTAGTAGAAGCCGGCCAGGGTTGGCCCTATACTAGCCTTGTCTATCCCTATGGCTGGACCTTTCAATTATATTTGCTCTAAAACAACTCAGCGTCTCAGATAAAATAATATACCTGTCTGCAATCGTGCAGCCAGGCTGTGATTTGTGATGCCTGTGGTTTGGGCAGCATGAATCAGATGACAGATTCCCAATAAGCATTTGTGGCACCCCTGAGGGTTCAGTCGCCACAGAGGTACTGCACCTCCTCCTGAGGTGTGGTGCCCCATCATCCATGTAAGGTGGAGACACCTGACCACACTCCAACACCTGCATCCCACACAACATAGTAGTGTAGCAAAGCACCTTTGGTAGTGGGTTGCCCTCCCAGGGCTGCGGGGTACTCGGTACCGGGCCGGTGTCAGGGGAATGTGTCACAGCAGCGGTGACCCGGTCCGGGGCCCTGGGCGCCCAAGTCAATGGCGAATTGTCTATGTAGTTAATGGAATAGTTTGTAACGCCACCTGTGGTGTTTGGCAAGCAAGATGTTAAGCCAACGCTGCGTGCAGATCCTCTGGGGCTGATGGTGTTCTGCAGCATAGATGGTGTAGCTCCCCACAGGTGAAGCTGTAACCCCAGGGCAGTGTAATTGCAATAGATGAGGATAGGCGCAGGCTGTGTGAGGAATGCGGGTATGCAGATGTAGCGGTGCTGACGGTGTTGGCGCACAAATGAATGGAAGACACCAGGGCTTGCAGTTCCAAAGCTTTACTCGCAGTCCGTGGTACACACTGGTGCCGTGTCCCCCGGGGCAGAGACTCCATCAACCTCCCGGGCAAGTCAGGATTCTCCTCTCCAACACTCCGCCAACATGTACCTTTCCTGAACGACTCCTCAATTGCGCCTTAAGGTGTGAAGAGCTCCAGTACCGTGTTACTCTGGAGTTCCTCCTGTCAGATGTTCCTAACAACTCTACTGGTATGGCAGACAGCTGTAGCCTATCTCGGGGACTCCCTTCTCTGGAGTCCTGGCTCTCTATTCAGTTGCTGTTGTGCCCCAAGTCTTAGATGGGAGTAGTGCATTTACAGCCAACTACTCCACCGGTGTCTGCTGCAGAACCACAAGCGTCCATACAACCTCGGGGACCGGGCCCCGGCCTTGCGCTGAGAACCTATAGGCAGGGTTCCTTTTCCAACCCACGTCTCCTCTCTGTTCTCCTACTCCTTCGTTCCGTACTGATCCTTCTCTCTCTTATGGAAGCTTAGGTTGCAGTTCTACGTCTTTCTCCTTCTGTTCCTTTCCCGTGCGAGCTGGCTCAGATCACTGAGGCAGCTGCAGCACTCCTTCTCCTCGGACCCGTCCTCAGACTCTCCTGACTGACTGTCCTTCTCCCGCCTGACCTCCCGTCAGACTGACCTCCAGACTCCACTCCTCAGACTGACCTGATCTCCTAAACCTTCCCAACCTTTTATATGGATCTCAACTCCACCCACATTCCAGCACATCCAGTGTTCCATGTAGGGAACCACCAAGGCACTCCTAATGTCTAGGAGGGGAAAGAGACCTCAATGTGGTTGTGCTGAACTACCCTGTCATGTGGGATGCGAGTGTTGGAGTGTGGAAAGGAGCTCCTAACTTACCTAGGTGGTTGGGCACCACACCTTAGGAGAAGGTGCAGTACCTCTGTGGCGACTGAGCCTCAGGGGCGCCACAGTAGCTCCCTGCTTGGAACACGAAGAGTGCTGGGAGGTGGGTGGAACTTAGTTGCACAAGTGAGCGTGAGATGATTAGGACTAGGTCAGTCTGTGAGAGGAGATCCCCTGAGTGGGATGGGTGGAAGGAGGTGCTGCAGCAGTCTCCTGTGACTTGGAGCTGCTGGCACTGGAAAGAGATATAGAAAGCCTGATTCTCCATAAGGAAGAAAGATTTGTACGGAACGTAAGGAGAAGAAGAGAACTAAGGACTAGGGTTGGAGTGGAACCCTTCCTCAAGTTCTAAGCGCATGGCAGGGGTCCGGTCCCCGAGGTTGTATGGATACTAATGGTCCTGCAGCAGACACCGGAGGAATAGAAGTTGTCACCACTTTATTCCCACACAAGACTTAGGGGCACAACAGCAACGTGAGTGAGCCGGGACTTGGTAGTAAGGAGTCCCCGAAGCAGGCTACAGCTGTCTGCCGTACAAGTAGAGTTCAAAGGAACATCTTAAAGGAGGAACTTGGGTTTAACACACAACCACAAGTACTTCATTACAAGCGCTAGAAAGGAGACGTTCAGAGAAGGCATATGTTGGCGGAGTCTTGGAACGGAGTACTTCATCTTGCCTGGAGGTTGGCTGAGCCCCTGACCTGGAGGACACAGCACCGAGGTGGGCACCTGTATGCACAACAGACTGTGAGTAAAGCTTTGGAACTACATGCCCTGGTATCCTCCGCTTTTTCCTGCGGTAACCCACTCAGCACTGCTACATCTCTGTGCTTAACACTGCACCGTTACACTCTCCTCACTATCTCCTCATTTACACTGCCCTGGGACTACAGCCCTACATGTGGAGGGCCACAACATCATTGCTGCACCACACCATCTGTCCCAGAGGATCTGTCTGCAGCATCGGCTTAACATCTTCATTGCTGAACACCACAGGTGGCGTCACGAATCATCCACTTATAAACTTTAATCATCAGCCACACTATTTCCTTTAACATGGACGCCCAGGGCCACGGACCAGGTCACCGCTACCGTGACACTTCCCATTGAAATCAACGGGCCCGGCTCCGAGTACCCCACGGCCCTGGCGGGTGACCCATTTTGGCGTCACGAACAGGATGACGAAGCCCGGTACCACCGGGTCCTGTGTGCTGAAGATTTACTACATTGGACTTAAAATTGCTGAGAATGTGCAAAATAACCAAGTTGATAGACTGTAAAATGGACTCTCAAAATGGCCACCGGCACGGTGAAGAAGGGCGTGACAACATGGGTGGTCCTAAGAAAAGAGCGCGAACTGTCCTGGACCTCCCCTGCCTGAACTTCTATGCAACAGCAACATGGCCCACCCCCAGAGGGGTTGGTATACTGGCTCGGTGTGGAGGCAGAGGAATGAGACGCCGCCCCCAGAAGGAGGAGCGAAGCTCGGTGGCGGGAAAGGAGCCCAGGAAGGAGAGAGAACGCCAGGACGCCATATTGAAAGAAGCACAGAGGCCTGAAGAGCGCGAGGAGGCTGAGCTGATCTTCCTCGGTGCACTGATTGAAGGCTCCAACCCCGCTTCCACCAGTGACCGCCAGAAGCTGGAGGACAAAATTGCCCAGCTGACCCACCGTCTGCCGCTGAAGCAGGAGGCTTTGTGGACTCTGAATCTGCAGCGCGCCCAGGAGGGGCCTACACCAATGGTACCTTCACCACCGGTACCCACCGCCACTGCACCGGTTCTCCCTCAGGCTGCACCTGCGGAACCTGCGGCTGCTGCGATGCCATCGGCAGCGCCTAGTACCACCTCCATGCTGCAACCTTTGCTGAGCGCTGCCTGCCAGGAGGAGTTACCCGAGGGCCTGGGAGCTGAGGAGGAAGAAGCTGTGCTCCTGCCTGGATCGAGCGCGGCCGCGCCGATCCTGCTGGAGGCCCTTGCGGACCCAGAGACGCCATCCGCTCCACCACCGTCCCCGGCCTCTGACCAGTCAGCTCCAGCAACCACCGCTGCCACCGGCTGCTGTCCAGTACCGGCACCGGAGCCAAGACACCACCGGGAAGCATCAGGTATGACCGCCGCCCTTGCAACCGGTATGCCCCCTGAGTTCCCGTACACCGCGTGCAATGGGCCGGTACCCCGCATGGGACAAATGGAAGAGCTGTGTTCTCAATTCCAAGGCACTAAGCTGACTGCGATGGGGAAGTGGAAGAAGGCTCTGCTAAAAAGAGCAAGGCTGGAGCAGGCGCGTCCCATTCGACATCTTCTCATCTCAGCAGAGGAGTCTGAGCAGCTGATGGGTGTTACTATGCATCATAGGTTCCCCCTTCCAGAGATTCATGATCCCCGCGTTTTACCCTACAAGCGGCCACAGGCAAAAGTTTCACCCGCGGTCCGAACAAAACCCAAGGCAGCAGAGATACCATCTGAAGCTGAGGTACAACACCCCCAGGTACAAGTTGCCACCCCTGCTGTGCCACAGGCAGCAGTTCCACCAGCTGCCACCTCATTCACACAGGCAGTCACCAACCTAACTCCTTGGGAGAAGGAATACCTGCAATTTGTTAACCCACCAGGAGGTGGAAAAACAGACAGTCTTCCCTGGAAGCAAAAGAAACCAGCTTCCACTACCCCCGGAGGGGACCACCAATAAAGAACATGTTTCCAAATAATCGAACTGTCTAAACTGTTACCCAGGAGGGTATTGGCACCGTTGTGCCCTCATTTGTTTGTGTTTTCCCCAGTTGGCACCAGTTTTTATTGAACTGAGAGATCATGGACAATAACTGATCCAAAAACTTTGTTGTAAATAGTTGCGCCTTTTAAGGTGTCCTCTCTTGGTTTTACATAGGCCTTCTTAAAATAAGAACTACCTCGGACTGGGAGCTCTGCTCCTATCATAAGGACATTTCAAGACATTTTTGGCTGGACCAGTGTCTACTTTATCCAAGAATAATCGCACTAATGTCTTAATAATTAATGCTTAGTATTTTATAGTGAAAGCATTTCTTTTATAAGAATAGGCTATAGTGATAGTCTTTAATAAAAAAAATTGATAGCAATAAAACAGATTTTCTACAGAATTTAGCTGGTAGCAATGTTTAGGTATCTGATTAGGAGTGAATGTTTTCTAAAGAGTTTAGCCTCATAGTGATGTTCTAATAAAGATGTGAAATTTGAATAAAGACTTGAATGTAGGTGACGAACCAGGCATCAGTGGTTGTCACACATGGTCTAGCAGAAACAGTAAAATGTGGAAAATGTGGAAGACAAAAAGAAGAAAAATGTGTTGATGATGGTACTTGAATTAGCAGTAAACTTCTTAGTAATTATTATTATCCAATAGCACTTTAAATTAGGTAATATGCTAAGTTATAGATAGTCTGTTAAAATGTTCTGCAATGTTCAAGAGTCAATGCCTCCCACATTGGGAAGTTTAGTTTAAGAACTGTTTATTAAGCATTTCAAAAATTTGTATGTTCCTTATTTGTAACATCTTTGTTTCACTTGCAGCCCGCGGACGTGCTGTGTTTAACAGGGGGGTATTTGGTGCCCCTGAGGGTTCAGTCGCCACAGAGGTACTGCACCTCCTCCTGAGGTGTGGTGCGTAAGGTGGAGACACCTGACCCCACTCCAACACCTGCATCCCACACAACATAGTAGTGTAGCAAAGCACCTTTGGTGGCTCCCTGCTTGGAACATGAAGAGTGCTGGGAGGTGGGTGGGAGCTTAGTTGCACAAGTGAGCGGGAGATGATTAGGACTAGGTCAGTCTGTGAGAGGAGATCCCCTGAGTGGGATGGATGGAAGGAGGTGCTGCAGCAGTCTCCTGTGACTTGGAGCTGCTGGCACTGGAAAGAGATATAGAAAGCCTGATTCTCCATAAGGAAGAAAGATTTGTATGGAACGTAAGGAGAAGAAGAGAACTAAGGACTAGGGTCAGAGTGGAACCCTTCCTCAAGTTCTAAGCGCATGGCCGGGGTCCGGTCCCCGAGGTTGTATGGATACTAATGGTCCTGCAGCAGACACCGGAGGAATAGAAGTTGTCACCACTTTATTCCCACACAAGACTTAGGGGCACAACAGCAACGTGAGTGAGCCGGGACTTGGTAGTAAGAAGTCCCCGAAGCAGGCTACAGCTGTCTGCCGTACAAGTAGAGTTCAAAGGAACATCTTAAAGGAGGAACTTGGGTTTAACACACAACCACAAGTACTTCATTACAAGCGCTAGAAAGGAGACGTTCAGAGAAGGCATATGTTGGCGGAGTGTTGGAACGGAGTACTCCATCTTGCCTGGAGGTTGGCTGAGCCCCTGACCTGGAGGACACAGCACCGAGGCGGGCACCTGTGTGCACAACAGACTGTGAGTAAAGCTTTGGAACCACATGCCCTGGTGTCCTCCGCTTATTCCTGCGCTAACCCACTCAGCACTGCTACATCTCTGTGCTTAACACTGCACCGTTACACTCTCCTCACTATCTCCCCATTTACACTGCCCTGGGACTACAGCCCTACCTGTGGAGGGCCACAATATCATTGCTGCACCACACCATCTGTCCAAGAGGATCTGTCTGCAGCGTCGGCTTAACATCTTCATTGCCGAACACCACAGGTGGCGTCACGAATCATCCACTTATAAACTTTAATCATCAGCCACACTATTTCCTTTTACATGGGCGCCCAGGGCCACGGACCGGGTCACCGCTACCGTGACACTTCCCATTGAAATCAACGGGCCTGGCTCCGAGTAGCCCACGGCCCTGGCGGGCGACCCACATTATTTTTAAGCGCAATTTAAGTTTTGCACGGCGAATAAGCCTCCTTACCTTGGCATGCCAGAGTTGGTTTGTCACTCTCCTCAAGGAGAAACCTTACCCCTTAGACCCTAGTCCAGAGCCTCTCATCTAGTTCTCAATCAGTTCTTATACTTTGCACTGATGAGGGGCAACACCCCGAAACACTGTGTCTGCAAATTGAGATTCTGATTTGGCTTTTATTCCTAAGTCATATTGCAAGGCTTGTTAAAGGGTCAATAGTGACTTGTTGTATCACTGCTTCCAACAGGTGGCGCTAGTGGCGCTATAGAGTCCACGTCCTTTTCCTCTTTGAAGAGGCAATTTGCGTATTAGTTTTCGAATAGTTTTTATCTTCAATTAGCCTGTAGATGGCATCAGAGTACCTCACAGCACCCTGCCTAGGACACTTCAGTTGTTTACGGCCCTAGTCATGTAAATTATTATGAATTTGAGAAAATTGGATGACTTGCTGTGGTCTAATATACTGTATGAAATGCAGACAAAATATGGAAAATGCAGGCAAAATATTCCCATAAACAAATGACACCTATTGCTATAAGACAAGCTGGAAATGTAAGAATCTATTTGACTGGGAGGAAGAGACAGATGTGAGGGTACTATGATGCTATGGTACCAAATCTTTCATGCGATCTCTCATCAGTCTGTATTTATACAACTACATTTCAACCATAATCCGTTAAATGTTTTATATAGATGTAAAGGGTGTTTCTACTTTTGGACTTTTTTTTCCACCAATTGTAAATGTGGAGTATCATTTTTATATATATCACCATTATTCATTCAATCATTCCAGGATACGTGCTTGCTAGTTGACCCAATTAGCATCCACCGGTAAGTGACCTCATTCAAGGATCATGTGACCAGACCTGTCCATCAGCCTCCTCCAATAGGAAAACATTGCACATGGAAAATCTGCTTTTCAATTGGAGGAGAATGAAGGGCGGGTCTGGTCACATGTTGATCCTAGCAGCCGCCCACAACGGTTACACAGGGATTCTAGCAATGAGTACAGGAAAGATATACAGTCTGTGAAAAAGACTTTATTAAAAAGCAAAGGTGGAGAGCGTGTATTACTTATATATTAGTAAGAGCTATAAAATCACGTCTCCAACACATTTATGGAAATAAAAAGGACAACCCCTTTAAGGTTAAATATAAGTATTTAATGCAAGGGTTTCTTTAAGAACTAGCTGCTGGTATGTAGCACTTCACTACTGCATCACATTTTGGCAGTGCTGTCTTTGGAAGGAGCAAGTTGAGTAACCAGCTGATACAGGCCTGCTGTCCCCGTCCAACTACTGAGCAGGAAGCTGGGGATTGCGAAGTCTCAGAGGTGCATGTCAATGCGAGTGTAATGTTGGATCAGTGCGTTTCACAACATTGCCCACGGACGATGAATATATACATGAGTGTCTCGTTATAGAATTTTTTTTAGCATTCATTAGGGATATTGGAAAGCTCAACTGCTTGTTTAGATTGTTTGCATAATACCAGGTCACTGTGGTTTTTCCACATTTGTTTAACTGTATTATGCAGCAACATCAGGTCAGTACTTAGCCAAATGCTGTGTTTCAGTAGTTGTAAGAATTAAAGGCCAGCTTAAATGAACACTACATTCACACAAGCGCGTAAGTGAACAGAAGAGAACACAAAGATGTCTTCGGTGTGCAGTCATTTTTATCTCTCAAGTCCACACACTTGAATAGCTGAGTCCAATCTGCAAAAACTGATCAGAGTAGGACACATAGGCCGGTGTCACACTTACGAGAAACTATGCAGCTGAACGCTCCGGTCCCTAGTGCTGGTGGCAGTGCCGGGTATTGAGGTGCGAGTTTCTCGCAATTGTGACCCCGGCCATAGTGAGTTTTTCTCAGATTGAGTCAATGAAAAAAACAACCATCGCACGCCCTTCAGGAACGCCCTTCAGGAGCACCCTGCGGACCGCGATGGAGCATACCCTCTACCACCCTGCTTGAGCTGTAGCTCTTTCTCTGCCCGGGATCACACTACCGTGTGTGATGCGAGAAACTTGCACAAGTCTCTCGCATTAACACCCGGCACTGTTGCCGGCACTCAGGACCGGAGCTGCAGCTGCATGTATTTCTATGCAGCCGCAGCTCTGGTCCTGAGTGATGGCAGTAGCGCCGGGTGTTGATGCAAGAGATTCGTGTGAGTTTCTCGCATCAAACAAGGTAGTGTGATCCCGGCCTCCATCAGTGGCTGAGCTAACCAAGGTGTCAAAATCCTACTAGGTACAGTATATAGTCTACCAGGTATGCAACTGATTATAACAAGCCATATCTTTAGCAGTTTTGTTTCAAAAAGTCCTGTAAAATGTACATAGTTGCCCAAGTTGTTGTGAATTTACCCTTATCAGACTGACTCATTTTATGGTGGATGCTCTAATACAAGGAACCCAGTGGGTGCATCTTAACCCAGAAATGTGAGCTTACAATCCTCCAAATTGGAGAGCAAATAGTTGATTACTTTCTTGGAGAAGTGGCACAAATAAAGGCACTATCCTAGGCATAGATGTGCCCATATCTGCTATAATTTATATCAGAACAGTTACAGAAAGGGCTCGTGCACACGACCGATTATATCGGACTAATGTTTGTTCTGTCCCCACATGAGGCGAATGGAGGTGTAGTTGAGTGGGGCTGAGAGAGATTCCTACCTTCCGTTTCCTCGATGCAGAGCAGACAAGACCATTGTTGCTGTTTTGCTGTTCATGCGTCCGGAGAGATGATACACACCAGATATTGTGAAGTCCAGACTTGTTTATTGGAAATCTGGACATACAGCATATGATTGGTAATGCAGTACTTCTCCAGAAATACAGGTGTAACGACCGAGGTGGTACAACAATGTGTGTGCAGCAAGGTGAGCAACAGATTTGTATGTGGTCAAAAAACTGATGCCTTCCACAGCCAGGTGAGCGTGTCTCTCTCGGGTGAAAAGGAAACTAGTAATGGCCTCCAGCAGGAAGAGAAGGAGTAACTGACCTGGAAGTGGGAGGCATGTACTATAATTAATTAGCTTCCGTCTGCTATACAGAAAAGGACAGCAGGTGGCAGCAGACCAAATGCAAAACTGAATACAAAGAAAGGTAACATAACACAATTATATAAGCATACAATCATAACCTTAGATGGAACAGCACAATGTTATCTATGGTTTCCACAGATATCACTGGTACCCTTGATATTCTATGGAGCTCTCCACATGTTCAAGTTTTTCCTTGGATCGAGTGTCGGATCAAAATCGGCAATGTTATTGTAAGAGTTTGTGAAAAGCATTAGACCGCACTCAGATGACATCCGATTTTCACAGACAGACTGAATGGAGAAGTTGGAGAAAATATTTTTTTTCTCTCCACCTCTGAGAAAAACTTATGCTACTCTGATCAAACTCTGAATAGAATAATCGGACTGTTTTTCTCGGATGGAGAGGAAATGGTGGCGGGCACCTACCCAAACATGCATCACTTACATTATACATTCATATTCATAGACATTATCTTTGTATCGGAGCAATGAAATAGTAGAAAATTGAAATCAGAAGAATGACTAAGCCGGATGGTGGTATTTTTTAAAAATAAAGACGTATTACGCTGGCCGCCCACAACAGTCCCACAGAGATTCTAGAAATGAGAAGCCATTAACCAAAAGCCCAGGTGATATTAATTTAGAATGAAGGGCTTGGTCCTCCTCCAGCTGCAGAACAACTCAGATGTATTCTCATGCTACCAGAATGTGTCTTGTGTCAGAGTCCGGAAATGACATCCTGGGGTTAATACGTACACGAAGAATAAAAATCCCCCTCTACACTCCTGTTTTGGGATTTACTGCTTTCAGTTATGGAGCAAGGAATAGTGCTACCTCTTCCCTGAGCTATTACTGACCATTTGCTTACATGAATCAGATATTGTCTGTAGGGGAAATCAGAAACAGACACTATCCGATCCAGGGGTAAGAAAATCCAACATACTGATGGAAGTCACAGAGGATGACTATGCACTTGTGCATTGCAATTTATGAAACTGGCCGGTATGTGTCCCCCAACCAAATACACAGGGAAATGTATCAGCAATATCACATACTAGAAAAATATCATAAGGCATAAAACTGGTGCAGATGACATATACCAAAAATGACCCACGTGCATAAATATGATATATTAGGCTGGGATCACACTACTGTGTGTGATGCGAGAAACTTGCACGAGTCTCTCGCATCAACACCCAGTGCTACCGCCGGCACTCGGGACCGGAGTGTGCAGCTGCACAGAAATACATGCAGCCACAGCTCCAGTCCTGAGTGCCGGCGGCAGTGCCGGGTGTTGATACGAGAGACTCATGCAAGTTTCTCGCATCACACACGGTAGTGTGATCCCGGCCTTAGATGATTTTCTTTATGTGTGGCTGGGTTAGGGTATTTTCACACACAGCAGATTTCTATGCCGTGATTACTTCAAATGTCCCATTTATTTAAATAGGATTTCCATGCTGCAGTAACAGCACCATCCAAATAAATGGAACTGATTTTTCACTCCTATGAATCAATTTGGCAATGATTTTTTCCTACAGTGAATCTGAAAGTGAAGGAACTTTGTAAATGATCTTGAGTGTAAAGCTGGGTTCGCATAAAATGTAAAATTATTTATCCAGAACAAACAGATGATTTTTCATAAATATTGTCACACACAGGCCATAAGTTTGTCAGCATATGTCAGTTTTTACTTTTGTACGACATCCTTATAGCATCCGTTTTACATCAACAATTTAAAATGTATTAATAGGCCGAATACAGTTTTTATGTTAGCAATTACAATGGATCCTTTTTGGATCCCGTGACATACGAATGGTTACTAATCCATATGTGGTTCATGTATTTTTTCCGCGCGTCCAAGAAAGGCTTCAGGGTAACCAAAAAGGAGCAGTAAACACCACGATCATCTCCTAAAGAGGATTCAGCTTCGCGATCAATTTAATGCAGAGGTTGATTAGGAATGGCCGGTGGGAGAGCATTTGCAGGCACAGTGAGGCGAAGATTTTTAGAGGCTGACCTGGTGTCAAGAAAGTCAGCAAAGAAGTCTCGTCTCTCCAAGATCATCAAGGAATGGGCTCGTTCTCACTTGCGATGCAATCAGACGAGTGCAATCCGATAAAAAAATTGCCCTAATGTTTTTCTCTGGTGCAGCTCACATCTAAGATTATTTCCGTATGCCGATTCGGCATGCGAAAACAATAGCATGCTGCGATTGCACCCTAGAATCGAATTACATGCACCCATATAAGTCTATGGGTGCGTGTGAAACATTGCACTGCACCCGAATATTACCTGACTGCAGTGCGATTCACGCCGACACCGGCAGCAGAGGATATGGAGAGATTACTTTCTCTGGCTCCTCTGCAGCTGTGCTCCGATTCTCTCAGGCGAAAGGATCGGAGAGCAGAGCTCTGACACTCGACTCCCGCTCACAGCTTTTTTAGATTTGCTCTTGCATCGGATGTGATTCGCTTGTGTGATTCCGGCCAAAGTTTAACATTCAACATGAAGTACATGGATTATAGGGATTGGGGTAGTTTTTTTTTCTCTAGACAAGCCCCCTTTAGACTGTCTGGGACATCTTGAACAGGGTTCCCCAACTCCAGTCCTCAAGGCCCACCAACAGATCATGTTTTCAGGATTTCCTTTGTATTCCTCAGGTGATAATTGCTTCAATCCTTATATCGAACTGCTCATGGTCATGCAAATCTATGGGTCCATGGAAAACATCATTTCACCTGAGTGCAGTCTTATTTTCACGACCTGACAGAATGGAGAAGATGGAGATTTTTTTTTTCCATCTTCTCCACATCTGCGAAAATCGGATCACACTATGAGCAAACTCTGATCAGAGTGTGATTAACATATTAATCCTGCTTTTCTCAGATGAAAGAACATATGATCTTGTGACCCTAGCCTTAAGCTACGTTGCCACAATGAGCTTTCGTGAGTTTTTGATGTTCTGCACCATTTCTGCACCTCACCTATTATGTAAATTGGTTTACTTATATTTCATTGCGTTTTTTAGTGCATTTTTTACATGTGATTCCAGTTTATGACCCTGTATTTTTGTCTCTTTTTAGTATGTCATCTTTTAAGCAAATTTGCCTAGTTTTTGATCTGTTTTGGTATTTGGCTTTGGCAAAACTTTATTGATATAGTCATGTGAAGATTACATGCATTTCTGATGTGTTTATGTGTTTTTTACCTACGTATTATCCGCATCTGATGCAAGTCTGCACATAAAAGTCAGCATAGTTATAACAGAAATTGACATGTTACGGATTTGAAACATCTACCTCAGGTCAGTGTACACTGAGTAAAAAAAAGCAGAGTGAGTGTGAACAATATGGGGGGATTTAAGTCATGCCTATCAATTGTATCATATCATACTACAGTCCTCCTTCAGCATGTGTAGCTGCAACAGGACACCTGGCTCAGCAGATGGTCTAGCCTTCTCTGCTTCAAAGTGAACACTCACACCTCCACCAGCCTAGTTAGTATCTACAAGGGTCATCTTGCGTAACTGATTCATTCAGTCGGATGGGAACTTCTTAAAGACATTTAAGGAGAATATGGTATTATCCTACTTCCTAGCTGTACCCGTTTACATCACTGAGATCTCTGGAACAGGCTGAGTGCCTTCAATTGTCTCGATTCATTGACAAAAGATACGGAGAAAAGATGAGTTTTCCATATACAATGAAAAATAAGTATTTATCTGTACAAAATTCCTCAATTACATAAATGTTAAAATTTACAGTAAAATATTTTATATATCAATTTATACGTATGGATATACATGATCCACAAGAAAAATGGCCACAGACTACAAGCAGAATATGCTAACAGAGCAGAACATAAGAGTAACCATTATCAGGCTGATAGTATCAGAAACAGTTAAATTGTTAGCATCCAACAGCTGATCTATTCAGGGTAAAGTGCCTCACATAGCCTACTATATAATGAGCTGAATGAACCTCCTTAGATTATAGACACCACCACAGTACCTATGATAGGCATATATGCAAAGTCTGCTACATAAATAAGTAAAGATACAAAGGTTAATTACCCATGGTAACGGTCCGTGCTGTGGCCACGTTCCCCGACGCGCGTTTCGCGAGCTGTGTTGTCGCTTCCTCAGGGGGCGTCATATTCTTGTCTCGATTTGTTGTGGCAGCCAAGCGTGGGGAGATACACAGAACAGCTTGTAGAAGCCAGGTAGTAGAGCCATGTTTGGTCTCCAGGGCTTGATAGGGACCCGGTCGGATCCGATTGCATCAGAATCACCGCCCTAATACCTTCCATAGGGAAGCTTCAAACACCCAGGTGAGAGGGGTAATGCCGCTCCCCGGGGCCCCGGGGTGAAAAGGGTGTGAACAACTAAGGGGGTAAAAGGCTTGTCTAAGGCCATATGCCTTCACTATTTGTAATGCTTGCTGTTCACTTCTATAGGGGGGACACGTCGTGATCTCGGCTTTAAATTTCCATGCTACAGGGCTGCTTTCTGGCCCTATATAATCCTGTTAACGGACCGGGCTTATATATAATGAGGAACTGGTGGCAGTTCTGTCGGGTTGGCAGGGCTCTGCTTCACTAACGCTAGGGAAAGGGGCCTCTCAGGCTGTCACAGATGTGAGCTAGTGTGGTGCCATGTCAGTGACTGTGTGGGCCACATCCTTTCACTCCCTATGCCTCACTGGACTCTTGTGGACAAAGGGTGTCTGTGTAGAACTGTACCCAGCAGGGGGTGCAGAATGCCACATTGGTGCCAGTGAGGAGACCATAGCACGTAATGGTGATGTCAGGTGGGGTGGCGAGGTGCAGGTTCGTCACAGTGAGCATAAGATTTCTATAAATTCCATCCACTTTGCTGGAACTGTAAGATGCTGTGTTTTTGACACAGCGAAAATATGCAGCATCAAAAACTCACCAAAAACTCATTGTGGGCACTCAGCCTTATTCTTCTTTGAAGTTGGAAGGTATGGTGTAGCTAATGTCTGCTATGCACAGAAAAGTTCAGTGAGCCTGGAGAAAAAGCAGGTGCTTGTGGGAAATGTAGTTTACAGTGGTCACATGGTCAAAACTGATGGAGCGTACACTACACATCGAAAAGAGAGACACGGTTATGGAGATTTGAAGTAAGAATGTAGCCAATGAGTATGTGAAGGCATAGTGGGGTTACTTTCGGCTACAGGGAGTTTAAAAAAAAAAGATTCTAGTAAAACCTCTTCCAGATGAAAGAACAAAGGGGACAGTTGAGTCTTTTTGTTGATTCGCTTATCGCTCTTTAGGCTAAGTTCACACATAGCGGAACTCCCGCGGAAGTTACCGCGAGAATTCCAGAATTCCATTCTGCGGGAAAATCGCATTTTAAATTCCCGCGATTTTCCAGCGGAAAAACTAGCATTTTGCAAGCGTAATTAGCTTCCAGAGTGCTAGCGTTTTTCAAGCGATCTGTAGCATCGCTTGGAGAACTGATTGACAGGTTGTTCACACTAGTGACTAGTGACTAGTGTGACCAACTTTTTACTATTGAGGCTGCCTATGCAGCATCAGTAGTAAAAGATCTAATGTTAAAAATAATAATAAAAAAAATCGGGTTATATTCACCTTCCGACGTCCCACGCAGCTTCCCCAGGCCTCTGTGATGCTCCGACAGGTACCGTTCCCAGAGATGCATTGCGGCAATGACCTTTGATGACGTCGCAGTCTCGCGAGACCGCTACAGCATCGCGAGACGCGACGTCAGAAAGGTCATTGCAATGCATTACTGGGAAGAGGAGCTGCCGCGTGTATCGCTGAAGCCTGGGGACGCTGCACGGGACGCCGGAAGGTGAATATAACACGATTTTTTTATTTTAATTCTATTTTTCACAGGGATATGGTACCCACAGCCCAGAGGACAGTCTCCTCTCCTCCGGACTGTGGGTACCATCCGCAAATGTTTTGCTTACTTTTCGCATGGTGGGCACAGCCACATGCGGAAAGTAAGCAGAACAATGCATTCCTATGTGGGCGGAATCGCCACGATTCCGCAAAATTAATGAGGATGCTGCGGATTTTTCTGCGATGTGATTCAGCTGCGGGAAAATCTGCAGCATTAGCACAACATTGTGGAATCCCGTAGGATTGCATGGGATGCTGTTTTTTGCGTTTTCGCGGCAAAATCGCCCAGTAAAAACGCCAGAATGCAGCCTCAATGTTATCACAAAGGTTAAATGGCCAGGTTCAGGGCCTTTGACAATCATAATCATTACAATTGTGCTATCAATAACAACCCCCTCTCCTTGGATGGGAGGACACAACTGCAGTATCTGTTAACATACAACACCACGCTTTTAGGCTAAGTGCACACTTCATTGTCACTTTTCCTAATGCATATGTCAGTATTCTCATAAACCGTCTGTTAGGCGTCGGGTTCCTGTCGCTGCACAGCAGGAATCCCAAACTTTGCCTTCGGCGGTCTCCCATTCCTCTCTGGCTGCAGTGGAGCCTGCTCAGCAGATTCATCGATCCAGGCGCTCTGCTCAGACCAGCTCTGTAGTTTTGGTTGCTGCAGCCACCTCTGGTCCAGCCATAGCAACGAATGCTGGTCAGCAGCGAGCTACTCTAGGGACTAAGTGCTCCTTTCGGTCCACTGAGCATGCCCGTGGGACAATCTCTCATTGGAGATCGGAGGTCACATGCTCAGGTCCTTCTTCAGCTCGGATTGGACCATCAGAAAGGACAGGAAGGTCCCGGAAGGACACGGCTATAAAAGGTTCACATGGCCCCCCCGCCATGTGCTATGATAGACTCTGATGCTATAACGTTTAGTGTGTGTGAGATGACGGATGTATGAGACTGGTGACTGACTCATTAAGATTCCCCCTCCTCTGATACGTATGAGTTAGGGTTCAGGGATCAGAGTAGCACCATTGTACTAGCACTGCTTAGCGCCGCAGTCTAGTCTCTCACCGTTCTCTAGCGCCTTGGGGCGTCGGCCAGTACAGGCCTTACGTACCGCTGCTACCGCTGTGTCTGGCAGAGCAGCGCCGCCCTCTATTACGTGCGCTTACAGCACAGTTGTTAGGCTGGTGGGTGGTTATCACCGGGGCATACATTGCATTCGCTCTGAGCGGTGCTGCATATAGCAGTGACCTGTGACGGTAACAAGTCTCGCTTACACGCCAGCTGGTGTGCACTTCGTGGAGTAACAGAGTCCGCCTCTGAAAGCACAGGGTCTGGGTTTACCCGCCAGTGTCCGGCTTTCTCATACTTTATATCTCTCCTCATTGCTTAGCTGCAGGCTATCACCTCTGCACTGTGGACCCCGGGCTGCGAACGCTCCTCAAATCCAATTACCATCTTTATTATTGGGTGCGTTCTGCCAGCCCTTAACACCGACATTCTCCAGATGGAAACCAAAAATGTGTGTGTGTGTGTGTGGGGCGGTTGGCCACAATTTGACCGATTTGTGTTTGCATACCGTTTGTTTTATAAGAATGTGCAAGACTACTTTACCTTATGGGTGTCATCTTAAAAAAATTGTATCTTGTGGTATTTTTTGTGTGTGAAGGCTCTCTATCCTGAAGGGATATCTAGTCATCCGTCCAGACTATGGCCATTGTTGGGGGTACACTTCCTGAGCTTATGTGGGTCACCCTCCCAGGGCTGCGGGGTACTCGGTACTGGGCCGGTGTCAGCGGGACGTGTCACAGCAGCGGGGACCCGGTCCATGGCCCTGGGCGCCCAAGTCAATGGCGGAATGTACATGTAGTTAATGGAATAGTTCGTGACGCCACCCGTGGTGTTTGGCAAGCAAGATGTTAAGCCAACACTGCATGCAGATCCTCTGGGGCTGATGGTGTGTTGCAGCATAGATGGTGTAGCTCCCCACAGGTGAAGCTGTAACCCCAGGGCAGTGTAATTGCAATAGGTGAGGATAGGCGCAGGCGGTGTGAGGAATGCTGGTGCTCAGATGTAGTGGTGCTGACGGTGTTAGCGCACAAATGAATGGAAGACACCAGGGCTTGCAGTTCCAAAGCTTTACTCACAGTCCGTGGTACACACTGGTGCCTGCCTCTGTGCCGTGTCCTCCGGGGCAGAGACTCAACCTCCTGGGCAAGTCAGGATTCTCCTCTCCAACACTTCCCCATGTACCTTTCCTAAACGACTCCTCTATTGTGCCTTAAGGTGTGAAGAGCTCCAGTACCGTGGTACTCTGGAGTTCCTCCTGTCAGATGTTCCTAACAACTCTACTCGTATGGCAGACAGCTGTAGCCTCTCTCGGGGACTCCCTTCTCTGGAGTCCTGGCTCTCTATTCATTTGCTGTTGTGCCCCAAGTCTTAGATGGGAGTAGTGCATTTACAGCCAACTACTCCACCGGTGTCTGCTGCAGAACCATAAGTGTCCATACAACCTCAGGGACCGGGCCCCGGCCTTGCGCTGAGAACCTATAGGCAGGGATCCTCTTCCAACCCACGTCTCCTCTCTGTTCTCCTACTCCTTCATTCCGTACTGATCCTTCTCTCTCTTATGGAAGCTTAGGATGCAGTTCTACGGCTTTCTCCTTCTGTTCCTTTCCCGTGCCAGCTGGCTCAGATCACTGAGGCAGCTGCAGCACTCCTTCTTCTCAGACCCGTCCTCAGACTCTCCTGACTGACTGTCCTACAGACTGAACCTTCTCCCGCCTGACCTCCCGTCAGACTGACCTGTCATCCTACACTTTCCCACTCTTTTATATATCTCAACTCCACCCACTTCCCAGCACATCCAGTGTTCCAAGCAGGGAACCACCAAGGAACTCCTAATGTCTAGGAGGAGAGAGACCTCAATGTGGTTGTGCTGAACTACCCTGTCGTGTGGGATGCGAGTGTTGGAGCGTGGAAAGGAGTTCCCAACTTACCTAGGCGGTGGGGCACCACACCTTAGGAGAAGGTGCAGTACCTCTGTGGCGACTGAGCTTCAGGGGCGCCACATATGCATCTGGCGGCAGCTACAATTGTGTCCCGAGCCTAACGTAGATATACGACATCCCACATGAAGACTTACTAGGGGATCTAATCCTTGATTTTAATTAGTACAAGGTATTTGACTCACAGAGGTTATTTTCTGCCAATAGAAGTGAAAATATTTTCAGAATTAGTGAAGAAACAGTTATTTTTCTGGTATTCTGGTTCACGCTTGTATTGAGTCATCTTCATCCACTTCCTGCCTGCCAATGTATAAATTTCTCTAGGGCTGTGAACAGCTGCAGTTCACAAGTCCATCCACTGGCCATTTACGCCTGTGTGATTCAGGATCGGCATGCCTGATAAATTAAAGGGGGAAGTGACTGAGCTTCATTCTTCCTGCCAGAATGTCAACTTCATCCAGGCAAACTATTGTAATCTGTGCAATGTAGGACTATAGAATTCATCTTTATCCAATGAGTAATGCACGTGATACAAGTGACCGGGTCAGTGACCAATTTAGCATATTTCCTCCCTCTAAGACCACCTTTAACTTCCTGTAGCATATTTCTGTATCTTATGCCTAGTTGTTGTTCTGGTTGTATCTGTTTTGTCTGCAATGTATTAATTTCTATGATTTCATTCAGCACATTCAGAAAGAATATTGACATATTGCCATGACTCATAAAGAAAGATTTCTGATTCTTTCCCACATATGTGATCCAAAGGGGTGTCCTTTTACCATACATTTTGCCAGGATGGGTGTCTGTCTGTAGTAGACATACACTCCCGAAAATGATACATGACAGAGCGCGCAGTTGTTCTATTGGCACCGTTGCACTCTATAGTGTAGGGGGTTTGGACGCAAGCCCTGACAGGGCCACCGAACGGGTGCCTGAATGTAATGCACCCTTTAGCTCTCCTAAGATGAAGCTGGATGAAGCAATGCCTAATGAGTGAAGCAGCAAGTACATATGACATTTAGTAGGTTTCTGCTAGTATTAGATCAGATTGACAAATGTATTATTTTACATTTCTCTAATTTATTTTAATTCTGAATGTTGTTTTTTCCCGTCAGTGTCATAGAGCACTCCGAGATGAATCGTATGACCACTCAAAACATTGGTATTGTTTTTGGGCCCACCCTGATGAGACCAGAGAAGGAGCAATTTGCTAACATTGCTGCTAATATGGTTTATCAAAACCAAGTTGTGGAAAATTTTCTCACTCATTATAAGGAGATCTTCAAGGACAGTCCAACGAAATCTAGTAATTCCCCCTGTACAGAGAATGAATGTGAGGCTAAAGCCCACATAGAACTGTCCACCCCTTTATAGAACTGTACAACTTTCAGGAAGAGCCTCGGACAAATACCTCCCTATAGATTCCCAGTTCTTCAGCATCTGGAATGGACATTTATGTGGGAGATTTAAAGCCAACTGTACAAGGTATTCAAGGTACAATGACTGTGTTCTTAGCTATTTACTAAGGAAATAAAATTGCTTATTAGTAGGTCTAAGCTGGAACATACACAATGGATGTGATATTTGGCAAGGTTTATACTCTGATGAATGCAAATGTTTAAATTTAATTGCAATTTATTGTTTTATTTTTATATTATGCTTAATATATTTGCATTTTCACTGTTTTTTTTCTGAACAAGTGTTTGTATGTGGTTGAGCAGATATTAGGAAAAACATTTATAATACGTTCTGCCTAAATTTGCGACCTGTAACTTTCCAGCTGTTATCAGACTACAACTACCATTCACCTAGGCTGATATGGAACATGGAGCACATATATGCTGGTTCATTTATTGACAGCTGGAGTCAAGATGTAAATAATTAGATGGGATGGGAGGAAGAGCGCCCGATATTAAAAGCATGAAACCAATGCTCTTCATGCTGGTTTATGAGAGGTGAGCGGATTGATCCACTGCAAATTGATTTCAAGTTGAATTTCCTCAAATTCGCAGGTCCATACAAATTCGAACCCTTTACAAATCGTTTTGCAAGGATTGCAAAAAAAGAATGCCGGGTGCCATTTCACGCACTATAGGAGCCAAAGAGAGCTCCAAATGGTGTCAGGTGTGGTCCTGCATTATTCCCCATAATTCCTTGCATTGCAACTGTCAAATCAAATAGTTTTGTGCGGCCAATCAGAGTGGACTAAGATAGCCACTATAAAAGATGAGGGCAGGATAAGCAGTGGTTTTAGGATTTTATAGCATAGGGATTGGAGGTCAGAGCGCACAGGTCATTCCACAAAAGTCTAGGAAAAAAGGCCTAATCTGATTGTGGTGTATTACTGTTCTGAAATATGTTGAAAATGTTAGTGGTAGTCTCAGTCTGTGATTAATAATCCAAACATTCAAGTGATCTATAGGGAGGTGCTGTGCGGCACAGAGTGACTGTGAATTACTGTAATTGATCTGTGATATAATATGATATAGTGACAAAGTGTGCATGTTGTAAAATAATACAATATTATATATATATATTTATATTTAAGCGCACTACCTTGTAATAGTTTAATATTAGGCTCATACACACGCCACCCAAATATTGCTGTTGGTTACCATCCATTTTGCTCTGTCAGTTGGACATTACTGGGGCTGTGTTTGCATTAAAGATCTCATCACAAGGGGTTCAATACATTTCTAGGAGACTTCGGAATATTCTACACATATTTTCAGAGCAATTAGAGGCATTGCAGTATTGCAATTTTTTTTGCAAATCAAATTTTGAGGAAAATCCATCAAAGCAGTTGAATTCGAATTCCAAATAATCCGCTCATCTCTATACCACACCCTTCTCCTCCTCCTGGGACAGGAGGGCCTATCTTTTGTTTTCTACTTTTATGAGGCAGAAACAGAATTAGTGTAGAACTCCGCCTTTCAAGAAATGATCTGATGCTCTTGTGCACTTAGAGGGAATTTTATATGGGCATGTAGGTCATAGGAAGCTGAAAAAAATGATTCCTTGATATCTACGATCTGATGACTTATTCCAGGGAAATCCATGTTTTTCTTATATGTAAATGAGCTGTTAAGATCTATGGGCTGGACACAGATCCTCATGAGAATCTACCTCCAGAGCTTATTATAAATAAAATAAGGTATCATTTTTTTCAGCTTCCTATGACCTACATGCCCATATGGATGGCTTAATAGGGTGGATCCTACTGACAGATTCCCTGTAAAGGTTGTAAAAGAGGCAAGTATTAGTTCACTCAGTCACAAAACAATCGACTTCTTCTTTTTCTGCTCCCAGTCGAAAGCATACAGTTGTGTTCATGAGGTCTAAAGCTGTCCATATACTTAGGGACTTGTTCAGCCAACAACTATGCCTCTAGATATAGCCTTGCAGCGCTGGGGTCCAGGGTTCAAATCCCACCAAGGACAACATCTGCAAGGAGTTTGTATGTTCTCCCCGTGTTTGCATGGGTTTTCTCCGGTTTCCTCCCACACTCTAAAGACCTACTGATAGAGAATCTAGATTGTGAGCCCCAATGGGGACAGTGATGATAATGTCTGTAGTGCACTGATGAGCTAATGGCATTATATAAGTGAGTAAAATAAATAAAAATAGATGTTGGTCTCAATAGTGGATATATGGGTTGAAATGGGACAACTCCTTAATAATAATAACCATGTAACCATGTCACAGGTCCAGATTAGTTCCATATTTAAAGTTTTTTAATTATAAAGCCAATAAATGCAGCAATTCATGAGCCGTATATAATACCATCTGTTTTTCAAGCCGTAGTATGTCCCATTGTTGTCCATAGTAGTACCGCTGCATTCCCCATATCTTGCACTATTGCCTTACGAATTATCAGCAGATTATTTGGAATTATATTCATATTTGATCATGGATCAAATATCTTTAATATCGAATAAACATGAATCAAAATAAAATTTCAGCTTTACCAGAATATTTAGAGCTGAAAATGGCCTAATGATGATTTGGACTTTATTCATAGGGCAAGTTCTGAAAAGGAGATGCAATCAGAGACTGTACAACAAAATGACAAGAAAAAACAGTTTATTAATATACGGAGTACATGTGTTAATAACAGTTTGTATTTGTATATTCACAACAGGATCATCTATTTATATGATAATTTACACCTCAGGTTTGAATACGATCTTCGGTGACACAAAGAAATGTGTTATTGTGTTACTTTTATTTGCTATGAAAGATAAAGTTGTTTTATTATCCTTATTGGTGAATATGTGTAGATGCAATGATTTTCTATATGTAATAAAATAGTTGCCAAGCATTGTATGTTTGACTTCAGAAAGTCGTGAAACACCTGAAAATTTACCAAAGAGTTGAATGTTTTGTAAAATCTCAAAAAATTATGCAAAGAAAAAGTTGGTGTCCAGAATACACAATAAACATTGAAAAAGGCACAAACAGAAAGTTTGGTGGAAACAAAAAAAGGTGTAAAACTCTAAACTCTCTACAAAAAAACTAGGACGTCCATGTCTGCTTCATTGGGATGATGAACAATTTAGAAATTCCATTCATATCTAAAATTGGCTTTACCTCCTACTAAAATTAGTTCTACATGAAAGTAAAAGGTATACATTTTAGCATCCATATCAGGTACATACATAGATATCATAGGACCATGAACAAAAGGTTGGATTTCCCTTCTTTCCTCAACATAAAAATCACTAAAAGTTTCCCAGTCAATGATAGCTAACATTTGTTTTCTTTCCAACAAGACTGGTCCAGACCTTCCTTCATCAAGGATATTTTTCAAAATGTCACTGACTCACTGCTACTGTGAGTAGGGGTCGAAATGCAGTGACAGACAGGAGGCAGAGCAAGGGTTAACAATTTTAACCGTTTTAATTCAATAAGGGGTTAACTCCTCGCAGGGCGATGAATGGATAAACGAGGGAATAAACAGTTCAATTGCAAAAGGATATGCAGAGTAATGAACAAGGTAGCGGCAGTTCTTTTGTACACTTATCATGTCACAAGTTCCTCAGACTGCAGATACTACTTGGAGGTCAGCAGCGCCAACAACGGCTGATGTGGTGCTTGTCCAAGAAGGTCCTGCTGGTAACGGCAGTCCATCTTTTGGCGTCAGCGGTCGGTCTTCGGCACCTTCCCTGAGCCCCTAGTCCATAAGCATGTGCAGCCGTAACAAACAATGCCGCAGCACAATAAGGATCCAACGTGAGCTAGCAAGTATAAACTAACAAGGTAGGCCGCAAATGTCTGTCCAGTACTTGGTTTTCTCTATGTGGCACCTGCGCTGTACGCACGGTCACGAAGCGCACGACACCTTGCTCTCTGGCAGTTACCGGGTACACTGCACTTCTCTCTCTGGAATCCCCGCTGATGACGGCGGAGGTGCACGGATGAGGGCCGGCACAGTCTCACTGCTTGGGAGACGGAGTACTCCTCTCTCTGTGGCGCACCGCATGTTCCCGCTAAGACTCACTGTTTCCGCGCGCGCTGTGGCCGCTACCGCTTGGCCACACCCCCTGCTTCCGGGTGCAAAGGTCTGTCTAGTCTCGTACTCTTTCCCTCAGACAACAGAGCAGACAGCCCTGACAGTTCTGGACCCGGCACAGGACAGGTACCCACGGCCCGATTCTCTTCCTCACACTACCCCCAATTTTTTTTATTGCCGCTGTCCTACCATAACTGCTATGTTACCCTGGGCGTACCTTATATTGTCCCTACTGTTTCCCCTGTACTTCCCAATGTATCGGTATATGTATTCTACACTTCATTAAGAGACCAGCCAGCCAAAATGCATGTCTCATGACTTTATGACCAACTATTAAGGGCAGCAGTTTATTTACACATACAAAGAAAAGAAACACATTTTTAAAGAGACATTCTCCTTTCAAACATTTATAGCATATTCATAGCTGCCGTTTCCATGACTTCCATATAAATGGCTAAATATGCCTACCAGAGGCCACTTTAGCAGGCAGGACAAGGGTCATTGGCTCACATTTTTGGGATATGTGTGTGTCCCTGAGATGGCGCTTGTGACATATCCTTTGGATATTAATCGGTAAGTCTATGCTGCTGTTCAAGGTCTGCGCTGCTGTTCAAGGTCTGCACTTCTGTTCAAGGTCTGCGCTTCTGTTCAAGGCCTGCCCTGCTGTTCAAGGTTGCATGTATGTTCAAGGCCTGCCCTGCTGTTCAAGGTCTGCGCTTCCGTTCAAGGTCTGCGCTGCTGTTCAAGGTTTGCATTTATGTTCAAGACCTGCCCTGCTGTTCAAGGTCTGCGCTTCTGTTCAAGGTCTACACTGCTGTTGAAGGTTTGGCATTTGTGAAAAAGGCAACTGACCATAACATAGAAAATTAGACTGCCCAATTAAAGTTCAATATGGATATAAATATGCTTAAAAATGTTTATTTTGTTCCACTGAATGTGATTAACAGATAATTTTTCAACAACTTTTCTATCCAAGATGAACTTTGCCAAGATTATACCTATAGATAGATGTGGAAATGCATACACATAGAAAACAAAACAGTATATAAAGAATATATATGGTACATGAAACATTGTAATGGTTTGCTATACTCTTATGAACTACACCTGCACAAATCCTGGTCTTGGGATATGTGTGGGTCACAGAAGTAGAACCTGTATTTGTAACACATTTGTTGAATATCCTTTCGATCTGCCATAAATTTCTAAATTGAGAAAATCCCTGTGCTTTTTATATTTTGGAGCGAGAAGACAAATGGTTCCCAAGGAGAAGGATCATCTAGATCAAACTGAGGAATCTTTTTCACCATGTTAGCTCCAGAAATCCAGTAACACTTGATGAAACATCATACGTATTCCTAACAGGTCCAGTTTATTATGAGTTACTAGTAGATAGTCTAGATCAGGGGTGTACAAGCTGTGGACCTAGGGGTCCCAAGTGACCTGCAATACCCTTCTATGCGGCCCTCAACCATCTCATCACAGAGATTCTTCACAGTGTCTGGTAGTTGTGCTCATGTATTTGGCATGTCAGTGAGAGGAGTGGTTGATAGCACCATAGGGACAGTTAGTAATGGTGCACTGTGTCTGTGTGGTCCTCACTAGGACCCCCATATTTAGCATAATGGGAGTCTCATAGCACAGAAAGGACTTGATAAGGTGAAGAGACCATGGATGACTACTGCTATATTCACTGTGTTTTATGGGAGAAGGGAAACACTCAACTGTTTCAGCATTTAACGCAGGCTATTTGATAAAAAATGATAGTTGAGGATCCAACTGCTGAGACCTGCACCAATAAGCAAAACAAGCCTGACAAGGCACTTTTACCCCTGCTAAGAAATGCAGCAGTAGGTTGGATGCTCATTCTCTATGGGGCTGCTGGAACAAGTGGAGCGCAGTGCTCAGCAACCTCATAGGGAATGAACGGAGCAGAAGGCACACGGCCACTTCATTCCACTCCAGCAGTCAGATCCCCAGAAACAACAAGTTATCACCTATCCTGTAGATAGGTACCAATTTGTTTTCACCAGACAAGTCTTTAAATTACAATGGAGAAAGCTGAATGTTTGGTTTCTTCCTTTTTTGATTGTGAATGGGGAGAAGGGGAATTGTATCCTCCTGATAAGTGGGAGTCCTAAAAATAGAAGTAGCCCCTATTAGATATTTATGGCACATACTTTTCAGAAGTAAGGTAATACTCCTAATTTGCGACCTTTGAGGTTGGTTCAGTCTGACAATGCGGCCCTCAGATCAAAAAAGGTTGTTAACCCCTGGTCTAGATAGGTTGGGATTCTGTACGCAGGACCTACAACTATGACTTTCTGATAGGGTGTCTGAAATTAAAGTTTCCAAATTAGACAACACCTGCAATATAATTGTTTCCTGTTATTTAGATTTACTAATCTTACTTCTAGTGTTACATTAAACATCATATTATTGTTAGTTGAAATTATAATATGTAATACGCTATTAAAGAAGATCTTTCACCAAATTTTCCATGTTGAACTTGGCACAAGATATAATATCTCCATTGATGAGATATTAGCCATCAAAGTATTTGGCACTTAATGAGTTATTTTTTTAAAGTCACAATACATGTTATTAGTGTTTGCACTGGGGGGGGGTCCTTCATCTCCCTGTATAATGCTGAATAATAAGCAGATAGCAACGTAAATAAGAATATACCCAGACCATAGCTTAGAGCATATTTCTCAGTGTCTGAGCTGTATAATGACAGCCAGCCTGGTCTCCTGGTCTAACCTCCTGCATGATTAGAAAGCATAAATGACTAACATCTCTCAGATAAGTTCATTTTACAAACCCAGCTATAAGCTCTCCTCCTCTCCTATTATTTTCAGCTTTGCTGTACTACCTTTTGCCTCATACTGTGAGATGTTAAGACAACCCTGATCTGACTGCAGAGTGAGTACAAGTTGCCTCAGTAATAAAGCAGACATAAGTATCATTACTGACACACTCAGTAATTTGGAGTGCTAATAGAAGGGTTTATAATGTGACATAACTAAACTAGGCTGCCCTCCCCCTCCCCCAACACTGACTCATGTAGGAGGTTAGACCAAGAGATAAGTGCTTGTATCATTACATCTCCCATACTGAAAAATCTGCTCTAAGTTATGGTGGAGGTTTGCTCTTGTTTCCTTTGAGTGTTGCTGCTTATGATTTGTCAGCATCAAATAGGTAGAAGAAGTACAAGCCCCCAATAAAAACTGTCTAATACTACCCACTTGGTCTTTAAAAATGTTAACTCATGAAGTGCCAAATACTTTAATTGGTAATATCTCTGTGACGGAAAATTGAAATTAAAAAGAAAAAAAATGTTATTCTGCTCTACAGTCACTATCGTGCATCCAGTTCAACATGAGAAATTTGTTGAAAGGTCCTTTAAGTATTTTACATATCTGACATAGATTGCTAATTTATATTTAGTTGTACAGTAGCATTTGATGTAATATAATTTCTCTTATATTCTATTGGTTGTGTGACATATATCTGCACACTTCCCTGAATATTTAAGTAAACATTAAAGGCTATGGACAAACATTATTTTTATATACTTTAGTGGTTACATTTGGTTAATAAAATTACAGTGTCAGTGTGCAATCTTCATTCTTTCATTCTTTTTTGGACTCCGAAAAAATTTTTGCAGATTTTTCTCTTGTGGCAGTTTGTTTTCAAGCATATAGGCTGGAAGTGAGGTATGCTTGTATCTAGGGTGCTGCTCTCTTTGTTATCATTATACAGCTTCTTTCCTTACTTATTTCCTCTTCATGTCCTTTCCTCCTCAAATGTAACTTTTCTCTGCCCTCCCTGAGATACTGTATACCCTCTCCATGCTGCAGGAATCTGTGTACAATCACCTCCCCTTTCCTGCTGCTGTCTCTAACAGCAGGAGAGGGGAAGGTGAGAATAGACAGAATTACGAAGAGGATCTCTGACAGATCTGTAGCATTTTTGCAAAAATACTCAGCTAGAAAAGAACTTACAGACACTGTAGCAGCAAAATAGTAAAACGAAATTATAAAGACTTTATAGAAGGTTACTTAATTCTGCAGTTAGGAAACAAACAACCAATACAAACAATTATGTGCAAAGGGGTACATAGCCTATAAGTAACACAAGTAATCAAGTCTGTAACTAAAAGCAACAACAAGTATTTACCTATTTAAAAATTAATAGCACCCGTGTGCAATCTACAGTGCCTTGCGAAAGTATTCGGCTCCCTGGAACTTTTCAAGCTTTTCCCACATATCATGCTTCAAACATAAAGATACCAAATGTAAATTTTTGGTGAAGAATCAACAACAAGTGAGACGCAATTGTGAAGTTGAACAAAATTTATTGGTTATTTTAAATTTTTGTGGAAATGCAAAAACTGAAAAGTGGGGCGTGCAATATTATTCGGCCCCTTTAACTTAATACTTTGTTGCGCCACCTTTTGCTGCGATTACAGCTGCAAGTCGCTTGGGGTATGTCTCTATCAGTTTTGTACATCGAGAGACAGAAATTCTTGCCAATTCTTCCTTGGCAAACAGCTCGAGCTCATTGAGGATGGATGGAGTTCATTTGTGATCAGCAGTTTTCAGCTCTTTCCACAGATTCTCGATTGGATTCAGGTCTGGACTTTGACATGGCCATTCTATCACCTGGATACGTTTATTTGTGAACCATTCCATTGTAGAATTTGCTTTATGTTTGGGATCATTGTCTTGTTGGAAGACAAATCTCCATCCCAGTCTCAGGTCTTTTGCAGACTCCAGCAGGTTTTCTTCAAGAATGGTCCTGTATTTGGCTCCATCCAGCTTCCCCTCAATTTTAACCATTTTCCCTTTCCCTGCTGAAGAAAAGCAGGCACAAATCATGATGCTGCCACCACCATGTTTGACAGTGGGGATGGTGTGTTCAGGGTGATGAGCTGTGTTGCCTTTATGCCAAACATATCGTTTGGCATTGTTGCCAAAAAGTTCGATTTTGGTTTCATCTGACCAGAGCACCTTCTTCCACATGTTTGGTGTGTCTCCCAGGTGGCTTGTTGCAAACTTTAAACAAAACTTTTTATAAATATCTTTGAGAAATTGCTTTCGTCTTGCCACTCTTCCATAAAGGCCAGATTTGTGTAGTGTACGACTGATTGTTGTCCTATGGACAGACTGTCCCACCTCAGCTATAGATATCTGCAGTTCATCCAGAGTGATCATGGGCCTCTTGGTTGGATCTCTGATCAGTCTTCCCCTTGTTTGAGATGAAAGTTTAGAGGGACGGCCGGGACTTGGTAGATCTGTAGTGGTATGATACTCCTTCCATTTCAATATGATCGCTTGCACAGTGCTCCTTGGGATGTTTAAAGTTTGTGACATCATTTTGTATCCAAATCCGGCTTTAAACTTCTCCACAACAGTATCACGGACCTGCCTGTTGTGTTCCTTGGTCTTCATGATGCTCTCTGTGCATCAAACAGAACCCAGAGACTATCACAGAGCAGGTGCCTTTATACGGAGACTCAATTACACACAGGTGGATTATATTTATCATCATTAGTCATTTAGGGCAACATTGGACCATTCAGAGATCCACAATGAACTTCTGGAGTGAGTTTGCTGCACTGAAAGTAAAGGGGCTGAATAATATTGCACGCCCCACTTTTCAGTTTTTTAATTTCCACAAAAATTTAAAATAACCAATAAATTTCGTTCAACTTCACAATTGCGTTCCACTTGTTGTTGATTCTTCACCAAAAATTTACATTTGTTATCTTTATGTTTGAAGCATGATAAGTGGGAAAAGGTTTAAAAGTTCCAGGGAGCTGAATACTTTTGCAACGCCCTGTATATATTCAGTCGTGGCCAAAAGTGTTGGCTGAAATTGTTCCAGAAAATGAAGTATTTCTCCCAGAAGTTTTTTGCAAATACACATGTTTTGTATACACATTTATTTGTATGTATTGGAACAACACAAAAAAAGAGAAAAAAAGTCAAATTGAACATAATTTCACACACAATCCCAAAATGGTCAGGACAAAATTGTTGGTACCCTCAACTTAATATTTGGTTGCACACCCTTTGAACTAATAATGCAATCAATCACTTCCTATAACCATCGACAAAATTCTTACACCACTCATCTGGAAGTTTGGAACCCTCTTCATTTGCAAACTGCTCCAGGTCTCTCATATTTGATGAATGTCTTCTCCCAACAGCATTTTTGAGATCTCTCCACAGGTGTTCAATTGGATTTAGATCCGGACTCTTTGCTGGCCACTTCAGAAATCTCCAGCGCTTTGTTTCCATCTATTTCTGCGTACATTTTAAAGTATTTTTGGGGTCATTGTCCTGCTGGAACACCCATGACCCAGGATGCAAACCCACTGGGCACTACATTGTGAACCAAAATTCTTTGGTAATCTTCAGATTTCACACAGTTGAGGCACCCAGAGGCAGCCAAACAACCCCAAAACATCTTTGAAACTTGACCATATTTGACTGTAGGTACTATGTAGTTTTCTTTGTAGGCCTCATTGTGTTTTTGAGAAATGGTAGAATAATGTGCTTTTCCAAAAAGCTCTGTCGTGGTCTCATCTGTCCACAAGACGCTTTCCCAGAAGGATTTTGGCTTACGCTTGTACATTTTGGCAAACTTTAATTTAGCTTTTTCTGTCTCCTTGTCAGCAGTAGGTCCTCTTGGTCTACTGACATAGCATTTCATTTAATTTAAATGTTGACAGATAGTTCACGCTGACACTGATGCACCCTGAGCCTGCAGGACAGCTCAAATTTCTTTGGAACTTGATTGGGGTTGCTTATCCACCATCCAGAATATTCCACGTTGCAAACTTTCATCAATTTTTCTCTGTCATCCACGTCCAGGGAGATTAGCTACAGTGCCATGGGTTGTAAACTTCTTGATTATATTGTACACCATGGACAAAGGAACATCAGGTTCTCTGGAGATGGACTTGTAACTTTGAGATTGATGTTATTGTCTGTCTTCAGACAGTTCTATTCTCCTTTTTCTGTTCTCCATGCTTAGAATGGCACACACAGAGACACAATGCAAATATTGAGTCAACTTCTCCCCTTCTACCTGGTTTCAGGTGTGATTTTCATATTGCCTGCACCTGTTACTTGCCACAGGTGTGCTGAATGAGCATCACATGTGTTAAACAAAGTAGTTTACCCCCATTTTGGAGGTGTTGTGTGAAATTATGCCTAATTTGCCTTTTTTCCTTTGCTTTTTCATGTTGTTCCAATATAAACAAAGGAAGTAAACATATGTATAACAAAACATGTGTAATTGCACTAATACTTTAGAAAATACTTTATTTTCTGGAACAATTTCAAGGGTGCCAAAGGGAATAGTGGTTATTTTGCACACTAAACTTCAGATTGGAACAATTTGTGCTAAAACTCTGCTTGAGCCGGGGGGTACAGAGATCTCAATTGCATCGTAATTCTTGGGACTGAGGGATCATTATTCCCTTTTGTCACATTAGAGGACACTAGTATTAAAACACACAATGCTAAGTGGGGGCTATGTTATACTGGAATTACACATGCAGTTCAATTATTGTGAGCCAAACACAGAAGTAGATACAAAAGTGAGGAGTATCAGTCTTTCCTTTATACTTTTCCTTCTTCTTGGTTCAAAAAAATGGCACAAAAACTGCATGTATGATTCCAGTCTTACAGATTTTGCCTAGTACATTATTAAAGCTTATTTATTTCCAGAACTTCAAACACTTGGATTCTGAGAAGTGGGTAGACTTCTTCAACATGGTACTCATTGTCAAACTGGGGTTCCTGGTGGCCCCATCCCTCATTTATATTGACATAGCCAAATCCGTTTTCTTAACAGTAATCATCTTATTCATCTTTTATTCTTTCACACGTAAAGAATGTTAATAAGATCTAATAAGTTATTTGATAATAAAAACCCATAAAGAAAACTGTTAATCCGTTTTTATAATACCGATTGGTCCACTTCCTCAGAGAATCAATGTAGTGCCTTTGACTTTTGTAGTCTATGGGTAATATTCATGTCTGCACCACATTCCTCAGCTCTTCAGTAGAATGCAATGATTGGTGATTTTCAGCCTGGTTTGATGTGGCTCCCCAAGCCATTTCAGCATTTTCTGGGAGATATGTAGTGTCTCTATGGCAGTAGGAATAGCGATGATTCATATGTTGGGAGAAGGACCCGGAATGGGAGAATCTTTTGCCACATTTATCACAACGATATGGTTTTTCTCCCGAGTGTAGACGAATATGTTCAATGAGATGATGTTTGTGCTTGAAGGCCTTGTTACAAATTTCACATTGATGTGGTCTGTTTCCTGGGTATGAAAAAGTAGAATTAGATTGTTAAAGGGAACAAAGTCTTATAGTGGTGTTTCAAAGTTTGTGAACCCCTCAGAATTTTTAATATTTCTGCATATATTTGACCAAAAACTACATCAAGGTTTTACATCAATCCTAAAAGTAGATAAAGGGAATAAAGTCAAACAAATGAATCAAAAATATTAAATTGTATATTTTTTTATACGGGAAAATAATCCAATATTACATGTCAGTGAGGGGCAAAAATATGTGAACCTTTAGGATTAGAAGATAATTGGAAGGTGAAATCTATGTCTGTTTTAAATCAATAGGATGACAATTAGATGTGCGTAGGCGTAACCCCTTAATATCCAATGACGGACACAGTCCGTCATCAGACAATTCCCCTGCTTTGATGAGGGCTCCGGTGCTGAGCCTGCATCAAAGCCGGGACATGTCAGCTGTTATAAACAGCTGACATGTGCCCGCAATAGGCGCGAGCGAAATCGCCGTCCGCCCGCGCCTATTAACTAGTTAAATCCCGCTGTCAAAGCTGACAGCGGGCATTTAAATAGCATTTCCGGCCGCCGGGCCGGAAATGACGTCATCGCCGACCCCCGTCACGTGATTGGGGGGTCGGCGTCATGTTGCCTGGACAACCAGAGGTCTCTATGAGACCTCTATGGTTGTTCCAGGCATATGGTTTTCAGCGCCACCCGGTGGTCAGCGCTGAATGCACAGCAGTAAATCTGCTACATATGGGTGATCTGCTCATTGCCCATATGTAGCAGAGCCGATCGGGTTGCGCATGCTTCTAGCCTCCTATGGAGGCTATTGAAGCATGCCAAAAGTAAAAAAAAATGTTTCAAAATAAAAAAAATTAAAAAAAACCTAAAAGTTCAAATCACCCCCCTTTCACCCCAATCAAAATAAAACAGTAAAAAAAAAATCCCACATACACATATTAGGTATCGCCGCGTTCAGAATTGCCCGATCTATCAATAAAAAAAGCATTAACCCAATCGCTAAACGGCGTAGCGAAAAAAAAATTCAAAACGCCAGAATTACGTTTTTTTGGTTGCCAAGACATTGCATTAAAATGCAACAACGGGCGATCAAAGGAACGTATCTGCACAAAAGTGGTATCATTAAAAACGTCAGCCCGGGATGGAAAAAATAAGCCCGCACCCGACCCCAGATCATGAAAAATGGAGACGCTACGGGTCTCGGAAAATTGCGCACATTTTTTTTTTTTTAGCAAACTTTGGAATTTTTTTTCACCACTTAGATAAAAGAGGACATAGACATATTTGGTGTCTATGAACTCATAATGGCAGGTCAGATTTAGCATCTAGTGAACCTAGCAAAAAAGCCAAGCAAAAAACAAGTGTGGGATTGCACTTGTTTGGCAATTTCACCGCACTTGTAATTTTTTTCCCATTTTCGAGTACACAACATGGCAATACTGATGATGTCGTTTAAAAGTACAACTCGTCCCACAAAAAATAAGCCCTCACATGGCCATATAGACGGAAAAATAAAAAAGTTGTGGCTCTGGAAAGAAGGGGAGGGAAAAATGAAAATGCAAAACCAAAACTGATTGTTTAAAGTCTGATCTGGACAACAAAGGTTTGTGATGTTGCATCATGGCATGAACAAAGCGGATTTATGATGACCTGAGAAGAAAAGTCATTGATGCTCATCTGGCTGGAAAAGGTTGCAAATTGCAAAACCATCTCTGCCTAGCAGTGCAGAGAATCCGAAGACGCTGAGACAAGTGAGTATTTGATGAGAGGTGAGTATTTGATGTTTTATTTTTTTTTATACATCTGGGTGGGCCATTTATAAAGATGCAATCCAAAATGGCCAACTTCAAAGTGGCTGCCATGGTCACTACCCATCTTGAAAAGTTTTCCCCCTCCCATATACTAATATGCCACAAACAGGAAGTTGATATCACCAACCATTCCCATTTTATTTAGGTTTATCCATATAAATGGTCCACCCAGGTGTATCCATATAAATGGCCCATCCTGTATATGGAGTTGTATTTATAGGGTCCATTATTCTGTATGGAAAATAATGTAGGGTCCATTATACTGTACAGAGCATTATATGGGGTCCATAATACTGTATGGGGCATTATATGGGGCCCATTATACTGTAAGGAGCATTATATGGGGTCCTTTATACTGTAAGGAGCATTATATGGGGTCTAGACCATTATATGGGGCCAATTATACTTTACAGAGCATTATATGGGGTCCATTATACTGTATAGAGCATTATATGGGGCTCATTATACATTACAGAGCATTATATGGGGTCCATTATACTGTGTGGCGCACTATGTGGGGCACATTATACTGTATGTTGCAATATCTGGGGCCCATTATAGTGTATAGAGCAATATATAGGGACCATTCTTTATGGAACATTATATGGTGCTAATATACTGTATGTAGTATTATATGGAGCCCATTATTCTGCATGGAACAATATATGTGGCCCATAATAGTGTATGGAAGAATATATGGTGCCCATAATACTGTATGGAGGACTATGTGGTGCCAATAATACTGTATGGAGGACTATGGGGTGATCATACTACTGTATGAAGGACTATGTGGTGTCCATAATGCTGTGTGGAGGACTATGTGGTGCTCACAATACTGTATGGAGCCAGGGGCAAAACTACCACAGTCGCAGCAGTCGCCACTGCGACCGGGCCCAGGGGAGTCAGGGGCCCGGCAGGTCAGACCATGATATCTCCCAACCGTTCCAATTCTTGCGTGTACGACATGTACGAGCAGAGCTGTGTGTGTATGAGGTGTACGGAGCAGAGCCGTTTGTATGAGGTGTACAGAGTGCAGCCGTGTGTGTACGGAGTGGAGGCGTGTGTACGAGGTGTACGGAGCAGAGCCGTGTGTGTACGAGGTGTACGGAGCGGAGCCATGTGTACGAGGTGTACGGAGCGGAACCATGTGTGTACGAGGTGTATGGAGCGCAGCCATGTATGTGTACGAGGTGTACGGAGCGGAGCCGCGTGTGCACCAGGTGTATGGAGCGGAGCCACGTGTGTACGAGGTGTGCGGAGCCATGTGTGTACGGATCAGAGCCGTGTGTGTACGAGGTGTACGGAGCAGAGCTGTGTGTACGAGGTGTAAGGAGCGGAGCCGCGTGGGTACGAGGTGTAAGGAGCGGAGCCGCATCTGTACAAGGTGTACGGAGCGGAGCCGCGTGTGTACAAGGTGTACGGAGAGGAGCCGCGTGTTTATGAGGTGTACGGAGCGGAGATGTGCATGTATTTTGGCATGGGGGGCCCCATTTGAAAGTTCGCACCGGGGCCCATAGCTTTGTAGTTACACCACTGTATGGACTGTGTGACTGGAGACTTTTGAATCCCCCAGGGTATGTACTGTGCACTGTGAGGATTTGCCGGTTTCTGAGTTATTGTATAATTTACAATACAGATCACTCATGTAATGTAAGAAGTAAGTGAAATCTTTGGCATTGTACTATACGTATATTCCTTAACTGTGCATCATGAATTGTGGTATGTGTTAAAGGGGCCTACTGAGACCCTTACCCCAGGGCCAACGAAAACCTGAAGCCGACCCTGCTGCTGCCAAACAATTGTTCGGCCGACTGCCATCTGTTGAGTATCAGAGGCGGGTTAGATGCATATGACTAAAAATAACACATAGACATTCACTCTAGTAATCCCTAAATGCTCTTTGTTTACTTGGCTACAGTGATGACGTGTTTTATACGACGTGACCATGCCGTCCGGTCCGAACACTGGCCAACAATTATTGGCTTTCAGGGTCAAGTGTTAAATATACCACTTCATTTCGACAGAGCAGTGGAACCATCTGTGTGGGAGCAGCGAAGATTTAAAAGGTGAACGTATAATATATATGTATACACATACACTCACTGGCCACTTTATTAGGTACACCATGCTAGTAAGGGGTTGGACCCCTTTTTGCCTTCAGAACTGCCTCAATTCTTCGTGGCAGAGATTCAACAAGGTGCTGGAAGCATTCCTCAGAGATTTTGGACCATATTGACATGATGGCATCACACAGTTGGCGCAGATTTGTCGGCTGCACATCCCTGATGCGAATCTCCCGTTCCACCACATCCCAAAGATGCTCTATTGGATTGAGATCTGGTGACTGAGGAGGCCATTTGAGTACAGTAAACTCATTGTCATGTTCAAGAAACCAATCTGAGATGATTCGAGCTTTATGACATGGCGCATTATCCTGCTGAAAGTAGCCATCAGATGTTGGGTACATTGTGGTCATAAAGGGATGGACATGGTCAGCAACAATACTCAGGTAGGCTGTGGCGTTGCAACGATGCTCAATTGGTACCAAGGGGCCCAAAGAGTGCCCAGAAAAAATTCCCCACACCATGACACCACCACCACCAGCCTGAACCGTTGATACAAGGCAGGATGGATCCATGCTTTCATGTTGTTTACGCCAAATTCTGACCCTACCATCCGAATGTCGCAGCAGAAATCGAGACTCATCAGACCAGGCAACGTTTTTCCAATCTTCTACTGTCCAATTTCGATGAGCTTGTGCAAATTTTAGCCTCAGTTTCCTGTTCTTAGCTGAGAGGAGTGGTACCCAGTGTGGTCTTCTGCTGCTGTAGCCCATCTGCCTCAAAGTTCGACGCACTGTGCGTTCAGAGATGCTCTTCTGCCTACCTTGGTTGTAACGGGTGGCAATTTGAGTCACTGTTGCCTTTCTATCAGCTCGAACCAGTCTGCCCATTCTCCTCTGACCTCTGGCATCAACATGGCATTTCCGGCCACAGAACTGCCGCTCACTGGATTTTTTTTCTTTTTCGGACCATTCTCTGTAAACCCTAGAGATGGTTGTGCGTGAAAATCCCAGTAGATCAGCAGTTTCTGAAATTCTCAGACCAGCCCTTCTGGCACCAACAATCATGCCACGTTCAAAGGCACTCAAATCACCTTTCTTCCCCATACTGATGCTCGGTTTGAACTGCAGGAGATTGTCTTGACCATGTCTACATGCCTAAATGCACTGAGTTGCCGCCATGTGATTGGCTGATTAGAAATTAAGTCTTAACACACAGTTGGACAAGTGTACCTAATAAAGTGGCCAGTGAGTGTATACTAGTATGTTATTTTTTCATCATATGCATCTTATACAGGTGATAAAAAGATAATTGATTTCTTGACGGTGTGATCTATGCTCTCAGCTTTGGTGTAGAAGTTGGTATGTGAGATTTAGCTACAACATATACAGTAAACAGTACATGTTAGTGTGGCACCCCTGAGGGTCCGGTCGCCACAGAGGTACTGCACCTCATCCAGAGGTGTGGTATGCCACCCTCAGGTAAGGAGGGATTACCACACCACTGCACTCAACACACACACTAGCTAGTCAGGGCACCTGGGCGTACCCTTCGGGAGGATGGCCTCATCCCAGACTGGCTAGGAAAGGGTGTGGGGGGTTTGTGTAGAAGGTAGGTAGAGTGGGAGGAGCTTAGGTAGTGGAGTGATAGTTAGGCATCCAATCAGAGAGAGCAAGGTGACAGTTGGTGGGAGGAGCTAGTCCTGAGGTAAAGAGATCCTTCCAGAGAGTAGTCATTCGATGACAGGACCAGCGAGAGAGCAGGATTGCTGTAGAGGACTGTGGGTGGAAGTGAGAGAAACATCTTGTCCATGCTCCTGGACAAGGAAGAAGGGGTCCTAGGGGCACGGGTAGTGCAACTGGCCACCCGTGGAAGGGAATGATCTGGCCGAAGTGGGGGGAGCCGGCCCCTGAAACTAGTGGAGGATTTTAGGACTCGGAGGCTGAGGTCACTTTAAGTGCCTCAGCCACAGCCACAAGCACCCTCCAAAAGGCAGCGGTATGAGTAACGGACCTCGGGGCCTGACCCACATTGCCTGAGGAGATCCGTGGCTACCAGCTGGGGGCACTACTTGTGAAGGCGCAGGGCAGGGAAAGTAAGGAGAATTCAGCGCCGAGACACGGCCTTGAGAGAAGACACAAGGAGGAGTCCTGAAAGGTGTACCCAATCTGCCTGGGAGTTTGCCGAACCCTTCCCTCAGAGGACGCAGCACTAAGTGGACCAACGTGTACACGAAACTTGTGAGTAAAAAACCCAGAAACTGCACCTAACTGTGTCCTTGGAGTTATTTTACAACTGCCTGCCTCACACTGCAAACACCATCACCGTCACCGTCTCAACTGCCCTGGGACACAGCTCAACCTGTAGAGAGCTTTACCATCCCCGTTGCCCTAAGACTGTCCCAGAGGATCTGCAGAGCAAAGTCGGCTTAACACCTGTATTGCCGAATACCACAGGTGGCGTCACGAATCCCCTTTTCCCCTATTAATAATCCTACCATCTTCCCCTTCATCTGCACTTCCATCATTTTCATCTGGACGCCCAGGGCCACGGATCGGGTCAATAACACCACCGTGACACACTTCCCCTGTAAAAGAGCCTGACCGACCCGGTACCGAGTACCCCCGACCCTGCGGGGCATTCCATTAGCATCTCACAGTATACTGTTCATACACCATTAATTCAGTGCTATCATAATAACCATCAGCAAAAGTTACACTATATAAACTGAACAAACATCACGCGGTTATATACTGTAGTGTAGACAGTACAGGCCTCCCTACACACAGACCAGTTTCAAAACGGTTTAATTGCAGATTTTTTTTAGTGCAAATTTGCCACAATTCTACATGAGACATTTATTTGCAGACCATTGTTGTTTTTTTTTTTTTTTAAATAGACTTAACAGAAGTATATGTACAGAAAATATACAGTACCTTGCAAAAGTATTCAGCCCCCCTGGAAATTTTCAACCTTTTCCCACATATCATGCTTCAAAAATAAAGATACCAAATGTAAATTTTTGGTGAAGAATCAACAGCAAGTGGGACACAATTGTGAATTTGAACGAAATTTATTGGTTATTTTAAATTTTTTTGGAAATTGAAAAACTGAAAAGTAGGGCGTGCAATATTATTCAGCCCCTTTACTTTCAGTGCAGCAAACTCACTCCGGAAGTTCATTGTGGATCTCTGAATGATCCAATGTTGTCCTAAATGACTAATGATGATAAATATAATCCACCTGTGTGTAATCAAGTATCCGTATAAATGCACCTGCTCTGTGATAGTCTCAGGGTAATGTTTGATGCACAGAGAGCATCATGAAGACAAAGGAACACAACAGGCAGGTTCGTGATACTGTTGTGGAGAAGTTTAAAGCCGGATTTGGATACAAAATGATTTCCAAAACTTTAAACATCCCACGGAGCACTGTGCAAGTGATCATATGGAAATGGGAGGAGTATCATACCACTGCAAATCTACCAAGACCTGGCTGTCCCTCTAAACTTTCATCTCAAACAAGGAGAAGACTGATCAGAGATGCAGCCAAGAGGCCCATGATCACTCTAGATGAACTGCAGACATCTACAGCTGAGGTGGGACAGTCGTACACTGCACAAATCTGGCCTTTATGGAAGAGTGGCAAGAAGAAAGACATTTCTCAAAGATATCCATAAAAAGTGTTGTTTAAAATTTGCAACAAGCCACCTGGGAGACACACCAAACATGTGGAAGAAGGTGCTCTGCTCAGATGAAACCAAAATCGAACTTTTTGACAACAATGCCAAACGATATGTTTGGCGTTAAGGCAACACAGCTCATCACCCTGAACACACCATCCCCACTGTCAAACATGGTGGTGGCAGCATCATGGTTTGGGCCTGCTTTTCTTCAGCAGGGACAGGGAAGATGGTTAAAATTGATGGGAAGATGGATGGAGCCATATACAGGACCATTCTTGAAAACCTGTTGGAGTCTGCAAAAGACAATGATCCCAAACATAAAGCAAAATCTACAATGGAATGGTTCACAAATAAATGTATCCAGGTGTTAGAATGGCCAAGTCAAAGTCCAGACCTGAATCCAATCGAGAATCTGTGGAAAGAGCTGAAAACTGCTGTTCACAAACGAACTCCATCAAATCTCACTGATCTCAAGCTGTTTGCCTAGGAAGAATGGGCAAGAATTTCAGTATCTCAATGTACAAAACTGATAGAGACATACCCCAAGCGACTTGCAGCTGTAACCGCAGAAAAAAGTGGCGAAACAAAGTATTAAGTTAAAGGGGCCGAATAATATTGCTCGCCCCACTTTTCAGTTTTTGAATTTCCACAAAAATTTGAAATAACCAATAAATTTCGTTCAACTTCACAATTGTGTCCCACTGGTTTCTGATTCTTCACCAAAAATTTACATTTGGTATCTTTATGTTTGAAGCATGATATGTGGGAAAAGGTTGAAAATTTCCAGGGGGCCGAATACTTTCGCAAGCAACTATAACTTGAGTGTGATCTTACCTGTATGTTCATATTTGTGGCGTAGAAGAGAGCTGCTTTTCTGGAAACTCTTATTACACTGATCACAGGCATATAGGCCATTGTCGGCTTTTGTGGTCTTCTTACGTGGTACACTGGCAACTTGTTTCTCTCCCTCTGAGACATTCTTCAAGAATCAAACATCGAAGACAAGAATTACGAAACGCATTTGTAACGTACTGTGTGAGCCTACAGTATGACCTCCTTCTATTTCATCACCCTAAACAACCTGCATCCCTCCTGGGTAGTATGTGGGCGTACATGGGCACAGCCCAAGGGTGTAACCACAGTACTAATAGAGGAGTGTAGTGTACTATAACAAAGTAACTGTACATTTAAAGGGAATCCATCACCAGGTTTTTGCTACCTCATCTGAGAGCATCATAATATAGGAAAAGAGGCCCTGATTCCAGCAATGTATCACAGAGTTTACTGGGTGCAGCAGTTGTGACATAATCAGAGTTTATAGATGAAGAATACAGCAGAGCTCAGAAAGCTGCTCCCACCCACACCACAGCTTTCTGTGCACATTGTCTATTAACAGTGAGCTGCTTATCAAAGGAGGTGGAGTGGTTGGACCAGGGCTCACTTGAGCATCAGTCCAGGCAGTGATTATCTCCTGTTGATAAAACATTCATTGTATGGAAACTATAGCACACTGCCTAATAAGTGACACATCCCTGAAATCTGTGTATTGGCCCCAACCTCATGCTATCCTCAGATTATACAAAAGCCTGCTAACAGATTCCCTTTAATGCTTTATTAAAGTTAACCTATTTATGTATAAGTTGTGATATACTATGCATAGTAATGATCTTTTAATCCAATCATTGTGAAGGTGTAAAACTGTGTATTACACATTTATACATCATATTTGTTAGGTATATGGCAAGATACCTTTTCCCCAGCGGTACTGATAACCATTCTTGACTACAACTGCATGAAAAAATTATACCATATATTTCCGTTACTGCCAGATCCGTACAACCAGAGGCCAATTAGTGGAATGTTTCAAAGTAAACTTAGCCTCAGACAAAATAAAGAGAATAAAAACTATTTCTGTAACATGATCAGATTTTGAACAAAGTTTAGGTGGCTTTCATACTAAACTTCTAGTTGTCAGGCTGCAGCACTGCAAGTAGATGCAGAGTAACGTGAACTCCACTAGATGGCAGCAGAGTGGAGAGAGGGCTAGAATCCTGCTCAGAGCAGACCAGCAGCACTGCAGCGAGGCTACCACCAGGTGGCAGCAGAATAGTCAGACAAGCCGCGTATCGTATCATAGTACCAGAGAGTATCGTAGTACCAAGGGAAATCCCACACACAGAGTCAGAGGAGTGCAAAAAGGTCAGTACCGGTCCGTAGCAGAAGTACCAGAAGGAAGGGACAGAATCAGGTCAAAGCCAAAGCAGAGTCAAGTACCGGGGAGTCCAAACACAAAGGGATACACAGAGTTGGGACGGGAAGGAGAGGGGTACACAGACACAGGCAAAGTCAGCTAAATGCAGAAGGACAAATCAGGGTCTCACCAGAGCCAGCTACACACGCCGTAGGCAGGAAATATAACTGACACTGTCTGCTGGATGCAGTACAGAGAAATAGCAGACCTGACACCAGAACGAGGCTTCGAAAGCTAATCCCTGAATGACCAGACTGAGAAAGGAGAGAAAAGACCCAAAACCCAGCCTGGATTATGACACTAGTATTTTACACTGACTCAGTTTGTGCCCTGAGCCTATACAATGTATCGGGTAATCACATATGGAATCTGATACTACTATAAAGGAGACACGCTGGAAACTTGACGAAGGACAGCACTTTTTCCGAAACACGTACACGTGTACAGGTAAGTCTAGCAAGATGTCCCAAAGCCCTATTAGCTTGTACCCATTTATGTTTTCTTGGGACATCACTGGAGCAGTAATACAGAGGAGTGGATTACCTGACACATTGTGCAGCGCCGGGGGTACACACAGAGTCAGTGGAAACATTTATACTCTTGATAATATATATATATTTTTTAAAACAGTTATTTTTATTTAGGTTTCAAGAGATAATATTTTGAGTGAGCAGATACCTGCCCGCTGCCACCTGTGAGAGCGTGGATTCCGGTCATGCATCCAGATGCACCCATATCTAGTATTTCAATTGTTAGTAGAAGCGCCGGTGCTTTTTATTTCATTACCCCCTTACCCACTACTCTCTATACTTTCTCGTGATTTCCAGGGGCTATTACACCCAAATTTCCTGAAATACACTAATTCTATCCGCCAACACTGCCCCTCTGTGGGACTAATTTTTGGTTCCCTTCCCCTAGCATCCAACACAATGGATCTAATTACACAGACAGACAACTGCCTCAGTATAGGCTTGCACTGTCCTATACAAGGTTAGTACATGTGATATGCTATGTCTCTGTAAAATAGATCTTTTCCCATCCAGGGACGGGTACATATTATATATATTGTATAAATTATTCATACTGTATACTGTATATCTGGAGTTTTCTATGCACTTTTTTCTTATTGCTGGACTCTCATGATGTGATTTTTTTCCCTCTCTTCTAGTGACAATTGTGACAAAGACACGAGAAGGATCGAAGCGTCAAAAGTCTATGTCGCTCACCTCCCGTCATCACTTGAAATTAAACCCTGCAAATCTGGAATATGAGTGTGCGGTGACTCTCATACTCCTGCAAACACAGTATGACATGCTCCATTGACTCCCTATGTATGGAGGTATTCACCCTGTGTAAACAGTGATTTAAGGTGAAAATACCTCCATACAGATGGTGCCAGATACAGCCTCTCCGGCAGTGCACACTCTTTCAGCGGCATACTAATAACCCATAAAGCCTCTGTGCACCACTCTACAGGCAGCATGCCCATACACATGAACGCCAAGATACATGCATCTAGAATCCCTTTTAGAGAACCAGTGGTTGACTCACCATTGGTGTGGAGTCTTCACATCTTGTTAAGCTATTTGGTTGGTTTCCATAAAAGCAGTTTATGAAAGGGCAGAACGAGAGTCCACTGAAACTGTGGTTAATGTGTAGAAATGGATAACGACTCTGAATGAAGTTGTGCAATACATCTGGCAACAGGCATGGCAAATTGTGGGACCCCTGATGTGACTCAGTATCAAGTGAGAATAAATCTGATCTGGAACTTTTGCTTCTAAACGTATAATTTGCAAGTTTTAATGGTTCCTCACTTAAATGTGACTTCACTACTGGAATGGAGCGTATTTTTGGAACAGATAAGTCCAATGGCTCGCTTTGGGGGTCTTTTGGAGCACTGTTGGGTGGTTCATGAACAGTTCTAATGGAAATTGACCTGATGTGTTCTGAGCTACAGTATTGACTTGAATGGCAGGGCTGTAAGGTTTCCAGTTTGTAGATAGGAGATAACCGGTCACATTCAATAGTTTTTGTAGCCTCCTCTTCTTTTCCAGTTTCTATCTTCTCAGTACTGGGATTTCTTTGTGGAGTATTTTTATACATCACTGAATTCTTTTCTATAGTTTTAGTTCGCAGCTCCTGGGAATACTGGAATAAAGACTTAGTATTTTGATCGTTTTCATAGTGCTGACTACTAAACATTGTTTCCGGTTGGTACTTTCCACACTGATGGACACTGGCACTCTGGTGGCCCATTTCTTGTTTCCTTATAGAGTCCCATTGTCTAAGATGATCTTCTGGCCATCCGTTGAATCTAATTTGTTGCAAATTCCTCCAGCAATTATTACCAAAATGCCAAAAATCTTGAGCCTTTTTCAAATGTGAATTTAAAGCTGTGTCCAAAGAAATGCACTCAGGTGATCCAGCAGTTACATTAAAATCATGGCTACACCATTGGACATGTGGGGCGGGTAAAGGTTCAGCAACTGGATGGTATATTAGCCAATTTTTACTATGGGAATTTTGCAGTGTGACTTGATCGCTATAGTTTTGTCCAAAGGGAAGTTCTCCAGGGAGAGAACATGGATGTATTAATGGGGGCACCATCGAATTACTGTTATTAGAGGGAAAACATTTCCTGTTGTTTAAGTGAGAGCTGTAGGATCCTGAATGTGAAAACCTTCGCTTGCACTTGGAACATTCATAGGGTTTTTCACCTACAGAAACAGATAAACCAAATTGTTCAGGACAAATTATTTTAACTCTGCTAATGTAAAAATAAATGATAATAATGTGTTTAACATACTGCAAATACATAGTATTAAACTTTTGACTTCCCAAAGTCTCAAGATTTCCTACATGTAACTTCCCATGTCTGTTCAGGTTAGCACATACATAGCAAGTTACATGGTAATTTCCTGCTTGAAGAACTGGTGGCCGAATCATAAGGAATGTGTTGTGCAGACTCAGAGCAAATTGACTGACATTTGAGGCTCTAGGCTCCATATTCTGAGGGCTCTATGGCTGATACTCTGGTTGGCATTGGAGGTTCCTGTGAAGACACCTGCGTGTAAAGCTCAGCACTTGGGCTCTTTAGTTTTTGGTTTTTTTTTCTGGGTAAAAAAGGGACCAATTTTCAATAGAGTTTTGGATCAGATTTTTCATCAGTGTCTCATTTTTACCATCACAGTTTCATCAGTTTTTCTCATTTGAAAAAAAACAAAAACTTTTAGTACTTTCATGTTGAAGGATTCTCCTAGCAAAGAGTCAATGAAAAATGAGAGCACTAGAACGCGATTAGGATGCCATAAATATTTTTCCAAGTTTTTCAATAACTTTTACACATGCATTTGGGAATTTTATCAGTGATTAGGATCATAAACAGACCAGACATGTCCCTGCAAAAAAAGGACAGTGTACAGCCGCATAGACTAGAATGGGTACAGGTTCTATCCATAAAAGAAACGTGAATAAAACACCTGTGAGTAAATCAGAAGTGTGAACATGGCCTAAATTATAAGAGCAACTTACAAAAGGCCTTTATAATGGCCAATAGTCAATTGAACAATTGCCTGTACAGATATCTGTTCCACAAAACAGGGTAAATGTTCCAACAATGACCAATAGTTTGCTCATTTGACATTTTTCCCTTCATCTTTTTATGACGATAAAAATCATTGCTTGTTGACAATGGAAGTGCTGAACTGTATGGGGTGGGGCTTACAATCGCACAAGTGATCATTGCTACATTTAATTATAGATTATTACAGATCGACTTAGTATATTAGGAATTAGTGTATGTTACAGGAAAATTATCTGCCCATGAGAAGGACCTAAAAGAGAAATTGTTGGTAAGATGAACCGCCTCCCCACCAAACTAATATAGGGACATGCAATATAGGGCAAATTTATATCGTCTATCTTTTGCTGCATTCTAGATTATGTAGCATTATTATTCATATGCAAATGAGGCGTTAAGTGCTCTGGGTGTGCCAGAGCTCTTCTTGAGCCTCTACCTATCAAACTTGTTTCCCCAACAAGCACCGACCTGTTTAGATCACTGATAGCATTTCGTCAAGAGCCAAACAAGGAAATCAGGCAATGAACTAATAGCCAAGCTATTAATCAAGCAATAGACTGGTGCTGGGTGGGAAAACAACCTTGGGAGGAAGAGGCTCAGAAAGTGCTCTGTCATTGTCACACTGTGATGGCCTTCGGTAAGGAAGGGGGCCTCAAACTGTCCATAGAACTAGGACCCTAACTATCCCTGACCCGGGGTACTCTTGGAGGTAGAGAAGCCCGAGTCTCCAACCTTACAATGCGCCTGTTAAACTGTGACCTGTCCCCTCCCCGACCCCATGAGACATGGGACAGAAATGTAATGTAAACAAGACACAAAGACAAAACCAGTTATAACAGAAAACCTCTATCATAGGAAAGCACTAACCAACAATAGGGAGGAGAATAGGGACAAGGAGGAATAACGTAAATGGGAATGGGGATCAGGAAATAAGCACTACAGCAAACAAAAGAACACCTCTACAACAACTCTATTCCAGCCACTTAACTTTAGCACACAGCACAGGAAGATGACTCTTTCACTGGCAGGGACAAGAATGTCTGACTAGATATATAAGAAGAAGAAGTAATGACCAGATAAGAAGCAACTGAAATGGAGCTGCATGTTTCTGACCAGCATAGAAAGGGTTGTTATCCTCTTCAGCACCCAAAGAAACTAAACCATTTAATATGGGACACAAATCACACCATCACCAAGAAGACCTGATAATCATTACCCGACATGACTGTCTAAGGCTAGTTTCACATTTGCGTACCCTGGAGCTGCGGAGGGATGCGGATGTCCTCTGTGAAGCTCCGCCCACGGCCGCACCTCCTCCGGTCAGCTCCTCCTCCATCAGCATGCGGCTGCCTGCGTACCCTATCTTTAGCATTTGGTATGCAGGCCGTGCCGCAGTATGTGGATGCTACCGCATGCGTTGTTTTGACGGTGCAGCGACCGCACCAAAATGCAACACGTTGCGTTCGGCGCAGGTCGCCACACAGTCGAAATGATGCATGCGGCGGCATCTGCATACTGCGTCATGGCCTGCGTACCGAATGCTAAAGATAGGGAATGCAGGCCGCAGGCAGCCGCATGTCGACGGAGGAGGAGCTGACTGGAGGAAGTGCAGCTGTGGGCGGAGCTTCACGGAGAACTTCCACATCCCTCCGCAGCTCCAGGGTACGCAAATGTGAAACTAGCCTAAATCTAGGTTTTCCATGGGGATGTGACACCCTCGTGACAGTCATGCCCAGAGCACTAAAAACCTCATTTAGATATGAATTAAAATGCTAATTACTGGGGAATGCAGCAACAGATAGAATATAGAAAGGTATCTCTGGATTTAGCTTTCAGTGACCTGCATGCCCATGTGTTCGGTTTGACAGATTCACGTTAGGGTGAAGAATGCATGAAACTGCGCCACTCCAAGCACTTACCACTGTGTATACGAAAGTGTTCTTTCAAATGATGTTTGAACTTAAATGCTTTTCCACATTCCACACACTTAAATTTCCTATTTTCTGTTGTATTCTTTATTGTGCTCTAGAAAAGACAAGAAAATAACATCAGTAAATATACAGTTCAATGCATCTGAATAGGATTTTTTCTGCATCACGGACTTATGCAAGTTCTATTCAGATGAAGGGGACAGTCGCAAAACTTTATGCAACAAATTTGCAAAAAGTGAATTTTTCCTTGAACACCTTTCACGAGCTATTATTTTGAAATAGTCATTTTTTCCATCTATTAGCAAATAGTAATGTGAATGCAGAGAGCGTATTGCAATACTTACCGGTCGCACTCTTTGGCCGTTTCCAGCACTGCTACGACATTACATGACCGCATTTTTGACTTGCTGGATAACACAGCCTCTGTTTTGGGAATGTAGGTCACTTTCTCATTGTACGTCTATGAGACTAGTAACGAGGCTAGAGAACCTTGCTCTGAGAGTCATAGACTTGCATTGAGTCAATTTTAATAGTGACCTCTGACCCACACAGCAGATGCTGGCTGGGTGATTCAGCAGATTACAAATGTGGTCATATGATGCTGGAGCGGTGCTGGAAACTGCTGAAGATGGTGACCAGTAAGTATTACAATAGACTCACTGCGTGCACATTACTACTTGCTGATAGACGAAAAAATACAAAAATCACTGGAGTGCTCTTTTAACCCCTTAATGACCAGGGGTATTTTTTATTTTGCATTTTCATTTTTTGCTCTCCTTCTTTCCAGAGCCATAACTTTTTTATTTTTGGTCAAAATGAACATATGAGGGATTGTTTTTTGCGGGACAAGTTGTACTTTTGAACAACTCCATTGGTTTTACCATGTTGTGTAACAGAAAACGGAGCCGTGAAATTGCAGAAAAAGTGCAATCCCACACATATTTTTTGTTTGGCTTTTTTATTAGGTTCTCTAAATGGAAAATCTGACCTGCCATTATGATTTTCAAGGTCATTACGAGTTCATAGACACCAAGCATGCTTAAGTTCTTTTTTATCTAAGTGGTGAAAAAAAAGCTCCAAAGTTTGTAAAAAAAAAAAAAGTTGTCATTTTCCGAGACCCGTAAAGTCTCCATTTTTCGGGATCTGGGGCCAGGTGAGGGCTTATTTTTTGCATTCGGAGCTGACATTTTTATTGATACTATTTTGGTGTAGATACGTTCTTTTGATCGCCTGTTATTGCATTTTATTGCAATGTTGCAGCGACCAAAAAAATGTAATTCTGGCGTTTCGTTTTTTTTCTTGCTATGCTGGCTGTTTACCGATTTGATTAATTATTTTTTTTATATTGATAGATCGGGCGATTTTGAATGCGGCAATACCAAATATGTGTATATTTGATTTTTGATTTTTTTTTAATGGTTTTATTTTGAATGGGGCGAAAGGGGGGTGATTTGAGCTTTTATATTTTTTTTATTTTTGAAATATTTTTTAAAACATTTTTTTTTTACTTTTTACTTGCTTCAATAGTCTCCATGGTGACAGGAAGCTGCACTTGTCCGATTGCCTCTGATACCGCAGGGCTGTATCAGAAAACCTCACTTGCTCTGAGTGCCGACCACCAGGCGGCGCTCATAGCGATCCAGCAATGACAACCAGGGGGGTCTTCTCCTGACCCCGGGTTGTCATGCCAACCCATCGGCGACCCGCGGTCATGTGACATGGGCGCCGATGGGAGTAGGAAAGGATAGTTGCTTTTGTCTCCCTTGTGTGAGCTGATGCAGTCCTGAGGAGCTGAATTGTGTTTTTATATCCATGTTGGAATAAAATTGGAATTTTTTATTGCAAGGAGCTGGATTTTCTCTCTTTTTTCCTCATTGGACCAAGCCATACCAGGATGGTGTTCCGTGCTCCATTTGAAAGTCGGTGAGCTGGCTTATTTCTTTCTATGGAATTTAACATGTTAACAGCCGCAGGTGAATTGCGATTTCACCCGTAGCAGTTCCGGGCACATGTCAGCTGATCAGATCAGCTGTCACGTCCCGGAAAAGATGCGGGCTCATCGCCGGAGCCTGTACCAAACAAGGGGAGGCGTCCAATGACGGACACAGTCATTAAGGGGTTATGGTATACTCAGGAAGCTCTTTCCTGTATATATGTTTGGCTAATTGCACAAAACATGAGAATGTGCAAATGATTCCATCACAGTGATGCTTGAAAGTTTGTGAACTCTTCAGGATTTCCCATATTTCTGTATAAATTTATCCTAAATCTATATCAGATTTTCACACAAATCCTAAATGTAGGTAATGAGAACCAAATCTAACAATTCAGTCAAAATATTAGACTGTAAAGAAGAAAATTATCCAATATTATATGAAATCTCCATTGTTCGTGCACTTTCACAAACGTTTTGTCATGACCAGACTTTAAAGGCCCCATCACACGCGCTGATTTTGTGACATATCAGCGATCTCGCCAGAGAGATCGCTGTGTGTGACGGGGATCAGCGACTGGCCCCCCTGCCGGTTATCGCTGATCATGCTTGAGCGGCCTGGGCCATTTTTCGATCGCTGGTCTCCCGCTGCCCAGCGTGCATCGCTGCGTGTGGCAGCAAGAGACCAGCGATCAGCGACGCTGGTTTCTAATGTAATGTAATGTAGCGTCGCTGGTCCTAATCGCTGGGGCTGTTTATGTGACAGCTCACCTGCGATCAGCCTAACGATGTCCCAGCGATCCCATCATGTCGGATCGTTGATGGGATCGCTGGGACATCGTTTAGTGTGATGGGGCCTTAATAGACCCTGTTTTTTAAATAAAACAGGTCACCCACTCACACTTCATTGTCATCCCATTGATTTAAATCACCAGATAGTAATTTTTACCTCCAAATTATCTGCTAATCCTAAATGTACTTTTCTTACTTACACACATGCGAGACATGGTCATTTTTGGCTATAAAAAATGACAAAGTCTAATATTTTTGGCTAATTTTTTGATTTGGTTCTCTTTACTTTTAGAACTGGTGTGAAAATCTAATTAAGTTTTAGGTCAAATTTATGCAAAACTAAGGAAAATACAAATTATTAAACCTGCATTATTTTGGTACTACAAACCTGTGCAAAACTACCCTAAATGCAGAAATATGGGAATATCACAGTTCTTGACCATGTGATTTTGGCAGACGTATAGTTTTATGTGAAAGAGTAATATACATATATAAGGTAAAAAAGTAAGATACATATATCTTGTGGTAGATCAACAAACTCGGCTGTTCAAAGAGGTAGTCATAGGAATGCTCTCCATTTAAGTTTTCAACTGGTTTATTAAAAACGTATTGCATAAACCAGTCCAAAATTAGATAATCATACACAACCCTTCTGGTATATGGGAAAAACAAAAAATAACATTCAGTATAGTTTGTGTGGTGCGGGGTTTTCCCCCTCAGGGAAAAAAAACAAGGTTCAGCTCTCTTTAACACAAGCACAGCTCTGGAGACCTCATCTCCAGATACACTGAATGAGTCCAAAACATCCACATTTACCTTCTGGACTGAATCCTGGGGTAGAGAAATGGTGAACAGCCTCCCACCCACTTTTCACCAAAACCCAGCCCTATTATGGCCGATTAACTCCTCTGAGCACACAACATGCTGGAGCATACTTCTGTGTTCATATCACTAAGGCTAACATCCTCAGTGACACATATCTCCTCTCCAGTATTTTACCAGTGACCTTCTCACAATATATAAAGTATGCATAAATATATTTTTATTCTCGCTTACATAGCGCCATTAATTCCTCAGCACTTTACATAAATCATCATCACTGTCCCCATTGGAGCTCAAAATCTAAATTCCCTCTCAGTATCTCTTTGATGTATGGGAGGAAACTGGAGAAAACCCATGTAAACAGAAGGAGAGCATACAAACTCCTTACAGTTGTTGTTCTTGGTGATATTTGAACCTGGTACATGGCACAGCAAGGCAAGATTACAGTGCTGGCCATACATACCAACTAAGAAGTCTTGTAATACCTGTAAAAAACAATGTACTTTATTAATGATCAAGAACAATTGTGAAAGGAGGTTTGTGCCAAGGGAGCAATGATGCACATACAATGCTAAGGTAATATCAAATTGAGAGTAACCAATCAAGGGAGCAAAAATGGTAGAAACCCTGCAAGGGTATAATAAAAGCACAAATATGTAATACACACAATTATATGTACACACTCGACGTGCGTTTCAGTTTTATCTTGGTTAGGACTTCTTAGTCCATTTTTCTCATTCCTGCTTCTCCTGGCTGGTCCTGCTCTTGTCTTTTGTCCTCATACATACATATCTCTGATTCCTAACAATAGCATGACTTGAATTTCAATAGATATGTGGTATTTCCGGTATTTCCTTCGTTTCATATATACTATATTCGTATATATGGTATACAATATTCATATACAGACAAATTATTATTAAAATGTAAAATAAATATTTGATGACCATTTATTATATACAGATAAAAGAATAGGATCATGTGCAGGTTATATTTCTATTACCACAAAAGTTTCATTTTGACAAGAAACACATTTTGTTATAGATGTGTTATTACTTCATCCCCAGTGGTGCATACAGTGATAGAGCACTTTCCAAATGAATCATATGTTAGAAGTAACTTCTCTTTTTCTCATTCTCTCTCACTGAGTAGTCATGTGAAAATGTTAGGGCGCCCCACGTATTTTTTAGTCTTAAAAAGGTGGGACACATCAATATAAGGGAAAAATACTTGTAGATTTTGCAATAATTTCTTAAAGCAAAAATGCAGACCCAGTGGGAAAAATAAGTATTTGATACACCGCCAGTTTTGCAAGTTTTCCCACCTACAAAGAACGGAGAAATCTGTAATTGTTATTGTATGTACACTTCAACTGTGAGAGACAGAGTCTAAAACTAAAATCCAGAAAATCACATTCTGTGATTTTTAAATAATTAAATTGCATTTTATTGCATGAAATAAGTATTTAATACAATAGAAAAACAGAACTTAACTTTTGGTAGAGACACCTTTGTTTGTAATTACAGAGGTCAGACTTTTCCTGCACTTCTTGACCAAGTTTGCACACACTACAGCAGGGATTTGGCTCACTCCTCCATACAGAGCTTCTCCAGATCTTTCAGGTTTTGGGGATGTCCTGGGCAACATTAAGTTTCAGCCCACCTCCAAATATTTTCTATTGGATACAGGTCTGGAGACTGGGTAGGCCACTCCAGGACCCTGAAATGCAGCTTATGGAGCCACTCCTTAGTTGCCCTGGCTATGTATTTTTGGTCATTGTCATACTGGAAGACCCAGCCATGACCCATCTTCAATGCTCTTACTGAGGGAAGGAGATTGTTGGCCAAAACCTTGCGATACATGACCCCATCTATCCTCCCTTCAATATGATGCAGTCGTCCTGTCCCCTTTGCAAAAAAGCACCCCAAAGTTATGAGGCTTCCCTCGCCGTGCTTCACAGTTGGGACGGTGTTCTTGGGTTTGAACTCATCCTTCTTCTTCCTCCAAATACGGTGAATGAAGTTGATAACAAAAAGTTCTATTTTGTTCTCATCTGACGATATGACCTTCTTCCATACCTCCTCTGGATCATCCAGATGGTCATTGGTGAACTTCAAATGAGCCTGGACTTGTGCTGGTGTGAGCAGGGAGACCTTGCATGCCCTGCAGGATTTTAATCCATGACGGCGTATTGTGTTACTAAAGGTAATGTTTGAGACTATGGTCCCAGCTCTCTTCAGGTCATTGACCAGGTCCTTTCATGTAGTTCTGGGCTGATTCCTGACCTTTCTCAGAATCATCCCTACCCCAAGGCGAGGAAGATTGACATCAGTGTTTATTCCATTTTATAATAACTGTGCCAACAGTTGTTGCATTTTCACCCAGCTGCTTGCTTATTGTACTGTAGCCCATCCCAGCTTTGTGCAGGTCTACAATTTTGTCCTTGGAGTCCTTAGACAGTTCTTTGGTCTTCGCCATGGTGGAGAGGTTGGACTGTGATTGAGTGAGTGGACAGGTGTCTTTTATAGAGGTGACATGTTCAAACAGGTGCAATTAATCCAGTTAATGGGTGCAGAGTAGGAGAGGGCTTCTTAAAGAAAAACTAACAGGTCTGTGAGTGCCAGAATTCTTGCTTGTTGGTAGGTGATCAAATACTTATTTCATGCAATAAAATGCAACTTAATTATGTAAAAATCATACAATGTGCTTTTCTGGTTTATATTTTTAGATTCTGTCTCTCACAGTTGAAGTGTACCTATGATAAAAACTACAGACCGCTACATTCTTTGTAGGTGAAAAAACTTGCAAGATAGGCAGTGTATCAAACACTTATTTTCCCTGCTGTATATCACTATTTTAAAGACCTAAAACTAGAATGAACATAGTAAGGGTGCAATTCCACACCCTGTGTTCGGGCAGCAATTCCCTGCTCAACTTTGGGGCTCCTGAACTATATTACTGGACTGATACATGAAGCTGTTAGTTTAGGTCAGAAGATCAGAGGTCAGAAATGGAGGATCGTAAAAATTATCATGTGAATGATCTTGGAGGAACCGGTCTTATTTATTACTCGTGCATGTACTCGTAGTTTTCTAGCCTTAGTATCAGATGATATGTTTGGTGAAAATTAAAGAAAATATTTCAATAAGAGAATTTGATTCTGGAAAGGTTACAGTTTGGGGCTGATTTGATATTGAAACTTTGGGCAGCTGTAATTTCTAATGCAGGGTGCTTGTAGATATACATTAAATGTGAAATTATATATCAGAAGATTGATGCTCAGTCAAAAATGACCCTTGAAAAATAACAATGACATTAAACATACTAGTAAACCTATATTGAATTGGCTACAGAAAAATGGAGGTTTATTGAAAGTTCAAGTTAAAGCCTGAAAGTAGGGATGAGCGAGTATACTCGTTAGGATTCGGTACTCGGCGAGTAATGAGGTACTCGTGGTACTCGAATCCTAGCAAGTAAATTTCACTACTCGCCTCGCAATATTCAGATCTCCCGTCCGGCATATGTTAGCCAATCACAGTAAAGCCGCCACCTTCTTTGTTGTGGCATTACTGTGATTGGCTGGCCGCGCAGCATCACTGTATCGCTGGAGCCCCTGGAGAGCGGTCACATCAGCTGATGCTGCTGCTCTTCACAGGAGATTGACGTGGGACCCTCATTATTATTGAGATTACGGCAGAAAGGTAGCCCCCGACGAAGCCCACACGAAACGCGCGTAGGGGCTACACGTGCGGTGTACTCAGCAGCCATGGGTAAGCATTTTTAAAAATTGTGACCTGGTTGTGGTCCCTATGGCCAAAATGTATGCTACTATGCTGGATCTATTACTGTGCTGAAGTGGTCACATACTGGGTTACTAAACTATCCTTTGGGCTTGGACTTGAAGCACTGTCACTTTATTATGGTCCATATATTATTCTATGTACCCTTACCTGGTTGTTTTGTACAGTTGCATGTGTGTTTTTTCTGCACCTGAATTCCTCTTAGGAGCTCTTTAGTAATGTGACCTTGTCTCATGTATTTTGGTGTCTCATAACTTATGAGTTAAATAAAACTATTCTGATTTTATTTCTTTCTGGTGGAATCGTATTTACTCCAATTCTTTTTGTATACGGCATTTTGGGAGTAATTCCATGGCTATTGCATGCAATGGGGTGGTCTTTTTGGGTCAGGGCCACCTCTAGTAATATGTATATTGTCCTTAAAATTTTGTTTGCAACCTCTGTAAAGTTGCAGAGTCATTCACTTTGGAATATCTAAGTGATCATTTTAATGATTCACACTGTAGGAGAAAATGGCGCAGAATAGGGTCTTATCCGACGGATAAGTTAAAGAAAGTGATCAGATCGCACTCACCTGATATGTGAGAAATAAAGGCACATAGAATCGTCAGTCAGCTGCCGCAGATCCACAGGTCAAACTAGTGACCGCAAATGTATTTAAAATACTGGAGATTTCTTGGATTTTTTTCTGTGCTGCTATATATGACTCAGGAGCAAAACGTTCATAAAAGAGATGATGGTTTATTCACAATCTCGCCGCGTTTCGAAGTAAAAGACTTCTTCCTCTCGTCTTGTACTTCAAAACGCGTTGAGATTGTGAATAAACCATCATCTCTTTTATGAACGTTTTGCTCCTGAGCCATATATAGCAGCGCAGAAAAAAAAATCCAGGAAATCTCCAGTATTTTAAATAAGTGATCATTTTGTTATTAAGATGCTAGAATATATTTTATAAGTAAAACTCATTGAAGTGGGACTTCCAGGACCTGTGATATGCACCCCAGAAGATGCTGAGAAGATTTAAGGAGTAGATAAACTGGGATATTTCAGACCAAATCCCTTATGAAGAATTGTATTTCTTGATTGTTAATTAAAAACAAATAATTCAATGAATCCCTAATAAAATATTAATGAGCAGAATTAAGTTATCATAATTTTAATAATATAAAATTGAGATCTAATCAGGCAGGGAAAGGCTAATTATAAGAGAAAGATTGAACTGAAATTGTCACAGAAAATGATTCATGAAGTCTGGGAGGGTCTAAAGTCTATATCTGGGCATAGACAGACTGTCTCCAGGATGGTTGTAGATAAAGAGGGGCTTAATGAACTTAATCTATTCTTTAACAGATTTAATCACACACTGGCTGCTCCTGCCCATGCATACCATTCACACCTCTCTGCTACAATAACCTCACCCCCTGCTGCAACTTGTCAACTGAGCCAGGGTCTGTTCTTCACAAGTACCCAGGTTGCAAAAGTACTGGGTAAGATCAAAGTTTTGAAGGCTGCAGGTCCTGACGGCATCAGTGCAAGGCTAATCAAAACCTGCTGGCACCAGCTGAGTGAGATCATTACATATCTGTTCAATATGAGCCTGAGAATAGGTATAGTACCACAACTGTGGAAATTATCGTGTGTAGTACCAGTTCCGAAGAAACCTTATCCAAAAGACCTTAATGACTATAGACCTGTAGCATTGACATCACACCTGATGAAGGTACTAGAGAGATTGGTTCTCACACATCTCCGTCCTCTAGTGAGCTTGGATATGGACCCTCTCCAGTTTGCCTACAGGCCGGGCATTGGTGTGGATGATGCCATTATCCACCTTCTAGATAGGACTCTCTCTCACCTGGAGAAACCTGGGAACACTGTGAGAATAATGTTCTTCGATTTCTCTAGTGCTTTTAATACCATACAGCCAGGTCTACTGAGATACAAGCTGGGCCTTGTTGCCGTGGACCTCCAACTCTCCACCTGGATCCTTAACTACCTCACGAACCGACCTCAGTTTGTAAAGGTTCGGGACAGTGTGTCAGACACGGTGATCTGCAATACAGGGGCACCTCAAGGTACAGTTCTTGCCCCTTTTCTCTTCACACTGTACACTGCGGATTTTAAGCGCAACTCATCTAGCTGCTACTTGCAGAAGTATTCTGATGACTCTGCAATATTAGGCCTCATCACAGGAGGAGATGAAAGAGAGTACAGAGATACTAACCAAGCTTTTGTGGAGTGGTGTCAGAGGAACCACCTTAGGATTAATTCCGGGAAGACCAAGGAATTGGTGGACTTTCGCAAGGGAAAAAATCCACCAGTAGTGGTGAACATTCAGGGAAATGACATTGAGATAGTCGACACCTATAAGTACCTTGGTGTGATCCTCAATAATAAGCTTGACTGGGCCCATCACTTGGATGCAGTGTACAGGAAGGGCCACAGTAGGCTTTATCTGCTTAGAAGGCTGAGAGCCTTCGGAGTTAGGGGGGCACTCCTTGCATCCTTCTTCAACTCTGTTGTGGCATCAGTCATCTTCTTTGGTGTGGCGTGCTGGGGTAGTGGCATATCAACCAGGGACAGGAATAGGCTGGACAAACTGATTAGAAGGGCCAGCTCTGTCCTGGGATTCCCCCTTGATCCAGTTCAGGAAGTAGGCGACAGGAGGATACTGGCCAAGGTGAGCTACATGGTGCAGAATGATTCCCATCCCATGCATGAGACCGTGACAAAGATGTGCAGTACTGTCAGTGACCGGCTACTTCATCCTAAATGTGAGAGGGAGCGCTATCGAAAGTCCTTCCTTCCTGCTGCAGTTAGGCTGTATAATCAGCACTGTCCAAAACGGAGAACGACCCAGACAGTGAACTCATAGGTCCAAAGTTGTGATAGTCCGGTTATATCTTTTTTTTTCGTATATGTACCTACCTACTGTCAATGTAATGCCTTTATGCATCTGTATCTGTACTTGTTCCTGCCTTGCTGCTGTAATGCTCTGAATTTCCCCATGGTGGGACGATTAGAGGATTATCTTATCTTATCTTATCTTGAGCAGAATTAAGTGTTTTGACTAGCTGCTTCTGCATGTTATGATGGGGCTTATTGTAACATTATTATTATTATTATTATTTATTGTTATAGCGTCATTTATTCCATGGCGCTTTACATGTAGGGAGGGGTATACATAAAAACAAGTACAATAATGTTGAACAATACAAGTCATAACTGGTACAGGAGGAGAGAGGACCCTGCCCGCGAAGGCTCACAATCTACTAGGGATGGGTGAAAATACAGTAGGCGAGGGTAGAGCTGGTCATGCAGCGGTTTGGTCGATCGGTGGTTACTGCAGGTTATAGGCTTGTCGGAAGAGGTGGGTCTTCAGGCTCTTTTTGAAGGTTTCGATGGTAGGTGAGAGTCTGATATGTTGTGGTAGAGAGTTCCAGAGTAGGGGTGATGCGCGAGAGAAATCTTGTATGCGATTGTGGGAAGAGGAGATAAGAGGGGAGTAGAGAAGGAGATCTTGTGAGGATCGGAGGTTGCGTGCAGGAAAGTATCGGGAGACAAGGTCACAGATGTATGGAGGAGACAGGTTGTGGATGGCTTTGTATGTCATGGTTAGGGTTTTGTACTGGAGTCTCTGGGCAATGGGGAGCCAGTGAAGGGATTGACAGAGGGGAGAAGCTGGGGAATAGCGGGGGGGACAGGTGTATTAGTCGGGCAGCGGAGTTTAGAATAGATTGGAGGGGTGCGAGAGTGTTCGAGGGGAGGCCACTGAGCAGGAGGTTACAGTAGTCAAGGCGAGAGATAATGAGGGCATGGACTAGGGTTTTTGCAGATTCTTGGTTGAGGAATGAATGGATTCGTGAAATATTTTTGAGTTGAAGTCGGCAGGAAGTGGAAAGGGCTTGGATATGTGGTTTGAAGGAGAAATCAGCATCAAGGATTACCCCGAGGCAGCGAGCTTGTGGGACTGGGGAGAGTGGGCAGCCATTTACTGTAATGGATAGGTTCGTTGGGGGGGTCACGTGAGATGGGGGAAAGATGATGAATTCTGTTTTGTCCATGTTAAGTTTCAGAAATCTGGTAGAGAAGAAGGATGAAATAGTGGACAGACATTGAGGGATTCTGGTCCAGAGATGTAGATCTGTGTGTCATCAGCATAGAGATGATACTGAAAGCCATGAGATTCTATAACATGTATTCTTATCAGTATCAACAAATCAAAACCATTTAATTAACTTTTTTTTATAAAGTTTATCAATCATAATGCTCCTTTTATTCAGGCTTAAGTATATATAATACGTATAGATGTACCTTGATTAACAGCTACCCCCACGCAGTATGATTTTCACAGTAACCTCCATACATTTTGATATCCCATTAGTCCCCCACACAGTATGATAACCTCACAGCCCTCCACAAATTTTAATGCCCCCATAGCCACCCACACACAGCATGATGGTTCCACAGCTTCCCCACAGACCCCTACACATAGGATGATGACGCCCACACCTCCCCTCACACATCCTGTTGTCCCACTGACCCAACATATATTTTGATAATCCGCATAGCTCCTCCCACACAGTATGATGGTCCTCACAGGTCCTTCACACACAAAGATCTTACAGCTACCTTACACACCATGATGGGACCCACAGCTCCCCCACACAGTATGATGGACTCCACAGCTCCCCCACACAGTATGATGGACTGCACAGCTCCCCCACACAGTATGATTGACTGCACAGCTCCCCCACACAGTATGATGGACTCCACAGCTCCCCCACACAGTATGATGGACTCCACAGCTCCCTCACACAGTATGATGGACTCCACAGCTCCCTCACACAGTATGATGGACTCCACAGCCCCCCCTCACACTCTACAATATGATGATTGTAATAGCTCATTGCACACTATATGATGGACCCCCACAGCACTCCATATACAGTGTACTGCTCCCCTACACACAGTATGATCTTTACACTGTATGAGAAATCCAAGAGTTCATACACACAACACAATGGCCCTCCCTAGTCTATCCCCACATACTGTATAATGGCCCCTGCAGCTCCATACTCATAGTATGATGAACCACACAGCTCCCCCAGACAGAATGATAGAGCCCACTGCTCTCAATAGGCTGTCTAATGGCCCCCACAGCTTTCCATATATTAACTCCATAGCTCCCCGACATATTACGATGGACCCCATAGCTTCCTCACAGTATGATGGACTCCACAGTTTCTGTCACGTTGTGACTGACAATTTAAAAATAAAAAAATAAAATTACTCACCTAACCGTGTTCCTCCGATAGTCTGGTCTGTGTATTACCCTAATGAGGTCATCGTGCCTGCTGCAGTGAAACTCAGATGCACAGGCAGAATGGTGGAAGAGAGAGCCTAAGGCTTCCTGCTCTACAATTATGATCTGTGGATGCAGATACCAGTGAAATTGAAGCTGTACTCGCAAGCAGGTGGCAATTCACAAAAGAGAAACTGTAAAATATATTAGTAAGTGTCACAATATCTTGTATTCCAACCATTTTTTTGAAATAAAAAATTAACTGGCTAACTCCTTAAATTATAAAATCTTTGCAAATATGCTAAAAGTAAGAAAATACTCTAAAATTCCAGTTATAGCGATTATTGCATACCTGCAAGTCCGGCTGGGCAGAGTCACAGCAATGACAAGCATTTAGAGTAGAGTCAGTCTGTGAACCATTCTCCATTAATCCATAATCCTTTCCACAATGACCACAAGATTTCACTTCTGGCCCTTAAAGAGAATAACAGTAATGAATACTTACTAAAGATTGTCAGAAGAATAACACGAATAATGTCATGTTTTTAGATCTTTTCAATTCATAGAGCCACTGCAGACCTGTAGCCTAAGGCTTGACAACCCCTTTAAGCTAATTTTACAGTCTAAGTATATAATTAATCTATGGAAAATAAAGGGAACTTTATAAATACACTCCTTAACGTTGAAATTGCATCATTAAGAAGGAAAAGTCACGGAATTATGTTAATGAAATGCAAATGATGAAAAATAGGGAAACTAAATTTTCAAAATATTTTGATTTATTCAATGGTGAATATTAGTGCCATGCACAGAAATACACACACTTACATGCCTTTATACCTATATTCCTCCAGGTAAAATAAAGGCAGCCTATACTCCATTCTGGTACCACTCCGGTTGAGGGGCTCGTGCGACATTGTTATTCCATGTGAGTCCTGTAGTCAATTAGTAGCCACTTCATGACTTAGGAAAGTCTGACTGACGGCTTCACTGTAATGACCCCTCCCAAAAACCCACACTTACCCCTTCTTAACTTAAATAAGACACGACTGCGTGACATTGGATGTAAAAGGCCACAGCAGCCCCGTTTATTAACACCAAACAAGCAATAACATTTTATCCATAAACGTAGAAATATTCCATAAACATAACCACCAGCAAAAGGAGGGGGGGTAAATGAAGAGTCCATTGTACATGATTGCAACACCAGCTCCACCACGTGCCCTCAGCCGCACCACACCGGCTCGAGGACACCCAGCCGAGTGTTGCCCAACCAATGTCCTGCTGGGACCCAGCCCAGCAGGGACCCACGTTAACATGCCCCGCTGTGACCCAACACAGCAGGGTCCCACGTTAACATGTCCCGCTGTGACCCAGCACAGCTGGGACCCACCTTAGCCAAGTATACCATTGCACCACCAGGGGTAACCCGCTCCTGCACTGGGTTCACCCCCCCGCTCTTTGTGCAATCCACCGACTTCAAATACCCCCCTCCTTTCCGCCACCGCGAGCACGTATGACACCTTGTACGTGCGAGTACCACCACCAAAAAACCCCAACCCGAGCCGACTCTGCGGCTCGAGTAACCAATGTTTCTGTACCAAGACCAATCGATCAAAACTGATCCCCATTAGACCTCACAATGCCAACCTACACCAAAATACCAGTACAACAAGGTCAGCCACACCCAAGACCTGCAACTAGCCAACCGCATCATCCAATCCTATGCACCGCCTGCGCGACCAGTCCCCAACCTGAGCCGCCGCCTCTGCCTCGTTGAGACCGCAACATTGCAGGCGCCTCCGAAAATTGTACTTCACCTAATAATTAATCAAAGCCAACCATTATTGCCGTGAACAAAAGAACCTACATTGGTTCCCCAAACCTCCGATAGATTCTTGAAAATGTGCCCAGTAAAACCCACTATGTAGTCATTCCAAACAGGAGCCCCTATGGACACCAACACGAGCACGGCTCCCAGGCAGAAAATTGCACTCCACCTGATAATAATCAAAGCCAACCATTATAGACGTAACAACAGAACCTACACTGGTTCCCCAACCTCCGACAGATTCTTGAAAAACGTGCCCCACTAAATAGTCATGAACAACAACACGAGCATGGCTCCCAGGCAGGAGCATTCAGGCCCGATGTCTCAGATCAAACCCCTTGACGCCCCAGCGACCAAGTCTCCACCACACACGTGCAGTACCAAAACGCTGTTGGTCCCATCAACCCTGCGTGATAGCATCTATCTTAAAATATCCACCTAACTAGAAAACATAAACCAATCCACCCCGTAATCACCACGACCCGGAACGAATTAATTGTGTGCATCACCCGTGCACTTCGAACCCAGAATCACAACACTATTGTTGCCACCCTCTTACCAAAAGTGAGATGTACTCCGCACCCATTCCCCGCTGAACTGCGGATTCGACACTACTCACAAAAGAAAGAAAAACGACTCCACACCACCTGAAGTCCAGGAAAACTCAGACACACATCACGTCTCCCGAAAACCCCAGACACCATAAACCCGGGCCATCCGTCAAAACATTGCACTCACCGGTGCCCGATGCTTGTCCACCACTCAGCCTTAAAGCACCGCAAAAAGCACCCCCAAACGGAGCACAGCCCCAGACGATTACCAGGTCCTTAGAATCATTAAAAGTCAATGCACATCGCACTAGCTTCCCCTGCCACAGCGTACCACCAGCCCGACATTAATGAAAGTAATGTTATAGTTGCAACCTGCTCACCCACTACCTAAAGTACACCTCCCCCGCAGCAGCGCTGCACCACAACCGTGTCCCCATAATACCAGCCGGTCCTGACAAGTGCGCATAACGGAATAAATGACATAGCCATGTATTGCCGGACGGGCTACACCCACGTGGGAGACCATTCACACGGCCATCGAAACAACATGTCCTGCCTCATGCTCTATACAGAATTCCTGACAAATGGAACAACACCCGCTGGATAAACAAACCGTTCACCAACCAGGACCCCCGAGACCAGTAAAGTACACGCTGGGTTACCCAACTCAAATGTTGCATCATCCTTGCGCAACACTTCACCCTGGCCCCCCCGTCCGGGGGCACCCAAAAAGAAAAGACTCTAAGGAGAGCTGTATACCCAGAAGGCAAAGCAGGACCAGCTGCACCCACAATAAACCTCCTAGCCCATCGTGACAAAAAACTATCCACTCTGTATAATAAACTCCTACGTAGCTGCAATCAACGGCTGTAACAAATACCACCCGATACAGTCTGCCAAAAGCTCAATCGGCAACCCTAAAGAACCGCAGTGAGAACCCACCAGTCCTTACGTACAAAAGTTGTTAAAACTGCCCCAGGGCAGCCACAACCAGCAAATTACCGTAAGAACGCCATATGACTGCAGATCATGCAAAAACCCCCAGTGGATCGTAGCCCCACGTATTCAATAACCAAAATCAACCCCCCAAAACAGCAGCGCGATATACACGGGAACCTAATAACGACCCCCGACCTGACACGATGTACTCGTTAACCTAACCTGACTTAGACATAGGGCCCCAGGTGAATCAAACACTTTGACTTATCCAAACACTACAACACGCCCTGAGCATGAAGAAACCCAAAGTAGTCAAGGGTTGGACCATGAACAGAAATAAGCACACCACCTTCCCTAATACCAGATAGTAGTCCCAGGTTGGACTATGAACAGAAAATAAGCACTGCACCATCCCTAATACCAGATAATCCCCGACTACCACACAGAAACCAAACCACGGACCTCAACAACCGGACATTGACCAACCATAAAACCCCAGCTCCACGCCATATCTACGTACCCCCAGAAATTAACCAGGAAAACAAATCCGGTAAAAGGTCAACTCCAAGCCCCCCCGGGGGAAATTTCATCCATTGCTGCCAGAAAGGCAGATTCCCAAAAGATCTGCCGTCCCAAGCATCTCGACCTCACCAGAACGTCTGCCGCAACAAACCAAACTGCCCCTAGTGAACATGAAAACCCTTAGTACACTCAAAGCCCCTATTGGAGAACCGAACCCGGCATATAAATAAAACACACCGTAATGAAAACTCGACCACCTACCCCCTCACCTCTGACCAGCAATAGAACACACCCCACTGTAACGTGAAAGACTAAGCCGCCCCGATGCACTACCCAAACAGATCACCACGTCAGTGAACTGCCATCCAACCCTTATCAAATACTAGGCGCGGCGATAAAACTGCTCACCACATCAGTGAACTACCATCAAGCCCTTATCAAATACTAGGTGCGGCGATAAAACTGCTCACCACATCAGTGAACTACCATCAAACCCTTATCAAATACTAGGCGCGGCGATAAAACTGCTCACCACATCAATGAACTAACATCAACCCTTATCAAATACTAGGCGCGGCGATAAAACTGCTCACCACATCAGTGAACTAACATCAACCCTTATCAAATACTAGGCGCGGCGATAAAACAGCTCACCACATCAGTGAACTACCATCAAACCCTTATCGAATACTAGGCGCGGCGATAATCCTCCAGCCCAAAGACCCCATGCCTATAACAATAAACCATAAAACCGGCATGGATATGGCTATCCACCACCGCTCTGCCAATATCCGTATCACCACCTGAATTACTCAAACCGCCATGGAATCACGACCAGTCATACACAAACACCCAGAGAATGCAAGCACAATTATACTAACCAAAATAAAATGATGTCGTCACCTATAGATATACCCACTATCATAAAAGCAAACTAGCATGAAATTAAAAAATACCTCCCAACACTCATGAAGTGCACAAAACAGCCTCCTGGACCACAAAGCTACCATTCCCTCACAGATTCGAACGCTGTCCACATGGACCAGCCGCGCATCTTTCCGAACCCCCAGACAAACACCCGAAACCATACGTAGCAACACCCTTCCCAACCAATATAATCTAGACATTAATAAAGGTTTAAGTGTGTGCCTTAGTGAGCCTTACTTACTATAGATATACCCACTATCATGAAAACAAACTAGCATGAAAAAAAAAATAAAAAAAAAACACCCAACACTCATGAAGTGCACAAAACGGCCTCCTGGACCACAAAGCAACCATTCCCTCGCATATTTGAATGCTGGCTACATGGACCAGCCGTGCATCGTTCTGAAACCCCGTGACAAACCAACTACTACCCTAGTGCGAAACCATACGTAGCAACACCCTTCCCAACCAATATAATCTAGACATTAATAAAGGTTTAAGTGAGCCTTACTTACTAGGCTGACTCCGCGGAACCCCACGGAACAGCCGTCACGTGTCCTCCGCGTCGAGCACCGCAACTGCGATCTTCTCCATGGATCTACGCCGACTGCAGCCCTCCTGGGCCACAGCGCCAGCGCCCAGACCGACTGACCGTCCGGGAACGCATGGCAAAAAGTCACCGGCTCGGAGCCTCAAACGGGGGGGAGGTTGGCGCTCCAGCCGCAGGCAACACCTCCTGAATCTGGCACCCAATGCTGGGGGAATGCGACGCCGGACCACATGACCTGTGGCCCTTGGCAGCTGAAGGGTGGCCACATGACCGAGCCACCGCCCGCTTCCCCCCAGCACCGCGAGAAAGGAAATGAGGCCGGTGAAGTCACACACCACCTCGCCACCGGGCTCCTTGCCGCGTCACGTCACCGCCGTCCACCGATGCCGATGACCGCGCCGGGTCAGGTGACCACGCCGGGTAACGTGGCCGCGACGTGCGCGTCACCACTGTGTGCCGCGATCCGAAATGGAGGGGAGGCCGGCCACGTCACTCACCGCCCCATTACCTTGCTGCCTGCTTCTCGACTTCTGGCTCCGGCCCCGCGATGTCTTCTGCAACAGGTCTGCTAATGGGGCTCATCCTCCGCTGCAAACTTAACTCCGGGCTGAGGTGCTCAGGAGGCCGTGATCGTCGCTGCCGCTTCGGAGGCAGAGGGGTCCCCTCTTCTCCGCCGTCGCCATCACCAGACCATCGCTGCAGCTGTTCCTTCATCCACTGCTGGCCGCGCTGCTCCATCATCCTCTTCATCTGTGCCACGAGGTATTCCATCTTCTGGATCCAAAGATTCAAGCTGAAGTCCCAGTTGTGAGGAGCTGACGATTCCGGACGTCTGCAAGGTAAGGAATGACCATCCCCCCACAGTTCTGCCCTATATATCCATCCCACAACTGACCACTCCCTGCCAACTCACATTGCACAATAAGCCCCATAGCTCCAACCCACACCTTCCCCACAAACACAAAGCACTACTGACCACTCCCTGCCAACTCACATTGCACCATAAGCCCCATAGCTCCAACCCACACCTTCCCCACAAACACAAAAGCACTACACCTTACCCTTCACTAACCCTCAGGCCTAGCATCCCTCCTTAGTCATGTGCGCCCTCCCTGTAGCCCCTTTGGGGCAGGCGTCCGGGCTTGCCTCTCTTACTTCCTTCAGACGGAACTGACATTTGGAGGATGTCAGAGCAGCAGAAGATCTCTCTTCTTCCGAATGTCAGTTTCATCCAAAGGCAGTAAAAGTGAATTGGCCCATTAGCGACCGCCGACAGGCTGTAGGGCTCACGAGACACTACAACGTCATATGAGCATCGGTGTCAAAGTTCCTGGAATGGCGTCAGCACTGGAGGTGAGTATTGCTTGGTATTACACGGGGGGATATAGCAATTGAAAAGTGTTGACTGAGTAGTGGACAACCCTTCTTAATAGTAACATAGTAACATAGTTATTAAGGTTGCAGGAAGACTTTAAGTCCATCTAGTTCAACCCATATCCTATCCTAATGTACCCTAACATATAATGAAGAATGTCCTGCCATGCTGAATGCAATTGGGTGCACAAATCATCAAGATCCCCTGCTGTCAGCTCCCTTGGCAATTGTCAACAGATAGAAGACAAGTCCGGAGACCCTGCTGACTATAGTAGCATGTTTAGGCCATAACGACTGCTCACAGTAGCGCAAATAACAGTGATTGATACATCTGTTGGTGGAAATTGACAGCATTCAGAGATCTGGATTGAAAACTTGTGAGTTGCTATATGAAGTATATTGTAATATTGTATGTGTATAATAAATTACATCTATTTGCTGAAAACCCTGAAATTTATTGATGTTCATTTTGCCAACCTGCAGTATTGTGGACCATAAAAGAAATAAAGGAAACTCAGTGCCAACACTAGAAAAGTAATATATTGTATTTACAAAGTTACACAAGTTACGCAAGTAAATTCTATCTATATTCAGTACACATTGTAAAGTGGTGTTTAAATTCTTATTAAATGTGAACATACAATCAGGAGCGGACATCATTGGTGCAACTCATTCCAATCTAAGCGCTGCTGTAGTGTGATTCAGTCTACTGTTCTGTATACTGTTAAAGGCCACTGCTAAGTGTGTGGGTTCTGGAAATATCATGTGGGCATCAAAGTAATGTCTTATATACTTTCCAGTATTAATGTGTTAGTGTCAATATTCTAGAGCTTTAATTCTAAAAAAAATACAATATTTCTAAACCAGAACACACAGGAACTCCAGCCTCACATATAAATCCTATCTGTTTATGGCTTCAGAAATCCTTGTAACATCAAACTTGGTATTTGGATCTGAACTATTTCTCTGGAAGTTGGCATAAGACTCAAGATCATTTTAATGTTACTTAGTTCTCAGGCTAGGATCATGTAAAAGTCAGTCAAATCTATAGAGCTGGACTCAATACAGACTTCTCCAGAAAAGAGGACACATCCCCCTCACATTGAACATATTGGGAACTGAGAAAAACTAATTGTAACAAGGGAAGAGGGAAAGAGAGCTATCATATCCATTCCATTGAAGTAACAGCCCCCTGCAGTGGACAGGTTATTACAGCAAGAAGATTTGCTGGGAGAGAGACAGTCTTAGATTCATTTAAGAAGAGTAGGAGAACTGCCTTCCCAGGCATAAGCTTCCTCTCATCAAAGCATGTTTTGTAGACACTCTGTCTCCGGTGATGAATTTTGGGGTTTGCATTGATCCGATAATTATGGAGATAAATTTTCAGCATTGTAGTGAAGGGACAAATAGAATGCATTCTCTCACATCACATTAAGGCCATTCTAACTCCTCCAACTTAATAACATACCGATGAACGATACCATACATATTTAATCTCTATATAAATGTAAAATCGCAATTTGACACTTGATGACAATATCTACCACCTGGGACCTCCTATATCCTGTAAGTTGGGGATCTCATAAAATTCTAACAGCCCTCGCATATGCCACAATCAGCACCCAACTTAGGTCATCAACAGGAGGTTATATTTTGATAAATCAACCTTTTGTGGACACTGTGATGCCAAAAGGCTGTTTTCTGTATTTCGCACCACCTGCAAAATACAATGTATTTGTATGGAAGGTGTTGGGAACGGATTAAAAAATGTTGCTTTTATTTGTTTTAGGTAGTTTCAGAGTTGTCATCTGACAATATGTAACCATTTAGCTGCTGCATGGCTCTTGGGTCATAGTCAAATGACAGACACATGGAGCTACAAGCATAGATATGGGCTCTTCATAATTAGCATCAGTACAATTGAGGAATTTGTACATATACATTTTACATTTGATTTACATTGAAATGCTGCTAGTAGCAGCACAGTGTGGATCTCCTGGCATATCTGGTTTAATATATTCTTCATTTCTCATTAAATTATTATGGAACTTCTTATCTTATAAACCTACGTTGTATGGCTCCTCTGTTATTCCTCCAGAAAATGGACAAATAAATTGACATTCGAGTGTTACCATTCTTTGTTTCAAATGGGTGTGCCTACAGTATCTGTTCTCTTCCTTTCTGAAGATGCTATTTGCATATTTAAAATCTCAGAGAGCTTTGAATGATTTATAAGTCTCGCTGCAATGATATGACACTCTCCGCAAGAAGATCTTTACAAGACCCATTGTCACAGACCTCTCGTCCAGTCAAATCCATTCTCCTGCTTTGCACTGATGAAGAGCAAGGACACTGAACATATGTCGGTCAATGAAATGTCTGGTTTGGGTTTGTATCCTAAGTCATGTGGCAAGGCTTGTTAACAAGTCAATACTGACTTTTAGGATTGCTACATCCAGTAAGTGGCACTAGAGTTCCTGTCCTCTTCCTCTATGATGAGGATAGAGAATATTTGCATATTTAAGTTCCCATGGGAATATCTCATGGTTTGCAAGTCTCCCTATGCATGTCCACAAGGATATACTTTACCCCTTGAATTGTGTAATGACACACTCTATTGAGAAAAGGGAATAGCAACATACGGTTGTCATTTTTTTTTTTTTAATAATTTTCTGGAGAAACTGCACAATGCTCAAGATGTTTTAATTCGTTAAGATTGTGAGTATTTACCAAAACAGACATATTTTTTTAAATCTATTATACATATTTTGTCAGTGAATTAAGTGTTTTTATTTATTTGTCAGATTTTAAAAGTATATTGAGCAAAAATAATGCTGGGCAAAGCAAGTTATCCACTATATTAGCCTGAGACAGTCTGGCACAACATGTGGCCCTGCAGAGCTGACCTCCTTACTATTGTTAAGGACACACAGGGAATTATAGCTTCATGCGACACAATTGTATGTGAGGCTGACCTGACATTGCAATTGATCGCTGTACTACGCTTTGTGCTATATACATGCACTAATGGTGATTCTGGCACTGCATTCAGGTACTGATGATGGTTCTAGCACTACAGTCATATACTGATGGTAGTTTATGAAGCTGCATTCAGGTACTGATGATGGTTCTGGAACTGGATTCATGTTCTAATGGTGGTTTTGATGCCCCACTCATATGTTAACAGTGGCTCTGATGTTACACACATGTAGCAATCCATAGCGTGCTACATGGGTATTTTAAAACTTAAAAATCATCAAAACTTAGAGATTTGAGATTATCAGGAGGATTTGATGAGCTTCTCGAAATCCTCTTCAAATACTCAAAACTTGTTTCTGGTGATGTATTAATATAGTGATGATGATTCTGGTGATGTATTGATGTAAGTACAACAAAATGTTGTGCACCCCTGGGCTAAGATGATACATAAGCAATAACGTACTCTCTGAAGGTGCTATACATCCATTAGTTTCAATTTTCAGTGTTGTTGGTATGGTTAAGGCAGGAGGAGTCATTGATCTTTTTTCTTCTTCATTTTTTTCTATTTGGGAGGAAATTTCCATCTCTGTGTGAGGTTGCTCATGACTGTCCCCTGCTAAAAACAAATGGGAAAAGAATCTGAAAAAAAATCCACATAATATTAAGCATTATTGTAAAATGCTATATTGAAGGATAGGTACTCTTAAGCAACAAATGTTTTTTTCTATAGCTACAGTGCATCTAAACAAATAATGAAACACAGTTATTATAGTCTTTTTACAAAATGTCCTACCGTTTTGTGACATGGGTTATATAAACTATAAACAAGTATTTCATCTGAGACCAGCCTGATGTAGGAAAACAGACTCTGAATTCAACTATGTATCACTTAGTTTACTGGGTGCAACAATTGTGACACAATCAGAGTTCTTAGATTTAGCAATGCAGCAGAACTGAGGAAGCTAACCCCACCTATATCAGGCTCTGTATTTACATTGTCTAGTGACAGTGAGCTCCTTATCACAGGAGGGGGCGGAGCTGGATTAGTATGAATGTACTGCTTTAGTTCAGGCAACGATAATCACCAGGTGATACAACCTTCATTGAAAGTAAATAACATACCTATCTTTAACATTGGGTACGCAGGGAGATGTGTTGTATACGGATGCATCCGCATGCATCATTTTGATGTGCCCACCGAGCGCAACATGCTGCATTTCTCTGCGGTCGGCGGGCACATCAAAATGACGCATGTGAACACATCCACATACAACGCATGTCCCTGCGTACCCAATGTTAAAGATAGGTACGCAGGATGCATGCGAAAGTAGGCAGAGCTTAAGGAAAGTGCGTAAGTAGGCAGAGCTTAAGGGACTAAGTACACAGCCCTACGCACTCTACCCAAACGCAAGTGTGAACTTAACCTTAACAGTGTGATGGAACAGCAAAAAAGGCAAACACAGTTCTGGGATGTATTAAAAGAAGCATAGAGTCTAGATCATGTGAAGTAATTATTCCCCTCTACTCCTACTTGGTCAGACATCATCTGGAATACTGTGTCTTGTTCTGGACACCACATTTTAAAAAAACATAAAAAACTGAAGCAAGTTCAGAGAAGAGCTACCAGGATGGTGAATGGACAGCATAGTATGATAGCAATGAAAACTTCCCAATGGAACAGTTAAAGGATCTAGGAATGTTTAGCTTGCAAAAAAGAAGGCTTAAAGGAGACTTAACAGCTATCTACAAATATCTGAAGGGATATCACAGTGCAGAGGGATCATCTTTATTCTCATTTGCACATGGAAACACTAGACACAATTGATTGAAACTAAAAGGGAGAAGAGACAGATTAGATTTTAGAAAAAACTTTTTGACAGTGAGGGTGATCAGTGAGTGGAACAGGTGGTGAAGTTGTGAGTACTCCATCAATGGAAGTCTTCGAACAAAGGCTGAACACACATCTTTCTAAGATGGTTTAGTGCATTGAGCAGGGAAATGGACGCGATGATCCTGGAGGTCCCTTCCAACTCTAACATTCTATGATTCTATATGTCTTATCTCATTGTATTGCTGGATTCACAGCTATACTGCTTAGTACTGCTATGTAATGTCTTACAGTGTCAGTCAACTGAGATAACAATCAGGTAGCTGAAAATCAACCCACCTATCCTTAATTATACAGAGCTCAGCATTCGGCAAACTCGCAGTCCTGTAGCAGATAAAACAGGAATCTTATCAAAATGACAGCAAGCACCCCATTAAGTTGCAAAAACATAATGACTAGTGTTGAGCATTCCGATACCGCAAGTATCGGGTATAGGCCGATATTAGCGGTATCGGAATTCCGATACTGACTTCCGATACTTTTGTCATATCGGATACCGGAATCGGAATCGGAAGTTCCCATCATGCTATGAGCCTGCTTGCTTTGATTAAGCCAATGGGAATCCTCCGAAGTGTGGGCACATCCTGTTAGGCATGTAGGCATGTTAACTATTGGCATGGCTGTGATTGGCTGCCGAAATGATGGCATGATGCACTATAAAAGCCACCGCAGCCGCCATTTCTGGTTCACTCTGCTGTGAATTCAGTTAGGGACAGGCTGCTGTAGAAGACTGTGAGGGACAGTTAGAAATAGCGATTCCACCAAACATCTAGTGCTTTACCCAGGCTACATAAACCACCACTGTAGCCTTCTTTGCCCTAGCAGCAGTGTTCACAGCTGTCTGCAAGGGCTGTGTGAGTGCAGCTCACGCTGTGGAGTGGGTCCTGCAGCCACGTCAGGTTGTAGGCTGCCCAGCGTGCCTCACTGCTGCCTCATACATCTTTTAATTTTTGAGCTGCATTTTTTACATAATTTCAATCTAGTGTGCTTCCATCCGTATCCATATACGTTGGTTGCAAACACTAGTAGTAGACAGCGGAGCCTTTCTGCAGCCTTTCAGTGCTAGTGTCCACTTTGCTGCACTGTTCACGGCTGCCTGAGAGGTCTCTGACTGTGTGTGAGTGCAGCTCACGCTGAGTAGTGTGTCCTGCAGCTACGTCTGGTTGTAGGACGCTCAGCGTGTCACTGCCTCACACATTTTTCTTTTATTGCAGCTCATTTTTTCTTCTATTAGTGTGCATCCATCCGTCTCCATCTACGGTGGTTGCAAACACTATATAGGAATACACAGCGGAGCCTTTCTGCAGCCTGTCAGTGCCAGTGCCCACTTAGCTGCACTGTTCACGGCTGTCTGAGAGGTCTCTGACTGTGTGTGAGTGCAGCTCACGCAGAGTAGAGTGTCCTGCAGCTACGTCTGGTTGTAGGACGCTCAACGTGCGTCACTGCCTCACACATATTTGTCTTTGAGTGCAGCTCATTTTTTCTTCTCCTATTAGTGTGCATCCATCCGTATCCATCAACATTGGTTGGTTGCAAACACTATATAGGAGTAGATAGAGGAGCCTTTTTTTCTGGCTTGTGCCCTGCCGGCGCAGCCAGATTAGTATTACCCAATTTTTTTGGAGCCTCATCTTTTGCATTGTAGGTTACCTGCCTGCATTGTAATAGCTCCAAAAAGTTGGTGATACTATCAGTTTCAATTCTTTGTTCACATACTTTGAGTTTGTTTCCAACAAAGAAACCACAAAAAAAGTTCACCAAACACCACATTTGGAACTTGTGTAGGCCACATCAGCTCCTATTAAAGTGTAGTCCACACACACACACTTCATAAAATTAGTGTTTCTTGTACCTGTAACCAGCTGTTCAGGAATAAGCACACTAAGGCCCCCCTTTGTACTTTTCTGCCTATCTTAAGCAGTCTGGCAAGATGAAGAAGGCAGGGAGTAAGGCGCGTGGGCGTGGGCGTGGAGTTTCAGCAGGGAGAGGACGTGGGGATTCTGCAGGGAGAGGACGTGGGGATTCTGCAGGTAGAGGACGTGGGGATTCTGGGCCTGCTGCGGGCACCAGTGGATCAGCATCCCCCAGTTTTAGCAGGCAACAGTCCTTTATGCGCAGCTTTTTAGGACCTCAACGTACCCCACTGCTGCGGGAGGAACAAATTGAAGCCGTTGTCGGATGGATGGCAGCTAACGCATCGACTTCAATTACTTCCACAGCCTCTCAGGACCAGAGCACCGAAGAGCAACCATCTGTCTCTTCACCACCTGCCAAAGTGCCCAGGCAGTCAGAGAGACATGGACAGGAGCCATCACAGTCTCTACTTCTGTTCTCGGAATCTGTTGGCTTGGAAAGAGGGGGCCAGCCAAGCAGCATTCCTGAATGTGAAGAAGAGGGAGCATGCGGTGATGCGCAACTTCTTTGTCCCTCTGAATCTGAAGAGGCGAGTGGGCCAGTGCCTATGGTCAGCACACCTCAGTACGCATCAGATGATGACGAGACTCAGTTGCCACTTTCTGGTGCGTACGGTGCTGGCGAGACAACCTCGGAGAAGCAGCTGTTTGAAGAGGGGAGGGAAGATGATGAGGTCCTTGACCCATCATGGCGTGAGGAACAGGAAGGTGGTGGGAGCAGCTCGGAGGAAGAGATTCCCCTACCGGCCAAAACAGGAGGCAGAGGGAGGGGGAAGACTTGGTTTCCTGTACCCTCCACTTCGGCACCCGTTAGGAGCATTCCTCATTCCAAAGGCAAAACGGGCGCTCCCAAGACTTGCAGTGCGTGGTCCTTTTTTGACACAATTGCAGATGACATTTGCTTTGTCAAATGCAAGCTGTGTCATCAGATAGTCAAAAGAGGGAGAAATGTCAGCAACCTCAATACCACAAATATGTGGAAACATGTGTGCACCAAGCACGAGTTGGAGTTGCAGAGACACCCTGAAGACGTAGGCCAACGTACAGCACCACCTACCACCTCTTCAGTTCGTGTTGGGGCCTCTTCCTCCAGCTCACACACTGCTGGTTCGGCTTCCTCACAGGATCGCCATGGAAGAACCTCTGCCACTGTTGTCCGGAGACCCTGTCAGATTCCACCCATAGCAGCACGTTCCCATCCATCACAGCCATCGGTAGCACAGGCATGGGATAAAAGGCGCCCTTACTCGGCAAACCATCCCCGAGCACAGTCTCTGAATGCTGGCATTGCCAAACTTCTGGCAGTTGAAATGCTGTCATTCAGGCTGGTGGACACTGACACCTTCTGGGACTTAATGGCATGGGAAGTCCCCCAATACAACGTGCCCAGCCGCTTTTTTTTCAACAGGCGAGCCGTCCCTGCCCTGCAGAAACATGTTGAGGGCAAAATAAAACATGCGCTACATGCGATCGGACCCAAAGAGTGGTCGTAAATGGCTGCACATCCAGTTGGAAGAATGTCTCAAGTGGGGTACCACAGGGCTCTGTCCTGGGCCCTGTATTGTTCAACATCTTTATCAACGATTTAGATGAAGGAATTGAGGGTAAACTGATTAAATTTGCTGATGACACAAAGCTAGGAGGGATAGCTAATACTAGAGAAGAGAGAGAGAGGATTCAAAAAGATTTAAATAAACTGGAGAAGTGGGCAGCAACTAACAGAATGGTTTTTAACAGGGAGAAATTCAAAGTACTACATCTGGGCAATAAAAATGGAAAAAGCATATATAGAATGGGAGGAATAGGGCTAAGTGACAGCACATGTGAAAAAGACTTGGGTATACTAATAGATCACAGACTGAATATGAGTCAACAGTGTGATGCAGCAGCAAAAAAGGCAAATGCAATTCTAGGATGTATTAACAGAAGCATACAGTCTAGATCACGTGAAGTCATTATTTCCCTCTACTCCTCTTTGGTCAGACCTCATCTGGAATATTGTGTCCAGTTTTGGGCACCACATTTTAAAAAAGACATCAACAAACTGGAGCAAGTTCAGAAAAGAGCGACCAGAATGGTGACCGGTCTGCAAACCCTGTCTTATGAGGAAAGGTTGCTGGATTTGGGAATGTTTAGTTTGCAAAAGAGAAGACTGAGAGGAGACTTAATAGCTGTCTTCAAATATCTAAAGGGCTGTCACATTGTAGAAGGATCAACTTTATTCTCATTTGCACAAGGAAAGACTAGAAGCAATGGGATGAAACTGAATGGGAGGAGACACAGATTAGATATTAGAAAAAACTTTTTGACAGTTAGAGTGATCAATGAGTGGAACAGGCTGCCACGAGAAGTGGTGAGTTCTCCTTCAATGGAAGTCTTCAAACAGAGGCTGGACAGACATCTGACTGGGATGATTTAGCGAATCCTGCTTTGAGCAGGGGGTTGGACCAGATGGCCCAGGAGGTCCCTTCCAACTCTACGATTCTATGATTCTATGATTCTACTAAACGCCGTTAGTAGCAAGGTCCACCTGACCACCGATGCGTGGACCAGTAACCATGGACAGGGACGATACCTTTCCCTCACTGCCCACTGGGTCAATGTTGTGGAGCCGGGTACAGATCTGGAGAGTGGCGCTGTACGTGTTCTTCCAACGCCACGGATTGCAGGACTCCAGTCTGTACACATAGACTCCTCCTCCTACTCAAGTTCCTCAGAAACAGCAGAGCAGGAGCCTGTTACGACCGATATGAGCACAGCCGTGGCCAAACGTCAACAGGCTGTACTCAAATTAATTTCTTTGGGGAATCGAAGCCACACAGCGCAGGAGCTCTGGAATGCTATCAAGCAGGAGAGCGATGTGTGGTTTGGGCCAGCGAATCTCCAGCCGGGCTTGGTAGTGTGTGACAATGGCCGAAATCTGGTGGCAGCTCTTGGCCTAGGCAACCTCACACACATCCCATGTCTGGCACATGTGCTGAACTTGGTCGTGCAGAGCTTTCTGAGGGACTATCCGGATCTTGATGCACTGTTGCACAAGGTCCGCATAGAGTGCGCTCACTTGCGGCGTTCCAGCACGGCAAGATCGCGCCTCGCTGCTCTGCAGCGACGATTTGGCATTCCGGAACATCGCATCATATGTGACCTACCCACCCGGTGGAATTCAACGTTACATATGTTGGAGCGGTTGTGTGAGCAGCAGGCAGCAGTCATGGAGTACCAGCTGCATCAGGCGCAAACAAGTCGCACTGTGCGCCGTTCACACTTCAGCACCATTGAGTGGGCCTCTATGAAGGACATCTGCCTCGTTTTGCGTGCCTTCGATGAATCCACGCGGATGGCGAGTGCAGATGATGCACTAGTCAGCATGACTGTCCCCCTTATCTGCCTGCTTCAACAAACACTGCAAGCACTAAGGGATGTGGTTTCGGAAGAGGTGGAGGATGAGGGGTCCCAAATGCCATCTGCTTCTGGACAGTCTGCGCTACGTGTTTCCTCACAAAGGCCTAGGCAGGGGACACTTTGTGAGGAGGATGAGGAGGAGTCGATGGAGGAGGAAGACATCTCTCCAGAGGAGGGAGGTACACAAACCTCTACTCAGTATGTACAGCGAGGGTGGGGTGATGCAGAGCAGGCCAAGGTCACGCCTCAAACAGGGGACAGCGGTTCTTTGGCAGTTGGGAGTCTGCAGCACATGGTTGATTTCATGCTGCAGTGCCTGAGAAACGACCGCCGCATCGCCCACATTCTCGTCTCGGCTGATTATTGGGTGTACACCCTCCTAGATCCTCGCTACCGGGACAGCGTACAAAGGCTCATACCAACGTTGAACCGGGAGCGTAAACTGCGGGAGTACGAAGAGTCACTGGTGCAGTCCATAATGTTTTCCATTCCACCCGACAGCATTGTTGCTAGTGCTTTACAAAGCAGCTCTGTGCGTCTTGGCAGTGGAGGAAACTCTGCACAAAGAGGGAGCAGAGGCAGCGCCGCAGCACAAGGCAAGACCACTATAGCCCAAATGTGGCAAAGTTTTGTGTGTCCACCACAATTGTCTACACCATCAGCGACGCCTCGAGTCAGCAGGAGGCAACGCTTCCGTCAGATGGTGTCAGACTACATGTCTTGCCCTGTCACTGTACTCCCAGATGGCTCTTCCCCCTTCAAGTTTTGGGTCTCTAAGCTGGATACATGGCCAGAGCTTAGCCAGTATGCATTGGAGGTGCTGGCTTGCCCTGCTGCCAGTGTATTATCGGAATGTGTCTTTAGTGCCGCAGGTGGTGTACTAACAGACCGTCGCACGCGACTATCTTCCGATAATGTTGACCGGCTGACTTTTCTGAAAATGAACAAGGCCTGGATCTCCAAAGACTTTGCCATTCCTCTTACAGACTAAATTAGTGGTTGGCAACTGTATCCAGGTCTGCTGGTGTGTTCATTTTTCTACCACCTGAACTATAATCCCTGTGCTTCAACACAGCCAGTTGTCGCTCAGATGTGTCGTCTGCACAGAGAAACACACTAGCTCCTGTGTTAGTGGGGTTCAGTAACACCAGCTGATCCCCTGCTGTGTGGACGGCAAAGTCACCAGCTCCATCAACATTCAAATCACTACTGATTTTTAACCGTGCCCAACTTAGGTCTCTGGCTCCACTGTCTCTACTATTTCCCCTGGCCTCCAACCCCGCCATCTACATCTCTGAAGTGGCGTCAGCACAATCTACACTTGTTCCTGTGTTCCTGTGGCTCAGTCCCATCAGTTTATCCCCTGATGTGTGTCCGGCAAGGTCTCCTGCTCTGTCCACATTCCCATAACCAGTAGTGGGAATGAGGACAGAGCTGGCGAACTTGCCGGACAAACATCAGGGGATCAACTGACGGGACTGAGCACCAGTAACACAGGAACAAGTGTAGATTGTGCTGACGCCACTTCAGAGATGTAGCTGGCGGGGTTGGAGGCCAGGGTAAATAGTAGAGACAGTGGAGCCAGAGGCCTAAGTGGAGCATGGTTAGAATCAGTAGTAGTCAACAACCTCCATAAAAACTGCTGCCCATTGGCCTCTGCATGCGGCATGCGTAATCCTGGGCTCCAACAGTGTCAGTTGGTGTTCAGAAGTGTCGTCTCCACAGAGCCAAACACATTCGTTCAAGTGTTAGTGGGGTTCAGCACTGCCAGCTGTTCCCCTGCTGTGGAGATGGCAAGTCTCCTGCTGCCTTCACCTGCCAAAAGCAACAGGCCCCAGCCTGCTCCTCGCCTAATCCTGGGCTCCAACAGCGTCAGTTGGTGTTCAGAAGTGTCGTCTCCACAGAGCCAAACACATTCGTTCAAGTGTTAGTGGGGTTCAGCACTGCCAGCTGTTCCCCTGCTGTGGAGATGGCAAGTCTCCTGCTGCCTACATCTGCCAAAATCCAGTAGGCCCCAGCCTGCTCCTCGCCTAATCCTGGGCTCCAACAGCGTCAGTTGGTGTTCAGAAGTGTCGTCTCCACAGAGCCAAACACATTCGTTCAAGTGTTAGTGGGGTTCAGCACTGCCAGCTGTTCCCCTGCTGTGGAGATGGCAAGTCTCCTGCTGCCTTCACCTGCCAAAATCCAGTAGGCCCCAGCCTGCTCCTCGCCTAATCCTGGGCTCCAACAGCGTCAGTTGGTGTTCAGAAGTGTCGTCTCCACAGAGCCAAACACATTCGTTCAAGTGTTAGTGGGGTTCAGCACTGCCAGCTGTTCCCCTGCTGTGGAGATGTCAAGTCTCCTGCTGCCTTCACCTGCCAAAAGCAACAGGCCCCAGCCTGCTCCTCGCCTAATCCTGGGCTCCAACAGCGTCAGTTGGTGTTCAGAAGTGTCATCTCCACAGAGCCAAACACATTCGTTCAAGTGTTAGTGGAGTTCAGCACTGACAGCTGTTCCCCTGCTGTGGAGATGGCAACTCTCCTGCTGCCTTCACCTGCCAAAAGCAACAGGCCCCAGCCTGCTCCTCGCCTAATCCTGGGCTCCAACAGCGTCAGTTGGTGTTCAGAAGTGTCGTCTCCACAGAGCCAAACACATTCGTTCAAGTGTTAGTGGGGTTCAGCACTGACAGCTGTTCCCCTGCTGTGGAGATGGCAAGTCTCCTGCTGCCTACACCTGCCAAAATCCAGTAGGCCCCAGCCTGCTCCTCGCCTAATCCTGCGCTCCAACAGCGTCAGTTGGTGTTCAGAAGTGTCGTCTCCACAGAGCCAAACACATTCGTTCAAGTGTTAGTGGGGTTCAGCACTGCCAGCTGTTCCCCTGCTGTGGAGATGGCAAGTCTCCTGCTGCCTTCACCTGCCAAAATCCAGTAGGCCCCAGCCTGCTCCTCGCCTAATCCTGGGCTCCAACAGCGTCAGTTGGTGTTCAGAAGTGTCGTCTCCACAGAGCCAAACACATTCGTTCAAGTGTTAGTGGGGTTCAGCACTGCCAGCTGTTCCCCTGCTGTGGAGATGGCAAGTCTCCTGCTGCCTTCACCTGCCAAAAGCAACAGGCCCCAGCCTGCTCCTCGCCTAATCCTGGGCTCCAACAGCGTCAGTTGGTGTTCAGAAGTGTCATCTCCACAGAGCCAAACACATTCGTTCAAGTGTTAGTGGGGTTCAGCACTGCCAGCTGTTCCCCTGCTGTGGAGATGGCAAGTCTCCTGCTGCCTACACCTGCCAAAATCCAGTAGGCCCCAGCCTGCTCCTCGCCTAATCCTGGGCTCCAACAGCGTCAGTTGGTGTTCAGAAGTGTCGTCTCCACAGAGCCAAACACATTCGTTCAAGTGTTAGTGGGGTTCAGCACTGACAGCTGTTCCCCTGCTGTGGAGATGGCAAGTCTCCTGCTGCCTACACCTGCCAAAATCCAGTAGGCCCCAGCCTGCTCCTCGCCTAATCCTGGGCTCCAACAGCGTCAGTTGGTGTTCAGAAGTGTCGTCTCCACAGAGCCAAACACATTCGTTCAAGGGTTAGTGGGGTTCAGCACTGCCAGCTGTTCCCCTGCTGTGGAGATGGCAAGTCTCCTGCTGCCTTCACCTGCCAAAAGCAACAGGCCCCAGCCTGCTCCTCGCCTAATCCTGGGCTCCAACTGTGTCAGTTGGTGTTCAGAAGTGTCGTCTCCACAGAGCCAAACACATTCGTTCAAGTGTTAGTGGGGTTCAGCACTGACAGCTGTTCCCCTGCTGTGGAGATGGCAAGTCTCCTGCTGCCTTCACCTGCCAAAAGCAACAGGCCCCAGCCTGCTCCTCGCCTAATCCTGGGCTCCAACAGCGTCAGTTGGTGTTCAGAAGTGTCATCTCCACAGAGCCAAACACATTCGTTCAAGTGTTAGTGGGGTTCAGCACTGCCAGCTGTTCCCCTGCTGTGAAGATGGCAAGTCTCCTGCTGCCTACACCTGCCAAAATCCAGTAGGCCTCAGCCTGCTCCTCGCCTAATCCTGGGCTCCAACAGCGTCAGTTGGTGTTCAGAAGTGTCGTCTCCACAGAGCCAAACACATTCGTTCAAGTGTTAGTGGGGTTCAGCACTGACAGCTGTTCCCCTGCTGTGGAGATGGCAAGTCTCCTGCTGCCTACACCTGCCAAAATCCAGTAGGCCCCAGCCTGCTCCTCGCCTAATCCTGGGCTCCAACAGCGTCAGTTGGTGTTCAGAAGTGTCGTCTCCACAGAGCCAAACACATTCGTTCAAGGGTTAGTGGGGTTCAGCACTGCCAGCTGTTCCCCTGCTGTGGAGATGGCAAGTCTCCTGCTGCCTTCACCTGCCAAAAGCAACAGGCCCCAGCCTGCTCCTCGCCTAATCCTGGGCTCCAACTGTGTCAGTTGGTGTTCAGAAGTGTCGTCTCCACAGAGCCAAACACATTCGTTCAAGTGTTAGTGGGGTTCAGCACTGACAGCTGTTCCCCTGCTGTGGAGATGGCAAGTCTCCTGCTGCCTTCACCTGCCAAAAGCAACAGGCCCCAGCCTGCTCCTCGCCTAATCCTGGGCTCCAACAGCGTCAGTTGGTGTTCAGAAGTGTCATCTCCACAGAGCCAAACACATTCGTTCAAGTGTTAGTGGGGTTCAGCACTGCCAGCTGTTCCCCTGCTGTGAAGATGGCAAGTCTCCTGCTGCCTACACCTGCCAAAATCCAGTAGGCCTCAGCCTGCTCCTCGCCTAATCCTGGGCTCCAACAGCGTCAGTTGGTGTTCAGAAGTGTCGTCTCCACAGAGCCAAACACATTCGTTCAAGTGTTAGTGGGGTTCAGCACTGACAGCTGTTCCCCTGCTGTGGAGATGGCAAGTCTCCTGCTGCCTACACCTGCCAAAATCCAGTAGGCCCCAGCCTGCTCCTCGCCTAATCCTGGGCTCCAACAGCGTCAGTTGGTGTTCAGAAGTGTCGTCTCCACAGAGCCAAACACATTCGTTCAAGGGTTAGTGGGGTTCAGCACTGCCAGCTGTTCCCCTGCTGTGGAGATGGCAAGTCTCCTGCTGCCTTCACCTGCCAAAAGCAACAGGCCCCAGCCAGCTCCTCGCCTAATCCTGGGCTCCAACTGCGTCAGTTGGTGTTCAGAAGTGTCGTCTCCACAGAGCCAAACACATTCGTTCAAGTGTTAGTGGGGTTCAGCACTGACAGCTGTTCCCCTGCTGTGGAGATGGCAGTCTCTCCTGCTGTCTCCGCATTCCAAAGACAGTAGGCCTCTGCCTACACCCTCCTATTTCCTGGGCTTCAACACAGCCAGTTGTAGCTCGGAAGTGCCGTCCACACGGAAAGAGACACTTGCTCCCGTGTCTCAGTGGGGTTCAGTAACGTCAGCTGATCCCCTGCTGTGTGGATGGCAGTCTCTCCTGCTGTCACCACATTCCAAATACAGTAGGCCTCTGCCTACACCCTCCTATTTCCTGGGCTTCAACACAGCCAGTTGTAGCTCGGAAGTGCCGTCCACACGGAAAGAGACACTTGCTCCCGTGTCTCAGTGGGGTTCAGTAACGTCAGCTGATCCCCTGCTGTGTGGATGGCAGTCTCTCCTGCTGTCTCCACATTCCAAATACAGTAGGCCTCTGCCTACACCCTCCTATTTCCTGGGCTTCAACACAGCCAGTTGTAGCTCGGAAGTACCGTCCACACGGAAAGAGACACTTGCTCCCGTGTCTCAGTGGGGTTCAGTAACGTCAGCTGATTCCCTGCTGTGTAGATGGCAGTCTCTCCTGCTGTCACCACATTCCAAATACAGTAGGCCTCTGCCTACACCCTCCTATTTCCTGGGCTTCAACACAGCCAGTTGTAGCTCGGAAGTGCCGTCCACACGGAAAGAGACACTTGCTCCCGTGTCTCAGTGGGGTTCAGTAACGTCAGCTGATCCCCTGCTGTGTGGATGGCAGTCTCTCCTGCTGTCTCCACATTCCAAATACAGTAGGCCTCTGTCTACACCCTCCTATTTCCTGGGCTTCAACACAGCCAGTTGTAGCTCGGAAGTGCCGTCCACACGGAAAGAGACACTTGCTCCCGTGTCTCAGTGGGGTTCAGTAACGTCAGCTGATCCCCTGCTGTGTGGATGGCAGTCTCTCCTGCTGTCTCCACATTCCAAATACAGTAGGCCTCTGCCTACACCCTCCTATTTCCTGGGCTTCAACACAGCCAGTTGTAGCTCGGAAGTGCCGTCCACACGGAAAGAGACACTTGCTCCCGTGTCTCAGTGGGGTTCAGTAACGTCAGCTGATCCCCTGCTGTGTGGATGGCAGTCTCTCCTGCTGTCACCACATTCCAAATACAGTAGGCCTCTGCCTACACCCTCCTATTTCCTGGGCTTCAACACAGCCAGTTGTAGCTCGGAAGTGCCGTCCACACGGAAAGAGACACTTGCTCCCGTGTCTCAGTGGGGTTCAGTAACGTCAGCTGATCCCCTGCTGTGTGGATGGCAGTCTCTCCTGCTGTCACCACATTCCAAATACAGTAGGCCTCTGCCTACACCCTCCTATTTCCTGGGCTTCAACACAGCCAGTTGTAGCTCGGAAGTGCCGTCCACACGGAAAGAGACACTTGCTCCCGTGTCTCAGTGGGGTTCAGTAACGTCAGCTGATCCCCTGCTGTGTAGATGGCAGTCTCTCCTGCTGTCACCACATTCCAAATACAGTAGGCATCTGCCTACACCCTCCTATTTCCTGGGCTTCAACACAGCCAGTTGTAGCTTGGAAGTGCCGTCCACACGGAAAGAGACACTTGCTCCCGTGTCTCAGTGGGGTTCAGTAACGTCAGCTGATCCCCTGCTGTATAGATGGCAGTCTCTCATGCTGTCACCACATTCCAAGTACAGTAGGCCTCTGCCTACACCCTCCTATTTCCTGGGCTTCAACACAGCCAGTTGTAGCTCGGAATTGCCGTCCACACGGAAAGAGACACTTGCTCCCGTGTCTCAGTGGGGTTCAGTAACGTCAGCTTATCCCCTGCTGTGTAGATGGCAGTCTCTCCTGCTGTCACCACATTCCAAATACAGTAGGCCTCTGCCTACACCCTCCTATTTCCTGGGCTTCAACACAGCCAGTTGTAGCTCGGAAGTGCCGTCCACACGGAAAGAGACACTTGCTCCCGTGTCTCAGTGGGGTTCAGTAACGTCAGCTGATCCCCTGCTGTGTGGATGGCAGTCTCTCCTGCTGTCTCCACATTCCAAATACAGTAGGCCTCTGCCTACACCCTCCTATTTCCTGGGCTTCAACACAGCCAGTTGTAGCTCGGAAGTGCCGTCCACACGGAAAGAGACACTTGCTCCCGTGTCTCAGTGGGGTTCAGTAACGTCAGCTGATCCCCTGCTGTGTAGATGGCAGTCTCTCCTGCTGTCACCACATTCCAAATACAGTAGGCCTCTGCCTACACCCTCCTATTTCCTGGGCTTCAACACAGCCAGTTGTAGCTCGGAAGTGCCGTCCACACGGAAAGAGACACTTGCTCCCGTGTCTCAGTGGGGTTCAGTAACGTCAGCTGATCCCCTGCTGTGTGGATGGCAGTCTCTCCTGCTGTCACCACATTCCAAATACAGTAGGCCTCTGCCTACACCCTCCTATTTCCTGGGCTTCAACACAGCCAGTTGTAGCTCGGAAGTGCCGTCCACACGGAAAGAGACACTTGCTCCCGTGTCTCAGTGGGGTTCAGTAACGTCAGCTGATCCCCTGCTGTGTAGATGGCAGTCTCTCCTGCTGTCACCACATTCCAAATACAGTAGGCCTCTGCCTACACCCTCCTATTTCCTGGGCTTCAACACAGCCAGTTGTAGCTCGGAAGTGCCGTCCACACGGAAAGAGACACTTGCTCCCGTGTCTCAGTGGGGTTCAGTAACGTCAGCTGATCCCCTGCTGTGTGGATGGCAGTCTCTCCTGCTGTCACCACATTCCAAATACAGTAGGCCTCTGCCTACACCCTCCTATTTCCTGGGCTTCAACACAGCCAGTTGTAGCTCGGAAGTGCCGTCCACACGGAAAGAGACACTTGCTCCCGTGTCTCAGTGGGGTTCAGTAACGTCAGCTGATCCCCTGCTGTGTAGATGGCAGTCTCTCCTGCTGTCACCACATTCCAAATACAGTAGGCCTCTGCCTACACCCTCCTATTTCCTGGGCTTCAACACAGCCAGTTGTAGCTCGGAAGTGCCGTCCACACGGAAAGAGACACTTGCTCCCGTGTCTCAGTGGGGTTCAGTAACGTCAGCTGATCCCCTGCTGTGTAGATGGCAGTCTCTCCTGCTGTCACCACATTCCAAATACAGTAGGCCTCTGCCTACACCCTCCTATTTCCTGGGCTTCAACACAGCCAGTTGTAGCTCGGAAGTGCCGTCCACACGGAAAGAGACACTTGCTCCCGTGTCTCAGTGGGGTTCAGTAACGTCAGCTGATCCCCTGCTGTGTAGATGGCAGTCTCTCCTGCTGTCTCCACATTCCAAATACAGTAGGCCTCTGCCTACACCCTCCTATTTCCTGGGCTTTAACACAGCCAGTTGTAGCTCGGAAGTGCCGTCCACACGGAAAGAGACACTTGCTCCCGTGTCTCAGTGGGGTTCAGTAACGTCAGCTGATCCCCAGCTGTGTAGATGGCAGTCTCTCCTGCTGTCACCACATTCCAAATACAGTAGGCCTCTGCCTACACCCTCCTATTTCCTGGGCTTCAACACAGCCAGTTGTAGCTCGGAAGTGCCGTCCACACGGAAAGAGACACTTGCTCCCGTGTCTCAGTGGGGTTCAGTAACGTCAGCTGATCCCCTGCTGTGTGGATGGCAGTCTCTCCTGCTGTCACCACATTCCAAATACAGTAGGCCTCTGCCTACACCCTCCTATTTCCTGGGCTTCAACACAGCCAGTTGTAGCTCGGAAGTGCCGTCCACACGGAAAGAGACACTTACTCCCGTGTCTCAGTGGGGTTCAGTAACGTCAGCTGATCCCCTGCTGTGTGGATGGCAAAGTCTCCTGCTGCCTACACAGTCGTACTACTACTGATTTTTAACCGTGCTCCAATTAGGCCTGTGGCTCCACTGTCTCTCGTATTTCCCCTGTCCTCCAACCCTGCCAGTTACAGCTCCGAAGTGGCGTCTGCACAATCCACACTTGTTCCTGTGTTACAGGTGTTCAGTCCGGTCAGTTAATCCCCTGATGTGTGTCCGGCAATGTCGCCTGCTCTGTCCACATTCCCATAACTCGGTAGTGCCTGCTGCAGCCCAAACTGAACACGGACAAATCCTGTTGTAAATCTTTTGTGACAGGCAGAACGGAAGGTGTAAACTTCTAACTTTTCTAGATAACAACTACAGGAATGCCTGACACAAACAAGAATATGATGAAGAAGAATAGGAAGAAGATGAAGAAGTTGAATATGTAGAATAATAATTGTTGAATAAGAAGAATATGAAGAATGTAAGAAAAGGAAGAAGAAGAATGTAAAAAAAGGAAGTAGAAGAATTTAAAAAAAGGAAGAAGAAGAAGAATGTAAAAAAAGGAATAAGAAGAAGAATGTAAAAAAAGGAAGTAGAAGAATGTAAAAAAAGGAAGAAGAAGAAGAAGAATGTAAAAAAAGGAATAAGAAGAAGAAGAAGAAGGTAAAAAAAGGAAGAAGAATAAGAAAGAAGAAGAAAGAAGAAAGAAGAAGAAGACATACATGTCTGGCAAAATATAAATGAGGCTAACATAGTCAATATCTTTGTAACTCCTAACGTCTTTAAAAAAAAAGTTTAATTCCTGCTATTCCATTTGATTGGGCTAAACCTCTATGGCTTTAATGTCTCCTCCACCTCCCACAATACATTCTAGATTATTCTTAGTTGTTTTTCTTCATGTAGAATTAACCTACAAGGAAAGAAAGGGTTTTTTTTAATTCCGATATTTTGGCCCCATTGACTTGCATTGGTTCCCGGTATCGGAATCGGCGATACCGATACTTTTTTTAAGATCGGCCGATCCATTCCGATCCGATATTTTCAAGTATCGGCTGGTATCGCTCAACTCTAATAATGACAGATTCTTTTTAATTTGTTCATATTTAAATATGTTTATGGTTTAATTGTATGATCATAAATGATTTGTTAAAAATGAAAACATAATTGACATGCATAAATGTTGGTAAAATTGCCTAGTTCAATCAAGAACGTGGATGTGAGCAGCATTTTTGTCATGTTTGCACTGTTTGTGAAAGTCTTGCAGCAGTTAGTAGGATTTGCACACATATGCTTAGCAATATCCATTTCATTTGCCAGATCCAAGTGCTTACCCTACCCTTCACTCTTTTATCCCTCTACAGGGATCTGAACTTACACAGTGGCCCCTGGACTAGAGCCACGAAGTAAGCTTTATGTAGTAAGCTGCTGGCCGGTGAAGCAGTCTGACAGCAACAAGGGTCAGCACACGATTTTGGTACCAATATGTCAAGTATGCTGCAAAATTGGAAAGCAAGGGGTGGTTAAAATACAATTTTGGGTCAGAAAACAGGATTAATAAAGTGACATAACAGGAGCAATGGATAAGAGCTGTGAACAGGTTTATTTGAGCTATGTAGCTGGCAGCCGAGACTGTCTGCTGGAGTTTATATAAAAAGGCCGCCCTTGGCTCCCAGCAGAGCTAATTACCAGCTCACTGCAGAAAAACACAGGTGGGCAGGAGAGTGACAAGTAGTCTCAGCAATTATAAAGCTAAACAACCACAGACTCCAGTCCTACAGCAGTAATCACGGTATTAGTGCGGCCCCACCTAGCGACCAGGAAAGAGGTAGCAGTAGTATGTTCAGACTTGGAAGTAACATTTTGCATGAACAATCCCAATGATGATGGAAGTAATCATGCTCCTAATCAGGCTCGGACTGGCCCACTGGGTAACAGGTGAATCCCCTGGTGGGCCCCTGTGCAGATCTGGGCCCTTAAACCCACTGTAATGGCAGTACTTGGCATAATTCACTTATTTCACTCTGTACAGAAAAAAGCAGCATGTCATCATTCATTAACTAAACTACCTAGTTTATTATTATATAGAGATATACAGTAGGTAAACTTGTGAATGAGGGTAGTGTAATATTTGCATAAAGGTGAAAAGTGGACCCCCAAAGTCAATGTTCCTGGTGGGCCCTGGGCATCCCAGTCCGACACTGCTCCTAATTGTTCATATGAAAATGTTAAAATGGTGCTTCCAAATGAAGTAACAATGTATATATTCTTTTTTTTAGTACAAATCCAAAATGTTTGTGAATACAGAAGGGTTTACCTAGTAAATTAGACTGAAGCATTTCCGGAGACTGTATCACCCTTAGTCATAGTCAAAATGTAAGATACAAAGACTCTTTTTTAAAAGAACAGGGAACCAATGAAAATTGAACACAAAATGGACTATAATTGGAGGCTGCTACATGTTAATGTTCACACACATTATTAAATGAAAGATTAATCATGTTTAACCCCTTTATGACCTCTGCCGTACTTGTACTGAGGAGGTTGCTTCCCTCCCTTTGATGTGGGCTCCGGCGGACTCTGACAGCGGCATTTAATGCGTTTCCAACCATGGGACCAGAAATCCTCCCACTGGTGACCCCGTCACGTGATCGAAGGGTCACCGGGGGGTTGGCATGACAACCAAAGATTTCCTGGAGACCTCTTTGGTTGTTGATGCTGGATTGCAATGAGCATCGCCCAATGGTCGCCGCTGATAGCATGTCAGAAATTCTACTACATACAGGTGATCTGATCATCGCCTGTGTGTAGCAGTGCCGATCGGGTTATGGCAGCTTATAGTCTCCAATGGAGACTATTGAAGCATGCCAAAAGTAACAAAAAAAGTTTTTAAAAATATAAAAAGAGTAAAAGTTTAAATCACCCCCCCTTTCACCCCATTCAAATTAAAACAATATAAAATAAAACATTCCCATATTTGTTATCGCTGCGTTCAGAATCGCCCGATCTATCAATAAAAAAAGCATTAACCTGATCGCTAAACAGCGTAATGAGAAAAAAAGTTAAAACTTCAGAATTATGTTGTTTTGGTCGCCGCGACATTGTATTAAAATTCAATAATGGGCGATCAAGAGAATGTATCTGCACAAAAATGGTATCATTAAAAACGTCAGCTCTGTGTGCAAAAAATAAGCCCTCACCCAACCCATGATCATGAAAAATGGAGACGCTACAGGTCTCAGAAAATGGTGCAATTTTTTTTAACAAACTTTGGATTTTTTTTCACCACTTAAGTAAAAAAGAACCTAGACATGTTTGGTGTCTATTAACTTGTAATGGCAGGTCAGTTTTAGCATTTGGCGAACATGGTAAAAAAAAAAATCCAAAAAAATGTTGTGGAGTTGCACTTTTTTTTGCAATTTCACCGCACTTGGAATTTTTTCCCCCATTTTTTAGTACACGATTTGGTAAAACCAATGGTGTCATTCAAAAGTACAACTTATGCCACAAAAAACAAGCCCTCACATGGCCATATTGACGGAAAAATAAAAAAGTTATGGCTCTGGAAAGAAGGGGAGCAAAAACAGAAATGCAAAAATGAAAAGGGGCAGGGTCTTCAAAGGGTTAAAATTCATACCGTTTCACTATATTATATCACGTTCTAGATTACAATAAGCCTCTTTCACCCACAGATGTCAATTGCCCCCTGTGTGATCTATTAATCCTTTCTATACCAATGAAAATAAATGAACTGACATCAGCTTCATGTTATTCAACAAAATGTTTGACAGCGCCTGAATAGGAGGCATTTCTCATGCTCCTAGCTCTGTCCAACCGGTAGAATTTATTGTGGGAGCAGGAATAAAGATGCACCTCTAATGGGTCAGATCAAATTTTACTAAAACCATCTTATTTTTAAAAGATTTTTTTTTAGAAAATCTTAAAATGCACCTGATTTATCACAGTGGCTCATACTAGATTACATATATACAGTGGGACAAAAAAGAATTTAATCAGCCACCAATTGCGAACTTTTGTTAATGACCAAATACTTATTTTCCACCATAACTTGAAAAATAAATCTAGCCAAATCAGACAAGGTGATCTTCTGGATTTGTTTTTTTTTTCATTTTGACTCTCATAGTTGTGGTCTACCTATGATGTCAATTACAGGCCTCTCTCATCATTTTAAGTTGGAGAACTTGCACAATTGGTGGCTGACTAAATACTTTTTTTTCCCCACTGTACCATTCAATTAGACTAGAAAGTTTAAAGATGCATTAAAAGTTTCTTACATACTTTGCACCAATATTTTAGCTCAAGGTGTCGCGTGCTACGCCTTACCTCTTTCCCATCAAGTAATATGCCTATTTCTCCACAATACCCCCTTAAAAAAGAAACACAGCACAAAAATGCCTAAAACGCATAATAAATGTCCAAGGCAAGTATTACAGATTATTTTTGGTACATTTAGATTAGTAAAGACTAATGCATGATATGGCAGACAGCCAACATTATACCAACCATATGTATCATATAAAATAGAGATTACTGGCTAAATGTTGTAAAGGTTAAAATCCTGATTGCAAATGTAGTAAAACATTATTGTATAGTTACATAAGCAAGGAAAAAAAGTCCAACTGAAAGCAGAAATTCTAAATTAAATGAATTGTGCCCAAATGTCTAAAAATTAATAGTGGTAGCCAAATGACAAATATAAAAATAAGTGCACACTTTACAATTCAAGGAATTTATGGTACATAGCCAATTGTAGAAAATCCATAAAAAAGTAAACACTAAAAATAAAATCAAATCTGACAAACATAAGTTACATTACCAAGTTTTTCTCCAGTCCTTTTATGTTGTCACTACTCACATAGTGCATACTTACGATGGTATCCCGCCATACTACAGCTTATTGGCTAAGTGGTCCTGAAAATCATCTTACTTCATATTTTAACTGCACCTTTTAGAAACTTCATCTTATAATAAAAAAGAATTCCGTTGACTCAAAAAGTTCTTCCCTGATATTAAAAACTATACTTCAGCTTTCTATTAATTCCCATGACACACACTGCACGGTGATTAGACTTTGAATACTTCATTTACGGTAACTATGGTATTTAAGTAATGACTTTGATATTTTACACTCACCTGAATTACTGCACATACTGGTGTCTTGGTGAAGAGGCTATCAGCCAGATATAGGTGGAGACAACTTTAGTACTGAAACTAAATGTGTGTTCTCTTAACCTAAGACAGATTAGTTTCAGTGTAGTGACTCTCCACCCTCCTAATGTGCCGTCTTTATGGTGCTATTGGTTGTAGGAATTGATAGGACCTTCATAAGTCCAACGTGCATGCTATGATGCCCCAGAGGTTGTAGCCAATGTATGGTGGCAGCTCAGTCACTAAGACACTTCCGCATTAGTTCTGCATCTGCAAAAGTTGAACTGTTGTGGGGGTTTTAAAATATTTACTAACTTTAGACTATACCTTGGTTTGTTATTCTATGTTCCCCATTTAAAAAAAGTGTGAAACACGTATAGAGGGCTGGTAAGGGGGCAAGTAGGTATTTACCTTCCCCTTCTTATCAGTCCAGTCAGCGTGCAAACCTTCTTCACTACAATGTCCAAAGGCATCCATAAAGGTTTTAATTGAGGCTATATATACGAGTTAGGTGAACAAAGTAACCACACTTTTTTCTTTTTTTTTTACCCAGTATTGTGTAAAATAGTCCTTATTTCAGTCACAAACATGTCCACACTCTTTACACAGCAATTTTACTCACATCATATCAATGAAAACAAAAAACTGAAATACAGATCTAGGAAACGTTACCTTGACTCAGGTAACACAGCACTATGATATTAAGACAATAAAGACTGTACTTCAACATAAAATGCAATGTTAAATTGTCTTTAACCTCCTAAGTGACATAATCTTTTGAGAAAAACTATTGAGATTTGCCAAATCTGTATGACATATATAAACCCCCCCCTAGATGGCTGTAAGCTGAATGATGGTTTGGCTGGCAGCTATCTCATTCACCTGATGCGCCTATACACAAGACCACTTGATCGACTGAGTGCTCTTGTGTTCTTTACTAGAAATTCACCACCAGATATGTCTGGTGGGAGCTTATCTCAAGGAGAACAAAATAATTGGCAGTCTGAAATCAGATATACTGAATCATTACCTCGCCAAACAACCATTTAATGTGGTCTTCCATATACATTAGACAGTCATCCAAAGCCGATATCTGGGATTTTAACAGATGTTACTCTAATGTATATAGGTAGGATGGAGAAAGGAGGTAGGATCGGGGAGTGGTAGAGCGGCAGACGGTTGCATACCGAGGTAGACATGAGTACACTGCGGCTTTAAGAACTTTCTTTGGTTTATTGTAGGCAGCATAAAACAAGGTGTAGTAAAGAAAATACAGCCCTCTGGGCAAAACAGGAAAACAAAATGGTGACAGAACAAACACAGTCCTTCTGTGAGTGGGGTCCCTTCTGCTCATGGCTGGCAGAACACACACTGTTCAGGTTGAGAATTCCAAGCAACACTTTCCTGCAGTGCTCTTCCTCCAGGCACACATACTGATCACTGAAAGCTTTTTCCTTCAGCCATTTACACCCAGACCATGTGACTCTTCAACCACGTGACTGATCACATGACTGTGACATCACCAAAGACCTGTCAGCACATAGTGGTGCCGGCTCCGTGGGTGGAGATATGGAGGGACACTCTCCCACCCACTCTATAAATGTCCTCTTAAAAACAGCCCATCACATAAGTTAACTTAACCCATGCAGCATTTACTGTGCTGGAGGAAATAACACTCTGGATTTGATATCACTGATGCCATTAGGCGTAGTGAAACATATCTCCCCTCTATTACATTACCAGTAACTCTGTCATAGGGGCTATAGGTTGGAAAATAGCAAAGTAGGTCTGGCTTGCACTCAACCAAGATTCATGGACTCTATTATATCTTTTTGGAAGGTTCATGCACAATGCAAGGGGCAAAGGTGAGCCTAATGGGTAGAGAAAGGCATCAACTTCCTTATTAGGCCTGTTTCACATTTCCATTTTTTGACGTCAGTCAAAATCCATCACTTTTCGAAAAAAATGGATCCGCCCCTTTTTTGGCCGATCCGTTTTTTCCCCCATAGACTTACATTAGTGGCGGATTTTGACTGACGGTCGTCCGTCACATCCGTTTTTTGACGGATCCGTGAGAATTGTAGCGGCTCCAGGGCGGAGGAGACCGTCTCAGAAACGTTTTTTCAGAGCGACGGTCCGCTATTTTGTATTGCACATGCAAGCCAGATTTGCTCTGCCAGGGTTTTAACTCTGAATAGCATTCCGGAAAGGCCGAGAAGCAGGAAAAATCTCTCCCTCTCCTTTTCCAGGACGCAGTTCCTTTAAATTTCTTACTTCAGCGGATCCGTAAAAAAAAAACGGTCTGGTGGCATACGGATCCGTTTTTACCATCTTTGGCGGATTGCAACTGATCAAAAAAAACTGAAATGTGAAACAGGCCTTAGACATTGATTAAGAGTCTTGACTCTTGACTGTAATTAGAGAGTTGCTGTGAATCACCATCACTAGCACTGTTAAGGCCCCTTTACATTTAGCGATGCAACAGCGATCCCGACAACGATGCGACTCGGTCAGGATCGCTGGTGCTTCGCTAAATGGTCGCTAGTGAGCTGCCACACAGGCAGATCTCACAGAGATGCAGCAGCGATACAGCGGTCGTTACTTACCTTTCAGACGCGGCGATCCTGACGTCCTCCCGTCCGCGTCCATGCATCGCTCGTCGGCACCAGCAGGAAGCCCAGCAGGAAGCACCCGACGAGAAATGGAGCTGGGCGATCTCGCGCGATCAACGACAGACAGCGGGGGAGCCGGTCGGAGGTAAGTATCACACATAGCGATATCGCTGCTGCGTCACCAAATCGGTGATGCTTTAGCGATATTGCTAGCGATATCGCTATGTGTAAAACGCCCTTTAGAGACAACATTATTCAGGCGAATTGGAGAGATAATCAAAAAATGTCCAATGGTCTACACATCTAAGCTCAGTTTCACGTTAGTGTGTTTATTAACACCTTTATCCACTATAAACAGATAAAAAAGTCAAATGGGAGGTTTCAGGATTACATTTGCCCAAATAAAAGTAATAAATAAACATGAATTATAGTGGAATCTCCTTCCTCCTTTTATCAGATAATGTGATAGTGCACTTACTAACTGCACACTAGCATGTTATTTAATATAAGGAGGATGGCTATGGGAGCTTCATTAATACACAGTAAGTGTGCACTAGTATGTAGTATGTTAAGTTAGCTAGTATAAGGGGGTGATCATGGGGGATTCAATAAGTAATGAATGTTTATTTCTTTATTTGACACCATTCCTTAAGGGCCTTTCACACATAGCAAGATCGCTAGCGATATCGCTAAAGCGTCACCGATTTTGTGACGCAACAGCCATATCGCTAGCGATCTCGCTTTGTGTGACACGTACCTGCGACCGGCCCCCCCGCTGGATATCGCTGATCGCGCTCGAATGTCCTGGGCCATTTTTTCGCTGTTGGCGTCCCGCTGGCGCCGACTAGCGACGCATGGACGCAGGCGGAAGTCGTCATCATCGCTGCGGTGTGAAAGGTAACAGCGACCACCAACGGATCGCTTATTGCTGCTGCATCGCTGTGAGATCTGCCTGTGTGGCAGCTCACTAGCGACCATTTAGCGATGTACCAGCGATCCTGACCAGGTCGTATCGTTGTCGGGATCGCTGGTGCATCGCTAAATGTAACGGGACCCTTACTCTTGGGCAAGTATAAAAATCGTGGAAAACCCCATTTAATTTTTTCATCTGTTCATAGAGGATAGAGGTATTAATATACACAGATTTGAAAGAAAGTTTCAGAGAGCTCAAAATCTTAGCATTATTAAACATATATCCAGACAAAAAAGGAAAACCACATATCATCCCACAGCAATAAGTCAAGTTAATTTGTTTAAAGATCTAAGATGGACCTACCTACGAGTGTTAACCTCAAAGTCCTGAGGTTAGTATGTCTGTAGACTGATAAAATAGATATTTCTTTTTGCAAAATGGAAAAATGACCTGTCAGTACTCTTATTGTACTTATTGCAGGCAATGGATTGTAGTCCTTAACATCTTTAATACCCTTCTATGAATTGTGATGACTACCAGTGAGTTCCATGGATTTCACCATGTTTTACAGTTGTGCTCAAAAGTTTACATAAGCCAGAAGAATTTTTGCTTTCTTCACCTTTTTTTCAGAGAATTTGAATGATAACACCAAAACTTTTTCTCCATTCAAGGTTAGTAGTTGGGTGAAGCCATTTGTTGTCAAACTACTGTGTTTTCTCTTTTTAAATCGTAATGACAATCCAAAACATCCAAATGACTCTGATCAAAAGTTCACATACCCCATTTCTTAATACCGTGTATTGCCCCCTCTAACATCAATGACAGCTTGAAGGCTTTTGTGGTAGTTGTGGATGAGGTTCTTTATTTTCTCAGATGGTAAAGATGCCCACTCTTCTTAGCAATAAAGCATTCAGTTCCTGTAAATTCCTGGGCTGTGCAGCATGAACTGCATGCTTGAGATCTCCCCAGAGTGGCTCAATGATATTGAGGTCAGTAGACTGAGATAGCCACTCCAGAACCTTCACTTTGTTCTGCTGTAGCCAATGACAGGTCGACTTGGCCTTGTGTTTTGGATCATTCTCATTTTGGAATGTCCAAGTACATCCCATGTGCAGCTTCTGGGCTGATGATTGCAAATTTGCCTCCAGTATTTGCTGATAACGTGCTGCATTCATCTTTCCTTCAACTTTGACCAAGTTTCCTGTGCCTTTGTAGCTCACAAATCCCTAAAACATCAGCGATCCACCTCTATGCTTTACAGTAGGAATGGTGTTCCTTTCATCATAGAAAACCTGAAATTGAAAAGAGGATGGCTTCTACAAATGGATAATGATCCTAAACACATGTCAAAATCTACAATAGACTACATCAAAAGACACAAGGTGAAGGCTTTTCAATGCCCCTCACAGTCCCCTAATCTGACCATTATTGAAAGTCTGTGGCTAGACCTCAGAATTGCAGTGCATGCAAGACGACCCAGGAATCTGGAAGAATTTTCCAAGGAAGAATGGAAGAAAATCGCTCAATCAAGAATTGAAAGATTCTTGTCTGGCTACAAAAAGCATTTACAAGCTGTGATACTTTCAAAAGGGGGTGCTACTAGGTAATAACCATGCAAACTTTTGCATTAGCCCATTTTCCTTTTGATAATTTTTAAAATGTAAAAAATGACTATATATATATATATATATATATATATATATATATTTTAGGCAATATATATATATATATATTGCCTAAAATACAAAGTAAATGTATCATCTTTAAGCCTTTGACCAGGGGTGCCCGAACTTTTACATGCAGCTGTATAACTATTATGTACAGTATGTATAGATCAAAAGGGTTAATCATTTCAGTAGTCCAATTAAAATAAAAAAGTAGCAGATACTAAGCAATGTTATTCCATTGATATCGGCGCCGCTATTCGCAGAAACTGAGATGACTCGTGTCATGTGTAGGCTACAGCCAATGAGCGGCCATTCATCATCAGCAGCCTCTACTATTTCATCAGCGCAGACTTCTGTTTTGACAGGGTACTGATGAGCTGCAGTTGAAGAGCGGCCATTAATTGGCTGCAGCCTGCATGTGAGGCAGCAAGTAACATCACTCTCCAGGTAGACTGGTGCTGACATTGCAGGAATGGCGCCACTGCAGGAGATGAGTGTACATTGTTTTTATGTTAATTGGGATCCTATGTGATTTGGAGTTGTGCAGTAATGGACAACCCCTTTAAGTATATAACAACTCAAAATTCTACAATTTCCTTAGCAATAAGTAAACACAATTATAATAAATGCCATATTGAATGGATGGATAGTATGCAAGTGTTGGTGTAGATAGCCTTCACTCTTAGAACAAACCCTTTAATTTATCGAAGATCATTCTGTATACTGTGCGCTATAACAGGATGTATAATATGATGCAAACCGAACCCTAATATGTCAGCATGAACAGCAATGCAACTCAGTCGAATTAAGGTTGTGTGTATATATTAGAACACAGTCATGTTTTTCTAATCTTTTATAGGGGTTGTCTGGTCAAAAATGATGTCTGCTGTCACTCTATGGTACTGCAGACTTATAAATCCCCCAGTACACGCACTGTGCCCTGCGGTGATTCACCGGTGTCAGACCCGGCACTGGAGGGTAATGTATGAGTTATATATACTCCTGTCCAGTGGACGTGGCCTCGCTCCATACTCAAATATGGAGCCGAGGCTGTGCTCCGACTAGTGACGCGGCCAACCAGTGAGCTTGTCCAACTAGAGGATGCAGTGAATGTATGGAGTACAGTGTATGGAGCGAGGCCATGCCCACTGGCCGGGAGTATGTTTAATTCATACATACCGTCAGTTCCCGACTCTGAAACCCATGAATCCCTAAGGGTGTGTGCAGACGCTGCGGAATCCGCTGCAGATTAATCCGCATGGATTTTGCAAAAACCGCAGATAATCCGCAGGTCAAAAGACCTGCGGATTATCTGCGGTTTTGCCTGCGGGTTGATCCTGCGCATTCACCATCTCCACAATGGTGGAGATAGGAACCCGCTGCGGATTCCGCAGAAAGAATTGACATGTCAATTCTTTCTGCGGTTTCAAAACCGCAGCAAATCCGCGCGGATTTTTCCGCAACGTCAGCACAGCGGGTTTTTTTTACCATTCATTTGAATGGTACTGTACACCACAGCTAAAACTGCTGCGGGTCCGCAGCGGCCAAAAACGCTGCGGAAACGCAGCGGAATCCGCAGCGTGTGCACATACCCTAAAGCACAGTGCATGTGACTGTAGACTTATAGGTTTTGACCGGACAGCCCCTTTAAGCACCACTTTATTAGAGTACGTAACATTGCATATATGTATCCCTGTATAAAAGAACTTTTAGTGTTATTGGTATTTTAGAGTGAACATTAGCAAACTTCACCATATCACCGAGTGAGGAAACTGAGCGATGGTTTGCGTTATTCTTTCAATCACAAGTTACTGTGAGAATCTAATGTTTCTCAAACTTATCAAATCTCCTGGGACCCTGCGGCAAGTGGGCTGACAATGCTGTGTAAAGTGCATTTACGCTTCAACCTCAAGGAACTTCCCCACTGCCTGATACAATCTTTCTGAGTTAACCATTTAACATATTAATGGAACATACTAGAAACATCTCTCTAATGTATACTGTTAGTTCAGCTTTTACAGAGATAACCATCAATGAGACACTGACCCAGTGGTCACTTTGGCCACCGGACCAGAACTACTACCTTCCGAAATCCCCGGCGCCTCTTTCGACTTGTAGGCTGCTGGCATGGCCGCTAAATGAGGGTCCTTTGAAGACTTTTGATCATCTCCACATTGGACACATCACATGATAGAAAATGTGATAGCCCCCTTAACTGGTCAATGGCAGGGTCTCAGTGTAAATACTCACATAGAAGATTGCTCATACTGGGGGATCTCTTTAACTGTTTCAATGTATTGGTATAATTAGCTAGGTGTATGATGCAATGCTCCTGAGCAGTTCATGTCATTATTTTTAAAGTTCTACAGAGATGTTTTCCTTAATCCGAAGTCAGGTCCAGTAAATGGCGCAGTACGACAAAGTGAAGTCAGAGACGAAGTCCAATACATGAGCTGAGGTCAGGAAATCCAGAGAGACAAAACAGTCTACAGGGAGCAGACACAAGCAAAGTCAGGTCACACGCAAAGGGTCTGAGTCCTGGAAGAGAATCAAGTCAAGCTTAGTCAAGCACAGAGTGCAGAGGGATCGATATTCCACAGGCAACAGCAAGTGTAAGATCTACACTGGGGGGAGGAACTAGCATGCCTAAGTAGAAGCCTTATTAAGGAAAATGAACACAGGTGATTGCAGCACAGACCCAGCACAGACTGACAGCCCCGACACAAAGTAACAAAAAGACAGAAACAGAGTCGAAATCGTGACAGTAACCAACTGGAGCATTACTAAAGAACTTACTGCATCCCGAAAAGTCAGTTATACATGAGATTTATTTTCCTGTAAAATGTAATTAGTTACGTATTATTTCACTTACACAATGTATATTACTGTACATTACGGCCTTAGAGAATGTATTCTAAATTATGCTATCCCTGTGATATTAAGAGTTGACTTAGTGTAGAGGGCTAGATAAGTGCCGGTAAGAAGAAACAAGTGCGGTGCTGTGGTGTAATTATATATTGTCATTAAAATTATTTTGTGGTCTTTGCTGATATTACAGGGTGAAGAATCCGGGAAAGGTGGTACTCGAAGGGTGATGCGCAAAGTTGTCATAAGGGTGGAGTGACCAATATTCAACCACAATTTGTAAAGCTAGCATTGTGCAGTGAGTGTGAAAATTAAGCACTTTGCAAAATGCCCTTTTTGTGGTAACCATTATTTTTTAGATAAGGTACGTCCAGCAGTCTCATCTCTACTCATGTTCAGATCATAACATTTCACATTTCGGCTGTGGTCCTTGTCTAATAAAGATGTTCAATGTGCTAACACTACGGATCTAGAGTCGCATTTTTTCTGTGGTTTTCCACATTCCTCACATTTCAAGTTTTGAGCGACTGATCCTTGATGGTCCGGTGTTTGCTGCACCTGTGTGTCAATTCATGACATGCAGGATGCAACACTTCCTCATTGCTGTTTTGTGTTGTCATTTCTTTCTGTGTTTTGCACAGGTTTTTTGCATTGATAGGATGGACTTCAGGGCTAGGGATAAGTCCTGGCTGGGTCAAGCCGATGAAGTTTTCGGACGAGACGGGGCAACTGGTATGCAGACGGATGGTCATGGGAATGATGTTTCATTTGAATCTATTAAGAAACTGCTCATTAAACGAACGAAGATTTGGTGGAGTAGAATTTTTTTAGAGAAGTATATTACGAAAAGTATGATTCCGAGAGGTTTACGGGTCCGTATTCTACCCACCTTTCCCATTGAAGATGCCGAATTTATGTCGAATTGGGAGGAGGCATGTGGGACATGTTCTTTGACATTAATGAAATTATTGATTGATTATAATTCGAAATCTATTAGTGGCCTAGATAATGAGATTGATCAGGCTTTGGTAGATCTCCGGGCTGGGTGTTCAGTGGAACAATTGAAGGCTTATGAGGACAATCTTGTGAAATCAGTGGATATGGTAGTGAAGAAAATTAATGACACACAGGTGTCAAAATTTAACAGAGATATTAAAGATTACCAGGACCATACTGTGTATCAATGGAAAAGACGGACTGGCAATTTATTAGTAGGACACCGTAGTGTCTCTAATACTTCAATCTCGTCACTCAGTACTCAGTCTGGAGCCTCCACCTCCTCTATGGTTACCCGATCTAGGGTTAATTATGGGCGTATAAGAAATTACAACTCTCACCCATTTAAAAGACAGAAGTATCGTTCACCTGAAGGCTCAAGTAAGAGTAATAAGGTAATTAATCTTAGTGACTACACGCTCACTAGAGCTGATTGTGATTTGTTATGTAAGGGTCTGTCATTCTCACCTGTGGCGGGTTTTGACAGATTCACAGCTGTTAAAGATCTACACATTTTTGCCAGATCGTTACTGTTTAAACGTTTTTTCTTCGATGATAACAAAAATAAACTATTTCCTACAGAAAAAGAACAGTCGGCCTTGAGAATCCTTGAGGAGTTGGCGGAGGAACATTCATCCACAGATGGAGATAGGATTCCTCCGGCTTTGAGGGTACGCTCCAAGAAGTTTCCCCCCCTTTCGAGCTGTGGTGTCATTGACCTTTTTGTTAAAGTAGTTAGCAATGAATTTCTTAAGTTGCCACAATTTATACAGAAGGACAATCTTTCTGGGGAGGAGAGGAAACGGTTGAGTTATCTGAAGAGTTTGCCTGATGTTGTGATCAAGCCGGCGGACAAGGGGGGAAATATCGTGCTGTGGCCCAGACCAATGTATGAAAGAGAAGCCATGCGTCAGCTCTCTAATACCACCTGTTACAAGAGGCTGACTTTTAACCCCTTGTCCGCCTACTGTGCACGACTGAAGGGGATCCTTACTAGAGCTAGGGATGCGGATGTTATTTCGGGGGAACTCTTCACAGCACTAATTGTTGCTGAACCTATGATACCAACCTTTTATCTCCTCCCCAAGATTCACAAAAACATACAATGTCCCCCAGGTAGACCCATAGTCTCTGGGCGGGGGGGCTACTTGGAGTGTATCAATCAGTGGCTGGACTTTCTTTTCCAGCCACTTGTGGACGCGCTACATAGATGACATTTTACTGTTCTGGCAGGGGGATGTGGGGTCACTGGAACAGTTCATTCTTGAATTAAATGGCAATGATCTTAACATTCACCTTACGGCTTCGTATGATCTAGGTAGGGCAGAATTTTTGGATGTTTTGTTGAGGAGGGGTCCGGAAGGGAGGATACAGACCACGATTTACAGAAAACCTACTGCTACAAACATGGTCCTACATGCATCCTCCTCACACCCCACCCATATGGTACGTTCTGTACCGATAGGTCAATTTTTACGCCTTAGACGCCTATGCTCAACAGAAGAGGAGTTTGAGGTTCAAGCAAAGGATCTGAGGGGTCGTTTTGCAGAAAGGGGGTACAGTAATAGGTCAATTAAGAGGGCCTATCTGCGGGCTAAACATAGCAACAGAGATACTCTCTTGTATAAAATCGATGATGAGGCTGGGAAATCAGAGATAGTGAGATTTATTACAACTTTTAATGCCCAGTCTGCTCAGGTACGTGAGATTTTGAAGAAATCCTGGAATATCCTGCAGACGGACCCCATTTTAGCAAGGGTTATCCCTGATAAACCACAAATCACTTTTAGGAGAGCGAGAAATCTACGAGACCATCTTGTACGGAGCCACTACGTTGGAGATCCACCTAAGACTTTCTTGGATAATTTTGTTCGTAGTAAGAAGGGTGGTAGTGCGGCCTGTGGCCACTGTGTGGCGTGTGAAAATATGATCAGTGATAATAAATTTACAGATTCTACTGGGCAAAAAGAATATAAGATTGAGAAAAATATCAACTGCCTATCCCGTAATGTTGTATATTATGCCACATGCCCATGCTCCCTGATCTATGTAGGTCTTACGACCAGACAATTGAAGGTTAGGATTAGGGAGCATGTGCTGGGCATACAGGCTGCAGCCAATGAAGAGGAGGTGCACTTGTTGAAGACTTTACCGAGACACTTCAAGTTGCACCATAATTGTGACAGCAGTGGTCTTAAATTTAAGGGTATTGACATGGTAGATATGGGAATTCGGGGTGGTAAAATCTCCCAACGTCTAGCTCAAAAAGAAACGCGTTGGATTTGGACGTTAAACACGGTATATCCCAATGGACTAAATGAAAGTTTATCGTATGTTTCGTTCCTATGATCTCAGTCTTGCGTTTTGAGACTGTGCTTTGACATACCATGATGTGGCAGTTTTTATGTATTGGTTTTAATTGTGTTTTCTTTTAAGTTTTTTATTAGGTTCGGGTGTACGGGGTCGTTTTGGGTGATAAATCTATTGTTCAAGATTCCCAAGAAGGCATCTTATGGCACTTATGAAGAATTTTGAGAAGAGTTCTGCTTGCAATCATCCTGGATATGGATTGGGGGCTGTAGACGTTCGTGTGATGGATGACGTGTTCATTGGCTGTCTCTTCTTTGAAGACTTCGCATGGACTACTGATAATATGGCCTTTTTTATGTATAGTTTGGTTTTGGTTTTCTTCTGTCCTTTTTCCCTTCTCTTTTGGTTTGCCTCTGTGTATACATATATGTGTGTATATACATTGTATATATGTGTATATATACATATGTGTGTGGAGTACATTGCATTATGGGATGTTTCAATTTTTTGTTATATATATCTATACAGATTCCATTGGGTTTGATCGATCTTTAAATTGTGGCCGTTTTATATTTATGGGGGCTACATGTATATCCAATGTGATTATAATTGTATATTGTGGGTGGTTGATATCCTCCAAATGACAAGATATATATATGCTAGAATATCGTTACTGTGATCAGATGTTGTATTATATTGTATTGTGTTATTTATGGGGTATGAGTTGTTTTTTTTTCCTTTCTTTCCCCTTCTTCTTTTTCTTCTTCCCTTTTTTCTTTTTTCCCCCTACCCTTCCTTGTTTCTTTTATTTCATTGTGATGTTTGTTGGTAGATGCATTAATGGGGCTTCTTGCCCCATTGTAAGATGTCCGCTGAGGTTATAAGTGCCGCGCATGCGCGCCCGCGGCTCCTTCTGTATGATGTGCCCAGCCAATGTCGGGCCTCGGATCACGTGGGCCCGCGTGCTTCCGGCCGCGTCATTGGTGGGAGGCGCTTCTGCAGCGGAGCTGCGGGCGGCGCGTCCACGGCACTTCCGGTGCGCACATATAAATGTGTGCACCGTGCATCCTGCACTTATGCCCCCTGAGGAAGGAGCTTTAGAGCTCCGAAACGCGCGTCGGGGAGTCGAGCAGTCCGCCCGGTCATCCTGAAGTAGTGAGGTAATGTTTTGATGCAGGAGTAACCCTTTTAGGGTTGGCTATGTTTATATGTGAGTGGATTGGGAACTTCCCTTTTGGTTTTTCATATATGTAAACAGCCTTACTTACCTTTCATTGTTAAGTACTTTATGTGCTATATTTACCTCCTTATTTTTTGCTATTTATGGATATGTACAATGGTTTATTTTGGTACTGGGTTTGACTAGGGCTGGATTGCTTGATTTGCACTTTGCACTACTTGCACTTTGGTTGCCATTTGCACATGTCTTCCAGTTGTCCTTTTTGTCCTTGTCTAATAAAGATGTTCAATGTGCTAACACTACGGATCTAGAGTCGCATTTTTTCTGTGGTTTTCCACATTCCTCACATTTCAAGTTTTGAGCGACTGATCCTTGATGGTCCGGTGTTTGCTGCACCTGTGTGTCAATTCATGACATGCAGGATGCAACACTTCCTCATTGCTGTTTAGAGTTGACTTAGTGTAGAGGGCTAGATAAGTGCCGGTAAGAAGAAACAAGTGCGGTGCTGTGGTGTAATTATATATTGTCATTAAAATTATTTTGTGGTCTTTGCTGATATTACAGGGTGAAGAATCCGGGAAAGGTGGTACTCGAAGGGTGATGCGCAAAGTTGTCATAAGGGTGGAGTGACCAATATTCAACCACAATTTGTAAAGCTAGCATTGTGCAGTGAGTGTGAAAATTAAGCACTTTGCAAAATGCCCTTTTTGTGGTAACCATTATTTTTTAGATAAGGTACGTCCAGCAGTCTCATCTCTACTCATGTTCAGATCATAACATTTCACATTTCGGCTGTGGTCACAGCTGCTGCATCATCTTAATACAAAGCACCGTATGTACAAACAAGTATCTTCTTTTTTCTGGAACTTCACAGTAGTTTTTTAATCTTTTATACAGGCCTTTTTTGCCTCCAGAAATACATTTCAACCCTATAGGTTATAGGAAAAGTAGGAAGATACTAAGGGAGACTGTCACTAAGGGCTCATACTCACTTGCAAGAGACTCGATTCTGGTTTATTATTTGAATATCGATTTGGTCATCTGAATAACGTTGGCCAGGCTGCTGTTGAATTTTAGCACGGACGGCACACATCTATAAGATACGCTCATATGAACAAGCCCTAAAACATAAAATGGTAAAACTGCAAAGGAATCTGAGGTTGGACCCCTACTCATCACAATGTGATACAATATATCATAACATTTAACAATGGGAAAAATAGGTTTAGGTTTGGGAAAAATCCAGAAGGGATATGCCAGTAAGGGCTGGGTCACACGAGCGTGTAAAAAATTGTCAGCTTCAAACTCTGATGATTTTTTTCTCATTTGTCATCCATATGCAAGCCTTTTTTACAGCAATTTTTTTAAATGATTTACAAAGCCATCTACAGTTTCTTACAGTAAATAATTGCAATATATCTGTAAAAATCAAATGTTTATATGAATGTTTCATATGGGCTCCGCTTTTTTTCTTGAGCACTCAAAAATTGTATGGATTTGTGTGACCTGACATACAGAAGAGACTAGTTCATACCGTGATTATTTTCATGTGCTGATTTGGTCAGTGGGAAAAAATGCTCATTTGAACTGACCAATTGAATAACATTGGTCCTAGTGCTTTTCATACAAGGTGTATCCAATGCACCACTCCGTAACCCATGCAGATTTTGTACAGCCCATCCACTAGGTTAGAAAAATTGAACGAACTCTAAATATCCAAGGCACTGGATATCTTCCGTCCTCAAAAATTATTTTTATTGACATAAGGATAAACACAGGAAAAATCGCAACATTTCGGCCCAGCAGGTCCTTTATTTTCTTGGTTGACAAAGGCCTTGCGTAGCTGAAATGTTACTATTTTTCCTGTGTCTACACTGGTGTCAATAAAAATAATTTTGTGAAAGGAAGATACCCGATGCCTTGAATTTTTGGAGTATGTGCAATTGATCCTACAGTTGTGGCCAAAAGTATTGACACCCCTGCAATTCTGTCCGATAATACTCAGTTTCTTCCTGAAAATGATTGCAAACACAAATTCTTTGGTATTATTATCTTCATTTAATTTGTCTTAAATGAAAAAACACAAAAGAGAATGAAGCAAAAAGCAAAACATTGATCATTTCACACAAAACTCCAAAAATGGGCCAGACAAAAGTATTGGCACCCTCAGCCTAATACTTGGTTGCACAACCTTTAGCCAAAATAACTGCAACCAATCGCTTCCGGTAACCATCAATGAGTTTCTTACAATGCTCTGCTGTAATTTTAGACCATTCTTCTTTGGCAAACTGCTCCAGGTCCCTGATATTTGAAGGGTGCCTTCTCCAAACTGCCATTTTTAGATCTCTCCACAGGTGTTCTATGGGATTCAGGTCTGGACTCATTGCTGGCCACCTTAGAAGTCTCCAGTGCTTTCTCTCAAACCATTTTCTAGTGCTTTTTGAAGTGTGTTTTGGGTCATTGCCCTGCTGGAAGACCCATGACCTCTGAGTTAGACGCAGCTTTCTCACACTGGGCCCTACATTATGATGCAAAATTTGTTGGTAGTCTTCAGACTTCATAATGCCATGCACGCGGTCAAGCAGTCCAGTGCCAGAGGCAGCAAAGCAACCCCAAAACATCAGGGAACCTCCGCCATGTTTGACTGTAGGGACTGTGTTTTTTTCTTTGAATGCCTCTTTTTTTCTCCTATAAACTCTATGTTGATGCCTTTGCCCAAAAAGCTCTACTTTTGTCTCATCTGACCAGAGAACATTCTTCCAAAACGTTTTAGGCTTTTTCAGGTAAGTTTTGGCAAACTCCAGCCTGGCTTTTTTATGTCTCGGGGTAAGAAGTGGGGTCTTCCTGGGTCTCCTACCATACAGTCCTTTTCATTCAGCCACCGACGGATAGTACGGCGGGTTGACACTGTTGTACCCTCGGACTGCAGGGCAGCTTGAACTTGTTTGGATGTTAGTCGAGGTTCTTTATCCAACATCCGCACAATCTTGCGTTGAAATCTCTTGTCAATTTTTCTTTTCCGTCCATATCTAGGGAGGTTAGCCACAGTGCCATGGGCTTTAAACTTCTTGATGACACTGCGCACGATAGACACAGGAACATTCAGGTCTTTGGAGATGGACTTGTAGCCTTGAGATTGCTCATGCTTCCTCACAATTTGGTTTCTCAAGTTCTCAGACAGTTCTTTGGTCTTCTTTCTTTTCTCCATGCTCAATGTGGTACACCCAAGGACACAGGACAGAGGTTGAGTCAACTTTAATCCATGACAACTGGCTGCAAGTGTGATTTAGTTATTGCCAACACCTGTTAGGTGCCACAGGTAAGTTACAGGTGCTGTTAATTGCACAAATTAGGGAAGCATCACATGATTTTTCGAACAGTGCCAATACTTGTGTCCACCCTCTTTTTTATGTTTGGTGTGGAATTATATCCAATTTGGCTTTAGGACAATTCTTTTTGTGTCTTCTGTAGTGCTGTACATTCTTTACAGACAGCACTTGGACGCTTGTGTGGACTTACAATTTGAAGCAGCAAAATGGCTTCAGTGCTTGCATTTCATTTCTGCTTTTCATTTCTGGATCCCAGGAACATTGATGCATACTCCTGACAAAATGATTATTCTAAATGCAATCTACAATGCTGAAATTCACGTTTGCACTCCATTATCATTAGGTTTAGAGTGTTACATATTAAATTGTGGGCAGGGTTTGGTGTTTCCAAATGTTTTTGACTGATTCATCAATAGCAAATTTTTTACAATATTTTATATACACCTGATATTCCTGCTGAAATTTTGTGATATTTTAACAGAACATGCGACCTTCAATGTTAAAAATCACAAAAAATAAAGAGCATTTTTGAGTTTGTGCAAAGTTAATAAATGAAGTGCGTCATTTTGTAGAATTTGGTGCAAAAAACGTGAATAAAAAAAAGTGACTTAAAAATATCACAAATGAGGAGACTGGCCCAAAGTATTTTTTAATTTCATCAATTGTTTTGAAAATTAGTGAATTCGTGAGAATTTTCTTATGATTTTGTGATTAATGTCTGACTCATATTTATACTGTACATGCATTTAATCAGCTCTTCATTTTTTGGCATCGTAACAGCCTAAAATTGATAAAACATAACAAACGTGCCACAGATCTCATCATTTGAGGTTTCTGCAAAATACCACCACACATGAGATATGAGGCTGGAAAATTGAGAGCACAACAAATATTTGATTGAAAAATAAAGGTCTCATATGTAGGAATCAAATATTTTTGTGAGTACAGCCCAAAATATATTTCAATAATGAATAAAATAAGTCACATTTTATAAGTATGTCCAAATTCACACCATGAATACGATGCAACGCATGTGGTTTTATTTCATGGAATTCAGCCCATGCGCTGTTGAAACAGAAGTGTGTCCAACTCACTCTCATTAACCCACAACATACAAGGCTTAAATCACTAATTTTTCTCTGCTACGTATTCCCATGCACTAGCACTTTTCATTGACATAGTCGTATGAGTTTTTTGTGGAACAAGTTGTAGATTTAAATTACTCTACTCATTTTCCCATTTAATCTACTGGAAGTCAGAAAACAAATTCCAAGTGTGGTGAAATTACACCCCTGCAATTCCACAATAGTTTTTTGGGGGTTTTATTTTACGACATTCATTATGACGTAAAAATTGCCTACCAATATGATTATTGTACAAGGTCAGTACAATTAGTGGTACACAAAATCTGTTGTGAAAAAGAATTTGGAAACTTGCGTATATTATATATATATATATATATATATATATATATATATATACACACACAGTACAGACCAAAAGTTTGGACACACCTTCTCATTCAAAGAGTTTTCTTTATTTTCATATGAAAATTGTAGATTCACTCTGAAGGCATCAAAACTATGAATTAACCATGTGGAATTATATAATTAACAAAAAAGTGTGAAACATCTGAAAATATGTCTTATATTCTAGGTTCTTCAAAGTAGCCACCTTTTGTTTTGATTACTGCTTTCTTGTCTTACTTGGCATTTTCTTGATGAGCTTCACGAGGTAGTCACTGGAAATGGTCTTCCAACAGTCTTGAAGGAGTTCCCAGAGATGCTTAGCACTTGTTGGTCCTTTTGCCTTCACTCTGAGGTCCAGCTCACCCCAAACCATCTCGATTGGGTTCAGGTCTGGTGACTGTGGAGGCCAGGTCATCTGGCGTAGCTCCCCGTCACTCTCCTTCTTGGTCAAGTAGCCTTTACACAGCCTGGAGGTGTGTTTGGGGTCATTGTCCTGTTGAAAAATAAATGATGGTCCAACTAAACGCAAACCGGATGGAATAGCATGCCACTGCAAGATGCTGTGGTAGCCATGCTGGTTCAGTATGTCTTCAATTTTGAATAAATCCCCAACAGTGTCACCAGCAAAGCACCCCCACACCATCACACCTCCTCCTCCATGCTTCACGGTGGGAACCAGGCATGTAGAGTCCATCCGTTCACCTTTTCTGCGTCGCACAAAGACACGGTGGTTGGATCCAAAGATCTCAAATTTGGACTCATCAGACCAAAGTACAGATTTCCACTGGTCTAATTTCCATTCCTTGTGTTCTTTAGCCCAAACAAGTCTCTTCTGCTTGTTGCCTGTCCTTAGCAGTGGTTTCCGAGCAGCTATTTTACCATGAAGTCTCCTCTTAACAGTTGTTGTAGAGATGTGTCAGCTGCTAGAACTCTGTGTGGCATTGACCTGGTCTCTAATCTGAGCTGCTGTTAACCTGGGATTTCTGAGGCTGGTGACTCGGATGAACTTATCCTCCACAGCAGAGATGACTCTTGGTCTTCCTTTCCTGGGGCGCTCCTCAAGTGAGCCAGTTTCTTTGTAGCACTTGATGGTTTTTGCCACTGCACTTGGGGACACTTTCAAAGTTTTCCCAATATTTCAGACTGACTGACCTTTATTTCTTAAAGTAATGATGGCCACTCATTTTTCTTTACTTTGCTGCTTTTTTCTTGCTATAATACAAATTCTAACAGTCTATTCAGTTGGACTGTCAGCTGTGTATCCACAAGACTTCTTCACAACACAAATGATGGTCCCAACCCCATTTATAAAGCAAGAAATCCCACTTATTAAACCTGACAGGGCACACCTGTGAAGTGAAAACCATTTCCGGTGACTACCTCTTGAAGCTCATCAAAAGAATGCTAAGAGTGTGCAAAACAGTAATTGTCACGTTTCCGCCAGACTTAGGGCCTGCTGTTCCGGTCGCGGCCTCTAGGAGGCGCCGGACCGCCACTTTATCGTCAGACTCAGGGACGGCTGTTCCTGCCTTGGCCACTGGACAGGACCGTGGTTCTGTCACGTCAGGCTCAGAGCCTACTGTCCCGGCTTTAGCCTCTAGGAGGCGCCGGTCTGTCACGTCGCCGTTAAATTCTGGGTCTGCTGCTCCTGTCGCAGTCACTAGGAGGTGCCATGGCTCGCCCGGGAGTTATGGTGCTGACAGAGTAAGGGCACCTGCGCAGGCATCTGGTGGACGCAGGCTCCACCCCTCTGTCAGTCATCAAGAGGTTACTGCATCTCCATCTGGCCTGGTCCTGGGGGCGGTACTGATGGCATCATCAGTCCAGGAACCTATGAGGGGTGACCTGATCCCTGAAATACCTTGGGACTGGTCTTGCAAGCCGCCGGATATATTCATGGTTCCCCTGTGTGTTACTGTGTGAATTGCTTTCTGACTGACTGACTTTGGCCTGGACTTCTGACTCTCCTTCTGCCTAACGATTCTGTACCTCTGCGACTCTCCTGGTTTATGACTTTCGGCCTGAATCTGACTCTCCTTCTGCCTAACGATTCTGTACCTCTGCGACTCTCCTGGTTTATGACTTTCGGCCTGAATCTGACTCTGCTTCTGCCTAACGATTCTGTACCTTTGCTACTCTCCTGGTTTATGACTCTCGGCCTGAATCTGACTCTGCTTCTGTCTACCGTTTTTGTACCATTGCTGCCCGACTGGTTTAGACTCGCATATCTCCACGTTTGTGTCCTGTATTGGAACACCTTTCTGGCGACCGTCCTGCTCTGGTCACTGCTCCTATTCAGACAGCGCCTCCTGGGCTCTGCTATAAATCCAGATCCCTGTATAGGGGTAAAGGGTATCAGTGTTTCTCGGGGTGTTGCCTGGCTGCAGCCCAGACCCGCAGGCGGACGTCACATTATATCCGGCCCTATAAAAAAAAACTGCTTCTTGTGTATATATCCAGCATATACAAAAGCAGTCTCCCTGAACTTTTTTTTTTCTCTCCCTTCTTCTGACTGAGCTGATTTCTGGCCTAAACACCTGGTTCAGTGCACAGCCTGAAGGAGCACTTTCATCTTCCTGCACCAGTATGCTGCAGTCTGGAGCCTTCAGAGAGAGAGCTGAGCGTCAGAGATCCATACTACTGAGACATCGGCCTCTGGGCAACTCTGGCTATGGTTGCCCAGGGGCACAGGTATTGCCCGCAGATGCGGCTAAAGTTTTATTGCCTATTGCCCTTTCTTTTGGTCAGAAATCTCAGTGGGTGAACGCATATGTGGATTGTGGATCTGAAGGAAATTTTATGGATTCTTTGGTTGCTAAAAGTCTCGGTGTACCCCTATTAAGACTTAATGCCCCTATAAAAACTATGGCTATTAATGGCACATCTATTGTCCAGGAGGGGGTTAAATTTGTTACTGACAAAATCACTATGTCGGTGGGAGCATTGCATACCGAGGTTATGTCATTTTTTGTGATGGATAATTTGTCTGCTGCAGTCATTTTGGGGATGCCATGGCTACGCCAGCATAATCCAGTCATCGACTGGCACCTAGGCGATGTTATACGCTGGAGTTCACACTGTCAGGAAAACTGCATGTCGCTAACAGTAAACCAAGTTAAAGTTAAACCCCTCCACATACCGTTTGCCTTCAGAGATTTTGAGGATGTCTTTTCTATTGCAAAATCTGAAAAGCTACCCCCTCACAGAAAGTATGATTGCCCTATAGATCTGATTCCAGATGCCCGTCTCCCAAAAGGGAGAATATTTAATCTCTCAGGTCCAGAGCGTCAGGCTATGAACGAGTACATAGCTGATAGCTTAAAAAAGGGGTTTATTAGACCGTCCATTTCACCAGTTGGAGCTGGCTTCTTCTTTGTAGAAAAGAAAGATGGTGGTCTCAGACCCTGCATTGACTACCGGGAATTGAATGCAATCACTAGAAAGAACCAGTACCCGCTTCCACTCATCCCTGATCTTTTTAATCAGCTAATGGGAGCCCGTTGGTTTACTAAACTGGACCTCCGGGGGGCATACAATCTAGTCCGCATAAGAGACGGGGATGAGTGGAAAACAGCCTTTAATACCCCTCTTGGCCACTTTGAGTACCTGGTAATGCCCTTCGGACTCAGTAACGCACCTGCCGTGTTCCAGCACTTTGTAAATGACATTTTCAGGGACATTTGTGGGGTGTATGTCGTCGTGTATTTAGATGACATTTTGATTTATTCTGCTGACCCTGTGACACATGCTCAGCACGTTCGCTCTGTACTGCAGAGACTGCGAGAACACTCCCTGTTTGCTAAACTGGAGAAATGTGTTTTTTTGCGGAGGAGGTACAATTTTTAGGATATGTGGTTTCAAGCACAGGCTTCCGTATGGATCCTGCCAAGATCCAACCTATTAAAACTTGGGTGCAACCCAAGTCGCTAAAAGCGCTGCAGCGATTTTTAGGGTTTGCAAATTATTACCGAAAATTCATCAGGGGTTTCTCCGAAATTGCTAAACCACTCACGGATTTGACCCGAAAAGGGGCAGACGTGACCAATTGGAACCCTGAGGCAATTCAGGCTTTTGCTACGTTAAAAGAGTGCTTTGTAGCCAACCCAGTTTTGGTTCAGCCTGATCTGGACCGCCCGTTTATTGTAGAGGTGGACGCCTCTGAGGTCGGAGTTGGAGCAGTGCTGTCGCAAGGCACTGCATCACTCACTCAGCTTCGCCCATGTGCCTTTTTCTCCCGCAAATTCTCTGCCACTGAGAAGAATTACGATATAGGTAATCGGGAGTTATTGGCGATCAAATGGGCCTTCGAGGAATGGCGCCACTTCCTCGAAGGCGCCAAACATAAGATCACTGTGATTACAGATCACAAGAATCTGACTTACCTGGAGTCAGCTAAAAGATTAAATCCTAGACAAGCGAGGTGGGCCTTGTTCTTCTCTAGGTTTGATTTCTTAATAACCTTTCGTCCTGGTACCAAAAATGTGAGGGCTGATGCTCTCTCTCGAAGTTTCTGCCCCTCACAGGCTGAGGACTCGGAGCCAGTTCCAATACTGGCCAATGGTATTGTTGTGTCGGCTGTGTCTCTGGACCTTCTGGAGGAGATCCGTAGGTCCCCAGAACCAGCCCCTGACTCGACGCCCCCCAGAAATTGTTTGTTCCAGCGCCGTTTCGCCTACAAGTTCTGAAGGAGTCGCACGACTCCGTCCTGGCAGGCCATCCTGGGGTCAATAATACCGCCAGGCTTGTGACTAGGAGTTTTTGGTGGCCAACGGTAGTTAAGGACTGCAAGGATTATGTACTAGCTTGTGAAATCTGTGCTCGCGCCAAGTCCCCTCACAATCGGCCTGCCGGCTGGCTCCAATCCTTGCCCGCTCCAGAGAGTCCATGGACCCACATCTCCATGGACTTCATTACTGACCTACCACCCTCAGAGGGGAAGACATGTATCTGGGTGGTGGTGGACAGGTTCAGTAAGCAATGTCATTTCGTTCCCCTCTCTGGATTACCTAATTCAGAAACTCTGAGTAAGTTGTTTATTGTTCATGTAATAAGGCTGCATGGCGCTCCAGAGAATATCGTGTCCGACCGAGGTACCCAGTTTGTTTCCAAATTCTGGAGAGCATTCTGCAAACGTATTGGTATTGAATTATCCTTCTCCTCCGCTTACCACCCTGAGACCAATGGTCAAACGGAGCGTACCAACCAGGCTCTAGAGCAATATCTTCGCTGCTATGTCTCGGAACATCAGTCTGATTGGGCGGAACATCTCCCATTAGCTGAGTTCGCTCTAAATAACCAGTACCAGGAATCTATCAAAACCACCCCGTTCTTCTGCAATCATGGTTTGCACCCACGTTTTGGTTCATTTTCGGCCAAGATGTCGGAGCTTCCGGGAGCAGAGAATTCCATACGTCACTTAAGGACAATCTGGTCGGAGGTGAACACAAACTTGAAAGGGTCCCAGGTCAGGCAGGCTTCGGCCGCAAATAAACGGAGGTCCACGGGGCCGCACCTAGGAGTTGGGGACAAAGTTTGGCTGTCTACCAGAAACATTAAGCTTAAGGTGCCATCTGCCAAACTGGGGCCCAGGTTTATTGGTCCCTACGAGATATTAGAAGTAATTAACCCGGTAGCCTTTCGTTTAAGGCTCCCTCAGTCTTTTAAAATTCCTAATGTTTTCCACAAATCCCTTCTCAAGGTGTACCGCTCCCCAATTCATCCCGTCCAGTCCCCTCCTCCTCCAGTTTTGGTCAAGGGTGCCTTGGAGTATGAAGTCCAGGGCATCCTTGATTCCCGTTTAGTGAGAAAGTCTGTGCAATATTTAGTTCATTGGAAAGGCTATGGCCCAGAGGAGAGGTCCTGGGTCCCCGCTAGGGACATTCATGCCAAGGGGTTGATTAGAAGGTTTCACCTCCTTCACACTGATAAACCGGGTTTTGAGGGTCCGGAGGCCCCTCTTGGAGGGGGGGGTACTGTCACGTTTCCGCCAGACTTAGGGCCTGCTGTTCCGGTCGCGGCCTCTAGGAGGCGCCGGACCGCCACTTTATCGTCAGACTCAGGGACGGCTGTTTCTGCCTCGGCCACTGGACAGGGCCGTGGTTCTGTCACGTCAGGCTCAGAGCCTACTGTCCCGGCTTTAGCCTCTAGGAGGCGCCGGTCTGTCAGGTCGCCGTTAAATTCTGGGTCTGCTGCTCCTGTCGCAGTCACTAGGAGGCGCCATGGCTCGCCCGGGAGTTATGGTGCTGACAGAGTAAGGGCACCTGCGCAGGCATCTGGTGGACGCAGGCTCCACCCCTCTGTCAGTCATCAAGAGGTTACTGCATCTCCATCTGGCCTGGTCCTGGGGGCGGTACTGATGACATCGTCAGTCCAGGAACCTATGAGGGGTGGCCTGATCCCTGAAATACCTTGGGACTGGTCTTGCAAGCCGCCGGATATATTCTTGGTTCCCCTGTGTGTTACTGTGTGAATTGCTTTCTGACTGACTGACTTTGGCCTGGACTTCTGACTCTCCTTCTGCCTAACGATTCTGTACCTCTGCGACTCTCCTGGTTTATGACTTTCGGCCTGAATCTGACTCTCCTTCTGCCTAACGATTCTGTACCTCTGCGACTCTCCTGGTTTATGACTTTCGGCCTGAATCTGACTCTGCTTCTGCCTAACGATTCTGTACCTCTGCTACTCTCCTGGTTTATGACTCTCGGCCTGAATCTGACTCTGCTTCTGTCTACCGTTTTTGTACCATTGCTGCCCGACTGGTTTAGACTCGCATATCTCCACGTTTGTGTCCTGTATTGGAACACCTTTCTGGCGACCGTCCTGCTCTGGTCACTGCTCCTATTCAGACAGCGCCTCCTGGGCTCTGCTATAAATCCAGATCCCTGTATAGGGGTAAAGGGTATCAGTGTTTCTCGGGGTGTTGCCTGGCTGCAGCCCAGACCCGCAGGCGGACGTCACAGTAATCATAGCAAAAGATGGCTACTTTGAAGAACCTAGAATATAAGACATATTTTCTGTTGTTTCACACTTTTTTGTTAATTATCTAATTCCGCATGTGTTAATTCATAGTTTTGATGCCTTCAGAGTGAATCTCCAATTTTCATAGTCATGAAAATAAAGAAAACTCTTTGAATGAGAAGGTGTGTCCAAACTTTTGGTCTGTACTGTATATATATATATATATATATATACACTCACTGGCCACTTTATTAGGTACACCTGTCCAACTGTGTGTTAAGACTTAATTTCTAATCAGCCAATCACATGGCGGCAACTCAGTGCATTTAGGCATGTAGACATGGTCAAGAGAATCTCCTGCAGTTCAAACCGAGCATCAGTATGGGGAAGAAAGGTGATTTGAGTGCCTTTGAACGTGGCATGATTGTTGGTGCCAGAAGGGCTGGTCTGAGTATTTCAGAAACTGCTGATCTACTGGGATTTTCACGCACAACCATCTCTAGGGTTTACAGAGAATGGTCCGAAAAAGAAAAAAAATCCAGTGAGCGGCAGTTCTGTGGCCGGAAATGCCTTGTTGATGCCAGAGGTCAGAGGAGAATGGGCATACTGGTTCGAGCTGATAGAAAGGCAACAGTGACTCAAATTGCCACCCGTTACAACCAAGGTAGGCAGAAGAGCATCTCTGAACGCACAGTGCGTCGAACTTTGAGGCAGATGGGCTACAGCAGCAGAAGACCACACTGGGTACCACTCCTCTCAGCTAAGAACAGGCATCTGATGGCTACTTTCAGCAGGATAATGCGCCATGTCATAAAGCTCGAATCATCTCAGATTGGTTTCTTGAACATGACAATGAGTTCACTGTACTCAAATGGCCTCCTCAGTCACCAGATCTCAATCCAATAGAGCATCTTTGGGATGTGGTGGAACGGGAGATTCGCATCAGGGATGTGCAGCCGACAAATCTGCGCCAACTGTGTGATGCCATCATGTCAATATGGTCCAAAATCTCTGAGGAATGCTTCCAGCACCTTGTTGAATCTCTGCCACGAAGAATTGAGGCAGTTCTGAAGGCAAAAGGGGGTCCAACCCGTTACTAGCATGGTGTACCTAATAAAGTGGCCAGTGAGTGTATATATATATATATATATATATATATATATACACAGCTCTGGCAAAATCAACAGACAAAATAACAGCCAAAAAAGACGAGAACAGAGAAATGGTCTGTGGTCACCCCCTGCACAGCCACTCCTTTATATGGGTTGTCTTATCTAGGGATGAGCTTTCCGATATTGAAATATCAGAAATTGGCCCGATATTTGCGATATCGGAATTCCGATTTCCGATTCCGATATTTTTTTCACATCGGAAATCGGAAATCCCATAATCCTTCAGCCTCTCAGCGCTCCGTGGAACCAATCAGGAGCTGAAGAATTGCTGACAACATTGTGTAACTCCACTAAGCTTGGTAGGAGGCATCCAAACTTATTAGCTAGGGGCTGCGCTGCGATTGGCTGGATGGTCTGATGAGGCAGTATAAAAGGCTGCGCCTGCCATTTTAGCCTCACTCTACTGTGAAAGCTGATAGGGATAGGTTGCTGTTGGAGATAGGGAGAGATCTCGGATCTAATAGCGATACAAATTGTTTTTCAACGACTGTAGCAGCCCCTGTGTGTTACAGAAGCAGTCTTTTTCCTCACTGACCCCGCTCAGTTTCATTTTTTGTGCTGTGTAGGCTCTCAGTGAGGTGCTTAGTGAGACAGTGCAGAGCACATTCACTGCAGCTGCTGCAGCTCCTCTTGCTGCAGCACTGTGTGGTGTGTGTCTCACTGCCTTTTCTTTTCATCCCTTAAATCCCCTTCCCCTATTTTTTCCTAAAAGTTAAACACTATATAGGGATTGTACTGTGAGGACCCAAACAACCTCTGTGGCTGGTGCCACTCAGCACCTGGCCCAGTCCCGGAGAATCCTTTTTTTTTTGGTATCACAGCAGTGTCATTTACTGCGCTGTGACATCCGACAGTAACGTTTACACCAACACCATAAGCACACGTTACTCTTTGTGTAGGCCACACTAGATTTAAATAAAGTGTAGCAGACACACCATCATACAGTGCCATTAGTGTTTCTTATACCTGTTTGTAGTCCTACAGGAATAAGCACACTAATTCCTAATAATTACTTTCTTGCCGTTCTGAATCCATCGATAGAGATGAAGAAGGCAGGGAGTAAGGGACGGCGGCCGCGGAAGAGGTGCATCAGCAGCTAGACATGGTGCACATCCAGAGCAAGCAGCAGGCCCAAGTCACTCAGCACCTACTTTCACCCGGCAGCAGTCATTTATGCCCAGCTTGTTAGAAGCGCAGGGCCATAGGCTGATAAGAGAGGATCAAGTAGAAACCGTTGTTGGTTGGATGGCAGCTGAGGAATCCACCTCAATGAGCACAGCATCCTCCCAGGACCTCTCCACCACATCGGGTCAGGCCACTGAAGAGCAGCACCCATCTTCTTCTTCACCACCCGCTAAATTGCCCAGACATTCAGAGGGCCAGGAGCCAACCTTAATCCTCTTCTCAGAATCTGTTGGCTTGGAATCTGTGTGCCATCCAGACAGTACTCCTGCAGCTGAAGAAGAGGTAGTGTGCACAGATGTGCAACCACTGTGTCAGTCTGTGGAAGAAGTGGAGGGTGGGCCAGTGCCCACAGTGACCAGACCCCAGTCAGCAGATGATGATGAAACACAGCTGCCAGTTTCTGCTGACTAAAGTGTATTGGATGACGAGGTCCTTGACCCATCATGGCATGCTGAGGGGCAGCAAGCAAGTGGGGATAGCTCAGAGGAAGAGCTTGCAGGTGTGGCGCAGCATGGCCGTCCACGTGGGAGAGGAAGAGGGAAAAATTGGTTGTCGGCTCCCTCAACTTCAGCACCCGTTAGGAGCAGGGCTCTTTTAAAGAACAGTAGGGGTGCGCCCAAGAGTTGTGGTGCATGGGCCTTTTTCGACCAAGTTGCAGATGACGTTACAGTAGTCAGATGCAAGCTTTGTCGACAAACTGTGCGGAGAGGGAACCTTAATACCACCAATATGTTGACGCATGTCAGGAAGAGGCACCCTGTGGAGTGGCAGCATCACACCGAAGATGATTCGCCACCTGCAGCTGGTTCCCCACCTTCCACCTCTTCAGCCACAGCGGCCACCTCTTACTCCAGCTTGCAAATAGCTGCACCCACTTCCTTGCCAGAATGCCAGGGTGCATCTGCAGGCAGTGTTGTGCGGCGGCACACTGTCTGTACTTCTTCAGCATCAGCATCCCAATCGCTGGCATCCTCACACTCCCAATCCAGTGTGCAGCCATCTGTCACACAGGTGTGGGAGAAAAGGCGCCCATACTCGGCAAACCACCCACGAGCACAGGGCATGAATTCTCGCATTGCCAAACTGCTTGCAGTGGAAATGCTACCATTCCGGCTGGTGAGCAAGCCAGCCTTTATCGATATGTTGGGGTTTTCAATCCCACAATACAGCGTTCCCAGCCGCTTCTACTTCAGCAGGCAAGCCGTCCCCGCCCTGCAACAGCATGTGGAGCGTAAAATTAAGCATGCGCTACAAAATGCAGTTAGTAGCAAGGTCCACCTGACCACCGACGCGTGGACCAGTCAGCATGTCCAGGGACGCTACATTTCCATCACTGCCCATTGGGTAAATGTAGTTGAGCCTGGAACGGAAGTAGACAGTGCAAGTGCGCGGGTCCTGCCAACTCCACGGATTGCAGGCCTCTCCTCCGTACAAATTGACTCCTCCTCATACTCCTCGTCAGACTCGCCTGCACCCAGACGTACCACAACAACCGATTTCAGCACTGCATCGGCCAAACATCAACAGGCCGTGTTGAAATTGGTTTATCTGGGTGATGTTAGCCACACCGCAACCGAGCTGTGGAACACGCTCAAGGAGCAGAGCGACATGTGGCCTGCGCCGCTCAACCTCCAGCCAGGTATGGTGGTGTGTGACAACGGCCGAAACCTGGTCGCGGCTCTGGGCCTAGGTGGTCTGACTCACATTCCATGCCTTGCCCATGTCCTAAACTTGGTGGTGCAGAGTTTCCTTAGGAACTTTCCTGACCTTGAGGAGCTGCTGCACAAAGTCAGATATGAGTGCTCTCATTTGCGGCGTTCAAGCATGGCTGCATCGCGCCTTTCAGCCATGCAGCGCCGATTGGGCCTGCCAGAGCACCGCATCATTGTTGACCTCCCCACCAGGTGGAATTCGACTTTGCATATGCTGCGGAGGTTGTGTGAGCAGCAACCTGCAATTATGGAGTTGCAGCTGCAGCAGGCGCAAAGTAGGCGACACACATCTCAGCCCTCCCACTTTACAACCACAGAGTGGGCATCCATGAAGGACATATGCACCATTTTGAAGTGCTTCGAGGACTCCACTCTGATGGTGAGCGCGGATGCTGCCCTACTCAGCCTGACTATGCCCCTTATATGCCTTATAGAATCATCACTTAAAAGACTAAGGGATGAGGTTTCTCTGGAGGAGTCGTATGATGAGACACTTGGACCAACCATGCAATCTTCATCTGCCTGGTTGGTACAAAGCTCTGTGGGTGCCTCACAAAGGTCCAGGCAGGACACAGCAAGCGAGGAGGATGAGGAGGACTATGAGGATGAGCCAGAGGAGGAAAGTACACAGCGCTCTACTAGTAGTCACCAGATAGAGCGTGGATGGGGTGATGCAGAGCAGCCAGAGCACATTCCTCCAGCTGGTGACAGCGATGCATGGCCAGTTGGCAGCCTTCAGCACATGAGTGACTTCATGCTGCAGTGTCTGGAAAACGACCCACGCGTGGCTCGTATTCTCCACACAAATGACTACTGGGTGGCCACCCTCTTAGATCCACGTTACTGGGACGGCCTTCAAAGCCTAATTACACCGTTGAACCGGGCGTGTAAAATGCAGGAGTACCAAGATGCACTGGTTAATTCACTCATGTACTCTTTTCCACCGCATAGCAGTGATGCGCGTGCACTAGCAGGCACCTCAGTGCGTCCTGGGCCCAGCGGAATCCGTTCAGAAGCCGGTAGCAGAAGCAGTACATCTGCTACTGACAGGTTCAGTACACCCAACCTGTTCCAACCGTTTCTGAACCTGCAAACAGTTCGGGCACCATCAGCACAGACAGTGCAATGCACTAGGAGGCAACGTTACCGTGACATGGTGGCACAATACCTCTCCACCCCTGTCAGTGTGCTTCAGGATGGATCTGCCCCCTTCAAGTTTTGGGTCTCCCAGTTGGATACATGGCCCGAGCTTACACAGTATGCCTTGGATGTCCTGGCTTGTCCTGGTGCCAGTGTGATTTCTGAACGTGTCTTTAGTGCAGCTGGCAATGTACTAACAGACCAACGTACCAGACTATCCGCTGCAAATGTGGACCGGCTTACATTCCTAAAAATGAACCAGGCCTGGATTTCTGGTGACTTTTGCTGCCCTGGGCCAGAGTAGACAGGTTACATGCATGGTTGGTAGCAGTATGCATGCTCTGTCTTGTGCCTATGTTGCACACAGCGTCATCTGTTATGCCAGTGCTCTGGCCTCTACTACCAACATCTAGCTCCTGGTTCTGTGACTGACTCTTTCACCTCATACTGTTTTCCATGGGCTCTAGTACCGCCAGCTAGTGCCCATTTCCGTGACTGCTGATTTCACAGCATGCCGTGTTTCTGGGCTCTAGTACCGCCAGCTAGTGCCCATTTCCATGACTGCCACTTTCACAGCATGCTGTGTTTCTGGGCAACAGTAATGCCAGCTGTACATTACCTCGTTAGACCAAAGCGGAAAAAATGGATGACCGTTGCCAAACACCTATAGGCAGAAGCACAAGAGGCGGGATCCAGCCACGCCGGCTGTTTCTTGGCAGTGAAGTGCGGACACAGGTGACTCCCCCGAGGGGTAAACCGAGTTCCAGCATCGCCAACTGGTTCTCGGGAGTGCCCAAGGGCACGGGTACCTCCTGCTCCAAACCGTGTTTCGACAACGCTCGCCGTTACACAGTTGTGTCCGCCGCACTGTTCCATGCCCCCGCCGTACATCATTCCAGCTCAATTTGCTGTTATCCGTGGTGTCGGCAGTGTATGTGCCCCCTACGTGGACTCCGGGACCTGGCGCTCAAGGCTGGTCTCGACAGTGCCAGTAGGCCCTCCTCCTCCCCTGCTGCGACTGCGGAGTAAAGAAGACTGTGTCCGGGTTGCAGGGGCAAATGTGGCTCTTGCACCTTCTGCCGAGAAGACATTACTCCGGTAGAAGACCCAAGACAGGAAGACAGATGCAGAAGACCCAAGACAGGAAGACAGATGCAGAAGACCCAAGACAAGAAGACAGATGGAGATGTCCCCAGACTCCAGTCTTTTTGCTCTTGAACTTGCATCTTTGTGGTTTTTTTGGGCTTCTCGGCAGTGCTTTTGGCTTATGTCACTACTACATTGTGGTATCCGGGCTACAGTAATGTCAGCTGTTGCCCAGTACAGCCACTGGCACTTTTACCTTCTGCTGCTTATCTGGGTTCCAGTAACGTCAGCTGGTTCTCAGTAGAGTCAATGGCTTAGGTCCCTCCTTTGTGGTATCCGAGTTCCAGTAACGTCTGCTGGTCCTTGGTAGTGCATTCTGGCACAGGTTACCTCCTGCTTAGTTATCGGCCTCCGGTAACGTCAGCTGGTGCCCGTTAGTTCCATTGGCTCTTATGCTGATTTCTGCTGCCTATACGGGTTCCAGACTCACCAGCTGGTTCTCTCAAGTTCCTGTGCCTACTGTTACTTCTGCGTATTTCCTCTGGGTTTGGGACATTCTGCGACCAGCCAATAGCAGGATAACCATAGACAGAGGTTTAGGAAGCAGTAGGAGCAGATGTACATGAACCAAAAGCAGAATATCAATATGCAGAATTACTGAATACCAGTAATATAATCAGCAGAAGACTAAGCATGGTTTAAAGGGAGTGTATCCGTTCGTCCACGTGGTGCTCCTGGAAACTCCCTGCAAAGCAAGGTGAGCTGAACGCGGACACATGTCAGTCAAAGGGCATATTGCATATTGACACCACCCCCGGCAGTTTTAATTTAATAATGTAAAATCACTAACCCTAACCCTAACTATCCCTAACCCCTAACCCTTACCCTACTAACCATAACCCCTAACCCTACCCCAACTAATCCTAACCCAAAGAAAAAACACCGCTGTTAAGAAGATGTTTTCCTGCTACAGCTTTCGCTCTGTGCATTTTTCTAGCAATTTTTTTGCTCCTCTGCCTCTGCAAACTCCTTCCCCATTATCCTGAGGAAGGATTATATAGCACTGTAGTGGTCATTTTGTAATTCCGATTTTTTTCTCCCATTGACTTCCCATCGGAATTCCGATACGATATCAGGCAATATCGCTCATCCCTAGTCTTATCATTTCTACCTGTTGTCTGTTCCATTTGCACAACAGCAGGAGAAATTGATTCACAATCAGTGTTACTTCATAACTGTACAGGTGGATCTCCCAGAAGTGTATGTAAATATATATATATATATATATATATATATATATATATATATTATACTTACCTTGTAATGTCTTCACATCCTGTTCTGTTCAGATGTATCCGGATTCCAGAATTCCAAGCGGCGGAATTTCACTGACCGCCATGTTGAGACATCCAAGTGATGAGTTTCTCAATATGGAAATTGCTGGTGGTACCAGCCTCTTGTGCGGTACCATCAGAGGAACACCGACACACACACTCTGTATATGCTGTACGCAACACACGCACACTGTATATGCCGTACGCAGCCTCCACCAGGGGAACACCGTCGCGAACACTCCGCCGGGATCAGCCAAATAATTCACTGATCGCCGCCATCTTTGTACAGGAGGAATGCATGCGCAGTTTTAATGTGACTGCCGCTATCCGTCTGCACAAAGATGGCGGCGGTCTGATTTACTGTGCCTGCATGAATTCCGCGCATGCGCAGTGAATCATTCGGCTGATCCCAGTGGCAGATGCATGACGTGTCTACAGGCTCAGGAAGCCGGTCACATTAAAGGGGTTTTCCCACGAACGAAAGTTCATTTTAAAAATTGTCTGTGTCTGACCGTGTACGGGCATACCACATCTCCTGGGCAGGGGAGGAAGCAAAAGACAATGCTGACATTACAACAAGGGATCACAGAGGATTCATTTTGTGAGGTAAAATATTTCACTGACTGTTTTTAAACAATATTTTACCTCACAAAGTGTATCCTCTGCGATCTCCTGCTGTAATGTCAATATTGTCTTTTGCTTCCTCCCCTGCCCAGGAGCTGTGATATGTTCTGTACATGGTCAGACACAGGGGTGAGAGAGACAGAGCACAGGGGGAAGACAGCTCAACCGGGGCAGCACATGAGGGGAGAACACAGCACAGGAAGAGAGACAACAGACAATGGGGATAGCATATGGGGTAGACAGGTCAAAGAAGAGAGCACAGACGGGAGAAGTCAGCACATGGAGAAAGAGAGAGTGACTATGTGGGTGAGCACAAGGTGGGGAGAGATTCTCAATGCTGCAAAACCTGCCCCCACCGTGGCATTACCACCCTCCCGATGCGATTGCATTAGGCATCCATCTAGTATATAAATATATATATATATATATATATACAAACACAGCTCTGGCAAAAATTTTTATAAAAATCAGCTTCAGCTTCTCTACATGTCTGACAGCCATTCCATTCCGGTGTCGGTTGAATTCCAACCAGAGTACATCTCATTCTACTTAATGTGCTTCTGATTAGGTGATCACCTGAACCAAATCTTATTTATCGAAGGAGAGTGTTCACAATCCTCTTGCAGTAGGACAAGCTGGATGGCAAAATAAGTGCTAGTAATATCCCAAAAGTAATAGGAATGAAAAAATTACTTTTAACAATGCCAAAGGAGTTGAAAAGTCTTGAGTGAGGAAAAGAAGGGGTCAATTCTGGCTTTAATTGCAGAGGGATACAATGAGCATCATGTTGCCTCCATCCTTATCATTTTTAGATGGTAGTCCATTACAAGAAGGTCAAGCAGGAGACACTGGGGACGATAAAGCTACAGACCGGCAGAGGGCGAAAACGACTCTCCACTGACCGGGATGACCGTCGTCTTATTCGAATGTCACTCAGCAACTGCAGGATGACATCAAGTGACCTGCAAAAGGAATTTCAAATGGCAGCTGGGGTGAAGTGCACGGCAAGAACAGTACAGGATCCTAGAGGCAGGGTTCAAGTCATGTAAAGCTAGAAAAAAGCCTTTCATTAATGAGAAGCAAAGGAGAGCCAGGCTGAAGTTTGCCAAAGACCTTAAGGATTGGACCATAGAGGACTGGAGTAAGGTAATCTTCTCTGATAAGTCTAATTTTCAGCTTTGCCCAACACTTGGTCATCTAATGGTTAAACGGAGACCTGGAGAGGCATACAAGCCACAATGTCTTTCACCCACTGAGAAATTTGGTGGAGGATCGGTGATGATCTGGGGATGCTTCAGCAAGGCTGGAATTGGGCAGGTTAATCTTTGTGAAGGACGTATGAATCAAGCCGCATACAAGGTTATCCTGGAAAAACAGTTGATTCCTTCTGCTCAGGCAATGTTCCCCAACTCTGAGAACTGGTTTTTCCAGCAGGACAATGCACCATGCCACACAACTAGGTCAATCACTATGTGGAAATTCGGAGACATGTTGTCAGTAGTTTATAGAATTAAAGAGCAATTTACATCTTACTCAAAAATATACCTATAAAGAGAAAAATCAGACAAACTTGCAGTGGTCTTTAAACTTTTGCTAGAGGTGTGCAGTATTTTTCGCTTCGTAAGGCTGGTTTCACATTAGCGCTTTTTAAGCGCACGCACGGTCAGGGGTAGCTCCGCCCCGAGCCGGCTCTCTGCCCGGCGTGCCCGCCCCTTGCTTGTAGCGCCGCCTCCTAGCGAAAAGTTCGATTTTGGCGCGCACGGCGCACCGTCAAAAGTGCGCAGCGCAGGTCAAAGCGCAACTAGCGCACGGCCTGCGCACGATCTGCGCACCCTATGCTAAAGATAGGGTGCGCCGATCGCAGGCGCCGCTGTCCGCTAGGAGGTGGCGCTACAAGCAAGGGGCGGGCACGCTGGGCAGAGAGCCGGCTCGGGGGCGGAGCTACCCCCGGCCGTGCGTGCGCTTAAAAAGCGCTAATGCGAAACCAGCCTAAGACGCACTTTTTTCCCACAAATTTGGGGGGAAAATAGGGGTGCGTCTTACAATGCGGATATACCTTTTTTGTGCTGCCGATGCGGGTGTCCGGTGCTTGCCGCCGCTGCGCTCTGTCCCCCGTGCTGCCGCCGCCGCACTCTGTACCCCAGTGCTTGCCGCTGCCGCACTCTGTCCTGTGCTGCATGGGGGGCTCTGCCATTCCATCCACGGTTGCTTGCCCTGTGCGGTGGATTGCTTCTGGAAAAATGGCCACCTCACAAGCGCAGATGGAGATGTCGGCACTGAAATCTCGGGTGTATGTGAACACTGCGTTAAAGCCAGTTTTGCACGCAACATGAAATCTGCCATAAATCAGGTCAGGTAAACATATGTTTTCACCTCATTAATGACATTAGTAATCCTACAATTTTCCAAGTGGCCACTGAGGCTTTTTTAGACTCACACTTCCCGTTCTTTTAGGAAGAATTTCCAGCAAGCTCATTATCACCAAAGGCAGGATTAAAATGACAGGTAACACCTCCATATACAGCTGGTAATGCAGGATCCACCAATCACAAAAGGCGATTTCACAACTGACTCTGCACCCCCCTCCCATCACAGGGACCTTTGCACAGGTTTATTTGACACTGCAAGATTTCTATTATTTATTTTCAATAAAGATTGTAAAAAAAATTGCCAAAATTGAAAAAAATACACTTGACGCAAAAACCTGATCTAATCAATAGGTCATTTTCTCATCACACAATTCTTTTAAGGCCGGGCATAGTACGCTGACAATCGCTGCATGCTGTGATTGGCACGGACCGTAGAATACAGATGAGAAATATACGGCTGTTGGGAGCAAACCCATAGAGAATCATTTGTCCGTGTGTAATGCATGCTTTTAACGCCTCTCACTCGTCCGTATTCCTCGCCAGTGTGACCCAGGCCTAAGGCTCGCATACAGCTTAGACCAACTTTGACAGTAATGTGTATAGAGGATGCTTGTCAGGGACGATAAGGGTAAGGATCTGGCATGTATGGTTTCAGAGGGCTGATCCTTTATTCTCTAAGAGATAAGTCATCATCAAATCTCTGTCAGTGGCTTTCTAATAAATTTGCAAAAATTTCAACATTTCTGTTTTTTTTCCAGTCAAGATGGGGTGCAGAGTGTACATTATTGAGCAAAAAATTAACTTTTTTGAATTTACCAAATGGCTGCAATGAAACAAAAAGGGAAAATGTAAAGGGGTCTAAATACTTTCCGTACCCAATTTATATTAGTACAGAACCAAAATATCTGAGAGAGGGCATCCTTATGGATGTCACAACTCCAGCAGACTACTGACAGACTACTTTTTATTAAAATGTATTTTTATTTTGTTGCAAGTTAATAAAATCCAGATCTCCGCTATTTGACATATAGATGAGTATTATTAAAAAGTTGAAGGTTTTGAAGTTCCTGTCTTGAGTCATTCTTGCCACATCTAAAAGCCTCCTCCACAAATATATAGATATGAAGATGCAACAACTCATTTCATTTTTTTCTCTGCAAGGATTAAAGCTTCAGTAATTTGCAGTAATCTAATATAGAAGTGTGCCATATCCTCTCAAAAACATTACACACCTCTTTATGCAGGAATATATTTTTGCTAAATTTTGGTTGGTCACTTTTCAATGTTTCACTGTACAATAAATATTCAAAATACTGTAAAAAAAAAGTTTCAGTATGCAGTATATAAAAAGAAGAAAACTTACTTTTTACTCTCAAAAAAGGCAATCCTTTCCGCACCTGTGAACTGCACACTCATGACCGGTGCTGACCACAGCCAGAGCTGGGGCTGAGGATGCAGTGCTAGTCATGGTTGCATCACTTCGTGTCTATGTGGGATTCCAGAATGTAGCTTCCTCCTCCACCTCTTCTGCTGAGCTACTCATCTGCGTACCTCTGGGTTCACATCAAGTGGAATCCACAACCTCATGTCACCCTCTCTGTTTTCACACTCCACACCCAGAGAGTCACCCTCCTCCTCTTTCTGCCCTGACTCTGCAGTACAGTCCACGTGCACCTCTGGTACCAGGAGTCTCATCCTGATCACCTGCACCTCCGGTGATTAACGTCTGATGATGAGAGTCTGGATTCTGGTCAGACCCTACTTTGTCTGGCCCTGGATCCAACATGAAAAATTTTGGACTTTGATGCAGATGCTTTCCTCCTCTGGATTCTGTGGATCTTTTGAGCAGACCTCTGATGCCCATGAGAAGGAAAGTGGGAACAGCTCAGCAGAATGGCCCATCTGTGGTTCACCACAGTCAGTTGGGTGTTTGGAAATTTGTAACGCGGCGGGAAACAAGGGTGATTGGGGTGCCAAATCTGAGGATTGTACTGTATGTGATGTTAAGGAGGAGGAAGAAGTAGAAAGGCTACTTGATGCAGAGCTTGCCTTCCACTGGAGCACATGCTCTTTCTGGTCCTCATCTACAAGGCGTACAGTTGTGCGGCTGCCAAGAAAGGGACTACAGTAGCCCATCCAGTAACAGATGTTGTCAGTTGTCTTTGAATAGGATGAGGTGTTCAGCTGAGCTTTCAATAACATTAACATCTAACCCATGTACACACCTCCATTTGAAAAATCTGAACGCGAAACGCACGTCAGGGTGTTTGTGATACCATGGACAGGATGATAATGGGTATGTGACGCTACTCCTATATCCATGGATGTATCCTTTGTCTGCACTAGGCACTTTACAATAACTATTATGGATTTATATTATTGATATGTTGGGGCTTACGTAATTGACGCATGATCCCATAGCCTGTATTTATTCCCTCTATCACCTTTTTGTGCACTTTACTTGGGTAAAACTCCTTTCCTCTTTATATGCAACTATGTCATTTTATGACTTTGATTATTCTCTTTATATGAATTGTAACTTGAATAAAATTTACTACTTGTTCAATACTCCTCTTGTGAGTGGTGTGCTTTGGATACTCTGTATCCTTTTCTGAGTTAATCATCTACAGTTCTCAGCATAAATGAATATAACACCTTTGAAAAAGAAAGATTTTATCAATATCTCAAATTCCACAAGTACAATTTCCAAAATTATGACAAGACTGAGTTTCATATATTTTTTTTTAAAACCCATAAAAGGAAAGTAAGGTTAATGATGTAAATTTCTTACAAAATCTTCAGATTTACTCAAATTAGTTGGTGCAAAAATAAATACACATCACATCAAAAACTACTGCATCTAAAATTTTGTATGACTTCCAAGATTTTTAAGGACAGTACAAAGTCATCTAAGCATGGAATAAACAAGTTGGTGACCAGGGCCGGCATCAGCACCCGAGCAAGTGCCGGGGCCCTGGCGAGATGGGGGGCCCACTCACGCTGTCTGGGATACCATACATAGCTCCCAACCCCATCTTCGCCCTCCCCGAGGGACCCACGCAGCCCCTCACAGCGAGCAATGAGTCATCGCTACGCCTGTTCTCTTGTGTGCGGCACAGGACCTGTGATGAGGTCACAGGAGGGGAGGAGTCAGGGGTCACATGATCAGGGGGCTCTGTGGCTGCAGGACTCTGCTGTGCTGGTTGTCATGGTGCTGGATGAGGTAAAGTTTATGTGTGGGTTCAGGAGGGGTTTACAGGGTGGATGTAGCAGAGCTGTGTGTGTACAAGGTGTATGGAGCGGAGCCGTGTGTACGAGGTGTACAGAGCGGAGCCGTGTGTACGAGGTGTACACAGCGGAGCCGTGTGTATGAGATGTACAGAGCGGAGCCGTGTGTACGAAGTGTGCGGAGCGGAGCCCTGTGTGTACGAGGTGTACAGAGCGGAGCCGTGTGTACGAGGTGTACAGAGCGGAGCCGTGTCTACGAAGTGTACGGAGCGGAGACGTGTGTGTACGAGGTGTACTGGAGTGTAGCCGTGTGTATGATGTGTACAGAGCGGAGCCATTGTGTGTACGAGGTGTGCAGAGTGGAGCCCAGAGCTGTGTGTGTACGAGGTGTACAGAGTGGAGTCGTGTGTTTATGCGAGGTGTACCGTGCGGAGCCATGTGTGTACGAGGTGTGCGGAGTGGAGCCGTGTGTGAAGGAAGTGTACGGTGTGGAGCCCAGAGCCATGTGTGCACGAGGTGTACGGTGCGGAGCCATGTGTGTACAAGGTGTACGGAGCGGAGCCATGTGTGTACGAGGTGTACGAAATGGAGCCCTGTGTGTTTGGAGCTGAGACGTTTGTTTATAGAGCGGAGAAGAGCCGGGTGTGTATGGGGTGTACGGAGTGGAACCGTGTGTGTATGAGGCATACAAAGCGGGGCCATGCGTGTATGAGGTGTATGGTGGGGAGCATTCATACCTCCCAACCGTCCCGGATCCAGTAAGACAGTCCCGATTTTGAGAGAGAGACTGCCCCAGCCGGGAGCTTACTTTTCCTGCAGACACAGGAGTACACGGCGGACCCCCAAGGAGCACTTTAAAACTCGCATGTGACGTTCTACCCGAAGTGACATGCTGGAAGCTGACCAGAAATGAGGTAATTTCAGGAGGAGATTGTGACAGAACCATGGAGGCACTTCAGGGAATGCTTCAGATCCATCACCGTGTCCTCCTTTGACAGCGCAGACAGCGGGATCGCCTTGGAATCGGGGATGCCTGCCATGTGTGCGGATCATGATATGTCCTACACTAGGAGGCTCAGGTGGGCACTACAATGGGAGCCGGGCTGCTATGGTATCTTTATAGAATATTTATTTCTCTCTCTGTTTCTTTCTCTCTCTCTGTTCTTTCTTTCTCTCTAATTTTTTTTCTTTCTCTCTCTGTGTTCTCTTTTTTTCCCCTCTGTCTTTCTTTTTTTATTTCTTTCTCTGTTCTTTCTCTCTCTGTGTTCTTTCTTTCCTCTCTCTCTCTCTGTTCTTTCTTTCTCTTTCTCTGTTCTTTCTTTCCCCTCTTTCTTTCTTTCTTCTCTCTCTGTTCTTTCCCCTCTTTCTTTTTCTCTCTACCTCTCTGTTCTTTCTTTCTTTCCCCTTCTTCTTTTTCTCTCTCTCTGTTCTTTTTTCTGTCCACTCTTTCTTTCTCTCTCTGTTCTTTCTTTCCCCGTTCATTCTTTCCCCTTTCTCTCTCTCTGTTCTTTTTTTCTGTCCACTCTTTCTTTCTCTCTCTGTTCTTTCTTTCTCCGTTCATTCTTTCCCCTTTCTTTCTCTCTCCCTCTCTGTTCTTTTTTCCCCTCTTTCTTTCTCTGTCTGTTCTTTTTTTCTGTCCACTCTTTCTTTATCTCTGTTCTTTTTCTTTCCTTTTTCTTTCTCTCTGTTCTTTCTTTCCCCTCTTTCTCTCTCTCTGTTCTTTCTTTCTTCCCCTCTTTCTTTCTCTTTCTCTCTCTAATCTTTTTCTTTCTCTCTCTGTTCTTTCTCTCTCTGTTCTTCCTTTCTTTCTCTCTGTTCTTTCTTTCTCTCTTTCTGTTCTCTCTCTCTGTTCTTTCTTGCTCTCTCTGTTCTTTCTTTCATACATACACTATTAATAAATAGCCTCCTTCACATGTCCGTGTGGATCACATGTGTGTCCGTGTGATCCACATGGAGACAAGTCTGTTTTTGGCTGGCACCACGGATGTCACATGGCATAAATCGTGGTATGTGTTAAAGGGGGGGCCCACTGAGACTCTTTCACCCGGGGCCCTCTAAAACCTGGAGCCGGCCCTGTTGGTGACATATCAAAATAGCTATACTTTTCAATACATTAAGAATTACCTGTTTTAGAGCCTGGATGCTGGATGGAGAGTGATGTTCAACTTTTTTTTTTCAGAATTCCTCATAGATGTTTCGGTTGGGTTCAGATCAGGAGACAGTTGGTCACTGATTCACTTTCACCCTGTTCTTCAAAAATGCAACATATGTGTGCTTTGTATCATTGTCATGTTGGAAAAGGGAATATCTGCCAAGAGTATGAAGTGATGGCAACATCTGCTCTTTCAATATAGAGCAGTATATCTGTAAATTTATGATACCATAAATGAAATATCAACAGCACTCATGTAGCCCCACCTAAGAACAAAAAATGTTGTCAAATATTGGAAATTGTTCTAGTATTGAATAATAAAAATCTTATATTTGAAAATGGGTTTTGCTAATTTCTGCTGGATACTGCGTTAGATATGAGTGATTGATCTGCAGAGGATGGAGTTTGAGTAGTATTTTCAGAAATTCACGATTTCACACCAATTTGAAAATCTTGAGTTTCTATTTGAGGTTCGCAAATATAAAAAAAATATTTGCCCAACACCATTTCCCAAACTGCTGAAGCATCAGAGAGCGGGTCATTGTCAATTTGGGCTACTGCGCAGGTCACACCATAATGTCCTGCAGTTATGACATTTTTTTGGTTTATCATACCTTGTTCAGTGGGGTTCTGCATCTGGGCTATCACAGATCAGTGGTTCCCAGTGGAGCACAGTTTGTGGCAGAGTTGTTTTCCATCTCCAGAGTCACTAGGTAAGTCTCTTGCTTCTATAGAGTGTAAGCTCTTATTGTCATCAGAGTTCTCATTCTCTATCCACCAAATTTTTTTTTCTGAGCAATTACAAGCTTTGATGTATTGAGATTTGTGTGAATTTATTCGCTGTGAATCAAATTTTTTGGAAAAATTTTGTGATCGTTGAATTTAAAAAGATTGACTCCTCTCTAGCATCAATGTAGGGGTATTATAATGCTGATTAATGGAACAAAAGGAAATCCTCCAGAGATGAGCAGATAAGTAGATGTAAAATTTCACATTTATTTAATATGTTAAAACATATGGTGGTTACTCCATACACATACATAACCTATGCGTTTCAGCTACAGAGCCTTATCCTCTATAGTAGAAACATGTAGGTTGTGTACCGTATTTTTTGGATTATAAGAAGCTCTTTTTTCCCCCTAAATTTGGGGAGAAAATGGAGGTGCGTCTTATAATTCGAATATACCCTACCGGCCACGGTGGAGCAGGGCCCCTGTGTCACTCCTGGAGGAAGAGGCAAGAGTGACGCGTTGCTGCTGGCCGCAGGCTGGGATGAGGGTGTTCGGTGGTGCGTGGGCTCCGATGATATTTTGTGAAAGCCCGGGACCCCCTCACTTCCATGGTTTATATTTCGATAGACTCTGGGAAAATGGCTGCTGGGGGCAGCGCATGCACACATTGAGATGTCGGCACCAAGATCTCGGGAGATGACATCTCAGTGTCAAGATCTCCATCTGCGCATGTGCCGCCCCCAGTGGTCATTTTCCCACAGTCCATTGCAAAGTAAACCATGGAAGCTCCAGGCTTTCACAAAATGTTGGTGGAGCCCCCGCACCACCGAACACCCACAGCGTCGCACATCCGAAACCCCTTTCTCCCAGTCTAGGGCCCGCAGCATCACCCCCTCCTGCCTCTGCCAGCAGTGACCCTGGGACCCTGCTTCACCGCAACCACCACCCCTGTTAAGCTGTAAGATGCATAGATTGTAAGAAGCACTACCATTTTATAAAAAAAGTTTTTTTCCTATTTTTCTCCTCAAAATTTGGGGTGCGTCTTATAATCCGGTGTGTCTTATAAACTGCAAAATACGGTATGTGTACAGAGTAACTGTCATGTGTTTTAACATATTAAATAAATCTTCTCATCATTACTTATCTGCTCATCACTGGAGGATTTCCTTTTGTTCCATTTACCTCTGCACCTGGACCTGTGCGGCTCCATGCGATGTCTATACCGTGAATATCTTTACAGCATAAGTGATAAGCTGATTCTCCCTCCCCCCGCGTTGGATAATGCTGATTACAAATATACAGTTATTTCCAGGTTATTGCAAGATGCAACAGCAGTTCAAGGGATATGCTTTCACCATGGAAAGGCTTCTTCTACTATCTACCACTGTTGCCTTCTGTGGGTGTCCAGACATTTTTGAGTTCCCAAGCTCGTCTGTGAGCTCTTTTTTTTTGCAGAATGTAACAGACTATTGATTCGGCCACTCCAAACATTTCTGCTGTTCCTCTGATGGATTTCTTCTTTTTTTTCAGCCTAATGATAGACTGTTTCTCTTCCATTGCGAGCTCTTTTGACCACGTGATATGAATTCACAGCAACAGCTTCCAAATGCAAATGCCTCACCTGGAATCAGGTCCTGACATTTTGCCTGCTTAATTAATGATGGATTAATGAGGCAATATGCCATGTAGCCCATTAAAGAGCTTTTGAGATAATTGTCCAATTACATTTGGCCCTTTTAAAAAGAGGCAGCTAATTATCAAAGAGCTGCAATTCCTAAACCCTTACTCACAGAAAGAAGAGAGACCTGTCAATCACTAACAGGCGGTAGGAGATGAATAAAGAAAAGAAGCAGCACAGCTATAAGTGCAATGACGACCCACTGCACTTGCAGAGGTATATGTCTCTAAAACGTAAAACCCATATTTCTAAAATAAAGTATGGATGTAATCAGCATTACAGTACCTTTACAAAGATGACATTAGTAAGGGACATAAAAACCTAATGATAGATTTCCTTAAAGCATTTCCAATATACATGTGTAATATTGTTTCAGAAAATTGAAAGGGGTTTTCAAGTTTCAACTTTCTTCAGCTTATAGGCTTGTGGATGTTTAAAGGAAACATATATAGCAATACTCACCCTGCCCTACTCCAGTAACCCCACTCCACTGCTGCTCCTAGTTATGGCAAGCTGCAACAGCAATTCTATGGCTGGATGATCGAAGGCAGCCACCCACTGCTGTCCTCTACTTGCTTGCAGTAGGCCATGCTACACTATCACACAGCCACTGCTGCATGTACAATCTCCCTTATTTCTTGCTTTCTCCTAGTAAATTTCCCCCTTACATCATCAAATCACTTTGCACAGCGCTGCATTTCTTGCTCTGACGTGAATGTTGAGCTCTACACGGGCTCATGTTGTTATCAAGCAGCTCATTCTTCCAGCTAGGAGCCACAAAGCACAATAGCCTGTCAACCAGTGGCACAACCCGTGCTCGATGGTGCCATACCACACAACAGTCTCCAGACAGAGAGTAGAGAGGGCAGACAGAGTAGGAAAACCACTATTGTAGCATGCACATATCGAAGTGTCTCAGTCCGACTGTCTGCAGGTCTCCTGGCCCAAATTTAACAGCCTCATATATTTTTTATTAGACTATCAACTTTGGGTTAGAAGACCTAAGAATCGTCTGTGCATCACCGTCCATACTGTCACCACGACACACAGATGTGTGAATGCAGCAACAATACCGACTTCTCTCCCCATGCCGACATCTCTCCGTCAGATGCTGCAGCTGCATGAAACATACTTTCCGGATAGCCTTCACTGAAACTAGTCATAGCTTAGCTTTTATTTTATGGTCTTTGAAAAGCTGTTCAAGGTTAGTTTCCCAGTTGACAGGTTTTATAAATGAGGCCCACCACATATAAACACACGGCACTGGCGTTACTGCTGTGTTCCTCAGGGGCTGGTTACCATAACCCTTATTTACATTGACCTGGACAACCCCTTTCATATTTTGTTTTGGTATCGCTGTGCACTATGCTTATTTTATAGGGCACTTTTGAGGCACTTCTTCAGGTGGATTCCAAGTGGAATCAGCTTGAAAAAGGTATCGTGTGCACATATTTTAACAGTTTATTTGAGATAATGTCATGCAGGCAGCTTTCCCAAGTCAGATTACTGTACAGTACTGTGCAGTTCTTGTAGGGGAAAGGCTGGAATATCTCCCGCCGACGTCGTTCATTGTGTACAATGTCTCTGGCTCTGTTACAGAGGAACGAAAAGCACCGTCTCCCGACAGTGCCGATGTGTCCGGTCCCGCTTGGCTTGAGTGCGCTGGAACGTGGAAACAGTCCTTTATGTGGGTTCTTCTGGTAAGGCGCCGAACACAGACCGCATGCACGCTCGCAGGCAGCGGCAGTGTGCGACCCTCTGAAGTAGTATCTAGGGACGGAGCAAGTCAGATTGTCTCTCACTGAGGGTATGAAGGAGCCGTTCAGCAAGGAAGGGTCCAAAGACAGTGCAGTAGCGACACAGTTTGCAAGTCAGAATGCCTGGGGATGGATGACGCGGAGTTAGCAGTGGAGAGGGAGTCAACCTTCTCCTTGTTCTCTTGTCAACTTCCCGCCAAATCTCCCTCGTTCCCACTCTCAGTCCCTTTTATCTCCCCATGCCCCCTGCTGTCCAGTAATAAGGTCCTCTCCACCCAGAAGAACCTTCCCCTGGCAGCAGTGGTGACAGTCCTGACAGTCCTGACAGCCCAAAGTGCACTGGAAGCCGCTGTTTCTGTCCCAGCTCATCTTCTTACAATATCCGCAGCTGTCTGACATTCATCACCAGGACAGACAGCCATAAAGTGGTGACATGAACTGGCTTGCCATTCAAGCAGAGCCAGTAAACTTTCAGGGCACCAATGACCCTATTATCCTCACTCCTGTGCTTAACTGCATTCTTTTACCTGCTTTACATTTGGTGTAGTCGACAGGATGCAGTCCGTGGACACAGAAGCAGCATCATGAGTGCCCTGAGGTCTAGCTTGCCACTGGGGGCCATGCTCAGCAATCTCCCACAATTCACGGTGAGTAATTTCATGCTGTGGGACTGGACCGAGATGGTTAAAAGTATGTTGAGAATGCACCTCATGACCCCTGCTATGCAAGCAGAGATTGCTGTGATAGCCCTGGATGGTGAGGCTTGGTGCTCTGTTATGTTTTGTCCCCCCTATCAGCGGGATACTCTGGACAAAGTGATGCAGGTCCTGCATGGGGATCCCAAATGTATGGGGATCCCACCAACTATGGGAAGTTATGGATGCGACTGTTTCACCACGTCCAGTGGGAAGGAGAGTGTGTGACCCAGTATATTAATACATTGAAGGATGTGAATGCATATATCCCTAAACGGGATGATGTGGGGGCTATAGGAGCGGGGCCCCCTGATGTAATACTGAGGGATCAGTTTGTGGTGGGCCTCAGGGACGCGCCACTTAAACAAGCTTTGCATACTAAACCGCATATGACTTTTCTAGAAATAGTGGTGGGGCACACATGAGAAAGCAGAAACAAATGACAGTGGCCTTGGCAGGGATGGTCCAGAGCAATGAGGTACCCACCCTGCAGCTGAGCAAGAGTTGGCTCGGGAAATCCAGAAGGAAATACGGGAGAAGAAAGAAGAGTGGTCCAGCCTTAGAAGAGTCCCCGTTTCGGCCCAAAATACATCAAGAGTTAAGAGTGATTCAGAGTCCCGCTTGTTTGTTGAGCCTCGCCAGGAAACCCTGTGCAGAGTGGAATCCAACCTGTTTCCGGTGTGGCAACACTAGACACTACACCCGAGGCTGTGCAAGAAGGGGCCAGTCTCTACCATGACAGTTGTTAAACTTGTTGGCTCTGTGGCTTGGGGACGCAGTCCGGAGCCTGAAAGATCAAGGAAGAGAGACGGGAATCCCGGAGGCTTAATCTCTACAAGTCCCACTGTCTGGGCGGAAGTGAATGGGCGAGCAGTTCATTGCCTGATTGATACCGAATCACAAGTCATCACCATGCCAGAAGCTTATTTTCGTCATTTTCTGGAAGTGTCGCGGCCGGAGTGGAGCCCCGTAATCAGATTGACGGCAGCGAACCAGTTACCCATCCCGGTTGCAGGGGTGGTTTGGATGGAGATCTGGGTGTGGGAGAGATGTAGGCTGAAAAGGGGTTGTATTGGTTGCCGGAGATGTCGGTAACGGGTCTATGGTAACTCTTGGAATGAATGTACTGAAAGAGATTGGATCTCTCCTGATCAGCGAGCTGCAAGAGGCCTTTTTAGTCCGGTGGAACCCATGAACTACTCAAAGAAAGGTATTCGTACAACTGATTCGAGTGGCCCAAGCTTAGGAAATGTCAAGTGGAGGGAAGGTCCTGGGGAAGGTGATGATTCCCGTAGCTGCTAAACTTAATATTCCGTCTGGTCAGACGATGCTCACGTTATCAGCACAAGCCTGTACGCCCCTTGAAGAGGTGGAAGTGCAGATAGAGCTGACATTGGTGGATCAGGTACCCCCGGACTCCTGATAGCTCGTACACTGGCCACAATCCATGACGGCAATGTTGTAGTGTGGTGTGTCAACCTGGGAGAAGATAGCCTCACCCTCTCGCCTAGGAGCGAAGTGGCTCAGGTCCTGGGAATGCTGAAAGAAGTGGTGCAACCTGAGGCCGTGTAATTTGCAGTAATGCAAGGCGATCCCTGGACACTGTCAGGAACACCGCACTGTACTTGCTCACTGAGCCAGTGCGCGTGTCCTGAGTACAAAAACTATGCACAAAGATACCTGTGGAGCGGGGGGGCAGCAGTGGTGACGATGCATGCTCCAGGCTCACAGGACCTGAAGCATGTGACTGCTGAGGGTGTGGTCTAAACTCCAGAGAGCTAGGAGCTGAGGAAAACTCCTAAAAGGGCAACTACGGGACAATGTTACCAAGGGGCATAGACAGACACATAAACCAGATCAAGCCGGGGTCAAAGCACGAGATAGCACGACAGTACCAAAGGGATAGACAGTACGGATAGTCAGAACGTAGCAATAGATCAGAAAACCAGAACGGGCAATAGACAGTACAAAAGGGACAAACTGTAACGGAGTAACGATAGCTAAGCCAGGAGGTCAGAACCAGAGAAGACAATAGTACCAAAATGAGAGACGGAGTACAGAGTGAGGGGACAGACCGGGTCATACACGGGAAGCAAACAAGCAATGCAGTATACAAGCACACCAGGGGTCAGACACACAGCCAGAACAACAGTATAGCTGACAGAGAACCCTGGTAAAGAGTAAGTATAAATACCCCTCCCAGATCCAGAAAAAGGCCACGTACACTTAACCCTGTGAGTGCAGGGCAAGAACCCTGTCCAAACCATGACAGACACTAGCCCTTACCATGGAACGGGAATACTTGTCTAGAGGCGTAAGGGAGGGTCATCGGATCTTGGACCAAATGCAGACTGAATTGATGGGACTCTTGCCTCTGCAGGTACAACAGGTGGAAACTGTGTTAGAGCGATATCAAGAGGTCTTTGCCCGTCATGAAGATGATTTCAGGTGCACTGAAGCTATCACCCATGAAATTCCCACGGGAAGTGCTGCACCAGTTTGAGAAAGATATTGGAAGATACCTACTCAGATGTATAAAGACGTAAAGGAGATGCTGGCTCACATGCTGCAGAGCGGAGTCATGCGGAAAAATCAGAGCCTGTGGGGAGCTCCCATCGTTTTAGTACGGAAGAAGGATTACAGATGACTGAATGCTTGTACAGTGCAGGACTCCTATCCATTGCCCATAATTGAGGAATCTCTGTCTGCCTTGAGAAAGGTGAAGAACTTTTCATCTTTGGATCTGGCCAGTGGGTACTGGCAGCTGGCAGAGTGCCCATGGCTTAACACGATCATCCAAAGACGACGTTCATACTGCCCATGGGACTGTTTGAGTTAAATAGGATGCCCTTTGGCCTGACCAACGCCCCCAGGACATTCCTGTAATTGATGGAGAGATGCTTGGGAGACTTGAATTTTGAAGCAACACTCATTTTCTTCTATGACATCATTGTCTACACGGCCACCTTTGAAGAACATCTTCGGCGGCTGGAGCAAGTGTTGAGTTGGCTGCACAGTCACGGCCTGAAGGTGAAGCCTCAAAAATTTCACCTTTTCCACAAATAAATTGAGCATCTGGGACACGTTGTATCCGGTGAAGGAGTACGGCCTGCGCATGAAAAGATAGTGGCCATGCAAGAGTGGCCCACCCTGACAACGGTGAAAGATGTTGAGGTCTTCTTGGGGATTACTGGGTACTACCAAAGATTCATGAAGAATTTCACTCGCCCCGCTAATCTGCTATTAGAACTAATAAAGGGGGTGCCATCTGATTCAAAGAATCAAGCTATTCAATGGGGAAGCAGCCAGGAAGAAGCCTTCAGAACCCTGAAAATGGCCTTGACAGAGGCGCCAGTACTCGCCTATGCGGATTTCTCACAGCCCTTCATCCTTCACACTGATGGAAGTCTACATGGTCTGGGGGCCATTCTATCACAAATGCAGGGAGGAAAGGAACGAGTGATAGCCTATTCGAGCTGGTCTCTTCACAACTTGGAACGGAACCCGGACAATTACAGCTCCTTCAAGTTGGAACTGTTAGCGTTGGCGTGCGCAATGACTGAAAAAAACGCAGAGTATTTGTTGAAGTCCGAAGTCGTGGTGCGCACCGATAATAATCCCCTAGCCCACCTGGAAAATGTGAAATTGGGTGCCTTGGAACAACAAAGGGTGGCAAAATTGCTTACCGGGCAGGGCTGAGAATACAAACACTGATGCTCTCTCTCTCTCTCTCTCTCTCGAGAGAGTGACTCGTGAGCGGCTCGAAAGCGACCAAGATGATGAGTTGGAGGGAAAAGAGACTCCTGGTTTTTGGGACCTTGCTAGGTCATTCGTGGCAATGCAGGGACAGATCAGAGAGGCATCTGGAGAACGGGTGCTGGGACGACCTCGAGATGACTGAGTGCAACTCCAGCAAGCAGATAAAGAACTTGCCCAGCTGAGGCAGTGAGTGGCCCTGAAGCAACTTCCCCACCGGCAAGAGAGACGCTCTGTCCCCAGGGGCTCTGTGGATTCTGAGACAGTGGGAGAGGCTTCAGTTGGAAGATTGGTTGCTATACAGAAAAGTACAGCTACTATGAGAATTAGGGGTCACTTGGCAAGCAGTGGTCCCAGAAAAGTTGATTCGCGTGGTGGCTACGGAGGCCCATGAGAGAGGGACTCAATTCGGTCCGGAGAAGATGTTCCAGTGGTTACAGAAGCTGGTGTATCACCCCGATTGAGGACTGCAGTAGAGGAGGCCTGTCAAAGATGTCGGAGCTGTGAGCTAGCTAAACCTCCAGAGCAGAGGGCCCTGACGCAGATCATTGTGACTTCTGCCCCCTTGGAGATATTGATGATTGACTACTTAGCGGTAGGCATGACACATCTCGAGTATGAACATTGTCTGGTGATGACCGAACATTTCACCAAGTTCGCTGTAGTGACTCCATCACGGGACCAGACTGCTGAGCCAGCTGCACGGTTGCCCAAAAAACATCCATTCTGACCAAGTGGCTTGCTTTCAAGGTCGAGTGATGGAAAAGTTACATCGTTTGCACTGGATTGAGAAGTCAAGAACTACGCCTTATCATCCTCAGGGGAATTGATCTTGTGAACGCTTTAATCGGACATTGATCTAGATGCTCTGAACATTGGAGGAAGATCGGAAGATGCGATGGCCTGAGTTCGTAGCAGAACAGATGTAGGTGTACAACAATTCAGTGCACAGTACAAGGGATACACCCCGTTTACCTTGCTGTTCGGGCGAAAGGGATGAGAGATCACCAAACTGGAGTTAGTCCTAGAAGAGGACTACCAGAGGATGGTGGTGTCTTCCTGGGATCGGGAACACCGACATCGACTACAGACTCTTCACAGGCTGGTGCAGACAAAGTTTTGAGAACTCCAGCACCATGAAATGACCCCTACTCGAGGGACAGCTCTGAGAGCAGGAGACAGGGTGTTGATCCGGAACAAGCAGCCCCGGGGAAAACTGGAACACCAATGGGAGAAGACCTCGCATCGGGTGACGCACCGAGTCGATTCTAACGGGCCTGTATATGAAGTCCAGCCTGAACGAGTAGAAGGAGTGCCTACCCTGGTAGTTCATCGTAGCATGTTGTGGCCCTGCCTGTCCCAGGGACCTGAGGAAGGAAAAGAAGCGCCGAACACCACCGATGCGCCCACTTCGACAGTTCTTGACTTTGACGAAGAAGTGATGTCAGCCTTGCCCCCAGACCTTAATAATTCACTGTCTACCACCCCCAAGGAAGTGAGCACTGAGGTCCAAAATATCCCCTCGCCTCCTATCAGTCAACCTAGATTATGCCGATCGGAGCAGACAACAGCTGGAGTTCCCCCCACCTGTTATGAACAAGATTAATTCATCTGGCAGCGAATCATTCAAGGAGTGAAAGAATGTGAACGTCTGGTGAAGGAGCTCTTGCCCGTGGAATGGCGAGTTAAGGGAGAATGGGGGTGTAAGGAAGAAGACCGGGCTGTGGGTACCTATGACACATTGGGTCCGGAACCTGGAAAGAAGGGGTGTGGTAAGCGAGGGGAAGAGAGAGAGTCTAGCTCAGGAAAAGTCAGAGCATTCCCACCAGAGGGAAGAGAGAGCAGGGACCTGCTGCGCACTGTGGAGAGAGATAGACTGCAGAGCAGAGACCCAAGACGGGTGCAGTGGGGACTCCCGGGTACCAGTGCGTACACAGAGAGGCGGGCGCCGAGGGAAGCGTCACGATGCGGCTATCCAGGTACCAGCGGGCAAAACCGGTGCCACCAGAAGCGGGACCGTGTGTTGGGTGGGGAAGCCTGAAGATGAAGCACCAGCCTCGACCGGCATCCCATCACCATCGGACTACAAGCGAGTAAAGGACAGCGGAGTCATAATAAGTTGAATTCAATAAAAAGACTGTTGAGTTAAATAGCCATTACACTGTTTAATCTGTTTAACCCCTTGTTGGCTCGATGCGAGGAGAACCCCTCTTGTGTTGATTAAACCACACCCTTGTTAACCCTTGCTCTGTGCTTCTGTGTTACTGCACCCTTTTACCTGCTTTACACATGCAGAGTTGGTGTACATGTTTGGCCACTTCTCCATTAGATGGAGTTCTATCAATACTCATTCTTAGCATCTGTTGGGGTCTCAGCGGTGGCATGGATCAATAAGTTAATCATCTATCATGTAGATAAGTGATCATTTCAAAAGATGGGAATAACCCGTTATTTTTTTTCAGTCTGAAGAAAATGACACATGCTGTAAAGTGTGGACGTTTCTGTGTTACATTATTAATATCCCTATGGGATTTTTAGAGCTGTAGCAATTTTAGCTTTCGCTGGCATATCTGCTAGTGACTTGTGGTTTGGAAACTTTATTAGAGGGTTTGCATTTCAGAGTAAGAGCCCAGATCTTATAAACCAAGGTGTCAGCGTAATGCAGGAAATAAGATAAAGCACAGGTCCTCTATCATTTAGAGCATCTTCAAAGTGAAGTGCAAACACCTGAACTGTTTGGAACCAATGCTTCTGATGCTTAGTGTTTTCAGACAAATTTGTAGCAGTTGCATGCTAGAACGGTGAAGAGTCGATAATGATCCTCCTAACTACCACACTACATCCAAGTTAGCTCCAACATCATAACTAATCCTGCAAAATCTAGTACACTGAGCATGCTGACTATAAATTGTTTCCTGCTGACACAAGATTTCTGTGGTTTCTGTGTCAAATATTTGAACTCAGGTGATTTCTAAAATAGTTGAGAATGTCCTCCTGCGATAAGAATACCATTTTGTCAGCAGAGTAAAATGCACGCCTACAGCAAGCAGTTAATGAATGTTATACTTGAGGCAGCAGTATGTCAAGAAGCAAATATCCTTTTGAAAACTATTGCAGCCTCAGACTCATAAATTAGAAGACTAGAGGCAATTCTTAACTTCAAAATCAATGTAGAGTTACGAATAAGGGGGAACAGACACAGGTATTTATAGGAGATTTTAGTAATCTTGATCTCTATTGCATGCAATTAACCCAGCAGCAGGTTATACATGTCCATAGAGATCTATGGAGCATCTTATGGGGACAGCATATGGGGGCATAATCTATGGAGCATCTTATGAGGGCATAATCTATGGAGCATCTTATGGGGGCATAATCTATGGAGCATCTTATGGGGGCAGCATATGGGGGCATAATCTATGGAGCATCTTATGGAGCAGCATATGGGGGCATAATCTATAGATCATCTTATGGGGGCTATTATGAATGGGTCATCGAGGAGGATGGCAGGAACAGGCTAAGCCACCAGAAGACCAGAGAGGTTGGTAACTAAGCGGATTGCAGACCCCTGATCCTATCCGCACAACTAGCAGTAGCCGTGGAACGTTCCTACGATGCCCTAGACGCTTCGTCACAGCCGGAGGACTGACTAAGCCCAAAGACAGAAAGATGAAATCTAAACTGCCCCGGAGCAGATCCCCAAAGGAATAGACAGCCCCCAAATATATATTGTTGGTGAGACAAGATGAGACACAAACACAGGCAGAGAACAGACTGAGCAAACAGTGGGGCCCAAGCTGTCTAGACAGGACAGAACAGAAAAAGATGCTCTCTGCAATCATGCACAAAACCCTGAAAAAGTCCAACACTTCTGATATACAAAAAAAACCTGAGATCACACGATCTCATCCCCGCTAGATCAGCACTCTGGTATAAACTGGCAGCAAGCAAAAGGATACTAACATAACAGGGGACTGAACAAGCTGCAACATATGAAGCAGGGCCCAGGGCTGCCACCAGCAGGGAGCAGGCTGAACACTAGCAGCAAGGCAAAAAAAGACACAACCAGATTAAATGCAAAGAAATAGCAAAAGAATCACTTAGCTGAACATGCAGATCAGGCAGGGGACAAAGGAGCTCCAAATGCACACAGAGTAAAAAATCACCAGCAACCTTCAAGAGCAGCCAGCTCCATTATATGCTCCCAGCCAGCAATCCCAGATTCCCAATTATCATCGTCAGGTGGAGAACCTCCATCCACCTGGCCAACTCCACTACTCTCAGTAACCACCAGAGGGAGCAGAGGGAGCTTTGGCTCAGAAATTCGAGCAAGGGAGTGTCGTGATCCATGCTGGATTATGACAGATAGAAGCAGTAGTAACCTTTTTTTTTCCTTAAGCTGGTGGTTTCAGTTCTAGTTTTGCCCCCCCGGTGGCCGTTAGGGTCATTGCACTTGATGTCTCCATGTCCCCGTTCCCTATCGCAGGGCCCACAGTTGTAACTGTTTCCACTTCTCCATGTCTTGTTGTTTTAGTTACCGGCCTGCGGGTCGTGTCACACAGGACGGGTCCACGTGACAGGGAGTTCACAACAGGGGGCATAATCTATGGAGCATCTTATGGGGCAGCATATGGGGGCATAATATATGGAGCATCTTATGAGGGCATCATATGGGGGCATAATCTATGGAGCATCTTATGGGGGCAGCATATGGGGGCATAATTTATGGAGCATCTTATGGGGGCAGCATATGGGGGCATAATCTTTGGAGCATCTTATGGGGGGTATAATCTATGGAGCATCTTATGGGGGCAGCATATGGGGGAATAATTTATGGAGCATCTTATGAGGGCAGCATATGGGGCATAATTTATGGAGCATCTTATGGGGCCATCGACCTTTATGGGGCATATTATTCTATGGAGCATCTTAAGGTGCCATTATTAACCTTTGTGCAGCATTACAGTATATGGGGCATATTTTGCATGGAGCATATTATGGGGCCATCTGTTGTGAGTTCATTTTCTGATCCACCAGTTGTGAGTTCTCATTCCAGGCTCCCTCTGGTGGTAAAAGGAGGTAGAGAGGCTGATTTAATCAGTAGAGATCTGCCACCCGATAATGAGGATGACAATTGGACCTCAGGAATCTCAGACTGGATTTAAGACAGCCGACTCCCTATTCTGGTGCTGGTGATTCCTTCTGGCTTGTCAGGTCTTGGTTTTCAGCTCTGTTCCAGTCATGTAAAGCTAAGTTTTTCTGCTAATGTTCACACTTGATTTTGTTTGTCTATTCAGTTTTTTGTGTGGTCAGCCAGCCCCGGCTGGGGCTGTGCTGAATTTCCACTCTTATTTACCTGTATTTGCCAATTTGCTTTATGTCCCTTATTAGATTGGCCTCTTTTTGCACTGTCTCAGAATATTTCAGAGTGCTGATATAGTGGGAGAAGTCTAGTGACTTCAGGGTTAATTTTGCTATCAGAAGTGTTGGACATTATTTTTGTAGCGTTTTTTGCAGATTGCAGACAGTGTCTTTCCTTTCCTAACCTTTCTAGTTAGTTTGGGCCTCATCGTTTGCTCAGCCTACTTTCCTGCCTGTGTTTGTGCTTTCATCTTATTTCACCATCAATACATGTGTGGGGGCTGTCTTTCCTTTGGGGTCTGCCCTGGGGCAGTTAGTTTTCTCCTTTTCTTGCTTCAGGCTTATGTAGTTCTCCGGCTGTGATGAAGCGTCTAGGATCATCGTAGGTACGCTCCACGGCTGCTGCTAGTTGTGTGGTTAGGATGAGGGATCTGCATAGTTACCAACCTCTCTGGTTTTCTGTGACTTAGCTTGTTTTGTTTTTTTCTCCTCGGTGACCCATTCATAACAGAATCACCAGCCATACCGCAGATTCTAGGGTACTCAAAAGCAGGAAAAAGTTGTTAAAAAAAAAAAGTGTCAGAATTTTTTTTTTTATATTTTTTCCTCTTTTTCTCTGGGGCCGTAGGAGGATTTTTTTTTCCTAATGGAGATTAAGCAATTGTCTGATCCTGTGGAGCAACTTGCTGCTGAAGTACAGGGAGTTTCCACCTACCTCATTCAGTCACATGCTGCTGAACCTAAGATCCCTACTCCTGATGTGTTTTCTGGGGATCGGTCTAAATTTCTGAATTTTAAGAATAATTGTAAATAATTTCTTGCCTTGAAACCTAACTCATCGGGGAGCTCTGTGCAGCAGGTTAAGATTGTCATCTCCTTGCTGCGCGGCGATCCCCAGGATTGGGCTTTTTCTCTGACACCTGAAAATCCTATTCTGACTTATGTGGATGCATTTTTTCAAGCCTTGGGGTTGTTGTATGATGAACCTAATGCTGTTGATCAAGCTGAGAGTACCCTGTTGGCATTAACCCAGGGTCAGGATTCTGCAGAGTTATACTGTCAAAAATTCCAAAACTGGGCGGTCCTTACTACATGGAATGATAGTGCATTGGCAGCTCCCTTTCGGAAGGGTTTATCAGAGACTGTAAAAGATGTTATGGTGGGATTTCCTGTTCCCTCTGGTCTGGATGATTCTATGTCATTAGCCATTCAAGCTGATCGGTGTTTACGTGAACGTAAAACTACACGGGAGGCGCTGCCACCTTTTGAACAAACGTCTGAACCTATGCAATGTGATGGGGTTTTGTCTAGGGCGCAACGTCAGGAGTTTAGAGAGCAGAATAAGCTGTGTTTTTTCTGTGGAGACGTCTCTCATACTATTTCTGTCTGTCCTAAACGAGAGAAACTTTTTGCACTCACATTTGCTGTGGGCAGTGTACAACCTAAGTTTCTTTTGGCAATTACACTGATCTGCTCCTTATCCACATTTTCCAAGAAGGCTTTTGTGGATTCAGGAGCAGCGTTGAATCTGATGGATTTGGACTTTGCTAAACATTGTGGTTTTTCCATGACGCCTCTGCGGACGCCTATTCCTTTGAGGGGTATTGATGCTACTCCTTTGGCAGAGAATAAACGTCAGTTTTGGACCCAGGTGACAATGCGAGTTGCCCCAAACCACTAAGAAAATTGTAAATTTTTGGTGCTGCATAATTTGCATGATACTATTGTTCTGGGTTTTCCTTGGTTTCAAACTCATAATCCAGTTTTGGATTGGAAATCTGGGTCTGTGGTGAGTTGGGGTTGTCAGTGTGTTCTTAGGGACGCTCCTGTTTTCTCCACCTCTCCTCAATCTCATGATATTCCTGATTATCTAGCCGATTTTTCTGATGAATTTAGTGAGAGCAAGTCTGCGTCTTTGCCTCCTCATAGGAGTTATGACTGTGCAATTGAGTTGATGCCTGGGTGTAAATTTCCCAAGGGTCGGCATTTCAACTTATCAGTACCCGAACATGATGCTATGCGATCCTATATTAAGGAGTCGTTGGAGAAGGGTCATATTAGACCATCCTCGTCACCTTTAGGTGCTGGGTTTTTTTTTGTGGCCAAGAAAGATGGTTCATTAAGACCGTGTATTGATTATCGTTCCCTTAACAAGATGACGGTTAAATATCAGTACCCGTTACCTCTGATGTCTGATTTATTCTCCAGAGTTAAGAGTGCCTGCTGGTTTACTAAGCTTGACCTCAGGGGGGCGTATAATCTTATTCGCATCAAGCACGGGGATGAATGGAAGATGGCGTTTAATACTCCGGAGGGACATTTTGAGTACCTGGTGATGCCTTTTGGACTCACTAATGCCCCTTCTGTCTTCCAGTCCTTTATGAATGATATTTTCTGTGACTTTGCGGATAAGATTTTGATCATCTATCTGGATGATATTTTGATCTTTTATAGTGATTGGAATTCTCATGTGGAACACGTCCGGACTGTGTTCCGGATTTTGATGGAAAATTCCCTGTTTGTTAAGGGATCGAAATGCCTCTTTGGTGTACAAAGGATTTCATTTTTGGGATTTATCTTGTCTCCATTGACTATTGAAATGGACCCGGCCAAGGTACAGGCCATTTATGATTGAATTCAGCCTGCTTCTTTGAAGGCCCTCTAGAAGTTTTTGGGTTTTGCTAATTTCTATCGTAAATTTATAGGTAATTTTTCTGGTATTGTCAAACCACTGACTGATCTGACCAAGAAGGGCGCTGATGTGCTGAATTGGTCTCCTGATGCTGTCTCAGCATTTCAGGAGCTTAAGCAGAGATTTACTTCAGCTCCAGTTTTACGGCAACCTGATGTCTCACTTCCATTTCAGGTGGAGGTAGATGCTTCTGAGATTGGTGCAGGAGCTGTTTTGTCCCAAAAAGACCCTGTGACTTCTAAGATGAATCCCTGTGCCTTCTTTTCTCGAAAGTTCTCCTCATCTGAACGCAACTATGACGTGGGGAATCGGGAATTGTTGGCCATGAAATGGGCATTTGAGGAGTGGAGACATTGGTTGGAGGGAGCTAGACATCAAGTTGTGGTCCTCACCGATCACAAGAATTTGATTTATCTGGAGTCGGCCAAATTCTTGAATCCTAGACAGGCTAGATGGGCCTTGTTTTTCACATGTTTTAATTTTGTGGTCTCTTTTCTTCCGGGCACTAAGAATGTTAAAGCAGATGCCCTTTCTGGGAGTTTCTTTGCAGATTCCCTTATTGTGACCGAGCCTACTACCATCCTAGGTGAGGGGGTAGTTCTTTCTGCCATTTCCCCCGATTTGAGACGTGCCCTGGAGGAATTTCAGGAGGATAAATCTGAGCGTTGCCCTATGGGAAAATTGTATGTTCCTGACCAGTGGAGAAAGAGAGTGATGTCTGAAATTCTTTGCTCCGCATTGGCTGGTCATCCAGGTATTTTTGGTACCAGAGATTTGGTGAGTCGGTCTTTTTGGTGGCCTGCCTTATCTCGTGACGTCAGGAATTTTGTACAGTCCTGTGGGACTTGTTCTCGGTCTAAACCCTGTTCTCGTTCTAGTGGGTTGCTGATGCCCCTGCCGGTGCCCAAGAGGCCATGGACCCATATCTCAATGGATTTTATTTCTGATCTTCCTGTCTCTCAGAGGATGACTGTTATCTGGGTGATTTGTGATAGATTTTCGAAGATGGTCCATCTTGTACCACTCCCAAAGTTGCCATCTTCCGCTGAGTTGGTGCCCTTCTTTTTACAACAGGTGGTTCGGTTACATGGGATTCCTGAGAACATTGTGTCCGACAGAGGAGTCCAGTTTGTTTCCAGATTCTGGAAAGCCTTTTGTTCCAATCTGGGAATTCAGTTATCCTTCTCCTCCGTGTTTCATCCCCAGACCAATGGACAGACTGAGAGAACAAACCAGACCTTGGAGTCTTATTTGAGATGTTTTATATCTGCTGATCAGGATGATTGGATCTCATTTTTGCCCTTGGCCGAATTCGCACTGAACAATAGAGCTAATTCTGCCACTTTGATGTCACCCTTTTTCTGTAATTTTGGGTTTCATCCTCGATTCTATTCAGGGCAAGAGGAATCTTCATCCTGCCCTGGTGTGGACACTGTGGTTGTGAGAATGCAGCAGATATGGGACCAAGTGGTGGATAAGTTGTAACTCTCTCAGGAAAAGGCCCAGTGATTTCCCAACCGGCATAGGACCATTGGTCCCCGGTTTAAAATGGGTGATATGGTTTGGTTGTCGTCTAAGAATATTCCTATGAAGGTTGCATCTCCAAAATTTAAGCCAAGATTTACTGGACCTTATAAGATTTTGGAGATTCTTAATCCTGTTTCTTTTCGATTGGCTCTTCCAGTTACATTCAAGATCCATAACGTATTTCACAAATCTCTGTTGAAGAGGTTTGTTGAGCCAGTGGTGCCTATGGCAGCACCTCCAGACCCTGTGTTGGTTGAAGGCAATGTGGAATATGAGTTAGAGAAAATATTGGATTCTCGTTTGGTTAGATGGAGACTCCAGTATTTGGTCAAATGGAAGGGTTATGGCCGGGAGGATAATTCTTGGGTCTCTGCCTCTGATATTCATGCCAATAGATTGGTTCGTGCTTTTCACCGGGCCCATCCTGATCGGCTTGGTGGCGTGGATGAGGGTTTGGTGACCCCTCCTCAAGGGGGGGTACTGTTTTGAGTTCATTTTCTAGTCCACCAGTTGTGAGTTCTCCTACCAGGCTCCCTCTGGTGGTAACTGGAGGTAGTGAGGCTGATTTAATCAGTAGAGATCTGCCACCTGATAATGAGGATGACGATTGGACCTCAGGAATCTCAGACTGAATTTAAGACAGCCTACTCCCTAATCTGGTGCTGGTGATTCCTTCTGGCTTGTCAGGTCTTGGTTTTCAGCTCTGTTCCAGTCATGTAAAACTAAGTTTTTCTGCTAATGTTCACACTTGATTTTGTTGGTCTATTCAGTTTTTTGTGTGGTCAGCCAGCCCCGGCTGGGGCTGTGCTGGATTTTCACTCTTATTTACCTGTATTTGCCAATTTGCTTTTTGTCCCTTATTAGATTGGCCTCTTTTTGCTCTGTCTCAGAATATTTCAGAGTGCTGATATAGTGGGAGAAGTCTAGTGACTTCAGGGTTAATTTTGCTATGAGAAGTGTTGGACATTATTTTTGTAGGGTTTTTTGCAGATTGCAGACAGTGTCTTTCCTTTCCTATCCTTTCTATTTAGTTTGGGCCCCATCGTTTGCTCAGCCTATTTTCCTGCCTGTGTTTGTGCTTTCATCTTGTTTCACCATCAATACATGTGTGGGGGCTGTCTGTCTGCTCTGGGGCAGTTAGTTTTCCCCTTTTCTTGCTTCAGGCTTATGTAGTTCTCCGGCTGTGACGAAGTGTCTAGGATCATCAAAGGTACGCTCCACGGCTGCTGCTAGTTGTGTGATTAGGATCAGGGATCTGCAATCTGCATAGTTACCAACCTCTCTGGTTTTATGTAACTTAGCTTGTTTTGCTTTTTCTCCTCGGTGGCCCATTCATAACAGCCATCATGAACTGTATGGAGCATTATATGGGGCTCCTGATTCAATATGGATATTCAAAAACATTTAACCTACTGATGTCTCAATTAATTTTACTTCTTTTGGTTATCTTTTTTTATTTTTGAAATTTACCAGTAGCTGCTGCATTTTCCACCCTAGGCTTATGCGTGAGTCAATAAGTTTTCCCAGTTTTTTGTGGCAAAATTGGGGGGTCGGCTTATACTCGGGTCGGCTTATACACGAGTATATATGGTAATTATACATCTTATTTGTCTTCACAACCCACCTAACTACAATCTTTAATCTCTCCCTCTCCCCAGGCATTTTCCCATCCTCCTTCAAACACGCCATCGTTACTCCATTACTAAAGAAACCCTCTCTCGACCCATCCTGCACAAACAACTACAGATCAGTCTCCAATCTCCCCTTCATCTCTAAACTTTTGGAGCGCCTAGTTTACTCCCGCCTTACCCGTTACCTCTCCACTCACTCCCTTCTAGACCCTTCGCTGTCCGGCTTCCGCCCCCTACATTCGACTGAAACTGCACTCATCAAAGTGACCAATGACCTTCTGACAGCAAAACATAACGGTGACCACTCTCTGCTCATTCTTCTTGACCTATCTGCAGCTTTCGATACTGTTGACCACCATCTCCTACTCTCTAGGCTCCAGTCACTAGGCATTAAGGACACTGCTCTCTCCTGGTTCTCTTCCTATCTCTCAGACCGCTCCTTCAGTGTTTTGTTCTCTGGCTCCACTTCATCTCCTCTTCCTCTTGCTGTCGGGGTACCTCAGGGCTCAGTCCTTGGCCCCCTTCTCTTCTCTCTCTACACAGCCCCAATTGGACAGACCATCACAAGATTTGGCTTTCGGTACCATCTTTATGCTGATGACACACAACTACCGGTATATACATCTTCCCCTGACCTTACCCCCTCTGTACTACAGAACGCCAGTGACTGTCTGTCCACAGTCTCCAATATCATGTCCACTCTCTATCTGAAACTCAACCTCCCCAAAACTGAGCTTCTTCTGCTCCCGCCGTCTACTAACCTCCCTAAACCTGACATTTCCCTCTCTGTGGGTGGTACCACAATAACACCCCGGCAGCAGGCGCCCTGTCTGGGTGTTATGTTTGACACCAATCTCTCTTTCACATCCCATATACAATCTCTTGCCTGCTCTTGCAGCTTACACCTAAAGAACATCTCTAAAATCTGCCCTTTTCTCACCATGGAAACAACAAAAAACCCTCACTGTAGCATTGATCCACTCCCGCCTGGATTACAGCAACGCTCTATTAATTGCCCTCCCCGTCACTCGACTATCCCCTCTCCAGTCCATACTTAATGCAGCAGCCAGGGTCGTCCTTCTGGCTAATTGGTACTCGGACGTGTCCGCTCTTTGTCAGTCATTACACTGGCTGCCCATTCATTATACGATCCAATTCAAAATACTTGTTCTCACCCACAAAGTTCTCCACGGTGCGGCACCCCCCTACATCTCCTCCCTCATTTCTGTCTATCGGCCTAGCCGATCGCTGCGCTCTGCAAACGACTTTCGACTAACCTCTACACTAATCCATACCTTCCACTCCCGACTCCAAGACTTCTCCCGTGCCGCTCCTATCCTCTGGAATGCTCTACCCCAAAAAATTAGGACTAACCACAATTTGCATAGTTTTAGGCGCTCCTTCAAAACACATTTATTCAGAGTGGCTTATCACGTTCACTAATCAAAGTCATTCTATGCGTAAGTCTGCGTGTATAGCCCATTCACTATCTCCATCCATCCTTCACTCCCTCAAGATGGCTGGACCTTCATTGTAAATACATCATTGTAAATACACACCTGTACTTTGTATCTCCCTCACCTCATTGTAGATTGTAAGCTCTCACAAGCTTATTTTGTCTTATTTTGCTTTAATTATTGTATTGTTAACGTTGTTACTTATGACTTGTGTTTTGAAACTGTTAAACTGTAAAGCGCTGCGGAATATGTTGGCGCTATATAAATAAAGATTATTATTATTATTATTTGCTCTACCCACGTGCATGACCTTACATTTATCCCCATTAAAACTCATTAAAACTCATTTGCCATTTATCAGCCCAAGCTTCTAGTTTACATAAATCCTCCTGTAATATAAAATTGTCCTCCTCTGTATTGATTTCCCTGCACAGTTTAGTGTCATCTGCAAATATTTAAATACTACTCTGTATGCCCCCATAAGGTCATTAATACATATGTTAAAAAGAAGCAGGCCCAATACTGAATCCTGTGGTATCCCACTGCTAACTGTGACCCAGTCCGAGTATGCTCCATTAGTAACCACCCTTTTTTTTCCTATCCCTGAGCCAGCTTTTAACCCACTTACACATATTTTCCCCTATCCCCATTTTTCTCATTTTATGTATCAACCTTTTGTGTGGCACCATATCAAAAGCTTTTGAAAAGTCCATATACACCACGTCTACTGCATTCCCTTGGTCCAGTCTGGAACTTACATCTTCATAGAAGCTTATCAGATTAGTCTGACAGGAATGGTCCCTCGTAAACCCATGTTTATATTGGGTCATGAGGTTATTCTTCTTCAGATACTCCAGTATAGCATCTCTTAGAAAACCCTCCAGGATTTTACCCACAGTAGAAGTTAAGCTTACTGGCCTATAATTTCCAAGTTCAGTTTTTGTCCCCTTTTTGACTATTGGCACCACATTTGCTATATGCCAGTCCTGTGGTACAGACCCTGTTATTATGGAATCTTTAAAGATTAAAAATAATGCTGCTCCATAGAATATGCCCTCATATGCTGCTCCATAGATTATGCCCCCATATGCTTCCCCATAGAATATGCCCCATATGATGCTCCATACATTATGCCCCATATGCTGCTCCATACATTATGCCTCCATATGCTGCTCCATACATTATGCCCCCATATGCTGCTCCATAGAGTATGCCCCCATATGCTGCCCCATAGACTATGCCCCCATATGCTGCTCCATAGAATATGCCCCCATATGCTGCTCCATAGATTATGCCCCCATATGCTGCTCCATAGAATATGCCCCATATGCTGCCCCATATATTATGCCCCCATATGCTGCTGCTGCAAAAAAAGCCATACTCACCTCTCCTGCTCAGGACCCGGCACCTGTGATATTCACCTGTCCAGGGTCCATCGCTGCTCACCACTGTCTGCGCGTCCTCTGTCAGTGACTGTTCAGCCAGCAGCTGGCGCCCCCTGCTGGTTAAACATCATGGACACAGAACGCAGCAGACGGCAGTGAGCAGCGTGGGAATGAGGACAGGTGAATATCACTATACTCACCCATCCTGGAACATCTCTGCAGCCTCGCTTCTCCACTGCCTCCCTTCCGGCCTTCAGCGGTCACGTGATACCGCTCATTACCACTCATGAATATGGGCATATTCATGAGTTTAATGAGTGGTCCCTCGTGACCGCTGAAGGCAGGAAGGGAGACAGTGGAGAAGTGAGGGGGCTGCAGAGAGTGCCAGGATGGGTGAGTATGATCTGTGACACCCCCGCCCCCTCTCCCCCGCTGACCCCCAGGTATATGACTTGTGTATAAGCCGAGAGGGGGACTTTCAGCCCCAAAAAATGGGCTGAAAATCTCGGCTTATACACGAGTATATATGGTATATGCCTTATATATACACAAATGTACTGTACACATACAGGAATTGCGGTGCCAAATACACAGCCACAAACATGCAGTACACAAATGACACATTTAGTAGACATACCCATGACATGTACTGTGCATATATTATACACATGCACAATTTGTAGATGTCTGGGCATCACGCATCCTCAGTCTCAAGCAATGGGGGGCACAGGACACTCTGTTGGAATATGCTTGGTACAACAACTCCATTTCTGTCTATGATTGTTTAGTTGCTAGATTTGTATGCTGCTCATAAAGTTAGAACAAAAAAAACTCCCAAAGGGAGAGCATGGACTGCTTTTCCTGTTTTTTTCCTGTGTCTGTGTATGAGAGAAGCAGCCTGCAGTAGATGCTGCACAGATAGAGATTGTTCCTGAATAATGAAGCTCTGTTGTCACATGCTTGGAGAGTATCCTGAATAATCCGCTGCCAACAGGTTATGGGCCCAGAGTGACACAGCAACAAAAGCCCTGAGCAAAAAGCAGCACAGAGCAACAGAGAAGATGTCCACTATCAGCAATCCTGTCACGTTCTCAGTGCCAAGCCTCACTAACCAGAACTACCAGTCCTGAAAATTCAAGGTGAAGATGCTGCTCATAAGAGAAGGTATGTGTAAATATACTCAGGAACAAGTGGCTCATCCATTGCCAGATGATTGGCTAGATAAGGATCAGAAAGCACAAAGCACAATCTCCCTCAGTGTAGATGATAATCAGATTGTGCATATATGCAAGTGTGCAACTGCAAAGGAGATGTGAGATTAGTTACAGAAAGTGCATGAAAGATCAAATCTCAGCAATAAGCTTTATCTCATGGGAAAGCCGTATCAGTCTAAGATTAGTGATGGATAGAATATGCAGGACTATATAAGAATTACCCTAGAGATTGTGGAGCATCTCAAGGGTATTGGAGAAGAAATTAGAGATTTTCATGTTGCTGAACTTCTATTAAGTGGTCTTCCAGAAAGTTATGACACACTCGTGACTGCACTAGATACACAGCCAGATGATGAGCTGACACTAGAGTATGTTAAAAGCAAAATTGTGGATGAATTCAAGAGAAAAATGCAGCACGTAAGCAGCAGTAATGAATCCTGAGTAGTGATGAGCGAGCATACTCATTACTCGAGATTACCCAAGCATTCTCGTGTGATCTCTGAGTATTTGGATGTGCTAGGGGATTTAGTTTCTGTCGCCGTAGCTGCATGATTTGCTGCTAGCCAGCCTGAATACATGTGGGGATTACCTGTTTGTTAGGAAATCCCCACATGTATTCAGCCATCAAAGGTTTAAAACAGCTGTAAAGGAAGATTCAGCATGTGTTGAAGCTGCATTTAATGCCAGTACAGGCCCATCTGCAAAGCATATATGGTGTATAGATTCTGGTGCAAGCAGTCATATGACAAATAAGAAGGATTTCTTCACTGACCTCAATGAAAGTAAGTCAGAAAAGGTAATCTTAGCTAATGGTCACTATATGACTTCAGAAGGAGTAGGAGATGGCTACCTCCACTGTCCAGTTTTCCCAGCACAAAGCAGAAAGATACCAATAAAGGATGTTTGCTATGTTCCCTGAAAGCAATCTTCTTTCAGTAAAGAAGCTAACGCAAAAGGGGAATGTAGTTACTTTTAAAGGTAACAGCTGCATCATCTCACACTCTTGAGGAAGGAAAAATCCAAGATGAACTTTATCAGCTAAAATGCAAAGAAAGAGTATACAGTGCTAGACAAGATCTGCATAAGAACTGTATCCATGTATGGCACAGACGTCTTGGGCACAGAGACCCAGAAGCAGTAAGGAAGCTAGCTCAATTTGCAAATAGTATTGAAATCAACCAGTGTGGTCAAATCATGAAGTGCATTAGCTGTCTTAAAGGGAAACTGTCCAGAAAATCCTTTCCTAAAATAATCACCACTAGATCTGCACAGCCTCTGGATCTGATACATACAGATGTATGTGGTCCAATGGGTGTTCAAACTCCTTACAAGAAGAGATATTTTCTCACATTTCTTGATGAGTACTCCAGAAATACAGTCACCTACCTGCTTCGCAGTAAGGATGAAGTTCCACAGAAACTTGAAGAATATCTTGCTGTGGTGTTTAACAAATTTGGAAGAATGCCAAAAGCCCTGCATGCAGATAATTGAACCAAATATACAAGTGATAAGGTGCAAACCATTTTGAGAAAGGATGGAATCGTGTTCCAGACTACCATTCCATACAACCCAGAACAAAATGGCATCGCAGAGAGAAAGAACCGTACTCTCTGTGAAACTGGAAGAAGTATGTTGTTTGATGCAAAGCTATCTACAACGTATTGGGGAGAAGCCATCATGACAGCTTGCTATCTTCAAAACAGAGTGCCAAGTGCCAAACAGAACTGTTTAAAACCATTACTTGAGATGAGGGTCAAATAATGGTTTTAAACTGTCCACGAGAAACAGAAGTGGAGAAATGCTGCTAATGAAGAGATGGAGTCCCTTCACCAACTCCAGATATGGGAGCTTACTGAGCTACCACAAGGAAAAAGAGCTATTGGATGTAAGTGGGTCTTCAAAAACAAATATGACTCAGAGGGTAAACTTTACCTGTTTAAAGCAAGATTGGTCGCAGAAGCGTACTCGCAAACGTATGGTGAAGATTATGATGCTACAATTTCTCCAGTTGCGAAGCAAACCACATTCAGAACTTTAATGTCCATAGCTGCAGTTCAAAAGATGATAGTGAGACATTTTTACATAAAACAGCCTTCCTACATGTTGACATTGAAGAAGAGTTGTACTTGAGCCAACCCGAGGGATATATATTAAAAGGATGAAGAGCAAAATGCAAAAATCTCTCTATGGACTTAGCAGTCGGCAAGAGCTTGGAACTCGAAAATGAACAAAATTTTGATGGATGAAGGATTTAAAAGATCTCAAGCTGATCCATGTTTGTATACAAAAAATGTAGCGAAGAAGTGGATGTATGTTCTTCTATATGTAGAAGATGTAATCCTGTGTTATCAAGATGAAAAGGAAACTGCAAAGCTAGGTGAAATTCTCAACCAGAACTTTGAGACTAAGGACCATGGGAATGTGACCTATTATTTGGGAATCCAAGTCCAGAGAGAGAAGGTTGGGAGTTTTCTTCTCAACCAAAGTTCTAAAATTTCCGCAATACTAAACCAGTTTGGAATGTCAGAAGCCAAAGGTGCGTCAACACCAATGGATCCGTCCAACTTAAAGTTGGAAGGAGAAGATCTGCTACCCAGCAATGAGAGTTACAGACAAGCAGTGGAGGCACTTCTGTACATAGCAACCACAACTCATCCGGATATCACAGCCACAGTTGGAATTCTCTGCCGACGTGTAAGCAAGCCACGCCAAAGAGACTGGAATGCAATTGAATTCTTCAATATCTTAAAGAAATTCAAAAGCTAAATCTTAAGATATCTGCATCAGGAGATCTCACTCTCAGAGGTTATGTGGATGCAGATTGGGCTGGAGATTCAAGTGATTGGAAAACAAGTGGTTACTTGTTCAAGTTAGGAGAAAATTAAATTTCTTGGTCCAGTAAAACAAGAGTCAGTTGCATTATCGTCTACAGAAGCAGAATATATATCTGCTCAGCTGCTTATGCAAGTCAAGAAGTAATTTGGTTGAAACAACTTTTGAAAGATTTCGGCAAGCCATTAGCTCAACCAACAGTTATCTATGAGAAGAATCAAGGATGCATTAAACTTGCCAGCAGGGAGAAGATGAGTGCAAGGACAAAGCACATTGATGTAAAACATCACCACTTACATGACTTAATGGAACGTGGTGTACTCAAGTTTGTATATTGCGAGTCTGACAAGATGATAGCTGATGTTTTGACAAAACCATTATCAAGAGCCAAGTTTGTGGACTTCAGAACCACAATGGGACTAACAGGATACATAGTTGTTGAGTGGGGGTGTTGGAATATGTTTGGTGCAACAACTCCATTCGTGTCTGAGTGTTTAGTTGCTAGATTTGTATGCTGTTCATAAAGTTAGCACACAAAAAAAAATCCCAGAGGCTCACACAGGGAGAGCATGTGACTGTATTTCCTGTTTTTTTTTTCCTGTGTCTGTGTATGAGAGAAGCAGCTTGTTGTACAGATAGGCTGGAAGGTGAGTTGTAATAATTGCTGTGTGGCTGGTGAGAAGCAATAGTGCTGAATAAGGGGCTCAAGGATTAGTATCCCTGTAGTAAGAACAAACCTGTAGGCAGCAGAGAGGAGGCTTCTTCATCCTGGAGGCAACAGTCTGCTCTGCTCTGCAGGAGAATCAGGAGAGTGGGCTGAGTCAAACTGTCTGAAGATCGCAGCTGCAGAGTAGTGAGTGCCGCAGTGCGGCGCTCCAGCTGTCTTACTTGAAGCACATGCAAAACACAAGCCGCGGAGACACCATCACATGTTTCTCAACGCAAGCAATGACTAGCCAGGTCTTTCTCCGGGAAGGAACAACCACGGGAAGGGCAGTCTCCAATGAAGGAAACCACCTATGCCAAAACATGGTATCCTGTTGTGAGTTCATTTTCCCCTTCATTACTGAGGCCCGAGGAACTCCCTCTTCTGGTAAAGAAAGGTAGTGAGCCTGATTGTCAAACACCTGAGGCTGATGATTGTGACTGGCTGAGTGGAGTTACGGAGTGGATATAATGCTGCCGACGCCCTTCTGCCCTGCGGGTGATTTCTCTGTGGGATCCTTGGAGACCAGTCTGAATTCCTGCTCCTCCAAAGCTAAGTTTGCTGCTCGGCCTTTTGCTTTTGTGCTTTGACTTTGTTTTTTGCTTTGTTTTTCTGGATTTCTGCCATTCCCTGCTGGGGTGTGCTGAATTCATTTAGCTCTGTCTTCTGAAAATACCTGAGTGCTGATTCAGTTTTTGAAGCCTAGCTGCTTCAGGGCCTTTTTCATATCAGCTGGTTGACTTATGTCTTTGATAGGGTTTTGGCAGATTGCAGACAGCAGCCTTCCTGTCCTTTCCTATCTAGGTAGTTTTGGGGCCCCGTCTTTGCTCAGTCTATCTTTCTGTCTGTGTTAGTATTTTCATCTTGCTTCACCGTCATTATATGTTGGGGGCTGCCTATTGCTTTGGGGTCTGCTCTGGGGCAGTTTAGATTTCCCCTTTCTTTCTTTAGGCCTATGTATTTCTCCGGCTGTGATCGAGGGGTCTAGGGCATCGTAGGAACCCCCCACGGCTACTGCTAGTTGTGTTGATAGGTTCAGGGGTCTGCAATCTGATAGTTGCCAACTTCTCTGGTTTTCTGGACTTAGCTTGTATTTCTGCTTTTGCCTCCTACGGTGACTCATTCATAACAGAATCACCCGCCATACCGCAGATTCTAGGGTACTCAATAGCAGGAAAGAATTGTAAAAAAAAAAAAAAAAAAAAAAGTGTGTATATTGTGTGTATAGGCCGTAGGGGGAATTTTTTTTTCTCTCAATGGAGATAAAGCAATTGTCTGATCGTGTGGAGCAGCTCGCTGCGGAAGTGCGGGGAATTTCCGCCTACCTTGCTCATTCACATGCTGCTGAACCAAAGATTCCTACACCTGATGTACTTTTTGGGGATCGGTCTAAATTTTTGAATTTCAAAATTAACTGTAAATTATTTTTTGCCTTGAAGCCTAACTCATCAGGGAGCTCCGCGCAGCAGGTTAAAATTGTCATCTCTTTGCTGCATGGCGATCCCCAGGATTGGGCGTTTTCTTTGAAACCAGATGATCCTATTCTGATTAATGTGAACGCATTCTTTCAAGCTTTGGGGTTGTTGTATGACGAACCTAATGCCATTGATGAGGCTGAAAAGACCCTGCTGGCATTGAGCCAGGGTCGTGATTCTGCTGAATTGTACTGTCAAAAATTCCGAAAGTGGGCAGTACTTACTACCTGGAATGATAATGCCTTGGCTGCTCTCTTTCGGAAGGGGTTGTCAGAAGCCATAAAAGATACTATGGTGGGATTTCCTGTTCCCTCTGGTCTTGACGATTCTATGTCATTAGCCATTCAGGTTGATCGGCGTTTGCGCGAACGCAAAGCTGCACGAGAGGTGTTGTCACCTGTTGAACAAATGTCTGAACCTATGCAATGTGATAGTTTTTTCCAGAGAGCAGCGTCAGGAGTTCAGAAGGCGTAATAAGTTGTGTTTTTTCTGTGGAGATGCCTCGCATATTATTTCTGTCTGTCCCAAACGAGAGAAACGCTTTGCACACACATTTTCTGTTGGGGGTGTTCAACCTAAGTTTCTTCTGGCTATTACTCTGATCTGCTCCCTGTCCACATTTTCCGCCAAGGCGTTTGTGGATTCGGGAGCAGCCCTAAACCTAATGGACTTGGATTTTGCTAAACGTTGTGGATTTCCGATGACACCTCTGCAGACGCCTATCCCTTTGAGGGGAATTGATGCTACTCCTTTGGCTAAAAATAAACCCCAGTTTTGGACCCAGGTGGTAATGCGGGTCGCCCCAGACCATCAAGAAAATTGCAGATTTCTGGTGTTGCATAATCTGCATGATACTGTTGTTCTGGGGTTTCCCTGGTTACAGATTCATAATCCAGTTTTGGATTGGAAATCTGTGTCTGTGGTGAGTTGGGGTTGTCGGTGTGCCTTTAGTGAGGCTCCGGTGTTTTACACCTCTCCTCAGTCGCATGATGTTCCTGATTATTTGGCGGACTTTTATGATGTATTTAGTGAGAATGAGTCTGCGTCTCTGCCTCCTCATAGGAGTTATGACTGTGCAATTGAACTGAGCCCAGGGGTGTAAATTTCCCAAGGGTCGGCTCTCCAATTTATCAGTACCCGAGCACGAGGCTATGCGATCCTATATTAAGGAGGCGTTGGAGAAGGGTCATATTAGACCATCCTCGTCACCCTTGGGTGCCGTTTTTTTTTTTTGTAGCCAAAAAGGATAGATCATTAAGACCTTGTATTGATTATCGTGCCCTCAACAAAATTACTGTTAAATATCAGTATCCGTTACCCCTGATTTCTGATCTATTCTCCAGAGTTAAAGGTGCTTGCTGGTTTACCAAGCTTGACCTCAGGGGGGCGTATAATCTTATTCGCATTAAGCATGGGGATGAATGGAAGACGGCGTTTAATACTCCGGAGGGACATTTTGAGTACCTGGTGATGCCTTTTGGGCTCACTAATGCCCCTTCTGTCTTCCAGTGCTTCATGAACGATATTTTCCGAGATTTTGTCAATAAATTTTTGATTATCTATCTGGATGATATTTTGATCTTCTCCAAGGATTGGGATTCTCATGTGGAACATATTCGGACTGTGTTCCGGATCTTGAGGGAGAATTCCCTGTATGTCAAGGGATCTAAATGCCTTTTTGGAGTACAGAGGATTTCTTTTTTGGGATTTATTTTGTCCCCGTCAACTACTGAAATGGACCCGGCCAAGGTACAGGCCATTCACGATTGGGTTCAGCCCACTTCTTTGAAGGCCCTCCAGAAGTTTTTGGGTTTTGCTAATTTTTATCAGAAATTTATAGCAAAATTTTCTAGTATTGCCAAGCCATTGACTGATTTGACTAAAAAGGGTGCTGATGTGTTAAATTGGTCTCCGGAGGCTGTTTCTTCCTTTCAGGAGTTGAAGCGAAGATTCACCTCCGCCCTGGTTTTGCGGCAACCTGATGTCTCACTTCCATTCCAGGTAGAGGTGGATGCTTCTGAGATTGGTGCAGGAGCTGTTTTGTCCCAAAAGAATCCTGTAACATCTAAAATGAATCCCTGTGCTTTCTTTTCCCGAAAGTTCTCTCCATCTGAACGTAACTATGATGTGGGGAATAGGGAACTGTTGGCCATGAAATGGGCATTTGAGGAGTGGAGACATTGGTTGGAGGGAGCTAAGCATCAAGTCGTGGTCCTCACTGACCACAAGAATTTGATTTACCTAGAGTCGGCTAAGCGCTTGAACCCTAGACAGGCTAGGTGGGCCTTGTTTTTTACACGTTTTGATTTTGTGGTTTCTTTTCTTCCTGGAACAAAGAATGTCAAGGCAGACGCCCTCTCTAGGAGCTTCCTTGCTGACTCTCCTGTGGTGACCAAGCCTGCTACCTTCTTAGGCGAAGGGGTAGTTCTTTCTGCCATCTCGCCCGATTTGAGACGTGTTCTGGAAGAGTTCCAGGAGGACAAACCTGAGCGTTGTCCCAGTGGAAAGTTGTATGTTCCTGACCAGTGGAAGAAGAGAGTGACGTCTGAAGTTCATTGCTCTGCTTTGGCTGGTCATCCAGGTATTTTTGGTACTAGAGATCTGGTGAGTCGGTTTTTTTGGTGGCCCTCCTTGTCTCGTGATGCCAGGAATTTTGTGCAGTCCTGTGGGACGTGCTCCCGGTCTAAATCGTGTTCTCGCTCTAGTGGGTTGTTGATGCCTTTGCCTGTCCCCAAGAGGCCATGGACCCATATTTCAATGGATTTCATCTCTGATATGCCTGTCTCTCAGAGGATGACTGTTATTTGGGTGATTTGTGATAGGTTCTCTAAGATGGTTCATCTTGTACCACTCCCTAAGTTGCCGTCTTCCTCTGAGTTGGTGCCCCTGTTTTTACAACAGGTGGTTCGTTTGCACGGGATTCCTGAGAACATTGTATCTGACAGAGGAGTGCAGTTTGTGTCTAGATTTTGGAGAACTTTCTGTTCCAGGCTGGGAATTCAGTTGTCCTTCTCCTCTGCTTTTCACCCTCAGACCAATGGGCAGACAGAGAGAACAAACCAGACCTTGGAGTCATATTTGAGATGTTTTATTTCTGCTGATCAGGATGATTGGGTTTCATTTTTGCCCTTGGCCGAATTTGCTTTAAATAATAGAGCTAGTTCTGCCACTTTGATGTCACCTTTTTTTTGTAACTTTGGGTTTCATCCTCGATTTTCTTCAGGGCAGGTGGAGCCCTCTGCCTGCCCAGGTGTTGACACTGTGGTGGAGAGAATGCACCAGATCTGGGACCAAGTGGTGGATAAGTTATCTCTCTCCCAGGAGAAGGCCCAGCGGTTTTCCAACCGACATAGGACCATTGGTCCCCAGTTTAAGGTTGGTGATATGGTGTGGTTATCATCAAAAAATATTGCTATGAAGGTGGCTTCTCCTAAGTTTAAGCCTAGATTTATTGGACCTTACAAGATTGTGGAGATTATTAATCTGGTCTCTTTTCGTTTGGCTCTTCCTGTCACATTTAAAATCCGTAATGTGTTCCATAAATCTTTGTTGAAGAGGTTTGTTGAACCTGTTGTTCCGGGGGTGGCACCTCCAGACCCTGTATTGGTTGAAGGTAACATGGAGTATGAGGTAGAGAAAGTACTGGATTCCCGTCTGGCTAGACGGAGACTCCAGTATTTGGTTAAGTGGAAGGGTTATGGTCAGGAGGATAATTCCTGGGTCTCCGCCTCTGATATTCATGCCAAACGATTGGTGCGTGCCATTCATCGGGCTCACCCTGATCGCCCTGGTGGCATAGTGGAGGGTTCGGTGACCCCTCCTCAAGGGGGAGGTACTGTTGTGAGTTCATTTTCCCCTTCATTACTGAGGCCCGAGGAGCTCCCTCTTCTGGTAAAGAAAGGTAGTGAGCCTGATTGTCAAACACCTGAGGCTGATGATTGTGACTGGCTGAGTGGAGTTACAGACTGGATATAATGCTGCCGACGCCCTTCTGCCCTGCGGGTGATTTCTCTGTGGGATCCTTGGAGACCAGTCTGAATTCCTGCTCCTCCAAAGCTAAGTTTGCTGCTTGGCCTTTTGCTTTTGTGCTTTGACTTTGTTTTTTGCTTTGTTTTTCTGGATTTCTGCCATTCCCTGCTGGGGTGTGCTGAATTCATTTAGCTCTGTCTTCTGAAAATACCTGAGTGCTGATTCAGTTTTTGAAGCCTAGCTGCTTCAGGGCCTTTTTCATATCAGCTGGTTGGCTTATGTCTTTGATAGGGTTTTGGCAGATTGCAGACAGCAGCCTTCCTGTCCTTTCCTATCTAGGTAGTTTTGGGGCCCCGTCTTTGCTCAGTCTATCTTTCTGTCTGTGTTAGTATTTTCATCTTGCTTCACCGTCATTATATGTTGGGGGCTGCCTATTGCTTTGGGGTCTGCTCTGGGGCAGTTTAGATTTCCCCTTTCTTTCTTTAGGCCTATGTATTTCTCCGGCTGTGATCGAGGGGTCTAGGGCATCGTAGGAACCCCCCACGGCTACTGCTAGTTGTGTTGATAGGTTCAGGGGTCTGCAATCTGATAGTTGCCAACTTCTCTGGTTTTCTGGACTTAGCTTGTATTTCTGCTTTTGCCTCCTACGGTGACTCATTCATAACAGTATCCATCCACAGACAGCTGTTTTGGGGTATTGCCCCTCATCAGTGTGGAGTAGGAAACTGGCCAGTAGGAGCAATGCCTAGTAGAAGACTGTGAAAAATGAGGATGAATGAACTCATGGAGATCAACATCCAATCACTTGAATCACTGCGTTGAGAAACATGTGATGGTGTCTCCGCAGTGTCTCCTCCTTTGCTTCTTCTCACTGGGCCCTGTACACCAGTAAGGGTAGTAATGCCCTGATAGTGGCCCTGGCCAACATACAGCATGAGGGTTACTAAGTTAACCATCATACACAGTGTGGGCTACTAATGGGACATGGAGATGTAGGGAGATCATACTGTGTAGAGGGGAGTTGTGGGGTCATTATACTGTGTATAGGGGAGATGTGGGGAGATCATACTGTGTAGAGGGGAGTTTTGGAAATATCATACTGTGTAGAGAGGAGCTGTGAGAATTTTATACTATATAGAGGGAAGCTGTGGGGACATCATACTGTCACACGAGCCCTGCATGCAATCAGTGTCTGTTTCACTCTCCCCTCCTTCAGATGCAACTGATATTTGGAGAAAGTCAGAGCTGCTCTATGACTTTGTACATTGTTATGTCATGCAAGCCCCGGGACAGCCAATGACTACCTTTCTATACCACACTAGAGATAACTGTAGCTATTAATTTCTAACGATATGTTCCCACGGTCAGTAAACGCTGCAGGTTGGACGCTTCATACATCTGCAGCGTCAAACCCACAGCGGCCAGATGTTACAGCATAGCGGATGGGATTTCAAGAAATCCCATCTCCACTATGCATGCACGGACGCCTCCAGCTTCCCTGCGGAGAAGGACATGCGGCGCGTCTTTCTAGACAGCAACATGTCAATTTATGTAGCGGAGATGCTCAGTCTCCACTGTGTAAATTACCCATACACTTTTATTAGATGCAGTAAAACCACTTTATCTTTCTAGTCACATGCTTTTTAAGTGCTGGAACGGTCTGGAAAGACACGCCACATGTCCGTCTCTGTGGGTGAGCAGCGGGCATCGGTGCACGCATAGTGGGCATGGGACTTCTTAAAATTCCATCCACTATGCTGTAACAGCTGGATGCTGCAGGTTGGACATTGCGGCTGTACATAGCGTCCAACCTGCATCGCTTAATGACCGTGGGAACATACCCCAATATATCTGCAAACAGGAAGTCACTTTTTTTCCCTTCCCAGAAGCCAACTTTCAATTAGCTTTATTTCAAGTGACAAAAAAAACACATACAATGAAAAAATGCATCAAAAATGAATGCGGAAAAAACGCATCAAAAACACATTTAAAAGCGCATGAAAAACGCAGATGACCTGCCAGTGACCCCAGATTCAGATTTGGTCCAGATTTTACCTGCGTCAAAACCTGAGCAAATACAGAGAAGTTCCTGACCGTGGGAACATACCCTAAGGGGTAACATAGTAATTGAGAAGGAGTTGTCTTGAGCCTTGAAAAACCTCTTTAAATGTTAAATGGACACTTATTGTTATAGGGGCACTGTTTTTGTGCCAAGCATCAGGTGCAGTACTAGGGACAAAAATGTCTACAGCAGCTCAGCATTTTTGCGTCAGTAGGATGAGGAGTTTGTGCTTTTGTTTGTCACTCTGCGTGATTGCAGACTTTTGAATTTCCCCAGTGCACAAATTGTGCGCTGTGAGGATTCGACGGTTTCTGAGTTGGGAATGGCGGTGATGTATGCAATATGAAAACTCCCGGGCAGAAGCCGTCTAATGGGAACGGTTTTGCCCTATATAAGTGTATGGAACGAGGGCACTGCTGTCTGGTTGGCACGGCCTTACCCAATACACTTGTATGAAGCGAGGCTGCGCCCATTAGACCGCTTCTGCCTGGGAGTTTTCATGAAGCATACATCACCGCCGTTCCTAGCTCAGAATTCAGAAGCTTCCAGTCACACATAGTGACAGCAGACTTTTCATATTAGACCAGACAACCCCTATAAACCCACTATTAGGGTGCATCACTGTAGTTGTAAAAATAGTTATCTGCTTAAAATGTCTGCTCAAAAGTGCTCCCCCTAGTTGAACCCTTAGCTACACCTCTAGAGAGACTACTGCAGTATTTATGAGGAATCTGACAGGTCCCCCATGCCCCCCAAACCCCCAGCATTTCTCTTCTCCTTTGTAAGTACCCTGCCTAATAAGTCCCCTATACTGTTTGACTTATTAACAGATCAGTGGAAAAAAGGTATTTCTAAAGTTCATTTTTAGAATGCAAATTAACCTTTTGACATGTCGATGGAGCGTTTGTTTCACCAGACTAGTCATCCCAATCGGCATGTTATCACGCCCCTATGTTTGAATTTGGAGATGTATAGAGACCTACATTTATTTTAGTATAGGAGGGTATAATGTTGATCCACACAGCAGCTCTTTGGGCTTTATGTACTTTAGTGTTAGCCTATATCTACAACCTTCTGTACCCACCATCATTAGTCCTCTATTTACTAACTGACAAAGTTTGAAGCACCAGACTCCAATTCAAAACTTGTAGCAGGCAGATCCCCAATTACTCGACTCGAGTAAGACTCGAGTTCTTGATACCCTGCTGCCTATTAATGATAAAAAGGTGATAACACACTCAAAATCTAGTAAAAATTTTTTTTTGCTTCTTTTTTCTCGGGGGGGGGGGGGGGGGGGGTTGTGGAGGGATGAGGTATGGCTTATGAAGCTGACATCTAGTGGCCATTGTGAAAACTACTATAGTCTCTAAATTAAATATCATAAAACATTAATTAAGCATTAATATTTTGTATTAAAAAATCATTACAGAAAGCAACTAAAATAAAAAGGATATCACGATGTTTTACAGTCATGGCCGAAGATGTTGGCAATCTTGAAATAGTTTCAGAAAATGAATTATTTCTCCCTGATAATTATTGCAATTACATACTGTATGTTTTGTTATACACATGTTTATTTCCTTTTTGTGTATTGCAACAGCACAAAAAAACAGATAAAAGACAAATTAGAAATAATTTCACAGAAAATCGCAAAAATGAGCCAGACTTAATTGTTGGCACCATTCCAAAAATCAGGGTAAACAACTCTTTTTAAAACATGTGATGCTTGTTCAAACTCAACTGTGGCAAGTAACATTTGTGGGCAATGTGAAAATCACACCTCCATGGCCTGCTCATGCAGTCGTCGTCCGAGTGGACGCAACTCTGCAGCATTACAGCAACCAGAACCAGGTCAGTAAGTCCTGAGCTCAGGCCCACTGCAGGGATCATGGTGGAAGCATGCATGAACACACAGATATTTTGGCACCAAACTTAGACAGGCAGATACAGGAACTTGATACTACCAGTCAGGGCCGGCTCCAGATTTTTGAGGGCCCCGGGCGAAAGAGTCTCAGTGGGCCCCCTTTAACACATACCACATTTCAAGCCGCGTGGCATCCGTGGTGCCAGCCAAAAAACGAACTTGTCTCCGTGTGGATCACACGGACACGCATGTGATCCACATGGACACACGCTCTGTGGCAAAACACGTTCATGTGAAGGAGGCTATTGATTAGTAGTGTACGTATGAAAGAAAGATGAGAAAGAAAGAACAGAGAGAAGGAAAGGAAGAACAGAGAGAGAGAAAGAAGGAACAGAAAGAGAGAAAGAACAGAGAAAGAGAGTAAGAACAGAGAGAAAGAAAGGAAGAACAGAGAAAGAGAGAGAGAAAACAGAGAGAGAAATAAAGAAAGATTAGAGAGAGAAAGAATGGACAGAAAAAAAGAACAGAGATAGAGAAAAAAAGAAAGAGGGGAAAGAAGGAAAGAACAGAGAGGTAGAGAGAAAGAAAGAGAAAGAAAGAACAGAGGGAAAAGGGAGAGAAATAAAGAAAGAGGGGAAAGAAAGAAAGAACAGAGAGAGAAAGAAAGAACAGAGAGAAAGAAAGAAAGAGAGAAAAAGAGAGGAAAGAAAGAACAGAGGGAGAAAAAAGAACAGAGAAAGAAAGAGGGGAAAGAAAGAGAAAGAAAGATCAGAGGGAAAGAAAGAACAGAGAGAAAGAGAAAGAAAGCAAGAACAGAGAGAGAGAAAGAAAGAAAGGGGAAAGAAAGAAAGAACAGAGAGAGCAAGAAAGAGGGGAAAGAAAGACCAGAGAGAAAGAGAGAAAAAAAGAACAGAAAAAGAAAGAGGGGAAAAAAGAACAGAGAGTGAGAGAGAAAGAAAGAGGGGAAAGAAAGAACAAAGAGGGAGCGAGAAAGAAAGAAGGGAAGGAATAGAGAGAGAAAGAAAGAAAGAAAGAAAGAAAGAAAGAAAGAACGAAAGAAAGAAAGAAAGAAAGAAATAGGGGAAATAAAGAAAGAACAGAGAGAGAGAAAGAAAGATGGCAAAGAAAGAAAGAACAGAGAGAGAGAGAAAAAGAAAGAACAGAGAGAGAGAAAGAGAGGAAAGAAAGAACGAAGAAAGAAAGAAAGAAAGAGGGGAAAGAAAGAGAACAGAGAGAGAAAGAAAGAACAGAGAGAGAGAAAGACAGAGAGAAAGAAAGAAAGAGGGGAAAGAAAGAGAACTGAGAGAGAGAAAGAAAAAAAAGATTAGAGAGAAAGAACAGAGAGCGAAAGAAAGAACAGAGAGAGAAAGAAACAGAGAGAGAAAGAAAGATTCTATAGAGATACCATAGCAGCCCGGCTCCCATTGTAGTGCCGACCTGAGCCTCCCGATGCAGGACATATCATGATCTGCTCACATGGCCGACATTCCCGAGTCCAAGGCGATCCCGCTGTTCACGCTGTCGGAGGAGGACACGATGATGGATCTGAAGCATTCCCTGAAGGGCCTCCATGGTTCTGTCACAATCTCTTCCCAAAATTACCTAATTTCCGGTCAGCTTCCAGCACGTCACTTCCGGTAGAAAGTCACGTGTGAGTTTTAAAGTGCTCCTCGGGGCACCGCCGTGTACTCCTGTGTCCGCAGGAAAAGTAAACTCCCGGCTGGGGCAGTCTCTCTCAAAATCGAAACTGTCCGGCTGGATCCGGGACGGTTGGGAGGTATGAATGCTCCCCACCATACACCTCATACGCGCACAGCTCTGCACACCTCATACACACACGGTTCCGGTTTGTATGCCTCATACACACATGGCTCTGCTCCGTACACCTTGCACACACACACAGCTCTGCTCCGTGCACACACGGCTCCGCTCCATACACACGCAGCTTTACTCTGTACACCCCGTTCACACCTGGCTCTGCTCCGTACACTTTGAACACACAGGGCTTCATTCCGTACACCTTGTACACACACGGCTCCGCTCCGTACACACACAGCTGCACTCCCCACACCTCGTACACACGCTGCTCCGCTCCCCACACCTTGTACACATGCGGCTCCGCTCCCCACACCTCGTACACATGCGGCTCCGCTCCCCACACCTCGTACACACGCGGTTCTGCTCCATACACACACGGCTCCACTCCGTACACCTCGTACACCTCGTACACACGCTACTCCGATCCCCACACGTCGTACACACGCGGCTCTGCTCCCCACAGCACATACACATGCGGCTCCGCTCCGTACACACACGGCTCCGCTCCATACACTTCGTACACACGCTGCTCCGCTCCCCACACCTCGTACACACGCGGCTCCACTCCGTACACACGCTGCTCTGCTCCCCACACCTCGTACACATGCGGCTTCGCTCTGTAGACCTCGTACACACAAGGCTCTGCTCCCCACACCTCTTACACATGCGGCTCCGCTCCCCACACCTCATACACAAGCGGCTCCGCTCCCCACACCTCATACACAAGCGGCTCCGCTCCGTACACATGTGGCTCCACTCAGTACACCTCGTACACATGCTGCTCTGCTCCCCACACCTCCGCTCCCCAGACCTCGTACACACACAGCTCTGCTACATCCCCCCTGTAAACTCCTCCTGACTCCACACATAATAAACTTCACCTCATCCAGCACCATGACAACCAGCACAGCCGAGTCCTGCATACACTGAGGGCCCTGATCATGTGACTCCTGACTCCTCCCCTCCTGTGACCTCATCGCAGGACTTGTGCATGCAGAGAAGCCCAGGAGAGATGTCATTGCTGGGATTTATCAGGGCTGCCGTGGCCGGTGGGGTGAGGATGGGGTCGGTACATGGGGGGGTGTGGCGGCGGATATCGATTCCCAGACAGCGTGAGTGGGCCCCCTCGTCTCGCCAGGGCCCCAGCACTTGCCCAGGTGCGCCGGGTGCTGATGCCGGCCCTGCTACCAGTGTGGAGCAGGCTCAGCTTCCTTAGCCACCAGTGCCTTATAGAGTCCACATCAGTAAAGCAGAATCTACATGAAAATACAGAGGTATTCCAGGGAGAAGCCCCATCATGCTCATGTGGTTCTTAAAGTGAGCACCACGGCATATGAATTGTTCTTGATGTGAATTTACCTTCACCTTAAGACGTCCTTGATTGGGATACATGGTTCAGTGCAGAACTAAACCAATATCTGGGTTTCACCTAGGAGAGTTTTCCCCCCTCCACCACACATGCCAACTCTGGCTGAACCGTACTAATTTACCCACCAGTGAGGAGCAGTAAGTTTAGCTATCGTTCAGTATAAAGTTTATTTTTGACTGGTGGTCTCGTCATTGAAGTCCTCAACATCTGGTCCTGGCAAACCAAAGTCATCAGTAACATGTGGCCTGCAAGGGCGTAGCGCCCCCATACCACAAGTCTACACACTCTGCCAGGACCCTCACCTTCATGTAATGTGCCGGGGCGTAAGAGATGAGTACCTCGCCCACGTTACATATACTTATAAGAACAAGAACGTAGGTTGGAAATATAATAAACGCCTGAACAGGAATTTAGCGTGCTCATTACCGTCAGTGGGAACAGTCGGGCTCTGTTGATGAATCTGTGCCCTGCTGTTTTTTGTTGCTCTACTCCTATAATGGAACAGGACAATGGAAGATTTTAACTTTATTGTGAACACAGCATTAAAGGGATTGTCCACATATTCTTTATGTGGACAGAGAAAACTGAAATGGCTTGGCTTGGTGGCATGGCTCAAAATTTTGTTACGAGCGTGACATGTTGTGTCCCTCTTTCTGCTCCTACAAAGTTGGGGGGTACCACACAGACATGGATCTCAGCAGTGTGAGTCCCGTTTAAACAGGACAATGCACCGCTGAGAACGAGCGTTTTGCTCGATCATCGGGTGATTGGCATCCTGTTTAGACCGTAAGATAATCGTGAGACAAGCGTTCGTTCAGGATTATCGTTCAGTGTAAATGCAGTTTAACTCTTTTATTTAATCTCTAAACTCAGACCCGGATTCCTTCTATTTTTGACCCAATCTACATCAGTTGGGTCCCTTTCTTAGCCCATCCAAAAGTTTAACACAATATCATTGTAGAGGGCTTTACAACTAGCCATTCCTCTTTTGTACCTCCTGCCCTCAAGGCCACTGCAGCTGTGTAACCAAACGTCTGATCACCCCAAAAGTAACAAAGGCCTCAGTCTTCCGAATTCTGTTGTGAAATGCTGTCATAGCATAGTTATTGCCAGTATCTCCACCACAACTGGGACAAGCAATGGGGACAATTCACTGCCCGTTCTATTTATAATGGCCTTTTAAGCACTTTTTTTTGCTTGGACACAGGCAGCCGGGGGCCATTCTTCAGAAAAGGGTCTTTTATGACTTGCAAGTGAGAATGAATGACATATATACTGTGCCACCTTTGTGCTCATCTTAGTGGTCAGTGCAAAACTATTCATATGGGTGCGGTGATGTTTTAGATGAAACAGAAGAACAATGAATATAGACAGAGCTGCTTATTACATCCATCAGAGGCAGAATTACTCGACCCGGAGGTCTAATGTTAAGTCGTAATCTATTAACCCCTTCCTGTTGCAGCCAATTTTAATTTCTGTGCTTTTATTTTTCCGCCTCTACTTCCAGGAGCTGTTACCTTTTTTTTTTCTTTTCATTTTTACACCAAAATAGCCATGCGAGAACTTGATTTTTTGCGCTGAGTTGTAGTTTTGTCTGATATCATCCAATTTACCATACTATAAAATGGGAAATAAATACCAAAGAAAATCAAAAAGTGGTTATTCTAGCATTTAGAATTTTTTTCTTTGCTGAATTTACCGTAAGGGTTAAATAATTATATATTTTGATAGATCTGACTTTTACCGATGTGGTAGTGCTGAAAATTTTTATTTATTTTTGTGTTATTATTTTAGTGCCTTCATTTTTAGTAGGGGTAAGAGGTGATTCTAACGTTTACATTTTTTTTTAGTTTTTATATTTTTTTAAAACTTTTATCTACTGCTTGCTTTTTTATAGTGTCCTTAAAAAACTTAAACTTGAATTTCTATATACTTCAATACAGTTCTATTACAGTATACACCTAAAATGACTGTATCCTATGAAGGGCTTCACAGGACACTAACATGACTAACTATCGCAACCCATCAGCACCACATGATCATGTTGTGGGAAACCAATTGGTGCATAAAATGGCATGACCCCTCACCCCCCATACCACACGCTTAAGAGGGAATCTGTCAGCAGGTTTTTTCTATGTCATCCAAGAGTAGCATTATAAGGGGCAGATACCCTGATTCTAGTGGTGTCACTTACTGTGCTGCTTGCTGTCATTTTATAAAAAGTTCTCTGAATCCTGAGCTCTGTATAACCTCACCCACACCACTGATTGACAGCCGTCAAAAGGTCAGCGCCCTTTTGACGGTGCGCCGACCGGCGCCAAAAGTAACCTGTTGCAATTTGGTGCGCTCGGCGCACCGTCAAAAGGACGCATACGCCGACAAACGCATACCTCCGCACAGCCTGCGTCCCCAGTGCTAAAGATAGGGGACGCAGGTTGCATGCAGCGTCATGTGCCCCTAGGAGGAGCTACTGGAGGAGGCACGGCAGGGGGCAGGGCTTAGCGGCGGCCGTGCGCAGGCTGACGCTGCTGCTGGAAACGCAAATGTGAAACCACCCTTAGAAAGTTCTTCCAAAGACCTTACAAAAAATCAGGGAGCATTCATTATGTGTTTGATTTACAGGAGATTTTGGCAGCTAAATAGGAAAGGGTTCTTTACAGTTAGAGCACCAGACTGTGGAATGCCTGACCATAGTAATGGCAGACATCAACAGCTTTTAAAAATGGGCTGGACAATTTCTCACAACAAATGGTATTGTGGGTTACAAGTAATCTAGACAAAGAGAATGAATAACTGGTGGAGAATGGTCCATCAAGTTCAGCCTAAGTCTTTTTTCAATCTATGTAACTATGTAACTATATATATAACTATGCAAAACATCCATAGACCATAATGTGTCCATGTGCTAGCTAGAAAAAAATGGATAGGGCATATTATGGAAAAACTAACATGTGATTAAGGTATAACAGAGGTAGCCATTTCTGAAGACTGATGGCACAATGATATTTGCTAATGGTGTAGATGTAGACTCCGTTCAGACACACAATTTTGATTTTTTATATACAGTATAATAAATAAAAAAATAAATAAATTAAAAAAAAGGGCAGCACTACCAAAATTATACAATTGGTGCAAAACCTATTCAGCAGTGTCCAAACAACCGAATTAATAAATCAAGAAAAATAGGCAGCACCCCAAATTAAATGTGAAAAAAGTGAATACTTTACTGATCCTCGGGTGGCGATGTTTCGACGGTGACCCGTCTTTATCAAGCCGGCTTTTAAATGTACCATCATTTTTGCAGACTAAGTACACCCTTCATGGGGACCTTGTTCCATAGTGGATTATTTCAGTAGAATAATTTGCCCTGATGCATTACGGAAATTGGTTTAAAGGGAACCTGTCACCTGTTTTGGCCGCTATAAGATGCGGCCACTGCCTTTCAGGGTTTATCTACAGCACCTTCTTGCGACGCCGCCCTCCTGCTTGCAAAGTACTGTAGTGCGCAGGCACCGGGAAAGATCAGAGAGGCCCAGCGCCTGCACACTGCAGAACATGGAGTGCAAGGTATTGACTTGGCCTCCAAATTTCCGGGCCTCAATGCAGATGAGCATTTGTCAGACACACACAGGATTAGTGAACTTGGAGCAGCATCTATCTAAATGTCCGTTTAAGAGATTGAGTGGATAAGCATCAAACATCTAACAAGGGGATATTGGTGCGCTGTGAAGTAGTAGACACGAGGGATGACATGACGAAGGCTCTGGTCCAGAGCAGAAGTCTGGTTTATGATTTTGAAGACTACAAATAAAGATAACCTGTCACCTACTGTGTCTACTACAGTATCTTCTTGTTAAATGTGAGATTGGTTGATGGCATAGTGATGATCAACAAAATATAAGGCAGGTGGTGCCAATGTTATGGCTGATCCCTTAAATTTCAGCTTACATATTTAGATACAAACATATAAGACAGGTACAAGTAAAATACTTATGTAATTGCTGATAATGCTGGAATGTATTGTTTTCCTATAATAAATAATTTAAGATCTGCAGATGGCAGCTTTCCATGAACTACGCAAGAGTTGACATTTCTCTGCAAAAAAAAAAACCCAGCAGCTGAGAAACTGACTAAAGCTAATATTGCCGTAAAACCAATCATTTAGCGTAAAGACATTAGGCTCTAGATAACAGAGGTGAATGTAGGAGGCACAGGTATGCTGACATATGTGAGCCTGGATCTATCGTTGTGGGTGTTAGGGAGGAGATGGTTCTAGGATGTACCTGCACATTCACTGATAGCAAATGAAATACCAGGTATCTACCAATAAAGTACAACAGGAGATTGTGTTTTCCTTTCTAAATAGTATTCTATACAGGGAAATATTGAAAAAAACAAACAAATCCTCAAAACAAAGGATTATGGAATAGTGTGCACAGTTAGTTAACAGACGCCATAAACTACATAACAATGGGTATAAAAGTGAAATAATGTCTCCGTCAGAGACAAAGGAGGACATATCATTGGTGCAAAGTGTGCTGGTGGCCCAAGAGGTAACTGAGCCCATTTTAACATCCAAAGCAGATGGAATTGTACATTTTGATGAGCTATTGGACTACAAAGGGCCCAAGTTATTGTTCTTTCACATGGTTCCCCTTTCTGCCTATGTCCGCCAGTGGTCAGGGATATGTCTGATTCCAGTTTGTTGGTGATTTAGGTGGAACATTGAGAAAAAGACAGGAACATGCTACAAGATGCAGTGTGGACAGATCCTAACCATCTGAAAGGGTATTTCAGCCAGAAGCATTTATCACCAATCCATTAGATCCCCATTGACCAAAAGAACTATGATGTGAGCTGTGTTTGGGATTTTTTTCATCAGTGTCATGGACTTGGAATGGAGTGGCTGGAGAGTATGCCTCTAGCCCAGGGGCGCACAACCATTTTTGCTGCAAGAACCACATTGTCATACTAAACCAATCCAAGGACTGCACTAAAAATATTGACATTTGTGGCCTATCAAAAGTATATACCACAATTTCTAACTACAGGACTCATAACTCCACCAATCAGCACTGTCTTGGTACATTCAGAGTTTTTTGGTGAGGATTTAGAATTAGATTCTGCTCCTAAGTTCAAATAAAAAACTTCGTCAAATACTATTTCAATAAGGTTACGACTGATTATAATGGGAAAAGCTCATTTAGTGCACTCAGTGCTGGGTTTTTCCCATTGCTTTGAACATTTACTAGGAAAACCAACAGGAGTATTATCCAAAGAGTGTTTGAAGCCATTTTAATGTGAATTTGGCAGCAAACTCAGTTCTCAATCCTCATGAAAACTCTCTGAATTTTCACTAAAAACGAAGAGGTTGCACGTGACTATGTACAAAAGTCATGGGTTTTGTACTTGTTGCCTAATGTTTCCCACCTCCCATAAGCTACGGTGGAACAAGCTGCATACACGGGAGGCCACCTGTCGAATTGATACTCTTTTATGAAGTGCAAAACTGGTCTAGAGATACAATGATCCTAATGTATGAAGTGTCCAGAGATGTCTACACGGGGCAACATTAGTACTAGCCAGTCCCTGCTCCTCAGCCGCCGTCCACTACGCTCATGTGTGTAGTCGCTCACCTATCATAGTTAGCCTGTCAGTCAAGCTTTTTTATGCACATTTGGTTGGGTGACCGCAAAAAATGGCATCACGGGACGACCACCCGCTGTAAGTAGTTCTTTTTCAGCTACTGAGCTCACACCATCTTTGTGCTGTAAATATTCAGTATTGTGAGCTTATTCACTTCCCATCCATGATGCACATGGATATCATGAGGTTGGAAGGACCAAGCTAAAGACGACACAAAAATGTACATTTTTTATCAACTAGGATTTCATGAATATATGTTTTCGTTGTTAAAGACAGCAAATTAAGGTTCTTTTTGCAGGACAAGCTGTAGAAGCCGCCATTGTACAGTGCCTTCATCAGGCTTACAGAGAGTGCCGATTTGACTTTGTCACTTATGGACCAACCTCGGAAACCTGAACGCATTTGGACTTTTACTTAAAAAACAGAGCAGCTTCAAAATTAGATATTGCAACATTTTAAGACTCCTGAAAGAATAAATACATTAGGAAACTCAGTTTACTTTCTGATTTATATTTACTAGACGCATGAATATAATAGTCATTATTGTATTGTGTCAGTGCACAGAGAAGATACTGTAGGTATAACAACCAGCACATGGCAGAAAAACTTTTTGTTATGGTTCATTGCTACTTGGTTACTTGCATTTGCTTTATTTGAGTTCTCAGGGTGCAGCCGGACTATGTCATTAATACGATTTCAGAATGTGCATTTTACACCTTTCTGGAGGAGTTGCTGGGGAAGGAGGTGTGAGAGATTTATAGCGTTCCTCAGGTACAGATATGATTCGGTGTACCTGTCTCATCCAGGTACCTCTCTCAGCTTTCGCAAACATGTTATTTCAGGCTTCAAAGAGGTTGTTTGTCAAATGAAATCACAGGCAGTTTCAAAGTTACCCTGCTCACAGGAAACTGAGGAGATCCTGGACACCCACACAGCAACCCTGTAGCAGCACTTGCAGAGATATACAGATGGTTAACGCTGGATGTGTACTTTGCTATTGTTAATATCTTGAAACATTATATACGTTTTTATTTCAAAAATTAAAAAAATCAATCAGTTTATCACAATTTATCATTTATTATAACTATAGTCTTAGACAGCAAAGGACATATCACATCCAGATTATCATGTTCCCCTATGGAATGCAGATGTATGGCACGCAGCAAATACATTAACATGGTACTTTTGAGCTCTGCCATTACTTGGCTTGGTACATGCACAGTGTACTTTTATGCTCTGCCATTACTTGGCTTGGATGTTGTATCCCATGAATGGCCAAAATGCATGCACCAGTCACCCATCCCATCACAATCCATCACCTTATTTAGAAATATACATCCACTGCTAATCTCAATGATAATAGTGCAAAGATGACAATCCTTTTTAAACACTAAATGCATCTTTACTAACGACTGATTTGTGCGTGATGCTTTTATGGCATAAATTATATTGAACTTATTGGGTCGAACTCGACCATGCCCTGTCCAATTAGGCACCACCTTCTTTTCAAAAAGTTAGTGGGGCTGGTGTAAAACTATAAAGAAAAAACACCAGCTAACTCTTACTGTTCTGGAAAGTGAGGAAGCACAAGGCTACGCCACTGCCAAGCATTTGTAGATGCAAGCTTGAGAAAAAAAGGTGCAGCTTCCAAATCCAATAGGAGATAAAATCGTAATTTTATTGTTAATTCATTAAAAAGATGTACACATTAAGGACTAAGAACATTTGGTGTTCGAAACGGGTAGGTTTCATGGAGGACTCCCGCTTAATTTTTTATTTTTGCAATGTGTATATCTTTTTAATGGATTAACAATGAAACCACAATTTTATTTACTACTGATTTTATAAGCTGGACCTTTCTCTTTCTAACTGGCATACAAATGACAAAAGCCACAACATTTCTTCGCCATGACGAATTGCAGGAACAATTTGTGGCATTTCAGGCAGTATTATGGCAGATTTCTTGAGGAAACTGTTTGCTGAATTGACCCCTGGTTTATTGATCCAGTAATTACATTTGAACTTTATTGGGTTTTCAAGTGCAGTAGTCTGATACTGATTACTTATGTAAACTGTTATACGATATCTGACCACTACTAATTATTAAGAATGTAGGAAATGTTGTGGTGACCTGTGACAGTGTATTTTCCCTAATTTGGAAGCCTTTTCCAGTAAATGTTATCAGCCCTCCCAAACAAATCCCTCACAAAGTATATTCTCATCTCCTCTGTTCCTTTGGCTTGCATGAGTGAATAAAATATGTTTCGTAGGGTTATTACAGATATTCCCTGCATTGCTGAGAAGCTTACTCTACAAGAGGCTGGAGACTGGGTCAAGGATGAAGAATTATTTCGAGCTCTAAAAAGAAAAGATTTAATTTAACACAGTTATATCATGCTTAGGCCATGTTCACACGTTCAGTATTTGGTCAGCATTTTAGGCTAGCTGCGGAGGGTTGCGTACCTATCTTTAGCATTTGGTACGCAGGTCAGGCGGATGTATGTGAATGCCTCCGCAGGCGTCGTTTTGACGATGCGGCGAACAAAACAAATTCCAACATGCTGCATTCGGTGCAGGTCGCCGCACTGTCAAAACGACCCATGCGGAGGCTTCACGGAGGAAGTCCGCAGCTCCTCCGTCCGAAAATTTGAAACCAGCCTTACATCAGTATTTGTAAGCCAAAACCAGAAGCGGAACAATCAAAGGAAAAGTATAATAGAAACACGTCACCACTTCTGGATTTCTCACCCACTCCTGGTTTTGGCTTACAAATATTGAGGTAAAATACTGACCAAATACTGAACGTGTGAACGTGGCCTTAGATTGTTCTGGTTGATTCCTGTAGGTAAACTATGAACTTTTTCTTCACGGTACTTATCTGTATCTGCAGCTCTTGTAGACTTATGTATCTCCATGGTGATAGACTATAAATCCTGTCCAGTGTGGTCTTGCAGGCATGCTTCTGCCCATCTGTATGCGTGTAAGCAAGCAACATGTATAAAAGAGGGCAGATGTAAGGATGTAGGAATATGTATTTATCTATTATTGGTGAAAGAACATACCAAAATCGGAATTTGGCAATTTGCTTGAATTTGGCCTCAAAATTGCATGCCATTAAATGAACCCCAAAACATAATAAATGGTATGTAAATATATACTGTGTATATATATATATATATATATATATACATACAATTGTGCTCAAAAGTTTAAATACCCCGGATTTTTGGTTTCTTGGCCTTTTTTCAGAGAATATGAATGATAAAACCAAGACTTTTTCTCCATTCAAGGTTAGTGGTTGGTGAAGTCATTTATTGGCAAACTACTGTGTTTTCTCTTTTTAAATCATAATGACAACCCAAAACATCCAAATGACCCCGATCAAAAGTTCACATACCCTATTTCTTAATACCGTGTATTGCCCCCTCTAACATCAATGACAGCTTGAAGTCTTTTGTGGTAGTTGTGGATGAGGTTCTTTATTTTTTCAGATGCTAAAGCTGCCAACTCTTCTTGGCAAAAAGCCTCCAGTTACTGTAAATTCCTGGGCTGTCTAGCATGAATTGCGTGCTTGAGATCTCCCCAGAGTGGCTCAATGATATTGAAATCAGGAGACTGAGATGGCCACTCCAGAACCTTCAATTTGTTCTGCTGTAGCCAATGACAGGTCGACTTGGCCTTGTGTTTTGGATCACTGTCATATTGGAACGTCCAAGTACGTCCCATGCACAGATTCCGGGCTGATGAGTGCAAATTTGCCTCCAGTATTTGCTGATAACGTGCTACATTAATCTTTCCTTCAACTTTGATCAAGTTTCCAGTGCCTTTGTAGCTCACACATCCCAAAAAAATCAACGATCCACCTCCATGGTTTACAGTGTTCCTTTCATCATAGGCCTTGTTGACCTCTCTCCAAATGTAATGTTTAAGGTTGTGGCCAAAAAGTTCAATTTTGGTCTCATCACTCCAAATTACCTCGTTCCAGAAGTTTTGAGGCTTGTCTCTGTGCTGTTTTGCGTATTGTAGGTGACATACTTTGTGGCATTTGCGCAGTAATGGCTTTCTTTTGGCGAATTGAACTTGTAGCCCATTTTTCTTCAACTGCCTCCTTATTGTGCATCTTGAAACAGCCACGCCGATAATTTTCAGAGAGTCCAGTATTTCAGCTGATGTTATTTCTGGGTTTTTCTTTGCATCCCGAACAATTTTCCTGGCAGTTGTGGATGACATTTTTGTTGGTTTACCTGACCGTGGTTTTGCTTTTACAGAGCCCCTGATTTACATTTTCTTAATCACAGTTTGAACGCTGCTGACTGGCATTACCCTTCTGGTCTGTCTGCACTGTGCCATACTTGGTGGCTCCCAGTGCACAGCATCTTTGCTGACCGCAGTGGCCTGACATCCCACGACATTAAGACATTGCGACCTAATCCGCGCATAGATACCAAGGATGCCGAATTCTGTAAGATCACAAAAATGATCAGGGACTGAAATGAAGAGAGGTAAGGGCTGGGTCAATACTAGTTTGTTTTTTTAACACCTCCCAGCCCTTTTGAATTGCAATTATTGTTTACCTTCAAATTTTAATTCTGGCGAATATATTTTTTTAAATTGATTCACCTCGAAGCAATTTGCTTACGTATACTATGTATCCATTCATCTGCTAGAAGTGACCCAGTGTGAATATGCTCTTTTGTAGTTGCAATCTATCTATGTACACAGTATAAACACCAGTATATACTCTCTACTGTTCTCTGCGAGCAGATTTTCCTTCATCGTATATAAATACACATTCACTTTAATTAGATATCATGTCCTTTCATCAGACTTTTCTGTGCTCCTGGTAGGGAAAAAGATATTTCAACATGTTTTTGTGAATGAGGCAAAATATTGCTGTATTGCTGTGCAACTAATTCACCAGCCTACAATATGGATCAGAGGCTGAAATTTTCTGTACACTCATATGAAAACCATAAATGGCAGGTCTATTTATTTTGCAATGCATGCAAACTCTTTTTTAATGAAAAGGTAAATGGCATGCTATGAAGAGGACGGGGAATCCCGTGGAAGAACTTGCTATGAGGAAGACCCCAGTTAGACGTTGAAATAAGTGCCGTGGGCTTTGTGAGTCACAGTACACCAAGGACCTTTCATACTGAGGGGGAGGGATGCACTTTATACAGCGATGTTGTAAGTTATTCGCTGTAATACTGACATTAAACTTTGGAAACTTTCACACAATGTGATATATTAACCCCTAATTTCTCTTGTATCGCTAAAAAGCAGGAAGGCTAATTATGTCTATTTGCTCAATTGTTCTTGCTCATAGAATCAGTATGATTAAATGCGAATCGTGTGAACTACATCCGGTATACTATAAAAGCCATTTCACTGGGCTATGTTATGTGTAAAGTAATATTGGGTCGCCCTTCCAGGGCTGTGGGGTACTCAGTACTGGGCTGGTGCCAGTGGGAAGTGTCACAGCAGCGGTGGCCCGGTCCGTGGCCCTGGGCGCCCAAGTAATGTAGATTAAGTCGAATGGAATAGTTTGTGACGCCACCTGTGGTGCTCGGCAAGGGAGGTGTTAAGCCGACGCTGCAGACAGATCCTCTGGGACAGATGGTATGATGCAGCAGTGATGGTATAGCCCTCCACAGGCAGGGCCGATGTCCCAGGGCAGTGTAGTTGTAATGGTTGTGGAAAGGCGCAGGCAGCAAAAAGGATGGTATCCAGATGTAGCGGTGCTGAGTGCGTTGGCGCAAGAATGAATGGAGGACACCGAGTCTTGCTGTTCCAAAACTTTACCCACAGTCTGCGGTACACAAGGGTGCCTGCCTCCGGGCCGTGTCCTCCGGGTCAGAGACTCAGCCAACCTCCAGGCCAGATGGAAAGCTCCCCTCCAACACTCCGCCAACATGTACCTTTCCTGAACGACTCCTCTATTGCGCCTTAAAGTGTGAAGAGCTCCAGTACCGTGGTACTCTGGAGTTCCTCTTGTCAGATGTTCCCAAGAACTCTACTCATATGGCAGACAGCTGTAGCCTGCTTCGGGGACTCCGTTCTCCTGAGTCCCGGCTCTCTAATCAGTTGCTGTTGTGCCCCAAGTCTTAGATGGGAGTAGTGCATTTACAGCCAACTACTCCACCGGTGTCTGCTGCAGAACCATAAGTGTCCATACAACCTCGGGGACTGGGCCCCGGCCTTGCGCTGAGAACCTATAGGCAGGGTTCCTCTTCCAACCCATGTCCTCTCTGTTCTCCTTACTCCCTCGTTCCGTACTGATCCTTCTCTCTCATATGGAAGCTTAGGTTGCAGTTCTACGTCTTTCTCCTTTTTTCCCTTCCCGTGCCAGCTGGCTCAGATCACTAAGGCAGCTGCAGCACTCCTTCCTACATCCCTTCTTCCAGGGATCTTCACTCCTGTCTGAGTGACTTCTTATCCGCCTGACCTTCTGCCAGACTGAACCTGTCATCCTACACTTTCCCACTCTTTTATATATCTCAACTCCACCCACCTCCCAGCACATCCAGTGTTCCAAGCAGGGAACCACCAGAGGTGCTCTGCTACACTCTCAGCACTGAGCCGCAATGTGGTTGTGCAGAACTACCCTGTTGTGTGGGGTGCGAGTGTTGGAGTGGGGAAAGGAGTTCCCACCTTACCTGGATGGTGGGGCACTACACCTTAGGAGAAGGTGCAGCACCTCTGTGGCGACTGAGCCTCAGGGGCGCCACATACCCCCCATTAAACACAGCACGTCCGGGGGCTGCAAGACAACAAAGTTGACAGTACAGGAACATACAAAATTTTATAATGCTGCATAACATTTCTTATACTAAACTTCCTAAGGAGGAAATGTTTCTTGAATGTTACAAACAATTCTTAATTAACATCTTCGAAACGTGTCCTTATGTAAAATCTTGACATCATCTTCGCAAAAGTGTCCTTATGTAAAACCAAGAGAGGGCACCTAAAGAGACTATTTACAATAAAAGTTTTGGATCATACAGCGATCATGATCTCCTCAGTTCCAAATGTAGAAATGCTGCCAATCAAAACAGGGCACCTTTGGAAAACCAATAACTAAACCATGATGAGTAAACAAAAAGGCACGACGGTGCTAAACAAACCCTCCTGGGTTACGAGAGTTACTGTAAATTCACTACTGCTGGTCCCCTCCTGGGGTTCTGGAAGCTGATTGAGAACTGCTACCAGATGTGGTATCTTCATCTTGATTCTGGTTTCTGGCTATAGGGCACTGAAGCTGTGGTAAAGGGAACCCATGATGCATCTCAATGCCCATCAGCTGCTCCTCCTCAATAGATGGTTCCGCTGCTCTGGTACGAGGCCTAGCACCGAGAGATTCCGCAGCTTGTCGGCGCTGATAAGCAAGTATGCGAGGGTTCGGCAGCAAAGGGAGCCCGAGGTCACTTTCCCAAAGCGACTGAGACTCATCTATTCCCCGAAGATGTCGAATCATGCACGCCTATTCCAGCTGTACCCTTCTGAGTAGGGATCTCTTCCACCGCCCCATCTCTGACTGACTAGCGCCCCCAGCGGACTCTTCCAACTGCCCCATTTCGAGTTGCCACAAATCCGCCTCAGACAACGTGAATTCGGAGGTCAACCCATTAGGAGGGCCGGGGTATATACCTGGTGCCTCCTGGCGGTGTGGCCTCCGCTCCGGTGCAGACATGGTGGCAATGGGCGCTGACCGGTGAGACACCGGGGACGGCGGTGGAGCCAATGGCAGCTCCGGCTCCGCGAGGGTCGCTGGCGGGACCTGCGCAGCTGCGTCAGGTCTGGGCAGGGGCTTCTCTTCCTCCGCTTCAGCTCCCTGGGCTGTGTATAACTCCTCCGATAGTAGCGGCAGAGAGGGAACAGGGCACATTGCCGGTGACAGGGTCTGCCGGAAAGAAGTCCGGTGCAGCAGCGGCTGGTACTGGTGTCGCAGGCACCGCAGGTGTAGGCCCCTCCTGAGCGCGCTGCAGATTCAATGTCCATAATGCTTCCTCCCTCAGTTGCAGGTGGCGCGTCAGCTGGGCAATTTTGTCCTCTAGCTGCTGGCGGTTCATCTCTGAGACGGGGTCGGAGCCTTCAGCCATGGCGCCGGGGAGATTCCACTCAACCGCCGCGCGCTCTACAGGCCTCCTTCCCTCACTCTCCAAAATGGTGTTCTGGCGTTCTTCCTGCCTCGGCCCCTTTCCCGCCACTGGCTTCTTCTGCCCCTCCTTCCGGGGGCGGCGTCTTCTTCCAGCGCTTCCATACCAAGCCAGTATATGAACCCCTCGGGGGGTGGGACATGTAGCTGTCACGTAGTAATTCAGGCAGGGGAGGCCCAAGAGTCTTCGCGGTCTTTTCCTAGGACCTCCTATCTCTTCATGCCCTTCTTCTCCGCGCTAGCGGCCATTTTTAATATTCATGTCACAGTCTATTAAATTGGGTCTTCTACACATTTTCAAAAGTTCAAAGTCCAACAAATCTCAGGCACAAAGAACCCGATGGCATCGGGTCTCGTCAACCTGCTCGTGACGCCAAGTTGGGTTGCCCTCCCAGGGCTGTGGGGTACTCGGTACCGGGCCGGTGTCAGTGGGATGTGTCACAGCAGCAGTGACCCGGTCCATGGCCCTAGGCGCCCAAGTAATGGGGGAATGTAATGTAGATTAAGTGGAATGGAATAGTTCGTGACGCCACCTGTGTTGCTCGGCAAGGGAGATGTTAAGCCGACGCTGCAGACAGGTCCGCTGGGACTGATGGTATGGTGCAGCCAAGATGTAATAGCTCCCCACAGGTGAAGCTATAGTCCCAGGGCAGTGTGGATGTGGTTGGCACGGGGATGTAGCAGTGCCGGAAAGGTAGGAAACAGACAAGACACAGCGGGATGCAATTTCTGTACCTTTACTTGATGTAACTGCAGTCCAGGGTCCTGATTACAGATGGTAATGGAGCAGGCTAGCCTGGAAGCAATTCAGGGATTCTCTCTCAGCAGACGGGCTGTGCAGTCTCCTTCCTAGCGCTTATTTGAATGAAGTACTCCAAGTACTGAGTTACACTGAAGTTCCTCCTGTCAGATGTTCCCAAGAACCTTACTTGCATGGCAGACAGCTGTAGCCTCTCTCGGGGACTCCTCTCTCTTGAGTCCTGGCTCACTATCCAAGCTGCTGTTGTGCCTCAAGTCTTAGATGGGAGTAGGGCATTTACAGCCTCCTACTCCCCTGGTATCTGTTGTAGGACCATTAGTATCCGTACAACCGTGGAGACCAGGCTCCAGTTCATGCGCTCACTGTGAGGGAGCTCTCCATTCTCAGCTCAACCTCCAGCTTCTCTCTCCACGTCTGCACACTTCACCCTCTGCAGACTAACTGACCACTCCTTCCTCTTGGCCCTCAGAGAGCACTCCTCCCCTTAATCCTGGTTCAGAGTTCCCCCTGCTGGCCTGGAGTGGAACTGTGTTGCATGTATGGATTGACTGCGAGAGAGACCCATCATTGCCTCCAAGCCTGGCATTACCCTCCCCTGGAGGAAGGCAAAGCCACTGTGGCGACCATACTCCTGGGGGCGCCACAATATCAAGAGGCCCCCATGCACGAACAGTACACACTTGCTCTCCTGGAGGTGGAAGTGGGCCTCTTTATCTCTTGTGCCCCTGCTCAAGTTGCACCAATGATGTGTAAGTGCATTAAACTATATATTTATTGCCAATGATTTGTCTTTCCACTTTAGAACACATTAAGGGCAGTTTCACACGTCCAGATAATTCCAGTACCGGAAAAACCGGTACCGGAGCTATCCGTGTCCGTGTGCATACGTATGCCATCCGTGTGACATCCGTGTGCTATCCGTATGTCCGTGTGTACCATCCGTGTGCTGTCCGTGTGTCCGTGTCCGTGTTTTTGAAAAATTATTTTCAATGTTAACCCTTTGACTTTTAAAAACGCACACGTTTGCGGTATGTGTTTACACAGACCCATTGACTTGTATGGGTCCGTGTGATCCGTGCTGTTGCACAAAAACAGACATGTCAGCGTATTTTGCACACGGACACACAGTCCGTGAAAACATGCTGGCATCTGCATACACTCATTCGAATGTGTCTACGTGTGTCAGTGTCTCCGGTACGTGAGAAAACTGTCACTACACGTACCGGAGTCACTGACGTGTGAAACTGCCCTAAAGGGGTATTCTCAAGTTTACTCTTGAGCAGCTCACAGCTCTGTAGTCTCCTTACTTCCTTGTTCTTTGAGGAGCTGGTGCGCCTCCTTGAATGACAGTTGCATATGGAGACTTTGAACAATCACAGAATATAGGAAAGTGAGAGTTATGATTAGAAAACTGCTCTGGACACTACCAGTGCTGGAGGATGGGGGATTGTGATTATGTAGGAATGGTATGAGTCATGTCAGAAGCTGAGAGGGAGGAGAAGGTAAGTGAGCAGCACTGCTGTATAGAAATCAATGAGCAGGAGAGAGTTGGCTTGGATGTTAAGCGTTAACTCCACTCCTGGAAAGTAACTATTATGCACACTGGGACAGGCACCTTGGAAACAAGCTGTACACTATGTAACATAAAAACTTGCTGCCTCAGTATATGTTGTTTAGCAGCAGAGATGATGTAACTAAGCCAATCACTGAGCTCTGAAACTGGCACTGATTGGCTACAGCGCTGTTACCATGACATCACTGCTGCAGCCAAACAACAAAGACTTGGGTAGCAGTGGGTAGCCGGCACTGGACCCCCGGTATGTAAGTAATAAGTTGAGTTTTTTTTTTATAATGAACCTTGCATTTTGCATACATTTTTCTGTAGCATATGGTAAGGACTCATTCAGATGTCCATGGTGCACATACATGTTGTGTCCATTTTTTTCACAAATACCCAACATACCAATTATAATCTATGGTGCTATTCACATGTCCGTGTGTATTCGCAGACCGCATGGCTGTGCAAAACACACAGAGACATGTCCATGCTTTTCCAGTATCATGGATGAAAAGGGACTATACTATACAAGTCTATGGGTCCAGGAAAACCGTGTAAAATGGCATCTGTGTGCTGTACGTATTTAACATTGCAAAGTATTGGAGAATCTTTGTAATTTATTTATCTGTGAAATTCACTGATGACACACTGATGGTAAAAACGGACACACGTACCGTTCACTAATGACCATTTTTTTTATGGACATGAATATTTATGTATTTACTTTACCATCTTATGTAGCACCATTCATTCCACAGCAATTTACAGACATCAGTATAAATGAGGCTGTATACAGAGCACAAAGCTTCACAACAACCATGCCCAATAAAGTGTCAAAGCCGAGGCTTTTTCCAATGTTTTTGGCAGCTGTACCAAAAAATGAAAAGATTAATAGATCTTAAGGAAGTTTCAGAACAGCTTTTAGGCTATGTGCCCACGCTAGCGTTTTTAAACGCTCAGGAAAAGGATCCCTTTCCCAGGAAACGCGTGTCTTTTTCCGCGCGTTTCTTGCGCAGTTTTGGACGCGTTTTGGACGCGTTTTTTGACACGCGATTTCTGGGAACAGTGCGGATGGCTAAAAACGCTGAGCAATGCGAGAATTAATGAGCATGCTGCGTTTTTAGCCGCTAAGCGATTCCTGAGCGGTTAAAAACGCATGCATTGGCACAAAAAGCCAAAAACGCATGCTAATTAATTTGATGCATCTTTTAAGCATTTCTGCAGCGTCTGATCCGGCACAAACGCTGCGGAAACGCTTAACAAAACGCATCGTGGGCACACAGCCTTAAGGAGCACTGCAGAAACGTTACTTACAATGTTGCAGTGCATTTGCTTCTCCCAATTGAGACAATGAAATTAAAGAAAGGAAAAAAAAAAAAATTAGAGACACATGAATGAAAAACAAGTAGTGTGGGTTGTACAGGAATCATAAAAAGTAGCAATTCTACTAAATTTAGAAAAAAACATTATGCATATTGTTCCTACTTTCCAAACAGGAGACTCCATACACCTGTGCTACCCTTTACCATAAGGCAATGTTCACACGTTGCAATTTTGCTGCGTTTTTTTTTTTTTAATGCAAATTTTCAGCTGCGTTTTACAGTAGCAGCACAGTCTATGTGTTTGCAGAAATCTCATGCACACACATTGGTTTTATTTTCCTGACTGATTTGGAAAACTGATGCGTTTTTTAAAACTGCAGCCTGTCACTTCTTTCAGGGTTTTTTCAGCCTATTTGCAGCGTTTTTTCACTCATAGGAAACAATGTAAGTGCAAAGACGTGGGAAAAACACAGCAAAATATACAGGTATCGTTTTTTGCTGCAAAACCTAAGGAAGTTTAATCAGGCTTTTTTTTGGGGGGGGAAGTCACTAAACTTTATCAACATGTGCAAGTGACAACAAGAATGCAGCAAAACCTGCTTTTTGGAAGCAGCTAAAAATGTGCATTAAAAAACGCAGAAAAAACGCCACGTGTGAACATAGCCTAAGGATACCTGTCAGTAAAAGAGTGAGGGTCCGCACTTGGATAGCATTTTATTTACTAATAAAGGGCGATTCATTATCACTTAAAAAGACATTAGGGGTTTGTCAGACCACTTACATTTTTTGCTAAAAGGATCAGAATTGGGTAAAAAACAAAATAGAAGACACAGTTTTTATAAGGATCTCCACCGGCTCCTACTTTACCATCACAAACATGGCCAGAACTGGAGCAGTTCAGAATCAGTGAACTAAGTTTTTTTTACTCATTCTGAGCCTTTATTAATAAAAATATTTCTTCCTGGCGAACAGCACCTGATGTCCCAGGGGAACGTGGTATGACAGTAAAGTGATCTGTGTTCTGACTTCATAAAATTAAAGTGATGGCGTCAACATAAAAGAAATAGCTTCATTTAATGTTGGGGAATGGTTATTGCTATGGATCCATGTTACACGTCATCCCTGCATTACCCTATGCACATAACATTGCCTTCCATGGACCCATACATACATACATATACCCACACATCAGCGCATAGACTGCACTGTGGACACTACGGCCATTTTGTCTACTGCACCTTGTGCCTTTTTCGCTTTGTGACAATGTCCAAATGCTGTATTCTGTAGCTGAGAAAATAACTTACATGCGCCTGGGCCCCGGCCGGCGTGACATATGTCCTAAACACAGGAATGTGCATGAGGCCCCGTGATAATACAAAAAGGACCTTTACCTGTAAATCTGTATACCTGAACAGTATGTAAATCTGTATTTAACATATATATTTTTGCATGGAATTTCCTATTGAGCGCTGACCACTTTTTTTTTTTACTGTTCTGTATATTAGTGTATATGTATATAAATTTTACATATAGATGTACGGTATACTTCTATTGCTTTGCCATGTACCATAATGTGTGAATGTATATGTATATATATATGTGTGTGTATGTGTATATACGATATATGTATATACACGCTATATCACAAATCTATATATTTATGTTACGGCACAGTCTATTATTAACGCTCAGCCCAATGAACGTCATTTATTTCGCTTAACCACAAATGCTTCACAACCGGACATATCTATTTATAAGAGTCTCGGTGACTTGTAGCTTTGATGATAGATAGCAGCCAATATACAAGAAGCTGTGAACTTTTGCTTTACTGCAGTTGATGGAAAAAAAATGTGAATCACATGAAAGCATCGACTGTAACTCACAACAGTGAAGAGAAAATTACTTTTTACTAGCCTATAACATGTCAGTGCTGTAGTCGTAGCCAGTGACTGATCCCCATCAGACAAACATACGGCCAACCTGTGCTAAGCAGTTGCTTCGCTTTACAAAGGGCTGATACAGAGCGTCCGCAGATCTGTGGTCACTAATGTGATAGACAGGTGTCGCGGCTCACCTTGGCTTCTCTTAGGCTGGGCTTGTTTTCTGCGCTTCTCTTTCAGATCCTCGGACATGGTACTTGTGTTTCGGACACTGACACAACCAATGTGAACTGAAGTTTCTGCAGATTTCTGACACACACATGCTAGGGAGTACCCCACAACTCCCTATATGATGTCACACGTGGAGGGGCTGTCCTCCAACAAACGAAAAGCCTAAAATGAATTGGTGCCCAATGCACATTAACCCTTTCTAAAGCCGAGTCTGTGGTTTCACTTATGACTAATTCACACACACACAATTCAGAAGAAGTACAGCTGGTTTGCCAGCGTGATAATATCCTGTAAACTATCAGGGGGTAGTAATATGAGCATTTCTTACTGTATATAGATTATTTTTACCCCCCTTCCTGTAATATGTTAATGCACATAATTTAAAGGTTTTATCGGCCAAGAATCTGGCAAAGCCATGTATACTTATAAGATTAACAAACACATAGGAGCCATACCAACAGATTTCAGACATTCTCTTTGCTCAAACTGCTATTTTGAAATTGTTAGTAATGTAATTTTAGCAACGTAACGACTTGTTAATAGAAGCAATTTTATAAAATATTTATCAGCAGTGTTAAACCTTATGGTGCTAGTTGGAGGTTCCATTTCTGCAAACCATACTTCCCAACATTACAGTTCAAAGGATACAGACATTTAAGTCCCACATCTGACCTACAAAGCCGACCTTATAAGCCCTGTGGTACAGCAAAGGTGTAGTGCTGGATGAGAGATACATTTCTCCCAGCAGGATAAAGTTTGGCCGGGATTTTCCCTAAAGTCAAGGACCTGCGATGATGTCACGGTCACATGATCAGCCCATGTGATGTCTACCTCACCTGTGGGTGGGGTTATGGGCTATGCAATGGAGGTTGGTGTTTGGCATATGGTGAGTGTGTGTGAAAGATAATAGGAACTTGGCTGGAGTTAGCCTGAATTTGTTTTACTGGACTACCCGTGCTGCAAAACTTTAGCAGCAAGACTCAAAACAACCCTTGGAATGGCACCTAGCGGATGCCGCTGACCGGGTAGCTGCTTAGTTAAGCCCGTCCCGTGCAAGGGTGAGTCTGAGACCAGTGGTTCTCCTAGCTGGAGTATATTTGTGTCTTTCTTTACTTTCTGCTAACCTGCTGTTTAAAGTGACATTAAACCACTGAAGTTGGACTATAAGTCTGTGTTGCCTCATTACTGCGGCCCTGCCACTGCCTACCAGAGCAAAACCCTACAGCCCCCAAAGTGCCCATGACTAGAGATGACGATGAGTGAATTTGTTTGGATTTTGGCTCCGAATCTGATTTTAACATATTCGTGCCATATTCAAACACTATTCGGTCTTATGATCGGTTCCGAACATATTCGCTAATTTCTACTCCCATTGACTCTAATGATGTTCGGCTGTATTCGGCGAATATTGCAAAAACAATATTCAATTACAATCGTATTTGAATCTGAACATATTCGCTCATCTCTACCCACGACCACTTTGGCCTACCGAGAACCTGCCAAATTTGGGCAGGGTTTATATAAACTCTACCACTTTTCCCTACATAAGGTGACACTGAATTTGGCAGATGTGAAAATGAGGACATTCCCAACACATTTGGTATTTTTGACAGCTATGCTTAAACCTGTGTAATGGGGGCCAGGGTGTCAGTCGTGGTGAGGGGCTTTAACTCTTCCACACCCTGATGCTCCGCTACTGTAAAATCAGAATGTCCATTTTGTAATGTACTGTGAGTGTTAGTGGTTTCACCCACCTGAGGGCCAGCATTCTCCTCAGAAGACAGAGTTCCTTTTCTTCTCACGCACACACAAATATTGTCTCTGTTCTTTTTTGCAAAACTTTACTTAATTTGTTTAAACTTGCAGCAGTTACAGTCCAGTATTTTCCACATGACACAGAAACTCCCTTCTCTAGATTCTCCATAATACTGTCTTCTGGCACAAGATCTGGTTCCCAGGTACCCAGTACCACAGCTAACTGAGATGATGGTCCCACTTCTTCCAGGGGCTCCCCCCATTCCTCTTCCATACAGGAACATCTCGGGAGTTGCCCAAAAGCCTCGCCATTTGTTCCCTCAGGCTGCCCAGTCCCACTTGCTTCCTATGGACAGTTTCCATCTTTTCTGTAACCAGAGCATTAACTTCAATGTGTCTTCCTCTCTGGCACTGCTTCTGTTCACTTTTTTTTCCCCTCACAACTCTGCACAACTCTTTCTAGAACAATCCAGTTACCTCAGAACTAACTCCTCCCACTAGCTAGCTTCCTAATGGGTTAAACATTTAACTATTACTACTCTGGCTAAAACCAGTTAACCATCTTATCTTACATCTAAATCCACATTCCTGCCTATATAGTGCCCCCCACTGCACTATATGTCACGTCACCTCAGACTATGCTAAACAATAGGCCTAACTATGTTGTTAACTGTCCCTACCTTTTGACAGTTAGAGTGATCAATGAGTGGAACAGGCTGCCACGAGAAGTGGTGAGTTCTACTTCAAACAGAGGCTGGACAGACATCTGTCTGGGATGATTTAGCGAATCCTGCTTTGAGCAGGGGGTTGGACCAGATGGCCCAGGAGGTCCCTTCCAACTCTACGATTCCATGATTCTATGATTCTACCTTAGCCCCTAACACAATACAGGTATATAAAAATTACATCACATGTAAACGTATACTATAAATGACATATACACATAAGCACATTATTAAAACATTCACAGTGTACCTGGTTTGATCCAGCAGATGTGCATCGAGGTGCAGGGGTGAGATCAGCCACCAGCACACCCCTTACATACCTCCCTTCTAAAACCATGGTCATCCCTGACCATGCGGTTCTGGTAAAAGTATCAGCAATATAAACATTAGAATAAATACAAGAATATGAAAAGGCATACTATTAAATCAATAATAACTTTGACAACTATTATACATTATATCAAGAGCCTTGCTCCAGTCCAACACGTTTGACCTTACTACAGGTCAGGACTGGTACTGATTCCACTTAATTGGGACCCCAGAGCAAACAGTTCAGTCCACACCAGCTCACCGTCACGTGAGCACAGTCCCTGTATAATCTGGCTCGATCCTCGGGTTCTCCAGACAATGACATGGGTCCACTTGACCCCGGTCTCCACTTCCTGAAACCCGGACAGACAGTTCTCCATAGGACTTTTTAGGTCCGCTGACCAGTCCTTTAAATTGTCTTGAATGTCCAATTCCACACTGTCATCATGGTCCACATGGCCAATTCACTTCAGCTCCACCAGTCCAGGAGCACACAATCTTTCTTCTTCTGACCTGACTCTCACACCAGGTCCTTCCATTTCAAATGGTTTTCCTTGTACATGTTTTCCCCCCTCCTCCTCCCTTCTGTTTTCAGACCACGGCTCCTTTAAAACATGTGCTGCCGTTAACCTCCTGTAAATAAAATTCAGGTTAAGCAAAGACATTTCCACATTTTTTTTAAAAAACACAGTCTTTAAAGCAGCCACACACAGTCCACAGGGCACCATCTCTTCAGAAGGGTCTGAGTCCTGCAATTCAGCTGAAGGGATGTAACAAAAACTTGGAGGGGGAAAACAAATTAGAATCTTACTCAACTGTGGCCACCTTGATCGCATTAACTTCTGGGCTCCTGCCCACGGGACGCAGAACACTCCCTCACAGTATTACAGGGCTCCTACCCTCTGGGATGAGGAACAGTCCCACTTCTCATCAGGACTCTGTGCAATGAGCACAACTTTCACTTTAAGGACCAGTCCACATTACTGTCTTTCATCAGCATCATCATCGTCAGCTTCAGGTCTCCGTGCCCATGCTCGAGCTATCGCTGAAATTCTTCTGGCCACCACATCTTCTAGTGCGCCAAAGCAAACAGACCTAGGCCTCACCGATTCCGTAGGCCTCAGATGGAGCGCATCTGGCTCCCGGTCCCATTCCAGGAACGCCTGCATTTCTGCATCTTTCACCACTCCTGCCACCCAGGCTGTCTGCCTGGAGGATGAAAACGAAGCCTCCACCTGCTGCCGCTGAAGTGAGGGTCCGGGAGACGGGGGTCTGGCATGGTGGGATCAGCACCCAGGGGTTCGGGGCTGGGGGACACTTACCGGCAGTTCCGCTACTGCCGCTCCGTCACCATTGGTGTCCTTCGCCTCTGCAGCGAACTCTCCTGAACAGACGGGCTCAGCATCGGCTCCTCTTTCTGGTCGCCATCTTGCTCCACCCGTAATGTCGTCGTCCAGCCCAACATTTCCGTTTCTTTCCCCTGGCTCCTCCCGGGCCACGGCGGCGCAGGCTCCATCTGCTCCTTCCCTTCAGCATTGGACTCCTTCTACTCTTCAGGAATCCGCTGTAGGAGGTGGAATTTCTTTTTCCTTCGCTTGACCGTGTTGAAGACAGGGTGCTGGTGGTGGTGGATAAGTAACTGGAAGTATTATCCGCTATCCGACCAACCACCTTTTTCACACTGCTCGGGCTTCAATAGTGTTGTCTTGCGGCGGTCCCCTAGGATATCGGACACTAAGGTCCAGCAAAAAGAGGTGGGTGTTTTTGGTGGGCTAATTTCAGCTTGCCCACGGCCCCGGCCTGCACCATCACGTCCATTTGCGCGTCCCTTGCCACGCGCCTTGCCCATTGTAAATGGACTAGAATATTATACACGTTCACTACAAAAAGATGATTTGGGAGGCAACTTGTATGTGATACATGTGCTGGAAAACTACACTTTTGCCTATCGGGACTTTAGGTAAAAATGTGTTTTGCCTTATCAGATTTAATAAGTACGTTAACAGACTGCAAAAATAATACAATGTGTAGGCCTAAAATGGCCAAATTTTTGGCACTGATAAATGAGGCCTGTTAGGGAGATACCACTACGACAAATGTGTGGCCTGTATTTTTCTTATTTTTTGGCTAACTAGTGCTGTATATGTGGCGCCCTTGAGGCTCAGTTGCCACAGAGGTACTGCACCTCCTCCTGAGGTGTGGTGCCCCACCATCATGGTAAGGTGGAGGCTCCTGACCATGCTCCAACACCTGCACCCCACACCACAAAGTAGTGTAGCAAAGCACCTTCGGCAGCTCCCTGCTTGGAGTATAGCAAAGCACCCATTGGTGGCTCCCTTCTTGGGACACGAAACGTGCTGGGAGGTGGGTGGAGTTAGATTACATTTCCAGGAGCGGGAAGAGTTTAAGTCAGTGAGTCAGTAGTTGGTTGGAGAGAGAAGAAGATCCCTAGAGAGAGGGATAGGTGGATGGAAGTGCTTCAGCAGATCCCAGTGGTCTGGGTCTGCTGGCACGGGAAAGAGAGGAAGAGAGAGCAACATAGACTGAAAGCTTGACTCTCCATAGAAAGAAAGGATTAGTACGGAATGTGAGGGGTAAAAGAGAATAGAGGATGTGGGTAAGAGGAGAACCCTTCCTAGAAGTTCTAAGCGCAAGGTCGGGGCCCGGTCCCCGAGGTTGTGCGGATACTAATGTTCCTGCAGCAGACACCGGAGGAATACAAGTAGTGACCACTTTATCCCCACACAAGACTTTGGGACACAACAGCAACAGGATAGTGAGCCGGAACTTAGTAGCAAGTAGTCCCCAAAGCAGGCTACAGCTGTCTGCCGTACAAGTAGAGTTCATAGGAACATCAGACAGGAGGAACTCCAGTGTAACTCAGTACTAGGAGTGCTTCATCTAAAGGCGCTATAAGAGGAGACGTTCAGAAAGGCACAAGTTGGCGGAGTGTTGGAAAGGAGTATTTCATCTGGCCTGGGGGTTGACTGAGTCCCAGACCAGGAGGACACAGCACAGAGGCAGGCACCTGTTTGTACGACAGACTATGAGTAAAGCTTTGGAACTACATGCCCTGGTGTCCTCCACTTTTTCCTGCGTCAACCTGCCCGGCACTGCTACCTCCCCTGCGCCTGACACTACACCATCTAAGTGTCACCATATCTACTCTACCCTGGGACTACAGCCCTGCCTGTGGAGGGCTATACCATCACTGTCGCACCACACCATCTGTCCCAGAGGATCTGTCTGCAGCATCGGCCTAACATCTACATTGCCGAACACCACAGGTGACGTCACGACTTATTTATTCACACTGGACATTTACAATGGGCGCCCAGGGCCACGGGCCGGGTCACAGCTACCGTGACAACTTCCATTGAGATCCACAGGGCCCGGTACCGAGTACCCCACAGCTCTGGTGTGAGGGTGTCCCAACTATAATCACTGAGACACCCAGGACAAAAAAAGGAAAACTGGCCAAACTTTGAGCACGCACAGATATCAGCAGGCACGGAGATACCACTACGACAAATGTGTGGCCTGTATTTTTTGGCTGACTAGTGTATATAAGTACAGTGACAGACGGCAAAAAAAAAATTGAATTTAGGCCTAATAATAATAAATTTTATTTCTATAGTGCCGACATATTCCGCAGCACTTTACATTTCAGAGGGGATTTGTACAGACAATAGACATTACAGCATAACAATAATCACATAGATTATAACAAATACCAAGAGGAATGAGGGCCCTGCTCGCAAGCTTACAGTCTATGAGGAAAGAGGTAGAAACGAAAGGTGGGTGGTAACAGTTGCCCTGATTGTATGGACCAGCCATAATGTTAAGTGTGTTACAATACAGACACAGAGGGCTAATGTATGCATAAAGCATGTGGGAACATGATGCGGGGAACCTGGTTATGGTAAAACTTTTGGCTGTGCCACACAGGGATAGATTAGGTTAATGTGTTGAGGCGATAGACCAGTCTGAATAAATGCGTTTTCAGGGCACGCTTAAAATTATGGGGATTGGGGACTAATCGTATTGACCTGGGAAGTGCATTCCAAAGAATTGGCACAGCACGTGTAAAGTCTTGGAGACGGGAGTGAGAGGTTCTGATTATTGAGGATGCTAACCTCAGGTCATCAGCAGAGCGGAGGGCGCGGGTGGGGTGGTATACTGAAACAAGGGAGGAGATGTAGGGTGGTGCCTAAAAAGACAAAAAATTTTAGCAGATGGATGGATGAGTCGTATCACATATATACCACACTGTGAAATATGTGGCCTGTATGTATTTTTTGGGGGGTTCAGCAAAATAGTGTCATGAAAGTGTGTAAGACACTCAAATAAAAATCTACTCAACCGTACTACATAAAAATTAAATATTTCTCTGCACACTCAAAAGGGATGTTTGGGACCCCTTTAAAATGGCTGGATTTTCACGCTGTGCTAGGAAAAGGATCTGGCTGTATTGTGCACTGCCAAAAAGCAAATGGAGGAAAAAAAAGGTCTCTGGATTGCTTTTTAATAAAAAAAAGCTCTTAGCATTTGCCAAAAAAATTTTCAAAGCCAGTTACACCTGTTGCTAGGTATATACGGGCAATATATCCTACAGGTAGCAGCAGCAGCAGCACCAGAACATCGGAAGGTACTGGATCCTCTTGATGTAGGCAATGAAATGTATATACACACATACAGTGCCTGCAGGCCTTGTACTGATGTGCATAGCGCAACGTACACTACCCTGCCTACCTAACACTGAAACCTATATACTCCGAAATAAGTCCTTAGAAGGACTGCTGGTTTATCTGGATTTGAGTAGTTTACGATGGTAGACCCCACACTGACTAATAAATCCCCAATTCTGACCCTATTTTGGCAGCAGCTCTCCCTACACTCTCTCAATCCGGAGCAGAATGCACTGAGCAGGGCGGCGTCCGGTCTCTTATACCCCTGATGATACTGTGCGGCCAGCCAATGACTGCACGACCACAACAAAGATGGCTGCAGTGTTTCATTGCCTGGCAGACAATCCCTGCATCGTGATTGGGTCTCTGAAGTCCCAAGTTCCTGCTGAGTAATCCCGGAAATGCTCGGTGCTCAATGAGTACACCGAGTATCGTGATACTCGGGCGAGTAACAAGTAGTGGAAAGCATGTTCACTCATCACTAGTCTCCACTCCAATCACTCCAACATGCCTGTCCGATTTTGAAGAAGTGTTCTCTGAAAAGGGGTGTCAATAACTGTCTCCTCATCGTGTGTAGACTGTCCTGGGATTAAGAATGTCAAATCAGATCCTTTGTCTTGGAGTTTCCCTGGGGGTGGGATGTAGTTGACTTTGTGTCTTCCTGTATGTCTGAGTATGGTCTACGACACCCGCATAATCGTCCGTCTGGGGCTCCTTTGACATTGACAATTCCTGACCGACCATGGACTCATTTATCCATGGATTTCATTACGAATCTCGCTTTGTCCTCTGGTAAAACTGTTATCTTAGTTGTGGTGGATAGTTTTAGTAAAACGACATACTTTATTGCTTCACCTGCTCTCCCTAAGGCTAAGACACTGGCTCAGGTTTTTATCACTGAGATTATGAAGCTTCACGGGGTTCCCTCCGATGTGGAGTCAGAGCGGGGGACCCAATTTGTATCTAAATTTTGGAGGGTGTTTTGTGTTCATTTAGGGATGCATCCATCCTTTTCTTCGGGGTTCCATCCTCAAACAAATGGCCAGACACCTAAACCAAAGTTTGGCAACTTGCCTCAGATGTTTTGTCTCACATAGCCAGGAAGCTTGGTCTTATTTTCTACCTCTAGTGATTCAGTACAATTTATGAATCATGGGGGGACAAATACAAACTTATGGCTGATAAGAAATGATTGTCAGGTCTGGACCTGGGGGTGAATGATTTAGTATGGCTAGCCAACAAAAATATTAAACTGAAAGTTCCTTCTTGGAAATTAGGTCCTAGGTTTATTGGTTCTTATAAGGTGGTTGCTGTAATAAAGCCTGTAGCTTTTCATCTCAAGCTTCTACCGACTCTCAAGGTCCATAATGTATTTCACTGGTTTTTGATCAAAAAAATTGTTGCGCCTGTGGAACCGTCACCTTTACCACCGGTTATTGTTGATGGCAATTTAAAATTTCAGGTAGAGAAAATCTTTGATTCCCGCATGGTTTGCTGTTCTGTACAGTACCTAGTACATTGGAAGGGATACGGTCCGGATTAGAGGACGTGGGCATCTGAGGTTAATGCCGGTAGGTTGATGCGGTCCTTTCATTTGGCCCATCTGGGTAAACTTGGTCCCGAGGTACCTGGGGCCCCTCGTCAAAAGAGGGGTGCTGTCAAAAATGTGTCATGCCAACCTGCAACCTGAGAGATCTGTGGGTAGAAATCACTGTGTATTGTGAACTGCAGATCTTCCATTTAGCCTGTGCACTTGGATCCCATATTAAATTAATTTAGTTTCCTTTGGTGCTGAAGAGGTTAACAACCCTTTCTATGCTGGTCAGAAACATGCAGCTCCATTTCAGCTGCTTCTAATCTGGTCATTAACGCTTCCTATAAAACCTGGCCAGACCCTCTGTCCTGCCGGTGAAAGTTCTGCTTCCCTGCTCTTAGGAGACGCCGTGCTGAATAAGAGTTTGCTGTTGCTATTGGAGATCCATCCTTCTTGCTGTGTGGGAGGATTAGAGTTTTTACAGTAGAACAGTAAGGTCGGAGACTCAGGCCTCTCTACCTTTTAACAGTACCTCCAGGCTAGGGATTGTTAGGGTCCCAGCTCCAGGGACAGTTTTGAGACCCCTCTTCCTTACTCAAGACCGTCACAGCATGACACATCCTTAGAGTATATAGTGCTTTCTGTTAAGTGGTATATTGTTTCAGTGGTATACAACACTCCAAAAAAGCGTTGCAGCATTTTTCGAGATTCAATTAGTCTTCCATACATGCAATGTGCTTAATGGGAGACAAGGCACCAAAGACAGGAGACTATCATGAGACTACGGAGAGAGCGACTGAAGGAATATCGGAACCAGACCAAGCTGGCTCAACAGTCGAAGGTGGCAGGAGGTCGGGAACTGGCTGCTTTCCCAAAACCTCCAACACCTGAACCCATGCTGCAGCCTTTACCGCTGGAATTATTTTAGACTGCAGACAGAAGAGCCAGGATCCAGCAACTAGTTAGCAGACTGCAGGGTCTAGACTAGATGGAAGAGAGAAGGAGGCAAGCCAGGACTAGGGCTGTAGGCATGGTAGTGGATCCGCTAGCTGCAAGGTACCGAGAGTTGGCATCGCAGGGGGAGGACATTACGTACAACCGGCAGTGCAGATGGGGGGTTCATAGAAGAGTTTGGGACCCGTCATCACATCTCATTCAACAAGTGGGCAGTAAAGACTGAACGCTTGCCTCTAAGGCTGCAAGACCTGATTGTTGCAACCAGGATAACATTCCTCAAAATGGAGGGGCAGCATCACTGGTATGCGAAGTGTGATCCCAGAAGGAAAGAATAGGATGAACCCTTCTTGTGAAATGAAAGGGCCTGGCAGAGGCTCTTCAAGAAAGGGCTACCACCCCTGACAGATCAGACTGTCATTGTGTTTCTCACCTCCTATGTGGAAGCTGACAATGGTGTAGGTCACATAAGGGACTGTCATCCATTTTAAAATGTTGAGGGCTCCGGCATTACCCAAAGCTGGGTCACTTATAGCCAAGGCACCCTGGAATCGGGGTCCACGAAGCAGGTGGAGGTAGTCCCCTCAGCCTCCTGAGGAAAGAGAAGAAGCAGCAGATACCTGAAGAGGATTACTGTATTATCCTCCTTATAATTTTTTTCCTGGCTTTGCACTTTGTACAAAGTCATTATGAGTGTAGGAGATTGGAGTGCATAAGCTACACTTTCAAGATATTTGAATGAAGCCTTCATTTGTTGCCTTTCCGGGGTCTATGGATGACCCTCCTTATAATTTTTTCCTGGCTTTTCGCTTTGTGCCAAGCCTTTATGTTTCTGAAGCACTCCAGTTGGTGCCTTGAAGGGTGTATGGATGACCCTACATGTAATTTTTGACGGTCTCTGCGCTGTGCACAGAGCCTCTGAGTGTAGAAGTACCACAGCTAAACTTTGTCTATAATATTTGAATGAGGTAATATAGTTGGTGCCTTTAAGAGTGTATGGATAACCCTGCTTGTAATTTTTGGCAAGCTTTGTACTTAGAGCATAGCCTTCATGAGTCTAGGAGTACCACTACATGACAATTTGAACAGAATGTGTATGAGGCTCGCCTTCATAATAAAAATTATTTTATTTCTATAGTACCAACATATTCTGCAGGACTTTACATTTTAGAGGGGACCTGTACAGACAATGAAAGACATTACAGAGTGACAATCACATAAATCAACAGATACCAAGAATAGCGAGGGCCCTGCTTGCAAGCTTACAATCTGTAAGGAAATACACAAAAGGTGAATGGTAACGATTACTTGCATTGTACGGTTCATCCATCAATATAACAAATAGGGTGTTCACGTAATGCTGCAAGAACCGTTCACCAACCAGTATGTGGAACTGTAAAGACACAGAGGGCTACTACGTGCATGTTGGATGTGTGAACAGATGATATGAGGGCCCTTGTTTTGAAGAAAATTTTGTATGGGCAAAACAAGGATAGTTAAATAAGTACCGTACATACTCGCGTATAAGCCGAGATTTTCAGCCCATTTTTTGGGGCTGAAAGTCCCCCTCTCGGCTTATATGCGATTCATATACCAGGGATCTGTGGGGGAGGGGGATTGGAGGTGTCGGAGATCATACCCCCTGGCACATCTCTGCAGCCCCCCTGCTTCTCCCATGCCTTCCTTCAGCGGTCACGTTGTACAGCTCAGTAAAGTCATCAATATGCGCATATTCATGACTTTAATGAGCGGTACCACATGACCGCTGAAGGAAGGAAGATCTGCCGGAGACGCAGGGGCTGCAGAGACCGCACCAGGAGGGGGTAAATATATGCAATATTCACCTGTCCCCGGTCCATCACTGCACCCGCTCTGTCCTCCGCGACCTCTGTCAGTGACGTTCAGGCAGCAGAGGGCACGATGACGTAGTTAGTGCGCGCCCTCTGCCTGCACAGTCAATGACAGAGGACCTGGAAGACAGAGCGGGCACAGCGATGGACCTAGAACAGGTGACTATCGCAGGTGCCGGGGCCCTGAGCCACCGGCACCTGGCCTCCAGTGACGAGAGGTGAGTATGTCATTTTTTTATTTGCAGCAGCGGCATATGGGGACATAATCTATGGAGCATTTTATGGGGCACCTTATGGGGGCATAATCTATGGAGCATTTTATGGGGCAGCATATGGGGCCTATTCAATGGGGCTGCATATGGGGCATAATCTATGGAGCATCTTATGGGGGCATAAACTATGGAGCATTTATGGGGGCATAATCTAAGGAGCATCTTATGGAGCATCTTATTGTGGCATAATCCATGGAGCATCTTATGGGGGCATAATCTATGGAGCATTTTATGGAGCAACTTATGGAGGCATAATCTATGGAGCATCTTATGGGGCATAATCTATGGAGCATTTTATGGAGCAACTTATGGAGGCATAATCTATGGAGCATCTTATGGGGCATAATCTATGGAGCATTTTATGGGGCCATAACCTTTACGGAACAGTATGTGGGGCATATTATTCTATGGGGCATCTTATGGGGCCATTATTAACCTTTGTGCAGCATTATATGGGGTGTATTTTGTATGGAGCACCTTATGGGGCCATCATGAACTTTATGGAGCATTATATAGGGCTTCTGATTCAATATGGATACTCAAAAACATTTTACCTACTGATGTCTCAATTAATTCTACTTTTATTGGTATCTATTTTTATTTTTGAAAATTTACCAGTAGCTGCTGCATTTTCCACCCTAGGCTTATACGCGAGTCAATAAGTTTTCCCAGTTTTTTGTGGAAAAATTAGGGGGGTCGGCGTATACTCGGATCGGCTTATACACGAGTATATACAGTATCGTGAGATGACAGGCCAGTCTTTATGTCTAATACAGGGTGTATCTGAGTCCATCTGTGTCCTTCTGAGTTCTTAATTTTTTGACACTTCTTGCTTCCTCCGTAAGTTACACTGACTAGAGTTGAGCGACTTTGGTCGGATCGGGTTTCATGAAACAAAATTTGCTTCAGATGAAACTGGTCCGACTAGGGCAAAAAAAAGTCTGAGTTTCGTGAATGTCATCCGCTCAGTGCCGACTTTTATTCCCCATTGACTTGCATTGGGGTCGGGTTTCGGACAACTTTTTTTGCCCTAGTCGGACCAGTTTCATCTGAAACAAATTTTGTTTCATGAAACCCGATCCGACCAAAGTCGCTCAACTCTAACACTGACATTTCCAATTTTTTAATAAAAAAATAAATTTTGGTTTAGTTAAGTTATTGTTATTATTTTTTTTATCTTTTGGAATTTTGATATATATACAAGTCAGTAAATAGGAAAAATGTTTCTTAATATTTTTTTTCCTGTAAACTCCAAGTCCTCTTTATGTTTTATTGTCACTTCTTAACCCCTTTATCCCCCGAGGCTGTTTACACCTTCATGACCAAGCCAAATTTTACAATTCTGTCCAGTATCACTTTAAGGCCGGCGTCAGACTTGCGAGAAACTCGCGCATCAATACCCGACACTGCCGCCGGCACTCGGGACCGGAGTGTGCGGCTGCATGTATTTCTATGCAGCCGCACACTCCGGTCCCGAGTGCCAGTGGCAGTGCTGGGTATTGATGCGAGAGACTTGCGCGAGTTTCTCGCATAGCTCTCGAAAGTCTGACTCTGGCCTATGAGGCAATAACTCTGGAATGCTTCAATGGATCCCATTGATTTTGAGATTGTCTTTTTGTGACATTTTGTATTTCAGATAGTGGTAAAATTTATTTGATATGACGCGTTTATTTGTGAAAAAAACTAATTTGGTGAAAAATGTGAAAATTTCACAATTTTAAAACTTTTAATTATTATGCCCTTAAATCAGAGAGATGTCACACAAAAAGTTAATAAATAACATTTACCACATGTCTACTTTACATCAGCACAATTTTTGAAAAATAATTTTATTTTGTTAGGAAGTTATAAGGGTTAAAAGTTGACCAGCGATTTCTCATTTTTCCAGCAACATTAACAAAACCATTTTTTTAGAGAGCACATCACATTTAAAGTGACTTTGAGGGATCTATGTGAAAGAAAATACTCCAAAGTGACACCATTCTAAAAATTACACCCATAAAGGTGCTCAAAACAACATTCAAGTAGTTTATTGACCCTTTAGGTACTTGACAGGAATTAATGGAATGTAGAAGGAAAACATTAACATTTAACCTTTTTCATAAAAATTTTACTTTAGACTCCAATTTTTTATGATTACAAGAGTAAAAGGACAAAATGGACTCCAAAATTTGTTGTGCAATTTTTCCTGAGCATGTTGATACCCCACATGTGGGGGAAAACCACTGTTTGGGTGCATGGCAGTGCTCAGAAGGGAAGGAGCGGCATTTGTCTTTTTGAATGCAAAATGTGCCAGAATAATTAGCAGATGCCATGTTGCATTTGGACAGCCTCTAATGTGCATTAAACAGTGAAAACCCCACATTTTTAGCTCCAAATTTTGCATTTTTACAAGAGAAACAGGAGAAATTGCACCATACAATTTGTTCAATTTCTCCCGAGTACGTTTATACCCCATATGTGGGGGAAAACCACTGTTTGGGTGCATGGAAGGGTTCAAAAGGAAGGAGCGCCATTTGACTTTTTGAATGCAAAATTTGCTGGAATAATTAGTGGATACCATTTACCTAGGAAATGGAACAGCCACAAGTGACACCATTTTAGAAACTAGGCCCCTCTGGGAACTTTCCTAGATGTATAGTGAGCACCGCAAACCCCCAGGTGCTTCACAGAAGTTTCTAACATTGAGCTGTTAAAATAAAAAATTCACATTTTTCCCACAAAAATATTTATTTTCCCCAAATTTTGCATTTTCACAAGAGTAACAAGAGAAATTGCACAGTACAATTAGTTGCACAATTTCTCCTGAGAACGCTGATATCCAATACGTGGAGGAAAACTAATGTTTGGGTGCACAGCTGGGCTTGGAAGAAAAGGAGCACAATGTGACTTTTTGAATCCAAAATTAATTAGATTAATAAGATACACCATTTTACAAACTTCACCTCTCAATGAATTCATCTAGGGGTAGAGTGATCATACTGACACCACAGGTGGGTCACCGAGTTTTATAATACCATTGGGCAGTGAAGAAAAAAATAATTACATTTTTGCCACCCAAATTTTTTTTTACCCCAGATTTTACATTTTCACACTGGGAAATGGGTAAAAATATCACCAAAATTTGTCCCACAATTTCTGCTGAATGTGGAAATACCCCATATGTAGCTATATAGTAATGCTTAGCCACACGGCAATTTTCGGGAGGGACAGAGTGCTATTTGCCTCCTGGAATGCAGATTTTCCTAGAATAGTTTGTGGACTCCATATACAGAGTCCCTAAGTGCTAGAAGAGCAGAATCCCCCCTCAAGTAACCATATTTTGAAAATTATACCCCTTTGAGAATTTATCTACAGGTGTAGTGATGATTTTGACTCCATGGGTGTTTTCTAGAAACAAGTAGAAGTGGATGTTACTGAGTGAAAATTGCAAACTGCCATTGTAGTAACCAGTACGTTGTAGTGACCAGTATGCTATGTGCAGCTCATGTTTCTGGAGACACGCACCTGTAAATTAGGTGGGCTGTCATCGCTACACAAATGCCAAACATGTAAAAATACAAAAATCTGAATACTCAGGAGAGAAATACGAATAAAATAGGAACTAAATCTGTCCACTACTGAATCATTGACTGGTCTCTAAGCCCCACCCTCCTGGTAATGCCCTGGTCTACCCCAGAATGCTCTCTTGCAACCAAAGAGCCTCAGAAAATCCAAGACAATGGCAACTATGTGAATAGGCTATGGGACTTAGACACCTACCATGACTACGTCACTAAACAAGAGCTATTGTTTTACAGCCAGGATACTAATTTCCCACATTACATACATACATACATGAAGACAAGCACATCAGGTCCAAGGACTGAGAAAGTCAGTAATGTCACCAAAATGGATGGTCACACTGCTGAACTTTGGATTCTTCACAAAATTAGTACATTTTATATAGTTTTTATCACGTTTGTACCAGACACAATAAAATAAATAGCCCAAAATACATAACAGGTCACTTGCAGGAAAATGTCAGAGCTACTCATAGAAACCATATGACTTCCATTTTAAGTCACTTGAAGATCAAGTTGTTGCACTGCAATATCACATCTAATGATTGTCAACCTACTGCGACTATGATGCATCCATGGCAAAAATAAAATCAACCCTCTTCTGTCTGCGCTTTTGCGTTTAAACAACTTAATTGTAGCACTAAAAGTCGTGCAACAAGATGTCTGTAACAGTTGCACAAATGTTTATTTAAAAACCTACACAAGAGGATGTAATTGACTGTAAAAAATCTTCCTTTTGTGCCTTTACTTTTGACCTGGCTTTTACCTATTCCTGCATCTGTTTCTCCAGCTGTTTAGACAAACTCTATGGTATGTAATTAACCATGTCTGCCATCTGCTGTTAAAAAGAGAGTATTACAAAGCGCTGTCCAGTCAGAGAGGTAATATTAATAATGCTGGTATTACAGTGTTTTACTGCAGTATATCACAGATCAATTCATTCACAGTCACACGTACAATGCAGGTACAGAACCTAACTTAGGGCCCTGTCACACATAGCGACTCACCAGCGATCCCGACAACGATATCAACGTGTCAGGATCGCTGGTGAGTCACTACATGATCGCTGGTGAGCTGTCAAACAGACAGCTTCACAGCGATCAGCACCAGTGACGACGAGCAGGCGGCGTCGCTGTTTACTTTAGTTACCAGCGCGCTGATGCAGGAAGCTGGTAACTAAGGTACACATCGGGTTTCTAAGGGGTGTGCGCCACTTAGAAACCCGATGTGTACCTTGGTTACCAGCTCCCTGCACCAGCAGGCTGGTAAGTAAGGTACACATCGGGTTTCTAGGCGCTGCGCGCCCCTTAGAAGCCCTGCGTAGTTACCAGCTCCTGCTCACTGGTCGCTGGTCTCCCACAGTGATGCGTGCTGGCCAGCGGGAGACCAGTGACCGCAAAAATGTCCAGAGGTTTCCACAGCGATCAGCGATACCCGGCAGGGGGGTCGGTCGCTGATAGCTGTCACACACAGCCATCTCGCTGGTGAGAGTGCTGATGCGTCACAAAACTTGTGACTCAGCAGCGATCTCGCTAGCAGGATCGCTGTGTGTGACGGGAGCTTTACACTTGAATCTTTAGATTATTATTCACAGACTGTGACTACCACTCCCATTTTGTGAATGGGCAGGCAGGTGTGGTATATGAAGGAACAGGTAGAGACCTGTTCACAGAGCAGGTGCTAGTAATGGTACAGACAGGAAAGAGTGGAGTATGACGGAACAGGTTTGGACCTGTTCACACAGGAGGAGAACCGCAAGGCTGCGGAGAATAGTAGAGCAGCAAGAGGTTCTGCAGCAGCAGAACTAGAACCAAGCAGAACCACAAGAGTACGGAGCACAGGCAAAGCCTAAAGAGTACAGAGCAGGCAGAGTCGCAAGAGAGCGGAGCACGAGCAGAGCCGCAAGACTGCAGAGAAGAGTAGTAGAGCAGCAAAAGGTTCTGCAGCAGCAGAACCAGAACCTAGCAGAACCGCAAGAGTACGGCGCACAGGCAGAGCCTAAAGAGTACAGAGCAGGCAGCGTCACAAGAGAGCAGAGCACGAGCAGAGCCGCAAGACTGCGGAGAAGAGTAGTAAAGCAGCAAGAGGTTCTGCAGCAGCTGAAGCAGAACTGCAAGAGTATGGAGCACAGGCAGAGCCTAAAGAGTACAGAGCAGGCAGAGTCGCAAGAGAGCGGAGCATGAACAGAGCCGCAAAAGTGTGGAACACAAGCAGACAGGGAGGACACAAGGAAAGACACAGCAGGGAAAGAAGCCAAAGACGGAGACAGACAGACAGACAGACAGAGGTAGGACAGAGTTCAGACAAGATGACAGTGCGAGACAAGGTACAGGACCAAGGACACAGGGACCAGAGTATACACATGTACAAAGCAAGGCTGGAACAAAGACACAGAGACCAGGATATTCTTCCTCGTGGAGGGCAGACAGACAAGTACCAAGCAAAACAAGGATTAAAGCCTCCAGAGAAGGAGGAACACAGAGCAAGACCTGGCAGCTCAGTAGCAAGACACTAACTGAGTAAACACAATACACGGGCAAGATCCACTGGGTGAAGCTGCCCTAATTACTAGAGGGCTCTTGGTAATTGGTCAGGGACACATTAGACAGGTGCGCCCTGATTCCATAAGAACCAGAGAGTTCCGGCACCGCCCCCCTATGCACACAGCCAGGAAACATGCACAGAGCAAACAGGAGACGAGGCACAGAACATGGAGCTGGCCGCAGACAGAAATCACAGCATGACCTGGAGCAATGAGTAAGTTGGTGTGTGGGGGATGGGAGGCCATGCAGTGATGCCAGCAGGGTTGTTACAATCGTGCAGACCCATAGACTTACTGATTTCCATTGACTAGATTCTGAAACTGGACGCACAGTGATCTCCGCCGAGCACTGAACTGAGGTTCCTGTTCTAATCCTCAAAACACCGGATTGTGTCAGAAGCCCAGACAGAGCCCCAACAGAGCCATTCACTTCAATGAATGTCAGCCACGCTCTTGTCCACGTCTGAAAATGGCAAATACTACGAGGACGAACGTCACGCAGTGTCCAAAGCTACTTATTTAGCTTTAATGAAGTGAATGGCTCTGTGCGGGTTTCCGTCAGAATCCTACGGAGCGTACTGTGTGTGTGTGCACCTAGCCTAGGGATTGACCCCTTTCATAAGATTTTGGTACCTAGGGTCAGTTTATTATAAAAAAGAAACCGCTCCTTCCTGCCCTTCTTGTGTCCAGTGCTGAGTCTCTGCCACTGTTCCCGATGTCTGATATTGGCCGTAGCGCTGGCGTGAGGTCAACAGTGCGGCACCCAATTCATGAACTCAGCAGCTCTAAGCAGGGTGCTCTGTATACACAGGCAGAGCTCGCTGATTGGCTACTGCACTGCCAACGTGAAATCAGCGTTGCAGCCAATATCAAATACTGGAGGAGGAGACTGAGCACTGGATCCAGGGAGGATGAGTAAAGCACGGTTTATTTGTTTTCTTGTAACACCATTTAAGGTATCCAGTTCCTGAATGTAGCCTATTCAGGAGATTTGTACATTTTCAGAGCTTATGTGCAGTGAGATGGCTGCACACCATTATACGCTGATGCCACCTAGTGGTGGAAAGATATACGCATACAAGGAGCATGCAGTGTAAAGATATATGCATACAAGGAGCATGCAGTGTAAAGATATACGCATACAAGGAGCATGCAGTGTAAAGATATACGCATACAAGGAGCATGCAGTGTAAAGATATACGCATACAAGGAGCATGCAGTGTAAAGATATATGCATACAAGGAGCATGCAGTGTAAAGATATACGCATACAAGGAGCATGCAGTGTAAAGATATACGCATACAAGGAGCATGCAGTGTAAAGATATACGCATACAAGGAGCATGCAGTGTAAAGATATACGCATACAAGGAGCATGCAGTGTAAAGATATACGCATACAAGGAGCATGCAGTGTAAAGATATACGCATACAAGGAGCATGCAGTGTAAAGATATACGCATACAAGGAGCATGCAGTGTAAAGATATATGCATACAAGGAGCATGCAGTGTAAAGATATACGCATACAAGGAGCATGCAGTGTAAAGATATACGCATACAAGGAGCATGCAGTGTAAAGATATACGCATACAAGGAGCATGCAGTGTAAAGATATACGCATACAAGGAGCATGCAGTGTAAAGATATACGCATACAAGGAGCATGCAGTGTAAAGATATACGCATACAAGGAGCATGCAGTGTAAAGATATACGCATACAAGGAGCATGCAGTGTAAAGATATACGCATACAAGGAGCATGCAGTGTAAAGATATATGCATACAAGGAGCATGCACACATGCCCAGTCATTGTATCTGTACGACTTCCTAGAAATGTGCCATAAGGCTTCCATCTCAGGTTGTGCAGGCTCTGCCAGGTGCTCTACACATGGGGCTATATCTCTAGTGCTTCTTGGGAAGAATTTCTCATACAGACGGCATACAATAAGGATTGTGTCCATTTTTCTGCTGGTTTGTACAGAATCTATGTGCTCACGTTGCGGATTTGTCTGTGGAATTTTCTGCGCAGATTCTGCATCTCTTGGCAGAAAACGCAGGTAAAAATCTGCGTGTTTTTTATGCAGATTTTCATGTAGTTTTTGATGCGGATTTCTATGCGTTTTTGTAAGCTAAATAAAGATCTATTATTTAACCAAAAAAGAATTGTGATATAATTTCTTTGTCCAACCTCTTCTTTTATATACTCCATTGAAGGATAATGTTTACACACACAGATAGATTAGATATATCTATAGATAGATAGATAGATAGATCTATACATAGATAGAAAAATCTATAGATAGATAGATCTATAGGTCTATCTATAGATCTAAAAACGATAAATGGTGGCGCATAAATACGCTGGACTGCAGTATGCTATCATTCAGCGTGTGTCTCCGGCCGGGACATCGCTGTATCACATCGTTACTTCATCGCTTCACATTTGAATAGATCGGACTCTTTATCAAACATCCATCATCGGACAATATTACCTGAAGCAACACCGGCACTCTAGCCTGTTCATCTGATCCTCATGCCAAGGACTTAAGGTAACCGAGTATTTCACCCGTTACCGCTGCTTCATTTTTTCAATAGAGTCCAGTGTAGGAATAGTTAATATTGACACACAAGGTCATTCTACAATATATTATAATATGTTCCAATAGATATATGGACTCATTCACCTTTGGCTACTCTGGATAAAGCAACTGTAATGTTCCGTTGATTTTCACTTCCTAAGCGCAAGATTTGAGCACGTGGCCAGAATAGCACCTATGATTTTAGGTAATATCCAGCGCCCATAATATCTGCTTAGATTGTATAAGTAGATTACTACCTATAATATTTAATTATTTGATCTTATTTTTTCTCAGAATTAATTTTATATTTTACTAATTATTAGTGTCTCTTATCTGTTCTGGAATTTTGACAAGATCTTCACAGGAATTATTATCCTAAATTTTTGCACACCAGCACTACAGTACTATCATATTTCAAGGTAAATGTCAACTGATTTATGCTTGAATATTGGTTTATTCTCTAAAAAAATTACAATTTTTATTGGCTGCAGTTTTATGTATTTGTTGCGGTTTTATTAACCGGTTTTTAGGATTCAATACACAGCCTTAATTGTTGCGGTTATATTAACCAGCCCTTCAGATTTAATCGCAATTTATTTCACTAGAAACCTGCGCAGAAATTCTTATTTTATTTCTGACTATCTATAGATCTATCTATCCATCTATAGATCTATATCTATCTATCTATCTATCTATAGCTATATCTATCCATTTATAGATAGATATATAATACCAAGCCCGATGTTTAGTAATAAACATAAAATGTTACATAAAAAGTTAAATAAAGGCACACGCACACACACACAAAATCTGCGTAGGCCGGTGTTATACTTGCGAGAAACTCGCACTAGTCTCGCACCTCAGTACCCGGCACTGCCACCGGCACTTGGACTGGAGCATTCAGCTACATAGAAATACATGCAGTTGCATACTCTGGTCCAGAGTTCCGGCGGTAGTCCCGGGTATTGAGGTGCGAGACCCGTGCGAGTTTCTCACAAGTGAGACCCCTGCGGGCTCCCGTGCAATTTTCTGCACTAGAGAGGGAAAGCCAGCGACTGGGGGCCGATGTTTATAGTCAAGGAAGGGGTTAATACCCATGGATCTTCCCAGGCTATGAATATCAGCCCGCAGCTGTATATTTAGCCTTTAACTGGCTATTAAAATAGGGGGACCACCCCAAAAAAACGATGTGCGGTCCCCCTATAATTAATAGCCAGAAATGGCTGTGCAGACAGCTGCGGGCTGATATTAATAGCCCAGGAAGGGGCCATGGATATAGCCCCCTCGACTACAAACAACAGCTCACAGGCGCCCCAGAAATGGCACATCTCTAAGATGCGCCAATTCCAGCACTTAGCATCTTTCTTTCCACTGCCGTGAAGCAGTGGCATATGGGGTAATATTTGTGGGGTTGATGTCACGTTTGAATTGTAAGGTGACATCAAGCCTGGCTTAGTAATGGAGAGGCGTCAATAAGATACCTATCCATTACTAATCCTAGAGTTGGTAAAGGGTTATAAAAGACACAGCCAGAATAAAGTATTTTAGTGAAATAAAATACTAAACACAGTTTCCCATTTTTATTATTACTTCTAATTCCTGCGACACCCTCGATCACCTGTAAAAAAATAATAATAAACCAACAGCATACTCCCTATTCTGACGTAATCCATTTAATAACGAGTGTCCAACGACGATCTCCCCTATAGAGCAGTCACATCAGGAGATGTGACCTCTCTACAGGGCCTCCAGTGACTTACTGACAGGAGAGAATGGCTCCTGCAGTGTTATCACTGAGGGTTCACTGTAGTTCATGCTCTCACTTTACGGCATTGCTGCGTGAGAATTTTCCCACGCAGCTGTGCCGCAAGTGACAGCCTGAACTCCAGTGACCTCTGATGGCAGAGTGATAAACTGCAGGAGAATACCTGCTTTCATTGTATCACTGGAGGCCCCTGGAGAGAGGTCACATCTGCCGATAAGACAGCTGTCCACGGGAGATCGTCGAGGGACAGTCATTGCTGCATGGATTACGTTGGAACAGGGAGTATACTATTGCTTTATTATTTTTTTTTTTTTTTTTTACAGGTGATGGAGGGAATCGGGGATTAGCTGTATGGTGAGTATGTACTGTATACGTATGTATGTGTTTTTTTTTTTTTACACTTGAACACACTAGCCTGATGATGGGACTACTACTGTCTAATCATCGGCTAACTGTCACTGTAGCAGGCATAACCGGATGGCACTAGTAGTCCCATCAGATGATGCCTGCCTTCATACAGACCCGCACACACACACAACCACGCACACACCTGCAGACTCCCGTACACACACACATACCCGCACAGATTATCTGCATACACATAGCTCCGCCCACACACATAGTCTTCGCCCACACACTCTTCCTCCTCCCGATCTGCAGCGTTTCTTGCACGCAACTCTGCAATAGAATCGCAGATCATTTTTAAACCTGCAGTTTTTCTGTGGATTTGCCTGACTCAATGGAAGTCAATGGGTGCAGAAACGCTGCAGATCTGCAAAAAGAATTGACATGCTGCGGAAAATAAAACACTGCAAATCCGACGGATTTTTCTGCAGCATGTGCACAACAAATCTCAATTTCCCATAGATTAACATTGGTGGTGCACTACACTGCGGATTTGATGCAATTCCGCGCATCCAAAAACACTGCGGAAACGCATCAAAATCCACAATGTGTGCACACAGCCCTAAGATGCAAATGCGCTAACATTGAGACACTGCCACAACATGCAAACCAAAAGGGGACACTGCCTCTACATACAAACCAAAAGGGGCACTGCCTCTACGTGCAAACTAAAAGTGGGCACTGTCACTACATGCAAACTAAAAGAAGGCACTGCCACTACAGGCAAGCAAAAGGGGGCACTGCCTCTACATGCAAACTAAAAGCGGGCACTGCCACTACATGCAAACAAAAAGAAGGCTCTGCTACAACATGCAAACAAAAAGGGGCACTGCCTCTACATGCAAACCAAAAGGAGGCACTGCCTCTACTTGTAAACCAAAAGGGGGCACTGCCTCTACATGCAAACTAAAAGAAGGCACTGCCACAAAATGCAAAAAAGGGGGCACTGCCTCTACATGCAAACAAAAAGGGGGCACTGCCTCTACGTGCAAACCAAAATGGGGCACTGCCTCTACATGCAAACTAAAAGTGGGCCCTGCAACTACATGCAAGCTAAAAGAAGGTACTGCTACAACATGCAAACAAAAAAGGGGCACTGCCTCTGCATTTAAACCAAAAGGGGACACTGCCTCTACATGCAAGCTAAAGGTGGGCACTGCCACTACATGCAAACTAAAAGAAGGCACTGCCACAACATGCAAACAAACGGGGGCACTTTCTCTACATGTAACCCAAAAGGGACACTGCCTCTACATGCAAACTAAAAGTGGGCACTGCCACTACATGCAAACTAAAAGAAGGCACAGCCAAAGCATGCAAACAAAAAGGGGTCATTGCCTCTACATGTAAACCAAAAAGGGCACTGCCTCTACATGCAAACCAAAAGCGAGCACTGCCTCTACATGCAAACCAAAAGGGGGCACTGCCTCTACATGCAAACCAAAAGGGGCACTGCCTCTACATGCAAGCCAAAAGGGGGCACTGCCTCTACATGTAAACCAAAAGGGGCAATGTCTCATTATTCAAACCAAAAAGGGGCACTGCCTCTACATGCAAACTAAAAGTGGGCACTGCCACTACACACAAACTAAAAGAAGGCACAGCCACAGCATGCAAACAAAAATGGGGCATTGCCTCTACATGTAAACCAAAAAGGGCACTGCCTCTACATGCAAACCAAAAGGGGGCACTGCCTCTACATGCAAACCAAAAGGGGCACTGCCTCTACATGCAAACCAAAAGGGGGCACTGCCTCTACATGTAAACCAAAAGGGGAAATGTCTCATTATTCAAACCAAAAAGGGGCACTGCCTCTACATGCAAACTAAAAGAAGGCACAGCCACAGCATGCAAACAAAAAGGGGGCATTGCCTCTACATGTAAACCCAAAAGGGCACTGCCTCTACATGCAAACCAAAAGGGGCACTGCCTCTACATGCAAACTGAAATGGGGCACTACCACTACATGCAAACTGAAATTATTATTATTATTATTTATTATATATTCCACCATTAATTTCATGGTGCTGTACATGAGAAGGGGTTACATCAAAATACAAATATCACTTACAGTAAACAAACTAACAATGACAGACAGATACAGAGGGGAGAGGACCCTGCCCTTGCAGGCTTACATTCTACAGGATGGTGGGGAAGGAGACAGTAGGTCGGGGTTTCAGTAGCTCCAATGGTGTTGAGGTGGCCGCATGGTCATTACAGGTTATAAGCTTTTTTGAAGAGATGAGTTTTCAGGTTCCGTCTGAAGGATACAAATGTGGTGGATAACCAGACATTTTGGGGCGCAGAATGTGTGTGTATGACACGTTTTTCTATTTGAGGTCTAAGGAGTACAATACAAAATAATATTGTGGTACCGTGTTAGCCAGAAAAATAGTATATAAGCCGAGGCACCTAATCTTGCCACGAAAAACTGGGTAAATTTATTGACTCGAGTATAAGCCGAGTATGCATTGTCCCCTCATTCCTATCCTGGTATGCATGGCTCCCCCATCCCTGTCCTTGTATACATGGCTCCCCCTCTTGCTGTCCTTGTATGCATGGCTCCCCCGTCACCTCCTTGTATGCATGGTTACTATATAAAAAACATCCTACTTACCTTGCCTGCATGCCCTCACTGCATCTCGTTCGGGTGCCAGCAGCTTTTCCGCCGAGCGATCTTGTGGCCCCGCTTATTAAGGTAATAAATATTTACTCCACACCTATGGGAGTGGAGAGGCGTGAATATTCATTACCTTAATGAGCAGGGCCATGTGATCGCTCGGCAGAAGAGCTGCTGGCGCCGGAATGAACGAGATGCAGCGAGGGAGCGCAGGAAGGTAAGTAGGATGTGTGCTGGAAGCTGGTGGCTGTGGCTGACACTGTGCGCTCTTACAGAGAAATGAATATTCATTTCTCTTTATCAGTGGCACAGGCTTTAGCCATAGCCGCCGGCTCCTACCTCTGTGACATGCTGCTCCACTGCTCCCCCTCCCCCACCGGCTTCTGGCACAATGACTCATGTATAAGCCAAGGGGGAGTTTTCAGCACAAAAAAAGTGCTGAAAAACATGGCTTATACACAAGTATATACAGTAAGTAACACTCTGCACTTACAATTGCTCAACTTGCCTTTCTACCCAGTTAATTATTCTCTTTTCTCTGATAAATGTAGAAACAGGATGTCTGTTGTCCCTGCATTATCATTCTCCTCTTCAACTAATGACCCAACTGCTCATCCTCCCCCACCACAGATTTTTGCAGTGACACACTACTTGTGCAGAGAAAATTGACCTCCTGTTTTTTCATAGAGTTTAGGACTCATACCCATATGTGAGAAAAAAAATGGTCTGATATCAGGACCGAAAAAATGGACAAGTGTCATGCGAGTACAATGTGATTTTTCTCACATAGCATCCGTATGACATCCGTATGACATGCGTATAAAATGCATTTTTTTCTCAGCAACTATTTTTCTACAATCATTTACTGCACCATTTAACAGTGTTCTATAACACAGAATGGTAAGGTATCTTTAAAAAACGGATGGCATACGCATGGTGAGAGTGCTGTGCGTTTCTTTTCTGGCACCCATTGACTTGCATTGGCAAGTCTTTTCTGAGAATCGCAGCAATACGCAGCATGCTGCGATTTTTTTCTCAGTCCAATTTCAGCTGAGAAAAAAATCGCAGATGAGATGTCACCCACTGAATAACATTGGTCCAAGTGCAATCCGATTTTTTATCGAATTGCACTCGTCCGTTTTTCTCGCAAATGGGTATGAGCCCTTAGACTGATTAAGCTAGTCAGTTTTTTAATCATAGACATAACAGAAAACAGAAGAATTAGCTGGGTGGAACAGTAAAATGAGCAATTGTAGGTACACAGTGCTATATAATATGGTGACTGCAATATATTAAAATAATAAAATCTTTGATGGGAGGAGCAGCCCATTTTCATTTTTGCCTTCCTGTTTTTGCTCCCGTTTCCCAGAGCCATAACTTTTTTATTTTTTCTATCAATATGGCCATGTGAGGGCTTGTTTTTTGGAGGATGAGTTGTACTTTTATACAACACCATTGGTTTTACCATATCGTGTACTGGAAAATGGGAAAAAAATTCCAAGTGCTTTGAAATTGCAAAAAAAGCATGTTCACCAAATGCTAAAATTGACCTGCCATTATGATTCTCCAGGTCATTATGAGTTTGTAGATACCAAACGTGTATAGTTTCCTTTTAGATAAAATGTAGCTTAGTTTACTGGGTGTAGCCATTCTGACATAAACAGAGTTGTTAGATTTAGCATGCCCACACCACAGATAACCCTGCCCACACCAGGCTCTTATGCACATAGATATGGACAGTGAGTGCTTATCACAGAAGGGGTTAAGTTGGACCAGGGATCCCCAGACCAGCTAGCAATGTTAATCACAAGGAAATTAAAACTTCAGTCTAAGTAAACAGCACACAGTTGGACACATCGTTGAGTTCAGTGTTTTAACACCTACCTATTGATGTCCTCAGATTACATAGCAAAAAAAATGCTGAAGGATTCCCTGTAACCCCTTTCTGACATTGGGCATAATAGTATGCCAATGCCGGACTCTCCCTGTTTGTTGCGGGCTCCGGCGCTGAACCCGCATCTTTCAGGGCACATGTCAGGTGATATATGTGATGTACAATGTCTGTGAGGTATGGGGTTTTGTCCACAAAATATGATGTTTTCTGTTGTAACTTTCCAGAAAGATCCGGCAGATATGACAATCCAGGCTGCTAGCTCTGCAGCTTCATCCCTCCTCCCTTCACACACACACAGAGCAGTGCCACCCCCCCTCCTCTACAGCCTGTGTTCGCACTAGTAATAGGAGACCCCCCTGCTGTTACAACCATTTGTTTCCTTCTCTCCTCTTCAGAGCGGGAAAAACTTCTTTGTTTGAAACGAATAAAACTATGAGAGACTATACCATAAGAACCAAATACCCTAGAGATATGAAAATCACATTTTTGTAATCCGGGCGGTCACAGCCTCGCTGCCATGGTTCTTGCGAAGCCTAATCCTTTCAGAACCTGAGATATGTGTTCCAGCTAAACGGTGTATCAGAACTACTGCATATTTGGTCTTGAATTATTGTACTCAACAAATCACAACCAATGATGCCCTATATGTGTCTGTGCGGGCTGCCCCCACGGAGTTATGATTAGTATAAGTTTTCTAGTGTAATTCTACATCCAAAAGAGAGAGGTGGGATTAACCCAGCATGCATCTCTCCGTGATGTCACATAGCAAGTCTATAAAGCATTTCCTGGACAAAACCAGAGCAGAACAGCTCAAGTCGTCGTGCTAGAAAGATCCCCAGATGAGCGGAGAAGTGCAGCTCCGCCTCCACCCACCTTAGCCGCATGGTCTGCCTAAGGAACAATATGGAACTGTGAGTGTACTCTCTTTGTTTTCTCCACTTTTATTTTATACCTGTACTGTACATATTTTATGTCTCAATTTTATAGCAACTTTTATCTGTAATCACTGTCCTCTTTCGGAAAATAAATGAAATAATTATTTAGATCTGTCTCTATGCTCTAAGACTCGAACTATACGCCTTTGATAGATAATCGCTACTAATTCAAGGGGTTTGCCACGGACCCTCTTAATTTAACACTGTGAATTAAGTAACCGTGACTGGTGGCAGCGCGTTTTGCACGGCTATTGCGGCTTGCTGGCAGTCTAGAAGGGTCTTATATAGCTGAATAAGGGTCTGCGGCACCAGCATTCATAATTCCCTTACTGCAGAAGCCTAATTGCCGGTTCACAACAGGCAGCCCGTCCGGCGACCAATTATCCTAGGTGCAGTTCCCTGACTGACCTGAGGGTAAGGGGGCGCCGGAGAGCTGCAAGTTCCAAAGTGGAACTGAGAAAGTGGGATATACATAAATCCCCGCAGTACTTGGAAGATTGATAGCAGTGGTGGGGCATCCAAATTAAACTCCCCCTGCGGCAAATTGTAGTTTTGAGATTAGCTTGCTGGATATTTTTGGTCACATGGTGCCAGTGTTGGGATAACTAAGATAAGCCCCACTGTGCCTGTGATAGCCGTGTGCCGGCATTGTGTCACGCCCCTCCGTCCGCTGATACACCGGTGTCAGTGGTGGGATTGTGACATAGTGGTGACACAGGGTCCGCTGTCCGTCGCGTTTTGGTGGCAGCGGGACCCCCGTTAGTGTCGCCCGTAAGTGGACGAACGGCGGTGGGCTGTTCGTCACATATTGGTGGCAGAGCGGTGGGATAATCCTAGAGCATTAGTGATTTGGTTTGAGCAATCATTCCTCTCACTAAAGACCTGCACGGTTCCTGCGGGAATCCTGCATCATAGGTTTTGGAGAACAGACTCAGTGGTTACTAGTCCTGAGACATTAGTGTGTACTTGCAAGTATTCCCTCCCTTTTTCTCCGTTTTTCTTTTCTGTCTTTTATTTGGCAACCATGGCTACGATGGGAGCAGAGTGGTATAAGCAGCATAACAAGGCATCTCTTATTGCCCTCTGTGGGGTGTGGCGGATCGACACCACGAACAAAAACAAAGCCCAAATGATCGCGGCTCTGGTGCAACGGGAAAACGACCAGAGCCCAGCGAACGCAGAAGCGGGCTCAAGTGGCAATGGGGCTGCAGCAGAGGCTCCACTCATGAGCGCTAGCCCCACATTCAACCATAACGGGGTGGACCCCTATCTGCAAATGGCCTTGGACGAACTCCCCGCCGAAGACAGTGATGGGCGGGTGAGGCTGATCCAGCAAGCTCGAGAGAGAGCAGAGCAGCGAGCCGAGCGCCAAGCTGAGGCTGAGAGAGCCGAGCGCCAGGCGCAGAGGGCCCATGAACTGGAGGTACTCCAGCGGGGTGGGAATGCCCCCACAGCCCGAAGCCGTGAGCCCAGCAGCGTCCAGACTCCTAAACCCCGGCCAGAGCATTTTCCCGTGATGGAAAAGGACGGGGACTTGGACACGTTTCTGCGAGCCTTTGAGAAAGCCTGCAGACAGTACCAACTGCCCGAAGACCAATGGGCCAGGTACTTGACCCCAGGGCTAAAAGGCAAAGCTCTGGAGGCATTTGCTTCTCTTCCGCAAGCGCATGATGATGACTGTCGCGCCATAAAAGAGGCGCTGATCGCCAAATATCGGCTGACACCTGAGGTATACCGAAAGAAGTTCCGACACCTCCAACGTGGCCCACATGATAGCTACAGTGATGTGGTGCAAGGACTCAGGACCCACTTTGACCAGTGGATCCATGGACTGTCCGTTGAAACCTTTGAGCAGCTACGGGACCTGATGATCAAAGACCAGTTCCTGCATCTCTGCCCAGCTGAGGTCCGACAGTTCATCCTGGACCGTGAACCAACGAACGCGGACAAAGCGGCGCAGATCGCCGACAACCACGAGGCCAACCGGAAGCCCGAGACGCGGAGGCCAGTCGCCACCAGCTGGAAAGGGGGTATGCCAGCAACCAACCCCAATGCCCCAGCTAGCCATCCCTCCGGAGGCCCTGTCCCTGTTGCCAACAACAGGCCGGCTACTGACAGTCGCCTGTGTCACCACTGCCAGCGGCCTGGTCACTTCTTTTATGCCTGTCCGAACAGGCCGAAGAACCCCCCAGCCAAGGCCCCCGGGCCCAACGCCTCTGTTCTTTTGGTGGGAGGTGTGGTTGGGAGGGCTGACGACAACGTTCAACCTGTTCAGGTGGGGGCCCGTCTTGCTACAGGCCTCAAGGACACCGGGGCTGAACGAACCCTCATCCGTCCTGGACTGGCGGCCCCTGAAGAGTTTGTTGAGGGGAAAACCCTGACTGTCACCGGGATTGGAGGCACCCGTTGTCCCTTGCCAGTGGCACGAGTTTATCTCGATTGGGGTGCTGGGAGCGGGTTGAGGGAGGTGGGAGTGTCTGAAAACCTGCCCACTGATGTTTTATTGGGGACTGACTTGGGGCGGATGGTTGCATACTACATCCCTGACACCCTTCCCCAAACTGATAATAAGGGTAACGTTAACCCTGATGATGATGATGATGACGGGAAACTGAATGTGTTACCTGCTAATGCCTTGATGAGTAATGATGCAACTAACAACCATTCTTTCCCCAGGTACGATGCTGATGCTGATGTGAATGTACCAAAGCAAACTGATAACCATTCTTCTCCTAGGAAGGATGATGATGATGTTGATGTATCTGTGCCGACTGAACCCGTTAACCCTTTCTTTGAAGCGGTAGATGTGTCCACAGGTACCGAAGTGCTCAGCCCCGTCACTCTGCGGAGTGAGACGGCTGAGGAACCCCTGGCAGGAGTAAGCAACGGTGCTCAAGGAAATGGGGAGGTGCATGGGGACCATGAGGAAGGTAATGCCATGCAGCTGACCAGTGCCACCGAGGAAGGTAACTGGCCCATAAGTAGCACTGCTCCTGAAGTGTTGGGGGTGGATGGGGAGGTAGAGCCCAAGCCAGCACCGGCTGGTGGGTCTGTAGAATTCCCCAGGGAGACAGCATACATAGCAGCTGTCACACGCAGTCAGAGTGCCCAGATCGCAGGTAACGCACTGTCTTCTGGACCCTCTGCTGCTACAGGAGAGACTGAACCAGAGGTGAACCCAGAGCCGGTTCCAGAGGGTCCCAGTAAAGAGGGGACCCTGACGTCACTTCTGGCAGCCTCCAGCATGGAGTTCCAGGCTGCTCTGCACACAGATGCCAGCCTGGAGAAATTGAGAGGTCTCGCCGAGACGCCCACCTCCAAGTCTGATAAGGAGAGGGTGTTCGGGAACGAGGAAGGTTGTACCGGGAGACAGTACCCGGAGATCCTAAAAAGGAGTGGTTGAGGGAAAGACAGCTGGTCGTCCCCTATCAGTTCAGAACCGAGTTGTTGCGGATTGCCCATGAGATTCCACTCGCTGGACACTTGGGGATCAGCAAAACAAAGGCACGGCTGTCTCAACACTTCTATTGGCCCAAGATGGGGACAGATGTAACACACTACTGCCGCTCCTGCGCCACCTGTCAAAAAGTGGGTAAGGCGGGGCCTGCTCTTAAGGCTCCCCTTATTCCTTTGCCGGTGATAGAGGAGCCTTTCCAGAGAATCGCGGTGGACATTGTAGGACCGCTGTCCGTCCCCAGCAGCTCCGGAAAGCGATACATTCTCACCGTGGTAGACTACGCTACCCGGTACCCAGAGGCAGTAGCTCTGTCTTCAACCAGGGCAGATAAGGTGGCTGACGCACTGGTGACCATCTTTTCAAGAGTAGGATTTCCCAGGGAGATGCTTACCGATCAAGGGCCCCAATTCATGTCTCGCCTAATGGAGGCTCTCTGTGAGAAAATGCAGGTGACGCAGCTGGTATCGAGTCCGTATCACCCACAGACTAATGGTTTGTGTGAACGTTTCAACGGTACCCTCAAACAGATGCTCCGCATACTGGTTGAGACCCAAGGGCGCGACTGGGAGCGGTACCTCCCACACCTGCTGTTCGCTTACAGAGAAGTTCTGCAGGCCTCGACCGGGTTCTCCCCCTTCAAGCTCCTGTATGGCATGCGAGTCCGGGGACCCCTTGGGTTGATAAGAGAATCCTGGGAAGATGAGCCAAACCCCACAGAAGTGTCCATCGTGGATTATGTCATGCGCTTCCGTGACAAGATGCAGACCTTGACGCAGTTGGTGCATGACAACATGACGCAGGCTCAGGCTGACCAGAAGCGCTGGTACGACCAGAATGCCCAGGAGCGGACCTACCAGGTGGGTCAAAAGGTCTGGGTGCTGGTCCCCGTACCAACGGATAAGCTTCAGGCAGCCTGGGAAGGCCCATACGTCGTCCACCAACAGCTCAACCCGGTCACCTACGTGGTCACGCTTGACCATGCTCGGGGTAGGCGCAAGGCCTTTCACGTCAACATGCTGAAGGCGCACTACGAACGTGAAGCTTGCGTCCTACCGGTCTGCAATCTGCCAGAGGATGGGGAGGAAGATCCACTCCTGGACATGCTGGCCCAGGCCAAGGCCAATGGGTCCATTGAGGACATGGAGATAAGTGGTTCGCTCACCGTGTCCCAGCGGTTGCAGTTGATGGCCACCCTGAAACTCTTCCGGCCCGTGTTCACCAACCAACCGGGGAGGACGGAGTTAGCGGTTCATGAGGTGGACACCGGGAATCACGCCCCATTACGGCAAACACCCTATCGGATCTCTGAGACGGTGCAACAAGTCATGCGCCAAGAGATCGATGAGATGTTAAGGCTGGGGGTGATTCGACGGTCAAAAAGCGCGTGGGCTTCACCTGTAGTCCTCGTGCCTAAAAAGGATTGAACCACCAGGTTCTGCGTAGACTACAGGGGGCTCAACGCCATCACAACCTCTGATGCCCACCCGATGCCGCGCATCGAGGATCTGCTCGAGCGGTTGACAAACGCCAACTACATATCCATCATGGATTTGAGTCGGGGATACTGGCAGATTCCCCTGAGCCCTGAGGCTCAGGAGAAATCCGCCTTTATCACCCCCTTTGGACTGTACGAGTCCACGGTCATGCCCTTCGGCATGAAGAATGCCCCTGCAACTTTCCAGCGGATGGTCAACCACCTGCTTCGGGGACTGGAGGAGTACGCAGTGGCGTACTTAGACGATATTACCGTCTTCAGTTCCACCTGGGAGGAACACCTTCAGCACCTCCAGGAGGTGCTCAAGCGTCTTCACCAGGCAGGCCTGACCATCAAGCCGGGGAAGTGCCAGATAGGCATGCGCAAGGTCCACTACCTGGGGCACCGGGTAGGCGGGGGTTCCATGAGTCCGGAGCCAGAAAAAGTGGACGCAATCGTGTCCTGGCCCACCCCCAGGACCAAGAAACAGGTGAAGTCCTTCTTGGGCACTGCAGGGTACTATAGGCGGTTCGTACAGGACTATAGCGCCCTTGCCAAACCCTTGACTGACCTCACCAAGCAGAGGCTACCCCAAACAGTCAACTGGACAGATGACTGTGAGGCGGCTTTCCAAGCTTTGAAAGCAGCCCTGTGCAACTCTCCAGTGTTGAGAGCAGTCGACAGCAGTCGCCCGTTTCTGGTACAGACCGACGCCAGCGAGTTTGGCCTCGGTGCTGTGCTTAGCCAGGTCGACTCGGGGGACCAAGAGCACCCCGTGTTGTACCTGAGCCGGAAACTTTTGCCGAGGGAAGTGGCATACTCGACCATCGAGAAGGAGTGTCTGGCCATGGTGTGGGCACTGCAGCGTTTGCAGCCCTACCTGTACGGGCGTGCCTTCACGGTGGTAACTGACCACAACCCTCTGAGCTGGTTGCACACAGTGTCCGGAACCAATGGAAGATTGCTTCGCTGGAGCCTTGCCCTTCAACAGTACGATTTTACTGTAAAACACAGGAAGGGCAGTGAAAACGGCAATGCCGATGGGTTGTCCCGCCGGGGCAAACCCGCTGAGGTGCGCATGGCCGATTACCGAGAGGTAATGCCTCCTTAGCGCCCTCTTAAGGGGGGAGGTGTGATGTACAATGTCTGTGAGGTATGGGGTTTTGTCCACAAAATATGATGTTTTCTGTTGTAACTTTCCAGAAAGATCCGGCAGATATGACAATCCAGGCTGCTAGCTCTGCAGCTTCATCCCTCCTCCCTTCACACACACACAGAGCAGTGCCACCCCCCCTCCTCTACAGCCTGTGTTCGCACTAGTAATTGGAGACCCCCCTGCTGTTACAACCATTTGTTTCCTTCTCTCCTCTTCAGAGCGGGAAAAACTTCTTTGTTTGAAACGAATAAAACTATGAGAGACTATACCATAAGAACCAAATACCCTAGAGATATGAAAATCACATTTTTGTAATCCGGGCGGTCACAGCGTCGCTGCCGTGGTTCTTGCGAAGCCTAATCCTTTCAGAACCTGAGATATGTGTTCCAGCTAAACGGTGTATCAGAACTACTGCATATTTGGTCTTGAATTATTGTACTCAACAAATCACAACCAATGATGCCCTATATGTGTTTGTGCGGGCTGCCCCCACGGAGTTATGATTAGTATCTAGTGTAATTCTACATCCAAAAGAGAGAGGTGGGATTAACCCAGCATGCATCTCTCCGTGATGTCACATAGCAAGTCTATAAAGCATTTCCTGGACAAAACCAGAGCAGAACAGCTCAAGTCGTCGTGCTAGAAAGATCCCCAGATGAGCGGAGAAGTGCAGCTCCGCCTCCACCCACCTTAGCCGCATGGTCTGCCTAAGGAACAATATGGAACTGTGAGTGTACTCTCTTTGTTTTCTCCACTTTTATTTTATACCTGTACTGTACATATTTTATGTCTCAATTTTATAGCAACTTTTATCTGTAATCACTGTCCTCTTTCGGAAAATAAATGAAATAATTATTTAGATCTGTCTCTATGCTCTAAGACTCGAACTATACGCCTTTGATAGATAATCGCTACTAATTCAAGGGGTTTGCCACGGACCCTCTTAATTTAACACTGTGAATTAAGTAACCGTGACTGGTGGCAGCGCGTTTTGCACGGCTATTGCGGCTTGCTGGCAGTCTAGAAGGGTCTTATATAGCTGAATAAGGGTCTGCGGCACCAGCATTCATAATTCCCTTACTGCAGAAGCCTAATTGCCGGTTCACAACAGGCAGCCCGTCCGGCGACCAATTATCCTAGGTGCAGTTCCCTGACTGACCTGAGGGTAAGGGGGGCGCCGGAGAGCTGCAAGTTCCAAAGTGGAACTGAGAAAGTGGGATATACATAAATCCCCGCAGTACTTGGAAGATTGATAGCAGTGGTGGGGCATCCAAATTAAACTCCCCCTGCGGCAAATTGTAGTTTTGAGATTAGCTTGCTGGATATTTTTGGTCACATGGTGCCAGTGTTGGGATAACTAAGATAAGCCCCACTGCGCCTGTGATAGCCGTGTGCCGGCATTGTGTCACGCCCCTCCGTCCGCTGATACACCGGTGTCAGTGGTGGGATTGTGACATAGTGGTGACACAGGGTCCGCTGTCCGTCGCGTTTTGGTGGCAGCGGGACCCCCGTTAGTGTCGCCCGTAAGTGGACGAACGGCGGTGGGCTGTTCATCACAATATACAGCTCTGGCAAAAATTAAGAGACCACCACATCAAAGCCCTGTCAAGGGCAGCCCATTCTCCAGACTTGAGCCCCATTGAAAACCTCTGGAATGTAATCAAGAAGATGATGGATAGTCAAAAGTAGAGTTGAGCGACTTTTGGTTTTTTATGGTCGAGTTTCATTTCGTGAAACCCGACTTTTCCAAAAGTCGGGTCGAGCAAGATCGGCCGATTATAGGGAAAAGTCGGGGTCGTCCCGAAACACGAAACCCAATGTAAGTCAATGGGGAATAAAAGTCGGCAGTGAGAGGAGTACAGGAAACACACCTACAGTGCTCATTTGAATGCCAAAAGCATCAATTCTTCTTACTTAAGCTGGTCAACCTTAATTAACTTCATAATACAAGTTACGCACTGAAAAATGGGGGTTATTTGGCTAAAGTTGTGGGGGGGTAGGGCTGACTCCAGGTTTTCATGTGCCCTGGGCGAAAGAGCGCCCCTTTAACACATACCACAACTCATCATGCTCCGATACGGCAGAGAAATAGCGGTATAGTACAATGAAAAATACTTCACTTTTTACATCTCATGACGAGGCCCATCTATTTCTCCATACAGAATCATTGGTCCCATATAATGTTTGAAACAGTATATGATGCGCTCCACATAATGCTACAGTATATGTTGGTCCCCATGGATGAAGCTCCACTGTCTTATGGGCCCAAATAATGCTCCAAACATAATGGGCCCCATTTCTAATGCTCTAGTGTATAATGGGCCCTGTAAATGCTGCTCCAGTGTCTGATGTCCACCTTTGGAATGTTCCAGTGTATGGTGGGCCCCATCTATCATTCTCCAGAGTATAGTGCTCCCCAAAAATTGCTGTCCCAACATTGAAAACAATCAAATAAGTCTCCTCGCTAGGGAATCCCTCTACTAGTCTGGACTCCTCGTCGTCCCCATCTTCCATCTCACTGCACAGTATTTCAACCTTGCAAGTGCTGTGATCCTGAGCAAGCAGGGGGGCCCACTCATTGGCGACGGCACTGGCACAGTACGGTGGTGTGTCTGATGGCGGGTGGGCCGAACCTGCACTTTCATCTGCAGCTTCCTCTTTGTCACCGTGTAAGATGGAACTGTATATGGGAAGGGTAACCTGAGTTTCATCAGGGTCAGATTCAGGCCGGGTAGCGTGCGAGGGGAATGTAGTGGTCTGGGTCAATGTACCAGCAGATTCATCGAGCAGTGGCTGGGCATCAGTGCACTTGTGTCGCCCCCAGGAGTACGGTCGCCACAGTGGCATTACCTTCCTCCTAGGGAGTGTGATGTCATGCTTGGGAGCAACGAAGGATCTCTCTAGCAGGTTAACTGATTGGGCGGCGTTATTCCCACGAGTCATGACCCTCCAAACAGCGTTCATGAAGGCAAAGTGTTTGTTTTACGTGGGCAGTACGGTTGCAAAGCTGAACCTTAAAGGAATGTCCAGAAGGGCACCACCAGGAGTGGAGCCTACGGCGTAATTTGACTCAACACGGGCAACCTCAACCATGCCAGCTACAGAACAAATGCACACATTGCAAGCTTAATTCCGTTAACGAACGAGACTCCGTCATGCCCCGCGGTCCGAGTCCGGCTTACTAGAGGGACACGTGAGGCTCTGGCACATGAGATTGGCCAATAACTGGTGTGTCATGCCCTTACATGTCCGTGGCTGCATGTGCGCTACACTGAAAAGGCCAGCGTTTGTCGCTTACAGGTGCAGATAACCCGCTGAACAACGTTAGTGATGGGGATCACTGATTACAATTATTACTCGCGAACGATGATTTCCCAGTAAGTGCAGGTCAACCGCAGTTCCGGAATTAGGCCTAACCGTCATTCCTGAAAAAATGAAAAACTTACGTGTGCAAACCACAGGTGCTGTAGCTTGCTTAACAGCTCGCCAGCCATTCTCACGCCCAGTATGGATTACACGTGATTGCACAAAGGTGAGAAAGGGTACCGTATCCCCGGATAACATGTATGGATAGCGTACACATTCCAAAGATATGTCTATACATCAGGAGGCAGGCTCAGACGGTGTTAGGCCCAGTATGGCTTGCAAGTGATTGCACAAAGGTGAGAAAGGGTACCGTATCCCCGGATAACATGTATGGATAGCGTACACATTCAAAAGATATGTGTATACATCAGGAGGCAGGCTCAGACGGTGTTAGGCCCAGTATGGCTTGCACGTGATTGCACAAAGGTGAGAAAGGGTACCATATCCCCGGATAACATGTATGGATAGCGTACACATTCAAAAGATATGTCTATACATCAGGAGGCAGGCTCAGACGGTGTAAGGCCCAGTATGGCTTGCAAGTGATTGCACAAAGGTGAGAAAGGGTACCGTATCCCCGGATAACATGTATGGATAGCGTACACATTCAAAAGATATGTCTATACATCAGGAGGCAGGCTCAGACGGTGTTAGGCACAGTATGGCTTGCAAGTGATTGCACAAAGGTGAGAAAGGGTACCGTATCCCCGGATAACATGTATGGATAGCGTACACATTCAAAAGATATGTCTATACATCAGGAGGCAGGCTCAGACGGTGTTAGGCCCAGTATGGCTTGCACGTGATTGCACAAAGGTGAGAAAGGGTACCGTATTCCCGGATAACATGTATGGATAGCGTACACATTCAAAAGATATGTCTATACATCAGGAGGCAGGCTCAGACGGTGTAAGGCCCAGTATGGCTTGCAAGTGATTGCACAAAGGTGAGAAAGGGTACCGTATCCCCGGATAACATGTATGGATAGCGTACACATTCAAAAGATATGTCTATACATCAGGAGGCAGGCTCAGACGGTGTTAGGCCCAGTATGGCTTGCAAGTGATTGCACAAAGGTGAGAAAGGGTACCGTATCCCCGGATAACATGTATGGATAGCGTACACATTCAAAAGATATGTCTATACATCAGGAGGCAGGCTCAGACGGTGTTAGGCCCAGTATGGCTTGCAAGTGATTGCACAAAGGTGAGAAAGGATACCGTATCCCCAGATAACATGTATGGATAGCGTACACATTCAAAAGATATGTCTATACATCAGGAGGCAGGCCCAGACGGTGTCAGGCACAGTATGGATTTGACGGCCCAGACTACACAGCGGAGGAGCAGGGAGAGGTAAAGATTGCAAATGCTGGGGCCCTGCCCAAGCAAGGGGGGCCCACTCGTGGGCGTCGGTACTGGCATTGGGCCCCTCATAGTACGGCGGTGTGTCTGATGGCGGGTGTGCACCACCACCGTCAGAGACACTTGATTGCACTGTGAGGGACCCTGTGCCAGTGCCCGCGCCCAAGAGTCGGCCTACCCACCTGTCCAGGGCAACGGCACTCGCACGGTGTCGTGCGCTAGGTGGTGACCCCGGCCATGGGTGGGGAGGCAGCACAGTTAGGGAGTTTTAGAAAGTGGCATATGTTGATGTTGGACATTCAGCTGATGCAAAAGGCGAAATAGGTCAAGTCCCAGGAAGAGGTGGACCAAAGCAAGCCATTTTTCTGTCACCCTATGTGTCATCAGGGGAAGGTGGGACAAAATCCTTGGAAACCCATGCATGGTTCATTTTAATGAAGGTTAGATCATCCACATTTTGGGTTGACAGACGAGTCCTTTTTTCTGTCAGGATTTATCTAGCTGCACTGAAGACTCTTTCCGATAGCACACTTGCAGCTGGGCAAGCGAGCTCCTGTAAGGCATATTGTGCCAATTCAGGCCAGGTGTCCAGTTTAGCGGCCCAATAGTCAAAGGGGAATGACCTGTGTGGGAGAACATCGATATGGGAGGAAAAGTAGTTTGTAACCATAGTTGACAACTGCTGTCTCCTGTCACTTTCCATCGATGCAGTATTACCAGTTGTGTGAGCGGTACTTGAAAAATCAGTCCACAACATTGTCATGAAACCCCTGTCTCCAACGCCACTTCTGCTGTGTGCACCATGAACACCTCTGCCAAGCTGCCCCCGGCCCGTATGGCTCGTGTGAGAACCATCACCGCTGCTGTGTGCTGGGAATGCCTCAAGCAACCGATTTACCAGAGTTGCTTGTTTATTAGCCAATATTAGGTCAAGGTTCTCCTGTGGCATGATGTTTTGTAATTTGCCTTTATAGCGTGGATCCAGGATGCTGGCCAACCAGTAGTCGTCATCGTTCATCATTTTGGCAATGCGGGGGTCCCTTTTTAGGATCCGCAAGGCATAATCTGACATGTGGGCCAATGTTCCCGGTGTCAATGATGCACTGCGAGTGCTGGTTGGAGGAGCACTTTCTGGCAAATCCACATCCCTCCAGTCACGCACAAACCCTGTACCAGACCTTGCCATGCCAACATTTTCACTTGCCCCACGAGATGCATCCTCCTCCCCTAAGTAATCATCCCCATCATCATCCTCCTCCTCCTCTTCTTCCTCCAACTCGTCCAGGAGAGGTCCCTGAGCAGACGATGGCTGAATGTCATCAAGGATTCCCTCCACCTCTTCCTCCTCGTCAACATTGGCTGCAGACGCCTGCTCCTTAAGGTGCGTCAAAGTTTGCATGAGCAGATGCATAAGTGGGATGCTCATACTTAGGATGGCGTCGTCTGCGCTTACCAGCCATGTGCATTCCTCAAAACACTGAAGGACTTTACAGAGGTCTTTCAGCTTTGACCACTGCACACCTGTCAACTCCATGTCTGCTCTCAAAGTGCCTGGCCATGTATCCTCCCACAAATGCATTATGGCCTGCCTCTGCTCGCACAGCCGCTCCACCATGTGCAGGGTGGAGTTCCACCTTGTTGCAATGTCAATAATGAGGCGGTGGTTGGGAAGGTGGAGCAATCGCTGCAGCTTCTGCATACAAACGGAGTGCACAGGCGACCGGCGGATGTGCGCGCAGTCTTTGCACCTTAGGGAGCAGGGCTGTTAACTCCGGATAATTTTTGAGGAAGCACTGCACCACCAGGTTCAAGGTGTGAGCCAAGCAAGGTATGTGGCTGAGTTTTGAAAGGGCTATGGCTGCCACAAAATTACGGCCGTTATCACTAACTACCTTGCCTGCCTCAAGATGTACACTGCCCAGCCATGACTCAGTTTGTCGCTTCAAGTACTCGGCCAGCACCTCGGCGGTGTGTCTGTCGCCCAAACACATCATCTGCAACACAGCCTGCTGACGCTTTCCACTAGCTGCTCGATAGGGGGACACCTCGTGTGCAACAGTGGCAGCAGCAGATGGAGTGCTCGTACGACTGCGCTCTGTGGACGAGCTTTCGCTTCTGGAGGAGGAGGAGGAGGAGGGTGGAACGCCTACAGCCAACTGTTTCCTATACCGTGGGCTAGGCAGCACTGTCCCACCACCGCTGTCCCCTGTGGACCCTGCATCCACCACATTAACCCAGTGCACAGTGATGGACACATAACGGCCCTGGCCATGCCGACTGGACCATGCATCAGTTGTGAGGTGCACCTTTCCACTCACTGACTGATTGAGTGCATGGACAATGCGGTCTTTCACATGAAGGTGGAGGGCTGGGATGGCTTTGCGAGAGAAGAAGTGGCAACTGGGTAGGTCATAGCGTGGTACTGCATAGGTCATGAGTTCGCGGAAAGCTGCGCTTTCCACCAACCGATAGGGCATCATCTCAAACGAGATTAGTTTGGCAATGTGGGCGTTCAAACCCAGTGTACGCGGATGAGAGACTGAGTACTTTCTTGACCTACTCATAGTGTCTGGGAGGGTGAGCTGGACTTGAGAGCTGCATATGGTGGAAGTAGCGGTGGACAGGGAGGACTGAGAGAGGGTTGATGATGGTGATGGAGTTGGTGTTCTTTCTGATGGCCTAGATTCAGTATTTCGTTGATATAACAGTGGGATTCCCTGACTGCTGTGGCCTTGCAACGACACCTCAACATTTGCTGCTGTGCTAACCGGTGGGCTTACAGTGGGGGAAACAATGTAGTGTTGCTGACTACCTTCTTTGTGATCAGTTGCACATGTGGCACTTGAGGTTTGGTGTTGTGTCCACGCTTGCAAGTGCATGCTGGTTAAATGTCTAAAGGCCCCGTCACACTAAGCGACTCACCAGCGATCCCGACACCGATATCAAGGTGTCAGGATCGCTGGTAAGTCGCTATGTGATCGCTGGTGAGCTGTCACACAGACAGCTTCACCAGCGATCAGCACAGCGATGCCGAGCGCCCGGAATCGCTGGCTATCGCTGTAGAAAATAGTATCAAAATAAAAAATATAGTTATTCTCACCTTCCGACGTCCCGTTCAGCCATCCTGCCTCTCCCCACGCTCCGGTCCCAGGGATCCTTTGCACGAATGACCGCGAGATGTCACGGTCTCGCGGGATAACAAAGTCTTGCGGTCATTCATGCAAAGGATCATTGGGACCGGAGCGTGGAGAGAGGCGGGATGGCTGAACGGGACATCGGAAAGTGAGAATAACTATATTTTTTATTTTTTTTGTTATTTTTTTACACCTGATCGCTGGTCTCCCGCTGTCACACACAGCGATGCGTGCTGGCCAGCGGGAGACCAGCGACCAAAGAAATGTCCAGAGGTTTCTTCTAGCGATCAGCGATACCGGCAGGGGTGCCGCTCGCTGATCGCTGTCACACACAGCGATCTCGCTGGTGAGATCGCTGTTACGTCACAAAAGTTGTGACTCAGCAGCGATCTCGCTACCGAGATTGCTTAGTGAGACGGGGCCTTAAGCATGCAACTGGTATTCAAATTTTTCAGATTTTTCCCTCGGCTAAAGGTCTTTGCGCACTTCTTACAGATAACCTTGGCCTGATCATGAGGATTTTGTTCAAAAAAGTGCCACACTGCACTCTTCCTACTTTGGCAGACATTTTGCGGCCTAGCACGCTGTGATGTTTTGACCCTCTGGACAAGCTGTCCAGCAACTCTTTTGATTTTTGGAACCTGTCTTTGGAGTGCTCCGGGCCTGCCAGATAACAGCTGTTGCGATGTTGATGTCTGCTGTGGATGCTCCTCATCTGAGCTATTGGAAGCAGCACCCTCTTCCCCCAATGGATGCCAATCTGGGTCAACAACTGGGTCATTCATCACCTCCTCTTCAATGTCATGTGCACCTTCCTCTGTGTCACCGTGTATGGTGGTATAGTGTGCGGGAAGGGGCACCTGAGTCTCATCAGGGTCAGAATCTGGTTCTGTACACTGCGAGGACAATGTAGTGCTCTGAGTGAATGTACCAGCAGAATCATCTATCAGCGGCTGTGCATCAGTGCACTCCATGTCAGATTCATCTTGGCCTGGGTAATTCACCATTTCACTTGATAATCCAGGCATGGTATGTGAAAACAGCTCCATGGAGTAATCAGTAGTATGGCCTGCGTCATCCTTCAATCTTGGTTGGGGTGAAGGACACAAGGAAAGGTGTGGTTCATGAACATGAGCCTCCAATGATGACTCAGTGCTTTTACTTTTTACAACTTCAGAAGAGGAGGCGATAGAGCTGGAGGCTGAGTCAGCAATGTAAGACAAAACTTTTTCCTGATGCTCTGGCGTTAAAAGCGGTTTGCCAACTCCTAGAAAACTAAGCGTTCGAGGCCTTATGGAGCCAGACGATGACGCAGGCTCAACACCTCCTTCATTCGGTCCTATTTTGCTTTTGCCACTACCATCAGATCCACCACCAACACCATCATTACCAGCTGCCAACCCCCGCCCAATTCCACGGCCTCTTCCACCAGCCTTCCTCATTTTTGGTAGAAATGTAGACAAAATCCTACAAACTATATAGTAATGTAAAACAAGGTACAAGGTGTCTATAGGACAGGGGAGATTTAGATTTTCTGCAGACACTTGTGGACACTGGACACTTGGATTGTGTGAGGCCCACTGAATATCAGAGCGCTATGTCACAGGCTCGATGGCACAGGTGTGAAAAAAGTGACTACAGGATAAGGGAGATTTTGAATTTCTGCAGACACTTGTGGACACTGGACACTTTTGGATTGTGTGAGGCCCACTGAATATCAGAGCGCTATGTCACAGGCTCGATGGCACAGGTGTGAAAAAAGTGACTACAGGATAAGGGAGATTTTGAATTTCTGCAGACACTTGTGGACACTGGACACTTTTGGATTGTGTGAGGCCCACTGAATTTCAGAGCGCTATGTCACAGGCTCGATGGCACAGGTGTGAAAAAAGTGACTACAGGATAAGGGAGATTTTGAATTTCTGCAGACACTTGTGGACACTGGACACTTGGATTGTGTGAGGCCCACTGAATATCAGAGCGCTATGTCACAGGCTCGATGGCACAGGTGTGAAAAAAGTGACTACAGGATAAGGGAGATTTTGAATTTCTGCAGACTCTTGTGGACACTGGACACTTTTGGATTGTGTGAGGCCCACTGAATATCAGAGCGCTATGTCACAGGCTCGATGGCACAGGTGTGAAAAAAGTGACTACAGGATAAGGGAGATTTTGAATTTCTGCAGACACTTGTGGACACTGGACACTTGGATTGTGTGAGGCCCAATGAATATCAGAGCGCTATGTCACAGGCTCGATGCAGCAGGTGTGAAAAAAGTGACTACAGGATAAGGGAGATTTTGAATTTCTGCAGACACTTGTGGACACTGGACACTTTTGGATTGTGTGAGGCCCACTGAATATCAGAGCGCTATGTCACAGGCTCGATGGCACAGGTGTGAAAAAAGTGACTACAGTATAAGGGAGATTTTGAATTTCTGCAGACACTTGTGGACACTGGACACTTGGATTGTGTGAGGCCCACTGAATATCAGAGCGCTATGTCACAGGCTCGATGCAGCAGGTGTGAAAAAAGTGACTACAGGATAAGGGAGATTTTGAATTTCTGCAGACACTTGTGAACACTGGACACTTTTGGATTGTGTGAGGCCCACTGAATATCAGAGCGCTATGTCACAGGCTCGAGGGCACAGGTGTGAAAAAAGTGACTACAGGATAAGGGAGATTTTGAATTTCTGCAGACACTTGTGGACACTGGACACGTTTGGATTGTGTGAGGCCCACTGAATATCACAGCGCTATTTCACAGGCTCGATGGCACAGGTGTGAAAAAAGTGAATTGTAGAATTGGGCAGAATAGGAATCTCCCTAGAGTGTAGGTCTGTAAAAACGGAACAAGTCCTCCACTTATCCTTCCACAGTGACACACAGATAGCTTCACTGTGGCTGTGATAACAGCCGTTACACGGTACTGTGTGAGGAGCGTACACCGCTGTATGGTGTGAATAAATGCACGCTCAGTACCTTAGCAGGACAAAAAAAAAATTGGGATTGCTTTTAAAAAAGCAGTTTGCAGAGCAGTGGGGAAACAGCAATGCAGCTGTCAGGAAGCCTTAGAAGGCAGCCTAACAACCAACACCGCTGATCCACCACAATATAGCCTCCCCTTGCACTGCACACACAGTGACTGGTGTGTTACACAGGCAAAATCGCTAGCAGCAGAAGCAGTTTTTTTGTCTTCTTCCCTGCCTAACGCTCTCCCTACAGAATCAGCAACCTCTCCCTATGCTAAGATCGGCAGAAGTAAGATGGAGGTCGGCGTGCACGCCCTTTTATAACCCCTGTGACGCCCACCAAAGCAAGCCAATCACTTGCATGCCCTTCTGAAAGATGGTGGTGACCCCTGCCTATGTCATCACGTTGCCCGCAGTGTCCGTGGATCCTGATTGGCTGAAAAAGAGCGCTAAACAAACTTTTGAAACGCGACTTTGGCGCGTAAGTCGCCGACCTCGTGGCCGACCTCATCCTAGGGTCGGGTTTCGTTTCATGAAACCCGACTTTGCCAAAAGTCGGCGACTTTTGAAATTGTTCGACCCGTTTCGCTCAACTCTAGTCAAAAGCCATCAAACAAAGAATAACTGCTTAAATTTTTGTGCCAGAAGCAGTGTGAAAGACTGGTGGCAAGCATGTCAAGACGCATGAAAGCTGTTTTTAAAAATCACGGTTATTCCACAAAATATTGACTTCAGAACTCTTCCTGAGTTAAAACATTAGTATTGTTGTTTCTAAATGATTATGAACTTGTTTTCTTAGCATTATTTAAGGTTTGAAAGCACTGTTTTGTTTTTTTAATTTTGACAATTTTTCTTTGTCAGAAAAAAAATACAAAATTCTTTGCTTGGAAATTCGGAGACATGCTGTCAGTAGTTTATAGACTAAAAGAACAATTTACATTTTACTCAAAAATATGCCTATAAAGAGAAAATTCAGACAAACTGAACATTTGTCAGCCATAACCCACAAGTGGACTAAAAGATTTCACATTCACCACACATTGGGTGGGCCGGTGCCTGTAATTCTCTTTACAACACCAACTTGGCTGACTTGGCGTTCTCCACAAAGAGAAATTTTATTCCTTAGACCTAAATACTTATGTCCCTCCAAAAATTGAGAAAAGTATTCAAGGTGTGATACCTTTATTGGCTAACCAGAGAAATTATATTTGCAAGCAAGCTTTCAGGGCTCAGAAGGCCCCTTCATCAGGCTAGAATACAAGTGAATTGTAATGGGAAAGCAAAGTCGGCAGGGAGTGGAGGACAGTAAACACACCTACATGCCGGACCGCTTTTTTAAAGTGCGCGAAAACTCTCTCTCTCCCTGGACGCTGCACATGTCATCTCGTTGCCCACAGTGTATGTCCTTGCTCAGTGGCTGAAAAAAGTCACGTGCAAGCATTCTGGGAAATCCGACTTTGGCGCTCGGGTCGGCAACCACATGGCCGACCTCACGCGAGCGAAACCCGACTTTAGCGAAAGTTGGCGACTTTTGAATTTGACCGACCCGTTTTGCTCAACTCTAATTGCAATATATTAAGATTATAATAACGGATGAGAATGCTTCTCTAAGTACCGTGATAGACAGACTATTATTTCTAATAGTCAATAATTCTAACAGGATCTAAATCACAGGACTGCCGCTGTCATGGCGGTAACTCACATGCCTCCTCAGCACTGCCCTACTCACCACTGTCTCCACTATGCTGGAGTATCTCAATAAGAATATCCTAATTTCCCAATATCAATATAAAGTATGTTTATGAAGGATCTGTGCTGCAATCTAATCAGATCTATGAGGAGGTAAGCTCTAGATTGGACCAGGGTAATAGTGGATTTTGTCTATCTGGACTTTTCAAAAGCATTTCATATGGCTCCACACTAAAGGTTGGTCCATAAAATGAGAGCAATGGGACCAGGGGAAAATATGTGGAACTGGGATAACAACTGGCACAGTCATAGGAAATTGGTTCTTAATGGAACACACTCAGATTGGGTCAGAGTTAACAGTGGAGTGCCACAGAGATCAGTAATGGCAGGGTTGGACATATCGCTGGTGCAGCTGCACCGAGGCGCAGAGTTGGAGGGGTCCCACGACATACAGATGAAATGTATTGTGATGCAGGGAGCCTGCTGTCTCCCTACACTGCCATATGCGCCAATGGTAATTCAGAGGCTGGCAGCTGACGTTGGTGCCTCCCTGACTGGGGAAACATGGCAGTGAGGTCTTGCATCATGGCTTGTAAGCTGAAGATCATGTATAGAAAGATGGCAGCAATAGATCAGAGGCAGGAGCTGCTGGACAGAACAAAGGCTAAGCGTTTTACCTAACACTTCCTCTCGCACACTGGGAAAAAGTCCTTCTCACCAGTTGAACTGATGCTGCTCTTCATGTAACTGATAGGTAACTCTTCAGATAACTGATATGGACGACGTACTCCGGGATAACAATTTGGGGATACAGGATGAGGAGAAGGAGGACAGTGTGCTGAGCATCGCGTCATCGGGTTTTGTATAAGACCCCATGAAGTGATGAGGTTGGTCAATCACAGTAATGCTAGTATCCAACATAGCCACGGCATTACTGTGTATGTCAGGCAAATGCCGCATGTTTATTGGCTGTCTAACAGGTGCCAAACATGCGGGGTGGGGACTCGAGCATGGCCATTGAGCACCTATGATATTTAATCGAGTAACGAGAGTGCCCTAGCAATCCGATGCTAGATTGAGTATCAAGCAGTGGCAAGCACACTTGCTCATCGCTATTCTCTTCTTCTCTTAAAGGGAACCTGTCAGCAAGATTGTGCTCAGTAACCTACAGACAGTGTCAGGTTGGCACCGTTATACTTATTATAATGATACCTGGTGATGAAATCTGTCTTGTGGTTGTTGTTTAATCTTTATTTTCAGTTTTTAGTGATTCTCATGCTTCGGGGCGGCCTGTGGGGGGGTCTTCATGTGGTGCTCTGATTACATACTCATCTGTATGGCTTATGACAGGTCACTGATCCCTCACTGACCTGACCCCTATTTTGCATACTGAATATACTGTAATATGTTTTGAAAAAAAAATTCACATTCAGCAGGCATGCGCTGGCGCTGTAGCATGATCGCATGTATAATGTCCATTTAATTATTGTATTTGGTGATATAAATTTATTCAGAAAGGAAAAAAAATTCTAAAAATGGCTCTGGCCGCGCCTGCACAGTAGCAACTATTGGCAATCTGATAGATGCTAATGTGCAGGTGCCGCCAGCACCATCTTGGTGGAGACAATTTTTTTCCTCTAGCAAAATGGCGCTGGCGGCGCCAGCGCAGTAGCATCTATTAGATCAGCTCACTGATAGATGCTACTGAGCAGGTGCGGCCAGCACCATTTTGAGAGAGAATTTTTTTTCTGAATAAATTTACAGTCATGGCCAAAAGTATTGACACCCCTGCAATTCTGTCAGATAATACTCAGTTTCTTCCTGAAAATGATTGCAAACACAAATTCTTTGGTATTATTATCTTCATTTAATTTGTCTTAAATGAAAAAACACAAAAAGAATTGTCCTAAAGCCAAATTGGATATAATTCCACACCAAACATAACAAAGAGGGTGGACAAAAGTATTGGCAGTGTTCGAAAAATCATGTGATGCTTCTCTAATTTGTGTAATTAACAGCACCTGTAACTTGCCTGTGACACCTAACAGGTGTTGGCAATAACTAAATCACACCTGCAGCCAGTTGACATGGATTAAAGTTGACTCAACCTCTGTCCTGTGTCCTTGTGTGTACCACATTGAGCATGGAGAAAAGAAAGGAGACCAAAGAACTGTCTGAGGACTTGAGAAACCAAATTGTGAGGAAGCATGAGCAATCTCAAGGCTACAAATCCATCTCCAAAGACCTGAATGTTCCTGTGTCTACCGTGTGCAATGTCATCAAGAAGCTTAAAGCCCATGGCACTGTGGCTAACCTCCCTAGATGTGGCCGGAAAAGAAAAATTGACAAGAGATTTTAACGCAAGATTGTGCGGATGTTGGATAAAGAGCCTCCACTAACATCCAAACAAGTTCAAGCTGCCCTGCAGTCCGAGGGTACAACGGTGTCAACCCGTACTATCCGTCGGCATCTGAATGAAAAGGGACTGTTTGGTAGGAGACCCAGGAAGACTCCACTTCTTACCCCGAGACATAAAAAAGCCAGGCTGGAGTTTGCCAAAACTTACCTGAAAAAGCCTAAAACATTTTGGAAGAATGTTCTCTGGTCAGATGAGACAAAAGTCGAGCTTTTAGGGCAAAAGCATCAACATAGAGTTTACAGGAGAAAAAAGAGGCATTCAAAGAAAAGTACACGGTCCCTACAGTCAAACATGGCGGAGGTTCCCTGATGTTTTGGGGTTGCTTTGCTGCCTCTGGCAGTGGATTGCTTGACCGTGTGCATGGCATTATGAAGTCAGAAGACTACTAACAAATTTTGCAGCATAATTTAGGGCCCAGTGTGAGAAAGCTGGGTCTCCCTCAGAGGTCATGGGTCTTCCAGCAGGACAATAACCCAAAACACACTTCAAAAAGCACTAGAAAATGGTTTGAGAGAAAGCACTGGAGACTTCTAAGGTGGCCAGCAATTAGTCCAGACCTGAATCCTATAGAACACCTGTGGAGAAATCTAAAAATGGCAGTTTGGAGAAGGCACCCTTCAAATATCAGGGACCTGGAGTAGTTTGCCAAAGAAGAATGGTCTAAAATTCCAGCAGAGCATTGTAAGAAACTCATTGATGGTTACCGGAAGCGGTTGGTCGCAGTTATTTTGGCTAAAGGTTGTGCAACCAAGTATTAGGCTGAGGGTGCCAATACTTTTGTCCGGCCCATTTTTGGAGTTTTGTGTAAAATGATCAATGTTTTGCTTTTTGCTTCATTCTCTTTTGTATTTTTTCATTTAAGACAAATTAAATGAAGATAATAATACCAAAGAATTTGTGTTTGCAATCATTTTCAGGAAGAAACTGAATATTATCTGACAGAATTGCAGGGGTGTCAATACTTTTGGCCATTACTGTATATCACCAATTAAAATCATTCAATGGACATTATACATATGATCATGCTACAGTGCAGGCGCCGATGCCGGTGCCTGCCTGCTGATTATGAATTTTTTTGAAACATTATATTCAGTATGTAAACTAGGGGGCAGGTCAGTGAGGGATCAGTGACCTGTAATAAGCCTACAGATGAATATCTAAGAAAGCAAAAACAAAAAACACAAATATCCTAAAATAAAAAATTAAAAAATAAACTGCAAATAATGCATAAAGGTAATAATGATAATAAGGGTATTTAGTAAACATAATTTTGATCAAAACAATGTACAAGCCATCCCGCCACATCAAGGCAACCCTTGTGGGACAGTCCTAACTCTAGTATTTAAAACCTTTCCACTTGCCAAGTGTCGTGAATGTGAACATGGATCGAGGGACTGAACCACTTGGCAAGTGGAAAGGTTTTAAATACTAGAGTTAGGACTGTCCCACAAGGGTTGCCTTGACGTGGCGGGATGGCTTGTGCATTGTTTTGATCAAAATTATGCTTACTAAATACCCTTATTATCATTATTACCTTTATGCATTATTTGCAGTTTATTTTTTAATTTTTTATTTTAGGATATTTGTGTTTTTTGTTTTTGCTTTCTCTGTGTAATGGATAATATGCACTTACATTGTGCATACACATTAACTTACTTTCTCAGTTCAGACACCAGTTTGAGATGAATATCTAAGCATAGCACCACATAAAGACTCTCTCCACAACCCCGCCCTGGAGCACAAGAATCTCGTTAACTGAAAACTACAAATAAAGATTACACAACAACCACAAGACGGATTTTAAAAACCCAGGTATCATTTAAATCAGCATAACGGTACCAATCTGGCAGCGTCTGTAGGTTACTTAGCACAATCCTGCTGACTGGTCCCCTTTAAGAGGCTGCATGCACTTTTTTATATATCATTATACACTCACTGGCCACTTTATTAGGTACACCATGCTAGTAAGGGGTTGGACCCCCTTTTGCCTTCAGAACTGCCTCAATTCTTCGTGGCAGAGATTCAACAAGGTGCTGGAAGCATTCCTCAGAGATTTTGGACCATATTGACATGATGGCATCACACAGTTGGCGCAGATTTGTCGGCTGCACATCCCTGATGCGAATCTCCCGTTCCACCACATCCCAAAGATGCTCTATTGGATTGAGATCTGGTGACTGAGGAGGCCATTTGAGTACAGTAAACTCATTGTCATGTTCAAGAAACCAATCTGAGATGATTCGAGCTTTATGACATGGCGCATTATCCTGCTGAAAGTAGCCATCAGATGTTGGGTACATTGTGGTCATAAAGGGATGGACATGGTCAGCAACAATACTCAGGTAGGCTGTGGCGTTGCAACGATGCTCAATTGGTACCAAGGGGCCCAAAGAGTGCCCAGAAAAAATTCCCCACACCATGACACCACCACCACCAGCCTGAACCGTTGATACAAGGCAGGATGGATCCATGCTTTCATGTTGTTTACGCCAAATTCTGACCCTACCATCCGAATGTCGCAGCAGAAATCGAGACTCATCAGACCAGGCAACGTTTTTCCAATCTTCTACTGTCCAATTTCGATGAGCTTGTGCAAATTGTAGCCTCAGTTTCCTGTTCTTAGCTGAGAGGAGTGGTACCCAGTGTGGTCTTCTGCTGCTGTAGCCCATCTGCCTCAAAGTTCGACGCACTGTGCGTTCAGAGATGCTCTTCTGCCTACCTTGGTTGTAACGGGTGGCAATTTGAGTCACTGTTGCCTTTCTATCAGCTCGAACCAGTCTGCCCATTCTCCTCTGACCTCTGGCATCAACATGGCATTTCCGGCCACAGAACTGCCGCTCACTGGATTTTTTTTCTTTTTCGGACCATTCTCTGTAAACCCTAGAGATGGTTGTGCGTGAAAATCCCAGTAGATCAGCAGTTTCTGAAATTCTCAGACCAGCCCTTCTGGCACCAACAATCATGCCACGTTCAAAGGCACTCAAATCACCTTTCTTCCCCATACTGATGCTCGGTTTGAACTGCAGGAGATTGTCTTGACCATGTCTACATGCCTAAATGCACTGAGTTGCCGCCATGTGATTGGCTGATTAGAAATTAAGTCTTAACACACAGTTGGACAGGTGTACCTAATAAAGTGGCCAGTGAGTGTATATTAGTGAAGGACAATCTGGCTTTTTGTTTGTGATATCCATCATTTGGCTCTGCTCACCAAAAAGAGTCCTCTCTCTCATGCTTACTGGATACCTATTAAATATGTGTTCATGTGCAGGTAAATACATAATGTATTTAAGGTAAAGCCACCGCAGTCTGATGTGGTCTGAGCTCTTCCCACCTGAAGCCCGCCAGTGAGAGATCATTTTTTCAGGATGTATGGACAGGGTTTTGATCACATCGCCAGCACTCTTTGTACTGTATCAGTCACGAATGACACATCGCTATGATGTACAGTGCATGTTGCCTACAGTGAAACATGGTGGTGGCAGTATCCTTATGTAGGACTGGATGAGTGCTGCTTTTATTGGGAGCTACATTTCATTGATGGTATATCATGAATTCACAGATGTTCTGCTCTATATTGAAAGAGAAGGAGCTCCATTTGTGGCACCCTTGAGGGTTCAGTCGCCACAGAGGTACTGCACCTCATCCAGAGGTGTTGTATCCCACTATCCAGGTATGGTGGAGACACCAGACCACACTCTTACACATACAACCAACACACACCCTAGAGTAGCAGGGCACCCTGGATGACCCCTGCTTGGATCATAAAGGGTGTTGGGAGGTGGGTGGAGCTTAGGTTCAGAGCAGGTGAACTGAAAGGAAGACAGGATCAGTTCCCCCCTTGGGGGAGAAGTGAGAGGACATGTGAGCAGCAGCTCCCTGTTAGCAGGAGCTGCTGGAAAGGAAAGTGACTGAAGGCAGCTCCCTGAAGAGGGAAGGGATCCCAGAGGCACGGGCAGAGCATAGGCCACCCGTTGGGCTCGCTCCACGCTGATGGCTGTCAGGTGGAGAGATCAGGTCGCAGAAGGGTCTCGGCCCCTTAGCCTAGTGGAGTGGACATCAGGACTCAGCTAGAAAGCCGACAGCTGTGGCAACTTTAGGGGTTACAGCCACAAGCCACAGTTATCTTTGCCGGAAAGGCAGCCAGAAAGGAGCAAGGAAATGCATTGGGCATGGTATCTGACAGGGTCTGCGGCTGCTGGCCTGGGACACTGACTGTGAGGTGTTGTGTAGGAAGAGGCGGGAAAGCAACAAATTGAGATGGCCAGGAAAGGGCATATACTGAAGGGAGTGCTGGAAAGGTGTACTTCATATGCCTGGGAGTTGACTGAGCCACTCACCTGGAGGACAAGGCACTGAGCGGGCATCTGTACTGCAGACAGAACTGTGAGTAAAGCATTGGAACTGCACTTCACTGTGTCTTTTGAATTCTTGCCTCCAACACTCATTCAGCACTGCTACATCCACCATCAGCAACCATTGCATCTTTAGCTAACCACTGCTGCCCTGGGACAACAGCTCTGCCTGTGGAGAGCTATTCCAACTCCACTGTATTACACCATCAGTCCCAGAGGACCCGCACTGCAGCGCTGGTCACCACTGATCAGATACCACAGGTGGCGTCATGAACACTTCTTACAAAAACTCTTTATTTTTCATTCCCTTGTAAATATACCTCTTTTATTGGATGCCTGTGGCACCCCCAGGAGTACGGTCGCCACAGTGGCATTACCTCCCTCCTAGGGAGTGTGATGTCAGGCTTAGAAGCAATGAAGGGTCTCTCTATCAGGTAGTTCCAGCACACAGCACAGTTCCTACTCCAGGCCAGCAGAGGGAGCGCTGAACCTAACTGCTGAGGAGCTGCTCTCTGTGGTCGGGAGGAAGGAAGTTAGGGAGTTGGTGCAGAGAGAGGGAAGAGTGTGGACGTGTGGAGACAAGCTGGTGACTGGAGCTGGAGCAGAGCTCACCTCTAAGCTGAAGCGCATTGACCGGACCCCGGAGTCCAAGGCTGTGTGGATACTAAAGGTCCCACAGCAGAAACCAGAGGAATAAGAGGCTGTAAATGCTCTGTTCCCAACTGAGACTCGACGACACAGCAGCAACTTGTGTGAACCAGAGAGAGAGGGCTACAGCTGCCTGTCATACGAGTGGAGTTCTAGGTAACAGACAGAAAGAGGAACTTGTGTGGAGTTCAGAACTGCAAGTACTTCAGAATAGCGCAAGAAAAGAGACCTCACAACCCATCTGCATAGAGAGATTCCCAAGTTGCTTCCAGGCTGACTAACTCCTGTACCATCTGTAATCTGGATCCTGGACTGTACCTAAAAAGCACAGTAAAAGGTAAAAGAAACTGCACTCTGTTGTGTCCTTTGAATTCTTCCTGTGTAACCCACTCAGCACTGCTACATCTCTGTGCCTAAACACTACACCATCTACCTCAACATCTTCTACAACTGCCCAGGGACTACAGTTCTGCCTGTGGAGAGCTATTACACCTCTGCTGCATCATACCATCTGTCCCAGAGGATCTGCACTGCAGCACTGGTCCCCTTCTGACCAGATACCACAGGTGGCGTCACAAATACTCTTTTACAAAAACTCTTATCTTCATCATCCTCTGTAAATAATCCCCTTCCATTGGATGCCCAGGGCCACAGACTGGGTCTCCGCCACTGTGACACTGCCCCTTTAAGACACCGGCCCAGTACCGAGTACCCCATTTGCCCTGGTGGGCGCTCCACGCCCAGGGACACGGACCGGGTCACCGCCGCTGTGACACTGCCCCTTTGGGAAGCAGCCCGGTACCGAGTAACCCACTGCCCTGGAGGGTGCCCCACATTACTCTGGGCCATCGATACATGTGCACTTTATCAACATGACAATGATCCAAAATAGACACTGTTGCATTTCGGAAGAAGAGCAGGTCAAAAGTGATTCAGTAGTCAAATAAGTCTCCTGATTTGAACCTAATGAAACACATACAAGGCATTCTGAAGAATCAAATTGAACAGCACTTTCCGTTGAGAATCTAGGCGCTAAAAGAGGTCACTTCTTAAAGAATGGAAAAAGATAGATATTGCAATATGTCACCAACTTGTTCATTACATACCTAGAAGACTTGGTGCTGTCATGGAGATCATACAAAATATATTTTATGGTATGGATTAAAAATATGTTCTATGAAACTCTGTCTTGTCAAAATTTTGGTAAATATTCTGGTGTTCAGTGGGCTATTAATTACAATCTTACTTTTCAAAGAGGGTTTACTCATTTATGCTGAGCACTTTACCTAAATGGCAAAATGTGAGTCAAGCACTAGGCAGGTACTGTAGTCAAGTATATGCTTATGTAAACAGACTTGATCGAAGTAAACAAAAATGAGAGCATTTTATATTGATTATTGATGATATCTATCTATCTCTCTGTTTTGAGAGCCATGTAGGGGCCATTATATTGTTTGGAGAGCTATGTGGGGGCCATTATACTGTTTGGAGAGTTGTGTAAGGGCTGTTATAATATTTAGAGGGTTATGTCAGAGCCATTATACTGTTTGGAAAGCTATGTTGGGGTGCCATACTACTATATGGAGTGCTATGTGTGGACAATGATACTATTTGGAGGGCTATGCGGGGGGCCATTACATTATTTGGAGGGCTATTTGTGGGTAATTATACTATTTGAAGGGCTATGTTGAAGGCATTATACTTTTTGGAGAGCTATGTGTTGGTCATTATACTATTTGGAGGCTGCAAAGTTGTGAGAAATGCTATTTTGTGACCCTGCCAAATATTTTTTCTTAGGGGGAGGCAATTAAGACCTGCCATGAGGCCCCATGATTTCTATATACGCTCCTGTACAAAAGAATTGAACTTCTAAACGGATAATTTATTCCAACATGGAGTAGGATTTCAGAGTCTGTTGAACTTCATTATAGCAATTCTCTTCATTTCCAGACTATCATTTTTGGATGAGAGGTTCATTTAAAGGGAACCTGTCAGCAAGATTGTGCGGAGTAACCTACAGTGTCAGATTGGTGCCAACCGTGCCATTATACTGATAAAACAACAACCACAAAATGGATTTTACAGACCAAGGTATAATTTTAATCTTTATTTTCAGTTTTCAGTTAATGAGATTCTCGTGCCTCCAGGCTGTCTGTGTGTGTGTGTGTGTGTGTGGGGGGGTCTTTATGTGGTGCTCTACTTACATATTCATCTGTATGACTTCTGACAGGTCACTGATCTCTCACTGACCTGCGCCCTTTTTTACATACTGAATATGATATGTTTTGAAAAAAAATTACATTCAGCAGGCAAGCGGTGGCGCTTGCGCTGTAGCATGTATAATATCCGGATAATTATTTTATTTGGTGACATACATGTATTCAGAAAAAAAAAAAAAATGTTTCTCAAAATGGCGCCGGCTGTGCCTGCACTGTAGCATCTATCGGGGATCCGAAAGATGCTACTGTGCAGACACTGCCGGCACTATTTTGCTGGAGGAAAAAAAAAAATGCGTCTCCACCAAGATGGTACTGGCAGCGCCTGCGCAGTAGCATCTATCGGATTGCTGATAGATGCTACTGCGCAGGCACCGCCATCTTGGTGCAGACAATATTTTTATATGTATATGAGCTACAAGCACAGGGGCTTGATCTTGCTCTAACTGCTCTATGGCCTCTCTCCCTCTTTTCCCGTGTGCTTCCTGTCTCCTATCAGTGACTGACAGGTTGTCCTCTGTGACCTGCTCCTCTGCCCGAGATCTTGTGCAAGTGCGATCATTCCCATGGTGGCGCATGTGCAGCTCCATAATCTGGCACTCGCAATGTCTCCATGCACATGCACTACACCGGGAATGGGGAATGACGCTGCTTATGCTAGATCTCAGGCAGGTGCAGGGAGCAGGTCACAGAGAAGAGTGACCTGTCAGTCATTGACAGGAGGGCAAAATAGGGAGATAGGCTGGGGAGCTGTTGCACTTGCAGAATATTTTCAGAAAAATTTGCCCAAGAATTTCACTAACACAGAGACACCGTCTTATAAAACAGTGGTATGGACGTAATCAACATTACAGGTACTTTCCATAGAGGAGATTAGTTTGGGGTCTAAAACCCTGCTGACGTGTTCCCTATGATGCCATAAATGTATAAAATTCTTTGGGAAAAAAAAGTACAGATACTTTATTGTTTTTGCTATCCAGCTTCTAATCTAACACAATTTTTAAATAACAGACAAATTGACAAAAAAAGACATTTTATTGTCTTATGAAAAAGGCTAGTAGAAAGAATTTACAAGTACAAAAATACACACTGTACAAAGCAGACAAGGGATTTACTGCCTCCCTGAACCTGTTAAAAATATATTTTTGTTTTATTTTTTACATAAGACATTTTTAAAACAAAACTTTGAATGTAAAATTAGAAAGTTCTAGTGTCCTCAAATGTCACTTTCTTTGTCTAAATTATATTTATAAAATTATTTTTTTTCCAAATACAGTACAAAAAATATACAGTAACAGAAAAGTTGTGATTTTTAAGAAATATGTTCTTTGGTTTTAAATTATTATATTTTTTTATTTCAAATGCAAAAATTGATCTCAAATATAAAATATTTGGGCAGAAGAAAAAAAAATGTTATTACACTTTACTTCAATTTTTTCACTTCATTATTCAAGGACACTCACAAACTAAAAAGGCATTATACATCACAGTATACGATCCTTCAAAATCGGGAATAGCTGTTTAATTTCACAAGTTCATTTTCTATAGTTAAGGACAAAAATTATGTAAATGAAATCCTTAATTTGCCTTAAATATTGTTAATAAATGTGGTGTCTTTTTATGAAAACCTAATTCCGTAGAATATCTGCTTTATCCTATGGAGTAGATGATGTACATTAAGAAATGTTCCCTAGACATTACTTTGCTTTTTGCCAATTTTCGAGAGCTAAAATTGTAGGTTTACTCTATATTTCCCTTGAAAAAGAATCCAATATATATTTTGGTAGGCATGTATATAAAGGAGAAGAAGCAATATAATAAAAGTCAAGAAAGAGTGATTAGGTGACGGTGGTTTACATTGCTGTGGGCTCCATTTATTTTTAGAATACTACTCCTTATTGGGCCTGGTAAAATAAAAAAGGATGCTTACATCCTTGCCCAATACCAGTAACTGATGGGTTATCTTCACACTTCCAGCAGATAGATATAGGGCTTGAAGATGAGGAGCAGAGCCAGTCAATAGGTAAGTTAATTTTCTTGTTTTACGAGGCACGTTAAGGACATTGAAAATGGGGGTTGTTCAGTAGTGGACAATTTTTTTTTAAGGGCATGGTTCTTTGTCCCTTACCCATCCTTTTCTTTGAAAGAAGGATGAAAGTTAAAAGTGGCAGAATAGATTTTCTTTCCCATGTTGTCTAACACTGGGCAACTTTTAGTTAAAAAAGAGCAGATATAGGTTTAGAACATCTGAAGAACAAGAGGTCAGTTGAGGGCTCTTCTCTAGAGGGTTCAGCTACCTGCGATGCCTCTATGGCATTCCTGCCATAGTAGATTTATATTAACCTCATGATAGAAATTTATATCTCTTGTAAGAATTGTTTTGTATCAGAAGGCACTTAGAATTTATATCAGTGGCGAATGGTACTTAGCAAGTGATAAGTTGGAACTGGCATGTCAAAAGAACATCTGTAACCAGCAGGTGATAAATGGAGTCAACTTGTAAATTTTTTTTGTGAACGCATAAAAAAATGGTACATGATTTTTTTCCTAATGTATCAGCGAGCTACAGTCAAATATAATGGGAATCTGTTTGCCCTGATATACCGTACAAGGGCACATCAATATTTACAGGAAGTTCTCCTCCAATGTGGCAGTGGGGCATTTGTGCCACCTTAGGTACCAGGATCACGTGTGAAACTGCAACTTTTATAACTTCAAATAGTGTACCATTGGCTACCATATCAATAATTATAATTCTGTGCCAAAATGTCTCTATTCTATGCTTTTTAGTCTGGTTACTTAGTAAGGCCACTAATATTCTGATCTCCCATTACATTTTCTCTACCAGTATGTAGAACTGGTAACATAACAATTGGGGAGCCACAGAGAATAATGTATTATTAAAAAAGTTTTTTTTCCTGCTAAACTAGTCAGCAGAGCTATGATTTGTGTTTAGTATATAGGTAATTAAGGCTATCCTATATTATACAGTCATAATACAAAAACAGTTGTAGGATATGTGCAAATTTGTCACGTTAAAACGGGCGTAACAAAAAATACTTAGAGAAAGTTGTACTGAAAGTAAGAACTTGGCTGTGTCACAAAACAAAAGACTTGAATTTTTTTAAGCAAACAGTATAATAAATTCCCAGCATTTGACAGGATTATGAGCAAGCGCTGCCCCATATGTGATCAGCTTGATCAGGGCAGTTGTCATAAAGGTTCATTTACTAAAGCTTTAAAGGCTCTCAGGAAATAGTGTTGAGGAACTTATTTTCTCCTGCTAAGGAGGACAGCATAGAGTTCAGGTCTGATACTGCCATATTTGGAACCATGGCTGCTGGATTACGTGGTGTGTTCAAATGAGAGGAAGATTGAGATGATCCCGGTAGACCAGTTTGAGTTAAATTATGCGAAATCAGAGGTGTGTGATCAGTGTCATCTATGATGGCTGCAAAATCAATCTGAGTGTTTTCCAAATCTAAACTGTCCAAGGGATTGGATGCTGGACATGAATTACTGTATGGGATGGTGTCTGGCTTCACAAAACCCAGATTAGAAATGTACTGTCCATGTTGATGTCCATCACAGCTATTTTGGGTTTGATTTAGTGCTGTAACAAGCTTTTGGTTTCCTGTTTTCCCCTGATGCATTTCAACTTGACCTGAGTAATACATCATACCTGTGGTGTCATTAGAGTCAGATTGACTGTGAATAGGCGGCAGGGTAGGCATTCTCCTAGGGCTGGATTCAACTGAATGGTAAGATGGACTAAGTTGAGTAGGACTGCCCATGTAAGTTGACTGGCTATTAATACTGTGCTGCCGACTTAAAGGTTTTGGGACACAAGGAGGATGTGGCAGCATGTCTACACTATAACTTTGATTTCCTGGACTCCTCATGGTTTTCGAGTGGTTTGGCTGGTTATCATGTGGATTTGGACTCAATAAAATGTTTTGTGGTTGCTTATTTTGATAATTCATGTATTTGGGACTTATATAAGTTGGAGCATGAGGTGTATTCCTATGTTGGTTTTGTCCAACATCGCCATCCTCCCCATTGCTATTTACAATGGCCATATTTTGGGGCTGCTGCTCCCACATTAATGCTTGCTGGGATTGAACATAATTTCGTACCATCATTTCCTTGACTTGCATCATCGGTGTCTGTGACCTTCGCCCTTGAGGGCTTAACATATTTGGGTTAAGACCAACATTATAGCATATATTTTGTTGATTTTCCTGTTGTCCTTGGTATTCACAGTTGGAATTCCCTGGGGATAACGCTACTGTATTTGTCTGGTTGAAAGCATGCTGCTGCATCGTATGCTGCTTCATGTTCTGACAGGACATCATTGAGGGCATGGACTGATGAAATTGTTGTTCTGGTTTGATATGAACCTGACTCAAGTGGTTATACCTTTCACTGTTTACATACATACCCTGTTGTTGGCAGGAATTACTGTTTGCAATGGAAACCTGTTTGGTTGCATCAGTAGCTGAATTTAAATATTGGTTATGACATTGATTCCCTGGTGACATGTTTGGTGGTACCGCCGGATGATTTGCGCTTTGGCCATCAGACATATCCATGGTTGCTGAGCTTACTTCATGCCACTGCACAGGTAAACTAGAACTACTAGCTTGCCTTGTATTCTGGAAATGCTGGTTATGAGTTGTCATTTGACAGTGGTTGAAATCTGAGTGATTCAATACATTGCCCTGGCAGGAATGGTTACTTGTATTCATGTGCATACTGCCTAATGATCTCTGAGAATTTGAGTATGCATTTTGATTTTGCATGTCTAACCCATGAAGTTGGTGGTTAAAATTCACATGGTGATTGGTAGTCATTTGAGATCCTTGGCCTTGATAGTTCATAAAGTTCTGCATTTCATTACCAACCATTATACCATGTTCCTTATTATGAGATGTTAGATCTGTGCTTGCAGTCTCCATGAACACATTCTCACTGATGCTGGGTGGACGGGGTGAAAAAATATGTCTTTGTAAATTCACTTCAGATCCTCCATATGGTTGTTGATGTCCAAGAGTCTGTCGTCCCATCATTGATGTGTTCATATTTGACATACTCTTAAAGCGTTGTACTTTGGGTATTACTTGAGGATCTCCGCTAGGTCGTGCAGGATCACTAGCTCTTCTTACTCCTGCCCCTGGTGCTTGACAAGGATGAATTATTCCTGTACCATAACTGTGGTATTCATTGTTGCTATGTCTTCTTTGGATATTACTAGATAACGATGAAGAGATAGATGAACTACGGTAGTCACCGACAGCGAATGCCATTCGACTATTTGCACTAATTCTCTCCATGTTAGGAAGAGGAGTAGGTGGAGGTCCACCAGTAGCTGCCGCATACTTTGCCTTAAGTCTATATTGCTGAGCTGGGGTAAGGCCTGGAAGACCATTGGTATTGGAATGTCTTGAAGTATCGACTGCAGTTTGGTCATATGTATCCACCATGTTCCCTACATCCCCTGGTCTCTGATTTGTAAGATATGGTGACACCACCGATGACCTACGGCTCACTGTATACGCCGAGCTTATTGTACTAGTTGTGCTGTTACGTCGGTCATTCATTTGGCTCAAATGTTCGGTAGATGTCAACTCCATGATGTTACCATTATGGGGCAAACCACAAATACCAGGCAATTCTCCCTGGGAAACTGAAAAATGAAAACAAAAAAACAATGAATACATCTAAAAATGTACATTGACACAGAGGTTGTCAAGGTGACTTTTCAAATTAAAAAGTTTTGCAATAAATGATTGTCACTTGTCACATTTGTAGAGAAGAAAAAAACTCAGAACTTAAAAAGGGAAAATACCAAAGAAAACTCTGAACAATTCACCAGAAAATTACAATTCAATTTTTTTTTTTAAATATTCGTCACTCCTTTTCTCTAATGAATTATCACAAATTATTTATTCACCCATTTTATACTCCATCTAATAGAGCACAATACGCCTCATAGACGGTGGGATATTGCAGTAGCTTCCAAACTACTGCCTCGTAATAGGTACAATTTCTCCAGCACTGCACTTTATTATTTTGTTCATCTGATTGGACAATCTTGAATCACTTCCTTTTTCATTATAGGAACTTACACAGTCTTTCATTCTACTCTCTTTATATACAGCAGTCGGGTAGGTTGCCATTTCTCATTAATATCTCTATTTTTCTCCAACCTGGTTCTCTTTATGTATCATCACAGGGTTAACGTGTTTCGATTTTTATGTATCTTTGAGTTATACTGCAGGTCTGGACATATAAATTGTAAATGTATATCTCATGCCACTGTACTATTTATGAGGATATATTTTGATTTTGCCTCTTATATATTGTTTTGTATAAACTACAGCAGACTGACGAAGGCCAATTGTAGGCCGAAACGTCTTATTGTGACTGCCAAATAAAAACCTTGTCTTGAAAAGGATCATTCAGTTGAGTGCCAAGTTACTTTATTATTCACTTTGGTCTGGGTAACCTACTTGTGCACCCTGTAGTAGTGCCACGCTATACTTTACAAGACATACTATTCCAGACCCTGACACTTTTCGCGAGGCGAACGGATGCTCACACCTCTGCGCTGAGTTCATTAAGACTGATGTGAGCAACGCCAGTCTTTATGAATCAGCTCAATAGTGTTTACATTATGGGCTTCCTCTTGTAATATCCAGATATGTAACGCATTAATTTGAGTTGGAGATATAATAGCTACATACAAACACCATGTATTTCAAGTTTACCTGTGCTGTGGATTGCAGGTAGTTTTACAGACTTTCCAGCAGATGGTGCTTTTCGCATTTGATTCAGTTTGTCGATCCTGAGGTTTTCTAGTTTCCTTAAAGCTGAAGCTCCTGCAGTGCCAATAGATTCCACTGAAGGAATATCATCCAAGTTGGAAAGGTCCTCAAAACTACCTCCTGCATTGGCATTCATTTCTACTCCACTGTCATTGTTGTTGGTGCTACCTAATGGTGACCTCTCACTGCTGCAAGATGACTGTCCACTGGGGCTAGCCTGAGATTTCTGCAGAAAATAAAACAAAAATAACTACAACAATACAGAAATAGTTTCATCATTGTACATGTAGTAAAATTCTTAAAGGGGTTGTCCAGGACTTTAAGATTGATGACCTATCCTTAGGAAATACATTTGAAAAAGTGAAGGTCTAACAGATAGCACCACCAATCATCTTATTGGGGGGCCTTCAGCCACACACCCAAGTATTTACTACACAGAGTTCCACAAATTTTGTACAGTCTGTGCCTTGTACTGCAGCACTGGCTACAGCATTATGTGAAAGTGTTCTTACCAAGGACATCTCTGGCACGGTCAGTCTTCCCTCCTCTTTTCTGGCCTGAGATGAGCTTGATTCCAGGTCTTGGTGAATATCACTCTTAATTCCTTGGGTCATGCCACCTTCATGGGGGGCATGACTCCGAGGTTGACCATCTCCTCTGTGTTTCTTTGTGATGTGTGCCTCAGGACCATGAACTGTCTTCACATGCTTTCTGAGAGAACTGGGATCTGTGTATCTCTTTGTACATCCCGGGATCTTGCATACATAAGGTTTCTAAATATAATGTAAAGGTTATTAAAGGAGTTGTCCAATTAATAAATATGCTGTCCAATCGATAGGTAATGGAAAATTAAGCATTTTCACATCTGGATGAGGTTAAAAATATAGTTGCTGTGAAGAGATAAACTTATAATGGAAGGGATGATACAGTGGCTTGCGAAAGTATTCAGCCCCCTGGAACTTTTCAACCTTTTCCCACATATCATGCTTCAAACATAAAGATACCAAATGTACATTTTTGGTGAAGAATCAACAACAAGTGGGACACAATTGTGAAGTTGAATGAAATTTATTGGTTATTTTACATTTTTGTGGAAATTCAAAAACTGAAAAGTGGGGCGTGCAATATTATTCGGCCCCTTTAACTTAATACTTTGTTGCGCCACCTTTTGCTGCAATTACAGCTGTAAGTTGCTTGGGGTATGTCTCTATCAGGCACTCAGCTATAGTGTGAGCTTTTAAACCTATTCCAAAAAAACGCTCAAGGTTTAAATGTTGCACACAGCCTAGAGAGCATCCCACATAAAGTAAATTAAAACATAACCTTTAATGAACCATTAAAAGGACATAACACACAAAAACATTACAAAAAAGTGCTCATGTGAACCAGTGCTCAATAAAAAATGGTTTGGTCTCACCATTGGTATTAGATATGGCATTCCAGCATCAGGGCGTATCCTGCTGGAGAGACGATCCATTCATGGGGAGCTGAGACATGGGAAAAGCAGTGTTAATGTAAAGTATTCCCCTACACTCCCTGTCGTGCCCCAGCGTTAAGGCCCCGTTACATTTAGCGATGCACCAGCGATCCCGACAACGGTACGACCCGATCAGGGTCGCTGGTGCATCGCTAAATGGTCGCTAGTGAGCTGCCAAACAGGCAGATCTCACCAGCGACGCTGCAGCGGTCGATGGTCGTTACTTACCTGTCACACGCAGCGATGATGACGACTTCCGCCTGCGTCCATACGTCGCTCGTTGGCGCCAGCGGGACGCCAGTGAGAAGAAAATGGCCCAGGACGTTCTCACGTGATCAGTGATATCCAGCGGGGGGGCCGGTCGGAGGTAAGCGTCACACAATGCGAGATCGCTAGCGATATCGCTATGTGTAAAAGGCCCTTAACTCCTGTCCTAGTAAGGACAGGCGCCAACTGGATCCTGTAGTGGACACCTCCACTAAGAAGGGGAAAAATAGACAGAAAAAGCTCCCTACGCATTTCTTCCCCAATGGTGGGGATTCATCAGGAGAGTCAAATAGATATAAAGCAGTAGGAAAGGGGGGTGTCCACTACAGGATCCACTTGGGGCCTGTCCTTGTTAGGACAGGAGTAACGCTGGGGCACGACAGGGAGTGTAGGGGAATCCTTTACATTAACACTGTTTTTCCCATGTCTCGGCTCCTCATGAGTGGATCGTCTCTCCAGCAGGATACGCCCTGATGCTGGAATGCTCTATCTAATACCAATTGTGAGACCAAACCATTTTTATTGAGCACTGGTTCACATGAGCACTTTTTTGTAATGGTTTTATGTGTTATGTCCTTTTAATGGTTCATTAAAGGTTATGTTTTAATTTACTTTATGTGGGATATATGCATTTTCATTGGTGGATTCAGAAAAAACGGGAAGAATTTCTCTATAAAAGGCTCACTTCGTGGTCGGTTTTCCCATTCATCTATTGAGAAGAAAAGAAGATCCCACCCTCCCTCCTCCAAAATTTTATTGTTATTCCTTGTCATGATGTTTTATTTGAGGGAAAATCACCCAGCTCTCTGGGTGGATTGGTTGATTTGAGTTTATTTATTGATATTCTAACTATTAATCTATTAATCTAATATATAAAGCTCAAGTGTGTGTATGTATGTATGTATGTATGCATGTGTATGTGTGTGTGTGTGTGTGTGTATGTCCGGGATTGGCATCCGCACCGTCGCAGCTACAGCCACAAAATTTGGCACAGTCACACGTTTGGACCCCGAGAGTGTCCTAGGCTATGTTGTGAGGCGAAATTTTAACCCCGCGCGTTCCAATTCACCAAACAATTTTGCCCCTATCTACATAATGGGGAAAAAGTGTGTGTATCAAGCCCCGCCCCTCATTATGATGTCATAATGGTTGCCATGGTGACGCTGATGTCATCATAGGTTGCAAGCCCCGCCGCTTATTATGATGTCATAATGGTTGACTATGGGATGGAGGATGTGTGATGGGTATATGGACACTGGACTATGGGATGGAGGATATGTATGACGGGTATATGGGCACGGGACTATGGGATGGAGCATGTGTGATGGGTATATGGGCACTGGGCTATGGGATGGAGGATATGTATGACAGGTATATGGGCACGGGACTATGAGATGGCTGATATGTATGATGGGTATATGGGCACGGGACTATGGGATGGCGAATATGTATGATGGGTATATGGGCATGGGACTATGGGATGGAGGATGTGTGATGGGTATATGGGCATGGGACTATGGGATGGAGGATGTGTGATGGGTATATGGGCACTCGACTATGGGATGGAGGATATGTATGATGGGTATATGGGCACGGGCCTATGGGATCGTGAATATGTATGATGGGTATATGGGCACGGGACTATGGGATGGCGGATATGTATGATGGGTATATGGGCACGGGACTATGGGATGGAGGATATGTATGATGGGTATATGGGCATGGGGCTATGAGATGAAGAATGTGTGATGGGTATATGGGCCCTCGACTATGGGATGGCGAATATGTATGATGGGTATATGGGCATGGGACTATGGGAAGGAGGATGTGTGATGGGTATATGGGCATGGGACTATGGGATGGAGGATGTGTGATGGGTATATGGGCACTCGACTATGGGATGGAGGATATGTATGATGGGTATATGGGCACGGGCCTATGGGATCGTGGATATGTATGATGGGTATATGGGCACGGGACAATGGATATATCTAACCACAGTTAGTTACTATGCCCGGGCAGCGCCGGACTCTTCAGCTAGTTTATTATAAAGTTCATTTTGGTTTCCCTGAATAAACATCACTGCCATTTTCCATCGAATGTGTTTGTGTATTTATTGAGTATGTATGGGATTTGTGGTACCATGCCGCAGTCAGGGGCTATCACATGCCTATAACCTTCCTCCTCCCTACTTGTACCTTTCACCTAAGGAGCAATGGTATGTGCTATTGGGTCGCCCTCCCAGGGCTGTGGGGTACTCGGTACCGGGCCGGTGTCAGGGGAATGTGTCACAGCAGCGGTGACCCGGTCCGTGGCCCACGGCGCCCAAATCAATGGTGGTTTGTAGTCAATGAAGTGAAATAGTTCGTGACGCCACCTGTGATGTTTGGCAAGCAAGATGTTAAGCCAACGCTGCGTGCAGATCCTCTGGGGCTGATGGTGTGTTGCAGTATAGATGGTGTAGCTCCCCACAGGTGAAGCTGTGACCACAGGGCAGTGTATAGGCGCAGGCGGTGTGAGGAATGTTGGTACCCAGATGTAACGGTGCTGACGGTGTTAGCGCACAAATGAATGGAGGACACCAGGGCTTGTAGTTCCAAAGCTTTACTCACAGTCCGTGGTACACACTGGTGCCTGCCTCCGTGTCGTGTCCTCCGGGGCAGAGACTCAATCAACCTCCTGGGCAAGTCAGGATTCTCCTCTCCAACACTCCGCCAACATGTATCTTTCCTGAACGACTCCTCTATTGCGCCTTTTAGTGTGAAGAGCTCCAGTACCGTGGTACTCTGAAGTTCCTCCTGTCAGATGTTCCTAACAACTCTACTCGTATGGCAGACAGCTGTAGCCTCTCTCGGGGACTCCCTTCTCCGGAGTCCTGGCTATCTATTCAGTTGCTGCTGTGCCCCGAGTCTTGTATGGGAGTAATGCATTTACAGCCAACTACTCCACCGGTGTCTGCTGCAGAACCATAAGTGTCCATACAACCTTGGGGACCGGGCCCCGGCCTTGCGCTGAGAACCTATAGGCAACCTCTTCCAACCCACAACTCCTCTCTGTTCTCCTACTCCTTCGTTCCGCACTGTTCCTTCTCTCTCTTATGGAAGCTTAGGTTGCAGTTCTACGTCTTTCTCCTTCTGTTCTTTCCCGTGCCAGCTGGCTCAGGTCACTGAGGCAGCTGCAGCACTCCTTCCTCCATCCCTTCTTCCAGGGATCCCCACTCCTCCCGAGTGGCTTCCTTCCTCACTGACCTTCTGTCAGACTACCCTCTAGACTGATCTGTCATTCTAAACCTTCCCAACCTTTTATATCGAACTCCACCCACCTCCCAGCACATCTCGTGTTACGAAGCAAGGACCCACGAAAGGTGCTCTGCTACCCTCTAAGCATGGAGCCGCAATGGGGTCCTGCTGAACTATCCTGTGTGTGGGGTGCAAGTGTTGGAGTGTGGAAAGGAGTTCCCAACTTACCTAGGTGGTGGGGCACTACACCTTAGGAGAAGGTGCAGTACCTCTGTGGCGACTGAGCCTCAGGGGCGCCACACTATAGTAGAGGACCTTTGAGCTCACCTTAATAAATTACATCAGTGAAGTACAAGGAGCTCAGTGTCCAAATATATAAACGGAAAAAATATAAACTGAAAAAACAGAATATACAGTATGTCTCTCTACTGAGCTCGTTGTACTGTACTGGTGTGATTTCTTGTGGTGAGCTCAAAGGTCCTATACTATAGCACATACCATTGCTGCTTAGATAAAAATAAAATGCAAGGAGGAGTAACGTCATAAGCATGGAATACCGATGCCAGCACCATCAGTAGAGAATATTCCCTTATTATCCCTCCCTCCTTCCGCACCACTGCATGGTTGGACACAGGCTGTTATACCGGATACAGCAGGGGCACCATTATCATATTCTCTCTCCACAGCAAGATTTTTAAAATACATCCAATTGTGCAAATTTTAAAGGGGTTATCCAGGACTTTTGTATGTTTTTTTCTTATGTGACAAAAAACTTACAGGCGAGTAATTGCTAACCATCTGCCTGTTCTGACCTGCGTTGATTTCTGCCTTCTCAGAGCAGTCAAGGATCGCTCCTGCCAGCAATTCTGTGGTTTCCAATGACATTGATTAAAAGAGCAGGGCCTTTTCCTCTGGTCTGCTCTGTCAACAAGGCACTTCTGCTGATGTCATGCTGATTGACAGCTGGTTTCCCGCTGCCTAAATGAATGGAGCCGGCTGTCAATGAGCATGATGTCGGCAGTGATGCCCCTTTCACAGAGCAGGTAGTAAGATGAAAAGCTGCTCTGTTGACGTATATGAAGCAGCAGAATCACTGGCAGGAGCAGTCAGTGATCATTCTGAGCTGGCAGAGATCCGCACCCAGCAGAATAGGCAAGTAGCTGCTTGAAAGTTCTTAGCCCCATAAGAAAAAACTACAAAAGTCCAGGATAACCCTTTTAATTTTCCATTATCTATCTACTAAATAGCCCTTTTGTTCATAGTACAACCTTTACGCTATTATTAACATTGCATGCCTTCTGTGTAAAAAATGACGTCATCCATCATACCTCATTAGAATGAGTGCGATTCTGGTGCTTGGCCCTGTCAGATGCATTAGAAAAGGCCTTGTTACAGCCTTCATGTTCACATACATATGGTTTCTCCCCTGTGTGTGACCTCAGGTGAGTTTTCAGGTTCTCAAGGCGTGAGTAAGCTTTGTTGCAGCCTTCAAACTTAAAAAAAAAGAAAACAAGCTTTCATATACTGTATACAGCATCAACATGTTCCCCATAGTAGTACAGAGAGTGACATCCAATATCAGAGAGTCTAAACAATACCAAAGATAGACTTAAATAAAGGAAAGATTAATTAATAACATGTAGCCCAAAGGAGTAACCCTAGGACCATAGAGAAATGTTTGAACATGAAAAGACACACTATCTATGCAAATCTAGAAATGTTCAAATTGCCATTGGTGACACAGCAGATGTCTAGGTGGTAGCCAAGTTCTGTCCAGGTATGTGCCAGCATATCCACAGATATGGACTACATTGTTTCAGTGGTGTGTTGTCTCAGGACAATTTACCAATGCTGTGCTGGCCTCTACAATCACCAGATCTAAGACCGTGTGACTTCTTCCTGTGGTGCTACGTATTTTTATACTTTTGTTATACTGTGTTTTTCTGTGTTTCAGTCTTTTGGTGGTGTCATCACTGTCAGCTTTGACAGCGGGATTTAACTAGTTAATAGGCGCGGGCGGACGGCAATTCCGCTCGCGCCTATTGCGGGCACATGTCAGCTGTTCATAGCAGCTGACATGTCCCGGCTTTGATGCGGGCTCAGCGCCGGAGCCCTCATCAAAGCAGGGGAGATGTCTGATGATGGACTGTGTCCGTCATTGGACATTAAGGGGTTAATATATACCATTAGGGGTCTAGGTGGATATATGCTTACATGCTGATATATTTTGGCACTTTACCATTACCTGTATCTATTCTTTTATTCCTATATTTGTGTGTATTTCACTTGGGTATACATTCCTTCCTCTTAATTGTATTTAGTTCGTTTATTTCTCTATGATATCAATTTACTTAATAAAATGTATTACTTATTTATGATATATCTCTCTTTGTGAGTGGTGTGCTCAGGATACTTTGTATCCACTCTTTGGTCTATGTATTTCACACACCCCTGTACTTTATGCATGCTGGGTAGTCCTATATGGTGAAGGTTCCCCTATTGCATTAGTATGTTTTTGGACATTTTTGTGGTATTAATAATATATTGTGGACCCCAGTCTAAGTTTATCTCTCCCTATCCCCGATTCATCATAATATTTAATAATATTTACGTTAGAATTCTGGTCTTAAACACTTTCAAATGTTGCAGAATTCTTGTACAAGCAGTTGCATAAAAATTTGGCGATTTTTTTTTTTTTTCTTTTTAATGTTTTTTCATGACCATTTCGGCAACTCCTACATAATGGATGAAGAGCTGATGAAGGCCAGGATGGGATGTGGCAACGCCCTTCCGACAAATTCATCGAATATGCCATCATCTCTTACATCAGAAATGTTACTTCAGTCTCTTACTGGAGTAAAAGGTGCTCACCACCGAAAAGATTCACCCAATTCATTAAGTGGCGTGCACCTTTTAATGAATTAGTCACGTCTTATTCCCACACTCCCATCATTAAGAGTAGCATACAAAGCGCCAGTCTCAACAAACCAAGGCCTATATGTTTAATAGGTATTAGAAAATCTATGGTGCGACAATGACTTACTGTGCACTTGTGAGGTTTTTCTCCAGTGTGTCTCCTCATGTGGACCACAAGCATGTACTGGGCTTTGAATGGTCTGAGCTCTCGAGAACATTCTTGCCAATGACATACAAACTCTTTCTTCTCCCCATGGATATGTTCATTGTTGATATGCTGTTATAAAAATGTGAATTGTGATAGTTTATGGATGCAAATTTGTTTTTATAGTAGTGAAAATGCAATGTCAAGATTCCACAAGACAGTTATCTGTAGAAGTCTTACATGTACAAGATGTTCCTGGGTATCAAACTCTTTAGTACAACTCTCCCAATGACAGTTTGTCTCATAGACAGTTTCAGGCTCATGTTTCCCATCTTCTTTTTCCAGGTCATCCCGTCCATCCAACAGACCAAGTAATGGATCCTATTTAAATAAAAAAATTATGTAAAAAACTAACAGGATAATTGGTTCCATCTTTAAATACAAAAAATTTGGGAATTTTAGACCCTCATTGTTCCATTTTTCTTTATCAGAGTCAAGAATTACTGTACAAAGTTCTTCTTAGTCTGGAAGACTAAGGCCACATAACGTACAGACAGCTCATTGGGAACTGTGTAATGCTTCATTTCACCCTCTAGTAGCACTGCAGGGTAACTGAATGTTTGCCACTGTGTTTCTCCATTGATTACAACTTGGGGGGCACCTTTTACCAAAATTCTTGAACTACATTATTAGACACATTTCTTGTTACCTTCTATGTACGGATGGTAAAGGGCATCTGTTAGGTTTAACTCTCCTAGGCCGTCTATGTGGGGATGTAGGTCATAGACGGGTGAATAAAATTACATCTTGATATCTATGATCCAATGTCTTATTCTTGTAAGAGCCACATTTTTCTTATATGTAAGTGAGTTATTAAATTCTATGAGCCGGACACCAACCTGCTTCCAGAGCTTGTTTTACATGAATGGGAAGTTACCAATGTGATGTGTAATGGCCGTGCTCTGCTCTCCTGAGCTCACTGCAGAGCTGTGTTTGGTTATACCTGACATATCTGCAGGTTCCTCTCAGCTACAGCTTCCAGCTCACAGGCAGTCAGTGTTGCAATACAGCAGAGCTGTGAGAGCTGCAGTAAATGTGTTTATAAGGAGACAAAGTTCAGTTCTGTGTTAGTTAAATGTCTCACAATGGTAACACCTCCTTTTATTAAAAGTAAGCTAAGAATTGAGGGAGATTTGTGTCCATCCCATATCTCTGAATATCTCATTTGCATATAAGAAAATCATGTATTCCTCTGGAATAAAACATTGCATAGCAGATGTCAAGTTATTATTTTATTCTGCTTCCTATGACCTGCATTCCCATATAGTTGGCTTAGGAGGATTGATCCTACTGAATTATTCCTTTTAAAGAAATGTCTACAATACTAACTGGTCCTTAGTATAGGTGTCATGTGCACCACGTAGAGTCACGACGCTGTTGATCAAGCTGAGGTTCACTTTGATCCATTATAAAAATCTAATATGCAAGATAGATCCAAGGTACGACCAGATACTTTACTTTATTTTTCATGACTCTTTTTGTGGTGCAATAAAGCACATAAGAATGTGTCAGCATGCAGACCTTCCAAAACTGTACAGGTTGAGTTAGGCCGTATGCAGGATCATCTTGGATATGTGTTTTTGTACATCCCAAAGAAGCATTAAAACTGTATCTGGTTTTCAAGGCCGCTGCCGGTGCCAATACTCACCTGCGTGATTCCCGGCGCGCACCCGCTCCACGGCGCGTCCCCGCTCCTGACATCCGGCCTCTGCGACGTCGGTCCTACACTCCTACGGCCGGCGCTCTGACTGCACCAGGTGACGCGGTGGCCCCGCCCCCAACATGGCGGCGCCCACCGCCTATTTCTTCCCGGCATCTTCCCAGGTAAGACGCCTGTGTATCGTTCTCGTGTTGCTGTCCGTTTGGCCAGCGCTCATTACGCTCCCAGGCCCTGTATCTTCTTCTCGGTTGCCCTGCTTGTGCCTTTGCTAATTGCTTCCTCGCTCGCTACCTCTGCGTCCCTGTCTCTGTCTCTCCTCTGGCGCCTTTCCCTAGCCATTGTCTCTGCTATCCTGACCGTGTGCCTGCTGTCCTTGGTCTCCTTGTCCGTTTTTGTTCTTACCTCTCCCTCTCTCTTGCAGCCTCCAGCTTCCGCCAGTCCTGAACCCTCCACGTCTGTGTCTCCCTCTGGCTCCGTGTTCGGTGTTATTCCGTGCCGCTGCTCCGCTGACTCTCCACCCTAGTCTCCCTGGTGCTCACCCAGTCGCCCCTTTGGCTCTGGCTGTCACGGTTCCATCCCTTGTGGGCCTGCCCCTAACACTCCCTGTATAGGGGGTGGCTCCACCTGGCCAGCTCACCTGCAGGGGCTCTGGAGCCGTGACCCAGAGGGTCCACTCCGGGTTATTATCACACTATCCGTCATCTTAGCACAATCCGTAACACTGGTGGTTCCTTGAATATTGTTTTCATAAACACCTCTGACAGACACCTCTTGTGGCATTTCTTCCAGAGAAATGGGAATTGGCCATGTAAAAGCCTCACGCTATGTTCATATTGCATTTTACCCACAGTGGCTCCATCAGGGCTTATGTCTGAAGTCCAGGAAAACATGATTAGGGTGTAAGCCTTCATGGGACCGTTGTAGACGGCAACGGAGTCACTGTGTGCTCTGCTGGACATTTTTGGAAGTATACACCTATTTGGAGGCGTGTTCCAAGAGATCGTTGACTATGGCCTTAGAACCCTTGGCAAATATACAGAAACGGGCAAAAATGATGTGCGCTTCAGACATATGTCCCTACAGAGTCACTGACGTAAGGGTAAAAGACTTTATGAACATAATCTAACCAACTCTTTTTCCTTTAGTGGCCCACATTAACAGGCAATTCGGACAGCATCATGGAAACTAAAATTCTGAGCATCTTAAGTTCCTCTGACAAAAAAATGTCTATTTTTAATTTTTATATTACTACAAAATAATTTATATTTATCCATCTGGTCTCCTATAAAAATGTAAATTCTTACAAAATTTCTACCAGAACCCTTTTAACTAATATAATGCGGATAAAATGTGGATAAAAAACAGATTATTGAAAAGAATATAATAAGATATCAACCTACCTGTGTCCCAACAGAAGCTGGACTTGATATGTCACCCTCTGATCCGTCTTCCAGGCGTTTACTGTTCATAGCTTCTAATCCTGTACTAGATAGAGGCTCTGACTTCAACTACAACACAAAACAAAGTGTTAATTTATAGATTGTATACACAATATTGTTTGATGTAAAAGGCCACTTTCATTATATTTGATCGGGGTTGTCCATTACTCAGACAACCCCTTATATTTCCCTCATGTCAAATAATAACAGCTATATTCACCTCTGGTGCTGGCTGACAATCCAGCGATGTTGGTGCCTAGTCTCTAGGGGTTCCCGTGACATTGGCTGCAGGGCTCACGTGGCATGACAATCAACGGCCACTTCACGCTCTCTCCTTTCAAACGAAACTGATAGTCAGAAAAGTTAGAGCTTCTGCTCTCTGACTTCCTCTGGATGTCAGTGTTGTCTGAAAGAAATGAGAGTGAAGTGGCTGCTGACTAGCCGCAGGGCTCACGTGACATAATTATGTCACATAACCCCGGAAGACCAGGCGCTAACATCACTGTAACGGCGCCAGAGATGAGTATAGCTGTTATTATTTTGTATGGAGAAATATAGTGATTGAACGTGTAGTAGACAACCCCTTTAAATGGATTGTCTCTTTTGCGTAAATGAGTAAAATTGCAAAGTTCTTATAAAATCAAGAAGATGCGATTTGCATAAAAAAATCAAGCAACTTTGCAATTTACCTCTTACTAAAAATCATCTAAAAATCCTCTCCATTTTCTAAAATACAGGGATTTTTAATCTTATTGTGTCTCGCTGATACCTAAGTTACCAGCATCCTCTGCAATCAGCAGTGTAATGTATACTAGGCAATGACCACAACACTTGTAAGTCTTTGCTATAGAGCTTGTAAGTGCTGCTCTGACATTGGCTGGATTGCTAGATCTGGCCAGCTGCAGTGCCTGTGTGCTTCGCCAATGTTACAGGGGCAATGATGCCTCTGGCTGCAGCAGAAAAAGCTTACAGTTCGGGTAAGCACCATGTCCATGGTTCTATCTATAAATTGTCAAGAATGTACTGCCCCCTGGTAATCAGAAAGCTGCGAGCAGGGGAGCAGTTCTCTCCTAAATAATGAAGATTTGACAACCCCATTAAAGCAAGTAATTTATGTGTACTGCTCATTTGTTTACTTATGTGTTCCCCATGGTTACAGGCTGTTGCATTTGCTTCATTTATAAATACTGTATAGAAAATGAGGTGCAAGGAGTATAGTGTTACATCACTGTTGGGTCAGACTACACAGGGTTTGTTTGTAGTCTGTAACCATGGAAACATAGAGGTCTGCATAGAAGCTATCGATGCACAATGGTTGGTTATATTTATTAAAAACTATTTCCAAAAATGCATGATATAGTTTACATGCACAAGAGAAATATAAAATGATGGTAAAGGTGGACATACTCTTTAAAAATACAAAGTAGATACTCACCTGGCAGTGCTTGATAGAGGAGCGCGCCTGCAGAACACCCATTCCTCTGCTGGACGAGTGCTCATGTGTATTGTAAGACAATAAAGGGTTTGTACCGTAAGATGCCCCTTGTGGCCTCTGGTGGTTAAGGCAATTTGGATACCCAAGTGAAGGACTGCAAAGCAAGACAATGCAATGTAAGAATCAGAGTAGTAACCAGTAGTAAGTAAAATATGGATATGCTAAATTTGCTTTATTCAGGAATAATCTATTACTATTCATATATCCATAGCAATGTGTCACGATCCATTTTTGGATCTGTGGCAGATCTGGATTCTCACATATAAACTTTTTTCCTTTCTGTCCATCGGGGGTTAATGTCTGTTACCCCCCCCCAGTGGCCGCTGATGTAATTACATTGCTGCTGAATTTGCTGATGCAGGTGGTGACCACTCCCACTATCCTTTAAAAGGTCACCTGATGCATCAGCTGACTGTCGGTGTTAGAGTTCATGCTACAGTGTGACCAAACCAGAGGAAGTAGCTTGCTGGGAGCGGTGGTGCCTCAGCTGTTTATGGTGTATCTGGTGTCGTGATCCTGCTGTGTGGTGCTTTACAGCTGAAAGCTAAGCGTTGTATTTTTGTTACCCTGTTCCTTTTCCTGTCTGTCTATCCTTAGCTTGTGTTGTATTAGTGCAGTTGTGGGATCAGTGTCCTCACTTGCCAATTCCCTACTTAGGGATAGGTGCAGGGCAAGCAAGGGCTAAGGTATCCTGCTTGGCGACAGGTTGAAAGAACCTGTTGTGAGAATCATGTGGGAATAGTGGATGAGGGCAGGTATATCTCGCCCAGATTCCTTTCCTATGTGGCCTAGTCTGGTCAGTATCGCACCTGCTTGCTAATGAATAATGGGAGGTGGATATAAAAGGATGCCAGGTGGTTGTGTGAGTCTCTCAGCCTGGGAACACAGAGAGTCTGTCTGTGTGAGAGACACACGTGAGTGGAAGCAGTGCCCACTGCAACTGTGGTTTGGCTGGACGGGAGAAGCCCGCCAGTTGGTAGTTAGGTTGTCCATTGTTTAGTTAGTGCCGGACAGGCAAGGAATTGTTTTATGTTTTATTTCCTTTTGCATTGCTTTCACCGTTAATAAACCTGACCCAGGGTCAGTTATACACGAATCCCAGCTCTGCGCCTGAGTTTCATGCTGAACGCACGTGACCTTTGACCCCAGCAAAGGCGATCCCGGAGTGTTTTATCACATTGTGGTGGAGAACGCGGGCATCACGTTGCAAGCATGAGCATGGAGGACATGGTGAAAGCGCTGGTACAGTCCACCGCCGTCCAGCAAGAAGCTAATCAGGTGATGATGGCCCAGCTGAAGGAGTTGGTGGACATGACAGCTACCGATCGTTCGCTTCTCCAGCAGGTGGCGCAGCGCTTGGCAAGCTTACCTGAGCTTAACCTGGAAGCCGAGTCGAGAGTGATTCACGTGAGTCGGTACTGGCAGAAGATGACGACCGAAGATGACGTCGAGGCATACCTGACCACGTTTGAACGGACGGCGGTACGAGAAAAATGGCCGAAGGCACGATGGGCCGGCCTGATTGCCCCGTTTCTTTCCGGTGAGGCCCAAAAGGCTTATTATGACTTAGAGCCTGAAGCTGCGCAGGACTTTGACAAACTGAAAGCCGAGATCTTGGCCCGGCTGGGAGTGACGACCGCTGTCCGTGCACAGAGAGTGCATCAATGGACTTATCAGCCGGATAAACCACCGCGGTCACAGATGTTCAACCTGATCCACGTGACGAAGAAGTGGCTACAACCCGAGGTGCTGACAGCGCCAGAGATAATCCAGAGAGTCGTCATGGACAAGTACCTGAGAGCTCTACCGCCAGCCCTGAGGAAGTGGGTAAGCCATGGAAATCCTACGACGGCAGATCAACTGGTGGATCTGGTTGAACGTTACTCCGTGGCGGAAGGACTCCGAGACGACGTTACCCCACCTCGTTCTTCATCATCTCCACGTGGAACCGGTAAGACTGTTCCAGGGAGTAGGGGAGATGGAAAAATCCCTAAGACAGTGGGGGAGGAAAATGGGACTGCCCGCACTGCGAGGCCGAGAGTAACGAACTATGGTCTCAGCAAGGGGCCCGTTAGGTGTTTCCGCTGCCAAGAGATGGGAAATATTGCTGCGAACTGTCCGGTCACTACTGAACCCATGCAGTGCGACGTCACAGACTCTAAAAACCGCATGTCTATGGTTGCACGGGTAGTGAGTGTGAATGCCGGTCAAAAGGATGCGGAAAAACACTTGTGTGATTTAACTGTTGATGGCAAAAATGTGGTGGCATTGTTAGACTCGAGAAGTGTGGTGACTCTGGTGAAGGCCAGTGTGGTGTCAGCCCCGACTGGACCATCAGACAAATTTTCTGTAACGTGTGTGCATGGAGACACCTGTTCGTACCTCACCACGGTCATATGCATTACTACTTCCTATGGGTCTGTGCAACATAAAGTGGGACTCGTCCCGGCGTTATTGCATGATGTTATCCTGGGCCGGGATTTTCCCCACTTCTGGCAATTGTGGGAGAATCAGTTGATGCCCTTGGGTAATCGTGTACATGATTCTTCTCCCAGGGCGCGTGGGGGTCCCGAACCCCTGGAAGAGGTCTCCCCGGAAGACTCGGGGGAAGAGTCTGCGGGAAATGACCTGCAGTTCCCATTTTCAGTCATGGCGGGTGATACGGAGGAGACCGGGGAAGAGGAGGAGGCCGACAGCCGTCCACCTCCCCGTTTGCCGGATTTAGAAGTTCAGAAAGATGACTTCCAAAGCGAGCAAATAAAGGATCCTACCCTTTCTCAGGCTAGGACAAATGTAAAAGTGATAAACGGGGTACACGTAGAACCTGGCTCTAGGCTGGCATATCCTTACATGGTTCTGGAGAATGATTTACTCTATCAGATAGAGAAAAAGGGGGAAGGTACGGTGCAACTATTAGTCGTGCCAAAACCCTACCGGTGGCAGGTCCTGGACCTGGCCCACGGACATGTGATGGGAGGTCACCTGGGAGTCCAGAAAACCACCGAAAGGATATTACACTGTTTTGTTTGGCCAGGCATGCATCACGATATTCGTGTATATTGTGAGTCTTGTCCTGACTGCCAAGCCTCTACACCTAAGCCCCGGTACTTTAGCCCTTTGGTACCCCTACCTATTATTGAAGTCCCGTTTGAGAGGATTGGGATGGATTTAGTTGGACCCCTTCCACGGTCTGCACGTGGACACCAACATATCCTGGTCATCTTGGATTATGCCACTCGTTACCCGGAGGCCATCCCTTTGCGTAACACGGCCACCAAGACGATTGCCAAGGAACTGGTGCATGTGTTTAGTCGGGTCGGTATACCAAAACAGATACTCACCGACCAGGGGACCCCCTTTATGTCCAGGATAATGAAGGAGCTCTGCCGATTGTTACAAATCGAACCGTTACGCACATCCGTGTATCACCCTCAAACAGATGGGTTGGTCGAACGGTTCAATAAACCTCTGAAGCAGATGCTGAGAAAGGTGATAGACAAGGATGGGAAGAACTGGGACTATTTACTTCCGTATTTGCTTTTTGCCATCAGGGAAGTACCCCAGTCTTCCACAGGATTCTCGCCTTTCGAGTTATTGTACGCCCGACGTCCTCGCGGACTGTTAGACGTTGCAAAAGAAACCTGGGAGGGTCAGGTCACTCCGTTTAAAACGGTGATAGATCACGTCACACAAATGCAGGACCGTATTGCGGCTGTTATGCCTATAGTCAAAGAACACATGATGCAGGCTCAAGGAGCCCAAAAAAGAATCTATGATAGGGGCGCCAAGATCCGTACGTTTGCACCCGGAGATAGGGTGTTGATCCTGGTCCCCACGGTGGACAGTAAGTTCCTGGCAAAGTGGCAGGGCCCCTTTGAGATTAAGGAAAGAGTTGGTGAAGTAAACTACAAAGTATACCAGGCAGGTAAGCGGAAACCTGAACAGATTTATCATGTAAATCTGATAAAACCCTGGAAAGATCGGTCTGCCTTGTCAGCGGAGCTGGCCCGTCCTGTCTGCTCGCATACCGTACCGGAGGTACGGGTTGCAGAGACTCTCTCGGAGCGGCAAAAGACTGAGGTCAGGCAGTTTCTACTTCACAGCCAAAAGTTTTTCTCAGAAAAACCCGGGCAGACTACGCTAATGAAACATGACATCGTAACAGTACCTGGTGTCACAGTTCACATAAAGCCCTACCGAATCCCGGGAGCACGCCGTGAAGCCGTTTCCCGAGAAGTGAAGGCAATGTTAGAGTTAGGTGTCATTGAGGAATCGCACAGTGCTTGGTCCAGCCCGATTGTGCTAATTCCTAAACCGGACGGAACCATCCGGTTCTGCAATGACTTCAGGAAACTGAATGCGGTCTCAAAATTTGATGCCTACCCTATGCCCCGGGTCGACGAGTTAATAGATCGGTTAGGAAAAGCCCGGTATATTACGACCCTAGACCTAACAAAGGAGTATTGGCAGATCCCTCTGGCGGAGGCTGCCAGAGAAAAGACGGCATTTGCTACCCCAGAAGGTCTATTTCAGTATGTGTATATGCCGTTTGGACTGCACGGAGCACCGGCGACCTTCCAGAGACTGATGGATCGAGTCCTGAGGCCACATAGGCAGTACGCTTCAGCCTATTTGGACGACATTGTCATTTACAGCTTGGACTGGGAGACTCATCTCCAGAAAGTACAAGCTGTGACTGACGACCTGTGGGAGGCAGGTCTAACCGCGAACCCCAAGAAATGTCACATCGGGCTAGAAGAAGCCCGGTATTTGGGGTATGTAATTGGGAGGGGTGTTGTTAAACCCCAGGTTGATAAGATTCAGGCGGTTCAGGACTGGCCACAACCTGTCAACAAGAAGCAGGTGCAAGCCTTCCTGGGGATCGCCGGCTATTATCGCCGGTTCATACCCAATTTTGCAGCCATCGCTACCCCCCTGACAGATCTTACAAAAGGGAAAGACTCCGTCATGATTAAATGGAGTTTAGCGGCTGAAGAAGCCTTCCATAGCCTAAAACGGGCACTTTGCTCTCAGCCCGTACTGGTGACTCCGGACTTCCGCAGCGAGTTTGTGGTACAAACGGATGCCTCTGATACCGGTATCGGGGCAGTACTCTCACAAGTGAGGGACGGAGTGGAACACCCAGTCCTCTATCTCAGCAGGAAGCTGAATAAACACGAGCAAAGGTATGCAGTCGTAGAAAAAGAGTGCCTCGCCATTAAGTGGGCTCTAGAGGCCCTCAAATATTACCTGGTGGGCCGAAAGTTCAGGCTGAACACGGACCATGCCCCTCTCAAGTGGATGCACTTGAACAAGAAACGGAATAGCCGGGTGACCCGGTGGTTCCTTGCCCTGCAGGCCTACACTTTTACGGTGGAGCACCGCCCAGGGGTACAGATGGGAAATGCAGATGCCCTGTCCCGAGTGCACTGTTTGGCGGGTGTCATTGCTCGACCGGAGAGGTCTGAGCAGAGGGGGGGATATGTGAGAATCATGTGGGAATAGTGGATGAGGGCAGGTATATCTCGCCCAGATTCCTTTCCTATGTGGCCTAGTCTGGTCAGTATCGCACCTGCTTGCTAATGAATAATGGGAGGTGGATATAATAGGATGCCAGGTGGTTGTGTGAGTCTCTCAGCCTGGGAACACAGAGAGTCTGTCTGTGTGAGAGACACACGTGAGTGGAAGCAGTGCCCACTGCAACTGTGGTTTGGCTGGACGGGAGAAGCCCGCCAGTTGGTAGTTAGGTTGTACTTTGTTTAGTTAGTGCCGGACAGGCAAGGATTTGTTTTATGTTTTATTTCCTTTTGCATTGCTTTCACCATTAATAAACCTGACCCAGTGTCAGTTATACCCGAATCCCAGCTCTGCGCCTGAGTTTCATGCTGAACGCACGTGACCTTTGACCCCAGCAAAGGCGATCCCGGAGTGTTTTATCACACTGTATAGGGACGCTAGTAAGAGCAGGGCACATCCTCAGGAGAGTGCAGGAGGTGCCCATTTCCCCGTTGCCTATCTCAGGGCCCACCATTGTATTTGTGTCCCCGGTGTACCCTTGCTTATTTGCTGTTTGGTGACCCACCAATCATTGGGTCATGTCGTACTGGTCAGTCACTCCGGGACACAATGTCAATGATAACACAGATAATGAAAAATAATTGCAATGATGTTTTCCTTCTAAATATAAGGTTGCCAACACATTAATTGTAATTCTAATATGGAAAACCCAGAAATAAGAAGTCTGTCAATTTGCAAAAATTTCTACATTTCTGATTCTTTAAGTCAAGATGGGGTGCAGAGTGTACATTAGGGTGACCGCAAAAAATCGATGTCAGAATTTTGTCCGTCTGGACCCCACAAAACGATTCCCCTTTCCAGATATTGAGATAGCCAAAATTTGAGCTCGATCAAACGACGTTAACCCGTGCCGCTCGTCGCTCAAAGTTTGAAAAAATCCAAATTGAGGTATTTTAAGATTTAGGTATTTTGCATAGTCTGTTAGACTATAAAGAATGTGACAACAACATTGCAGAAATAGCCCTGACCAAATTTTCGAACCATTTGTGGTATTTGAATGCAGAGTTGGTGGGATTATCGTTTTTTGATCCCACCATTACAGACAATGAAAAGTTGTTAATGGCTAATAAATTGCTCAGTAGCACAGATGAACCATCAGAGCACACTAGGGTTGTAAATCCAAAAGTTAGGAAAGAAAAATTAAAAGAGGTAGGAAGTAACCGACTTTAACGACCTTCTGACAAAAGATGAAGAACAAAAGCAATATGTCCTGCAAGTTGTAAGCAAATGCCGAGCATTATATTCTGACGTTTCAAAAACTACTTTAACAAAAGCTCTAGAATAGATTAGATAACTATGTAAAATTATCAACTCATGTAGGTTAGCGTGCTCTGATGGTTCATCTGTGCTACTGAGCAATTTATTAGCCATTAACAACTTTTCATTGTCTGTAATGGTGGGATCAAAAAACGATAATCCCACCAACTCTGCATTCAAATACCACAAATGGTTCGAAAATTTGGTCAGGGCTATTTCTGCAATGTTGTTGTCACATTCTTTATAGTCTAACAGACTATGCAAAATACCTAAATCTTAAAATACCTCAATTTGGATTTTTTCAAACTTTGAGCGACGAGCGGCACGGGTTAACGTCGTTTGATCGAGCTGAAATTTTGGCTATCTCAATATCTGGAAAGGGGAATCGTTTTGTGGGGTCCAGACGAACAAGATTCCGACATTTTTTCCCCCCCATATGAGATCCGGTCACCCTAGTGTACATTAATGAGAAAAAAAAAGAACTTTTTTGATTTTACCAAATGGCTGCAATGAAACAAAGAGTGAAAAATATGCTGCTTAAAAATTGTATTTTATATACCTCATCGTTCCTATTGACAAGTGACCATAGGAGCCATTGGCGGAAGGACATCTGGAGTTTATGAATGCCACCAAGGAGTTAGGGGATGTGCGAATCATGGTCTGCAGGTCAATACTAGCATCTGATAGTGGAGATATAGACATTGCTCTCTTCTTGCTAAGCTTCACTGAGCTTCTAGGGGTGGAGAAACGAGATCCTAAATAGAGAAAAAGGTAAATGACTGATAAGAAATAAAAACACCAGAAAAATACAGTACTTAAAATGTTTTACTAAATGAATTCTGGCAGAATTAGGTTAGGGCTACATAGCAACTTTGACAGTGACACATCTCACACGACCAAAGTTTGCTAAGAGAAATACAAGTGAATGGGGTCACATTGCCACCCAAAGGGTACGGTGACAATCAAGTTTTATTTTACTTACACTAATACATTGAATCAGTAAACTATCAATACAAGAATCAGGTCACACTTGCAAGTACAATGCGAGAAACTTGCGAGAGTCTCTCACATCAATACCCGGCACTGCCGTCGGCACTCGGGACCGGAGTGTGCAGCTGCATAGAAATACATCCAGCCACACACTCCGGTTCGGGTATTGATGTGAGAGACTCGCGTGAGTTTCTAGCATCACAATTGTAAGTGTGACCCCGGCCTAAGATGTGTTCTACTGATTACTATTTAGCTCAAAGTCTATTGCCTAATCTGGGTACAACTCTACTCCGAGAGTACATGGTATGGGTTTTTAAGTCAAACTGACTCAGCACACTCAGCTTCAAGTTATAGCTCGATCACCTTCAATAAAATTGTATGTATAATAACTGTCAAAGTAGGTTTTATTATCATTTTATCCATGATACTAGATTATGGCCCGATGCTATCGCATCGGGAGGATGCGATAGCATCACACCTCTTGCCATGTTAACCCTCAACACACACACTCCTCAACACACACTCCTCTCACCTTTCACCATCTCCACTCACTCTTTCACTCCACATACGACCCCTTCTCTCACTCCGTCTCTCATACTCACGCCGTCATCGCCGCTGCTCCACGATCCCCGACATCTTCTTCCGCCGGCGCCATCCTGGATCCAGACGTTGTCCACGCCGGCGACATGTTCTTGCGGCGATGCCATCTTGAGTATCGTGAAATCCTGCGATAGTCAAGATAGCGTCGCCGGAAGAACATGTCGCCGGCGTGGACGACGTCGGGATCCAAAATGGCGTCGGCGAAATCTCGCGAGTTTTCACCGACGCCATTTTGGATCCCGATGTCGTCCTCGCCGGCGACATGTTCTTGCGGCGACGCCATCTTGACTATCGCGGGATTTCGCCGATCCAAAATGGCATCGCCGCAAGAACATGTCGCCGGCGTGGACGACATCGGGATCCAAAATGGCGTCGGCGTAATCTCGCGAGATTTCGCCGACGCCATCTTTTTGGATCCCGAGTCGTCCACGCCAGCGACATGTTCTTGCGGCGACGCCATCTTGAATCTCGCGGGATTTCATGAAATCCAAGATGGCGTCGCCGCAAGAACATGTCGGCAGCCTGGAGAACATCTGGATCCAGGATCGCGGCGGCGGAGAAAGATGTCGGGGCAGCGACGATGACGGTGTGAGTATGAGAAACGGAGTGAGAGAAAGGAACGTATGTGGAGTGAAAGAGTGAGTGGACGTGAGTGGAGGTGAAAGGTGAGAGGAGTGTGTGTTGAGGCGGTGTGGTGTGTTGAGGGTTAACGTGCGTGTGTGTGTGGTGACGTCACCGGTTACAACTGGACGGAAGTTGTTACAACCGGAAGCTGGTTAGGGCATTTATTATTATAGATGATGAGGAAGAAGCCATCTGTTGTTGGCGGTGATGGCGTGTAGAGGCTTCTTCAGCCAATGTAAAAGATTTAGAGTTAGGGGATTCGTGTGTGAGACGACGGCGTTTATAAGCCTTAATCTTGTCAAGTCGATGCTGTTTTTCCTCAGGAGTCTCATTAGCACGGCGTTGTTTTTGTCGTAGTGCTAAAGCTGCTTTCCTTTCACTGGCATTGGCATACTGTGCATCGGTATTGAATGGTGGTATTGATAGGGCAGAAACAGATTGCTGATTAGTTATGTCAGTGAACGGCATATGGGATGAAGTGTAGCAGTAAATTGTTCCACATGCTGATGTGGAAGCATCCTGTTGTGAGTCTAATAATAATGATGAGGAAGAGGCCGTCTGTTGTCGGCGGTGACGGCGTGCAGAGGCTTCTTCAGCCAATCTTATGGATTTAGAGTTAGGGGATTCGTGTGTGAGGCGACGGCGTTTATAAGCCTTAATCTTCTCAAGGCGATGGTGTTTTTCCTCAGGAGTCTCATTAGCACGGCGTTGTTTTTGTCGTAGTGCTAAAGCTGCTTTCCTTTCACTGGCATTGGCATACTTTTTGTTATGACTCATGTTGGCACAGGTAAAGGAGTCTATTTGGCAGTTATCTGGCAGTGAAGAAGGCGTCCTGGAGTATTGTAGAGTAAACAGATACTAATTGACCCTGTAATTGCCCAGCAGTAGTTATGAAGTGGTAGTGGCAAATTGGCCCTGTAGTTAGACACCGGCAGAGGAGCAAGGCAGCAGTAGTTATGGCGGTAGAGGCAAATTGGCCCTGTAATTAGACACCGGCAGAGGAGCAAGGCAGCAGTAGTTATGGCGGTAGAGGCAAATTGGCCCTGTAATTAGACACCGGCAGAGGAGCAAGGCAGCAGTAGTTATGGCGGTAGAGGCAAATTGGCCCTGTAATTAGACACAGGCAGTGAACAGTCAGAGGAGCAAGGCAGCAGTACTTATGGCGGTAGAGGCAAATTGGCCCTGTAATTAGACACCGGCAGAGGAGCAAGGCAGCAGTAGTTATGGCGGTAGAGGCAAATTGATCCTGTAATTAGACACCGGCAGAGGAGCAAGGCAGCAGTAGTTATGGCGGTAGAGGCAAATTGGCCCTGTAAATTAGACACCGGCAGAGGAGCAAGGCAGCAGTAGTTATGGCGGTAGAGGCAAATTGGCCCTGTATTTAGACACCGGCAGAGGAGCAAGGCAGCAGTAGTTATGGCGGTAGAGGCAAATTAGCCCTGTAATTAGACACAGGCAGAGGAGCAAGGCAGCAGTAGTTATGGCGGTAGAGGCAAATTAGCCCTGTAATTAGACACCGGCAGAGGAGCAAGGCAGCAGTAGTTATGGCGGTAGAGGCAAATTGGCCTTGTAATTAGACACCGGCAGAGGAGCAAGGCAGCAGTAGTTATGGCAGTATAGGCAAATTGGCCCTGTAATTAGACACCGGCAGAGGACAAAGGCAGTAGTTATGGCGGTATAGGCAAATTGGTCCTGTAATTAGACACCGGCAGAGGAGCAAGGCAGCAGTAGTTATGGCGGTACAGGCAAATTGGTCCAGTAATTAGACACCGGCAGTAAACAGGCATAGGTCCAATGCAGCAGTAGTCATGGTGGTACAGGCAATGCCAAGCGTCCGCACAGCAAGTCGGCGTGAGGTAAATGACGCAATTTCACGAATGCAAGATGGCGTCGGCGAAATCTCGCGAGATTTCGCCGACGTCGTTAACACCTCTTGCCATGTTAACCCTCAACACACCACACCGCCTCAACACACACTCCTCTCACCTTTCACCTCCACTCATGTCCACTCACTCTTTCACTCCACATACGTTCCTTTCTCTCACTCCATTTCTCATACTCACACCGTCATCGTCGCTGCCCCGACATCTTCCTCCGCCGCCGCGATCCAGGATCCAGACGTTCTCCAGGCCGCCGACATGTTCTTGCGGGACGCCATCTTGGATTTCGTGAAATCCCGCGATATTCAAGATAGCGTCGCCGCAACAACATGTCGCTGGCGTGGACGACATCGGGATCCAAAAAGATGGCGTCGGCGAAATCTCACGAGATTACGCCGACGCCATTTTGGATCCCGATGTCGCCCACGCCAGCGACATATTCTTGCGGGACGCCATCTTGGATGTCGTGAAGTCCCGCGATATTCAAGATGGCGTCGCCGCAACAACATGTTGCTGGCATGGGCGACATCGGGATCCAAAATGGCGTCGGTGTAATCTCGCGAGATTTCGCCGACGCCATCTTTTTGGATCCCGATGTCGTCCACGCCAGCGACATATTGTTGCGGCGACGCCATCTTGAATCTCGCGGGATTTCACGACATCCAAGATGGCGTCCCGCAAGAACATGTCGGCGGCCTGGAGAACGTCTGGATCCTGGATCGCGGCGGCGGAGGAAGATGTCGGGGCAGCGACGATGACGGTGTGAGTATGAGAAACGGAGTGAGAGAAAGGAACGTATGTGGAGTGAAAGAGTGAGTGGACATGAGTGGAGGTGAAAGGTGAGAGGAGTGTGTGTTGAGGCGGTGTGGTGTGTTGAGGGTTAACATGTGCGTGTGTGTGTGGTGACGTCACCGGTTACAACTGGACGGAAGTTGTTACAACCGGAAGCTGGTTAGGGCATTTATTATTATAGATACTCACCATCTGCAGAAGCCATCTGCTCATTGGCTTGTGCAAGACTGAAACCATGTTGGCTAGTCATAAGGTTGTTTTGGTGACAGTAGGGCATCTCATTCATGCCTGCAAGCCAAATTGCACAGAGATGAGACCAAAAAAATAAAAAAGGCCACAGTCAATCAGCAAAATGCATTTACAAATAATAATAATAATTATCAAAACAATTACAATAATAATAGCTATTTTAACAGTAAATATAATTTTATTAATTTATACCTAGACAGTATAAGAACAGCATAAGAATATAGACGCGTTCTTTGATGCTAATCTAGATGAACAGTAATTATTATCAGACAATGGAAAGCTCTCATCACCATGTCTATTTACTGAGTCATCTCATGGCTGCCTGCCGTCAGACGTGTGTGAAGAAGTGGGAAAACTATGCCCTTAGTATGACCTCTAGGCCATAATCTGCCCATCTCATCATTGCCAGATACTGACCTTCCGCCATGACATTGGGTGACCTCAGGTAGCAATGTTCAATGTAACTGTTCATAGGCGGGTTCATGGAATTGAACATCGCAGGCGGGCACTGGCGGGATGCCATCGTGGGAGCAACCAGTTGTCAGCGGCACATTTAGCTCTGCAAGACGTAGACAAAAAGTAAAACATGTCATACATAGTTCCAGCTAGTTCTATAATATAATGTTTTGCTCTGCTCCTATAAAGCATGAACAGGGCTGCGTAGAGGTAGGAGGGAATACAAAATTCTATGGCCACTTTCTGATAAAATTTAATGACATCAAATCCGAACATATATTAAGAGATGGTTTGGTGATTTTCCTATCATCAAAAATATAACTAGAAGTCATAAATATTAGAAGTAATAGCTCAATCAAATAGACATATTGCCGACACTGGCTCTCTCGGCGCTCACGTGACATTATGTCATGTGATTACTGCGGCCAATCAGTGCTGGCTTCTTTCTCCCCTCTTTTGGACAAATCAAGAAATCTGGAGGAAGCGAAAGAACAGCCGCAGCTCTCATTTTCTCTGTATGTCAATAATGTCCGTGGGAGAGGAGAGCGAAGCCAGTGCTGACTGGTAGTGGGAGATGCAGTGCCGACAACGATGGAGCAGCGCGGGCACTGGAGGTGAGCAGAAGTGTTATTATCCTACTTGGGGGGAGGGAATAGGGATTGAAAAGGAGTCGTCCACTACTCGGACAATCCCTACATTTCACTGCAGTAAAATATGATAGAAAACGAAAAAAGTCATACTCGCCTTTAGAGTTGAGCGACTTTTGGTTTTTTAGGGTCACGTTTCGTTTCGTGAAACCCGACTTTTCCAAAAGTCGGGTCGAGCAAGATTGTCCGATTATAGGGAAAAGTCGGGGTCGTCCCGAAACACGAAACCCAATGTAAGTCAATGGGGAATAAAAGTCGGCAGTGAGAGGAGGACAGGAAACACACCTACAGTGCCCATTTGAATGCCAAAAGCATCAATTCTTCTTACTTAAGCTTGTCAACCTTAATTAACTTCATAATACAAGTTACGCTCTGAAAAATGGGGATTATTTGGCTAAAGTTGTGGGGGGGAGGGCTGGCTGCAGGTTTTCATGTGCCCTGGGCGAAAGAGCGCCCCTTTAACACATACCACAACTCATCATGCTCCGATACGGCAGATAAATAGCGGTATAGTACAATGAAAAATACCTCAATTTTTACATCTCATGACGAGGCCCATCTATTTCTCCATACAGAATCATTGGTCCCATATAATGTTTGAAACAGTATATGATGAGCTCCACATAATGCTACAGTATATGTTGGTCCCAATGGATGAAGCTCCACTGTCTTATGGGCCCAAATAATGCTCCAAACATAATGGACCCCATTTCTAATGCTCTAGTGTATAATGGGCCCTGTAAATGCTGCTCCAGTGTCTGATGTCCACCTTTGGAATGTTCCAGTGTATGGTGGGCCCCATCTATCATTCTCCAGAGTATAGTGCTCCCCAAAAATTGCTGTCCCATCATTGAAAACAATCAAATAAGTCTCCTCGCTAGGGAATACCTGTACTTGTCTGGACAGGTGCTGTAGCTTGCTTAACAGCTCGCCAGTCGTTCTCACGCCCAGTATGGATTGCACGTGATTGCACAAAGGTTAGAAAGGGTACCGTATCCCTGGATAACATGTATGGATAGCGTACACATTCAAAATATATGTCTCAGGAGGCAGGCTCAGACGTTGTTAGGCCCAGTATGGATTGCATGTGATTGCACAAAGGTTAGAAAGGGTACCGTATCCCCGGATAACATGTATGGATAGCGTACACATTCAAAATATATGTCTCAGGAGGCAGGCTCAGATGGTGTCAGGCCCAGTATGGATTGCACGTGATTGCACAAAGGTTAGAAAGGGTACCGTATCCCCGGATAACATGTATGGATAGCGTACACATTCAAAATATATGTCTCAGGAGGCAGGCTCAGACGGTGTTAGGCCCAGTATGGATTGCACGTGATTGCACAAAGGTTAGAAAGGGTACCGTATCCCCGGATAACATGTATGGATAGCGTACACATTCAAAATATATGTCTCAGGAGGCAGGCTCAGACGGTGTTAGGCCCAGTATGGATTGCACGTGATTGCACAAAGGTTAGAAAGGGTACCATATCCCTGGATAACATGTATGGATAGCGTACACATTCAAAATATATGTCTCAGGAGGCAGGCTCAGACGGTGTCAGGCCCAGTATGGATTGCACGTGATTGCACAAAGGTTAGAAAGGGTACCGTATCCCTGGATAACATGTATGGATAGCGTACACATTCAAAATATATGTCTCAGGAGGCAGGCTCAGACGGTGTCAGGCACAGTATGGATTGCACGTGATTGCACAAAGGTTAGAAAGGGTACCGTATCCCCGGATAACATGTATGGATAGCGTACACATTCAAAATATATGTCTCAGGAGGCAGGCTCAGACGGTGTTAGGCCCAGTATGGATTGCACGTGATTGCACAAAGGTTAGAAAGGGTACCGTATCCCCGGATAACATGTATGGATAGCGTACACATTCAAAATATATGTCTCAGGAGGCAGGCTCAGACGGTGTTAGGCCCAGTATGGATTGCACGTGATTGCACAAAGGTTAGAAAGGGTACTGTATCCCTGGATGACATGTATGGATAGCGTACACATTCAAAATATATGTCTCAGGAGGCAGGCTCAGACGGTGTCACGCACAGTATGGATTTGACGGCCCAGATTACACAGCGGAGGAGCAGGGAGAGGTAAAGATTGCAAATGCTGGGGCCCTGCCCAAGCAAGGGGGGCGCACTCGTGGGCGTCGGTACTGGCACTGGGCCCCTCATAGTACAGCGGTGTGTCTGACGGTGGGTGTGCACCACCACCGTCAGAGACACTTGATTGCACTATGAGGGACCCTGTGCCAGTGCCCGCGCCCAAGAGTCGGCCTACCCACCTGTCCAGGGCAACGGCACTCGCACGGTGTTGTGCGGTAGGTGGTGACCCCGGCCATGGGGGGGAGGCAGCACAGTTAGGGAGTTTTAGAAAGTGGCATATGTTGATGTTGGACATTCAGCTGATGCAAAAGGCGAAATAGGTGAAGTACCAGGAAGAGGTGGACCAAAGCAAGCCATTTTTCTGTCACCCTATGTGTCATCAGGGGAAGGTGGGACAAAATCCTTGGAAACCCATGCGTGGTTCATTTTAATGAAGGTTAGATCATCCACATTTTGGGTTGACAGACGGGTCCTTTTTTCTGTCAGGATTGATCCAGCTGCACTGAAGACTCTTTCCGATAGCACACTTGCAGCTGGGCAAGCGAGCTCCTGTAAGGCATATTGGGCCAATTCAGGCCAGGTGTCCAGTTTAGCGGCCCAATAGTCAAAGGGGAATGACCTGTGTGGGAGAACATCGATATGGGAGGAAAAGTAGTTTGTAACCATAGTTGACAACTGCTGTCTCCTGTCACTTTCCATCGATGCAGTATTACCAGTTGTGTGAGCGGTATTTGAAAAATCAGTCCACAACATTGTCATGAAACCCCTGTCTCCAACGCCACTTCTGCTGTGTGCACCACGAACACCTCTGCCAAGCTGCCCCCGGCCCGTACGGCTCGTGTGAGAACCATCACCGCTGCTGTGTGCTGGGAATGCCTCAAGCAACCGATTTACCAGAGTTGCTTGTTTATTAGCCAATATTAGGTCAAGGTTCTCCTGTGGCATGATGTTTTGTAATTTGCCTTTATAGCGTGGATCCAGGATGCTGGCCAACCAGTAGTCGTCATCGTTCATCATTTTGGCAATGCGGGGTCCCTTTTTAGGATCCGCAAGGCATAATCTGACATGTGGGCCAATGTTCCCGGTGTCAATGATCCACTGCGAGTGCTGGGTGGAGGAGCACTTTCTGGCAAATCCACATCCCTCCAGTCACGCACAAACCCTGTACCAGACCTTGCCACGCCAACATTTTCACTTGCCCCACGAGATGCATCCTCCTCCCCTAAGTAATCATCCCCATCATCCTCCTCCTCTTCTTCCTCCACCTCGTCCAGGAGAGGTCCCTGAGCAGACAATGGCTGAATGTCATCAAGGATTCCCTCCTCCTCTTCCTCCTCATCAACATTGGCTGCAGACGCCTGCTCCTTAAGGTGCGTCAAAGTTTGCATGAGCAGACGCATAAGTGGGATGCTCATGCTTAGGATGGCGTCGTCTGCGCTTACCAGCCGTGTGCATTCCTCAAAACACTGAAGGACTTTACAAAGGTCTTTCAGCTTCGACCACTGCACGCCTGTCAACTCCATGTCTGCTCTCAAAGTGCCTGGCCGTGTATCCTCCCACAAATGCATTATGGCCTGCCTCTGCTCGCACAGCCGCTCCACCATGTGCAGGGTGGAGTTCCACCTTGTTGCAATGTCGATAATGAGGCGGTGGTTGGGAAGGTGGAGCAATCGCTGCAGCTTCTGCATACGAACGGAGTGTACAGGCGACCGGCGGATGTGCGCGCACAGTCTTCGCACCTTCTGGAGCAGGGCTGTTAACTCCGGATAATTTTTGAGGAAGTACTGCACCACCAGGTTCAAGGTGTGAGCCAAGCAAGGTATGTGGCTGAGTTTTGAAAGGGCTATGGCTGCCACAAAATTACGGCCGTTATCACTAACTACCTTGCCTGCCTCAAGATGTACACTGCCCAGCCATGACTCAGTTTGTCGCTTCAAGTACTCGGCCAGCACCTCGGCGGTGTGTCTGTTGCCCAAACACATCATCTGCAACACAGCCTGCTGACGCTTTCCACTAGCTGCTCGATAGGGGGACACATCGTGTGCAACAGTGGCAGCTGCAGATGGAGTGCTCGTACGACTGCGCTCTGTGGACGAGCTTTCGCTTCTGGAGGAGGAGGAGGAGGGTCGAACGCCTACAGCCAACTGTTTCCTATACCGTGGGCTAGGCAGCACTGTCCCACCACTGCTGTCCCCTGTGGACCCTGCATCCACCACATTAACCCAGTGCGCAGTGATGGACACGTAACGGCCCTGGCCATGCCGACTGGACCATGCATCAGTTGTGAGGTGCACCTTTCCGCTCACTGACTGCTTGAGTGCATGGACAATGCGGTCTTTCACATGATGGTGGAGGGCTGGGATGGCTTTGCGAGAGAAGAAGTGGCGACTGAGTAGGTCATAGCGTGGTACTGCATAGGCCATGAGTTCGCGGAAAGCTGTGCTTTCCACCAACCGAAAGGGCATCATCTCAAACGAGATTAGTTTGGCAATGTGGGCGTTCAAACCCAGTGTACGCGGATGAGAGACTGAGTACTTTCTTGACCTACTCATAGTGTCTGGGAGGGTGAGCTGGACTTGAGAGCTGCATATGGTGGAAGTAGCGGTGGACAGGGCGGACTGAGAGAGGGTTGATGATGGTGATGGAGTTGGTGTTCTTTCTGATGGCCTAGAATCAGTCTTTCGTTGATATAACAGTGGGATTCCCTGACTGCTGTGGTCTTGCAACGACACCTCAACATTTGCTGCTGTGCTAACCGGTGGGCTTACAGTGGGGGAAACAATGTAGCGTTGCTGACTACCTTCGTTGTGATCAGTTGCACATGTGGCACTTGAGGTTTGGTGTTGTGTCCACGCTTGCAAGTGCATGCTGGTTAAATGTCTAAGCATGCAACTGGTATTCAAATTTTTCAGATTTTTCCCTCGGCTAAAGGTCTTTGCGCACTTCTTACAGATAACCTTGGCCTGATCATGAGGATTTTGTTCAAAAAAGTGCCACACTGCACTCTTCCTACTTTGGCAGACATTTTGCGGCCTAGCACGCTGTGATCTTTTGACCCTCTGGACAAGCTGTCCAGCAACTCTTTTGATGTTTGGAACCTGTCTTTGGAGTGCTCCGGGCCTGCCAGATAACAGCTGTTGCGATGTCGATGTCTGCTGTGGATGCTCCTCATCTGAGCTATTGGAAGCAGCACCCTCTTCCCCCAATGGATGCCAATCTGGGTCAACAACTGGGTCATCCATCACCTCCTCTTCTATGTCATGTGCACCTTTCTCTGTGTCACCGTGTATGGTAGTATAGTGTGCAGGAAGGGGCACCTGAGTCTCATCAGGGTCAAAATCTGGCTCTGTACACTGCGAGGACAATGTAGTGCTCTGAGTGAATGTACCAGCAGAATCATCCATCAGCGGCTGTGCATCAGTGCACTCCATGTCAGATTCATCTTGGCCTGGGTAATTCACCATTTCACTTGATAATCCAGGCATGGTATGTGAAAACAGCTCCATGGAGTAATCAGTAGTATGGCCTGCGTCATCCTTCAATCTTGGTTGGGGTGAAGGACACAAGGAAAGGTGTGGTTCATGAACACGAGCCTCCAATGACGACTCAGTGCTTTTACTTTTTACAACTGAAGAAGAGGAGGCGATAGAGCTGGAGGCTGAGTCAGCAATGTAAGACAAAACTTTTTCCTGATGCTCTGCCTTTAAAAGCGGTTTGCCAACTCCTAGAAAACTAAGCGTTCGAGGCCTTATGTAGCCAGACGATGACGCAGGGTCAGCACCTCCTGCATTCGGTCCTATTTTGCTCTTGCCACTACCATCAGATCCACCACCAACACCATCATTACCAGCTGCCAACCCCCGCCCAATTCCACGGCCTCTTCCACCAGCCTTCCTTATTTTTGGTAGAAATGTAGACAAAATCCAACAAACTATATAGTAATGTAAAACAAGGTACAAGGTGTCTATAGGACAGGGGAGATTTAGAATTTCTGCACACACTTGTGGACAGTGGACACTTTTGGATTGTGTGAGGCCCACTGATATCTGAGCGCTATGTGACAGGCTCGATGGCACAGCTGCCTGTGACCAAAGTGACGAGAGGATAATGGAGATTTTGAATCTCTGCGCACACTTTTGGACACTGGACACTTGTGGATTGTGTGAGGCCCACTGATATCTGAGCGCTATGTGACAGGCTCGATGGCACAGCTGCCTGTGACCAAAGTGACGAGAGGATAATGGAGATTTTGAATCTCTGCGCACACTTTTGGACACTGGACACTTGTGGATTGTGTGAGGCCCACTGATATCTGAGTGCTATGTGACACGCTCGATGGCACAGCTGCCTGTGACCAAAGTGACGAGAGGATAATGGAGATTTTGAATCTCTGCGCACACTTTTGGACACTGGACACTTGTGGATTGTGTGAGGCCCACTGATATCTGAGCGCTATGTGACAGGCTCGATGGCACAGCTGCCTGTGACCAAAGTGACGAGAGGATAATGGAGATTTTGAATCTCTGCGCACACTTTTGGACACTGGACACTTGTGGATTGTGTGAGGCCCACTGATATCTGAGCGCTATGTGACATGCTCGATGGCACAGCTGCCTGTGACCAAAGTGACGAGAGGATAATGGAGATTTTGAATCTCTGCGCACACTTTTGGACACTGGACACTTGTGGATTGTGGGAGGCCCACTGATATCTGAGCGCTATGTGACACGCTCGATGGCACAGCTGCCTGTGACCAAAGTGACGAGAGGATAATGGAGATTTTGAATCTCTGCGCACACTTTTGGACACTGGACACTTGTGGATTGTGTGAGGCCCACTGATATCTGAGCGCTATGTGACACGCTCGATGGCACAGCTGCCTGTGACCAAAGTGACGAGAGGATAATGGAGATTTTGAATCTCTGCGCACACTTTTGGACACTGGACACTTGTGGATTGTGTGAGGCCCACTGATATCTGAGCGCTATGTGACACGCTCGATGGCACAGCTGCCTGTGACCAAAGTGACGAGAGGATAATGGAGATTTTGAATCTCTGCGCACACTTTTGGACACTGGACACTTGTGGATTGTGTGAGGCCCACTGATATCTGAGCGCTATGTGACAGGCTCGATGGCACAGCTGCCTGTGACCAAAGTGACGAGAGGATAAGGGAGATTGGATTGCTTTTAAAAAAGCAGTTTGCGGAGCAGTGGGTAAACAGCAATGCCAGCGTGTCAGGAAGCCTTAAAAGGCAGCCCAACAACCAACACCACTGATACACCACAATATAGCCTCCCCTTGCACTGCACACACAGTGACTTGTGTGTTGTGCAGGCCAAATCGCTAGCAGCAGAAGCAGTTTTTTTGTCTTCTTCCCTGCCTAACGCTCTCCCTACAGAATCAGCAGCAACCTCTCCCTATACTAAGATCGTCAGAAGTAAGATGGCGGTCGGTGTGCACGCCCTTTTATACCCCCTGTAACGCCCACCAAAGCAAGCCAATCACTTGCATGCCCTTCTGAAAGATGGTGGTGACCCGTGCCTAGGTCATCACGTTGCCCACAGTGTCCGTGGATCCTGATTGGCTGAAAAAGAGCGCAAAACAAACTTTTGAAAAGCGACTTTGGCGCGTAAGTCGCCGACCTCGTGGCCGACCTCATCCTAGGGTCGGGTTTCGTTTCATGAAACCCGACTTTGCCAAAAGTCGGCGACTTTTGAATTTTTTCGACCCGTTTCGCTCAACTCTACTCGCCTTATCTAGCTCCATTTGTTCCAGCAAAGGCCGCTTAGTTGGTCTTCACCAGAACAGAAAGTGGTGAAGATCAGTTTTATTTAGCACATCCCTTCACTTAGGTCTGTCACTAGCTGCATTGGTCAGGGGAAATGAACAAAACATCGTCTGACTTCTGTGATTTGCTGCAGTGGTCAAGTGGCCTGAACTAGACATCATCTGAGGTCTGTGATTGGTTACAGTGGTCAGATGACTAGACTGAGACATAATCTGGCCACTGTTATTGGCTGCAGTGGTCAGGTGAATAGAATGAGTCATTATCTGAGATCTGTGATTGGCTGCAGTGGTCAGGAGACTAGAATCAGACCCCTGATTTAGCAGGAGGACCTATTAATCAATGCATTACTCTGCTTCATTTATACCCTACAGGTTACCACTAAATTCCGGGGGACCCAACAGGTGAATATCCTGTTATTTGTGGAGTCTTATTTCATATAAAATGTTTCCTCAATTGTTTGTATTTTGTCTTGCTTTTATGTAAGAACTAAATAAAGTTTAATTTCAATCTTGTTTCACTGATGGCTACAGATCAGTTCTTGAAGTTCATGACTTGTTAGGCTACTTTCACACATCAGGTTTTCGGCGTCAGGCGCGATCCGGCGTCGTGCCGGAATGCCGGATCCGGCAAATGTTTTGTAAAACCTGATGTGCCGGATCCGGTTTTCTGCCGGATCCGTCTTGTTCTTGACAGACAAAACCGGATCCGTCTCATCCGGTTCATCCGTTTTTCTATCCGTTTTTCGACGGATTACGCCGGATCCGGTTTTTAAAATTGACCCTCAAGGCAGAGTACACTGGCAGGATGACAGAGTGTGAAAGATTTGTGCCCTAACCAAACTTGTGTACCTTCTGGACCAACAGTATATACCTTTGCCAACCAAAGTTGGCTATCTTGTCACGGTCTACTATTTTTAGCTTTAGGCCACAGGTGTGTACCTGGTTGTGTTTTATGCAAAGTATTTCACCTTTTAACAAAAGTTGTGTACATTGTTAGGAAATCACCAACAATAAACACAACTTTTTAGGTGAAATACTTTGCTTCAAACACAACCAGGAACACAACTGTGGCAAAAAGCTAAAATTTACCCACAGTTATATACCTGGTTTTGAATACCTTTTTACCTTTGAAATACCCTGTATTTAACCTTTTTTTTAAACATAGTTCCCCGCAGAAAGAAAAGACAGACAACCATTGTGAAACGATAATTTAACTTTTATTTAACATTTTTTTTTTTTGTAAAATGTTTTTAAAGTGCAAAAAACTTTTTTAATAAAGGTTTTAAACCCAATGGGCATTTTTATTAAAAAAAAAAAAATTACAAATCTGTGTAGTGTGGGGTGGAAATACTGCTGGAGGGGCTGCGGGACACTTCGACACTGGGTGTGTGGAGAGAGGACTGGGATCGTGGTGGGGAAGGAACAGTTAGAGGTGAAGGTGTGGAAAAAGCTACAGAATGGGTGGACATGTTGGAGGCAGAAGAGGTGGTGGGCGGTGGAGTGGAGGGTTGGGCAGGGACTGTAGGAGCAGATGATGTTGATGGAAAGTTGTATGGGGAAGGAGTTTGGTACGGGGAAGGAGTTTGGTACGGGGAAGGAGTTTGGTACGGGGCAGGTTGCTGGAAGTGGGGAGATGTCTGGTACTGGGGAGGTTGCTGGTATGTAATAGGAGGGGGAGGATGGAAAGTGGCTGGAGGGGGTGCAGATGTAATAGGAGGGGGAGGATGGAAAGTGGCTGGAGGGGGTGCAGATGTAATAGGAGGGGGAGGATGGAAAGTGGCTGGAGGGGGTGCAGGTGGAGGAACTACAGTGGTGGGAGGTGGAGGTTGGGAGGTAACCTGCTGTAGAGCACCGTGGCACGAATGCATTACATGCATCTGCTGGGTAGGAGATAGTGTTGCCATGCGCTCCACAACAGACCTGAAAAAGGTGTGGTTTGGCGAAGATCTTGCTTCTGAATGCATGGTTTGCAGAAGTGTCTTCACCTCCGGAATGCTGGAGTTGATCTGCTGAAAGCCTGCGGAGATTTGCTCTGACAAGACTTTTAGACAGTTCTGGAAAGATGCATTCAGATGCAAGAACTCTTGCGCATAACTCTTTTCCTGACCCCTCTGCCGCTGCCGCCCAGTACCCGCAGGTGTACTAGAGGTGGCAGGGGCAGAAGGGTGGGGTAAAGGGAAAGCGATCTCCTCACCAGCAGCTTCATGTAATGTAGGCGGCCACGATGCTCCTGTGCTGGTGGATGGGACAGATGGGTCGAATGTGTGGGAAGGCTGGGAAGGTGCAGATGTACCGGGGCGGTCGAAGTGTCCCTCGGTGCCGGTCTCCTCAGGGATCGCCTCAGAAGGGTCCAATCGTGCAGGCTCCCGAGTGCTGCTCACCGTGCTGTGGAATAAAGAGAAAAAAAAACAATTAAAATACTGACATGGTATGGCCCTGGCTGAAAAAAAAAAGTTACATCTAACATTTTTTTTCACATGTGGTGTGTAATATTTACCTTCTAGTGACCATTGTTTCCCGGAGGAACGACAGGGCTTGTGCGTACTTGTACTTGCTCCTGCGTCCTCCAGATCCACTCGGGGCCCGCATCTCTTTATTGAACTCCTTCTTGAAACGATCCCTCACAGACCGCCACCGATTCACAATTCTGTTCCCTGAAACGAGAAAGGAGTGGTTAGTATACAACATCAGTGTTTCACAAACTCCAGTCCTCATGGTCCCCAGGGGTCATGTTTTCAGGATTTCCATAGTAAATAGAAATCCTGAACACATGATCCGTGGGGACCACGAGGACTGGAGTTCGGGAAACACTGGTTTACATCAAGCAACCGGTACTGTATATACTTACGCTCTTTAATCTGGGCCCGAACATCGAGGTCCTCCCAGCGGCCCACAAGGAGCGAACAGATTTCCTCCCAGAGTCGTCGGGTAACGATCAGGTCAGCGTGGCGGCGGTCAGCCATATTCCAGAGCGGCTCCCTTTCTCTGACGAGATCGATGAGGCGGTCCACATCAATCCCTCCATCCTCACCGTCAGAGTCGGGAGCACGCTGTGAAGGCTGTTAAAGAAAAAGACAAAAATAACATAATTAGCCTCCACAAAAGAAATGAAATAAAAAGTGCAAAAAAAACAAAGCAAAAATATTTATACTTACACGCTGGTGACCGCCGCGTTGCTGTCGCCGACGACCCTGGGAGGCACTGCGAGGACCTCTTGGCCGAGCACCAGATTGGGAAGACTAGAGAAAAAAACAAAAAATGTTATGTCTTTGGATGTAGGCATTTGTTTGCTGTGTGTGGTCTGCAGAACATTGTTTTCTATGTGTTGTGTGTAGTGTGATGTTGTGTTTCTGCGTTTGATGCAAAAAACTTACCAATTGTGAGCCCACTCCAGGTGTCTGTCCACTCCTTCCTTCTTCTTCTGGGAGCTCCTCTTCATCTTGTGATTCCTGTTTTGAAATAAAAGGCAATGAATAGACATATATTACAGAGATGATGGATTTTGGAAATAAAAACTTACCGTCAAACGCTGACGATGCGAGGGAGGGCTCCCAGAAGAAGATGTGCTGTCCTGTTGATGGCCAGACTCCATGGCTGTGGGTATTGCTGCTGCTGTTGCTGCTGCCAGTGATGCCATTTCTGCTGCTGCTGCTGCTGCATCTCTTTGGCGGCTGTTGAATAAAGAGAAACAAAGGGCCAATGAATATCTTGATATTCCATGGCCCTAGTTTGGAGGAATGGGGGATTTGATAATTACCGTCTCTCATCTGCTGCTGGACTCCCCTCCTCAGCATGTTCCATTTGCTGCTCCATTTGGGGTGGTGCTGATGGTGCTGCTGCTGCAGATGTCTGCTGCCTTCTCCTGCTCCTGGTTCTTGGCTTGGGTGGTGGGTCTCGCCGGAGACAAAAAACGTTACAGTAGCCGTTTTTTCCAGACGCCGGATCGCGACACATTGCCGGATCCGGCGAAAACCGGATGAAACGCATGGCCATCCGGCGCAATCCGGCGCAAATGCAAGTCAATGGGGGGGAAACCGGATCCGGCATTGCATTTCGCCGGATCCGGTTTCTGTCAAAAGCGCCGGATCGCGCCTGACGGCGAAAACCTGATGTGTGAAAGAGGCCTAAGAAGAACAAAATTGGCAAATCTAGGGATATGGTGACTTTAACAAGAGCCAAAGTATAGGAAGTATTTCCAAAATGGCCCATGTTGTGGAACATTCCTATGCAAACAAATAAGGGTTTGGATGAGTAGTACCTGGCCGCGGCCACTATTCTGTCCACAGTGCTGTTCAGCTCCCCAACTGTCCAATTCTGGCTGCTGCTGACACCGAGAACATCTGATCGACGGGGGTGCTGCGTGTCACATCCCCAACCATCAGACATTGATGACCTCTCAATGTTAAAGTCTTGGATACTCCTTTATTGTTCAAGGCTAAAAGAAGCAGAGGAAGAAGGAGCCCTGGTGTAATGATTAGCGTGTTATTTTACATCATACAGACAGCTGCTTACTGCTGGGAAACCTTGGTTCCTGGCCTTCATGTGATGTTATTGGGTCGCCCTCCCAGGGCTGTGGGGTACTCGGTACCGGGCCAGTGTCAGTGGGATGTGTCACAGCAGCAGTGACCCGGTTCGTGGCCCTGGGCGCCCAAGTAATGGGGGAATGTAGTTAATGGAATGGAATAGTTTGTGACGCCACCTGTGGTGCTCGGCAAGGGAGGTGTTAAGCCGACGTTGCATGCAGATCCGCTGGGACTGATGGTAGGGTGCAGCAAGGATGTAAAAGCTCCCCACAGGTGAAGCTATAGTCCCAGGGCAGCGTAGATGTGGCTGGCACGGGGATGTAGCAGTGCCGGAAAGGTAGGAAGCAGACAAGACACAGCGGGGTGCAATTTCTGTACCTTTACTTGATAACTGCAGTCCAGGGTCCTGAATACAGATGGTGTTGGAGCAGGCTAGCCTGGAAGCAATTCAGGGATTCTCTCTCAGCAGACGGGATGTGCAGTCTCCTCCCTAGCGCCTATTTGAATGAAGTACTCCAAGCACTGAGTTACTCTGAAGTTCCTCCTGTCAGATGTTCCCAAGAACCTTACTTGCACAGCAAACAGCTGTAGTCTATCTCGGGGACTCCTTTCTCCTGAGTCCCGGCTCTCTATCCAAGCTGCTGTTGTGCCCTCAAGTCTTAGATGGGAGTAGGGCATTTACAGCCTCCTACTCCTCTGGTATCTGTTGTAGGACCGTTAGTATCCGTACAACCATGGAGACCAGGCTCCAGTTCATGCGCTCTCACTGTGAGGGAGCTCTCCTTTCCTAGCTCAACCTCCAGTTTCTCTCTACACGTCTGCACACTTCACCCTCCGCAGACTAACTGACCACTCCTTCCTCTTGGCCCTCAGAGAGCACTCCTCCCCTTAATTCCGGTTCAGAGCTAACCCTGCTGGCCTGGAGTGGAACTGTGTTGCATGTATGGATTGACTGCGAGAGAGACCCATCATTGCCTCCAAGCCTGGCATTACCCTCCCCTGGAGGAAGGCAAAGCCACTGTGGCGGCCATACTCCTGGGGGCGCCACATTATCTTGACATATACTACCCACCAGAACATTGTTGCAGGTGTACATCCCTTCATGGGATCAATGTTCACTAATTACAATGGCTGCTGTCAGTAGCCAAATATGCCCTCTCTGAGAAACATGACAAGGTGCTGGCTGGACCTCCAAATTTCCTAGATCAAAACGATGTTCTTGAACAAGAAGTCCGCTCCACGAAGATTGCATCTTGCAACTTATAGGAATTAAAGAGACTATCTCAAGGTTTTTGCTATGTAATCTGAGAACAGCATGATGTAGAGACAGGAATCCTTATTCCAGTGATGTGTCACATGCTGCAGTTTTGATAAAATCACTGTTTTATCAGCAGAACATTATCACTAGAAAACCAGTAAATCTGCTGCCATGTAGGCCTCCATATCCAGGAGCTCTGTGTAACCCACAACGATTTACAACTTTCTGCCTATGCACAGTGTACACAGAAAGCTGCCAATCAGTGGTGTGGGCGGGGTTATACAGAGCTCAGCATTCAGAGAACTGATAGATCTGCAGCATAGAAAATAGGAATTTTATAAAAACTGCATCAAGCAGCCTAGTAAGTGATATATCACTGGGATCAGCCCCTACGTCATGCTGCTCTCAGATGAGGAAGAAAAATGTAATGACAGATACCTTTTAAAACATCTGCTGCCACAACTTGATGCCAGATACACAGGACACCGTGGAAAGTCTTGTGGATGCCATACTTTATGGGTCATAGTTGTCCTGTGGCATGGGGGGACTCACATAATATTAGGCAGTGAATTGTGACACTTGATCAGACTAAACCCGAATGGAATTTTTCTCAACATTACTATTCCAAGTAACCCCCACCCCTAAAGGATCTCAAAGCCTCCCAACATCATAAACTTTCACCATATTGCCTGCTAAAAGCACAGCAGCCCCTAAAGACAAGGCAGGTGTCCCCTGGAATACGTGAAAAGTTAGGTACTTTAGTCACTGACTAATGACTGCACTACACAAATGTACCAGTAGGTGGTGCTACAATAGTGCACATACGTACTTGGCAAAGTGAGCGCATATGAAGTAGCAGAAAATGTACTTAAGTGATCTAACATCTGTAACATGATGGAATTACTGAACCCGTCCCGATGATGCTTGAACATTCAGTCTATGAAACGTTGGTGGTCCGTGTAAACTAGGCAGTAGCAAGCAATGTTAATGGAAATGGAATCTTTTCTTTATGAGTCATTCTATACAACATAGAAATAAATGTGATGGAAGTAACAGCACAAGCACAGATCACACTGTAAGGCCACGGTCACATGTTCAGTATTTTGTGAGTTTTTTACCTCAGTATTTGTAAGCCAAAATACAGAAGTGGTGACGAGTTTCTATTATACCTTTCCTCTGATTGTTCCCACTCCTGGTCTTGGCTTACAAATACTGAGGTAAAATACTGACCAAATACTGAGCGTGTGAACGTGGCCTAATATCAGGTCTACGAGACATCAGAAGGGTGGAGGAGTTATTGTTGCTTCTCTTCAGTAGGAGAGACCCCCAGGACTTATGCACTGACCCTCACATATTGGCCACTTTACGTGGGTCTGACGCAAGCATGTGCACAGAATTCTTGCAGCGCGTAGTTATTATTGCATTTGTTAACCCTTTTCCCATCATTAGTCGCCATTACCACCATGGTGGCACTGAGCAACAGTTGGCTGATTTTCTTTTTTTCCTAAGCTAAAGCAATTTTCTATGGCGAAATCGTTAGGATTCATAGCGAAGTATCACTCCATGCTCCTTGCACATTGATAAATTCTTCGGTAATGAGAAAATAAGGGAATGCTCGTCTAATCGGAGTGCTACCTCCGGCCAGCAGAAAACATGGCTAACAGTTGGCGCCTTTCATGTGATGTTCTTCAGACTTGTTGGAAGAAGCCCGTATACACATGGCGAACACCAGTGTCAGACAGTAACATGAGATTACCACGGCTGGCTTCATGTACGCCGGCCAAATAATACGCTGAAATTACACAGGCTGCCTGAAAACTGGGGAATGTACTTTCCCTGCATTTTTATAGGGTGCAGCCAGTCCTTGAAAGCAATTTGGGCTTGTTAGTGCATCTTGTTCGCGCGCCGGATGATTAGGAGTCGGTGAGATGCTCCAAATCTCATTTATTGCACTTTGGGCATCAGACCTCCGCGTGGCGCGGGCCTAGCGTTCTGGGGGCAATTACTGTATTTACAGGAACTCTCTGGCTAGGTCAAAGGAGGTCATAGAGACAGTTCTGTTGGAGGCTTGAGCTGTTCAACAGCTGAGATGCTTCATAATGAGGAACAGGTCAGCTGACGCTGCCACTGCGCTCCTCCTTCTACTTGGGTGGTATAAGGGAAGACTGAGAGAAGCCAGGCATCCAGTCAGCCCTCAGAACAATGGACAAGCTGCACTCAGCGGCTCCCTGAAGGGAGCCCTCACTTCCTGACAAGCTGGAATTGAAGAGCCCTAGATGATGTGATTGACTTTTTTCCACCAGTCCTCCCAGCTGGACTGTCCCTACATATTCCGACTTGTCTGCCCACCTGACGTACCCATACCTTCCAGTATGACCCGTCACCTTACACTCTGCTGCTCGCTTCTCACTGTCTATAGACTCTACGTGAACACGACCAGGACACAAGTTCTATACTGTTTCTAAGGCTACATTCACACCTTGCTTAGGGTCACAACATCTTTTCTCTCATCTGAGAGAATCGGGCCGATTATGCTAATCACACTGTAATCAGAGTTTGATCCAATTTTCTCGGATGAGAAGAAGGGGAAAAAAATGTCTCGGTGTTCTCCTATCTGTTAGTCAGTGAAAATTTATTAGACTGCACCTAGATGTCATCCGAGTGCAGTCTGATGTTTTCTATGGACTTATTGACTTGCATGGCCGAGTGCGATCTAACAATCAGATCCAACTCATGCACACTGATTTTTTCCTTGGACCGGCTCAGTCCCAGGAAAATATTGGACAAGCGCGCGGCTGCAGAGCAATAATATAACCCTAGTGCGAAACAATGTTTTGTCAGATCGCTAATGCGGTCATGGGCACGAGCCCTTTCTGTGTCTATTTTTACATCCATTTATAACACAAGCTTTTTCTCTCATGTATGATCCTTTTTCCATATGTGTTATCCAATTTTTTTTCATCCGTTTTCAAAAACTGAAGGAGGCAAACTTTTTTTTAATTCATTGACTTTTAAAAATTTCTTTTGTTTTTTCGTTTTTCATTCAAGTCAATTTTTACAATTCTGACCACTGTCACATTATAAGGTAATAGCTCTGGAACACTCTAATGGATCCCACTGATTCTGAGACTGTTTTTTGTGACATATTGTACTTCATGATAGTGGTAACATTTGGTAGACATGATGTGTTTTTTTTATGAAAATATTGAATATTTGACAAAAAATTTGAAAATTTTGCAATTTCCAAACTTTATATTTTACTAGCTGAAGAGCCCGGCGTTACCTGGGCATAGTAACTACAGTTAGTTATAACAAACTATAATGATTATATCTATATATATATAAAAAGATGAGTGTAGAGCCCAGCCCACTCCACATAGCCACACTCACTATAATATCCCACATCATCCCGTCAGCCAGAGCTACCGGACTACTACCCCTAATATCCCACATCGTCCCATCAGCCAGAGCCACTGTACAACCACTAATATCCCACATCATCCCGTCAGCCAGAGCTACCGCACTACTACCCATAATATCCCACATCATCCCGTCAGCCAGAGCCACTGTACAACCACTAATATCCCACATCATCCCGTCAGCCAGAGCTACCGCACTACTACCCATAATATCCCACATCATCCCGTCAGCCAGAGCCACTGTACAACCACTAATATCCCACATCATCCCGTCAGCCAGAGCTACCGCACTACTACCCATAATATCCCACATCATCTTGTCAGCCAGAACCACTGGACTACTACCCCTAATATCCCACATCATCCCATCAGCCAGAGCCACCGCACTACTACCCATAATATCCCACATCATCTTGTCAGCCAGAACCACTGGACTACTACCCCTAATATCCCACATCATCCCATCAGCCAGAGCCACCGCACTACTACCCCTAATATCCCACATCATCCCATCAGCCAGAGCTACCGCACTACTACCCATAATATCCCACATCATCTTGTCAGCCAGAACCACTGGACTACTACCCCTAATATCCCACATCATCCCGTCAGCCAGAGCTACCGCACTACTACCCATAATATCCCACATCATCCCGTCAGCCAGAGCCACTGTACAACCACTAATATCCCACATCATCCCGTCAGCCAGAGCTACCGCACTACTACCCATAATATCCCACATCATCCCGTCAGCCAGAGCCACTGTACAACCACTAATATCCCACATCATCCCGTCAGCCAGAGCTACCGCACTACTACCCATAATATCCCACATCATCTTGTCAGCCAGAACCACTGGACTACTACCCCTAATATCCCACATCATCCCATCAGCCAGAGCCACCGCACTACTACCCATAATATCCCACATCATCTTGTCAGCCAGAACCACTGGACTACTACCCCTAATATCCCACATCATCCCATCAGCCAGAGCCACCGCACTACTACCCCTAATATCCCACATCATCTTGTCAGCCAGAACCACTGGACTACTACCCTTAATATCCCACATCATCCTGTCAGCCAGAGCCACCGGACTACTACCCCTAATATCCCACGTCATCCCATCAGCCAGAGCCACTGTACAACCACTAATATCCCACATCATCCCGTCAGCCAGAACCACTGGACTACTGCCCCTAATATCCCACATCATCCCGTCAGCCAGAGCCACCGGACTACTACCCTTAATATCCCACATCATCCCGTCAGCCAGAACCACTGGACTACTACCCCTAATATCCCACATCATCCCGTCAGCCAGAACCACTGGACTACTGCCCCTAATATCCCACATCATCCCGTCAGCCAGAGCCACCGGACTACTACCCTTAATATCCCACATCATCCTGTCAGCCAGAGCCACCGGACTACTACCACTAATATCCCACGTCATCCCATCAGCCAGAGCCACCGGACTACTACCCCTAATATCCCACGTCATCCCATCAGCCAGAGCCACCGGACTACTACCCTAAGGCTGTGTGCACACGTAGCGATTTTTAAGCGTTTTTGCCGCAATTTTCGGCGCGAAAACGCTTAAAAATCGTGTACAGAACGCCTCCCATGCATTCCTATGGTATTCTGCACATGCTGTGCTAATGCTGTGCTTTTTTCCGCGGCAGAATCGCATCGCGGAAAAAAATCGCAGCATGCTCATTCTTTTGTGCGGAATCGCAAAGAATTGCCGCGATTCCGCACCCATAGGAATGCATGAGAATCGCTTACTTCCCGCATGTGACTATGCCCACCATGCGGGAAGTTAAGCGTCTCATGTGCGGTTGGTACCCACGGTGTGGAAGAGAGGAGACTGTCCTCCAGGCCCTGGGTACCATACCCCTGTAAAAAAAAGAATAAAAAATAAAAAATCGGGGTATATTTACCTTCCGGTGTCCCGCGCTGCATTCCCGGGCCTCAGCGTTCCCAGTAATGCCTTGCGGCAAGGCCCTGTAATGATGTAGTCTCGCGTGACTCTAGCGGTCTTGTGAGATCGCTATAGCAACGCGAGACTACGTCATCACAGGTCTCGCAAGGCATTACTGGGAACGCTGAGGCCCGGGATGGCAGCGCGGGACGCCGGAAGGTAAATATACCCCGATTTTTTATTTTTTTTTTAGCATTTTAACATTTTATCTTTTACTATTGACGCTGCATAGGCGGCCTCAATAGTAAAAACCTGGTCACACTTGTCAAACACTATGTTTGACGAGTGTGACCAACCTGTCAATCACTTTCCAAGCGATGCTTCAAATCGCTTGGAAAGTGCTTGAATATCGCACGCAAAAATCGCGATCATAATCGCGGTAAAATCGCGGTGAAATCGCGCTGAAAAAACCGCGCGATTTCTGGGAAGGAGTACGGTTTTTAGTGAGCGTTTTAAAACGCTACGTGTGCACATAGCCTTAATATCCCACATCATCCTGTCAGCCAGAGCCACCGGACTACTACCCCTAATATCCCACATCATCCCATCAGCCAGAGCCACCGGACAACTACCACTAATATCCCACATCATCCCGTCAGCCCGGAGTCAGAACCAGAGCGCTGAGTGGAACGGTCCTAACTTCCATACCGGGGATCCCTTTAAGAGAGGCGTAGCATCAGAACCAGAGCGCTGAGTGGATTTGCCCTGACTTCCATACTAATGATCCCTTTAATAGAAGCCTGGGGTGAAAATCAGAGCGCTGAGGGATTTACCCTAACTTCCATAATGGAGATCTCTTTAAGAGAGGCCTGGGGTCAGAACCAGAGCGCTGAGTGGAATTGCCCTAACTTCCATACCGGAGATCCCTTTAAGAGGGGTTTGGGGTCAGAACCAGAGCACTGGATGGATTTGCCCTGACTACCAAACCAATGATCCCTTTAATAGAATCCTGGGGTCAGAATCAGAGTGCTGAGGAATTTGCAATAACTTCCATACAGGAGATCCTTTTAAGAGAAGCCTGAGGTCAGTACCAGAGCATTTGAAAGCAATTGCCCTGACTTCCATACCGGGTATCCCTTTAATAGAAGCCTGGGGTGAGAATCAGAGCGCTGAGGGATTTACCCTAACTTCCATAATGGAGATCTCTTTAAGAGAGGCCTGGGGTCAGAACCAGAGCGCTGAGTGGATTTGCCCTGACTTCCATACCGGGTATCCCTTTAATAGAAGCCTGGGGTGAGAATCAGAGCGCTGAGGGATTTACCCTAACTTCCATAATGGAGATCTCTTTAAGAGAGGCCTGGGGTCAGAACCAGAGCGCTGAGTGGAATTGCCCTAACTTCCATACCGGAGATCCCTTTAAGAGGGGTTTGGGGTCAGAACCAGAGCACTGGATGGATTTGCCCTGACTACCAAACCAATGATCCCTTTAATAGAATCCTGGGGTCAGAATCAAGAGTGCTGAGGAATTTGCAATAACTTCCATACAGGAGATCCTTTTAAGAGAAGCCTGAGGTCAGTACCAGAGCATTTGAAAGCAATTGCCCTGACTCCCATACCGGGGATCCCTTTAAGAGACCCTGGGGGGTCAGAACCACAGAGCTGAGTGGAACGGTCCTAACTTTTATACTGGGGATCCCTTTAAGAGAGGCCTGGGGTCAAAACCAAAGCGCTGGATGTATTTGCCCTGACTTCCATACCAATGATCCCTTTAATAGAAGCCTGGGGTCAGTATCAGAGTGCTGAGGGATTTGTCCTAACTTCCATACTGGAGATCCCTTTAAGAGGGAAGATGAGCCTACGGGATGGAGGATGTGTGATGGGTATATGGGCAGGGAGGGGGGATTCATTTCTGTCATGTGCTCTCTGCTCCTTTCTGGGGGCAGACAATGGCTGGGAGCTTATGTTCCCAGGGATGCTAGATTTCTCCCACCTAGTCAGTGTCTGCTGAGGTGTTGTCAAGTGGGAAAACTATTGCTCATAGCAACCAATCACAGCTCAGCTTTTAACCAGCTCTGGTGAAATGAAGGCTGCTTAGTGATTGGTTGCAAGAAAAACTGTTGCTCGTAGCAACCAATCAAAGCTCAGCTTCTTTTGAACAGCTCTTGTGAAATGAAAGATGCTTTTTGATTGGTTGGTGATACACACACACACACACACACACACACACACACACACATACATTCAGTTTTATATATATAGATGCCCTTAAATCAGAGACTTATGTCGCACAAAATAATTAATAAATAACATTTCCCACATGTCTATTTTACATCTGCATCATTTTTGAAACATAACTTGTTTTCTTAAGATGTTAGAAGGGTTACATTTTTAGGAACATTTTCAAAAAATTTTCAAAACCTGTTTCTTTAGGGACCCATTCAGATTTATGGTAAATGGGCTTTATATATCGGCGCCCTAATAATGAGCCAACATCAAAGAAGTGGACCTGACATATGACATAACATTATGTTCATGCTGTATGTTGGTAAGGAGTAAAAGGGAGTCTGATGCAAAATTTTTGCTACATCATGTGAGAGCATAATGTAGAGGCAGAGACCCTGAAACCAGCAATGTGTCACTCAATGGGCTGCTTGCTGCAGTTTTGATAAAATCACTATTTTATCTGTTGCAGATCTAGCAGTTCTCTAAATGCTGAGCTCTGTGTAACTCTTCCCACACCACTGATTGGCTGCTTTTTGTATATAGTGTGCAGAAATCCCCAGTTGATAAAACAGTAATTTTCTGAAAATTACAGCAAGCAGCCCAGTAAGTGACACATTGCTGAAATCAGGGTCTCTGTCTCTACATTATGCTGCTCTCAGATTATGTAGCAAAAACCTGCTGACAGATTCCTTTTAATGCATGCCCATAGACTTTAATGGCCAACTGTGATCTGCAAAGCAGATGAAAATAGGACATGCTCTGAGTTTCATGGACCAGAGAAACGGATCCGTTTTTAAAACAGATACTGTCCGAGACAAAAAACAAAATGATGTGTGAATGGAGCCCAATTATATAAGGCAAGAAAGGCAACATCTGCTGGTGGCACTGTGTAGAGAAGCAAACTGAATTATCCAGTAACCATGTCTTTATTCCACATACTGAAAAAACAATAGGTAATGAGAAGAAAGTTGGGCTTTCATGGAAATTCTCAAGATTGTGCTCCAACATTTCCAACATTACCCATACCGTCACCAATTCTAATAACAAATGAAAGACTTGGACCTATTCCAGATAATGGACCTACATTTTCAATTAGGCATATTTCCCATGTACGGGTTATATTTTGATAAAAAATTAAAATGAAATTGATGTAGCATGTTCGTAATCCTCGTGCCGTAGTAAGAATATCATCTTGGGGTGCTTTCACGTTGTGCTTTTCTCCACGTTCGTGGGTCCCGTTGAGGCTTATGTCCGGATTCCCTCGGAAAACGGGATTTGGACGTATGCAGTACATACTATGTCTGGGTGTCCGCCTCCAGTAGGCATACATGCCCAAAAATGATGCATGGCAGAGCTCATGTGTCATGGTGTGACTCGACCCCAATAATAATAATCTTTATATAGCGCTAACATATTCCACAGCGCTTTACAGTTTGCACACATTTTCATCACTGTCCCCAATGGGGCTCACAATCTAAATTCCCTATCAGTATGTCTTTGGAATGTGGGAGGAAACTGGAGTACCCAGAGGAAACCCACACAAACACAGGGAGAACATTCAAATTCCTTGCAGATGTTGTCCTTGGTGGGATTTGAACCCAGGACTCCAGCGCTGCAAGGCTGCAGTGCTAAACACTGAGCCACCATGACCCCAATGGCTGGTCGGTCAACTTACACACAACGGGATGGAAAAGGCGAAAGGAAGGCCCTGGCGATAGGGAATGAAAGATGGCCTGAGCCTGTCCCTACACTCCCCTAACACACTATGCAGGTCCTTCCCCCTGCCGCCGTTAGGAACCTAATCCCTAGTGTCACCTGTCTTTGTCCTGGCTAATGCACTGGCTGGCAAGGAGCACTAGCCTTTGCCACTACAGATAATACACACAGGGGAAAGTGACAAACACCAAAAGGGACTATGAGAAAAAACACCACATTTAGCTTATCTGCACTGCTGCAAAGCTCCACATCGAAGATATCGACAGCAACGGGACTCAACACCAAAACGTGGCAGGCACCAGAGAGCTGCTTCTGGTACGCTGGTCTCCAGAAGGGACCTGTATGACCAACAGTCAACTGATGCATCAGGTGACTCTATAAAGGATATAGGGAGTTTTAAAAGTTTAAACTGAGTGGAACCAGAGCTGCCACAAATCTAAAAATGGATCGTGACATCACGTTTGCTTTGACAGCACCATTATAGTCTATGGCCCTGTCGGCCCATAAGTCCGAATCCCGTTTTGTGTGGGGTCCAGATGTAAGCCCCAACGGGCCCACCGAGCATGTAACAAAACGCAGTGTGAAAGTACGCTTAGGTTTGCTTTTCTTCTGCAGCAGGCTGTGTATAATTCCCTTTTGTGGACCAGGGATTGGCATTCAGTTCGATCAATATTCTTGCTGTATAACACTTTAATAGCAGGGTGCTTAGTACTAAATGTGCCTTCATATATAAAGTTCCAGAAAGGTTTGACGACTTTAGAAAAAAAAAGTTATTAATTGCATAATGTTGGAATATGTTTGGTGCAACAACTCCATTCCTGTCTATGAGTGTCTATGAGTGTTCAGTTGCTAGATTTGTATGCTGTTTATAAAGTTAAAAAATAACTCCCAGAGGCTCACACAGGGATAGTATGTGACTGTATTTCCTGTTTTCCTGTGTCTGTGTATGAGAGAAGCAGCCTGCTGTAGATGATGCACAGATAGAGACATACAAATGTTTTATTCCTGATCTATTAAGGTTATCATATATTGTTCCTGTTTGTTTGTTCCTGAATAAAGAAGCTCTGCTGCTTGGGAACTATCCTGAATATTCCGCTGCCAACACATAATGAAAATATAGTTTCTTCATAGTGATTTGAAAGGTCTCTACTTGCTGTCTCTCGATGGAAGAATTGACTGTATTTCCTATTTTCCTGTGTCTGTGTATGAGAGAAGCAGCCTGCTGTAGATGCTGCACAGATAGAGACATACAAATGTTTTATTCCGGATCTATTAAGGTTATCATATATTGTTCCTGTTTGTTCCTGAATAAAGAAGCTCTGCTGCTTGGGAAGTATCCTGAATATTCCGCTGCCAACACATAATGAAAATATAGTTTCTTCATAATGATTTTCAAGGTCTCTACTTGCTGTCTCTCGATGGAAGAATTCACTGCATGGATATGAATTTGTTGTACGATGGGCACCTACAGTATGTGCACAGCAGTCTTCAGCATTTTGTTTGAAAACGAGGCAGATTTAAAAATTTTCTGACACTCGTTTGTTATTTTCTTGCCTATACATTCAGCTCTGCCCGATACTGCAATTTAGCATTAATTGCTTCAATGAACAGTGTGGGCTCAATTCTGCTAATTTGTGGGCTTCTTTAGTGTCGGACATTGACAGGTCCAACATTGATGACTTATTCTTGATAGTCCGTCAATGTTTTAGTCCTGGAAAATAAAACCCCTGTAAATTACAGTATGCTGTAATTTCGTAATCCTCCTATTGGGAGAATGCACATGGATGTATAGGACATTGGGACATTTGTACACAGGTACATAGGTATTGAGAAAAAACCATGGCTGTCATAGGAGGATCAGATTTCATTTTCTTCTACCCTGGATGTTCCTCTAATTCTTGTGTATCGTGTTTAGCAAAGGTACCAGACACAGACCAAGGCTGTTCCCCGTATGATGAGGAATGCATCCGTAGTGTAAGCTTACACCGTGCCCATCATAAAAGCACTAGCAGGGAAATCCCTAATCAGATAGTCTAATTATAACTAGAAGTCAGAAATACTGCGATTATAACTATTGGGATCATTACAACTATTGAGGGGGTTTTGGTTTATAACAAAGTTTAAAAAGTTTCCTTTTTATGGACCTTAAACTAATCATAGAAAACATCCATTTACATCTGTTCTAGGTGCAGCCATTTATGTACAAGGTGCGAATCATGGAGCCTTTGGGTCTAGCAAAGCAGCAGGATTCAAGAAACCATCGAAAAAATGGGTAACATGCAAAAGACCAAAAAATACCTGTATTTTCATCATAATAAGTGATATTTAAAATTGGCAGAATTTTTGCTCTAATCATGACTACTTAATCATAAAATTATTTTTTTAAAGGAATCTGTCACCCCCACACTCCAAATTCAGCTACTTAAACATCAACATAAACGACTTCGAGCCTATGAAAAGCATACAAGTAACATACCTTTTAGTGGTGTGGTGGCACAAAAATTCACCTGTAATCCATATGCAAATTTGGGCACTCTGGTGCACCCTTGGCATGCCCAACATCCCAGTGCACTCTCTAATTTGCATATCTACACTCACTGAATGCATACCAGCACTAACACTGTGAATTCGCTGCTTGGGTTCTCCACTGTCAGTGCAGGAACAGTGATTTGAGTTTAGAAAGCACATACTGTGAGAAAGTGGACACTGTCAATCAATCTCGGGGACAGTGCAAGAACTGCGAATGTAAGGGCATCAGAGTGCACCAAGACATCGGCCACCTAAGGGTGCACCAAAGTGACCTCATTTGTATATGGATTAAAAATAAATTTTTGTGCAACTATATCCCAAAAATCTATGCTATTGTAATGATTTTTATAGGAGCTATGTCCCTATATACTGTAGATGTTTGAGTAGCTGAATTTATAGTGTGGGGGTGACAGATTCCCTTTAAGATAACCTTTATCTCAATGCTCCACTTTAATGGACTACATTAACCTTCCCGTTTTCGATGCTGCCCTGCTATTGTCATAAAAATTGTCCTGTTTTAGTTTTCTGGATTTTGGCTGCCAATCCTGCTAGAATTAAAGACTAGTTATAAATCATGACAGACACTGATAAGAGCTTCAAGGTTGTAACCACAACAACATTTTTTAAGACTGAAATGCAGTTTTCATTTATTTAAATAAAGTTGTGCTGGCAATTGCATGAATTTCTTCGAGCTCTATTCAGATTCGTGGGACAGTCACGGAATTTCCTCAGTATATCTCCCATATGTGAATTTACCATTAAAGGGGTTGTCTTGGACTTTAACATTGAGGGTCTATAGGTTATCAATGTCTGATTGGTGCACAGCACGGCACTATCGACTGTATAGTGGCCGCAGCCGAGTACTGCACATCTGCTCCCTATTCAAATCAATAGGGGATGGATGTGCAGTACCCGGCCACGGCCACTATTCTATCAATGGAGCTGTGTTGTGTAGTTCTGGCCGCCACTGACACCATGAGTAGTGTCGCACCGCCACCTATCTGACATTGATGACCTAAGCTAAGGATAGGCCAACAAGGTTAAAATCCCAGAGAATCTAATTAAATGCACAACCTATGATTCAAGAATCATATTCAGTTCATGGTTAAATCCTATTTGTATGTTAAAATCTACAAGGTGTCTGTTGTATTTTATCTTACATTCAGAAAGGTAACCTGTCATCAGATTCATACTACTGTAATTGAGGCCACCATGTTTTATTCTGTGGTGTTTCAGAGAAAAAATACTCTGAAAATCTGTCCAATGACTTCCGTATGTGTCTCAGATAACTAGTCTGAGGTGTCCCCGTCTGGCCACTCCAGTTGACTGATACATCTCTCCCTATGCGTTGGTGTATATCGAGAGAGACCTGTCAGTAAAGTTGTTCGGGACAGAGAAAAGTTGACTCTGTAAAGTAGGTTTTCTCCAGAAAGTTTTAGGATTTCAAAGTAAAATTTACCTGGCTGCATCAGTTGATGATAGGTTCCTTTTAAGCTCTAGCACTGAGTAGTCACGTGGACCCGTCCTGTGTGACACGGCTCGCAGGCCGGTAGCTAAAATAACAAGACAAGGTGTAGGGAAACAGTTACAACGGTGGGCCCTGCGATAGGGAAAGGGGACGTGGAGACCTCCTTCACTCCCCTGAGTCAGTGTCCCTAAAGCTCCTAACGTTCCCTATGCCGGTTCCGCACCGGGCGCTGATCACGAACCTGTCGCCCTAGCACACCCTACACCTATCCCTTGCTAGGGAGCTGGGTGGCACAGGCACTGGCCCAACCGCTGTACTAATACACACTAAGGAGAAAACACAAACGAGGAAACACAACTTAGCTTTACTCTGTTGCACTTGCTCCTGGCAACAGAGTCCACCACCAGCATGCAGCTCTCCTCCTGAATCGCTGCTACCAAGCTCTGTCAGAGCTAAGGAAATCCCCTATGACTCCTTTCACACCAGGCTCTGTCAGAGCTGCTCTCCAGCTCCTTCCTCCACCAAGGATGGTTGAAATAAAGACTATCACCAACGCTGATTGCAACACCTGTGACTCTTTTATAGCAGAGCCAGCAATCACACCTGCATTATAATCATGTGCACTAAACAAAAGAAACTAGAGTGCAATGACGCTCACCACCACCGGGGGGAAAACTTAGAACAAACGACACCACAGTGCAATAATCCTAATGACCACTGGGGGCAAAAACACCTTAAGCACAGCTTAGGAAAAAAAAGGTTACCTGTGCTTTATATCAGTCCTGATCCAGCATGGATCATGACAGTAGTTTACTGAATGGAGAATAAGATCTTGTAGAAGGCCAAGTTTTAGAGAGGGGCAAAATCGACTCGAGGCTCGCGGAGGACAGGGTCCCCTTCAGCAAACAGAGAACTAAGACCATTTTTTTGAACACTATGCCGTTTATTATTATCTATACTGTATATATTTGAGGCATTATTGCCATAGTATTAGTACAGAACAACTCAACATCTAATGGAGAAGGCTTCAGTTTTATAAAAAGCTTATTCCCTATTTAAGACCTAGATCAAATTTAGCATGGTGTATGGGTTACAACAGACAGTGTGGTGCCATTTGCCCATTAGATAAACTTTATAAATCTGTATATGTGACAGAAGCCAGCAGCAACCAGGACTCTTACAAGACTGCAGCAAAGCGATTTACAAGTCCAGGATCCTGAACACGTAAACAAATGAGCGAAATCTTTGGAAGCGGTGCTTCAGCATTAAAGATTGTGATCTGTAGATCTACTGTTCTAATACATGTAGTCTGCAAGCTGGTATTCCAATAACAGGGATTACTCCCAGTTATTTCAGGAAATGAACTCTCATTAAATTGTATGAATAATGCTCAGTTCCAAGAGCATAACCTGCCCTGCTCCTGGTGGGAAATATCTGCAGCTACTTTGCAAGATGAAAAGAAGTAGTGAGATTATTAATTTAGTAAACTTTTAAATCAGGGAATAAGTGGGGTACATTAATGTATTTTAAATCTAGATGCGCAAAGTTACAAATAACGGTTGTTCTAAAGTGAAGTCCAGTCATCAAAAATTGCTATAAAGAATGGCGCTAAATAAGAATGGTCCACCAAAATGATAGGCCAATATAAGTATGAAATAAGGATAATTAAAACAAGTCACCTAAAAAAAATTATGTAGAAAGGCTTTGTATTCTTAAAGGGAAAATGTACCTCATTTTTCGCATATAAGCTGCGGCCACCGCCATTAGGGGCTTATCTTCAGCATTCTATAATGCTGTAGATAAGCCCCCGATGTAACCTGAAAGATAAGAAAAACAAATTAGATTATACTCACCCAGGGACGGTCTGGTGCGGTTCGGGTCCAATGGGTGTCGCAGATCTGGGTCCGGCGTCTCCCTTCTTCATGCGATGATGTGCTCTTCCTTGCTTCTGTCGCAGTTCCTGTGCAGGTGTAATTCTCTGCCTTGTTGAGGGCAGAGCAAAGTACTGCAGTGTGCAGGCACCGGGAAAGGTCAGAGAGGTACTGCGCCTGCGCACTGCAGTACTTTACTCTGCACTCAACAGGGCAAATCATTACGCCTGTGCAAGAGCCGCCACAGAAGCAAGGAAGAGGACATCATCGCATGAAGATGGGAGGTGTCGGACCCAGACTTGCGACACCCATCGGACCGGACCGCCCCCCCAAGTGAGTATAATCCTCCAGGTTACATTGGGGGCTTATGTAAGGGAGGTCCAGGACAGTAGTCGTAGCCGAGGACACCTGGGCTCTGGTGTCCTGGCCTCTCCTCACAGAAAAATCATGCTCGCTAGTCAGCATACCTGTGTCTCCGGATTCAGCTTCTTCAGGGTCCTCCCTATGCAGTGGGAGACCGTTTCCAGGAAAATTCACATCAACTAAGACACAGTCCATCATAACTTCAACAAAGACATCTTTACTTGGTTCATTACACAGCTTTTCCAAAGACTTCACAGCTTTTACAACAGGCTTCACATAACAAGGTTCCTTCACTTTCTCTGCACTTCGTTCACAGTTACTCTGCACAGGCCCAGGTCAGACCGTCCCTGATGGTTTCCCAGTTTCCTCTCTATTCCACTCTGCCACGGCCAAACATCCCTCGGTCTGTTTCGCCCCAGACACAAGATCATTAGTCGCTGGAGTCAGTAGCCACTGAGGGTGAGCCCTGATCTGTTGTACTGCTCTTTGTACCGGCCCTGCTTCTTCTCCATCTGTACTTACTGCTTCTGTGGGTTCCCGTGACCATTTTGCCCCGGTCTTAAAGGTATGTGCCCAAGCAATAAGTTGCCACATTCTGCTGTACTAGCCAGTTGTTGTGCTGTGTTGGTGAGGAAGAAGGCTGGGCTTTTCACTTGTAAGACTGCTGCCGAGTCCTGGGCTTATTGCCCATGTGGACCCTTCGGGCGCCTCTGGCCCTCTGCACTATTCTAGAAACTACCCCCTGACTTACTAAGCAGCAGCCTACAAAATTAACCCTGTGCTTCCTATGTGATTGCACTAGCTACACTATCTATGAGCTATGAACATAAACATGCCCCATCTAGTGGCTGACTCGAGGTAGTACACTGTCCCTATTTAATACATACAAAATACAGTAAATGCTAATACATATGAGTACCAATATTACAAACAATGGTAATACACCTTAGTGGTGTAGCAGTACCAAAACATAACAACATATAGACATTATAACACATTTAACATCAAGACTTGTTAAGGAGGGAGGTCAAAAAGAAACATTATCCTCCTCCCCCTTACATATCCCCTTCCTTTCAATATGGTTGTCCCCAACCATGGCAAACTTTAACACAAAAAATTATGCATATTAATACTAAAAGTAGAAAAAGGACTTCGTATGAGTCAAGTACATATATATATTTTTCTTCAAATGGAGACGTTCCCCCTTCCTATGAAGATGGTACTCCTGTACCCTGGAACACAGTTCCTGAGCAAAGTCATGCCTTTCAGCAGTGGGGGCACAATGGTGCAACAAAACAAAAAAGTCCATAGGCTCCAGATAAAAACACCCAGCTCGCAGTCCTCCAGGCCAAAACAAATATATATATATATATATATTTAAAAACAAAGGAATGTCCTTATGACCACTTTTGGCCACATAACTTCCTCATTCTATGAGGGAAAAACATCAGGGCTTTTTCTCTGCCCTGGGGGATGCAGAACAGTCCTTCTCTAAATTATTTAGGAGCAACAGCACAACTTTTATTTAGCAACAAAAGACCTAATCAGCGGCATGCATCTTATGCCGCTGCAAACATCGCTGAATCCCATGCCCGGTATTGGTCTGAAGACCACCCTGCAGCCGCAGGGGTGATGGGTGGCCATGCAGTAGTGGAAGACTGATCAGGCCTCACAGCAGCCTGCCCGGGAGTAGGAAGAGGGCCCTTTCGCAGGCAAATGAAAGTGGGAGGCACCCATCGACATGGCGGTGTTGAAGACAGGACAGACTTCTGAGGGACAAGGCCGGGGCACAGAACCCCCCTCATGAACGTGGGGATGTACGACAGCCTCCGCTATAGGGGCCCGTGGCGAGGACCATCCCTCTGGGGACAGGGGCTGAGGTGCACTCACCCGCTCAGATGCAGGAACATAGGCCGCGGACGTCCCGGGAACACTGGATTCTTCCGCGGGTAAGCCTGCACAGTCCGCTGGTAGACAGAGCTCCGGCTCATTCTCTATTTCCTGTAGTGGTTCCTCTGGGGTGGACACCAGTTCCCGTCTTCACTGAGCTAACAACCAAGGTTCCGAACGACAGGGTTCCTCTGCCTGGCGCCGTGCCGCTGGTTCTGCAAGATGTTTTGGCTCCAGTAAATGTGAAGAGGACTGCTCCGCTCATGATGTCTCTGGCCTGCGGGATTATGTGGACTCTGCTGGCTGCCGACTCTGCACTGAAGAACTCTCCAGGCGCTGGTAAGTGGGGTGCTCTGCGATTTCTTCACACTGTCTGGCAGGCTGGGTTCTTACTTCTAGGCCCCACCCATTTCCAGGTGGGGATGCCTCCGACAACTCCACCCATTTGCTGGAATTTTGTAGGGGAGGGCGAGGCTGTATTTTCTTCATCCGCACCCACCAGGGGTGGATCAGGGGACATTGACAAGTGAATATTGGCGCCAAGACCATGTTGTAACACCCATGAAGGGTGAGGGCTATTTCCCGCCAATTCCGCGATTGCCATCTTAGTCGCAATCATGGTGTCAGACTTTCTCACAGAATAAGCCAAGTCCAACTTGGTAGTCAAGTCCGGTGTGGTCACAGAATCTGTAGCAGTCAAATCCAGTGTTTCATCAATATTCACAAAATCTTCTTTCAATTCTCTAAATACAGCAACCACTTGCACATCTTAAGGAGGGAGGTCAAAAAGGAACATTATCATCCTTCCCCTTACACTTATATACAGCATTCTAGAATGCTGTAGATAAGCCCCTAATGGTGGTGGCAGCAGCTTACACGCGAAAAATGAGGTGACAGATTCCCTTTAAAAATGTTCTTAATTTTAGACAATACATACCCATTTGTGGCCAAAGCCATATACCCTCTTATATCTTGGTCTGGAAGACTTGGAGTGATCATGAAGTCAATGAACACTGCTTAACCTGACATTTCCATACAAAATAGTTGACCATTGGGGGGAGATGCTTCATTATTGACATTGAAACAAGCAAACTGATTATTTTTTATAGATGCAGCATTTCGATACTACAGCATTTTTGTATCGCATCAATGCTATTTGTAAAGGTGGCCGACCATTTATTTTACTTGAGGAGCGGTTACACTAGGAAGATTCATATAGTGTGACATGCCATGTATACTTTGCTACATCTGTATATGGGACCAATATTGTTTTAAAATGTCAAAGACTACAATTATGCATATAAAGTCCACAATGACATTCCTGCCTGCCAACAGGGGATTCTATAGCTGTATACTGCTCAGCCAGACATGGTCTGGGCCCATAGATTTCACTCCAGATCTTTACAGGATGTATTAACTTTGTTGTCTTGTGTAAAATAAAAACAACCAACCAACCATCCAAACCAACCCATACTCTCTTACTGATCCGCCAGAACTCCTCCATATCACTACTTAAGTTTACAACTGGCCTCCTTGCTTCTTGTTCCAGCTAGGAAGGTGCAGGACTGCTTCAGTCAATCAGTGGCTGCAGGCTGCAGCGATGATGCTTTGGCCACCATTGTAGCCACTGATTGGCTGCAGCGGTCACTTATCATCTCCTCTGAAAGAGGAAACAAGGAGACCGATGGGGAGCTGGCAGAGCTGTAAAGAAGTGACATGGAAATAGGTGAATACAGGTTTTATTTTTAAACAACTACTTTGAGCACCGAACCTGCAGGTTTCAATGGGACCAGGCAATCATGATTTATGTATATGGGTCTCGTTGAAATATCCCCAACAGATGATTTAAAGGAAAAGATAGATCAGTGGTTGGAGTTCATCAGCTTACTCTCCCTCTCCCAATTGTTAACATCAATTGACCCTGCACATGAATGGAGGAGTTGGGAAAGATAGATTTCAGTCGTGTATTGCAGGTTTCCCCAACTCCAGTCCTCAAGGCCCACCAACAGGTCATTTTTTCAGGATTTCCTTTGTATTGCTCAGGTGATAATTGCTTCACCTGTGCAATACAAAGGAAATCCTGAAAACATGACCTGTTGGTGGGCCTTGAGGACTGGAGTTGGGGAACCCTGGTGTATTGGATCCTTTATCAATAAATATAGCTGTTAGGAGTATTACGGAACACTATTTCATGTACCATCTAGCCACAAATACTGTAAGGTAAGGTCATAAATGACAATGCAACAAATTCATCACTGTACCAATTTCATGATGTCACATGAAACCTTTACAATACCCATCTATTTATACAACTGCCTTGTAATGTTTTCATTTCCTGTTCTGTCCAGATGTCACCGTATCCCAGAATTCCAAGCGGAGGAAATTCACCGACCGCCATATTGGGACACCCAAGTGATGGGTGTCCCAATATGGAAACGGCTGCTGGTACCAACCTATTGCACGGTACTATCAGCGGAACACCGTCACACCACACAAACACTCTATACACCGTACGCACCACACACACACTCACACACTCTCTCACACACTCACACACACTCACACACACAGACTCACACACTCACACCACACACACACACTCATACTCGCACCACACACACTCACACACACACACACACATACTCACACACTCACACTTACACTCACACACACACTCACACACTCAACGTGTACGGAGCATACCACATCTCCTGGGCAAAGGAGGAAGCAAAAAACAATACTGACATTACAGCAGGGGATCACAGAGGATTCATTTTGTGAGGTAAAATATGTCACTGACTGTTTTTAAACAATATTTTACCTCTCAAAATGTATCCTCTGCGATCTCCTGCTGTAATGTCAGTATTGTCTTTTGCTTCCTCCCCTGCCCAGGAGATGTGGTATGCTCCATACACGGTCAGACACTGACAATTTTTTAAATGAACTTTTGTTCATGGGAAAACCCCTTTAAATAGAAATTCCTCCTGACATGCTGTGCGCTGACTGTTTAGTGATGGAGTACACAGGTCAAACAAGAGATGACATGAGAGGAGAAGACAGCAGATGGGGGAGAGAGAAAGCGCACAGGTGTGAGAGAGACAGAGCACAGGGGGGAGACAGCTCTAACGGGACAGCACATGAGGGGAGAACACAGCACAGGAAGGAGAGAGACAGCAGACAAGGGGGATAGCACATGGGGTAGACAGGTCAAAGAAGAGAGCGCAGGCGGGAGAAGTCAGCACATGGGGAAAGAATGAGTGGATATGTGGATGAGCACATGGGGGGAGAGATTCTCAACGCTGCAAAGCCTGCCCCCATCGTGACATTACCGCCCTCCCAATGCGATAACATCCGGCCTCCATCTAGTTAAATAATATTTATACAACAGACTTTTTGGGGAGCCGAAATGCTGAATTCAGCATCTTTCCAAACTATAATTCCATATTTACACATATTACACGCATCGAGAGTTTAATCAAGTGGCAATAAGGTTCTGAAGTCACAGTGGCCTCTCACTGTATGGGTTATGCATACAATAAACTTAACTTCTTTGCAGTAGTGTAGCTACCAGGAGGTGCAGAGGGGACACTTGCCCCGGGCCCCTGACATGGAGGTGTCCACCCGGAGCTACTGCTACATTTAACTGTATCTGCGTGCTGAATTGAAGTCGATATCACAACCATTCCCATTTTATTTAGGTGTATCCATATACATGGCCTACCCTGTATATATAAGATTGTCTTATTAGTTAGTAAACTAGCTTGAAATGACAGAATTACTGTATGTAACAGCAGGGCCGGCGTTATGGCCAGGCAGACCAGGCAGCTGCCTAGGGCCCCCGCTCCTCCAGGGGCCGCCAGCCAGCGGCACATCACACAGCCGCTATGGGGCCCCTGTAAGGCAGGGGTGCCCGCATGCCCCCAGCGCCGACTCCCACTGCCGCCGCACTGAAGGAGGCAGTGATGGAGGAGAGAACGTCAGCTGACACTCCCTCTTCCATCATTCCCCGCTCTGCCTCTGACACAGCGGGGGCGCGATGACGTAATCGCGCTCTCACTGTGTGCCAGACAGAGCAGGAGGAGACAGGAGCAGCCAGCAGCGCAGGCACGAGAAAAAGGTGAGAATTTTTTTTTTTTTTTTAAATCATTGTGAGTACTGGACTGTGGGGCCACACTGGGGGAGATATATACCATGCTGGGCTGTATCATACCATGCTTGGGGGACTATATACCATGCTGGGCTGTATCATACCATTCTAGGGGGCTATATACCATGCTGGGCTGTATTACACCAATCTGGGGGGGCTATATACCATGCTGGGCTTTATTATACCGTGCTGTGCTGTATTATACCATTCTGGGGGGGGCTATATACCATGCTGGGCTGCATTATACCATGCTGGGCTGTATTAAAACAATCTGGGGGGCCATATACCATGCTGGGCTGTATTATACCTTGCTGGGCTGTATTATACCATTCTGGGGGGGCTATATACCATGCTGGGCTGTATTATACTGTGCTGGGCTGGCTGTATTATACCATTCTGGGGGGCTATATACCATGCTGGGCTGTATTATACCATGCTGTGCTGTATTATACCATTCTGGGGGGGCAAAATACCATGCTGGGCTGTAGTATACCATGCTGGGCTGTATTATACCATTCTGGGGGGGCTATATACCATGCTGGGCTGTATTATACCATCCTGGGCTGTATTATACCACTCTGGGAGGGCTATATACCATGCTGGGCTGTATTATACCATGCTGGGCTGTATTATACCATTCTGGGGGGCTATATACCATGCTGGGCTGTATTATACCATGCTGGGCTGTATTATACCATTCTGGGGGGGCTATATACCATGCTAGGCTGTATTATACCATGCTGGGCTGTATTATTCCATTCTGGGGGGGTATATACCATGCTGGGCTGTATTATACCGTGCTGGGCTGTATTATACCATTCTGGGGGGGCTATATACCATGCTGGGCTGTATTATACCATTCTGGGGGGGCTATATACCATGCTGGGCTGTATTATACCTTGCTGGGCTGTATTATTCCATTCTGGGGGGGCTATATACCATGCTGGGCTGTATTATACCATGCTAGCCTGTATTACACCATTCTTGGGGGGCTATATACCATGCTGGGCTGTATTATACCATGCTGGGGGGCTATATACCATACTGGGCTGTATTATTCCATTTTGGGGTGCTATATACCATGCTGGGCTGTATTATACCATCCTGGGCTTTATTATACAATTCTGGGGGGGGCTATATACCATGCTTGGCTGTATTATACCATGCTGGGCTGTATTCCATTCTGGGGGGCTATATACCATACTGGGCTGTATTATACCATTCTGGGGGGGCTATATACCATGTTGGGCTGTATTAGACCATGCTGGGCCGTATTATACCATTCTGGGGGGCTATATACCATGCTGTGCTGTATTATACCATGCTGTGCTGTATTATACCATTCTGGGGGGGCAAAATACCATGCTGGGCTGTAGTATACCATGCTGGGCTGTATTATACCATTCTGGGGGGGGCTATATACCATGCTGGGCTGTATTATACCATCCTGGGCTGTATTATACCACTCTGGGAGGGCTAGATACCATGCTGGGCTGTATTATACCATGCTGGGCTGTATTATACCATTCTGGGGGGCTATATACCATGCTGGGCTGTATTATACCATGCTGGGCTGTATTATACCATTCTGGGGGGGCTATATACCATGCTAGGCTGTATTATACCATGCTGGGCTGTATTATTCCATTCTGGGGGGGTATATACCATGCTGGGCTGTATTATACCGTGCTGGGCTGTATTATACCATTCTGGGGGGGCTATATACCATGCTGGGCTGTATTATACCATTCTGGGGGGGCTATATACCATGCTGGGCTGTATTATACCTTGCTGGGCTGTATTATTCCATTCTAGGGGGGCTATATACCATGCTGGGCTGTATTATACCATGCTAGCCTGTATTACACCATTCTTGGGGGGCTATATACCATGCTGGGCTGTATTATACCATGCTGGGGGGCTATATACCATACTGGGCTGTATTATTCCATTTTGGGGTGCTATATACCATGCTGGGCTGTATTATACCATCCTGGGCTTTATTATACAATTCTTGGGGGGGGCTATATACCATGCTTGGCTGTATTATACCATGCTGGGCTGTATTCCATTCTGGGGGGCTATATACCATACTGGGCTGTATTATACCATTCTGGGGGGGCTATATACCATGTTGGGCTGTATTAGACCATGCTGGGCTGTATTATACCATTCTGGGGTGACTATATACCATGCTGGGCTGTATTATACCATGGTGGGCTGTATACCATGCTGGGCTGTATTATACAGCCCAGCATGGAATACAGCCTGTATACCATGGTGGGCTGTATTATACCATGGTGGGCTATATACCATGCTGTGCTGTATACCATGGTGGGCTGGGCTGTATACCATGGTGGGCTGGGCTGTATACCATGTGGTGCTGGGCTATATACCATGTGGTCCTGGGCTATATACTATGCGGTTGGGTTATATAACCTTATCCGAAAGACCTTAATGACTATAGACCTGTAGCATTGACATCACACCTGATGAAGGTATTAGAGAGATTGATTCTCACACGTCTCCGTCCTCTAGTGAGCTCGGATATGGACCCTCTCCAGTTTGCCTACAGGCCGGGCATTGGTGTGGATGATGCCATTATCCACCTTCTAGATAGGACTCTCTCTCACCTGGAGAAACCTGGGAATACTGAGAATAATGTTCTTCGATTTCTCTAGTGCTTTTAACACCATACAGCCAGGTCTACTGAGAGACAAGCTGGGCCTTGTTGGTGTGGACCTCCAACTCTCCACCTGGATCCTTAACTACCTCACGAACCGACCTCAGTTTGTAAAGGTTCGGGACAGTGTGTCAGACACAGTGAACTGCAATACAGGGGCACCTCAAGGTACAGTTCTTGCCCCTTTTCTCTTCACACTGTACACTGCGGATTTTAGGTGCAACTCATCTAGCTGCTACTTGCAGAAGTATTCTGATGATTCTGCAATAGTAGGCCTCATCACAGGAGGAGATGAAAGAGAGTACAGAGATACTAACCAAACTTTTTTGGAGTGGTGTCAGAGGAACCACCTTAGGATTAATTCCGGGAAGACCAAGGAATTGGTGGTGGACTTTCGCAAGGGCAAAAATCCACCAGTAGTGGTGAACATTCAGGGAAAGGACATTGAGATAGTCGACACCTATAAGTACCTTGGTGTGATCCTCAGTAATAAGCTTGACTGGGCCCATCACTTGGATGCAGTGTACAGGAAGGGCCAAAGCAGGCTTTATCTGCTCAGAAGGCTGAGAGCCTTCGGAGTTAGAGGGGCACTCCTTGCATCCTTCTTCAACTCTGTTGTGGCATCAGTCATCTTCTTTGGTGTGGCGTGCTGGGGTAGTGGCATATCAACCAGGGACAGGAATAGGCTGGACAAACTGATTAGAAGGGCCAGCTCTGTCCTGGGATGCCCCCTTGACCCAGTTCAGGAAGTAGGCGACAGGAGGATACTGGCCAAGGTGAGCTACATGGTGCAGAATGATTCCCATCCCATGCATGAGACCGTGACAAAGATGTGCAGTATTGTCAGTGACCGGCTACTTCATCCTTAATGTGAGAGGGAGCGCTATCGAAAGTCCTTCCTTCCTGCTGCAGTTAGACTGTATAACCAGCACTGTCCAAAACGGAGAACGACCCAAACAGAGAACTGATAGATCCAAAGTTGTGACAGTCCGGTTACATTTTTTCTTTTTCTTCGTATATGTGCCTACCTACTGTCAATGTAATGCCTTTATGCATCTGTATCTGTACTTGTTCCTGCCTTGCTGCTGTAATGCTCTGAATTTCCCCATGGTGGGACAATTAAAGTATTATCTTATCTTCTATACCATGGGGGGTACATTTTACATTATATTCTATAGGGGGAGGCTGTGTTATATAATATGGGGGCTACATTATATTCTATGGGGAGGTGGGCTGTATTATATTCTATTTGGGGCTACATTATATTCTATGGGGGGCTGTATTATATTATATTCGATGGGGGCTGCATTATACTATATGAGGAGGGCTACATTGTATTCTATGGAGGGGTTACATTATACTATATAAGGGGCTGCATTATATCCTAGGAGGGGGTTGCCATATATTCTATGGAGGGGCTGCATTATACTATATGGGGGGTGAGGCTGCATTATATTCTATGGGGTGTTACATTATATTCTGTGGAGTGGCTGCATTATACTCTGGGGTAGCTGCATTATTCTCTAAGGGGTGGCTGCATTATACTATAAGAGGGGGGCTGCATTATATTCTATGGGGGTTACATTATATTGTATGGCAGGGCTGCATTATACTCTGGGGTGGCTGCATTATGCTCTATTGGGTGGCTGCATTATACTATATGTGGACTGCATTATACTGTATCGAGGACTATGGGGAATACATTATATGAAGAACTATGGGGTGCATTATGCTATGGGAAGTGAATTGTACTACATGGGTGACTATGGCGGTGCATTATACTATATGGAGAACTATGAGGAGTGTATTATACTATATAGAGGACTGAGCAGTATATTTTAATATATGGAGGGCTATGAGGAGTGTATTATACTATATGGAGGACTGAGGAGTGTATTATACTATATGGAGGACTATGGGGAGTGTATTATACTATATGGAGGACTGAGCAGTGTATTTTAATATATGGAGGGCTATAAGGAGTGTATTATACTAAATGGAGGACTGAGGAGTGTATTATACTATATGGAGGACTATGGCGCAGATTATATTATATGGAGGACTATGGGGTGTAAACTGTAGATGCTGCTGATAACATGATACTGTATGGTGATCTGTTAGGGTGCGTGCACACGTTGCGGATTAGTCTGCGGCTTATTCTGCAGAGAATCCATATCTCTTGGCAGAAACCGCAGGGTAAAACACATGCATTTTTCCTGCGGATTCCTAGCATGTGTACAGCGGATTTGATGCAGGTTTTAGTGAGGTTTGGCAGTGCGGATGAGAGAGATTGATTGATTTGTATGTTCCGGAACGTACACTGCAGCTGCGGTTCCGCAAAAAAGAAGTAACATGCTGTGGAAAATAAACCGCAGCAAATCTGCCCGGAATTTTCCGCAGCATGTGCACGGTGGATTTGGTTTTCCATAGGATTACATGGTACTGTAAACCGCATGGAAACTGCTGCGGATCCGTAGAACCAAATCCGCTGCGGATCAACAGGATCAAATCCGCTGCGGATCCGCAGGACCAAATCCGCTGTGGATCCACAGCAAAAACCGCAATGTGTGCACACATCCTTAGTGATCCATTAGTGATCGTTCTGTCCCCATCATTCTTTCTCAGATGGTGGAAAGAGGCTGGGAAACAAGTATTGAACGACTTCTTCAATTTTGTCGATCATTTAGCGGCCTGAACTCAGCGCATGTAAATACAATCAAAATGCTAATGTGTGATGTGCAATATGTTAGCATTTGGGGCCCCATTTTAAACTTTGCCTAGGGCCCCACTTTGCCTAAAACCGGTCCTGTGTAACAGCTGATGTTAAAAACACATTGCACACGGATTGCATCCGCATGTCAAACAGATGTCAGGCGGATGCTACGTTCTAAAAATCACATTGTATTTGCATGACACATGTCCTACTTTTCTGGATCACCATCGGACTGAATTTTTAAACGCTACTGTGACTCCAGGCTAAATAGCAGCATCAGATAAAAATTAATTCAGTCAACAACTATTTCTCCTTATTTCCTAAGGGAACAAAAGTTTGGGCATGATTAGAGTTGAGCGATACCGTCCGATACTTCAAAGTATCGTATCGGATGGTATCGGCCGATCTTTAAAAAAAGTATCGGTATCGCCGATTCCGATACCGGAAGTCCCATTCAAGTCTATGGGACTTCCGGTATCGGAATAAGAAAAACCCTTTCCTGCCCTTGTACAGCCTCTCTGGGGTCTGTACGGGCCTTTCGGGGGGCTGTGCCGGCCTGCCAGGGGGTCTGTGCAGGCTCCGGTGGTCTGTGCCGGCCTGCCGGGGGGCTGTGCAGGCTCCGGTGGGCTGTGCCGGCCTGCCGGGGGGCTGTGCCGGCCTGCCGGGGGGCTGTGCAGGCTCCGGGGGGCTGTGCCGGCCTGCCGGGGGGCTGTGCCGGCCTGCCGGGGGGCTGTGCCGGCCTGCCGGGGGGCTGTGCAGGCTCCGGGGGGCTGTGCCGGCCTGCCGGGGGGCTGTGCCGGCCTGCCGGGGGGCTGTGCAGGCTTCGGGGGTCTGTGCAGGCATCGTCCGATGGGACTACAAGTCCCATCGGGCGATGCCTGCTACCATGACAGTGATTGACACATTAGCCAATGATGGGACAGTAGTAGTCCCATCATCCGGCTAATGTGTTAAATGTAAAAAAAAAAAAAAAAAAATTACATGCTACATACATACAACATGCATACTACATACATGCTACATTCATACTACATACTACATACATGCTACATTCATACTACATAAATACTACATGCAACATACATACTACATATATACTACATACATACTACATATATACTACATGCATGCTACATACATACTACATGCTACATACTACATACATACTACATGCATGCTACATACATACTACATGCTACATACATACTACATATATACTACATGCATGCTACATACATACTGCATGCTACATACATACTACATATATACTACATGCATGCTACATACATACTACATGCTACATACATACCACATATATACTACATGCATGCTACATACATACTACATGCTACATACATACCACATACATACTACATGCATGCTACATGCTACATACATACTACATATATACTACATGCATGCTACATACATACTACATATATACTACATGCATGCTACATACATACTGCATGCTACATGCATGCTACATACATACTACATACATACATACCACATATATACTACATACATACAATACATTCATACAATACATACATAGACATACAGTACATATAACATAGAGTAACATACTTACCAATACTTGTCACATTGTTCCCCGAAGCCATTGTCGTCTACGGAATAAATATTAACATAACAAACCACAAAAATACTCACCCACGATCCGAAGCAGTCCACGAGTGTGTCCCACGACGATCTTGGGTAGAGAACGGCAGCATCAGATGATGCTGCCGTTCTCTACGGGCTGCAGGAATCCAATGACGGAAGGTAGGTATCCTTCCGCACTGTATTCCTCCGCCACTTAAAAAAAAAAAAGTCCCTAGTCTCACTTTATGCCATTGCTGTGTGGGAATTTCCCACGCAGCAATGGCATAAAGTGAGACTAGGGACTTTTTTTTTTTTAAGTGGCGGAGGAATACAGTGCGGAAGGATACCTACCTTCCGTCATTGGATTCCTGCAGCCCGTAGAGAACGGCAGCATCATCTGATGCTGCCGTTCTCTACCCAAGATCGTCGTGGGACACACTCGTGGACTGCTTCGGATCGTGGGTGAGTATTTTTGTGGTTTGTTATGTTAATATTTATTCCGTAGACGACAATGGCTTCGGGGAACAATGTGACAAGTATTGGTAAGTATGTTACTCTATGTTATATGTACTGTATGTCTATGTATGTATTGTATGAATGTATTGTATGTATGTAGTATATATGTGGTATGTATGTAGTATGTATGTAGTATGTATGTAGCATGCAGTATGTATGTAGCATGCATGTAGTATATATGTAGTATGTATGTAGCATGCATGTAGTATATATGTAGTATGTATGTAGCATGTATGTATGTGGTATGTATGTAGCATGTAGTATGTATGTGGTATGTATGTAGCATGTAGTATGTATGTAGCATGCATGTAGTATATATGTAGTATGTATGTATGTATGTAGCATGTAGTATGTATGTAGCATGCATGTAGTATGTAGCATGCATGTAGTATATATGTAGTATGTATGTAGCATGCATGTAGTATATATGTAGTATGTATGTAGCATGTATGTATGTGGTATGTATGTAGCATGTAGTATGTATGTAGCATGCATGTAGTATATATGTAGTATGTATGTATGTATGTAGCATGTAGTATGTATGTAGCATGCATGTAGTATGTAGCATGCATGTAGTATATATGTAGTATGTATGTAGCATGCATGTAGTATATATGTAGTATGTATGTAGCATGTATGTATGTGGTATGTATGTAGCATGTAGTATGTATGTAGCATGCATGTAGTATATATGTAGTATTATGTAGTATGTATGTAGCATGCATGTAGTATGTATGTAGCATGCATGTAGTATGTATGTAGCATGCATGTAGTATGTATGTAGTATGTATGTAGCATGCATGTAGCATGCATGTAGCATGTATGTAGTATGTATGTAGTATGTATGTAGTATGTAGCATGTATGTAGTATGTATGTGGTATGTATGTAGCATGTAGTATGTATGTAGCATGCATGTAGTATATATGTAGTATGTAGTATGTATGTGGTATGTATGTAGCATGCAGTATGTATGTAGCATGTATGTAGTATGTATGTAGTATATATGTAGTATGTATGTAGCATGTAGTATGTATGTAGCATGCATGTAGTATGTATGTAGTATGTATGTAGCATGCAGTATGTATGTAGCATGTAGTATGTATGTAGTATTTTTTTTTTTTTTTTTTTTTAACATTTAACACATTAGCCGGATGATGGGACTACTACTGTCCCATCATTGGCTAATGTGTCAATCACTGTCATGGTAGCAGGCATCGCCCGATGGGACTTGTAGTCCCATCGGACGATGCCTGCACAGACCCCCGAAGCCTGCACAGACCACCGGCAGGCCGGCACAGCCCCCCGGCAGGCCGGCACAGCCCCCCGGAGCCTGCACAGACCACCGGCAGGCCGGCACAGCCCCCCGGCAGGCCGGCACAGCCCCCCGGAGCCTGCACAGCCCCCCGGCAGGCCGGCACAGCCCCCCGGCAGGCCGGCACAGACCCCCACAGGGTGCACAGACCACCGGCAGGCCGGCACAGCCCCCCGGCAGGCCGGTACAGACCCTGGGCAGTCCACACAGCCCCCCCGGCAGGCCGGCACAGCCCCCCGGCAGGCCGGCAGAGACCCCCGGAAGGCCCGAAATGACGGCGCATCATGATGCGCACACACCGCGCATCATGATGACGTCAGTCTGTCAATCAACTTTGAACTTCCGATTCCGATGCCGAATTCCGATATTGAAAAAATATCGGAAGTCGGTATCGGAATTCCGATACAGCAAGTATCGGCCGATACCCGATACTTGCGGTATCGGAATGCTCAACACTAGGCATGATGAAATTAAACATTTTTGTTCAGATGCCTCCATAAACATTAGCTAATTTGTTTGTTGGTCCCACTTGAATGGGCGGTTCGGCGATCTTTCAAGTAATTTACAACATAAATTACACCTTTAGTCAGGGAGAGCTCTCAAGACAATACAGAAAAAAGGGAGTCAGAGGTTTTTGAAGCTGCTAACATTACGCAGGAGGCTCTACTGTCACAATGTTGAAATAAAGAAGAAGAATGTATACACTGTAGAAGTAGACCTTACAAATGCTATATGGCTCCTAGGAGAGATTCCAGCACTTATCCCTTTTGCCATTGGGTACACAGAACTTGTGCAGGACATTCACCTCTGCACTGCTAACAAATAAAGGTAGGTAATTGCTCTATGAAAATGAAGGGCAAGGAGGAACAAAACTATAGCAAAACTAAATACTATAAGGCTGGAGCCTTTTTGAGCTTTGCAATATAGCTCTCCTTTTTTATGTATACACTGCCAAACTTTAATGTGACTCTCTAGGCTTTTTTTAAACTATCTCTTCTGCAATACATCCTGAATACAACAGCCAGGGTTATATGCCTGTCCAACCGCTACACCAATGCCTCCACCCTGTGCCAGTCATTGCACTGGTTGCCCATTCTCTACAGCAGTGGTCCCCAACCTTTTTTGCACCAGGGACCGGTTTCAAGCAAGACCATTCTTCCATGGCCCGGCAGGGCGGGGATGGAGGTGTGGCAGGGGCGGGGCTTTGGCCATAAGGGGGCGTGGCTATGGACACGGTTGTAGTGTAGCAGTGCATACTTATAATTAAATAACATTTATAATGTGACTCAACTCACCATAGGTTTTGAATGAGTGCTCCATCACCCCCTTCTCCCCATCATTGCCTTCACCCCATCACTCCCCTCTCCCCATCATTGCCTTCACCCCATCACTCCCCTCTCCCCATCATTGCCTTCACCCCATCACTCCCTTCTCCCCATCATTGCCTTCACCCCATCACTCCCTTCTCCCCATCATTGCCTTCACCCCATCACTCCCTTCTCCCCATCATTGCCTTCACCCCATCACTCCCCTCTCCCCATCATTGCCTTCACCCCATCACTCCCTTCTCCCCATCATTGCCTTCAGCCCATCACTCCCCTCTCCCCATCATTGCCTTCACCCCATCACTCCCTTCTCCCCATCATTGCCTTCAGCCCATCACTCCCCTCTCCCCATCATTGCCTTCACCCCATCACTCCCTTCTCCCCATCACTCCCCTCTCCCCATCATTACCTTCACCCCATCACTCCCTTCTCCCCATCATTGCCTTCACCCCATCACTCCCTTCTCCCCATCATTGTCTTCAGCCCATCACTCCCTTCTCTCCATCATTGCCTTCACCCCATCACTCCCCTCTCCCCATCATTGCCTTCACCCCATCACTGCTGTCTCTCCATCACTCCCCTCATGGCCTTCTCCTCATGTCCCCATCTCCTCCAGGGCCAGGCTACACAAACACAGACCAACACACACATACATACACACACACATACACACACACACATACATATACATACACACACATACACACACACACACATACATATTATACGTATACACACACAGACACCACCTCTGTCCTCTCACCTGCCCGCCGCCCGCGCTTCCTTGCTCTGACACAGCAGCGGCCGCGCTCCTCTCTGTGTCAGTCAGAGACAGGAAGCGCGGGCGGCGGGCAGGAAGCTGGACGCAGTGGACGGGTCCTTGCAGCTCCGCTCCTGCTATTCCCTCTTGCAGGCAGCGGAGCTGCTTGGATCGCTCCCTGCCGCCGCTACACACGCCGCCCCAGCCCCCGCTACGCCACTGACCGCCCCTGGCTCCCCTTGTGTCTGCGGACCGGCAAGGGCACTGCAGCGGCCCGATGCTGGGCCGCGGACCGGCGGTTGGGGACCCCTGCTCTACAGAATACAATATAAACTTATCACTCTCACCCACAAAGCTCTCTACACTTCTGCACCAACCTACATCTTCTCCCTCATATCTGTCTAGCACCCTACCTGTGCCATCTGAAAGGCTGCCACCAGGAATTTCAGGGCCCCATACTGGCAACATTTTCAGGCCCCCTTGAGTCTCCACCCAGGATCTACCCTAGTTGCGCCTCCACCCCTCGAACTTTCCACAATCCTACTGCCCACTCTTGGAAAAACTCCACTTCTGCACCACATCCTCAACAATCACACATTAACAGTTCTTATTGAACACCAAATCACATACATAGCCATCAGCTTTTGTTTTTGTCAATAGATTTTTTAACCCTGCCACCACGACAAGGTAGACTCTTTTGGCAGGGCCCTACTCTACTATAACCTATTAAAAATTTCTTAAAATATCCAATATTCTTTTTAGGTGTATTTTTATTTATTTTTCTTTAAGGGAATGTGTCACATACATTTTTTAGAATGACCAATAATACCATATGCAAGGAACAAGATCATATATTACTACCACATACTGACTGAATAATTCCACATACAAGGAACAAATACCACAGCATAACCACTCCACATATTACCACCACATATTGACCGAATACTAAAATAATGATCATTAATAAAATAATAATCTTTATTTTTATATAGCGCTAACATATTCCCCAGCACTTTACAGTTTGCACACATTATCATCACTGTCCCCGATGGGGCTCACAATCTAAATTCCTATAAGTATGTCTTTGGAATGTGGGAGGAAACCGGAATACCCGGAGGAAACCCACGCAAACATGGGGAGAACATGCAGACTCCTTGCAGATGTTGTCCTTGGTGGGAATTGAACCCAGGACTCCAGCGCTGCAAGGTTAACCACTGAGCCACAGTGCTACCCCTTAAAAGAGACAGTACTAATATTACCCCAAGTGCCATTATACACTGGAGCTCTGTACATAGCATGCAGTGTATACTGTCAGTGTACAGGTAATACAGGGATCACTGGTTAAATTATACACAGGAACTCTGCATGTAGTGTCAGTGTACAGGTAATAGTGACTCACCAGTGACAGAGGCGTAGCTAGGGTTTTGGTTCGGGGGGGGGGCGAAACTTGTGAGTGGGCCCCTAACCAGATAACCATGAGCACTACTGGATAACACACCCTAAAAGTGGATGTAGGAGAACCTCAGCAGATGACTACTCTGTTACTGAAAATAATCTCTGTATAAAGTCCAACGTGGATATTACCGCCATGTGGTCAGTGGTAGATACCAGTCCTACGGAACATGTAAGAGATTACAGCACTGTTACAGAAGACTTACAGCTGATTTTATGATGGAATCGTTTACTTTTCCCATCTTTTCCATCTGGCCCAGACCGACATGAAAATTTCTTCCAGCCAGGACTCGACTGCAGAGATTACAACAAAGACACTTTTCACTTTTCATATTTTCAGCACCGTCCCCATCTATCCCCAACTTGCACAAACTCCTCATCCTTTTACCCCAATACTGATCCGCTGCTGCCGTATGTGCCCCTATTACTGCACCAACTGTGTGGCTGTCTGTGCCCTCTAAATTCTAAAGCAATCATCTAGAATATAGTAATGTCATGTGCAAGTGGAGTCCCTCAAAAACCGTAAGCGAAACGCGCGTTGGAGTGGTGTGTGTGGGGCAGTGGAGTATCAGGCCAGTTGGTATCAGAGTTTTCATGCATCTTTGTTAATTGCACTTTATTTCATTGCTTATAGCTGAGCACAACACTTTATGGATTATTTAATGTGTACTTTTTTTTTGCTTTGGATGGGCAATAATTATTTTTACAATGGAATTCACTTCTTATAATTTCCCATCAAATCAAATAATATATTTATGAATTAATCATGTCTTTGAAAGTATAATATAATTGGCCACTTGGTGATATATATTTTTTTTATTATAAATGTACACTTATGTATGCATTAACATTTATTTGTATTCAGCAGCAATATAGAGATATCTGTTTTCATGTAATCAATATATCTTTATTTTTTATTTATTTTTTTCATCTTAATATAAATAACATTTTTTGCAGATCCGGATGACATTCCATGCCCCCTGCACCACACATGCATTTTTGTGCTTTTAATATTTTTTATGTTTTTATGATTAATTTTTTAATAAAATTCTTTTTGTGACATCATGCATTTTTTATTATGATATTTTGTGTAATCATGTCTTTTTTATGTCAATAAAGTGATATTTTTTACCAGTACTTTGAATATCTCATTTTGGGCTATATATTGTGTTATTATTAGAGTTGAGCGAAACGGGTCGAAAAAATTCAAAAGTCGCCGACTTTTAGCAAAGTCGGGTTTCATGAAACGAAACCCGACCCTAGGATGAGGTTGGCCACGAGGTCGGCGACTTACGCGCCAAAGTCGCGTTTCAAAAGTTTGTTTTGCGCTCTTTTTCAGCCAATCAGGATCCACGGACACTGTGGGCAACGTGATGACATAGGCAGGGGTCACCACCATCTTTCAGAAGGGCATGCAAGTGATTGGCTTGCTTTGGTGGGCGTCACAGGGGGTATAAAAGGGCGTGCACGCCGACCGCCATCTTACTTCTGCCGATCTCAGTATAGGGAGAGGTTGCTGCTGATTCTGTAGGGAGGGCGTTAGGCAGGGAAGAAGACAAAAAAACTGCTTCTGCTGCTAGCGATTTGGCCTGCACAACACAGCAGTCACTGTGTGTGCAGTGCAAGGGGAGGCTATATGGTGGTGTATCAGTGGTGTTGGTTGTTGGGCTGCCTTCTAAGGCTTCCTGACATTCCTGCATTGCTGTTTACCCACTGCTCCGCAAACTGCTTTTTTAAAAGCAATCCCAATTTTTTTTTTTTGTCCTGCTGAGAAGAAAAAAAAACTGCTTCTGCTGCTAGCAATTTGGCCTGCACAACACACCAGTCACTGTGTGTGCAGTGCAAGGGGAGGCTATATTGTGGTGTATCAGTGGTGTTGGTTGTTGGGCTGCTTTTAAGGCTTCCTGACAGGCTGGCATTGCTGTTTACCCACTGCTCCGCAAACTGCTTTTTTAAAAGCAATCCAATCTCCCTTATCCTCTAGTCACTTTTGTCACAGTTGTGCCATCGAGCCTGTCACTTAGCGCTCAGATATTCATTGGGCCTCACACAATCCAAAAGTGTCCAGTGTCCAAAAGTGTGTGCAGAGATTCAAAATCTCCCTTATCCTCTAGTCACTTTGGTCACAGCTGTGCCATTGAGCCTGTCACATAGCGCTCAGATATTCATTGGGCCTCACACAATCCAAAAGTGTCCAGTGTCCAAAAGTGTGTGCAGAGATTCAAAATCTCCCTTATCCTCTAGTCACTTTAGTCACAGCTGTGCCATCGAGCCTGTGACATAGCGCTCAGATATCAGTGGGCCTCACACAATCCAAAAGTGTCCAGTGTCCAAAAGTGTGTGCAGAGATTCAAAATCTCCCTTATCCTCTAGTCACTTTGGTCACAGCTGTGCCATCGAGCCTGTCATATAGCGCTCAGATATTCATTGGGCCTCACACAATCCAAAAGTGTCCAGTGTCCAAAAGTGTGTGCAGAGATTCAAAATCTCCCTTATCCTCTAGTCACTTTGGTCACAGCTGTGCCATCGAGCCTGTCACATAGCGCTCAGATATTCATTGGGCCTCACACAATCCAAAAGTGTCCAGTGTCTAAAAGTGTGTGCAGAGATTCAAAATCTCCCTTATCCTCTAGTCACGTTGGTCACAGCTGTGCCATCGAGCCTGTGACATAGCGCTCAGATATCAGTGGGCCTCACACAATCCAAAAGTGTCCAGTGTCCAAAAGTGTGTGCAGAGATTCAAAATCTCCCTTATCCTCTAGTCACTTTGGTCACAGCTGTGCCATCGAGCCTGTCACATAGCGCTCAGATATTCATTGGGCCTCACACAATCCAAAAGTGTCCAGTGTCTAAAAGTGTGTGCAGAAATTCAAAATCTCCCTTATCCTCTAGTCACTTTGGTCACAGCTGTGCCATCGAGCCTGTGACATAGCGCTCAGATATCAGTGGGCCTCACACAATCCAAAAGTGTCCAGTGTCCAAAAGTGTGTGCAGAGATTCAAAATCTCCCTTATCCTCTAGTCACTTTGGTCACAGCTGTGCCATCGAGCCTGTCACATAGTGCTCAGATATTCATTGGGCCTCACACAATCCAAAAGTGTCCAGTGTCTAAAAGTGTGTGCAGAGATTCAAAATCTCCCTTATCCTCTAGTCACTTTGGTCACAGCTGTGCCATCGAGCCTTTGACATAGCGCTCAGATATCAGTGGGCCTCACACAATCCAAAAGTGTCCAGTGTCCAAAAGTGTGTGCAGAGATTCAAAATCTCCCTTATCCTCTAGTCACTTTGGTCACAGCTGTGCCATCGAGCCTGTCACATAGCGCTCAGATATTCATTGGGCTTCACACAATCCAAAAGTGTCCAGTGTCTAAAAGTGTGTGCAGAGATTCAAAATCTCCCTTATCCTCTAGTCACTTTGGTCACAGCTGTGCCATCGAGCCTGTGACATAGCGCTCAGATATCAGTGGGCCTCACACAATCCAAAAGTGTCCAGTGTCCAAAAGTGTGTGAGGAGATTCAAAATCTCCCTTATCCTCTAGTCACTTTGGTCACAGCTGTGCCATCGAGCCTGTGACATAGCGCTCAGATATCAGTGGGCTTCACACAATCCAAAAGTGTCCAGTGTCCAAAAGTGTGTGCAGAGACTCAAAATCTCCCTTATCCTCTAGTCACTTTGGTCACAGCTGTGCCATCGAGCCTGTCACATAGCGCTCAGATATTCATTGGGCCTCACACAATCCAAAAGTGTCCAGTGTCCAAAAGTGTGTGCAGAGATTCAAAATCTCCCTTATCCTCTAGTCACTTTGGTCACAGCTGTGCCATCGAGCCTGTCACATAGCGCTCAGATATTCATTGGGCCTCACACAATCCAAAAGTGTCCAGTGTCCAAAAGTGTGTGCAGAGATTCAAAATCTCCCTTATCCTCTAGTCACTTTGGTCACAGCTGTGCCATCGAGCCTGTCACATAGCGCTCAGATATTCATTGGGCCTCACACAATCCAAAAGTGTCCAGTGTCCAAAAGTGTGTGCAGAGATTCAAAATCTCCCTTATCCTCTAGTCACTTTGGTCACAGCTGTGCCATCGAGCCTGTCACATAGCGCTCAGATATTCATTGGGCCTCACACAATCCAAAAGTGTCCAGTGTCCAAAAGTGTGTGCAGAGATTCAAAATCTCCCTTATCCTCTAGTCACTTTGGTCACAGCTGTGCCATCGAGCCTGTCACATAGCGCTCAGATATTCATTGGGCCTCACACAATCCAAAAGTGTCCAGTGTCTAAAAGTGTGTGCAGAGATTCAAAATCTCCCTTATCCTCTAGTCACTTTGGTCACAGCTGTGCCATCGAGCCTTTGACATAGCGCTCAGATATCAGTGGGCCTCACACAATCCAAAAGTGTCCAGTGTCCAAAAGTGTGTGCAGAGATTCAAAATCTCCCTTATCCTCTAGTCACTTTGGTCACAGCTGTGCCATCGAGCCTGTCACATAGCGCTCAGATATTCATTGGGCCTCACACAATCCAAAAGTGTCCAGTGTCTAAAAGTGTGTGCAGAGATTCAAAATCTCCCTTATCCTCTAGTCACTTTGGTCACAGCTGTGCCATCGAGCCTTTGACATAGCGCTCAGATATCAGTGGGCCTCACACAATCCAAAAGTGTCCAGTGTCCAAAAGTGTGTGCAGAGATTCAAAATCTCCCTTATCCTCTAGTCACTTTGGTCACAGCTGTGCCATCGAGCCTGTCACATAGCGCTCAGATATTCATTGGGCCTCACACAATCCAAAAGTGTCCAGTGTCCAAAAGTGTGTGAGGAGATTCAAAATCTCCCTTATCCTCTAGTCACTTTGGTCACAGCTGTGCCATCGAGCCTGTCACATAGCGCTCAGATATTCAATGGGCCTCACACAATCCAAAAGTGTCCAGTGTCCAAAAGTGTGTGCAGAGATTCAAAATCTCCCTTATCCTCTAGTCACTTTGGTCACAGCTGTGCCATCGAGCCTGTGACATAGCGCTCAGATATCAGTGGGCCTCACACAATCCAAAAGTGTCCAGTGTCCACAAGTGTCTGCAGAAATTCAAAATCTCCTCTGTCCTATAGAGACCTTGTACCTTGTTTTACATTACTATATAGTTTGTTGGATTTTGTCTACATTTCTACCAAAAATGAGGAAGGCTGGTGGAAGAGGCCGTGGAATTAGGCGGGGGTTGGCAGCTGGTAATGATGGTGTTGGTGGTGGATCTGATGGTAGTGGCAAGAGCAAAATAGGACCGAATGCAGGAGGTGCTGAGCCTGCATCATCGTCTGGCTACATAAGGCCTCGAACGCTTAGTTTTCTAGGAGTTGGCAAACCGCTTTTAAAGCCAGAGCATCAGGAAAAAGTTTTGTCTTACATTGCTGACTCAGCCTCCAGCTCTATCGCCTCCTCTTCTTCAGTTGTAAAAAGTAAAAGCACTGAGTCGTCATTGGAGGCTCATGTTCATGAACCACACCTTTCCTTGTGTCCTTCACCCCAACCAAGATTGAAGGATGACGCAGGCCATACTACTGATTACTCCATGGAGCTGTTTTCACATACCATGCCTGGATTATCAAGTGAAATGGTGAATTACCCAGGCCAAGATGAATCTGACATGGAGTGCACTGATGCACAGCCGCTGATGGATGATTCTGCTGGTACATTCACTCAGAGCACTACATTGTCCTCGCAGTGTACAGAGCCAGATTCTGACCCTGATGAGACTCAGGTGCCCCTTCCCGCACACTATACCACCATACACGGTGACACAGAGAAAGGTGCACATGACATAGAAGAGGAGGTGATGGATGACCCAGTTGTTGACCCAGATTGGCATCCATTGGGGGAAGAGGGTGCTGCTTCCAATAGCTCAGATGAGGAGCATCCACAGCAGACATCGACATCGCAACAGCTGTTATCTGGCAGGCCCGGAGCACTCCAAAGACAGGTTCCAAACATCAAAAGAGTTGCTGGACAGCTTGTCCAGAGGGTCAAAAGATCACAGCGTGCTAGGCCGCAAAATGTCTGCCAAAGTAGGAAGAGTGCAGTGTGGCACTTTTTTGAACAAAATCCTCATGATCAGGCCAAGGTTATCTGTAAGAAGTGCGCAAAGACCTTTAGCCGAGGGAAAAATCTGAAAAATTTGAATACCAGTTGCATGCTTAGACATTTAACCAGCATGCACTTGCAAGCGTGGACACAACACCAAACCTCAAGTGCCACATGTGCAACTGATCACAACGAAGGTAGTCAGCAACGCTACATTGTATCCCCCACTGTAAGCCCACCGGTTAGCACAGCAGCAAATGTTGAGGTGTCGTTGCAAGGCCACAGCAGTCAGGGAATCCCACTGTTATATCAACGAAAGACTGATTCTAGGCCATCAGAAAGAACACCAACTCCATTACCATCATCAACCCTCTCTCAGTCCGCCCTGTCCACCGCTACTTCCACCATATGCAGCTCTCAAGTCCAGCTCACCCTCCCAGACACTATGAGTAGGTCAAGAAAGTACTCAGTCTCTCATCCGTGTACACTGGGTTTGAACGCCCACATTGCCAAACTAATCTCGTTTGAGATGATGCCCTTTCGGTTGGTGGAAAGCACAGCTTTCCGCGAACTCATGGCCTATGCAGTACCACGCTATGACCTACCCAGTCGCCACTTCTTCTCTCGCAAAGCCATCCCAGCCCTCCACCATCATGTGAAAGACCGCATTGTCCATGCACTCAAGCAGTCAGTGAGCGGAAAGGTGCACCTCACAACTGATGCATGGTCCAGTCGGCATGGCCAGGGCCGTTACGTGTCCATCACTGCGCACTGGGTTAATGTGGTGGATGCAGGGTCCACAGGGGACAGCGGTGGTGGGACAGTGCTGCCTAGCCCACGGTATAGGAAACAGTTGGCTGTAGGCGTTCGACCCTCCTCCTCCTCCTCCAGAAGCGAAAGCTCGTCCACAGAGCGCAGTCGTACGAGCACTCCATCTGCAGCTGCCACTGTTGCACACGATGTGTCCCCCTATCGAGCAGCTAGTGGAAAGCGTCAGCAGGCTGTGTTGCAGATGATGTGTTTGGGCAACAGACACACCGCCGAGGTGCTGGCCGAGTACTTGAAGCGACAAACTGAGTCATGGCTGGGCAGTGTACATCTTGAGGCAGGCAAGGTATATAGTGATAACGGCCGTAATTTTGTGGCAGCCATAGCCCTTTCAAAACTCAGCCACATACCTTGCTTGGCTCACACCTTGAACCTGGTGGTGCAGTGCTTCCTCAAAAATTATCCGGAGTTAACAGCCCTGCTCCAGAAGGTGCGAAGACTGTGCGCGCACATCCGCCGATCGCCTGTACACTCCGTTCGTATGCAGAAGCTGCAGCGATTGCTCCACCTTCCCAACCACCGCCTCATTATCGACATTGCAACAAGGTGGAACTCCACCCTGCACATGGTGGAGCGGCTGTGCGAGCAGAGGCAGGCCATAATGCATTTGTGGGAGGATACACGGCCAGGCACTTTGAGAGCAGACATGGAGTTGACAGGTGTGCAGTGGTCGAAGCTGAAAGACCTCTGTAAAGTCCTTCAGTGTTTTGAGGAATGCACACGGCTGGTAAGCGCAGACGACGCCATCCTAAGCATGAGCATCCACTTATGCGTCTGCTCATGCAAACTTTGACGCACCTTAATGAGCAGGCGTCTGCAGCCAATGTTGATGAGGAGGAAGAGGAGGAGGGAATCCTTGATGACATTCAGCCATTGTCTGCTCAGGGACCTCTCCTGGACGAGGTGGAGGAAGAAGAGGAGGAGGAGGATGATGATGGGGATGATTACTTAGGGGAGGAGGATGCATCTCGTGGGGCAAGTGAAAATGTTGGCGTGGCAAGGTCTGGTACAGGGTTTGTGCGTGACTGGAGGGATGTGGATTTGCCAGAAAGTGCTCCTCCACCCAGCACTCACAGTGCATCATTGACACCGGGAACATTGGCCCACATGTCAGATTATGCCTTGCAGATCCTAAAAAGGGACCCCCGCATTGCCAAAATGATGAATGATGATGACTACTGGTTGGCCAGCATCCTGGATCCACGCTATAAAGGCAAATTACAAAACATCATGCCACAGGAGAACCTTGACCTAATATTGGCTAATAAACAAGCAACTCTGGTAAATCGGTTGCTTGAGGCATTCCCAGCACACAGCAGCGGTGATGGTTCTCACACGAGCCGTACGGGCCGGGGGCAGCTTGGCAGAGGTGTTCGTGGTGGACACAGCAGAAGTGGCGTTGGAGACAGGGGTTTCATGACAATGTTGTGGACTGATTTTTCAAGTACCGCTCACACAACTGGTAATACTGCATCGATGGAAAGTGACAGGAGACAGCAGTTGTCAACTATGGTTACAAACTACTTTTCCTCCCATATCGATGTTCTCCCACACAGGTCATTCCCCTTTGACTATTGGGCCGCTAAACTGGACACCTGGCCTGAATTGGCCCAATATGCCTTACAGGAGCTTGCTTGCCCAGCTACAAGTGTGCTATCGGAAAGAGTCTTCAGTGCAGCTGGATCAATCCTGACAGAAAAAAGGACCCGTCTGTCAACCCAAAATGTGGATGATCTAACCTTCATTAAAATGAACCATGCATGGGTTTCCAAGGATTTTGTCCCACCTTCCCCTGATGACACATAGGGTGACAGAAAAATGGCTTGCTTTGGTCCACCTCTTCCTGGGACTTCACCTATTTCGCCTTTTGCATCAGCTGAATGTCCAACATCAACATATGCCACTTTCTAAAACTCCCTAACTGTGCTGCCTCCCCCCCCATGGCCGGGGTCACCACCTAGCGCACGACACCGTGCGAGTGCCGTTGCCCTGGACAGGTGGGTAGGCCGACTCTTGGGCGCGGGCACTGGCACAGGGTCCCTCATAGTGCAATCAAGTGTCTCTGACTGTGGTGGTGCACACCCGCCGTCAGACACACCGCTGTACTATGAGGGGCCCAGTGCCAGTACTGACGCCCACGAGTGGGCCCCCCTTGCTTGGGCAGGGCCCCAGCATTTGCAATCTTTACCTCTCCCTGCTCCTCCGCTGTGTAATCTGGGCCGTCAAATCCATACTGTGCCTGACACCGTCTGAGCCTGCCTCCTGATGTATAGACATATATTTTGAATGTGTACGCTATCCATACATGTTATCCGGGGAAACGGTACCCTTTCTAACCTTTGTGCAATCACGTGCAATCCATACTGGGCCTAACACCGTCTGAGCCTGCCTCCTGAGACATATATTTAGAATGTGTACGCTATCCATACAAGTTATCTGGGGATACGGTACCCTCTCTAACCTTTGTGCAATCACGTGCAATCCATACTGGGCCTGACACCGTCTGAGCCTGCCTCCTGATGTATAGACATATATTTTGAATGTGTACGCTATCCATACATGTTATCTGGGGATACGGTACCCTTTCTAACCTTTGTGCAATCACGTGCAATCCATACTGGGCCTAACACCGTCTGAGCCTGCCTCCTGAGACATATATTTTGAATGTGTACGCTATCCATACATGTTATCCAGGGATACGGTACCCTTTCTAACCTTTGTGCAATCACGTGCAATCCATACTGGGCCTAACACCGTCTGAGCCTGCCTCCTGAGACATATATTTTGAATGTGTACGCTATCCATACATGTTATCCAGGGATACGGTACCCTTTCTAACCTTTGTGCAATCACGTGCAATCCATACTGGGCCTAACACCGTATGAGCCTGCCTCCTGAGACATATATTTTGAATGTGTACGCTATCCATACATGTTATCCGGGGAAACGGTACCCTTTCTAACCTTTGTGCAATCACGTGCAATCCATACTGGGCCTAACACCGTCTGAGCCTGCCTCCTGAGACATATATTTTGAATGTGTACGCTATCCATACATGTTATCCGGGGATACGGTACCCTTTCTAACCTTTGTGCAATCACGTGCAATCCATACTGGGCCTGACACCGTCTGAGCCTGCCTCCTGATGTATAGACATATATTTTGAATGTGTACGCTATCCATACATGTTATCTGGGGATACGGTACCCTTTCTAACCTTTGTGCATGTAAGGTACTCCTGGGGTGGACCCACTAGACCGTGGCAACGAACCTCCCGAGGGCGAGCTGACCAGGTGGACCACCCCCTATACAGGGAGTGTATGGGGCAAGCACGCGGGTAACTATCACCACGGCAGCTGGTACCCGGGAACGTATAAGCGGACAGACAGGTAGATCCGGATAGGAGGCACTGGACAGACGACACGGCTCGGAGACACAGGAGAGACGGCACGGCTTGGAGACACAGGAGTGACGGCATGGCTTGGCGGCACAGGAGTGATGTGCAAGGACTGGAGACATAGGGGAGACGGACGAGGACTGAAGACACAGAACCTAGGAGAGAGCACAAGAGGGAATGAGTAAATGCACATGAAGAGAGCTGGGGAGCACAAGGAGAGTGGCCAGAGTCACTAGCAGGATCTAGTGATAGTCAGGCATCGCCTTCAGGAGGAGGCGGCCTGATATAGGAAGAGAGAAGGGCTTCCGGGTCATGACCTCCAGCTGGAGGAGGAGACGCGCGTCCTCAGGTGGAGGAGAGCGCGCGCCCGGCCATAGCGTGGAGACGCGCCCGCCGAGGAGGAGCGGGGGCGCACACCAGGCGCAATCCAGGGGGCCGAACAGAGGCGGTCGCCGGCCGAGGAAGGAAGACCGGGGGGGACCGCGCCGAGGCCCGCAGCGGCCGGTGCGGAAGCGAGGAGACCACCGGAGAGTGGGTGAGCCGGGGCCGGAGGGAGGTAAGGGAAGGAGTGCGCGGTAGCCGCCGCGTGACAGTACCCCCCCCTTACGCGCCCCCCTCCGCAGACCGGACAAAAATGTAGCCAAGATTCGAGGAGCTTGGATATTCTCCTGGGGCTCCCAGGATCTCTCCTCAGGGCCAAAGCCCTTCCAATCAACCAAAAAAAATGTTTTCCCTTTTTGCTTTCTCATGGCCAAAATATCTCTAACCTCAAATACATCATCTGCGGCGGCAGGCGGAGGTGAGTGAGGAGCTTTAGAAAGGAAACGATTGAAAATGACTGGCTTAAGCAAAGACACATGAAAAGCATTAGGGATGCGGAGAGAGGCGGGAAGCCGCAATTTGTAGGAGACATCATTAATACGGGACAAGACCTCAAAAGGTCCAATATAGCGGGGACCCAGCTTGTGGGACGGGACTTTGAGGCGAATAAACTTGGAGGCTAGCCAAACTTTATCACCTGGGTGATATGGCGGGACATCCAGGCACCTCTTGTCTGCGTATCTCTTAACCCTGTTACGTACCAACTCGAGAGCGGTCTTGGTCTCCTGCCAGATCCTGGAGAATTCACCGGACAGAAGATCAGCCGCCGGTACACCCGAGGCGGGAGGAACCGGTAGAGGTACACCAGGATGTTGACCGTAGACGACAAAGAATGGGGATTTGCCAGAAGATTCACTGACGTGGTTATTATAGGCAAGCTCAGCCCACGGGAGTAATTCAGACCAGTCGTTCTGGTGGATATTAGAAAAGTGCCGGAGGTAGTTCACCAAACTCTGATTCGTCCGTTCTGCCTGACCGTTGGACTGTGGATGGTAAGATGAGGAGAAGTCAAGAGTGACATCCATCGATTTGCATAGGGCTCTCCAGAAGCGAGAGGTGAATTGGACTCCTCTGTCCGAAACAATATGTTGGGGCAGTCCATGGAGATGAAAGATGTGCTGGACGAAAATCTTCGCCAAGGCGGGGGCCGATGGCAAGCCGGGTAAAGGGATGAAGTGTGCCATTTTAGAGAACCTATCTACTACCACTAAGACGACAGTACAATTGGCAGAGGAGGGTAGGTCCGTAATAAAGTCCATGGCAATGTGTTGCCAAGGAGACGAGGGTACTGGAAGCGGATGTAGAAGACCAGAAGGCAGCTGCCTAGGCACCTTGATCTTGGCACACGAGAGACAGGAGGCGACGAAATCCCGGACATCCTGGGAAAGAGTCGGCCACCAGTAATAGCGGGACACCAGGAGAAGTGTCTTTTTATGGCCGAGATGACCAGCCAGCTTAGAAGCATGGCCCCAGTGGAGGATTCGTCTTCGGTCCTTCTCTGAAACAAAAGTCTTGCCAGGTGGGGTTGCGAGGAGAGAAAGCGGTGCCACGGTGATGAACCTGGATGGGTCCAAGATATGCGCGGGTTCCTCCTCGACATCCGTGGAAAGAGAGGACCTGGACAAGGCGTCGGCTTTGAGGTTCTTGTTACCTGGACGAAAATGCAGGTCAAAATCGAATCGGCCGAAGAACAGAGACCACCTGGCCTGCCGAGGGTTGAGTCTTTGTGCAGACCGCAGGTAAGCTAGATTCTTATGGTCTGTGAAGATTGTGAAGGGATGTGCGGCGCCCTCCAATAAGTACCTCCACTCCTCTAGGGCTAACTTGATGGCAAGCAGTTCTCGGTCTCCGATGGAATAATTCCGCTCTGGGGTGGAGAAAGATTTGGAAAAGAAACCGCACGTAACGAGCCTACCAGAGGAAGACTTCTGAGACAAAACAGCTCCAGCTCCAGTTGCGGATGCATCTACCTCGAGGACGAATGGTTTGTTGACCTCAGGGTGATGGAGTACGGGAGCCGTGGCAAATGCACGTTTCAGAGATAGAAAGGCTCCCTCTGCTTCAGGGGTCCAGACGTGTGGGTTGGCTCCTTTACGGATCAAAGACGAGATAGCGTCAGTCAAAGAGGAGAAATGGGGGATGAACTGCCGGTAGTAGTTTGCGAAGCCGAGAAAGCGCTGAATGGCTTTCACCCCTAGAGGACGTGGCCAGTTAAGCACGGACGAAACCTTCTCAGGATCCATACGCAGGCCAGAGTCAGAGATGATATAGCCCAGAAATGGAAGAGAGGACTGTTCAAAGGCGCACTTCTCCAATTTGGCGTACAGACGATTCTCCCTCAAACGGAACAGTACTCAGCGGACATCTCTTCTATGGGTGGACAGATCAGGAGAGAAGACAAGGATATCGTCGAGGTACACAACCACACAGGAATACAGAAGGTCTCGGAAAACGTCGTTCACAAATTCCTGAAAGACTGCGGGAGCGTTGCATAACACAAAGGGCATGACGAGATACTCATAGTGTCCATCCCTGGTGTTGAAGGCAGTCTTCCACTCATCTCCGGAGCGAATACGGATGAGATTGTAGGCTCCACGGAGATCCAATTTAGAAAAGATTCGTGCCCCACGTAGCCAGTCGAACAACTTGGGGATGAGAGGTAGAGGATATCTATTCTTAACGGTAATCTCGTTGAGACCACGATAGTCAATACAGGGGCGCAGAGACCCGTCTTTCTTCTTGACAAAAAAGAAGTCAGCTCCAGCAGGGGAAGAAGACTTTCGGATGAAGCCCCTGGCCAAATTCTCATGTACATATTCGGTCATGGCCTGGGACTCGAGTGGACTCAACGGATAGATCCGCCCCCGGGGTGGAGTCGAGCCAGGAACAAGCTCGATAGGACAATCATATTGCCGGTGCGGTGGAAGGACCTCCGCTTCCTTTTTATCGAAGACGTCCGCAAAGGCCCAGTAAGCCGAAGGCAACTCTGCAGGGCCCGAGACAGGAGAAGAGCATTTGAGGGGTCGTACTGGGCGGAGACATCTAGTTTGGCAGAAGCGGCCCCAGCGAAGAATGTCTCCGGACCGCCAATCCAGGACAGGTTCATGCATCCGCAACCACGGAAGGCCCAGGAGCACGGTGTGGGACAAAGACGGCAGCACGAAGAAGGTTATCCTTTCACGGTGCAGAACCCCGATCTGTAACTCCAGCTCTTCAGTGACCAGTGTAACGGCCTCGCGCAAGGGAGCGCCGTCGACAGAGGCTAACTGCCGGGGAACCTCCAAGGACCTGACAGGTATCCCTAATCTCTTCACCGCCTCGAGTTGGATGAAGTTTCCCGCAGCCCCTGAGTCAATATAGGCTATCTCCGAAAAACGTTTGGAGCCCAGGAGAAACACAACAGAAAGGGTCAAGGGTAGAGAGGTGTCAACGACACCTAGGGAGGCCTCTCTTACCTGTCCTAGGCGGAGGAGTTTCCCGGCCTCACAGGACAGGAACGCAGGAGATGGGAGGCGCTGCCACAATAAAGACAAAGGCCATGAGCGAGTCTGTCCTGGCGGCGTAGCTCCGCGGGCCTGAGTCGGTCCACTTGCATGGGTTCGGGAGCTGCGGCCGAGGCAGAGGACCGCGAGCGTGGTGGGCTGTGTGTCGGAGGAGAAAAACGATTGGGCCTTCTCTCCCTGGTGACCTCGCGGGAACGCTCCCGGAAATGTAGATCAACTCGTGTTGCCAGCGAGATGAGATCCTCCAAAGACGTGGGTGTATCCCTGCCTGCCAGCTCGTCCTTGATTCGGGACGACAAGCCACGCCAAAAAGCCCCTACCAGGGCCTCATTGTTCCACCCCAGCTCAGAGGATAACGTACGGAACTGGATGGCGTACTGTCCCACCGAGAGAGTACCCTGGCGAAGGCAAAATAAAGACTCGGTGGCGGAGACCAGGCGACCGGGCTCATCGAAGACCTTACGAAAGGTCTCCAAGAAGGTCGCGAGCTGGGAGACTATCGGGTCATCGCGTTCCCACAAGGGATTCACCCAGGCCAGTGCCTCACCCTCAAAGTGGGAAATCATAAAGGCCACCTTGGCCCGGTCGGAGGGATACTGTAGGGGTGCCAACTCAAAATGCAACTGGCACTGGTTAATGAACCCCCGACAGAGTTTGGGATCTCCGCTATAGCGTGGGGGTTTGGCCAACCGGGGGGAGGAGTGTGGAACAGCCACAGGCGCCGGGACAGCGGCTGCCGTCTGTAGAGCTAGTAAGCGGTTATCTACAGAGGCAATATAATTCAAAATATGGGCCTGGGTGTCGCGCTGCTGAGCCAGTTCCTGCTGCAAGCCGGAGATTTGGGAGGCAATTCCCGGATCGGAGGTCTGCAAAGACGAAAGTCGGGACTCCATCGATTTGAGGAACGACATGATCCTCGCCTGGTTCTCACGAAGGAACAAAAGTTCCTTTTGGGTCGGGGTCGAGGTACCAGCGGGATCCATGGCCTGACTATCCTGTAAGGTACTCCTGGGGTGGACCCACTAGACCATGGCAACGAACCTCCCGAGGGCGAGCTGACCAGGTGGACCACCCCCTATACAGGGAGTGTATGGGGCAAGCCCGCGGGTAACTATCACCACGGCAGCTGGTACCCGGGAACGTATAAGCGGACAGACAGGTAGATCCAGATAGGAGGCACTGGACAGACGACACGGCTCGGAGACACAGGAGAGACGGCACGGCTTGGAGACACGGGAGTGACGGCACGGCTTGGCGGCACAGGAGTGATGTGCAAGGACTGGAGACACAGGGGAGACGGACGAGGACTGAAGACACAGAACCTAGGAGAGAGCACAAGAGGGAATGAGTAAATGCACGGGAAGAGAGCTGGGGAGCACAAGGAGAGCGGCCAGAGTCACTAGCAGGATCTAGTGATAGTCAGGCATCGCCTTCAGGAGGAGGCGGCCTGATATAGGAAGAGAGAAGGGCTTCCGGGTCATGACCTCCAGCTGGAGGAGACGCGCGTCCTCAGGTGGAGGAGAGCGCGCGCCCGGCCATAGTGTGGAGAGGCGCCCGCCGAGGAGGATGAGCGGGGGCGCGCACCAGGCGCGATCCAGGGGGCCGAACAGAGGCGGTCGCCGGCCGAGGAAGGAAGACCGGAGGGGACCGCGCCGAGGCCCGCAGCGGCCGGTGCGGAAGCGAGGAGACCACCGGAGAGCGGGTGAGCCGGGGCCGGAGGGAGGTAAGGGAAGGAGTGCGCGGCAGCCGCCGCGTGACAGTGCAATCACGTGCAATCCATACTGGGCCTAACACCGTCTGAGCCTGCCTCCTGATGTATAGACATATATTTTGAATGTGTACGCTATCCATACATGTTATCTGGGGATACGGTACCCTTTCTAACCTTTGTGCAATCACGTGCAATCCATACTGGGCCTAACACCGTCTGAGCCTGCCTCCTGAGACATATATTTTGAATGTGTACGCTATCCATACATGTTATCCAGGGATACGGTACCCTTTCTAACCTTTGTGCAATCACGTGCAATCCATACTGGGCCTAACACCGTCTGAGCCTGCCTCCTGAGACATATATTTTGAATGTGTACGCTATCCATACATGTTATCTGGGGATACGGTACCCTTTCTAACCTTTGTGCAATCATGTGCAATCCATACTGGGCCTGACACCGTCTGAGCCTGCCTCCTGATGTATAGACATATATTTTGAATGTGTACGCTATCCATACATGTTATCTGGGGATACGGTACCCTTTCTCACCTTTGTGCAATCACGTGTAATCCATACTGGGCGTGAGAACGGCTGGCGAGCTGTTAAGCAAGCTACAGCACCTGTGGTTTGCACACGTAAGTTTTTCATTTTTTCAGGAATGACGGTTAGGCCTAATTCCGGAACTGCGGTTGACCTGCACTTACTGGGAAATCATTGTTCGCGGGTAATAAGTGTAATCAGTGATCCCCATCACTAACGTTGTTCAGCGGGTTATCTGCACCTGTAAGCGACAAACGCTGGCCTTTTCAGTGTAGCGCACATGCAGCCACGGACATGTAAGGGCATGACACACCAGTTATTGGCCAATCTCATGTGCCAGAGCCTCACGTGTCCCTCTAGTAAGCCGGACTCGGACCGCGGGGCATGACGGAGTCTCGTTCGTTAACGGAATTAAGCTTGCAATGTGTGCATCTGTTCTGTAGCTGGCATGGTTGAGGTTTCCCAGGTGGAGTCGAATTTAACCGTAGGCTCCACTCCTGGTGGTGCCCTTCTGGACATTCCTTTAAGGTTCAGCATTGCAACCATACTGCCCACGTAAAACAAACACTTTGCCTTCATGAACGCTGATTGGAGGGTCATGACTCGTGGGAATAACGCCGCCCAATCAGTTAACCTGCTAGAGAGATCCTTCGTTGCTCCCAAGCATGACATCACACTCCCTAGGAAGAAGGTAATGCCACTGTGGCGACCGTACTCCTGGGGGCGACACAAGTGCACTGATGCCCAGCCACTGCTCGATGAATCTGCTGGTACATTGACCCAGACCACTACATTCCCCTCGCACGCTACCCGGCCTGAATCTGACCCTGATGAAACTCAGGTTACCCTTCCCATATACAGTTCCATCTTACACAGTGACAAAGAGGAAGCTGCAGATGAAAGTGCAGGTTCGGCCCACCCGCCATCAGACACACCACCGTACTATCAGGGGCCCTGTGCCAGTGCCGTCGCCAACGAGTGGGCCCCCCCTGCTTGCCCAGGATCACAGCACTTGCAAAGTTGAAATACTGTGCAGTGAGATGGAAGATGGGGACGACGAGGAGTCTAGACTAGTACAGGGATTCCCTAGCGAGGAGACTTATTTGATTGTTTTCAATGTTGGGACAGCAATTTTTGGGGAGCACTATACTCTGGAGAATGATAGATGGGGCCCACCATACACTGGAACATTCCAAAGGTGGACATCAGACACTGGAGCAGCATTTACAGGGCCCATTATACACTAGAGCATTAGAAATGGGGCCCATTATGTTTGGAGCATTATTTGGGCCCATAAGACAGTGGAGCTTCATCCATGGGGACCAACATATACTGTAGCATTATGTGGAGCTCATCATATACTGTTTCAAACATTATATGGGACCAATGATTCTGTATGGAGAAATAGATGGGCCTCGTCATGAGATGTAAAAAGTGAGGTATTTTTCATTGTACTATACCGCTATTTCTCTGCCGTATCGGAGCATGATGAGTTGTGGTATGTGTTAAAGGGGCGCTCTTTCGCTCAGGGCACATGAAAACCTGGAGCCAGCCCTCCCCCCCCACAACTTTAGCCAAATAACCCCCATTTTTCAGTGAGTAACTTGTATTATGAAGTTAAATAAGGTTGACAAGCTTAAGTAAGAAGAATTGATGCTTTTGGCATTCAAATGGGCACTGTAGGTGTGTTTCCTGTCCTCCTCTCACTGCCGACTTTTATTCCCCATTGACTTACATTGGGTTTCGTGTTTCGGGACGACCCCGACTTTTCCCTATAATCGGACGATCTTGCTCGACCCGACTTTTGGAAAAGTCGGGTTTCACGAAACGAAACTCGACCCTAAAAAAACAAAAGTCGCTCAACTCTAGTTATTATTCATGGTATTTCTTTTCTATGTAGGTGTTTTGCAGCGCTGGGGTCCTGGGCTCAAATCCCACCAAGGACAACATCTGCAAGGAGTTTGTATGTTCTCCCCATGTTTGCGTGGGTTTCCTCCCACACTCCAAAGACATAACAATAGGGAATTTAGATTGTGAGCCCCATCAAGGACAGTGCCAATAATGTATGTAAAGTGCTGTGGAATTAATGGCACTATATAAATGAGTAAAATAAATAAATAAACAATAAGTGCCCACTTTACATTTAATAATGTCCTGAGTCTCCCCTATACAGCTCCCCTATACACACTGTGTGATGCTTTTATACACAGTATAATGCCCCCTCACTGTATATATACTGACGTCTTAGTATCCCCCAAACCGTTTAGCTCCAACACTGTATGATGGCCCCATCACTGTAATCACCACACTGTATGATGGCCCCCTAGATAGCCTCCATATAGTATAATGCACCAAATAGTACTCAATATGGTATAATGCACTCCCCATAGGCCTCCATATGGTATAATGCACCTGATAGTCCTCGTTATAGTATAATGCACTCCTCACAGGTAAATCCTATATAGTATAATGCACTCCCCATAGGTAGACTTTATGTAGTATAATGCACCCCTCATAGGCAGACCCTATATAGTATACTGTAACCCCAATAGGCTTACTCTATATGGTATAATGCAGCCCCCCACAGTCAAATTCTATATGGTATAATGCAGCCACCCATAGGCAGACTCTATATAGTAGAATGCAGCCCCCATAGGCACACTATAGTATAATACAGCCCCCCTTAAGCAGACTCTATAGTAAAATGCAGCCCCCATAGGCAGACTAATATAATGCAGCCCCCCATAGGCAGACTCTAATGAAATGCAGCCCCCATAAGCAGACCCTAATATAATGCAGCCTCCCATAAGCAGACTCTAATAGAATGCAGCCCCCCATAGGCAGACTTTAAAGAAATGCAGCCCCCATAGGCAGACCCTAATAAAATGCAGCCACCCAAAGGCAGACTCTAATAGAATGCACCCCCCATAGGCAGACTAATAAAATGCAGCCCCCCCATAGGCAGACTCTATATTATATAATGCACCCCTCCATAGACAGACTCTAATAAAATACACCCTCATAGTCAAACTCTCTGTTATATAATGCACCCCCCATAGGCAGACTCTAATAAAATGCACCCCTCATAGGCAGACTCTAATAAAATGCACCACCCATAGGCAGACTTTAATAAAATGCAGCCCCCCATAGGCAGACTCTATGTTATATAATGCACCCCCATAGGCAGACTGTAATATAATGCAGTCTCCCATAGGCAAACTCTAATATAATGCAGCCCCCCATAGGCAGACTCTAATATAATGTAGCCCCTCATAGCCAGACACTAATATAATGCAGCCCCCCCATAGGCAGCCTCTATAGTATAATACAGCCCTATAAAACAATAAATCCAATACTCACCTTTCTTCCTCGTTCCTACGCTACTCTGAGTGCCCGCACATCTCCGGACCGCAGGAGCTGAGTAGTGATGTCATAACGACCCCTTGTCAGTGTCTGCGTTGGTGACGTCAGACAATTGACAGGTGGAATGATGGGAGATGGAGCGTAATGCTCCTTCTCTCATTAATGCGGTCAGCTGTATCTGCATCCAGCCAATACAGTTGAACCTGCGATGACAGGCAGAGGGACCCACTGCTGGCACCAGGCCCCCCGCCTGCTCAGGGGCCCCATAGCGGTCAGGCAGCAGTGCAGAGAGATCGAGTGTCCCTCCACTGCTGCAGAATGTAACTGTATGGGCATGCTAGTATACAGATAATAGTGACTCACCAGTGACATTATTCACAGAAGCTCTGTATATAATGTACAGTTGTGGCCAAAACTATTGACACCCCTGCAATTCTGTCAGATAATACTCAGTTTCTTCCTGAAAATTATTGCAAACACAAATTCTTTGGTATTATTATCTTCATTTAATTTGTCTTAAATGAAAAAACACAAAAAGAATTGTCCTAAAGCCAAATTGGATATAATTCCACCCCAAACATAAAAAAGAGGGTGGACAAAAGTATTGGCACTGTTCGAAAAATCATGTGATGCTTCTCTAATTTGTGTAATTAGCAGCACCTGTAACTTACCTGTGGCACCTAACAGGTGTTGGCAATAACTAAATCACACTTGCAGCCAGTTGACATGGATTAAAGTTGACTCAACCTCTGTGCTGTGTCCTTGTGTGTACCACATTGAGCATGGAGAAAGACCAAAGAACTGTCTGAGGACTTGAGAAACCAAATTGTGAGGAAGCATGAGCAATCTCAAGGCTACAAGTCCATCTCCAAAGACCTGAATGTTCCTGTGTCTACCGTGCGCAGTGTCATCAAGAAGTTTAAAGCCCATGGCACTGTGGCTAACCTCCCTAGATGTGGACGGAAAAGAAAAATTGACAAGAGATTTCAACGCAAGATTGTGCGGATGTTGGATAAAGAACCTCGACTAACAAACAAACAAGTTCAAGCTGCCCTGCAGTCCGAGGGTACAACAGTGTCAACCCGTACTATCCGTCGGCGTCTGAATGAAAAGGGACTGTAAGGTAGGAGACCCAGGAAGACCCCACTTCTTACCCCGAGACATAAAAAAGCCAGGCTGGAGTTTGCCAAAACTTACCTGAAAAAGCCTAAAACGTTTTGGAAGAATGTTCTCTGGTCAGATGAGACAAAAGTAGAGCTTTTTGGGCAAAGGCATCAACATAGAGTTTACAGGAGAAAAAAAGAGGCATTCAAAGAAAAAAACAAGGTCCATACAGTCAAACATGGCGGAGGTTCCCTGATGTTTTGAGGTTGCTTTGCTGCCTCTGGCACTGGACTGCTTGACCGTGTGCATGGCGTATAAAGTCTGAAGACTACCAACAAATTTTGCAGCATAATGTAGGGCCAGTGTGAGAAAGCTTGGTCTCCCTCAGAGGTCATGGGTCTTCCAGCAGGACAATGACCCAAAACACACTTCAAAAAGCACTAGAAAAAGGTTTGAGAGAAAGCACTGGAGACTTCTAAGGTGGCCAGTAATGAGTCCAGACCTGAATCCCATAGAACACCTGTGGAGAGATCTAAAAATGGCAGTTTGGAGAAGGCACCCTTCTAATATCAGGGACCTGGAGCAGTTAGCCAAAGAAGAATGGTCTAAAATTCCAGCAGAGCATTGTAAGAAACTCATTGATGGTTACCGGAAGCGGTTGGTCGAAGTTATTTTGGCTAAAGGTTGTGCAACCAAGTATTAGGCTGAGGGTGCCAATACTTTTGTCTGGCCCATTTTTGGAGTCTTGTGTGAAATGATCAATGTTTTGATTTTTGCTTGATGCTCTTTTGTGTTTTTTCATTTAAGACAAATTAAATGAAGATAATAATACCAAAGAATTTGTGATTGCAATCATTTTCAGGAAGAAACTGAGTATTATCTGACAAAATTGCAGGGGTGTCAATACTTTTGGCCACAACTGTATAGTGTACAGGTAATATAGTCATCACAAGTGACATTATACACAGGAGCTCTATATATAGTGTCACTGCACAGATAATACAGTGATCACCAGTGACATTATACACAGGAGCTCTGTATATAGTGTCAGTGTACAGATAATAGTGACTCACCAGTGACATTATCCATAGGAGCTCTATATATAGTGTCAGTGTACAGGAAATACAGGGATCACCGGTGACATTATACATAAGAACTCTGTATATAGTGTCAGTGCACAGATAATAGTGACACCAGTGACATTATTCACAGGAACTCTGTATATAGTGTATAGTGTACAGTTAATATAATGATCACAAGTGATATTATACACACCCCACTCTGTACCTCCTGCTCCCTCCATTCATTATACATTATATTTACATGCCCACTCTACCACAATTCATTATGTTATGTCTTCTCTATCTCCCACACCACACTGTATTCATCATCAACTGCTTTCCTCTACCCTCAAGTCATCATCATTTACTCTCCCCCACCCTCAATACAACATCAGTTTGCTCTCACCCACACTCAATACATCATTTACTCTCCCCTGTTGTGAGTTCATTTTCCCCTTCACTACTGAGGCCCGATGAACTCCCTCTTCTGGTAAAGAAAGGTAGTGAGCCTGATTATCAAACACCTGAGCCTAATGATGATGACTGGCTGAGTGGAGTTACTGACTGGATATAAGGCCGCCGACGCCCTTCTGCCCTGCGGGTGATTTCTCTGTGGGATCCTTGGAGACCAGTCTGAATTCCTGCTCTTCTAAAGTTAAGTTTTCTGCTCGGCTTTTTGCATTTGTGCTTTGACTTTGTTTTGCTTTGTTTTTCTGGATTTCTGCCATTCCCTGCTGGGGTGAGCTGAATTCCTTTAGCTCTGTCTTCTGAAAATACCTGAGTGCTGATTTAGTTTTTGAAGCCTAGCTGCTTCAGGGTCTTTTTCCATATCAGCTTGTTGGCTTATGTTTTTGATAGGGTTTTGGCAGATTGCAGACAGCAACCTTCCTTTCCTGTTCTGTTTAGTTAGCTTGGGCCCCATCGCTTGCACAGCCTATCTTTCTATCTGTGTGAGTGTTTTTTCATCTTGCTTCACCGTCATTATATGTTGGAGGCTGTCTTTTACTTTGGGGTCTGCTCTGGGGCAGTTTAGATTTCCTTTTCTGTCTTTAGGCTATTTAGCTCTCTGGCTGTGATCGAGGGGTCTAGGGCACAGTAGGAACCCCCCACGGCTACTGCTAGTTGTGTTGATAGGTTCAGGGGTCTGCAATCTGATAGTTGCCAACTTCTCTGGTTTTCTGGACGTAGCTTCTATTTTTGTGTCTGCCTCCTACGGTGACTCAATCATAACACTCCCCCATTCTCGATTTACCATTATTTGCTGAACCCCACCACCAATTCATCATCTTTTGTTGTCCCCCACCCTCAATTCATTATTTTTGTGTCCCCACCTAAATACATCAGCATTCACTGTCCCCTGTCCCATGCCCTGAATTTCTCATCATTTGTCCCCCCCTACACCCATTTCATTAATTTTATGAAAAAAAAAGTTTTTCATACTTACCTCTCATACGATCCCCTGCAGGAGCAGTTCCGCTTCTGGCAGGTGGCGTGCGTACATGCTGGCGTATACGTGATAACGTAATCGCATTTGCTACATCGCCAGCGCATCACAGAAGAAGCGGAGGGAAATCCCCTGGAGCTGCTCTGCTGCTCTATTTTGATGTCTGTGCAGGACCAGGAAAGTTCCACGCCCCTTCGCAAATACTTTATTATACCCGGGGGCTCAGTGAGCAGAAGCAAAAGGGGAGGAAGCCCAGACTGAGTCCGAGGCCCCCTTCTTTGCTTCTGCTCACCAGGCCCCATAAAGCAGTACGGGCAGTAATTCCCTGATGGCGGCCCTGGCCATCTGTTCCGCTAACGACCTAAGACTAACATCCTTAATAGTCCGAACCTCCCACGCCCATCTTCAAGATTTCTCGTTTGCTGCACCAATTCTCTGAAATGAAATGAACTACCCAGAACAATTTGGTTAATTTCCAACATCCACAATTGTAAGCGTGCTCTAAAAACACATTTCTTTACACTGTTCTATCACGTAACCTCACTTATCTAACTATTCACTTTTTGCCTTTCCCAGATTTTCCTCAGAATCGGATTCCTTGTATCATCTGTTTACACACCCTCCTTGCACTTAATAGCCTTCTGTGTCTGAACTGTACACACACTGAAGGGTGACCAGTTCAAGCAACGTTATTTGAATACCCTATCTTTATATAATTGCCTTGTAATGTTTTCATTTCCTGTTCTGTCCAGATGTCACCGTATCCCATAATTCCAAGCGGAGGGAGTTCACTGACCGCCATGCTGGGACACCCAAGTGATGGGTGTCTCAATATGGAAACTGCTGCTGGTACCAACCTATTGCGCGGTACCACCAACGGAACACCGTCGCACCACACACACACTCTATACACCGTACGCACCTCTCACATACTCTCTCTCGCACTCTCTCGCATACTCTCTCACACACTCTCTCACACACACTCTCACACACACTCACACGCTCACGCAGCCTCTTGCGCGGTACCACCAGCGGAACACTGTCACACTGCCCCTGTGCGAATTCCGCGCAGGCGCAGTGAATCTTTTGGCTGATTCCGGCGGCAGATGTGCGACGTGTCTACAGGCAGAGGAAGCAGGTCACATTAAAGGGGTTTTCCCACGAACGAAACTTCATTTTAAAAATTGTCTGTTTCTGACCGTGTACTGAGCATACCACATCTCCTGGGCAGGGGAGGAAGCAAAAGACAATACTGACATTACAGAAGGGGATCACAGAGGATTCATTTTGTGAGGTAAAATATTTCACTGTTTTTAAACAACATTTTACCTAACAAAATGTATCCTCTGCGATCTCCTGCTGTGATGTCAGTATTGTCTTTTGCTTCCTCCCCTGTCCAGGAGCTGTGGTATGTTCTGTACATGGTCAGACACAGGGGTGAGAGAGACAGATCACAGTATGGAGACAGCTCAAACAGGACAGCACATGAGGGGAGAACACAGCACAGGAAGGAGAGAGAGCAGACAAGGGGGATAGCACATGAGGTAGACAGGTCAAAGAAGAAAGCACAGACGGGAGAAGTCAGCACATGGGGAAAGAAAGAGTGGATATGTCGGTGAGCACATGGGGGGGGGGAGATTCTCAATGCTGCAAAGCCTGCCCTCATCGTGACATTACCGCCCTCCCGATGCGGTAGCATTGGGCCTCCATCTGGTTTATTCTATTGATGGATGGACCATACAATACAAGCATTTTTTTACCATTTACCTTTTGTAGCTCTCCTATTTCCTCATAGATTGTAAGCCTGTGATGTACTAATGTGTTATTCTGTAATTTCTTTATTGTATGTACAAGTACCCTCTGTAATGTAAAGTGCTGCGTTATATGTTGGTGCTATAGAAATAAGAATTATTATTAAGAATTATTATTCCTGTTTACTTAGGGCTCATTGACATAACATGCTTTGTGTTGGTATATGACTGCAGATTGACTAAACGTTGATCACCATGCTAATGATGCGCACAGAAGATCAATAGATTATTATGATTATTATGAGGAGCATTGCACGGCGAATAAGTCCTCTTTCTTTCTGAAGAGGCAATTTGCATATTATTTTCCCAGAGGAGCATTGCACGGCGAATAAGTCTCCTTACCTTGACAAGCCACAGCTGGCATGTCACTCTCCGCAAGGAGAAACCTTACTTCTTAGACCCTAGTCCAGAGCCTCTCACCTTGCCAAATCAGATCTCATACTTTGCACTGACAAGAGCCAACAGCTCGAAACACCGTCTCTGCAAATTGAGATTCTGATTTGGCTTGTATTCTAAGTCATACTACAAGACTCGTTAAAGGGTTGATTGTGACTTGTAGGATCGCTACTACCAATAGGTGGCGCTGTAGAGTAAAAGTCCTCTTTCTTTCTGAAGAGGCAATTTGCATATGAGACCATAGGCAGTCATTGTTCTAGGCAGCACAAATCCTGTTTACACAATGCTGAGCCTGTACATGTACACAGTAGCCAATCTGAGGAAGCAGAGCTGCAGACAACCAATGATGAGACAGGAGGCGTGTCTCAAACTGCTCTCGAGCATGACGCCATTGCAGCCAGGCGCAGGAGCGCCGCTTTGCAGCACTATAATCTAAGCCGATTTACTTGGGCTATTCTCTCGGGAGTTCTCTTACAATCTATTCAAAAGATTTGAAAACGGATTCAGCGATAAATTGATAAAGGCTCGGGCAGAGCCGAAACGTCGTTATATATCGCTTCTATCTAGTGCTTTATATTCTTTGGCTCCCACATGTTTTGTACATAATAAAATGAACACTTGTTGGCAATATATTTCTCTGAGTGTGCGGTGATTCTATATTATTATTGGTAATAGGACCTACAGGTCCGTTACACCTGCACCTCTATAATAAGACTTGAGTGCACGCTATTCCCTTGATTCAAACTGCTCTCAGACTCCCTGTAGGCACTGTACCTAACCTGTAGTCACAGACCACAGATCTGATGCTTTCAAAATGAACAACTCCTGAGTACTAAACTTGTAAATTGAGTGTTTTGCCTTTACTCTCTTTTCTTAAGAGTTCTTATACCGTTTTTACTGAAGTTAAACTCTAATTATGGTAGCTCTAAAAATAAACAGTGGTGTTACTGGTGTTACCCATAGCAATAATTAAATCCTCCTATTATGATATAATGTTGTCCTCTGGAAAGATTTGGCCCTCACATAAGACGGACAGCCACAGGTTGTCATTTGAACATGCAAAACTAAAGGAATATTATTTTTTTTATTTGTACAGAATGCTCTTTGTTTAATGTGGACTGAATGGACATGGACGTACAGGGAACATGTTTAGACTAGCTACTGCGTGGCCCACGACAATTCCAAAAAATATATTTGTTTTACCAAAATACACTCTTAAGTAACATTAAAAAATAAAAAGGTAGTAGCATGAAACGTAACTAGGGTAACAAATGTGCTGAGATGACATTCCTAAAAAACCACTTAATGGACTGAGGCAGGAAAAGAAGAGGCCTCAGAGCTGCGAGAGAGGACGCTGACACCCTACATCTGCATTCCTGCTCAGCCACCCAGCACGAAAAGAGAGATATACACAGTATGGGGCTGAATGCTGCAAATACAACATTGAAAAGAGGAGGCTGGAGATGCTAATTCTGTAACATAAGGAAAAAAAATAAGTAACATTATGTAAGACATTCAGGTTAGAGGCAAGGAAAGGAAAACTGCAGAAAGAGACAAATAAATGGACTGTGAAGCATTGGACACATAAGCAGGGCGGCGCAATAGAGACATGAACACGTTGATAACACATTGTACAAATGGATTTCGATTTCAGTGTAAGCCGTAGAAGTTGAAGCAAAGTTTTGTTATTTCCCTAATTCTGTTACATGCGAGGTGGGTGTTCGCGGCTAGTTATGGTTTGGAATCAGATATTATAAAGACAGCTATGGGTAGGCTTGCTGCTGCATTTCTGTTATGACATAGCGCAAGCTGGGTTTGTTTTGGGAAGAAGCCAAACCAGTAACTGATGGCTAGTAATTATTTCAGAAGTACTTAACCAAAACAGCCCAAAGAGATTTTGTGCAACAGAGAATGGTTGTTTCATAGTAAAAAAAATGGGAGTAATATTTACATTTAATTAAATTCTAATGTATTTAGATTACATTTCCCTTGTGGTTCCCAATTTGCTTTTTCTATCTACTGCACATCTGATGGGTTTCCCTGGTGGAAAGTGGGAAGGTAAAGGACCAGAAGCACTCATTACAAACAACTTGTTTGGTCTGTGGTCAGCTGTTAGTAGTAAATTCTCCTGTGTGGCCAAGGTTTGTATTTGAGGTGGTCAAAAGAGTTTTTACCCATGGCCCATGGCTATTTGTGATGAGACAAACCAAACGCATCAGAAAATGTAGAGTAAATTAACGATCACAACAATGTCGACAAATCGCAACGTCCGATACTCTGTACACTGAGAAAATAGCTTTAACTTCATATGCAAATGAGGAGGCTTTACTGTACCCTTGGTGTAGCCAGGAGTTTGGTGCACTGTTATGATTCCACATTTGCATATTGGAGCTCTTCCCCTGCTTTTGATGTCATCGCTCGCTTCCCAGCGAGCCCTGTCTGAATACTGCTGGCGTGTGTCCGCTGCACATTCTCCTCCCTGTCTCCTTTTTTTTGTACGCCGCTCTCTGCACTTCTACGTGTATTAGTGCAGTCAGCATCAGTAGACAGGAAACAGGAAGGGGAATGCGCTAGATCCTGGAAACGAGCATTGACATTCAGAAGTGAGGAAAGGGCCCAAATATTCAAATGAGGAGACATAACAGTGCCCCAAACTATTGGCCACACCAAGGGGGCACAGAAGTCTCTTTATTTGCATATGAATTAAAAGTGATATTTTCCAGCACTGGACCAGTAACAGGTACAGTACTAGTATGGTTGATAGTTATAGGGGCTAAGTCCCCTATAACACTGTAAAGTCCATATAAAATGCATTTTGAGGTTGACAGACTCCCTTTACTGTCTAGATCACTGTCTAGCGTTTTTTTCCTGTTCAATTTCTTTATAAATCTTCCATTACTGCACTTAGTGCATTACTAATGGACAGGGTTCACATCATTTACTCTCAACATGTTATGCAAATTAAATTATTATTCATACTTTACTTCTTTCAATCAATTAGAGCCATTTTACTAATATCCACAGATAACAATGACAATATCATTTATTGTGTTATTTAGTTGAATTGTTCTGCTTTTCGACATAACCTGTGCATTCATGCATATGCAGTGAAATTGTTTATAAAATGCAGCCGATCATCCCAAAATTATGAACATCTGGGATTTGTCTTTGATACAAAACTATATGTACACTATAAAAGTATTGGGGGAAAAAACGGTATTGTCGGCTAAATTACATGATTGATCATTTTTCTTATCGGCTAACCGTTTTTTATTAAAGTTGTTGTCATTTTTTTTTTCTTTACAGTCAGTGGCCTGAATGGGCCTTAATGGACTGGCCAGTTTTCGTCTCTCCGCTTTTCTGAAGCAATAATCTTTTGATTTTTCGCTGACATGACTGTATGAGACTTTGTTTTACGCACAACAAAATTGCATTTTTTTAGAGCTAGTTTGGGGTACATATAAATTTATATGTACCGTATTTTCAATTTTCTGCATGCATTTTTTTTTTTGCACTTTTTGTTGTTTTTTTTACAGTTTTTAATGTTCACATTTTCACACCAAACAAGATAATTCATGAAATCTTCAGGTTATTATAGTCATGTGGATACCAAATGTGTGTAGGTGTTCTATTTGGCTAATGTTTGTGCAGAGTGACATACTGTACCAGTCCCAGCATGCCAATGTTAGGAGACTAATTTGCCATGCAAGGCTCCTCTTGGAATTTAAATATGCAAATTGAGTCTTGAGAGACGAAAAGGATTAATATAAATTACAATTTATTACACTCATATATGCAAATTGTCTCTTCAGAGAGGAAAATGACTAAAACTCTATAGTGCCACCTGTTGGAATCAGCGAGCCTATAAGTGATTATTGACCCTTTACCGAGCCTTGCAATATGACTTAAGATAAAAACTAAATCAGAATCTCAATTTGCAGACACAGTGTTTTGGGGTATTGTCTCTCATCAGTGCTAAGTATGATAATGCAATACTGACCTACAAGGCCATCTACAACCTGTCTCCTCCATACATCTCTGAACTAATCTCCCGATAACTTCCCTCACGTAATCTCCGGTCCTCCCAAGACCTCCTTCTCTCCTCCACACTTATTCGCTCCTCTCCCAACCGCCTCCAAGACTTCTCCCGAATAGCCCCCATCCTATGGAATTCTCTACCTCAACACGTCCGGCTATCAACCACACTCGGATCCTTCAGACGGAACCTGAAAACCCATCTCTTCAGGAAAGCCTACAGCTTGCAATGACCCCACTGCCTCCTCACCACTACTGGAGCAACCGCCTCACCATCGCTGGAACTGCTGCAACCCACCAACCTACTGTCTCCTTCCTCACCATCCTGTAGCATGTAAGCCCGAAAGGGCAGTGTCCTCTCTCCCCTCTAAATCAGTCTGTGATTGTTAGTTTGCTTAAGGGGGTTTTACACTAAGCAATATCGCTAGCAATATCGCTAAAACGTCACTGGTTTTGTGACGTTATAGCGATATTGCTAGCGATATCGCTATGTGTGATACTTACCAACGACCGGCTCCCCCGCTGCTCATCGCTGATCGCGCGAGAATGTCCGGCTCCATTTCTCGTCGGGCGCTTCCTGCTGAGACTTCCTGCTGTGACGTCCAGCGACGCATGGACGCGGGCGGGAGGACGCAGGATCGCTGTGTGTGAATGGTAAGTATCGTGCGCTGCGTCGCTGCTGCATCGCTGTGAGATCTTTCTGTATGAAAGCTCACTAGCGATCATTTAGCGATGCACCAGCGATCCTGACCGGGTCGGATCGCTGGTTGGATCGCTGGTGCATCGCTAAATGTAAAAGGGCCTTTACTATAAGTGATATCTGTAATTTGTATGTAACCCCTTCTCATGTACAGCACCATGGAACCAGTGGTGCTTTAGAAATAATAATAATAATTGCTGCCTCCAATGGGTGACGATATAGAGTTCTAGTCCTCTTCCTCTCTGAAGAAGCAATTTGCATATATCATTTCTCAGAGGAGCATTTCTTGGTGAATAAACCTCCTTACACTGGCATGCCAGGGCTGTTATGTCACTCTCCACAAGCAGAAACGTTACCCCTTAGACATCAGTCCAGAGCCTCTTATCTAGCTAAATCAGGTCTCATACTTTGCACTGATGAGAGGGCAACACCCTGAAATACCATGTCTGCAAATTGGGATTCCAAAGTGGCTTTTATCCTAAGTCATATTACAAGGCTCATTAAAGGGTGATAGTGATATAGGATCGCTGCTGCCAACAGATGGCGATATTGAGTGCTAGTCATTTTCCTCTCTGAAGAGACAATTTGCATATATATGAGTGTAATAAATTGTAATTTATATTACAAAAAAACAGATTTTTCATATTTTTGCTGTAAGAAATTTTTATTTTTTGCTAATGTTTAATACATATTTTTTTAATTATAATTTGTCCCCCCAAGAGACCATAAAAAATCTTGAGGGAACAGATTTGTTTTTCTTTATTTCTCATATATTTCAGTACACTGACAGAAGTCGCTGGCAGAGCTAATCTGGGTCTCCTAGGACTCTGGGGCTCTGCTATGTCGGGCAGAGACTCGGCGATCATGTGATCATAAAGTCCTGCAGATCAATGCATCTGCCCTGAGCGCTGTAGAGCTTGTGAAATAGTAGACAGAAGTGGTAATAAACTGCTTCTGTCTTCTTCCCAGGGTCCACAGCTGTGTCTATCTTGATGCATTAGATTTCAGGTGCAGGAGCTTTTACCCCGAGACCATGAATTTATAATGCTTTTTCATTGTCTGGCTCAAAAATAACAAAATCAACCTTACTCGCCATTTATTGCTACACCGCTGCCCTGAGTTTTCGTTGAGATGGCTGCAGCAGTGATGTCAAGACTATACTATACCATGTAGGGATTGGCTGCAGTGGTCACATGCTATAATCATGACATTACTTCTCCAGTCATGTCAGCAAAAACTGAGGTTGCAGTGTTGGAGAGGTAGTGCTTGAGTAATAGGGGGTCAGTAAGGTTAATTTTTTTTTTTTTTTAAGGTGGACTTAAAAAAAAAATAAAAGTGGACAACCCCTTTAAGAAAGTCATTCTATATTTTGCACATCTGAAGGCTGACGCTGCCATTCTTTTCATAGAACTTGTTCTGAAAGGTTTTGTGTGATAAAAAGCATTCATGCAAAGCATCTCTCGTTTTCACAGGAACATATTTAACGCCCAGGTTTTCCTTTCACAATAGCTATTGACTTCCAGCTCTACATACTAATTACTAATCATTAGGTGTCATTGTGAGACGCACAAATGGCTATTGCACGCGACATGCAATTCATGGAGCCAGAAAAGGCCCATGAATCCAGACTTCACAAGTAGCTGGAACTGATACATGTAACCATCAAAAGCAGGACCAACATGACTGTTCATAGAAGTGCTGCTAAGTTATGGTTTATCTGGTCTCCAAAGGATTATCTAGACAGGTGTTATAACAAGGAGTGGTCTCACAATGGGAAAAAGTAGATACTAAACTCAGATTAATGACTTAACATAAGGGCTGATGGCAGTATGTCGGTACACACAATCACTTCTGCTCAGGGCTATGGACTTACCCTTAAATTACATTTTATTACAATCTCATTACTCTTTGAAAACTCCTGAAATACAGCATCTAGTCACCTGAATAGGAAAATGCTGCATTACCCTAGAAGGGTATTCACAAGTTTAGACGTTATACCCAATCTACAGGGATAGGGAATAACTTCTCGATTGCTGGGGGTCCAACCGTTGGCCCCACACTGATCCCGCAAACCAAGGTTCCGGATAGCTCTGTGTGAATGCAGCAGAGGTCGATCATGTACACTACTGCTCAAAACATTCTTAATGGGACCGCCGAAAATAGTCAAGGGTTGCACTCAGCTTGTGTTCGGCACTACCATAAGACTAAATGATTTGGCAGTGTGCAACCTCCATTACATTCACATGGGCATGGTTCTCAGAATCGATACGGATCCCAGAGGTCAAACCATCCCAGTGTTTGGGAAGTTATCGCCTAACCAATGGATTGTTGGTAACTTGGCGGTTTCCGCCCCCTACATTCCACAGAAACTGCACTCATCAAAGTGACCAATGACCGTCTGACAGCAAAGTGTAACGGTGAACACTCTCTGCTCATTCTTCTCGACCTTTCTGCAGCTTTCGACACTGTTGACCACCCTCTCCTACTCTCTAGGCTCCAGTCACTAGGCATTAAGGACACTGCTCTCTCCTGGTTCTCCTCCTATCTTTCTGACCGCTCCTTCAGTGTTCTGTTCTCTGGCTCCACTTCATCTCCTCTTCCTCTCACTGTCGGGGTACCTCACGGCTCAGTCCTTGGCCCCCTTCTCTTCTCTCTCTACACAGCCCCAATTGGACAGACCATCAGCAGATTTGGCTTTCAGTACCATCTTTATGCTGATGACACACTATACACAGCATCCCCTGACCTTACCCCCGCTGTATTACAGAACGCCACTGACTGTCTGTCTCCAGTCTCCAACATCATGTCTGCTCTCTATCTGAAACTCAACCTCTCCAAAACTGAACTTCTTCTGCTCCCGCCATCTACTAACCTCCCTAAATCTGACATTTCCCTCTCCGTGGGTGGCACCATAATAACACCCCGGCAGCAGGCGCTCTGTCTGTTATGTTTGACACCAATCTCTCCTTCACATCCCATATACAATCTCTTGCCCGCTCATGCCACTTACACCTAAAGAACATCTCTAGAATCGGCCCTTTTCTCACCATGGAAACAACAAAAACCCTCACTGTCGCCCTGATCCACTCCCGCCTGGACTACTGTAACGCTCTATTAATTGGCCTCCCCCTCACTCGACTCTCCCCTCTCCAGTCCATCCTTAATGCAGCAGCCAGGGTTGTCCATCTGGCTAATCGTTTCTCGGACGCGTCCGCTCTTCGCCAGTCGTTACACTGGCTGCCCATTCATTACAGGATACAATTCAAAGTACTTGTTCTCACCCACAAAGCTATCCACAGTACGGCACCCCCTTACATCTCCTCCCTCATTTCTGTCTATCGGCCTAACCGACCACTGCGCTCTGCAAATGACTTTCGACTAACCTCTGCCCTAATCCGTACCACCCACTCCCGACTCCAAGACTTCTCCAGTGCTGCGCCAATCCTCTGGAATGCTCTACCCCAAGATATTAGGACCATCCACAATTTGCATAGTTCAGAGCGGCCTATCACACTCAGTAATCAAAGTCATTTTATGCTTGTGTGTGTGTAGCCCATTCACTATCTCCATCTATCCCCCACCCCCTGAAGATGGCTGGACCATCATTGTAAATACATCATTGTAAATACAAACCTATGCTTTGTATCTCCCCCACCTCATTGTAGATTGTAAGCTCCCACGAGCAGGGTCGTCTTATTTCGCTTTAATTATTGTATTGTTAACGTTATTACTTATGACTTGTGTTTTGAAACTGTTCAACTGTAAAGCGCTGCGGAATATGTTGGCGCTATATAAATAAAGATTATTATTATTATTGTATACAGGAGAATACCCCTTTACACCAATGTCCTATACTGATGATGGGCCATCAATTTCTAAATGAGTTAAATGGGGTTGCTGGCCTTAGGCTACAAGTCTGCAGTCTCTCTATGTGACTGCTGACTTGTGTATCCTCACAATGCATGCACTGCGAGCTTTGAGGATTCGTCGGTGATGGGAGTGACAGATAATTTCTGTAAAAGGTAATGTTAGATATCTTCAGAGGTCTTGTGTAGAGCATGCCTCGAAGAGTCAGAGCTTTTTTGCATCAAGGGGGCTTACATAATATTAGGCAGGTGGTTTTAATGTTATGACTGATTGCTATACATAAGCATAAGCTATAGAATACATGCCCAAATTGTGTTTCTAAGCATTGTGAGTGGTCATGCTACTGGTTAAGAATCAAATTTGGTGAGTTGGGGTGATCATATTTCTTAAAATAATCAAGTTGATGAAGGCTCCTATCCACCAATCTTCTGTTATCAGGACACAGTCTAATGAAGGCTTTTTTAGACCTAGACCCTGATTCATCATAGCTTTTACACCAGAAAACTGGCACAACAAGCTATGAAAAGTCACATTTGTGGCCAATTTGGAGTTGCGCAAACATTTTTGAAGTTTGAGGCATCCTCACTCCAGTTTTACCCAGCCTTGTTGAAAAGAGCGGAACAAGGATGAGGGCATTATGGAGGCATGACCCTACAACTCATCTAGTTCATGATGTCACTGCCTGGAGGAAGATTTTTGGCGCAGGACACACCACTTGTCAAATGCTCCTTATTCGTTAAGAGGCATGTGCCTCTTATTGAATCAAGAGCATCTCACTCCACCATGCGACCTATGCATTTTGAGCACTAAGGCTCAGTTGAAATGTGTAGGCCAAGTATTTCCCCTTTTCATCCAACCTTTATTGATTTTTTAAAGAGCAATAAATAAATGATGATTTTAGAATTTTTTTCACTGCGGTTACTGGATACTCCTGTCTAATTACATATTCCTACCTTAATAGATTGATTCACTTCTGGATTTTGTGAGCTGATGTGATCCTTCCTTGTTGTTCTTGTTTATATTGTTCTACCATGCCACATAGATAATATTATCAATACTGTCAAATCTCATTGACTTGTATGCTTGATATTGAAAAAGTTGTATTACCAATACCTTCGTGGCTCCTGATATTATGTTAGCAATAAAAGGTTTGACTGATTTGTTTCAAAGGGATTCTCAAAAGTCCTCCTGATGTATTCTAGTGACTCTGTTTCCATTTCATGAAAAGACAAAATTAATCAGTGATTTGTTGTATTAGTTATGTGGAAGCAAAGGGGCCCCATTGATTTTTATGGGAACCATTTGGTGCACACTTTTTTAGAACCTACAAATGGATCCCAGATGGACCCCATAATAACCAACAGGACCCTTGTGCTTTCACTTTCCAAAACGAAACATACGGATGAAAAGTCCAAACAGCCATGTGAACAAAGCTTAAACCTGACAGAAAGATAACAGTCCCCATTATAGTTAGTAGGATCCATCAGGACTTATGAGGATCTTTTTGAAACAAATTATTGATAGGGGTCATTCAGATGTCAGTGTTTCATGTTCGAGTTCAATCAGCGGTTTTCATGGATATAACTCGTGCCCATTATTGTCTATGGGGCTGTTCATACCTGGACAGACCGCACCAAATCATGGAAACATGATTGATTTTGATCTGAGACACTGATCAAACTTGCCAAAGCAAGTCAATGGGTCTGTGAAAAAAATCTGACAGCACTCAGATGCCATCCATGTGATGTCTGTTTTTTACAGACCATTTCATAGGAGAAGCTTGAGAAAACTCCATCATGTTTTTTTTGCATACGAGAAAAACGAATGAAGCTAAACAACAATGAAACTAGGATAGTTTTTTGCGTATAATAAAAATCACTGACGTCCGAATGATCCCATGCAGATTTTTTTTGTGGTAATAGTGCTGTATTCAATGGGATTCTTGCTGTCAGAAGTAGAGGAAGCGGGACACAAACACAGAGAAACCTGATTGTAAGCTTTATGAGATTGAAATAAATAATAATAATCTTTATTTTTATATAGCGTTAACATATTCCACAGCGCTTTACAGTTTGCACACATTTTCATCACTGTCCCCGATGGGGCTCACAATCTATATTCCCTATCAGTATGTCTTTGGAGTGTGGGAGGAAACCGGAGTGCCCGGAGGAAACCCACGCAAACACGGGGAGAACATACAAACTCCTTGCAGATGTTGTCCTTGGTGGGATTCGAACCCACTGCTAACCACTGAGCCACCGTGCTGCCCTGCCCTACACCATCATATAAGCAATGGCAAAAATATATATTTAAACTGTATTACTATACTTTATTTGATGGATATAGGATGGACGATAGGCTCTTAGAGATGACCATGAGGCTCTTGACCGCTGTGAAAAGCTAAGCTCTATGAAAGAGCTGTGGACCAGACTATATATTGCACACTCCCCCTCCCCCCATGAATCAATTTTTGAAGAAACGCGGCGGGAAAAAAGTACTCGATCCTTTTATTCTGGGATATCATTTGAGACTAATCCTCACTGTCCCCTACTGAAGGACCCAGTGTGACTAATTTAGGAGCATCCTCCAACATGGGTGACATTGCTCCTATTTCTACTTCATAGAGAATCTCTTTTCTAAAGAGCAACTTTTTGTTTCTGGACCCCACCTTTTCACGTAGAGTTGGATGTATACCCACTTGTGTTGTACCACTCTATGTCATAAAAATTGAGTTACCTGCGCATATTGTGCATTGGTTGTGTTGTTTGCAGGCAGTGTCGGACTGGGTTAGAAAAGGCCTACCAGTGACATTTACTCTTGGGGCCCACTGTTTAGCTACATGCAAAAATAATCTGACCCAAGTACACAAAGACACTTTGGCTTCTATGTAAAATTAAATTGTTTAGCTTGTTTAATGAATGATGATGATGAAACTTTTTTCTGCAAATTGTGAATCAAGTGTAATATGGCAAGGGCCCACCAGAGGATTCTCCTGCTCTCCTATGGGCCAGTCCGATCCTGTTTGTAGGTGTATATTTTTTGTCCCTAACTAGGGTATTTTAATTAAGTATATTAAAAGTTCCATTTTATTCTTACTTATTGCCACTAACACGTGCTTAGAGATGACTGTGATGTTACACTCCCTCTCCACCCACCTTAGTGGAGATATCACAGTACCTGGGCTGTGCTTGCGGGAATAAAGAAGCCTCGATGGTATAACATTAAGGTTTTTATGCACACCAACGCGTTTCGACGGCGGTAAAAAAAAAATGTTTTCTTTATTTGGTGAATTGTTGATGATCAATTATTATGAATTATTTGCATAGACATATATTTTGAGCACCATGTGAGCAGCCCGGTCAAAAAAATTACAGTGCCTAATTTATGTCTGTTGAATCGCACTGTATAGAAACATATGGTGATGGGTATCTCTCCACTGTCCATGTGAGAGTCATTGTAGATTTTTAGGACCGGTCTGGCAATGTATAAATAGAGTAGCCGAAGTTGTGAAAACTGTTGCATTGTTTTTGAAAACACGCGTAGTGATTTTTGGAAAAAGCGACTTCCATCTGATTCCATTTGTCTCCAATTAATCTCCAAGCACACAGCGAGCTGCAGCTGCATGTAAAGGCAAATTGGAAAAATCTGTGAAGTGGGGGAAGGGAGAAAGTCTGTGTGTGGCATTGCAAGACCTCAATGATTCACTGGCTGCCCTCCTTCCCTCCCCCACCCCACCCCTGCCGCAAGCCTGGAAAAAGAAAGCGTAAAAGAAATATAAAACGTAGTGGGAGAGTGAAAGGGGGAGAGGAAAAAGGCCCAAAATGCGGAAAGGAGAGAGAGAGAAAAGGATGAAAAGAAAAGCGTTTTTCAGGGCATTTTAATGCGTGGTATCTCCTTTTCAGAGCTCGGCTGGTACCATTGTGGTCCTGCTCTGTGAATAAGGGATAAAACTAGAGGGGAAGGGGCAGCTCCAGGCAGGGGGAAAGGTCATGGTAAGAAAGAAAAAAGAAAAGAAAAGTTGAATAATATAAGAACAGTTAGCATTAAAGAGACACTTAACACATTAACATCTGGAAGGCACATTAAGGCCTCCACATGTTCTGCCACTTGATAACAATGCATTTTAAAAAGGTCTGTGTTGTTTTTTTATTTGCTATTTTTTTTAAATTTCTGAGTCTATGGGAAAAAAAATGCCATATGCAGAGCATGCTGTACTTAAAAAAGAAAAAAAAAGAAGCCAGAAAACCAAACACCATGAGGAAGATTTCTGAAAATGGTCTAAAAGACAAATTGCCTTTGGTGCCCACGGCAACCAATGCTAAGGCAGCTTTCATTTCGTATTCTGCTTTTAAAAAATGAAAGCTGTGCTGTGATTGGCTCCTATGGGCAACAAAGACAGTTTCACTTTCAGTTTCCTAAATCTGCCTAATGGTTTGAAGTTAATTTTATATTTCAATATAAGCAAAAAATCACAATGAACAACAACATTGGTAAAAAGTGTTGCAGAAACATGTCGACGTTGGAAAATGAAAACAAAAAAAAAAAAAAAAAAAAAAAAAGGAAAAAAAGAGTGTAAAGGAAGCCTAATGTTAGGCAGTGTGTAAAAGGGTCTTTCCAGGAATAGGTTTTGCACCCTATCGGCTGCAGACAATCACTGAGCTCAGAAGCATCGGCTGTCTAGATCAGCAGAGCTGCCAAGCTCAGTGATTGGCTGTGGCGGTGCCCTGTAGTCTTGACTGCACCAATACAGCCTGTATACAGAAACCAGGGCAGCAGCAGAGAGGCAGAACTGATCCCAGTAGAGGGGTTAACACGCTTTTTTAACCTATTACTAGCCGATAAACTGAAGAACTCTATTCCAGGAAAACCCCTTTAATAATAGGAATGGAATAGCTAAAGTAATTACTCTTCGTGATCATCAACCGATCAAAGTGAATTTACGCTGAATAATTATCCAGAAATGAGGATTTTTGAAGCATCTTGTAAAAATGACATGATTTTCCTGAGGTTTCTTTTTTAATATAGAGAAACAAATAGGAAAAAACATATAAAAAAAAAACCCACAGGCACATGCTGCATGTTCAAAATAAATGCCTTTGATCAGATAAATGCAACAAAAGTGTGAAAAAAGCCATAAAGAAAAAAATCACTGTTTGCAATTAGAAATGAGTGAACCCGAACTTAAAAGTTGGGATAGACAGGGAGAACGGGAATGATAACAGTTCAGGTACCTGAACAGAACTTTAGACTAAAATTCTGGTCGGGTACCATAACCCGAACTTCCAAGTGTCCACCCATCCCTATTTGTAATGCTCTACACAGATAACATCTGGCTACAGTGGTTATTGCTGTAAAAAATAAAATAAAAAACATCACAAATGCAGTTGTGAAAACACACTAACATGCTTTCCAGTTATACGGCATAATTCTGTACATTCACACAAATATCATTATAATTTGGGTACGGCTGATCTGAAATTTGTCTAATTTGCCAGAAAACTAATCTGAGGTGTGTAAAATTTTGTCTGAAAGCAATTGTTGAGAGCAAAAAGCACCTTAAAGGGAATCTGTCACCTCATTTTTGGCCTATGAGATGCGGCCACCGCCATCAGGGGCTTATCTACAGCATCCTGTAATGCTGTAGATAAGCCCCCAATGTAACCTGAAAGATAAGAAAAATGAGTTAGATTATACTCACCTCGGGATCCGGTCCGGTCCGATGGGTGTCGCGGTCCAGTCTGCCGCCTCTCATCTTCTAGCGATGACGTCCTCCTCCTTACTTCTGCCGCGGCTCCTGTGCAGGCGTACTTTATCTGCCCTGTTGAGGGCGGAGCAGAGTACTGCAGTGCGCAGGCGCCGGGAAAGGTCAGAGAGGTCCGGCGCCTGTTCACTGCAGTACTTTACTCTGCCCTCAACAGGGAAGATAAAGTACGCATGCGCAGGAGTTGCCGCAGAAGTAAGGAGGAGGACGTCATCGCTAGAAGATGGGAGGCTCCGGACCGGACCAATAAATCCACTTCCTTGCCACCACACAGACAGTTACCAGTGCTGTGACATATCATCCTTCCTTAATTAAGAAGAGTGTATGGAGCATATGGTACTCAGTATCAATATATGGGACTGACAAATAGTTGAATACGGCACCTCACTGTTTGAGCCTTTCCAGAGCTTTGGAACCAGTTCAAGTTATCAGTGGGGGGCTTAGAGGTGGGTTTTTAAATTGTTAGCTATATGAATATTATTTAAGTGTTAAATACATTAAATCATGCTATTAGAAAGCAAAATAAACCACTACATTTTTTTTTATAAGAACATCGTCATATTTTAGAGTATCACATCTGGTAACAAGTCCTGAATAATATACAAGAAAATGTATATTTAACATGGGTCCCCAATAATAATCTATTTATTCTGTAGATGTTTCTTATTAGAGAATTTGATGAAAATTCTACCTTACATGTACGTTTGTTTTGCGTATTAAGGTTCCCAAATATGGTTGTGCACATGGAGGTGCACTTATATTGCCCTTCAGGACTCATTTCTAGGTGTTTTAATAATGATCCACACACATACATGAATCAGTATAAATCATTCCCCACTGTGAGCCTATTCAGTGCCTCATTCTTACAGTCAGGCCAACTGCATTACATCTTGGTCAAATAAAGGGGATGATAATTGGACATGAAGAGGTCATATGCAGTCAAGTGTGCTATGGACTTGGCCTGTGTTTGATATGACCATGCAGGATGCGTTCTACCTAATACGGTCCATGTGTCACCTGTACGAGCCATATATCTACATGTGCACCAACTACATTGTTTCTTTTGATACTTGCATCACATTCAACAGTCTTCACATTTGGATAGGGCTAAAGTGGATGAACACTGGATGAACCTGATGAGAGTGAAAGTGGGAGCTTATCCCCAGCATAGAGGATTGGTTAGGTATGGGCTTTGTCTTGCTAAACGTGTACTTGGTTCTTGTGGTTTGAATTACAAATGTACATTAATTGGAAGTGAATGTAGCATTATAGTTTTATTTGTACATCATTAAATCGGAAGTTTCACTTCCCACACTCAGGGAAGCAGATGTCCCTTGGAGTTCCTCTTTCCTATTAAATACCATATACAGTACAAGTATAAGTAAATTCATAGAAAGAAAACCCTTACAAAGTCCATGGATGAATCCTTATGCAAAACATGGCCATGCAAAATAATGATGTCACCAACCAATGCTTCATACCATGAATAGTTATCATTATATTCTGGACTTTTATTAGTTTTGCTTATATAGCACTGACTTCTTCTAAAGGGCTTTACTGACATTGTCATCACTCACTGTCCCTTTTGGGTTCACAGTCTAAATGCCCTATAAATTATGTCTTTGGAGTGTAGGAGGAAGCCCACACAAACATGGGGAGAACATACAAACTCCATGCAGATGTTGTCTTTGGTGGGATTTGAACACAGAAGCCCCACGCTGCAAAACAACAGTGCTAACCACTGAGCCACAATCCTGATTTTTCAATTTGTTATTACTGTTAATTATCTAGTGTAAGAGCAAAAAAAAAGATCAATAATGAACAATAAAAATATTGATATTGTTTTTCCCCATTGCTTATATAATATTAACATATTCCACAGTGCTGCTCATAATTTGTCACTATTCAGATTAGTCCTTCTCCCAGAGGGATTTACAATATAGTTTCCCTGTCAAACACACAAGAAGATCATTTTAATCTTCACACCAAGAAACCCAGAGTGTAAAGCTACAATTAGAGATGAGCAAACCCGAACTGTAAGTAAACTGTAGTGTTCAGTGCTGAACTCCTAACACGGACTTCTCCCGGAAGCTTGTTTTAATGTTCGGAGGAGAGATTGATTTTCCAGTTCCAAGTTCGGGTCCCCATTGATTTCTATGAGATTTTGGGTTCTGGTTCAAGTTCAGGTACAATTCTGGTACCAAAACCAAACTTTGGACTAATGTTCGGCTGAACCCGAATTTCCACGTGTCCGCACATCCCTATCTACAATGCTAACCACTGGGCCACCATGAAACATCTGGTAACCGACATGAACTTTATTCCAAAATTATATTTGGGTACCAGAACTGTAGCTGAACTTCAATGAGAACCAGAACCCCATTAAAAATAAATTCGCTCTCACTCTCTCCTCCCGGACTTTCACAAAACTCTGAACATGGTAACGGACTTCAGGTAGACGTTAAACACCGAACACTAACTTTCCTGTACAAGCCCTGAACTTTAAAGTTCGGATTCGCTCAACTCTAGAGGTCACTCAATTATTGCCAATATACTGTTTTACCTCTTATGGTTATTGTGGGTTGATTACAGGTTTGAAAATGTAAAGGTAAAATATGTACAATAATCCATTAGTCTGAATGCTAATTATAGAGATACATATTATATTTTAGTTTTCCTAACATATTTAAACTGAATCCAGGTGCTTTTTGTATGATAGTCATCACAGTAATGGTAATATCATACTAACATAGCATAAAACGTTGTGACAAGAAATAGATTGCCACACTACAATTGGTGATACATAATGTCAGCAATGTAATGCCCATATTGTCTCCTTGTGACTCCCCATTATCTGACAGCTTTTGTAGTCACTTATAAAATTGGTATCATATAATTAGTAGTAGTGTAAGGCTAATTTCACATTAGCGTTTGGAGGCTTGGCGGACGCTCGCCGTGAAGCTCCTCCCCCTGCTGCGCCTCCTCCGATCAGCTCCGCCTATGGGCGCATGCTGCTGCATGCCGCTTGCGTACCCTATCTTCAGCATTGGGTACGCAGGCTGTGCACAGGTATGCTTTTGCCGCCGCATGCGTCCTTTTGATGGTGCGGCGGCTGCACCAAAATGCAACATGTTGCGTTTGACGCAGATCGGCGCACCATCAAAAGGACGCATGCGGCGGCAAAAGCATACCTGCGCATGGCCTGTGTACCCAATGCTAGGGTACGCATGCCGCATGCAGCGCATGCGCCCATAGGTGGAGCTGAATAGAGGAGGCGCGGCAGGGGGCAGAGCTTCATGGCGAGCATCTGCTGCGCCTCCAAATGCTATTGTGAAATCAGCCTAAGAAGGTGAGACAAGACGGAGTTAGCAGTGTGCGGTGCCTTTTAAGTCCCGAACTATCTGGGCTGTCACCACTGCTAGCGGGGGAGATTTCCTCTGTGACGGAGAGATCATCCGGTCAGACAGCAGGGGGTGCATGGTACTTAAGGGGGCCTGTGTGCTGGAACAGGTCAGACTTAGAGGGAAGGTGACAGGAGATGGTTGACTCCCTCTCCTCAGCTCCTACTGATGACTCCTCTGTTCCCAGACCTCCGCATGCTGACTTTGAGATTACTCTTGATGCTATTGAGTTACCGTCTGTATCAGTACCGCTGAATACCCCTGCTTCACCCGAGATACTGGAACAACAGCTTAAGTGTGAATAGATTCCCTAGTTTTGTTCCAGATGTCCCGCCCGTGGAATTGCAAGTGAAAAGACAGGGGGGGTGTAAGAAGGTGGGACAAGATGGAGTCAGCGGTGTGCAGTGCCCTTTTAGACCAGAATTATCGGGGCTGTCACCACTGATAGCGTGAGTTTTCCTCTGAGAGGGAGAGACCATCCAGTCAGACAACAGGGGGCACGGGGTACTTAAGGGGGCCTGAGCGCGGGAACGAGTCAGACTTGGCGGGAAGGCGACAAGAGGCGGTTGACTCCCTCTCCGCAGCTCCAACTGTTCCCAGACCTCCGCGTGCTAACTTTGAGATTACTCTTGATGCTACTGAGTTATCGTCTGTGTCCATACCGCTGAATACCCCTGCTTCACCTGAGATACCGGAACAACAGCTTAAGGACTACTCCGAAAGACAGCGGATTGTTGCGGCTAGTGCATGTGCTCGCGCCCCGTGCCCGGCGCCATTTCTGGGACATTCATGCAAAGGACTGTTTCCACGTTCCAGCGTACCAAGGACAAAGAAGACTGAATCCTTCGGCACTGTCGGGCGGCAGTGTTATAAAAAAGTGCTATATTTTACTACCTTGGATTACATTGTTCTTTCCATCACCTTTCTTTTTGTGACTTTTATATAGAAATCCATTTATCACTATATCATACTTCACACCGATATGTTAACTATGCCTATTTTTTTCCTAATTTTTAAACGTTGACATAAGGTACAAAAAATGGTAAGATAAATAGTATAACACACTGATACATTTGGCATAGGTATTTACAATAAGTATATTTTGCAAATTGAGCAGAATTTTCACCTCAGGCTTTGTGTGGAGAACAACATATTCTCCTATTGACTTCTAGTAAACATTTTGGTAACCCAATGTCCAAGAATAGCCACGGGACTGGACCGGTGTGTATATTCAGACCTACAAATTCTTTTAGTAACTATCTCTAGAGCATGAATTGAGCTAAAAGTCACACTAAATAAAAACAAAAAGATTCTTTCTTTACAGCATTTTTTTCCGCACATGCCTAAACCTTTTGCACGGTTCTGTGCCTGAAGCTTTATGGATAGCAGTTATATGGATCGGGCTGTAGCCATCACTTGCCTTATGCTTTTTTTTGAGTGACACTGTATTCCTTCTCCATAACCAATAATAGTCACAAATGTGATGCTGTGCTGAATATTCTAGGCTAGGCAGAATATTACCTTTTTGTTTCCCTTTAGGCTTTTTAAAAATATTGTGTTTGGTTCTAAATCTTTGAATGGAATCTTATTCTTAAACGGTGTTTTTGGAGGTGTTATCACATTTGTCTAATTGTAGGTAATGCGATAACATAAAAAAAATATTGTCTAACTTTAGAAAAGTGCCAGAACTTCCATGGTCCATCCCAGTCCTGCAGTTGTTTATGTGACCACTGCAGCAAATCACTGGTCTCGGCCCATCGATACATACGGGATTCAGTGATTGGCTTTAGCAATCATGTGACCATGACCAGTTGCAGAGGTATTGGACACCATTAAAGTGACGGCACTATAACAAGGAGGTTTTAAAGGGTAAGTCATGGTCACATTGACTGCAAAAAATCCCGTAACATCCGTTTTGAGACATAACAGTACAAAATAGATGCTCAATTTACAAATCTATTGCAACGCTTGTATCTACAAAGGATATTTGTCACCTAATTGACCTGAAAGACAAATAAAATGACCCAGAAAGTCAGCAGTACACTTTCCAAAGGGCATGTCCATACTCTGCAGCAGTAAGAGTCATTGGGTTCATGTGCATTCAAGAATGGTGTAGTTGTGAACTATATAAACTGTCTCCATCTAATCAATGATGTCTTTAGTAAATGTACAGATATCTTATATTTGTGTCTTTTATTTCATTCTGTAAAGAGTGGAACTAGAGCTAAGGGGCGAACGATTCTCACCTACAAAGCTGACAATCTTTATGGAGGGAATACTAATACAAGGCATCTCTCCTCCTTTTTTGGCATATTTTCCCTGCCATTATAATTCAGCCCACGCCCGCTACTTGCACAGGCTTGTGTTAAAAAGACAGTCACAACGGTTTAGCTTTAAATCACACAGCTAATAAAACCGACCCTTAGCCCCATCCAATTACAAGCCACAGAAGATCCCGGCCATTGTCATGCAGAGGGCTGTTTGGCATGGTTATATGTCTGTGCAGAATGCTGACCAGTGGGACAAAAAGGGGGGTATTCAAGAAAATGCCAGCAAAGATGGGGAGGAGAAAGTCGGAAGAAAAGGGTAAACAATTTACTCAATTACAAGACAAACTTTCTAAGTGGCCCTGCAAACTGCTTGGAGGATCTTGGAGTGCCTTGGGTTTAACTGTATGATTTTAAGGCTTTGGCTCTGCCGTCCTGACTTCTAAAGCGGCAATTCACTGGCACACACTTTGTCGTTGAAGAGATTTGCTCTAGAAAAGTCAACAGGGCAAATTAACCTTTTAATACTATGAGAATCTGCCCTGATTATAGGGTCTAATTTACTAAACATCAAACATGACAAATTATAAATTAATTCATAAATTATATTTAAAAAAAACCCTTAGTTATGATGGATACCAAATAAAATAAAGTACAACACAGCTCATAAAATATAAATATGCACAAGTCAATGAGTAACTGATGTCACAGAATTAGGGAACTGGATGATTTAGTGTGAGATTTCAAGGGATGTGCAAAGTTTGGAATAAACAGCGTTCCTTTATATTAAAAGAGATGTTTGGGGCTTATATTTCAATGACCTATCAAATCAATGGGGGTTCAAGACCTGGCATTCCCACTGATCAGCTGTGATGTGCTCCGATGGTAAACGCATATAAGCGATGTACAGGATGGAACTGGGCAGCCCATACACAATTTAGTGGCCGCTGTTGACCACTACATCATATTACCAGTGAATAAGAGATAAGGTGCAGATAGCAGCTAGTCGGTCGGGGTGCCAGGTGTCAGATCTCCGATCTAAAAGCCATCAATATGTAAGGCTGGAGTCACACATAGCGACTCACCAACGATCCTGACAACGATATCAATGTGTCAGGATCGCTGGTGAATCGCTATGTGATCGCTGGTGAGCTGTCACACAGACAGCTTCACCAGCGCTCAGCACAGCGACGCCGAGCGTGCACGCACGTCCCTTGGATACCCGATGTGTACGTTAGTTACCAGCTGATCGCTGGTCTCCCGCCTATCACACGCAGTGATGCGTGCTGGCCAGCGGGAGACCAGCGACCAAAAAAAGTCCTGGCCTTTCCTGCAGCGATCAGCGATACAGGCAGGTGGGCCGGTCGTTGATCGCTGTCTCACACAGCGATCTCGCTGGTGAGATCGCTGTTGTGTCACAAAAATTGTGGACTCGGCAGCGATCTCGCTAGAGAGATCGCTATGTGTGACGGGGCCTTAAGTCCTGGACTAGCCTTTTAAGCTGAAATAATTTATCCTGCATCTGGAGAACTAATAAGTTAATTAAATGCATACACAGACAGACTTTGTCCATATTTGTGAATTAGTAGAATTTCAGGTGCATAAAAGTTGGCCACACTATTTTGATGGTCTAGTGAAAAAACATGTGCCAATGTCCTTTCTTCTGTGCCTCACCCCATGTTCTTGTCCACTGCATGGCATTCTATCCAATATGTTTGACCTTTGCCTCTGCTCACACCTGTGGAAATGGGCAACTATGAGTAGATGGTATAACACTTCGCAGTACCCGCTGTGTGGGTGTAATGCAGGTAAACGGATGCAGTAACACAAAGATGCAGAGCACGGGTTAACAGGAATGTGATTTAATTAAGAATAATGAACTCCTCACAGGGAGATATCAGGAAGGGGGAAAACAGGATAAACAGTGTAACTGTGGTTCAACGCAACAGTCTTTCTATCAACTTTAACTTATCGTGACTCCGCTGTCCTTTAGTCCCTTGCAGTCCGATAGATGATGGAATGCCAGAGTAGGCCGACACTGCGTCTTCAGGCTTTCCCACCCAACACACGGTCGGTCAAGCTTCTGGTGGCAGTGGGCGGTCACCGGTTTTGCCCGCTGAGCCCTTAATCCATTGAGCTGCAAAGCCGAAGTGTGAAGCTCCGCAAAAGTATCTACTCCTTGGAGTGTGCTCCCCATGCACCCACCAACAACTCGATGCATACACCACAATGTCTCACTTGGCGCTCGTCCCTTGGTACACACGCTGGTGCCTGAATACCTGCACGGTGCTGCTTCACTCATCGCCCATCTTTCTGTGCACCCAACGGTACCCAAGACTCCTCACTGACCCCATCCTGGGTCTCTGCTCTTTGCTTCAACTCGCTCCACAGCACGTAGCCAGTCCCTGCTCTCTTTTCTCTCCAGCGTGAACTTTCTGCTTTATCCTGTGCTCGGCTCTCCATCTTTCCCTCGCTTACCACGCCCCTTCTCTTTAAGTCATGGGTCCTTTCCAACTCCCATTTCCCTCCTCTTGCAACATTGGATGTGGTCTCGGCTATTCCGGACCTGGTGTGTCATAGTTACCCACAGCCCGGTCTACTTCCTTACACGGGTATTGTCAAAGATCCAATTTAGGTCCTCACCCATAGTGTATGGTCCAGGGAACCTGCTTGTGAATTTGTAAGATTGTTATATCACATATAGAATAAGGAAACCTGTGAAGAGGGAAATCTTTAATACACGGAAGTAGGAATTGTCATGATCCAGGACAGGGTTTCGCTTTGGCCCGTCCTGGTCAGACTGGGGGTTAATTGTTCTGCCTCTCTCTGGCAGAGGGCGGCTATTTAATATTCACTGGACCTAGGTCCGGTGTCAGTTATACTCCTGCCCTCGGCTGAGTTAGTTGACCTCTTGTATACGTGTGCCTTGTGCCTGATAACTTGTTGCTTGTTTGGTTGTGATCCGGTTCTGTCCCTGTTACGAGTTCTGCCTGCCCCTCTTGTACCGCACCGCTCTCTCGTGTATGACTCTCTGATTGTGATTCGACTGCTCTCTGCTCGTCCCTTTGGTACCACACCACCCTCTTGTGTATGACCTTTGGCTGTGTCTGACCTCCCATCTGTTTACCCCTCCTGTACCTCATTTGCCCGTACATTGTATGATCTCCGTTTTGCCCGACTCTGAGTTTTCTACCTTCTCTGAAAGCAGGACGCTAAGCCCCGCCCCCTTGCAGTCACATGCCTGTAGGTCCTGTGCCGGATTGCTAAACTTCAGAGTTCAGGTCCTGTGCATATGTAGTTTCTGGCTGTTCTTGTCCCCAGGGGTCCCTACAGTGCGGGTGAGTCCCTGCTCAGCGGAGGCTGTACGCTGGCGCTGTCAGAATCCTGATAGGAATGACTTATCACTCATGTACTACAGTAAAGGGGAAAGCAGTTTGTTTGATGCAGTGAGTAACCGGAGACAGAGAAGGGGTTAACAAGTATTTACTAAACAATCCATAACAGTAATACTCCTCGCAGGAAGGTAAAGGCAATGGCAAAAGAATATGCAAGGTAAACAGAACACTTATCGGTTGAAGTTCTGACAGGGGGAAGGCTAGAATACAGTTAGGTCCATATATATTTGGACAGAGACAACATTTTTCTAATTTTGGTTCTAAACATTACCACAATGTTTACCAGAAATCAATAGGAGAATATGTTGTTCTCCACACAAAGCTTGAGGTGAAAATTCTGCTCAATTTGCAAAATATACTTATTGTAAATACCTATGCCAAATGTATCAGTGTGTTATCAGTGTGTTATACTATTTATCTTACCATTTTTTGTACCTTATGTCAACGTTTAAAAATTAGGAAAAAAATGGGCATAGTTAACCTATCGGCGTGAAGTATGATATAGTGATAAATGGATTTCTATATAAAAGTCACAAAAAGAAAGGTGATAGAAAGAACAATCTAATCCAAGGTAGTAAAATATAGCACTTTTTTTTACAGGTGTACAGCAGCCCATTTAGTTTTTCCACCATAGCCACAAATAATCAATAGGAATTTGAATGTATCATACCACTTTTTACTTATGGTATGTGGTCACAGGGTGGTGCCATACCCATTTACATTTCCATGAGAATATCTAGCTGTATATTTTAGGTACATAATATATTTGTTTACATACTAATATATGGTTTGATATTCTAGATATATGGTTGGCCATAAAATAATTATACTTTAACTTTGTATCATATATATATATATTTCCCTGGCCCCCTCTTTCTTTCTTTCCTCTAGCATGTATTGATTTTATTACATCAATATGTTTCCTATTGTGTTCTAATTATTATGTATGCTTATATTTATTAGTAAAATTTGCTATATTTTTTATTGGATCATATTGTTCCTTCTTGTTTAATGTTAATTTGTGCAAAATTAACATTAAAATGCAACATTGGACACATTGGTCTAGGGGTGCTTTTTACTTTTGGAACACGTCCGTTATTCCTATTGAGCCTTATGTCTGAACCCCCCAGCCAAGCGGGATTTGGAAGTGTGTGCCGACTTTGGGCCATAGACTATAATGGTGCCATTGTAGACTGCATCTGGGTTTCATCTCCAGTAGACATACACACCCGAACATTATGCAGCACACGTTCACTCTGTCTGCACCATTTTAGTCTATAGGGTTCAGATGTAAGCCTCAACGGGACCAGAGAACTTGTCATGATCCCAGTGCAGGTTTTGACCTGCATGTCAGGGATTAATGTCTTGAGCTCAGTGCACGCTTTGACCTGCATGCCTGGGGTTAATTATTGTGACCTCTCTTTGGTTCAGGGAGAGCTTTTTATAGCCCTGAGAAACGCCAATCCCTGTCAGTTATACTTTTGCCTTTGGCCGAGTATGTTGACCCCTGTGTGCCTGTTCATTGTCCTCTAGCTTGTTTATATGGTTCTGATCCGGTTCTGTCCCTCGTTGTGAGTTTGCCTGTTGATTCTGTACTGTATATCTGCTTCTCTGGTTTCTGACTTCTTGGCTACGTCTTGACTATCCGTTCTGTCTTGCCTTTGGTAATTGTCGTGCTATCTCGTGCTTTGACCCCGGCCTGATCTGGTTTATGTCCCTGTCTATGCCAATTAGTAACTTTGTCCCGTAGTTACCATTCTAGGAGTTTTCCTGCAGCTCCTAGCTCTCTGGAGTTTAGGCCACGCCCCCAGCAGTCACGTGCTTCAGGTCCTGTGGGTCTGAAGCACGCATCTTCTCATCTGCTGCCCGCTCCACAGGTATCTCTGAGCACAGTTTGTCTTACACAGGACACGCGCACTGGCTCAGTGAGTAAGTGAAGTGCGGTGTTCCTGACAGAATTGTTCCAAAACACAGTGTGAAAACAAATTTACAAAAAGTTGTGACATTTGATAAATATAGAGAGGCGGAATTGAAGTTATTACTTCATTTTTGACAATGTAGACCATTGTGTTTTTGCTTATCGCTTTTTCTATTGCCCTGATGGGGTTTCTTCTCCAATGCAGAATAATTTATGTGTGGTGTTTTTCAGAGTAGAGTATGGTGAAAAGATACTTATTTCATTGGCTTTGCTTAGATGATGTTTATGAGAACTTGTACATGGTATTCAATTTTCAACCTGGTCAAAAGACTATCTCTCTAGAATAAGTCCTTTGCAATCTGTGTATTATGTCCTAAAACAAATACTTCCTACTTTCCGAAATCACAATGGCATATATTATATATATTTGGCTTGTAAGTTTCATGATGTTCACTAAGATGTCAAATGTAGAAACACATGAATAACTCAGATCGGCTCTTGCTAATTTACTTCTCGGTTTCATCATTATTTCTGGAGCCACCCATTGTTATGCTAGCACTGGATATTGGGAAGCATTTTTAGCTTTACCTATCACTCTGACTTGGAGTTTATTTTAAGTTTTAACTTTTTGTTAAAAAAATACATCTAACACTAACCTTTAACCCTTTTATTGCTGAGGCATACTAGTTCTTAGTTGGCAAGCAAGAATTCTGAATTCCACCAGTGGCAAAACACTGATGAGTCATGTGCTATGCCTATGTTACGTCTGGTCTTCAATAGTTTCCTTTCAGTTGTCAATGTGCTAATTTATATCTTTCATCCATGTGAGCTTTGGCAGGAAAACTAATACTGTGGTCCACCAATTCAATTTGTTTTTATTTTTTCTTGATTTTTGGGAAATTATCTAATGATATAATTCTTTGCCGTAAAATTTAAACTAATCGCCACTTGCTTTCTGTTGAAATCCATTGTTGATGCTTTGGCAATCATCTTGATCTTTGATAATAAATGACAAGGATGTTACAGCTGCAGCCAATCAGCGGTCTCAGCGGTCGCAAGGAAATGGCTCCCATTGCTGAGCAGTGATGCCAATAGTACTGTATGTAATCTCAACAGTAGATATATACAGTATTGTCCACTTGGCAAGAAATAATGAGAGGACTGCTGAGCGCTGGATCCCTGGGGGCATAAAAAAGTGAGTGGTGTTTATTGCTTTATTTTAACCCCTTACTGCCATTGGACAGAATAGTACGTTTGGCAGTATCCCCCGCTTTGATGTGGGCTCTGGTGCTGAGCCAGCATCAAAGCCGTGACATGTCAGCTATGTTGAACAGCTGACATGTGTCCACAATAGGCGCGGGTGGAATCACGATCCACCCGCGCCTATTAACTAGTTAAATGCTGCTGTCAAACTATGACAGTGTCATTCAATGCACGCTACCGGCCATCGGCCCTGAAATACGTGCACTGCTGACCCCCCCGTCACGTGAGTGGGGTCATCGGTTTGCAGTAATTCTGCTACATAGAGGCGATCTGAGCATCACCTCTATGTAGCAGAGCCGATCGAGCTATGGCAGCTTCTAGCCTCCCATGGAGGCTATGGAAGCATGCCAAAAGTTAAAGAAAAATGTTTTTAAAAATATGAAAAAATAAATCACCCCCCTTTTGCCCCATTCAAAATAAAACAATAAAAAAAACAAAATCAAACATACACATACAGTATTTGGTATCGCCGCATTCAGAATCACCCGATCTATCAATAAAAAAAAGGATTAACCTGATCGCAAAACGGCATAGTGAGAAAAAATCGAAACGCCAGAATTACGTTTTTTTGGCCGCCGCAACATTGCATTAAAATGCAATAACGGGTGATCAAAAGATCATATCTGCACAAATGTGGTATCATTAAAAACATCAGCTCAGCGCGCAAAAAAATAAGCCCTCACCCGACCTGAGATCACAAAAAATGGAGATGCTACGGGTCTCGGAATATAGCACAATTTTTTTTTTGCAATTTCTCCGCACTTGGAATTTTTTTCCCGTTTTCGAGTACACGAAATGCTAAAACTAATGGTGTCGTTCAAAAGTACCACTTGTTCCACAAAAAATAAGCCCTAACATAGCCATATTGATGGAAAAATAAAAAAGTTATGGTTCTGGAAAGAAGGGGATCGAAAAACGAAAATGCCAAATCGAAAACAGCTCCGGTCGTAAAGGGGTTAAAACTTTGGCAGCACTTTTTTTTTGTAAAGTAAAAATTGGGTTACCTTTTAAGGGACTACAATTAAAGTGAACCCTGATGGACCCCAATTGCTACTATAGCGTTATGGATGCAATTCCTTTAAAACCTGTGTTTGATATGCCTTACCAATGCCGCAAATTTTTGAAGAATGTACTTTTAGCCTGCAACATCAGATAAGCTAATGAGGCAGGACTAGTCCAGTAAGGCCTGTTTCACACATCAGTTTTTTTGTCAGTCAAAATCCGCTAAAATGGCGGATGGCGGATCCGTTCCTGTAGTGACCACAACGTTTGTCACCGGACCATTATTTTAACGGATCCGTCAAAGGAAGAATTTTAAAGGAACTGCTGCCTGGGGAAAGGAGAGAGAGAGAGAGAGAGAGAGAGAGAATTTTTCAGCCACCAAAACAGAGTTTATGGTTAAATTTCCGGCTGAGTGAAGTCTTTCGGGCATGCGCAGTGAGAAGTGCGGATCCTGCTGGCCGAAAAAACGTTGCATGGTCCGTTCGGGCATGTCGGCGGACGTCAAAATGTTGGCGGATCCGCAAAAAAACGGATCTAACGGATGGCCATCCGTCAAGATCCGCCGGTAATGCAACTCAATGGGAAAAAAACGGATCCGCCAAGAAAAATGGCGGATCCGTTTTTTTTTTGCAAAACGGCGGATTTTGTCTGATGTACACAAACGGAAGTGTGAAACAGGCCTAAGGCATGTCTTTTTCAGTACTAGTCCTGTCTCAGATCATTATTTACTATGTTCGCCAACATATTCCACATCACTTTACAGATATTCTCATGAAGTCCCTATTGGTGCTTCCAGTAGTTGTCCTTCTAATCATGCCTCTCTCCGTGTGATTGACACTGTAGGACTTATTCAAACTGTCAATCACACCCAAGAAGGTGTGATAAAAAGAATTGAGGCTGGACTAGTCCAAGGGAATAGATGTCTCATCGGACTAGTCCTGCCTCATTAGCATATGCATTACTGCAGGATGACAATAAATTTTTCAAAGAGTGCAGTGTTAGTAAGGAACGTCAAACATGTTATCAAATTAAAAAAAATCCACAGGGCATACTGCAATAGTAGCCATCAGGTACAGTCATGGGAACCTGACAGGTTCCCTTTAATAAGAATATTTGTCAAAAGTTTACCTTTGTACTATGGATTAAGGAGGCAAATGCAATAAAAATATCACATTATTTTAAATGGGGAATGCAGAAATAAAATGTCTTTGAACAAGTATATACCAAGAATTGGAATTGTAGAATACAGTTGTGGCCAAAAGTATTGACACTCCTGCAATTCTGTCAGATAATACTCAGTTTCTTTCTGAAAATGACTGCAAACACAAATTCTTTGGTATTATTATCTTCATTTAATTTGTCTTAAATGAAAAAAACACAAAAGAGAATGAAGCAATAAGCAAAATATTGATCATTTCACACAAAACTCCCAAAATGGACCAGACAAAAGTATTGGCACCCTCAGCCTAATACTTGGTTGCACAACCTTTAGCCAAAATAACTGCGACCAACCGCTTCCGGTAACCATCAATGAGTTTCTTACAATGCTCTGCTGGAATTTTAGACCATTCTTCTTTGGCAAACTGCTCCAGGTCCCTGATATTTGAAGGGTGCCTTCTCCAAACTGCCATTTATAGATCTCTCCACAGGTGTTCTATGGGATTCAGGTCTGGACTCATTGCTGGCCACCTTAGAAGTCTCCAGTGCTTTCTCTCAAACCATTTTCTAGTGCTTTTTGAAGTGTGTTTTGGGTCATTGTCCTGCTGGAAGACCCATGACCTCTGAGGGAGACCAAACTTTCTCACACTGGGCCCTACATTATGCTGCAAAATTTGTTGGTAGTTTTCAGACTTCATAATGCCATGCACACGGTCAAGCAGTCCAGTGCCAGAGGCAGCAAAGCAACCCCAAAACATCAGGGAACCTTTGCCATGTTTGACTGTAGGGACCGTGTTCTTTTCTTTGAATGCCTCTTTTTTTCTCCTGTAAACTCTATGTTGATGCCTTTGCCCAAAAAGCTCTACTTTTGTTTCATCTGACCAGAGAACATTCTTCCAAAACGTTTTAGGCTTTTTCAGGTAAGTTTTGGCAAACTCCAGCCTGGCTTTTTTATGTCTCGGGGTAAGAAGTGGGGTCTTTCTGGGTCTCCTACCATACAGTCCCTTTTCATTCAGACGCTGACGGATAGTACGGGTTGACACTGTTGTACCCTCGGACTGCAGGGCAGCTTGAACTTGTTTGGATGTTAGTCGAGGTTCTTTATCCAACATCTGCACAATCTTGCGTTGAAATCTCTTGTCAATTTTTCTTTTCCATCCACATCTAGGGAGGTTAGCCACAGTGCCATGGGCTTTAAGCTTCTTGATGACTCTGCGCACGGTAGACACAGGAACATTCTGGTCTTTGGAGGTGTACTTGTAGCCTTGAGATTGCTCATGCTTCCTCACAATTTGGTTTCTCAAGTCCTCAGACAGTTCATTGGTCTTCTTTCTTTTCTCCATGCTCAATGTGGTACACACAAGGACACAGGACAGAGGTTGAGTCAACTTTAATCCATGTCAACTGGCTGCAAGTGTGATTTAGTTATTGCCAACACCTGCTCGGTGCCACAGGTAAGTTACAGGTGCTGTTAATTACACAAATTAGAGAAGCATCACATGATTTTTCGAACAGTGCCAATACTTTTGTCCACCCTCTTTTTTATGTTTGGTGTGGAATTATATCCAATTTGGCTGTAGGACAATTCTTTTTGTGTTTTTTCATTTAAGACAAATTAAATGAAGATAATAATACCAAAGAATTTGTGTTTGCAATCATTTTCAGGAAGAAACTGAGTATTATCTGACAGAATTGCAGGGGTGTCAATACTTTTGGCCACAACTGTATGTGTCCTGGGTGCTGGAGGTGAGGAGGGAATGTGCGTCAACAAGCTAGGATTTTTTGGCCAAAATGTTAGGATGAATCTTTTGAATCCTAGATTTGAACCTTAACATTTTGTTGATCTTACATTTTAATTGTTTTTTTTTTTTTATATGTACAGTATATTAGGATGAATGTTTCTTTTTTAGGAAGCGCAAGCACGATTTGAGAATTTAGAGGCATGTATGCACCTTGCTATAAGACCACACAGATTCATTAGCATTTCCTACTGACACTTTGGTAAAGATTTCACGCCTAGCACCTGGTGACAAAGCTGTATCCTCTTGTCTAGAAGCCCAAAGCAGAAGCCCATTCACTGAATCATATGTCCTGTGGGAAACACTTACATCCATACAGCCTCCGCTCCTGACAGGTTACACCTCATGTGACATGTCAGGGTATACGCATATACAACATAATTGGATGAATGGGGTTCCTGTCACTGTCTGAGTCAGGGTCTTTTCTCTAACTGGTTGGCAATTTTTGTCCTATATGCACTCGATTTGATTTACTATTTAAAAAAAATATCAAAGCTATTTGTTATGCAGCAGCTTCTTATGAGTCAATTTACTGTACTCACTTATATAACGCCAATATATTCCACGGTGGTTTACAGATGTCATCATCAGTATTTTCATAGGGGCTCACAATCTAAATTGACTATCAATATGTGTTAGGGAGTGTGATGGTAGGAGACCAGAGAACCTGGAGGAAACCCACACAACACAAAGAGAACTTACAAACTCACTGCAGATGTTTTCCTTGGAGGGATTCGAACAATAGTGCTAACCCCAGAGCCACCATGCTGCTCATTTACTAGTAGAGATGAGTATATCAATTTGCTGACAATTGACATTGAGTCAAATTCCCTGAAATTTGCAGGTCACAAAAAATTCGAACACTCAACGATTCAATTCGAGACGTCAGAGGGGCTTAGCGCAAAACTCATGCCACATAGGGATAGAAAAAAGGTCTACTCTGACTGTGGTATGCTACTGCAGTACTGAGTCACATTGGAAATAGGAGTGATCTGAGTCTGTGAATAATAATCCAAATATTCAAGTGACATAGGGAAGTTCTGTACCTGCACAGTCACTCATTGTCACTATGAATTGATTGATCTGTAATATACTGCAGTGACAGCACTGCAAGAACAGCCTTTTTTTATTCTTCACAAACTACAAACAAGGCATGCTGTATTAAACCCCTCAGTGCTAATCATGCTACTTAACCAAAATACAGAAACCAAGGCATGCGTGTTACAGGAAATAAGCCATATTTATTTTTTAAAGCCAAAATAAAAAATTGAATAATCCAGCAAAGTAGACACAACTGTCTACCTCACAAAGTGTGTACATGTTGTAATTTTTTTTTCGCACCTCAGTTGTAATAGTGCAATATTAGACCATTACATGCCACCCAAATGCCGCTGTTGATTACCGCTGGCTACTATTCGTTTTCCCCTAGCCAGATAGGTTACCATCACTTGGACATGAAAGAGGGGAGTTTTTTTTAGGCCCCTTTCACACATCAGTTTTTTGCCATCAGTCACAATCCGTCAAATTTTGTAAAAAACTTATCCAGTGACTGATGCCGCTGGATCTGCTTTTTCTCTTTGACTTGTATTAGCGAGGGATTGCGATGGATCGCCACACGTTTCATCCGTTGTTCGACGGATCCATCAGAAATTCTTTGTCCGTCAGATGGAGACAATGGACATAGGAATATTTTTGTCTACGTCGAAAAATCAGACAGCGACGGCCCTGTCCAACAAATGACGGAATTCGGCAACGGATTGTGTGTGGGGGGGTCTGCGGGTCTGTGCGGGGCTGCAGGCGTCTGTGTGGGCTGTGCAGGGGTCTGTGGGGGGCTGTGCGGGTCTATGCGGGGTCTGTGCGTGGGTGTGCGGGGGTCTGTGTGGGTCTGCGGGGGTTTGTGCGGGGGTCTGTGCAGGTCTGTGCGGGGTTGTGTGGGGGTCTGTGCGGGTGTCTGTGCGGGGCTGTGCGTTTGTGTGTGTGTGTATACAGGCATCGACCGTTGGGACTACAAGTCCCATCTGACTATGCCTGCTACAGTGAAAGTGATTGACAGTAGTAGTCCCATCATCCGGCTAATGTGTTAAATGTAAAAAAAACACACACACACATATATAGTTCATACTCACCATCTACTCCTAATCCCCGAAGCCCTCGATCACCTGTAAAATGAATTAAAGTAATAAACCAACACTATACTCCCTTTGTCTGATGTAATCAAATAAATACAATTCTCCCACGACAATCTCCCGTGGAGAGCTGTCACATCAGCTGATGCGAATGCTCTCCTGGGGCTCCGGTGATACAATGACGGAGATAATCCTCCACATTGTATCACCCCGCCGCCGACAGGTCACTGGAGTTCACTTGTCACTTTGCGGCACTACAGCATGAGAATTTTCTCATGCTGTAGTGCTGTAAAGCTAGAGGATTATGTCCAATGACACACTGCCGGAGGGTTATCTCTGGTCAGTGTGTCATCGGAGGCCTATAGAGAGGTCACATCTGCTGATTTGACAGCTCTATAGGGGAGATCGTCATGGGAAAATCATTACTAATGGGATTACGTCGGACAGGGAGAATATTGTTGGTTTGTTTTTTTATTTTTTTGCAGGTGATCGATGGCTTCGACTGGATAGGCGTGTAATAAAAATTATGAAAATCTGTCGTGTTTTATTTAATTAAAATACTTTATTCTTATGTGTGTGTTTTTTTAACCCTTCATTAATATAAGATTAATAATGGATAGGCATCTTATTGACGCCTCTCCATTATTAACCGGGCTTAATGTCACCTTACAATAGCAAGGTGACATTAACCCCTTATTACCAAATATGCCACTGCTACATGGCAGTGGGAAGAGAGAGGCTAAGTGTCAGAATTGGCGCACCTTAGAGATGCGCCATTTCTGGGGTGGCTGCGGGCTCGTATTTGTAGCTGGGGGGGCCAATATCCATTGCCCCTTCCTAGGCTATGAATAATAGCCTGCAGCTGTCTGCGTAGCCTTTCTGGCTATAAAATATAGGGGGACCCCAAGTCATTTTTTTTGGGTCCCTCTATTTTAATAGCCAGTAAAGGCTATGCAGACAGCTGTGGGCTGATATTCATAGCCTGGGAAGGGGCCATGGGTATTATCCCCTTCCCAGGCTACAAATATTGGCCCTTGGCTGTCAGCCTTCTCCCTCTGGTGCAGAAAATTGCGCGGGAGCCCACGCAATTTTGTTTTCGTTTTTTTTCGTCGGATCCGTCGAAAAAGCAGATCAGTCGCATCAGTTTTTCACAATCTGCGATGGATCCGTCGAGCCAATGGATTGTGAGTGACGTCAAAAAACTGATGTGTGAAAGGGGCCTTAAAGAGACCCTATCATCAGAATATTACAACCCTAACTAATGTTAGTAGAGAGCATTTAATCCTCATTTAATCCATTTCTTACTTGAATAATTTTATTTCAACATCTTAGATAAATCCGGCATTGATGTTTAACTCATAAGTGCAAGGGGAGGGCACTGCACTTTCAGCTCTCTGGCCTCGCTTCCTTTTCCCTGCTCCGCCACCCACGTCCAATTTCTAACAGACAGCTCATTCTTCTCTCAGTGACCTGCTTGCACTGCCCGATATTTTTCCGAGGTACTGTCATTGCCCTGGTGATGTTTCCTCACAGTGGATGACACATTCGCAGTAGGTTCCTGCTGACAACGCAAAAGCCAGACTTTTTATCTGCACCTGTGCTGACAAATTTTCAAATCAAATTTTGGAGAAAAATGTGGTCATTCGAATTTCAAATGATCAGCCCAACTCTAGTTATCAGTGATTGGCAGGTCCATTGCTTGAATCGCCTTTGCTTCTAGTGCACTATATTTTCACTTTTCAGTACTGAAACATACTAACTGATAAGATATAACACCCAGAATTAGCCAAAATTGTCAGCATTACAATGATTATCTAATATAGTAGTCTTTGTTATCACTGTTCGCTCCAAAAAAAATGGTTTAAAATTGTATGTATTTGTGTATGTATGTATGTTGCTTGAAATTATATACCCTAAATGGAAGAAATGTTGGTGCTATGCTGAGGGAAGCAAATGTTCTCTTTTTGCTAAAACCAGTACACCAAAGGCAAGTTGTTTGTGAAGCCTATTCTATTTTTCAAACGTCTTTTGTACCTTCAAGTACAGGACAGAGATCACAGACCACACACACAATAATCTACTAGAAAGATACCTATATTAATCTATTGGTCAAAACATATGAAAAGGTAGTACAAATATGAGTTGTCCATCATCAAGAGGAAAGTGGAAAACTTGAAAGACCTGTAATATGTTCATGAAAGTTTGAGTCCTTCATAGTGAGTTCTTCATATGTCCATAAGCACGAGATTCCTTAGATTTGATTGGATTTGTCTTCAGTATGTAAAAATTTTGTAGCCTTAATGGTGATATAAGTGTTGGTTTAACCATTGAGGAAAAGTCTTTACAGGTTCATCCAATTAGTTTTTACAATTTATAGTGGCTTCTACTTTTCTCAAACTTGTGAATTATGGTATTTAAAAAATGAGTCTAGAAAAAGTGGAGAAAAGGGGTATGTGTGAACACTAAATACTCAACACACATTCTTTTAAATTAAATCACAAATAGGACTCGCGCACATGTAAAGCCCCCGTTACACACTGCGATATCGCTAGCAATATCGCTGTAAAGTCACCGATTTTGTGACGTTGCAGCGATATTGCTAGCGATATCGCTGCATGTGATACTTACCTCCGACCGGCTCCCCCGCTGGTTATCGCTGATCGCGCGAGAAGCTGCTGGACCATTCCTCGTCGGTCACTTCCTGCGGCGCTTCCTGCTGTGACGACGAGCGACGCGTGGAGCCGGGCGGGAGGACGCAGGATCGCCGCGTCTGACAGGTAAGTAGCGATCCCCGACCCCAGCGATGTCGCTGGTGAGATCTGCCTGTGTGGAAGCTCCCTAGCGACCACTTAGCGATGCACCAGCGATCCTGACCACGTCATATCGCTAGTCGGGATCGCTGGTGCATCGCTAGGTGTAATGGTACCCTAAGATGACCGAGTGTTGTCAGATGCTTTATCGGATAGCACTCTGCCTAATGTTATTCTATGTGTCACTGCAGATCTGGGATTTTTTTTCTCATTCCAGAGAAAACCACAGCATGCTGCAAGTGGATCCACAAATCAGATGACATGACCCCATTTATGACTCAGGCAATGGAGAAGACATAGAAATTAAGTTCTCCATCTTCTCTGCACCTGTGCTATGATTCTCTCATGCGAGAAAATCAGATCACACTGAGTTTGAGCAGAGTGTCATTAACATGATTGATCAAATTCTCTCACAAAGAAAATATATGATCTTGTGACCCGGCCTTAAAGTGAAATATTTAAAGAAGTTAAAGGGAATCTGTCACCCTTTTTTTCGGCTTGCAGCTGCTGGCATAGACATCGGGGACTTATCTACAGCATTCTGTAGTGCTGTAGATAAGCCTCTGATGTAACCTGAAAGATAAGAAAAACACGTTATATTATACTCACCGGGGTGGGCGGTCTGGTCCGTTGGGCGTTGCAGTCGGGTCCAACGCCTCCCTTCTTCATGCGATGACATCCTCTTCTCCCGTCCTGTAATGGCTCCGGCGCAGGCGCACTGTTCTGCCCTGTTGAGGGCAGAGCAGAATTCTGCAGTGCGCAGGCGTCGGGAGAGGTCCGGCGCCTGCACACTGCAGAATTCTGCTCTGCCCTCAACAGGGCAGAGCAGTGCGCTTGCGCCGGAGCCATTACAGGATGGGAGAAGAGGATGTCATCGCATGAAGAAGGGAGGCGCCGGACCGGACCGCAACGCCCACTGGACCGGACCGCCCACCCCGGTGAGTATAATATAACGTGTTTTTCTTATCTTTCAGGTTACATCGGAGGCTTATCTACAGCACTACAGAATGCTGTAGATAAGCCCCCGATGTCTATGCCGGCAGCTTCAAGCCAAAAAAAGGGTGACAGATTCCCTTTAAATACTTAAAGACCTAAGGAAAAGTCATCAATGTCAAAGTAATGGACAACCTCTTTAATATTAATGTCTTTAAAATTGTAAGGTTATAATGAAAAAGAATGTTGAGCTGCATATGTGGCGCCCCTTAGGGTTCAGTCGCCACAGAGGTACTGCACCTCCTCCTGAAGTGTAGTATCCCACTTGCCAGGTAAGATGGAACACCTGACCAGACTCCAACACCTGCATCCAGCACAGACACCTTAGAACAGCAGAGCACCCTTTATGGCAGCTGCTTTGGTTCATGAAGGGTTCTGGGTGGTGGGTGGAGCTTAGAAACACTAGAGGTGAAAGCTGACAGGAAGTTAGGTCAGAATCCCCTGAGAGAGGTAGGAAGGTAGAGGTTCCCCATAGGGGAGGAGCGGAAAGAAGAACTCTCGACAGTGATAATCCCCGTGCTGGGATGGAGTGAGGACGTGCTTGCGGCAGCTCCCTGTGAGCTGGAGCTGTTTGCAAGGAAAGAGGAAGAGAGAAGGATCAGTTGTTCAGAAGGAAGATAGAACAGAACGTGTGGAGGAGAGAGACTGGGGACGAGGGCTAGTGCAGAGCCTTTCCATAAGTTCATTGCGCCAAGGCCGGGCGCCGATATCCGAGGCTGTTTGTGATACTAATGATCCTGCAGCAGAATCCAGAAGAATAGGAGTTGAGACTGCTCTAATCCCACCAAAGACTCGAAGACACAGTGGCAACTTGTGCTTGAGCAGGGACATGATTGATGGAGTCCCCGGAGCAGGTTACAGCCACCTGTCATACGAGTGGAGTTTAAGTAACATCAAGAAGGAGGAACTTGAGTGTAATTCAGAACTGCTAGTAATTCAGATTAGCGCTAGAAAGGAGACGTTCAGAACAGGCACACGAAAGGGAGTGCTGGAAGGGGTAATTCCATCTGCCTGGGAGTTGGCTGAGTCCCTGACCTTGAGGCTGCGGCACTGAAGCGGGCACCTGTCTGTGTCAGAAATGTGAGTAAAAGAATTGGAACTGCACTCAGCTGTGTCTTTGCCTTCTTCCTGTGCAACCCACTCAGCACTGCTACATCTCTGTGCCTAACACTACACCATCTACCTCAAAACCTATAACTACTGCCCTGGGACTACAGCTCTGCCTGTGGAGAGCTACTACATCTTTGCTGCACCCACCAAGCTGTTCCAGAGAATCTGCACCGCAGCGTCGGCTTAACACCTTCCTTGCCGAGCACCACAAGTGGCGTCATGAATCATCTACAAATAAACTTTATTCAGCTACATTTCACCCATTTTACATTGGACACCCAGGGCCACTGACCGTGTCACTGCCACTGTGACACATCCCCCTTAGACACTGGCCCAGTACTGAGTATCCCACAGCCCTGGGGGTGATCCACGTGATTCTCTACTTGTTTTCAGCAATGTACACCTAGATAATCCATTTCACCAGTATTGTCTTTATGGAAGTAAATTCCTCCTCCTATTGGTGCTGATCCACTGATTCCGGAACAGTTTTTCTTTTTCTTCTATGCCCCTCCATTTATACTGAAGGTACAAATATTCCTTTCAACCAATTGGACAAAAACTGCAGATTTTCACTGGGGGTCCAGCCATGTTTTCATTGGCCAGAGCCAGAGGAGAAAAAAGTCAAATGCCCACAGAGAAGTTCTGTGGCATATGCACAGTTATTGAAGGAAAAATTTGCACCTTTATTACTGAGGGAATAACTTTAGAATGGAGGAGCACAGAAGAAAAAGAAAAACTGTTCCAGCATTGAAGGAGGAGTTCCAGTTGGACAAGGTACTCAATTTAAGATAAAAAAAAAATCCAGTGAAAGATGCCCTTTAGGATTATGTGTCTTATTCAGTACCATTCTTGGTATGTATTCATGGCCTACTTAGTAGTTTTGAGGACTTTAATTAATGTTTCTGATAGTTCTCAATATGGTGGAATCTTTGTGAAGAACAATGCTGGGATGCAAAGCCTGATCAAAATGCTAAAATGCATAGTGTGTGAATCTTATTACCTTCATTCACTCTCCTACTTTCAGCCTCTTCTTATTGTTATCTCAACCTTACCTAACATTTGATCTAATTATCTTATTTAGATCCTTGTAAAGCAAGTTAGTAACAACCGGGAACCCAATGGCATTAAATAACTGGTGAACAGTGATTAGATACAAGAACAAAATCTGGACTTGAATGTCAACTTGAGCTCCGCAGCCACTTTAGGTTTCTCGATAGCTTTTCAAATACTAATTATTCCAGTTTGTTTGTCTCTTAAGAGCATCTCAAGGAGCTATTCCCTCTGGCATCCGACCTTAAGTGCCGAATATTGTGTGTGTGAGAGACTGAAAGGTTGAGATTGTATGTTTTCAGAGACTTTTTTATTGTTAATTTCCCTTTGTTCTCTTTACCCTGTTGAACATGCACAGCCTCTTTATAAAGCTTTCATTCATATTGTGCTTCATACTAACTGCTCCATAAAATCGCAGTGATAATAATTAAACTTCTGCTGGGCTGTGGAATCAATCACTTAACACCAGTCATTTACTAAGCATATTCATATTTTTCTGAATTTTTTATTAATTTTTCGAAATGTCAAGATGAACAATTAAAACAATTTTGGTTAAAAGTGGCGTTGCTAGCACCTGGTATCATTGACACATCTGCATCCTTAGCATTCATAAGTTCCTCATGGTGCTCAAGGTATCTTCAGAGTTGGTGTTAGGCAGGGCTGCAAGTAAACAGTGTAAAAATGAATCTCAATTTTTTTTTTGGTGGGCTGCAACACTATAATACATGTGTGCTAGAGATGAGCGGATCAATCCAAGGAGGATTGAGTCCCAGTCGAATTTCCTAAAATTCACAATTTCACGTGAATTTGGACATTTGAGATTCGATTCATGGTTCACAAATAAACAGAAAGAGCTAATGTCATTTTGTGCTGCTGCGCGGACCTCCTCATAATGTCTTGCAGGTATGACATCATAAGATTATCATACCTTGTACAGTGGTGGACAGTCTCTGGGCCATCACAGATCAGCTGTTCCCAGCAGAGCACAGTTTGTATGGAAGAGTCATTTTACATCTTGAGAGTCAATGGGTCAGTCGCTCATTCCTGTAGAGTGTAAACTTATTGTCAGTGGAATCCTCTTTCTCTTTCCTGCAGACTATAAGGTCTTATGATCAACAAGGTTCTCTCGCTCTCTCCTGTAGAGTGTATGCTCTTATGTTCAGCATGGTCCTCTTTCCTGTAGAGTGTAAGCTCTTATAGTAAGAAGAGGCCTCTCGCTCTCCTGTAGAGTGTAAGCTCTTATGGTAATCTCTCTCACAAGTCGATTATAATCTCTTATGGTCAGTGAGGTTCTCATTCTCTTTCTTCTCCCCACATGTATTTTAAAAGCAATCACAAGGTTTCCAGTATTGAGATTTGTGAATGAACACATCGCAAATCTAATTTTTGAGAAAAAATTGGCAAATTCAGCAAATTTGAATTTCAAAAGATCCGCTTATCCCTAATATGTGCTAATAAGTTCCTGCCATTTTCTGACATATAAGGTGAGAAAAATGCCAAGAGTAAGGGTACCGTTACACTTAGCGATGCTCCAGCGATCCCGACAATGATACGACCTGGTATGGATCGCTGGTGTGTCGCTACATGGTCGCTAGTAAGCTGTCAAACAGCCAGATCTATTCAACGACGCAGCAACGATACGGCGATCCGTATAACGACCTCGGCGGTCGTTGGGACCTTGTCACACAGCAGCTATTCTGAACAATTCCAGCCTGCGTCCCTGAGTTCTGCGTTACCAACGAGGTCGCTCGTCGGCGACAAACACAGCGATGCATGCTGGCCAGCGGGACACCAGCGATCAAAAAATGGCCCAGGACATTCGAGCATGATCAGCGATATCCAGCGGGGGGGCTGTTCGCCGCTATGTGTCCCACGTAGCGAGATCGTTAGCGAGGTCGCTGTTGTGTCACAAAATGTGTGATGTTTCAGCGATCTTGCTAACGATCTCGTTAACGATCTCGTTATGTGAGACGGGGCCTTTAATGAGGAATGTATGTGTTAGTTACATGTAGTTTTTTATGGGCAACTTCAACAATTGTCAAAATTCTGTTAATATACAGTATCAGTTTATCTGTGATCCACTCTAAGCAACTATTCACTAAAGGGCTTACAAATGTGTAATCAGCATATAACATTTTTAACATTTGAATTGCATATCATTGGGTTATTTACTTAGTAATTATCACAGAGTTTTATCCTTTTGTGTATTTTAGCCATGTTGTAAAGAATTCTATCTCTGTCTTTCAACAAGATTGTAGATGAAACCTTGAATGACATCTACTGTTTCACACAAATGCTTCCCATCCCATAATTGCCATTCCCTTCCAATGAGTAAAGGAAGACAGACCTTCAAGAGATTGAATGAAGAAGACTACAGGCCCCCGTTACACATAACGATATCCCAGCGATCCCACCAAAGATCATGGATGGGATCGCTGGGACATCGTTAGGCTGATCGCTGGTGAGCTGTCACATAGACAGCCCCTCCAGCGATCAGGATCAGCGAGTAAGCTGGTTTCCAATGTAAACATCGGGTATCTAAGAGCCGCACGGCTCTTAGTTACCCGCTGTTTACCTTGGAATCCAGCGTCGCTGATCGCTGGTCTCTCGCTGCCACACGCAGTGATGCGCCCCTGGCCAGCGGGAGACCAACGATCAAAAAATGGCCCAGGACGATGGAGAGCGATCAGCGATACCCGGCAGGGGGCCGGTCACTGATCCCCATCACACATAGCGATATCACTGGTGAGATCGCTGTGGTGTCACAAAATCAGCGATCTCGCTGGTGACATTGGTGTGTGTGACAGGGCCTTATCTGCACCAAAGTAAGTGACAGTGTGACAGCAGTCTACTCTAATTATTGCATTTTTGCGACATGTTTATGCAATTTCTCTTTTATTTTAAATAGTGTTTTTAATGCATTTTTAGAGCAGAAATTCTGGTATCCTGACTCTCTCCCTATTCCCCACCTGCCTCCTGTCTCTGACTAACAGGTCACTCATATGTCAATGACCTGTCAGTCAGAGACAGGAGACAAGCAGCGGGAGGAGATTAGGGAAGAGAGGGCAGGAGAGCTGGAAGCGCAGTGCCCACCCAACTGCACTTGCTACTCATTATCCTGCAATTTCAACTATAGATCTCTATAAAACAGTAACACAGATTTCTACAAACAAGGTAAGGAATTAATCAGCATTAAAGCACCTTTATATAAATGATACAACCCCTTTGGGGTATAAAATCCTGATAACAGGTTCTCTTTAAAAATGCGATTGAACCTGATGAAGGCTGACCCAGCCGAAACGCGTTGCGTTTTATCATTGTATTTTAATAAAATGTAGTGAAAAATCCTGGAAGCATAGAATGGAAGCACCTATCCCTTGTATATCTTATACAAACATACTATACATGTAATGTTAGAACCTCATGAAGGAGCCTACATGGTATATCAGGAAGAATATATGGACCACATATCCAGTCTATGACAAAGACGACAACATTGTCATGTCATAAATTATATAAAAGTATATTTTAATGAATTGTAAACTGTATAGGGACAATGGCAGGACAACTGCATATTCACTAAGAAACAGCTAAGAGGACAAAGGCAGTCATGCAGTACAAAGTTGCAAATGTGAAAAAAAAGCTTTATTGAATAATGACAGGTAAATGACACAGTGGAATAAAAATGTGTCAAAAAGAACCAGCAATCACAGACGGGCAGGAGGTACACATGCGGGCAATAAAATCAATAACAATATAATTAAGAAAATGTTATGTAGAATGAATAGTCATATGGAGTTTGGGCATATAGAGAAACAGTTATAATCAATATAACATGGTATTATATAGAAAGTATAATGGTAAATACACGAATACACATACCAGATGAACGGTGATAGACCACACGTGGATCCCCTGCCCACCCCAACGCACGTTTTGGAAAAGTTCCTTCCTCAGGGGAGTGTCCACAATCACGAGACTGAGATTTTATAATCATATGGGCCGGAAGTAAAATAGTATTGCTGGGGGTGCCGCTATCACTTCCAGGGCTGCTCCGTCTTCAAGAGGAGGCGGATGTGGCAGCCACTATCAGAAAATGGAGTATTTCTAGAGGCCGCCGCCGACTACCAATAACAGTTGATCTGCAGGGGTGCAGGGTGGCGCACCACGACCAATCAAATATTGATGACCTATCCTAGGTCATTAATGCTAAAGTAGTGGACAACCTGTTTAACTATGTACTTGGTATGGGTGTTAGTCACACACATCAAAATGCTATGAAAACTTAAGAAAAGAATGGAACTACAGTCTCTACAGGTTAAAATTCAAATTTCATGAGATGGTGATTTTTAATTAGATTGGATAGCCTGAGGTAAAACAAACAAATCTGAATAGCAGCATAGGAATGTTAACCCCTTAATGACCGCCCATGCGTCTTTTAACTGACCTGAGATATAAGAGAATAGCATCCTCAAACAGGTGAAAATCCAGCAGCTATCTGCTGTACACTATAGCTGACAAATTGCTGCATCACCCACTGTCAGTGTTTGCACCATCCAAATCTGTTTAACCCCTTAGATGCTGCTGTCAATAGTGACTAGATGATATAAATGGTTAACAGAGTGTGGGGGCTCCCTCTTTATCCCCATCGGCACCCTGAGATCATGATTGTGTGGTCCTGATGTTTGCCATGGCAATTCATGGCCAAATAGTGGCCTTAGAGTCTGACGGCTTTTGTAACCTATTCAGAAGTTAGCTGCATTTAGGTGGTAAAAATACACTTTTTCATTTCTGTCATGCCACTTTGCATTAATTCCTGAAAATCACTTGAAGGGTTAATAAACTACCTGACTGCAGTTTTCAAAATGTCAGGAGGTGCTGTTTTCAAAATGGTATCACTTTTGGGGTTTTCCAATATACCATATATACTCGTGTATAAGCTGAGATTTTCAGCCCATTTTTTGGGGCTGAAAGTCCCCCTCTCGGCTTATACACGAGTCATGTACCTGGGGGTCGGCTGGGGAGGGGGAGCGGGGGTGTCAGAGATCATACTTACCTCCCCTGGCGCGGTCTCTGCAGTCCTCCTGCTTCTCCACGGTCTCCCTTTCTGTCTTCAGCGGTCACATGGTACCGCTCATTACACTCATGAATATGTGCATATTCATGAGTGTAATGAGCGGTACCACGTGACCGCTGAAGGGGAGACCGTGGAGAAGCAGTGCTGCCGCTGCAGAGACCGCGCCAGGGGAGGTAAGTATACCGATATTCACCTGTCCGGGGTGTCCATCGCTGCTCACCGCTGTCTGCTGCATCTTCTGTCTGTGACGTTTAGGCAGCAGGGGGCGCGGTGATGTGGTAAGTGTGCGCCGTGCCCTCTGCTGCCTGAACGTCACTGACAGATGACATTGCAAACAGCGATGGCCCTCAGACAGGTGAGGTCCTGAGCATGAGAGGTGAGTATGGCTTTTTTTTTGCAGCAGCATATGGGGCATAATATATGGAGCATTTTATGGGGGCAGCATATGGGGGCATATTCTATGGAGCAGCATATGGGGGAATATTCTATGGAGCAGCATATGGGGCATATCCTATGGGGCAGCATATGGGGGCATATCCTATGGGGCAGCATATGGGGGCATATCCTATGGTGCAGCATATGGGGGCATATCCCATGGAGCAGGATATGGGGGCATATCCTATGGAGCAGCATATGGGGGCAGCATATGGGGCATAGTCTATGGGGCAGCATATGGGGGCATAGTCTATGGGGCAGCATATGGAGGCATAGTCTGTGGGGCAGCATATGGGGGCATAGTCTATGGGGCAGCATATGGGGGTATATTCTATGGAGCAGCATATGGGTGCATAGTCTATGGAGCATCTTATGGGGGCATAATCTATGGAGCATTTTATGGAGGCATAATCTATGGAGCATCTTATGGGGGCATAATCTATGGAGCATCTTATGGAGCCATAACCTTTATGGAGCATTATATGGGGCATATTATTCTATGGGGCATCTTGTGGGGTCATTATTAACCTTTGTGCAGCACTATATGGGGTATATTTTGTATGTAGCATCTTATGGAGCCATCATGAACTGTATGGAGCATCATATGGGGCTCCTGATTCAATATGGATATTCAAAAACATTTAACCTACTGATGTCTCAATTAATTTTGCTTTTTTTGGTATCTATTTTTATCTTTGAAATTTACCAGTAGCTGTTGCATTTTCCACCCTAGGCTTATACGCGAGTCAATAAGTTTTCCCAGTTTTTTGTGGCAAAATTAGGTGGGTCGGCTTATACGCGGGTCGGCTTATACTTGAGTATATACGATATATGATCCTCAAAGTCACTTCAAACCTGGATAAGTCCCTCAAAAAAATAAATTTTGTAAATTTTCTTGAAAAAATGAAAAATTCCTGCTACATTTTTAAACCTCCTAAAAGGCTAACAAAATAAAATAACATTTCACAAATGGAACTGATGTAAAGCAGGAATGAGGGAAAAGTTATTTATTAATGTTTTGCTGTGGTATAACTATCTGTATTAAAGGGATAATTATTCAGTTTGAAAATTGCTAATTTTTTAAAATTTTGCTCAAATATCTGATATTTTTTAGAAATAAACACAAAACATATCAACCTAAATTTACCATTATCATAAAGTATAATGTGTCACGAAAAAACAAACTCAAAATCATTGGGATTTGTTTAAGCGCTCCAGAGTTATTACCAGATAAAGTGATACTGATTAGATTTTAAAAATTTGGCTCCGTCACTAAGGGGTTAAATGCTGCATTGAAATGTATACAAATGTTCGGATACCACATAAATTCATATCAAAGTTGTTATTTACTCTCTGTATCATCAGAAAATGACCTATTTAAGTTTTTGACTCATTACTTTCTGTTCGGTACAGAAGACTTTTCAGAAGCCTCATTATCATCACAGACAGGATTACAGTGACAGGTAATACCTGTATATCACAGTTGATAACACAGAATCCACCATTCATAAGTGATGTCCACAGCTGACCCTGCCTTTCCCTCCCACCACAATGATCTTTGCACATGGTCATTAGATGCTTCAATACAAAATATAATGACCGAGTCAGTCTATTGCTACTAATATCCATTTGGATTTCCTGAACAAAAAGAAAGTATAGGTCTACAATAGACAATTTCAAGATTTGTATTTTTTTTATTACAAATAGAGATATGAAGAAAAAAAATTCCAAAAATTCTTTAAAAACACAGTTAACCTGATTTAGATAATTTAAATATCAGATTATTTTCTAAAAATATCTGCCATATCTGCCATGGAAGTGAACATGGCTTGTGCCAACATTTACATGTTACTTACAGGCTGTGGCATGTCATACAATTAGGTTAGTAATTCTTTCGTGACATTGTGGTCCTTGAGATGGGGTTAGTTCCAAGAGAAATAGCCATAACTCCGTGACACACACCAACCTTTATGGATAGATTGAGTGGAAATCTTGAGCTCTGGGAACTCAAGTAGCTAACTACTGTACTTAGTGACGCTCACATCTGATATGCGTTTGAAATACGTTAGACGGGAGCCAGATGAAGGGTGGTTTAATTTGTTTGCAGAGGTGGACTAGCCAGTCTGCCTGTTCCTGTGCCATAAATTCAGGGTGGTTTGCTATGTTATTCCAGGTGGTGACATTTTCTCTCCTAGACGGTTGGAAGCTTTTTTTTGGCCTCTTTTACGATGTCCTAGCAATTCTTAGCTCATTTGGCGCTGAACGGTTATAGCGGTGTCCTTATCATTACTTCTTTTAAAGCTTTCTTTATACATATAATAATAATAATAATAATAATAATCTTTATTTATATAGCGCCAACATATTCCGCAGTGCTTTACAGTTTAACAGTTTCAAAACACAAGTCATAAGTAACAACGTTAACAATACAATAATTAAAGCAAAATATATCATAGTTGTTACAAATAGCTTTCTAAATAGCATTTCATGATGCCAACTTCATTGGTTTCTTTTACTTTATTATGCATTCCCTCTATGCGTGCAGACTGAATATACTGAATATAAGTGGGATGTGAACAGCTTTTTCTGAATAGTCCATAAGGATTGCTGACAAAAGTCTCCGTTATTTGGGCTAACTATAGAAGATAATGAACCACCACCACTACTCCTTTAATCTGGGCAGTTTATCGTGGTATTTTACCACTACCCAGATGTGTATAGACGAATGTAAATATATCTCAGGCTATAGTCACACATGGTTATTTTGAGGTATTCAAAAACAATGAGTTTTTCAAGCAGAAACTGTTTCAGGCAATGCCTCTTTTTTGTTGTGAATCGCAATGAATTTGGGGGGGAGAGGACATGAATTTGAAATGAATTAGGCAGGGGAGAAGACAAGGAATTGTGATGAATTTTTGGGGTGAGGGTTGGAGAGGCGACATGGAATTAAAATGATTTAGCGAGGACATGGAATTGTAATCGATTGGGGTGGTAGGAGCAACGGACATGAGGACATAGAATTGTAATGAAATGGCGGAGCGTGAACACAGGACAACGACTTGCAATGGATTGAGAAGGAGAGTATATAGGAGGATTTGTAATTAGAGTTGAGCGAAACGGGTCGGTCATATTCAAAAGTCGCCGACTTTCGCTGAAGTTGGGTTTCATGAAACGAAACCCGAACATCGCGTGAGGTCGGCCACGAGGTCGGAGACCAGAGTGCCAAAGTCGCGTTTCAAAAGATGCTTCCAGCGCCCTTTTTCAGCCAATGATGGAGGACGCACACTGTGGGCAACGCGATGACATAGGCATCGGTCACCACCATCTTTAAGAAGGGCATGCAAGTGATTGGCTGGCTTTGTGTGGCGTCACAGGGGCTATAAAAGGGCGTGAACGCCGACCGCCATCTTACTTATGCCGATCTTAGCATAGGGAGAGCTGCTGCTGTTGCTGCTGATTCTGTAGGGAGAGCGTTAGGCAGGGAAGAAGAACCAAAAAACTGCTTCTGCTGTTAGTGATTTCCACTTACAACACAACACTTTGTGTGCAGTGACAGGGGAGGCTCTACTTCTGTGCATCAGCTCTGTTGGTTATTAGGCTGCCTTATAAGGCTCCCTGATAGCTGCATTGCTGTTTGCACACTGCTGTGCAAACTGCTTTTTTAAAAGCAAAAATACTTTTCCTCCTCTTTTCTGCACAGTTACCAAGGGTTCATTTTTCCACCCTTTTGTGTGCACTGTGCAGCAGTCCTGCTTATTAGGCTGCATGCGTCCATACTTGGACTGAGAGCATCATTGTCAGCGTCCACAAATCTCTAGTGAGATCCAAAATCTCACCAATCCTATAGACACCCTCCACCTTGTCATTCACCATCCAATTTCAGCCTGTTACATTGAGGTGTAATCTCTACTGGGCCTGAGACAATAGTTCAGCGTCCTCAAATCTATAGTGAGATTCAAATTCTCACCAATCCTATAGACACCCTAAACTTTGTCATACACCATCCAATTTCAGTCTGTTACATTGAGGTGTAATCTCTACTGGGCCAGAGACAATAGTTCTGCGTCCTCAAATCTATAGTGAGATTCAAAATCTCACCAATCCTATAGACACCCTCCACCTTGTCTTCACCATCCAATTTCAGCCTGTGACATTGAGGTGTAATCTCACTGGGCCAGAGACAATAGTTCTGCATCCTCAAATCTATAGTGAGATTCAAATTCTCACCAGTCCTATAGACACCCTACACCTTGTCATACACCATCCAATTTCAGTCTGTTACATTGAGGTGTAATCTCTACTGGGCCAGAGACAATAGTTCAGCGTCCTCAAATCTCTAGTGAGATTCAAATTCTCACCAATAGTAGATACACCTTCTACCTTGTTTTACAGTACCATATAGCTGGTGGTATTTTGGGTACATTTTCACAAAAATGAGCAAGTATGGTGGAAGACGCCATGGAAGTGGGTGGGGGTTGCCAGCTGGTCCCGATGGTGGTGATGGTGGTGTTGCATCTGTTGGTAGTGGCAAAAGCACAATAGCACCTAAGGCAGGAGGTGTTGAGCCTGCATCATCTTATGGCTCCGCAAGGCCTCGAAGGCTCTCTTTTCTGGGAGTAGGTAAACCACTTTTAAAGCCGGAGCTTCAGGAACAAGTTTTGGCTTATATTGCTGACACAGCCTCCAGCTCTATCGCCTCCTCTTCTGAGGTTTCAAAAAATAAAAGCACAGAGTCGTCATTGGAGGCTCCTGGTCAGGAACAACACCTTTCCTTGTGTCCTTCACTCCTACCAAAAGTGAAGGATGTGACAGGCCACACTACCGAATACTCCATGGAGCTCTTTTCACATACCATGCCTCGGTTAGCAAGTCAAATTGTGAATTCCCCAGTCCAAGATGAATCTGACATGGAGTGCACTGATGCACAGCCACTGCTAGATTTTTCTGCTGGTCCATTCACTTAGAGCACTACATTGTCCTCGCAGTGTACTGAGGCAGAATCAGACTCTGATGAAACTGAGGTGCCCCTTCCCGCATACTATACCACTTTACACGGTGACACAGAGGAAGGTGCACATGAAATTGAAGAGGAGGTGATGGATGACCCAGTTGTTGACCCAGATTGGCATCCATTGGGGGAAGAGGGTGCCACTGCCAATAGCTCAGAAGAGGAGGAGGAGGATCCGCAGCAGGCAACGACATTGCAACAGCTGTTATCTGGCAGGACCGTAGCAGTCCAAAAACGTGTTACAAAAACCAAAGAGTTGCAGGACAGCTTGGCCAGATGGAGAAATTAGCACAGCGTGCAAGGTCTCAAAATGTCTTCCATAGTAGGAAGAGTGCAGTGTGGCACTTTTTTGAACAAAACCCTAATGATCAGGTAAAGGTTATCTGTAAGAAGTGCGCAAAGACCTTTAGCCGAGGGAAAAATCTGAGAAATTTGAATACCAGTTGCATGCTTAGACATTTAACCACCATGCACTTGCAAGCGTGGACGGACTACCAAACCTCACGTATCACATGTGCACCTGCTCTGAATGAAGGTAGTCAGCAACGCTACATCGCTTCCCCACTGTAAGCCCACCGGTTAGCACACCACCAGCAGCAAATGCCGAGGTGTCGTCGCAAGGGCAAAGCAGTTGTGGAATCACAATGTTATTGCTACGAAAGACTGAATCTAGGTCATCAGCAACACCACCAACACCATCACCAACCCTCTCTCAGTCCGCCATGTTCACCGCTAGTTCCACCATATGCAGCTCTCAAGTCCAGCTCACCCTACCAGAGACTATGAGTAGGACAAGAAAGTACTCATCATCTCATCCGCGTACACTGGCTTTGAACGCCCACATTGCCAAACTAATCTTGTTAGAGATGATGCCCTACCGGTTGATTGAAAGCAAAGCTTTCCGCGAGCTCATGGCCTACGCAGTACCACGCTATGACCTACCCAGTCGGCACGAATTTTTTGCGAAAAGCCATCCCAGCCCTCCAAGTGTAAGTGAAAGACCGCATTGTCCATGCACTCAAGCAATCAGTGAGTGGAAAGGTGCACCTCACAACAGATGCATGGTCCAGTAGGCATGGCCAGGGCCGTTATGTGTCCATCACTGCGCACTGGGTTAATGTGGTGGATGCAGGGTCCACAGGGGACAGTGGTGGTGGGACAGTGCTGTCTAGCCCACGGTAAAGAAAACAGTTGGCTGTAGGCGTTCAACCCTCCTCCTCCTCCAGAAGCGAAAGCTCGTCCACAGAGCGCAGTCGCATGAGCACTCCATCTGCAGCTGCCAGTGTTGCACACGAGGTGTCCCAATATCGAACAGCTAGTGGTAAGCGTCAGCAGGCTGTGTTGAAGATGATGTGTTTGGGAGACAACAGACACACCGCGGAGGTACTGGCCGACTACTTGCAGCGACAAACTGAGTCATGGCTGGACAGTCTACAACTTGAGGCAGGCAAGGTAGTTAGTGATAACGGCCGGAATTTTGTGGCAGCCATAGCCCTTTCAAAACTCAGACACATACCTTGCCTGGCTCACACCTTGAACCTGGTGGTGCAGTGCTTCCTCAATAATTATCTGGAGTTAACACCCCTGCTCCATAAGGTGCGAAGACTATGCTCGCACATCCACCAGTCGCCCGTACACTCCAGTCGTATGCAGAAGCTGCAGCGATTGCTCCACCTTCCCAAGCACCGCATAATTATCGACGTTGCAACAAGGTGGAACTCCACCCTGCACATGGTTCAGAGGCTGTGCGAACAGAGGCAGGCTGCAATTCATTTGTGGGAGGATACACGGGCAGGCAGTTTGCAGGCAGACATGGAGTTGTCTTGTGTGCAGTGGTCAAAGCTGAAAGACCTCTGTAAAGTCCTTCAGTGTTTTGAGGAATGCACACGGCTGGTAAGCACAGATGACGCCATCATAAGCATGAGCATCCCACTTATGCGTTTGCTCATGCAAACTTTGACACACATTAAGGAGCAGGCGTCTGCAGCCGAGAAGGAAGAGGAGGGAAGCTTTGATGACAGTCAGCCATTGTCTGCTCAGGGAAGTTTCATGGACGAGGTGGAGGAAGAAGAGGAAGAGGAGGAGGAGGATGAAGGGGATTATTATTTTGGGGTGGAGGATGCTTCTCAAGGGGCAAGAAAAAATGTTGGAGTGGCAAGATCTGGTACAGGGTTTGTTTGTGACTGGAGGGATGTGGATTTGCCAGAAAGTGCTCCTGTTCTCCCTCACCGGTCATTCCCTTTTGACTATTGGGCCAGTAAACTTGACACCTGGCCTGAACTTGCACATTATGCCTTACAGGCGCTCGCTTGCCCTGCTGCTAGTGTGTTATCTGAACGAGTCTTCAGTGCTGCTGGATCAATCCTGACAGAAAAAAGGACCCGTCTGTCGACCCAAAATGTTGATGATCTAACCTTCATTAAAATGAACCATGCATGGGTTTCAAAGGATTTTGTCCCACCGTCCCCTGCTGACACGTAGGTTGCCAGAAAAATGGCTTGCTTTTGTCCTCTTCCGCGGATTTCTCCAATTACTCCATTTGCAGCTGCTGAATGTCCAACATCAACATATGCCAATTTTTCCACCTCCCTAACTGGGCTACCTCCCCCCACAGGGCCGGGGTCACCACCTGGCGCACGCACCCGTGTGAGTGCTGTTGCCTTGGACAGGCACTGGCACAAGGTCCCTCATAGTACAATCAAGTGTCTCTGACGGTGGGGGTGCACACCCGCCGTCAGACACACCGGCATACTATGAGGGGCCCTGTGCCAGTGCCGTCACCAACAAGTGGGCCCCCCCTGCTTGCTCATGATCACAGCACTTGCAAAGTTGAAATACTTAACTCTCCCTGCTCCAACGCCGTGACGTCTTCCGCGTTTCCTGACAGAGACATTCTGATCAGAGAGCGCAATGACATCACGTCTGTACACCCTTTGCCTAAACAGTCCAAGTGCAGTGAGATGGAAGATGGGGACGACGAGGAGTCCAGACTAGTACAGGGATTCCCTAGCGAGGAGACTTATTTAATTGTTTTCAATGTTGGGACAGCTATTTTTGGGGAGCATTATACTCTGGAAAATGATATATGAGGCCAACCATACACTAGAGCACTCAAAAGGTGGACATCAGACACTGGAGCAGCATTCACAAGGCCCATTATATACTGGAGCATTAGAAATGGGGCCCATTATATATGGAGCATTATTTGGGCCCATAACACAGTGGAGCTTCATCCATGGGGACCAACATATACTGTAGCATTATGTGGAGCTCATCATATACTGTTTCAAACATTATATGGGACCAATGATTCTGTATGGAGAAATATATGGGCCTCATTACTCTGTATAGCGCATTATGCGGTGGTCATAATACTGTATGGAGTAATATACTGTCCGTTTTTGGAGCTATTGGAGAATTTTAAATGGATATCAGTAGAGTTGAGCGACTTTTGGTTTTTTAGGGTCGCGTTTCGCTTCGTGAAACCCGACTTTTCCAAAAGTCGGGTCGAGCAAGATCGTCCGATTATAGGGAAAAGTCGGGGTCGTCCCGAAACACGAAACCCAATGTAAGTCAATGGGGAATAAAAGTCGGCAGTGAGAGGAGGACAGGAAACACACCTACAGTGCCCATTTGAATGCCAAAAGCATCAATTCTTCTTACTTAAGCTTGTCAACCTTAATTAACTTCATAATACAAGTTGCGCACTGAAAAATGGGGGTTATTTGGCTAAAGTTGTGGGGGGGTAGGGCTGGCTCCAGGTTTTCATGTGCCCTGGGCGAAAGAGCGCCCCTTTAACACATACCACAACTCATCACGCTCCGATACAGCAGAGAAATAGCGGTATAGTACAATGAAAAATACTTCACTTTTTACATCTCATGACGAGGCCCATCTATTTCTCCATACAGAATCATTGGTCCCATATAATGTTTGAAACAGTATATGATGAGCTCCACATAATGCTACAGTATATGTTGGTCCCCATGGATGAAGCTCCACTGTCTTATGGGCCCAAATAATGCTCCAAACATAATGGGCCCCATTTCTAATGCTCTAGTGTATAATGGGCCCTGTAAATGCTGCTCCAGTGTCTGATGTCCACCTTTGGAATGTTCCAGTGAATGGTGGGCACCATCTATCATTCTCCAGAGTATAGTGCTCCCCAAAAATTGCTGTCCCAACATTGAAAACAATCAAATAAGTCTCCTCGCTAGGGAATCCCTGTACTTGTCTGGACTCCTCGTCGTCCCAATCTTCCATCTCACTGCACAGTATTTCAACTTTGCAAGTGCTGTGATCCTGAGCAAGCAGGGGGGGGGCCCACTCGTTGGCGACGGCTCTGGCACAGGGCCCCTGATAGTACGGTGGTGTGTCTGATGGCGGGTGGGCCGAACCTGCACTTTCATCTGCAGCTTCCGCTTTGTCACCGTGTAAGATGGAACTGTATATGGGAAGGGTAACCTGAGTTTCATCAGGGTCAGATTCAGGCCGTGTAGCGTGCGAGGGGAATGTAGTGGTCTGGGTCAATGTACCAGCAGATTCATCGAGCAGTGGCTGGGCATCAGTGCACTTGTGTCGCCCCCAGGAGTACGGTCGCCACAGTGGCATTACCTTCTTCCTAGGGAGTGTGATGTCATGCTTGGGAGCAACGAACGATCTCTCTAGCAGGTTAACTGATTGGGCGGCGTTATTCCCACGAGTCATGACCCTCCAAACAGCGTTCATGAAGGCAAAGTGTTTGTTTTACGTGGGCAGTATGGTTGCAAAGCTGAACCTTAAAGGAATGTCCAGAAGGGCACCACCAGGAGTGGAGCCTACGGTTAAATTCGACTCCACCTGGGAAACCTCAACCATGCCAGCTACAGAACAGATGCACACATTGCAAGCTTACTTCCGTTAACGAACGAGACTCCGTCATGCCCCGCGGTCCGAGTCCGGCTTACTAGAGGGACACGTGAGGCTCTGGCACATGAGATTGGCCAATAACTGGTGTGTCATGCCATTACATGTCCGTGGCTGCATGTGCGCTACACTGAAAAGGCCAGCGTTTGTCGCTTACAGGTGCAGATAACCCGCTGAACAACGTTAGTGATGGGGATCACTGATTACAATTATTACCCGCGAACAATGATTTCCCAGTAAGTGCAGGTCAACCGCAGTTCCGGAATTAGGCCTAACCGTCATTCCTGAAAAAATGAAAAACTTACGTGTGCAAACCACAGGTGCTGTAGCTTGCTTAACAGCTCGCCAGCCGTTCTCACGCCCAGTATGGATTGCACATGATTGCACAAAGGTTAGAAAGGGTACCGTATCCCCGGATAACATGTATGGATAGCATACACATTCAAAATATATGTCTATACATCAGGAGGAAGGCTCAGACGGTGTTAGGCCCAGTATGGATTGCACGTGATTGCACAAAGGTTAGAAAGGGTACCGTATCCCTGGATAACATGTATGGATAGCGTACATATTCAAAATATATGTCTATACATCAGGAGGCAGGCTCAGACGGTGTTAGGCCCAGTATGGATTGCACATGATTGCACAAAGGTTAGAAAGGGTACCGTATCCCCGGATAACATGTATGGATAGCGTACACATTCAAAATATATGTCTATACATCAGGAGGCAGGCTCAGACGGTGTTAGGCCCAGTATGGATTGCACGTGATTGCACAGAGGTTAGAAAGGGTACCGTATCCCCGGATAACATGTATGGATAGCGTACACATTCAAAATATATGTCTATACATCAGGAGGCAGGCTCAGACGGTGTTAGGCCCAGTATGGATTGCACGTGATTGCACAAAGGTTAGAAAGGGTACCGTATCCCCGGATAACATGTATGGATAGCGTACATATTCAAAATATATGTCTATACATCAGGAGGCAGGCTCAGACGGTGTTAGGCCCAGTATGGATTGCACGTGATTGCACAAAGGTTAGAAAGGGTACCGTATCCCCGGATAACATGTATGGATAGCGTACACATTCAAAATATATGTCTATACATCAGGAGGCAGGCTCAGACGGTGTTAGGCCCAGTATGGATTGCACGTGATTGCACAAAGGTTAGAAAGGGTACCGTATCCCCGGATAACATGTATGGATAGCATACACATTCAAAATATATGTCTATACATCAGGAGGCAGGCTCAGACGGTGTTAGGCCCAGTATGGATTGCACGTGATTGCACAAAGGTTAGAAAGGGTACCGTATCCCCGGATAACATGTATGGATAGCGTACATATTCAAAATATATGTCTATACATCAGGAGGCAGGCTCAGACGGTGTTAGGCCCAGTATGGATTGCACGTGATTGCACAAAGGTTAGAAAGGGTACCGTATCCCCGGATAACATGTATGGATAGCGTACACATTCAAAATATATGTCTGTACATCAGGAGGCAGGTTCAGACGGTGTCAGGCACAGTATGGATTGCACGTGATTGCACAAAGGTTAGAAAGGGTACCGTATCCCCGGATAACATGTATGGATAGCGTACACATTCAAAATATATGTCTATACATCAGGAGGCAGGCTCAGACGGTGTTAGGCCCAGTATGGATTGCACGTGATTGCACAAAGGTTAGAAAGGGTACCGTATCCCCGGATAACATGTATGGATAGCGTACACATTCAAAATATATGTCTGTACATCAGGAGGCAGGCTCAGATGGTGTCAGGCACAGTATGGATTTGACGGCCCAGATTACACAGCGGAGGAGCAGGGAGAGGTAAAGATTGCAAATGCTGGGGCCCTGCCCAAGCAAGGGGGGCCCACTCGTGGGCGTCGGTACTGGCACTGGGCCCCTCATAGTACGGCGGTGTGTCTGACGGCGGGTGTGCACCACCACCGTCAGAGACACTTGATTGCACTATGAGGGACCCTGTGCCAGTGCCCGCACCCAAGAGTCGGCCTACCCACCTGTCCAGGGCAACGGCACTCGCACGGTGTCGTGCGCTAGGTGGTGACCCTGGCCATGGGGGGGGAGGCAGCACAGTTAGGGAGTTTTAGAAAGTGGCATATGTTGATGATGGACATTCAGCTGATGCAAAAGGCGAAATAGGTGAAGTCCCAGGAAGAGGTGGACCAAAGCAAGCCATTTTTCTGTCACCCTATGTGTCATCAGGGGAAGGTGGGACAAAATCCTTGGAAACCCATGCATGATTCATTTTAATGAAGGTTAGATCATCCACATTTTGGGTTGACAGACGGGTCCTTTTTTCTGTCAGGATTGATCCAGCTGCACTGAAGACTCTTTCCGATAGCGCACTTGCAGCTGGGCAAGCGAGCTCCTGTAAGGCATATTGGGCCAATTCAGGCCAGGTGTCCAGTTTAGCGGCCCAATAGTCAAAGGGGAATGACCTGTGTGGGAGAACATCGATATGGGAGGAAAAGTAGTTTGTAACCATAGTTGACAACTGCTGTCTCCTGTCACTTTCCATCGATGCAGTATTACCAGTTGTGTGAGCGGTATTTGAAAAATCAGTCCACAACATTGTCATGAAACCCCTGTCTCCAACGCCACTTCTGCTGTGTGCACCACGAACACCTCTGCCAAGCTGCCCCCGGCCCGTACGGCTCGTGTGAGAACCATCACCGCTGCTGTGTGCTGGGAATGCCTCAAGCAACCGATTTACCAGAGTTGCTTGTTTATTAGCCAATATTAGGTCAAGGTTCTCCTGTGGCATGATGTTTTGTAATTTGCCTTTATAGCGTGGATCCAGGATGCTGGCCAACCAGTAGTCGTCATCGTTCATCATTTTGGCAATGCGTGGGTCCCTTTTTAGGATCTGCAAGGCATAATCTGACATGTGGGCCAATGTTCCCGGTGTCAATGATGCACTGCGAGTGCTGGTTGGAGGAGCACTTTCTGGCAAATCCACATCCCTCCAGTCACGCACAAACCCTGTACCAGACCTTGCCACGCCAACATTTTCACTTGCCCCACGAGATGCATCCTCCTCCCCTAAGTAATCGTCCCCATCATCCTCCTCCTCCTCTTCTTCCTCCACCTCGTCCAGGAGAGGTCCCTGAGCAGACAATGGTTGAATGTCATCAAGGATTCCCTCCTCCTCTTCCTCCTCATCAACATTGGCTGCAGACGCCTGCTCCTTAAGGTGCGTCAAAGTTTGCATGAGCAGACGCATTAGTGGGATGCTCATGCTTAGGATGGCGTCGTCTGCGCTTACCAGCCGTGTGCATTCCTCAAAACACTGAAGGACTTTACAGAGGTCTTTCAGCTTCGACCACTGCACACCTGTCAACTCCATGTCTGCTCTCAAAGTGCCTGGCCGTGTATCCTCCCACAAATGCATTATGGCCTGCCTCTGCTCGCACAGTCGCTCCACCATGTGCAGGGTGGAGTTCCACCTTGTTGCAATGTCGATAATGAGGCGGTGGTTGGGAAGGTGGAGCAATTGCTGCAGCTTCTGCATACGAACGGAGTGTACAGGCGACCGGCGGATGTGCGCGCACAGTCTTCGCACCTTCTGGAGCAGGGCTGTTAACTCCGGATAATTTTTGAGGAAGCACTGCACCACCAGGTTCAAGGTGTGAGCCAAGCAAGGTATATGGCTGAGTTTTGAAAGGGCTATGGCTGCCACAAAATTACGGCCGTTATCACTACCTACCTTGCCTGCCTCAAGATGTACACTGCCCAGCCATGAATCAGTTTGTCGCTTCAAGTACTCGGCCAGCACCTCGGCGGTGTGTCTGTTGCCCAAACACATCATCTGCAACACAGCCTGCTGACGCTACTAGCTGCTTGATAGAGGACACATCGTGTGCAACAGTGGCAGCTGCAGATGGAGTGCTCGTACGACTGCGCTCTGTGGACGAGCTTTCGCTTCTGGAGGAGGAGGAGGAGGAGGGTCGAACGCCTACAGCCAACTGTTTCCTATACCGTGGGCTAGGCAGCACTGTCCCACCACCGCTGTCCCCTGTGGATCCTGCATCCACCACATTAACCCAGTGCGCAGTGATGGACACGTAACGGCCCTGGCCATGCCGAGTGGACCATGCATCAGTTGTGAGGTGCACCTTTCCGCTCACTGACTGCTTGAGTGCATGGACAATGCGGTCTTTCACATGATGGTGGAGGGCTGGGATGGCTTTGCGAGAGAAGAAGTGGCGACTGGGTAGGTCATAGCGTGGTACTGCATAGGCCATGAGTTCACGGAAAGCTGTGCTTTCCACCAACCGAAAGGGCATCATCTCAAACGAGATTAGTTTGGCAATGTGGGCGTTCAAACCCAGTGTACGCGGATGAGAGACTGAGTACTTTCTTGACCTACTCATAGTGTCTGGGAGGGTGAGCTGGACTTGAGAGCTGCATATGGTGGAAGTAGCGGTGGACAGGGCGGACTGAGAGAGGGTTGATGATGGTGATGGAGTTGGTGTTCTTTCTGATGGCCTAGAATCAGTCTTTCGTTGATATAACAGTGGGATTCCCTGACTGCTGTGGTCTTGCAACGACACCTCAACATTTGCTGCTGTGCTAACCGGTGGGCTTACAGTGGGGGAAACAATGTAGCGTTGCTGACTACCTTCGTTGTGATCAGTTGCACATGTGGCACGTGAGGTTTGGTGTTGTGTCCACGCTTGCAAGTGCATGCTGGTTAAATGTCTAAGCATGCAACTGGTATTCAAATTTTTCAGATTTTTCCCTCGGCTAAAGGTCTTTGCGCACTTCTTACAGATAACTTTGGCCTGATCATGAGGATTTTGGTCAAAAAAGTGCCACACTGCACTCTTCCTACTTTGGCAGACATTTTGCGGCCTAGCACGCTGTGATCTTTTGACCCTCTGGACAAGCTGTCCAGCAACTCTTTTGATTTTTGGAACCTGTCTTTGGAGTGCTCCGGGCCTGCCAGATAACAGCTGTTGCGATGTCGATGTCTGCTGTGGATGCTCCTCATCTGAGCTATTGGAAGCAGCACCCTCTTCCCCCAATCGATGCCAATCTGGGTCAACAACTGGGTCATCCATCACCTCCTCTTCTATGTCATGTGCACCTTCCTCTGTGTCACCGTGTATGGTGGTATAGTGTGCGGGAAGGGGCACCTGAGTCTCATCAGGGTCAGAATCTGGCTCTGTACACTGCGAGGACAATGTAGTGCTCTGAGTGAATGTACCAGCAGAATCATCCATCAGCGGCTGTGCATCAGTGCACTCCATGTCAGATTCATCTTGGCCTGGGTAATTCACCATTTGACTTGATAATCCAGGCATGGTATGTGAAAAGAGCTCCATGGAGTAATCAGTAGTATGGCCTGCGTCATCCTTCAATCTTGGTTGGGGTGAAGGACACAAGGAAAGGTGTGGTTCATGAACATGAGCCTCCAATGATGACTCAGTGCTTTTACTTTTTACAACTGAAGAAGAGGAGGCGATAGAGCTGGAGGCTGAGTCAGCAATGTAAGACAAAACTTTTTCCTGATGCTCTGGCTTTAAAAGCGGTTTGCCAACTCCTAGAAAACTAAGCGTTCGAGGCCTTATAAAGCCAGACGATGACGCAGGCTCAACACCTCCTGCATTCGGTCCTATTTTGCTCTTGCCACTACCATCAGATCCACCACCAACACCATTATTACCAGCTGCAAACCCCCGCCCAATTCCACGGCCTCTTCCACCAGCCTTCCTCATTTTTGGTAGAAATGTAGACAAAATCCAACAAACTATATAGTAATGTAAAACAAGGTACAAGGTGTCTATAGGACAGGGGAGATTTTGAATTTCTGCAGACACTTGTGGACACTGGACACTTTTGGATTGTGTGAGGCCCAATGAATATCTGAGCACTATGTGACAGGCTCGATGGCACAGCTGTGACCAAAGTGACTAGAGGATAAGGGAGATTTTGAATTTCTGCAGACACTTGTGGACACTGGACACTTTTGGATTGTGTGAGGCCCACTGATATCTGAGCGCTATGTCACAGGCTCGATGGCACAGCTGTGACAAAAGTGACGAGAGGATAAGGGAGATTTTGAATTTCTGCAGACACTTGTGGACACTGGACACTTTTGGATTGTGTGAGGCCCAATGAATATCTGAGCGCTATGTGACAGGCTCGATGGCACAGCTGTGACCAAAATGACTAGAGGATAAAAGAGATTTTGAATTTCTGCACACACTTGTGGACACTGGACACTTTTGGATTGTGTGAGGCCCAATGAATATCTGAGCGCTATGTGACAGGCTCGATGGCACAGCTGTGACAAAAGTGACGAGAGGATAAGGGAGATTTTGAATTTCTGCAGACACTTGTGGACACTGGACACTTTTGGATTGTGTGAGGCCCACTGATATCTGAGCGCTATGTGACAGGCTCGATGGCACAGCTGTGACAAAAGTGACGAGAGGATAAGGGAGATTTTGAATTTCTGCAGACACTTGTGGACACTGGACACTTTTGGATTGTGTGAGGCCACTGATATCTGAGCGCTATGTCACAGGCTCGATGGCACAGCTGTGACAAAAGTGACGAGAGGATAAGGGAGATTTTGAATTTCTGCAGACACTTGTGGACACTGGACACTTTTGGATTGTGTGAGGCCCACTGATATCTGAGCGCTATGTCACAGGCTCGATGGCACAGCTGTGACCAAAGTGACTAGAGGATAAGGGAGATTTTGAATTTCTGCAGACACTTGTGGACACTGGACACTTTTGGATTGTGTGAGGGCCACTGATATCTGAGCGCTATGTCACAGGCTCGATGGCACAGCTGTGACAAAAGTGACGAGAGGATAAGGGAGATTTTGAATTTCTGCACACACTTGTGGACACTGGACACTTTTGGATTGTGTGAGGTCCACTGATATCTGAGCGCTATGTGACAGGCTCGATGGCACAGCTGTGACAAAAGTGACGAGAGGATAAGGGAGATTTTGAATTTCTGCAGGCACTTGTGGACACTGGACACTTTTGGATTGTGTGAGGCCCACTGATATCTGAGCGCTATGTCACAGGCTCGATGGCACAGCTGTGACAAAAGTGACGAGAGGATAAGGGAGATTTTGAATTTCTGCAGACACTTGTGGACACTGGACACTTTTGGATTGTGTGAGGCCCAATGAATATCTGAGCGCTGTGTGACAGGCTCGATGGCACAGCTGTGACCAAAGTGACTAGAGGATAAAGGAGATTTTGAATTTCTGCACACACTTGTGGACACTGGACACTTTTGGATTGTGTGAGGCCCAATGAATATCTGAGCGCTATGTGACAGGCTCGATGGCACAGCTGTGACAAACGTGACTAGAGGATAAGGGAGATTTTGAATTTCTGCAGACACTTGTGGACACTGGACACTTTTGGATTGTGTGAGGGCCACTGATATCTGAGCGCTATGTCACAGGCTCGATGGCACAGCTGTGACAAAAGTGACGAGAGGATAAGGGAGATTTTGAATTTCTGCAGACACTTGTGGACACTGCACACTTTTGGATTGTGTGAGGCCCACTGATATCTGAGCGCTATGTCACAGGCTCGATTGCACAGCTGTGACAAAAGTGACTAGAGGATAAGGGAGATTGGATTGCTTTTAAAAAAGCAGTTTGCAGAGCAGTGGGTAAACAGCAATGCCAGCCTGTCAGGAAGCCTTAAAAGGCAGCCCAACAACCAACACCACTGATACACCACAATATAGCCTCCCCTTGCACTGCACACACAGTGACTGGTGTGTTGTGCAGGCCAAATCGCTAGCAGCAGAAGCAGTTTTTTTTTCTTCTCAGCAGGACAAAAAAAAAAAATTGGGATTGCTTTTAAAAAAGCAGTTTGCGGAGCAGTGGGTAAACAGCAATGCAGGAATGTCAGGAAGCCTTAGAAGGCAGCCCAACAACCAACACCACTGATACACCACTATATAGCCTCCCCTTGCACTGCACACACAGTGACTGGTGTGTTGTGCAGGCCAAATCGCTAGCAGCAGAAGCAGTTTTTTTGTCTTCTTCCCTGCCTAATGCTCTCCCTACAGAATCAGCAGCAACCTCTCCCTATACTGAGATAGGCAGAAGTAAGATGGCGGTCGGCGTGCACGCCCTTTTATACCCCCTGTGACGCCCACCAAAGCAAGCCAATCACTTACATGCCCTTCTGAAAGATGGTGGTGACCCCTGCCTATGTCATCACGTTGCCCACAGTGTCCGTGGATCCTGATTGGCTGAAAAAGAGCGCAAAACAAACTTTTGAAACGCGACTTTGGCGCGTAAGTCGCCGACCTCGTGGCCGACCTCATCCTAGGGTCGGGTTTCGTTTCATGAAACCCGACTTTGCCAAAAGTCGGCGACTTTTGAAATTTTTCGACCCGTTTCGCTCAACTCTAGATATCAGTCATGAGATGTAAGAAATGAAGTATTTTTCATTGTACTATACTGCTATTTCTCTGCCGTATCATAGGATCATGAATTGTGGCATGTGTTAAAGGAGCCCTCTGACACTCTTTGGCTCTGGGCCCACGAAAATCTGGAGCCAGCCCTACCCCCCCACAACTTTATCCAAATAACCCCCAGTTTTCAATGCCTAACTATTATTATAAAGTAAATTAAGGTTGACAAGCTTAAGTAATAAGAATTGATGTTTTTGGCATTAAAATGGGCACTGTAGGTGTGTTTCCTGTCCTCAACTCACTGCCGACTTTTCTTCCCCATTGACTTGCATTGGGTTTCGTGTTTCAGTCGGCCTTCGACTTTTCACGATAATCGGCCGATTTCGTTCGACCCGACTTTTGAGAAAGTCAGGTTTCATGAAACCCGACTCGACCGGAAAAAAGGCGAAGTCGCTGATCTCAACTCAGCAGTTTCATTGCGGTTATGACTTGCAAACCTTTTCCCGTCCCAGTGTACAGTCAGTGGACCACTGCTATTGAGGGAAGCTTTGATACATTTGCTGTAATATCTTGATGCCGGAGATGACCCTTTCTGATAGATTCCCTATTCAACGTGAGACTGAATCATGGCCAAGAGAGGAAGAAACACCAGAAAACAGGTAGTTCACTTTTCTATCACTGGTATTAGTTCTGTCTAAAGCTGCAGCAACTTCCGGAGTCACGATGTTGACAGATCTTATCGACTTGCATTTCTTGGGAGTAAGGGAACCGTCACATTTAGCGATGCACCAGCGATCCCGACAACTATACGACCCGATCAGGATTGCTGGTGCATCGCTAAATGGTCACTAGTGAGCTGCCAAACAGGCAGATCTCACCAGCGACATAGCAGCGATAGGCGGTTGTTACTTACCTGTTAGACGCGGCGATGAAGATGTCCTCCCGCCCGCGTCCATGCGTCGCTCGTTGGCGCCAGCAGGAAGCGGCCGATGAGAAACGGCCCAGGACGTTCTCGTGCGATCAGCAATAACCAGCGGGGGAGCCTGTCGGAGGTAAGTATCACACATAGCGATATCGCTAGCAATATCGCTGCTGCGTCACAAAATCGGTGACGCTTTAGCGAAATCGCTAGTGTGACGGGCCCTTTACATGCCCTTCACCCTCATCACTATCATTGTCGGAAGCGCCGTTGTCACTGCAACTGCTGCTACTACTGCAAAGTTCAGCCGATGCTGTGGACTCCTTAACTAGTTCAGTTTTGTTTTTCTCTGTAATTCTCTCATAAATCTTCTTTCCTTGACCTTGGCCAACATTCTGTCTAATGGTCCCATTCTTCCACAATGACCTTTTTCTCTTTGAGCAAGCAAGAAGTTATGGTCTTCCTAAAGTTTTATAACTTTCCTGGCAGCATGAGCATTTCATCAGCATGAGCGACATCAAACAAATGATCAAGTTTATTAACGAATCCCCTCTCCTTGGATTCTTGTATTTTGGTTTGACATTTAGCTTTCTTCTTGATACTCTTCTATTGACTAAACAGCCTCTTCACCTTACTCATCATGTGATATTGTTGCCTTGTTGGGATTCTCGCTGTTTCCCGGAAGTACTTTGTTGGCAGCAACGGTAGCGCTGGTACATGTTGGTTGCGATTCTATACAGTGCAGGAAATAAAACCTGGTCAACACCTGTCGATTTGATGGCAGCTTAGAACCGGTAATACTGTCTGTTGTCCCTCCAAGTAACCACATTCCCCTTTCCCTGTAATTTGAAGATGCCATTTTTTCAGACAAAAGTGACTAAAGCTTTGGGAGGCCTAAATAGCAAACATAAAACCAAATTTCTGTAAAGTTTGATACTTTGCTGCTAGGGATGAGTGAATCCATATGTATTTGGCTGTGCACCTTATGGCAAGTTTAATTTTTCAAGAAGCGATGGGGCCCTTAGGAGAGTAATCAAGACAAGCACGGAGATCTTAAGCAGATCTTGGGCTATCATGGCAACCTATTGGCACCCTGCAATCACATCATGGGCACACCGATGGGTTCCTGAAATGATACGCCCCTGTTGGTGTGTGTTAAATCAGCTGTCATCTGCCAGGAAAGATTTGGGCTTAGAGTGCAAGTGCGCATCAAAGGCAGGTACTCAACATGTGACGTAAATATACATAAAATTTCGTGAAGAGTTTAATTTTAAACATTATCCTGCTTCCCCAAGAAAAAGTCATAACCAAGAATGCTATGGTGAGCCAGCAGCTGTTACCATACTGTTGGGGCAGGGTTAGATTAAGGGCTGTAGGGCCCCTGACAGTTTACATCCTGTGGACCCGCCAGTAACATGATAATGGGTGGGTATCATGTTATAGGTCATGTGATGAACTCACAGGTGCTGTATTGCACATTTTACAGCTGACAGAAGATGGGTTGAAAGGCGCACTATGCCAATTTTTTTTCTTTTATGGACAGCACTATAAATATCAAGAGAGGATACTATATAATAAGGGATAACACTATACAGAAAAGAGAGGATGATAGGAAGGAAAGGGATGGCACTAGAGATGAGCGACTTTGCCTTTTTTCGGCAAAACTTACCTGAAAAAGCCTAAAACGTTTTGGAAGAATGTTCTCTGGTCAGATGAGACAAAAGTAGAGCTTTTTGGGCAATGGCATCAACATAGAGTTTACAGGAGAAAAAAAGAGGCATTCAAAGAAAAAAACACGGTCCATACAGTCAAACATGGCGGAGGTTCCCTGATGTTTTGAGGTTGCTTTGCTGCCTCTGGCACTGGACTGCTTGACCGTGTGCATGGCATTATAAAGTCTGAAGACTACCAACAAATTTTGCAGCATAATGTAGGGCCCAGTGTGAGAAAGCTGGGTCCCCCTCAGAGGTCATGGGTCTTCCAGCAGGACAATGACCCAAAACACACTTCAAAAAGCACTAGAAAAAGGTTTGAGAGAAAGCACTGGAGACTTCTAAGGTGGTCAGTAATGAGTCCAGACCTGAATCCCATAGAACACCTGTGGAGAGATCTAAAAATGGCAGTTTGGAGAAGGCACCCTTCTAATATCAGGGACCTGGAGCAGTTAGCCAAAGAAGAATGGTCTAAAATTCCAGCAGAGCATTGTAAGAAACTCATTGATGGTTACCGGAAGCGGTTGGTCGAAGTTATCTTGGCTAAAGGTTGTGCAACCAAGTATTAGGCTGAGGGTGCCAATACTTTTGTCCGGCCCATTTTTGGAGTTTTGTGTGAAATGATCAATGTTTTGCTTTTTGCTTCGTTCTCTTTTGTGTTTTTTCATTTAAGACAAATTAAATGAAGGTAATAATACCAAAGAATTTGTGTTTGCAATCATTTTCAGGAAGAAACTGAATATTATCTGACAGAATTGCAGGGGTGTCAATACTTTTGGCCATGACTGTACATAAGGAGAGGACACTAAGTAGCAAGGGATAGAATTATGCATAATAAGAGAGGACATAATGTAATAATGGGACCGCACTATAGATAAGTGAGGACGCTATATACTAAAACATAGCACTATACATAAAAAAAGAATATTATGTAATAAAAGATGACACTGTAAGTAACAAGAGTGGACTTTTTCTTTTAGCTGCTGGTGCCACATATGACAAGACAGAGATAAATTTAATACTGGGACTTCATTACATATCAAGAAAGACACTATATACAGGGTGGACCATTTATATGGATACACCTGGGTGGGCCATTTATATGGATACACCTGGGTGGGCCATTTATCTTGAAAAGTTTTCCCCCTCCCATATACTAACGTGCCACAAACAGGAATTTGATATCACCAACCATTCCCATTGTATTATGGTGTAACCATATAAATGACCCAACCAGGTTTTACCACATAAATGGCCCACCCTGTACTTATGAACGGCTTTATGCATAGCAAGAGAAAGCACTGTGTAACAATGATGGCATTATGCATAACAAGAGAGTATACTATGCTATAAGAAGAATAAAAAAAATTATGGCTCTGGGAAGTATGGAAGGAAAAAACAAAAGCAGAAATTGGCCACTGTTAACGGATAGTGCTGTACATAATAAGAGAGGACACTATGGATGAAGCTATACAGAGCAAGAGAGAACATTTAGTAATACTAAGAGACGGTGCTATGCTTACTAAGAGAGGACACTATGAATTAAGGCTACACATAATTAGAGAGGTTGTTATGTAATAAAGGATAATTATCATCTCTCTGCCAGTCATACAATGTAGATACAGTATAAATAATTATATCCAGTAACTTCGAACTGACATCTCTGATTAGTCATTTTCTTTTGTTTCTTCTTCAACTGGTCAGACCTTTATGGCGACATCTTTTAGCTACAACTTGTCCTGATAACCATACCCCTGAAAATATCCTATGCCCTGCTCCAACCCCCAGTTTTGCTCCTCTACCCCCAATTCATTACAAATCCTTGTCTTGTCTCCTTTCTGCCTCCACTGTGCTTCTCATCTACTTATTCATTACAAATCGAGATGAGCGACTTTGCCTTTTTTTCGGGTCGAGTCGGGTTTCATGAAACCCGACTTTCTCAAAAGTCGGGTCGAACGAAATCGGCCGATTATCGTGAAAAGTCGAAGGCCGACTGAAACATGAAACCCAATGCAAGTCAATGGGGAAGAAAAGTCGGCAGTGAGTGGAGGACAGGAAACACACCTACAGTGCCCATTTTAATGCCAAAAACATCAATTCTTATTACTTAAGCTTGTCAACCTTAATTTACTTTATAATAATAGTTAGGCATTGAAAACTGGGGGTTATTTGGCTAAAGTTGTGGAGGGGGTAGGGCTGGCTTCAGATTTTTGTAGGCCCAGGGCCAAAGAGTGTCAATGGGCTCCTTTAACACATGCCACAACTCATGATCCTCTGATACGGCAGAGAAATAGTGGTATAGTGCAATGAAAAATACTTCACTTCTTACATCTCATGACTGATATCAATTTTAAATTCTCCAATAGCTCCAAAAACGGACAGTATATTACTCCATACAGTATTATGGCCACTGCATAGTGTGCTATACAGAGTAATGAGGCCCATATATTTCTCCATACAGAATCATTGGTCCTATATAATGTTTGAAACAGTATATGATGAGCTCCACATAATGCTACAGTATATGTTGGTCCCCATGGAGGAAGCTCCACTGTGTTATGGGCCCAAATAATGCTCCATATATAATGGGCCCCATTTCTAATGCTCCAGTGCATAATGGGCCCTGTAAATGCTTCTCCAGTGTCTGACGTCCACCTTTGGAATGCTCCAGTGTATGGTGGGCCTCATATATCACTCTCCAGAGTATAGTGCTCCCCAAAAATAGCTGTCCCAACATTGAAAACAATTAAATAAGTCTCCTCGCTAGGGAACCCCTGTACTAGTCCGGACTCATCGTCATCCTCATCTTCCATCTCACTGCACTTGGACTGTTTAGGCAGAGGGCGTACAGACGTGATGTCATCGCACTCTCTGACCAGAATGTCACTGTCAGGAAACGCGGAAGACGTCACGGTGGTGGAGCAGGGAGAGGTAAGTATTTCAAATTTGCAAGTGCTGTGATCCTGAGCAAGCAGGGGGGCCCACTTGTTGGCGACGGCACTGGCACAGGGCCCCTCATAGTAAGCCAGTGTGTCTGACGGCGGGTGTGCACCCCCACCGTCAGAGACACTTGATTGTACTTTGAGGGACCTTGCACCAGTGCCGTTGCCAAACAGTGTGCCCACCCACCTGTCCAGGGCAATGGCACTCGCACGGGTGCGTGCGCCAGGTGGTGACCCCGGGGAGGCAGCCCAGTTAGGGAGGTGGAAAAATTGGCATATGTTGATGTTGGACATTCAGCAGCTGCAAATGGAGTAATTGGAGAAGTCCGTGGAAGAGGAGGACAAAAGCAAGCCATTTTTATGGCAACCTACGTGTCAGCAGGGGAGGGTGGGACAAAATCCTTTGAAACCCATGCATAGTTCATTTTAATAAAGGTTAGATCATCAACATTTTGGGTCAACAGATGGGTCCTTTTTTCTGTCAGGATTGATCCAGCAGCACTGAAGACTCGTTCAGATAACACACTAGCAGCAGGGCAAGCGAGCTCCTGTAAGGCATATTGTGCCAGTTCAGGCCAGGTGTCAAGTTTACTGGCCCAATAGTCAAAGGGGAATGACCGGTGAGGGAGAACATCGATATGGGAGGAGAAGTAGTTTGTTACCATAGTTGACAACTGCTGTCTCCTGTCACTTTCCATCGATGCAGTATTACCAGTCGTGTCAGCGGTACTTGAAAAATCAGTCCACAACATGGTCATGAAACCTCTGTGTCCAACGCCACTTCGGCTGTGTGCACCACGAACACCTCTTTCATGTTGCCCCCTACGGCTTGTTGGAAAAACATCACTGCCACTGTGTGCTGGGAATGCCTCAAACAAACGGTTTACCAGAGTTGCTTGTTTGTTAGCCAATATTAGCTCTAGGTTCTCCTGTGGCATGATGTTTTGGAATTTGCCTTTATAGCGTGGATCCAGGATGCTGGCCAACCAGTAGTCATCATCGTTCATCATTTTGGCAATGCGGGGGTCCCTTTTTTGGATCTGCAAGGCATAATCAGACATGTGGGCCAATGTTCCAGGTGTCAATGATGCACTGCGAGTGCTGGGTGGAGGAACACTTTCTGTCAAATCCACATCTCTCCAGTCACACACAAACTCTGTACCTGACCTTGCCACGCCAACATTTTTTCTTGCCCCCTGAGAAGCATCCTCCTCCCCAAAATAATCATCCCCATCATCCTCCTCCTCCTCCTCTTCCTCTTCTTCCTCCACCTCGTCCATGAGACTTCCCTGATCAGACAATGGCTGACTGTCATCAAGGCTTCCCTCCTCCTCTTCCTCCTCGGCTGCAGATGCCTGCTCCTTAATGTGCGTCAAAGTTTTCATGAGCAGATGCATAAGTGGGATGCTCTTGCTTATGATGGCGTCATCTGCGCTTACCAGCTGTGTGCATTCCTCAAAACACTGAAGGACTTTCAGCTTCGACCACTGCACACCAGACAACTCCATGTCTGCCTGCAAACTGCCTGCCCGTGTATCCTCCCACAAATGAATTACAGCCTGCCTCTGTTCGCACAGCCTCTGAACCATGTGCAGGGTGGAGTTCTACCTTGTTGCAATGTCGATAATTAGGCGGTGCTTGGGAAGGTGGAGCAATCGCTGCAGCTTCTGCATAAGACTGGAGTGTACGGGCGACCGGCGGATGTGCGACCACAGTCTTCGCACCTTATGGAGTAGGGGTGTTAACTCCGGATAATTATTGAGGAAGCACTGCACCACCAGGTTCAAGGTGTGAGCCAGGCAAGGTATGTGTCTGAGTTTTGAAAGGGCTATGGCTGCCACAAAATTCCGGCCGTTATCACTAACTACCTTGCCTGCCTCAAGATGTAGACTGCCCAGCCATGACTCAGTTTGTCGCTGCAAGTAGTCGGCCAGTACCTCCGGTGTATCTGTTGTCTCCCAAGCACATCATCTTCAACACAGCCTGCTGACGCTTACCACTAGCTGTTCGATAGTGGGACACCTCGTGTGCAACACTGGCAGCTGCGGATGGAGTGCTCATGCAACTGCACTCTGTGGACGAGCTTTTGCTTCTGGAGGAGGAGGGTTGAACGCCTACAGCCAACTGTTTCCTATACCGTGGATTGGGCAGCACTGTCCCACCGCTGCTGTCCCCTGTGGACCCTGCATCCACCACATTATCCCAGTGCGCAGTGATGGACACGTAATGGCCCTGGCCATGCCTACTGGACCATGCATCTGTTGTGAGGTGCACCTTTCCACTCACTGATTGCTCTAGTGCATGGACAATGCAGTCTTTCACATGCGCGTGGAGGGCTGGGATGGCTTTTCGCGAAAAGAAGTGCCGACTGGATAGGTCATAGCATGGTACTGCGTAGGCCATGAGCTCGCGGAAAGCTTTGCTTTCAACCAACCAGTAGGGCATCATCTCTAACGAGATTAGTTGGCAATGTGGGCGTTCAAAGTCAGTGTACGCGGATGAGAGGATGAGTACTTTCTTGTCCTACTCATAGTCTCTGGTAGGGTGAGCTGGACTTGAGAGCTGCATATGGTGGAACTAGCGGTGGACATGGCAGACTGAGATAGGGTTGGTAATGGTGTTGGTGGTGGTGCTGGTGACCTAGATTCAGTCTTTCGTAGCAATAACATTGTGATTCCATGACTGCTTTGCCCTTGCGACGACACCTCGACATTTGCTGCTGGTGGTGTGCTAACCGGTGGGCTAACAGTGGGGGAAGCGATGTAGCGTAGCTGGCTACCTTCATTCGGAGCAGGTGCACATGTGGTACATGAGGTTTGGTAGTCTGTCCACGCTTGCAAGTGCATGGTGGTTAAATGTCTAAGCATGCGATTGGTATTCAAATTTCTCAGATATTTCCCTCGGCTAAAGGTCTTTGCGCACTTCTTACAGATAACTTTTGCCTGATCATTAGGATTTTGTTCAAAAAAGTGCCACACTGCACTCTTCCTACTATGGAAGACATTTTGAGACCTTGCACGCTGTGCTAATTTGACCGTCTGGCCAAGCTGTCCTGCAACTCTTTTGGTTTTTGTAACACGTTTTTGGACTGCTACGGTCCTGCCAGATAACAGCTGTTGCGATGTCGCTGCCTGCTGCGGATCCTCCTCTTCCTCTTCTGAGCTATTGGCAGCAGCACCCTCTTCCCCCAATGGATGCCACTCTGGGTCAACAACTGGGCATCAATCACCTCCTCTTCAATTTCATGTGCACCTTCCTCTGTGTCACCGTGTAAGGTGGTATAGTATGCGGGAAGGGGCACCTGAGTTTCATCAGGGTCTAATTCTGCCACAGTACACTGCGAGGACAATGTAGTGCTCTGAGTGAATGTAACAGCAGAAAAATCTAGCAGTGGCTGTGCATCAGTGCACTCCATGTCAGATTCATCTTGGACTGGGGAATTCACGATTTGACTTGCTAACCCAGGCATGGTATGTGAAAAGAGCTCCATGGAGTAATCGGTAGTGTGGCCTGCCACATCCTTCACTTTTGGTAGGGGTGAAGGACACAAGGAAAGGTGTTGTTCCTTACCAGGAGCCTCCAATGACGATTCAGTGCTTTTATTTTTTGAAACTTCAGAAGAGGAGGCGAGAGAGCTGGAGGCTGTGTCAGCAATGTAAGCCAAAACTTGTTCCTGAAGCTCCGGCTTTAAAAGTGGTTTACCTACTCCCAGAAAAGAGAGCCTTTGAGGCCTTGTGGAGCCAGACGATGACGCAGGCTTAACACCTCCTGCCTTAGGTGCTATTGTGCTGTTGCCACTACCAACAGATGCAACACCACCACCACCACCATCGGGACCAGCTGGCAACCCCCGCCCACTTCCATGGCGTCTTCCACCATACTTTCTCAGTTTTGTGAAAATGTACCCAAAATACCACCAGCTATATGGTACTGTAATGCAAGGTAGAAGGTGTATCTACTATTGGTGAGAATTTGAATCTCACTAGAGATTTGAGGACGCTGAACTATTGTCTCTGGCCCAGTAGAGATTACACCTCAATGTAACAGACTGAAATTGGATGGTGTATGACAAGGTGTAGGGTGTCTATAGGATTGGTGAGAATTTGAATCTCACTATAGATTTGAGGACGAAGAACTATTGTCTCTGGCCCAGTAGAGATTACACCTCAATGTAACAGGCTGAAATTGGATGGTGAAGACAAGGTGGAGGGTGTCTATAGGATTGGTGAGATTTTGAATCTCACTATAGATTTGAGGATGCTGAACTATTGTCTCAGGCCCAGTAGAGATTACACCTAAATGTAACAGGCTGAAATTGGATGGTGTATGACAAGGTGGAGGGTGTCTATAGGATTGGTGAGAATTTGAATCTCACTATAGATTTGAAGACGCAGAACTATTGTCTCAGGCCCAGTAGAGATTACACCTCAATGTAACAGGCTGAAATTGGATGGTGTATGACAAGGTGTAGGGTGTCTATAGGATTGGTGAGATTTTGGATCTCACTAGAGATTTGAGGACGCTGACAATGATGCTCTCAGTCCAAGTATGGATGCATGCAGCCTAATAAGCAGGATTGCTACATAGTACACACACAAAAGGGTGGAAAAATGAACCCTTGGTAACTATGCAGAAAAGAGGAAGAAAAGTATTTTTGCTTTTAAAAAAGCAGTTTGCACAGCAGTGTGCAAACAGCAATGCAGCTATCAGGGAGCCTTATAAGGCAGCCTAATAACCAACAGAGCTGATGCACAAAAATAGAGCCTCCCCTGTCACTGCACACAAAGTGTTGTGTTGTAAGTGGAAATCGCTAACAGCAGAAGCAGTTTTTTGGTTCTTCTTCCCTGCCTAACTCTCTCCCTACAGAATCAGCAGCAGCTCTCCCTATGCTAAGATCGTCATAAGTAAGATGGCGGTCGGCGTTCACGCCCTTTTATAGCCCTTGTGACGCCACACAAAGCCAGCCAATCACTTGCTTGCCCTTCTCAAAGATGGTGGTGACTGATGCCTATGTCATCGCGTTGCCCACAGTGTGCGTCCTCCATCATTGGCTGAAAAAAGGGCGCTGGAAGCATCTTTTGAAACGCGACTTTGGCGCTCTGGTCGCCGACCTCGTGGCCGACCTCACGCTATGGTCTGGTTTTGTTTCATGAAACTCAACTTCAGCGAAAGTCGGTGACTTTTGAATATGACCAACCCATTTCGCTCAACTCTACTGCTGAGTGATTGGCTGTACTAGTGTCAGGAGGAGGAACTGAAAAGTTGATGTTGGTCTCATAGATATCGAACAGCACAGGAGCAGCATAAGCTATGACTGTATTTGAGGTTCTGCAGGATTGGCAGCTCTTGGATAATGTGAAGTTTATCTCATTCGACCCTGGTACAAAGGCTGGTGCGTGAGTCCTCTTGTGAATGAAACTGCAGAAAGAACTACTGGGTTTGCCATGTAAGCACCATATTCACGAGCTAATTATTGCAAGTGTGTTTGATAAATTGTGGACGGCATCAACAGGTCCAATATATAAAGTTGTTAGAGAGATTTTCAGTTGCCTGGAATCAACTGGATAAAACCAAGTTTTCGGCTGGAATGGAAGTTGACATCGTTTCAACTGAGCTAGGTCCACTTAAGGAGTGTCTAGTTGCATTTTGCACCAACCAGCTTTCACAATGCCATCGATGAGATGATTACAATGAATTGTTAACACATGGGAGTGGTGGAACCAATGTGCCGTGGTCCGTGGAGAGCGTGACGGGGCATGACTAAGTGAGCACCTGACTCTTCACTAGAGCCCCTGATGGTGGGTTTTGGCTTAGTTCCTGATGGACGGACCTCAGGCTCACGGCAGCTGACACCCAAGGGACAGGTAACTGGAACGGCCCGGTAGGAGAGTACAAATGTACAGGCATGCACAGGAAGCACAGATGCTGGCGGGTACAGCTGTTATAGAGACAAGCACTGGCACGTGCAAGCTGCTACAGCTTTAATACAAAAAACACTTGCATGCTCGTGCTGGTATGGCTGGTAAACAGATAAGCACTGGCAGGTGCGGACTGGTACAGCTGGTAAACAGATAGGCACTGCCAGGTCCAGACTGGTATGGCTGGTATACAAATAAGCACTGTAGGTGCAGGCTGGTATATGAATGGGCATGCCAGGTGCAGACTGGTATACAGTTGGACACTGGCAGGTGCAGGCTGGTATATAGATGGGCATGGCAGGTGCAGGCTGGTATACAGATGATATTCAGACAGGAAATTCAGGGACACAAGGAAAGTACAGGCAGACAGGTACAGGACTGGTAGACTTACTAGTGGGTACTGAGGATCTGACAACTAGCAAGTGTGCAGGGTACTAACTATACACATTTCTCAGGCACCGTCATTCAGGTAGAGGTGCCTTAAATAGTAAGTGTCTCCCAGTCATTGGCTGGTGACACTTTAGGATGGTGTGCATGGCTCCCCTTGGTTCGCTAAAAAGTCTGTCAATTTTGCACTACCTCTGTCAGATCCCAGCCACATTGCCGCAAAATGACTTGACATTACTGCAAGAACTTGTGGCAAACAAAGTAATCAACAAACCTGTTGCTGAGGCAGCAAAAAAACTTTCAACAGAAACCTATAGTACCTCAGGATATAGTAGGTCTGGCTTTTTTGACAGTGAGGTTCCAACTGCAGAAAAGTTTGAGATGGTACTGGGTGTGCGGAAGGCCTTGTGTCCCACAAGATGCCTCATTACTTCATGTCATCCAACACAAAAAAAACAAATGTTTGTTGCACTGGAAATAAGCCAAGATTTTCTTCAACAAAATCCTTGTCTGTGGCACACTAATGCAAGTTACATTGATGCATCCTCATAAAGTTGCCTGATAGAAAATTGTGAAAGACGCTGCTGAACACTCCATTGAACTCATGAGTACATTCAATTCTTCACTAAGCACTCAAGAAGAACAGAAACAGTTTATTCTCCAGTGTGTGCAGAAGCATCGCCATGACTATCCTGAACCAAATAAAGCGTGTTTCATTAAAATAAGGGAACTTGTGAAAATGTAAAATTTTACATTTACTTTTCTGCAAGACATTTGTTACAAATAATTATTAGTTTTGTAATGATTGAGCCACCAGTAAACAATGTTGCAATTTTACAAAAGTTTGTGTTTGTTACAATCACACTAAAGGGAATTACTCCCAAGGGTGAGACCTAACAATTTGCAAAAACATTTTTTGACTGCCACCCTATTATATACGTATACGCTGTAATTTTGGTGTAGACCACAGGTCTAGGCAGGTGAATTTTGAGTTGGCCTTTGTGCAGAAAATTTCAGTCGTTCTCTTGGACTTACAGGCAATGACAGAACAGTGTGCGTGATCACAAAAGACTAAGAGGGATAATTTTTGGACAGTTTTATTAATTTTGAAAAGCATGACATCAAAAGTCTGTAGTATGTAACAAATTGTTGTATATTAAGTGTATACTATTTATGTACTCTGCAAGTTAGACTTATGCATCATTAGCCCAGTTAAGAGCCACACTCTCAAAATGAGTAATGAAAATGCTTAAGGCTATGTGCCCACGTTAGCGTTTTAAAACTGATAGAAAACTGGACTTCTTCCCAGAAAACGCAGCGCGTTTTTTGCATAAAAGCCACGCGTTTTTTATGCGTTTTTTTCAGCGCGTCTTCTGGACTCATAGGAAACAGCTAAAAACGCGGACTGAAGTGGAAAATAATGAGCATGCTGCGTTTTTAGCCGGTAAGCGTTTCCTATGCGGAAAAAAACGCATCAATTGGAACAAAAATGCAAAAATGCATTAAAATGAATGGGATGCTTATTTTAAGCGTTTCTGAAGCGTCTGATCCGGCACAAACGCTTCAAAAAAGCTTAAAAAAACGCAACGTGGGCACACAGCCTAATCATTAAAAACGTACATTTACTGTCCAAAACTTTTCAGACAACAGCAGTAAACTTTTAAGAGTGATTGTAATGGGTACTGAATAATTGTTACCATGTTTATCACTTAAACAGATATTGGTGTGGTAGGTAAGTATGTTTTACAGGGTCAGTAATATTCTGAATTAAGTTGCAACTATGCCTACTTCCTATTGTTGTAAATGTTTGCTATCAATAAATACCCATTCAGGGGCAGGAAACTGTGTTGACCAAACCAATCAATCAATCAATCAATCAATCAATCACAGTGTAACTTTTTTATTTTTCATCTGCGCTTTGGGTAACAAAGACACATTTTTTAAAATTAGTTTTGATAAATCCTTCCAATAATATTACATTAAAATAAAATTTTAATAGTATAAGCATGGGGAAGATTTTTACCCCTTAGGCCAGGTTCATACTGCATTAAAGCAGCCTGTTCAACACATAGCGTTGATGGGCTGCGTTAACGCTATAGCATAACGTGATCGCGTTATGCTATACCGCTAGCGCAGATGCTTCATCTGACCTAGCGGTGACGGACCCTCAGATGCTGCAGCCTGCGTCCGAGGGTCTGTCACTGAGTGACAGCACATCGCTAGCGCATGCCAATTATGGCATGCGTTGGCGATGCGCCCGATAATGGGAGTTAATGGCAGCGTTAATGGATTGCATTACACTGCGTTATGCCGTGGTGTAACGCAATCCGTTAAACGAACTGCCTTAAGGCAGTGTGACCTCAGCCTTAAAGATACAGACAATTTCTGTTTTATCCTCTAAAAAATTCATATTTTTTTAATTTTCAATACACATAACCTGATATTGGCTTTATTTTTGCTGATGAGTTGTAGTTTTGAATGACACCATCTTTACTTTAACATATAATTTACTAAAACCTAAAAAAAAAATCAAAGTGTGACAAATTGGTGAAAAAAAACAATTTCACTGTTGTTTTTGGGGTGTTTACAACATTCATTGTATTGTAAAAATGACATGACAACATGATTCTACATGTCTGTATGATAATGACAACACCACATGCAAAGTTTTTTTTACTATCATAGTGGCTGGAAAAAAATTCAGAACTTTCCATTGATGGACCTGTATAAGTGTTTACTTTTTGTTTGGAGAGCTGTAGTAAATTGCACCATTTTGAGTTACATGTTATCTTTTAATAGCTTTATATTGTTTTTTTTTGTGACAGGTGCCTAGACAAAAAAACAACAGTTTTTGTGTTTCATTTTTTTCTATATGATTTTTACTGTATGGGTTAAAGAGTTTTAGGGTATGTACACGCAACATCTTCTTCAGGCGGGTGTGCTATGAAACCCATCCAAAAAACAGCTTCAGAATGCTGAGAAGAATGCACATATGCACTGAAATGGCAAATCGACTTGCTGTTCATATGTTCAATCTTTTTTAGCTTCTATTATCCACTCCAGACCTCCAAAACCGCAAAGAGGGTAAACAAGGTGACCGTTCTTCAGGTGGATTCCGCTTGTAAGCCACTCACTATTGTATACATAATGAAAAACAGACACCAGAACCAAAGGCATTGCAAAAAATTACAGTAATTATGCCAAAAAGGACAATTCAGGAAAAAAACAGCTAGCGTTTTTTTGAAGAATCTTCCTTTTGTAAAACCAGGTGGGTACACCGACATCTAAACAACGTCATGTGCACATACCCTTATGTTTTCATAGTCTGGACTTTTTAAGGACCCAGCAATACCAAAAATGCCTATTTTTTAAAAGTATTAATTTATTTTTAACTGGGTATATCAGCGTGTTTTTAATCTTTATATCTTCTCAATTGTTTTAAATATATTTTTTTTTGAAATATTTTAAAAAATAATAACTTTTACTTCACACTTTATTTTTTAGTCCTTACAGGGAACTTCAACCTGTGATTATTTGATTGATTGTTCTAAGTAGAGCAATACTACAGTACTGCAGTATATAGGAAAAATAATATCCAATGAAGCCCATGTTATGGCTGGACTTCACAGGAATACTGTCAATACACGGCAGCAAATGTGGTGGTGGTCTTCATTAGGCTCCCCGATACCATTCCAATCTATCAGCACTCTGTGACCACATTGTGGGGAGACCGAAGGTCATCAGAAGAGATGTCCATGGAAGATCACGCTTTTTAAAGAGACTCTGTCAGCACAGAATGATTGTTCAAACCAAGTACAGGCACTCGGTGTATAATGGTGACGTCAAACTTTAAGTATACATTCCCACCTGTTTGTCTCCCCTCTATCCCCACCCCCATTCTTTGATTGACAGCTCTGGCTTCAAAGAGTCAGAGAAGGGTGGAGATTAGTGATGAGCAAATGTGCTTGAATAACGTGTTATCCGAGCATATTCGGGTTTTATCCAAGTATCTTGTGCGAGCTTGAATAATATGTTCGATTCGCTGTTAGACAAATAGGCCATCCCCGCATGTGTTGCAGCTGTCTAACAGCCACAAATCATGCAGCCGCAGGGACTTGAACATATAATTTTAGCACTACAAGATACTCGGATAACACCCGAACGTGCTCAGATAACACCTTATAAGAGCATGTTTGCTCATCACTAGTGGATACTCGGATAACACCCGAACGTGCTCAGATAACACCTTATCTGAGCACATTTGCTCATCACTAGTGGAGATAGATGGATAACAAGTGGGAAGGTGCAGTTAAATGTTTGGCTCCACCAAGAAACACAAAGCCCCTGTAGTTGGATTGAGCAGTCATTCTGTGCTGACAAGAGTCCCTTTAACTACCACAGACAGCAGTTGACATTTAAGGGGTTAATAACAGCAATTGGAGTTGGCTCCAATCATTGCTGTTAGGGCTCGCTCACCCCGCTGTATACATTGGATGAGTCCTATCCTATTTTTATCAGATAGCATTTGGACCAATATTATTCACAGAATGCTGCAATTTCACTCTGAAATCACGTCTATGGGTGTGTGGAAAACATCTGACTGCATTCCGATTTCCGCTGACTCACACAATAGTAGAAAAGATGTAGAAATTTTGTTCTCCATCTTCTCCTCACATTGTGGTATGGTTCTCTCATCTGGAAGAATCAGATCACACTATGCTGACACTCAGATTCAACTCCGAGTTTGATTGGAGTGTCAATAGCATTATCGACCCGATTTTCTCACATAAGAGAATCTACGGTCATGTGACCTTGGCCTTAGATGCGGACCTCGATAATGGGGTGGTTTGAAGCAGATGCTCCTTTTTCACACAAACTTTATTACATTTTTAACATACAAAATTGGGCTAGGAAAGAAAATTAGGTAATATTAGGAAAAGGGATAAGGAGGTTAGCTTAGATACTTTTTATCGGGAAACAAAACAGGAGGGGAAGGGAAGTCAGAGGGAAAAGGGTACAATAACAAACAAAACAATCTTACCAGTAATATTTATAGCCGTTTAACAGTGGTTAGAGGTTCACAATTGAATGATTGATTAGGGTCAAAATCAAATCAAAGTTGGAGAGAAAGAGTGAGAATAACAAATTCAAGAAATAAAACTTGACAATTGGGTATTCGTGATACCTATGGGATTCCCTGCTCATCACCAGGGCTAACCAACCAATTTACCCACCGATTACCAAACCCCGGCGCAGATTAACAAGCTGACTCCTTTTTGGATAAATTGGCCACATCAGCCTTTTATTAGTAATCAACATAACAAATTAAACATTTTAAACGTTTATCAAGGAAGGGACGGTCCTCGAAGCCCCACAATTATAACAACCTCATGTTAAGCTCCAAATTTGGTCCAATACTGAGTCCTGCCTCCAGCCGTTAAGCTCCAGCTCGAAGACATGAAACTAGACTCGATTTGCCAGCATCCGCCACAAACCCACCGGTTCCAATTTAACAACCCTCCTTGTGACCAACACATTCCCATCCACTTGAACCACCTGAGGGGGAGTCCAGGACCTATTGAAATCCCCCCCTCCGAGCCGCCATTTACTGATATCACCAACTTCGAGGACCTCCCTCCCACGCCAAGCTGCCGTGACAAAATGACAAAGAAACAGAAATGTAAACACACCCTTGCTTATACACTAAAAGGAAAACCTCATACTCTCCTCAACTGTATTGCCTGCTTGCTATAAAAAACCTCCTCGTCATTAATAACAGGGACGAGTGGGTGGGAGGGAGCTTTTGTGCTGAAGTAGGGGCACCTAAAATGGTTGTCCCTTGTAAAATGACCCCCTTATTTATAGTACCCTTCTCTGGCCCCACCTAACCCCCCCACCTACACCACTCGGCTCTGATCCCCACCCTATAGTCCTTCACATCCATTAACCCCACCCTATTCCCATATAGTTCCCTATAGGTCCCCTCAACCCTGTCATGCTGGCCTCCCTTACTAGACCAAGGTTTAGAGCAGATGCTCTTGATCCATTAAGATGCCATCTTTTTTTTAATATATTTTTTAATCACCCTAAGGGACTTTAACCTTTGATTGCTTACACTACATATACTGTAGAACTGCTGCATTTCCATATACAGTATAAACTTTGGTTTCCTATATGACTGCGTTTCAGAGGAGTACAAACATGGCTGCGAATCATGGTAGCCCCATTTGTTTCCTGCCATCACACCACGACAGGGTGGCAGGGGCTGGTGAGCTGATGCTCCAGGGATCTTGCTGTTTAAATGCTGCTGTCAGAGACTTAAGGCCCTTTTACATTTAGCGATGCACCAGCGATCCGACCAGCGATCCGACCCGGTCAGGATCACTGGTGCATCGCTAAATGATCGCAAGTGAGCTGCCACACAGGAAGATCTCACAGCGATGCAGCAGCGACACAGCGCATGATACTCACCTTTCACACACAGCGATCCAGACATCCTCCCGCCCTCCTCCACGCGTCGCTCGTCGTCACAGCAGGAAGCGCAGCAGGAAGCGCCCGAAGAGAAATGGAGCCGCCCGATCTCGCGCGATCAGCGATGGACAGCGGGGGAGCCGGTCGGAGGTAAGTATCACACATAGCGATATCGCTAGCGATATCGCTATAACGTCACAAAATCAGTGACGTTTTAGCGATATTGCTAGCGATATCGCTGTGTGTAAAACCCCCTTTACAGTGGCATATAAATAGCTAAACAGCAGCTATCATCGCAAGCACTGATTGTTGCTGTTATAGTCAGTTTACGGCTAGTTTTTACAGCCGGCACCTGCCTTGTATGGATCGGGCACAGCTCTTGAGCTCGCTAAACACATGCACACTTTGACATACATACATGCATGCATGGTGCTCAAATGGGCTTAGAGTCTGATTATTAATGCTATTTAATTTTTTTTTAAATTCTCATAATTTCAATTGAAATATAAATTATTTGTGAAGCCACGCTAAAGTATATTATATTTGGAACATCACCTTTGACAAATATATAACATCTGATATATTGTATCTCACGTTGTGCTGTGTTGTTAACCAGGATGGTTAGATGTAAATCCGTAATGCTATAAAGTTTTCATGTCTCAGGCAGATTTTACTGTTTTCAATACTGAGAAATATAACTTATTAAAACAGAAGGTGAACAGTATTTAAAAGAAATAAAAAAGTTTTTATGTTCAATTGGATTTTTCATTAGCGCCCCGGAATTATAAACCTCCCTTTTTGATTAAATCCCCAAGAAAAGATTTAGCATTTGGAAGAATAGGCTAACCATGGTGAGAAGCAGGTTGCTGTAATGTATGATGGAAGAGAATATAATACAGCTAAGCCTGGACCGGTTACTGAATAGAAGGGGCCACTAAGGAATTGTTAGCTACAAGGAAGGGTCTCAGTATTATCAGCTTTGATCTCCGACTTAGAGGGTTTTGAATGGCTGGGAGAAATGTTAATCTTCCAGACCACACCTTCAATCCATTTTTCCTCACTATTATACATAAGAAGAGGACAGAAGGTAGTCTTTTTAGCAATGAGGAAAATCAATGATAAAGTGTTGTGCTTTATGGCTATTACAATACAGTAATCAGGGATTAGATTACTTGAAAGCTTTTATTGCTACACATGTAGCCCACCTTATGTGAATGTGGTATTTTATATATTAGATTCTATGTTAAAAAATGATGTCATTTAGGAGTCCAATTTACCTGCAATATCAAAATGATTGTAATCAGGGTGGCATTTATCATTAGACCCAATAGACCTACGGTGGCAGTTTATGTGATGGCTCTTTCCCTGCACCACATTCTTGTCAAACTTTTAAAACTTTATTTGCAACTTAAAGGGAATCTGTCACTACGTTATTGCTACCCCTTCTGAGAGCAGCATAATGTAGGCAAAGAGACCCTGATTCCTACGATGTATCACTTAGTTTACTGGGTGCAAAAGTTGTGACACAATCAGAATTCTTAGATGTAGCTTGAAGCAGAGCTGAGAAAGCTAACCCCGCCCACACCAGGCTCTGGAAATTGTCTATTGAGCTGCTAATCAGAGGAAGGGGCGGAGTCGGTCTAACATGCATGTGAGATCTAGTCTGGCAGTGATTATCTTCTCATAATAAACTCTTCATTTTAAGTAAACCACAGCACACAGCCTGATAAGTAACACATCCATGAATTCAGTGTTTTATCTCCTCCATCATGCTGTCATCAGATTACATAGCAAAAACCTGCTGACAGATTCCCTTTAAAAACGGTTGTTTTCTTAAACCAGCATTTATACAGTGAAAAGTTTTACATTGATGTAGAAAATATACAGCAAAGTAAGAATTTGTTCACATTTACAAGCAACAGTTAATTTTATCAATCAATAAAATGGACAGTGAAAGAACAAGAGAACTCTAAATCAATATTTGGTGCGCCTGTCCTTTCAAAAGAGCATCATTTTTTCTAGGTACATTTGCACTCAATTTTTGAAGGAATTCGTCAAGTAGGTTGTTCCAAATAACATGGAGAACTATCAACAGATCTTCTGTAGATGTAGTCTTGCGCAAATCACTCTATCTCTTCAATTGATTGCAGACAGACTGATAATGATCAAATATTTATTTGATAAAGACTTTTCGTTTTATTACTCACTTTGCATTTTGCTAATTGATAAAACTAAAATATTAACACTCCTATTTAAAAAAAAAACATTCTTTTGCATAATTTTTCCACACCTGCCTAAAACTTTTGCATAGTGCTACAGTTGTGACCAAAAGTATTGACACCCCTGCAATTCTGTCAGATAATACTCAGTTTCTTCCTGAAAATGATTGCAAACACAAATTCTTTGGTATTATTATCTTCATTTAATTTGTCTTAAATGAAAAAAACACAAAAAGAATTGTCCTAAAGCCAAATTGGATATAATTCCATACCAAACATAAAAAAGAGGGTGGACAAAAGTATTGGCACTGTTCGAAAAATCATGTGATGCTTCCCTAATTTGTGTAATTAACAGCAACTGTAACTTACCTGTGGCACCTAACAGGTGTTGGCAATAACTAAATTACACTTGCAGCCAGTTGACATGGATTAAAGTTGACTTAACCTCGGTCCTGTGTCCTTGTGTGTACCACATTGAGCATGGATAAAAGAAAGAAGACCAAAGAACTGTCTGAGGACTTGAGAAACCAAATTGTGAGGAAGCATGAGCAATCTCAAGGCTACAAGTCCAAAGACCTGAATGTTCCTGTGTCTACCGTGCGCAGTGTCATCAAGAAGTTTAAAGCCCATGGCGCTGTGGCTAACCTCCCTAGATGTGGACGGAAAAGAAAAATTGACAAGAGATTTCAACGCAAGATTGTGCGGATGTTGGATAAAGAACCTCGACTAACATCCAAACAAGTTCAAGCTGCCCTGCAGTCTGAGGGTACAACAGTGTCGACCCGTACTATCCGTCGGCATCTGAATGAAAAGAGACTGTATGGTAGGAGACCCAGGAAGACCCCACTTCTTACCCCGAGACATAAAAAAGCCAGGCTGGAGTTTGCCAAAACTTACCTGAAAAAGCCTAAAACGTTTTGGAAGAATGTTCTCTGGTCAGATGAGACAAAAGTAGAGCTTTTTGGGCAAAGGCATCAACATAGAGTTTACACGAGAAAAAAAAGAGGCATTCAAAGAAAAGAACACGGTCCCTACAGTCAAACATGGCGGAGGTTCCCTGATGTTTTGGGGTTGCTTTGCTGCCTCTGGCACTGGACTGCTTGACCGTGTGCATGGCATTATGAAGTCTGAAGACTACCAACAAATTTTGCAGCATAATGTAGGGCCCAGTGTGAGAAAGCTGGGTCTCCCTCAGAGGTCATGGGTCTTCCAGCAGGACAATGACCCAAAACACACTTCAAAAAGCACTAGAAAATGGTTTGAGAGAAAGCACTGGAGACTTCTAAGGTGGCCAGCAATGAGTCCAGACCTGAATCCCATAGAACACCTGTGGAGAGATCTAAAAATGGCAGTTTGGAGAAGGCATCCTTCAAATATCAGGGACCTGGAGCAGTTTGCTAAAGAAGAATGGTCTAAAATTCCAGCAGAGCATTGTAAGAAACTCATTGATGGTTACCGGAAGCGGTTGGTCGCAGTTATTTTGGCTAAAGGTTGTGCAACCAAGTATTAGGCTGAGGGTGCCAATACTTTTGTCTGGCCCATTTTTGGAGTTTTGTGTGAAATGATCAATGTTTTGCTTTTTGCTTCATTCTCTTTTGTGTTTTTTCATTTAAGACAAATTAAATGAAGATAATAATACCAAAGAATTTGTGATTGCAATCATTTTCAGGAAGAAACTGACTATTATCTGACAAAATTGCAGGGGTGTCAATACTTTTGGCCACAACTGTATTTAAAAAATGTGGTTTGTGTCATCACCTTCTGAGACCCATAGCTTGTTTATTTTTCAATGGAGCGGTATGCGGACTTGTCTTTTGCATGTTGAGCTTTAGTTTTTATTGGTACCATTTATGGGTACATGACATTTTGATGGCCTTTCATTACATGTTTAAGGGAAGTGCGGTGCCGGTGACCAAAAAAAGTTAAACCTGTCATTTTATTTTTTTCTTTATGGCATTTACTATATGTGTAAATTATTTTCATCAGCGGGAAGCGGTTGGTTGCAGTTGTTTTGGCTGAGGGTGCCAATACTTTTGTCTGGCCCATTTTTGGAGTTTTGTGTGAAATAATCAATGTTTTGCGTTTCACTTCATTCTCTTTTGTGTTTTTTCATTTAAGACAAATTAAATGAAGATAATAATACCAAAGAATTTGTGTTTGCAATCATTTTCAGGAAGAAACTGAGTACTATCTGACAGAAATTGCAGGGGTGTCAATACTTTTGGCCACAACTGTATATATAGCTAAAAAATAAAATGATACCTATTGCTGTCTTGACTTCTTAATCAATCAATTATTGCTTGATCATGGATGAGATGTTATTCTTTTTCTTGCCTACAAGCACTGCAGTGGGTATGGACATCACCAACAGAGTTCAGCATTTTCAACATTTTTTTGTTATGGTCATCATATATACAGTAATTCTTCCCTCCAAACAAAAGACCATCTCTTGGTGAAAATTACTTTTTCATGGCATTTATTGAAGATCATGTCTTTTCTGTAAAGATCAAATTTTTCTGTGGCCGATTTCTGGTGCAGGGAAGCAATTGGCCACATACTGAAGGAGTGGACTGTCAGAGGACATACTGAAGGAGAGGACGATCTCAGAGGACATACTGAAAGAGAGGACTATGTCAGAGGACATACTGAAGGAGAGGACTATGTCAGAGGACATACTGAAGGAGAGGATGATCTCAGAGGACATACTGAAAGAGAGGACTATGTCAGAGGACATACTGAAGGAGAGGACTTTGTCAGAGGACATACTGAAGGAGAGGACAATGTCAGAGGACATACTGAAGGACAGGACAATGTCAGAGGACATACTGAAGGAGAGGACTTTGTCAGAGGACATACTGAAGGAGAGGACTATGTCAGAGGACATACTGAAGGAGAGGACTTTGTCAGAGGACATACTGAAGGAGAGGACAATGTCAGAGGACATACTGAAGAAGAGGACTATATCAGAGGACAGAAACTGACGAGCTCTGTCTCATCTGTGTATTGTCTTATGTTTACTGTTTAATGGTTAAGGGAGAGAGACTTGGAATCTTTCTTTTTTTTGCATTTAAGAATAATGGATGGTAAAAACTGGCACAAGGACCAATGATTGATGAGAATCACATCCACCTGACTGATAAAAGTTTTTCTTGTATGGAAATAAAAAAAAACAGATGTCTCAACGAAGCCTTATGAACTGAAAAATATAAAACATTTTCTTTGAAAGGACCATCCCTATAATAGACAATTGTTTGTGCAATTTTGGTGGTCAACCAACTGTACTTGACATAAGGGAAACCGCCAGTCCTTACCTGTGGCTTGTTTCTTGTCCACATAAAGAGATAACCATTTGTCACAAGATCTCTTTCTCTACTCCCCTTTTATCTTCGCTTCCCACAAACAAGCTTTCTCCTGTGCATCCCCCTACTCTGGAACTCTCTACCCCAATATATTAGACTCTTGCCTAACAAAAGGAACCTGAAGACATACTTCTTCCGACAAGCCTACAACCCACAGCAACCCTCATTTCACCATATCGCTGCACAGCCAGCTCTACCCTCGCCTACTGTATCCTCACACATCCCTTGTAGACTGTGAGCCCTCGTGGGCAGGATCTCCTCCTGTACCCGTCATGACTTTTACTGTTTAAGATTACTGTGCTCATTTTTATTATGTATACCCCTTTTCACATGGAATAAATGTCTCTACATTAATAAATAATAATATTAATAATCTGCCAGAAAATACATGGAATAATATTTCAGGAGATATTTGTAATTATTTAAGGTTTTCTATGTCCAGTAAGTGCCACCATCTCGAAGCGAACATCTGTATAATATAATCTGGTATTTACTATGAAGCTCCTTACAATATCACAAGTGACGTAGCATACCTACTGTATTGTCACTAATTTTAGTAGCTGTTCTAGGTGTCGCAGACTATAATGTAAGCAGTAGTAACACAGAAAACTCAGGAGTCTAGAAGAGTGAGGAATTTTTCAATGTACACAGCCCATGTTCCTTACTATAATTTGACAAAAGGTGACTCCATCTGTTCACGCACGTGTGGATCACTTCAGTGACCGCTATCAGGACAGGTGGCGGCTGAGTTTCTGTGTGTTTTCTCACCATAGTAAACATCTCCCAGGTGGGAAATCTACTTCTTAACAGCCTCTCGAAGACAAAATGAAGGGAGGGGACAAGTGTAAGCTTCCTCTAAAAGACAACATACTGTATGTTACCTTTCTGCTGTAGCAGTGGTTTATATTGGGACAAGTCACAAAATGTGGATACATTACGTATATATAACTGTATAATAACACTTAATTACAACTAATCTTTGATAACTCCTACTCAATTCTAATCTCATTATAGTAAATGGGACTATAATCGCTTACTCAGCACTTAAAATTTAAAGTAACACCTCCTTGTACATCTCTCATTACCATTTGCCAACATAAAATCTGAAATGTTTGATTTTTTAAATAATTGTTTATATTGTTTGCATATGATATAAACTGTATAAAAATATAATTATTATAAACAGTATGTTGTTTAGTTATGCAACTAAATGCCTTTTTGGGTTACATATTAAAGGGTATTGGTCACCAGATTTTGGTACGCCAACTGAAAGCAGCATAATATAAGGGCAGAGAACTTGACTCCATTGATGTATTTACTGGGCTGCTTGCTGCCATGTTGATAAATTAATTGTTTTTCTGCATATCTAGCAGTTCTCTGAATGCTGAGCGCTATATAAACCCCGCCCCCACTACTGATTGGCAGCTTTATGCCTTTGTTGAGTGTACACAGAAAGCTGCCAATCAGTGGTGAGAGTGGGGTTATGCACAACTCATGAATATGGAGGACTACATGGCAGCAGGTCCACTAGTCCTTTAAAGATCTCCTGCTGATAAAACAGTGCTGGTATTAGGATCACTGTCTCTACCTTATGTTGCTTTCAGATTAGGTGGCAAAAACCTGGCAACAGATTCTGTTAAGTAGTGGCCAGGAATTCTTGTATTTCAATTATGGGTCCAAAAATTATCAAATGAAGCAAATTTCCATCAAAACTCATCAGCCGATTCTAATATTATGAAATAAACGCTACTCCAGATCCAATACAAAGGTGTCCAATCCTGTCTTTAAGAAAAGAGGGTAAATTGGATTAACCTGCATATCAAAAGAAGAGGAAGGCCCAGATGTATAACTGTGTAAGAAAATAAGTACATCAGAGTCTACTGCTTGAGAAACAGATGCCAGGCGGGACCTTAGTTTGAGGTTTCCTTAAATAGTATGTACCAAATACCAGTGTCAACTGGAACAGTAAAAGGACAACTCTGGTATGCTGACCACACTGGTAGAGTTGTGATGAAAGCCATAATTAAAATTAGAGACAAGCAGTTTGGTGAGAAAAAGAACCCTGGCATTTGGTGGATGACTGGAAAAGAATATTATGGAGAAGTGAGCCTAAATCTGGCTATGTACAATAGCTGGAATTTGATGGGCCTGTATATTGGTGAATTGACTATCTCCTATGGAATATGTCTGGAGAGGCGTTGGCAAGCTTCTCTACACGTTGGATGGTTGTCCAGTTCTGCCACAATTATTGCCATTAATGAAATGTGAATAGGGTCCTTTTTGCCCCCCAAAAATATCAGTCTCACCTTTTTTCAAAACTTGAGGCCAGCCATTGCTTTTACAAGGAATGTTTGGCTGAAAACAATTCCTCCCAATTCAAGGCTGCAATATCTGCAGGTAGAGAAATGTTGATATTTCTGATCAACTTTTGTCATTAAAAATACAATTAAATTTTCAATTAGATGCAAAATGTTGTAGGCTAGTGTACAGTATGTGCGAGTCTGTCTCTATCTACCCGGGTGTATTTGTGCTAAGTCAATATGTATTTTTCAGTGTCCCTTACCTACAAATAGTCATAAAAAACGAAAACCCAAAAATACAGCTAGAAAGGTTACATTTGAAATAATTCAAAGCATGAACGAAGAAATCTAAAATACAAAACTTAGTTCATGCTGGATATTTGTATGCGGGAGAAAAAGGTAAACACATCACAGATCTTGTTTTGTGCCTTAAGGTTCATTTATTCGCATTTACTGGCTGCAAACCAGGGCAAACAGTAGTGCAAATAAAATGCTTTGAATACATTACTTTATCAAACAATCATTCAGTGTCTTCTTCTTAGGTAAACCATGTATTACATTCCCCTGCTCTGTAGCCAAGTGTCTGTTATGACTCTATCCTGGTAAAAAAATATTATTTGCTTATATATATATTGTATATCAATATCTAATAAACGGGTGTAGAATTATATCATAAATAATTTCTAGAGAAATACCTTTAAAAATTGTAAAAGGTGTAGATTATAGAATTAAAGTGTATCAATAATATAGGTCAAAGATACAAAAAGCAATACATTCCTAACAGCCAGAGGTATAGCTAGAGGTTGATCATGCGGTAGGCTTAGATAAAGAGATTCTAATGGAGAACATTGTGGAGAGTACCAAGACAGTGTACAGAGACTTAAAGGCCATGCACTGCTCCTTTGTGAATTTACATATGCAAATATCCTCTTCAGGGAGCAAGAGGACTTGAACTTCAGAAACCCAATTTGCAGACACATGTTTCGGGTTGTTTGCTCCTCCTGAGGCCTCTGACTGGCATCTAAGAAGCAACATTTTTCATTGTGGAGAGTGCCAGGCCAGCTTAAGGAGACTTATAGGCCATGGAATGCTCCTCTGGGAATTGAAAGGGGTTGAAACATATTTGAGTTAACCCCCAATCCAGTTTGTTCTCATAGAAATTGTCCCCTTTGACGTCACTGCTACGAACAGAAACCTACTTGGTGTTCCTTTGTCCCTGTGCTAAAACTGTGAGAGGGTTTCCAACTACCATGTGCCATTTACAGTTTTGATGGTCTCCAATGTGACACTGGGGCCTATGTGATCTTTCATGCACCAGGGCAATGCCTATCTCCTACCTCTCCTAGGCCTATAGCTATGGCCCTGCCAACTATTGTAGATGTGTTTCATAAGTAAAAAATGTATGGAACACATTGGAATTTTTTTTTTTTTTGCAAAGGACTTATATAATGAACTTGTAGCATGTAAAATATAATGGCTTAAATTTTCCAATAATATTTCAACTTTTTTTTTAGGAACAAAACATCTTGATGGCTACAGTCAGCCAAAGACATCGTGTCACCGAGATCTATCACAAAGCTCAAACTTTTCAAACAAGTCCAAGAAAGGTACATTGGAATTCGCTATAAACTTTAAAATTGCAAGAAAAGCAGTGGCACTGAAAGGGTGAAGCCTTGCTGTTAGCACAAGGACCCCAGAGGAAATCTGTGGACAGCAGTGTTTAGACTGCCTGCAGTCTGTAGTAAATATGAAATATTCATGTCCTTCACGGGCCTGTGATGTAAATCTCTTCCACAGCCAATGCTCACTACCCCAGTCTCCTAGCCACAGCCCCCTATGTCAGAAAATAAAATAAACCCATTTTGTTGGTATAACCTTCTAACAATGATGTTTATGTTTTTACAGTCATTCTCATTTTCATTGATTTGCAACATCCGTGTCCTCCATGCATCTCAGCTAATTCTCTACAGAATAAAGCTAGTGTTGGATTGTCTTCACACAATGATCGACATTAGAAAACTGATATATGTCCCTGAAACTGAAGGTTATGCTGTATTATAAAATAGAGAAAAAAAAAGGACATAATGTAGATAATAGTATAAAAGAGAACAGATATCCTTTTGGTGAAGACCAAGACCAAACTATGTCCACTGTGGATGCTAGCTAGACTGAATACTGGCCTAGTCATGGAGTCATTTTAATCCAGGCAGAATGGGGCATGTTTAGCAAAACTGTCTACTCTAAAGGCAAAGACAGACTGTACAGTCTTAAAATGAGACAAATTGATAAAGTGGTTCTCTCTGTTGGATAAATCAGTCTAATCTTAAGATGGTCATAGAATCATAGAATCATAGAATCGTAGAGTTGGAAGGGACCTCCTGGGCCATCTGGTCCAACCCCCTGCTCAAAGCAGGATTCGCTAAATCATCCCAGTCAGATGTCTGTCCAGCCTCTGTTTGAAGACTTCCATTGAAGGAGAACTCACCACTTCTCGTGGCAGCCTGTTCCACTCATTGATCACTCTAACTGTCAAAAAGTTTTTTCTAATATCTAATCTGTGTCTCTTCCCATTCAGTTTCATCCCATTGCTTCTAGTCTTTCCTTGTGCAAATGAGAATAAAGTTGATCCTTCTACAATGTGACAGCCCTTTAGATATTTGTAGACAGCTATTAAGTCTCCTCTCAGTCTTCTCTTTTGCAAACTAAACATTCCCAAATCCTGCAACCTTTCCTCATAAGACAGGGTTTGCAGACCGGTCACCATTCTGGTCGCTCTTTTCTGAACTTGCTCCAGTTTGTTGATGTCTTTTTTAAAATGTGGTGCCCAAAACTGGACACAATATTCCAGATGAGGTCTGACCAAAGAGGAGTAGAGGGAAATAATGACTTCACGTGATCTAGACTGTATGCTTCTGTTAATACATCCTAGAATTGCATTTGCCTTTTTTGCTGCTGCATCACACTGTTGACTCATATTCAGTCTGTGATCTATTAGTATACCCAAGTCTTTTTCACATGTGCTGTCACTTAGCCCTATTCCTCCCATTCTATATATGCTTTTTTCATTTTTATTGCCCAGATGTAGTACTTTGCATTTCTCCCTGTTAAAAACCATTCTGTTAGTTGCTGCCCACTTCTCCAGTTTATTTAAATCTTTTTGAATCCTCTCTCTCTCTTCTCTAGTATTAGCTATCCCTCCTAGCTTTGTGTCATCAGCAAATTTAATCAGTTTACCCTCAATTCCTTCATCTAAATCGTTGATAAAGATGTTGAACAATACAGGGCCCAGGACAGAGCCCTGTGGTACCCCACTTGAGACATTCTTCCAACTGGATGTGCAGCCATTTACAACCACTCTTTGGGTCCGATCACTAAGCCAGTTATGAATCCACCTAACAGTTGCCTTGTCCATTCCATACTTAGTCATTTTTTCAATAAGGATTGTATGAGAGACTTTGTCAAATGCTTTGCTGAAGTCAAGATATACTATATCTACAGCATTTCCTTGATCCACCCAATCAGTGATACCGTCATAGAAGGAAATTAAGTTAGTCTGACATGACTTATTAGTTAGAAACCCATGCTGACTCTGTTTAATCACTTCATTCTTATCCAGGTATTGACATACATGTTGTTTAATAATTTGTTCAAAGATCTTTCCTGGTATAGAAGTCAGACTCACCGGCCTATAGTTGCCTGGGTCCACCTTCTTCCCCTTTTTGAAGATAGGAACAACATTTGCTCTTCTCCAGTCTTCTGGCACTTCTCCTGTTCTCCAAGAATTTTCAAAGATTATGGAGAGGGGTTCAAAAATTTCTTCTGCTATCTCCTTCAGTACTCTGGGGTGTAATTCATCTGGACCTGGAGACTTGAATTCATTTAGGTTAGCTAAGTGTTTCCTCACTATCTTTCTGTTTATAGATATCCTGGATTCTTCTATTCCCTTAATAGGACAGTGAATAACAGTTGATGTTGCATTTCCTTTCTGAGAGAAAACAGATGCAAAATAGGGTCACATGTCTCCATTCCTCTGTTTCTTCAGGTGCACTTCGAATTTCTTCTCTTTCTGTAACATGAAGAGATAATTCTGCTCTGTCCAAGAACTCTTCACCTTCCTTAATGATCTTCAACGTAGCTAACGTCTCTTCGAGATTTTGCAACTTTTCCTCCAACAGGGACACAAGCTTGCATTTGTGGCATGTGAAGTTTGGCTTTTCCACTGGTAAATCTGTGAACATGTAGCAAGAAATGCAGCTCACCAAATGGCTCCTGGCCTCTTCCATCTTGAGATTTCTTAAAAACGATGAAAGATGAGCCAAATTTCGCAAATGATCTCCTCAAGACTCTTCCCCTGGTCTATTTTAAGTTTCTACCATCTATTAGTTGGCTTACTTTATTCCAGAAATGGGCTACACAATTTTGCCCATTTTTTGCGCACTGTGTCACACATGAAGTCATTACTTTTTAAGTGAGGTCAAGTCTAAAACATCATGGTGTAAAAGTCATGGAAAACAGCGTTTGTACAACAATTCGACCAGAATTCTGGCACTTTTAGCTTGTTAAATATGCACCAATACGCACAATGATTTCAAGGGTTGGACCATAAACATCTATCATTTTTCTACAGATAAAGTAAATATTATATTATCACTGTGTTCCCAACAAGCTATGAAAAGTGAGGATCAAGCCCTCAGTTGGAATAGAACAGTGATCATACATGCGTACAAGCACTCTTTTCAATGTCTTTGGGACCGACATACAGAAGCTAGCCAAGCTATGTTCAGCAGCAGAGCCCCCAACATTTACCTATCCTGTGATAAATGTTATTTATAGTCCAGCCCATTTAATTGTGCCCATTACATTCACATTTAACGATTCAGTTTTTAATTGTGTCAAAGTCATAACTAAATACGATTTAAATTTTAGGATTTCTTTAGATACAGTTCACTAGAAATCAACACGTCCATGTTTCTCCATATTACATTCATACACAAGACTATTTGTAAGGTTGCGCCCCAATGATGGGTGATAAGCGGCATTGGACTCCCCCCACCGGAGAACCAGAGAATCCTCCGTTTTGCCCTGGACTCTCTTTTAGTGGCATCCAAAGCAGTAGACCTCTCGGCCACTATGATGCACTCTCATCGCTGCACGCACCATTTGTTCTATTATAATGCTTAATCACAACTTGATCCATCTGTGTATGTGATGAAGGTCAGAGTGATTGACCGAAATGTTGTACACTCATTTTTGGATTGCAAATAAATTTGCTGCTATTTCATATCTATATGCGTGCTCAGTTCTTTTGATTTACATTGAAGTATACAAGGTCTTGGCCTCTACTAGCAAGCACACCATCCAGTCTGGAGTGCTCTGCTTTAAAGACAAATACAATAGGACCCCTGAGTTGCAGGACCCAGTGCCCAGTGGCAACCCCCTCCTGATTGGTATCATTTCAACAGTATCTACATCCAAACTGCGTATAGGGGAGTTATGGGAGGTGAGCTGTGGGGGCAATCATACTGTATATAGGTGATCTGTGAGATCCATCATGCTGTTTACAGGGAGCTTTGAGGACCATCATACATAGCAGAGTTGTGGTCTAGAGTTGAGCGACTTTGGTCGGATCGGGTTTCATGAAACAAAATTTGTTTCAGATGAAACTGGTCCGACTAGGGCAAAAAAAGTCGGAGTTTCGGCCAAAACCCGACCCCAATGCAAGTCAATGGGGAATAAAAGTTGGCATTGAGTGGATGAATGAGTGCTTGACTTTATATACCTCTTAGTGTCAGGAGTTGCTTTAAAAGCTAAACCCACTAACTAGAATTTAGCCATGTAGTTTATACTCTAGAAATTCACACAGGAATAATATAAAGCCTATTTTTAGAAAAATTAAATACCTAGGACTCCCGAGATAACAGTCTTTAAACTTTATTAAAGGTAGAAGTGCTCTTATTTCAAATATGTACTACAGACCGCACACCATACAACAAACCTCAACCAAATATTTAGCTCAAGGCTGGTTGAAAATACATGAGTGGATTTGTTTTTATCCATGAATGTGCTCTACACTCCTATCTTCCTTAGATACTTCTAGCCTGGTATTCCTGGAGGTGGAGGTACATCCCATTTCTTGGCAAGCGAGTTCAGGGCAGAGGGTGTCTCATTTTGGATTCTTGGCTGGAGAACAGGCAGGGGAAGAGCTTGCTTGCGTCTAAAGACCTCAGCACTGCTGTTAGATTTATGCCCATAGGCTTTCAACTTGTGTGGGCTATTCTGAAGTCTGAGCGAGAAACCTGGGAATGTACAAGCTTTAGCTCTGTGCTCCACTGCTTATGAGCAGAAAATGTGTGTGGTGTACAAGTTTACAGGACCAGGACAAGGTATTTTTGGGCCCTAGGCAGATGAAGCCCCTTGGGCCCCTCCCCACCTGAACCTTCAGCCCCCATGTAAAGAAATGGGTCAGAGACTAAGATAATGGGACCTCTAACACCCCCCTCCCTCTCCAATTGGGTCAGATAACAAGCTCTAACGACCACTTCCACTAGAATTGTTTCCTGTTTCACCCAAAAACACTGACAAAAGTTAAAAAAGTGGCGTACTTTAGAGGGGAGCTCAACAGGGAGTGTGTATTCATAGTTAGATATGGAATCATTCATTGCTTGCAGACCTTTTACACGGTAACAGGGACAAATAGTGATATTCATCAACGACATTCTATATTTGAAATATCAAACTCAAGGACAGTCATGCAAACGAATATTATTTAACTAGAATGGGGGCCATTTGATTTTCAATAAGTCTGTAGTCACACAGAGTGACTACAGACTTATCAATTTAAACTAGACAACCTCTTTAAGGTGTGCAGCATTTAGGGCATACCTTAATGGAAGCTGAACAGACCCCATTATTCAAGGATACGTATGATGGTTTTTATATCAGTCATGAAACAAATACAGTTTGCAACAAAACCGATGGTGGTTCTTATGTCATGTTCCTGTCTGGATAGTGGCTCGGTTGATGTATTCATGTACTGATGGTTGTTCTGACCTTGTATTCATGTACTGATGATGGTTCTGGTGCTGTATTCATGTAATGTAAGTTGGTTTATTACTTCTATAATTCTAATCTACATGTACAGGTGATTCTGCATATGCAGTCGTTATCAACATCATATGCTGAGGTTTTTAAGCTTGTAAGCTTGAAGTAATTACACACACACACACACACATATATATATACATATAAGTCATAAGGTCATGCAATTATGGAAATAGCAGGATAGATACACATGTTAAAAATATGCCAATAGTGAAACAACAGAAACAAAATTTTCAAAACATCTAGATTTACTCATTATCAAGTAGGAGCATCACACAGAAATCCTCACACTAACAAGTCTTGGCTGCTCTCAGTGAAGTTAGTAATGGTGGTCTGAGGACTGTTCTGGCAGACTGAATGAACTTGAACACGAAAATCATCAAGATCTGCTGCTAGCAGCTGCCTTTACAATTCCCCCCAATGACTTCCCAGATATGCTTTTGGAGTCCTGGGATGCTGCAGGCCAATGCAGCATGTATATATTATGCAGGGGCTTACAGGGGCTTTTCCATGGTTTTGCCCACATGGTTTTCAATCCAATCTCCAGTTATCATTGCATCAAAAAACAGGACTCATCATTGAAAAAGGTAGACCTGCATCCCACAAATACTAAGATAGACTGACCAAATTGCAATTTACCATATTTTCGCCTTATGCCGGAATGCAGTAGTTGCTCTACACTGCTTAAAGTGCAAACCATATAGCTGAACGGCATAAAAAACAACCAGTCTATTCTAAAATTTCCTTTATAAGTATATTTCAATTTTTACATTCACATTAGTATCAGTACATAGAATCAATAATCATCATAATCACAACAGTGGATAAAGGACACAGGCTTCAGTGCAAACTGTCCATATGCTGCAAAGGCATGTAGAAGCAGAAAGGCATAGATACTGTCAGAAGACCAGAGGTCTGCACCTGTGGCAATGTTTTGGGGGTACGCCCACTTCCTCAAGCACCTGCTGCGTGCTCAGAATCAGTGTATGCATTGCAAAGTTTCTCATCTTATGTATATAATAATAAGCATTAACCACATGGTGCAGAGGAACTCTGCTACTTGCGGTGGCCAATGGCCACAATATTATGGAGCAAAATTCTGAGACCGTCAGTCATAGTGGGTGGGTTAAGCTATGGCTGACTGGCCATACAGTATCACCCTAACCCCCTACAGCCATTTGAAACACATGTATGTCACAAGTTGGGTGTGTGTGTATAGAGCAGGCTCAAGAGGTAGGTACTTTGTTACACACCTACCTATAGAACTATCTGAAAATTAAAAAAAAAAACTGTCAGCAGAATTTTTCTAAGTAAACTACAGGCATTGTCATGTTGGCTGTGTTACACTGATTAAAATGATACCTGGGGTGAAGAAATCCGTCTTGTGGTTCTTGTGTAATCAATGTTAGAGGTGTTCAGTTAATGAGATGCTCGTGCTCTGGGGAGGGACTGTAGGCAGAGTTTTATCATGATGAGGAACATGTTTGTGCTTCGGGGCAGGCCTGTGTGCAGATCTTTTCTTGGTTTCTCTGGCATATAACGCCGTGATAAGAGTCTACTTAAATTCAGCCCCGAAGCATGAACATATCATTAACTGAAAATGCCTAACACTGATTACACAAGAACCACAAGATGGATTTCTTCACCCCAGGTATCATTTTAGTCAGTGTAACACTGTCAACATGACAATGCCTGTAGTTTACTTAGCAAAATCCTGCTGACAGGTTCGCTTTAAAGATGAGGATATTGTGTATCTTTGAATCTGTAAAAGTCTGATGAAAATAATTTACACATATAGTAAATGCCATAAAGAAAAAAATAAAATGACAGGTTTAACTTTTTTTGGTCACTGGCACCGCACTTCCCTTAAACATGTAATGAAAGGCCATCAAAATGTCATGTACCCATAAATGGTACCAATAAAAACTAAAGCTCAACATGCAAAAGACAAGTCCGCATACTGCTCCATTGAAAAATAAACAAGCTATGGGTCTCAGAAGGTGATGACACAAACCACATTTTTTTAATACACTTGTGGCCAAAAGTATTGACACCCCTGCAATTTTGTCAGATAATAGTCAGTTTCTTCCTGAAAATGATTGCAATCACAAATTCTTTGGAATTATTATCTTCATTTAATTTGTCTTAAATGAAAAAACACAAAAGAGAATGAAGCAAAAAGCAAAACATTGATCATTTCACACAAAACTCCAAAAATGGGCCAGACAAAAGTATTGGCACCCTCTGCCTAATACTTGGTTGCACAACCTTTAGCCAAAATAACTGCGACCAACCGCTTCCGGTAACCATCAATGAGTTTCTTACAATGCTCTGCTGGAATTTTAGACCATTCTTCTTTGGCAAACTGCTCCAGGTCCCTGATATTAGAAGGGTGCATTCTCCAAGCTGCCATTTTTAGATCTCTCCACAGGTGTTCTATGGGATTCAGGTCTGGACTCATTGCTGGCCACCTTAGAAGTCTCCAGTGCTTTCTCTCAAACCATTTTCTAGTGCTTTTTGAAGTGTGTTTTGGGTCATTGTCCTGCTGGAAGACCCATGACCTCTGAGGGAGACCCATCTTTCTCACACTGGGCCCTACATTATGCTGCAAAATTTGTTGGTAGTCTACAGACTTTATAATGCCATGCACACGGTCAAGCAGTCCAGTGCCAGAGGCAGCAAAGCAACCCCAAAACATCAGGGAACCTCTGCCATGTTTGACTGTAGGGACCGTGTTTTTTTCTTTGAATGCCTCTTTTTTTCTCCTGTAAACTCTATGTTGATGCCTTTGCCCAAAAAGCTCTACTTTTGTCTCATCTGACCAGAGAACATTCTTCCAAAACATTTTAGGCTTTTTCAGGTAAGTTTTGGCAAACTCCAGCCTGGCTTTTTTATGTCTCGGGGTAAGAAATGGGGCCTTCCTGGGTCTCCTACCATACAGTCCCTTTTCATTCAGACGCCGACGGATAGTACGGGTTGACACTGTTGTACCCTCGGACTGCAGGGCAGCTTGAACTTGTTTGGATGTTAGTCGAGGTTCTTTATCCAACATCCGCACAATCTTGCCTTGAAATCTCTTGTCAATTTTTCTTTTCCGTCCACATCTAGGGAGGTTAGCCACAGTGCCATGGGCTTTAAACTTCTTGATGACACTGCGCACGGTAGACACAGGAACATTCAGGTCCTTGGAGATGGACTTGTAGCCTTGAGATTGCTCATGCTTCCTCACAATTTGGTTTCTCAAGTCCTCAGACAGTTCTTTGGTCTTCTTTCTTTTCTTCATGTTCAATGTGGTACACACAAGGACACAGGACAGAGGTTGAGTCAACTTTAATCCATGTCAACTGGCTGCAAGTGTGATTTAGTTATTGCCAACACCTGTTAGGTGCCACAGGTAAGTTACAGGTGCTGTTAATTACACAGATTAGAGAAGCATCACATGATTTTTCGAACAGTGCCAATACTTTTGTCCACGCTCTTTTTTATGTTTGGTGTGGAATTATATTCAATTTGGCTTTAGGACAATTCTTTTTGTGTTTTTTCATTTTAGACAAATTAAATGAAGATAATAATACCAAAGAATTTGTGTTTGCAATAATTTTCAGGAAGAAACTGAGTATTATCTGACAAAACTGCAGGGTGTCAATACTTTTGGCCACAACTGTATAGTTACACATTTTGTTATTGTCTGGTAGCCCCATAATCAAATTGACCTAAAAAATCATGTTTAATGGTCAGACTTATTGCAAAATGAATATCATATAAACAAAACCCCAAAACAATGATAGTTTTTCAACATTTCACCTCACACTGAATTTTTTTTACCAGTTTTTTACCATTATTTACTCGAACCTACAAACTGGTCCCACAAAAAAACAAGCTCTCATATGGCTATGTTGATAGAAAAAAAAATGATGGGTCATGGAAGAATACAACGTATCAAAAGAGGTTTCCAGACAACAGTAAACACATTTCCTTAGGTATGGTCCAGTGGAGGAGAGGAGGAATTAAATAAAAATGCTAGCATCTACATACTTAATGGGCACCCACTTTTATGAGAGCGAATGTGTTGTCTTCCAAAACCATGGAGAGTATTTATATAAATTGTGTGAAATCACAGCAGGTGATCATTTACTAGTTACTACTGGAGTTGAGCGAAACGGGTCGAAAAAATTCAAAAGTCGCCGACTTTTGGCAAAGTCGGGTTTCATGAAACGAAACCCGACCCTAGGATGAGGTCGGCCACGAGGTCGGCGACTTACGTGCCAAAGTCGCGTTTCAAAAGTTTGTTTTGCGCTCTTTTTCAGCCAATCAGGATCCACGGACACTGTGGGCAACGTGATGACATAGGCACGGGTCACCACCATCTTTCAGAAGGGCATGCAAGTGATTGGCTTGCTTTGGTGGGCGTCACAGGGGGTATAAAAGGGCGTGCACGCCGACCGCCATCTTACTTCTGCCGATCTTAGTATAGGGAGAGGTTGCTGCTGATTCTGTAGGGAGAGCGTTAGGCAGGGAAGAAGACAAAAAAACTGCTTCTGCTGCTAGCGATTTGGCCTGCACAAAACACCAGTCACTGTGTGTGCAGTGCAAGGGGAGGCTATATAGTGGTGTATCAGTGGTGTTGGTTGTTGGGCTGCCTTCTAAGGCTTCCTGACATTCCTGCATTGCTGTTTCCCCACTGCTCCGCAAACTGCTTTTTTAAAAGCAATCCCAATTTTTTTTTTTTGTCCTGCTGAGAAGAAAAAAAAACTGCTTCTGCTGCTAGCAATTTGGCCTGCACAACACACCAGTCACTGTGTGTGCAGTGCAAGGGGAGGCTATATAGTGGTGTATCAGTGGTGTTGGTTGTTGGGCTGCCTTCTAAGGCTTCCTGACATTCCTGCATTGCTGTTTACCCACTGCTCCGCAAACTGCTTTTTTAAAAGCAATCCAATCTCCCTTATCCTCTAGTCACTTTTGTCACAGCTGTGCCATCGAGCCTGTCACATAGCGCTCAGATATTCATTGGGCCTCACACAATCCAAAAGTGTCCAGTGTCCAAAAGTGTGTGCAGAGATTCAAAATCTCCCTTATCCTCTAGTCACTTTGGTCACAGCTGTGCCATCGAGCCTGTCACATAGCGCTCAGATATCAGTGGGCCTCACACAATCCAAAAGTGTCCATCCAGTGTCCAAAAGTGTGTGCAGAGATTCAAAATCTCCCTTATCCTCTAGTCACTTTGGTCACAGCTGTGCCATCGAGCCTGTCACATAGCGCTCAGATATCAGTGGGCCTCACACAATCCAAAAGTGTCCAGTGTCCAAAAGTGTGTGCAGAGATTCAAAATCTCCCTTATCCTCTAGTCACTTTGGTCACAGCTGTGCCATCGAGCCTGTCACATAGCGCTCAGATATCAGTGGGCCTCACACAATCCAAAAGTGTCCAGTGTCCAAAAGTGTGTGCAGAGATTCAAAATCTCCCTTATCCTCTAGTCACTTTGGTCACAGCTGTGCCATCGAGCCTGTCACATAGCGCTCAGATATCAGTGGGCCTCACACAATCCAAAAGTGTCCATCCAGTGTCCAAAAGTGTGTGCAGAGATTCAAAATCTCCCTTATCCTCTAGTCACTTTGGTCACAGCTGTGCCATCGAGCCTGTCACATAGCGCTCAGATATCAGTGGGCCTCACACAATCCAAAAGTGTCCAGTGTCCAAAAGTGTGTGCAGAGATTCAAAATCTCCCTTATCCTCTAGTCACTTTGGTCACAGCTGTGCCATCGAGCCTGTCACATAGCGCTCAGATATCAGTGGGCCTCACACAATCCAAAAGTGTCCATCCAGTGTCCAAAAGTGTGTGCAGAGATTCAAAATCTCCCTTATCCTCTAGTCACTTTGGTCACAGCTGTGCCATCGAGCCTGTCACATAGCGCTCAGATATCAGTGGGCCTCACACAATCCAAAAGTGTCCAGTGTCCAAAAGTGTGTGCAGAGATTCAAAATCTCCCTTATCCTCTAGTCACTTTGGTCACAGCTGTGCCATCGAGCCTGTCACATAGCGCTCAGATATCAGTGGGCCTCACACAATCCAAAAGTGTCCATCCAGTGTCCAAAAGTGTGTGCAGAGATTCAAAATCTCCCTTATCCTCTAGTCACTTTGGTCACAGCTGTGCCATCGAGCCTTTCACATAGCGCTCAGATATCAGTGGGCCTCACACAATCCAAAATTGTCCAGTGTCCAAAAGTGTGTGCAGAGATTCAAAATCTCCCTTATCCTCTAGTCACTTTGGTCACAGCTGTGCCATCGAGCCTGTCACATAGTGCTCAGATATCAGTGGGCCTCACACAATCCAAAAGTGTCCATCCAGTGTCCAAAAGTGTGTGCAGAGATTCAAAATCTCCCTTATCCTCTAGTCACTTTGGTCACAGCTGTGCCATCGAGCCTGTCACATAGCGCTCAGATATCAGTGGGCCTCACACAATCCAAAAGTGTCCATCCAGTGTCCAAAAGTGTGTGCAGAGATTCAAAATCTCCCTTATCCTCTAGTCACTTTGGTCACAGCTGTGCCATCGAGCCTGTCACATAGCGCTCAGATATCAGTGGGCCTCACACAATCCAAAAGTGTCCATCCAGTGTCCAAAAGTGTGTGCAGAGATTCAAGATCTCCCTTATCCTCTAGTCACTTTGGTCACAGCTGTGCCATCGAGCCTGTCACATAGTGCTCAGATATCAGTGGGCCTCACACAATCCAAAAGTGTCCAGTGTCCAAAAGTGTGTGCAGAGATTCAAAATCTCCCTTATCCTCTAGTCACTTTGGTCACAGCTGTGCCATCGAGCCTGTCACATAGCGCTCAGATATCAGTGGGCCTCACACAATCCAAAAGTGTCCATCCAGTGTCCAAAAGTGTGTGCAGAGATTCAAAATCTCCCTTATCCTCTAGTCACTTTGGTCACAGCTGTGCCATCGAGCCTGTCACATAGCGCTCAGATATCAGTGGGCCTCACACAATCCAAAAGTGTCCAGTGTCCAAAAGTGTGTGCAGAGATTCAAAATCTCCCTTATCCTCTAGTCACTTTGGTCACAGCTGTGCCATCGAGCCTGTCACATAGCGCTCAGATATCAGTGGGCCTCACACAATCCAAAAGTGTCCAGTGTCCACAAGTGTCTGCAGAAATTCAAAATCTCCCCTGTCCTATAGACACCTTGTACCTTGTTTTACATTACTATATAGTTTGTTGGATTTTGTCTACATTTCTACCAAAAATGAGGAAGGCTGGTGGAAGAGGCCGTGGAATTGGGCGGGGGTTGGCAGCTGGTAATGATGGTGTTGGTGGTGGATCTGATGGTAGTGGCAAGAGCAAAATAGGACCGAATGCAGGAGGTGCTGACCCTGCGTCATCGTCTGGCTACATAAGGCCTCGAATGCTTCGTTTTCTAGGAGTTGGCAAACCGCTTTTAAAGGCAGAGCATCAGGAAAAAGTTTTGTCTTACATTGCTGACTCAGCCTCCAGCTCTATCGCCTCCTCTTCTTCAGTTGTAAAAAGTAAAAGCACTGAGTCGTCATTGGAGGCTCATGTTCATGAACCACACCTTTCCTTGTGTCCTTCACCCCAACCAAGATTGAAGGATGACGCAGGCCATACTACTGATTACTCCATGGAGCTGTTTTCACATACCATGCCTGGATTATCAAGTGAAATGGTGAATTACCCAGGCCAAGATGAATCTGACATGGAGTGCACTGATGCACAGCTGCTGATGGATGATTCTGCTGGTACATTCACTCAGAGCACTACATTGTCCTCGCAGTGTACAGAGCCAGATTCTGACCCTGATGAGACTCAGGTGCCCCTTCCCGCACACTATACCACCATACACGGTGACACAGAGGAAGGTGCACATGACATAGAAGAGGAGGTGATGGATGACCCAGTTGTTGACCCAGATTGGCATCCATTGGGGGAAGAGGGTGCTGCTTCCAATAGCTCAGATGAGGAGCATCCAGAGCAGACATCGACATCGCAACAGCTGTTATCTGGCAGGCCCGGAGCACTCCAAAGACAGGTTCCAAACATCAAAAGAGTTGCTGGACAGCTTGTCCAGAGGGTCAAAAGATCACAGCGTGCTAGGCCGCAAAATGTCTGCCAAAGTAGGAAGAGTGCAGTGTGGCACTTTTTTGACCAAAATCCTCATGATCAGGCCAAGGTTATCTGTAAGAAGTGCGCAAAGACCTTTAGCCGAGGGAAAAATATGAAAAATTTGAATCCCAGTTGCATGCTTAGACATTTAACCAGCATGCACTTGCAAGCGTGGACACAACACCAAACCTCAAGTGCCACATGTGCAACTGATCACAACGAAGGTAGTCAGCAACGTTACATTGTTTCCCCCACTGTAAGCCCACCGGTTAGCACAGCAGCAAATGTTGAGGTGTCGTTGCAAGGCCACAGCAGTCAGGGAATCCCACTGTTATATCAACGAAAGACTGATTCTAGGCCATCAGAAAGAACACCAACTCCATCACCATCATCAACCCTCTCTCAGTCCGCCCTGTCCACCGCTACTTCCACCATATGCAGCTCTCAAGTCCAGCTCACCCTCCCAGACACTATGAGTAGGTCAAGAAAGTACTCAGTCTCTCATCCGCGTACACTGGGTTTGAACGCCCACATTGCCAAACTAATCTCGTTTGAGATGATGCCCTTTCGGTTGGTGGAAAGCACAGCTTTCCGCGAATTCATGGCCTATGCAGTACCACGCTATGACCTACCCAGTCACCACTTCTTCTCTCGCAAAGCCATCCCAGCCCTCCACCATCATGTGAAAGACCGCATTGTCCATGACTCAAGCAGTCAGTGAGCGGAAAGGTGCACCTCACAACTGATGCATGGTCCAGTCGGCATGGCCAGGGCCGTTACGTGTCCATCACTGCGCACTGGGTTAATGTGGTGGATGCAGGGTCCACAGGGGACAGCGGTGGTGGGACAGTGCTGCCTAGCCCACGGTATAGGAAACAGTTGGCTGTAGGCGTTCGACCCTCCTCCTCCTCCTCCTCCTCCAGAAGTGAAAGCTCGTCCACAGAGCGCAGTCGTACGAGCACTCCATCTGCAGCTGCCACTGTTGCACACGATGTGTCCCCCTATCGAGCAGCTAGTGGAAAGCGTCAGCAGGCTGTGTTGCAGATGATGTGTTTGGGCGACAGACACACCGCCGAGGTGCTGGCCGAGTACTTGAAGCGACAAACTGAGTCATGGCTGGGCAGTGTACATCTTGAGGCAGGCAAGGTAGTTAGTGATAACGGCCGTAATTTTGTGGCAGCCATAGCCCTTTCAAAACTCAGCCACATACCTTGCTTGGCTCACACCTTGAACCTGGTGGTGCAGTGCTTCCTCAAAAATTATCCGGAGTTAACAGCCCTGCTCCAGAAGGTGCGAAGACTGTGCGTGCACATCCGCCGGTCGCCTGTACACTCCGTTCGTATGCAGAAGCTGCAGCGATTGCTTCACCTTCCCAACCACCGCCTCATTATCGACATTGCAACAAGGTGGAACTCCACCCTGCACATGGTGGAGCGGCTGTGCGAGCAGAGGCAGGCCATAATGCATTTGTGGGAGGATACATGGCCAGGCACTTTGAGAGCAGACATGGAGTTGACAGGTGTGCAGTGGTCGAAGCTGAAAGACCTCTGTAAAGTCCTTCAGTGTTTTGAGGAATGCACACGGCTGGTAAGCGCAGACGACGCCATCCTAAGCATGAGCATCCCACTTATGCGTCTGCTCATGCAAACTTTGACGCACCTTAAGGAGCAGGCGTCTGCAGCGAATGTTGATGAGGAGGAAGAGGAGGAGGGAATCCTTGATGACATTCAGCCATTGTCTGCTCAGGGACCTCTCCTGGACGAGGTGGAGGAAGAAGAGGAGGAGGAGGATGATGATGGGGATGATTACTTAGGGGAGGAGGATGCATCTCATGGGGCAAGTGAAAATGTTGGCGTGGCAAGGTCTGGTACAGGGTTTGTGCGTGACTGGAGGGATGTGGATTTGCCAGAAAGTGCTCCTCCACCCAGCACTCGCAGTGCATCATTGACACCGGGAACATTGGCCCACATGTCAGATTATGCCTTGCGGATCCTAAAAAGGGACCCCCGCATTGCCAAAATGATGAACGATGACGACTACTGGTTGGCCAGCATCCTGGATCCACGCTATAAAGGCAAATTACAAAACATCATGCCACAGGAGAACCTTGACCTAATATTGGCTAATAAACAAGCAACTCTGGTAAATCAGTTGCTTGAGGCATTCCCAGCACACAGCAGCGGTGATGGTTCTCACAAGCCGTACGGGCCGGGGGCAGCTTGGCAGAGGTGTTCGTGGTGCACACAGCAGAAGTGGCGTTGGAGACAGGGGTTTCAGGACAATGTTGTGGACTGTGTTTTCAAATACCGCTCACACAACTGGTAATACTGCATCGATGGAAAGTGACAGGAGACAGCAGTTGTCAACTATGGTTACAAACTACTTTTCCTCCCATATCGATGTTCTCCCACACAGGTCATTCCCCTTTGACTATTGGGCCGCTAAACTGGACACCTGGCCTGAATTGGCCCAATATGCCTTACAGGAGCTCGCTTGCCCAGCTGCAAGTGTGCTATCGGAAAGAGTCTTCAGTGCAGCTGGATCAATCCTGACAGAAAAAAGGACCCGTCTGTCAACCCAAAATGTGGATGATCTATCCTTCATTAAAACGAACCACGCATGGGTTTCCAAGGATTTTGTCCCACCTTCCCCTGATGACACATAGGGTGACAGAAAAATGGCTTGCTTTGGTCCACCTCTTCCTGGTACTTCACCTATTTCGCCTTTTGCATCAGCTGAATGTCCAACATCAACATATGCCACTTTCTAAAACTCCCTAACTGTGCTGCCTCCCCCCCCATGGCCGGGGTCACCACCTAGCGCACGACACCGTGCGAGTGCCGTTGCCCTGGACAGGTGGGTAGGCCGACTCTTGGGCGCGGGCACTGGCACAGGGTCCCTCATAGTGCAATCAAGTGTCTCTGATGGTGGTGGTGCACACCCGCCGTCAGACACACCGCTGTACTATGAGGGGCCCAGTGCCAGTACCGACGCCCACGAGTGGGCCCCCCTTGCTTGGGCAGGGCCCCAGCATTTGCAATCTTTACCTCTCCCTGCTCCTCCGCTGTGTAATCTGGGCCGTCAAATCCATACTGTGCCTGACACCATCTGAGCCTGCCTCCTGATGTATAGACATATATTTTGAATGTGTACGCTATCCATACATGTTATCCGGGGATACGGTACCCTTTCTAACCTTTGTGCAATCACGTGCAATCCATACTGGGCCTAACACCGTCTGAGCCTGCCTCCTGAGACATATATTTTGAATGTGTACGCTATCCATACATGTTATCTGGGGATACGGTACCCTTTCTCACCTTTGTGCAATCACGTGCAATCCATACTGGGCCTAACACCGTCTGAGAATGATAGATGGGGCCCACCATACACTGGAACATTCCAAAGGTGGACATCAGACACTGGAGCAGCATTTACAGGGCCCATTATACACTAGAGCATTAGAAATGGGGCCCATTATGTTTGGAGCATTATTTGGGCCCATAAGACAGTAGAGCTTCATCCATGGGGACCAACATATACTGTAGTATTATGTGGAGCTCATCATATACTGTTTCAAACATTATATGGGACCAATGATTCTGTATGGAGAAATAGATGGGCCTCGTCATGAGATGTAAAAAGTGAGGTATTTTTCATTGTACTATACCGCTATTTCTCTGCCGTATCGGAGCATGATGAGTTGTGGTATGTGTTAAAGGGGCGCTCTTTCACCCAGGGCACATGAAAACCTGGAGCCAGCCCTCCCCCCCACAGTCTGTAGCCAAATAACCCCCATTTTTCAGTGCGTAACTTGTATTATGAAGTTAATTAAGGTTGACAAGCTTAAGTAAGAAGAATTGATGCTTTTGGCATTCAAATGGGCACTGTTGGTGTGTTTCCTGTCCTCCTCTCACTGCCGACTTTTATTCCCCAATGACTTACATTGGGTTTCGTGTTTCGGGACGACCCCGACTTTTCCCTATAATCGGACGATCTTGCTCGACCCGACTTTTGGAAAAGTCGGGTTTCACGAAACGAAACGCGACCCTAAAAAACCAAAAGTCGCTCAACTCTAGTTACTACCCTCTCCAATCCTTATCACAACAGCCAGACAATCTCATCACAGATTGTAAACTAAGGACAGTTCTATTTCTCAATGAGCCTGACCTGATGCTTATACAGTGTAGGTCAAAATTTTGGACACACCTGTTCATGTAGAGGTTTTCCTTTTTTGTATTGGAATGTGTACATTGTAGATTCAGACACAAGGCAGTATAACCAAGACAGAACATGCAAAGAAACAAAGAGTAAAAAAGGGCATGTGAAACAAATTAGAATATGCGTTAAAACTTAGATTATTCATTGTATCCCCCCTTTTAGTCTGGTGACTGCTGTACACTCCCTCAGTATTTTCTGAAGCAATTTCATCAGATAGTAACTTGGAATATCTAACAGTCTTGAAGGAATTCCCAGAAGTGCTGAGCAGACTTGAGAGAATTTGTTCTGATTTGGTCACCAAATCAGAATTTGCCATATTCGTACCATATTAGTTCCCTATTCGTGCCAAATGTATGTTTGATGATTGGTTTAGAACATATTCAGTAGTGTCTACTCCCATTGACTCTAATGACTTTCATCTGTCTTCGACGAATATTGCAAAAACAATATTCGCTGCCGATTGTATTCGGAACCGAATCCAAACAAGCTTGCTGAACTCTAGTGCTGAGCACCAGTTGGCTTATTTGCCTTCACTGTGTGGTCCAGCTTATCCTACACCATCTCAGTTGGGCTGAGGTCAGGTGATTGAGGAGGCCACTTCATCTGACGCGGTACTCCATCCCTCTCCTTGTTCACATAGCTCTTACATAGCCTGTATGTGTGTTTTGGATCATTGTCCTGTTGAAATACACATAATGGTCCCACTAAAAGCAAACCAGATGAAATGCTTTGGTAGCCATGTTGGGAAAGTGTTGGTTATTCATTCCAAATTTAAAGCACAGTGTCACCAGCAAATCTACTCACACCATCATACCTTCCCCTCCATGCTTCAGGTGGAAATCATCTATGTAAAAACTACTTTTGCGTCTCACAAAGACAAGGCAGTTGGTACCAAAAATCTAAAATTTTGACTCATGAAACAACAGTACAGATTTCCATTGATCTAATGTCCAGTCTTAGTGTTGCTTGGCTCAAACAAGTCTCTTCTTGTTTGTGGCCCTCAATAATGGCTTCTTTGCAGCAATTCCATCATAAAAATCTGTTTTCCACAGTTTCATCTGGACAGCTGAGATGTGTTTGCTATTTGTATGTGCATCATTTATAATGGCTGTTATATGATGGTTGCAAACACTTTCAGAAGGCTAGTAATTCAACAATTGAACTGCCGAGTAGGCATACCTGTTCATTGGAATCCATTCGAGGTGTACCTGATGAAGCTGCGTGAAAGAATGCCAAGGTGATGTAAAGCTGTTATAAGAGTGCAAGGGGGGTACTTTGAAGAATCTAAAGCTTTAGGCTTTATTCACACATCAGTATTTTGATCAGTATTTCATTAGTATTTGTATGCCAAAACTAGGAGTGTCTCCATAACACAGAATAGGAGTCAATCTTTCAATTATAGTTTTTCTCAGTAAGTTCCACTTCTGGAATACTAATGTGTGAATAAGTCTTTCACATTTTTTTACTTCTTGTTTTCCAATGTATCCCTACATGATTTTGCTTGCTGCATTCTGAACCTACCATGTGCACATTGCTATAAGTTCAATGAATTGCATGAAACCATTGCGTAGACATAATGTGTCCTCAATCATTGTAATTTGCTAATGACTGATCACAGAGACAGAATGCTTTAGATTGTCAGCCAGTGTTATTAGCATCTACCGTAATTTGTTCTTGGAGCATGGTAACGCTGATCACATTTGTTGGTGGGTATTTCATTTGAACAAAAAGGCAGAAAGTGGACTACATTGCTAATAGAATCATTGTAATAAGCTTTACTTCTCAGTATGACTTTTCATTAGATTCACTATTTTATACTACTAAAAAGTTACACTGACTCTGTACGGTCTATTCCAGTTGTACGGACATTGGATTGCTGGTGCCAATTACTGGCATTGGTGCATTGGTCACCACGGCCGTCAGTGTCAGTTAGTCTGTCTCGGCAGTCAGTCTCGCTGGAGAAGGAACAAATAAGACCAGCAAAGAATCTTGGCAGCAATAGAAGAGGTACAGTGTGAATAGGTAGGGTGGGTATGGTTTATTTGATTTTTTCTGGTATTATTAGAGCCTGCTGAAAAGCTTTTTTAACCCCTTGGTCCCCAAGCCTGTTTTTACCTTCATTAACAGGTCAAATTTTAAACTTCTGATTAGTGACACTTTACGAGGTAATAACTCTGGAATGCTTCAATGGATCCCACTGATTCTGAAAATGCTTTTGCGTGACACATTATGTTTCATGATAGTGGTAAAATTTGTTCAATATGATTTGTGTTTATTTGTGAAAAAAAACAGAAATTAGGCAAAATTTAGCAATTTTCAAACATTTAATTTTTATGCCCTTAAATCAGAGAGTTGTGTGATACAACATACTTGTAGTTAATAAATAACATTTCCCACATGTCTACTTTACATCAGTACAATTTTTTAAACATAATTTTTTTTTGTTAAGAAGTTATAAGGGTTAAAAGTTGACCAACGATTTCTTTTTTTTCCAACAAAATTTACAAAACCATTTTTTTAGAGACCACCTCACATTTGAAGTGACTTTGAGGGGCCTAAAGGTGTTCAAAACCACATTCAATAGGTTTGTTAACGCTTCAGGTGATTCACAGGAATTAATGGAATATTTAAGAAAAAAAAGATCAATAAACTTTTTTTCACAAAAATTTTACTTTAGACCCATTTTTTTATTTTTAAAAGGGTAACAGGAGAAAATGGACCACAAATTTTGTTGTGCAATTTCTCCTGAGCAAAAACCAGTGTTTGGGCACATGGCAGGGCTTGGAAGGGAAGGAGTGCAATTTGACTTTTTGAATGTAAAGTTGGCAGGAAAAATTAGAGGACACCATGTCACATTTGGAGAGCCCCTTATGTACCTAAACAATGGAAACCGCCCACAAGTGACCCCATTTTGGAAACTAAACCCCCCAAGAAACTTATCTAGATGTGTGATCAGCACCTTGAACCCCCAAATACTTCACAGAAGTTTATCACATTGAGCCGTGAAAATAATGAAATCACATTTGTCCACAAATGTTTTTTCGCTCCAAATTTTACATTTTCACAAGGGTAATAGGAGAAATTGCACCATACAATTTGTTGTGCAATTTCTCCTGAATATGCAGATGTCCAATATGTTGGCGAAAACTACTGTTTGGACACACAACAGGGCTTGGAAGGGAAGGAGCACCATTTGACTTTTTGAATGCAAAATTTACTGGAACAATTAGCAAATGCCATGTCGTGTTTGTAGAGCCCCTGATGTGTCTAAACAGTGGAAACTGCTCACAATTGACACCATTTTGGAAAATAGACTCCTCAGGGAACTTATCTAAATGTGTCGTGAGCACCTTGAACCCCCAGATGCTTCACAAAAGTTTATAATATTGATGTGTGAACATAAAATAATCAAATTTTTCCCACAAAAATGTTTTATAGCCCCAAATGTTGCATTTTCACAAGGGTAACATGAGAAATTGCATAATACAGTTTGTTATGTAATTACTCCTAAAGTACACCGATACCCCATTTGTGGAGTAAAACTTCTGTTTGGGTGCACAACAGGGCTTGAAAGCGTAGGATCACCATTAGACTTTTTGAATAATAAAATTGCTGGAATAAATTGCGGACGTCATGTTGCGTTTGGAGAGCCCCTGATGTGTCTAAACAGTGGATACCCCCACAAGTGACACCATTTTGGAAACTAGACCCCTCACGAAACTTACATTGATGTGTGGTGAGCACCTTAATCCCCAAGATGCTTCACAGAAGGTTATAACATAGAGCCGTGAAAATAAAAAAATCATATTTTTGGAACGCAGACTTTGATGGAATGGTCTTCGGGTGTCATGTCAAGTTTGGAGAGGCCCCGAGGTGCTTAAAAAGTGGAATCCCCCATAAGTGACCCCACTTTGAAAACTAGACCCCTCAAGGAATTTATCTAGATGTGGTGAGCACCTTGAACTCACAGGTGCTTCACAGAATTTTACAACCTTGATCTGTGAAAATGAAAAAAATATAGTTTTCCTACAAAAATGTTGTTTTTCCTCAAATTTTTTTCATTTTCACAAGGATAGGAGAAAATAGACCACAAAATTCATTGTGCAATTTCTAGTATCGAGTATGCTGATACCCCATATGTTGTTGAAAACTACTTCTGAGGCATAGTGCAAAGCTCAGAAGGGAAGAAGCGCCATATTGGGGTTCAGATTTTGCTGGACTGGTTTGAGGGTGCCATATCACATTGGTAGAACCCCTGAGATGCCAGAATAGCAGAACCCCCAACAGATCACGAACCTGAAGACGGACCAGAGCCCACGTGCTTTTTTTTGTGGATTGAGTTGAAGCTTTTATTAGGAACATTTTACATAACATTTTTGATCACATTTATCTGACGCTCTATGCTGAGCAAGAACATCGGGGTTTCCATTTAAATCTCTGATTGATGTGATTCAGAAGAATCTCCTGAGGGATCCATTCACTATAATGAGGCAGCTGAGTTACTCTACACTCCGTCTGGCCTCTGTTCAGCGTTGTTTTTTTTTCAGAAGTGCACAAAACTGTGGCATACTGAATTTTTATTCACGCCTAAAAAGACGGACCCACCAGACCATAGGCCAGACAGCATCCACAGGGCTTCCATCTGCCTCATTACAGGGAATATTCTGCCTGGGGTTCCATCTGAATCACATATTTCTGAGATTTACATGGAAACCCAGGTGTAAGCTTAACTGTGATCGTTGGGAGGCAGAATGAACAAAGCAACAGCAGGTGAAGAATATTTTATTTATTTTTAATGCCGTTTCTTGTTCTGTATAAATGATTAGCCGACATTATTTTTCAGGCCATTGCAATGACAGTTTTCAGTGGGGTTCAGGTCTGGAAATTGGGCTGGCCATAACAGGGATTTGATGTGGTGGTCCTTCATCCACACATTGATTGACCTAGCTGTTTGGCATGGCGCATTGTCCTGCCAGAAAAAACAGTCCTCAGGGTTGAGGAACATTGTCTGAACAGAAAGAATCAGCTGTTTTTCCAGGATAACTTTGTTTGCAGCTTGATTCATACGTCATTAGCAAAGATTAACCTGCCCAATGCCAACCTTGCTGAAGCAACCCCTGATCATCACCAATCCTCCACCAAATTTCACAGTGGGTGCAAGACACTGTGCCTTGTACACCCCTCCAGGTCTCCGACTAACCATTAGATGATGAGGTGTTGGGCAAAGCTGAAAATTAGACTCATCAGAGAAGATTACCTTACTCCAGTCCTCTATGGTCCAATCCTTAGGGTCTTTGGCAAACTTCAGCCTGGCTCTCCTTTGCTTCTCATTGATGAAAGGCTTTTTTCTAGCTTTACATAACTTGAGCCCTGCTTCTAGGAGCCTGTTACAAACTGTTCTTACCGTGCACTTCACCCCAGCTTCCATCTGCCATTCCTGTAGGTCACTTGATGTCATCCTGCGGTTGCTGAGTGACATTCAAATAAGATAACGGTCATCCCAGTCAGTGGAGAGTCGTGTTCTCCCTCTACCGGTCTGTAGCTTTGTTGTCCCCAGTGTTTGCTGCTTGACCTTGTTGTAATGCAATCTTAGAAATTTTAAAGATGGAGGCAACATGGCGCTCACTGTATCCCTCTGCTAGTAAAGCCAGAATTGAGCCCTTCTTTTCCTCACTCAAGACTTTTCTTTTCAACTCCTTTGGCATGGTTAAAAGTTATTTTTTCATTCCTATTACTTTTGAGATATTACTAGCACTTGTTTTGCCATTCAGTTTGTCCTATTGCAAGAGGATTGTTAACACCACAGCAGGGTTTTTTTTACCACAGCAGGGTTTTTATACTTTCCTTTGTTAAATAAGATTTGGTTCAGGTGATCACCTAATCAGAAGCACATTAAGTAGAATGAGGTGTACTCTGGTTGGAATTCAACTGACACTGGAATGGAATGGCTGTCAGACATGTAGTGAAGCTGATTTGTATAAAACTGTGCAGTGGTCTCCTGATTTTTGCCAGAGCTATATATACTGTATCGGTTGGGAACTACTTCCTGACCATGAAATATATATACTGAAAATGTCAGGGAAGGGTTAAAATAAAAGTCATCCAGGTAAAAATTACATACATTACTCAATCTGACAATAATGCTTATATGAGTGCTACTATCTAGTTTGAATATACTTTTCATACATTATTACTACAATTACTGTACCTATATTTTTGCCTTGTAATCTATTGGAGCCTTTTTGTACTGGACATGAATCTTTGGTGATACAGTCCCTAAAGCTGGAGTCACACGTAGCGACTTACCAGCGATACCGACACCGATATCAAGGTGTCAGGATCGCTGGTAAGTCGCTATGTGATCGCTGGTGAGCTGTCACACAGACAGCTTCACCAGCGATCAGCACAGCGATGCCGAGCGCCCGGCGTCGCTTGCCATCCCTGTAAAAAATAGAATTAAAATAAAAAATATTGTTATTCTTACCTTCTGACGTCCTGCACAGCCATCCTGCCTCTCTCCACGCTCCGGTCCCAGTAATCCTTTGCACGAATGACCGCGAGACGTCACGGTCTCGCGGGAGCGCGAAGTCTCTCGGTCATTCGTGCAAAGGATCTCTGGGACCGGAGCGTGGAGAGAGGCAGGATGGCTGTGCGGGTCGTCGGAAGGTGAGAATAACAATATTTTTTATTTTACTTCTATTTTTTACAGCTGATCGCTGGTCTCCCGCCTGTCACACGCAGCGATGCGTGCTGGCCAGCGGGAAACCAGCGACGAAAAATATGTCCAGAGGTTTCTTACAGCGATCAGCAATACCGGCAGGGGGGCCGCTCGCTGATCGCTGTCACACACAGCGATCTCGCTGGTTAGATCGCTGTTACATCACAAAACTTGTGACTCAGCAGCGATATCGCTAGCGAGATCGCTGTGTGTGACTCCCGCTTAAATCCTACATGTTATCTAAGATCTAGAAAGTGGACAAACAATGACAAATGTGTGTGTTTAAAGTAACTACATGAAATCAATTAGTCCTTGAATCTATGTTCTAATCTATGGACACCCAGATATGACTTCATTGTCTTTACATTGTGTGTGATCCCTTGACCAGCTCTTAAGCCCCCGTCACACATAACGATGTCCCAGCGATCCCACCAACGATCCAACATGGATGGGATTGCTGGGACATCATTAGGCTGATCGCTGGTGACCTGTCACATAGACAGCCCCAGCGATCAGGACCAGTGACACTGGACGCTGGTTTCTAATGTAAACGTCGGGTATCCAGGAGCCCGCGGCTCCTGGATACCCGACGTTTACATTAGAAACCAGCGTCCAGCGTCGCTGATCGCTGGTCTCTCGCTGCTACACGCAGCGATGCGTGCTGGGCAGCGGGAGACCAGCGATCGAAAAACGGCCCAGACCGCTCGAGCACGATCAGCAATAACCGGCAGGGGGGCCGGTCGCTGATCCCCGTCACACACAGCGATCTCGCTGGCGAGATCGCTGTGGCGTCACAAAATCAGCGATCTCGCTAGTCATGACCTCTGCTCTTTCCCTTTTTTCAAACAACCCCCTGGGGTCAGACTGATTGGTTTAACCCTAGGTGTTCGGAAAATAACAGTTCCCTATTTCCATGATCTTAATCCAGCCCAATACAATCAGGTATAGAAGCCAAATTATATTATTTTGATTAAATATTAATATATTGCATTAATCAATCTCTATATATAAAAATGAATGTGTGTGTGTGTGTGTATCCCCAACGAATCACTAAGCATCTCTCATTTCACCAGAGCTGGTTAAAAGAAGCTGAGGGATCATTGGTATGGAAGTCAGAGCAAATTCATCCAGCGCTTTGGTTTTGACCCCAGGCCTCTCTTAAAGGGATCCCCAGTATGGAAGTTAGGGAATCGTTACACCTAGCGATGCACCAGCGATCCTGACCAGTGATATGACGCGGTCAGGATCGCTGGTGCATCGCTAGGTGGTCGCTAGTGAGCTGCCACACAGGCAGATCTCACCAGCGACATCGCAGGAGTCGGGGATCGCTACTTACCTGTCAGATGCGGCGATCCTGCGTCCTCCCGCCCGCGTCCACGCGTCGCTCGTCGGAGCCACAGGAAGCGCCGCAGGAAGTGGCCGACGAGGAATGGTCCAGGAGCTTCTCGCACGATCAGCGATAACCAGCGGGGGAGCCGGTCAGAGGTAAGTATCACATGCAGCGATATCGCTAGCAGTATCGTTGCTACGTCAAAAAAATCGGTGACTTTACAGCGATATTGCAGTGTGTAACGGGGGCTTTAGGACCGTTCCACTCAGCTCTGTGGTTCTGACCCCAGGGGATCATTGGTATGGAATTTAGGGCAAATCCACTCTGCGCTTTGGTACTGACCCCAGGCCCTTCTTAAAGGGATCTCCGGTATGGAAGTCAGGGCAAATCCATCCAGCGCTTTAATTCTGACCCCAGGCCTCTCTTAAAGGGATCTCCGGTATGGAAGTCAGGGCAAATCCATCCAGCGCTTTAATTCTGACCCCAGGCATCTCCTAAAGGGATCTCCGGTATGGAAGTCAGGGCAATCGCCTTCAAATGCTCTGGTACTGACCCCAGGCCTCTCTTACAGGGATCCCCAGTATGGAAGTTAGGACCGTTCCACTCAGCTCTGTGGTTCTGACCCCAGGGTCTCTTAAAGGGATCATTGGTATGGAATTTAGGGCAAATCCACTCTGCGCTTTGGTACTGACCCCAGGCCCTTCTTAAAGGGATCTCCGGTATGGAAGTCAGGGCAAATCCATCCAGCGCTTTAATTCTGACCCCAGGCCTCTCTTAAAGGGATCTCCGGTATGGAAGTCAGGGAAAATCCATCCAGCGCTTTAATTCTGACCCCAGGCGTCTCCTAAAGGGATCTCTGGAATGGAAGTCAGGGCAATCGCCTTCAAATGCTCTGGTACTGACCCCAGGCTCTCTTAAAGGGATCTCCTGTATGGAAGTTAGGGCAAATCCCTTCATGCTCTGATTCTGACCCCAGGGTTCTATTAAAGTGATCATTGGTATGCAAGTCAGGGAAAATACACTCAGCGCTCTGGTTCTGATCCCAGGCCCCTCTTAAAGGGATCCTCGGTACGGAAGTGAGGGAAAATCCACTCTGCGCTTTGGTACTGACCCCAGGCCTCTCTTAAAGGGATCCCCGTATGGAAGTTAGGGCAAATCCACTCAGCGCTCTGCTTCTGACCCAAGTCCCCTCATAAAAGGGATCCTCGGTACGGAAGTGAGGGAAAATCCACTCTGCGCTTTGGTACTGACCCCAGGCCTCTCTTAAAGGGATCTCCGGTATGGAAGTTAGGGTAAATCCCTCAGCGCTCTGATTCTCACCCCAGGCTTCTATTAAAGGGATCATTGGTAAGGAAGTCAGGGCAAATCCACTCAGCGCTCTGGTTCTGACACTAGGCCTCTCTTAAAGGGATCCCCAGTATAGAAGTTAGGACCGTTCCACTCAGCGCTCTGGTTCTGACTCCAGGCTGACGGGATGATGTGGGATATTAGTGGTAGTTCTCCGGTGGCTCTGGCTGATGGGATGATGTGGGATATTAGGAGTAGTAGTCAGGTAGCTCTGGCTGACTGGATGATGTGGGATATTAGTTGCAATAGTCCGGTGGCTCTGGCTGACGGGATTATGTGGGATATTAGTGGTAGTTGTCCGGTGGCTCTGACTGATGGGATGATGTGGGATATTACGGGTAGTAGTCCAGTGGTTCTGACTGAAGGGTTGATGTGGGATATTAAAGTGAATATGGCTATGCAGAAAGGGCGGGGCTCTACAGTCAGCTTTATATATATATATAGATATAATCATTATAATTTGTTATAACTAACCGTAGTTAATCACTATGCCCGGGCAGCGCTGGGCTCTTCAGCTATTTATTTTATATTGTCTAGCTCCTGTGATATGAAAATAATAAAAGAAAGCTGATTTCAACAAATTAAGGGAAGAGCTTAATCATGTGGACTTTGACCACGTCATAGTAACTGGGGATACTGAACATAAATAGGGCATTTTTCAGGATATACTACTAGAATCCTGCAGAAAACTAATACTCTATAAAATGTCAAGGAATAAAAAGAAACCATTATGAAAAAATATGATTAATAAGACAAATATAAAGGGCATTTAAAATCTTGAAAGCCGAGACTACTGAAATAGCATTTCAGGAGTATAAAGATCTATATAAAAATGTAAAAAAGAAATCAAACTAGCAAAGTTATCTACAGAGAAACTAATCGATAACGACATTAAAATAAATCACAATTTTTTTTTATAAATACATCAATGCCAAAAATAAAAAAGCAGATGGTATCTGTCCCTTAAAAAATGACAACAACAAGATAAAGAAAAGGTCGAGATATTAAACAGGCACTTTTCATCCGTGTTCACCAATGAACTGTCTGTTACAGGAATCATTCAACAAGGAAAAATCAAAATTCACAACCTGACTAGTAACTAGTTTAACACAAAAAGAAGTGCATCTACACCTGAGCAATTTAAACATTGACAAATCCCCCGGCCCTGATGGCATTCATCCAAGGATACGGAGGGAATTGAGGTCATAACTGACAGAATACAGTATCTCATATTCTTAGAGTCTCGTTTCACATAGCGACGCACCAGCGATCCCGACAACGATACGACCTGGTAGGGAACGCTGGTGCGTTGTCACACAGCAGCTATTCTGAACGATTCCAGCCTGCGTCCCTGAGTTCTGCGTCGCCAACGAGGTCGATCGTCGGCGTCAAACACAGCGATGCATGCTGGCCAGCGAGACGCTGACGATGAAAAAATGGCCCAGGATATTCGAGCACGATCAGCGATATCCAGCGGGGGGAACGGTCGCCGCTATGTGTCACATGTAGCGAGATCGCAGGCGAGATCGCTGTTGCATCACAACATCGGTGACGCATTAGCGATCTCGCTAACGGTCTCGCTATGTGAGACGGGGCTTTTAGACTCTCTTGTAACAGGGGTGGTGCCACAGGATTGGAAGATGTCTTCCGTGGTACCAATATTTAAGAAAGGTAAGAAGGTGGATCCAGGCAACCACCGTCCGGTTTGCCTGACATCAGTAGTGTGCAAAGTTCTTGAGGGCATTATAAGAGATGATCTGCAGAGATATATTGTAGATAATAATATAATAACTGATAACCTGTATGGATTCATGAAGAATAAGTCATGTCTTACTAACATGTTGGGTTTCTATGAGGAGGTAAGTGCACATCTGGATATTGGTCGTACAGCTGATGTGATTTATCTGCACTTTGCAAAGGCATTGGACTGGGGAAACTATATTCAGATGGGTAAGGAACTGTCTACATGACAGGAAACAAAGTTGTCATAAATGGTACATTCTCTAAATGGGAGATAATCAGCAGTGGGGACCACAGGGATCTGTGCTAGGACCAATTCTTTTTAATCTCTTTATTAATGACCTTGTGGATGGATTTGAGAGTGAAGTGTCATTATTTGCTGATGATACCAAACTATGTAAGATATTAAATCTGACCTTGACATTACAATATTGCAAAACTATCTGAATAAGATGACTGAATGGGCAAACACTTGCCAAATGAGATTTAATGTAGATAAATGTAAAGTAATGCACCTAGGACGGAGTAATCCTATTGCTGCATATACATTAAATGGGAGTATACTACAGAACAGGAGAAGGACTTGGGTATTCTGGTTACAAGTAAGCTGAGCAGCAGTACTCAGTGTCAAACAGTAGCCGCAAAAGCAGACAAGATTTTAGGGTGTACATAAAGAGAGAGAAAATCCTGCGATCCCAATGTATTATTACCCCTTTATAAATCACTGGTGAGGCCACATCTAGAGTACGTGTTCCAGTTTTGGGCTCCACATTTTAAAAAGGATATTCAGAAGTTAGAATCAACTCAAGGATGGGGATCTAGATTATTACAAGGCATGGAAGGCCTATCATATGATGAAAGATTGGAAAAGTTGAGCTTGTTTAGCTTAGATAAAAGATGCCCTAACGGATATTTCATTTACATGTATATGTGTGGCCAGTACAAAATACTGGCACAAGACATTCCTTCTAAAGACCATACTGAGGACTAGGGGTCACTCATTAAGGGTGGAAAAAAGGCGATTCCGGCAGCTAAATAGGAAAGGGTTCTTTACAGTTAGAGCAGTAAGACTGTGGGATGCCTGAACAGAAGAGGACTATTTCCTTGATACACATATCATTGCGGGTTATAGTTAAATTAGTGATGAAATGTACAATTGGTGGAGAAAGTTTGAACTTGATGGACCTAGGTCTTTTTTCAACCTATGTTACTATGTAACATCTGCACATCTATGTACCAAATATACACTGATACACTTAATACTTGCATTATTATTATTATTTATATTTTTAAAACACGATTAATACAAAGGTGATGTACACATGAAGAGGATTTATATACATAAAATAAAATACCAATCCATTGCAACATCTGTAAAAAAAAACTCCCATCTATTATGTTCCATGTATCATACTGGTGTCTTCCTATGAGACAGAAGAGCTTCTTGGCCCCAGGTGTCAATTCAGCTCGCCAATCCAGTGTTAGTGATAAGTATGCCAGGAAATTTCCAGGGCAGACAATCTGTGATCTGGGTGTCTGATCAAGGGTTTTACTAACCGAAACGCATAACTTTTTTTTAATGTAACATGTGTAGAGATTAGAGATGAGCGACTTTCCTTTTTTATGGTCGAGTCGGGTTTCATGAAACCCGACTTTCTCAAAAGTCGGGTCGAACGAAATCGGCCGACCATAGGGAAAAGTCAGAGGCCGACTGAAACACGAAACCCAATGCAAGTCAATGGGGAAGCAAAGTCGGCAGGGAGTGGAGGACAGTAAACACACCTACAGTGCCCATTTCAATGCCAAAAACATCAATTCTTATTACTGAAGCTTGTCAACCTTAATTTACTTCATATTAATAGTTACACATTGAAAACTGGGGGTTATTTGGCTAAAGTTGTGGGGGGTAGGGCTGGCTCCAGGTTTTCGTGTGCCCTGGGCAAAAGAATGTCAGTGCGCCCCTTTAACACATACCACAACTCATGATGCTCCGATACGGTACAGAAATATAGGTATAGTACAATGACAAATACTTCACTGCTTACATGACATGACTGATCTATTTTAAATTATACAATAGCTCAAAAAAAGGACAGTATATTACTCCATACAGTATTATGGCCACCACATTGTGCGCCATACAGAATAATGAGCCCCATATATTTCTCCATACAGAATAATTGGCCACATATAATGTTCCATACAGTATATGATGAGCTCCACATAATGCTACAGTATATGATGGTCCCCATGGACGAGCTCCAGTGTGTTATGGGCCCAAATAATGCTCCACATACACTCACTGGCCACTTTATTAGGTACACCTGTCCAACTGTGTGTTAAGACTTAATTTCTAATCAGCCAATCACATGGCGGCAACTCAGTGCATTTAGGCATGTAGACATGGTCAAGACAATCTCCTGCAGTTCAAACCGAGCATCAGTATGGGGAAGAAAGGTGATTTGAGTGCCTTTGAACGTGGCATGATTGTTGGTGCCAGAAGGGCTGGTCTGAGAATTTCAGAAACTGCTGATCTACGGTGATTTTCACGCACAACCATCTCTAGGGTTTACAGAGAATGGTCCGAAAAAGAAAAAAAATCCAGTGAGCGGCAGTTCTGTGGCCGGAAATGCCATGTTGATGCCAGAGGTCAGAGGAGAATGGGCAGACTGGTTCGAGCTGATAGAAAGGCAACAGTGACTCAAATTGCCACCCGTTACAACCAAGGTAGGCAGAAGAGCATCTCTGAACGCACAGTGCGTCGAACTTTGAGGCAGATGGGCTACAGCAGCAGAAGACCACACTGGGTACCACTCCTCTCAGCTAAGAACAGGAAACTGAGGCTACAATTTGCACAAGCTCATCGAAATTGGACAGTAGAAGATTGGAAAAACGTTGCCTGGTCTGATGAGTCTCGATTTCTGCTGCGACATTGGGATGGTAGGGTCAGAATTTGGCGAAAACAACATGAAAGCATGGATCCATCCTGCCTTGTATCAACGGTTCAGGCTGGTGGTGGTGGTGTCATGGTGTGGGGAATTTTTTCTGGGCACTCTTTGGGCCCCTTGGTACCAATTGAGCATCGTTGCAACGCCACAGCCTACCTGAGTATTGTTGCTGACCATGTCCATCCCTTTATGACCACAATGTACCCAACATCTGATGGCTACTTTCAGCAGGATAATGCGCCATGTCATAAAGCTCGAATCATCTCAGATTGGTTTCTTGAACATGACAATGAGTTTACTGTACTCAAATGGCCTCCTCAGTCACCAGATCTCAATCCAATAGAGCATCTTTGGGATGTGGTGGAACGGGAGATTCGCATCAGGGATGTGCAGCCGACAAATCTGCGCCAACTGTGTGATGCCATCATGTCAATATGGTCCAAAATCTCTGAGGAATGCTTCCAGCACCTTGTTGAATCTCTGCCACGAAGAATTGAGGCAGTTCTGAAGGCAAAAGGGGGTCCAACCCCTTACTAGCATGGTGTACCTAATAAAGTGGCCAGTGAGTGTATAATGGGCTCCATTTCTAATGCTCCAGTGTATAATGGGCCCCGTAAATGCTGCTCCAGTGTCTGATGTCCCCAATTTGGAATGCTCCAGTATATGATGGGCCTCATGGATGATGCTCCAGTGTCTTATGGGCCCTAATTATGCTCTATATATAATGGGCCCCATTTCTAGTGCTCCAGTGTATCATGTGCCCCATAGATGCTGCTCCAGTGTCTGATCTGCCCCATTTGGAATGCTCCAGTATATGATGGGCCTCATGGATGATGCTTCAGTGTCTTATGGGCCCTAATAATGCTCCATATATAATGGGCCCCATTTCTAATACTCCAGTGTATTATGTGCCCCATAGATGCTGCTCCAGTGTCTGATCTGCCCCATTTAGAATGCTCCAGTACAGTCATGGCCAAAAGTATTGACACCCCTGCAATTCTGTCAGATAATACTCAGTTTCTTCCTGAAAATGATTGCAAACACAAATTCTTTGGTATTATTATCTTCATTTAATTTGTCTTAAATGAAAAAACACAAAAAGAATTGTCCTAAAGCCAAATTGGATATAATTCCACACCAAACATAACAAAGAGGGTGGACAAAAGTATTGGCACTGTTCGAAAAATCATGTGATGCTTCTCTAATTTGTGTAATTAACAGCACCTATAACTTACCTGTGGCACCTAACAGGTGTTGGCAATAACTAAATCACACTTGCAGCCAGTTGACATGGATTAAAGTTGACTCAACCTCTGTCCTGTGTCCTTGTGTGTACCACATTGAGCATGGAGAAACGAAAGAAGACCAAAGAACTGTCTGAGGACTTGAGAAACCAAATTGTGAGGAAGCATGAGCAATATCAAGGCTACAAGTCCATCTCCAAAGACCAGAATGTTCCTGTGTCTACCGTGCGCAGTGTCATCAAGAAGTTTAAAGCCCATGGCACTGTGGCTAACCTCCCTAGATGTGGCCGGAAAAGAAAAATTGACAAGAGATTTCAATGCAAGATTGTGCGGATGTTGGACAAAGAACCTCCACTAACATCCAAACAAGTTCAAGCTGCCCTGCAGTCCGAGGGTACAACGGTGTCAACCCGTACTATCAGTCAGCATCTGAATGAAAAGGGACTGTATGGTAGGAGACCCAGGAAGACTCCACTTCTTACCCCGAGACATAAAAAAGCCAAGCTGGAGTTTGCCAAAACTTACCTGAAAAAGCCTAAAACATTTTGGAAGAATGTTCTCTGGTCAGATGAGACAAAAGTAGAGCTTTTAGGGCAAAAGCATCAACATAGAGTTTACAGGAGAAAAAGAGGCATTCAAAGAAAAGTACACGGTCCCTACAGTCAAACATGGCGGAGGTTCCCTGATGTTTTGGGGTTGCTTTGCTGCCTCTGGCACTGGACTGCTTGACCGTGTGCTTGGCATTATGAAGTCAGAAGACTACCAACAAATTTTGCAGCATAATATAGGGCCCAGTGTGAGAAAGCTGGGTCTACCTCAGAGGTCATGGGTCTTCCAGCAGGACAATAACCCAAAACACACTTCAAAAAGCACTAGAAAATGGTTTGAGAGAAAGCACTGGAGACTTCTAAGGTGGCCAGCAATGAGTCCAGACCTGAATCCCATAGAACACCTGTGGAGAGATCTAAAAATGGCAGTTTGGAGAAGGCACCCTTCAAATATCAGGGACCTGGAGTAGTTTGCCAAAGAAGAATGGTCTAAAATTCCAGCAGAGCATTGTAAGAAACTCATTGATGGTTACCGGAAGCAGTTGGTCGCAGTTATTTTGGCTAAAGGTTGTGCAACCAAGTATTAGGCTGAGGGTGCCAATACTTTTGTCCGGCCCATTTTTGGAGTTTTGTGTGAAATGATCGATGTTTTGCTTTTTGCTTCATTCTCTTTTGTGTTTATTCATTTAAGACAAATTAAATGAAGATAATAATACCAAAGAATTTGTGTTTGCAATCATTTTCAGGAAGAAACTGAATATTATCTGACAGAATTGCAGGGGTGTCAATACTTTTGGCCATGACTGTATATGATGGGCCTCATGGATGATGCTCCAGTGTCAGATGTCCCCCATTTTGAATGCTCCAGTATATGATGAGCCCCATTTTTAATTAACCCAGGCATGGTATGTGAAAAGAGATCCATGGAGTAATCTGAAGTGTGTGCTGCCACATCTTTCACTTTTGGTGTGGGTGAAGGACACAAGGAAAGTGGTTGATCCTGACCAGAAGCCCGCACTTACGACTCAGTGCTTGCATTTTTTTAAACTTCAGAAGAGGAGGCGATAGAGCTGGACGCTGTTTCAGCAATGTAAGCCAAAAACAGTTCCTGATGCTTCGGCTTTAAAAGCAGTCTACCTACTCCCAGAACACGGAGCCTTACAGGCCTTCCAGAGCTACACCATGACGCAGGCTCAACACCTCTTGCCTTAGCTGCTATTGTGTTTTTGGCACTACCAGCAAATGCACCACCACCACCACCATCAGTACCAGGTGACCCCCTTACGCCCACATCCGCATCCTCTTCCACCATACTTCCTCATGTTTTAGAAAATTGACCCAAAATACCAGCAGATATATGGTATTGTATCAGAAGCGTACAACTCTATACAGTCTAGGGATAACAGTAAATCTCTGTATATATATCATGAGTCATACACAGACGCTCACAGGCTCAATATGGATTACCCAATAAAATAAAAAGGTGAAAAAGGATACAGTATCACCAGATACAAGGTATATATAGTATAGTGTAAACATTCTGAATCTCTGTATACATTTCAGGAGGCAGACACAAACGCTCTCAGGCTCAGTATGGATTACGCAAGAATATGAAAAGCTGTAAATGGGTAATGTAACACAAGCGTACAGCTGTATACAGTGTTGGCCAAATTTGAAATCTCGGTATATATTTCCGGAGTCACCCTCAGACGCTCACTCAGTCTGGGTTTGACCATAATAAAAAATGTTGTAAAAAAGGTACTGGATAAAAAGATAGCAAGTATATATATTATAGGGTACAATTGAAATCTCTGTATACATAGTCCCGTAGTCAGTCTCAGATGCTCACTCAGTATGGATTTGACCGTAATACTAAATGTCGAACAAAGGTACTGTATAACAAGAAACAAGCTGTATCGAGTATAGGGTAAAAATTGGTATCTCCGATTCACCGTATATATAGAAGGTGTAACCCACACATGCTCACTCACAATGGATGATACCGTAATACAAAATTTTGAACAAATCTACTGTATCAGCACATACCAGGTATATCCAGTCTATGGGTAATTTTAAATTTCCGTCTATACTTCCGGAGTCAGACACAGACACTCACAGGCTCAGTATGTATTACACCAGAATTTAACAAGTAGAAAACGGGAAAGGTAGTCGAAGCGTACAACAGTATACAGTGTTGTGGTACTTTTAAATCTTCGTATATATTTTAATCTCATTAAGCCAGTCCAGACTCTCCGCTACTGGAAACTACATGGATACAAGTACAGACAGAAAGTCGAGTGTTAGCAGAAATTTGGGAATTACTCATCGTGGTAAAACCTCCTGGTACATGTTGCAGAGGCGATGCAGACCCTCAATTACTGTGTCTGTGGAGACAGCGAAAACAGTTCTTTGTGAAGAAAGGATTGCTTTATCACAGTAGCGTGGATTACATCACCGTTACTTGTTTCCATCAAACTGTGATCACAGGGAGAGAAGTAGACATGGTCCTCACTGCTTATCATGATGTGTCTGGTCATTTTGGAGCGCAAAAGACAGAAGCCACAAACCGTAGGCGATTCTATTGGATTGGCATGAGAGGAGTCATTGAAAAATGGTGGCAGGAATGTCACATGTCTGTGACTATCACAACTGTGAAAGGTGATCATAAAGCACCACTGCATCCGCTTGTAAGTTGACGTCCATTACAAATAGTAGTCATTGATCATCTGAAAGTAGAGGCCAGCAGGAAAGGCCATAGCTACATCTTACCCATCATCGACCAATAAACCAAATTTCTAGTGGCTGTCCCTGTGAAGGATTTAACTGCCCAGACTACACAGCGGTGGAGCAGGGAGAGGTAAGTATCGCAACTTGCAAGTGCTGTGGCAATGACCAAGCAGGGGGGCACACTCGTGGTCGACGGTACTTGCACAGGGCCCCTCGTAGTACGCTGGTGTGTCTGACAGCGAGTGGGCCCCCCACCATCAGAGACACTGTATTGTACTATGAGGGGCCCTGTGCCAGTGCCGTCGGCCATCTGTGGGCCCATCCACCTGTTCAGAGCAATGGCACTTGCCCGGGTGCGCCAGGTGTTGACCCGAGCCATTGGGGGGGATGGGCCGCCCACTTACGGAGGTTTAAAAAATGGCATATGTTGATGTGTTGGCTGGACATTCAACTGCTGCAAAGGGCGGAATTGGGCAAGTCCGAGGAAGAGGAGGACAAAAGCGAGGCAGTTTTCTGTCAACCTATGTGTCATCAGGGGAAGGTGGGACAAAATCCTTTGAAACCCATGCATGGTTCATTTTAATGAAGGTTAGATCATCAACATTTTGGGTAGACAGATGGGTCCTTTTTTCTGTCAGGATTGATCCAACAGCACTGAAGACTCTTTCAGATAACACACTAGCAGCAGGGCAAGCGAGCTCCTGTAAGGCATATTGTGCCAATTCAGGCCAGGCGTCCAGTTTAGAGGCCCAACAGTCAAAGGGGAAAGACCTGTGAGGGGGAACATCGATATGGGAGGAGAAGTAGTTTGTAATCATAGTTGACAACTGCTGTCTCCTGTCACTGCATATGGGGGAAGTAGCGGTGGACCGGACGGAGTGAGAGGGGGTTGGTGATGGTATTGGTGGTGATGGCCTAGATTCAGTGCTGTGTTGCAAAACGATTGAGATTCCCTGAGTGCTTTGGCCTTGCGATGACACCTCCACATTTAGTGCTGGTGGTGTGCTTAACCGTGGCGGTGGTCTTACAGTGGGGGAAGCGATGGAGCATTGCTGGCTACCTTCAGTCGGAGCAGGAGCACATGTGTTACCTGAGGTTTTGTAGTCCGTCCACGCTTGCAAGTGCATGTTGATTAAATGTCTAAGTATGCAACTGGTATTCAAATTTCTGAGTTGTTTACCTTGGCTAAAGGTCCTTCCGCACTTCTTACAGGTAACCTTTGCCTCTTCAGTAGGATTTTGGACAAAGAAGTGCCACACTGCACTCTTCCTACTATGGTATACATTTTCTGGCCTTGCACACTGTGCTAAGTTGACCGTCTGGCTAAGCTGTCCTGCAACTCTTTTAGTTTTTGTTCCACGTTTTTGGACAGCTACGGGCCTGGCAGATAACCGCTGCTGCGATGTCAATGCCTGCTGCGGATCCTTCTCCTTATCTGAACTATTGCCAGCGCCACCCTCCTCCCCCAATGGATGCCAATCCGGGTCAAGAACTGGGTCATCCATCACCTCCTCTTCAAAGTCATCTGCACCTTCCTCTTTACCTTCCTCTGTGTCACCGTGTAAGGTGGTATAGTATGCGGGAAGGGGCACCTGAGTTTCATCAGGGTCAGATTCTGGCTCAATAGACCACGAGGGCAATGTAATGCTCTGGGTCGATGTACCAGCAGAATCATCTAGCAGTGGCTGTGCATCAGTGCACTCCATGTCAGATTCATCTTGGACTGGGGAATTCTGGATTTGACTGGATAACCCAGGCATGGTATGTGAAAAGAGCTCCATAGAGTAATCTGAAGTGTGGGCTGCACAACACAAGGAAAGGTGTTTTTCCTGACCAGAACCCTGCACTGGTGACTCCGTGCTTGCAGGTTTCGAACGTTCAAAAGAGGAGGCAATAGAGTTGGTGGCTGTTTCAGCAATGTACGCCAAAACCTGTTCGTGATGCTCCGGCTTTAAAAGCGGTTTTCCTACTCCAAGAAAAGACAACCTTACAGGCCTTCTTGGGCCAGATGATGACGCAGGCTCAACACCTCCTGCCTTAGCTGCTATTGTGCTTTTGCCAGAACCAGCCGATGCACCACCACCATCTGTACCAGCTGCGCCCCCCCTGCTCACGTCTGCGGACTCTTCCACCATACTTCCACATGTTTGGGAAAGTGTACCAAAAATACCAGCAGAGATATGGTACTGTATGAGTAGCGTCCAGCTGTGTAAGGTGTATTAAAAAAATTAAACCTACGTATATATTTTGTTAGTCACAGACGCTCTCACAGTATGTATTGGACCGTAATCCAACAAGCAGATATACGGAACTATATCAGAAGTGTACAGCTGTATATGTTTTTTGTGGTACTAACAATCTCTGTATATGAATTTACGGAGTGTCACACACACACGCTGACTCTGTATAGATGTGACTGTAATGTGAACGGCAGATATACAATACTGTTTGAGAATCGGACAGCTCTATACAGTGTTTGTAAGGAAAATTGTCAATCTCCGTCTATTTATATATGGACTGACACACGCTGTCTCTGTCTAGTTTTGACCTAAATCAAACAGCAGATATACAAAACTGTTTGAAAAGCGGACAGCACTCTAAGGTGTAGGTCTGGAAAAACGGAAAAACTCCTCGGCTTTTTTTCCAGAGTCACACAGAGATAGCTTCTATTTGTCCGTGATACAAGGCGGTACGCGGTAGTGTGTGAGGAGCGTACACCGCTATACGGTGTCTGTATGGAAAATTGTCAATCTCCGTCTATTTGTATAGGGACTGACACACGCTGTGTCTGTCTAGCTTTGACCGAAATCAAACAGCAGTTATGCGAAACTGTTTGAAAAGCGGAGAGCACTCTAAGGTGTAGGTTGTGAAAAACGGAAAAGCTCCTCGGCTTTTCCTTCCAGAGTCACACCCAGATAGCTTCTATTTGTCCGTGATACCAGCCGGTACTCGGTAGTGTGTGAGGAGCGTACACCGCTATACGGTGTGTGAAAAAATGAACGCTCAGTAACTCACCAGGACAAAATAATAAAAGTTGGAGTGCTTTGAAAAAGCAATTTGAACAGCAGTGTGCACACAGCAATGCAGCTAGCAGGTAGCCTTAAAAGGCAGCCTAATCACCACCAGCGCTGCTGCACACAACAAAAATCCTCCCCTTTCACTGCACACTAACAGTACAGTGAAAAGCGCTATCAGCAGAAGCAGTTTTTTTTTCTTCTTCCCTGCCTAACGCTCTCCCTGTTCAGAATCAGCAGCAGCACCTCTCCCTATTCTAAGATCAGCAGAAGTAAGATGGCGGCCGGCGGTCACAGCTTTTTATACCCAATGTGACGCCACACAAAGCTAGCCAATCACTTCAATGCCCTTCTCTAAGATGGTGATGGCCGCTGCCCATGTCATCGCGTTGCCCACAGTGTGCGTCCACCTTCATTGGCTGAGAAAAGGTGCTGGAAGCATTATTTGAAATGCGACTTTGGCACTCTGATCGGCGACTTCATGGCCGACCTCACGCTATGATCGGGTTTCGTTTGGCTTTAGCTAAAGTCGGCTATTTTTGAATTTGACCGACCCGTTTCGCTCAACTCTAGTAGAGATGAGTGAACCTTTGAAAATTCATTTCGGATTGGAGAACATCACAATGTTTGCCGAACAGTTCGCCAAACGTACCTAAACCCCATTGAATTCAGTGGGAGGCTAAATCAAATACATAGACAACACCTTCAGGTGAGCCAAAAAGCTGTCAAAACAGCTCAAATTATGGGCACACACCAAGAAAAGTGGCATCAATTAAGCCAGAGTACAAATACTATACAGTTGTGGCCAAATATTAATACTAAAGAAGAGAGAGAGAGGATTCAAAAAGATATAAATAAACTGGAGCAGTGGGCAGCAACTAACAATGGTTTTTAACAGGGAAAAATGCCAAGTACTACATCTGGGCAATAAAAATGAAAAAAGCATATACAGAATGGGAGGAATAGGGTTAAGCAACAGCACATGTGAAAAAGACTTGGGTATACTAATAGATCACAGACTGAATATGAGTCAACAGTGTGATGCAGCAGCAAAAAAGGCAAATGCAATTCTAGGATGTATTAACAGAAGCATACAGTCTAGATCACGTGAAGTCATTATTGCCCTCTACTCCTCTTTAGTCAGACCTCATCTGGAATATTGTGTCCAGTTTTGGGCACCACATTTTAAAAAAGACATCAACAAACTGGAGCAAGTTCAGAAAAGAGCGACCAGAATGGTGACCGGTCTGCAAACCCTGTCTTATGAGGAAAGGTTGCAGGATTTGGGAATGTTTAGTTTGCAAAAGAGAAGACTGAGAGGAGACTTAATAGCTGTCTACAAATATCTAAAGGGCTGTCACATTGTAGAAGGATCATCTTTATTCTCATTTGCACAAGGAAAGACTAGAAGCAATGGGATGAAACTGAATGGGAGGAAACACAGATTAGATATTAGAAAAAACTTTTCGACAGTTAGAGTGATCAATGAGTGGAACAGGCTGCCACGAGAAGTGGTGAGTTCTCCTTCAATGGAAGTCTTCAAACAGAGGCTGGACAGACATCTGACTGGGATGAATTAGCGAATCCTGCTTTGAGCAGGGGGTTGGACCAGATGGCCCAGGAGGTCCCTTCCAACTCTACGATTCTATGATTCTCTGATTCTATGAAAAGTATTGACACCCCTGCAATTCTGTCAGATAATACTCAGTTTCTTCCTGAAAATGATTGCAAGCACAAATTCTTTGGTATTATTATCTTCATTTAATTTGTCTTAAATGAAAAAACACAAAAGAGAATGAAGCAAAAAGCAAAACATTGATCATTTCACACAAAACTCCCAAAATGGGCCAGACAAAAGTATTGGCACCCTCAGCCTCATACTTGGTTGCACAACCTTTAGCCAAAATAACTGCAACCAACCGCTTCCGGTAACCATTAATGAGTTTCTTACAATGCTCTGCTGGAATTTTAGACCATTCTTCTTTGACAAACTGCTCCAGGTCCCTGATATTTGAAGGGTGCCTTCTCCAAACTGCCATTTTTAGATCTCTCCACAGGTGTTCTATTGGATTCAGGTCTGGACTCATTGCTGGCCACCTTAGCAGTCTCCAGTGCTTTCTCTCAAACCATTTTCTAGTGCTTTTTGAAGTGTGTTTTGGGTCATTGTCCTGCTGGAAGACCCATGACCTCTGAGGGAGACCCAGCTTTCTCACACTGGGCCCTACATTATGCTGCAAAATTTGTTGGTAGTCTTCATACTTCATAATGCCATGCACACGGTAAAACAGTCCAGTGCCAGAGGCAGCAAAGCAACCCCAAAACAACAGGGAACCTCCGCCATGTTTGACTGTAGGGACCGTGTTCTTTTCTTTGAATGCCTTTTTTTTCTCGTGTAAACTCTATGTTGATGCCTTTGCCCAAAAAGCTCTACTTTTGTCTCATCTGACCAGAGAACATTCTTCCAAAACGTTTTAGGCTTTTTCAGGTAAGTTTTGGCAAACTCCAGCCTGGCTTTTTTATGTCTCGGGGTAAGAAGTGGGGTCTTCCTGGGTCTCCTACCATACAGTCCCTTTTCATTCAGACGCCAACGGATAGTACGGGTTGACACTGTTGTAACCTCGGACTGCAGGGCAGTTTGAACTTGTTTGGATGTTAGTCGAGGTTCTTTATCCAACATCCGCACAATCTTGCGTTGAAATCTCTTGTCAATTTTTCTTTTCCGTCCACATCTAGGGAGGTTAGCCACAGTGCCATGGGCTTTAAACTTCTTGATGACACTGCGCACGGTAGACACAGGAACATTCTGGTCTTTGGAGATGGACTTGTAGCCTTGTGATTGCTCATGCTTCCTCACAATTTGGTTTCTCAAGTCCTCAGACAGTTCTTTGGTCTTCTTTCTTTTCTCTATGCTCAATGTGGCACACAAAAGGACACAGGACAGAGGTTGAGTCAACTTTAATCCATGTCAACTGGCTGCAAGTGTGATTTAGTTATTGCCAACACCTGTTAGGTGCCACAGGTAAGTTACAGATGCTGTTAATTATACAAATTAGAGAAGCATCACATGATTTTTCGAACAGTGCCAATACTTTTGTCCACCCTCTTTTTTATGTTTGGTGTGGAATTATATCCAATTTGGCTTTATCACAATTCTTTTTGTGTTTTTTCATTTAAGACAAATTAAATGAAGATAATAATACCAAAGAATTTGTGCTTGCAATCATTTTCAGGAAGAAACTGAGTATTATCTGACAGAACTGCAGGGGTGTCAATACTTTTGGCCACAACTGTAATTGTGCAGCATGGATGCATGATACTGGGCTTGGACCAACATTTCTACATTCATTCTAGATTCATCAGTAACAGATGGGTGAGTGACAGATGTAGGTTTGGTGCTCTGAGAGCCCTGCCAAATGTTAGAAACATTTAAGGACCGAAACACAGGTAGTTGGCTGAAAGTAAGTGTAGGCCTGCCAGTCTGTTAGCCTTCATGCTACAGGCAACACACATGAAGGAGACCCAACTTGGAGTCTTCACATTTCCAAAAATTATTGCCACACACCACTAAAGTGCCATCAATTTCCCCAGAGTAGAAATAGTATAATGGGGCTCTGACATCCCTTCCACTATAGGCATCCCACCAGATGGACACCTAACTTGGAGTCTTCACATTTCAAAAAATTGTTTATAACATCAGCAGCAACAGCAGGCAGAGAAGCCAAGACAAAAGGTGCTACAGACTGCAATAACACGAGATCAATGCAGCACACTAAAAGCTACACCATCGTCTACTCTGCCCAGTCTGCAACTGGGGTGCAAAAGTCCATGGAGATCCATGACTTGTTCATCTTGATGAAAGTTAAGCGGCCTACACTATCATGGGACAGCAGTATGCGCTGAGGACACCATCAACACCGCTGAAGACACATTCTGAGAGAATGTGGCCTGTCAGGCATGACAAAGCCTCCAAGGTGTGACAGGTGAGCTCAGGCCACTCTTCTATTTTTGAAGACCAAAATGCGGAAGGGTCCAAACCCCCTCTGATGGCATTGATATTGACCATGAGATATTCCTGCACCATTCTCTCCAGTCATTCACAACCAGTCAGACTATTCTGTTCTGCTGGAGCACAGGCTATTCAAAAAAATGTGTGAAATGACTCACAGAAATTGTATGCCAAACTCATGTGTAGGGCGCTTTCATGAGATCCAAGTCCATGGTGTGTTGGTGGTGAGTTAACACTTAAGCTTGCATCCTTCTCCTTTTTTTCCTCAGCTCCTGCACCTTCACTAACAGTTTGGTACCATGAGCCCCCCTCGATCTCAGTAATCCACCCTCCCATAGCACCTGCTTGTGCAACAACAATCCTCCTCTGCTTCCACCTCTTCCTCTAGGACCACCACCTACTCCCGTAGACTATTCAAAGTGTGCTCCAGCATGCAATAGTGATGCTGATGAGGGCACCGTCAGCACCAAACATCATAGTAGCCATTTTGAAACTGCAGAAGGATGCAGATGTCCTTCATGTGTGCCCACTCCACAAGCGTTATTTGCACCATGTCCGAACTGCGTTGGTCCAGGATATGCAAAAGGACATAGTACACCAAGGCTCATTGCTACTGCCACAGTTGCTGTAACATGTGAAGAGTGGAATTCCACTGTGTCGGCACATCGCATCTCAACCAGTTAACCGGTAGGCTGGAAGACCTCTGCAGCGATTTAAGTTGATGACCTGCGAGGTATGAACGGCGGAAGTAAGCACACAGTGACAGTGCTTTCTTCAATAGTGTATCCAAGCCGGGATAATGGTGGAGAAATTGCTGTACCATCAGGTTGAAGACGAGAGCCAGGTTCACACCATTATTGCACCCGGCCTTCCCTGGCTCCAGGTTCAGAGGAGATATTCAGCCCTCAAACTCAGCCTGGATAGCTGTCCACAACTGTTGAGCTGTGTGACTGTGATCTCTAAGGGTATGTTTCCTCATTCAGTACTTGCTGTGGATTGGATGCTGCGTACAGCCGCAGTGTCCAATCCACAGCGCCCAGATGTTACAGCATAGTGGATGGGATTTTATGAAATCCCATCTCCACTATGCGCTCAAAGATGCAGGTGGCAGACCTGCATAACCGGACATGCGCCTTCTAGACCGCAGCATGTCTATTTATCTTGCGGAGATGCTCAGTCTCTGCAAGATAAATAACACAGTCTAATGTATAGGATGCGGTGATTCCACATGTGTTCAATGAACACATGCAGAATCACCGCGCGTACAAAGCCGACAGCACTTTGGACGGTGCGGGTATGTGCTGCGTCCAAAGCGTTGCCGTTTCCTGAATGTGGAAACATAGCCTAAGGCATATTAATTTAAACACTGTCTGATTGCAGTGAGCTCTGGCTTTGCAGTATGCAGGTGGGGGAGATTCTCTCTGCATTGCTGGAACGTGTGTCTCAGTAAGGGAGAGGTAAATGGTGCAGGTGGAGGCCCAGAGGAGGTTAGACACCGGGGTTTGTCTTGCAAGCTTTGGGCATTCCAAGACTTGTGGAGTAGTCCCTTGCCCACCTACCCCCACAGCCACCAGAGTCACCCAATGCTCAGTCAGTAAGATGTAATGTCCATGCCAATGTTTGTCCAGGTGTCAGTGGTGAAATGCACCCTGGTAGACATAGATTTTTTTAAAGGAACAGGTGACAGTTTCTGTGACATGCTGGTGTAGTGCAGGCACAGCTTTCTTAGAAAAGTAATGGTGACTGGGCAACTGTTACTGAGGGACTGTGACGGCCATCAGCTCTTGGAAACCATCTGTATCTACCAGATGGAAAGGCAGCATTTTCGTGGCCAACAGATTGGAGATGATGGCATTCAAACGTTTAGCTTTGGCATGTGTAGAAGGAAGCATTCTTTTACGTGACCACAGGACCGAGGACCACCTGCAGGACCGAGGGCTGGCTGCTGTGCTGAGGTACGCTGGTGTAGGGTGAACATGAAAAACTACTGGACTGTGAGTATTGTGAAGGCAGAGATGAATTGAGAAATATGTGGTGTGCTCGCTGAAACAAAAACAGCTTATGTCCACTTCCGTAACAGCTGGTGGGCTCTCATTCCCCCTGACTGTAGGGGATAAACAAGTGGAGGTTCTGTGGCAAGAGACCTGTGTGAGAACACTTGCCATGGTGACGGAGTAGGAAGAAGCAGCAGATGTGATTGATGGGACAGCCGGTGGTTGGCGAGGCCCACCTGTCTGCATTTTAGCACAATGAGATTCCCAGACTTACGCATGTTGATCGCGCATGTGGCGGTTCATGCATATAGTAGTCAAATTATTACAATTTTTTCTTCCACTGAACCGTTTTTTGCAAATTTGGCAGATAAGGTGAGTTGGGTAATAATTTGTGGTCTCAAAAAAGGCTCTGGCTTGGCAACGCTTTCCGACTAGAGACTGAGGATGCAGTGCTTTTCATGGTTGCATCACTACATGAATAAAAAAGAACCTAGACATATTTGGTGTCTGCAAACTCGTAATTACTTGGACAATCATAATAGCAGGTCTGATGTAACATTTAAGCTATGTGCACACGTTGTGGATTGTAAGCGTTTTTGCTGCGTTTTTTCGCCGCGAAAACATTGCGAAAATGCTTACACAATGCAATCCATTGAATTCAATGGCATTCCGCACATGCGGTGCTAATGCTGCGTATTTTTCCACGGTGGAATCGCATCGCAGAAAAATACGCAGCATGCGGCAATTCCGCACACATAGGAATGCATTGATCCACTTACTTTCCGCATGTGGATAAGCCCACCATGCGCAAAGTAAGCGTATCATGTGCGGATGGTACCCAGGGTCTGGAGGAGAGGAGACTCTCCTCCAGGCCCTGGGTACCATATTCCTGTTAAAAAAAAGAATTAAAATAAAAAATTGTGACATTCTCACCTTCCGGCGGCCCCCCGCAGCCTTCCCGATCCTTTTGATGCTCCCGGCAACTCCAGTTCCCAGTGATTCCTTGCGACATCAATAGTAAAAAGTTGGTCACACTTGTCAAACACTATGTTTGACAAGTGTGACCAACCTGTCAATCAGTTTTCCAAGCGATTCTACAGATTGCTTGGAAAACGCTGGCATTCTGCAAACTAGTTACGCTTGCAAAACGCTAGTGTTTAGCGGGAATTCGCATGCCAATTCCGCCTGCATATTTTCCGTGGCAGGGAGTTGAGGAATTGCTGCAAAAATTTCCGTGGCAATTCCGAATGTGTGCACATAGCCTTAGTGAACATGGTAAAAAAAAAACAAAAACATTTATTATTATTATTTATTATTATAGCGCCATTTATTAATTTGGGGAATTGCCCTCTTTTTTGCAATTTCACTGCACTCTGATTTTTTTTCCCCGTTTTCCAGTGAATTATATGATGAAAAAAAAAAACAAGTTTTGGTCCTGGGAAGAAAAGGACCAAAAAACGAAAATGAAAGAAAAGAAAAAAAGGGAAAAATGGGGGTTGGGGGTTGGGAAGGGGTTAATAAAGAGAGCAATATGGAAAAAAAATACATGTAACACAAAAACCAGATCTACACAATGGTTTATTGTTGGATGAGAACCTGTAAAGGTGGATTTACTTCTGATGAGGTCGTAGTACAATCGGAAAAATAATCCTGTTTTGTAGTAATCTAATGTGGTAAGGCTGAAAAATCAAGCTTAGAATTACATGCAAATTAGCTCCGTAGTGCAGTGGGGGGGGGTCTTGAGTGAGTTAGAAAATAATGAAATACCCACTAAGCACTTTGAACAATAAATCTTGACTCCTCAGCACTGGCACTTTGGATTACTAGAAAACAGGTATCATTTTTATACAGCTTTACCACCGGCTTCAGAAGTAAAATGATCCTGAGTCCTAACATGTTCCCTTTAAAGCATTTTCGAGACTTGCTAAGCAAACCATTATGTTCTTATAGACTAAACTGTCCTACTCGAGACGGTATTTCCAGAGCATACTTATTGTATTTATTAGCGGCACTTAATTGGTACCTCCTGAGCGCCCATCAGTATTAATGACAATGCATACTTTTCTGATGGTTCTAATTTACTATCCCTTTCCCTGTCAAAACACAGACTTCCTTGTGAACTTTCCTAGAAGTGTGGAAGGTAGCCCCCTCCCTCTCTTTTTTTCTTCTGCTGGGCCCCTCCTCAGAGCTCTCCTGAGCTACTAATCTCTGCAGGATAGACATCTGCCTGAAAGCAGATTGTGTATGGTTCAGGGAGTCTGTAAGGAATTTGATCCTGTAGAGTAAAGGGGCACAGAGCCAGTGAGCATTCAGGGTGGTCCAAGAAGGCAAAAGTAAGGCAGACGAAAACAGGGCAGGTTATGTATTTGCCTATATGTACCTTCTTGTGAGTATTCTCTACGATAAGGGAACACATTCCTATGTGTACATTTTTGGGAGATTACACATATTAGTGTAGATTTTGATACATTATTCCCATAGCAGACAGACTCCGATAGCTGTAGAAGTTCAGCCAAGTGGCAGCTTTTACCTTTACTCACCCTCCTGTGAACCCCCCAAAAGTTCAAGTCAACCCATATTGAAATGAACCAAAAGCATTGTAGCACCAATGGTTATAGGTGACGACTGCGCAATAGTAAATTTAGCCAAGCTGAGATCTCAAGGAGATTTAATAAATTATCTTAGGAACAGACCACAAACTCCCAGTTGCTTCTTAGCGACAGACTACGACGCCGCTAACCGGACAGACTGACATTAAAATATAAAATCTCAACAATACTACCTACATTGCAACACTGATTACACTCAAACTCCACCTCAAAATAATCATTACTTAGACCATTCTAGAGGGTATTTCTGTTTGTAAGAATCCTATGTCTATCAGCTTACACTAGCAAAAAATAATAAAATCAGCATGACTCACCTTCTCCTGCACCAACTCTGGCCCTCCACCCCTGCTCCTGGTGACTGCTTAAAGGCTGCCCCGGTGTCCACAACTACAATGCACGTGACCACTACAGCGAAGCTCACAATGTCTACTTAGACAGGTTCCATTGATTAGCTGCAGCGGTCACGTGCACTGTAGTCATCATTGCAGCATGTAATACAATAACCTGGAATAGCGACAGAGAGCCAAGGCTGTAGCTGGGGAAGGCGAGTAATGCTAATTTTATTATATTTTTCTACTGCAAGCCTATGGGCTGAAGAAACTGGAAAACAGAAAAAAAATTTAACCTTTACATTTGAAATATAAATAAATGGGGCTATAGCATACAGTTTTCTGAGGCCATCATTAATATGGTCACATGTTAACCCCTTAACCAGCCTATTTTGATGTTAAAGAACCACTCCGGTGACATTATTTTATTTTTCCCTTTGGTCGCAATCAGGTGTGTATGAATTATGAGTGTAGAAGCATAATCACTGGTTGCCATTTTTTTGCATTTTCAGTGGCGCTCTGGTCCACTCTGGAGTCACAAGACCACATTTATGACTTGCCGAAGTGGTGGACTGGTCACTTTTTACATTTTCTCAATGCAAGTCTGTGAGATGCTGGACTAGGCTACAGAACCTCATTCTGAGTCTCATACACTTGCATTGAAGAAGTAACCTCCAAACCTCACAGCAGACATGGTATGATACGCCAAGTTAAATATTGGTGATGTGATACCGAAACAAACCGGGGTGTAGTGTACAAGGTAGAGGTTGGTGAGGATAGTACTGCAATCATTACACATGCTCCCATAATTACTGCCAAAGGTAGATATAACCAATGTCACTGGAGTGGTCCTTTAAAGCCCACTGGAATTTAATACTTTTAATACAACCATTTAGAGACCCATATCATTTATTAATTAGATTTAATTATTTTTTGAGGTGGAAAGAAACCATTTCATTGCTGTTTTTGGCATTGCAGACACCCTAGCAGTGCCTCTGAAAGCCACAAACCATAAAACCACAGTGTCTAAATGATGCAGCAACAAATAACACAAATAATAGAACAAATCCCAAAACATGAACAAATAGTAAATTATACTGTACCAAACAAATATGCCTTACAGTACTAATACTATGTGCAGTGCCCAGATGTTGCACTGAAATCTAATATACTGTACGGTCTACAAGTGACATTTAAACTGTATACAAGCAATGCACTTCGCAATGACATGCATACTTTCTCTGCACACCTAGGAGAGGAAAAGGGCAGAGGAGGTTCTCTGACATTTTCCAAGGGGAATTTGTTGCTCATTTGTATTGTTCCTGGGACAAAGCTTTGACAAAGAACGTTGCATTACGTTCGAAACACGTTACTTTTTCACATGTCTGGCTTAGAAATAATTTATTCCATTTGATATGGAATAAATTAAAATATTTTTTTACAAGGAGCTGGAATATATTCCGTATGTTTTTCTGTTGTTCATTACTACCACCAGTAAAAAATAGACAAAAGTACTGCAAATGTGTGTCACTCTAAAGTATGAAGTATCTCATTGAACGTGGACCTTTTTTTTACCTTTGTTTTTATGGCAGTCGGAATCACAGTTTTGGTTTCACATTTGGACAATGTAGCCAATATAGCCTGACAGTCATATTTCATTAGAAGACAATATAAATAGCAGCTCAATGGTCTTCTAGTAATTACATTGATTTCTATTGCAGTACAACCAAAGAAAGATGTGCAAAATTCCAAATGTACCAAAGTTCCATTTCCAGTCACTGGTGAGCTAGACGTCATGCAACGCTCTTAGAGTTTTTAGTCCGATATCTGGAGAGGACTACAATATAAAATCATTACATTCTGAAATGTCCACGAGCCAATAAAAAGTGGATGTAGGACTTATGTTAAACCACTACTATCTGTCTGAGATCTGTTACCATCAAATTACCATTCCGTTATGAAACAGATGCTTCCTGCACAACATCTTAAGGCCCTTTTACATTTAGCGATGCACCAGCGATCCAACCAGCGATCCGACCCGGTCAGGATCGCTGGTGCATCGCTAAATGATCGCTAGTGAGCTTTCATACAGAAAGATCTCACAGCGATGCAGCAGCGACGCAGCGCACGATACTTACCATTCACACACAGCGATCCTGGCGTCCTCCCCCTGCCTCCACGCGTCGCTCGTCGTCACAGCAGGAAGTCTCAGCAGGAAGCGCCCGACGAGAAATGGAGCCGGACATTCTTGCGCGATCAGCGATGGACAGCGGGGGAGCCGGTCGGAGGTAAGTATCACACATAGCGATATCGCTAGCAATATCGCTATAATGTCACAAAACCGGTGACGTTTTAGCGATATTGCTAGCGATATTGCTTAGTGTAAAACCCCCTTTAGACGAAAGGCAGAATCACACCAGTTGTTCACACCATCCTAATAAGTTGACACAAGGATTTAAGAGTTTATAATAGAAGGTTTCCTCCTAGAATTGGGGCGTGCCATACAATTGCTTATCTAGGTGTTTACAACACATTGATGAGGGATTTTTAGACTTTTCTGAGTGATTCTTTCCTAAGCCCTTTCTAAGGGACACCAAACTCAATAAAGCCTTCTACCACCAGATGGTTGGCGAATCTTAACACATGAATCAGGTGTTCTACTTAGAGGGCAAATAGATAAAATAATGTAAAATTTATAATTTGTGAATTTGATAGTATGAAGCAATTATATCTGTCCAAAGTAATAGATACAGGAAAGATGAATATCTTTGTACTGTGTTAGCCAGTAGATAGAAAAATATACAGAATTGAGAGTCCTCAGTGGTTGATACCTTTTAATGGCTAACTGAAAGGATAGTAACAAATTGCAAGCTTTCGAGACTACTCAGGCCTCTTCATCAGGCTTGACTAATACAACATCGTAGTAATAGAAGAACTTAAGCTATTTGATTTTACATATTCTCCTTAAAGCTGGAAAATAAATTGAGATGATGAAAATATTAGTCACTGTCTTCGATGTGTGATCTACAAGACCTATTTACCATCTGTTGCATGTTTCTTTCCTGGTTTCAGTGATGGATATGAACTTCGTGTTTGATACATAATTGTAAAAAAAAAGAACATGTTGCTTCCTGCTTTTTCAAAGGCTGAACGTTGAGAGCGGCATTTTCTCAATGAGCTGTGGAAACTCACGTGTCATATCCTCCAAGTCTGATGAATGAGCGCCATTCCAGGTTGTTTACAGACAATCTACAGACCCCAAAAATATACAAATAAAAAACAAGAAGAAAGGCAAATGAACTTAAAGGGAAATGGCTAGCTGACCAAATACTGACTTGTGTATTTTGAGAAGCAATGGCCCTTACTCTTTCACATGCTATCAGTAAATTAAAGTCTTAAAGTCAGTATAAATGCCTTGAGTTAAAGATGTTAAGTAAAACCAAAATTTTGAAAATAAATGACTCATCAGATGACTCCTGCATGTATTTGTGAGCATTCTTCATTAAAGGGAACCTGTCAGCAGCATTGTGCACAGTAACCTACAGACAGTGTCAGGTAGGAGCCGTTATACTGATTACAATGATATCTTCCTTAGGTGATGAAATCGTCTTGTGGTTGTTGCTTAATCTTTATTTTCCGTTTTGAGTTAATGATATGCTCGTGCTCCAAGGGCGGGCCTGGAGGAGGGGTAGTCATGTGATGCTCTGATTAGGTATTAATAATGCAGACTGCTGACAGGTCGCTGATCCCTCACTGACCTGCCCCATCAGTCAAACATAGATGCCAAGGAAGTGGCTAAGACTCAGCACTGTACTGGGAAAGGAAAGTACTGTCTTTTTTGGATTAAAACATGCACTTTTTTCCCCCAAAATTTTGGGGGAAAATGTGGGTGCGTCTTATAATGCGGATATACCTTACCAGCCGCAGTGGAGCAGGGTCGCGGGGGCGCTGCTGGTGGAGCGTTGCTGCAGGCCGCAGGCTGGAATGAGGGGGTGTTCCGTTGTGCGCCGCTGCGGCTGTTCGGTGGTGTGGGGGCTCTGCCGTCATTTTGTGAAAGCCCAGAGCCCCCGCACTTACATGGTTTAGGGTTTACTATGCAGTGGACTCCAGGAAAATTGCTGCCGGGGGCAGCGCATGCACAGATGGAGATCTTGGCACCATGATCTCGGGAGATGAGATCTCAGCGCTGAGTAAAGGCCCCTTTACATTTAGCGATGCACCAGCGATCCTGACAACGATACGACCCGGTCAGGATCGCTGGTGCATTGCTAAATGGTCGCTATTGAGCTGCCACACAGGAAGATCTCACAGCGATTCAGCAGTGATACAGCGGTCATTGCTTACCTTTCAGACGCGGCGATCCTGACGTCCTCCTGCCCGCGTCCACGTGTCGCTCATCGGCGCCAGCAGGAAGCCAAGCAGGAAGCGCCTGACAAGAAATGGAGCTGCGCGATCTCGCGCGATCAACGACATACAGCGGGGGAGCCGGTCGGAGGTAAGTATCACACATAGCGATATTGCTAGCGATATCGCTGCTGCGTCACCAATCGGTGATGCTTTAGCGATATTGCTAGCGATATCGCTATGTGTAAAACCCCCTTAACACTCCCTTATATACCAGCCCGCAGCTTGCAGCAACAGTCCACTCATGTCTCCTCCAGCAGCGACCCTGGGACCCCGCTTCACTGCAGCCACCACCCCCGGTAAGCAATAAGACACATGGATAATAAGAAGAACCACCATTTTATTATAAAAATTTTTTCCTATTTTTCTCCTCAAAACTTGGGGTGCGTCTTATAATCCGCAAAATACAGTAAATCTCAGCCTGTTTTTTAGGCCTAACTGAGTCTGTGGACAGGAGACTGGTGAACATGGACAATCCTTTTAAATGCAAAATGTGTCACCTAAGGCTACTGTATAATGTGACTTGTGAGGTGTGTCCCAGTGAAAGTGATAACTTTTTTTCTCCACAAGTTACCATGACGTGACACTTGCTGGATTTTTTTGAATCTCCATTCACTATTATTACAGTATTTGTAATTTGAGCTGCATAAAAATGCGGCCTGATGTCACACTGCCACAAGACGTTATGCAGACGAGGCCTAAGAATGGGAAATCTACATATAACGGAAGCAAAATCCAATGAAAACCACAAGGTAAAAGTTTAAGTAGAAGAAAAGAAGCCTAAGTTAGTGAAACAATCTCCGAGCCATGCTGCCATTGCTACTACTGCCAGTGAGCTGTGCGCTATGAAGATTCCCCATTCTCTGCTCTAGGAATGGGGGTCAGGTATGCGATATGCATTCCCCCGGGCACAACTCGTCTAGTGGGAGTGGCCCCCATAAATATAAGTGTACTGTGCGAGGCTGCGCCCACTAGATGGGATCTTCTCAGGAGTATACAAACTGCACACCTGACTGCAATTCATTTTAGGTCAGACAACCCCTTTATATGTAAAAACTGATCTATTTGTGTTATTAATCAATTCTATAGACATCACTATATTGGTTTGTCCATATCGGCCAAGTAATCTTTATTTTTATATAGCGCTAACATATTCCGCAGCGCTTTACAGTTTGCACACATTATCATCACTGTCCCCGATGGGGCTCACAATCTAAATTCCCTATCAGTATGTCTTTGGAATGTGGGAGGAAACCGGAGTACCCGGAGGAAACCCACGCAAACACGGGGAGAAAATACAAACTCCTTGCAGATGTTGTCCTTGGTGGGATTTGAACCCAGGACTCCAGCGCTGCTGTGCTATCCACTGAGCCACCGTGCTGCCCTGCCAAATGGTTCTATCATTAAATAGATTATTGTGATTGGAAAAGAACATCATGCAGTTGAGTTAAGCATTTATATGAGCTTTCCTTGTAAAAACAAGACAATTCGTATTAAAGAAAACCCAAGGGCAAAGTCATGAGAGGCGTTTACTGTATATATGAAAAGGATCAGCTCTTCAAAACATGGGTCAGTGGAGAAGAGCCATGGCAAAGAGCCACTTAATCACTTGCCTTTAAAAAGCGATAACTTTACTGCAAAAGTATATAAGAAAAGCAAGTCAACAAAGAGCATAAGAGAAAGCTGCTTCTCTTGTTGGTACTGACTGTTTGTTGAAGGACTTAGCTCTTAGTGCCTGCAATACAAACACAAACACAGCACTCACAGGGCGAAGTGAAAGTTTCCTCTAAAATAACCTCTCACTCGACTGTTCTGCTATGAAGGGTACAGCTAAGGACACAAGATGAGAATTTTTGTCTTTTCTTCAATGGTTTCAAAAAAGATATAAAAGTGACCAGTGTTTGAATATTAGTTTGCCAAACCCAAGAAGAATTACTTCAATAAAATGGCAAAAATATTTCTAACAAGGTCACAGCAGATGCTTTACTAACTGGAGAACCCTAATCCTATTGGGCTGTCATGTTGCAAATACGTGAACAAATTTAATTTGGATCCAGTTCATTCAGGGTTCTATCTCTATGGAACACTAGCAAGAGAATTGCCATTTTTATTTTACTCATTTATATAGCGCCATTAATTCCACAGAGCTTTATAGACATTATTGGCACTGTCCCACATGTGGAGGAAACCGGAGAACCCAGAGGAAACCCATGCAAACACAAGGAGGAACATACAAACTCCTTGCACATGATGTCTTTGGTGGGATTTGAACTCAGGACCCCAGTGCTTCAAGGCTGCAGTGCTAACCACTGAGCCATCTTGCCACCCATTTTATAAAATGTTGAGCATCCATGGCACTAGATCACATGATATAACAGATCGGTACATTTTTAAGGCTATATAATATCTCGTCTTTCCCAAGAAAAGGTTAGAGACACCTGACCTCTCTTCACTTGTGATGGGAATTTGCAAGAAGTAAAGAGAAAAGAGATGAAGGACAATGCATTATTTTACTAGGGGGAGAAAGAACCACTAAAGAACAATACAATCAATTAACATAATAGATGAATGGAGAGATCCTAGACACTGTATGGGGAGATTCTTCTTTCAGTGCCATATACATGGTGACAATTGGAACAGCTGAGCACACAAAGTATATATTACATGTCCCTATTTCTAACAAGCTGATAATCCTTAAGGACATGTCGTTTATAGGAATCATTAAAAAGATGATGCCAATCATTAATGACCTTACTAGGCAAACAGTTTATTTCTACTTCCACTAAGAAGCTTGAGGGTCATTTTCCATCCTATAGCATATAGGGGCAAATGAGAACCAGCATTTTTTTCTGTAGGCTTATTAGGTCACAAAACAGTTTTGAGGTGTCTTACAGAGATTGTTTCATTAAAGGCCCCGTCACACTAAGTGAGATCGCTAGCGATATCGCTTGAGCGTCACCGATTTTGTGACGCAGCAGCGATATTGCTAGCGATATCGCTATGTGTGATACTTACCTCCAACCGGCTCCCCCGCTGTCTATCGCTGATCGCGCGAGAACGTCCTGGGCCGTTTCTCATCGGCCACTTCCTGCTAGTCTTCCTGCTGGCGCCGACGAGCAACGCGTGGACGCGGGTGGGAGGACGTCTTCATCGCCGCGTCTGACAGGTAAGTAACGACCGCCGACCGCTGCTGCATCACTGGTGAGATCTGCCTGTTTGGCAGCTCATTAGCAACCATTTAGCGATGCACCAGCGATCCTGACCGGGTCGCATCGTTGTCGGGATTGCTGGTGCATTGCTAAATGTGACGGTACCCTAAGGTTGTAGATCAGCTGAATTCTCTGGAGCCCAGATTGGGCAAATACTTTAATGACCTTGAAGCATTTGTAGAGTCTGTAAAAGTACTAAATTGTACCTGAATATTTCCTGCTTTTGTGGCTTTAGATTATAGCTTGTGTGTAGTCTCCTAAACTTCTTCTAAACTATTATCTTTCACCAGACTTTTGGTTACCATCATATCAAGTTTAGTCAAGCACCAACATTACTGCACATAAGGACTGACCATAGACTGACATTTACCAGGTCTATAACTGGCTTTTTGGCCATCTATTAATTTGCCTCCAGAGGTTGTTTTCTGAACCTTTAAAAGTGACCTTGTCCCAACCTTTCTAAGTCTAGTCATCCCTGGAATGCCTGTTGCTCCCCTGGGCAGAGTCCATCCTGTCTAAAGAATCCATGATGGCAATCAGTATTCCAGAACCTCCCATCAGTTAATACAATGACTTCTAATCACAATTAACTACTTGACACCTCTCCTTAAGGCATAACATGAAGTCATACTGAAATTGGGTTAATGCTGGAATGTCATGGGTGGGATACTCACTAATTTGCAGGAGCAAGCTTCCTAATGTAACCTTTTGTTATGTGTCTGATGAATGTAGAGAAACAATAGCCCCCCAGGACAGGACTTTATATGCATGTGAATAGGTGTACAAATGGGACCAGGTGTAGAGCAACAAGTGCCTAGATAGTTCAGATTATTATTTTTTTTAAGATATTATTTTTAAGTGGGCTTCCTAAATGTGTGAAAGGAGGATCAGGTCATACGGAAATACACCATAGATTTATAATAATAATATAATAACAAATTTTTATTTTTATAGCGCCGACATATTCCGCAGCACTTTACATTTCAGAGGGGATTTGTACAGACAATAGACATTACAGCATAACAATAATCACATACAGTAGATTATAACAAATAACAAGAGGAGTGAGGGCCCTGCTCGCAAGCTTACAGTCTATGAGGAAAGAGGGAGACATGAAAGGTGGGTGGTAACAGTTGCTCTGATTGTATGGACCAGCCATAATGTTAAGTGTGTAACAGTACAGACACAGAGGGCTAATGGATGCATAAAGCATGTGGGAACATGATGCTGGGAACCTGGTTATGGTAAAACTTTTGGCTCTGCCACACAGGGATAGGTTAGGTTAATGTGTTGAGGCGATAGGCCAGTCTGAATAAATGCGTTTTCAGGACACGCTAAAAATTGTGGGGATTGGGGACTAATCGTATTGACATGGGAAGTGCATTCCAAAGAATTGGCGCCGCACGTGTAAAGTCTTGGAGACGGGAGTGGGAGGTTCTGACTATTGAGGATACTAACCTCAGGTCATCAGCAGAACGGAGGGCGCGGGTAGGGTGGTATACTGAAACAAGGGAGGAGATGTAGGGTGGTGCTGAGCCATGGAGGGCTTTGTGGGTGAGGGTAATAAGTTTATACTGAATTCTGGAGTGGATGGGTAGCCAGTGTAATGACTGGCACAAGGTAGGGGCATCGGTGTAACGATTGGCGAGGAATATGATCCTGGCTGCAGCATTCAAGACAGATTGGAGAGGGGAGAGTTTGGTAAGAGGGAGACCGATTAGAAGAGAGTTACAATAGTCGAGACGAGAATGAATAAGAGAAACAGTAAGAGTTTTTGCAGAGTCAAAAGTAAGAAAAGGTCGAATTCTAGAAATGTTTTTGAGGTGCAGATGACAAGAGCGAGCCAGTGATCGAATGTGGGGGGCAAAGGAAAGCTCGGAATCAAGTATGACCCCAAGACAGCGGGCATGTTGCTGGGGAGTAATAGTGGAACCACACACAGAAATAGCAATGTCGGGTATAGGTACATAAGTAGAGGGAGCAAGCACCAGGAGTTCAGTCTTTGACAGGTTCAGTTTCAGATATAGTGAGGACATGATATTAGACACAGCGTTTAGACAATCGCCAGTGTTTTCTAGAAAGGCTGGCGTGATGTCAGGAGAAGAAGCGTATAATTGGGTGTCATCAGCATAGAGATGGTACTGGAAACCAAATCTACTGATTGTTTGACCAATAGGGGCAGTGTACAAGGAGAAGAGGAGGGGGCCTAGAACCGATCCTTGAGGAACCCCAACAGTAAGGGGAAGGTGAGAGGAGGAGGAACCGGCAAAAGAAACAGTAAAGGAGCGGTCGGAGAGATAGGAGGAGAACCAGGAGAGAACGGTGTCCTTGAGGCCAATGGAATGGAGCATAGTGAGGAGGAGCTGATGATCCACAGTGTCGAATGCTGCAGAGAGATCCAAGAGAATTAGCATGGAGTAATGACCATTTGATTTAGCTGTTAGCAGATCATTAGAGACTTTAGTGAGGGCAGTTTCAGTGGAGTGTAAAGAGCGGAAACCGGATTGGAGAGGGTCGAGAACAGAGTTTTCTGAGAGATAGCGGATAAGACGGGAGTGGACCAGGCGTTCCAGGAGTTTAGAGATGAAGGGAAGATTAGAGACAGGTCTATAGTTAGCGGCACAGTTTTGGTCGAGGGATGGTTTTTTAAGTAGTGGATGTATGATGGCATGCTTAAATGAGGAGGGGAAAATACCAGAAGAGAGAGAGAGGTTAAATATTTTAGTTAGGTGAGGGGTGACAGCAGGGGAAAGGGACTGGAGGAGATGTGACGGAAATGGGTCACTGGTGCAAGTAGTTGGGCGAGAAGATGCAAGGAGCCTGCTTACTTCTTCTTCTGTGACTGGTTCAAAATCAGAGAGTGAGTTAGATGCAGTGGGGGAGGGAGGACAGTGCATGGTATGAGGGGATTTGGAGATAATTTCCTGTCGGATCTGGTCAATTTTTTCTTTGAAGTAATTGGCCAGATCGTCAGCTCGGAGCTCCGTGGTTGGGGCCTGTACTCTTGGATTGAGTAGAGAATGAAAAGTGTCAAAGAGACGTTTCGGGTTATTGGACAGTGAGGTGATGAGGGTGTTGAAATAGGTTTGTTTGGAGAGGTGAAGGGCAGTGTTGTATGTTCTAAGCATAAACTTAAAATGGATGAAATCTTCGTGTAGATTGGATTTTCTCCACAGACGTTCGGCGCACCTGGAGCACCGCTGCAGGAAACGTGTTTGCACCGTGTGCCAGGGTTGTCGCCGTCTGTGTTGTGGTGTTCTATTTATAGGGGGTGCAAATTCATCCAGGTCACTTTGAAGTGTTTCATTGTAATGCTTCAATGCAGAATCAGGACATGAGAGGGAGGAGATAGGGGCCAATGAAGACTGCAAGTTCTTCAGAAGTTTCTGGGTGTTAATGGCCTGTATGTTTCTATAAGTCTGGACAGTGGGGGTGACCTGAGCAGCCTGGCAGTTCTGTATAGAGAATGAAAGAAGATTGTGGTCAGAGAGCGGGAGAGGGGAGTTTGCAAAATCATCCACTGCACAAAGCCGAGAGAAGACCAAGTCGAGGGAGTTTCCGTCTTCATACGTTGGAGAATTAGTAAGCTGCGAAAGGCCAAATGAGGAGGTTAGAGATAAAAGGTGAGTAGCAGATGGGGAGAGGGGAAGAGCAATGGGGATGTTGAAATCTCCCATGATGAGGGTAGGGATGTCACAGGAGAGAAAATGTGGAAGCCAAGTGGCAAAATGATTCAGGAACTGATGGGAGGGGCCGGGAGGACGATACACCACCGCCACTTGCATGGAGAAGGGGGTGTAGAGTCTGACGGCATGGACCTCAAAAGAAGGGAAGACAAGTGAGGGTACTTGAGGGATAACCTGAAAGGTACATTTTGGTGATAGGAGCAGACCAACGCCTCCACCAGCTCTATTGTCTGATCTTGGGGTATGAGAGAAGTGTAGCCCCCCGTATGAAAGAGCAGCAGCAGCGGTAGTATCTGACTGCTGGATCCAGGTTTCAGTAAGAGCCAGGAGGTTAAGAGAATTAGAAAGGAAGAAGTCATGAATGAAGGAGAGTTTGTTACACACTGAGCGAGAATTCCAAAGTGCACAATTAAGAGAGACAGATGGCATGCAGGGAATATTAATAAGATTAGAGGGGTTTCTGAGTGTAGCAGTGGGGGGGTTTGACTTTCTATAACATGGGGGACCAGGGTTGGGAGCAATGTCTCCTGCGACTAGGAGAAGGAGGATAGAAAGAGTGAGCAGATGGTTAAGTGATTTGTGAGAGCGTCTCTGGTGTTGAATGGTGGGACTGCCTGGATCTGTGCAATTTAACAATGTGAAAAGAGCGTGAGTGCTATACATAGGAGAGGAAAGAAGCGAGGGGCCAATATGGATGGAGTGTGGAGAGTTAATGCCAGGGCGGTGGATGTGTGTGAATGCAGCGGCCAGGATATAAATTACACAAATGCATATGGTATATATTTGTTGTACTCCTAATGTACAGGGAGTAGATGTATAAAAATGTCTTACCTGTCTTCTGCCCTGTCTAACTGCCATGTTATAACTGCCAGAAGTACTTTGATACATGTACTTCGATTACATGTGCATAAATGCCACCCCTGCATAAATGCTCCCCCTAGCTATGTCTGAATATATAGGAGGTTAAGGCTAAGTTTTTTTTTTTTTTTTTGGCTCTCTCTTCTCGTTAATCAATCACACTAAATTGAGACACCAGGATCCAATAAAATGTTGTGGTCAAATAAACACATGTCCAGCACTACATGGATCATAAAGCACTTTGAAAAGTTTCTTGACCTCACAACATAAGGGGACAAGCAGAGTAAGTTGAAAAAAACTATATACCAGATATAGATTTGTAAACTATCCCTACATCCTCTCTACATATGGACAATAGTCATTATTACCTACCTTCTGATTGAACATAGTAGGTCTTCTGGTTAACAGGACCTTGGTCGTGGACTTTAGTATAAGTGATGTTTAGTAATATAACAAATATATAAGGGTAAAAACTGGTTAAACAGTTTATAGAGATGCTGTCTGACATTTATGTCTACCAAACCTGTGACTTGGATAATTGCTGATTTATTACTGATTTACTGTTTCGAGGGCAGAAGCATCTGGTTTGTTGAAATTCAAAAGCCCAGTCTTTCTTATGGGTAAAGACCGGTCACCCCTGTACAAATTAGACAGTCAGCCAGGTTTGGCTGTCCTTAAAGTGTTTGCCCATAAACAACATTCATAACAAATCTACAAGTTAAGTGATAAATGTATCACCTGTTAGGACCCCCAACAGTCATGGGGACAGGGGTCCCTTTACTCCATTTGAATAAAGCTGTAGTGAATTAACACACTAACACTCCATTCAGTGTCTGTGATAATGATGGAGAAAGACAAGTGTTGCACTGTTTCTTAGATAGGTTAGGGTAACAGAGGTGTGCCTCTCAAAGACTATATACATATGTCACCTGTCTTGTGGATTCGTGATGGTGAAAAATGTCGTTTGTTGACCAACCCCTTAAATCTAATGTCAGGTACATGGCTGTTTTGACAGATCAGTAAATTTATGCACTAATTATTTCACACATCTTCTAAAAAATATATATTAGTAAATTATAGAAAATGTTTTAACATTACTTGTACTACATTTTATATGTAACATAGAATAGATGACTGTTGAACAGAATTCTCATAGACAAATAGTCTCTTCTTTAGGGAAAAGGTTCCAAGTTTGGCAAACATTATACCTGTAACATTTGTAGGAAGGCATAATTGTCGATAAATGGACTCCTCATGCTAGACATAATGTGACAGGATAACAAAAACCAAGACAACTTGTCCAAACGTCTCCTATTTCAATGTTCCTCTTGTCAGTACAAAAGCCTTACAACATACCTTGGTTAAAATAAATTGATGTTATGGTATTGTGCTCCCATGATGATAAGGACCAAGCCGGGATCACGCTTATATTTGGATAATTTGGATAATAATTATTTCTGATCACTTCAAATATTAGAATTGTCCCAATGCATATAAAATGAAAAATGTGCATGTTTGCTGATGGTGCTAACCACAAAATCTTCTACCATATTTGGTCTATAACGCTTATTCAGACCTATGGTCACAGACCACAAAATAGCCCGTGTTTAGTCTCCACCTTACTTTCTTATCTGTCCCCGCAGGGGGCAGTATGCTTATAGCATGTGTTATAGGATCACACAACACATGCTTAAGCCCCCGTTACACACTGCAATATCGCTAGCAATATCGCTGTAAAGTCACCGATTTTGTGACGTTGCAGCGATATTGCTAGCGATATCGCTGCATGTGATACTTACCTCCGACCGGCTCCCCCGCTGATTATCGTTGATCGTGCGAGACGCTCCTGGACCATTTCTCGTCGGCCACTTCCTGCTGGGCTTCCTGTGGCGCCGACGAGCGACGCGTGGAGGCGGGCGGGAGGACGCAGGATCGCCGCGTCTGACAGGTAAGTAGCGACCCCCGTCCCCTGCGATGTCGCTGGTGAGATCTGCCTGTGTGGCAGCTCACTAGCGACCACCTAGCGATGCACCTGACCGCGTCATATCGCTAGTCGGGATCGCTGGTGCATCGCTAGGTGTAACGGTACCCTTAGATTGTAGTCTGTCACCATGAAGATGCATGGCAGCTGCAATCACAAAACGGTAACACATTTCTAACCAATGTTCACAAAAGTTGCTTAGTTGTTCATTTCATTTGTGTTAGGACAAAAAAGAATGTTGTTGCTAAGTAGACATAGCTGATACTCCTTGAGAAAGCTAAGGCAAAACATATGTCAGAGTCCTAGGGTCCTGATAGTCTTGTCAGTATCTCTCTTTTTACTGATGGTATGTGTGTACTTGTATATTTTACACTGAATTTCTATTACTCTATTTATTCATGCTATTAGTGGTCTATGTTAGTGGACATATATATTTATATAGTATGTTATATTATTATATCTCAACTTTTTAATGCTATATATCTTGCATACAGCCATTTTACATTTTTAGAGAATGAAATACTGACTATTTGTACCATAATTATACCCATACCTGATGCGCTTGTCAAGAACTTTCTTTTGTGTAATTGTCACCCCCACGTTTTTAATGCAGATCTTTTTATTTGTATATGTATCAATAAAAGTGTATTTATAGATTATTCTCACATGATTATTCACTTGTTTGTAGGTTTGTACACATAGCCATTACCAAGCATGCCTCTAATACTGTCCATGTGCATCATGGCTCCTAAATTGCATTGTCTATGAGTCAAATTTTGTTTTTTAACACCTGAAAGTGGAACTCCACACCATGTAAAAGTATACTCGGAAGGAGTTTATCTAATATATAAAGCTCAAGTGTGTGTAGGTATGTGTGTGTGTGTGTGTATGTCCGGGATTGGCATCCGCACCGTCGCAGCTACAGCCACAAAATTTGGCACAGTCACACGTCTGGACCCCGAGAGCGTCCTAAGCTATGTTGTGAGGTGAAATTTTAACCCCGCGCGTTCTAATATATAAAGCTCAAGTGTATGTATGTATTTATGTGTGTGTATGTGTGTGTGTATGTCCGGGATTGGCATCCGCACTGTCGCAGCTACAGCCACAAAATTTGGCACATTCACACATCTGGACCCCGAGAGCGTCCTAAGCTATGTTGTGAGGCAAAAGTTTAACCCCACGCGTTCCAATTCACCAAACAATTTTGCCCCTATCTACATAATGGGGAAAAAGTGTGTGTATATCAAGCCCCGCCCCTCATTATGATGTCATAATGGTTGACCATGGGATGGAGGATGTGTGATGGGTATATGGGCACTGGACTATGGGATGGAGGATATGTATGACGGGTCTATGGGCACGGGACTATGGGATGGCGGATATGTATGATGGGTATATGGGCACGGGACTATGGGATGGAGGATATGTATGATGGGTATATGGGCACGGGACTATGGGGTGGAGGATGCGTATATGGGCATGGGACTATGAGATGAAGGATGTGTGATGGGTATATGGGCACTCGACTATGGGATGGTGAATATGTATGATGGTATATGGGCACGGGGCTATGGGATGGAGGATGTGTGATGGGTATATGGGCACTTGACTATGGGATGAAGGATATGTATGATGGTTATATGGGCACGGGCCTATGGGATGGCGGATATGTATGATGGGTATATGGGCACGGGACTATGGGATGACGGATATGTATGATGGGTATATGGGCACGGGACTATGGGATGGAGGATATGTATGATGGGAATATGGGCACTCGACTATGGGATGGCAGATATGTATGATGAGTATATGGGCATAGGACTATGGGATGGAGGATATGTATGATGGGTATATGGGCACTCGTCTATGGGATGGAGGATATGTATAAGGGGTATATGGGCACGGGCCTCCTATGGGATCGTGGATATGTATGATGGGTACATGGGCACAGAACTATGGGATGGATGATAATTATAATTTGCTATAACTCACCACAGTTAGTTACTATGCCCGGGCAGCGCCGGGCTCTTCAGCTAGTGAATAAATAAAACAAAAAACTCCTATGTACTTTTCATGCTACTAATTAGAAAATATGTCATATAGATGTTCTACAACAGAGAAAGTAGCGATGCTGATCCATTCTGCAAGTGACTCCTCGAAACTGTCCCTTTTAGAACCTGTCTTTGTGCTTGTCTAAATTGCTGTATTACATAATTAATATTCATATTTGAAATATGACATGTTGACCATGATATTTCATAGAAAAATTCAGCAAGATGGCTAGAGAGGAAACAACTGGACTGAGCATTGTAATTGACATATTGCTAAAAAAACGATGAAGGCTCGGACTGGCCCACAGGGTAACGGGAATCCCCCGGTGGGCCCCTGTGCAGATCTGGGCCCTCAACCCCACTATATGGATAATACTTGGCATAATTCACATGTTTTACTCTGTACAGAAAAAAGCAGCAACTCATCATTCATTAACCAAACTACCCAGCTTATTATTAATATAGAGATATATGTAAATTTGTGAATGAGGGTCGTGTAATATTTTTATGCAGGTGAAAGGTGGGCCCCTCAAAGTCAATGTTACTGGTGGGCCCTTGGCACCCCAGTCCGGCACTGAACCGATGAATAAAATAAATGTGAGAGCGTCCTTTCTGACGTACTTTTTGCCTTTACCCTAAAACGTTACTCACAACACACAAATATAGATCATTTTTTTTAACCAGAAGAGTTTATGGGTAATCCAACAAATACTTTGAGAACGTTTGTAAGACCAGACAGGGTATGAAACGACTTTGCGGTGTAACGCAACTCAGAATCTCCCACTTCACAGGCAACTGGTCTAACCACAAGGCCACCAGACCTTCTACTTTAATGCTGCTGCCATTTTACTTCTAAACGTGGTTTGGAGACTGCCGCCTATGTTTGTTTATGTTTGGAATTTGGGCATATTTCTTGCAAATGCTAAAAAAAAAAGATTCTGGGTTAACTCTATGTCGATCACCTGATGCAGCTACTGTAACATTCAGAAGATTGTCCGAATTGTCAGCTCTCTGGTTGAGATCAATGCCTTCAGCTGCTACTTCCTCTCTTGGTGTTTGCATACAGCACACCGTAAGTGTCTTACAAACATGTGCCGCACAACTGTTGACAGAACAAATAGTATTGTCTAAGGACCTGTCAATATTTGCTCTTTTTATTAACTATTTTTGTATTCTGGAGGCTACTTGATTTTTTAGCCTAAATTAACCAAAATCTGATTACATAGTTGTCAACCTGTAACAGTTTTAACCATATCAGAGACACAACGAGGCCTTTTTCTAATGTACCTACATGATCACTGCCATCTATATAACTGGAAATTCATCCAGGAATTGTAGATGTGCCAGTTCCTGATTTGCAGAATACTTCTGAGTATTTTATTCTGTACCGTCACATTCTGGTACTTGACTATAAATACTTAAATGCCATAATATAGAACATCAACAAATTGCTTGGCACAATAAACGGGATGATCCCCATTTCGGCATATGGACAGTGGGGTTCCCCTAGTTGGGCTAGCTTGTGCTACAAACATTTTCCCACACAAGGGCAGCTATATAACACGAGCGCATTTAGCGTTCTACAATCAGATATTACTGTATGTTTGTTTTTTCATTATAGTTTTCTATAGTGAATGTATTTTCCTTAACTCCGGAGCACAGGTGGATTAATCAATGTAGTAAAGGGTTCTTTACAGTTACTGTGGACAAGTTAGCCAAGTCACGTACAAGAGCATATAAAGAAGGACTAGCTGATAATGCCATGATTAATGGTACGAAGCACTATACTGTATTTAGAGAGGACGTGTCAGCTCCCCTGAGATGAATGTTTTAGTAACTACTTGTATTCTGTATCGCAATTCTGAAGCTTCTTTTCTCGGAGCGCTGCACTGTTCCGTTGCTTTGTTTTTCCTCTCGGAAATGTATTAATAAACTGACAACTGTGAGTTACCATTCCCCTTGTGATAGGGACATACTCATATACAGTGTGTCTCTATAAGCTTTGATTGGATAGTAGTTAGACTCTGTAGGGACACGCCCACAATTGGTAACACCCAGTTGACAATTTTTTCCAACATTTCTAACAGAGAGGAGGAAAGGCACTAATTCTCCAGAATTAGGATATTATGTTGTGCACAAATGTTTTTAAAAAGCACACATCATGAAAGCTGACAGATTGCTTTCATGGTAGGAAAGTAATGTTTTTATTAATCCAAGGAAAATATCTACTTTATGGGGTCAGTAAGGAATCTATCTATCTATCTATCTATCTATCTATCTATCATATATCTATCTATCTATCTATCATTTATCTATATGTCTATTAACTATCATCTATCTATTATCTATCTATCTATAGATCTATCTATCTATCTTTCTGGTCTATCAGTCTATCTATTATCTCTATATATCTATTATCTATCATCTATCTATCTATCTATCTATTATCTATCTATCTATCTATCTATCTATCATCTATCTACACAATGTATGCACTTTTTCTGTATTAGGTCTTTAATTATTGGATATTATGTATGAAAACTGTGACCTAGAAACTGTGGTTGTATTCTTGCACCCTAGTAGAGTCCAAAACCACTCTAATTTTTTCTCATGCAGTTGAAGACAAATGTGTAACATTTTAAAGCTTACTGAAAGGATGGGGCAACATTTTATCCTAAAATGCAGAAATAAACCAACTTTAAATTTGTGCTGAACTCATGAAACATCTTGCGTCATTTAGATTAATTCGGTGCAAAGTCCAACAGGGAAAACAGAAATACCAGACCAAAAAATAACTTCATAAAATCTGGGGCCTATTTGCAAACATGGAAAATTCATCTATTGTGCATTGGGCCCTATGCAAGAAGTGTGCCTTAAAAGGAAAGTGAAAACTGACCACTGGAACCTAGGACTTCATGATCATGTTTGAAGCTTCTGTAATAGTGATCCGGATCTGCCCAATTAGATTCATCAGGGGCTGTAAACTCATTGGAGAAAAAAGGATTTAGTTCAGCTCATCCCTCATTGATGCTGCAGCAAGGTCCGAGCAAGGACACGTCTCCACTTGGACGTCTTGGAATACTTCATAGAAAAAGGAAAGTCCAGCTCAAGGAGTAAAATCCAGAATTTTCTTTATTTGTTTCTTTAAAATACAAGCATGGCTGCTATAGTCATCATCATCATTGTGGTTTTTACCCTGACATGGGATAGCCGCACAGAAAGTGCCCAGGAGGTTCTGTACGCGTTTCGAGCAGTATACGCTCTCAGATTCTGAGTCTAAGAGCGTAATACTGCAAAGTGGTGCATGATTATTGGAAGCCATGTAAGGCCTTGTTCACACATCCATGAAAAAAATGGTACCGGTGTCATCCGTGTTTTGGATCAGTGTGTCATTAGTGTTTGGGTGGTGTGTTCGTTTTTATCATCATTGTGTCTTTAGTGTTTTTCACAAACAGATATAAATTACAAAGCTTCTTGTATACTTTGCAATGTTAAGTAAGGACATCACAAGGATGCCATCAGTATGCTGTATGTGTTTTTCATGAACGCCTAGACTTGTGTTGGCCCTTGTAATCCGTGATACCGGGAAAAGGGACATATCTCCAAGAGTTCTACATGGACACTCAGTCTGGAAAAAACACAGACATGTGAATAACACCATGAATTATATTGAGTACGTGTGATATCTGTGAAAAAATCGGATACGACTCGCATGTGCAACACGGACTTCTGAATGGGGCCTAACACTTTTTTGATTGGGGTGCAGAAGTTCTAACCTACGACTCATTGAAGATGTCATCATCTCCCACAAATCCATGTGTTCAGATGTGTATGTAAAAACTCACATTACATACATGAATGGGATAAAGAAGATGCACTGACTCAGCTTCTATTAAACTCCATAAAAACATTAATTATTCTGGATGCATAGCAGCCAGCGGACACAGTTAGCCCATTGCAAGAACCGCTATTAATTTCTGCATATGTTTAATGTAAAAATAGTTTCAAGTTGGAATTTGATTTTGCAACCAAGCCTTCTCATCCCACGTGTATTAGAAAAAAAAAATCTGTCGTTAGTTTTAATACTCAGATACAATCCATGTACTGTGTAGGGTTTGGCTTACGTTTTAATAGGGCTTCGATACATTAAAAAAACCTTATTACTCAGGCGATACATTATGTTATATATTCTTGTAAAAGGCTTTTGTTTCAATTTAGTTTTAGAATACTTATTCTTTCTAAGCCCCCACAGAGGCGAAAACTTTGTCATCACATATTAGTGTGGTTTCAGAGGGTTAACGGGGCCTCCCACTATGATACAAGGGGACATTTAAGGCTCCAAAGCCCAAGAGCGACTGATTGCTTTGTGTACCATATAGTTATGCTACATAGAAGGATATGTTTGACCAATGTTATGGTATTTATTCTGTCTAGTGGAGAAATTGTAAAAACTTGAAATGTGAAGGTGCCACCGATTGCATGCTGCGTCCCCGGTCATTGAGACAGAATCGGACTATTATGTAACGGTTGCTATTACTCATCTGGCAGGAACATGTACAGTTCTGACAAATCCGCTTCATATGTGAAGCATAGAACGTCGGCACACAACGGTTAATAAACAAGCCCGTACTAATGGATCCGGCGTGTGTATCTGATGCACGCTCTGTTTATTCCTATGGCTGAACTGTAAACATAGGGAAACAGTAGAGCAGCAGGCGCAAAACGGGAATCAAAGCAAATAATCCTAAAAAAGGCAATCACAGCGATGAGTGCACAGGAAAAAAGGCTGGGGTCAAATTATCCTGTTGTTTTTAGAAACTACTGTCATTTTTTTGCTGCATGAACTCTCGTTAGTCAGCAACAGGACTATATACAATATTATACATCCTTAGCAGAAAAGACATTATATATATATACAGGTGAACGGACTCAACGCTTAGGCCACATGCACACACTGAGTATTTGGTGAGTTTTTTACCTCAGTATTTATAAGCCAAAACCACGAGTGGAACGGTCAGAGGAAAAGCGTAATAGACACTCGTCACCACTTCTGGATTTATCCCCCACTCCTGGTTTTGGCTTACACATAGTGAGGTAAAATACTCACCAAATACTGAATGTGTGCATGTGGCCTAAGGGCCAAATTCTGCTGCAAATCCTACCTATGTAAAATACATACGTTTTTGTTGCATTTTTTACATGCGTTTTTGGTGCAGATTTTTCCCCACTCGTTAGTACTGTTGAAAGAATTGACACGCTGCAGAATTAAATCTGCAAGGCAAAAATAAGCAACGTGTGCATGAGACTTCAGAATTCACACTCACTTTGCAGGTACTAGGAAATCCTTCAGGTTTTGTAACAAAGCTGCACAGAAAAAAAAAATGCAACAAAAATGCAACAGAGTCATAACATTATTATAAGGCCGTGTGCACACGATGCAGATTTCCAGCGGATCCGCAGCGGATTTTACCGCGCAGAAACGTTGCATATCCGCATTGTGATGTACAGCAGCATGTTAGTCAATTGGAGAAAAAAAACGCTGTGCAGACGCTGCGGATTTTTCCAAGCGGTTTTCTTGTGGTTCAAAATATGCAGCATGTCACTTCTTTTGTGCGGTTTTCCACCTGCTCCATTCTCCAAATCCGCAGGGGGAAATCCGCAGGGGTAAACCCGCAAGAAAACCGCAAGAAAAAAGGAAGAAATCCACAGGAAAAATGCAGGTCATTTGACCTGCGGATTTCTTCAATTCTGCGCGGAAAAATAAGCAGGGCAAAAAAGTACGTCTGCACTCAGCCTTAGTGATTGACTGTACACATTTGCTATCAGTATTGCTACAGTAATATATTAGGCAGAGTGACAAGAAGATGCTGGTATTATTCCGCACAACTACATCAATATTGCTGATTCTAAATACTTTTTGTAAACATTTGAAAACCCCAATTTTGCTCTTTCTTTAGCTCTATGAAGTGTAATTTTACTGAGAACTTCCACTTTCATTGGACTATCATAGGTTGGCCATTAAGGAGCTTTGGTCTTCTAAGTGAAGAGGGCATTGCCATAAAGGTCTTCATCTGAGCAGAACAACTCATCTACAAATATGGGCCCTCTTTAATCTTTCCACAATTGTTCAAACAGTCATTGTAAGTCAGAAAAGCTGAAACCGGACATCCAAAAAGGCATTAGTATCCCAAAGCCTGAAGAGTGGAAGTAAATGAAGAGGTTGCCAAGTGGTCCTTCTCTGCCTCCACCATCTATCATAATAGTGACGCACTTTGGAGGGAAAGCATGCTAATCATTGTTTACCCGTCAAGAACCCTCTTAATGCCGGCCTTTCAACTTCAAATAAGTTGGGGGATTATGAGAACACGGTGACGAGAAACTTTGCTTAGTCAAATACTCAAAAGTCCATAAAAAAAATAAAACAAGACTAGTGATCAAAAAAATGAAGAAGATTGATGACTGATGGCAGGGTAATATACACAGAGATGAGTTTATCGTTTAACCCCTTCGTGTTGCTTAGTTGAATCCCTTTTCTACATTGGAATATCTTAATGGGTTTACCTACATTCCTGCCTGATATCACAAACAAGAAAACATGAAATCGTTTTGGCCTTTGTCCAAAGACTGATTCAACTGTACGGTATTTATACACCACCACGACAACAGTCTGCACCGCAATACAAGCACACCGCCTCTTTGCATCATATCTCGCGGTTTGGAAGTAAAAAGATGGTGTTCTGCAATATTGATTTGTAAATACAAGGAGCTTAAAGCGAGGGTCCTAAAGGGTGAAAGTGAAAGAATCCTAAAGGGGATTGTACATTTTATTGGATACTGCTGTTATAGACTGTACGTGCTATTTATTCTGACAGCCCTGCTAAGGAGGCTGCAGAATTTTATCATTAGGCCTGTAATTGCACATAGCAGACCCCCCTGTAAGACAACAGGTGACATTTTACTAGCCAACACTGCAACTGGCAATTCCAAATTTACAGCGTTCTCGCCAGCCCTCAAAAGAAAACCAGCATCAAGGAAGCGGAGGCTAATTGTATAATGAAGTGCGGGCGACTTACAGTATAAAGTCATTGATGTGTAGGTAGACAGACAGACATATATTGGAAAAGGAGACCTAAGATATTAGGGCGCAAAGCCTGGCAAATACCAAACCATCCAGATGGAAAGAAAACTGGAGGCAGCGCAGATAGATAGATATAGATAAAAGGTAGATGATAGATGGATAAATAGATAATAGAGAGATAGATGATAGATAATAGATAGATAATAGACAGATGATAGATGGATAGATAATAGACATATGATGGATGATAGATAATAGATAACTAGATAGATAGATGCTAGATAGATGATAGTTTGAAAGATAGCTAGATAGATAATAGATAGATAAATAGATAAATAGATGCTAGATAGATAGATAGATAGATGATAGATAGATAAATTGATAAAAATGAAAAGCAGGCATCACTCCCAAATTATACAAAGACAAAGTGGAAACATAGTTATTGCATAAAACCATTAAACCGGTAACATTCTCTTATTGATTTACGATGATGACCTCTTAGTGTGTCACATTTCACTATGTATTATAATTAGTAAAGATGTAGCAGAACTGATTTTGCCATTTGATGGCCCATAATGTAACAATGATCGATGACTGTATCTATGAATATGTTGCATTATTGTAACTCTTCTCTAAGTTCTGATGTCACACAGAAGAAGCAGTTATGACATGTGTTCAGCTCTGCTACATCTGCACACAAGTACTTTGCTCCTAGCTAAACCCCAGTACACACAGTGCAGCGCCATGTGACCCTCTATAACTGTGGACAGGAACATTTCCCAATAATGACATTTTAAGGGCAGTAACTATATGACGCTGAGTGTCGCTTTACCCTATAACTATCGTTATATTTGCAACCCCCTAAGTTCTTTCCATACCTGACAATTATCCCACCGTAATAAGCTCCAAAACAATCCAGCTGGGACTTTATTACTTGCTGCCCAATTCTTCGTTACATGGAGATAAATGTCCTATAAAAATCCACGTTTTCCGAGAGTTGAGAAAAGCGTCAAATCCGGGGGCAAAAAGTAAAAAAAAAAAAGTTCCAAAAAAAGATGTAATAATCTTCTAATTCATTGTCGTGATTGTTAGAAACATCCTTTTCTTTTGGGGATTTTAACCCTTTAAGACAGAGCGAGTTTTCAGCAAAGTTTGTGCTTGTTTTGTCCTCTGGCTGTAATTATAAATATTTCATTCTCACAGGAGGACCACCCTGAAGCAAGAAAGGAGTGATCTGATTTCCATGAAATCTGCCTCCTCCATAAGTCTGGAAGTGAAGCAGTAACTTTTCCTGCAGTTTAAGGGTCCTGTTGTTGTTTAGCTGAAAAAGGTGTCTGGATTTGTCTTCTTTTTTTTTGTCTCTTTTGCTCAGTTTTTAAGGATCTGTTGAAGGCTGAGCAGTCAGACTAGGCACTGTGTGTGGTTGGGATGGGGAGACCCAGAGGATTCTCAGCTCTCAGCATGCTGTCTGTGGTTACTTGGGCTGGAAGGAAGATGTGGCATGGATAACATGTGGGATGCGGATTGGAATGCTCTAAAGTGAGGGGGAGGAGGAGGAAGGCCCATTCAATCAGCCACATTCCAGTGGGAGAAGCACAGACAAAAACAAGGCACTGAAAAGTAGACATGATAACCTTTCCCAAAACCCCGGCTGACATTTAATAATTATCCACACTTATTACAGTTGGGATTATTACTATGCAAATTTTCGTATTATATACACATAATATTCCTAATGCAAATATATACATTCTAAATACATAATATACAGCGCTACACAGTACATTACCTACATATAAATGGTACATTGTCTCACACTCAGTATATATTTATACATACCTTGCTATGCTGTATGTTATATACAAAGTATATAGCGCCACACTGTACATTATAGAAACAAGATATATAGTACAATACTGTACAATATTGGACAACATATAGATTTTATATTAATATTTGTCTATCTATGCAAGTATAGATCAGATGGTACACATATTATTTAGTCAGTGATTTACTATACAAATATTAAATACTATTATAACAGATAACATTATGTACAAATAAAACATAGTTCAACTGTATATTTTAAACAAATATTTTATGTGGGAGCAATGGTCATCATGTAATACATGGTCCAAAAAGGTACATTGTACACGAAATAGAAGGAGGTCACCTCTTGTGTTGATATGCATGTGGTCCTCTTTCCTATATGATGCTTTTCCTACCAGCTAGTTTACCTGGGTGAATAAATGATAATAAGAATCATTTAATTTGTATAGCACCAACATATTCTGCAGCACTTTACAAATCAGAGGGGGCATTTACAATCAGAGGGGGCATTTACAGACAATGTAAAGCCCCCGTCTCACATAACGAGATCATTAGCGAGATCGCTGAAACGGCACAGGAGTTGTGACGCAACAGCGACCTCACCAGCGATCTCGCTACGTGTGACACATTGCGGCGACCCCCCACTGGATATCGCTGATCGCGCTCGAATGTCCTTGGCCATTTTTTGATCGCTGGTGTCCCGCTGGCCAGCATGCATCGCTGTGTTTGACGCCGACGAGCGACCTCATTGGCGACTCAGAACTCGGGGACGCAGGCAGGAGTCGTCAGAATAGCTGCTGTGTGACAAGGTACCAACGTCCGCCGAGGTCATTACACGGATCGCCGTATCCCTGCTGCATCATTCAATAGATCTGCCTGTTTGGCAGCTTACTAGTGACCATGTAGCGACGCACCAGCGATCCTTACCAGGTCGTATCCTTGTCGGGATTGCTGGAGCGTTGCAGGACCCTTAGTCATTTAAAGAAAATGTTAGTGTGACATCTCCATCAGGACCTGCTTCTGCCATGTCTACTACTGTAGTTAGTGTAAGCCATTTTCATTTTGTGGATGGCACTGGTGTCAGAAGAGATGTCAGAATCAGAAGCTCTGGATGGCGCAGGCTCTGTCCAGCCAATAAGATTAGGACTGCTGGGTCCTGCAGTGCCGTCCAGTCTGGCAGTATGGGTGTGTGTGCTGTCCAGCTGGAGTTATCAGCTCCCTGCTTCAGCCAATTGGAAAGTACCACACTTCACTTAAGCTTCCAGCTTACTGCTGGAAGCTGCCAAATATAGCCTTATTCTCCTCTGCTTTCGTTCTGGCAGGTGCTTGACAGAAGTTTATAACGTTGAGTTGTAAAAATAAAAAAAAAAAATCTATTTTTCCCCACAAATATGTTTTTAACACAAAATTTTGCATTTTCATAAGGGTAACAGGAGAAATTGCACCATACAATTTGTTGTGCAATTTCTCCTGAGTACGCTGATATCCCATATTAATATTAATTTATACAGCACCATTGATTCCATGGTGCTGTACATAAGAAGTGGTTACATACAAATTACAGGTATCACTTACAGTGAACAAACTTACAATGACAGACTGATACAGAGGGGAGAGGACCCTGCCCTTTCGGGCTTACATGCTACAGGATGGTGGGGAAGGAGACAGTAGGTTGGGGGGTTGCATCAGTTCCGGTGTTGGTTGAGGTGATATCTCCAGTAGAGGTGAGGAGGTATTGGGGTCATTGCAGGCTGTAGGCTTTCTTGAAGAGGTGGGTTTCAGCTTCCGTCTGAAGGATCTAAATGTCGGACATGTTGGGGCAAAGAATTCCAGAGGATGGGGGCTATTCGGGAGAAGTCTTGGAGGCGGTTTGGTGAGGAGCGAATAAGTGTGGAGGAGAGAAGGAGGACTTGGGAGGATCGGAGATTATGTGAGGGAAGGTATCGGGAGATTAGTTCAGAGGCATATTGGTGAGACAGGTTATAAATGGCCTTGTAGGTCAGTATTAGTAATTTGAACTGGTACGCTGAGGGAATGGAAGCCAGTGAAGAGATTTGCAGAGGGAAGAAGCAGAAGAGTAACGAGGAGAGAGATGAATTAGTCGGGCAGCAGAGTTAAGGATGGACTGGAGAGGTGCGAGGGTGTTAGCAGGGAGACTACAGAAAAGGATGTTGCAGTAGTCGAGGCGGTAGATGATGAGGGCGTGCACAAGCATTTTAGTAGATTGAGGGTTGAGGAAAGGACGGATTCTGGAAATATTTTTGAGCTGGAGGCAACAGGAGGTAGAAAGAGCTTGGATGTGTGGTTTGAATGACAGGGAAGAATCAAGGGTTACTCTGAGGCAGCGGACTTCTGGTACTGGGGAAAGCGTGATGTCATTAATTGTGATAGATAGGTCAGGTAAAGAAGATCTGTGAGATGGAGGAAAGATGATGAGTTCGGATTTGTCAACATTGAGCTTGAGGAAGCGATAGGAGAAGGAGATATGGCTGATAGACACTCCGGGATTCTGGACATCAGAGAGGTGAAGTCTGGGCCATAAAGGTAGGTCTGAGTGTTGTCAGCATAAAGGTGGTACTGGAATCCATGGGACTTTATCAGTTGACCCAGGCCAAGGGTATAAATTGAGAAGAGTAGGGGTCCTAGAACAGAGCCTTAGGGGACTCCAACAGAGAGAGGGTGGGATGAGGAGGTAGTGTGGGAGTGGGAGACGCTGAATGTGCAGTTAGAGAGGTATGAGTAGATCCAGGATAGGGTGAGGTCTTTGATGCCAAGGAAGGAGAGGATCTGTAGTAGGAGGCAGTGGTCAACATTGTTGAATGCACAGGACAGGTGTAGAAGCAGGAGTATAGAGTATTGTCCGTTTGCTTTGGCTGTAAGTAGGTCGTTAGTAATTTTGGTCAGGGCTGTCTCAGTGGAGTGATGGGGCGGAAACCAGATTGTAGATTGTCAAAGAGCAAGATATACGAAAGGTGGGAGGAAAGTTCAGCGTGGACATGCAGCTCCAGGAGTTTGGAAGTGAATGGGAGCAGTGATATTGGGCGATAGCTGGACATAGCGGTGGGATCGAGGGTTGGCTTTTTAAGGATAGGCGTGATTGTGGCATGTTTAAAAGCAAAAGGGAAGGTACCAGATGTTAGCGATAGGTTGAAGAGGTGGGATAGGGATGGGATAAGTGTGGTGGTAAGCTTGGGGAGGAGGTGGGATGGGGTCAAGTGCATAGGTTGTGAGGTGCGATTTGGAGAAGAGGCGATTAAGCTCCCCTTCAGTGATGTTGGAGAGGGAGGTTATGGGGTTTGGGCATTGGTCTGGTATACAAAGGGGTTGGGGTGGTTAAACAATGAAGACTTGCCTTGTTTGGTCGATCTTATTTTTGAAGTGTGTGGCAAAGTCCTCAGCAGAGATGAGGGAGGTTGGAGGGGGCAGTGGTGGGCAGAGGAGGGCGTTGAAAGTTTTGAATAACTGTTTGGGATTGTAGGATAGGGAAGATACAAGGGTTGTGAAGTAGGCCTGTTTGGCAGAGGTGAGGCAGATTTGAAAGCGAGTGTTGCCTGTTTGAATGCAGTGAAGTCGTCTTGCGAATTTGTTTTCTTCCAACGCCGCTCTGCAGCCCTGGACACTTGCCGGAGCCTTTTAGTGGTGTTATTGTGCCAGGGTTGTCTGTTGGTATGTCGCATTCTGCCATGAACGAGAGGGGAGACAGTGTCAATAGCTGATGCGAGAGTGGCATTGTAGAAAGCAGTGGCACTGTCTGTGTCTTGGAGTGAGGATATGGATGCCAGTGGCAGAATAGAGTCAGAGAGTGCATGGGTGTCTAGGTGTGCAAGGTTTCTGCGGGGGTGTGCATGTTGCTGGACATGGGTGCCAGGAGAGGAGGACAGGGATGAGAAAGTAAGTAGATGGTGGTCAGATAGAGGGAGAGGGGAGGTGGTGAAGTTAGAAAGAGAGCAGAGGCCCGCGAAGACCAGGTTTAATGTATGTCCATCTGTGTGGGTGGCTGAGGAGGACCACTGAGTAAGTCCAAAGGATGAAGTAAGGGACAGAAGTCTGGAGGCTGCTGACTGAAGGTTATCAGTGGGGATGTTGAAGTCACCCATGATGATAGTGGGGATGTCAGTTGAAAGAAAGTGAAGAAGCCAGGTAGAGAATTGGTCAATGAAGGCAGTGGTCGGGCCTGGAGGTCGGTGTATGATGGCCACTTGGAGGTTGGAGGGAGAGTAGATGCGGACAGAGTGGACTTCAAAAGAGGGAAGGATTAGGGAGCGAAGAGGTGGGATTGGGTTGAAGGTGCGGTTGGAAGAAAGGAGAAGGCCCACTCCTCCACCATGTCTGTTGCCAGGGCGAGGAGTGCGGGTGAAGTGGAGGCTGCCGTAACAGCGCGGCAGAGGAGGCGGTGTCAGAGGGTGTCAGCCAAGTTTTTGTGAGGCTGAGAAAGGCAAGATTGCGAGAGAGAAAGAGGTCATGAATCACATGAAGCTTATTGCAGATGGAGCGGGCATTCCAAAGTGCTCCAGAGAGAGGAAGCAGGGGGTTGGATGTCAATGGCACGGGTTTTAAGTTGGAAAGATTGCGGTAGTTTTTATTAGATAGGGAGAGGTAGGAAGGGGTAGTAATGGGGTTATGAGCTGTGGGGGTCCAGGATTGGGAGATATGTCGCCAGCAGTGAAGCAATGCAGAGAAAGGGAGAGCAGATGGGAGAAGGAGAGTGGACAGCTTGTTTTAGGTTTCATTCGGACAGATTTGAGGTTGAGGAGCAGTTCAACAGAGGAGGTCAGGTGGGGAGGAAAGAGGGAAAGCGAGATGATTATTTTGTTAGAGGGTGCTGGGGTTAGGGGATAGTGAAAAGAGCGAGGATTAAAGAAGCAAACACTGTGAGGGCATATGTAAACATGGTGAAGGAGTAGGAGGGTGAATAGAAAAGCTAGATACAAGTAATAAGAAGTGCTTACTCAGCAGACATACCCAAAAGAGACAGGTACATAGTGTGGGGTCCTGACTCCTGCCGTGACTAACTGCCATTGTAATAACTGCATCTTCACGATACTTTTGATGCAGTGATACTTATGCTGCAGGGAGAAATGTGCCTGACCCACACACGTGCCCCCTTAGGAGGCATCTGAATATATAGGACTGAGTAGATGATCAGGTGAGAGGGATTGTGGGAACTGATTTGGGATAAATTACCAATTGCTTAGCACACCAGGGGAGGTTACACAATCAAAGGCACAGGACCTGGCTACATCCAAATGCTAGTAACACCTTGCACCTGATAACATTTTTACTGGCCCCAACATGGATATACAGCAGTAAGTATTGAGTTCAATGCAACAAATGAATTTAGCAAACATTCAGTAGGCACTGTTATATACCATTAAAGGAAATGTTGCAGTAGATGACAGCAAGCAGGGATTGTAGCAGAGATTGTACCAGGGTAGGATTATATGCAATTCATATAGACACACAAGGCAGGAAAGTTGAGTGGATCAGCAGCATACCATTAAAGGAAATGTTGCAGTAGATGACAGCAAGCAGGGATTGTAGCAGAGATTGTACCAGCGTAGGATTATATGCAATTCATATAGACACACAAGGCAGGAAAGTTGAGTGGATCAGCAGCATACCTGACCCGCACATGTGTCCCCTTAGGAGGCATATATGGGGGAATATGACTTTTGAGGCACAATGCCAAGCTCAGAAGGGAAGAGGCGCCATATTGGAGTTCAGATTTTGCTGTAATGGTTTGAGGGTGCCATGTCACATTGGCAGAGCCCCTGAGCTGCCAGAACAAAATAACCCCCCTATATGTGAACTAATTTTACAAACTACACTCCCCAATGAATTCATGTAGGGGTGTAGTGATCATATTGACACCACATGTGCCTACAGAATTTTATACCAATGAGCGGTGAAGAAATAATAACATTTTTACCACTAAAATGTTGTTTTAGCCCCAAAATTTTAATTTTTCTAAGGACTAATAGGAAATTGTTGTTACAAGAAACTGAGGTCCATTTTTTCCTGATTGCACCAATACCCTACATGTAATCGGGAAATATTTTTTAGGCACAGTGCAAAGTTCGGAAGGCAAGGCGCACCAGATTTTACTTTTATAGTTTGCAGGTGCTATGACTCAGTAGGAGAGCCTATGAGGTGCCAAAACAGCAGAAGCACCCCAAAAGTGACCCCATTTTACAAACTACACTTCTCAATGAATTTATCTAAGGGTGCAGTGATCATATTGACACCATAGATGTGTCAGAATTTTATACCATTGGGCAGTGAAGACAAAATATCTACATTTTTATCACCAAAATTTTGTTTTAGCCTCAGATTTTACATTTTCACACAAGTAGTGGGTAAAAATGGCACCAAAATTTGTTTCACAATTTCTAGTGAATATGGCAATACCCCATAGGTGGCTGTACGGTACTACTTAGCCATACGGAGAAACTCGGGGGGAATGGAGAGCAATTTGCGTGTTGGAGCGCAGATTTTCCTAGAACAGTTTGCGCACTCCATATTCAGAGCCCTTAATTGCTAGAAGAGCAGAAACCCCCCTCCAGTGACCCCATTATGGAAACTATACCCCTTGGGGAATTTATCTACAGGTGTAGTGACGATTTTGACTCCATGGGTATTTTCCAGAAACAAGCAGCAATAAATGTTGCCGAGTGAAAATTGCAAATGGCTGTTGTAGTGGCCAGTACGCTATATTGACAAGTACATTGTAGTCACCAGTATGTTATGTCCAGCTCGTGCTTCTGGAGGCAAGCATCTGTAAGTTAGGCAGGCTCTCATCACTTCAGAAATCCCTAACGTGGACGCAAAATATAGTTTAAATGGACTGTGGGGCTCAGAAGGGAGGGGGGCATTTGGATTTGGAAGCGAAGAATTTGTTGAATATCTTTCGGCGGGTGAGGAGCCATTTCGCTTTTCCAGAGCCTTTGTGCTACCAGTAACGTGGAAACCCCCTATATTTGTGTTAACAGATGACGGACCTGAGTCAGGGCTTGCTTTTTTTGCGAATTGAGTTGAATCTTTTATTGGGAACATTTTACATAACGTTGGGGATCACATTTATCCTGTGCTCTTTGCTGACCACTTACCTTGGCGTTTCCATCTAAATCTCCAAGTGACGTGATTCAGATGAAACCCCTGAGGGATCCATTCACAATAATGAGGCAGCAGAGTTACCCTGGACTCAGTCTAGCTTTCTTTTCAGAAGTGCACAAAACTGTGGCCGTTGGCACTTTTATGCAATCCTAAAAAGAAGGACATCGCCAGATCACGTCAGTTGGCATCCACAGTGCCTCAATCTGCCTCATTATAGGGAATCTTCTGCCAGAGGTTCCATCTGAATCATGTATTTCAGAGATTTACACAGAAACCCCGATGCAAGCGCTCAGCGCAAAGTATAGGGTACATATGCGCCGAGCCTTATTGTGATCTTTGAGAGGCAGAATGAAAAAAAACAACAGCAGGTAAGAATTGGTTTTATTTATTTTTTCACTGTTCCTCCTACAGTATAAGTGATTAGGAGACTTTATTGTTCAGGTTGGTGCGATTACAGCGATACCAGATTTATACTGGGTTTTCATGTGTGGCTGCTGTTGTAAAAACATGGCACGGGGTGGTAGGCATGACTGAGTCTCTTAAAGCAACAGTCCAGAAGCACACTGGCCCCTTGCAAATGAAAAAGACAGGTGCGGTCCCAATCCTACAGCACAGTCAGTTGCCTTCTTTCCATGCTCATTGCAGCCACTGAGGGTGAGGATCCAGGAAAAACATGATAGGTACAATTCTGCTCCAGCAGGGAAAACTTTACTGTACATGAAATAATGCTTCCTGCTCTGTCCCTGCAGATACTTGAGGCCAGTGAGTATCAGTGGCACCCTCCCAAACTGGAGAGCCACAACAGTCTTTCTGATGACGGTCCCGCAGTCCCGGGGTCTGTCTACACTGCCCGGCTGACTAAGGCAGAGATCTGCTGCAGCTTTGTCCCGTCGTCCAGGGCACCTTCTGCTCCTGGCTGTAGGAGCGTCCTGCCATGGGCAAGCCTGCCCGGGCACTGACTGGAGACAGAACTTTCCTGCTCCTTTGAGGCTGCTGACCCTGCCCACCGAATTAACGCTTGCTATCCCTACTGAGGGTCCCACCACCTCCTTACACCGTCACACACTAAAAGACGCTTTTTATTGCAGAAAATATTTTTTGCATCAACACATTTTGAGAGCTATAATTTTTCCATATTTCGTCCAACAGAGTCATGTGAGGTCTTGTTTTTTGCGAAGCGATTTGATGTTTTTATTGGTACCACTATCGGGCACATGACTAATTTTGATTGTGTGGCACCCCTGAGGCTTCAGTCGCCACAGTGGTACTGCACCTTCTCCTAAGGTGTAGTGCACCAACATCCAGGTAAGGTGGGAACTCCTGACCACGCTCCACACCTGCATTCCACACACAGGATAGTTCAGTGGGGCCACCTAACAGCTACAGGCTGGGGGTTAGCAGAGCACCCCTCGTGGAACCCTGCTTCGTAACACGAGATGTGCTGGGAGGCGGGTGTAGTTAGATGATATAAAAGAGAGGGAAAGTGTAGGATTTCAGGTCAGTCAGCCGAGGGTCTGAGAGAGAGCAGGCTGACAGCAGGTCAGCCTGAGTGGAGCTCAAGGCGGAGGAAGGCAGTCAGGCAGGAAAGGCTGAGGACTGGTCTTAGTGGAACGAGCTTCTCGGGGAAGGAAGAGAAGGAGAAAGAGACGTAGACTGAAGACTTCAGATTCCATAAGAGAGAGATAGAATAGATCGGAATGAAGGAGAAGGAGAACAGAGAGGAGGAGTGGGTTGGATAGGAACCCTGCCTATTGGTTCTCAGCGCAAAGGCCGGGGCCCGGTCCCCGAGGTTGATTGGATCTTTATATCCGGCAACAGACACCGGAGGAGTAGTGAGCCGCTAACGCCTTACTCCCACCATAGACTTGGGACACAACAGCGAAACGGATAGAGAGCGGGGACTCAGGAAAGGAGTCCCCAAAGCAGGCTACAGCTGTCTGTCATACAAGTAAAGACTAGGAACATCTAGAGAGAGGCATTCCAGGGTAACTAAGTACTGGAGTGCTTCACACCTAAAGGCACATTTGAGGAGTCGTTCAGTACATATTGGCGGAGTGTGGAAGGGAGAATCCTATCCTGCCTGGAGGTTGGCTGGAGCCCTGACCTGGAGAACACAGTACAGAGGCAGGCAGTGGTGTGAACTGCAAACAGTGAGTAAAGCTTTGGAACCGCATACTCTGGTGTCCTCCAGTTATTCCCGCATCGCTATACCTGGGTAACAACATTTACACCATCCTGTGCCTCTCCTCAACCATTGCACTTACACTGCCCTGGGACTACAGCTCCACCTGTGGGGAGCTATACCATTTCTGCTGCACCACACCATCAGTCCCAGAGGATCTGTATGCAGCATTGGCTAACACCTCACTTGCCAAATACCACGGGTGGTGTCACAAACTATACCAATAAACTCTAACACCTTTAACACCACCGCCATTGATATTGGGTGCCCAGGGCCACGGACCGGGTTACCGCTGCTGTGACACATTCCCCTGACACCGGCCCGGTACTGAGTACCCCACAGCCCTGGGAGGGCGACCCAACTGCTTCCTACTCTGAATTTTGTGAGGCAGGATGAACAAAACTCAACAGTTCTGGATTTTTTTTTTTTTTGGGTGGGGGGGTGTTGTTTATGCCGTTCTGTGTGTGGTAAAATTGATAAGGCAGTTTCATTTTTCAGGTCAGCATGATTACAGTGATGCCATATTTTTTTTTTTTACGTTTTGGCGCTTTTATACAATAAAAACTATTTTAAATAAAAAAATAATTATTTTTTCATTGCTTTCTTTTGAGAGCTATTACCATATTTATTTATATCCTTCTTTTTGATCGCATTTTATTCCACTTTTTGTTTTGCGGTTTTTGCCTTGTTTTTTTATCTATAATAATAATAATTTTATTTCTGTAGCGCCAACATATTCCGCAGCACATTACATTTTAGAGGGGACTTGTACAGACAATAGACATTACAGCATAACAATAATCACATAGATCATAACAGATACTAAGAGGAATGAGGGCCCTGCTCGCAAGCTTACAATCTATGAGGAAATAGGGGGACACGAAAGGTGGATGGTAACAATTACTTTCATTGTTCGGACCAGCCATAATATAAAAAATCGGGTGTTCATGTAATGCTGCATGGACCGGTTATCAGCCTAAGTATGTATCAGTACAGATACAAAGTGCTATTAAATGCATAAAGCGTGTGAGAACATGCTACGAGGAACCTTGTTATGGTTATTTATTTATATTTTTATGGTGTTCACTAAAGGTTTAACTAGTGGGACAGTTCTATAGGACAGGTAGTTGCTGATGCAGCGATACAAAATATGTGTACTTTTATTGTTTATATTTTTTTTCATTCAAATATTTATTTAGAGATACAATATCTTTTGATTTTTTTATTATTATTTTTGATGTTTTTAAAAAAATATTTTTACAATTATTTTTTTTTCTTTTTTTCTAACTGTTTTTTACCTTGTCCCACTATGGGACTATCATTTTTTGCAGGCTGATTGCTTCTACAGCATGGAGGTGCAGCAGCATCCCCACGCTGCAGAAACTGTCAGCTCTGCACTGACAGATAAACTTGCTCATCATGCACTGGACATGATCAGCAAGTTTGCTAGGTCTGGTGACCCGGATGTTGTCATGAAGACATCGGGTCACTATGGCAAGGATTGGGACCCCCATCACGCCGGGGTTCTCCAGTCCAAAGGCAGAGGGGCTGTCAGCCCTCTGCCAGCTTCCGGAATGCTGCGATTTTGGGGGTCAAAGTGCCAGGAGCGGTCTTTTGGGGAAAGTGGAGAGCCGATCGGTATAGTGTTGAAGTGTGTCTTCTCGGGCCAAATAGAATGACATGGTGAGCCGGATTTGGCCCTCAAGCCTTGAGTTTGACGCCGTTGCTTTAGGAGAAATGTTTATTTATAACGAATTCAGATATCCATTATATTTACATGGCTCTATTAGCTATTTTGGCTGTCATATGAGATGTAGTCCAGTGCCAGTTTTTGGCCTAGGAAACAGGTTCCGGCGCAGTATGCACGTTTTTAAATGTTTTTATTTTTTTGTTACATAGTACAGATTTACATTGCATATTGTTAAGATTTAAGAAGTGCAACAGTTTTTCATCTTTTTTTTACCTATTTGTGTTTTACATATTTTGGTTGGCACTCCATCAATATACAGGTAGTGCTTGATCCATTGGGATCTTCTCCACACAAAATTTATTATGCCATACTGTACCATGTAGATAACACAATGTACCCCTTATATAAATAATATTAAAGAAATAATAATACATTATAAGACTATTAAAAGTCACTGATTAGTTTTGAAACCAGCAATTCAGAGTCCAAGAATAAACACAGAAAGAAGGAGGCAATAATGGATATGATTATGACTGGGGTTGGCTAAAGGTTTATGCAGGCCCATTGGCACCAGAGTCCTAGTGGACACTCTTCACTCTCAATTTTAACATTTTTTTTAAATTTTGTTATTATTTGGTAATAGTATCATGACTTGCTTTTTGTGCTGTGAGCTATAATTGTTATCATTATCATTTTGGAGTCCATAAGATTTTCTGATGTCTTTGTATTCCATTTTCTGGGGAGCAAAAGTGGCTAAAAAATTTCTGCAATTTGTTTTCTGTTTTGACATTCATTATATGGAGTAAGAATCATGGTATTTTATTAATTTAGACAGCTATGCACATAACAATGCCTAACATGCTAACTAATTATTTTTTACATTTTGTTTAAGCTCCGGAAAAATGGGGGAAATATGAACTTTTAATTTTTTTCATTTTTTTTTTCACATTTTTTGAAGAACTTTATGAATGGGAAAATGGCAATCAAGAAAAATGGTGAAAATATCAAAATGAATAAACACACAATCAGACAAGGGGAGAGAGCTCTGTGCCCATTAGAGATCTACAGGAAAAAAAGTCCATGCCCAAAATAACTTAAAATGTAAATGGAATAGGATATCAGACATAGAGATGGGCGGACACCTGGATGTTCGGGTCCGGCCTGTTCGGCCGAACAGTTACAAAAAGTTCGGGTTCGGGTACCAGAACACTACCCGGACCCAAACCCGGACTCCATTCACTTGATTTGGGGGCCCAAATATCCAGTGTTTGCCACGCTTCCATGTGCATGACAACGCAGCAAACACTGCCTCTGATTGGCGGTAAAATCATTACCACCTGTCAGACAGCAGAGGTTCCCATGCTATCAACTGACAGTGTGAGTGCGCAGCTGTGATTGGAGGTACAAAGTTTACCTGCAGTCACTGATGGTTGCTGATGGGACTACTGCTCCCATCAGCCGACGCCTGCTGCCACTAATAACAGTGAGAGCAGGAGCCGCAGATAGGACTATTCATCAGCCGGCGCCTGTGCTGTAAATAAATCATTTAAAAAAATTGGCGGGGGTTCCCCTGTATTTTTGATAATCAGCCAGGCAAAACTTACAGCTGAGGACTGCAACCCTCAGCTGTCAGCTGCAGCAAGGCTGGATATCAATAATAGAGGGGACCCCATGCTGTATTTTTAAATTATTTAAATAAATAATTTAAAATAATGGCATGGAGTCTCCCCACGTTTGACAACCAGCTAATCTAAAGCAGACAGCTGGGGCTGGTATTCTCAGACTGGTAAGGGGCAATGGTTATTATTCCCCCTCAACCTAAAAATAGCAGCCCACAGCCACCCAGAAAAGCCGCATCTATTAGATGCACCAATTCTGGCACGTTGCCCAGCTCTTGCCACTTGCCCTGTAGCGGTGGCAAGTGGAGAAATATTTGTGGGGTTAATATCACCTTTGCATTGTCAGGTGACATCAAGCAAATGTCTTAGTAATGGAGAAGCATCTATAAGACACCTATCCATTACTAATCTATAGTTATATGATAAATACACACACCCCACAAATGTAAACCCTACTTACCACTGTGACAGGGCAAGTGGGAAGAGCCTGGCAAAGTGCCAGAATTGGCACATCTAATACATGCCTTTTCTGGGTGATGGCTGGTTGCTACTTTTTACATTTTTGACAGCAAATTCACTTATCATGGCTCTGCAGTCCATCACTCTCTGAAGGTCCAGTGGGTAATAGAATGCCAGTGGAAGTCAGTGCAACATCTTCAGGCGTTCCCGCCGAACACACGGTCCTGCTTCTGGCGGCAGCGGGCAGTCTCCAGTTCTGCCCGCTGAGCCCCTAGTCAATTTAACTGCGGAGCTGAAGGGTAGAGCTGTGCTCAAAGTTCCGTGTGGCCCGTGTTTCTTTGAGCAATTGCGTCATTTTAAGGGCTGCCCTGCAAAGCTCTGCTTGGCGTGCACTTCTCTGTGTGCCAGCTGACACCTGAATGTCCGTGCCACAGTGCTCTGCCTGACACGCTTTACCCTGCACGCCCGCCGATATGAGCGAGTCTCTCATGCAGCCGCCCTGTCTCAGCACGCTGTAGCCTATCATTCCCCTCATCGCTGCAGCAATCCGCACGTGCTCAGCATTTTGGCGGGAAGACCCCCCTACATTCCTGCGCAACTCCTTTTAACTTACTACCCCTGGATATGGCCCTTTCTGCAATTTCATTCCCTCCAGCAACAGGAGGTTTGGCCCCAGCAGTTCCAGGGCTTCAGTGGCCCTTGCAGCCTGGTCCCCTCTTCTACACCTCTGCCTTCCTTTAACTCGCCATTCCACGGGCGAGAGCTCCTTCACCAAACGTTCACAATTCTCCACCTTCTGGATAATTCTTTGCCAAATAAATTGATCTTGCTCGTAGTGGGCGGGAGGCACTTAATCTGTGGTTTGCTCTGATCGGTGTAATTCGGGCAGACTCATGGGCAGTAAAGGATGCTTGGACCCGGCGGGTCAACCACTTCATCGACTTCCATTATTGGTGGCATAGTGTTCATCTCCTCAGGAGGTGTAGGTGGCACATCATTGGGGTCCATGTGTGGGGCTAACATTTCTTCTTCTCCATCAAAGTCGACCGGAACTGAGGGTACCTCCCCGGTGGTTAACAACTCTTCCCCATTTTTGGGTTCTTTGGACAAGCAGGGCCGCAACATGCTACGATGGACTACTCTAGTAGGTGCTCCTTCTTCCTTTTCAGGCTGGACTTCATACACCGGCCCATCGGGATCAACACGTCATGTCACTCGGTGTGGAGTCTGCTCCCACCGGCTTTCCTATTTTCCCCGGGGCTGCTTATTTTGAACCAAAACTCGATCCCCGGGTTTCAGAGCTGTCCTACGAATAGGTGGTGCCTCATAGTGCTTGAGCTCCTGGAACTTCATCTGCACCAGTCGACAGAGAGTCTGCAGTTGGTGCTGGTGTTCCTTAACCAAAGAGGACACCCCGTCCGTGGGTAGTCCTCCTCTGGGTCCAGCTCCGTAATCTCTCACCCTCTTCGCCCAAACAACAAGGTGTACAGTGTGAACCCTGTCGTGCTGTGCACCCAGTTATTGTACACTCACACCAGCTTTGCCACAAACTCGGGCCACCGGATATTCCGATCTTCTTTCAAAATGCGTAACATCTGAATCAAAGTTTGATTAAAACGTTCACAAGCCCAATCTGGTTCAAACAGTGTAGTTCTTCCATGACTCGTCCCTGGAAGCAGGCGCCTTGATTGGAATGGATCGTTTTCAGGCAGCCGTGCACGCGGATGAAATCTCGACAGATGGCCTATGCAGCTGATTTGGCAGTCTGATCTCTAGTTGGAGTTACCACAGCAAACTTAGTGAAATGATCGGTCATCACAAGACAATATTCATAGCCAAGATGTGCTGGTCCTATAGTCAGGTAGTTGATCTTCAAGACTTCCAAAGGGATGGAGGTCACAATAGTCTGTATTGGGGCCCGATATTCTGGGGGCATAGCCATCTCACAGCTTCTACATTGTTGGCACGCATCTTCCACCGCATTCCTCAGTCGTAGGTGATACACCAATCTCTGTAGCCACTGGAACGCTTTCTCTGTACCGAAATGAGCTCATCGCTCATGAGCCTCGGTAGCCACCATCTTGATTGACTTCTCTGGGAGTACTACTTGCCAGATTACCTGTTGTGAATTCTCTTACTTCTGAGTCGGGGCTCTCTCTGGTGGTTACTGTGGGTAGTGGAGCTGGCCAGATTGACAGAGGTCTACAGCGTGACAATGATGATTGGAGATCTGGGGTTACTGATTGGGAGTATTTAAGTGAGCAGGCTTTCCTCAATTGTTGCTGGTGATTAGTTCTTCCTGTGCAACTTGAGGTCTGCTGTCTCCTGCCTGATCCTGCATTTTTCAGTTAAGTTGTCTATTTGCTAATCCTTTGCATCTTATCTGGTTTTGACTCTATCTGCTTTGCTGTGTGGTTTCAGCGTGCTTCCTGCTGGGGCTGTGCTGGACCCTGCTCCATATGTTAAGGGCCTTTTACACATAGTGATATTGCTAGCGATAACGCTAAAGCGTCACCGATTTTGTGACGCAGCCGCAATATCGCTAGCATTATCGCTACATGTGACACTCACCTCCGACCGGCCCCCCCGCTGGCTATTGCTGATCGCGCAAGATCGTCCTGGTCCATTTCTCGTCGTCGGCTTCCTGCTGGCGCCGACGAATGAGCCATGGACGCGGGCGGAAGACGGTCATAATCGCTGCGTCTGACAGGTGAGTAACGACCGACGAGCATTGCTGCGTCACTGGTGAGATCTGCCTGTTTGGCAGCTCACTAGCGACCATTTAGCGATGCACCAGCGATCCTGACCGGGTCATATCGTGGTCAGGATCACTGGTGCATTGCTAAATGTAACGGGAACTTTACAGCTTGTGTCAGTTTGTTCAGTCCCCTGTCTCTTTTGCTTTGCTGCCAGTTTACACCAGAATACTGATATAGTGGGGGAGAGGTCGTGAGACCTCATTGTTTTTTGACAATCAGGCTTGTTGGATTTTATTACGGTTTTTGCGTAATTGCAGACAGTGTCTTTCATTTCCTATCCTATCTAGACAGTTTGGGCCCCATCATTTGCTCAGTCTATTTACTGCCTGTGTTTGTCCCTCATCTGGTCTCACCGACAATATACTGTATGTTTAGGGCTATCTGTTTCTTTGGGGTTCTACTCCGGGGCAGTTTAGATTTCACCTTTCTTGCATTAGGCCTAATTAGCTCTCTGGCTGTGTCGAGGCATCTAGGGCATCGTAGGTACGCTCCACGGCTACTGTTAGTTGTGTTGTTAGGATTAGGGGTCTGCAATTCGCTAAGTGACCAACCTTTCTGGTTTCCTGGTGGCCTAGCCTATTCCTGCCATCCTCATCGGTGACCTGTTCATAACAGACTCACCAGCCATACTGTAGACTCTAGGGTACTCTAAAGAAGGAAAGAATTGTAAAAAAAAATAAAGTGTCAGAATTTTTTTATATATTTTTTCCTCTTTTTCTCTGAGGCTGTAGGAGGATTTTTCCTCTAATGGAGACTAAGCAATTGTCCGATCATGTTGAGCAGCTCGCTGCTGAAGTGCGGGGAATTTCTGCCTATCTCGCTCAATCATCTGCTGTAGAACCAAAGATTCCCGCTCCTGATGTGTTTTCTGGGGATCGGTCTAAATTTTTGAATTTTAAGAATAATTGTAAACTATTTTTTGCTTTGAAACCTAACTCATCGGGGAGCTCTGTGCAGCAGGTTAAAATTGTCATCTCCCTGCTGTGCGGCGATCCCCAGGTTTGGGCTTTTTCTTTGACACCTGGAGATCCTATTCTGGCTAATGTGGATGCATTTTTTCAAGCCCTGGGGTTGTTGTATGATGAACCTAATGCTATTGATCAAGCTGAGAAAACCTTATTGGCATTGAACCAGGGTCAGGATTCTGCAGAGCTATATTGTCAAAAATACCAAAAGTGGGATGAATGGAATGATGATGACCTAGCAGCTCTCTTTCGGAAGGGTCTGGCAGAAACTGCAAAAGATGTTATGGTGGGATTTCCTGTCCCCTCTGATCTTGACGACTCTATGTCATTGGCTATTCAAATTGATTGCCGTGTATGTGAATATAAAACTACACGAGAGGCAGTGCCGCCTTTCGAACGATCTTCTTAACCCATGCAATGTGATAGGGTTTTGTCTAGGGTGCAACGTCAGGAGTTTGGAAGGCGTAATAAGTTGTGTTTTTTTTGTGGGGATGCCTTGCATACTATTTCTGTCTGCCCTAAACGAGAAAAGCATTTTGCTCACTCATTTGCATGGGCAGTGTACAGCCTAAGTTCCTTTTGGCGGTTACCTTGATCTGCTCCTTGTCTACATTTTCCGCTAAGGCTTTTGTTGATTCAGGAGCAGCTGTGAATCTAATGGATTTTGACTTTGCCAAACGTTGTAGTTTTCCCATGGTACCCCTGCGGACTCCTATCCCTTTGAGGGGTATTGATGCTACTCCTTTGGCAGAGAATAAACCCCAGTTTGGGACCCAGGTGATAATGCAGGTCGCCCTGGACCACCAAGAGAATTGTACATTTTTGGTGTTGCACAATTTGCATGATATTATTGTACTGGGTTTTCCTTGGTTGCAAACCCATAATCCTGTTTTGGATGGGAAATCTGTGTCTGTGGTGAGTTGGGGTTGTCAATGTGTTCTTAGTGACACTCCTATTTTCTCCACCTCTCACCAGTCTCATGATATTCCTGATTATTTGGCTGATTTTTCTGATGTATTTAGTGAGAGTAAGTCCACATCTTCGCCTACTCATAGAAGTTATGACTGTGCAATTGAGTTAATGCCCGGTTGTAAATTTCCCAAGGGTCGGCTTTTCAACTTATCTGTACCTGAACATGATGCTATGCGACCTTATATCAAGGAGTCGTTGGAGAAGGGTCACATCAGACCATCCTCTTCTCCTTTAGGTGCTGTTTTTTTTGTGGCCAAGAGAGATGGCTAATTAAGGCCATGTATTGACTATCGTTCAACAAAATCACTGTTAAATATCAGTACCCGTGACCCCTTATTTCTGATTTATTTTCCAGAGTTAAAAGTGCTTGTTGGTTTACCAAACTTGACCTCAGGGGGCGCATAATCTCATTCGCATCAAGCACAGGGATGAATGGAAGACGGCGTTTAATACCCCGGAGGGACATTTTGAGTACCTGGTGATGCCTTTTGGGCTCACTAATGCCCCTTCCGTCTTCCAATCTTTTATGAACTATATTTTCCGGGACTTTGTGGATAAGTTTTTGATCATTTATCTGGATGATATTTTGATCTTTTCCAGTGATTGGGATTCTCATGTGGAACATGTCCGGACTGTGTTCCGGATTTTGAGGGAAAATACTCTGTATGTTAAGGGATTGAAATGTCTCTTTGGTGTACAGAGGATTTTGTTTTTGGGATTCATTTTGTCCCTGTCTGCTATTGAAATGGATCTGGTCAAGGTACAGGCCATTTATGATTGGGTTCAGCCCACTTCTCTGAAGCCTCTCCAGAAGTTTTTGGGTTTTGCTAATTTCTACCGTAAATTTATAAGTAATCTTTCTGGTATTGTTAAACCACTGACGGATTTGACCAAAGAGGGCGCTGATGTGGTGAATTGGTCTCCAGAGGCAGTCTCGGCATTTCAGGAGCTTAAGCAGAGATTCACTTCTGCTCCGTTTCTATCGCAACCTGATGTTTCACTGCCATTTCAGGTGGAGATAGATGCTTCTGAGATTGGTGCAGGAGCCGCTTTGTCCCAAAGAGATCCGGTAACCTCTAAGATAAATCCCTGTGCCTTCTTTTCTTGAAAATTTTCCCCATCTGAACGTAACTATGACGTGGGGAATCGGGAATTGTTGGCCATGAAGTGGGCATTTGAAGAGTAGAGACATTGGTTGGAGGGAGCTAGACATCAAGTTGTGGTCCTCACCGACCACAAGAATTTGATTTATCTTGAATCAGCCAAGTGCTTGAATCCTAGACTGGCTAGGTGGGCCTTGTTTTTCACACATTTTAATTTTGTGGTCTCCTTTCTTCCGGGCATTAAGAATGTTAAGGCGGACGCCCTTTCTAGGAGTTTCTTTGCGGATTCTCTTGATGTGACCGAGTGTACTACCATTCTAAATGAGGGTGTAGTTCCATCTCACCTGACTTGAGACATGCCCTGGAGGAATTTCAGGAGGACAAACCTGAGCGATGCCCTATGGGATAATTGTATGTCCCTGACCAGTGGAGGAGAAGAGTAATGTCTGAAATTCATTGCTCCGCGTTAGCTGGTCATCCAGGTATTTTTGGTACCAGAGATTTGGTGAGTCGGTCTTTTTGGTGGCCTGCCTTATCTCGTGATGTCCGGAATTTTGTGCAGTCCTGTGGGACTTGTTCTCGGTCCAAGCCCTGATCTCGTTCTAGTGGTTTGTTGGTGCCCCTGCCGGTGCCCTGGAGGCCATGGACCCATGTCTCAATGGATTTTATTTCTGATCTCCCTGTCAGAGAACGACTGTTATCTGGGTGATCTGTGATAGATTTTCTAAGATGGTTCATCTTGTACCACTCCCAAAGTTGCAATCTTCTTCTGTGTTGGTGCCCTTGTTTTTACAACAGGTGGTTCGTTTGCACGGGATTCCTGAGAACATTGTGTCGGACAGAGGAGCCCAGTTTGTTTCCAGATTTTGGAGAGCTTTTTGTTCCAAACTGGGAATTCAGTTATCTTTCTCCTCTGCATTTCATCCTCAGACCAATGGGCAGACTGAGAGAACAAACCAGACTTTGGAATCCTATTTGAGATGTTTCATAGCTGCTGATCAAGATGTCTGGGTCTCATTTTTGCCCTTGGCCGAGTTCGCGCTGAACAATAGGGCTAGTTCTGCCACTTTGATGTCTCCTTTTTTCTGTAACTTTGGGTTTCATCCTCGATTTTCTTCAGGGCAGGTGGAAGCTTCGGCCTGCCCAAGTGTGGATTCTGTGGTAGAGAGAATGCAGCAGATTTGGGACCAAGTAGTGGATAAGTTGTCCCACTCTCAGGAAAAGGCCCAACGGTTTTCCAACCGGCATAGGACCATTGGTCACCGGTTTAAAGTGGGTGATATGGTTTGGTTGTCTTCAAAAAATATTCCTATGAAGGTTGCGTCTCCAAAATTCAAGCCAAGGTTCATTGGACCTTATAAGATTTTGGAAATCCTTAACCCCGTTTCTTTCCATTTGTCTCTTCCAGTTACGTTTAAGATTAATAACGTTTTTCATAAATCTTTGTTGAAAAGGTTTGTGGAGCCAGTAGTTCCCATGGCGGCGCCCCCTGACCCTGTATTGGTTAAATGTAATTTGGAGTATGAGGTAGAGAAGATATTGGATTCTTGTCTGGCTAGACGGAGACTCCAGTACTTGGTCACGTGGAAAGGTTATGAACAGGAGGATAATTCTTGCGTCTCTGCTTCTGACATTCATGCCGAGAGATTGATTCGTGCTTTTCACCGGGCCCATCCTGATCGGCCTGGTGGCGTGGATGAGGGTTCGGTGACCCCTCCTCAAGGGGGGGTACTGTTGTGAATTCTCTTACTTCTGAGTCAGGACTCCCTCTGGTGGTTACTGTGGGTAGTGGAGCTGGCCAGATTGACAGAGGTCTACAGCGTGACAATGATGATTGGAGATCTGGGGTTACTGATTGGGAGTATTTAAGTGAGCAGGCTTCCCTCAATTGTTGCTGGTGACTAGTTCTTCCTGTGCAACTTGAGGTCTGCTGTCTCCTGCCTGATCCTGCATTTTTCAGTTAAGTTGTCTATTTGCTAATCCTTTGCATCTGATCTGGTTTTGCCTCTTTCTGCTTTGCTGTGCGGGTTCAGCGTGCTCCCTGCTGGGGCTGTGCTGTACCCCGCTCCATATGTTACAGCTTGTGTCAGTTTTTTCAGTCCCCTATTATATTAGTCTTTTTTGCTTTGCTGCCAGTTTACACCAGAATGCTGATATAGTGGGAGAGAGGTTGTGAGACCTCAGTGTTTTTTGTACATCAGACGTGATGGATTTTATTAGGGTTTTTGCGTAATTGCAGACAGTGTCTTTCCTTTCCTATCCTATCTAGACAGTTTGGGCCCCATCATTTGCTCAGTCTATTTTCTGCCTGTGTTTGTCCCTCATCTGGTCTCACCGACAATATATGTTTGGGGGCTATCTATTTCTTTGGGGTTCTACTCTGGGGCATTTTAGACTTCACCTTTCTTGCTTTAGGCCTAATTAGATCTCTGGCTGTGTCGAGGCATCTAGGGCATCGTAGGTACACTCCACGGCTACTGTTAGTTGTGTTGTTAGGATTAGGGTTCTGCAATTCGCTAAGTGACCAACCTTTCTGGTTTCCTGGTGGCCTAGCCTATTCCTGCCATCCTCCACGGTGACCTGTTCATAACAGTTACCCCTTCTTCTTGCAACAGCTGTACTTTCCGATACAATAACCCATCTTTCAAGCAGAGCCTCTACCATTTTCCCAGAATCCGCAGGGCACCCGAGGACAGCGCATTCCTTTCACTAGGAAGTTGCTTCAATGCCACCCACTGTCGCAGCTGAGCAGTCTCCTTGTCCATCTGTTGGAGTTGGATCCAGTCATCTTGGGACCGCCCTAGTATCTGTTCCTCAGACCCCTCTTCCATCTGTCCCTGCGTCGTCACCAACAAGGTAAACAGGTTTCAGAATCCAGGGATCTCCTCAGCCTCAAGCTCTTGGTCATGGCCAGGACGTTCGTGTGTCACTCTGGAAAGGGCGTCAGCATGGGTATTCTCGGCTTTGGCTCAGTAAACAATCCTGTATCGATACTTCACCATGCTGGCCAACCAATGTTGTTCTAGGGCTCCTAGTTTTGCATTCTCGAGGTAGGCTAAGGGATTGTTGTCTGTCCTCACCAGAAATTCCGATCCGGAGAAGTACATCTTGAACTTCTCTGTCATGGCCCAGACCAGGGCCAGCAGCTCCAACTTGAAAGAGCTATAATTCTCAGGGTTTTGCTCTGAGTCATGCAGAGACCGGCTCGCATATTCTATCACCAGTGAGCGTTCTACAGTTCTGCCCGCTGAGCCCTTAGTCCATTTAACTGCGGAGCTGAAGGGTAGAGCTCTCCGCAAGTTTCCGCGTAGCCCGTGTCGCTTTGAGCATCCACTATCACTTTAAGGGCTGCCCTGCAAAGCTCTGCTCGGAATGTGCTTCTCTGTGTGCCAGTCATCACCTGAACGTCCTTGCTGCGGTGCTCTGCCTGATGCGTGTTACCCTGCATGCCCACCAATATGCGTGAATCTCTCATGCAGCCGCCTTGTCTCTGTACGCAGTGGCCTATCGTTCCCCTCAATGCTGCAGCGATCCACACCTGCTCAGCTTTCCGGCGGAAAGACCCCTTGCATTCCCGCGCAACCCCTTTTAACTTACTTCCCCTGGCCACGCCCTCTTCACCCAGGTTACCGGCTCACTCCGTCTGCAAACTAATTCCCTCCAGCAACAGAAGGTTCGGCCCCAGCCGTTCCGGACCTGGTGCTTCAGCGGCCCTTGCAGCCCGGTCCTCTCTTCTACATATGCACACTACACTTATATATGTGACTGGCCCCCTATAAAAGCCTTATTTATTCATGTACAACCTCCCCATCCATGAATGGTAGGTGTCTGAGTCGTTGTTCCCTCCATATTTTGCACCTGAGTTGCTCAAACTTTATCATGATTTCACTGCATTCAAACAGACAACACTCGCTTTCAAATCTGCTTTCACCTCTGCTAAAAAGGCCTACTTCACAACGCTCGTATCTTCACTATTCTACAACCCCAAACAGTTATTCAAAACTTTTAACTCCCTCCTCCGCCCACTACTGCCCCCTCCAACCTCCCTCATCTCTGCTGAGGACTTTGCCACACACTTCAAAAATAAGATTGAACAAACAAGGCAAGTCTTTTGTCATGGTCACGTGTGTCAGGACGCAGATGTTTCCGCAAGGCGGACCCATAACACACGTGACCCTGGATACACCGCCTCCAGTGGGGCGCATTTAAATAATAAAATGTGCAGGTGGATACGCCGCCTCCACCTGGCGAATTTAGGTATTACACGTTATACACACAATATCTGGAAACACCGCCTCCAGTAAGGCGCATTTAAATAATAAAGGGGGGAACCTGGGTAACTATAACAATGGTGGGCCCTGCGATAGGGAATGGGGACATGGAGACCTCCTAAGCTCCCCTGAGCCAGTGTCCCTGCACTCCTGACATTCCCTAAACAGGCTCCACACCTGTCGCCGCACGCGTACCTTAACGCCCTTGCTCGCCCTGACCCTAAACCCTCACTAGGGAATGGGTCGGTGCGGAGACTAATCCCACCACTGCACTAATAACACACATGAGGAAAGAGACAATACAGGGGAAACACCACTTAGCTTTGCTCTGTTGCGTGCGCTCCTAGCAACAGAGCCCTCCACCTGAGTGCATCTTCTCCTCCACCTGGATCCATCACCATAACAGGATCCTCCACCTTAGTGCAGCCTTGGAGCAGAGTCCAACACCAGTTGCAGCTGCTTAGAACCAGAGTCCCAAGGATGAGTTCAGCTGCTGACACGAAGTCGAGCATGCTTGAGTCCAGCTCAGCGGCCAAGTCCCACATGGTGAGTGCCACTCTCCATAGTCGCCACTCCACCAGCCCATGCAGACACTTCCCGCTGACACCATCACTGCGACTCCACCACGCCATGCCAGCCCTTCGTCCAGACACCATAGCTGAAACACATCCCCCCTGGCTAAGCTGCGCAGGACTCCTCACCAGCTCCATCCTTCATCCAGGCTCTCCAAAAACAGAGTGAACACAAACTCACAATATCACAGGCAGTGATTGCACACCTCTAGCACACCTTTATAGGGTGTCACACCTGATACCTAATTAAGTGCACAAAAACCCAAAGTGCAATACCACAACCACCACCGGGGACAGTCAAAACACCTTTGAACTTAACCAAAGTAAAAAAAGTTCACTTTGTGCTTTTAATACCGCCAGATCCAACACTGGATCATGACAGTACCCCCTCCTTAATGAGGGGCCTCTGGACCCTCAAGACCACCCCTCATTAGGGAAACACCTACAGCGGGGACGCCCAGATCCTGAGTTCACCCCACCATTACCTGACACTTCAGATTCATGACAAACACCGCTGGTATTGGCAATACATGTTCATTTTGGAGGCACCACTCATCTCCACAGCGCCGACCTGGGGAACGAGATTATGTATGTGCATGTATGCTAAGAGCTGATCAGAATCCACAACACATTTCCAAGATGTTTTTTGGTGGCACCCATACATGCTCGTTCACACACAGGTCCGGACCTGCACGTTTATTGCACACATACATTTGTCATAACTTGGTGAACTCACTCTGGACTTGACAACAGAGGCGTCCCCCTGTGTCACCACACTCACACCCCCACTATTCACCAAAGGACACCACCCTCCAACCCTTTCACCATGAGGACTGCGCCTCCTAGAGTTGGTTAATGGAGAGGGTAGAGATTTGTCCCTACTCCCCCGCAGCACACCTGCTGCACACACCAGGAGGAGAAGGAGACCGGGAAATGGAGGAAATATACTCTCGCTGGTCACCTCCACACGACCAGGAGGGCGGCTTCTTCGATGGTATGAAGATTTGGCGTAAAACCCCGCGGACTCTCACGCCAGTCAGTTCACCACAGGGGCGTACCCCTTCACCTCGGGGAATACCAGGCAGCTCCGTGGGGCACCATTCCTCCCACCTGCCTGGGTGCGACCAACCTGCATGAACCAGTCCTGCTCAAAGCAGCGACTCTAGGGGGTTTTAGTACCATAGCCGCAGGAATATGGAGGAAAATATATATACTCGCTGGCCGCCTCCACACGACCAGGAGGGGCGGCATCGAAGATTTGGCATGAGCCCCGCGGACTATTCACCAATCTGCTCACTACAGGGACGTACCCCTTCACCTCGGGGAATACCAGGCAGCTCCGTGGGGCACCATTCCTCCCACCTGCCTGGGTGCGTCCCCTGTAAGAGCAAGTCCCGCTCCCCAGCAGCGACTACACACCTAGTCTGCTCACCACAGGGATGTACCCCTTCACCTCGGGGAGTACCAGGCAGCTCCGTGGGGCACCATTCCTCCCACCTGCCTGGGGACCTCCCAGTGCGAGAGCAAGTCCCGCTCCCCAGCAGCGACTCTAGGGGCTTTTGCCAGACCGCAGCGGCCATTTTTTTTTTCTCTGGTTATCTGAGCAGAGGCCCCAGACCGTGATAACTGCTGCTGCAGCGGCTCTAACACACCTTGCCGCTCCCCACTCACATCAGTGAGGCCCGGCAGCAATTACTCAGCGGTCTCCACATGGCCAAAGCTCACCAGAAAAAAAAAACTGTATGGCCTGTGATAATGTCATGGTCACGTGTGTCAGGACGCATATGTTTCCGCAAGGCGGACCCATAACACACGTGACCCTGGATACACCGCCTCCAGTGGGGCGCATTTAAATAATAAAACGTGCAGGTGGATACGCCGCCTCCACCTGGCGAATTTAGGTATTACACGTTATACACACAATATCTGGAAACACCGCCTCCAGTAAGGCGCATTTAAATAATAAAGGGGGGAACCTGGGTAACTATAACAATGGTGGGCCCTGCGATAGGGAATGGGGACATGGAGACCTCCTAAGCTCCCCTGAGCCAGTGTCCCTGCACTCCTGACATTCCCTAAACAGGCTCCACACATGTCGCCGCACGCGTACCTTAACGCCCTTGCTCACCCTGACCCTAAACCCTCACTAGGGAATGGGTCGGTGCGGAGACTAATCCCACCACTGCACTAATAACACACATGAGGAAAGAGACAATACAGGGGAAACACCACTTAGCTTTGCTCTGTTGCGTGCGCTCCTAGCAACAGAGCCCTCCACCTGAGTGCATCTTCTCCTCCACCTGGATCCATCACCATAACAGGATCCTCCACCTTAGTGCAGCCTTGGAGCAGAGTCCAACACCAGTTGCAGCTGCTTAGAACCAGAGTCCCAAGGATGAGTTCAGCTGCTGACACGAAGTAGAGCATGCTTGAGTCCAGCTCAGCGGCCAAGTCCCACATGGTGAGTGCCACTCTCCATAGTCGCCACTCCACCAGCCCATGCAGACACTTCCCGCTGACACCATCACTGCGACTCCACCACGCCATGCCAGCCCTTCATCCAGACACCATAGCTGAAACACATCCCCCCTGGCTAAGCTGCGCAGGACTCCTCACCAGCTCCATCCTTCATCCAGGCTCTCCAAAAACAGAGTGAACACAAACTCACAATATCACAGGCAGTGATTGCACACCTCTAGCACACCTTTATAGGGTGTCACACCTGATACCTAATTAAGTGCACAAAAACCCAAAGTGCAATACCACAACCACCACCGGGGACAGTCAAAACACCTTTGAACTTAACCAAAGTAAAAAAAGTTCACTTTGTGCTTTTAATACCGCCAGATCCAACACTGGATCATGACATCTTTACTGTTCAACCCAGAGGCGTATCTAGGCTTTTTGGCACCCGGGGCAAGAATTCGGTTCGGCGCCCCCCCCCGCCCAAGTACATATGCGACTTGCACACTTAGCCATGTACCTGCGAGCTGCTCTTCCTAATGCTCTCAATGTTCAGTAAAAAACTGAGAGAAGCAGGAGAGAAGCTCGTTGTCACAGGACCATACCTATGAAAATTGCATATGAGTGAAGTGTCCGTGTGATGACTACTGGAACCTGCAGAGCTGAATCCTGACATTGCAGCTTCTGAATTCTCACAGCGAATGCACTGCACACTTTTAGGATTCTCCCTTGCCAATATACAGTCATGTCAGCACAAGTATGTGATTTGTATACTTCTGGCCACATTCCGACTAGACGTGCCCGGCCTCGCTCTGTTCATTTTCATTGAGTGAGACCACACATGTCTAGTCAGCATGTGACCGCATGTATGTAAATTACCGGCACAAGAGAATCCTAACAGCGTGCAGTGAGCACTGTGAGAATTCAGAAGTCTTCAGTCACATAGAATGACTGCAGACTCAGCACAAACCTGGACAACCCCTTTATTGTTCCTAACATAAATAAAAACATGAGAATTAGTCAGTATCACAAATAACATTTACATCCAAGTACCTTATAGATGACGTCTTCTCTGGAGTTGTTCTCCTTTTCTTCTTCTTGTCCAGACCCCATGATGAGCTTTCTCATCCACAGCCGTCTCTGCAGACGTCCATCTTCTCCGGTCTTCTGCAGCAAATCTCCACACGATGCCCTTAAAGATAGAAGTGTCATTATAATGCTCCTAAATAAAAATGTCTGCAATATACTGTCGCCTCACACTATTCCCCTCTAACATCCCACCTGTTCACCATACTGTCTCATCATATATTTACCCCCTCACTCTCTATACTGTCTGCTCACACATACCCCTGACTCCCCATACTGTGTCCACTTACATTAACCCGTTCGCTCCCCATACTGTCTGCACCAATCCCCCATACTGTTTCCTCATACATACTCTGTGTCCTCAAATCTCCCCACACATTAAATCCCCCATCCCCAATCCCCCACACACATTAAGTACCCCCATCCCCACTCCAAATCCCCCCCACACATTAAATAACCCCCCATCCCCACTCCAAATCCCCCCACACATTAACCCAATCCCCACTCATTAACCCCCATCAGCACTCCAAATCCCCCCACCCCCACTCCAAATACCCCCACACATTAACCCCAACCCCACTCATTAACGCCCCCATTCATTAACCCCCGCACACATTAACCCAATCCCCACTCATTAACCCCCATCACATTAAATGACCCCCATCTCCACTCCAAATCCCCCCCACACATTAACCCAATCCCCACTCATTAACCCCATCACATTAAAGAACCCCTATCTGCACTCCAAATCCCCCGCACACATTAACCCAATCCCCACTCATTAACCCCCATCACATTAAATAACCCCCATCTCCACTCCAAATCCCCCCACACATTAACCCCATGGCATCCCCACTCATTAACCCCCATCCCCACTCTAAATACCCCCACACATTAACCCCATCCCCACTCATTAACCCCATCCCCTCTACAAATCCCCCCCATCTCCACTCATTAACTCCCCCTCATCTCCCATCTTCGGTGGTTCTTCAGCTCCACAGAGGAGCACACTTACCACCAGCGTTTGCTTTGGGCGCCGGGGAGTGATGTCAGCAGCGTGATCACATGACCTGATCACGCTGCTGACGTCGCTCTGGCCCGGCGGTCAGAGCTTCAATTGTACTGGCGTCTGTATAGACGCCAGTACAATTGTTCCCTGGGAGCCGGCACGCGCACCTTCTCTGCGCCGGCTGTCAGCTTAACAGCTGACACAGAGAACCGCCGACTCTCAGGCCGGGGGGGCGGCAGAACGCAGCCGCCAGGGAGGACACTGCGGACAGCTGCATTATGCGGCCCGATTGCGCCCCCCTGCCGGCTGCGCCCGAGGCAACTGCCCCGGCTGCCCCCCCCTAGATACGCCCCTGGTTCAACCACCACAACCCCTTTGCATACCAGACAAATGCCCAAACCCCATAACCTCCCTTTCCAACATCACTGAAGGGGAGCTTAATTGTCTCCTCTCCAAATCACACCTCACCACCTGTGCACTCAACCCCATCCCACCTCCTCCCCAACCTCACCACCACTCTTATTCAACCCCTTATCCACCTCTTCAACCTATCACTAACTTTTGGTACCTTCAATTCTGCTTTCAAACATGCCAAAATCACACCTATCCTTAAAAAGCCAACCCTCGACCCAACCGCTATGTCAAGCTATCGCCCAAAATCGTTACTTCCATTCATTTCCAAACTCATGGAGCAGCACGTCCATGCTGAACTTTCCTCCCACCTCTCATCTAACTTGCTCTTTGACAATCCACAATCTGGATTCCGCCCAATCACTCCACTGAAACAGCCCTAACCAAAATAACTAATGACCTACTTACAGCCAAAGCTAGCGGACAATACTCTATACTCCTCCTTCTAGACCTGTCCTATGCTCTTGACACAGTTGACCACAGCCTCCTACTACAGATCCTCTCTTCCTTTGGCATCAAAGACCTTGCCCTCTCCTGGAACTCCTCATACCTTTCTAACTGCACATTCAGCGTCTCCCACTCCCACACTACCTCCTGTTCCCACCCTCTCTCTTTTGGAGTCCTCCAAGGCTCTGTTCTAGGAGCCCTACTCTTCTCAATCTATACACTTGGCCTGGGGCAATTCCACCTTTATGCTGATGACACTCAGATCTACCTCTCTGACCCAGGCATCACCTCTCTGTTGTCCAGAATCCCGGAGTGTCTATCAGCCATGTCCTTCTTCTCCTATCACTTCCTCAAACTCAATGTAGACAAATCAGAACTCATCTTCTTTACTCCATCTCACAGATCTTCCTTACCTGACCTATCTATCACAATTAACGACATCACGCTTTCCCCCGTACCGGAAGTTCGCTGCCTCGGAGTAACCCTTGACTCTGCCCTGTCCTTCAAACTGCACATCCAAGCTCTTTCCACCTCCTGTCGCCTCCAGCTCAAAAATATTTCCAGAATCCGTCCTTTCCTCAACCCTCAATCGGCTAAAATGCTTGTGCATGCCCTCATCATTTCTCACTTCAACTACTGCAACATCCTTTTCTGTGGCCTCCCTAACATCCTCACACCTCTCCAGTCCATCCTTAACTCTGCTGCCCGACTAATTCATCTCTCTCTCCTTGCTACTCCTCCGCTTCTCCCCTCTGCAAATCTCTTCACTGGCTCCCATTTCCTCAGCGTATCCAGTTCAAATTACTAATACTGACCTGCAAGGCCATCTATAACCTGTCTCCTCCATATATCTCTGAACTAATCTCCCAATATCTTCCCTCACGTAATCTCCGGTCCCCCAAGACCTCCTTCTCTCCTCCACACTTATTCGCTCCTCACCCAACCGCCTCCAAGACTTCTCCCGAATATCCCCTATCCTCTGGAATTCTTTGCCCCAACACTTCTGACTATCAACCACATTCAGATTCTTCAGACGGAACCTGAAAACCCACCTCTTCAGAAAAGCTTACAGCATGCAATGACCACACTGCCTCCTCACCACTACTGGAGCTACCGCTTCACCAACCCCGGAGCTGCTGCAACCCCCCATCCTACTGTCTCATTCCCCACCATCCTGTAGAACAGTGTTCCCCAACTCCGGTCCTCAAGAGCCACCAAGAGGTCATGTTTTCAGGATTTCCTTATTATTTCACAGGTGATGGTTCCTGCCTGTGCAGGTGATGCAATTATCACCTGTGTAATACTAAGGAAATCCTGAAAACATGACCTGTTGGTGGCTCTTGAGGACCGGAGTTGGGGAACATTGCTGTAGAATGCAAGCCCGCAAGGGCAGGGTCATCTCCCCTCTGTATCAGTCTGTGATTGTTAGTTTGTTTAATGTAAGTGATATCTGTAATTTGTATGTAACCCCTTCTCATGTACAGCACCATGCAATCAATGGTGCTAAGTAAATAATAATAATAATAATAATAATAATAATAATAATAATAAGGGCCTCATAGAGTGCACTTAAAATTGTCTCTCGGTGTTGGTAAATTTTACTGCCTTTTTCTGTGATGTTTTATCCCCCAAGCCAATAGAGTAGAACACAGTGAGGAGAAGCTGGTGATCCACATTGTCTAATGCTGAAATCCAGAAAAATCAGTGGAGAGTAGTGACCATAAGATCTAGCTGTTAGTAGATTGTTAGAGACTTCAGTAACGGCAGCTTCTGCAGAATCTAAAGAGTGGAAGCCAGATCAAGAAGAAAGTTATCAGAAAGATAATGGATTAAAGCAAGAATTCTGGAGTTTATTGATGAAGGGGAGATTGCAGAAAGGCCTGTAAATAGCAGAGCAGTTCTGATAAATGGATGATATTTTCAGCAATGAAGCTAGGATGGCATGCTTGAAGGATGATGGGAAAATACCAGAAGAAAGAAAGAAAGATTAAACTAATTCAATAATCATTCTCTCTTTAGGTTTAGCCCCCATTACACACTGCGATATCGCTAGCAATATCGCTGTAAAGTCACCGATTTTGTGACGTTACAGCGATATTGGTAGCGATATCGCTGCATGTGATACTTACCTCCGACCGGCTCCCCTGCTGGTTATCGCTGATCGCGCGGGAAGCTGCTGGACCATTCCTCGTCGTCCACTTCCTGCGGCGCTTCCTGTGGCGCCGACAAGCGACGCGTGGAGCCGGGTGGGAGGACGCAGGATCGCCGCGTCTGACAGGTAAGTAGCGATCCCCGTCCCCAGCGATGTCGCTAGTGAGATCTGCCTGTGTGGCAGCTCACTAGCGACTACCTAGCGATTCACCAGCGATCCTGACCACGTCATATCGCTGGTCGGGATCGCTGGTGAGTCGCTAGGTGTAACGGTACCCTTATTCTCAAAATCAAACATTATCCTCTATCCATAGGATAGGGACTATTTTAATAGTGTCTAAATTGAGGACCCTCAGCAATCTTGATAATGTTTCACTGGATCCTGTAAACCCTGACTTGAATGGAGTAGAGGTGTGTATGCTCTACCTCCAATCTACTCATTGTCAATGCGATAGTCGATATAGCAGAGAGCTGTAATCGGCTTTCTTTGACAATCCCATAAACAGAAAATGGAGCTGACGTAGAGCATGCACACCTCTTCTCCATTCAAAATAGATCTTTGCAGACCCTGCTGCGGAGCAGCGGGTCACAGGAGACAGGAGTCGGCAGGGGAGGGGAGCGGCGGAGCAGCGGGTCACAGGAGGCTGGAGTCGGTGGCTGCGGCTGTAACTGTGCCCGCTGCTAAAGAGAAATAAATATTAATTTCTCTTATAGCGCCCACAGTGACACCTGCAGCCGCCAGCTCCCAGAAGACATTGTACTCACCTTCCTGCATGCCCTCGCTGCATCTCGTTGGTTCCGGAGCCAGTATTATTTCCAGCCAAGTGATCACGTGGCCCCGCTCATTAAGGTAATGAATAAGTTGGTAACTATGCAGATTGCAGATCCCTGATCTTAACCGCACAACTAGAAGCAGTCGTGGAGCGTTCCTACGTTGGTCCTAGATGCCTCGTCAATACATGTGTGGGGGCTATCTATTCCTTTGGGGTCTGCTCTGGGGCAGTTAGTTTTCCCTTTTCTTGCTTTAGGCTTATGTAGTCCTCCGGCCATGATGAGGCATCTAGGAACATCGTAGGCACGCTCCACAGCTACTGCTAGTTGTGTGGTAAGATCAGGGATCTGCAATCTGCATAGTTACCAACTTCTCTGGTTTTCTGTGGCTTAGCGTGTTTTGTTTTTTTTCTCCTTGGTGACCCATTCATAACAGGGAAGTGTGTGGATGTGAGAAGGGGAGCTGGAGGATGAGCAGAGTTAAGGCTCACTCCTAGCTGGAGCGCAAGGTCCGGATTCCGGTCTCCGAGTTTGTAGGGACACTGACGGTCCTGCAGCAGAAACCGGAGGAAGTAGCAGCTGTAAATTCTCCGTTCCCAACTAAGGCTCGGAGGCCCCAGCAGCGACTTATGTGAGCCAGAAGGAAAAGGCTACAGCTGCCTGCCATACGAGAAAGTTTCAAAAGAGAGTGAACAGGGGGAACTTCAGTGAACTCAGTACTGTGAGTACCTCAGATAAGCGCTAGAACGGAGGCCACACTCCCTATCTGCAGAGAGAGAATTCCTAATTTGCTTCCAGGCTGACCAACTCCTCCATCTGTACTCTGGGTCCTGGACGGTACAGGTAAAGGAACTGCACGACTGTGTCTGTCATCTTTCTCCTGCGCCTGGCGCACGGCTCTGCTACATCCTGCACTGCACACCATTTACCAACTCTTTCATCTGCCCTGTGACTACGGCCCTACCTGTGCAGGGCTTCAACATCTTAGCTGCACCACAACATCTGTCCCAGAGAAGCGACACTGCAGCGCTGGTCAATCTGATCAGAAACCACAGGTGGTGCCACGTATCATTCACCTATAAACGTTATTCACCCCTTTGCATGGACGCCCTGGCCCACGGACTGGGTCACCACCACCGTGACACATCCCTCTGAGACACCGGCCCGGTACCGATTAACCCCACTGCGCTGGCTGGCCACCCACACTCCATGTCAGATTCATCTTGCACTGGGGAATCCACGATTTGACTTGATAACCCAGGCATGGTATGTGGGAAAGAGCTACATGGACTAATGTGAAGAGTGGCCTGCTGCATCATTCACTTTTGGTAGGGGGGAAGGACACAAGGAAAGGGATTCTTCCTGACCAGGAGTCAGCACTTGATGACTCAGTGCTTGCATTTTTTGAAACCTCAGAAGAGGAGGGCATATTTGCTGGAGTTTGTTTCGGCAATGTAAGCCAAAACCAGTTCCTGATGCTCCGGCTTTAAAAGCGGTTAACCTACTCCCAGAAAAGGTAGCCTTCCAGGCGTTCCAGAGCAGACCATGACGCAGGCTCAACACCTCATTCCTTAGCTGCTATTGTGCTTTTGCCACTACCAGCAGATGCACCACCATCAGTACCAGCTGGCCCCCCGACGCCCATGTCCGTGGCCTCTTCCACTATACTTCCAAATTTTGGAGAAAATGTACCCAAAATAACATCAGATATATGGTACTGTATCAGAAGCGTACAGCTCTATACAGTCAAAGGATAATTGTCAATCTCCCTATATATTTCATGAGTCACACAGAGACGCTCACAGGCTCAGTATGGATTAGACAAGAATAGAAAAAGTAGAAAAAGGGTACAGTATCATCAGATACCAGGTATATATAGTATAGTTTAAGCATTATAAATCTCAGTATATATTTCAGGAGGCAGACACAGACGCTCTCAGGCTCAGTATGGATTACAACACAATATAAAAAGCCGTAAAACGGTAATGGATCTGAAGCGTACAGCTGTACACAGTGTAGGGGGTCATTGTCAATCTCAGTGTTTATTTCCACAGTCAGAAACAGACTCTCACTTGGTCAGTTTGGATTAGACCAGAATATAAAAAGCAGTAAATGGCTAATGTATCACAAGCGTAGAGCTGTATACAGAGTTGATGTAATTTTTAAATCTACATATAAATTGCAGGAGTAACCCACAAACTCTCACACGCTCAGGATGGATCACATCACAATATAAAAAGAAGATCCGCAAGAAATAATCACACATGTGGGCCAATGTTCCAGGTGTCAATGATACTCTTAGAGTGGTGGGTGGAGGATCAAGGCCCTGATGCAAAGACAGCAGGTAGAACTGTCTGGCGGAGAATTTGGCAGTGTCAGAGTGAGTGATTCTTTCCCCATTGCGATACCCCCCAGATGTGAAGTGTTAATTTGGTGTCGGGCAGCCATCGGCCTCAGAGGAAAAGATTACCAAGCATTGGTAGAGCCAGTGTACTCTGATAGCCAGCCCACTGTCCTGACAGCCAGAGGGGTAGTTGATGTTCGCAAAGGGAGAGTACCTGTATGCCTCTTGAATTGTGGGGAGGAGGCCACAATACCTTGGTATGCCACAGTTGCTAAGCTGCTTACTGTCAGTAACAATGCAATACGGGCAGCAGAGCCCTTGGTCTCATCCAACCAGGTGGAGGACAATGGCTCTGTAAAGCAGCTGGAGGAATGGTGTCAGCAGCTGCAGGTGGGAACTGACTCCACCCCTTCGTACCAAAAGAGTGGGGTTTACCGAGTGACTCAGGAGTATGAGTGAGTATTCAGTAAACATCCTCTAGACTTTGGGAAGGCAAAAGGGGTCAACACCATATCCCCACTGGAGATCATCCACCCATTAAAGAAAGGTACTGGCCTATACCCCCAACACAATATCAATGTGCCAAAAGTATGTTGCGGGAAATGAAGGAAGCTGGGGTGATCAGAGGCAGTTGTAGCCCCTGGGCAGCTCCAATAGTCTTTGTGAAAAAGAAAGATGGTACTATGAGAATGTGTGTTGATTACAGAAAAATTAACAGCATTACACATAAGGATGCCTACCCATTACCCAGAATTGAAGAGTCATTAGCTGCACTTAAAACTGCTAACTATTTTTCCAACTTAGATCTCACTAGTGGGTATTGGCAGGTTCCCGTAGCAGAGGCAGACAAGGAGAAAACAGTGTTTACCACACCAATGGGTCTCTGCGAGTTCAACTACATGCCGTTCGGGCTCTGCACCGCCCCCAGGACATTTCAACGGCTAATGGGGTGCTGTCTTGGACACAAGAACTTTGAGACAGTTCTGTTATACCTGGATGATGTCATTGTTTTCTCCAAGACTTATAAAGACCATCTGAAGCACCTGGCTGAGGTGTTTGAAGCCTTGTCCAACTTTGACCTGAAAGTGAAGCCATCCAAATGCCACCTCCTGAAGCCCAAGGTCATGTAGTGAGTGCAGAAGGTGTAGCTCTGGATCCTGACAAAGTCGCCGTCATCCGGGACTAGCAGAAGCCCAGCAACCTCCATGAGGTACGTCAATTCCTCGGGTTGGTAGGCTACTACCGAAGGTTCATCAAAGGCTTCACGGAGATAGCCACACCTATGCAAAATCTTCTGGTGGGCCAGCCCAAGAAAGCCAGGAAGAAGAGTCCTACATTTGAATGGAATGAGGAACTGAAGAGGTCCTTCACTCGAATGAAGATGGCTCTCACAGGAGATGAAGTTCTGGCCTACCCTGTTTATGACCAACCATTTGTTCTGTATACTGATGCCATCAACATGGGACTGGGAGCAGTACTGTCACAGGTACAGAATGGCAAAGAAAGAGTCATCTCCTACGCCAGCAGGAAGCTTCGTCCCACTGAAAGGAACCCTGACAACTACAGTTCCTTCAAGCTGGAGTTCCTCGCCATAGTCTGGGCTGTGACTGAACGATTCAAGCATTACCTAGCTTCAGCCAAGTTTACCATCTTCACGGACAACAACCCGTTGACTCACTTGGAAACTGCAAAACTAGGTGCACTGGAGCAGCGATGGATGGCCTGGCTGTCTAACTATGAATTTACCATCAAGTACCGAGCGGGGCACAAGAATGCCAATGCTGATGCGCTGTCCAGAATGCCTAATCTGCCAGATGCAGGAGAAGACCCTGAGGCTCTCGAAGGAATAGAGTTACCTGCCTTCCACTGGCCAATTGCGGCCCAACGTGCCCAAGGAGTGAGAAACAGATGTTCTGTCGTGAGAGAGGCCACCCTAAATCCATTGCCTCATCATGACTGGGCAGAAACGCAAGATAGCGACCCCGCAGTCTGCCTGGTAAAGGAGCTACTTTCACAAGCTGACTCACGCCAAGGTCCAGATGCTCCTGAAGAAACTCAGCAGTTGTGGAAGGAAAGAGGCAGGCTGTTCATCTATGAGGGAAAGCTGTGCCGGAGGAGTATCAATGCCCGCACTCATGAGTTGGTCTAGCAAGTAGTAGTCCCAAAGAGGGAGGCGACAATGGTCTTGGAAGCATACCACAATGGAGCTGGACACTTTGGATGGAAGAAGTTGGAGGCCTTGCTCTGGGAGAGATTCTACTGGGTTGGTATGAGGAAGGCCATTGAAAATTGCTGCCGGGAATGTGGACAATGCAACCTGCGCAGGAAGGACCGTAACAGCCACCGAGCTCCTTTGCAGCCAATAATAACCAAACAACCACTTGAGTTGGTCGCCCTGGACCATGTGAAGTTGGTCCCAAGTTGTTCAGGCTACATTTATGCTCTTACCATCGCTGACCACTACTCGAGATTCCTGGTAGTCGTGCCTGTCAAGGATCAAACAGCCAGAGCATTCCAACAGCACTTTTGTCGATCACACGGATATCCTGAGCGAGTGCTTACAGATCAAGGCCCAGCCTTTGAGGCAGAAGTGTTACAGGAATTCTGTAATTTGTACGGTTGCAAGAAGATCAGGACAACACCGTACCATCCACAGACCAATGGCATGTGTGAAAAGATGAATCAGGTGGTGATCGATCTACTGAAGACCTTGCCTTTGGAAGAGAGGAATCTGTGGCTAGAGAAGTTGCCAGATCTGGTTGACCTCTACAGTTACATTCCTGTGAATTCCACCAACTGCACTCCAGCCTACCTAATGAGAGCGAGGCCTGGCAAGCTGCCTATTGATTTGGATATGGGAGTCCTGACACCTGAAGTGACATCACCAGATGCTGACTGGGATACAGAGCGGCAGCAGCAGTACCGTAGAGTGCAAGAGTGCGTATAAAAGAGTCTAGCTCAGGCAAGACAAAAGCAGGAAAAGAACTACAGTCAACATGCACCTGCAGTTCCCTTGTCACCAGGAGAACAAGTCCTAAAAAAGAAAAGAAGGATGCATAAATTGGATGACCAATGGGAAGCTGAACCCTACACCGTCCTATCATCAAACTTTGAGAACACCAAAGTGTGCCTTATCAGTAAGGATGGAGGAGAAACCTCATCAGCAGTATCGAGGGATCATCTGAAATTGTGCCCTGACCAAATAAAGGACAGAATGGAAGAGCAAAACAACCTTCAACCCATAGAGGAAGAAGAACAAAAGGTCAGCACTGTACTTGGAGAATTCCCTGCAAATTGGACTAGAGCGAATCAAGCCATAGTGGTACCAGTTTTGACCTTTCCCCAACTGGTAGTGCAAGAAGAAGTGACTCAAGACCACCCTGAAAACCAGCAAGTACAAGCAGCGGATACTACACCAGCAGTGGAACAAGAGAATTCTCACCCTGCCAGTGGTGAATCTGTCATGCCCACAGTGAGTAGAAGTGGTCCTAGGAAATCTAGTATCCCTGTGCTACGCAGAACCAACAGTCGTGTAGCCAGTATAACACACACTACACCAGTAGTTAACACAAGGCATCCAGTAAGGTCCCCAACAACACCAGTGCTACGTAGGTCTGTCCGTAGTACCCAAGGTATTCCACCCTTAAGGTTCCACATATAAATAAGTTTTGTAATTGTTAAAATGTAAATATGCAACCGTTTCAAGTTTTGTGCCAACAGATACTCTGTAAGACTTTTTGGATATTTTATTTTGTTTTGATGGACAATTGGACCGCAGGACTATGTGTGGTCAAAACTCTACTTGTACATAGTTACCAACTGCTCAGGAAATGGACCATGGACATTGACGCATGGACTAATCGTTATCAGGACTATTTTTGAGCTTTGGTTTTTGTAATTTTTCATTTTTTGAAATCTTGCAACAGTTATAATTGTTCATTTGTTTATATGTTTACATGCTTCCTCTTCATTCCGGGAGTACTGAATTGCACTAGGGGGGAATGTGGCGCCCCCAGGAGTATGGTCGCCACAGTGGCATTACCTTTCTCCTAGGGAGTGTGATGTCATGCTTGGAAGCAATGAAGGGTCTCTCTGGCAGTTAACCACAACACACAACACAGTTCCATTCCAGGTCAGCAGAGGGAGCTCCGAACCAAAACTGGGGAGGAGCTACTCTCTGGGGGCCAGAAAGGGAGAATTGGAGAGTTCGTGTGAGGAGGTCAACGTGTGTGGACGTGAGGAGAAGAGCTGGGAGATTGAGCAGAGAGTTCAGGCTCATTCCGAGCTCTAGCACATGATCTGGAGCCCGGTCTCCATGGCTGTATGGACACTGATGGTCCTGCAACAGAAACCGGAGGAATAAGAAGCTGTAAATGCTCTAATCCCACATAAGACTCGGAGGCACAACAGCGACGTGTGAGCCAGAAGAGGAAGGCTACAGCTGTCTGCCATATGAGGGAGTTCTAGAGAGAATAAGCAAGTGGAACTTCAGTGTAACACAGTACTGCAAGTACCTAAAACTAAGCGCTAAGAAGGAGACTACACAACCTATCTGCCTAGAGAGATTCCTAAGTTGCTTCCAGGCTAGTCAGCTCCTGTGCCATCTGTAATCTGGACCTTGGACTACATTTGCCAAGCAAAGTAAAGGTAAAGAAACTGCACCCTGTTGTGTCCTTGCCTTCTTCCTGCAACCCCGTCAGCACTGCTACATCTCGGTGCCAGACACTACACCCTCTTCCTCAACACCTTCCCTCTACATCTACTGTGCCCTGGGACTACTGCCCTACCTGTGGAGGGCCACAACATCACTGCTGCACTACACCATCTGTCCCAGGGGATCTGTCTGCAGCGTCGGCTTAACATCTTCATTGCCGAACACCACAGGTGGCGTCACGAATCATTCACTCATAAACTTTATTCCATCACTTAATCCCCTTTTACATGGGTGCCAAGGGCCACGGACTGGGTCACCGCTGCCGTGACATTCCCTTTTGAGAGACTGGCCCGGTACCGAGGAGCGCGACCCACATGATTTCCTGGAATTTCCGCTGTCAGCAAGCGGTCACATAACCACATATATATCCTGGACCAAGATCTTACTAATATTTTTGTTCAACTTTCATATACAGTTCAGCAACATGTATTTGATGCGTTATGCAAAACCTACATACATGGACAGCCTAAAACAACTTAAAGCAGTAAAATAAACTAACGTTATCTTCTTCTTTCAGCAGCTACTTCTCTCCAACCACCGGCCAGGGGACAGTGCATTCGTGTTTAATTGAGTTTTTGGTCCAGCTTCATGGTTAGGATGCTGGCCCGAACTATGCATTCTCCAATGCTTCAAGCAAAGGCAGCTTTGCCTATGCAGCATTGTAGATGCTCAGTATCACTGACGCTGTGCTCCTACACTGCGATCGATCTGGCCAGCTTCAGAGCAGCCCTTGCAGGCTCTATAGTGAAGAGTCTGTAAGTAGTGTGCTCTGTGCCTAGGAGATCGACCACCACTGATAGAATGCAGAGGTGTCTGGTAAACTAGCCAATGAGAAGTAAATAATAAAATAAAAAATGTCTTGTCACTCTAGAGAATTAACATAAAAAACAGCAAATTACAAAGTAGCTTATTTTTAGAAGCACTTTTACCCATTTATGGCCATGAGACAACCACTTTTAAAGGAATCTGTAAGCAGAATTTCACACCATGCTATTTGTCTGCTCATGTGGCTCTTTCAAAGACAAGTACAGAAAACACCTTTACATGTCCATGTTTGTTCTTCCGTAACAGAGAAATCAGTATTTCAATTGACATGCAAATGAGGCTTAAGATCTGAAGCCTCTGTCACTCCAGCTCTATTCCCTGCCCAACATCGCCTCTTCCCGCTTGAGTGACGACTCCTTTCCCTGAAGTCATACAGACTAGAGGCTGTTAGTCAACCACGAGGAGGCAGCATTGGATGGGGAATAGAGCTGGAATGATCTTCAGCTTCTATTGCATATCAATTCAAATGCTGAAATCTCAGTAATGGAGGAAGGACTTGGCCATGTAAAGGTATTGCTGGCCTTGTCTTTGAAAGAGATACATGCACATATACCGGTACATCGTTTGAATGTAGAAATTCTGCTGACAGATTCCCTTTGACACAAGTCAAATATACAGTAACTGTGGGGTGAACAGAACCAATACTCTTAGGCCGGGGTCACACTGCGTTATAGGCAGTCCGTTGACGTGGTGTAACGCAGTCCGTTAACGCCGCCATTGAGCCCCATTGTCGGGCGCATAGCGATGCATGCAGTAAAGCGGCGCGCGTTCGCGATGTGGCGTCATTTGCTGACGGAGCCTTGGACGCGGCCTGCGGCTTGTACCATAGCAGCCACCTAGGTTTTGAGCTGATTAAAATGGCATCACTGTATTCTGCCTTAAAATAGAAATAAATGCTTTCTGAATTGCTGCAAAACAGTAGGAGGTACCAGGAGTGACAGGCCATTTATGACGGCATCTTCATTCTTCACCATTTAGTCACATCAGTCCATATCAATAACACACTACATACATAGTATCCATTTTTATGTGAATGCAATTGCTCAATTCCTTTTTGTCTAAATCTTTCGACTCCACATTTGCTGTTCACCCTGTGCTAACCTCACATACAGCTCAAATCCCCTTGCTTAATTTCAATATAACATGTAATTAATGCACCTCACGTACCGTATAGATGTCTGTTAGTCACTGCCTTTTACATGAGGCATGGTTCTCGCTAATGGAATGTTTAGTAATTACCTAGTACAGAATTACTCAAGAAAAGGATGAGAAATACAATGGGAAACAAAAGGTAAACTTAATAAATTGGAGTATAAGGACTCACAAAATCCTGCCACACCTTGTTCTTTGCCCTGGGCAGAGAGTGAGGTGCCAAAATTGCATGCTTAAACCTTGTTATTTCAATTTTGGAAGTGTTTACATTTTTACATGCTATGTGGGTGTTCTTTAAAGTTCCTATTGACAGAGAGGCAAACAGTTTTCAATTCTAGCTGTTAAATAATCCCCTTCATTTACTATTAATGTTCTTTCTGAAATGTGTAATTATAATGTTTCTAGTGTTTTTAGATGTTCATTTTATCCTGGTGGAATAAATTGGTAAATTAGAGCGAGCATATGCTGCCCGTCACTTTATGATCAGTGGGCCTCCCAGTGGCCAGTCCTGAGAAGAAAGGGAACCCAGGTCTTCTGCAGTACTGTCTACTTTTAAAACAGATCTGTCCCCATGATATGATGTAACATGTGGTCAGGTCACTGCATCTGCTGAGCAATCACCTCAAGAGGGTAAAATGTGAAACAAACACAAAAATCTACTATATAATCGTCTTATTCTGTCTGTCTGTTTGTAACGGAAATCCCGCATCACTGATTGGTCGCGCCCAGCTAGCCGTGACCAATCAGAGACAGGCGCAGTCCGGGCGCGAATTGGCGTGGAGACTCTCCTCCAGGCCCTGAGTACCATAAACCTGTAAAAAATAGAATTAAAATAAAAAATAGTGATATGCTCACCTTCCGATGGCCCCCGGACTCTTTCCCTCCTCTCACCGCGCTAATGCTTTTGCACTCTACGCTCTCGTGAGAGTGACTTCATCTCCGGTCCTTCGTGCTAAGCATTACTGGGACTGGAAGATTCCGGGAGCGTGGAGAGGAGATCGGACGCCGTCGGAAGGTGAGAATAACCTTTTTTTAAAATTTTTTTTTATTATTTTTTACATTCTATCTTTTACTATTGATGCTGCATAGGCAGCATCAAAAGTAAAAAGTTGATCACAGTTGTCAAACACTATGCTTGACAAGTGTGACCAACCTGTCAATCACATTCCAAGCGATTAGAGTTGAGCGACTTTGCCTTTTTCTGGGTCGAGTCGGGTTTCAAAAAACCCGACTTTCGCAAAAGTCGGGTCGAACGAAATTTTTGTGAAATGTCGAATGCCGACTGAAACACGAAACCCAATGCAAGCCAATGGGGAAGCAAAGTCGGCAGGGAGTGGAGGCCAGGAAACACACCTACAGTGCCCTTTTGAATGCCAAAAACATTAAATCTTATTACTGAAGCTTTTCAACCTTAATTTACTTCATAATACTAGTTACGCACTGAAAAATGGGGGCTATTTGGCTAAATTTGTGGGGGGTAGGGCTGGCTCCAGGTTTTCATGTGCCCTGGGCCAAAGAGTGCCCCTTTATCACATACCACAAGTCATGATGCTCCGATACGGCAGAGAAATAGCGGTGTAGTACAATGAAAAATACTTCACTTTTTACATCTCATGACTGATATCCATTTTAAATTCTCTAATAGCTCCAAAAACGGACAGTATATTACTCTATACAGTATTATGGCCACCGCATAGTGCGCTATACAGAGTAATGAGGCCCATATATTTCTCCATACAGAATCATTGCTTCCTGCCATACGAGAAAGTTCCAAGAGAGAGTCAACAGGGGGAACTTCATTGAACTCAGCACTGCGAGTACCTCAGATAAGCGCTAGAACGGAAGCCACACTACCTATCTGCAGAGAGAGAATTCCAAATTGGCTTCCAGGCTGACCAGCTCCTCCATCTGTACTCTGGGTCCTGGACGGCACTTAGGCTAATTTCACACTTGCTTTTTTTTGCAGCGCGTTTTTCCCGCAAAAAAACGCATTGAAAAAACGCATACAAACGCATACAAATGCTGCGTTTTTTTCAAGCATTTTTATGAGCATGCATGAAAAAAACGCAGCGTTTTTATGCGTTTGTATGCGTTTTTAGTGCGTTTTTACCACGTTTGCGTTTTTTTCCAACATTAGGTGGCCCCTCACACTAACCCAAACCATGACTTTACTAACCCTAACCCTAACCCTGACCCTAACCCTGACCCTAACCCTAACCCTGACCCTAACCCTAACCCTAACCCTGACCCTAACCCTGACCCTAACCCTAACCCTTAACCAAACCATACTAACCCTAACCCTAACCCTGACCCTAACCCTAACCCTTAACCAAACCATACTAACCCTAACCCTAGCTAACCCTAACCCTAGCCCTAAACCCCCTTAACTAACCCTAACTCTAACCCAATCCCCGAAATTCCATTGTCCAACTAATGGTAAAAAAAAAAAAGCATGCGCAAAAAAACGCATACATAAGCATGCCAATGCGCACATATGCGCACCCATAGACTTATAATGGGTGTCTTGCTGTAAAAAAACGCATTGCGTGCGCATGCATTTTTTTGAGGCAAGTCGGACGCCCAAAAAATGCAACAGGATGCATTTTGTGTGCCCGAGCGCATACCGCAAAAAAACGCATGCGCGGAAAAACGCATACAAACGCATGTGTATGCGCACATAAGCGCATCCCATGCAAAGTATAGGAAAAAAAAACGCATGCGTTTTTTAGCGCTAAAATCCCGCGAAAAAAAACGCAAGTGTGAAACCAGCCTGACCAAGTACAGGTAAAGGAACTGCACGACTGTGTCTGTCCTCTTTCTCCTGCGCCTTGCACACGGCTCTGCTACATCCTGCACTGCACACCATCTACCAACTCTTTCATGTGCCCTGCGACAATGGCCATACCTGTGCAGGGCTTCTACATCTTAGCTGCACCACTGCTTCTGTCCCAGAGAAGCGCCACTGCAGCGCTGGTCAATCTACTCAGAAACCACAGGTGGCGTCACGTATCATTCACCTATAAACGTTATTCACCCCTTTGCATGGACGCCCAGGGCCACGGAACGGGTCACCACCACTGTGACACATCCCAGGGAGACACCGTCCCGGTACTGATTAACCCCACTGCCCTGCCTGGCCACCCACACTCCATGTCAGATTCATCTTGGACTGGGGAATTCACGATTTGACTTGATAACCCATGCATAGTATGATAGAAAGAGCTACATGGACTAATGTGAAGTGTGGCCTGCTGCATCATTCACTTTGGGTGGGGGTGCAGGAGACAAGGAAAGGAGTTCTTCCTGACCAGGAGCCAGCACTTGATGACTCAGTGCTTGCATTTTTTGAAACTTCAGAAGAGGAGGGCATATTTGCTGGAGTCTGTTTCGGCAATGTAAGCCCAAACCAGTTCCTCATGCTCCGGCTTTAAAAGCGGTTAGCCTACTCCCAGAAAAGGTAGCCTTCCAGGCGTTCCGTAGACAGACAATGACGCAGGCTCAACACCTCCTGCCTTAGCTGCTATTGTGCTTTTGCCACTACCAGCAGATGCACCACCACCATCAGCACCAGCTGGCCCCCCCACGCCCACGTCCGCGGCCTCTTCCACCAAACTTCCAAATTTAGCACAAAATAGACACAAAATAACATCACATATATGGTACTGTATCAGAAGCGTACAGCTCTATTCAGTCAAAGGATAATTGTCAATGTCCATATATATTTCATGAGTCACACAGAGACACTCCCAGGCTCAGTATGGATTAGACAAGAATATAAAAAGTAGACAAAGTGTACAGTATCATCAGATAGCAGGTATATATAGCATAGTATAAACATTAACAATGTACGTCTATATATCATGAGTAGAGTTGAGCGACTTTTGGTTTTTTAGGGTCGCGTTTCGTTTCGTGAAACCCGACTTTTCCAAAAGTCGGGTCGAGCAAGATAGTCCGATTATAGGGAAAAGTCGGGGTCGTCCCGAAACACGAAACCCAATGTAAGTCAATGGGGAATAAAAGTCGGCAGTGACGGTGTTAGGCCCAGTATGGATTGCACGTGATTGCACAAAGGTTAGAAAGGGTACCGTATCCCCAGATAACATGTATGGATAGCGTACACATTCAAAATATATGTCTCAGGAGGCAGGCTCAGACGGTGTTAGGCCCAGTATGGATTGCACGTGATTGCTCAAAGGTGAGAAAGGGTACCGTATCCCCAGATAACATGTATGGATAGTGTACACATTCAAAATATATGTCTATACATCAGGAGGCAGGCTCAGACGGTGTTAGGCCCAGTATGGATTGTACGTGATTGCACAAAGGTTAGAAAGGGTACCGTATCCCCAGATAACATGTATGGATAGCGTACACATTCAAAATATATGTCTCAGGAGGCAGGCTCAGACGGTGTTAGGCCCAGTATGGATTGCACGTGATTGCACAAAGGTTAGAAAGGGTACCGTATCCCCAGATAACATGTATGGATAGCGTACACATTCAAAATATATGTCTCAGGAGGCAGGCTCAGACGGTGTTAGGCCCAGTATGGACTGCACGTGATTGCACAAAGGTTAGAAAGGGTACCGTATCCCCGGATAACATGTATGGATAGCGTACACATTCAAAATATATGTCTCAGGAGGCAGGCTCAGACGGTGTTAGGCCCAGTATGGATTGCACGTGATTGCACAAAGGTTAGAAAGGGTACCGTATCCCCGGATAACATGTATGGATAGCGTACACATTCAAAATATATGTCTCAGGAGGCAGGCTCAGACGGTGTTAGGCCCAGTATGGATTGCACGTGATTGCACGAAGGTTAGAAAGGGTACCGTATCCCCAGATAACATGTATGGATAGCGTACACATTCAAAATATATGTCTCAGGAGGCAGGCTCAGACGGTGTTAGGCCCAGTATGGATTGCACGTGATTGCACAAAGGTTAGAAAGGGTACCGTATCCCCGGATAACATGTATGGATAGCGTACACATTCAAAATATATGTCTCAGGAGGCAGGCTCAGACGGTGTTAGGCCCAGTATGGATTGCACGTGATTGCACAAAGGTTAGAAAGGGTACCGTATCCCCGGATAACATGTATGGATAGCGTACACATTCAAAATATATGTCTCAGGAGGCAGGCTCAGACGGTGTTAGGCCCAGTATGGATTGCACGTGATTGCACAAAGGTTAGAAAGGGTACCGTATCCCCAGATAACATGTATGGATAGCGTACACATTCAAAATATATGTCTCAGGAGGCAGGCTCAGACGGTGTTAGGCCCAGTATGGATTGCACGTGATTGCACAAAGGTTAGAAAGGGTACCGTATCCCCGGATAACATGTATGGATAGCGTACACATTCAAAATATATGTCTCAGGAGGCAGGCTCAGACGGTGTTTGGCCCAGTATGGATTGCACGTGATTGCACAAAGGTTAGAAAGGGTACCGTATGCCCAGATAACATGGATGGATAGCGTACACATTCAAAATATATGTCTCAGGAGGCAGGCTCAGACGGTGTTAGGCCCAGTATGGATTGCACGTGATTGCACAAAGGTTAGAAAGGGTACCGTATCCCCAGATAACATGTATGGATAGCGTACACATTCAAAATATATGTCTCAGGAGGCAGGCTCAGACGGTGTTAGGCCCAGTATGGATTGCACGTGATTGCACAAAGGTTAGAAAGGGTACCGTATCCCCGGATAACATGTATGGATAGCATACACATTCAAAATATATGTCTCAGGAGGCAGGCTCAGACGGTGTTAGGCCCAGTATGGATTGCACGTGATTGCACAAAGGTTAGAAAGGGTACCGTATCCCCAGATAACATGTATGGATAGCGTACACATTCAAAATATATGTCTCAGGAGGCAGGCTCAGACGGTGTTAGGCCCAGTATGGATTGCACGTGATTGCACAAAGGTTAGAAAGGGTACCGTATCCCCGGATAACATGTATGGATAGCGTACACATTCAAAATATATGTCTCAGGAGGCAGGCTCAGACGGTGTTAGGCCCAGTATGGATTGCACGTGATTGCACAAAGGTTAGAAAGGGTACCGTATCCCCAGATAACATGTATGGATAGCGTACACATTCAAAATATATGTCTCAGGAGGCAGGCTCAGACGGTGTTAGGCCCAGTATGGATTGCACGTGATTGCACAAAGGTTAGAAAGGGTACCGTATCCCCGGATAACATGTATGGATAGCGTACACATTCAAAATATATGTCTATACATCAGGAGGCAGGCTCAGACGGTGTCAGGCACAGTATGGATTTGACGGCCCAGATTACACAGCGGAGGAGCAGGGAGAGGTAAAGATTGCAAATGCTGGGGCCCTGCCCAAGCAAGGGGGGCCCACTCGTGGGCGTCAGTACTGGCACTGGGCCCCTCATAGTACAGCGGTGTGTCTGACGGCGGGTGTGCACCACCACCGTCAGAGACACTTGATTGCACTATGAGGGACCCTGTGCCAGTGCCCGCGCCCAAGAGTTGGCCTACCCACCTGTCCAGGGCAACGGCACTCGCACTGTGTCGTGCGCTAGGTGGTGACCCCGGCCATGGGGGGGGAGGCAGCACAGTTAGGGAGTTTTAGAAAGTGGCATATGTTGATGTTGGACATTCAGCTGATGCAAAAGGCGAAATAGGTGAAGTACCAGGAAGAGGTGGACCAAAGCAAGCCATTTTTCTGTCACCCTATGTGTCATCAGGGGAAGGTGGGACAAAATCCTTGGAAACCCATGCGTGGTTCATTTTAATGAAGGTTAGATCATCCACATTTTGGGTTGACAGACGGGTCCTTTTTTCTGTCAGGATTGATCCAGCTGCACTGAAGACTCTTTCCGATAGCACACTTGCAGCTGGGCAAGCGAGCTCCTGTAAGGCATATTGGGCCAATTCAGGCCAGGTGTCCAGTTTAGCGGCCCAATAGTCAAAGGGGAATGACCTGTGTGGGAGAACATCGATATGGGAGGAAAAGTAGTTTGTAACCATAGTTGACAACTGCTGTCTCCTGTCACTTTCCATCGATGCAGTATTACCAGTTGTGTGAGCGGTATTTGAAAAATCAGTCCACAACATTGTCATGAAACCCCTGTCTCCAATGCCACTTCTGCTGTGTGCACCACGAACACCTCTGCCAAGCTGCCCCCGGTCCGTACGGCTCGTGTGAGAACCATCACCGCTGCTCTGTGCTGGGAATGCCTCAAGCAACCGATTTACCAGAGTTGCTTGTTTATTAGCCAATATTAGGTCAAGGTTCTCCTGTGGCATGATGTTTTGTAATTTGCCTTTATAGCGTGGATCCAGGATGCTGGCCAACCAGTAGTCGTCATCGTTCATCATTTTGGCAATGCGGGGGTCCCTTTTTAGGATCCGCAAGGCATAATCTGACATGTGGGCCAATGTTCCCGGTGTCAATGATGCACTGCGAGTGCTGGGTGGAGGAGCACTTTCTGGCAAATCCACATCCCTCCAGTCACGCACAAACCCTGTACCAGACCTTGCCACGCCAACATTTTCACTTGCCCCACGAGATGCATCCTCCTCCCCTAAGTAATCATCCCCATCATCATCCTCCTCCTCCTCTTCTTCCTCCACCTCGTCCAGGAGAGGTCCCTGAGCAGACAATGGCTGAATGTCATCAAGGATTCCCTCCTCCTCTTCCTCCTCATCAACATTGGCTGCAGATGCCTGCTCCTTAAGGTGCGTCAAAGTTTTCATGAGCAGATGCATAAGTGGGATGTTCATGCTTAGGATGGCGTCGTCTGCGCTTACCAGCTGTGTGCATTCCTCAAAACACTGAAGGACTTTACAAAGGTCTTTCAGCTTCGACCACTGCACACCTGTCAACTCCATGTCTGCTCTCAAAGTGCCTGGCCGTGTATCCTCCCACAAATGCATTATGGCCTGCCTCTGCTCGCACAGCCGCTCCACCATGTGCAGGGTGGAGTTCCACCTTGTTGCAATGTCGATAATGAGGCGGTGGTTGGGAAGGTGGAGCAATCGCTGCAGCTTCTGCATACGAACGGAGTGTACAGGCGACCGGCGGATGTGCGCGCACAGTCTTCGCACCTTCTGGAGCAGGGCTGTTAACTCCGGATAATTTTTGAGGAAGCACTGCACCACCAGGTTCAAGGTGTGAGCCAAGCAAGGTATGTGGCTGAGTTTTGAAAGGGCTATGGCTGCCACAAAATTACGGCCGTTATCACTAACTACCTTGCCTGCCTCAAGATGTTCACTGCCCAGCCATGACTCAGTTTGTCGCTTCAAGTACTCGGCCAGCACCTCGGCGGTGTGTCTGTCGCCCAAACACATCATCTGCAACACAGCCTGCTGACGCTCTCCACTAGCTGCTCGATAGGGGGACACATCGTGTGCAACAGTGGCAGCTGCAGATGGAGTGCTCGTACGACTGCGCTCAGTGGACGAGCTTTCGCTTCTGGAGGAGGAGGAGGAGGGTCGAACGCCTACAGCCAACTGTTTCCTATACCGTGGGCTAGGCAGCACTGTCCCACCACCGCTGTCCCCTGTGGACCCTGCATCCACCACATTAACCCAGTGCGCAGTGATGGACACGTAACGGCCCTGGCCATGCCGACTGGACCATGCATCAGTTGTGAGGTGCACCTTTCCGCTCACTGACTGCTTGAGTGCATGGACAATGCGGTCTTTCACATGATGGTGGAGGGCTGGGATGGCTTTGCGAGAGAAGAAGTGGCGACTGGGTAGGTCATAGCGTGGTACTGCATAGGCCATGAGTTCGCGGAAAGCTGTGCTTTCCACCAACCGAAAGGGCATCATCTCAAACGAGATTAGTTTGGCAATGTGGGCGTTCAAACCCAGTGTACGCGGATGAGAGACTGAGTACTTTCTTGACCTACTCATAGTGTCTGGGAGGGTGAGCTGGACTTGAGAGCTGCATATGGTGGAAGTAGCGGTGGACAGGGCGGACTGAGAGAGGGTTGATGATGGTGATGGAGTTGGTGTTCTTTCTGATGGCCTAGAATCAGTCTTTCGTTGATATAACAGTGGGATTCCCTGACTGCTGTGGTCTTGCAACGACACCTCAACATTTGCTGCTGTGCTAACCGGTGGGCTTACAGTGGGGGAAACAATGTAGCGTTGCTGACTACCTTCGTTGTGATCAGTTGCACATGTGGCACTTGAGGTTTGGTGTTTTGTCCACGCTTGCAAGTGCATGCTGGTTAAATGTCTAAGCATGCAACTGGTATTCAAATTTTTCAGATTTTTCCCTCGGCTAAAGATCTTTGCGCACTTCTTACAGATAACCTTGGCCTGATCATGAGGATTTTGGTCAAAAAAGTGCCACACTGCACTCTTCCTACTTTGGCAGACATTTTGCGGCCTAGCACGCTGTGATCTTTTGACCCTCTGGACAAGCTGTCCAGCAACTCTTTTGATGTTTGGAACCTGTCTTTGGAGTGCTCCGGGCCTGCCAGATAACAGCTGTTGCGATGTCGATGTCTGCTGTGGATGCTCCTCATCTGAGCTATTGGAAGCAGCACCCTCTTCCCCCAATGGATGCCAATCTGGGTCAACAACTGGGTCATCCATCACCTCCTCTTCTATGTCATGTGCACCTTCCTCTGTGTCACCGTGTATGGTGGTATAGTGTGTGGGAAGGGGCACCTGAGTCTCATCAGGGTCAGAATCTGGCTCTGTACACTGCGAGGACAATGTAGTGCTCTGAGTGAATGTACCAGCAGAATCATCCATCAGCGGCTGTGCATCAGTGCACTCCATGTCAGATTCATCTTGGCCTGGGTAATTCACCATTTCACTTGATAATCCAGGCATGGTATGTGAAAACAGCTCCATGGAGTAATCAGTAGTATGGCCTGCGTCATCCTTCAATCTTGGTTGGGGTGAAGGACACAAGGAAAGGTGTGGTTCATGAACATGAGCCTCCAATGACGACTCAGTGCTTTTACTTTTTACAACTGAAGAAGAGGAGGCGATAGAGCTGGAGGCTGAGTCAGCAATGTAAGACAAAACTTTTTCCTGATGCTCTGGCTTTAAAAGCGGTTTGCCAACTCCTAGAAAACTAAGCGTTCGAGGCCTTATGTAGCCAGACGATGATGCAGGGTCAGCACCTCCTGCATTCGGTCCTATTTTGCTCTTGCCACTACCATCAGATCCACCACCAACACCATCATTACCAGCTGCCAACCCCCGCCCAATTCCACGGCCTCTTCCACCAGCCTTCCTCATTTTTGGTAGAAATGTAGACAAAATCCAACAAACTATATAGTAATGTAAAACAAGGTACAAGGTGTCTATAGGACAGGGGAGATTTTGAATTTCTGCAGACACTGGTGGACACTGGACACTTTTGGATTGGGTGAGGCCCACTGATATCTGAGCGCTATGTGACAGGCTCGATGGCACAGCTGTGACCAAAGTGACTAGAGGATAAGGGAGATTTTGAATCTCTGCACACTCTTTTGGACACTGGATGGACACTTTTGGATTGTGTGAGGCCCACTGATATCTGAGCGCTATGTGACAGGCTCGATGGCACAGCTGTGACCAAAGTGACTAGAGGATAAGGGAGATTTTGAATCTCTGCACACACTTTTGGACACTGGATGGACACTTTTGGATTGTGTGAGGCCCACTGATATCTGAGCGCTATGTGACAGGCTCGATGGCACAGCTGTGACCAAAGTGACTAGAGGATAAGGGAGATTTTGAATCTCTGCACACACTTTTGGACACTGGACACTTTTGGATTGTGTGAGGCCCACTGATATCTGAGCGCTATGTGACAGGCTCGATGGCACAGCTGTGACCAAAGTGACTAGAGGATAAGGGAGATTTTGAATCTCTGCACACACTTTTGGACACTGGACACTTTTGGATTGTGTGAGGCCCAATGAATATCTGAGCGCTATGTGACAGGCTCGATGGCACAGCTGCGACAAAAGTGACTAGAGGATAAGGGAGATTGGATTGCTTTTAAAAAAACAGTTTGCAGAGCAGTGGGTAAACAGCAATGCAGGAATGTCAGGAAGCCTTAGAAGGCAGCCCAACAACCAACACCACTGATACACCACTATATAGCCTCCCCTTGCACTGCACACACAGTGACTGGTGTGTTGTGCAGGCCAAATTGCTAGCAGCAGAAGCAGTTTTTTTTTCTTCTCAGCAGGACAAAAAAAAAAAATTGGGATTGCTTTTAAAAAAGCAGTTTGCGGAGCAGTGGGTAAGCAGCAATGCAGGAATGTCAGGAAGCCTTAGAAGGCAGCCCAACAACCAACACCACTGATACACCACTATATAGCCTCCCCTTGCACTGCACACACAGTGACTGGTGTGTTGTGCAGGCCAAATCGCTAGCAGCAGAAGCAGTTTTTTTGTCTTCTTCCCTGCCTAACGCTCTCCCTACAGAATCAGCAGCAACCTCTCCCTATACTAAGATCGGCAGAAGTAAGATGGCGGTCGGCGTGCACGCCCTTTTATACCCCCTGTGACGCCCACCAAAGCAAGCCAATCACTTGCATGCCCTTCTGAAAGATGGTGGTGACCCGTGCCTATGTCATCACGTTGCCCACAGTGTCCGTGGATCCTGATTGGCTGAAAAAGAGCGCAAAACAAACTTTTGAAACGCGACTTTGGCGCGTAAGTCGCCGACCTCGTGGCCGACCTCATCCTAGGGTCGGGTTTCGTTTCATGAAACCCGACTTTGCCAAAAGTCGGCGACTTTTGAATTTTTTCGACCCGTTTCGCTCAACTCTAATCATGAGTAGTGTTGAGCCACCCAGCTAGTGTTTTGGTTCGTCGCACAGGAGGCAAGTTCGTCGAATGTTTGTCGAAACACACTGAAAACAATGGCAGGCAAACACAAACACATACTAACACATACAAAACAATTACAAAACACCTTAAAAGGTGTCCCAAAGCCGACAAAATGCTCAGAAGCCAAAAATAACATATGGAAAAGGGCAACTACATTTACAAAAGAGGTGGAGGAGACACAGATCTAGGCTTGTCATGCCCTTATGAAGTCAAGAAAGTCTGGACTAAAAATGTAAAAACCAAACCCAAAAAAACAAAATCTGAAAACGAACACGATCATACAGTATACCGTCGTACTTCCCACCAATAAATTATGGCAACTGGCAATCGGGCGGCGTTATTCCCATGAACCTCCAAACAGTGTCCATGAAGCCAAAGTGTTTGCTTTCCGGGGGCAGTATGATTGCAAAGCTGAACCTTAAAGGAATGTCCAAAAGGGCACCACCAGGAGTGGAGCCTGCGGCTTAATTGGACTCCACCCGGGAAACCACAACCATGCCACCTCAAAAAAGATGCACACATTGAAAGCTTTGTCGATTGTGTGTGTGTGGTGTGGTATGTCCGTTTGTAGTTGTGCTAGCAATTTGTCAGCTTTATTCCGTTAACGAACGAGACTCCGGCATGCCCATGTGGTACGCGTAAAACTTACTAGAGGGATACGCGAGGCTCTGGCATGCGCGATCGAGCAATAACAGGGCTATCATGGCCTTCCATGTTCGGGGCTACATTCGCGCTACACTGAAAGGACCATCTTTTGTCGCTTACAGGTGCAGATAACCCGCTGAACACCGTTAGTGATGGGGATCTGGGATTCCAATAATTCGCCGTGAACGATGATTTCCCAGTAAGTGCAGGTCAACAGCAATTCCTAATTTCTTCCTAACCGCCATTCCAGAAAAAATGCAAAACATTACGTGTCCAAACCACAGGTGCTGTAGCTTGCTTAACAGCTCTGCAGCCGTTCTCAGGCCCAGTATGGATTCTACAAGATTCGAGAAAGTTGATAAAGGGTACAGTTTCACCGGATAACACGTATATATGTTGCATAGTTTACACATTAAAAACCTATGTGTATCCATCAGGAGGCAGGCTCAGATGGTCTCAGGCCCAGTATGGATTAGACCAGATTGCACAAAGTTGAGATAGGGTACATTATCACTGGATAGCAGGTATATAGAGCATAGTTTAAACATTTAAAATCCCCGTGTTCTCTGCATGGATTACACAACAATCTAAAAACTAGAAAAAAGGAAATGTATTTCAAGCGTACACCATGATACACTTTTGGTGGTATTTTTAAATCTTCATTTATATTTCTGTCTCAGTAAGACAGCCCAGACTCTCTGCAATAGGAAATTGGATGCATACAATTATTTACCTAAAGTCTAGTGATTGCAGAAATCTACGAATTACTATTCATGGCAACAACTTCCATCACAATTCTCAGAGGCGATGCTGACCCTCAATTAATTAGTGTGTGGACACAGCAAAAACCTTTCTTTGTGAAGAAAGTGTTGTTGTATCGCAGTACCGTTGATCCCATCGCCGTTATTCTTATCTATCCAATTTTGATCACAGGGAGAGATGTAAACATTGTGCTCACTGCCTATCATGATCTGCAGTGGCGGATTAAGTGGACTATGGGCCCGGGGCTGTTCATAAAACCTGGGCCCCTGTACCCCCCTTCCCACCTGAGCACTGCGGTCCCCGTGCGGGAATTGACAGCCGTACGGACCGCAGCACTTGGTTTGCTGCGGGTCCATACGGAAAACCCGCCACCATTCCACCACGTGTACCCCCCCCAAGTACATATGCGACTTGCACAGTTAGTCATGTACCCACGAGCTGCTCTCCCTAATGCTCTCAATGTTCAGTAAAAAACTGAAAGCAGGAAGAGAAGCTCGTTGTCACAGGACCATAACTATGAAAATCGCATATGAGTGAGGTGTCCATGTGATGAGTACTGGAACCTGCAGAGCTGAATCCTGACATTGCAGCTTCTGAATTCTCACAACGAATGCACTGCACACATTTAGGATTCTCCCTTGCCGATATACAGTCATGTCAACACAAGTATGTGATTTGTATACTTCTGGCCACATTCCAACTAGACGTGCCCGGCCTCGCTCCGTTCACTTTCATTGAGTGAGGCCACACATGTCTAGTCAGCATGTGACCGCATGTATGTAAATTACCAGCACGAGAGAATCCTGACAGCATTCAGTGAGCACTGTGAGAATTCAGAAGTCTGCAGTCACATAGAATGTCTGCAGACTCAGCACAGACCTGGACAACCCCTGTAATGCTCCTGACATAAATAAAAAACATGAGAATTAGTCAATATCACAAATAATATTTACATCCAGGTACCTTATAGATGACGTCATCTCTGGAGTCGTTCTCCTTTTCTTCTTCTTGTCCAGACCCCATGATGAGTTTGCTTATCCACATCTCGTCTCTGCAGACTTCCATCTTCTCCGGTCTTCTGCAGCAAATCTCCACACGATCCCCTTAAAGATAGAAGTGTCATTATAATGCCCCTAAATACAAATATCTGCAATATACTGTCTCCTCACACTATTCCCCTCCCTCCTCATACTGTCTCCTCATATATTTACCCCCTCACTCTCTATATTGTCTGCTCACACATATCCCCGACTCCCCATACTGTGTCCACATGCATTCACCCGTTCGCACCCCTTACTGTCTGCACCCATCCCCCATACTGTTTTCTCATACATGCCCTCATACATACTCTTCATTTTGTGTCCTCAAATCTCCCCACATACATTAAATACCATCCCCACTCCAAATCCCCCCCATCCCCAATCCCCCACACACATTAAGTACCCCCCATCCCCACTCAATAACCCCTCGTCCCTACTCCCAAATCCCCCCACACATTATGTACCCCCACTCCAAATCCCCCCACACATTATGTACCCCCACTCCAAATCCCCCCACACATTATGTACCCCCACTCCAAATCCCCCCCACACATTAACCCCCATCCCCACTCATTAACCCCTCCACACATTAACCCCCATCTCCACTCATTAATCCCCCATCTCCACTCATTAACCCCCATCTCCACTCATTAACCCCCATCCCAACATTAATCCCATCTCCACTCATTAACCCCAGCACATTAATCCCCATCTCCACTCATTAACCCCCGCACATTAATCCCCATCTCCACTCATTAACCCCCTTCTCCACTCATTAACCCCCATCTCCACTCATTAACCCCCATCTCCACTCATTAACCCCCACCCCCACATTAACCCCCTCTCCACTCATTAACCCCCATCTCCACTCATTAACCCCCATCTCCACTCATTAACCCCCATCTCCACTCATTAACCCCCACCCCCACATTAACCCCCATCTCCACTCATTAACCCCCATCTCCACTCATTAACCCCCATCCCAACATTAATCCCATCTCCACTCATTAACCCCAGCACATTAATCCCCATCTCCACTCATTAACCCCCGCACATTAATCCCCATCTCCACTCATTAACCCCCGCACATTAATCCCCATCTCCACTCATTAACCCCCTTCTCCACTCATTAACCCCCATCTCCACTCATTAACCCCCATCTCCACTCATTAACCCCCATCTCCACTCATTAACCCCCACCCCCACATTAACCCCCCTCTCCACTCATTAACCCCCATCTCCACTCATTAACCCCCATCTCCACTCATTAACCCCCATCTCCACTCATTAACCCCCACCCCCACATTAACCCCCATCTCCACTCATTAACCCCCATCTCCACTCATTAACCCCCCTCTCCACTCATTAACCCCCATCTCCACTCATTAACCCCCACCCCCACATTAACCCCTCTCCACTCATTAACCCCCATCTCCGCTCATTAACCCCCATCCCCATCTTCGGTGGTTCTTCAGCTCCACAGAGGAGCACACTTACCACCAGCGTTCGCTCTGGGCGCCGGGAGTGACGTCAGCAGCGTGATCACATGACCTGATCACGCTGCTGACGTCGCTCTGACCCGGCGGTCAGAGCTTCAATTGTACTGGCGTCTATAGACGCCAAGTACAATTGCTGCCTGGGAGTCGGCGCGGCCTCCTTTTCTGCGTCGGCTGTCAGCTTGACAGCCGACACAGAGAACCGCCGACTCCCAGGACTGGTAGGGGCAGAACACAGCCGCCGGGGGGGGAGGGAGGGAGATACTGGCATACTGCGGACCGCTGCATTAGGCGGCCGGGCGGCTCGACTGCGCCCCCCTGGATACGCCACTGCCCTGGGCCCCCAAAAAACCTTGGGCCCGGGGCGACCGCCCCATCCGCCCCTATTAAGATCCGCCATTGATGATCTGTCACGTAACTTTGGAGTGCAAAACACAGAAGCCACAGGCTATAGGCGATTCAATTGGATTGGCATGAGAGGGAGGGCACATTTAAAAATGTGCGCTGGAATGTCACATGTCTGTGGGTAGGAAAACTGTTAAAGCTGATGAGAAACCACCACTGCATCTCATTGTGAGTCGACGTCCATAAGAAATGGAAGCCATTGATCATCTGAAGCTGGATCCCGGCCAGCGGGACAGGGCATAGCTATGTCTTAACCATTATCTTCTGTCAGTACACCAAATTTGGAGTGCCAGTCCCAGTGATGGATTTGACAGCCCAGACTACACAGCGGAGGAGCAGGGAGAGGTAAACATTGCAAATGCTGGGGCCCTGCCCAAGCAAGGGGGGCCCACTCGTGGGCGTCGGCACTGGCACTGGGCCCCTCATAGTACAGCGGTGTGTCTGATGGCGGGTGTGCACCACCACCGTCAGAGACACTTGATTGCACTATGAGGGTCCCTGTGCCAGTGCCTGCACCCACGAGTCGGCCCACCTGTCCAGGGCAATGGCACTCACACGGTTGCGTGCGCTCGGTGGTGACCCCGGCCATTGGGGGGAGGGGGCTGCCCAGTTAGGGAGGTTTACAAAATGGCATATGTTGATGTGGGACATTCACCTGCTGCTAAAGGCGAAATTGGTCAAGTCCCAGGAACAGGCGGACCAAAGAAAACAATTTTTCTGGCAACCTATGTGACATCAGGGTAAGGTGGGACAAAATCCTTGGAAACCCATGCATGGTTCATTTTAATGAAGGTTAGATCATCCACATTTTGGGTCGACAGACGGGTCCTTTTTTCTGTCAGTATTGATCCAGCAGCACTGAAGACGCTTTCCGATAGCGCACTTGCAGCTGGGCAGGCGAGCTCTTGTAAGGCATATTGTGCCAATTCAGGCCAGGTGTCCAGTTTAGCTGCCCAATAGTCAAATGGGAATGACCTGTGAGGGAGAACATCGATATGGGAGGAAAAGTAGTTTGTAACCATACTTGACAAGTGCTGTCTCCTGTCACTTTCAATCGATGCGGTATTACCAGTCGTGTGAGCGGGACTTGAAAGATCAGTCCACAACATGGTCATGAAACCAATGAAGTTAATGCAAGAAAGCGGGCGGCACCGCTGTTACCGTGCTAAGGTCCGTGGCTGGCAGCAGGCGGAGAGCTCACATCCAGGACTCCCGGGTGCTTGACCTCGTAGCAAGACGATAGTAGTATCCAAGAGAAAAAGGTGGCACTCTGCGGGATAATGATGAATGTTTATTGACACTGAATTACATGTCACGTCGGAGATGTGAAGGAGAGTGTGTCAAATGGCTGACTACGGCCGTTTCACGCTACTCGAGCGCTTCCACGGGTCCATGCAAAGCCAACATTTTCTCTTGCCCCACGAGAAGCATCCTCCTCCCCTAAATAATCATCCCCATCATCATCCTCCTCCTCTTCCTCTTCTTCCTCCACCTCGTCCACGACAGTTCCCTGACCAGACAATGGCTGACTGTCATCAAGGCTTCCCTCCTCCTCTTCCTCCTCATCAACCTCGGCTGCAGACGCCTGCTCCTTAATGTGCGTCAAAGTTTGCATGAGCAGATGCATAAGTGGGATGCTCATGCTTATGATGGCGTCGTCTGCTCTTACCAGCCGTGTGCATTCCTCAAAACACTGAAGGACTTTACAGAGGTCTTTCAGCTTCGACCACTGCACACCTGTCAACTCCATGTCTGCCCTCAAAGTGCCTGCCCGTGTATCCTCCCACAAATGCATTACGGCTTGCCTTTGTTCGGACAGCCGGTCAACCATGTGCAGGGTGGAGTTCCACCTTGTTGCAACGTCGATAATTAGGCGGTGCTTGGGAAGGTGGAGCAATCGCTGCAGCTTCTGCATACGACTGGAGTGTACTGGCGACCGGCGGATGTGCGAGCACAGTCTTCGAAACTTAAGGAGCAGGCCTGTTAAATCTGGATAATTAGTGAGGAAGCACTGCACCACCAGGTTCAAGGTGTGAGCCAAGCAAGGTATGTGTCTGAGTTTTGAAAGGGCTATGGCTGCCACAAAATTCCGGCCGTTATCACTAACTACCTTGCCTGCCTCAAGATGTAGACTGCCCAGCCATGACTCAGTTTGTCGCTGAAAGTAGTCGGCCAGTACTTCTGCGGTGTGTCTGTCGATCAAACACATCATCTGTAACACAGCCCGCTGACGCTTTCCACTAGCTGATCGATAGGGGGAAACCTCGTTTGCAACACTGTCAACTGCGGATGCAGTGCTTGTGCGACTGCGCTCTGTGGACCAGCTTTCCCTTCTGGAGGAGGAGGGTCGAACGCCTACAGCCAACTGTTTCCTATACCGTGGGCTAGGCAGCACTGTGCCACCACCACTGTCCCCTGTGGACCTTGCATCCACCACATTAACCCAGTGCGCAGTGATGGACACGTAACGGCCCTGGCCATGCCTACTGGACCATGCATCAGTTGTGAGATGCACCTTTCCATTCACTGACAGCTTGAGTACATGGACAATGCGGTCTTTCACATGAAGGTGGAGGGCTGGGATGGCTTTGCGGGAAAAGAAGTGGCGACTGGGTAGTTCATAGCGTGGAACTGCGTAGGCAATTAGTTCGCGGAAAGCTGCGCTTTCAACCAACCGATAGGGCATCATCTCTAATGAGATTAGTTTGGCAATGTGGGTGTTCAAAGCCAGTGTACGCGGATGAGAGGATGAGTACTTTTTTGTCCTACTCATAATCTCTGGTAGGGTGAGCTGGACTTAAGAGCTGGATATGGTGGAAGTAGCGGTGGACATGGCGGACTGAGAGAGGGTTGATGATGGTGATGGAGTTGGTGTTCCTTCTGATGGCCTAGATTCAGTCTTTCGTTGCAATAACAGTGTGATTCCCTGAATGATTTGCCCTTGCGATGACAACTCAACATTTGCTGTTGATGGTTTGCTAATCGGTGGACTTACAGTTGGGGAAACAATGTTGCGTTGCTGACTACCTTCTTTGGGAGCAGTAGCACATGTGGTACGTGAGTTTTGGTAGTCCATCCACGCTTGCAAGTGCATGGTGGTTAAATGTCTTAGCATGCAACTGGTATTCAAATTCTCAGATTTTTCCCTCGGCTTAAGGTCTTTGCGCACTTCTTACAGATTACCTTTGCCTTATCATTAGGATTTTGTTCAAAAAAGTGCCACACTGCACTCTTCCTACTAGGGAAGACAGTTTGAGGCCTTGCACGCTGTGCTTTTTTGACTGTCTGGCCAAGCTGTCCTGCAATTTTTTGGGTTTTTGAAACCCGTATTTGGACTGCTCCGGGCCTGCCAGATAACAACTGTTGTGATGTTGATGCCCGCTGCGGATGCTCCTCCTCCTCTTCTGAGCTTTTGGCAGCGACTTTACCCCCAATGGATGCCAATCTGGGTCAACAACTGGGTCATTCATCACCTCCTCTTTAATGTCATGTGCACCTTCCTCTGTGTCACCGTGTATGGTGGTATAGTTGCGGGAGGGGGCAACTGAGTTTCATCAGGGTCAGATTCTGGCTCAGTACACTGCGAGGACAATGTAGTGCTCTGAGTGAATGTACCAGCAGATAAATCTAGCAGTGGCTGTGCATCAGTGCACTCCATGTCAGATTCTTCTTGGCCTGGGTAATTCACGATTTGACTTGATAACCCAGGCATGGTATGTGAAAACAGCTCCATGGAGTAATCTGTAGTGTGGCCTACCGCATCCTTCAATTTTGGTAGGGATGAAGGACACAAGGAAAGGGGTGGTTCATGACCATGAGCCTCCAATGACGACTCAGTGCTTTTATTTTTTAAAACTTCAGAAGAGGAGGCAATAGAGCTGGAGGCTGAGTCAGCAATGTAAGCCAAAACTTGTTCTTGAAGCTCCGGCTTTAGAAGCGGTTTACCTACTCCCAGAAAAGGGAGCCTTCGAGGCCTTGTGGAGCCAGACAATGATGCAGCCTCAACACCTCCAGTATTAGGTGCTATTTTGCTTTTGCCACTACCTGCGATCCAACACCAACGCCATCATTACCAGCTGCCAACCCCCGCCCACTTTCATGAACTCTTCCACCACACTTCCTCATTTTTTGGAAAAATTTACCCAAATTTACACCAACTCTCTGGTACTGTAAAACAAGGTACAAGGTGTACATAGTACTAGGGAGAATCGGAATGTCTCTACATTTCAGGACACTGTGGGATTCAGTCAGGCCCTGTTTATTTTACACAGCAATATGACAGGCAGATTCTCTATGCTGTTAGAAAGGTTTATAGAGGACTGTGGAGAATTGGAATGTCTCTACACTTCAGGACACTGTGGGATTCAGTCAGGTCCTGTTTATTTTACACCGCAATATGACAGGCAGATTCTCTATGCTGTTAGAAGGGTGTATAGCGGACTGTGGAGAATTGGAATGTCTCTACACTTCAGGACACTGTGGGTTTCAGTCAGGCCCTGTTTATTTAACACCGCAATATGACAGGCAGATTCTCTATGCTGTTAGAAAGGTGTATAGAGGACTGTGTAGAATTGGAATGTCTCTACACTTCAGGACACTGTGGGATTCAGTCAGGCCCTGTTTATTTAACACCGCAATATGACAGGCATATTGTCTATGCTGTTAGAAAGGTGTATAGAGGACTGTGTAGAATTGAAATGTCTCTACACTTCAGGACGCTGTGGGATTCAGTCAGGCCTTGTTTATTTAACACCGCAACATGACAGGCAGATTCTCTATGCTGTTCGAAGGGTGTATAGAGGACTGTGTAGAATTGGAATGTCTCTACACTTCAGGACACTGTGGGATTCAGTCAGGCCCTGTTTATTTAACACCGCAATATGACAGGCAGATTCTCTATGCTGTTAGAGGGGTGTATAGAGGACTGTGGAGAATTGGAATGTCTCTACACTTCAGGACACTGTGGGATTCAGTCAGGCCCTGTTTATTTAACACCACAATGTGACCGGCAGAAATTGCCTAGTGTATGACAAACTACAAGGTGTATATAGAATTGGGCAGAACTGGAATCTCCCTACAGGGTAGGTCTGTAAGAACGGAACAACTCCTCGACTTATCCTTACAGAGTCACACACAGATAGCTTCACTGTGGCCGTGATAACAGCCGTTACATGGTACTGAGAAAGGAGCGTGCACGTACACCGCTGTCCAGTGTATGTAAAATTGTCAAGCTCCGTGTTTTAGTATACTGACTGACACACGCTGTCTCTCTATAGTTTTGAATGTAATCAAACAGCAAATATACTAAACTGTTTGAAAACCAGTCAAAACTATAAGGTGGAGGTCTGTAAGAACGGAACATGTCCTCGACTTATCCTTACAGAGTCACACACAGATAGCTTCACTGTGGCTGTGATAACAGCCGTTACACGGTACTGAGAGAGGAGCATGCATGTACACCGCTGTCCAGTGTATGTAAAATTGTCAAGCTCCGTGTTTTAGTATACAGACTGACACGCTGTCTCTCTATAGTTTTGAATGTAATCAAACAGCAAATATACTAAGCTGTTTGAAAACCAGACAAAACTATAAGGTGGAGGTCTGTAAGAACGGAACAACTCCTCGACTTATCCTTACAGAGTCACACACACATAGCTTCACTGTGGCCGTGATAACAGCCGTTACACGGTACTGAGAGAGGAGCGTGCACGTGCACCGCTGTCCAGTGTATGTAAAATTGTCAAGCTCCGTGTTTTAGTATACGGACTGACACACGCTGTCTCTCTATAGTTTTGAATGTAATCAAACAGCAAATATACTAAACTGTTTGAAAACCAGACAAAACTATAAGGTGGAGGTCTGTAAGAACGGAACAACTCCTCGACTTATCCTTACAGAGTCACACACAGATAGCTTCACTGTGGCTGTGATAACAGCCGTTACACGGTACTGAGAGAGGAGCATGCACGTACACCGCTGTCCAGTGTATGTAAAATTGTCAAGCTCCGTGTTTTAGTATACGGACTGACACACGCAGTCTCTCTATAGTTTTGAATGTAATCAAACAGCAAATATACTAAACTGTTTGAAAACCAGTCAAAACTATAAGGTGGAGGTCTGTAAGAATGGAACAACTCCTCGACTTATCCTTACAGAGTCACACACAGATAGCTTCACTGTGGCCGTGATAACAGCCGTTACAAGGTACTGAGAGAGGAGCGTACACCGCTGTACGGTGTGTGAAAAATGAACGCTCAGTAACTCACAAGGACAAAACAATAAAATCTGGATTGCTTTGAAAAAAGCAGTTTTCTCAGCAGTGGGCACACAGCCATGCAGCTACCAGGTAGCCTTAAAAGGCAGCCTAATAACCAACAGAGCTGATGCACCAAAATATAGCCTCCCCTTGCACTGCACAGTGACTGGTGTGTTGTACAGGCAAAATCGCTAGCAGCAGAATCAGTTTTTGGTATCTTCTTCTCTGCCTAACACTCTCCCTACAGAATCAGCAGCAGCTCTCCCTATTCTGAGATCAGCATGAGTAACATGGCGGTCGGCATCCCTGCCCTTTTATACCCCCTGTGACGCCCCACAAAGCAAGCCAATCACTTGCATGCCCTTCTCCAAGATGGTGGTGACCGCTGCCTATGTCATCACGTTGCCCACAGTGTCCGTTCTTCCTGATTGCCTGCAAAAAGGGCGCTCAAGCATCTTTTGAAACGCGACTTTGGCGCTAAAGTCGCCGACCTCGTGGCCGACCTCACGCTAAGGTCGGGTTTCGTTTCATCAAACCCAACTTTGGCGAAAGTCGGCGACTTTTCAATTTTTTTGACCCGTTTCGCTCAACTCTAGTGTCAATCCATGACTTTCATATGGCTTGAGAAGATGTTTAGAGAGTTGAAATGCATCATCTCCAACACATACAAATGGCATTGGTGGGCCTGTTGCTCCAGGGAGTGGTCTTGGAGGTGGGAATTCAAAATTGACTCCATACAAACGACAATCCATTGCTGACATCTTGAATACCTGAGAATCATTTGATCGACCATACGCACCAATGTCGACCGCAATAAATTTGCATTTTGAGTCTGCAATGGCCATCAATACAATGGAGAAGAATTTCTTGTAGTTGAAAAATTCTGATCCAGTTCCAATGGGTTTCACAATCCTTATATGCTTCCCATCAACTGCACCAACACAATTTGGAAACTGGTAGATTTCTTGAAAGTTGTCCGCAATCTCCAGCCACCTTTCGTGTGTTGGCTGTGGGATGTACTCCTTGTGTAGGCAATCCCTCAATGCCCGGCAGGTCTGTTGGACTATTCCAGAGATTGTCGATATCCTAAGCCGGAACTGGTAATGGCGGGAGGTGAAGGATTCTCCAGTTGCCATGAATCTGTATTAATTTTACTTTTTACCCTTTTTTTCACAAACTACAAGCCATAACATGACAATAAAAGTCTGCAGAATTTGAAAACTTTTAAAAAATAGATAACTTACCAAAGGGTCACCATCAAACGCTCCGCCGGTGATATAGAAAAGCGCATGTAGGTGTCCCTTCTCTGGATTTGTACTCCGACACGCTCCACCAAAATCTCAAACAGGTCCTGAGTCATGCGCATATAATTAAAGAACTTGTCCGGGTTATCCCTCAATTCCAGATAAAGTGTTGAAAACATGCCAAGGGTAAACCTCTGTGCATTTATAGGATGAATCCACTGCCGTCTCTTCCTTCTCTGACGCAGGATTCACAGTCTTCTTTTCTCCCTCTGCAGAGCAATAATTGCCAAACGATTGCATTGAAAATCAAATTCCACACAGAGGGTATTAATATTCGCTATTACTCTTTCCATCTCTGCCACTAGCTCTACAACCTTTCAAAGATATTGTTTTACAACACCATAGATATAGCTTCCAGGATCCAATCACATTTGGGAGCATTTTCCAAGAGCCAATCATATTTGGGAGCATCCCATTTGGAAGGTGTGTAAAAACGGATCCATCAGAAAACGGACCCAACGGATGGCAAAAATGGATGCCAGTGGATGGTACGGATCCGGTTTTTGACAGATCCGTACACAAATCCATATAGCTGATCGGTCACAAAACGAATCCATGCCATCCGCTTGCATCCATTTTTACACATTTTTAGCGGATCCGCCATTTTCACTTTTTGGCGGATTTTGACTGATCTGGAAAAACTGATGTTTGAAACAGGCCTAAGATGACTGGATGTATAAGACGATCCCCAACTTTTCCAGTTAAAAATATAGAGTTTGGGATATACTCGCCGTATACCCTTCTTCTAATGCACATATGGTAAAAATTAAAAAAACATCCACTTGAATGGGGGGCCTGAACATCAAGTTTTTGCTGTGCTTTAATGTGCATGACAGCGTGGCAAACACTGCTTCTGATCGGCGGTGAAATCATCCCTGCCAGTCAGAGAGCCTCGGTTCACACTCTGTAAAAAGACAGCGTGAGCGCTCAGCTATGATCGGGGGGGTATAAAGTTCAAATCTAGTCACTGGTGTCAGCTGATTGGACTACAGCTCCCATCATCTAACACATGCTGCTGCTAATAGCAGTGAGAGCAGGAGGGGCGGATGAGAGTATTCATTAGCCGCTCCTGCGCTGTAAATAAACAATTTAAAAAAAAAGGCGTGGGTTTTTGCTAACCAGCCTGACAAAACTCACAGCTGGGGGCTGCAACCCTTATCTGTCAGCTTCAACAAGGTTGGTTATAAAGAATAGAGGGGTTCGCACGCTGTTTTTTTATTATTTAAATAAATTATTTTAAAAAACGGTGTGGCGTCCCCCCCATTTTTGACAACCAACCTTGCTAAAGATAAGAGCTGGGGGCTGGTATTCTCAGGCTGGTAAGGGGCGATGGATATTGCCCCCCCCAGCCTAAAAATAGCAGCCCGAAGCTGCCCAGAAACGGCACATCTATTCTTTGCCCGCCTCTTCCCACTTGCCCTGTAGTGGTGGCAAGTGGGGTTCATGTATGTGGGGTTGATGTCACCTTTGTATTTTCAGGTGATATTGTAGTAAGGGCCCAGATTGGGGTGGTGTTCCACTGCTTACCGCACACAGACGACACAGAGACGAGATGGAGGCAGATTTTCGGGTGCAACATGTCCGAGTTTATTGGCCGTCCTCCTGACGACCGTAGCAATACACCGTAGCACCTTTACAGCTCTCTGTATTCAGGCCTGGGTACCTGCACCATTCTTCTGTCATAGTAATGTTCCTCGCGGCTCTTTCACTGGGGCTGCCCTAGGCCTATCTACCGCCAGGGCTTCACCAGTCCGAGGTCATCATCAATTTGGTACCCCTGGGGCCTCGTCTGTCCTGCGGTTCTTTGTGTCAGGGCCACCCCCCTGACTGTCTCTTCCTATCAGTCCCCTGGCCGAGTTCTCCACCGTTGTCAGTTCTCCGTACTGATTCTTCTCCTTCTGAGCTCCTCCCGGGACTAGAACCCTCTGGAACCCTCTCCTGTCCTATTTATATCTGCCCCCCCATGACTAAGCGGTTTCTAAAGCCATAAGCTGCTGTCAAGTCCTGTACTCACGCACCCCCCTGCCATCTTGTGGTCAAACTTAGGTACTGCACTCCTATTCCATTTTCCCCCAGCTGTTCCCCTTCTATTATTATAAACGTCCATCTACAGTGCACCCAGCATCCCTTCTTCCTACAGACAAGTCTGTCCATCAGGTCACCTTCCCTACACTATCAAGACCACGGCTTAGTAATGGAGAGACGTCTGTGACCCCATAGTCACATTGTATTAAAACACACACATCAAGAATAAAGTCCTTTAATTGAAAGAATGACACAGACTCCTTTAATAATCTCAACTAAACCATACTTACAACCTCAACTAATTCCACCAAATCAGGGAATTAGGTGGGAATCAGGATTCTATTCCAGAGAGGCAGCCTGATAAACAGGTACAACATCCAAGGAAGGCACACGCAAAACCTATTACTGTCTTTCCTTTCAGCTGTGTCCTAGCCCTACGCTAAGCAGAGCAGAAATAAAAATAATAATCTTGAACCAGGAAGAACAGATCAAAGTGAAGGAAGAGGTGAACATGGCGTTATAGATGAAAGAGGCAGGGCAACAGCTTTGCAGCACTGGAGTTCTGGGTTCAAATCCAGCCAAGGACAACATATGAAAGGTGTTTTATGTTCTTCCAATGCTTGCATGGGTTTCCTCCGGATACTCCGGTTTCCTCCCACACTTCAAAGACATACTGATAGGGAAATTAGATTGTGAGCCTGTCATGAACTCATTTTCTGCTCAACCAGTTGAGAGCTCCCCTTCCGTTCTCCCTCTGGTGGTGACAGGAGGTAGTGTGGTTGGTTTAAGTGGTAATGATCTGCCACCTGATGAGGAAGATAACGATTGGATCTCTGGAGTATCAGACTGGATAAAAGACAGCCGACACCCTATCCGGGTGCTGGTGATTCAGTCTGCTTCTCAGGTCCTGGACTTCAGCTCTCTTCCAGTCTTTTCAAGTTAAGTGTGTTTTTTGCTAATGTTCACACTTGCACTTGTTGGTCAATTCAGATTGTTGTGTAATCAGCCTGCCCCTGCTGGGGCTAGGCTGAAATTCCACTCCAATTAATCAGTATTTGCCAATCTGCTTTTTGTCCCTTATTTGACTGGCCTCTTTTTTGCTCTGTCTCAGAATATTTCAGAGTGCTGATATAGGTTTAGAAGTCTAGTGCCTTCAGGGTTAATTTTGCTATCAGAAGTGTTGGACAATATTTTTGTTGGTTGTTTTTGGCAGATTGCAGACAGTGTCTTTCCTTTTCTGTCCTTTTTAGTTAGCCGAGCCCCATCATTTGCTCAGCCTATTTTTCTGCCTTTGCTTGTATTTTCATCTTGCTCCACCATCAATACATGTGGGGGGCTGTCTTTCCTTTGGGGTCTGCTCTGGAGCAGTTAATTTTCCTCTTTTCCTTCTTTAGGCTTATGTAGTTCTCCGGTTGTGACGAGGCATCTAGGACCAACGTAGGAACGCTCCACGACTGCTTCTAGTTGTGCGGTTAAGATCAGGGATCTGCAATCTGCATAGTTTCCAACTTCTCTGGTTTTCTGAGGCTTAGCTTGTTGCCTTGTTTTTCCTCCTCGGTTTCCCAATCATAACAGAATCACCAGCCATACCGCAGATTCTAGGGTACTCAAAAGCAGGAAAGAATTGTTAGAGAAAAAAAAAAAGTGTCAGAATTTTTTTTCTTTTTTTTTTTATGTGTTTTTTCCTCTTTTTTTTTCTGGGGCCGTAGGAGGATTTATTTTTTCCTAATGGAGATTAAGCAACTGTCTGATCGTGTGGAGCAGCTTGCTGCTGAAGTACAGGGAATTTCCACCTACTTTATTCAGTCACATGCTGCTGAACCCAAGATTCCTACTCCTGATGTGTTTTCTGGGGATCAGTCTAAATTTCTGAATTTTAAGAATAATTGTAAATTATTCCTTGCTTTGAAGCCTAACTCATTGGGGAGCTCTGTGCAGCAGGTTAAAATTGTCATCTCCTTGCTGCGCAGCGATCCCCAAGATTGGGCTTTTTCTCTGACACCTGAAAATCCTATTCTGACTAATGTGGATGCATTTATTGTTTGTATTTTCATCTGTCTTTCCTTTGGGGTCTGCTCTGGGGCAGTTAGTTTTCCTCTTTTCCTTCTTTAGGCTTATGTAGTTCTCCGGTTGTGACGAGGCGTCTAGGACCAACGTAGGAACGCACCACGACTGCTTCTAGTTGTGCGGTTAAGATCAGGGATCTGCAATCTGCATAGTTTCCAACTTCTCTGGTTTTCTGAGACTTAGCTTGTTGCCTTGTTTTTCCTCCTCAGTTTCCCAATCATAACAGAGCCCCAGTAGGGACAGTACAGATAATGTCTGTTAAGTGCTGTGGAACTAATGGCGCCATGTGAGTAAAATAAATAATATGTCAAGGGAGAAGTAGTCTGCCCCAAGGCTGCCCCAAGGCAATGACAAGCTGTCCTCAGTGGGAAGTGTATCATGCTGCGAGCCACACTCCAGAGATGACCGTGAGCTGATCTGAGTACCAACCTGCTCTGAACATCGTTGTTCCTCCTCCTCATCATCATCTTCCTAAGCGGTTACATGGCTGTGTAGTTGGGTACCTGGCCACTGTTAGATCAGTAACCCATCCTTTCAAGCCATGTGTCAATGACAGGCCTGTTAGCAGTGCTCCTCTTCTTCTGGTGTTACCATCATCATATCCATCATTGCCTACAGCATTTTTTCTAGTGGACATGTAAGTGGTACAGTAAAGGCTGCCCTGGCGATATTGGTGGAATACTTGAAGCAGCGCAACACAGCACACATGTCCAGTATGGGAGCCTACTCATTGGTGGTGTTGTGTCCATGCTAGACTTCAGTGCTCAGAATGAGAGCCACTCTATCAACAGCCTACCTCTTACTGATGGTGCTAACGTTTGCCCCATGCAACGCAGCCTCAGGATACTGCCAGATGTTGAACAAGACATGTTCACTTCCCAAGCATCACCCTGTGATGAACTTCCTATCGAACAAGGAGCCTTGCCTGTTCAAAACAGCATCCACGGTCCTCTTGGGTTCAAAACACCCATCACAGTTCAAGGCAGGGCATCACTGAGACAGCTCGCTACTCAGGGCATCAACAGGAACACTATGTTACCATCTCAGAGACAGCAAAGGTGGGAGATGGGGAAGAAGTCCCTAAAGGCCTTACAGCAACTCCAAGTCGTACACCGTAGTTCTTTAAAGATTATTTCAACCGTCATCAAGAGACAAGTCTACGTTTCTTATGACGTATCTACGAAGACTACAGCTGCAGGAACCTCTCCAAGTGCTTCAGTTTACTGGCTCCTTCGAACAGGAGTCACATGAACGTAACTTTGTCGCTGGACTCTGCCACGGCGGGGAGCATACCTTCTCATGTTACTGCTGTGCTAGGACATAGGATTATCAGCATCCAGCTGAAGTTTAACTTCCCCTTATGGTGTGGAACTTCTACTGTTGGGTTGGTGGAAGAGTTGGCATGTTGCGGCTTCCCCAATCCGAAGATGGGTTTTCTATTGGACTCATTTTTCATTTTTTATTCAAGGTCTACGTTTTACTACAAGTATAGACTTGATGTTTGCATTATGTTGCTTTGTTTTTCTTGTCTCCTCTCATTGCAGGTTTCACGACGTCAGGGGACAGAGTCATCTCCTTATTTCGCACAAGGACTTATGAAATCTGATGATTTCAGACTGGGAGTGTTGTGTCCCATGAATGGGAACAACCTGTAATGTATATTTCTCTGTGTTTAGTTCTTAGTCCAATCAGCAAAATTCCCTGTTGTTGCTAGGTAAAATTAGACTGTGTGAAAATTGTCCCTATTTTCATCCTGTAGTTGAGCTCTGTATTAGGTTGCTCCCCTTTTTACCTACTGTTCATTGTAAACTAATACATCGTTTCTCCTGGTCTCTCTACAGTTGCATTGCCAGTGGAGTATAAAACTACTGAGGATGCCTGGTGGTGTGAGTACAAGTTACACAAATATCTAAGAAGCTGATAGTTAGAAAGTTTGGGATTTGCAGCCAGCAGGAAGAGTCCGAATAGGTGGTGAAGTGGTGTTGTTATGCAGAGCAATCAGCTGTGCATCCTGCAGCTGAAACTCCACTGTTGCCTGCTGCTGCTTGCACAGTCTCTCCAGCATATACAAGGTGGAGTTCCAACTTGTTGGTAGGCCGCATATCAGCCTGTGAGCGGGAAGGCAGAAGTGATGCTGCATTATGAACAGGCGAGCTGCGTGAGAATGCCAAAAGTGCACACACACTGCCCGCACTTTCAGGCGCAGCTCTGACATGTGTGGATAGTTTTTCAGGAAGCTTTGCACCAATAAGTTCAGCTCATGCGCTAGGCAAGGGATGTGCATCAACCTGGCAAGACTCAGAGTTGCTATGAGATTTTGCCCCTTATCGTACATCACCTGGCCGGGCTTGAGGTTCACTGGCACCAAACACTTATCTGTCCGCTTTGTGATTCCAGTCCACAGCTCCTGCGCGTTGTGGAATTTGTCCACCAGAGGAGGTTAAGAGCAGCCTGCTGTCATTTCCCCCTGGCTGTGCTGAAGTTGGTTGTGCAGATCTTCCTGTGAATGGATGAAGAGGAGGTGGTGGAGGAAGCAGAGTAGGAAGAGGCAACCTGGGCAGATAAACATCCAGCAATCCTAGGTGGTGGTAGTACATGAGCTTGAATGCCTTCTGTCTCTGTCCCAGCTGCCATGACAATTATCCAGAGGGCCGTTAGGGACATGTAATCACCCTGGCTGTGGTCTACGTACTGGTGGCTATGTGGACCTTGCTACTGATGGCATTGTGCAGTGCACAACTGATTTGGTCTGCAACATGTTTGTGCAGGACAGAGATGGCCCGCAGGACAGAGATGGCCTGCCTGGAAAAGTAGTGGCGCCTGGGAACAACATACTGTGAGACAGCCGCCTCCATTAGTTTTTTAAAATTATCTATCTCCCCCTACCAGAATGGCAGCATTTCAAAGGCTAGTAATTTGGAAATGCTGTCATTCAGTACCATGGCTCATGGGTGGCTCCTCTTTTTCTCAAGCGTTTGGGGGATGGCAAGCTGAAATTTACCATAGACCGATGTGGAGATTGGTGGTGGTGATGTTGTCACATCCTCTCTTTGCATGGAAGCAGGTGGCCCTGTTGTTAGTGATCAGGAGGAAGAGGCCATGACTACAGCAGAAGAGGGAGCAGGAGGAGGCTCAGATCTGTCAGGCTTTTTAAGGTGTGTACTCCACTGCATCTCGTGTTTGGAATTCAGATACCTCAACATACAGGTGGTGCTCAAGTTCAAAACATTTATGCCTCACTTCAGAGTCTGACACCACAGCATGCCAACTACTTGTGGCTTGTTGGCAGCACATTTACTGAAGAAATGTCACACCAGGGAGCTCTTTTGAGTTGTCTTTGGTGTGCTGATTTTAGCAGCACGGTGAGCAGCTGACGTAGTGGCTAAGAACTGCCCACAGTGCCTTTTCACCCTGCTCCCTCTTTTGCTGTGCTCCGAACTGCACGTGTTACTATGGCTTCTGCTTCATGTGGGGTCTAGGACCTCATCATCCCCCACATCATCTTCCACCGGCTCCTCAACCCTGCCCTCCTTGCTGGTCTGCACAGTGTAGAAATAATGTTGCAGTTGTCAACTGGGTTTTGCTATCATCTGATATGTGCTGCTGTGGTTCTCTGACCATGTGCATTTGTGCATGCCTATGATAGGACATATAGCGTCCTGTCACCTGCGTGCACCATAGGAAGGTGTTATATTTGGGCTCATAGTAAGTACAGAACAACCATGTCCTTTCCCTGCATCAGCTACACCACCATTACCATTAGCAGCTACAACAGCACCTCCACAGCCACGTCCACGTCCCCTATTTGATGCTCTCCTCATTTTGTAAAGTGTTTTTTCTGCACAATGAGATGGCTGATGCCAATATGCAACACTACTAGAAAACACACATTGTTCCCTAAAAATTACTTATTTGGCCTAGAAATAGCAAAGAAACGGCTGATGCCAATTATTTATTTATCAGACTACTAGCAAACACACAGCAGCTTAATAGCACAGTACTCCCACAGGTGGGGATGCCCACAGTCTAAAAGCTTTTTGATTGGTTGGGCTGCAGTCTTTCAAAAAGATTTATTAGACTGTCAAACCTGAGCAGGAAACCGACCGTACAGTAAAAGCTTTGCGTTCGGAGTTCATTAATGGATATTAGGTGTCCGGTATGAGCCATGAATTTTACCGTTTGGGTTCGCTCATCCCTAGTCTGGAGAGCTGGAAGCGCCACTTTAAATCATTTTTGGAACAACGTCCTATTGAGGATATGCATTAAACAGGGTCATGTAGCATAACTGTTTGGTGATAAATTAGATGAGGGCATAGGCTTAAGTCTTCTCTGTGAAAGTTTGTCAAGATGGTCGTAGATGGAATTTTGTTTCCATCTTGTTGCCATGATTTCATTTAGTCTTTTACAAGAAGCGGCCAAAGAGTGAAGTGATGGAAAAATAACATGTGCTCCAAAGGTTACAAAAAGAGCTGTGAGTGGATTTCCATGAATACATGTTGTACAATATTAGCTTAGCTTAGCATAAATAGATCTATTAAAGGGAGCCTGTCATCAGAAATAACGCTATTGACCTGCAGATATGTGGATTATCTGCAGGTTAATAGCGTTATTATGATGTCCGCCGCCTGCACGCAGCCAAATGCAGTGGGAGAAAATGAATTGTATTCTCCCGCCAGCATTCAGTTTCAGTTATGGAGGAGGGGGTGCCGCAGGTTCAGTCATCTCTCTGCGTACACAGAGCGGCCGCTGTATCTGTGCCCCCGATCCTGACTGACACTCCTTCTGCATTGGTGCTCAGCTCTCAGTCAGGGCCAGGTGCACGGTTACAGTGGTCACTCTGTATACATAAGCTAACAAAGAATGATGATACAGAATGATATGGAAGGGTTAATGTTTTGCCTTTAATTGCTACTGTAACACATGCACAGGGAATTGTTAGAGCATCTACCGGAATGCTGGAGCTTACAGACTCTAAGAAGAGTTTAGCAGTGACTGTTAAACAGGGACCTACAGACACTAATTGTTTTTCTCCTGAGTGGCAGAAGACTACAACTCCCAGGGATCCTTGTTCCAGTGAGATGATAGAAGAAGGGAGGAGGAGGGACTTGGGGAGGACGCTGAGGAGAAAGTCAAAGAAAAGAGAGAGAGGAGAGAAAACGTGGCTGCTGCTGGTTATGAAAAACAGAGCGGTGTGGATCTTGATTCCCCTAAGTTGCAGAGTGTGGGGGACCCTGCGGAGATACCAGTGTTGCCGGGATAGCAAAGATCCAGAGAGTCCTGCCAGTACTCCCATCGGATAAAGGTCTAAATCCTGCAGCCCTCAGCTGGAGTCTAAACAATCCTCCGATTGTTGGAGACACAGTGAGTGTGCTGCTGAGACTTGTGATTCTATCAGCGCGACTTACAGTGAGTATACTGCAACTGAGACTATTGAGAGCAACATTCATTTAAGTGCACCTACGTTTTCTACTTTGCGCGCCAACCTATCTTTGTGCGCCAACATCCATGGCAACTGGGCCCCAACAGTCGGACTGAGTAAATGCAAAAGAGGGGGAATTGGCCACGTTATATTTGTAGGGTTGGGGTTTAATTAGTCTGTGATGGGTATATGACTTTTATAGAGCACAGTAAATTGCATTGTATGTTTATTACTGTAAATTAATTTTAATTCTGCTTCATAGCAATAAATCTGTTAAACTGTTTTACTCCTGCTTCCTGAGTGTGTACCGAGCTGTGGCAGGGGTTTCCCGAATCAGCCCCTGGCAGAAGATAACTGTCCTTCCGCAGCCCAGAGACAGAGCTCCAATCAAGATTTGGGTGGAGGCACTGCGTACAGAAGAGGTGAGACCCCCATAACACCCAGCGTACAGTGGTAGCCATAAAGGGATGTTACAGTGGAGGCACCGCTGGGATCCATAACTAACACAGGAGTATTTACTATGGAGACTTTAACAGAGCGAGAAGCGTATTTGTGGTGCGGAGAGATGGATGTTACAGCTAAACAAAGCTTTGCAGTGAGTGGTGAGCTTCGTGATGCGTCTGATGAGGAAATACTGAAAATAGTTAACCGACTCACTGAACTTGCCCACCCTAAAGTGGTCGACCGCTGGGAGGAAAAAAAGGGACAGTTACTCACAGTCCTGTTCTCAACCGGGCAGATCTTGAGGAAAGAATATTTCCCATCCATGATAGCTGTGTCCCCAGAGTATGGTCGACAATGGAGGATCACTTGGCCTATTGAGTCCGAAGTGGGGACCTGACAACTGGAATCAACCCTTCAGTCTAGAAAGACTAGTGAAGTTTCGCCCTCTTCTTCATTTAGAGACAGTCAGGAAGAGACAGCGGCCCCTGCAGTTGTGCTTATGATGGCTATGAGACAATTAGTCAGTTTGCAAAGATGCAGCCAGAGGGGAATTACCGTCTTCTAAGAATTTTCTCGGGTGCCCTCCCCACCCCTGCTGGAGAAGAGGGATATGATACTTGAAGGGATGTCACTTTGCTGTGCTTAGAAGAGTGGCAGTGCATGGATGCAGTAAAGAAGCAGAAAATAGTAGAGAGTTTGAGGGGTACTGCTATGGAAGTGGTGCAGGCAGTTTGGCGGAACAGGCCACAAGCAACTTATCAAGATTATATGAGTGCTTTAGAAAATGTTTTTGGATCCCCTGAAGATGCTACTGATCTTCTCTATAAACTCCGTACCACCTACCAACTGCCAGAGGAGAAGATGTCTGACTATCTCTAACCGGTTAGACAAGCTGGTTCATAGCATAGTATCTAAAGGTTGAGTCAGCCGTAAAGAAGTTGATCAGTGTCGTCTGGAACAGGTACTCAGAAGAGCTCTCACGCATGATCCAGTTGCCCAGCAGATGAGGTCTTGTGAAAGAGAGAAGATTTCTGGTTCTTTTCATGAGCTGCTTAAGGAAGTTCGCAAGGAGGAGTTTATTTTGGCAGCAAGAGAGAAGACATGCCCTCGGGTGACTACTGTTGCCCTGAAGCCAGCAGCCGACTGCCAAGAGATGGAACTGCTGACAGTCATCGAGAAACAGGGGGAGCAGATTACACAATTGTTAAGTGCCCAGGCCAAGACAATACAGCGGCTACAAAGTGCTGTGGAGGTAGCCGAGAAGCAAACCCTGGTTTCAGGGAGCGAGAATGATGACCTCTGTAGAGTAAAGAGTATGAGACCAAAAGGGTGCTTTGTTTGTGGGAGTCCAGACCATATGGCTCGTCAGTGTCGGAAGAGGTGGAGCTCAAGGAACTCTTCACATTCGTCCAAACAGACTGAGTGGATGGATAGGGTCCCCGCCTCGGAGGTGAAGACTCGGTGCCATGGACATCAAACTAATGCTCTCTCTATGCAATGCCAAGTGCCAAATGTGACCCCAGATTCTCTTCCTCAACTGACTCGTAATCAAGTTAGAAAGGCGCAGCAGGAGGATCGGTCGGTGGGGGTAGTCCGATGGTGGGTTAAGAGGGGCTTGAGGCCTGAGAAGAATGCCTTGAGAACAGAGGAGTCGGTTCTGCTGACTTGGCAGCTAGAGTCGCTAGTAGTAAGAAATGGACTGCAATACCGGGAGACAAAGCGCCAGAAGGGAGGAGTGTGTAGACAGCTGGTGTTACCCACCCAATTTCAGAGGATGGTCATGAAGTCCCTGCATGATGATCATGGACATCTTGGCATCGAGAAAACCACGGGTCTTGTGGCTGACTGATTTTACTGGCCTCGGATGGAAGCAGATATAGAAGAATACTGCAAATCATGCTCCCGGTGGTGTCCTGACCCTTATTTGGTGATGGAGAAGCAGCCTGGTGTCCGGGCCCCCAGAGTAAAGTCTGAGAAAGGGGGAGGAGCTGTCAAAACCTATCATTGACACCATCTGTTGCCTGTGGGAAAGAACATCCCTTTACCACCATTACAAATTCAAGGAGGTTGTACCACCCCTCTGTGCAATAGGAGAAGTCGTAGGGGTGAACCTCCACCCCAGCTTGGGGTTGCCTCAGGAGGAAGTGACAGCGAGTCTGGGGATGAATGGGAAGCTGATGGTCAATGGAGCAACAGATGGACCGAGGACCCATGCCCCACAGGCTCGGGCCTTGAAAACCAGACTCCTGAAGTGGAAACACGAACAAAGGACATTTGTCAGGAGGCTAAGGTGCTCTGTCCACAATTGGGGGAGAGTCCAGAAGAATGACATTTATTGAATGGAGAGATCCATCTGGAGGAGCCCGTTTTGGAGAGACAAGAGTCGGGGGTTGAGGAGGGGGCCCCCTCGGTACACACCCAAGCGGCATGTTAGGCCCCCCATGATGTTGACCTATGACAGATTGGGACATACCATTGAGGTCCCTAGGCTGATACCCTCTAATTCCAATTCTGTTTGACCCTATTACTCGGTATCTCCCATGTGTCCAGGTGGTGGTCTGTGTGCATGTAAATTTGATGTTAGTCAGGATGCTCTAACCCCCTTTCATGTTTCAGTTGGTGAGTCCTCAAATCGTGATGGGACACTTTCAATGACTCACCAGGGGGAGAATGCAACACATGCACAGGGAACTGTTAGAGCATCTACCGGAATGCTGGAGCTTACAGACTCAAGAGTTTTGCAGTGGCTGTTAAACAGGGACCTACAGACACTAATCGCTTTTCTCCTGAGTGGCAGAAGACTACAACTCCCAGGGATCCTTGTTCCAGTGAGATGATAGAAGAAGGGAGGAGGAGGGACTTGGGGGAGGACGCTGAGGAGAAAGTCAAAGAAAAGAGAGGAGAGAAAACATGGCTACTGCTGCTGGTTATGAGAAACAGAGCGGTGTGGATCTTGATTCCCCTAAGTTGCAGATTGTGGGGGACCCCGTGGAGATACCAGTGTTGCCGGAGAGAGCAAAGATCCAGAGAGTCCTGCCAGTACTCCCATCGGATAAAGGTCTAAATCCTGCAGCCCTCAGCTGGAGTCTAAAGAATCCTCCGATTGTTGGAGACACAGTGAGTGTTCTGCTGAGACTTGTGATTCTATCAGCGTGACTTACAGTGAGTACACTGCAACCAAGACTATTGACAGCAACATTCATTTAAGTGCACCTACGTTTTCTACTTTGCGCGCCAACATCTGCGGCAACTGGGCCCCAACGGTCAGACTGAGTAAATGCAAAAGAGGGGGAATTGGCTACTTTATATTTGCAGGGTTGGGGTTTAATTAGTCTGTGATGGGTATATGACTTTTATAGAGCACAGTAAATCGCATTGTATGTTTATTCCTGTAAATCCATTTTAATTCTGCTTCATAGCAATAAATCTGTTAAACTGTTTTGCTCCTGCTTCCTGAGTGTGTACCGAGCTGTGGCAGGGGTTTCCCGAATCAGCCCCTGGCAGAAGATAACTGTCCTTCTGCAGCCCAGAGACAGAGCTCCAATCAAGATTCAGGTGGAGGCACTGTGTACAGAAGAGGTGAGACCCCCATAACACCCAGGGTACAGTGGTAGCCATAAAGGGGTGTTACACTACACTTTGTTCTTATGTGTGCATTCTTTTCTCCAAGAGCTTGTCAATTTGAGGGTGTAAGTGTAGGGGGTTGCAAAGACTGTCTTGGGGGGGTTGCAAAGACTGTCTTGTCCCCCACACACATCCAGGCAAACGAATGAGTAAGGTTTTACACTTGTTTGCTGCTATATATATATATATATACAATATATATATATATATATCTTGTAATACTGTATAGTGAAATATATGCTAATAGATGTGTAGGGAAAGCATAGTCATGTAGTTAGGCCACTAGATGGGGCACATGACACCTTAGTATTGTAAATAGTTAAGATAGGAGGGGCCACTGTGGGTAAGTCAGGAGCATTTCCTGAAGATAGTTATAAGGGCCAAGGAGCCCATAGAGTCCGGTCGGGCTATAGAGCCCAGGACAGCACAGTGACCCCACAATGTTTAAGAGACAAGCCCAGCCATCCAGGGCCAGGGGGCTAGAAGTACAGCAGAACTGACTCGCAGATTGCTCTAAAATGTAACAGCTTTCTACATGGGCAGGTGCCCTCTTGTCTGGGGCTAAACAGACAAGGGAACTCCTGAACTTAGTGAAGCTGAACAGGGAGGATGCTGCGTTACCGGTCGAGATGGGACAACTTCAGTAGAAACTGAAGGACATAGGAAAGCGCACAGGGAAAGTGAAGGATGTGAACTGTACAGAACTTTGTCATGATGATGTAACTGATGTAGACGTGCTGCGATTGAAAACAAGTAAAGTTCTACATTTAAAGTTGGAATTGGACTGTCTCTTTATGTGAAGAAGTGTCTCTGTGTCTAAAGGAGGCCACAGAGAACCAGGCAAGTGAGACAGTGAGTCTTTATATATGTGGTGAGGGTGGCAAGGACACGCTAAACCAGACACCTTGGTGGGCATTGACTACGATCCTGGCTGACCCTCACACTTGGTGTAGTCGGCAGGATCCCGCAGCCTTGCAAAGCAGGGATGCCTTGAAGAGTGAAGATGCTGATGTTCTGGAAGTGACTATTGAATTGGACATGACTGAAACTTTGGATGTGACAGACCCTTTATTTGTTACCAAGATGGCAGCCTTAAAGATGGCGGAGAATGGCACCAAAGAGGAGAACGATGACTGTGATGTCATCCTTCATGGGCGGTCTGATTCTGGTATGGCATGAAAATCTGTCAGGTAAAATTCCCCTCTCCGCCCATGGTGGGCATGCCAGAGAAGGAAAAGACCTCACCCTCTACCACCGAACGCTGAGAAATGGGTGGAAGCGACCCCACCTTGGAACGGGTGGGATCCAGAAGAAAACCTCAGGTGCAGCTGTGAGACACGGCACCGGCAGCGAATGACAATTGCTGTACCCGTCCCTGTAGCGGTATAGGCCGGGTAGAGTGGAAGTGGCATCAAGAAGAAGAGAAGGCCCGACCCGGAAGACAGAAGGGAGTCGCTAATGAGTTCCGTATGGTCCGATTCCCCGTACCAGAAGAGGAGAGCTGCCAGCAGCTGACAGAGCCGGAACTCCATCCTTGGGGGCCGGAACCTCTCCACCCGAAAGCTCTTCGTCTGGAGCCGGTGAATCCACACCATCCTCAGGAGCCGAAACCTCTTGGCCCGGAACCAGTGTTTTCACGCCATCGGAGACCAGAGATAATGACAACACTGGAGGATCCCGCACCAGAAATGAAGGCCGAGCCGGAACTTCATCATCGGGAGCCGAAGTATGCAGCTGGGTCCGCGGAGGGATCCAACGGCCACGGGACAGGTGCGACCAGGATGCCTGAGCAGGAAAAGGTGAGTGCACTACGGCCCTTGGTCCTGGAGGGCTGCTCCATGCCTTGGTCCCTCACCCCAGAAGCCCCGACGGTCTCTTGGCCTCCCATCCCAGGTAGCGAGCCCCTGTGTAGCAGGGCCATGCTCAGCAGTATTTCGACCCTCGGCTAGTCCTGTCCCCAGCCGCAGATGGAGGGTCCGTTTCCATCTCCCGGGCAGGCTGCCTAGATTGCAGAAGTAATTGAGTGGAAGAAACAACATGAGAAGAAGGTCTGGGCTGAACTACGCCAACCCGGAAGGGACGTTATGGCCAGGCGTTGTACTCACAGGCAACTATTCTTTGCAGATGTTGATCATGGGTACTGCTTCATATGGGAGGAAGGCACTAACGACAAAGTATATGTCAATGCCGCATCTATAAAATTCTGCAGACCCCTGGATGAAGGGGATTGGGTCTTCTTTATTTAAGAGGACAGCCTGCGGGGGTACTTCGTGGTGGCTGTCACCTTGGATCAAGGGGATGACATGGAGCTATATGCAGCCCCGGAGCATGCCCAGTCAGCTCCCTGTACCCAGACCACTGCTCAATCCAGCTCTGCCTCTGTGATGCCTCGGCAATCCACGACTCTTGTAGCTGCAGAGTCAAGGTCTGCCTGAACCCAGATCCGGAGTCTAAAGGAGGGCAAAGGGACACGGGATGCATGTAGTTGAACTGAAAAAAAACATGCTACTGAAAAAGTTGAGCTTGTTGCATCTTAGGAAAATTTGTAACATGACTGTTCTGCGTCCCTGCAGGCAAAGGAGCTCTGGAGCACCTTGGAGTCGGGTCCAGTGAGGCCAGTACGGCCAGGAGTAAACGTTTTCTTTTCCTTTTTGTTTGGTTGCGCCTGTTGTGCTTTTTCTGCTGAATGGCAGGACTGTGCATTTGCAGAGTAATAGGCCCTTGGACTGTTGAACAAACCGTGTGCGGCTGTAGCAACAGACAGGAACAGACGGTGCACAAGCGGTAAGAGGGCAGTACTCTGCATAAATGAAATGGGGAATGTGCCCGTGGACTAGGAAAAATGAACTGTGTGTGGCTGTTGAGCGTGCAGCACACATGTGTTTTTAAGGACCATTCCCCACACAAAGGAAGAGGGATCCCCTCCCCTAGGACTGATGGCCTGATGGATGAGTCACATTAACCATAGACAGCTTGTGTGCTCGAGTCCTGTAAACGGGTGGTACTGGAGCATAATGTCAGGAACACCGCACTGAACTTGCTCACTGAGCCAGTGCGCGTGTCCTGAGTAAAGCGAACTGTGCTCAAAGATACCTGTGGAGCGGGAAGCAGCCGAGTAGGTGCGTACTTCAGAACAGCAGGACCTGAAGCACGTGACTGCTGGGGGCGTGGCCTAAACTCTAGAGATGTAGGAGCTGCAAGAGAACTCCTAGCAGGGTAACTGCGAGACAAAGTTACCAAGGGGCATAGACAGGGAGGATAGTCAGGACGTAGCCAATGAGTCATACACAGAGATAGCTGCAAGGTACAAGTGGGGCGAGCAGAGAGTAGTCAGATCACAGTCAACGAGTCATACACAGAGAGGGTAGCGCAGTACAGAATCAACAGGCAAACTCACAACGGGGAACAGAACCGGGTCAGAACCATATAAGCTAGCTATAACAACGAACAGGCACAGGCACACAGAGGCCACCACACTCGGCCAAAGGCAAAAGTATAACTGACAGGGATTGGAGCTTCTCAGGGGTTTAAGAAGCTTTCCCAGAACCAAAGAGAGGCCACAATCATTAACCCCAGGTGTGCAGGTCAAAACCTGCACTGATCTCCAGACATTAACCCTTGACGTGCAGCTCAGAAACCTGCACTGGGATCATGACAGTACCCCCCTCTCAACGGGGGGGGGGGCTCTGGCTTCCCCGGGTACTTGGCATGGAAAGCCCGAACCAGGCGATCTGCATGTACAGAGCGAGCAGGGACCTACGGGCGCTCCTCTGGTCCATATCCCTTCCAGTGGACCAGGTACTGCAAAGAGCGGCGCACCCGCAGAGAGTCCATAATTTGTCCGACCTCATACTACAATTGACCGTCCACCAGCACTGGATGAACAACAGGCTCGGAGTCCTCTTTGACAGACCCTACGGATTTCAACAGAGATTTATGGAACACATTGGATATTTTTAAGGAGGAGGGGAGACGCAACCTATATGCCACTGGGTTGACTATCTCCATAATCTCGTACGGACCAATGAACTTTGGTCCCAACTTAGCTGATGGTACCTTTAAGTTGATGTTACGTGTGGAAAGCCAAACCTCTCCCATCTGAAACATGTCTCCTGAGGCTCTCTTTTTGTAAGCAAAATATTTGTACCTCCCCTGGGCCCAAGAGATATTACGCTGGACTTCAGCCCAGAGGTTTTTTAACCGTTGAACGGACCCCTCTACCCCTGGACAACCGGAATCCACCCGTGAAAACTCCCCAAAATGCGGATTAAACCCATAGTTAATCAGGAATGGGGACATGTTGGTGGACTGACTCACCCGGTTGTTAAAAGCGAATTCCGCCAACGGTAACGCATCACACCAGTCCTCCTGTCTGGCGGAGGTCAGACACCTGAGAATTTGTTCCAGGGATTGATTGGTGCGTTCTGTCTGACCATTACTCTCTGGGTGATATGCCGACGAGAAGGAGAGTGAGATGTCCAATTTCATACAGAATGCCCTCCAAAATTTGGCCACAAACTGCACACCTCTGTCAGACATAACATTGAGGGGTACCCCATGTAATCGGACCACATGCTGCACAAAAAACCTTGACAATGTTTCTGCTGAGGGTAATGCTGCCAAAGGAATGAAATGGGCCTGTTTAGAAAACCTATCCACCACCACCCAGATCACGGTATTGCCCCTTGAATGTGGAAGCCCGGTAATAAAATCCATGGAAAAATGAGTCCATGGCCTATCATGAACCTGTAAAGGTATGAGTTCCCCAGCCAGCCGGTTATGCAAGCTTTTGGAACGGGCACACACACCACAAGCAGAAACAAATTTCTTGACATCGGAGCTGTCATGGTTTGAACAGAGTTCTTGCCCTGCACTCACAGGGTTAAGTGTTCGTGGCCTCTTTCTGGATCTGGGAGGGGTATTTATACTCACTCTTTACCAGGGTTCTCTCTCAGCTATACTGTTGTTCTGGTTTTCTGATCTATTGCTACGTCCTGACTATCCATTCTGTCTAACCCTTTGGTACTGTATTACTATCTTGTGCTTTGACCCCGGCTTCATCTGGTTTCTGTCTCTGTCTATGTCCCTTGGTAACATTGTCCTGTAGTTACCTTTCTAGGAGTTTCCCTGCAGCTCCTAGCTCTGTGGAGCTTAGGCCACGCCCCCAGCAGTCACGTGCTTCAGGTCCTGATACTCTGAAGCTCGCATCGTCACCACTGCTGCCCTGCTCCACAGGTATCTTTGAGCACTGTTTTTGTACTCTGGACACACGCACTGGCTCAGTGAGCAAGTGCAGTGCGGGGTTCCTGACATTACAGCTGACCATTTCAGTTTTTTTTTCCTCTGAAGGAAAAAAAAAAAAGTTTGTTATCCTCATGGATCCCATACAAGCTTTGGCTGATCAGGTAAAGCACCTGACCCAAATGTTCCATAAACTTAATGTGGAACAGTGCACGATGGCCCATACCCAGCAACAGTTGGTGGATACTGTGCAGGGGGCTGTCGCTTCAGGGGCTCCTAGTGCTGGGGATAGAGATGTGTCATTGGCATCCCCCGAATCTCCGGTCAAATTGCCAGACCTTTTCTCAGGGGATAAAAGGGAGTTCAGGTCGTTCAGAGAAGGATGCAAGCTTTTTTTTTCTCTGAGGCCCCGCTCCTCCGAGGATGAGTTTCAGAGGGTGGGGGTCACCACTTCCCTACTTTGGGAGGGCTCCACAGCCATGGGCTGTTTCTCTCTCTTCCTCTGCTCCTGAACGTATGTCTGTGAATTTGTTCTTTGAGGCTCTGGGGCACATTTATTAAGAGTGCGTCTGGCAGAGGATATGGTGATGAGTGTGACACAGGGGAGACACTCTGCTGAATGGTTCTGCTCTGAGTTCAGACACTGGGCAGCAGAGGTCTCCTGGGATGATGCTGCCCTCCGGGGTTTGTTCTGTAGAGGCCTGTCAGAACATTTGAAAGATGCCCTAGCCCTTCATCCTCCACCGGATTCTTTGGAGGACGATATGATCCAGGCTGTCCGCAGTGACTGTAGGCTGCGGGCAAGAGGGGTCATGCTGCAGGAGACCCCGTTATTCTCCAATCTGAGAGACTCTGCATCTAGTTCTGAGCCCATGGAGGTTGGTGCCACGTCATAGAAGGAAAAAGAGAGGAGACACTGTAGAAACAACCAATTGTGCTTTTACTGTGGATCCGCTGGACATTGGAGAAGGAACTGTCCTTCTTGCCCTTCAGTGAAGCTGTCAGGATAATGACTGAGTCTGGGTAACAATCGAGGAGGTTGCCCAGACTCCCAGGTACGCTTTTCCTCACTTACTAAAATTCTGCTTCCGGTGGAACTAGAACTTACAGGCGGTACGGTTGTGACTACTGCCTTTGTTGACTGTGGTTCTTCTATTAATCTGATCGATCCCAAAGTTGTGACTTTTCATAAGATAGGGACAGTCAGGTTAAAAGATCCTGTTAAAATAATGGCAATTGATTCTTCTCCTATCACTCAGGAGGGAATTTGTTTCATGACTGATACCTTTTCTCTGAAAGTGGGTTCCACTCATGTGGAAAAATTAAGGTGTTTTGTTCTAAATAATCTGCCGGCTGGACTCGTACTGGGTATGCCTTGGCTTCAACATTACAATCCTACTATTGACTGGGTCACGGGGGAGATCATTCAGTGGGGTTGTATGGCTAGCGGTCTATGTTGTAACTTGACAACTCTTGTCACCCCAGTAAAATCTGTGTCAGTGTCGTCTGTTGATCTGGAAGGTATTCCGGAGTACCTGAAAGATTTTGAAGACGTATTTTCTGAAAGTGAGGCTGAGGCGCTACCACCACATAGACCCTTTGATTGTGCCATTAATCTAGTCCCTGGAGCCAAGTTACCCAAGACTCGCCTGTTCAATTTGTCCGGGCCCGAACGTCTAGCCATGAAGGAGTACATTACTGAGAGTCTCCGCAAAGGGCATATTAGGCCTTCTGTTTCACCTGTGGTGGCGGGCTTCTTTTTTGTTAAGAAAAAAGATGGTGGTTTGCGGCCGTGCCTCGACTTTCGGGAATTAAACAAAATTACTGTGAAAAATACATACCCTCTCCCCGTAATTCCTGATTTATGTAACCAACTCACCGGGGCCAAGTGGTTCTCTAAACTGGATTTACGTGGGGCAGATAACCTTATAAGAGTCCGGAAAGGGGACGAATGGAAAACAGCATTCCTGATGACTGAAGGGCTGTTCGAAAACTTGGTTATGCCCTTTGGTCTCACCAACGCTCCTGCTGTTTTTCAGAATTTTATTAATGCAATTTTCTCTGATTTAATTGGTCGTTTTGTGGTTATCTATTTGGATGACATTCTGGTGTACTCGGTGGACAGTCAATCTCACTTGCACCATTTGCGGATGGTTCTCATGAGACTGAGGGAGAATCATTTGTATGCCAACTTGGAAAAATGCTCATTTTTCATGCAAGAAGTATCCTTTCTGTGGTTGATTGTGTCAGGGGAGGGGTTCCGCATGGATCCTAAGAAGGTCCAGGCTGTTACGGATTGGGTACAGCCTCATGACTTGAAAGGGTTGCAGCGATTTTTGGGCTTTGCCAACTTTTATAGGAAATTTTTTAAGGGCTTCTCGCAGCCTCTAATGGACCTCACTCTCAGGGGAGCTGATGTAAAAAATTGGTCTGTAGCTGCAAAAAATTCTTTCACGATATTAAAAAAGTGCTTTTCTTCAGCCCCTGTATTGGTACAACCCGACCCGTCAAGACATTTTGTCATGGAGGTTGACGCCTCGGAAGTGGGGATGGGGGCAGTTTTGTCTCAGGGCCCTCCTACCCTTACTAATCTGAGGCCTTGCGCCTTCTTCTCTAAAAAATTTTCCTCTGCTGAGAGAAATTACGATGTCAGCAATAGAGAGTTATTGGCGGCAAAGTTGGCTTTTGAAGAATGGAGGCATTTCCTGGAGGGGGCTGTTCATCCCATTACAGTCATCACTGATCACAAAAATTTGGCCTATATCGAGTCTGCCAAGAGATTGACCCCCAGACAGGCTCGGTGGGCGCTTTTATTTCTCGATTTCAGTTTACCATCACATTCCGCCCGGGATCTAAAAACATCAAGGCTGATGCCTTATCCCGAAGCATTGATTCGGTGTCCCCTCCAGAACCTCCCTCCTCCATTCTTCAGCCAGGAGTAGTGGTGGCCGAAATCTCATCTGAGTTACAGAGAGGGATTTTGGAGGCCCAGGCTCGGGCTCCGGGTGGTAAACCCCCAGGTAAATTGTTTGTACCGGAACGTTTCCGTCTCGGACTTATGCAGGAATTTCACGATTCTATGTTGAGTGCTCACCCAGGGATTGCAGCTACCCGGGGGGCAATTGCGAGGGGTTTATGGTGGCCCTCTATGGTAACAGATATTAAAAAGTTTGTGACTGCATGTGGGGTGTGCGCTCGTTCTAAAAGTTCTCAGTTCCGGCCGGCCGGGGAATTGGTGCCTTTGCCAATTCCGGATAGACCATGGACACATATGTCCATGGATTTTATCACAAATCTTCCTCCTTCCAGGTGCAACTCGGTGATATGGGTGGTGGTGGATAGGTTTTCAAAACAATCCCACTTTGTACCTCTCCCCGCATTACCATCTGCTGAAACCCTGGCCCGCGTATTTATGCAGCATATAATTCGGTTGCATGGAGTGCCTATGAATGTGGTGTCAGACAGAGGGGTACAGTTTGTAGCCAGGTTCTGGAGGGCTTTTTGCAAAAATCTGGGGATTTCGTCATCCTTCTCCTCTGCCTACCACCCAGAAGCTAATGGACAGACGGAGCGCACGAACCAATCATTGGAGCAGATTCTGAGATGCTTGGTCTCTTCCAGGCAGGAGGACTGGTGTGAGGTATTGCCCATGGCAGAGTTTGCATTCAACGGTCGTGTGAGTCAATCTACTGGGAAGTCTCCCTTTCCGATCAACTATGGGTTTAACCCACATTTTGGAGAGTTTTCCCGCATGGATTCAGGTTGTCCTGGAGCTGAGGGTGCGACACAACGTCTTAGCATTCTTTGGAGGGAGGTTCAGAGGAATATTTCCAAGGCCCAGGAAAACTTTAAGCGTTTTGCTGACAGGAGGAGGGGGCCAGGTCCAGCATTTGTAGTAGGGGAGAAGGTGTGGCTATCCACCCGCAATATCAAGCTAAGATACCATCTATAAAGCTGGGCCCCAAGTTTATTGGCCCATACAAAGTTGTGGAGGTTGATAACTCAGTAGCCTACCGACTGCAGCTGCCCACCTCTTTTAAAATTTCTGATGTCTTCCACAAGTCCCTGTTAATTCCTGTGGGGATGGTGAGAGAGGATCCCTCATCAAATGCTCCACCAGTGCTGGTAGAGGGGCAGCTGGAGTATGAAGTAGGGCGCATTGTTGACTCCCGGTGGGTGCGCCAGAGACTCCAGTATCTGATACACTGAAAGTGGTACTCTCTGGAGGATCGGTCATGGGTTCCGGCCAGTTCGCTGCATGCCGATCGTCTGGTGCGGGCTTTCCACGCCAGATACCCAGACAAGCCTGGGGGTCCAGTGGCCCCCCCCGTTAAGAGGGGGGTACTGTCATGGTTTGAACAGGGTTCTTGCCCTGCACTCACAGGTTTAAGTGTTATGAATGGGTCACTGAGGAGAAAAAAAGACAAACAAGCTAAGCCACAGAAAACCAGAGGTTGGTAACTATGCAGATTGCAGATCCCTGATCTTACCACACAACTAGCAGTAGCCGTGGAGCGTGCCTACGATGTTCCTAGATGCCTCGTCACGGCTGGAGGACTTAATAAGCCTAAAGCAAGAAAAGGGAAAACTAACTGCCCCAGAGCAGTCCCCAAAGGAATAGATAGCCGCCACACATGTATTGACGGTGAAACAAGATGAAGGCACAAACACAGGCAGGAAAATAGGCTGAGCAAATGATGGGGCCTAAACTAACTAGACAGGAAAGGAAAGGGAAGACACTGTCTGCAACCTGCAAAAAACCCTACAAAAATAATGTCCAACACTTCTGATAGCAAAATTAACCCTGAAGTCACTAGACTTCTCCCATTATATCAGCACTCTGGAATATTCTGAGACAGAGCAAAAAGAGACCGAACTAGTAAGGGACAAAAAGCCAATTGGCAAAATACTGATAAATAAGAGTGGAAATTCAGCTCAGCCCCCAGCCGGGGCTGGCAGACCACACAAAAGTGTGAATAGACCAACAAAATCAAGTGTGAACATTAGCAGAAAAACTTAGCTTTAGATGACTGGAACAGAGCTGAAAACCAAGAGCTGACAAGCCAGAAGGAATCACCAGCAACTGAATAGCGCGTCGGCTGTCTTAAATCCAATCAGAGAATCCTGAGATCCAGTCGTCATCCTCATTCTCAGGTGGCAGATCTCCACCGATCAAACCAGCCGCACCACCTCCCGTCACCACCAGAGGGAGTCCAGAAGGGGAACTCACAACTGGTGAGAATGAACTCACAACAGTACCCCCCTTGAGGAGGGGTCACCGAACCCTCATCCACGCCATCAGGCCGATCAAGATGGGCCCGGTGAAAAGCACGAACCAATTTATTGGCATGAATATCGGAGGCAGAGACCCAAGAATTATCCTCCTGACCATAACCCTTCCATTTGACCAAATACTGGAGTCTCCGTCTAACCAAACGAGAATCCAATATTTTATCTACCTCATATTCCACATTGCCTTCGACCAACACAGGGTCAGGAGGTGCTGCCATAGGAACCACTGGCTCAACAAACCTCTTCAACAGAGATTTGTGAAATACGTTATGGATAGTGTTGAGCATTCCGATACCGCAAGTATCGGGTATTGGCCGATATTCACTGTATCGGAATTCCGATACTGAGTTCTGATACTTTTAGCATATCGAATACCGGAATTGGAAGTTCCCATAATGCTATGAGCCAGTTTGATTTGATTCAGCCAATGACAATCTGCAGAAGTGTGGGCACATCCTGTTAGGCATGTAGGCATGTTAACTAATGGCATAGCTGTGATTGGCTGCTGAAATGATGTCATGATGCACTAAAAAAGCCGCCGCCGCTACCATTTTGGGTTCACTCTGCTGTGAATTCAGTTAGGGACAGGCTGCTGTTCAAGACTGTGAGGGACAGTTAGAGATAGCGATTTTCACAATCATAGTGTGCTTTACCCAGGCTACATAATCCACCACTGTAGCTTTCTTTTGCCTTGCAGCAGTGTTCACAGCTGTCTGCAAGGTCTGTGTGAGTGCAGTTCACACTGAGTAGTGTGTCCTGCAGCCACGTCTGGTTGTAGGCCGCTCAGCGTGTGTCACTGCCTCAAACATATTTTTCTTTTTTTGCTGCTCATTTTTCATTCTCCTGTTGAGGTAGCTATTTTGGGAGGGCTAAATTAACCCTTCACGGTTGATCCAGTGATTTCCAAATTAATTCAGTGTTGCTAGCAACTCAAATGACCACACGGAGACGGGGGTCTCTGTACGGGAGGATCGAGGCAGATCACTAAGCCCCTTTATTTTAGTCACATCTTTTATAATCTTTTGCTTAATTATGCAAGGTTCTCAAGTACCTGTAGCATCATTTCACTTTATAAGCCAATAATATTGCAAGAAAACCGGAAACTACATATATGTCCGTACCTAGATAGCGTAGAAAGTAGTATAATGGCATATTCTTCAGAGTTTAACATTCCCACCTCCCTTATCTTTGCACCTGATGAGAACAATCTGGTTTCATGACAGCCCATGCCAATTATAAAAATTTATCTTACAGCAATAAAAACGGAGAAACGAAACCTTACATTGAATGGATAAAACGAAACTTCAACTCTGATTTTAGTATTAACCCTTAACATTCCCCCCTAGATAAATTTTTTTAACACATATGCAGCATCAGAGGTGCTATCCCAAGCTAACAGCTTGAGGGGTACTGGTCTTCACATGACTGATGCCGTGTTACCAGTCATGGCTGTCGCGGCGCACCCGTCCCCCCTGTATACTGCAGTTCACGAATAACAATTTTTGATAATGGTGGTGGGGAACTTTTGTAGGTAGCCATGTGCTTGGCTTCAACATCTACATCAAGTAGCCTTTTGAGATCGGTGTAGAGAAAAGCAGAGGCAACGACACCTTTGGTATCATCATTAGCTGTCTTAGTGCAGAATTACCTAATACATACAGAAATACACCAAAGAACAAGTTTTAGTATCACATATACCACAAGGATACAGGCAGCAATGTGTAACAACTTTGTAAGATCCCAGCTATCCAGCCCCCAATTCCCTTAAATCAATTGGCTGGATTGAGAAAGGAGAAGGTGTCTGACCACCAACTGTCCCTATTACAATCATTGTCTTTATCGTATTGATCTTTGAGTCTTAGAATATCTTCTAACTTTAACTTTAACTTCTACCAATAATAATATGTAAAATGCGAAAAACCAAAACATTATGTCCCTTCATTTGCTATTGGCTTGTTGGGTGATGAGGAGAACTTGATAGGGACCGTCATACAAGGGTTCTAGTCCGTGCTTCCTGACATGCCTCTTCACGACTACCAAATCACCAGGCTTCAGGTTATGACAGGTGTCGGTTTCTGCTGAATCTGGAAAAGAAGAGAAAACTAGAACATAGGTGTTAGTAAGATTTTTACTAAGCTGAATAACACATTGAACAGCACGGTCAGTTTCTTCTGATAACTGCTCAGGCTGGAAATTTACAACTGGGGGCCTAGTACCAAACAATATCTCATATGGGGACAGGCCATATTTTGCAATAGGGGTAGTACGGATGCGGTATAGTACAATGGGTAGGAGCTCTGGCCATGGAGCCGTAGTCTCCTGCATCATTTTGGCCAATTGTCCTTTCAGTGTGCCGTTCAGCCTCTCAACTTCACCACGGGATTGTGGGTGGTACGGAGTATGGAGGGCTACAGTGGATCCAAGCATTGTCAGAACTTCTTAGTACACATGAGAAGAAAAGGCCAGGCCTTGATCACTTTCAACAACTTCTGGAACCCCATATCTGCATATAACTTCCATCACCAGTTTCTTCGTTGTGGTCTTTGCAGTCATATTGGTAACAGGGAATGCTTCCGGCCAACTGGAGAACCGGGGCCCAGTAGAATTTTTGCACCAGTGCGAGGGCCTGATTCTTTCTTTGATATATAGGTCCATGTGCCCATATGGCAATAGCAGGGTACATCCGCTTAGGCAGACACACAAGTCGCTCCTTTTTCCAGAGACCATTATCCATTCGTGCCCCATCAGTCTTCCATTGCTTCACCTCTTCCTTTGGAGACATTCTCTGCATCGTCATTAAGCGGTCTCGCAGGGTCCGACAGAAAACTTCAGTCTGTTGTAGATCATCAGGTTCTTGTAGGGTCAGTGCTTCTTGTAACTGTTTACGCTGAGAGCGTGTGGTCACCATAGTTGGTATGGTTGGTTCAACGGGTAAGAGAGCGGCGGCTTTTGTTTGCATATCCGCAAATGTGTTGCCAACAGTCTGTGGACTGGTCCTAGGACCGTGCGCCTTAACTTTGATAATAGCCACCTGAGTAGGTAATTTGATTGAGTCCATGAGGGTTTTAACAGCTTCAGCATTTTTCACTTGGGTTCCGGCAGCAGAAATAAACCCTCGATTGGCCCATAGAGCCCCAAAATCGTGAGCAACACCAAATGCATACTGAGAGTCCGTGTATATATTAGCCCGTCTGTTCTTGGCCAAAGTACATGCAGTAGACAGAGCCTGGAGTTCTGCTTCTTGTGCTGACTGTGAGGGCGGGAGCGCAGCTGCGTGCACTACAGTGTCCTCTGGTAACAGCATATCCCATGTGAATCTACCAAACTCATCAGCATATCTTGAACCATCCGTGTATGACACCAGATCAGGATTTGGGAGTGGATTCTCACTGACATTTGGTGGAGTAGCTGTTTCTTCTATCAGAAATTGGGAACAATCATGTTGGAGGTAATCCTCATCACTGCCATCTTTCCTTATAGTTCATTATACGTCTTTCAAGGTGTTGTAAAGGGGTTGCATTATGCGGGATGCATCCGGTATCCACTGACAACAATATGTGCACAGTCCAAGAAAACGCTGGAGTTCAGTTTCATCTTTTGGGAAAGGAAGGGAGCTGACAGCTATTATTCTTTCTTCTGTGAGGTGTCTGACACCCTGAAGGAGACAGTGACCGAAGAATATCACTTGACCAAGGCAGAACTGAAGTCCCGAGGCCGAAACCCGACAGTTCAGTGCTGCCAGATGCTTTAAGAAGGCTAACAATGGCAACAATGGCAAAAGACACCTGCTCATATTTTTTTTGCAACCTGGTTTGGACTGTTTTGGGCCCCTTGTGACATAACTGTCCATGTTAACTGTCGTCCCTGCTAAGTCAATGCAAATAGAAACTGGCAGTCTGGGTGTAACGGAATGCTAAAGAAGGCATTGGTAAGATCAATAACTGTAAGCCAAGCAGCATCCTGGGGTATTTGGGACAAAAGAGTATGTGGATTAGGCACCAGGTTTGAGAAACACTTACTGGTTCTACTGGCATTTTCCCTATATCATTTGGCCCTTTTGACCAGATTTTAGATGCAATATTAGGGGTGGATCTGGGCCTATCAGGGCCATCATAACTGTAGGAAGGGCATGCAAAATACAGATTTATCTTCACTGTCTTCATCTACATAGGGATTATATAACAAAAAAAACCCATCTGACCATCATCTTGGAATTGTATTCCGGAGCGGAACTGTGATAATAAATCTACCCCTAGTAAATTTACTGGACATGTGGGAGAGATTACAAACTGAGCAGTAACGAGAATTAGCAGGGAGGGGCTGAGGAGCAGGGTTCCCACTAGCTGAAGTCGAGGGGAGGCAGAGTTTCCTGTGTGGGCTGAAGGGCACACTGTGTGCTCGCAGCTGCGGTGGGGGCTGGAGGCTGCTGTTTGCTCCTTTTTTTTTTTTTCCTCTCTGTAGCTGGTAAATGGAAGGGGTGGACACTCAACCAATAGCAATGATAATAGGTGCAGTCAGCCGAGGTGGGGGCTGCAACTCTCGGTCTCCTTGTACAATTGTCATCTAGCAGGGAGACCTCTTCTTTCAAATCATCACTTTTAACTATTTCCCTGACACATTAATATCAAACTTAGTTCCTCCTTTAATCAATCACATTCTCATACCACAGTCACATTCTTGAACCATAAAACATCCCGTCTTTGCCATAATAATAGACAATTTTTCCTTCTTCAACATAACAGTAACAGAAACAATCAGAATTCACTTGCTGTTCAATTTCCACATAACCTTCATTATACAATTCATGTGCCAAGCCACGGAATTCCTCAGCGCCTTTACGTAATACATCATCAGTCAACCTTTTAACTCCTTCATCCCATAGCATAGGCTGCAACCTCCCACCCTTAGGAAATCCCAGAATCGAAAATATTTTTCCTGCATTCCTGACATATTTCTTTCCTCGTCTTTGAATCATAAGACTAACAGTATCTGATCCTTCACACAATTCCAAACTTTTCTTTTTCTTCCACAGAAACATAATTCTCTCCTTTAGAGCTAAATATCCTTCAGTTGTGCACAATACTGGAGCAGCCGACTCCGTTTGTTCCACAGGGTCAACCCCCTCTGGGAAGCCCAAAATTCGTGGTACTCAGTGAAAGGAGGAGGGCATCTCAGACTATCCCTCCGGACACCTCTGGTGATATATATCTATCTATATATACCTGAGTTACGTATCCTACCCATCTTCGATCACATGACCACGCCTGATAACTAACAATGACCAGGAATTCAGGATATTTTGACTATAAAGAGAGTCACAATCACTGGTCAATCCGGGGTGTCCGTCCCTTATGAGGTACGGTTTGAGCACTGGGCCCCCAACAGGACTACACCTCTATATGATTCCACCCATGAATCACCCCACCAGGGGACAAACCTCAGATCCTCTTTGCAGCAACAAGCACAGGAAAACCACACCAACGGTCAGTCTGAACAGTATAACTGCCAACTTACCGTGGTTGTGGGGGGTGATCAGTCCCAATTTTCCAACACCTGTGTCCGCTCCGAGGGTCCTTTGTCTTGTTGTCCTCCGGGGGCTGAGGCGTCCCTGTTCAGGGGCCCCACGTTGGGCGCCACTGTCGGGGTAGCTATTTTGGGAGGGCTAAATTAACCCTTCACGGTTGATCCAGTGATTTCCAAATTAATTCAGTGTTGCTAGCAACTCAAATGACCACACGGAGACGGGGGTCTCTGTACGGGAGGATCGAGGCAGATCACTAAGCCCCTTTATTTTAGTCACATCTTTTATAATCTTTTGCTTAATTATGCAAGGTTCTCAAGTACCAGTAGCATCATTTCACTTTATAAGCCAATAATATTGCAAGAAAACCGGAAACTACATATATGTCCGTACCTAGATAGCGTAGAAAGTAGTATAATGGCATATTCTTCAGAGTTTAACATTCCCACCTCCCTTATCTTTGCACCTGATGAGAACAATCTGGTTTCATGACAGCCCATGCCAATTATAAAAATTTATCTTACAGCAACAAAAATGGAGAAACGAAACCTTACATTGAATGGATGAAACGAAACTTCAACTCTGATTTTAGTATTAACCCTTAACACTCCTATTAGTGTGCACTGTGCATCCATCCGTATCCATATACGTTGGATGCAAACACTATAGGAGTAGACAGCGGAGCCTTTCTGCAGCCTTTCAGTGCTAGTGCCCAGTTTGCTGCACTGTTCACGGCTGTCTGAGAGGTCTCTGTGTGTGAGTGCAGCTCACGCTGAGTAGTGTGTCCTTCAGCTACGTCTGATTGTAGGCCGCTCAGCGTGCGTCACTGTCTCACACATATTTTTCTTTTATTGCAGCTCATTTTTTATTCTCCTATTAGTGTGCATCCATCCGTATCCATATACGGTGGTTGCAAACACTATAGGAGTAGACAGCGGACCCTCTCTGCAGCCTTTCAGTGCTAGTGCCCACTTATCTGCACTGTTCACGGCTGTCTGAGAGGTCTCTGACTGTGTGAGTGCAGCTCACGCTGCGCTGAGTAGTGTGTCCTGCAGCTACGTCTGGTTGTAGACCGCTCAGCATGCGTCACTGCCTCACACATATTTGTCTTTTATTGCAGCTCATTTTTTATTCTCCTATTAGTGTGCATCCATCCGTATCCATCTACATTGGTTGGTTCAAACACTATATAGGAGTAGATGGAGGAGCCTTTTTTCTGGCTTGTGCCCTTCAGCTGCAGCCAGATTAGTATTACCCTATTTTTTGGAGCCTCATCTTTTGCATTGTAGGTTACCTTCCTGCATTATAATAGCTCCAAAAAGTTTGTGATACTATCGCTTTCAAATCTTTGGTCACATCCTTTCAGTTTTTTTTCAAAACAAAAAACAAAATAAAGTTCACCAAACACTCCATTTGACAGTTGTGTAGGCCACATTAGCTCCTATTAAAGTGTAGTCCACACACACACTTCATAAAATTAGTGTTTCTTATACCTGTTACCAGCTGTTCAGGAATAAGCACACTAAGCCCCCCCTTTGTACTTTTCTGCCTATCTTTATCAGTCTACCAAGATGAAGAAGGCAGGGAGTAAGGCACGTGGGCGTGGAGTTTCAGCAGGGAGAGGACGTGGGGATTCTGCAGGGAGAGGACGTGGGGATTCTGCAGGGAGAGGACGTGGGGATTCTGTGCCTGCTGCGGGCACCAGTGAGTCAGCATCCCCCAGTTTTAGCAGGCAACAGTCCTTTATGCGCAGCTTTGTAGGGCCACGCCGTACCCCACTGCTGCGGGAGGAACAAATTGAAGCCGTTGTCGGATGTATGGCAGCTAACGCATCGACTTCAATGACTTCCACGTCCTCTCAGGGCCAGAGCACTGAAGAGCAACCATCTGTCTCTTCATCACCTGCCAAAGTGCCCAGGCAGTCAGAGAGCCCTGGACAGGAGCCATCACAGTCTCTACTTCTGTTCTCTGAATCTGTTGGCTTGGAAAGAGAGGGCCAGCCAAGCAGCATTCAAGAATGTGAAGAAGAGGGAGTATGCAGTGATGCGCAACTTCTTTGTCCCTCTGAATCTGAAGAGGGGGGTGGGCCAGTTCCCATGGTCAGCACACCTCAGTACGCATCAGATGATGACGAGACTCAGGTGCCACTTTCTGGTGCGTACGGTGCTGGTGAGTCAACCCAGGAGAAACAGGTTTTTGAAGAGGGGAGTGTAGATGATGAGGTCCTTGACCCATCATGGCGTGAGAAACAGGAAGGTGGTGAAAGCAGCTCTGAGGAAGAGAGTCCCCGAACAACCAAAACAGGAGGGAGAGGGAGGGGGCAGACTTGGTTGCCTGTAGCCTCCACTTCGGCACCCATTAGGAGCATTCATCTTTCAAAAGCCAAAACGGGCGCTCCCAAGACTTGCAGTGCATGGTCCTTTTTTGACACAGTTGCAGATGACATTTGCTTTGTCAAATGCAAGCTGTGTCATCAGAAAGTCAAAAGATGGAAAAACGTCAGCAACCTCAATACCACAAATATGTGGAAACATGTGCGGACCAAGCACGAGGTGGAGTTACACAGACACACTGAAGACGTAGGCCAATGTACAGCACCACCTACCACCTATTCAGTTCGTGTTGGGGCCTCTTCCTCCAGCTCATACACAGCTGGTTCGGCTTCCTCACAGGATCGCCAAGGAAGAACCTCTGGCACTGTTGTCCGGAGACCCAGTGACATTCCACCCACGGCACCACGTTCCCAGTCATCCTCACACTCCCAGGCCACTCTACTGCCATCGGTAGCACAGGCATGGGATAAAAGGCGACCATAATCGGCAAACCATCCCCGAGCACAGGCTCTGAATGCTGGCATTGCCAAACTACTGGCCCTTGAAATGCTCTCATTCAGGCTGGTGGAGACAGACACCTTCCGGAACTTCATGGCATTGGCAGTCACACAATACACTGTGCCGAGCCGCTTTTATTTCAGAAGGCAAGCCATCCCTGCCCTGCAAAAACATGTGGAGTGAAAAATAAAACATGTGCTACTAAACGCCGTCAGTAGCAAGGTCCACCTGACCACCGATGCGTGGACCAGTAACCATGGACAGGGACGATACCTTTCCCTCACTGCGCATTGGGTCAATGTTGTGGAGCCAGATACGGATCTGGAGAGTGGCGCTGTACGTGTTCTGCCAACTCCACAGATTGCAGGAATCCAATCTCTACACATTGACTCCTCCTACTCAAGTTCCTCAGAAACAGCGCTGCAGGAGCCTGTTACGACCGATATGAGCACAGCCGTGGCCAAATGTCAACAGGCCGTACTCAAATTAATTTCTTTGGGGAATCGAAGCCACACAGGAGCTCTGGAATGCCATCAAGTAGGAGAGCGACGTGTGGTTTGTGCCAGCGAATCTCCAGCCGGGCTTGGTAGTGTGTGACAATGGCCGAAATCTGGTGGCAGCGCTGGGCCTAGGCAACCTCACTCACATCCCATGTCTGGCACATGTGCTGAACTTGGTCATGCAGAGCTTTCTGGGGGACTATCCGGATCTTGATGCACTGCTGCACAAGGTCCGCATAGAGTGTGCTCACTTGCGGCGTTCCAGCACAGCAAGATCGCGCCTTGCTGCTCTGCAGCACCGATTACGCCTTCCGGAACATCGTATCATATGTGACCTACCAACCAGGTGGAATTCAATGTTACATATGTTGGAACGGTTGTGTGAGCAGCAGGCAGCAGTCATGGAGTACCAGCTGCATCAGGCGCAAACAAGTCGCACTGTGCGCCGGTCACACTTCAGCACCACTGAGTGGGCCTCGATGAATGACATCTGCCTCATTTTGCATGCCTTCGATGATTTCACGTGGATGGCGAGTGCAAATGATGCACTAGTCAGCATGACTGTCCCCCTTATCTGACTGCTTCAAAAAACACTGCAAGCACTAAGGGAGGAGGTTTTGGAAGAGGTGGAGGATGAGGAGTCACAAATGCCATCTGCTTCTGGACAGTCTGCGCTACGTGGTTCCTCACAAAGGCCTAGGCAGGGGACACTTTGTGAGGAGGATGAGGAGGAGTCAATGGAGGAGGAAGACATCTCTCCAGAGGAGGGAGGTACACAATGCTCTAGTCAGTATGTACAGCGAGGGTGGGGTGATGCAGAGCAGGCAGAGATGACGACTCAAGCAGGGGACAGCGTTTCTTTGGCATGTGGGAGTCTGCAGCACATGGTTGATTTCATGCTGCAGTGCCTGAGAAACGACCGCCGCATCGCCCACATTCTCAACACGACTGATTATTGGGTGTACACCCTCCTAGATCCTCGCTACCGGGACAACTTACAAAGCCTCATACCACCGTTGAACCGGGAGTGTAAACTGCGGGAGTACCAAGACACACTGGTGCAGTCCATCATGTTCTCCATTTCACCCACCGGCAGTGCTGCTAGTGCTTTACAAAGCAACTCTGTGCGTCGAGGCAGTGGAGGAAGCTCAACACAAAGAGGGAGCAGAGGCAGCATCACAGCACAAGGCAAGACCACTATGTTCCAAATGTGGCAAAGTTTTGTGTGTCCGCCACAAATGTCTACACCATCACAGACGGCTCCAGTCAGCAGCAGGCAATGTTTCCGTCAGATGGTGACAGACTACATGTCTTGCCCTGTGACTGTACTCCCAGATGGCTCATCCCCCTTCAAGTTTTGGGTCTCTAAGCTGGATACATGGCCAGAGCTTAGCCAGTATGCTTTGGAGGTGCTGGCTTGCCCTGCTGCCAGTGTATTATCGGAACGCGTCTTTAGTGCTGCAGGTGGTGTACTAACGGACCGTCGCACGCGACTATCCTCCGATAACGTTGACCGGCTTACTGTTCTGAAAATGAACAAGGCCTGGATCTCGCCAGAATTTGCCAGTCCTCTTCCAGAAAAAATAATTGGTTGGCAACAGTATCCAGGTCTCCTGTTGTGTTCATGTTTCTACCACCTGAACTGTAATCCCTGGGCTTCAACACAGCCAGTTGTCGCTCAGAAGTGCCGTCTGCACAGAGAAAAACACTTGCTCCTGTGTTAGTGGGGTTCAGTAACGCCAGCTGCTCCCCTGCTGTGTGGACGGCAAAGTCTCCTGCTCCCCCCACATTCAAACTACTACTGATTTTTAACTGTGCTCCACGTAGGCCTCTGGCTCCACTGTCTCTAGTTTTTCCCCTGCCCTCCAACCCTGCCAGTTTCTGCTCAGAAGTGGGGTCAGCATAATCCACACTTGTTCCTGTGTTACTGGGGCTCAGTCACGTCAGTTGATCCCCTGATGTGTGTCCGGCAATGTCTCCTGCTCTGTCCACATTCCCATTCCCAGTAACACAGGAACAAGTGTGGATTGTGCAGACGCCACTTCAGAGCAGTAACTGGCAGGGTTGGAGGCCAGGGGAAATACTAGAGACAGTGGAGCCAGAGGCCATAGTGGAGCACGGTTACAATCAGTAGTAGTCTACAACCTATATAAAACTTGCTGCAAGTTGGCCTTCGCCTGCTGCATGATTGATGCTGGGCTTCAACACAGCCAGTTGTCGCTCGGAAGTGCTGTCCGCACAGAGAAAAACACACTAGCTCCTGTGTTAGTGGGGTTCAGTAACGTCAGCTGTTCCCCTGCTGTGTGGATGGCAATGTCTCCTGCTGCCTCCACCTGCAAAAAACATCAGGCCTCTGCCTGCTCCATGCTTGATCCTGGGCTCCAACAACGCCAGTTGGTGTTCAGAAGTGCCGTCTTCACAGAGTAAAACACACTAGCTCCTGTGTTAGTGCGGTTCAGTAACGTCAGCTGTTCCCCTGCTGTGTGGATGGCAATGTCTCCTGCTGCCTCCACATGCAAAAAACATCAGGCCTCAGCCTGCTCCATGCTTGATCCTGGGCTCCAACAACGCCAGTTGGTGTTCAGAAGTGCCGTCTTCACAGAGAAAAACACACTAGCTCCTGTGTTAGTGGGGTTCAGTATCCTCAGCTGTTCCCCTGCTGTGTGGACGGCAATGTCTCCTGCTGCCTCCACATTCAAAAACCATCAGGCCTCTGCCTGCTCCATGCTTGATCCTGGGCTCCAACAACGCCAGTTGGTGTTCAGAAGTGCCGTCTTCACAGAGTAAAACACACTAGCTCCTGTGTTAGTGGGGTTCAGTAACGTCAGCTGTTCCCCTGCTGTGTGGACGGCAATGTCTCCTGCTGCCTCCACATACAAAAAACATAAGGCCTCAGCCTGCTCCATGCTTGATCCTGGGCTCCAACAACGCCAGTTGGTGTTCAAAAGTGCCGTCTTCACAGAGTAAAACACACTAGCTCCTGTGTTAGTGGGGTTCAGTAACGTCAACTGTTCCCCTGTTGTGTGGACGGCAATGTCTCCTGCTGCCTCCACATGCAAAAAACATCAGGCCTCAGCCTGCTCCATGCTTGATCCTGGGCTCCAACAACGCCAGTTGGTGTTCAGAAGTGCAGTCTTCACAGAGAAAAACACACTAGCTCCTGTGTTAGTGGGGTTCAGTAACGTGAGCTGTTCCTGTTGTGAGTTCATTTTCCCCTTCACCATTGAGGTCTGATGAACTCCCTCCTCTGGTGAAGGAAGGTAGTGAGGCTGATTACAAAGCACCTGAGCAGAATGATGATGACTAGAGTTGAGCGACTTTTGTTTTTTTAGGGTCGCGTTTCGTTTCGTGAAACCCGACTTTTCCAAAAGTCGGGTCGAGCAAGATCGTCCGAATATAGGGAAAAGTCGGGGTCGTCCAGAAACACGAAACCCAATGTAAGTCAATGGGGAATAAAAGTCGGCAGTGAGAGGAGGACAGGAAACACACCAACAGTGCCCATTTGAATGCCAAAAGCATCAATTCTTCTTACTTAAGCTTGTCAACCTTAATTAACTTCATAATACAAGTTACGCACTGAAAAATGGGGGTTATTTGGCTACAGACTGTGGGGGGGGAGGGCTGGCTCCAGGTTTCCATGTGCCCTGGGCGAAAGAGCGCCCCTTTAACACATACCACAACTCATCATGCTCCGATACGGCAGAGAAATAGCGGTATAGTACAATGAAAAATACCTCACTTTTTACATCTCATGACGAGGCCCATCTATTTCTCCATACAGAATCATTGGTCCCATATAATGTTTGAAACAGTATATGATGAGCTCCACATAATGCTACAGTATATGTTGGTCCCCATGGATGAAGCTCTACTGTCTTATGGGCCCAAATAATGCTCCAAACATAATGGGCCCCATTTCTAATGCTCTAGTGTATAATGGGCCCTGTAAATGCTGCTCCAGTGTCTGATGTCCAGCTTTGGAATGTTCCAGTGTATGGTAGGCCCCATCTATCATTCTCAGACGGTGTTAGGCCCAGTATGGATTGCACGTGATTGCACAAAGGTTAGAAAGGGTACCGTATCCCCAGATAACATGTATGGATAGCGTACACATTCAAAATATATGTCTCAGGAGGCAGGCTCAGGCGGTGTTAGGCCCAGTATGGATTGCACGTGATTGCACAAAGGTTAGAAAGGGTACCGTATCCCCAGATAACATGTATGGATAGCGTACACATTCAAAATATATGTCTCAGGAGGCAGGCTCAGACGGTGTTAGGCCCAGTATGGATTGCACGTGATTGCACAAAGGCTAGAAATAGAGTTGAGCGAAACGGGTCGAAAAATTTCAAAAGTCGCCGACTTTTGGCAAAGTCGGGTTTCATGAAACGAAACCCGACCCTAGGATGAGGTCGGCCACGAGGTCGGCGACTTACGCGCCAAAGTCGCGTTTCAAAAGTTTGTTTTGCGCTCTTTTTCAGCCAATCAGGATCCACGGACACTGTGGGCAACGTGATGACATAGGCACGGGTCACCACCATCTTTCAGAAGGGCATGCACGTGATTGGCTTGCTTTGGTGGGCGTCACAGGGGGTATAAAAGGGCGTGCACGCCGACCGCCATCTTACTTCTGCCGATCTTAGTATAGGGAGAGGTTGCTGCTGATTCTGTAGGGAGAGCGTTAGGCAGGGAAGAAGGCAAAAAAACTGCTTCTGCTGCTAGCGATTTGGCCTGCACAACACACCAGTCACTGTGTGTGCAGTGCAAGGGGAGGCTATATAGTGGTGTATCAGTGGTGTTGGTTGTTGGGCTGCCTTCTAAGGCTTCCTGACATTCCTGCATTGCTGTTTACCCACTGCTCCGCAAACTGCTTTTTTAAAAGCAATCCCAATTTTTTTTTTTTGTCCTGCTGAGAAGACAAAAAAACTGCTTCTGCTGCTAGCAATTTGGCCTGCACAACACACCAGTCACTGTGTGTGCAGTGCAAGGGGAGGCTATATAGTGGTGTATCAGTGGTGTTGGTTGTTGGGCTGCCTTCTAAGGCTTCCTGACATTCCTGCATTGCTGTTTACCCACTGCTCCGCAAACTGCTTTTTTAAAAGCAATCCAATCTCCCTTATCCTCTAGTCACTTTTGTCACAGCTGTGCCATCGAGCCTGTCACATAGCGCTCAGATATTCATTGGGCCTCACACAATCCAAAAGTGTCCAGTGTCCAAAAGTGTGTGCAGAGATTCAAAATCTCCCTTATCCTCTAGTCACTTTTGTCACAGCTGTGCCATCGAGCCTGTCACATAGCGCTCAGATATTCATTGGGCCTCACACAATCCAAAAGTGTCCAGTGTCCAAAAGTGTGTGCAGAGATTCAAAATCTCCCTTATCCTCTAGTCACTTTGGTCACAGCTGTGCCATCGAGCCTGTCACATAGCGCTCAGATATCAGTGGGCCTCACACAATCCAAAAGTGTCCAGTGTCCAAAAGTGTGTGCAGAGATTCAAAATCTCCCTTATCCTCTAGTCACTTTGGTCACAGCTGTGCCATCGAGCCTGTCACATAGCGCTCAGATATTCATTGGGCCTCACACAATCCAAAAGTGTCCAGTGTCCAAAAGTGTGTGCAGAGATTCAAAATCTCCCTTATCCTCTTGTCACTTTGGTCACAGCTGTGCCATCGAGCCTGTCACATAGCGCTCAGATATCAGTGGGCCTCACACAATCCAAAAGTGTCCATCCAGTGTCCAAAAGTGTGTGCAGAGATTCAAAATCTCCCTTATCCTCTACTCACTTTGGTCACAGCTGTGCCATCGAGCCTGTCACATAGCACTCAGATATCAGTGGGCCTCACACAATCCAAAAGTGTCCATCCAGTGTCCAAAAGTGTGTGCAGAGATTCAAAATCTCCCTTATCCTCTAGTCACTTTTGTCACAGCTGTGCCATCGAGCCTGTCACATAGCGCTCAGATATTCATTGGGCCTCACACAATCCAAAAGTGTCCAGTGTCCAAAAGTGTGTGCAGAGATTCAAAATCTCCCTTATCCTCTAGTCACTTTTGTCACAGCTGTGCCATCGAGCCTGTCACATAGCGCTCAGATATTCATTGGGCCTCACACAATCCAAAAGTGTCCAGTGTCCAAAAGTGTGTGCAGAGATTCAAAATCTCCCTTATCCTCTAGTCACTTTGGTCACAGCTGTGCCATCGAGCCTGTCACATAGCGCTCAGATATCAGTGGGCCTCACACAATCCAAAAGTGTCCAGTGTCCAAAAGTGTGTGCAGAGATTCAAAATCTCCCTTATCCTCTAGTCACTTTTGTCACAGCTGTGCCATCGAGCCTGTCACATAGCGCTCAGATATTCATTGGGCCTCACACAATCCAAAAGTGTCCAGTGTCCAAAAGTGTGTGCAGAGATTCAAAATCTCCCTTATCCTCTAGTCACTTTGGTCACAGCTGTGCCATCGAGCCTGTCACATAGCGCTCAGATATCAGTGGGCCTCACACAATCCAAAAGTGTCCAGTGTCCAAAAGTGTGTGCAGAGATTCAAAATCTCCCTTATCCTCTAGTCACTTTGGTCACAGCTGTGCCATCGAGCCTGTCACATAGCGCTCAGATATTCATTGGGCCTCACACAATCCAAAAGTGTCCAGTGTCCAAAAGTGTGTGCAGAGATTCAAAATCTCCCTTATCCTCTAGTCACTTTGGTCACAGCTGTGCCATCGAGCCTGTCACATAGCGCTCAGATATCAGTGGGCCTCACACAATCCAAAAGTGTCCAGTGTCCACAAGTGTCTGCAGAAATTCAAAATCTCCCCTGTCCTATAGACACTTTGTACCTTGTTTTACATTACTGTATAGTTTGTTGGATTTTGTCTACATTTCTACCAAAAATGAGGAAGGCTGGTGGAAGAGGCCGTGGAATTGGGCAGGGGTTGGCAGCTGGTAATGATGGTGTTGGTGGTGGATCTGATGGTAGTGGCAAGAGCAAAATAGGACCGAATGCAGGAGGTGCTGACCCTGCGTCATCGTCTGGCTACATAAGGCCTCGAACGCTTAGTTTTCTAGGAGTTGGCAAACCGCTTTTAAAGCCAGAGCATCAGGAAAAAGTTTTGTCTTACATTGCTGACTCAGCCTCCAGCTCTATCGCCTCCTCTTCTTCAGTTGTAAAAAGTAAAAGCACTGAGTCGTCATTGGAGGCTCATGTTCATGAACCACACCTTTCCTTGTGTCCTTCACCCCAACCATGATTGAAGGATGACGCAGGCCATACTACTGATTACTCCATGGAGCTGTTTTCACATACCATGCCTGGATTATCAAGTGAAATGGTGAATTACCCAGGCCAAGATGAATCTGACATGGAGTGCACTGATGCACAGCCGCTGATGGATTATTCTGCTGGTACATTCACTCAGAGCACTACATTGTCCTCACAGTGTACAGAGCCAGATTCTGACCCTGATGAGACTCAGGTGCCCCTTCCCGCACACTATACCACCATACACGGTGACACAGAGGAAGGTGCACATGACATAGAAGAGGAGGTGATGGATGACCCAGTTGTTGACCCAGATTGGCATCCATTGGGGGAAGAGGGTGCTGCTTCCAATAGCTCAGATGAGGAGCATCCACAGCAGACATCGACATTGCAACAGCTGTTATCTGGCAGGCCCGGAGCACTCCAAAGACAGGTTCCAAACATCAAAAGAGTTGCTGGACAGCTTGTCCAGAGGGTCAAAAGATCACAGCGTGCTAGGCCGCAAAATGTCTGCCAAAGTAGGAAGAGTGCAGTGTGGCACTTTTTTGAACAAAATCCTCATGATCATGCCAAGGTTATCTGTAAGAAGTGCGCAAAGACCTTTAGCCGAGGGAAAAATCTGAAAAATTTGAATACCAGTTGCATGCTTAGACATTTAACCAGCATGCACTTGCAAGCGTGGACACAACACCAAACCTCAAGTGCCACATGTGCAACTGATCACAACGAAGGTAGTCAGCAACGCTACATTGTTTCCCCCACTGTAAGCCCACCGGTTAGCACAGCAGCAAATGTTGAGGTGTCGTTGCAAGACCACAGCAGTCAGGGAATCCCACTGTTATATCAACGAAAGACTGATTCTAGGTCATCAGAAAGAACACCAACTCCATCACCATCATCAACCCTCTCTCAGTCCGCCCTGTCCACCGCTACTTCCACCATATGCAGCTCTCAAGTCCAGCTCACCCTCCCAGACACTATGAGTAGGTCAAGAAAGTACTCAGTCTCTCATCCGCGTACACTGGGTTTGAACGCCCACATTGCCAAACTAATCTCGCTTGAGATGATGCCCTTTCGGTTGGTGGAAAGCACAGCTTTCCGCGAACTCATGGCCTATGCAGTACCACGCTATGACCTACCCAGTCGCCACTTCTTCTCTCGCAAAGCCATCCCAGCCCTCCACCATCATGTGAAAGACCGCATTGTCCATGCACTCAAGCAGTCAGTGAGCGGAAAGGTGCTCCTCACAACTGATGCATGGTCCAGTCGGCATGGCCAGGGCCGTTACGTGTCCATCACTGCGCACTGGGTTAATGTGGTGGATGCAGGGTCCACAGGGGACAGCGGTGGTGGGACAGTGCTGCCTAGCCCACGGTATAGGAAACAGTTGGCTGTAGGCGTTCGACCCTCCTCCTCCTCCTCCAGAAGCGAAAGCTCGTCCACAGAGCGCAGTCGTACGAGCACTCCATCTGCAGCTGCCACTGTTGCACACGATGTGTCCCCCTATCAAGCAGCTAGTGGAAAGCGTCAGCAGGCTGTGTTGCAGATGATGTGTTTGGGCGACAGACACACCGCCGAGGTGCTGGCCGAGTACTTGAAGCGACAAACTGAGTCATGGCTGGGCAGTGTACATCTTGAGGCAGGCAAGGTAGTTAGTGATAACGGCCGTAATTTTGTGGCAGCCATAGCCCTTTCAAAACTCAGCCACATACCTTGCTTGGCTCACACCTTGAACCTGGTGGTGCAGTGCTTCCTCAAAAATTATCCGGAGTTAATTGCCCTGCTCCAGAAGGTGCGAAGACTGTGCGCGCACATCCGCCGGTCGCCTGTACACTCCGTTCGTATGCAGAAGCTGCAGCGATTGCTCCACCTTCCCAACCACCGCCTCATTATCGACATTGCAACAAGGTGGAACTCCACCCTGCACATGGTGGAGCGGCTGTGCGAGCAGAGGCAGGCCATAATGCATTTGTGGGAGGATACACGGCCAGGCACTTTGAGAGCAGACATGGAGTTGACAGGTGTGCAGTGGTCGAAGCTGAAAGACCTTTGTAAAGTCCTTCAGTGTTTTGAGGAATGCACACGGCTGGTAAGCGCAGACGACGCCATCCTAAGCATGAGCATCCCACTTAAGCGTCTGCTCATGCAAACTTTGACGCACCTTAAGGAGCAGGCGTCTGCAGCCAATGTTGATGAGGAGGAAGAGGAGGAGGGAATCCTTGATGACATTCAGCCATTGTCTGCTCAGGGACCTCTCCTGGACGAGGTGGAGGAAGAAAAGGAGGAGGAGGATGATGATGGGGATGATTACTTAGGGGAGGAGGATGCATCTCGTGGGGCAAGTGAAAATGTTGGCGTGGCAAGGTCTGGTACAGGGTTTGTGCATGACTGGAGGGATGTGGATTTGCCAGAAAGTGCTCCTCCACCCAGCACTCGCAGTGCATCATTGACACCGGGAACATTGGCCCACATGTCAGATTATGCCTTGCGGATCCTAAAAAGGGACCCCCGCATTGCCAAAATGATGAACGATGACGACTACTGGTTGGCCAGCATCCTGGATCCACGCTATAAAGGCAAATTACAAAACATCATGCCACAGGAGAACCTTGACCTAATATTGGCTAATAAACAAGCAACTCTGGTAAATCGGTTGCTTGAGGCATTCCCAGCACACAGCAGCGGTGATGGTTCTCACACGAGCCGTACGGGCCGGGTTCAGCTTGGCAGAGGTGTTCGTGGTGCACACAGCAGAAGTGGCGTTGGAGACAGGGGTTTCATGACAATGTTGTGGACTGATTTTTCAAATACCGCTCACACAACTGGTAATACTGCATCGATGGAAAGTGACAGGAGACAGCAGTTGTCAACTATGGTTACAAACTACTTTTCCTCCCATATCGATGTTCTCCCACACAGGTCATTCCCCTTTGACTATTGGGCCGCTAAACTGGACACCTGGCCTGAATTGGCCCAATATGCCTTAAAGGAGCTCGCTTGACCAGCTGCAAGTGTGCTATCGGAAAGAGTCTTCAGTGCAGCTGGATCAATCCTGACAGAAAAAAGCACCCGTCTGTCAACCCAAAATGTGGATGATCTAACCTTCATTAAAATGAACCACGCATGGGTTTCCAAGGATTTTGTCCCACCTTCCCCTGATGACACATAGGGTGACAGAAAAATGCTTGCTTTGGTCCACCTCTTCCTGGTACTTCACCTATTTCGCCTTTTGCATCAGCTGAATGTCCAACATCAACATATGCCACTTTCTAAAACTTCCTAACTGTGCTGCCTCGCCCCCCATGGCCGGGGTCACCACCTAGCGCACGGCACCGTGCGAGTGCCGTTGCCCTGGACAGGTGGGTAGGCCGACTCTTGGGCGCGGGCACTGGCACAGGGTCCCGCATAGTGCAATCAAGTGTCTCTGACGGTGGTGGTGCACACCCTCCGTCAGACACACCGCTGTACTATGAGGGGCCCAGTGCCAGTACCGACGCCCACGAGTGGGCCCCCCTTGCTTGGGCAGGTCCCCAGCATTTGCAATCTTTACCTCTCCCTGCTCCTCCGCTGTGTAATCTGGGCCGTCAAATCCATACTGTGCCTGACACCGTCTGAGCCTGCCTCCTGATGTATAGACATATATTTTGAATGTGTACGCTATCCATACATGTTATCCGGGGATACGGTACCCTTTCTAAACTTTGTGCAATCACGTGCAATCCATACTGGGCCTAACACCGTCTGAGCCTGCCTCCTGAGACATATATTTTGAATGTGTACGCTATCCATACATGTTATCCGGGGATACGGTACCCTTTCTAACCTTTGTGCAATCACGTGCAATCCATACTGGGCCTAACACCGTCTGAGCCTGCCTCCTGAGACATATATTTTGAATGTGTACGCTATCCATACATGTTATTCGGGGATACGGTACCCTTTCTAACCTTTGTGCAATCACGTGCAATCCATACTGGGCCTAACACCGTCTGAGCCTGCCTCCTGAGACATATATTTTGAATGTGTACGCTATCCATACATGTTATCCAGGGATACGGTACCCTTTCTAACCTTTGTGCAATCACGTGCAATCCATACTGGGCCTAACACCGTCTGAGCCTGCCTCCTGAGACATATATTTTGAATGTGTACGCTATCCATACATGTTATCCGGGGATACGGTACCCTTTCTAACCTTTGTGCAATCACGTGCAATCCATACTGGGCCTAACACCGTCTGAGAATGATAGATGGGGCCCACCATACACTGGAACATTCCAAAGGTGGACATCAGACACTGGAGCAGCATTTACAGGGCCCATTATACACTAGAGCATTAGAAATGGGGCCCATTATGTTTGGAGCATTATTTGGGCCCATAAGACAGTAGAGCTTCATCCATGGGGACCAACATATACTGTAGCATTATGTGGAGCTCATCATATACTGTTTCAAACATTATATGGGACCAATGATTCTGTATGGAGAAATAGATGGGCCTCGTCATGAGATGTAAAAAGTGAGGTATTTTTCATTGTACTATACCGCTATTTCTCTGCCGTATCGGAGCATGATGAGTTGTGGTTTGTGTTAAAGGGGCGCTCTTTCGCCCAGGGCACATGAAAACCTGGAGCCAGCCCTCCCCCCCCACAGTCTGTAGCCAAATAACCCCCATTTTTCAGTGCGTAACTTGTATTATGAAGTTAATTAAGGTTGACAAGCTTAAGTAAGAAGAATTGATGCTTTTGGCATTCAAATGGGCACTGTTGGTGTGTTTCCTGTCCTCCTCTCACTGCCGACTTTTATTCCCCATTGACTTACATTGGGTTTCGTGTTTCGGGACGACCCCGACTTTTCCCTATAATCGGACGATCTTGCTCGACCCGACTTTTGGAAAAGTCGGGTTTCACGAAACGAAACGCGACCCTAAAAAAACAAAAGTCGCTCAACTCTAGTTAGAAAGGGTACCGTATCCCCGGATAACATGTATGGATAGCGTACACATTCAAAATATATGTCTCAGGAGGCAGGCTCAGACGGTGTTAGGCCCAGTATGGATTGCACGTGATTGCACAAAGGTTAGAAAGGGTACCGTATCCCCGGATAACGTGTATGGATAGCGTACACATTCAAAATATATGTCTATACATCAGGAGGCAGGCTCAGACGGTGTCAGGCACAGTATGGATTTGACGGCCCAGATTACACAGCGGAGGAGCAGGGAGAGGTAAAGATTGCAAATGCTGGGGCCCTGCCCAAGCAAGGGGGGCCCACTCGTGGGCGTCGGTACTGGCACTGGGTCCCTCATAGTACAGCGGTGTGTCTGACGGCGGGTGTGCACCACCACCGTCAGAGACACTTGATTGCACTATGAGGGACCCTGTGCCAGTGCCCGCGCCCAAGAGTCGGCCTACCCACCTGTCCAGGGCAACGGCACTCGCACAGTGTCGTGCGCTAGGTGGTGACCCCGGCCATGGGGGGGGAGGCAGCACAGTTAGGGAGTTTTAGAAAGTGGCATATGTTGATGTTGGACATTCAGCTGATGCAAAAGGCGAAATAGGTGAAGTACCAGGAAGAGGTGGACCAAAGCAAGCCATTTTTCTGTCACCCTATGTGTCATTAGGGGAAGGTGGGACAAAATCCTTGGAAACCCATGCGTGGTTCATTTTAATGAAGGTTAGATCATCCATATTTTGGGTTGACAGACGGGTCCTTTTTTCTGTCAGGATTGATCCAGCTGCACTGAAGACTCTTTCCGATAGCACACTTGCAGCTGGGCAAGCGAGCTCCTGTAAGGCATATTGGGCCAATTCAGGCCAGGTGTCCAGTTTAGCGGCCCAATAGTCAAAGGGGAATGACCTGTGTGGGAGAACATCGATATGGGAGGAAAAGTAGTTTGTAACCATAGTTGACAACTGCTGTCTCCTGTCACTTTCCATCGATGCAGTATTACCAGTTGTGTGAGCGGTATTTGAAAAATCAGTCCACAACATTGTCATGAAACCCCTGTCTCCAACGCCACTTCTGCTGTGTGCACCACGAACACCTCTGCCAAGCTGCCCCCGGCCCGTACGGCTCGTGTGAGAACCATCACCGCTGCTCTGTGCTGGGAATGCCTCAAGCAACCGATTTACCAGAGTTGCTTGTTTATTAGCCAATATTAGGTCAAGGTTCTCCTGTGGCATGATGTTTTGTAATTTGCCTTTATAGCGTGGATCCAGGATGCTGCCCAACCAGTAGTCGTCATCGTTCATCATTTTGGCAAGGCGGGGGTCCCTTTTTAGGATCCGCAAGGCATAATCTGACATGTGGGCCAATGTTCCCGGTGTCAATGATGCACTGCGAGTGCTGGGTGGAGGAGCACTTTCTGGCAAATCCACATCCCTCCAGTCACGCACAAACCCTGTACCAGACCTTGCCACGCCAACATTTTCACTTGCCCCACGAGATGCATCCTCCTCCCCTAAATAATCATCCCCATCATCATCCTCCTCCTCCTCTTCTTCCTCCACCTCGTCCAGGAGAGGTCCCTGAGCAGACAATGGCTGAATGTCATCAAGGATTCCCTCCTCCTCTTCCTCCTCATCAACATTGGCTGCAGACGCCTGCTCCTTAAGGTGCGTCAAAGTTTGCATGAGCAGACGCATAAGTGGGATGCTCATGCTTAGGATGGCGTCGTCTGCGCTTACCAGACGTGTGCATTCCTCAAAACACTGAAGGACTTTACAAAGGTCTTTCAGCTTCGACCACTGCACACCTGTCAACTCCATGTCTGCTCTCAAAGTGCCTGGCCGTGTATCCTCCCACAAATGCATTATGGCCTGCCTCTGCTCGCACAGCCGCTCCACCATGTGCAGGGTGGAGTTCCACCTTGTTGCAATGTCGATAATGAGGCGGTGGTTGGGAAGGTGGAGCAATCGCTGCAGCTTCTGCATACGAACGGAGTTTACAGGCGACCGGCGGATGTGCGCGCACAGTCTTCGCACCTTCTGGAGCAGGGCTGTTAACTCCGGATAATTTTTGAGGAAGCACTGCACCACCAGGTTCAAGGTGTGAGCCAAGCAAGGTATGTGGCTGAGTTTTGAAAGGGCTATGGCTGCCACAAAATTACGGCCGTTATCACTAACTACCTTGCCTGCCTCAAGATGTACACTGCCCAGCCATGACTCAGTTTGTCGCTTCAAGTACTCGGCCAGCACCACGGCGGTGTGTCTGTCGCCCAATCACATCATCTGCAACACAGCCTGCTGACGCTTTCCACTAGCTGCTCGATAGGGGGACACATCGTGTGCAACAGTGGCAGCTGCAGATGGAGTGCTCGTACGACTGCACTTTGTGGACGAGCTTTCGCTTCTGGAGGAGGAGGAGGAGGAGGAGGGTCGAACGCCTACAGCCAACTGTTTCCTATACCGTGGGCTAGGCAGCACTGTCCCACCACCGCTGTCCCCTGTGGACCCTGCATCCACCACATTAACCCAGTGCGCAGTGATGGACACGTAACGGCCCTGGCCATGCCGACTGGACCATGCATCAGTTGTGAGGTGCACCTTTCCGCTCACTGACTGCTTGAGTGCATGGACAATGCGGTCTTTCACATGATGGTGGAGGGCTGGGATGGCTTTGGGAGAGAAGAAGTGGCGACTGGGTAGGTCATAGCGTGATACTGCATAGGCCATGAGTTCGTGGAAAGCTGTGCTTTCCACCAACTGAAAGGGCATCATCTCAAACGAGATTAGTTTGGCAATGTGGGCGTTCAAACCCAGTGTACGCGGATGAGAGACTGAGTACTTTCTTGACCTACTCATAGTGTCTGGGAGAGTGAGCTGGACTTGAGAGCTGCATATGGTGGAAGTAGCGGTGGACAGGGCGGACTAAGAGAGGGTTGATGATGGTGATGGAGTTGGTGTTCTTACTGATGGCCTAGAATCAGTCTTTCGTTGATATAACAGTGGGATTCCCTGACTGCTGTGGTCTTGCAATGACACCTCAACATTTGCTGCTGTGCTAACCGGTGGGCTTACAGTGGGGGAAACAATGTAACGTTGCTGACTACCTTCGTTGTGATCAGTTGCACATGTGGCACTTGAGGTTTGGTGTTGTGTCCACGCTTGCAAGTGCATGCTGGTTAAATGTCTAAGCATGCAACTGGTATTCAAATTTTTCAGATTTTTCCCTCGGCTAAAGGTCTTTGCGCACTTCTTACAGATAACTTGGCCTGATCAAGAGGATTTTGTTCAAAAAAGTGCCACACTGCACTCTTCCTACTTTGGCAGACATTTTGCGGCCTAGCACGCTGTGATCTTTTGACCCTCTGGACAAGCTGTCCAGCAACTCTTTTGATGTTTGGAACCTGTCTTTGGAGTGCTCCGGGCCTGCCAGATAACAGCTGTTGCGATGTCGATGTCTGCTGTGGATGCTCCTCATCTGAGCTATTGGAAGCAGCACCCTCTTCCCCCAATGGATGCCAATCTGGGTCAACAACTGGGTCATCCATCACCTCCTCTTCTATGTCATGTGCACCTTCCTCTGTGTCACCGTGTATGGTGGTATAGTGTGCGGGAAGGGGCACCTGAGTCTCATCAGGGTCAGAATCTGGCTCTGTACACTGCGAGGACAATGTAGTGCTCTGAGTGAATGTACCAGCAGAATCATCCATCAGCGGCTGTGCATCAGTGCACTCCATGTCATATTCATCTTGGCCTGGGTAATTCACCATTTCACTTGATAATCCAGGCATGGTATGTGAAAACAGCTCCATGGAGTAATCAGTAGTATGGCCTGCGTCATCCTTCAATCTTGGTTGGGGTGAAGGACACAAGGAAAGGTGTGGTTCATGAACATGAGCCTCCAATGACGACTCAGTGCTTTTACTTTTTACAACTGAAGAAGAGGAGGCGATAGAGCTGGAGGCTGAGTCAGCAATGTAAGACAAAACTTTTTCCTGATGCTCTGGCTTTAAAAGCGGTTTGCCAACTCCTAGAAAACTAAGCGTTCGAGGCCTTATGTAGCCAGACGATGACGCAGGGTCAGCACCTCCTGCATTCGGTCCTATTTTGCTCTTGCCACTACCATCAGATCCACCACCAACACCATCATTACCAGCTGCCAACCCCCGCCCAATTCCACGGCCTCTTCCACCAGCCTTCCTCATTTTTGGTAAAATGTAGACAAAATCCAACAAACTATATAGTAATGTAAAACAAGTTACAAGGTGTATATAGGACAGGGGAGATTTTGAATTTCTGCAGACACTTGTGGACACTGGACACTTTTGGATTGTGTGAGGCCCACTGATATCTGAGCGCTATGTGACAGGCTCGATGGCACAGCTGTGACCAAAGTGACTAGAGGATAAGGGAGATTTTGAATCTCTGCACACACTTTTGGACACTGGACACTTTTGGATTGTGTGAGGCCCACTGATATCTGAGCGCTATGTCACAGGCTCGATGGCACAGCTGTGACCAAAGTGACTAGAGGATAAGGGAGATTTTGAATCTCTGCACACACTTTTGGACACTGGACACTTTTGGATTGTGTCAGGCCCACTGATATCTGAGCGCTATGTGTCAGGCTCGATGGCACAGCTGTGACCAAAGTGACTAGAGGATAAGGGAGATTTTGAATCTCTGCACACACTTTTGGACACTGGATGGACACTTTTGGATTGTGTGAGGCCCACTGATATCTGAGCGCTATGTGACAGGCTCGATGGCACAGCTGTGACCAAAGTGACTAGAGGATAAGGGAGATTTTGAATCTCTGCACACACTTTTGGACACTGGACACTTTTGGATTGTGTGAGGCCCAATGAATATCTGAGCGCTATGTGACAGGCTCGATGGCTCAGCTGTGACAAAAGTGACTAGAGGATAAGGGAGATTGGATTGCTTTTAAAAAAGCAGTTTGCGGAGCAGTGGGTAAACAGCAATGCAGGAATGTCAGGAAGCCTTAGAAGGCAGCCCAACAACCAACACCACTGATACACCACTATATAGCCTCCCCTTGCACTGCACACACAGTGACTGGTGTGTTGTGCAGGCCAAATCGCTAGCAGCAGAAGCAGTTTTTTTGTCTTCTTCCCTGCCTAACGCTCTCCCTACAGAATCAGAAGCAACCTCTCCCTATACTAAGATCGGCAGAAGTAAGATGGCGGTCGGCGTGCACGCCCTTTTATACCCCCTTTGACGCCCACCAAAGCAAGCCAATCACTTACATGCCCTTCTGAAAGATGGTGGTGACCCGTGCCTATGTCATCACGTTGCCCACAGTGTCCGTGGATCCTGATTGGCTGAAAAAGAGCGCAAAACAAACTTTTGAAACGCGACTTTGGCGCGTAAGTCGCCGACCTCGTGGCCGACCTCATCCTAGGGTCGGGTTTCGTTTCATGAAACCCGACTTTGCCAAAAGTCGGCGACTTTTGAATTTTTTCGACCCGTTTCGCTCGACTCTAATGATGACTGTGTGACTGGGATTGCTGACTGGATATAAGGCAGCCGACGCCCTTCTGCCTTGCGGGTGATTACTCTTAGGGATTCTTGGAGACCAGTCTGATTCCTGCTCCTCAAAAGCTAAGTTTTCTGCTCTACTTTTTGCATTTGTGTTTTGGTTTGGTTCTGCCTTGTTTTTCTGGATTTCTGCCTTTCCCTGCTGGGTGAGCTGTATTCCTTTTTGCTCTGTCTTCAAATAAAACCTGAGTACTGATATAGTCTTTCAGAAGCCTAGCGTCTTCAGGGCTTTTTTCCCTATCAGTCTGTTGGCTCTTGTTTTTGAGAGGGTTTTGGTGGATTGCAGACAGCAGCTTTTCTATTCTGTCCTATTTAGTTAGCTTGGGCCCCATCATTTGCTCAGCCTATCTTTCTATCTGTGTGAGTGTTTTTTCATCTTGCTTCACCGTCATTATATGTTGGGGGCTGCCTATTGCTTTGGGGTCTGCTCTGGGGCAGTTTAGATTTCCCTTTCTGTCTTTAGGCTATGTAGTTCTCCGGCTGTGATCGAGGGGTCTAGAGCACCGTAGGAACCCCCCACGGCTGCTGCTAGTTGTTGTTGTTAGGTTCAGGGGTCTGCAATCCGATAGCTGTCAACTTCTCTGGTTTTCTGGACTTATCTAGTATTTCTGTTTTTGCCTCCTACGGTGACTCATTCATAACAGAATCACCCTCCATACCGCAGATCTTAGGGTACTCAATAGCAGGAAAGAATTGTAAAAATAAAAAGTGTGTATATTTTTTCCTCTATATCTCTGAAGCCGTAGGGGGAATTTTTTTTCTCTCAATGGAGATAAAGCAATTGTCTGATCATGTGGAGCAGCTCACTATGGAAGTGCGGGGAATTTACGCCTACCTTGCTTATTCACATGCTGCTGAACCAAAGATCCCTACTCCTGATGTGTTTTTTGGGGATCGGTCTAAATTTTTGAATTTCAAAAATAATTGTAAATTATTTTTTGCCTTGAAGCCTAACTCGTCAGGGAGCTCCGCGCAGCAGGTTAAAATTGTCATCTCTTTCTTGCGTGGCGATCCCCAGGATTGGGCGTTTTCTTTAAAACCAGATGATACTATTCTGACTAATGTGAACGCATTTTTTCAAGCCTTGGGGTTGTTGTATGACAAACCTAATGCTATTGATCAGGCTGAAAAGACCCTGTTGGCATTGAGCCAGGGTCGAGATTCAGCAGAATTGTACTGTCAAAAATTCCAAAAGTGGGCGGTCCCTACTACCTGGAATGATAATGCCTTGGCAGCTCTCTGTCGGAAGGGTTTGTCAGAAGCCGTAAAAGATACTATGGTGGGATTTCCTGTTCCCTCTGGTCTTGACGATTCTATGTCATTAGCCATTCAGGTTGATCGGCGTTTACGTGAACGCAGGACTGCACGAGAGGTGTTGCCACCTGTTGAACAAGTGTCTGAACCTATGCAATGTGATAGAGTTTTGTCCAGTGAGCAACGTCAGGAGTTCAGAAGGCGTAATAAGCTGTGTTTTTTTTGTGGAGATGCCTTGCATATTATTTCTGTCTGTCATAAACGAGAGAAACGTTTTGCACACACGTTTTCTGTGGGTGGTGTTCAACCTAAGTTTCTTCTGGCAATTACTCTGATCTGCTCCCTGTCCATATAATGACTGTGAAGCAAGATGGAAAAACACTAACACAGATAGAAAGATAGGTTGAGCAAATGATGGGGCCCAAGCTAACTAAATAGGACAGGATAGAAAAGCTGCTGTCTGCAATCCGCAAAAACCCTATCCAAAAATGTACCAAAAGACTGATAGGAAAAACAGGCCCTGAAGTCGCTAGGCTTCAAAAAGACTATATCAGCACTCAGGTACATTCTGAAGACATAGCCAGAGATCAACAAATCAGAGACAAAAATGGAATTCAGCTCACCCCCGGTCGGGGATGGCTGAACTCCAAAAAACAAGGCAAACAAAACCAGAACTAAAGTGTACAAAAACTTAGCTTTGAGAAGCAGAAATCAGACTGGTCTCCAAGAATCCAGCAGGAAAATCACCAGCAAGGCAGCAGGGCGTCGGCTGCCTTATATCCAGTCATCAGTTCCTGTGACCCAGTCATCATCTACCTGCTCAGCTGTTTGGTAATCAGCCTCACTACCTTCCTTCACCAGAAGAGGGAGTTCATCAGACCTCACTGGTGAAGGGAAAAATGAACTCACAACAGTACCTCCCCCTTGAGGAGGGGTCACCGAACCCTCATCCATGCCACCAGGGCGATCAGGGTGAGCCCAATGAAAGGCACACACCAATCTTTCGGCATGAATATCAGAGGCAGAGACCCAGGAATTATCCTCCTGACCATAACCCTTCCACTTAACCAAATACTGGAGTCTCCGTCTAGCCAGACGGGAATCCAGTATCTTCTCTACCTCATACTCCATGCTACCTTCAACCAATACAGGGTCAGGAGGTGCCACCCCAGGAACTACTGGTTCAACAAATCTCTTCAACAAGGACTTATGGAACACATTATGAATCTTAAATGTGACAGAAAGAGCCAACCGAAAAGAGACCGGATTAATAATCTCCAAAATCTTGTAAGATCCAATAAATCTAGGCTTAAACTTAGGAGAAGCCACCTTCATAGCGATATTTTTTGATGACAACCAAACCATATCACCCACCTTAAACTGGGGGCCAATGGTCCTATGCCGGTTGGAAAACCGCTGGGCCTTTTCCTGGGAGGGAGACAACTTATCCACCACTTGGTCCCAGATCTGGTGCATTCTCTCCACCACAGTGTCAACACCTGGGCAGGCAGAAGGCTCCACCTGCCCTGAAGAAAATCGAGGATGAAACCCAAAGTTACAAAAAAAAGGTGACATCAAGGTGGCAGAACTAGTTCTATTATTTAAAGCAAATTCGGCCAAGGGCAAAAATGAAACCCAATCATCCTGATCAGCAGAAATAAAATATCTCAAATACGACTCCAAAGTCTGGTTTGTTCTCTCCGTCTGCCCATTGGTCTGAGGGTGAAACGCAGAGGAGAAGGACAACTGAATTCCCAGCTTGGAACAGAAAGTCCTCCAAAATCTAGACACAAACTGAACTCCTCTGTCAGACACAATATTCTCAGGAATCCTGTGCAAGCGAACTACCTGTTGCAAAAACAAGGGCACCAATTCAGAGGAAGATGGCAACTTAGGGAGTGGTACAAGATGGACCATCTTAGAGAATCTATCACAAATTACCCAAATAACAGTCATTCTCTGAGAGACAGGCATATCAGAGATAAAATCCATTGAAATAAGGGTCCATGGCCTCTTGGGCACCGGCAAAGGCATCAACAACCCACTAGAGCGAGAACAAGGTTTAGACCGGGAGCAAGTCCCACAGGACTGCACAAAATTCCTGACATCACGAGACAAGGCGGGCCACCAAAAAGACTGACTCACCAGATCTCTAGTACCAAAAATACCTGGATGACCAGCCAATGCAGAGCAATGAACTTCAGACATCACTCTCTTCCTACACTGGTCAGGAACATACAACTTTCCACTGGGACAATGCTCAGGTTTGTCCTCCTGAAACTCTTCCAGAGCACGTCTCAAATCGGTCAAGATGGCAGAAAGAACTACCCCCTCGCCTAAGATGGTAGCAGGTTTGGTCACAACAGGAGAATCAGCAAAGAAACTTCTAGAGAGGGCGTCTGCCTTCACATTCTTAGTGCCAGGAAGAAAAGAGACCACAAAATCAAAACATGTGAAAAAAAAGGCCCACCTAGCCTGTCTAGGATTCAAGCGTTTGGCCGACTACAGATAAATCAAATTCTTGTGGTCAGTAAGGACCACGACCTGGTGTTTAGCTCCCTCCAACCAATGTCTCCACTCCTCAAATGCCCATTTCATGGCCAACAGTTCCAGATTCCCCACATCATAGTTACGTTCGGATGGGGAGAACTTTCGGGAAAAGAAAGCACAGGGATTCATTTTAGATGTCACAGGATCTTTTTGGGACAAAACAGCTCCTGCACCAACCTCAGAGGCGTCCACCTCTACCTGAAACGGGAGTGAGACATCAGGTTGCCGCAGAACCGGAGCCGAAGTGAATCTTCGCTTCAGCTCCTGAAAGGAAGAAACAGCCTCCGGAGACCAATTCAGCACATCAGCACCCTTCTTAGTCAAATCAGTCAATGGCTTAGCAATACTAGAAAAATTAGCTATAAATTTCCGATAAAAATTAGCAAAACCCAAAAACTTCTGGAGGGCCTTCAAAGAAGTGGGCTGAACCCAATCATAAATGGCCTGTACCTTGGCCGCGTCCATTTCAATAGTTGACGGAGACAAAATGAATCCCAAAAATGAAATCTTCTGTACCCCAAAAAGGCATTTCGATCCCTTGACATACAGGGAATTCTCCCTCAAAATCCGGAACACAGTCCGAACATGTTCCACATGAGAGTCCCAATCCTTGGAAAAGATCAAAATATCATCCAGATAGATAATCAAAAATGTATCCACAAAGTCTCGGAAAATATCGTTCATGAAGGACTGGAAGACAGAAGGGGCATTAGTGAGCCCAAAAGGCATCACCAGATACTCAAAATGTCCCTCCGGAGTATTAAACGCCGTCTTCCATTCATCCCCATGCATAATGCGAATAAGATTATACGCCCCCCTGAGGTCAAGCTTGGTAAACCAACAAGCACCTTTAACTCTGGAGAATAGATCAGAAATCAGGGGTAACGGATACTGATATTTAACAGTAATTTTGTTGAAGGCACGATAGTCAATACAAGGCCTTAATGAACCTTCTTTTTTAGCCACGAAAAAAACCCAGCACCTAAGGGTGAAGAGGATGGTCTAATATGACCCTTCTCCAAAGACTCCTTAATATAGGATCGCATAGCCTCGTGCTCGGGTACAGATAAATTGAAAAGCCGTCCCTTGGGAAATTTACACCCCGGGCTCAGCTCAATTGCACAGTCATAACTCCTATGAGGAGGCAAAGACGCAGACTCATTCTCACTAAATACATCAGAAAAGTCAGCCAAATTGTCAGGAACATCATGCGACTGGGAAGAGGTGGAGAAAACAGGAGCATCACTAAGGGCACACCGACAACCCCAACTCACCACAGACACAGATTTCCAATCCAAAACTGGATTATGGATTTGCAACCAGGGAAACCCCAGAACAATGGTATCATGCAAATTATGCAACACCAAAAATCTGCAATTTTCTTGATGGTCTGGGGCGACCCACATTACCACCTATATCCAAAACTGAGGTTTATTTTTCGCCAAAGGAGTCGCATCAATACCCCTCAAAGGGATAGGTGTCCGCAAAGGCGTCATAGGAAATCCACAACGTTTAGCAAAATCCAAGTCCATCAGGTTCAGAGCTGCTCCCGAATCCACAAAAGCCTTGGCGGAAAATGTGGACAGGGAGCAGATCAGAGTAATTGCCAGAAGAAACTTAGGTTGAACACCACCCACAGAAAACGAGTGAGCACAACGTTTCTCTCGTTTAGGGCAGACAGAAATAATATGCGAGGCATCTCCACAAAAAAAACACAGCTTATTATGCCTTCTGAACTCCTGATGTTGCGCCCTGGACAAAACTCTATCACATTGCATAGGTTCAGACATTTGTTCAACATGTGGCAACACCTCTCGTGCGGTCTTGCGTTCACGCAAACGCCGATCAACCTGAATGGCTAATGACATAGAATCGTCAAGACCAGAGGGAACAGGAAATCCCACTATAGTATCTTTTACGGTTTCTGACAAACCCTTCCGAAAGAGAGCTGCCAAGGCATCATCATTCCAGGTAGTAAGGACCGCCCACTTTCGGAATTTTTGACACTACAACTCTGCAGAATCCCGACCTTGGCTCAATGCCAACAGGGCCTTTTCAGCCTGATGAATAGCATTAGGTTCATCATGCAACAACCCCAAGGCTTGAAAAAATGCATCCACATTATTTAGAATAGGATCACCAGGTTTTAAAGAAAACGCCCAATCCTGGGGACCGCTGCGCAGCAAAGAGATGACAATTTTAACCCGCTGCGCGGAGCTCCCCAAAGAGTTAGGCTTCAAGGCAAAAAATAATTTACAATTATTCCTGAAATTCAAAAATTTAGACCGATCCCCAAAAAACACATCAGGAGTAGGGATGTTTGGTTCAGCAGCATGTGAATGAGTAAGATAGGCGCAACTTCCCCGCACTTCCGCAGCGAGCTGCTCCACACGATCAGACAATTGCTTCATCGCCATTGAGAGAAAAAATTCCCCCTACGGCCTCAGAGATATAGAGGAAAAAATATACACAAAGAAATTCTGACAATTTTTTTTTTTATACAATTCTTTCCTGCTATTGAGTATCCTAGGATCTGCGGTATGGCTGGTGATTCTGTTATGGATGAGTCGCCGAAGGAGGAAAAAACAAAAATAATAGCTAAGTCCAGAAAACCAGAGAAGTTGGCAGCTATCGGATTGCAGACCCCTGAACCTATCCACAACAACTAGCAGTAGCCATGGGGGGTTCCTACAGGGCCCTAGACCCCTCGATCACAGCCGGAGAACTAAATTAGCCTAAAGACAGAAAGGGGAAATCTAAACTGCCCCAGAGCAGACCCCAAAGCAATGGGCAGCCCCCAACATATAATGACTGTGAAGCAAGATGAAAAACACTAACACAGATAGAAAGATAGGTTGAGCAAATGATGGGGCCCAAGCTAACTAAATAGGACAGGATAGAAATCTGCTGTCTGCAATCTGCAAAAACCCTATCCAAAAATGTACCAACAGACTGATAGGAAAAACAGGCCCTGAAGTCGCTAGGCTTCAAAAGACTATATCAGCACTCACGTATATTCTGAAGACATAGCCAGAGATCAACAGATCAGAGACAAAAATGGAATTCAGCTCACCCCCGGCCGGGGACGGCTGAACTCCAAAAAACAAGGCAAACAAAACCAGAACTAAAGTGTACAAAAAGCAGAGCACAACTTAGCTTTGAGAAGCAGAAATCAGACTGGTCTCCAAGAATCCAGCAGGAAAATCACCAGCAAGGCAGCAGGGCGTCGGCTGCCTTATATCCAGTCATCAGTTCCTGTGACCCAGTCATCATCTACCTGCTCAGCTGTTTGGTAATCAGCCTCACTACCTTCCTTCGCCAGAAGAGGGAGTTCATCAGACCTCACTGGTGAAGGGAAAAATGAACTCACAACACTAGCTCCTGTGTTAGTGGGGTTCAGTAACATCAGCTGTTCCCCTGCTGTGTGGACGGCAATGTCTCCTGCTGCCTCCACATGAAAAAAAAACATCAGGCCTCAGCCTGCTCCATGCTTGATCCTGGGCTCCAACAACGCCAGTTGGTGTTCAGAAGTGCCGTCTTCACAGAGAAAAACACACTAGCTCCTGTTTTAGTGGGGTTCAGTAACGTCAGCTGTTCCCCTGCTGTGTGGACGGCAATGTCTCCTGCTGCCTCCACATGCAAAAAACATAAGGCCTCAGCCTGCTCCATGCTTGATCCTGGGCTCCAACAACGCCAGTTGGTGTTCAGAAGTGCCGTCTTCACAGAGAAAAACACTCTAGCTCCTGTGTTAGTGGGGTTCAGTAACGTCAGCTGTTCCCCTGCTGTGTGGAAGACAAAGTCTCCTGCTGCCTCCAAAATCTCACTACATCTTATTTTCTACTCACTCCAGGTAGGCCTCAGCCTGCTCCATGATTGATCCTGGGCTTCAACACAGCCAGTTGTTGCTTGGAAGTGCCGTCCGCACAGAGAGAAACACTAGCTCCTGTGTCAGTGGGGTTCAGTAACGCCAGCTGCTCCCCTGCTGTGTGGATGGCAAAGTCTCCTGCTGCCTACACAGTCACACTACTACTGTTTTTAACCGTGCTCCACTTAGGCCTTTGGCTCCACTGTCTCTAGTATTTCCCCTGGCCTCCAACCCCGCCAGTTGCTGCTCTGAAGTGGCGTCTGCACAATCCACACTTGTTCCTGTGTTACTGGGGCTCAGTCACGTCAGTTGATCCCCTGATGTGTGTCCGGCAATGTCTCCTGCTCTGTCCACATTCCCATTACTAGTAGTGGGAATGTGGACAGAGCAGGAGACCTTGCCGGACACACATCAGGGGATGAACTGACGTGACTGAGCCCTTGTAGCCCAGGAACAAGTGTGGATTGTGCATTCGCCACTTCAGAGCAGCAACTGGCGGGGTTGGAGGCCAGGGGAAATGCTAGAGACAGTAGAGCCAGAGGCCTAAGTGGAGCATGGTTACATCAGTAGTAGTGTACAACCGATATAAAACTTGCATCAAGTAGGCCTCAGCCTGCTCCATGATTGATCCTGGGTTTCCACACAGCCAGTTGTTGCTCAGAAGTGCCGTCTGCACAGAGAAAAACACATGCTCCAGTGTTTGTGGTGTTCCGTGGCGCCAGCTGCTCCCCTGCTGTGTGGACGACAAAGTCTCCTGCTGGCTCCAATTTCACACTACATCTTATTTACTACTCACTTCAAGTAGGCCTCAGCCTGCTGCATGATTGACCCTGGGCTCCAACATCGCCAGTTGCTGCTCAGAAGTGTCTTTGGCACGGGTACTCCCTCCTGCCCAGCCTGGTTCCAGCACGTCTGATGTTTCCGGGGATTGTGAACGTCACTTTGCCACCAATACGTTGTCCTGTCGTGTTGCGGTCGGGTTAGCCGAGTCTATGGTGCCTGCAGTTTCGGTGCTTCCTAGGTGGGCTGCGGGTTCTGGTAATAAAGCCTGGTTCCGTAGTGCCAATAGGACAAGCACCCCCTGTTGGACTGTGGGTTTCGGTAACTGCGTCCTGCTCGCGGCCTTGCAATTTTGTTTATTATGGGTACCTTGTGCTACCCATCCGGGTTCCATCACTGTCAGCTGGTTCTCGGCAGTGCCTCTGGCCTAGGTGCCTCCTCGGTATCCAAGTTCCAGCAACGTCTGCTGGTCCTTGGTAGTGCTTTGAAGCACAGGTACCTCCTGCTTAGTAACTGTGTTCCAGCACTGTCAGCTGGTCCATGGTTGTGCCATTGGCTCTTGTTCCTTCTGCTGCCCCTCCGGGTTCCAGCACCGTCAGCTGGTCCTCGCTAGTTCCATTTGCTCTTGTTCCTTCTGCTACCCATCCGGGTTCCTGTGCCGTCAGCTGGTTCTCGGCAGTTCCTCAGCCTTCTTGTACCTTCTGCTACTTTTCCAAGTTCAAGATTGTGGAAATGGTTTTTGGTTCTCACTCTGGATCTCCCTGACGATGACCCTGAAGACGACGACCCTGAAGACCACACCGAAGAAGACCAAAAATATGACCCTGAAGAAGATGACCAAGAGGACAAAGAACATGAAGACAACCACCAAGATGCAGAACAACAAGAGACAGAAGACCAAGAAGCAGACAAACCAAAATCAGAAGAATATTAAGCATAAGACTAAAAATCAGAGCAAATGATGTTATCTAAATTATAAGCAGAAGAAGACTAAGCAGTGTATGGGGGTGAGTCCGTTCCTCCTCGTGGTGCCCCTGGAAAATGGCTGCTGCTGCAGGCCAAACTGAACATGGACAAATCCTGTTGTAAATCTTTTGTGACAGGCAGAACGGAAGGTGTAATCTTCAAACTTTTATAGATAACAACTACAGGAATGCCTGTCACAAATAAGAATATGATGAAGAAGAAGAATAGGAAGAAGATGAAGAAGTAGAATATGAAGAAGAATAATCGTTGAATAAGAAGAATAATGTACAAAAAAAGAATAATAGGAAGAAGGTGAAGAAGAAGAAGATGAATAAGGTGAAGAAGAAGTTGATGAAAAAGATGCTGCTGCTGCTGCTGCTGAGGATGATGAAGGAGAAAGTGTGGGAGAAGTAAAAAAGAAGGTGAAGAGCATGGAAGTAGTGAAACATACATATCTGACAAAATATAAAAGAGGTTAACATAGTCAATATCTTTGTAACTCCGAACGTCTTTAAAAAAAAAAATTTAATTCCTGCTATTCCATTTGATTGGGCTAAACCTCTATGGCTTTAATGTCTCCTACACCTCCCACAATACATTCTACATTATTATTAGTTGTTTTTCTTCATGTAGAATTAACCTACAAGGAAAGAAAGGTTTTTCTTTAATTCCGATATTTCTGTTCCATTGACTTGAATGGGACTTCCGGGATCGGAATCGGCGATACCCGATACTTTTTTTATATCGGCCGATTCAATCCGATCCGATATTTTTCAATATCGGGTGGTATCGCTCAACACTAGTTATGGATCTTGAACGTAACTGGAAGAGCCAATCGAAACGAAACAGGATTAAGAATTTCCAAAATGTTATAAGAACCAATAAATCTTGGCTTAAATTTAGGAGATGCAACCTTCATAGGAATATTCTTAGACGACAACCAAACCATATCACCCACTTTAAACCAGGGACCAATGGTCCTATGCCGGTTGGAAAATCGCTGGGCCTTTTCCGGAGAAAGTGACAACTTATCCACCACTTGGTCCCATATCTGCTGCATTCTCTTAACCACAGTGTCCATGCCTGGACAGGACGAAGATTCCACTTGCCCTGAAGAGAACCGAGGATGAAACCCAAAATTACAGAAAAAGGGTGACATCAAAGTGGCAGAACTAGCTCTATAGTTCAGTGCGAATTCGGCCAAGGGCAAAAATGAGATCCAATCATCCTGATCAGCAGATATAAAACATCTCAAATAAGACTCCAAGGTCTGGTTTGTTCTCTCAGTCTGTCCATTGGTCTGGGGATGAAACACGGAGAAGGATAACTGAATTCCCCGATTGGAACAAAAGGCTTTCCAGAATCTGGAAACAAACTGGAATCCTCTGTTGGACACAATGTTCTCAGGAATCCCATGTAACTGAACCACCTGTTGTAAAAACAAGGGCACCAACTCAGCGGAAGATGGCAACTTTGAGAGTGGTACAAGATGGACCATCTTCGAAAATCTATCACAAATCACCCAGATAACAGTCATTCTCTGAGAGACAGGAAGATCAGAAACAAAATCCATTGAGATATGGGTCCATGGCCTCTTGGGCACCAGCAAGGGCATCAGCAAACCACTAGAACGAGAACAGAGTTTAGACCGAGAACAAGTCCTACAGGACTGTACAAAATTCCTGACGTCACGAGATAAGGCAGTCCACCAAATGGACAGACTCACCAAATCTCTGGTACCAAAAATACCTGGATGACCAGCCAATGCGGAGCAATGAATCTCAGACATCAATCTCTTTCTCCACTGGTCAGGAACATACAATTTTCCCATAGGGCAACGCTCAGGTTTATCCTCCTGAAATTCCTCCTGGGCGCGTCTCAAATCGGGCGAAATGGCAGAAAGAACTACCCCCTCACCTAGGATGGTAGTAGGCTCGGTCACACTAAGAGAATCAGCAAAGAAACTCCTAGAAAGGGCATCTGCCTTAACATTCTTAGTGCCCGGAAGAAAAGAGACCACAAAATTAAAACGCGTGAAAAACAATGCCCATCTAGCCTGTCTAGGATTCAAGCGTTTGGCCGACTCCAGATAAATCAAATTCTTGTGATCGGTGAGGATCACAACTTAATGTCCAGCTGCCTCCAACCAATGTCTCCACTCCTCAAATGCCCACTTCATGGCCAACAATTCCCGATTCCCCACGTCATAGTTGCGTTCTGAAGGGGAGAACTTTCGAGAAAAGAAGGCACAGGGATTCATCTTAGAAGTCACAGGGTCTTTTTGGGACAAAACAGCTCCTGCACCAATCTCAGAAGCATCTACCTCCATCTGAAATGGAAGTGAGACATCAGGTTGCCGTAAAACTGGAGCTGAAGTAAATCTCTGCTTAAGCTCCTGAAATGCCTCAGGAGACCAATTCAGCACATCAGCGCCCTTCTTGGTCAGATCAGTCAGTGGTTTGACAATACCAGAAAAATTACCTATAAATTTACAATAGAAATTAGCAAAACCCAAAAACTTCTAGAGGGCCTTCAAAGAAGTGGGCTGAATCCAATCATAAATGGCCTGTACCTTGGCCGGGTCCATTTCAATAGTCGATGGAGATAAGATAAATCCCAAAAATGAAATCCTCTGTACACCAAAGAGGCATTTCGATCCCTTAACAAACAGGGAATTCTCTCTCAAAATCCGGAACACAGTCCGGACGTGTTCCACATGAGAATTACAATCACTAGAAAAGATCAAAATATCATCCAGATAGATGATCAAAAACTTATCCACAAAGTCACGGAAAATATCATTCATAAAGGACTGGAAGACACAAGGGGCATTAGTGAGCCGAAAAGGCATCACCAGATACTTAAAATGTCCCTCCGGAGTATTAAACGCCGTTTTCCATTCATCCCCGTGCTTGATGCGAATAAGATTATACGCCCCCCTGAGGTTAAGCTTAGTAAACCAGCAGGCACTCTTAACTCTGGAGAATAAATCAGACATCAGAGGTAATGGGTACTGATATTTAACCATCATCTTTTTAAGGGAACGAAAATCAATAGACGGTCTTAATGAACCATCTTTCTTGGCCACAAAAAAAAAACCCAGCACCTAAAGGTGACGAGGATGGTCTAATATGACCCTTCTCCAATGACTCCTTATTATAGGATCGCATAGCATCATGTTCAGGTACTGATAAGTTGAAAAGCCGACCCTTGGGAAATTTACACCCAGGCATCAACTCAATTGCACAGTCATAACTCCTATGAGGAGGCAAAGACGCAGACTTGCTCTCACTAAATACTTCAGAAAAATCGGCTAGATAATCAGGAGGAGAGGTGGAGAAAACAGGAGCGTCCCTAAGAGCACACTGACAACCCCAACTCACCACAGACCCAGATTTCCAATCCAAAACTGGATTATGAGTTTGCAACCAAGGAAAACCCAGAACAATAGTATCATGCAAATTATGTAGCACCAAAAATATACAATTTTCTTGGTGGTCTGGGGCAACCCGCATCGTCACCTGGGTCCAAAACTGAGGTTTAAATCACAAAACTCAAGATAAAAAGCAGACGGCACCGCTGTTACCGTATGACTTCAAATGATGTGCGGCATACAGAAGCCCAGCAGCTGGGAATCTCAGGTGCCTGACCTGGAAACAGTCAATCCTGGGAATCCATGCAAAGAGAAAAGGTCGCACTCATCGAGATCGAGGTTTCACTGATTTATTGACATATCATGAACATGTCAAGTCGGGGGAGTGACATAAGGAGTGCAAGAAAGGCTGACTCCTTATGTCACTCCCCCGACTTGACATGTTCATGATATGTCAATAAATCAGTGAAACCTCGATCTCGATGAGTGCGACCTTTTCTCTTTGCATCAAAACTGAGGTTTATTCTCCACCATCAATACCCCTCAAAGGAATAGGCGTCCGCAGAGGCGTCATGGAAAAACCACAACGTATAGCAAAGTCCAAATCCATCAGATTCATCGCTGCTCCTGAATCCACAAAAGTCTTCGTGGAAAATGTGGATAAGGAGCAGATCAGTGTAATTGCCAAAAGAAACTTAGGTTGTATACTGCCCACAGCAAATGTGTGTGCAAAACGTTTCTCTCGTTTTGGGCAGACAGAAATAATATGAGAGACGTCTCCACAGAAAAAGCACAGCTTATTACGCCTTCTAAACTCCTGACGTTGCGCCCTAGACAAAACTCTATCACATTGCATAGGTTCAGACATTTGACCAAAAGGTGGCAGCTCCTCTCGTGTAGTTTTGCATTCACGTAAACGACGATCAATTTGAATGGCTAATGACATAGAATCGTCAAGACCGGAGGGAACAGGAAATCCCACCATAGTATCTTTTACGGTTTCTGACAGACCCTTCCAAAAGAGAGCTGCCAATGCACCATCATTCCAGGTAGTAAGGACCGCCCACTTTCGGAAGTTTTGACAGTATAACTCTGCAGAATCCTGACCCTGGTCCAATGCCAATAGGGCTTTCTCAGCTTGATCAATAGCATTAGGTTCATGATACAACAACCCCAAGGCTTGAAAAAATGCATCCACATTAGTCAGAATAGGATCTTCAGGTGTCAAAGAAAACGCCCAATCCTGGGGATCGCCGCGCAGCAAAGAGATGACAATTTTAACCTGCTGCGCAGAGCTCCCCGATGAATTAGGCTTCAAGGCAAGAAATAGTTTACAATTATTCTTAAAATTCAAAAATTTAGACCGATCCCCAAAAAACACATCAGGAGTAGGGATCCTTGGTTCAGCAGCATGTGAATGAGCGAGATAGGCGGAAATTCCCTGCACTTCAGCAGTGAGCTGCTCCACACGATCAGACAATTGCTTAAACTCCATTTAAAAAAAAAAATACTCCTACGGCCCCAGAGAAAAAGAGGAAAAAATATACATATAAAAAAAAAAAAATTCTGACCCTTTTATTTATTTATTTTTTTTACAATTCTTTCCTGCTTTTGAGTACCCTAGAATCTGCGGTAAGGCTGGTGATTCTGTTATGAATGGGTCACTGAGGAGAAAAAAAACCAAACAAGCTAAGCCACAGAAAACCAGAGAAGTTGGTAACTATGCAGATTGCAGATCCCTGATCTTACCACACAGCTAGCAGTAGTCGTGGAGCGTGCCTATGTTGTTCCTAGACGCCTCATCACGGCCAGAGGACTAAATAAGCCTAAAGCAAGAAAAGGGAAAACTAACTGCCCCAGAGCAGACCCCAAAGGAATAGATAGCCCCCACACATGTATTGACAGTGAAACAAGATGAAGGCATAAACACAGGCAGGAAAATAGGCTGAGCAAATGATGGAGCCCAAACTAACTAGACAGGAAAGGAAAGGGAAGACACTGTCTGCAACCTGCAAAAAACCCTACAAAAATAATGTCCAACACTTCTGATAGCAAATTTAACCCTGACGTCACTAGACTTCTCCCACTATATCAACACTCTGGAATATTCTGAGACAGAGCAAAAAGAGACCGAACTAGTAAGGGACAAAAAGCCAATTGGCAAAATACTGATAAATAAGAGTGGAAATTCAGCTCAGCCCCCAGCCGGGGCTGGCAGACCACACAAAAGTCTGAATAGACCAACAAAATCAAGTGTGAACATTAGCAGAAAAACTTAGCTTTAGATGACTGGAACAGAGCTGAAAACCAAGAGCTGATAAGCCAGAAGGAATCACCAGCAACTGAATAGGGCGTCGGCTGTCTTAAATCCAATCTAAGAATCCTGAGATCCAATCGTCATCCTCATTCTCAGGTGGCAGATCTCCACCGATCAAACCAGCCGCACCACCTCCCATCACCACCAGATGGACTCCAGAAGGGGAACTCACAACTGGTGAGAATGAACTCACAACAGTTAAGTGTTCGTGTCCTCTTTCTGGATCTGGGAGGGGTATTTATACTCACTCTTTACCAGGGTTCTCTGTCAGCTATACTGTTGTTCTGGTGTGTCTGACCCCTGGTGTGTGTGTATTCTGCGTTGCTTGTTTGCTTCCCGTGTATGACCCGGTCTGTTCCCTCACTCTGTACTCCGTCTCTCATTTTGGTACTATTGTCTTCTCCGGTTCTGACCTGGCTTGGCTATCGGTACTCCATTATAGTTTGTCCCTATTGTACCGTCTTTTGCCCGTTCTGGTTTTCTGATCTATTGCTACGTCCTGACTATCCATTCTGTCTAACCCTTTGGTACTGTATTGCTATCTTGTGCTTTGACCCCGGCTTTATCTGGTTTCTGTCTCTGTCTTTGCCCCTTGGTAATATTGTCCTGTAGTTACCTCTCTAGGAATTTCCCTGCAGCTCCTAGCTCTGTGGAGCTTAGGCCACGCCCCCAGCAGTCACGTGCTTCAGGTCCTGATACTCTGAAGCACGCATCGTCACCGCTGCTGCCCTGCTCCACAGGTATCTTTGAGCACTGTTTTTGTACTCAGGACACATGCGCTGGCTCAGTGAGCAAGTGCAGTGCGGGGTTCCTGACAGGACCTTAGTGAAGGCCACCAAAAACCCCTGGCTACTGCCTCTAGTGGCCGTGATACTTGGATGAGCACTCTGCCTAGACTCATGAAACTCCTGCAGAAGTCTAGGCCGAAATAAATCTGGAACAAACAATTTATCCCCTGGCCTGGTTGCTGGAGCTGGGGCCTGAGTCCTTAGAATTTCTTGTTATAACTCAGATGAGACCCCCGCCACTACCACCCCTGGGTGAAGAATAGAGGATGGCTGCTCGGGGGGAGACACTGGGTCAAAGCTTCTGGACAGAGCATCCGCTTTAACATTTTTGGACCCCGGTCGAAAAGTAATGGAGAACCTAAATCGTGAAAAAAAAAGGGACCAACGCGCTTGTCTAGGAGTAAGCCTCTTAGCAGATTCATGGTATGCCAAATTTTTGTGATCCGTGACAACCGTGATAGGGTGAGCTGCCCCTTCCAAAAAGTGCCTCCATTCCTCAAATGCCAGCTTGACCGCAAGAAGTTCTCTATTGCCTACATCATAGTTTCTCTCGGCTGAAGAGAACTTCTTGGAGAAGAAGGCACAGGGTCTGAGATTGGTAAGGGTGGCCGGACCCTGGAACAGCACTGCCTCCACCCCTACTTCAGAAGCATCCACCTCCACAATGAATGGTTTGGACGGGTTTGGTTGGACCAACACCGGGGCGGACATGAAACATTTCTTAATAGCTGAGGAGGACTCCTTAGCGAGTACAAACCAATTTTTTACATCAGCGCCCTTCTGTGTAAGATCCGTGAGTGGTTTAACCACTTGTGAGAAACCTTTAATGAATCTCCGATAATAGTTCGCAAATCCTAAGAAGCGCTGGAGCCCCTTGAGATCTCGAGGCTGAACCCAGTCAGCGATCGCCAGCACCTTCTTAGGATCCATACGAAACCCCTCACAGGACACAATCAACCCCAAAAAAGACTGTTCCTGTACAAAAAATGAACATTTTTCCAATTTAGCGAACAATTGGTTCTCCCTGAGTCTCTGGAGAACTGTCTGTAGATGCTGCAAGTGAGATTGGCTGTCCGGGGAATACACCAAAATGTCATCCAAATATATAATAACAAAATGGACTATCAGGTCAGAAAACACCACATTGATGAAATTCTGGAAAATAGCGGGCGCATTAGTTAACCCAAACGGCATTACCAGGTTTTCAAAGAGTCCTTCTGATGTGAGGAACGCAGTTTTCCACTCGTCCCCTTCCGAACCCTTATCAGATTGTAGGTCCCCCGGAGATCTAACTTGGAGAACCATTGAGCCCCAGCTAACTGGTTACATAAGTCTGTGATGAGGGGAAGCGGGTAAGTGTTCCTAACCGTTATCTTGTTCAGTTCCCGAAAGTCGAGGCACGGCTGCAAACCACCATCTTTCTTCATCACAAAGAAGAATCCTGCCACAGGTGACACAGAAGGCCTGATATCCCCTTTGCAGAGACTCTCAGCTATGTACCCCTTCATGTCTTGGCGCTCAGGCCCAGACAAATTGAACAATCGAGCCATAGGTAACTTGGCTCCCGGTACTAAATCAATGGCACAATCGTAGGGTCTATGCGCCTCAGCCTCACTTTCGGAAGAAACGACTTCGAAATCCTTCAGGTACTCCGGAATACCTTCCAGACCGACAGACGACACAGATACGGATTTAACAGTGTTAACAAGGTGTCCCAGGTTACCACATTTATCCTTGCATCCTCATTGAGTGATCTCCCCTGTAACCCAATCAATGGTAGGATTATGGTGTTGAAGCCAAGGCATCCCCAGTACCAGTCCTGCAGGCAAGTTATCTAGCACAAGACAACTTAGTTTTTCCACATGAGTGGCATCCACTTTTAGAGAAAAAAGTTCAGAGCTGCAGCAGATACCGTCCTGGGTAAGAGGGGACGAGTCAATTGCCACAAGTTTAACAGGATCCTGAAGCCTGACTGTCCCTATCCTTTTAAGAGTCATAATTTTGGTATCAATCAGGTTCACAGCAAAACCACAGTCAACAAAAGCAGTAGTCTGAACCGGACCATTACCAAGCTCCAGTTCCACCTGCAGCACCATTTTTGCATGTGAGTAAAATTGTACCTGAAGGTCTGAGTAGCCTCCTCGACTACTACCCAGACCTAGTCGTTTCCCGCCATCTTGGAGGATGATGGACAGGAGGGGCAGTCCTTCTTCCAGTGTCCAGATTCCCCACAATAGAAGCACAACTGCTTCTCCCGGCGGCGTCTTCTTTCCTTTTCCTCACAGGTGACAGCGCTCACCTCCTTAGCCACAGGAAGAGTCTGGGTCTCATCTTCACTGAAAAATAATGGTGTTTCCAGTTGCATAATGCCTCTAGCCCGTAGTCTGCGATCCATGCGAACCACTTGGGTCATGGTATCCTCCAGGGAGTCAGGTGGAGGATGGAGTGCCAAGGCATCCTTCAGACGTTCACACAGGCCTCTACGGAACAGCACCCGAAGGGCGGCATCACTCCAAGAAATCTCGGCTGCCCAACGTCTGAATTCAGTACAGAACCACTCGGCCGAGTGCTCCCCCTGACAGACACTCATCACCTTGTCCTCAGCCAAACGCACTCTGTCAGGCTCATCATAAATAAGCCCTAAGGCTTCAAAAAACGCATCAACAGACATTCTCTCTGGGGCAGAAGAGGAAAGCACCCCCATAACCACCCCCACCCTCTGTTTCTCATCCCCAGAGGAGCGGGGTCTCAAAGAGAAAAAGAGCTTACAGCCCTCTTTAAATGCTCTGAATTCATCTTTGTTACCAGAAAACGTACCTGGCAATTTAACCGGGGATTCAGGTGGGACTAAAATGACATCTCTATTCCCCAACCGCTGAAAGCCTGCGGAAAGCACCCCCTGAACTGAGTCCTCAACCCGCCGTTGGGACTGGGCCAGAGCTTGGTATTCCAAACTAAGCTTCTGCAGCGACTGAGTCAAGCATTTCACCTGCTCAGATAAGGCACACATTGAGTCCATGCTGCAGAAGTGAGGAGAGAAAAAAAAATTCAAGGTCAGTTATAATGTCAGGAACACCGCACTGAACTTGCTCACTGAGCCAGTGCGCATGTCCTGAGTAAAGCAAACTGTGCTCAAAGATACCTGTGGAGCGGACAGCAGCCGAGTAGGTGCGTACTTCAGAACAGCAGGACCTGAAGCACGTGACTGCTGGGGGCGTGGCCTAAACTCCAGAGAGCTATGAGCTGCAAGAGAACTCCTAGCAGGGTAACTGTGAGACAAAGTTACCAAGGGGCATAGACAGGGAGGATAGTCAGGACGCAGCCAATGAATCATAGAATCATAGAATCATAGAATCGTAGAGTTGGAAGGGACCTCCTGGGCCATCTGGTCCAACCCCCTGCTCAAAGCAGGATTCACTAAATCATCCCAGTCAGATGTCTGTCCAGCCTCTGTTTGAAGACTTCCATTGAAGGAGAACTCACCACTTCTCGTGGCAGCCTGTTCCACTCATTGATCACTCTAACTGTCAAAAAGTTTTTTCTAATATCTAATCTGTGTCTCCTCCCATTCAGTTTCATCCCATTGCTTCTAGTCTTTCCTTGTGCAAATGAGAATAAAGTTGATCCTTCTACAATGTGACAGCCCTTTAGATATTTGTAGACAGCTATTAAGTCTCCTCTCAGTCTTCTCTTTTGCAAACTAAACATTCCCAAATCCTGCAACCTTTCCTCATAAGACAGGGTTTGCAGACCGGTCACCATTCTGGTCGCTCTTTTCTGAACTTGCTCCAGTTTGTTGATGTCTTTTTTAAAATGTGGTGCCCAAAACTGGACACAATATTCCAGAAGAGGTCTGACCAAAGAGGAGTAGAGGGAAATAATGACTTCACGTGATCTAGACTGTATGCTTCTGTTAATACATCCTAGAATTGCATTTGCCTTTTTTGCTGCTGCATCACACTGTTGACTCATATTCAGTCTGTGATCTATTAGTATACCCAAGTCTTTTTCACATGTGCTGTCACTTAGCCCTATTCCTCCCATTCTATATATGCTTTTTTAATTTTTATTGCCCAGATGTAGTACTTTGCATTTCTCCCTGTTAAAAACCATTCTGTTAGTTGCTGCCCACTTCTCCAGTTTATTTAAATCTTTTTGAATCCTCTCTCTCTCTTCTCTAGTATTAGCTATCCCTCCTAGCTTTGTGTCATCAGCAAATTTAATCAGTTTACCCTCAATTCCTTCATCTAAATCGTTGATAAAGATGTTGAACAATACAGGGCCCAGGACAGAGCCCTGTGGTACCCCACTTGAGACATTCTTCCAACTGGATGTGCAGCCATTTACGACCACTCTTTGGGTCCGATCACTAAGCCAGTTATGAATCCACCTAACAGTTGCCTTGTCCATTCCATACTTAGTCATTTTTTCAATAAGGATTGTATGAGAGACTTTGTCAAATGCTTTGCTGAAGTCAAGATATACTATATCTACAGCATTTCCTTGATCCACCCAATCAGTGATACCGTCATAGAAGGAAATTAAGTTAGTCTGACATGACTTATTAGTTACAAACCCATGCTGACTCTGTTTAATCACTTCATTCTTATCCAGGTATTGACATACATGTTGTTTAATAATTTGTTCAAAGATCTTTCCTGGTATAGAAGTCAGACTCACCGGCCTATAGTTGCCTGGGTCCACCTTCTTCCCCTTTTTGAAGATAGGAACAACATTTGCTCTTCTCCAGTCTTCTGGCACTTCTCCTGTTCTCCAAGAATTTTCAAAGATTATGGAGAGGGGTTCAAAAATTTCTTCTGCTATCTCCTTCAGTACTCTGGGGTGTAATTCATCTGGACCTGGAGACTTGAATTCATACACAGAGATAGCTGCAAGGTACAAGAGGGGCGAGCAGAGAGTAGTCAGATCACAGGCAATGAGTCATACACAGGCAGGGTAGCGCAGTACAGAATCAACAGGCAAACTCACAACGAACAACAGAACCGGGTCAGAACCATATAAACAAGCTATAACAACGAACAGGCACAGGCACAAAGAGGTCTCCATACTCGGCCAAAGGCAAAAGTATAACTGACAGGGATTGGAGCTTCCCAGGGGTTTAAGAACCAAAGAGAGGCCACAATCATTAACCCCAGTTGTGCAGGTCAAAACCTGCAGTGAGCTCCAGACATTATCCCCTGACGTGCAGCTCAAAAACCTGCACTGGGATCATGACACATAATGGACTGAAGGTGTCACCTGGAGGACTTTGTGTCAGGCACCTGTGATTTTATTAATGGACTACCTCGTACGTATATTTATCTCCCTGCGTGGAGCAGATTTCTGTTAAAAAAAGTTTTCTTTAGAGCATTATATGGTCAGGGACGAACATTGTTAAAGGAAGGAAGAGTGTAGGGGGTTGCAAAGACTATCTCGGGGGTTGAAAAGACTGTCTTGTCCCCCGCACACATCCCGGTAAACTAATGGTTAAGGCTATACACTTGTTTGCTGCTATATGTATATCTTGCAATACTGTATAGTGTAATATATGCCAATAAATGTGTAGGGAAAGTGTAGTCATGTAGTTAGGCTACTAGAAGATAGTTAGAAGGGCCAGGGAGCCCATAGAGTCTGGTCGGGCTATTGAGTCCGGGACAGCAAAGTGACCCCACAACATTTAAGAGAGAAGCCCAGCTGTCCAGGACCAGGGGGCCAGAAGTACAGCAGAACTGACTTGCAGGTCGCTCTATAATGTGGCAGCTTACTACATGGGAAGATGCCCTCATGTTTGGGGCAAAACGGACAAGGGAACTCCTGAAAGTAGTAAAGCTGAACAGGGAGGATGCTGCGCTACCGGTCAAGATGGGATGACCCGGGTACAAACTGAAGGATATAGGATAGAGCACATGGAAAATGAAGAATGTGAACTGTGCAGAACTCCGTGTTGATACTGTAACTGATGTGGATGTGTTGCGACTGAAAACAAGTAAATTTCTACATTTAAAGTTGGAATTGGACTGTCTCTTTATGTGAAGAAGTGTCTCTGCATCTAAAGGAGGCCTCTGAGAACCAGGCAAGTGAGACAGTGAGACTTTATACATGTGGTGCGGGTGGCCAGGACACATTAAACCAGACACCTTGGTGGGCCATGACTACCGCCCTGGCTGACGCTCACATAACCTCTTAATTTGGCCTCACTGGTGATCTCGCATATCTGACTTTGGGTCAGAACAAAAACAGCTACAACAAGAATGATCACTAATAGACCATTCTGACCCAATGCAGTATCATGTTAGCAGCACAGCTGCTGTTTACATGGGGTGATGTGCCGCTGAGAACAAAGATTTTTGTTCCAGTATAAACAATCCAATCGCTCGATAAATGAGTATTGTGCTGCTTGTTCATTGGGCGATTTCTGACATGTTTACACTTGTGTACTCTTGACAGTGCTTCGAGTATTTATAAATGTGGATGTTACATACACACACCGTATGTGACACAAACAGTGTATGTTACACACACATATGGATCACCCACCAGGGCCATGGGAATATGGGAATACTCAGTACCAGGCCACTTCTTAAAGGGGAAGTGTCACAGCAGCAGTGACTCAGTCCATGGCCCTGGGCGTCCAATAAAAGGGATATTGAAAAAGGGATAATAAAGTTTGTAATAAAGTGTTCGTGATGCCACACGTGGTATTTGGTCAGGGGACCAACGCTGCAATGCAGATCCTCTGGGGTGATGATAGGGCAGCAAAGTTGATTAAGCTCTCGACGAGTAGGGCTGTGTCCTAGGGCAGTTAGGATGATAAAGGTGTTGTTGGTGGTGAGTATGGTTCAGGGCAGGTGACGCAGGAATGATTCAGAAGACACAGTAGGGTGCAGTTTCCTTTAACTTTTACTGAGCAGTGCAGGTACAGTCCGGGGCTCAGGTTACAGATGGTTCTGGAGCCGGTCAGCCTGGAAGCAATTTGAGAATTTCCTTAGTCAGGTGGGTTGTGAGGCCTCCTTTCTAGCACTATTCTCTGTGGTGCTTGCTGCTGTAAACTCTATTCAAGTCCCTCTTTCTGTCTGATGCTTAGGTAGAACTCCACCTGCATGACAGGCGGCTAGAGCCTATTTCAGGGTTCGTTCTTGTCTGGCGTCTCTGGCTCACACGTGCTGCTGTGTCGTCGAGTATCAGTAGGGGACAGAGGATCTGCGGTCTTCTGCCCTCCGGATTCTGCTGCCTTGACTTTAGTACCCACACACAGCCTCGGGCTCCCGTGCCCGATCACTGGCACTCAAGCCTGGGGTGAGCTCAGATGGAGCGCCTATCCCCAGCTTCTCTCCACATGTCCTCTCTCAACCTTGTTCAGACTCTAAGTCTCTCCACTAGCTTCCTTCTGACCAGAGAGAGCAGCTCCCCTGAAGTCAGGTTTAGAGCTCTCAGCTGGCCTGGAGCAGGAACTGTGTTGTATGCTGGAACTACTTGGTAAGGGGATTCCTTCTTTGCTTCCAGGCATGACATCACTCCCCACTGGAGGGAGGCAAGGCCATTGTGGCAACCAAACTCCTGGGGTGCCACACACACACTGAATGTAACACACATATTTATATGCAAAACACATACACGCATATATATATATGTATACACAGAACACATAGACACTTGTATACACAGAACACATACAAACACACACACAAACATGTACAGTGGGGCAAAAAAGTATTTAGCTAGTCAGCAATAGTGCAAGTTCCACCACTTAAAAAGATGAGAGGCGTCTGTAATTTACATCATAGGTAGACCTCAACTATGGGAGACAAACTGAGAAAAAAAAATCCAGAAAATCACATTGTCTGTTTTTTTTTCATTTTATTTGCATATTATGGTGGAAAATAAGTATTTGGTCAGAAACAAAATTTCATCTCAATACTTTGTGATATATCCTTTGTTGGCAATGACAGAGGTCAAACGTTTTCTGTAAGTCTTCACAAGGTTGCCACACACTGTTGTTGGTATGTTGGCCCATTCCTCCATGCAGATCTCCTCTAGAGTAGTGATGTTTTTGGCTTTTCGCTTGGCAACATGGACTTTCAACTCCCTCCAAAGGTTTTCTATAGGGTTGAGATCTGGAGACTGGCTAGGCCACTCCAGGACCTTGAAATGCTTCTTACGAAGCCACTCCTTCGTTGCCCTGGCGGTGTGCTTTGGATCATTGTCATGTTGAAAGACCCAGCCACGTTTCATCTTCAATGCCCTTGCTGATGGAAGGAGGTTTGCACTCAAAATCTCACGATACATGGTCCCATTCATTCTTTCATGCACCCGGATCAGTCGTCCTGGCCCCTTTGCAGAGAAACAGCCCCAAAGCATGATGTTTCCACCACCATGCTTTACAGTAGGTATGGTGTTTGATGGATGCAACTCAGTATTCTCTTTCCTCCAAACACGACAAGTTGTGTTTCTGCCAAACAGTTCCAGTTTGGTTTCATCAGACCATAGGACATTCTCCCAAAACGCCTCTGGATCATCCAAATGCTCTCTAGCAAACTTCAGACGGGCCCGGACATGTACAGGCTTAAGCAGTGGGACACGTCTGGCACTGCAGGATCTGAGTCCATGGTGGCGTAGTGTGTTACTTATCGTAGGCCTTGTTACATTGGTCCCAGCTCTCTGCAGTTCATTCACTAGGTCCCCCCGCGTGGTTCTGGGATTTTCGCTCACCGTTCTTGTGATCATTCTGACCCCACGGGGTGGGATTTTGCGTGGAGCACCAGATCGAGGGAGATTATCAGTGGTCTTGTATGTCTTCCATTTTCTAATTATTGCTCCCACAGTTGATTTCTTCACTCCAAGCTGGTTGGCTATTGCAGATTCAGTCTTCCCAGCCTGGTGCAGGGCTACGATTTTGTTTCTGGTGTCCTTTGACAGCTCTTTGGTCTTCACCATAGTGGAGTTTGGAGTCAGACTGTTTGAGGGTGTGCACAGGTGTCTTTTTATACTGATAACAAGTTTAAACAGGTGCCATTACTACAGGTAATGAGTGGAGGAAAGAGGAGACTCTTAAAGAAGAAGTTACAGGTCTGTGAGAGCCAGAAATCTTGATTGCTTGTTTCTGACCAAATACTTATTTTCCACCATAATATGCAAATAAAATGAAAAAAAACAGACAATGTGATTTTCTGGATTTTTTTTTCTCAGTTTGTCTCCCATAGTTGAGGTCTACCTATGATGTAAATTACAGACGCCTCTCATCTTTTTAAGTGGTGGAACTTGCACTATTGCTGACTGACTAAATACTTTTTTACCCCACTGTATATAGAGAGCATATACAGTACAATCGCACATGTATACACCAAGCACACACATATGTAGAAACAGAGCACATACACACGTATAAGTGCTCACAGAGTACATACACATATGCATGTCTGCACAGAGCACATAGACACACAGTGGCATGTAAAAGTTTGGGCACCCCTGGTCAAAATTACTGTTATTGTGATCAGTTAAGCAAGTTGAACATGAAAAGGCCTAAAGTTAAAGATGACACATTTCCTATCCTTAGTATTTTCAGAAAAAAAAATGTTCATTCTTTTTCATTTTAAAAATTACAAAAAGAAAAATGGACATATGTAAAAGTTTGGACACCCTTGTAAATTTATTTGCTCAGATAACTTTGACCAATGCTTCAGACCTTAATTAGCCTGTTACGGATATGGCTTGTTCACTATCATCATTACGAAAGGCAAGTAATGCAAATTTCCCAGCTTTATAAAAACCCAGCCTGCTCTATCATTGAGCCAAAAAACCCGCTGCTATGGATACTTTATATACTTCTATGCAGCTTCCTAACACTCTAAATAAAAAAATGGTGGAGGAGAAGGCTATAAGAAGATGGTAAAGTGTTTTCAAATTGCCCTTTCCTCAGTTCGAAATGGAATTAAGAAATGGCAGTTAATAGGCACAGTGGAGGTCAAGATAGGGTCAGGAAGACCAAGCAAAATTTCAGTGAGAATTAGGGTTGGAGCTAGAATTGAGGTGTTTCCACTATTTAGGCACATCAGGGGGTCTCCAAATGTGACATGGCGCCACCATTGATTCCAGCCAATTTTGCGTTCAAAAAGTCAAATGGTGCTCCCTCCCTTCTGAGCCCAGACGTGTGCCCAAAATAGTGGTTTACCCCAACATATGGGGCATCAGCGTACTCAGGACAAATTGCACACCAACATTGGGGGTCTAATTTCTCCTGTTACCCTTGGGAAAATAAAACAATTGGGGGCTAAAAAATCACTTTTGTGAAAAAAAAAATGATTTTTTATTTTCATGGCTCTGCGTTATAAACTTCTGTAAAGCACTTGGGGGTTCAAAGTGCTCACCACACATCTAGATAAGCTCCTTGGGGAGTCTAGTTTCCAAAATGGGGTCACTTGTGGGGGGTTTCTACTGTTTAGGCACATCAAGGGCTCTGTAAACGCAACATGACGCCCGCAGAACATTCCATCAAAGTCTGCATTCCAAAAAGGCGCTCCTTCCCTTCCGAGCTCTCCCATGCGACCAAACAGGGGGTCCCCCCACATATGGGGTATCAGTGTACTCAGGACAAATTGCACAGCAACTTTTGTGGTCCAATTTCTCCTGTTAGCCTTGTGAAAATAAAAAAATAGTGGGATAAAAAAATCATTTTTGAGGCATAAAAATGATTTTTTATTTTCACTGCTCTGCGTTATAAACTTCTGTGAAGCATTTCGGGGCTCAAAGTGCTCACCACACATCTAGATAAGTTCCTTAAGGGTTCTAGTTTCCAAAATGGTGTCACTTCAGGGGGGTTCACTGTTTAAGCACATCAGGGGCTCTCCAAATGTGACATGGCTCCAATCTCAATTCCAGGCAATTCTGCATTGAAAAAGTCAAACGGTGCTCCTTCCCTTCTGAGCTCTGTTGTGCGCCCAAACAGTGGTTTACCAACCCATCCGGGGTATTGGCGTACTCAAGACATATTGCACAACAATATTGGAGGTCTAATTTCTCCTGTTATCCTTGTAAAAATAAAAATTTGGGGGCGAAAAGATCATTTTTGTGGAAAAAATGTTTTTCTTATTTTCACGGCTCTACGTTATAAACTTCTGTGAAGCACTTGGAGGTTCAAAGTGCTCACCATACATCTAGATAAGTTCCTTAAGGGGTCTAGTTTCCAAAATGTGGTAACTTGTTGGGGGTTTCCACTGTTTAGGCACATCAGGGGCTCTGCAAACGCAACTTGGAGTCCAATCTCAATTCCAGCCAATTCTGCATTGAAAAAGTCAAACAGTGCTTCTTCCGTTCCAAGCCCTGCCGTGCACCCAAACAGTGGTTTACGCCCACATATGGGGTATCGGCATATTCAGGAAAAATTACACAATAAGTTTTCATTTTCTCTTTTTACTCTTGTGAAAATAAAAAAAATTGGTTCTGAGGTAATATGTTTGTAAAATAAAGTTAAATGTTATTTTTTTCCTTTCACATTGCTTCAGTTTCTGTGAAGCACGTAAAGGGTTAATAAACTTTTTGAATGTGGTTTTGAGCACCTTGAGGGGTGCAGTTTTTAGAATAGTGTCACTTTTGGGTATTTTCTGTCATATTGACCTCTCAAAGTGATTTTAAAAGTGATGCGGTCCCTAAAAAAATGGTTTTGTAAATTTTGTTGTAAAAATGAGAAATCACTGGTCAACTTTTAACCCTTATAACTTCCTAACAAAAAAAAGTTTTGTTTCCAAAATTGTGCTGATGTAAAGCAGACATTTGGGAAATGTTATCTATTAAATATTTTTTGTGACACATCTCTCTAATTTAGGGGCATAAAAATTAAAATTTTGAAAATTGCAAAATTTTTAAAATTTTCACCATATTTCCATTTTTTTCATAAATAAACACAAGTCATATCAAAGAAATTTTACCACTATCATGAAGTAAAATATGTCGCAAAAAAGCATTTTCAGAATCAGTGGGATCCGTTAAAGCGTTCAAGAGTTATAACTAGAGTTGAGCGATACCGTCCGATACTTCAAAGTATCGTATCGGATGGTATCGGCCGATCTTTAAAAAAAGTATCGGTATCGCCGATTCCGATACCGGAAGTCCCATTCAAGTCTATGGGACTTCCGGTATCGGAATAAGAAAAACCCTTTCCTGCCCTTGTACAGCCTCTCTGGGGTCTGTACGGGCCTTTCGGGGGGCTGTGCCGGCCTGCCAGGGGGTCTGTGCAGGCTCCGGTGGTCTGTGCCGGCCTGCCGGTGGTCTGTGCAGGCTCCGGGGGGCTGTGCCGGCCTGCCGGGGGGCTGTGCCGGCCTGCCGGGGGGCTGTGCCGGCCTGCCGGGGGGCTGTGCAGGCTCCGGGGGGCTGTGCCGGCCTGCCGGGGGGCTGTGCCGGCCTGCCGGGGGGCTGTGCAGGCTCCGGGGGTCTGTGCAGGCATCGTCCGATGGGACTACAAGTCCCATCCGGCGATGCCTGCTACCATGACAGTGATTGACACATTAGCCAATGATGGGACAGTAGTAGTCCCATCATCCGGCTAATGTGTTGAATGTAAAAAAAAAAAAAAAAAAAAAAAATTACATGCTACATACATACAACATGCATACTACATACATGCTACATTCATACTACATACTACATACATGCTACATTCATACTACATAAATACTACATGCAACATACATACTACATATATACTATATGCATGCTACATACATACTGCATGCTACATACATACCACATATATACTACATACATACTACATGCATGCTACATGCATGCTACATGCTACATACATAACACATATATACTACATGCATGCTACATACATACTACATGCTACATACTACATATATACTACATGCATGCTACATACTACATGCTACATACATACTACATATATACTACATGCATGCTACATACATACTGCATGCTACATGCATGCTACATACATACTACATACATGCTACATACATACTACATATATACTACATACATACTACATACATACTACATGCATGCTACATACATACTACATGCTACATACATACTACATATATACTACATACATACTACATATATACTACATGCATGCTACATACATACTACATGCTACATACATACTACATATATACTACATACATACTACATACATGCTACATACATACTGCATGCTACATACATACTACATACATACTACATACATACTACATGCATGCTACATACATACTACATGCATGCTACATACATACTACATGCATGCTACATGCATTGTACATACATACTACATGCTACATACATACCACATATATACTACATACATACAATACATTCATACAATACATACATAGACATACAGTACATATAACATAGAGTAACATACTTACCAATACTTGTCACATTGTTCCCCGAAGCCATTGTCTTTTCCGGGATAAATATTAACATAACAAACCACAAAAATACTCACCCACGATCCGAAGCAGTCCACGAGTGTGTCCCACGACGATCTTGGGTAGAGAACTGCAGCATCAGATGATGCTGCCGTTCTCTACGGGCTGCAGGAATCCAATGACGGAAGGTAGGTATCCTTCCGCACTGTATTCCTCCGCCACTTAAAAAAAAAAAAGTCCCTAGTCTCACTTTATGCCATTGCTGCGTGGGAAATTCCCACACAGCAATGGCATAAAGTGAGACTAGGGACTTTTTTTTTTTAAGTGGCGGAGGAATACAGTGCGGAAGGATACCTACCTTCCGTCATTGGATTCCTGCAGCCCGTAGAGAACGGCAGCATCATCTGATGCTGCAGTTCTCTACCCAAGATCGTCGTGGGACACACTCGTGGACTGCTTCGGATCGTGGGTGAGTATTTTTGTGGTTTGTTATGTTAATATTTATCCCGGAAAAGACAATGGCTTCGGGGAACAATGTGACAAGTATTGGTAAGTATGTTACTCTATGTTATATGTACTGTATGTCTATGTATGTATTGTATGAATGTATTGTATGTATGTAGTATATATGTGGTATGTATGTAGCATGTAGTATGTATGTAGCATGCATGTAGCATGCATGTAGTATGTATGTAGCATGCATGTAGTATGTATGTAGCATGTATGTAGTATGTATGTAGTATGTATGTAGCATGCAGTATGTATGTAGCATGTATGTAGTATGTATGTAGTATATATGTAGTATGTATGTAGCATGTAGTATGTATGTAGCATGCATGTAGCATGCATGTAGTATGTATGTAGCATGCATGTAGTATGTATGTAGTATGTATGTAGTATGTATGTAGCATGCAGTATGTATGTAGCATGTATGTAGTATGTATGTAGTATATATGTAGTATGTATGTAGCATGCATGTAGTATGTATGTAGTATGTATGTAGCATGCAGTATGTATGTAGCATGTATGTAGTATGTATGTAGTATATATGTAGTATGTATGTAGCATGCATGTAGTATGTATGTAGTATGTATGTAGCATGCAGTATGTATGTAGCATGTATGTAGTATGTATGTAGTATATATGTAGTATGTATGTAGCATGCATGTAGTATGTATGTAGTATGTATGTAGCATGCAGTATGTATGTAGCATGTATGTAGTATGTATGTAGTATATATGTAGTATGTATGTAGCATGCATGTAGTATGTATGTAGCATGCATGTAGTATGTATGTAGTATATTATTTTTTTTTTATTTTTTTTTTTAACATTTAACACATTAGCCGGATGATGGGACTACTACTGTCCCATCATTGGCTAATGTGTCAATCACTGTCATGGTAGCAGGCATCGCCCGATGGGACTTGTAGTCCCATCGGACGATGCTTGCACAGACCCCCGGACATCAGCACAGCCCCCCGGCAGGCCGGCACAGCCCCCCGGCAGGCCGGTACAGACCCCCACAGGGTGCACAGACCACCGGCAGGCCGGCACAGCCCCCCAGCAGGCCGGTACAGACCCCGGGCAGTCCACACAGCCCCCCGGCAGGCCGGCACAGCCCCCCGGCAGGCCGGCAGAGACCCCCGGAGGGCCCGAAATGACGGCGCATCATGATGCGCACACACCGCGCATCATGATGACGTCAGGCCGTCAATCAACTGAACTTCCGATTCCGATGCCGAATTCCGATATTGAAAAAATATCGGAAGTCGGTATCGGAATTCCGATACAGCAAGTATCGGCCGATACCCGATACTTGCGGTATCGGAATGCTCAACACTAGTTATAACCTCATAAAGTGACAATGGTCAGAAATGTAAAAATTGGCCTGGTCAATAAGCTGCAAATTGGCTCTGTCACTAAGGGGTTAACCAGGCTTAATGTCAGCTTCCAATAGCAAGTAAGTTAACATTAACCCCTTATTACCCCTTATGCCACCACTACACGGCAATGGGAAGAGAGCGGGTAAGTGCCAGAATTGGTGCATCTTACAGATGCGCCTTTTCTGGGGTGGCTGGGGGCAGATATTTTTAGCCGAGGGGGGGCCAAAAACAATGGTCCCTCTCTTGGCTATTAATATCTGTCCTCAGTCACTGGCGTGCCCTCTCTTGCCGAGAAAATTGGGCAGGAGCCCATGCCAGTTTTTTTCCGTGAATTAATCCTTTAATTTAACACCTACAGCTCCAAAATTTTACACACATACACTACTAACATTGTTAGTGGGGGAAATATAAAAAAATAACGGATATGCAATGGTTTACTGTATGTAAACCATGTCTCATATCCTGTCAGGTTCTGTAATGATTTTACAGAAGCCGACAATTGAATTATCGGCTAATTCTGCTATCTATATCTCTGTGAAATATAAATATATATATATATGTGTGTGTCTCACTGACATATATACTGTATATATAGACTGTATATATGTTTTCACGAATATTTGAGGCTATGAACCCATTATATGTCCATTTTGCAAGCCGGAGAGAAAATCTCACCGTACTGATGCCATACAGATGCCACACAGATATTTTGATGCAAGGAAATTGCATCCTCGCATCAAAAACGGATTAGATACGGATCACTGTTCATGAAACATTGATGCGATTCCCGGCCGTAAAAGCGGACCGATTTTTATACGTTATGTGTGACTCCACCCTTAGACTAACATCCAGTATAATCCAAACCTTCTACTTCAGTCTGCAAGACTTTACTCATGCTGTACCAGTTTTCTGGAATGCACTGCCCTGGATTATCTGATTAATACAAGGCCCCCACATATTTAAACATCTTTTAAAAACATCTCTTTAGACTGGTCTATCACCTAACTTCAGTAATCAAACTCTTCCCTGTTCCCTCTTTGTAAATTTTCCTCAGAATCTGATCCCTTCTATTCATATGTCGACACATCCTCCATGCACCAAATAGCACTTGGTAACTGTTATTAGACAGAATATAAGCAGCATATTTGAAATGTTATGAATAAAAATCCAGAAAATTGGGTTAATTCAATAAAAATAATCACTGCTAAAAACAGGTATACTCCAAATAAGGCTAAATACAAGAAAAAAAGGAGTACAAAATACCCATATAAAATGTCACAAATATTGTATTAATTAATTATTCTCATAAGACATCATTTTCAAAATTTATATATAAAAAATATTATATGGACAAAAAAATATAAGTGAAGGACACATGACAATAGATTGGGGCAGCATGGTGGCTCAGTGGATAGCATTGCAGGTCCTGGGTTTGAATCCCATCAAGGACAACATCTGCAAGGAGTTTGTATGTTCTCCCCGTGTTTGCGTGGGTTTCCTCCGGGTACTCCGTTTTCCTCCCACATTCCAAAGACATACTGATAGGGAATTTAGATTGTGAGCCCCATCGGGGACAGTGATGATAATGTGTGAAAACTGTAAAGCGCTGCGTAATATGTTAACGCTATATAAAGATTATTATTATTAAATCCGACACATTTACAAATTTATATGGACCTGGGGATTCAGAGTCCATAAAAGGATATCATAATGATATAATACACTAAATGTATAAATATATTACAACACTATCACAGTATCAGAGAATCACAAAATTACTATGGGTGTAGCGGGATCTAATAAAAACACATTATCACCATAATTTTGGCCCCATAAACACCCCAAATCCACAATATACACCGTCCAGTACTGAGCAAAGTCTTACCCAAATGAGGTCCAAGTACGCGGTCAGATACCGCAGCCCCAATGCATGTTTTGTGTGGGCTTCCTCAGGGGCCTGTGGTCTCTGAATCCCCAGGTCCATATACATTTGTAAAAGTGTCGGATTTATTGTCATGTGTCCTTCACTTTGATATTTTTTTGTCCATATATTATTTTTTATATATAAATTTTGAATATGATGTCTTATGAGATTAATTAATTAATAAAATATAATTTGAAATGTTCTATTTATTATAATGATTGCTGTACCACACAAGACGTGCAATTTTTATTTGTGTTCCCCCTATTTCCTTACAGATTTGAGCAGGGCCCTTCCTTCTACTTTAAGTGTTTAACTATGTGTTACTTTGTGATGTCTTTATTGTTTATACATGTCCCCACTTAATTGTAAAGTGATGTGGAATATGTTGGTGCTATATAAATAAGTTTATTTTTACAGTGTCTTGAAAAGATATTCATACCTCTTTAACTTTTGCACATTTTCCACATTACACCTGTAAACTGTCATGATCCAGACAGGGTTGAGTTCTGTTTCCCCTTTTTCCCTGGTCTGGTCATGTCCAGAGTTAAGGTTGGCTATTTATGGCCACTGCTTCCTGCAGGTGATGTCACTTATAGCTTTTGCCTAGGGCTGCTGTAGCTGACACTGGTTGCTCTGATTTGTCCTGCTGCGTTTGCTGTCTGAACCTGTGTCTCCGTTTTCCCCTATTCCCGTCGTGACTCAGTGTTTCCCTTTAGTGTGCTGACGTCTTGGTTTTGACTTGGCTTGTATCCTGACCTGCTTCTGTCTTTTGTCTTTTGTCTTATCCTCTCCTGACCATTACCGATTTCCTGGCTTGTCTCTGACTGTATGTTTGCTTATTCCTTTGGTAATGAGCTACAGTCTAGGATTTGACCCTGCTTGTTTGACTATTCTGCTGCCACCCGTGGTAGCCTCACTGCTGCACTGCAGGCCTGCTTTGTTTAGGTGCAGTCCTGCTTCCACTCTACTGCCATCTAGTGGAGCCTGCACCAACCTGCATTTTAGCAAGCAGCATTGCACAAACTTAAATGAATATTATTGGGATATTTGATGTGATATATCAAATGCAAAGTAGGATGTATTTCTCATCTGTAAATAATATATGGTTTACTAATTATTTAAAAAATATCAATATGAAAATTGTGACTTGTATTTGTATTTAGCTCCTCTGTAGTCAGAGACCCCTAAGTAAGTTCATGAGTGACTAATTGCCTCTAGCAGTCACATAATTACCATATTTTTCAGACCATAAGACACACTTTTTTCCCCAAATTTTTTTTGGGAAAATGGGGATGCATCTTATAGTCGGAATATACCTACAAAATGCAATGCAGCCTCCATCCCCAGGCTGGTGCGGCGGTCATGCTCTGTGGTACGGCGGTCATGCTCTGTGGTGCGGCGGTCGTTATCTTTGGTGTGGGGAGGCTCCGTGGTGTGGGGAGGCTCTGCCGGCATTTTCTTAAAGCCCGGAGGCCCCCACAGATCCATTTTCCCGGAGGCCACCGCATTGCAGCATTGGATCTGCTGGGACCTTGGGGCTTTCACAGAATGCCGGCGGAGCCCCGCATCCGTACTCAGAGCATCACAGAGCATCCGCACCACTGTGCTACACAGAGCATCACAGAGCATCTGGAGCGCCCTCACTCACCAGGGCTGTGGGGTACTCGGTACCGGGCCGGTTGATCTTCTCAACAGGGTGTTGTCACGGCAGCAGTGACCTGGTCCGTGGCCGTGGGGCTCCATTACAAAAGGGGTTGTTTCAGTGTGCTTATGGTGGTGAAAGTTTATAAGTGATTCGTGACGCCACCTGTGGTGTTCGGCAAGGAAGATGTTAAGCCGACGCTGCAGACAGATCCTCTGGGACAGATGGTGTAGTGCAGCAATGATGTTATAGCCCTCCACAGGCAGGGCTGTAGTCGCAGGGCAGTGTAGTTGAAGTGACACTAAGATGGTGTAGTGTTGAGCGCAGGAGGGATGTAGCAGTGTCGGACAAGCTGGCGCAGGAATAAGTGGAGGACACCAGGGCATGTAGTTCCAAAGCTTTACTCACAGTCTGTGGTGGTACAGGTGCCCGCATCCGTGCCATGTCCTCTGGGTCAGAAGCTCAGCCAACTTCCAGGCAAGATGAAGTACTCCTTCCAAACACTCTGCCAACATATGTGCCTTTTCTGAACGTCTCCCTCTTAGCGCCTTTGAGTGAAGTACTCACAGTACTGAGTTACACTGGAGTTCATCCTGTCAGATGTTCCTAAGAATCCTACTTGTACGGCAGACAGCTGTAGCCTACTTCAGGGACTCCTTCTACCTTGTCTCGGCTCACTATCATTGCTGTTGTGCCCCCAAGTCTTGTGTAGGAATAAAGTGGTCACTACTTCTATTCCTCTGGTGTCTGCTGCAGGACCATTAGTATCCATACAACCTCGGGGACCGGACCCTGGCCTTGAGCTTAGAACTTGGGAAGGGTTCTCCTCTAACCCTGGTCCTTGTTCTCTTATTCTCCTCACGTTCTGTACTAAGCCTTTCCTTCTTATGGAGAGTCAGGCTTTCCTTCAATGTTCCTTTCTTGTGCCAGCGGACCCAGATCACTGAGGTCGGCTGCAGCACTTCCTTCCTCCTTCCCATTCAGGGGATCTCCTTTCACAGACTGACCTCGTCACTAACTAACTAACTGAATCCTATCCTCTTCCCGGCTCTTTTAGTGCAAACTCAGCTCCACCCACCTCCCAGCATGTTTCGTGTTCCAAGCAGGGAGCCACCAAGGGGTGCTATGCTACACTCCAAGCAGGGAGCCGCCGAAGGTGCTTTGCTACACTACTTTGTGGTGTGCGATGCAGGTGTTGGAGTGTGGTCAGGTGTCTCCACCTTACCTGGATAGTGGGGTACCACACCTCAGGAGGAGGTGCAGTACCTCTGTGGCGACTGAACCCTCAGGGGCACCACACATCCGCACCACTGTACCCCATAGAGCATCACAGGACAATCTGCACCACTGTGCCGCACCACAGATCTTCACCACCGCACCTGTCTCAAAATGCCGGCAGAACCACCAAGATCCCCAGAGCACCACTGCCATACCAGCCTGGGATGGGATTTACCGGAGGCCACTGCACCAGACTGGACCACTCCTCCACCTGTGCCGATCCCCCCTGGTAAGCTGAATTCAGACTGTAAGATGGACCCCCATTTGACACATTATTTTTTTCCCCTATTGTCCTTCTGAAAATTTGGGGTGCGTCTTTATGGTCCGGTGTGTCTTATAGTCCAAAAAATACGATATTAAATTGAGTCCACTTGCGTATAACTTATTATCAGTAAAACAACATCTGTACTGTGAAGTCAGCATCATAAAACCATTGAACACACCAAACAGGTCAGAGATAAAGTTGATACAAGAGTAAAGTAGGGTTAGGCTATAAAAAATAGCTCAAGCTCTGAACATCTCCTGGTCCACTGTTCAATTCATCATCCATAAATGGCAGTAGTATGGCACAACTGCAAAACTACCAAGACATGGCCATCCACCTAAACTGATATCCCAAGCAAGAAGAGCACTAATAAGAGAGACAACCAAGAGGCCCACAGTCAGAGATCCACAGCGCAGGTGGGGAGAATCTGTTCACAGGACAACTATTAGTCTTATACTCCACAAATCTGACCTTTATGTAAGTGTGACAATAAGAAAACCATTTTTGAAAGCAAGCTGTCAGGAAAAACATTAGAGAAATCACATAGATCCCACTGTTGCCATCAGTTTGTCAGGGGACTTGACTTCGCTTCCCTAATTGTCAATCGCCCTAATTAAGCAATTAACTGACAAGTGATGGACGAGGCCTCGGCTGTTTAAACTACAAGACCTGTTATTGTGGAACTCACAGTGAGTGTATGGTATATACAGTGGCTTGCAAAAGTATTCACTCCTTTGGGATTTTTAGTGTTTTGCTACATCACAACCTGAAATTTCAGTAGGGTTTGAGGGTTTGCGTTAGTTCATGTAAAGATCATGCCTACAACTGTGAATATTTGGTTTTCTTTTAAGAAGCTAACAACGATGTACAATACAAAATAATATTGTGGTATTTTTGAGCGAAACGGGTCTGTGAAATTCAAAAGTCGCCTACTTTAGCTAAAGTCGGGTTTCGCCAATCGAAACCCAACCATAGCATGAGGTCGTCCATGAGGTCGCCGACCCGAGCGCCAAAGTCGCATTTCAAATAATGCTTCCAGCGCCTTTTCTCAGCCAATGATGGAGGATGCACACTGTGGGCAACGCGATGACATGGGCAGCGGCCACCACCATCTTAGAGAAGGGCATTGAAGTGATTGGCTGGCTTTGTGTGGCGTCACAGTGGCTATAAAAGGCCGTGACCGCCGACCACCATCTTACTTCTGCCGATCTTAGAATAGGGAGAGGTGCTGCTGCTGATTCTGAATAGGGAGAGCGTTATGCAGGGAAGAAGAAAAAAAAATAGTTTCTGCTGAAAGCGCTTTTCACTGTACAGTTAGTGTGCAGTGAAAAGGGAGAATTTTTGTTGTGTGCAGCAGCAGCGCTGGTGGTGATTAGGCTACCTGATAGCTGCATTTCTGTGTGCACACTGCTGTTCAAACTGCTTTTTTCAAAGCACTCCAACTTTTATTATTTTGTTCTGGTCAGTTACCGAGCGTTCATTTTTTCACACACCGCATAGCGGTGTACGCTCCTCACACACTACCGTGTACCCGCTGGTATCACGGACAAATACAAGCTATCTGTGTGTGACTCTGGAAAAACAAACCGAGGAGATTTTCCATTTTTCCAGACCTACACCGTATAGAGCTGTCCGCTTTTCAAACAGTTTTGTGTATCTGCTGTTTGATTACGGTCAAAACTATACAGAGACAGCGTGTGTCACTCTGTATAAAAATAGACGGAGATTGACAATTTTCCATACAGACACCGTATAGAGTTGTCCGATTCTCAAGCAGTATTGTATATCTGCCGTTCGCATTATGGTCACATCTATACAGAGTCAGAATGTGTGTGTGACACTCCGTAAATACATATACGGACATTTCCATTACTCCATACACCGTATTGAGCTGTCCGATTCTCAAACAGTATTGTATATCTGCTGTTTGCTTTACAGTCACATCTATACAGAGTCAGCGTGTGTGTGTCACACTCCATAAATACATATACGGACATTTCCATTTCTCCATACACCGTATTGAGCTGTCCGATTCTTAAACAGTATTATATATCTGCTGTTCGCATTACAGTCACATCTATACAAAGTCAGCGTGTGTGTGTGACACTCTGTAAATACATATACGGACATTTCCTGTTGTGAATTCACTTTCTGGCCTGCCTCTGGTTACTAGTGAAGGTAGTGGAGCTGGTTGTATTGACAGAGGGATCGCGGGTTCTCTTTCCGGGTTCCCTCTGGTGGTTACAGAAGGTAATAGAGCTGATCTAATTAACAGAGGCCTGCAACCTGATAATGAGGAGGACGATTGGACAGTTTCTGACTAGAGTTAAGACAGCTGACTCCCTCTATCCCTGCTGGTGAATTTTTCCTGCCTCCTGAGTTCTTAGTTTCCAGCTCAGTCCCTGCATGCTCAAGCTAAGTGTTCTTTTGCTATTGTTCGCATTTGATTTGGTTCTGTCTATTTCAGTTTTGTGTGGTCAGCCAGCCCCGGCTGGGGCTGTGCTGAATTTCCATCCTTATGTTACTGTTTGTGCCAGTTTGTTTTTGTCCCTTATTAGATTGGCCTCTCTTTGCTCTGCTTTCAGAATATACCAGAGTACTGATATAGTGGGCAAAGTTTAGTGACTTCAGTATTTTTTCTATCAGACGTGCTGGGCATTTTTTGCAGGGTTTTTTTGCGTGATTGCAGACAGTGTCTTTCCTTTCCTGTGCCTTCTAGTTAGTTTGGGCCCCAATGTTTGCTCAGCCTATTTTCCTACCTGTGTTTGTGTTTTCACCTTGTCTCACCAACAATATATGTTTGGGGGCTATCTATTCCTTTGGGGTCTGCTCTGGGGCAATTTGGATTTCCCCTTTCTTGCTTTAGGCTTAGTTAGCTCTCCGGTTGTGCCATGGTGTCTAGGATCAAATCATAACAACTTCCATTTCTCCATACACCGTATTGAGCTGTCCGATTCTCAAGCAGTATTGTATATCTGCTGTTCGCATTACAGTCACATCTATACAGAGTCAGCGTGAGTGTGTGACACTCCGTAAATACATATACAGAGATTGTTAGTTACACAAAAAATGTATACAGCTGTATAATTCTGATACAGTACCGTATATCTGCTTGTTGGATTACCGTCAAATACATACTGGGAGAGCGTCTGTGACTAACAAAATATATACGTAGATTTAATTTTTTTAATACAACTTGCACAGTTGGACGCTCCTCATACAGTACCATCTCTCTGCTGGTATTTTTGGTACATTTTCCCAAACATGTGGAAGTATGGTGGAAGAGGCCGCGGACATGGGCAGGGGGCGTGGCTGGTACTGATGGTGGTGGTGCATCGGCTGGTTCTTGAAAAAGCACAATAGCAGCTAAGGCAGGAGTTGTTGAGCCTGCGTCATCGTCTGGCCCAAGAAGGCCTGTAAGGATCCCTTTTCATGGAGTAGGAAAACCGCTTTTAAAGCCGGAGCATCAGGAACAGGTTTTGGCATACATTGCCGAAACAGCCACCAGCTCTATTGCCTCTTCTTCTGAACGTTCGAAACCTGCAAGCATGGAGTCGCCATTGCAGGGTTCTGGTCAGGAAAAACACCTTTCCTTGTGTCCTTCACCCCCACCAAAAGTTAAGGATGCGGCAGCCCACACTTCAGATTACTCCATGCAGCTCTTTTCACATACCATGCCTGGGTTATCCAGTCAAATCCTGAATTCCCCAGTCCAAGATGAATCTGACATGGAGTGCACTGATGCACAGCCACTGCTAGATGATTCTGCTGGTACATTGACCCAGAGCACTACATTGCCCTTGCAGTCTACTGAGCCAGAATCTGACCCTGATGAAACTCAGGTGCCTCTTCCCGCATATTATACCACCTTACACGGTGACACAGAGGCAGGTAAAGAAGAAGGTGCAGATGACTTTGAAGAGGAGGTGATGGATGACCCAGTTCTTTACCCGGCTTGGCATCCATTGGGGGAGGAAGGTGGCGCTGGCAATAGTTCAGATAAGGAGAAGGATCTGCAGCAGGCATTGACATCGCAGCAGCAGTTATCTGGCAGGCCCGTAGCTGTCCAAAAACGTGGACCAAAAATTAAACGAGTTGCAGGACAGCTTGACCAGTTGGTCAACTTAGCACAGCGTGCAAGGCCAGAAGATGTATACCATAGTAGGAAGAGTGCAGTGTGGCACTTCTTTGTCCAAAATCCTACTGATAAGGCAAAGGTTACCTGTAAGAAGTAGAAGCGTGGAAGGACCTTTAGCCAAGGTAAACAACTCAGAAATTTGAATACCAGTTGCAAGCTTAGACATTTAACCAACATGGAACTTGCAAGCGTGGACGGACTACAAAACCTCAGGTAGCACACGTGCACCTGCTCCGACTGAAGGTAGCCAGCAACGCTCCATCGCTTCCCCCACTGTAAGACCACCGCCACCGTTAAGCACATCACCATGTTGAGGTGTCATCGCAAGGCCTAAGCACTCAGGGAATCATAATGGTTTTGCAACACAACACTGAATCTAGACCTTCACCACCAATACCATCACCAACCCCCTCTCACTCCGTCCGGTCCACCGCTACTTCCCCCATATGCAGCTCTCCAGTCCAGCTCACCTTACCAAACACTCTGAATAGGACAAGAAAGTACTCATTCTCTCATCTGCGTACACTGTGTTTGAACGCCTACATTGCCAAACTAATCTCATTAGAGATGATGCCATACCGGTTGGTTGAAAGCAAAGCTTTCCACGAGCTCATGGCCTAAGCTGTCCCACGCTACGATCTACCCAGTCGGCACTTCTTTTCTCGAAAAGCCATCCCAGCTCTCCACCTAAATGTGAAAGACCGCATTGTCCAAGCACTTAAGCAATCTGTGAGTGGAAAGGTGCACCTCACAAAAGATGCATGGTCCAGTAGGCATGGCCAGGGCTGTTACGTGTCCATCACTGCGCACTAGGTTAATTTGGTGGATGCAGGCTCCACAGAGGACAGCGGTGGTGCAACAGTGCTGCCTAGCCCACGGTATAGGAAACAGTTGGCTGTAGGCTTTCGACCCTTCTCCTCCTCCATAAGTGAAAGTTTGTCCACAGAGCGCAGTCGCACGAGCACTCCATCCGCAGCTGGCAGTGTTGCACACAAGGTGTCCCACTATCGAACAGCTAGTGGTAAGTGTCAGCAGGCTGTGTTAAAGATGATGTCTTTGGGTGACAACAGACACACCGTGGAGGTACTGGCCGACTACTTGCAGCAACAAACTGAGTCATGGCTGGGCAGTCTACATCTTGAGCCAGGCAAGGTAGTCTGTGATAATGGCCGTAATTTTGTGGCAGTCATAGCCCTTGCAAAACTCACACACATACCTTGCCTGGCTCACACTTTGAGCCAGGTGGTGCAGTGCTTCCCTAATAATTATCATCCCTGCTCCATAAGGTGCGAAGACTGTGCTCGCACATCCGTTGCTCGGATGTACACTCCAGTCGTATGCAGAAGCTGCAGCGATTGCTCCACCTCCCCAAGCACTGCCTAATCATAGACGTTGCAACGAGGTGGAACTCCACCCTGCACATGGTTGAGAGGCTGTGCGAACAGAGGCAGGCTGTAATGCATTTGTGGGAGGATACACGGGCAGGCAGTTTGAGGGAAGACATGGAATTGTCGGGTGTGCAGTGGTCAAAGCTGAAAGACCTCTGTAAAGTCCTTCAGTGCTTTGAGGAATTAACACGGCTGGTAAGAGCAGACAAAGCCATCATAAGCATGAGCATCCCACTTATGCATCTGCTCATGTAAAGTTGATGCACAATAAGGATCTGGCATCTGCAGCAGAGGAGGAGGAACAGGAGGAGGAGGAGGAGGGAAGCCTTGATGACAGTCAGCCATTGTCTGGTCAGGGAACTGTCCTGTACGAGGTGGAGGAAGAAGAGGAAGAGGAGGAGGAGGAGGATGAGGGGTATGATTATTTTGGGCAGGAAGATGCTTCTCAGGGGGCAAGAGAAAATGTTGGCATTCCAAGGTCAGGTACAGGGTTTGTGCGTGACTGTAGGGATGTGGATTTGCCAGAAAGTGCTCCTCCACCCAGCAGTGGCAGTGCATTATTTACACCTGGAACATTGGCCCACATGTGCGATTATGCCTTGTGGATCCTAAAAAGGGACCCCCGAATTGCCAAAATGATGAAGGATGACGACTACTGACTGGCCAGCATCCTCGATCCACGCTACAAAGGCAAATTACACAACATCATGCCACAGGAGAACCTAGAGATAATATTGGCTAACAAACAATCAACTCTGGTAAACCGTTTGATTGAGGCTTTCCCAGCACAGCAGCAGTGCTGGTTCTCCCATGAGCCGTAGTGGGCACAATGGAAGAGGTGTTCGTGGTGCACACAGCCAAAGTGGTGTTGGAGACAGGGGTTTCATGACCATGTTGTGGACTGATTTCTCAAGTACCGCTCACACGACTGCTAATACTGCATCAATTAAAAGTGACAGGAGACAGCAGTTGTCAACTATGGTTACAAACTACTTCTCCTCCCATACCAATGTTATCCCTCACAGGTCATTCCCCTTTGACTATTGGGCCTCTAAACTGGACACCTGGCCTGAATTGGCACAATATGCCTTACAGGAGCTCGCTTGCCCTGCTGCTAGTGTGTTATCTGAAAGAGTCTTCAGTGCTGCTGGATCAATCCTGACAGAAAAAAGGACCCGTCTGTTGACCCAAAATGTTGATGATCTAACCTTCATTAAAATGAACCATGCATGGGTTTCAAAGGATTTTGTCCCACCTTCCCCTGATGACACATAGGTTGCCAGAAAACTGCCTCGCTTTTGTCCTCCTCTTCCTCGGACTTGCCCATTTCCGCCATTTGCAGCTGTTGAATATCCAGCCTACACATCAACATATGCCATTTTTTAAACCTCCCTAACGGGGCTGCCCACCCCCCCCAAGGGCTGGGGTCAACACCTGGCGCCGTTGCTCTGAACAGGTGGATGGACCCACTGATGGCCGACGGCACTGGCACAGGGCCCCTCATAGTACAGTACAGTGTCTCTGATGGTGGGGGGGCCCACTCGCCGTCAGACACACCAGCATACTATGAGGGGCCCTGTACCAGTACCGTCGCCCACGAGTGTGCCCCCCCCTGCTTGGTCATGGCCACAGCACTTGCAAGTTGCAATACTTACCTCTCCGTGCTCCACTGCTGTGTAGTCTGGGCAGTTAAATCCTTCACAGGGACGGCCACTAGAAATTTGGTGTATTGATCGATGATCGTTAAGATGTAGGTATGGCCTGTCCTGCTGGCCTCTACGTTCTGATGATCAATGGCTACCATTTGTAATGGATGTCAACTTACAAGCGGATGCAGTGGTGCTTTATGATCACCTTTCACAGTTCTGATAGTCACAGACATGTGACATTCCTGCCACCAATTTTCAATGTCTCCTCTCATGGCAATCCAACAGCATCACCTACGGCCTGTGGCTTCTGTCTTTTGCACTCCAAAATGACCAGACACATCATGATAGGCAGTGAGGACCATGTCTACATCTCTCCCTGTGATCACAATTTGATGGAGACAAATAACGGTGATGTGATGCACGCTACTGCGATAAGCAATCCTTTCTTCACAAAGAACCGTTTTCGCTGTCTCCACAGACACAGTAATTGAGGGTCTGCATCGCCTCTGCAACATCTACTGGGAGGTTTTCCTGCGATGAGTAATTCCCAAATTTCTGCAAGCACTCGACTTTCCATCTGAACTTGTATCCATGTAGTTTGGAGTAGCGGAGAGTCTGGACTGGCTTACTGAGATTGAAATATATACTAAGATTTAAAAGTACCACAACACTGTATAATGGTGTACGCTTTGAATACCTTTCCCTTTTTCTACTTTATATATTCTGGTGTAATACATAGTGAGTCTGTGAGTGTCTGTGTCTGACTCCGGAAGTATAGATGGAAATTTACAATTAACCATAGACTGGATACACCTGGTATGTGCTGATTCAGTACCTTTGTTCAAAATTTTTTATTACAGTGTCATCCATAGTGAGTGAGCGTGTGTGGTTTACGCCTTCTATATATACGGTGAATCGGAGATACCAATTTTTGCCCTATACTTGATACAGCTTGTATCTTGTTATACAGTACCTTTGTTCCACATTTAGTATTACGGTCAAATCCATACTGAGTAAGCGTCTGAGAGTGACTACAGGACTATGTATACGGAGATTTCAATTGTACCCTATAATATATATATACTTGATATCTTGTTATCCAGTACCTTTTCTACAACAATTTTTATTATGGTCAAACCCAGACTGAGTGAGCGTCTGAGGGTGACTCCGGAAATATATACCGAGATTTCAAATTTGGCCAACACTGTATACAGCTGTACGCTTCTGATACAGTAACCTTTTTTGCTATTTAGATTCTGGTGTAATCCACAATGAGCCTGTGAATGTCTGTCTGTTACTCCAGAAATATATTTGGAGATTTAAGATTACCCCAACACTGTATACAGCTGTACACTTGTGTTACATTACCCATTTACAGCTTTTCATATTCTTGTGTAATCCATACTGGGCCTGAGAGCATTTGTGTCTGCCTCCTGAAATATATACGGAAATTCAGAATGTTTACACTATACTATATATGCCTTGTATCTGGCGATACTGTACCCTTTTTCAACTTTTTATTTTATTGGGTAATCCAGTAATCCATACTGAGCCTGTGAGCGACTGTGTATTACTCATGAAATATATAAGTAAATTTACTGTTTTCCCTAGACTGTATAGAGCTGTACGCTTCTGATACAGTACCATATGTCTGCTGGCATTTTGGGTCCATTTTCCAAAACATGAGGAAGTATGGTGGAAAAGGACGCGGATGTGGGCATGGGGGGCCATCTGGTACTGATGGTGGTGTTGGTGCATCTGCTGGTAGTGCCAAAAACACAATAGCAGCTAAGGCAGGAGGTGTTGAGCCTGCATCATGGTGTAGCTCTGTAATGCCTGTAAGGCTCCCTTTTCTGGGAGTAGGTAGAATGCTTTTAAAGCCGGAGCATAAGGAACTGTTTTTGGCTTACATTGCTGAAAAAGCCTCCAGCTCTATCGCCTCCTCTTCTGAAGTTTCAAAAAATGCAAGCACTGAGTCATCAGTGCAGGCTTCTGGCCAGGAGCAACCCCTTTCCTTGTGTCCTTCACCAACACCAAAAGTGAAGGATGCGGCAGCAGACACTTCAGATTACTCCATGGAGCTCTTTTCACATACCATGCCTGGGTTCATTAAAAATGGGGCCCATCATATACTGGAGCATTCCAAATTGGGGACATCAGACACTGGAGCAGCATTTACGGGGCCCATTATACACTGAAGCATTAGAAATGGAGCCCTTTATATATGGAGCCTTATTAGGGCCCATCATACACTGCAGCATCATCCATGAGGCCCATCATATACTGGAGCATTCCAAATGGGGGACATCAGACACTGGAGCAGCATTTACGGGGCCCATTATACACTGAAGCATTAGAAATGGAGCCCATTATATATGGAGCCTTATTAGGGCCCATCATACACTGGAGCACCATCCATGAGGCCCATCATATACTGGAGCATTCCAAATGGGGGACATCAGACACTGGAGCAGCATTTACGGGGCCCATTATACACTGGAGCATTAGAATTGGAGCCCATTACATATGGAGCATTATTAGGGTCCATCATACACTGGAGCATCATCCATGAGGCCCATCATATACTGGAGCATTCCAAATAGGGGACATCAGACACTGGAGCAGCATTTACAGGGCCCATTATACACTGGAACATTAGAAATGGAGCCCATTATATATGGAGCATGATTAGGGCCCATCATACACTGGAGCATCATCCATGAGGCCCATCATATACTGGAGCATTCCAAATGGGGGACATCAGACACTGGAGCAGCATTTACAGGGCCCATTATACACTGGAACATTAGAAATGGAGCCCATTATATATGGAGCATGATTAGGGCCCATCATACACTGGAGCATCATCCATGAGGCCCATCATATACAGGAGCATTCCAAATGGGGGACATCAGACACTGGAGCAGCATTTATGGGGCCCATTATACGCTGGAGAATTAGAAATGGAGGCCATTATATATGGAGCATTATTAGGGCCCATCATACACTGGAGCATCATCCATGAGGCCCATCATATACTGGAGCATTCCAAATGGGGGACATCAGACACTGGAGCAGCATTTACGGGGCCCATTATACACTGGAGCATTAAAATTGGAGCCCATTACATATGGAGCATTATTTGGGCCCATAAGACACTGGAGCATCATCCATGGGGCCCATCATATACTGGAGCATTCTAAATGGGGCAGATCAGACACTGGAGCATCATCTATGGGGCACATTATACACTGGAGCATTAGAAATGGGACCCATTAAATATGGAGCATTATTTGGGCCCATAACACACTGGAGCATCGTCCATAGGGAATATCATATACTGTAGCATTATGTGGAGCTCATCATATACTGTATGGAACATTATATGTGACCAATTATTCTGTATGGAGAAATATATGGGGCTCATTATTCTGTATGGCGCACAATGCGGTGGCCATAATACTTTATGGAGTAATATACTGTCCTTTTTTTGAGCTATTGTACAATTTAAAATAGATCAGTCATGTCATGTAAGCAGTGAAGTATTTGTCGTTGTACTATACCTATATTTCTGTGCCGTATCGGAGCATCATGAGTTGTGGTATGTGTTAAAATGACGCACTGACACTCTTTGGACTAGGGCACACAAAAACCTGGAGCTAGCCCTACCCCCCAATAACTTTAGCCAAATAACCCCCAGTTTTCAATGCGTAATTATTATTCTGAAGTAAATTAAGGTTGACAAGCTTCAGTGATAAGAATTGATGTTTTTGAAATGGGCACTGTAGGTGTGTTTACTGTCCTCCACTCCCTGCCGACTTTGCTTCCCCATTGACTTGCATTGGGTTTCGTGTTTCAGTCGGCCTCCGACTTTTCCCTATAGTTGGCCGATTTCGTTCGACTCGACTTTTGCTCATCTCTACTAACAACAAATAGGACAAAATAACTGAAAACTTCAGTGTGAATAACTATTCACCCCCCTAAAATCAGTACTTGTCAGAGCCTCCTTTTGCTGCAATTACAGCTGCAAGTCGCTTTTGATAAGTCTCTATGAGCTTTACACATCTTGCCACTGGGAGTTGTGCTTATTCTCAAGTCAAAACTGCCACAGCACCTTCAAGTTAGATGGTTTCCTCTGGTGAACAGCAATCTTCACGTCTGACCATAGGCCACTCCAAAACATTTACATATGTCACCTTAAACCACTTTAGTGCTGCTTTAGCTGTATGATTTGGGTCATTATCTTGGTTGAAGGTGGACCTCCATTCCAGTCTCAAATCACTGACAGACTGAAACAGGTTTTGCTAAGAATATCCCTGTATTACGCACCATCCATCTTCCCCTCGACTCAAACCATTTTCCCTATCCCTGCTGCCAAAAAACATCTCTACAGCAGAATGCTGCCACCACCATTTTTAACTGAGGGAATGTTGTTCTGGAGGTGATGAGCTGAGTTGGTTTCATGCCAGACATAGCATTTACATTGGTGGCCCAAAAGTAGAATTTTGGTCTCATCTGACCACAGCACCATCCTCCATGCATTTACGGAGGCTCCCATGTGTATTTTGTCAAACTTATGAGTCTTAGAATTTTTGTGTAAGTAAAGGCTTTTTTCTGCCCACTCTTCCATGAAGGCCACCTCTATGAAGTGTATGGCTTATTGCGGTCGTATGGACTGATACTCTTGTCTCTGCTTGGGAACTCTGCAGCTCCTTCTGAGTTACTTTTGGTCTCTGTGCTGGCTATCTGATTAATTCCCTCCCTTCCTGCCCGGGCTGATAGATTTGGTGGGTGTCCCTTTCTTGGCAGTTTGTTGTGGTATCATATTCTTTCCATTTGATGATAATGGAGTTGATGGTGCTCTGGGAGATCATCAGACATTGGGATATATTTTTTGTTATAACCCAACCCTGACTTGTTTGGAGATCTCCTTGGTCTTCATGGTGTTGTTTGGTTACCGGTGCCTCTTACTTAATGCTGTTGCAGCCTCTGTGGCCTTTCAGAAATGGTGTTTATATACTGACAGACCATGTGATGCTTAGATTGCACATAGGTGGACTTCCTTTCACTAAGTATGTGACATATGAAGGTAATTACTTGCACCAGAAGTTTTTAGGGGCTTCATAACAAATGCGCATTGGCACATGCCAACTTTTAGTTATTTGATCCCATAAATATAATTTATGGCTATATTTTTCTTCACTTCACCATCTTAGTCTATTTAGTGCTTATGCATCACACACAAATCGGATTACAAAAATATTTAAACAAAGGTTGTTTGTAACAAAATACGTAGAATGTGAATGTGTAAAGATGTGAATACTTTCGCAAGCCACTGTACCTCAAAATGGTACCAAGAAATATATCAGATCACCAGAAAAAAAACAAGTGTTCAAGCTCCACTGATGAAACAAAAAAGTTACAAGTCTCAGAAAATGGCGGCACAAACAATTTTTTTAATATGTTTCTGAATTGTTTTCATCACGAAAATATTAATAAAAAAACTCCTGTACAAGTTTGGTATCACCGTAGTCATACTGACCTGAAATTTTTTTCTGCATAATGAATGCCATAAAATTACAGGTCCACTCACCCATCACCTACCCCCCACCCAGCAAAAAAAAGGCATGATTGCATTATTTTTTTGCCTTTTCACTGCACTTAGATTTTTTTCCCTGGTTTCCAGTTTCCTGTAAATTGTCTAGTAAAAAGAATAGTGTAATTTAAAACTTTAGTTTATTCTGCAAAAAAAAAAAATGTCCTAAATCTATGTCAACAGAAAAATAAAAAAAAGTTTTAGCTCTTGGAAGAAGAAGAAGAGTAAAAACAAAAACTTTAAAGCAAAAGCTGGTCTCAGTGGAAAAGGGTTAAAAAAATAGTCAGCGACATAATAAACAGTTTCCTAATTATCTCTAATTAAAAATAATAAACAAAACTGTCCTTCCACTTGTTTTAAAGGACCTGACTTTTCTAGCAAAAGTCGGGTACGAAATTCCTGAGTTGTGGGATCCAGGTAATTGACAGGATTGGACAGCCCTCCATGGCGCTGTTTGCACTGTGAAACCACAATTACTGATTTTAATGTTACTGTTTGTTATGAGTAACTGTTGATTAAAGTGCAAGCAGCACTTTTTTTAGTTAGAACAGCAATATTTTTTGAAAACCAGAAAGATCTCACAGTTTGACTATACTTCAAAAAACTATGCTACACCGTGGTCCCGTATGGCATCCGATTTTTTTGCACACTAATGGACTTGAATGGGGCGATTCTCATCCAACACATGAAAGAAACTAGTGCACACTGAGATTTTTTTTCAGAAGCAGATTCAGTCAGCGGAAAAAAAAATTGCTCATTTGCACTGCCCCATTGAATAACATTGGTCCTTGTACTGTCTGTTTTTTCACAGACAACAGTTAGACCGAAAATACACTTGTGTGAATCTATCATTAGTGCTATAACTGCTCCCTCCACTCTGCAAAGTTTAAGCAAACATGTTAACTAGGGTATTCGGTGCAGTGGTTATTCCGACACCGATTTTGCATGCCCTCCTCAGGCCAGCCAGCACTGTAAATCACCAGTGAGGAAGGCAAGTCTCCTTGCCAAACCAAGGGTGCACCAAGAACTTTAATTAGCATATCTCATTAAACTTCAGTTACTAAAGAATGGGGCAACAATTGAAAAGTTTTGCCTAACAGAATCTCTTTAAATAAAATAGTCACATATTGGTGAATAGTGATGAGCGAGCATGCTCACCACTAGAATTGAGCGACTTTGGTCGGATCGGGTTTCGTGAATCCCGAATTAAACAAAATTTGAGTCGGATGAAACTGGTCCGACTAGGGCAAAAAAAGTCGGAGTTTCGTCCGAAACCCGACCCCAATGCAAGTCAATGGGAAATAAAAGTCGGCATTGAGCGGATGACATTCATCCACTCAAAGACGACTTTTATTCCCCATTGACTTGCTTGGGGTCGGGTTTCGGACGAAACGCTGACTTTTTTTGCCCTAGTCGGACCAGTTTCATCCGACTCAAATTTTGTTTCAGTCGGGTTTCACGAAACCCGATCCGACCAAAATCGCTCAACTCTACTCACCACTACTCGGTATTCGCCCGGGCATGTCACTGCTCGAGATGCTTGGCGGGAGCTCGGGTCCCCGACCTGCATGTTTGGTGCTCTTTAGAGAGCCAATGAACATGCAGGGATTGTCTGCCACACACTGTAATAATGCAGCCATGTTGGTTGTGGCATTACAGTGATTGGCTGGCCGCACAGCGTCATCAGGTCTATATCAGACCTGGCGCCGCCATGCTCGTCACAGTCTACTTTGGAATCAGGCAATGTAGGGAGAGTTGCTGCTGAGCTAGGGAGAGATTTGCTTGGTTCTTACTTAGTGTGGGTGTAAGGTTCTAGCAGGAACGCGGGATGAAGTACATAGTAACATAGTAACATAGTTATTAAGGTTGAAGGGAGACTTTAAGTCCATCTAGTTCAACCCATATCCTGTCCTAACCTGCCCTAACATGTTGATCCAGAGGAAGGCAAAAAAAACCCATGTGGCAAACAGTAAACTTCACATTGGGGAAAAAAATTCCTTCCCGACTCCACATACGGCAATCAGACTAGCTCCCTGGATCAACGCAATATTAAGGAAACTAGTGTATATACCCTCTGATATTATACTTTTCAAGAAAGGCATCCAGTCCCTTCTTAAATTTTAGCAGGGAATCACTCATTACAACATCATATGGCAGAGAGTTCCATAGTCTCAATGCTCTTACAGGAAAGAATCCGCGTCAGTGAGTATGCTTAAACCTTCTTTCCTCCAGACGTAGAGGATGCCACCTTGTCCCCGTCACAGGTCTAAGAGTAAAAACATCATTAGAAAGGTCTTTGTACTGTCCCCGCATATATTTATACATTGTAATAAGATCACCCCTAAGCCTTCGATTTTCCAAACTAAATAACCCCAGGTGTAATAACCTGTCTTGGTATTGCAGACCCCTTAGTTCCCTAATAACCTTGGTCGCTCTTCTCTGCACCCGCTCCAGTTCAGCTATGTCTTTCTTATACACCTGAGACCAGAACTGTACACAGTATTCTAAGTGTGGTCGCACTAGTGACTTATAGAGAGGTAAAATTATGTTCTCCTCATGAGCATCTATGCCTCTTATAATGCATCCCATTATTTTATTTGCCTTTGCAGCAGCTGCCTGACACTGGCCACTTAATGTGAGTTTGTCGTCCACCCATACACTCAGGTCCTTTTTAGTGACTGTTTTGCCCAGTGTTTTACAATTAAGCACATAATTATACATCTTATTCGTTCTACCCAAGTGCATGACCTTACATTTATCCCCATTAAAGCTCATTTGCCATTTATCAGCCCAAGCTTCTAGTTTACATAGAATCATAGAATCATAGAATCGTAGAGTTGGAAGGGACCTCCTGGGCCATCTTGTCCAACCCCCTGCTCCAAGCAGGATTCGCTCCTTCTGTAATATAAAATTGTCCTCCTCTGTATTGATTACCCTGCAGAGTTTAGTGTCATCTGCAAATATTGAAATTCTACTCTCTATGCCCCCTACAAGGTCATTAATAAATATGTTAAAAAGAAGCGGGCCCAAAACTGACCCCTGTTGTACCCCACTGCTAACCGTGACCCAGTCCGAGTGTACTCCACTAATAACCACCCTTTGTTTCCTATCCCTGAGCCAGCTCTTAACCCACCTACACATATTTCCCCCTATCCTCATTGTTCTCATTTTATGTATCAACCTTTTGTGTGGCACTGTATCAAAAGCTTTTGAAAAGTCTATGTACACCACATCCACTTCATTCCCTTGGTCCAGTCCGGAACTTACCTCTTCATAAAAGCATATCAGATTAGTCTGACAGGAACGGTCCCTTGTAAACCCATATTGATATTGGGTCATGAGGTTATTCTTATCCAGATACTCCAGTACAGTATCTCTTAGAAAACCCTCCAGGATTTTACCCACAGTTGAGGTTAAACTTACTGGCCTATAATTTCGAAGTTCAGTTTTTGTCCCCTTTTTGAATATTGGCACCACATTTGCTATACGCCAGTCTTGTGGTACAGACCCTGTTATTATGGAATCCTTAAAGATTAAAAATAATGGTCTATGACTGTGCTTAATTCCTGCAGTACTCAGGGGTGTATCCCATCCGGGCCCGGGGATTTGTCAATTTTAGTGATTTTTAGACGCCGCCGTACTTCCTGCTGGGTTAACCAGGTGACAATTAATGGAGAATTTTTATCCCTGATCATCTTATCCGTCATGGGATTTTCTTGTGCAAATACTGTTGAAAAAAAGTCATTTAGCATATTTGCTTTTTCCTCATCCTCATCCACCATTTCACCCAGACTATTTTTAAGGGGACCAACACTATCATTTTTTAGTTTCTTACTATTTATGTAGTTAAAGAATATTTTGGGATTAATTTTACTTTCTCTGGCAATGAATCTCTCTTTCTCAATCTTTGCTGTCTTCATTTGCTTTTTACAGAATTTATGTAATCTTCTGTATTTAGTTAATGCTTCATCACTACCTACTTGCTTTAATTCTCTAAATGCTTTATTTTTAACTCTTATTGCACCCCATACAGCTCTATTTAGCCATAGTGGTTTCCTCCTATTTCTCGCATGTTTATTCCCATACGGTATATATTGTGCACAGGTCCTATTCAGGATGCTAAAAAACGTCTCCCGTTTTCTTTGTGTATTTTTATGTCTCAGAATATCGTCCCAGTTAATTGCACCAAGATCATCTCTCATCCGTTGGAAATTTGCTTTCCTGAAGTTTAGTGTCCTTGTAACCCCTCTACTACACATCTTATTAAAGGATACATGAAAACTTATTAATTTGTGATCACTATTACCCAAGTGACCCCCAACCCTTACATTTGATATGCGGTCTGGCCTGTTGGTTAATATTAGGTCTAGCAGTGCCCCCCCTCTTGTTGGGTCCTGAACCAGTTGTGAAAGGTAATTGTCTCTCATAGTTGTCAAAAACCTATTACCTCTGCTGGAACTGCAGGTTTCGGTTCCCCAATGTATTTCAGGGTAGTTGAAGTCCCCCATAATAATGACTTCTCCTTGAGTTGCCGCTTCATCTATTTCATCTAGTGACGGACGGGAGGGAGAGCAAGGGTTGACAGGTTTATTTACAGGGGAATATTCCACGCAGGGAGTAAAGGATTCTATAGGGGATTAAACAGAATAAAATGCAAAAGATGTGGTTAGGTGGAGAACTAAATTTCAGATAATGGCAGTTCGTTAGCACGTGTGTCAGGAAATCCTTAAACTGCAGCTCCTGCTGTGAACTCAATAGCACCGGCAACAATGGGCTCAGTATCTTTTCCGGTCTCTGGCACCTTCCACTGCCTCTAGTCCATACACTGCAGGTGGCTAACAAAGGCACAGGTCACAGCCCTGTACAAGCCCAATGTGGCTCCTAAACATCTTCACTAGTGCAGTCAGGTCACAAGTGTCAGGGCAACTATCTGTAGACAACGGGTCACGGTCACATAGTGTACGGCACATGATTCTCTCTTGAGGTCACTGGACACACACTGCATGTCCTGTTCTCCAAGGTCCTCGCTGTTGGTGGCGGGTGATGGTGATCTGTTTGGTGCTGGTGCTCACGGCTGGAGCACTACTTTCTGTGGTTGCTTTAACACCCGGCTCGTCTCTGCTCTGTGTGCATGGCTCTACATGGCTCTGCTCTACACGGCTCTGCTCTGCACGGCTCTCTCTGGATTACTGCTGGGCACACTGCTTCCCTCAGCACAGCAGTCCCCGCCCTTCTGATTGCCTGCAGCCTGGCCTGTCACAGCACTGGTACTCTGTTTCAGGAGCACACTGCTCACCTGTCTGCGCGCTGCTCTGCCCTGGCACCAAACAGGCCTACTTCCCGCACTTTCTCTTTTTCCTCTTACCCCCTCCGACAGCAGGAAGCCCCTCCTCTCTAGAGCTTCCCCCAGGCACCAGGGGAAGGTCCGGCTCACTCAGGCTTCCCCCCGGGAACAGTGGATGCAGCCTCTCTAGTTCTGGACCCAGCACACAGGTATCCACTCCCCTTACACTGGTATGCCATATATTATACACATATCCATCTCAACTAACAGTCCTTCTGAGGACTAATAATGCTGCATAGACATCAGTCCTAGGCAGGCAGGCAGTGTATGTGGCAGACTTCAGTGCATATAACAAGAGGGTCCATTCCAGTTCTGTCTGCTGCTGCTGCTATTACAGGTATTTCTAGACATAGCCCCAGGTATCAGGGGCCAGGAATAATTTTTTTGGGATCTTAATCCTGATTATTTGCTTAAAAGGCAATCCAAAGAACACAATTTTTCTGCTCCATTTGCTTGTTGGCACTGCAGAATACAGACAGTTCCTTTCTATATTACAGTGCTAAAAATCCAGCTATTTAAAACTGTGGTTTGTCCGTCACACGGATCAGAGATAAAAAGTGCGCTCAAAATTCTGCCATTTCTGGCCTCCCTTTAAATTTTGTTGCAGTCTGTAAGCGAGTTATTGACACCAGTTTGCTGTTCAAAATAGTTACCTACAGGCCAGCTATTCACAACTGTTGTTTGTCTGTAATACGGATCACATATAATTGCTCTCAAAATTCTGCCATTTGTGGTCTCAATTTAAATTTTGTTGCAGTGTGTTAGCGAAGTTATTGACACCAGTATGCTGGTAAAAATAGTTACCTATCACACATAGTTGTGCTCAAAATTCTGCCATTTCTGGCCTCCATTTAAATTTTGTTGCAATGTGTTAGCGAAGTTATTGACACCAGTTTGCTCGTAAAAATAGTTACCTACAGGCCATCTATTTAAAACTGTGGTTTGTCCATCTCACGGATCACCTATAAATTCGCTCCAAATTCAGCCATTTGTAGTGAACGTGGAAAATATTGTCCTCTATTTAAAATGGGCAAAGTGCGTGGCAAGGGACGGGGAACTGGATGTGATGATGATGGTGCATATAGAGGTTGAGGCCGTGGGCAAGCTGAAATTGTGCCACAACAAACACCTACATCTTCTCACCCGACCTTCCTGTCCCATATACTAGGGGGCCGCAGCACACCACTATTGAACCCAGAGCAGTGTCAAAAAGGTTCTTAGTTGGATAGCGGATAATGCTTCCAGTCACTTTGCCAACACCATAACCACCCTGTCTTTCACATGGTCAAGTCTCAGTAGCCGGGAGTCTGGACCGCATATTCCTCACCCTGATCCTCCTTTCTCCCACCATGCCGAGTGCCCAGAGACAAATAATCCCACAGTTGAACACTCTGAAGGGCTGTTCACTTTTCCATTAACAGATTCGGGCTTCTCGCCAGGTCCACTTGAAGAGGGGCAAGAGGAGATCACATGTAGCATTGCCCAAATAATTGAGCAGCCATGGTCACATGAAGGTAACGGATGAAACGTGTCACAAGAGGTGGACGAGGATGAGACACAATTTCCAGAAAGTCAGGAGGAGGACCAGGGTGTGGAAGTGGAAGAGGTAGTGGATGATATAGTAACTGACCCAACCTGGCAGGAGGACATGCAGAGCGAGGACAGCAGCACACAGGGGGAGGGAGACATAGTACCCCAACAGACAGGAAGAAACAGTGTAGTGGCCGCAGAAAGAAGGCGGGCAACCATTCCCCGTAACAGCAACATGACGGAATTTGTCAGTCCAACTGTTAGGTCTTCCCGAGTCTGGTTGTTTTTTAAAGACTCTACCAATAACAAAAGAAAAACTTTTTGCACCACTTGCCAGGCCTGCATCAGCAGGCGTAGCAAAACTAACAGCTTGACCGCCACCAGCATGATCAAGCACATGGAAGAAAAGCACCCGACTTTGTGGGCCGAATCCCAGGGTCCAGAAACAGTGTCTGTGGGTGACACCACTGCTTCTTCCGATGTTGTGTGTGCAAGCCAATCCCCTGTCAATGGTGCATGCGAAGATGCCTCCTGCCCTGCACCTGTCGTACACACTCAACTAGCACCATCATCAAGCACGTCCATGTCCTTGTCCCAGCGCAGCGTTCAGTTGTCCATACCCCAGTCCTTGGAATGCAAGCCCAAATACGCAGCCAACACCCAACAGGCCACACTACTAAATTCACACATTATGCGACTGCTTGCGCTCGAAATGTTGCCTTTTAGGCTCGTGGAGGTGGAAGCTTTCTGCATCCTGATGGTGGTGGCCATCCCTCGGTACTCGGTACCCAGCCACCACTATTTCTCCCAGTGTGGTGTCCCCGAATTACACAAGCACACGTCACACAACATTAGCCATGCTGTCAACAATGCAGTTACTGGGAAAGTCCACCTAACCACAGACACGTGGACAAGTGCTTGTGAACAGGGAGGGTACATCTCGCTGACGGCACACTGGGTTAACATAGTTGAAGCTGGGACCCAGTCGGACCTTTGGATGGCACACATCTTCCCGACATCAAACATTGCGGGCCCTGGGTAATTCAGTGTTGCCCCAACAGTCTACAGCTCCTGCACCTCATCCTCCTCCTCTTCTTCAGCCTCCATGTCAGAAATCACCACATCAGTCACAAGCTGGAAGTACTGCAGCACTGCCTCAGCCAAGCGGCAACAAGCTGTGCTGAAGCTAATATGCTTAGCTGACAAACCAAACAATGGTGAAGAGTTGTGGACAGCTCTGAAAGAGCAGGCATATCTGTGGCTGACACCGCTAAACCTACGGCCAGACATGGTCATGTGTGATAATGGCCAGAATCTGGTGGCGGCTCTGAGGCGAGGCGAGCTCACACACATACCATGCCTGGCCCATGTGCTTAACCTCATGGTTCAGCAGTTTCTCAAAACCTACCTGGAGCTGCCGGATCTGCTTGTCAAAGTATGCCACCTGTGTGCCTATTTTAGAAAAGCAGCTACTGCTTCCTCCACCCTTGCCGTGCTTCAGCAGCGTTTGCAGCTTCTGGTTCACCGACTGCTGTGTGATGTCTCCAAGCATTGGAACTCTACACTGCAGCTGTCAGAAAAGATTTGTGAGCCAAAGAGGGCAGTTGTTGACTACCAGCATCAACGAGGTCATCGGTATTTAGTTCAGACTCCACACATAATTAGCATCACCATCCAGCTTCTCTGTGTTCTGAAAGGCTATGTGCTCACAATCAAAGAGGATGCATTGCAGGCAGAGCACGATGAGATGGAGCAAGGAGCCATACAGTGTGATTACACACAGCCCAGCCTCATCTCATCCCAATGTGGATTGGGTGACAATGAGGAAGAGAAGGAGGAGGAAGAACAGGAGCTACTTTCATGCACTATAGACCATACTACCTGCACAACTGTCATACCGTCTGTTCAGTGTGGATGGCCTGAGGACAGGGAGGAGGAGCAGGAGGAGAGCATGGTCAGTCATCGTCTTGGTGAGGATGTGGAAGTCTTGCATATTAGCAGTCTGGCATGCATGGCTGAGTTTATGTTATGCTGCCTTTCCCATGACCCTCGCATTCTCCAAATTTTGGGTGACAGTCATTATTGGTTGGTGACACTTCTAGACCCATGCTATAAGGAGAAATTTCTATCTCTCATTCCCGAGGCGGACAGGTCTACTAAAATGGGGCAGTACTGGAAGACCCTTGTTGTGGAATTACAAAAAAAATTCCCATCTGAAAACACTGTCACAGTTCGTTGGATAACCAAGCAGTACCGGCAAGAGAGACACAACTCCAATCCAGCAGAGGCAGTGAAACACTGGCAAAGTTCTGGGAGAGTTTTCTCAGACCCTACTATTGCACAGGCCCTGAGGTGTAGGGTATTCCTACAAGGAGTGCAAAGTTTGGGAAGATGCTGAGGGAGAACCTTGCTGACCATACCAACATCCTCCGTGATTCCTCTGTGTCTTATAGTTATTGGATATCCAAGCTGGACATGTGGCATGAACTTGCTCTCTACGCCAGTTCTGGCCTGCCATGCCGCTAGTGTTTTGTCACAGCGGGTTTTTAGTGCCGCTGGTGGAATTATAACTGATCAGCGCATCTGCCTGTCTACTGAAAATGCTGATAGGCTGACTCTTATAAAAATGAACAAGGGCTGGATTGGGCCAGATTTCTCAACACCACCGAATGATAGCAGCATAACATAAACTCAAATCCAGTGTCTTTTTTTGGGAGGTCTATTCCCATGCACCCCTTCACACCCATATATGGGTATTCACTTCCTGATTTTGGCTATTTGCTGTTGTCCTCCTCCTTCTCCTCATCCTCATCCTCCACCACCATATCACCAGGGTGACCGTGGTCTATGATGCAACACCCACACAATTTTTTTAAAGGGTGTTTATGATGCCTGTAAAAAATGGTTATACAATATGTTCATGTATACCCCCCAGGGGTAAATGTTTGTCAGCTCATACACTTAGTGCATGGGCATTACAAGTATAGGAGACCTGCTCCTTTCCAATGGGAACATTTTTTACGATGTCCTCCTCCACATCTCTTCTAAGAGGCTTTGGAGTGCCTTCAAATTTTTGGCACCACTTACATTCACTGCATAGGCAAACACTATAGGAGGCCCACTTCCTAATAATGGGAACATTTTTTCATGATGCCCTCCTCTACGTCTCTTCAAAGGGGTATTGTGGAGGACAGTGTTGGTGGTCTGAGCATCGGGATGGAGCAGGCTCATGCCATAGGGACCCAAGATCCTTGTGTTGAGTCTGCTGACAGAAACATGTTAGGTGCCCCTTGACACCTGTGACCGGGAGTGACAAAATTTCCAGCCAGAGAATAGAGGCACGCGTGCTGAGACAGAGAAACCGGGCGACCCGCTGTGAACTGTATCCTGATTCACCCGTGTACAACTGCCGAGCAAGGTTAAGCTCTGGCAGTGATAAAGACTGTTCATGTTCCTGCACTAAAGCTCCTGGACCCAGGACCCCCGTAAGGACGACGAGGAACCACCACTGCCAGGAACTGGATCCCCATCTTCTTCAGGACCACGCCAAACCCCTCACGTGCCATTGCCTTGGTGCCACCGTTTGAAACTAGACTTCGACATTCTGACGTCATCGGACTGATAAGTTTATTGTTACTGAACTTCCCCTTTAAATTCCCCGCTCCTGTTTTATCCCATTTTGCAAAATCTCTTGCAAGCCTGTTTTACTCTACCCTCTCCCTGCATGGAGTATTCCCTGTTAAAGTAAATCACACATTAACCCTTGCTCTGCCTCCTGTCCGTTACTGCATCTTGCAACCTGCTCACACAGTCACACAGCTCAAGTGTTGTGAACAGATATCCAGGCTGAGTTAGAGCAATGGCTATCTCTACTGAACCTGGAGCCAGAAAAGTTTGTGTGCGATAACGGTTCAAACCTGCTGGCGGCCCTATGCCAGGGCAACCTGACAAGCATGCCTTGCATGGCTGACGTCTTCAACCTGATGGTACAGCAATTTTTCCACCACTGTCACAGTCTAGATCCACTGCTGTATAAAACATTTTCTTGGCATGCTCACTTTCATTGATCGTACCCCGCAGGTCATCGACTTACATCGCTACAGAAGTCTTTCAGCCTACCGGTTAACCGATTTGATTTGCAATGTTCTGACATGGTGGAATTCCACTTTGCACACGTTGCAGCGACTGTGGCAGGAGTGACGAGCCCTGGTGCAGTATGTCCTTTTGCATAGCATGTGCAAATCACACTTGTAGAGTAGGCACAGATGAAGGACCTCTGCACCCTTCTGCACAGTTTTGAAATGGCTACTAAGATAGTTAGCTCTGAAAGTGTCATCAGCATCTCTTTACCGGTCATCTACATACTGGATCACACTTTGTATAGTCTGTGGGAGGAGGTGGTGGCCCAGAGAAAGAGGTGGAAGCAGAGGACAATGCGAAAGTGATAACAATATCTCCAATTTCTGGACTGCCGTCACACAGGTGTGTTCCACGGGAGGGTGGCTTACAGCGATCAAGGAGGGCTCATTGTACCAGGCAAACTGTTAGTGATGGTGCAGGAGCTGAGTAACAAATGGAGGAGGATCAGGAGGAAAAGGTGATGGTCGCGCAACAGTCAGGAGATGAAGAGGGTAATGATTCCCTCTCTGTTGTCCGTGGCTGTTGGGAGGGGAAGGAGGAAGCAACCTTGAGTGTTACTCCACCACCAACACAACATGGCCTTGGGCCTTCTTAAGCACTATCTTCAACATGATGCCTGTATTCTCAGGGTTATAAATAGTGCTGACTAGAGTTGAGCGAAACGGGTCGAAAAAATTCAAAAGTCGACGACTTTCACCAAAGTCGTGTTTCATGGAACGAAACCCGACCTTAGCGTGAGGTCGGCCACGAGGTCGGCGACTTTAGCGCCAAAGTCGCGTTTCAAAAGAAGCTTTAGCGCCCTTTTTCAACCAATCAGGAAGAACGGACACTGTGGACAACGTGGTGACATAGGCAGCGGTCACCATCATCTTGGGGAAGGGCATGCAAGTGATTGGCTTGCTTTGTGTGGCGTCACAGGGGGTATAAAAGGGCGGGGACGCCGACCGCCATGTTACTCATGCTGATCTCAGAATAGGGAGAGCTGCTGCAGCTGCTGATTCTGTAGGGAGAGCGTTAGGAAGGCAAAAAGAAAAAAAACTGCTTCTGCTGCTAGCGCTTTTCACTGTAGTTACTTTGCAGTGAAAGGTGAAGATTTTTGCTTTTGTGCAGCAGCGCTGGTGGTGATTAGCCTGCCTTTTAAGGCTAGCTGCATTGCTGTGTGCACACTGGTGTTCAAACTGCTTTTTTAAAAGCAATCCAAATTGTATTGTTGTGTCCTGGTGAGGTAGTGAGCGTTCATTTTTTTACACACTGTACAGCGGTGTACGCTCCTCACACAGTACCGTGTAACGGCTGTTATCACGGCCAAATTGATGCTATCTACGTGTGACTCTGTAAGGAAAAGTCGAGGAGTTTGTCCGTTCTTACAGACCTACACCTTATAGTTTTGTCCGTTTTTCAAACAGTTTAGTATATTTGCTGTTTGATTATATTCAAAACTAGGGAGAGACATCGTGTGTCAGTCCGTATACAAAAACACGGAGCTTGACAATTGTACATACACCGTACAGTGGTGTATGTGCATGCTCCTCTCTCAGTACCGTGTAACGGCTGTTATCACGGCCAAATTGAAGCTATCTACGTGTGTGACTCTGTAAGGAAAAGTTGAGGAGTTTGTCCGTTCTTACAGATCTACACTCTAGGGAGATTCCAATTCTGCCCAATTCTATATACAACTTGTTGTTTGTCATACACTAGGCAATTTCTGCCGGTCACATTGCGGTGTAATATAAACAGGGCCTTACAGAATCCAACTGTGTCCTGAAGTCTAGAGAGATTCTAATTCTCCACAGTCCTCTATACACCTTTCTTACACCATCCAGAATCTGCCTGTCACATTGCGGTGTAATATAAACAGGGCCCAACAGAATCCAACTGTGCCCTGAAGTCTAGAGAGATTCCAATTCTCCACAGTCCTCTATACACCTTTCTTACACCATCCAGAATCTGCCTGTCACATTGCGGTGTAATATAAACAGGGCCTGACAGAATCCAACTGTGTCCTGAAGTCTAGAGAGATTCCAATTCTCCACAGTCCTCTATACACCTTTCTTACACCATCCAAAATCTGCCTGTCACATTGCGGTGTAATATAAACAGAGCCTGACAGAATCCAACTGTGTCCTGAAGTCTAGAGAGATTCCAATTCTCCACAGTCCTCTATACACCTTTCTTACACCATCCAGAATCTGCCTGTCACATTGCGGTGTAATAGAAACAAGGCCTGACAGAATCCAACTGTGTCCTGAAGTCTAGAGAGATTCAAATTCTCCCCACTCCTATATACACCTTGTACCTTTTTTTACAGTACCACATAGTTGACCGTTTTTTGGGTACATTTTCCCCAAAAATGAGGAAGTGTGGTGGAAGAGTCCGTGGAAGTGGGCGTGGGTTGGCAGCTGGTCATGATGGTGTTGGTGGTGGATCTGCTGGTAGTGGCAAAAGCAAAATAGCACCTAATGCAGGAGGTGTTGAGCCTGCATCATCGTCTTGCTCCACAAGGCCTCGAAGGCTCCCTTTTCTGGGAGTAGGTAAACCGCTTTTAAAGCCGGAGCTTCAAGAACAAGTTTTGACTTACATTGCTGACTCAGCCTCCAGCTCTATCGCCTCCTCTTCTGAAGTTTTAAAAAATAAAAGCACTGAGTCGTCATTGGAGGCTCATGGTCATGAACCACACCTTTCCTTGTGTCCTTCACCCCAACCAAAATTGAAGGATGCGGCAGGCCACACTACAGATTACTCCATGGAGCTGTTTTCACATACCATGCCTGGATTATCAAGTCAAATCGTGAATTACCCAGGCCAAGATGAATCTGACATGGAGTGCACTGATGCACAGCCTCTGATAGATGATTCTGCTGGTACATTCACTCAGAGCACTATATTGTCCTCGCAGTGTACTGAGGCAGAATCTGACCCTGATGAAACTCAGGTGCCCCTTCCCGCATACTATACCACCATACACGGTGACACAGAGGAAGGTCCACATGACATTGAAGAGGAGGTGATGGATGACCCAGTTGTTGACCCAGATTGGCATCCATTGGGGGAAGAGGGTGCCGCTGCCAATAGCTCAGAAGAGGAGGAGGAGCATCCGCAGCGGGCATCGACATCACAGCAGCTGTTATCTGGCAGGCCCGGAGCAATCCAAAAACAGGTTACAAAAACCAAAAGAGATGCTGGACAGCTTGGCCAGACGGTCAAAATAGCACAGAGTGCTAGGCTGCAAAATGTCTTCCATAGTAGGAAGAGTGCAGTGTGGCACTTTTTTGAACAAAATCCTAATGATCAGGCAAAGGTTATATGTAAGAAGTAAGCAAAAACCTTTAGCCGAGGGAAAAATCTGAGAAATTTGAATACCAGTTGCATGTTAAGACATTTAACCACCATGCACTTGCAAGTGTGGACGGACTACCAAAACTCGCGTACCACATGTGCAACTGCTCCCAAAGAAGGTAGTCAGCAGCACTACATTGTTTCCCCCACTGTAAGCCCACCGGTTAGCACACTACCAGCAGCAAATGTTGAGTTGTCATCGCAAGGGCAAATCAGTCACGGAATCACACTGTTATTTCAATGAAAGACTGAATCTAGGCCATCAGAAAGAACACCAACTCCATCACCATCATCAACCCTCTCTCAGTCCGCCATGTCCACCGCTAGTTCCACCATATGCAGCTCTCAAGTCCAGCTCACCCTACCAGAGACCATGAGTAGGACAAGAAAGTACTCATCCTCTCATCTGCGTACACTGGGTTTGAACGCCCACATTGCCAAACTAATCTCGTTAGAGATGATGCCCTATCGGTTGGTTGAAAACGCTATGACCTACCCAGTCGCCACTTCTTTTCTCGCAAAGCCATCCCAGCCCTCCACCTTCATGTGAAAGACCGCATTGTACATGCACTCAAGCAATCAGTGAGTGGAAAGGTGCACCTCACAACTGATGCATGGTCCAGTAGGCATGGCCAGGGCCATTAGGTGTCCATCACTGCGCACTGGGTTAATGTGGTGGATGCAGGGTCCACAGAGGACAGCGGTGGTGGGAAAGTGCTGCCTAGCCCACGATATAGGAAACAGTTGGCTGTAGGCGTTCAACCCTCCTCCTCCTCCTCCAGAAGCGAAAGCTCGTCCACAGAACGCAGTCGCACGAGCTCTCCATCCGCAGCTGCCAGTGTTGCACACGAGGTGTCCCCCTATCGATCAGCTAGTGGAAAGCGTCAGCAGGCTGTGTTGAAGATGATGTGTTTGGGAGACAGACACACCGCGGAGGTACTGGCCGACTACTTTCAGCGACAAACTGAGTCATGGCTGGAAAGTGTACATCTTGAGGCAGGCAAGGTAGTTAGTGATAACGGACGGAATTTTGTGGCAGCCATAGCCCTTTCAAAACTCAGACACATACCTTGCTTGGCTCACACCTTGAACCTGGTGGTGCAGTGCTTCCTCAATAATTATACGGAGTTAACAGGCCTGCTCCAGAAGGGCCGAAGACTGTGCTCGCACATCCGCCGGTCGCCGGTACACTCCAGTCGTATGCAGAAGCTGCAGCGATTGCTCCACCTTCCCAAGCACCGCCTAATTATCGACTTTGCAACAAGGTGGAACTCCACCCTGCTCATGGTTGAGTGGCTGAGCGAACAGAGGCAGGCCATAATGAATTTGTGGGAGGATACACGGGCAGGCACTTTGAGGGCAGACATGGAGTTGACAGGTGTGCAGTGGTCGAAGCTGAAAGACCGCTGTAAAATCCTTCAGTGTTTTGAGGAATGCACACAGCTGGTAAGCGCAGACGACGCCATCATAAGCATGAGCATCCCACTTATGCGTCTGCTCATGCAAACTTTGACGCACAATAAGGAGCAGGCATCTGCAGCCGAGGATGATGAGGAAGAGGAGGAGGGAAGCCTTGATGACAGTCAGCCATTGTCTTCTCCGGGAACTCTCCTGGACGAGGTGGAGGAAGAAGAGGAAGAGGAGGAGGAAGATGATGATGGGGATGATTATTTAGGGGAGGAAGATGCTTCTCGTGGGGCAAGAGAAAATGTTGGCGTGGCAAGGTCTGGTACAGGGTTTGTGCGTGACTGGAGGGATGTGGATTTGCCAGAAAGTGCTCCTCCAACCAGCACTCGCAGTGCATCCTTGACACCGGGAACATTGGCCCACATGTCAGATTATGCCTTGCAGATCCTAAAAAGGGACCCCCGCATTGCCAAAATGATGAACGATGATGACTACTGGTTGGCCAGCATCCTGGATCCACGCTATAAAGGCAAATTCCAAAACATCATGCCACAGGAGAACCTTGACCTAATATTGGCTAACAAACAAGCAACTCTGGTAAACCGGTTGGTTGAGGCATTGCCAGCACACAGCAGCGGTGATGGTTCTCACAGGAGCCGTAGGGGCCGGGGGCAGCTTGGAAGAGGTGTTGGTTGTGCACACATCAGAAGTGGCGTTGGCGACAGGGGTTTCATGATCATGTTGTGGACTGATTTTTCAAGTACCGCTCACACGACTGGTAATACTGCATCGATTGAAAGTGACAGGAGACAGCACTTGTCAACTATGGTTACAAACAACTTCTCATCCCATATCGATGTTCTCCCTCACAGGTTATTCCCATTTGACTACTGGGCCGCTAAACTGGACACCTGGCCTGAATTGGCACAATATGCCTTACAGGAGCTCGCTTGCCCAGCTGCAAGTGTGCTATCGGAAAGAGTCTTCAGTGCTGCTGGATCAATCCTGACAGAAAAAAAGGACCCGTCTCTCGACCCAAAATGTGGATGATCTAACCTTCATTAAAATGAACCATGCATGGGTTTCCAAGGATTTTGTCACACCTTACCCTGATGACACATAGTTTTCCAGAAAAATGGCTTTCTTTGGTCCTCCTCTTCCTGGGACTTGACCAATTTCGCCTTTAGCAGCAGGTGAATGTCCCACATCAACATATGCCATTTTGTAAACCTCCCTAACTGGGCTGCCTCCTCCCCCCATGGCCGGGGTCACCACCTAGCGCACTTAACCGTGCGAGTGCCGTTGCCCTGGACAGGTGGGTGGGCCGACTCTTGGGCGCGGGCACTGGCACAGGGTCCTTCATAGTGCAATCAAGTGTCTCTGACGGTGGGGGTGCACACCCGCCGTCAGACACACCGCTGTACTATGAGGGGCCCTGTGCCAGTGCCGTTGCCAACGAGTTGGCCCCCCTGCTTGCTCAGGATCACAGCACTTGCAAAGCTGAAATGCTTACCTCTCCCTGCTCCACTGCCATGACGTCTTCCGCGTTTCCTGACAGTGATATTCTAATCATAGAGCGTAATGACATCACGTCTGTGCGCCCAGACTAGTACAGGGATTCCCTAGCGAGGAGACTTATTTGAGGAGACTTATTTAATTGTTTTCAATGTTGGGACAGCAATTTTGGGGGAGCACTATACTCTGGAGAATGATATATGGGGCCCACCATACACTGGAGCATTCCAAAGGTGGACATCAGACACTGGAGCAGCATTTACAGGGCCCATTATACACTAGAGCATTAGAAATGGGGCCCATTATATATGGAGCATTATTTGGGCCCATCAGACAGTGCAGCTTCATCCTTGGGGACCAACATATACTGTAGCATTTTGTGGAGCTCATCATATACTGTTTCAAACATTATATGGGACCAATGATTCTGTATGGAGAAATATATGGGCCTCATTACTCTGTATAGCGCGCTATGCGGTGGCCATAATACTGTATGGAGTAATATACTGTCCGTTTTTGTAGCTATTTGAGAATTTAAAATGGATATCAGTCATGAGATGTAAAAAGTGAAGTATTTTTCATTGTACTATACCGCTATTTCTCTACCGTATCGGAGCATCATGAGTTGTGCTATGTGTTAAAGGGGCGCTCTTTGGCCCAGGGCACATGAAAACCTGGAGCCAGCCCTACCCCCTCACAAATTTAGCCAAATAACCCCCATTTTTCAGTGCGTAACTAGTATTATGAAGTAAATTAAGGTTGAAATGCTTCAGTAATAAGAATTGATGTTTTTGGCATTCAAAAGGGCACTGTAGGTGTGTTTCCTGTCCTCCACTCCCTGCCGACTTTGCTTCCCCTTTGACTTGCATTGGGTTTCGTGTTTCAGTCAGCCTTCGACTTTTCATGATAATCGGCCAATTTCGTTCTACCCGACTTTTGCGAAAGTCGGGTTTCACGAAACCCGACTCGACCCGAAAAAAGGCAAAGTCGCTCATCTCTAGTGCTGACTATTGGGTTGCCATTCTCTTACATCCATGGTACAAGAGAAAATTTAGCCAAATGCTTCCTCCCATGGAAAGGGAGGCATGCATCTGGAGTATCGAAACATGCTTGTAGACAATTTTAAGAGTGGTTTTACCCAAGACAGCAGTGAGGCACACAGTGTGCATCGCAGTTCTAGACTTCCAATCCTGGGAACAGCAAGGCATCATGGCAACACATTAGCAGCAGCATTGTAAGTAGCATAAGCAATTTCTGTGAATCGTTTCACACATTTTTTAGACCAGACCATGCACCAGCGGAGTACAAGTCTGACACATTGTGAATGATTAGAGAGGATGGTGCAGCAGTATCTCAAGCTCAATATCACGCCTTGAGGTTTTGTCATGCCCGGTAGCCAGCATTCTCTCAGAACTAGTGATGAGCTAGTATGCACGTTACTCGAGTTTTCCAAGCATGCTCGGGTATTCTCAAAGTATTTTGGGCGTGCTCTGAGATTTAGTTTGTGTTGCTTCAGCTGCATGATTTGTGTCTGCTAGACAGCTTGAATACATGTGGGGATTGCCTGTCTGTTCTTTCTTTCTCTCTCGGTTCATTCTTTCTATCTGTTCTCTCTCTCTGTTCTTTCTTTCTTTCTTTCTTTCTTTCTTCCCCTCTTTCTTTCTCTCTCTGTTCTTTTTTTCTGTCCCCTCTTTCTTTCTGTTTGTTCATTTTTCTCTGTTCTTTCTTTTTCCCTCTTTATTTCTCTCTGTTCTTTCTTTCCCTCTCTCTGTTCTTTCTTTCCCTCTCTTGATTTCTCTCTCTCTGTTCTTTCTTTCTCTCTCTAATCTTTTTTTCATTTTCTCTCTGTTCTTTCTTTCTCTCTGTTCTTTCTTGCCCCTCTTTTATTCTTTCTATTTCTTTCCCCTCTTTCTTTCTCTGTTCTTTCTTACTTTGCTTCTTTCTTTCTTTCTTTCTGTCTCTCTCTTCTTTCATTCTTCCCCTCTTTCTTTCTCTCTCTCAGTCTGTTCTTTTTTCTGTCCCATCTTTCTTTCTCTCTCTGTTCTTTCTCTCTCTTCTGTTTATTTTCTTTCTCTTCCTTTCTTTCTTTCTTTCTTTCTCTCTTTCTTTCCCCTTTCTTTCTCTCTCTGTTCTTTTTTATCTTTCTTTCTCTCTCTTTGTTCTTTTTTCTCTTTTTTTCTCTCTCTGTTCTTCCTTTCACTTTTTCTCTCTGTTCTTTCTTTTATCTGTTCTCTCTGTTAGTTCTTTCCCCTCTTTCTTTCTCTCTCTGTTCTTTTTTCTATCCCCTCTTTCTTTCTCTTTCTTTTTCTCTGTTCTTTCTGTCGCTCCCTGTTCTTTTTTCTTTCCCCTCTTTCTTTCTCTCGCTGTTCTTTCTTTCACTCTCTGTTCTTTCTTTCTTTCCCCTCTTTCTTTCTCTCTCTGTTCTTTCTTCTTTCTCTCTCTGTCCTTTCTTCTTTCTCTCTCTGTCCTTTCTTCTCTCGCTGTTCTTCCTCTCTCTGTTCTTTTTTCTCTCTCGCTCTCCTTTCTTTCTCTCTCTGTTTTCTTTTTTCTCTCTTTGTTTTCTTTCTTTTCCTCAGTACCTGTCAGTGTGCCCACAGTACCAGCCACTGTGCCCATAATGCCAGCCACTGTGCCCTCAGTACCAGTCAGATTGATCAGCAGTGTTAAATGGGTGCGGTTGGGGCATGGACATGGGTGTGACTAGTTCTGAAATGGGTGTGGTCAGGGGTGTGGCCTAAAATTTGCCACAGCCTTTGTCCCTCTTTCCCTTCTTCAAAAGTTGGGAGGTATGTTGGAGGTGTTGCATGAGGCATCAGGGCTCCCAGCTAAAAAGGCTTACACTGCTCTCTTAACCACCAGATCCTCTTTGAAACTGCAATTCAAAGCGGTAAATGCTGGCCCAGACCTCGATACTTCATGCATGGCCCATGGCTGCTGCTGTGCCATTTGCAAATTTCTACTGTGGGACAATTGGTGCCATTTTTCATGGTGTCTGCCCCTAATTTTAGCTGTTCGGGAAGCTTTTTGTTACAGCTTAAGGTGTTGTGTATATGTTTGATTTGAATCTAATGGGGTTCTGGTACGTTTGTCAAACCGTTTGGTGAATCGAACCGAACTGTAAAAGGTTTGTTCATCTCTAATGGAGTTGAGAAGAGGGGTCTACGCTATAGACTATCCATGAAAACACTCTTCAAACAAAGGCGTAAAAAGTAAAGCTATGGTCAGAGATATTGGATACAAAATCATGATCAAAATAGAACCAGTTTGGTTCAGGGCAATGAATCTTCTGTTCTAAATATCTTTATATATTTGATATATTTGAGTTTTAATTAGTACAAATTCTAAACATTTGAACAATGAATTTCTGTTCTTTTCTTTATCTGCCTCTTTATTCTCTCTATCTATATCAAAGTCACTAAGACTAATAGCAGAGATACATTATTAAGCTACGGCCAGACTATTAGTATTTGTTCAGTATTTTTTCTCAGTATCAGTAAGCCAAAACCAGGTGAGCAACAGAGGACAAGGTATAATAGAAACAAGTGCACCAATTCGGCATGTTTGACCCACTCCGGGTTTTGGCTTACAAATAATGTTGTGAAATATTGACTAAATACTAGAGTTGAGCGAAACGGGTCGAAAAATTTCAAAAGTCGCCGACTTTTGGCAAAGTCGGGTTTCATGAAACGAAACCCGACCCTAGGATGAGGTCGGCCACGAGGTCGGCGACTTACGCGCCAAAGTCGCGTTTCAAAAGTTTGTTTTGCGCTCTTTTTCAGCCAATCAGGATCCACGGACACTGTGGGCAACGTGATGACATAGGCAGGGGTCACCACCATCTTTCAGAAGGGCATGCAAGTGATTGGCTTGCTTTGGTGGGCATCACAGGGGGTATAAAAGGGCGTGCACGCCGACCGCCATCTTACTTCTGCCGATCTCAGTATAGGGAGAGGTTGCTGCTGATTCTGTAGGGAGAGCGTTAGGCAGGGAAGAAGACAAAAAAACTGCTTCTGCTGCTAGCGATTTGGCCTGCACAACACACCAGTCACTGTGTGTGCAGTGCAAGGGGAGGCTATACAGTGGTGTATCAGTGGTGTTGGTTGTTGGGCTGCCTTCTAAGGCTTCCTGACATTCCTGCATTGCTGTTTACCCACTGCTCTGCAAACTGCTTTTTTAAAAGCAATCCCAATTTTTTTTTTGTCCTGCTGAGAAGAAAAAAAAACTGCTTCTGCTGCTAGCAATTTGGCCTGCACAACACACCAGTCACTGTGTGTGCAGTGCAAGGGGAGGCTATATTGTGGTGTATCAGTGGTGTTGGTTGTTGGGCTGCCTTTTAAGTCTTCCTGACAGGCTGGCATTGCTGTTTACCCACTGCTCTGCAAACTGCTTTTTTAAAAGCAATCCAATCTCCCTTATCCTCTAGTCACTTTTGTCACAGCTGTGCCATCGAGCCTGTGACATAGCGCTCAGATATCAGTGGGCCTCACACAATCCAAAAGTGTCCAGTGTCCACAAGTGTCTGCAGAAATTCAAAATCTCCCTTATCCTCTAGTCACTTTTGTCACAGCTGTGCCATCGAGCCTGTGACATAGCGCTCAGATATCAGTGGGCCTCACACAATCCAAAAGTGTCCAGTGTCCAAAAGTGTGTGCAGAGATTCAAAATCTCCCTTATCCTCTAGTCACTTTGGTCACAGCTGTGCCATCGAGCCTGTCACATAGTGCTCAGATATTCATTGGGCCTCACACAATCCAAAAGTGTCCAGTGTCCAAAAGTGTGTGCAGAGATTCAAAATCTCCCTTATCCTCTAGTCACTTTGGTCACAGCTGTGCCATCGAGCCTGTCACATAGCGCTCAGATATTCATTGGGCCTCACACAATCCAAAAGTGTCCAGTGTCCAAAAGTGTGTGCAGAGATTCAAAATCTCCCTTATCCTCTAGTCACTTTGGTCACAGCTGTGCCATCGAGCCTGTCACATAGCGCTCAGATATTCATTGGGCCTCACACAATCCAAAAGTGTCCAGTGTCCAAAAGTGTGTGCAGAGATTCAAAATCTCCCTTATCCTCTAGTCACTTTGGTCACAGCTGTGCCATCGAGCCTGTCACATAGCGCTCAGATATTCATTGGGCCTCACACAATCCAAAAGTGTCCAGTGTCCAAAAGTGTGTGCAGAGATTCAAAATCTCCCTTATCCTCTAGTCACTTTGGTCACAGCTGTGCCATCGAGCCTGTCACATAGCGCTCAGATATTCATTGGGCCTCACACAATCCAAAAGTGTCCAGTGTCCAAAAGTGTGTGCAGAGATTCAAAATCTCCCTTATCCTCTAGTCACTTTGGTCACAGCTGTGCCATCGAGCCTGTCACATAGCGCTCAGATATTCATTGGGCCTCACACAATCCAAAAGTGTCCAGTGTCCAAAAGTGTGTGCAGAGATTCAAAATCTCCCTTATCCTCTAGTCACTTTGGTCACAGCTGTGCCACCGAGCCTGTCACATAGCGCTCAGATATTCATTGGGCCTCACACAATCCAAAAGTGTCCAGTGTCCAAAAGTGTATGCAGAGATTCAAAATCTCCCTTATCCTCTAGTCACTTGGTCACAGCTGTGCCATCGAGCTTGTCACATAGTGCTCAGATATTCATTGGGCCTCACACAATCCAAAAGTGTCCAGTGTCCAAAAGTGTGTGCAGAGATTCAAAATCTCCCTTATCCTCTAGTCACTTTGGTCACAGCTGTGCCATCGAGCCTGTCACATAGCGCTCAGATATTCATTGGGCCTCACACAATCCAAAAGTGTCCAGTGTCCAAAAGTGTGTGCAGAGATTCAAAATCTCCCTTATCCTCTAGTCACTTTGGTCACAGCTGTGCCATCGAGCCTGTCACATAGCGCTCAGATATTCATTGGGCCTCACACAATCCAAAAGTGTCCAGTGTCCAAAAGTGTGTGCAGAGATTCAAAATCTCCCTTATCCTCTAGTCACTTTGGTCACAGCTGTGCCATCGAGCCTGTCACATAGCGCTCAGATATTCATTGGGCCTCACACAATCCAAAAGTGTCCAGTGTCCAAAAGTGTGTGCAGAGATTCAAAATCTCCCTTATCCTCTAGTCACTTTGGTCACAGCTGTGCCATCGAGCCTGTCACATAGCGCTCAGATATTCATTGGGCCTCACACAATCCAAAAGTGTCCAGTGTCCAAAAGTGTGTGCAGAGATTCAAAATCTCCCTTATCCTCTAGTCACTTTGGTCACAGCTGTGCCACCGAGCCTGTCACATAGCGCTCAGATATTCATTGGGCCTCACACAATCCAAAAGTGTCCAGTGTCCAAAAGTGTGTGCAGAGATTCAAAATCTCCCTTATCCTCTAGTCACTTGGTCACAGCTGTGCCATCGAGCTTGTCACATAGTGCTCAGATATTCATTGGGCCTCACACAATCCAAAAGTGTCCAGTGTCCAAAAGTGTGTGCAGAGATTCAAAATCTCCCTTATCCTCTAGTCACTTTGGTCACAGCTGTGTCATCGAGCCTGTCACATAGCGCTCAGATATTCATTGGGCCTCACACAATCCAAAAGTGTCCAGTGTCCAAAAGTGTGTGCAGAGATTCAAAATCTCCCTTATCCTCTAGTCACTTTGGTCACAGCTGTGCCATCGAGCCTGTCACATAGCGCTCAGATATTCATTGGGCCTCACACAATCCAAAAGTGTCCAGTGTCCAAAAGTGTGTGCAGAGATTCAAAATCTCCCTTATCCTCTGGTCACTTTGGTCACAGCTGTGCCATCGAGCCTGTCACATAGCGCTCAGATATTCATTGGGCCTCACATAATCCAAAAGTGTCCAGTGTCCAAAAGTGTGTGCAGAGAGTCAAAATCTCCCTTATCCTCTAGTCACTTTGGTCACAGCTGTGCCATCGAGCCTGTCACATAGCGCTCAGATATTCATTGGGCCTCACACAATCCAAAAGTGTCCAGTGTCCAAAAGTGTGTGCAGAGATTCAAAATCTCCCTTATCCTCTAGTCACTTTGGTCACAGCTGTGCCATCGAGCCTGTGACATAGCGCTCAGATATCAGTGGGCCTCACACAATCCAAAAGTGTCCAGTGTCCACAAGTGTCTGCAGAAATTCAAAATCTCCCCTGTCCTATAGACACCTTGTACCTTGTTTTACATTACTATATAGTTTGTTGGATTTTGTCTACATTTCTACCAAAAATGAGGAAGGCTGGTGGAAGAGGCCGTGGAATTGGGCGGGGTTTGGCAGCTGGTAATGATGGTGTTGGTGGTGGATCTGATGGTAGTGGCAAGAGCAAAATAGGACCGAATGCAGGAGGTGCTGAGCCTGCGTCATCGTCTGGCTACATAAGGCCTCGAACGCTTAGTTTTCTAGGAGTTGGCAAACCGCTTTTAAAGCCAGAGCATCAGGAAAAAGTTTTGTCTTACATTGCTGACTCAGCCTCCAGCTCTATCGCCTCCTCTTCTTCAGTTGTAAAAAGTAAAAGCAGTGAGTCATCAGTGGAGGCTCATGTTCATGAACCACACCTTTCCTTGTGTCCTTCACCCCAACCAAGATTGAAGGATGACGCAGGCCATACTACTGATTACTCCATGGAGCTGTTTTCACATACCATGCCTGGATTATCAAGTGAAATGGTGAATTACCCAGGCCAAGATGAATCTGACATGGAGTGCACTGATGCACAGCCGCTGATGGATGATTCTGCTGGTACATTCACTCAGAGCACTACATTGTCCTCGCAGTGTACAGAGCCAGATTCTGACCCTGATGAGACTCAGGTGCCCCTTCCCGCACACTATACCACCATACACGGTGACACAGAGGAAGGTGCACATGACATAGAAGAGGAGGTGATGGATGACCCAGTTGTTGGCCCAGATTGGCATCCATTGGGGGAAGAGGGTGCTGCTTCCAATAGCTCAGATGAGGAGCATCCACAGCAGACATCGACATCGCAACAGCTGTTATCTGGCAGGCCCGGAGCACTCCAAAGACAGGTTCCAAACATCAAAAGAGTTGCTGGACAGCTTGTCCAGAGGGTCAAAAGATCACAGCGTGCTAGGCCGCAAAATGTCTGCCAAAGTAGGAAGAGTGCAGTGTGGCACTTTTTTGAACAAAATCCTCATGATCAGGCCAAGGTTATCTGTAAGAAGTGCGCAAAGACCTTTAGCTGAGGGAAAAATCTGAAAAATTTGAATACCAGTTGCATGCTTAGACATTTAACCAGCATGCACTTGCAAGCGTGGACACAACACCAAACCTCAAGTGCCACATGTGCAACTGATCACAACGAAGGTAGTCAGCAACGCTACATTGTTTCCCCCACTGTAAGCCCACCGGTTAGCACAGCAGCAAATGTTGAGGTGTCGTTGCAAGGCCACAGCAGTCAGGGAATCCCACTGTTATATCAACGAAAGACTGATTCTAGGCCATCAGAAAGAACACCAACTCCATCACCATCATCAACCCTCTCTCAGTCCGCCCTGTCCACCGCTACTTCCACCATATGCAGCTCTCAAGTCCAGCTCACCCTCCCAGACACTATGAGTAGGTCAAGAAAGTACTCAGTCTCTCATCCGCGTACACTGGGTTTGAACGCCCACATTGCCAAACTAATCTCGTTTGAGATGATGCCCTTTCGGTTGGTGGAAAGCACAGCTTTCCGCGAACTCATGGCCTATGCAGTACCACACTATGACCTACCCAGTCGCCACTTCTTCTCTCGCAAAGCCATCCCAGCCCTCCACCATCATGTGAAAGACCGCATTGTCCATGCACTCAAGCAGTCAGTGAGCGGAAAGGTGCACCTCACAACTGATGCATGGTCCAGTCGGCATGGCCAGGGCCGTTACGTGTCCATCACTGCGCACTGGGTTAATGTGGTGGATGCAGGGTCCACAGGGGACAACGGTGGTGGGACAGTGCTGCCTAGCCCACGGTATAGGAAACAGTTGGCAGTAGGCGTTCGACCCTCCTCCTCCTCCTCCTCCAGAAGCGAAAGCTCGTCCACAGAGCGCAGTCGTACGAGCACTCCATCTGCAGCTGCCACTGTTGCTCACGATGTGTCCCCCTATCGAGCAGCTAGTGGAAAGCGTCAGCAGGCTGTGTTGCAGATGATGTGTTTGGGCAACAGACACACCGCCGAGGTGCTGGCCGAGTACTTGAAGCGACAAACTGAGTCATGGCTGGGCAGTGTACATCTTGAGGCAGGCAAGGTAGTTAGTGATAACGGCCGTAATTTTGTGGCAGCCATATCCCTTTCAAAACTCAGCCATATACCTTGCTTGGCTCACACCTTGAACCTGGTGGTGCAGTGCTTCCTCAAAAATTATCCGGAGTTAACAGCCCTGCTCCAGAAGGTGCGAAGACTGTGCGCGCACATCCGCCGGTCGCCTGTACACTCCGTTCGTAAAGCTGCAGCGATTGCTCCACCTTCCCAACCACCGCCTCATTATCGACATTGCAACAAGGTGGAACTCCACCCTGCACATGGTGGAGCAGCTGTGCGAGCAGAGGCAGGCCATAATGCATTTGTGGGAGGATACACGGCCAGGCACTTTGAGAGCAGACATGGAGTTGACAGGTGTGCAGTGGTCGAAGCTGAAAGACCTCTGTAAAGTCCTTCAGTGTTTTGAGGAATGCACACGGCTGGTAAGCGCAGATGACGCCATCCTAAGTATGAGCATCCCACTTATGCGTCTGCTCATGCAAACTTTGACGCACCTTAAGGAGCAGGCGTCTGCAGCCAATGTTGATGAGGAGGAAGAGGAGGAGGGAATCCTTGATGACATTCAGCCATTGTCTGCTCAGGGACCTCTCCTGGACGAGGTGGAGGAAGAAGAGGAGGAGGAGGAGGATGATGGGGATGATTACTTAGGGGAGGAGGATGCATCTCGTGGGGCAAGTGAAAATGTTGGCGTGGCAAGGTCTGGTACAGGGTTTGTGCGTGACTGGAGGGATGTGGATTTGCCAGAAAGTGCTCCTCCAACCAGCACTCGCAGTGCATCATTGACACCGGGAACATTGGCCCACATGTCAGATTATGCCTTGCAGATCCTAAAAAGGGACCCACGCATTGCCAAAATGATGAACGATGACGACTACTGGTTGGCCAGCATCCTGGATCCACGCTATAAAGGCAAATTACAAAACATCATGCCACAGGAGAACCTTGACCTAATATTGGCTAATAAACAAGCAACTCTGGTAAATCGGTTGCTTGAGGCATTCCCAGCACACAGCAGCGGTGATGGTTCTCACACGAGCCGTACGGGCCGGGGGCAGCTTGGCAGAGGTGTTCGTGGTGCACACAGCAGAAGTGGCGTTGGAGACAGGGGTTTCATGACAATGTTGTGCACTGATTTTTCAAGTACCGCTCACACAACTGGTAATACTGCATCGATGGAAAGTGACAGGAGACAGCAGTTGTCAACTATGGTTACAAACTACTTTTCCTCCCATATCGATGTTCTCCCACACAGGTCATTCCCCTTTGACTATTGGGCCACTAAACTGGACACCTGGCCTGAATTGGCACAATATGCCTTACAGGAGCTCGCTTGCCCAGCTGCAAGTGTGCTATCAGAAAGAGTCTTCAGTGCAGCTGGATCAATCCTGACAGAAAAAAGGACCCGTCTGTCAACCCAAAATGTGGATGATCTAACCTTCATTAAAATGAACCACGCATGGGTTTCCAAGGATTTTGTCCCACCTTCCTCTGATGACACATAGGGTGACAGAAAAATGGCTTGCTTTGGTCCACCTCTTCCTGGGACTTGACCTATTTCACCTTTTGCATCAGCTGAATGTCCAACATCAACATATGCCACTTTCTAAAACCCCCTAACTGTGCTGCCTCCCCCCCCCATGGCCGGGGTCACCACCTAGCGCATGACACCGTGCGAGTGCCGTTGCCCTGGACAGGTGGGTAGGCCGACTCTTGGGCGCGGGCACTGGTACAGGGTCCTTCATAGTGCAATCAAGTGTCCCTGACGGTGGTGGTGCACACCCGCCGTCAGACACACCGCCGTACTATGAGGGGCCCAGTGCCAGTACCGACGCCCACGAGTGGGCCCCCCTTGCTTGGGCAGGGCCCCAGCATTTGCAATCTTTACCTCTCCCTGCTCCTCCGCTGTGTAGTCTGGGCCGTCAAATCCATACTGTGCCTGACACCGTCTGAGCCTGCCTCCTGATGTATAGACATATATTTTGAATGTGTACGCTATCCATACATGTTATCCGGGGAAACGGTACCCTTTCTAACCTTTGTGCAATCACGTGCAATCCATACTGGCCCTAACACCGTCTGAGCCTGCCTCCTGAGACATATATTTTGAATGTGTACGCTATCCATACATGTTATCCGGGGATACGGTACCCTTTCTAACCTTTGTGCAATCACGTGCAATCCATACTGGGCCTAACACCGTCTGAGCCTGCCTCCTGAGACATATATTTTGAATGTGTGCGCTATCCATACATGTTATCCGGGGAAACGGTACCCTTTCTAACCTTTGTGCAATCACGTGCAATCCATACTGGGCCTAACACCGTCTGAGCCTGCCTCCTGATGTATAGACATATATTTTGAATGTGTACGCTCTCCATACATGTTATCTGGGGATACGGTACCCTTTCTCACCTTTGTGCAATCACGTGCAATCCATACTGGGCCTAACACCGTCTGAGCCTGCCTCCTGATGTATAGACATATATTTTGAATGTGTACGCTATCCATACATGTTATCTGGGGATACGGTACCCTTTCTCACCTTTGTGCAATCACGTGTAATCCATACTGGGCGTGAGAACGGCTGGCGAGCTGTTAAGCAAGCTACAGCACCTGTGGTTTGCACACGTAAGTTTTTCATTTTTTCAGGAATGATGGTTAGGCCTAATTCCGGAACTGCGGTTGACCTGCACTTACTGGGAAATCATTGTTCGCGGGTAATAATTGTAATCAGTGATCCCCATCACTAACGTTGTTCAGCGGGTTATCTGCACCTGTAAGCGACAAACGCTGGCCTTTTCAGTGTAGCGCACATGCAGCCACGGACATGTAAGGGCATGACACACCAGTTATTGGCCAATCTCATGTGCCAGAGCCTCACGTGTCCCTCTAGTAAGCCGGACTCGGACCGCGGGGCATGACGGAGTCTCGTTCGTTAACGGAATTAAGCTTGCAATGTGTGCATCTGTTCTGTAGCTGGCATGGTTGAGGTTTCCCAGGTGGAGTCGAATTTAACCGTAGGCTCCACTCCTGGTGGTGCCCTTCTGGACATTCCTTTAAGGTTCAACTTTGCAACCATACTGCCCACGTAAAACAAACACTTTGCCTTCATGAACGCTGTTTGGAGGGTCATGACTCGTGGGAATAACGCCGCCCAATCAGTTAACCTGCTAGAGAGATCCTTCGTTGCTCCCAAGCATGACATCACACTCCCTAGGAAGAAGGTAATGCCACTGTGGCGACCGTACTCCTGGGGGCGACACAAGTGCACTGATGCCCAGCCACTGCTCGATGAATCTGCTGGTACATTGACCCAGACCACTACATTCCCCTCGCACGCTACACGACCTGAATCTGACCCTTATGAAACTCAGGTTACCCTTTCCATATACAGTTCCATCTTACACGGTGACAAAGAGGAAGCTGCAGATGAAAGTGCAGGTTCGGCCCACCCGCCATCAGACACACCACCGTACTATCAGGGGCCCTGTGCCAGTGCCGTCGCCAACGAGTGGGCCCCCCCGCTTGCTCAGGATCACAGCACTTGCAAAGTTGAAATACTGTGCAGTGAGATGGAAGATGGGGACGACGAGGAATCCAGACAAGTACAGGGATTCCCTAGCGAGGAGACTTATTTGATTGTTTTCAATGTTGGGACAGCAATTTTTGGGGAGCACTATACTCTGGAGAATGATAGATGGGGCCCACCATACACTGGAACATTCCAAAGGTGGACATCAGACACTGGAGCAGCATTTACAGGGCCCATTATACACTAGAGCATTAGAAATGGGGCCCATTATGTTTGGAGCATTATTTGGGCCCATAAGACAGTGGAGCTTCATCCATGGGGACCAACATATACTGTAGCATTATGTGGAGCTCATCATATACTGTTTCAAACATTATATGGGACCAATGATTCTGTATGGAGAAATAGATGGGCCTCGTCATGAGATGTAAAAAGTGAGGTATTTTTCATTGTACTATACCGCTATTTCTCTGCCGTATCGGAGCATGATGAGTTGTAGTATGTGTTAAAGGGGCGCTCTTTCGCCCAGGGCACATGAAAACCTGCAGCCAGCCCTCCCCCCCCACAACTTTAGCCAAATAACCCCCATTTTTCAGTGCGTAACTTGTATTATGAAGTTAATTAAGGTTGACAAGCTTAAGCAAGAAGAATTGATGCTTTTGGCATTCAAATGGGCACTGTAGGTGTGTTTCCTGTCCTCCTCTCACTGCCGACTTTTATTCCCCATTGACTTACATTGGGTTTCGTGTTTCGGGACGACCCCGACTTTTCCCTATAATCGGACGATCTTGCCCGACCCGAGTTTTGGAAAAGTCGGGTTTCACGAAACGAAACGCGACCCTAAAAAAACAAAAGTCGCTCAACTCTAGCGCTCAGATATTCATTGGGCTTCACACAATCCAAAAGTGTCCAGTGTCCAAAAGTGTGTGCAGAGATTCAAAATCTCCCTTATCCTCTAGTCACTTTGGTCACAGCTGTGCCATCGAGCCTGTGACATAGCGCTCAGATATCAGTGGGCCTCACACAATCCAAAAGTGTCCAGTGTCCACAAGTGTCTGCAGAAATTCAAAATCTCCCCTGTCCTATAGACACCTTGTACCTTGTTTTACATTACTATATAGTTTGTTGGATTTTGTCTACATTTCTACCAAAAATGAGGAAGGCTGGTGGAAGAGGCCGTGGAATTGGGCGGGGGTTGGCAGCTGGTAATGATGGTGTTGGTGGTGGATCTGATGGTAGTGGCAAGAGCAAAATAGGACCGAATGCAGGAGGTGCTGAGCCTGCGTCATCGTCTGGCTACATAAGGCCTCGAACGCTTAGTTTTCTAGGAGTTGGCAAACCGCTTTTAAAGCCAGAGCATCAGGAAAAAGTTTTGTCTTACATTGCTGACTCAGCCTCCAGCTCTATCGCCTCCTCTTCTTCAGTTGTAAAAAGTAAAAGCACTGAGTCGTCATTGGAGGCTCATGTTCATGAACCACACCTTTCCTTGTGTCCTTCACCCCAACCAAGATTGAAGGATGACGCAGGCCATACTACTGATTACTCCATGGAGCTGTTTTCACATACCATGCCTGGATTATCAAGTGAAATGGTGAATTACCCAGGCCAAGATGAATCTGACATGGAGTGCACTGATGCACAGCCGCTGATGGATGATTCTGCTGGTACATTCACTCAGAGCACTACATTGTCCTCGCAGTGTACAGAGCCAGATTCTGACCCTGATGAGACTCAGGTGCCCCTTCCCGCACACTATACCACCATACACGGTGACACAGAGGAAGGTGCACATGACATAGAAGAGGAGGTGATGGATGACCCAGTTGTTGACCCAGATTGGCATCCATTGGGGGAAGAGGGTGCTGCTTCCAATAGCTCAGATGAGGAGCATCCACAGCAGACATCGACATCGCAACAGCTGTTATCTGGCAGGCCCGGAGCACTCCAAAGACAGGTTCCAAACATCAAAAGAGTTGCTGGACAGCTTGTCCAGAGGGTCAAAAGATCACAGCGTGCTAGGCCGCAAAATGTCTGCCAAAGTAGGAAGAGTGCAGTGTGGCACTTTTTTGAACAAAATCCTCATGATCAGGCCAAGGTTATCTGTAAGAAGTGCGCAAAGACCTTTAGCCGAGGGAAAAATCTGAAAAATTTGAATACCAGTTGCATGCGTAGACATTTAACCAGCATGCACTTGCAAGCGTGGACACAACACCAAACCTCAAGTGCCACATGTGCAACTGATCACAACGAAGGTAGTCAGCAACGCTACATTGTTTCCCCCACTGTAAGCCCACCGGTTAGCACAGCAGCAAATGTTGAGGTGTCGTTGCAAGGCCACAGCAGTCAGGGAATCCCACTGTTATATCAACGAAAGACTGATTCTAGGCCATCAGAAAGAACACCAACTCCATCACCATCATCAACCCTCTCTCAGTCCGCCCTGTCCACCGCTACTTCCACCATATGCAGCTCTCAAGTCCAGCTCACCCTCCCAGACACTATGAGTAGGTCAAGAAAGTACTCAGTCTCTCATCCGCGTACACTGGGTTTGAACGCCCACATTGCCAAACTAATCTCGTTTGAGATGATGCCCTTTCGGTTGGTGGAAAGCACAGCTTTCCGCGAACTCATGTCCTATGCAGTACCACGCTATGGCCTACGCAGTCGCCACTTCTTCTCTCGCAAAGCCATCCCAGCCCTCCACCATCATGTGAAAGACCGCATTGTCCATGCACTCAAGCAGTCAGTGAGCGGAAAGGTGCACCTCACAACTGATGCATGGTCCAGTCGGCATGGCCAGGGCCGTTACGTGTCCATCACTGCACACTGGGTTAATGTGGTGGATGCAGGGTCCACAGGGGACAGCGGTGGTGGGACAGTGCTGCCTAGCCCACGGTATAGGAAACAGTTGGCTGTAGGCGTTCGACCCTCCTCCTCCTCCAGAAGCGAAAGCTCGTCCACAGAGCGCAGTCGTACGAGCACTCCATCTGCAGCTGCCACTGTTGCACACGATGTGTCCCCCTATCGAGCAGCTAGTGGAAAGCGTCAGCAGGCTGTGTTGCAGATGATGTGTCTGGGCAACAGACACACCGCCGAGGTGCTGGCCGAGTACTTGAAGCGACAAACTGAGTCATGGCTGGGCAGTGTACATCTTGAGGCAGGCAAGGTAGTTAGTGATAACGGCCGTAATTTTGTGGCAGCCATAGCCCTTTCAAAACTCAGCCATATACCTTGCTTGGCTCACACCTTGAACCTGGTGGTGCAGTGCTTCCTCAAAAATTATCCGGAGTTAACAGCCCTGCTCCAGAAGGTGCGAAGACTGTGCGCGCACATCCGCCGGTCGCCTGTACACTCCGTTCGTATGCAGAAGCTGCAGCGATTGCTCCACCTTCCCAACCACCGCCTCATTATCGACATTGCAACAAGGTGGAACTCCACCCTGCACATGGTGGAGCGGCTGTGCGAGCAGAGGCAGGCCATAATGCATTTGTGGGAGGATACACGGCCAGGCACTTTGAGAGCAGACATGGAGTTGACAGGTGTGCAGTGGTCGAAGTTGAAAGACCTCTGTAAAGTCCTTCAGTGTTTTGAGGAATGCACACGGCTGGTAAGCGCAGACGACGCCATCCTAAGCATGAGCATCCCACTTATGCGTCTGCTCATGCAAACTTTGACGCACCTTAAGGAGCAGGCGTCTGCAGCCAATGTTGATGAGGAGGAAGAGGAGGAGGGAATCCTTGATGACATTCAGCCATTGTCTGCTCAGGGACCTCTCCTGGACGAGGTGGAGGAAGAAGAGGAGGAGGAGGAGGATGATGGGGATGATTACTTAGGGGAGGAGGATGCATCTCGTGGGGCAAGTGAAAATGTTGGCGTGGCAAGGTCTGGTACAGGGTTTGTGCGTGACTGGAGGGATGTGGATTTGCCAGAAAGTGCTCCTCCAACCAGCACTCGCAGTGCATCATTGACACCGGGAACATTGGCCCACATGTCAGATTATGCCTTGCAGATCCTAAAAAGGGACCCACGCATTGCCAAAATGATGAACGATGACGACTACTGGTTGGCCAGCATCCTGGATCCACGCTATAAAGGCAAATTACAAAACATCATGCCACAGGAGAACCTTGACCTAATATTGGCTAATAAACAAGCAACTCTGGTAAATCGGTTGCTTGAGGCATTCCCAGCACACAGCAGCGGTGATGGTTCTCACACGAGCCGTACGGGCCGGGGGCAGCTTGGCAGAGGTGTTCGTGGTGCACACAGCAGAAGTGGCGTTGGAGACAGGGGTTTCATGACAATGTTGTGGACTGATTTTTCAAGTACCGCTCACACAACTGGTAATACTGCATCGATGGAAAGTGACAGGAGACAGCAGTTGTCAACTATGGTTACAAACTACTTTTCCTCCCATATCGATGTTCTCCCACACAGGTCATTCCCCTTTGACTATAGGGCCGCTAAACTGGACACCTGGCCTGAATTGGCACAATATGCCTTACAGGAGCTCGCTTGCCCAGCTGCAAGTGTGCTATCGGAAAGAGTCTTCAGTGCAGCTGGATCAATCCTGACAGAAAAAAGGACCCGTCTGTCAACCCAAAATGTGGATGATCTAACCTTCATTAAAATGAACCACGCATGGGTTTCCAAGGATTTTGTCCCACCTTCCTCTGATGACACATAGGGTGACAGAAAAATGGCTTGCTTTGGTCCACCTCTTCCTGGGACTTGACCTATTTCACCTTTTGCATCAGCTGAATGTCCAACATCAACATATGCCACTTTCTAAAACTCCCTAACTGTGCTGCCTCCCCCCCCATGGCCGGGGTCACCACCTAGCGCACGACACCGTGCGAGTGCCGTTGCCCTGGACAGGTGGGTAGGCCGACTCTTGGGCGCGGGCACTGGTACAGGGTCCTTCATAGTGCAATCAAGTGTCTCTGACGGTGCTGGTGCACACCTGCCGTCAGACACACCGCCGTACTATGAGGGGCCCAGTGCCAGTACCGACGCCCACGAGTGGGCCCCCCTTGCTTGGGCAGGGCCCCAGCATTTGCAATCTTTACCTCTCCCTGCTCCTCCGCTGTGTAGTCTGGGCCGTCAAATCCATACTGTGCCTGACACCATCTGAGCCTGCCTCCTGATGTATAGACATATATTTTGAATGTGTACGCTATCCATACATGTTATCCGGGGAAACGGTACCCTTTCTAACCTTTGTGCAATCACGTGCAATCCATACTGGGCCTAACACCGTCTGAGCCTGCCTCCTGAGACATATATTTTGAATGTGTACGCTATCCATACATGTTATCCGGGGAAACGGTACCCTTTCTAACCTTTGTGCAATCACGTGCAATCCATACTGGGCCTAACACCGTCTGAGCCTGCCTCCTGAGACATATATTTTGAATGTGTACGCTATCCATACATGTTATCCGGGGATACGGTACCCTTTCTAACCTTTGTGCAATCACGTGCAATCCATACTGGGCCTAACACCGTTTGAGCCTGCCTCCTGAGACATATATTTTGAATGTGTACGCTATCCATAGATGTTATCCGGGGATACGGTACCCTTTCTAACCTTTGTGCAATCACGTGCAATCCATACTGGGCCTAACACCGTCTGAGCCTGCCTCCTGATGTATAGACATATATTTTGAATGTGTACGCTATCCATACATGTTATCTGGGGATACGGTACCCTTTCTCACCTTTGTGCAATCACGTGCAATCCATACTGGGCCTAACACCGTCTGAGCCTGCCTCCTGATGTATAAACATATATTTTGAATGTGTACGCTATCCATACATGTTATCTGGGGATACGGTACCCTTTCTCACCTTTGTGCAATCACGTGTAATCCATGCTGGGCGTGAGAACGGCTGGCGAGCTGTTAAGCAAGCTACAGCAACTGTGGTTTGCACACGTAAGTTTTTCATTTTTTCAGTAATGACGGTTAGGCCTAATTCCGGAACTGCGGTTGACCTGCACTTACTGGGAAATCATTGTTCGCGGGTAATAATTGTAATCAGTGATCCCCATCACTAACGTTGTTCAGCGGGTTATCTGCACCTGTAAGCGACAAACGCTGGCCTTTTCAGTGTAGCGCACATGCAGCCACGGACATGTAAGGGCATGACACACCAGTTATTGGCCAATCTCATGTGCCAGAGCCTCACGTGTCCCTCTAGTAAGCCGGACTCGGACCGCGGGGCATGACGGAGTCTCGTTCGTTAACGGAATTAAGCTTGCAATGTGTGCATCTGTTCTGTAGCTGGCATGGTTGAGGTTTCCCAGGTGGAGTCGAATTTAACCGTAGGCTCCACTCCTGGTGGTGCCCTTCTGGACATTCCTTTAAGGTTCAGCTTTGCAACCATACTGCCCACGTAAAACAAACACTTTGCCTTCATGAACGCTGTTTGGAGGGTCATGACTCGTGGGAATAACGCCGCCCAATCAGTTAACCTGCTAGAGAGATCCTTCGTTGCTCCCAAGCATGACATCACACTCCCTAGGAAGAAGGTAATGCCACTGTGGCGACCGTACTCCTGGGGGCGACACAAGTGCACTGATGCCCAGCCACTGCTCGATGAATCTGCTGGTACATTGACCCAGACCACTACATTCCCCTCGCATGCTACACGACCTGAATCTGACCCTGATGAAACTCAGGTTACCCTTCCCATATACAGTTCCATCTTACACGGTGACAAAGAGGAAGCTGCAGATGAAAGTGCAGGTTCGGCCCACCCGCCATCAGACACACCACCGTACTATCAGGGGCCCTGTGCCAGTGCCGTCGCCAACGAGTGGGCCCCCCCTGCTTGCTCAGGATCACAGCACTTGCAAAGTTGAAATACTGTGCAGTGAGATGGAAGATGGGGACGACGAGGAATCCAGACAAGTACAGGGATTCCCTAGCGAGGAGACTTATTTGATTGTTTTCAATGTTGGGACAGCAATTTTTGGGGAGCACTATACTCTGGAGAATGATAGATTGGGCCCACCATACACTGGAACATTCCAAAGGTGGACATCAGACACTGGAGCAGCATTTACAGGGCCCATTATACACTAGAGCATTAGAAATGGGGCCCATTATGTTTGGAGCATTATTTGGGCCCATAAGACAGTGGAGCTTCATCCATGGGGACCAACATATACTGTAGCATTATGTGAAGATGATCATATACTGTTTCAAACATTATATGGGGCCAATGATTCTGTATGGAGAAATAGATGGGCCTCGTCATGAGATGTAAAAAGTGAGGTATTTTTCATTGTACTATACCGCTATTTCTCTGCCGTATCGGAGCATGATGAGTTGTGGTATGTGTTAAAGGGGCGCTCTTTCGCCCAGGGCACATGAAAACCTGCAGCCAGCCCTCCCCCCCCCACAACTTTAGCCAAATAACCCCCATTTTTCAGTGCGTAACTTGTATTATGAAGTTAATTAAGGTTGACAAGCTTAAGTAAGAAGAATTGATGCTTTTGGCATTCAAATGGGCACTGTAGGTGTGTTTCCTGTCCTCCTCTCACTGCCGACTTTTATTCCCCATTGACTTACATTGGGTTTCGTGTTTCGGGACGACCCCGACTTTTCCCTATAATCGGACGATCTTGCTCGACCCGACTTTTGGAAAAGTCGGGTTTCACGAAACGAAACGCGACCCTAAAAAATCAAAAGTCGCTCAACTCTACTAAATACTGATAGTGTGGTCGTAGCCTTATAAATATTGTGCAGTGTCCACATTTTTTCTACTAGTAATAAATATATTTTAATTAGCTTATTGCCTTTCAGCTGGGATCAGTGATCCATATCTCTACTGACAAACCTAAGAGATTTTGAAGCATATTCAGTGATTATGAAGCAGAGACAATCCAAAAGACAAAGCCCTAAAAAGGCACTGAATATGTGGTATAACTGCCCCCTCTAGTGGTGATACAGTGTAACGTTTCTTGTACGCACAGATAAGCACAACAATCCAATCTCTCAATCTACTAAGGCTCTTTCCTATCCTTATATGTATTGCAGTTGCCTGAAAGTCTATATTTTATCAAATTAACCCCTTCAACCCCGGGCCATTCTCCTTTTTGCTTTTCTGTTTTTGCTCACCTTCTTCCCAAAGTCATAGCTTTTTTTTATTTTTCCATCAATATGGCCATGTGAGGGCTTGTTTTTTGCAGGACGAGTTGTACTTTTGAACAACACAATTGATTTTACCATATAATGTACTGGAAAGGGGGAAAAAAATTCCAAGTGCGTTGAAATTGCAATCTCACAGTTGTTTTATTTTGTACTATGTTCACCAAATGCTAAAACTGACCTGCCGTTATGATTCTCCAGGTCATTATGAGCTCATAGATACCAAACATGTACAGGTTCTTTTTTATTTAACTTGTGAAAAAATTTCCAAAGTTTGTTAAAAAACTAATTGCGTAATTTTCCTAGAACCGTAACAACTCCATTTTTCTGGATCTGGGGCTGGGTGAGGGCTTACTTTCTGCGTACTGAGCTGACGTTTTTATTAATACCATTTTGGTGCACATACAATCTTTTGATCGCCTATTATTACATTTTAATGTAATGTTGCGGCGACCAAAAAAAAACAGTAATTCTGGCGTTTTGATTTTTTTCCTCTTATGCCATTTTCTGATCGGATTTCTTTATATATACTTATGGATGGGGCAATTTTATTTTCAATAATATTTATTAATTTTTAAAAAAATTCTTTACAAACAAAGGAAAAGCAAGGAAAGATGGGGATAAGGGAGTGGGAAAAGGGGAAGGGAATGGATCAGGCAATTTTGAACTCAGCGATACCAAATATGTGAATGGGTGGTTATTTAATAATAATAGTAATAATCTTTATTTATATAGCGCCAACATATTCCGCAGCGCTTTACAGTTTAACAGTTTCAAAACACAAGTCATAAGTAACAACTTTAACAATACAATAAATAAAGCAAAATAAGGCGAAATAAGACGACCCTGCTCGTGAGAGCTTACAATCTACAATGAGGTGGGGGAGATACAGAGTACAGGTGTGTATTTACAATTGTGTATTTATAATGATGGTCCAGCCATCTTGAGGAAGTGAAGGATGGATGGAGATAGTGAATGGGCTACACACGCACACTTACACATAGAATGACTTTGATTAGTGAACGTGATAGGCCGCTCTGAACAAGTGTGTCTTGAGGGAGCGCCTAAAACTATGCAAATTGTGGTTAGTCCTAATTTCTTGGGGTAGAGCATTCCAGAGGATAGGAGTAGCACGGGAGAAGTATTGGAGTCAGGAGTGGGAGGTATGGATTAGTGCAGAGGTTAGTCGAAAGTCGTTTGCAGAGCGCAGCAATCGGCTAGGCCGATAGACAGAAATGAGGGAGGAGATGTAGGGGGGTGCTGCACTGTGGAGAGCTTTGTGGGTGAGAACAAGTACTTTGAATTGGATCCTATAATGAATGGCCAATATAAGGACTGGCGAAGAGCGGACATGTCCGAGTTCCTATTAACCAGATGGATGATCCTGGCCGCTGCATTAAGTATGGACTGGAGAGGGGAAAATCGAGTGACCGGGAGGCCAATTAATAGAGCGTTGCAGTAATCCAGGCGAGAGTGGATCAATGCTACAGTGAGGGTTTTCGTTGCTTCCATGGTGAGAAAAGGGCGGATTCTAGAGATGCTCTTTAGGTGTAAGCGGCAAGAGCGGGCAAGACATTGTATATTGGATGTGAAGGAGAGATTGGTGTCAAACATAACACCCAGACAGCGCGCCTGCTGCCAGGGTTTTATTGTGGTACCACCCACGAAGAGGGAAATGTCAGATTTAGGGAGGTTAGTAGACGGCGGGAGCAGAAGAAGCTCAGTTTTGGGGAGGTTGAGTTTCAGATAGAGAGTGGACATGATATTGGAGACTGCGGACAGACAGTCACTGGCGCTCTGTAGTACAGCGGGGGTAAGGTCGGGGGAAGACGTGTATAGTTGTGTGTCATCAGCATAAAGATGGTACTGAAAGCCAAATCTGCTGATGGTCTGTCCAATTGGAGCTGTGTAAAGAGAGAAAAGAAGGGGGCCAAGGACTGAGCCCTGAGGTACCCCGACAGCAAGAGGAAGAGGAGATGACATGGAGCCAGAGAACAAAACACTGAAGGAACGGTCAGAGAGATAGGAAGAGAACCAGGAGAGAGCAGTGTCCTTAATGCCTAGTGACTAGAGCCTAGAAAGTAGGAGGTGGTGGTAAACAGTATCGAAAGCTGCAGATAGGTCAAGAAGAATGAGCAGAGAGTGGTCACCGTTACGTTTTGCTGTCAGAAGGTCATTGGTCACTTTGATGAGTGCAGTTTCAGTTGAATGTAGGGGGCGGAAGCTGGACTATGAAGGGTCTAGAAGGGAGTGAGAGGAGAGGTAACGGGTAAGGCGGGAGTAAACTAGGCATTCCAAAAGTTTAGAGATGAAGGGGAGATTGGAGACTGGTCTGTAGTTGTTTGTGCAGGATGGGTCGAGAGCGGGTTTCTTTAGTAATGGAGTAACAATGGCGTGTTTGAAGGAGGATGGGAAAATGCCTGAGGAGAGGGAGAGATTAAAGATTGTAGTTAGGTGGGTTGTGATGACTGGAGAGAGAGACTGGAGGAGATTGAGGGAATGGGGTCGGTAGTGCATGTAGTCAGACGAGAAGAAGAGAGGAGTCTGGAGACTTCTTCTTCTTCTGTGATGGGATCAAATGTGGAAAGTGAGCCAGGGGAGATGCAGGAAGGGATGGGAGTCACAGCACTTGGTGGTTGGGAACAGATTTCCTGACGGATATTATCTATTTTTTCTGTAAAGTGGGAGGCCAGGTCATCAGCACAAATGTCTGTGATAGGGGCTTATGCTTTTGGCCTGAGGAGGGAGTGAAAAGTGTCAAAAAGTTTCTTGGGGTTGTTGGCTAGTGAGGAGATCAGGGTGGTGAAGTAGGTCTGTTTGGTGAGGTGAAGGGCAGTGTTATAGGTTCTTAACATAAATTTAAAGTGGATGAAGTCTTCTGGTGTGCAGGTTTTTCTCCATAGGCATTCAGCACTCCTAGAGCATCGCTGGAGAAGTTGAGTTTGCGATGTGAACCAGGGCTGTTTTACTCTGTGCTTGGAGGTTCTGAGGGTGAGGGAAGCTACTTGGTCAAGGGTGCTTCTAAGAGTGTCATTGTAGTGATGAACAGCCAGACTAGGACAGGAAAAAGAGGAAATTGGGGACAGTGATGAGTGTAGGGAATCTGAAAGTGTCTGAGGGTTAATGGCTTGTAGATTTCTGACTGTGTGGTAGGTAGGAGTGAGCTGGGGTGGGCGAGGATTTGGGAGCGTGAAGGAGAGAATGTTGTGGTCAGAGAGTGGAAGCGGTGAGTTATTTAGGTGGGAGATTGAACAGAGCCGGCCGAAGACCAGATCAAGGGTGTTACCGTCCTTGTGTGTCTCAGAGGTTGAAAGCTGCGAGAGGCCTAGAGAGTTGGTTAGTGATAGAAGCTGGGATGCAGATGTGGAAGTAGAGCTGTTAATGGGGATGTTGAAGTCTCCCAGGATGAGGGCTGGAAGTTCTGAAGACATGAAGTGCGGCAGCCAGGCTGAAAAGTGGTCAAGGAAGTGGGTGGGTGAGCCTGGGGGCCGGTATAAGACCGCTACCCTGAGGGGGAGGGGACAAAAGAGCCTGATGGTGTGGACCTCAAAAGAAGGGAATAAGAGTGATGGAACTGCGGGGGATGACCTGGAAAGTGCATTGTGGGGACAGGAGTATGCCGACTCCACCACCATGTCTGTTTGTGGGTCTCGGGGAGTGAGAGAATTGTAAGCCACCATAGGAAATGGCAGCAGGAGAGACAGTGTCAGAATCATGAATCCAGGTTTCAGTGAGGGCCAACAGATTAAGAGAGTTGTTTAGAAAGTAGTTGTGTAGGAAAGGAAGCTTGTTGCAAGCAGACCGTGGATTCCAGACGGCACAATTAAAAGATAGAGATGAGGGAGTGCAAGTAATGTTAATAAGATTATTATGGTTTCAATATGAGGTAAGGTAGGAGTTGAGGTTGGGGGATGGTGGACCAGGGTTGGGGGAGATGTCCCCTGAAATTAGTAGGAGTAGGAAGATAAAGAGCAAATAGTTGTTGGAATTGTAAGTAGTTTTTTTCTGCGATGTGTTTGGGCAAGATGGGCTGAGGTTTTTCAGGAAGGTGAGAAGTGCATGGGAGCTGTACATGGGAAAGGGAAGTATAGAGGGGCTGATGTGTATGTGTCGTGATGGAGGGGGGATAGGGTGGTGAATGTGGATGGCAAGGGAACACAGGAGGATAAAAATAAAGCACATGGTTAAAGGGGAGAGCAAAGTGTGGGTTACCTGACTCCTGCCCTGACTAACTGCCATGTATAACTGCCGTTTTCCTGATGCTTAGCTTCTGTGATGCTTTGCTTATGGGATGCTTGCGTGCTGCACCCCACACTGCATGCATCCCTTTAGGGACTACTACATATATAGGCCACACTACACTACTATTTAAACTTTTATATTTATTTTATATTTTTTTAACATTTTTTAAAAACTTTTTACTTGCTTCAATAGTATCTTTGGGTGACTAGCAGCTGCTATCATTTGATCACCTACACATAGGAAGGCTTCAGCCCTGCTATGTGTCGCTAAAATGATCACTTGCTATGAGCACCGACGGGCAGCCCTCATAACTTTATGGCTATGACAGCCACAGAGGTCTCCTGCAGCTGACATGCACCGGAAAAGATGCGGGCTCAGTGCTGGAGTGCGCATCAAAGGGGGAGACTGGACATGCACCGTATATGTATGGTGCATGTAATGAAGGGGTTAAGGGCAGGTGCAAAGTTATACTATGGGGTTGTGCACACTGCAAAGGCATCCAATAATCGGATCATGTACACTCATTCGAGTCTATGGGTGCGTGTGAAACATTAGACTGCACTCAGATGTCATCCGAGTGCAGTCAGATTACTGTGGACTTAGACAATTTTAGAAGATGGAAAAATTAAGTTCTCCGTCTTCTCCAAACCTGTGATCCAATTCTCTCATGCAAGAGAATCGGACCACACTAAGATGACAGTTTGATCTAAGTGACAGCATAATCTGCTGATTCTCATGCATGAGAATCAATGGTCATATGACCCCTGCCTTAGGGCTCTTTCAGACGTCAGTGTGTCTGGTACGTGTGGTGACAGTTTTCACACAAATCAGAATGGGTTTGTGCACATGTCAGGGTATTTCCACACCATGTGTACGTGGGTAATATACACTGACATGTCCATAGTTCAGCACAGTGAGTTCAACGCAGATCACCATTCTCACAGTGAGCTGCGATGAACTCACTGAGCTGAACTGCGATCAACTCAGTGACTTTTTCTCACAATGCTGAGGTCACCGCAGTTCAGCCCAGCTGGGAACACAGTCTCAGTGACTGGAGGTTATCTCAATGATGTCGATTGTCACTGACGCTGCGCTCGCAGCTTCTCATTCACCAATGATTTTCAGCCTGGATAATCGGACCTTGGCAATATCCAGGTTGAAAACCATTTATCCCTTAGACATGGATTACGGCGTGGAACAGAATGGCAGACAGGTGAGAGATATTGTTGTTTATTATTTTTGCTTCATTACAGGAGACGAGGGCTGCCATGGAATTGGCATTGGGTGAGTATTGCTGTTTTTGCTATTTTTAAATAAACATGGGAAAGGGTGTTTTGTTTTTATTTATAATAAAAGATTTGACTTTTGGATATGGGACGGACCCCACTTCATCTTAAAACAGCCATAACTATAGTAAACCTAGACACTGGAATGAATACACAACACATTTTTTTTGGTTGTCAAAATGGCCACAGCTTTACTTAAATCACAGGATTAAAGCAATCAATGTAGGAGTCAGGGGAAGTGTTACTACATTGGGATTTACAAGTACTGTGATATCCCCAGCTGTCTGACATACAGCACAAGGACAGACAGCCATAAGGCTGTGTGCCCACGTTGCGCTTTTTTAAACGTTTCCGCAGCATTTGAGCCGGCTCAGATGCTGCAGAAACGCTTAAAAGAAGCTTCACTTTAAATTGCATGCATTTTTGGCTTGTGCCAATGCATGCGTCTTTAAACGCTCAGGAATTGCTTAGCGGCTAAAGCCTTTTGCTTAGCCTTTTCCAATGTTCTCAGAAAACGCGCTGAAAAAACGCGTCAAAAACGCGCGTCTTTTGTGCAAAAACGTGCAAGAAACGAGAGGAAATAGAAAGCGTGTTTTCTGGTAAGGGGATCAGTTTCCTGAGCGCTTAAAAACGCTAACGTGGGCACATAGCGTAAAGGAGCGGCATGTACTGGCTTGCCAAGCAAGCAGAGCCAGTAAACTTTCACGGCAACAATGACCCTATTATCCTCACTCCTGAGCTTAACTATTGTGCCAGCCCCTGATTGACATTACCATTACAACGTCCTTGAGGCTGGCCACCAAAGCCGAGCCTGTTCACCACCATGAGGTTTTACATCCTCTACTAGTTAAATTGAGTCCACCTTAACTTATCTGCAACTTCCACCTGACTCCTATACCGCAAAGCTGTGACAAGTTATAAATTACAATTCACATGTGACGCTTTTAGCCATTCTTTTTTTTTATAAATCACTTTTTTAAACTTATAAAGTAGACGTCATTGCAAAAGCATTAAGGGGACTAAACTTGTCAAACCTCTGACTCACAAAGAGTCATCCTACAGCTCTCAGGAGAGGAAAAAACCCCTTTGGCTTAGAGGTTAATGCTAATAATAACTCTTTATTGCCATGATAAAATTGGACCTGGTGCAAGATGTACAATTGCAAATTCAACAAATACAATAAATCATTCATCATTATGTAAGGAGGTGGAGGGGACCCTCAATTGCCTCCTCTCACCTATATCTAAAGCATGTGTATCACATGCGGCACCCTAATGGCTCACTACCATTTTATACTGTTGTGTAATGTATTCATGTGTAATGTATTAATGTGACTGCATTTGTACTGTATATAACTAGCTCAGGGATAGAATAAGTTAACTTGTTGGGTGGCATTCAGTAGAGAGGCAGTAAAGCAGGCAGACAGGAAAAGGACTTCTTGCTCTGCTTGCAGAGCCTGGGCAGGCTCGCCCAGTGCAAGATGCTCTCCACAGCCAGGAACAGAGGGCACCTGACCGAGTGACCAGCGGTGTCATTGGATCGCCCGCCAGGGCAGTGGGGTTACTAGGTATCGGGCCGGTGTCTCAGAGGGATGTGTCACGGTGGCGGTGACCCGGTCCATGGCCCTGGGCGTCCATGCAAAAGGGGTGAAACGTGGCTAAATAAAGTTTATAGGTGGATGATACGTGAAGCCACCTGTGGTGCTCGGCAATGAAGGGGTTAAGCCGACGCTGCAGGCAGATCCTCTGGGACAGATGGTATAAGGCAGCAAGATGTAAGAGCTCCCCACAGGTAGAGCTGTAGTCCCAGGGCAGTAGTAATAGGTGTTGAGGAAGAGGGTGCAGTGTTAGGCACAAAGGTGTAGCAGTGCTGAAGGGGTTGAGGGAAGAAGGCAATGACACAACAGGGTGCAGTTTCCTTTACCTTTACTTTGCTTTGTAAGTGCATTCCAGGATCCAGATTACAGATGGAACAGGAGTTGATCAGCCTGGATCTCTCTATGCAGATGGGTTGTGTAGTCTCCTTCCTAGCGCTTATCTGAGGTACTTGCAGTTCTGAGTTACACTGAAGTTCCTCTTGCATGCTCTCTATTAAAACTCCCCTCATATGGCAGGCAGCCGTAGCCTCCTGTTGTGAGCTCATTTTCGGGTTTGCCTCTGACTTCTGGTGAGGGTTATGGAGCTGGCTGTGTGACAGAGCAGTAGTGAGTTCTCTATCTGGACTCCCTCTGTTGGTGAAGGGAGGTAATGAAGCTGATCTAAATGGCAGAGACCGGCCACCTGAGGAAGAGGACTGCGATTGGACATCAGGAGTTTCTGATTGGATTTAAGGCAGCTGACTCCCTAGTTTCTTGCTGGTGGTTTTTCCTGACTGTGGCTCCTGGTTTCCAGTTTGGCTCCTGCCTTCCTAAAGCTAAGTTTTCTCTGCTATTGTTAATATGAGTTTTTGTCTGGTTTACTTAGTTTTTGTGTTCAGCCAGCCCTGGCTGGGACTGGGCTGAATCCCCATTTTGTCTCTAATCAGTTGATCTCTTTTGCTCTGTTTTCTGAATATACCTGAGTGCTGATATAGTGATTTGAAGTCTAGCGACTTCAGGGCCTTTTTTCTATCAGATGTGTGGGACATTCTTTTTGGCAGGGTTTTTTGCGTGATTGCAGACAGCAGCTTTTCTTTCCTGTCCTTTCTAATTAGCGAGGGCCCCATCGTTTGCTCAGCCTATCTTTCTACCTGTGTCTGTGTTTTCATCTTGTTTCACCGACAATACATGTTGGGGGCTGTCTATTGCTTTGGGGTCTGCTCTGGGGCAGTTTAGATTTTCCCTTTCTTTCTTTAGGCTTATTTAGTTCTCCGGCCGTGACGAGGCGTCTAGGACCACCGTAGGCACGCTCCTCTTTCTGGCTCACACACGTTACTGCTGTACCTCCGAGTCTTAGTTGGGAACAGAGCATTTACAGCTTCTCGTTCCTCCGGTTTCTGCTGCAGGACCATCAGCGTCCATACAACCTTGGATACCGGACTCCGGACCATTCGCTACAGCTAGAAGTAAGCCTGAATTCTGCTCAATTCTCCAGCTCCTCCCATGCCCACACACTTCACCTTCTCCACACGAACTGCACTAACTTCCATTTCCTGGCCACAGAGAGCAGTTCCTCAGCAGTTAGGTTCAGAGCTCCCTCTGCTGGCCTAGAGTGGGAACTGTGCTGTATGCTGGATTACCTGATAGAGAGACCCTTTCATTGCTTCCAAGCATGACATCACACTCCCTAGGAGGAAGGTAATGCCACTGTGGCGACCATACTCCTGGGGGTGCCACATTCCCCCCCAGTGCAATTCAGTACTCCCGAGCTGAAGAAAACATGCAAACATATCAAGCAAATGAACAATTGCAACTGTTGTAAGATTTCAAAAATAAAAAATTACAAAAACCAAAGCTCAAAAATAGTCCCTGTGATGATTAGTTCATGCGTCAATGTCCATTGTCCAATTCCTGAGCAGTTGGTAACTATATACAAGGATAGTTTTGGCCACACATAGTCCTGTGGCCCAATTGTCCATCAAAAACAAACAGATTGCTCAAAAGATTCTTACAGAGTCTCTGTAGGCACATAAGCTTGAAAAGTTGCATATTTACATTTTACCATTTACATAACTTATTTATTTATATACGAAACCTTAGGGGTGGTATACCTAAGTAGCACTGGTGTTGTTGGGGACCTTACTGGATGCCTTCTGTTAACTACTACTGGTGTAGTGCGTGCTGTACTGGCTGCACTACTGTTGGTTCTGCGTAGTACAGGGATACTAGATTTCCTAGGACCATTTCTACTCACCGTGGGCATGACAGATTCACCACTGGCAGGGCGAGGATTCTCTTGCTCCACTGCTGGTGTGGCACATGCTGCCTGTACTTGCTGGTTTTCAGGGTGGTCTTGAGTCACTTCTTCTTGCACTACCAGTTGGGGAAAGGTCAAAACTGGCACCACTATGGCCTGATTCGCTCTAGTCCATTTTGCAGGGAATTCTCCGAGTACAGTGCTGACCTTTTCTTCTTCTTCCTCCTCTATGGGCTGAACGTTGTTTTGCTCTTCCATCCTGTCCTTTAGTTGGTCAGGGCACAGTTTCAGATGATCCCTCGACACTGCTGATGAGGTTTCTCCTCCATCCTTACTGATAAGGCACACTTTGGTGTTGTTAAAGTTTGATGGTAGGACGGCGTAGGGTTCAGACTCCCATTGGTCATCCAATTTATGCATCCTCCTTTTCCTCTTTAGGACTTGTTCTCCTGGTGACAGGAGAACTGCAGGTGCATGTTGATTGTAGTTTTTTTCCTACTTTTGTCTTGCCTGAACTAGACTCTTTTCCACGCACTCTTGCACTTTACAGTACTGCTAATGCTGTTCTGAATCCCAGTTAGCATCTGGTGATGTCACCTCAGGTGTAAGGACTCCCATATCCAAATCAATAGGCAGCTTGCCAGGCATCGCTCTCATTAGGAAGGCTGGAGTGCAGTTGGTGGAATTCACAGGAATGTGATTGTAGAGGTCTACCAGATCTGGCAACTTCTCTGGCCACAGATTCCTCTTTTCCAAAGGCAAGGTCTTCAGTAGATCGATCACCACCTGATTCATCTTTTCACACATGCCATTGGTCTGTGGATGGTACGGTGTTGTCCTGATCTTCTTGCAACAGTACAAGTTACAGAATTCCTGGAACACTTCTGCCTCAAAGGCTGGACCTTGATCTATAAGCACTCGCTCGGAATATCCATGTGGTCGACAAAAGTGCTATTGGAATGCTCTGGCTGCTGTCCTGGCTGTTTGATCCTTGACAGGCACGACTACCAGGAATCTCAAGTAGTGGTCAACGATGGTAAGAGCTTAAACGTAGCCTGAACGGCTTGGAACCAGCTTCACATGGTCCAGGGCGACCAACTCGAGTGGCTGTTTAGCTATTATTGGCTGCAAAGGAGCTTGCTGGCTGTTATGGTACTTCCTGCTCAGGTTACATTGTCCACACTCCTGGCACCAATTTTCAATTGCCTTCCTCATACCAACCCAGTAGAATCTCTCTCGGAGCAAGGCCTCCAACTTCTTCCATCCAAAGTGTCCAGCTCCATTGTGGTACGCTTCCAAGACCATTGATGCCTCCCTCTTTGGGACTACCCCCTGCCAGACCAACTCATGAGCGCGGACATTGATACTCCGCCGACACAACTTTCCCTCATAGATGAACAGCCTGCCTCTTTCCTTCCACAACTGCTGGGTTTCTTCAGGAGCATCTGGACCTGGGCGTGAGTCAGCTTGTGAGAGTAGCTCCTTTACCAGGCAGACTGCGGGGTCGCTATCCTGCGTTTCTGCCCAGTCATAATGAGGCAATGGATTTAGGATGGCCTCTTTCACAATAGATCGTGTGTTTCTCACTCTTTGGGCACATTGGGCCTCAATTGGCCGGTGGAAGGCTGGTAACTCTATTTCTTTGAGTGCCTCAGGGTCTTCTCCTGCATCTGGCAGATTGGGCATTCTGGACAGTGCATCAGCATTGGCATTCTTGTGCCCCGCTCGGTACTTGATGGTAAATTCATAGTTAGACAGCCAGGCCATCCATCGCTGCTACAGTGCACCTAGTTTTGCAGTCTCCAAGTGAGTCAATGGGTTGTTGTCCATGAAGATGGTAAACTTGACTGAAGCTACCTTCGGTAGTAGCCTACCAACCCGAGGAATTGACGTACCTCATGGAGGTTGCTGGGCTTCTGCCAGTCCCGGATGACAGTGACTTTGTCAGGATCCGGTGCCACACCTTCTGCACACACTACATGACCGAGGTATTGCACGTTGTGCTTCAGGAGGTGGCATTTGGATGGCTTCACTTTCAGGCCAAAGTTGGACAAGGCTTCAAATACCTCAGCCAGGTGCTCCAGATGGTCTTCATAAGTCTTGGAGAAAACAATGACATCATCAAGGTACAACAGAACTGTCTCGAAGTTCTTGTGTCCAAGACAGCACTCCATTAGCCGCTGAAATGTCCCTGGTGCGGTGCAGAGCCCGAACGGCATGTAGTTGAACTCGCAGAGACTCATTGGTGTAGTAAACGCTGTTTTCTCTTTGTCTGCCTCTGCCACGGGAACCTGGCAATACCCACTAGTGAGATCTAAGGTGGAAAAATAGTTAGCAGTTTTAAGTGCAGCTAATGACTCTTCAATTCTGGGTAATGGGTAGGCATCCTTATGTGTAATGCTGGTAATTTTTCTGTAATCAACACACATTCTCATGGTACTATCTTTCTTTTTCACAAAGACTATTGGGGCTGCAACTATCTTTGATCACCCCAGCTTCCTTCATTTCCCGCAACAATCTTTTCCTCTGTGGCCTATGGCTGCCCGACACCAAATTAACATTTCACATCTGGGGGTATCGCAATGGGCAAAGAATCACTCACTCTGACGCTGCCAATTTCTCCGCCAGACAGTTCTACCTGCTGTCTTTGCATCAGGACCTTGATCTCCTTCTGCAGGACTCGTTGTTCACTGGAACCAGCAGTCTTGGCTACCTGTTGCAATAAAACAATAACCTCGGCAAGACAATTTTCAATCACATTAGTACCTAAGGTCATCATTGGGTTACATTCTCGTCAATCAATGTCTAACCTTGAGATTTTAACTCCACTCGCCCCACCTTAATGGTAATCTCTTTGCATCCTACTTGCGTCAAAGACTGACCATTGCTGGCAACTACTGTCAGTTCATCACTTGGGCCGCGAGTAAGTTCAGAGTCAGCCCAATACCACTTGTAAAGGACATATGGCATAGTTGTCACCTGAGAGCCAGTGTCCAGCAAAGCGTTCATGGGGATGCCGTCAATCACCAATAGGAGGACCGGTCGTCCTCCAACATACTTGGCTCGCCAGTTCCTTGAGCCTTGTGGTCCTACTCCTGGGGGTTGGCCCTCTGCCCCAGGGGTTACTCGTTTATATAACAGAATCTTGTGATGTGGCCTGCCTTGTGGCAGTGACGACAGATGGGACGTCCATCCTGGTCATAGCGATCGTTGTCTCTCCCTTGGAGTGGCGGGATCCTCTTCTTCCGTAGCCACGGGACATCCTCTGGACTGGAGGTAACAAGGCCGCTCCCGGTATATAGGGCATGGATAGCGGCATTATGGGGACTGCTGCGGTGGGCGCTTGTTCTTGCAGTGCTCTGGAGGTGGCGCTGGCCGCTGGATTCTGTGGTGCCATCGGAGCCACAGCTGCGCTGGCCCCTGCATCTTGCAGCACTGTGGGGGGTACAGTGGTGCTCACCGCTGCATCTTCTCTTGCCTCAGACATTCTCTTCCCCACTAGTTAACGTTGGCCAGGCCCCGTGTTTCACTGGCTTACCGGATTGTAGGTCCACAGACTGGATTATATGGATTATAGGGCGACACCAGGACTGATCCTCACTTCCTGCCCGCTGGTCTCCTCGCGCGCAGCACCTCACTTTTCGCGCTCTCTTGCAGGCTCCGTCCACAATGGCATGCCCCTTTGGCTTCCCGCGTGCGCCAAGTAGTGGGCTAATGGCAGCAATTGCACAATAAGTCTATGGCACACAATGCAGTCTCTGGCACACAGGACCCGGTGGCACCGGGCTTCATAAATCCTGTTTGTGACGCCAAAATGGATTGCCCGCCAGGGCAGTGGGGTTACTCGGTACCGGGCCAGTGTCTCAGAGGAATGTGTCACGGTGGCGGTGACCCAGTCTGTGGCCCTGGGCGTCCATGCAAAAGGGGTGATACGTAGCTAAATAAAGTTTATAGGTGGATGATACGTGACGCCACCTGTGGTGTTCGGCAATGAAGGGGTTAAGCCGACGCTGCAGGCAGATCCTCTGGGACAGATGGTATAAGGCAGCAAGATGTAAGAGCTCCCCACAGGTAGAGCTGTAGTCCCAGGGCAGTAGTAATAGGTGTTGAGGAAGAGGGTGCAGTGTTAGGCACAAAGATGTAGCAGTTGTTGCAGGAAGAAGGCAATGACACAACAGGGTGCAGTTTCCTTCACCTTTACTTTGCTTTGTAAGTGCAGTCCAGGATCCAGATTACAGATGGAACAGGAGTTGATCAGCCTGGATCTCTCTATGCAGATGGGTTGTGTAGTCTCCTTCCTAGCGCTTATCTGAGGTACTTGCAGTTCTGAGTTACACTGAAGTTCCTCTTGCTTGCTCTCTTTTAGAACTCCCCTCGAATGGCAGGCAGCCGTAGCCTCCTTTTTCTGGCTCACACACATTACTGCTGTGCCTCCGAGTCTTAGTTGGGAACAGAGCATTTACAGCTTCTCGTTCCTCCGGTTTCTGCTACAGGACCTACAGCGTCCATACAACCTCGGATACCAGACTTCAGACCATGCGCTACAGCTAGAAGTGAGCCTGAATTCTGCTCAATCCTCCAGCTCCTCTCTCCCACGTCCACACACTTCACCTTCTCCACACAAACTGCACTAACTTCCCTTTCCTGGCCACAGAGAGCAGCTCCTCAGCAGTTAGGTTCAGAGCTGCCTCTGCTGGCCTGGAGTGGGAACTGTGCTGTGTGCTGGATTTACCTGATAGAGAGACCCTTTCATTGCTTCCAAGCATGACATCACACTCCCTAGGAGGAAGGTAATGCCACTGTGGTGACCATACTCCTGGGGGTGCCAGATCATCAGGTACTTTAACCCCAACAAGGGGTTACGGATTTATATTGGAGATCGGCTCTGGAGGTAAGGTGTACGTCAACCATGGATCCATTACCTTTAAGGGTCCTTTGCAATTATGGGACCGAGTCACCTTTGTCAAGGAGCAAGGGCCCTGTGGGCCATATGCAGTGGCTGTAAAGATGGCCTCCAGCCAGGAGGAAGGATGACCACAAGAGGCCCAATGTTGTGAGCGGCCGACTGCAACGGTCGCAGCCCCTGCAGCTAGACAAGAGGAAGCGGTGCCTGGACAGAATGTGGCAGCTGCAGGTGAGTCACCAGAGCACGCAGCTCTGGGAGCCATGGGACCACCGCTGGAGGGGGCACGGCACAGGAGAAATAGCGGCGACTCCTCCTCCAGCGGATTCTTGGCCCATCCATATATTGTTGTACAGGGCCCAAATGCGGCCCATTATTCTCATCAGTGGCGGTGCATTGACTGATGAGGCCTTGTTCAGTGTTGTGCCGGTTGCACCTGAAGAGTAATAGGGACTGTTCTGCATCTCTGAAAGGGCAGTGAGCCCTATGTGACACTGGGACTGGGTGTCAGTGGTGGCCAGTGAAGTCACAAGCAAGGAACTTTTTGTTTGTGTTCTTTCTCCCTCCTCCAAGTTTTAGTAGCGCAGATTGTGCACCCCCTTCTGGATTTCGGGGCTGGAAACCTATGAGGGTTGATCGCTATGGACTACAGTATGTGTGTGGCTGCTTAAAGAACTGAACTGTTTTTAACCTTGAACTTTACCTTCTTTTAACCCTGGACTGTCCCCTGTTAAAAGCAGCCCACCAGTGTTTAAAGGCCCGTGATCTGCTCAAAGGAGGACTCGAGGAGTGAGCCGGATCAGGACTATATGGACTGTCATTGAGCTGGCCACGAAGCCAGTGAGCTTGTTGTCAAGGAGAAAGACTAGCCTGAGGGTTTACACCATTGCTGTTAGGTCCTAGGAGCAAAGGGGCCAGGATCAGAAGGACCCATATTAAAGGATCTTGGACTAAATCGAGGTCGCGTTGACCCCTTGGTGGCATCAAATAAGGACTGTGTTGGCTTTATGGATGTTTTATAAGCTGTTTTATGTTTACAGATGCCATCATGGTCGGGGACGACTATATTTTAGGAGGGAGGAGTGTAAGGAGGTGGCAGGGACCCTCAATTGCCTCCTCTCTTCTATATCTCAAGCACATGTGTCACATGTGGCATCCTAATGGCCCACTACCATTTTATACTGTTGTGTAATGTATTCATGTGTAAGGTATTAATGTGACTGCCTTTGTATATAACTAACTCAAGGATAGAAGGGATAGAAGGGATAGGGGATAAAAGCTGTGATGGACTGTCAGGCAGTGTTGATGGGCATGAACAAAAAGGGAAAAGTTCCAGCTTCCAGGATATCAAATTTTATTCCAACATATAGATAAAAAATTCCATACATTGCTTTCTCCCCATATACATGTGGATGTGTGTCAGCCTCTGAATCAGCTACGCGTTTTAATCCTTAGTGGATCTTTATCACAGCACATCGTTTGGATCCAGGCGAGGTTCCGTGCTCTGGCTGTGGTTGGTGAGCTGGCTAGGGTGGTTCAGCCCGTTTTTCTTAGTGTTGATGGGCCCTGGTACTGTGGGAACTTCTCCAGAAGGAGTATGGGCTCCAAAACCAGGATGGGGGCTGTTGAGGTCATGCAGCCTACTGAAGTTACAGCGACAGAGCAGGAAGCATTGTATTGTTTGCAGTAAAGTTTTCCCATTGGAACAGAACTGTGGCTCGTGGTGTTTCCTGAGTATTTATACCCAGCGACTGAAGTGAGCGTGTGATGGAGGTAAATGACAGTACTGCAGGACTGGGACTTCACCTGTCATTTCATGTGCAAGATCCCGGGGTGCTCACTGACTGTCACTTAGTGGACTCGCCCACAACTACCACCCCGTGCTACCTTGTTACAATTAGACATGCAATATTTAAAGAAAACATTTTAGGACAGTGATTATAACAGGGTGGGAGGGTAGGTGATGTTTCCTCCAGTTCTTCCGGTGAGAGAAAGAGGGAGAGAGACAGAGTTACTTCCTCTATATAAGCCTCACCCTCATCACAGTAACACACCAGGCACAGAAATACTGCGCTCCTTCAACTTAAAGCAACATTTTTGTTGAGTTAAAGGGTCACCCCTCCTAAACTCATGTCCTCCTCTGCTTAGTGCTCCAGTGGTTTCTTTATTCTTACTGTGTGCTTATTTACCATACAACTATAGGACGCCTTTCCATTACTAATCCGTGGGTTTGATGTCAATAGACAATACAAAGCTTACATCAACCCTACAAATAGGAACCCCACTTGCCACCGCTACAGGGCAAGTGGGAAAAGCAGGGCAAAGCACCAGAATTGGCACATCTAATAGATGTGCCTTTTCTTGGTGGCGGCAGGCTGCTATTTTTTAGGCTTGGGGGCAATATCCATGGCCCCTTACAAACATGAAAATACCAGCCCCCAGCTATCTGTTCTAGCAAGGCTGATTGTCAAAAATGTGAGGGACCCCACGCTGTTTTTTTATAACGCTGTCAGTTTTGCCTGGCTGGTTATTTAAAATACAGGGAAACCCATGTCATTTTTTAAATGTAATTATAGCAGCTGATGAATACTACTAGAAGCCGTCTGTTCTCACTCTCTTCAGCACCCACTTGCAAACTTTATTTTAAGCTTTGTCCTTACTCCTCCGGAAATGAAGAGAAACGAGTGGGTATTGTGATCTCTCTGCTATAGGGAGATTCACAGTCCTGGGCGTTGTCTTTTCCGTAGGATTCTGTTTGTCTCCTGTCTATGGAGGGATTTTTTTGTGTTCTTGCCCTTATTTATGAAGGATTTAAGGGGGGGCATACAACCTGGTTAGAATTAGAGAAGGGGATGAATGGAAAACAGTATTCAAAACCACTGAGGGTAATTTCCAGAGTATGGTCATGACTTTCGGTCAGACCAATGCACCATTCAGGAGGTGCAGTTTTGGGGGTACCTGTTGTCATCTTCAGGTTTTCGGATAGATTCAGAGAAGATCCGTGCTGTCATTGATTGTGATTGTCCCGAGAATTTGGGTTTTACTATTTTTTACTGGAAATTTATCCAGAATTATTCAGTAATTGTAAACCCCCTTACTGACATGTCAAAGAAGGGGTCTAACTTTTCTAAATGATCAAATGCTGCTCTCCAGGCCTTTTCCTCCCTAAAGAGTGGTCATGGCATGGCATACTAAGTCAACCCAAGGTTTCCCAACCCTTTGTTGTAGAGGTTGATGTATTGGAGGTTGGAGTTGGGGCTGTGTTGTCTCAGGGTCCGTCCCCTGGTAAATGGTGTCCATGCGCCTTCTTTTCAAAAAAATGTTCTTCATCTGAAACAAATTATGACGTGGGTAATAGGGAGTTTTTGGCAATCGAGTTGGCATTTGAAGAATGAAGACATTGGTTAGAGGGGGCAGTCCATCCTATTACTGTTATCACTGACCATAAGAACTTGTCATATTTTCAATTGTCTAAACGTCTCAACCCCAGGCAGGCTGGATGATCCCTGTTTTTTACTAGGTTCAATTTTGTGGTCACTTTCCGTCCCGGGGTCAAAAATGTCAAGGCTGATGCTTTGTCCCAGAGTTTTCCTGGTGGTGGTGACCATGAGGACCCTGCTCCAATTTTGCAGTAGGGGGCAGTTATTTGGCCGTTGTGCCCTGTGCTAGAGGGTGAGGTGTTGGAGGCACAGGGGAATGTCCCTACCTCCTGCCCTCCAGGAAGGTTATTTGTATCACCAAATCTGCACTGCAAAGTAATAAGGGAACATCATAACTCTGTGCTTGCTTGTCATCCAGGTGGTAAGGCACACGCCACCTCCTTTCTCATCATTTAAGGTGGCCAGGGATGCATCGGGATGTGGTTGAACAAGTATCTGCTTGTAGTATCTACGCGCGTTCCAAAGTATCGCATACCCATCGGTCTTGTACTCTTCTTCCACTACCTATTCCCAGCAGACCATAGACACACTTGCCCATGGATTTTATTACTGAACTACTGGTGTCTGCAGGCAGCCATAAATCATACAGCTACTTCGACACAAACTAAATCTCCGAGCATGCCAAAATACTCAGGGAACACCCGAGCATGCTCGGGGAAACGCAAGTAACGAGTATATTCGCTCATCACTAGTCATAAGTATTCAGACCCTTTGCTCAGACACTCATAAGTTACATGCTGTCCATTTCCTTGTGATCCTTCTTGAGGTCTTGGTCTGAATACTTTCCGTACCAACTGTATTTCCATTTCCATTTGCCTGTTGAGGCTTGGAGCTAGTCCAGTAGGCTATCTTTCTCTTTCGTGTTTGGAGGACGTCTGTGCTTCCCTGTGAGTCTACTCAAGCTAAGTGTTCCCCTTGTTTGTGCATACCATCTGTCTTTAGTGGTAGTGGGGATTGACTATTGCTTATCCTGTCCTTCCCTTTGCAGGGTTTATCACCAGGGTCAGGCAGGAGTTAGGTATCCTGGTCAGTGATAGGTGTGGAACTTATATAGGGATGCTTAGGGCAGACAGGGTGACGCCAGATCTGCCTAGGGTTCTTGACTCCCCACTTCTCTAGTGTTGGGTTCCTTTCCCGTTATCCCTTCATGTTGCACTTAATCTTTCCTACACTGCGCGTGACACTTGGCCCAGGTAAGACGCTTCTGGCATTGTCTATTGGTCATGAGTTGCTTGACACAAGGAATGCTACACTTGTAGGCCATGTCCTGGATATGTCTCTATGTGGTGGGTCTTGAAGCTATGACTCCAGCAGCAGTCCACTCCTTGTGAATCTCCCCCAAATTTGTGAATGGCCTTTTCTTAACAATCCTTTCAAGGCTGTGGTTATTTCGGTTGCATGCTTTTCTACCACACTTTTTCCTTCCACCTAACTTTCCATTAATATGCTTGAATGCAGCACTCTGTGAACAGCCAGCTTCTTTAGCAATGACATTTTGTGGCTAACCCTTCTTGTGGAGTATGTCAATAACTGCCTTCTAGACATCTGTAAAGTGAGCAGTCTTCCTCATGATTGTGGAGCCTACTGAAACATATTAAAGGACCATTTTTTAACACTTAGGAACCCTTTGCAGGTGTTTTTTGTTAATTCCTCTAATTTACTGAGATAATGACTTTTGGATTTTCATTGGCTGTAAGCCATAATCATCAACATTAACACAAATAATTGCATGAAACACATCACTCTATTTGTAATGACTTTATATAATATGAGCTTCACTTTTTGTATTGAAGAACTGAAATAAATTAACTTTTTGATGATATTCTAATTTAGTGAGCAGCACTTGCATGTAATATGAAAGAGGTATTTGGCAATATTTTGGAACTGTATGGAACTTTGGATCAACACTGCCTTTGCAAAATACACCTGAAAGTCAGTAAAACTTTCTGAAGGCAGGTGATTCCACAAATGAACTCCTGAGCAGGCATACCTGTTTGTTGATCACAAAATTATGTTGTGATTATCTTATGAGAAGTACCAGTCATTTTTTCATCATCTGGGCACCCATAGACTTATTTATACCTGTTGGTTGGCAGCCATGCCAGGTGATTACCTGATGACGCTGCTTGAGTGAAGGATAAGAGGGTGTAAAGCTGTTATTGGAGTAAGGCCGGAGTCACACTACTGTATAACATGACCAAGTGTTACTCTGTGGGGCAGCTCAGATCTGCGATTATTTTCTTATGCCGATTCCGCATGAGAGAACAATCACAGCATGCTGCCATTGGCAACAAGACTCGGCTCACTTGCACCCATCCAAGTCTATGGGTGCAAGTGAAACATCGGACTGCACTCAGATGTCACCCCAGTACTGTCCGATATACGCCAAGACAGGTAATGGAGGAGATGGAGAAATTACTTTCTCTGTCTCCTCAGCACTTGTGCTGCAATTCTCTCATGCGATAGGATTGTCAGAGCACTGACACTCTCAGATCACGCATGCAGCAGAGCAGAAGCTGGGGGTCATTAGAATGTTGCATCAGATGCCATACTATGGTGTGATTCCAGCCTAAAAAAAGAGTTACTTTGACTCGAAGATTTAACTCCACTATAGTTGTTTTTTTTATATTTTTACTCGTGTTTCTTTACTTTTTGTTTCTATATGTGTCCCTTCGCAGTTTTGCTACCTTCAATCTAAATCTAATTCTACAATGTGCACATTTCAACAAAAAGAAGGAAAACCACTGCATGAAAAGGCAAGTCCAAACTTTCAAACTCCTCCCATAATTTTGAGAAAAGTAAGAGGCAAATTTTGGCCATGTCACATGACCACGCCCATTTAGCATTTCTTTCTTCCCTGGCAAGAGGAGATGTCAGAGGGATGGTGGCAGTGAGGGACATTCAGAAGATGTGTGAGACTGCAGGTTGTAGACCCAAATCCAAGACTGTATTCGGTACAATTGGGACTAGAGATGAGCGGACTGTTTCACAGGATTCTGGTCCAGGACAGTGGTACCTGGCAGCCGGATGAGAGGCTGCAAATCTCTTACCTTTCAATGTCTCCAGTGTAGCTTTTGATCAGCCAGGGCCGGCAAGACATCATCTGTGCATCCTACTCATCTCTAGTTGGAATCTGATGTTAGGCACTGGGATTCTCCCACTGCACGGGATGGATCTCAAACCTTGTCTGGTGCTGTGGTCTCCTATTTGGGCCCGGCCACTGGGTCTGCTGATTAGCACAGATGTTGGACACAGCAACTTGCTCAGGTTCCTGTTATACATGTGGCTACTGCTGCCTCCCCAGCTACAGTCTATGGTAGCCAGTAGTATGCAGAGTCAGCCCTACTCTCTGGAGAAATCCAGTCCAGAAATCACCTTACTGAGCATGTCCGTGATGTGGTGCCTCCTTATTGGTGTTCGGACTGCTCTGGTGATATGGCGGCTCAGGATTGGACCACGGACGACGCGCGGTCCGACTGGGCTTGAGTGTTTGGGGTGGAGCCTAGCGCATAAAGGGCTTTCAGCGAAGCATGCGGGCGTGCTAGCGTCACTTGTGTTTGGTGTGTGTGGGTGGATACTCTGCCGCTCTGCTGGCTCATACACTACCGTTTGGGGTCACCAGGACAATTTTGTGTTTTCCATGGAAACTCATACTTTTATTAATCAAATGAGTTGCCAAATGAATTTTCAATCTAGTCCAGACATTGACAGGGTTCAAAACAAAGATTTTTATTTAAAATAGGTAAGAATGCTTATTCGCCGTGCAATGCTCCTCTGGGAAAATAATATGCAAATTACCTTTTCAGAGAAAAAGAGGACTTGTATTCTATCTGTAATAGAGTGGCCAGCGCAGTCACCAGATCTCAACCCCATTGAGCTGTTATGGGAGCAACTTTACCGTATGGTACTCAAAAAGTGCCCATCAAGCCAAACCAACTTGTGGGGGGTTGCTTCTGGAAGCATGGGGTGAAATCTCTCCTCATTACCTCAGCAAATTAACTGCTTGAATGCCAAAGGTCTGCAATGCTGTAATTGCTGTAAAGGGAGCATTCTTTGATGAAAGCAAAGTTTGAAGGAGAAAATTATTATTTCAAATATGCAAATTGCCTCTTCAGAGAAAAAGAGGACTTGAACTCTATAGCGCCACCTGTTGGTAGTAGCGATCCTATAAGTCACAATCAACCCTTTAACGAGTCTTGTAATATGACTTAGGATAAAAGCCAAATCAGAATCTCAATTTGCAGACATGGTGTTTCGGGCTATTGGCCCTCGTCAGTGCAAAGTATGAGAACTGATTTGGCTAGGTGAGAGGCTCTGGACTGAGGTCTAAGGTTTCTCCTTGTGGAGAGTGACATGCCAGCTCTGGTTTGTGAAATCACAGCAGGAGCCGCCAGGATAGATGAGATGGATTACATACAGTAAATACACATAGACATACACGTGAAATCATTTAGATGCAAAACAATGCTGAGCTGAAAGCCAGGTACAATAACCTCCCATTGCTTGAGTTTTATAAATGTTATGTGAACAATGATGATTTTCCCACTGTGAGGAGACATGCATTGAAATATGTATCTGTGTTCGAGACAACGTATTGCTGTTAGCAGTTCTGTTCAAAACTTTCCATTGCAAAGTGTCGGCTTCGCTCAAGATTGACTGATGCAAACTTAGAAAACCAGTTGTGAGTAGCAACATCATCAATACCTCCCAATATCAAACGGGGGAAGAGCCTTGAGGAGATACCAGGGGAAGAGCCTTGAGGAGATCATTTGCATATTCCCAGTGCCTTCTGGGATAAGTGAAGAGTCTCCGCGAGCTCAACGATCACTGGGTTTTGGCCGTTGCAGCTGAAAAGAGGAAATCGGATAACCGCGCGCCTATCGGCATGCGAATTTTGCCTCATCTTTCATCGTTTTTAAGAAATCTCAATATGGAAGAGGCCAGGAGCCATCTGGTGAGCTGCATTTCTTGCTACATGTTCACAGACTTACCAGTGGAAAAGCCAAACTTCACATGCCACAAATGCAAGCTTGTGTCCCTGTTGGAGGAAAAGTTGCAAAATCTCGAAGAGATGTTAGCTACGTTGAAGATTATTAAGGAAGGTGAAGAGTTCTTAGACAGAGCAGAATTTTCTCTTCATGTTACAGAAAGAGAAGAAATTCGAAGTGCACCAGGTCTTCAAAAAGTGGCTAGGACCCTAGGAGGTAGCGACCATGCTATTTTAGAATTTTGGATAACTAGAGGAGGAAGACCTGTGAAGACTCAGATGTCAAGGTTAGATTTCAGAAAGGCAGATTTTAAGGGATTCAGAAAGAGAATTGGAGGGATCCAATGGCTGGATATCCTTATATCCTTAATTTTTGAACCCCTCTCCATAATCTTTGAAAATTCTTGGAGAACAGGAGAAGTCCCAGAAGACTGGAGAAGAGCAAATGTTGTTCCTATCTTCAAAAAGGGGAAGAAGGTGGACCCAGGCAACTATAGGCCGGTGAGTCTGACTTCTATACCAGGAAAGATCTTTGAACAAATTATTAAACAACATGTATGTCAGTACCTGGATAAGAATGAAGTGATTAAACAGAGTCAGCATGGGTTTGTAACTAATAAGTCATGTCAGACTAACTTAATTTCCTTCTATGACGGAATCACTGATTGGGTGGATCAAGGAAATGCTGTAGATATAGTATATCTTGACTTCAGCAAAGCATTTGACAAAGTATCTCATACAATCCTTATTGAAAAAATGACTAAGTATGGAATGGACAAGGCAACTGTTAGGTGGATTCATAACTGGCTTAGTGATCGGACCCAAAGAGTGGTCGTAAATGGCTGCACATCCAGTTGGAAGAATGTCTCAAGTCGGGTACCACAGGGCTCTGTCCTGGGCCCTGTATTGTTCAACATCTTTATCAATGATTTAGAAGAAGGAATTGAGGGTAAACTGATTAAATTTGCTGATGACACAAAGCTAGGGGGGATAGCTAATACTAGAGAAGAGAGAGAGAGGATTCAAAAAGATATAAATAAACTGGAGAAGTGGGCAGCAACTAACAGAATGGTTTTTAACAGGGAAAAATGCAAAGTACTACATCTGGGCAATAAAAATGAAAAAAGCATATACAGAATGGGAGGAATAGGCCTAAGCAACAGCACATGTGAAAAAGACTTGGGTATACTAATAGATCATAGACTGAATATGAGTCAACAGTGTGATGCAGCAGCAAAAAAAGGCAAATGCAATTCTAGGATGTATTAACAGAAGCATACAGTCTAGATCAGACCTCATCTGGAATATTGTGTCCAGTTTTGGGCACCACATTTTAAAAAAGACATCAACAAACTGGAGCAAGTTCAGAAAAGAGCAACCAGAATGGTGACCGGTCTGCAAACCCTGTCTTATGAGGAAAGATTGCAGGATTTGGGATTGTTTAGTTTGCAAAAGAGAAGACTGAGAGGAGACTTAATAGCTGTCTACAAATATCTAAAGGGCTGTCACATTGTAGAAGGATCAACTTTATTCTCATTTGCACAAGGAAAGACTAGAAGCAATGGGATGAAATTGAATGGGAGGAGACACAGATTAGATATTAGAAAAAACTTTTTGACAGTTAGAGTGATCAATGAGTGGAACAAGCTGCCACAAGAAGTGGTGAGTTCTCCTTCAGTGGAAGTCTTCAAACAGAGGCTGGACAGACATCTGACTGGGATGATTTAGCGAATCCTGCTTTGAGCAGGGGGTTGGACCAGATGGCCCAGGAGGTCCCTTCCAACTCTACGATTCTATGATTATATGATTCTATGATTCTATAACGCCTCAAAAAGAGAAGTCATTCCAGCCATCACATTAGGTAGGAGTTATTTAAATGTTTGAAAAAATATAGTTGGCTAATGTTTAAGTTATTAATTAGTGATGAGCGAGTATACTCATTGCTCAGGCTTTCCTGAGCATTCTCAGGTGTCCGAGTATTTTGGCATGCTCGGAGATTTAGTTTTCGTCGCCTCAGCTCCATGATTTATGGCTGCTGGACAGCCTGAATACATGTGTGGATTGCCTGTTTGTTAAGGAATCCCCACATGTATTCAGGCTGTCCAGCAGCCACAAATCATGCAAATGCGTCGGCATAAACAAAATCTCTGAGCACGCTAAAATACTCGGAGGACACCCGAGCATGCTCGGGAAAACCCGGGCAACGAGTATACTCGCTCATCATTATTAATAGTTTTATACGGCCCCCGAACGCTTTTATAAAATTCCAAATGGCCCTTGGCAGAAAAAAGGTTCCCCACACCAGCTGTAGACAGTAAAGGGGCAAAGTCTGAGAGAACAGAATGGAGAGAGAAATGTGTATGAGGACTCAGTATAGAAATGGGGCAGTGTGGAGGCAGTATAGAAAAGGGGCAGCATAGGAGGGAGTATGAAGAGGGGGCACAGTATTGAGACTAGGCAATATGGAGGAGAGAAAGTGTAAGGAGATAATGTGAATAGTGGGTCCAGTATGAAAAGCATCATAGTGACACTCATATTTTTAGGGGCACTGTGTTGAGATGTACTTCAGAAGACCAGACAAGAGGGAAGTCTGCTGGCACCAGCTGTGAATATGAAAAGTCATCATGTAGCTTTTCTTCCTGATTCTCTTAAGGAAGCAGTGGCTGAACTGATATGATTGAGTCACCGAGGAGGAAAAAACAAAACACAAGCTCAGCCCAGAAAATCAGAGAGATTGGAAACTAGCGGATTGCAGACCCCTAATCCTATCACACAACTAGCAGTAGCCATGGAGTGTTCCTACGGTGATACTAGGCACCTCATCACAGCCGGAGATCTAAATAAGCCTAAAGAGAGAAAAGGGAAAAACTGACTGCCCCAGAGCAGACCCCAAAGCAATAGGCAGCCCCCAACATATAATGATGGTGAAACAAGATGAAAACACTAACACAGATTGAAAGATAGGTTGAGCAAACGATGGGGCCCAAGCTAACTAAAAAGGACAGGACAGAAAAGCTGCTGTCTGCAATCCGAGAAAACCCTGCTAAGAATATTACCAACACAACTGATAAGCAAAAAGGACCCTGAAGTCACTAGACTTCAAACCCTATATCAGCACTCAGAATATTCTGAAAGCAGAGCAAAAGAGAACACTGATCAAGGGAAAAGAATCCAGCACACCCCCGGCCGGGGATGGCTGAACTCAAAAAACAAGGTAAACAAAACCAAAACTAATAAGTTCAATAGCAGAGCAAAAACTTATCTTTGGGAAGCAGGAATCAGACTGGTCTCCAAGAATCCAGCAGAGAAATCACCAGCCACTCAGAAGGGCGTCGGCTGCCTTATATCCAATCTGAAGTTCCTGTTACCCAGTCACAATCCACCTGATCAGGTGTTTGGTTTCTTTCATCCAAATCAGCCTCACTACCTTCCTTCACCAGAAGAGGGAGATCCTCGGACACAAAAGGTGAATGAACAGATGAGCTCACAACACTGAACATTGAGAGAAGTAGGAAGAGCAGCTAGTCAGCACATGACTGTAATATATGCAAATCATACATGAGCAGTTGCATGCTGACTACTCAAATCGCTTAAGGCTTCTTTTACACTTGCCGTGTTTTTGCAGGCCGTTTTTGCGGCCGCAATAGATTTCTATGGGGCCGCAAAAACGGGCTGTAAAAATTCGTCAGAGCGCTGTACGGCCGTGAGGGCCATATTTATAGCCGTGAAAAAATATCGAGCCGTCTCAATATTTTTCACGGCTTACGGACACGGCCCCCATTGAAATCAATGGGGCCGCAAAAACAACAGAAGTTTGCCCAGTGTGATGATTTTGCAGTACACCATGAAGACCGTATTTGCAGAATGCCGTATTTTTACTAGGACAATCCCATGTACTTCCTGCCGAAATCCGAGAAGATTTTTGCAGCCAGTTTTTGACGCAGACCGTGAAAATTACGGCAATATGGGCCGCAAAAAACACGGCAAGTGTAAAAGAAGCCTAAGAGGTGTATAAGAGGAGGTGCCATATAAAGTTTTTGCCCCTGGTGCAGAAAAACCTAGACTTACCTCTGTTTAAAGTCACCTATAATCTGTACAAATAATGTGGATGTTTAAGTGTAAACACCCTCTTATAATTAGGGATGTGGTTGTGTTCAAAATTAGATAATCACATTAAACTCACTGTAAAAATTAGTCAATTCACAGCTGCCATAATTTACAGTGATTCTGATTAACTACGGATAATGTTTAGCTGTTCTTTTAGGAATTTCTCTTAAGATTTTAATGAGAGATACAGTCTGAAAAGTATTCATTATGGAGTACAATCAAGGAGGCTTCTGCTTGGCTTCACATTTATTCTATAGCAGGACAATGTCTAGAAACATACAACCAATCTCATTAAGAATTATCTTCAGCATGAAGGAGAACAAGGAGACCTAGAAGTGATGATATGGCCCCCACAGAGCCTTGATCTCGCTATCATCGAGTCTGTCTGAGATTCCATGATGAAACAGAAGTATTTACATAAGGCTACATCCAAAGAAGATCTGTGATTAGTTCTCCAAGATGTTTGGAACAACCTCCCTGCTAAATTTCTTCAAAAACTGTGTGCAAGTGTACCTAGAAGAATTGATGCTGAAATGCTGCTCTGGATGCAAAGAGTGGCCATACCAAATTTTTATTTGAATTACATTTTTCTTTCCTTCATTAACTTTATTATAGAGATGAGCGAATATTTCAATGTTCGGTTCAGCTCACAATCACCGAATTTGCAATATTCGCTGATTTAATCGTCGATTAAATCGCCAAATATAGCCACAGTACACAGCACAAAAGCTGGTGTTTTCCACCTTGTGTGACAGTGTGGGAAACACCGGCGTAGCACTTCTAATCGGAGGTGAAATCATATCCGCCGGTCACAGAGCAGTGGTTCCCATGCTGTGAGAAGACAGCGTGAGCACTCAGCTATGATTGGAAGTATAAAGTTTACCTCCAGTCACTGGTGTCAGCTGATGGGACTACAGCTCCCATCATCTGACACCTGCTGCCGCTAATAACAGTGAGAGCAGGAGCGGCGGATGGGAGTATTCATCCACCACTCCTGCAATGTAAATAAGTAATTTAAAAAAACCTGCATGGGTTCCCCTATATTTTTGATAGCCAGCTAGGCAAAACTCGCAGTTGGGGGGCTGCAACCCTCATTTGTCAATTTCAGCAAGGCTCCCATGCTGTATTTTTAATTATTTAAAAAAACAATTAAAAAAAAACAGTGTGTGGTCTCCCGAATTTTTGACAACCAGCCTTGCTAAAGCTCACCGTTGGGGGCTAGTATTCTCAGGCTGATAAGGGGCCATGGATATAGGCACCCAGCCTAAAAGTAGCAGCCCACAGCTGCCCAGAAAAGTCACAATTTAGATGCACCAATTCTGGCACTTTGCCTGGCTCTTCCCATTTGCTCTGAAGTGGTGGCAAGTGGGGTTCATATTTGTGGGGTTGATGTCACCTTTGCATTGTCACCCTTGTATGGTACATAAACACAAAGCCAGAATAAAGTCCTTTATTAGAAATAAGACTAAGCACAGTTTTCCATTTCATTTAAAAATAGCAAGAACAGTTATACTCACCTAACATCTAATTCCACCAAAGCCCTCGTTCTCCTGTAATGAAACAAAAATAAAAAAATAACAATATACCATACCTGTCTATCGTTCTGTCCCACGCCACAATCTATGTCTGGGGGATTAATAGTTTTCAACCTGGACGGTGCCAAGATGCTATTGTCCAGGCTGAGAACCACCGCTGGTGAATGAACTGCTGCGAGCGTAGCCTCAGTGACTAGTGGTGACTTCATTGAGGTTGCCTCCGGTCACTGAGGCTGCATTCCCAGCAGGGATGAACTGCTGTGACCTCAGCACTGTGGGAAAAAGTCAGTGATGAGGTCACCACAGTTCAAGCCCAGTGACTTCACAGCAGATCACTGTGAGAATTGAATTGGCCGTGAACTCTAAGGACCTGTCAGATTGTACCGTGCGTAGGAGAACTTTCTCACACTCGTGGTGCCCTCAGGAAATAGCAGTGCCTACTTGATGACAGGCTACATGCATCATGCAGCCTGCCATCTAGTTGTAGCAGAGCTAGACCTGTCATGGGACAAATGGATTAAAAGCATCTCTGCAGAAAGGAGAGGAATATTGTTGTTTTTTTACCTCTTTTGCAGATGACGAGGGCATCGGAGGAATAGGAGAGGTTGTAAGTATGGTTTAATTAAGATTATTAAAGGAGTTTGTGTCTTTCTTTCAAATAAAGGACTTTTTTCTGGGTGTCTGTGTTTTCTGGTTAGTAATGGGGGTGCCTTATTGATGCCTCTCCATTACTAACCTCGTGGCTTGATGTCACCTGACAATACAAAGGTGACATCAACCGCCCCAACTATTACCCCACTTGCCACCGCTACAGGGCAACAAGTGGGAAGAGCAAGGCTAAGTGCCAGAATTGGCGCATCTTAGCGATGCACCTTTTCTGGGGAGACTGAGAGCTGATGTTTTTAGCCTGGGGGGCTAGTATCCATGGCCACTTCCTAGGCTATTAATATCAGCCCTCAGCTGCTTGCATAAACTTTGCTGTTTATTAATTATAGGGGGACCCTACGTCATTTTTTAGGGGGTCCCCCAATTTAATAGCCAGCAAGTGCTAAATATACAGCTGTGAGCTGATATTAATAGCCTGGGAAACTCTATGGGTATTGCCACCTTAACAGGCTATAAACATCTGCCCCCAGCCATCGGCTTTCCCTCTGCTAGTTATGAAAATTATGTGGGAGCCCACGCCATTTTTTTCAGAAATATAATCTTTTAATAACTAAATACATGTACAGTAAGATGCACAAACACTTGACACTGGTATTGTCGATGCTCCGATGGGAACCCTCCATTAAATAAACCTTCCAAGTTGAATACCCAATTACCTCCCCATGACCCAGGCCCCAAAATAAAACAAAGACACCACAAATTTGGATAATTTTGGCCACAGCAGTCTTTATGTATACAACATACAAATATTTAACAATAATATAAATAAAACACTGGGAGGGTAATTTAAACTCCAAAAATGTGGTGATTAACCAAACAAAGAACTGCAGACATAATAATAGACCATAACTTACTCCCAGCCGTTACCCCACTGGCTCGGAAGCACCAATACCCCGAGGGGTTCCATTGTCCACTGGCGATCCGACAAACCCTTGCCGAAGATCCACCCAAAATCACCAGACCAAAACCATAATAAATAACCAGTTGGGGAATCCATATACCCATGGACCCCCAGACCAATTTAGCACTAACTTCAAGGACCCCCCCAATCGCACAAGGCCACAATGACCCGATAATTAAAACTAACAAACCACACCGGAATAAATATAAAATTAGGGCAGGTGTGCGGGACTGCTGCTCACCTTCCAGGAGCGGGAAACTGAGGCACAAGTGTATGGAACGAGGCCACGCCCACTGGTCAGGCTCTGGAACCCACTAATCTTTGCAGTGCATTGGGGGGATTCATAAGTCTGTAGTCATACAGAGTGATTGCAGACTTATCGATTTCGACTGCACAACCTCTTTAATATTGACTACTGGTGTGCAATCACTAAATTCTTCCAGCCGCTAAGATCCTGACTCATTTCTAAGGATTTCAGCACAGGATACCAGTTCTTACAATTTTAACATCTCACATAGCATTGTGGCCAGAGATTATGCAAAAAGTTATAAAAAGAGTAGGGAACACTGTATACTGTTTTATCATTGGCAAGCATAATTTTATTATAATCTTATAAACCCCATATTTTATTATATACATCAGACTTTGTTATTAACAGTTTTACCAATATGTAAAAATCCATTCTACAAGGTACATGAACTTAAAATATTAACCAGAAATACTTAGAACATTATTCTCCATCTTACAAGGAATATATTCATAAAGTATCAACTAAATATATAAAATGTTTTGTCATTATAACAGATTATTTTAAGTATACCAGCTAATTAGATCCCTATCACAATCACAAAATCAACAGCATATGCCAGGACTTTAAAACAGAATCACAGACGCAGCTTTAGATTACAGAGCTATAAACAGTCTCATGTTAATCCGTATTTGCTCAGCCTAAAGTAAGCCATAAATATAACTCGAAGAACTTGGCAAGAATATTTTTATTAGTTGAGTAAAGGTGTAATCAAAAACAGAAGCTCAAGATTGTAAAAATTTGCTAAGATAATATTTCAAATATGAATGTTATACCGTATAATATCAAATATACCATATAGCTTATATATATATAGGGGTTGGACAAAATAATGGAAACACCTAACATTTTGGCATCATAATCTTCGAACATGTTAGGGTACGTGCACACGCTGCGGAATGCTCTGCGGATTTGTCCGCGTGGATTTTTAAAATCCGCACGTAAATCTGCGGTTTTGCCCTGCGGTTTATCACCTCTACAATGGAGGAGATGGTAAACCGCAGCGGAATCCGCAGAAAGAATTGACATGTCAATTCTTTCTGTGGATTTGAAACTGCAGCAAATCCGTGCGGAAAAATCCGCACCGTCTGCACTGCGGTTTCCATTTCCCATAGGATATTATGGTACCGTACACCGCAGCAGAAACTGCTGCAGATCCGCAGGACCAAAACCGTTGCGGATCGGCAGCAGAATCTGCAGTGTATGCACACACCCTTATAAACATGCAAACCGTGACATGTGGTAATGTTTTGTAGTTGATTATTTGTGTTATGTGATATGTGTATGTAAATTAACTGTTTGTTTTGCAGAATTGTAAGAACATTGATGAGAACCTGATACCAAGGTCAGACCTCTCGGATTTTCAAAGAGGCCAAATTGTTGGTGCTCGTATGGCAGGCGCTAGTGTAACAGAAAGAGGTACTGTCTCCAAAGTAATGACTGCGTTTGAAAGAGAAGGAAAAACGTCCGCAGCAAAGCACAGGTCCGGCCGAAAGTCGAAGTTGACTGAGAGAGACCGTCGGACTCTAAAGCGAATTGTGAGAGAGGATCGCAAGACCACAGCTCCAAAAATCACTGCTGAGCTCAATGAACACCTACAGAACCCAGTTTCCACAAAATCTGTTCGTCGGGAGCTGCACAAATCTGGATTCCATGGAAGAGCTGCAATTAGAAAACCGCAGCGCTCAATGACAAATGTTTTCAAGAGTTTAGAGTGGTGTAGAAATCTCCAGAATTGGTCCCTCGAGCAGTGGAAACATGTGATATTCTTAGACAAATCATTGTTTACCCTATTTCCGACCTCCGGCCGAGTGCATGTTTGGAGACAGCCGAAAGAAGCATTCCATCCAGACTGCCTTCTCCCAGCCGTAAAACATGGCAGAAGTTCTGTGATGATCTGGGGTGCTATTTCGTAGAGATCCGCCGGGCCAATGATATCCCTTCATGGAAGAATTAACAGCCGCAATTATTTAAGCATTTTGGGCGACCAAGTGCATCCTATCATTCAAGCACTGCTCCCGAAGGGGAACGCCATCTTTCAGGATGATAATGCACCAATTCATACAGCTAGAATTGTTAAAGCATGGCACGAGGAACATTCTAATGAAGCTGAGCATCTCATCTGGCCCCCACAATCCCCAGACCTCAACATTATTGAGCATTTATTGTCGATTTTCGAGATTCATGTTAGACGTCGATTTCCGCCGCCATCGTCGCTTAAAGAACTGGAGGGTGTTTTAACTGAAGAATGGGCTAAAATTACTTTGGAAACAATTGACACCTTATATGAATCCATACCTCGGAGAATTGAGGCTGCAATCGCTGCAAAAGGTGGACCTACACCATATTAAACTAAATTTTGTTGATGTTTCCAGGTGTCTCCATTATTTTGTCCAATCCCTGTATATGCTACCAAAAGGCAACCATGTTCTAATAAAATTTTCAATAATGATAAAGAGAAAAATAAGTATAATTAGTTTGTAGAACAGCACAGCATTAGTGATTGGATTTGATGTATTTTTCAATAAAGGGCTTTTAATTTTAGTATAGGGGCTTGCAAGAAAATGAGGACACTTGATATGGGTTGCAAGCGGGGCCATATTTGCCACTGGGCACTGGAACAATGCAAGCGTGGAAGAGAATTTTTTTAATTCATCTAACCCTTCAAAAGGCCAAATAGCAAAATCAGTGACTTTGTGGAGGGGAAGCGGGGAGTGGTGTTTGGAAGTTCCATGCATTTGTATCTATAAGTTGCGAACACAAATAAAGATGCACACACCCTAAAGATATACAAGTGCTTCTCACTAAATTAGATAATCATCAAAAAGTTAATTTATTTCAGCTCTTCAATACAAAAAAGTGAAACTTATTTATTATATAGAGTCATTATAAACAGAGTGATCAATTTCAAGTGTTTATTTCTGTTAACCCCTTAGATGTACTATCCCGTCCATGAAACCTGTGACATTCTGACCCTGGACGAGATAGTACATCATAGCGATTCTCCCAGCTGACACAGCTGACACCCGGCACTAAGTGCCAGGAGTGGTCACGGACCACTCCCGGCACTTTAACCTCCGGCACACTGAGATTAAATGTGATTGCAACGTTCTGATGGCATAGGGAAGCATCGCGCAGGGAGGGGGCTCCCTGCGTGCTTCCCTGAAACCCTCAGAACGTGATGTGATCGCGTTGTTCTGAGGGCTTCCTCCCTGCAGGCCCCCGGATCCAAGATGGCCACGGGGTCCTTCCGGGTCCTGCAGGGAGCTGGCTTGTCAGTACCTGATGAGAGCAGGCACCGGCAAGCCTCCTACACTGCTTGTCAGATCGCTGACCTGACACAGTGCTGTGTAAAGTGTCAGATCAGCGATCTGACTTTGTATAGTAATGTCCCACCCTGGGACAATGTAAAAAAGTAAAGAAAAAAAAAATATATATATATATATATATATATATATATATATTATACTGTGTAAAATATTTTAAAAAATCCTAAATAAATGTAAAAAATATTTCCCCAAAAAATACATTTATTTATGTAAATAAAAAAATAAACAATAAAAGTACACATATTTAGTATTGCTGCATCCGTAACGACCCGCCCTATAAAACTGTCCCACTAGTTAACCCCTTCAGTGAACACCGTAAAAAAAAATAAAAAACAAGGCAAAAAACAATGCTTTATCATCACACAGCTGAACAAGAAAGTGCAATAACACGCGATCAAAAAGACGATTATAAATAAACATGGTACCACTGAAAACATCATCTTTTCCTACAAAAAATGAGCTGCCATACAGCATCATCAGCAAAAAAATAAAAACGTTGCAGCTCTCAGAGTAAAGCGATGCAAAAATAATAATTTTTTTATATAAAATAGTTTTTATTGTATAAAAGCGCCAAAACATAAAAAATGATATAAATTATGTATCGCTGTAATCGTACTAACCCGAAGAATAAAACTGCTTTATCAATTTTACCACACGCACAACGGTATAAACACCCCCCAAAAGAAACTCATGAATTGATGATTTTTGTTCATTCTGCCTCCCAAAAATCATAAAAAAAAGCGAGCAAAAATGTCATGTTCCCGAAAATGGTACCAATAAAAACATCAACTCGTCCCGCAAAAAAAAAGACCTTATATGACTCTGTGGGCCAAAATATGGAAAAATTATAGCTCTCAAAATGTGGTGATGCAAAAACTATCTTTTGCAATAAAAAGCGCCTTTTAATGTGTGACAGCTGCCAAACATAAAAACCCGCTATAAAAGTCCGCTAAAAATAGTAAAAATAGTAAATCAAACCCCCCTTAGTTAGGGAAAAATAATAAAATAAAAAAAGTATTTATTTCCATTTTCCCATTAGTGTTAGGGTTAGGGTCAGGGCTAAAGTTAGTGTTAGGGTTGGGGGCTGAAGTTAGGGTTGGGGCTAAGGATAGGGTTGGGGCTAAAGATAGGGTTAGGGTTGGGGCTAAAGATAGGGTTAGGGATGGTGCTAAAATTAGGTTTAGGGTTTGGATTAGGGTTGGGATTAGGGTTAGGGTTGGGATTAGGGTTGGGGTGTGTTAGGGTTAGGTTTGTTGTTAGGGTTATGGTTAGGCCTGGGATTAGGGTTAGGGGTGTGATGGGGTTAGGGTTGCAGTTAGAATTGGAGTTTTCCACTGTTTAGGCACATCAGGGGCTCTCCAAGCGCGACATGGCATCTGATCTCAATTCCAGCCAATTCTGCGTTGAAAAAGTCAAATGGTGCTTCTTCCCTTCTGAGCTCTGCTGTGCGCCCAAACATTGATTTACCCCCACATACAGGCTATCGGCGTACTCGGGACAAATTGGACAACAACTTTTGGGGTCTAGTTTCTCCTGTTACCCTTGTAAAAATAAAAAACTGGGGGCGAAAAGATCATTTTTGTAAAAAGATATGATTTTTTATTTTTATGGCTGTACATTATAAACTTCTGTGAAGCACTTGGGGGTTCAAAGTGCTCACCACACATTTAGATAAGTTCCTTAGTGGGTCTAGTTTCCAAAATGGTGTTACTTGTGGCAGGGTTTCCACTGTTTAGGCACATCAAGGGCTCTCCATACGCGACATGGCATCCGATCTCAATTCCAGCCAATTTTGCATTGAACAGTTAAATGGTGCTCCTTCCCTTCCCATCGCTGCCATGCACCCAAACAGTTGTTTACCTCCACATATGGGGTATCAGCTTACTCAGCTCAGGACAAATTGTACAACTTTTGGGGTCCAATTTCTCCTGTTACCATTAGTAAAATAAAAAAATTGGACCTGAAGTAATTTTTTTGTGAAAAAAAGTAAAATGTTTGTTTTTTAAAACATTCCAAAAATTCCTGTGAAGCACCTGAAGGGTTAATAAGCTTTTTGAATGTGGTTTTAAGCACCTTGAGGGGTGCAGTTTTTAGAATGGTGTCACTTTTGGGTATTTTCTATCATATAGACCCCTCAAAGTGACTTCAAATGTCATGTGGTCCCTCCAAAAAAAAATGGTGTTGTAAAAATGAGAAATTGCTGTTTAACTTTTAACCCTTATAACTTCCTAACAAAAAAAATTTTGGTTCCAAAATTATACTGATGTAAATAAAATAAACATGTGGGAAATGTTACTTATTAAGTATTTTGTGTGACATATCTCTGTGATTTAAGGGGAATAAAATTCAAAGTTGGAAAATTGCAAAATTTTCAAAATATTCGCCAAATTTCCATTTTTTCACAAATAAACGCAAGTCATATCAAACAAATTTTATCACTATCATGAAGTACAATGTGTCTCAAGAAGACAAAGTCAGAATCACCAGGATCCATGGAAACGTTCCAGAGTTATTACGTCATTAAGGGACTGTGGTCAGAATTGTAAAAATTGGCCTGGTCATTAACATGCAAACCACCCTTGGGGGTAAAGGGGTTAATGTTGATGATTATGGCTTGCAGCCAATGAAAACTGAAACTTCATTATCTCAGTTAATTAGAATTCTTTATAACACCAGCTTGAAAAAATGATTTTAAAATCCGAAATGTTGGCTAACTGAAATGTATATTCAGTAAATGCACTCAATACTTGGTCGGGGCTCCTTTGGCATCATTTACTGCATGAATGTGGAATGGCATGGAGGCGATCAGCCTGTAGCACTGCTGAGGTGTTATGGAAGCCCAAGTTGCTTTTATAGCATCCTTCAGCTCTTCTGCATTGTGGAGTCTGGTGTCTCATCTTCCTCTTGACATTACCCCTTAGATTCTCTATAAGGTTAAGGTCAGGCGAGTTTGCTGGCCAGTCAAGCGCAGTGATACTGTTGTTTTTAAACCAGGTACTGGTACTTTTGGCAGTGTGGACAGGTGCCAAGTCCTGCTGGAGAATGAAATTTCCATCTCCCACCAACCTACTGTCTCCTTCCCCACCATCCTGTAGCATGTAAGCCCGAAAGGGCAGGGTCCTCTCTCCACTCAGTATCAGTCTGTCATTGTTAGTTTGTTTACTGTAAGTGATATCTGTAATTTGTATGTAACCCCTTCTCATGTACAGCACCATGGAATCAATGGTGCTATATAAATAAATAATAATAATAATAATCTCCAAAAAGCTTGTTGGCAGAGGGAAGCATGAAGTGCTCTAAAATTTCCTCGTAGAGGGATGCGTTGACTTTGGTCTTGATAAAACACAGTGGACCTACACCAGCAGAGGACATGGCTCCCCAAACCATCACTGATTGTGGAAACTTCACACTAGTCCTCAAGCAGCTTGGATTTTGTGCCTCCAGTCTCCACTCTTCCTCCAGACTCTGGGACCTTGATTTCCAAATGAAATGCAAAATTTATTTTCATCTCAAAGCAACACCTTTTACCATTGTGCGAAAGTCCAGTTCTTTTTATCCTTGGCCCAGGTAAGACACTTCTGGCTTTGTCTATTCGTCATGAGTGGCTTGACACAAAGAATGCGACACTTGTAACCCATGTCTTGGATATGTTTGTGTGTGGTGGCTCTTGAAGCAATGACTCCAGCAGCAGTTTGCTTGTGCACCTTTTTCTACCACACTTTTTCAATTCACTTAATTTTCCATTAATATGCTTGGAAACAGCACTCTTTGAACCGCCAGCTTCTTTAGCAAAGACATTTTGTGGCTTACCCTCCTTGTGGAGTGTGTCAATGACTGCCTTCTGCACATGATTGTGGAACTTGCTGAAACAGACTAAGGCTAGCTTCAGACTAGCGTTCGGAAGCGCAGCGCAAGGCCGCCGTTAAGCTCCGTCCCTGGCCGTGCCTCCTCCGGTCAGGTCCTTATCAGATCGCATGACGCTGCATGCGATCAGCATACCCTATATTTAGCGTTGGCTACGCTGGTGATTTTGCCAGCGCTTACGCCCTCTTGGCGCTGCGCCGAGTGCACAAAAACGCTCCCTTAATCACCAAGTATTCATAGAAACTTCAATTCAAAGCTGTAAATGCTGGCCCAGACCCTGATGCCTCATGCATGTGGGTCACCCTCCCAGGGCAGTGGGGTACTCGGTACCGGGCCGGTATCAGTGGGATGTGTCACAGCAGCAGTGACCCAGACCGTGGCCCTGGGCGCCCAAGTAATGGGGAGAATGTGAATGGTGGAATGTAGTTAGATGGAATAGTTCGTGACGCCACCTGTGGTGTTCGGCAAGTGAGATGTTAGGCCGATGCTGCTTGCAGATCCTCTGGGGCTGGTGATGGGTTGCAGACAAGATGGTGAAGTGTTATGAAGGGGTCACCGAGGAGAAAAAAACAAAACAAGCTAAGTCACAGAAAACCAGAGAGGTTGGTAACTATGTAGATTGCAGATCCCTCATCCTAACCACACAACTAGCAGCAGCCGTGGCGCGTACCTATGATGGTCCTAGACGCTTTGTCACAGCCGGAGGACTAAATAAGCCTGAAGCAAGAAAAGGGGAAAACTAACTGCCCCAGAGCAGACCCCAAAGGAAAGACAGCCCCCACACATGTATTCACGGTGAAACAAGATGAAAGCACAAACACAGGCAGGAAAATAGGCTGAGCAAACGATGGGGCCCAAACTAACTAGAAAGGATAGGAAAGGAAAGACACTGTCTGCAATCTGCAAAAAACCCTACAAAAATAAAGTCCAACACTTCCGATAGCAAAATTTACCCTGAAGTTACTAGACATCTCCCACTATATCAGCACTCTGAAATATTCTGAGACAGAGCAAAAAGAGACCTATCTAATAAGGGACAAAAAGCAAATTGGCAAATACAGATAAATAAGAGTGGAAATTTAGCGCAGCCCCAGATGAGGCTGGCTGACCACACAAAAAACTGAATAGACCAACAAAATCAAGTGTGAACATTAGCAGAAAAACTTAGCTTTAGATGACTGGAACAGAGCTGAAAACCAAGACCTGACAAGCCAGAAGGAATCACCAGCACCAGACTAGGGCATCGGCTGTCTTAAATCCAGTCTGAGATTCCTGAGGTCCAATCGTCATCCTCATTATCAGGTGGCAAATTTCTACTGATTAAATCAGCCTTACTACCTCCACTTACCACCAGAGGGAGCCTGGAAGGAGAACTCACAACTGGTGGACCGAAAAATGAACTCACAACAGTACCCCCCCCTTGAGGAGGGGTCACCGAACCCTCATCCACGCCACCAGGCCGATCAGGATGGGCCCGGTAAAAAGCATGAACCAATCTATTGGCATGAATATCAGAGGCAGAGACCCAAGAATTATCCTCCTGGCCATAACCCTTCCATTTGACCAAATACTGGAGTCTCCGCCTAACCAAACGAGAATCCAAAATTTTCTCTACCTCATATTCCATATTGCCTTTAACCAACACAGGGTCAGGAGGTGCTGCCATAGGAACCACTGGCTCAACAAACCTCTTCAAGAGAGACTTGTGAAATACGTTATGGATCTTGAACGTAACTGGAAGAGCCAATCGAAAAGAAACAGGATTAAGAACCTCCAAAATCTTATAAGGTCCAATAAATCTTGGCTTAAATTTTGGAGATGCAACCTTGATAGGAATATTCTTAGACGACAACCAAACCATATCACCCACTTTAAACCGGGGACCAATGGTCCTATGCCGGTTGGAAAATCGCTGGACCTTTTCCTGAGAGAGTGACAACTTATCCACCACTTGGTCCCATATCTGCTGCATTCTCTCAACCACAGTGTCCACACCTGGGCAAGATGAAGATTCCACTTGCCCTGAAGAGAATCGAGGATGAAATCCAAAATTACAGAAAAAGGGTGACATCAAAGTGGCAGAACTAGCTCTATTGTTCAGTGCGAATTCGGCCAAGGGCAAAAATGAGACCAAATCATCCTGATCAGCAGATATAAAACATCTTAAATAATACTCCAAGGTCTGGTTTGTTCTCTCAGTCTGTCCATTGGTCTGGGGATGAAACGCAGAGGAGAAAGATAACTAAATTCTCAGATTGGAACAAAAGTGTCATGATCCAGGACGGGGTTTCGCTTTTGCCCGTCCTGGGCTGATTGGGGGTTAATTAGTTAATTATTCCACCTCTCCCTGGCAGAGGGCGGCTATTTAATGGTCACTGGACCTAGGTCCGGTGTCAGTTATACTCCTGCCCTCGGCTTAGTTAGTTGACCTTGTGCGTACGTGTGCCTTGTGCCTGATATCTTGCTTGCTTGTTCGATTATGATTCGGTTCTGTCCCTGTTACGAGTTCTGCCTGTCCCTCTTGTACTGCGCTACCTCTCATGTATGACTCTCTGCTTGTGACCTGACTTCTTTCTGCTCGTCCCCTTGGTACCGCGTCACCCTCTTGTGTATGACCTTTGGCTTTGTCTTACCTCCCGTCTTTTTACCCCTTCTGTACCTCGCTGTCCGTACTGTGAACGACCTCCATTTTGCCTGACTCTGAGTTTGCTGTCTTCTATGAAAGCAGGACGCTAAGCCCCACCCCCTTGCAGTCACATGACCGTAGGTCCCGTGCCGGCTTGCTAAACTGCATCACTAAGGTCCTGTGCACCTATACTTTCTGGCTATTCTGGTCCCCAGGGGTCCCTACAGTGCGGGTGAGTCCCTGCTCAGCGGAGGCTGTGCGCCGGCGCTGTCAGGATCCTGATATTATAACTGACCGTACCATTTTTTTTTCTCTGCTTCCATTCACCTGTGTGTGTGATGGATCCTATGCACGCTCTTTCTGAGCAGGTTAAACACCTAACCCAGATGTCTCAGAAACTCCTTGGAGAACAACAAGTCCTGGCTCAGTCTCAGCAGCTGATCGCTGACACTGTGCAGGGGGTTTTTGCATCGGGGGCTCGGGATATTACATTAGTTTCCCCTGAGTCTCCAGTGAAGTTACCAGATACCTTTTCTGTAAATAAAAAAGAGTTCAGAGTTTTCAAGGAGGGCTGTAAGCTTTTTTCATTAAGACCACACTCTTCTGGGGATGAAAGTCAGAGAGTGGGGGTCATTATGTCTCTGTTAAGGGGAGCCACCCAAGCTTGGGCTTTCTCCCTTCCGACCACAGCCCCTGAGCGTATGACGGTAGATGCATTTTTTTGAGGCCCTGGGGCATATTTATGATGAGCCTGATCGCATGCGTATGGCTGAGGACATGGTGATGATTGTGTGCCAGGTAAAGCACTCAGCCGAGTGGTTTTGTACAGAATTCAGACACTGGGCAGCGGAGGTCTGTTGGAATGATCCCACCCTTCGGGGTTTGTTCTGTAGAGGCCTGTCTGAATATCTGAAAGACGCCTTGGCTCTCCACCCTCCGCCTGATTCCCTGGAGGAGGCTATGACACAGGCCGTCCGAATGGATCGCCGGCTACAGGCGAGGGGAGTGATGCAAAGTGAAAGACCGTTATTCTCCCAAGGAAGGGGACCCAGTCCTATTTTGGAGATCGCGGAGATGGGAACCATTGACCTCAAGGAAAATGAAAGGAGACCACGGCACGTGGGAAAAGACTGTTTTTACTGTGGCGATTCTGGACATTGGAGAAAGGATTGCCCCTCCCATCCACTAACCAAGCAACTGAGCCCGGGCGATTGTCGTGGAGGTCACCCAGGCTCTCAGGTACCCTTTTCTGCCATCTCTAAAATGTTGTTGCAGGTGGAACTTTGTTGTGGGAGTGTCTCCACATCCACTTCTGCCTTCGTGGATTGCAGATCAACATTTAACTTTATTGACTCTGATTTGGTATCCAGGTGTAAGTTAGAGACAGTTAGGTTGGAGACTCCTATTCACCTTGTGGCCATTGACAAAACACCACTGGTAAAAAATGATATTATGTTTTGTACTGAAGAGTTTCTCCTTAAAGTGAGTTCCTTGCACCAGGAACGTATTTCATGTTTTGTGATGGACAACCTGCCAGCGGGACTGGTGTTGGGGTTCCCCTGGTCACAATTGCATAATCCTGTAATTAATTGGGAATGTCGGGACATTGTTAAATGGGGTCCTTATTGTTCTGAGAAATGTCTTGATACTGTGTCTGTGTCGTCCGTGGGTCTAGAAGGTATTCCGGAGTGCCTGATAGACTACACGGATGTTTTCTCCGAAAAAGAGGCTGAGGTTTTACCACCACACCGCCCATTTGATTGTGCCATTGACCTGGTTCCAGGTGCTAAATTGCCCAAGGCCCGCTTGTATAAACTTTCGGGTCCAGAACGGGCTGCGATGAAGGAGTATATTTCCGAGAGCCTCCGTAAGGGACACATTCGTCCTTCTGTTTCTCCTGTGGTGGCGGGGTTCTTTTTTGTAAAGAAAAAAGACGGTGGTTTACGCCCATGCCTCGATTTTCATGAGTTAAATAAGATAACTGTGAGGAGTACGTATCCCCTTCCACTTATTCCTGATTTATACAACCAATTGTCCGGAGCTAAGTGGTTTTCAAAATTAGATCTACGGGGAGCGTATAACCTTATCCGAGTCCGAGACGGAGATGAATGGAAAACCGCTTTTCTCACTACTGAAGGGTTGTTTGAAAATCTGGTCATGCCTTTCGGCTTGACAAATGCTCCAGCGGTCTTCCAAAACTTCATAAATCACGTGTTCTCTGATTTTATTGGACGTTTTTTGGTGGTATATTTGGATGACAAATTGATCTATTCTCCTGATAAACAGACTCACATTGGTCATGTTCGGGCAGTTCTCCAAAGGCTCCGGTAGAACTGTCTCTTTGCTAAACTGGAAAAATGTTTGTTTTTTGTTCAGGAACTGTCGTTTCTGGGGTTCACCGTGTCTGCTGAAGGGTATCGCATGGATCCTAATAAGGTGCAGGCCATTGTTGAGTGGGTTCAACCTTATGATTTGAAGGCTCTGCAGTGTTCCCTAGGATTTACCAATTACTATCGCAAATTCATAAAGGGGTTCTCACAGGTGGTTAAACCCCTCACAGACATGACTCAAAAGGGGGCTGATATCAAGAATTGGTCAATCGCAGTGGTAGAGGCATTTCAGTTTTTGAAAACATGTTTCATGTCGGCCCGGTTCTTGTTCAACCGGACCAGTCTGAAGCATTTATTGTTGAGGTAGATGCCTCAGAGGTGGGGGTGGGGGCGGTATTGTCCCAAGGACCCGCCACTTTGACCAATTTAAGACCTTGCGCCTTTTTCTCAAAGAAATTCTCTCCTGCGGAGAGAAACTATGATGTGGGAAATCGAGAACTTCTGGCTGTTAAGTTGGCCTTTGAAGAATGGAGGCATTTTTTGGAGGGGGCTGTCCATCCGAGAACCGTAATTACGGACCACAAAAACCTAGCTTATATTGAGTCAGCTAAGAGGTTGACTCCTAGACAGGCTAGATGGTCACTTTTTTTTTCCCGATTCAACTTCTCGATCACTTTTCGGCCAGGATCTAAAAATGTCGGGGAAAGATGCCTTGTCACGCTGTCTAGATCCAGTGTCCCCCCCGGAACCTCCATCCTCCATTCTTCAGCCTGGGGTGGTGGTGGCAGGTATTTTGAATATGTTGGAACGAGAGATTCAGGAAGCCCAGTCTCTTGCACCGCCGGCTAAGCCGGTGGACAAACTTTTTGTGCCAGCTCAGCTTCGCCTTAAGGTCCTCCGGGTGTTCCATGACTCAGTTCTGGGTGGACATCCAGGGATCTCGGCTACCCGGAAGGCCATTGCTAGAGTATTCTGGTGGTCTGCTTTAGTCTCTGATGTTGGGGAATATGTGTCTGCGTGTGATGTTTGTGCCCATGCAAAAACCCCCCATAACCGGCCGGCCGGGGAATTGGTACCACTGCCAATTCCTGAGAGACCATGGACGCATTTGTCCATGGATTTCATCACCAACCTTCCCCCATCCAAGGGTAATACCGTCGTCTGGGTTGTGGTGGACAGGTTTAGTAAACAGGCACATTTTGTACCTTTGGCAGCTCTACCTAATGCGGAAACATTGTCCAGATTGTTTGTTGAGCATGTGGTGCGGTTGCATGGGGTACTCTTGAATGTGGTGTCTGATAGAGGAGTGCAATTTGTTTCCAGATTTTGGAGGGCTTTTTGTAAAAGGTTGGGTATTGGTCTGTCCTTTTCATCCGCTTATAATCCAGAGACTAATGGGCAGACCGAGCGGACCAATCAGTCTCTGGAGCAAATTCTGCGTTGCTTGACTCCAGACCGACAAGATGATTGGTGTTCTGTGTTACCGGTGGCTGAGTTTGCATTTAACAACCGTGTTCACCAGTCTACGGGTACATCTCCTTTTTTTGCAATTATGGGTTTCATCCTCATTTTGGAGAATTTTCCCGTTTGAATTCTGGGTGTCCTGGGGCGGATGAGACGATCCAGCGGTTGGGGGAGGTATGGCGAGAAGTCCAGAGTAATATTACGAAGGCCCAGGACAAGTTTACATTTTTTGCGGACAAAAAACGATCCGCGGGACCGGTGTTTCAGATTGGGGATAAGGTATGGTTGTCCACCAAGAATATAAGACTCAAGGTCCCCTCTGCGAAGCTTGGACCCAAGTTTATCGGTCCTTATGAAATTACCGAGGCAGTTAACCCGGTGGCTTTTCGGTTGCGTCTCCCGCCATCTCTGCGGATCCCAAATGTTTTTCATAAGGCCCTTTTGAAACCTGTGAGGTCCGCTGGGGAGGGATCATCAGCTTCCCCAACACCGGTTTTGGTAGACGGGCAGTCGGAGTACGAGGTGGAAGGAATTGTCGACTCCAGGTTGGTCCGTCGTGCCCTTCAATATCTGGTACATTGGAAAGGCTATGGTCCTGAAGAACGCTCGTGGGTTCCGGGTCGATCGGTTCATGCAGATCGGTTTGTCCGGGCCTTTCACGCCAAGTACCCTGAGAGACCTGGGGGTCCAGTGGCCACCCATTGAGAGGAGGGTACTGTCATGATCCAGGATGGGGTTTCGCTTTGGCCTGTCCTGGTCTGATTGGGGGTTAATTATTCCGCCTCTCCCTGGCAGAGGGCGGCTATTTAATGGTCACTGGACCTAGGTCCGGTGTCAGTTGTACTCCTGCCCTCGGCTGAGTTAGTTGACCTTGTGCATATGTGTGCCTTGTGCCTGATATCTTGCTTGCTTGTTCGGTTTTGATTCGGTTCTGTCCCTGTTACGAGTTCTGCCTGTCCCACTTGTACTGCGCTACCTCTCGTGTATGACTCTCTGCTTGTGACCCGACTTCTCTCTGCTCATCCCCTTGGTACCGCATCGCCCTCTTGTGTATGAACTTTGGCTTTGTCTGACCTCCCGTCTGTTTACCCCTTCTGTACCTCGCTGTCCGTACTGTGAACGATCTCCGTTTTGCCTGACTCTGAGTTTGCTGTCTTCTGTGAAAGCAGGACGCTAAGCCCCACCCCCTTGCAGTCATATGACCGTAGGTCCCATGCCGGCTTGCTAAACTGCATCACTAAGGTCCTGTGCACCTATACTCTCTGGTTATTCTGGTCCCCAGGGGTCCCTACAGTGTGGGTGAGTCCCTGCTCAGCGGAGGCTGTACGCTGGCACTGTCAGGATCCTGATAAAAAGGCTTTCCAGAATCTGTAAACAAACTGGACTCCCCTGTTGTAAAAACAAGGGCACCAACTCGGCGGAAGATGGCAATTTTGGGAGTGGTACAAGATGGACCATCTTCGAAAATCTATCACAAATCACCCAGATAACAGTCATTCTCTGAGAGACAGGAAGATCAGAAATAAAATCCATTGAGATATGGGTCCATGGCCTATTGGGCACCGGCAGGGGCATCAGCAACCCACTAGAACGAGAACAGGGTTTAGACCGAGAACAAGTCCCACAGGACTGTACAAAATTCCTAACGTCACGAGATAAGGCAGGCACACCAAAAAGACCGACTCACCAAATCTCTGGTACCAAAAATACCTGGATGAACAGCCAATGCGGAGCAATGAATTTCAGACATCACTCTCTTTCTCCACTGGTCAGGAACATACAATTTTCCCATAGGCCAACGCTCAGGTTTATCCTCCTGAAATTCCTCCAGGGCGCGTCTCAAATTGGGCGAAATGGCAGAAAGAACTACCCCCTCACCTAGGATGGTAGTAGGCTCGGTCACATTAAGAGAATCGGCAAAGAAACTCCTAGAAAGGGCGTCTACCTTAACATTCTTAGTGCCCGGAAGGAAAGAGACTACAAAATTAAAACGCATGAAAAACAAGGCCCATCTAGCCTGCCTAGGATTCAAGCGTTTGGCCGACTCCAGATAAATCAAATTTTTGTGATCGGTGAGGACCACAATTTGATGTCTAGCTCCCTCCAACTAATGTCTCCACTCCTCAAATGCCCATTTCATGGCCAACAATTCCCGATTCCCCACGTCATAGTTGCGTACAGATGGGGAGAACTTTTGAGAAAAGAAGGCACAGGGATTCATCTTAGAAGTCACAGGGTCTTTTTGGGACAAAACAGCTCCTGCACCAATCTCAGAAGCATCTACCTCCACCTGAAATGGAAGTGAGACATCAGGTTGCCGTAAAACTGGAGCTGAAGTAAATCTCCGCTTAAGCTCCAGAAATGCTGAGACAGCCTCAGGAGACCAATTCAGCACATCAGCACCCTTCTTGGTCAGATCAGTCAGTGGTTTGACAATACCAGAAAAATTACCAATAAATTTACGATAGAAATTGGCAAAACCCAAAAACTTCTGGAGGGCCTTCAAAGAAGTAGGCTGAACCCAATCAAAAATGGCCTGTACCTTGGCCGGGTCCATTTCAATAGTCGATGGAGACAAGATAAATCCCAAAAATGAAATCCTCTGTACACCAAAGAGGCATTTCGATCCCTTAACAAACAGGCAGTTTTCTCCCTCAAAATCCGGAACACAGTCCGGACGTGTTCCACATGAGAATCCCAATCACTAGAAAAGATCAAAATATCATCCAGATAGATGATCAAAAACTTATCCACAAAGTCATGGAAAATATCATTCATAAATGACTGGAAGACAGAAGGGGCATTAGTGAGCCCAAAAGGCATCACCAGGTACTCAAAATGTCCCTACGGAGTATTAAACGCCGTCATCCATTCATCCCCGTGCTTGATGCGAAAAAGATTATACGCCCCCCTGAGGTCAAGCTTAGTAAACCAGCAGGCACTCTTAACTCTGGAGAATAAATCAGACATCAGAGGTAACGGGTACTGATATTTAACAGTCATTTTGTTAAGGGAACGATAATCAATACACGGTCTTAATGAAGCATCTTTCTTGGCCACAAAAAAACCCCCAGCACCTAAAGGTGACGAGGATGGTCTACTATGACCCTTCTCCAACGACTCCTTAATATAGGACCGCATAGCATCATGCTCGGGTACTGCTAAGTTGAAAAGCCGACCCTTGGGAAATTTACACCCAGGCATCAACTCAATTGCATAGTCATAACTCCTGTGAGGAGGCAAAGACGCAGACTTACTCTCACTAAATACATCAGAAAAATCGGCTAGTTAATCAGGAATAACATGAGACTGAGGAGAGGTGGAGAAAACAGGAGCGTCTCTAAGAACACACTGACAACCCCAACTCACCACAGACACAGATTTCCAATCCAAAACTGGGTTATGAGTTTGCAACCAGGGGAACCCCAGAACAATAGTATCATGCAAATTATGCAGCACCAAAAATTTGCAATTTTCCTGGTGGTCTGGGGCAGCTTGCATTATCACCTGGGTCCAAAACTTAGGTTCATTCTCCACCAAAGGAGTAGCATCAATACCCCTCAAAGGAATAGGCGTCTGCAGAGGCGTCATGGAAAAACCACAACGTTTAGCAAAGTCCAAATCCATCAGATTCAACGCTGCTCCTGAATCCACGAAAGCCTTAGTAGAAAACGTGGATAAGGAGCAGATCAGAGTAATTGCCAAAAGGAACTTAGGTTGTACAATGCCCACAGCAAATTTGTGTGCAAAATGTTTCTCTCGTTTAGGGCAGACAGAAATAGTATGAGAGGCGTCTCCACAGAAAAAACACAGCTTATTACGCCTTCTAAACTCCTGACGTTGCGCCCTAGACAAAACCCCATCACATTGCATAGGTTCAGACGTTTGTTCAAAAGGTGGCAGCGCCTCCCGTGTAGTCTTACGTTCACGTAAACGCCAATCAACTTGAATGGCTAATGACATAGAATCATCCACACCAGAGGGAACAGGAAATCCCACCATAACATCCTTTACGGTCTCTGATAAACCCTTCCGAAAGAGAGCCGCCAATGCACTATGATTCCATGTAGCAAGGACCGCCCACTTTCGGAATTTTTGACAGGATAACTCTGCAGAATCCTGACCCTGGTTTAATGCCAACAGGGTTCTCTCAGCTTGTTCAACAGCATTAGGTTCATCATACAACAACCCCAAGGCCTGAAAAAATGCATCCACATTAGTCAGAACAGGATTTTCAGGTGTCAGAGAAAAAGCTCAATCCTCGGGATCGCCGCGCAGCAAGGAGATGACAATTTTAACCCGCTGCACAGAGCTCCCCGATGAGTTAGGCTTCAAGGCAATAAATAATTTACAATTATTCTTAAAATTCAGAAATTTAGACCGATCCCCAGAAAACACATCAGGAGTAGGGATCTTAGGTTCAGCAGCATGTGACTGAATGAGGTAGGTGGAAATTCCCTGCACTTCAGCAGCAAGTTGCTCCACACGATCAGACAATTGCTTAATCTCCATTAGGAAAAAAAAATCCTCTTACGGCCCCAGAAAAAAAAAGAGGAAAAAATAAAAAAATAAAAATTCTGACACTTTTTTTTTTTCTTTTTAACAACTTTTTCCTGCTTTTGAGTACCCTAGAATCTGCGGTATGGCTGGTGATTCTGTTATGAATGGGTCACCGAGGAGAAAAAAACAAAACAAGCTAAGTCACAGAAAACCAGAGAGGTTGGTAACTATGCAGATTGCAGATCCCTGGTCCTAACCACACAACTAGCAGCAGCCGTGGAGCATACCTACGATGGTCCTAGACGCTTTGTCACAGCCAGAGGACTAAATAAGCCTGAAGCAAGAAAAGGGGAAAACTAACTGCCCCAGAGCAGACCCCAAAGGAAAGACAGCCTCCACACATGTATTGACGGTGAAACAAGATGAAAGCACAAATACAGGTAGGAAAATCGGCAGTGCAAACGATGAGGACCAAACTAAGTAGAAAGGATAGGAAAGGAAAGACACTGTCTGCAATCTGCAAAAAACCCTACAAAAATAAAGTCCAACACTTCTGATAGCAAAATTAACCCTGAAGTCACTAGACTTCTCCCACTATATAGCAGCACTCTGAAATATTCTGAGACAGAGCAAAAAGAGGCCAATCTAATAAGGGACAAAAAGCAAATTGGCAAATACAGATAAATAAGAGTGGTAATTTAGCACAGCCCCAGCCGGTGCTGGCTGACCACACAAAAAACTGAATAGACCAACAAAATCAAGTGTGAACATTAGAAGAAAAACAGAAAAACTTAGCTTTAGATGACTGGAACAGAGCTGAAAACCAAGACCTGACAAGCCAGAAGGAATCACCAGCACCAGACTAGGGCGTCGGCTGTCTTAAATCCAGTCTGAGATTCCTGAGGTCCAATCATCATTCTCATTATCAGGTGGCAAATTTCTACTGATTAAATCAGCCTCACTACCTCCAGTTACCACCAGAGGGAGCCTGGAAGGAGAACTCCCAACTGGTGGACCGAAAAATAAACTCACAACAGTGAAGCTCCCACAGGTGGAGCTGTAGCCCCAGGGCAGTGTGGATGTAGGGGAAGAGGAGAGGCGCAGGCGGTGTAGAAGCTGGTACCCAGATGTAGCGGTGCTGGGTGTGTTGGCGCAAGAATCAATGGAGGACACCAGGGCTTGTAGTTCCAAAGCTTTACTCACAGTCTGTAGTACACACAGGTGCCGGCCTCCATGCCCTGTCCTCCGGGTCAGGGACTCAGCCAACCTCCAGGCAAGATGGAATGCTCCCTTCCAACGCTCCGCCAACATGTGCCTTTCTGAACGTATCCTCTTATAGTGCCTTTTAGTGTGAAGATCTCCTAGTACTGAGTTACACTGGAGTTCCTCCTAACAGATGTTCCCAAGAACTCTACTTGTACGGCAGACAGCTGTAGCCTGCTTTGGGGACTCCTCACTCCTAAGTCCTGGCTCTTTATCCGTGTTGCTGTTGTGCCTCCAAGTCTTCGATGGGAGTAGTGCATTTACAGCCCACTACTCCACCGGTGTCTGCTGCAGAACCATTAGTGTCCATACAACTTCGGGGACCGGGCCCCGGCCTTGCGCTTAGAACGTCTAGGCAGGGTTCTTCCTCTAACCCACGTCCTCTGTGTTCTCTTTTTCTCCTACGTTCCGTACTTGTCTTTCTTTACTATGGAAGCTCAGGCTTCAGTTCAATGTAATTCTCCTTCTCTCCTTTCCCGTGCCAGCAGACACGGGTCACTCAGGTCTGCTGCAGCACTCCTTCCTCCATCCCTCTCTCAGGGATCTTCTTTTCTCACTCCTCCCTGAGTGACTTCCTCCCTCAGACTCACCGACTGACTGACTGACCTAAATCCTAAACCTTCCCACTCTTTTATGTACTCTCAACTCCACCCACCTCCCAGCATGTTTCGTGTTCCAATCAGGGAGCCACCAAAGGTGCTCTGCTACACTCTAAGCAAGGAGCCGCAATGTGGCTTTGCTGAACTACCCTGTTGTGTGGGGTGCGAGTGTTGGAGCGTGGTCAGGAGCTTCCACCTTACCTGGATGGTGGGGCACCACACCTTAGGAGAAGGTGCAGTAGCTCTGTGATGACTGAGCCTCAGGGGCGCCACATATGGCCCATGGCTGACTGCTGCTGTATCATTAGTAAATTTCTACTGTGGATCAATTGATGCCACGTATCTGCCTCTAATTTTAGCTATTTGGTAGTTTTTTTGTCTCCTTTTAAGGTGTTGTGTATACGTTTGGTTTGGCTTCCCATTGAATTTAATAGGGTTCGGGTATGTTGAACATTTGAAGAGCCAAACCGAACCATGGAAGGTTTGCTCATCTGTAGTACACACATCTCCACATACTAACTGTTTGGTATGCCCCCTTTAACTTCTTGATCTCCAAATTAGGCATATTGCCTGAGCTTGCCCTTCATGCCTTGGAGGTGCTGGCCTGTGCTGCGGCAAGTGTCATGTTGGAACATGTATTTAACATGGAAAGGTGGGGATCACACACTGGTTCATCAGTCAGTGTTCAACTCTATTTTCCATTCATTTAATTTGGGTGCCTCCCCAAATAAAAAAAACATAACTGCCATGTCCATCTCCACCTCCTTCACCCCCTCCTCTAGTTGGAACGTCACCCCCTGGTTCTTGATTGTTATTTTTTGGGAGGTTAATTCTATGTTCTTTTAAGTTAGTTACCTAAAAAAACACTAAAAAAACAAAAAGTAAAAAAAAAAAATTAAAGAAAACCCCCAAACCCACAAAGATAGTGTTGGATTACTCCTCTCTTGCCTCTTCTACCTGCATCGCCACGTCCACCTTCTCCACTTGGGCCTCCGCCTGCTGGTTCTAGATTATTTTTTTTGTTAATTATATGCTCTATTAAGTCAGTTCCATAAAAAAAAGAAAAAAAACACTAAAACCAAAAAGTGTTGGAATACTCCTCCCTTGCCTTTTTCAGCTACACGGCCATGTCCACCTCCTCCACTTCGACCACCATCTCCTGGTTCTAGATTGTTATTTTTTGTTTAGTTAATTATATGTTCTTTTTAAGTCAGTTCTATAAAAAAAATGATCTCTATATATAAAAATGAATGTATGTATGTGTGTATCACCAACCAATCATGACGCATCTTTCATTTCACCAGTGCTGTTCAAAAGAAGCTCAACTGTGATTGGTTGCTATGATCAACAGTTTTCCTTGCAACCAATCACTAAGCATTTCTCATTTCACCAGAGCTGGTTAAAAGAAGCTGAGCTGTGATGGTTGCTATGAGCAAGTTTTCCCACTTGACAACACCTCAGCAGACACTGACAGGGTGGGAGAAATCTAGCATCCCCAGGAAGATAAGCTCCTAGCCATTGTCTGCCCCCCCAGAAAGGAGCACAGAGCACATGACAGAAATGAATCTCCCCCTCCCATGGATCAATGGTATGCAAGTTAGGGCAAATCCACTCAGCGTTTTGGTACTGACCCCAGGCCTTTCTTAAAGGGATCTCCGGTATGGAAGGCAGGATAAATCCATCCAGTGCTTTGGTTCTGACCCCTTGCCTCTCTTAAAGGGATCCTCGGTATGGAAGTCAGGGCAATTGCCTTCAAATGCTCTGGTACTGACCCCAGGCTCTCTTAAAGAGATCTCCTGTACACAAGTTAGGGCAAATCCCTCAGTGCTCAGATTCTGACCCCAGAGCAAATCGATCCAGCACTGTGGTTCTGATCCCAGGCTTTCTTAAAGGGATCCCCGGTGTGGAAGTTAGGGCAAATCCACTCAGCGCTCTGGTTCTGACTCAAGGCCCCTCTTAAAGGGATCCCCGGTATGGAAGTGAGGGCAAATCCAATCTGCACTTTGGTACTGACCCCAATCCTCTCTTAAAGGGACCCCCAGTTTGGAAGTCAGGGCAATTGCCTTCAAATGCTCTGGTACTGACCCCAGGCTCTGTTAAAGGGATCTCCTGTACAGAAGTTAGGGCAAATCTCTCAGCACTCTGGTTCTGATCCTAGGCTTTCTTAAAGGGATCTCTGGTATGGAAGTTAGAGTACATCCCTCAGCGCTCTGATTCTCACCCCAGGGTTCTATTAAAGGGATCAATGGTATGGAAGTCAGGGCAAATCCACTCAGTGCTCTGGTTCTGACACCAGGCCTCTCTTAAAGGGATCCCCGGTGTGGAAGTTAGAACAGTTCCACTCAGCGCTCTGGTTCTGACCCCAGGCTGAAGGGATGATGTGGGATATTAGGGGGAGTAGTCCAGTGGCTCTGACTGACAAGATGATGCAGGATATTAGGGGTAGTAGTCTGGTGGCTCTGGCTGACGGGATGATGTGGGATATTAGGGGTAGTAGTCTGGTGGCTCTTACGGGATGATGTGGGATATTAGGGGTAGTAGTCCGGCGGATGTGACGGGATGATGTGGGATATTAGTGGTAGTTGTCCGGTGGCTCTGGCTGACAGAATGATGTGGGATATTAGGGGTAGTAGTCCGGTGGATGTGACGGGATGATGTGGGATATTAAGGGTAGTAGTCCGGTGGCTTTAACTGGATGATGTGGGATATTAGTAGTCTGGTGGCTCTGGCTGATGGGACGATGTGGGATATTAGGGGTAGTAGTCCGGTAGCACTGGCTGACGGGATAATGTGGGATAAAATAGTGAATGTGGCTATGCGGAGTGGGCGGGGCTCTACACTCAGCTTTATATATATATAGATATAATCATTATAATTTGTTATAACTAACTGTAGTTAGTTACTATGCCCGGGCAGCGCACAACATCTGTGTTAGATTACTCCTCCCTTGCCTCTTTCACCTACACCGCCCCTTCCACCACCAGTTCTTCCACCTATTTCACCTCCTCTTCCACTGGACCTCCGCCTTCTAATTCAAGATTATTATTTTTTTATTCCTGCTCTGCTTAATGACAGGACACATCTGGAGTGAGGGACAGTATTAGGTTTTGTGTGTATGCAGTTTTCCAAAAAAAACTCTGTGTGTACTCTGCACAGGTGACTGATAGTACTGTGCATAACAACAAAACTTTCTACTCTTATGCACCCATGTCTGTTATAGTGTTACTAGATGTTGGCCCGATTCTAAAGCATTGGGTACTCTAGAATATGTCCAGCGGGAGATTAAAATAAAAAAAAGTGATATACTCACCTTCTGACGGCCCCCGGACTCTTTCCCTCCTCTCACCACGCTCCCGGCATCTTCCGGTCCCAGTAATGCTTAGCGCAAAGGACCGGAGATGAAGTCACTCTAGCGAGAGCGTGACGTCATCAGCGGTGTTTCGCGCAAAGCATTACTGGGACCGGAAGGTGCCGGGCACATGGTGAGAGGAGGGTAAGAGTCCGGGGGCTGTCGGATAGTGAGTATATCACTATTTTTTATTTTAATTCTATTTTTTATGTATGCTCACCTTCCGACGGCCCCCGGACTCTGTCACTCCTCTCCACACTCCCGGCATCTTACGTTCCCAGTAATACTTTGCGCCAAAGACCACTGCTGACATCACTCTCACGAGAGCACGACATCATCAGCGGTCTTTGGCGCAAAGCATTACTGGGAATGGAAGAGTCCGGAGGCCGTCAGAAGGTGAGTATATCTCTCTTTTTTATTTTAATTCTATTTTTTACAGGTTGATGTACCCAGGGTCCAGAGGAGTCTCCTCTCCTTCGGACCCTGGGTACCGGCTAGCGCCTGTCATGTCCCGGCTGCGTGGCCGCTGACGTGCGTGTGGCCGGAGATGACCCAACGCCGCTGATCTCCCAACGGTAGTGGTGGCGTACGTCCTTTGAATTCCGGACTGCGCCTGAGCACTGCGTCTGTCGCTGATTGGTTGAGGCCTGGCGGCCGCGACCAATTAGCGATGCAGGATTTCGGTTACAGACAGACAGACAGAGTAAGATGATTATATATATAGATGCTCAAAAAACTATTTTTCTACAATTTTATACCCGTGTGTGATTATACTGTGCGTAAAAGTAAGCTTTTTTACTGTCATGATCCCATGTCTGTGATATTACTGTGAGTAAAAATAAATTTTTCTAATCTTCAACCGTTTCTGTAGAAGTCATGTGCATAAAAATACATTTTTCTACTTTTATGCACTCATCTCTATTATAGTATTGTGCGTAAAAACAATTTTTTCTACTGTTATGTGCCCATGTCAGTGATATTACTGTGAATAAAAACACATTTCTCTAATCTGCAACTGTGTCTGTGGGAGTAATGTGTGTAAAAACAAAATTTTCTTATCTGCAACCATGTCTGTGGGAGTCATGTGCGTAAAAACTAATTTTTCTACTCTTACGCGCTCCAGTCTGTGATAGTACTGTGCATAAAAACAAATGTTTCTATTGTTATGCACCCATGTTTGTGATATTACTGTGTGTAATTTTTTTTTTCTAATCTGCAGCCATGTCTGTGGTAATCATATGTGTAACAACTCATTTTTCTAATCGGCAACCAAGTTCGTGGGAGTCATGTGCGTAAAAACAAATTTTTAAACTTATACATTCATGTCTGTGATAGTATTGTGCGTAAAAACTATTTTTTTTAATCTGCAATCATGTCTGTGGGACTTCTTTGCCTATACTGTAAACCACTTCAAAAAATGAGGAGAGCATCAAGTAGTGGACGTGGACATGGCCGCGGAGCTGTTGGTGTAGCCTGCCAGTAATAAAGCCTGGTGGAGCATGTCTGTAATACAGGCTGGTGCAGCGTGTCCATAATACTACTCTTCCACAGTCAATACCATGATGGCTTTTTTCCATACCGTCATTGACAGATTCATATTTTTTATGGTGATCTGTATTTAGAAATTCATCAAAGCAAGCAAAATTAATTTAACCCCTTTCTGTCATGTGACGTACTATCCCGTCCATGTGCCCTGGGACTTAATTCCCAGAGACGGGATAGTACGTCACAGCGATCAGTGGCGCCCACGTGGTGAGCGCCGCTGATCACGGCCGGGTGTCAGCTGATTATCACAGCTGACACCCTGCACAATGTGTCAGGGGCAGTCCGTGACCGCCCCCGACACGTTAACCCCTTGCACACAGTGATCGAACACGATCGCGGTGTAAAGGGGGTTAAAGGGAAGCATCGGCAGGGAGAGGGCTCTGGTATGAGCTCATTTTCTGCTCCACCAGTTGAGAGTTCACCTTCCGTTCTCCCTCTGGTGGTGACAGGAGGTAGAGAGGTTGGCTTAAGTGGTAGTGATCTGCCACCTGGTGAGGAAGATGACGATTGGATCTCTGGAGGATCAGAATGGATATAAGACAGCCGACGCCCTATCCTAGTGCTGGTGATTCAGTCTGCTTCTCAGGTCTAGGACTCAGCTCTGTTCCAGTCTTCCCAAGAAAAGTTTGTTTTTTGCTAATGTTCACACTTGCTGTTGTTGGTCATTTCAGTTTTTTGTGTGGTCAGCCAGCCCGGCTGGGCTGTGCTGAATTTCCACACTTATTTGCCAAATTGTCTTTTTTGTCCCTTATTGGATTGGCCTCTTTTGCTCTGTCTCAGAATATTTCAGAGAGCTGATATAGTGGGAGAAGTCTAGTGACTTCAGGGTTTATTTTGCTATCAGCTGTGTTGGACATTTTTGTAGGGTTTTTTGGCAGATTGCAGACAGTATCTTTCCTTTCCTGTCCTTTCTAGTTAGTTTGGCCCCATCATTTGCTTTCCTGCCTTTGTTTGTGTTTTCATCTTGTTTAACCGTCAATACATGTGGGGGGCTGTCTCTATGTTGGGGTCTGCTCTGGGGCAGTTAGTTTTCCTCTTTTCCTGCTTTAGGCTTATTTAGTTCTCCGGTTGTGACGAGGCATCTAGGACCACCGTAGGAACGCTCCACGACTGCTGCTAGTTGCGTGTTAGGATCAGGGGTCTGCAGTCTGCATAGTTACCAACCTCTTTGGTTTTCTGAGACTTAGCTTGTTTGTTTTTTATTTCTTCCTCGGCTACCCATTCATAACAGGGCTCCCTCCGTGCTTCCCTGAGCCCCCTACAGCAGCGCAATGCGCAGCGCTGCTGCGGGGGGCCCCATCCCTGCAGGTCCCCGAATCCAAGATAGCGACGGGGACCTTCGGGGGCCTGCAGGGAGCTGGCTTCCTCAGTGCCTGCAAAGCGCAGGCATGAGGAAAGCCTGTGCAGTGCCTGTGACAGATCGCTGATCTGTCACAGTGATCTGACAGATCAGCGATCTGTCACATGACAGGTATGTCCCCCCTGGGACAATGTAATAAAGATAAAAAAAGTGTAAAAATAATTTTTAGAAAATCGCTAAATAAATTAAAAAAAAAAAATATTCCCAAATAAATTCATTTTTTGGAAATAATAAAAAAACAATAAAAGTACACATATTTGGTATCATCGCGTCCGTAACGACCCGCCCTATAAAACTGTCCCACTAGTTAACCCCTTTAGTGAACTCCTTAAAAAATAAAAATAAAAAACTAAGCAAAAAATAATGATTTATTATCATACCGCCAAACAAAAAGTGCAATAACGCGCGATCAAAAAGATGCATATAAATATCCATGGTACCACTGAAAACATAATCTTGTCCCGCAAAAAACGAGCTGCCATACATCATCATTAGCAAAAAAATAAAAAAGTTATAGCTCACAGAATAAAGCAATGCAAAAATAATTATTTTTTATATAAAATTGTTTTCATTGCATAAAAGCGCCAAAACATAAAAAAAGACTTAAATGAGGTATCGCTGTAACCGTACTGACCCGAAGAATAAAAGCGCTTTATCAATTTTACCGCACGCGGAACGGTGTAAACGCACCACCCAAAAGAAATTCATGAAACGCTGGTTTTTGTTCATTCTGCGTCCCAAAAATCAGAATAAAAAGCGATCAAAAGATGTCACGTGCCTGAAAATGATACCAATAAAAATGTCAACTCGTCCCGCAAAAAATAAGACCTCACATGACTTGGTGGGTCAAAATATGGAAAAATTATAGCTCTCAATATGTGGTGATGCAAAAATTATTTTTACAATAAAAAGCGTCTTTTAGCGTGTGACAGCTGCCAAAAATAAAAACCTGCTATAAATAGTAAATGAAACCCCCCGTTATCACCCCCTTAGGCCTCTTTCACACATCAGTTTTTTGCCTTCAGGCGCGATCCGGCTTTTTTTGGAAAAAACGGATCCGGCAAAATGCAATGCCGGATCCGGTTTTTCCCCATTGACTTGCATTAGCGCCGGATCGTGCCGGATGGCATTGCGTTTCATCCGTTTTTTGCCGGATCCGGCAACTTGTCTCATTCCGGCGTCTTGAAAAAACGTCTACTGTAACGTTTTTTGTCTCCGGCGAAAAAGCCGGAAGCGCCGGATCCGGCGCTTCCAGCTTTTTGCTACAATGAAAGTCTATGGGCGCCGGAATGCGCCGGATCCAGAAAAAGACGGATCCAGCCACCGGATCCGTTTTTTTTAAGTCTGCGCATGCTCAGATCCAATTGGCCAGCCTCCAGGAACAGAGACGGATCCAGCAAAAAAACGGATCCGTTTCTACAGTTCTCCAAAATTTATGCCGGATCCGTTTTTTCTAAAAAAAGCCGGATCATGCCTGACGGCAAAAAACTGATGTGTGAAAGTAGCCTTAGTTAGGAAAAAATAATAAAATGAAAAGAAAATGCATTTATTTCCATTTTCCCATTAGGGTTAGGGCTAGGGCTAGGGTTAGGGCTAGGGCTAGAGTTAGGGCTGAGATTAGGGTTAGGGGTGTGTTGGGGTTAGGGTTGGAGTTGTAATTGGGGGGTTTCCACTGTTTGGGCACGTCAGGTGCTCTCCAAATGCAATATGGCATCTGATCTCAATTCCAGCCAATTCTGCGTTGAAAAAGTCAAATGGTGCTCCTTCCCTTCCAAGCTCTGCCATGCGCCCAAACAGTGTTTTACCCCCACATATGGGGTATCAGCCTACTCAGGACAAATTGCAAAACAACTTTTGGGGTCCAATTTCTCCTGTTACCCTTAGGAAAATAAAAAATTGGGGGCAAAAATATCATTTTTGTGGAAAAAAATGATTTTTTTATTTTCACGCCCGGGCGTTATAAACTTCTGTGAAGAACTTGAGGGTTCAAAGTGCTCACCACACATCTAGATAAGTTCCGTGGGGGGGTCTAGTTTCCAAAATGGGGTCACTTGTGGGGAGTTTCAATAGTTTAGGTACATCAGGGGCTCTCCAAACGCACATGACACCCGCAGACCATTCCTTCAAAGTCTGCATTCCAAAACATCACTACTTCCTTTCTGAGCCCCGACGTGTGCCCATACAGTAGTTTTCTCCCACATATGAGGTATCAGCGTACTCAGGACAAATTGGACAACAACTTTTGGGGTCCAATTTCTCCTCTTACCCTTGGGAAAATAAAAAAATTGGGGACTAAGTGATCATGTTTGTGGAAAAAATATGATTTTTTATTTTCACGCCCGGTCGTTATAAACTTCTGTGAAGCTCTTGGGGGTTCAAAGTGCTCACCACACATCTAGACAAGTTCCTTAGGGGGTCTAGTTTTCAAAATGGGGTCACTTGTGTGGGGTTTCCACTGTTTAGGTACATCATGGGCTCCACAAATGCAACATGACACCCGCAGACCACTCCATCAAAGTCTGCATTCCAAAACGTCACTACTTCCCTTCGGAGCCCTGACGTGTGCCCATACAGTAGTTTTCTCCCACATATGGGGTATCAGCGTACTCAGGACAAATTGGACAACAACTTTTGGGGTCCAATTTCTCCTGGTACCCTTGGGAAAATAAAAAAATTGGTGACTAAAAGATCATGTTTGTGGAAAAAATACGATTTTTTTTATTTTCAAGCCCGGGCGTTATAAACTTCTGTGAAGCACGGGGAGGGGGTTCAAAGTGCTCACCACACATCTATATAAGTTCCTTAGGGGGTCTAGTTTCCAAAATGGTGTCATTTGTGGGGGGTTTCGCTGTTTTGGTACATCAGGGGCTTTCCAAACGCGACATGGTGTCCGATCTCAATTCCAGCCAAAAAAGTAAAATGGCGCTGCTTCCCTTCCGAGCTCTGCCATGCGCTCAAATAGTCGTTTACACCCACACATGGGGTATCAGCGTACTCAGGACAAATTGCACAATAGCTTTTAGGGTCCTGTTACCCTTGAGAAAATAAAAATTGGGGGTGAAAAGATCATTTTGTGGAAAAAATATGATTTTTTAATTGTACTGCTGTACGTTATAAACTTCTGTGAAGCCCTTGTGGGTTCAAAGTTCTCACCACATATCTAGATAAGTTCCTTGGGGGTCTAGTTTACAAAATGGGGTCACTTGTGGGGGGTTTCCACTGTTTAGGTACATCAGGGGCTCTCCAAACGTGACATGGCGTCCGATTTGAATTCCAGCCAATTTTGCATTGAAAAGGTCAAACGGCGCTCCTTCCCTTCTGAGCTCTGCCATGCAGTGGTTCAGTGGTTCAGTGGTTCCCCCACATATCAGGTATCAGCATACTCAGGACAAACTGCACAATAACTTTTGCAGTCCAATTTCTCCTGTTACCCTTGGTAAAATAAAAAAATTGAACCTGAAGTATTTTTTTTTTGTGAAAAAAAGTTAAATGTTCATTTTTTTTTAAATATTCAAAAAATTCCTGTGAGGCACCTGAAGGGTTAATAAACTTCTTGAATGTGGTTTTGAGCACCTTAAGTGGTGCAGTTTTTAGAATGGTGTCACTTTTGGGTATTTTCTGTGATGTGGTCCGTAAAAATAAAATGGTGTTGCAAAAATGAGAAATCGCTGGTCAACTTTTAACCCTTATAACTTCCTAACCAAAAAAAATTTTGGTTCCAAAATTGTGCTGATGTAAAGTAAACATGTGGGAAATGTTACTTATTAAGTTTTTTGTGTGCCGTATCTCTGTGATTTAAGGGCATAAAAATTCAAAGTTGGAAAATTGCGAAATTTTAAAAATTTTCGCCAAATTTCCGTTTTTTTTCACAAATAAACACAAGTTATTTGAAAGAAATTTTACCACTATCATGAAGTACAATATGTCAAGAGAAAACAATGTCAGAATCACCGGGATCCATGGAAGCGTTTCAGAGTTATTACCTCATAAAGGGACAGTGGTCAGAATTGTAAAAATTGGCCCAGTCATGAACGTGCAAACCACCCTTGGGGGTTAAGGAGTTAATGACTTTTCGCAGTTCCACTGTACCCTCCATGTGGGCGCAATAGTGGTGAGAGACTTTAGTGTAAGCTGTTAGAGCTGGAATTACTGTGATTGTTGGTACCAGGTTTGTCCTCCAATAAATGCTCATTAAAGAATTTAAAATACTCTTCCAATTACAGAGCCACTAAATGGTCATGACTGGCGATTTTGTCTTGCAACATCAACTGTTGAGGAGTCGTTATTTGCTTGACTGCTGCCTTCCTTGAGCATGGTATCTGTTTATCGTGTTCCCTCTCCGAGATCAAACTCTGATTCTCCATGCCCCCTAATCAACATTCCACCCAAGCTGCCAAGACAGTAAGAAGGCTACTTCAGACCCCTGGTGGACTGAGCTTAATATGGGAGATGCCACTACTCCAGTAGAGAGAATCAATGTAGTTCTGAACATTGCCAAGCATCATCATCAAGCATTCAGTAAGCACCCATTGGATTTAGGTAAGACTACTCTGATTCAGCATCAAATCCTCACAGGTGAACATCCTCCCATCTGGGAGCGACATCGTCCCATACCACTTGCGAAGTATCAGCCTGTCAAGAAAATGTTTTAAGACAGACATGAAAGAGTCTTATGTCATACGTGAAAGTCAAAGCCCTTGGTCTGCACTGCTGGTCCTTGTAAAAAAAAAAAGATGGCTCCATCCGTTTCTGTGTTGATTACCGCAAATTGAACAACATCACACACAAGGATGCCTACCCATTGCCACGAATTGAAGTGTCCCTGACTGCTCTCGGATCTGCTTCCTAATTCTGTATCCTTGACTTAACCGGCAGATACTGGCAAGTTCCCATGGCACCAGAGCAGAGAGAAGACTGCCTTTACCACATGAATGGGGCTTTTTGAATTAAACGTTATGTCTTACGAACTTTGCAATGCCGCCGCTACAATCCAGCAGCTAATAGAGAGATGTCTTAGCCACAAAAATTTCCAGAGTGTCCTCCTTTACCTTGATGATGTCATTGTCTATTCACGGACATATGAAGACCACATTCATCATCTGTCTGAAGTATTTAAGGTAATAAGCTAACATGGCCTGAAAATCAAGCCCTCCAAATGCCACTTGCTAAAACCACAAGTCAACTACCTTGGACATGTGGTAAGTGCGGAAGGGGTCCAACCTGATCTCGACAAATTGCTGCAGTTCAAAACTGGAGAACGCCAACTACCATCAAAGAAGCCCAAAGTTTTTTGGGATTTGCAGGCTACTATCGCTGCTTTATTCCTCACTTTGCTCAAGTGTCTGAACCACTTACTGAGTTTCTACTGGGATGTCCCAAGGAAAACTACAACCAAAGGCTTCCAGTAGACTGGACAAATCATCAAAAACAAGCATTCCAAACACTGAAGATGTGGTGCCCCTGAGGCTCAGTCGCCACAGAGGTACTGCACCTTCTCCTAAGGTGTGGTGCCCCACCGTCTGGGTAAGTTGGGAGCTCCTTTCCATGCTCCAACACTCGCACCCCACACAACAGGGTAGTTCTGAACAACCACATTGCGGCTCAGTGCTTAGAGAGTAGCAGAGCACCTCTGGTGGTTCCCTGCTTGGAACACTGGATGTGTTGGGAGGTGGGTGGAGTTTAGATTCATATAAAAGATTTGGAAGGTTTAGAATTACAGGTGCAGTCTGACAGAAGGTCGGCGGAGTAGGAAGTCTCTCGGAGAGGAGTGAGGATCCCTGGAAGAAGGGATGGATGGAGGAGTGCTGCAGCTGCTTCAGTGACCTGAGCCAGCTGGCACGGGAAAGTAAAGAAGGTGGAAGGACGTAGAACTGTAACCTAAGCATCCATAAGAAAGAGAGTCAAGTACGGAATGAAGGAGTAGAGAACAGAGAGGAGACGTGGGTTGGAAGAGGAACCCTGCCTATAGGTTCTCAGCGCAAAGCCGGGACCCGGTCCCCGAGGTTGTATGGACACTTATGGTTCTGCAGCAGACACCGGAGGAGTAGTTGGCTGTAAATGCATTACTCCCATCTAAGACTTGAGGCACAACAGCAACACAGATAGAGAGCCGGGAGTGAGGCGTCCCCGAAGCAGGCTACGGCTGTCTGCCATGCAAGTAGAGTTCTAGGAACATCTCTTAGGAGGCATTCCAGGGCTACTAAGTACTGGAGTGCGTCACACCACAAGGCACATTGGCGGAGTCGTTCAGGAAGGTACATGTTTGCAAAGTGTTGGAGAGGAGAGCCCTGACTTGCCCGGGAGGTTGATTGAGTCTTTACCCCGGAGGACACGGCACGGAGGCGGGCACCAGTGTGTACCACGAACTGTGAGTAAAGCTTTGAAACTGCAGCTCTGGTGTCCTCCATTCATTTGTGCGCTAACACCTTCAGCACCGCTACATCTGGGTACTGGCATCCATAACATCCTGCACCTCTCCTCATCCATAGCGCCTACACTGCCCTGGGACTACAGCTCCACCTGTGGGGAGCTGCACCATCTTTGCTGCACCACACCATCAGTCCCAGCAGATCTGCATGCAGCGTCGGCTTAACACCTCCCTTGCCGAACACCACAGGTGGCGTCACAAACTATTTCATTAACTATATCAAAAACCACCATTGATTTGGGCGCCCAGGGCCACGGACTGGGTCACCGCTGCTGTGACACATCCCCCTGACACCGGCCCGGTACCGAGTACCCTGCTGCCCTGGGAGGGTGACCCAAAGACCCTTCTTACCTAACCACCTATACTGGCCTATCCTGATTACACTCAGCCATTCCTTTTGTATACAGATGCTAACCCCAAGGGCTAGGTGCAGTTTTGTCCCATGTCCAGGACAACAAGTAGCGTGTAATTGCTTACGTCAGCCACAGCCTCAGAGGAACTGAGAAGGATGACGAGAACTACAGTTCATTGAAGCATGAACTGCTTGCACTTGTCTGTTTACAGAAAAATTCAAGGATTACCTGGCTGCCACACCCTTCACTATCTACACAGACAATAATCCTCTAACAAACCTGGATAATGCTCGGCTAGGAGCCATGAAACAACGGTGGGCTTCACACCTAGCAAACTACAAATTCACAGACAAATACCGCAGTGGCAAGTCATATGTAAATGCCGATGCATTGTCCCAAATGCCTGTTGGAGAAGAACCACGACGAGTTGACATTTGGGAAGAGGAAGAAATGCCTCCTTTCTACTCAAGGTTTGCTCAAAAGAGTGCCATCACTGCCTCCGCTGAAAAGGAAGAATTTTATTCCAAGCCACCTGCAGAACCTCTTCAAGAACCTTCCCTCTGGAAGAAATTACAAGAAGAGAACAGAGTCCTGGGAGAACTCTATGATTTCCTTACTACTGGAAGAGTTTCAACATGGCTAGGACAAGCTCACCCTGATGTGGAACTTACCTGCCTCTGGAGACAGAGAAAATGCCTATTTGTCCAGAAAGGGCTCATAATGAGAAACATTGTGAACCCTGTCTCAGGTGACAGACTTCACCAAATACTCATTCCACGGAGAGATGCATGGGCCATCCTTGAAACCTACAGTATCATGATCGCTCTGGCCATTTCAGTGTCCAGAAAACTGAAGCTAACATCCGTTGAAGGTGTTACTGGGTCGGTATGAGAGTAGACATTGAAAATTGGTGCCGATAATGTCTCGCATGTAACAAAAGATGGATACAGAGATCAAAAAGCACCCCTACACCCTATCAAGTCACAAAAACCAGGAGAAATTGTTGCTCTTGATCATGTAAAATTGGGTCCAATTCGCTCTGGCTTTATATATATGCCTAAACAATGGTGGATTATTACACAAAGATTGCCGCTATTGCTCCTGTCAAAGATCTGACAGCAAAAACTGCAGCTGAAGTCTTCTATACCGAGTTCATCCAACACTATGGATGGCCAGACTGCATCCTCACTGATCGCGAACCTGCCTTTGAATCTCAACTTTTCCATGAGCTGTACAAGTACAGAGATTGCAAGAAACTGCGTACCACTGTGTTAGGGCTGACGGAATGCATCGAATAAATAGAGATGGTATAAAGGTGCATTCGCAGCCCGGGTCCACAATGCAAAGATGTAGACTTCTGCTCAGTAATGGCGGACACTAATGGTGGTATCGCTCTGGACACACACGGGTTAAACGCCACCCCGTATGTAGTAGCGACGAGCTCTGTTACTTCACAGCGCCCCGGTACTGTGTAACACAAATGCCGAACCCTGTTAACTATCACAGGGCACAGTTGAGTCGGCACTAGAGTGTTGTCACAAGACTCTGCCCCAAGGACACTGGGTAAGAGCCTCTCTAGACCCACTAGGCGCCTGGTGCCGCAGCTGTGAATGCCACAAATAGACTCCGGCTATGGGTCGCCCTCCCAGAGCTGTGGGGTACTCGGTACCGGGCCGATCCTTCAGAGGGGAATGTCACAGCAGCGGTGACCCGGTCCATGGCCCTGGGCGCCCATGTAAAAGGGGTTGAGTTGGGAATAAAGTTTATAAGTGATTCGTGATGCCACCTGTGGTGTTTGGCAATGAAGATGTAAGCCGACGCTGCAGACAGATCCTCTGGGACAGATGGTGTGGTGCAGCAGTGATGTTTAGCCCTCCACAGGCAGGGCTGTAGTCCCAGGGCAGAGTAGGTGAAGTGACACGAAGATGGTGTAGTGTCAGGCGCAAGGGATGTAGCAGTGCTGGGCTGGTTGGCACAGGGAATAAGTGGAGAACACCAGGGCATGTAGTTCCAAAGCTTTACTCACAGTCTGTTATACAAACAGGTGCCCGCCTCCGTGCCGCGTCCTCCGGGTCAGAGACTCAGTCATCCTCCAGGCCAGTTGGAATACTCCTTTCCAACACTTCGCCAACATGTGCCTTTCTGAACGTCTCCTCTTATAGCGCCTTTAACCCCTTCACTACCAAGGGTGGTTTGCACGTTAACTCCCGGGCCAATTTTTACAATTCTGACCACTGTCCATTTATGAGGCCATAACTCTGGAACGCTTCCATGGATCCCGGTGATTCTGACATTGTTTTCTCGTGACATACTGTACTTCATGTTAGTGGTAAAATTTCATTCATATAACTTGTGTTTATTTGTGAAAAAAGCAGAAATTTTGGGAAAATTTTGAAAATTTCACAATTTCCAAATTTGGATTTTTATGCCCTTAAATCACAGAGATATGGCACACAAAAAACTTAATAAGTAACATTTCCCACATGTTTACTTTACATCAGCATAATTTTGGAACCAAAATTGTTTTTTGTTAGTAAGTTATAAGGGTTAAAAGTTGACCAGCGATTTCTCATTTTTGCAACACCATTTTATTTTTACGGACCACATCACATTTGAAGTCACTTTGAAGGGTCTATATGATAGAAAATACACAAAAGTGACACCATTCTAAAAACTGCAACCCTTAAGGTGCTCAAAACCACATTCAAGGAGTTTATTAACCCTTCAGGTGCTTCACAGGAATTTTTTGAATATTTAAAAAAAAAATGAACATTTAACTTTTTTCACAAAAAAAATATTTCAGGTTCAATTATTTTTATTTTACCAAGGGTAACAGGAGAAATTGGACTGCAAAAATTATTGTGCAATTTGTTCTGAGTACGCTGATACCTGATATGTGGGGGGGAACCACTGTTTCGGCACATGGCAGAGCTCAGAAGGGAAGGAGCGCCGTTTAACTTTTACAATGCAAAATTGACTGGAATTCAGATCGGACGTCATGTCACATTTGGAGAGCCCCTGATGTACCTAAACAGTGGAAACCCCCCACAAGTGACCCCATTTTGTAAACTAGACCCCCAAGGAACTTATCTAGATATGTGGTGAGAACTTTGAACCCACAAGGGCTTCACAGAAGTTTATAACGTACAGCAGTACAATTAAAAAATCATATTTTTTCCACAAAATGATCTTTTCACCCCCAATTTTTATTTTCCCAAGGGTAACAGGACCCTAAAAGCTATTGTGCAATTTGTCCTGAGTACGCTGATACCCCATGTGTGGGTGTAAACGACTATTTGAGCGCATGGCAGAGCTCGGAAGGGAAGCAGCGCCATTTTACTTTTTTGGCTGGAATTGAGATCGGACACCATGTCGCGTTTGGAAAGCCCCTGGTGTACCAAAACAGTGGAATCCCCCCACAAGTGGCACCATTTTGGAAACTAGACCCCCCAAGGAACTTATCTAGATGTGTGGTGAGAACTTTGAACCCCCAAGTGCTTCACAGACGTTTATAATGCCCAGGCGTGAAAATAAAAAAATCATATTTTTTTTCCACAAAAATGATATTTTTGCCCCCAATTTTTTATTTTCCTAAGGGCAACAGGAGAAATAGGACCCCAAAAGTTGTTTTGCAATTTGTCCTGAGTAGGCTGATACCCCATATGAGGGGGTAAAACACTGTCTGGGCACATGGCAGAGCTTGGAAGGAAAGGAGCACCATTTGACTTTTTCAACGCAGAATTGGCTGGAAGTGAGATCAGATGCCATGTTGCGTTTGGAGAGCACCTGATGTGCGCAAATAGTGGAAACCCCCAATTCTAACTCCAACCCTAACCCCAACACACCCCTAACCCTAATCCTAGCCCTAACCCTAATCCTAGCCCTAGCCCTAACCCTAGCCCTAGCCCTAACCCTAATGGGAAAATGGAAATAAATACATTCTTTTAATTTTATTATTTTTCCCTAACTAAGGGGGTGAAAACGGGGGGTTTGATTTACTATTTATGGCGGTATTTATATTTGGCAGCTGTCACACGCTAAAAGATGCTTTTTATTGTAAAAATAGTTTTTGCATCACCACATATTGAGAGCTATAATTTTTCCATATTTTGACCCGAGTCATGTGAGGTCTTATTTTTTGCGGGACGAGTTATCGTTTTATTGGTACCATGTTCGGGCATGTGACATTTTTTGATCGCTTTTTATTTCGTTTTTTGGGACGCAGAATTTACAAAAACCAGCGTTTCATGAATTTCTTTTGGGTGGTGCGTTTACACCGTTCCGCTTGCAGTAAAATTGATAAAGCTGCTTTATTCTTTGGGTCAGTATGGTTATAGCGATACCTCATTTATGTCTTTTTTTATGTTTTGGCGCTTTTATGCAATGAAAACAATTTTATATAAAAAAGAATTATTTTTGCATCGCTTTATTCTGCGAGCTATAACTTTTTTATTTTTTTGCTGATGATGCTGTATGATGGCTCATTTTTTGCAGGACAAGATGATGTTTTCAGCGGTACCATGGATATTTATATGCGTCTTTTTGATCGCGCGTTATTGCACTTTTTGTTCGGCGGTATGATAATAAATCATTATTTTTTGCTTCGTTTTTTATTTTTATTTTTTTAAGGGGTTCGCTTAAGAGGTTAACTAATGGGACAGTTTTATAGGGCGGGTCGTTACGGACGCGGTGATACCAAATATGTGTGCTTTTATTGGTTTTTTTTTTTTTATTTCCAAAAAATGAATTTATTGGGGAATATTTTTTTTTTTTAATTTATTTAGCGGTTTTTTTAAAATTATTTTTACACTTTTTTTTTTTACTTTATTACAATGTCCCAGGGGGGACATAACTGTCATGTGACAGATCGCTGATCTGTCACATCACAGATCGCTGTGACATATCAGCGATCTGTCACAGGTACTGCTGCAGGCTTCCTCATGCCTGCGCTCTGCGGGCAGTGAGGAAGCCAGCTTCCTGCAGGCCCCCGGAGGTCCCTGCTGCCATATTGGATCCGGGGACCTGCAGGAAAGGAGCCCCCCGCAGCAGCGCTGCACATTGCGCTGCCGTGGGGGCTCAGGGAAGCACGGAGGGAGCCTCCTTCCTGCCGATGCTTCCCTTTAACCCCCGGTACACCGCGATCGTGTTTGATCGCGGTGTACAAGGGGTTAACGTGTCAGGGGCGGTCCGTGACACATTGTGACAGGTGTCAGCTAAGATAACTAGCTGATACCCGTCCGCGATAAGCGGCGCTCACCACATGGGCGCCGCTTATCGCTATGACGTAATATTCTGTCCATGGTAATTAGGGCCCAGGGCACATGGACGAAATATTACATCCAATGAAGGAAAGGGGTTAAGTGAAGTACTCCTAGTACTGAGTTACACTGGAGTTCCTCCTGTCCGATGTTCTTATGAACTATACTTGTACGGGAGACAGCTGTAGCCTGCTTCGGGGACTTCTTGCTACTAAGTCCCGGCTCACTATCCAGTTGCTGTTGTGCCCCCCAAGTCTTGTGTGGGAATAAAGTGGTCACTACTTCTATTCCTCCGGTGTCTGCTGCAGGACCATAAGTATCCATACAACCTCGGGGACCGGGCCCCGGCCTTGCGCTTGGAACTTCTAGGAAGGGTTCTCTTCTAACCCACGTCCTCTGTTCCCTTTTACTCCTCACGTTCAGTACTAATCTTTCTTTCTATGGAGAATCAGGCTTTCAGTCTATGTTGCTCTCTCTATCTTCCTTTCCCATGCCAGCAGACCCAGGTCACTGGGATCTGCTGCAGCACTTCCATCCATCTATCCCTCTCTCCAGGGACCTTCTTCTCTCCAACTCTCGAACCAACTGACCTCTCATCCTAAACTCTTCCCACTCCTTGTAATGTAATCTAACTCCACCCACCTCCCAGCATGTTTCGTGTTCCAAGCAGGGAGCCACCAATGGGTGCTTTGCTATACTCCAAGCAGGGAGCTGCCGAAGGTGCTTTGCTACACTACTTTGTGGTGTGGGGTGTAGGTGTTGGAGTGTGGTCAGGAGTCTCCACCTTACCTGGATGGTGGGATACCACACCTCAGGAGGAGGTGCAGTACCTCTGTAGCGACTGAGCCTCAGGGGCGCCACAGCTACTGTGGAGTGCAGCCCAAGTACACAGTGACACACAAGCAAAGCCATTACTTGGCACTGGAGCTAGGCTCTGACTCTGCCTCCTACCTGCTCTATCAGCCAAGGCTCTACCTGGCAAGGCTGAACAACACATGCATACCAAGGGTAGGGGTTTCTTAATGAGTCAGTCACCAAAGACATTCATACGTGCATACAATATTCATTCCACATTGTCTACACTAGCGCACAGCCGTGCGATCCTTTTATAACCGCAACCTTCTGGGACCTTCCTGATGGCCCAATCTGATCTGCTTGAGGACCTGAGCATGTGACCTCCGACCACCAATGAGCGGTCGTCTCACAGGCATGCTCAGAAGGAGAAAAGCAGGATTTAGTCCCAGGAGCTGCTCGCTGCTGGCTAGTGCGGGTTGCTATAGCTGAATCAGGGGTGGCAGCAGCAACCAAACTGACAGCACTAACCTGAGCAAGACGCCAGGATCGATGTTTCTGCTGAGCAGCTCCCTCTGCGGTCGAGACTGGATGAGAGACCGCAGAAGGCAAGGCTCGGGACTCCTCCTGTGTAGAGGGAGAAACCTGATGCCTAACACACAAGGTAATGGACTATGGGATACAGTGAACCAAGTCATCACCGATATGCTGCGCACCGCTTCTGCCACCAAGGGAACTGAGTGGCCTGTGATTCTGAAAAATTTTGTCCACATCTACAATAACACCACCCATTGTTCAACTGGTCATACTCCATTTTATTTGATGTTCTGCCAACAAGGCCCATTGCCATCAGACTTGGCTCTAGGTGTACAAATATTTGACACCATTAATCCTTTTCCACAAATGGACTGGGTGATTGAACACCGCAGACAAATTGTGGAAGCCAAGGAAATTGTTGATTGTCACATGGCGGAAGCATGAAGAAGACAACAAGAAGACTGTAAGCAATGTGCCCATGACAAGCCCTTACAAATAGGCGACCTAGTCTGGCTCCAAAACAACCATCGGACTGCAAAATTGGATCCACTGTGGGAAGTTGAACTGTACACAATAACTGCTATACCCTTTTGCATCATCTGATGTGTATGAGATATCCAAAAGTGGTTGGAAACCCCAGATGGAAGTCAGAAGCTGCCTAAAACTGTGATTCAAAGAAGAACTCCTGAGGGAGTTACCACTACCCAAGTCAACTTTGTTTGGATCAGAAAATCCTCCAGATTTTTCTGAAAGACTGCCGAGCCTCGCTGAACTTATCTTTGCTTCACAATTTGTGTTTCCTGGCTAACATCAGTTCATTCCAACCTGAAAAGAGAATATATTTCTTCCACCTGAAGAGACCACAGAACCTGAACTGATCTCCAGTCAATGGACAATATCTTTGAGACACTCTGAGCAGAGTACAAAAGGTATCCTACCTGCTCGGTACAGGGAATAGGTACCTCACCATATATCCTTCTTGAATGATATGCCCTCTTGGCATTTACATACTCAAATTTACCAGATTAATATGTGTTCTTTTTTTCTAGTTAATATAACAGGTCAAGGACTGTGCCTGGCTCACAAAGCCAAGAAATCTTAAACTTCATTAATCCCATTTCCATGTAACAGTCTTATAGTTATTACTAAGAATGTTGTTTATGCTCATGTCTATCTACTATTGCATTTTTTTAGGTATGGACATTTACATCAAATGCCTAGAGGCTCTATTCCAACAATGTTTCTGAATATGTCTCATGTTCACATCCTACGTTGATTTTACTAGTAATTATTCCATTCATGCACAATATGCTGTGAACTTCACCTTTAAGAGAGAAAATGTATCCCGTTAACTCTTTCAGTAAAACTGTTATGTTTACAAGGTCATCTGCACGTCTGGCTGCTTTAAATTGCACAAACGCCATGGGCGCACCTAAACCTACACCCAGACACCACCGCTACAGGATTGCACCTGGGGGGGTCCTATACCATCCAGAAATGACACCTCCCCTTCTGCAACATCTGGCTCCTCCCCAGTGGCCCACCAGAACCTCACCATGGAACGGACCCCGAACGACACGGGGAGGGGGTTGTAAGGGAGAGTGTCTCTCTGTTCGGGTAGGTCCTGAAACTGCAGGCATACAGAATTCACCCCTTGCATGGGGAGGGCGAAGTGAATTGCCTTCAGAGGACACCACGGCCATCTTGCCTCATCACCCACCACACGCTCAGCGTCGCCCAGAAGAGGGGGCGAGGGCCTATGCAGCACCCTTGTCAGGCTTAGACCTGCCTCCGCCATGGGGGTTCTTTTTAATGTTATCTTATTTTAAATAATTTCCATATCCACATTTGTTTGCAGGGCAATTGTTCTGCTGTCAGTCCATTTTCCTTCCTTTTGCACCCCAGTAGCCCTTACTATGACCATTTTACAGTCATTTTAAAGCTCCAAAGTTCAGATTGCTCAATAGCAAAAAATTCAATACTTTTATTGGATTCGAGTTCCGAACCGAACTATGAACTACAGTTTGACTAAACCGAACATCCATGGGTCTGCTCATCCCTACTCATATGGTGTAAATCTGTTACGGATAAATACATCTATATATTGTAGAATAACTCACATGGATGCAATACAAAAAGACAATCAGGTGTCACACGATGTGCAGCTTCCAACATTACGAGGACAGTAATTTTTATTGGTTAAAACTAGTGAATGTCCATCTATCTAAAAAATGATATCTAATTTAAGGCCAGAAAAAGAAAAGATGCAAGCATATGTTTGCTTATTTATTTCATTCAGATAGTGAAGGATTTACCTGTAGAAAACATGGTTACCTTAAATAATTACCATTCTCCAAATCTGCTGTGAGAGCTATATTTTCAAGAACGCAGGGCTTAGGTTGCTAAAATAGTAGAAACATGTGCTAGTTGCTCCTCAAGCTGATAAGTCAAAGCTATCTGTAGATTTTTTTTGTTACTTTTTGCTCCTTGTCTACTTCCAAAGACCTTAGCAGGCTATGTGCGGCTTTACCTTCTCTCAGGAGAGCAGACGGAATAACAGTCTGTTCCATATGCCATTGAGGATAGGACAGATGTTTCTATCACAAGGCAGCCGGGTGATATAACAAGAGATTTTCTCTACAGATGGCCCTATGCATATGTCAAACAATCCACCTCTATGTATTGACTATAAATAGTCGCTGCCAGAATGAGAATAAATAGACCAGTGTGACATGAATGGGATGCAGAGAGAGAATGGTTTGGATATTGCACATTGTTGCTCTATGTGCTATTTTAATACTTTAGTAATATTACTGGCACCGAAAAGTACTACTGGCATGCATGCGTATGAGTCCCCGTGTCACAAGGCGTCATAATGGATTTTTATCTTGATAGCTGATTATAGAAGAGCTGCATGTAGGTTTAAAGGTAAGAGCAAAAGTTACAATATGTTATATTAAAATTATGTTTACAGTTCATATTGTGTCTTATGATATATAAATCAGCACATAGAAATACATAATTTTAAAAATATAATTGTGTCTACCTGAAATATTGCTTCCCCATATATACCGTCCCAACATTGAAAACAATTAAATAAGTCTCCTCGCTATGGAATCCCTGTACTAGTCTGGACTCCTCATCGTCCCACATCCTATTTTGTCACGAGACTGCTGTCTTAAAAAAAGGGGACCAACAGGTGCCAATCATACTAATGCCTCTTTATATCAACACAGAATCACAGGTAAAAACATTCCCAAATAAGTAAAATGCTTGTAAACAAAAGTTTAACATTTTTGAATAGTTTTTTTTTTTTTAACTACGTGTATTGCTTTTTTGCATGAGTTTGTGCTGCCTATATACCGTAATATACTAACTCTAGTTACAATGCATATATGTAGAGATGAGCAACTTTGTCTTTTTTCGGGTCGAGTCGGGTTTCATGAAACCCGACTTTCGCAAAAGTCGGGTCAAACAAAATCGAAAAAATCGTGAAAAGTCGAAGGCCGACTGAAACACGAAACCCAATGCAAGTCAATGGGGAAGCAAAGTCGGCAGGGAGTGGAGGACAGGAAACACAACTACAGTGCCCTTTTGAATGCCAAAAACATCAATTCTGATTACTGAAGCTTTTCAACCTTAATTTACTTCATAATACTAGTTACGCACTGAAAAATGGGGGTTATTTGGCTAAATTTGTGGGGGGGTAGGGCTGGCTCCAGGTTTTCATGTGCCCTGGGCCAAAGAGCGCATACCACACATACCACAACTCATGATGCTCCGATACCGCAGAGAAATAGCGGCATAGCACAATGAAAAATACTTCACTTTTTACATCTCATGACTGATATCCATTTTCAATAGCTCCAAAAACGGACAGTATATTACTCCATACAGTATTATGGCCACCGCATAGTGCGCTATACAGAGTAATGAGGCCCATATATTTCTCCATACAGAATCATTGGTCCCATATAATGTTTGAAACAGTATATGATGAGCTCCACATAATGCTACAGTATATGTTGGTCCCCATGGATGAAGCTCCACTGTTTTATGGGCCCAAATAATGCTCCATACATAATGGGCCCCATTTCTAATGCTCTAGTGTATAATGTGCCCTGTAAATGCTGCTCCAGTGTCTGATGTCCACCTTTGGAATGCTCCAGTGTATGGTGGGCCCCATACATCATTCTTCAGAGTATAGTGCTCCCCAAAAATTGCTGTCCCAACATTGAAAACAATTAAATAAGTCTCCTCGCTATGGAATCCCTGTACTAGTCTGGACTCCTCGTCGTCCCCATCATCCATCTCACTGCACTTGGCTGTTTAGGCAGAGGGCATACAGACGTGATGTCATTGCGCTCTCTGATCAGACTATCACTGTCAGGAAACGAGGAAGACGTCATGGCGGTGGAGCAGGGAGAGGTAAGTATTTCAACTTTGCAAGTGCTGTGATGCTGAGCAAGCAGGTGGGCCCACTCGTTGGCGAAGGCAGTGGCACAGGGCCCCTCTAATAGTACGGCGGTGTGTGGCGGTGTGTCTGATGGCGGGTGGGGGTGGGCCCTCCCGGATGGGCCCTCCCTGGTGGGGATGGGTGGGCCCTCCCCCTCCCACTGGCGGCAGAGACCTCTCCCTCCCACCGGCAGAGACCCTTTTGCGTACTATGAGGGGCCCTGTGCCAGTGCCGTCGCCCATGAGTATGCCCCCCCCACCAGCTCAAGGAACCTGCACTTTCATCTGCACCTTCCTCTTTATCACCGTGTAAGGTGGTATAGTATGTGGGAAGGGGAACCTGAGTTTCCTCTGGGTCAGATTCTGACTGTGTAGAGTGTGAGGGGAATGTAGTGGTCTGGGTCAATGTACCAGCAGAATCATCTAGCAGTGGCTGGGCATCAGTGCACTCATGATGTCCCCAGGAGTACGGTCGCCACAGTGGCATTACCTTCCTCCTAGGGAGTGTGATGTAATGCTTGGGAGCAACGAAGGATCTCTCTAGCAGTTAAACCAACACACAACACATTTCCACTCCACGCCAGCAGTGAACATGACTGCTGAAGAGCTGCTCTCTGTGGTCGGGAGGAGGTAAGTTAGGCCATTCTGTGCAGGGAAGGGGAAGTGTGTGGACGTGAGAAGGGGAGCTGGAGGATGAGCAGAGTTAAGGCTCACTCCTAGCTGGAGTGCATGGTCCGGATTCCGGTCTCCGAGTTTGTAGGGACACTGACGTTCCTGCAGCAGAATCTGGAGAAAGTAGCAGCTGTAAATGCTCTGTACCCAACTGAGGCTCGGAGGCCCCAGCATCGACGTGTGTGAGCCAGAAGGAATAGGCTACGGCTGCCAGCCATACGAGAAAGTTCCAAAAGAGAGTCAAGAGGGAGAACTTCCTTGAACTCAACACTGCGAGTACCTCAGATAAGCGCTAGAACGGAGGCCACACTATCTATAGGCAGAGAGAGAATTCCAAATTGGCTTCCAGGCTGACCAACTCCTTCTCCATCTGTACTCTTGGTCCTGGACAGCACCTACCAAGTACAGGTAAAGGAATTGCACGACTGTGTCTGTCATCTTTCTCCTGCACCTGGCGCATGGCTCAGCTACATCCTGCACTGCACACCATCTCCCAACTCTTTCATCTGCCCTGCGACTACGGCCCTACCTGTGCAGGTCTTCTACATCTTAGCTGCACCACAGCATCTGTCCCACAGAAGCGACACTGCAGCGCTGGTCAATCTAATCAGAAACCAGAGGTGGCGTCACGTATCATTCACCTATAAACGTTATTCACCCCTTTGCATGGATGCCCAGGGCCACGGATCGGGTCACCACCACCGTGACACATCCCTGTGAGACACCGGCCCGGTACCGATTAACCCCACTGCCCTGGCTGGCCACCCACACTCCATGTCAGATTCATCTTGGACTGGGGAATTCACTATTTGACTTGATAACCCAGGCATGGTATGATAGAAAGAGCTACATGGACTAATGTGAAGTGTGGCCTGCTGCCTCAATCAGTTTGGGTGGGGGTGCAGGACACAAGGAAAGGGGTTCTTCCTGACCAGGAGCCAGCACTTGACCACTCAGTGCTTGCATTTTTTGAAACTTCAGAAGAGGCGGGCATATTTGATGGAGTCTGTTTCGGCAATGTAAGCCAAAACCAGTTCCTCATGCTCCGCCTTTAAAAGCAGTTAACCTACTCCCAGAAAAGGTATCATTCCAGGCGTTCCAGAGCCAGACCATGACACAGGCTCAACACCTCCTGCCTTAGCTGCTATTGTGCTTTTGCCACTACCAGCAGATGCACCACCACCATCATCACCAGCTGCCCCCCCCGCTCCCACGTCCGCGGCCTCTTCCACCAAACTTCAAAATTTTGCACAAAATAGACACAAAATAACATCAGATATATGGCACTGTATCAGAAATGTACAGCTCTATTCAGTCAAAGGATAATTGTCAATCTCCATATATTCCATCAATCACACAGAGACGCTCACAGGCTCAGTATGGATTAGACAAGAATATAAAAAGTAGACAAAGTGTACACTATCATCAGATAGCAGGTATATAAGCATAGTTTAAACATTAACAATGTACGTCTATATATCAGGAGTTGTGTTGAGCCACCACGCTAGTGTTTTGGTTCGTCACACAGGAGGCAAGTTCGTCGAATGTTCGTCGAACCCCATTGAAAACAATGGCAGGCAAACACAAACACATACAAACACATAGAAAACAATTACAAAACACCTTAAAAGGTGTCCCAAAGCAGAGAAAATGCTCAGAAGACAAAAATTACATATGGAAAAGGGCAACTACATTTAGAAAAGAGGTGGAGGAGTAAAAGGAGGAGGTGAAGGAGACTCAGATATAGGCTTGTCATTCCCTTATGAAGTCTAAAAATGTAAAATACCAACCAAAAAAAAATAAATCTGAAATCGAACACGATCATATGCCGTCGGACTTCCCACCAATAAATTATGCCAACTGGCAATCAGGCGGCGTTATTCCCACGAACCTCCAAACAGCGTCCATGAAGGCAAAGTGTTTGCTTTCCGGGGGCAGTATGATTGCAAAGCTGAACCTTAAAGGAATGTCCAAAAGGGCACCACCAGGAGTGGAGCCTGCGGCTTAATTGGACTCCACGCGGGAAACCACAACCATGCCACCTCAAGAAAAGATGCACATATTGAAAGCTTTGTCGATTGTGTGTGTGGTGTGGTATGTCCGTTTGTAGTTGTGCTAGCAATTTGTCAGCTTTATTCCGTTAACGAACGAGACTCCGGCATGCCCCCGCGGTACGCGTCAAGCTTACTAGAGGGATACGCGAGGCTCTGGCACAATCATGGTCTATCATGGCGTTACATGTCCGGGGCTGCATGCGCGCTACACTGAAAGGACCAGCTTTTGTCGCTTACACGTGCAGATAACCAGCAGATCACCGTTAGTGATGGGGATCTGTGATTCCAATTATTCCCCACGAACGATGATTTCCCAGTAAGTGCAGGTCAACCACAATTCCTGAATTAGCCTGAAAAATTGCAAAAAATTACGTGTCCAAACCACAGTTGCTGTAGCTTGCTTAACAGTTAGGCAGCCGTTCTCAGGCCCAGTATGGATTTGACCAGCTTGTACAATGTTGAGAAAGGGTACATTATCACTGGATAGCAGGTATATATAGCATAGTTTAAATATTTACAATCTCCATGTTCTCAGTATGGATTAGACAACAATCTAAAAAGTAGAAAAAAGGAAATTTATTTGAAGCGTACACCAGTATACACTTTTGGTGGTATTTTTAAATCTTCACATATATTTCTGTCTCAGTAAGACAGTCCAGACTCTCCGCAATAGGAAATGAGATGCAATTACTGACATAAATTCTAGTGATTGCAGAAATCTAGGAATTCCTATTCACGGGATAAACTTCCGTCACAATTCTCAGAGGCGATGCAGACCCTCAATTAATTAGTGTGTGAAGACAGCGAAAACCTTTCTTTGTGAAGAAAGTGTTGCTGTATCGCAGTACCGTTGATCCCATCGCCATTACTCATATCCATATAATTTTGATCACAGGGAGAGATGTAAACATGGTGCTCACTGCCTATCATGATCTGTCACGTAACTTTGGAGTGCAAAAGGCAGAAGCCACAGGCCGTAGGCGATTCATTTGGATTGGCATGAGAGGGCACATTTAAAAATGTGCGCTGGAATGTCACACGTCTGTGGGTAAGAAAACTGTGAAAGCTGATGAGAAACCACCACTGCATCTCATTGTGAGTCGATGTCCATAAGAAATGGAAGCCATTGATCATCTGAAGCTAGATCCCGGCCAGCGGGACAGGGCATAGCTACGTCTTAACCATCATCTTCTATCAGTTCACCAAATTTGTAGTGGCAGTCCCAGTGAAGGATTTGACAGCCCAGACTACACAGCGGAGGATATTAAACAGAGAAAAAAAGGGGAGTACAAGTCCAATATCATAAAAATAAGCAAAATTTATTAAACATATAGTACTGACAGTTACATAAATGACAAAAGATATATAAAGGATCAGATGAGTATCTGCTGCTTGTTCGTCCTAAGAATAGACAGAATAAAGTGCTTAGTGCCAGTAACAAATATGGGCCATACTTGAGGGATATAAAAGTAAGAGAGATCCTAACAGGTGCGCATCCTGAAAAAATCACTATCCCAAGCCATAGTGCTTACCCATACTGAACTCTGCCAAGGACCACAAGCAGCGCCGCCACCGACGCGCGTTTCGCCTCTTTTTCAAGGTGCCGTACTGTGTTGTGTAAGGGGCCGAGTTATATATCCTGTTACCAGGTGCTCCAATCAAGCGGCGCGTGTGTCCGGTGTCCTGCCCCGGAAGCTGCATCACCACCGGCGACAGCGCGGCGTCGCGTCTCAGACGACGTCACTATGACGTCACTGACCCGCAGACGCCACTGACGCGCCTCAGCAATGCTCCATGGGCACACACCGCAGACATGCGCACTGGAACCAACGATCTAGGTAATACATCCAAGAAAGGAAAATGGATCCTAAATATAACGGATTGTGCACAGTGAATATATATATGAACGAATCCAAAAGATTAATGAATACTAGCTAATAACAACTATATCATTAATAATAGTGAACATAAAAAATATGATCCCTTACAGTAAATGAATGGTAATAATAATAAAAATCCCATAAGAGGAAGGTCCACCTCACTTTCATCGGTATCATCACTGGAAGAACCTATGAACACTTCAGATGGTGTACGACCTTTGTGGGACAGGAGGGATCATGTGAGAGATAGACGTTGGAAGAATGGAAAAACCAACAAAAGAAAAATGGCTAATTCACCGAAGAGTGATAAAAAAGCTCGAACAAATACATTAGAGGTAATTAACCTCTCCTCACATGTGCTCTCTGATCTTCACAAAAGTGTATTACAACTTGGTTTATCGTTCTCTCCAGTAAATAATTTTGATTATTTTACAGCGGTAAAGGATCTCCACCTGTTTTCCAGAAAGATCATCCTTAGAAAATTACATTCACGCCCTCTGTCAGACCAAAGTTTATCGGTCTCAGAAGCTGAGGCAATACGTACTCTAGAAGAATTGGAGAGTGAGTCTCATGGAGATTCGGTAAGTGGATCTTTACCTCCTATTGCAGCCAGATGTACCACGTTTTCCCCTTTCTCACTTTGTCCCCAGGTCGAGATATTTACAAGGTTGGTGACTGAAGATCTTAAGACCATCACCAATTATAAAAAAAGCGATAATTTGACCCCACAACAAAGAGTGGCTTTATGTGAAATTGGAAGTTGGGATGACATTGTTATTAAATCGGCTGACAAGGGGGGAAACGTGGTTCTCTGGCCTGTAGATAAATATGAAAAAGAGGCCTTCAGACAATTGAGAAATAAAGAAAATTATTCTCAGTTGTCTAACAGTCCTCTTAAGATCTTTCAGAATGAATTACATAATATTCTTGAAATGGCATATGAAAGAGGTATTATAACTAAAAAAGTCTTGCAGGGCCTTTTGGTTCATACTCCGGTGATTCCCACTTTTTATCTTCTCCCCAAGGTCCATAAGGATCCTGTGCTTCCTCCTGGACGTCCTATTGTGTCTGGCATGGGGGGGCTATGCGACCCAGCCTGCAAATTCATTGAATACTATTTACATCCGCAGGTTGAGACGCTGCCCTCCTATGTCAGGGACACTAATGATGTCCTCAGGAGATTGGATGGCCTGTTTGTGGATGCGGATATGATTTTGGTTACAGCAGATGTCGAATCGCTTTACACCAGTATTCGACACGTGGATGGACTGAGGGCTTCCAGATTCTTCCTGGAAACGAGTAATTTAGATCCGGACATGCGTGAGTTGGTCTTGGAGCTGTTGGAGTTCGTTCTTACCCACAACTTCTTTACCTTCAAGGACAGATATTTTCTACAGAGACAGGGCACCGCGATGGGGGCGGCCTGTGCGCCATCCTATGCTAATCTCTTTTTGGGCTATTGGGAGAGGGAGGTTTTCTCGGATGGCGCACTGGCTGCTCCCCAGATTGCGGGATGGTTCAGATATATTGATGATGTTCTATTTATCTGGCAAGGCCCTGTCTCTGAGTTACATGACTTTGTGGGGGTTCTGAACCAGAACAGCTTCAATATCCATCTCACGTATGCTTTTCACCATCATCAAATTACATTCCTTGACGTTATGTTAAAAGTACAGGATGATGGTTTAATTCACACCGATCTTTATAGAAAGGAGACTTCTGTGAATGCCCTTCTGCATGCATCCTCGTCACATCCGCATTCCACGATCAGGTCTATTCCAGTTGGACAATTTTTGTGTGCCAGGAGGATTTGCTCAACTGATGCCTTATTTGAGGCCCAGGCGGTGGACCTTGGGGAAAGATTTGCCCAAAGAGGCTATAGTGGTAAAAACATTAGGAGAGGTTACTGGCGGGCCAAAAGATCTTCTAGGGTTGATCTCTTGGGAAACAGGTGGAAAAAATCCAAACCTAAAACGGATGGAGAAGTAAGATTTATTTCAACATATAATCATAAATGGGACCTGATGAGATCTATCTTGAACCGACATTGGGCGGTTCTGAGGACTGACCCAATTTTACGTGAATGCCTTTCTGAACTCCCCCTTATGACTGCGCGGAGGTGTAATACCCTTAAGAACATGCTAGTGAGGAGTCACTATACCTCCAAAAGTATAGATTTCTTTCAGGCTGGCACACCCAGGAATGGATTTTTTCTATGTGGTGGGTGCCTAGCATGTAGGAATCTTCGGAGAGCATTATCGTTCACTTCATCGGATGGCCGTCGAGAATTCAAAATTAGAGGTTACATCACTTGTAGTACCACATATGTGGTTTATTATGCAGTTTGCCCGTGTGGGCTAATATATGTTGGATTAACTACACGTGAACTACGCGTTCGCATAAGAGAACATGTGAGAGATATAATGGCGGCACGTGAAGTGGAGGATATTAATGCTCTCAAACCTATTCCGCGACACTTTCGGTTGAAACATAAATGTGATCCGAGTGGACTCCAAGCTTGGGGTATTGACAGGATCCGTGCGGGAATAAGGGGGGGTGACACCAAACGTGTCTTAGCTCAAAGGGAATGCCGGTGGATCACAGTTCTTGATACCATCACACCGGCTGGACTCAATGAGCAGTTGAGTTTTAGCTCATATTTGTAATTTTTGTGTTGTGATATGGTTTTGTTTTTATTATATATGTTTGTATGTTCACTGTATTGGTTTGTTTCCCTTCAGTCATCTTTAATGGAACACCGTCAATTTCTAGGACGTTTAGTGGGGAAGATCTGGAGGGACCTTTGGTGTTATATCCTGGCTTAAGAACATCATATCAAGTTAGGCTTATGGGACTATTTTTATAAAGGAAAAGGAAGAAAAAAGATGAATAATGAAAAGAAGATAAATATTTTTATTCACGTTGGTGCATCATTTTATATATGTCACATGTATCATGTGTGCACCTCTTTTTTTTTTTTTTGAAGCATTTCACATGTACCATCTCTCTTTTATATATAAAAAGAATACATAGTTGATATTGTAATCACATTTACTGTAAGGGATCATATTTTTTATGTTCACTATTATTAATGATATAGTTGTTATTACCTAGTATTCATTAATCTTTTGGATTCGTTCATATATATATTCACTGTGCACAATCCGTTATATTTAGGATCCATTTTCCTTTCTTGGATGTATTACCTAGATCGTTGGTTCCAGTGCGCATGTCTGCGGTGTGTGCCCATGGAGCATTGCTGAGGCGCGTCAGTGGCGTCTGCGGGTCAGTGACGTCATAGTGACGTCGTCTGAGACGCGACGCCGCGCTGTCGCCGGTGGTGATGCAGCTTCCGGGGCAGGACACCGGACACACGCGCCGCTTGATTGGAGCACCTGGTAACAGGATATATAACTCGGCCCCTTACACAACACAGTACGGCACCTTGAAAAAGAGGCGAAACGCGCGTCGGTGGCGGCGCTGCTTGTGGTCCTTGGCAGAGTTCAGTATGGGTAAGCACTATGGCTTGGGATAGTGATTTTTTCAGGATGCGCACCTGTTAGGATCTCTCTTACTTTTATATCCCTCAAGTATGGCCCATATTTGTTACTGGCACTAAGCACTTTATTCTGTCTATTCTTAGGACTAACAAGCAGCAGATACTCATCTGATCCTTTATATATCTTTTGTCATTTATGTAACTGTCAGTACTATATGTTTAATAAATTTTGCTTATTTTTATGATATTGGACTTGTACTCCCCTTTTTTTCTCTGTTTAATATGTTATGCTGGAGTGTCCATTCCCCACTGAGACGGCACTACATAGTGGGCGACTCTACTGGGATATACATTTGGTTCCGTATGGTTTTGTTTTATATGCTTGCTATCTGTGTTTTCACAGTTACCATTAAGGAACACATGGATTTCCGGGAACGCGAGAAAGCGTGGCAGACTGAACTTGATAAAGTTTTTAATGAAGGATCTGGTATTAATACGGATTGTAAATTTGGTGACACTAGTACATTGATTATTAAATACAAAGAGCTACTCAATAAACGTACACGGTTATGGTGGAATAAGGCATTCATGGATAAGTATCTAATCTGTGGCCTCATACCAAGAGGCTTACGTATACAAGTGTTCCCATCCTTTAATATTAATGACAGTGAGTTTGTCAACCAGTGGGAGGATGCTGCTTCCACATGTTCAAGGAAATATATGGAATTACTGTCTAAATATAATGAAAAACAATTGAATGAATTAGATGTAGAAATTGGATCTATACAGGATGAGGTGAATAAAAACCTTACTGGTGAGATGGCAGCCAAGGTGAAATTGGAGGTGGAGACATTTTTTAAAAAATGTGAAACGGAGGTTGTTCAGAGAAAAACTAAAAAATATCAGCGTGACCTTACTGATCGACAACAGGATCGGATTTATAAATGGCGTTACCGCCAAATGAATGGTAATAATAATAAAAATCCCATAAGAGGAAGGTCCACCTCACTTTCATCGGTATCATCACTGGAAGAACCTATGAACACTTCAGATGGTGTACGACCTTTGTGGGACAGGAGGGATCATGTGAGAGATAGACGTTGGAAGAATGGAAAAACCAACAAAAGAAAAATGGCTAATTCACCGAAGAGTGATAAAAAAGCTCGAACAAATACATTAGAGGTAATTAACCTCTCCTCACATGTGCTCTCTGATCTTCACAAAAGTGTATTACAACTTGGTTTATCGTTCTCTCCAGTAAATAATTTTGATTATTTTACAGCGGTAAAGGATCTCCACCTGTTTTCCCGAAAGATCATCCTTAGAAAATTACATTCACGCCCTCTGTCAGACCAAAGTTTATCGGTCTCAGAAGCTGAGGCAATACGTACTCTAGAAGAATTGGAGAGTGAGTCTCATGGAGATTCAGTAAGTGGATCTTTACCTCCTATTGCAGCCGGATGTACCACGTTTCCCCCTTTCTCACTTTGTCCCCAGGTCGAGATATTTACAAGGTTGGTGACTGAAGATCTTAAGACCATCACCAATTATAAAAAAAGCGATAATTTGACCCCACAACAAAGAGTGGCTTTATGTGAAATTGGAAGTTGGGATGACATTGTTATTAAATCGGCTGACAAGGGGGGAAACGTGGTTCTCTGGCCTGTAGATAAATATGAAAAAGAGGCCTTCAGACAATTGAGAAATAAAGAAAATTAATCTCAGTTGTCTAACAGTCCTCTTAAGATCTTTCAGAATGAATTACATAATATTCTTGAAATGGCATATGAAAGAGGTATTATAACTAAAAAAGTCTTGCAGGGCCTTTTGGTTCATACTCCGGTGATTCCCACTTTTTATCTTCTCCCCAAGGTCCATAAGGATCCTGTGCTTCCTCCTGGATGTCCTATTGTGTCTGGCATGGGGGGGCTATGCGACCCAGCCTGCAAATTCATTGAATACTATTTACATCCGCAGGTTGAGACGCTGCCCTCCTATGTCAGGGACACTAATGATGTCCTCAGGAGATTGGATGGCCTGTTTGTGGATGCGGATATGATTTTGGTTACAGCAGATGTCGAATCGCTTTACACCAGTATTCGACACGTGGATGGACTGAGGGCTTCCAGATTCTTCCTGGAAACGCGTAATTTAGATCCGGACATGCGTGAGTTGGTCTTGGAGCTGTTGGAGTTCGTTCTTACCCACAACTTCTTTACCTTCAAGGACAGATATTTTCTACAGAGACAGGGCACCGCGATGGGGGCGGCCTGTGCGCCATCCTATGCTAATCTCTTTTTGGGCTATTGGGAGAGGGAGGTTTTCTCGGATGGCGCACTTGCCGCTCCCCAGATTGCGGGATGGTTCAGATATATTGATGATGTTCTATTTATCTGGCAAGGCCCTGTCTCTGAGTTACATGACTTTGTGGGGGTTCTGAACCAGAACAGCTTCAATATCCATCTCACGTATGCTTTTCACCATCATCAAATTACATTCCTTGACGTTATGTTAAAAGTACAGGATGATGGTTTAATTCACACCGATCTATATAGAAAGGAGACTTCTGTGAATGCCCTTCTGCATGCATCCTCGTCACATCCGCATTCCACGATCAGGTCTATTCCAGTTGGACAATTTTTGTGTGCCAGGAGGATTTGCTCAACTGATGCCTTATTTGAGGCCCAGGCGGTGGACCTTGGGGAAAGATTTGCCCAAAGAGGCTATAGTGGTAAAAACATTAGGAGAGGTTACTGGCGGGCCAAAAGATCTTCTAGGGTTGATCTCTTGGGAAACAGGTGGAAAAAATCCAAACCTAAAACGGATGGAGAAGTAAGATTTATTTCAACATATAATCATAAATGGGACCTGATGAGATCTATCTTGAACCGACATTGGGCGGTTCTGAGGACTGACCCAATTTTACGTGAATGCCTTTCTGAACGCCCCCTTATGACTGCGCGGAGGTGTAATACCCTTAAGAACATGCTAGTGAGGAGTCACTATACCTCCAAAAGTATAGATTTCTTTCAGGCTGGCACACCCAGGAATGGATTTTTTCCATGTGGTGGGTGCCTAGCATGTAGGAATCTTCGGAGAGCATTATCGTTCACTTCATCGGATGGCCGTCGAGAATTCAAAATTAGAGGTTACATCACTTGTAGTACCACATATGTGGTTTATTATGCAGTTTGCCCGTGTGGGCTAATATATGTTGGATTAACTACACGTGAACTACGCGTTCGCATAAGAGAACATGTGAGAGATATAATGGCGGCACGTGAAGTGGAGGATATTAATGCTCTCAAACCTATTCCGAGACACTTTCGGTTGAAACATAAATGTGATCCGAGTGGACTCCAAGCTTGGGGTATTGACAGGATCCGTGCGGGAATAAGGGGGGGTGACACCAAACGTGTCTTAGCTCAAAGGGAATGCCGGTGGATCACAGTTCTTGATACCATCACACCGGCTGGACTCAATGAGCAGTTGAGTTTTAACTCATATTTGTAATTTTTGTGTTGTGATATGGTTTTGTTTTTATTATATATGTTTGTATGTTCACTGTATTGGTTTGTTTCCCTTCAGTCATCTTTAATGGAACACCGTCAATTTCTAGGACGTTTAGTGGGGAAGATCTGGAGGGACCTTTGGTGTTATATCCTGGCTTAAGAACATCATATCAAGTTAGGCTTATGGGACTATTTTTATAAAGGAAAAGGAAGAAAAAAGATGAATAATGAAAAGAAGATAAATATTTTTATTCACGTTGGTGCATCATTTTATATATGTCACATGTATCATGTGTGCACCTCTTTTTTTTTTTTTTTTGAAGCATTTCACATGCACCATCTCTCTTTTATATATAAAAAGAATACATAGTTGATATTGTAATCACATTTACTGTAAGGGATCATATTTTTTATGTTCACTATTATTAATGATATAGTTGTTATTAGCTAGTATTCATTAATCTTTTGGATTCGTTCATATATATATTCACTGTGCACAATCCGTTATATTTAGGATCCATTTTCCTTTCTTGGATGTATTACCTAGATCGTTGGTTCCAGTGCGCATGTCTGCGGTGTGTGCCCATGGAGCATTGCTGAGGCGCGTCAGTGGCGTCTGCGGGTCAGTGACGTCATAGTGACGTCGTCTGAGACGCGACGCCGCGCTGTCGCCGGTGGTGATGCAGCTTCCGGGGCAGGACACCGGACACACGCGCCGCTTGATTGGAGCACCTGGTAACAGGATATATAACTCGGCCCCTTACACAACACAGTACGGCACCTTGAAAAAGAGGCGAAACGCGCGTCGGTGGCGGCGCTGCTTGTGGTCCTTGGCAGAGTTCAGTATGGGTAAGCACTATGGCTTGGGATAGTGATTTTTTCAGGATGCGCACCTGTTAGGATCTCTCTTACTTTTATATCCCTCAAGTATGGCCCATATTTGTTACTGGCACTAAGCACTTTATTCTGTCTATTCTTAGGACTAACAAGCAGCAGATACTCATCTGATCCTTTATATATCTTTTGTCATTTATGTAACTGTCAGTACTATATGTTTAATAAATTTTGCTTATTTTTATGATATTGGACTTGTACTCCCCTTTTTTTCTCTGTTTAATATGTTATGCTGGAGTGTCCATTCCCCACTGAGACGGCACTACATAGTGGGCGACTCTACTGGGATATACATTTGGTTCCGTATGGTTTTGTTTTATACACAGCGGAGGAGCAGGGAGAGGTAAATATTGCAAATGCTGGGGCCCTGCCCAAGCAAGGGGGGCTCACTCGTGGGCGTCGGTACTGGCTCTGGGCCCCTCATAGTACGGCGGTGTGTCTGACGGCGTGTGTGCACCACCACCGTCAGAGACACTTGATTGCACTATGAGGGACCCTGTGCCAGTGCCCGCGTCCAAGAGTCGGCCCACCCACCTGTCCAGGGCAACGGCACTCGCACGGTTAAGTGCGCAAGGTGGTGACCCCGGCCATGGGGGGAGGAGGCTGCCCAGTTAGGGAGGTTTACAAAATGGCATATATTTATGTGGGACATTCACCTGCTGCTAAAGGCGAAATTGGTCAAGTCCCAGGAAGAGGTGGACCAAAGAAAGCCATTTTTCTGTCAACCTATGTGTCATCAGGGTAAGGTGGGACAAAATCCTTAGAAACCCATGCATGGTTCATTTTAATGAAGGTTAGATCATCCACATTTTGGGTCGACAGATGGGTCCTTTTTTCTGTCAGGATTGATCCAGCTGCACTGAAGACTCTTTCCGATAGCACACTTGCAGCTGGGCAAGCGAGCTCCTGTAAGGCATATTGTGCCAATTCAGGCCAGGTGTCCAGTTTAGCGGCCCAATAGTCAAATGGGAATGACCTGTGAGGGGGAACATCGATATGGGAGGAAAAGTAGTTTGTAACCATAGTTGACAAGTGCTGTCTCCTGTCACTTTCAATTGATTCAGTATTACCAGTCATGTGAGCGGGACTTGAAAAATCAGTCCACAACATGGTCATGAAACCCCTGTCTCCAACGCCACTTCTGATGTCTGCACCACCAACACCTCTTCCAAGTTGCCCCCGGCCCCTACGGCTCATGTGACAACCATCAACACTGCTGTGTGCTGGGAATGTCTCAACCAACCGGTTTACCAGAGTTGCTTGTCTGTTAGCCAATATTAGGTCAAGGTTCTCCTGTGGCATAATGTTTTGGAATTTGCCTTTATAGCGTGGATACAGGATGCTGGCCAAACAGTAGTCATCATCGTTCATCATTTTGGCAATGCGGGGGTCCCTTTTTAGGACCTGCAAGGCATAATCATGTGGGCCAATGTTCCCGGTGTCAATGATGTACTGCGAGTGCTGGGTGGAGGAGCACTTTCAGGCAAATCCACATCCCTCCAGTCACGCACAAACCCAGTACCAGACCTTGCCACGCCAACATTTTCTCTTGCCCCATGAGAAGCATCCTCCTCCCCTAAATAATCATCCCCATCATCATCCTCCTCCTCTTCTGAGCTATTGGCAGCGGCACCCTCTACCCCCAATGGATGCCAATCTGGGTCAACAACTGGGTCATCCATCACCTCCTCTTCAATGTCATGTGCACCTTCCTCTGTGTCACCGTGTATGGTGGTATAGTATGCGGGAAAGGGCACCTGAGTTTCATCTGGATCAGATTCTGGCTCAGTACACTGCGATGATAATGTAGTGCTCTGAGTGAATGTACCAGCAGAATCATCTATCAGTGGCTGTGCATCAGTGCACTCCATGTCAGATTCATCTTTTCCTGGGTAATTCGCGATTTGACTTGATAACCCTTGCATGGTATGTGAAAACAGCTCCATGGAGAAATCTGTAGTGTGGCCTGCCGCATCCTTCAATTTTGGTTGGGGTGAAGGACACAAGGAAAGGTGTGGCTCATGAACATGAGCCTCCAATGATGACTCAGTGCTTATATTTTTTAAAACTTCAGAAGAGGAGGCGATAGAGCTGGAGGCTGAGTCAGCAATGTAATCCAAAACTTGTTCTTGAAGCTCCGGCTTTAAAAGTGGTTTACCTACTCCCAGAAAAGCGAGCCTTCGAGGCCTTGTGGAGCCAGACAATGACGCAGGCTCAACACCTCCTGCATTAGGTGCTATTTTACTTTTGCCACTACCAGCAGATCCACCACCGACACCAACACTATCATTACCAGCTGCCAACCCATGCCCACTTCCACGGACTCTTCCTCATTTTTGGGGAAAATGTACCCAAAAAACCACCAACTATATGGTACTGAAAAAAAAATGGTACAAGGTGTATATAGTATTGGGGAGAATATGAATCTCTCTAGACATCAGGACACAGTTGGATTCTGTCAGGCCCTGTTTATTTTACACCGCAATGTGACAGGCAGATTATGGATGGTGTAATAAAGGTGGATAGAGGACTGTGAAGAATTGGAATCTCTCTAGACTTCAGGACACAGTTGGATTCTGTCAGGCCCTTTTTATTTTACACCATAATGTGACAGGCAGATAATGGATGGTGTAAGAAAGGTGGATAGTTGACTGTGGAGAATTGGAATCTCTCTAGACTTCAGGACACAGTTGGATTCTGTCAGGCCCTGTTTATTTTACACCGCAATGTGACAGGCAGATTCTGGATGGTGTAGTAAAGGTGGATAGAGGACTGTGGAGAATTGGAATCTCTCTAGACCTCAGAACACAATTGGATTCTGTCAGGCCCTTTTTATTTTACACCGCAATGTGACAGGCAGATTATGGATGGTGTAAGAAAGGTGGATAGAGGACTGTGGAGAAATGGAATCTCTCTAGACTTCAGGACACAGTTGGATTCTGTCAGGCCCTGTGTCTGTAACGCCGTAATATGACCGGCAGAAATTGCCTAGTGTATGACACACTACAAGGTGTATAGAGAATTGGGCAGAATTGGAATCTCCTTAGAGTGTAGGTCTGTAAGAACGGACAAACTCCTCGGCTTTTCCTTACAGAGTCACACACTTAGATAGCTTCAATTTGGCCGTGATAACAGCCGTTACACGGTGCTGAGAGAGGAGCGTGCACGTACACCGCTGTACGGTGTATGTAAAATTGTCAAGCTCCGTGTTTTTGCATACGGAATGACACACGCTGTCTCTCTCTAGTTTTGAATGTAATCAATCAGCAAATATACTAAACTGTTTGAAAAACGGACAAAACTATAAGGTGTAGGTCTGTAAGAACAGACAAACTCCTTGACTTTTCCTTACAGAGTCACACACGTAGATAGCTTCAATTTGGCCGTGATAACAGCCGTTACACAGTACTGAGAGAGGAGCGTGCACGTCCACCACCGTACGGTGTATGTAAAATTGTCAAGCTCCGTGTTTTTGTTTTCGGACTGACACACGCTGTCTCTATCTAGTTTTGAATGTAATCAAACAGCAAATATACTAAACCGTTTGAAAAATGGACAAAACTATAAGGTGTAGGTCTGTAAGAACGAAAAAACTCCTCGACTTTTCCTTACAGAATCACACACGTAGATAGCGTCAATTTGGCCGTGATAACAGCCGTTACACGGTACTGAGAGAGGAGCGTGCACGTACACCACTGTACGGTGTATGTAAAATTGTCAAGCTCCGTGTTTTTGTATACGGACTGACACAGGCTGTCTCTCTCTAGTTTTGAATGTAGTCCAACAGCAAATATACTAAATTGTTTGAAAAACTGACAAAACTATAAGGTGTAGGTCTGTAAGAACGGACAAACTCCTCGACTTTTCCTTACAGAGTCACACAAGTAGATAGCTTCAATTTGGCCGTGATAACAGCCATTACACGGTACTGTGTGAGGAGCGTACACCGCTGTACGGTGTGTGAAAAAATGAATGCTCACTACCTCACCAGGACAAAACAATACAATTTGGATTGCTTTTAAAAAAGCAGTTTGAACACCAGTGTGCACACAGCAATGCAGCTAGCCTTAAAAGGCAGGCTAATCACCACCAGCGCTGCTGCACAAATGCAAAAATCTTCACCTTTCACTGCACAGTAACTACAGTGAAAAGCGCTAGCAGCAGAAGCAGGTTTTTTTTTCTTTTTGCCTTCCTAACACTCTCCCTACAGAATCAGCAGCTGCAGCAGCTCTCCCTATTCTGAGATCAGCATGAGTAACATGGCGGTCGGCGTCCCCGCCCTTTTATACCCCCTGTGACGTCACACAAAGCAAGCCAATCACTTGCATGCCCTTCTCCAAGATGGTGGTGACCGCTGCCTATGTCATCACATTGCCCACAGTGTCCGGTCTTCCCGATTGGCTGAAAAAGGGCGCTAAAGCATCTTTTGAAACGCGACTTTGGCGCTAAAGTCGCCAACCGCGTGGCTGACCTCACGCTAAGGTCGGGTTTCGTTTCTTGAAACCCGACTTTGGCGAAAGTTGGCGGCTTTTGAATTTTTTCGACCCATTTCGCTCAACTCTACATATACGTAATGTTATTGCAAACCACAGGAAACAAACATGACTTACTTATTAATGTAAATGCAATGTAAATTTGACAGCCTGAAAGAAAATTCAAAGATAAGTAATTAATTATATTTTATATTGATGTGATTAATTCAAATATGATCCCTAAAATCTTTGTGCAGCAGAAAAAAATAATATTCTGAGTACGCTTGAGTTAAAATTGTTAAGTGTCAAGTTTAGCTTATCTTATAATGTAATCACCACTTTTAGGAATGATACCCCCAAAATATCAAAATTTCCATCTTGTGGTCAAGCTAAAATAAAAGACTTCTGTTAATGTTTTAACCATAAATATTTCTAATAGTACAGTACATTTATACTTATTTTCTTGTCATATACACAGGTGTTATAAGTAATCGTTTTGTCAAATGAATTATACAGTATGCTAACAGTAATGTGAATTTCAGTGAACAGACAGTCTGCAGAATATGTATTGTGTGTTGCCCCCATGTGTTACATAGTAATGATTGCTCATTAGTAATGAGCGGGCATGCTCGGTAATACTCAGTGATTGGCTGGCCGCAGAGCGTATTCAGGTCTATATCAGACCTGGCGCCGCCATGCTCGTCCCAGTTAGCTCCAGAATCACCAGTGTAGCGAGAGTTGCTGCAGAGATAGGATGTGATATAGAAGACCGGGAACACTCTCTTGAATGCAGTGAAGTATTTTAATGTGCAATACATACAGTAGTCACATCACAAACGTTTCGGTCTGTCAATACCTTCATCAGTGTGCAGATTAGTCTTGATATGTGCAGTAGGCACTGCGTGACAAGCAGTGGACACCAAGTCCCGAGGCATATACACCCCCTCACACCCTTTCTGATCCTCCATATGAGGAAACCGTCGTGCCACCACCATACCAGTTCTATTGCCTACCATTATATTTGTGCCTACTGCACATATTAAGGCTAATCTTTTTGCAAACTGATGAAGGTCCTGACAGACCAAAACATTTGTCATGTGACTACTGTATGGATTGTACATTAAATTTCTTCACTGCATTCAAGAGAGTGTGCCCGGTCTTCAATATCACATTCTATGGTTTGGGAGCTTACCGGAGGCACCTCCATCTCTGACTGTGCTAGCATTTTTTCTATTGTGCTGCAGAGATAGGGACATAGTAGGTGGTGTATAAGTTAGTGTGGTTATCCTATTATTGAATACCCAAATCCAGCTAAACCAACAGTCCTTCTAAGGACTAATTACGGGGTATATATATATCAGTGCTAGGTAGGCAGGCAGTGTATGTGGCTATATATATCAGTGCTAGGCAGCAGGCAGTGTATGTGGCTATATAAATATCAGTGCTAAGCAGGCAGGCATTGTATGTGGCATACCTGATTGCATACAGCAAGAGGGTCCATTCCATTACTGTCTTTGCTGCCTATTACAGATATTGATCGTATATACATAGCCACAGGTATCAGTGGTCAGGAATATTTTTTTCTGCATCTTAATCCTGATTATATTATTCAAAAGCAATCCAGAGCACACGTTTTTGTTTTTCTCCATTTGCTTGTTGGCACTGCAGAATACAGCCATATCCTTTCCATAGTACAGCATGAAAATCCAGCTATTTTAAAAAGGGTTTGGCTGTCACAGCGATCACATCTGAGTGTGCATAATATTCTGCCATCTTTGTGGTAGTGGAAAATTTTGTTGGAGTGTCTTATACAAGTTCTTGACACCAGTTTGCTGGAAAAAATATATACCTACAGGGCAGATATTTTACACTGGGTTTTGTCCACCACACAGGTCACATATCATTGTTAGTGTTGAGCGATACCATTCGATACCCAAAAATATCGTATCGGATGGTATCGCCCGATACGAAAAAAATATCGGGTATTGCCGATTCCGATACCATTCAAGTCAATGGGACTTCCGGTATCGGAATTAAAAAAAGCCCTTTATTTCCTTGTTGGCTAATTCTACATATTTGAAAACAAATAAGAATCATGTAGAATGTATTGTGGGAGGTGGAGGAGACATTAAAAGCATAGTGGTTTATTCAAATCACATGGCATAGCATTAATTCCAATTTTTTTTTCAAGACGTTCGGAGTTAAAAAGATATTGACTATGTTAACCTTTTTTATATTTAGTCAGATATGTATGTTTCACAACTTCCATGCTCTTCACCTTCTTTTGTACTTCTCCCACATTTTCTCCTTCATGATCCGCAGCAGTAGCATTTTTTTCATCAACTTTTTCTTCACCTTATTCATCTTCTTCTTCTTCATCTTCTTCCCATTAATTTTTTTTTTCCATTCTTCATATTCTTCTTATTCAGCTATTATTAATTTTCATATGCTATTTCTTCATCTTCTTCCTATTCTTCTTTTTCTTCATTTTCTTATGGTAACAGGCATTCCTGCAGTACTTATCTATAAAATTTATAAGATTACACCTTACGTTCTGCCTGTCACAAAAGATTTACAACAGGATTTGTCCGCGTTCAGTTTGGCCTGCAGCAGCAGGCATTTTCCAGGGGCACCACGAGGAGGAAAGGACTCACCCCCATTTACTGCTTAGTCTTCTTCTGCTTATAATTTTGATTTCTTCTATGCTGATTTTTTGTCTTATGCTTAATGTTCTTCTGCTTTCTGTTCTTCTGCTTTTGCTTCTTCTGCTTCTTGTTCTTCTGTCTTTTGTTCTGTATCTTGGTGGTTGTCTTCATGTTCTTTGTCCTCTTGGTATTATTTAGGGTCATATTTCTGGTCTTCTTTGGTGTGGTCTTCAGGGTCGTCATCATCAGGGTCATCGTCATGGAGATCAATAAGGATTACCAAAGACAATTTCAAAAAGCTTGATCTTGGAAATGTAGCAGAAGGTACAAGAAGGCTGAGAAACTGGCGAGAACCAGCAGACAGTGCTGGCACCCGGATGGGTAGCAGAAGGAACAAGAGCCAATGGCACTACCGAGGACCAACTGACGGTGCTGGACCACGGTTACTGAGCAGAAGGTACCTGTGCTAAAAAGCACTACCAAGGACCAGCTGACGGTGCTGGACCTCGGATACCGAGATGGAGGCACCTAGGCCAAAGGCTGTGGCGAGAACCAGCAGACAGTGCTGGCACCCGGATGGGTAGCAGAAGGAACAAGAGCCAATGGCACTACCGAGGACCAACTGACGGTGCTGGACCACGGTTACTAAGCAGAAGGTACCTGTGCTAAAAAGCACTACCAAGGACCAGCTGACGGTGATGGACCTCGGATACCGAGATGGAGGCACCTAGGCCAAAGGCTGTGGCGAGAACCAGCAGACAGTGCTGGCACCCGGATGGGTAGCAGAAGGAACAAGAGCCAATGGCACTACCGAGGACCAACTGACGGTGCTGGACCACGGTTACTAAGCAGAAGGTACCTGTGCTAAAAAGCACTACCAAGGACCAGCTGACGGTGCTGGACCTCGGATACCGAGATGGAGGCACCTAGGCCAAAGGCTGTGGCGAGAACCAGCAGACAGTGCTGGCACCCGGATGGGTAGCAGAAGGAACAAGAGCCAATGGCACTACCGAGAACCAACTGACGGTGCTGGACCACGGTTACTAGGCAGGAGGTACCTGTGCTAGAAAGCACTACCAAGGACCAGCTGACGGTGCTGGACCTCGGATACCGAGATGGAGGCACCTAGGCCAAAGGCTCTGGCGAGAACCAGCAGACAGTGCTGGAACCCGGGTGGGTAGCAGAAGGTACCCATTGAAAGCAAAGTAGCCAGGCCGCAAGCCGGCCGCAGTTACCGAAACCCACAGTCCTACAGGGGGTCCATGTCCCATTGGCACTACGGATCCAGCCTTCAGTGCCAGTTCCCGCAGCCCACATAGGCGTCACCTAAACTGCAGGCACCGTAGAGTCGGTTAACCCGGCCGCAAGACAACAGGACAACGGATTGGTGGCATAGTGACCTTGACACTACCCGGAAACAGCAGGCGTGCTGGAACCAGGCTGGGCAACAGGGAGTCCCCATGCCAAAGACACTGCCGAGAACCAGCTGACGGTGCTGGAACCCAGATGGGTAGCAAAAGCTACAAGACCCAATGGCACTACCGAGGAACAGCTGACGGTGCTGGACCACGGTTACTAGGCAGGAGGTACCTGTGCTAGAAAGCACTACCAAGGACCAGCTGAAACCCACAGTCCTACAGGGGGTCCATGTCCCATTGGCACTACGGATCCAGCCTTCAGTGCCAGTTCCCGCAGCCCACATAGGAGTCACCTAAACTGCAGGCACCGTAGAGTCGACTAACCCGGCCGCAAGACGACAGGACAACGGATTGGTGGCATAGTGACCTTGACACTACCCAGAAACAGCAGGCGTGCTGGAACCAGGCTGGGCAACAGGGAGTCCCCGTGCCAAAGACACTGCCAAGAACCAGCTGACGGTGCTGGAACCCAGATGGGTAGCAAAAGCTACAAGAGCCAATGGCACTACCGAGGAACAGCTGACGGTGCTGGACCACTGTTACTAGGCAGGAGGTACCTATGCTAGAAAGCACTACCTAGGACCAGCTGACGGTGCTGGACCTCGGATACCGAGATGGAGGCACCTAGGCCAAAGGCTCTGGCGAGAACCAGCAGACAGTGCTGGAACCCGGGTGGGTAGCAGAAGGTATCCATTCAAAGCAAAGTAGCCAGGCCGCAAGCCGGCCGCAGTTACCGAAACCCACAGTCCTACAGGGGGTCCATGTCCCATTGGCACTACGGATCCAGCCTTCAGTGCCAGTTCCCGCAGCCCACATAGGAGTCACCTAAACTGCAGGCACCGTAGAGTCGGCTAACCCGGCCGCAAGACGACAGGACAACGGATTGGTGGCATAGTGACCTTGACACTACCCGGAAACAGCAGGCGTGCTGGGACCAGGCTGGGCAACAGGGAGTCTCCGTGCCAAAGACACTGCCGAGCACCAACTGGCGTTGTTGGAGCCCAGGGACAATCATGGTGTAGGCCGAGGCCTACTTGGTGGTAGTTTTAGATTGTTTGTAGGCTACAACAGACTGTCAACGTGCTCCAATTAGGCATCTGTCTCCACTCTGTTTCCAGGATTTCACGTGACTACCAACACCGCCAGTTTATGCGTACAGTAGCCGTCTGCCCAATCCACACGTGTTCTTGTGTTACTGGTGTTCTGTAATGTCAGCAGATCCCCTGATGTTTGTCTGCCAATGTCTCCTGCTCTGTCCACATTCCCACCACTTGCAGTGGGAAGGTGGACAGCGCAGGAGACAGTGCCGGACACACATTGGGGGATCAGCTCACGTTACAGAACACCAGGAACACGGGAACAAGTGTGGAATGCGTGGACGGCAACTGTGAGCAGGAACTGGCGGTGTTGGAGGTCAGGGGAAATACTAGAGACAGAGTGGAGACAGAGGCCAAATCAGAGAATGTTTAAATCTGAAGTAGTTACAATTTGGAGGCAGCAGCAGTTTGCTCTCCACACAGCAGGGGATCAGCTGACGTTACTGACCCCCACTTTCACATGAACGAGTGTGTTTTTCTGTGTGGACAGCACTTCCGAGCACCAACTAGCGTTGTTGGAACCCAGGGACAATCATGGTGCAGGCCGAGGCCTACTAGGAGCCAGGTGTAAAGCTGAGGTATTTTGACTTTGGAGGGAGCAGGACACTTTGCCCTCCACACAGCAGGGGATCAGCTGACGTTACTGACCCCCACTTTCACATGAACGAGTGTGTTTTTCTGTGTGGACAGCACTTCTGAGCACCAACTAGCGTTGTTGGAGCCCAGGGAGAACCAGGGTGCAGGCCGAGGCCTACTTGGTGGCAGTTTTAGATTGTTTGTAGGCTACAACAGACTGTCAACGTGCTCCAATTAGGCATCTGTCTCCACTCTGTTTCCAGGATTTCACGTGACTACCAACACCGCCAGTTTATGCGTACAGTAGCCGTCTGCCCAATCCACACGTGTTCCTGTGTTACTGGGATTCTGTAATGTCAGCAGATCCCCTGATGTGTGTCTGCCACTGTCTCCTGCTCTGTCCACATTCCCACCGCTTGCAGTGGGAAGGTGGACAGCGCAGGAGACAGTGGCGGACACACATTGGGGGATCTGCTGACGTAACAGAACCCCAGTAACACAGGAACACGTGTGGAATGCGTGGACGGCAACTGTGAGCAGGAACTGGCGGTGTTGGAGGCCAGGGGAAATACTAGAGACAGAGTGGAGACAGAGGCCAAATCAGAGAATGTTTAAATCTGAAGTAGTTACAATTTGGAGGCAGCAGCAGTTTGCCCTCCACACAGCAGGGGATCAGCTGACGTTACCGACCCCCACTTTCACATGAACGAGTGTGTTTTTCTGTGTGGACAGCACTTCCGAGCACCAACTGGTGTTGTCGGAGCCCAGGGAAAATGAGGTAGTAGGCCGAGGCCTACTTGGAGCCAGGTGTAAATCTGAGATTGTTTGACTGTGGAGACATTGCCGTGCTCAACTCTGGAGAAGAGCAGATGTTACAGGACCCAGGTACCACAGGAACAAGTGTGGATTGTGCAGACGGCACTTGACAGCAGAAACAGGCGGTGTTGTAGGCCGGAGGAAATACTCAAAACAGAGTGGAGACAGAGGGCAAATCAGAGAACATATTAAATCAGAGGTAGTCAGAAGTTGTAGGCAGCAGGAGAGTTTGCCGTACACACAGCAGGGGATCAGCTGATGTTACCGAACCCCACTTACACATGAGCGAGTGTTTTGTCTGTGCGGACAGCACTTCCGAGCACCAACTGGCGTTGTCGGAGCCCAGGGAAAATGAGGTAGTAGGCCGAGGCCTACTTGGAGCCAGGTGTAAATCTGAGGTTGTTTGACTGTGGAGGGAGCAGGACACTTTGCCATACACACAGCAGGGGATCAGCTGACGTTACCGAACCCCACTTACACATGAGCGAGTGTTTTGTCTGTGCGGACAGCACTTCTGAGCAACAACGGGCGTTGCTGTAGCCCAGGAAATAAAGTTCAGGTCATAGAAACATGAACACAACAGGAGACCTGGATCCTGTTGCCAGCCAATTATTTATTCTGGAAGAGGACTGGAAAATTCAGGTGAGATCCAGGCCTTGTTCATTTTCACAAAAGTAAGCCGGTCAACATTATCGGCGGATAGTCGCGTGCGACGGTCTGTTACCACACCACCTGCAGCACTAAAGACACGTTCCGATAATACACTGGCAGCAGGGCAAGCCAGCACATCCAATGCATACTGGCTAAGCTCTGGCCATGTATCCAGCTTAGAGACCCAATACTTGAACGGGGAAGAGCCGTCTGGGAGAACACTAACAGGGCACGACAAGTAGTCTGTCACCATCTGACGGAAACGTTGCCTCCTGCTGACTGTGATGGTGTAGCCATTTGTGGCAGTCCCACAAAACTTTTCCACATTTGGGCCATACTGGCCTTGCCTTGTCCTGCGGCACTACCTCTGCTACCTCTTTGTGCAGAGCTTCCTCCACTGCCTCTACCCACATGGCTGGATTGAAAAGCACTACCAGCAACACTTGTGGGGGGAATGGAGAACATGATGGCCTGCACAAGTGTTTCTTGGTACTCCCGCATTTTTCGCTCCCGGTTCAACTGTGGTATGAGGCTTTGTAAGTTGTCCCGGTAGCGAGGATCTAGGAGGGTGTACACCCAATAGTCAGCCGTGTGGAGAATGTTGGCGATGCGGCGGTCATTTAACAAGCACTGCAGCATGAAATCAACCATGTGCTGCAGACTGCCAACTGGACCGGAAATGCTGTCCCCAGCTTGAGGCAGCATCTCTGCCTGCTCAGCATCACCCCACCCTCGCTGTACACACTGACTACTAGAGCCTTGTGTACCTCCCTCCTCTGGAGAGATGTGTTCCTCCTCCTCCATTGACTCCTCGTCATCCTCCTCACTAAGTGTCCCCTGCCTGGGCCTTTGTGTGGAAGCACGTTGCGCAAACTTGCCAGAAGCAGATGGCATTTCTGACTGCTCATCCTCGACCTCTTCAGAAACCTCCTCACTTAGTGCTTGTAAGGTTTTTTGAAGCAGACAGATGAGGGGGACAGTCATGCTGATTAGTGCATCATCTGCACTGGCCATCCGCGTGGAGTCATCGAAGGCACGCAAAACTTGGCAGATGTCCCTCATAGTGGCCCACTCAGTGGTGGTGAAGTGTGTCCGGCGCACAGTGCGACTTGTTTGCGCCTGATGCAGCTGGTACTCCATTACTGCTGCCTGCTGCTCACACAACCGCTCCAACATATGTAACGTTGAATTCCACCTGGTGGGGAGGTCACATATGATGCGATGTTCTGGCATGCGGAATCGGCGTTGCAGAGATGCAATGCGCGATCTTGCCATGCTGTAACGCCGAAAGTGAGCACACTCTAGGCGAACCTTGTGCAGCAGTGCATCAAGATCCGGATAGTCCCTCAGAAAGCTCTGCACGACCAAATTGAGCACGTGTGCCAGACATGGTATGTGAGTGAGGTTGCCTAGGCCCAGAGCTGCCACTAGATTTTGGTCATTGTCACTCACTACCAAACCTGGCTGGAGATTCGCTGGCACAAACCACACATCGCTCTCCTGCTTGATGGCATTCCAGAGCTCCTGTGCTGTGTGGCTCCGATTCCCCAAAGAAATTAATTTAAGGACGGCCTGTTGACGTTTGGCCACACCTGTGCTCATATCTGGCCTAACAGGCTCACGCAGTGCTGATTCCGAGGAACTAGAGTAGGAGGAGGACTCAATATGTACAGACTGCATTCCTGCAATCCTTGGAGTTGGCAGAATACGTACAGAGCCACTCTCCAGATCTGTACCCGGTTCCACAACATTGACCCAATGGGCAGTGAGGGAAAGGTATCGTCCCTGTCCATGGCTACTGGTCCACGCATCGGTGGTCAGGTGGACCTTGCTACTGACGGCATTTAGTAGCGCATTTTTAATTTTTCTCTCCACATGCTTTTGCAGGGCAGGGACAGCTTGCCTGCTGAAATAAAAGCGGCTGGGCACATTGTATTGTGGAACTGCCAATGACATAAAGTTCCGGAAGGTGTCAGTCTCCACCAGCCTGAATGACAGCATCTCAAGGGCCAGTAGTTTGGCAATGCCGGCATTCAGAGCCAGTGCTCGGGGATGGTTTGCCGAGTATGGCCGCTTTTTCTCCCATGCCTGTGCTACCTATTGCTGGTGAGTGGCCTGGGAGTGTGCTGATGACTGCAAACGTGGTTCAGTGGGTGGAATTTCACTGGGTCTCTGGACAACAGTGGCAGTGGTTCTTCCATGGCGTTCCAGTGAGGAAGCCGAACCAGCTGTGTGTGAGCTGGAGGAAGAGGCCCCAACATGAGCTGAAGAGGTGGTAGGTGCTGCTGAAGGTTGGCCTACATCTTCAGTGTGTCTTTGTAACTCCACCTCGTGCTTGGTACGCACATGTTTCCACATATTTGTGGTATTGAGGTTGGTCACATTTTTCCCTCGTTTCACTTTCTGATGACACAGCTTGCATTTGACAAAGCAAATGTCATCTGCAACTGTGTCAAAAAAAGACCACGCACTGCAAGTCCTGGGAGCGCCCGTTTTGTGTTTTGGAAGAGGATTGCTCCTCACGGGTGCCAAAGTGGAGGCTACAGGCAACCAAGTCTGCCCCCGCCCTCTCCCTCCTCTTTTGGCCATTCGGGGAATCTCTTCCTCAGAGCTGCTCCCACCACCTTCCTGTGGCTGACGCCATGATGGGTCAAGGACCTCATCATCTCCACTCTTCTCTTCAAGCACCGGCTGGTCCTGGGTTGTCTCGCCAGCACCGTACGCACCAGAAATTGGCAACTGAGTCTCATCATCATCTGATGCATACTGAGGTGTGCTGACCATAGGCACTGGCCCACCCGCCTCTTCAGATTCAGAGGGACAAAGCAGTTGTGCATCACTGCATACTCCCTCTTCTTCACGCTCTAGAATGCTGCTTGGCTGGCCACCTCTTTCCAAGCCAACAGATTCTGAGAACAGAAGTAAAGATTGAGATGGCTCCTGTCCAGGGCTCTCAGACTGCCTGGGCAATTTGGCAGGTGGTGAAGAGACAGATGGTTGCTCTTCAGTGCTCTGGCCTTGGGAGGATGCGGAAGTCATTGAAGTGGATGCGTTAGCTGCCATCCATCCGACAACGGCTTCAATTTGTTCGTCACGCAGCAGTGGGGTACGGCGAGGTCCTACAAAGCTGCGCATGAAGGACTGTTGCCTGGTAAAAGTGGGGGATGCCGGGTCACTGATGGCCGCAGCAGATACCGAATCCCCACGTCCTCTCCCTGCTGAATCCCCCCGTCCTCTCCCTGCTGAAACTCCACGGCCACGACCACGTGCCTTACTCCCTGCCTTCTTCATCTTGGTAGACTGATAAAGATAGGCAGAAAAGTAAAAAAGGGGTGGCTTAGTGTTCTTATTCCTGAACACCTGCTAACCAGTATAAGAAACACTAATTTGGCTAAGAGTGTGTGTACTACACTTTAATATGATCTAATGTGGCCTAGACAACTGTAAAGTGGAGTGTTTGGTGAACTTTATTTCCTTTTTTTTGGGTGGGGGGAAAGGAAAGGATGTGACCAAAGTTTGAAAGCTATAGTATCACAAACTTTTTGGAGCGATTACAATGCAGGAAGCTAACCTACAATGCAATTGATGAGGCTCCAAAAAATAGGGTGATACTAGCCTGGCTGGCCCTGAAGGGCACAAGCCAGCAAAAAGGCTCCTCTATCTAATCCTATATAGTGTTTGCAACCAACCAATGACAATGGATGCGGTTGGAAGCACACTAATATAGGAGCAAAAATCTGGCTAAATTAGCTGCAAAAAAAGGACTATGTATGAGGCAGTGACGCACGCTGAGCGGACTACAGCTAGCGGTGGCTGTAGAACACACTGCAACGTGAGCTGCACTCACACACAGAGAGACCTATCAGACAGCCAAAAACAGTGCAGAGAAATGGGCTATAGCACTGAAAGGCTGCTGAAAGGCTCCGCCGTCCACTCCTTTAGTGTTTGCAACCAACGTATATGGATACGTATGGAAGCACACTATACAGCCCTTGCAGACAGCTGTGAAAACAGCGCTGCTAGGGAAAAGCAAGCTACAGTGGTGGATTATGTAGCCTGGGTAGAGCAATAGATATTTTAGATGATCGCTATTTCTAACTGTCCCTCACAGTCTTCAACAGCAGCCTGTCCCTAACTGAATTCACAGCAGAGTGACCAGAAATGGCGGCTGCAGCGCTTTTTATAGTGCATCATGACATCATTTCAGCAGCCAATCACAGCCATGCCAGTAGTTAACATGCCTACATGCCTAACAGGATATGCCCACACTTCTGAGGATCCCCATTGGCTGAATCAAATCGAGCGGGCTCCTAGCATTATGGGAACTTCCGATTCCGGTATTCGATATGAAAAAAGTATCGGAACTAAGTATCGGAATTCCGATACAGCTAATATCGGCCGATACCCGATACTTGCGGTATCGGAATGCTCAACACTAATCATTGTGCTCAAAATTGTGGCATTTCAGGCCTCCATTGAATTTTTTATTGTTATGTGTTATTGTAGTTATTGACACCACTTTGCTGCCATAAAAAAATACAGGACAGATATTTTAAAGTGAGGTATCTGCGTCACAGGCATCACATATCATTGCGCTTAAAATAGTGCTATTTCAGCCCTCTGTTGAATTTTTATTTGCTGTGTCTTAGTGGATCGCCCGCCAGGGCAATGGGGGACTCGGTACCGGGCCGGGATCTCAGAGGGAAGTGTCACAGTAGCGATGACCCGGTCCGTGGCCCTGGGCGTCTATGTAAAAGGGGTTGAGCGTGGCTGATTAAAGTTTATAAGTGGACGATACGTGACGCCACTTGTGGTGCTTGGCAATGAAGGGGTTAAGCTGACACTGCAGGCAGATCCTCTGGGACAGATGGTATAAGGCAGCAAGTTTTAATAGCTCCCAAAGGTATAGCTGTAGTCTCAGGGCAGTGGGAATAGGTGTTGAGGAAGAGGGTGCAGTGGAACAGAGATGTAGCAGTGCTGAAGGGGTTGCAGGAAGAAGGCAATGACACAACAGGGTGCAGTTTCCTTTACCTTTACTTTGCTATGCAAGTGCAGTCCAGGATCCAGATTACAGATGGAACAGGAGTGGGCCAGCCTGGAAGCAACTCAGGAATCTCTCTATGCAGATGGGTTGTGTAGTCTCCTTTTTAGTGCTTATCTGAGGTACTTGCAGTACTGAGTTACACTGAAGTTCCCCTTACTTGCTCTCTTTTAGAACCCCCTCGTATGGCAGACAGCTGTAGCCTCCTTCTTCTGGCTCACATGTTGCTGCTGTGCCTCCGAGTCTTATGTGGGAACAGAGCATTTACAGCTTCCTATTCCTCCGGTTTCTGCTGCAGGAACATCAGTATCCATACAACCTCAGAGACCGGACTCCGGACCATGCGCTACGCTAGAAGTGAGCCTGAACTCTGCTCAATCCTCCAGCTCTTCTTCTCATGTCCACACACTTCAACCTCCTCAAACGAACTCACTAACTTCCCCTCCCTGGCCCCCAGAGAGCAGTTCCTCCCCAGCTTTGGTTCAGAGCTCCCTCTGCTGGCCCGGAATGGGAATCATGCTGTGTGCTGTATTTACCTGACAGAGAGACCCTTTATTGCTTCCAAGCATGACATCACACTTCCTAGGAGGAAGGTAATGCCACTGTGGTGACCATACTCCTGGGGGCGCCACATTCCCTCCAGTGCAATTCAGTACTCCCATACTGAAGAAAACATGCAAAACATATTAACAAATGAACAATTGTAAATGTAACAAGATTTCCAAAATGAAAAATTACAAAAACCAAAGCTCAAAAATAGTCCTGATGATGATTAGTACATGCGTCAATGTCCATGGTCCATTTCCTGAGCAGTTGGTAGCTATGTACAAGTAGAGTTTTGACCACACATAGTCCTGTGGCCCAATTGTCTATCAAAAACAAGCTGATATTTCCAAAAGGTTCTTACAGAGTCTCTCTAGGCACATAAGCTTGAAAAGGTTGCATATTTACAGTTTACCATTTACATAGCTTATTTATATACGAAACCTTAGGGGTGGTATACCTTGAGTACTACGGACAGACCTAAGTAGTAGGTGTTGTTGGGGACCTTACTGGATGCCTTGTGTTAACTACTGGTGTAGTGTGTGTTGTACTGGCTACACTACTGGTGGTTCTGCGTAGCACAAGGATACTAGATTTCCTAGGACCACTTGTACTCACTTTGGGCATAACAGATTCACCACTGGCAGGGTGAGAATTCTCTTGTTCCACTGCTGGTGTGGCATCTGCTGCCTGTACTTGCTGGTTTTCAGGGTGGTCTTGAGTCACTTCTTCTTGCACTACCAGTTGGGGAAAGGTCAACACTGGCACCACTATGGCTTGATTCGCTCTAGTCCTATTTGCAGGGAATTCTCCGAGTACAGTGCTGACCTTTTCTTCTTCTTCCTCTATGGGCTGAAGGTTGTTTTGCTCTTCCATTCTATCCTTTACTTGGCCAGGGCACAGTTTCAGATGATCCCTCGACACTGGTGATGAGGTTTCTCCTCCATCCTTACTGATAAGGCACACTTTGGTGTTGTCAAAGTTAGATGGTAGGACGGTGTAGGGTTCAGCTTTCCATTGGTCATCCAATTTATGCATCCTTCTTTTCCTCTTTAGGACTTGTTCTCCTGGTGACAAGGGAACTGCAGGTGCATGTTGATTGTAGTTCTTTTCCTGTTTTTGTCTTGCCTGAGCTAGACTCTTTTCTACGCACTCTTGTACTCTTCGGTACTGCTGCTGCCGCTCTGTATCCCAGTCAGCAACTGGTGATGTCACCTCAGGTGTAAGGACTCCCATATCCAAATCAACAGGCAACTTACCATGCCTTGCTCTCATTAGGTAGGCTGGAGTGCAGTTGGTGGAATTCACAGGAATGTGATTGCAGAGGTCTACCAGATCTAGCAACTTCTCTGGCCACAGATTCCTTTCTTCGATCACCACCTGATTCATCTTTTCACACATGCCATTGGTCTGTGGATGGTAAGGTGTTGTCCTGATCTTCCAACAACCATACAAGTTACAGAATTCCTGGAACACTTCAGCCTCAAAGGCTGGACCTTGATCTTTAAGCACTCGCTTGGGATATCCGTGTGGTCGACAAAAGTGCTGTTGGAATGCTCTGGCTGCTGTCCTGGCTGTTTGATTCTTGACAGGCACGACTACCAGGAATCTCGAGTAGTGGTCAACGATGGTAAGAGCATAAACGTAGCCTGAACGGCTTGGGACCAGCTTCACATGGTCCAGCTCGACCAATTCAAGTGGTTGTTTGGCTATTACTGACTGCAAAGAAGCTCGCTGGCTGTTACGGTCCTTCCTGCGCAGGTTGCATTGTCCACACTCCCGGCACCAATTTTCAATGGCCTTCCTCATACCAGCCCAATAGAATCTCTCCTGGAGCAAAGGCCTCAAACTTCTTCCATCCGAAGTGTCCAGCTCCATTGTGATATGCTTACAAGACCATTGATGCCTCCCTCTTTGGGACTACCACTTGCCAGACCAACTCATGAGTGCGAGCATTGATACTCCTCCGGCACAACTTTCCCTCATAGAGGAACAGCCTGCCTCTTTCCTTCCACAACTGCTGGGTTTCTTCAGGAGCATCTGGACCTGGGGTGAGTCAGCTTGTGACAGTAGCTCCTTTACCAGGCGGACTGCGGGGTCGCTATCCTGCGTTTCTGCCCAGTCATGATAAGGCAATGGATTTAGGGTGGCCTCTTTCACGATAGACCGTCTGTTTCTCACTCCTTGGACACGTTGGGCCGCAATTGGCCGTGGAAGGCAGGTAACTCTATTTCTTTGAGTGCCTCAGGGTCTTCTCCTGCATCTAGCAGATTGGGCATTCTGGACAGCGCATCAGCATTGGCATTCTTGTGCCCCGCTCGGTACTTGATGGTGAATTCATAGTTAGACAGCCGGGCCATCCATCGCTGCACCAGTCCACCTAGTTTGGCAGTTTCCAAGTGAGTCAACGGGTTGTTGTCCATGAAGATGGTAAACTTGGCTGAAGCTAGGTAATGCTTGAATCGTTCAGTCACAGCCCAGACTATGGCGAGGAACTTCAGTTTGAAGGAACTGTAGTTGTCTGGGTTCCTTTCAGTGGGACGAAGCTTCCTGCTGGCATAGGAGATCACTCTTTCTTTGCCATTCTGTACCTGTGACAGTACTGCTCCCAGTCCCACGTTGCTGGCATCAGTATACAAAATAAATAGTTGGTCATAATCTGGGTAGGCCAGAACTTCATCTCCTGTGAGAGCCATCTTCAGTCGAGTGAAGGACCTCTCCAGCTCCTCATTCCATTCAAATGTAGGACTCTTCTTCCTGGCATTCTTGGGCTGGCCCACCAGAAGATTTTGTATAGGTGTGGCTATCTCAGTGAAGCCTTTGATGAACTTTCAGTAGTAGCCTACCAACCCGAGGAATTGACGTACCTCATGGAGGTTGCTGGGCTTCTGCCAGTCCCGATGACAGTGACTTTGTTAGGATCCGGTGCCACACCTTCTGAACTCACTACATGACCGAGGTACTGTACCTTGGGCTTCAGGAGGTGGCATTTGGATTGCTTCACTTTCAGGCCAAAGTTGGACAAGGCTTCAAACACCTCAGCCTGGTGCTTCAGATGGTCTTCATAAATCTTGGAGAAAACAATGACATCATCAAGGTACAACAGGACTGTCTCGAAGTTCTTGTATCCAAGACAACACTCCATTAGTCGTTGAAATGTCCCTGGGGCGGTGCAGAGCCTGAGCGGCATGTAGTTGAACTCGCAGAGACCCATTGGTGTAGTAAACGCTATTTTCTCCTTGTCTGCCTCTGCCAGGGGAACCTGCCAAAACCCACTAGTGAGATCTAAGGTGGAAAAATAGTTAGCAGTTTTAAGTGCGGCTAATGACTCCTCAATTCTGGGTAATGGGTAGTCATCCTTATGTGTAATGCTGTTAAGTTTTCGGTAATCAACACTAGAGATGAGCGACTTTGCCTTTTTCGGGTCGAGTCGGGTTTCATGAAACCCGACTTTCTCAAAAGTCGGTTCGAACGAAATCGACCGATTATCGTGAAAAGTTGACGGCCGACTGAAACACGAAACCCAATGCAAGTCAATGGGGAACCAAGGTCGGTAGGGAGTGGAGGACAGGAAACACACCTATAGTGCCCATTTTAATGCCAAAAACATCCATTCTTATTACTTAAGCTTGTCAACCTTAATTTACTTTATAATAATAGTTAGGCATTGAAAAATGGGGTTTATTTGGCTAAAGTTGTGGGGGGGGGGGGTAGGGCTGGCTCCAGATTTTCGTGGGCCTTGGGCCAAAGAGTGTCACTGGGCTCTTTTAACACATGCCACAATTCATGATCCTCTGATATGGCTGAGAAATAGCGGTATAGTACAATGAAATATACTACACTTCTTACATCTCATGACTGATATCCATTTTAAATTCTCCAATATCTCCAAAAACAGACAGTATATTACTCCATACAGTATTATGGCCACCGCATTGTGCACTATACAGAGTAATGAGGCCCATATATTTCTCCATACAGAATCATTGGTCCCATATAATGTTTGAAACAGTACATGATGAGCTCCACATAATGCTACAGAATATGTTGGTCCCCATGGATGAAGCTAATGCTCCATATATATTGGGCCCCATTTCTAATGCTCCAGTGCATAATGGGCCCAGTAAATGCTGCTCCAGTGTCTGATGTCCACCTTTGAAATGCTCCAGTGTATGGTGGGCCTCATATATCATTCTCCAGAGTATAGTGCTCCCCAAAAACAGCTGTCCCAACATTGAAAACAATGAAATAAGTCTCCTCGCTAGGGAATCCCTGTACTAGTCTGGACTCCTCGTCATCCCCATCTTCCATCTCTCTGCACTTGGACTGTTTAGGCAGAGGATGTACAGACGTGATGTCATCACGCTCTCTGACCAGAATGTCACTCTCAGGAAATGCGGAAGACATCACGGCGGTGGAGCAGGGGGAGGTAAGTATTTCAACTTTGCAAGTGCTGTGATCCTGAGCAAGCAGGGGGGGCCCACTCGTTGGCGACGTCACTGGCACAGGGCCCCTCATAGTTCGGCGGTGTGTCTGACGGCGGGTGGGCCCTCCCACCGGCAGAGACACTTTTGCATACTATGAGGGGCCCTGTGCCAGTGCCGTCGCCCATGAGTATGCCCCCCCACCTGCTCAAGGAACCTGCACTTTCATCTACACCTTCCTCTTTGTCACCGTGTAAGGTGGTATAGTATGTGGGAAGGGGAACCTGAGTTTCATCAGGGTCAGATTCTGGCTGTGTAGAGTGCGAGGGGAATGTAGTAGTCTGGGTCAATGTACCAGCAGAATCATCTAGCAGTGGCTGGGCATCAGTGCACTTGAGGCGCCCCCAGGAGTACGGTCGCCACAGTGGCATTACCTTCCTCATAGGGAGTGTGATGTCATGCTTGGGAGCAGCGAAGGATCTCTCTAGCAGTTAAACCAACTCACAACACAGTTCCCACTCCAGGCCAGCAGGGAGACCTCTGAACCTGACTGCTGAAGAGCTGCTCTCTGTGGTCAGGAGAAGGTAAGCTAGGGCAGTCTGTGAAGGGAAGGGGAAGTGTGTGGACGTGAGAACGGGAGCTGGAGGATGAGCAGAGTTAAGGCTCACTCCTAGCTGGAGCGCATGGTCGGGATTCCGGTCTCCGAGTTTGTAGGGACACTGACGGTCCTGCAGCAGAAACCGGAGGAAGTAGCAGCTGTAAATGCCGTGTTCTCAACTAAGGCTCGGAGGCCCCAGCAGCGGCGTGTGTGAGCCAGAAGGAAAAGGCTATGGCTGCCTGCCATACGAGAAAGTTCCAAAAGAGAGTCAAAAGGGGGAACTTCAGTGAACTCAGTTCTGCTAGTACCTCAGATAAGCGCTAGAATGAAGGCCACACTACCTATTTGCAGAGAGAGAATTCCAAATTTGCTTCCAGGCTGACCAACTCCTTCTCCATCTGTACTCTGGGTCCTGGACGGCACTTACAGTCATATGTAAAAGTTTGGGCACCCCTATTAATGTTAACCTTTTTTCTTTATAACAATTTTGGTTTTTGCAACAGGTATTTCAGTTTCATATATCTAATAACTGATGGACTCAGTTATATTTCTGGATTCAAATGAGGTTTATTGTACTAACAGAAAATGTGCAATCTGCATTTAAACAAAATTTGACCGGTGCAAAAGTATGGGCACCCTTATCATTTTCTTGATTTGAACACTCCTAACTACTTTTTACTGACTTCCTGAAGCACTAAATTGGTTTTGTAACCTCATTGAGCTTTGAACTTCATAGCCAGGTGTATCAAATCATGAGAAAAGGTATTTAAAGTGGCCACTTGCAAGTAGTTCTCCTATTTGATTCTCCTATGAAGAGTGGCATCATGGGCTCCTCAAAACAACTCTCAAATGATCTGAAAACAAAGATTATTCAACATAGCTTTTCAGGGGAAGGATACAAAAAGTTGTCTCAGAGATTTAACCAGTCAGTTTCCACTGTGAGGAACATAGTAAGGAAATGGAAGAACACAGGTACAGTTCTTGTTAAGCCCAGAAGTGGCAGGCCAAGAAAAATATCAGAAAGGCAGAGAAGAAGAATGGTGAGAACAGTCAAGGACAATCCACAGACCACCTCCAAAGACCTGCAGCATCATCTTGCTGCAGATGGTGTCACTGTGCATCGGTCAACAATACAGCGCACTTTGCACAAGGAGAAGCTGTATGGGAGAGTGATGCGAAAGAAGCCGTTTCTGCAAGCACGCCACAAACAGAGTTGCCTGAGGTATGCAAAAGCACATTTGGACAAGCCAGTTACATTTTGGAAGAAGGTCCTGTGAACTGATGAAACAAAGATTGAGTTGTTTGGTCATACAAAAAGGCGTTATGCATGCGCTGTATTGTTGACTGATGCACAGTGACACCATCTGCAGCAAGATGATGCTGCAGGTCTTTGGAGGTGGTCTGTGGATTGTCCTTGACTGTTCTCACCATTCTTCTTCTCTGCCTTTCTGATATTTTTCTTGGCCTGCCACTTCTGGGCTTAACAAGAACTGTACCTGTGTTCTTCCATTTTCTTACTATGTTCCTCACAGTGGAAACTGACTGGTTAAATCTCTGAGACAACTTTTTGTATCCTTCCCCTGAAAAGCTATGTTGAATAATCTTTGTTTTCAGATCATTTGAGAGTTGTTTTGAGAAGCCCATGATGCCACTCTTCATAGGAGAATCAAATAGGAGAACTACTTGCAAGTGGCCACTTTAAATACCTTTTCTCATGATTTGATACACCTGGCTATGAAGTTCAAAGCTCAATGAGGTTACAAAACCAATTTAGTGCTTCAGGAAGTCAGTAAAAAGTAGTTAGGAGTGTTCAAATCAAGAAAATGATAAGGGTGCCCATACTTTTGCACCGGTCAAATTGTGTTTAAATGCAGATTGCACATTTTCTGTTAGTACAATAAACCTCATTTGAATCCAGAAATATAACTGAGTCCATCAGTTATTAGATATATGAAACTGAAATAGCTGTTGCAAAAAACAAAATTGTTATAAAGAAAAAAGGTTAACATTAATAGGGGTGCCCAAACTTTTACATATGACTGTACCAAGTACAGGTAAAGGAACTGCACGACTGTGTCTGTCATCTTTCTCCTGCGCCTGGTGCATGGCTCTGCTACATCCTGCACTGCACACCATCTATCAACTCTTTCATCTGCCCTGCGACTGTGGCCCTACCTGTGCAGGGCTTCTACATCTTAGCTGCACCACAACATCTGTCCCACAGAAGCGACACTGCAGCGCAGGTCAATCTGATCAGAAACCACAGGTGGCGTCACGTATCATTCACCTAAAAACGTTATTCACCCCTTTGCATGGACGCCCAGCGCCACGGAAAGGGTCATCAGTCACCACCAACATGACACATCCCTCTAAGACACCGGCCCGGAACCGATTAACCCCACTGCCCTGGCTGGCCACCCACACTCCATGTCAGATTCATCTTGGACTGGGGAATTCACGATTTGACTTGATAACCCAGGCATGGTATGATAGAAAGAGCTACATGGACTAATGTGAAGTGTGGCCTGCTGCTGTCATGTCGGACGCTGTTCACACCACAGCATCCGGCAGGCAGAGGTAGTTCCACCTCCAGCCACTATAGCCTCAGTGGCGCCAGCCTGATCTTCAGGCTCTCGGGGGTTAATCCTGCTGGAGACCAGGTTGGATGGTTAGTCACGCCCACGGTCTTTAAATAGTCATGCTGGCCTATGGGCGTCGCCGATTATAGCTTGTGTTTCATACCAAGTGGTTCCGGTCTGGAGTGGAGGTGTTCAAGAGAGAGAGATTCATATCTGGTGTCGTATGATCCGTCGTTATCCTTTCTCCTTCCCATATTTGTGTTTAGTTGTGCCCTGTTCACATTACTGTTTATTCCTGTGTGTGTGCGGCGCAGTGCAGTTTAAGTTCTCCCTGTCTGTCATTATTTGTGTGGGAGCTTTGGTGGTGACTTCTCACTGGGTGGAGGGTGGAGGGTTAAGTGCAGGGCTGAGCAGGAGATAAGGAAAGGTCGGAGGCTCAGGCATTTGCACCTTCAGCAAAAACCCTGGGTTGAGGGTCAGACAGGGTTTCCCCTAGTAAAGGGACACCACAGGGGCCCCGGGTATTTCAGCCTTAGTTGAACTAAGCCCCCGTGACAGCTGCATCATTCACTTTTGGTGGGGGGGAAGGACACAAGGTAAAGGGTTCTTCCTGACCAGGAGCCAGCAATTGACCACTCAGTGCTTGCATTTTTTGAAACTTCAGAAGAGGAGGGCATATTTGCTGGAGTCTGTTTCGGCAATGTAAGCCAAAACCAGTTCCTGATGCTCCGGCTTTAAAAGCAGTTAACCTACTCCCAGAAAAGGTAGCCTTCCAGGCGTTCCGGAGCCAGAACATGACGCAGGCTCAACACCTCCTGCCTTAGCTGCTATTGTGCTTTTGCCACTACCAGCAGATGCACCACCACCATTAGCACCAGCTGCCCCCCCCACGCCCACGTCCGCAGCCTCTTCAACCAAACTTCAAAATGTTGCAGAACATGAACCCAAAATAACATCAGATATACACTCACTGGCCACTTTATTAGGTACACCATGCTAGTAAGGGGTTGGACCCCCTTTTGCCTTCAGAACTGCCTCAATTCTTCGTGGCAGAGATTCAACAAGGTGCTGGAAGCATTCCTCAGAGATTTTGGACCATATTGACATGATGGCATCACACAGTTGGCGCAGATTTGTCGGCTGCACATCCCTGATGCGAATCTCCCGTTCCACCACATCCCAAAGATGCTCTATTGGATTGAGATCTGGTGACTGAGGAGGCCATTTGAGTACAGTAAACTCATTGTCATGTTCAAGAAACCAATCTGAGATGATTCGAGCTTTATGACATGGCGCATTATCCTGCTGAAAGTAGCCATCAGATGTTGGGTACATTGTGGTCATAAAGGGATGGACATGGTCAGCAACAATACTCAGGTAGGCTGTGGCGTTGCAACGATGCTCAATTGGTACCAAGGGGCCCAAAGAGTGCCCAGAAAAAATTCCCCACACCATGACACCACCACCACCAGCCTGAACCGTTGATACAAGGCAGGATGGATCCATGCTTTCATGTTGTTTACGCCAAATTCTGACCCTACCATCCGAATGTCGCAGCAGAAATCGAGACTCATCAGACCAGGCAACGTTTTTCCAATCTTCTACTGTCCAATTTCGATGAGCTTGTGCAAATTGTAGCCTCAGTTTCCTGTTCTTAGCTGAGAGGAGTGGTACCCAGTGTGGTCTTCTGCTGCTGTAGCCCATCTGCCTCAAAGTTCGACGCACTGTGCGTTCAGAGATGCTCTTCTGCCTACCTTGGTTGTAACGGGTGGCAATTTGAGTCACTGTTGCCTTTCTATCAGCTCGAACCAGTCTGCCCATTCTCCTCTGACCTCTGGCATCAACATGGCATTTCCGGCCACAGAACTGCCGCTCACTGGATTTTTTTTCTTTTTCGGACCATTCTCTGTAAACCCTAGAGATGGTTGTGCGTGAAAATCCCAGTAGATCAGCAGTTTCTGAAATTCTCAGACCAGCCCTTCTGGCACCAACAATCATGCCACGTTCAAAGGCACTCAAATCACCTTTCTTCCCCATACTGATGCTCGGTTTGAACTGCAGGAGATTGTCTTGACCATGTCTACATGCCTAAATGCACTGAGTTGCCGCCATGTGATTGGCTGATTAGAAATTAAGTCTTAACACACAGTTGGACAGGTGTACCTAATAAAGTGGCCAGTGAGTGTATGTTACTGTATCAGAAGCGTACAGCTCTATACAGTCAAAGGATGATTGTCAATCTCCCAATATATACCATCAGTCACACAGAGACGCTCACAGGCTCAGTATGGATTAGACAAGAATATAAAAAGTAGAAAAAGTGTACAGTATCATCAGATAGCAGGGATATATATTATAGTTTAAACATTCTAAATCTCCGTAGATATTTCAGGAGGCAGACACAGACGCTATGAGGCTCAGTATGGATTAAAACACAATATAAAATGCCGTAAAACGGTAATGGATCTGAACAGTACAGCTGTACACAGTGTAGGGGTCATTGTTGTCAATCTCAGTATATTTTTTCACAGTCAGAAAATAACTCTCATTTGGTCAGTTTGGATTAGACCAGAATATAAAAAGCAGTAAATGGGTAATGTATCACAAGCATAGAGCTGTATACACTAGGGTTGGGGTAATTTTTAAATGTACATCTAAATTGCAGGAGTAACCCACAAACTGTCACATGCTCAGGATGGATCACACCATAATATAACAAGAAGATCCGCAAGAAATAATCACACATGTGGGACAATGTTCCAGGTGTCAATGATACACTTAGAGTGGTGGGTGGAGAAGGAGTTCCTGGCAGAAAGGGTACAGTATCACCAGATACCAGGTATATATAGCATAGTTTAAACATTAAAAATGTACGTCTATACAGTATATTCAGGAGTAGTGTTGAGCCACCCCGCTAGTGTTCGAGCTCGTTTTGGTTCGTCGAACACGAGGCAAGTTCGTCGAATGTTTGTCAAACGTTCGACGAACAACGTCGAACACCATTGAAAACAATGGCAGGCAAACACAAACACATACAAACACATAGAAAACAATTACAAAATACCTTAAAAGGTGTCCCAAAGCAGACAAAATGCTCAGAATACAAAAATAACATATGGAAAACGGTAACTACATATAGAAAAGAGGTGGAGGAGTAAAAGGAGGAGGAGGAGACACAGATATAGGCATGTCATGCCCTTATGAAGTCAAGAAAGACTGGAATAAAAATGTAAAATACCAAAAAATAGTAAAAATCTGAAATCGAAGTCGATCATATACCGTCAGCCTTCCCATCATAAATTAGGCCAACTGCTGATCGGGCGGCGTTATTCCTACGAACTTCCGAACAGCGTCCATGAAGGCAAAGTGTTTGGTTTCTGGGGGCAGTATGGTTGCAAAGCTGAACCTTAAAGGAATGTCCAGAAGGGCACCACCAGGAGTGGAGCCTGTGGCTTAATTCGACTCCACCCGGGAAACCTCAACCATGCCAGCTACAGAAAAGATTGACAGATTTCAAGCTTTGTTGATTCTGTGGGTGGTGGTGGATGTCCGTTTTTAGTTGCGCTAGCGATTTGTCAGCTTAGCTCCGTTAATGAACGAGACTCCGGCATGCCCCGCGGTACGCGTCAAGCTTACTAGAGGGACACATGAGGCTCTGGCACGTGAGATCGATCAATAACAGGTCTGTAATGCCCTTACATGTCCGGGGCTGCATGCGCGCTACACTGAAAGGTCCAGCGTGTGTCGCTTACAGGTGCAGATAACCCGCTGAACCCCGTTAGTGATGGGGATCTGGGATTGCAATTCTTCCTCGCGAACGAGGATTTCCCAGTAAGTGCAGGTCAACCGGAATTCCGGAATTAGGCCTAACCGGCATTCCAGAAAAAATGAAAAAATTAAGTGTCCAAACCACAGGTGCTGTAGCTTGCTTAACAGCTGGGCTCCTATGCTGTGCTGAGTAGCACGCAGTTCTTACATAAACAGGCGGCATAGCTTGGTTCACTGGTGGGCTCCTCTGCTGAGTAGCAGACAGTGCTACAAGGCCCAAAAGGATTTTCTGGACAAGATGCGGTAAAAAATAATTAGAAACACACAAGGTGTAGTTTCTTGACAGGTGTACTACACCGCTACTATGCCATGAAACAGTCTACTAACATTGAAAACCATTATTAATGTGAAAATGAAGTTACGCTTTTGGTGAACGAACCGTTCTCAAACGGAACCCCGAACAGCCGAATTTTAAGCAAAGTGTTCGAGTTCGACGAATGGCTCGAACACCGCCCAAAACAGCTGGAATTTTAACTTGGCGAACAGGTCGACTCGAACACCGCTCATCTCTAATCAGGAGGCAGAATCAGACGTTCTCAGGCCCAGTATGGATTCGACAATATTGTAGAAAGTTGAGAAAGGGTACAGTATCACCCGATAACAGGTATATATGCAGCATAGTTTACACATGAAAAACCTATGTCTATATATCAGGAGGCAAACTCAGAGGGTCTCAGGCCCAGTATGGATTTGACGTGATTGTACAAAGTTGAGAAAGGGTACAGTATCACCAGATAACAGGTATATATAGCATAGTTTAAACTTTAAAAACCTATGTCTATATATCAGGAGGCAGATTCAGAGGATCTCAGGCCCAGTATGGATTTAACGTGAATGTACAAAGTTGAGAAAGGGTACAGTATTACTGGATAACAGGTATATATAGCATAGTTTAAACATTAAAAACCTATGTCTATATATCAGGAGGCAGACTCAGACGGTCTCAGGCACAGTATGGATTCGACGTGATTGTAGAAAGTTGAGAAAGGGTACAGTATCATTGGATAGCAGGTAGAGTTGAGCGACTTTTGCTTTTTTAGGGTCGCGTTTCGTTTCGTGAAACCCGACTTTTCCAAAAGTCGGGTCGAGCAAGATCGTCCGATTATAGGGAAAAGTCGGGGTCGTCCGGAAACACGAAACCCAATGTAAGTCAATGGGGAATAAAAGTCGGCAGTGAGAGGAGGACAGGAAACACACCTACAGTGCCCATTTGAATGCCAAAAGCATCAATTCTTCTTACTTAAGCTTGTCAACCTTAATTAACTTCATAATACAAGTTACGCACTGAAAAATGGGGGTTATTTGGCTAAATTTGTGGGGGGGGAGGGCTGGCTGCAGGTTTTCATGTGCCCTGGGCGAAAGAGCGCCCCTTTAACACATACCACAACTCATCATGCTCCGATACAGCAGAGAAATAGCAGTATAGTACAATGAAAAATACCTCACTTTTTACATCTCATGACGAGGCCCATCTATTTCTCCATACAAAATCATTGGTCCCATATAATGTTTGAAACAGTATATGATGAGCTCCACATAATGCTACAGTATATGTTGGTCCCCATGGATGAAGCTCCACTGTCTTATGGGCCCAAATAATGCTCCAAACATAATGGGCCCCATTTCTACTGCTCTAGTGTATAATGGGCCCTGTAAATGCTGCTCCAGTGTCTGATGTCCACCTTTGGAATGTTCCAGTGTATGGTGGGCCCCATCTATCATTCTCCAGAGTATAGTGCTCCCCAAAAATTGCTGTCCCAACATAGAAAACAATCAAATAAGTCTCCTCGCTAGGGAATCCCTGTACTTGTCTGGACAGGTGCTGTAGCTTGCTTAACAGCTCGCCAGCCGTTCTCACGCCCAGTATGGATTGCACGTGATTGCACAAAGGTTAGAAAGGGTACCGTATCCCTGGATAACATGTATGGATAGCGTACACATTCAAAATATATGTCTATACAGCATGAGGCAGGCTCAGATGGTGTTAGGCCCAGTATGGATTGCACGTCATTGCACAAAGGTTAGAAGGGGTACCGTATCCCCGGATAACATGTATGGATAGCGTACACATTCAAAATATATGTCTATACAGCATGAGGCAGGCTCAGACGGTGTTAGGCCCAGTATGGATTGCACGTCATTGCACAAAGGTTAGAAGGGGTACCGTATCCCCGGATAACATGTATGGATAGTGTACACATTCAAAATATATGTCTATACAGCATGAGGCAGGCTCAGACGGTGTTAGGCCCAGTATGGATTGCACGTCATTGCACAAAGGTTAGAAGGGGTACCGTATCCCCGGATAACATGTATGGATAGCGTACACATTCAAAATATATGTCTATAAAGCATGAGGCAGGCTCAGACGGTGTTAGGCCCAGTATGGATTGCACGTCATTGCACAAAGGTTAGAAAGGGTACCGTATCCCTGGATAACATGTATGGATAGCGTACACATTCAAAATATATGTCTATAAAGCATGAGGCAGGCTCAGACGGTGTTAGGCCCAGTATGGATTGCACGTCATTGCACAAAGGTTAGAAGGGGTACCGTATCCCCGGATAACATGTATGGATAGCGTACACATTCAAAATATATGTCTATACAGCATGAGGCAGGCTCAGACGGTGTTAGGCCCAGTATGGATTGCACGTCATTGCACAAAGGTTAGAAGGGGTACCGTATCCCCGGATAACATGTATGGATAGTGTACACATTCAAAATATATGTCTATAAAGCATGAGGCAGGCTCAGACGGTGTTAGGCCCAGTATGGATTGCACGTCATTGCACAAAGGTTAGAAAGGGTACCGTATCCCTGGATAACATGTATGGATAGCGTACACATTCAAAATATATGTTTATACAGCATGAGGCAGGCTCAGATGGTGTTAGGCCCAGTATGGATTGCACGTCATTGCACAAAGGTTAGAAGGGGTACCGTATCCCCGGATAACATGTATGGATAGCGTACACATTCAAAATATATGTCTATACAGCATGAGGCAGGCTCAGACGGTGTTAGGCCCAGTATGGATTGCACGTCATTGCACAAAGGTTAGAAGGGGTACCGTATCCCCGGATAACATGTATGGATAGCGTACACATTCAAAATATATGTCTATACAGCATGAGGCAGGCTCAGACGGTGTTAGGCCCAGTATGGATTGCACGTCATTGCACAAAGGTTAGAAGGGGTACCGTATCCCCGGATAACATGTATGGATAGCGTACACATTCAAAATATATGTCTATACAGCATGAGGCAGGCTCAGACGGTGTTAGGCCCAGTATGGATTGCACGTCATTGCACAAAGGTTAGAAAGGGTAGCGTATCCCTGGATAACATGTATGGATAGCGTACACATTCAAAATATATGTCTATACAGCATGAGGCAGGCTCAGACGGTGTTAGGCCCAGTATGGATTGCACGTCATTGCACAAAGGTTAGAAAGGGTACCGTATCCCTGGATAACATGTATGGATAGCGTACACATTCAAAATATATGTCTATACAGCATGAGGCAGGCTCAGACGGTGTTAGGCCCAGTATGGATTGCACGTCATTGCACAAAGGTTAGAAGGGGTACCGTATCCCCGGATAACATGTATGGATAGCGTACACATTCAAAATATATGTCTATACAGCATGAGGCAGGCTCAGACGGTGTTAGGCCCAGTATGGATTGCACGTCATTGCACAAAGGTTAGAAGGGGTACCGTATCCCCGGATAACATGTATGGATAGCGTACACATTCAAAATATATGTCTATACAGCATGAGGCAGGCTCAGACGGTGTTAGGCCCAGTATGGATTGCACGTCATTGCACAAAGGTTAGAAGGGGTACCGTATCCCCGGATAACATGTATGGATAGCGTACACATTCAAAATATATGTCTCAGGAGGCAGGCTCAGACGGTGTCAGGCACAGTATGGATTTGACGGCCCAGATTACACAGCGGAGGAGCAGGGAGAGATAAAGATTGCAAATGCTGGGGCCCTGGCCAAGCAAGGGGGGCCCACTCGTGGTGTGCACCACCGCCGTCAGAGACACTTGATTGCACTATGAGGGACCCTGTGCCAGTGCCCGCGCCCAAGAGTCGGCCTACCCACCTGTCCCGGGCAACGGCACTCGCACGGTGTCGTGCGCTAGGTGGTGACCCCGGCCATGGGGGGGGAGGCAGCACAGTTAGGGAGTTTTAGAAAGTGGCATATGTTGATGTTGGACATTCAACTGATGCAAAAGGCGAAATAGGTGAAGTACCAGGAAGAGGTGGACCAAAGCAAGCCATTTTTCTGTCACCCTATGTGTCATCAGGGGAAGGTGGGACAAAATACTTGGAAACCCATGCGTGGTTCATTTTAATGAAGGTTAGATCATCCACATTTTGGGTTGACAGACGGGTCCTTTTTTCTGTCAGGATTGATCCATCTGCACTGAAGACTCTTTCCGATAGCACACTTGCAGCTGGGCAAGCGAGCTCCTGTAAGGCATATTGGGCCAATTCAGGCCAGGTGTCCAGTTTAGCGGCCCAATAGTCAAAGGGGAATGACCTGTGTGGGAGAACATCGATATGGGAGGAAAAGTAGTTTGTAACCATAGTTGACAACTGCTGTCTCCTGTCACTTTCCATCGATGCAGTATTACCAGTTGTGTGAGCGGTATTTGAAAAATCAGTCCACAACATTGTCATGAAACCCGTCTCCAACGCCACTTCTGCTGTGTGCACCACGAACACCTCTGCCAAGCTGCCCCCGGCCCGTACGGCTCGTGTGAGAACCATCACCGCTGCTGTGTGCTGGGAATGCCTCAAGCAACCGATTTACCAGAGTTGCTTGTTTATTAGCCAATATTAGGTCAAGGTTCTCCTGTGGCATGATGTTTTGTAATTTGCCTTTATAGCGTGGATCCAGGATGCTGGCCAACCAGTAGTCGTCATCGTTCATCATTTTGGCAATGCGGGGGTCCCTTTTTAGGATCCGCAAGGCATAATCTGACATGTGGGCCAATGTTCCCGGTGTCAATGATACACTGCGAGTGCTGGGTGGAGGAGCACTTTCTGGCAAATCCACATCCCTCCAGTCACGCACAAACCCTGTACCAGACCTTGCCATGCCAACATTTTCACTTGCCCCACGAGATGCATCCTCCTCCCCTAAGTAATCATCCCCATCATCCTCCTCCTCCTCCTCCTCTTCTTCCTCCACCTCGTCCAGGAGAGGTCCCTGAGCAGACAATGGCTGAATGTCATCAAGGATTCCCTCCTCCTCTTCCTCCTCATCAACATTGGCTGCAGATGCCTGCTCCTTAAGGTGCGTCAAAGTTTGCATGAGCAGACGCATAAGTGGGATGCTCATGCTTAGGATGGCGTCGTCTGCGCTTACCAGCCGTGTGCATTCCTCAAAACACTGAAGGACTTTACAAAGGTCTTTCAGGTTCGACCACTGCACGCCTGTCAACTCCATGTCTGCTCTCAAAGTGCCTGGCCGTGTATCCTCCCACAAATGCATTATGGCCTGCCTCTGCTCGCACAGCCGCTCCACCATGTGCAGGGTGGAGTTCCACCTTGTTGCAATGTCGATAATGAGGCGGTGGTTGGGAAGGTGGAGCAATCGCTGCAGCTTCTGCATACGAACGGAGTGTACAGGCGACCGGCGGATGTGCGCGCACAGTCTTCGCACCTTCTGGAGCAGGGCTGTTAACTCCGGATAATTTTTGAGGAAGCACTGCACCACCAGGTTCAAGGTGTGAGCCAAGCAAGGTATGTGGCTAAGTTTTGAAAGGGCTATGGCTGCCACAAAATTACGGCCGTTATCACTAACTACCTTGCCTGCCTCAAGATGTACACTGCCCAGCCATGACTCAGTTTGTCGCTTCAAGTACTCGGCCAGCACCTCGGTGTGTCTGTCGCCCAAACACATCATCTGCAACACAGCCTGCTGACGCTTTCCACTAGCTGCTCGATAGGGGGACACATCGTGTGCAACAGTGGCAGCTGCAGATGGAGTGCTCGTACGACTGCGCTCTGTGGACGAGCTGTCGCTTCTGGAGGAGGAGGAGGAGGGTCGAACGCCTACAGCCAACTGTTTCCTATACCGTGGGCTAGGCAGCACTGTCCCACCACCGCTGTCCCCTGTGGACCCTGCATCCACCACATTAACCCAGTGCGCAGTGATGGACACGTAACGGCCCTGGCCATGCCGACTGGACCATGCATCATTTGTGAGGTGCACCTTTCCGCTCACTGACTGCTTGAGTGCATGGACAATGCGGTCTTTCACATGATGGTGGAAGGCTGGGATGGCTTTTCGAGAGAAGAAGTGGCGACTGGGTAGGTCATAGCGTGGTACTGCATAGGCCATGAGTTCGCGGAAAGCTGTGCTTTCCACCAACCGAAAGTGCATCATCTCAAACGAGATTAGTTTGGCAATGTGGGCGTTCAAACCCAGTGTACGCGGATGAGAGACTGAGTACTTTCTTGACCTACTCATAGTGTCTGGGAGGGTGAGCTGGACTTGAGAGCTGCATATGGTGGAAGTAGCGGTGGACAGGGCGGACTGAGAGAGGGTTGATGATGGTGATGGAGTTGGTGTTCTTTCTGATGGCCTAGAATCAGTCTTTCGTTGAAATAACAGTGGGATTCCCTGACTGCTGTGGCCTTGCAACGACACCTCAACATTTGCTGCTGTGCTAACCGGTGGGCTTACAGTGGGGGAAACAATGTAGCGTTGCTGACTACCTTCGTTGTGATCAGTTGCACATGTGGCACTTGAGGTTTGGTGTTGTGTCCACGCTTGCAAGTGCATGCTGGTTAAATGTCTAAGCATGCAACTGGTATTCAAATTTTTCAGATTTTTCCCTCGGCTAAAGGTCTTTGCGCACTTCTTACAGATAACCTTGGCCTGATCATGAGGATTTTGTTCAAAAAAGTGCCACACTGCACTCTTCCTACTTTGGCAGACATTTTGCGGCCTAGCACGCTGTGATCTTTTGACCCTCTGGACAAGCTGTCCAGCAACTCTTTTGATGTTTGGAACCTGTCTTTGGAGTGCTCCGGGCCTGCCAGATAACAGCTGTTGCGATGTCGATGTCTGCTGTGGATGCTCCTCATCTGAGCTATTGGAAGCAGCACCCTCTTCCCCCAATGGATGCCAATCTGGGTCAACAACTGGGTCATCCATCACCTCCTCTTCTATGTCATGTGCACCTTTCTCTGTGTCACCGTGTATGGTGGTATAGTGTGCGGGAAGGGGCACCTGAGTCTCATCAGGGTCAAAATCTGGCTCTGTACACTGCGAGGACAATGTAGTGCTCTGAGTGAATGTACCAGCAGAATCATCCATCAGCGGCTGTGCATCAGTGCACTCCATGTCAGATTCATCTTGGCCTGGGTAATTCACCATTTGACTTGATAATCCAGGCATGGTATGTGAAAACAGCTCCATGGAGTAATCAGTAGTATGGCCTGCGTCATCCTTCAATCTTGGTTGGGGTGAAGGACACAAGGAAAGGTGTGGTTCATGAACATGAGCCTCCAATGACGACTCAGTGCTTTTACTTTTTACAACTGAAGAAGAGGAGGCGATAGAGCTGGAGGCTGAGTCAGCAATGTAAGACAAAACTTTTTCCTGATGCTCTGCCTTTAAAAGCGGTTTGCCAACTCCTAGAAAACTAAGCGTTCGAGGCCTTATGTAGCCAGACGATGACGCAGGGTCAGCACCTCCTGCATTCGGTCCTATTTTGCTCTTGCCACTACCATCAGATCCACCACCAACACCATCATTACCAGCTGCCAACCCCCGCCCAATTCCACGGCCTCTTCCACCAGCCTTCCTCATTTTTGGTAGAAATGTAGACAAAATCCAACAAACTATATAGTAATGTAAAACAAGGTACAAGGTGTCTATAGGACAGGGGAGTTTTAGAATTTCTGCACACACTTGTGGACAGTGGACACTTGTGGATTGTGTGCGGCCCACTGATATCTGAGCGCTATGTGACACGCTCGATGGCACAGCTGCCTGTGACCAAAGTGACGAGAGGATAATGGAGATTTTGAATCTCTGCGTACACTTGTGGACAGTGGACACTTGTGGATTGTGTGCGGCCCACTGATATCTGAGCGCTATGTGACACGCTCGATGGCACAGCTGCCTGTGACCAAAGTGACGAGAGGATAATGGAGATTTTGAATCTCTGCGTACACTTTTGGACACTGGACACTTGTGGATTGTGTGCGGCCCACTGATATCTGAGGGCTATGTGACACGCTCGATGGCACAGCTGCCTGTGACCAAAGTGACGAGAGGATAATGGAGATTTTGAATCTCTGCGTACACTTGTGGACAGTGGACACTTGTGGATTGTGTGCGGCCCACTGATAACTGAGCGCTATGTGACACGCTCGATGGCACAGCTGCCTGTGACCAAAGTGACGAGAGGATAATGGAGATTGTGAATCTCTGCGTACACTTTTGGACACTGGACACTTGTGGATTGTGTGCGGCCCACTGATATCTGAGCGCTATGTGACACGCTCGATGGCACAGCTGCCTGTGACCAAAGTGACGAGAGGATAATGGAGATTTTGAATCTCTGCGTACACTTTTGGACAGTGGACACTTGTGGATTGTGTGCGGCCCACTGATATCTGAGCGCTATGTGACACGCTCGATGGCACAGCTGCCTGTGACCAAAGTGACGAGAGGATAATGGAAATTTTGAATCTCTGCGTACACTTGTGGACAGTGGACACTTGTGGATTGTGTGCGGCCCACTGATATCTGAGCACTATGTGACACGCTCGATGGCACAGCTGCCTGTGACCAAAGTGACGAGAGGATAATGGAGATTTTGAATCTCTGCGTAAACTTGTGGACAGTGGACACTTGTGGATTGTGTGCGGCCCACTGATATCTGAGCGCTATGTGACACGCTCGATGGCACAGCTGCCTGTGACCAAAGTGACGAGAGGATAATGGAGATTTTGAATCTCTGCGTACACTTGTGGACAGTGGACACTTGTGGATTGTGTGCGGCCCACTGATATCTGAGCGCTATGTGACACGCTCGATGGCACAGCTGCCTGTGACCAAAGTGACGAGAGGATAATGGAGATTTTGAATCTCTGCGTACACTTTTGGACACTGGCCACTTGTGGATTGTGTGCGGCCCACTGATATCTGAGCGATATGTGACACGCTCGATGGCACAGCTGCCTGTGGCCAAAGTGACGAGAGGATAATGGAGATTTTGAATCTCTGCGTACACTTGTGGACAGTGGACACTTGTGGATTGTGTGCGGCCCACTGATATCTGAGCGCTATGTGACACGCTCGATGGCACAGCTGCCTGTGACCAAAGTGACGAGAGGATAATGGAGATTTTGAATCTCTGCGTACACTTTTGGACACTGGACACTTGTGGATTGTGTGCGGCCCACTGATATCTGAGCGCTATGTGACACGCTCGATGGCACAGCTGCCTGTGACCAAAGTGACGAGAGGATAATGGAGATTTTGAATCTCTGCGTACACTTTGGACACTGGACACTTGTGGATTGTGTGCGGCCCACTGATATCTGAGCGCTATGTGACACGCTCGATGGCACAGCTGCCTGTGACCAAAGTGACGAGAGGATAATGGAGATTTTGAATCTCTGCGTACACTTTTGGACACTGGACACTTGTGGATTGTGTGCGGCCCACTGATATCTGAGCGCTATGTGACACGCTCGATGGCACAGCTGCCTGTGACCAAAGTGTCGAGAGGATAATGGAGATTTTGAATCTCTGCGTACACTTTTGGACACTGGACACTTGTGGATTGTGTGCGGCCCACTGATATCTGAGCGCTATGTGACACGCTCGATGGCACAGCTGCCTGTGACCAAAGTGACGAGAGGATAATGGAGATTTTGAATCTCTGCGTACACTTTGGACACTGGACACTTGTGGATTGTGTGCGGCCCACTGATATCTGAGCGCTATGTGACACGCTCGATGGCACAGCTGCCTGTGACCAAAGTGACGAGAGGATAATGGAGATTTTGAATCTCTGTGTACACTTTTGGACACTGGACACTTGTGGATTGTGTGCGGCCCACTGATATCTGAGCGCTATGTGACACGCTCGATGGCACAGCTGCCTGTGACCAAAGTGACGAGAGGATAATGGAGATTTTGAATCTCTGCGTACACTTTTGGACACTGGACACTTGTGGATTGTGTGCGGCCCACTGATATCTGAGCGCTATGTGACACGCTCGATGGCACAGCTGCCTGTGACCAAAGTGACGAGAGGATAATGGAGATTTTGAATCTCTGCGTACACTTTTGGACAGTGGACACTTGTGGATTGTGTGCGGCCCACTGATATCTGAGCGCTATGTGACACGCTCAATGGCACAGCTGCCTGTGACCAAAGTGACGAGAGGATAATGGAGATTTTGAATCTCTGCGTACACTTGTGGACAGTGGACACTTGTGGATTGTGTGCGGTCCACTGATATCTGAGCGCTATGTGACACGCTCGATGGCACAGCTGCCTGTGACCAAAGTGACGAGAGGATAATGGAGATTTTGAATCTCTGCGTACACTTGTGGACAGTGGACACTTGTGGATTGTGTGCGGCCCACTGATATCTGAGCGCTATGTGACACGCTCGATGGCACAGCTGCCTGTGACCAAAGTGATGAGAGGATAATGGAGATTTTGAATCTCTGCGTACACTTTTGGACACTGGACACTTGTGGATTGTGTGCGGCCCACTGATATCTGAGCGCTATGTGACACGCTCGATGGCACAGCTGCCTGTGACCAAAGTGACGAGAGGATAATGGAGATTTTGAATCTCTGCGTACACTTTTGGACACTGGACACTTTTGGATTGTGTGCGGCCCACTGATATCTGAGCGCTATGTGACACGCTCGATGGCACAGCTTCCTGTGACCAAAGTGACGAGAGGATAATGGAGATTTTGAATCTCTGCGTACACTTGTGGACAGTGGACACTTGTGGATTGTGTGCGGCCCACTGATATCTGAGCGCTATGTGACATGCTCGATGGCACAGCTGCCTGTGACCAAAGTGACGAGAGGATAATGGAGATTTTGAATCTCTGCGTACACTTTTGGACACTGGACACTTGTGGATTGTGTGCGGCCCACTGATATCTGAGCGCTATGTGACACGCTCGATGGCACAGCTGCCTGTGACCAAAGTGACGAGAGGATAATGGAGATTTTGAATCTCTGCGTACACTTTTGGACAGTGGACACTTGTGGATTGTGTGCGGCCCACTGATATCTGAGCGCTATGTGACACGCTCGATGGCACAGCTGCCTGTGACCAAAGTGACGAGAGGATAATGGAGATTTTGAATCTCTGCGTACACTTTTGGACACTGGACACTTGTGGATTGTGTGCGGCCCACTGATATCTGAGCGCTATGTGACACGCTCGATGGCACAGCTGCCTGTGACCAAAGTGACGAGAGGATAATGGAGATTTTGAATCTCTGCGTACACTTTTGGACACTGGACACTTGTGGATTGTCTGCGGCCCACTGATATCTGAGCGCTATGTGACACGCTCGATGGCACAGCTGCCTGTGACCAAAGTGACGAGCGGATAATGGAGATTTTGAATCTCTGCGTACACTTTTGGACACTGGACACTTGTGGATTGTGTGCGGCCCACTGATATCTGAGCGCTATGTGACACGCTCGATGGCACAGCTGCCTGTGACCAAAGTGACGAGAGGATAATGGAGATTTTGAATCTCTGCGTACACTTGTGGACAGTGGACACTTGTGGATTGTGTGCGGCCCACTGATATCTGAGCGCTATGTGACACGCTCGATGGCACAGCTGCCTGTGACCAAAGTGACGAGAGGATAATGGAGATTTTGAATCTCTGCGTACACTTTTGGACACTGGACACTTGTGGATTGTGTGCGGCCCACTGATATCTGAGCGCTATGTGACACGCTCGATGGCACAGCTGCCTGTGACCAAAGTGACGAGAGGATAATGGAGATTTTGAATCTCTGCGTACACTTTTGGACAGTGGATACTTGTGGATTGTGTGCGGCCCACTGATATCTGAGCGCTATGTGACACGCTCGATGGCACAGCTGCCTGTGACCAAAGTGACGAGAGGATAATGGAGATTTTGAATCTCTGCGTACACTTGTGGACAGTGGACACTTGTGGATTGTGTGCGGCCCACTGATATCTGAGCGCTATGTGACACGCTCGATGGCACAGCTGCCTGTGACCAAAGTGACGAGAGGATAATGGAGATTTTGAATCTCTGCGTACACTTTTGGACACTGGACACTTGTGGATTGTGTGCGGCCCACTGATATCTGAGCGCTAGGTGACACGCTCGATGGCACAGCTGCCTGTGACCAAAGTGACGAGAGGATAATGGAGATTTTGAATCTCTGCGTACACTTTTGGACACTGGACACTTGTGGATTGTGTGCAGCCCACTGATATCTGAGCGCTATGTGACACGCTCGATGGCACAGCTGCCTGTGACCAAAGTGACGAGAGGATAATGGAGATTTTGAATCTCTGCGTGCACTTGTGGACAGTGGACACTTGTGGATTGTGTGCGGCCCACTGATATCTGAGCGCTATGTGACACGCTCGATGGCACAGCTGCCTGTGACCAAAGTGACGAGAGGATAATGGAGATTTTGAATCTCTGCGTACACTTTTGGACACTGGACACTTGTGGATTGTGTGCGGCCCACTGATATCTGAGCGCTATGTGACACGCTCGATGGCACAGCTGCCTGTGACCAAAGTGACGAGAGGATAATGGAGATTTTGAATCTCTGCGTACACTTTTGGACAGTGGATACTTGTGGATTGTGTGCAGCCCACTGATATCTGAGCGCTATGTGACACGCTCGATGGCACAGCTGCCTGTGACCAAAGTGACGAGAGGATAATGGAGATTTTGAATCTCTGCGTGCACTTGTGGACAGTGGACACTTGTGGATTGTGTGCGGCCCACTGATATCTGAGCGCTATGTGACACGCTCGATGGCACAGCTGCCTGTGACCAAAGTGACGAGAGGATAATGGAGATTTTGAATCTCTGCGTACACTTTTGGACACTGGACACTTGTGGATTGTGTGCGGCCCACTGATATCTGAGCGCTATGTGACACGCTCGATGGCACAGCTGCCTGTGACCAAAGTGACGAGAGGATAATGGAGATTTTGAATCTCTGCGTACACTTTTGGACAGTGGATACTTGTGGATTGTGTGCGGCCCACTGATATCTGAGCGCTATGTGACACGCTCGATGGCACAGCTGCCTGTGACCAAAGTGACGAGAGGATAATGGAGATTTTGAATCTCTGCGTACACTTGTGGACAGTGGACACTTGTGGATTGTGTGCGGCCCACTGATATCTGAGCGCTATGTGACACGCTCGATGGCACAGCTGCCTGTGACCAAAGTGACGAGAGGATAATGGAGATTTTGAATCTCTGCGTACACTTTTGGACACTGGACACTTGTGGATTGTGTGCGGCCCACTGATATCTGAGCGCTAGGTGACACGCTCGATGGCACAGCTGCCTGTGACCAAAGTGACGAGAGGATAATGGAGATTTTGAATCTCTGCGTACACTTTTGGACACTGGACACTTGTGGATTGTGTGCAGCCCACTGATATCTGAGCGCTATGTGACACGCTCGATGGCACAGCTGCCTGTGACCAAAGTGACGAGAGGATAATGGAGATTTTGAATCTCTGCGTACACTTTTGGACACTGGACACTTGTGGATTGTGTGCGGCCCACTGATATCTGAGCGCTATGTGACACGCTCGATGGCACAGCTGCCTGTGACCAAAGTGACGAGAGGATAATGGAGATTTTGAATCTCTGCGTACACTTTTGGACACTGGACACTTGTGGATTGTGTGCGGCCCACTGATATCTGAGCGCTATGTGACACGCTCGATGGCACAGCTGCCTGTGACCAAAGTGACGAGAGGATAATGGAGATTTTGAATCTCTGCGTACTCTTTTGGACACTGGACACTTGTGGATTGTGTGCGGCCCACTGATATCTGAGCACTATGTGACACGCTCGATGGCACAGCTGCCTGTGACCAAAGTGACGAGAGGATAATGGAGATTTTGAATCTCTGCGTACACTTTTGGACAGTGGACACTTGTGGATTGTGTGCGGCCCACTGATATCTGAGCGCTATGTGACACGCTCGATGGCACAGCTGCCTGTGACCAAAGTGACGAGAGGATAATGGAGATTTTGAATCTCTGCGTACACTTGTGGACAGTGGACACTTGTGGATTGTGTGCGGCCCACTGATATCTGAGCGCTATGTGACACGCTCGATGGCACAGCTGCCTGTGACCAAAGTGACGAGAGGATAATGGAGATTTTGAATCTCTGCGTACAATTTTGGACACTGGACACTTGTGGATTGTGTGCGGCCCACTGATATCTGAGCGCTATGTGACACGCTCGATGGCACAGCTGCCTGTGACCAAAGTGACGAGAGGATAATGGAGATTTTGAATCTCTGCGTTCACTTTTGGACACTGGACACTTGTGGATTGTGTGCGGCCCACTGATATCTGAGCGCTATGTGACACGCTCGATGGCACAGCTGCCTGTGACCAAAGTGACGAGAGGATAATGGAGATTTTGAATCTCTGCGTACACTTTTGGACACTGGACACTTGTGGATTGTGTGCGGCCCACTGATATCTGAGCGCTATGTGACACGCTCGATGGCACAGCTGCCTGTGACCAAAGTGACGAGAGGATAATTGAGATTTTGAATCTCTGCGTACACTTGTGGACAGTGGACACTTGTGGATTGTGTGCGGCCCACTGATATCTGAGCGCTATGTGACACGCTCGATGGCACAGCTGCCTGTGACCAAAGTGAAGAGAGGATAATGGAGATTTTGAATCTCTGCGTACACTTTTGGACACTGGACACTTGTGGATTGTGTGCGGCCCACTGATATCTGAGCGCTAAGTGACACGCTCGATGGCACAGCTGCCTGTGACCAAAGTGACGAGAGGATAATGGAGATTTTGAATCTCTGCGTACACTTTTGGACACTGGACACTTGTGGATTGTGTGCGGCCCACTGATATCTGAGCGCTATGTGACACGCTCGATGGCACAGCTGCCTGTGACCAAATTGACGAGAGGATAATGGAGATTTTGAATCTCTGCGTACACTTTTGGACACTGGACACTTGTGGATTGTGTGCGGCCCACTGATATCTGAGCGCTATGTGACACGCTCGATGGCACAGCTGCCTGTGACCAAAGTGACGAGAGGATAATGGAGATTTTGAATCTCTGCGTACACTTGTGGACAGTGGACACTTGTGGATTGTGTGCGGCCCACTGATATCTGAGCGCTATGTGACACGCTCGATGGCACAGCTGCCTGTGACCAAAGTGACGAGAGGATAATGGAGATTTTGAATCTCTGCGTACACTTTTGGACACTGGACACTTGTGGATTGTGTGCGGCCCACTGATATCTGAGCGCTATGTGACACGCTCGATGGCACAGCTGCCTGTGACCAAATTGACGAGAGGATAATGGAGATTTTGAATCTCTGCGTACACTTTTGTACACTGGACACTTGTGGATTGTGTGCGGCCCACTGATATCTGAGCGCTATGTGACACGCTCGATGGCACAGCTGCCTGTGACCAAAGTGACGAGAGGATAATGGAGATTTTGAATCTCTGCGTACACTTTTGGACACTGGACACTTGTGGATTGTGTGCGGCCCACTGATATCTGAGCGTTATGTGACACGCTCGATGGCACAGCTGCCTGTGACCAAAGTGACGAGAGGATAATGGAGATTTTGAATCTCTGCGTACACTTTTGGACACTGGACACTTGTGGATTGTGTGCGGCCCACTGATATCTGAGCGCTATGTGACACGCTCGATGGCACAGCTGCCTGTGACCAAAGTGACGAGAGGATAATGGAGATTTTGAATCTCTGCGTACACTTTTGGACAGTGGACACTTGTGGATTGTGTGCGGCCCACTGATATCTGAGCGCTATGTGACACGCTCGATGGCACAGCTGCCTGTGACCAAAGTGACGAGAGGATAATGGAGATTTTGAATCTCTGCGTACACTTTTGGACAGTGGACACTTGTGGATTGTGTGCGGCCCACTGATATCTGAGCGCTATGTGACACGCTCGATGGCACAGCTGCCTGTGACCAAAGTGACGAGAGGATAATGGAGATTTTGAATCTCTGCGTACACTTTTGGACACTGGACACTTGTGGATTGTGTGCGGCCCACTGATATCTGAGCGCTATGTGACACGCTCGATGGCACAGCTGCCTGTGACCAAAGTGACGAGAGGATAATGGAGATTTTAAATCTCTGCGTACACTTTTGGACACTGGACACTTGTGGATTGTGTGCGGCCCACTGATATCTGAGCGCTATGTGACACGCTCGATGGCACAGCTGCCTGTGACCAAAGTGACGAGAGGATAATGGAGATTTTGAATCTCTGCGTACACTTTTGGACACTGGACACTTGTGGATTGTGTGCGGCCCACTGATATCTGAGCGCTATGTGACACGCTCGATGGCACAGCTGCCTGTGACCAAAGTGACGAGAGGATAATGGAGATTTTGAATCTCTGCGTACACTTGTGGACAGTGGACACTTGTGGATTGTGTGCGGCCCACTGATATCTGAGCGCTATGTGACACGCTCGATGGCACAGCTGCCTGTGACCAAAGTGACGAGAGGATAATGGAGATTTTGAATCTCTGCGTACACTTGTGGACAGTGGACACTTGTGGATTGTGTGCGGCCCACTGATATCTGAGCGCTATGTGACACGCTCGATGGCACAGCTGCCTGTGACCAAAGTGACGAGAGGATAAGGGAGATTGGATTGCTTTTAAAAAAGCAGTTTGCGGAGCAGTGGGTAAACAGCAATGCCAGCGTGTCAGGAAGCCTTAAAAGGCAGCCCAACAACCAACACCACTGATACACCACAATATAGCCTCCCCTTGCACTGCACACACAGTGACTTGTGTGTTGTGCAGGCCAAATCGCTAGCAGCAGAAGCAGTTTTTTTGTCTTCTTCCCTGCCTAACGCTCTCCCTACAGAATCAGCAGCAACCTCTCCCTATACTAAGATCGGCAGAAGTAAGATGGCGGTCGGCGTGCACGCCCTTTTATACCCCCTGTGACGCCCACCAAAGCAAGCCAATCACTTGCATGCCCTTCTGAAAGATGGTGGTGACCCGTGCCTATGTCATCACGTTGCCCACAGTGTCCGTGGATCCTGATTGGCTGAAAAAGAGCGCAAAACAAACTTTTGAAACGCGACTTTGGCGCGTAAGTCGCCGACCTCATGGCCGACCTCATCCTAGGGTCGGGTTTCGTTTCATGAAGGTATATATAGCATAGTTTAAACATTAAAAATCTGTGTGTATATTTCCGGAGTCCGACAAAGACACTAACAGCCTCAGTATGTATTAGACAAGAATCTAAAAAGTAGAAAAAGGGTTATGTATTCGAAGCATACACCAGTATACACTGTTGGGGTATTTTTCAATCTACATATATATTTCAGTCTCAGTAAGACAGTCCAGACTCTCCGCAAGAGGAAACGAGATGGATACAAGTACAGACAGAAAGTCGACTGATTGCATAAATTTTAGAATTACTAATCACGGTAAAAACTCCCGGGAGAATTCTCAGAGGCGATGCTGACCCTCAATTACTTTGTCTGTGGAGACAACGAAAACAGTTCTTGTGAAGAAAGGTTTGCTGTATCGCAGTACCGTGGAACCCATCGTTACTCATCTCCATCAAATTGTGATCACAGGCACAGATGTAGACATTGTCCTCACTGCCTATCATGATCTGTCAGGTAACTTTAGAGTGCAAAAGACACAAGCCACAGGCTGTAGGCGATTCTATTGGATTGGCATGAGAGGACACATTTAAAAATGTGGGCAGGAATGTCACACGTCTGTGAGTCGGAAAACCGCGAAAGCTGATGATAAACCACCACTGCGTCTCATTGTGAGTCAACGTCCATAAAAAATGGAAGCCATTGGTCATCTGAAGATAGAGCCCAGCAGGACAGGGCATAGCTATGTCTTGACCATCATCTATCATTTCACCAAATTTGTCTTGGCAGTCCCGGTGAAGTATTTAACAGGCCAGACTACACAGTGGTGGATCAGGGAGAGGTAAGTATTGCAAGTGCTGGTGCCCTGAGCAAGCAGGGGGGCCCACTCGTGGGCAGTGGTACTGGCACAGGGCCCCTCATAGTATGCCGGTGTGTCTGACGGCGGGTGTGCACCTCCACCGTCAGAGACACTTGATTCTACTGAAGGACCTTGTGCCAGTGCTGTTGCCAAAGAGTGTGCCCACCCACCTGTCCAGGGCAACGGCACTCACACGGGTGCGTGCGCCAGGTGGTGACCCCGGCCCTGTGGGGGGAGACAGCCCAGTTAGGGGGGGTGGAAAAAATGGCATATGTTGATGTTGGACTTTCAGCAGCTGCAAATGGAGTAATTGGAGAAGTCTGCAGAAGAGGAGGACAAAAGCAAGCCATTTTTCTGGCAACCTACGTGTCAGCAGGAGAGGGTGGGACAAAATCCTTTGAAACTTATGCATGGTTCATTTTAATGAAGGTTAGATCATCAACATTTTGGGTCGACAGACGGGTCCTTTTTTCTGTCAGGATTGATCCAGCAGCACTGAAGACTCGTTCAGGTAACACACTAGCAGTAGGGCAAGCGAGCTCCTGTAAGGCATATTGTGCCAATTCAGGCCAGGTGTCAAGTTTACTGGCCCAATAGTCAAAAGGGAATGACCGGTGAGGGAGAACATCGATATGGGAGGAGAAGTAGTTTGTTACCATAGTTGACAACTGCTGTCTCCTGTCACTTTCGATCGATGCAGTATTACCAGTCGTGTGAGCGGTACTTGAAAGATCAGTCCACAACATAGTCATGAAACCCCTGTCTTCAACACCACTTCTGATGTGTGCAGCACCAACACCTCTTCCAAGTTGCCCCCAGCCCCTACAGCTCGTGTGACAACCATCACCGCTGCTGTGTGCTGGGATTGCCTCAACCAACCGGTTTACCAGAGTTGCTTGTTTGCTAGCCAATATTAGGTCAAGGTTCTCCCTGAGCAGACAATGGCTGACTGTCATCAAGGCTTCCCTCCTCCTCTTCCTCCTCGGCTGCAGACGCCTGCTCCTTAATGTGTGTCAAAGTTTGCATGTCAGTATTAGGAATAAATTCTTGGACTTTTGTGCGCTGCCAGATGAATTCACCAATCCAATATTTAGGAAAAAAGATTAATTCATTTATTTCCCAACGCGTTTCGAAATGTATACCATTTCTTCATCAGGGGATGACAGATATATTGTCATCCCCTGATGAAGAAATGGTATACATTTCGAAACGCGTTGGGAAATAAATGAATTAATCTTTTTTCCTAAATATTGGATTGGTGAATTCATCTGGCAGCGCACAAAAGTCCAAGAATTTATTCCTAATACTGATGTGTAAGCGGTCACAGAGCTGACCTTTGGACGTGCAGCAAGCAGATTACTGATCCTACATGCTTGAATTTCTCTTGAAAAGGGTGAGTACAATCTAAATTATTTTTCCAGCATTAAACCCGGATAAGACCCTATTGCGCTCTTTGTGTTCCTTTAGTTTTGACACTTTTTAAAGTTTGCATGAGCAGACGCATAAGTGGGATGCTCATGCTTATGATGGCGTCGTCTGCGCTTACCAGCCGTGTGCATTCCTCAAAACACTGAAGGACTTTACAGAGGTCTTTCAGCTTCGACCACTGCACACCAGAAAACGCCATGTCTGCCTGCAAACTGCCTGCACGTTTATCCTCCCACAAATGAATTACAGCCTGCCTCTGTTCGCACAGCCTCTGAACCATGTGCAGGGTGGAGTTCCACCTTGTTGCAGCGTAGATAATTAGGCGGTGCTTGGGAAGGTGGAGCAATCGCTGCAGCTTCTGCATACGACTGGAGTGTATGGGCGACCAGCGGATGTGCGAGCACAGTCTTCGCACCTTATGGAGCAGGGGTGTTAACTTCGGGTAATTATTGAGGAAGCACTGCACCACCAAGTTCAAGGTGTGAGCCAGGCAAGGTATGTGTCTGAGTTTTGAAAGGGCTATGGCTGCCACAAAATTATCACTAACTACCTTACCTGCCTCAAGATGTAGACTGCCCAGCCATGACTCAGTTTGTCGCTGCAACTAGTCGGCCAGTACCTCAGCGGTGTGTCTGTTGTCGCCCAAACACATCATCATCAACACAGCCTGCTGACGCTTACCACTAGCTGTTCGATAGTGGGACAACTCGTGCGCAACACTGGCAGCTGCGGATGGAGTGCTCGTGCGACTGCGCTCTGTGGACGAGCTTTCGCTTCTGGAGGAGGAAGAGGGTCGAACGCCTAGAGCCAACTGTTTCCTATGCCGTGGGATAGGCAGCACTGTCCCTCCGCCGCTGTCCCCTGTGGACCCTGCATCCACCACATTAACCCAGTGCGCAGTGATGGACACGTAACGGCCCTGGCCATGCCTACTGCACCATGCATCTGTTGTGAGGTGCACCATTCCACTCACTGATTGCTTGAGTGCATGGACAATGCGGTCTTTCACATGCACGTGGAGGGCTGGGATGGCTTTTTGCAAAAAGAAGTGCCAACTGGGTAGGTCATAGCGTGGTACTGCGTAGGCCATGAGCTCGTGGAAAGCTTTGCTTTCAACCAACCGGTAGGGCATCATCTCTAACGAGATTAGTTTGGCAATGTGGGCATTCAAAGCCAGTGTACGCGGATGAGAGGATGAGTACTTTCTTGTCCTACTCAGAGTCTCTGGTAGGGTGAGCTGGACTTGAGAGCTGCATATGGTGGAACTAGCGGTGGACATGGCGGACTGAGAGAGGGTTGGTGATGGTGATGGTGGTGGTGGTGTTGCTGATGGCCTAGATTCAGTCTTTCGTAGCAATAACAGTGTGATTCCATGACTTCTTTGCATGGACAATGCGGACTTTCACATGCACGTGGAGGGCTGGGATGGCTTTTCGCAAAAAGAAGTGCCGACTGGGTAGGTCATAGCGTGGTACTGCGTAGGACATGAGCTCGCGGAAAGCTTTGCTTTCAACCAACCGGTAGGGCATCATCTCTAACGAGATTAGTTTGGCAATGTGGGCATTCAAAGAAAGTGTACGCGGAGGATGAGTACTTTCTTGTCCTACTCAGAGTCTCTGGTAGGGTGAGCTGGACTTGAGAGCTGCATATGGTGGAACTAGCGGTGGACATGGCGGACTGAGAGAGGGTTGGTGATGGTGATGGTGGTGGTGGTGTTGCTGATGGGCTAGATTCAGTCTTTCGTAGCAATAACAGTGTGATTCCATGACTGCTTTGCCCTTGCGACGACACCTCAACATTTGCTGCTGGTGGTGTGCTAACCGGTGGGTTTACAGTGGGGGAAGCGATGTAGCATTGCTGACTACCTTCATTCGGAGCAGGTGCCCATGTGGTACGTGAGGTTTGGTAGTCCATCCACGCTTGCAAGTGCATGGTGGTAAATGTCTAAGCATGCAACTGGTATTCAAATTTCTCAGATTTTTCCCTCGGCTAAAGGCCTTTGCACACTTCTTACAGATGACTTTTGCCTGATCATTAGGATTTTGTTCAAAAAAGTGCCACACTGCACTCTTCCTACTATGGAAGACATTTTGAGACCTTGCACGCTGTGCTAATTTGACCATCTGGCCAAGCTGTCCTGCAACTCTTTTGGTTTTTGAAACACGTTTTTGGACTGCTACGGTCATGCCAGATAACAGCTGTTGCGATGTCGCTGCCTGCTGCAGATCCTCCTCCTCCACTTCTGAGCTATTGGCAGCGGCACCTTCTTCCCCCAAATGGATGCCAATCTGGGTCAACAACTGGGTCATCCATCACCTCCTCTTCAATTTCATGTGCACCTTCCTCTGTGTCACCATGTAAGGTGGTATAGTATGCGGGAAGGGGCACCTGAGTTTCATCAGGGTCTGATTCTGCCTCAGTACACTGCGAGGACAATGTAGTGCTCTGAGTGAAGGTACCAGCAGAAAAATCTAGCAGTGGCTGACTGGCTGTGCATCAGTGCACCCCATGTCAGATTCATCTTGGACTGGGGAATTTACGATTTGACTTGCTAACCCAGGCATGGTATGAGAAAAGAGCTCCATGGAGTAATCGGTAGTGTGGCCTGCCACATCCTTCACTTTTGGTAGGGGTGAAGGACACAAGGAAAGGTGTTGTTCCAGAGCAGAAGCCTCCACTGATGACTCAGTGCTTTTATTTTTTGAAACTTCAGAAGAGGAGGCGAGAGAGCTGGAGGCTGTGTCAGCAATGTAAGCCAAATCTTGTTCCTGAATCTCTGGCTTTAAAAGTGGTTTACCTACCCCCAGAAAAGAGAGCCTTCGAGGCCTTGTGGAGCCAGACGATGACGCAGGCTCAACACCTCCTGCCTTAGGTGCTATTGTGCTTATGCCACTACCAACAGATGCAACACCACCACCACCATCGGGACCAGCTGGCAACCCCCGCCCACTTCACTGGCATCTTCCACCATACTTCCTCATTTTTTTGAAAATGTACCCAAAATACCACAAGCTATATGGTACTGTAAAACAAGGTAGAAGGTGTATCTACTATTGGTGAGAATTTGAATCTCACTATAGATTTGAGGACGCAGAACTATTGTCTCAGGCCCAGGAGAGATTACACCTCAATGTAACAGGCTTAAATTGGATGGTGTATGACAAGATGGAGGGTGTTTATAGAATTGGTGAGAATTTGAATCTCACTATAGATTTGAGAACGCTGAACTATTGTCTCAGGCCCAGTAGAGATTACACCTCAATGTAACAGGCTGAAATTGGATGGTGTATGACAAGGTGGAGGGTTTCTATAGGATTGGTGAGAATTTGAAACTCCCTATAGATTTGAGGACGCTGAACTATTGTCTCAGGCCCAGTAGAGATTACACTTCAATGTAACAGGCTAAAATTGGATGGTGTATGACAAGGTGGAGGGTGTCTATAGGATTGGTGAGAATTTGAAACTCACTATAGATTTGAGGACGCTGAACTATTGTCTCAGGCCCAGTAGAGATTACACCTCAATGTAACAGTCTGAAATTGGATGGTGTATGACAAGGTGGAGGGTGTCTATAGGATTGGTGAGAATTTGAAACTCACTATAGATTTGAGGACGCTGAACTATTGTCTCAGGCCCAGTAGAGATTACACCTCAATGTAACAGGCTGAAATTGGATGGTGTATGACAAGGTGGAGCGTGTTTATAGTATTGGTGAGAATTTGAATATCACTATAGATTTGAGACAGGAAAGATGTATATCTTTGTACCGTGTTAGCCAGTGGATAGAAAAATATTCAGGATTGAGAGTCCTCAGTAGTTGATACCTTTTAATGGCTAACTGAAAAGATGGTAATACATTGCAAGCTTTCGAGACTACTCAGGTCTCTTCATCAGGCTTGACTAATACAAAATCTGAAGTCACATATTTATGCACAATACAGCCTAGAAAAAATGCAATAGATAAGACAAGTGACGTGAAGAAGAACTATCAATATGGGAGAGGGAGAAACATAAATATAAACATTGGACCAGTTCATAGATAAGGAGTCTGGATGTTTTATGGTCCTCTGATTGGGGTCTAGTTCTGTGTTGCCCCGCAAGGTTTTAAAAGGAAATTCCTTAATTGATGTAAAAAGACATAAATCCATGCGACACATTCATTCCAGCACTGAGAGTGTCAAAGTTCGTCATAAATTTGTACTCCCAAACTTGTCTCTCTCTCTGAGATGTGAAGTTACCATTCAATACCAGTAATTTCATATCCATGCTGCTGTGATCAGGGATACAGAAATGTTTTGCCACAGGTAGATCCATTCTTTTTTCTCTTATTGTGTGACGATGAGCATTCATCCTTGTTCTAAGCTTTTGCCCTGTCTCCCCCACATACAGACCCCCAGTTGGACATTTAGTACAAATAATTAAGTACACCACATTAGATGTAATGCAGGTGAAAGTACCTGGGATCTTGTAGTCCTGATGTGAATTGGGGATCTTTATCTTGTCCGTGGTCATTATAAATGGACAGGTTTTACATTTTTTCTGGTTGCAAGGAAAGGTTCCTCCAGCTGTTGGAGAGGACAGGGAGCTTCTGACAATGATGCTTCTTAAATTTGGGGGCTGCCTAAAACACAGAAGTGGGGGGTCTGGAAAAATGGATTTTAATCGGGCATCTTTTTGTAGTAAAGGTTGTAATTTCCATGCAGCTCCCCTTAGCACCTCCAGATTTGGGTTGTAGGTGACTACTAGAGGCACTCGGTTATTTTCTTCTTTAGCTTTGTAATGTAGCAGGTGATTCCTTGACAATCTGGTGGCTCTTGTAATTTGGTTTTCAATTGTTCTTGGATGGTAACCCTGATTCAAAAAGGTCTTTTTGAGGTGACCAAGGTGTTTGTCTCTATCCATGGGGTTGGAACATATACGATTGTATCTGATGGCTTGGCTATAGATAATAGAGTTCTTTATGTGTTTTGGATGGAAACTGTCCCATTTAAGGTATGTTGGACGGTCGATTGGCTTCTGATACAGGGATGTCTCTATTTCATTGTTTTTTAGCTTAATGATGGTGTCCAAAAAATTAATCTCGGTACTGGAGTAGTTGAGTGTTAAATTGATGGTGGGATGAAATTGATTAAACTGTTCGTGGAACGTCTTTAGCTGTTGCTCAGACTCCGTCCAGATGATTAAAATATCATCAATGAAGCGGTAGTAGGCCAGGGGCCTGATGGGGCATGAGGACAAAAAATCGCTTTCAAGCTTGGCCATGAAAAGATTTGCATACTGTGGAGCCATTTTACTTCCCATAGCTGTGCCAGTCTCCTGTAGATAGATCCTGTTGTCAAATTCAAAGTAATTGTGGGTGAGGATGAATTTTATAAGTTTCACCACAGCATCAGCATCAGTCCCTGTGTTTTGCTGAACTCTGCAGTGATATGGAACAGTATTTCAGGAGACTGCGCCTGAGGGAATATTTCAATGATACAGAAGATTCAGAAAACACTCAGACCGAAGGAAAAGGGATCGTAACAACTAGGAAAAGGTCAGACTGGACACCTCCACCTGGACGCAACCCTCATTTGGATAAATATATAGACTCCTTCAGACACTTGATAAAATCCACAATCATAGACACTAACAGGAGACAAGCATCCAACATCAGTGCCCAGGAGATAAAGGCCATACAGTCTTTAAAAACCAACAAAGAAATCATCATTAAACCTGCTGACAAGGGAGGTGCAATAGTCATGATGAATACGTCAGACTACATGAAGGAAGCAAACAGGCAACTTATGGACACATGCTACTATAGAAAATTGGAGTTGGATCCTACACAGGACTATTACAAGGAACTAAACAAGTTGGTTTCTTGTCTGCCTGACCAGTCCATAAGAGCTGGCGATGATCTGATACCAGAGACTCCAAGAATAGGGACATACTACATGCTTCCCAAAATCCACAAATCTGGAAATCCAGGAAGACCAATTATTTCATGTGTGGGCACCCTCACTGAGCAGGTATCTGGATGGGTAGAGGGTATTCTTAAACCACTGGTGAAGGATACATCCAGCTACATTCAGGACACAACTGACCTATTGAATAAACTAGCAGCAATAGGTCCTCTACCAGAAGGAACCATCCTGGCCACCATGGATGTGGAATCTTTGTACTCTAATATCCCACACCAATATGGTTTACATGCCTGCAAATTCTTCATGGAAAACACAGGGACTGATGCTGATGCTGTGGTGAAACTTATAAAATTCATCCTCACCCACAATTACTTTGAATTTGACAACAGGATCTATCTACAGGAGACTGGCACAGCTATGGGAAGTAAAATGGCTCCACAGTATGCAAATCTTTTCATGGCCAAGCTTGAAAGCGATTTTTTGTCCTCATGCCCCATCAGGCCCCTGGCCTACTACCGCTTCATTGATGATATTTTAATCATCTGGACGGAGTCTGAGCAACAGCTAAAGACGTTCCACGAACAGTTTAATCAATTTCATCCCACCATCAATTTAACACTCAACTACTCCAGTACCGAGATTAATTTTTTGGACACCATCATTAAGCTAAAAACAATGAAATAGAGACATCCCTGTATCAGAAGCCAATCGACCGTCCAACATACCTTAAATGGGACAGTTTCCATCCAAAACACATAAAGAACTCTATTATCTATAGCCAAGCCATCAGATACAATCGTATATGTTCCAACCCCATGGATAGAGACAAACACCTTGGTCGCCTCAAAAAGACCTTTTTGAATCAGGGTTACCATCCAAGAACAATTGAAAACCAAATTACAAGAGCCACCAGATTGTCAAGGAATCACCTGCTACATTACAAAGCTAAAGAAGAAAATAACCGAGTGCCTCTAGTAGTCACCTACAACCCAAATCTGGAGGTGCTAAGGGGAGCTGCACGGAAATTACAACCTTTACTACAAAAAGATGCCCGATTAAAATCCATTTTTCCAGACCCCCCACTTCTGTGTTTTAGGCAGCCCCCAAATTTAAGAAGCATCATTGTCAGAAGCTCCCTGTCCTCTCCAACAGCTGGAGGAACCTTTCCTTGCAACCGGAAAAATGTAAAACCTGTCCATTTATAATGACCACGGACAAGATAAAGATCCCCAATTCACATCAGGACTACAAGATCCCAGGTACTTTCACCTGCATTACATCTAATGTGGTGTACTTAATTATTTGTACTAAATGTCCAACTGGGGGTCTGTATGTGGGGGAGACAGGGCAAAAGCTTAGAACAAGGATGAATGCTCATCGTCACACAATAAGAGAAAAAAGAATGGATCTACCTGTGGCAAAACATTTCTGTATCCCTGATCAAAGCAGCATGGATATGAAATTACTGGTATTGAAAGGTAACTTCACATCTCAGAGAGAGAGACGAGTTTGGGAGTACAAATTTATGACGAACTTTGACACTCTCAGTGCTGGAATGAATGTGTCGCATGGATTTATGTCTTTTTACATCAATTAAGGAATTTCCTTTTAAAACCTTGCGGGGCAACACAGAACTAGACCCCAATCAGAGGACCATAAAACATCCAGACTCCTTATCTATGAACTGGTCCAATGTTTATATTTATGTTTCTCCCTCTCCCATATTGATAGTTCTGCTTCACGTCACTTGTCTTATCTATTGCATTTTTTCTAGGCTGTATTGTGCATAAATATGTGACTTCAGATTTTGTATTAGTCAAGCCTGATGAAGAGACCTGAGTAGTCTCGAAAGCTTGCAATGTATTACCATCTTTTCAGTTAGCCATTAAAAGGTATCAACTACTGAGGACTCTCAATCCTGAATATTTTTATAGATTTGAGGACACTGAACTATTGTCTCAGGCCCAGGAGAGATTACACCTCAATGTAACAGGCTGAGATTGGATGGTGTATGACAAGGTGGAGGGTGTCTATAGGATTGGTGAGAATTTGAATCTCACTATAGATTGGAGGACGCTGTACTATTGTCTCAGGCCCAGTAGAGATTACATCTCAATGTAACAGGCTGAAGTTGGATGGTGTATGACAAGGTGGAGGGTGTCTATAGGATTGGTTAGAATTTGAATCTCACTATAGATTTGAGGACGCTGAACTATTGTCTCAGGCCCAGTAGAGATCACACCTCAATGTAACAGGCTGAAATTGGATGGTGTATGACAAGGTGGAGGGTGTCTATAGGATTGGTGAGAATTTGAAACTCACTATAGATTTGAGGACGCTGAACTATTGTCTCAGGCCCAGTAGAGATTACGCCTCAATGTAAAAGGCTGAAATTGGATGGTGTATGACAAGGTGGAGGGTGTCTATAGGATTGGTGAGAATTTGAATCTCCCTATAGATTTGATAACGCTGATCTATTGTCTCAGGCCCAGTAGAGATTACACCTCAATGTAACAGTCTGAAATTGGATGGTGTATGACAAGGTGGAGGGTGTCTATTGGATTGGTGAGAATTTGAATCTCACAATAGATTTGAGGACGCTGAACTATTATCTCAGGCCCAGGAGAGATTACACCTCAATGTAACAGGCTGAAATTGGATGGTGTATGACAAGGTGGAGGGTGTCTAAAGGATTGGTGAGAATTTGAATCTATAGATTTGAGGACGCTGAACTATTGTCTTAGGCCCAGAAGAGATTTCACCTCAATGTAACAGGCTGAAATTGGATGGTGTATGACAAGGTGGAGGGTGTCTATAGGATTGGTGAAAATTTGAATCTCCCTATAGATTTGAGGACGCTGAACTATTGTCTCAGGCCCAGTACAGATTACACCTCAATGTAACAGGCTGAAATTGGATGGTGTATGACAAGATGGAGGGTGTCTATAGGATTGGTGAGAATTTGAATCTCACTATAGATTTGAGGATGCGGAACTTTTGTCTCAGGCCCAGGAGAGATTACACCTCAATGTAACAGGCTGAAATTGGATGGGGTATGACAAGGTGGAGGGTGTCTATAGGATTGGTGAGAATTTGAATCTCACTTTAGATTTGAGGACACTGAACTATTGTCTCAGGCCCAGGAGAAATTACACCTCAATGTAACAGGCTGAAATTGGATGGTGTATGACAAGATGGAGGGTGTCTATAGGATTGTTGAGAATTTGAATCTCACTACAGATTTGAGAACGCTGAACTATTGTCTCAGGCCCAGGAGAGATTTCACCTCAATGTAACAGGCTGAAATTGGATGGTGTATGACAAGGTGGAGGGTGTCTATAGGATTGGTGAGAATTTGAATCTCACTATAGATTTGAGGACGCTGAACTATTGTCTCAGGCCCAGGAGAGATTACACCTCAATGTAACAGGCTGAAATTGGATGGTGTATGACAAGGTGGAGGGTGTCTATAGGATTGGTGAGAATTTGAATCTCACTATAGATTTGAGGACGCTGAACTATTGGCTCAGGCCCAGGAGAGATTACACCTCAATGTAACAGGCTGAAATTGGATGGTGTATGACAAGGTGGAGGGTGTCTATAGGATTGGTGAGAATTTGAATCTCACTATATATTTGAGGACGCTGAACTATTGTCTCAGGCCCAGGAGAGATTTCACCTCAATGTAACAGGCTGAAATTCAATGGTGTATGACAAGGTGGAGGGTGTCTATACGATTGGTGAGAATTTGGATCTCACTATAGATTTGAGGATGCTGAACTATTGTCTCAGGCCCAGTAGAGATTACACCTCAATGTAACAGGCTGAAATTGGATGGTGTATGACAAGGTGGAGGGTGTCTATAGGATTGGGAGAATTTGAATCTCACTATAGATTTGAGGACGCTGAACTATTGTCTCAGGCCCAGTAGAGATTACACCTCAATGTAACAGGCTGAAATTGGATGGTGTATGACAAGGTGAAGGGTGTCTATAGGAGTGGTGAGAATTTGAATCTCACTATAGATTTGAGGATGCTGAGCTATTGTTTCAGGCCCAGTAGAGATTACACCTCAATGTAACAGGCTGAAATTGGATGGTATTTGACAAGGTGGAGGGTGTCTATAGGATTGGTGAGAATTTGAATCTCACTATAGATTTGAAGACACTGAACTATTGTCTCAGGCCCAGTAGAGATTACACCTCAATGTAACAGGCTGAAATTGGATGGTTTATGACAAGGTGGAGGGTGTCTATAGGATTGGTGAGAATTTGGATCTCACTTGAGATTTGAGGACGCTGAACTATTGTCTCAGGCCCAGTAGAGATTACACCTCAATGTAACAGGCTGAATTGTATGGTGTATGACAAGGTGGAGGGTGTCTATAGGATTGGTGAGAATTTGGATCTCACTAGAGATTTGAGGACTCTGACAATGATGCTCTCAGTCCAAGTATGGACGCAGGCAGCCTAAGAAGCAGGACTGCTACACACAAAAGGGTGAAAAAATGAACGCTTGGTAACTGTCCAGAAAAGAGGAAGAAAAGTATTTTTGCTTTTAAAAAAGCAGTTTGCACAGCAGTGTGCAAACAGCAATGCAGCTATCAGGGAGCCTTATAAGGGAGCCTAATAGCCAACAGAGCTTATGCACAAAAATAGAGCCTCCCCTGTCACTGCACACAAAGTGTTGTGTTGTAAGTGGAAATCGCAAACAGCAGAAGCAGTTTTTTGGCTCTTCTTCCCTGCCTAACACTCTCCCTTATCCTGAATCAGCAGCCAGCAACCTCTCCCTAATGCTAAGATCGACAGAAGTAAGATGGCGGTCGTCGTTCATGCCCTTTTATAGCCCCTGTGACGCCACACAAAGCCAGCCAATCACTTGCATGCCCTTCTCAAAGATGGTTGTGACCGATGCCTATGTCATCGCGTTGCCCACAGTGTGCGTCCTCCATCATTGGCTGAAAAAGGGTACTGGAAGCATCTTTTGAAACGCGACTTTGGCGCTCTGGTCGCCGACCTCGTGGCCGACCTCACGCTATGGTCGGGTTTCGTTTCATGAAACCCGACTTCAGTGAAAGTCGCCGACTTTTGATTATGACCAACCCGTTTCGCTCAACTCTAATCAACACACATTCTCATGGTACCATCTTTCTTTTTCACAAAGACTATTGGAGCTTCCCTGGGGCTGCAACTATCTCTGATCACCCCAGCTTCCTTCATTTCCCACAACATACTTTTGGCACATTGATATTGTGTTGAAGGTATAGGCCAGTACCTTTCTTTAATGGGTGGATGATCTCCAGTGGGGATATGGTGTTTAACACCTTTTGCCTTCCCAAAGTCTAGAGAGCGCTTACTGAATACCCGCTCATACTCCTGAGCCACTCGGTAAACCCCATTCTTTTGGTATGAAGTGGTGGAGTCAGTTCCCACATGCAGCTGCTGACACCACTCCTCCAGCTGCTTTACAGAGCCATTGTCCCCTGCCTGGTTGGATGAGACCAAGGGCTCTGCTGCCTGTATTGCGTTGTTACTGACAGTAACCAGCTTAGCAACTGTGGCATACCGAGGATTTGTGGCCTCCTCCTCCACACAATTCAAGAGGCGTACAGGTATAGTACTCTCCCTTTGTGGACATCAACTACACCTCTGGCTGTCAGGACAGTGGGCCGGCTATCAGAGCACACTGGCTCTACCGATGCTTGGTAATCTTTTCCTCTGAGGCCTATGGCTGCCCGACACCAAATTAACATTTCACATTTGGGGGGTATCGCAATGGGTAAAGAATCACTCACTCTGATGCTGCCAATTTCTCCGCCAGACAGTTCTACCTGCTGTCTTTGCATCAGGCCCTTGATCTCCTTCTGCAGGACTCATTGTTCACTGGAACCAGCAGTCTCGGCTACCTGTTGCAACAAAACAATAACCTCGCCAAGACAATTTTCAATTACATTAGTACCTAAGCTCATCATTGGGTTACATTCTCGTTGATCAATGTCTACAACTATCAGACCAGGAGAATTTAACTCTACTCGCCCCACTTTAATGATAATCTCTTTACATCCTACTTGCGGCAAAGACTGACCATTGCTGGCAACTACTGTCAGTTCATCACTTGGGCCACGGGTAAGTTCAGAGTCAGGCCAATACCGCTTGTAAAGGATATATGGCATAGTTGTCACCTGAGAGCCAGTGTCCTGCAAAACTTTCATGGGATGCCGTCAATCACCACTGGGAGGACCGGTCGCCCTCCAACATACTTGGCTCGCCAGTTCTTTGTGCCTTGTGGTCCTACTCCTGGGGTTTGGCCCTCTGCCCCAGGGGTTGCTTGTTTAAATAACAGAATCTTGCGATGTGGCCTGCCTTGTGGCAGTGACGACAGATGGGACATCCAACCTGGTCATAGCGATCGTTGTTTCTCCCTCGGAGAGGCGGGATCCTCTTCTTCTGTAGCCCCGGGACATCCTCTGGACTGGAGGCCAACTGGATCTTCTCCTTTGAGGACACCTGCATGGACTGCACAGTTTTGGCACATGCAGCCATACTTTTGGTCAGTTCTTGGACCTGAAGGCGCAGTTCTGTAGATGGATCATTATCCAGAGTCTGTGCATCAGCCCCCACAGGGCTGGGAGGGAAAGATGCTGCTTCTTGGTGGTATGTGACAGCTGGGCACCTAGGGGGCGCTGGACGGCTGACATTTGGTTTATGCAGCACCCGGATAGCCCTGTATTTGAAGTCTGCAAAGTCTAGGTCAGGGTTTTGTAGGGCTATGATGCGCAGCTGTGCTCTGTGGGTACTGGATAGGAGTCCCTCAATAAATTTCTCCTTTAACAGTCTGTCTCCATCTTTCACACTGTCTGGGTCAATCTGCTTTATGGTTTGCAGTGCCTCCTGCAGGTTAAGAGCATAATCCTGTATACTGGACTATACACCCAAAGAATCTCATTTTTATTTCAGCTGCAGTGCGTGTGTCAAAGGTGCTTCTTAGCTTAGCCAGAATCGTTTTAACAGTCTCTTTATCAGTTTCCTGCCAGGCTTTTACTTCTCTTTGCGCTGCACCAGTTAGCTGCGCAATAAGGATGTTCATTTTCTGGCTTTCAGACAGAGGATACACCTCAAACAAACTGCACAGTCTCTCTTTAAATTCACTCAGGGTATGTGACTCCCCTGAGTACTGCGGTAACCAGGCTGCTCCCGGTATATAGGGCATGGACAGCGGCATTATGGGGACTGCTGTGATGGGCGCTTGTTCCTGCTGCGTTCTGGAAGCTGCGCTGGCCCCTGCATCTTGCAGCGCTGTGGGGGGTGGCGTTCACCGCTGCATCTTCTCTTGCCTCAGACATTCTCCTCCCCCCTAGTTAACATTGGCCAGGCCCTGGGTTGCGCTGGCTTACCGGTTTCTGCTCCGCAGGCTGGATGATCAGGGGATGCCGGGACTGCAGGCCTCTGCTTCTCACTTCCCGCACGCCCACGATGGCCCGCCCCTTTGGTTTCCCTCGCGTGCCAAGTGGCGGGGTAATGACGGCAATGGTGCAATAGGCCTATAGCACAGAACACAGTCTCTGGCACACAGGACCCGGGGGGCACCGGGCTTCGCAATCTTGTTCATGACGCCAAAATGGATCGCCGGCCAGGGCAGTGGGGTACTCGGTATCGGGCCGGTATCTCAGAGGGAAGTGTCACAGTAGCGGTGACCCGGTCCGTGGCCCTGGGCATCTATGTAAAAGGGGTTGAGCGTGGCTGATTAAAGTTTATAAGTGGACGATACGTGACGCCACTTGTGGTGCTCGGCAATGAAGGGGTTAAGCCGACACTGCAGGCAGATCCTCTGGGACAGATGGTATAAGGCAGCAAGATGTAATAGCTCCCCACAGAGATGTAGCAGTGCTGAAGGGGTTGCAGGAAGAAGGCAATGACACAACAGGGTGCAGTTTCCTTTACCTTTACTTTGCTTTGCAAGTGCAGTCCAGGATCCAGATTACAGATGGAACAGGAGTGGGCCAGCCTGGAAGCAACCCAGGAATCTCTCTATGCAGATGGGTTGTGTAGTCTCCTTTCTAGCGCTTATCTGAGGTACTTGCAGTACTGAGTTACACTGAAGCTCCCCTTACTTGCTCTCTTTTAGAATCCCCTCGTATGGCAGACAGCTGTAGCCTCCTTCTTCTGGCTCACACATTGCTGTTGTGCCTCCCAGTCTTATGTGGGAACAGAACATTTACAGCTTCCTATTCCTCCAGTTTCTGCTTCAGGAACATCAGTATCCATACAACTTCAAAGACCGGTTTCTGGACCATGCGCTATGCTAGAAGTGAGCCTGAACTCTGCTCAATCCTCCAACTTTTCTTCTCCACACACTTCGCCCTCCTCACATGAACTCACTAACTTCCCCTCCCCGGCCCCCAGAGAGCAGCTCCTCCCCCACCTTTGGTTCAGAGCTCCCTCTGCTGCCCGGAGTGGGAACCGTGCTGTGTGCTGTATTTACCTGACAGAGAGACCCTTTATTGCTTCCAAGCATGACATCACACTCCCAAGGAGGAAGGTAATGCCACTGTGGTGACCATACTCCTGGGGGCGCCACATTAGCCTGGTTATTGACACCAGTTTGTTGGCAAAAAAGTACAGGTCAGGTATCTCCATCACATGCCTCATCTATCTGTGGGCTAAAAATTGTGGTATTTTTGGGGCTACACTGAACCGTTTTTTCTGTGTCTTAGTCTAGTTATTGACACTATTTTGCTGTGAAAAAAATACAGGCCAGGTATTTTAAAGTCAGGTATCTCCGTCACACGCCTTATCTATCTGGGCTAAAAATTGTGGCTTTTTTTGGCTCCATTGAACTGTTTTTGCTGTGTCTTAGCCTAGTTATTAACAGTATTTTGCTGTGAAAAAAATACAGACCAAATGTCAGGAAAACAGCACTGCACTTGATCACTGAGCCAGTGTGCGTGTCCTGAGTAAGACAAACTGTGCTCAAAGATACCTGTGGAGCGGGGCAGCAGTGGTGAAGATGCATGCTTCAGACAAACAGGACCTGAAGTATGTGACTGCCAAGGGGCAGAGCCGGTCACAGGTCTCCCAGAGGAAGCAGGAGCAAAGAGAGATTGCTTCCGGGCAGATAGGACCTGAAGCACCTGACTGCTGGGGGCGTGGCCTAAGCTCCGGAGAGCTTGGAACTGAAGGAATACTCCTAGAAGGGTAACTATGGGACAAAGTTACCAAGGGGCATAGACAGTGACGTAAACCAGATCAGGCCGGGGTCAAAGCACGAGATAGCACGATAGTACCAAAGGATTAGACAGAATGGATAGTCAGGACGTAGCAAGAGATCAGTAAACCAGAACGGGCAAATACACTACCAAGACAGTAGACAAATTCACAACGAAGAGACTGACTGGGTCAAAACCAAACAAGCAACAAGATATTAGCCACAAGGTACAGGTACGCAAGGGGTCAACTAACTCAGCCGAGGGCAGGAGTATAACTGACACCAGACCTAGGTCGATTGGCAACTAAATAGCGGCCCTCTGCCAGAGAGAGGCAGAAACAATTAACCCCTGTCTGACCAGGACGGGACAAAGACAAAACCCTTTCCTCGATCATGACACTAGATATTTTAAAATCGGTACCTCCGTCACACGCCTCACCTATCTGTGGGATAAAAATTGGGGCATTTTGGCATTTTTTGGGCTCCATTGAACTGTTTTTCCTGTATCTTAGCCTAGTTATTGACACCATTTTGCTGTGAAAAAAAAATACAGGCCAGATATATTCAAGTCAGGTATCTCCGTCACACGCCTCACCTATCTATGAGCTAAAAATTGTGACATTTTTTGGGCTCCATTGAGCTGTTTTTGCTGTGTCTTAGCCTAGTTATTGACATTATTTTGCTGAAAAAAAACAATTGTTAGCGACAGGCCAGATATTTTAAACTGTGGTTTTCTCGTACATGGATCACATATGAGTTTACTCCAAATTCAGCCATTTGTAGTAAATGTGGAAAATATTGTACTCCATTTAAAATGGGCAAGGTGCGTGGTAAGGGATGGGGAAGTGGATGTGATGATGATGGTTCATACAGAGGACGAGGCTGTGGACAAGCTGAAATTGAGCCACAACAAACACCCACATCTTCTTGCTCATCCTTCCTGTCCAAATTACTAGGGGACCGCAGCACACCACTATTGAACTCAGAGCAGTGTCAAAATGTTTTCGTTTGGATAGCGGATAATGCTTCCAGTCACTTTGCCAGCCATGTTCACAGGAAGGCAAGGGTTGGAACGTGTCACAAGAGGTGGACGATGATGAGATACAATTGCAAGAAAGTCAGGAGGAAGACTAGGGTGTGGAAGTGGAAGACGAGGTGGTGGATGATATAGTAACTGATCCAATGTGGCAGGAGGACATGCAGAGCGAGGACAGCAGCACACAGAGGGAGGGAGGTGTAGCACCCCAACAGGCAGGAAGAAGCAGTGTGGTGGCCACAGACAGAAGGCTGGTAACCATTCCTCGTAACACAAACACCACGGAAGTTGGCAGAACAACTGTTAGGTCTTCCCGAGTTTGGTTGTTTTTTAGAGACTCTCCCGATAACCCCAAACAGGCCATTTGCACCACCTGCCATGCTCGCATCAACATGGGTAGCAAAACTACCAGCTTGACCACCACCAGCATGATCAGGAACATGGCAGCAAAGCACCTGACTTTGTGAGCCGAACCCCAGGGTCCAGGAATAGTGTCTGCGGGTGACACCACTGCTTCTTCCACTGTTGTGCGAGCAAGCCAATCCCCTATCCATGGTGCACGCAAAGATGCCTCCTGCCCTGCACCTGTCATTGCACACACTCAACTATCACCACCATCAAGCATGTTCACATCCTTGTCCCTACACAGCATTCAGTTGTCCATACCCCAGTCCTTGGAATGCAAGCGGAAATATGCTGCCAATGACCCACAAGCCACACTACTAAATTCACACATTTCTTGTCTGCTTGCGCTCTAAATATTACCTTTTAGGCTCATGGAGACATAAGTTTTCCGCAACTTGATGGCGGCGGCTGTCCCAAGGTACGCGGATCCCAGCTCCACTATTTCTCTCGGTATGTCATCCTCACATTACACAAGCACTTGTCTGACAACATTAGCCGTGCCCTCAATAATGCTGTTACTGGGAAAGTCCACCTAATCACGGACACGTGGACGAGCGCTTGTGGGCAGGGATGGTACATCTTGCTGACAGCACACTGGGTTAACAAAGTGGAAGCAGGGACGCAGTCGGACCTTGGGATGGAACACGTCCTCCCAACGCTGAGGACTGCGGACCCTATGTCAATCAGGGTTGCCCCCACAGTCTACAGCTCCTGCACCTCCTCCTCCTCTTCAACCTCCATCTCTGAATTGACCACATCAGTCCCAAGCTGGAAATATTGCATCACTGCCTCAGCCAAGCGGCAACAGGCTGTGCTGAAGCTAATATGCTTAGGTGACAAACCACACAATTCTGAAGAGTTGTGGACAGGTGACATGGTGACCACAGGCAGTACACAGGGCCCCAGGCAGCACACTGGGCCCGAGGCAGCACATGGGGGCCCCAGGTAGCACACAGGACCCCAAGCAGCACACATGAGCCCCAGGCAGCGCACAGGGGGCAGAGACAGCGAACAGGGTCCCAGGCAGCACACGGGAGCCCCATGCAGTGCACAGGGCTCCAGGCAGCACACAGAGGCCCCAGGCAGCTCACAGGGGGCAGAGACAGCGAACGGGGTCCCAGGCAGCACACGGGGCCCCAGGCAGCGCACAGGGCCCCAGGCAGCACACGGGGGGGGCAAAGACAGTGAACGGGGTCCCAGGCAGCACACGGGGTCCCAGGCAGCGCACAGGGCCCCAGGCAGCACACAGGGGCCCCAGGCAGCAATCAGGGGGCAGAGGCAGCAAACGGGGCCCTAGACATCGCACAGGTCCCAAACAGCTTACAGGGGTCCCAGACAGCACAAAAACAGCACATGGAGGGTAGAGACAGCAAACGGGGTCCCAGGCAGCACACAGGCCCCAGGCAGCACACGGGGGCAGAGACAGCGAACAGGGTCCCAGATAGCACACAGGGGCAGAGACAACGAACGGAGTCCCAGGCAACACACAGGGGCCCCAGGCCTGGAGTCCCATGTGCTGCCTGGGGTCCCTGTGTGGTGCCTGGGGCCCCTGTGTGCTGCCTGGGGCCCTGTGCGATGCCTGGGGCCCCCATGTGTTGCCTGGGGCCCCTTGTGCTGCCTGGTAATCTGTTCGCTGTCTCTGTTCCCTGTGTGCACCATGGACAAGGGATTAGCTTCCCTGCACAACAGCGGAAGAAGCAGTGGTGTCACCCACAGACACTGTTACTGAACCCTGAGGTTCGGCCCACAAAGTTGAGTGCATTGCTGCCATGTGTCTGATCATGCTGGTGGTAGTCAGGCTATACAGGCTGTAACCAAACAGCCAGCGTTATTTTTTCCCAAAAATTTTTTTTAAAAAATGTGTGGGCTCGCATCTAATTTTCATAACCAGCAGAGAGAAAGGCTGAGGGTTGGTATTAATATTCCGGGAAGGAGTCAATAGCCATAAAGGTTCCCAGGCTATTAATATAACCTCTCAGCTGTTCGATTAGCCTTTACTGGCTACTTTACAGGGGGACCTCAGAAAAAAAATTGACTTGGGGTCTCCCTATAAAATCTAACTAACAAAGTGTAACGCTCACGCCCTGACTGGCTGGCACGAGCGTGGGGTGTGTGGCAGGCACGGCTGAGGCACTGGCAGGCAGGTGGGTACGGCTGAGGCACTGGCAAGCAGGCGGGCATGGCTGAGGCACTGGCAGACAGGCGCTGACTCGGTAGTCACAGGACAGAGACTCGGACTAGGACGAGTAGTATATGTGAACAGGTAGGGGGCTGTTCACACTGGCGGTGCAGGAACTGGTTCAGGAAGGACGGGAACATAGGTATGAAGGGTATGAGGGAACATGTAGAGAGCTGTTCACACAGAAGATGCAGGAACTGGTTCAGGAACCAGTACGGATGGGTAGGACAAGGATCCATGGAATACGGAACGGAAACAGAGTGGAACAGCAGGGTTGCGGGGCAGAGAAGAAGTGCAAGGAGCGGAGCAGGGTGGAACCGTAAGGCTGCAGAGGAGCTGCAGTTTGCAGCAAGAGGTTCTGCAGCAGGAGGTTCCACAGAGAAGAAGAGCAGAGCGGAACCGCAGGTATGTGGAGAGGAACTGCAGTTTGCAGCAAGACATTCTGGAGCAGGTGCCACAGAGAAGGAGAACAGAGTGGAACCGCAGGTATGCAGAGAGGAGCTGCAGCAAGAGGCTATGCAGCAAGAATGAAGCAAGGCGGAAGCGCAAGGTATGCGGAGAGAAGCTGCAGCAAGAGGTTCAGCAGCAGCACAAGCGAAGCTAGACGGAACCGCAGGTATGCGGAGAGAAGCTGCAGCAAGAGGTTCTGCAGCAGCAAAAGCGGAGCAGAATGGAGTGGAGCTGCAGTAGCCGCAAAACAGAGGGAGTAAAGACAAGGGTACACCAAGCAGGGAAGGAAAGGCCACAGACTGAAAAACAGACACAGGTATAGGACAGAGTTCAGACTAGGCAACGTACATAGCAAGGCACAGAGACAGGGATAAGATGGACACAGCTATAGGTCAGCGTTCAGACAAGGCAAGGTACGAGTCAACGCACAGAGACAAGGATACAGAGACCAGGATATTCTGCCACCTGGTGGGTGGAAAAAATTACGCAAAGCACATGGAAATAGATCTTGGTATGATGCCCCCAGAGCAGGCAGAGACAGGACAGGACCTGGCAACTCAGCAGCAAGACACTGACTGAGTAAAGGCATTGCTCTGGCAGCTTCCACCAGGTGGAGCTGCCCTAAATACGAGAGACCCCTTGTTAATTGACTGGGAACACCATTGGCAGGTGCACTCTGATTCTATAAGAACCAGAGAGTGCCCCCTATGCACACAGCCAAGAAGTATGCAGAGAGCAGGCAGGAGGCAAGAGGCATATAGCATGGAGCCGACAGCAGACAGAACTCACAGCATGGCCCAGAGTTGTGAGTAAGGCAGGTGGGGGATGGGAGGCCATGCAGTGACGCCAGCAGGGTTGTTACACAAAGACTAGGCAGACAGCTGTGGGATGATATTAATAGCCTGGGAAGGGGCCATGGATATTGACCCCCTCCCAGGCTAAAAATATCAGCTCTCAGCCACCCCAGAAAAGGCACATCTATAAGATGTGTCAAATCTGGTGCTTAGCCTCACTCTTCCCACTTGACCTGTAGTGGCTGCAAGAGAGGTAATGGTTGAGGGGGTTGATGTCACCTTTCTATGGTCAGGTGACATCAAGCTCACAGGTTAGTAATGGAGAGGCATCTATAAGACACCCTCATTACTAACTTCATAGTGATATTATAAAAAAACACCCACACCTAGAACAAAGTCCTTTATTAGAAATAATGACACAGACTTCTTTATTGAATCTAAATTAAAAAATACTCACCAAATGCCTAATCCACTGAAGCCAAAGTCTCCTGCAACAAAAATAAAATAATAAACCACAATATTCCTCTCCTGTACGCTAAGAAGATAATAGTCCATAATGTCCCACGATGATCTTGATGACTTTGAGAGCACTGATGTGACTGCTCTCAAAGACATCTGGCTATGCACTGGCACAGGAGGTAATCGCTCCTGCAGTGTATAGCACTGAGCTGACATAAGAGAGGTCACATGAGATCATCAGCTGATCGATGTGGGACACTTGGGATTACTTGAACTACGGCAGACAGATGAGTATATGGTGGTTTATTATTTTTGACTTTTTTATCGGAGACATGGGCATCGGGGATTTGGCATTAAGGTGAGTATATGATGCTTCTTATTTTACATTTTTTATAGGAGACGAGTGCATAAGGGATTGGGCATTAGGTGAGTATAAATTGTTTTTCATTTTTATTCGAATATGTATTTAAATAAATTACATGTTTTATGTTTTTTTTACTTTGACCAAAGGCACCGGCTGATGATAGACTACTTCTCCCATCAGAGAAAACAAAAAAAAAACACCTAGCATGGAATGCTGAACATTGATTCAATAAAGGGTACAACAGACCAAAGAAATATAGAATGTTAAAATTGCCTTTATTAAAATGAATGGCACAGGGTGAGACCCTGAAATTTGCATCATCTTGGGTACTTGCTGGGACTCTTCTGTGTGCTATTGGGAGTTGTGGGTCAATAAAGTATTGCCACACTGTTTTACCCTCACCCTATGTCATCTGAGTAGTGACCCACCCATGGGGAGAGAGCACGGGCGTACAGTGGTATGAGCCCTGATCCATGCAGTCTTGCTAAAGACAGCCCAGCCAGCGGATGAGAGCTGTTATGAATAGGTCACCGAGGAGGCCGGCAGGAATAGGCTAGGCCACCAGGAAAACAGAAAGGTTGGTTGGTAACTTAGCGGATTGCAGAACCCTGATCCTAACAACACAACGAGCAGTAGCCGTGGGGCATACCTACGATGCCCTAGACGCCTTGGCACAGACGGAGAACTAACTAAGATTAAAGCAAGAAAGGTGAAATATAAACTGCCCCGGAGTAGAACCCCAAAGAAATAGATAGCCCCAAACATATAATGTCGGTGAGACAAGATGAGGCACAAACGCAGGCAGAAAATAGACTGAGCAAATGATGGGGCCCAAGCTGACACAAGCTGTACCATATGGAGCGGGGTCCAGCACTGCCCCAGGGGAGCACGCTGAACCCTCAGAGCAAAGCAGAAAGGGCAAAACCAGATCAGATGCAAAGGATTAGCAAATGAACAACTTAACTGAAAAATGCAGGATCAGGCAGGAGACAGCAGACCTCAGAATGCACAGGAAGAAAATAATTATTATTATTATTTATTTGTATAGCGCCATTAATTCCATGGTGCTGTACATGGGAAGGGGGGTTACATACACGCCACATGCCACCAGGCCGATCAGGATGGGCCCGGTGAAAATCACGAACCAATCTTTAGGCATGAATTTCAGAAGCAGAGACCCAAGAATTATCCTCCTGGCCATAACCTTTCCACTTGACCAAGTACTGGAGTCTCCGTTTAGCCAGATGAGAATCAAATATCTTCTCTACCTCATACTTCAAATTACCCTTAACCAATACAGAGTCAGGGGACGCCGCCATGGGAATTACTGGCTCCACAAACCTTTTCAACAAAGATTTATGAAAAACATTATGAATCTTAAACGTAACTGGAAGAGCCAAATGGAAAGAAACGGGGTTAAGGATTTCCAAAATCCTATATGGTCCAATGAACCTTGGCTTGAATTTTGGAGATGCAACCTTCTTAGGAATATTTTTTGAGGACAACCAAACCATATCACCCATTTTAAACCGGGGACCAATGGTCCTATGCCGGTTGGAAAACCGTTGGGCCTTTTCCTGAGAGTGGGATAACTTATCCACAGCTTGGTCCCAAATCTGCTGCATTCTCTCTACCACAGAATCCACACTTGGGCAGGCTGAAGCTTCCACCTGCCCCGAAGAAAATTGAGGACGAAACCCAAAGTTACAGAAAAAAGGTGACATCAAAGTGGCAGAACTAGCCCTATTGTTTAGCGTGAATTCGGCCAAGGGCAAAAATGAGACCCAGTCATCTTGATTAGCAGATATAAAACATCTCAAATAGGATTCCAAAGTCTGGTTTGTTCTCTCAGTCTGCCCATTGGTCTGAGGATGAAATTCAGAGGAGAAAGATAACTGAATTCCCAGTTCGGAACAAAAAGCTCTCCAAAGTCTGGGATCAAACTGGACTCCTCTGTCCGAAACAATGTTCTCAGGAATCCCGTGCAAACGAACCACCTGTTGTAAAAACAAGGGCACCAGCTCAGAAGAAGATGACAACTTTGGGAGTGGTACAAGATGGACCATCTTAGAAAATCTATCACAGATCATTCAGATAACAGTCATTCTCTGAAGGTACTGTCACTAGAGTTGAGCGATACCAGCCGATACTTGAAAATATCGGATCGGAATGGATCGGCCGATCTTAAAAAAAAGTATCGGTATCGCCGATTCCGATACCGGGAACCAATGCAAGTCAATGGGGCCAAAATATCGGAATTAAAAAAAACCCTTTCTTTCCTTGTAGGTTAATTCTACATGAAGAAAAACAACTAAGAATAATGTAGAATGTATTGTGGGAGGTGGAGGAGACATTAAAGCCATAGAGGTTTAGCCCAATCAAATGGAATAGCAGGAATTAAACTTTTTTTTTAAAGATGTTAGGAGTTACAAAGATATTGACTATGTTAGCCTCATTTATATTTTGCCAGACATGTATGTAATGGGAATGTGGACAGAGCAGGCGACATTGCCGGACACACATCAGGGGATTAACTGACCGGACTGAACACCTGTAACACAGGAACAAGTGTGGATTGTGCAGACGCCACTTCGGAGCTGTAACTGGCAGGGTTGGAGGACAGGGGAAATACGAGAGACAGTGGAGCCACAGGCCTAATTGGAGCACGGTTAAAAATCAGTAGTGGTATGACTGTGTAGGCAGCAGGAGACTTTGCCATCTACACAGCAGGGGATCAGCTGACGTTACTGAACCCCACTGAGACACGGGAGCAAGTGTCTCTTTCCGTGTGGACGGCACTTCCGAACTACAACTGGCTGTGTTGAAGCCCAGGAAATAGGAGGGTGTAGGCAGAGGCCTACTGTATTTTGAATGAGGTGACAGCAGGAGAGACTGCCATCCACACAGCAGGGGATCAGCTGACATTACTGAACCCCACTGAGACACGGGAGCAAGTGTCTCTTTCCGTGTGGACGGCACTTCCGAACTACAACTGGCTGTGTTGAAGCCCAGGAAATAGGAGGGTGTAGGCAGAGGCCTACTGTATTTTGAATGAGGTGACAGTAGGAGAGACTGCCATCCACACAGCAGGGGATCAGCTGACATTACTGAACCCCACTGAGACACGGGAGCAAGTATCTCTTTCCGTGTGGACGGCACTTCCGAACTACAACTGGCTGTGTTGAAGCCCAGGAAATAGGAGGGTGTAGGCAGAGGCCTACTGTATTTTGAATGAGGTGACAGCAGGAGAGACTGCCATCCACACAGCAGGGGATCAGCTGACATTACTGAACCCCACTGAGACACGGGAGCAAGTATCTCTTTCCGTGTGGACGGCACTTCCGAACTACAACTGGCTGTGTTGAAGCCCAGGAAATAGGAGGTTGTAGGCAGAGGCCTACTGTATTTTGAATGAGGTGACAGCAGGAGAGACTGCCATCCACACAGCAGGGGATCAGCTGACATTACTGAACCCCACTGAGACACGGGAGCAAGTATCTCTTTCCGTGTGGACGGCACTTCCGAACTACAACTGGCTGTGTTGAAGCCCAGGAAATAGGAGGGTGTAGGCAGAGGCCTACTGTATTTTGAATGAGGTGACAGCAGGAGAGACTGCCATCCACACAGCAGGGTATTAGCTGACATTACTGAACCCCACTGAGACACGGGAGCAAGTATCTCTTTCCGTGTGGACGGCACTTCCGAACTACAACTGGCTGTGTTGAAGCCCAGGAAATAGGAGGGTGTAGGCAGAGGCCTACTGTATTTTGAATGAGGTGACAGCAGGAGAGACTGCCATCCACACAGCAGGGGATCAGCTGACATTACTGAACCCCACTGAGACACGGGAGCAAGTATCTCTTTCCGTGTGGACGGCACTTCCGAACTACAACTGGCTGTGTTGAAGCCCAGGAAATAGGAGGGTGTAGGCAGAGGCCTACTGTATTTTGAATGAGGTGACAGCAGGAGAGACTGCCATCCACACAGCAGGGGATCAGCTGACATTACTGAACCCCACTGAGACACGGGAGCAAGTATCTCTTTCCGTGTGGACGGCACTTCCGAACTACAACTGGCTGTGTTGAAGCCCAGGAAATAGGAGGGTGTAGGCAGAGGCCTACTGTATTTTGAATGAGGTGACAGCAGGAGAGACTGCCATCCACACAGCAGGGGATCAGCTGACGTTACTGAACCCCACTGAGACACGGGAGCAAGTATCTCTTTCCGTGTGGACGGCACTTCCGAACTACAACTGGCTGTGTTGAAGCCCAGGAAATAGGAGGGTGTAGGCAGAGGCCTACTGTATTTTGAATGAGGTGACAGCAGGAGAGACTGCCATCCACACAGCAGGGGATCAGCTGACGTTACTGAACCCCACTGAGACACGGGAGCAAGTATCTCTTTCCGTGTGGACGGCACTTCCGAACTACAACTGGCTGTGTTGAAGCCCAGGAAATAGGAGGGTGTAGGCAGAGGCCTACTGTATTTTGAATGAGGTGACATCAGGAGAGACTGCCATCCACACAGCAGGGGATCAGCTGACGTTACTGAACCCCACTGAGACACGGGAGCAAGTATCTCTTTCCGTGTGGACGGCACTTCCGAACTACAACTGGCTGTGTTGAAGCCCAGGAAATAGGAGGGTGTAGGCAGAGGCCTACTGTATTTTGAATGAAGTGACAGCAGGAGAGACTGCCATCCACACAGCAGGGGATCAGCTGACGTTACTGAACCCCACTGAGACACGGGAGCAAGTATCTCTTTCCGTGTGGACGGCACTTCCGAACTACAACTGGCTGTGTTGAAGCCCAGGAAATAGGAGGGTGTAGGCAGAGGCCTACTGTATTTTGAATGAGGTGACAGCAGGAGAGACTGCCATCCACACAGCAGGGGATCAGCTGACGTTACTGAACCCCACTGAGACACGGGAGCAAGTATCTCTTTCCGTGTGGACGGCACTTCCGAGCTACAACTGGCTGAGTTGAAGCCCAGGAAATAGGAGGGTGTAGGCAGAGGCCTACTGTCTTTGGAATGCGGAGACAGCAGGAGAGACTGCCATCTCCACAGCAGGGGATCAGCTGGCAATGATGAACCCCACTAACACTTGAACGAATGTGTTTGGCTCTGTGGAGACGACACTTCTGAACACCAACTGACGCTGTTGGAGCCCAGGATTAGGCGAGGAGCAGGCTGGGGCCTACTGGATTTTGGCAGGTGAAGGCAGCAGGAGACTTGCCATCTCCACAGCAGGGGAACAGCTGGCAGTGCTGAAACCCACTAACACTTGAACGAATGTGTTTGGCTCTGTGGAGACGACACTTCTGAACACCAACTGATGCTGTTGGAGCCCAGGATTAGGCGAGGAGCAGGCTGGGGCCTACTGGATTTTGGCAGGTGAAGGCAGCAGGAGACTTGCCATCTCCACAGCAGGGGAACAGCTGGCAGTGCTGAAACCCACTAACACTCTAACGAATGTGTTTGGCTCTGTGGAGACGACACTTCTGAACACCAACTGACGCTGTTGGAGCCCAGGATTAGGCGAGGAGCAGGCTGGGGCCTACTGGATTTTGGCAGGTGAAGGCAGCAGGAGACTTGCCATCTCCACAGCAGGGGAACAGCTGGCAGTGCTGAAACCCACTAACACTCTAACGAATGTGTTTGGCTCTGTGGAGACGACACTTCTGAACACCAACTGACGCTGTTGGAGCCCAGGATTAGGCGAGGAGCAGGCTGGGGCCTACTGGATTTTGGCAGGTGAAGGCAGTAGGAGACTTGCCATCTCCACAGCAGGGGAACAGCTGGCAGTGCTGAACCCCACTAACACTCTAACGAATGTGTTTGGCTCTGTGGAGACGACACTTCTGAACACCAACTGACGCTGTTGGAGCCCAGGATTAGGCGAGGAGCAGGCTGGGGCCTACTGGATTTTGGCAGGTGAAGGCAGCAGGAGACTTGCCATCTCCACAGCAGGGGAACAGCTGGCAGTGCTGAAACCCACTAACACTTGAACGAATGTGTTTGGCTCTGTGGAGACGACACTTCTGAACACCAACTGACGCTGTTGGAGCCCAGGATTAGGCGAGGAGCAGGCTGGGGCCTACTGGATTTTGGCAGGTGAAGGCAGCAGGAGACTTGCCATCTCCACAGCAGGGGAACAGCTGGCAGTGCTGAAACCCACTAACACTCTAACGAATGTGTTTGGCTCTGTGGAGACGACACTTCTGAACACCAACTGACGCTGTTGGAGCCCAGGATTAGGCGAGGAGCAGGCTGGGGCCTACTGGATTTTGGCAGGTGAAGGCAGCAGGAGACTTGCCATCTCCACAGCAGGGGAACAGCTGGCAGTGCTGAAACCCACTAACACTCTAACGAATGTGTTTGGCTCTGTGGAGACGACACTTCTGAACACCAACTGACGCTGTTGGAGCCCAGGATTAGGCGAGGAGCAGGCTGGGGCCTACTGGATTTTGGCAGGTGAAGGCAGCAGGATACTTGCCATCTCCACAGCAGGGGAACAGCTGGCAGTGCTGAAACCCACTAACACTTGAACGAATGTGTTTGGCTCTGTGGAGACGACACTTCTGAACACCAACTGACGCTGTTGGAGCCCAGGATTAGGCGAGGAGCAGGCTGGGGCCTACTGGATTTTGGCAGGTGAAGGCAGCAGGAGACTTGCCATCTCCACAGCAGGGGAACAGCTGGCAGTGCTGAACCCCACTAACACTCTAACGAATGTGTTTGGCTCTGTGGAGACGACACTTCTGAACACCAACTGATGCTGTTGGAGCCCAGGATTAGGCGAGGAGCAGGCTGGGGCCTACTGGATTTTGGCAGGTGAAGGCAGCAGGAGACTTGCCATCTCCACAGCAGGGGAACAGCTGGCAGTGCTGAAACCCACTAACACTTGAACGAATGTGTTTGGCTCTGTGGAGACGACACTTCTGAACACCAACTGACGCTGTTGGAGCCCAGGATTAGGCGAGGAGCAGGCTGGGGCCTACTGGATTTTGGCAGGTGAAGGCAGCAGGAGACTTGCCATCTCCACAGCAGGGGAACAGCTGGCAGTGCTGAACCCCACTAACACGCTAACGAATGTGTTTGGCTCTGTGGAGACGACACTTCTGAACACCAACTGACACTGTTGGAGCCCAGGATTAGGCGAGGAGCAGGCTGGGGCCTACTGGATTTTGGCAGGTGAAGGCAGCAGGAGACTTGCCATCTCCACAGCAGGGGAACAGCTGGCAGTGCTGAAACCCACTAACACTTGAACGAATGTGTTTGGCTCTGTGGAGACGACACTTCTGAACACCAACTGACGCTGTTGGAGCCCAGGATTAGGCGAGGAGCAGGCTGGGGCCTACTGGATTTTGGCAGGTGAAGGCAGCAGGAGACTTGCCATCTCCACAGCAGGGGAACAGCTGGCAGTGCTGAAACCCACTAACACTCTAACGAATGTGTTTGGCTCTGTGGAGACGACACTTCTGAACACCAACTGACGCTGTTGGAGCCCAGGATTACGCATGCCGCATGCAGAGGCCAATGGGCAGCGGTTTTTATGGAGGTTGTGGACTACTACTGATTCTAACCATGCTCCACTTAGGCCTCTGGCTCCACTGTCTCTACTATTTACCCTGGCCTCCAACCCCGCCAGCTACATCTCTGAAGTGGCGTCAGCACAATCTACACTTGTTCCTGTGTTACTGGTGCTCAGTCCCGTCAGTTGATCCCCTGATGTTTGTCCGGCAAGTTCGCCAGCTCTGTCCTCATTCCCACTACTGGTTATGGGAATGTGGACAGAGCAGGAGACCTTGCCGGACACACATCAGGGGATAAACTGATGGGACTGAGCCACAGGAACACAGGAACAAGTGTAGATTGTGCTGACGCCACTTCAGAGATGTAGATGGCGGGGTTGGAGGTCAGGGGAAATAGTAGAGACAGTGGAGCCAGAGACCTAAGTTGGGCACGGTTAAAAATCAGTAGTGGTTTGAATGTTGATGGAGCTGGTGACTTTGCCGTCCACACAGCAGGGGATCAGCTGGCATTACTGAACCCCACTAACACAGGAGCTAGTGTGTTTCTCTGTGCAGACGACACATCTGAGCGACAACTGGCTGTGTTGAAGCACAGGGATTATAGTTCAGGTGGTAGAAAAATGAACACACCAGCAGACCTGGATACAGTTGCCAACCACTAATTTAGTCTGTAAGAGGAATGGCAAAGTCTTTGGAGATCCAGGCCTTGTTCATTTTCAGAAAAGTCAGCCGGTCAACATTATCGGAAGATAGTCGCGTGCGACGGTCTGTTAGTACACCACATGCGGCGCTAAAGACACGTTCCGATAATACACTGGCAGCAGGGCAAGCCAGCACCTCCAATGCATACTGGCTAAGCTCTGGCCATGTATCCAGCTTAGAGACCCAAAACTTGAAGGGGGAAGAGCCATCTGGAAGTACAGCGACAGGGCAAGACATGTAGTCTGACACCATCTGACGGAAGCGTTGCCTCCTGCTGACTCGAGGCGTCGCTGATGGTGTAGACAATTGTGGTGGACACACAAAACTTTGCCACATTTGGGCCATAGCGGTCTTGCCTTGTGCTGCGGCGCTGCCTCTGCTCCCTCTTTGTGCAGAGTTTCCTCCACTGCCTCGACGCACAGAGCTGCTTTGTAAAGCACTAGCAACAATGCTGTCGGGTGGAATGGAAAACATTATGGACTGCACCAGTGACTCTTCGTACTCCCGCATTTTACGCTCCCGGTTCAACGTTGGTATGAGCCTTTGTACGCTGTCCCGGTAGCGAGGATCTAGGAGGGTGTACACCCAATAATCAGCCGAGACGAGAATGTGGGCGATGCGGCGGTCGTTTCTCAGGCACTGCAGCATGAAATCAACCATGTGCTGCAGACTCCCAACTGCCAAAGAACCGCTGTCCCCTGTTTGAGGCGTGACCTCGGCCTGCTCTGCATCACCCCACCCTCGCTGTACATACTGAGTAGAGGTTTGTGTACCTCCCTCCTCTGGAGAGATGTCTTCCTCCTCCATCGACTCCTCCTCATCCTCCTCACAAAGTGTCCCCTGCCTAGGCCTTTGTGAGGAAACACGTAGCGCAGACTGTCCAGAAGCAGATGGCATTTGGGACTCCTCATCCTCCACCTCTTCTGAAACCTCATCCCTTAGTGCTTGCAGTGTTTGTTGAAGCAGGCAGATAAGGGGGACAGTCATGCTGACTAGTGCATCATCTGCACTCGCCATCCGCGTGGATTCATCGAAGGCACGCAAAACGAGGCAGATGTCCTTCATAGAGGCCCACTCAATGGTGCTGAAGTGTGAACGGCGCACAGTGCGACTTGTTTGCGCCTGATGCAGCTGGTACTCCATGACTGCTGCCTGCTGCTCACACAACCGCTCCAACATATGTAACGTTGAATTCCACCGGGTGGGTAGGTCACATATGATGCGATGTTCCGGAAGGCCAAATCGCGATCTTGCCGTGCTGGAACGTCGCAAGTGAGCGCACTCTATGCGGACCTTGTGCAACAGTGCAGCAAGATCCGGATAGTCCCTCAGAAAGCTCTGCACGACCAAGTTAAGAACATGTGCCAGACATGGGATGTGTGTGAGGTTGCCTAGGCCAAGAGCTGCCACCAGATTTCGGCCATTGTCACACACTACCAAGCCCGGCTGGAGATTCGCTGGCCCAAACCACACATCGCTCTCCAGCTTGATAGCATTCCAGAGCTCCTGCGCTGTGTGGCTTCGATTCCCCAAAGAAATTAATTTGAGTACAGCCTGTTGACGTTTGGCCACGGCTGTGCTCATATCGGTCATAACAGGCTCCTGCTCTGCTGTTTCTGAGGAACTTGAGTAGGAGGAGGAGTCTATGTGTACAGACTGGAGTCCTGCAATCCGTGGCGTTGGAAGAACACGTACAGCGCCACTCTCCAGATCCGTACCCGGCTCCACAACATTGACCCAGTGGGCAGTGAGGGAAAGGTATCGTCCCTGTCCATGGTTACTGGTCCACGCATCGGTGGTCAGGTGGACCTTGCTACTAACGGCGTTTAGTAGCGCATGTTTTATTTTGCCCTCAACATGTTTCTGCAGGGCAGGTACGGCTCGCCTGCTGAAATAAAAGCGGCTGGGCACGTTGTATTGGGGGACTGCCAATGCCATTAAGTCCCGGAAGGTGTCAGTGTCCACCAGCCTGAATGACAGCATTTCAACTGCCAGAAGTTTGGCAATGTCAGCATTCAGAGACTGTGCTCGGGGATGGTTTGCCGAGTAAGGGCGCCTTTTATCCCATGCCTGTGCTCCTGATGGCTGTGATGGATGGGAACGTGCTGCTATGGGTGTAATCTGACAGGGTCTCCGGACAACAGTGGCAGAGGTTCTTCCTTGGCGATCCTGTGAGGAAGCCGAACCAGCAGTGTGTGAGCTGGAGGAAGAGGGCCCAACACGAACTGAAGAGGTGGTAGGTGGTGCTGTACGTTGGCCTACGTCTTCAGGGTGTCTCTGCAACTCCAACTCGTGCTTGGTGCGCACATGTTTCCACATATTTGTGGTATTGAGGTTGCTGACATTTCTCCCTCTTTTGACTCTCTGATGACACAGCTTGCATTTGACAAAGCAAATGTCATCTGCAACTGTGTCAAAAAAGGACCACGCACTGCAACTCTTGTGAGCGCCCGGTTTGCCTTTGGAAGGAGGAATGCTCCTAACGGGTGCCGAAGTGGAGGGTACAGGCAACCAAGTCTTCCCCCTCCCTCTGCCTCCTGTTTTGGCCGGTAGGGGAATCTCTTCCTCCGAGCTGCTCCCACCACCTTCCTGTTGCTCACGCCATGATGGGTCAAGGACCTCATCATCTTCCCTCCCCTCTTCAAACAGCTGCTTCTCCGGGGTTGTCTCGCCAGCACCGTACGCACCAGAAAGTGGCAACTGAGTCTCGTCATCATCTGATGCGTACTGAGGTGTGCTGACCATAGGCACTGGCCCACTCGCCTCTTCAGATTCAGAGGGACAAAGAAGTTGCGCATCACTGCATACTCCCTCTTCTTCACATTCAGGAATGCTGCTTGGCTGGCCCCCTCTTTCCAAGCCAACAGATTCCGAGAACAGAAGTAGAGACTGTGATGGCTCCTGTCCATGTCTCTCTGACTGCCTGGGCACTTTGGCAGGTGGTGAAGAGACAGATGGTTGCTCTTCGGTGCTCTGACCCTGAGAGGATGCGGAAGTAATTGAAGTCGATGCGTTAGCTGCCATCCATCCGACAACGGCTTCAATTTGTTCCTCCCGCAGCAGTGGGGTACGTTGAGGTCCTACAAAGCTGCGCATAAAGGACTGTTGCCTGCTAAAACTGGGGGATGCTGATCCACTGGTGCCCGCAGCAGGCCCAGAATCCCCACGTCCTCTACCTGTAGAATCCCCAAGTCCTCTCCCTGCAGAATCCCCACGTCCTCTCCCTGCTGAAACTCCACGCCCACGCCCACGCCCACGCGCCTTACTCCCTGCCTTCTTCATCTTGCAAGACTGCTTAAGATAGGCAAAAAAGTACAAAGGGGGGCCTTAGTGTGCTTATTCCTGAACAGCTGGTTACAGGTACAAGAAACACTAATTTTATGAAGTGTGTGTATGTGGACTAGACTTTAATAGGAGCTGATGTGGCCTACACAAGTTCAAAATGTAGTGTTTGGTGAACTTTTTTTGTGGTTTCTTTGTTGGAAACAAACTCAAAGTATGTGAACAAAGAATTGAAACTGATAGTATCACCAACTTTTTGGAGCTATTACAATGCAGGCAGGTAACCTACAATGCAAAAGATGAGGCTCCAAAAAAATTGGGTAATACTAATCTGGCTGCGCCGGCAGGGCACAAGCCAGAAAAAAAGGCTCCTCTATCTACTCCTATATAGTGTTTGCAACCAACCAATGTTGATGGATACGGATGGATGCACACTAATAGGAGAAGAAAAAATGAGCTGCACTCAAAGACAAATATGTGTGAGGCAGTGACGCACGTTGAGCGTCCTACAACCAGACGTAGCTGCAGGACACTCTACTCAGCATGAGCTGCACTCACACACAGTCAGAGGCCTCTCAGACAGCCGTCAACAGTGCAGCTAAGTGGGCACTGGCACTGACAGGCTGCAGAAAGGCTCCGCTGTGTACTCCTATATAGTGTTTGCAACCACCGTAGATGGAGACGGATGGATGCACACTAATAGAAGAAAAAATGAGCTGCACTCAAATAAAAATATGTGTGAGGCACTGATGCACGCTGAGCGTCCTACAGCCAGACGTAGCTGCAGGACACACTACTCAGCGTGAGCTGCACTCACACACAGTCAGAGACCTCTCAGACAGCCGTGAACAGTGCAGCAAAGTGGACACTAGCACTGAAAGGCTGCAGAAAGGCTCCGCTGTCTACTACTAGTGTTTGCAACCAACGTATATGGATACGGATGGAAGCACACTAGATTGAAATTATGTAAAAAATGCAGCTCAAAAAATAAAAGATGTATGAGGCAGCAGTGATCACACTGGGTGGCCTACAGCCTGACGTGGCTGCAGGACCCACTCCACAGCGTGAGCTGCACTCACACAGCCCTTGCAGACAGCTGTGAACACTGCTGCTAGGGCAAAGAAGGCTACAGTGGTGGTTTATGTAGCCTGGGTAAAGCACTAGATGTTTGGTGGAATCGCTATTTCTAACTGTCCCTCACAGTCTTCTACAGCAGCCTGTCCCTAACTGAATTCACAGCAGAGTGACCAGAAATGGCGGCTGCGGTGGCTTTTATAGTGCATCATGACATCATTTCGGCAGCCAATCACAGCCATGCCAATAGTTAACATGCCTACATGCCTAACAGGATGTGCCCACACTTCGGAGGATTCCCATTGGCTTAATCAAAGCAAGCAGGCTCATAGCATGATGGGAACTTCCGATTCCGATTCCGATTCCGGAATCCGATATGACAAAAGTATCGGAACTAAGTATCGGAATTCTGATACCGCTAATATCGGCCGATACCCGATACTTGCGGTATCGGAATGCTCAACACTAACTGTCACACTTAGCGATGTACCAGCGATCCCGACCAGCGATATGACGCGGTCAGGATCGCTGGTGCATCGCTAAGTGGTCGCTAGTGAGCTGCCACACAGGTAGATCTCACCAGCGACGCCGCAGGGGTCGGGGGTCGCTACTTACGTGTCAGACAAGGCGATGAAGATGTCCTCCCGCCCGCGTCCAGGCATCGCTCGTCTCCACAGCAGGAAGCCCAGCAGGAAGCTGACAACGAGAAACACGAGAAACAATCCAGGACATTCTCGCGCGATCAGTGATAACCAGTGGGGGAGCGATTGGAGGTAAGTATCAGACATAGCGATATTGCTAGCAATATCGCTATAACGTCACAAAAAACAGTGACGTTATAGTGATATTGCTAGCGATATCGCTTAGTGTGACAGGCCCTTGAGAGACAGGGAGATCAGAAATAAAATCTATTGAGATATGGGTCCATGGTCTCCTGGGTACCGGCAGGGGCATCAACAAACCACTAGAACGAGAACAGGGCTTGGACCGAGAACAAGTCCCACAGGACTGCGCAAAATTCCTGACATCACAAGATAAGGCAGGCCACCAAAAAGACCGACTCACCAAATCTCTGGTACCAAAAATACCTGGATGACCAGCTAACGCGGAGCAATGAATTTCAGACATTACTCTTCTCCTCCACTGGTCAGGGACATACAATTTTCCCATAGGTTCAGGTTTGTCCTCCTGAAATTCCTCCAGGACACGTCTCAAATCGAGTGAGATGGCGGAAAGAACTGCACCCTCATTTAGAATGGTAGTAGAATCGGTCACAACAAGAGCATCCACAAAGAAACTCCTAGAAGGGGCGTCCGCCTTAACATTCTTAGTGCCGAAAGAAAGGAGACCACAAAATTACACGTGAAAAACAAGGCCCACCTAGTCTGTCTAGGATTCAAGCGCTTGGCTGATTCAAGATAAATCAAATACTTGTGGTGGGTGAGGACCACAACTTGATGTCTAGCTCCCTCCAACCAATGTCTCCACTCTTCAAATGCCCACTTCATGGCCAATAATTCTTGATTCCCAACATCATAATTACGTTCAGATGGGGAAAATTTTCAAGAAAAGAAGGCACAGGGATTAATCTTAGAGGTTACCGGATCTCTTTGAGACAAAATGGCTCCTGCATCAATTTCAGAAGCATCTATCTCCACCTGAAATGGGAGTGAAACATCAGGTTGCCGTAGATCCGAAGCAGAAGTGAATTTCCGCTTAAGCTCCTGAAATGCCGAGACAGCCTCTGGAGACCAATTCGCCAAATCAGCACCCATTTTGGTCAAATCCGTCAGTGGTTTAACAATACCAGAAAAATTACTTATAAATTTAGGGTAGAAATTAGCAAAACCCAAAAACTTCTGGAGAGACTTCAGAGATGTGGGTTGAACCCAATCATAAATGGCCTGTACCTTGGCAGGGTCCATTTCAATAGCAGATGGGGACAAAATGAATCCCAAAAATGAAATCCTCTGTACACCAAAGAGACATTTCGATCCCTTAACATACAGAGTATTTTCTCTCAAAATCCGGAACACAGTCCGGGCATGTTCCACATGAGAATCCCAATCACTGGAAAAGATCAAAATATCATGCAGATAAATGATCAAGAACTTATCTACAAAGTCCCGGAAAATATCGTTCATAAAAGATTGGAAGACGTAAGGGGCATTAGTGAGCCCAAAAGGCATCACCAGGTACTCAAAATGTCCCTCTGGAGTATTAAACGACGTCTTCCATTCATCCCCGTGCTTGATGCTAATAAGATTATATGCCCCCTTGAGGTCAAGTTTGGTAAACCAACAAGCACTTTTAACTCTGGAAAATAAGTCAGAAATCAGGGGTAACGGGTACTGATATTTAACAGCAGGGCTGCCATCAGGGCATTACAGCCCTTACCGTTGTATGGGGCCCGGTGAACAGCAGTACAGAAGGGAGCCCCGCAGGTCAGGGGCCCCGCTCCTGTGCTCCTAGTCATTGGGCCCCAAGTGCTGTGCGCTGCTTCATCGTTATGTGATCAGGGGGCGGAGCTGATCACAGGCCATTACCATTGAGCAGCTCCGCCCCCTGATCACATGACGATGACATCACCACAGGTCCTTCAGCTGAGCTCACACAGCAGCTGCATCTTCACCACAGGAACGCGGCCAGGTAAGAAGAAAGTTTTTTTTTTAATTTAATTATTTAAAGCAGTCAATATGTTTCCCCAGCAGGCTGGAGACACGGGGGAGGCAAGATGGAGATTGGCAGGATTGGAGACGGGGCAGGATTGGAGACATTGGGGTCAGGATGGAGACGGGGCTGGACTGGAGATGGGCAGGATTGGAGACTGGCAAGATGGAGACGGGGCAGGATTGGACACAGGGGCAGGATGGCGACAGGACAGGATCGGAGACATTAGGGGCAGGATGGAGATGGGGCAGGATGGAGATAGGGGCAGGATGGAGACATTGGGGGCAGAATGGAGATGGGGCAGGATTGGAGATGTGGGCAGGATGGAGAATGGGGCAGGATTGTATCAGGATCCTGTCAGCACCGGCGGACTGCCGTGGCTGAACAGGGTAACTCACCCAGACTGCGGGAGGTCCCGGGGTCTGAAACTGCAGGGAAAGTTCAGACAACAGGACCTGCGATACTGAAAATAGTAAGAAGTACAAGGACCTACGATCATGTGACCACAGGGGGCGTGACTTAGCTTCCTGCTGTAGGAGAACACTGTAGGATTCTATTACAGGAATCATGGAGTACAGGCTAGGGAAATTCAGGTCAGACAAACGAGGGGTCATACACAGAGAGGGCGGCACAGTACCAGAGGGACAAGCAGAGAATAGTCAGACATAAGCAAAGAATCATACACAGAGATAGCAATGTAGTACAAGAGGATAAATCAGAGCGTAGTCAGGTCCAAGGCAAAAGAGTCATACACAGAGATAGCAGAGCAGCACAAAAGGAACAGGCAGAACTCGTAACAGGGACAGAACCAGATCAAAACCAAACAAGCACAAAGTATCAGTCACTGAGCACACCAGGGTCATACACTCGGCCAAGGGTCTGAGTATAAGCGACAAGGAGTGAGCCCACAATGAGGCTATAAAAAGTCTTCCAGACTCTCAGAGTGAGGCTGTCCAGATTAACCTCTAAACTACCTGATCCCACAAACTCAGCAGATCATGACAGATTGGAGATGGGGTAGGATGTAGACGGGGCAAGATTGGAGACATTGGGGGCAGGATGGAGATGGAGGCAGGATGGAGGTGGGGCAGGATGGAGACGGGGCAGGACTGGAGACATTGGGGCAGGATGGAGATGGGGCTGGATGGAGATGGGAGTAGGATTGGAGATGGAGGCATTATTGGAGATGGGGCAGGATTGGAGACATTGGGGGCAGGATGGAGACATTGGGGGCAGGATGGAGACGGGGCAGTATTGGGGGCAGGGTAGAGATGGGGCTCGATTGGATACAGGGGGCAGGATTAGAGACACTGGGGGCAGGATGGGAGACACTGGGGGTAGGATGAAAGACACAAGGGGCATGATTGCTGGTATAGGGCATAATTGGAGACAAATGGGCAGGATGAAAGACATGGGGGCAGGATTGCAGGTACAGGGGGCATGATTGCAGACACAGTGGGCATGATTGGAGACAAAGGGGGCAGTATGAAAGACACAGGGGCATGATTGGAGACATGGAGAAAAATGGAGACACGGGACTGGATTAGAGACACGGGGTATGATTGGAGACCCAGGGGGCAGGATTGGAGACACAAGGGCAGGATTGGAGACAGATGGGGCAGGATCATGGGGCAGGATGGATACGATGGAGAAAGATGGGGAGATCATATGAGGCACAATGGATACTCATGAAGGTGGGATGGGAGAACATATGGCTGAAGCCAGGAATGAGACACACGGGGGCCAGGATGGGGGATATTATTACCATAGGGGCTAATTAAGGGATATTATTACTGTGGTGATGTATTTATTTTATTTTTTGAGTATACTGTTTTAAATGGGGGGGCAGTCCTGTTACTGTATAGAGTCATACTATGTTGCCTTTTTTTTCTTCATGTGATGTAATGTAGAAGTTGGGAAAAAAAAGTAATGTGAGTAGAGCTCTAGATAACTGTGTTATTTCCTGCAGTGAGGAGCCCTGGCTGGAAGAAGTGATGGCGATCTGTGCTCGATGAAAGATGAAAAGCAAGGATGAAGGACTTCACCTAGAGACATCACAGATGAGTTAGTGTGTTACCTATAAACTGACACTATACACTGTATGCTATATACAGACATAATGAAGGGATTGCCCACACCTGTCTATGAAATAGCCTTGGAGTCAATTGTCCAATTACTTTTGGTCCCTTTAAAAACAGGGTGGCACATGTTAAGGAGCTGAAACTCCTAAACTCTTCATCCAATTTTAATGTGGATACCCTCAAATGAAAGCTGAAAGTCTGAACTTCAACTGCATCCAAATTGTTTTGTTTAAAATTCATTGTGGTAATGTCTAGAATAGAGTTGAGCGACTTTTGGTTTTTTAGGGTCGAGTTTCGTTTCGTGAAACCCGACTTTTCTAAAAGTCGGGTAGAGCAAGATCGGCCGATTATAGGGAAAAGTCGGGGTCGTCCCGAAACACGAAACCCAATGTAAGTCAATGGGGAATAAAAGTCGGCAGTGAGAGGAGGACAGGAAACACACCTACAGTGCCCATTTGAATGCCAAAAGCATCAATTCTTCTTACTTAAGCTTGTCAACCTTAATTAACTTCATAATTAGTGTTGAGCTTTCCGATACCGCAAGTATCGGGTATCGGCCGATATTTGCCGTATCGGAATTCCGATACCGAGTACCGATACTTTTTTCGTATCGGATACCGGAAGTCCAAAATGCAATGAGCCACTTTTGTGGCTCTGATTGGCTGCCGAAATGACGTCATCATGATGCGCTGTCTGTGCGCATCATGATGCGCCATCAGTTCGGGACTTCGGGGGGGCTGTGCCGACTGTCCGGGGGTCTGTGCCGGCCTGCCGGTGGTCTGTGCAGGCTCCGGGGGTCTGTGCCGGCCTGCCGGGGGGCTGTGCCGGCCTGCCGGTGGTCTGTGCAGGCTCCGGTGGTCTGTGCCGGCCTGCCGGGGGGCTGTGCCGGCCTGCCGGTGGTCTTTGCAGGCTCTGGGGGGCTGTGCCGGCCTGCCGGTGGTCTGTGCAGGCTCCGGGGGTCTGTGCAGGCATCGTCCGATGGGACTACAAGTCCCATCGGGCGATGCCTGCTACCATAACAGTGATTGACACATTAGCCAATGATGGGACAGTAGTAGTCCCATCATCCGGCTAATGTGTTGAATGTAAAAAAAAAAAAAAAAAAAAAAATTACATGCTACATACATGCTACATACATGCTACATACATACAACATGCATACTACATATATACTACATGTAACATACATACTACATGCAACATGCATACTACATACATGCTACATACTACATGCATGCTACATACATACTACATACATAATACATATATACTACATGCATGCAACATACATACAACATATATACTACATGCATGCAACATGCATACTACATATATACTATATATACTACATGTAACATACATACTACATATATACTACATGCTACATACATGCTACATACTACATACATGCTACATACTACATACATAATACATATATACTACATGCATGCAACATACATACAACATATATACTACATGCATACTACATATATACTATATATACTACATGTAACATACATACTACATATATACTACATGCTACATACATGCAACATACATACTACATACATGCTACATACATACTACATACATAATACATATATACTACATGCATGCAACATACTTACAACATATATACTACATGCATGCAACATGCATACTACATATATACTATATATACTACATGTAACATACATACTACATATATACTACATGCTACATACATGCAACATACACACTACATGCTACATACATGCAACATACATACTACATACATGCTACATACATACACACTGCATGCAACATGCATACTACATATATACTGCATATATACTACATGCATGCAACATACATATATACTACATACAATACATACATATAGACATACAGTACATATAACATAGAGTACATACTCACCGTCACTTGTCACTTTGACTGCACAGACCAACGGCAGGCCTGCACAGCCCCCCGGAGCCTGCACAGACCACCGGCAGGCCGGCACAGACCACCGGAGCCTGCACAGACCCCCCGGAAGGCCGGCACAGACCCCCGGAGCCTGCACAGACCACCGGCAGGCCGGCACAGCCCCTCGGCAGGCCTGCACAGACCACCGGAGCCTGCACAGACCACCGGCAGGCCTGCACAGACAACCGGAGCCTGCACAGACCCCCCGGCAGGCCGGCACAGCCCCCCGAAAGGCCCGTACAGACCCCAGAGAGGCTGTACAAGGCAAAAATAGGGTTTTTCTTATTCCGATACCGGAAGTCCCATAGACTTGAATGGGACTTCCGGTATCGGAATCGGCGATACCCGATATTTTTTTTAGATCGGCCGATACCATCCGATACGATACTTTTAAGTATCAGACGGTATCGCTCAACACTATTCATAATACAAGTTACGCACTGAAAAATGGGGGTTATTTGGCTAAAGTTGTGGGGGGGTAGGGCTGGCTCCAGGTTTTCATGTGCCCTGGGCGAAAGAACGCCCCTTTAACACATACCACAACTCATCATGCTCCGATACGGCAGAGAAATAGCGGTATAGTACAATGAAAAATACTTCACTTTTTACATCTCATGACGAGGCCCATCTATTTCTCCATACAGAATCATTGGTCCCATATGTTTGAAACAGTATATGATGAGCTCCACATAATGCTACAGTATATGTTGGTCCCCATGGATGAAGCTCCACTGTCTTATGGGCCCAAATAATGCTCCAAACATAATGGGCCCCATTTCTAATGCTCTAGTGTATAATGGGCCCTGTAAATGCTGCTCCAGTGTCTGATGTCCACCTTTGGAATGTTCCAGTGTATGGTGGGCCCCATCTATCATTCTCCAGAGTATAGTGCTCCCCAAAAATTGCTGTCCCAACATTGAAAACAATCAAATAAGTCTCCTCGCTAGGGAATCCCTGTACTAGTCTGGACTCCTCGTCGTCCCCATCTTCCATCTCACTGCACAGTATTTCAACCTTGCAAGTGCTGTGATCCTGAGCAAGCAGGGGGGGCCACTCGTTGGCGACGGCACTGGCACAGGGCCCCTGATAGTACGGTGGTGTGTCTGATGGCAGGTGGGCCGAACCTGCACTTTCATCTGCTGCTTCCTCTTTGTCACCGTGTAAGATGGAACTGTATATGGGAAAGGTAACCTGAGTTTCATCAGGGTCAGATTCAGGCCGTGTAGCATGCGAGGGGAATGTAGTGGTCTGGGTCAATGTACCAGCAGATTCATCGAGCAGTGGCTGGGCATCAGTGCACTTGTGTCGCCCTCTGGAGTACGGTCGCCACAGTGGCATTACCTTCCTCCTAGGGAGTGTGATGTCATGCTTGGGAGCAACGAAGGATCTCTCTAGCAGGTTAACTGATTGGGCGGCGTTATTCCCACGAGTCATGACCCTCCAAACAGCGTTCATGAAGGCAAAGTGTTTGTTTTACGTGGGCAGTATGGTTGCAAAGCTGAACCTTAAAGGAATGTCCAGAAGGGCACCACCAGGAGTGGAGCCTACGGTTAAATTCAACTCCACCTGGGAAACCTCAACCATGCCAGCTACAGAAAAGATGCACACATTGCAAGCTTAATTCCGTTAACAAACGAGACTCCGTCATGCCCCGCGGTCCGAGTCCGGCTTACTAGAGGGACACGTGAGGCTCTGGCACATGAGATTGGCCAATAACTGGTGTGTCATGCCCTTACATGTCCGTGGCTGCATGTGCGCTACACTGAAAAGGCCAGCATTTGTCGCTTACAGGTGCAGATAACCCGCTGAACAACGTTAGTGATGGGGATCACTGATTACAATTATTACCCGCGAACGATGATTTCCCAGTAAGTGCAGGTCAACCGCAGTTCCGGAATTAGGCCTAACCGTCATTCCTGAAAAAATGAAAAACTTACGTGTGCAAACCACAGGTGCTGTAGCTTGATTAACAGCTCGCCAGCCGTTCTCAGGCCCAGTATGGATTACACGTGATTGCACAAAGGTGAGAAAGGGTACCGTATCCCCGGATAACATGTATGGATAGCGTACACATTCAAAATATATGTCAATACATCAGGAGGCAGGCTCAGACGGTGTTAGGTCCAGTATGGCTTGCACGTGATTGCACAAAGGTGAGAAAGGGTACCGTATCCCCGGATAACATGTATGGATAGCGTACACATTCAAAATATATGTCTATACATCAGGAGGCAGGCTCAGACGGTGTCAGGCACAGTATGGATTTGACGGCCCAGACTACACAGCGGAGGAGCAGGGAGAGGTAAAGTATGCAAATGCTGGGGCCCTGCCCAAGCAAGGGGGGCCCACTCGTGGGCGTCGGTACTGGCACTAGGCCCCTCATAGTACGGCGGTGTGTCTGATGGCGGGTGTGCACCACCACCGTCAGAGACACTTGATTGCACTATGAGGGACCCTGTGCCAGTGCCCGCGCCCAAGAGTCGGCCTACCCACCTGTCCAGGGCAACGGCACTCGCACGGTGTCGTGCGCTAGGTGGTGACCCCGGCCATGGGGGGGGGGAGGCAGCACAGTTAGGGAGTTTTAGAAAGTGGCATATGTTGATGTTGGACATTCAGCTGATGCAAAAGGCGAAATAGGTCAAGTCCCAGGAAGAGGTGGACCAAAGCAAGCCATTTTTCTGTCACCCTATGTGTCATCAGGGGAAGGTGGGACAAAATCCTTGGAAACCCATGCATGGTTCATTTTAATGAAGGTTAGATCATCCACATTTTGGGTTGACAGACGGGTCCTTTTTTCTGTCAGGATTGATCCAGCTGCACTGAAGACTCTTTCCGATAGCACACTTGCAGCTGGGCAAGCGAGCTCCTGTAAGGCATATTGTGCCAATTCAGGCCAGGTGTCCAGTTTAGCGGCCCAATAGTCAAAGGGGAATGACCTGTGTGGGAGAACATCGATATGGGAGGAAAAGTAGTTTGTAACCATAGTTGACAACTGCTGTCTCCTGTCACTTTCCATCGATGCAGTATTACCAGTTGTGTGAGCGGTACTTGAAAAATCAGTCCACAACATTGTCATGAAACCCCTGTCTCCAACGCCACTTCTGCTGTGTGCACCATGAACACCTCTGCCAAGCTGCCCCCGGCCCGTACGGCTCGTGTGAGAACCATCACCGCTGCTGTGTGCTGGGAATGCCTCAAGCAACCGATTTACCAGAGTTGCTTGTTTATTAGCCAATATTAGGTCAAGGTTCTCCCGTGGCATGATGTTTTGTAATTTGCCTTTATAGCGTGGATCCAGGATGCTGGCCAACCAGTAGTCGTCATCGTTCATCATTTTGGCAATGCGGGGGTCCCTTTTTAGGATCTGCAAGGCATAATCTGACATGTGGGCCAATGTTCCCGGCGTCAATGATGCACTGCGAGTGCTGGTTGGAGGAGCACTTTCTGGCAAATCCACATCCCTCCAGTCAAGCACAAACCCTGTACCAGACCTTGCCACGCCAACATTTTCACTTGCCCCACGAGATGCATCCTCCTCCCCTAAGTAATCATCCACATCATCATCCTCCTCCTCCTCTTCTTCCTCCACCTTGTCCAGGAGAGGTCCCTGAGCAGACAATGGCTGAATGTCATCAAGAATTCCCTCCTCCTCTTCCACCTCATCAACATTGGCTGCAGACGCCTGCTCCTTAAGGTGGGTCAAAGTTTGCATGAGCAGACGCATAAGTGGGATGCTCATGCTTAGGATGGCGTCGTCTGCGCTTACCAGCCGTGTGCATTCTTCAAAACACTGAGGGACTTTACAGAGGTCTTTCAGCTTCGACCACTGCACACCTGTCAACTCCATGTCTGCTCTCAAAGTGCCTGGCCGTGTATCCTCCCACAAATGCATTATGGCCTGCCTCTGCTCGCACAGCCGCTCCACCATGTGCAGGGTGGAGTTCCACCTTGTTGCAATGTCGATAATGAGGCGGTGGTTGGGAAGGTGGAGCAATCGCTGCAGCTTCTGCATACGAACGGAGTGTACAGGCGACCGGCGGATGTGCGCGCACAGTCTTCGCACCTTCTGGAGCAGGGCTGTTAACTCCGGATAATTTTTGAGGAAGCACTGCACCATCAGGTTCAAGGTGTGAGCCAAGCAAGGTATGTGGCTGAGTTTTGAAAGGGCTATGGCTGCCACAAAATTACGGCCGTTATCACTAACTACCTTGCCTGCCTCAAGATGTACACTGCCCAGCCATGACTCAGTTTGTCGCTTCAAGTACTCGGCCAGCACCTCGGCGGTGTGTCTGTCGCCCAAACACATCATCTGCAACACAGCCTGCTGACGCTTTCCACTAGCTGCTCGATAGGGGGACATCTCGTGTGCAACATTGGCAGCTGCAGATGGAGTGCTCGTACGACTGCGCTCTGTGGACGAGCTTTCGCTTCTGGAGGAGGAGGAGGAGGGTCGAACGCCTACAGCCAACTGTTTCCTATACCGTGGGCTAGGCAGCACTGTCCCACCACCGCTGTCCCCTGTGGACCCTGCATCCACCACATTAACCCAGTGCGCAGTGATGGACACGTAACGGCCCTGGCCATGCCGACTGGACCATGCATCAGTTGTGAGGTGCACCTTTCCACTCACTGACTGCTTGAGTGCATGGACAATGCGGTCTTTTACATGATGGTGGAGGGCTGGGATGGCTTTGCGAGAGAAGAAGTGGCGACTGGGTAGGTCATAGCGTGGTACTGCATAGGCCATGAGTTCGTGGAAAGCTGCGCTTTCCACCAACCGATAGGGCATCATCTCAAACAAGATTAGTTTGGCAATGTGGGCATTCAAACCCAGTGTACGCGGATGAGAGACTGAGTACTTTCTTGACCTACTCATAGTGTCTGGGAGGGTGAGCTGGACTTGAGAGCTGCATATGGTGGAAGTAGCGGTGGACAGGGTGGACTGAGAGAGGGTTGATGATGGTGATGGAGTTGGTGTTCTTTCTCATGGCCTAGATTCAGTATTTCGTTGATATAACAGTGGGATTCCCTGACTGCTGTGGCCTTGCAACGACACCTCAACATTTGCTGCTGTGCTAACCGGTGGGCTTACAGTGGGGGAAACAATGTAGCGTTGCTGACTACCTTCTTTGTGATCAGTTGCACATGTGGCACTTGAGGTTTGGTGTTGTGTCCACGCTTGCAAGTGCATGGTGGCTAAATGTCTAAGCATGCAACTGGTATTCAAATTTTTCAGATTTTTCCCTCGGCTAAAGGTCTTTGTGCACTTCTTACAGATAACCTTGGCCTGATCATGAGGATTTTGTTCAAAAAAGTGCCTCACTGCACTCTTCCTACTTTGGCAGACATTTTGCGGCCTAGCACGCTGTGATCTTTTGACCCTCTGGACAAGCTGTCCAGCAACTCTTTCGATTTTTGGAACCTGTCTTTGGAGTGCTCCGGGCCTGCCAGATAACAGCTGTTGCGATGTCGATGTCTGCTGTGGATGCTCCTCATCTGAGCTATTGGAAGCAGCACCCTCTTCCCCCAATGGATGCCAATCTGGGTCAACAACTGGGTCATCCATCACATCTATCAGCGGCTGTGCATCAGTGCACTCCATGTCAGATTCATCTTGGCCTGGGTAATTCACTATTTGACTTGATAATCCAGGCATGGTATGTGAAAACAGCTCCATGGAGTAATCAGTAGTATGGCCTGCGTCATCCTTCAATCTTGGTTGGGGTGAAGGACACAAGGAAAGGTGTGGTTCATGAACATGAGCCTCCAATGACGACTCAGTGCTTTTACTTTTTACAACTGAAGAAGAGGAGGCGATAGAGCTGGAGGCTGAGTCAGCAATGTAAGACAAAACTTTTTCCTGATGCTCTGGCTTTAAAAGCGGTTTGCCAACTCCTAGAAAACTAAGCCTTCGAAGCCTTATGGAGCCAGACGATGACGCAGGCTCAACACCTCCTGCATTCGGTCCTATTTTGCTCTTGCCACTACCATCAGATCCACCACCAACACCATCATTACCAGCTGCCAACCCCCGCCCAATTCCACGGCCTCTTCCACCAGCCTTCCTCATTTTTGGTAGAAATGTAGATAAAATCCAACAAACTATATAGTAATGTAAAACAAGGTACAAGGTGTCTATAGGACAGGGGAGATTTTGAATTTCTGCTCACACTAGTGGACACTGGACACTTTTGGATTGTGTGAGGCCCACTGAATATCTGAGCGCTATGTCACAGGCTCGATGGCACAGGTGTGAAAAAAGTGACTACAGGATAAGGGAGATTTTGAATTTCTGCACACACTAGTGGACACTGGACACTTTTGGATTGTGTGAGGCCCACTGAATATCAGAGCGCTATGTCACAGGCTCGATGGCACAGGTGTGAAAAAAGTGACTACATGATCACAGAGATTTTGAATTTCTGCACACACTTGTGGACACTGGACACTTATGGATTGTGTGAGGCCCACTGAATATCACAGCGCTATGTCACAGGCTCGATGGCACAGGTGTGAAAAAAATGACTACAGGATAAGGGTGATTTTGAATTTCTGCACACACTAGTGGACACTGGACACTTTTGGATTGTGTGAGGCCCACTGAATATCAGAGCGCTATGTCACAGGCAGAAATTGGCTAGTGCATCACAAACTACAAGGTGTATGTAGAATTGGGCAGAATAGGAATCTCCCTAGAGTGTAGGTCTGTAAGAACGGAACAAGTCCTCGACTTATCCTTCCACAGTGACACACAGATAGCTTCACTGTGGCCGTGATAACAGCCGTTACACAGTACTGAGAGGAGCGTGCACGTACACGGCTGTCCGGTGTACGTAAAATTGTCAAGCTCTGTGTTTTTTAGGTATACGGACTGACACACGCTGTCTCTCTATAGTTTTGAATGTGATCAAACAGCAAATATATTTAACTGTTTGAAAGCTAGACAAAACTAGTAGGTGCAGGTCTGTAAGAACGGAACATGTCCTCGACTTATTCTCACAAAGTGACACACAGATAGCTTCACTGTGGCCGTGATAACAGCCATTACACGGTACTGAGAGGAGCGTGCACGTACACGGCTGTCCGGTGTACGTAAAATTGTCAAGCTCCGTGTTTTTTAAGTATACGGACTGACACACGCTGTCTCTCTATAGTTTTGAATGTGATCAAACAGCAAATATATTTAACTGTTTGAAAGCTAGACAAAACTAGTAGGTGCAGGTCTGTAAGAACGGAACATGTCCTCGACTTATTCTCACAGAGTGACACACAGATAGCTTCACTGTGGCTGTGATAACAGCCGTTACACGGTACTGTGTGAGGAGCGTACACCACTGTATGGTGTGAAAAAATGCACGCTCAGTACCTCAGCAGGACAAAAAAAAAAATTGGGATTGCTTTTAAAAAAGCAGTTTGCAGAGCAGTGGGTAAACAGCAATGCAGCTGTCAGGAAGCCTTAGAAGGCAGCCTAACAACCAACACCGCTGATCCACCACAATATAGCCTCCCCTTGCACTGCACACACAGTGACTGGTGTGTTGTACAGGCAAAATCGCTAGCAGCAGAAGCAGTTTTTTTTTCTTCTTCCCTGCCTAACGCTCTCCCTACAGAATCAGCAGCAGCAACCTCTCCCTATGCTAAGATCGGCAGAAGTAAGATGGCGGTCGGCGTGCACGCCCTTTTATAACCCCTGTGACGCCCACCAAAGCAAGCCAATCACTTGCATGCCCTTCTGAAAGATGGTGGTGACCCCTGCCTATGTCACCACGTTGCCCACAGTGTCCGTGGATCCTGATTGGCTGAAAAAGAGCGCAAAACAAACTTTTGAAACGCGACTTTGGCGCATAAGTCGCCGACCTCGTGGCCGACCTCATCCTAGGGTCGCGTTTCGTTTCATGAAACCCGACTTTGCCAAAAGTCGGCGACTTTTGAAATTTTTCGACCCGTTTCGCTCAACTCTAGTCTAGAACCAAAATTAGAAAAATGTTGTCTCTGTCCATATATGGACCTAACTGTAACTCTGCAGCATCCTGACCCTGGTTCAGTGCCAATAAGGTTTTCTCAGCTTGATCAATAGCATTAGGTTCATCATACAACAACCCCAGAGCTTGAAAAAACGCATCCACAATAGCCAGAATAGGATCTCCAGGTGTCAGAGAAAAAGCCCAGTCCTGGGGATCGTCGTGCAGCAAGGAGATGACAATTTTAACCTGCTGCAATGGGCTCCCCGATGAGTTAGGTTTCAAAGTGAAAAACAGTTTACAATTTTTCCTAAAATTCAAAAATTTAGACAGATCCCCAGAAAACACATCAGGAGTAGGAATTTTTGGTTCTACAGCAGATGATTGAGCGAGATAGGCCGAAATTCCCCGCAATTCAGCAGTGAGCTGCTCAACATGATCGGACAATTGCTTAGTCTCCATCAAAGAAAAAATCCTTCTACGGCCCCAGAGAAAAAGAGGAAAAAATATATATAAAAAATTCGGTCACCATTTTTTATTTCTTTTTTCCAATTTTGTCCTTCTTTAGAGTACCCTAGAGTCTACAGTCTTGTCTGTTGATTCTGTTATGAATAGGTCACCGAGGAGGATGGCAGGAATAGGCTAGGCCACCAGGAAACCAGAAAGGATGGTAAGTTAGCGGATTGCAGACCCCTGATCCTAACAACCTAACTAGCAGTAGCCGTGGGGCGTACCTACCATGCCATAGACGCCTCGGCACAGCCGGAGAACTAACTAAGCTTAAAGCAAGAAAGGTGAAATCAAAACTGCCCCGGAGTAGAACCCCAAAGAAATAGATAGCCCCAAACATATAATGTCGGTGAGACAAGATGAGGCACAAATGCAGGCAGAAAATAGACTGAGCAAATGATAGGGTCCAAACTATCTAGATAGGATAGGAAAGGAAAGACACTGTCTGCAATCAGGCAAAAACCCTAAAAAATCCACGTCTGATGTACAAAAAACACTGAGGTCTCACGACCTCTCCTCCACTATATCAGCATTCTGGTGTGAACTGGCAGCAAAGCAAAAGAGACTAATATAACAGGACTGAACAAACTGACACAAGCTGTAACATGGAGTGGGGTCCAGCACTGCCCCAGCAGGGAGCACGCTGAACCCTCACATCAAAGCAGAAAGAGGCAAAACCAGATCAGATGCAAAGGATTAGCAAATGAACAACTTAACTGATAAATGCAGGATCAGGCAGGAGACAGCAGACCTCAAAATGCACAGGAAGAAACTAATCACGAGCAGCAACTGATGGAAGCCTGCTCACTTATATCCTCCCAGTCAGTAACCCCTGATTTCCAATCATCGTGATTAGGTGGCAGACTTCTCTCAACCCGGCCAGCTCCACTACCCATAGTAACCACCAGAGGGAGTCCCGACTCAGAAGTCAGATCAAGAGAATTCACAACAGAGATCACCCACTGAACCCTGTTTCTCCACCGTAATGTTACCACCAATCAGAACCACTATGCTGGTGTCATCTGTGCGACATTGTGGGAAAAACCAGCTTTGGTGCTGTGCATAGCATTTGGCTATATTCGGCGAATAAATTGACGTTTAAATCGGTGAATATTGCAAATTTGGCAATTGTGATACGAGCCGAGTATTGATATATTCACTCATCGCTAATCATTATCCTCTTCATCTCCTGACTCTTGCAAGTCCATCACGTTATCCTCCTCCATTTGTTCCTTAGCTCCTGCGCCTTCACTAATAGTTTGTCTGGTACCATAAGCCCCCCTCAATTGCTGCAGGCCATCTTCCCATAACACCCCCCTGTGCGACGACAGTTCGGAAATTTGAGATATTGTTATCCCTTCCGCATCCTCCTCTGCTTCCACCTCTATCTCTGGGACCACCACCTCCTCATGCAGACTATTGAAAGTGTGTTCCAGCATGTAGATGATCGGAATAGGGATGCTAATGACTGCATTGTCAGCGATAACCATCTCAGAAGTCATTTCACAACTGCGCGAAGGGTGCAGAGGTCCTTCATCTGTGCACACAACACAAGCGTGATTTGTACCCCGACTGGACTGTGTTGGCACAGGCTATGCAAAAAAACATACTGCACAAGGGCTCATCAGTCATCACTGCTTCCACCTTCGCTGCAGCATGTGCAAAGTGAAATTCCATGTTGTTGGAACATCACAAATCAAATTGTTAATTGGTAGGTCGAAAGACCTCTGGAGCGATGTAAGTCATTGACCTACAGGGTGCAATCATCAGAAGTGAGCACACAGTGACTGTGCTTTTTGCAGCAGCGCATCCGGGACAGGATAGTGGTGGAAAAATTGCTGTACCACCAGGTTGAGGACATGAGTCATACAAGGCATGTGTGTAAGATTTCAATGACATAGGGTCACCACCAGTTTTGCACTGTTATCGTACACAGCGTTCCCTGGGTCCAGGTTCAGTGGAGACAGCCATTGATCTAACTCGGCCTGGATAGCTGTCCACAACTCTTGAGCTTTGTTTCTGTGATCCCCAAGGCATGTTAATTTGAACACTGCCTGATTGCGGTGAGCCATAGCTGAGCAGTATGGAGGTGGGGCGGATTCTATCTGCACTGTTGGAACAAGTATCAGATTAAGGGAGAGGCTGAGAGCACAGGTGGAGGCCGTAGAGGAGGTGGAGGAGCCAGAAGCAGTGGAGAAAGTGGTAGATATAGAGGTTTGTCTTTCAAGCCTCGGGGATCCAAAAACCTGTGGAGCAGCTCCTTGAACGCCTGCCCTGACAGCCACCAGAGTGCCCCGTCAGTGAGATGTAAGGGTGAAGAGCACCTTTGCAAACATAGATTTTTTTAGGGAATGGGCGACGTTGGCAATATGCTGGTGTAGTGCATGCACAGCTTTTTTAGAGAAGTAATGACAACTGGGACTGGTACTGGGGGACTGCGGTGGCCATCAACTTTCTGTGTCCACCGGGCAGAAAGGCAGCATTTCTGTGGCCAACAGATTGGAGATGATGGAGATCAAGCTCTTAGCTTTGCCATGTGTAGGAGGAAACATTATTTTATGTGCACACAGCTGCGGGACAGAGGGCTGGCTGCTGTACTGAGAAATGGTGGAGTACGGCAAGCAGGACAAACTGCTGGACTGTGAGTGAGATGCAGGCAGAGATGTTAGGGTGGACTGAGAAAGATGACACAGGTAGGTGACACAAAAGCAGCAGTCATGTCCACTTATGTAACAGCTGACGAGCTCTTACTCACCCAAACTCTAAGGGGTAAACAAGTGGAGTTTCTGCTGCCGGAGACCTGTGTGCGAAGACTTGGCATGGTGACAAAGGAGAAAGAAGCAACAGATGGGGTTGATGGGATGGCCGATGGTGGCGAGGATCTCTAGTCCACATTTTAGAGCAGTGAAATTCTCACACTAAAGCATGATGACAACTCATGTGCCGGTTCATGCGTTTAGTTGTCAAATTATTGCAATTTTTGTCTCCAATTTTTGACAATTAAATCAGCTATCATGTGGTGTGAAAGATGCTGGCTCAGCATCTGAGCTAGCAACTAAATCAAGGAGACGGAATATGATGTATGTTTACGTCATATGTCATGAAGGGATTGTCCACCTTTGGGGACTTTTTTTTGTACTTAAATGCAAGCAATAGCCTTGACTGCTGGACCCAAAGGGCATAGGGGAGGGCTCAATGACTGAGGAGCGATGCTAGGCCTTGTTTGGTACATCATATGATAATTTTAGAAGCAGTTTTATGCAAGGAAAATTTAAGGTATAGAATTAGGGGGTTTAAGTCTTTTTCTGATTGGATTGTGGAAGGGTCTGATATGGGGTTTATATAATACAGGGTCATGGAGGAGGCAGTCTGCACCTGGATGCTGTTCTTTCATAATCCCGCCCACCCTGCTTCAAAAGTTATTAGGAGTTGACAAGAAACAAGGGGAATGGGGACTATACTTTTGTTGCACCAGTAAGCGGAAAGGAGGGGGTGCTTTGAAGGTGGTGGATTGCACCGAAGAATGGGCAGTGAAGAAAAGTGATAACATTTTCAGGACCAAAAATTTGGTTTAGCCATAGATTTTACATTTTCACAAGGGGAAATGGATAAAATTAGCTCCAAAATTTGTCACACAATTTTTGCTGAAGGTGGATTTATAGTACTGCTTAGCCATACAGCAAGACTCAGGAGGGACGGAACGCTTTTTGCCTCCTGGAGTGCAGACTTTCCTAGAAGAGTTTGCATACTCTAGATTCAGAGCCTCTAAATTGTTATGACTGGGTCACAGAGGAGGATGGCAGGAACAGGCTAAGCCACCAGAAAACCAGAGAGGTTGGTAACTAAGTGGATTGCAGACACCTGATCCTATCCACACAACAAGCAGTAGCCGTGGAGCGTACCTACGATGCCCTAGACGCCTCGGCACAGCCGGAGAACTAACTAAGCCTAAATCAAGAAAGGTGAAATCTATACTGCCCCGGAGCAGACCCCAAAAGGAATAGATAGCCCCCAAACATATATTGTCGGTGAGACAAGATGAAACACAAACGCAGGCAGAAAAATAGACTGAGCAAATGATGGGGCCCAAACTGACTAGACAGGATAGGAAAGGAAAGACACTGTCTGCAATCACGCAAAAACCCTGAAAAATCCAACACGTCTGATGTACAATAAAACACTGAAGTCACACGATTTCGCCCCCACTATATCTGCATTTCGGAATGAACTGGAAGCAAAGCAAAAGAGACCAATACAACAGGGGACTGAAAAAAAAGACACAAGCTGTAACATATGAAGCGGTGGTCCTGCACAGCCCCCAGATGAGCAAGCTGAACCCGCACAACAAGCAGATCAGATGCAAAGGATTAGCAAATGAACCACTTAGCTGAACAATAGAGATGAGCGGTGTTCGAGCCGAGTTTTTTTGGGTGGTGTTCGAGCCGTTCGCCGAACTCTCTTTGCTTAAAATTCGGCTGTTCGAGGTTACGTTCGAGAACGGTTCGTTCACCAAAAGCGTAACTTTATTTTCACAGTAATAATGGTTTTCAATGTTAAGAGATAGTTTCATGGCATAGTGGCCGGTGGTGGGGGGCCGGGGATAGATCTGTGCTGAAATAATGCACATCTCCTTTTTTTTTTTTCTTTGCCGCATTTACAGTGGGGCGGTGCAGTCTCTCAGCCTATCAGCAGTGCACACACACAAAGCAAAGTGCATGTTTTTTCACACAAGCAAGGGCATTGGTTGTGTATGTCACATGTCCTTGCCCTATAAGAAGCAGCCATTTCCCCCCATCGACCACCATTTTATCACTGCTGCAGCTTGTGTTAGACGGCACCGGTGCTGCTGTGGGTGCTCTACTGTAAAACAGTGTGAATTTACAGCAAATTCAAGCTTACATACAGAGAGAGATTTAGGGAGTAGGGACTAGTTGTAATTACAGCCCTTTTCAGGGCTGCGTTACAGCAGTTCATAGCAAGTGTAAGCAGGGAGGTCTGTGCCGGTGCTGTGCTAGTCTTTTTCACAGCATCTGTCCAAATCAGGCTCAGCCAATCCTAGCATTGTCTGTTACTCAGTGGTGTAGTCCACCTGTCAAGGACCTACACCGTGTGTGTTTCTAATCATTTTTTACCGCATCTTGTCCAGAAAAACCATTTGGGCATAGTAGCGGTGTGTGCTACTCAGCGGTGTAGTCCACCTTTCAAGGAGCTACACCGTGTGTGCTTCTAATAATTTTTTACCACATCTAACCCAGAAAATCCTTTTGGACATAGTACCACAATTTGGTCACTGAGCTCTGCTTGGTTTCCATCCATTGTTATTTGGACAAACATCTACAGAGTTGCCAATAAATAACTTAACCACCAAAATGAGTGGCAAAAGGCCTGCTGCTGGTGGAAAGGGGAATAGGCATGTTGCAAAGGGAAAAAAAGGTTGTGTCCATGGGGTAGGTGCTAAAGCAACTGGAACATCTGCCGAAGAAAGACAATCTTCCAGCCAAAGTAAGATCGTGGACAATCGGATATGATCCCTTTGTTGCGGACACGCCAATCACAAATTCCTGATGAGGCACAAAAAGAGCAGGTGCTTGAATGGATATCAAGTGCTCCCTCAAATGGGCTCTCCTCCACCTCAACTACAACCTCACAAATACTCCAGTCCTCAGAGTTGTCACCCCCAGTGCACTTGCTTCCTCACAGCTCCCAAGTCTCCAGCCGCCAGTCTGAGTCTGGTGCATCACAGATGGTTGAGTCTACATAGCTGTTTACTCATACTATCGCCTGGGAATCAGAGGTCTGCTCCAAAGCTTATGTGAGTCCAGGTGAGGAAATGATGTGCACTGATGCCCAGAAGCTTTCTGAGTCAGATCCAGGCCCAGATGAACAAGATTCTTCTGAGCATAATCTAGACCCTCGTTCCCAAACTGTAAGTCATGTTTGTGGAGAAAATGAGGAAGATAATGAGACTCAGATACCTGATTGGTCACGGCAGGAAGAGGTCAGTTCTGTGGACGAGGGGTGTGGGAACACAGAGGGTGATGATCCCACTTACCGTCAACCCACAGTCCTCCAGTCGATTAGGTCAGCAGAGGAGGTGGAGGAGGATGATAGTGAAGAAGAGGTTAGGTTGCGGCTTCCTGGACAGAGACGGAGTACTGGAAGCATGTCAACAACTGCATCCTCAACCACAACTGTACCTGTGAGCAGAAGTCATGGTGGTTCCTCAGGTCATTTGGGCTCTAAGCCTTGCATAGCGTGGGCATTTTTTGAAATTCCAAAGGATGACCCAATGCATGTGATCTGTAAGATTTGTCACCAAAGCTAAGCAGAGGGCAAAAACTCACTAGTTTGAGTACTTCATGCATGAACCGTCACATGGATATGAGGCATAAGGTGCAGTGGGACGCTCACTGTGCTACAATGCGGCCCAGTGGCCCTGCCCAACCACCGTCTGCCCCATCTTGTGCATCCACAGCCTCTTCATCCTCTGTGACTGGGGGGACAGCAGGCACACATGTGTTTGGACGCAGAACATCCACCTATTTACCCGCAACAGCCAGTGTGCTTGGCAGGTCATCCTTTAATTTGGAAGTGGAAACACCTGCTGGTGTCTCTGCAACCTCGAGAGCACTACATTCAGATCAAGGCAATATAATTGTTCCACCTGCACCTTCCTCACAGACCAGCAGTTTACCGGGGACACCCGACTCAACCCCGTCTACGCATGGCAGCCAGCCCTCTGTCCCTCAGATGTGGACAAGTAAAAGACCATTTCCTCCTACCCATGACAAAGCTAAGAGGTTGAAATTCACCATCTGCAATCTCTTGGCTACAGAAATGCTGCCTTTCCGCCTGGTGGACACAGAGAATTTTTGAGACCTTATGTCGGTCGCAGTGCCCCAGTACCAGATGCCCAGTCGCCACCACTTCTCAAAGAAAGCTGTGCCTGCGCTACACCAGCATGTTGCACACAACATCACTGCTTCCTTGAGAAACTCTGTGTGTGAACGGGTGCATTGCACCACAGACACATGGACGAGTAGGCATGGACAGGGGTGTTACATGTCTCTGACTGGGCACTGAGTAACTATGGTGACAGCAGGAGAAGGGGCTGCTGTCCAAGTCTTGCCATCCCCACGAGTTGCGCCTCAATCCTCTGTAGAATTAAGTAAGTTTCTCCACTGCTTCTGCCTCCTCAACCTCCTCTCAGTCCTGCACCCAAAGCCTATCTGGTAATGCCACCCACGTTGTAACTGCGCAGAAGGAATCCTGCACACCTCCTTACTATGCTGGCACTAGGGCTCAACGGCATCAGGCGGTGTTTACGTTAAAATGTCTGGGAAATGTGAGTCGCACAGCTGAGGAGTTGTGGTCAGCTCTGGAGACCGAGTTCCATCAATGGCTGACTCCACTGAACCTGCAGCCAGGGAAGGCCGTGTGCGACAACGCTGCAAACCTGGGTGCGGCCCTTTGCCGGGGTAATGTCACACACGTGCCTTGTATGGCTCACGTTTTGAACCTGGTTGCCCAGCAATTTGTAGCCCGCTATCCCGGACTAGATGGCCTTCTGCAGAGAGCACGGTCGCTGTGTGCTCACTTCTGCCGTTCGCATCCCGCAGCTCAACGACTCACATCTCTCTAGAAGTCATTGGGCCTGCCAGTTCACGGCTAAAATGCGACGTGCCGACGCGGTGGAATTCAACTCTGCACATGTTTCAGCGACTGTGGCAGCACCGACGAGCCCTGGTGCAATACGTTATGACGTATAGCCTGGGCCACCGGGATCCAGAGGTGGGGCAAATCACGCTGCAGGAGTGGTCTCAGATCAGGGACCTATGCACCCTTCTGCAGAGTTTTGAAATGGCGACAAAAATGTTTAGTGCTGCAGATGCCATGATCAGCATGACTATTCCCGTCATTTACACTGTGTTCCAAATTATTATGCAAATTGGATTTAAGTGTCATAAAGATGTAATTTTTGTTTTTCAAATAAACTCATAGATGGTATTGTGTATCAGGGCTCTTTGGATCACTGAAATCAATCTCAAATGCCTGTGATAATTAGTTTACCAGGTGAGCACAATTAAAGGAAAACTACTTAAGAATGATGTTCCACATTATTAAGCAGGGCACAGGTTTCAAGGAATTTAGGAAAGAAAAAGGATCTCTCTGCTGCTGAAAAGCATCAAATAGTGCAATGCCTTGGTCAAGAGATGAAAACATTAGATATTTCCCAAAAATTTAAACGTGATCATCGTACTGTTAAGAGATTGTGGTTGATTCTGAGCACAGACCATGTTTGTGCTGATAAAGGCAGAATGAGGAAGGTTTCTGCCAGGCAAGTTCATCGGATTAATAGAGCGGCTGCTAAAAGCCATTACAAACCAGCAAACAGATATTTAAAGCTGCTGGTGCCTCTGGAGTCCCTCGAACCTCAAGGTGTAGGATCCTTGAAAGGCTTGCTGTGGTGCATAAACCTACTATTCAGCCACCCCTAAACAGTGTTCACAAGCAGAAATGGTAGCAGTGGGCTCAGACATACATGAAGACTAATTTTCATACAGTCTTGTTTACTGATGAGTGTCAAGCAACCCTGGATGGTCCAGATGGATGGAGTAGTGGATGGTTGGTGGATGGCCACTATGTCCCAACAAGGCTGCGACGTCAGCAAAGAGGTGGAGGAGTCATGTTTTGGGCCGGAATCATGGGGAAACAGCTGGTAGGGCTCTTTAAGGTTCCTGAAGGTGTGAAAATGACCTCTGCAAAGTATATCGAGTTTCTGACTGACAGCTATCTTCCATGGTATAAAAAGCAGAAATGTGCCTTCAGGAGCAAAATCATTTTCATGCATGACAATGCACCATCTCATGCTGCAAAGAATACCTCTGAGTCATTGGCTGCTATAGGCATAAAAGGAGATAAACTCATGGTGTGGCCACCATCTTCCCCTGACCTCAACACTATAGAGAACCTTTGGAGTATCATCAAGCAAAAGATCTATGAGGGTGGGAGGCAGTTCACATAAAAACAACAGCTCTGGGAGGCTATTCTGACTTCATGCAAAGAAATACAAGCAGAAACTCTCCAAAAACTCACAAGTTCAATGGATGCAAGAATTGTGAAGGTGATATCAAAGAAGGGTTCCTATGTTAACAAATAACTTGGCCTGTTAGGATGTTATGGAGTTAAATAGCTTTTTTGTTCAGTGAATGTGACCTCCTAATGCTGCAAATTCCACAAATGAGCATTTTCAGTTCTTTAAAACATATCAAATGTTTATAAATTATACTATGCCTAATAATTTGGAACAGTGCATTTTGAGTTTTTATTCATTTTGGAGATTATACTGTTATCATTGGGAGGTTTCTTCAATAAAATTCGATGTATACTCTAACAGGTGATGACTTTTATTAGACTGACTGTCTGTCTCACTGACTGTCTGCACCGACTATTTAGGAAAATCATATAAAAATATCATTTGCATAATAATTTGGAACACAGTGTAGATGCTAGAGCACATGTTAAACAGTATTCGGAGTCAGGTGGTGGGACAAGAGGAGGAGCAGGAGGAGGAACAGGAGGAGTCATATGCGGAAGGGACAATACCTCGAAGGTCCAGACAGTCGGCAGTACCAAGGTGGCTGGCATTGGAGGGTCTGAGAGAGGGAATAACGAGGGCGCATGGTAGCAGCAAAACTGTTGAGGAAGGCGCAGGAGCTGAGGAAGAGTTGGAGGATGAAATGGCGATGGGCATGGAGGACTCATCAGATGAGGGAGAGCTTGATGATATTTCTGTTGTGCGAGGTTGGGGGGAGAGGGCAGAGGAACGAAGCATGACTCTTGACTCGCCGCCACCAGGACAACAAGGACTTGGTCCTCCTGGATGCGCAAGTTATATGAGTGCCTTCTTGCTGCACTACCTGCAACATGACCCTCGGATTGTCCGAATCTGAAGTAATGCCGACTACTGGGTTGCCACACTCTTAGATCCAAGGTGCAAGAGTAAATTTGGTGAACTAATTCCTACCATAGACAGGGATTCACACATGCAGGAATATCAGCAGAGGCTGTTACAGAACCTACATCTGCATTTCCACAAAACACCAGTGGTGCACATAGTGAATCTCAGAGTTCTAACTTGGCAACCGTGAGACTGTCGTGTCATCACTCTAACCCTACCACTAACATCGTATCAGGTGGTAACAGCAATTTTTTGCAGTCGTTTCACCAATTTTTTGGCCATCCTTTGCAATGCCACAGGAAACGGAAAGTCTGACATATAGTCAGCACCTAGAGAGGATGGTACAGGAGTACCTCCAAGTTAACATCGATGCCATGACTGTGGAACTGGACCCTTGCTCTTTTTGGGCTTCCAATCTGCAAAAATGGCCTGAGCTTGCCACTCACGCCTTGGAGATCTTGTCGTGCCCCGCAGCCAGCGTTCTCTCTGAACATGTGTTCAGCGCTGCTGGTGGTGTGCTGACAGACAAGCGCACACGGCTCTCCACTGACAATGTAGACAGATTTACATTCATAAAGATGAACAAATCGTGGATCCGCAAGGAATTTTCAACCCCTGTGTTATCCTGGGGAGACTAAAAGCGTAATGATTTATGAAGATCACGTCAGCAGAGTCAGCAAGCATTTTAAGCAACTCTGGGACAAGTGAAGCCACTTAAGTGGTTTCTGTGCCCCAATTTTTGGACAAAAATGAGACTCTTTTTGGAGTCCCCTTGCTGTGTTTTACATGGCGTTGGCATTGGCAATTCAAGGTGGGTGGGGTCACCCCCCCTTTTAACCTTAAAAAAACTACATAGACTATGACTTGGGGTTACACAGATGAGTGAGTCTGCAGACCTCATTAGTCATACTATGGCCTGTGAATCAGAGGTCTGCTCCAAAGCTTCAGTGTCTGCTAGTCAGTGGAGTAGCCCACCCATGAAGCAAGCTGCAATGCCTGTTTATGTTAGAAATAGTTTTTAACTCCATTCAGCCCAGTGAATACTGTGGGCCTAGTACCTGTGTCTGCTACTCGGCACAGGAGCCCACCCGTGAACCAAGAAATGCCACCTGTTAATGTAATAACTAGTTTTTAACTGCATTTAGCCCAGTGAATACTTTGGGCCTAGTACCTGTGTCTGCTACTCAGCAGAGGAGCCCACCCGTCAACCAAGCAACCTAGCCCATTCAATCTTTTTGGGCCTTGTAGCTCTCTCTGTTACTCAGTAGAGGAGCCCACCCGTCAACCAAGCTATGCCGCATGTTTATGTAAGAACTAGTTTGTAACTCCATTTAGCCCAGTGAATACTTTGGGCCTAGTACCTGTGTCTGCTACTCAGCAGAGGAGCTCACCCATGAACCAAGTTATGCCGCCTGTTTATGTAAGAACTAGTTTGTAACTCCATTTAGCCCAGTGAATACGTTGGGCCTAGTACATGTGTCTGCTACTCAGCAGAGGAGCCCACCCGTGAACCAAGCTATGCCGCCTGCTTATGTAAGCACTGTCTGCTACTCAACAGAGTAGCCCAGCTGTTAAGCGAGCTACAGCACCTGTGCTTTTGACACTTAATTTTCTCATTCTTTCAGGAATGCCTGTTAGGCCTAATTCCGGTTGACCTGCACTTACTGGGAAATCGTCGTTCACGGGGAAGAATTCGCATCCCAGATCCCCATCACTAACGGGGTTCAGCGGGTTACCCGCACATGTCAGCGAAGAGTAGACACACGCTGGTCCGTTCAGGGTAGCGCGCGTGCAGCCCCGGACATGTAAAGGCATGACAGGCCTGTTATTGCTCGACCATGCGTGGCAGAGCCTCGCGTGTCCCTCTAGTAAGCTGGACGCGGACCGCGGGGGCATGCCGGAGTCTCGTTCGTTAACGGAATTAAGCTGACAAATCGCTAGCACAGCTAAAAATGGCCATGCACCACCACCCACAGAATCGAGAAAGCTTGCAATCTGTCAATGCTTTCCGTGGCCGGCCAGGGTGAGGTTTCCCGTGTGGAGTCCAATTAAGCCGCAGGCTCCACTCCTGGTGGTGATATTCCGGACATTCCTTTAAGGTTCATCTTTGCAACCATACTCCCCCCGGAAACCAAAGACTGTGCCTTCATGGACGCTGTTCGGGGGGTCGTGGGAATAACACCGCCCGATCGGCAGTTGGCATAATTTATGGTGGGAAGTCCGACGGTATATCATCATCTTCAATTTTAGAATTTTTTTTCATTTTAGATTTTTATTCCAGCCCTTCTTGATTTTATAAGGGCATGACATGCCTATATCTGTGTCTTCTCCTCCTCCTTTTACTTCTCCACCTCTTTTCTGTATGTAGTTGTCCCTTTTCCATGTGTTATTTGTGTCTTCTTAGCAGTTTGTCTGCTTTGGGACACCTTTGAAGGTGTTTTGTATGTGTTTGTATGTGTTTGTGTTTGCCTGCCATTGTTTTCAATGGGGTTCAACGGTGTTTGTCGAATGTTCGACGAATATTCAATGAACTTGCCTCCCGTTCGACGAACCGAACCAAACTCGAACACTAAGGGGGTGGCTCAACACTACTGAACAATGCAGGATCAGGGCAGAAGAAATCAGACCTCAGAATGCACAGGAAAGCAATCACCAGCAGGGATTGAAGGAAGTCTGCAGACTTAAATACTCCATTCAGTAACCCCAGACCTCCAATCGTCATCATCATCATCAGGTGGCAGACCTCTGTCAATCTGGCCAGCTCCACTACCTCCAGTAATCACCGGAGGGAGCAGGGGGAGCTTCTATTCAGAAGTCTGAGCCAGTGAATTCACAACACTTAGGTTTCCGTGAGTGATATACTCCGAATGAGGGTAGGTACCAGCACTCATCGTTTTCCTTTAAGGGAGGTGCTAGCTCTGCATAGTTATTCCAGAATATCTTGCTCATAAAGGTGACAATGTGTTCTTTCGTCTCCGATATGCTGCTAAGTGTGTGCTGGAGAGAGTTGAATCTGGACAAGGCTTGTTGACGATTGTTCGGGAGTCTTACCCTGGTAGCTCAGAAGGGTAAGGGAAAAACCCAGTGATTCGTCTCATCCTTAAGGAACTCATTGTCCATTATCCTGACAAATTCCTTGTCTTCCATTGACAGGGCTACCTTGTTGTCATCCTTAGTTGTATGAAACACTGATCTTCCCAAGTCATCTGCATAGGGAGAAGGAATGACATCAAGCAGCTGTACGGGATCTGGAGGCTTCTCTTTCACCTCATAGTGATGAGGGCATGGTTTGCAGAAAGTAGTTCGTCTGTCTTGGCATACGTAGGTCTTAAAGGAATCGACTCTTGTTCGGTCCAAGCACACATTTCCTATGATTACCCACCCCAAGTAGAGTCTCTGTGCGTAGGGGGCATAGTCAGGACCATTGCACTGTTGGCAGACCATATGTATCCTTAAATTGTCTCTGCCGAGCAGAAGTGGGGTTTCAGCATCTGTGTCCATAGGTGGGATAACGCTGAATAGGTGCCTTAGGTGTGGTTGGTGGAACGCAGCTTCTGGGGTAGGAATCTCATCCCTTTGGCTGGGTATTTGATCGCAGTCGATTAGCGTAGGTAGGGCTATTTCTACGCCTCGGTGGACAGGAGAAGCAATGAAACCTTGTGCCCTCCTGCCGCTAGTCTCTATGCGACCTGAGCAAATATTCAGAGTATAGGGTGTTGCTGGTCCCTTGATTCCAAAGGCTTCAAAGAACTTAGGTCCAGCTAGGGATCGATTGCTCTGATCGTCAATGATGGCATACATTTTTACTGCCTTCTTGATAAACTTTGATTAGGCATATCCTGGCACAGCACTTTCACTTTGGCTCTCCCCACATACCTCTGAGCATGAGCAGGAGACAGCTGTGGTAGACGTGGCGTTATTCTATGGCTCCCCGCCATGGTTTGTAGCCAGACTAGAGGTAACTGCAACTGCTGGATCGCTGGTGGCTGAGGTTGGATGCAAAGTTAATGGGTGTTTGTCACTATGACACTCTTCACACATAAAGGAAGATTTGCAGTCCTTGGCCATGTGTTCTATCGAGACGCAGCACTTGAGACACACCCCAAGTTCACTGAGGATTTTCTTGCGCTCCTGCATGGTTTTGGACCTGAAGCTTCTACATGTGTTCAATGAGTTTGGTTTTTTGTGAATGGGACACTCACGATTGAAAGACTCTCGACGGAATAGTGTACTGTTTATCGGCAGTTACTTCAGGTGGGGGCAGGTTAGTCTTTCTGACGCTTACACTATTTCTAAAGTCCTTTCGTCTATGTGTGATGCTTTCATACCTTGATGACGGTGTTGCTGGAGCTGTAGTGTTAGACTCCAGGAAGTCTAGGCTAGGGTCGTTCCTCATTTGGGCCTGTTCGTCGACAAACTTGCAGAACGGATTGAATGGAGGAAAGGTGAAATCATGTGACCTTTTGTACCTGGAAACGCATACTGCCCACTTCTCTTGCAGACTATGTGGCAGCTTTGAGACGATTGGGTTCACCCCATGGGCGGTGTCCAAGTAGCACAATCCAGACAGACAAGGGTCTCTTTTTGCAAGTTCCAGCTCCATAAGCAGATCGCTTAAGTCCAGAAGCTTGTGGCTTCCTTAACCCCTTCACTACCAAGGGTGGTTTGCACGTTAACTACCGGGCCAATTTTTACAATTCTGACCACTGTCCCTTTATGAGGTAATAACTCTGAAACGCTTCCATGGATCCCGGTGATTCTGACAATGTTTTCTCATGACATATTGTACTTCATGTTAGTGGTAAAATTTCATTCATATAACTTGCGTTTATTTGTGAGAAAAACGGAAATTTGACGAAAATTTTGAAAATTCCGCAATTTTCCAACTTTGAATTTTTATGCCCTTAAATCACAGAGATATGGCACACAAAAAAGTTAATAAGTAACATTTGCCACATGTTTACTTTACATCAGCACAATTTTGGAACCAAAATTTTTATTTGTTAGTAAGATATAAGGGTTAAAAGTTTACCAGCGATCTCTCATTTTTACAACACCATTTTATTTTTAGGACCACATCACATTTGAAGCCACTTTGCGGGGTCTATATGATAGAAAATACCCAAAAGTGACACCATTCTAAAAACTGCACCCCTTAAGGGGCTTAAAACCACATTCAAGGAGTTTATTAACGCTTCACGTGCATCACAGGAATTTTTTGAATATTTAAAAAAAATTAACATTTAACTTTTTTTCACAAAAAAAATTACTTCAGGTTCAATTTTTTTATTTTACCAAGTGTAACAGGAGAAATTGGACTGCAAAAATTATTGTGCAATTTGTCCTGAGCACGCTGATACCTGATATGTGGGGGGGAACCACTGTTTCGGCGCATGGCAGAGCTCAGAAGGGAAGGAGCGCCGTTTGACTTTTTCAATGCAAAATTGGCTGGAATTCTGATCGGACGCCATGTCGCGTTTGGAGAGCCCCTGATGTACCTAAACAGTGGAAACCCCCCACAAGTGACCCCATTTTTTAAACTAGACCCCCTAAGGAACTTATCTAGATATGTGGTGAGAACTTTGAACCCACAAGGGCTTCACAGAAGTTTATAATGCCCAGGCGTGAAAATAACAAAAAAATTTTTTTCCACAAAAATGATATTTTTGCCCCAAAATTTTTATTTTCCTAAGGGCAAAAGGAGAAATAGGACCCCAAAAGTAGTTTTGCAAATTGTCCTGAGTAGGCTGATACCCCATATGAGGGGGTAAAACACTTTGGGTGCATGGCAGAGCTTGGAAGGGAAGGAGCACCATTTGACTTTTTCAACGCAGAATAGGCTGGAATTGAGATCAGACGCCATGTTGCGTTTGGAGAGCACCTGATGTGCGCAAATAGTGGAAACCCCCAATTCAAACCCTAGCCCTAACCCTAACCCTAGCCCTAACCCTAGCCCTAGCCCTAACCCTAATGGGAAAATGGAAATAAATACATTTTTTAAATTTTATTATTTTTCCCTAACTAAGGGGGTGATAACGGGGGGTTTGATTTACTATTTATGGCGGTTTTTATGTTTGGCAGCTGTCGCACGCTAAAAGACACTTTTTATTGTAAAAATAGTTTTTGCATCACCACATATTGAGAGCTATAATTTTTCCATATTTTGACCCACCGAGTCATGTTAGGTCTTATTTTTTGCGGGACGAGTTGACGCTTTTATTGGTATCATGTTTGGGCATGTGACATTTTTTGATCGCTTTTTATTTCGTTTTTTGGGACGCAGAATGAACAAAAACCAGCGTTTCATGAATTTCCTTTGGGTGGTGCGTTTACGCCGTTCCGGGTGCGGTAAAATTTATAAGGCAGTTTTATTCTTCGGGTCAGTACGGTTACAGCGATACCTCATTTAGGTCTTTTTTTATGTTTTGGCGCTTTTATGCAATGTAAACAATTTTTTTTTAAAAATAATTATTTTTGCATCACTTTATTCTGCGAGCTATAACTTTTTTATTTTTTCGCTGATGATGCTGTATGGTGGCTCGTTTTTTGCGGGACAAGATGACATTTTCAGCGGTACCATGGATATTTACATGCGTCTTTTTGATCGCGCGTTATTGCACTTTTTGTTTGGCGGTAGGATAATAAATCATTATTTTTTGCTTCGTTTTTTATTTTTATTTTTTAAGGGGTTTGCTTAAGGGGTTAACTATTGGGACAGTTTCATAGGGCGGGTCGTTACGGACGCGGCGATACCAAATATGTGTATTTTTATTTATTTTATTTTTTTTATTTCCAAAATATGAATTTTTTGGGGAATATTTTTTTTTTTTTTTTTATTTATTTAGCGATTTTTTTAAAATTATTTTTACACTTTTTTTTATTTTTTTTTACTTTATTACAATGTCCCAGGGGGGACATAACTGTCCTGTGACAGATCGCTGATCTGTCACATCACAGATCACTGTGACAGATCAGCGATCTGTCACAGGCACTGCACAGGCTTCCTCATACCACGTGGGCGCCGCTGATCGCGATGATGTAATATTCCGTCCATGGTCACATGGACGGAATATTACGTCAGTTGTAGGTAAGGGGTTAAGGTTGATCCTTGGAATGTTCTGCAGTCTCTTGAATAGGGACTTTTCTATGGCTTCAGCGCTGCCATAGGTTCTTTCGAGTCTCAGCCAGGCAGCAGCGAGACCTGCTTCAGCTTGCTCCACATAGACGGTCAGAAGACTCTTGATACGGTTTGTGGAGTCAGGACCCAACCATTTAACTATGCGGTTGAGCTCCTGTTCTGCGGATAGGTTGAGGTCAACAATGGTGACCTTGAAGGTTGCTTTCCAGGATCTGTAGTTCTCTGCACAGTCTTCAAACTTTGAGAGGCTGGTGCTGATTAGCTCTTTGCTCACCATAAACCTGGAAAAACTCTGACATGTCTGATCCTTCACTCCTTGTTACCGTGTTAGCTTGTGGTGCCTCTCGGGCGTATAAGCTGTGTGGCGTGGAAGGGTGAATTGTTCCCGGGTAGAATGATGTTGTTGCAGGGTTGAGCTGTGGTTTAACCTCTGGAGATTTTGATGACTGCGGCTTGAACTGTGGAGATGGACTGGAATGCGTCTTGTGATGATTGCTGCTCCTGAGGGGACACATTATGGCATTGGTCTTGGGTCTCTGCAGATGCTGTCTCCGTACACTTCACACACACACGGCTCCGCTCTGTACACCTCGCTCGTACACACACAGCCTCGCTCCGTACACCTTGTACACACATGGCTCCGCTCCATACACCTCGCTCGTACACACACGGCCTTGCTCCGTACACCTCGTACACACGGCTCTGCTCCGTACACCTAGTACACATACGGCTCCGCTCCATACACCTTGTAGACACACGGCTTTTCTCCGTACACTTCGCACACACACGGCTCTGCTCCGTACACTTCGTACACACACGGCTCCGCTCTGTACTCCTCGCTCATGCACACTCACGGCTCCGCTCTGTACACCTCATACACACACGGCTCTGCTCTGTAAACCCCGCTCGCACACACACGGCTCTTCTCCGTGCACCTCGTACACACACGGCTCCACTCCATACACCTTGTACACACATGGCTTTGCTCCGTACACTTCGTACACACGTGGCTCCGCTCCATACACCTCGTACACACACGGCCCCGCTCCATACACCTCGTACACACACGGCTCCGCTCTGTACACCTAGTACACACACGGCTCCGCTCCGTACACTTCGCACACACACAGGTCCCCTCTGTACACCTTGCTCATACACACACGGCTCCACTCCGTACACCTCGTACACACACGGCTCCGCTCTGTACTCCTCGCTCGTACACACGACTCTGCTCCGTACACACGCGGCTCCGCTCCGTACACCTCGTACACACACGGCTCCGCTCCATACACCTCGTACACACATGGCTCCGCGCCGAACACACACGGCTCTGCTCCGTACACCTCGTACACACACGGCTCTGCTCCGTACACCTCGTACACACACGGCTCCACACACCTTGTAGACACACAGCTTTGCTCCGTACACTTCGTACACACACTGCTCCGTACACTTTGCACACACATGGCTCCGCTCTGTACACCTCGCTCGTACACACACACGGCTCCGCTCCATACACCTCGTACACACATGGCTCCGCGCCGTACACACACGGCTCTGCTCCGTACACCTCGTACACACACGGCTCTGCTCCGTACACCTCGTACACACACGGCTCCACACACCTTGTAGACACACAGCTTTGCTCCGTACACTTCGTACACACACTGCTCCGTACACTTTGCACACACACGGCTCCGCTCTGTACACCTCGCTCGTACACACACACGGCTCCGCTCCATACACCTCGTACACACACGGCTCCGCGACGTACACACACGGCTCTGCTCCGTACACCTCGTACACACATGGCTCTGCTCCGTACACCTAGTACACACACGGCTCCACACACCTTGTAGACACACAGCTTTGCTCCGTACACTTCGTACACACACTGCTCCGTACACTTTGCACACACACGGCTCCGCTCTGTACACCTCGCTCGTACACACACACGGCTCCGCTCCGTACACCTCGCACACACATGGCTCCGCTCCATACACCTTGCTCTTACACACACGGCTGCGCTCCGTACACCTCGTACACACACGTCCGCTCCGTACACCTTTTACACAGACGGCTCTGCTACATGCACCCTGTAAACCTCTCCTGACCCCACACATAAACTTCCCCTCATCCAGCACTATGACAACCAGCACACTGAGGCCCTGATCATGTGACCCCTGACTGCTCCCATCCTGTGACCTCATCACAGGTCCTGTGCACACAGAAGAGAGAACTTAGCAGAGCAGGGAGGGAGATGATCGATTCTCCCTGCTCTGCTGCAGATACAGTTACAGTGGGTGGGCCCCCTCGGAGCCCAGGGCCACTGCCCCCTCTGTCCCCCAGGTAGCGACGCTACTGTTACTATAACTGGTATTTTTTACTCTTGACCTTGGATTTCCCCTCTCTTTGTTTTGTCTTGTAGTTCTATGATTATATGAGAGTGTCCTATAATATTATGACCCTGTGTACCACAGGGTGTGGGGTCTTATTTTTGATATTATGTTTTCTGTTCAATGGATTTTGTTTTCACTTGCTCACATCATGGTATAGCAAGTTTGTCTGTCAGTGCAGCGCTGACAGCATGTAAAGCATAGTAAATCTCCTGCTTTGATTTGCTTTACAAGTGATCAGACTGCAAAAAGTGAAAGTCCCATAAAGGGACAAAGTGAAAAAAAAACCAGAATATTAAGAAAAAATAAAAGCATATTGTACCCATAAATTAATATTTTTATGAAAAAAAGCAAAGCAAAATAAAGTACACATGTTTGGTATCACCACATCCGGAACGACCTCACCTGTAAATCTGTCCTACGAGTTAACAATAGTGAACAACGAGGTGCATGGAGGGAGGACTTGGAGCTGCCACGAGATGAATCCAAATTAGATGAGCCAATTCACATGTGGAGGGTGCACGTCCAAGCTAGTTAGCTTAGCGGAATCAGGAAAAAAGGAGATTGACGGCACTCCAGGAATAAAGAAAAAAATATATATTTTATTGTGGCAAATTAAGCCATATTAAAATCAAGTTGCCTGACGCGTTTTGAGTGCCTGGTGTGCACTCTTAGTCAAAGGAGTGCACACCAGGCACTCGAGACGCGTCAGGCAACTTGATTTTAATATGATAATAATAAATAAACCTGATAGAAACTTGCGCTAATTAAATGTGTCTTGGTTAAATAAAGATATCTTATGAAGAAATCTATTACCTTTACTGAAGCTAAAAACTGGCGAGGCAGGGAAAAGGGTCTTCAGAATGCAGGGTGGATTTCCAGGTCCTTTCCCAATAATACTCCCCGACACAGGTATATAAAAAGTTACTGGAGCTAAAGGGTGCTACCTCCTAGCATGCTGCCGTCCCGGCCGGTGACTGGCGCGCAGCTGGAGGTGTATATCGGCAGGCTGTAAGAGTACCAGCCGCCGCTTGCAAAAGCAGGACTGCAAGGTCCGAAAAAGCTGAAGGACCTTGCGTGACGTCACAGTCACGTGATAGATCACGTGACAGGCAAGAAAGCCCTATGGGGCGCTGATGGGGCCAGAAAGCAATGGCAAATCCTACGCGTTGCGGAATTCACTGATTCCTTCTTCAGGGATGGCCCCCTAGAGCAAGAGGAACCCTTATATAGCCTCCAGTATATAGCAATGGAGCATTATACTATGCATTAAAAGCAAATAGCTCAATCTCGCTATTTAAACCGTTTGGGATCAGAGTATTCAATTCAAATATCCATTTACTTTCCACCCTGGACATCTGATGGATAAAATTACCTTCCCTGATATTTCTTTTAACTATTTGAATCCCAGTCACTTTAGTGTCCCTTAGGGAGCTCCCATGATGTGTAAGATAATGATTAGAGAGGGGGTGACCTGTGAATTTCTTACAAATATTCCGTAAATGTTCCCCAATTCTGACATTTAAGGGACGTATCGTTCGACCTATATATAATTTATCACATGGACATGTGATACAATATATCACCCCCTTCGTGTCACAGGTGATAAAATCACGAATCTGAATCTCCATGGATTTATTTATAATAGAGAATTGTTTCTTACTGCCTAATTTTCTGCAAGATACACATTTTTTGCAGGGAAAAAAGCCTTTTAATTGCTGTTGTGAATGAGAATTGGGGCCTTTTTTAGATATTGAAATAGAAGGGGCTACTAGGTTACCTAAATTATTTGCCCTTCTAAAGACAAACCTAGGGCGGGCTGGTAGAACTTCCCCTATGATTTTATCATTCTTCAAAATACCCCAGTGTTTATTTACAATTTTTCTGAGAATTTGACTATTTGAATTATACTGGGTGATGATAGGAATCTCGTCTATACTAATATTTTCTTTATTTTTTATTTTATGTCTGAGGAATTGTTCCCTTGGTATATGTCCAATATATTCCCTGGTTGCTAGCAGGGATTGGGTGTCATAACCTTTTTGACAACATTTTTTGATTAGAGTTTCAGCCTCAGTTAAATAGTCCTGTGACTTGGAACAATTTCTATGAGCCCGTATGAATTGGCTCTTTGGAATATTAAGAAGCCAACTTGGGAGATGACAGCTTTCTAGCAAAATATAATTGTTTGAATCAGTGGGTTTGTGAAATAGTTGTGTCTGAACGGTGTTGTCCTCAATAAAGATTTTTAAGTCTAAAAAGTTAATCTCCGTGAGACTAGTAGTTGCGGTAAATTTTAAAAAATAACAATTTTTATTCAATTCATCAATAAAATCTGTTAAAAGAGTAGGCCCACCAGACCAAATAAAAATAATATCATCTATGAAGCGGTGCCAGAGTACCAGATTCGCGCGCAGCCTGCCCTCGGGAAAGATGGTTTCATGTTCCCACTTGCCAACATACAAATTTGCATAACTGGGCGCGAATCTGGTACCCATAGCGGTCCCCCACTTCTGGGAGTAGTAGTTCGCTCCATAGTAAAAATAGTTGTGGGTGAGTATAAAATAAATACAATCGACAATAAAAGCAATTTGGTCGCTGGGAAAGCTTTTAGCCTGTGACATAAAGAATTCCGCAGATTTGCAACCCTTTTCATGTTCAATAACTGTGTAAAGGGAAGTTATATCTAAAGTCCCTAAGATGAAATGATCTTTCCATTCTATAGTATTTAAAACCTGTAAAACATGAGTAGTGTCCTTCAAATAGGCTGGAAGGGCAGGGACTAATTGCTGTAAATGGTAGTCCACAAACTTAGAAAGATTAGCCGTCAGGCCGCCAATAGCCGATATTATTGGTCGGCCCTGCTAGCAACCAGGGAATATATTGGACATATGCCAAGGGAACAATTCCTCAGACATAAAATAAAAAATAAAGAAAATATTAGTATAGACGAGATTCCTATCATCACCCAGTATAATTCAAATAGTCAAATTCTCAGAAAAATTGTAAATAAACACTGGGGCATTTTGAAGAATGATAAAATCATAGGGGAAGTTCTACCAGCCCGCCCTAGGTTTGTCTTTAGAAGGGCAAATAATTTAGGTAACCTAGTAGCCCCTTCTATTTCAATATCTAAAAAAGGCCCCAATTCTCATTCACAACAGCAATTAAAAGGCTTTTTTCCCTGCAAAAAATGTGTATCTTGCAGAAAATTAGGCAGTAAGAAACAATTCTCTATTATAAATAAATCCATGGAGATTCAGATTCGTGATTTTATCACCTGTGACACGAAGGGGGTGATATATTGTATCACATGTCCATGTGATAAATTATATATAGGTCGAACGATACGTCCCTTAAATGTCAGAATTGGGGAACATTTACGGAATATTTGTAAGAAATTCACAGGTCACCCCCTCTCTAATCATTATCTTACACATCATGGGAGCTCCCTAAGGGACACTAAAGTGACTGGGATTCAAATAGTTAAAAGAAATATCAGGAAAGGTAATTTTATCCATCAGATGTCCAGGGTGGAAAGTAAATGGATATTTGAATTGAATACTCTGATCCCAAACGGTTTAAATAGCGAGATTGAGCTATTTGCTTTTAATGCATAGTATAATGCTCCATTGCTATATACTGGAGGCTATATAAGGGTTCCTCTTGCTCTAGGGGGCCATCCCTGAAGAAGGAATCAGTGAATTCCGCAACGCGTAGGATTTGCCATTGCTTTCTGGCCCCATCAGCGCCCCATAGGGCTTTCTTGCCTGTCACGTGATCTATCACGTGACTGTGACGTCACGCAAGGTCCTTCAGCTTTTTCGGACCTTGCAGTCCTGCTTTTGCAAGCGGCGGCTGGAACTCTTACAGCCTGCCGATATACACCTCCAGCTGCGCGCCAGTCACCGGCCGGGACGGCGGCATGCTAGGAGGTAGCACCCTTTAGCTCCAGTAACTTTTTATATACCTGTGTCGGGGAGTATTATTGGGAAAGGACCTGGAAATCCACCCTGCATTCTGAAGACCCTTTTCCCTGCCTCGCCAGTTTTTAGCTTCAGTAAAGGTAATAGATTTCTTCATAAGATATCTTTATTTAACCAAGACACATTTAATTAGCGCAAGTTTCTATCAGGTTTATTTATTATTATTATTTTATGGAGACAACTTGAGTGGTGTGTTGTCTTATTACTTGCTGCTTTGTGTTCTGTGGGTGTACGCTTTAGCGCCATTGGTATATACATATATTTATTGATTTTAATATGGCCTAATTTGCCACAATAAAATATATATTTTTTCTTTATACATGGAGTGCCGTCAATCTCCTTTTTTCTTAATAGTAAACAACGTAAAAGTTCATAGTGAACAACATAAAAGAAATAAATAAAAAACTAGGCAAAAATTATGCTCATACAGCCTAACAAAAAGTGGAATTAAACGTGATCAAAAAGACGAATGTAAATAAATATTAAAGAGTCATCTTGTTCCCGCAAAAACAAGCAATCACACAGCTCCATCAGTGGAAAGATAAAAAAGTTATAGCTCTCAGAATAGAGCGATGCAAAAGTAATATTTTTTTCTATAAAGTAGTATTTATTGTGTAAAAGCGCCAAAACACACAAAAAAGATATAAATGTGGTATCGCAGTAATTGCATTGCCCTAAAGAATAAAGGTGCCTTACCAATTTTACCACACATGCAATGGCAGAAAAAAAAACAAAAATAATTCCTAAATTGCTGGTTTTTGTTCACTCTGCCTTCCAAAAATCGGAGTACAAAGCGATTAAAAAATGTGATGTGGCTGTTGCTGGTTTTTGTTCACTCTGCCTCCCAAAAATCGGAATACAAAGCGATTAAAAAATGTAATGTGGCTGAAAATGGTACCAATAAAAATGTCAACTCGTCCCATCGTCCCACAAAAAACAAGCCCTCACAAGACTCTCTCAACTGAAATATAGAAAAATAAGAGCTCCCCAAATATGGTGATCCAAAAACTAGTTTTTGCAAAAAAAAGCGTCTTTTAGCGTGTGACAGCAGCCAAACATAGATACTTGATGTAAATCTGGTATTGCTGTAATCGCACCGACCTGAATAATAAAGTTGTCTAATCACTTACACTGCACAAGAAACAGTGTAAAAAAACAAATAAAACCAATTCTTCACCTGCTGTTGATTTGTTCATTCTGCATCACAAAGATTGCGGTTATCCTAACTGTCCAATCCATCCTGAGTAAAGCTCACACTTATCTTGCGCACTGTGCTTAGCGCTTACATCGGGGTTTCCGTGTAAATCTCTGAAATACGTGATTCAGACGGAACGCCTGGCAGAAAATTCCCTATAATGAGGCAGATGGAGGCACTCTGGACGCCATCTGGTCTATGATCTGGTGGTGTCCGTCTTTTTAGGCATTCATAAAAAATATATTTTTTTCATTTTCACAGATCGATGTTGTAAAATTCTGTGAATCACCTTTGGGTTCAAGGTGATCTCCACACATCTAGATAAATTCCTCTAGGAGCCTAGTTGTCATAATGGGGTCACTTGTGGGGGCTTACACTGTTTAAGCACTAATGAAAAGCACCGAAGAAATTGGGGAATAAGGAGGGTGTCTAAGGGGAGAGAGTATAGAGAATTCTTCATAGTACATTCTCCCTTGTTCTTGCAATATAGATGGAATCGCTTAAGCTTGTAGCACCAGCAGTCCACCACAATCACGATGAATACACCAAGGTAGGCCCGGCACAGACCCAGAATCAGAACCTCCTCAATCACAGACCACACAATGGTAAGTACAAACAAATAGAGATGGTAAGGGGAAATATAAAACCAGATAAATTAAACAGTATATTAAGCTGTGCAAAAAGTGTGATTTATAAAAACAACAACTAGTTTAATGAGGAATGTAATAGACTGGATGAAAAAAACGGGGGGATATACTAACTACAAATTGGAAATGGAATTTTGTGGTTTGTGGGACCTGACGGCGCTGCTTCATACGCCGCTGTCACATATACCGCCAAACATTAAATATTCGGTAATATGTAAAGACACCATTGCCACATGGAAGGCAGTAAGAAAAAAACAAAAAATGTCGTGGAGAGTGTCGAAACACCTGAATCCTTGGGCATTTCCTGCCTTTAGATTAGGAAGAGAAAATAAATTATATACAGAGTGGTTGGGGAAAGGTATACAGACGTTAGGGGACTTACTACATCTACAAGAAGTCACTGGTTGACAGAATTGGAAGTAACAGACAAATTTGAGCTGCCGAGATTTCATTTGATGTTATATTTTATAGTCAATTAAAGCCTTATGTATTAGACCTCCTTCAGGATGTGAGGAAAGAAATCGATTCAGAAATATGGGAGGACTTGGTTACCAAAGACATTGGAGAAATATCTATCACCTCAATATATGGGATGCTGAGGGACATATTACGCCCTTCAGGGAAGGGCAAAATATTTCACAAATGGGAAAAACATATACATGCTGAAGAACTTGAGCATAAGATTCTGCGGGGCTGGGAATTGGTAAGAAAGCATATCATCAATGAACAATGGAGAGATAGTCAGTTCAGAATAATGCATAAAACAATATGTGGCTTTAATATACCTCCGACTCTGCAGAATCCTGATAGGCAGACAAGTTGCCCAAAATGTACAATGCCAAAAACAGACACAGAACTTGGATTGTAGTCATGCCCCAGGACACAAGAACTCTGGTTAAAAGTCCAGGATATGTATCTGAAGATATGTGGGATATGGGTAGAAGGGGATCCATTGTGTTGGTTGTTTCACTTTACGACGGGTAAAACAAGAGGGGGACGGCTACATGACTTGTTTCACTCCATTGCAATGGTGACAAAACGTCTAATTCTACAACACTGGCTAGCTAAAACACTCCCAGGGGTAAAAGAGATCAAGGAAGGTTTAACATCGGTCTTATTTTTGGAAAAAAAAGAAATAAAGATAAAGTGATGACATTTTTTTTTAAAAATGGAGAGTGTTTATAGAAACGTCACTAACCACCAGAGAAATTCAAAATTTAATGAGCGCCTTTGTGGATTCGGATTGGTATCTATTAGAGGATTTGAGTGGTAATCTGGGTAAACTGAAATGTGTTATATGAGCTATATGGAGGATAAGGTAGAGCTGGAGATAAGGTGTCTGATTTCAGTCAATGTAATCTATAAAAATGTGGACGTAAGGGGGTTTGATAATTTTATATTTGCTAAGTTTATTTTTGCTTCTATTCAGGCTTAGGTGATAAGCATGATTAAATATGTTCTTTGTAACAATTAAATGCAATGTGTATAACTTGTAATATGCAACTTCATTACAAAATCAATAAAAATGATGTTTAAAAAAAAAAAAAAAAGAACAACTATTGAAAGGGCAAGGTTTGCTTATAGGTACGGAGCAAAACTTAGATTTTCATTTAAACCTAAGGGGCATAAAGTCTTCAGGGTCCAGATCCAATTTGTCTCGAGTTTAGCCAGATTTACACTGATATTACCACCTCTAATATTTTGTTGGATCATATCAATCCCAATAACCTGTAGAAGGGAGGAATCACAATTATGGTGTATTTTGAAGTGTCTTGGAAGTGTTTAAGTAGAGAGTATCTTGAATCTCCCTTGCCACAATGATATCTAGAACATGTTCCCGAACCTGTACCTTGAATTGCCAGACTGCTAACCCAATGCAGGTCAGGTGACAGGGGCAAGTGCCATAATAAATCACAGTCTTTGCAGTGCATGTAATTGAATGTATAATATTGCACACAATAGAATTATCTAAAAATTTGGACCCTGTCAATATTGGGACAGGTGACACATCTGACGCATGGTCTACAACCCCAAGGTGGTTTTGAGTCAGAAAGGAAAGAAATGGGTTCATTATTATAAAGGCTTTTTACTAGGCTATCGCCCAAGTTCCTGGATCTCCTGAAAGTGATGTTATGTTTAGTCCCAATGTAGTTTGATAAAATTAGGTTTGCATGTAAGATTGGACAGAATTTTTCCAAACACTGCCGCATCACGTGGGTTTGTCCATGATATTGTGTAGTGAACCTGACAAGTTAGTTAGAAATAGAAGGTATATTGGAATATAAAGCCTCATGTTGCGTAGTATGTCTTCTCTATTGTAAGCTCTCTGAATCAAGCGACAACTGTAACCACGATCCAAAAACCTAGAATTCTAATCTTCAGACTGTTGTTGAAAGTCCATGTCATCAGAGCAAATTCTGCATAGACACAGAAGCTGATCTATAGGAATGGATTGGATCATGACTGAAGGGTGGGATGAAGTAGCATGTAGGAGAACTATCGTTGACTACTATAGCTTTACGGATTAAGTCAGTCTGTATAAAGGCTTGCATTGTCCCTTATGATCTTCACATCCAAGAAGTCAATTGAGTCTTTATCAAAATAAGTCAAATGTATGTTGGATTGATTTTGATTTAAAACGGACACAAAGTCCTAAAGTGACTCAACTGACCCCTGCCAGACCAAAAATATGTCGTCAATGTATCACGTCCAAAGAGGATAGTAGGTAGAGGAGGGGAATTGAGGGTTCATATACTTGGAGGGCTATAAATAGCTCTTTATAAATTAGCCCTCTATCTCTGGCTGAATGTAGAATGGATAGCAGCTCATCCGAAACTTGGACATAGGGTTGTTGTGTACTAATTATTCCAGCAAATTTTACACTCAAAATTCAAATGGCGCTCCTTCCCTTTCAGGCCATGCTGTACACCTAAACAGTAGTTTTCATCTACATATTAGGTATCGACATACTCAGGATAAATTGCACAACAAATTTTATAGTGCAAGTTCTCCTGTTACTCTTGTGGAAATGCAACATTTGGGGCTGAATAACACTTTTGTGGAAAAATGTGATTTCTTTATTTTCACGGCTCAACATTATAAACTTCTGTGAAGCACCTGGAGGGTAAAGTGCTCATCACTAGAGTTGAGCGAAACGGGTCGAAAAATTTCAAAAGTCGCCGACTTTTGGCAAAGTCGGGTTTCATGAAACGAAACCCGACCCTAGGATGAGGTCGGCGACTTACGCTCCAAAGTCGCGTTTCAAAAGTTTGTTTTGCGCTCTTTTTCAGCCAATCAGGATCCACGGACACTGGGCAACGTGATGACATAGGCACGGGTCGCCACCATCTTTCAGAAGGGCATGCATGTGATTGGCTTGCTTTGGTGGGCGTCACAGGGGGTATAAAAGGGCGTGCACGCCGACCGCCATCTTACTTCTGCCGATCTTAGCATAGGGAGAGGTTGCTGCTGATTCTGTAGGGAGAGCGTTAGGCAGGGAAGAAGAAAAAAAAACTGCTTCTGCTGCTAGCGATTGTGCCTGTACAACACACCAGTCACTGTGTGTGCAGTGCAAGGGGAGGCTATATTGTGGTGTATCAGTGGTGTTGGTTGTAGGGCTGCCTTCTAAGGCTTCCTGACAGCTGCATTGCTGTTTACCCACTGCTCTGCAAACTGCTTTTTTAAAAGCAATCCCAATTTTTTTTTTTATCCTGCTGAGGTACTGAGCTGCAAACTGCTTTTTTAAAAGCAATCCCAATTTTTTTTTTTGTCCTGCTGAGGTACTGAGCATGCATTTTTTCACACCATACAGCGGTGTACGCTACTCACACAGTACCGTGTAACGGCTTTTATCACAGCCACAGTGAAGCTATCTGTGTCACTCTGTGAGAATAAGTCGAGGACATGTTCCGTTCTTACAGACCTGCACTCTAGGGAGATTCCTACTCTGCCCAATTCTACATACACCTTGTAGTTTGTGATACACTAGCCAATTTCTGCCTGTGACAGCGCTGTGATATTCAGTGGGCCTCACACAATCCAAAAGTGTCCAGTGTCCACAAGTGTCTGCAGAAATTCAAAATCTCCCTTATCCTATAGTCACTTTGGTCACAGCTGTGCCATCGAGCCTGTGACATAGCGCTCAGATATTCAGTGGGCCTCACACAATCCAAAAGTGTCCAGTGTCTGCAGAAATTCAAAATCTCCCTTATCCTCTAGTCACTTTGGTCACAGCTGTGCCATCGAGCCTGTGACATAGCGCTCAGATATTCAGTGGGCCTCACACAATCCAAAAGAGTCCAGTGTCTGCAGAAATTCAAAATCTCCCTTATCCTCTAGTCACTTTGGTCACAGCTGTGCCATCGAGCCTGTGACATAGCGCTCAGATATTCAGTGGGCCTCACACAATCCAAAAGTGTCCAGTGTCTGCAGAAATTCAAAATCTCACTTATCCTCTAGTCACTTTGGTCACAGCTGTGCCATCGAGCCTGTGACATAGCGCTCAGATATTCAGTGGGCCTCACACAATCCAAAAGTGTCCAGTGTCCACAAGTGTCTGCAGAAATTCAAAATCTCCCTTATCCTCTAGTCACTTTGGTCACAGCTGTGCCATCGAGCCTGTGACATAGCGCTCAGATATTCAGTGGGCCTCACACAATCCAAAAGTGTCCAGTGTCTGCAGAAATTCAAAATCTCCCTTATCCTCTAGTCACTTTAGTCACAGCTGTGCCATTGAGCCTGTGACATAGCGCTCAGATATTCAGTGGGCCTCACACAATCCAAAAGTGTCCAGTGTCTGCAGAAATTCAAAATCTCACTTATCCTCTAGTCACTTTGGTCACAGCTGTGCCATCGAGCCTGTGACATAGCGCTCAGATATTCAGTGGGCCTCACACAATCCAAAAGTGTCCAGTGTCCACAAGTGTCTGCAGAAATTCAAAATCTCCCTTATCCTCTAGTCACTTTGGTCACAGCTGTGCCATCGAGCCTGTGACATAGCGCTCAGATATTCAGTGGGCCTCACACAATCCAAAAGTGTCCAGTGTCTGCAGAAATTCAAAATCTCCCTTATCCTCTAGTCACTTTGGTCACAGCTGTGCCATCGAGCCTGTGACATAGCGCTCAGATATTCAGTGGGCCTCACACAATCCAAAAGTGTCCAGTGTCTGCAGAAATTCAAAATCTCCCTTATCCTCTAGTCACTTTGGTCACAGCTGTGCCATCGAGCCTGTGACATAGCGCTCAGATATTCAGTGGGTCTCACACAATCCAAAAGTGTCCAGTGTCTGCAGAAATTCAAAATCTCCCTTATCCTCTAGTCACTTTGGTCACAGCTGTGCCATCGAGCCTGTGACATAGCACTCAGATAGTCAGTGGGCCTCACACAATCCAAAAGTGTCCAGTGTCCACTAGTGTGAGCAGAAATTCAAAATCTCCCCTGTCCTATAGACACCTTGTACCTTGTTTTACATTACTATATAGTTTGTTGGATTTTATCTACATTTCTACCAAAAATGAGGAAGGCTGGTGGAAGAGGCCGTGGAATTGGGCGGGGGGTTGGCAGCTGGTAATGATGGTGTTGGTGGTGGATCTGATGATAGTGGCAAGAGCAAAATAGGACCGAATGCAAGAGGTGTTGAGCCTGCGTCATCGTCTGGCTCCTTAAGGCTTCGAAGGCTTAGTTTTCTAGGAGTTGGCAAACCGCTTTTAAAGCCAGAGCATCAGGAAAAAGTTTTGTCTTACATTGCTGACTCAGCCTCCAGCTCTATCGCCTCCTCTTCTTCAGTTGTAAAAAGTAAAAGCACTGAGTCGTCATTGGAGGCTCATGTTCATGAACCACACCTTTCCTTGTGTCTTTCACCCCAACCAAGATTGAAGGATGACGCAGGCCATACTACTGATTACTCCATGGAGCTGTTTTCACATACCATGCCTGGATTATCAAGTCAAATGGTGAATTACCCAGGCCAAGATGAATCTGACATGGAGTGCACTGATGCACAGCCGCTGATGGATGATTCTGCTGGTACATTCACTCAGAGCACTACATTGTCCTCGCAGTGTACAGAGCCAGATTCTGACCCTGATGAGACACAGGTGCCCCTCCCCGCACACTATACCACCATACACGGTGACACAGAGGAAGGTGCACATGACATTGAAGAGGAGGTGATGGATGACCCAGTTGTTGACCCAGATTGGCATCCATTGGGGGAAGAGGGTGCTGCTTACAATAGCTCAGATGAGGAGCATCCACAGCAGACATCGACATCGCAACAGCTGTTATCTGGCAGGCCCGGAGCACTCCAAAGACAGGTTCCAAAAATCAAAAGAGTTGCTGGACAGCTTGTCCAGAGGGTCAAAACATCACAGCGTGCTAGGCCGCAAAATGTCTGCCAAAGTAGGAAGAGTGCAGTGTGGCACTTTTTTGAACAAAATCCTCATGATCAGGCCAAGGTTATCTGTAATAAGTGTGCAAAGACCTTTAGCTGAGGGAAAAATCTGAAAAATTTGAATACCAGTTGCATGCTTAGACATTTAAACACCATGCACTTGCAAGCGTGGACAAAACACCAAACCTCAAGTGCCACATGTGCAACTGATCACAACGAAGGTAGTCAGCAACGCTACATTGCTTCCCCCACTGTAAGCCCACCGGTTAGCACAGCAGCAAATGTTGAGGTGTCGATGCAAGGCCACAGCAGTCAGGGAATCCCACTGTTATATCAACGAAAGACTGATTCTAGGCCATCAGAAAGAACACCAACTCCATCACCATCATCAACCCTCTCTCAGTCCGCCCTGTCCACCGCTACTTCCACCATATGCAGCTCTCAAGTCCAGCTCACCCTCCCAGACACTATGAGTAGGTCAAGAAAGTACTCAGTCTCTCATCCGCGTACACTGGGTTTGAACGCCCACATTGCCAAACTAATGTCGTTTGAGATGATGCCCTTTCGGTTGGTGGAAAGCGCAGCTTTACGCGAACTCATGGCCTATGCAGTACCACGCTATGACCTACCCAGTCGCCACTTCTTCTCTCGCAAAGCCATCCCAGCCCTCCACCATCATGTGAAAGACCGCATTGTTCATGCACTCAAGCAGTCGGTGAGCGGAAAGGTGCACCTCACAACTGATGCATGGTCCAGTCGGCATGGCCAGGGCCGTTACGTGTCCATCACTGCGCACTGGGTTAATGTGGTGGATGCAGGGTCCACAGGGGACAGCGGTGGTGGGACAGTGCTGCCTAGCCCACGGTATAGGAAACAGTTGGCTGTAGGCGTTCGACCCTCTTCCTCCTCCTCCTCCTCCTCCAGAAGCGAAAGCTCGTCCACAGAGCGCAGTCGTACGAGCACTCCATCTGCAGCTGCCACTGTTGCACACGAGGTGTCCCCCTATCGAGCAGCTAGTGGAAAGCGTCAGCAGGCTGTGTTGCAGATGATGTGTTTGGGCGACAGACACACCGCCGAGGTGCTGGCCGAGTACTTGAAGCGACAAACTGAGTCATGGCTGGGCAGTGTACATCTTGAGGCAGGCAAGGTAGTTAGTGATAACGGCCGTAATTTTGTGGCAGCCATAGCCCTTTCAAAACTCAGCCACATACCTTGCTTGGCTCACACCTTGAACCTGGTGGTGCAGTGCTTCCTCAAAAATTATCCGGAGTTAACAGCCCTGCTCCAGAAGGTGCGAAGACTGTGCGCGCACATCCGCCGGTCGCCTGTACACTCCGTTCGTATGCAGAAGCTGCAGCGATTGCTCCACCTTCCCAACCACCGCCTCATTATCGACATTGCAACAAGGTGGAACTCCACCCTGCACATGGTGGAGCGGCTGTGCGAGCAGAGGCAGGCCATAATGCATTTGTGGGAGGATACACGGCCAGGCACTTTGAGAGCAGACATGAAGTTGACAGGTGTGCAGTGGTCGAAGCTGAAAGACCTCTGTAAAGTCCTTCAGTGTTTTGAGGAATGCACACGGCTGGTAAGCGCAGACGACGCCATCCTAAGCATGAGCATCCCACTTATGCGTCTGCTCATGCAAACTTTGACGCACCTTAAGGAGCAAGCTTCTGCAGCCAATGTTGATGAGGAGGAAGAGGAGGAGGGAATCCTTGATGACATTCAGCCATTGTCTGCTCAGGGACCTCTCCTGGACGAGGTGGAGGAAGAAGAGGAGGAGGAGGATGATGGGGATGATTACTTAGGGGAGGAGGATGCATCTCGTGGGGCAAGTGAAAATGTTGGCGTGGCAAGGTCTGGTACAGGGTTTGTGCGTGACTGGAGGGATGTGGATTTGCCAGAAAGTGCTCCTCCAACCAGCACTCGCAGTGCACCATTGACACCGGGAACATTGGCCCACATGTCAGATTATGCCTTGCTGATCCTAAAAAGGGACCCCCGCATTGCCAAAATGATGAACGATGACGACTACTGGTTGGCCAGCATCCTGGATCCACGCTATAAAGGCAAATTACAAAACATCATGCCACAGGAGAACCTTGACCAAATATTGGCTAATAAACAAGCAACTCTGGTAAATCGGTTGCTTGAGGCATTCCCAGCACACAGCAGCGGTGATGGTTCTCACACGAGCCGTACGGGCCGGGGGCAGCTTGCCAGAGGTGTTCGTGGTGCACACAGCAGAAGTGGCGTTGGAGACAGGGGTTTCATGACAATGTTGTGGACTGATTTTTCAAGTACCGCTCACACAACTGGTAATACTGCATCGATGGAAAGTGGCAGGAGACAGCAGTTGTCAACTATGGTTACAAACTACTTTTCCTCCCATATCGATGTTCTCCCACACAGGTCATTCCCCTTTGACTATTGGGCCGCTAAACTGGACACCTGGCCTGAATTGGCACAATATGCCTTACAGGAGCTCGCTTGCCAGCTGCAAGTGTGCTATCGGAAAGAGTCTTCAGTGCAGCTGGATCAATCCTGACAGAAAAAAGGACCCGTCTGTCAACCCAAAATGTGGATGATCTAACCTTCATTAAAATGAACCACGCATGGGTTTCCAAGGATTTTGTCCCACCTTCCCCTGATGACACATAGGGTGACAGAAAAATGGCTTGCTTTGGTCCACCTCTTCCTGGGACTTGACCTATTTCACCTTTTGCATCAGCTGAATGTCCAACATCAACATATGCCACTTTCTAAAACTCCCTAACTGTGCTGCCTCCCCCCCCATGGCCGGGGTCACCACCTAGCGCACGACACCGTGCGAGTTCCGTTGCTCTGGACAGGTGGGTAGGCCGACTCTTGGGCGCGGGCACTGGAACAGGGTCCCTCATAGTGCAATCAAGTGTCTCTGACAGTGGTGGTGCACACCCGCTGTCAGACACACCGCCGTACTATGAGGGGCCCAGTGCCAGTACCGACGCCCACGAGTGGGCCCGCCTTGCTTGGGCAGGGCCCCAGCATTTGCAATCTTTACCTCTCCCTGCTCCTCCGCTGTGTAGTCTGGGCCGTTAAATCCATACTGTGCCTGACACCGTTTGAGCCTGCCTCCTGATGTGTAGACATATATTTTGAATGTGTACGCTATCCATACATGTTATCCGGGGATACGGTACCCTTTCTAAGCTTTGTGCAATCACGTGCAATCCATACTGGGCCTAACACCGTCTGAGCCTGCCTCCTGATGTATAGACATATATTTTGAATGTGTACGCTATCCATACATGTTATCCGGGGATACGGTACCCTTTCTAACCTTTGTGCAATCCATACCGGGCCTAACACCGTCTGAGCCTGCCTCCTGATGTATAGACATATATTTTGAATGTGTACGCTATCCATACATGTTATCTGGGGATACGGTACCCTTTTTAACCTTTGTGCAATCATGTGCAATCCATACTGGGCCTAACACCATCTGAGCCTGCCTCCTGATGTATAGACATATATTTTGAATGTGTACGCTATCCATACATGTTATCCGGGGATACGGTACCCTTTCTAACATTTGTGCAATCACGTGCAATCCATACTGGGCCTGACACCGTTTGAGCCTGCCTCCTGATGTATAGACATATATTTTGAATGTGTACGCTATCCATACATGTTATCTGGGGATATGGTACCCTTTCTCACCTTTGTGCAATCACGTGTAATCCATACTGGGCGTGAGAACAACTAGCGAGCTGTTAAGCAAGCTACAGCACCTGTGGTTTGCACACGTAAGTTTTTCATTTTTTCAGGAATGACGGTTAGGCCTAATTCCGGAACTGCGGTTGACCTGCACTTACTGGGAAATCATTGTTCGCGGGTAATAATTGTAATCAGTGATCCCCATCTCTAACGTTGTTCAGCGGGTTATCTGCACCTGTAAGCGACAAACGCTGGCCTTTTCAGTGTAGCGCACATGCAGCCACGGACATGTAAGGGCATGACACACCAGTTATTGGCCAATCTCATGTACCAGAGCCTCACGTGTCCCTCTAGTAAGCCGGACTCGGACCGCGGGGCATGACGGAGTCTCGTTCGTTAACGGAATTAAGCTTGCAATGTGTGCATCTGTTCTGTAGCTGGCATGTTTGAGGTTTCCCAGGTGGAGTCGAATTTAACCGTAGGCTCCACTCCTGGTGGTGCCCTTCTGGACATTCCTTTAAGGTTCAGCTTTGCAACCATACTGCCCACGTAAAACAAACACTTTGCCTTCATGAACGCTGTTTGGAGGGTCATGACTCGTGGGAATAACGCCGCCCAATCAGTTAACCTGCTAGAGAGATCGTTCGTTGCTCCCAAGCATGACATCACACTCCCTAGGAGGAAGGTAATGCCACTGTGGCGACCGTACTCCTGGGGGCGACACAAGTGCACTGATGCCCAGCCACTGCTCGATGAATCTGCTGGTACATTGACCCAGACCACTACATTCCCCTCGCATGCTACACGGCCTGAATCTGACCCTGATGAAACTCAGGTTACCCTTCCCATATACAGTTCCATCTTACACGGTGACAAAGAGGAAGCTGCAGATGAAAGTGCAGGTTCGGCCCACCCGCCATCAGACACACCACCGTACTATCAGGGGCCCTGTGCCAGTGCCGTCGCCAACGAGTGGGCCCCCCCTGCTTGCTCAGGATCACAGCACTTGCAAAGTTGAAATACTGTGCAGTGAGATGGAAGATGGGGACGACGAGGAGTCCAGACAAGTACAGGGATTCCCTAGCGAGGAGACTTATTTGATTGTTTTCAATGTTGGGACAGCAATTTTTGGGGAGCACTATACTCTGGAGAATGATAGATGGGGCCCACCATACACTGGAACATTCCAAAGGTGGACATCAGACACTGGAGCAGCATTTACAGGGCCCATTATACACTAGAGCGTTAGAAATGGGGCCCATTATGTTTGGAGCATTATTTGGGCCCATAAGACAGTGGAGCTTCATCCATGGGGACCAACATATGCTGTAGCATTATGTGGAGCTCATCATATACTGTTTCAAACATTATATGGGACCAATGATTCTGTATGGAGAAATAGATGGGCCTCGTCATGAGATGTAAAAAGTGAAGTATTTTTCATTGTACTATACCGCTATTTCTCTGCCGTATCGGAGCATGATGAGTTGTGGTAAGTGTTAAAGGGGCGCTCTTTCGCCCAGGGCACATGAAAACCTGGAGCCAGCCCCCCCCCACAACTGTAGCCAAATAACCCCCATTTTTCAGTGCGTAACTTGTATGATGAAGTTAATTAAGGTTGACAAGCTTAAGTAAGAAGAATTGATGCTTTTGGCATTCAAATGGGCACTGTAGGTGTGTTTCCTGTCCTCCTCTCACTGCCGACTTTTATTCCCCATTGACTTACATTGGGTTTCGTGTTTCGGGATGACCCCGACTTTTCCCTATAATCGGACGATCTTGCTCGACCCGACTTTTGGAAAAGTCGGGTTTCACGAAACGAAACGCGACCCTAAAAAACCAAAAGTCGCTCAACTCTACTCATCACACATCTACATAAGTTCCTTGAGGGGTCTAGTTTCCAAAATGGCTTGTCTTATGGGGTTTTCCACTGCTTAGGCACATGATGGGCTCTCCAAATGCAATATGGTGTCCGCTAAAGATTTCAGCAAATTCTACAAGTCAAGTAGCGCTCCTTTCCTTCCAAGCCGTGGTTTTCCTCCACAAATGGTACATTGGCGTGATAAGGAAACAATTTGCACAATAAATTTTGTGGTCCATTCTCTCCTGTTACCATTGTGAAAATAAAAATAATTGGGGTCTCAAATAAAATTTTTGTGAAAAAGTTAAATGCTCATTTTTTTCCTTCCACATTCCATTAATTCCTGTGAAGTCCCTGAAGGATTAATAAAATTCTTGAATGTGGTTTTGAACTCTTTGAGTAGTGCAACTTTTATAATGGCGTCACTTTTGCGTGTTTTCTGTCATATAGACCCCTCAAAGTCACTTCAAATGTTGTGTGGTCAACTTTTAACCCTTCTAAATGTGATGTCACGTGTGACTGGATACACCGTCTCCAGCAGGGCAAATTTCTAAGACACTCGTGATCCTGGATACACCGCCTCCAGCAGGGCGAATTTAAACAATGTCACATGCAGCAGGATACACCGCCTCCAGCTGGGCGAATTTACAGAGTAAAGGGGAACACCGGGGAAAACAGTTACAATGGTGGGACCTGCTCTAGGGAACGGGGACGTGGAGACCTCCTGCACTCCCTTGAGCCAATGTCCCTGCACTCCTCACGTTCCCTATACAGGCTCCGCACCTGTTGCCGAGCAGGATACCTTTAAACCCTAGCTCACCCTACACCTATCCCTTACTAGTGAACTGGATAGTGCAGAGACTAATCCCACTGCTGCACTAATACACACACAAGGAAAAATACACAAACAGGGAAAACACCACTTAGCTTTGCTCTGTTGCTATCGCTCCCAGCAACAGAGTCCAGCACCTGAGTGCTACTTTCCTCCTGAATAGCTGCTACTTCTCCAAAGCTTTGTCAGAGCTGCAAGGAACTGCTCTCTGTGGCTCCTTCCACACCAGGACTCTGACTGAGCTGCAAGGAACTCTTCTCTAGCTCCTTCCTCCACCAAGGATGGTTGGAAATGACCAATATCACCAACAGTGAGTGAGCCCACCGGACACTCTTTTATAGGCAAGAGTCAGAGCAATCACACCTTCTAGTGATTCCCATGTAATAACGCTTAGCCACCACCGGGGGCAAACTAAAACTAAAGACACCACTGTGTAATGACCCTAATGGCCACCGGGGGCAATACTAACTTTAAGCAAACAGCTTAAAGAAAATAAAAAGGTTACATGAGCTTTTATCTGTCACAATCCAGCATGGATCATGACACTAACTTCCTAACAAATTTTTTGTTTCAAAAATTGTGCTGATATAAAGTAGACATATAATAAATGCTACTCATTAATTATGTTGTGTGACATAACTCTGATTTAAGGATATAAAAAATTTAAAAGTTTGAAAATTTCAAAATTTTCTACAATTTTCACCAAATTTCTGCTTTTTTTCACAAATAATCACAAGTTATAACACACATATTTTCCCACTTTCATGAATTACAATATATCACAAAAAAACATTCTCAGAATCAGTGGGATTCGTTGATGCATTCCAGAGTTATTACCACATAAATTGACACTGCTCAGAATTATAAAATTTGGCCTGGTCATGAAGGGAGAAAACAGGCTCGGGGTTGAAGAGGTTGTTATAAATAATTTTGAACAATTATATAGCATCTGTGTTTTTTTTATTTTTTTTTTCAAATCTTCTCCAATGCTAACAAGATCTGTGCCACAAGGTGGTGCCATGTCCATTAGTTTTGTTAGTCGTGTAGTTATAGGTTTCTTAAAGACATGACTAAACTGATTTATATCTTTCGCTCAAATTCTGGATAACACAGGTGCAATCAAACTTATTCAACTCCCATTGCAAATTAGGCATATTTGCAAAATTTACATATTTTCTGCAGTTTGCAATTAACCAATGAAGCAAGAGCAATTTATATAGCTCAGCTGAATTGTTATAACAAGCGGTTTCTCCGAATTCCACACATAAGGTCTGATACTTGGGTGTTGAGCTGGTGAAAACTGGCTTTCAACTGACAAAATTTGCAAAATATTGCAACATTTGAAGGTGTTTTAAACCATAATCCTGGAAAAAACTGTTTCATCCATTGTTCCCACTCATTAGTATGTTTCAGTCTTTTTTGTTTGTTGTGTGAACGTTTAATGATTTCCACCTTTCTTGTTTGTGCTATATTTATCTTTCATTGTGCCTTTTTAAAGTCTAATTTTTTGCGTTCACCTTATTTGTTATTTTAGTTCACCACTGTGGATGGAGTTCTAGCTTTCAAATGTTTTCACCTTTTTCGTCCTTGCTGGAGTGATTTTTGCTCTCCTGATATATTTGACACAATTTTTTTATTTTCAAAATGTGTGACTTTTTGCTCTAAATAGTTGCAAAAAAGTTAAAGATAAAAATGAAGACATTTTTTGCTTTCACCAAATCTCATGACCTCAGTGTGCTATTTTGAAGGGTTTGCCCCACCCTCCCCCAAAAAATGGCAATAAATACCAGAAGAAAAGGAATAAAAGTGACATAAAAAATACAAAAGATGAATTGGGGCTGTGAAATATGGGAAAATGATATCTAAATTATATCATTTTGATTTCTGATGGAATTCCCCATCAAGATACAGTTTGGCCCAAAAATACTGGCTTCATATCACTCAGCCCCCCTCCCTTGGCATTCATTCCCCAGTATCAATGTTTTTATTTAATTAACATAGCTTGAAGCTCTCTCCAGAGTGGACATAGATCCTGTGTCCAGCAATTAGCACAGGGGTGTTAACTCTCCTGCAGGACCAGCCAAACTGGATTCTTTTGTCTGACTCAAGCACATGGAGACATCGGGACTCCACAGGTCACAGCAAGGCTCTAAGGTATTGAATCTGGAAAATGACCTATAATAACAGAATGCAATATCTCTGAGACTAGCCGAGCACATAATCAGAATCGGCATTCCTTTCCTCACACACCCATACCTTTTAGCACACTGTGTTATGGAGTTATACAGCATAGCTACCAGGAGTTAAATGCAGTAGCCATATTTGGTCTCCATGCACAGATAAAATCCAGCAGAACCCAGTGGTGGCGCCACCAACCCATTTGGAGATAAGGGTGGAAAGTTATGGGCCATCCATGGTTCTGCCTGGAAAATCATACTCTCAGAGTTGGGAGGGGTGAGGCAGCACAAGCCCAGGGGTAGGCACAGAGTGTGAGAGGGAGCAGCCTAGGAGATAAGAGACAGCTGTTCATTTTGAGCATAGTTTTCTACTGGCAGGAGGATCCATTAGCTGACATGGCCAGGAAAGCCCATAACTAAGATTTGGACCTGTGATCCATCAGTGCCTCCCTGTTGTCACATGCTACATACTTTTGAATGTATACCTGTATATTGTTCTGTAAATGTATGCCTGTTTATTTCTAGTGCGCCTTTCGGCGATTACATATAAATCTAATCTTGGGCTGCTCTATTATCTCGATACACAAATCCCCATGTCCGCATGCTCCATTCATTTCTAAAAGCTACCCGGGTTGGTTTCTGACCTGATATAATTGTTGAAAGTGTGACACGTTACTTCTTAAAGTTACATTTGGTCAGATGAGGGTTACCAGTCCCTTATACATATGAATAAAAAATTCCCAGCACTCAAAAGCCAGATGCTCAATAAAAGTTTATTATAGTACATAATCCAAAAAAAAAGGAACATTTCGGTCTCTTCCTTCACCTTCATCAGACGAAGAAAACAGAAAAAATAGGTACACAATGGTACAAAAAATTTATGTCGCATAAGATAATATAGAACAATAATGCATGTCCAGTATTCATTTAGAAGGATATCTAATATATAAAGCTCAATGTGGGTGTGTATGTATGTATGTATGTATGTATGTATGTACGTCCAGGATTGGCATCCGCTCCGTCGCAGCTACAGCCACAAAATTTGGCACAGTCACACTTCTGGAACCCGAGAGCGTCATAGACTATGTTGTGAGGCAAAATTTAAACCCCGCGCATTCCAATTCACCAAACAATTTTGCCCCTATCTACATAATGGGGAAAAAGTGTATGTATTGGCATCTGCACCGTCATAGCTACAGCCACAAAATTTTGCAAAGTTACACGTCTGGACCCCGAGAGCGTCATAGGCTATGTTGTGAGGCGAGATTTTAACCCTGCTCGTTTCAATTCACCAAACAATTTTGCCCCTATCTACATAATGGGGAAAAAGTGAAAGGAAAAGTGTTGGAGGCAAATTGACAGCTGCCAGATGTGAACAAGGGGGACTGAAAGAATAAGAGCGATGGCGCCAAAGAGTATATACCGTACAGTTGCCAAGGTGGGGCCCTGACATGGGATACTCACCACACATGGGGATATGAACACACACACAAAATGCGCCACACACTACCACGTGCTTCAACACATATACCACCCTCAGCACACATTTCACCACACATACACCAACCTCGCCACATAAAAGTCGAAACACAAAAGTTGCCACTCAAAACTCGCCACACTGTCCCAGAGCTGTTTTAAAGATGAAAAATGAGCTGTGATTGGTTGCTATCAGCAACAGTTTTCTTTGTAGACAGTTGTGGTAACTGAGGCCTATTATTCTTATCATTTCTATGGCGTTATCGTCCTTCTGTAAAGCTGGAAATAACACAGTTTATTACTGTGCCAACACAGACCACCCTCTGACATAGACTGCAGGGGAGCCCAGTATCACACAGGATAGGATTAGATACACGGCTCAGCAGTCAGTATTACACAGGATAGGATTAGATACATGGCTCAGCAGACAGTATCACAAGGATAGGATTAGATACACGGCTCAGCAGACAGTATCACACAGGATAGAATTACATACACGGCTCAGCAGTCAGTATGACACAAGATAGGATTAGATACACTGCTTAGCAGACAGTATTACACAGGAGAGGATTAGATACACGGCTCAGCAGGCAGCATCACATAGGGTTAGATACATGGCTCAGCAGTCAGTATCACACAGGACAGGATTAGATACACAGTACAGCAGTCAGTATCACACAGGATAGGAATAGATACATGGCTCAGCAGACAGTATCACACAGGATATGATTAGATATGCAGCTCAGCACACAGTATCACACAATGTATTAGCTACACGGCTCAGCAGTCAGCATCACACAGGATAGGATTAGATGGACGGTTTTTATGTGCAATATAATCATTATAATTTGTTATACCTAACCACAGTTGGTTACTATGCCCAGGCAACGCCGGGCTCTTCAGCTAGTACATACATAAAATAGAAAAACACATATTCATGAGTGAAGAGGAGCTGAAATAATACATGCGACAATATGAACATTGGGACTAGAGGTCCCAAGAGTAAATATCAAGCTATCATTAATGCGTAACATAATTATGACCGTTATCGGGTTATTACAGAAAAAAATGGAGAATTGGTTAAAAAGAACAGGAGATATCTAACACCTCAGTCTAACACCTAGAACCACCATATAAGAAGGAAACAAATGAACAGTATGCTTACCGGATTATAATACTAGAAGGAGACCCAAAGAGCAAGCAAGGTCCTGAGAAGATCTGAAAATAACAGACCACCTGTGTAATTACCATGTCATATTACCATATGAATATAAAAAAAGAAGAAATGCCCGTGATAATAACAGAGATACCTTACCACATATAGTTTGTTGAGGATGTCCAGAGAAAAAGGCGCTGCCTCTGCCACGAGAGGGGAGTAAGGGGGACCATGCATACCATGAAAGGGGAGTGAGGGGACCATGCATACCATGAAAGGAGGGTGAGGGGACCATGCATACCACGAAAGGGGAGTGAGGAGACCATGCATACCATGAAAGGGGAGTGAGGGGACCATGCATACCACGAAAGGGGGGTGAGGGGTCCATGCATACCATGAAAGGGGGGTGAGGGGACCATGCATACCACGAAAAGGGGGGTGAGGGGACCATGTATACCAGGATTGGGGGGCGAGGGGACCATGCATACCAGGATTGGGGGGCGAGAGCACCATACATACCAGGATTGGGGGGTGAGGGGTAGCATGCATACCAGGATTGGGGGGTGAGGGGACCATGCATGCCAGGATAGGGGGGTGAGAGGACCATGCATACCAGGATAGGGGGGGTGAGAGGACCATGCATACCAGGATAGAGGGGGTGAGAGGACCATGCATACCAGGATAGGGGGGTGAGGGGACCATGCATACCAGGATAGAGGGGTGAGAGGACCATGCATTCCAGGATAGGGGGGTGAGGGGACCATGCATACCAGGTTAGGGGGGTGAGAGGACCATGCATACCAGGATTGGGGTGTAAGGGGACCATGCATACCAGGATAGGGGGGTGAGGGGACCATGCATACCAGGATTGGGGGGTGAGAGGACCATGCATACCAGGATTGGGGGGTAAGTGGGCCATGCATACCAGGATAGGGGGGTGAGGGGACAATGCATACCATGAAAGGGGGGTGAGGGGACCATGCATACCACGAAAAGGGGGGTGAGGGGACCATGTATACCAGGATTGGCGGGCGAGGGGACCATGCATACTAGGACATGGGGGTGAGAGGACCATGCATACCAGGATGGGGGGGTGAGATGACCATGCATACCAGGATAGGGGGGTGAGAGGACCATGCATAGCAGGATTGGGGGGTGAGGGGACCATGCATACCAGGAAAGGGTTGGGTGATGGGACCATGCATACCAAGATAGGGATGAGGGGTGCCATGCACACCAGGATAGGAGGGTGGCAGCACATACCAGGATGGGAGACCATATACCAATAAAAATGCCCACCACCCGGGCATAGAACGGGTTCATAGCTAGTATAACTATAAATATAAACCATCAATGGGACATACAGGGCTCAGATAAAGGTATATTATCAGAAGAATATATATATATTTTTAGAGCCTCTATCAATATTTATAACAATCCTAGAAATATACATAAAGAGAATATACAATTTTTTGAGAAGGCATATAATAATGTTAAATCAGAATGAAAAATTACACATAATATATATTTTCATAAGTACTTATATACCACTGTCAAGTATTTTAATAAGCCTAAATCATGTAAATCAGGATAAACCAATGCTGTCATACTCCCTATTTAGTCTCATGGGTTCTAGACTCTGTAGATAATGGATCCAATATGCTTCTGTTAATCAAAGCTTTTTAATTAGGTCACCACCTCTTCTGTTTAAACTGACCTGTTCTAACACCAAAAACCGTAATTGGGCAATCGTACGCCCTGCCAAATAAAAATGATTTGGAATCGGAATATGATATATTTTACATTGTATATCCGATTTATGGTGTGAAATACGATCTTTAATTGCTTGAATTGTTTCTCCAACATTAATTTTGCCACATGGGCATTTTATGGCATATACAATTGATATAAGCCTGCCGATGGACAGGGCTTATTTCGAACGAGGAACTGGTGGCAGCAGACCGTACTGTTTTAGTGAGGAACTCTGGCAGTGATGGCCAGGAGGTTTATATATATATACTAGCTGAAGAGCCCGGCACTGCCCGGGCATAGTAACTAACTGTGGTTAGTTATAGCAAATTATAATTATCCTCCATCCCATAGTCCCGTGCCCATATACCCATCATACATATCCACAATCCCATAGGCCCATGCCCATATACCCATCATACATATCCTCCATCCCATAGTCGAGTGCCCATATACCCATCACACATCCTCCATCCCATAGTCCCATGCCCATATACCCATCACACATCATTCATCTCATAGTCCCATGCCCATATACCCATCATATATATCCTCCATCCCATAGTCCCGCACCCATATACCCGTCATACATATCCTCCATCCCATAGTCCCTCATACATATCCTCCATCCCATAGTCCCATGACCATATACCCATCATACATATCCGCCATCCCATAGGCACGTGCCCATATACCTATCATACATATCCTCCATCCTATAGTCGAGTACCCATATACCCATCACACATCCTCCATCCCATAGTCGAGTGCCCATATACCCATCACACATCCTCCATCCCATAGTCCCATGCCCATATACCCATCACACATCCTTCATCTCATAGTCCCATGCCCATATACCCATCATATCCTCCATCCCATAGCCTGTGCCCATATACCCGTCATACATATCTGTAGTGTCGTGATGTCGGCGATAAAGAATTCAGAGACATACACGGGTGTGCTAGTGCTTGGCTGCCAGGCCGTGCTTTTCTTTATTCCTTACTTCCTCCTTCCTCTCCACGTCCCTCCCCGACTCCTCCTCTCCCCTACATCACTGTTACTAGGCAAAGAATGCAAACAAGGGCAACAGCCCGCAAACAGCAGGAGATGTGACAACATCACACCTCTTCTTTTCTCACAACAAAAAAAAAAAACTGAAACATTTGAAGAACATTGTCGTTCAAACATTAAGTCTCACTGCAGAACATAGTCTGTAAGGTGGGCAGGTGGTCTTCGATAGGTCCTAGTCGGATAGCGGTGAGACAGCCCATCACCAGATGAGCCCTGAGTATCCCCGGAGACATCCCCTGTTAGGCTTACGGCATCTCCAGTCTCTGGCAGGGAGTCGTCGCTCTCCGCTTCCTCACTAGGCGTGGTTTTTGGGACGTGGCCCCGGAGTTTTTTAAAGTGGGACACATTCCGTGTGACCTGACGACTTTGATTCCGGGCAGTAACCATGGTGCCCTTAACGTCTATAACTTGAAAGGGTTCCGGATAGTACGGTGACACAAACTTTCTAGTCGCTTTTAACCTTTGTGCCAGGACCCAATCGCCCACCTGTATTGCCGGCTGTCTGCCTCGATGGTTGCGCTTATCTGCATACCGTTTCATCTTTTCCTTTGATATGGAGTCATTGATAGAAATCGGGGTCTGGACGGAGATTGCTGGAATGCTTGGAAGTTTGACCCGTAAGGGCCTGTTGAACAGTGCCGTTGCAGGTGGTATTCCCGTTGTAGAGTGGGGTGTAGCCCTGTACTGTCTAAGGAATGCGTTCAACTCTTGCTGTAAGTCCTTGTGCTCCATGGTAGCAATCCTTAGGGTCTTGTTGAGCGATTGCATGAATCGTTCGACTTCACCGTTGGTCTGAGGCCAGCAAGGAGTTATTTTCCGGTGTGTGAAACCCAGGTAGGTTGCGAAGGACTGAAAGTCTGTGCTATTGAAAGGTGGTCCATTGTCAGATTTCACGATCTCAGGTATGCCATATGCTGAGAAGATCTTGTCTAATTTTGGAAAACAGCCTTGGCCGAGGTTGTAGAAACATGTTCGATGACTGGAAACCTTGAAAAGTCGTCCATGATCACCAGCAGATAGGAGCTATCTGGTAAACTGCAGAAATCGATGCTAACAGCTATCCATGGGCCGGCTGGCAGGGGTGTCATTTGTAATGGTGCACGTCTATGGGCAACTGTAGTGGCTTGGCACGGTATGCATGTTTCAACGAGTGCCTCTACCTTTTTGTCAAGTCCGGGAAACCACACTTTCTCCCGAAGTAGCTGCTTCGTTTTCACGACTCCTTGATGAGCTTCATGCGCCAGATCCAGTACCCTGCTCTGAAGTTTCTGAGGTATCACCAGGCGATTATCTCTTAAGAGCATATTTGAGTCTGATACTGATAGTGAATGTCTCGCGTTAAAGAAAACCTCCAGGTACCCAGCCTGATCAGGAGGGTGAAGGCGGGCCTCAGCGAGAAAACTGCTCCAGTTCTTGGACCGAACCGTCTCTATCACAAATTGAAGTTGGTGATCGGCATCCAGCGCTTGCTTAATTTCCTGTATGGTCATAGCTTTCGGTACCGAATGGGCAACGACAAAGTTGACATGCTCCTCCGCCAGAATCGTCGTGGGGATGTCGTCTGTGGTGGGCTGTGGTGCTGGGTGTCTCGAGAAATAGTCTGCGGGATTTCCAGCTCCCGCCTCGTATCTCAACTGGAGATGATAGTTCTGTAAGCGGAGCAACCAGCGTTCAAGACGCGGGGGAGGCTTTGACGAGGGCTTATTGAAAATTGGAACGAGTGGCTTGTGGTCAGTTATCACTGTGAATTGATGTCCAAAAAGGTATAAATGGAAATGAAGGCACCCCCACACAACTGCCAGGGCTTCTCTCTCAGTTTGTGAATATCGCTGCTCTGTATCCGTTAGTGTCTTGCTGGCATATGAGATTGTGGATATGTCGCCTGCGCTAGACACTTGTGTGAGAATTGCCCCTAGGCCTACTGGACTAGCATCCACCAGTAGCTGTGTGGGTTTTGACGGGTCAAAATAGGCCATGACAGTGTCGCTGGTTAGGTTAGTTTTCAATGCGTCAAAAGCTGCTTGCTGCTCAGTACCCCATGTCCACGGAGAGTCTTTCTTTGTGAGCTTTCGCAGAGCTTCTGAAACAGTGGCTAGGTCAGGTATAAATCGCCCACAGTATGTGACCAGTCCTAGGAAGCTGCGAACATCTGACACATTTTGCGGTGGGCTAGCCGATTTTATGGCAGCCACTTTCTGTGGGTCAGCTGAAACTCCTTGTTCAGAAAAGATGTATCCAAAGTTAATGATTTTTGGTTAAATTCACATTTCGACGGATTGACAGTGAGATTGCAGGCTTGGAGTCTTTGAAACACTTGTTCTAGGCGATTGTCATGTTCCTCTTGGGTTGTGCCATAAATGAGAATGTCATCACTGACGTTGAGGACTCCTGCAATGCCAGACAGAACCTGGCTGACGATATTCTGAAAAATTTCTGCGGCCGATGAGATGCCAAAGTTCAATCTCTTAAATCTGCGCAGGCCCACATGCGTGCTAAAAGTTGTAATGTACCTGGAGTCTGGAAGCAATTCAAGTTGATGATAGCCTGAGTTTAGGTCAATTTTTGAAAATACCTTCGCACCATTCAGGTCTTCGAGAATGTCATCAATAGTGGGCATGATGTGCCTTTCTCTTTGGATCGCCCGATTGGCGTGGCGCATATCCACACATAGTCGGATTTTACCTGGCTGCTTCGGTTTAGGTGCAACAACGATTGGTGAAACCCAGGGGGTCGGGCCTTCAACGCGTTCGACGACATCGGACGCCTCCAGGTCTTGCAGTTCTTGCTCCACAAGCTTGCGGACATGGAATGGAATGCGCCTGTGGGGCTGAATAGAGGGCTGTACTGACGGATCTATATGCAATTTTATTTGAACATCCTTTAGCTTACCTAGGCCTTTAAAGAGATTTGGGTACTTCTGCATAATGTGGTGGGCCGAAGGACCTGTAATGCTGTTGACAAGGTTCACAAGGCCCAGAGATATTGCACTGGTACAGCTGAGAAGTGTGTCCGCAGAGCATTCTACCACATAAAAGGTGTCAGTGATGGACTTTCCTTCAGCTGCAACTTCTGACTGAAATTTTCCGCACAGGGGCAGTGCAGCTGCTGAGCCATAAGGAAAAATCTTTATATTAGTACTTTGTAGAGTAGGTTTGTTTAGGAGCTGGTTGTAGACTGTATGACTGATGACGTTGACTGATGCCCCCGTGTCCACCAGGGCTTCTATTGGATTGCCATTCACTAGGATTACTCGTTTTGGATTAGTAACTGCGTGCACAGTATTAGATCCCTCTTCCGTCACGGAGAATAAATAGGTGCTGTGGGACTCGTCATTAATCTGCAGTGTTTGGATCTTCGGTGGCCTAGGTTGTGCGGTGGTATGAGGAGATTGTGGCTTGGATCTACACAGCTTTGCAAAATGATTTTGCTTTCCGCAATTATGACAAGTTCCTCCCTTTGCTGGGCAGACATTCTGGTGAGGATACGATCCACCGCAGTTGTAACATGTGGCTGCCTGCGTGCGAGGCACATTTGGTTTCTGTGTAAGCTTTGCTATAGAAGATGTCGCGTCTGGCCCATGCTCGATGTTCTCTATCAGTTTAGCTTGTTTGTCTGCAGCATCATTTATACGCGCTGTATCTAGCAACTTCGCTAACGTCATGGTGGGGTCTCTGAGTGCTTGTCTCCTTAACTTGGAGGAAATACATCCTTGTACGATCTGCATTTGGATTTCTTTGTCTACTTCCGCAAATTCACAGTGCGCTGCAAGGTGTCGTAGCCGGACATGATACTCAGCCATGCTTTCTGTTGGCGACTGCTTTGACTGCCTGAACTTAAAAATTTCAAATGCCGGATTTCTGTGAGGGGAGAAGTGCTTGCTTAACGCAGCTTTGCTGAGCTTATAGTCCTTGTCCTCCCCTGTATTCGGCAGAGTAGTGAATATATCGTAAACCTGCTCCCCTGCGTAGTGTAACAGCATGGCTTTTTTCCGGGTATCATCAGAGACATTCATGGCTTGCAGAAATATCTCGAATCGCTTTAGCCATTTATCCCAAGATACTGCCAGGTTTGCTTGGGACTGATGCACATCAAAAGCAGGAAATGCGGGTAGACAAGCCATAGTGAGTGCTGATAGCCTTGTAGACTGTTCGTGGGACTGAAATACCTGTGGCTGATGAATGAACGCTTCCTCGTCGCCAGTTGTAGTGTCGTGATGTCGGCGATAAAGAATTCAGAGACATACACGGGTGTGCTAGTGCTTGGCTGCCAGGCCGTGCTTTTCTTTATTCCTTACTTCCTCCTTCCTCTCCACGTCCCTCCCCCGACTCCTCCTCTCCCCTACATCACTGTTACTAGGCAAAGAATGCAAACAAGGGCAACAGCCCACAAACAGCAGGAGATGTGACAACATCACAATATCCTCCATCTCATAGTCCCTCATACATATCCTCCATCCCATAGTCCCGTGCCCATATACCCATCATACATATCCGCCATCCCATAGTCCCGTGCCCATATACCCATCACATATATTCTCCATCCCATAGTTCCATGCCCATATACCCGTCATACATATCCTCCATCCCATAGTCGAGTGCCCATATACCCATCACACATCCTTCATCTCATAGTCCCATGCCCATATACCCATAATGCATATCCTCCATCCCATAGTCCAGTGCCCATATACCCATCATACATATCCACCATCCCATAGTCCCGTGCCCATATACCCATCATACATATCCTCCATCCCATAGTCCAGTGCCCATATACCCATCACACATCCTCCATCCCATAGTCCCGTGCCCATATACCCGTCATACATATCCTCCATCCCATAGTCCAGTGCCAATATACCCATCACACATCCTCCATCCCATAGTCAACCATTATGACATCATAATGAGCGGCGGGGCTTGCAACCTATGATGACATCAGCGTCGCCATGGCAACCATTATGACATCATAATGAGGGGCGTGGCTTGATACACACACACTTTTTCCCCATTATGTAGATAGGGGAAAAATTGTTTGGTGAATTGGAACGCGCGGGGTTAAAATTTCACCTCACAACATAACCTAGGCCACTCTCAGGGTCCAGACGTGTGACTGTGCCAAATTTTATGGCTGTAGCTGCGACGGTGCGGATGCCAATCCCGGACATACACACACACACACACACATACATACATACATACATACTTACATACACACACGTGCTTTAAAAATATAGGGTATGTTCACACGTCTCTTTTAGGCTGGTCTGGCACAGATCTGCTTTGAAGCAAACTTAAAAAATGCTCAAAAGAATGAAACTACTTGCTGTTCATATTTTCAAGTTTTTCACCTGACCATTCTTCAGGCTTTGTTCACTTGGAAGATACTCCTTACTTACAATACAAATCAATGGAAAAGCTCCAAAGATATCTGGAAGATGGCCACAAGTCTATTCGAGCGTCTTTGTTAGCATTTTTTATTTAAAAACAGTTAGAGTTTTCTTCATTCTTGAATGGACTTTAAAAAAAAATACCAGAAAATGGCAGAATAAAAGAAACCCTCAAAATGCTGGGAAAATGCTAAAAAAAACCACAGGTAAAAAACATTGAAAAAGTGCTCAGGAAATGACTAAATAATGCTAAAAAAGATAATTCAGGTTTGTAAAATGCTACAGAAAAGGAGCAATTCCTAAAGCGTCTTCCGCTTGAAAAATGGATGATTATGAACTGAAAAAGAAGTCTTCTGAACATACTCAAACAGGGCAGGACCTGAGCCAAAAAGATGCCCTGGCAAACAAAGCCCTCCAGTCCACATTAAAAATTGATCCCCTCCCCATATAAGACCAGGTTCAGATGAGAGTTTGAAATTGTTTGTTTTTCAACTAGAGAAAAAACTGATGATTTTGCATCCGTATTGTCATTCATATGTCATGTTTTACAAGTGGTTTTATCATGAACAGTTTAATACATAATAAAAAGTCAAAGTGCAGAGCTGTTCACACATTCAAAGCATCTGCACCTATGCCCCAACTGTTTTTCAGTTAGATTCGGGGCAGGATGAAGTAGGGTCCGAGCAGAATCCAGACCCTAGTCACTAGATGTGAACCCACAGGAGTGGAGGTGATCCTGATGAGACTCACATACCTGAGGGGCACACAGATTGTAGCTCAGAAAGAAAGGTTTCCAACTCCCCTTGTGTCCCGTGCCAGATCATAAGAACATCGTCAATGTATCTTCTCCAAAACACAGCCTTATCGCACAAGGACACAGGATCAGTTAACAAGATGCCCCTCTCCCACAGTCTCAGGAAGAGATTAGACTATGAAGGCACACAAGACACCCCCATAGCAGTCCCCTGAAGCTGCAGGTAGAGGGCATCCTTAAACTTGAAGAAATTGTATGTGAGCACAAATTTCAAAGCTGTCAGTAAAACATTGCAAAGGTCCTCATGTAAACCACTAGTATAAAGAAAGGACCTGATGACATTCAAACCGTCCACTTGTTGAATAAATCTATAGAGTGACTCAATGTCACAAGTAACAAGCTTACATAAGGGGTCACATATGTTGTTATCTCCAGATACAACAGGCCTACTGGGGGGTGTCACCAAATCCTTGTGGATATTTGGAAGTAGATATATTGTTGCTACTGTTGGTTCATCAATCCAAAGACCTTCCTCCTACTTTGAAGTATGTACAGAACATTCCACAGCATCTGATAGGATCACTTGTAGCTCCTTTATAAATTTAGACAAAGGATTGAAGGTGAGTTTATGGTAACAATTAGTTTTCAACTGCCTGAACATTTCCCTTTCGTAAAGACTCACAGGCCACATGACAATATTTCCACCCTTGTCAGATGGCTTGATGGCCACCCCCTTTAGTTGTTCAAGCTCCTTCAGGGAACATCTTTCTCTGTAGGTCAAATTAGTGTGTTTATTTGTCTTTGAAATAGATTGAATCTCCTGAGTGACTAACCTCACTAACAAGTACACTTTTTAAAAGGCCGATAATTGGGGGAATTTTTTGGATTTAGGCAATAGATGTACAGGATACTTGCCATGCTTATTGTTCTCTAATTCTTCTGCCAGTCCTTTCAAAATCTTTATTGCTTCTTTTTTTGCTTCTGAAGGAAAAGTCTCATCCATTGAGTTCTTAAAATATAGAATCATAGAATCGTAGAGTTGAAAGGGATCTCCTTGACCATCTGGTCCAACCCCTGCTCAAAGCAGGATTTGCTAAATCATCCAAGACAGATATCTGTCCAGCCTCTGTTTGAAGATTTCTATTGAAGAACTCACCACCTCTCGTGGCAGTCTGTTCCACTCATTGATCACTCTGTCAAAAAGTTTTTTCTAATATCTAATCTGTGTCTCCTCCCATTCAGCTTCATCCCATTGCTTCTAGTCTTTCCTTGTGCAAAAGAGAATAAAAATGATCCTTCTACAATGTGACAGCCCTTGAGATATTTGTAGACAGCTATTAAGTCTCCTCTCAGTCTTCTCTTTTGCAAGCTAAACATTCCCAAATCCTGCAAGGTTAGCTAAGTGTTTCCACACTATCTTTCTGTTTATAGATTTCCTGGATTCTTCTATTCCCTTATTAGGACAGTGAAGAAAAGTTGATGTTACATTTCCTTTCTGAGAGAAAACAGATGCAAAATAGGAATTTAAAAGTTCGGCCTTCTCAACATCCTGGCTTACTATTTCATCATTTTCATCCTGTAAAAATCCTATAGTATCTTTGACTTTTCTTTTACTTTTGACATATCCCCAAAATCCTTTATTATTGCTTTTGACGTCTCTTGCAAGCCTCAATTCATTGTCAGCTTTAGATAATCTGATTTGTGCCCTGCAGGTTCTGCAGACAGCATTATATTCTTCTTTAGATATGCCTCCCTCTTTCCATTTTATAAACATTTCTTTCTTCCTTTTTAGCATGTGCTTAAGTTCTGTGTTCATCCATCCTGGTTTCCTTAAATGCTTACTATTCTTCCCTCTTTTCGGAATTGTTAACAATTGTGCGTTGAGAACAGTACAGGAGCTCGCTTGCCCAGCTGCAAGTGTGCTATCGGAAAGACACCGTCTGAGCCTGCCTCCTGATCTATAGACATATATTTTGAATGTGTACACTATGCTATCCATACATGTTATCCGGTGATACGGTACCCTTTCTCACCTTTGTGCAATCACGTGTAATCCATACTGGGCCTGAGAACAGCTGGCGAGCTGTTAAGCAAGCTACAGCACCTGTGGTTTGCACACGTAAGTTTTTCATTTTTTCAGGAATGACGGTTAGGCCTAATTCCGGAACTGTGGTTGACCTGCACTTACTGGGAAATCATCGTTCGCGGGTACTAATTGTAACCCCAGATCCCCATCACTAACGTTGTTCAGCGGGTTATCTGCACCTGTAAGCGACAAACGCTGGCCTTTTCAGTGTAGCGCACATGCAGCCACGGACATGTAAGGGCATGACACACCAGTTATTGGCCAATCTCACGTGCAAGAGCCTTGCGTGTCCCTCTAGTAAGCCGGATTCGGACCGCGGGGCATGACAGAGTCTCGTTCGTTAACGGAATTAAGCTTGCAATGTGTGCATCTTTTTTGTTGCTGGATGGTTGAGGTTGCCCGTGTTGAGTTAAATTACACCATAGGCTCCACTCCTGGTGGTGCCCTTCTGGACATTCCTTTAAGGTTCAGCTTTGCAACCATACTGCCCACGTAAAACAAACACTTTGCCTTCATGAACGCTGTTTGGAGGGTCGTGACTCGTGGGAATAACGCCGCCCAATCAGTTAACCTGCTAGAGAGATCCTTCATTGCTCCCAAGCATGACATCACACTCCCTAGGAGGAAGGTAATGCCACTGTGGCGACCGTACTCCAGAGGGCGACACAAGTGCACTGATGCCCAGCCACTGCTCGCTGAATCTGCTGGTACATTGACCCAGACTACTACATTCCCCTCGCATGCTACACGGCCTGAATCTGACCCTGATGAAACTCGGGTTACCCTTCCCATATACAGTTCCATCTTACACGGTGACAAAGAGGAAGCTGCAGATGAAAGTGCAGGTTCGGCCCACCCGCCGTCAGACACACCACCGTACTATCAGGGGCCCTGTGCCAGTGCCGTCGCCAACTAGTGGGCCCCCCTGCTTGCTCAGGATCACAGCACTTGCAAGGTTGCAATACTGTGCAGTGAGATGGAAGATGGGGACGACGAAGAGTCCAGACTAGTACAGGGATTCCCTAGCGAGGAGACTTATTTCATTGTTTTCAATGTTGGGACAGCAATTTTTGGGGAGCACTATACTCTGGAGAATGATAGATGGGGCCCACCATTCACTGGAACATTCCAAAGGTGGACATCAGACACTGGAGCAGCATTTACAGGGCCCATTATACACTAGAGCATTAGAAATGGGGCCCATTATGTTTGGAGCATTATTTGGGCCCATAAGACAGTGGAGCTTCATCCATGGGGACCAACATATACTGTAGCATTATGTGGAGCTCATCATATACTGTTTCAAACATTATATGGGACCAATGATTCTGTATGGAGAAATAGATGGGCCTCGTCATGAGATGTAAAAATTGAAGTATTTTTCATTGTACTATACCGCTATTTCTGTGCCGTATCGGAGCATCATGAGTTGTGGTATGTGTTAAAGGGGCGCTCTTTCGCCCAGGGCACATGAAAACCTGGAGCCAGCCCTACCCCCCCACAACTTTAGCCAAATAACCCCCATTTTTCAGTGCGTAACTAGTATTATGAAGTTAATTAAGGTTGACAAGCTTAAGTAAGAAGAATTGATACTTTTGGCATTCAAATGGGCACTGTAGGTGTGTTTCCTGTCCTCCTCTCACTGCCGACTTTAATTCCCCATTGACTTACATTGGGTTTCGTGTTTCGGTCGGACCCCCAACTTTTCCCTATAGTCGGCCGACTTTGCTCGACCCGACTTTTGGAAAAGTCGGGTTTCATGAAACGAAACTCGACCCTAAAAAAGCAAAAGTCGCTCAACTCTAATAAAGAGTTCACACATATTTTCAGCTTGCACAGGCGGCCTGTAGTAAATACCTACAATGGTGTCCTTTCCATTGTTCTGTCCTTGTATTCTTACCCAAACCGTTTCCACAGAACTCCCAGTCTCTGAAGCTTCAATCTCTGTGCAGATATACGCATTTCTAACATACAATGCAACACCTCCTCCTCGTTTATCAATCTGTTTCTTGCAAATAAGTTGTATCCTTCTAGCCTTGTTTTCCAATCTTGTGTATCGTCCCAAGTTTCAATGATACCAATGACATCATATTTCTTTTCCAGTGTTAGTAGTTCCAATTCTCCTTGTTTGTTGCCCATGCTTTGTGAATTAGTATAGAAACATTTTAGTTTGTGATTGGTTTCTCTTTCTCCAATATTTTTATTGTTTAGATTCTTTTGTCTTTGTTCTTCCCTCCCACTTCTAATAGCAGAATCCTCAATAGCATTTGTCAGGTGTATGGCTTTTTCTGGCCTTTTGCTTCCCTTCCCACATTGATCTAGTTTAAAGCTCTCCTGATGAGTGTAGCAAGGTGACTTCCAAATACATGTTTTCCAGTCTTCGTAAGGTGCACCCCATCTCTAGCAAGTAGTCCATCGTATAGGTAATTCACTCCGTGATCCAGAAATCCAAATCCTTGCTGACGGCACCATCAACGTAGCCAGTTGTTCACCTGCAGAATCTTATTCCACCTCCTTGTTCCATGGCCATCCACTGGGATGATGGAAGAGAAGACCACCTGCGCTCCCAGTTCTTTCACTTTCTTTCCTAAGTTTTCAAAGTCACTGCAGATGGTTTCCAGGTCGTTTCTTGCGGTGTCATTTGTCCCCACATGTAGTAGCAGGAATGGGTAGTCATCTGTAGGTCTGAAGAGTCCTGATATCATGTCAGACACATCTTTAATTTTTGCACCTGGAAGACAGCACATTTCTCTTGAAGTTATATCCGGTCAGCAGATAGCGGCCTCTGTTCCTCTCAACAGGGAATCCCCCATGACCACCACTATCCGTTTCTTCTTCACAACGTTTTTCTTTCTCCATCCAGGAGGATTCTGAAGGCATACAAGGTTGTTGTTTGTGGGCAAAGTCTTATTTTGATGTATTTCTTCATTGTTCTCCTGCGTAAGAGCCTGCTACTGGTTCCTGAGCAGTTTGTATGCTGACCGCCTCCTGATCCTCCTGCTTCTCTGGATCACATACTTCCATTTCTCTGTTTCTTCAGGTGCACTTCGGATTTCTTCTCTTTCTGTAACATGAAGAGATAATTCTGCTCTGTCTAAGAACTCTTCACCTTCCTTAATGGTCTTCAATGTAGCTAACCTCTCTTCGAGATTTTGCAACTTTTCCTCCAACAGGGACACAAGCTTGCATTTGTGGCATGTGAATTTTGGCTTTTTCACAAAAAAAAACATGTACATGAAGCGAAAAATGCAGCTCACAAAATGGCTTCTGGCCACTTCCATATTGTTATTGTTAAAGAGATTGAAAAATGAGCCAAAATCCAGTGATCGTGGAGCTTGCGGAGACTCTTCACTTATCCCAGAATGCACTAGGAATATGCAAATGATCTCCTCAGGACTCTTCCCCCTGGTTTACCGATTTACTCTTTTCAGCTGCAACAGCTGCAATTTCCTTGTAGATCAATTTTCTGCATTGCGGCTGTGACAGTGGTTGGAGCACGGCTTCACACCATGGGAGCGATGGGAACTCCCTTCATTTGGTGTTGGTGCTGTGTGGCGGTTATTGTTTCTGTGGTTTTGTGCTCATGGAGCTGCGTGGTCTGGAGATACCGGGCCATGTGTTCTGCTGATGCATTGCCGCTGTGGCGGTGGTCGGCGAACAGCTCTGCTCTGTTAGGGCGGTAGGACCCACTACGAGGTTTGCCGTGATGTGGCAGTGGGCTTCATACAATCTGATCAGAACGTTAAACTAAGAACCTCATGTTCAGTCATAGAAATTTTGCCTAGCGGCATTAGCTCATTGTATTATTTTTGGAGGTGCTGTCCTCTCTCTTTTTTTCAGCATCTTCCAAAATCTTTATTGCTTCTTTTACTGCTTCTGAAGGAAAAGTCTCATCCATTGAATTCTTAAAATATATTTTCCTGTAGATCAATTTTCTATCAAAAAGTTGTAGGTCTTTTATCGCTGAAAATCAGTCAAAACTGGATGATGGAGAGAAGGACAGACCTCGACTCAGTACAGCTAACTGATCATTAGTTAATGATACATTTGAGAGATTAATTACCTTAAGCAATGTACCTGGTTGATTCCCAGTTGGATCGCTGTTATTGGCCTGACGTTTCTTATAAGGATGGTGACTATACTGTTCGACTTTATGTTTCCCAAAATGCAAGGGCTAGCTAGCTCTCATTCCTTGAGAGTGATCCAGTTGATGTTCTCACTGTTGATACACTGGTGGATTCAGACTTGGGTTTATCAGGATTAGTATATTTATTATGATTTTATTTTGACCCTGGTCTAATAGGTCCCTCTGAAACTTATTAGTTTTTATACTGGAGATCTGTGTTTCCCACTTAATAAAACATTTATCAATATCTGTCTTTAATTCATTTACCTCTTCAGCAGAAAATTTTTGTTTAAGTTTGTTCTTTACCTCCTCAATTTCCAAACTGAAATTTTTGAGATTTTTACCATTGAGCTCAATGAGTAATTCCATAAATGAAATAGAAGTATTGCACGCTGCTTCCCATCACATCCCACATAACACAACACATAATTTAAATAATAGATGCAGAAATGGTACAGAAATCCTGCAACATCAAAAATGCAGCAAAAGTTCGTCGAGGGAACGTAATCTTAGGCCGGCTCCTGTTATTTAAATTTTGGTTAGAGTACTTGCATTTTTTCATTGTGTTTTTGTGTGTGCTGTTTTTACATGTTTTTTAATGTATTTTTGATGCTGCGTTTTGCTGTTTGGTGTATGCAGTTTTTTGCTGTGGATTTTCTGCAGCTAATGTAAGCCTATGGGGAAAAATAGCCCAGAAAACTCCGTGTACCTGCAACAGAAATTGACATACTTGGATTTGAAAAATGCACCGTAGGTCAGTTTACGGAGCGTTAAAAAGAAGCACAGTGGACAGGAGATTTCTATAAATCTCATCCACTTTGCTGGAACTATAAGATGCTGCATTTTTGATGCAGCAAAAACACACAGCGTCAAAAACGCACAAAAAGCTCATTGTGGGAACGATAGGCTGTGTGCCCACTATGAGTTTTTTGTGAGTTTTTAATGTTGCATATTTTCATTGCATCAAGAACACAACATCTTAGGCTGTGTTCACATGTAGCGTTTTTTTTGTGTTTTCACGACGATTTTAAATGCTCAATTTTGCCGCAAAAATGCAAAAAAAAAGCATCCCATGCAGTTCTATGGCATTCCGCACATGCTGTGCTAATGCTGCGAATTTTTCCGCGGCGGAATTGCATCGTGGAAAAATACGCAGCATGCTAATTCTTTGTGCGGAATCGCGGGAAAATCCGCACACATAGGAATGCATTGTTACTTTCCGCATGTGGCTGTGTGTAATTTGAGGATGGTATCCACGGTCTGGAGGAGAGGAGACTGTCCTCCGGGCTGTGGGTACCATATCCCTGTAAAAAATATAATTAAAATAAAAATATTGTCATATTCTCGCCTTCCGATGTCCCTCGCAGCGTCATGAGGCCTCAGCGATGCTCCCGGCAGGTCCCGTTCCCAGTGATGCATTGCGATAATGACCTTTGGTGACGTCGTGGTCTCGCGATACCGTAGCGGTCTCGCGAGACTGTGACGTCATCAAAGGTCATTGTCGCAATGCATCACTGGGAACGAGATCTTCCGGGAGCATTGCGATGATCGGGAACGCTGCGCGGGACACCGGAAAGTGAGAATATCACGATTTTTTATTTTTTAATTACTTTTAACTTTATATCTTTTAAATACTGATGCTGCATAGGCAGCCTCAATAGTAAAAAGTTGGTCACACTAGTCAAACACTATGTTTGATGAGTCTGACCAAACTGTCAATCAGTTTTCCAAGCGATGCTACAGATCGCTTGGAAAACGCTAGCATTCTGCAAGCTAATTATGCTTGCAAATCACTACTTTTTCCGCGGGAAAAAAGCGGGAATTAAAATATGGTTTTCTCGCATATTTCACGCGGAATTGAATTACGGAATTCCCGCGGAAATTTCCGCGGAAATTCTGCAGTGTGTGCACATAGCCTTACAGTTCCAGCAAAGTGGATGGGATTTTTAGAAATCTCATGCCCACTGTGTTTCTTGTTTAATCTGCTTATACTGACCTGCGGTGCATGTTTCAAATCCACAGGATGCCAATTTCTCTTGTGAGCACGCTGAGGTTTCTGTGTGGATTTTCCCCTGTAGACTTGCATTAGAAATTGAAATTCCACAGGAAGTGCATCGAAAACACATGTAATCCTCATATGACTATGTCAATAAAGCTTTGTCAAAGCCAAATACCAGAAAGTATCAAAAACAAAACAGCTTTATTTGAAGCATGACATACCAAGAAGAGACAAAAAAACACAGCGATAAACACCCATGGAAAAAACCCCACTCAAAGTTCTATGAAAAAATGGAAGTAACCTAATTTACATAATAGGTGCAGAAAATCTGCAACATCAAAAACTCACCAAACGCTCAACGTAGCCTTAAAACATCCTATACAAATGCTTGAAATTCATTGTGTTTAAAAAGTTGAGCAGCATTTTATGGAGCATACATATATGATAATGCCCAGTATCAGAGAACGAGACAAGGCGGTGACCATGGTCCAAAAACGCCTTGTGCATGGATTACCACTCCATATGCTAATCTTAAAAAGGAGAAAACGGAGTAACGGATACAAAATATATGCAAAAGTATAAATTTTATTAATACTCACATCAAGTGCTGACAAGTATACAAGTTGACTAAAATAGGGGGGATAAGCCCCAATGATACAACAATCAGGACAGACAAGGACAGGGTAAATAAAATGATACCAGTGCTCGAAATCTACATGGCACAACGTTCAGTCAGCCCATGGGCATTGCACATAACAGACATGTGTCTAATGGTAAAAGATAGTCAAATATGGCATACTCAATTAAATGTGTATTGTACATAGTTGTACATGTCTAGAGCGCCCAAAAAAAAAAAAAAAAAAACATCCAGAGGGGTCAATGTGCAAGTCCAATGGACACTGAACATAAATGAATCAATGACATGTGGAAGGATTCTTACATAGTAAATAACATATGTATCAGCATATCAAAACTGCGCAATTGTGCCAGAGAGAACCCGGGAGACGACCCGCCCAGCAGTCCAAATGACCGAAGTGTGGAAACAAGTAAAGGCAGGCTGCCACAGGCAGCCTGTGGCGGGCGCGAAACGTACGTCGGGTGTCGTTGCATGGGCCTTCACCTCCTCTGCTCCCCGGTAAGCAGCCTGCACATGTCATTGATTCATTTATGTTCAGTGTCCATTGGACTTGCACATTGACCCCTCTGGATGGTTTTTTTTTTTTTTGTTTTTTTTTGGCGCTCTAGACATGTACAACTATGTACAATACACATTTAATTGAGTATGCCATATTTGACTATCTTTTACCATTAGACACATGTCTGTTATGTGCAATGCCCATGGGCTGACTGAACGTTGTGCCATGTAGATTTCGAGCACTGGTATCATTTTATTTACCCTGTCCTTGTCTGTCCTGATTGTTGTATCATTGGGGCTTATCCCCCCTATTTTAGTCAACTTGTATACTTGTCAGCACTTGATGTGAGTATTAATAAAATTTATACTTTTGCATATATTTTGTATCCGTTACTCCGTTTTCTCCTTTTTAAGATTTTATGGAGCATGCAGCAATAGTATTCTGTTGGATTCGTTCAGATTCCAATTGAACATTCATGTAGAGAGGTGTACCAGGTAATGTCCCCAACTTGCAAATTCTTCCCACCAAATTACACAAGAAAGCATTCATTTCCACCAGTCTTCTGTAGTTGTGTCCATGATCTGTCGAGTCATCATGATCTTCTTATTATACATTTCATTGAGGTCAGTGAGGTAAATGGGTGATAGATTGAAAAACTGATGCAAACATACGACATGTTGTCATCAGTATTTTTATTCAGTTTATAACAGTTATAGAGAAAAGAACATCAAGCTGCAAAGAAAGTATAAAGTTATCATTGACATTAATACTAAATTCCCGAGGTATACAAGAAATTTAGTAAGCACATTCATTATCTTGTGCCTTTATTAAACTATACTTTTAATTGCTTGTGTTGTTTAAAATGATGAAGTGACTCGCAAGCTATTACTTTCATGTTATATTGACCCAGAATGTTACCTCCTAATGGAATTATCCCGCACTTGATACGTTTTAGAAAGCAAAGACGTCATGCGTAAGCCAAACTATTATCAAAATCCTGGCTGCAGAGACCCCCCAGCAGACAGGATAAATCACAAGGGGGACATGGCCTTTTCAGAATCCTATATGAGCGGCTGACCAAGTAACACTAAGTAACTGTATAATCCTTGTAAGATGCTTTATCTATGACTTGACGGGTCCACTCCTGTCCATGTACCTGAGGATTTGGTGAAAATAAGTCTAACTGATCAGAAAAAAATCTTAGTTATTTGCTTGTTTCTTTTACCTTTTTCTAACAATAAATTTATGGGATAAAACATACATGAGCAATTTGTGCAATACTTTCCTATGTAATGGGTAAATAAACTTTTGGAATAGAGTTTGTAATATATATATAGACTAAAATATTGGATGGATTGATTAATAAAGCTTATTACTGCAGCACCTGTCCAATATTTGCTTGGGTCCCTGTACTGATTGCATAGAATATGGACTAGTTGACCATTGAGCATATGATCCTCGGGGTAATTTGCTCTGCTGTTGGTGGTAAGAGGAAGAATTATTGTCCTTGGCTTAGATCTCTGTCCAGTGGCATCTACCATGAAAAAAATAGAATGCACAAAGTTTGCATTTATTGAACAAAGTGCAAGGTCCAATTTAATTTGTGTTTGTTTTATATTTCAAATGTTATATTTAGATCATTGACCTGATACCTATATCTAGTGGTCACAAAGGTTACACACCTGCTTAGACATTTGTCAGTATAAATTAGAAAATTATTGCATATGTTCACTGTCCTGTGAGACATATTGAGAGGGGCAACCCAGAGAAGATAGTGAACATGCTCAGATTTTGCCTAAGAATAAACAAACTGTACGCTGTGATCCTTGAAATCTCTAAATTACATAAACAAGTTAGTCACTGAGGCGCTCCTTCACCGTCTGTGAATTACGTGACTTGCATGCTGCCACATCCTAGCACCATGCTGTAACAAGTGTTGTTGACTTGCCGTCTATTACACAACTGATACTATTTTAGTTTGAGGAATCAGAAGCTTTAATTTTCCCTTCTGGTAAGCTCTACAAATGATTGACCCTTGGACCTCTAAGAAAGTAAACTGACTTGGTCTGGACTGTCTCTGATTGGTTTGGGAATCTAAGCCAGATTAAAGGGTTTAGTACACTGTAGCCCTAGAAGTCCCTAGATTTCTAGGTTAGTATGTCACCATGTCAGTGAGTCATTAGACCAATTGGTTTGTATCATTTAGATGTAATGCTGTGAAAAATGAAAATATCAGATACATTACAGAATCACTCATTTATCTTAAACTTACAACCACAATTAAATCATTTCTAAAAGGAGGTCAGACTGTTCTCCTGACATGCCTGTTTTAGCAAATGCTTGCATTCCCTATAACATATTGATTCTAGAACATTTTTTCCTAGAACCCTATATTGTGTTGAGTCTCTTGTTATTTTAACTAGAAATCTAATGGTAAATTAACAACTGGGCATTACCAGCTAGGGTTGTTTCTCCAAACAGTCTAAATGTCATGATATGTCAGGACCCACCAGGGGTCAGTCCAGCGGACAGCACAGCACACACACTACAGGATGGTAAAGGGGAGAGGAAGGCCCTACCAAATGGGGAAGGAGGGATGGACACCTCCTGAGCTCCAAACTGAGCCTGCACATATACTCCCCTAATGCCCTAAGCGGGTCCTTCCCCCCCGCCGCCCTCACAAACCTTATCCCTCACTGTCACCTCACACTGCCCTGGCTAGTACACTGGCCAGCAAGGCACTAGCCTCATCACTGCAGATGGTACAACACAGAAGACCGTGAAAAGCACGAGGCATACAAGGTAAAAAACAAAACTTAGCTTAACAACTCTCTGCTGCAAAGCACCTCACAGCAGAAGAAAGGCACCAGTGCCACGAACTCCACCAAATCAGCAGATTCACCACTGCAAACAGAGAGCTCCTTATTCCAGGCTTGGTCAACATAGATTGCTCTATCGCCAACAGTCAGCTGATGTATCAGGTGGCTATTTAAGGGATGATGGGAGTGGTTACCACCCACATCAGCTGACCTAGCAACTCTGCAGTTGCAGCAAGGGTAACTAACATTAACCCCTGCTGGCCTAAAAGGAAAAAAGTTACATTTAAATCATAGTGGAACCAGAGCTACCACGCATCCAAAAATGGATCGTGATAATAACATTGTCCAATCCGTGTGCACATTCCCAAGATGTTTAAAGACTAACTTTCTTTACAAAGACAATGGTAGCTTCCTTTAAAAATTTAGTTATTTTCCTGAGGAAAATAACAGAGAAATGACAAAAAGAAGGTTTTTTAGGGTATGTGCACATGATGTGTTTTCTCTAAAGTGTTTTTTCTAACTTCTTTTTAGACACCTTTTGTGGTGGTTTTTCTGCCAATGTTTTGTTTTAACCAGCTCTAGACCAGGCATATTTTCACAGTACAGTAATCAGACTTAAGTTTTCATACCTTGTCCAGTCCAAGGCATTTCACTATTTGATGCTTTTTGGCTGAAGAGAGATCCTTTTTCTTTCCTGTATTACCTGAAACCTATTGCCTGCTTAAAAATGTTGAACATCTTTTTTAACCTCTTTATGACCATGGATGCATCTTTCCCGACACAAGAGAGCTGATTTGATTAGCTGTCATGTGCCTCTAACAGCTGTGAGTAGAATCACCATCCACCTACAGCTGTTAACATGTTAAATGCCACTATCAATCTCTGACATCGGTATTTAACAATCTCACACCAGATGCGCGTCATAGGGCATGCCCATTGGCATCCCTATTATGTGATAGTGGTGTGCCGATGGGTTGTCATGACATCCGGGGGTCTTGCTGTATGTTTATCCTTTTATTCTTGCTGTATGTTTATTTAACAACTTAGTAAGGAGTTAGTAATGAGAGTATCTTATAGACGCTTCTCCATTACTAACCCCTGGGCTTGATGTCAGCTGAAAATACAAAGCTGACATCAATATCAATCCTATTACTCCATTTGTGAATGCCACAGGGTAATTGGGAAGAGCGAGGCTAAGTACCAGATTTGGAGTATTTTATAGATGTGCCCTTTCTGGGGTGGTTGATGGCTGATATTGGTAGACCGAAAGAGGGGCAATATCTCTGACCCCTTCCCAGGCTATATATATCAACCCAAAGCTGTCTGTTTAGTGTTTGCTGGTTTGAATTTATAGGGGGACCCTAAATTGTTTTTTTCTGGGGTCCACCATAAACTCACCAGTAAAGGCTAAGCAAACAGCTGTGAGCTATTATTAATTGCCTGGTAACCTATTGGGATACTGTCCTTTTTCCCAAACTATTAACATCAACACTCAGCCATGGGCTTTCCCTCTCCTGGTTATGAAAATTATGCGAGAGCCCAAGACAATTTTTTTATTTAATTCTTAATTTTACACAGGATTTACAGAGCGGGTGCTGAATACAACTCCAATCATTGTCACCTGGTCGCGCTAAACTCAGGGAGACCAAGCGACAATGATGAGAACTGCCTTCAGCAGCCCGTGTTCACTGTCCGGAATCACCGCGTACCTCTTCTTCCCAGAAGAGTGTGTGGCACACATTTTGTGAGTGGTGCACTTAAAAACTGACTTGTCTGCAGGTTTTTCACATACCTGTGAAAAACCTGACATGTACGCACAACCATTGAATAAAATGGATGTGTATGTGTCAGAATTTGCAGCTTTTAAAAAATGGACCGCATAAGGAAACACAAAGCAAATGTTTAGCAGGCCTAAAACATGATACACCAACAAGCAAAAAAAACCACAGCAAAAACACATGCAAAATAAACGCAAGGAACAAAATTTTCTTAACCCCTTTCCGACATCAGGCGTAATAGTATGCCGATGTCAGACACCCTTCCTTTGATGTGGGCTCTGGCGCTGAGCCCACATTATTTTATTTGGTGATATAGATGTATTCAGAAATTTTTTTTTCTCTCAAAATGGCACTCTGATAGATGCTACTGTGCAGACGCCATTGGCGCCATTCTTCTAGGGAAAAAGAATTGTCTCCGCCAAGATAGGGACGGTGGCACTTGCGCAGTAGCAAGCTTTTATGCACACATACTGATTACAAGCAAGGCGCCAGGAAAGGTCAGAGAGGTCCGGCACCTACGCACTGCAGTATTCTGCTCTGCCCTCAACAGGGCAGTGACGGGAAGCCAAGAAGAGGACGTCATCGCTAGAAGATGGGAGGCGCCAGACCCGAACCGCAACACCCATCGGACCTGGACCAGACACGGACCGCCCCTGGGTGAGTATAGTATAACTTGTTTTTCTTATCTTTCAGGTTACATCGGAGGCTTATCTACAGAATTACAGAATGCTGTAGATAAGCCCATGATGGTAGTGGCCGCATCTTATATGCGAAAAATTAGGTGATAGATTCCCTTTAAATGCGCCTATTCTGGAGCTTTTTTGGGTTCTTCCCACTTGCCCTGTAGCGGTGGCAAGTGGGGTTAATAAGGGGTTAATGTCACCTTGCTATTGTAAGGTGACATTAAGCCCGGCTTAGTAATGGAGAGTTGTCAATAAGTCACCTTTCCATTACTAATCCTATAGTAAGTAAAGGGTTAATTAAACAGTGACGTCACTGAGTCTGTGCACACTGCTTCCCATTCCCCAGTAGTTTACAGCCCGAGAGGTCGCATTAGCACCGCTCCTCCTGTAAACTTATTAACCCCCAGATATGGATTTATGCCGTGGGACTTGACTGAGTGCCGGACAGGTATGCTATATTGTTGGTTTTTTGCTTTTTTTTTTTTTTTACAGGTGATCAATGGCTTCAAGATGAAATTAGCAGTCTAACAAAGATGGGAAAAATGTGTGGTTTATTATTTCATTAAAAGACTTTATTCTTAATGTGTGTTTAATTAACCCTTTACTTACTATAGGATTAGTAATGGATAGGTGTCTTATTGACACCTATTCATTACTAAGCCGGGCTCAATGTCACCTTACAATAGCAAGGTGACATTAACCCCTTATTACTAGTGATGGGCGAGCACTAAAATGTTCGGGTGCTTGTTGCTCGGATCGAGCAAATTGGAATTTTCAGGTACTCGGACAGAACAACGAGCCCAATGTAAATCTACGGGAGACCCGAGCATTTTTACCGCGATCCCCCCCGGGGGACCTTTTAAGGTCTAAAAACGTCTGAAAATGATGGAAACACTGCTCAAATGACACGGGGACATCATGGGGATCGCCCCTGGAAGCATCCCTGACTCCTAGTTCACAGCTTTAAACAACGTTGTCAGAGTTTCATGCCATTTTTACCGGTGCACCAAAAACATACCTAAACTAAACCATGGTGAAGACAGGAATGGGAAAGTACATGATTAATAACAGCAGTAGCTGTGGGAGGTATGAGACCCAGGATACAGCCATCAATGATTCATCGTTTATCCACCATCAATTACCGGAATCGGTCTCATGCCCGTCATAAGATCGGTGTACTAAATGAGCGTGTGAGACTCACCCAAAAAAATGCACATCCAAAATATGTTGCCAAACATGCACGTGTCTGTATAAAGGGCAAAGTGCAACATGTTTGTTAGATGCAGAATTATAGAAAGCAGATCAGTGTAGGAGGAAAACAAAACAAACTGATGGATGCTTGTGAAAAACTAAGTTTAAAAAGGAGTGCACCGTCAGTAACTATAAACACATCCATGCAACAACCTTCTTCATCTTCACCGATACATATTACCAATAATATACAAACGTCACAGTCTAAAATTAATTGAGTGTAACCAGCACTGTTAAAGGAATGCCACAAACGTAAATAACCACGACCCTTTGAAAAACCTAATATCCTCTTTACAACATATGGACGATGATGGTATTGATGACGATTTAGAAAATTTTCACATCCAAACCAAGAAGATGAAGATCACAGCTGCAAAAAATGTTCCAAAAAGGCAGTGAATGTCAGGAAAATAATTTTCTCTAGGGCAAAGTTTACCTCTTACTAAAGTGGTACAGAATGAGGCATACACAGCTCTCTGGTGTATGCAGCGTAAGATGCTTGACAGATGATGTATTCTGATTTGGCCATGTCCACTTTTTGAAAGCGAACAGAAAAGAAGGATGATTAAGTGGAAAAACGTGTGATTTTGATCAGTAAGGAGGTGATGTCAGGTACAGATAGGTAGATCTGTGTGTCATTGGCATAGTGATGATGTAGGAGGAGGGGCCCCCGCCGAGTGTCCGGGCCGGAACCAAGGGGACCGTTTTCTAGGTTCCTAGGGGGTTTGTTTCCGGGGAGCAGAGTTAGGGGGCGGACCGCGGGAACTTCCAGGACGGTTGGGGGAGGAGCCTACATAAAAGTGGCGGAGGATGCCAGTCAGAGTGAGTCAGCAGAACGGGAGAGAAGGAGCAGCAGACCGTGGAAGCGCCAGGGAGCCAGAGCCTCCAGCAGTAACCGGAGAGGAGGACAGCGACAGAAAGGAGACTCTTGGTGGACCGCAGGGAGACAGCGCAGAGCCGACCGACTGAAGACCGCCACTCCACAGCCACCCGTGGCCGTTGCCGCCGTGCTCCAGCCCACGGCTGCGGCCTGCCCGCAGCCACCCGCGGCCGTTGCCACCTCGCTCCAGCTCGCGGCTGCAGCCTTCCCGCAGCCACCCGCGGCCGTTGCCTCCTCACTCCGGCTGCGGCCTGTCCGCAGCCACCCGTGGCTGTTGCCACCTCACTCCAGCTCACTGCTGCGGCTTGCCCGCAGCCACCAGCGGCCGTTGCCACCTCGCTCCAGCCTGCGGCTGAGGCCTGCCCGCAGCCACCCACGGCCGTTGCTGCTCCACTCCCGTCCATGGCTGCGGCGTGTCCATTGCCGCCCATAGCCGCCACCGCCCCGCTCCAGTCCGTGGCAGGGGCTGAGCCGTTGCCCGCCGCGGGTTCCCTAGTGCAGCTGCTGACTGCGTCGGTGGCCTATCAACCGCCATCCAGCACCGCCATTTCCCGCTCCTGTCCGGGGGCTGCGGCCTCTACTCTCCCACTCCCAGGCGGTATCCCGCTGCCTCCGCTGGGGGGACATTCCGCCAAAGAACTCTTCTAGGGCCTGTTGTGCCCCTGCTTTGTCTGTATATATGTATATAGGTGGGCACCACGGAAAATATGACATGAATATGATAACTGGGTGCAACACTGTGCCAAGTAGCTTAAATGAACTATGGACTTGCATGGTAATCATTTGGATTGTTTACATACCTACAAGTGACTATTAGACTGATCAGACTTTACTGCTGCAAATTGTCCATATGTTTATACTAAACATTTTATGCATATTATATGGTGATAGAGGGCATTGTTGTGAATGCATATTTTGAAACACTTATTTATATAAACATTTCTTCCTTTGTATAATGCATGTGTTCTCCACCTGCCAACTTTTGTTTCATTTGTGGTTTTTATTGTACACTTGGATCTCTCTAGCTATTGTATGTCAATAAAAGCCTTTTTTCACATGGACATTCTGCTGTTGTGTGCATGTTATCCTGTGCCTGCTTTGTCTGGGCGTTGGAACGCCCAAAGACTACGCCAGATCCTCGGCGGCTCGGCCCAGTGGCTGCACCACCGAACAGCACGTCGAGGGACGTCAGGACGGCTAAGTGACCCATAATAACTAAGGACCCGTAGTCAGCCAGACCGCGGCCCTATAGTGATCGGCCTTTGCCGGAGTAGTCGTGTTCTGATAATTAGTGTTTTCTTGTATTTGGGTCCCTGTGAGGACAATTACTCTTAACTAGAGATGAACGACTGCCTTTTTTAGGGTCAAGTCGGGTTTCATGAAACCCAACTTTCTCAAAAGTCGAGTTGAACGAAATCGGCAGACTATCGGGAAAAGTCGAAGGTCCGACTGAAACACGAAACTCAATGCAAGTCAATGGGGAAGCAAAGTTGGCAGGGAGTGGAGGACAGTAAACACACCTACATGCCAGACCGCTTTTTTAAAGTGTGCAAAAACTCTCTCTCTCGTCACCCACAGTGTACGTCCTTGCTCAGTGGCTGAAAAAAGTCACGTGCAAGCAATCTGGGAAATCCGACTTTGGTGCTCATTTTGCCGACCGTATGGCCAACTTCACGCTGTGGTTGGGTTTCGGTCGGCGAAACCCGACTTTGCCATAAGTCGGCGACTTATGAATCTGGCCAACCTGTTTCGCTCAACTGTTAACGTGTTTGGGTATGAACATACTGCGGGAGTTCGGCAATTTACTCTTCAATGACCCCACACAAGAGACCCTGAACCAGTGGGGTTCCTGCACGCCCCAAGGGCGGGTCTTTCAGCAGCTGGTGCGGGAGGCGCGAGTACTCCTGGACTGTCAGGAGGGCGAGGCACTGGGCAAAGTCATCACGCCAGTGGCACCCCTGCTTTTGCTGCCCCCTGGGCAGATGGTGGTGGCCCTTCCTATCTGGGCCCCAGTACCCTTGGAGGGCGTGAAGATGCAGGTGGAGCCATGCTACTCGGAACGCCTGCACCTTGGCATACTAGTGGCCCGCTCCCTGACCACTGTGCGGAGAGGGACCGTCCTGGTGCACTGCATTAACCTAGAAGGCCAAGACATTGTCTTAAAACCCGAGTCGAAATGGCCAATCTGGTGAGGCCTTTGGAAGAGGTGCTGCCAGCCCCTGCAGTCCAAGTAAAGGTGCAACCCGAGGACCCTTGGGCAGTGACTATCTGAACCTTGCAGAAGGCCGAGTCCTCATCCCTGGAAAAGGGCCGAAACATCTTAGAAAGAATGCGGGCCAAACTCTCAGGCCTGACTCCAGCCCAGCTTCTCCAGGTGGAGACACTACTAGGACAGTACCATGAGGTATTCGCCAGCCACGAGGATGATTTTGGATGCACCACGGCCATCACACATGGAATTCCCATGGCAGGAATGGACCCCATTCGGGTACGATATCGGCAAATACCTCCACAGCTATACCAGGACGTGAAAACTTTATTGGGCGAAATGCTGCGGAAGGAGGACATACGAGAAAGCCAGAGCCCCTGGGCGGCTCCCATCGTGTTGGTTTGCCAAAATGATGGCACCCTGCGGTTCTGTGTGGACTATCAGAAGCTGAACACCTGCACCATCAAAGACTCATACCCGCTGCCCCGTATAGAAGAGTCCCTGTCCGCCTTGGAGAAGGCGACGTACTTCTCGACTTTAGATCTGGCCAGTGGGTACTGGCAGGTGTCGATGTCGGAGGAAGACAGGGCCAAGACGGCGTTCATTCTTCCCATGGGACTGTTTGAATTCAATCGGATGCCGTTTGGGCTGGCCAACGCCACGGGGATCTTCCAGCGGCTGATGGAACGGTGTCTTGGAGATCTCAACTTCGAGGCCATGCTGATATATCTGGACGATATCATCATCTATGCCGCCACGTTTGAGGACCACCTGCGGCGGTTGGGGCAGGTGCTCGGCCGGCTGCAGAAGTACTGGTTAAAGGTAAAACCCCAGAAATGCCACTTATTTCGCACCCAGATCGAACATCTGGGGCACATTGTTTCTGCGGAGGGCATTAGACCGTCCCTGGAAAAGGTTGCCGCCATCCAGGGATGGCCTACCCCCGAGATGGTAAAAGACATGCGGGCCTTCTTGGGGTTGGCCAGATACTACCGTCGTTTCGTAAAGAATTTTGCACGCCGAGCCCGAGCCCTGCAGGACCTGCTAAAGGGGGCTCCTGCTACGGCGAATGGACGGAAAATCCAGTGGCAACAACCGCAAGAGGAAGCCTTCCAAGATCTCAAGGCTGGACTCTCGGGTGCCCCGGTGTTAGCTTATGTGGATTTCTCACAACCATTCATACTGCACACCGACGGGAGCCTCCACGGGCTAGGGGCTGTATTGTCACAAGTCCAAGACGGCTGGGAGAGAGTGATCGCTTACGGTAGCCGATCACTTCATGTCTCCGAACGTAACCCTGACAATTACAGCTCCTTTAAGCTTGAGCTCCTCACGGTAGTGTGGGCCATGACGGAGTGGTTCGCAGAGTACCTGGCGGGCTCTGAGGTGATGGTGCGGACAGAAAACAACCTGCTGGCCCACCTTGAAAATGCCAAACTGGGGGCTCTGGAGCAGCGATGGGTGGCCCGGATGGCCAAGTTCAACTATAAGGTCATTTATAAAAGAGGAACAGAAAATGTACATGCTGACGCCCTCTCCAGGATCCGGCATACAACTCCAGGAAAGAGTTGGGATGACGAGTTAGAAGGGGAAGAGATGCCGTTCGCCCTCAGTGCTGCCGTGCTCACGGCTGCCACCCAGGAAGAATCCCATCTAGGACCCCCAAGGGGTATGCTGGAACAATCATGTGACAGTTGGATCCAACAGCAGCAGGAAGACAAAGAAATTGGGCTCCTACACAGATGGGTGACCACCAGCAGACTACCGACAGACTCCCAAAGACAGACCTTGACTCAGGATATGTTGCTAATGCTACGCCAATGGGAGAAACTAGTCATCAAGAAAGGACTATTGTATCGGAAGGCCATATCACGGACGACGTCTGAAACAACTTGGCAGGTAGTTGTGTCCCAGGCCCACCTCAGTGAACTGGCTTGGGAAGCCCACGAAAAGGGGACTCACTTCGGAGCTCAATAGACCTTGCAATGGTTGGAGCAGATAGCTTACCATCTGTGCTCGCACACTGCTGTGGAAGAAGCTTGCTGTGCCTGCCGCCTATGCGAGCTAGTTAAATCACCCGCACAACGGGCCCCGGTACAGACGATAGTGACATCAGCACCCCTCGAGCTCCTGACGGTGGACTACTTTACCATTGGCCCCGCATACCAGGGGTATGAACATTGTCTCGTCATGGTGGATCATTTCACCAAATTTGCCGTGGTGACCCCCACCCAAGATCAGACGGCAGAGTAGGCTGACTATGCAATCTGTAAAAACTTTATCCAAGTGTATGGCTGCACCCAACGAATATATTCAGACCAGGGAGCATGCTTCCTGGGGAAAGTCATAGAGGAATTACATCATCTCTGTGGTATCAATAAATCCCGGACTACGCCGTGCCACCCGCAGGGAAACGGGGCCTGCGAACGATTTAACCAGACTCTAATTCAAATGTTGCGTACCCTGGAGAGTGACTGGAAGGCCCGCTGGCCTAAGCATGTTCCTGAACTAGTGTGGGTTTATAACAACCGGGTACACCAGGTTACCGGCAATACCCTCTACTCGTTGCTGTTTGGGCGGGAAGGCAAAGGGATCACGGAGGTGCAACTGAACCCGGAGGAACCCCAACCCTGGACCGGAGTGTCATCATGGGTCTGAAACCACCGACAGCGGCTACAAACCCTCCACCGGATTGTCCATTCAAAACTCCAAGACCTGGAACACCCAGGGGGGACTCTGCCTCCGCCCGCCGACCTCCAGACTGGAGATTGAGTATTCGTGCTAGACCAGCGCCCCCAGAACAAGTTAGAACCCCATTGAGAAGAAAGTCCTTATCGAGTATTGCGCTGAATAATCTCCGACGAGCCTGTGTATGAGATACAACCCGAAAAAGACGGGGCCCTTCCCACTCGCACTGTGCACCGTAATATGTTGCGGACGTGTACATCCACCGACCCCCTGCGACCCGAGCTTACTCCACAGGTCCCCCGAACCACTACCAACCATCTGGGACCTAAATGATGAGGAAGATCGCCCAGCGATACAAGCGGGCCCTCCAAGGAACAATATCTCAGCCGGCCCAGTCAGGCCGCCAGAATTGACTAGCCCATCACCTGCCACCACCCCAGAAAACTCCACCATAGTCGAACCAATAAGCTCTGAGCGGTCCACAGCTGGCAAACCCCCAAACGTTACAAATAGTACCAGTTCGTATGGCAACAAGAACTTCTGTCTTCAAAGGCCAACCCGAGCCTACCAAAGCCCTCACCCGAGGACTGGCGAGCATACAGGATGGGGGAGTGTAGGAGGAGGGGCCCCTGCCGAGTGTCCGGGCCGGAACCAAGGGGACCATCATCTAACATAGTAACATATGCAAGAAACCCACAGAGTAGAAGCCAATTTTCTCCATAGGGAAAAAAATTCCTTCCCGACTCCAAAGCTGGGTCAACCATCTACCTATAATATTATGTTATTCGTAACCTTCTATACTGTTACTCACAAGAAAAGCATCCCTTCCTTTGTTAAATTCATTCAGTGAGTTGGCCATCACCACTTCCTCAGGAAGAGAATTCCAGAGCCTCACTGCTCTTACCATGAAGAACCCTCTTCTATGCTGGTGCAGAAATTGTCTTTCCTCCAAATGAAGAGAATACCCCCTTGTTCTTGTCACAGTTCTTGGTACAAACAGTTCATTGGAGAGATCTCTGTATTGCCCTCTGATATACTTGTACATATATATTAGGTCTCCCCTAAGTCTTCTCTTTTCTAGAGTAAGTAGACCTAATTTTGATAACCTTTCTGGGTATTGTAGTGAATCAACTCCATTTATCATTTTAGTAGCCCGCCTTTGAACCCTTTCAAGTTCAGTAATGTCTTTCTTGAGCACCGGCGTCCAAAATTGCACACAATACTCCAAGTGTGGTCTGACGAGTGATTTGTACAGAGGGAGAATTATGTTTTCATCTCGTGTCCCCAGACCTCTTCTAATGTATCCCATGACCCTATTTGCTTTGGTGGCAGCTGCCTGACACTGGGCACTCCAATTGAGCTTCTTATTGACTAAGATGCCTAAGTCTTTTTCCATGTCTGATTTCCCCAACAGTTTCCCATTTAGTAAGTAATTGTAGCATCTGTTTCTCCTTCCCATGTGCATAACCTTACACTTATCTGTGTTAAACCTCATTTGCCATTTTTCAGCCCAATTCTCCAATTTACTCAAATCTGTCTGTAGTTGCAAACTGTCCTCCTTTGTGTTAACTACCTTACATAGTTTTGTATCATCTGCAAATACTGATATTTTACTGTGTAAGCCATCCACTAGATCATTAATAAATATATAGGTTCCTAGGGGGTTTGTTTCTGGGGAGCAGAGTTAGGAGGCGGACCGTGGGGGACTTCCAGGACAGTTGGGGGAGGAGCCTATATAAAAGTGGCGGAGGACGCCAGTCAGAGTGAGTCAGCAGAACGGGAGAGAAGGAGCAGGAGACCGTGGAAGCGCCAGGGAGCCAGAGCGTCTATCAGTAACCGGAGAGGAGGACAGTGACAGAAAGGAGACTCTTGGTGGGCCGCAGGGAGACGGCGCCGAGCCGATCGACTGAAGACCACCGCTCCGCAGCCAACTGAGGCCGTTGCCGCCTCGCTCCAGCCTGCGGCTGAGGCCTGCCTGCAGCCACCCGTGGCCGTTGCCGCTCCACTCCTGTCCGTGGCTGTGGCGTGTCCATTGCCACCTGTAGGCGCCATCACCCCGCTCCAGTCCGTGGCAGGGGCTGAGCCGTTGCCCGCCGCGGGTTCCCTAGTGCAGCTGCTGGCTGTGTCTGTGGCCTATAAACCGCCACCCAGCACCGACAATGCCCGCCCCTGTCCAAGGGCTGTGGCCTCTACTCTCCCACTCCCAGGCGGTATCCCGCTGCCTCGGCTGGGGGGACATTCCGCCAAAGAACTCTTCTAGGGCCTGTTGTGCCCCTGCTTCGTCTGGGCGTCGGAACGCCCGAAGACTATGCCAGATCCTCGGCGGCTGGGCCCAGCAGCTGCGAGATCGAAGCACCATCGAACAGCACGTCGAGGGACGTCAGGACGGCTAAGTGACACATAATAGCTAAGGACCCGTAGTTGGCCAGACCACGGCCCTATAGTGACAGGCCTTTGCCGGAGTAGTCATGTTCTGATAATTAGTGTTTTCTTGTATTTGGGTCCCTGCGAGGACAATTACTGTTAACGTGTTTGGTTGCTTAGAATAGCTCTACCGGCTTCCATTTATAAAAGTTACTACCCAAAGTTCAATCCGTCTCGCGTCTCATCAGTGCATCCCACGTACCTGCCATTACCACAATGATATTGCAAACCGTGCCATTAATTCAGTTGGCCCAGGCTGAAGGTGGGCATGGAGAAGAGTAGGGTCCTAGAACAGAGCCTTAGGGAACAACGAAAGACAGGTGTCGAGGTGAGGAGGTGGTGTGGTAGAGGGGGACAATGAATGTCCCCCTACCAGTCTTCTTGTTTTTTAAAGACTCTGCCGATAACCCCAAAAAGAACATTTTCACCACCGGCCATGGCCGCATCAGCAGGGGTAGTAAAACTACCAGCCTTACCACCACCAGCATGATGAAGCACATGGCAGAAAAGCAGCAGACTTTGTTGGCTGAACACCAGGCTCCATTACCAGTGTCTGCAGGTGATATCACTGCTTCTTCCGCTGTTGTGCATGCAAGCCAATCCCCTGTCCATGGTGCATAGAAAGATGCCTCCTGCCCTGCACCTGTCATTAACCACAGTCAAATTACACCATTTTCAAGCACGCCCACGTCCTTGTCCCAGCGCAGCCTTCAGTTGTCCGTACCCTAGACGCAGCCAACGTCCTACAGGTTACAGTACTAAATTCACAAATTTCTTGTCTGCTTGCACTCAAAATGTTGCATTTTAGGCTCGTGGGAAATGGATGCTTTCCACAACCTGATGGCGGTGACCGCAACAAGGTACTCAGTCCCCACCCAGCACTATTTCTCCAGGTCTGCCATCACAACATTAGACAAGCAAGCACGTGTCCCACAACATTACCCGGGCCATCAACAATGCTGCTACAGGGAAAATGCACCTAACCATGGACACTTGGACAAGTGCTTGTGGGCAGGGACAGTACATCTTGCTGACAGCACACTGGGTTTGCATACAGAAAGTCATGACCCAGTCGGACATTGGGAGACCATGTCACAGATGTATAGAGGAGACAGGTTGGGGAAGGCTTTGTATGTCATATTTAGGGTTTTGAACTGTAGCATATGGGCAATAGGAAGGTAGTGAAGGGCATGGCAGAGAGGAGTGGCTGGGGTCTAATAGAGGGACAGTTGAATTACTCTGGCAGCAGAGTTTTGGATAGATTTCAGTGGTGCAATAGTGCTAGAAGGGAGGCTACAGAGTATAAGGTTGCAATACTCGAGGCGGGAGATCACAAACATTTTTTACGTTTTTTGTAATGTACGGACCCAGGAAATATTTTTGAATTGTAATGGACAGGAGGAGGCCAGGGCTTGGATATGTAGCTTGAAAGAGATGGCAGTCAAGGATCACCCTGAGGCCACGAACATGTGGGATTATTTGTCCCGGTGTACCGTCTCAGCATTACACAGGCACATGTCCCACAACATTACCTGGGCCCTCCACAATGCTGTTACTTGGAAAGTGCTTGTGGTCAGGGATGATACATCTCACTGAGAGTACACTGGGTTAATGTAGTGGAAGCCAGAACCCACTCCGACCTTGCTATGGTGCCCGTCCTCCCAAACAACGAGTATTGCATGCCCTATGTCAATCTGGGTTGCCCAATGTTAGGGCTGGCGGAACGCACCAAATAATAAAATAATAGTAAGGTGCATTCGCAGCCCGGGGTCCACTGTGCAGAGGTGGTAATCTGCTGCTTAGTAATGGTGGACACTAACTGAGCACTGGTGGGATAACTGCTGACCCAGTGTGTACAGGAGCGAACTTTGTTACTGCACAGAGCCGCAGAAGCCAACACTGGAGCCTGTTAACTTCAAAGGACTCGGCAGAGTGAGCACTAGTAAAGTGACACAGGACTCGGGATGATATGCCAAGGAGAGATTTAGCTCAATGCTGAGCAAGCAACAGAGCTCTCTTCAGAACCAAGACGCAAACTGGGGACCCCGGTCACTGACAATCTTATTCGGCTTGCCGTGTAGGCGAAAGACATGTTTGATGAACAGGCCCCGTGCGGAAGGTAGCCAAGAAAGGGGCACCAGGTGCACCATTTTAGAGAAATGGTCGGTGACAACCTAAATCACAGTGCTGCCACTGGACTTGGGCACCACCACCACGAAGTCCATGCCAACCATTTCCCAGGGCCTGTCCGCCACCGGCAGGAGGTAAAGTAGCCCAGCAGGCCATTGTCGGGGAGACCTATTCTTGGTGCAGGAGATGCATGCCCGAATGTAGTCTCCGACGTCTCGGGCCATATGCAGCCACCAATAGGTCCTCGCCAGTAGGTCCGCTTTGTCCCAAAGTGTCCACCCACCCTAGATGCGTGAGCCCAAGAGAGGACCTCCGTTCGCAAATAGGCAGGGACAAAAGTCTTGCCCGGAGGCACCTACTCAAGGGCAACCGGAGCCACAGTCCTCAGACTCTCAGAGGGGACAATTAGCCGAGGCTCCTTATCCTCCTCCTCCGCTGACACCACGGAGCGAGAGAGAGCATCGGCCCGGACGTTCTTCTCACCGGAAAGGAAATGAAGGGTGAAGTAGAACCGGGAGAAGAACAGGGAACAAGTGGCCTGGCTAGAATTCAGCTGCTAGGCTGTCTGTAGGTATACCAAGTTCTTATGGTTGGTAAACACCTGGAAAGGGAACTACTCCGAGAAGGCCAATTTCATTGCTAGCAACTCCCTGTCCCCAATGAAATAATTCCTCTCCGCCGGTGAAAAGGTCTTGGAATAGAAGAAGCAAGGGTGCTTCCGACCCTGAACATCCTTCTGGAAGAGGACCACTCCAGCACCGACAGAAGAGGCATCCACCTCCAAGATGAATGGCTTATCTATATCGGGCGATGTAAAATGGGAGCGCTAGCAAAGTGAGACTTGGAGGAAAATTCCTTGGACACCTGCTCCAACCATAACTTGGGGTTTGTTCCCTTCTTGGTGAGGGCAACCAAAGGAGCTACCAAGGTGGAGAAGTGGGGAATGAACTGACGGTAGTAGTTCACGAACCCCAGAAAGCGCTGCACCACTTTGAGGGAGTGGGGTTCCTGCAGTCCATTACCGCCTGCAGTTTGGCAGGATCCATAGCCAAACCCTGGGCAGAAATAATATAGCCCAGGAAAGGCAAGGACTCCTGCTCGTACAGGCACTTCTCCAACTTGGTGTAGAGGGAGTTGGCCCATAAGCGGTCGATGACCTTGCAAACCTCTCTCCGGTAGGAGTCAATATCTGGTGACAAGATGAGAATATCATCCAGATAGACCACCACCGAGGTGGAGAGCATATCTCAAAAGATATCGTTTACAAGTCTTGGAAGACAGCAGGGGCATTACAGAATCTAAAGGGCATGAAAAGGTATTCGTAATGGACAACCCTGGTGTTAAAGGGCGTCTTCTATTCGTCTCCCTAACGGATGCGTATCAGGTTATAGGCTCCCCGCAGATCCAGTTTGGAAAAAACCCTCGCTCCTCGTAACCGATCGAACAGTTCTGATATCAGGGGCAGAAGATAATTATTCTTAACGGTTATGGCATTAAAACCCCTGTAATCAATGCAGGGGAGTAGTTCTCATTCTTCTTATGGACGAAGAAGAATCCCGCCCCCGCTGGTGACACTGACTTCCTAATGAATTCTCTTGCCAGATTCTCCCTGATGTATTAAGACATGGCCTCTGTCTCCGGGAGAGATAAGGGGTAGACTCGACCCTGGGGAGGCTCAGTACCTGGCAAGAGGTCAATAGGATAGTCATAGGGGCGATGCGGTGGAAAGGTTTCCTCCGCCTTTTTGGAGAACACGTCTGCATACTGATGATAGTGTTTGGGAGCAGGGAAAAATCTGCAGGGACCTCGGTGGAGGCAACCTGAATGCACTCCCTCATACATCTACCCTCACATGATTTACTCCAACCAAGAATCTTCCCCGACGACCACTCTATATGGGGAGAGTGATACCGCAACCAGGGGACCCCTAGAAGGACCTGGTCGATACCCTCGGGCATGACGAGGAGGGACATCATCTCCTGATGAGATGGAGACACTGAGAGTAACAATGGGGTGGTCTGGTGGGTAATCTGTGAGGGCAGAGTTGCGTCGTTCACCACTCTGACGGTCACTGGCCTAGATAATATAACCAGGGGTATTGCGTGCTGTTGAGCAAAGGCAGATGACATAAAAATGCCCTCCGCTCTGGAATTCACGCAGACCTCCACCACCAGAGTGGAAGAACCAAATTCAAGTGTCCCCTTAAAGGACAACTTGGAGGAAAAAAACGCTGATTCTAGTGAGCCGCCTCCTGCGGCCACTAGGCACGAGCGTTTTCCCAGCCGCTGTGGGCACTGGTTGGCAAGGTGACTGGACTGCTGGCAAACATGACAGATCACAGGGGCTCAAGCAGACCGGGGCCTGGATCCCGCACAGGAAGCCCCCTGACGCTCGGACGCCCGATTGGGAGATTCCAGAGGTTTAGCAAAATTGGCTGCCACTGCCAACCTAAACCTCTGCCTACACTGGGACCTCTCCAACCTTCACTCAGCAAAGCGAAGTTCTATACAGGTGGAGATGGTGATAAGCTCCTCCAGTGTGGCGGGAATCTCCCTGGTGGTCAGAGTGTCCTTCACATGGTCAGCCAAACCTCTCCAGAATGCCGGAATGAGGACCTTGTCTGGCCACGCCAACTCGGAGGCCAGCGTCTGGAACTAGATGGTGAAGTGGCTGTCCATGGAGGAGCCCTGTGACAATGCCAGCAGCCGGAGTGCAGTGTCATGGGTGACTCGCGGTCCCAGGAAGACGTGCTTCAGAGTGCCCAAGAACTGCGAGGCACTCTGCACCACATGATCACTACGCTCCCACAGCGGTGTGGCCCACTCCAAAGCCCTGCCCGACAAGTGGGAAACAATAAATCCCAATTTAGCCCACTCGGAGGGGAATCGTGCAGCCAGCAGCTCCAGCTGTATAGTGAACTGGCTCACGAAACCCCTACAAGAAGCACTATCGCCCAAGAACTTCTCGGGCAGCGGGAGGCAGGACAAAGTCGGGACATGGATGGCAATGGTCACACGGGAGACAGCCTCTGTGGCTGCCTGAACAGCGACCGCAGTAACATCCACAGCTGAGGCTGAACGCTCGAGAGCCGCCAACCTGCTCTCCCGCTGCGGGATGTACTGCAGCAGTCGCTGTTCATCCACCATTACTAGCCAGACGCTGGCGCTAGTATAATGTTAGGGCTGGTGGAACGCACCAAATAATAAAATAATAGTAAGGTGCGTTCGCAGCCCGGGGTCCACCGTGCAGAGGTGGTAAACTACTACTTAGTAATGGCGGACACTAACTGAACACCGGTGGGATAGCCGCTGACCCGGTGTGCACAGGAGCGAACTCTGTTACTGCACAGAGCCGCAGGAGCCAACGCTGGAGCCTGTTAACTTCACAGGGCTTGGTAGAGTGAGCGTTAGTAAAGTGACACAGGACTCTGCCCCAAGGACACAAGGTTGGAGTCCCTCTAGTCCCACTAGCATTCAACACTGCAACTGTGATGCCAGGACTGAAAGAAAGGTAGCACCGCTACTGGTGCATGCAGCAGACGCCACTAACCAGCTTATGCTTATCTGGAAGGTGCTCTATCAGCGCACGGCACCGCACTGACGGACGCTGCAGTATGCGGTACAGTGTGCCTCGTGCTGGATGGCACACTCTGGCGTTACTTTGTGAGAGGAGCCTGGGACACTGCAGCGCTAGGCAGTGTCACTACTCGGCGCTGACTCTAACACAAACACAACCAAGGGTAGGGGTTTCTTAATGAGTCAGTCACCAGTCTCAAGCATTCATCATCACACACACAACTAACCATTAGAGTCTATACTAGCGCATGGCCGAGCGGCCATGTGACTCTTTTATAGCGGTGTCCTACTGGGACCTCCCCAGTAGTGGACCAATCCGAGCAGGATCGGCACCTGCGCATGTGACTTCCGACCTCCAATGAGAGGTCGTCCCACGGGCATGTTCAGTACCCAAAAGACAGGACTTCGTTCCAGAAGCCTCTACTTGCTGCTGACTCAAGCATGGAGTTATAGCAGAGCCAGAAGGAGCAACCAGACACCTAGCATCAGCCTGGGCAAGACGCCTGGAGCGACGTCTCTGCTGAGTAGGAATCTCTGCAGCTGCAGAGGAATGGGAGACCACAGAGGACATGGCTTGAGATTCGCCCTGTGCAGTGTGGGAAACTCAACGCCTAACATCCCCATAGTGTACAGCACCTCCTCTTCAGCCTCCAGCTACAAAAGGTAGCACATGAGTCACAAGCTGGAAGCACTGCAGCACTGCCTAATCAAAGCGGGAACAGGCTTTGCTGAAACTAATATGCTTCTGTGACAAACCCAACAATACTGTCGAGTTGTGGACAGCTCTGAAAGAGCAGGCAGATCGGTGGCTGAGACCTCTGAACACACAGCCAGGCATGGTTGTGTGTGACAATGGCTAGAACCTGGTGGCTGCTCTGTGGCGAGGCGAGCTCACACACTTGCCATGCCTGGCTCATGCGCTTAAACAAATTAATGTTTTGTGAAAAGCGACAGGGAGCTGGCAGATCTGCTTGGAAAAATACAATGCTGGAAATACCCATTTTAGAAAGTCAGCTATAGCTTCATCTGCCCTTGCCATGATTCAGCAGCGCTTGCAGCTTCTGGCTCACCAACTGGTGTGTGATGCCCCCAGGCCTTGGAACTCTATATTGCAGATGTTTGAAAGGATTTGTGAGCAGAAGAGGGCAGTTAGTGACTAGTCTACCAGCATCACCAAGGTTGTCGGTATTCAGTTCTGTCTTCACACATAATATCTGATGAGTGGACATGGATGTCTGACATAAATAACATCCTCCAAAACTTTGAGGAATCCACCAAGAGGGTGAGTGTCAATGACACCATAATTAACGTCTCCATCCTGCTTATTTGTGTTCAAATTTGAAGATTGAGAGTTATTATAGAGGGAAAATATATTTACAGTTTAACTTTTTTTTAGGACAACAGTCCTAAGGCCAGGTTCACATAGCGTAAATCAGCCCTATCAAAGAATAGCGTTGACGGCCTGCGTTAATGCTATAGCATAACACGATATGCGTTATGCTATACCTCTAGCGCTGATGATTCATCAGCGCTAGCGGTGACATGCTTATCAGGTAAGATGAACGCAGTCTTGGCGCGGTCTTCCTCCGACATTGGCACCTGCCAGTACCCGCTGGCCAGATCTAGGGTAGAAAAGTATGTTTCTTTCCCCACGGCTGATAGGGACTCCCCTAAACGGGGCAGCGGGTATGAGTCTTTGATGGTACAGGAAATCAACTTTCGATAGTTTACGCAGAACCGGAAGGTGCCGTCCTTCTTTCGGACTAACACAATGGGGGCTGGCCAAGGACTCTGGCTTTCTGGGATAACTCCTTTCTGCAGCATTTGGCCCAGCAGTGTCTTTACCTCTTGGTATAGTTGCAGGGGTATCAGTCTGTATCGCTCTCGGATAGGGGCCGTTCCTTCAGTGGGGATGCCGTGCGTGATGGCCGTGGTGCACCTGAAATTGTCCTCATGGTTGGCGAATACCTTTTGGTACTGGCCCAGGAGTGCTTCTACCTGATGTATTTGGGTCGGGGTGAGGTCAGAGAGTTCTGCTCGCATTTTCTCCAGTATGGCTCGTCTCTTCTCTTCGGGCCGAGGACCCAGTGGTTTGAATGGATCGAATAGTCACCGCCCTGGGGTCCCCCGCCTGCACCTTCAGTTGGAATGCCGAGGTTGGAAGCACCTCCTACAGCGGTTTCATCAGTTTTGCCATTTCGGCATGCGGCTTGAGAACAACGTCTTGACCTTCTAGGTTGACACAGCACACAAGAATGGTCTCCTTCCTCACAGTGGCCAATTCGTGGGCCACCAGGACCCCAGGGGGTAGACGCTCTGAGAATCATGGCTCCACCTGCACCTCTACTCCCTCCAGTGGCACCTGGGCTCGGATAGGCAGGGCCACCACCGTTTGTCCTGGCGACAGCATGAGGTGAAGGGCTGCCGCAATCACTCTCCCCAGCACCTCCCCTCCTGGCAATCCTGTAGGATCTGCGCCCCCGTACCAGCTGTTGCAAAATCTGCCCTTGGGGAGTGCAGGAGCCCCACTGGCTCAGGGTCTCCTGTGTGGGCTCACTAAGGAGTAGACAGCCGAACTCCCTCAAGATGTTCATACCCAGGGTAACAGGATGTTTATCATTTGCATCTCCCTGGGTCAAGACCAACCCTCGGCAGCCAAGTTGTTTGCCGCACAATGAGATTTGCATCCAGGCTACTCCGATGACAGGGACTGGGAGCTGGTTAGCGGCTAATAGCTTTATCACGGACCACCCCCACTGGGGCCTCACTGCCTTGGGAAAGTGCTGCCGGAAATACGTCTGCGGCATGGTCGTGACTTGCGACTCTGTGTCTACCAGACAGCGTACTGCATGTCCTTCGAGCTCTGCCCATATCACTGGACACTTCGCAATCAGGTCTTCGGGACTTCCACCACCCCACGTCGTGGTTTCTGGCTCTGAGTGGCTCAAAACCCTTTAGTTTAATGGCCGCCGGGGTGGGTATCTCCCACACCATGGGCACTCTCAGGCAAAGTGGCCCAGTTCACCACATTCAAAACATTCTCGAGGCTGCAGGGTCCGACCGCCTCTGGGGTTATTGGGACCCCATTCCAGGCCGTCCGGTCACAGTCTTTGCCCTCCTCTTCACCTCGGCCAGTTCGCCCCTGATGCTCTTCAGTTCTTGCTTAATTTCTTCCACCCATTTTGGCTCCCCGATGGCGTACTTGAAGACTTCAGTGCTCCAGACCTTCCCCACGGGGACTGTCAGCCCTTGCTCCTGCTCCCGAGCACGCGCCTGACTCACTACCTCAGAGAAAGCCATGCGCGGGTTTACCCGGACTCGCTCCCATATTGCCTGTTTAGTCAGAGGGTCTCAGAGCCCGGTCACTAAAAGGTCACGTACTGTGTCAATGGACCCCACACCCACATCGTCCTTCTGCTCAATGGCCGTGTATAGTTCCTGAAGGACGTTCATATATTGGGTAACCGTCTCCCCTTCCCCTTGCATGCGAATGAACAAACCAGGTTTTCAAATCCCCCACATCTGTCGGGTCCCCATGAGTTTCCTCCAGTATCTGTAGGACTCTAGCAAAGGTATTTCGCTGTCCCGGGGGTCTCAACATTACGGAATCCCAGGCCTCCCCATCCAATGCCATAAGGACTACTTTTGCTTCTAAGTCAGGGGTCATTGGATGCATCCTAAACAGCCCCCACATCCGCTCCGTCCAGCTCCACAGCATAGTATTGGTGCCGGAGAACCGGGGCAGGTTACTCAGTATAGCCCCCAAGGATAAACTGGACCGGGGGCCACCAGTGCCCCCCTGGCCCACGGCACCTCCCTGGTCCACGGTATCTCCGCTCACGCTCAGAGACTGCATCCTGCCGACTACACCAAATGTAGATATTGCAGGTACGCAGGATGCAGTGACGAGACAGGAGTCGGAGTGAACTTAAAATGTAACTTTTATATATATTTGTATCTCTAAGGCTATCTTGAGTAACTGAAAAGCTAACAAGAGTTATCCTCACAGGGGTAAGAACAATAATACACAGGTAACTTGAACATGACTACCTGGTCGGAATCGGTGACTATAGGCGCCGCGGTGTGGCCGACTACGAGTTCAATTACTACAGGTTATCAACTACGACGGGTCACTTATCCTCCTCTGATGTCCGGCAGAGTGGTAGTCGTTATCTCTTCGGCGTCTCAGCTGCTGGGCCCAGTCAATGAAGATCTGGCACAGGCTTCTGGCGTTCCTATGCCCAGGTGGAGTGTGGGCACAACAGGCCCCTGTAGAGTTTCTCTGCATTGCGCCTCCCGGCGGAGGTGAGATGGCAGTAGCCGGGGCCCGAGACATGTGGGCTGCAGCTGCTGGCTGGGGCTGGACAGCGGCAGCCGCGGGTAGAAGCGGACAGGCCACAGCTGTGAACTGTAGCTGGAGAAGTGCGACCGCGGGTGGCGATGGGCAGGCCCTCAACAGCGGGCTGGATTTGGGCAGTGGTGGCCACAGACGGCAGCGGGCAGGCCGCAGCCACGGGCAGGGGTCGGGCTGTGGCGGCCGCGAGTGGCAGCGGGTAGGCCGCAGCCGCGGGTTGGAGTCGGGTGGTGGCGGCTGCAGGCGGGCCGTATCTGCGGGCTGGAGTCAGGCAGTGATGGCTGCGGGGACCTCGGTCGTGCAGGCGGGATCCCTCTGTTGGTCGGCTCGGTGCCGTCTCCTTCCTGCTCGTGGTGAGTCTCTCTCCAGTCCCTCTAGCCGCCTCCTCCTAGTTCTGGCTCTGGCTCTCTGGCACCCTCCAGTCTTCCTGCTCCTTCTCTGTCACTCTGTCTAGTGTCCCCTGCTGGCATCCTCAACTCCTTTTATATTGGCTCTGCCCCCACTCCTTCTAGAACTCTCTCCAGCCCATCCTTTAATAGTGTCCCCTGGAAACAATCTCCCTAGGAACCTTGGTGACAGTCCCCTTAGTTCCGGCCCAGTTACACAGTGGGGACTATGTGCTGCTTGTCCACACCAAAAATCTTTGCTGTCTTGCCCGCTTTCTTTAAACTGGTCCCCTGCCTCTAGGTCACTGGGTCTGTCTTTTTGCTGCATTTCACTGCAGAGTTGGCACTTCAGGTGCGTAGTGCACAGCCTTCCTTTCTGCTCACATGGTCACAGCTGTTGGCTCAATCCTGTTTTGCTTTTTATTTCCCTCAGCTTCCGGCCAGGTTCACTGTCTAAACATGACACCTCTTTCTGTGTAATGGGGCCTGTCCATTCCCCTATTCATTCCGCAGGGAAACAGGGGATGCAGCCTTGACAGTTCCCGACACGTCGCAGCACTGGTGCCCGCAGCCCGCTCATCCTGACTCTGTACATATCTGGTAAATCAGTTCTTTAATGCAAGCAGCATAGAAGGCAGGTACTTCCAATTTTATAGACAATATTGGACAGTACATCCAAAACAGTTTCAATTTGAAGGACTTTGTGACTCATATCAGTCCACAAGATGACACTAGTTTCATACAGGGGAAGAGTCTTGAGGAGATCATTTGCATATTCCCAGTGCCTTCTGGGATAAGTGAAGAGTCTCCGTGAGCTCAACGATCACTGGGTTTTGGCCGTTGCAGCTGAAAAGAGGAAATCGGAAAACCAGGGGAAGAGTCTTGAGGAGATCATTTGCATATTCCCAGTGCCTTCTGGGATAAGTGAAGAGTCTCCGTGAGCTCAACGATCACTGGGTTTTGGCCGTTGCAGCTGAAAAGAGGAAATCGGAAAACCAGGGGAAGAGTCTTGAGGAGATCATTTGCATATTCCCAGTGCCTTCTGGTATAAGTGAAGAGTCTCCGTGAGCTCAACGATCACTGTGTTTTGGCCGTTGCAGCTGAAAAGAGGAAATCGGAAAAACCGCGCGCCTATCGGCACGCGAATTTTGGCTCATCTTTAATCGTTTTTAAGAAATCTCAAGATGGAAGAGGCCAGGAGCCATTTGGTGAGCTGCATTTCTTGCTACATGTTCACAGATTTACCAGTGGAAAAGCCAAACTTCACATGCCACAAATGCAAGCTTGTGTCCCTGTTGGAGGAAAAGTTGCAAAATCTCGAAGAGAGGTTAGCTACGTTGAAGATCATTAAGGAAGGTGAAGAGTTTTTGGACAGAGCAGAATTATCTCTTCATGTTACAGAAAGAGAAGAAATTCGAAGTGCACCTGAAGAAACAGAGGGATGGAGACATGTGACCCAGAGAAGCAGGAGGATCAGGAGGCAGTCAGCACCCATACTGCTCAGAAACCAGTACCAGGCTCTCACGCAGGAAAACAATGAAGAAATACATCAGGATAAGACTTTGCCAACAAACAGCAACCTTGTACGCCTTCAGAGTCCTCCTGGATGGAGAAAGAAAAATGTTGTGAAGAAGAAACGGAGAGTGGTGGTCATGGGGGATTCCTTGTTGAGAGGAACAGAGGCCGCTATCTGCAGACCGGATATAACTACAAGAGAAATGTGCTGTCTTCCAGGTTCAAAAATTAAAGATGTGTCTGACAGGATATCAGGACTCTTCAGACCTACAGATGACTACCCATTCCTTCTACTACATGTGGGGACAAATGACACCGCAAGAAACGACCTGGAAACCATCTGCAGAGACTTTGAAGACTTAGGCAAGAAAGTGAAAGAACTGGGAGCGCAGGTGGTCTTTTCTTCCATCCTCCCAGTGGATGGCCATGGAACAAGGAGGTGGAATAAGATTCTGCAGGTGAACAACTGGCTACGCCGATGGTGCCGTCAGCAACAATTTGGATTTCTGGATCACGGAGTGAACTACTTATACGATGGACTACTTGCTAGAGATGGGGTGCACCTTACGAAGACTGGAAAGCATGTATTTGGAAGTCGCCTTGCTACACTTGTAAGGAGAGCTTTAAACTAGGACAGCATGGGAAGGGAAGCAAAAGACCAGAAAAAGCCATACACCTGACAAATGCTATTGAGAACTCTGCTATTAGAAGTGGAAAGGAAGAACAAAGACGAAAGAATCTAATTAATAAAAATATTGGAGAAAGAGAAACCAATCACAAACTAAAATGTTTCTATACTAATGCACAAAGCATGGGCAACAAACAAGGAGAATTGGAACTACTAACACAGGAAAAGAAATATGATGTCATTGGAATCACTGAAACTTGGTGGGACAATACACATGATTGGAATACAAGACTAGAAGGATACAACTTATTTGCAAGAAACAGACTTGATAAACGAGGAGGGGGTGTCGCATTGTATGTTAGAAACGCGTATATCTGCACAGAGATTGAAGCTTCAGAGACTGGGAGTTCTGTGGAAACTGTTTGGGTAAGAATACAAGGACAGAACAATGGAAAGGACACCATTGTAGGCATTTACTACAGGCCGCCTGTGCAAGCTGAAGATATGGATGAACTCTTTATCCATCAAATGGCCAAGTTCTCCAAAAAATATGACATAGTTGTCATGGGAGATTTCAACTATCCAGACATTTGTTGGGAATCTCTCTCAGGCAAAACTAACAGGTCAAGGAAATTCTTATCCTCTCTTGCTGGCAACTTTATCTTCCAAAAGGTAAGGGAGAAAACAAGGGGAACTGCTACCTTGGATCTAATCCTCATAAACAGGGAGGAAATGGTTGAGAAGGTAAAAGTGGCTGGGACCCTAGGAGGTAGCGACCATGCTATTTTAGAATTTTGGATAACTAGAGGCGGAAGACCTGTGAAGACTCAGACGTCAAGGTTAGATTTCAGAAAGGGAGATTTTAAGGGATTCAGAAAGAGAATTGGAGGGATCCAATGGCTGGATATCCTTAAAGACAAAAATGTCCAGGAAGGATGGGAAATCTTGAAAAATGAAATTCTCAAAGCACAATTGTTAACAATTCCGAAAAGAGGGAAGAATAGGAAGCATTTAAGGAAACCAGGATGGATGAACACAGAACTTAAGCACATGCTAAAAAGGAAGAAAAAAATGTTTATAAAATGGAAAGGGGGAGGCATATCTAAAGAAGAATATAATGCTGTCTGCAGAACCTGCAGGGTACAAATCAGATTAACTAAAGCTGAAAATGAATTGAGGCTTGCAAGAGATGTCAAAAGCAATAATAAAGGATTTTGGGGATATGTCAAAAGTAAAAGAAAAGTCAAAGATGCTATAGGATTTTTACAGGATGAAAATGATGAAATGGTAAGACAGGATGCTGAGAAGGCTGAACTTTTAAATTCCTATTTTGCATCTGTTTTCTCTCAAAAAGGAAATGTAACATCAACTGTTATTCACTGTCCTATTAAGGGAATAGAAGAATCCAGGATATCTATAAACAGAAAGATAGTGAGGAAACACTTAGCTAACCTAAATGAATTCAAGTCTCCAGGTCCAGATGAATTACACCCCAGAGTACTGAAGGAGATAGCAGAAGAAATTTTTGAACCCCTCTCCATAATCTTTGAAAATTCATGGAGAACAGGAGAAGTGCCAGAAGACTGGAGAAGAGCAAATGTTGTTCCTATCTTCTAAAAGGGGAAAAAGGTGGACCCAGGCAACTATAGGCCGGTGAGTCTGACTTCTATACCAGGAAAGATCTTTGAACAAATTATTAAACAACATGTATGTCAATACCTGGATAAGAATGAAGTGATTAAACAGAGTCAGCATGGGTTTGTAACTAATAAGTCATGTCAGACTAACTTAATTTCCTTCTATGACAGTATCACTGATTGGGTGGATCAAGGAAATGCTGTAGATGTAGTATATCTTGACTTCAGCAAAGCATTTGACAAAGTCTCTCATACAATCCTTATTGAAAAAATGACTAAGTATGGAATGGACAAGGCAACTGTTAGGTGGATTCATAACTGGCTTAGTGATCGGACCCAAAGAGTGGTCGTAAATGGCTGCACATCCAGTTGGAAGAATGTCTCAAGTGGGGTACCACAGGGCTCTGTCCTGGGCCATGTATTGTTCAACATCTTTATCAATGATTTAGATGAAGGAATTGAGGGTAAACTGATTAAATTTGCTGATGACACAAAGCTAGGAGGGATAGCTAATACTAGAGAAGAGAGAGAGAGGATTCAAAAAGATTTAAATAAACTGGAGCAGTGGGCAGCAACTAACAGAATGGTTTTTAACAGGGAGAAATGCAAAGTACTACATCTGGGCAATAAAAATGAAAAAAGCATATATAGAATGGGAGGAATAGGGCTAAGTGACAGCACATGTGAAAAAGACTTGGGTATACTAATAGATCACAGACTGAATATGAGTCAACAGTGTGATGCAGCAGCAAAAAAGGCAAATGCAATTCTAGGATGTATTAACAGAAGCATACAGTCTGGATCACGTGAAGTCATTATTTCCCTCTACTCCTCTTTGGTCAGACCTCATCTGGAATATTGTGTCCAGTTTTGGGCACCACATTTTAAAAAAGACATCAACAAACTGGAGCAAGTTCAGAAAAGAGCGACCAGAATGGTGACCAGTCTGCAAACCCTGTCTTATGAGGAAAGGTTGCAGGATTTGGGAATGTTTAGTTTGCAAAAGAGAAGACTGAGAGGAGACTTAATAGCTGTCTACAAATATCTAAAGGGCTGTCACATTGTAGAAGGATCAACTTTATTCTCATTTGCACAAGGAAAGACTAGAAGCAATGGGATGAAACTGAATGGGAGGAGACACAGATTAGATATTAGAAAAAACTTTTTGACAGTTAGAGTGATCAATGAGTGGAACAGGCTGCCACGAGAAGTGGTGAGTTCTCCTTCAATGGAAGTCTTCAAACAGAGGCTGGACAGACATCTGACTGGGATGATTTAGCGAATCCTGCTTTGAACAGGGGGTTGGACCAGATGGCCCAGGAGGTCCCTTCCAACTCTACGATTCTATGATTCTATGATTCTATGATTCTAAAATCTTCGGTGGAAAATAATTTCCCCACTGAGAGATTGTGCATGTTCAGAATTATATAACATCATTTTTATGATTAATTATTCCTACCTACTTGCTTCACAATATATTCATCTTTTTCTTCAAGACTTTTGAATATAAGGTTGTAAGAGTTAAAGCAACTTGTTGAAGTGTGTTTCACCTCAAATGTGAAACTACTTGTCAATTGTCATCTTTACTATTTCTCCAGTCCGTGTGTGGCTAACCACCTCATTGATGTTATTGAGTTTCTTTGGCAAGAAACAACAGCTCCACCAATACCACGTGCTTTTCTTATTAATTCATCATGCTGCTGAAGTAGAGGTTAGATTAAGGACCTACATAACATCTAGGGACTGTAGTCAATATGACATTGAGGTATAGCTACCAAGTTGACATGGTTTGTGCACAGCTGAACAGAGTTGTCAGAAAAAAAACCCCCATATAGTATTATTATTATTTATTTATATAGTCCCATTAATTCCATGGTGCTGTACATGACAAGGGGTTACATACAAAGTAATAGATATCGTTTACAAAAAAAAATTACAATGACAGACTGTTACATAGGGGAGAGGATCTTGTCCTTGTGGACTTTCATTCTGTGGAAGAATGGGAAAGAGACAGAAGGTGGGATGTGTGGCTACTCGGGTGCTGGAGAGGCAGCAGCTCGTGTGGTGGTCGTCACGATCCCACCGCTGACACCGGTATGTCACGGACGGAGGGATGCGACGTACTGCCAACACACGGCTATCACATGCATAGGGGGGCTTATCTTAGTTATCCCTCCGCTGGCACCATGTGATAAAAAACAGCAAGCTAGTCTTGCCCTAACAATTTATCGCAGGGGGGTTGCTTTGGATGTCCCACCACTGCTATCAATAGTTCATGAACTGCGGGGATTTATGTATATCCCATATTTCAGTTCTACTTTGGAACTCGCAGCTCTCTGGTGCCCCCTTACCCTCAGGTTAGTCAGGGAACTACACCTGGGATAATTGGTTGCCGGCCAGCTGCTTCAATGAGGACTGGCCACCCAGCACGCTGCAGTTAGGGAATTATAAAATGCTCTGGCTGCAGCAACCCAATTAGCTTATAAAATCATTTCCATCACTCTCAGCAGTGCCCAGGACCCAGACCACACTTTGCCGCCACCAGGTCCAGATTTCTCTGATTAAATTATAAACTTAATAGAGGGGTTTGAAGCCAATCCAATTCAGTAGCGTAATTATCTTAAAGGCACGTAAATTTGTTTCTAGAGCATGAAGATGGACTAATAATAATTTATTCCCAAAGACGGGCAGTGATTACAGAGATAAAAGATTTTACAAAGTTGAGACATTAGATATGTACAATGCAAATATAAACTAAACAGGTTTAAAAAAAGCAGAGATTAACACTTACATTTGCTTAGATGGTCTTTAGGCTAACCATATGGGGAGGTGGGGCCAGACATCTCCCTGCATCTGGGATCCTAGCAGCATGGAATCTTCAGCAAGAATGACCTCTGAACTGAGTGAGTGTACTCTATAGTTCTGGGTCACGACATCATAAAGGGGGCGGTTGGGTGATGGTCCTCCCCTTGCTCTTGGAGTTACACTCTAACTACACAACTTATAATAACTATATCTCGCAGAGGGTACCTTGTATAATCACTCTCATAGTCTCATCTTTTCCAGCCTGTCAAAGGCAATAATTCAAAACCAAACATGCAGTAATTATGTCACACCGTTTAGGAGAAATGCATTTCTCGGTTTCTGTTGGGGCTGGAACCGTGAAAAACATGGGCTAGGACGCTGGGTCGGCACCCTTCGCAGAAATGTAGTTTTCATGTTTTTACCATAAACGCGCCGTGTTTTATGACCAAATGATTAGATCTCCATTATTGTCTATGAGACGTTAGCACATGTTTCAGAGAAAAAGAGACCCCCCGCCATGAGGCAGGAAGGAGCTCACACTGGGAACTCAGGTTAGGCCTGTTTCAAACATCAGTTTTTTTGGTCAGTCAAAATCCGCTAAAATGGCGGATAACGGATCCGTTCCTGTACTGACCACAACGTTTCGTTATTTTAACGGATCCGTCAAAGGAAGAATTTTAAAGGAACCGCTGCCTGGGGAAGAGGGGAGAGAGAGAGAATTTTTCAGCCGCCAGAACAGAGTTTAGGGTTAAATTTGCGGCTGAGTGAAGTCTTTCGGGCATGCGCAGTGAGAAATGCGGATCCTGCCACTCGAAAAAACGTTGTATGGTCCGTTCGGGCATGTCGGCGGTCATCAAAATTTTGGCGGATCCGCAAAAAAACGGATCCAACGGATGGCCATCCATCAAGATCCGCCGGTAATGCAACTCAATGGGAAAAAAACAGATCCGCCAACAAAAATGGCGGATTCGTTTTTTTTGCAAAACGGCGGATTTTGACTGATGGACACAAACGGATGTGTGAAACAGGCCTTAAACTGGTTTTGTGTGTGAGCTGAGGAGGGGGGAGGAACAGGGGGGTGAGTGGCTACAGGGACAGAATACAAAGCTGCAGCTGTGACAGGCTAAAGTCTCATCTGTAGGGTAGAGAATGGAAGATTCTGGAATGTTCTGGAGAAGTCATATCCTACCTTATCATTACAGTGGTGTAGAAGTCACATCTAAGACTACCATGCTCTCCAATTGACATCTCTTGAAATGCAGCCGAAATGACAAAATCTATAGCTTCAGTTAAAGAAAATGCATGGGCTCCTTTTAAACGTCAAAGTCCAAACAGTTCAGTATTAGTAGGTGAGTGCTTGACATAATACTGCCCAAGAACACCAGGCTTCAGTAGTTGTGAGTCCTGTCCCCTTACTCTTCCACGTTATCTTGATCTGGCTCTTCCAGGCATGATTTCATCAAGAAGATTCAGGCTGTGTGCACACGCTGCGGATTAGGTGCGGATTCATCCGCGCGGATTTTGTAAAATCCGCAGGTGAAACCGCAGGTCAAAAGACCTGCGGTTTTACCTGCGGATTGCTCTGCGGTTTTGCCCTGCGGTTTTTCATCTCCTCAATAGAGGAGATGGCAAACCGCAGGAGAATCCGCAGAAAGAATTGACATGTCAATTCTTTCTGCGGATTGAAAACCGCAGACAATCCGCTCGGAAAATTCCGCACCGTCTGCACTGCGGTTTTTGATTTCCATAGGGAATCATGGTACTGTACACCGCAGCAAAAACTGCTGCGGGTCCGCAGCGGCCAAAACCGCTGCGGAACCGCAGCAAAATCCACAGCGTGTGCACACAGCCTTAGCCTTCGTAATACAGAGACAGAGTACAAGACAGAGCACAACACCACCTAAGCTTTCACCCTCTGCTACTCAGATTTTCTATTTGCGCAGTGACTGCCTCTAGGCTGAAGATGATGATGGAGGTAGTAGTTGGAGCATTTAAATCATGAAGCTGCCGTAACAACTTGAAACAGATTTTTTTTTTACAGACATACCCCACTGTACAATATGTTATCTTTTTTTTGTGGATGCAAAAGAGTGCTGGATATAATGAGAGTGACAGACTGGAAAAAAAAGGGAATTTAGCCCTAAAATGCCACAATTTTTGGCACACGGATGTATGAGGTGTGTTAGAGATATACCCCACTGTAAAATGTGGCCTGTTTTTTAAAAAAATGCAACATTGTGCTGTATATAACTGGAGTAACAGAATGGAAAGCAATTGAATACCGGCCTAAAATCCCCAAATTTTTATCACACGGATGTTTGAGTTGTGTCACAGATATACAACACTGTAAAATATATATACGGCATATACTCGTGTATAAGCCGACACGTGTATAAGCCGACCCCCCTAATTTTGTCATAAAAAAGCTGGGAAAACTTATTGACTCGCGTATAAGCCTAGGGTGCACAGTGAGTGGCCCCAGATAATGCTGCACAGTGAGTGGCCCCAGATAATGAGGACAGTGAGTGTCCCCAGATAATGCTGCACAGTGAGTGGCCCCAGTTTTGCTCCACAGTGTGTGGCACCAGATAATGAGGACAGTGAGTGGCCCCCGATAATGCTGCACAGTGAGTGGCCCCAGTTTTGCTGCACAGTGTGTGGCCCCAGATAATGAGGACAGTGAGTGGCCCCAGATAATGCTGCACAGCGAGTGGCCCCAGTTTTGCTGCACAGTGTGTGGCCCCAGATAATGAGGACAGTGAGTGTCCCCAGATAATGCTGCACAGTGAGTGGCCCCAGATAATGCTGCACAGTGAGTGGCACCAGATAATGCTGCACAGTATGTCGCCCCAGATAATGCTGCACAGTAAGTGGCCCCAGACAATGCTGCATAGTGAGTGGCCCCAGATAATACTGCACAGTGAGTGGCCCCAGATAATGCTGCACAGTGAGTGTCCCCAGATAATGCTGCACTGTGAGTGTCCCCAGATAATGCTGCACAGTGAGTGGCCCCAGATAATGCTGCTCAGTGTGTGGCCCCAGATAATGCTGCACAGTGTGTGGCCCCAGATAATGCTGCACAGTGAGTGGCCCCAGATAATGCTGCACAGTATGTGGCCCCAGATAATGCTGCACAGTGTGTGGCCCCAGATAATACTGCACACTGAGTGGCCCCAGTTTTGCTCCACAGTGTGTGGCACCAGATAATGAGGACAGTGAGTGGCCCCGATAATGCTGCACAGTGAGCGGCCCCAGTTTTGCTGCACAGTGTGTGGCCCCAGATAATGAGGACAGTGAGTGGCCCCAGATAATGCTGCACAGTGAGTGGCCCCAGTTTTGCTGCACAGTGTGTGGCCCCAGATAATGAGGACAGTGAGTGGCCCCATCATGTTGCTGTTGCTGCCGCTGCCTCCATTACAAAAAAAATGTATACTCACCTCCTGCCTGATGCTCATCAGTGTTGCCGGCTCTGGAACGGGGACAGGTGAATATGCCCCCCCCCGTTCATACTCACCTCGTCCTGGAGCTTGTCTCTGCAGCGCAGCCCCTGCTTGTTCCATGTTCTTCTCGGAGCAGCTGTGCTCTTCCTGCTTCAGCGGTCATGTGGTACCGCTCATTAAGCTCATGAATATGCGCATATTCATGAGTTTAATGAGCGGTACCACGTGACCGCTGAAGCAGGAAGAGCATAGCAGCGCCCAGAACATGGAGCATGCAGGGGGTCTGCAGAGGGTGAGTATGATCTCTGACCCCCCCGCTCCCTCTCCCCCGCCGACCCCCCCCGGTATATGACTCATGTATAAGCCGAGAGGGGGACTTTCAGCCCAAAAAAAGGGCTGAAAATCTTGGCTTATACACTAGTATATATGGTATATATATATATATATATATATATATATTTTTTTAAAGATGCAAAAGAGTGCCGGATATAACGAGAGTGACAGACTGGCAAAACAGGGAAATTTAGGCCTAAAATGCCTCAATTTTTGTCACACAGATGTATGAGGCCTGTCAGAGATATACCCCACTGTTAAATGTGCCCTTTTTTAAAAAAAAAAAAAGAAAAAGCAACATAGTGCTGTATATAACTGGAGTAACAGACAAGAAAACACTAGAATACCGGCCTAAAATCCACAAATTGTAATCACACGGATGTATGAGGCGTGTCAGAGATATATCCCAATGTAAAATGTGGGCTGTTTTTTAATATAATGCAACTTAGTGCTGTAGATAAGTACAGTTTCACCCAGAACAAAAAAAGCAGACTAAACTGGCCAAACTTTGAGCACACACAGATGTGAGCTGGAATGGACATACCACACAGGAAAATGTGTGGCCTGTATTTTTTTTTATTTTTTTGATAAATAGTGCTGTATATAAGTACAGTGACACCCATGACAAAAAAAAAGAAAAAAAACGACGTAAACTGGCCAAACTTTGAGCACTCACAGATATGAGCTGGCTCGGAGATACTATTGCAACAAATGTGTTTTTTTGTTTCTTTTTCTTTACTAAATAGTGCTGTATATAAGTACAGTTTCACCCTGGTCAAAAAAAGAAAACTGCCATAAACTGGCCAAACTTTGAGCACACAAAGAGATACCACTACGACAAATGTGTGGCCTGTAATTTATTTTTTTGCTAAATACTGCTGTAAGTAAGTACAGTGACACCCAGGAAAAAAAAAAGAAATCCACCGTAAACTAGTCAAACTTTGAGCACGCATAGATATGAGCTGCACGGAGATACCACTACGACAAATGTGTTTTTTTGTTTCTATTTTTTTTGTGGCTAAATAGTGCTGTATATAAATACAGTTTCACCCAGGACAAAAAAAAAGAAAACCGGCCAAAACTGGCCAAACTTTGAGCACACACAGATATGAGCTGACACAGAGTTACCACTACGACAAATGTGTGGCCTGTATTTTTTTATTTTTTGGCTAAATGCTGATGTATTTAAGTACAGTGACAGCTAGGGCAAAAAAAAGAGAACCGTCGTAAACTGGTCAAACTTTGAGCACGCACAGATAAGAGCTGGTACGGAGATACCACTACACCAAATGTGTTTTTTTGTTTCTTTTTTTTTGCTAAATAGTGCTGTATATACATTACAGTAAGTACAGTTTCATCCAGGAGAAAAAAAGAAAACTGGCCTAAACTGGCCAAACTTTGAGCACACACAGATATAAGCTGCTATAGAGATACCACTATGACAAATGTGTGGCCTGTATTTTTTTTATTTTTTTTGCTAAATACTGCTGTATATAAGTACAGTGACACCCAGGACAAAAATAGAAAATCGCACGCACAGATATGAGCTGGCACAAAGATACCACACCAAAAAATGTGTGGCCTGTATTCCAATTACACCTGGGGCTAGCTATATATGGTCAATATATCCTACAGGTAACAGCAGCAGCACCAGAACACAGGAAGGGAATGGACCCTCTTGATGTATGCCATGATCTACAGTATATACACACATACATTGCCTGCAGGCCTTGCACTGATGTGTATAGAGCGACGTACACTACCTTGCCTACCTAACACTGGAACCTACAGTTGTGGCCAAAAGTATTGACACCCCTGCAATTCTGTCAGATAATACTCAGTTTCTTCCTGAAAATGATTGCAAACACAAATTCTTTGGTATTATTATCTTCATTTAATTTGTCTTAAATGAAAAAACACAAAAGAGAATGAAGCAAAAAGCAAAACATTGATCATTTCACACAAAACTCAAAAAATGGGCCAGACAAAAGTATTGGCACCCTCAGCCTAATACTTGGTTACACAACCTTTAGCCAAAATAACTGCGACCAACTGCTTCCGGTAACCATCAATGTAACCATCAATGAGTTTCTTACAATGCTCTGCTGGAATTTTAGACCATTCTTCTTTGGCAAACTGCTCCAGGTCCCTGATATTAGAAGGGTGCCTTCTCCAAACTGCCATTTTTAGATCTCTCCACAGGTGTTCTATTGGATTCAGGTCTGGACTCATTGCTGGCCACCTTAGAAGTCTCCAGTGCTTTCTCTCAAACCATTTTCTAGTGCTTTTTGAAGTGTGTTTTGGGTCATTGTCCTGCTGGAAGACCCATGACCTCTGAGGGAGACCCAGCTTTCTCACACTGGGCCCTACATTATGCAGCAAAATTTGTTGGTAGTCTTCAGACTTCATAATGCCATGCACACGGTCAAGCAGTCCAGTGCCAGAGGCAGCAAAGCAACCCCAAAACATCAGGGAACCTCCGCCATGTTTGACTGTAGGGACCGTGTTCTTTTCTTTGAATGCCTCTTTTTTTCTCCTGTAAACTCTATGTTGATGCCTTTGCCCAAAAAGCTCTACTTTTGTCTCATCTGACCAGAGAACATTCTTCCAAAACGTTTTAGGCTTTTTCAGGTAAGTTTTGGCAAACTCCAGCCTGGCTTTTTTATGTCTCGGGGTAAGAAGTGGGGTCTTCCTGGGTCTCCTACCATACAGTCCCTTTTCATTCAGACGCCGACAGATAGTACGGGTTGACACTGTTGTACCCTCGGACTGCAGGGCAGCTTGAACTTGTTTGGATGTTAGTCGAGGTTCTTTATCCAACATCCGCACAATCTTGCGTTGAAATCTCTTGTCAATTTTTCTTTTCCGTCCACATCTAGGGAGGGTAGCCACAGCGCCATGGGCTTTAAACTTCTTGATGACACTGCGCACGGTAGACACTGGAACATTCTGGTCTTTGGAGATGGACTTGTAGCCTTGAGATTGCTCATGCTTCCTCACAATTTGGTTTCTCAAGTCCTCAGACAGTTCTTTGGTCTTCTTTCTTTTCTCCATGCTCAATGTGGTACACACAAGGACACAGGACAGAGGTTGAGTCAACTTTAATCCATGTCAACTGGCTGCAAGTGTGATTTAGTTATTGCCAACACCTGTTAGGTGCCACAGGTTCGTTACAGGTGCTGTTAATTACACAAATTAGAGAAGCATCACATGATTTTTTTGGACAGTGCCAATACTTTTGTCCACCCTCTTTTTTATGTTTGGTGTGGAATTATATCCAATTTGGCTTTAGGACAATTCTTTTTATGTTTTTTCACTTAAGACAAATTAAATGAAGATAATAATACCAAAGAATTTGTGTTTGCAATCATTTTAAGGAAGAAACTGAGTATTATCTGACAGAATTGCAGGGGTGTAAATACTTTTGGCCACAACTGTATATACTCTGGAATTAGTACTTAGAAGGACGGTTGGTTTAGCTGGATTTAAGTAGTTTAGGATGGTAGACCCCACACTAATAAATCCCCAATTCTAACCCTATCTCGGCAGCAGCTCTCCCTACACTATCTCAATCTGAATGCGCCGAGCAGGGAGCGTCCGGTCTCTTATACCCATGATGATGCTGTGCAGCCAACCAATCACTGCACGACCACAACAAAGATGGCTGCGGAGTTTCATTGCCTGGCAGACAATCCCTGCATCATGATTAAGTCTGTAAAGTCTGTCAAAAAAGCTTGGTGGAGACACGAGTTCCCGCCGAGTAATCCCAGAAATGCTCGGTGCTTGCCGAGTACACAGAGTACCGTGATACTCGTGCAAGTAGCGAGTAGTGGCGAGCATGTTTGCTCATCACTACTTATTACCCCACTTTCCACCGCTATAGGGCAAGTGGGAAGAACCCAACAAAGCTCCAGAATAGGCGCATTTATTAGATGCACCTTTTCTGGGCAGCTGCAAGCTGCTGTTTTTAGGCTGGGGGGGCCATGTTGCCAGCAGAGCAGGGAGAATGACAGCGGAGTTCAGCACCACATGCAGGGGAACAGAGGCTTACAGTAGCCGCTTCTTCCCCGGCGGCCGTCTGTACTCGCGTAGGACTGTGTACACTGTTCTCCGTTTGCACGTGTGCAGCACGTGTTGCGGGCCATGTGTCAATGTTAAAACGGACATGTCTGCGTGTTTTTAACACGAACACATGGTTCTCGAAAACACGTTGACATCTGCAGAGACACATTCAGTTGAATGTGTATGTGTGTCAGTGTCTCTGGTACATGAGAAAACTGTCACTACATGTATCAGAGACACTTACGTGTGAAACAGGCCTTAAAAAGAGAAAACGCAGTAGTTTGACAATAAATGGCTTCACCCAACCACTAACCACGAGTGGAGAAAAGGGTTTGATGTTATCATTCATATTCTCTGAAAAAAGGCCAAGAAAGCAAAAATTCTGCCAGGGTATGTAAACTTTTGAGCACAACTGTATTTGAAGCACACACCGCAGGTCAGTTTATGCTGAATGAAAAGAAAGCAGAGGGGTCACGAGATTTCTATAAATCCCATCAACTTTGCTGGAAATGTAAGGCTGTACCCACAATGAGTTTTTGCAAAGCTTTTAACACTGTATCTTTTTGCTTTGTCAAAAATGCAGCATCTTACAGTTCTAGCGAAGTGCATGGGATTTATAGAAATCTAATGTCCAGTGTCTGTGATTTGAGGATTCACACGTCTGCCCATAGAGTGATTGCAAGCTTGTGACTTTTCGCAAGACAACACCTTTATATCTGTCCAAACAGATACGTCTGCAATCACTCTGTGTGACTGCAGACTTATGATATTCCCCCAGCGCATGCACTGTGGGAATTTGCTTGTTTTCTGGAGGATACATATGAGGTATACATACTCCCAGCCAGTGGGCGTAGCCTTGCTCCATACAATTGCTCCCGAATTAAAAAACATCACTCTGGTGGGCCACACCCATTGCACATCCGCATCTCTAGATGGGGTACGGCCTTGCTCAATACAAGTGTATGGAACAAGGCCATGCCCACTGATGGCGTGATGTATAAGGCTGGAGTCACACTGCTGTATTTCTCATGCGATAATCGCCTCGCACTGCACGGACTGGCTGGCACCTCTCCTGACCTGAGCATGACAGTGTGATGGATTGCTATACAGCTGTCAAGCTCAGGTCAGGAGAGCCAACAGCCAGTATGAGTTTTACGATGCGATTCTCACATGAGAAATACGGCAGTGTGTCTCTGCCATAGCTCATACATACTCTCCACTCCCCTCCCACGAGCACTGGAGGGATTCATAAGTCTGCAGTCACACAGAGTGACTGGAGAGTTATCGGTTTGGACCGGACAACTACTTTTATTTTTTTAACGAGTTCTCCATGTTATGTCATTGACATGTTAATTTTATTCTACAAGTCAATATGATTATGGTGATTACATACTTATAACTTTTTTTTGTTTTATTCACTGAAGTAACTAGAGTCCGATGAACCCCAATGCAAAATTTTTACCTGGAGCCCCCATCTACATGTTAGCTAGATGCTTTTTTTGTTTTTATGTTAAAGCCCTAATTTTTTCATTTTTCTTCTTAGAGAACTGTATGAGCGCTTGTTTTTTTGCTTAATGATGAGACTTAGGTTTTATTGGTACCATTTTGGAATACATACAAGATTTTGAACACTTTTTATTTCATGCTTTTTGAGGCGGGATATACTAAAACAGCAGTTATAGCAAAGTTTTTCATATTTTTCAAAAATAAACATAATGTTTTATAGTACAAGTTGATCTGAACATAATACCAAATATGTGTTGTTTTTGTTCACTAGCACAAAAGTTGGTTACCAGTCAGTGATTCAAACCAATTTTAACTGCTTTGAACAGGTGTGAGTGCCTGTTCAAAGCAGTTAAAACTGGTTTGAATCACTGACTGGTAACCAACTTTCGATTTTACTTAAAAAAATGCTTTGTCCCAATTAATTTGCACAGCACTGAATATTGGCCACCACATAGGCCTGCAAACTGTATAATGATCCACACAAAGCAATTGCAAGCTGTATAAAGGCCACCAAATTGTCCTGCAATCTGTAAAATGGGCCCCACATTGTCCTGTAAACTGTATAATGTTCCCCACACAGCCCTTCAAACAGTATAATGGACCCCACTATTTTAAAATACAAATAACATTATTTATTTTATTAATTTAAAAATGTACTTCTCCTTGTACCCTCACTGCTACGTTCTCTGTAGCGTGTGGTCCGAAACTCTGCACTTTTTGTCAAATAGCGTGTGTGTGTAGTAACATCATCCTGCCCATTGTGCTGAGAAGTCAGTGTTCAGACACACAGGGAAAATGATGGAGAAGATTGCTGATGGCTCCTTGTTCCATCATTGCTTTCAACTGTGTTGGCATCCATAATGTCCATACACTTGAATGTGTGGTGCCAGGATGCGCTGCTATCGGGCCCCTCAACTCACAGTGCCCATAGTTGTCTCATAGTCTGCTGCTATTAGCAGTACACCGCTGGTCACATGATCTTATTGGTATACAGAAGAGTAAGTTAAACTGCTTAAACAAAGTGATTGTCATGACGTTGTTGTTGGTTGTCCCAGGACCAGGGGCTCCTTCCCTGTCTATAATGCTAGGGGTGCCCTAGCTTGTCCTGTTCCCTGGATTACTTCTGATGGTGAAGATGCCAGGACCACGTACCTTGCCTTAGCTCCTGAATTCGCCTCAGTCTGTACCTTTCCCCCATCCAGGGGAGAGGGGAGTAGTAGTATACTGTAATCCACCAACCAGACTAGCAAGGTAATACAAACAGGGATAACAAAAAATACCAATCATACAAATAAATTCACACAAGCAACAGAGGAATACACCAGAGAGTGGAGGATGGGGAGAAACCAAAATAGGAGAAGGGGATTAGCATACACCCAAAACCCAGCAACAGTCACGGATAAATCCACCAATCGCCTTCTCAAATAACAACCAACAACAACCTCCAGCCATGCAGCAAAAGCTACTCTTTTAATGAGTGCTAGCCAGGGCCCAGATTATATGAGATGGGAGTGGCTAACAGTGAACAGCTGAGCCTTAGTACAGGAAAGCTTCCAGGAGCTTTGAACTGAGCAGATTAACCCCTGCACTGCTAAATCAAACCTGCATGAAAGTGAAGTGCATCTAATCAGTGCAGGAGTAGGAGAAATCAAACACTGTGGTCTTCCGGCTCCTCTCTGACACTGTAAACCCATGACAGTGATGGTTACTGACAGAGATGTTCACCACTGGATCTGAAGCAGGTATGTGTATGACAGCACCAGATGCAAATAGATACCACAGCTTATGATGACTTTTAATGTCATGTCATGACTGAATCAAAGGGCAACTATTTGAATGTTTCAGTAAAACAGATAGAGACATCTATTTTCTCTGACTGCATTTGGAGTAGGAAATCTTCTGGGCTCAGATACAAGTAGGTGGAAGGTCAGGACATTGAGATGTGTTGGAGTTAAAAGAACTCAATGAACCCTATCATATCCTGAGGACTCGTTGTGAACAGATCATTTGCAAAAACAATACAGTTCATGATGCAAGAGTCTCGTGACATAAACTAAAACTAAGATGGTATTCATAGTAAATCAATTTTTTCCATACCTACCGGTTTAAACTTTGGCACTTTGCCATCTAGAGATGGATAGATTTTATCTTTTCTTTTTATTTTCTCACATGTTCCAACTCGGTATCTTTTGACAATTTTTTAATGTTTTTTTAATGTTATTTAAAAATACGTGCAAAGCCGGGTGTAAGCTCCCCGGGTTCATTAGAGGACTGCGCTTACTCAGGTAAGTTTTACTGACACTGATCTTGCTTTGCAGGCCAGCTTCAGAAAAGTGGGTTTGTTGATATCACATTTACCAGGGATCTCAAACTCGGCTGGATATATGGGCCGCATATAAAAAAAATTGGAATTTGGGGGGCTGCATTTTTTGAAGGACAAAGTGACATTTTTAGAGATACCATTTTTTTCTATACATCTTTTGCAGATTTTTGCCATTTTTTTAGACCTTGGGTCATTATGGATGTGGTGATAACAAATGTGCACTTAAATTTTAGTTATCTCCCCATATTGTAGTTATGTCCCCATCCAGGTCCTCATACTGTAACTATGTCCCCATATTGTAGTTTTGTCTCTATCCAGGTCCCCATATTCTAGTTACACACGTGGTCAAAATTGTTGGTACCCCTCGTTTAATGACAGAAAAAACAACAATGGTCACAGAAATAACTTGAATCTGACAAAAGTAATAATAAATTAAAAATCTATGAAACTGAACAAATGAAAGTCAGACATTGCTTTTCAACTATGCTTCCACTTCCAATTAAAAAAATAAAATAAAACTCAAGAAATAGGCCTGGACAGAAATGATGGTACCCCTGAAAATAATGTGACAAAAGGGACATGTTAAATCAAGGTGTCTCTAATTAGCATCACAGGTGTCGACAATCTTGGAATCAGCGAGTGGGCCAGTATATAGGGCTACAGATACTCAATGTGCTGTGTGGTGACATGGTGTGTATCACACTCATGGACCATATGAAGCGAAGGAAAGAGTTGTCTCAGGAGATTAGAAAGAAAATTAGAGACAAACATGTTAAAGGTAAAAGTTATAAGACCATCTCCAAGCAGCTTGATGTTCCTGTGACTTCAGTTGGACATATTATTCAGAAATTTAAGATCCATGGGACTGTAGCCAACCTACCTGGACGTGGCCGTAGGAGGAAAATTGATGACAAATCAAAGAGATGGATAATACGAATGGTAACTAAAGAGCCCAGAAAAACTTCTAAACAGATTAAAGGTGAACTTCAAGCTCAAGGAACATCAGTGTCAGATCGCACCATCCGTCATTGTCGAATCCAAAGTGGAATTCATGGGAGATGACCAAGGAGGATATCATTGTTGAAAAAAAAATGATAAAAAAGCCAAACTGGAATTTGCCAAACTACATGTTGACAAGCCACAAAGCTTCTGGGAGAATGTCCTAAAGACAGATGACACAAAGATGTAACTTTTTGCAGAGGCACATCAGCACTATGTTCACAGACAGAAAAATGAAGCATATCAAGAAAAGAACACTGTCCATACTGTGAAACATGGAGGAGGCTCTGTTATGTTCTGGGGCTGCTTTGCTGCATGTGGCACAGGGTGTCTAGAATCTGTGCACGGTGCAATGAAATCTCAAGACTATCAAGAGATTCTAGAGAGAAATGTGCTGACCATTGTCAGAAAGCTTGGTCTCTGTCGCAGGTCACAGGATAATGACCCAAAACACACAGCTCAAAAGCCCCAAGAATGGCTAAGAGGAAAATATTGGACTATTCTGAAGTGGACAGTGAGTCCTTACCTGAATCCTATTGAGCATCTTTGGAAAGAGCTGAAACATGCTGTCTAGAAAAGGCAACCTTCAAACACAAGACAACTGAAGCTCTTGAGGAGTGGGCCAAAATACCTGTCAAGAGGTGCAGAAGTATCATTGACAATTACAGGAATCGTTTGATTGCAGTGAATGCCTCAAAAGGTTGTGCAACAAAATACTAAGTTAAGGGTGCAGTCTAGCATACAGCATAAACCACCTTCTATCTTCCAAAATAAGCAGGCTGTTCTCTGTAAGTTGTCTAACTTGTTTATTAGTGAAGAGTATAGAACATGCGGTAAAACTATAAAGAATACAAATGACATGTGTAAGTATTGGGCAGATGATCACACAGCAAACACAATTACAGGAAGTATACGGTGATGCAAACTTTACATAGAAACACACAGGTGTCTAATTACATCTGCTGAGCACTGGCTACTATACAGTTAATAACATCTCTGAACAAACTGCATTGCAAGAAAAGATGTTAATCTTACCAGATATGCTTTACCCAGATAACGAGCTCCAATAGGGGAATTAAAAGAAGGATAGATAAACACGTGTGTCCTTATGAAATACACAGAATAAAATGGCACCTTCTTTATCCAAGAATACACTGCTTCATTCGCACGATGCATTTCTTCAATCCCAAGTGCAACAGACTGTAAATGCTATTTAAGACACAGCTACAAATTCAGCCACCACTAGATGGTGCTAACTAAACCTGCACATAATGCAAACATATCTGCCCTATTCAGAGGGCAGAACAGGTACTATCATTTCAGTCCAGGCCTATTTCAAGAGTTTTGGGTTTTTTTAAATTCTGTGGAAGTGTATTTGAAAAGCAATGTCTGACTTTCATTTGTCCCTTTTGTCACATTATTTTCAGGGGTACCATCATTTCTGTCCAGGCCTATTTCTTGAGTTTTATTTTTTTTTTTATTCTGTGGAAGCATAGTTGAAAAGCAATGTCTGACTTTCATTTGTTCAGTTTCATAGATCTTTAATTTATTATTACTTTTGTCAGCTTCAAGTTATTTCTGTGACCATTGTCCTCATATTGTAGCTATGTCCCTAGGTTTTACAGGAGAAAAATAGAGCAAAAAGTAATGAAGTAAAAAATGTGGTCAATTCTGTACTAATATCCCATAATATCCCACATCTTGGTATATATATGTTCCCAATCCAGGTACACATGCCCCCCTCATCCCTATCCTGGTATGCATGGCAGGCACCCATCCCCATCCCTATCCTGCTATGCATGGTTCCCATCCCCATCCTGTTATACATGGTCCCCTCATCCCCATCCTGGTATGTATGGTCTCCTCATCCCTATCCTGGTATGCATGGCCCTCTCATCCCCATCCTGGTATACATAGCCCCTTCATCCCTATCCTGGTATGAATGATCTTCTCATCCCCGTCCTGATATGCATGGCCTCTTCATCCCCATCCTGGTATCCATGGCCCCCTCATCCCTATCCTGGCATGCATGGCCCCCTCATCCCTATCCTGGTATGCATGGCCCCCTCTTCCCTATCGTGGTATGCATGGCCCCCTCATCCCAATCCTGGTGTGCATGGCTCCCTCAATCCTATCCTGGTACACATGGCCACAAAAAGAATAACATAAAAAAACCCATAAACTATTATACTTACCTTCCCTGTTCTCCCTCACAGCGCCCTGTTGTGATGCTAGCAGCTGATTTATGCTTGTAAGCAGCGCATGGCAATGATGGCATGCCCTGCTTTCAAGCAGAGGACAGCTGCCGGAATACTCACTGCTCTTCACGGCGAGACTATAAGAGTGGAGAGCAGTGAACATTCATTGATCTTTAATAGTGGGTGCAGTAGTGTGGAGAGCAGTGAATATTCATTCTCTTTAGTAGCGGGCACACGTGATTGCCCGGCAGCTGCAGGAAGCTGGCAGCTTCTCTTACTCTGCCCGCTATTAAGGAGAAATGAATATTCACTGTTCTCCACTCCTATTGGCATGGAGAGTCATGAAAATTAATTTTTTCTTTAGCAGTGGGCACAGGGGTTAGCCACAGCAGCCGATTCCTGCCTCCTGTGACCCACGGCTCTCTACCGCTCCCCCCAGCTCCCCACCACAGCAGGTACATCATTTCAATTGAATGTTTGGCAGATCCCCTGAATTGGGAAGGGATGCCAAGGGGTCTACAGAGCCTGAGGGTCACATGAGTCCTGTGAGCCACGTGTGTGAGACCCCCTTACCTAGACCATGCTGATTTTCAAAATAAAAATCACTGACCACCAAAACACTATAAAAATGCCAACACATATACATTCCCAACATAACAGCAACAACCAACATTGGATTGCACATTTTTTCACGCAAAGTGAGACAGCTCTGGGTCAGTTTTAGACACTACCAACCTCTCACTTTACTTTTGAAGTGTGTGAGGACAAAAAATATGGTGAGAAGATAAAAATTCTATTCAGATATAGTTCATTCTTTTGACTTATTTTGGGGCCAACAGAGTCATATAGAGATGATAGGTACATATTTAGACTAAACTGCTTTTCATTCCAACATTTAATGTTGTCTACCCTTATGTGTAGGAAGAGTTGAAATTCAGCAACTATATTTAAATAGAAGTTATCATAACAAAATGTCCTATTGTTTACATCAGGAATTTGTGATAAATATATATATATTATTATAGCGCCATTTATTCTATGGTGCTTTACATGTGAGGAGGGGTATACATAGTAACGTAGTAACATAGTTAGCAAGGCCAAAAAAATACATTTGTCCATCCAATTCAGCCTATATTCCGTCAGAATAAATCCCCAGATCTACGTACTTCTTACAAACCTAATAACTGTAAGATACAATATAGTTACGCTCCAGGAAAACATCCAGGCCTCTCTTGAACCCCTTGACTGAGTTCGCCATCACCACCTCCTCAGGCAAGGAATTCCAGATTCTCACTGCCCTAACAGAAAAGAATCCTCTTCTATGTTGGTGGAAAAACCTTCTCTACTCCAGACGCAGAGAATGCCCCCTTGTGACCGTCACCTTCCTTGGCATAACCAGATCCTTGGAGAGATATTTGTATTGTCCCCTTATATACTTATACATGGTTATTAACTCACCCCTCAGTCATCTTTTTTTCTAGACTAAATAATTCTAATTTTTCTAATCTCTCTGGGCACTGTAGTTCCCTCATCCCCTTTATTTATTTTGTTGCCCTCCTTGGTACTCGCTCTAGTTTCATTATATCCTTCCTGAGCACTGCTGCCCAAAACTGTACACAGTACTCCATGTGCGGTCTAACAAGGGATTTGTACAGAGGCAGTATAATGCTCTCATCATATGTATCCAGACCTCTTTTAATGCACCCGGTGATCCTGTTTGCTTTGGCAGCCGCTGCCTGGCACTGGCTGCTCCCGGTAAGTTTATCATTAACTAGGATCCCCAAGTCCTTCTCCATGTCATATTTACCCAGATTTTCCCATTCAGTGTGTAGTGGTGATATTTATTCCTTCTTCCCATGTGTATAACCTTACATTTATCATTGTTAAACCACATCTGCCACCCTTCGGCCCAGGTTTCCAACCTATCCAAATCCATCTGTAGCAGAATACTATCATCTCTTGTACTGACTGCATTACATAGTTTTGCATCATCTGCAAATATCAATATTTTACTGTGTAAACCTTCTACCAGATCATTAACAAATATGTTGAAGAGAATAGGTCCCAACACTGACCCCTGCAGTACCCCACTGGTCACAGCGACACAGAGAATATCTATAATATAATGGGCTATGCATCACTCTGTCTGAAGCCTCTATAGACTGCGCAAGCTCGATGTGCCTGCGTAGTCTTGCTCCAGACAGAGTGACGCATCCCCCCACAGAGTGACGCAGACCCCTAAGAGGTCGCGGTATGCGTAATCACTGAGAGCATACCGCGATCTCTGCAACACCTTACGGAGCTGATGTTGCTGTTGCCGCGGGGTCTTGCGCCTTCATGTGATGTCAGAAGAGGGAGGGTTATGGCACCGGAATCGGCGCCTGCGCAGTCCGCGCTTACCGCCGCCATTTTGTAGAAGAAACACTGCAGTGTGTCTTCAAAAAAATGGCGGCGGAAAGAGAGGACTGCGCAGGCGCCGAGTCCGGCACCACAACACACCCACTGCAGACATGAATCGGCGCCTGCGCAGTCCGCGCTTACCACCGCCATTTTCTTGAAGACACACTGCAGTGTGTCTTCAAGAACATGGTGACGGAAAGCGCGGACTGCGCAGGCGCCGATTCATGTCTGCAGTGGGCGTGTTGTGGTGCCGGACTGGGCGCCTGCGCAGTCCTCGCTTTCCACCGCCATGTTCTTGAAGACACACTGAAGTGTCTTCAAGAACATGGCGGGGAAAGTGAGGACTGCGTAGGCACCCAGTCCGGCTCCACAACACGCGCAGAACAGGACAGCGCTGGACACGGGGAGGAAAGGTGAGCATAAATGTGTTTTTTTTTTAAATCTGTGCAGTTTAATAGGGGTGAGGGGGACCATTCTTATCAGGATTGGGGGGTGAGGGGACCATGCATACCAGGAATGGGGGTGAGGGGACCATGCATACCAGGATTGGGGGGTGAGGGGACCATTCATATCAGGATTGGGGGGTAAGGGGACCATGCATACCAGGATTGGGGGTGAGGGGACCATGCATACCAGGATTGGGGGGTGAGGGGACCATGCATACCAGGATTGGGGAGTGAGGGGACCATGCATAGCAGGATTGGGGGGTGAGGGGACCATGCATACCAGGATTGGGGGGTGAGGGGACCATGCATATCAGGATTGGGGGGTGAGGGGACCATGCATACCAGGACTGGGGGGTGAGGGGACCATGCAAAACCAGGATTGGGGGGTGAGGGGACCATGCATACCAGGATTGGGGGGTGAGAGGACCATGCATACCAGAATTGGGGGGTGAGAGGACCATGCATACCAGGATTGGGGGGGTGAGGGGACCATGCATATTAGGATAGGGGAGTGAAGGGACCATGCATACCAGGTTTGGGGGGTGAGGGGACCATGCATAACAGGATTGGGGGGTGAGGGGACCATGCAAAACCAGGATTGGGGGGTGAGGGGACCATGCATACCAGGATTGGGGGGTGAGAGGACCATGCATACCAGAATTGGGGGGTGAGAGGACCATGCATACCAGGATTGGGGGTGAGGGGACCATGCATATTAGGATAGGGGAGTGAAGAGACCATGCATACCAGGATTGGGGGATGAGGGGACCATGCATAACAGGATTGGGGGTGAGGGGACCATGCATAACAGGATTGGGGGGTGAGAGGACCATGCATACCAGGATTGGGGGGTGAGGGGACCATGCATACCAGGATTGGGGGATGAGGGGACCATGCATACCAGGATTGGGGGGGTGAGGGGACCATGCATACCAGGATTGGGTGGTGAGGAGACCATGCATACCAGGATAAGGTTGAGGGGGCCACGCATACCATAATAGGGATGAGAAGGCCGTGCATACCAGGATTGGGGGGTGAGGGGACCATACATACCAGGATAGGAATGAGGGGTGCAGCACATACCAGGATGGGATACCATGTACAAATAAAAAAGCCCGCCACCCAGGCGTAGAGCGGGTTCATGGCTAGTACCATTTATAACCACCCTCTGCTTTCTATAACTAAGCCAGTTACTTACCAATTTACACACATTTTCCCCCAGACCCAGCATTCTCATTTTTTGTACCAACCTCTTGTGTGGCATGGTATCAAATGCTTTAGAAAAATCAAGATACACCACGTTCAATGACTCACCTTCGTCCAGTCTATAGCTTACCTCTTCATAAAAACTGCTTAGACAGTAGAGATTCCTCATAAACCCATGCTGATATGGAGTTAAACAGTTATTCTCATTGAGATAAACCAGAATAACATCCCTCAGAAACCCTTCAAATATTTTACCAACAATAGAGGTTAGACTTACTGGCCTATAATTTCCAGGTTCACATTTAGAAAACTTTTTGAATATTGGCACCACATTTCTATGCACTAGATCTGTGGAACAGACCCCGTCACTATACAGTCCCTAAATATAATACAATGGTTTGTCTATTACATTACTTAGTTCTCTGAGTACTCGTGGGTGTATGCCATCCGGATCCGGAGATTTATCTACTGTATCTATTTTAATCTTATTTAACCGGTTTCGCACCTCTTCTTGGGTTAGATTGGTGACCCTTAATATAGGGTTTTCTTTGTCTCTCGACATTTCACCTAGCATTTCATTTTCCACTGTGAATACCGTGGAGAAGAAGGTGTATAATACATTAGCTTTTTTCTTGTCATCTACAACCATTCTTTCCTTACAATTTTTTAAGAGGCCTACATTTTCACTATTGATTCTATTACTATTGATATAGTTGAAGAACAGTTTGGGATTCGTTTTACTCTCCTTAGCAATGTGCTTCTCTGTTTCTGTTTTGGCAGCTTTAATTAGTATTTTTCTCCCTCTTGTTTTTTAGAGCTTCAATGGTGCCATCATGCTTTAGTAGTTTAAATGCTTTCTTTATACTGTCTATTGCCCCTCTTACTTCTTTGTTTAGCCACATTGGGTTTTTCCTATTTCTTGTCCTATTATTCCCACAAGGTATAAACTGCTTACACTGCTGTTGTAAACTCCCTTGCTCGGATTTCTGAGCCAAAGCTCCCTCTGCTCCCTCTGGTGGTTACTGAGAGTAGTGGAGCTGGCCAGGTGGATGGAGGTTCTCCACCTGACGATGATAATTGGGAATCTGGGATTGCTGGCTGGGAGCATATAATGGAGCTGGCTGATCTTGAAGGTTGCTGGTGATTTTTTCTGCATGTTCTGCTAAGTAATTATTTTCATAAAGTGAAAGAAAAAATGAGCACGGCACCGCTATTACCGTATATCCTCAGCTGGTGTGCGGCATTCGGAGCGCTGATAACTGGCAGCTTCGGGTGCTAGACCTGAGAATTCACAATGCTCTGTATATCCAAGTAGAAATGAGATTTGTTATGATTGAGTCACCGTAGGAGGCAAAAACAGAAATGCTAGCTAAGTCCAGAAAACCAGAGAAGTTGGCAGCTATCGGATTGCAGACCCCTGAACTTATCAACACAACTAGCAGTAGCCGTGGGGGGTTCCTACGATGCCCTAGACCCCTCGATCACAGCCAGAGAATTAAATAGGCCTAAAGAAAGAAAGGGGAAATCTAAACTGCCCCAGAGCAGACCCCAAAGCAATAGGCAGCCCCCAACATATAATGACGGTGAAGCAAGATGAAAACACTAACACAGACAGAAAGATAGACTGAGCAAAGACGGGGCCCAAGCTAACTAGATAGAAAAGGACAGGAAGGCTGCTGTCTGCAATCCGTGAAAAACCCTATGAAAATAAGAGCCAACAGACTGACAGTGAAAAAGGCCCTGAAGACGCTAGGCTTCAGGAGGTAAATCTTCGCTTCAGCTCCTGAAAGGAAGCAACAGCCTCCGGAGACCAATTCAACACATCAGTACCCTTCTTAGTCCGATCAGTCAATGGCTTGGCAATACTAGAAAATTTTGCTATAAATTTCCGATAAAAATTAGCAAAACCCAAAAACTTCTGCAGGGCCTTCAAAGAAGTGGGCTGAACCCAATCATAAATGGCCTGTACCTTGGCTGGGTCCATTTCAATAGTTGACGGAGACAAAATAAATCCCAAAAATGAAATCCTCTGTACTCCAAAAAGGCATTTCGATCCTTTGACATACAGGGAATTCTCCCTCAAGATCCGGAACACAGTCCGAATATGTTCCACATGAGAATCCCAATCCTTGGAGAAGATCAAAATATCATCCAGATAGATAATCAAAAATTTATCGACAAAGTCTCGGAAAATATCGTTCATGAAGCACTGGAAGACAGAAGGGGCATTAGTGAGCCCAAAAGGCATCACCAGGTACTCAAAATGTCCCTCCGGAGTATTAAACGCCGTCTTCCATTCATCCCCCTGCTTAATGCGGATAAGATTATACGCCCCCCTGAGGTCAAGCTTGGTAAACCAGCAAGCACCTCTAACTCTAGAGAATAGATCCGAAATCAGGGGTAACGGATACGGATATTTAATAGTAATTTATTGAGGGCACGATAATCAATACAAGGCCTTAAGGAACCATCCTTTTTGGCCACAAAAAAAAAACCGGCACCTAAGGGTGAAGAGGATGGTCTAATATGACCCTTCTCCAATGCCTCCTTAATATAGGACCGCATAGCCTCGTGCTCGGGTACAGATAAATTGAAGAGCCGACCCTTGGGAAATTTACACCCCGGGCTTAGTTCAATTGCACAGTCATAACTCCTATGAGGAGGCAAGGACGCAGACTCATTCTCACTAAATACATCATAAAAGTCCGCCAAATAGTCAGGAACATCATGCGACTGAGGAGAGGTGGAAAAAAACGGAGCCTCACTAAAGGCACACCGACAACCCCAACTCACCACAGACACAGATTTCCAATCCAAAACTGGATTATGAATTTGCAACCAGGGAAACCCCAGAACAACGGCATCATGCAGACCATGCAACACCAAAAATCTGCAATTTTCTTGATGGTCTGGGGTGACCCGCATGACCACCTGGGTCCAAAACTGAGGTTTATTTTTAGCCAAAGGAGTAGCATCAATCCCCCTCAAAGGGATAGGCGTCTGCAGAGGTGTCATCGGAAATCCACAACGTTTAGCAAAATCCAAGTCCATTAGGTTTAGCGCTGCTCCCGAATCCACAAAAGCCTTGGCGGAAAATGTGGACAGGGAGCAGATCAGAGTAATTGCCAGAAGAAATTTAGGTTGAACACCACCAACAACAAAACGTGTGTGCAAAGCGTTTCTCTCGTTTAGGACAAACAGAAATAATATGCGAGGCATCTCTACAGAAAAAACACAGCTTATTACGCCTTCTGAACTCCTGACATTGCGCCTTAGACAAAACTCTATCACATTGCATAGGTTCAGACGTGTGTTCAACCGGTGGCAACACCTCTCGTGCAATCCTGCGTTCACGCAAACGCCGACCAACCTGAATGGCTAATGACATAGAATCGTCCAGACCAGAGGGAACAGGAAATCCCACCATAGTATCTTTTACGGCTTCTGACAAACCCTTCCGAAAGAGAGCAGCCAAGGCATTATCATTCCAGGTAGTAAGGACCGCCCACTTTCAGAACTTTTGACAGTACAACTCTGCAGAATCTCGACCCTGGTTCAATGCCAACAGGGTCTTTTCAGCCTGATCAATAGCATTAGGTTCGTCATACAACAACCCCAAAGCTTGAAAGAATGCGTTCACATTAGTCAGAATAGGATCATCTGGTTTCAAAGAAAACGCCCAATCCTGGGGATCGCCACGCAGCAAAGAGATGACAATTTTAACCTGCTGCGTGGAGCTCCCTGACGAGTTAGGCTTCAAGGCAAAAAATAATTTACAATTATTTTTGAAACTCAAAAATTTAGATCGATCCCCAAAAAATACATCAGGTGTAGGGATCTTTGGTTCAACAGCATGCGAATGAGCAAGGTAGGCGGAAATTCCCCGCACTTCCGCAGCGAGCTGCTCCACACGATCAGACAATTGCTTTATCTCCATTGAGAGAAAAAAAAAAAATTCCCCCTACGGCCTCAGAGATATAGAGGAAAGAATATACACACACTTTTTTTTTTATTTTATTTTTTTTTTAAGCACAATTCTTTCCTGCTATTGAGTACCCTAGGATCTGCGGTATGGCGGATGATTCTGTTATGACTGAGTCACCGTAGGAGGCAAAAACAGAAATGCTAGCTAAGTCCAGAAAACCAGAGAAGTTGGCAACTATCGGATTGCAGACCCCTGAACTTATCAACACAACTAGCAGTAGCCGTGGGGGGTTCCTACGATGCCCTAGACCCCTCGATCACAGCCAGAGAATTAAATAGGCCTAAAGAAAGAAAGGGGAAATCTAAACTGCCCCAGAGCAGACCCCAAAGCAATAGGCAGCCCCCAACATATAATGACGGTGAAGCAAGATGAAAACACTAACACAGACAGAAAGATAGACTGAGCAAAGACGGGGCCCAAGCTAACTAGATAGAAAAGGACAGGAAGGCTGCTGTCTGCAATCCGTGAAAAACCCTATGAAAATAAGAGCCAACAGACTGACAGTGAAAAAGGCCCTGAAGACGCTAGGCTTCAAAAAGCTGTCAGTACTCAGGAATATTCTGAAGACAGAGCAACAGGCAAAAGGAGATTCAGCTCACCCCAACAGGGAATGGCAGAATCCAGAAAAGCAAGGAAAACGAAAACAAAACACAAATGCAACAGGCAAAGCAAAAAACTTAGCTTTTGAGGAGCAGGAATCTGACTGGTGTCCTAGAAGTCCACAGAGAAATCACCCGCAGGGCAGAAGGGCGTCGGCAGCCTTATATCCAGTCCGTGACTCCACTCAGCCAGTCATCCTCATTAGACTCAGGTGCCAGATAATCAGGCTCATTACCTTCCTTTACCAAAATAGGGAGTTCACCAGACCTCAGTGATGAAGGGGAAAATGAACTCACAACAGAGATTGCACTCAACGAGCTGGTGAAGATATTGCTTGATTTATTGGCACATGTTACACATGTCGGGCCGGGGGAGTGAATCCAGGAGTGCAGAGGGAGCTGACAACGATCGTTTTGCGCTATCCAAGCTCTTCGATGGGTCATAAAGTGGAAGGGAGTGACGGATTCATTTTTTCTCTTTTCTTTTTTATTTATTATTAATTATTTATTTCTCTCTTAGGTCGCTCTCTGTCCATATTGATATGTATTTGCATTTATTTGTATTTGTGCTTTCTTGCATCTTTGGTGTATTATCTCTTTGCTTTTAATTCACTCACGTTGTTTAGACAGCAGCTGTGGAAGGAGGAGGTATCAGGTGATGTAAATTCTATATGAATCCATCACTCCCTTCTACTTTATGACCCGTCGAAGTGCTTGGATAGTGCAAAACGATCGTTGTCAGCTCCCTCTGCACTCCTGATGTCACTCCCCCAGCCCGATATGTGTAACATGTGCCAATAAATCAAGCAATATCTTCACCAGCTCGTTGAGTGCGAGCTCATTTCTACTTGGATATACAGAGTAAGTGATTCTTTTGCTAATCCTTTGCATCTAATCTGGTTGTGTCTTTTTTTGCTTTCTGTTTTGCTGTTAGGGTTCAGCGTGCTCCCTGCTGGGGGCAGCGCTGGGCCCTGCTTCATATGTTGCAGCTTGTTCAGTCCCCTGTTATGTTAGTTCCTTTTTGCTTGCTGCCAGTTTATACCAGAGTGCTGATCTAGCGGGGGTGAGATCGTCTGATCTCAGGTTTTTTTTATATCAGAAGTGTTGGACTTTTTCAGGGTTTTGTGCGTGATTGCAGACACTATCTCTTTCTGTCCTGTCCTGTCTAGACAGCTTGGGCCCCACCGTTTGCTCAGTCTGTTCTCTGCCTGTGTTTGTGTCTCATCTTGTCTCACCCACAATATATGTTTGGGGGCTGTCTATTCCTTTGGGGATCTGCTCCGGGGCAGTTTAGATTTCATCTTTCTGTCTTTAGGGTTAGTTAGTCCTCCGGCTGTGATGAAGCATCTAGGGCATCGTAAGAACGCTCCACGGCTACTGCTAGTTGTGCGGATAGGATCAGGGGTCTGCAATCCGCTTAGTTACCAACCTCTCTGGTCTTCTGATGGCTTAGCCTTTTCCTGCCATCGTCCTTGGTGACCCATTCATAACACACTGCCTATTTAGGATGTTCTCAAACATTTCCCAATTATTATCTGTATTCTTATTTCTGAGGACATTGTCCCAGTCAACCAAATTAAGGGCATCTCTAAGCCTGTCAAACTTTGCCTTCCTAAAGTTCAGTGTTTTTGTGACTCCCTGACAAGTCCCCCTAGCAAAAGAAAAGTGAAACTGTGCAATATTGTGGTCGCTATTTTCTAGATGCCCGACGACCTGCAGATTTGTTATTCTGTCAGGTCTATTAGAGAGTATTAGGTCTAAAAGTGCTCCTCCTCTGATTGGATTCTGCACCAATTGTAAAAGATAATTTTTCTTGGTTATTATCAGAAACCTGTTGCCTTTATGGGTTTCGCTGGTGTCTGTTTCCCAGTTAATATCTGGATAGTTAAAGTCCCTCATAACAAGGACCTCATTATGGGTTGCAGCTTCATCTATCTGCCTTAATAGTAGACTTTCCATGATTTCAGTTATATTTGGGGGTTTGTAACAGACCCCAATGAGAATTTTGTTATTAATTTTCCCTCCATGTATTTCAACCCATATGGACTCGACATCCTCATTCCCTTCGCTAATATCCTCCCTTAAAGTGGACTTTAGACAACACTTTACATAAAGACAAACCCCTCCTCCTCTCCGATTTTTAAGCTCCTTTCTAAACAGACTGTATCCCTGTAAATTAACTGCCCAGTCATAGCTTTCATCTAACCATATCTAGGTTATTTCCACTATGTCATAATTACCTGTAGATATTTCTGCTTCTACAAGTAGTTCTTCCATCTTGTTTGTCAGGCTTCTGGCATTTGCAAGCATGCAGGGTAGAGGATTTTGTTTTGTTCTAATCTCCTCCCTGTAGATTGTTTTAGAAATTTTCTTACCTCCCTTTTGAGTATGTTGTCTTGGGTCTTCTTTGCCGCACCTCATATCCTTCATCAGTATATTTTCTGGCCTCATGTCCGAGTCTAATGTTTTTCTTCCCGTCCTCTCTTCTAATAATAACAAGTACAGTAATCTTAAACTATACAAGTCACGACTAGTACAGAAGGAGAGAGGACCCTGCCTGCGAGGACTCACAATCTACAAGGGATGGGTGAGGATACAGTAGGTGTAGGTGAAAGTATAGCTGGTCGTGCAGTGGCTTGTTGGATCGTTGGTTGCTGCAGGTTGTAGTCTTGTCAGAAGAGGTAGGTCTTCAGGTTCCTTTTGAAGATTGCCATGGTAGGTGAGAGTCTGATATGTTGTGGTAGAGAGTTCCAGAGTAGAGGGGATGTGCAGGAGAAATAGGAGATAAGAGGGGAGTAGAGAAGGAGATCTTGTGAGGATTGGAGGATGCGAGCAGGTAAATACTAGGAGACTAGGCCACAGATGTATGGAGGACACAGGTTGTGAATTGCTTTGTATTTCATGGTTAGAGTTTTGAAGTGGTGTCTCTTGGTAATGGGGAGCCAGTGCAGGAATTGACAGAGGGGTGTTATGAGCTCATTTTCTCCTTCACCTTTGATGTCCAATGAACTCCCTCTGCTGGTGAAAGGAGGTAGTGAAATTGATTTGGATGGGAAAAACCTGTCAACTGAACAGGTGGAGTGTGATTGGACATCCGGAATCTCTGAGTGGATATAAGGCCGCCGACGCCCTGCTGGGTTGCTGGTGATCCTCTCTGCTCTGAGCTCTGGCCTCCAGTTTAGTCCTGTCTACTAAAGCTAAGTTTTTGCTCTGCTATTGTTCCATGAGATTTTGTCTGGTTTACTTAGTGTTTGTTTTCAGCCAGCCCTGGTTGGGACTGGCTGAACTCCATTTTTGTCTCTGATCAGTTGAGCTCTTTGCTCTGTTTTCAGAATATACCTGAGTGCTGATACAGCGATTTTGAAGTCTAGTGACTTCAGGGCCTTTTCTATCAGACGTGTTGGACATTATTTTTGGCAGGGTTTTTGCGTGATTGCAGACAGTTGCTTTTCTTTCCTGTCCTATCTAGTTAGTGAGGGCCCCATCATTTGCTCAGCCTGTCTTTCTGTCTATGTTTGTGTTTTCATCTGTTTTCACCGTCAATACATGTTGGGGGCTGTCTATTGCTTTGGGGTCTGCTCTGTGGCAGTTTAGATTTCCCCATTCTTTCTTTAGGTTTATTTAGTTCTCTGGCTGTGAACGAGATGTCTAGGACCACCGTAGGAACACCCCACAGCTACTGTTAGTTGTTGTGAATAGGATCAGGAGTCTGCAATCCTCTAGCTACCAACCTCTCCGGTTTTCTGGACTTAGCTTGTATTTTTGTTTTTTCCTCCTCCGGTGACTCATTCATAACAGAATCACCAGCCATAACACAGATTCTAGGGTACTCAATAGCAGGAAAGAATTGTAAAAAAGAAAAGAAAAAAAAGCGTCAGAATTTTTTTTCTTTGTATATTTTTTCCTCTTTCTCTCTGGGGCCATAGGAGGAATTTTCTTAATGGAAATTAAGCAATTGTCTGATCGTGTGGAGCAGCTGGCTGCTGAAGTGCGGGGAATTTCCACCTATCTTGCTCATTCACATGCTGCTGAACCAAGGATTCCTACTTCTGATGTGTTTTTTGGGGATCGGTCTAAATTTTTGAATTTTAAGAATAATTGTAAATTATTTCTTGCCTTGAAGCCTAACTCATCGGGGAGCCCTGCGCAGCAGGTTAAAATTGTCATCTCTTTGCTGCTCGGCGATCCCCAGGATTGGGCGCTTTCTTTGACACCTGATGATCCTATTCTAACTAATGTGGATGCATTTTTTCAAGCCTTGGGGTTGTTGTATGATGAACCTAATGCTATTGATCAAGCTGAGAAAGCCCTGTTGGCACTGAGCCAGGGTCAGGATTCTGCAGAGTTATACTGTCAAAAATTCCGAAAGTGGGCAGTCCTTACTACCTGGAATGATGGTGCCTTGGCAGCTCTCTTTCGGAAGGGTTTGTCAGAAACCGTAAAAGATACTATGGTGGGATTTCCTGTTCCCTCTGGTCTTGACGATTCTATGTCATTAGCCATTCAGGTTGATTGGCGTTTACGTGAACGTAAAAGTACACGAGAAATATTGCCACCTGTTGAACAAATGTCTGAACCTATGCAATGTGATAGAGTTTTGTCTAGGGCGCAACGTCAGGAGTTCAGAAGGCGTAATAAGCTGTGTTTTTTCTGTGGAGATGCCTCTCATATGATTTCTGTCTGCCCTAAACGAGAGAAACGTTTTGCACACACATTTGCTGTGGGTGGTGTTCAACCTAAGTTTCTTCTGGCAATTACTCTGATCTGCTCCCTGTCCACATTTTCCGCTAAGGCTTTTGTGGATTCGGTAGCGGCTCTGAACCTAATGGACTTGGATTTTGCTAAACGTTGTGGGTTTCCTATGACACCTCTGTGGACGCCTATCCCTTTGAGGGGTATTGATGCTACTGCTTTGGCGAAGAATAAACCTCAGTTTTGGACCCAGGTGGTAATGCGGGTCGCCCCAGACCATCAAGAAAATTGCAGATTTTTGGTGTTGCATAATTTGCATGATACCATTGTTCTGGGTTTTCCCTGATTGCAAATCCATAATCCAGTTTTGGATTGGAAATCTGTGTCTGTGGTGAGTTGGGGTTGTCGGTGTGCTCTTGGTGACGCTCCTGTTTTCTCCACCTCTCCCCAGTCGCATGATGTTCCTGACTATTTGGCTGATTTTTATGATCTATTTAGTGAGAATAAGTCTGCGTCTTTGCCTTCTCATAGGAGTTATGACTGTGCAATTGAGTTGAGCCCTGGGTGTAAATTTCCCAGGGGCCGACTTTTCAATTTATCTTTACCCGAGCACGAGGCTATGCAATCTTATATTAAGGAGTCGTTGGAGAAGGGTCATATTAGACCATCCTCTTCACCCTTGGGTGCTGTTTTTTTTTTCATGGCCAAGAAAGATGGTTCATTAAGGCCTTGTATTGACTATCGTTCCCTCAACAAAATTACTGTTAAATATCAGTATCCGTTACCTCTGATTTCTGATCTATTCTCCAGAGTTAAAGGTGCTTGCTGGTTTACCAAGCTTGACCTCAGGGGGGCGTATAATCTTATTCGCATTAAGCATGGGGATGAATGGAAGACGGCGTTTAATACTCCGGAGGGACATTTTGAGTACCTGGTGATGCCTTTTGGGCTCACTAATGCCCCTTCTGTCTTCCAGTGCTTCATGAATATTTTCCGGGACTTTGTGGATAAATTTTTGACCATCTATCTAGATGATATTTTGATCTTTTCCAGGGATTGGGACTCTCATGTGGAACATGTTCGGACTGTGTTCCGGATTTTGAGGGAGAATTCCCTGTATGTTAAGGGATCGAAATGCCTTTTTGGTGTACAGAGGATTTCATTTTTGGGATTTATTTTGTCTCCGTCAACTATTGAAATGGACCCAGCCAAGGTACAGGCCATTTATGATTGGGTTCAGCCCACTTCTTTGAAGGCCCTCCAGAAGTTTTTGGGTTTTGCTAATTGTTATCGTAAATTTATAGCTAATTTTTCTGGTACTGCCAAACCATTGACTGATTTGACTAAGAAGGGTGCTGATGTGCTGAATTGGTCTCCAGAGGCTGTTTCTTCCTTTCAGGAGCTGAAGCGGAGGTTCACTTCTGCTCTGGTTTTGCGGCAACCTGATGTCTCACTCCCGTTTCAGGTAGAGGTGGACGCTTTGGAGATTGGTGCAGGAGCTGTTTTGTCCCAAAAAGATCCGGTAACATCTAAAATGAATCCCTGTGCTTTCTTTTCCCGAAAGTTCTCCCCATCCGAACGCAACTATGATGTGGGGAATCGGGAACTGTTAGCCATGAAATGGGCATTTGAGGAGTGGAGACATTGGTTGGAGGGAGCTAAACATCAAGTCGTGGTCCTTACTGACCACAAGAATTTGATTTACCTTGAGTCGGCCAAACGCTTGAATCCTAGACAGGCTAGGTGGGCCTTGTTTTTCACACATTTTGATTTTGTGGTCTCTTTTCTTCCGGGCACTAAGAATGTCAAGGCAGACACCCTCTCTAGGAGTTTCTTTGCTGATTCTCCTATTGTGACCAAGCCTGCTACCATCTTAGGTGAGGGGGTAGTTCTTTCTGCCGTCTCGCCCGATTTGAGACGTGCTCTGGAAGAGTTTCAGGAGGACAAACCTGAGCATTGTCCCATTGGAAAATTGTATGTTCCTGACCAGTGGAGGAAGAGAGTAATGTCTGAAGTTCATTGCTCTGCATTGGCTGGTCATCCAGGTATTTTTGGTACTAGAGATTTGGTGAGTCGGTCTTTTTGGTGGCCCGCCTTGTCTCGTGATGTCAGGAATTTTGTGCAGTCCTGTGGGACTTGCTCCCGGTCTAAACCTTGTTCTCGCTCTAGTGGTTTGTTGATGCCTTTGCCGGTGCCCAGGAAGCCATAGACCCATATTTCAATGGATATTATTTCTGATATGCCTGTCTCTCAGAGAATGACTGTTATTTGGTTGATTTGTGATAAATTCTCTAAGATGGTCCATCTTGTACCACTCCCTAAGTTGCCATCTTCCTCAGAGTTGGTGCCCTTGTTTTTGCAACAGGTGGTTCGCTTGCATGGGATTCCTGAGAACATTGTGTCTGACAGAGGAGTTCAGTTTGTTTCTAGATTTTGGAGGACTTTTTGTTCCAAGCTGGGAATTCAGTTGTCCTTCTCCTCTGCGTTTCACCCTCAGACCAATGGGCAGACGGAGAGAACAAACCAGACTTTGGAGTCTTACTTGAGATGTTTTATTTCTGCTGATCAGGATGATTGAGTTTCATTTTTGCCCTTGGCCGAATTTGCTTTAAATAATAGAGTTAGTTCTGCCACTTTGATGTCACCTTTTTTTTATAACTTTGGGTTTCATCCTTGATTCTCTTCAGGGCAGGTGGAGTCTTCTGCCTGCCCAGGTGTTGACACTGTGGTGGAGAGAATGCACCAGATCTGGGACCAAGTGGTGGATAAGTTGTCTCTCTCCCAGGAAAAGGCCCAGCGGTTTTCCAACCAGCATAGGACCATTGGTCCCCGGTTTAAGGAGGGTGATATGGTTTGGTTGTCATCAAAGAATATCTTTATGAAGGTGGCTTCTCCAAAGTTTAAACCTAGATTTATTGGACCTTACAAGATTTTGGAGATTCTTAATCCGGTCTCTTTTCGATTGGCTCTTCCTTTTACATTCAAGATCCATAACGTGTTTCATAAGTCTCTGTTAAAGAGGTTTGTTGAGCCAGTAGTTACTGTAGTGGCACCTCCTGACCGTGTATTGGTTGAAGGTAATGTGGAATATGAGGTTGAGAAGATACTGGATTCTCCTCTGGCTAGATGGAGACTCCAGTATTTGGTTAAGTGGAAGGGTTATGGCCAGGAGGATAATTCTTGGGTCTCTGCATCCGATATTCTTGCCGAAAGATTGGTTCATGCTTTTCATCGGGCCCATCCTGATCGCCCTGGTGGCGTGGATGAGGGTTCGGTGACCCCTCCTCAAGGGGGAGGTACTGTTATGAGCTCATTTTCTCCTTCACCTTTGATGTCCGATGAACTCCCTCTGCTGGTGAAAGGAGGTAGTGAAATTGATTTGGATGGGAAAAACCTGTCATCTGAGCAGGTGGAGTGTGATAGGACATCCGGAATCTCTGAGTGGATATAAGGCCGCCGACGCCCTGCTGGGTTTTCTGGGTTGCTGGTGATCCTCTCTGCTCTGAGCTCTGGCCTCCAGTTTAGTCCTGTCTACTAAAGCTAAGTTTTTGCTCTGCTATTGTTCCATGAGATTTTGTCTGGTTTACTTAGTGTTTGTTTTCAGCCAGCCCTGGTTGGGACTGGCTGAACTCCATTTTTGTCTCTGATCAGTTGAGCTCTTTGCTCTGTTTTCAGAATATACCTGAGTGCTGTGTGAGAATCATGTGGGAATAGTGGATGAGGGCAGGTATATCTCGCCCAGATTCCTTTCCTATGTGGCCTAGTCTGGTCAGTATCGCACCTGCTTACTAATGGATAATGGGAGGTGGATATAAAAGGATGCAAGGTGGTTGTGTGAGTGTCTCAGCCTGGGAACACAGAGAGCCTGTCTGTGTGAGAGACATACGTGAGTGGAAGCAGTGCCCACTGCAACTGTGGTTTGGCTGGATGGGAGAAGCCCGCCAGTTGGTAGTTAGGTTGTCCATTGTTTAGTTAGTGCCGGACAGGCAAGGATTTGTTTTATGTTTTATTTCCTTTTGCATTGCTTTCACCATTAATAAACCTGACCCAGTGTCAGTTATACCCGAATCTCAGCTCTGCGCCTGAGTTTCATGCTGAACGCACGTGACCTTTGACCCCAGCAAAGGCGATCCCGGAGTGTTTTATCACATTGTGGTGGAGAACGCGGGCATCACGTTGCAAGCATGAGCATGGAGGACGTGGTGAAAGCGCTGGTACAGTCCACCACCGTCCAGCAAGAAGCTAATCGGGTGATGATGGCCCAGCTGAAGGAGTTGGTGGACATGACAGTTACGGATCGTTCGCTTCTCCAGCAGGTGGCGCAGCGCTTGGCAAGCTTACCTGAGCTTAACCTGGAAGCCGAGTCGAGAGTGATTCACGTGAGTCGGTACTGGCAGAAAATGACGACCGAAGATGACGTCGAGGCATACCTGACCACGTTTGAACGGACGGCGGTGAGAGAAAAATGGCCGAAGGCACGATGGGCCGGCCTGATTGCCCCGTTTCTTTCCGGTGAGGCCCAAAAGGCTTATTATGACTTAGAGCCTGAAGCCGCGCAGGACTTTGACAAACTGAAAGCCGAGATCTTGGCCCGGCTGGGAGTGACGACCGCTGTCCGTGCACAGAGAGTGCATCAATGGACTTATCAGCCGGATAAACCACCGCGGTCCCAGATGTTCGACCTGATCCATGTGACGAAGAAGTGGCTACAACCCGAGGTGTTGACAGCGCCAGAGATAATCCAGAGAGTCATCATCGAAAAGTACCTGAGAGCTCTACCGCCAGCCCTGAGGAAGTGGGTAAGCCATGGAAATCCTACGACGGCAGATCAACTGGTGGATCTGGTTGAACGTTACTCCGTGGCGGAAGGACTCCGAGACGACGCTACCCCACCTCGTTCTTCATCATCTCCACGTGGAACCGGTAAGACTGTTCCAGGGAGTAGGGGAGATGGAAAAATCCCTAAGACAGTGGGGGAGGAAAACGGGACTGCCCGCACTGCGAGGCCGAGAGTAACGAACTATGGCCTAAGCAAAGGGCCCGTTAGGTGTTTCCGCTGCCAAGAGATGGGACATATTGCTGCAAACTGTCCGGTCACTACTGAACTCATGCAGTGCGACGTCACAGACTCTAAAAACCGCATGTCTATGGTTGCACGGGTAGTGAGTGTGAATGCCGGTCAAAAGGATGTGGAAAAACACTTGTGTGATTTAACTGTGGATGGCAAAAATGTGGTGGCATTGTTAGACTCGGGAAGTGTGGTGACTCTGGTGAAGGCCAGTCTGGTGTCAGCCCCGACTGGACCATCAGACAAATTTTCTGTAACGTGTGTGCATGGAGACACCTGTTCGTACCTCACCACGGTCATATGCATTACAACTTCCTATGGGTCTGTGCAACATAAAGTGGGACTCGTCCCGGCGTTATTGCATGATGTTATCCTGGGCCGGGATTTTCCCCACTTCTGGCAATTGTGGGAGAATCAGTTGATTCCCTCGGGTAATAGTGTACATGATTCTTCTCCCAGGGAGCGTGTGGGTCCCGAACCCCTGGAAGAGGTCTCCCCGGAAGACTCGGGGGAAGAGTCTGCGGGAAATGACCTGCAGTTCCCGTTTTCAGTCATGGCGGGTGATAATGAGGAGACCGGGGAAGAGGAGGAGGCTGACAGCCGTCCACCTCCCCGTTTGGCGGATTTAGAAGTTCAGAAAGATGACTTCCAAAGCGAGCAAATAAAGGATCCTACCCTTTCTCAGGCTAGGACAAATGTAAAAGTGATAAATGGGGTACCCGTAGAACCTGGCTCTAGGCTGGCATATCCTTACATGGTTTTGGAGAATGATTTACTCTATCAGATAGAGAAAAAGGGGGAAGATACGGTGCAACTATTAGTCGTGCCAAAACCCTACCGGCGGCAGGTGCTGGACCTGGCCCACGGACATGTGATGGGAGGTCACCTGGGAGTCCAGAAAACCTCCGAAAGGATATTACACTGTTTTTTTTGGCCAGGCATGCATCATGATATTCGTGTATATTGCGAGTCTTGTCCTGACTGCCAAGCCTCTGCACCTAAGCCCCGGTTCTGTAGCCCTTTGGTACCCCTACCTATTATTGAAGTCCCGTTTGAGAGGATTGGGATGGATTTAGTTGGGCCCCTTCCACGGTCTGCACGTGGACACCAACATATCCTGGTCATCTTGGATTATGCCACTCGTTACCCGGAGGCCATCCCTTTGCGTAACACGGCCACCAAGACGATTGCCAAGGAGCTGGTGCATGTGTGAGAATCATGTGGGAATAGTGGATGAGGGCAGGTATATCTCGCCCAGATTCCTTTCCTATGTGGCCTAGTCTGGTCAGTATCGCACCTGCTTACTAATGGATAATGGGAGGTGGATATAAAAGGATGCAAGGTGGTTGTGTGAGTGTCTCAGCCTGGGAACACAGAGAGCCTGTCTGTGTGAGAGACATACGTGAGTGGAAGCAGTGCCCACTGCAACTGTGGTTTGGCTGGATGGGAGAAGCCCGCCAGTTGGTAGTTAGGTTGTCCATTGTTTAGTTAGTGCCGGACAGGCAAGGATTTGTTTTATGTTTTATTTCCTTTTGCATTGCTTTCACCGTTAATAAACCTGACCCAGTGTCAGTTATACCCGAATCCCAGCTCTGCGCCTGAGTTTCATGCTGAACGCACGTGACCTTTGACCCCAGCAAAGGCGATCCCGGAGTGTTTTATCACATTGTGGTGGAGAACGCGGGCATCACGTTGCAAGCATGAGCATGGAGGACGTGGTGAAAGCGCTGGTACAGTCCACCGCCGTCCAGCAAGAAGCTAATCGGGTGATGATGGCCCAGCTGAAGGAGTTGGTGGACATGACAGTTACCGATCGTTCGCTTCTCCAGCAGGTGGCGCAGCGCTTGGCAAGCTTACCTGAGCTTAACCTGGAAGCTGAGTCGAGAGTGATTCACGTGAGTCGGTACTGGCAGAAAATGACGACCGAAGATGACGTCGAGGCATACCTGACCACGTTTGAACGGACGGCGGTGAGAGAAAAATGGCCGAAGGCACGATGGGCCGGCCTGATTGCCCCGTTTCTTTCCGGTGAGGCCCAAAAGGCTTATTATGACTTAGAGCCTGAAGCCGCGCAGGACTTTGACAAACTGAAAGCCGAGATCTTGGCCCGGCTGGGAGTGACGACCGCTGTCCGTGCACAGAGAGTGCATCAATGGACTTATCAGCCGGATAAACCACCGCGGTCCCAGATGTTCGACCTGATCCACGTGACGAAGAAGTGGCTACAACCCGAGGTGTTGACAGCACCAGAGATAATCCAGAGAGTCATCATCGAAAAGTACCTGAGAGCTCTACCGCCAGCCCTGAGGAAGTGGGTAAGCCATGGAAATCCTACGACGGCAGATCAACTGGTGGATCTGGTTGAACGTTACTCCATGGCGGAAGGACTCCGAGACGACGCTACCCCACCTTGTTCTTCATCATCTCCACGTGGAACCGGTAAGACTGTTCCAGGGAGTAGGGGAGATGGAAAAATCCCTAAGACAGTGGGGGAGGAAAACGGGACTGCCCGCACTGCGAGGCCGAGAGTAACGAACTATGGCCTAAGCAAAGGGCCCGTTAGGTGTTTCCGCTGCCAAGAGATGGGACATATTGCTGCAAACTGTCCGGTCACTACTGAACCCATGCAGTGCGATGTCACAGACTCTAAAAACCGCATGTCTATGGTTGCACGGGTAGTGAGTGTGAATGCCGGTCAAAAGGATGTGGAAAAACACTTGTGTGATTTAACTGTGGATGGCAAAAATGTGGTGGCATTGTTAGACTCGGGAAGTGTGGTGACTCTGGTGAAGGCCAGTTTGGTGTCAGCCCCGACTGGACCATCAGACAAATTTTCTGTAACGTGTGTGCATGGAGACACCTGTTCGTACCTCACCACGGTCATATGCATTACAACTTCCTATGGGTCTGTGCAACATAAAGTGGGACTCGTCCCGGCGTTATTGCATGATGTTATCCTGGGCCGGAATTTTCCCCACTTCTGGCAATTGTGGGAGAATCAGTTGATTCCCTCAGGTAATAGTGTACATGATTCTTCTCCCAGGGAGCGTGTGGGTCCCGAACCCCTGGAAGAGGTCTCCCCGGAAGACTCGGGGGAAGAGTCTGCGGGAAATGACCTGCAGTTCCCGTTTTCAGTCATGGCGGGTGATAATGAGGAGACCGGGGAAGAGGAGGAGGCTGACAGCCGTCCACCTCCCCGTTTGGCGGATTTAGAAGTTCAGAAAGATGACTTCCAAAGCGAGCAAATAAAGGATCCTACCCTTTCTCAGGCTAGGACAAATGTAAAAGTGATAAATGGGGTACCCGTAGAACCTGGCTCTAGGCTGGCATATCCTTACATGGTTCTGGAGAATGATTTACTCTATCAGATAGAGAAAAAGGTGGAAGATACGGTGCAACTATTAGTCGTGCCAAAACCCTACCGGCGGCAGGTGCTGGACCTGGCCCACGGACATGTGATGGGAGGTCACCTGGGAGTCCAGAAAACCTCCGAAAGGATATTACACTGTTTTGTTTGGCCAGGCATGCATCATGATATTCGTGTATATTGCGAGTCTTGTCCTGACTGCCAAGCCTCTGCACCTAAGCCCCGGTTCTGTAGCCCTTTGGTACCCCTACCTATTATTGAAGTCCCGTTTGAGAGGATTGGGATGGATTTAGTTGGGCCCCTTCCACGGTCTGCACGTGGACACCAACATATCCTGGTCATCTTGGATTATGCCACTCGTTACCCGGAGGCCATCCCTTTGCGTAACACGGCCACCAAGACGATTGCCAAGGAGCTGGTGCATGTGTTTAGTCGGGTCGGTATACCAAAACAGATACTCACCGACCAGGGGACCCCCTTTATGTCCAGGATAATGAAGGAGCTCTGCCGATTGTTACAAATCGAACCGTTACGCACATCCGTGTATCACCCTCAAACAGACGGGTTGGTTGAACGGTTCAATAAAACTCTGAAGCAGATGCTGAGAAAGGTGATAGACAAGGATGGGAAGAACTGGGACTATTTACTTCCGTATTTGCTTTTTGCCATCAGGGAAGTACCCCAGTCTTCCACGGGATTCTCGCCTTTCGAATTATTGTACGCCCGACGTCCTCGCGGACTGTTAGACGTTGCAAAAGAAACCTGGGAGGGTCAGGTCACTCCATTTAAAACAGTGATAGATCACGTCACACAAATGCAGGATCTTATTGCGGCTGTTATGCCTATCGTCAAAGAACACATGATACAGGCTCAAGGAGCCCAAAAAAGAATCTATGATAGGGGCGCCAAGATCCGTACGTTTGCACCCGGAGATAGGGTGTTGATCCTGGTCCCCACGGTGGACAGTAAGTTCCTGGCAAAGTGGCAGGGCCCCTTTGAGATCAAGGAAAGAGTTGGTGAAGTAAACTACAAAGTATACCAGGCAGGTAAATGGAAACCTGAACAGATTTATCATGTAAATCTGATAAAGCCCTGGAAGGATCGGTCTGCCTTGTCAGCGGAGCTGGCCCGTCCTGTCTGCTCGCATACCGTACCGGAGGTACGGGTTGCAGAGACTCTCTCGGAGCGGCAAAAGACGGAAGTCAGGCAGTTTCTACTTTACAACCAAAAGTTTTTCTCAGAAAAACCAGGGCAGACTACGCTAATGAAACATGACATTGTAACGGAACCTGGTGTCACAGTTCACGTAAAGCCCTACCGAATCCCGGAAGCGCGCCGTGAAGCCGTTTCCCGAGAAGTGAAGGCAATGTTAGAGTTAGGTGTCATTGAGGAATCACACAGTGCGTGGTCCAGCCCGATTGTGCTAATTCCTAAACCGGACGGCACCATCCGGTTCTGCAATGACTTCAGGAAACTGAATGCGGTCTCAAAATTTGATGCCTACCCCATGCCCCGGGTCGACGAGTTAATAGATCGGTTAGGAAAAGCCCGGTATATTACGACCCTAGACCTAACAAAGGGGTATTGGCAGATCCCTCTGGTGGAGGCTGCCAGAGAAAAGATGGCATTTGCTACGCCAGAAGGTTTATTTCAGTATGTGTATATGCCGTTTGGACTGCACGGGGCACCGGCAACCTTCCAGAGACTGATGGATCGAGTCTTGAGGCCACATAGGCGGTATGCTTCCGCCTATTTGGATGACATTGTCATTTACAGCTTGGACTGGGAGACTCATCTCCAGAAAGTACAAGCTGTGATTGACGACCTGTGGGAGGCAGGTCTAACCGCGAACCCCAAGAAATGTCACATCGGGCTAGAAGAAGCCCAGTATTTGGGGTATGTAATTGGGAGGGGTGTTGTTAAACCCCAGGTTGATAAGATTCAGGCGGTTCAGGACTGGCCACAACCTGTCAACAAGAAGCAGGTGCAAGCCTTCCTGGGGATCGCCGGCTATTATCGCCGGTTCATACCCAATTTTGCAGCCATCGCTACCCCCCTGACGGATCTTACAAAAGGGAAAGACTCCGTCATGATTAAATGGAGTTTAGCGGCTGAAGAAGCCTTCCATAGCCTAAAACGGGCACTTTGCTCTCAGCCCGTACTGGTGACTCCGGACTTCCGCAGCGAGTTTGTGGTACAAACGGATGCCTCTGATACCGGTATCGGGGCTGTACTCTCACAAGTGAGGGACGGAGTGGAACACCCAGTCCTCTATCTCAGCAGGAAGCTGAATAAACACGAGCAAAGGTATTCAGTCGTAGAAAAAGAGTGCCTCGCCATTAAGTGGGCTCTAGAGGCCCTCAAATATTACCTGGTGGGCCGAAAGTTCAGGCTGATCACTGACCATGCCCCTCTCAAGTGGATGCACTTGAACAAGGAACGGAATAGCCGGGTGACCCGGTGGTTCCTTGCCCTGCAGGCCTACACTTTTACGGTGGAGCACCGCCCAGGGGTACAGATGGGGAATGCAGATGCCCTGTCCCGAGTGCACTGTTTGGCGGGTGTCATTGCTCGACCGGAGTGGTCTGAGCAGAAGGGGGGATATGTGAGAATCATGTGGGAATAGTGGATGAGGGCAGGTATATCTCGCCCAGATTCCTTTCCTATGTGGCCTAGTCTGGTCAGTATCGCACCTGCTTACTAATGGATAATGGGAGGTGGATATAAAAGGATGCAAGGTGGTTGTGTGTGTCTCAGCCTGGGAACACAGAGAGCCTGTCTGTGTGAGAGACATACGTGAGTGGAAGCAGTGCCCACTGCAACTGTGGTTTGGCTGGACTGGAGAAGCCCGCCAGTTGGTAGTTAGGTTGTCCATTGTTTAGTTAGTGCCGGACAGGCAAGGATTTGTTTTATGTTTTATTTCCTTTTGCATTGCTTTCACCGTTAATAAACCTGACCCAGTGTCAGTTATACCCGAATCCCAGCTCTGCGCCTGAGTTTCACGCTGAATGCACGTGACCTTTGACCCCAGCAAAGGCGATCCCGGAGTGTTTTATCACAGCTGATACAGCGATTTTGAAGTCTAGTGACTTCAGGGCCTTTTCTATCAGACGTGTTGGACATTATTTTTGGCAGGGTTTTTGCGTGATTGCAGACAGTTGCTTTTCTTTCCTGTCCTATCTAGTTAGTGAGGGCCCCATCATTTGCTCAGCCTGTCTTTCTGTCTATGTTTGTGTTTTCATCTGTTTTCACCATCAATACATGTTGAGGGCTGTCTATTGCTTTGGGGTCTGCTCTGGGGCAGTTTAGATTTCCCCTTTCTTTCTTTAGGTTTATTTAGTTCTCTGGCTGTGAACGAGGTGTCTAGGACCACCGTAGGAACACCCCACGGCTACTGTTAGTTGTTGTGAATAGGATCAGCGGTCTGCAATCCGCTAGCTACCAACTTCTCCAGGTTTTCTGAACTTAGCTTGTATGTTTGTTTTTTCCTCCTCCGGTGACTCATTCATAACAGAGGGGAGAGGCTGGGGAATAGCGGGGGGACAGGTGGATTAGTCTGGCAACAGAGTTTAGAATAGATTGGAGGGGTTAAGAGAGGGCTTTTTGAGGATTGGTGTGATTGAGGCATGTTTGAAGCATGAGGGGAAAACAATTTTGTTAGTGATAGGTTGAAGAGATGGGTTGGGGCGGGATGAAAACTGTTGTGAAATTTGGGGTGAAGTGGGATGGAATCGGGTCAAGTGCACAGGTGGTGAGTAGAGATGAGCGAAGATTTCATTGTTCGGTTCAGATTACGATCACTGAATTTGCAATAGTCGATTATTAATTTGTCAAATTTTCGCTGAACGTAACTGAACACTACTCAGGTCAATGGGAGGCAAAAACAAACACATGCACAACACATAACGGCTCCAAATGCTACCAAACACATCAAGTGAGGGACTGACACCAGGAAAGTGGCCTCAATTCACCCACAGTACACATTTTAGCATGGCTGTTCTGCCCTCTCAATATAGGGCAAATATGTTTATGTTATGTGCTGGTTTAGTTAGCACCATCTAGTGGTGGCTGAATTTACAGCTGTGTCTTAAATAGCTTTACAGCCTGTGCCTTTAACAGAGCGTTGCATGTGGGATTAAAGCAATGTATTCTGGGATGAGGAAGATGCCATTTTCTTCTGTGTATTTCATGGGAAGCACGTGTTTATTTGTCCTCCTGTAACTCCCCTACTTGAATTCATTATCCTGGTGAAGCATATCTGGTAAGATTAATATCTTTTCTTGCAATGCAGTGTTGTACAGAGATGTTATTAACTGTATAGCAGCCAGCGCACATCAGATGTAATTAGACACCTGTGTATTTCTATGTAAAGTTTGCATCACACTGTATACTTCCTGTAATTGTGTTAGCTGTGTGCTAACAGGTTGTGGATGGCATTATATGTCATAGTTAGGGTTTTGAACTGGAGTCTCTGGGCAGTGGGGAGCCAGTGAAAGGATTGGAAGAGAGGAGAGCCCGGGGAATAGTGGGCGAGAGGTGCATTAGTCGAGCAGCAGAGTTTAGGATAGATTGGAGAGTGCAAGAGTGTTAGAATGGAGGCCAAAGAGCAGGAGTTTGCAGTAGTCAAAGCGGGAGATGATGAGAATATGCACTAGTTTTTTGGTTGAATGATGCAGTTGGAAACCAGGTTCTAACCGGTCAAAGAAGGAGCAGGAGGAGAGGTGGGAGGACAGTTCAAGATGGGCATTAGGTTACAGTAGTTCTGAGGCATAGGGGAGAAGTGATATGGGGCAATAGCTAGTTAGAGTTGATGGCTCAATGAAGGGCTTTTTGAGGACGGATGTGATTGAGGCATATTTAGCCCCTTCCTTACCGATGATGGAATAGTACGTTGTCGTTAAGGTCCCCCTCTTTGAGGTGGGCTCCGGCGGTGAGCCCACCTCAAAGCCGCAACATGTCAGCCGTCCGCCCATGCCTATTAACTAGTTAAATTTCACTGTCAAAGCTGACAGCGGGCATTTACATAGCATTTCCTGCCACCGGGCCGGAAATGAGCTCATTGCCGACCCCCATCACGTGATTGGGGGTCGACATCATGTTGCCTGGACAACCAGAGGTTTCATAGAGACCTCTATGGTTGTTCCAGGCAGATCATTTTCAGCGCCACCCAGTGGTAGGCACTGAAAGCACATGAGTAAATTTGCTACATATGTGTGATCTGCTCATTGCCCATATGTAGCAGAGCCGATCGAGTATTGCATGCTTCAAGTCTCCTATGGAGGCTATTGAAGAATGCCAAAAGTAAAAAAAAAAATGTTTAAATATAAAAAAAATAAAAAAAAACTAAAAGTTCAAATCACCCCACTTTCGCCCCAATCAAAATAAAACAATAAAAAAAAATCCTACATACACATATTAGGTATCGTTGCGTTCAGAATCGCCAGATCTATCAATAAAAAAAAGCTAAACGGCGTAGCGGTAAAAAAGTTCAAAACGCCAGAATTACGTTTTTTTGGTCGCCGTGACATTGCATTAAAATGCAATAACGGGCGATCAAAAGAACATATCTGCACTAAAGTGGTATCATTAAAAACAACAGCCCGGCATGCAAAAAATAAGCCCTCACCTGACCCCAGATCACGAAAAGTGGAGACGTTACGGGTCTCAGAAAATTGCGCAATTTTTTTTTTTTTTTTAACAAACTTTGGAAATTTTTTTCACCACTTATATAAAAGAGAGCATACACATGTTTGGTGAACCTACCAAAAACCCAAGCAAAAAACAATTGTGGGATTGCACTTTTTTTGCAATTTCACCACACTTGGAATTTTTTTCCTATTTTCGAGTACACGACATGGTAAAACCAATGGTGTCGTTTAAAAGTACAACTCGTCCCGCAAAAAATAAGCCCTCACATGGCCATATTGACGGAAAATTTAAAAAAAAAAAACAGCTCTGGAAAGAAGGAGCGAAAACCGAAAAAAGCTCTGGGAGTGAAGGGGTTAAAGCATGAGAGGAAGACGCCAGTTGTTAGTGGTAGGTTGATGGGTTCGGGTTAGAATGAAATCTGTCGTCAGGTTCGGGATAAGGTGGGCTGGGATTGGGTCAAGTGCACAGATGGGGTGACATGATGTTGTCACTCTTCTGCTTGAAGAACAAGGCAACATCTTCAGCTGAGCTGAGAGGAGCGGGAGGAGAGAATTGAAAGTGTTGAATAGCTGTTTAGAGTTGTGAGACAGGAAGCATAGGAGAGATGAGAAGTAGAATTGTTTTGCAGCAGAGAGTTTGGACTTGAAATTGGTGAGGGACTGTTTGTATGAAGTGCTCATTGGAATGGGAACTTTTCCATCTCCACTCACAACCCTGGAAGCCTGACTCAGTTCTTTAGTCAGGCTTGTGTGCTATTGTTGGCTGTTGATTGTACAAGCTTTTGTATGACTGTGGCAACCCAATATCAACCCCACTGGCACACTTCCCAACCCACAAGTGCCAAAATAATAATACTCAAACACTAAGTGATGGGTGAAGATCGGTCACAGCTTTATTAAAGGCTTTTAATTCAACTATTGGAAAGGCACTTAACCCCTTAACCCTCAAGGGTGGTTTGCACGTTCAAGACCAGGCCAATTTTTACAATTCTGACCACTGTCCATTTATGACGTAATAACTCTGAAACGCTTCCATGGATCCCAGTGATCCTGACATTGTTTTCTCGTAACATATTGTACTTCATGTTAGTGGTAAAATTTCATTCAAATAACTTGCATTTATTTGTGAAAAAACTGAAATTTGGCAAAAATTTTGAAAATTTCTCAATTTTCCAAATTTGAATTTGTATGCCCTTATATCAGAGATATGGCACCCAAAAAACTTAATAAGTAACATTTCCCACATGTTTACTTTACATCAGCACAATTTTGGAACCAACATTTTTTTTGTTAGGAACTTATAAGGGTTAAAAGTTGACCAGCGAGTTCTCATTTTTGCAACACCATTTTATTTTTACGGACCACATCACATTTGAAGCCACATTGAGGGGTCTATATGATAGAAAATACCCAAAAGTGACATCATTCTAAAAACTGCACCCCTTAAGGTGCTCAAAACCACATTCAAGAAGTTTATTAACCCTTCAGGTGCTTCACAGGAATTTTTTGAATATTTAAAAAAAAATGAACACTTAACTTTTTTTCACAAAATAAATACTTAAGGTTCATTTTTTTTCAATTTTACAAAGGGTAACAGGAGAAATTGAACTGCAAAAGTTATTGTGCAGTTTGTGCTGAGTACACTGATACCTGATATGTGGGGGGAACCACTGTTTCGGCGCATGGCAGAGCTCAGAAGGGATGGAGCGCTGTTTGACTTTTTCAATGCAAAATTGGCTGGAATTCAGATCGGACGCCATGTCGCGTTTGGAGAGCCCCTGATGTACCTAAACAGTGGAAACCTCCCACAAGTGACCCCATTTTGGAAACTAGACCCCCCAAGGAACTTATCTAGATATGTGGTGAGAACTTTGAACCCACAAGGGCTTCACAGAAGTTTATAACGCAGGGCATGAAAATAAAAAAATCATTTTTTCCACAAAAATGATATTTTTGCCCCCAGTTTTTTATTTTCCTAAGGATAACAGGAGAAATTGGACCCCAAAAGTTGTTTTGCAATTTGTTCTGAGGCTGATACCCTACATGTGGGGGTATAACACTGTTTGGGCGCATGGTAGAGCTTGGAAGGGAAGGAGCACCATTTCACTTTTTCAGCGCAGAATTGGCTGGAATTTAGATCAGACGCCATGTTGCATTTGGAGAGCACCTGATGTGCCAAAACAGTGGAAACCCCCCAATGATAACTCCAACCCTAACCCCAACACACCCCTAACCCTAGCCCTAACCCTATCCCTAGCCCTATCCCTAGCCCTAAACCTAGCCCTAACCCTAATCCTAATGGTAAAATGGAAATAAATACATTTTCTTTTAATTTGATTAATTTTCCCTAACTAAGGGGGTGATAACGGGGGGTTTGATTTACTATTTATGGCGGGTTTTTATTTTTGGCAGCTGTCGCACGCTAAAAGACGCTTTTCATTGTAAAAATAGTTTTTGCATCACCACATTTTGAGAGCTATAATTTTTCCATATTTTGACCCACCGTGTCATGTGAGGTCTTATTTTTTGCGAGACGAGTTGACGTTTTTATTGGTATCATTTTCAGGCACATGACATCTTTTGATCGCTTTTTATTCTGATTTTTGGGACGCAGAATGAACAAAAACCAGCGTTTCATGAATTTCTTTTGGGGGGTGCGTTTACACCGTTCTGCCTGTGGTAAAATTGATTAAGCGCTTTTATTCCTTGGGTCAGTACGGTTACAGCGATACCTCATTTTTTTTTTTATGTTTTGGCGCTTTTATGCAATGAAAGCAATTTTACATAAAAAATAATTATTTTTGCATCGCTTTATTCTGCGAACTATAACTTTTTTATTTTTTGCTGATGATGCTGTATGGCAGCTCGTTTTTTGCGGGACAAGATGACATTTTCAGCGGTATCATGGATATTTATATGCGTCTTTTTGATCGCGCGTTATTGCACTTTTTGTTCGGCGGTATGAATCATTATTTTTTGCTTTGTTTTTTATTTTTATTTTTTAAGCGGTTTGCTAAAGGGGTTAACTAATGGGACAGTTTTATAGGGCGGGTCGTTATGGACGCGGTGATACCAAATATGTGTACTTTTATTGTTTTTTTTATTTCCAAAAAATGAATTTATTAGCGAATATTTTTTTTTTTAATTTATTTAGCGATTTTTTAAAAAAATTATTTTTACACTTTTTTTTTAACTTTGTTACATTGTCCCAGGGGGGACATAGCTGTCATGTGACAGATCGCTGATCTGTCACATCACAGATCACTGTGACAGATCAGTGATCTGTCACAGGCACTGCACAAGGCTTCCTCCTTGCCTGCGCTTTGCAGGCATGAGGAAGCCAGCTCCCTGCAGGCCCCCGAAGGTCCCCGTCGCCATCTTGGATTCGGGGACCTGCAGGGATGGAGCCCCCCACAGCAGCGCTGCACATTGCGCTGCTGTGGGGGGCTCAGGGAAGCACGGAGGGAGCCCCCTCCCTGCCGATGCTTCCCTTTAACCCCCGGTACACCGCGATCGTGGTGTTCAAGGGGTTAACATGTTGGGGGCGGTCCGTGACCGCCCCTGACACATTGTGCCGTGTGTCAGCTGTGATAATCAGCTGACACCCGGCCGCGATCAGCGGCGCTCACCACGTGGGCGCCGCTGATCGCTGTGACATACTATCCCGTCCCTGGGAATTAAGTCCCAGGGCACATGGATGGGATAGTACGTCATATGACAGAAAGGGGTTAAATTTATTAAACCGCGCTCACCACCAAATGCCCTGCTGCATATTCACAGGCAATTCAGCCAACGAACCGCAACCATGTGACCTTTCTTTCCTTTACTGCCACAGAGGAACCTGTGTTCCTAAACAGGACTCCGACCCCCACCCATCAACAACAATGCTTGCTCAATACCGTCTTGGAGCCCTGATAAAAAGATATTGAGCCCAATATCTGTTAAATGAACCCCATCTGGCTGCATTATCTCCTTCCAGTTGTCTGTGTCTTATGATCACAACAAATCTTTCCCGTATGAACTTAGATATGCGAGCATTGATTGTCCTTCTAGTATGCTCGATGGCCATTCCATCTCTGGCTCGTTGCCACACTGCCCTCAAAACAATTTCGGACCAAACCAAAACAAGTTCTGGGAAAAAACTGTGAAAGTGCTCCATATCCGAACGCATCATAGTCATGAGCTCCGCCACTTTGTAAGAGCACAGGTCGTTTCCCCCCACGTGCAAAACCAAAATTACCGGCCCCATGGCCTCTCTTGTGATGTTCACTACTTCAGGAAAGACTTGCGGCCATTGCAAGCCTCTGATGCCCCGCCACATAAAATTCACCTCTCGGAATCCCAAGTTTCTCCCACCTGGGCGGCATTCAGCCCGCTGCGCTTCCCAAAAAAAATATAGGAATGTCCCAGCAGCCAAACCGTCGGTCTAACAACATCTGTGGGTAAAATGAACAGCGTTAACATAACAAATCCGGTCTCATGTAGCTAGCAAAACTCACCGAGCGCCATCTACTGTACCTATCCTCTGAACTTCAGAATCAGGCAAACCTGCCTTGGCGGCCTCTGTTGCAGCCCCTATGCGAAATGAGTGCGTCCCATACTCCCCAGCCAAAACCCTTGCTGCCGATAAATATTTAGTGAATACTGATTGAAATTAGTACCTCGCTAAAGGTGAACTGTCTGCATGCGATAAGAAAAAACTACCTTCCCACCTAATCACTGAATAAGCATTAGTTAAACCGACAGGACAAGTCGGTCCGTTTGAAGGATGTAGCAGCAGCCAAGCACTCCTACCCGATGGATCTGTCTTTGATTTGCGAATCCGAAGTCGAATTGCTTTATCCAATAAAACCACATCCCCATATAATAAACCACCCCCTGTGCTAGACTTTGACTGCGGGACAAGTTCACTGATCTGTAAAGCCCCAAAAAATGCTAATACAAATGCTGCAGATATGAATGTTGACTCAAAAGAAGAAATGCACGTAACCACCATGTTGGCTATGATTTGGCTGAGTAAAGCTAGAGAAATGGGGTGCCTACATTCATTGCTAGGTTGGGTTCTCCTCCAACCTTTCATGGCTTGCCTAATAATAAAGGCTTTAGTAACATCCGCCCAGCCCAATAATTGAAAGTAGAAAGCTAGACCTGATAAGTGCTGCTGTGCGGACGTACCCGATAAACCCCTGTTATTAAGCTGGCATAGATACTTCATAGTAAATTGCAATATTGATTGATCGCAAACCTGGACCGGTCTGTGACCTACCAAGAGGCACCACTCCTCCCATGCCTTACCATATGCTTGCCAAGTTGACAGGGCTACCAAAGAACGAACCAGCGGCATCAGTTGTTCGCTCCCACATCCCAGAGGGAAGGAGGGCAAGGTAAACCCACTGGGAGAGCATTGGAAAAGATGTCTGTGAAGATCTGCCAATCAAAACGTGTCAAAACATAAGCGAGAGTGTTATCAGTTTCCTGTACTAGTTGGGCCCTGAGCCAAATATTGAAATTTAGGCATAAAAGTGCTAATCACCAGAGAAGGGAAACGACACAGAAGACATGTGGTTTATACAACGTGAAACGCTTACACTCTCCGTATGAAAGCAAACTTTCCTATTAGCCAACTGAGCACCCCAAAGTTTGATCGATACGACAATGGGAAAAATCTCACACATAGTCCTGTCGTGACACATGCCTGAAGTTTCCCAAGACACTGGCCATGAATCCCTGCACCATTGGTTTCCGAAAAACTTCGATAAAATCTTTAGCTTGATCCGAGCCCTTAAATAATTTCAACTCCTGTGTCGTCGTTTCGGGCAGCATGAAACATGTATGGCCATTAAATGACCGCAAGAATGTCCTCCATACCTCCAAATCCGCCCTCATAGCCCTGGTAACCCATAGTCTATGGTTGGGCCTAGACGTGCCTTTAGTTGCTAACAACAGCCGCCATGAAAAAACTGTGCCTACTGGCATAACTCTGCTAGCAAACACCAGCAATCCTAGTAAAGATTGCATCTGCAAAAGGGTAACCTTCCACACGGAAATGCATCCCTCAATTAGGAAACCGCCTTTTGGATTTTTTCAGCAGGTAAACGATAGGCCATCGCTATGGTATCTATGTCAATAACTAAAATATCTGGACTGGCCCAATCGTTTTTTCAGGTAACACAGGTACACCAAATTTTTACGTTATAGCTTTAAATGTATTAATTAACCTTAAACATAAGTCAGCATGATTAGGGATGACAAAAAGGAAATCATCTAAGTAATGAGTAATGGACCTGCTTCCAGATTCATATCTCACCACCCAATCCAAAAAGGAACTGAGAAGTTCAAAGTAGTTACAGGAGAGGAGCATCCCATTGGGTGACACATGTCATAGTAGTACTCACTCTCGACCTGACAACCCAAAAGATGGAAACAGGGAGACACATGTCATAGTACTACTCGCTCTCGACCTGACCACTCAAAAGATGTAAACAATCAGGATGCACCGGTGGTAAGCGAAAGGCCGAATCGATGTCCGATTTCGCTAGCCAGGCTCCTACCCCCACTTCCCTGACCAATGCAACCACTCTGTCAAAGGATGCGTTAGATACTGACGTGTCCTCTGGTGAAATCCCATCATTGACTGAGTTCCCCTTTGGATATGATAAATGATGAATCAGGCGAAATGATCCAGGGTCTTTTTTCAGAACAACGCCGAGTGATGAAACCCTGAAGTTCTGAAAAGGTGGGGATGGAAAAGGCCCAGCCATTCTGCCTAGCGCGACTTCCCTCCTGATCTTATCACGAAGGATATCCCGGTGTTCTAATGCGGATTTTACATTTTTCGGAAAGTTAGATGAACATTGCAATTTAATGGGATGAAAAAGCCATATGTGAAACCAAAGTGCAATTGACCTGCCGCATCTTTTTTAGGGTATTGATCTAACCACGGCCCCATCGCGACCATGCTCACCGGTGTCCTTGCATTCAGCCTGTTGGGGTTTAGTTGGCAATTTTCCAACGGGGCACTGAGCAGCGAGATGGGATCCCCCACAAGCGGAACATTCATGTTTAAATTTGCAGAGGCTGTAGAAACGACAGTGTCCTTCATTATATAACCAACAGGCACCGGGTCTTCGTACGACCACTGAATTCGGGCCTGTTGGGCTTTGTCCAGTAGCCGCTGTTGGAAAGGGAAATTGCTTTTGCATCAACATAAGCCGCAGCTAAACCTCGGTTGCTTTTACCCCCCCAGCCTATTTCAGGGTGGAGAGCTAAACGCCTCTTTAACTCCTCGTCGTATCGCCACCAGGCGGAACCGCCGTGCGCTTTGTATGAGTTATAAATCATATCCTGATATATAAATGACTCCGAACAATGTTCCGGGTGCTTCTGTACCATAACATAACTCATCATTGCAAATGCTTGCAACCAGTTGTTCATTTTTTTAGCCACCTTTTGCCTGGCCCTCTCCAAAAACCTTTCAGTTGGTCTCCGCTCTCTGTCGACAGTGTACTGGTCAACCAAAATAAGAGCCCATATGTTGATATTATCATTATTTCAAATCTTATTTTTTTGTAAACTCATCTATATGAGACCCAAGTGCACTAACCCCGCAAAAAATTGCATCTTTATGCACGCTCGTTAGTGATGAATCAACTCTATTAGCATGCTTTCTTGAACTAGCCAGAGCAAATAACTGATCAACCAGAGCCTTAAGAGCCAGTTACAATTGCGAAATTATCCCCATTTTGAATTCCCGGGAAGGAGCACTCATCCAAATCCACAGCTGGAGGAGGGACTCCCATGGACGGAGGAACTCCAGCTCCAGAGTAGGCCGGCAAAAAATTGATGCCATGACTTGAAGCCTCGGGTGGTGCACTTGGCTCGACCAGGCTGGAAGCCCTTGAATGTGCCCTCGACTCCCATCGTTCGGAAGGAGGACCAGGAACCCGCTCAGGGCTCGCAGACGTGCTTGACATCTCTGACGATGAAGATGGAGAGCAGCGCTTCGAGGACCAAGATCTGTAGCATCTATGGGATTTGGAGCTACGACCTGAAAGTGCTGATCTCTTTTTGTGTCTGTCAGATGCTTGATGACCATGGCGGGAATGAGGTGATGAGGAAGAGGATGAATATGATCTGCGGCATCTACGCCTGTCATGTTTGCTCTTATGGGGATGAGTAACTGAGATAGAAACCCCTGGAACAAGCTCTTTAGTCATCACGGATCCCGCTGTAACAGGAGCCAGAATGGGGACAGATTGCCCATGCATTTGGGTATCATATTGTAGTAGAGGTGCTGATGCAAGCTCCCTATCACATGGGTGATGAACTTCTGCTGGGGCTAGCGGGGGCTGAGTGGTGCCTGCAACAGGTACCTGGACCTGTGTAGAGGCAACAAGGGACTGAGCACTGTCTGGGGGGGTATTTTTATTAAATTCAGACCGGGAGATGCATGGCTCCTCTGCTGAGCCTGACGATGAGGTGCTGTGTCTGATACCCTTGGCCGACGCCGCAGGGACGACGGGGTTAATCAAGGCCAGCTGCAGGCTTAAATAGTTTGTGGTGTGCGCCGGGCTACGTCGTACCTGCGGTGACTGCTGTGGGGGCCCAGGGGACAGTAATGGCGCTGGTGCTTGCACGCACACGCCGCTCTGCTGGGAAACTGCTGCCGCGTGTGACAGGCTAGGGGACAGGATGTCAGGGGGTGGGAACTTCTGCTTTGAAGCGCGCTGACGAGAGCCCCCGGCAAGGGCCGGGGATCTCTCTCTAAGGTGCGCAGGAGGGCGGGATCGCTCGCGGACCGCCTGCATCCTCGCTAACCCGCCGCTCCTGGTCGAAAATGAGTCTGTCAGGACAGCGGCAGGATCAGCTGGTGGGTAAGTGGTGACAGGGCCAGACATATGTGGCGGTGCTGCTGCTGACGTTGGTAAGCAGGAGAGGTGAGCGCTGAGCCCCGATACCAAGGCTTGTAGCCAGTGATCACCCTCCTGCTCCGCTCTCACTCGCAGGGCCTCAATAAGAGGGTCTGCCATGGTATCCCTCCAGACAGCGCCACAAGCACTTCCAGGATCTGTGCATCCAGGGGAAGAGGGGCGCTAAGACGTGCAGAGCGTTGTTATATACTAACAGGAATGAGCTGCACTAGCCCGCTCCTCTTTCCATTGGCCCCACAATTTCCTAGCCACCCACCCTTGACCAACTAATGGGTGGGCAGGCTGAAGCGTGCCTCATCCACGTGGGGGACCAGGGGTGTAAGGGGAAGGTGGAGGGCGCTCATCTTAACCAGTGCAGTGCCTGCCAGCGTGAGGGGATGACCGATTTGAGAACTACAGATACTGTGGTGTTATATAAAGTGGCAGCAGCATCTGCATCTTGCAAGAAACTTATGTTTGCCAGAGGGAAAAGGGACTCAGAAAGTGAGCCTAAATCAAGTTTTTTTTTTATTTCTGTCAGGGTGTGCAAGTTTGTGGAGTGGGGATAGTAGTGCACATGGAGAAGATGGGAAAGACAATGTAACTAGGTAGTGTTCAGAAAGGGGGAGAGGTTAGATAGGAAACAGAGGCAGGTTAAGATGAGGTCCAGTGTGTGGCCATCTTTGTAAGTGGCTGCGGAGGACCATAGAGCGTGACCGAAGGAGGAAGGGAGTTTTAGAAGCTTGTAGACAGGTGAGTGGGAAGTGTCAATGGGATGTTGAAGTCACCCATGATAATTGTGGGGATGTCAGCAGAAAGGAAATAAAGTAGCCAAGTGCTGAAGTGGTTGGAGAAGGTGGTGGCTGACCCTGGGAGCGGTGAATGACAGCCATTTGGAGGTTGGAGGGGGAGTAGATGCAGACAGAGTGCATTTCAAAAGAAGGAAGAATAAAGGATGGTGGCAGTGGAATTGGGTGAAGGACATTTATCTGACAGGAGAAAACCATCTCCTCCATCATGCTTGTTGCTGGGGCAGGGGGGGTAAGAAAGATGTAATCCACCATAAGAAAGTGCAGCTAGAGAGGATGTATCAGAGGGGGTGAGCCAGGTTTTGGTTATGCCAAGGAAAGTAAGTTTCTTAGTGATGAAAATATCATGGATGTATGAGAGTTTGCTGTGGAAAGAGCAAGGGTTCCATAGAGCTCCTGTTAGAGGGAGTGGGGAAGTGGGGGCTGGGTGAATGGGTATAAGGTTAGAAACATTCCAGAAATTTGTGATAGATTGTGGATGGGATGTAGAAGTGACTGTGGGAATGTGATGAGGAGGGCTGGGGTTTGGTGAGATATCAGAAGTAAGAAGGAGCAGAAAGAGTGTTAGTAGGTGGGAACAGGAGAGGGCATGAGATGGCTGTCTTTGAGGACAAATGATTGTATCTTGGGGAACAGATCTGAGGAGGAGGGAAGGATGGAAGGAGAGATGACCAGTTCATTACTAGGTGTAAGGATTAGAGGGGGTTGTAGGAAGTGGAGGACTATGGGGGTGACAGTGGAAGCAAACCGAAACATTGTTTACAGTAACTATGTATCAAGTTCCCTTCAGTTCCCTTCTGGTTCTTCACATATTGGTTTCAGTGGTGTGATATGTGTGATCTCTCCAGTGTCATCCTTCACATATTGGATCCTGGATTTTCAGCTGTGTGTACAGGTATTACTTGTCATTCTAGGCCTCCTGATTATATTCAACATGCTGAAAACTCTTCCTGAAAGATAAGAAGTCTTTAAAAAAAAGTCCCAGTGGCCAGTATGAAAATTACAAGATTACAATTTTTTTTATAATAAACATCGTAATTTGAAAATAATAATAATATAAAAAAATTGCCATTTTTCTTAAATACATTTATCACAAAGACCTGATTTAGACAATAAATTATTTTCTGGTGCTAGCGTCTCTCCAAGTCAGTTATGAAATATTAGCTTTGTGCAATGCATGTCCATGGTATAAGGTACATTTTGTGTTTTGTAACACATGCCATGCATTGGTCTCGTGAACAACCTTGATAGGTGCATAGGACTAAAGAGAGAAATCACATTAATCTGCACCCTACCTTATTACAATGCCAATGACCTTTTGAAAGATGTCACCTACTAGGCACCAGGCCCAAATCACAGGAATTGATTCCCTGTTGTGGCGCTGCTAGTAAATGATATACACGGAACTTTTTAAAGATTAGACAAATACACAAACATGCAAGAGGCTAGGACTGAGCTAGGTATTGCAAATACAAAGGTGTTCAAAGAAAAGGATTTCTGGAAAAGTAACTTTGTGTAACTGACTGAAAATGATGTGCTTCCCATAATAAGTAAAGGTTGGCATTAACTCTTTTAGTACCTAAAACATACAGTACATTTTAATGATTAGTTTATTAAGGGCTGTATGAAGTGGGCTCAGTAGTAAAAGAGAGCATCTGGCCATTTGAATCAGCTGTTTTGTACGGTGCTGGGCAGAGATGGGGACATTTTTTGAAATTCAAATTCACTGGCTTTGCCAAATTTCCCAAGAAGATTTGATTTGCGGTGAATAAATTTGCATGAATCGCATAATTAAAAAGCTATGGAGTTAATAGAACACGTTTTGAGCTCTGCAATGCAAATACATCCTTTTTAATATCCAAATGACTTCAACCTATTTGGTATGGGAAAAATGGATGGTAACCAGAGGTAACAAACATTGTATTCAACAAGAAACAGCAGAATCAGACTTTGTGGGCTACCTAAATTGTATAAATGATCTACAAATTATTCTTTTTGGGGGCAGATGCATGCATTGCTTTTTTTCTATAGACTGATGGTGCAAACAGAAGAAGCCGTGACATTGTCACACGGTTAAGTGCAGAAATTATTCTTTTTCGGAATCTATAAAAAAAAAAATTCACTTTGTTAAATTAAGAAGAAATAGCTTTTTATATGCCATTCAAAAACTTGCAGTCTCTAAACACGCTGGATCTCACTTTGTTCAGTTTCCGTGGGTGACCGCACAGTTCATTAACATCCATGGGACTCAACAAGCACCAACAGTCTGTTCCAGTGGCAGATACTTGTCTGCTGTTACCATACCCCCCTTGTCTGGAGTTACCTTAGAGGAGCTCCTGCTCCACACACTGATTCCTTGTCAGTACTCTCTCTCTCAGGGAAGCTGCCTTAATGGGATCACCGTCCTTGCGACTAGATCACTCCTGACAGTCCAGACCCTCAGAAGGTCAGTAGCTTCCACACACAGTGCCGTCACAGACTCCGCACACACATGGTCACCCTGTGCTCTTCAGGAATCCAGTCCCCTAGTGAGACCTTCCAACACAGAGACCATCCCGGTCCACGGTCTCTCCTTTTGCTATTCAGGAGTCCGGTCCACTCACAGAAACCTCCAACACAGAGAACTTCGAGGTACATGGCCTCATCATGTGCTCTTCAGAAAGTCCATCCACACATAGGACCTTCCAACACACAGGCCTCACCTCTTACAGGACCTTAACTTCCTCTAATGTGACCCACACCCCAGTCACATTCTGTAGCTGTAACCACTCCCATAGGTGTGAGGTGTGTGTGGTTAGCCAGTCCCGCCCAGCTCTTTGGCTAACCCTGTAAGACTCCCTAGTATAAACAAAAACAAAAGCTCGTAGAACTACAGGTCCCAGAGCAAAATTTCTGGCTTACAGAAATGCGACACATACCGGCCAGTTACAACAATGGCGGTCGGTGTCTCACACCTAATTGACGTTGTTGAAAACACTTTTCTCCTCAAGCTGGCCCAGACCATCATGACCACTTCTCTTGTTGACTGCTGTGTTTGCTTCCAAGATTTGCTTCTACTGACAATCCCCACATTGTTTGGCAACACAAACCTTTCATAACTCTGCTTAATCTAATTCTGTACATGCAGGTGAACCATTACTTTGATAAGATGACTATCATGCTGGCAAGATAATAGTGTTCAGGACGGGGAAATAATCTCTTTAGAGAAATGGTATTAACTAGAGTTGAGTGAAACAGGTCGGCCAGATTCATAAGTCGCCGACCTATGCCAAAGTCGGGTTTTGCCGACCGAAACCTGACCATAGCATGAAGTCGGCCATGCGGTCGGCAAAACGAGCGCCAAAGTTGGATTTCCCAGAATGCTTGCAGGTGCCTTTTTTTCAGCCAATGAGCAAGGACATACACTGTGGGCAACGAGATGACATATGCAGCGTCCACCACCATCGTAGAGAACGGCATTGCAGTGATTGGCTTGTTTTGGGGGGGCGTCATAGTGTCTATAAAAGCCCTGACTGCCGACCTCCATTTTACTTCTGCTGATCTTAACAGTAGGGAGAGGTTGCTGTTTATCAGTAGGGAGAGAGTTAGGGCTGTAAAGATATAAGAAGTTCTTATGTGCTTGTGCTGATAGCAATTGTGCTGTACAGTTAGTGTGCAGTGACGGGAGGATTTTCTTGTGTGCAGCAGCGCTGGTTATTAGGCTGCCTGATAGCTGTATTGCTGTGTGTACACTGCTGTGCAGACTGCTTTTTACACAGCACTAATACTTTTATTCTTTTTTTCTGGACAGTTACAGACCATTCATTTTTTCCCACACTGTATAGAGCTGTACGCTCCTCACACACTACCGTGTACCGGCTGGTGTCACGGACAAATACATGCTGACTATCTGTGTGTGACTCCAGAAATAAATACGGAGATTTAATTTTTCCCCTACACCGTATACAGCTGTACGCTCCTCATACAGTACCGTATATCTGCTGTTTGTATTACGGTGAAATACATACTGAGTGAGCATCTGTGTGTGACTCCGGAAATATATACGGAGATTTAAATTTTTCCCTACACCATATACAGCTGTACGCTTCTGATACAGTACCGTATATCTGCTGTTTGTATTACGGTCAAATCCAAACTGAGTGAGCATCTGTGTGTGACTCCGGAAATATATACAGAGATTTAAATTTTTCCCTACACCATATACAGCTGTATGCTCCTCATACAGTACCATATATCTGCTGGTATTTTTGGTACATTTTCCCAAACATGAGGAAGTAAGGTGGAAGAGGCCGCGGACGTGGGTGGGGGGGCCAGCTGGTACAGATGGTGGTAGTGGTGCATCTGCTGGTAGTGCCAAAAGCACAATAGCACCTAAGACAGGAGGTGTTGAGCCTGCATTATCGTCTGGCTCCAGAACGTCTGGAAGGCTCCCTTTTTTGGGAGTAGGTAAACCGCTTTTAAAGCTGGAGCATCAGGAACAGGTTTTGGCTTACATTGCCGAAACAGTCACCAGCTCTATCGCCTCCTCTTCTGAAGTTTCAAAAACTGCAAGCACTGAGTCGTCAGTGCAGGCTCCTGGTCAGGAACAACACCTTTCCTTGTGTCCTTCACCCCCACCAAAAGTGAAGGATGCGGCAGGCCACACTTCAGATTACTCCCTGGAGCTCTTTTCACATACCATGCCTAAGTTATCAAGTGAACTCCTGAATTCCCCAGTCCAAGATGAATATGACATGGAGTGCACTGATGCACATCCAGTGCTATATGATTCTGCTGGTACATTCACCAAGAGCACTGCATTGCCCTCGCAGTCTACTGAGCCAGTTTCTGACCCTGATGAAACTCAGGTGCCCCTTCCCGCATATTATACCACCTTACACAGTGAAACAGAGGAAGGTGCAGATGAAATTGAAGAGGAGGTGATGGATGACCCAGTGGTTGACCCGGATTGGCATCCATTGGGTGCCGCTAGCAATAGCTCAGAAGAGGAGGAGGATCTGCAGCAGTCATCGACATCGCAGCTGCAGTTATCTGGCAGGCCTGTAGCAGTCCAAAAACATGTTAAAAAAACAAAAGAGTTGCAGGACAGCTTGGCCAGATGGTCAAATTAGCACAGTGTGCAATCCCTGAAAATTTTTCCCATAGTAGGAAGAGTGCAGTGTGGCACTTTTTTGACCAAAATCCTATTGATGAGGCAAAGGTTATCTGTAAGAAGTGCGGAAGGATCTTTAGCCAAGGGAAAAATCTCCGAAATTTGAATACCAGTTGCATGGTTAGACATGTAAACACCATGACATTGCAAGCGTGGACGGACTACAAAACCTCAGGTAGCACACATGCAGCTGCTCTGACTGAAGGTAGCCAGCAATGCTAAATCGCTTCCCCCACTGTAAGCCCACCAGTTAGCACACCACCAGCAAGAAATGTTGAGGTGTTGTCGCAAGGCCAAAGCAGTCTGGGAATCACATTGTTTTTCCAAGACTGCATCTAGGCCATCTGTCATGTCGGACGTTATTCACACCACAGCGTCCGGCAGGCAGAGGTAGTTTTACCTCCGTCCACTATAGCCTCAGTGGCGCCGGCTTGATTTTCTCGGGCTATCAAGGGTTAATCTAGCTGGAGATCAGGTTGGATGTTTGGTCACGCCCACGGTCTTTAAATAGTCGTGCTGGCCTATGGGCGTCGCCGATTATAGCTTGTGTTTCATACCAAGTGGTTCCGGTCTGGAGTGGAGGTGTTGGAGAGAGAGAGATTCATATCTGGTGGCGTATGATCCATTGTTACCTTTTCACCTTCCCATATTTGTGTTTTGTTGTGCCCTGTTCACATTATTGTATAGTCCTGTGTGTATGCGGGGCGGTGCAGTTTAAGTTCTCCCTGTCTGTCATTATTGTGTGGGGCTTTGGTGGTTTGTCTCCTCACTGGGTGGAGGGTTAAGCTTAGGGCTGAGCAGGAGATAAGGAAAGGTTGGAGGCTCAGGCATTTGCACCATCAGCAAAAACCCTGGGTTGAGGGTCAGACAGGGTTTCCCCTAGTTAAAGGGACACCACAGGGGCCCCGGGTATTTCAGCCTTAGTTGACCTAAGCCCCGCGTGACATTATAATCTGCCTACATTTTTCAGGAGTCCATGGATCCCATGGATTCCATAACCCGCCAGTTGGCGGCGCTGTCCTTACAGGTCTCCGAGTTGAAAGGGGCAGTTCAGCAGCAGGGCCTGGTAGTAGCGAAGGTGCAAACGGCATCTGCAGGTATTGGTGCAGAGCTGAAGATCCCGCTGCCAGAACGATTCTCAGGGGAACACAGCAAATTTGTCATATTTCGGGAGGCCTGCAAGTTATACTTCCTCATGCGCCCTATCTCCTCAGGTAATGAGGCTCAGCGGGTGGGTCTGGTGTTATCATTACTGAGTGGTGACCCCCAAGCATGGGCATTTTCCTTACCAGCTGACTCTGCTACATTTCATTCTGTTGATAATGTTTTTTCTGCACTCGGGCTCATTTATGATGATCCTGACAGATTGGCTCTAGCGGAATCTAAAATCTGCGCCCTCCGCCAGGGGGAGCGCTTGGCGGAGGACTATTGTTCAGAATTTCGCCGTTGGGCAGTAGACACACAGTGGAACGACCCAGCGCTGTGGAGTCAGTTTATTCATGGGGTTTCAGAAAAAGTTAAACAGGCCCTCCTGATGTATGAGACTCCTGCATCGTTGGAGTCTGCCATGAGTTTGGTTATACGTATTGATCGCAGTTTGCATCGGGGCACAGGAGACGCTACCCCTGGGGGAAAGCAGAGGTGCAAGTGTGGTTGCTGCAGGTGAGCCCACTGAACCTATGCAAATTGCGGGGGTGTCACAGGTTAAGCGTCGCGTTCCTGGGTTCAGGAAGCCCGGAGCATGTTTTTACTGTGGTAAAAGAAATCATTATGTTAACGTTTGTCCTCTGCTACCGAAGAAGGTCACACCGGCGGAAAACTGTTAAGCTCAGAGGGTATGGAGGAGGCCCAACTGAGCGTATGCTTATCCTCCATGATGGTATCTCAATGTGTGCTCCCTGCCAAGGTTATTATCGCGGGCAGAGAGCTACCAATATCAGTGTTTGTGGATAGCGGTTCCGCCTCCAATCTCATAGATGAGGAGTTTGCACGCACTGCCGGGTTTAAGATCGAAAAACTCCCTCATCCCATTCAGGTGGTTACCATTAATGCCGCTCCCCTCCCACAAGGGGAAATTACGGAGTTTGTGGCTGAGGTGAAGCTCCACATTGGGGTCCTACATTCTGAGTGGGGTACATGTAGGGTCCTCCGTAATCTCCCAGCACAAATGGTCCTGGGTTTTCCATGGTTGTCCAGGCACAACCCGATGATTGATTGGAAAACTCAGGACATAGTCCAATGGAGTGGTTTCTGCCAGGACAATTGCTTAGGCACATGTGTGTCCGCCGTGACGCCCAGCCTTCCGGAGGCTTTGCAGGATTTCGCGGATGTATTCTCTGAGAGGGGTTGCTCAGAACTGCCTCCACATCGAGCCTATGACTGTGTGATTAGGTTAAAACTCGGGGCCAAATTACCTAAGGCCAGGATGTTTAATATTTCTGGTCCAGAGAGACAAGCTCTGAAAGACTACATCGCGGAGAGTCTGAGCAAAGGACACATCCGGCCTTCGTCCTCGCCTGTAGCAGCGGGGTTTTTCTTCATTAAGAAGAAAGATGGGGGTTACGCCCGTGTCTGGATTTCCGGGAGTTAAACCAGATTACGATCCGTGATCCCTACCCGATGCCTTTGATCCCTCATTTGTTCAACCAGGTGGCGGGGGCGAAGTGGTTTTCCAAGCTTAACCTCAGGGGGGCGTATAACCTCATAAGGGTCCGTCAGGGGGATGAGTGGAAGACGGCGTTTAACACTCCTGAGGGTCATTTTGAGAGCCTGGTTATGCCATTTGGGTTGACAACCGCGCCTGCTGTTTTCCAACATTTTATTAATGATGTATTTGCTCATGTCCTGGGGAAATTTGTGATTGCATACCTGGATGATATCCTCATTTATTCGAGCGACCGGGACACTCATTTAGAGCATGTCAGGCAGGTGTTACAGTTGCTCCGGGAGAATATGCTCTATGCTAAGCTGGAAAAATGCTTATTTATTGTTCAGGAGTTGCCTTTTTTGGTATATATTGTGTCCGCTGCAGGGTTTAAAATGGACACCGCAAAGGTGCAAGCGGTGCTGCAATGGGAAAGGCCTGATAATCTGAAAGCGCTCCAGCGGTTCCTTGGTTTTGCTAATTATTATAGGAAATTTATAAAACACTTTTCTACTATAGTCATACCGCTCACGGACATGACAAAAAAAGGTACCGATCTGGCTAGCTGGTCTGAGGTGGCGATACGTGCATTTGAGCGTCTGAAGAACAGTTTTGCTTCAGCCCCCATTCTGGTGCAACCGGACGTGTCTAAACCTTTTGTGGTGGAGGTTGATGCGTCTGAGGTGGGAGTGGGGGCAGTACTGTCACAAGGCTCGTCCTTAAGCGATATGCATCCATGCGCCTACTTCTCCAAGAAGCTGTTGCCGGCCGAACGGAATTATGATATCGGCAACAGGGAGTTGTTGGCCATCAAATTGGCTTTTGAGGAATGGCGACACTTCTTGGAGGGGGCGGCTCACCAGGTCACAGTCATCACCGACCATAAGAACCTGCTCTATCTGGAGTCGGCCAAGCGTCTGTCTCCTAGGCAGGCTCGCTGGGCATTGTTTTTTACACGTTTCAATTTTCTGGTGACTTACCGTCCCGGGGCTAAAAACACCAAGGCGGATGCCTTGTCTAGGTGTTTTCCGGGGGGAGAACCTCGAGAAGAGCCGGTACCCATCCTCCAGGAAGGTGTAGTGGTCTCGGCTCTCACGACTGAGGTAGAGGTGGAGATTGCCGAGGCCCAAGAGGAGGTACCGCCAGGACTTCCCGCCAACAAATCATTTGTACCCCTTCATCTTCGTCTTAAGGTGTTGAGGGAACACCACGACTCAGTACTGGCTGGTCATCCAGGGGTTAAGGGCACCTTAGAGCTGGTATAGCGTCATTTCTGGTGGCCCAAAATCCGGCAGGACGTGGTCTCGTACGTGGCAGCTTGCATCACGTGCGCTAGGGCCAAGTCGCCCCGAGCCCGTCCTGCTGGCATGCTACAGCCTCTGGGGGTACCCAATAGGCCATGGACAGAAATCTCCATGGATTTTATCACTGACTTGCCAGCCTCGGCGGGGAACACGGTCATCCTGGTGGTGGTTGACCGATTTTCAAAGATGGCGCATTTTCATAGAATCATAGAATCGTAGAGTTGGAAGGGACCTCCTGGGCCATCTGGTCCAACCCCCTGCTCAAAGCAGGATTCGCTAAATCATCCCAGTCAGATGTCTGTCCAGCCTCTGTTTGAAGACTTCCATTGAAGGAGAACTCACCACTTCTCGTGGCAGCCTGTTCCACTCATTGATCACTCTAACTGTCAAAAAGTTTTTTCTAATATCTAATCTGTGTCTCCTCCCATTCAGTTTCATCCCATTGCTTCTAGTCTTTCCTTGTGCAAATGAGAATAAAGTTGATCCTTCTACAATGTGACAGCCCTTTAGATATTTGTAGACAGCTATTAAGTCTCCTCTCAGTCTTCTCTTTTGCAAACTAAACATTCCAAAATCCTGCAACCTTTCCTCATAAGACAGGGTTTGCAGACCGGTCACCATTCTGGTCGCTCTTTTCTGAACTTGCTCCAGTTTGTTGATGTCTTTTTTAAAATGTGGTGCCCAAAACTGGACACAATATTCCAGATGAGGTCTGACCAAAGAGGAGTAGAGGGAAATAATGACTTCACGTGATCTAGACTGTATGCTTCTGTTAATACATCCTAGAATTGCATTTGCCTTTTTTGCTGCTGCATCACACTGTTGACTCATATTCAGTCTGTGATCTATTAGTATACCCAAGTCTTTTTCACATGTGCTGTCACTTAGCCCTATTCCTCCCATTCTATATATGCTTTTTCCATTTTTATTGCCCAGATGTAGTACTTTGCATTTCTCCCTGTTAAAAACCATTCTGTTAGTTGCTGCCCACTTCTCCAGTTTATTTAAATCTTTTTGAATCCTCTCTCTCTCTTCTCTAGTATTAGCTATCCCTCCTAGCTTTGTGTCATCAGCAAATTTAATCAGTTTACCCTCAATTCCTTCATCTAAATCGTTGATAAAGATGTTGAACAATACAGGGCCCAGGACAGAGCCCTGTGGTACCCCACTTGAGACATTCTTCCAACTGGATGTGCAGCCATTTACGACCACTCTTTGGGTCCGATCACTAAGCCAGTTATGAATCCACCTAACAGTTGCCTTGTCCATTCCATACTTAATCATTTTTTCAATAAGGATTGTATGAGAGACTTTGTCAAATGCTTTGCTGAAGTCAAGATATACTATATCTACAGCATTTCCTTGATCCACCCAATCAGTGATACCGTCATAGAAGGAAATTAAGTTAGTCTGACATGACTTATTAGTTACAAACCCATGCTGACTCTGTTTAATCACTTCATTCTTATCCAGGTATTGACATACATGTTGTTTAATAATTTGTTCAAAGATCTTTCCTGGTATAGAAGTCAGACTCACCGGCCTATAGTTACCTGGGTCCACCTTCTTCCCCTTTTTGAAGATAGGAACAACATTTGCTCTTCTCCAGTCTTCTGGCACTTCTCCTGTTCTCCAAGAATTTTCAAAGATTATAGAGAGGGGTTCAAAAATTTATTCTGCTATCTCCTTCAGTACTCTGGGGTGTAATTCATCTGGACCTGGAGACTTGAATTCATTTAGGCTAGCTAAGTGTTTCCTCACTATCTTTCTGTTTATAGATATCCTGGATTCTTCTATTCCCTTAATAGGACAGTGAATAACAGTTGATGTTACATTTCCTTTCTGAGAGAAAACAGATGCAAAATAGGAATTTAAAAGTTCAGCCTTCTCAACATCCTGTCTTACCAATTCATCATTTTCATCCTGTAAAAATCCTATAGCATCTTTGACTTTTCTTTTACTTTTGACATATCCCCAAAATCCTTTATTATTGCTTTTGACATCTCTTGCAAGCCTCAATTCATTTTCAGCTTTAGCTAATCTGATTTGTGCCCTGCAGGTTCTGCAGACAGCATTATATTCTTCTTTAGATATGCCTCCCTCTTTCCATTTTATAAACATTTTTTTCTTCCTTTTTAGCATGTGCTTAAGTTCTGTGTTCATCCATCCTGGATTCCTTAACTGCTTCCTATTCTTCCCTCTTTTCGGAATTGTTAACAACTGTGCTTTGAGAATTTCATTTTTCAAGATTTCCCATCCTTCCTGGACATTTTTGTCTTTAAGGATATCCAGCCATTGGATCCCTCCAATTCTCTTTCTGAATCCCTTAAAATCTGCCTTTCTGAAATCTAACCTTGACGTCTGAGTCTTCACAGGTCTTCCGCCTCTAGTTATCCAAAATTCTAAAATAGCATGGTCGCTACCTCCTAGGGTCCCAGCCACTTTTACCTCCTCAACCATTTCCTCCCTGTTTATAAGGATTAGATCCAAGGTAGCAGTTCCCCTTGTTTTCTCCCTTACCTTTTGGAAGATAAAGTTGTCAGCAAGAGAGGATAAGAATTTCCTTGACCTGTTAGTTTTGCCTGAGAGAGATTCCCAACAAATGTCTGGATAGTTGAAATCTCCCATGACAACTATGTCATATTTTTTGGAGAACTTGGCCATTTGATGCATAAAGAGTTCATCCATAGCTTCAGCTTGCACAGGCGGCCTGTAGTAAATGCCTACAATGGTGTCCTTTCCATTGTTCTGTCCTTGTATTCTTACCCAAACAGTTTCCACAGAACTCCCAGTCTCTGAAGCTTCAATCTCTGTGCAGATATACGCGTTTCTAACATACAATGCGACACCCCCTCCTCGTTTATCAAGTCTGTTTCTTGCAAATAAGTTGTATCCTTCTAGTCTTGTATTCCAATCATGTGTATTGTCCCACCAAGTTTCAGTGATTCCAATGACATCATATTTCTTTTCCTGTGTTAGTAGTTCCAATTCTCCTTGTTTGTTGCCCATGCTTTGTGCATTAGTATAGAAACATTTTAGTTTGTGATTGGTTTCTCTTTCTCCAATATTTTTATTAATTAGATTCTTTCGTCTTTGTTCTTCCTTTCCACTTCTAATAGCAGAGTTCTCAATAGCATTTGTCAGGTGTATGGCTTTTTCTGGTCTTTTGCTTCCCTTCCCATGTTGTTCTAGTTTAAAGCTCTCCTTACAAGTGTAGCAAGGCGACTTCCAAATACATGCTTACCAGTCTTCGTAAGGTGCACCCCATCTCTAGCAAGTAGTCCATCGTATAAGTAGTTCACTCCGTGATCCAGAAATCCAAATCGTTGCTGACGGCACCATCGACGTAGCCAGTTGTTCACCTGCAGAATCTTATTCCACCTCCTTGTTCCATGGCCATCCACTGGGAGGATGGAAGAGAAGACCACCTGCGCTCCCAGTTCTTTCACTTTCTTGCCTAAGTCTTCAAAGTCTCTGCAGATGGTTTCCAGGTCGTTTCTTGCAGTGTCATTTGTCCCCACATGTAGTAGCAGGAATGGGTAGTCATCTGTAGGTCTGAAGAGTCCTGATATCCTGTCAGACACATCTTTAATTTTTGCACCTGGAAGACAACACATTTCTCTTGAAGTTATATCCGGTCTGCAGATAGCGGCCTCAGTTCCTCTCAACAGGGAATCCTCCATGACCACCACTCTCCGTTTCTTCTTCACAACATTTTTCTTTCTCCATCCAGGAGGACTCTGAAGGCGTACAAGGTTGCTGCTTGTTGGCAAAGTCTTATCCTGATGTATTTCTTCATTGTTTTCCTGCGTGAGAGCCTGGTACTGGTTTCTGAGCAGTATGGGTGCTGACTGCCTCCTGATCCTCCTGCTTCTCTGGGTCACATGTCTCCATTCCTCTGTTTCTTCAGGTGCACTTCGAATTTCTTCTCTTTCTGTAACATGAAGAGATAATTCTGCTCTGTCCAAGAACTCTTCACCTTCCTTAATGATCTTCAACGTAGCTAACCTCTCTTCGAGATTTTGCAACTTTTCCTCCAACAGGGACACAAGCTTGCATTTGTGGCATGTGAAGTTTGGCTTTTCCACTGGTAAGTCTGTGAACATGTAGCAAGAAATGCAGCTCACCAAATGGCTCCTGGCCTCTTCCATCTTGAGATTTCTTAAAAACGATGAAAGATGAGCCCAAATTCCGATTTCCTCTTTTCAGCTGCAACGGCCAAAACCCAGTGATCGTTGAGCTCGCGGAGACTCTTCACTTATCCCAGAAGGCACTGGGAATATGCAAATGATCTCCTCAAGACTCTTCCCCTGGTTTTCCGATTTCCTCTTTTCAGCTGCAACGGCCAAAACCCAGTGATCGTTGAGCTCGCGGAGACTCTTCACTTATCCCAGAAGGCACTGGGAATATGCAAATGATCTCCTCAAGACTCTTCCCCTGGTTTTCCGATTTCCTCTTTTCAGCTGCAACGGCCAAAACCCAGTGATCGTTGAGCTCGCGGAGACTCTTCACTTATCCCAGAAGGCACTGGGAATATGCAAATGATCTCCTCAAGACTCTTCCCCTGGTTTTTGTGTCGTTGCCTTCCTTGCCCAATGCAAAGACGTTGGCTCAGGTGTTTGTGCAGGAGGTGGTCAGACTCCATCGGACATAGTATCTGATAGGGGAACTCACTTTGTGACGAGGTTTTGGAAAGCTTTTTGCTCACGTTTGGGGATCAAGTTGTCACATTCATCGGCGTTTCATCCACAGTCAAATGGTCAAACTGAGCGCATGAGCCAAAATCTGGAGCAGTATTTACGATGCTTTGTGTCCGACAACCAAGAGGAGTGGTCTACTTTCCTTCCTCTGGCCGAGTTCGCGTTAAATAATCACCGCCAAGAGTCATCGGGAGAGTCTCCGTTCTTTTGTGTTTACGGTCAACATCCTCAATTTTGTACCTTACGTCAGGGTGACTCGGGGGGTGTCCCGGAGGAGGACCAGCTAGGAGCTCAATTATCATCGGTCTGGAGGAGGGTGAAACAGCGATTGTTGAGCATGAGTGCGAGGTACAAACGGGTGGCTGACAGTAGACGCGTGCCAGGTCCGGACCTGTGTGTGGGTGAATGGGTGTGGTTAGCGACTAAAAACATAAAACTCAAAATTCCATCTTTAAAATTGGGTCCAAGGTTTATTGGGCCTTTTAAGATTGCTGCCATCATTAATCCAGTTGCTTATCGGTTGGAACTTCCTGCGGTATACAAGATACACAACGTGTTTCACAGGGCTTTATTGAAAAAGGTGGTAGGCTCTGTGGACACGACGCCGATGCCACCTCCGGTCATGGTGGATGGCGATTTAGAGTTTGAGGTCTCCAAGGTAGTGGACTCTTGAGTAGTGCGCCGTACTCTTCAGTATTTGGTACACTGGCGGGGGTATGGTCCGGAGGAGAGGTCTTGGGTACCAGCCTCGGACATACATGCGGATCGGCTGGTCAGTTCTTTTCACCGTCGTCATCCGGACAAGCCGAGTCCTATGAGTCTTGAGGGCCCTGGGGTCCCTCGTAGAAGACGGGGTACTGTCATGTCGGACGCTATTCACACCACAGCGTCCGGCAGGCAGAGGTAGTTTTACCTCCGTCCACTTGTCATGTTGGACGCTATTCACACCACAGCGTCCGGCAGGCAGAGGTAGTTCCACCTCCGTCCACTATAGCCTCAGTGGCGCCGGCTTGGTTTTCTCAGGCTATCGGGGGTTAATCTAGCTGGAGATCAGGTTGGATGTTTGGTCACGCCCACGGTCTTTAAATAGTCGTGCTGGCCTATGGGCGTCGCCGATTATAGCTTGTTTGTCTCCTCACTATTTGGAGGGTTAAGCTTAGGGCTGAGCAGGAGATAAGGAAAGGTTGGAGGCTCAGGCATTTGCACCATCAACAAAAACCCTGGGTTGAGGGTCAGACAGGGTTTCCCCTAGTTAAAGGGACACCACAGGGGCCCCGGGTATTTCAGCCTTAGTTGACCTAAGCCCCGCGTGACACCATCACCACCACCACCATCATCACCATCACCAACCCCCTCTCAGTCCGCCATGTCCACCGCTAGTTCCACCATATGCAGCTCTCAAGTCCAGCTCACCCTAGCAGAGACTCTGAGTAGGACAAGAAAGTACTTATCCTCTCATCCGTGTACACTGGCTTTGAACGCCTACATTGCCCAACTGATCTCATTAGAGATGATGCCCTTCCACTGTCCCACGCTATGACCTACCCAGTCGGCACTTCTTTTCTAGAAAAGCCATCCCTGCCCTCCACCTGCATGTGAAAGACCGCATTGTCCATGCACTCAAGCAATCAGTGAGTGGAAAGGTGCACCTCACAACAGATGCATGGGCCAGTAGACATGGCAAGGACCGTTACATGTCCATCACTGTGCACTGGGTAAATGTGGTGGATGCAGGGTCCACAGGGGACAGCGGCAGTGGGACAGTGCTGTCTAGCCCATGGTATAGGCAACAGTTAGCTGAAGGCATTTGACCCTCTGCCTCCTCCTCCTCCAGAAGCGAAAGCTCATCGACAGAGCGCAGTCGCACGAGCACTCCATCTGCAGCTGCCAGTGTTGCACACGAGGTGTCACACTGTCGAACAGCTAGTGGTAAGCATCAGCAGGCTGTTTTAAAGATGATGCCTTTGGGCGACAACAGACACACCGCAGAGGTACTGGCCGACTACTTGCCGCGAGAAACTGAGTCATGGCTGGGCAGTCTACATCTTGAGCCAGGCAAGGTAGTCAGTGATAACGGACGTAATTTTGTGACAGCCATAGCCCTGGCAAAACTCAGACACATACCTTGCTTGGCTCACACCTTGAACCTGGTGGTGCAGTGCTTCATAAATAATTATCCGGAGTTACCAGCCCTGCTCCGTAAGGTGTGAAGACTCTGCTCACTCGCCCGTAGACTCCAGTCGTATGCAGAGGCTACAGCGATCGCTCCACCTCCCCAAGTGCCGCCTAATCATAGACGTTGCAACAAGGTGGAACTCCACCATGCACATGGTTGAGAGGCTGTGCAAACAGGCAGGCAGGCTGTAATGCATTTGTGGGAGGATACACAGTTAGGCAGTTTGAGGGCAGACATTGAGTTGTCGGGTGTGCAGTGGTCAAAGTTGAAAGACCTCTGTAAAGTGTTTTGAGGAATGCGCATGGCTGGTAAGCGCAGGCGATGCCATCATAAGCATGAGCATCCCACTTATGCGTCTGCTCATGCAAACTTTGACACACATTAAGGATCAGGTGTCTGCAGCGGAGGAGGAGGAGGGAAGCCTTGATGACAGTCAGGCATTGTCTGCTCAGGCAACTGTCCTGGACGAGGTGGAGGAAGAAGAGGAAGAGGAGGAGGAGAAGGATGAAGGGGATGATTATTTTCGGGAGGAAGATGCTTCTCAGGGGGCAAGAGAAAATGTTGGATTGCCAAGGTCAGGTACAGGGTTTGTGCGTGACTGGAGGGATGTGGATTTGGCAGAAAGTGCTCCTCCACCCACCACTGGCAGTGCATCATTGATACCTGGAACATCGGCCCACATGTGTGATTATCTCTTGCAGATCCTAAAAAGGGACCCCCGCATTGCCAAAATTATGAAGGATGACGATTACTGGTTGGCCAGCATCCTCGATCCACGCTATAAAGGCAAATTACAGAACATCATGCCACAGGAGATCCTAGAGCTAACATTGGTGAACAAAGAAGCAACTCTGGTAAATTGTTTGTTAGAGGCATTCCCAGCACACAGCAGCGGTGCAGGTTCTACCACGAGCCGTACTGGGCAACATGGAAGAGGTGTTCGTGGTGCACAGCCAAAGTGGCGTTGGAGACAGGGGTTTCATGACCATGTTGTGGACTGATTTTTCGAGTACTGCTCACACGACTGGTAATACTGAATCGATTGCAACAGACAGGAGGCAGCAGTTGTCAACTATGGTTCAAAATTACCTCTCCTCCCCTATCGATGTTCTCCCTCACAGTTCATTCCCCTTTGACTACTGGGCCTGTAAAATGGACACCTGGCCTGAATTGGCACAATATGCCTTACAGGAGCTCGCTTGCCCTGCTGGTAGTGTGCTATCAGAAAGAGTCTTCAGTGCTGCTGGATCAATCCTGACAGAAAGAAGGACCTGACTGTCAACCCAAAATGTAGGTGATCTCACCTTCATTATAATGAACCATGCCTGGGTTTCAAAGGATTTTGTACCACCTTCCCCTGATGACACATAGGTTGCCAGCAAAGTGGCTCGCTTTGTCCTCCTCTTCCTCCGACTTCTCCAATTCCTCCATTTTCAGCTGCTGAACGTCCAGCCTACACCTCAACATATGCCAGTTTTTCCACCTCCCTAACTGGCTGTACCCCCCCCCACAACTTTAGCCAAATAACCCCCAGTTTTCAATGCGTTACTATTAGAGTTGAGCATTCCGATACCGCAAGTATCGGGTATCCGCCGATACTTGCTGTATCGGAATTCCGATACCGACATCCGATATTTTTTCAATATCGGGCACGGGCATCGGAATCGGAAGTTCAAAGTTGATTGACAGCCGAAATGACGTCATCATGATGCGCGGTGTGTGCGCATCATGATGCGCCGTCATTTCGGGCCTTCCGGGGGTCTCTGCCGGCCTGCCGGGGGGCTGTGACGGCCTGCCGGGGGGCTGTGTGGACTGCCCGGGGTCTGTACCGGCCTGCCGGGGGGCTGTGCCGGCCTGCCGGTGGTCTGTGCACCCTGTGGGGGTCTGTACCGGCCTGCCGGGGGGCTGTGCTGGCCTGCCGGGGGGCTGTGCAAAAGCTGCGTGGGAACTTTCTCACACAGCAATGTCAAAAGTGAGACTAGGGACTATTTTTTTTTTTAAGTGGCGGAGGAATACAGTGCGGAAGGATACCTACCTTCCGTCATTGGATTCCTGCAGCCCGTAGAGAGCGGCAGCATCAGCTGATGCTGCAGTTCTCTACCCAAGATCGTCGTGGGACACACTCGTGGACTGCTTCGGATCATGGGTGAGTATTTTTGTGGTTTGTTATGTTAATATTTATTCCGTAAAAGACAATGGCTTCGGAGAACAATGTGACAAGTATTGGTAAGTATGTTACTCTATGTTATATGTACTGTATGTCTATGTATGTATTGTATGAATGTATTGTATGTAGCATGCATGTAGTATGTATGTAGTATGTATGTAGCATGTATGTAGTATGTATGTAGCATGTAGTATGTATGTAGCATGCATGTAGTATGTATGTAGTATGTATGTAGCATGTAGTATGTATGTAGCATGCATGTAGTATATATGTAGTATGTATGTAGTATGTATGTAGCATGTAGTATGTAGCATGCATGTAGTATGTATGTAGTATGTAGTATGTATGTAGCATGTAGTATGTATGTAGCATGCATGTAGTATATATGTAGTATGTATGTAGTATGTATGTAGCATGTAGTATGTAGCATGCATGTAGTATGTATGTAGTATGTAGTATGTATGTAGCATGTAGTATGTATGTAGCATGCATGTAGTATATATGTAGTATGTATGTAGTATATATGTAGCATGTAGTATGTATGTAGCATGTATGTAGTATGTATGTAGTATGTATGTAGTATGTATGTAGCATGCATGTAGTATATATGTAGTATGTATGTAGTATGTAGCATGCATGTAGTATATATGTAGTATGTATGTAGCTTGCATGTAGTATGTATGTAGTATGTATGTAGTATGTATATAGTATGTAGCATGTATGTAGTATATATGTAGTATGTATGTAGCATGCATGTAGTATGTATGTAGTATGTATGTAGCATGTATGTATTTATGTAGCATGCATACAGTATGTATGTAGCATGCATGTAGTATGTATATAGTATGTATGTAGTATGTAGTATGTATGTAGCATGTAGTATGTATGTAGCATGCATGTAGTATATATAGTATGTATGTAGTATGTATGATGCATATATGTAGTATGTATGTAGTATGCATGTAGCATGCATGTAGTATATATGTAGTATGTATGTAGCATGTAGCATGTATGTAGCATGCATGTAGTATATATGTAGCATGTATGTAGCATGCATGTAGTATATATGTAGCATGTAGTATGTATGTAGCATGCATGTAGTATGTATGTAGTATGTATGTAGCATGCATGTAGTATATATGTAGCATGTAGCATGTATGTGGTATGCATGTAGTATATATGTAGCATGTAGTATGTATGTAGCATGCATGTAGTATGTATGTAGTATGTATGTAGCATGCATGTAGTATATATGTACTATGTATGTAGCATGTAGTATGTATGTAGCATGCATGTAGTATGTATGTATGTAGTATTTTATTTATTTATTTTTTTTTTACATTTAACACATTAGCCGGATGATGGGACTACTACTGTCCCATCATTGGCTAATGTGTCAATCACTGTCATGGTAGCAGGCATCGCCCGATGGGACTTGTAGTCCCATCGGACGATGCCTGCACAGACTACCGGAGCCTGCACAAACCCCCCGGCAGGCCGGCACAGCCCCCCCGGAGCCTGCACAGCCCACCGGCAGGCCGGCACAGCCCCCCGGCAGGCCGGTACAGACCCCCACAGGGTGCACAGCCCCCCGGCAGGCCGGTACAGAACCCCACAGGGTGCACAGACCACCGGCAGGCCGGCACAGCCCCCCGGCAGGCCGGTACAGACCCCGGGCAGTCCACACAGCCCCCCGGCAGGCCGGCACAGCCCCCCGGCAGGCCGGCACAGCCCCCCGGCAGGCCGGCAGAGACCCCCCGGAAGGCCCGTACAGACCCCCGAGAGGCTGTACAAGGGCAGGAAAGGGTTTTTCCAATTCCGATACCGGAAGTCTCATAGACTTGAATGGGACTTCCGGTATCGGCATCGGCGATACCGATACTTTTTTTAAAGATCGGCCGATCCATTCCGATCCGATATTTTGAAGTATCGGACGGTATCGCTCAACTCTAGTTACTATTATTATAAAGTAAATTAAGGTTGACAAGCTTAAGTAATAAGAATTGATGTTGTTGCCATTGAAATGGGCACTGTAGGTGTGTTTACTATCCTCCACTCACTGCCGACTTTTATTCCCCATTGACTTGCATTGGGGTCGGGTTTCGGTCGGAACTCCGACTTTTGCCGATAGTCAGCCGATTTCGTTCGACTCGACTTTTGGTAAAGTCGGGTGGTTCGAAACCCGACTCGACCCACCCGGAGGCAAAGTCGCTCATCTCTAGTATTAACTAATTTGGGATTTATCATCAATTAATATACAACACTTTTGTTCAATTATACATATAATTTTGTTGCCAGTATACAAGCCATTTATCATGGTTCCATGTCTCAGTGTGTCTGGGATGCAGCTACTGACAACTCAGCCATCCAGTTTGGTACAGGGGTGTGCTGAAGCTGTCAGTACTTTGACAGCTCAGTCATCCAGTCTGATGCAGGTGCGTACTGAGCTGTATGTGTGTTGACTGACAGCTTGGCAATCCAAGACTGAGAGGCGCTGGCTGTCTACAGGGGTTCGTTGTCCCAGGTGATTGCTAAGCTACTTAACTGAGCTGTTAGTCCCAGACCTCTGCCAGATGCACATTCAGTTACCCCTTCTGCTCTGATCCACTGTCCTCCTTGTATTCTGACTTCAGAACGTTACCTGACTACACTTTTGTCTCTTCCATCTGTTTATGACGTACCTTCCTGGCTTTTGACCTTATACTTCTTGACTATCCCATCTCACAGCTTGGATGTGAAATGTGATTCAATGTCACACCATGACTACAGCTTTGGGCATTATTGTGAGGACACAGACAGCTTGGAAAGATTAACATTAGCTTAAAAATGTTGGAAAAGAGGGCCCCAACATGTTTAATCACTGATCTTGTGTCTTTAGGGTAACAGGACTACTGCCAATCTTCTGTAGAGGAAATTTGTTCATAAAATTTTAAAACTATGTTATCTTTTTTTCCAGTCTGTGTTCACAAATGTGCACAAAAATGCAGGCATTGTGGTTACTTGTTCACAGATGCTTTAACCCCTTTCTGACATGAGACGTACTATCCCGTCCATGGGACCCGGGCCCCTATGCCCATGGACGGGATAGTACGTCTACCGCGATCAGCGGCGCCCACGTGGTGAGCGCCGCTGATCGCGGCCGGGTGTCAGCTGATTATCACAGCTGACACCCGGCACAGTGTGTCAGGGGCGGTCACGGACCGCCCCCGACACGTTAACCCCTTGCACACCGCGATCAAACATGATCGCGGTGTACCGGGGGTTAAAGGGAAACATCGGCAGGGAGGGGGCTCCCTCCTTGCTTCCCTGAGCCCCCCACGGCAGCGCAATGTGCAGCGCTGCTGCGGGGGGATCCTTTCCTGCAGGCCCCCGAATCCAAGATGGCGACGGGGGCCTTCGGGGGCCTGCAGGAAGCTGGCTTCCTCAGTGCCTGCAAAGCGCAGGCATGAGGAAGCCTTTCTGCAGTGCCTGTGACAGATTGCTGATCTGTCACAGTGATCTGTGATGTGACAGATCAGCGATCTGTCACAGGACAGTGATGTTCCACCTGGGGCTATTTAATAAAGTAAAAAAAAAATTAAAAAAAATGTTAAAATAAATTTAAAAAAATCGCCAAATGAATTAGAAAAAAAAAAAATATTCCCCCAAATAAATCCATTTTTTAGAAATAAAAAAAACCAATAAAAGTACACATATTAGGTATCGCCGCGTCCGTAACGACCCGCCCTATAAAACTGTCCCATTAGTTAACCCCTTTAGCGAACCCCTTAAAAAATAAAAATAAAAAACGAAGCAAAAAATAATGATTTATTATCATACCGCCAAACAAAAAGTGTAATAACGCGCGATCAAAAAGACACATATAAATATCCATGGTACCGCTGAAAACGTCATCTTGTCCCGCAAAAAACGAGCCGCCACACAGCATCATCAGCGAAAAATAAAAAATTTATAGCTCTCAGAATAAAGCGATGCAAAAATAATTATTTTTTATATAAAATAGTTTTCATTGCATAAAACCGACAAAACATAAAAAAACGACCTAAATAAGGTATCTCTGTAAGCGTACTGACCCGAAGAATAAAACCGCTTTATCAATTTTATCGCACGCGGAACTGTGTAAACACACCCCCCCAAAAGAAATTCATGAAACGCTGGTTTTTGTTCATTCTGCGTCCCAAAAATCGGAATAAAAAGTGATCAAAAAATGTCATGTGCCCGAAAATGGTACCAATAAAAACGTCAACTCGTCCCGCAAAAAATAAGACCTCACATGACTCGGTGGGTCAAAAATACGGAAAAATTAGAGCTATCAATATGTGGTGATGCAAAAACTATTTTTACAATAAAAAGCGTCTTTTAGCGTGTGACAGCTGCCAAACATAAAAACCGCCATAAATAGTAAATCAAACCCCCCGTTATCACCCCCTTAGTTAGGGAAAAATAATAAAATAAAAAAATGTATTTATTTCCATTTTACCATTAGGGTTAGGGTTAGGGCTAGGGTTAGGGCTTGGGTTAGGGTTAGGGTTAGGGTAGGGCTAGGGTTAGGGTTAGGGTTAGGGTTAGGGCTAGGGTTAGGGTTAGGGCTGAGATTAGGGTTAGGGGTGTGTTGGGGTTCGGGTTGGAGTTAGAATTGGGGGTTTCCACTGTTTGGGCACATCAGGGGCTCTCCAAATGCAACATGGCGTCTGATCTCAATTCCAGCCAATTCTGAGTTGAAAAAGTCAAATGGTGCTCCTTCCCTTCCAAGCTCTGCCATGCGCCCAAACAGTGTTTTACCCCCACATGTATCAGCCTACTCAGGTCAAATTGCAAAACAATTTTTGGGGTCCAATTTCTCCTGTTACCCTTAGGAAAATAAAAAATTGGGGGCAAAAATATCATTTTTGTGGAAAAACAGGATTTTTTTATTTTCATGCCCGAGCGTTATAAACTTCTGTGAAGCACTTGGGGGTTCAAAGTGCTCACCACACATCTAGATAAGTTCCGTGGGGGGCCTAGTGTCCAAAATGGGGTCACTTGTGGGGAGTTTCAATAGTTTAGGTACATCAGGGGCTCTCCAAACGCACATGACACCCGCAGACCATTCCATCAAAGTCTGCATTCCAAAATGTCACTGCTTCCCTTCCGAGCCCCGACGTGTGTCCATACAGTAGTTTTCTCCCACATATGGGGTGTCAGCGTACTCATGACAAATTGGACAACAACTTTTGGGGTCCAATTTCTCCTGTTACCCATGGGAAAATAAAAAAAATTGGGGACTAATTGATCATGTTTGTGGAAAAAATACGATTTTTTTATTTTCATGCCCGGGCATTATAAACTTCTGTGAAGCCCTTGGGGGGTTCAAAGTGCTCACCACACATCTAGATAAGTTCCTTAGGGGGTCTCATTTCCAAAATCGGGTCATTTGTGGGGGGTTTCCACTGTTTAGGTACATTAGGAGCTCTCCAAAGGCAACATGACACCCGCAGAACATTCCCTCAAAGTCTGCATTCCAAAACGTCACTACTTCCCTTCCGTGCCCCGACGTGTGTCCATACAGTAGTTTTCTCCCACATATGGGGTGTCAGCGTACTCAGGACAAATTGGACAACAACTTTTGGGGTTCAATTTCTCCTGTTACCCTTGGGAAAATAAAAACATTGGGGACTAATTGATCATGTTTGTGGAAAAAATACGATTTTTTTTTATTTTCATGCCCTGGCATTATAAACTTCTGTGAAGCCTTTGGGGGTTCAAAGTGCTCACCTCACATCTAGATAAGTTCCTTAGGGGGTCTAGTTTCCAAAATGGTGTCATTTGTGGGGGGTTTCCACTGTTTTGGTACATCAGGGGTTTTCCAATCGCGACATGATGTCCGATCTCAATTCCAGCCAAAAACGTCAAATGGCGCTGCTTCCCTTCCGAGCTCTGCCATGCGCTCAAATAGTGGTTTACCCCCACATGTGCGTACTCAGGACAAATTGCACAATAACTTTTAGGGTCCTGTTACCCTTGGGAAAATAAAAATTGGGGTGAAAAGATCATTTTTGTGGAAAAAATATGATTTTTTAATTGTACTGCTGTACGTTATAAACTTCTGTAAAGCCCTTGTGGGTTCAAAGTTCTCACCACATATCTAGATAAGTTCCTTGGGGGGTCTAGTTTCCAAAATTGGGTCACTTGTAGGGGGTTTCCACTGTTTAGGTACATCAGGGACTCTCCAAACGTGACATGGCATCCGATCTGAATTCCAGCCAATTTTGCATTGAAGAAGTCAAACGGCGCTCCTTCCATTCTGAGCTCTGCCATGCGCCGAAACAGTCGTTCCCCCGACATATCAGGTATCAGCGTACTCAGGACAAATTGCACAATAACTTTTGCAGTCCAATTTCTCCTGTTACCCTTGGTAAAATAAAAAAAATTGAACCTGAAATATTTTTTTTGTGAAAAAAAGTTAGATGTTCATTTTTTTTAAATATTCAAAAAAATTCCTGTGATGCACCTAAAGGGTTAATAAACTTCTTGAATGTGGTTTTGAGCACCTTAAGGGGTGCAGTTTTTAGAATGGTGTCACTTTTGGGTATTTTCTATCATATAGACCCCTCAAAGTGACCTCAAATGTGATGTGGTCCTAAAAATAAAATGGTGTTGTAAAAATGAGAAATCGCTGGTCAACTTTTAACCCTTATAACTTCCTAACAAAAAAAATTTTGGTTCCAAAATTGTGCTGTTGTAAAGTAAACATGTGGGAAATGTTAGTTATCAAGTTTTTTGTGTGCTGTATCTCTGTGATTTAAGGGCATAAAAATTCAAAGTTGGAAAATTGCGAAATTTTCCAAATTTTCACCAAATTTCCTTTTTTCCCCACAAATAAACGCAAGTTATTTGAATGAAATTTTACCACTAACATGAAGTACAATATGTCACGAGAAAACAGTGTCAGAATCACCAGGATCCATAGAAGCGTTCCAGAGTTATGACCTCATAAAGGTACAGTGGTCAGAATTGTAAAAATTGGCCCGGTCATGAACGTGCAAACCACCCTTGGGGGTGAAGGGGTTAAATACTGGACAGGCAATGTGCATCTGGGTTAGTTTATTAATTTTTCACCGATTAACATTTGTCTTCTTTCCACCATATTAACTATGTAACTATCTAAATGGCCCTTTTTTCCTGCTTCGGCTGCACAGTTTTCTCCACAGTCAGCAGGTTGTCATTTCCAACAAGCTCTATAAACATAACACATTTACATGTAATGACTAAGATTCAAGCATTGGCTTTCACTGAACACCATCAGCATGGCTTGGGTTGCCAGCGCCAAGGAGAAAACAAGTATGATATGCACCAAAACTGTATACCGTTAGCACTCCTTGAGCCCTTTCTGCCAGTCCAGTATTTAATCCAAGTGACTACACCACTTCTGAACAAATCTCAGAAACATTCTTTACACTTTATTTTTTCTTTTGATTTTCATTATTGAGACTTAACAAAACTCGGTCCAGTCTATGAGGCACGTTTTACACATACTGTACGTGGGCATCCATTCCTGATTTAGTGGTAAAACCTGGTGTTGGTTGGCAACATTAAATACATTGAGCAGCTCTGTAAAAGTTTTAACACTTGCACCTACAATAATTTAACATACACCTTCAGCAGTGTGTAGAGACACTGAACCAAAGGGATGGTTGTCATTTAAACAAATTGAAAATATCTTCATAGCCAAAGTTAGTGCTACACCAGTAGAGAAAAATGGTGATCCACTTCAGTTTTTTCTGAAATGCTAGCTGGGGGTTCACCACAAGGAGGCAGAACATATTTGATTGGGACTCACTCTAACCTAGGTAACCATGTTCACAGCTATGGAGGTGCACACGAATTTTAGTGTGTATAGTGGGCACTTCAACAGATGACAATACTGTTAGTACATAAAAACTCGCTATACAAAGACCAAGAACAATATTACTAGCATACAGCATTCATATAGAGTAGGTAGATACCAGTCCTGCAGGCTATGTAAGAGATTACAGTACAATTACGTATAACGATTCACAGGTGACCTCTTCTCTTATGGAGACCAACATACCAACTTCTGTCAGTCACAATTCATCATCAGAGTTTACAACACACACTCACATTTCTCTAACATTATCCCCACCTACTGCCAAAGTGCACAAAGTCTCCATTATGTTGATATTCCAATGCTGAGCCTGTTGGTGCCCTTTTTATCCCTTTTACTGCACCTTTGTGGTGCCCCCAGGAGTATGGTCACCACAGTGGCATTACCTTCCTCCTAGGGAGTGTGATGTCATGCTTGGAAGCAATGAAGGGTCTCTCTATCAGTTAAACACAACACACAGCACAGTTCCCACTCCAGGCCAGCAGAGTGAGTTCTGAACCAAAACTGGGGGAGGAGCTGCTCTCTGGGGGCCAGGAAGGGGAAATTAGTTAGTTCGTGTGAGGAGGGAAACCTGTGTGGATGTGAGGAGACGAACTGGAGGATTGAGCAGAGTTCAGGCTCACTTCTAGCTGTAGCGCATGGTCTGCAGTCCGGTCTCCAAGGTTGTACGGATACTGATGTTCCTGCAGCAGAAACCGTAGGAATAAGAAGCTGTAAATGCTCTGTTTCCACATAAGACTCGGAGGCACAACAGCAACATGTGAGCCAGAAGAAGGATGCTACAGCTATCTGCCATACGAGGGAGTTCTAAAAGAGAACAAGCAAGTGGAACTTCAGTGTAACACAGTACTGCAAGTACCTCAGAAAGCGCTAGAAAGGAGACTACACAACCCAACTGCATAGAGAGATTCCGAAGTTGCTTCCAAGTGGGCCAGCCTCTGTTCCATCTGTAATCTGGACCCTGGACTGCACTTACAAAGCACAGTAAAGGTAACGGAAACTGCACCCTGTTGTGTCATTGCATTCTTCCTGCAAACCCTCCAGCACTGCTACATCTCTGTGCCAGACACTACACCCTCTTCCTCAATTCCTATTACCACTGCCCTGGGACCACAGCTCCTCCTGTGGGGAGCTATTACATCTTGCTGCCTTATACCATCTGTCCCAGAGGATCTGCCTGCAGCGTCGGCTTAACCCCTTTCATTGCCGATCACCACAGGTGGCGTCACGTATCATCCATTTATAAACTTTAATCAGCCACGCTCAACCCCTTTTACATGGGTGCCCAGGGCCACAGACTGGGTCACCACTGCTGTGACAATCCCCTCTGAGATACTGGCCCGGTACCGAGTACCCCACTGCCCTGGCGGGAGATCCACCATCGTGTAGCACAGAAAACGTATTCCTTTCCGTTTCCCACATAGTAAAAATGCCCAACAATGTGCCCATACATAACATTAATGAGCCTTTTGTGCCATCTAAATGGTAAAATTGCCCCTTAAAATATTAATGGTTTTTGTGAGCACTCTGGAAGTAATAATGGTTTTTGTATTTTCTATAGAAAGCAATAATGCCTCCTGTGTACACCTGCTACTGTTATAATATTCTGGGTGTCCTGTGAGACAGTAATGGAAATCATTTGCAAATGCAGTTTTTAGGGATGAGCGAATGTGCTCAGTGATACTCGGTTATCACTCAAGTATCATGGTGCTCTTATGTACTCAGGGAGTATTGGGCAGTGCTCTATGTGAAGCTCGAATCTCCACCCTGGATTTTTGGTGCCTGTTGCACAGTGAATAAGCATGCGGGGATTGCCTGTGCCTCACTGTAATAGCCATCTAGGTTGTGGCATTAATGTGATTGGCTGGCCGTGTGAGATTATGAGGGTTATAAAAAAACAGAAGTTGCCCGCCTCGGCACACTGACGCCATTGCACAGTTCTGCGACACTTCTTCATACTGGAGGGAGGCAGTGCTTGTCTAGGCCTGTGTGTGCACAGTATAATGAATCATAGGCCTGTAGTGTTGATACGGGTTCTGAAGCTGAGCCATCATACTAACAGCCTTTTTAAGGGCTAATCATTTGCTTTACTGTTTGGATCACATACATTCTGCATTTAGTCTAGGGAGGGAGAGAGTCGCAAGAGAAAGGAGAGTGGCTGCATTTTTTTGTGGGGGAGGGTGAAAAAATTGATTATGTTTTGATTCATCAAGTATTACGTGTTTTGTGTCACATTTTTCTGTTATATAAGATTCCAAAAAGGTGTAAACAAAATTAGCTGGATTGCATTTCTCACACATGCATTATTCTGTCGTCTGGGGTACATTTCTGTGAATATATCTAACACTACAAAAAATTGACTGGATTGCAGTTCCCTTCCTAGCCACAAGCGCTTGTCCACATGGTAGTTGTTAACTGGACAATCTCAGTAACCAATTTGGTTAGCACACGGGTGATGTTCCTGGACACGTGCTGGTAGAAGGCGGGGACACCACAACAGGAAAAAAGTGGCGGCTGGGGACCAAGTAATGAGTGATGGCTGCCCCCTGAGTCTGCTGAAATCCTGTGTGTCTACCAGCCTAAATGGCAACATTTCCACGGCAAACAGCCTAGAAATGTGCCCGTTTAGCATTTGGTCCTGTGGGTGGGTGGTTGGGAAGTTTCTTTTTTGTTCCAAGGCTTGGGGTGGGGAGAACTGAATGCTGGGCTGGGGCAAAGACTTGGAATTGCCTGATAATGGTAAGTCAGAATGTGCAAGGATAGGTGCAAGGAAGGAGGCATCTGCACCAGTGTTTTTGACAGGGCATTTGGAACCACCTAGCACAAGGGAAGAGGCAGTGGTGTCACTTGATGGCACTAATCGTGAATCCAGACATTTAGCCCACTGAGTCTGGCGCTTAGATGACATGTGCCTGATCATGCTGGTGGTGATTAGATTCTTAGGCTAAGTGCACACGTACCGGAACTCTCGCGGAAATTACCGCGAGAATTCCGGAATTCCAGTCCGCGGGAAAATCGCATTTTAAATTCCCGCGATTTTCCCGCGGAAAACTAGCATTTTGCAAGCGTAATTAGCTTGCAAAATGCTAGCGTTTTCCAAGCGATCTGTAGCATCACTTGGAGAACTGATTGACAGTGCCTATGCGGCATCAGTAGTAAAAGATAGAATGTAAAAAAAAAATAAAAAACGGTTTTATTCTCACCCTCCGACGTCCCGCGCATCCGTTCCCAGTAATCCTTTGCGAAAATGCCCGCGATGACGTCAGTTCTCGCGGGATCACGACGTCTCGCGGTAATTCGCGATGACGTCGCGCGAATGACCGCGAGACTTCGCGATCCCGCGAGAAGGGACGTCATCGCGAGCATTTTCGCAAAGGACTACTGGGAACGAGAGCGTGAAGAGAAGCGGGAAGGCTGCGCGGGACGCCGGAGGGTGAGAATAACAATATTTTTTATTTTTAAATTCTATTTTTTACAGGGATATGGTACCCAAAGCCCGGAGGACAGTCTCCTCTCCTCCGGACCGTGGGTACCATCCGCAAATGTTCTGCTTACTTTCCGCATGGTGTGCACAGCCACATGCGGGAAATAAGCGGAACAATGCATTCCTATGGGTGCGGGATCGTCGCGATTCCGCAAATTAATGAGCATGCTGCGGTTTTTACCGCAAAGCGATTCCGCCGCGGTAAAAACCGCAGCATTAGCACAGCATTGCGGAATCCCATAGGAATGCATGGGATGCTTATTTTTCGCGTTTTCGCAGCAAAATCGCGCGGTTAAAACCGCCACGGAAACGCGAAAAAAACGCCACGTGTGAACTCAGCCTTAGTGGTCAGGCCCCTGCTGACCTTTGCATGGCACAGTTTGCAAATGGCCATTTTGTTTGTCTCAGAACTCTCCTTAAAAAAGTCCCAGACTAAGTAACACGTAACTCTTGGATGGAGAAATTCAGGAGTGTCTCGTCTTCTCCCTCTGGTCACCTAACTGCCTCTTCCTGTCTGCTTCGGTGTTGCCGATCTCTCTCCCCCTCAACGTTGCTGGCTTCACTTTGCATGCCAGTTTCGCAGGTTGGGTTGGGGTCTTTGTCATCCACCACCTGGTTCTCCTGACTTTGTGTTTTAACAAGACTTGGCGGCAACTGTGTCTCATCATCATCTTCCTCCTTAGCCAAAACATGCCATTCCCCACCATTATCTTCTTGTAGCCGTGGCTGCTCTATGTTTTGTGCATCACTAAACAGCATGTCCACTCCTCTTGTCCCTCTTTGAGCATGCAGGTTGAGAGGCTGCTTTCAAGAAAAGCTGATGTAAAGAGCTCCTCTGAGTGTCCTAGTGTGGGATCATTAATCTCCTGAGACTCAACATGGTGGGAGGAAGGAGGATCAGCGTGAAGATTGAATTGATCCACATGGTAGGAAGACTGGTTAGCGCTGCCAAGCCTGCGGGAAGCATTATCTGCTATACAACCGACCACCTGTTTGCACTGCTGTGGCTTCAGATTTGGTGTACCGTGCTTCCCTGCAAAGAGGGACAGGAACCTCTGCGTTGTGGATGGACGTGTCCTCAGCATCTGCATGCACCATAATCAGCACTTCCACTTCCCTGTCCCTTACTGCACGCCTTATGCATTTTATAATTGCTAGGTCTCTTGACACCAAGTAAGTTTTTTAAAAAAGAAAAAAATTGGTCACCTGCAGCAATCAAAAACGATTTTGGGAGTTTGGTACAACCGCAATGTGACAGAATGCAAAAGTGTATGGATGACAATCAAATTCTATCCAGAAAAATGTTTTGATGCTTTTTTGGAATGTTATATGCCACAGAAATGTACCACAAAGCATGAAATACTGTATGGGTGAGAAATTTAACCCAGCAACATTTTGAAATGCTTTTTTTGAGTGTTATATAGTATATTACAGGAATGTACCCCAGACCACGCAATACTGTATGGCTGAGAAATTTAAAAATGAAAATTTTTTAAGGTTTGTTTCTGGATGATACATCACAGAAATGTACCACAGACCACAGAATAGTGTATGAGTGATCACTGTAATCCAGCCAATTTTTTCAGTGATTTTTGAAGTGTTAAATATCACAGATATGTACCACAGAATAGTGTATGGGTGAGAAATGTAATCAAGCTAATTTTTTTAATGCTTTGTGGGAGTATTATATATCACAGAAATGTACCACAGACCACGTAATACTGTATGGCTGAGAAATTTAAGCCTGCAATGCCTTCTTTTAGTTTTTTAGATTACGAAAATGTACCCCAGATCACGAAATAGTGTATGGATGAGATCTGTAATCTGGCCAATATTTTTTTTTATAGTGTTATGTAATATCACAGAAATGTATCCCAGACCTTGGAATAGTGCATGGGTGAGAAATGTAATTTGTGTAACGCTATTTTTGAGTGTTAGATATCACAGAAATGTACCACAGACCATGTTAAACTGTATGGCTGAGAAATGTAAGCCTGCAAAAATGTTAACTTTTTTCTCGTTATATAGAACAAAGAAATGTACCCCAGACAACGTAATACTGTCTGGGTGACAAATTTATCCCTGAGAAATTTTTAAACATTTCTTTGGAGTGTTTTATATATATATATATATATATATTCTCTATATTAATTGCCCCAGAACACAGGATCGTGTATGTGTAAGTAATTTAACAATGAGATGTAACAGCACCACCACCACCACCACCGGTGTCACTGAGCATCTCCACACCATTCCAAGGAAGTGTTCAGATTTCTAACCCCAAACCCTTGAGAGAAAGAGGAAATACCCCATAACCACCCACAAGCCTTGGTCCTGAATGACAGTATTTCCAAATTCCTGGTCTTTGAAATGCTTCCAGCTGGTGGAGATGGATAGTTTAAAAAAACTGATGGTGGTGGCTGTCCCGCAGTACTTTCTTCCTAGTCACCACTACTTTTCCAGGAGTGCCATCCCTGCCCTGCACACACATGTTGCAGACAAAATAAGGTGTGCACTGTGCAATGCCATCAGTGGCAAGGTCCACATAACCACAGACTACCACAGCAAGGGATGTTACATCTCCCTAACTGCCCACTCGGTAAATGTAGTGGCGGCTGGGACAGCGGCGTAAGGCATTCTAGCCTATGTCCTACCACCACCGAGGATTGCTGGGCGTTTCCCTGTCCAGGTTGCCTCCTCCTCCTACTCTGCTTCCTCCACAGCTTCATCATTCGGTCACAGTAAGACCTGCACCCCAAACTTCAGCACAGCCAAGGAGAAACGACAGCAGGCTGTTCTGAAACACCTCTGATTGGGGGACAAATCTCACACTGCGCAGAAGCTGTTGACGTGGATCAAATAGCAGACAAATGAGTAGTTGGTGCCAGTGAACCTCAAGCCCTGCCTGGTGGTGTTTGATAACAGGCAAAATCTTGCAGCAGCTCTGTGCCTAGCCGATTTGACACACATCCCTTGCCTGGCAGATATGCTGAATTTGGTGGTGCAGAGCTTCCTGAAAAACTACCCACATATGTCAGTGCTGTTGCTGAAAGTTTGGGCTGCTGCTACTCTCTTGTCTGTGCTGCAGCATCACTTTTGCCTTTCTATTCATTGGCTGATATGCAATGTACCAACAAAGTGGAACTCCACCCTGCATCTGCAGAACAACACCGCTTCACCACTAATGAATGGGCCTCCATGTGGGACTTGTGTGCGGTATTGTGCTGCTTTGAATATTCCACCAATATGGCCAGCGCTGATGACACCATCATAAGCGTTACTATACCACTTATATGCCTTCTTGAAAAAACAATTCAAGTGATGATCGATGAAGTGGCAACAACACTGCTTATGTGATGTATTGATTGACCAAAGTACTACAAAACACACATCAGGCCTGAAAAAGTATTTGTGGGGCATGGAAATGGCAAAGACACAGCTGATGCAATATAATGATTTGTAAAACTACTAGAAAACACACACCATGCCTTGAATATTATTTTTGGGGGCCTAGAAATGGTAATGAGAAGACTTAGATATATTAATTCGTAAAACTACTAGAAAAAAAGACATCATGGTTGAAAAAGTTTTTTTGTGGCCTAAAAGTGGCAATGAGAAGGCTAATGTGATATATTGATTTGCAAAACTACTAGAGAACACACACCAGGCCTGAAAAAGTATTTTTGAGGCCTAGAAATAGCAACGAGAAGGCTGATATGATATATTGATTTGCAAAAGTACAACAAAACACACACCAGGCCTAAAAATTGATTTTTGGGGCCTAAAAATAGCAACGAGATGGCTGATGCGATATATTGCTTTGCAAAAGTAGTAGAAGGCGCACACCAGGTCTGAAAAAGTATTTTTTGGACCTAGAAATGGCAATGACCAAGCTGATACAATATAATGATTTGCAAAACTACTGCAAAACACACACCAGGCCTCAAAAAGTACTTCTAGGACCTACTAATAGCAATGAGACCACTGATGCCAAATATTTATTTCTCAGACTAATAGAAAACACACAGCGGCTTCAAGGACAGTACTTCCACAGGTGTGGGGTGCAGAGTACACACAGCAGCTTAAAGGACAGTACTCTCACAGATAGGTTTGCAGAGTACACACAGCAGCTTTTCCCACAGAAATGGCACATATTGGGGTACACATGTGCTGTGTTTGCAGAGTGCACGGTCAGAATCTGTTCCTCACTCCAGATGCGTCCTATCCCTACATTACCAAGAGCATAACAGCAGCAGCACTCGTGATCCGGGCTTAATATAGGCAGGGCCACGTGCTGCCCTGGCCAATCATAGCCATGACAATTTTTGGCATGGCTGTGATGGCTCTAGAAGTGCCATTTGGTCTAAAAGCTTGTTGATTGGATGCACTACAACCTTTCAGCAAGCTATATTAGACTGGTGAACCTGAACAGGAAACTGAACATACAGTAAGATGTCCGTGTTCAGTACCAGAAATTAGGTGTCTGGTACGAACACCAAACTTTCTGGTTCAGGTTCGCTCATCCCTACTAATGAGTGAGCGTCCTCGGATAACGTGTTATCTGAGCATGCTTGGATGTCATCCGAGAATCTTGGTCTGCTCGAGTAATATGTTCGAGTCCCTGTGGCTGCATAATTAGCAGCTGTTTGATAGACAATAACGCATGTGTTGCCACTGTCAAAGAGCCTCAAAACATGCAGCTGCAGGGACTCAAACATATTATTCGAGCATGCCCAGAATACTTGGATAATACCCGAGAATGCTCAAATAACACATTATCTGAGTACGTTTGTAAGGAGGTGGCGGGGACCCTCACGTGCCTTCTCTCTCCTGAACGCTGTTCATACAACGACATGTGGCACCTCAGTGTTTATTAGTGTAATGTGTGGTTTCCTAATGTTACTGTAATGTGGTGCATTTGTTATGTATTGTGCTTAAGCTTAGGGATAGATTAAAACGTAGTATAGGACCATAGGGGAATAGAGTAGAGGGGGTATCATATAGATAGGATAGCACAGAATAGAAAGAAGTGTAGTAAGGTATAGGCAGCACAGGGGTTCATCAGTTGGGAGGAGTTGCAAAGCAGGGCCACAGGTATATAGGAGAATGATTTCTGGATTAGAGGCAGAAGCCCAGGCAGCCTGCCAAAGGCGAGATGTGAAGAATAGTGACTCGGACAATAGATGACTGTGGGGATAAGTCTGCTATGGCAGTAAGGGGCACCTAGAGGAGATTAGTGCAGTCGGGCACCAGCTCAACAGAATCATCCTCAAGAAGAATTCGGGGACTAAGACTGGGGCAGAGCAGCTGAGATGGCGTTGCTGGCACGTTTCCCTAATGGAACAGGACAAGGGGCTGACAGGTTGATGGTGACGCAGGAAGTATTGATGGGACACAGAGATGGCAGGGAGAGCAGAAGGAGAGGATATAGAAGGAATGGAGTCTGCCCAGATGGCAGGGAAAGCGCAGGATGTAAGGCTTGGTGTGAAACATGCTGCCTATGTGATGAATACGCTGCTATCCCATAAAGCTAATCTGTTGGAAAAAGACCTTGAATCCGGAGTGATTTATGGGGCTCATGGTTGTGAAGCTGGTGTGACAGCCGGCGAGGGAAACCTGACAGTGACTGTGAGTGTTCTGCTGTGCACGCTGCGTGTGCAGCAAAATGGACTTTGTATTTCATCTGTGGAGCGTCATGGTGTGGGAACTGAACAGCCCATTGCCACGACTACCACCCATGGCCACCTTACACATTCTCTCATCAATAATTTTTAATCTTATTTTTTCATTCTCATTGTCTAGGTTGGCAGCCACCGGTTGCAGGCTAGCACTGTGGCTGAACATGAGCAGGACTTGTAGGCTCTTTTCGATAGCACTGATTTAAAGTTGATCGTATCACTGAAATGCACAATTTGGCCAATATTAATGTTTCTGCTCTATTCCAATGCTGCCGTAGCATCAGAGAGTGCAGAGTTCGAGCTGTCAATCTTCTGGAAGCCAGGAGGCAAGGGAGTGGTACGTTCCCTAAGGTGAAACCAGAGAAGTACCCCTCAAGCATTTTGAATGTACAGCTGCATATTCTCACATAAAATACATTTTTCTGTAAGACTCTTCCAGCTATGTCCTGTTCATGCTGGCTTTCCATGATAAGGTGAGACAACAGGAACAAGGTACATATTACATCATACTGATTGTTGAAGCAACCAGAGAGCTAAAAAAAGGCTTTTTTTCTTACAGATAAGGGTTAGCTTAAAGTATTTACCTAGGAATCCTTAAATGTCTTTTTCAGGATATATTTTTTACATTATAGGCATCCTCTGCATAAAAGATAGAAAAAAAACATACTTACCCCACATGATCTCCATTGCTGCTTTTCCAGTACTGCATGCAGTCTCTGAGGGGGTTGTAGGATTGATGTCTCAACTAGAGGACAAGACCACCCTAGTCAATGAGAGGCTGTCTGACTGGCTGCATGGATGATGTCATGACTACAGCATGTGATTACTGCAGCCAATCACTGGGCTAAGCAATCATGCCATTGCAGTCAGCACAAGACAGCTAAGCTCTGTGATTGGCTATAACAGTCACGTCCTATAGCTGTGACATCATTCACATCATCTGTATTCATCACAAAACAATTACATTGAAGAGACCTGAATACATCCTGTATTTGTACCATACAATACCTATAGATCGCATATAACACTGCAATATTTTTATTTGTAATTTGTATATATATTTATTTTATATTAAATAAGGCTGTCCTTAACAAAATGTATGAGCAGCCAAATAACCTAGTTCTTCCTACTACCCAGCCCTCTACAATACCACTGTCACAACTAAGTTATCGGATGACCCTGAACCAGGGGCTCCTTCCCTGTCCCTAACACTAGGGGGCTTACTAGCTCACTCTATTCCCTGGGATACTTCTGAATGTGAAGATGCCGAGGCCGTCGAATCAGCCCTCTGTCTGTTCCCTTCCCCCACCCAGGGAAAAGGGGAGTTGCCGTGCACTGCAGTACACAAACCTGTCAAACAAGGCAACACAAACAAGGGGTAACTGAAAATACCAGGCATACAAATATTCACTCACATAAAACAAAGGAATGCACTATGGAGTGGAGGATGGGAAGAAAACAAAATAAGAAGAGGGAAGGGAATTATCACACTTACAAACCCACTCAACAGTCACAGATAACTCCTTCAAACATCTCATATAAGCACCAAACACACCTCTCCTCAAAGCCTTTCAACATAAGCTAGCTTTGACACTGTGCTATAATCAGGACCCAAATTATACAGGGGACAGGAATGGCTATCCAAGTTCAGCTGAGAGCTCAGACTCCCAGAGCTTCCTACATGGCTGATTAACCCCTGTTCTGCCAAAAGAAATAAATACCATATAAAAAGAAGGTGAAGTGCTTATTTTCAGCGCACAAGTAGGAGCAATCAGACGCTGCTGCCTTCTGGCTCCTCTCTGTTGCGGTAACCCCATGATAGTAGCCCCCCTTCTAAGAAGGACCTCCGGAACCTCAGGACCTGTGTAACAGGCCAGAATATACCCCATCCCAGACTATGTCTGAGGTTGAAGTGGCCTAGGCCAAAGTATACTCCGGGTATATTCTGGCCTAGGCCAAAGTATACCCTGGGGTATATCCTTGCCTAGGCCACATTATACCCCTCCAGGCCAGAATATACCCCCTGGGGGTGTAAAACAGCCTTGGCCAGACTATACCCAGGATTAAAGTGGCCTAGGCCAGAGTATACCCCGAGTATATATCGGGAGTATATTCTGGCATAGGCTAAAGTATACCCTGGTATATTATAGCCTAGGCTAAACTATACCCCTCCAAGCCCGAATATTGGTGTGTTTTTCCTGCTGTAGTGGTTCTACAGAATTACAACAAAGGCAGAAAGTATGGTTACACTTACAGTATGTGTTGGAGGAGTTGCATTACACTGACAGTAGATGGCACTGTTCCATCAGTGCATAGTTAATGTTATGCTGTATTGTAACTTGCTATGTATGTTTCTCTCTGCTCTCTATGATATGCACTAATTTCTCCAGTGTGAGTTCCTCTTCTATCTTGATAAAATACATAAAGTGAGTTTGCAACACCCCAACACCAAAACAAGTTTTCCAATTTTGACAAGCATGGAAGACCAACTGTATAACCAGCTATTGAGATTCTTTATCTGTAACAGAAAAAAAGTACGCCCAGTGGGTCTAAAATATACCTCCCGAGAAACATGTCCCAGTTTAGACAAACATCTAAGCCATATTGAGCAGACAGTGGAATTCTTTACCATGGTGAAAAGGAGGTTCTCACTAAAAGTCGACTGCCAAATATCCTAAAGGCCTGTCATGACAATCCAATTTTTGGTGGCAATTTTGGCACAGATAAAACGTTACATAAAATCTCTTACCATTATTACTGGAAGAGAATGAAGAGCAACATTCTCAAACATGTCAAAGCCTGTCAAAAATGTTTTGTCATAAATCCTAAAACCATCAAGGAGGCTCCACCACTCAACAGTATACCAGTGCTTGGAAAATTATTGAACTTAGTCGGTATTGATATGCTCGGTCCTCTTCAGGAAACATCAAACGACAACAAATATATAGTTGTTGCCACTGATCATATCTCCAAGTTGACAGAAGCAGCAGCTTTTCCAGAATGAGTGCCAAGTCGCAAGTAGCAAATTTTTTGTAAATGGTTAATTGCCGCCTTGGCTGTATGGACACTCTGATTAGCGACCAGGGAAGAGAGTTTGTGAACTCGATCATTGACAGCCTGATGGAATATTTTCAAACAGATCACCGTCCTTAAAGATGATTTCAGGGAATTAGGCTGCAAGCTTAAAGCAAGGACCTCCAAGGTGGTATTTTCGGAAATACTTCCTGTACCACGGGCCACGCCAGAGAGGCAATGGGAGATTAGGGAGGTTAATAAGTGGCTCAGGAATTGGTGTAGGAAGGAGGGGTTTGGGTTCCTTGAGAACTGGCCGACTTCTCAGTTGGCTACAGGTTCTTCGCTAGGGACGGGCTGCACCTCAATGGGGAGGGTACAGCTGTGCTGGGGGAGAAAATGGCTAGAAGGTTGGAGGAGTGTTTAAACTAGGGACGGGGGGGGAGGGTGTTCCTTTTATAGGAGGGGAAGACAGTGCAGATAGAGACCTGGGCACAAATAATGAAATTGTGGGTGGGGGTTGCATGGGGTGGGGTTAGAACAGTTAATAATTTAAGAAAGAATAGAGGTACAGAGAGATACATAAAGTGCATGTATACTAATGCCAGAAGCCTCGCCAACAAAATGGAGGAATTGGAATTAATGTTGTTGGAACATAATTATGACATGGTGGGGATATCTGAGACATGGCTGGATGAGAGCCACAACTGGGCGGTTAATTTAGAAGGCTATAATCTGTTTAGAAATGACCGTACAAATAAGCGAGGGGGAGACGTGTGTTTATATGTAAAATCTTCCTTAAAACCCATCCTTCGTGATAATATATATGAATCTAATGAAAATGTAGAGTCCCTGTGGGTGGAGATAAGGGGAGGGGGAAAAAATAATAAATTACTGATAGGGGTTTGTTATAAGTCTCCAAAAATAATGGAAGCAACAGAGAATATCCTCATAAAGCAAATAGATGAAGCAGCGACTCAAGGAGAAGTCATTATTATGGGGGACTTCAACTACCCTGAAATACATTGGGGAACCGAAACCTGCAGTTCCAGCAAAGGTAATGGGTTTTTGACAACTATGAGAGACAATTACCTTTCACAACTGGTTCAGGACCCAACAAGAGGGGGGGCACTGCTAGACCTAATATTAACCAACAGGCCAGACCGCATATCAAATATAAGGGTTGAGGGTCACTTGGGTAATAGTGATCACAAATTAATAAGTTTTCATGTATCTTTTAATAAGGTGTGTAGTAGAGGGGTTACAAGGACACTAAACTTCAGGAAGGCAAATTTCCAACGGATGAGAGATGATCTTTGGTGCAATTAACTGGGACGATATCCTGAGACATAAAAATACACAAAGAAAATGGGAGACATTTATTAGCATCCTGAATAGGACCTGTGCACAATATATACCGCATGGGAATAAACATGCTAGAAATAGGAGGAAACCACTTTGGTTAAATAGAGCTGTAAGGGGCGCAAAAAGTGACAAAAAGAAAGCATTTAGAGAAAGCAAGTAGGTAGAGATGAGGCATTAAATAAATACAGAAAATTAAATAAATTCTGTAAAAAGCAAATCAAGACAGCAAAGATTGAGACAGAGACTCATTGCCAGAGAAAGTAAAAATAATCCCAAAATATTCTTTAACTACATAAATAGTAAGAAACTAAAAAATGATAGTGTTGGTCCCCTTAAAAATAGTCTCGGTGAAATGGTGGATGAGGATCAGGCAAAAGCCAACACCTATCATGCCAGCAATCTTAAGTTTTACCAAGATGATGAAACTTCTGTACGACCCCAGTCCCCTAATGATTGTCCATGTGACTCTGCTACACAGAAGCCCAAGCAAACCAAGACTTCCAACCCACTACCAAGTTCAGGAAGGAAGTATCTTACCATCACTCTTGGCCTTATGTTTGGTAGGGTTGTATACTATGGAGCCAAAAGAGACCTTGGACAACCATGGTGTACATGTAAAACCAAAAGTGATGGGAACTGCTACTTCCGGGCCATCAGCTATATTCTGACAGGAACAGAGGACAATCACTCCCTTCTCAAAGATAAAGTCATACACTACATGAAAACTGCCATGACAAAAAAGCTACAGGACTACTTGAATCAAATTGTGAATGAATATATGAACACCTCTGGCATCTCTCATAATGGAGTCTGGGCAACTGATGCACAACGGCCACAACGAATCTATTGAATTGCGACATTGTCATCCACTTAAAAGTCGGTGACTCCATGGATTGGTTGACATATCCTGCAAGCTTCAATCTGCAGTCAACAACAGAACATGCACTTTATCTTGAAAATAAGAGTGATCATTTTAATGATGTTGTTATCAGTGTTTACCTTTAAACGTTTATATTGTAGCAAGGACTTGCTAGTCTAAGGCCAGGGTTGAAAAGTCACATGCAACAATCACATACAAAGTCGCCGTATGTCCCTGTCCTAAAGGTCCCAATACACAGGACAACTATTATGTGATTTGGGTGGGTGAGCAGGAAAAGCACACCAATATTGAGGCTTGGAGGGGTATAGTTTAGCCTAGGCTAAACTATACCTGGGGTATAAAATGATACATCTTACTGAATCTATCCATAACCACCAAAATTACTGTATTCCCCGCTGATATGGGTAGATCTATGATAAAATCGACAGTCAAGTGAGTCCAAGGTCTACTGGGAATCTCCAATGGTTGGAGAGCCCCCGACGGATGAGTTTGAGAGGTCTCCCAGACATCCTGATGAACCCCTGGCCACCAAAAATGCCAAGCAAGAAGATCAGTGTTGGCTTTATTACCTGAATGTCGATCCAAGACCAAATTATGATGTTCAATAAGGGCTCTGCCACAACTGACATCAGGGGCTTATCTACAGCATTCTGTAATGCTGTAGATAAGCCCCCCAATGTAACCTGAAAGATAAGAAAAAAGAATTAGATTATACTCACCCCAGCGTTTGGTCCAGTCCAATGGGTGTCGCCGTCCGGTCCGGCGCCTCTCATCTTCATATGATGCTGTCCTCTTCTTTCCTTTCCGTCATGGCTCCTGCGCAGGCGCACTGCCTTGTTGAGGGCAGAGCAGAGTCCTGCAATGCACAGGCGCCGGGAGAGGTCCGGCGCCTATGCACTGCAGTATTCTGCTCTGCCGTCCACATGGCAGAGCAGTGTGGAGCCACGGCAGGAAGGAAAGAAGAGGACGTCATCGTTAGAAGATGGGAGGTGCCAGACCACAACACACATCAGACCAAGACTGGACCACCCCCCGGTGAGTATAATCTAACTTTTTTCTTATCTTTCAGGTTACATCGGGGGCTTATCTACAGCATTACAGAATGCTGTAGATAAGCCCCTGATGTCAGTGGCGGGAGCTCATAGTAGAAAAAAAGGGTGACAGATTCCCTTTCAGACATGTCTGATTCATTAGGAGGCTTGTGCTTCTAAATGAATCAGAAGCATTTAACTCCAACATTCCCTCTCTTGTCCACCCTGGTCTTGATGAATTGGTGCCTAAATGTTTCCATACACATTACACTAAACTCTGCCAGTTTTAGCTGGAGGAGCGGACCTTCTAGTGTGTATGAAGGACTCCCAAATCTCCCCCATTAAAAGATGTCTGTTAATAATATCTGTCTAAATTTGTTATTCCTTTTAGATAACCGATTGTCAAAAGCATTTGACAGCAGCTTTCTCCCCTCTCCCCAAGACAACATGTGATCACTTGGCCAAGATGTAATGGTTACCAATAGGCACCAATTGGTGCTTATAGACTCATGAAATGTAAATCCAGCACTTCATGGATGATTTTAAAGTTTGTTTCTTATTTTGTACTTGTATTCTTAGCGGTTATTCCCATCAAGGTCCCTAATAAGGAATCAATTCAATAAGGAACATTGTTTTCTTAGTTTTATGTTTGTTTATTAAACAGTGTAAAATAAAAAAAATAATTATAATATACAAATAAAATATAAAATACATGTTAGTTGTGCTAAAGAATCTATGAGATGCTTGAAAAAATACAGCAGAGCACTTAGTAATGACATTCAGTTATTGTAAAGTGACACATGCATGTTCTGTGTGATTGGGACATTGAGTAAAATGTTCTTGAAGGCTTCATGTTATCTTCAATATTTTCAGTTTGGCACTAAAATGTAACACAATATAATCTGGATAAATTCTGATAGTCTCTCTGTTTTCATTTAGAACATTGGGTGCTTAATCTTTGGTAGTGTTCGTTACATTGATGAAGTTGTTATTGGGAACATACCATGTATGTGCTTTATACTCACATGAAAAGCATATCTGGTACATTTCACACAGCTGAGCCTCAAGTATCAAAATGTCTCAGAAAAAAAAGGCTGACCTCAGCAATCAGCACTTTAGAGAAAGAAATCTTAGCCCTGACAAATTCTTGCTGTGGGCTTATGGTGTCACTTTGTTGGCTGAGACAGTTTTTATACAAAAATCCCAGTGTGATGGTCTCGTACAGTCATTGGTGTAATACATTTGGAATGAATATTACAAAAAGAGTCACAAAATGATCCAGTTGTCAAGTATTAATCTTCAAGATTCCATGTGTGCTCCAAGAGATAGTTCATTTGTGCAACTTCTGCAGTCTTTTTTTTCTGCAAGCACATAATACCTAAGAGACAAGCCAGCTTCTCTCTGTAATATTTCAGTACGGACGTACCTTTAGCTACAGCCACATGCTTCCACGATCATATCATCAATGTCAGTCTTAACAATGTTGTTATTTCTATCAAAATAAAGCATGGACAGAGGACGTCGTTTTGTGGGAACACAGCAAGAACTCACTGCTGTATGGATATTGTTGGCTTTAATGAGATTGAAGACTGTGGTTTGGAACGAGGCAGCCATGCCAGGTGCACCAGCCATATGCATGGGGCAAAGGCCCATGCAATAATTTATTTGATATCCCTCGGGTTTTATAATCCACTCATGCCACCCAATGTCCTTAAATTCTACATAATAGTCTTTGCGACAGCAAAGGTTGGAGTTCTGGTCACATTTGAGACTTCTCTTTGAAGCATGGTGGCTCCGCTCTCGTACCTTCGCTTGTGCTACGAGAAATGGTTGGTAGGAATCATTGGTGTTGATGATAACTGGCATATTCTCACATCCCTCACAGTCAAGTTCTAGCTTTAAATTTTTATTTCCGTCATCAAAGAACGTCTGCAGCATTTGTTTCAATGAAAATGTTTGCCAACCTGTCCATCTTGGCTCTAGATATTTCTCGTGTAATAAAATGCGTGAACCTTCGGAGTGCTGGACCACATACAATTTAATATTCTGATTGGCCAGGTTTGTTCTGTTGGACTTGAAGTAGATCCAGAGATGGGCTTGAAGGACATGTACATTCTGTTCATTATCTCTAGTAAACTGGAAGGTTAAAGATGTGCTTGACTTGTTACTGTTTTCTAGAAAAAAAAAAAAGAAATGTTACATTAGTCCATTTTATTTTCTCATATTTACACAAATTAACTAAGTGTGGAAGCTTGATGAACTCTATTTTACCGAATTTGTCTTGGAAATGTAGAGATATGACTGATACCAAGGGGATTGTTATTTCAGCATGGTTTTATAAAAACGTATTATATCAGCACTTATAAATAGAGAGAAATTGGGATTAGTGGTTGGAGGTATAAGTTTGAGCCTCAATTTAAGATTTTAGTAATTTAAAGAGAACCTGTCACCATGAAAATACAGTCCAGTCTGTTGGATTGATGTATAGTTTTGTGATAAAAGATTTAATAAAACATTTGTTTTATTCTTTCAAACCTCTGCTCTTTCTGGGATTTTGGATTAAATGAGCGGTCCTATCAGTGACTGACAGCTATCTCTGTATGCACGCTGACTAGGAAAGCTGTCAGCCACTGATAGGACCACACAATCGACAGAAAATCCTAGAAAGAACAGAGGATTGAAAGACTATTTATATTATCATATTTTGCAGCACTTTGCAGACATTATCATCACTGTCCCTGATGGGGCTCACAATCTACATTCCCTTTCAGTATGTCTTGGATGTGTGGGAGGAAACTGGATTACATGAAGGAAACCCACGCAAACACGGGGACGACATACAAACTCCTTGCAGATATTGTCCTTGGTGGGATTTGAACCCAGCGCACTTAAAACACTAGATTTACTGAATCTTTTCCCACAAAACTATGCATCAGTACGCTCAGCTCCCCCTGATCAATGACATGATGTCTGCAGATTGGATGACATTTTCATGGTGACAGGTTCCCTTTAACTAAAGGTCTAAGGGACACACAATCTGACAACTGCAATAAAAGAAACTGCAGCATATCCTTACTACCAGACTGTCTCAGTGGAGCTCATAACTTCCTCCAGAGGAGGAGAACAAGTAGCAGTGAAACCATTTCCAATCTCAGTCTGTGTGTGAGTTTAAATAAAGAAAAAACAATTAGTATGAATGTTAACTCTACCTAATGAAAAGGAATCCCCCTCTTTTCTTTTATATAAATCTGTAGCTGGATACAGTACTGGATGCTGCAGCGCTGCTGTTCGCATATGACATACACTTCTATGGTTTTCTAATGCTCCTCATAAGGGTAAGATAGTGGGTTATGGTTCAGCAGCAAGGCTCACTAAGCTTCCATTCCACCTGACTATTTCGTGTCATACAATATTGAGCTTTACTTATTACACCTTACTTATTGTTTGGTTTAGTTTTGATTATTCTGCTCCGGCTCATTAATTACGTATAGTGCAGGCCCTACTATGCCCATTAGATGTCACTGCTGTTTGGTCATGATTTGAAACAGCAGGTATTAAAAAGAACACTGCCTTCTTATACTATTAAGAAAAAAGTTGCAATTTTTAATGAAGGCAGTATCATACTGGAATTCACAGCGCACCACTCCATAACCTCATCTCCTGCCATAATAGAATAGATGGCATTACAGACTCTTGGATATTTTACTACAATGTAAAGCCTTCTGAATAGCACTGATAGAGGAGCACTAAGTCAATAGACCTTGTAGTGCAATCTCCTAGTGCATCCTGACCTGTGCTGCACAGTGTTGTGTCTGGGCGTCCAGCATGTCATAGTCTACTGTACTATTTGCTACATCCACCAGCAGCTCAGGTTGACAGGTCATCGTCATACCACAGATGCAATATATTAGACAATGAGGTGACTTTAATATTTAAAACACCTCTCTATATTTAGGTAATTGCATTTTTACTTAATGTCAAATTATTTAACCCTTGTTTGGAATTTATCCTAGGACATATTGCACTTTACAGTGTACTTACAACACGTTGTGTTATTGCATTTACCGTATATCACCATTTCTATTACTTTACATTATACTTGTGACCTTTCTGTTGTGATTGTAAGCAAATTATGCTGAATGTAAATATCATAAAATTAATAGCTTATACTAACTAAAGTATAATTACAGAACAATGGAAAAAGTTTTAAAGCATTGCATTCTTACCTGTTTCTGCAAAGCTGATGATCTCATAGCTTTGTTGCTCTGTCTCATAATTCTCACTGTTACTGTCCCAGCTCGGAGACCCAAAAAGTCCTTCCATTCTTGGCTTGGTTGAATGCAGTCTGCGCAGAGCATTGACCACTGCTGCCCTTGGAATTGGGTGTGTGATGTTTGGTCTTTCCTTTAGATGTAGTTTCTGTAGTATCTGTTGCTTAGCCATCTCCATCATGGCATCTTTGTCTAGTATCCCACAAGATGGGCATTCAGTTTTTCTACCAGTCTGGGTGGAGGCTGACCAAGCACCTAGTAGAGTAAGCAGATAAAAGCAGATGCCTTCTTTTTGGGTTCTTGAAGCCATTTCACAAAAGTTCTTAAAAAGCAGAAAAAAAAGAAAGATGTTGACTTCTGAAAGTGTCAAGTCTCTTTCACCAACACTTTCTTCAGCTCTTCTGCAGTTGTGGGTCCTGGGGAGTAAGCATCCTCCTTTTATCAGAGACCTGGTCCAGCATTAGCTGTCATGTGGCTATTGAGTCTGGGATTAACTCCAAGACACCCCCTGTCAGATGATAGGTCAGAGATGCAGAATCACAATTCTAGAGCTCCAGGTGAATCGGGCTGGTTGAGTTGACTAGTTATAACCTGACTTTCAATGAGTCAGTGAACAGACGTTGTAAAGTCTTGTGTATCATAGATTATTTTATGCTACTTACAAACGTGGAGATTTGCTCGTCAGATCCGATAGAGCACAAAATGTCATAGACAGGATCTCTTCAGTGTGTGGCTATTGTAGCAGAACAGGTAAAGTTAAACACTTTTGAATTCCACTAAGCCTCTCCCTCCTGTTACACTGCCCTATATACTGAAGCTGGTAATTACACTCTCCACCTCCTCCCCTTAGTGCTTCAAGCTCTCATAAAGCCTTTGTCCAGGGTGCTAAATGTTATTTGCCCTTTTGGCACATATGGTCATTTGGAAAGCACTGCCCTCTCTTATCGTGTATTGATTGCTTCACCTCTCCACTTTTATTTACAGTCTCCCTCCTTTTCAAAACCAATAGCCACGTGGAGAACAAGGTGCTTGTCCCCGGGCAGAGATGAGGTATCCAGAGAAAGGTTGATGCAATAAAAAAGGATCTCATCCACTTTGCACACAACAGAACTTTCTGTCAATCCCGACAGTGAGGTTCAGTAGCACTAATGAAGACACGATGCCTGTGTTTTCAGGTGCAGTAATCCTCATCAGCATTGAATACTGCAGAGCTGTATTCTAACCCAAGAATATTCCTAGGATTAGGACAGTTTAGATGTGAGAATTTATGAGTTTAGCAATGTTTGGAATGCACATATCAATGAATGACGGGACAAACTGTGCATAGAGTAGAACATAGACATGAGCCAATCTTTTAAAATCCATATTCACCAACTTAAATTTTTCAAAAACTACTGCAAAGCCTCCAATTACCATGAAAAGACATGTCTGACAATCTAAGGGCTCCTAGGACTGTGTCCAACATGCTTTAGGCTTTTTCATGAAACACAAGCCTCAATTATGTCAAAGTGACTTCAGCATATACAATCATGGCCGAAAGTGTTGGAACCCTTGAAATTGTTCCAAAAAATGAAGTATTTCTCTCAGAAAATTATTGCAATTACAAATATTTTGTTCTACCCATGTTTATTTCCTTTTTGTGTATTGGAACAACAAAACAGAAAAAAAGCAACTTGGACATAACTTGACATACATTGTTGGCACCCTCAACTTAATATTTTGTTGCACACCCTTTGGAATAAATACCTGCAATTAGAGTTGAGCGAAACGAGTCAGTCAAATTCATAATTCGCCGACTTTCGCTGAAGTCCGGTTTCATGAAACGAAACCCGACCATAGCATGAGGTCGGCGACCAGAGCGCCAAAGTCGCGTTTCAAATGATGCTTCCAGTGCCCTTTTTCAGCCAATGATGGAGGATGCACACTGTGGGCAATGTGATGACATGGGCAGCGGTCACCACCATCTTTGAGAAGGGCATGCAAGTGATTGGCTTGCTTTGTGTGGCGTCAGAGGGGCTATAAAAGGGCATGCACGCCGACCGCCATCTTACTTCTGCCGATATTAGCATTAGGGAAAGGTTGCAGCTGCTGATTCTGAATAAGGGAGAGCGTTAGGCAGGGAAGAAGAACAAAAAAACTGCTTCTGCTGTTAGCGATTTTCACTGCACAACACAACAGTTTGTGTGCAGTCACAGGGGAGGATATATTTTTTGTGCATCAGCTCTGTTGATTATTAGGCTGCCTTATAAAGCTCCATGATAGCTGCATTGCTGTTTGCACACTGCTGTGCAAACTGCTTTTTTAAAAGCAAAAATACTTTTCTTCCTCTTTTCTGCACAGTTACCAAGCGTGAATTTTTCCACAGTTTTGTGTGCAGCAGTCCTGCTTATTAGGCTGCCTGCTGCCATACTTGGACTGAGAGCATCATTGTCAGCCTCCTAAAATCTCTAGGGAGCTTCCAATTCTCCCCAATACTATATACACACCTTGTACTTTGTCATACACCAGCCAGTTTCAGCCTGTTAAATTGAGGTGTAATCTATAGTGGGCCTGAGATAATGGTTCAGCCTCCTAAAATCTCTAGGGAGCTTCCAATTCTCCCCAATACTATATACACACCTTGTACTTTGTCATACACCAGCCAATTTCAGCCTGTTAAATTGAGGTGTAATCTATAGTGGGCCTGAAATAATAGTTCAGCCTCCTAAAATCTCTAGGGAGCTTCCAATTCTCCCCAATACCATATACATGCCTTGTACTTTGTCATACACCAGCCAATTTCAGCCTGTTAAATTGAGGTGTAATCTGTATTGGGCCTGAGATAATACAGTAGTTCAGCCTCTTAAAATCTCTAGGGAGATTCAAATTCTCCACAATACTATATACACCTTGTACCTTGCTTTACAGTACCATATAGCTGGTGGTATTTTGGGTACATTTTTCCAAAAATGAGGAAGTATGGTGGAAGAGGCCGTGGAAGTGGGCGGGGGTTGCCAGCTGGTAGTGATGGTGGTGGGGGTGGTGGTGCATCTGCTGGTAGTGGCAAAAGCACACCTAAGGCAGAAGGTGTTGAGCCTGCATCATCGTCTGGCTCCACAAGGCCTCGAAGGCTCCCTTTTCTGGGAGTAGGTAATCCGCTTTTAAAGCCGGAGCTTCAGGAACAACTTTTGGCTTACATTGCTGACACAGCCTCCAGCTCTATTGCCTCCTCTTCTGAAGTTTCAAAAAAATAAAAGCACTGAGTCGTCAGTGGAGGCTCCTGGTCAGGAACAACACCTTTCCTTGTGTCCTTCACCCCTACCAAAAGTGAAGGATGCGGCAGGCCACACTACAGATTACTCCATGGAGCTCTTTTCACATACAATGCCTGGGTTATCAAGTCAAATCGTGAATTCCCCAGTCCAAGATGAATCGGACATGGAGTGCACTGATGCACAGCCACTGCTAGATTTTTCCGCTGCTACATTCACTCAGAGCACTACATTGTCCTCGCAGTGTACTGAGCCAGAATCTGACCCTGATGAAACTCAGGTGCCCCTTCTCGCATACTATACCACCTTACCCGGTGACAAAGAGGAAGGTGCAGATGAAAGTGCAGGTTGCTTGAGCAGGTGGGGGGGCATACTCATGGGCAACGGCACTGGCGCAGGGCCCCTCATAGTACACAAAAGTGTCTCTGCCGGTGGGAGGGCCCACCTGCCGTCAGACACACCGCCGTACTATGAGGGGCCCTGTGCCAGTGCGGTCGCTAAAGAGTGGGCCCCCCTGCTTGCTGAGGATCAGAGCACTTGCAAAGTTGAAATACTTTCCTCTCCCTGCGCTACCGCCGTGACGTCTTCCACGTTTCCTAACAGTGACATTCTGGTCAGAGAGCATGATGACATCACATCTGTATGCCCTCTGCCTAACCAGTCCAAGTGCAAAGAGATGGAAGATTGGGACGACGAGGAGTCCAGACTAGTACAGGGATTCCCTAGCGAGGAAATGTGGCGCCCCCAGGGGTATGGTCGCCACACTGGCTTTGCCTTCCTCCAGGGGAGGGTAATGCCAGGCTTGGAAGCAGTGATGGGTCTCTCCAGTAGTTAACCTAATGCATGCAACACAGTTCCACTTCGGGCCAGCAGGGGGAACTCTGAACCAGGATTGAGGAGCAGAGTGCTCTCTGAGGGTCAGGAGGAGGGAGTAGTCAGATTGTGTGAGGAGGTCCACGTGTGCAGACGTGTGGAGCGGGGTGGAGGTCGAGCTCCGGGTGGAGAGCTCCCACACTGCTAGAGTGCAAAGACTGGAGCCTGGTCTCCACGGTGGTACGGATACTAACTGTCCTGCCACAGATACCAGAGGAGTAGGAGGCTGTAAATGCCCTGCTCTCACCAAAGACTTGGGACACAACAGCAATTGGATAGAGAGCCAGGACTCAGGAGAGGAGTCCCCGAGAGAGGCTACAGCTGTCTGTCATACAAGTATAGTTCTAGGAACATCTGAAGAGAGGCATTTCAGAGTAACTAAGGACTGGAGTGCTTCACACTACAAAGTGCTAGGAAGGAGACTGCACAGCCCTTCTGCTGAGAGAGAATCCTCATCTCCTTCCAGGCTAACCTGCTCCAATATCATCTGTAATCAGGACCCTGGACTGCGTATACTCAGTAAAGGTACAAAAACTACAACCGCTGTGTCTTGTTTGTTCCCTGCGCTTTCAGCACTGCTACATCCCCGTGCCAGCTACATCTACACTGCCCTGGGACTACAGCTCCACCTGTGGGGAGCTTTACCATCTAAGCTGCACATACCATCAGTCCCAGCGGATCTGTATGCAGCATTGGCCTAACACCATATTTGCCAAACAACACGGGTGGCGTCACGAACTATTCTACCAATAACTACATCTCCCATGACTTGGGCGCCCAGGGCCATGGGCCGGGTCATCGCTGCTGTGACACATCCCCCGGACACCGGCCCGGTACCGAGTACCCCACAGCCCTGGGAGGGTGACCCAGAGACTTATTTGATTGTTTTAAAGGTTGGGAGCAATTTTTGGGGAGCACTATACTCTGGAGAATGATATATGGGCCCCACCATACACTGGAGCATTCCAAAGGTGGACATCAGACACTGGAGCAGCATTTACAGGGCCCATTATACACTGGAGCATTAGAAATGGGGCCCATTATATATGGAGCATTATTTGGGCCCATAAGACAGTGGAGCTTCATCCATGGGGACCAACATATACTGTAGCATTATGTGGAGCTCATCATATACTGTATGGAACATTATATGGGAAATTACTGGTATTGAAAGGTAACTTCACATCTCAGAGAGAGAGAAGAGTCTGTGAGTATATATTTATGACGATCTTTGACACTCTCATTGCTGGAATGAATGTGTCGCATGGATTTATGTCTTTTTACATCAATTAAGGAATTTGCTCCTAAGACCTTGTGGGGGCATCACAACACATTAGGAGACCCCAATCAGAGGACAATAAAACATCCGGACTCCTTATCTATGAACTGGTCCAATATTTCTGTTTCTCCCTCTCCCATAATCATAATTCTGCTTCACATCACTTTGTCTCATCGATTGCATTTTTTCTGTGCTGTATTGTGCATAAATATGTGACTCTTCAGATTTTGCATTAGTCTATGCCTGATGAAGAGACCTGAGTAGTCTCGAAAGCTTGCAATGTGTTACAATCTTTTCAGTTAGCCATTAAAAAGTATGAACCACTGAGGACTCTCAATTCTGAATATTTTTCTATATGGGACCAATGATTCTGTATGGAGAAATATATGGGCCTCATTACTCTGTATAGTGCACTATGCGGTGGCCATAATACTGTATGGAGTAGTATACTGTCCGTTTTTGGAGCTATTGGAGAATTTAAAATGGATATCAGTCATGTGATGTAAGAAGTGTACTATACCGCTATTTCTCTGCCGTATCAGAGGATCATGAATTTTGGCATGTGTTAAAGGAGCCCATTGACACTCTTTGGCCCTGGGCCCACAAAAATCTGGAGCCAGCCCTACCCCCCCACAACTTTAGCCAAATAACCCCCAGTTTTCAATGCCTAACTATTATTATAAAGTAAATTAAGGTTGACAAGCTTAAGTAATAAGAATTGATGTTTTTGGCATTAAAATGGGCACTGTAGGTGTGTTTCCTGTCCTCCACTCACTGCCGACTTTTCTTCCCCATTGACTTGCATTGGGTTTCGTGTTTCAGTCGGCCTTCGACTTTACACGATAATCGGCCGATTTCGTTCGACCCGACTTTTGCGAAAGTCGGGTTTCATGAAACCCGACTCGACCCGAAAAAAGGCAAAGTCGCTCATCTCTACTCTGGAGATCGACTTTTAACCTTGAAATTGTTGGTATTTTTCAACAATTTTGGTTCTCAAGTCCTCAGACAGTTTTCTTCTCCTCTTTCTGTTCTTTATGCTTAGTGTGGCACACACAGACACACAATCCAAAGATTGAGTCCATTTCTCTTTTTATATGGTTTCAAGTGTGATTTTCATATTGCCCAAACCTGTTACTTGCCATGGGTGAGTTGGAATGAGCAACACTGGCTTGAAACAAAGTTTTTGGAAAAATTACAACAATTTTGTCCGCCCCATTTTTGGGCTTTTGGGTGAATTGATGTCCAGTTTGCCTTTTTTCTCTTCTTTTTTGTGTTGTTCCAATGCACACAAAATAAACATTTGTATAACAAAACCTGTGTAATTGCAGTAATTTTCTTGGATATATACTTTATTTCCTGAAACAATTTCAAGGAACTCTTTCTTCCATGACTTTATGATGGTGAAAAGTAATCTACTGATTCTCCTATCTCTCTCTATTAGTGATGAGCGAGTATACTCATTACTCGGGTTTCCTCGAGCATGCTCGGGTTGTCTCCGAGTACTTTGGCATGCTCAGAGATTTAGTTTTTGTCGCCGTAGCTGCATGATTTGCGGCTGCTAGACAGGCAGTTCTCAGTGCCAAGCCTCACTAACCAGAACTACCAGTCCTGGAAATTCAAGGTGAAGATGCTGCTCATAAGAGAAGGAACTTGGAAATATACTCAGGAAACAGTGCCTCATCAATTACCAGATGATTGGCTAGAGAAGGATCAGTTTAGATGATAATCAGATATACAAGTGTGCAACTGCAAAGGAGATGTGGGATCAGTTACAGAAAGTGCATGATAGATCAAATCTCAACAATAAGCTTTATCTCATGAGAAAGCTGTATCAGTCTAAGCTAAGTGATGGGCTCAACATATTCCACAAGAAGGTATATCATGTGGAAAAAAAGTGAAAATAAGAGAAAATATTGATTGTTAAAAAATGATTCTTTATTAAATATTATTAAAAGGAGAACTTAAAAAATATGTTGAGCTCAGTATTGAAGTGACTTTGCCTTTCTAAAAAAGGACTATGAGATTTATTAAGCTAAGTGATGGACAGAATATGCAGGACTATATAAGAAACACCCCAGATATTGTGGAGCGTCTCAGGGGTATTGGGGAAGAAATTACAAATTTTCATGTTGCTGCACTTCTATTAAGTGGTCTTCCAGAAAGTTATGACACACTCGTGACTGCACTAGATGCACGGCCAGATGATGAGCTGACACTAGAGTATGTTAAAGGCAAATATGTGGATGAATTCAAGAGAAAAATGCAGCATGTAAGCAGCAGTAATGAATCCAGATCAGAGACAGCATTAAAGACACAACATTTCCCTAAATATAAGAGCAATCTAAGAGAAACTCGTGAATGTTTTGACTGTAAAAAACCCGGCCACCTTAAAGCAGACTGCAGAATTTGGAAAGCAAGAATGAGTCAGCTTAAAAAGCAGAACAGTCATCAAAGGGTTAAAACAGCTGTAAAGGAAGATTCTGCATGTGTTGAAGCTGCATTTAATGCCAGTACAGGCCCATCTTCAAAGCATATATGGTGTATAGATTCTGGTGCAAGCTGTCATATGACAAAATAGCAAAGATTTATTCACTGAATTCACATGTGGCAAAGAGAAAGCCAGCTCACCTAGTATTTGAAGTCCAGCTTGTACAGAATCAGGTGGATCCATATCAGATACTGTGCTCAAGGAAAAAAAAAAGTTTGTTCCAACGTCTGGTAAAACAGTTGTGATAAAGAATGCAAGTGAGCGTTTGAAACGCGTCTTGCTCCCTTACCCTGTCTATGCAACCATTGTAATTTTTGAAAGTTTTTAATGGACCTAAAATAAATAAAAAATATTTCTTCACTGACCTTAATGAAAGCAAGTCAGAAAAGGTCATCTTAGCAAATGGTCACTATATGACTTCAGAAGGAATAGGAGATCGCTACCTCCACTGTCCAGTTTCCTCAACGCAAAGCAGAAAAATCCCAACTAAAGATGTTCTCTATGTTCCCAGCCTTGAAAGCAACCTTCTGTCAGTAAAGAAGTTCACGCAAAAGAGGAATGTTACTTTTAGAGATAACACCTGCATCATCTCAAAGAAGAGTCACACTCTTGTAGAAGGAAAAATCCAAGATGATCTTTATCAGCTTAAATGCAAATAAAGAGTGTACCGTGCTAGAAAAGATCAGCATAAGATCTGTATCCATTTATGGCACAAGCATCTTGGGCACAGAGACCCAGAAGCAGTAAGGAAGTTAGCTCAACTTGCAAATGGTATTGAAATCAACCAGTATAGTCAAATGATGAAGTGCATTAGCTGTCTTAGGCTACTTTCACACTGTGTGCGCAGTGCAAACGCGCATAAAAAATGCATCATGAGTTTTTAAATGCTCTCTCTTGTTTTTTGTGCATGGTTTTTACCTAAAAACGCATGCGTTTTTAAACGCTGACGTGCGCATGATCATGCGCACGTCAGTGCTCCCATAGACTTTAATGTGTTTTGGGGTGAATTCCGTGTGCATTGCGTGCACATGCATTTTTTTTGAGACAGGTCGAACGCACAAAAAATGCAACAGGTTGCATTTTGTGCGCCTGGGCGCACACTACAAAAAAAGCATGCGCATACAAACGCATGACAATGCGCACTGTGTTAAATATAGGGAAAAAAGCATGCGCATGTTTACGCGAAAACGCAGCGCAAAAAAAACGCAAGTGTGAAACCAGCATTAACCCCTTAAACCCCAAGGGTGGTTTGCACGTTCATGACCGGGCCAATTTTTACAATTCTGACCACTGTCCCTTTATGAGGTAATAACTCTGAAACGCTTCCATGGATCCCGGTGATTCTGACACTGTTTTCTCGTGACTAGTGTTGAGCATTCCGATACCGCAAGTATCGGGTATCAGCCGATATTCGCTGTATCGGAATTCCGATACTTAGTTCCGATACTTTTTTCATATCGAATACCGGAATCGGAAGTTCCCATAATGCTAGGAGCCCGCTCGATTTGATTCAGCCAATGGGGATCCTCAGAAGTGTGGGCACATCCTGTTAGGCATGTAGGCATGTTAACTACTGGCATGGCTGTGATTGGCTGCTGAAATGATGTCATGATGCACTATAAAAACCGCTGCAGCCGCCATTTCTGGTCACTCTGCTGTGAATTCAGTTAGGGACAGGCTGCTGTTGAAGACTGTGAGGGACAGCTAGAAATAGCGATCATCAAAAATATCTATTACTCTACCCAGGCTACATAATCCACCACTGTAGCATTTTTGTAGCCCAGCAGCGCTGTTTTAATAGCTGTCTGCAAGGGCTGTGTGAGTGCAGACCCACGCTGTGTAGTGTGTCCTGCAGGCACGTCTGCTTGTAGGCCGCCCAGCGTGTGTCTCTGCCTCATACACATTTTTCTCTTATTGCTGCTTTTTTTTCTCCTGTATAGTGTGCTTCCATACGTATCCATATACGTTGGTTGCAAACACTAAAGGAGTGGACAGCGGAGCCTTTCAGCAGCCTTTCAGTGCTATAGCCCATTTCTCTGCACTGTTTTTGGCTGTCTGATAGGTCTCTCTGTGTGTGAGTGCAGCTCACGTTGCAGTGTGTTCTACAGCCACCGCTAGCTGTAGTCCACTCAGCGTGCGTCAATGCCTCATACATAGTCCTTTTTTTGCAGCTAATTTAGCCAGATTTTTGCTCCTATATTAGTGTGCTTCCAACCGCATCCATTGTCATTGGTTGGTTGCAAACACTATATAGGATTAGATAGAGGAGCCTTTTTGCTGGCTTGTGCCCTTCAGGGCCAGCCAGACTAGTATCACCCTATTTTTTGGAGCCTCATCAATTGCATTGTAGGTTAGCTTCCTGCATTGTAATCGCTCCAAAAAGTTTGTGATACTATAGCTTTCAAACTTTGGTCACATCCTTTTCTTTCCCCCCCCCCCCCCCAAAAAATGGAAATAAAGTTCACCAAACACTCCACTTTACAGTTGTGTAGGCCACATTAGATCATATTAAAGTGTAGTACACACGCTCTTAGCCAAATTAGTGTTTCTTATACTGGTTAGCAGGTGATCAGGAATAAGAACACTAAGCCACCCCTTTTTTACTTTTCTGCCTATCTTTATCAGTCTACCAAGATGAAGAAGGCAGGGAGTAAGGCACGTGGTCGTGGCCGTGGAGTTTCAGCAGGGAGAGGACGGGGGGATTCAGCAGGGAGAGGACGTGGGGATTCGGTGTCTTCTGCGGCCACCAGTGACCCGGCATCCCCCACTTTTACCAGGCAACAGTCCTTCATGCGCAGCTTTGTAGGACCTCGCCGTACCCCACTGCTGCGTGACGAACAAATTGAAGCCGTTGTCGGATGGATGGCAGCTAACGCATCCACTTCAATGACTTCCGCATCCTCCCAAGGCCAGAGCACTGAATAGCAACCATCTGTCTCTTCACCACCTGCCAAATTGCCCAGGCAGTCTGAGAGCCCTGGACAGGAGCCATCTCAATCTTTACTTCTGTTCTCAGAATCTGTTGGCTTGGAAAGAGGTGGCCAGCCAAGCAGCATTCTAGAGCGTGAAGAAGAGGGAGTATGCAGTGATGCGCAACTGCTTTGTCCCTCTGAATCTGAAGAGGCGGGTGGGCCAGTGCCTATTGTCAGCACACCTCAGTGCTCATCTGATGATGATGAGACTCAGTTGCCAAATTCTGGTGTGTACGGTGCTGGCGAGACAACCCAGGACCAGCCGGTGCTTGAAGAGGGGAGTGGAGATGATGAGGTCCTTGACCCATCATGGCGTCAGCCACAGGAAGGTGGTGGGAGCAGCTCTGAGGTAGAGATTCCCCGAACTGCCAAAATAGGAGGGAGAGGGCGGGGGCAGACTTGGTTGCCTGTAGCCTCCACTTTGGCACCCGTGAGGAGCAATCCTCTTCCAAAACACAAAACGGGCGCTCCCAGGACTTGCAGTGCGTGGTCTTTTTTTGACACAGTTGCAGATGACATTTGCTTTGTCAAATGCAAGCTGTGTCATCAGAAAGTGAAACGAGGGAAAAATGTGAGCAACCTCAATACCACAAATATGTGGAAACATGTGCGTACCAAGCATGAGGTGGAGTTACACAGACACACTGAAGATGTAGGCCAACCGTCAGCAGCACCTACCACCTCTTCAGCTCGTGTTGGGGCCTCTTCCTCCAGCTCACACACAGCTGGTTCGGCTTCCTCACTGGAACGCCATGGAAGAACCACTGCCACTGTTGTCCAGAGACCCAGTGAAATTCCACCCACTGAACCACGTTCGCAGTCATCAGCACACTCCCAGGCCACGCACCAGCAATCGGTAGCACAGGCATGGGAGAAAAAGCGGCCATACTCGGCAAACCATCCCCGAGCAGCAGGCAAGCCGTCCCTGCCCTGCAAAAGCATGTGGAGGGAAAAATTAAAAATGCGCTACTAAACGCCGTCAGTAGCAAGGTCCACCTGACCACCGATGCGTGGACCAGTAGCCATGGACAGGGACGATACCTTTCCCTCACTGCCCATTGGGTCAATGTTGTGGAGCCGGGTACAGATCTGGAGAGTGGCTCTGTACATATTCTGCCGACTCCAAGGATTGCAGGAATGCAGTATGTACATATTGAGTCCTCCTCCTACTCTAGTTCCTCGGAATCAGCACTCCATGAGCCTGATAGGCCAGATATGAGCACAGGTGTGGCCAAACGTCAACAGGCCGTCCTTAAATTAATTTCTTTGGGGAATCGGAGCCACACAGCACAGGAGCTCTGGAATGCTATCAAGCAGGAGAGCGATGTGTGGTTTGTGCCAGCGAATCTCCAGCCAGGTTTGGTAGTGAGTGACAATGGCCGAAATCTAGTGGCAGCTCTGGGCCTAGGCAACCTCACTCACATACCATGTCTGGCACACATGCTCAATTTGGTCATGCAGAGCTTTCTGAGGGACTATCCGGATCTTGATGCACTGCTGCACAAGGTTCGCCTAGAGTGTGCTCACTTGCGGCGTTCCAGCATGGCAAGATCGCGCATTGCATCTCTGCAACGCCGATTCCGCCTGCCAGAACATCGCATCATATGTGACCTCCCCACCAGGTGGAATTCAACTTTACATATGTTGGAGCGGTTGTGTGAGCAGCAGGCAGCAGTAATGGAGTACCAGCTGCATCAGGCGCAAACAAGTCGCACTGTGCGCCGGACACACTTCACCACCACTGAGTGGGCCACTATGAGGGACATCTGCCAAGTTTTGCGTGCCTTCGATGACTCCACGTGGATGGCCAGTGCAGATGATGCACTAATCAGCATGACTGTCCCCCTCATCTGTCTGCTTCAAAAAACCTTACAAGCACTAAGTGAGGAGGTTTTTGAAGAGGTCGAGGATGAGCAGTCAGAAATGCCATCTGCTTCTGGCAAGTCTGAGCAACGTGCTTCCACACAAAGGCCCAGGCAGGGGACACTTAGTGAGGAGGATGACGAGAAGTCAATGGAGGAGGAACACATCTCTCCAGAGGAGGGAGGTACACAAGGCTCTAGTAGTCAGTGTGTACAGCGAGGGTGGGGTGATGCTGAGCAGGCAGAGATGCTGCCTCAAGCTGGGGACAGCGTTTCCGGTCCAGTTGGCAGTCTGCAGCACATGGTTGATTTCATGCTGCGGTGCTTGTTAAATGACCGCCGCATCGCCAACATTCTCCACACGGCTGATTATTGGGTGTACACCCTCCTAGATCCACGCTACCGGGACAACGTACAAAGCCTCATACCACAGTTGAACCGGGAGCGAAAAATGCGGGAGTACCAAGAAACACTTGTGCAGGCCATCATGTTCTCCATTCCCCCCGCAAGTGTTGCTGGTAGTGCTTTTCAAAGCACCCATGTGGGTATAGGCAGTGGAGGAAGCTCTGCACAAAGAGGTAGCAGAGGCAGTGCCGCAGGACAAGGCAAGGCCAGTATGGCCCAAATGTGGAAAAGTTTTCTGGGACCGCCACAAACGGCTACATCATCACAGACGGCTCCAGTCAGCAGGAGGCAATGTTTCCGTCAGATGGTGACAGACTACTTGTCTTGCCCTGTTAGTGTACTCTAAGATGGCTCTTCCCCGTTCAGGTATTGGGTCTCTAAGCTGGATACATGGCCAGAGCTTAGCCAGTATGCATTGGAGGTGCTGGCTTGCCCTGCTGCCAGTGAATTATAGGAACGTGTCTTTAGTGCTGCAGGTGGAGTGGTAACAGACCGTCGCACGTGACTATTGGCCGATAATGTTGACCGGCTTACTTTTCTGAAAATGAACAAGGCCTGGATCTCACCTGAATTTGCCAGTCCTCTTCCAGAATAAATAATTGGCTGGCAACAGGATCCAGGTCTCCTGTTATGTTCATGTTTCTATGACCTGAACTTTATTTCCTGGGCTACAGCAACGCCCGTTGTTGCTCAGAAGTGCTGTCCACACAGACAAAACACTCGCTCATGTGTAAGTTGGGTTCGGTAACGTCAGCTGATCCCCTGCTGTGTGTATGGCAAAGTGTCCTGCTCCCTCCACAGTCAAACAACCTCAGATTTACACCTGGCTCCAAGTAGGCCTCGGCCTACTACCCGATTTTCCCTGGGCTCCAACACCGCCAGTTGTTGCTCAGAAGTGCTGTCCGCACAGAAAAAACACTCGCTCATGTGTAAGTGGCGTTCGGTAACGTCAGCTAATCCCCTGCTGGGTGTATGGCAAAGTGTCCTGCTCCCTCCACAGTCAAACAACCTCAGATTTACACCAGGCTCCAAGTAGGCCTCGGCCTACTACCCGATTTTCCCTGGGCTCCGACACCGCCAGTTGTTGCTCAGAAGTGCTGTCCGCACAGACAAAACACTCGCTCATGTGTAAGTGGGGTTCGGTAACGTCAGCTGATCCCCTGCTGTGTGTATGGCAAAGTGTCCTGCTCCCTCCACAGTCAAACAACCTCAGATTTACACCTGGCTCCAAGTAGGCCTCGGCCTACTACCCGATTTTCCCTGGGCTCCGACACCGCCAGTTGTTGTTCAGAAGTGCTGTCCGCACAGACAAAACACTCGCTCATGTGTAAGTGGGGTTCGGTAATGTCAGCTGATCCCCTGCTGTGTCGAGGGCAAAGTGCTGCTGCCTCCAAATTGTAACTACTTCAGATTTAAACATTCTCTGATTTGGCCTCTGTCTCCACTCTGTCTCTAGTATTTCCCCTGACCTCCAGCACCGCCAGTTCCTGCTCACAGTTGCCGTCCGCGCATTCCACACGTGTTCCTGTGTTATTGGGGTTCTGTAACGTCAGCAGATCCCCCAATGTGTGTCCGCCACTGTCTCCTGCGCTGTCCACCTTCCCACTGCAAGCGGTGGAAATGTGGACAGAGCAGGAGACAGTGGCAGACACACATCAGGGACTCTGCCGACATTACAGAACCCCAGTAACACAGGAACACGTGTGGATTGGGCAGACGGCTGGTGTACGCATAAACTGGCGGTGTCACGTGAAATCCTGGAAACAGAGTGGAGACAGATGCCTAATTGGAGCACGTTGACAGTCTGTTGTAGCCTACAAACAATCTAAAACTGCCACCAAGTAGGCCTCGGCCTGCACCCTGGTTCTCCCTGGGCTCCAACAACGCTAGTTGGTGCTCGGAAGTGCTGTCCACACAGAAAAAAACACTTGTTCATGTGAAAGTGGGGGTCAGTAACGTCAGCTGATCCCCTGCTGTGTGGAGGGCAAAGTGTCCTGCTCTCTCCAAAGTCAAAATACCTCAGCTTTACACCTGGCTCCTAGTAGGCCTCGGCCTGCACCCTGATTGTCCCTGGGCTCTAACAACGCTAGTTGGTGCTCGGAAGTGCTGTCCACACAGAAAAAAACACTTGTTCATGTGAAAGTGGGGGTCAGTAATGACAGCTGATCCCCTGCTGTGTGGAGGGCAAAGTGTCCTGCTCTCTCCAAAGTCAAAATACCTCAGCTTTACACCTGGCTCCTAGTAGGCCTCGGCCTGCACCCTGATTGTCCCTGGGCTCCAACAACGCTAGTTGGTGCTCGGAAGTGCTGTCCACATAGAAAAAAACACTTGTTCGTGTGAAAGTGGGGGTCAGTAACGTCAGCTAATCCCCTGCTCTGTGGAGGGCAAAGTGCTGCTGCCTACAAATTGTAACTACTTCAGATTTAAACAATCTCTGATTTGGCCTCTGTCTCCACTCTGGCTCTAGTATTTCCCCTGACCTCCAGCACCACCAGTTCCTGCTCACAGTTGCCGTCCGCACATTCCACACGTGTTCCTGTGTTACTGGGGTTCTGTAACGTCAGCAGATCCCCCAATGTGTGTCCGCCACTGTCTCCTGCGCTGTCCACCTTCCCACTGCAAGCGGTGGGAATGTGGACAGAGCAGGAGACAGTGGCAGACACACATCAGGGGATCTGCTGACATTACAGAACCCCAGTAACACAGGAACACATGTGGATTGGGCAGACGGCTGCTGTATGCATAAACTGGCGGTGTTGGTGGTCAAGTGAAATCCTGGAAACAGAGTGGAGACAGATGCCTAATTGGAGCACGTTGACAGTCTGTTGTAGCCTACAAACAATCTAAAAATGCCACCAAGTAGGCCTCGGCCTGCACCCTGATTGTCCCTGGGCTCCAACAACGCCAGTTGGTGCTCGGAAGTGCTGTCCACACAGAAAAACACACTCGTTCATGTGAAAGTGGGGTTCGGTAACATCGGCTGATCCCCTGCTGTGTGTACGGCAAACTCTCCTGCTGCCTCCAAAGTCAAAATAACTCCGATTTACACCTGGCTCCTAGTAGGCCTTGGCCTGCACCATGATTGTCCCTGGGCTCCAACAATGCCAGTTGGTGCTCGGAAGTGCTGTCCACACAGAAAAACACACTCATTCATGTGAAAGTGGGTGTGACGACTCCTGGAGTGGACCCTCTGGGTCGTGACACCAACCCTCCCAGGGCGAGCTGACCTAGTGAAGACCACCCCCTATACAGGGAGTGTCAGGGGCAAGCCCCAGGGGGTGAGGCACCACGACTGCTGGCACCAGGCGGCCGGCTCACAGGAGACACGAGTGGGTGAGAGTGTCTGCAGGAACGTGTAAAGTGTGGACACGGGAACACGTGGTATACAGAGAACTTCGTTCGTCCGAGTGTGAGTGAAGCAGGAAGCGTGCAAGGAGCACGTCAGAGCACTGAGTCAGGCAGCAGGTGTGCCAGGAGGTGTAACAGAGTAAGAGACTGAGTACAGGATCAGAGTGTGTGCCCGGAGGCACAACTGAGTATAAGACAGAGCACGGAATCAGAGTGTGTGCCAGGAGGCACGACTGAGTATAAGACAGAGTACAGGGTAAGAGCGTGTGCCAGGAGGCACAACCGAGTATGAGACAGAGTACAGTGTCAGAGCATGTGCCAGGAGGCACAACCGAGTACGAGACAGAACACAGGGTCAGAGCGTGTGCCAGGAGGCACAACCAAGTACAAAGCAGAGTGCAGATTCAGAGCGTGTGCCAAGAGGCACAACAGAGTGCAAGGCAGAGGACCTGAGTACAGCGCACAGCCAGGCAGGGACACGGCAGACCAAGCCAGGAAGCACAGCAATAATCAGGCACCTCCCCTAGGGGGAGGTCGTCTGATATAGCACATGACTACTACTGGTTCCGGGTCAGGAACTAGCCAGAAGCACATGACCACTACAGGTTCCGGGTCAGGTCCTCCATTACCATAGAGAGGACCGAGCCCTATACAGCACTGACAGGAGCGCGCAAGCGCAAACGTGACATGTAGGAGGAGGCCCGGGGACGAGAGCTGCGCGTGCGCACCCTACAGGACCCCCGGAGTGACCGCAGCTCCGGAAGAGATGACGTCGGGACCGAGGTCCCGCCCCCAGGTGAGCACGGCGTGACAGTACCCCCCCCTTTATGCCCCCTCTTTCTAAAACTGGAGAGGAACTTAGACAAAATCTGGGGTGCGTGGATATTCTCCCTGGGTTCCCATGACCTCTCCTCGGGGCCAAAACCCTTCCAATCGACCAGGAACATGGTTCTCCCTCTTACCTTCTTCATGGCCAAAATGTCATTCACCTCAAACTCATCCCCCAAGCCAACAGGCTGGGGTGTGTGGCCTGGAGAAGGATGAAATCGGTTAAGAACCACAGGTTTTAGGAGAGACACATGGAAGGAATTGGGAATACGGAGTGAAGGAGGCAGCTTCAATTTGTAAGCAACATCATTAATCCGCCTGAGGACCTCAAAAGGACCAATGTAACGGGGACCCAGTTTGTAAGATGGTACCTTAAGGCGGACGTATTTGGTGGAGAGCCACACCTTGTCACCAGGGAGAAATGGAGGAACGTCCAGGCGCCTCTTGTCAGCGTGTAATTTCATTCTGTCCCGTGCTTTCTCGAGAGCGGTTTTGGTCTCCTGCCATACCCTGGAGAACTCCACAGACTGAGAATTGGCAGCAGGTACCCCCGAGACAGGAAGTACCGGTAGAGGCACATTGAGATGCTGTCCAAAGACGATGAAGAAAGGAGACTTGGTAGACGATTCACTGGAGTGATTATTGTAGGCGAACTCAGCCCAAGGAAGTAGGCCGACCCAGTCATTCTGATGAGCATTAGAAAAATGCCGGAGATAGGATGTAAGGATCTGGTTGGTACGTTCCACCTGCCCATTGGTTTGGGGGTGATAGGCGGAAGAGAAATCCAATGACACTTTCATGAGTCCGCATAGAGCTCTCCAGAACCGGGAGGTGAATTGGACCCCTCTATCCGACACGATGTGCTGGGGGAAGCCGTGAATCCTGAAGATATGGGAAATGAAGATCTTCGCCAAGTCAGGAGCAGAGGGTAGTCCGGGAAGAGGAATGAAGTGAGCCATCTTTGAAAATCGGTCTACAACCACCAAGACCACAGTACAACCGGAAGAACAAGGCAGATCAGTAATGAAATCCATGGCTATGTGCTGCCATGGAGCCGACGGAATGGGAAGCGGGAACAGAAGACCGGAGGGTGGTTGTCTGGGTATCTTGTTCTGGGCACAGGACGGGCAAGATGCTACAAAGTCTTTAACATCCTGGGAGAGTGAAGGCCACCAATAATGGCGAGAGATTAAGTCCAAAGTCTTTTTGACACCAACGTGGCCGGCAATCTTGGACGAATGTCCCCAATTTAGCACTCGTTTTCGGTTATTCTCAGCCACAAAGGTTCTTCCCGGAGGTAACGTGGTTAACTTGACAGGAGCCACAGTAATTACTTTGGATAAATCAATGATATGAGAGGGTTCTTCCTCTGCATCAGACGACAGGAATGATCTTGACAACGCATCCGCTCTAACGTTCTTATCGCCGGGCCGAAAATGTAGCTCAAAGTCAAAGCGGGCGAAGAATAGGGACCACCTGGCTTGCCGAGGATTGAGCCTCTGTGCGGACTGGATGTACGCCAGGTTCTTATGGTCTGTGAAGATCTTGAATGGATGTATGGCACCCTCCAGTAAGTACCTCCACTCCTCCAAGGCCAACTTAATGGCCAATAGCTCTTTGTCGCCAATGGAGTAGTTCTGCTCAGTGGAGGAAAATACTTTAGAAAAGAAGCCACAGGTGACAAAACGTCCAGAAGAGGATTTCTGCAGAAGGACTGTGCCATCCCCAGTAGAGGATGCGTCTACCTCGAGAGTGAAAGGTCTACTAACCTCAGGTCGGTGAAGCGCCGGAGCAGCGGCGAAGGCTTGTTTCAACGACTGGAAGGCCTCTTCAGCCTCAGAGGGCCAAGCCTTTGGGTTAGCTCCCTTGCAGATAAGGGACGAGATGGGGCGAACCAACGAGGAAAAATGAGGAACGAACTGTCGGTAGTAGTTCGCAAAACCAAGGAAGCGTTGGATTGCCTTCACCCCATGGGGCTGTGGCCAATTGAGGACGGCGGACACTTTTGCCGGATCCATGCATAGACCTGATTCTGAGATAATGTACCCCAAGAATGGCAGGGACGTTTGCTCGAAGGCACATTTCTCGAGCTTGGCATAAAGGCGGTTCTCCCTCAGGCGCTGGAGGACTTGACGCACGTTCTTTCTGTGGGCGGAGAGGTCTGGAGAAAAAACGAGGATGTCATCCAGATAGACTACCACGCAAGAGTACAGCATATCCCGGAAGATGTCATTCACGAACTCCTGGAAAACCGCTGGGGCATTGCAGAGGCCGAAGGGCATGACCAAGTACTCGTAGTGACCGTCTCTGGTGTTAAAGGCGGTCTTCCACTCATCCCCGGAACGAATGCGGATCAAGTTGTAGGCCCCACGAAGATCCAGTTTGGTGAAAATTCGAGCTCCTCTAAGTCGGTCAAAGAGCTCCGGGATCAATGGCAATGGGTACTTGTTCTTGACCGTGATATTGTTCAGGCCTCGGTAGTCTATGCAAGGACGGAGGGAGCCGTCCTTCTTTTTTACAAAGAAAAATCCCGCTCCCGCGGGCGAGGAGGACTTACGGATGAAACCTCTAGCAAGGTTCTCCTGGATATAGTCAGACATAGCTTGGGTCTCAGCAGGGGATAGCGGGTATATCCTACCCCTGGGTGGCGTAGAACCAGGAATGAGGTCAATCGGACAGTCATATGGCCGATGGGGGGGCAGAGTCTCGGCCTCCTTCTTGTCGAAAACATCTGCAAAGGACCAGTAAGCCGACGGCAGACCTGTAGGTGCCGGGGATGGACCGGCAGAGTTCATCAGATGGACGGGCAACAGGCACTTCTCCTGACAGAACGGTCCCCACCGGAGTATCTCGCCCGACCGCCAGTCCAGGGTTGGCTCATGAGTCCGTAGCCAAGGGAGGCCTAGAAGAAGTGCGTGAGACATGGTGGACAAGACGAGGAAGGAGATCTTCTCCAGGTGCAGGGCTCCGATCTGCAGCTCGATCTCTTCGGTGGCCTGGGTAACGGACTCCAGCACGGACGTACCATTGACCGAAACAATCGACCGAGGAGTCTCCAGGGATCTGACAGGAATCCGGTATTTTTTAACCGCCTCGAGTGTGATAAAATTCCCCTCTGCGCCAGAATCCAGGAAAGCCTCCTCAGAATAACGCTTGGCACCGAGATTCAATAATACGGACACGAGCAGGGGAGGAGAGGAATCACGTACACCTAGGGAGGCCTCTCCTATCAACCCTAGGTGGAGAAGTTTCCCGGCTTCTTGGAGCAGGAACGGAGGAGGTGAGAGGAGCTCCTCTCTCTGGCTAATTCACGGGCACGTTCCTGAAACCGCAGGTCGATGCGTGTCGCCAGTGAGATCAGATCCTCTAAAGAGGTGGGAATATCCCGACCTGCCAGTACGTCTTTGATCCGACTGGACAGGCCACGCCAAAAGATCCCTACGAGAGCCTCGTTGTTCCAACCGAGTTCGGAGGCCAAGGTACGAAAACGGATGGCATACTGTCCTACCGGTAGCGTACCCTGATGGAGGTTAAAGAGGGACTCGGTGATAGAGGCCAGCCGACCCGCCTCGTCGAACACCTTGCGGAAGGTGTCCAAAAAGGTGGAAAGCCGAGAGACGAGTGGGTCATTGCACTCCCAGAGGGGGTTCACCCATGCTAATGCCTCCCTCTCTAAGTGTGAAACAATAAAGGCAATTTGGGCGCGCTCAGTGGGATAGTGCTGCGGCAAAAGCTCAAAATGTAACCGGCATTGGTTCAGATATCCTCGACAAAACTTAGGGTCCCCGCTATATCGGGGTGGCTTGCCGAGGCACGGCATCGGGTGCGGGGCCGAGGACTGGGCAGAAACGGATTGTATGGCCGACAAACGAGACTCCATGGATTTCAAAAAGACCATAATCCTGGTCTGACTCTCCCGTAGGAACACCAGTTCCTTTTGGATGGAGGTGGTGGCACCAGCGGGGTCCATGGCCTGATTATACTGTGACGACTCCTGGAGTGGACCCTCTCGGTCGTGACACCAACCCTCCCAGGGCGAGCTGACCTAGTGAAGACCACCCCCTATACAGGGAGTGTCAGGGGCAAGCCCCAGGGGGTGAGGCACCACGACTGCTGGCACCAGGCGGCCGGCTCACAGGAGACACGAGTGGGTGAGAGTGTCTGCAGGAACGTGTAAAGTGTGGACACGGGAACACGTGGTATACAGAGAACTTCGTTCGTCCGGGTGTGAGTGAAGCAGGAAGCGTGCAAGGAGCACGTCAGAGCACTGAGTCAGGCAGCAGGTGTGCCAGGAGGTGTAACAGAGTAAGAGACTGAGTACAGGATCAGAGTGTGTGCCCGGAGGCACAACTGAGTATAAGACAGAGCACGGAATCAGAGTGTGTGCCAGGAGGCACGACTGAGTATAAGACAGAGTACAGGGTAAGAGCGTGTGCCAGGAGGCACAACCGAGTACGAGACAGAACACAGGGTCAGAGCGTGTGCCAGGAGGCACAACCAAGTACAAAGCAGAGTGCAGATTCAGAGCGTGTGCCAAGAGGCACAACAGAGTGCAAGGCAGAGGACCTGAGTACAGCGCACAGCCAGGCAGGGACACGGCAGACCAAGCCAGGAAGCACAGCAATAATCAGGCACCTCCCCTAGGGGGAGGTCGTCTGATATAGCACATGACTACTACTGGTTCCGGGTCAGGAACTAGCCAGAAGCACATGACCACTACAGGTTCCGGGTCAGGTCCTCCATTACCATAGAGAGGACCGAGCCCTATACAGCACTGACAGGAGCGCGCAAGCGCAAACGTGACATGTAGGAGGAGGCCCGGGGACGAGAGCTGCGCGTGCGCACCCTACAGGACCCCCGGAGTGACCGCAGCTCCGGAAGAGATGACGTCGGGACCGAGGTCCCGCCCCCAGGTGAGCACGGCGTGACAGTGGGTTTCGGTAACGTCAGCTGATCCCCTGCTGTGTGGAGGGCAAACTGCTGCTGCCTCCAAATTTAAACAATGTCTTATCTTAAACTGCCTCCAAGTAGGCCTCAGCCTACAAAATGACTATCCCTGGGCTCCAACAACGCCATTTGGTGCTCGGAAGTGCTGTGCACACAGAAAAACACACTCGTTCATGTGAAAGTGGGGTTCGGTAACGTCGGCTTATCCCCTGCTGTGTGTACGGCAAACTCTCCTGCTGCCTCCAAAGTCAAAATAACTCCAATTTACACCTGGTTCCTAGTAGGCCTCGGCCTGCACCATGATTGTCCCTGGGCTCCAACATCGTTAGTTGTTGCTTGGAAGTGCTGTCCACACAGAAAAAAACACTCGTTCATGTGAAAGTGGGGGTCAGTAACGTCAGCTGATCCCCTGCTGTGTGGAGGGCAAACTGCTGCTGCCTCCAAATTGTAACTATTTCAGATTTAAACATTCTCTGATTTGGCCTCTGTCTCCACTCTGTCTCTAGTATTTCCCCTGACCTCCAACACCGCCAGTTCCTGCTCACAGTTGCCGTCCACGCATTCCACACGTGTTCCTGTGTTACTGGTGTTCTGTTACGTGAGCAGATCCCCCAATGTGTGTCCGGCACTGTCTCCTGCGCTGTCCACCTTCCCACTGCAAGCGGTGGGAATGTGGACAGAGTAGGAGACAGTGGCAGACACACATCAGGGGATCTGCTGACATTACAGAACCCCAGTAACACAGGAACACGTGTGGATTGGGCAGACGGCTGCTATGCGCATAAACTGGCGGTGTTGGTGGTCACGTGAAATCCTGGAAACAGAGTGGAGACAGATGCCTAATTGGAGCACGTTGACAGTCTGTTGTAGCCTACAAACAATCTAAAACTGCCACCAAGTAGGCCTCGGCCTGCACCATGATTGTCCCTGGGCTCCAACAACGCCAGTTGGTGCTCGGAAGTACTGTCCACACAGAAAAACACACTTGTTCATGTGAAAGTGGGGTTTGGTAACGTCAGCTGATCCCCTGCTGTGTGTATGGCAAAGTGTCCTGCTGCCTCCAAAGTCAAAATAACTCCGATTTACACCTGGCTCCAAGTAGGCCTCAGCCTACACCATGATTGTCCCTGGGCTCCAACAATGCCAGTTGGTGCTCGGAAGTGCTGTCCACACAGAAAGACACACTTGTTCATGTGAAAGTGGGGTTCAGTAACGTCAGCTGATCCCCTGCTGTGTGTACGGCAAACTCTCCTGCTGCCTCCAAAGCCAAAATAACTCCGATTTACACCTGGCTCCTAGTAGGCCTCGGCCTGCACCATGATTGTCCCTGGGCTCCAACAACGCCAGTTGGTGCTCGGAAGTCCTGTCCACACAGAAAAACACACTCGTTCATGTGAAAGTGGGGTTCGGTAACGTCAGCTGATCACCTGCTGTGTGGAGGGCAAACTGCTGCTTCCTCCAAATTCAAACAACGTCTTATCTTAAACTGCCTCCAAGTAGGCCTCAGCCTACAAAATAACTATCCCTGGGCTCCAACATCGTCAGTTGTTGCTCAGAAGTGCTGTCCACACAGAAAAAAACACTTGTTCATGTGAAAGTGGGGGTCAGTAACGTCAGCTGATCCCCTGCTGTGTGGAGGACAAACTGCTGCTGCCTCCAAATTGTAACTATTTCAGATTTAAACATTCTCTGATTTGGCCTCTGTCTCCACTCTGTCTCTAGTATTTCCCTTGACCTCCAACACCACCAGTTCCTGCTCACAGTTGCCGTCCACACATTCCACACGTGTTCCTGTGTTCCTGGTGTTCTGTTACGTGAGCAGATCCCCCAATGTGTGTCCGGCACTGTCTCCTGTGATGTCCACCTTCCCACTGCAAGCGGTGGGAATGTGGACAGAGCAGGAGACAGTGGCAGACACACATCAGGGGATCTGCTGACATTACAGAACCCCAGTAACACAGGAACACGTGTGGATTGGGCAGATGGCTGCTGTACGCATAAACTGACGGTGTGGTTGGTCACGTGAAATCCTGGAAACAGAGTGGAGACAGATGCCTAATTGGAGCATGTTGACAGTCTGTTGTAGCCTACAAACAATCTAAAACTGCCACCAATTAGGCCTCGGCCTGCACCATGATTGTCCCTGGGCTCCAACATCGTCAGTTGGTGCTCGGAAGTACTGTCCACACAGAAAAACACACTTGTTCATGTGAAAGTGGGGTTTGGTAACGTCAGCTGATCCCCTGCTGTGTGTATGGCAAAGTGTCCTGCTGCCTCCAAAGTCAAAATAACTCCGATTTACACCTGGCTCCAAGTAGGCCTCAGCCTACACCATGATTGTCCCTGGGCTCCAACAACGCCAGTTGGTGCTCGGAAGTGCTGTCCACACAGAAAGACACACTTGTTCATGTGAAAGTGGGGTTCAGTAACGTCAGCTGATCCCCTGCTGTGTGTACGGCAAACTCTCCTGCTGCCTCCAAAGCCAAAATAACTCCGATTTACACCTGGCTCCTAGTAGGCCTCGGCCTGCACCATGATTGTCCCTGGGCTCCAACAACGCCAGTTGGTGCTCGGAAGTCCTGTCCACACAGAAAAACACACTCGTTCATGTGAAAGTGGGGTTCGGTAACGTCAGCTGATCACCTGCTGTGTGGAGGGCAAACTGCTGCTTCCTCCAAATTCAAACAACGTCTTATCTTAAACTGCCTCCAAGTAGGCCTCAGCCTACAAAATAACTATCCCTGGGCTCCAACATCGTCAGTTGTTGCTCAGAAGTGCTGTCCACACAGAAAAAAACACTTGTTCATGTGAAAGTGGGGGTCAATAACGTCAGCTGATCCCCTGCTGTGTGGAGGACAAACTGCTGCTGCCTCCAAATTGTAACTATTTCAGATTTAAACATTCTCTGATTTGGCCTCTGTCTCCACTCTGTCTCTAGTATTTCCCTTGACCTCCAACACCACCAGTTCCTGCTCACAGTTGCCGTCCACACATTCCACACGTGTTCCTGGTGTTCTGTTACGTGAGCAGATCCCCCAATGTGTGTCCGGCACTGTCTCCTGTGATGTCCACCTTCCCACTGCAAGCGGTGGGAATGTGGACAGAGCAGGAGACAGTGGCAGACACACATCAGGGGATCTGCTGACATTACAGAACCCCAGTAACACAGGAACACGTGTGGATTGGGCAGATGGCTGCTGTACGCATAAACTGACGGTGTGGTTGGTCACGTGAAATCCTGGAAACAGAGTGGAGACAGATGCCTAATTGGAGCATGTTGACAGTCTGTTGTAGCCTACAAACAATCTAAAACTGCCACCAATTAGGCCTCGGCCTGCACCATGATTGTCCCTGGGCTCCAACATCGTCAGTTGTTGCTCGGAAGTGCTGTCCACACAGAAAAAAACACTCGTTCATGTGAAAGTGGGGGTCAGTAACGTCAGCTGATCCCCTGCTTTGTGGAGGGCAAACTGCTGCTGCCTCCAAATTGTAACTATTTCAGATTTAAACATTCTCTGATTTGGCCTCTGTCTCCACTCTGTCTCTAGTATTTCCCTTGACCTCCAACACCACCAGTTCCTGCTCACAGTTGCCGTCCACACATTCCACACGTGTTCCTGTGTTCCTGGTGTTCTGTTACGTGAGCAGATCCCCCAATGTGTGTCCGGCACTGTCTCCTGTGCTGTCCACCTTCCCACTGCAAGCGGTGGGAATGTGTACAGAGCAGGAGACAGTGGCAGACACACATCAGGGGATCTGCTGACATTACAGAACCTCAGTAACACAGGAACACGTGTGGATTGGGCAGACGGCTGCTGTACGCATAAACTGGCGGTGTTGGTGGTCAAGTGAAATCCTGGAAACAGAGTGGAGACAGATGCCTAATTGGAGCACGTTGACAGTCTGTTGTAGCCTACAAACAATCTAAAACTGCCACCAAGTAGACCTCGGCCTGCACCATGATTGTCCCTGGGATACAACAACGCCAGTTGGTGCTCGGAAGTGCTGTCCACACAGAAAAACACACTTGTTCATGTGAAAGTGGGGTTCGGTAACGTCAGCTGATCCCCTGCTGTGTGTATGGCAAAGTGTCCTGCTGCCTCCAAAGTCAAAATAACTCCGATTTACACCTGGCTCCTAGTAGGCCTCAGCCTACACCATGATTGTCCCTGGGCTCCAACAACGCCAGTTGGTGCTCGGAAGTGCTGTCCACACAGAAAAAAACACTCGTTCATGTGAAAGTGGGGGTCAGTAACGTCAGCTGATCCCCTGCTGTGTGGAGGGCAAACTGCTGCTGCCTCCAAATTGTAACTATTTCAGATTTAAACATTCTCTGATTTGGCCTCTGTCTCCTCTCTGTCTCTAGTATTTCCCCTGACCTCCAACACCGCCAGTTCCTGCTCACAGTTGCCGTCCACGCATTCCACACGTGTTCCTGTGTTCCTGGTGTTCTGTTACGTGAGCAGATCCCCCAATGTGTGTCCGGCACTGTCTCCTGCGCTGTCCACCTTCCCACTGCAAGCGGTGGGAAAGTGGATAGAGCAGGAGACAGTGGCAGACACACATCAGGGGATCTGCTGACATTACAGAACCCCAGTAACACAGGAACACGTGTGGATTGGGCAGACCGCTGCTGTACGCATAAACTGGCGGTGTTGGTGGTCACGTGAAATCCTGGAAACAGAGTGGAGATAGATGCCTAATTGGAGCACGTTGACAGTCTGTTGTAGCCTACAATCTAAAACTGCCACCAAGTAGGCCTCGGCCTGCACCCTGGTTGTCCTTGGGCTCCAACAACGCCAGTTCGTGCTCGGCAGTGTCTTTGGCATGGGTACTCCCTGTTGCCCAGCCTGGTACCAGCACGCCAGCTGTTTCCGGGTAGTGTCAAGGCCACTATGCCACCAATCCGTTGTCCTGTCGTCTTGCGGCCGGGTTAGCCGACTCTACGGTGCCTGCAGTTTAGGTGACTCCTATGTGGACTGCAGGAACTGGCACTGAAGGCTGGATCCGTAGTGCCAATGGGACATGGACCCCCTGTAGGACTGTGGGTTTCGGTACCTGCGGCCGGCTTGCGGCCTGGCTACTTTGCTTTGAATGGGTACCTTCTGCTACCCACCCGGGTTCCGGCATTGTCTGCTGGTTCTCGCCAGAGCCTTTGACCTAGGTGCCTCCATCTCTGTATCCGAAGTCCAGCACCGTCAGCTGGTCCTCGGTAGTGCTTTTTAGCACAGGTACCTTCTGCTTAGTAACCGTGGTCCAGCACCATCAGTTGGTCCTCGGTAGTGCCATTGGCTCTAGTTTCTTCTGCTACCCATCCGGGTTCCAGCACTGTCTGCTGGTTCTCGCCAGAGCCTTTGGCCTAGGTGCCTCCATCTCGGTATCCGAAGTCCAGCACCATCAGCTGGTCCTTGGTAGTGGTTTCTAGCACAGGTACCTCGTGCCTAGTAACCGTGGTCCAGCACCGTCAGCTGTTCCTCGGTAGTGCCATTGGCTCTTGTAGTTTTTGCTACCCATCTGGGTTCCAGCACCGTCAGCTGGTTCTCGGCAGTGTCTTTGGCATGGGTACTCTCTGTTGCCCAGCCTGTTTTCAGTACGCCTGCTGTTTCCGGGTAGTGTCAAGGTCACTATGCCACCAATCCGTTGTCCTGTCGTCTTGCGGCCGGGTTAGCCAACTCTACCGTGCCTGCAGTTTAGGTGACTCCTATGTGGGCTGCGGGAACTGGCACTGAAGGCTGGATCCGTAGTGCCAATGGGACATGGACCCCCTGTAGGACTGTGTGTTTCGGTAACTGCGGCTGGCTTGCGGCCTGGCTACTTTGCCTTGAATGGGTACTTTCTGCTACCCACCCGGGTTCCGGCATTGTCAGCTGGTTCTCGCCAGAGCCTTTGGCCTAGGTGCCTCCATCTTGGTATCCGAAGGTCCAGCACCGTCAGCTGGTCCTTGGTAGTGGTTTCAAGCACAGGTACCTCCTGCCTAGTAACCGTGGTCCAGCACCGTCAGCTGTTCCTCGGTAGTGCCATTGGCTCTTGTAGCTTTTGTTACCCATCTGGGTTCCAGCAACGTCAGCTGGTTCTCAGCAGTGTCTTTGGCACGGGTACTCCCTGTTTCCCAGCCTGTTTTCAGCACGCCTGCTGTTTCCGGGTAGTGTCAAGGTCACTATGCCACCAATCCGTTGTCCTGTCGTCTTGCGGCCGGGTTAGCCGACTCTACCGTGCCTGCAGTTTAGGTGACTCCTATGTGGGCTGCGGGAACTGGCACTGAAGGCTGGATCCGTAGTGCCAATGGGACATGGACCCCCTGTAGGACTCTGGGCTTCGGTAACTGCGGCCGGCTTGTGGCCTGGCTACTTTGTTTTGAATGGGTACCTTCTGCTACCCACCCGGGTTCCAGCACTGTCAGCTGTTCTCGCCAGAGCCTTTGGCCTAGGTGCCTCCATCTCGGTATCCGAAGTCCAGCACCGTCAGCTGGTCCTTGGTATCGCTTTTTAGCACAGGTACCTTCTGCTTAGTAACCATGGTCCAGCACCGTCAGTTGGTCCTCGGTAGTGCCATTGGCTCTTGTTCCTTCTGCTACCCATCCGGGTTCCAGCACTGTCTGCTGGTTCTCGCCAGAGCCTATGGCCTAGGTGCCTCCATCTCGGTATCCGAAGTCCAGCACCATCAGCTGGTCCTTGGTATCGCTTTTTAGCACAGGTACCTTCTGCTTAGTAACCATGGTCCAGCACCGTCAGTTGGTCCTCGGTAGTGCCATTGGCTCTTGTTCATTCTGCTACCCATCCGGGTGCCAGCACTGACTGCTGGTTCTCGCCAGAGCCTTTGGCCTAGGTGCCTCCATCTCGGTATCCGAGGTCCAGCAACGTCAGCTGGTCCTTGGTAGTGGTTTCTAGCATAGGTACCTCCTGCATAGTAACCGGGGTCCAGCACCGTCAGCTGTTCCTCAGTAGTGCCATTGGCTATTGTTCCTTCTGCTGCCACTACGGGTTCCAATATGAAGAATGGAAAAAAAAATTAATGGGAAGAAGATGAAGAAGAAGAAGATGAATAAGGTGAAGAAAAAGTTGATGAAAAAAATGCTACTGTTGCGGATCATGAAGGAGAAAGTGTGGGAGAAGTACAAAAGAAGGTGAAGAGCATGGAAGTTGTGAAACATACATATCTGACAAAATATAAAAAAGGATAGCATAGTCAATATCTTTTTAACTCCGAACGTCTTGAAAAAAAAAATTGGAATTAATGCTATGCCATGTGATTTGAATAAACCACTATGCCTTTAATGTCTCCTCCACCTCCCACAATACATTCTACATGATTCTTATTTGTTTTCAGTTATGTAGAATTAGCCAACAAGGAAATAAAGGGCTTTTTTAAATTCCGATACCGGAAGTCCCATTGACTTGAATGGGACTTCCGGTATCGGAATCGGCGATACCCGATATTTTTTTCGTATCGGGCGATACCATCCGATACGATGTTTTTGAGTATCGAACGGTATCGCTCAACACTAGTCAGTAGGCCTCTTATTCTTCGACCGGCCATAGCCCTTCCCTCTGGGTGCCGCAACTCTGCCTAGTCCTCCTTCTCCTGCCCTTTTCTTCAATTCCACGAGCCCAGCAATCTAGGCCTCTTGATCGGAGAACTTGCTGCTCCGTCCCTGCAACTTCATGAGCTGTTCCAGCATCTCCAACTCCCTGATGGGGTTAAGAGCCACTAAAGACCTTCAGTGGCTACTCACACTGTCCCAGTATGCTGTTCCGCTGCCCGGTAGTCCTTGGCAGCCTGTATTCCCAGCCGGTTGTCCTTTCTCTCCCAGACAGGACACATGTGTTTCCCAGACGGGGGTCCCAGGCTCTCACTAGAAGCAGCAGCTTCCTGCTCCTTACCCACTGGATGGACCGACCCCTTTTAATAACTCTTTGTATCCCTAACCTAACAATACAACAGATAGCATATACAATACAGGATATACAATCAGAGAATATATTACAGACACAGCATACTACATTGACAAACAGAATAGTTTTAACAAACCGTCAGGGCACCAAATGGGGGACACGTGCCTGACATAAAAGAGAGAGGGTGCCCTGAGAGTCCCCGCCACCTCTTTACTACTACACGAAAACATCACCAGGATCAAAAGAACCATCTGTAGTACATGACTACAGCAATACAACAACTATCACTACATAAATTTGTCACCAGAACCACTATCCAAACAGGAATACATCATCATAACCACCATCAGAACAGAGATATGGCACCAGAACCACCATCAGTTTTGATGCAAGTTGTGTCTGTCTCATGACAGGGGCAAGAAACATCAGATGTATCACTTCATCTAATGGGAGTCTGTTTAACTTCCATTAGGGCATCCGCCCAAAGCTGAACACCTTAATTGAAATCAAACAGCTCCCATTGTGGTTAAGCAATATTAGTTTAATGACTATCCTTCAGGTCGAGATTTAAAATATTGGATGTTAGGGACGAATTACACTATTTGTCCCTGGTATTGTGTAAATGGTGTGCAAATAATGAGTGGTTCTACATCTAACTTTGAAATTGCAGTCCCTGTTGAGCCTCACCTTTAATGTACACCACATTTTTTACTTTTGCTGGCACTTTTTGGTGGAAAAGATAACAATTCTAGTGGAAGTGATCATCAGAGGCTGTTACCTTACCTATCGGAGGAAGGTGTATTAGGGGTCCTGTTATCTTAGTCTCTGAATAGGGATGAAAGTGCACTAAAATGCTCAGGTGCTTGTTGTTTGAACCAAGCAATTCCTTGTACTTTTTCCAGCAGACCCTTCAAAAGGGGCAGTGAAAATGTTCAAATGGATGTGAAAAGCGCTGAATGGAAGAAGAACAGTATGGGGAAGACTCTTGGAAGTATCTCTGACTCCCAGATCGCTGCTGAGAACAATGGTGCCACACTTTTATTCCACTTTGAGGAGTCACAATAAAACATTCCAAATCGAGGAGAAATTGCATTTTACAGGCAAAAAAAGATAAGAAACATTTTTTCCTGTATAATGACTTGTATATAAGGCAAAAAAGGATATAAAAATATAATTTAACCCCTCTCTGCCATTAGACGTACTATTCCATCCATTTGACCTGGCTTTACTTCCCATGGATGGAATAGTACGTCATTAGCGATCACCTGCGCACATGGGGCGCGTGCAGATGATCGCGGCCGAGTGTCAACTATAACCCCCAGAATATTGTGATTGAACACGATTGCAGCATTCTGGGAGCAGGCAGAGGGCTGAAAGCCCCTCTGCCTTTGGATCAGAGACCCCGCGGCATGCCTCGGGGTCCCGATCACTCCCATGGTAACCCAATGTCGTCATGACGACATCCAGGTTACCAGACCTGAGAAACTTCCTGTCATGAGCAGTGCATGACAGGAGGTCTCTAAGGTCAGTGTGCACAGAGTGCAGCACTAGCAGCTTCTGTAGCATGCAGATGCTGCTTCTTCTGCATGCTATAGAAGCGATCAGCCTGCAAAAAATGAGCGTCCCATAGAGGGACTAAGTGTAAAAGTCAGTATGAAGTGAAATTTTTTTTTTAAATAATTGTGAAAACATAAAAAAACAATAAAAATATTTATTCTATCATTAAATCAATATTTGAATAAATAAATCTAAACAATAAAAGTACACAGAACACCATAAAAAAACAAGGCTAAAAACAATGCTTTATCATCATACCACCGAACAAAAGTGGAATAACACACAATCAAAAAGGCGGATATAAATAAACATGGTACCGCTGAAAAGGTCATCTTGTCCCGCGATAAAACAAGCCGCCATATAGGATCATCAGCAAAAAAATAAAAAAAGCTATAGCTATCAGAATAAAAAGATTCAAAAACAATTATTTTTTCTATAAAATAGTTTTCATTATATGAAAGCGCCAAAACATAAATGAGATATCGCTGTAATCGTACTGACCCGAAGAATAAAAGTGCCTGGTCAATTTTACCACACGCGGAACAGTGTAAACACCCCCCCAAAAGAAATTCATGAATTGCTGGTTTTTGCTCATTCTGTCTCCCAAAAATTGGAATAGAAAGTGATCAAAAAATGTCATAAATAAATAAAAGCATAAGTTTGTCCCGCAAAAAACAAGACCTCACATGACTCTTTGGGCCAAAATATTGAAAAATTATAGCTCTCAAAATGCGATGATGCAAAAACTATGTTTTGCAATAAAAAGCGTCTTTTAGTGTGTGACAGCTGTGAAACATAAAAACCTGCTATAAGGCCTCTTTCACTCATCCTGATATTTCCGGTACTGGAGATGTCAGTGTCCATGTGTGTGCCGCATCAGTACCACATGGATGGGGGCCAGGGAAGAAGCGTTGCAGTAAGCGCTGTTCCCCTGGGTGCTGAACACGCCTATTGTCATTCTCCCCTGCTCTGCTGGTGATCGGCGAGAGCTGGGGAGAATGAGAAGAGTTACATTTAACCCCTTAACGACCGCCGATACGCCTTTTAACGGCGGCAGTTAAGGGTGCTTAAACCACATCGCTGCTTTTTAATGGCACTGAGGTTTAAGGTTATAGAGCCCCCAAGCGTTGGAATTTCTCTGGGATCTCGGTTGCCGGGGGTAGCCGAAACCCCAGAGAACATGGCTTGGGTCGGTTTTTACCAACCCCGGTGTGGCAATTGCCGTTATTAACGGTATAACGGTGACCACAAAAAAAGTCCAAATTTCCAACTTACTTTCTCCTATGATGTGATCGCACATTAGAGGAGAGAGAAATAGGGTCCCTCGATCCCCTGATCACCCCCTCCGGTACCTCCGATGTCCCTACAGGCCCCTCTGAAGTCTCCCGGGCCACCAGCTTCTTTTTCTGGGAGAAAATGGTGGGCGTATACGCAGTGCGCCCGCTGAGATCTGCCGGCCGGTACCCAGCAACAATAGGAAATTGTTTCCTATTGGTTCATTTTGATCACTGTGCTAGACCCTATCACAGTGATCAAAATAAAAAAAAAGGAAATCAAACCCCTCTATATCACCCCCTTAGTTAGGGAAAAATAATGAAATAAAAAATATATATTTATTTCCATTTTCCCATTAGGGTTAGGGTTGGGCTAAAGTGAGTTGGGCTAAAGTTAGGGTTAGGGTTGGGGCTAAAGTTAGGGTTAGGGCTAAAGTTAGGGCTAGGGTTAGGACTGGGGCTAAAGTTAGGGTTATGGTAGGGTTGGGGCTAGAGTTGGGGTTAGGGTTTGGATTAGGGTTGGGATTAGGGTTAGGGGTGTGTTAGGGTTAGTATATTAAACAGCAAGATACATATAGGGTCTCAAAGCTAGAAAATCATGAAAATCCTCTATCAAAAAAATATTTTACACCAAATAATGACAAACAAAAAACAAAAACAATGTGCTCAATACCAAGATAAAATGTTTTGGAGATATGCTAGAAGTCCCTGGTAAGCAACCTAGGCTCACTCGTTCCTGACTGTGAGATTGCGGCACCCTATATCACCCCCTTAGTTAGGGAAAAATAATGAAATAAAAAATATATATTTATTTCCATTTTCCCATTAGGGTTAGGGTTGGGCTAAAGTGAGTTGGGCTAAAGTTAGGGTTAGGGTTGGGGCTAAAGTTAGGGTTAGGGCTAAAGTTAGGGCTAGGGTTAGGACTGGGGCTAAAGTTAGGGTTATGGTAGGGTTGGGGCTAGAGTTGGGGTTAGGGTTTGGATTAGGGTTGGGATTACGGTTAGGGGTGTGTTAGGGTTAATATATTAAACAGCAAGATACATATAGGGTCTCAAAGCTAGAAAATCATGAAAATCCTCTATCAAAAAAATATTTTACACCAAATAATGACAAACAAAAAACAAAAACAATGTGCTCAATACCAAGATAAAATGTTTTGGAGATATGCTAGAAGTCCCTGGTAAGCAACCCAGGCTCACTCGTTCCTGACTGTGAGATTGCGGCACCCCCACTCCTCGATGGGAGGACCGCCACTAGGGAAACCCTCTAGCCATTCTTCTAGGGACCCCTAACAATAAGCATAGACTGGTCCTATGTCTAAGGAGACCCTAGAACCCAAAACAATAATAAAAACAATAGACAAAGAACACATAAAGCAATCGGTGGCCAAGATATATAAAGCAAGATCAAAATAAATATTCCACAGATATTGGTGGCATAAGGTTGTAACAACACAGATAGATCATTTAAAGGCAAAAAGTGCAGATTACCAACATACGTACAATTGCCCACATATGAATGGGCCTGAATTCACATATGATATACTTTATAACACGTAAAGCAACTTTTTAGATAGTCCCTCAAATTAATGTCTATATTGCCATCAGAGGACCATGTACTAAATGGTCTTAATATCTATACCTGCAGAAGACATAATCAACCAGGTATGTAAATGCAGTATGTGATATCATATTGGCATATTTTAAATGGTACTCATCTTCTTGCCACCACCTGCCATATAGAAATGTGTGCCTCAACACGTTTCACCCCTTTCTGGCTCATCAGGAGGCTTGATATATACAGTTGTGGCCAAAAGTATTGACACCCCTGCAATTCTGTCAGATAATACTCAGTTTCTTCCTGAAAATGATTGCAAACACAAATTCTTTGGTATTATTATATTCATTTAATTTGTCTTAAATGAGAAAACACAAAAAGAATTGTCCTAAAGCCAAATTGGATATAATTCCACACCAAACATAAAAAAGAGGGTGGACAAAAGTATTGGCACTGTTTGAAAAATCATGTGATGCTTCTCTAATTTGTGTAATTAACAGCACCTGTAACTTACCTGTGACACCTAACAGGTGTTGGCAATAACTAAATCACACTTGCAGCCAGTTGACATGGATTAAAGTTGACTCAACCTCTGTCCTGTGTCCTTGTGTGTACCACATTGGGCATGGAGAAAAGAAAAAAGACCAAAGAACTGTCTGAGGACTTGAGAAACCAAACTGTGAGGAAGCATGAGCAATCTCAAGGCTACAAGTCCATCTCCAAAAACCTGAATGTTCCTGTGTCTACAGTGCGCAGTGTCATGAAGAAGTTTAAAGCCCATGGCACTGTGGCTATCCTCCCTAGATGTGGATGGAAAAGAAAAATTGACAAGAGAATTCAACGCAAGATTGTGCGGATGTTGGATAAAGAACCTCGACTAACATCCAAACAAGTTCAAGCTGCCCTGCAGTCCAAGGGTACAACAGTGTCAACCCGTACTATCCGTCGACGTCTGAAAGAAAAGGGACTGTATGGTAGGAGACCCAGGAAGACCCCACTTCTTACCCCAAGACATAAAAAAGCCAGGCTGGAGTTTGCCAAAACTTACCTGAAAAAGCCTAAAACGTTTTGAAAGAATGTTCTCTGGTCAGATGAGACAAAAGAAGAGCTTTTTGGGCAAAGGCACCAACATAGAGTTTACAGGAGAAAAAAAAGAGGCATTCAAAGAAAAGAACACGGTCCCTACAGTCAAACATGGCGGAGGTTCCCTGATGTTTTGGGGTTGCTTTGCTGCCTCTGGCACTGGACTGTTTGACCGTGTGCATGGCTTATGAAGTCAGAAGACTACCAACAAATTTTGCAGCATAATGTAGGGCCCAGTGTGAGAAAGCTGGGTCTCCCTCAGAGGTCATGGGTCTTCCAGCAGGACAATGACCCAAAACACACTTCAAAAAGCACTAGAAAATGGTTTGAGAGAAAGCACTGGACACTTCTAAGGTGGCCAGCAATGAGTCCAGACCTGAATCCCATAGAGCACCTGTGGAGAGATCTAAAAATGGCAGTTTGGAGAAGGCACCCTTCAAATATCAGGGACCTGGAGCAGTTTGCCAAAGAAGAATGGTCTAAAATTTCAGCAGAGCATTGTAAGAAACTCATTGATGGTTACCGGAAGCAGTTGGTCGCAGTTATTTTGGCTAAAGGTTGTGCAACCAAGTATTAGGCTGAGGGTGCCAATACTTTTGTCTGGCCCATTTTTGGAGTTTTGTGTGAAATGATCAATGTTTTGCTTTTTGCTTCATTCTCTTTTGTGTTTTTTCATTTAAGACAAATTAAATGAAGATAATAATACCAAAGAATTTGTGTTTGCAATCATTTTCAGGAAGAAACTGAGTATTATCTGTCAGAATTGCAGGGGTGTCAATACTTTTGGCCACAACTGTAGATACCATGTGTCCCGATGTGGTGTGATCCCCATTCCACAATGTCTCCTGTAATAAAACAAAAAACAACCATATCCCTCACCTGTCTGTAGTTCTGTCCCATGCCATTATCCATGTCTGAGGATTAACAGTTTTCAACTTGGAAGGTTGAACCAGGACAACAGACAGGTGAGTGAGGGATATTGTTGGTTTTCATTTTTGTTTTATTACAGGAGACGTTGGATTCAATGGAATGGGCGTTAGGTGAGTATAACTGTGCTTGTTATTTTTAAGTAAAAAAGTTAAAATGTGTTTGTTTCAAATAAAGGACTTTATTCTGGCTGTGTGTTTATTTACCATAGGATTAGTAATGGATAGGTGTATTATAGATGCTTCTCCATTACTAACCTGTGTACTTTTAACCGGACAATACAAAGGTGACATCTACATCACAAATATGAACCCCACTTGCCACCACTAGAGGGCAAGTGGGAAGAGCTAGGCAAAGCACCAGAATTGGCACATCTAATAGATGCGCTTTTTCTGGGGGGCTGCAGGCTGGTATTTTCAGGCTGCTAGGCCAATATCCATGGCCCTTTACCAGTCTGAGAATACCAGCCCCCAGTTGTCTGTTTTTGACTGGTTGTTTTTTTAAAATTATTTCTTTAAATAATTAACGCTAACGCTGACAGCTGAAGGTTGCAGCCCGCAACTGTCAGTTTTGCCTGACTGATTATCAAAAAATAGGTAACCCATGCCGTTTTTTTTAAATTAATTATTTATCTAGAGTGCTGGCACTGACTGATGAATACTCCCATCATCCGCCGCCTGCTGTCGCTGTTATTAGCAGCAACAGGCGTAGGCTGATGGGAACAGTAGTCCCATCAGCCCAATGCCAGTGACTGGAGGTAAACTTTTTACCTCCGATCACAGCTTCGGACTCACGCTGTCATTTGACACATGGGAACCTCGGCTGTCTGACTAGCGGTAATAATTTTACTGCAGATAAGAAGCACTGTTTGCTGCGCTGTCATGCATATGAAGTATGGGATGTTTGGGTGGACATGGGGAGGCTATGGGGGTGTCGTGCAGAACATGGGGATGATATGGGGGTGTTATGTGTTATGCAGCACATGGGGAGAATATGGGGGTGACATCCTGCACATGAGGAGGCTATGGGGGTGATATGCTGCTCATGGGGATGCTATATGGGTGACATGATGCACATGGGGAGGCTATGGGGGTGGCATGCTGCACAAGGGGATGCTATGGGGGTGACTTGCTGCACATGGGGATGCTTTGGGGGTGACATACTGTGCATGCAGAGTCTATTGGGTGACATGCTGTGCATGGGGAGGCTATGGGGGTGTTGTGCAGAACATGGGGAACATATGGGGTGACATGCTGCACATGGGGAGGCAATGGGGGTGTCATGCTGCACATGGGGAGGCCATGAGGGTGACATGCTGTGCATGGGGAGGCTATGGGGTGACATGCAGAACATGGGGAGGCTGTGGGGGTGACATGCTGTATATGGGGAGGCTGTGGGGGCCTCATGCAGCATACAGGGAGGCTGTGTGGGGCCTCATGCTGAATATAGGGAGGCTGTGGGGGGCCTCATGCAGTATATATAAGGGAGGCTGTGTGGGGCTCGTGCAGTATATATAGGGAGGGGCTGTATCCCCGAGTTCATGTGATATAAACCGGCATGTCAGCATACTTAATGCTGCTCAATATTAAGTGATACAATTAATATTATTGTTATTATCAATAATATAATAATTATAATATATCGATATTATTTAGTATATTTAATTTCAGTCTATTGGTTTGGCCATCCAGAACAGTCACAGTCTCTCATGTGGCCCCTCGGGAAAATTAATTGCCCACCCCCTGCTCTATGCGCATCCTGGGGGGCACATAAAGACTAGAGAGCAAAAGGGAAAAGTTTCTGAATTTGAATTTTCAGTTCACCTCAGGTCAGCCAGGGACGTCACTGAGGCTGCACAGAGTCCCCTGGCTGACCTGAGGAGAACTGATTAGCGTTGGAAAAAAATTCAGAAACTTTCCCACGCTCATTAGTTCATCTCCGGTCAGCCGGCTGCACAGAGAGGAACTAATTCATTCTGGCAGTGGTTTAGAGCATAGATGCGCCTTTTCTGGGGTGTCTGGGGGCAGATTTTTGTAGCCAGAGGGGGGCAAAAACAATGGTCCCTCTCAAGGCTATTAATATTTGCCCTCACTCACTGGCTTTCTGTCATGATCCATGCGGGATCAGGACAGATAAAAGCACAGGTAACCTTTTTTTTTCCTTAAGCTGTGCTTAAGTGTGGTTTTTCCCCTCGGTGGCCATTTGGATTATTGTACTGTGGTGTCGTTTGTTCTAAGTTTGCCCCCCAGTGGTGGTGAGCGTCATTGCACTCTGTTTATTTAGTTAAGTGCACATGTTTATAATGCAGGTGTGATTGCTCGCTTTGCTATAGAAGAGTCACAGGTGTTGCAATCTGCATTGGTGATAGTATTCATTTCAACCATCCTTGGTGGAGGAAGGAGCTGGAGAACGTTCCTTGCAGCACTGTCTTAGCCCTGGTGTGGAAGGAGTCATAGGAGATTTCCTTGTAGCTCTGACAGAGCTTGGTGGCAGCGATTCAGGAGGAGAGCTGCATTCTGGTGGTGGACTCTGTTGCCAGGAGCAAGTGCAACTGAGTAAAGCTAAGTGGTGTTTCCCTGTTTGTGTTTTTCCTTCGTGTGTATTAGTACAGCGGTGGGGCCAGTGCCTGCGCCACCCAGCTCCCTAGCAAGGGATAGGTGTAGGGTGTGCTAGGACGACAGGTATCCTGAGCAGCGCCTGGTGCGGAACCGGCATAGGGAACGTTAGGAGCGTTAGGGACATTGACTCAAGGGAGTGCAGGAGGTCTCCACGTCCCATTTCCCTATCGCAGGGCCCACCGTTGTAACTGTTTTCCCTTCCCCTTGTCTTGTTGTTTTAGTTACTGGCCTGCGGGCCGTGTCACACAGGACTGTATCACGTGCCGCGTCTTGTTGTTTACAGTTACCGGCCTGCGGGTCGCATCACACAGGACGGGTCCACGTGACACTTTCCCTCTCTGGTTGCACATTTACCGTGGGAGCCCACGCAATTTTTTTCAATGAATTAACCCCTTTATTTAACTCCTTCATGTCCCAAATGTAACACACAAACCATAATCTAATTAGTATTCAGGGACATATAAAAAAATAAATGAAATGATTTACTGTATGCAAACCGTGTGTCATTTCATGTGGGGTTTTGGATTGATTTTGCATAAGCCGGCAATTGATTTAGCAGCTATTCGTGCTGCGATTGTCTCAGCCCATAAAATACGGACAAGAAATTTACGGATGATGGGAGCTGCCCCATAGAGAATTATTGGTCCAAGTGTAATGTGTTGTTTTTACGCCTCTCACTCGTCCGTATTTCTCTCTAGTGTGACGCGGGCCTAAAGGTGAGCAATATAATACTGATAAGGGTATGTGCACATGCTGAGTAAAATTTCTGCACCATTTCTGCATTCCATGGCAGGAAAAGCGCAGTTGCAAAATCGTGTGTTATTGGTGCATTTCCCTGAGTTTTTGATTGATTTGAGTGAAATGAATGGTGAAAAACACAGGGCAAAGGTGCACAGAAAACTGACATGCTGTAGATAATTTTCTGCACCAAATCTGCAAGTCAAAAATACTCAACTTATGCATGACACATCAGGTTTCACAATCATTTAGTTAACAGCAAGCTTTGCTTCAGGTTTTGTCACACATCTGTGCAGTAAAAATGCAACAAAAATGGACCAAATCTGCAAAGCGTACACACAGCCTGAGTTTTTAAAGACTTTTTTAAGGGTTATATAGCAACGAAATGTAGTCCAGCCCTTGGAATAATGTATAGATGTGCGATATAATACCAATAAAATTTTGATACATTTTTTGAGGTTAGCAACGAAGTGTACTCCAGACCATGAAATAGTCTGTGGGTGAGGAATATAATATCGATAAATTTTGAACAAGTTATTTGAGGCTTATATACCAACGAAATGTATCCAAGAAGATTTTATACTCTATGGGTGAGCAATATAATACTGATACATTTTGGATAAGTTTTTGGAGAATTACTGTATATGCCAACAAAATGTAATCCAGACCACAGAATTACCTATGGATGAGCAATATAATCTCTATATATAAATCTGAATGTGTGTGTGTGTGTGTGTGTATCACCAACCAATCACAAAGCAGCAGAGTGGGACATCAACCAATCACGAAGCAGCAGAGCGGGGCTGAGGACGGATACAGCAGGACAGTGAATGGAGAGAGGGGTTGTGAGGAAGACAGTCTTCAGGACAGGGGCCGAATAGTGCCGGCACCCTCCCAGCCCTGTCTCGGCTCAGTCAGCGCTCCCCGTCCCCAACTGCACTATCCCCCCTCTCCCCTGCAGCTTCCCGGCCTAAATTTAGTCCCCGGCTCCTACTGCGGCCTACTACAGCGCTAGGCCATGCCCCCGCAGGCCGACCAATCACACGCGCTGCAGCTCCGCTCTAGCTCCGCCTACTCCAGCAAGCTCCACGCACTCCGGCCGACCGCGCAAGGCCACACACCCTGCAGGCCGCCCAATCACATGCGCTGCAGCTCCGCTCTAGCTCTGCCCACTCAGCCCAGCTCCACCCACTCCGGCTGAACCAACAATCTGCGCACATCTTCCCTCTTAAAGGGATCTCCTGTATGGAAGTTAGGGCAAATCCCTCAGTGCTCTGATTCTGACCCCAGGCCTCTATTAAAGGGACCATTGGTATGGAAGTTAGGACCTTTCCACTCAGCATTTTGGTAATGACGCCAGGCCTTTCTTTAAGGGATCCCCGGTATGGAAGTTAAGGCAATTCCACTCAGTGTTCTGGTTCTGACCCCAGGCCCCTCTTAAAGGGATCCACGGTTTGTAAGTCAGGGCAATTGCCTTCAAATGCTCTGGTACTGACCCCAGGACTCTATTAAAGGGATCATTAGTACAAAAGTCAGGGAAAATCCATCCAACGCTTTGGTTTTGGCCCCAGGCCTCTCTTAATGGGATCCCCAGTATGAAACTTAGGACTTTTTCACTCAGCACTGTGGTTCTGACCCCAGGGCCTCTTAAAGGGATCATTGGTATGGAAGTTAGGGCAATTCCACTCAGAGCTCTGATTCTGACCCCAGGCCCCTCTTAAGGGGATCCCCGGTATGGAAGTGAGGGCAAATCCACTCTGTACTTTGGTACTGACCCCAGGGCCCTCTTAAAGGGATCCCCGGTATGGAAGTGAGGGCAAATCTACTCTGCACTCTGATTCTGACCCCAGGCCTCTCTTAAAGGGATCTCCTTTATGGAAGTTAGGGTAAATCCCTCAGTGCTCTGATTCTCACCCCAGGCTTCTATTAAAGGGATCATTGGTATTTAAGTCAGGGCAAATTCACTCAGCGCTCTGGTTCTGACGCCAGGCTGATGGGATGATGGGATATTAGGGGTAGTAGTCCGGTGGCTCTGGCTGATGGGATGATGTGGGATATTAGGGGTAGTAGTCCGGTGGCTCTGGATGATGGGATGATGTGGGATATTAGGGGTAGTAGTCCGGTGGCTGTGACGGGATGATATGGGATATTAGTGGAAGTTGTCCGGCAGCTATGGCTGATGGGATGATGTGGGATATTAAGGGGAGTAGTCCGGTGGCTCTGGCTGACGGGATGATGTCTGATATTAGGGGTAGTAGTCCGGTGGCTTTGACGGGATGATGTGGGATATTAGGGGTAGTAGTCCGGTGACTTTGACGGGATGATGTGGGATATTAGGGGTAGTAGTCCGGTATCTTTGACAGAATGATGTGGGATATTAGTAGTCCGGTGGCTCTGTCTGACGGGACGATGTGGGATACTAGGGGTAGTAGTCTGGTAGCTCTGGCTAACGGGAGATTGTGGGATATTAGAGTGAATGTGGCTATGCGGAGCTGGCGGGGCTATACATTCAGCTTTATATCTACTATATAAAGCTCAAAGTGTGTATGTATGTATGCATTTATGTGTGTGTGTATGCATGCGTGTGTGTATGTTCGGGATAGGCATCCGCACCGTCGCAGCTACAGCCACAAAATTTGGCACAGTCACACGTCTGGACCCCGAGAGCGTCCTAAGCTATGTTGTGAGGTGAAATTTTAACCCCGCGCATTCCAATTCACCAAACAAATTTGCCCCATCTTCATACTGGGGAAAAAGTGTGTGCGCGTCAAGCCCCGCCCCACATTATGATATCATAATGCCCCTATTTGCATACTGGGGAAACAGTGTGTGCGTATCAAGCCCCGCCCCTCATTATGATGTCACAATGGTTGCCATGGCGACGCTGATGTCATCATAGGTTGCAAGCCCTGCCGCCGCTCATTATGATGTCATAATGGTTGACTATGGGATGGAGGATGTGTGATGGGTATATGGGCACTGGACTATTGGATGGAGGATATGTATGACGGGTATATGGGTATGGGACTATGGGATGGAGGATGTGTGATGGGTATATGGGCACTGGACTATGGGATGGAGGATATGTATGACGGGTATATGGGCACGGGACTATGGGATGGCGGATATGTATGATGGGTATATGGGCACAGGACTATGGGATGGAGGATATGCATGACGGGTATATAGGCACGGGACTATGGGATGGAGGATATGTATGATAGAATCATAGAATCATAGAATCGCAGAGTTGGAAGGGACCTCCTGGGCCATCTGGTCCAACCCCCTGCTCAAAGCAGGATTCGCTAAATCATCCCAGTCAGATGTCTGTCCAGGATGTCTGTTTGAAGACATCCATTGAAGGAGAACTCACCACTTCTCGTGGCAGCTTGTTCCATTCATTGATCACTCTGTCAAAAAGTTTTTTCTAATATCTAATCTGTGTCTCCTCCCATGATGGGTATATGGGCATGGGACTGAGATAAAGGATGTATGATGGGTATATGGGCATTCGACTATGGGATGGAGAATATGTATGATGGGTATATGGGCACGGGCCTATGGGATCGTGGTTATGTATGATGGGTATATGGGCACCGGACTATGGGATGGAGGATAATTATAATTTGCTATAATTAACCACAGTTAGTTACTATGCCCAGGCAGTGCCGGGTACTTCAGCTAGTATATAGATATAATTATAATTTGTTATAACTAACTGTAGTTAGTTACTATGTCCGGGCAGCGCCGGGCTCTTCAGCTAGTAACAATATAATTTTGAACTATTTGTTTTAAGCTTTTATGGCAATGAAATGCACTCCAGACCATAGAATAGTCTATGGGTGAGAAATATAATACAGATAAATCCTGAACAAGTTTTTTGAGGCTTATACAGCAAAGAAATCTACCCAAGAAGATGCAATATCCTATGGGTGAGCAGTATGTTGCAAATTAATTTGGAAAAAGTGTTTTCAGGCATATATAGCAAATTGTCTCTTCAGAGAGGAAGAGCACTAGAACTCTAGTGCCACCTAATGGAAGTAGCAATCCTAAAAGTCAATGTCAACCCTTTAAGGAGCCTTGTCACATGACTTAAGGCCCTTTTACATTTAGCGATGCACCAGCGATCCGACCAGCGATCCGACCCGGTCAGGATCGCTGGTGCATCGCTAAATGATCGCTAGTGAGCTTTCATACAGAAAGATCTCACAGCGATGCAGCAGCGACGCAGCGCACGATACTCACCTTTCACACACAGCGATCCTGACGTCCTCCCGCCCACGTCCACGCGTCGCTCGTCGTCACAGCAGGAAGTCTCAGCACGAAGCGCCCGACGAGAAATGGAGCTGGACATTCTCGCGCGATCAGCGACGGACAGCGGGGGAGCCGGTCGTTGGTAAGTATCACACATAGCGATATCGCTAGTGATATCGCTATAACGTCACAAAACCAGTGACGTTTTAGCGATATTGCTAGCGATATCGCTTAGTGTAAAACCCCCTTTAGGATAAAAGCCAAACCAGAATCTCAATTTGCAGACACTGTGTTTCAGGGTACTGCCCCTCGTCATATTTCCCAGAGGAGCACTGTGGCTTTAAGTCTCCCTCCTCTTCTCGGCATGCTTAGTACAGTTGTGGCCAAAAGTATTGACACCCCTGCAATTCTGTCAGATAATACTCAGTTTCTTCCTGAAAATGATTGCAAACACAAATTCTTTGGTATTATTATCTTCATTTAATTTGTCTTAAATGAAAAAACACAAAAAGAATTGTCCTAAAGCCAAATTGGATATAATTCCACACCAAACATAAAAAAGAGGGTGGACAAAAGTATTGGCACTGTTCGAAAAATCATGTGATGCTTCTCTAATTTGTGTAATTAACAGCACCTATAACTTACCTTTGGCACCTAACAGGTGTTGGCAATAACTAAATCACACTTGCAGCCAGCTGACATGGATTAAAGTTGACTCAACCTCTGTCCTGTGTCCTTGTGTGTACCACATTGAGCATGGAGAAAAAAAAGAAGACCAAAAAACTGTCTGAGGACTTGAGAAACCAAATTGTGAGGAAGCATGAGCAATCTCAAGGCTACAAGTCCATGTCCAAAGACCTGAATGTTCCTGTGTCTACCGTGTGCAGTGTCATCAAGAAGTTTAAAGCCCATGGCACTGTGGCTAACCTCCCTAGATGTGGACGGAAAAGAAAAATTGACAAGAGATTTCAATGCAAGATTGTGCGGATGTTGGATAAAGAACCTCGACTAACATCCAAACAAGTTCAAGCTGCCCTGCAGTCCGAGGGTACAACAGTGTCAACCCGTACTATCCGTCGGCATCTGAATGAAAAGGGACTGTATGGTAGGAGACCCTGGAAGACCCAACTTCTTACCCCGAGACATAAAAAAGCCAGGCTGGAGTTTGCCAAAACTTACCTGAAAAAGCCTAAAACGTTTTGGAAGAATGTTCTCTGGTCAGATGAGACAAAAGTAGAGCTTTTTGGGCAAAGGCATCAACATAGAGTTTACAGGAGAAAAAATGAGGCATTCAAAGAAAAAAACACGGTCCCTACAGTCAAACATGGCGGAGGTTCCCTGATGTTTTGGGGTTGCTTTGCTGCCTCTGGCACAGGACTGCTTGACCGTGTGCATGGCATTATGAAGTTGGAAGACTACCAACAAATTTTGCAGCATAATGTAGGGCCCAGTGTGAGAAAGCTGGGTCTCCCTCAGAGGTCATGGGTCTTCCAGCAGGACAATGACCCAAAACACACTTCAAAAAGCACTAGAAAATGGTTTGAGAGAAAGCACTGGAGACTTCTAAGGTGGCCAGCAATGAGTCCAGACCTGAATCCCATAGAACACCTGTGGAGAGATCTAAAAATGGCAGTTTGGAAAAGGCACCCTTCAAATGTCAGGGACCTGGAGCAGTTTGCCAAAGAAGAATGGTTTAAAATTCCAGCAGAGTATTGTAAGAAACTCATTGATGGTTACCGGAAGCGATTGGTCGCAGTTATTTTGGTTAAAGGTTGTGCAACCAAGTATTAGGCTGAGGGTGCCAATACTTTTGTCTGGCCCATTTTTGGAGTTTTGTGTGAAATGATCAATGTTTTGCTTTTTGCGTCATTCTCTTTTGTGTTTTTTCATTTAAGACAAATTAAATGAAGATAATAATACCAAAGAATTTGTGATTGCAATCATTTTCAGGAAGAAACTGAGTATTATCTGACAGAATTGCAGGGGTGTCAATACTTTTGGCCACAACTGTATGTCAATCTCAGCAAGGAGAAATGATACTTCTTGGATAACAGGCTTATATAGCTACTAAATGTACTCGAGAAGATGCAATACCCTATTGATAAGCAATATAATACTGATAAATTTAGAACAAGTATTTTGAAGGTTATATAGCAGCTAAATGTACTCCAGATCATGGAATAGTCTACAGGTGAGCATTATAATACTGATAAATTTTGAACTTTTTTTAATGCTTTCTTAGCAATGAAATATACCCAAGAAGATGTAATACCTTATGGATGAGCAATTTAATACCGATAATTTTTTGACCAAAATTTTTTAGGCTTTCATAGCAAGGAAATGTACCCAAGATAATGTAATACTCTAAGGGTGAGCAATATGATACCAACAAATTTGCAAGCTTTTGTAGTGGTTTCTAGCAACTAAATGTGCCCAAGAAGATGTAATACCCTATTCGGTGAACAATATAACACTGATAAATTTTAAACAAGTTTTTTTTAGGGTTATATATGAAGAAAATGTAAACTAGACCACAGAATACCCTGTGGGTGAGCATGCAATATAATAGCGATAAAATTTTGAAAGGAGGGTTATATATCAATCAAATGTACCCAAGAACACGTAATACTGTATGGCTGAAAAATGTAACCCAGCAAAATTTTTAAATTTTTTTTTAGTCTTATATATCACAAAAATTACACCAGAGCAAGGAATAGTTTATGGGTAAGAATTGTGACGAAACAAGCAAAATTTTCAAATACTTTTTTTCTACTGTCATATACCACAAAAATGTGACATAAAGCACGTAATACTGTATGAATGACTAATATAATCCTGAACTATTTTTCTGCGCTTTTGTAAGTTTTACATGCCACAGTAATGCAACAATAACCATGTTAAACTGTATGGATGAGTCATTCAATCCATAACATTTTTAATGAAAATATTTTGAAAGTGTAGTTGCTGTACCTATACAGTCATAAAGGCTTTGTAGAAACTGCAAAGCCAGGTGGAAAATATGATAGGGCCACCCATAAAGCCCTGAAAGGCAACAACTGGTGAGCCTCATTAAAATACTGAATATTACAAATACTTTATGTGATGCTGTCATCTGGTGGTGTGAAAAAGTGTGAGCTAATCTAAACCTTGTTCATTTTTCTGAGAGTAAGCCTGTCTGCATTCTCTGCTGACAGAAGAAAGCTCCGTTACGACCCCCCTCTGCAGCACTAAAAACCGACTCAGAGAAGATGCTAGTGGCAGGGCAGCACAAAAAATCCAAGGCATAGAGGGAGCGCTCATGCCAAGTGTCCAGCTTTGAGATCCAATTAGGGAGTATGCTGATTTGGTTGGCCAAGTATTGCTTGACCATCTTTAAAAACTTTTCCCTGCCTTTCAAAATACCAGGTCATTCAGCCCTGGGCACTAGGCTGGTGTCATGAAATTGGTCCACACCTTCGATAGTGTACCCCTGCATATGCTGTGTGTCTCCCTGTCATCTCCTTTGTTGGGAAGGGAAGCTTGCCCCCTGCAGCTAACGTTGCATGATGGGAATTTTTTCAACATATTTTCCACAATGTCCTTTAGGGATATCATCATTTTTGAAGACCTCTCCACCTCAGGAAGAAGAGATGCAAAGTTCTCCTTGTAGCATGGGTCTAGCAGGGTGAAAAACCAGTACTCATTTTTGGCCAAGATGAATGTAACATGAGGGTCATGGAAAATGCAGCAGTATATTAAGTCAATCATATGTGCCAAGCTCCATACAGCCAACACTTCCTTCTCCACCATGATGATGAAACTCCATCTCCTCCTCCTCCCTCTTTTCCTCCTCATTCCCATTCTCAACCTATCCACGTAGATGAGACAGGATGAAAGTTGTGAGCCTTTAAGCCTTTGCCAACAGCTCCTGTTCCTCCTCTTCCTTCTCCTCAGTGTCCACCTCCTCATTGTTACCCAATCCACGCTGAGCAGATTAGATGAGGCTGGGCTGGCTACAATCTATCTGTGTTATGTCTTTCTCCATCCTCACCTGGTCTGCATACAAAGCTTTATGTTTAATTATGAGCAGCGACTGTTTAAGTAGGCACAGAAATTGGATAGTTGTGCTGACTATGGTGCCGTCACCGCTCACCATCTTTGTGGAGTCTTCAAAGTCTTGGAGAACCAAACAAATGTCAGACATTCATGCTCACTCTTCAGTTGTTAGGGGTGGAGGCTAACCAGAATACCGACAGGCATGTTGGAGCTGGGGTTCAACCATTGGCCTCTTCTGCTCACAAAGCCTTGACAGTATGTGCGGTGTGGAGTTCCAGGCCATAGTGATGTCGCAGACCAGTCGGTGAACTGGCACTTGCATGCGCTGTTACACTGCCAGAACTGCGCCAGCTGTAACTGACTTGCGCAAAGGGGCGATGATGCGGCTTAACTTGACCAGTGGCTCAGGCAAATCTGGGTATGTTTTCAGAAACCGCTAAGGTACCAAATTGAGCACATGTGCCAAGCATGGTATGTGTGTGAGCTTACCAAGCTTCACAGCCACCACCAGGACAAACCCATTATCACACATGACCATGCCTGGTTGGTGGTTCAGCGAAAAACTCAGATCTGACTGGTCTGTTATTCCTTTAAGTAACTTTGCCGCGGTGTGCGGTTTGTCTCCTACATGAATTTACTTCAACAGAGCCGGTTGCCGCTTCGCTGAAACAGTGGACGACATGCTCTGAGATACCACATCAGATATGGAGGATGAGGAGGTGCAGGAGGGGGTGCATGAACTGCTGTATGAGTTGAAGGAAACCCTGATAGAAGTAGGGCCAGCAATCTGCGGAGCTGAGAGCACATGTGCCATGCCAAAGTGTGACTCAGCCCCAGCCTCAACAATGTTCACCCAGTTTGCCCTTAGGGAAATGTAGCATCCTTGCCACAAGCGCTTGTCTACGTGTCAGTTGTTAAGTGGACAATGCCAGTAAGTGCATCAGGGCAAGTGGGAAGAGCGGGGCTTCAGAGGGTATGGAAAGTATTCAGACCCCGTTAAAATTTTCACTTTGTTTCATTGCAGCCATTTGGTAAATTCAAAAACATTCTTTTTTTTCCCAATAATGTACACTCTGCACAAAAAAACAGATATGTAGAAATTTTTGCAAATTTACTAAAAAATAAAAAAAAAATAAATATCACATGGTCATAAAGTATATTGACCCTTTGCTCAGACACTCATATATAAGTCACATGCTGTCCATTTCCTTGTGATCCTCCTTGAGATGGTTCTACTGCTTCATTGGAGTCCAGCTGTGTTTAATTAAACTGATAGGTCTTGATTTGTAAAGGCACACACCTGTCTATATAAGATCTCACAGCTCACAGTGCATGTCAGACCAAAGGAGAATCATGAGATCAAAGGATCTGGCCAAAGAGCTCAGAGACAGAATTGTGGCAAGGCACACATCTGGTGAAGGTTACAAAAGAATTTCTGTAGTACTCAAGGTTCCTAAAAGCACAGTGGCTTCCATAATCCTTAAATGGAAGAAGTTTGGTCCACCAGAAGTCTTTCTATACCTGGCCGTCCATCCAAACTGATCAATCGTAGGAGAAGAGCCTTGGTGAGAGAGGTAAAGAAGAACCCCAAGATCAATATGGCTGAGCTCCAGAGATGCAGTAGAGAGATGGGAGAAAGCTCCACAAAGTCAACTTCACTGCAGCCCTCCACCAGTCGGGCCTTAATGGCAGAGTGGCCTGACAGAAACCTCTCTTCAGTGCAAGACATATGAAAGCCAGCATAGAGTTTGCTAAAAAAAAAAACACATGAAGGACTCCCAGACTATGAGAAATAAGATTCTCCGGTCTGATGAGATGAAGATAGAACTTTTTGATGATAATTCTAAGCGGTATGCGTGGAGAAAAACAGGCATTGCTCATCACCTGCCCAATACAATCCCAACAGTGAAACATGGTGGTGGCAGCATCATGCTTGCAATTGAAGGAAACATGAATGTGGCCAAGTACAGAATTATCCTGAATGAAAACCACTTCCAGATTGCTCTGGACCTTAGACCTGGCAAAATGTTCACCTTCCAACAAGACGATGACCCTAAACATACAGTTAAAACAACAAAGCAGTGGCTTCAGAACAGCTCTGTTACCATTCTTGACTGTCTCAGACAGAGCCCTGACCTAAACCAAATTGAGCATCTCTGGAGAGACCTGAAAATGGCTGTCCACCAATGTTCACCATCCAACCTGACGGAACTGGAGAGGATCTGCAAGGAAGAAAGGCAGAGGATCCCCAAATCCAGGTGTTAAAAACTTGTTGCAGTGTGAGGATTGGCCAGGACCGTAGTCGTAGCTGAGGACACCAGGGCTCTGGTGTCCTGGCCTCTCCTCACAGAAAAATCATGCTCACTAGTTAGCATACCTGTGTCTCTGGATTCAGCTCCTTCAGGGTCCTCCCTATGCAGTGGGAGACCGTTTCTAGGAAAATTCACATCAACTGAGACACAGTCCATCATAACTTCAACAAAAACATCTTTTCTTGGTTTAATACACAGCAGTTCCAAAGACTTCACAGCATTTCCAACAGGCTTCTCATAACAAGGTTCCTTCTCTTTCACTGCACTGCTTTCATGGTTACACAGTACGGGCCCAGGTCGGACTGTCCCTGACAGTTTCTCAGTTTCCTCTCTGTTCAGCTCTGCTACAGTTAAGCATCCCTCGGTCTGTTTCGCCCTAGACACAAGATCATTAGTCGCCGGAGTCAGTAGCCACTGAGAATGAGACCTGTTATGATGTATTGCCCTCTGTACTGGCCCCGCTTCTTCTCTATCTGTACTCACTGCTTCTGAGGGTTCTGGCCATTTTGCCCCGGTCTTGTCATGGTTAGTTTGGAAGTTTTGCCTGGTACCTCAGGAGTTAAGGCTTTTTGGCCTCTCTCTGGCTATGAGAGGGCTTTAAATAACCTCAGCTGGGCTCCTATCTTTGTCAGTTATATTTCTGCCCTCTTCTTACTAGTTTGACTCTTGTGTGCTTGTGCCTTGTGCCTGCTCTTTGTATGTTATCCTGTTACTGACCCGGTTCATCTCCCTGTTTGGCTTTTGTCCATCGATTCGGTACTGCTCGTTTGTTTGCCTGGTTTCTAACTTCTGCTCCATCCTGACTGCCGGTTTTGCCTGTCCCCCTGGTACTTCTGTTACCCTCTATGGTTTCAGACACTTGGCTTGTAATTGAGTCGTCTTTTGTACCTCGCTCTTGTACCTCACTGTCCTCTCGGTATTGACCTCGGGTCTCCTGAGCTACTCCTGTTCTGTTGGCGTCTGCCGCTCTCCGCTATCTTCCCCGGAAGTGCTGCGGCTGGCTCTGCCCCGGTTCCACCCCCTGCAGTCACATGCTGCAGGTCCTGCATGTCAGCAGTCATGCCCCGCCCCGGTAAGCTTTCTGTGTGCTGCCCAGCCCCGCTCTTCTGGGACATAGTGGGACACGTGTACTGAGTGAGCTTTATCAGTCACGGTGTTCCTGATATTATGACTGACCAACGCAGTCTCCTGGCGCTTGCGGTAGTATGGACCCCATGCGTACCCTTTCTGAGCAGGTGAAGCACCTGACTCAGATGATGCAGAGATTGACTATGAAACAACAAGCTCTTGCTCAGACTCAGCAGAAGGTATCTGATGCGGTGCAAGGAGCTTTGTCATCGGGGGTTCAGGTGAGAATGTCAGTGGATGCATTTTTTGAGGCTCTTGGGCATATCTACGATGAACCTGATCATGTGCGTCTGGCTGAGGACATGGTGATGAGTGTTTGTTATTGGAAGCACTCGGCTGAATGGTTCTGTACTGAGTTTACAATTCCGGATAATAACCCGAACAAAAGGAGCGCAAAGCAGGGAGACAGTGGATTTAAAATCTTCTTTTTATTAATGCATAGTCCACAACACATTTCAACAGAGTCATCTGTCTTCCTCAGGTGGCCCCTCGCTTCTTTCCTCTCCTATGTATAGCACTCACGCTCTTTTCACGTTGTTAAATTGCACAGATCCAGTCAGTCCCACCATTCTACATCAGAGACGCTCTCACAAATCACTTAACCATCTGCTCACTCTTTCTATCCTCCTTCTCCTAGTCGCAGGAGACATTGCTCCCAACCCTGGTCCCCCATGTTATAGAAAGGCAAACCCCCCGAATGCTACACTCAGAAACCCCTCTAATCTTATTAATATTCCCTGCCTGCCATCTGTCTCTCTTAATTGTGCACTTTGGAATTCTCGCTCAGTGTGTAACAAACTCTCCTTCATCCATGACTTCTTCCTTTCTAATTCTCTTAACCTCCTGGCTCTTACTGAAACCTGGATCCAGCAGTCAGACACTACCGCTGCTGCTGCTCTTTCATACGGGGGGCTACACTTCTCTCATACCCCAAGATCAGACAATAGAGCTGGTGGAGGCGTTGGTCTGCTCCTATCTCCAAAATGTACCTTTCAGGTTATCCCTCAAGTACCCTCACTTGTCTTCCCTTCTTTTGAGGTCCATGCCGTCAGACTCTACACCCCCTTCTCCATGTGAGTGGCAGTGGTGTATCGTCCTCCCGGCCCCTCCCATCAGTTCCTGGATCATTTTGCCACTTGGCTTCCACATTTTCTCTCCTGTGACATCCCTACCCTCATCATGTTCGATTTCAACATCCCCATTGCTCTTCCCCTCTCCCCATCTGCTACTCACCTTTTATCTCTAACCTCCTCGTTTGGCCTTTCGCAGCTTACTAATTCTCCAACGCATGAAGACGGAAATTCCCTCGACTTGGTCTTCTCTTGGCTTTGTGCAGTGGATGATTTTGCAAACTCCCCTCTCCCGCTCTCTGACCACAATCTTCTTTCATTCTCTATAAAGAACTGCCAGGCTGCTCAGGTCACCCCCACTGTCCAGACTTATAGAAACATACAGGCCATTAACACCCAGAAACTTATGAAGAACTTGCAGTCTTCATTGGCCCCCATCTCCTCCCTCTCATGTCCTGATTCTGCATTGAAGCATTACAATAAAACACTTCAAAGTGCCCTGGATGAATTTGCACCCCCTATAAATAGAACACCACAATGCAGACGGCAACAACCCTGGCACACGGTGTAAACACGTTTCCTGCAGCGATGCTCCAGGTGCGCCGAACGTCTGTGGAGAAAATCCAATCTACACGAAGATTTCATCCATTTTAAGTTTATGCTTAGAACATACAACACTGCCCTTCACCTCTCCAAACAAACCTATTTCAACACCCTCATCACCTCACTGTCCAATAACCCGAAACGTCTCTTTGACAATTTTCATTCTCTACTCAATCCAAGAGTACAGGCCCCAACCACGGAGCTCCGAGCTGACGATCTGGCCAATTACTTCAAAGAAAAAATTGACCAGATTCGACAGGAAGTTATCTCCCAATCACCACATACCATGCACTGTCCTTCCTCCCCCACTGCATCTAGCTCACTCTCTGAATTTGAACCAGTCACAGAAGAAGAAGTAAGCAGGCTCCTTGCATCTTCTCGCCCAACTACTTGCACCAGTGACCCATTTCCGTCACATCTCCTCCAGTCCCTTTCCCCTGCTGTCACCCCTCACCTAACTAAAATATTTAACCTCTCTCTCTCTTCAGGTATTTTTCCCTCCTCATTTAAGCATGCCATCATACATCCACTACTTAAAAAACCATCCCTCGACCAAAACTGTGCCGCTAACTATAGACCTGTCTCTAATCTTCCCTTCATCTCTAAACTCCTGGAACGCCTGGTCCACTCCCGTCTTATCCGCTATCTCTCAGAAAACTCTGTTCTCGACCCTCTCCAATCTGGTTTCCGCTCTTTACACTCCACTGAAACTGCCCTCACTAAAGTCTCTAATGATCTGCTAACAGCTAAATCAAATGGTCATTACTCCATGCTAATTCTCTTGGATCTCTCTGCAGCATTCGACACGGTGGATCATCAGCTCCTCCTCACTATGCTCCGTTCCATTGGCCTCAAGGATACTGTTCTCTCCTGGTTCTCCTCCTATCTCTCCGACCGCTCCTTTACTGTATCTTTTGCCGGTTCCTCCTCCTCTCACCTTCCCCTTACTGTTGGGGTCCCCCAAGGATCGGTTCTAGGCCCCCTCCTCTTCTCCTTGTACACTGCCCCTATTGGTCAAACAATCAGTAGATTTGGTTTCCAGTACCATCTCTATGCTGATGACACCCAATTATACGCTTCTTCTCCTGACATAACGCTAGCCTTTCTAGAAAACACCGGCGATTGTCTAAACGCTGTGTCTAATATCATGTCCTCACTATATCTGAAACTGAACCTGTCAAAGACTGAACTCCTGGTGTTTCCTCCCTCTACTAATGTACCTATACCCGACATTGCTATTTCTGTGTGTGGCTCCACTATTACTCCCCAGCAACAGGCCCGCTGTCTTGGGGTCATACTTGATTCTGAGCTTTCCTTTGCCCCCCACATTCGATCACTGGCTCGCTCTTGTCATCTGCACCTCAAAAACATTTCTAGAATTCGACCTTTTCTTACTTTTGACTCTGCAAAAACTCTTACTGTTTCTCTTATTCATTCTCGTCTGGACTATTGTAACTCTCTTCTAATCGGTCTCCCTCTTACCAAACTCTCCCCTCTCCAATCTGTCTTGAATGCTGCAGCCAGGATCATATTCCTCACCAATCGCTACACCGATGCCTCTACCTTGTGCCAGTCATTACACTGGCTACCCATCCACTCCAGAATTCAGTATAAACTTATTACCCTCACCCACAAAGCCCTCCATGGCTCAGCACCACCCTACATCTCCTCCCTTGTTTCAGTATACCACCCTACCCGCGCCCTCCATTCTGCTGATGACCTGAGGTTGGTATCCTCAATAGTCAGAACCTCCCACTCCCGTCTCCAAGACTTTACACGTGCTGCGCCAAATCTTTGGAATGCACTTCCCAGGTCAATACGATTAGTCACCAATCCCCACAATTTTAAGCGTGCCCTGAAAACGCATTTATTCAGACTGGCCTATCGCCTCAACACATTAACCTAATCTATCCCTGTGTGGCACAGCCAAAAGTTTTACCATAACCAGATTTCCTGCATCATGTTCCCACATGCTTTATGCATCCATTAGCCCTCTGTGTCTGTACTGTCACACACTTTATGGCTGGTTCATACAATCAGGGCAACTGTTACCACCCACCTTTCGTGTCTACCTCTTTCCTCATAGACTGTAAGCTTGCAAGCAGGGCCCTCATTCCTCTTGGTATTTGTTATAATCTACTGTATGTGATTATTGTTATGCTGTAATGTCTATTGTCTGTACAAATCCCCTCTGAAATGTAAAGTGCTGCGGAATATGTCGGCGCTATAAAAATAAAATTTATTATTATTATTATCAGGTGGCAATACTGAGGAAATGTTAGGAGTGGTGGAAGACACTAAATAAAAAATATAAATAAAGTGCCTTCGTCACTCGGGGTCCACCGTGCGGTGGATGGAAAAACCTCAGCTAGTAGATGCAGAGCATTATGGTTGTAATGTGCCAGGGTTGAATATCACCCAGGTGCAAGTTAGCAGTCTCTGTTAAGAACACAGAGCTGCAATAGCAAATAATAGAGTAGATAATGCTGAGCCTGTTAGCAGCACAGGTACTCAGCGGCACACATGCGGTAGCCGGTCACCGGAGTAGTTATAAAATAATGTCACTACATCCGAGAGGACCTACCGTAACAGGAGGTGTGCGTGGCATCGCAACTGCGAACGCCGGGCAAGACTGCAACGCAGCACGGCGTAAACTGTGCCACAGAGATGGCACCGCTATATCGCAAGCACGATGCAGGACGCTAGCTGCTGAGATGGATGGAGCATAAGCGTGCTGGCGCTAGTGCTGCTACTGGATTAACCCAAACACCCACACAATCGTATTATCAGAGGGAAGGGGTTTCTTAATAAGTCAGTCACCAGTCCAAGCATCCATCACCATACACACAGCAGCAAGTATGAAAAATACTAGCGCATGGCGGAATAGCCATGCGCACTTTTTATAGTAAACGGGACCTTCCGGAAATCTCCAGAGCCCTGAGCAGAACCAATGAAATCAGGAGCAGGATCTGAGCACCTGACTCCTGAACTCCAATGAAAGCTCATCCCATGAGCATGCTCAGAAGAAGGGATGAAGGACTTAGCCTCCGGAGAGAGTTGCTGTAAAGCAATCTCCTCTGCAATTTCCTTTGCATTAAACACAGAGCAGGAGACTGCAGCATGTGAGGGTCTAGATTCCTGCCTAGTAATGGCCAAAATCTGACTCCTAACAGGAAGACAGATGACTCTGTTGACACGCATTGTGGACTATGCATTAATAAAAGATTTTAAATCCACTATCTCCCTGCTCTTCTCTCCTTTTGACCAGGTTATTATCCAGAATTGCAATTACCCTCCTCTCTAGAGGCACCCGGCTGGAGCTGCATTGTTCCCCTAACTATGCACGGCTGGGCCGCTGAGGTTTCCAGGGATGATGCCGCCCTTCAGGGCTTGTTCCGCAGAGGCCTGTCTGAACACCTGAAAGATGCCTTGGCCATTCACTCTCCACATGATTCTCTGGAGGACGCCGTGACCCAGGCTGTCCGTATGGACCATAGATTGCGCGTGAGAGGGGTGATGCAGTTAGAAACCCCATTGTTCCCCAGTGGGAGTGAAGCTGCGTCCACATCTGAGGCCATGGAGGTGGGCACTGTCACCCTCAAGGAGAAAGAGAGGAGACGCCGTCACGAGAAGCAGCTGTGCTTTTATTGTAGGCAGTCTGGACACTGGAAGAAGGACTGTCCCTCCTGCCCTTCGACGACCTAGGTGTCGGGAAATGACTAGGTCTGGGAAGTTGCCGTGGAGACTACCCAGACCCTCAGATACACTTTCCGTCATTCTCTAAAGTTTTGTACAAGTAGACCTGCTGGTGGACAGTTGTCCTTCTTTTTGCTACAGCTTTTGTTAACTGCAGTTCATCCATCATTGTGGTCAACTCATGTTTGCTTTCTCAGTGCAAGATAGGGACAGTCAGGCTTAAGACTACGATTAAAGTGGTGGCTATTGACTCTTCTCCCCTCACAAAGAAGGAATTCTCTATGTGTCAGAGGTTTTTTCACTCAAGGTGGGCTCTGTTCATGTTTAAAAATAAGTTGTTTTGTCTTGGAAAATCTGCCTGCTGGGTTGGTGCTGGGATGCCTTGGTTGGTTGCAATGTCACAACCCCATCATCAATTGGGAGACTGGGGAAATTGTTCAGTGGGGGCCTCACTGTGTCAATCAATGTAATAAATCTGCATTTTTGTCTGAACCTGTCAAATCTGTCTCTGTGTCGTCTGTTGGTTTGGAGGGTATTCGGGAGTACCTGAAGGACTTCGAAGACATGTTCTCTGAAAGTAAAGCCGAGGTTTTACTGCCACATAGAACCTTTGATTGTGCCATTGAGTTGGTTCTTGGGGCTAAGTTGTCTAAAGTCCGTCTGTTCAATTTGTCCATCCTGAGCATTTAGCCATGAAGGAATATATTGCAGAAAGCCTCCACAAGGGGCAAATACATCCTTCCGTATCTCCAGTGGCTGCCGGATTCTTTTTCGTTAAAAAAATAAGATGGCAGTCTAAGTCCCTGTCTCGACTTTCGAGAACTTTACAAAATAACCGTGAAAAACATGTACCCTCTTCCCATTATCCCAGATCTATGTAATCAGTTGTCTGGGGTAAATGGTTCTCCAAACTTAATCTCCGGGGAGCCTATAATCTGATAAGGGTTCGGGAGGGGGACGAGTGGAAAACAGCATTCCTCACATCTGAGGTACTCTTCGAAACCCTGGTTATGCCATTTGGTCTTACTAATGCTCCTGCCATTTTTCAGAATTTCATTAATGTAGTGTTTGCTGATCTTATAGGGCATTTTGTTGTTATCTCTCTTGATGACATTTTGGTGTATTCCTCAGACAGTCATACTCATTTGCAACATTTATGAACTGTTCTCCAAAGAGTCAGGGAAAATTAGTTGTTCGCTATATTAGAGAAATGTTTGTTTTTCGTACAGGAACTGTCTTTTTTGGGCCTAATTGTGTCCTGTGCTGACTGGGCCCATCCCCGGAATCTTAAGGGACTCCAGTGCTTCTTAGGGTTCGCCAATTATTATCGTAATTTTATTAAGGGGTTTTCACAAGTGGTCAAACCGCTTACTGATTTTACACGTAAGGGTGCGGATGTAAAAAATTGGTCTGTATCTGCCAATAATTCCTTTTTGACTCTGAAAAAATGTTTTATGTCTGCTCCGATTTTGGTGCAGCCAGACCAGTCTAAACCTTTTATTGTGGAGGTGGACATCTCTGAGGTGGGGGTGGGAGCAGTATTGTCCCATGGACCAGCCATTTTGACCAATCTTAAGCCATGTGCCTTCTTTTCCAAGAAGTTCTCTTCAGCTGAAAGAAATTACGCTGTGGGCAGTAGAGAACTTCTTGTGGTCAAATTGGCATTTGAAGAATGGAGGCACTTTTTCGAAGGGGCGGCTCTTCCGATCACTGTTATTACTGATCATAAAAGTTTAGCCTATATCGAGTCTGCTAAAAGATTGACTCCCAGACAGGCCCGCTGGTTGCTTTTTTTCTTCTTGGTTTCAGTTTTCTATTACTTTCCGTCCTGGGTCCAAGAATGTTAAAGCTGATGCTTTGTCCCGAAGTTTTGATTCTGTGTCTCCCCCCAAGCCACCGTCCTCCATTCTTCATCCTAGGGCGGTGGTGGCTGGGGTCTCGTCGGAGTTGGAGCAAGAGATTGTGGGGGCTCAGTTTCTTTCCCTTGCCTCCAAATTGGGGGTAGATTGTTTGTCCCGGAGAGATTTCTGTTTAGGCTTCTTCAGGAGTTCCATGAGTCTAGGCTGAGAGCCCATCCTGGCATTTCGGCCACACAGGAGGCAGTGGCAAGGGTTTTTTTGGGGCCCTCACTGGGTATGGATATAAAAGATTTTGTATCTACGTGTGGGGTTTGCACCCGTTCTAAGAACTCTCGTTATCGGCAGGGGAACTAGTGCCTTTGCCAGTTCCTGATAGACCATGGACTCACCTGTCCATGGACTTTATCACCATTCTCTCTCCTTCCAGGGATAGCACTGTGATATGGGTGGTGTTGGACAGGTTTTCTAAACAAGCCCATTTTGTACCCTTATCTGCACTACCCTCAGCGGAAACCTTGTTTAAGTTGTTTGTGTTACATGTGGTTCGCTTGCATGGGGTACCCTTGAATGTGGTGCCTGACAGAAGTGTGCATTTCGCGGCCAAGTTTTGGAGGGCATTCTGTAAGAAACTGGGTATTTCCTTGTCTTTCTCTTCTGCGTACCATCCTGAGAGTATTGGTCAGACGGAACGCACCAATCAGACTCTAGAAGAGATTCTTAGGTGTATGGCCTCAGTTAGGCAGGATGACTGGTCTGATGCATTGCCTTTGGCGGAGTTCGCCTTTAACAATTGTGTGAGTAGGTCCACCGGTATGTCCCCATTTCTGGTCAACTATGGGTTTAGCCCACATTTTGGGGAGTTTTCCTGCCTGGATTCTGGTTGCCCTGGGGCAGAGGGGTCTGTACAGTGTTTAAAAAAATCTGTGGGCTGAGGTCCGTCGTAATATCTTCAAGGCTCAGGGGAGGTATAAGTTCTTCGCTGACAAGAAAAGAGTTTTGGGTAATGCGTTTAAGGTTGGGGAGAAGGTTTGGCTTTTCACATGGAATATCAATCTTAAGCTTCCGTCATCCAAGTTGGGTCCTAAGTTTATTGGGCCATATGAAATTGTGGAGGAGGTCAATCCTGTAGCATATAGGTTACGTGTTCCAGCCTCTTTTAAGATTGCTAATGCATTTCATAAATCTCTTCTGAAACCCTTGGGGGCAGTTGAGGAGGATTCTGGGTCAGCTCTCCCTCCAGCGTTAGTTAAGGGTCAGATGGATTATGAGGTTGGACACATTGTGGTTTCTCATCTGGTATGTCGCTCCTTGCAATATCTGGCTCATTGGAAGGGGTATGGTCAGGAGGATCGGTTGTGGGTTCCTGCCCACTCTGTACACGCTGACCGTCTGGTTTGGGTGATGACAGACACCCTGAGAAGCCTGGGGGTCCAGTGATCCCCTGTTGAGAGAGGGTACTGTCATGGTTTGTTTGTAAGTTTTGGTTGGTACCTCAGGGGTTAAGGCTTTTTGGCTTCTCTCTGGCTATGAGAGGGTTTTAAATAGCCTCAGCTGGGTTTCGGTCTTTGTCAGTTATACTTCTATCCTGTCATGATCCCAATGCAGGTTTTTGAGCTGCACGCCGAGGGTTAATGTCTGGAGCTCTGTGCAGGTTTTGACCTGCACACTTGGGGTTAATGATTGTGGCCTCTTTCTGGTTCTGGGAGAGCTTCATAAACCTCTGGGTAGCTTCAATCCCTGCCAGTTATACTTTTGCCTTTGGCCGAGTGTACTGACCCCCGTGTGCCTGTTTGTTGCTATAGCTTGTTTATATGGTTCTGACCCGATTCTGTTTCCCGTTGTGAGTTTGCTTGTTGATTTTGTACTGCGTTATTATCTGTGTATGACTCATTGCCTGTGACCTGATTACTCTCTGCTCGCCCCTCTTGTACCTTGCAGCTATCTGTGTATGACTCATTGCCTGTGACCTGACTACTCTCTGCTCGCCCCTCTGGTACCTTGCAGCTATCTCTGTGTGTGACTCATTGGCTTCGTCCTGACTATTCTCCCTGTCTATGCCCCTTGGTAACTTTGTCTCGCAGTTACCCTGCTAGGAATTGTCTTGCAGCTCCTAGCTCTGTGGAGTTTAGGCCACGCCTCTAGCAGTCACGTGCTTCAGGCCCTGCAGCTCTGAAGTACGCATCTATTCGGTTGCTGCCCGCTCCACAGGTAGCTTTGAGCTCGCTTTCGCTTTACTCAGGACACGCGCACTGGCTCAGTGAGCAAGTTCAGTGCGGTGTCTCTGACATATCCTCGGCTGAGTAGTTTGACCCTTGTGTGCTTGCACCTTGTGCCTGCTCTTTGTATATTATCCTGTTACTGACCTGGTTCGTCTCCCGGTACTGCTCATTCGTTTGCCTGGCTTCTGACTTCTGCTCTGTCCTGACTGCCCATTTTGCCTGTCCCGTTGGTATTTCTGCTGCCCTCTATGGTTTCTGACACTTGGCTTGTATTTGGCTCCTCTTTTGTACCTTGCTCTTGTACTTCGCTGTCCTCCCGGTATTGACCTCAGCTATCCTGACCTACTCCTGTTCTGTCGTCATCCGTCTCTCTCTGCTATCTTCCTCGGGAGCATTGCGGCTGGCTCCACCCTGGTTCCACCCCCTGCGGTCACGTGCCACAGGTCCTGCACCTCAGCGATCGTGCCCCATCCTGGTAAGCTTTCTGTGTGCTGCCCAGCCCTGCTCATCTGGGACATAGCGGGACTCGTGTACTAAGTCAGGTTTATCAGTCACGGTGTTCCTGATAGGTCTTAAGGGTATGTGCCCAAGCAATGAGTTGCCACATTCTGCTGGTGCAGTGAATGGCTGGGCTTCTCATTTTTAATGTTGCGAGACTGCTGCCGCGTCCTGGGCTTTTAGCCCGTGTGGATACCTTGGGCGCCTCTGGCCCTCTCCCTATTCTAAGACTTTTCCCTGGCTTACCATGCAGCAGCCCCTCCTACAATTAACTATATGCTTGTACTATCTATACTATCTAGGAACTGTGGACATTAACATGCCCCCATCTAGTGGCCAACCCTGGCAACTGCACTTTCCCTAACCTTGTGCACATCAGTGTAACAATATACATGTCATGCATTACATATTTAACAGTAAATGGTAATACACTTAAATGTATAGCAGTACCACAACTGAACATTGGTAATACACCTAAGGGTGTAGCAGTATCACCATAAAGATTCTCATCCCCTTACAGCATCAATCCCAAGAAGACTCAAGGTTGTACTAGCTCAATACTGAGCAAAGGGTCTGAATACTTATGACCATGTGATATTTCAGTGTTTCTCTTTTAATAAATTTGCAAACATTTCTACATGTCTGTTTTTTTTTCCAGCCAAGATGGGGTGCAGAGTGAGAATTAATGAGAAAAAAATGAACTTTTTTGAATTTACCAAATGTCTGCAATGAAACAAAGAGTGAAAAATTTAAAGGGGTCGGAATACTTTTTGTACCCACTGTATGTGTTGATATTTCCTTTGAAAACTATGTGTAAATGATTCAGAGAATTGATCTGTGTTAAAGCTCATGTTAAAATCACATTGCAATTGGATAGTAATTACACAGCATTTGGATGTAAATCTGATGCTAAGTGTGTTAGGTGTCGGTTCCCTGCCACTGCACAGCAGGAATCTAGAGCCTTGCACCCAGCGGTCTCCCATTCTTCTTCGGTCACAGTGGAGCCTGCTCAGCAGATTCATCGGTCCCGGCGCTCTACCCAGGACAACTCCGTGGGTTTGCTTGCTGTTGCTGCTGCCTCTGGCACAGCTAAGACAATGCATGCTGCTCAGCAGCGAGATTCTCCAGGGACTAAGTCCTCATGTCGGGCCACTGAGTATGCCCATGGAGTGATCGGGAGATCGAGGGTCACGTGAACAGGTCCTGCTCGTGTTCGGATTGGTCCATCCGAGAAACCAGGAAGGTCCCGGAGTCCCGTGGCTATAAAAGGTTCACATGGCCGCTCGCCCATGCGCTAGTATAGACTGTATTTAAAGACTATGTGGAGTGAGTGATGTATGAATGTCTCTGGTGACTGACTCATTAAGAAACCCCTACCCTTGGTATGCATGTGTTGTGCAGCCTAGCCTGCTAGCACCCAGGCTTAGGCATAGGTAGGTCTGAGGTTGAGTCAGGCATCTGGCCTCACCAGGGACTCGGCACGCCTCAGTGCACGTGCTCCATAGCCAGCGTCTATAGCGGCGCTCGCGGCAGCGACGCCGCACATTCAGTGGGCCTAGAAGGACTCTAACACCATGTCCTTGGGATAGGGTTCTGTGGCCGTACACTGTGCGCTTTTTTGGCCGAGCTCTGTGAGTCAACAGGCTCCGGCATCTACTTTCATCGGTGATGCGGCTCTGTGCAGTAACAGAGTTCGCCCTGTTCATATTGGGTGACGAAACCTACGTGTGACTGGTTTCACACCGCTTAATTCTTCCGCCATTACTTAGCAGCAGTGTACCACCTCTGCACGATGGACCCCGGGCTGTGAACGCACCTACTATTATTTTATAATTTGGTGCGTTCCGCCAGCCCTAACATTATACTAGTGCCAGGGTCTGGCTAGAAATGGCGGATGAACAGCGACTGCTGTAGTACATCCGGCAGCTGCAGGGCAGGTTGGCGGCTCTCGAGCGTTCAGCCTCAGCTGCAGATGTTACTGCGGTCGCTGTTCAGGCAGCCACAGAGGCTGTCTTCCGTGTGACCACAGCCATCTCTGCCCCGACTTTGTCCTGCCTCCCGCTGCCCGAGAAGTTCTCGGGTGATAGTGCTTCTTGTAGGGGTTTCGTAAGCCAGTGCTCTATACAGCTGGAGCTGCTGGCCGCACGATTCCCCTCTGAGCGGGCAAAAGTGGGATTTATTATTTCCCTCTTGTCAGGCAGGGCTTTGGAGTGGGCCACACCGCTGTGAGAGCGTGGTGATCATGTGGTGCAGAGTGTCTTGCGGTTCTTGGACACTCTGAAGCAGGTCTTCCTGGGGCCACGAGTCACTCATGGCACCGCGCTCCGGCTGCTGGCATTATCACAGGGCTCGTCCATGGTCAGCCACTTTGCCATCCAGTTCCGGACGCTGGCCTCAGAGTTAGAGTGGCCAGATAAGGTCCTCATTCCGGCATTCTGGAGAGGTTTGGCTGGCCATGTGAAGGACGCTCTGGCCACCAGGGAGATTCCCGCTGCACTGGAGGAGCTTATCACTGTCTCCATCCGTATTCATCTTCGTTTCGCTGAGCGAAGGTTGGAGCAGGCCCAGTGTAGGCAGAGGTTTAGTTGGCACCTACCTTTGCTAAACCTCTGGAATCTTCCGATCAGGCGTCTGAGCGTCAGGGGGCTTCCCGCGAGGGGTCCAGGCCCCGGTCCGCTCGAGCTCCTGTGAGCTGTCATGTTTGCCGGCAGTCCGGTCACCTTGCCAACTGGTGCCCACAGCAGCTGGGAGAACGCTCGCGCCTAGTGGCCGTAGGAGGCGGCGCACTAGAATCAGTGGCATTTTCCTCCAAGCTGTGCTTTAAGGGGACACTTGAGGTTGATTCTTCCACTCTGGCGGTGGAGGTTTGTGTGGATTCAGGGGCAGAGGGCAATTTTATGTTGTCAGCCTTCGCTCAACGGCACGCTACACCTCTAGTTATGATGTCTACACCAGTCACCGTTAGAGTGGTGAACGGCACCACTCTACCCTCACAGATAACCCACCAGACCGCCCCCTTGTTACTGTCAGTGGCTCCATCTCATCAGGAGACGATATCCCTCCTCGTCATGCCATGTCATGAGGGTATTGACCAGGTACTTCTAGGGGTCCCCTGGTTGCGGTACCACTCCCCCCATATAGAGTGGTCCTCAGGGAGAATTATTGGGTGGAGTAAATCATGTGAGGGTAGATGTCTGAGGGAGTGCATTCAGGTTGCCTCCACCGAGGTTCCCGCATATCACTCCTCGCTCCCCAAACACTATCGACAGTATGCGGACGTGTTCTCCAAAAAGGCGGCGGAGACCCTTCCACCGCATCGCCCCTATGACTGTCCTATTGACCTCTTGCCTGGTGCTGAGCGGGGGCGGGTTTCTTCTTCGTCCAAAAGAAGAGTGGGGAACTATGTCCTTGCATTGATTACAGGGGTCTTAACGACATCACTGTTAAGAATAAGTATCCTCTGCCCCTGATATCAGAGCTGTTTGATAGGCTACGGGGAGCGAGAGTGTTTACCAAACTTGATCTGCGGGGGGCTTACAACCTGATACGCATCCGTGATGGGGACGAATGTAAGATGGCATTTAACACCAGGGATGGGCACTATGAATACCTGGTGATGCCCTTCGGCCTCTGTAATGCTCCGGCCGTCTTCCAAGACTTTGTGAACGATATCTTCCGGGATGTGCTTACCACTTCGGTTGTAGTCTATCTGGATGATATTCTCATCTACTCACCAGATTGTTGTGAGTTCATTTTCCCCTTTGTCACTGAGGTCTTGTGAACTCCCTATTCTGGTAAAGGAAGGTAATGAGCCTGATTATCAGGCACCTGAGTCTAATGAGGATGACTGGCTGAGTGGAGTCACGGACTGGATATAAGGCTGCCGACGCCCTTCTGCCCTGCGGGTGATTTCTCTGTGGACTTCTAGGACACCAGTCTGATTCCTGCTCCCCTAAAGCTAAGTTTTTTGCTTTGCCTTTTGCATTTGTGTTTTGTTTTTGTTTTCCTTGCTTTTCTGGATTCTGCCATTCCCTGCTGGGGTGAGCTGAATCTCCTTTTGCCTGTTGCTCTGTCTTCAGAATATTCCTGAGTACTGACATAGCTTTTTGAAGCCTAGCGTCTTCAGGGCCCTTTTGACTGTCAGTCTGTTGGCTCTTATTTTCATAGGGTTTTTCACGGATTGCAGACAGCAGCCTTCCTGTCCTTTCCTATGTAGTTAGCTTGGGCCCCATCTTTGCTCAGTCTATCTTTCTGTCTGTGTTAGTGTTTTCATCTTGCTTCACCGTCATTACATGTTGGGGGCTGCCTATTGCTTTGGGGTCTGCTCTGGGGCAGTTTAGATTTCCCCTTTCTTTCTTTAGGCCTAGTTAATTCTCCGGCTGTGATCGAGGGGTCTAGGGCATCGTAGGAACCCCCCACGGCTACTGCTAGTTGTGTTGATAAGTTCAGGGGTCTGCAATCCGTTAGCTGCCAACTTCTCTGGTTTTCTGGACTTAGCTAGCATTTCTGTTTTTGCCTCCTACGGTGACTCAATCATAACACCAGATATTGACTCCCACCGGAGAGATGCTTGCAAAGTTTTCGATCGCCTGCGGGCAAACTCCCTCTATGCCAAGTTGGAGAAGTGTGTTTGAGCAGGAGTTCTTGCCTTTCCTGGGCTATATCATCTCCGCCCGGGGGTTGGCCATGGATCCTGCCAAGCTACAGGCGGTGATGGATTAGCAGGAACCTCATTCTCTCAAAGTGGTGCAGCGCTTTATGGGGTTCATAAATTACTATCGCCAATTCATCCCCCACTTCTCGACTTTGGTAGCACCCTTGGTAGCCCTCACCAAGAAGGGTGCAAACCCCAAGTTGTGGTCGGAACCGGTCTCCAAGGCCTTCACCTCCATTATGTCCCATTTCACTAGTGCTCCCATTCTACATCACCCGGATGTAGATAAGCCCTTCATTCTGGAAGTGGATGCCTCTTCCGTCGGTGCTGGAGCGGTCTTTTTCTCCAAGACCTCACACCGGCGGAGAGGAATTATGCCATCGGGGACAGGGAGTTGCTAGTGATGAAGTTGGCCTTCTCGGAGTGGAGACACCTCCTGGAGGGGGCTCGCCATCCTTTCCAGGTGTTCACCGACCACAAAAACTTGGTGTATTTACATACAGCCCAGTGGCTAAATTCTCGCCAGGCCAGATGGTCTTTGTTCTTTTCCCGGTTCCACTTCACCCTCCATTTTCTCTCCGGGGAGAACGTCCGGGTCGATGCTCTCCCACTCCATGGTGTCATCGGAGGAAGAGGAGGAGGAGCCTCGGCTGATCATCCCATCCGAGAGCCTGAGGACTGTGGCTCCGGTTGCCCTTGAGCCAGTACCTCCGGGCAAGACATTTGTCCCTGCCTGTCTGCAACCGGAGGTCCTCTCTTGGGCTCATTTGTCCAGGGTGGGTGGACATTTCGGGAAAAAACGGACCTCTGACCATCTGGCGAGGACGTACTGGTGGCCGCATATGGCCCGTGACATCAGGGACTATATTCAGGCGTGCGTCTCTTGTGCCCAGAATAGGTCCTCTCAGCAGTGGCCTGCTGGGCTTCTTTTTCCTCTGCCAGTAGCGGACAGGCCCTGGGAGATGGTCGGTATGGATTTTGTGGTGGGGCTACCCAAGTCCAGTGGCAGCACGGTCATTTGGGTTGTCACCGACCATTTCTCTAAGATGGTGCACCTGGTACCTCTCTCCGGTTACCTTCTGCATGGGGCCTGGCAGTGTTGTTCATTAAGCACGTTTTCCGCCTTCATGGCATGCCGGACAAGATTGTCAGTGACCGGGGTCCTCTGTTTGTGTCCCGGTTTTGGAGAGAGCTTTGTTCCCTGCTCAGCATTGAGCTGAATCTCTCTTCGGCCTATCATCCCGAGACGAACGGGTTGGTAGAGAGAGCCAACCAGACTCTGATCACATATCTTCGACATTTTGTCTCGGCCAGGCAGGACGACTGGGCATCTTTGCTGCTGTGGGCAGAGTTTGCTTTGAACAATGCTGTGGCCGAATCCACCTGTCAGACCCCATTCCTCCTAAATTATGGCCAGCATCCGCGCGTCCCTGTGCCCATGCCCGTGTCATCCACCGACTCCAGGGTGGCAGACTGGGCGGTGGAGGCACGAAACATTTGGGATCGCACCCAGGTTGCTATCCGGGCTTCCAAGGAGAGAATGAGGACCTCCGCTGATGCACACCGGCGCCCTGCTCCGACTTTTGCCCCTGGCGACTTGGTGTGACTCTCCGCCCGAAACATCAGGCTGCGGGTAGAATCCGCTAAGTTCGCACCGTGCTACATTGGCCCCTTCAAGGTCCTCGAGCAGATCAGCTCTGTAGTCTACCGTCTGGCCCTTCCACCACACTTGGCTATCTCTGATACATTCCACGTGTCCCTCCTTAAGCCTGTTCACTTATCCCGGTTCTCCAAGTCATCTGCCGGAACATCAGACTTGTCTTCAGGCGAGTTTGAGGTCAATGCCATCGTGGGATGCAAGGTGATGCGGGGCAAAAAGTTTTATTTGGTGGATTGGAAGGGTCATAGTCCAGAGGCTTGGACCTGGGAGGCAGTGGAGAACATCCACGCTCCACTCCTCATTGCAGCGTTTGAGCATAGCGAGGCTCAGAGGGGAGGGGGCGTAATGTTAGGCGTTGGGTCCTGCCACTGCACAGCATGAATCCACAGACTTGCACCCAGCGGTCTCCCATTCTCCTTCGGCCGCAGTGGAGCCTGCTCAGCAGATTCGTCGGTCCCGGCACTCTGCCCAGCCCAACTCCGTGGGTTTGCTTGCTGCTGCCGTCTCTGGCACAGCTATGACAATGCATGCTGCTCAGCAGCGAGATTCTCCAGGGACGAAGTCCCCATGTTGGGCCACTGAGCATGCCCATGGAGTGATCTCCCATTGGAGATCGAGGGTCACGTGAACAGGTCCTGCTCGTGTTCGGATTGGCCCATCCGAGAAGCCAGGAAGGTCCCGGACGCCCGTGGCTATAAAAGGTTCACATGGCCGCTCGCCCATGCGCTAGTATAGACTGTATTTACAGACTATGTGGAGTGAGTGATGTATGCACGTATGAATGTCTCTGGTGACTGACTCATTAATAAACCCCTACCCTTGGTACGCATGTGTTGTGCAGCCTAGCCTGCTAGCGCCCAGGCTTAGGCGTAGGTAGGTCTGAGGTTGAGTCAGGCATCTGGCCTCACCAGGGACTCAGCATGCCTCAGTGCACGTGCCCCATAGCCAGCATCTATAGCGGCGCTCGCGGCAGCGACGCTGCGCATTCAGTGGGCCTAGAAGGACTCTAACCCCAGAGTTCGCCCTGTTCACATTGGGTGACGTAAGCCACGTGTGACTGGTTTCACACCGCTTAATTTTTCCGCCATTCCGCCACTCTGCACGGTGGACCCCGGGCTGCGAACGCACCTACTATTATTTTATAATTTGGTGCGTTCCGCCAGCCCTAACAAAGTGTGAAAAATTGGATTGTACTCGCATGAAAAATGCATGTCACTTGAATAACACTCGTCCTACTTGCAGCAACATGACAATGCCTGTAGATTACTTAGCAAAATCCTGCTGACAGGGTCGCTTTAAAGTTTAATTACATATAGCAATCTGGAGATAAGATGAAACTCACAGTCAGAGGAGGTGCTTAAAGCTGGATGTAATAGTGTGGTGGGCGTGCATAATGCAAGAATACGGAATCCAGGCATGGCTGTATCTCCTGGATGTAAGAATACTGCTTTGGTGTGATTTCTGTAGGAAAGCTTTGGTTGGCATTTTATCGAAAATGTGACCTATAGGTGAAACTATTTTGATGTAGTGGGAACAGGATGGGACTACTCTGGGGGAACTGGATGAGAGGTCTGGATGTGGCTCATGAACCTCTTTCGGAGCTCTCCAGGTAATAAAGGTCGGGGACTGCTACTAAAGAGCCACCTATAGGAAAAAAAATCAAGAAAAATATGAACCCTAAAAGTTAAAATGTAATTAATCCTAACAACCCACAGTGTCTTCTTATTGTACATTGACATATAGTACATATATTTTTTTTCTTCATTTATAATATTTTTGCTCTATAGGTTAAGAAAATGCAAAATACTTCAAATTAATACCCAATTACACTTATTCAAAAAAAACTTTTTCCGGAGATATTTTCAAAATAACTCTAAATTAATTATATGTGCCTTTCTGCATGAAATGTAAAATTTGCAGACAGCTATTATACCAGGTAACTGGCAATCTGATGAATATGGGTACAAAGTATAATGTTAATGCAAACAGTGTCGCCTGCCTGAATTCTGCTTCTTTCAGATTATAAAATAATGCATGTACGCATGCAATTATACAATAAAACTATGTTTATATTAAATCTGATGGTTTCCATTTTATGCATATCCGTTGTCCAATAAAGTAGCTGTAGTGCAGAAATAATAAGAAATTTCTATCTTATGTCATTTTCAGGTTTGTGAATTTAACATGCATGTACGTATGACGTTCAAGAGCATTGGATTAGTGACAGCAAGCAATGTGCTGAAGTGTTTGCGGGGACCTAAGGTAATTTCTCCCAAGTTATCCTCCGATATTCTACAAAAGATATAACATCAGAGACAATGTCAGTTCCTGTTGTTATGCTACATAGTGATTACTAGATACAGCTCTGGCAAAAATTAAGAGACCACTTTCAAATGTTCAGTTTGTCTGATTTTTCTCTTTATAGGTATATTTTTGAGTAAAATGTAAATTGCTCTTTTAGTCTATAAACTTCTGACAACATGTCTTTGAATTTCCAAGCAATAAATTTTGTATTTTTTTTTGACAAAGAAAAATGGTCAAAATTAGTGTTGAGCGACTTTTGTTTTTTTAGGGTCGAGTTTCGTTTCATGAAACCCGACTTTTCCAAAAGTCGGGTCGAGCAAAATCGGCCGACTATAGGTAAAAGTCGGGGTCGTCCCGAAATACGAAACCCAATGTAAGTCAATGGAGAATTAAAGTCGGCAGTGAGAGGAGTACAGGAAACACACCTACAGTGCCCATTTGAACGCCAAAAGCATAAATTCTTGTTACTGAAGCTTGTCAACCTTAATTAACTTCATAATACTAGTTACGCACTGAAAAATGGGGGTTATTTGGCTACAGTTGTGGGGGGGAGGGCTGGCTCCAGGTTTTCGTGGGCCCAGGGCCAAAGAGCGCCCCTTTAACACATACCACAACTCATGATGCTCCGATACGGCAGAGAAATAGCGGTATAGTACAATGAAAAATACTTCACTTCTTACATCTCATGACTGATATCCATTTTAAATTCTCCAATATCTCCAAAAACGGACAGTATATAACTCCATACAGTATTATGGCCCATATATTTCTCCATATGGAATCATTATTCCCATATAATGTTTCAAACCGTATATGATGAGCTCCACATAATGCTACAGTATATGTTGGTCCCAATGGATGAAGCTCCACTGTCTTATGGGCCCAAATAATGCTCCATATATAATGGGCCCCATTTCTACTGCTCTAGTGTATAATGGGCCCTGTAAATGCTGCTCCAGTGTCTGATGTCCACCTTTGGAATGCTCCAGTGTATGGTGGGCCCCATATATCATTCATCAGAGTATAGTGCTCCCCAAAAATTGCTGTCCCAACATTGAAAACAATTATATAAGTCTCCTTGCTAGGGAATCCCTGCACTACTCTGAACTCATTGTCGTCCCCATCTTCCATCTCACTGCACTTGGCTGTTTAGGCCCTCCCACCGGCAGAGACACTTTTGCGTACTATGCGGTGCCCTTTGCCAGTGCCATCGCCCATGAGTATGCCCCCCCACCTGCTCAAGGAACCTGCACTTTCATCTGCACCTTCCTCTTTGTCACCGTGTAAGGTGGTGTAGTATGCGGGAAGGGGAACCTGAGTTTCCTCTGGATCAGATTCTGGCTGTGTAGAGTGCGAGGGGAATGTAGTGGTCTGGGTCAAAGTACCAGCAGCATCATCCAGCGGTGGCTGGGCCTCAGTGCACTTGTGGCGTCCCCAAGAGTACGGTCGCCACTGTGGCATTGCCTTCCTGCTAGGGAGTGTGTTGTCAAGCTTGGGAGCAACGAAGGATCTCTCTAGCAGTGAAACCAACACACAACACATTTCCCACTCCAGGCCAGCAGAAAGACCTCTGAACCTGACTGCTGAGGAGCTGCTCTCTGTGGTCGGGAGGAGGAAGTGTGTGGACGTGAGAAGGGGAGCTGGAGGATGAGCAGAGTTAAGGCTCACTCCTAGCTGGAGCGCATGGTCCGGATTCCCGTCTCCGAGTTTGTAGGGACACTGACGTTCCTGCAGCAGAAACCGGGGGAAGTAGCAGCTATAAATGCTCTGTACCCAACTAAGGCTCGGAGGCCCCAGCATCGACGTGTGCGAGGCAGAAGGAAAAGGCTACAGCTGTCTGCCATACAAGTAAAGTCTGAGGAACATCTGTTAGACAGGAGGCGTTTCAGTGAACCACGGTCCTGTGAGTGCTTCCCCCACAAGCGCTAGAAAGGAGACGTTCAGGAAGGTACATGTTGGCGGAGTGTTGGAAGGGAGCTTTCCATTCTGGTTCCGGAGGTTGGCAGAGGTCCTGACCTGGAGGACACAGCACGGAGGCAGGCATCTGTGTAACCTGCAGACTGTGAGTAAAGCTTTGGAACTGCACGCTCTGGTGTCCTACAGTTATTCCAGCACCGCTACATCTGGGTACCAGCACCTACACCGCCTGTGCCTTTCCCCCATCACTACATCTACACTTCCCTGGGACTCCAAGATTAGTTTGGCAATGTGGGTGTTCAAACCCAGTGTACGCGGATGAGAGACTGAGTACTTTCTTGACCTACTCATAGTGTCTGGGAGGGTGAGCTGGACTTGAGAGCTGCATATGGTGGAAGTAGCGGTGGACAGGGCGGACTGAGAGAGGGTTGATGATGGTGATGGAGTTGGTGTTCTTTCTGATGGCCTAGATTCAGTCTTTCGTTGATATAATAGTGGGATTCCCTGACTGCTGTGGCCTTGCAGCGACACCTCAACATTTGCTGCTGTGCTAACCGATGGGCTTACAGTGGGGGAAACAATGTAGCGTTGCTGACTACCTTCTTTGTGATCCGTTGCACATGTGGTACTTGAGGTTTGGTGTTGTGTCCACGCTTGCAAGTGCATGCTGGTTAAATGTCTAAGCATGCAACTGGTATTCAAATTTTTCAGATTTTTCCCTCGGCTAAAGGTCTTTGCGCACTTCTTACAGATAACCTTGGCCTGATCATGAGGATTTTGTTAAAAAAAGTGCCACACTGCACTCTTCCTACTTTGGCAGACATTTTGCGGCCTAGCACGCTGTGATATTTTGACCCTCTGGACAAGCTGTCCAGCAACTCTTTTGATTTTTGGAACCTGTCTTTGGAGTGCTCCGGGCCTGCCAGATAACAGCTGCTGCGATGTCGATGTCTGCTGTGGATGCTCCTCCTCCTCATCTGAGCTATTGGAAGCAGCACCCTCTTCCCCAATGGATGCCAATCTGGGTCAACAACTGGGTCATCCATCACCTCTTCTTCAATGTCATATGCACCTTCCTCTGTGTCACCGTGTATGGTGGTATAGTGTGCGGGAAGGGGCACCTGAGTCTCATCAGGGTCAGAATCTGGCTCTGTACACTGCGAGGACAATGTAGTGCTCTGAGTGAATGTACCAGCAGAATCATCTATCAGTGGCTGTGCATCAGTGCACTCCATGTCAGATTCATCGTGGCCTGGGTAATTCACCATTTCACTTGATAATCCAGGCATAGTATGTGAAAACAGCTCCATGGAGTAATCAGTAGTATGGCCTGCGTCATCCTTCAATCTTGGTTGGGGTGAAGGACACAAGGAAAGGTGTGGTTCATGAATATGAGCCTCCAATGACGACTCAGTGCTTTTATTTTTTACAACTTCAGAAGAGGAGGCGATAGAGCTGGAGGCTGAGTCAGCAATGTAAGACAAAACTTTTTCCTGAAGCTCTGGCTTTAAAAGCGGTTTGCCAACTCCTAGAAAACTAAGCCTTCGAGGCCTTGTGGAGCCAGACGATGACGCAGGCTCAACACCTTCTGCATTCGGTCCTATTTTGCTTTTGCCACTACCATCAGATCCACAACCAACACCATCATTACCAGCAGCCAACCCCCGCCCAATTCCATGGCCTCTTCCACCAGCCTTCCTCATTTTTGGTAGAAATGTAGACAAAATCCAACAAACTATATAGTAATGTAAAACAAGGTACAAGGTGTCTATAGGACAGGGGAGATTTTGAATTTCTGCACACAGTTGTGGACACTGGACACTTTTGGATTGTGTGAGGCCCACTGAATATCACAGCGCTATGTCACAGTCTCGATGTCGCAGGTGTGAAAAATGTCACTAGAGGATAACGGAGATTTTGAATTTCTGCACACACTTGTGGACACTGGACACTTTTGGATTGTGTGAGGCCCACTGAATATCACAGCGCTATGTCACAGGCTCGATGTCGCAGGTGTGAAAAATGTCACTAGAGGATAACGGAGATTTTGAACTTCTGCACACACTTGTGAACACTGGACACTTTTGGATTGTGTGAGGCCCACTGAATATCATAGCGCTATGTCACAGGCTTAATGTCACAGGTGTGAAAAATGTGACTAGAGGATAACGGAGATTTTGAATTTCAGCACACACTTGTGGACACTGGACACTTTTGGATTGTGTGAGGCCCAGTGAATATCACAGCGCTCTGTCACAGGCAGAAATTGGCTAGTGTATGACAAACTACAAGGTGTATATAGAATTGGGCAGAATAGGAATCTCCCTAGAGTGTAGGTCTGTAAGAACGGAACAAGTCCTTGACTTATCCTTACAGAGCAACACACAGATAGCTTCACTGTGGCAGTGATAACAGCCGTTACACGGTACTGAGAGAGGAGCGTGCACGTACACGGCTGTCTGGTGTACGTAAAATTGTCAAGCTTCGTGTTTTCTAAGTATACGGACTGACACACGCTGTCTCTCTATAGTTTTGAATGTGATCAAACAGCAAATATATTTAACTGTTTGAAAACTAGACAAAACTAGAAGGTGCAGGTCTGTAAGAATGGAACATGTCCTCGACTTATCTTTACAGAGCGACACACAGATAGCTTCACTGTGGCCATCATAACAGCCATTACACGGTACTGAGAGAGGAGCGTGCACGTACACGGCTGTCTGGTGTACGTAAAATTGTCAAGCTCCGTGTTTTCTAAGTATACGGACTGAAACAAGCTGTCTCTCTATAGTTTTGAATGTGATCAAACAGCAAATATATTTAACTGTTTGAAAGCTAGACAAAACTAGAAGGTGCAGGTCTGTAAGAACGGAACATGTCCTCGACTTATCCTTACAGAGTGACACACAGATAGCTTCACTGTGGCTGTGATAACAGCCGTTACACGGTACTGTGTGAGGAGTGTGCACCGCTGTATGGTGTGAAAAAATGCACGCTCAGTACCTCACCAGGACGAAAAAAAAAAATTGGGATTGCTTTTAAAAAAGCAGTTTGCAGAGCAGTGGGTAAACAGCAATGCAGCCATCAGGAAGCCTTAGAAGGCAGCCTAACAACCAACACCGCTGATCCAGCAAAATATAGCCTCCACTTGCACTGCACACACAGTGACTGGTGTGTTGTACAGGCAAAATCGCTAGCAGCAGAAGCAGTTTTTGGTGTCTTCTTCCCTGCCTAACGCTCTCCCTACAAAATCAGCAGCAGCTGCAGCTCTCCCTATTCTGAGATCAGCATGAGTAAGGCTGGTTTCACATTTGCGTTTTTTAGCGCTGGAAAAAAACGCATATGTGCGCATGCGTTTTTTCCCCTATATTTAACATGGGTGCGCATACCTGCGCGCTTGTAAGCGCATGTATGCGATTTTCATGCGCTGCGTTTTTTTGGGGTGTGCGTTTGTATTTTCCAGACGCAGCATGTTGCATTTTTTGGCCCTGCAAAAAAGCGCATGCGCACATATGCGCACGTTTTGCGCTAAAAATGTCCATTATAGCCTATGGATGCGCATATGTGTGCACTGGCATGCTCATGTATGCGTTTTTTTGCATATGCATTTTTTTTTTTAACCATGGAATTTAGGGGTTTGGGTTAGAGTTAGGGTTAGTTAAGGGGGTTTAGGGTTAGGGTTAGGGTCAGGGTCAGGGTTAGGGTTGGGGTTTGGGTCAGGGTTAGGGTTAAGTATGGTTTGGTTAAGGGTTAGGGTCAGGGTTAGGGTCAGGATTAGGGTTAAGTATGGTTTGGTTAAGGGTTAGGGTCAGGGTTAGGGTTAGGGTTAGGGTTAGGGTCAGGGTTAGGGTTAGGGTTAGGGTTAGGGTCAGGGTTAGGGTTAAGTATGGTTTTGTTAAGGGTTAGGGTCAGGGTTAGGGTCAGGATTAGGGTTAAGTATGGTTTGGTTAAGGGTTAGGGTCAGGGTTAGGGTTAGGGTTAGGGTTAGGGTCAGGGTTAGGGTTAAGTATGGTTTTGTTAAGGGTTAGGGTCAGGGTTAGGGTCAGGATTAGGGTTAAGTATGGTTTGGTTAAGGGTTAGGGTCAGGGTTAGGGTTAGGGTCAGGGTTAGGGTTAGGGTTATGGTCAGGGTTAGGGTTAGGGTCAGGGTTAGGGTTAAGTATGGTTTTGTTAAGGGTTAGGGTCAGGGTTAGGGTTAGGGTTAGGGTCAGGGTTAGGGTTAGGGTTAGGGTTAGGGTCAGGGTTAGGGTTAGGGTTAGGGTCAGGGTTAGGGTTAGTTAGGGTTTAGGGTTTGGGTTAGGGTTAAGTATGATTTGGTTAAGGGTTAGGGTCAGGGTTAGGGTTAGGGTTAGGGTCAGGGTTAGGGTTAGGGTTAGGGTCAGGGTTAGGGTTAGTAAAGTCATGGTTTGGGTTAGTGTGAGGGGCCACCTAATGTTGGAAAAAACCGCAAACGCGGTAAAAACGCACTAAAAACGCATACAAACGCATAAAAACGCTACGTTTTTTTCATGCATGCTCATAAAAATGCTTGAAAAAAACGCAGCAGTTGTATGCTTTTGTATGCGTTTTTTCAATGCGTTTTTTTGCGGGAAAAACGCGCTGCAAAAAAAAGCAAGTGTGAAACTAGCCTAACATGGTGGTCGGCATGCACGCCCTTTTATACCCCCTGTGACGCCCACCAAAGCAAGCCAATCACTTGCATGCCCTTCTGAAAGATGGTGGTGACCCCTGCCTATGTCATCACGATGCCCACAGTGTCCGAGGATCCTGATTGGCTGAAAAAGAGCGCAAAACAAACTTTTGAAACGCGACTTTGGCGCTTAAGTCGCTGACCTCGTGGCCGACCTCATGCTAGGGTCGGGTTTCGTTTCATGAAACCCGACTTTGCCAAAAGTCGTCGACTTTTGAAATTTTTTGACCCGTTTCGCTCAACTCTAGTCAAAATAAAAAAAACAGTGCTTTCAGACCTCAAATAATGCAAAGAAAACAAGTTCATTATCATTTAGAAGCAACAATGCTAATGCTAAACTCAGGAAGAGTTCAGAAATCAATATTTTGTGGAATAACCATAATTTTTAATCACAGCTTTCATGCGTCTTGGCATGCTTTCCACCAGTCTTTCACACTGCTTCTGGTTCAAAAATGTAATCAGTTCTTCTTTGTTTGATGGCATGTGACTATCCATCATCCTCTTGATTACATTCCAGAGGTTTGAAGAATGGGCTGCCCATGACAGGGTTTTGATGTGGTGGTCTCTTAATTTTTTCCAGAGCTGTATAAGGCTAGGGTCACACAACAGTATCTTTTCTTATCCAAGAGAATAGGGAGCATTATGCTAATCACACTCTGATCAAAGTGTGATCATAGTGTGATCCGATTTTCTCAGATGAGGAGAAGATGGAGAAATGACATTTCTCCATTTCTACAGTCTATCAAAATCAGACTGCACTCGGATGTTATCAGAGTGCAGTCTTATTTTTTCCACGGGTTCATTGACTTGCAAGTCCAAGTGTGATCTGAATATCAGATGCAAATAGAGTTTTTTTCCTTGGACAAACTCTGAGAAAAAATATTAGACATCTGCAAGGGCCCATAGAATAACATTGGTCCAAGTGCGATCCGCTGTCTTATTGGATCGTACTCGGGCCGAAAATATGGCCATGTGCATGAACCCTATCAAAAACATATACATGCCACAATTGGAAACAATTATCCTAAAGCAAACATGTTTCGGCACGTTAGCAATCACATATTTGTGTGCTTACATCAACACCTCGCCTTTTTAAGCACACAAGAAGAAGCAGAGTCAGGACCAGTATATCCGACTTAATTCTAAAATAGACAGATTTGTCCTTATCGTAGTATTCTGCCCAAAATTGCTTGAATAACATCTTAATGACATAGGCTGTGTCTAGGGATGAGTGAGTCAATTTTACTGGACAGTGGTCCATTGGCCAGGTTAGTATTCAACAGTCACTGGACAGGAACTTTGCAAACCAGCTGATATTTGCTAGCATCCCTGACTCTTTTTATTAGCTGGCATGGCACGACTTCATTGTTGCAGTGTGAAACACATGACTTTGTACCAGGCCGGCTAATCAAAAGACAATCCGCATATGCCAGCAGATAGGAGGCGGATTGCAGGGCTGTTGTCCAGAGGCCACAGAATACTGACCTGACCTGGAGCATTGACATGCAATATATTCTGCAGCACATGCATGAGACTTCTTGAAATCTAATGAACTTTGCTGGTAGTGGAAAATGCAGTAGATTTTCCGCCAGCAAATATATAGTGGAAAATCCTCTGTGTTTTCACTCCATGGGAACTTAGGGTCACCTGAGCTCTGCAATTATAGCCATCACACTGTGACCATTTTTTTCATGTGAAAATATTTTGGCATATCTATAAAAATATGGAGTATTCATTGTACTTTGTACAGTAGCGCTAAAGAAAAAAATTAAGAATAAGCTAGGGTGCGATCTTTCCACTTCTCCTAAACTCACATCCTTTTTTTGAGAAATAATGAGAATTGGACTTGATTTTCCCTGAGATGTATCAGCATTCTAAAGGCTCATTCAGTCGATACATGTGAGTAGAACTTTTGAATCACCTCAAGTGTAGACGCGCGTATGGACATTAGCGCAACGGCATTTATCGGTAATAGCCTTTTTCTTTCAGCTTTTGGGATGAGCGAACGTAACTAAATATTTTTTCAGCAAGCAAGCCGTTAACGGCTGGAAAAGGCTTTAACCTAATCAGGAATGTCGTTGCCCCGTTTCTTTAAGTCTGTTGCGTGATATTATCGCAATCTCTATAACAGTGTGCAAGTCACAATACGAGTCAACCCTAATATCTACAGCGTTCACAATTGCATTCTTTGGAGCTGGTGCCGTGGTCAAAAAGAGCATCAGTAGGCGGTTTAATCAACGAAGATCTCGTCATATGTGGCGACGCTTTGCATAAATGCGATCCCACCGGTAGAGGGACGTGGGTCTTGGTCAAGGCGTTAGACGGCCCTATATGCGCAGTAAAAATAGTCAGAAGCTATACGGTTATAAGACATGAGAGTAGATTCTTTCACACACCGACGGGTCCCCGCTTACTAAATATCAGTTTCACACAATCTTTAAACAGTGCTTAGAGGCAGTCGGCATTAACCCAAAGGAATACAGGACCCATTCCTTCAGAATAGGGGCGGCCACCAAAGCAGCTAGGGCCGGCGTATCGGAAATCGAAGTACAGAGATTGGGCCGTTGGAAATCCGCATGTTTTACAAGATATATAAGACCAGACCTGCTCTAACACATCTTGTCTCTTACAGGCGGCTGTAGCCCACAGTTTGGGTAGTGGGACATTCTTTTGTTTATTGGGTGTTCAAGAGGGCCACACTACGCCCGGGTGGAACAAATTTCGGCTTCCCGGAACTGAAGGTCAACTGGAGAGGCATCTGAGGGCTCCGGTGGCAGCAGATCTTCCCGGAGATGGTCAATATTGCTAAGACGGCCAAAGGGCCGGTGTTACTGGTGTGACACACTGGCGGTAATGATTTGGGCAAGAAAAAAGGTGCCAAGCAGCTCTACATAGCGATGTCAACGGACATAGAGCGTTTTGTCTGTCTATTACCGGATATGGTGGTGGTGTGGTCGGAGATAATACCACGAGCGGTCTGGCATGGAGCTAAGGACGTAAAAGCCATTGACAAATCAAGGAAAAAGATCAACACAAAGATGGCAAAATATGTTAGAGAAAGCTACGGCAACATGGTTCGCCACCACGAGCTAGAGGGAGACAACTCTGATTTACTGAGACCGGACGGCATTCATCTTACGGATACCGGGCTAAATATATTTTTAACTAATTTGCGGGATGGTGTTGAACAGGCCCTAATGATGGTGTGTGGTGGTCGGAGTCCTGTGTAGGTCATACACATGATCCTCCGTGGTGGTAGAGTAGAGGGGGGCTGCAGACAAAAGCTTCCAAGGGTCAGCCGAGGAGAAAGAGGAAGTCACCAACCCTAGGCACTGAATTTAACCCCTGAGGTTGTGGCCAGATGCCCCTTCCTCTTTCTTCCCGTTGGTCAGTTGGGCGTCCCAATTATGGCATCACCTGGGGGAGTAGTGGGAGGGGGAACAGAGCACTGCACTGAGTTTCTTTCTAGCTTATTTTCTAGGGGCTCTGCAGTCTGAAACAAAGAGTGAAAAATGTAAAGGGGTCGGAATACTTTCAGTACCCATTGTACACACATATTTACTTGAGTGGACACAGTTTAGGGGACGGAGTGTGTTATATTATTCATTTCAGGAAACTCAGTGTATTGTATTATTTCTTTCAGGGACATACAGTTTGGCAAACAATTAAATTTAGAACACATAGTTTGCCACAGTATTAAATTTAGGGGTCATAGAGTGTTGCAGTATTAAATTCAAGGGCACAATAAGGCAGTATTATATTCTACTGGCAATACATGAAACAGTATTCTATTCAGGGGCACAGTATGTGGAACTATGAGGATTTCTTTTTGCATGTCAGATGATGATCTGCTGCAAAAAAAGAAGAGCTCAACACTTTGCAGGAATAAGTTCCAGTAGGGTAGAGCTGTCATGATGCTCTGGGCAAAATGCAGAAAAAGGAAAGTGATCAACCCAAAATCACAGAAGTTGGCACATGTGAGCCACTAGATGTTAAGTTTTTAACTTGTCTCAGAATTACATTCACTCACACTGTCTGCAGGTAAATAACAGCTCCCTACATGTCCATCCCATTATATGGGTCACATATGGAGCTGTAGCTGCATGTGATACATACTGTACTTATTGTGGTCAATCTGCTCACTCGCTGCTCATAGATGTAGACACAGGAATGCTGTCTCTTTAAATTTTCCACTGGTTTATTGAGGTACAACATAAACACGGCCTTTCTGGCCGGATGAAAAAACAAAACAAAAACAAATGGCAAAATCCATGTTGCTGCGGGGATCCGCATAAAAAAAGGTTCAAATTTCCATATCCTCAAACACAGTTCTGGAGCTCCCATTTCCTAGCACACCCAACACTGAGCTAGCCAGAAGGCTGTGTATTTATCCTCTTGACCCGCACATGTGGTTCCGTCAGAATTTCATGCTCCACAGTCTTGGCAACAGGTCCTGGTTCTACTGAACCAGTTCTTGGCACTGTTGTTTCTGGGTCACTGACAGTGTCTCTGCCACTATGACATCCTTGACCTTGGTTTCCGGATTGGCCCCTAGGCACGTAGCTTCCACCGGTTCCCCGTCTCGCGACGGTTTAAGCAGGTTGATGAGACACACCTGGTACGGCTTTTTTGCTGGTAGACCTTGTAGTTGATGTTTCTCAGCTTCTCAATGACCTCGTGTGGCCCCTGCACCTTGGCCAGAACTTTACTTTTGACTGTGGAGATCAACACCAACACATGGTTTCCAGGGCGAAATTGTCTCAGCTTCGCTGATCAATTGTAGACCCTTGCCTCGGCCTCTTGTGCTTGAAGGAGGTTCTCCTTCACAATTGGCATCACTCTCCCGATTCTGTCCTGCATCTGGGCCAGATGCTCGATGATACTTTGGTGGGGTGTAACCTCAGCTTCCCAGGTCTCCTTCGCAATATACAGAAGTCTCCAAGGGTGCCGTCATATAACAACTCGATCAGGGAGAACTCCGTAGAGGCCTGTGGAACTTCCCTAATAGAGAACAGCAGGTAAGGGAGTAGGCAATCCCAGTCTCAGCCATCCTTTTCCACGATCTTCTTAAGCATGGACTTGAAAGGTCTTATTTAACCTCTCCAGCAGGCCAGCCTTCTGCGAATGGTATGAGTTGTGAAATCTGGAGAACCTTACATAACTCTCTCATTATCTTGGGCATGAATGGTGTTCCCTGGTCCATCTGGATCTCCTTTGGCAGGCCCGTCTGGGAAAATGCTGTATATGAACTAGCCACTAGTTTCTCAGTGGTACCACCTCCTGGTACCATGTTGCATAGTCCATGACCACCAGGATATATTGGTGCTTTCTGGAGGACTTAACTAGAGGCCCGACAAGGTGACTAGGGGACTATGAAAGTGGGAGACGGGAGCAGTTAGCTGATAGGTGAAAGAGAATGGTCAGCTGTAATATACTGAGTGGCCATGATGAGCTAGGCAGCCATCTTGTGAAAGTTAGAAGAATCAACTTTTACCAAAGAACTAATAAAATGTACTAAATGGAGGAAAGGAAAATGAGATCATGTCTCCTTGCAACCTCAGCAGACGTGCATAGAGGAAGATTGGATCAATAGGGGAATAGGGTTACCAAATATATGGTCAATGTGTGTATATGTGATATTGTTGGTAGAAAGAACACACTCATTAAAATGTCAAATGCATGAATTTATGGATCAAGCCTGAAAGTAGTGATAAGAATAATAACAGTAGCTAGAGAGAATATTGAATTCTATGAGTTTTAGTGTTTGGGGAAATGTTAATTAATGTCTTCGTATTATGTCATTCTATTCTTTGTTGTGAACCACATGTTTCTATAGAATTATCATGTAAACGCCTTCGAATTATCATGTAAACGCCCTCTGCGGCAAAATGCAGCTTTCTTTGTTAGCATTATGTATAAAAATCCCCTGTTACTGTTGCTCGGGGCCATTCCACTGCCATCGTGCCGCTGTGCCACACCATGGCCAGGCTAATGTTCCTTATCACCGCCAGACCTCTTAGCAAATCTCTGCCCATCTGAATTCCTGTTTTTGCCCACATATTTCAACTTCTCTGATTATCTGTTCTGTTTTGCCGTGTATCTCCTGAATAAACTTCGACCTCAGCTTCATAAGAAGATTGTCTGCAATTTTGTCTGGCTCTTCTAACTCTCCCAGTAAGAACTCTTCTCTTACAATAGGTAGGACAGGACCAGCAATAATTAACAATGTCTCGGTGACACCTTGACCAGTAGGACTTTTGAAGTGCCCGCTCTTTGGTTTTGTCTATGCCCAGATGATCTCCAAAAATATGAGAATGGGCCAGGTCTAGTACTGTGCTCCTATAGGATACCTGTATTAACAGCTGCTCTAATACTTCCCCTTTTAGTTTAGTGACCAGATATAGTAAATCCTCATTTACCGTGAAATATGCAAACCTGGTCTTTGGCACCGAGCTCTTGAGAACCCCATTTATTATAATAACATTGTTCCATGTCCCTTTTAATGTAAGGTCTTCCATTTGAGCAGCCCCAAAATTCCCAACAGAAACCACCAACTCAGGAATCTCGACCTCATGGGTCTACACTGCAGGCTGGATAAGCATAATACGAACAGCGTCTCCCTACGCTGCAGTCCATCTGTTCAGTGGACATAGGACAATGGATGGCTATGCTCAGGACCGTGATATCTCTAAGAAATTAAGTCCTTTCCAGTGGCCTTTAACAGTCCCTCAGCGACCCCTTGGGATCATGGACTCTTCACAGTTGTGGCTCTATTATCCTTCTTTTGGGAGTCAAGCTCCTTCTGGGTACTCCAACACAGGAATGCAACACCACCCAGTTTCCTTAAGGACTTCTTGACCTCATGGTACCATTCAACTAGGTCGTCTGCATTCCGGGGGTCTCCCTGGGTTACCCAGGTCTGCCTCAGCCTAGAAAGGGATTGGATGAATCTGTCCATAAAAACTTGTTGAACCATCTGGGCTTGGGTGAAGGACTCCGGCTGCAGCCACTTCTGTACCAGTAGTCGACCTTTTGCGCTCCAGCAAACTTTTCACTCCTGAGCGTGCCAATATCTCAGTTTTTAATTTGGTATACTCCTGGGCATCCTGCAAGTCCAGGTCATAATAAGACTTTTGGGGTTCACCTGTTAAATAGGGGGCCAGCACCTTTGCCCACTGCTCCGGAAGCAGCTTCTCTTGCTCTGCTACCAGTTTGAACACAGTCAAAAATTACTAAACATCATCACCTGGGGTAATTTTTTACATGGCTCTTCTTACTGCGTTATGGATGTATAAGCTATCACCTGGACTTGGAAGGTCGATTTCTCTGCTGTGGACATCCCCTGTCAGGAATTCCATCTGCCATTGCTACTGTTGGATCTGCTGCATCAGTAGTTTATTTGTCTCCTGTTGGACTTTCTGATGCTCCTGGTGCTGCTGGAGCTGCTGTTGGATCTGCTGCTGTTCCTGGACCAGGTGCCTGATCAGCTCCTCCATTTTGTATGACTGCTGTTCCATCCCTAAACCTGTCTTCACCCAGAACATGCAGTTTGCCCACTGATGTCACACTTGCTTCCAGGGGATCTTATCCGCACTTCTAGCACCAACTGTGGTCGATCAGCTCACTCAGCTGCTCATAGAGGTAGATACAGGAACGCTGTCTCTTTATAATTTCCACTGATTTTTTGAGGTACACCATAAACCAGAGCAGGGTTAGCAACATAAACACCACATTTCTGGCCTAATGGAAAAAAACAAACAAAAGCAAATGGCACAGTCTGAGTGGCTGCGGGCATCTGCCCACTCAGGTAACAAATATTAAAAAAGTTTCAATTTTCCTTATCCTCAAACATAGCTCTGGAGCTTCCATCTCCTGGCACACCCAACATTGATTGAGCCACAAGACTGGGTATTTATCCTCTGGACTACACCCTTGGGTGGAGATATGGTGAAAAGCCTCCCACCCACTCTTCAGCTGATCACTAAACCTAGTTTTAAACATGGCCGATTAACCCCACTCAGCAATTAGTGTACTGGAGCATTTTCCTAAGTTCATATCACTGAAGCTAAATATAGTATATAATAGGAGTTAACCTGGCTTAGCAATTGATTTACTTGATTATTGTAGGAAGAAAAATTCATTTTAGCGAACTAGACTGTAGGATTCTGCTACCAAAACTTTGATTCCCACCAGGCCCGGATTGGCAATATAACCAACCGGGCATTTTCCCGCTGGGCCGCTGTCATGTGGGCCGCGGGTGGCAGCGCCCGAACTTCTGGCCGCTTGCCAGCTGCTGCGGCCACTGTGGCTCCTGCCGCCGGCCCTCTGCGGGCATGGCGGTGATAGATTCAAGTTCCTCCCGCACTGCAAGGAGATAAGCCGCCACGCCCCCCCACACACCCCATCCTCGCCGTAGCATGAGACCCCCTCCCCCCCGCAGCCACTCACAGCGTCGCACTCGCTTGCCTGCTCGCTCTGTTTGCAGGACCTGTGATGAGGTCACAGGAGGGGAGGAGTCAGGGGGTCACATGATCAGGAGCCTTTGTCCAGACCCCCGATCGTATCACCCCTGACTCCGCCCCTCCTGTGACCTCATCACAGGTCCTGTGCGCTCAGCCTTGCCTCTACCGTCTGCAAGACTCTGCTTTGCTGTTGTCATGGTGCTGGTTGAGGTAAGTATATGTGGGGTCAGGATTTACAGTGTGGATGTAGCAGAGCTGTGTGTGTATGAGATGTACGGAGCAGAGCCGTGTGTACGAGGTGTACAGAGAGGAGCCGTGTGTACGAGGTGTACGGAGCGGAGCCGTGTGTACGAGGTGTACGGAGAGGAGCCGCGTGTGTACGAGGTGTACGGAGAGGAGCCGTGTGTATGAGGTGTACGGAGCGGAGCAGTGTGTGTGTACGAGGTGGAGCCGCGTGTGTACGAGGTGTACGGAGAGGAGCCGTGTGTATGAGGTGTACGGAGCGGAGCCATGTGTGTGTACGAGGTGGAGCCGCGCGTGTATGAGGTGTACGGAGAGGAGCCGCGTGTGTATGAGGTGTACGGAGAGGAGCCGCGCGTGTACGAGGTGTACGGAGCGGAGCCGCGCGTGTACGAGGTGTACGGAGCGGAGCCGCACGTGTACGAGGTGTACGGAGCGGAGCCGCGCGTGTACGAGGTGTACAGAGCGGAGCCGCGCGTGTATGAGGTGTACAGAGCGGAGCCGCGCATGTACGAGGTGTACAGAGCGGAGCCGCGCGTGTACGAGGTGTACGGAGAGGAGCCACGCGTGTACAAGGTGGACGGAGTGGAACCGTGTGTGTATGGAGTGGAGCCATATGTGTACGGGATGTACGGAGCGAAGCCAAGTGTGTACAAAGCATACGAAGCGTGCTTTTCCCACGGACACAGCAGTACACGGCGGAGCCCCGAGGAGCATTTTAAAACACACACATGACGTTCCACCTGAAGTGATGTGCTGGAAGCTGACCGGAAATGAGATAATTTCTTGAGGAGATTGTGACGGAACCAGGAATGCTTCAGATCCATCACTGTGTCCTCCTCCGACAGCGCAGACAGCAGGATCGCCTTGGAATCGGGGATGCCGGCCATGTGAGCGGATCATGATAGGTCCTGCACCGGGAGGCTCAGGTGGGCATTACAATGGGAGCCGGGCTGCTATAGTATCTTTGTAGAATCTTTCTTTCTTTCTTTTTCTTTCTTTCTCTGTTCTTTCATTCTCTCTCTGTTCTTTCTTTCTCTCTCTAATCTTTCTTTTTTCTCTCTGTTCTTTCTTCCCCTCTTTCTTTCTTTTTCTTTCCTCTCTTTCTCTCTGTTCTTTCTTTCTTTTCTTTACTTCTTTCTTTCTCTCTCTGTTCTCTCTGTCTCTCTCTGTTCTTTCTTTCTTTCCCCTCTTTCTTTCTCTCTCTGTTCTTTCTCTGTCTCTCACTGTTCTTTCTTTGTCTCTCACTGTTCTTTCTTTCTTTCCCCTTTCTTTCTCGCTCTCTCTGTTTTCTTTTTTCTCTCTCTCTCTGTTTTCTCTCTTCCTTAGTGCCAGTCAGTGTGCCCATAATGCCAGCCACTGTGCCCTCAGTACCAGTCAGTGTGATCAGCAGTGCTAAATGGGTGCGATTAGGTGTGGACATGGGTGTGACTAGTTGTGAAATGGGTGTGGTTGGGCGTGGCCAAAATTTATCCGTCTTTCCCTTCTTTGAAAGTTGGGAGGTATGATAGGGGCGGCTATGACCAGGGGGTCTGGTTGCCCAATAGAGAGCAGTTCTGCCAGGAATTCTGTAATCATGCATACAAAAGGGGACAGAGATTTGGGAGGAGTACTGTACCTAAAAGCAATAAATAGGACTGAGCTGAAATACTGGGCACAGCTCTGACTACATGTTATATAGTCGTGTTAATCTCCTCTCACTTCTTGTAAACTACAACTGTACAAAGATATTATATAGTCACCATGTGACTAGTGGGCCTGTGTAACTTCAAATGCCAGGGCTGAATTTTAGTCCCAGTCCGGCCCTGATTCCCACTATGCAAGTATTACTGTCGGGGGCTGTCCAGATAAACATAAACAGAGTATAAATTCAGCAAAAGTCCATGGCTAAATCTGGATTTGTGCTGGATTTTGAGGCGGATTTGACATGAGTTTCACTTTACACATTGCTGAGCAACAAATTGATACACACCCTTATTCAAATTCATTACAAAGCTAACCTTACCAATGCATCTATATTTTTCTGTAACCTGAATGTTTTCTGTTTCTGCCACTAGGAAGCTACATCATCAGTATTAGAACCAGAATCCCGACAAACAGTGAAGGGTGCAGGAATGGACATGGGAAAGAGAATGACCTGGAAAATCTGGGGGGAACTCACAATCCTCCTAGAATAGAATTTCTTGAAGTTTGCAAGTATGACATAAAAAAATTAACCCCTTCTAGCTTTGGCCAATATTTGTATTTTGCCTGACAAGTTGCAATTTTGAATGTTATGACAATGTTCACTGTGGGGAAAAATGTTGAAAAAAACCCTACAAATCCACCACAGATTTCTGAGTTTTATTTTTACAGCATTTAATATGCAGTTGTACTTATTTTTTGCAGGCCAAGCTGTAGTTGTATTGGTTCTTATGACTTTTTAATGCTTTATATTACATTTATATTGCATTTTTTCAGGGAAGGCAAAAAGGCCAAAAAACTATCATTCCGGCATTTTTTTTTCTTTATGTCATTTATCATATGGGTTAAATCATTTTTGTAATAATCTTTTTAAAGATTGGACTTTTCCAGATGCGGTGACTAGAGATAAGCAAACCTGTAAAGTTCGGTGTTCGTACTGGACATAGGTGTCCGGTGTTAAACTCCGAGAGCGGACTTAGATTCAGGGTGAAGATCGGGTACAGTTCTGGTACCCAAACTGAACTTTGGACTAAAGTTCAGTCGGGTACCAGAACCCGAACTTCCAGGGCTCCACTCATCCCTAGCAGTGACGTAAAATATGCTTATTTAAATTTTATACTGCACTTTTTTCCTTTTGTAATGTAAAAAAGAGGTAATTGAACTTTTTTTTATTGTTTTATATTTTGTTAAAATCTTTAAAAATCATTTGCCTTACTTTTTGTTAAGCCCCCTAGTGGACTTGAATCAATTGGATGTAGGCTAGGCTTGGTGGCAATGATGTGGGCCTTCAGCAGGCCCCTGGCTACAATGGCAACACCATAGGCAAACAATTCCCTAAACAATATAGGAGGTACTGCAATCAGATTAGATGGCAAAAACCTGGTGACCAATTTCCTTTAAACTGAAAACTGAGCTTAGACTGACTGACGTTTTGTTTTTATTACTGATGAGTTTCATTTCTGGGGTCTGCTTTCCATGGCCAATACTGAACAATTCCATATGAGCTTAGCTATAGGTTATTTTTATAGAAGGCATAACATTATGAAATTCTTCTCTAGTAGTACATTTTATTCTATATTATCTTGCAAGGGTGAGTCAAAAGTTTTCTGCACTCCATATACATTAAAATGTCTATTGGCCGCAATTACTATTGCTTTCCGTAGGAGGTCCTTGTCTACCCAGTCACTGTTATGAAAGTTTGAACATGCCATGTCAGCTCATTTGTGATAGTGGATTGAGAAACAATGACTGCCTTTGTACAAAATAAAAGCTTTTCTGTGGTCTAAGACCGGAATCCCACTACCGTATAACATGGCCGACTGCTATGCAATACAACATCGCATAGCACTCTGCCCAGTGTTATTCTATATAGCAGCTCAGATCTGCGAATATTTTCTCATGCCGATTCGGTTTGAGAGAACAATCACAGCAAGCTGTGATTGGCAGCCCTACTCAGCTTGCTCATTTATGATGAACAGGTGAATACAGCAGTACAATGAGGGAATACGAAAGCTTATTGACAGATGGACAAAGTGTATGAAAAAGCAGGGAGATTTACCGTATGTCGAAAAAAAGGTTGATAGTTGATTAAAATGTATAGGTTGTCACCTATCTAATAACGTGGAAGAAATCTGAGTGCTTTGTCCTGTCGCTCCATTCATTTCCTATGAGGCTGTTGGACATAGCCAAATACAGTGCTCTGGCAGTCATACAGAGAAAGAATGGAGCAGTAGTCAGGCATGCGCACTTCTGCTCCAATCTAATGAGGATAAAAGTGCCCTATTCTGGTGATTTGTGAGGGTCCCAGTGGTCAGACCCAAACCAAACTAAAAGTTATTTCCAACCAAAATACCATATTAATTCAAATCTGTCATTTTTCTTCTGGCAACATATAGGATAGATTTAGGATAGAGTTTTAACATCTCCTTCTGTATATCATATAGGAAAATTAAATAGCAAATCAGTGACAGTTTACTTAAACATTCCATCAGGAGAGCAAAGGTGAAGAGCAGGATTTTCTATGAGTCTGCATCAATTCATAGGTCAATAAGCATAACATTGAGTTACGTGCCGCTCTGCGTGCTGCTGTCACCTTCCTGTGGTTGCAAAACTGCTGATTATTTGCTGGTATTTGCTAAGTAATGATCAAACTGAAACATGCTGTGGGTATTGTCCTTACTGAACTTGGAGGTGGAAGACCAGTGAGTGGCAAAGAGCAATGCTCTCTACATCTGGATAATTGTTGTTTGCTTGCCATGAGCGATAACAAGCTAATGATTCCAAAAATTTGTCAGCAACGAATTGATATGGAAAACTTCTGATTTAGACTCGGATTCCATTCAGGAATTTTCGGTGCAACGACCATTGAAAAAAAATGAATAGTTTTTTAACGACCATTCGTCTGGCAAATTAACAACATGTGTAGAATCCATATAGTAAAAGAAATATGGACATGGCGTAACCTTTTTAGGCCTTTCATTACCAGGTGAAATTAGGTTTTTGAGCTTTTACTTTGTTCTAATCTTTCTTCCCAGAGTGTTTTTTTCTTGTTTTTCTGTCAAAATAACATATAAGTTGTTTTTTTGGCAGAACAGATTGAAGTTTTGAAAGACACCATTTAATTTACCATAGAAGATAATAGAAAAAAACCCAGAAAATTGGGCATAATGGTAAAAAATATTATAATTTGCCACCGTTTTTTGTTTAGTTTTTACAGCGCTCAATGTGCGGTAGCATCTATGTTCTCCAGATTTATGGCAATAACAAACTTATATATGAGGTACTAGCAAGTACGCAGGATGCAGTGTTGAGACGCGAGACGGTTTTGGTAACAACTTTTATAGGTTTATAGGTAACTATCCGCAGGGATAGTCAAGCAACTGACCAAAATAACAGGAATTGTCCTAGTAGGGACTCAATACAAGCCAACACGGAAATCTAAGAACACGACTAAGTCCGGCAAAGCCGGTCACTATAGGGCCGCGGTATGGCCGACTACGGGTCCTTAACTATATAGTGTCACTTAACCGGCTCGACGTCTCTCGGCGGCCCGGACTATGGTTCTTCGGCGTAGCAGTCGCTGGGACCAGCCACTGAAGATCTTTTGTAGTCTTCGAGCGTTCCAACACTCCGGTGAAGCAGGGGCACAACAGGCCCTGGAGGAGTCCTTGGACAGATTGGCTTCAGCCCCCAGATAGGGGCAAGCAGCGGCGATGTTGGGTGGTGGTTGGCAGGCCACCTGCGCAGCCAGCGACTGCAACGGAGGACCCGCGGCGAGCAATGGCCCGGCCCTTGCCGCGGACTGGAGCGGGACAGTGGTGGCAGCCGTCGGCACAGAACTAGCCGTGGCCACGGGTAGAAGAGGGGCAGCTGCGGGCGGCGGGAGACAGGCCGCAGCCTCAGGCTGAAGTGAGGCGGCAGCGGCCCCTGGTGTCCACGGGCAGGCCCAGCCACGGGCAGGAGCGAGGCGGCAACGGCCGCGAGTGACCGTGGGCAGGCCGCAGCCGTGGGCTGGAGGAAGGCGGCAGCGGCCGCTGGTCGACGCGGGGCAGCGGTTCTCGGACGGTCGCCTCGGCGCCGTTCCACTGATGTCCAGGGGGAGTATCTCTCCTGTCTCTGGCCTCCTTCCTGGCTCCGGTAAATCGCTCTGGCTCTCAGTCGCTCCCACGGTCTCCTGCTCCTTCTGTCTGGTTCTGGTGACTCACGTTCCCCGCCCCTTTTATATTGGCTCCTCCCCCAGCCCACCTGTCAGTCTCCATGGTCCGTCCCTGAACTCTGTCCCCCGGAAACAGTTTCCCCCGGAACCCAGGTGACGGTCCCCTTGGTTCCGGCGGGGACCCTCTCTCCCACATATATATATTTATATATATATTTTATGAAATTCTGCATAAAATTAGCCAGAACATCCACTTATAAAACCGACATCCTTTATTTCAGATCTATGAAAAATTGTTCCGTCGTTATGTGCATCTCTGACGTATTTCTATTTTGCCCCAATTCCCTCCCCTTTCTGGAAGGAAAACTTTCTCTATCCAAATACAATTTGTGCTTTCTATATTGCCTTTGTATATTTCAGAAAAATTCTTTGCTTCACCAGAATAAGTACTGCTATTTATATATATAAATATATATATATATATATATATATATATATATATATAGTACAGACCAAAAGTTTGGACACACCTTCTCATTCAAAGAGTTTTCTTTATTTTCATGACTATGAAAATTGTAGATTCACTCTGAAGGCATCAAAGCTATGAATTAACATAGTTACATAGTAACATAGTTTTGAAGGCTGAAGGAAGACCTTATTTCCATCTAGTTCAGCCTATTTTTAGTGCAGCTGTTCTGCATTGTTGATCCTGGGGAAGGCAAAAAACCCACAGAGTAGAAGCCAATTTTCTCCATAGGGAAAAAAATTCCTTCCCCTAAGCTGGGTCAACCATCTACCTATAATATTATGTTATTCGTAACCTTCTATACTGTTACTCACAAGAAAAGCATCCATTCCTTTCTTAAATTCATTCAGTGAGTTGGCCATCACCACTTCCTCAGGAAGAGAATTCCAGAGCCTCACTGCTCTTACCATGAAGAACCCTCTTCTATGCTGGTGCAGAAATTGTCTTTCCTCCAAACGAAGAGAATGCCCTCTTGTTCTTGTCACAGTCCTTGGTACAAACAGTTCATTGGAGAGATCTCTGTATTGCCCTCTGATATACTTGTACATATATATTAGGTCTCCCCTAAGTCTTCTCTTTTCTAGAGTAAATAGACCTAATTTTGATAACCTTTCTGGGTATTGTAGTGAACCAACTCCATTTATCATTTCAGTAGCCCGCCTTTGAACCCTTTCAAGTTCAGTAGTGTCTTTCTTGAGCACCGGCGTCCAATATTGCACACAATACTGGTCTGACGAGTAATTTGTGCAGAGGGAGAATTATGTTTTCATCTCGTGTCCCCAGACCTCTTCTAATGCATCCCATGACCCTATTTGCTTTGGTGGCAGCTGCCTGACACTGGGCACTCCAATTTAGCTTCTTATTGACTAAGATGCCTAAGTCTTTTTCCATGTCTGATTTCCCCAGCAGTTTCCCATTTAGTAAGTAATTGTAGCATCTGTTTCTCCTTCCCATGTGCATAACCTTACACTTATCTGTGTTAAACCTCATTTGCCATTTTTCAGCCCAATTCTCCAATTTACTCAAATCTGTCTGTAGTTGCAAACTGTCCTCCTTTGTGTTAACTACCTTACATAGTTTTGTATCATCTGCAAATACTGATATTTTACTGTGTAAGCCATCCACTAGATCATTAATAAATATATTAAATAGTATGGGGCTCAATACAGAACCCTGTGGTACCCCACTAGTAACCCTGGCCCAATTTGAGTATGCACCATTAATAACCACTCTTTGTTTTCTATCACTAAGCCAGCTACCTACCCATCTACACACATTTTCCCCTAGCCCAAGCTTTCTCATCTTACTTACCAATCTTTTATGTGGGACAGTGTCAAATGCTTTAGAGAAGTCGAGATAAATGACATCCAATGATTCTCCTTGGTCCATTTGAGAGTTTACATCCTCATAGATGCTGATCAGGTTAGTTTGACAGGAGCGATCCTTCATAAATCCATGTTGATATGGAGTTAAATATTTATTAACATTGAGGTATTCCATAATAGTATCCCTTAGAAACCCTTCAAAAATTTTACCCACAACAGATGTTAAGCTTACCGGCCTATAGTTTCCAGGTTCCCTTTTACACCCCTTTTTGAATATTGGTACCACATTTACTTTCCGCCAATCAAAAGGAACAGACCCTGTTTCTATAGAGTCTTTAAATATAAGGAATAGAGGCCAGTCTATCACATTACTTAACTCCTTTAATACCCGAGGGTGAATGCCATCAGGGCCTGGTGATTTGTCAATTTTAATCTTACTAAGGCGGTTCTGCACTTCTTCCTGGGTTAGGCAGGTAATACTTAATGGGGAGTTTACATTATCACTATGCATTTCCCCTGGCAAATCCTTTTCCTGTGTGAACACTGTTGAGAAAAAAATATTTAAAACATTTGCTTTTCCCACATCGCACTCTATGATTTCACCCTCATTGTTCTTTAAAGGGCCGAAACCATCAATTTTAATCATTTTACTGTTTATATAATTTAAGAATAGTTTAGGGTTTGTTTTACTTTCCCTAGCAATGAGTCTCTCAGTTTCCACTTTTGCTAAATGTATTTGTTTTTTACACATTTTACTTTTTTCTCTATAACTTTTTAATGCTTCTTCATTGCCTTCTTGTTTTAGCTTCTTAAATGCCTTGTTCTTGTTATTTAAGGCCCTTTTTACATACTTATTTAGCCACATCGGTGTTCCCCTGTTCCTAGCCCTTTTATTTCTGTACGGTATGGCTAGTTCGCAATGGGTGTGTAAAACTGATTTAAATATTTCCCATTTATTTTCTGTGCTCCTATTTTTGAGTGCATTGTCCCAATCAATTCGGCGAAGGTCCTCTCTAAGTTGATCAAACTTTTCCTGAAATTCAACGTTTTTGTAACCCCCTTCCAGGGCACCTTACTGAAGGACAAGTGGAATTGTATTATATTGTGGTCACTGTTCCCTAGGTGCCCATCGACTCATACTTCTGTTATTCTATCTGGCCTGTTGCTTAAAATTAAGTCCAGAAGGGCTGACCCTCTAGTTGGGCCCTGCACAAGTTGTGACAGATAATTATCCTTGGTCACTGACAGAAATTGGTTTCCTTTCTGAGATACGCAGGTTTCAGCTTCCCAGTCTATGTCGGGGTAGTTGAAGTCCCCCATAATAATCACCTCATTGTGATTTGCTGCTTTGTCTATTTGTTTCAATAATACATTTTCAGTGGTTTCTGTTATATTTGGTGGCTTATAACAAACCCCTAAGAGGATTTTATTACTTTTCCCTCCTTGTATCTCCACCCATAGAGACTCCACCTCTTCATTTCCCTCTTGTATATCTTCTCTTAGTGTGGGCTTTAAAGTGGACTTTATATATAGACAGACTCCACCCCCTTTCCTTTTTTTACGATCCCTCCTAAACAAATCATATCCTCGCAAGTTAGCCGCCCAGTCATAGCTGTCGTCTAACCATGTCTCAGTTATTCCTACTATGTCGTATTTTTCCTCATACATTACCAACTCCAGATCTTCAATCTTATTGGTCAGACTTCTTGCGTTGGTCAGCATGCAGGAAAGAAGTTTTGCTTCCTTTTTCTTAGCTTCCTTCTGAGTACCCTGCCTTGGGTCCCCTTTACTACATCTAGTATCCTTGATTAGTTTGTCCTTCTGCTGCATGTTCTTGTCTGCTGTTTTTCCTCCCATCCCCTCTTCTTCTAGTTTAAAGCCCTCCTGATGAGTGTGGCAAGTCTTCTGGCGAATGTGTGTTTCCCAGGTTTTGTGAGGTGTATCCTATCTCTTGCGAGAAGTCCATCGTAGAGGTAATTCACGCCATGATCCAAGAATCCAAATCCTTGCTGCCTGCACCACCGTCGTAGCCAGTTGTTCAACTCTAGTATCCTATTCCATCTTCTGATGCCATGACCAGCGACTGGGAGGATTGATGAGAAAATAACCTGTTGTCATGGTATCTGGAATTCTGGTCTGACAAGCGAAGGGTTAATATCATGGTATCTGGAATTTTGGTCTGACAAGTGAAGGGTTAATGGTTGGAGCCTCTCTTTGGTCTCAGAGAGGGTATTTATGGCCACAGGCGAGCAACCTTCCCTGTCGTTTATACTTCATACTTGAGTGTGTCCGTCCCTGCCTTTGCTAAGTGCCTCTCGCCTGTTTCCGTGTTTGTGGTGTGTATGACCTGGTCTGGATTTTGGTTTTTGTCTCTTTGCTTCCTGATTTGGTACCGTCCTACTCGACCCGTGTTCTGACCTTTGGCTCCCCTAGACTACTCTCTGACTTTCTGATTTTGTACTGTGCAGCCCGACCCGTGCCTGACCTCCTGCTTCCCTGACCATTCTTGTTCTGCCTGACTCTGTACCGCATTGATTCTCCAGTGTATGACTTCTGGATTTCCCGACCATCGCTACTGTATAAACCCCTGGCTCTCTGAGCCCTCTGCCTGTCACTTCAGCGTCCCTGCGATAAGCTCCACCCCCTCTGATGTCACAGGTCACGTGGTGCTAGGTCCTGCAGCCTCTGAGTGCTTCTGCAAGCGCTCTGCCCCTTCCACAGGTCCTGCGACCTCCCAAACTGTGCTCCTGCACTGGTCCCTCTGACAGCCCCGTGGTCTGAGTTTCTTCACCAACGCCGGGACCGCTGACCGGTCACGCTACACTCCTGCAGATAAGGGTAAGCGTGATATTATTAATGACCTTAGTACTCTTCCTCCCCCTCACTCTGCTGCAGTCATGGACCCGATGCAGGCATTGTCAGAGCAAGTGAAGCAGCTCTCTCAAATGTTCCAGAAAATGAGTGTTGAACAGCGCAGTATAGCTCATACCCAGCAGCAGCTGGTTAATACTGTGCAAGGGGCTATGTCCTCCGAGAGTAGGGATGTATTCCTTACATCCCCTGAATCCCCGATTAAACTGCCTGACTCCTTTTCTGGAGAGAAAAAGGAGTTCAGAGCGTTTCGGGAGGGGTGCAAATTATTTTTCTCCCTGAGACCTCGCTCATCCGGGGGAGAATTTCAGAGGGTGGGGGTAGTTATCTCCCTGTTGCGAGGTGCCCCACAAGCCTGGGCATTTTCGCTAGCACCCACCGCACCAGAACGTATGACTGTGGATGCATTTTTTGAGGCCTTGGGCCGTATCTATGTTGAGCCTGATAGAGTACGACTGGCGGAGGACATGGTGATGAGCGCACATCAGGGTCAGCACTCTGCAGAGTGGTATTGTTCTGCATTTCGGCAATGGGCAGCGGAAGTCACCTGGGACGATGCGGCTCTCCGCGGTCTATTCCGTAGGGGCTTAGCAGAGGAGGAGGAGGTGAAATGTTTCATTATGGATAATCTACCTGAAGGGTTGGTGTTGGGTATGCCGTGGCTTCAGCGGCACAACCCGGTAATTGACTGGGAGAGGAGGGTAATTGTTAAATGGGGCCTGAAATGTGATGACTGTTCCTATAAAGTTGTGTGTTGTGTTTCCCCTGTAAATCCTGTTTTGGAGTCTTCTGTGTGTCTGGAGGGCATTCCGGAGTGCCTGAAAGACTTCGAGGACGTGTTCTCCGAAAGCGAGGCCGAGGCATTACCCCCACATAGGCCTTTTGATTGCAACATTGATTTAGTCCCAGGGTCCAAATTACCCACAGCCCGTCTGTTTAATTTATCTGGGCCTGAACGTTTGGCAATGAAAGAGTATATAAAGGAAAGTCTCCGGAAAGGGCATATTAGACCTTCGGTCTCTCCAGTAGCAGCGGGGTTATTTTTTGTTAAAAAGAAAGATGATGGCCTGCGTCCCTGCCTCGACTTTAGGGAACTCAATAAAATCAGTGTTAAAAATGCATATCCCTTACCGTTGATTCCCGATCTGTGCAATCAGCTCTCGGGAGCAAAATGGTTCTCCAAACTAGACCTTAGGGGGGCTTATAATCTTATTAGGATTAAAGAGGGGGATGAATGGAAAACGGCATTTCTTACTACTGAAGGGTTGTTTGAGAATCTTGTGATGCCATTCGGTCTCGTCAACGCACTAGCAGTTTTTCAGAATTTTATTAATGTGATTTTTGCGGACCTGATTGGCCACTTTATTGTCATTTATTTAGACGATATCTTGGTTTTCTCCACAGACGAGCAGTCTCACCTATCTCATGTTAAGATTGTTCTCCAGAGACTCAGGGAGAACCAATTGTTTGTTAAATTAGAAAAGTGTACCTTTTTTGTGCAGGAGCTAACTTTTCTAGGGCTGATCATTACTCCACAGTGGTTTCGTATGGATCCCAAGAAGGTGCAGGCCATTGCGGATTGGGTCCAACCCCAGGACCTGAAGGGCCTGCAGCGTTTTCTAGGGTTCGCAAATTATTATCGGAGGTTTAGCAAGGGTTTTTGTCAGATAGTGAAACCTCTTACTGATCTTACATGTAAGGGGGCCGATATAAAGAATTGGTCCCTTCCGGCCAAACAAGCTTTTGTGAATCTGAAGAATTGCTTTATGTCCGCGCCAGTTCTGGTGCAGCCTAATCCGTCTCAGCCGTTTGTGGTAGAGGTAGATGCGTCCGAGGTGGGGGTGGGAGCTGTTTTGTCTCAAGGATCGGCTACATTAACTAATCTCAGACCCTGTGCTTTTTTTTCCAAGAAGTTCTCTCCGGCAGAGAGAAATTATGATGTGGGGAACAGAGAGCTCTTGGCTATAAAACTAGCATTTGAAGAATGGAGGCATTTTTTGGAGGGGGCAGAACATCCGATTACGGTTATCACTGACCATAAAAATTTAGAGTACATTAACTCAGCAAAAAGGTTGACTCCCAGACAGGCTCGGTGGTCACTTTTTTTTTCCTGTTCCAGTTTACATAACTTTCCGGCCTGGTTCTAAGAACGTGAAGGCAGACGCAGTGTCACGAAGTTTCGAACCTCTTTCTGCCCCCGATCCTCCCTCGTCCATTCTTCAACCCGGGGTGGTGATAGCCGAGCTTTCGTCAAAGTTGGAGCCGGAGATTGTGGGGGCTCAATCTTTAGCTCCAAGGGCCAAACCGCCTAATAAATTGTTTGTACCACAGGTCTTACAGTCCAAGCTCTTACGAGAGTTTCACGATTCTAAGTTGGGGGCCCACCCAGGTATTACGGCCACTTATGAGGCGGTAAAGAGAATGTTTTGGTGGCCATCAATGTGTTAAAAAATTAAGGGGTATGTCAAGGCCTGTGGGGTGTGCGCCCGTTCTAAGAGCTCTCATTGCCAGCCGACCGGGGGATTGGTACCACTTCCAATTCCAGAAAGACCATGGACCCATTTGTCCATGGATTTCATTACCAACCTCCCCCCCTCCAAGGGTAATACCATCATTTGGGTAGTAGTAGATAGGTTTTCAAAGATGGCACATTTCGTACCCATGTCTAAACTACCGTCTGCTGAGGTCCTGTCTAAACACTTCCTTTCCCAAATCATTCGTCTCCATGGGGTATCTATCAATATCGTTTCGGATAGGGGGGCACAATTTATAGCGAAATTTTGGCGAGCTTTCTGTAGGAAGTTGGGGATATCTTTGTCTTTTTCCTCAGCCTACCACCCGGAGAGTAATGGCCAAACGGAGCGCACCAACCAGTCTTTGGAACAAATCCTTCGATGTTTGACCTCAACACTGGAAGACGACTGGTGTGATGCATTACCATTGGCGGAGTTCGTCTTTAATAACTGAATTAACCAGTCCACCGGTAGGTCACCTTTTTTTATTAATCTTGGATTAAATCCTCATTTTGGTGAGTTCTCGCGGTTGGACTCAAATTGTCCAGGGGTAGAGGATTCGCTTAGGCACATCAGTGGTTTATGGTCAAACGTTCGCGCAAGTATTGAAAAGGCTCAGGGAAGGTACAAACGTTTTGCTGATAAAAAGAGGGGTCTGGGTCAGGACTTGCATTGTGGGGACAAGGTGTGGCTCTCAACACGGAATATAATGCTAAAATTGCCATCAGCAAAGTTGGGTCCCAAATTTATTGGTCCCTACGTCATAACGGAGGTGATTAATCCGGTAACTTATCGGCTACATCTCCCATCCTCCCTGAAGGTGCACAACTTTTTTCATAGGTCCTTGCTTAAGCCGGTAGGTTCAGTAAGGGAGGAACGTACTCCTCTACCACCGCCTATATCAGTGGACGGCCACATGGAGTTCGAGGTGCAAAAAATTGTGCAATCTCGATGGGTTTGTGGCTCTTTGCAGTACCTCGTCCATTGGTAAGGGTATGGCCCGGAGGATCGTTCCTGGGTACCGGCCAGATCAGTGCACGCAGATCGCCTGGTCAGGGCATATCATGCTTGATACCCAGGAAGACCTGGGGGTCCGGAGGCCCCCCGTTGAGGGAGGGGTACTGTCATGGTAGCTGGAAATTTGGTCTGACAAGCGAAGGGTTAATATCATGGTATCTGGAATTTTGGTCTGACAAGTGAAGAGTTAATGGTTGGAGCCTCTCTTTGGACTCAGGGAGGGTATTTATGGCCACAGGCGAGCAACCTTCCCTGTCGTTTATACTTCATACTTGAGTGTGTCCGACCCTGCCTTTGCTAAGTGCCTCTCGCCTGTTTCTGTGTTTGTGGTGTGTATGACCTGGTCTGGATTTTGGTTTTTGTCTCTTTGCTTCCTGATTTGGTACCGTCCTGCTCGACCCGTGTTCTGACCTTTGGCTCCCCTAGACTACTCTCTGACTTTCTGATTTTGTACTGTGCAGCCCGACCCGTGCCTGACCTCCTGTTTCCCTGACCATTCTTGTTCTGCCTGACTCTGTACCGCATTGATTCTCCTGTGTATGACTTCTGGATTGCCAGACCATCGCTACTGTATAAACCCCTGGCTCTCTGAGCCCTCTGCCTGTCACTTCAGCGTCCCTGCGATAAGCTCCGCCCCTTCTGACGTCACAGGTCACGTGGTGCTAGGTCCTGCAGCCTCTGAGTGTTTCTGCAAGTGCTCTGCCCCTTCCACAGGTCCTGCGACCTCCCAAACTGTGCTCCTGCACTGGTCCCTCTGACAGCCCCATGGTCTGAGTTCCTTCACCAACGCCGGGACCGCTGACCGGTCACGCTACACTCCTGCAGATAAGGGTAAGCGTGATACCTGTACGTTCCGTTCCTTTATTTTCTTCCCCAGAATTTCAAAGTCTTCGCAGATAGTTGGTAGGTCATTTCTTGCCGTGTCGTTTGTGCCTACATGTATCAGTAGGAAAGGGTAGTCGTCCTTGGATTTGAGGATAGTTGGTATCCTATTGGCCACATCCTTGATTTTTGCTCCTGGGAGGCAGCATACTTGTTTGGTTATGTCCGGCCTGCAGATAGTTGCCTCCATGCCTCTTAGTAGTGAGTTGCCCATAACCACCACTCTTTTCTTTCTGGACGCACTGCTTGTTGCTCGTGAGTGTTTTTGAGTGTCATTTGTTTCCGATTTTGTTGACAGAGTAACATTTTTTGCTGATAGTGTGTCTTCTCTTGTAGATACGGAATCATCCTGAGCTGTGCCATTTTCGTTCTCCAGCATGAGGGCTTCATATTGGTGGCTAAGCTGTGTGGGTGGTGATGACTAGAGTTGAGCGACTTTTGGTTTTTTAGGGTCGCGTTTCATTTCGTGAAACCCGACTTTTCCAAAAGTCGGGTCGAGCAAGATCGTCCGATTATAGGGAAAAGTCGGGGTCGTCCCGAAACACGAAACCCAATGTAAGTCAATGGGGAATAAAAGTCGGCAGTGAGAGGAGGACAGGAAACACACCTACAGTGCCCATTTGAATGCCAAAAGCATCAATTCTTCTTACTTAAGCTTGTCAACCTTAATTAACTTCATAATATAAGTTACGCACTGAAAAATGGGGGTTATTTGGCTAAAGTTGTGGGGGGGGAGAGGGCTGGCTGCAGGTTTTCATGTGCCCTGGGCGAAAGAGCGACCCTTTAACACATACCACAACTCATCATGCTCCGATACGGCAGATAAATAGCGGTATAGTACAATGAAAAATACCTCACTTTTTACATCTCATGACGAGGCCCATCTATTTCTCCATACAGAATCATTGGTCCCATATAATGTTTGAAACAGTATATGATGAGCTCCACATAATGCTACAGTATATGTTGGTCCCCATGGATGAAGCTCCACTGTCTTATGGGCCCAAATAATGCTCCAAACATAATGGGCCCCATTTCTAATGCTCTAGTGTATAATGGGCCCTGTAAATGCTGCTCCAGTGTCTGATGTCCACCTTTGGAATGTTCCAGTGTATGGTGGGCCCCATCTATCATTCTCCAGAGTATAGTGCTCCCCAAAAATTGCTGTCCCAACATTGAAAACAATCAAATAAGTCTCCTCGCTAGGGAATCCCTGTACTTGTCTGGACAGGTGCTGCAGCTTGCTTAACAGCTCGCCAGCCGTTCTCACGCCCAGTATGGATTGCACGTGATTGCACAAAGGTTAGAAAGGGTACCGTATCCCTGGATAACATGTATGGATAGCGTACACATTCAAAATATATGTCTATACAGCATGAGGCAGGCTCAGACGGTGTTAGGCCCAGTATGGATTGCACGTCATTGCACAAAGGTTAGAAAGGGTACCGTATCCCTGGATAACATGTATGGATAGCGTACACATTCAAAATATATGTCTATACAGCATGAGGCAGGCTCAGACGGTGTTAGGCCCAGTATGGATTGCACGTGATTGCACAAAGGTTAGAAAGGGTACCGTATCCCCGGATAACATGTATGGATAGCGTACACATTCAAAATATATGTCTACACAGCATGAGGCAGGCTCAGACGGTGTTAGGCCCAGTATGGATTGCACGTCATTGCACAAAGGTTAGAAAGGGTACCGTATCCCTGGATAACATGTATGGATAGCGTACACATTCAAAATATATGTCTATACAGCATGAGGCAGGCTCAGACGGTGTTAGGCCCAGTATGGATTGCACGTCATTGCACAAAGGTTAGAAAGGGTACCGTATCCCCGGATAACATGTATGGATAGCGTACACATTCAAAATATATGTCTATACAGCATGAGGCAGGCTCAGACGGTGTTAGGCCCAGTATGGATTGCACGTCATTGCACAAAGGTTAGAAAGGGTACCGTATCCCCGAATAACATGTATGGATAGCGTACACATTCAAAATATATGTCTATACAGCATGAGGCAGGCTCAGACGGTGTTAGGCCCAGTATGGATTGCACGTGATTGCACAAAGGTTAGAAAGGGTACCGTATCCCTGGATAACATGTATGGATAGCGTACACATTCAAAATATATGTCTCAGGAGGCAGGCTCAGACGGTGTCAGGCACAGTATGGATTTGACGGCCCAGATTACACAGCGGAGGAGCAGGGAGAGGTAAAGATTGCAAATGCTGGGGCCCTGCCCAAGCAAGGGGGGCCCACTCGTGGGCGTCGGTACTGGCACTGGGCCCCTCATAGTACAGCGGTGTGTCTGACGGCGGGTGTGCACCACCACCGTCAGAGACACTTGATTGCACTATGAGGGACCCTGTGCCAGTGCCCGTGCCCAAGAGTCGGCCTACCCACCTGTCCAGGGCAACGGCACTCGCACGGTGTCGTGCGCTAGGTGGTTACCCCGGCCATGGGGGGGAGGCAGCACAGTTAGGGAGTTTTAGAAAGTGGCATATGTTGATGTTGGACATTCAGCTGATGCAAAAGGCGAAATAGGTGAAGTACCAGGAAGAGGTGGACCAAAGCAAGCCATTTTTCTGTCACCCTATGTGTCATCAGGGGAAGGTGGGACAAAATCCTTGGAAACCCATGCGTGGTTCATTTTAATGAAGGTTAGATCATCCACATTTTGGGTTGACAGACGGGTCCTTTTTTCTGTCAGGATTGATCCAGCTGCACTGAAGACTCTTTCCGATAACACACTTGCAGCTGGGCAAGCGAGCTCCTGTAAGGCATATTGGGCCAATTCAGGCCAGGTGTCCAGTTTAGCGGCCCAATAGTCAAAGGGGAATGACCTGTGTGGGAGAACATCGATATGGGAGGAAAAGTAGTTTGTAACCATAGTTGACAACTGCTGTCTCCTGTCACTTTCCATCGATGCAGTATTACCAGTTGTGTGAGCGGTATTTGAAAAATCAGTCCACAACATTGTCATGAAACCCCTGTCTCCAATGCCACTTCTGCTGTGTGCACCACGAAAACCTCTGCCAAGCTGCCCCCGGCCCGTACGGCTCGTGTGAGAACCATCACCGCTGCTGTGTGCTGGGAATGCCTCAAGCAACCGATTTACCAGAGTTGCTTGTTTATTAACCAATATTAGGTCAAGGTTCTCCTGTGGCATGATGTTTTGTAATTTGCCTTTATAGCGTGGATCCAGGATGCTGGCCAACCAGTAGTCATCATCGTTCATCATTTTGGCAATGCGGGGGTCCCTTTTTAGGATCCGCAAGGCATAATCTGACATGTGGGCCAATGTTCCCGGTGTCAATGATGCACTGCGAGTGCTGGGTGGAGGAGCACTTTCTGGCAAATCCACATCCCTCCAGTCACGCACAAACCCTGTACCAGACCTTGCCACGCCAACATTTTCACTTGCCCCACGAGATGCATCCTCCTCCCCTAAGTAATCATCCCCATCATCCTCCTCCTCCTCCTCCTCTTCTTCCTCCACCTCGTCCAGGAGAGGTCCCTGAGCAGACAATGGCTGAATGTCATCAAGGATTCCCTCCTCCTCTTCCTCCTCATCAACATTGGCTGCAGACGCCTGCTCCTTAAGGTGCGTCAAAGTTTGCATGAGCAGACGCATAAGTGGGATGCTCATGCTTAGGATGGCGTCGTCTGCGCTTACCAGCCGTGTGCATTCCTCAAAACACTGAAGGACTTTACAAAGGTCTTTCACCTTCGACCACTGCACGCCTGTCAACTCCATGTCTGCTCTCAAAGTGCCTGGCCGTGTATCCTCCCACAAATGCATTATGGCCTGCCTCTGCTCGCACAGCCGCTCCACCATGTGCAGGGTGGAGTTCCACCTTGTTGCAATGTCGATAATGAGGCGGTGGTTGGGAAGGTGGAGCAATCGCTGCAGCTTCTGCATACGAACGGAGTGTACAGGCGACCGGCGGATGTGCGCGCACAGTCTTCGCACCTTCTGGAGCAGGGCTGTTAACTCCGGATAATTTTTGAGGAAGCACTGCACCACCAGGTTCAAGGTGTGAGCCAAGCAAGGTATGTGGCTGAGTTTTGAAAGGGCTATGGCTGCCACAAAATTACGGCCGTTATCACTAACTACCTTGCCTGCCTCAAGATGTACACTGCCCAGCCATGACTCAGTTTGTCGCTTCAAGTACTCGGCCAGCACCTCGGCGGTGTGTCTGTCGCCCAAACACATCATCTGCAACACAGCCTGCTGACGCTTTCCACAAGCTGCTCGATAGGGGGACACATCGTGTGCAACAGTGGCAGCTGCAGATGGAGTGCTCGTACGACTGCGCTCTGTGGACGAGCTTTCGCTTCTGGAGGAGGAGGAGGAGGAGGAGGAGGGTCGAACGCCTACAGCCAACTGTTTCCTATACCGTGGGCTAGGCAGCACTGTCCCACCACCGCTGTGCCCTGTGGACCCTGCATCCACCACATTAACCCAGTGCGCAGTGATGGACACGTAACGGCCCTGGCCATGCCGACTGGACCATGCATCAGTTGTGAGGTGCACCTTTCCGCTCACTGACTGCTTGAGTGCATGGACAATGCGGTCTTTCACATGATGGTGGAGGGCTGGGATGGCTTTGCGAGAGAAGAAGTGGCGACTGGGTAGGTCATAGCGTGGTACTGCATAGGCCATGAGTTCGCGGAAAGCTGTGCTTTCCACCAACCGAAAGGGCATCATCTCAAACGAGATTAGTTTGGCAATGTGGGCGTTCAAACCCAGTGTACGCGGATGAGAGACTGAGTACTTTCTTGACCTACTCATAGTGTCTGGGAGGGTGAGCTGGACTTGAGAGCTGCATATGGTGGAAGTAGCGGTGGACAGGGCGGACTGAGAGAGGGTTGATGATGGTGATGGAGTTGGTGTTCTTTCTGATGGCCTAGAATCAGTCTTTCGTTGATATAACAGTGGGATTCCCTGACTGCTGTGGCCTTGCAACGACACCTCAACATTTGCTGCTGTGCTAACCGGTGGGCTTACAGTGGGGGAAACAATGTAGCGTTGCTGACTACCTTCGTTGTGATCAGTTGCACATGTGGCACTTGAGGTTTGGTGTTGTGTCCACGCTTGCAAGTGCATGCTGGTTAAATGTCTAAGCATGCAACTGGTATTCAAATTTTTCAGATTTTTCCCTCGGCTAAAGGTCTTTGCGCACTTCTTACAGATAACCTTGGCCTGATCATGAGGATTTTGTTCAAAAAAGTGCCACACTGCACTCTTCCTACTTTGGCAGACATTTTGCAGCCTAGCACGCTGTGATCTTTTGACCCTCTGGACAAGCTGTCCAGCAACTCTTTTGATGTTTGGAACCTGTCTTTGGAGTGCTCCGAGCCTGCCAGATAACAGCTGTTGCGATGTCGATGTCTGCTGTGGATGCTCCTCATCTGAGCTATTGGAAGCAGCACCCTCTTCCCCCAATGGATGCCAATCTGGGTCAACAACTGGGTCATCCATCACCTCCTCTTCAATGTCATGTGCATCTTCCTCTGTGTCACCGTGTATGATGGTATAGTGTGCGGGAAGGGGCACCTGAGTCTCATCAGGGTCAGAATTTGGCTCTGTACACTGCGAGGACAATGTAGTGCTCTGAGTGAATGTACCAGCAGAATCATCCATCAGCGGCTGTGCATCAGTGCACTCCATGTCAGATTCATCTTGGCCTGGGTAATTCACCATTTGACTTGATAATCCAGGCATGGTATGTGAAAACAGCTCCATGGAGTAATCAGTAGTATGGCCTGCATCATCCTTCAATCTTGGTTGGGGTGAAGGACACAAGGAAAGGTGTGGTTCATGAACATGAGCCTCCAATGACGACTCAATGCTTTTACTTTTTACAACTGAAGAAGAGGAGGCGATAGAGCTGGAGGCTGAGTCAGCAATGTAAGACAAAACTTTTTCCTGATGCTCTGCCTTTAAAAGTGGTTTGCCAACTCCTAGAAAACTAAGCGTTCGAGGCCTTATGTAGCCAGACGATGACGCAGGGTCAGCACCTCCTGCATTCGGTCCTATTTTGCTCTTGCCACTACCATCAGATCCACCACCAACACCATCATTACCAGCTGCCAACCCCCGCCCAATTCCACGGCCTCTTCCACCAGCCTTCCTCATTTTTGGTAGAAATGTAGACAAAATCCAACAAACTATATAGTAATGTAAAACAAGGTACAAGGTGTCTATAGGACAGGGGAGATTTAGAATTTCTGCACACACTTGTGGACAGTGGACACTTTTGGATTGTGTGAGGCCCACTGATATCTGACCGCTATGTGACACGCTCGATGGCACAGCTGCCTGTGACCAAAGTGACGAGAGGATAATGGAGATTTTGAATCTGCGTACACTTTTGGACACTGGACACTTGTAGATTGTGTGAGGCCCACTGATATCTGAGCGCTATGTGACACGCTCGATGACACAGCTGCCTGTGACCAAAGTGACGAGAGGATAATGGAGATTTTGAATCTCTGCGTACACTTTTGGACACTGGACACTTGTAGATTGTGTGAGGCCCACTGATATCTGAGCGCTATGTGACACGCTCGATGGCACAGCTGCCTGTGACCAAAGTGACGAGAGGATAATGGAGATTTTGAATCTCTGCGTACACTTTTGGACACTGGACACTTGTAGATTGTGTGAGGCCCACTGATATCTGAGCGCTATGTGACACACTCGATGGCACAGCTGCCTGTGACCAAAGTGACGAGAGGATAATGGAGATTTTGAATCTCTGCGTACACTTTTGGACACTGGACACTTGTGGATTGTGTGAGGCCCACTGATATCTGAGCGCTATGTGACACGCTCGATGGCACAGCTGCCTGTGACCAAAGTGACGAGAGGATAATGGAGATTTTGAATCTCTGCGTACACTTTTGGACACTAGACACTTGTGGATTGTGTGAGGCCCACTGATATCTGAGCGCTATGTGACACGCTCGATGGCACAGCTGCCTGTGACCAAAGTGACGAGAGGATAATGGAGATTTTGAATCTCTGCGTACACTTTCGGACACTGGACACTTGTGGATTGTGTGAGGCCCACTGATATCTGAGCGTTATGTGACACGCTCGATGGCACAGCTGCCTGTGACCAAAGTGACGAGAGGATAATGGAGATTTTGAATCTCTGCGTACACTTTTGGACACTGGACACTTGTGGATTGTGTGAGGCCCACTGATATCTGAGCGCTATGTGACACGCTCGATGGCACAGCTGCCTGTGACCAAAGTGACGAGAGGATAATGGAGATTTTGAATCTCTGCGTACACTTTTGGACACTGGACACTTGTGGATTGTGTGAGGCCCACAGATATCTGAGCGCTATGTGACACGCTCGATGGCACAGCTGCCTGTGACCAAAGTGACGAGAGGATAATGGAGATTTTGAATCTCTGCGTACACTTTTGGACACTGGACACTTGTGGATTGTGTGAGGCCCACTGATATCTGAGCGCTATGTGACACGCTCGATGGCACAGCTGCCTGTGACCAAAGTGACGAGAGGATAATGGAGATTTTGAATCTCTGCGTACACTTTTGGACACTGGACACTTGTGGATTGTGTGAGGCCCACTGATATCTGAGCGCTATGTGACACGCTCGATGGCACAGCTGCCTGTGACCAAAGTGACGAGAGGATAATGGAGATTTTGAATCTCTGCGTACACTTTTGGACACTGGACACTTGTGGATTGTGTGAGGCCCACTGATATCTGAGCGCTATGTGACACGCTCGATGGCACAGCTGCCTGTGACCAAAGTGACGAGAGGATAATGGAGATTTTGAATCTCTGCATACACTTTTGGACACTGGACACTTGTGGATTGTGTGAGGCCCACTGATATCTGAGCGCTATGTGACACGCTCGATGGCACAGCTGCCTGTGACCAAAGTGACGAGAGGATAATGGAGATTTTGAATCTCTGCGTACACTTTTGGACACTGGACACTTGTGGATTGTGTGAGGCCCACTGATATCTGAGCGCTATGTGACACGCTCGATGGCACAGCTGCCTGTGACCAAAGTGACGAGAGGATAATGGAGATTTTGAATCTCTGCGTACACTTTTGGACACTGGACACTTGTGGATTGTGTGAGGCCCACTGATATCTGAGCGCTATGTGACACGCTCGATGGCACAGCTGCCTGTGACCAAAGTGACGAGAGGATAATGGAGATTTTGAATCTCTGCGTACACTTTTGGACACTGGACACTTGTGGATTGTGTGAGGCCCACTGATATCTGAGCGCTATGTGACACGCTCGATGGCACAGCTGCCTGTGACCAAAGTGACGAGAGGATAATGGAGATTTTGAATCTCTGCGTACACTTTTGGACACTGGACACTTGTGGATTGTGTGAGGCCCACTGATATCTGAGCGCTATGTGACACGCTCGATGGCACAGCTGCCTGTGACCAAAGTGACGAGAGGATAATGGAGATTTTGAATCTCTGCGTACACTTTTGGACACTGGACACTTGTGGATTGTGTGAGGCCCACTGATATCTGAGCGCTATGTGACACGCTCGATGGCACAGCTGCCTGTGACCAAAGTGACGAGAGGATAATGGAGATTTTGAATCTCTGCATACACTTTTGGACACTGGACACTTGTGGATTGTGTGAGGCCCACTGATATCTGAGCGCTATGTGACACGCTTGATGGCACAGCTGCCTGTGACCAAAGTGACGAGAGGATAATGGAGATTTTGAATCTCTGCGTACACTTTTGGACACTGGACACTTGTGGATTGTGTGAGGCCCACTGATATCTGAGCACTATGTGACACGCTCGATGGCACAGCTGCCTGTGACCAAAGTGACGAGAGGATAATGGAGATTTTGAATCTCTGCGTACACTTTTGGACACTGGACACTTGTGGATTGTGTGAGGCCCACTGATATCTGAGCGCTATGTGACACGCTCGATGGCACAGCTGCCTGTGACCAAAGTGACGAGAGGATAATGGAGATTTTGAATCTCTGCGTACACTTTTGGACACTGGACACTTGTGGATTGTGTGAGGCCCACTGATATCTGAGCGCTATGTGACACGCTCGATGGCACAGCTGCCTGTGACCAAAGTGACGAGAGGATAATGGAGATTTTGAATCTCTGCGTACACTTTTGGACACTGGACACTTGTGGATTGTGTGAGGCCCACTGATATCTGAGCGCTATGTGACACGCTCGATGGCACAGCTGCCTGTGACCAAAGTGACGAGAGGATAATGGAGATTTTGAATCTCTGCGTACACTTTTGGACACTGGACACTTGTGGATTGTGTGAGGCCCACTGATATCTGAGCGCTATGTGACACGCTCGATGGCACAGCTGCCTGTGACCAAAGTGACGAGAGGATAATGGAGATTGTGAATCTCTGCGTACACTTTTGGACACTGGACACTTGTGGATTGTGTGAGGCCCACTGATATCTGAGCGCTATGTGACACGCTCGATGGCACAGCTGCCTGTGACCAAAGTGACGAGAGGATAATGGAGATTTTGAATCTCTGCGTACACTTTTGGACACTGGACACTTGTGGATTGTGTGAGGCCCACTGATATCTGAGCGCTATGTGACACGCTCGATGGCACAGCTGCCTGTGACCAAAGTGACGAGAGGATAATGGAGATTTTGAATCTCTGCGTACACTTTTGGACACTGGACACTTGTGGATTGTGTGAGGCCCACTGATATCTGAGCGCTATGTGACACGCTCGATGGCACAGCTGCCTGTGACCAAAGTGACGAGAGGATAATGGAGATTTTGAATCTCTGCGTACACTTTTGGACACTGGACACTTGTGGATTGTGTGAGGCCCACTGATATCTGAGCGCTATGTGACACGCTCGATGGCACAGCTGTGACAAAAGTGACTAGAGGATAAGGGAGATTGGATTGCTTTTAAAAAAGCAGTTTGCGGAGCAGTGGGTAAACAGCAATGCCAGCGTGTCAGGAAGCCTTAAAAGGCAGCCCAACAACCAACACCACTGATACACCACAATATAGCCTCCCCTTGCACTGCACACACAGTGACTTGTGTGTTGTGCAGGCCAAATCGCTAGCAGCAGAAGCAGTTTTTTTGTCTTCTTCCCTGCCTAACGCTCTCCCTACAGAATCAGCAGCAACCTCTCCCTATACTAAGATCGGCAGAAGTAAGATGGCGGTCGGCGTGCATGCCCTTTTATACCCCCTGTGACGCCCACCAAAGCAAGCCAATCACTTGCATGCCCTTCTGAAAGATGGTGGTGACCCGTGCCTAGGTCATCACGTTGCCCACAGTGTCCGTGGATCCTGATTGGCTGAAAAAGAGCGCAAAACAAACTTTTGAAACGCGACTTTGGCGCGTAAGTCGCCGACCTCGTGGCCGACCTCATCCTAGGGTCGGGTTTCGTTTCATGAAACCCGACTTTGCCAAAAGTCGGCGACTTTTGAATTTTTTCGACCCGTTTCGCTCAACTCTAGTGATGACCACTTGATCCGTTTGCTTCTTTTCGTCACATGGCTCCACTTTTCAGCCTCTGTATGTGCTCTGAAGCTTTTCTCACTTTCCGTATCCTGAATGGTTGCTTCTGCTTCATCCAAGAAGTATTCATGTTCTTTAATTACCTTCAATGTTGCTATTCTTTCTTCCAGTCCCTGCACCTTTTCCTCTAAGAGGGCAACAAGTTTGCACTTCTGACAGGTAAAGTTGAGTTTTGGGCCGGAAGATCCGTAAACATGTAGCATGTGTTGCAGGGGACCATGTGGATTTTCTTCTCTTCCATATTTCTATTGCTGATGCAGTCTATGACGGCGCATGGTTTTGCGATGTCCTCAAACAGCGAGACCCGGCAAGTCCCAGCGATCGATCAGCTTAAGGCGACTCTTCTCCTCTTTCCAGAATGCACCAGAAATATGCAGATGAGCTTCCTGCTTCTCCAAGTAAAGAAAAATGAGTGGCCATCATTACTTTAAGAAATGAAGCTCAGTCGGACCGAAAAATTGGGAAAACACATGTGGAATTATATAATTAACAAAAAGTGTGAAACAACTGAAAATACTGTATGTATTATATTCTAGGTTCTTCAAAGTAGCCACCTTTTGCTTTGATTACTGCTTTGCACACTCTTGGCATTCTCTTGATGAGCTTCAAGAGGTAGTTACCGGAAATGGTTTTCACTTCACAGGTGTGCACTGTCAGGTTTAATAAGTGGGATTTCTTGCCTTCTAAATGGGGTTGGGACCATCAGTTGTGTTGTGCAGAAGTCTGGTGGATACACAGCTGATAGTCCTACTGAATAGACTGTTAGAATTTGTATTATGGCAAGAAAAAAGCAGGTAAGTAAAGAAAAACGAGTGGCCATCATTACTTTAAGAAATGAAGGTCAGTCGGACCGAAAAATTGGGAAAACTTTGACACCCTCGCAGGAATCTTAAACACCTTGACCTACACTCATTCTCCGAATCCCTCCTCCCTCTTACAGATATAAGTTCCTTACACAATGCGGATGACGCTGCCGCTCTATATAACACCACAATAGCTGTAGCTTTGGAATCCGCTGCCCCACTTACACATACCAAAACTCGCAAAATCAACAGACAGCCCTGGCACACCAGCCTGACCAAAGAGCTGAGGCGAGCTTCCAGGGCTGCTGAGCGCAGATGGAAAAGATCCCACTCCAACGAGCATTTCATCGCATTCAAACAGTCCCTCACTACTTTCAAGACCACACTCGCCACAGCTAAACAAACCTACTTCTCATCTCTCATATCCTCCCTGTCTCACAACCCTAAACAGTTATTCAACACCTTCAATTCTCTCCTCCGCCCCCCAGCACCTCCTCCCTCCCCACTCATCTCAGCTGAAGACTTTGCCTCATTTTTCAAGCAGAAAATTGATAACATCAGGGACAGTTTTGGTCAACAACCCCCAGAGCCCTTCCTCCCGACTTCCCAGCCCTCCACCTTCAAAACCAACTTCTCCACCATTACAGAAGATCGACTCTCCACTCTACTCTCAAGATCACATCTCACCACCTGTGCACTCGACCCGATCCCATCCCACTTCATCCCAAACCTCACCACAGTCTTCATCCCAACCCTAACCCATCTCTTCAACCTATCACTAACAACTGGTGTTTTCCCCTCAAGCTTTAAACATGCCTCCATCACACCTATCCTCAAAAAGCCCTCTCTTGACCCATCCTCTGTATCTAGCTATCGCCCTATATCACTTCTCCCATACGCCTCCAAGCTACTGGAACAACACGTCTACCTTGAACTGTCCTCCCATCTCTCTTCTTGCTCCCTCTTCGACCGCTTACAATCTGGCTTCCGGTCACACCACTCCACTGAAACTGCCCTTACTAAGGTCACCAATGACCTCTTAACTGCCAAGAGCAAGCGACACTACTCTGTCCTCCTCCTCCTGGACCTGTCGGCTGCCTTTGACACAGTGGACCATTCCCTATTATTACAGACCCTCTCATCCCTCGGCATCACAGACTTGGCCCTCTCCTGGATCTCATCATACCTAACAGACCGGACATTCAGCGTCTCCCACTCACACACCACCTCCTCACCTCGCCCCCTATCTGTCGGAGTCCCACAAGGTTCAGTCCTAGGGCCCCTGCTGTTCTCTATTTACACCTTTGGCCTGGGACAGCTCATAGAATCTCATGGCTTTCAGTATCATCTTTATGCTGATGACACACAGATCTACATCTCTGGACCAGATATCACCTCCCTACTAACCAGAATCCCTCAATGTCTGTCCACTATTTCATCCTTCTTCTCCACTAGATATCTGAAACTCAACATGGACAAAACAGAATTCATCATCTTTCCCCCATCTCACGTGACCCCCCCTACGAACCTATCAATTACAGTAAATGACTGCCCACTCTCCCCAGTCCCACAAGCTCGCTGCCTCGGAGTAATCCTTGATGCTGATCTCTCCTTCAAACCACATATCCAAACCCTTTCCACTTCCTGCCGACTTCAACTCAAAAATATTTCACGCATCCGTTCATTCCTCACCCAAGAATCTGCAAAAACCCTAGTCCATGCCCTCATCATCTCTCGCCTTGACTACTGCAACCTCATGCTCTGCGGCCTCCCCTCAAACACTCTCGCACCCCTCCAATCTATTCTAAACTCTGCTGCCCGACTAATCCACCTGTCCCCCCGCTATTCCCCAGCTTCTCCCCTCTGTCAATCCCTTCACTGGCTCCCAATTGCCCAGAGACTCCATTACAAAACCCTAACCATGACATACAAAGCCATCCACAACTTGTCTCCTCCATACATCTGTGACCTCGTCTCCCGGTACTTTCCTGCACGCAACCTCCGATCCTCACAAGATCTCCTTCTCTACTCCCCTCTTATCTCCTCTTCCCACAATCGCATACAAGATTTCTCTCGCGCATCACCCCTACTCTGGAACTCTCTACCACAACATATCAGACTCTCACCTACCATCGAAACCTTCAAAAAGAGCCTGAAGACCCACCTCTTCCGACAAGCCTATAACCTGCAGTAACCACCGATCGACCAAACCGCTGCACGACCAGCTCTACCCTCGCCTACTGTATTATCACCCATCCCTTGAAGATTGTGAGCCCTCGCGGGCAGGGTCCTCTCTCCTCCTGTACCAGTTATGACTTGTATTGTTTAAGATTATTGTACTTGTTTTTATGTATACCCCCCTCACATGTAAAGCGCCATGGAATAAATGGCGCTATAACAATAAATAATAATAATAATAATAAAAGTGTCCCCAAGTGTAGTGGTAAAAACCATCAAGCGCTACAAAGAAACTGGCTCACATGAGGACTGCCCCAGGAAAGGAAGACCAAGAGTCACCTCTGCTGCGGAGGATAAGTTCATCCGAGTCATCAGCCTCAGAAATCCCAGGTTAACAGCAGCTCAGATTAGAGACCAGGTCAATGCCACACAGAGTTCTAGCAGCAGACACATCTCTACAACAACTGTTAAGAGGAGACTTTGTGCAGCAGGCCTTCATGGTAAAATAGCTGCTAGGAAACCACTGCTAAGGACAAGCAACAAGCAGAAGAGACTTGTTTGGGCTAAAGAACACAAGGAATGGACATTAGACCAGTGAAAATCTGTGCTTTGGTCTGATGAGTCCAAATTTGAGATCTTTTGTTCCAACCACCGTGTCTTTATGCGACGCAGAAAAGGTGAACAGATGGACTCTACATGCCTGGTTCCCACCGTGAAGCATGGAGGAGGAGGTGTGATGGTGCAAGGGGGTGCTTTGCTGGTGACACTGTTGGGAATTTATTCAAAATTGAAGGCATACTGAACCAGCATGGCTACCACAGCTTCTTGCAGCGGCATGCTATCCCATCCGGTTTGCGTTTAGTTGGACCATCATTTATTTTTCAACAGGACAATGACCCCAAACACACCTCCAGGCTGTGTAAGGGCTATTTGACCAAGACAAAGAGTGATGGGGTGCTACACCAGATGACTTGGCCTCCACAGTCACCAGACCTGAAGCCAATCGAGATGGTTTGGGGACAGCAGAGTGAAGGCAAAAAGGCCAACAAGTGCTAAACATCTCTGGGAACTCCTTCAAGACTGTTGGAAGACCATTTCCAGTGACTACCTCTTGAAGCTCATCAAGAGAATGCCAAGAGTGTGCAAAGCAGAAATCAAAGCAAAAGGTGGCTACTTTGAAGAACCTAGAATAGAAGACATATTTTCGGTTGTTTCACACTTTTTTGTTAATTATATAATTCCACATGTGTTAATTCATAGTTTTGATGCCTTCAGAGTGAATCTACAATTTTTATAGTCATGAAAATTAAGAAGACGCTTTGAATGAGAAGGTGTGTCCAACTTTTGGTCTGTACTGTATATATATATCATATATATGTTCTGATTTCCTTTTTTATTAATTTTCTTATTGTGCAGCCAATGTAGCACATGTTGCAGGTTGTGCATTCCATGCAATATACAACATGATCAAAATCACAATTTATGAAGGTTTTTATATCATTAGTTAGTGCTATCTGGTAAAGCTATGCTTGTTTTAAGTATAGCTTTGTTTAATCGACAACCAATTATTTTTTTCTAAATCTGTCTATAAACTAGGTAATAATATATTCCCCAGCGTGTGAGCTTTCCTAGCTTCAGTTCTATATCCATCATCCAGTATATTATTCAAGATGACATTTTGATAAAAATAGGGATGCTCTTATTGGTGACTTTTTAAATATCTTTATAATGGGAAATGTAAGAAGTGCTAAAAGTTGTTATATTATTATTAGCAGTTTTTTATTATTAGCGTTTTGGGAATAATTTTATAGATTTTCTTTTTTTTGTCCATGATTTTTTTTCAGGGAAATGTTGAGATCAATATTTTTATATTTTCTGTCTTTAAATCTCTCTCTAAAGTTTATACTTTCCCTTTTTAAATTATCGTACACTCTTCAGAGCAAATGTGTATTGTCCTTAAAAATTCACCATATGGTATCGCTTTAATTGTGTGCTGTTGGTGGTGTGAAAAATTGAGGTATGAATATTACCTAAATTTAACCCCTTACCTACAATGGACGTAATATTCCGTCCATGTGACCCTGGACCTAATTACCATGGACAGAATATTACGTCCCAGCGATCAGCGGCGCCCACGTGGTGAGCGCTGCTGATCGCGGCCGGGTGTCAGCTGATTATCACAGCTGACACCCGGCACAAAGTGTCAGGGGCGGTCACGGACCGCCCCCGACACGTTAACCCCTTGTACACCGCGATCAAACGCGATCGCGGTGTACCGGGGGTTAAAGGGAAGCATCGGCAGGGAGGGGGCTGAGCCCCCCACTGCAACGCAATGTGCAGCGCTGCTGCGGGGGGCTCTTTCCCTACAGGCCCCCGGATCCAAGATGGCGACGGGGGCCTTCGGGGGCCTGCAGGGAGCTGACTTCCTCACTGCCTGCAAAGCGCAGGCATGAGGAAGTCTGCAGCAGTGCCTGTGACAGATCGCTGATCTGTCAGTGATCTGTGATATGACAGATCAGCGATCTGTCACAGGACAGTGATGTCCCACCTGGGACAAGGTAATAAAGTAAAAAAAAAAAGTGTTAAAAATAATTTAAAAAAAAATCGCTAAATAAATTAGTAAAAAAAAAAAAATATTCCCCAATAAATCCGTTTTTTCAAAATAAAAAAAAAACAATAAAAGTACACATATTTGGTATCGCCGCGTCCGTAGTGACCCGCCCTATAAAACTGTCCCATTAGTTAACCCCTTTAGCGAACTCCTTAAAAAATAAAAATAAAAAACGAAGCAAAAAATAATGATTTATTATCATACCACCGAGCAAAAAGTGCAATAACGCGCGATCAAAAAGATGCATATAAATATCCATGATACCGCTGAAAACGTCATCTTGTCCCGCAGAAAACGAGCTGCCATACAGCATCATCCATAAAAAAATAAAAAAAGTTATAGCTCGCAGAATAAAGCGATGCAAAAATAGTTATTTTTTATATAAAATTGTTTTCATTGCAAAAAAACGACAAAACATAAAAAAACGACCTAAATGAGGTATCGCTGTAACCGTACTGACCCGAAGAATAAAAGCGCTTCATCAATTTTACCGCACGCGGAACGGTGTAAACGCACCTCCCAAAAGAAATTCATGAAACGCTGGTTTTTGTTCATTCTGCATCCCAAAAATCGGAATAAAATGCGATCAAAAAATGTCACGTGCCCGAAAATGGTACCAATGAAAACGTCAACTCGTCCCGCAAAAAATAAGACCTCACATGACTCAGTGGGCCAAAATACAGAAAAATTATAGCTCACAATATGTGGTGATGCAAAAACTATTTTTACAATAAAAAGCGTCTTTTAGCGTCTGACAGCTGCCAAACATAAAAACCACCATAAATAGTAAATCAAACCCCCTGTTATCACCCCCTTAGTTAGGGAAAAATAATAAAACTAAAAGAAAATGTATTTATTTCCATTTTCCCATTAGGGTTAGGGTTAGGGCTAGGGTTAGGGTTAGGGTTAGGGCTAGGTTTAGGGCTAGGGTTAGGGCTAGGGCTCAGATTAGGGTTAGGGGTGTGTTGGGGTTAGGGTTGGAGTTATAATTGGGGGGTTTCCACTGTTTGGGCACATCAGGTGCTCTCCAAAGGCAACATGGCGTCTGATCTCAATTCCAGCCAATTCTGCGTTGAAAAAGTCAAATGGTGCTCCTTCCCTTCCAAGCTCTGCCATGCGCCCAAACAGTGTTTTACCCCCACATATGGGGTATCAGCCTACTCAGGACAAATTACAAAACAACTTCTGGGGTCCAATTTCTCCTGTTACCCTTAGGAAAATAAAAAATTGGGGGCAAAAATATAAATTTTAGCGGAAAAAAATGATTTTTTTATTTTCACGCCCAGGCGTTATAAACTTCTGTGAAGCACTTGGGGGTTCAAAGTGCTCATCACACATCTAGATAAGTTCTGTGGGGGGTCTAGTTTCCAAAATGGGGTCACTTGTGGGGCGTTTCAATAATTTAGGTACATCAGGGGCTCTCCAAACACACATGACACCCACAATCCATCAAAGTCTGCATTCCAAAACGTCACTACTTCCATTCCGAGCCCCGACGTGTGCCCATACAGTACTTTTCTCCCACATATGAGGTATCAGCGTACTCAGGACAAATTGGACAACAACTTTTGGGGTCCAATTTCTCCTGTTACCCTTGGGAAAATAAAAAAAAATTGGAGACTAATTGATCATGTTTGTGGAAAAAATACGATTTTTTTATTTTCATGCTTGGGCATTATAAACTTCTGTGAAGCCCTTGGGGGTTCAAAGTGCTCACCACACATCTAGATAAGTTCCTCAGGGGGTCTAGTTTCCAAAATGGGGTCATTTGTGGGGGGTTTCCACTGTTTAGGTACATTAGGGGCTCTCCAAAGGCAACATGACACCCGCAGACCATTCCATCAAAGTCTGCATTCCAAAACGTCACTACTTCCCTTCCGAGCCCCGACGTGTCCCCATACAGTAGTTTTCTCCCACATATGGGGTGTCAGTGTACTAAGGACAAATTGGACAACAACTTTTGGGGTCCAATTTCTCCTGTTACCCTTGGGAAAATAAAAAAAATGGGGACTAAAAGATGATGTTTGTGGAAAAAATACGATTTTTTAATTTTCACGCCCCGGCGTTATAGACTTCAGTGAAGCACTGGGGGGGTTCAAAGTGCTCACCACACATCTAGATAAGTTCCTTGTGGGGGTCTAGTTTCCAAAATGGTGTCATTTGTGGGGGGTTTCTACTGTTTTGGTACATCAGGGGCTTTCCAAACGCGACATGGTGTCCTATCTCAATTCCAGCCAAAAACGTCAAATGGTGTTGCTTCCCTTCCGAGCTCTGCCATGCGCCCAAATAGTGGTTTACCCCCACATGTGGGGTATCAGCGCACTCAGGATAAATTGCACAATATCTTTTAGGGTCCTGTTGCTTTTGGAGAAATAAGAATTGAGGGTGAAAAGATCATGTTTGTGGAAAAAATATGATTTTTTAATTGTACGGCTGTATGTTATAAACTTCTGTGAAGCCCTTGGGGGTTCAAAGTTCTTACCACATATCTAGATAAGTTCCTTGGGGGGTCTAGTTTCCAAAATGGGGTCACTTGGGGGGGTTTCCACTGTTTAGGTACATCAGGGGCTCTCCAAACGCGACATGGCGTCCGATCTGAATTCCAGCCAATTTTGCATTGAAAAAGTCAAACGGCGCTCCTTCCCTACTGAAGTCTGCCATGCACCGAAACAGTGGTTCCCCCCCCACATATCAGGTATCAGCGTACTCAGGACAAATTGCACAATAACGTTTGCAGTCCAATTTCTCCTGTTACCCTTGGTAAACTAAAGAAAATTGAACCTGAAGTATTTTTTTTGTGAAAAAAAGTTAAATGTTCATTTTTTTTTAATATTCAAAAAATTCCTGTGACGCACCTAAAGGGTTAATAAACTTCTTGAATGTGGTTTTAAGCACCTTAAGGGGTGCAGTTTTTAGAATGCTGTCACTTTTGGGTATTTTCTATCATATAGACCCCTCAAAGTGGCTTCAAATGTGATGTGGTTCCTATAAATAAAATGGTGTTGCAAAAATGAGAAATCGCTGGTCAATTTTTAACCCTTATAACTTCCTAACAGAAAAAAATGTTGGTTCCAAAATTGTGCTGATGTAAAGTAAACATGTGGGAAATGTTATGTATTAAGTTTTTTGTGTGCCGTATCGCTGTGATTTAAGGGCATAAAAATTCAAAGTTGGAAAATTTTCAAAATTTTCACCAAATTTCCATTTTTTTCACAAATAAACGCAAGTTATTTGAATGCAATTTTACCACTAACATGAACTACAATATGTCACGAGAAAACAATGTCAGAATCACCGGGATCCATGAAAGCGTTCCAGAGTTATGACCTCATAAAGGTACAGTGGTCAGAATTGTAAAAATTGGCCCGGGAGTTAACGTGCAAACCACCCTTGGTAGTGAAGGGGTTAAGACACCTTTTAGTTCAATATCTAAAAACTGAATGGATATATTAGAATACATGTCTGTAAACTGCAAATTGATTTCATTGTTTTTTAAATAGTTGACAGTCTGGCATGAGAAAAATGTATTGGATCCTAAAAATGAACATTAAACAACCGAATGGAATGAATCATTATAGCAACATGATGTTATTGTACCAGTGATAGAAATTTGTATGTAAGCAGAACATATGTTTTTAATTTTCAATGTATTATGCATCGGTTGTTTCTCATTGGTTGGTTTTGGGTTTAAATAGTTTGTAACATTGCATTGTCATTATCTCTATGACTAAGAGCCGTTAGCATTGCCGAAAACGTGTCAGATGCACACATGAACCAACCGAACAATTTTTAATGGATCTGAAATAAACAATGCCGGTTTTATAAGTGGATGTTACCGCTATTTTTACCTAGAATTTAGTTGGTTCCAGCTGCGCAACGGTTTTTTGCAGGTCCCACATGTGATTTGGAACCATACTGTAGGTGATGGTGGTGAGTTCGGCTTTTTACATTTTTTTAAATTCTGTTGGCATATTTTAATGGTTTTAAAAAGTTTGAAGCTTGGCATTCACTGTGTTTGAAGCAAACTCAGTTCATGAGCCCACTCCATTTACACTACCGTTCAAAAGTTTAAGGTCACTTAGAAATTTCCTTATTTTTGAAAGAAAAGCACAGTTTTTTCCAATGAAGCTAACATTAAATGACTCAGAAAAACACTCTATACATTGTTAATGTGGTAAATGACTATTCTAGCTGCAAATGTCTGGATTGTAATGTAATATCTTCATAGGTGTATAGAGGCCCATTTCCAACAACCATCACTCCAATGTTCTTATGGATCTTTGTGTTTGCTAACTGTGCAAGGCCTGGATCACACTTCCGTTTTTTAAAATCCGTTAAAATCCGTCGTTTTCCGTTAAAAAATGGATCCACCAGTTTTTTGGCGGATCCTTTTTTTTGTCCCATAGACTTCCATTAGCGGCTACCGCGGATCCGTCAAAAAAAGGATCCGTTTGCAGCAAAACGGAAACGGATCCGTTTTTTCACACTTTGGCAGATCCATGCGGATGCCAAAAAATGGATGTGTGAAACAGGCCTTAGAAGGCTAATGGATGGTTAGAATACTCTTGAAAACCCTTGTGCAAGTATGTTAGCACAGCTGAAAACAGTTTGGCTGATTAGAGAAGCTATAAACCTGACCTTCCTTTGAGCTAATTGAGAATCTGGAGCATTACATTTCTTGGTTCCATTAAACTCTCAAAATGGCCAGAAAAAAAGAACTTTCATGTGAAACTCGACAGTCTATTCTTGTTGTTAGAAATGAAGGCTATTCCATGTGAAAAATTGCCAAGAAGCTGAAGATTTCCTACAACGGTGCGTACTACTCCCTTCAGAGGAGAGCACAAACAGCTTCTAACCAGAGTATAAAGAGAAGTGGGAGGCTCCGCTGCATAACTGAACAACAAGACAAGCACATTAGAGTCTGTAGTTTGAGAAATCGACGCCTCGCAGGTCCTCAACTAGCAGCTTCATTAAATAGTACACACAGAACGCCAGTGTCAACATCTACAGTGAAGAGGCGACTCTGGAATGCTGGCATTTCAGGGCAGAGTGGCAAAGAAAAAGCCATATCTGAGACTGGCTAATAAAAGGAAAAGTTTTATATGGTCAAAAGAATACAGACATTGGACAGAGGAAGATTAGTAAAAAGTGGACAGGCGAATCCAAGTCTGAGGTGTTTGGATCACACAGAACATTTGTGAGACGCAGAACAACTGAAAAGATGCTCGAAGAGTGCATGGCGCCATCTGTCAAGCATGGTGGAAGTAATGTGATGGTCTAGGGTTGCTTTGGTGCTGGTAAAGTGGGAGATTTGTACAAGGTAAAAGGGATTTTGAATAAGGAAGGCTATCATTCAATTTTGCAACGCCATGCCATACCATGTGGACAGCGCTTGATTGGAGCCAATTTCATCCTAAAACAGGACAATGACCCAAAACCCACCTCCAAATTATGCAAGAACTATTTAGGGAAGAAGCAGGCAACTGTTATTCTATCTGTAATGGAGTGGCCAGCACAGTCACCAGATCTCAACCCCATTGAGCTGTTGTGGGGAGCAGCTTGACCGTATGGTACGCAAAAAGTGCTCATCAAGCCAAACCAACTTGTGGGAGGGGTTTCTGGAAGCATGAGGTGAAATTTCTCCAGATTACCTCAGCAAATTAACAGCTAGAATGCCAAAGGTCTGCAATTCTGTAATTGCTACAAAGGGAGCATTCTTTGACGATAGCAAAGTTTGAAGGAGAAAATTATTATTTCAAATAAAAATCTTTTTTTTTCAAACCTTGTCAATGTCTGGACTATATTTTAAATTCATTTAGCAACTCATTTGATTAATAAAAGTATGAGTTTTCATGGAAAACACAAAATTGTCTGGGTGACCCCAAACTTTTGAACGGTAGTGTACTTACCCCCACCATAGGATGTACATGTAAAGTAGGGGTTAATAAATATTGGCCTTATAGCCTATGGCCTAATAACACAAGCATTAAAGTTACTGTTGAATATTACTATATGGTGGAGAATACAAAGGCCCCTTTCACAATATGTTTTTGTTCACGCCCAGTGGTCCCATCGGGGTTTGCATCCACACTTTCCTCAAAACTGGATTCAAGAGTTTGCACTGACGGGGCCATTGACTATTAGTGGACTATGTTTCAGTGTCCATTTCAATTAGGCATATACACCCAAAAATGATGCAGGAAGAGTACATATTGACTCTGTCAGTACCATTATATTTAATGGCCCTGTGGTCAAATATGCCCAAATGTCATTTTGTGGGGCTGACAGGACTACTGACTTGGGTATACTTGGGTATACTAATAGATCACAGACTGAATATGAGTCAACAGTGTGATGCAACAGCAAAAAAGGCAAATGCAATTCTAGGATGTATTAACAGAAGCATACAGTCTAGATCACGTGAAGTCATTATTTCCCTCTACTCCTCTTTGGTCAGACCTCATCTGGAATATTGTGTCCAGTTTTGGGCACCACATTTTAAAAAAGACATCAACAAACTGGAGCAAGTTCAGAAAAGAGCGACCAGAATGGTGACCGGTCTGCAAACCCTGTCTTATGAGGAAAGGTTGCAGGATTTGGGAATGTTTAGTTTGCAAAAGAGAAGACTGAGAGAAGACTTAATAGCTGTCTGCAAATATCTGAAGGGCTGTCACATTGTAGAATGATCATCTATATTCTCATTTGCACAAGGAAAGACTAGAAGCAACGGGATGAAACTGAATGGTAGGAGACACAGATTAGATATTAGAAAAAACTTTTCGACAGTTAGGGTGATCAGTGAGTGGAACAGACTGCCACGAGAGGTGGTGAGTTTCTCCTTCCATGGAATTCTTCAAACAGAGGCTAGAAAGACATCTGTCTGGGATGATTTGGTGAATCTTGCTTTGAGCAGGGTGTTGAACCAGATGACCCAGGAGGTCCCTTCCAACTCTACCATTCCATGATTCTATGATTCTATACTGAGCAAGAGCAAGAAAGCAAAGTGAAAACACCATAAAGCTAAGAGAGGTGCAGGTGCTTGTCACAAAATTAGAATATAATCAAAAAGTTAAATTATTTCAGTTCTTCAATACAAAAAGTGATTATTATATATTATATAGAGTCATTACAACCAGAGTGATCTATTTCAAGTATTTATTTCTGTTAATGTTGATGATTATGACTTACAGCCAATGAAATCCCAAAAGTTATTATAGCAGTAAATTAGAATAATTAACAAAAAACACCAGCAAAGGCTTCCTAAGCATTTAAGAAGGTCCCTTAGTTGGTTTCAGTAGGCTCCACAATCATGGGGAAGACTGCTGACTTGACAGATGTCCAGAAGGCAATCATTGACACACTCCACAAGGAGGGTAAACCACAAAAGATCATTCCTAAAGAGGCTTGCTGTTCAAAGAGTTCTGTATCCAAACATATTAATTGAAAGTTGAGTGGAAGGAAAAAGTGTGGTAGAAAAAGGCGCACAAGCCATCGGGATAACTGAAGCCTTGAAAGGATTATTAAGAAAGGGCCATTCAAAAATTTGGAGGAGATTCACAAAGAGTGGACTACTGGTGGAGCCATTGCTTCAAGAGCCACCACACACAGACGTATCCAGGACATGGGCTTCATGTGTCGCATTCCTTGTGTCAAGCGACTCACGACCAATAGACAATGCCAGAAGTGTCTTACCTGGGCCAAGAAGAAAAAGAACTGGACTGTTGCTCAGTGATGTCAGGTGTTGCTTTCAGATGAAAGTAAATTTTGAATTTTATTTGGAAATCAAGGTCCCAGAGTCTAGAGGAAGAGTGGAGAGGTACACAATGCAAGCTGTTTGAGGTCTCGTGTAAAGTTTCCACAATCAGTGATGGTTTGGGGAGCAATGTCATCTGTCAGTTTTATCAAGACTAAAGTAAACGCCACTGTCTACCAGGAAATATTAGAGCACTTCATGCTTCTCTCCACTCACAAGCTTTTTGGAGATAGAAATTTCATTCTCCAGCAGGACTTGGCACCTGTCCACACTTCCAATAGTACACCTGGTTTAAAAACAGCATTATCACTGTGCTTCATTGGCCAGCAAACTCGCTTGATCTTAACCCCATAGAGCAGGGTTCCCCAACTCCAGTCGTCAAGGCCCACCAACAGATCATGTTTTCAGGATTTCCTTAGTATGGCACAGGTGAAGCAATACAAAGGAAATCCTGAAAACATGCTGTTGGTGGGCCTTGAGGACTGGAGTTGGGGAACCCTGCCATAGAGAATCTATGGGGTATTGTCAAGAGGAAGATGTGAGACACCAGACCCAACAATGTGGATGAGCTGAAGGCTGCTATAAAAGCAACCTGGGCTTCCATAACACCTCAGCAGTGCCACAGGCTGATCGCCTCCATGACAAGCTGCATTAATGCAGTAATTGATGCAAAAGGAGCCCAAACCAAGTTTTGCATGCATATACTGAACATACATTTCAGTAGTTTAACATTTTGGATTTTAAAATTATTTTTCAAACTGGTGTTATAAAGTATTCTAATTTACTGAGATAGTGACTTTTAGGTTTTCATTGGCTGTAAGCCATAATCATCAACATTAACATAAATAAACACATGAAATAGATCACTCTGTTTGTAATGACCTCATATAATATACAGTATGAGTTTCAATTTTTGTATTCAAGAACTGAAATAAATTAACTTTTTGATTATATTCTAACTAGATGGAGGCCCAATACTGTCGCATCGGGAGGGCGATAATGTCACGATGGGGGCAGGCTTTGCAGCATTGAGAATCTCTCCCCCCATGTGCTCACCCACCTATCCACTCTCTCTTTCCCTGTTATGAATGGGTCACCGAGGAGAAAAAAACAAAACAAGCTAAGTCACAGAAAACCAGAGAGGTTGGTAACTATGCAGATTGCAGATCCCTGATCCTAACCACACAACTAGCAGAAGCCGTGGAACGTACCTATGATGGTCCTAGACGCTTCGTCACAGCCGGAGGACTAAATAAGCCTGAAGCAAGAAAAGGGGAAAACTAACTGCCCCAGAGCAGACCCCAAAGGAAAGACAGCCCCCACACATGTATTGACGGTGAAACAAGATGAAAGCACAAACATAGGCAGGAAAATAGGCTGAGCAAACGATGGGGCCCAAACTAACTAGAAAGGATAGGAAAGGAAAGACACTGTCTGCAATCTGCAAAAAACCCTACAAAAATAAAGTCCAACACTTCTGATAGCAAAATTAACCCTGAAGTCACTAGACTTCTCCCACTATATCAGCACTCTGTAATATTCTGAGACAGAGCAAAAAGAGGCCAATCTAATAAGGGACAAAAAGCAAATTGGCAAATACAGGTAAATAAGAGTGGAAATTTAGCGCAGCCGGGGCTGGCTGACCACACAAAAATCTGAATAGACCAACAAAATCAAGTGTGAACATTAGCAGAAAAACTTAGCTTTAGATGACTGGAACAGAGCTGAAAACCAAGACCTGACAAGCCAGAAGGAATCACCAGCACCAGAATAGGGCGTCGGCTGTCTTAAATCCAGTCTGAGATTCCTGAGGTTCAATAGTCATCCTCATTATCAGGTGGCAGATCTCTACTGATTAAATCAGCCTCACTACCTCCTGTTACCACCAGAGGGAGCCTGGAAGGAGAACTCACAATTGGTGGACCAGAAAATGAACTCACAACATTTCCCCATGTGCTGACTTCTCCAATCTGTGCTCTCTTCTTTGACCTAAATATGTGCTATCCCCATTGTCTGCTGTCTCTCTCCTTCCTGTGCTGTGTTCTCCCCTCATGTTCTGTCCCGTTTGAGCTGTCTCCCCCCTGTGCTCTGTCTCTCTCACTCCTGTGTCTGACCGTGTACAGAATATACCACAGCTCCTGGGCAGGGGAGGAAGCAAAAGACAATACTGACATTACAGCAGGGGATCGCAGAGGATACATTTTGTGAGGTAAAATATTGTCAGTGAAATACTTTACCTCACAAAATGAATCCTCTGGTGATACCGCGCAAGAGGCTGCATGAGTGTGTGTGTGGTGCGTATGGCGTATAGAGTGGGTGTGTGTGTGTGTAGTGCGACAGTGTTCCGCTGGTGGTACCGCGCAATACGTTGGTACCAGCAGCAGTTTCCATATTGAGACGCCCATCACTTGGGTGTCCCAATATGGTGGTTGGTGAACTGGCTCCGCTTGGAATTCTGGGATGCAGTGGAATCTGGACAGAACAGGAAATGAAAACATTGCAAGGCAATTATATATATAGATTTTGTGAGAAGCACCTGTATTTGTGGACATAGCAAGCAGCCCCTTATGGGTGGGATGACACGTATTGCACATTTCATTTCATCTTAATTGTCAGTTTTGTGATGTGGATTTTGGAAAAGTAATATTTACAAGTGAAACATGTTTGTTCATCATTGCAAAACCAGAGCAAGTTACTGTAAAATGTATGAATACTGAAACTCATCCAAGACAACCATGTTTTGCATGGAAATGCACGTGTTCTTATTTATTAATTAATTTATGTTAAGACCCTTATTCTGATTAGTTGTCCATCAAAATTAAGATTTTCAACTGTAAAATATGTGCGGTTTTGCTGTATAGTGATTGGACGCACGGCAGAACTGTGCCTAACAACACTGCTTACTAGGACTGCCAGTCACTATATGACATGATAAACAGCAGGTCCAATCTGGACATAGGGTACAAGTTTCTGGACCTCCGTAGATACAGTGTTATTACAACCTTAACATTATTGAATGGGGGCGCTAGAGAGCTCCACCATCCATCTGCAAAATACCAACAGTATATCTTTTATTAGACATTGAAGTTGTCTATTTCTTCTAGAAGCAAAGCCAGCTACACATATCCATGGGATAGGTCTGATATTAAAGCCAAACTGCACTGAAATGCTCAGCTGCAGTACCACAAACAACCTTTAGCAAGGTGTGGTGCTGTATTTTTACATTGTGTACAAATCCCTACAAAGAGGTGAATAATGATTGTGTATTATGCAGGACAGATTTCATTCTTAGGCCGGGATTACACATGCGAGAAGCACGGCTGAGTCTCTCATGTTAATACCCGGCACTGCCGCCGGCACTCGGGAGCTGAGCGTGCGGCCGCATAGCAGTACATGGAGCCGCAGGCTCCTCTCCTGAGTGCTGGCCTTAGTGTCCTAACTACAAATAAATATTATTCATTACATTTTATTTCTGCTTCTCAACATGAAGTCACAAGGGAAGAAAAGAGGCAGATATCCTAGGACTTTTAACCCCTCTGATACCTAGCCTGTTTTCACCTTAATGACCAGGCCAATTTTTACAATTCTGACCACTGTCACTTCATGAAGTAATAACTCTGGAGCGCTTCAGGCGGATGCGGTGATTCTGAGATTGTTTTCTCGTGACATATTGTACTTTATGATAGCGGTAAAATTTCTTCAATATAACTTGTGTTTATTTGTGAGAAAAATGGAAATCTGGTGAAAATTTTGAAAATTTAGCAATTTTCAAGCTTTTAATTTTTATGCCCTTAAATAAGAATCATATCACACAAAATAGTTAATAAATAATATTTCCTACATGTCTACTTTACATCAGCACAATTTTGGAACCAACATTTTTTTTAATTAGGAAGCTATAAGGGTTAAAAATTGACCATCGATTTTTCATTTTTTCAGCAAATTTTACAAAACCATTTTTTTAGGGACCACATCGCATTTGAAGTCACTTTGAGGGGTGTACATGACATAAAATACTGTACCCAAAAGTGACACCATGGTAAAAACTGCACCTCTCAAGGTGCTCAAAACCACATTCAAGAAGTTTATTAACCCTTCAGGTGCTTCAAAGGAATTTTTGGAATGTGGAAGGAAAAAATAAACATTTACTTTTCTTTCACAAAAATTTTCCTTAGACCTCATTTTTTTTTTACTTTTGCAAGGGTAAGGCCCTGTGCACACGGTGCAGATTCTGTGCAGTTCTGCAGCAGATTTGGCCCTGCAGAACTGCAGCAGAACTGCACGTGATGTACAGTACCATTTAAGGCTATGTAAAACCAAAAACACTGTGCACATGCTGCAGATTTTTCTGCGCAGATTTGGTGCGGAATAAAAGAAGCAGCATGTCGCTTCTTTTGTGTTGTTTTGCTGCAGTTTTCCACCTGCTCCATTATAGAAATCTGCAGGTGAAAACTGCAGGGGAAATCCGCACAAAAACTGCACTCAAACTGCACTAAGGCTATGTGCACACGCTGCGGTTTTTGCTGCGGTTCCGCTGCGGTTTTGGCCCTGCGGAACCGCAGCAGTTCCGCAGACATGGTACAGTACCATGTAACCCTATGGGTTTTCAAAGCCGCAGTGCTCACACTGCGTTTTTTTCCGCGCGTTTTTTTTTCCGCAGCATGTCAATTGTTTCTGCGGATTCCGCTGCGGTTTCACACCTTAATCATAATAGAGGTGTGAAACCGCAGGGCAAAACCGCAGCAAAACCACAAGTCACTTTACCTGCGGTTCCGCGGGAAAGAACTCGCAGGTGAATCTGCAGCGTGTGCACATAGCCTAAAACTGCACGTAAAACGCAGGTCATTTTACCTGCAGATTTAGCAAAATCTGTGCGGAAAATTTCACAGCAGAATCCGCACCGTGTGCACATAGCCTAACAGGAGAAAATGGACCATTCATTTTGTTGTGCAATTTCTCCTGAACATGCTGATACCCCATATGTGGGGGAAATCTACTGCTTGGGCGCACGGCAGGGCTCAGAAGGGAAGGAGCGCCATTTGACGTTTTGAATGTAAAAAATGCTGGGATAATTAGCAGTTGCCATGTCGTGTTTGGAGATCCTCTGATGTGCCTAAACAGTGGAAACCCCCAACAAGTGACACCATTTTGGAAACTAGACCCCTTAGGGAACTTATCAAGATGTGTATTGAGCACCTTGAACCCACAAGTGCTTCACAGAAGCTTATAACGTAACGCCATGGAAATAAATAAAATCACATTTCTCCCAAATAAATCATTTTAGCTCCAAAGTTTGCATTTACATAAGGGTAAAAGGAGATATTGAGCCATACAATTTGTTGTGCAATTTCTCCTGAGTACGTTGATACCCAATATGTGGGGGAAAACAACCATTTGGGCGCACAGCAGGACTTGGAAGGGAAAGAGCACTATTTGTCTTTTGGAATGCAAAATTTTATGGAATAATTAGAGGATGCCATGTCGCGTTTGAAGACCGCCTGATCTGCCTAAACAGTGGAAACCCCCCACAGGTGACACCATTTTTGAAACCAGACCCCTTATAGACCTTACCTAGATGTGTATTGAGCACCTTGAATCCACAGATGCTTCACAGAAGTTTATAACGTAACGCCGGAAATAAATAAAATCACATTTCTCACAAATAAATCATTTTAGCTCCAAAGTTTGCATTTACATAAGGGTAAAAGGAGATATTGAGCCATACAATTTGTTGTGCAATTTCTCCTGAGTACGTTGATACCCAATAGGTGGAGGAAAACAACCATTTGGGCGCACAGCAGGACTTGGAAGGGAAAGAGCACTATTTGTCTTTTGGAATGCAAAATTTTATGGAATAATTAGAGGATGCCATGTCACGTTTGAAGACCGCCTGATGTGCCTAAACAGTGGAAACCCCCCACAAGTGACACCATTTTTGAAACCAGACCCCTTATAGACCTTACCTAGATGTGTATTGAGCACCTTGAACCCATAGATGCTTCACAGAAGTTTATAACGTAAAGCCGTGGAAATAAAAAAAAATCATATTTTTCCCAAATAAATCTTTTTTAGCTACAAATTTTGTATTTTCACAAGGGCAAAAGGAAAAAATGGACCCCAAAGTTTGTTGTGCAATTTCTCCTGAGTTTGGATTTGGGAGAGAAGAATTTGCTGAATTTCTTTTCGTGGGTGAGGAGCCATTTTGCTTTTCCAGAGCCTTTGTGCCTTTGTGCTACCAGTAACATGGAAGCCCCCTGTATTTCCGTTATCAGATGATGGACCTGAGTGGGGACTTGCTTTTTTGTGGATTGAGTGGAAGCTTTTATTGGGAACATTTTACATAACTTTTGGGATCACATTTATCCTGCAATCTACGCTGAGCACTTACTTTGGGATTTCTATCTAAATCTCTGAGTGACATGATTCAGATGAAACCCCTGAAAGATCCATTCACTATAGTGAGGCAGCAGAGTAACTCTCGACTCTGTCTGGCCTCTGTTTAGTGGTGGCCTTCTTTTCAGAAGTGCACAAAACTGTGGCCAAATGCACTTTTATGCAATCATAAAAAGACAGACGCCGCTGGATCGCAGGTCAGACGGCATTCACAGTGCTTCCATCTGCCTCAGTATAGGGAATATTCAGCCAGAGGTTCTGTATGAATCACATATTTCAGAGATTTACATGGAAACCCCAGTGTAAGCACTCAGCGCAGAGCGCAGGAAAACTGTACGCCGAGCCTTACTGTGATCTTTGGGAGGCAAAATGAAAAAATCAATATCATGCGAAGAATTGGTTTTATTTATCTTTTATGCCATTCCTCATGCAGTTTAAGTGATTAGGTGACTTTATTTTTCGGGTCGGTGCGATTACAGCGATACCAGATTTATATCGGGTTTTTATGTTTGGCTGCTGTCAAACACTAAAAGATGCTTTTTATTCTGAAAAATAGTTTTTGCATCACCATTTTGAGGGCAATAATTTTTTTATATTTTGGCCAACAGAGTCATGTGCAGGCTTGTTTTTTGCGGGATGAGCTGACATTTCTATTGGTACCATTTTTGGGCACATGACTTTTTTGTTCGCTTTCTATTCCAATTTTTGGGAGACAGAATGAACAAAAAACAACAATTCAAAAATTGTTTTCTTTTATGCCGTTTGGTAAATTTGATAAAGCGGTTTTATTCTTCAGGTCAGTACGATTACAGCGAAACCTCATTTATATCTTTTTTATGTTTTGACGCTTTTACACAATAAAAACTATTTTATAGAAAAAATAATTTTTGCATTGCTTTATTCTGAGAGGTTTAACTTTTTTATTTTTCCGCTGATGGAGCTATATGGCAACTTGTTTTTTGCTGGACAAGATGATATTTTCAGCAGTACCATTTTTATTTACATCTGTCATTTGATCGTATTTTTTGCACTTTTTATTCGGCAGTATGATGATAAAGCATTGTTCTCAGTTGGTGCTCAAAAGCCACCCCTCCCTGCAGGTCCCAGAAGGACCTCGCGGCCATCTTGGAGATGGTGGTCTCCATGTAGATGCTGCCATACTGCAGAGTGGGCCATTTATATGGATACACCTGGGTGTACCATTTATAAAGCTGGATCCAAAATGGACGACTTCAAAATGGCCACCATGGTCACCACCCATCTTGAAAAGTTTTCCCCCTCCCATATACTCATGTGCCACAAACAGTAAGTTGATATCACCAACCATTCCCTTTCTATTTAGGCATATCCATATAGATGGCCCACTCAGGTGTATCCATAAAATGGCCCACTGTTTGGGGCACAATGGCACCTCCTGCAGAGCAGTACTAGTACGGTGAAGGTCACAAAGGAGTTAAATATGAAAATAATCAATAATAGTAATCAGTATTGAAAAAAATTCTGAATGTTCCTGCATTGTCAACGTTAGGCTAAGTGGAGTAAAGCGCATTTTTTTTGTTATTCAAGAACATTGCATCAATTATGCTTATCGCATTCTGATCAGAGAGTGAGCATAGTGTAATCTGATTCTCTCGGATTGTGTCTGTTTGTGGAAATTGGACTGTATACAGGCTTTCTCTGAGTGCACTTCGATGATTTCCATGGACTCATTTATTTGCATGGCTGAGAGTAATCCCAATATCGTATCAAAGTTGGGCATGAAGCGATTTTTCCCTGGACAGACTCTGGCCAAGGAAAAAAATTCAGACATGTACATGGCCACATAGCATAACACTGATCCGAGTGCAATCCAATGTTTTGTCAGATCACACTCGGACCGATAATGCAACTGCACGAGCCCTTATAATCATGCCAGTGAAGAATCATTATAAAGAACTTATTAAGGGGGTTTTACATATAGTGATATCGCTATAACGTCACCGATTTGGTGACGCAGCAGCGATATTGCTAGCGATATCGCTATGTGTGATACTTACCGCCGACCGGCTCCCCCCGCTGGTTATCGCTGATCGCGCGAGAATGTCCGGCTCCATTTCTCGTCGCCTGCTTCCTGCTGGGCTTCCTGTTGTGACGACGAGTGACGCGTGGAGGCGGGCGGGAGGACGCAGGATCGCTGTGTGTGAAAGGTAAGTATCGTGCGCTGCGTCGCTGCTGCATTGCTGTGAGATCTTCCTGTGTGACAGCTCACTAGCGATCATTTAGCGATGCACCAGCGATCCTGACCGTGTCGGATCGCTGGTCGGATCGCTGGTGCATCGCTAAATGTAAAAGGGCCTTAAGGCTATGTGCACATGTTGCGGATTTTGCTGCGGGTCTGCAGCAGAATCTGCTGCGTTGTACAGTACCATTTTACTCTAAATCAAATCCGCAGAAAGAAATGACATGCCACTTCTTTTCTGCAGATTCCGCTGCAGTTTGCCATCTGCTCCATTGTAGAGGTGATATACCGCAGGATAATCCGCAGGTAAACCGCAGGTCTTTTGACCTGAAATTTACCTGCAGATTTTTACAAATCCGCGCGGAAAAATCTGCAGCTACAAAAACTACGTGTGCACATAGCCATAGGGGCAGGATTAATTAGTACTTCATATGAGACTAAGGTCAGACATAACGTTCATGTTGCAGCAGTGATGTGGCTGCGATGCAGAAAAGTACTTCAGAAAAACTTATTGAATTTTCAGGATGGCCAGCTTTTTTACCCACAAAATTGCAAAACAATTATATTCGGCTATGGGGTCGTAAGGATCAAACAGCTGTTTCTATTGCAAAATCAAATTGCTTAATAGACAACTTATTAACCACAACTGCATGTGGCCGATGTGCACAGTGGCTTTGATGTGAACCCAACATCTGGCCTTATCCTGAGAACATATTAAAGGTGGCTGATGAACTGGTCTATCCATTGGCTCAACCGGTGAGATTGGTGATTATCATGATTAGGGCAGTTGCAGATAAGCAAATTTTCGTTTTGGAGTACAATCTGACAAAATATTGGCTCTCACTTGAACCAGTGTTAGTCTACGGGGCCATGCACCTGTCAGAGGAAAAAATTGCTGAATGCCAGAATTTTATTCAATATTCAGATCGCATGCGGATATGCAAAATAATGAGTCTGTGGAATCCATCGGACAGCACTTGGATGACATCTGAGTGCAGTTCGATTTCCATGGTCTGACAGAATGGAGAATATAGGGACATATTTTTTCTCCATCCTCTTCTCATTCGAAAGTATGATCACGCTATGTTCATACTCTGATTAGAGTTTGATCAGAGTGTGATTCTCTTGGGTGAGAGAACCTACAGCCGTTTGCATCTGCCCCTAAATTACAACTGCACAGGTTATGCAGAATCTGGGAATTATAGAATTTGCATTAAAGTTACTTTTAAAACATTTTAATAAAATCTCAATGTTGTAAAATCTTGCTTTATTTTAGTAATATCATATAATTAATCATCTGTCTCTTCTTTTCTTCATAGAACAGTTTATGTTACTGATTACAGGAGTCTGGTAACATGCAATCTGGCAGCTGGATTGAGTAAGCTGGAAGATTTCTGCATGGCATTACATCACTCTGGAATCTTGTCCAGTCTCTTTCTCCAGGTTGACCTATGAACCTCAATTATAACAAGACATTGTGTGGACCTGGACACGCTGCACTTTTGGCAGTCATCCAAACACAGTACGATTACTATTAACTCTTTAACCTTTCATTTGTCATTGTAAATACTATAATATCTGTCTCACTATTAAAAAAAATATTTTAAAATATTACATTTTAAAATGTTTAAATTGGGACTGACCTGTTGATCAGCTGGCCATGTAAAGTATTTTCACTGTGGGAAAAATGTACTACTACATGCCATGGATAGGCCAAGTCCTAGAGGTGATTCTTTATCCATGTGATATCCTCGCCATGTATTAGGGTATATGGGTCGCCACCTGTGGTGTTTGGCAAGCAAGATGTTAAGCCAACGCTGCGTGCAGATCCTCTGGGGCTGATGGTGTGTTGCAGCATAGATGGTGTAGCTCCCCACAGGTGAAGCTGTAACCCTAGGGCAGTGTATAGGCGCAGGCAGTGTGAGGAGTGTTGGTATCCAGATGTAGCAGTGCTGACTTTGTTAACGCACAAATAAATGGAAGACACCAGGGCTTGCAGTTCCAAAGCTTTACTCACAGTTCTTGGTACACACTGGTGCCTTCCTCCGTGCCGTGTCCTCTGGGGCAGAGACTCAACAACCTCCCCGGGCAAGTCAGGATTCTCCTCTCCAACACTCCGCCAACATGTACCTTTCCTGAACGACTCCTCTATTACGCCTTTTAGTGTGAAGAGCTCCAGTACCGTGGTACTCTGAAGTTCCTCCTGTCAGATGTTCCTAACAACTCTACTTGTATGACAGACAGCTGTAGCCTCTCTCGGGGACTCCCTTCTCTGGAGTCTTGGCTCTCTATTCAGTTGCTGTTGTGCCCCAAGTCTTAGTTGGGAGTAGTGCATTTACAGCCAACTACTTCACCGGTGTCTGCTGCAGAACCATAAGTGTCCATACAACCTCGGGGACTGGGCCACGGCCTTGCGCTGAGGACCTATAGGCAGGGTTCCTCTTTCAACCCACAACTCCTCTCTGTTCTCCTACTCCTTCGTTCCGCGCTGTTCCTTCTCTCTCTTATGGAAGCTTAGGTTGCAGTTCTACGTCTTTCTCCTTCTGTTCCTTTCCCGTGCCAGCTGGCTCAGATCACTGAGGCAGCTGCAGCACTCCTTCCTCTCTCTCGGACCGGTCCTCAGTCTCTCCTGACTGACTGTCCTTCTCCCGCCTGACCTCTTGTCAGAGTGACCTGTAATCCTATACTTTCCCAGCCTTTTATATGACTCTACTCCACCCACCTCCCAGCACATCTCGTGTTATGAAGCAAGGACCCACGAAAGGTGCTCTGCTACCCTCTAAGCATGGAGCCGCAATGTGGTCAGTGCTGAACTATCCTGTGTGTGGGGTGCAGGTGTTGGAGTGTGGAAAGGAGTTCACAACTTACCTAGTTGGTGGGGCACTACACCTTAGGAGAAGGTGCAGTACCTCTGTTTCGACTGAGCCTCAGGGGCGCCACATATATATCTCTACGTATGGCCTGTTAGACAAATCCATTAGAGGACATTTTTCATTTTTGTAAATTGTTGGCTTAAAAGGGTTTTCCATGAAGAGGAATTTAACCTTTGTAGTTACATCTCCAATATACTCTGCAGAGTTTCATAGAAAAACATATTTTTAATAGCCACCTATATGCGAATGCAGGCAGAGGCCTGACAATCACTGTCAGTGGGTGAGGAGGACGCGGGAGCGCCGCTCGGTCACGTTACATATCAAGGGGTCAAGCAGCGCTGGCTACCCTTCTGTACTGTGGACAGGCCCGGATTGGTAATATAACCAACCGGGCATTTTCCCGCTGGGCCGCTGTCATGTGGGCCGCGGGCGGCAGCGCCCGAACATCTGGCCGCTTGCCAGCTGATGCAGCCACTGGCCTGGCTGTTGCTCCTGCCGCCAGCCCTCTGCGGGCACGGCGGTTATAGTTTCCAACCCTCCAGCACTGCAGGGAGATAAGCCACCACGACCCCTCCCACGCACCACATCCTCGCCATAGCATGAGACCTCCCCCCTGCAGCCACTCACAGCGTCACTTGCCTGCTCTCTTCTCTGTTCACAGGACCTGTGATGAGGTCACAGGTGGGGAGGAGTCAGGGCATCACATGATCAGGAGCCTTCGTCCAGACCCCTGATCATGTCACCCCTGACTCCTCCCCTCCTGTGACCTCATCACAGGTCCTGTGCGCTCAGCCTTGCCTGTTGGTGTCTGCAAGACTCTGCTGTGCTGTTGTCATGGTGCTGGATGAAGTAAGTATGTGTGGGGTCAGGAGGGGTTTACAGGGTAGATGTAGCAGAGCTGTGTGTGTATGAGGTGTACGGAGTGGAGCCGTGTGTCTACTAGGTGTACGAAGCGGAGCCGTGTGTGCACAAAGTGTATGGAGCGGAGCCACATGTACGAGGTGTATGGAGCGGAGCCGTGTGTACGAGGTGTACGAAGCGGAGCCGTGTGTGCACGAAGTGTACGGAGCGGAGCCACGTGTACGAGGTGTATGGAGCGGAGCCGTGTGTACGAGGTGTACGGAGCGGAGCTGCGCGTGTACGAGGTGTACGGAGCGGAGCTGCGCGTGTACGAGGTGTACGGAGCGGAGCTGCGCAAGTACGAGGTGTACGGAGCGGAGCTGTGTGAGTACAAGGTGTACGGAGCGGGCCGCGCGTGTACGAGGTGTACGGAGTGGAGCCGTGTGTGTATTTGGTGTACGGAGCGGGCCACGCGTGTACGAGGTGTACGGAGTGGAGCCGTGTGTGTACTTGGTGTACGGAGCGGAGCCGCATGTGTATGGGGTATACGGAGCGGAGCCGTGTGTGTACAGAGTGGAGCCAAGTGTGTACGAAGCATACAAAGCGGGCTTTTCCCACTTACACAGGAGTACACGGCGGAGCCCCGAGGAGCATTTTAAAACACACACATGACGTTCCACCTGAAGTGATGTGCTGGAAGCTGACCGGAAATGAGATAATTTCTTAAGGAGATTGTGACGGAACTAGGAATGCTTCACCGTGTCCTCCTCCGACAGCGCAGACAGCAGGATCGCCTTGGAATTGGAGATGCTGGCCATGTGAGTGGATCATGTTATGTCCTGCACCGGGAGGCTCAGGTGGGCACTACAATGGGAGCCGGGCTGCTATAGTATCTTTATAGAATCTTTCTTTATTTCTTTCTCTCTTTTTCTTTCTTTCTCTGTTCTTTCTTTCTCATTCTCTGTTCTGTCTTTCCCTCATTTTCTTTCTCTCTCTAATCTTTCTTTTTTCTTTCTCTCTCTCTGTTCTTTATTTCCCCTCTTTCTTTTTCTTTCCTCTCTTTCTTTCTCTCTGTTCTTTCTTTATTTTCTTTACTTCTTTCTTTCTCTCTCTGTTCTTTCTCTGTCTCTCTCTGTTCTTTCTTTCCCCTCTTTATTTCTCTCTCTGTTCTTTCTTCTTTCTCTCTCTTTTTTCTCTCTCTCTTTTCCTTAGTGCCAGTCAGTGTGCCCATAATGCCAGCCACTGTGCCCTCAGTACCAGTCAGTGTGATCAGCCGTGCTAAATGGGTGCGATTAGGCGTGGACATGGGTGTGACTAGTTGCGAAATGGGTGTGGCCGGGCATGGCCTAAAATTTGCAGCGGCGCGCGCCGCAGTCTTTGTCCCTCTTTCCCTTCTTCAAAAGTTGGGAGGTATGATAGGGGCAGCTATGACCAGGGGGTCTGGTTGCCCAATGGATAGCAGTTCTGCCAGGAATTCTGTCACCGTGCGTACAAAAGGGGACAGAGCTTTGGGAGGAGTACTGTACCTAAAAGCAATAAATAGGACTGAGCTGAAATCCTGGGCACAGCTGTGACTACATGTTATATAGTCGTGTTAATCTCCTCTCACTTCTTGTAAACTACAAGTGTACAAAGATATTATATAGTCACCATGTGACTAGTGGGCCTGTGTAACTTCAAATGCCAGGGCTGAATTTTAGTCCCAGTCCGGCCCTGACTGTGGACCATATATTTAGGTCCCTCCTCACCATAGCAAATTCTTTGCTTATTCACTACAACATTTGGAACATAGACCCTGGATACTACAGGGATTTATCTCTTTTCTTGCTCTTTTACATCTTTAATATACAGCTGTATTTAGCGACTAATGATTAAGACCCCGGTGGGGTCGAAACGTTAAGTTGTGTCGAAATCGCTCCCTCTTCCCCTTCTTTTCCAGTGTATTGTGAGCACTATATATTGTGTATGCACAATAAAATTTTGACATTCTTTGAAAGATATTCCACTAAGAGTGTGCAGTGAATTTTGAATTCTTTGGATTATTGGACCTCTACGGCCCATTACATCTGTACCTCGTAATTTGACAGTGTGCATGGCATTTATCTTTAGTGGGTGAGGAGAGACTGCCGGGGACCCACCTGTTTGACTAGTCTGTAGCGCGACTCAGCACCTGAAGTCTATTAAAAGCATGAGTCAAACATATCTGGCTGAAATCGCTCAGCCAATGACTGATACATGCTGCCCATGGATTAGGCAGCATGTATCAGATGTGAGGTTCTCTTTAACGTGGGTTTAGCATCCCCAAAAAAATAATCAGCTCTGGATGTCGAAATAGTTTTCTCAAAAGAATTTTCATCACCTATCCATAATAAAAATTAGTAGTATGCAGCTGTAGTCAAGTACAGTCAGGTCCTCGGTATTGGAAATCAGTGGATAATGCAGTATCACACATCTCGTTTTCAGAGTTCAGTTATGGGTTGCAATGTAAGGACTGATGAGTCTTCTAACCTGAGCTTCACATCCTTATAGACCTACACACATGGTCAAAATTGTTGGTACCCCGCGTTTAATGACAGAAATACCCACAATGGTCACAGAAATAACTTGAATCTGACAAAAGTAATAATAAATCAAAAATCTATGAAAATGAACACATGAAAGTCAGACATTGCTTTTCAAGCATGCTTCCACGGAATTTTTAAAGACATAAAACTGATGAAATAGGCCTGGACAGAAATTATGGTACCCTTAAAATATTTTGCTGCACAACCTTTTGAGGCAATCACTGCAATCAAACGATTCCTGTAACTGTCAATGAGACTTCTGCACCTCTCGACACATGGGCGGACATACCGCCGGTTCAACCGGTGCCGTTGCACCAGGGCCCGGAGGTGGAGGGGGGCCCCTGAAGGATGGCTAATAATGAGGGCGGTGGGCAGGGAACGATCCCTATAGGCTCCGCTGCCCTCCGCTGCCTGCAAGAGAAAATGGCAGCGGAGCGTAACTGCAGAAATCCATCTTGCTTCCTGCTCACGATTCCTGTCTTACACTGCAGCAGCTGAATGACATCATCATTTAGCGCTGAGGCTGTGTGAGACAGGAAGGAAGCTGCTGGCGATGCTGCGGCTGCAGAATACCGTGAGCAAAGGTGAGGTGTGTGTGTGTTGTGTGTTTGTGTGCGTATGCAGAGAGGTGAATGTTGCTGTGTGTGTCTGTGTGGAGGAGAGGGCATGTCTGTGTGTGGATGCAGAGAGGTGAATGGTGCTGAGTGTGTGTGTAGCAGGAGGAGAGGGCAATGATGGGGGTGATGGGGCAGAAGGCAATGATTTCGTTCATGGAGAGGGCAATGATGTAGGTGATGGGGCAAAAGGCAATGATTGGGTTGACAGAGAGGGCAATGATGGGGGTGATGGGTCAGAAGGCAATGATTGGGATGACGGAGAGGGCAATGATAGGGGTGGTGGGGGAGAAGGCAATGATGGGTTGGTGAAAAGGGCAATAATGGGGGTGGGAGATGAGGAAATGATGGAGGTGGTGGAATGGGCAATAATAGGGGTGGTGGGGGAAAAGACAATGATGGTGGTGGAAAGGGCAATGATGGAGATGGTGGGGGAGGAGGAAATGATGGAGGTCCTGGAATGGGCAATGATGGGGGTGGTGGGGGAGAAGACAATGATGATGGCAGTGGAAAGGACAATGATGGTGTGGTGGGGGAGGAGGAAATGATGGAGGTGGTGGAATGGGTAATGATGGGGTGGTGGGGAGAAAGCAATGATGGAGATGGTGAAGAGGGCAATCATGGGGGTGGTGGAGAGGACAATAATGGGATGCGGGGGGAGGATGACAATGAAGGGGAGGAAGGGGGATTTCTAATGGATTTAGGAACAGGAAAAGGGTGAAGTGGAGGAAGAGGTTATTATCATTTATTATGTCTAACACAGTCCCTTATAATAAAGTATACTCACTTATGCATAGCACAGACCCTTAGTATATAGTGTATTCGCTTATTATGTATAGCGCCATCCTTCAGTATATAGTATAGTCACTTTTTATGTATAACACCATCCTTAGATACATAGTTTCCTCTTTTATTATGTATAACACCATTCCTTATTACGTACCATCGTTTCTGGGAATGTGGGAGCTCTGTCCACTAGGGGAACCACACTCAGTACAGAAATATAGCTTGCACTACACTAGGGATTAGATAGTTCAGAGAGTTGGATTAGCCCACAGTTTGGGAGGAGTTAGACCAGTTTTTTTTATAAGAAAAGGTTTCTGGCTTAGCTAGGGTTAGATAGAGTCTAGGACTTAGTCAAGTACGAGGTCAAGTTCAGAGTGAGATCTAGTTAGTGAAGGAGAGTGGAGCGGAGAGTAAAACTGGTCACGGTCACAAGAAAGTGTTAGTGGGAGCTAGAAGAGGCAGATGTAGCAGAGCTGAATGTGTGCTCTCAGTCCAGGTTTCCCCACAGCATGAGGACACATTCTAAGTTTCATCTGGACGCGGGGACAGTCTTGGGCTTGAGGTCCGCAAGGGGTATTGAGAGCCATACCCCTGTCTACCCCTGTGAGGAAGATGTCAGCCAGGTTGCAGAGAAAGAAAAGGATGGTGACTCCCCAGGGAAGCTCTTATGCCAGGAGAAGGATCCCTAGGGATAGCTAGGACAGTTGGGCTAGGGACAAGTCAGACAGAAAGAAGACGAAGATTGACAGGCCAGGAAACAAAGGAAACATCACTAAAATCTATGTCTAATTCTGTATGCTGCAGCCATGTGTAACCGAATTGCACAGCAATACTGATCCTGTTAACCCGGACAAACGGTCTCCTGACTTGTCTGAAGCTACAGCCGGACCCGATCCCATTGACGGGGAGGTAGAAGATACTCCTGAAGGAACATTGAGTGAAGATCCAATTCAACCGCACCACACACCCATGACTGACTCCCTTTTATAAAGAGGGGTTTCAGGGCAACCAGAACCCAGTTTCGGCCTAAAGAAAGCTGGCTCTCTACCCCCCTCAGATACGTTCTAGATCATCCATACCATAACTCTCAATCACAACTCCCAAGCAGCATGCAAGCTGTCTTGGGTTCATATTCGACACCTAACTTTCCTTTACTCCCTATATCCGATCACTCACTCGCTCTTGTCACCTGCATCTTAAAAACATCTCCAGAATCCAACCTTTTCTCACCTTTGAAACTGCTAAGACTCTTACTGTCGCTCTTATTCATTCTCGTCTGGACTACTGCAACTCTCTTCTGATCGGTCTCCCTCTTACCAAACTTTCTCCTCTCCAATCCATCTTGAATGCGGCAGCCAGGGTCATATTTGTGTCCAACCGCTTCACCGATGCCTCCATCTTGTGCCAGTCATTACACTGGCTACCTATTCGCTACAGGGTCCAGTATAAACTCATCTCTCTCACCCACAAAGCTCTCCACAGTTCTGCACTGCCTTATATCTCCTCTCTCTTCTTTGTCTATCGCCCTACACGTGCCCTCCGTTCTACAAATGACCTAAGACTAACATCCCCCGTAATCCGAACCTCGCACCACCGTCTCCAAGACTTCTCTCCTGCTGCGCCAGCTCTCTAGAATGCACTTCCCCAGACGATCAGACTGATACCTAGCCCTGACCTATTCAAGTGCGCTTTGAAAACCCATCTCTTCAAACAAGCCTACCACATCAACTACTCAGTAAACTAACTTTGCCCTGTTCCCTCCTTCCAAATATTATTCTGAATCTGCACCCTACTTTTCATCTGTCTCCACACCCTCCATGCACACGACAACTGCACTTGATACTTGACTATTGCACTTAAACACACGGGCTGATGACCGGATCATGCAGCTTTATATGAAAATCCCTTTTTATTATAATTGCCAGACCTGAAATAACAAGCACTTTTCACCTACTGTCCCCCCCCCCCATTTCCTTGTAGATTGTAAGCTTGCGAGCAGGGACCTCACTCCTAATGTCACTGTTTAAATTGTCTTAACTCGTATTGAATTTATTGTCTGTACATGTCCCCGCTTAATTGTAAAGTGCTGCGGAATATGTTGGCGCTATATAAATAAACATTATTATTATTATCCACACAATGTCCTCGGCCTCACACGCCTGCGCAGGCTTACAAAGTGATGGCCTTACTTTATATGGGAAAATCTTGGTGACAGGTTTCCTTTAAGTTGAGGTCACACATGATGAAGGTAATGTCACCTGATGCAGCACTTCATACCCCTCCTCCTTGGTCACATAGCCATTACATAGCTTTGAAGTGAGTTTTGGGTCATTGTCCTCTTGCAACAGCAATGAACGTCTAAGTGCAAATCAAATGGAGTGTCATGTTGTATAATGCTGTGGTAGCCATGCTGAATAAGAGTGCATTGAATTTAGAAAAAAGTCACTAACAAGTCACCAGCAAAGCAACCCTAAACCATCACACCTCCCCCAGTACTTTAATATGGGCACAACACATGTAGAAGCCATCCACTCAGGTTTCCTGCGTCTTACAAATACATGGTGGTTGGTACCACAAATGTCAAATTTTGACTCATGAGGCCACAGTACAGATTTAAAGTGACCTAATGTCCAGCCCTTCTGTTGCTTGGACCAAACATGTCTCCTCTACTCTTTTATGGTTCTGAATATGGGGTTCTTTTCAGCAACTTCATTATAAAGGCCGACTTCTCACAGTCTCTTCTAGACAGTTGATTTGGAGATGTGTCCAATGTGTATTTGAAGTCTAGGCATCATTTGTGAGGACTGTTATCTTAGGTACTGTCAATTTGCAGTTTCTGAGCCTGGTAACTCTAATGAACTTATTTGTGGCAGATGTAATTCTTGGTCTTTCTTAGCTGGGGTGGTCTTCATGAGAGCCTGTTTCATAGAATCGTAGAGTTGGAAGGGACCTCCTGGGCCATCTGGTCCAACCCCCTGCTCAAAGCAGGATTCGCTAAATCATCCCAGTCAGATGTCTGTCCAGCCTCTGTTTGAAGACTTCCATTGAAGGAGAACTCACCACTTCTCGTGGCAGCCTGTTCCACTCATTGATCACTCTAACTGTCAAAAAGTTTTTTCTAATATCTAATCTGTGTATCTTCCCATTCAGTTTCATCCCATTGCTTCTAGTCTTTCCTTGTGCAAATGAGAATAAAGTTGATCCTACTACAATGTGACATCCCTTTAGATATTTGTAGACAGCTATTAAGTCTCCTCTCAGTCTTCTCTTTTGCAAACTAAACATTCCCAAATCCTACAAGCTTTCCTCATAAGACAGGGTTTGCAGACCGGTCACCATTCTGGTCGCTCTTTTCTGAACTTGCTCCAGTTTGTTGATGTCTTTTTTAAAATGTGGTGCCCAAAACTGGACACAATATTCCAGATGAGGTCTGACCAAAGAGGAGTAGAGGGAAATAATGACTTCACGTGATCTAGACTGTATGCTTCTGTTAATTCATCCTAGAATTGCATTTGCCTTTTTTGCTGCTGCATCACACTGTTGACTCATATTCAGTCTGTGATCTATTAGTATACCCAAGTCTTTTTCACATGTGCTGTCACTTAGCCCTATTCCTCCCATTCTATATATGCTTTTTTCATTTTTATTGCCCAGATGTAGTACTTTGCATTTCTCCCTGTTAAAAACCATTCTGTTAGTTGCTGCCCACTTCTCCAGTTTATTTAAATCTTTTTGAATCCTCTCTCTCTCTTCTCTAGTATTAGTTATCCCTCCTAGCTTTGTGTCATCAGCAAATTTAATCAGTTTACCCTCAATTCCTTCATCTAAATCGTTGATAAAGATGTTGAACAATACAGGGCCCAGGACAGAGCCCTGTGGTACCCCACTTGAGACATTCTTCCAACTGGATGTGCAGCCATTTACGACCACTCTTTGGGTCCGATCACTAAGCCAGTTATGAATCCACCTAACAGTTGCCTTGTCCATTCCATACTTAGTCATTTTTTCAATAAGGATTGTATGAGAGACTTTGTCAAATGCTTTGCTGAAGTCAAGATATACTATATCTACAGCATTTCCTTGATCCACCCAATCAGTGATACCGTCATAGAAGGAAATTAAGTTAGTCTGACATGACTTATTAGTTACAAACCCATGCTGACTCTGTTTAATCACTTCATTCTTATCCAGGTATTGACATACATGTTGTTTAATAATTTGTTCAAAGATCTTTCCTGGTATAGAAGTCAGACTCACCGGCCTATAGTTGCCTGGGTCCACCTTCTTCCCCTTTTTGAAGATAGGAACAACATTTGCTCTTCTCCAGTCTTCTGGCACTTCTCCTGTTCTCCAAGAATTTTCAAAGATTATGGAGAGGGGTTCAAAAATTTCTTCTGCTATCTCCTTCAGTACTCTGGGGTGTAATTCATCTGGACCTGGAGACTTGAATTCATTTAGGTTAGCTAAGTGTTTCCTCACTATCTTTCTGTTTATAGATATCCTGGATTCTTCTATTCCCTTAATAGGACAGTGAATAACAGTTGATGTTGCATTTCCTTTCTGAGAGAAAACAGATGCAAAATAGGAATTTAAAAGTTCAGCCTTCTCAACATCCTGTCTTACCATTTCATCATTTTCATCCTGTAAAAATCCTATAGCATCTTTGACTTTTCTTTTACTTTTGACATATCCCCAAAATCCTTTATTATTGCTTTTGACATCTCTTGCAAGCCTCAGTTCATTTTCAGCTTTAGCTAATCTGATTTGTGCCCTGCAGGTTCTGCAGACAGCATTATATTCTTCTTTAGATATGCCTCCCTCTTTCCATTTTATAAACATTTTTTTCTTCCTTTTTAGCATGTGCTTAAGTTCTGTGTTCATCCATCCTGGTTTCCTTAAATGCTTCCTATTCTTCCCTCTTTTCGGAATTGTTAACAACTGTGCTTTGAGAATTTCATTTTTCAAGATTTCCCATCCTTCCTGGACATTTTTGTCTTTAAGGATATCCAGCCATTGGATCCCTCCAATTCTCTTTCTGAATCCCTTAAAATCTGCCTTTCTGAAATCTAACCTTGACGTCTGAGTCTTCACAGGTCTTCCACCTCTAGTAATCCAAAATTCTAAAATAGCATGGTCGCTACCTCCTAGGGTCCCAGCCACTTTTACCTCCTCAACCATTTCCTCCCTGTTTATAAGGATTAGATCCAAGGTAGCAGTTCCCCTTGTTTTTTCCCTTACCTTTTGGAAGATAAAGTTGTCAGCAAGAGAGGATAAGAATTTCCTTGACCTGTTAGTTTTGCCTGAGAGAGATTCCCAACAAATGTCTGGATAGTTGAAATCTCCCATGACAACTATGTCATATTTTTTGGAGAACTTGGCCATCTGATGCATAAAGAGTTCATCTATATCTTCGGCTTGCACAGGCGGCCTGTAGTAAATGCCTACAATGGTGTCCTTTCCATTGTTCTGTCCTTGTATTCTTACCCAAACAGTTTCCACAGAACTCCCAGTCTCTGAAGCTTCAATCTCTGTGCAGATATACGCGTTTCGAACATACAATGCGACACCCCCTCCTCGTTTATCAAGTCTATTTCTTGCAAATAAGTTGTATCCTTCTAGTCTTGTATTCCAATCATGTGTATTGTCCCACCAAGTTTCAGTGATTCCAATTACATCATATTTCTGTTCCTGTGTTAGTAGTTCCAATTCTCCTTGTTTGTTGCCCATGCTTTGTGCATTAGTATAGAAACATTTTAGTTTGTGATTGGTTTCTCTTTCTCCATTATTTTTATTAATTAGATTCTTTCGTCTTTGTTCTTCCTTTCCACTTCTAATAGCAGAGTTCTCAATAGCATTTGTCAGGTGTATGGCTTTTTCTGGTCTTTTGCTTCCCTTCCCATGTTGTTCTAGTTTAAAGCTCTCCTTACAAGTGTAGCAAGGCGACTTCCAAATACATGCTTTCCAGTCTTCGTAAGGTGCACCCCATCTCTAGCAAGTAGTCCATCGTATAAGTAGTTCACTCCGTGATCCAGAAATCCAAATCGTTGCTGACGGCACCATCGACGTAGCCAGTTGTTCACCTGCAGAATCTTATTCCACCTCCTTGTTCCATGGCCATCCACTGGGAGGATGGAAGAGAAGACCACCTGCGCTCCCAGTTCTTTCACTTTCTTGCCTAAGTCTTCAAAGTCTCTGCAGATGATTTCCAGGTCGTTTCTTGCGGTGTCATTTGTCCCCACATGTAGTAGCAGGAATGGGTAGTCATCTGTAGGTCTGAAGAGTCCTGATATCCTGTCAGACACATCTTTAATTTTTGCACCTGGAAGACAGCACATTTCTCTTGTAGTTATATCCGGTCTGCAGATAGCGGCCTCTGTTCCTCTCAGCAGGGAATCCCCCATGACCACCACTCTCCGTTTCTTCTTCACAACATTTTTCTTTCTCCATCCAGGAGGACTCTGAGGGCGTACAAGGTTGCTGTTTGTTGGCAAAGTCTTATCCTGATGTATTTCTTCATCGTTTTCCTGCGTGAGAGCCTGGTACTGGTTCCTGAGCAGTATGGGTGCTGACTGCCTCCTGATCCTCCTGCTTCTCTGGGTCACATGTCTCCATTCCTCTGTTTCTTCAGGTGCACTTCGAATTTCTTCTCTTTCTGTAACATGAAGAGATAATTCTGCTCTGTCCAAGAACTCTTCACCTTCCTTAATGATCTTCAACGTAGCTAACCTCTCTTCGAGATTTTGCAACTTTTCCTCCAACAGGGACACAAGCTTGCATTTGTGGCATGTGAAGTTTGGCTTTTCCACTGGTAAATCTGTGAACATGTAGCAAGAAATGCAGCTCACCAAATGGCTCCTGGCCTCTTCCATCTTGAGATTTCTTAAAAACGATGAAAGATGAGCCAAATTTCGCGCACCTATCGGCGCGCGGTTTTTCCAATTTCCTCTTTTCAGCTGCAACGGCCAAAACCCAGTGATCGTTGAGCTCGCGGAGACTCTTCACTTATCCCAGAAGGCACTGGGAATATGCAAATGATCTCCTCAAGACTCTTCCCCTGGTTTTCCGATTTCCTCTTTTCAGCTGCAACGGCCAAAACCCAGTGATCGTTGAGCTCGCGGAGACTCTTCACTTATCCCAGAAGGCACTGGGAATATGCAAATGATCTCCTCAAGACTCTTCCCCTGGTTTAATCATAGCAATTGAAAGTTTCATAACTGCACTTTAGGATACCTTCCAGGTTCTAGAAATTTTCCAAATTGACCGACCATCGTGTTTTAAAGTAATAATGGGCTGTAGTTTCACTTTACTTAGATGAGTGGTTCTTGCCATATTCTGACTTAGATCAGTTGTGGAATAGGACTCAGCACTGTATAAAACGGTGTACCAACGCTGCCTCTGCAAAAAAAAACCACACCTGATGGTCACAAACACCATCTGATGGCTAGTAACTCTGCAAATAAACTCTTAATGAGGCATACCTGTTCATTGGAAACCAGTGCTAGGGTACTTGTTACTGGAATCAAGCAAATCGTAAAGCTCGGGTGCTCGACCCAAGAAACGAGTATAATGGATGCCAGAGGGAAAATCAGGCATTTTAACAACACATCCGGAGGTCTGGAGGGTGTCAAAAAATTGCTGAAAACAATGAAAACAGTGTTGAAATGGCATGGGAACAGCATGGAGAAGACCCCTGGAAGCAGCTCTGAATTCAAGGTCACTGCTCGGAACAATGTTGTCACGAGTGTAAGGAGATGGCTACCCTGATGGTTTGCTTGCAATGTTTTATGTCATTTATATATTGCTGTGCTTATAATGTCATTAGAGTTGAGCGACTTTTGGTTTTTTATGGTCGAGTTTCGTTTCGTGAAACCCGACTTTTCCAAAAGTCGGGTCGAGCAAGATCGGCCGATTATAGGGAAAAGTCGGGGTCGTCCCGAAACACGAAACCCAATGTAAGTCAATGGGGAATAAAAGTCGGCAGTGAGAGGAGGACAGGAAACACACCTACAGTGCTCATTTGAATGCCAAAAGCATCAATTCTTCTTACTTAAGCTGGTCAACCTTAATTAACTTCATAATACAAGTTACGCACTGAAAAATGGGGGTTATTTGGCTAAAGTTGTGGGGGGGTAGGGCTGGCTCCAGGTTTTCATGTGCCCTGGGCGAAAGAGCGCCCCTTTAACACATACCACAACTCATCATGCTCCAATACGGCAGAGAAATAGCGGTATAGTACAATGAAAAATACTTCACTTTTTACATCTCATGACGAGGCCCATCTATTTCTCCATACAGAATCATTGGTCCCATATAATGTTTGAAACAGTATATGATGCGCTCCACATAATGCTACAGTATATGTTGGTCCCCATGGATGAAGCTCCACTGTCTTATGGGCCCAAATAATGCTCCAAACATAATGGGCCCCATTTCTAATGCTCTAGTGTATAATGGGCCCTGTAAATGCTGCTCCAGTGTCTGATGTCCACCTTTGGAATGTTCCAGTGTATGGTGGGCCCCATCTATCATACTCCAGAGTATAGTGCTCCACAAAAATTGCTGTCCCAACATTGAAAACAATCAAATAAGTCTCCTCGCTAGGGAATCCCTGTACTTGTCTGGACTCCTCGTCGTCCCCATCTTCCATCTCACTGCACAGTATTTCAACCTTGCAAGTGCTGTGATCCTGAGCAAGCAGGGGGGGCCCACTCGTTGGCGACGGCACTGGCACAGGGGCCCTGATAGTACGGTGGTGTGTCTGATGGCGGGTGGGCCGAACCTGCACTTTCATCTGCAGCTTCCTCTTTGTCACCGTGTAAGATGGAACTGTATATGGGAAGGGTAACCTGAGTTTCATCAGGGTCAGATTCAGGCCGGGTAGCGTGCGAGGGGAATGTAGTGGTCTGGGTCAATGTACCAGCAGATTCATCGAGCAGTGGCTGGGCATCAGTGCACTTGTGTCGCCCCCAGGAGTATGGTCACCACAGTGGCATTACCTTCCTCCTAGGGAGTGTGATGTCATGCTTGGGAGCAACGAAGGATCTCTCTAGCAGGTTAACTGATTGGGCGGCGTTATTCCCACGAGTCATGACCCTCCAAACAGCGTTCATGAAGGCAAAGTGTTCGTTTTACGTGGGCAGTATGGTTGCAAAGCTGAACCTTAAAGGAATGTCCAGAAGGGCACCACCAGGAGTGGAGCCTACGATGTAATTTGACTCAACACGGGCAACCTCAACCATGCCAGCTACAGAACAGATGCACACATTGCAAGCTTAATTCCGTTAACGAACGAGACTCCGTCATGCCCCGCGGTCTGAGTCCGGCTTACTAAAGGGACACGTGAGGCTCTGGCACATGAGATTGGCCAATAACTGGTGTGTCATGCCCTTACATGTCCGTGGCTGCATGTGCGCTACACTGAAAAGGCCAGCGTTTGTCGCTTACAGGTGCAGATAACCCGCTGAACAACGTTAGTGATGGGGATCACTGATTACAATTATTACTCGCGAACGATGATTTCCCAGTAAGTGCAGGTCAACCGCAGTTCCGGAATTAGGCCTAACCGTCATTCCTGAAAAAATGAAAAACTTACGTGTGCAAACCACAGGTGTTGTAGCTTGCTTAACAGCTCGCCAGCCGTTCTCACGCCCAGTATGGATTACACGTGATTGCACAAAGGTGAGAAAGGGTACCGTATCCCCGGATAACATGTATGGATAGCGTAAACATTCAAAAGATATGTCTATACATCAGGAGGCAGGCTCAGACGGTGTTAGGCCCAGTATGGCTTGCACGTGATTGCACAAAGGTGAGAAAGGGTACCGTATCCCCGGATAACATGTATGGATAGCGTACACATTCAAAAGATATGTCTATACATCAGGAGGCAGGCTCAGACGGTGTTAGGCCCAGTATAGCTTGCACGTGATTGCACAAAGGTGAGAAAGGGTACCGTTTCCTGGATAACATGTATGGATAGCGTACACATTCAAAAGATATGTCTATACATCAGGAGGCAGGCTCAGACGGTGTTAGGCCCAGTATGGCTTGCAAGTGATTGCACAAAGGTGAGAAAGGGTACCGTATCCCCGGATAACATGTATGGATAGCGTACACATTCAAAAGATATGTCTATACATCAGGAGGCAGGCTCAGACGGTGTCAGGCACAGTATGGATTTGACGGCCCAGACTACACAGCGGAGGAGCAGGGAGAGGTAAAGATTGCAAATGCTGGGTCCCTGCCCAAGCAAGGGGGGCTCACTCGTGGGCGTCGGTACTGGCACTGGGCCTCTCATAGTACGGCGGTGTGTCTGACGGCGGGTGTGCACCACCACCGTCAGAGACACTTGATTGCACTATGAGGGACCCTGTGCCAGTGCCCGCGCCCAAGAGTCGGCCTACCCACCTGTCCAGGGCAACGGCACTCGCACGATGTCGTGCGCTAGGTGGTGACCCCGGCCATGGGGGGGGGAGGCAGCACAGTTAGGGAGTTTTAGAAAGTGGCATATGTTGATGTTGGACATTCAGCTGATGCAAAAGGCGAAATAGGTCAAGTCCCAGGAAGAGGTGGACCAAAGCAAGCCATTTTTCTGTCACCCTATGTGTCATCAGGGGAAGGTGGGACAAAATCCTTGGAAACCCATGCATGGTTCATTTTAATGAAGGTTAGATCATCCACATTTTGGGTTGACAGATGGGTCCTTTTTTCTGTCAGGATTGATCCAGCTGCACTGAAGACTCTTTCCGATAGCACACTTGCAGCTGGGCAAGCGAGCTCCTGTAAGGCATATTGTGCCAATTCAGGCCAGGTGTCCAGTTTAGCGGCCCAATAGTCAAAGGGGAATGACCTGTGTGGGAGAACATCGATATGGGAGGAAAAGTAGTTTGTAACCATAGTTGACAACTGCTGTCTCCTGTCACTTTCCATCGATGCAGTATTACCAGTTGTGTGAGCGGTACTTGAAAAATCAGTCCACAACATTGTCATGAAACCCCTGTCTCCAATGCCACTTCTGCTGTGTGCACCATGAACACCTCTGCCAAGCTGCCCCGGCCCGTATGGCTCGTGTGAGAACCATCACCGCTGCTGTGTGCTGGGAATGCCTCAAGCAACCGATTTACCAGAGTTGCTTGTTTATTAGCCAATATTAGGTCAAGGTTCTCCTGTGGCATGATGTTTTGTAATTTGCCTTTATAGCGTGGATCCAGGATGCTGGCCAACCAGTAGTCATCATCGTTCATCATTTTGGCAATGCGGGGGTCCCTATTTAGGATCCGCAAGGCGTAATCTGACATGTGGGCCAATGTTCCCGGTGTCAATGATGCACTGCGAGTGCTGGTTGGAGGAGCACTTTCTGGCAAATCCACATCCCTGCAGTCACGCACAAACCCTGTACCAGACCTTGCCACGCCAACATTTTCACTTGCCCCACGAGATGCATTCTCCTCCCCTAAGTAATCATCCCCATCATCATCCTCCTCCTCCTCTTCTTCCTCCAACTCGTCCAGGAGAGGTCCCCGAGCAGACAATAGCTGAATGTCATCAACGATTCCCTCCACCTCTTCCTCCTCGTCAACATTGGCTGCAGACGCCTGCTCCTTAAGGTGCGTCAAAGTTTGCATGAGCAGACGCATAAGTGGGATGCTCATGCTTAGGATGGCGTCGTGTGCGCTTACCAGCCGTGTGCATTCCTCAAAACACTGAAGGACTTTACAGAGGTCTTTCAGCTTCGACCACTGCACACCTGTCAACTCCATGTCTGCTCTCAAAGTGCCTGGCCGTGTATCCTCCCACAAATGCATTATGGCCTGCCTCTGCTCGCACAGCCGCTCCACCATGTGCAGGGTGGAGTTCCACCTTGTTGCAATGTCGATAATGAGGCGGTGGTTGGGAAGGTGGAGCAATCGCTGCAGCTTCTGCATACGAACGGAGTGTACAGGCGACCGGCGGATGTGCGCGTACAGTCTTCGCACCTTATGGAGCAGGGCTGTTAACTCTGGATAATTTTTGAGGAAGCACTGCACCACCAGGTTCAAGGTGTGAGCCAAGCAAGGTATGTGGCTGAGTTTTGAAAGGGCTATGGCTGCCACAAAATTACGGCCGTTATCACTAACTACCTTGCCTGCCTCAAGATGTACACTGACCAGCCATGACTCAGTTTGTCGCTTCAAGTACTCGGCCAGCACTTCGGCGGTGTGTCTGTCGCCCAAACACATCATCTGCAACACAGCCTGCTGACGCTTTCCACTAGCTGCTCGATAGGGGGACACCTCGTGTGCAACAGTGGCAGCAGCAGATGGAGTGCTCGTACGACTGCGCTCTGTGGACGAGCTTTCGCTTCTGGAGGAGGAGGAGGAGGGTGGAACGCCTACAGCCAACTATTTCCTATACCGTGGGCTAGGCAGCACTGTCCCACCACCGCTGTCCCCTGTGGACCCTGCATCCACCACATTAACCCAGTGCGCAGTGATGGACACGTAACGGCCCTGGCCATGCCGACTGGACCATGCATCAGTTGTGAGGTGCACCTTTCCACTCACTGACTGCTTGAGTGCATGGACAATGCGGTCTTTCACATGATGGTGGAGGGCTGGGATGGCTTTGCGAGAGAAGAAGTGGCGACTGGGTAGGTCATAGCGTGGTACTGCATAGGCCATGAGTTCGCGGAAAGCTGCGCTTTCCACCAACCGATAGGGCATCATCTCAAACGAGATTAGTTTGGCAATGTGGGCGTTCAAACCCAGTGTACGCGGATGAGAGATTGAGTACTTTCTTGACCTACTCATAGTGTCTGGGAGGGTGAGCTGGACTTGAGAGCAGCATATGGTGGTAGTAGCGGTGGACAGGGCGGACTGAGAGAGGGTTGATGATGGTGATGGAGTTGGTGTTCTTTCTGATGGCCTAGATTCAGTATTTCGTTGATATAACAGTGGGATTCCCTGACTGCTGTGGCCTTGCAACGACACCTCAACATTTGCTGCTGTGCTAACCGGTGGGCTTACAGTGGGGGAAACAATGTAGCGTTGCTGACTACCTTCTTTGTGATCAGTTGCACATGTGGCACTTGAGGTTTGGTGTTGTGTCTACGCTTGCAAGTGCATGGTGGTTAAATGTCTAAGCATGCAACTGGTATTCAAATTTTTCAGATTTTTCCCTCGGCTAAAGGTATTTGCGCACTTCTTACAGATAACCTTGGCCTGATCATGAGGATTTTGTTCAAAAAAGTGCCACACTGCACTCTTCCTACTTTGGCAGACATTTTGCGGCCTAGCACGCTGTGATGTTTTGACCCTCTGGACAAGCTGTCCAGCAACTCTTTTGATTTTTGGAACCTGTCTTTGGAGTGCTCCGGGCCTGCCAGATAACAGCTGTTGCGATGTCGATGTCTGCTGTGGATGCTCCTCATCTGAGCTATTGGAAGCAGCACCCTCTTCCCCCAATGGATGCCAATCTGGGTCAACAACTGGGTCATCCATCACCTCTTCAATGTCATGTGCACCTTCCTCTGTGTCACCGTGTATGGTGGTATAGTGTGCCGGAAGGGGCACCTGAGTCTCATCAGGGTCAGAATCTGGCTCTGTACACTGCGAGGACAATGTAGTGCTCTGAGTGAATGTACCAGCAGAATCATCTATCAGCGGCTGTGCATCAGTGCACTCCATGTCAGATTCATCTTGGCCTGGGTAATTCACCATTTCACTTGATAATCCAGGCATGGTATGTGAAAACAGCTCCATGGAGTAATCAGTAGTATGGCCTGTGTCATCCTTCAATCTTGGTTGGGGTGAAGGACACAAGGAAAGGTGTGGTTCATGAACATGAGCCTCCAATGACGACTCAGTGCTTTTACTTTTTACAACTTCAGAAGAGGAGGCGATAGAGCTGGAGGCTGAGTCAGCAATGTAAGACAAAACTTTTTCCTGATGCTCTGGCATTAAAAGTGGTTTGCCCACTGAATATCACAGCGCTATGTCACAGGCTTGATGGCACAGGTGTGAAAAAAGTGACTACAGGATAAGGGAGATTTTGAATTTCTGCAGACACTTGTGGACACTGGACACTTTTGGATTGTGTGAGGCCCACTGAATATCACAGCGCTATGTCACAGGCTCGATGGCACAGGTGTGAAAAAAGTGACTACAGGATAAGGGAGATTTTGAATTTCTGCAGACACTTGTGGACACTGGACACTTGGATTGTGTGAGGCCCACTGAATATCACAGCGCTATGTCACAGGCTCGATGGCACAGGTGTGAAAAAAGTGACTACAGGATAAGGGAGATTTTGAATTTCTGCAGACACTTGTGGACACTGGACACTTGGATTGTGTGAGGCCCACTGAATATCACAGCGCTATGTCACAGGCTCGATGGCACAGGTGTGAAAAAAGTGACTACAGGATAAGGGAGATTTTGAATTTCTGCAGACACTTGTGGACACTGGACACTTTTGGATTGTGTGAGGCCCACTGAATATCACAGCGCTATGTCACAGGCTCGATGGCACAGGTGTGAAAAAAGTGACTACAGGATAAGGGAGATTTTGAATTTCTGCAGACACTTGTGGACACTGGACACTTGGATTGTGTGAGGCCCACTGAATATCACAGCGCTATGTCACAGGCTCGATGGCACAGGTGTGAAAAAAGTGACTATAGGATAAGGGAGATTTTGAATTTCTGCAGACACTTGTGGACACTGGACACTTTTGGATTGTGTGAGGCCCACTGAATATCACAGCGCTATGTCACAGGCTCGATGGCACAGGTGTGAAAAAAGTGAATTGTAGAATTGGGCAGAATAGGAATCTCCCTAGAGTGTAGGTCTGTAAGAACGGAACAAGTCCTCCACTTATCTTTCCACAGTGACACACAGATAGCGTCACTGTGGCTGTGATAACAGCCGTTACACGGTACTGTGTGAGGAGCGTACACCGCTGTATGGTGTGAATAAATGCACGCTCAGTACCTCAGCAGGACAAAAAAAAAAATTGGGATTGCTTTTAAAAAAGCAGTTTGCAGAGCAGTGGGGAAACAGCAATGCAGCTGTCAGGAAGCCTTAGAAGGCAGCCTAACAACCAACACCGCTGATCCACCACAATATAGCCTCCCCTTGCACTGCACACACAGTGACTGGTGTGTTGCACAGGCAAAATCGCTAGCAGCAGAAGCAGTTTTTTTTTCGTCTTCCCTGCCTAACGCTCTCCCTACAGAATCAGCAACCTCTCCCTATGCTAAGATCGGCAGAAGTAAGATGGCGGTCGGCGTGCATGCCCTTTTATAACCCCTGTGACGCCCACCAAAGCAAGCCAATCACTTGCATGCCCTTCTGAAAGATGGTGGTGACCCCTGCCTATATCATCACGTTGCCCACAGTGTCCGTGGATCCTGATTGGCTGAAAAAGAGCGCTAAACAAACTTTTGAAACGCGACTTTGGCGCGTAAGTCGCCGACCTCGTGGCCGACCTCATCCTAGGGTCGGGTTTCATTTCATGAAACCCGACTTTGCCAAAAGTCGGCGACTTTTGAAATTGTTCGACCCGTTTCGCTCAACTCTAAATGTCATAATATGTAACCTGTGTTGTATATGCTCTCTGTTGTATTGTTAGGGTAGGGATTGAAAGAGTTAAAAAAAGGTAAAAGTCCAGCCAGTGGATAAGGAGCAGGAAGTTCTTACTTCTAGTCAGAGCCCCAGAATTGCCTGAGGCAGGATGTGTGTCCCTGAAAGCAGGTTGCGGGATGCAGTGAGGCACTTGAGGCAGAGAAAGGGTTAACAACTTTATTTTAACAATGGAATACTCCACGCAGGGAGATAAATAGTTGAATTAAATAAACAGTTCAAATGCAAAAGGATATGCAGGGTTAAGGAATACTGGATAAAGTAACGGCAGTTTTTTTGGATCACTTATCGTGTTAGCAGTTTCTCTGTGGAAGCTGTTAGGAAGGTGATAGCTGGTGCGGTGCTTGTCCAATGAGGTCCCATGGGCAACAGTGACCCGTCTTCTGGCGGCAGCGGTCGGTCTCCTGTACCTTCTGCTGAGCCCCTAGTCCATAGATTGCTGCAACCGAGACAGTGAAGGCCGCAGCATTGTCCAAGTCCAATGTAGACCGGCAAGTGTAAACTGACAAATCAGGGAGCAAACTTCTATTCCACACCCGGTCTCTCTTAGGCGGCACGTGCGCTGTACTCAAGGAAGCAGCGTGTACGGCACTTTGCTCTCTGAAAGTCACTGGGCACACTGCACTTCTCTCTCTCCTATCCACGCTGGTGATGGCGGGAGTCCACGGACATGGGCCGGAGCAGTCCCGGTGCTCGAGGGATGGAACACAACTCTCTCTGCTGCACGCTGCCTGTTCCCGCCAAGACTGTCCGCTTCTGCGCTTGCTGACCCTTAGCCACATTCCCTGCTTCCAGGTACAAAGGTCTGTCCGGTCTCTTGCTCTTTTCCCCTGACAACAGAGGAGACAGCCCCGACAGTTCTGGACCCGGCACAGAACAGGTATCCACGGCCCGGTTCTCCTCCTTACATTCTCCCTCTGCTTTAGCTCACCATTCGATGGACGAGAGTTCTTGCAGTAAACGTTTCCACTCCTCCATCTCTTGGATCATTTGTTGCTGTTGTTCATTCTGTATGGCATAAGTCAGGTTGAGTAGTCGAGTCAAGTTGAGTAGTGGAGTCAGATTGAATAGGCAAGGCTGGGGATGCGCCCAGGATCAATGGAGCAGCCATCTCGGAAGTTTCAGGTTCCTGTACCTCTTCTGGTCTGATAAGTGGCGGGCCAGGTCCTGTTCAGTGTATCTCCTTCTCTGGAGGAATACTTCTTGTCTTGCCTTGTACCTTGTCTGCCTGCCAGGAGGCTGAATATCCTGGTCCTTGTGTCTTTGTCCCTGTCTCTCTGTCTGAACTCAGTCTTACATTTGTCTATCAGTCTCCCTTTCTCCTTGTCCGTGGCTCCCTTCCTTGCTGTGTCTTTCCTTGTGTCCTCCCTGTCTGTGCATCTGCACTCTCACAGCTTTATCTGTGCATCTGCACTCTAGCCGCTCTGTCTGCACGGCTCCTGCTGCCGCTGCAGAACCTCTTGCTGCAGCTTCTCTCCACAGACCTTGTGGTTCAGCTTTGCTCCATTCTTGCTGCTGCTGCAGAACCCCTTGCTCCAGCTTCTCTCCACAGACCTTGCTTTTATACATTTAGGAGGCCGCAATGGCACAGCGAACATAAAAAACGTAGAGTAGGACTCCCCATACGAGACTGCCTTGACGTGGCGGGGTAGCTCAAACAATTGATCAATTTTTTGCTAAATGTCTCATTTTTGAATACAGATAGAAACCAATGTGTGTTTTCACACTTTATGTATTACGTTCTGACCACAAGCAGCGCTGGCTTCTCCCCCTCTTTTTTCTTGATATTGGTTTTGTGGCTGACCACCACTGTAGCCGTGCGCGCTGGGTCATGTACGCTATTCTTTCTGTTTTCTTAGTGATTGATCTAGGCTGCTGTTCACATTAACAGCGGCCCTGCCCTGCCCTAGGCTTTATTTGATTACGCACCTGTATCTGGGCCTGGATCGTCCTTTATCTGTGGTGCTGGTCAGGCAGTGTGGAGGTTGGACCTGAAATGTCTGCATGGACCTGGCTAACCTTTATCTGCGCTTGTCCTCTCTGGTGCCATAGGAGCGATTCTGAAATGCTTGAGGTACAGTGTGCATGTAATGAGGTCTTGCTTTTATACATTTAGGAGGCCGCAATGGCACAGCGAACATAAAAAAACGTAGAGTAGGACTCCCCATACGAGACTGCCTTGACGTGGCGGGGTAGCTCAAACAATTGATCAATTTTTTGCTAAATGTCTCATTTTTGAATACAGATAGAAACCAATGTGTGTTTTCACACTTTATGTATTACGTTCTGACCACAAGCAGCGCTGGCTTCTCCCCCTCTTTTTTCTTGTCTTGCCTTGTACCTTGTCTGCCTGCCAGGAGGCTGAATATCCTGGTCCTTGTGTCTTTGTCCCTGTCTCTCTGTCTGAACTCAGTCTTACATTTGTCTATCAGTCTCCCTTTCTCCTTGTCCGTGGCTCCCTTCCTTGCTGTGTCTTTCCTTGTGTCCTCCCTGTCTGTGCATCTGTACTCTCACAGCTTTATCTGTGCATCTGCACTCTAGCCGCTCTGTCTGCACGGCTCCTGCTGCCGCTGCAGAACCTCTTGCTGCAGCTTCTCTCCACAGACCTTGTGGTTCAGCTTTGCTCCATTCTTGCTGCTGCTGCAGAACCCCTTGCTGCAGCTTCTCTCCACAGACCTTGTGGTTCTGCTTTGCTCCAGTCCTGCTGCTGCTGCAGAACCTCTTGCTGCAGCTTCTCTCCACAGGCCTTGTGGTTCTGCTTTGCTCCGTTCCTGCTGCCGCTGCGGAGCCCCTTGCTGCAGCTTTTCTCCACAGACCTTGTGGTTATGCTTTGCTCCAGTCCTGCTGCCGCTGCAGAACCTCTTGCTGCAGCTTCTCTCTACAGACCTTGTGGTTCTGCTTTGCTCTATTCCTGCTGCCGCTGCGGAACCTCTTGATGCAGCTTCTCTCCACAGACCTTGTGGTTCAGCTTTGCTCCACTCCTGCCGCCGCCGCAGAACCTCTTTCTGCAGCTTCTCTCTCCACTCCTGCCTTCACCTGCACCTCCTGTGTGAACAGGTCCAAACCTGTTCCTTCTTATTTCACTCTTGCCTGCCTGCATCTATGCCTGCATCTATACCTGCACCTCCTGTGTGAACAGGTCCAAACCTGTTCCTTCATATTCCACTCCTGCCTGCCTGCATCCATACCTACACCTCCTGTGTGAACAGGTCCAAACCTGTTCCTTCTTATTCCATGCCTGCCTGCCTGCATCCATACCTGCACCTGCTGTGTGAACAGGTCCCTACCTGTTCCTTCTCAAGCCGTGCCCGCCTGTCCTGTGTCTCAAGCCGTGCCCGCCTGTCCTGTGTCTCAAGCCGTGCCCGCCTGTCCTGTGTCTCAAGCCGTGCCCGCCTGTCCTGTGTCTCAAGCCGTGCCCGCCTGTACTGTGTCTCAAGCCGTGCCTGTTTGCCCAGTGTCTCCAAGCCACACCTGCTTGCCCTGTATCTGTCGTACCTTCTTGCCCTGTGTCTCAGTCTGCCTGTCAGTCACATCTGTCCAAGTGAATTGTCTCCAAGTGGGATCAGCAGCCACAGCCAGACACCACCCTGGAGTGGCACCCGACAGCTACCTGCCGCACAAGCCTGACCTCACCATCAGAGGCTCCAGTGAAGACCAAGGTAGCTGTCGCAGTCACGCCCCTTCCAGGGTAGTCTGGTCTGTGGCACAGTGGGGCCACAACCCCCGGCTCGCACCATTCAGCCTAGGCGCGAGCGTGACAGTTTGCACAGGCCATGGTCCCTGCTGAGTCCCATGTCCTTCCGCTCACAGAGCGTCATGAACTCTCTCCCTGTCAGTGTGAGTCACCGGAAGAGTTTGTTCCGCCTTGTGTGGTTCCAATTGTGGAGACTTCTGAACCACTCATAGTCTCCAAGGCCATCTATGAGCAGCTCCTGGCCTACGAAGAGCACGACCCAGCAGATCCGCCTAGGTTCTATGGGGACCCCAAAGAGTGCCAAGGGTTCCTGAAAAAGTGCCTGCACTACATCCTGCAGAATGCAGTTTGTTTTCCCTCTGACCGGGTCAAGGTGGCATATATCATGTTCTACCTAGCTGGTGATGCCTTGAATTGGATCTGTCCCCTTTGGGAAGCAGGGGACCCTGTCGTCATGAGCCTGGGGGCCTTCCTGGTGGCCTTCCGTAAAGTTTTCGACATGCCTCGACCAGTTGCTCCTGAAAAGGCTTCCCCTCCAAGCTTCCAGAGACAGACTAGACAAGAGGAACCTGTGGGTGAAACATCTCAACCACCTATGACCATCCAGCCATCACCTGTTCCACAGTCTGTCGATGTGGCCTCCCGTGCAAGATCAAAGAGGTCTAAAAAGAAGAAGCGGGCCAAGTTACAGCCGGAATCTGGCCTCTGCCCTGTGAAGCCTGTACTCCAGAACCCTGGGTCAGTAGAAGAGGCTGCCCCTGGCGAGAGTACTCCCTCTCCATTAAACTCTTTAACTGTTTCTCTGCCTTCAGGGAGCTTTGGTGTGTTTAAGTCACCAGTCTTACAGAGTCAGTGTGTGGTCTCTGTCATACAGCTCCCGAAGCCGGCGTGGACATTGTCTCGAGGTGGCCGAGCCCTATTGGAGAACAGTCTAGTCCTGCAAGGACAACTACAGCTCCAGGTCGGAGCTTTGTATACGAAGAAGTTCGTCTTCCATTGGCTGTCTGGTATGCCCATGGGTCATTCTGAACCAGAGATCCTGATGCCCATCTATGTTTGGAGACCCAGCAAGGCACCACACTTGAAACAACCAAGTGACAAGAGGTGTCTGGTTCCCTTGCGTCGCATTCAGTCAGCAAGGTCGTCTTCTTCGTCTGGTTTGCTAGTCGCCGAATCAAGGTGTGAGGATGCCTCTGAAGAGGGGGAGGCGGTCTCAGTCTCCTCACACATCCCCAGCGACTATACCAGTGTTCTGCTCCCAAGAGCACCCCTGCCTCTTGATTGTCTTCCCCAGGATAAAGGGCTGAAGTTGGATCCAGAGTGTATGCCATCAGCTCCCCTGTGGCCTAGGGTTGAAGGTCCCAAGACAGAGCTTCACTCATCCTCTAACCAGGAAGATGTGGTCCAGTTTTTTCAGGGTAACAGGCTGAAGTGGCTCCCTGTATGTATGCCTCCAGCTTCCATTTGGCAGGTGGGTGAAGAGGTTGGAACAGTGACCTACGTATCTCCGTTTCTCACCAATCAGGAGGAGGAGGAGGCCCAATTTTTCTGGCATGTCGGGCTGAAGTTGGACTCAGTGAAGGTGTCTACTGTTTCTAGTTGGCCGGCTGATGTAGGGGTCAAGTCTGAAGCTTCCAGGTCCCTGCCTTCTGCCAATCAGGAGGAAGAAGTCCTTGTACCCTCTGTGTTGGAGGCTGTTGGGCACCAAGAAACTTGGCACTCGGTGATTCCGGATGGCACACCTACTTCGTCTCACCAGAAGGATGCCCTGTCAGCCTGGACTGTGTGTGGTTCCATACTCCTTCTTCAGGTCATTCTGGCAGGCTTGAGGAAGAGGGGCCGTAAAGGGGGGGGTACTGTAACAACCCTGCTGGCATCACTACATGGCCTCCCATCCCCCGCACACCAACTTACTTTCTGCTTCAAGCCATGCTGTGAATTCTGTCTGTTGCCAGCTCTGTGCCTCTGCTCTCCATGTTTCCAGACTGTGTGTATAGGGGGGCGGCGCCTGAACTCTCTGGTTCTTATGCAGTCAGGGTGCACCTGGGTAATCTGTCCCTGACCAATCACCTGGAGCCCTTGACTATCTAGTTTCACCACTCCCACTGAAACATTGCCTGTGCAATGTCTATACTCAGTTAGTGTATTGCAGCTGAGGAAGCCAGGTCCTGTTCAGTGTATCTCCTTCTCTGGAGGAATACTTCTTGTCTTGCCTTGTACCTTGTCTGCCTGCCAGGAGGCTGAATATCCTGGTCCTTGTGTCTTTGTCCCTGTCTCTCTGTCTGAACTCAGTCTTACATTTGTCTATCAGTCTCCCTTTCTCCTTGTCCGTGGCTCCCTTCCTTGCTGTGTCTTTCCTTGTGTCCTCCCTGTCTGTGCATCTGCACTCTCACAGCTTTATCTGTGCATCTGCACTCTAGCCGCTCTGTCTGCACGGCTCCTGCTGCCGCTGCAGAACCTCTTGCTGCAGCTTCTCTCCACAGACCTTGTGGTTCAGCTTTGCTCCATTCTTGCTGCTGCTGCAGAACCCCTTGCTCCAGCTTCTCTCCACAGACCTTGTGGTTCTGCTTTGCTCCAGTCCTGCTGCTGCTGCAGAACCTCTTGCTGCAGCTTCTCTCCACAGACCTTGTGGTTCTGCTTTGCTCCGTTCCTGCTGCCGCTGCGGAACCCCTTGCTGCAGCTTCTCTCCACAGACCTTGTGGTTCTGCTTTGCTCCAGTCCTGCTGCCGCTGCAGAACCTCTTGCTGCAGCTTCTCTCTACAGACCTTGTGGTTCTGCTTTGCTCCATTCCTGCTGCCGCTGCGGAACCTCTTGATGCAGCTTCTCTCCACAGACCTTGTGGTTCAGCTTTGCTCCACTCCTGCTGCCGCCGCAGAACCTCTTTCTGCAGCTTCTCTCTCCACTCCTGCCTTCACCTGCACCTCCTGTGTGAACAGGTCCAAACCTGTTCCTTCTTATTTCACTCTTGCCTGCCTGCATCTATACCTGCACCTCCTGTGTGAACAGGTCCAAACCTGTTCCTTCATATTCCACTCCTGCCTGCCTGCATCCATACCTACACCTCCTGTGTGAACAGGTCCAAACCCGTTCCTTCATATTCCACGCCTGCCTGCCTGCATCCATACCTGCACCTGCTGTGTGAACAGGTCCCTACCTGTTCCTTCTCAAGCCGTGCCCGCCTGTCCTGTGTCTCAAGCCGTGCCCGCCTGTCCTGTGTCTCAAGCCGTGCCCGCCTGTCCTGTGTCTCAAGCCGTGCCCGCCTGTCCTGTGTCTCAAGCCGTGCCCGCCTGTCCTGTGTCTCAAGCCGTGCCCGCCTGTACTGTGTCTCAAGCCGTGCCTGTTTGCCCAGTGTCTCCAAGCCACACCTGCTTGCCCTGTATCTGTCGTGCCTTCTTGCCCTGTGTCTCAGTCTGCCTGTCAGTCACATCTGTCCAAGTGAATTGTCTCCAAGTGGGATCAGCAGCCACAGCCAGACACCACCCTGGAGTGGCACCCGACAGCTACCTGCCGCACAAGCCTGACCTCACCATCAGAGGCTCCAGTGAAGACCAAGGTAGCTGTCGCAGTCACGCCCCTTCCAGGGTAGTCTGGTCTGTGGCACAGTGGGGCCACAACCCCCGGCTCGCACCATTCAGCCTAGGCGCGAGCGTGACAGCTGTTTAAGGGATTGATTTAGGAACGTTTCACACTCTATCCGGGTGGTCTGGGTCTCATGTTAAACAAGGACGTAGCATGTTTCGATGGACCACTCAAGTGAGGGCTTCTTCTTCCCCTTCAGGTTGAACCTCATAAACAGGCCCTTTGGATCCGATCCGGTGCTTCACCCGGTGCAGGGTTTTTTCCCACCGATACTCCAACTTGCCCCGAGGTCGCTTGTCTCGAACCAGTACTCGGTCTCTAGCCTTGAGAGCTGTCACTTGCAGGGGCATTGCCTCATAATGTTCAAGCTCCCGAAACTTGGTCTGTACCAATCATTATAGAGTCTGTAAACAATGTCGATATTCACAGACTGAGGTGGACACCCCCATCCATGGGTAGTCCTCCTCTGGGTCCAATTCCAGCTCAATGATCTCTCGCCCTTTTCAGACGAACAGCAGGGTGTAAGCCATGCACCCGATTGTTGTACACCCACTAATTCTGCCACATACTCATTCCAGCTGACTTTCCTGTCCTCTTCCAGCATTCTAAGCATCTGAATCAGCATCCCATTGAAACACGCAAAGGCTCCATAGAGTGGTAGGGCGTCATTCTGAATTTCTCAATCTGATACAGGCAATGTAGTTCTTCCATCACTCGTAATTGGAAACAGGTGCTTTGGTAAGAGTGAATTCTCTTCGGACAACTGTATACTCAGATGAAGTCCCTGCAAATGGCCTGTGCCGCCAATTCCACAGTCTGATCCTGGGTTGGAGTTACCACACCAAATTTGGTAAAATGATCAGTCATCACCAGACAGTTTTCATATCCAAAGTGAGCTGGACCAAGTAGTCGATCATCAACACCTCTAGGGGAGCAGAAGTCATGATGGTCTGCGTAGGGGCCCTCTGTTCTGGAGGCATAGCTAGTTAGCAGTTCCTGCATCGCTGACAAGCTTCACCTACTGCAGTCTTTAGCCAGGGTTAGTAGACCAAATTCTTCAGCCACTGGAATGTCTTTTCCGGGCCAAAGTGGGCCTCTCTCTCATGAGCTTTGATGGCCACCTCACTGATCAGCTTTTCGGGAAGCTCCATTTGCCAGGTGATTCCCCACTCCCGTGCTAACTGCATTTTCCGGTACAACAAGCAATCTTTCAATTGGAGCCTCTCCTACTGCCGGAGGATCTGCAGTGTTCCCGTGGTCAGGGCGTCTCTCTTCTGCTGGGAAGTTGCTTCGAGGCCACCCTTTGCCTTAAGTTCCATATCCTCCTGCTGAAGCCGTACCTAGTCATCATGGGGTCATCCAAAGGTGTGTTCTCCGGATTCCCTGTGTTGCCGCCAACATCCTGGCGGGGTCCCGAAATCCAGGGATCTTCAGCCTCCAGCTCTTTGTCCAGGTTATGACCAGGTCGCTCGTGAGTCACTCTGGATAGAGCATTGGCATGCGTATTCTCTGCTCCTCTCTGATATGCGATCTTGTATCGATACTTTGCCATACGGGCCACCCACCTCTGCTCCGGGGCCCCCAGTTTCGCATTTTCTAGGTGGGCCAGAGGATTGTTATCAGTACATACCAAGACTTCAGATCCGGACAGGTACTCAGCGAATTTCTCGGTCATTGCACACACTAATGCCAGCAGTTCCAGCTTGAGAGAGCTGTAATTATCTGGATTTCATTCGGAGTCATGGAGAGACCGGCTCGGATAAGCAGTCACTCGCTCCTTTCCATCCTGCATTTGTGACAATACAGCTTCAGCTCCTCATCCATGTAGGCTTTCATCAGTGTGGAGGATAAAAGGTTGAGAGAAGTCTGCATAGGCCAGTACGGATGCTTCAGTCAGGGCCATTTTCAGGGCTTGGAAAGCTGCTTCCTGGCTTTCTCCCCACAGGATGGTCCAATTCTTTGCACTGGACAGTACTCTCTTCAACAACTACAGCTGCTGATTAGCCATACGAGTGAAGCTTTTCACAACCTTCAATAGTACCCAGTTAGTCCCAGAAAGGCCCGGACATCGGAGTGGGCCAATCCTGCACTGCTGCTATCTTTTCAAGCGCCGGTCTCACTCCTTCGACAGATACATCATGTCCCAGATATTCAATCTGTTTGCGGAAGAGGTGACACTTCTGTGGTTTCACTTTCAGTCTGTGCTTCTGCAGACGACTCAATACCTGCTCCGGCTGTTGCAGAGGCTCCTCGAACGTGGCGGCATAGACAATGATGTCATCGAAATAAATGATGGTAGCTTCAAACTTCAGGTCTCCCAAACATCTCTCCATCAATCGTTGAAAGGTCCCGGGTGCATTGGTAAGGCCGAAAGGCATCCGATTGAATTCGAACAATCCCATGGGCAGTATGAAGGCTGTTCCAATATCCTCAGGCCAGATGCAATGATGAGAAGTGCTTAGCTTTTCTCAGAGCAGACAATGACTCCTCAATTCTTGATAGTGGGTACGAGTCTCGCACGGTGCAGGTGTTCAGCTTCCGGTAATCTACACAGAAGCACAGGATTCCAAACTTCTTCCATACTAAAACAATGGGAGCAGCCCATGGGCTTTGGCTCTCTCGGATGACCCCACTCTGCAGCATATGCACCAACATCTCTTTCACCTCCTGGTACACTGTGGTGTAATTTGTCAATATTATTCTGGAATGGGTGCGGTGTTTCCTGTTGGAATCTCAAGGGTGATGGCTGTGGTACAGCCGAAATCATCATCATGATTAGCGAAAATGTCCTGGTATCGCTCTAGCACCACTTCCACTTGCTATACCTGTTGTGGTGAGAGTTCCGTTGGTTCAGCAAGCATCTGCTCCAGGACTCGGAGTCCTTCCTTGAAGTGATTAGGTGGTGGCTCTGAGGACACCGTTACGGCCACTGTCCAGGGATCCCCTTGTTTCACCACCAATTGAACGGCCTCTGGTGGTATTAACACTTCGGGCATACCCATTATCTGTGCTACTTCACTTTTGGGCGAGAGTGTAGGCTTGTCCTCCCTTAGGTTGACACACCGCACCGGCACATTAATGTCGTGAACAGTGACTAACATCCGTGGAGCCCTGGAAGCAGCTGTTCCATTAAAGCTGGCTCTATCTGAATTTCTACTCTTTCCAGAGGGATACAGGCTCAGATGGGCAGAGTGAGCACAGTCTGACCTGGTGGTAAAACGAGGTTGGCAGCGGCTGGAACAACCACCTTCTCCAATGTTTTTCCTTCACTTCACATCTCTTGGGCCTGGGCCACTCGTATCAACTGTTGAAACACTTTTCTCTGGGGGGTGTGAGGGCCCAATCAATTAAGAAACATATCTGCTTACTTATTGACCAGGATGCTCCCAAGTTCTTTCAACACGTTAATTCCTAAAGTCACAGTTGGACCATTGCCAAGGTCCCCAGCGGTTAACACGACTCCTTTCCGGCTCACATCTTTGCTGCATACAGTGATCTGCATCCAGACCATCCCTGCGACTGGGATGGGCAACTGATTGGCCACCGTCAATTTGATTACTGGGCTCTTTCAAGCCGTAGCGCCTCGGAAAAATGACGTCTGAAATAAGTCTCGAGCATAGTGGTTACTTGAGAGCCGGTGTCAACTAAACAGCAGATGGCCCGACCATCCATTTCGACCCATACAAGAGGACTCAGAGAAATCAAACTTGTGGGACTTTTCTTCTTCTTGGCTGCTCAGGCTCCGGGGGGTGTCCCCCAGCCACGGAGCCCGCTAGTTTAACAGACGACAGACGACTGTTGAGGGATCTCCCCCGGCACGCACATCCTCGGACATAATGTCCATTGTCTCCACATGCGAAACAGATCGGCTGCCTTTCTGCACGAGGTTGTCCCATTTCCTGGCGAGGCTCTGGATCAGATCTTCCTCCGGAAGGGTCAAGGGATTCTGGAGGTTTCTTCCTTAAGTCGGACCATTCTCCTCGCAGGTCCTGGATTTCCTTCTGGATTTCTCTCACCCAACTTGGTTCAGTTGCAAACGGAATGGATACCTGTTGTGAGTTCATTTTTCCCTTCACCATTGAGGTCTGATGAACTCCCTCCTCTGGTGAAGGAAGGTAGTGAGGCTGATTACCAAACACTTGGGCAGCTAGATGATGACTGGGTGGCTGGAATTGAGGACTGGATATAAGGCTGCCGACGCCCTTCTTCCTGGCTGGTGATTTTCCTGCTGGATTCTTGGAGACCAGTCTGATTCCTGCATCTCAAAGCTAAGTTTTTCTGCTCTTCTTTGTACTCTTCAGTTTTGTTTTTGTTTTGCCTTGTTTTTTGGGAGTTCTGCCATCCCCGGCCGGGGGTGAGCTGAACTCCATTTTTGTCTCTGATCTGTTGATATTTTGCTCTGTCTTCAGAATATACCTGAGTGCTGATATAGTCTTTTGAAGCCTAGCGACTTCAGGGCCTGTTTTTCCTATCAGTCGGTTGGCTCATTTTGATAGGGTTTTTGCAGATGGCAGACAGCAGCTTTCCTATCCTGTCCTATGTAGTTAGCTTGGGCCCCATCATTTGCTCAACCTATCTTTCTATCTGTGTTAGTGTTTTCATCTTGCTTCACCGTCATTATATGTTGGGGGCTGCCTATTGCTTTGGGGTCTGCTCTGGGGCAGTTTAGTTTTTCCCCTTTCTGTCTTTAGGCTATATAGTTCTCCGGCTGTGATCGAGGGGTCTAGGGCACCATAGGAACCCCCCACGGCTACTGCTAGTTGTTGTGGATAGGTTCAGGGGTCTGCAATCCGATAGCTGCCAACCTCTCTGGTTTTTCTGGACTTAGCTGGTATTTTGTTTTTTCCTCCTTTGGTCACTCATCATAACAGAATCACCAGCCATACCGCAGATCCTAGGGTACTCAATAGCAGGAGAGAATTGTAAAAAAAAAAAAAAAAAAGGGAAAAAAAAAAAATTTCAGAATTTTTTTTTTCTTTTTTGTGTGCATATTTTTTCCTCTATATCTCTGAGGCCGTAGGGGGAATTTTTCTCTCAATGGAGATGAAGCAATTGTCTGATCGTGTGGAGCAGCTTGCTGCTGAAGTGCGGGGAATTTCCACCTTTGCTCATTCACATGCTGCTGAACCAAAGATTCCTACTCCTGATGTATTTTTGGGGGATCGGTCTAAATTCTTGAATTTCAAGAATAATTGTAAATTATTTTTTGCCTTGAAGCCTAACTCATCGGGGAACTCCGCGCAGCAGGTTAAAATTGTCATCTCTTTGTGCGGCGATCCCCAGGATTGGACGTTTTCTTTGAAACCTGATGATCCTATTCTGAATAATGTGAACGCATTTTTTCAAGCCTTGGGGTTATTGTATGATGAACCTAATGCTATTGATCAGGCTGAAAAGACCCTGTTGGCATTAAGCCAGGGTCGGGATTCGGCAGAGTTGTACTGTCAAAAATTCCAAAAGTGGGCGGTCCTTACTACCTGGAATGATGGTGCCTTGGCAGTCCTCTTTCGGAAGGGTTTGTCAGAAACTGTAAAAGATACTATGGTGGGATTTCCTGTTCCCTCTGGTCTTGACGATTCTATGTCATTAGCCATTCAGGTGGATCGGCGTTTACGTGAACGCAAAACTACACGAGAGATGTTACCACCTGTTGAACAAATGTCTGAACCTATGCAATGTGATAGAGTTTTGTCTAGGGCGCACCGTCAGGAGTTCAGAAGGCGTAATAAGCTGTGTTTTTTTGTGGAGATGCCTCGCATATTATTTCTGTCTGCCCTAAACGAGAGAAACGTTGTGCACACACGTTTTCTGTGGGTGGTGTTCAACCTAAGTTTCTTCTGGCAATTACTCTGATCTGCTCCCTGTCCACATTTTCCGCTAAGGCTTTTGTGGATTCGGGAGCAGCTCTGAACCTGATGGACTTGGATTTTGCTAAACGTTGTGGATTTCCTTTGACACCTCTGCGGACGCCTATCCCTTTGAGGGGTATTGATGCTACTCCTTTGGCGAAGAATAAACCTCAGTTTTGGACCCAGGTGGTAATGCGGGTCGCCCCAGACCATCAAGAAAATTGCAGATTTTTGGTGTTGCATAATTTGCATGATACCATTGTTCTGGGGTTTCCCTGGTTGCAAATCCATAATCCAGTTCTGGATTGGAAATCTTTGTCTGTGGTGAGTTGGGGTTGTCGGTGTGCCCTTAGTGATGCTCCTGTTTTCTCCACCTCTCCCCAGTCGTATGATGTTCCTGACTATATGGCTGACTTTTATGATGTATTTAGTGAGAATGAGTCTGCGTCTTTGCCTCCTCATAGGAGTTATGACTGTGCAATTGAGCTGAACCCGGGGTGTAAATTCCCCAAGGGTCGGCTTTTCAATTTATCTGTACCCGAGCACGAGGCTATGCGATCCTATATTAAGGAGGCATTGGAGAAGGGTCATATTAGACCATCCTCTTCACCCTTAGGTGCTGGGTTTTTTTTCGTGGCTAAAAAGGATGGTTCATTAAGGCTTGTATTGACTATCGTGCCCTCAACAAAATTACTGTTAAATATCAGTATCCGTTACCCCTGATTTCTGATCTATTCTCCAGAGTTAAAGGTGCTTGCTGGTTTACCAAGCTTGACCTCAGGGGGGCTTATAATCTTATTCGCATTAAGCATGGTGATGAATGGAAGACGGCGTTTAATACTCCGGAGGGACATTTTGAGTACCTGGTGATGCCTTTTGGGCTCACTAATGCCCCTTCTGTCTTCCAGTGCTTCATGAATGATATATTCCGAGACTTTGTGGATAAATTTTTGATTATCTATCTGGATGATATTTTGATCTTCTCCAAGAATTGGGACTCTCATGTGGAACATGTTCGGACTGTGTTCTGGATTTTGAGGGAGAATTCCCTGTATGTCAAGGGATCGTAATGCCTTTTTGGGGTACAGAGGATTTCATTTTTGGGATTTATTTTGTCTCCGTCAACTATTGAAATGGACCCGGCCAAGGTACAGGCCATTTATGATTGGGTTCAGCCCACTTCTTTGAAGGCCCTCCAGAAGTTTTTGGGTTTTGCTAATTTTTATCGGAAATTTATAGCTATTTTTTCTGGTATTGCCAAGCCATTGACGGATTTGACTAGGAAGGGTGCTGATGTGCTGAATTGGTCTCCGGAGGCTGTTTCTTCCTTTCAGGAGCTGAAGCAAAGATTCACTTCTGCTCCGGTTTTGCGGCAACCTGATGTCTCACTCCCGTTTCAGGTGGAGGTGGACGCTTCTGAGATTGGTGCAGGAGCGATGTTGTCCCATAAAGATCCTGTGACATCTAAAATGAATCCTTGTGCTTTCTTTTCCCGAAAGTTCTCCCCATCCGAATGTAACTATGATGTGGGGAATCGGGAACTGTTGGCCATGAAATGGGCATTTGAGGAGTGGAGACATTGGTTGGAGGGAGCCAAACACGAAGTCGTGGTCCTTACTGACCACAAGAATTTGATTTACCTGGAGTCGGCCAAGCGCTTGAATCCTACACAGGCTAGGTGGGCCTTGTTTTTCACACGTTTCTTAGGCAAGGGGGTAGTTCTTTCTGCCATCTCGCCCAATTTGAGACATGCTCTGGAAGAGTTTCAGGAGGACAAACCTGAGCATTGTCCCAGTGGAAAGTTGTATGTTCCTGACCAGTGGAGGAAGAGAGTGATGTCTGAAGTTCATTGCTCTGCATTGGCTGGTCATCCAGGTATTTTTGGTACTAGAGATCTGGTGAGTCGGTCTTTTTGGTGGCCCGCCTTGTCTCATGATGTCAGGAATTTTGTGCAGTCCTGTGGGACTTGCTCCCGGTCTAAACCTTGTTCTCACTCTAGTGGCTTGTTGATGCCTTTGCCGCTGCCCAGGAGGCCATGGACCCATATTTCAATGGATTTTATCTCTGATATGCCTGTCTCTCAGAGAATGACTGTTATTTGGGTGATTTGTGATAGATTCTCTAAGATGGTCCATCTTGTACCACTCCCTAAGTTGCAATCTTCCTCTGAGTTGGTGCCCTTGTTTTTGCAACAGGTGGTTCGCTTGCACGGGATTCCTGAGAACATTGTATCTGACAGAGGAGTTCAGTTTGTGTCTAGATTTTGGAGGACTTTCTGTTCCAAGCTGGGAATTCAGTTGTCCTTCTCCTCTGCGTTTCACCCTCAGACCAATGGGCAGACGGAGGGAACAAACCAGACTTTGGAGTCGTATTTGAGATGTCTTATTTCTGCCGATCAGGATGATTGGGTTACATTTTTACCCTTGGCCGAATTTGCTTTAAATAATAGAGCTAGTTCTGCCACTTTGATGTCACCTTTTTTTTGTAACTTTGGTTTTCACCCTCGATTTTCTTCAGGGCAGGTGGAGCCTTCTGCCTGCCCAGGTGTTGACACTGTGGTGGAGAGAATGCACCAGATCTGGGACCAAGTAGTGGATAAGTTGTCTCTCTCCCAGGAAAAGGCCCAGCGGTTTTCCAACCGGCATAGGACCGTTGGTCCCCAGCTTAAGGTGGGTGATATGGTTTGGTTGTCATCAAAAAATATCGCTATGAAGGTGGCTTCTCCTAAGTTTAAGCCTAGATTTATTGGACCTTACAAGATTTTGGAGATTATTAATCCGGTCTCTTTTCGGTTGGCTCTTCCTGTCACATTTAAAATTCATAATGTGTTTCATAAGTCCTTGTTGAAGAGGTTTGTTGAACCAGTAGTTCTTGTGGTGGCACCTCCTGACCCTATATTGGTTGAAGGTAACATGGAATATGAGGTAGAGAAGATACTGGATTCCCGTCTGGCTAGACGGAGACTCCAGTATTTGGTTAAGTGGAAGGGTTATGGTCAGGAGGATAATTCCTTGGTCTCTGCCTCTGATATTCATGCCGAAAGATTGGTGCGTGCCTTTCATCGGGCTCACCCGGATCGTCCTGGTGGCATGGATGAGGGTTCGGTGACCCCTCCTCAAGGGGGAGGTACTGTTGTGAGTTCATTTTTCCCTTCACCATTGAGGTTTGATGAACTCCCTCCTCTGGTGAAGGAAGGTAGTGAGGCTGATTACCAAACACCTGGGCAGCTAGATGATGACTGGGTGGCTGGAATTGAGGACTGGATATAAGGCTGCCGACGCCCTTCTTCCTGGCTGGTGATTTTCCTGCTGGATTCTTGGAGACCAGTCTGATTCCTGCATCTCAAAGCTAAGTTTTTCTGCTCTTCTTTGTACTCTTCAGTTTTGTTTTTGTTTTGCCTTGTTTTTTGGGAGTTCTGCCATCCCCGGCCGGGGGTGAGCTGAACTCCATTTTTGTCTCTGATCTGTTGATATTTTGCTCTGTCTTCAGAATATACCTGAGTGCTGATATAGTCTTTTGAAGCCTAGCGACTTCAGGGCCTGTTTTTCCTATCAGTCGGTTGGCTCATTTTGATAGGGTTTTTGCGGATGGCAGACAGCAGCTTTCCTATCCTGTCCTATGTAGTTAGCTTGGGCCCCATCATTTGCTCAACCTATCTTTCTATCTGTGTTAGTGTTTTCATCTTGCTTCAACGTCATTATATGTTGGGGGCTGCCTATTGCTTTGGGGTCTGCTCTGGGGCAGTTTAGTTTTTCCCCTTTCTGTCTTTAGGCTATATAGTTCTCCGGCTGTGATCGAGGGGTCTAGGGCACCGTAGGAACCCCCCACGGCTACTGCTAGTTGTTGTGGATAGCTTCAGGGGTCTGCAATCCGATAGCTGCCAACCTCTCTGGTTTTTCTGGACTTAGCTGGTATTTTGTTTTTTCCTCCTTCGGTGACTCATCATAACAGATAACTCCCCGCTCCGGACCTTCCCTGCCAGGGCTGTCACCCCCTGCTCCTGTTCACGTGCGTGTGCCTCCGCCCCAACTTCCAGAAAGGACATATGCAGATTAACCCACAAACACTTCTGCAAACCCTGATCAAGCAGCGCATCTCTAAAGCCTGCCACTAGCTGGTCTCTCAGAATTACATCAGGGGGTCCTACACCTATGTCATCCCGCTTAGCAATCGCAGCATGGATCTCCTGCAGTGCATTCATGTATTGGGTCACCGACTCCCCCTCTCTCTGGACACGACTAAACAAGCGCATGTGCAATTCCCTGACGTCCGTAGGATCCCTGTGCATTTCCTCTAGGATTTGTAACACCTTGGCAATGGTATTTCCCTCATTTTGGGGCAGGAACATGACGGAGCACCTCGCTTCTCCATCCAGGGCCATCATGGCAATCTCTGCTTGCATCACGGGGGTCATGGGGTGCATCCTCAACATACCCTTGACCCGCTCAGTCCAGTCCCATAGTAAAGTGTTGCTCCCTGTGAACATTGAGAGGTTGCTCAGCATGGCCCTCAGTGGTATACTGGCCCTTGGGGCGCCAAAGCAGAGTTTGTTGCTGCTTAGCCGAGGCAGTGCTGCAGTGCTTCCAGCTAGCGACTGATGTTGACATTTCTGAGATAGAGGGTGAGGAGGAGGAGGTGCAGGAACTGCTGATTGAACCATGGCCCGCAATCCTTAGTGTCGGTAAGACATGTTCAGTCCCAGGGTTCGACTGGGTCCTGGCTTCCACAATGTACAGTGTGCTGTCAGGAAAATGTAACATAGTTTTTGAAGACTGAAGGAAGACCTTATGTCCATCTAGTTCAGCCTATTTTTAGTGCAGCTGTTCTGCATTGTTGATCCCGGGGAAGGCAAAAAACCCACAAAGTAGAAGCCAATTTGCTCCATAGGGAAAAAAATTCCTTCCCTAAGCTGGGTCAACCATCTACCTATAATATTATGCTATTCATAACCTTCTATACTGTTACTCACAAGAAAAGCATCCATTCCTTTCTTAAATTCATTCAGTGAGTTGGCCATCACCACTTCCTCAGGAAGAGAATTCCAGAGCCTCACTGCTCTTACCATGAAGAACCCTCTTCTCTGCTGGTGCAGAAGTTGTCTTTCCTCCAAACGAAGAGAATGCCCCCTTGTTCTTGTCACAGTCCTTGGTACAAACAGTTCATTGGAGAGATCTCTGTATTGCCCTCTGATATACTTGTACATATATATTAAGTCTCCCCTAAGTCTTCTCTTTTCTAGAGTAAATAGACCTAATTTTGATAACCTTTCTGGGTATTGTAGTGAACCAACTCCATTTATCATTTTAGTAGCTCACCTTTGAACCCTTTCAAGTTCAGTAATGTCTTTCTTGAGCACCGGCGTCCAAAATTGCACACAATACTCCAAGTGTGGTCTGATGAGTGATTTGTACAGAGGGAGAATTAAGTTTTCATCTCGTGTCCCCAGACCTCTTCTAATGCATCCCATGACCCTATTTGCTTTGGTAGCAGCTGCCTGACACTGGGCACTCCAATTTAGCTTCTTATTGACTAAGATGCCTAAGTCTTTTTCCATGTCTGATTTCCCCAGCAGTTTCCCATTTAGTAAGTAATTATAGCATCTGTTTCTCCTTCCCATGTGCATAACCTTACACATATCTGTGTTAAACCTCATTTGCCATTTTTCAGCCCAATTCTCCAATTTACTCAAATCTGTCTGTAGTTGCAAACTGTCCTCCTTTGTGTTAACTACCTTACATAGTTTTGTATCATCTGCAAATACTGATATTTTACTGTGTAAGCCATCCACTAGATCATTAATAAATATATTAAATAGTAGGGGGCCCAATACTTGGCCACAAGCACTTGTTCAGGTGTCCTTAGTTAAGTGGACATTCCCAGTCACAGTGTTGGTCAAGGCATGGCTGATATCATGGGACCCTTGCTTGTATAAGGTTGGGACGGCACACTGGGAGAAATAGTGATAGCTGGGTACTGAGGGACAGCTGTCGCCATGAGGTCACGGAAATGTTCCGTATCCGCAAGTCCTAAACGTTTTCAGGACAAGCAGTAATGTGGCCGCTTAGCATTGTAGTCTGTGGGTGGTTAGCGGCGTATTTACGCTTGCATTCCAAGGACTAGTGTAGGGACAACTGAGCGCTGTGCTGGGATAAGTAAGTGGATGTAGTTGCTGATGGTGGTTGCAAGTGTGTAACAACAGGTGCAGGGTGAGAGGCCTCTTCGCCTATGTCATGGACAGGATATTGGTGTGCATGTAGAACAGGGGAAGAGGCTATGGTGACACCCGCAGACACTGTTTATGGACCCTGGCGATTGGCTCAAGTAGTCAGGTGCTTTGCTTGCATGTGTCTGTGCATGCTGTTGGTGGCCAGGATGCTAGTTGTGCTGCGCCTGCTGATGCTGGCATGGCAGATGTTGCAAATGGCTTTTTCTTGGCTTGGCAATTTCACCCATGTTGATGTTCCTGGAATTAGTTGCTCTCCTTGTGTCCCTGGCCACCTCACTGCCTCTTCCTGCCTGTTGTGGTGCTGTGGATCCCTCCTCCTGTGCACTGGTGTCCTTGTTCTGCATGTCACCTTCCCAGGTTGGGTCAGTGACTTCATTGTCCACCACCACGTCTTGCACTTCTGCCCCGGGTCCTCCTCCTGGCTTGCTGACGTAACCACTTGTTGACAATTATGCCTTATCATCATCCAGCTCTTGTGACAGCAATTGCATTTTCCCAACATCGCCTTCTTTATGAGCGTGGCTGCTCAAATATTTCGGCATCACTACATGCGATCTCCTCATGTCCAGCTTGAAATGGGCATGACGAGAGGCCAGAAACTATAAATGGAAACGTGAAGAGCTCTTTGGAGTGTCAAGGTGTGGGATCATGTGTCTCCGGGCACTCTGCATGGAGGGAAGAAGGAGGATCAGGGTGAGCATTATGTTGTCCAGAATCATGGCTACTGTGGCTGGACCTTGTAGTAGACTGGGTGTTGCTGGGAAAGTTAGTTGAAGCATTATCTGCTATCTATCCAACAACATTTTCACACTGCCAACAGAGAATAAAGAGAGCACAAAATTCCCCCCAAAAAATATACATAAGTTTATTCAAATTACATATAAAATGAACAAACAATAAAGGTAGCAATCAATTTAAAGACAAAGTCGAGAAGTGACTAGCACAGGTGTATTACACTAGGTCCACCTCAATTTCAAAGGATGGGGAAGCAACTGTGGCAATATATTTAGAAAAAGAAAAAAGTGCCAGTGCAAATAAATTAATCAACGATCCCATATAAAGACTGAGTAAATTTAAATGCTGGCCTGCTTGATAATAAATACTATTTCATCCACTCAACAATATGACTGATGCCAAGAGAAAATAATGACAATCAAGAACAGTCAGGCCAGCAATAATTGGTCAGTACCTGTAATGTGGTCAGTACCTGTAAAGTAAGAAAACAAGGTGTATATCACTTTAAGAAAATCAGTAAGGGACATCGAAATGCCAAAAATTGCCCTTACCCATAGTATGCAGTCGGGGACCAAGGTTGCGAGTGTGTGATAATCAGTTGCAGGCTGTAGCATAAAGGAGATGCAATTTACCCTATCCTGTCCTACGTGATCCCTTCAGCACAATCTCTCCCTAAGTGCTACTAATAGCAGTATTAATATTGATTATCATTAGCCCTAAGAAAGGCTGTTGTTGTAGTTGAAAGAAATATAAATGTGATTGAATCCCTGCCTAATATGCAGTTACAATTCTGTCCCTCTTTCACCAGCACGTCAACCTACTCTGCCGTTGTCCGTGTCCCGAGCATAACTTCACGAGACTCCTATAGACCTGATGACGCTATGCGGCCAATCACAGTAATGCCACAACCAAGATGGCTATGGCATTACCATGACTGGAAGACAATTCTCACATGTTTATTGGCTGTCTAAAAAGAGCCAAACATGCGTGGCGGAGCCTCGAGCATTCAAAAAATACCCGCCGAGTATTGAGAATCTCGAGCACATTGATGCTTGAATGAGTAACAAGTAGTGAAGAGCATGCTCATTCATCACTATTTAACACATATTCTGATTGGTTTCACTCATCTTTCCTTACTACCTGTTTAATGGTATGTTTCCACGTGGCGTATTTGCTGCGAATTGGATGCTGCATACAGCCGCAGCGTCCAATCCGCAGCATCTAGATGCTACAGCATAGTGGATGGGATTTTATGAAATCCCGTCTCCTCTATGCATGCAAATACGCAGGTGTCAGACCTGCGTATACACACATGTGGCACGTCTTTGTAGACCGCAGCAAGTCAATTTATCTTGGAGACGCACAGTCTCCACAAGATAAATAGCACCGTTCTATGTAGAGGATGTGGTGATTCCGCGTGTGTTCAATGAACATATACTGAATCACCACGCGTACAAAAGCCAGCAGCGCTTTGGGCGGGGCGGGTGTCCGCTACGTCCAAAGCGTTCGGAATACGCCACGTGGAAACATACCCTAAATGTGTATTTCTTCATGCAATTGTTGCCTTCAATCTGAATTTACAATGTGCACGTTCCAAAGAAATCATTGCATGAACAGGTGTGTTTAAAATTTTGACTGGTATTATAAGAAACTCAACCTTTTTGTAAAAGCTATACATCGTAGTTAAAGCTGTAGCAATGCATGATATTGCTTACACTGGACAGATGTATATGCCTTCTAGATTTAGATTAATTTTTTTACTTTTTTAATTAAAGGGAACTCTGGGGCACATAAAAAATATATTTGACTGATCTTGTAGTAAGTCCCCAAGACTGACAAATATACAAAAAAAAATCAAATATACTCACTCATATGCTCACACTCGAGGCCTACATAGAAATCATGACTCCAAAACAAAAGTCCTTATTGCCCCATCCTTTGCCTAAAAAAAGTATGTTGTTCCCACAGCTCCCTTTATATAGTATGATGGCTCCCAACCATGACCTCCATAGCTCCCTATTTAGAGCATGATGACCACATACAGTTCCTTATGTACAGTATGATGGACACCACAATCCTCTATATAAAGTAAGCTGGCCCCTGCAGTTCCCTATATACAGAATGATTCCCCCACCATCCTCTAGTGCTTGTATTCTGACAATGCAGATACTGTTAAAATCCAAATGCTGGGCTTTGAACAGATAGTGAGAAGCTGGAGGTCACATAAAATAACTCAAGAACAGAGCAGAATTTTAACAGTTAGTAAATCATGAAGATTCTTCATTCCTGTACAATGCTTCAATAATCTGTATGTCCAGAAAACCCATTTAATTCACTATCGAAATTTAATTAATTGTCATATATAGTCTTAGCTTTCATTCCTATTACACTTAATAATTACTATCTCGGCATGAAAAGGTTAATTGACAGACGATTATTGCATAAACTATACTACCACCATAAAATTTGATTTATCACCTGTAATAGGAAGAACTACAGACTTTGAAGCAAGACACAGACAACATTTTCAGCCATGCGTGACATGCGCTGACAAACGTAATGTGCTACTGTACAAGGCTGGGAGTAGCAGCCACGTCTAATGCAGTGACATGATCATTGGAGCGAGGACTCCAGTAACACACGTGATGAAGGCCAGAGTCCCAACTTTGCACTTTGAGGTTTTATTACTACTTCCTTCATGGTTTTTCTTACTTAGCATGCATCCTACTTTTAGATGAAAAATAATGAAAAATACACTGCTCCACAAATGTCAAATATGCAGTACTATCACCTGAATGTGCTGTTATGTCTTATAATATCCATATAAATGGTGTAATCTCTCCATAATTCATTTGTTTGTTTGAAAACTCAAACCCTGTTGACCTAAGATCGAAAATGATGGCACTGTTAAAGGGAATCTGTCACCTATTTTTTCGTATATAAGATGCAGCCGCCACCATCAGGGGCTTATCTACAGCATTACAGAATGCTGTAGCTAAGCCCCCGATGTAACCTGAAAGAGAAGAAAAACGAGTTATATTATACTCATCCAGGGGCGGTCCGGGTCCAGTACGGGTCCAGAGGGTGTCGCGGTCCGGACTGGCACCTCCCATCTTCTAGCGATGACGTCTTCTTCTATGCTTCCCGTCGCGGCTCAGGCGCAGGCATACTATATCTGCCCTGTTGAGGGCAGAGAAGAGTACTGCAGTGCGCAGGCGCCGGAAGAGGTCTATGAAATTTTCTATGTCATAAAGCAGGCACATGAATAACTCTTCCCTATCTCTTAAAGAGGCTGACCTTAGAAAAAATATTCACATTCAACTTTCCAATCTACTGCTGCTTGTCTACAAATTTCCTACTCAGTCCATACAGCCAATTACTGTACTAGCCGAAAAAGTCTCCTGTCGTATATGCAGCATTTCTGTTGAAATCAGTGATTGGCTGCAGCGGTCACATGCATGTACAGCGTGCCATCTCTGCAGTGAAGTCAACAAAAACTGTTGGGCAGCAGTGTGTCAGCACTGAAGCTATATGGATTATGTGGTGAATAATATGTTTTTTAATTACTTGCTGTTTTCCTCTTAGTTAAAATGTGTAAAATGCCAAACAAATATTTAAGTTATGTAGCATAAAGTAGTCTAATGAGTTTTTCCACCCTTCAAAAATATTGTACTCTGTAATGACCGCATGTTGCAATTTCATTTGTAAACTATTAACTCACTTTCTGGTCCATCTGTTCTGCAAGGTGTCATCATGGCCAAGCCGGAAACCTTATGAAACTTCAATCCTTTAGATGACCTAGCAAGCAGTTATGAGGTGAATATTTCTTGCATGGAAATTTTCTGTCCTTATGCATTTTATTTTTCATCCAAAAATTGTCATTCACCGTATGGATCTAGGGCCTCCATCCTGCTCTTAGTTGTCACATGTGCTTCAATTCCTGATGGTTCTGACCTTCTGCATGGGCACAGCTCAGCTTTTTCTTCTCACAGGTCTCCTGGGCTCTCAGTTGCTGCCAGTCACACATTGACTTTCAGTTCTTTTGGCTGTGTGCCCACGTTGCGCTTTTTTAAGCGTTTTTGAAGCATTTGTGCCGGATCAGACGCTTCAGAAACGCTTAAAATAAGCTTCCTATTCAATTTAATGCATTTTTGGCTTTTTGTGCCAATGCATGTGTTTTTTTTCCACTCAGAAAACGCTTAGCGGCTAAAAACACAGCATGCTCATTATTTTCTGCATAGGTCCGCGTTTTTAGATGTTCCCAAGGTTTCCAGAAACCGCTCGGAAAACAACGCAGTGCGGTTTTTTGAGCGTTTTAAAACGCTAACGTGGGCACATAGCCTAAAGGTCCTCGAACCCTTGATGATGCCGGTAAAGGCGAAACATGGCAGGGACTCTAGTCTCATGTTTTGAATATTAATGTATTTAGAGATAAATTAGTGCTAAAAATGAATGAAACAGTGTGAGAAAGGACTGCAGCCATTTCTAGTGGTACCCTAACAACACTAACCATTACATCATTGGCTGTTTGAACTACTTTAATGAGTTCGAGTGATGCATTGTTGCAGACTAAAAATTAATTTAGGATCTAAATAAAGATACTACCTAATACTAAAAACAACACAGTGCTGAGAGTAATAGCATCTCTAAGCTACATGTTTTCAGCAACACCTCTGTTTACCATCTTTATATTATAGTAATTCACATTTTGTTTTATCTTAAAAATTAACTAAAAATTATGTTTTTATAAAGTTTTAGGCATTTTTCCTGTAGGCAAACAACCTGTCCTCCAAAGAATGTCCAGATATACAGACGTGGTCAAAATTGTTGGTACCCCTCGTTTAATGACAGAAAAACCCACAATGGTGACAGAAAAAACTTGAATCTGACAAAAGTAATAATAAATAAAAAATCTATGAAAATGAAGGAATGAAAGTCACACATTGCTTTTCAATCATGCTTCCACAGAATTAAAAAAAAATAAAACTCATGAAATAGGCCTGGACAGAAATGATGGTACCCCTGAAAATAATGTGACAAAAAGAACATGTAGTGTGTCCACTAATTAGCATCTTGCATTTGGTGCAATTTGATCAGTTTTACATCAGCTGTTTCCAGCAGAGACAAAGTGTACCCAATTAGGATGTTCCCTAGTTCTTGTAGTTAACCTCACAGGGGGCAGAGCAAGATCCAGAACTGACTGTTTCAACATTGGCCCGTGGAAAGCTATATATACAAAAAGCAAAGCACCAATAGGTGTGCCAGTCCATTTCTTCGGTTTTGCATTAGCTACTTGAACTTTCTATATCTAGTGGAGTGGCCTCCCATTTTTGGGCTGCGTATTTTGTCTACATAGCTTTCCTCAGGCATCTGTTAAAGGGAATCTGTCACTATGTAAATGCCCTGTGTCCCGTCCGATGGGCGATGTTTCTTTGTCTTTTCTCCACCCTATCTGTGGCCGCCGTCTGCAATATTTTCTGGAATTAGAGTAGTTCTCATCCATATTTAGCCCGTGCGTAAAGCAATCTTGCCTCATGCACGCACAGTATGCTTTTCCCAACTGCGAAAATCATTACTGTGCATGCGCCGGTGAACTATGTCCCAGAACACAACAAAATATTTTTGCTCCGCATGTGCGAAGCAAGATTGCTTTGCGCACTCGCGAAAATTCTGGAAAATATCGCAGACGGCAGCCATGGATGGGGTGGAGAAAAGAAGACGAAACACTGCCCATCGGACCGGCAACAGGGCATTTACAAATTTCCGGTGACAGATTCCCTTTAACCCCTTCATGACCCAGCCTATTTTGACCTTAATGACCTGGCCATTTTTTGCAATTCTGACCAATGTCCCTTTATGAGGTAATAACTCAGGAACGCTTCAACGCATCCTAGTGATTCCGAGATTGTTTTTTCGTGACATATTGGGCTTCATGATAGTGGTATATTTAGGTCAATAATTTTTGCGCTTATTTGTGAAAAAAATGGAAATTTGGCAAAAATTTTGAAAATTTTGCAATTTTCAAATTTTGAATTTTTATTCTGTTAAACCAGAGAGTTATGTGACACAAAATAGTTAATAAATAACATTTCCCACATGTCTACTTTACATCAGCACAATTTTGGAAACAACATTTTTTTTCGTTAGGAAGTTATAAGGGTTAAAAGTTGACCAGCAATTTCTCATTTTTACAACAAAATTTACAAAACCATTTTTTTTAGGGACCACCTCACATTTGAAGTCACTTTGAGGGGTCTATATGGCAGAAAATACCCAAAAGTGTCACCATTCTAAAAACTGCACCCCTCAAGCTACTCAAAACTATATTCAAGAAGATTATTAACCCTTCAGGTGCTTCACAGGAACTAAAGCAACATGGAATGAAAAAATGGACATTTTAATTTTTCCAACCAAAATTTTATTTTAGCATCAGTTTTTTCATTTTCACATGGGTAACAGGATAAAATGTATCCTAAAATTTGTTGGGCAATTTCTCCTGAGTACACTGATACCTCATATGTGGTCATAAACCACTGTTTGGGCGCACGGCAGGGCTCAGAAGGCAAGGAGCGCCATTTTACTTTTTGAATGTAAAATATGCTTGAATGTTTAGCGGTTGCCATGTCTTGTTTTAAGAGTACCTGTGTGCCTAAACATTGGAGCTCCCCCACAAGTGAGCCCATTTTGGAAACTAGACCCTCCAAAGAACTTATCTAGATGCATAGTATGCACTTTGAACCTCCAGGTGCTTCACAAATTGATCTGTAAAAAAAAAAAGTACTTTTTTTTTCACAAAAATTTTATTTGGCCTCAGTTTTTTCATTTTCACATGGGCAACAGGATAAAATGGATCCTAAAATTTGTTGGGCAATTTCTCCTGAGTACATCAATATCTCATATGTGGTCATAAACCACTGTTTGGGCGCACCGCAAGGCCCGGAAGGGAAGGAGCGCCATGTGACTTTTTGATTGGAAAATTAGCTCCAATCGTTAGCGGACACCATGTCGCATTTGGAGAGCCCCTGTGTGCCTAAACATTGGAGCTCCCCCACAAGTGACCCCATTTTGGAAACTAGACCCCCGAAGGAACTTATCTAGATGTGTGGTGAGCACTTTGAACCCCCAAGTGCTTCACAGAAGTTTATAACGCAGAGCAGTGAAAATAAAAAAATAATTTTTTTTCCTCAAAAATGATTTTTTAGCCCGCTATTTTTTATTTTCCCAAGGGTAACAGGATAAATTGGACCCCAAAAGTTGTTGTCCAGTTTGTCCTGAGTACACTGGTACCCCATATGTGGGGGAAAACCACTGTTTGAGCGCACGGCATGACTCAGAAGGGAAGGAGCGTCATTTGACTTTTTGAATGGAAAATTAGCTCCAATCGTTAGCGGACACCATGTTGTGTTTGCAGAGCCCCTGTGTGCGTAAACTTTGGAGCTCCCCCACAAATGACCCCATTTTGGAAACTAGACCCCCTAAGGAACTTATCTAGATGCATAGTGAGCACTTTGAACCCCCAGGTGCTACACAGAAGTTTATAACGCAGAGCCGTTAAAATAAAAATATTTTTTTTCCCTCAAAAAATAAATTTTTAGCCTGCTATTTTTTATTTTCACAAAGGTAACAGGATAAATTGGACCCCAAAAGTTGTTGTCCAGCTTGTCCTGAGTACGCTGGTACCACATATGTGGGGGGGACCACTGTTTGGGCACACGTTGGGGCTCAGAAGGGAAGTAGTGACGTTTTGAAATGCCGACTTGATGGAATGGTCTGTGGGCGTCATGTTATGTTTGCAGAGCCCCTGATGTACCTAAACAGTGGAAACTCCCCACAAATGACCCCATTTTGGAAACTAGATCACCCAAGAAACTAACATAGATGTGTGGTGAGCACGTTGAACCCCCAAGTGCTTCACAGAAGTTTATAATGCAGAGCCGTGAAAATAAAAAAATATTTTTTTTTCCTCAAAAAATTATTTTTAGTCCACTATTTTTTATTTTCACAAGGGTAACAGGATAAATTGGACCCCAAAAGTTGTTGTCCAGTGTGTCCTGAGTACGCTGGTACCCCATAAGTGGGGGGGACCACTGTTTGGGCACACGTTGGGGCTCGGAAGGGAAGTAGTGACGCTTTGAAATGAAGACTTGATGGAATGGTCTGTGGGCGTCATGCTACATTTGCAGAGCCCCTGATGTACCTAAACAGTGGAAACCCCCCACAAGTGACCCCATTTTGGAAACTATATCACCTAAGGAACTAATCTAGATGTGAGGTCAGCACTTTGAACCCCCAAGTGCTTCACAGAAGTTTATAACGCAGAGCTGTGAAAATAAAAAAATATTTTTTTTCCTCAAAAAGTGATTTTTAGCCCACTATTTTTTATTTTCACAAGGGTAACAGGATAAATTGGACCCCAAAAGTTGTTGTCCAGGTTGTCCTGAGTACGCTGGTACCCCATATATGGGGGGGGACCACTGTTTGGGCACACGTTGGGGCTCGGAAGGGAAGTAGTGACGCTTTGAAATGCCGACTTGATGGAATGGTCTGTGGGCGTCATGTTATGTTTGCAGAGCCCCTGATGTACCTAAACAGTGGAAACCCCCCACAAGTGACCCCATTTTGGAAACTAGACCCCCCAAGGAACTTATCTAGATGTGTGGTGAGCACGTTGAACCCCCAAGTGCTTCACAGAAGTTTATAACGCAGAGCTGTGAAAATAAAAAAATATTTTTTTTTCCTCAAAAAGTGACTTTTAGCCCACTATTTTTTATTTTCACAAGGGTAACAGGATAAATTGGACCCCAAAAGTTGTTGTCCAGTTTGTCCTGAGTACGCTGGTACCCCATATATGGGGGGACCACTGTTCGGGGACACGTTGGGGCTCGGAATGGAAGTAGTGACGTTTTGAAATCCCGACTTGATGGAATGGTCTGTGGGCGTCATGTTACGTTTGCAGAGCCCCTGATGTACCTAAACAGTGGAAACCCCCCACAAGTGACCCCATTTTGGAAACTAGACCCCCCAAGGAACTTATCTAGATGTGTGGTGAGCACGTTGAACCCCCAAGTGCTTCACAGAAGTTTATAGCGCAGAACCGTGAAAATAAAAAATCTTTTTTTTCCACAAAAATAATTATTTTAGCCCCCATTTTTTTATTTTCCCAAGGGTAACAGGAGAAATTAGACCCCTAAAGTTGTTGTGCAATTTTTCCTGAGTACCCTGATACCCCATAAGTGGGGGTACACCACTGTTTGGGCACACGTCGGGGCTCGAAATGGAGGGAGCACCGTTTGACTTTTTGAACGCAAAATTGGCTGGAATAAATGGTGGCTCCATGTCGCGTTTGGAGAGCCCCTGATGTGCCTAAACAGTGGAAACCCCTCAATTCTATCTCCAACCCTAACGCCAACACACCCCTAACCCTAATCCCAACCCTAATCATAACCCTAACCACAACCCTAATCCCAACACACCCCTAACGAAATCCCAACTCTAACCCTAACCACAAGCCTAACCGTAATCCCAATTCCAACCCTAATCCCAATTCCAACCCTAACCCTAAATTCAACCCTAACCCTAAATTCAACCCTAACCCTTAGTCCAACCCTAACCCTTAGTCCAACCCTAACCCTTAGTCCAACCCTAACCCTTAGTCCAACCCTAACCCTTAGTCCAACCCTAACCCCTAGTCCAACCCTAACCCCTAGTCCAACCCTAACCCCTAGTCCAACCCTAACCCTTAGTCCAACCCTAACCCTTAGTCCAACCCTAACCCTTAGTCCAACCCTAACCCTTAGTCCAACCCTAACCCTAGCCCTAACCCTAGCCCTGGACCTAACCCTAATGGAAAAAAAAAAATATATATATTTTATTATTTGTCCCTACCTATGGGGGTGATAAGGGGGGCGGTGATTTACTTTTTATTTATTTTGATCACTATGAAAGTTTATCATAGTGATCAAAATAAATGAATGAATCTGCAGCGTTGCAGATTCGATTCGGCGCACTGCGCATGCGCCCGCCATCTTGCAAGATGGCGGCGCCCATGACGCTGGACGGCAGGACACCGGGACGGATAGCGGGAGATCGGAGGCACAAAGGAGGATGAGGGGGTGATCGGAGGGTGAGAGGGGATGATCGGAGGGCTGGGGGGGCGGAGGGAAGGCGGGGGGGGCAGATCATGACGGCGGCTGCCGATCGGTGCCGTCAGAAGGTGGCGGCAGCCGATCGGTGCCGTCAGTCGGTGTGGGGGGGGTCGGGTCTCGGTGTCCAGCCATGTCCGATGCTATTTCAGCATCGGCCATGGCTGGATTGTAATATTTCACCAATTTTCATTGGTGAAATATTACATTAGCTCTGATTGGCAGTTTCACTTTTAACAGCCAATCAGAGCGATCGTAGGCACGTGGGGGCTAAGCCAAACCCCCAGGTGTTAACTCTGAAGGGTCCTTTGTGTGCGGGTCGGGTGACCTTTCAGTGACCCCGGTCACCCGACCCGCAGGGGGGCTATTTATAGCATGACGCCTACGTAGGCGTCATAGGTCGTTTGGGCACTGCTTTTCATGACGCCTACGTAGGCGTCATAGGTCGTGAAGGGGTTAAAGCTGTCAGGTCTGGGTCTGGGTCCTGCTCTGTCGCTGTCTATTTTGAGGCCTTCTGGCATGGAGTGAGGTGAAGTACAAGATTTAGGTACAATCTCGATTGGGTACACCTTGGCTCTGTGGTACGGCTTTTTACATTCTTTTAATCAACATACTGTCAACTTCTGGGGAGATGATGTATCCCAATAATTGAGTCCTGGTTTGTTCAAATTCACATTTTTCGAGTTTGATATATAGCCGATTCTCCTTCCTGTAGACATTTCAGGACTAACTGGACATGCCTACGAAGATCCTCCAAAATATCTGAAATTGTAAGAATGTCATTGAAATAAACAACAACAAATCTATTCAAGAAATCTTGAAAAACATCATTAATGAAGTGCTGAGGCCGAAAGGCATAACCAGGTTTTAAAATGTTCATATCTAGTTCTAAAGGCGGTTTTCCACTCATCTCCCGGGCAAATTCATATTAGGTTATAAGCCCCTCTTAGATCGCGCTTGGTAAAAATCTTGGCAGAACGCAGTCTCTCAGCCAACTCAGGGATTAAGAGTAGTGGGTAGCGATTTTTAAGGGTAATCTTATTGTGATGGTGTGATATGCTATATGGATATCATTTTGCGTATATTGCTATTTCACTGATTTGCATAGTGTTAATCTTGATGCCTTGTATGTCTGCAGCCGGACTTTTAGCTATGACTCTTGATGACCCCCTGTAGTGTCATAATCCCCCAGGCACCTTTTGTCAAGTCTGGGAGGCCTGAAAAACCGCCCCAGCCAGTTTGACTCTCCCTGGACATAATGAGGGGGCTGAGGAGGACAGGGGCTGGGCAAGTCAGTTGCTGTGTGCAGAGCATGGTGTGAAGACAGGACTTTGGAGAGAAAGAAGAATATATGGAGCATATTATCACTGTCAGCTGGATTTTGGACTCTCATCTCCCTGGACATGTTATACTGTTACTGAACTGCATTCAGATTCTGGACTATCTATCTTTTGTGGGGTGGACTGAATATGGACCTTTCATATTTTTGCCTAAATAAATGTCTTGGAATTGTTCACTCTCCTCTTGCTCTGTTGATTGTGTGATACCAGAGAAGGAACACGTGACAACTGGTTGGCAGCGGTGGGATCAACAGAGCGTAACCCAATGGAGAACCACCCACAGAGTGAGTACAGAAATTGGACTGTATCCAGTTTACAGGAGAGAGCCAGAGACCTGGGCCTGAACTTCCAGGGACTGACTAAAGAAGCCTTAATTGACCTACTGGTGGGTGTTAGTCAGACCACCTACTCCCATATGTCTGAAGGACGAGCACTGGAGACAGGGATCCCCACCCCCAAAAGCCAGTGGGTGGTGTGGTACGAAGAAGAGATGGCGGTTCTGGGCCCCGGAGTCTCTCAGGAGTATAAGGAAGAAGCTGTCCGCCGGGCACAGCGGAGACAAGAAGCAATGGAGCTTGAAAGAGGGAGTAAGAGGGAGTAATGCAATGTGGAGTGTAACCCCAATGATCCGGGAGCCTGTACGGATCACCCGGACAGAGTTTAAGCCATTTGATGAGGCTTCCGGAGATGTGGAGGGGTTCTTCAAGGACTTTGAGCAGCAGTGTGCAGTGATGGAGGTGCCCCACTCTAGCTGGATGCATTTCTTAGTGGGGCTCCTGAACGGAAGCATGGCGGAGGCTTACCGAACCATTGACGCACAGCGGAATCGGGATTATAACATTGTAAAGCGGACTATCCTGGATTACCATGCTATTACCCCAGACTCGTATAGGGCCAAGTTCCGAGACCTCCCATGCACCACAGGGGGATCGTTTAAGATGTATGGACATAAGATGTCCCAGGCATGTCGGAGATGGCTGGAAGCAGAAAACGCCTTTACTGTGGAAGATGTTATACAGGCGTTCCTTATAGAACAATTTCTTGCCAAGTGCCCCGCAGAGGTACGGGAATGGGTCCGGGAGCGTACGCCGTGTACCGTGGATAAAGCTGCAGTCCTGGCCGATGAAGCCCTTACTATCCAACCGCAATGGAGGAGGCTTCTGGACAATGAACCACGGCCTGCTCCCGCGCCCCATCCCCCTCAAATTATATCTGCCCTTCCACCTAGTCGCAAGCCGCTGACTATCACGCCTCCCAATCCTGGGCCCCAACAGTTCCGACCACGACCTGGGGGTATCACAGAGAGGAGATGTTATGTGTGTTGGCAACCTGGACATTTGCAGTTTGGATGTCCCTCAAGGATTCAGAGGGAGCCCCACGCAGCCCCACCTCGTCCAGTGCACCTGGTGCACTCCATCCCGCCTGAGGAAGAGCTACCACCATCCCCACCAGAGTGGACCACCGACCACGGCACCATAGAATCATAGAATCATAGAATCGTAGCGTTGGAAGGGACCTCCTGGGCCATCTGGTCCAACCCCCTGCTCAAAGCAGGATTCGCTAAATCATCCCAGTCAGATGTCTGTCCAGCCTCTGTTTGAAGACTTCCATTGAAGGAGAACTCACCACTTCTCGTGGCAGCCTGTTGCACTCATTGATCACTCTAACTGTCAAAAAGTTTTTTCTAATATCTAATCTGTGTCTCCTCCCATTCAGTTTCATCCCATTGCTTCTAGTCTTTCCTTGTGCAAATGAGAATAAAGTTGATCCTTCTACAATGTGACAGCCCTTTAGATATTTGTAGACAGCTATTAAGTCTCCTCTCAGTCTTCTCTTTTGCAAACTAAACATTCCCAAATCCTGCAACCTTTCCTCGTAAGACAGGGTTTGCAGACCGGTCACCATTCTGGTCGCTCTTTTCTGAACTTGCTCCAGTTTGTTGATGTCTTTTTTAAAATGTGGTGCTCCTCCTGGAGTGTACGGACTTCAGCCTCTGTCCTTTGGCTACCCAGAGCAACGGCAACGCCACCTGCAGGATGTCTTAATTGATGGATACAAAGTGTCAGGATTTAGAGACACAGAGGCATTTCTGACTATCGCTGACACCCGTGTGGTTCGACCCGAGGCAATTCACCAGGGTGCAGGAATTCCCATTGTCTTGGCGGGGGGGTGTCCGCAAATATATACAGCGAGCTTTGGTGCGTTTGGATTATGGTTTTGGAGAAAAACTGTGCTGGATTGGAGTTATGGGAGGACTTCCTGCAGATATCGTCCTTGGGAAAGACATTGGGGAGTTACAGTGTCATTTTGTGGGAGCAGTCACCCGACTACAGGCCCTTCAAGCACCACAACATCCGGACCCCACTGAGGAGCAATCTGTTTGGCCAGAAGGTCCGTGGGCCTCTCACTCTTCTGAAAGAACAATTGGAGGGAGATATCGCAGACATTGGAATGCCCATCATTCTCTACGTTCTAGAGTTTAGAGTTCAGAGATCGTCTCGCCCAGCTAGTGGCTAATGATCAACAGCAAATGGCCCAGTCCAGTCAAGAAACCTGGTATCACCGTAACGCCAGGACCCGGGAATTTATGGAAGGACATCAAGTGCTTATAATTATTGCAACCCCTGCCACTGTACAAGGAACTATAAACGATTGAGCAATGTGGACTATAGTGAGCAGGCCAGAGGTCTGTGTAGACCTCATGGCGTGCTCACTTATTATGAGGGGGGAGAGGTTGTGATGGTGTGATATGCTATATGGATATCATTTTGTGTATATTGCTATTTCACTGATTTGCATAGTGTTAATCTTGATGCCTTGTATGTCTGCAGCCTGACTTTTATCTATGACTCTTGATGATCCCCTGTAGTGTCATAATCCCCCAGGCACCTTTTGTCAAGTCTGGGAGGCCTGAAAAACCGCCCCAACCGGTTTGACTCTTCCTAGACATAATGAGGGGGCTGGGGAGGACAGGGGCTGGGCAAGTCAGTTGCTGTGTGCAGAGCTTGGTGTGAAGACAGGACTTCGGAGAGAAAGAAGAATATATGGAACATGTTATCACTGTCAGCTGGATATTGGACTCTCATCTCCCTGGACATGTTATACTGTTAATGAACTGCATTCAGATTCTGGACTATCTATTTTTTGTGGGGTGGACTGAATATGGACCTTTCATATTTTTGCCTAAATAAATGTCTTGGAATTGTTCACTCTCCTCTTGCTCTGTTGATTGTGTGATACCAGAGAAGGACCCCGTGACACTTATTAATTTCTTTATAATCAATACATGTCTGCATGGTTTAGTCGCTTTCTACAAAAACAAGGGTGCTCCAGCTGAAGAAGAAGGTTGAATGAAGCCTTTCTCTACATTTTCATCTAGATATTCCGTTAGTACTTTCAATTCCAGTTCAGAAAGATTACAATTTTGCTCAAATGAAATGGATGCTCCAGGAAGCAATTTAATGGGACAATCATAATAATGATGAGGAGGCAGCTGATCGACTTTTCTTCTTACTGCAGACCTCACTGAACTGTTGGTACTGCCTGCGGACTGCAGTACTTTACTCTGCCCTCAACAGGGCAGAGCCGTGCACCGGAGCCACGACGGGAAGCAAAGATGAGGATGTCATCACTACAAGATGGGAGGCGCCGGACCAGACTGCGACACCCATCAGACCAAGACCGGACCCGGACCGCCCCTAGGAGAATACAATATAACTCATTTTTCTTCTCTTTCAGGTTACATCGGGAGCTTATTTCAGCATTACAGAATGCTATAGTTAAGCCCCTGATGGCAGTGCCGGCAGCTGATAGTCCAAAAATGGGGTGACAGATTCCCTTTAAGGCTGATTGAGTAAAGGAGTAGTTAGGGTTGTTTCCAAATACTCACAGTCTTTCCTTTCTTCATACAGTGTGTCTCTGATTAATTTGTATGCATGATTGAATAAAGTCCTCTAATTTAGAGGACTTTATTCAATCATGCATCCAAATTAATTTATGATAATTTATCAGGGGTCTCAACACTTTCAAGTTCATCCATAATTAGCTCTGATAATTTCCATGTGGGTTCCATGATAAATTTCATGTGGGTTCTGTCACCCAGTGGTGGAATTTGGAGGTATATTCAGCTACAGAGCTCCGCCCTTGACGCAGATTATGCAATTTGTTTTCAGCTGTAGCACAACTATTTGGGCAATCAAACACTTGATCCATAGCAGTGATGAAGGAAACTAAGTCATTTAGGAGGTCAGAATTCTTTTCCACATAAAGTGAGGCCCATGCAAGAGCCTCATCAGTCAAGACTAGAGATTAATCATGAAAACACACTTTTTCCTATGATTGGTGAACGAAGAAAGTTGCATCTGGAAATAGATATGACATTGATTATAATGATAACGATCCCCATTGAACTTTGCGGGCAGCGACATACATGCGTTATATTCTGAACCTGAGTTGCGTAAATCCAGAAGTTGCCTTGGTAACTCAATAATTTCCTTTTGCTGACCCAACACCTGTGTTTCCAACTTAGAAAATTTTTCTTGGTATGTGACACCAAAATTCTGAAGTTCAACAACTTGTTGCCTCAGTTAGGCTGCAACAGACTCCATTTTGTGTGTGAGATTATTCTCTTATGGACTGACCTGAGCTGAAGTAGTGATATTGCAACCACTAGGGGCAGCACCGGGAGGTAGCAACATCAGGATATACATGGAGCAGCAGTGTAGTTGGGAGGATAAGCAGGAATCGTAGTCAGGATATAGCCAGAGGTCGGTACACGGAGCAGCAGTATAGTTGGGAGGATAAGCAGGTAGTGTAGTCAGGAGATAGCCAGAGGTCGGTACACAAAGCAGCAATAGGATCTTGAGGATAAGCAGCAGGAGGGAAGAATCAAGACTATGGGCTGGGAGCTCAATAATCTTGCAAGGAAAGAAGTGCAGTGCCAGGTTTAAGGGTGCTCAATCAGGAGATAACAGGGTTGAGCTAATCAGGAACTCGGAGTGGTGACAATCAAGAACTCAGGACGGAGTCAATCAGGAACCACACAGGTACTAGTATCAGGTTTAGGCTGGAATCACACTTAACATATAAAAAATCAGTCTGATTTTAACTGCCGAGAATCACATAAATGTTCCCTGAACAGTGATCCATATGTAATCCGTTTGCAATGCAAGGATGCAATTTCCATGCATCTAAGTACCCGTGTGACATCCGTATGGCATTCATATGGCATCTGTAAGGTGAGATTTTATAGCAGCCTTACAGAATATTCATCAAAACATATATACAGTGTATATATATATATATATATATATATATATATATATATATATATATAAATCCAACAATGTAGACCAGCTCACTCCTGTGAACAACCTGGAACCTCAGCTGACCTGGTTAACTCCGTTGTGCCCGGATCTGGATGTAGGAGTCCATCCATACAAATGTGAACAACGACAAAGCAAAGTCCAGCAATAACGTGAGCAATCCAGGATGCTGTTAAAAATTTTTTTCTTTTTATTCATAAATCCATTAAAATGCAATGGTCCAAGCAGTTCAAAACAGCAATAACGCAGGAAAGTCGTGCAGATAGGACTACGCGTTTCAGCGGTAGAACCCGCCTTCTTCACAGTCCAGAATCAGGATTGCTCACGTTATTGCTGGACTTTGCTTTGTCGTTGTTCATGTGTGTGTATATATATATATATATATATATATATATATATATGTTTTTATATTTCATACAGAGCTAGATAGCAGAATAGCCGTTAATTCATTTGTCGGCTTCTGTAAAATCATTGCAGAGAAACTATACTTCTTGGATATAGGTCAGACGCCTCTTACACAGCCAAACCAGATCTCACACTTTGCACTGACGAGGGGCTTTGCCCCAAAACACAGTGTCTGCAAACTGAGATTCTGGTTTGGCTTTTATCCTAAGTCATGTGACAAGGCTTGTTAAAGAGTCGACATTGACTTTTGGGTTTGCTACTTCCAATAGGTGGCACTAGAGTTCTAGTCCTCTTCCTCTCTGAAGATAACATTTGTGAATTCATTTCAAATAAAAGCCTTTTTTAATAAAGTGCTGGATTATCTACCGTCCTTTGGATTGCTTCTGGATTGCCTATATTGTAAACTCTCTATTTTGCACTTAAGCAAAATGTCTAAAATGAATAATATGGAGTACCTGGATGGAACAACAGTCGTCCTGATATGTGAACTTTGAATTTTTGTTAAATATTATTTTGAATCTTCTTATGATCACTGTATTCTCAGAAAGAAGTATGCTTCTTCTTCCAATGACAATACATGCCTTCCTCTTTCAGCTTACCAAAGGATGGAGATGAGAGAGAACATTTACTGTGCGCTGACTCATTACATTCTGACATGGAATCTAACATGAGGCAAAGTCCAGATACACTCTGCATATAATGCTACTTGGCCTGAAAAGTGAAGCGACGTGTAAATACGAAGATCAATAGGTACATTTGCCTGAGAAACCAGTTAATGTTGAACTCTAAAGCAAGAATAAGCTTAAAGAGAAACTGTCATCATGGTTATGCATGTTAAACTAAAGGTATGGCCATAATGGGGCTGATATACTGATTTAATACTTACTGTACTTTCAGTGAAAAAAATTGTAGCCAGGTTTTTATAAAATCATCATTATAAGCTTTGGTTTCCATGCCTCAGGGAAGGCTTGTGGGGTGGGACTGTGGGTAGGGTCTTCGGCGCTGCCATGGCCCCTCTGCTGCAGTACCTTCTTCCATATTTAATTTGTGCACCTGCATCTTTCTAGCCATGGGTGGCGCTTACGCAGATTAATCTCTAGATAGGTTGCAATAAAATGGGTCAGAAATGGTGCATGCACCGATTGATCTTCTGGCAGTCTTTGGGAAACTGGCGCCAGTGGCAACACATGCTGAGATTGAGATCTCTGCTCATCATTGAGCCTACCCACAGTCCCACCCCACAAGCCCGCCCCGATGCACGTAGACCAAAACATCTAATGATTATTTTATAAAAACCAGGCTACAGAAATCATCACTGAAAGTATGTATTAACCCCTTTCTGACATCTGACATATTATTCCGTCCATGTGACCTGGACCAATTTGACCATGGACGAAATATTATTTCATAGCGATCGGCTGCACACACAGTGGTTGTGTGGGCGATTGCCGTCGCTGGGTGTCAGCTGATTCTGACAGCTGACATCCAACATTAGGTGCCAGGAGCAGTCACGCACAGCTCCCGCCACATTAACCCTCAAAATGCTGCGATCTAACACGATTGTGACGAGCGTCAGTTTACGCTGAATCGTTTTTCTTTAGAGAGTGGACCCTCTGGGCCGTGGCACCCACCTAGGGCGAGTTGACCTTGTGAGAAGCCACCAGGGAGTGTCAGGGGCAAGACCAAGGGGGTGAGCCACCCCGACAGCTGGGACCAGACAGCCGGCTCACGGAAGCAAGACAAGGCGAGACAAGATGTAAGTTCAAGATAACTTCATTATGGAACAGTTCAGGGTAACAACAGGTGCAAAACATAAACACACAGGGAACACATAGCAAGTTGTGTGCGTGGGCACGCCAAGGTCCATAGCATGGTAAGTGCCAGGTGGCACGCCTGGGTACAGGCAAAGGCACAAATGGCATCGGAATCCGGACAGCTGGCAACAATCGACATGATCAGGGCATCAGGCTGCGGACATCAGCGCCGGACATCAGGCCGCAGTCATCAGACTTACGATCTCTGGCAGCGATCGGCAGGTTCCGGGTATCCGGCAGGCAAATCAGGGTTCAGGAAAGGAGGCAGGACAGATCTCCAGGCATGGCGCATTTTAGGGAACACTCCGAGGTCCAAGGCAGGATTCCAGGCAGGGTGCATGCTAGGGGCACACCAGGGTCCAGGGCAAGGTGCAAGGCAGGGTGCGTGTGTAGGGGACATGCCAGGGTTCAAAGCAAGGTGCGTGTGTAGGGGACACGCCAGGGTTCAAAGTTCAACAAACAATACAGGGTGCATGTGTAGAGACATGCCAAGGCACAAGGTACAAGGCAGAGTCCTGCGCGAGCAGAGACACGCCAGGGTCAGGTTCAAGGCAGAGTCCTGCACGTGCAGAGGGTATGCCAGGGTCAGAGTTCAAGACAGAGTCCTGCGCGTATAGAGAGACACGCCAGCGTCAGGGTTAAAAGCGGAGTCCTGCGCGTGCAGAGGGCACGTCAGGGACAGAGTACAGGCAAGGACCCGTACGTGCGAGAGGGCACGACAGGGTACATGTCAAGACCTGTGCGTACTTTTACAGAAGCACGGGGGGGTATGCCACGGGGCAGGCAAGGGCCTGCACATGCTAAGAGAATCACAGAGAGCACAGTGCAGAGACAGCGTGAGTGCAAAGATGCACAGAGGGCATGGCTGGGGCACTGGCTAGCTGGACGGGCTGCAGTACAAACAGGCGGGTAAAACTCCAGCGAATGCGACTGGGGCATAGCAGGCGACATAGCTGTCACTGACTGACGAGCACGGCTGAGGCACAAGCAGGCAGGCACAGCTAGGGCTGGCACGGCTGAGGCACAAACAGGAGGCTAGGAAGGCCAGGTGCATGCAAAGGGCACACGAAGCAACAAAGCAAGACAAGAAACCAGGCAGAGCTTAGGCAGAGTACGGAACCAGGAACGGAAGCATAGGCAGAAACACGGAGTAAGAACAGAGCTAGCAGTGGAGTGTAGGCCCGAAGCCCAGAGCCGGGCCAAGGCAGAGCCTTGGGACTAGCCTAGAAACGTGCAAAAGAGCACAATAGGAAAGAGTCTAGCAGCGGAGCATAGGCCGAAGCCCAGAGCCGGGCCAAGGCAGAGCCTTGGGACTAGACATGGAAAAAAGCACCAAAAGTAAGAGAGGAGGAATGGTGCGTGTGCCAGAGAACACTACAGAGCACCATAGGAGACAGCGAGGCAGAGCAAGCAAAGACAGAGACGATATGGAGGAACAAGGCAGAGCAAGGCACGGTACGGAACAAGGAACTGAAGCTAGACTGAAGCACAGAACGGAATCAGAGCAAGGAAGGACTACAAGGCAAAGCAGAGCAGAGACACAACATGGCACGAAGGACAAGCACTAGACAAGGCACGGACAAGAGACGGAGTACAAGCACGGAGCGTGTGCAGAGACGCACGACAGGGAATAGAGGGAGCGACCCAGCAGACCAAGCAGCAATGTAGGGAAGCAACACAATACTCAGGCCTTGATCATAGGGAGGGGCGGTCTGATAAAGCACCATAGCACCAGTACTTCCGGGTCAGGACCAGGGAGGGACTTTGGGTTGGGATCCTCCAGGATCACAGAGAGCAGTTACATGATCAGGGATTCCAGGCATGCAGAGATGATTGCAGAACCAGACAGTGCTGGAACCTAGGAAAGGTCACATGATCAGGGGTTCCAAACATGCAGAGACGATTGCAGAACCAGACAGTGCTGGAACATAGAAAGGACACATGATCAGGGGTTCTTGGAACACAGAGATGATCACAGAAGGCAGAGCAGAAACGCAGGCATCTTGCAGCCCAACAGTCATGGGGTAAGTCTGCACACTACTCACATGCAGGATAGCAGACATGAGATGCGCGTGCACACCGCTTCAGGGGTCATGAGGCAAATCAGACATGGCGGACAAGACAGACATGGCGAGCATGACAACGATCACATCATTCCGGAAGCTGGCACAGGGTTGACAGGCCTTCTGCCTTTGAATCGGTGACCCCTCGGCATGATCGTTGCCATGGTGACCTGATGTCATCATGACAACATCCGGGTCACCAGACCTAGCAAACAAGTTATTAATTATTTTTTTCTATAAAATAGTTTTTATTGTATAAAAGCGCCAAAACATAAAAAAAGATGTAAATGACTTATTGTTGTAATCGTACTGACCTGAAGAATAAAACTGCTCTACCACACGTGGAACGGTATAGACGTCTCCTCCCCAAAAGAAATTGATGAATTCCTGGTTTTCGTTCATTCTGTCTCCCAAAAACCAGAACAGAAAGTGATCAAAAAATGTCATATGCCCGAAAATGCCATAGAAGCTGTCAGCACCAATAAAAACGTCAAATCATCCTGCAAAAAACATGACCTCAAATGACTCTGTGGACCAAAATATGGAAAAATTATAGCTCTCAAAATGTGGTGATGCAAAAACTATTTTTTGCAATAAAAAGCATCTTTTAGTGTGTGACAGCTTCCTGTCACTGATGTGGTTTGCGGAACCACTGTGCCATGAACCGCGGAGAGCCAGGGGAGGTAACTAAACGAACACCAGACTGTTCGCTAGAGCCTCTGATGATGAGGTTAGACTTGGCTCCTGATTAACACGAGGTGCCACTCCAGGACAGACCAACGGTCGCGCAGCAGCTGGACCCAGAAGGACAGACTGAATGGAGCAGCAGACAGGATTTGCATCTGAGTGCAGCAAGCAGGATTCACATCTGAGTGCAGCAAGCAGGATTTGCATCTGAGTGTAGCAAGCAGGATTTGTACTTAGAGTGCAGCAGGCAAGATTTGGATAGGAGTGCAGCAAGCAGGATATTCATCTGAGTGCAGCAATCAGGATTTGCTTCTGAATGCAATAAGCAGGATTTGTACTTAGAGTGCAGCAGGTAGGATTGCATCTGAGTGCAGCAAGCAGGATTTGCACTTGAGTGCAGCAAACAGGACTTGCACTGGTATGCGACCTTACACAGCATAGACTGTAAACAGGAACGTTGCTCAGGCACATCCCCAGTGGGGAGAAAGCAATATAAACGTAATGTCCCACATCCATTGGCTGGGGAGGAAATAGCAAGTGTACGTGATTGCCCTTTAAGAGGGCGGGAGCACACGCGCGCATGCCCTAAGGACATGGATAGAGGACTGGTTGGAAGCATACATGGGGAAAGGAATAACTGTGTGCTGCATGGGTGAGTGAAGAGACACGCTGGAGATCCTGCCTGCCAGAGCAGGACTCCGGCGTGGTGCTAACACATCCAAACATAAAAACCCGCTATAATGCCTCTTTCACACGTCCTGATATTTCCTATACTGGAGATGTCTGTGTCCGTGTGTGTAATACTTGCGGCACATGTGGGGCATGCGTGTGCCGCATCAGTGCCACACGGACTGGCGCTAGGGAAGAGGCGATGCAGTAAGCACTGTTCCCTGGCGACGAGTGCTGAACGCGGCTCTCATCATTCTCCCCTGCATTGCCTGTGATTGACGCGAGCAGGGTATAATGATGATAGTTAGGCCTCTTTCACACATCCGGATTTCGCCTTCAGGCAAGATCCGGCTATTTTAACTGAAACCGGATCCGGCGAAATGCAATGTCGGATCAGGTTTTCCCCCCATTGACTTGCATTAGCGCCGGATCGCGCCGGACGGCCATGCGTTTTGTCCGGTTTTCGCCGGATCCGGCAAAGTGTCACCTTTGTCACCATCTGCACCTTCCCTGCCTTCCCACACATTCGACCCATCTGTCCCATCCACCAGCGCAGGAGCATCGTGGCCGCCTACATTACATGAAGCTGCTGGTGAGGAGATCGCTTTCCCTTTACCCCACCCTTCTGCCCCTGCCACCTCTAGTACACCTGCGGGTACTGGGCGGCAGCGGCAGAGGGGTCAGGAAAAGAGTTATGCGCCAGAGTTCTTGCGAAATCTGAATGCATCTTTTCAGAACTGTCTAAAAGTCTTGTCACAGCAAATCGCCGCAGGCTTTCAGCAGCTCAACTCCAGCATTCTGGAGTTGAAGACACTTCTGCAAACCATGCATTGAGAAGCAAGATCTTCGCCAAACCATACCTTTTTCAGGTCTGTTGTGGAGCGCATGGAAACGCTCTCTCCTAGCCAGCAGATGCATGTAATGCATTCGTGCCATGGTGCTCTACTGCAAGTTACCTCCCAACCTCCTCCTCCCTTCCCTGTAGTTCCTCCACCTGCACCCCCTCCAGCCACTGTCCCTCCTCCCCCTCCTATTACATACCAGCCACCTCCCCAGTTCCACCAACCTCCCCAGTACCAGCAACCACCCCAGTACCAGCCATTTCCCCACTTCCAGCAACCTGCCCCGTACCAAACTCCTTCCCCGTACCAAACTACTTCCCCATACCACTTTCCATCCACATTATCTGCTCCTACAGTCCCTGCCCAACCCTCCACTCCACCACCCACCACCTGTTCTGCCTCCCACATCTCCACCCATTCTCTATATTTTTCCACACCTTCACCTCTAAGGCTGGAGTCACACTAACCTGCGCAAAATACGCTCCGTATTTTACATGCGTAATACGGATCAATGACCACTAAATAGTGGTCCGTAGGTCATCCGTAAGCAAGGTGAGGTCGCGTATTTTGCGCATGTGTGTATCCGTATGTAATCCGTATGCAATCCGTATGGCGAGATTTTCTCGCAGCCTTGCAAAATGGACATTTAACGGTTTTGAGGCCTGCAAACAATTTAAATCATTAGCCTGCACCCTATTTAGACACTCAGAAACAGGTGGCTGCCTACATTCTGTACATTTGTCACCTTGCTTTCACGAGGTGTGTTGGTGTTCTTTGTGCAGCATGGCAGAGGGTCTGACATTCAATACAACCGAGCAGGTTCTCTTTACCTGGCTTTTGTTACGGCGCTTTGGCCAACCATATCCTGTGATAGTGGATCCGCGGAGGAGGAGACGCATGTGGGTACATCCACTTTTGAGGCAACGACTCACAAGAGGTCATTTTCACCGCCTCTATTCGTCTCTGGGGGAGCATCCGGAGAAATTTTACCAGTACTGTCGAATGAGCATTTCCACATTTGATCGCCTCTTGGAGACAGTGCGCCCTGGGATCACCTTTCAGGACACTAGGATGCGCAAAGCCATATCTGCAGAGGAGCGACTTCTACTCACAATACGGTATGTACTACACAACCACATTCTCTATGTTCATAATGTGTGTGTTAATTTATGTTTTTTGGCCTTCTTGGACAAAGTTTAATACCCTCATCTTACTCAAAATATGTTTCACCTGACACAGCAGAATGTTACATCTAATATGTACTGCATATCACTTAGTCATTGTGCCACCAAATATGTGTGTGTTGTTCTCTCTCATTTCCTACCAAGTTTGGTCGGCATGTAACTGATTTTTTTTTACTTTAGCCATTCTAACCTGTACTATTTCTGTTGTTCTACAGCTTCCTGTCCACTGGCCTGTCTTATGCCGCCCTCCACCATGAGTTTCTCATTGGAAAGTCAACCATTTCAGGCATAGTGAGGTCTACATGTGCAGAAATCTGGACAAGACTCCATCAGGTGGTCCTACCCGAGCCCAGGATGGAAGACTGGTTAAGGATTTCAAGGGACTTTGAGGAGGACTGCCAGTTTCCAAATTGTATTGGGGCCCTGGATGGCAAACATGTCAGGGTGCGTAAGCCGCCGAACTCAGGCTCCCAATTCTTCAATTATAAGCAATACTTTTCTGTTGTATTGTTGGCTCTGGTAGACCCTCAATACAAGTTTATAATTGTTGACATTGGGGCCTATGGAAGGACGGGAGACTCTAGAGTCTTCAATACTTCCATAATGGGTCGGCGGCTACGCACCAACCAGTTGGATCTACCACCACCACGCCAGCTACCAGGCTCCCCCGAACAATCAGTTCCTTATGTCCTTGTGGCAGATGAGGCCTTTCAGTTATCACGTAATGTCATGAGGCCATATCCCCGGCGCAACCTTGACCACAGGCGCAGAATTTTTAACTTGCGCCTATCACGTGCTAGGCGACTGGTGGAGTGTTCCTTTGGGATTCTTTGTGCCAAATGGCGGGTACTCCAGTCTGCCATTCAGTTGAGTGAGCAAAATGTGAATGAAGTTGTCAAAGCCTGTGTTGTTCTGCATAACTTCACCAGGATACATGATTGTTCCTCCTCTGATGGTGTTGTGCGTAGGCCGGACAATGTGCGCAGGGTGAGACCACCTATCATCCCTCAACGTAGACCGCTCTCTGGCCTCAAAGTGCGTGATATATTCACGAATTACTTTATCTCACCTGAGGGGGCAACTTCTTGGCAAGAGAATGCTGTGTCTATGTTATAATTTGTTTTTTTAAAAGTGTGTCTAAATATATATTACTCAAGACTTTTTATGATTCTATGAGTGTTTCTTTGCATTGGTTGGTGTCTGTTAGTATGTTGTGAGGGATAGTGAAAAATCACACAGAGACGTTAACTAGAGTAGACACATTTTTAGTTTTGCCTTTTTTTTTTTGTTTTGCTTAAAGGCAAACATAATTTTGCCATAACACAAATTTGGCAATGGCCAAAATGACCCTTTGTGCCTTCTTTAACTTGGTGTAACATTAACATTACAGAAAAAAACTGCAACAAACATTATGCAATAACAACATTGCTGCATGCCTACATTAACCTTGATTAGGCAACAAAGGGTGAGCTCCATCACCTAAATAAAGTCAATAAGATAACACTCACATTTCCTCATAATGTTTTCCAATCATAGAATGATTCCACCATGACAGGCAAGGCTACCTCACATCTTTCACACAGATATTACCTGTCTGTAGAACAGACAATATTTAAGCATGCTATACTGGAAAGGATGAAAATACAAAACTCACTTGTTAAGACATAGAGAGAGCGTGATATTGTGAATGCTGGTCGCCTCAAATTGGTTTACTAGAGATTGCTAATAACAAAGTTGACTACTTAACTAAAGGCAAGCACGCCTTTCCTATGCATTAGCAAGTGATTAGTGTATTTTCATCCTTTCATGTAACAGTATAGCGCATTTAAATACTCTCTTTTATACACACATGTAATATCTGTGTGAAAGGCGTGAGGTAGCGTTGCCTGTCATGATGGATTGTTTCATATGTTTGGAAAACATTGTTTAAAAATGTGAGTGTTAAATTATGTTCTAAATGTTGGTGAAGGAGAACACCTGTTTTTTTGTCTAGATTAGAAGCACCAGTTACATGTAACTGGACATCTCCAAATTTTTGATTCATAAATCCTCATATGTAGGGGAAGGGGAACGGGGAGGAACAGCCTGTGGGTGCTGCTGGACATTGTGGGCAACATCGCCCTGTGTGGGGCCATACTGATGCCCATGATGCTGTTGTTGTCCAGCCTCCTGGGCCTGTTGGTGATACTGGCCAGAGTAATGATGATGGTGAGGGGCTTCTTGTTGGCTATGGTAGGCCCGTGGCTCATACCCACCAAGATAGCCAGATCGTCCCCAACCAGGTTGGGACCAGCCTCCAACACTGGGTGGGTACAAGTGGCCATATTGGTGGGGTTGGCTTGAGGAAGACATTTGGGGCTGTGGAATAGAAGGATGGGTAGGGGGAGGAAGGGCTTGAGGTGTTGGCCCACGTATTAGGGGCTGTTCAGACCCTGCTTGAGCAAACATCTGTGTGGATGGTCTCATGCGCATTAAATTTCTTGGTGAGAGCTGCCACCTCTCCAGAAATTCAAACACCTCATATGGGGTATTGGGGGGGTGCTTGCATCAAGCAGGATCTGAATACATCCCCTAATACGGAGCCTGACCTCACGGGTAAGGGCACAGAGATAAAGGGTGAGGCTACGTGCATAGGCCTCCTCACCATCATCTGTAGTGACTCTGGACAAGTAATTCAGCACCCCAGTGTCCACATTGGTCCTGCTCTCTTGAATGGTGACCTGGCGCCTTCTTCTTATTCGCCGTGATGCTAGAGCAGCCTGTGGGGAGGGCCTGATCTGGGCAGTTGGGCTGCTGCTCAAGTTGCCCAGCTCTTCCAGGATGGGTGAGGTTGCAGCTGCAGACTGTCCTGGTGGTGTGTTGTGTAGGGCAGCCATTGTGTGTTCTGGTGATGCCTCCTCTTCAGCCATCCTTCTTGTAGGGGGAGAAGATGGGCCAGCCACCTCATCCCCTACAGGATCTATAATGGGCTCTGCCTCTGAGGCCGTTCCTCCATCCGTAAGGTTGGATTGAGTTCTGTTATGAAATAGAACAGAGGCAAAAATACATCAATATTTTTGTCCCTGTAAAGTATTTGTGTAATGTTTTTGTGTCATGTGGTGTAAGGTATGTACTTACGGTCTCAGAGCCAGAATTGGGGCGAGGAAGTTCAGCCGGTCATAGTAGATATATTTGCACTTTACATGGCCAGCATCCCCACTCCTGGACCGCTGCTGGCGTTCCCGGCGGTAGTGGTCCCGGATGCTTCTCCACCGTTTCATCACATCTTCCACTGCAATGTGACAGGAAAGATTGTCAAAATCACATATTTGAGAGGTCACATTTTCAAACAGTAGTCTAGGCATGGGGCCTTATGGGGTGTGCGTTCTACCCATGGTGGCATATGTAATTGGGCCGATACCCAGGGTCTCATTAGCTCCCCTGAAACTCATTTTAGTGGCTAGGAGGATGAGGAGCTTGTGGCCTAACCCCTAATTATGGCTGTGTGAAGCCACGTGTCACATCCTAATGTAACGGCCTCATGAGGCTAATAAAAGTACATGCACAGGAAGGGGGGGGGCTGATTGTAGAGTCATTTTATAGCGCGCGCTAACGTTAATTATATTTTTATGGTTGCACTTACGAATTTTATGCTGCTCATCACGTGGTCTGTCACCAAAGTCATGGTACATCTGGCGACAGATGCGCCTCCATGACGCCTCCTTTCTTGTGCGGTTCGCATAGTTTGCATCGCGTGGGTCCCATATTTCTGGACGCTCCTGCACCAGCACAATGAGCATCTCAACATTAATATAAGTGGACGCCATGCTGCTGCTGTACTCCGTGGAGGCTGACTTCCTGGATGTCTGGAGCGCTTTTTGAGCTCATTTGCATGTCTACGCTTCCTGATGATGGATTGGCCCATTTCCTGTTCACCAGCCAAAAGACCTGCGTATTGCTCGCAGGTCACACGTGTGTTCCGTGTGTAATGCGTATTTTTTGCGCACCCATAGACTTGCATTGGCGTACTACGGGCGTAGTACGCTGACAATCGCAGCATGCTGCGAGTGGCACGGAGCGTAGGATACGGAGGAGAAATATACGCCTGGTGCGAGTGACCCCATAGAGAATCATTTGTCCGTGTCTAATGCGTGCTTTTAGCGCCTCTCACTCTCCCGTATTCCTCGCCAATGTGATTCCAGCCTAACTGTTCCTTCCCCACCACGATCCCAGTCCTCTCTCCACACTCCCTGTGTCGAAGTGTCCTGCAGCCCCTCCAGCAGTATTTCCGCCCCACAATACACAAACTTGTAATGTTGTGTTCAATAAAAAGGACCAATGTTGGTGTTTCTAAGCTTTATTCTAAAAGTTTTATAAATTTTCTAAACATTTTAATAAAAAAAAAATAAAAAAATGTATCAATAAAAGTTAAATTATTGTTTTACAATGGTTGTCTGTGATTTATTTCTGTGGCGATATATGGTATACCAAAAGGTTTAATACAGGGTATTTAAAAGGTTGAAAGGTATAATACAGGGTACTTTAAAGGTAAAAAGGTATTCAAAACCAGGTATATAACTGTGGGAAAAAGGTAACAACATTTTACCTTTTTGCCACAGTTGTGTTCCTGGTTGTGTTTTAAGCAAAGTATTTCACCTAAAAAGTTGTGTTTATTGTTGGTGATTTCCTAATAATGTACACGACTTTTGTTAAAAGGTGAAATACTTTGAATAAAACACAACCAGGTACACACCTGTGGCCAAAAGGTAAAAATATTTAAACCACGACAACATAGCCAAGTTTGGTTGGCAAAGGTATACTGTTGGTGCAGAAGGTACCCAACTTTGGTTAAGGGCAGAAATTTTTCACACTCTGTCATCCTGCCAGTGTATTCTTCCTTGAGGTGACAAAAAGTATTGTGCAAAATTGTCCCTCATTACTGAAACCGTTACAGAACTTCTAGTGGTAATGTTCTGGTAATCTTGCAAGGTGGTTTCTCCAGAGGTATCCTCAATGGAAATGGGTTCCTTGCAGATAACAAAATTGTGGAGTACCACGCAAGCTTTGATCACCTCGTCCACAGTTTCAGTCTTGAGGTTGATCGCAGTCAATAGGACCCTCCATTTGGCTGTCAGAATACCAAAGGCACATTCCACCATTCTTCTTGCTCTTGTGAGGCGGTAATTAAATATGCGTTTTGTTCTTGACAATCCTCTGCTAGAGTACGGTTTCAAAAGGTGTTCTGACAGCTGGAAGGCTTCATCCCCTACACAGACAAATGGCATAGGTGGGCCAGATGTTAGCGGCAGCAGTCTAGGGGGTGGGAACTGGAAGGTGTTTCCATACAGTTTACGCCCCATGGAAGACAGTTTGAAAACTTGAGAGTCATTTGCGTGGCCATAGGCCCCGATATCAACTGCAATAAATTTATACTCCGCGTCAGCGATTGTCATGAGGACAATGGAAAATATTTCTTGTAATTGAAAAATTCCGATCCGGATCCTGATGGCTTAACAATGCGGATATGTTTCCCATCCACAGCGCCCAAGCAATTGGGAAACTGACATGTCTGTTGAAACTTGTCAGCTATTTCAATCCACCTCTCTGTTGTGGGCTCGGGTAAGAACTCATCAAGTAAACAGTCCCACAGCGCACGGCATGTGTACTTCACAATTCCAGATATGGTGGAAATCCCAAGTCTGTACTGGAAATGGAGTGACGAAAGGGATTCTCCAGTTGCAAGGAATCTGGGGGGAATTTAAAAAAATTATTAGTTCCAAATCACAGCATACATACCAAAATACAGCTATAACAATTGGAGATACAAAGTACCACCAACAACATTGCAGTGAAAGTATGCTCTGATGCAATCAGATCCAATAAATGTGTCTTACCTTAGAGTCACCATCAGACGCTCTGTCGGTGAAATGGAGAAACGGCAATAGGTGTCGGATTTTCTTATGCGGTGTGCTATACGCTCCACCAAGTAATCAAAATTCTCCATTTTCATCCGAACATATGCGAAAAATTTCTCCGGGTTTCGTCTAAGGTCCATGCAGAGTGTAGAATAGACCCCACGCATCATTGTCTTGGCTTTGATGGGGTGGATCCACAAACGGCGTCGACGATGCATGATGTGCTGCTGTCTCGGTCTCTCCTTCTCCAGAACTATCACCCTCAAACGATTTGCCTCTGCTGTAAAATCCACCAAGTTCTTCAAAATATTTCCAATCACAACATCCATCTTCACCAGTCAATTGCTCTTCTCTCCAACCTGCACTTTCTCCTCTACAACCTGAAAAAGATGGGCTGTAGGAACACGGTATATGTAGGTTTTCAGTAGCCAATCCCGTTCAAAAGCCCACCAAGGGGCTGGATTTTTAAAAACCGGATCCGGCGTATCCGTCGAAAACCAGTTGAAACGGATGAGACTGATCCGTTTTTTGGTCGAATACGCATGACGGATCCGGCAGAAAACCGGATCCGGCACATCCGGTTTTACATAACATTTGCCGGATCCGGCGCTCCGGAATGACACCGGATTGCGCCTTACGGCGAAAAACTGAAGTGTGAAAGTAGCCTTACATTTAAGTGATAAAAGAGACGCTGTTTTTTTTTAAAATGATTTAAATAAATCATTTTAAAAAATGTCGTGAGGTTCCCCCCATTTTTGACAACCAGCCTTGCTAAAGCTCACAGCTGGGGGCTGGTATTCTCAGGCTGGTAAGGGGCCATGGATATTGACCCCCCACAGCCTAAAAATAGCTGCCCAGAAAAGGCAAATCTATTAGATGCGCCAGTTCTGGTGCTTTGCCTGGCTCTCATCGTTGATGAAAGCCGTGTTCAGCACCTGGCTCCAGTGAACAGCGCTTACTGTATCACTTCTTTCTCGGCACCGATGCGTGTCACACGGATGACATCATGTGTGTTATGCGTATGCACGTGTTTGGGATGCTTTGTGGCCCGTGCTAATATTTTAAAACGGACATGTCAGCGTGTTTTGCCCACAGACACACGGTCCGTGGAAACAAACTGACATGGTCACAGACCCATTCACTTGAATAGGCATATAGTGCTCCATTCCTCCTGAGTCTCTATGTATGGCTAAGTAGTACTGCACAACCACATAAGGGGTTTTGCCACGTGCAGTAGAAATTGTGGACAAATTTTGGTGCCATTTTTACTCACTTCTTGTGTGAAAATGTAAAATCTTTGTCGAAAACAAAATTTTTGTGGTAAAAATGTAGTTATTTTGTCTTCACTGCCCAATGGTATAAAATTCTGTGATACACCTATGGTGACAATATGATCATTGCACGCCTAGATGAATTCATTGAGAGGTGTAGTTCGTAAAATGGGGTCACTTATAAGGGGTTCTACTGTTCTGGCACCTCATGGGCTGTCCCAGTGGGTCATGGCACCTGCATACCATAACAGTAAAATCTGGCGCTTCTTCCCTTCTGAGCGCTGCCATGCACCCAAACAGTGGTTTACCCCCCTATTTGGGGTATCAGCATACTCAGGACAAATTGCAAAATAACTTTTGGGGTGTAATTTCTCCTGTTACCCTTGGGAAAATAAAAAATTGGGGGTGAAAAGATCATTTTTGAGGAAAAAATATGATTTTTTTTTTACGGCTCTACGTTATAAACTTGTGTGAAGCACTTGGGGGTTCAAAGTGCTCATCCCACTTCTAGATAAGTTCCTTGGGGGTCCAGTTTCCAAAATGGTGTCAATTGTGGGGGGTTTCCACTGTTTACGCACATCAGTGGCTCTCCAAACGCAATATGGCGTCCGATCTCAATTCCAGTCAATCTTGCATTGAAAAAGCCAAACGGTGCTCCTTCCCTTCCAAGCTCTGCCATGCGCCCAAACAGTGGTTTACCCCCACATATGTGGTATCAGCATACTCAGGACAAATTGCACCACAACTTTGGGGTCCAATTTCTTCTATTTCCCTTGGAAAAATAAAACATTGGGTGTGAAAATCTAATTTTTGTGGAAAAAATATAATTTTTTATTTTCATGGTTCTAAGTTATAAACTTCTATGAAGCACTAGAGGGGTTCAAAGTGCTCACCACACATCTAGATAAGTTCCTTGGAGGCTTTAGTTTCCAAAATGGTGTCACTTGTGGGGGGTTTCCATTGTTTAGGCACATCAGGGGCTCTCCAAACGCGACATGGTGTCCGATCTCAATTCCAGCCAATTATGCATTGAAAAGTCAAACGGCACTCCTTCCCTTCCGAGCTCTTCCATGCGCTCAAACAGTGGTTTACCCGCACATATGGGGTATCAGCGTACTCAGGACAAATTTCACAGCTTTTGGGGGTCCAATTTCTCCTGTTACCCTTGGTAAAAGAAAAAAATTTGGATCTGAAGTAAAAAAATTTTTGTGAAAAAGTTTAAATGTTCATTTTTTTAAAACATTACAAAAATCCCAGTGAAGCACCTGAAGGCTTAATAAACATCTTGAATGTGGTTTTGAGCACTTTGAGGGGTGCAGTTTTTTGAATGGTGTCACTTTTGGGTACTTTCTATCATATAGACCCCTCAAAGTGATTTCAAATGTGATGGTGTCCCTAAAAAAAAATGGTGTTGTAAAAATGAGAAATCGCTGATTTAAGTTTCAACTCTTATAACTTCCTAACAAAAAAAAATGTTGGTTACAAAATTGTGCCGATGTAAATTAGACATGTGGGAAATGTTACTTATTAAGTTTTTTGGGTGCCATATCTCTGTGATTTAAGAGCATGAAAATTCAAAGTTGGAAAATTTTCAAAATTTTCAAAATTTTCTCCAAAATTCTTTAAAAAAAAAAAAACAACCCCAAGTTATGTCAAAGAAATTTTACCTCTATCATGAAGAGTACAATATGTCATGAAAAAACAGTCTCAGAATCACCGGGATCCATGGAAGCGTTCCAGAGTTATTACCTCATAAAGGGACAGTGGTCAGAATTGTAAAAATTGGCCAGTTCATTAACATGCAAACCACCCTTGGGGGTAAAGGGGTTAAATAAGTATACCAGCGCCATTGTGGCAATGCCTTTTTGTCATACACAAATTGTGCTATTTGGCTGAAAAAGTTGTGAAGGAATATAGCAAACACTACCCCATCCTTTCCCTGTAACTCACTGCTCTGATTAACTGGCTAGTGTGTACATACTTCGACTAATAGAAAAGGGGCCTGCCCCTTTAGTACACTGTCCTGACATACAGCAGTTTTATTAAGATACAGATGAGCTTTAATAAAAATTCTTATTTGAAAAAGGTCCGTTTACATTACAAAATTATGAATGAGCATTCCGAAGAATACTTGTTTCATGCTATTCTTGCAGTCTAAACTAACTTCTGATTCCTCAATGAGCTAGCAAAACGCTCGTTCATTGGTCGAAATGATATTTTGGTTTGCACGAAAAAATATCATTCTCGGCAGCTTATCAACCTATGTGAACAGGACATGTGCTGCTGAAAACAATATTATGTACTTTTGTGCATTATATCTATGAATTTGGCACTTGTCTAATAAAATCCAAGACTAAACTGATGTCAATGCTTTTTATTAAGGCGTAAACTTTTAAAAAAAATGTTTAATGTTAAGGTGGATTTGTCACCAGATCTCAAAATACAAACTGTATACATTATTAAACAAATCTCTTACACCTGATGAAATTGGTATACTTACTTTTAAAATCCATCTCAGAATGGCTGTATAATCCTGATATTAAGATGAGAATTTTTCAGTACACCTATACAGGGTGGGTCATTTCTATTGATACACCTAAATACAATGGGAATGGTTGGTGATATCAACTTCCTGTTTGTGGCACATTAGTATATGGGAGGGGGAAAACTTTTCAAGATGGGTGGGGACCATGGTTGTGAAGTATCCACAATCAATGATGGTTTCAGGAGCCATGTCATCTGCTGGTGTAGGTCTACTGTGTTTTATCACAACCAAAGTTAGCGCAGTCATCTACCAGGAAATTTTAGAGCACTTCACGCTTCCCTCTGCCGACAAGCTTTTTGGAGATGGAAATTTCATTCTCCAGCAGGAATTGGCACCTGGCCACACTGCCAAAAGTACCTATTCTGGTTTAAAAACAACAGTATCATTGTGCTTGATTGGTGAGCAAACTCGTCTGATCTTAACCGCATAGATTTGTCAAGAAGAAGATGAGAGACACCAGACCCAACAATGCAGATGAGCTGAAGGCTGCTATCAAAGCAACCTGGGCTTCCATAACACCTCAGCAGTGCCACAGACTGATCGCCTCCATGCCACGTCTCATTGATGCAGTAATTGATGCCAAAAGAAGCCCCGACCAAATATGGAGTGAAAATACATTTCAGTAGGCCAACATTTCAGATTTTAAAATCATTTTTTCAAGCTGGTGTTATAAAGTATTTTAATTTACTGAGATAATGACTTTTGGGTTTTCATTGGCTGTAAGCCATAACCATCAACATTAACAGAAATAAACACTTGAAATAGATCACTCTGTTTGTAATGACTCCATATAATATATAACTTTCACTTTTTGTATTAAAGAACTGAAATAAATTAACTTTTTGATGATATTCTAATTTTGTGAGATGCACCTGTAGACTGTTATCTATATATTGACTTCAAACTTATGTGTTTCTTTCTTTGGTTGGTCAACAGTCTGAAATATTGACTCTTCTTGTAGGTTGAGTTGATATTTGTAAATTGATGAATGGTTGTTATTTACCTTTTATATCAGCTCCTACAGTTTTTTGCAGTGTTATATTTGCAAGAGAGGGATGCAGGGTAACGGAGCAAAGATGCTTGTTAATATGTTGATTACACATTGTCCAGGGCAGCTATTTTGTTGATTTTCAAACATTCAAGGATAAACTATAAATAATCAAACAATGTGGGTTAACCTCATAACTAGAGTTGAGCGAAACGGGTCGAAAAATTTCAAAAGTCGCCGACTTTTAGCAAAGTCGGGTTTCATGAAACGAAACCCGACCCTAGGATGAGGTCGGCCACGAGGTCGGCGACTTACGCGCCAAAGTCGCGTTTCAAAAGTTTGTTTTGCGCTCTTTTTCAGCCAATCAGGATCCACGGACACTGTGGGCAACGTGATGACATAGGCAGGGGTCACCACCATCTTTCAGAAGGGCATGCAAGTGATTGGCTTGCTTTGGTGGGCGTCACAGGGGGTATAAAAGGACGTGCACGCCGACCACCATCTTACTTCTGCCGATCTCAGTATAGGGAGAGGTTGCTGCTGATTCTGTAGGGAGAGCGTTAGGCAGGGAAGAAGACAAAAAAACTGCTTCTGCTGCTAGCGATTTGGCCTGCACAACACACCAGTCACTGTGTGTGCAGTGCAAGGGGAGGCTATATAGTGGTGTATCAGTGGTGTTGGTTGTTGGGCTGCCTTCTAAGGCTTCCTGACATTCCTGCATTGCTGTTTACCCACTGCTCCGCAAACTGCTTTTTTAAAAGCAATCCCAATTTTTTTTTTTTGTCCTGAGAAGAAAAAAAAACTGCTTCTGCTGCTAGCAATTTGGCCTGCACAACACACCAGTCACTGTGTGTGCAGTGCAAGGGGAGGCTATATTGTGGTGTATCAGTGGTGTTGGTTGTTGGGCTGCCTTTTAAGGCTTCCTGACAGGCTGGCATTGCTGTTTACCCACTGCTCTGCAAACTGCTTTTTTAAAAGCAATCCAATCTCCCTTATCCTCTAGTCCCTTTTGTCACAGCTGTGCCATCGAGCCTGTGACATAGCGCTCAGATATCAGTGGGTCTCACACAATCTAAAAGTGTCCAGTGTCCAAAAGTGTGTGCAGAGATTCAAAATCTCCCTTATCCTCTAGTCACTTTGGTCACAGCTGTGCCATCGAGCCTGTCACATAGCGCTCAGATATTCATTGGGCCTCACAAAATCCAAAAGTGTCCAGTGTCCAAAAGTGTGTGCAGAGATTCAAAATCTCCCTTATCCTCTAGTCACTTTGGTCACAGCTGTGCCATCGAGCCTGTCACATAGCGCTCAGATATCAGTGGGCCTCACACAATCCAAAAGTGTCCAGTGTCCAAAAGTGTGTGCAGAGATTCAAAATCTCCCTTATCCTCTAGTCAATTTGGTCACAGCTGTGCCATCGAGCCTGTCACATAGCGCTCAGATATTCATTGGGCCTCACACAATCCAAAAGTGTCCAGTGTCCAAAAGTGTGTGCAGAGATTCAAAATCTCCCTTATCCTCTAGTCACTTTGGTCACAGCTGTGCCATCGAGCCTGTCACATAGCGCTCAGATATCAGTGGGCCTCACACAATCCAAAAGTGTCCAGTGTCCAAAAGTGTGTGCAGAGATTCAAAATCTCCCCTATCCTCTAGTCACTTTGGTCACAGCTGTGCCATCGAGCCTGTCACATAGCGCTCAGATATCAGTGGGTCTCACACAATCCAAAAGTGTCCAGTGTCCAAAAGTGTGTGCAGAGATTCAAAATCTCCCTTATCCTCTAGTCACTTTGGTCACAGCTGTGCCATCGAGCCTGTCACATAGCGCTCAGATATTCATTGGGCCTCACACAATCCAAAAGTGTCCAGTGTCCAAAAGTGTTTGCAGAGATTCAAAATCTCCCTTATCCTCTAGTCACTTTGGTCACAGCTGTGCCATCGAGCCTGTCACATAGCGCTCAGATATCAGTGGGCCTCACACAATCCAAAAGTGTCCAGTGTCCAAAAGTGTGTGCAGAGATTCAAAATCTCCCTTATCCTCTAGTCACTTTAGTCACAGCTGTGCCATCGAGCCTGTCACATAGCGCTCAGATATTCATTGGGCCTCACACAATCCAAAAGTGTCCAGTGTTCAAAAGTGTGTGCAGAGATTCAAAATCTCTCTTATCCTCTAGTCACTTTGGTCACAGCTGTGCCATCGAGCCTGTCACATAGCGCTCAGATATCAGTGGGCCTCACACAATCCAAAAGTGTCCAGTGTCCAAAAGTGTGTGCAGAGATTCAAAATCTCCCTTATCCTCTAGTCACTTTGGTCACAGCTGTGCCATCGAGCCTGTCACATAGCGCTCAGATATCAGTGGGCCTCACACAATCCAAAAGTGTCCAGTGTCCAAAAGTGTGTGCAGAGATTCAAAATCTCCCTTATCCTCTAGTCACTTTGGTTACAGCTGTGCCATCGAGCCTGTCACATAGCGCTCAGATATCAGTGGGCCTCACACAATCCAAAAGTGTCCAGTGTCCAAAAGTGTGTGCAGAGATTCAAAATCTCCCTTATCCTCTAGTCACTTTGGTCACAGCTGTGCCATCGAGCCTGTCACATAGCGCTCAGATATCAGTGGGCCTCACACAATCCAAAAATGTCCAGTGTCCAAAAGTGTGTGCAGAGATTCAAAATCTCCCTTATCCTCTAGTCACTTTGGTCACAGCTGTGCCATCGAGCCTGTCACATAGCGCTCAGATATTCATTGGGCCTCACACAATCCAAAAGTGTCCAGTGTCCAAAAGTGTGTGCAGAGATTCAAAATCTCCCTTATCCTCTAGTCACTTTGGTCACAGCTGTGCCATCGAGCCTGTCACATAGCGCTCAGATATCAGTGGGCCTCACACAATCCAAAAGTGTCCAGTGTCCAAAAGTGTGTGCAGAGATTCAAAATCTCCCTTATCCTCTAGTCACTTTGGTCACAGCTGTGCCATCGAGCCTGTCACATAGCGCTCAGATATTCATTGGGCCTCACACAATCCAAAAGTGTCCAGTGTCCAAAAGTATGTGCAGAGATTCAAAATCTCCCTTATCCTCTAGTCACTTTGGTCACAGCTGTGCCATCGAGCCTGTCACATAGCGCTCAGATATCAGTGGGCCTCACACAATCCAAAAGTGTCCAGTGTCCACAAGTGTCTGCAGAAATTCAAAATCTCCCCTGTCCTATAGACACCTTGTACCTTGTTTTACATTACTATATAGTTTGTTGGATTTTGTCTACATTTCTACCAAAAATGAGGAAGGCTGGTGGAAGAGGCCGTGGAATTGGGCGGGGGTTGGCAGCTGGTAATGATGGTGTTGGTGGTGGATCTGATGGTAGTGGCAAGAGCAAAATAGGACCGAATGCAGGAGGTGCTGACCCTGCGTCATCGTCTGGCTACATAAGGCCTCGAACGCTTAGTTTTCTAGGAGTTGGCAAACCGCTTTTAACGCCAGAGCATCAGGAAAAAGTTTTGTCTTACATTGCTGACTCAGCCTCCAGCTCTATCGCCTCCTCTTCTTCAGTTGTAAAAAGTAAAAGCACTGAGTCGTCATTGGAGGCTCATGTTCATGAACCACACCTTTCCTTGTGTCCTTCACCCCAACCAAGATTGAAGGATGACGCAGGCCATGCTACTGATTACTCCATGGAGCTGTTTTCACATACCATGCCTGGATTATCAAGTGAAATGGTGAATTACCCAGGCCAAGATGAATCTGACATGGAGTGCACTGATGCACAGCCGCTGATGGATGATTCTGCTGGTACATTCACTCAGAGCACTACATTGTCCTCGCAGTGTACAGAGCCAGATTCTGACCCTGATGAGACTCAGGTGCCCCTTCCCGCACACTATACCACCATACACGGTGACACAGAGGAAGGTGCACATGACATAGAAGAGGAGGTGATGGATGACCCAGTTGTTGACCCAGATTGGCATCCATTGGGGGAAGAGGGTGCTGCTTCCAATAGCTCAGATGAGGAGCATCCACAGCAGACATCGACATCGCAACAGCTGTTATCTGGCAGGCCCGGAGCACTCCAAAGACAGGTTCCAAACATCAAAAGAGTTGCTGGACAGCTTGTCCAGAGGGTCAAAAGATCACAGCGTGCTAGGCCGCAAAATGTCTGCCAAAGTAGGAAGAGTGCAGTGTGGCACTTTTTTGACCAAAATCCTCATGATCAGGCCAAGGTTATCTGTAAGAAGTGCGCAAAGATCTTTAGCCGAGGGAAAAATCTGAAAAATTTGAATACCAGTTGCATGCTTAGACATTTAACCAGCATGCACTTGCAAGCGTGGACACCACACCAAACCTCAAGTGCCACATGTGCAACTGATCACAACGAAGGTAGTCAGCAACGCTACATTGTTTCCCCCACTGTAAGCCCACCGGTTAGCACAGCAGCAAATGTTGAGGTGTCGTTGCAAGGCCACAGCAGTCAGGGAATCCCACTGTTATATCAACGAAAGACTGATTCTAGGCCATCAGAAAGAACACCAACTCCATCACCATCATCAACCCTCTCTCAGTCCGCCCTGTCCACCGCTACTTCCACCATATGCAGCTCTCAAGTCCAGCTCACCCTCCCAGACACTATGAGTAGGTCAAGAAAGTACTCAGTCTCTCATCCGCGTACACTGGGTTTGAACGCCCACATTGCCAAACTAATCTCGTTTGAGATGATGCCCTTTCGGTTGGTGGAAAGCACAGCTTTCCGCGAACTCATGGTCTATGCAGTACCACGCTATGACCTACCCAGTCGCCACTTCTTCTCTCGCAAAGCCATCCCAGCCCTCCACCATCATGTGAAAGACCGCATTGTCCATGCACTCAAGCAGTCAGTGAGCGGAAAGGTGCACCTCACAACTGATGCATGGTCCAGTCGGCATGGCCAGGGCCGTTACGTGTCCATCACTGCGCACTGGGTTAATGTGGTGGATGCAGGGTCCACAGGGGACAGCGGTGGTGGGACAGTGCTGCCTAGCCCACGGTATAGGAAACAGTTGGCTGTAGGCGTTCGACCCTCCTCCTCCTCCTCCAGAAGCGAAAGCTCGTCCACAGAGCGCAGTCGTACGAGCACTCCATCTGCAGCTGCCACTGTTGCACATGATGTGTCCCCCTATCGAGCAGCTAGTGGAAAGCGTCAGCAGGCTGTGTTGCAGATGATGTGTTTGGGCGACAGACACACCGCCGAGGTGCTGGCCGAGTACTTGAAGCGACAAACTGAGTCATGGCTGGGCAGTGTACATCTTGAGGCAGGCAAGGTAGTTAGTGATAACGGCCGTAATTTTGTGGCAGCCATAGCCCTTTCAAAACTCAGCCACATACCTTGCTTGGCTCACACCTTGAACCTGGTGGTGCAGTGCTTCCTCAAAAATTATCCGGAGTTAACAGCCCTGCTCCAGAAGGTGCGAAGACTGTGCGCGCACATCCGCCGGTCGCCTGTACACTCCGTTCGTATGCAGAAGCTGCAGCGATTGCTCCACCTTCCCAACCACCGCCTCATTATCGACATTGCAACAAGGTGGAACTCCACCCTGTACATGGAGGATCGGCTGTGCGAGCAGAGGCAGGCCATAATGCATTTGTGGGAGGATACACGGCCAGGCACTTTGAGAGCAGACATGGAGTTGACAGGTGTGCAGTGGTCGAAGCTGAAAGACCTCTGTAAAGTCCTTCAGTGTTTTGAGGAATGCACACGGCTGGTAAGCGCAGACGACGCCATCCTAAGCATGAGCATCCCACTTATGCGTCTGCTCATGCAAACTTTGACGCACCTTAAGGAGCAGGCGTCTGCAGCCAATGTTGATGAGGAGGAAGAGGAGGAGGGAATCCTTGATGACATTCAGCCATTGTCTACTCAGGGACCTCTCCTGGACGAGGTGGAGGAAGAAGAGGAGGAGGAGGATGATGATGGGGATGTTTACTTAGGGGAGGAGGATGCATCTCGTGGGGCAAGTGAAAATGTTGGCGTGGCAAGGTCTGGTACAGGGTTTGTGCGTGACTTGAGGGATGTGGATTTGCCAGAAAGTGCTCCTCCACCCAGCACTCGCAGTGCATCATTGACACCGGGAACATTGGCCCACATGTCAGATTATGCCTTGCGGATCCTAAAAAGGGACCCCCGCATTGCCAAAATGATGAACGATGACGACTACTGGTTGGCCAGCATCCTGGATCCACGCTATAAAGGCAAATTACAAAACATCATGCCACAGGAGAACCTTGACCTAATATTGGCTAATAAACAAGCAACTCTGGTAAATCGGTTGCTTGAGGCATTCCCAGCACACAGCAGCGGTGATGGTTCTCACACGAGCCGTACGGGCCGGGGGCAGCTTGGCAGAGGTGTTCGTGGTGCTCACAGCAGAAGTGGCGTTGGAGACAGGGGTTTCATGACAATGTTGTGAACTGATTTTTCAAATACCGCTCACACAACTGGTAATAATGCATCGATGGAAAGTGACAGGAGACAGCAGTTGTCAACTATGGTTACAAACTACTTTTCCTCCCATATCGATGTTCTCCCACACAGGTCATTCCCCTTTGACTATTGGGCCGCTAAACTGGACACCTGGCCTGAATTGGCCCAATATGCCTTACAGGAGCTCGCTTGCCCAGCTGCAAGTGTGCTATCGGAAAGAGTCTTCAGTGCAGATGGATCAATCCTGACAGAAAAAAGGACCCGTCTGTCAACCCAAAATGTGGATGATCTAACCTTCATTAAAATGAACCACGCATGGGTTTCCAAGGATTTTGTCCCACCTTCCCCTGATGACACATAGGGTGACAGAAAAATGGCTTGCTTTGGTCCACCTCTTCCTGGGACTTCACCTATTTCGCCTTTTGCATCAGCTGAATGTCCAACATCAACATATGCCACTTTCTAAAACTCCCTAACTGTGCTGCCTCCCCCCCATGGCCGGGGTCACCACCTAGCGCACGACACCGGTGCGAGTGCCGTTGCCCTGGACAGGTGGGTAGGCCGACTCTTGGGCGCGGGCACTGGCACAGGGTCCCTCATAGTGCAATCAAGTGTCTCTGACGGTGGTGGTGCACACCCGCCGTCAGACACACCGCTGTACTATGAGGGGCCCAGTGCCAGTACCGACGCCCACGAGTGGGCCCCCCTTGCTTGGGCAGGGCCCCAGCATTTGCAATCTTTACCTCTCCCTGCTCCTCCGCTGTGTAATCTGGGCCGTCAAATCCATACTGTGCCTGACACCGTCTGAGCCTGCCTCCTGAGACATATATTTTGAATGTGTACGCTATCCATACATGTTATCTGGGGATACGGTACCCTTTCTAACCTTTGTGCAATCACGTGCAATCCATACTGGGCCTAACACCGTCTGAGCCTGCCTCCTGAGACATATATTTTGAATGTGTACGCTATCCATACATGTTATCTGGGGATACGGTACCCTTTCTAACCTTTGTGCAATCACTTGCAATCCATACTGGGCCTAACACCGTCTGAGCCTGCCTCCTGAGACATATATTTTGAATGTGTACGCTATCCATACATGTTATCTGGGGAAACGGTACCCTTTCTAACCTTTGTGCAATCACGTGCAATCCATACTGGGCCTGACACCGTCTGAGCCTGCCTCCTGAGACATATATTTAGAATGTGTACGCTATCCATACATGTTATCTGGGGATACGGTACCCTTTCTAACCTTTGTGCAATCACGTGCAATCCATACTGGGCCTAACACCGTCTGAGCCTGCCTCCTGAGACATATATTTTGAATGTGTACGCTATCCATACATGTTATCTGGGGATACGGTACCCTTTCTAACCTTTGTGCAATCACGTGCAATCCATACTGGGCCTAACACCATCTGAGCCTGCCTCCTGAGACATATATTTTGAATGTGTACGCTATCCATACATGTTATCTGGGGAAACGGTACCCTTTCTAACCTTTGTGCAATCACGTGCAATCCATACTGGGCCTGACACCGTCTGAGCCTGCCTCCTGAGACATATATTTTGAATGTGTACGCTATCCATACATGTTATCTGGGGAAACGGTACCCTTTCTAACCTTTGTGCAATCACGTGCAATCCATACTGGGCCTGACACCGTCTGAGCCTGCCTCCTGAGACATATATTTTGAATGTGTACGCTATCCATACATGTTATCTGGGGATACGGTACCCTTTCTAACCTTTGTGCAATCACGTGCAATCCATACTGGGCCTAACACCGTCTGAGCCTGCCTCCTGAGACATATATTTTGAATGTGTACGCTATCCATACATGTTATCTGGGGAAACGGTACCCTTTCTAACCTTTGTGCAATCACGTGCAATCCATACTGGGCCTGACACCGTCTGAGCCTGCCTCCTGAGACATATATTTTGAATGTGTACGCTATCCATACATGTTATCTGGGGAAACAGTACCCTTTCTAACCTTTGTGCAATCTCGTGCAATCCATACTGGGCCTGACACCGTCTGAGCCTGCCTCCTGAGACATATATTTTGAATGTGTACGCTATCCATACATGTTATCTGGGGATACGGTACCCTTTCTCACCTTTGTGCAATCACGTGTAATCCATACTGGGCGTGAGAACGGCTGGCGAGCTGTTAAGCAAGCTACAGCACCTGTGGTTTGCACACGTAAGTTTTTCATTTTTTCAGGAATGACGGTTAGGCCTAATTCCGGAACTGCGGTTGACCTGCACTTACTGGGAAATCATTGTTCGCGGGTAATAATTGTAATCAGTGATCCCCATCACTAACGTTGTTCAGCGGGTTATCTGCACCTGTAAGCGACAAACGCTGGCCTTTTCAGTGTAGCGCACATGCAGCCACGGACATGTAAGGGCATGACACACCAGTTATTGGCCAATCTCATGTGCCAGAGCCTCACGTGTCCCTCTAGTAAGCCGGACTCGGACCGCGGGGCATGACGGAGTCTCGTTCGTTAACGGAATTAAGCTTGCAATGTGTGCATCTGTTCTGTAGCTGGCATGGTTGAGGTTTCCCAGGTGGAGTCGAATTTAACCGTAGGCTTCACTCCTGGTGGTGCACTTCTGGACATTCCTTTAAGGTTCAGTTTTGCAACCATACTGCCCACGTAAAACAAACACTTTGCCTTCATGAACGCTGTTTGGAGGGTCATGACTCGTGGGAATAACGCCGCCCAATCAGTTAACCTGCTAGAGAGATCGTTCGTTGGTCCCAAGCATGACATCACACTCCCTAGGAAGAAGGTAATGCCACTGTGGCGACCGTACTCCTGGGGGCGACACAAGTGCACTGATGCCCAGCCACTGCTCGATGAATCTGCTGGTACATTGACACAGACCACTACATTCCCCTCGCACGCTACACGACCTGAATCTGACCCTGATGAAACTCAGGTTACCCTTCCCATATACAGTTCCATCTTACACGGTGACAAAGAGGAAGCTGCAGATGAAAGTGCAGGTTCGGCCCACCCGCCATCAGACACACCACCGTACTATCAGGGGCCCTGTGCCAGTGCCATCACCAACGAGTGGGCCCCCCCTGCTTGCTCAGGATCACAGCACTTGCAAAGTTGAAATACTGTGCAGTGAGATGGAAGATGGGGACGACAAGGAGTCCAGACAAGTACAGGGATTCCCTAGCGAGGAGACTTATTTGATTGTTTTCAATGTTGGGACAGCAATTTTTGGGGAGCACTATACTCTGGAGAATGATAGATGGGGCCCACCATACACTGGAACATTCCAAAGGTGGACATCAGACACTGGAGCAGCATTTACAGGGCCCATTATACACTAGAGCATTAGAAATGGGGCCCATTATGTTTGGAGCATTATTTGGGCCCATAAGACAGTGGAGCTTCATCCATGGGGACCAACATATACTGTAGCATTATGTGGAGCTCATCATATACTGTTTCCAACATTATATGGGACCAATGATTCTGTATGGAGAAATAGATGGGCCTCTTCATGAGATGTAAAAAGTGAGGTATTTTTCATTGTACTATACCGCTATTTCTCTGCCGTATCGGAGCATGATGAGTTGTGGTATGTGTTAAAGGGGCGCTCTTTCGCCCAGGGCACATGAAAACCTGCAGCCAGCCCTCCCCCCCCACAACTTTAGCCAAATAACCCCCATTTTTCAGTGCGTAACTTGTATTATGAAGTTAATTAAGGTTGACAAGCTTAAGTAAGAAGAATTGATGCTTTTGGCATTCAAATGGGCACTGTAGGTGTGTTTCCTGTCCTCTCACTGCCGACTTTTATTCCCCATTGACTTACATTGGGTTTCGTGTTTCGGGACGACCCCGACTTTTCCCTATAATTGGACGATCTTGCTCGACCCGACTTTTGGAAAAGTCGGGTTTCACGAAACGAAACGCGAGCCTAAAAAACCAAAAGTCGCTCAACTCTACTCATCACCTCTTCCCCTTGACCTGTGGATGTTGGCTCAAAGGACAACAGTTGTGAACTATAAAATGGGATATGCTTCTGTAACAAGACATCCAAAGATCCAGAAATCCAGAGAACCAGAGACTCTTTACAAAACCACAGTTGGGAACATTCTACAAAACAGCTGCCAGAACATCATGGCTCCATTATGAGGGACTCAGATTTGACATTTTACAGAATGCCAACTTAGGGGATCATGGCCCCAGCAGAAAGAAATACAGATCTGATCCGTTGACCATCACTGAACCAATGGTTATGTTTGGTAAAGCCAGGATTGGGACCCACCAGTCATGTGGCTCCAAGGAGATGTTTGGAGAAGCCAGGTTGTGACATCTGGTCACCTGACCTTATACCTCAATGAACTGTCAGCTTCCTAATTTTGCACCATCTTGTATATTTTGCTAGGACTTTTTTATGTTATTTGCCTGTTTTGTGGTTCAATAAACTATTACCACACTGTTTTACATTCACCCTGCGTTGTCTGAGTAGTATTACGCCTAAGGTAAAAGTAGAGCCAATGTTCGGTGGCATGAACACTGGTCTATGCGGTTTCGGGCTAGCAGACTAGCTGACACACTCACCCCTGTGTCTCAACATACACTATTAGAAAAGACAGAGTGATGCACAAAAAATATTTGTTTTGCCTATAAATGGCAAATAGATGGCTGCTGAGATTTATTTACCACACTACTAGAAAAGACATAACGGTACAAAACAATTATTTGCTTGGCCTACAAATGGCAAGGAGATGGTTACTGAGATTTATTTATTGGCCACACTACTAGAAAAGACACACCAGTCTAGAAAAAATATTTCTTTAGCCTACTAATTTCAATGAGGTGGCTAATGTGCTGCCTTCTTCCACGTATGACGCTGTGTGGATTCCAGCATACGGCTAAACACTTCATCGACTCCCAGTAAAAAGACTGTATGGGTGCTTAAGTCTATGTTTATTGAGATGATGATGAACTTAGTAACAGAGAACAACAATGGTAGATGATAACGGATGATATAGTGGATGAGATCAGTGAACACAATGGTGGATGAAATCGGATGATATAGTGGATGATATCAGGTAAAAACTACAAAGAAATAGACAAAACAAAAAACACAAATATCCTAAAATAGAAAATTAAAAAATAAATTGCAAATAATGCATAAAGGTAATAATAATAATAATAAGGGTATTTAGTAAACATAATTTTGATCAAAATAATGTACAAGCCATCCCGCCATGTCAAGGCAACCTTTGTGGGACAGTCCTAACTCTAGTATTTAAAACCTTTCCACTTGCCAAGTGACGTGAATGTGAACAAGGATCAAGAGACTGAACCACTAGTAAAAGCATTGGCCAGACAGGATGGTTTTCGCAGCTCAGAAAGAGGGGGGTTACACCCTTATATGCACAGAATTCACACTGAAATGAAAAAAAACTGGAGTCGGAACTGAGAAAGTAAGTTAATGTGTATGCACAATGTAAGTGCATATTGACACATGACCATTACCATTGTTTTTTTTTCTCTGCCGTATTATACGTGCGAGTGAAATTGCAGCATGCTGGTGTATATCGGCCGAGTCTCGCCAATGCAAGTCTATGGGTGCAAGAAAAAAACAGACACCACATGGATCATCTGCGCGACTTGCGAGAAATACGCAAGAATCTTCCTCATTTCAGCTCATTGAGCCATTAAATTCAATGGGGAAAAGCAGTGAGAAATGTAAAGCCATACGCATGACATACAGATGCCATATGGATGCCACATGGATACTTAGATGTGACGAAATCGCATCCTCGCATTGCAAACGGATTACACACGGATCACCGTATGGAGAACATTGGTGCAATTCTCGGCCTTCAAAATCGGACCGATTTTTTTATACATTGAGTGTGACTCATCAGTATCAGTATAATGGGGCCAACCTGTCACTGTCTGTAGTTTGCTGAGCACAATCCTGCTGACAGGTTTCCTCTAACCCTACACCAGGAACAATGCCTTCGCTAACCACTTCAAGTACAATGCGCCTGTCAGACGCATGCAAGAAAAAGGCCTATAATATCTAATTTTCTCAATTTTAGTGCTCTAAAAGTGATCAGTGACCTACATAAGGATGTAATAAATGAGAGTACACACACATAATCAGGTAAAAAAAAACATTTGCTTACAATAAAAGTAATAACTCTAAAAGTACACACATTTCACAACTCCTGCCTAATAGCCCTCAGTTTTAATGCATAACTATTATTAACCCCTTAATGACCAAGGGTATTTTTGGTTTTGCATTTTCGTTTTTTGCTCCCCTTCTTCCCAGAGCCATAACTTTTTTATTTTTTGGTAAAAATGGCAATGTGAGGGCTTGTTTTTTATGGGGCGAGTTGTACTTTTGAATGACACCATCGGTTTTACCACGTCATGTAATAGAAAATGGGAAAAAAATTCTAAGTGCTGTGAAATTGCAAAAAAAAAAAGTGCAATCCCACACTTGTTTTTGGTTTGGCTTTTTTACTAGGTTCACTAAATGCAAAAACTGACCTGCCATTATGAGTCTCCAGACCCGTAGCATCTACATTTTTCAGGATCTAGGGCTGGGTGAGGGCTTATTTTTTTGCCTGCGGTCTGATATTTTTATTGATATCATTTTGGTGCAGATAAGATCTTTTCATCACCTGTTATTGCATTTTATTGCAATGTTGCGGTGACCAAAAAAATGTAATTCTGGCTTTTCGATTTTTTTTTCTCGCCATGCCATTAACACATTGGATTAAATATTTTTATATATTGATAGATCGGGTGATTCTGAATGTGGGTATGCCAAATATATGTATATTTGATTTTTTTATTGTTTTATTTTCAATGGAGCGAAAGGGGGGTGATTTGAAATTTTATTTTTTTACATTGTTTAAATATTTTTAAAAACAGTTTTTTTTAGTTTTTACTTGCTTCACTTGTCTCCATGGGAGACTAGAAGCTGAAGTTGTCCGATCGCCTCTGCTACATAGAGCAGGGCTACTCTATGTAGCAGATATGCTCACTTGCTATGAGCGCCAACCACCAGGCGGTGCTCATAGTGATCCAGCAATGCCAACCACAGGGGTCTCCTGCTGACCACGGGTTGTCATGCCAATCCACTGGCGCCCCGCAGTCATGTGACACAGGCGCTGATTGGAGGAGGTAAAAACGCGCTTCCTATGCGTGCTCTCAGCTGTTAAGGGGTTAAAATGTCGCTGTCAATGTTAAAGGGTTAAACAGTAAATATAGGGGGAAAAGTTTAATTTTAAGGTACCTAAAATAGTATTAGACACATATTCATTCAGAATTAGATTTTAACCCCTTCATGACCCAGCCTATTTTAACCTTAATGACCAGGCCATTTTTTGCAACTCTGACCAGTGTCCCTTTATGAGGTAATAACTCTAGAATGCTTCAACGAATCGTAGCGATTCTGAGAATGTTTTTTCATGACACATTGGGCTTCATGTTAGTGGTAAATTTATGTCGATAATTTTTGCATTTATTTGTGAAAAAATCAGAAATTTGGCAAAAATTTTGAAAATTTTGCAATTTTCAAATTTTGAATTTTTATTCTGTTAAACCAGAGGGTTATGTGACACAAAATAGTTAATAAATAACATTTTCCATATGTCTACTTTACATTAGCACAATTTTGGAAACAATTTTTTTTGTGAGGAAGTTATAAGGGTTAAAAGTTGACCAGCGATTTCTCATTTTTACAACAAAATTTACAAAACCATTTTTTTTAGGGACCACCTCACATTTGATGTCGGTTTGAGGGGTCTATATGGCTGAAAATGCCCAAAAGTGACACCATTCTAAAAACTGCACCCCTCAAGCTGATCAAAACCACATTCAATAAGTTTATTAACCCTTCAGGTGTTTCACAGCAGCAGAAGCAACATGGAAGGAAAAAATTAACATTTAACTTTTTAGTCACAAAAATGATCTTTTAGCAACACTTTTTTTATTTTCCCAAAGGTAAAAGGAGAAAATGGACCCCAAAAGTTGTCCAAGTTGTCCTGAGTACGCTTAAACCCCATATGTGGACGGGAACCACTGTTTGGGCGCACGGCAGGGCTTAGAAGGGAAGGAGCGCCATTTGACTTTTTGAATGGAAAATAGACTCCACTCCTTAGCGGACACCATGTAGTGTTTGGAGAGCCCCTGTGTGCCTAAACTTTACAGCTACCCCACAAATGACCCCATTTTGGAAACTAGACCCCCTAAGGAACTTATCTAGATGCATAGTGAGCACTTTGAACCCCCAGGTGCTTCACAAATTGATCCGTAAAAATGAAAATGTACTTTTTTTCACAAAAATTTTGTTTTAGGCTCAATTTTTTCATTTTCACATGGGCAACAGGATAAAATGGATACTAGAATTTGTTGGGCAATTTCTTCTGAGTACACTGATACCTCATATGTGGTCATAAACCACTGTTTGTTAGCTCCAATTGTTAGCGGACACCATGTCGCGTATGGAAAGCCCCTGATATGCCTAAACATTGGCGCTCCCCCACAAGTGACCCCATTTTGGAAATTAGACCCCCCAAGGAACTTATCTAGATGTGTGGTGAGCACTTTGAACCTCCAAGGGCTTCACAGAAGTTTATAACGCAGAGCCGTGAAAATAAAAAAATCATTTTTTTTTTACTCAAAAAATGATTTTTTTAGCCTGCAATTTTTTGTTTTCACAAGGGTAACAGGAAAAATTGGACCCCAAAAATTGTTGTACAGTTTGTCCTGAGTACACTGGTACCCCATATGTGGGGGAGAATCACTGTTTTGGAACTTATCTAGATGTGTGGTGAGCACTTTGAACCCCCAAGTGCTTCACAGAAGTTTATAACATAGAGCCGTAAAAATAAAAAATAATATTTTTCTTCACAAAAATGATCTTTTTGCCCCCATTTTTTATTTTACCAAGGGTAGCAAGAGGAATTGGACCCCAAAAGTTGTTGTGCAATTTGTCCTGAATATGCTGATACCCCATATGTGGGGGTAAACCTCTGTTTGGGTGCACGGTAGAGCCCGGAAGGGAAAGAGCGCCATTTGACTTTTTCAATGCAGAATTGGCTGGAATTGAAATCGGACACCATGTTACATTTGTAGAACCCCTGATGTGCCTAAACAGTGGAAACCCCCCACAAGTGACACCATTTTGGAAACTAGACCCCCTAAATAACTTATCTAGATGTATGGTGAGCACTTTGAACCCCAAGGTGCTTCACAGAAGTTTATAACACAGAGCCATGAAAACAAAAATCTTTTTTTTCCTCAAAAAATGATTTTTTAGCCCGCAATTTTTTACTTTTACAAATGTAACAGGAGAAATTGGACCCCAAAAGTTGTTGTCCAGTTTGTCCTTAGTACGCTGGTACCCCATATGTGGGGGGAACCACTGTTTGGGCACACATCAGGGCTCGGACGGGAAGTAGTGACGTTTTGGAATGCAGACTGATGGAATCATCGGTGGGTGTCATGTCGCATTTGGAGAGTCCCTGATGTGCCTAAACAGTGGAAATCTCCCACAGGTGACACCATTTTGGAAACTAGACCCCCCCAAGTAACTTATCTAGATGTGTGGTCAGCACTTTGAATCCCCAAGTGCTTCATAGAACTTTATAACGTAGAGCCATAAAAATAAAAAACAATTTTTTTTTCCACAAAAATGATATTTTTGCCCCTAATGTTTTATTTTCCCAAGAGTAACAAGAGAAATTGGACCCCAAAAGTTGTTGGACAATTTGTCCTGAGTACGCTGGTACCCCATATGTAGGGGAAAACCACTGTTTGGGCGCATGGCAGAGCTTGGAAGGGAAGGAGCACCGTTTGACTTGTTCAGCGCAGAATTGGCTGGAATTGAGATCCGACACCATGTTGCATTTGGAGAGCCCCTGATGTGCCCAAACAGTGGAAACTCCCCAATTCTAACTCCAACCCTAACCCCAACACACCCCTAACCCTAATCTCAGCCCTAGCCCTAACCCTAGCTCTAACCCTAACCCTAATAGGAAAATGGAAATAAATACATTTTTTTAATTTTATTATTTTTCCCTAACTAAGGGGGTGATAAAGGGGGGTTTGATTTACTATTTATAGCGGGTTTTTATGTTTGGCAGCTGTCATACGCTAAAAGACGCTTTTTATTGTAAAAATAGTTTTTGCATCACCACATTTTGAGAGCTATAGTTTTTCCATATTTTGATCCACCGAGTCATCTGAGGTCTTATTTTCTGCAGAACGAGTTGACTTTTTATTGCTACCATTTTCGGGCACGTGACATTTTTTGATCGCTTTTTATTCCGATTTTTGGGATGCAGAATGAAAAAAAAACAGCATTTCATGAATTTGCTTTGGGGGGTGCATTTACACCGTTCTGCGTGTGGTAAAATTGATGAAGCAGTTTTATTATTTGGGTCAGTACGATTACAGTGGTACCTCATTTATGTCTTTTTTTATGTTTTGGCGCTTTTATACAATGAAACCAATTTTATATCAAAAATAATTATTTTTGCATCGCTTTATTCTGCGAGGACTAACTTTTATTTTTTCGCTGATGATGCTGTGTGGCAACTCGTCTTTTGCGGGACAAGATGATGTTTTCAGCGGTACCATGTTTAGTCATATCTGTCTTTTTGATTGCGTGTTATTGCACTTTCGTATTTTCGGCGGTATGATGATAAAGCATTGTTTTTTGCTTTGTTTTTGTTTTTTTGAAGGGGTTTACTAAAGGTGTTAACTCGTGGGACAGTTTTATAGGGCGGGTCGTTACGGACGCGGGGATACTAAATATGTGTCCTTTTATTGTTTTTTTTTATTTAGAAAAAGAATTTATTAGGGAATAATTTTTTTTTAATTTATTTAGGAATTTTTTTTAAATTATTTTTACAAGTGTTTTTTTTTTTTTTGCACTTTATTATATTGTCCAGGGGGGACATCACTGTCTTATGTCAGATCGCTGATCTGACAGTTTGGACAGCACTGCTGCAGGCTTCCTCAAGCCCACTCTCTGCAGGCACTGAGGAAGCCGCCTCCCTGCAGGACCCCGAAGGCCCCCGTGGCCATATTGGATCTGGGGGGCCTGCAGGGAGGAGAACTCTCAGAGTGACGCAGCACATCGCTGACACCCGGCCGCGATCAGCGGTGCTCCCCCGTGAGCGCCGCTCATCGCGCTGGACGTACTATTCCATCCTTGGGACTTAGGTCCCAGGTCACATGGACAGAATAGTACGTCCAATGTAGGAAAGGGGTTAAAGATTAAAAATAATGGATGTATCAATGACTGTACTTAATTCCTGCAGTACTTGGGGGTGTATTCCATCTGGGCCTGGGGATTTGTCAACTTTAGTGATTTTTAGATGCCAACATACTTCCTGCTGGGTTAAGCAGGTGACATTTAATGGAGAATTTTTATTATTACTGATCATATTATCCGTCATGGGATTTTTTTATGTAAATACTGTTGAAAAAAAGTCATTTAGCATATTGGATTTTTCCTCATCCCCATCCACCATTTCACCCAGACTATTTTTAAGGGATCCAATCATTTTTTTAGTTTCTTACTATTTATGCAGTTAAAAAATATTTTGGGATTATTTTTACTTTCTCTGGCAATGAGTCTCTCTGTCTCAATCTTTGCTGTCTTGATTTGCTTTTTACAGAATTTATTTAATCTTTTGTATTTATTTAATGCCTCATCACTACCTACTTGCTTTAATTCTCTAAATGCTTTCTTTTTTGTCACTTATTGCGCCCCTTACAGCTCTATTTTGCCTTTGTGGTTTCCTCCTATTTCTAACATGTTTATTCCCATACGGTATATATTGTGCACAGGTCCTATTCAGGATGCTAATAAACGTCTCCCATTTTTTTTTGTGTATTTTTATGTCTCAGGATATCGTCCCAGTTTATTGCAGTAAGGCCGACGTCACATTAGAGAGGAATACGGACGAGTGAGAGGCGATAAACAACGCATTGCACACGGACCAATGATTCTCTATGGGGTAGCTCCCATCAGCCGTATTTTTCTCTCATATTCTCTACGGTCCATGCCAATCGCAGCATGCTGCAATTGTCAGCGTATTACAACCGTAGTACGCCAATGAAAGTCTATGGGTGCGCAAAAACATCGCATTACACACAGACCACCCATGTGACTTGCGAGAAATACGCAAGACTTTTCCTGGTGACAGGAAATGGGCCAATCCATCATCAGGAAGCTTAGACATGCAAATTATCTCAAAAAGCGCTCCAGACATACAGGAAGTACGCCTCCACGGAGTACAGCATCATGGCACCCTACCATACCATAATCTCAATGTAGAGCTGCTAATTGTTCTTGTGCATGATCGCCCGGAATTATGGGACCAACGGGATGCACATTATGCCGACCGGGCAAGAAAGGAGGCTGCATGGAGGCGCATATGTCGCAAAATGTTCCCTGATTTTGGTGATCGGCCACATGAGGAGCAGCAGCACATAAGTACGTGCTGTGGTGTGACAGGTGAACGCGTGGTTAATGGGAGATATGTCACATGGAGGGATGCTCCCTGCGATGCAACCCGGAGTATTTTGCCTATAGTGTACATGAGCACTAAAGATGTCATTTAGTGCACTGGGTGCGGAATGTACTCCGTTTTGCCTGAAGATATGTGTATGTTCAGGACATGTGGTGAAGTCCTGACCATGTGACCAGCTCATGTGATCCATACCTCACCTATGGGTGTGGTTACAGGGCTATGTAATTAAGGTGTTTGGCACATGTGAGGGAGACTGTGAGGAAGTCTGGCAGAGTGTGGACAGACTTCCATGTGTCCAGGTGGGACACTACAGAGAGTGGTCTGTGTTCCAAGGAAGGAGAAGCCTTCCTGTGTCTGCGGCTGCAGATAGAGCGCTGCTCTGGACATTGCCCTGACCTGTGTGCACAGGACCTGAGGGAACACAGCCCAGCTAAGGACAGTTTATGTGCTGTCTCTGGTTTATGGAGTAATAAACCCTGTGAAATTTTAAAGGAACGTGCCTCATGTTTGACTCCCGCCGCACCTAAGCGAGTCGAATCCTTACAATTGGTGACAGACTGCGGGCAGCGATTCCCAGGAGCACAGACGGTATGGAAAATCGTGAGTAATACTGACCGAGGTCAGAGGAAATGACTGTATGGAGATTTGTGGGATGCCTATGAGGAGAAAAGGTACCCGAGAACCTGTGTGGCTGACACCAGCAGGTAACGGACAGGAATCCGTGTTGCACTGACTAGTGTCAGTGAGAGACTGTGCTTGTGTTTTTTTTTTCCCTTTTCCTCGCTTCTCTGCAAAAAAAAAAAAAAAAAATCCTGAAAGTGCTTGCTGTGGCTCAGTACGCTCACGAAGGTCTCGCAGCGCGGGGACCTGATGTTTTTTTCTTTTTGGGATCTCCTATTTGAGCATTGGTAGCAGACGCTGTCTGTCTACACCATCCTGCTGCAGCTTTATGGCATATGACTAAGCGGATACAGTAGTTGTGGCTTTACACAACTATAAAGGGTGAGTACCCTGTATTATGTCCTTATACCCATTATACCTGCACTGGTAAGGCCCTATGGGCGCGCTTTTGTGGTTTTTTTCTTCCTTTTGAGGGCAACAAGTGGCTTCCGGTGGATCGGCGGGTCCACGAAGACGACGCAGCAGGAGCGGCAGAGACACCAGCAGCTGCTTGTGAGCGACGGCAGGAGCTGAGGCAGTGCCAGAAAGAAGTGGTGTCGTGCTTAAAGGGCCAGTACCAGCCTGAAGGAAAAAAAAAAACTGTACTGTGTGAACTGTGGCCTAAGAGGTTCCGCAGGACAGACATGGGGAGATCCCGAAAAGGGGTGGAGTCCCAAAAGGGGGCGGTGGCCCAAATCGGGGTGGTAGCCCGTAAAGGGGTGGAGTCCCCAAAGGGGGCGGTGGCCCAAATTGGGGTGGTAACCCAAAATGGGGTGGAGTCCCGGGAGGGGGTGGAAACCCAAAGCGGGGTGGTGGTCCAGAAAGGGGCCAAGTTTGAAGAAGTGACAGCACTGGGTGACTCAGTAGGTACGTCTGGAGTACCGCAGTGTATGTGCAGATCTTTTTCAGAATGTGGAATATCCTTTCCAGGTAGTAATGACGGGCCACAGATGTGTACAGTGATGCTGCACCGGGAAGGAGCCTTTGGTCGGCTGGAATCAGAGAATCAGGTGACTCTGACAGGAACTCCTCTCACTTTCTCTCTGTCGGAGAAAAACGTCAGGGTTCGCTGTAAACACGGGGTCACGGTGAACTACGCAGTAGACAGAGTAGTGTTTGAGGGGACCAAGGGTGGTGAGTGCCAAGGTGGAGGGATACCACGGGACTTAGTCTATGCCTGGGAGAGGGGCCGGGACTTTGTTCTGTTTGATGATGTTTTGTCGGACGATGGAGATGCTTCGACTGTGGGGCCAGTGGACACTGAGATAGTGATGGCTCCTGACATGGACAGGTCAGAGGTAGAACTGACCAGAAGAAAAAGTACAACTGCCCAACTTAAGGACCTGACGTCTCGTGATATGACGGATGGTGGGCTGGGAGATGAGACGATTGTGAGTAGTTCGGTCAGTGAACCGACACTACAGTGCCCCTTCTGGCTGGATGGAGAACGGGTGATGGGATTGTTAGACCCTGGGAGTCCGGTATCTGTGCTAAAAACCACTCCTGGACGTTCTGTGTCGCCTGGGACGGTGACGAGAGTGAATGGCTTTGGTGGGGACGATAAAGAACTTTTGACAGCATACCTCTACATTGACACGACTGAGAGTTCCACGTACCATGTAGTGACAGTAGACCCAGACTTACAGTATACTATGGTAATAGGGCGGGACTTAGAAGCCCTGTGGGACTGGTGGACAAAAGGAGAAGTGTCTGTTGATATAATGTGTATGGGAGGTAATGGTGTGAAAAGTCCGCCTCCTAAAGTTGACAGGCCTAAGTTAAACATGACCAGAGAGAACAGTGCGTCGGCCCCACTTACAGACATGATGTCACCTGACGGGTACCAGAGAGAGACTGATAGTGGTTTGGTAATTAAAAAGAGTGGACCTGACACCCGAACAAAGAGTCAGTCCAGACAAGAGGTATGGGGGCAAGGGAGTCGCAACACCATACTGACCGCCGGGGATGCGGGTGGTCTGACGTGGGCCCATCTTTATCAAAGAACAAGACAGAGTCGGATAAGGGATGCCTACTGAAGAGTTCACTAGCAGGGCCTGACTTTGATAGACGATTTGACTGGCAGAGACGACCGAGAAGGATCGTCGAGTAATAGAAAGTGCCAAGCCCCACGGCTTTAGGCAGAGGAGGGGGATATGTGGTGTGACAGGTGAACGCGTGGTTAATGGGAGATATGTCACATGGAGGGATGCTCCCTGCGATGCAACCCGGAGTATTTTGCCTATAGTGTACATGAGCACTAAAGATGTCATTTAGTGCACTGGGTGCGGAATGTACTCCGTTTTGCCTGAAGATATGTGTATGTTCAGGACATGTGGTGAAGTCCTGACCATGTGACCAGCTCATGTGATCCATACCTCACCTATGGGTGTGGTTACAGGGCTATGTAATTAAGGTGTTTGGCACATGTGAGGGAGACTGTGAGGAAGTCTGGCAGAGTGTGGACAGACTTCCATGTGTCCAGGTGGGACACTACAGAGAGTGGTCTGTGTTCCAAGGAAGGAGAAGCCTTCCTGTGTCTGCGGCTGCAGATAGAGCGCTGCTCTGGACATTGCCCTGACCTGTGTGCACAGGACCTGAGGGAACACAGCCCAGCTAAGGACTGTTTATGTGCTGTCTCTGGTTTATGGAGTAATAAACCCTGTGAAATTTTAAAGGAACGTGCCTCATGTTTGACTCCCGCCGCACCTAAGCGAGTCGAATCCTTACAATGCACATAAATTATGTATGTCAAATTACCTGCCATTCCAAAAAAATGTTATAAGTAGGCCCCCCCACATCCTGTGCTTCTGATATTGGGCTCTTGTGTCTTGTAAATTATTTTTGGACCCACTGTTTGACCCTGAGAGAATGTTACCCTGTCCCCATGCTCCTCATAATGCCTAGCAAAAACAGTTTAAAGAGTTGCTAATTGCCACATGAGCTACTGTGACCCTGTGCATCTGGCCTGGTTGCAGCAGTGCTATATGCCACCCTGGGTAGAGCTCACACCCTAGTAAGCCACATGACTTTGATACTAGTTCAAAAACTTGCTTTAGGCAAATTGTAAGTTTTCATTCTTTTATGTCACATTGCAGTCGAAGATGTGATGAGACGCTGGCGCTGCATCCGTGACCAGTATCCCCGTGAGCACCAGCCCACACAAAGCGGAAATATGTTTATTTCGACCGCCTCTCGTTCCTCGCTCAAATTATGGATCTCAGACTGCAAGTATAACAAAAACACCACATGACACAAATGCTTTATAGGACCCGATCAAAAATTTCCTTTTTCTACATTTTATATTTAATCACAGAACTCACTCTAACATCACTGAAAGGGACACAGGGTCTGAATCAGAGGCCATCGATCCTGTAGGTGGAGGGGTTGAGCTGTCTGGACCATCTTGTGAGCTTCCAAGAAGCCAGGCCCAAGTCACTTCTCCGGCTTGACCTCATCCTGCCCCAGAACCTGGGCCGCCACCAGAAACACCACCACCAGGAACAGAGCCACAACAAGGACCGTCAGCTGCATCACCACCCGACATCCATGATGAACAGGGCAACAGCAGCAGCCCAACTGTTTGCCTAGAGGGCTCCCCCCAGCCTGCTGTGCCATCTAGGCAACGTAGACGAAGGCGCCATATGCCTGCCACTGATACCACGACCAATGTGGATACAGGGGCCCAAAATTCTCGTAACAGAGTTGCCACTGATGGGGAGGAGGAGTACTCATGCAGCCTTGCCCATTATCTACGTTCCCTTCCCCATGAGGTGCGGCTACATGTGCGAGGATCCATTCAGATCCTAATTGACGCAAGCACACACCCCAATATTCCTTATGAGCTGTTTGAGTTTCTGGAGAGGTGGCAGCTTGTACCCAGGAATCTCATGCGTCTTAACCCACACCCCCAAGTGCTTGCTCAATCAGGGTCTGAGGATCCTCCTACACGTGGGCCTACACCTCACCCCCTTCCCCCCTACCCAACATTGGCAAAATCATTCCCAAATGTCAGGGAATAACCCAGCACACCAATATGGCCACTTGTTCCCAGCCAATGTTGGAGGCTGGTCCCAATCTGGTTGGGGACGACATGGCCATTTTGGTGGTTTAGACTCACGGCCCTACCAGCCTCACCAGGAACGTCGTCTCCAATATAGTGCCCAGTATCCACCTCAAGCCAATGAGCCAGCCCACTACCTCCATCATGGGCAAGAGTATTCCCCCACACAGGCCAAGGGCCAAGGTGGCCACACTAGCCATCAGGCAACACAGGCTGGGCTGCCGCCTTCTACACCCCCTACATACTACAGTTTATAACTTTGTGTGTGTTTTTGTGGTTAAATGCTGTATTTTATCATTCGAAAAATTTGTTTTTGTTCTAAGGCCAATTCTGGCCATTTTGCTAAATAACATAAGGCTTCACAAGGCCTTTAAAGAAAGGATACATACAAAGTTTTCACTTTCAATTGTTGTTGTCTTTATCAATGATGCACTTACATATCGACATGCTGCCATATGCTTACACATTGATTTCTAAACAGAGAAAAGACATAAGGGGTTGTAATATATAGTTTCCCAAAGGCCAAAAAGAAACAAACATTTACAACATAGACACAGCATGCTCTGGCCAAGAAGTTTCCCCCTCAGATGACATAAAGTAATTTGTGAAAATATCAGGCACTTTGAGCCCAGAGAGCATTCTACGTTGATGGTTGATAGGTGGTCTTGCCCTACGTACATTGTCTGACCCACGCACAACACCAGCAGAGGAGGAACAATCATGTATCCTGGTGAAGTTATGGGCAACGCCACATGCTTTAATTACTTCATTTACATTTTGTTGACTCAGCTGAATGGCAGACTGGAGGACCCACCATTTTGGCCAATGAATGCCAAAGGAACACTCCACCAGTCGCCGAGCACGTAATAGGCGCAAGTTATGGGGATATGGCCTCATGACATTGCCCGTTTACTGAAAAGCCTCATCTGCCACAAGGACATAAGGGACTGATTCCTGAGTGGATCCATGTAGCTGGCGTGGTGGTGGTAGATCCAACTGGTTGTTGCGTAGCCGCCGACCCATAATGGAAGTATTGAAGACTCTAGAGTCTCCCGTCCTTCCATAGGCCCTAATGTCAACAATTATAAACTTGTATTGCGGGTCGGCCAGAGCCAACAATACAACAGAAAATTATTGTTTCTAATTGAAGAATTGTGAGCCAGAGTTCGCCAGCTTACGCACCCGGATATGTTTGCCATCAAGGGCCCCAATACAATTAGGAAACTGGCATTCCTCCTCAAAGTCCATTGATATCCTCAATCAGTCTTCCATCCTGGGCTGGGGCATGACGAGTTGATGTAGTGTTGACCATATTTGACTACATGTCGACCTGACTGTGCAAGAAATGGTAGATCTTCCAATGAGAAAATCAAGGTGGAGGGCGGCAGAAGACAGGCCAGTGGACAGGAAGCTGAAGAACAACAGAAATGGAACATTTTAGAATGCACAAATTAACAAAGCACCAGGTACATACATACCAAACTTGTTAGTGATTCATATCTACTAACACACATATATTTGGTCGCACAATCACTACGTGATATTCAGTACATATTACACATAACATTCTGGTCTGTAAGTTTATATGTATCTGGAATAAGATGAGGGCATTAAACTTCGGACCAAATAAAAAACAGAGTTTGGGCAACACATCATGAACATAGAGAATGTGGTTGTGTAGTACATACCGTAATGTGAGTAGAAGTCGCTCCTCTGCAGATCTAGCTTGGCGCATCCTTGTGTCCTGAAAGGTTATCCCAAGATCCCAGGGTGCACTGTCTCCAAGAGTAGATCAAATGTTGCAAGGCTCATGCGACAGTATTTGTAAAAATTTTCCTGATGATCCCACAGAGAAGAATAGAGGGGCTGAAAATGACCTCTTGTGAGTCGTTGCCTCAAAAGTGGATGGACCCACATGCGTCTCCTCCTCCTCGGATCCATAACCACTGCGTATGGCTGGCCAAAGCGCCTGGACAAAACCCAGTTGAAGAGAACACGGTCAGTTGGGGTGAACTGAAGTGTGTCAGACATGTTTGCTAACAACCAGCAAGACCCCCACACAAGCAGAGCACCAAAATGGGCAGAATGGAGGCTGCCACCTGATGTTGAGGCAATAAATAGGGTTGGTGCTGATGATTTAAATTATGTGCAGGCCTCAAAACTGTTAAATGTCCATTTTGCAAGCCTGCGAGAAAAAAACGGTATGTGGTTGCCATACAGATTACATACAGATGCTTACATGAGAAAAATACGCGGCCATACCCTGACAACGGATGACATATGGAGCACTTTTTAGGGACCATTTATGCGTATTACGGACGTAAAATACGGTCCGTATTTTTCTACCTTGTGTGTGACTCCAGCCTAAGATCATATCTCTCATCCGTTGGAAATTTGCTTTCCTGAAGTTTAGTGTCCTTGTAACCCCTCTACTACACATCTTACTAAAGGATACATGAAAACTTATTATTTTGTGATCACTATTACCCAAGTGACCCCCAACCCTAGTATTTGATATGTATTTTAGATAGTATTAGGTATAAAAGTGCTGCTTCTCTGTTTGGATTCTGCACTTATTGTGAAAGATAATTTTTCTTGGTTATTGTTGCCTTTATGGGTTTTGCAGGTCTCTGTTTCCGTTAATATCCGGGTAGTTAAAATTCCCCATAAAAAGGACCTCATTGAGGGTTGCAGCTTCATCTATCTGCCTTAGTAGTAGACTTTCAATGATTTATGTTATATTTGGGGGTTTGTAACAGACCCCAGTGAGAATTTTGTTACTATTTTTCCCTCCATGTATTTCGACCCTTATGGACTCGACATCCTCATTCCCTTCGCTAATATCCTCCCTTAAAGTGGACTTTAGACAAGACTTTACATAAAGACAAACCCCTCCAAATTTTACGATCCTTTCTAAACAGACTGTAACCCTGTAAGTTAACTGCCCAGTCATAGCTTTTTTCTAACTATGTCTCGGTTATTCCCACTATGTCATAGTTACCTGTAGATATTTCTGCTTCTAGTTCTTCCATCTTGTAGGTCAGGCTTCTGGCGTTTGTGAGCATGCAGTATAGAGGATTTTGTTTTGGTCCAATCTCCTCCTTGTGGATTGTTTTAGAAATTTTTTTACCTCTGTAAGGTAGGGCTGAGTGGGGTGATTAATGTGGTGCTGATCCAACAGGACTGGGGGAGGACCCACTTCATGGCGCCGGCAGACATGAGACTGAGACAAGGTTTGTGTCCAACAGTTCAGATTTTATTGGCCGCTTTTCGGACGACCACCGTACTTCATCACAGGATTTGTCCACAATTCACTTTTTACACAGATCCGGGTACCTTCTCTTCCTTATATTACCGTTCGTGGCATCCTCTATGGCTCTTCCCCGTTGTGGCTGCCCTAAGCACTTTCACAACAGCGTTTCACCCTTTAGAGTACACCGTCCACCTGATACTCACAGTCTGTCTCTGTCTGCAGCCACTGCCCTTTTGGGTCACCCCCCCGGGACCGTCTTCACTGTCAGTAGCTCTCTGTAGGCCTTTTCCATCTTTCTACCTATAGCAAACTCTCCTCTCTAGTGAGCTCCCTTGGCTGACTGGAACTTCCAGAACCTTCCCTGACCTCTTATACTCTCAGTCCCAGTAGCTCCGCCCACTATCACCTGACAGTAACCCTTAACCAATGACAGTGACCTTGACCCATGGCAGTTACATAACCACTCTCTCCTACGCTCCCCACTGCCCTCTAATGGTCAAATGGCCACATGTCACCTCTGGCTCTATATCTCAGCCTACACTGTGCTGCTCCTCTGCCTCTCTTCTTAGGCAGATCCGTCCGTCAGACCAACCTCCCCACATTCTCCCTTCCTTTGCCTATTGTCGTCCTCGACAATCTTACTCTGAGGGAAGCGTGGTACTGGGGGCCTGACTCATGTACCGTAACAGGGGACTCCACTGCTGTAGAGTCTCTGGGATGCCAGTAGTGTCTCTCTTTTGGGGGCTCATACTCCTCAGGGTAAGCAATGACCGCTATGGCATAGACGCCACGGGGACAGTGTTCCTTGCAATACGAGACCAAACCTACCTCCCACAGGTCACGTTCATTCTTGACGGAGGCTACATTTGGGTAGATCTTATATCCGGTGGCAAGGTCCCGAATGAAACCATAACCTTTTACCTTGTTCATGTGTACAGCCACCCGTATGAACGTGGAACAGACATGACGGCCTCTCCTTTCTCATGGAGTAGCGCCCACACCTCCCGCTCTTTGGCCTTTTTCTTCTTAATAATCTCCGCAACCCAAGTGGAGGGTCCGGTATAGGCCGCAGAGTCCGGTGGGCGGGTTGCAGCCGAGGGTGGAGCAGAAGCGGCTGCGGACAAGGGGAAGCAGGCTGCCACGGAGTAACAGGCGGGACTGAGGAGGCTGCGGGCATCTTCAGATGAGTTGGGGAGTCGGTCACAACCGGAATCAAGGTGGCCGTGGGCTCCGGTAAATAGGCCGCAGCCATGGCTGCGGACACAACAACGTCAGCCATGGGTGTTGGTCCGTAGACCGTGGTTTTCTGTGGCGGGCCCATGATGACGGCAGGTTCTGATGAGTAGGCGGCAGCCGAACGCCAGAGCACGGCAGGGGCGGCTGTGGGTTGGTTCCGTGCCGGCGCCGCCGGGCAAGGCGGCTCGGAATGGTCAACAAGAGCCGTGAGCTCATCCAGGGTCATAGTCACTGTAGAGTCGGGAGTCGTCCAGGGAGGTTGAGGGTCGATGTCTGGACCCAGGGACCCGTCTGTTGCACTGGGCATGGGGGCGGGCTCTGTCTGCGATGCCGCCGATTGGGCCGGGGGAAGGCTCACCTTCCCCGGCCTCGCAGCTCCCAGCAGGTTGTCCCATCACTCCTCCCATCGCCATAGATCATCGCCCTGCCGTCCGGCGGGGCCGGCCTCCAAGACTCGCCCAGCTTCATCCAACGGCAGCTGCATTGGGGCACGGGGCACTGAGACTGGCTCCCAGGGACAGGTCTCCAGGCAGGCTTCAACTACGTGACGCCATCTCCATTCAAGGCGTCCGAGGCCACGACAGCTGCAACGCCGCATTTCGCCCGAGTTCCCAAGGCTCAATGGAACCAAACAGTAACACCCTGTCTCTTCACTAGGGCCACTCCCGCTCGGGGGTGGGGCATTGATCGGCCTCTCCACCCATTTTCCTAGGGCCAGCACGGGAGGGCGGCTGCCCTCTGATGTAAGCCATTCCCCCCAGGGGCAGATGCGACACAGTCCTGGATTGTCAGTTACGGCTTCAAACTCCTGTGTTTCTTCCTGCCACTGATACGTGACAGCCATATTAGCAGTCCACTTTTCTGCTCCGGTTTCACTTTTTTGACAGCCAGAAACTCGAAGCTCAGTCCCAAATTGTAATCCACAGGGAGATTAAAATTCTTCACCCCGCACAGCTTGGGGGGTCCTCTGGTACTTACTGGCAGGCTTGTCGCTGAAGATGTTGTCTTTGCGGCAGTGATCCTGCCGACTACGCCAATTGTAAGGTAGGGCTGAGCGGGGTGATTAATGTGGTGCTGATCCAACAGGACTGGGGGGTGACCCACTTCGTGGTGCCGGCAGACATGAGACTGAGACAAGGGTTGTGTCCAACAGTTCAGATTTTATTGGCTGCTTTTTAGACGACCACTGTACTTCATCATAGGATTTGTCCACAATTCACTTTTTACACAGACCCGGGTACCTTCTCTTCCTTATATTACCGTTCGTGGCATCCTCTATGGCTCTTCCCCGCTGTGGCTGCCCTAAGCACTTTCACCACAGCGTTTCACCCTTTAGAGTACGCCGTCCACCTGATACTCACAGTCTGTCTTTGTCCGCAGCCACTGTCCTTTTGGGTTACCCCCCGTGACCGTCTTCACTGTCAGTAGCTCTCTGTAGGCCTTTTCCGTCTTATTACCTACAGCAAACTCTTTTCTCTAGTGAGCTCCCTTGGCTGACTGGAACTTCCACAACATTCCCTGACCTCTTATACTCTCAGTCCCAGTAGCTCCGCCCACTATCACCTGACAGTAACCCTTAACCAATGGCAGTGACCTTGACCCATGGCAGTTACATAACCACTCTCTCCTATGCTCCCCACTGCCCTCTAATGGTCAAACGGCCACATGTCGCCCCTGGCTCTATATCTCAGCCTACACTGCACTGCTCCTCTGCCTCTCTTCTAAGGCAGATCTGTCCGTCAGACCAACCTCCCCACACCTCCCTTTCGAGTATGTTGTCTTGGGTATTCTTTGCCGCACCTCATATCATTCATCAGTATATTTTCTGGCTTCATGTTCGTGTGTAAAGTTTTTCTTCCCATCCCCTCTCCTTCTACTTTAACACCCTTCTGATGAGTGTAGCGAGTCTTCTGGTGAATGTGTTTTTACCAGGTTTTTTGAGGTGTAGTCCATCTCTGGCGAGGAGTCCGTTGTACAGGTAATTCACACCGTAATCCAGGAATCTGAATTCTTGTTGTCTGCACCATCGTCTTAGCAAGTTGTTTGCATCAAGGATCCTGTTCCATCTCCTGTTGCCATGCCCATCTACTGGACGGATATAAGAAAAAACTACCTGTGCATCCAGTTCCTTTACTTTCATCCCTAACTCTTCAAACTCCTTGCAGATTGTCAGTAGGCCCTTTCTTGCTGTGTCATTGGTGCCAACATGTATCAGAAGAAATGGAAACCAACATAAACGACCCTCATATAGCATAAAGTAGTGATCCCTTCAACATGAATCATCAACCCATGAGAGAGAATGAAGGTACAAATTGATCAAAAAAAGTACAAATTTATTTATATGTAGAAAATATAAAACACCATACAAATACAACATTATTCACAAATCCAATAAGAGTACATGCTGGATGGTAAATACCTATCCTTATACAAAGAAATGGCTGCTGAAAAGGAGAATATATATAGGACCCTGTCTCACTTGGTTCTGCTCAAATAGCACACCGTTAGGGCAAGAAAGATATTTGCATGACTATCAATTCCTAGTAACAGCATCCTAATTACCGGCTCAGAACATTCATGATGCATTAATATTACCCTAGACACAACAAGAAAACAGATTTGCCAAAATACTCTGCAGTAAAATATATGACAGTAATCAGCAAGTGCTGGATAACAAATACAGGGTATTTAGTTGATACGTTTCTTTGCAAAAAAATGTATACCAAGCTGCTTCACCGCGTCAAGGTAACCCGTATTGAAGCAGTCCGTATCTAATGTATTTAAAACCTGAACATCTGAACAGTGTCTAAAATGAACAGGATTCGGACAGGCGCTTCAGAGTATGGGCTTGTGGTGCAAGACAGCTCTTTTGTGCATGCCACACAAGAGAGGGGTGGGGTCTCTCAAACCATGCTAGGCAAGGAAAAAACGGATTAAAAACACATGTGACATGCACAAGTGTGAACAAGTCGGTAAGACAACGTTCACACCACCCACTAACTGAGACACAACAAGAAAACAGATTTGCCAAAATACTCTGCAGTAAAATATATGACAGTAATCAGTAAGTGCTGGATAACAAATACAGGGTATTTAGTTGATACGTTTCTTTGCAAAAAAATGTTTACCAAGCTGCTTCACCGCGTCAAGGTAACCCATATTGAAGCAGTCCCTATCTAATGTATTTAAAACCTGAACATCTGAACAGTGTCTAAAATGAACAGGATTCGGACAGGTGCTTCAGAGTATAGGCTTGTGGTGCAAGACAGCTCTTTTGTGCATACCACACAAGAGTGTTAGTAAGTGGGTGAACGTTGTCTTACCAACTTGCTCACACTTGTGCATGTCACATGTGTTTTTAATTAATATTACCCTGTGGCAAAAAAGTAGTAGGTCTTTAAAAGATTACACTGATGTCAATCCAATGAATTACACACAGCACATAATGCTTATATCTATCCAATCAATAAAAACCCGTGCTCTATCCATTGTTAACCTTCCATTGACTATAAGAGTCCATAACATCAGACAGAGCACTGCAAAAGCCACATTAGTTACCTGTAGTCATGCTACCACTCAAATGGAGGGTCCTATATCACACCCCTATGCGCGTTTCATCGTCCAACTCCTGCTGCCATCACCAGAAGCTTCTGGCGGCAGCGACCCTGGGACCCCGCTCCACCGCAGCCGGTAAGCTACATTCAGATTATAAGACACAACCCCATTTTCCCCAAAAAATTTGGTGTAAAAACATGTGTCTTATAATCTGAAAAATAAAGTATTCCACTTTCACAATAGGTATTGTACAAAAAATCAAAAACTATCTATTGTGAAAAGTATGCATATAATCTCTGACTGACATTAATTAATTTAAGAATTTTTCTGTAAAAAATATTGTGCTGCCTTGATGCTGCTTCCTAGTGAATTAAGAATGATGGGGGAAACAGTGTGTAATTGTAATTCAAATCAACCAGGATAAATTCCAGCTACACTGTGTAACATATACAGTATATCACAATTAGTTTTTCACTGTATTACTAGCAGACTGCTACACTCATTTTCTTGAGTGCTTCAGTTGTACAACAAATTACTGTCGAGTATTTTTTTTAGATGTTTTAGGGGTCTTCCTATCTGTGCTGCTGAGCTGTGAGCTCTGACATCCTGATGTAGTGAAGGTGACCTGACGGACGGACTGACTGGTCAGATTTAAAAAGGGAAAACAGCTAGGAAAGTGTAGGTGACGTGCAGTACCTTGAACTGACATTAGAGGGCAGGGAGGAGTGTGAGCATAGGACTTGACATCAGCTGAGGGCTAAGAAACCGTTGGTCATGGGGGCGGAGTTATAGGGAACCGGGAAAACTATAAATTTGACAGGAGGGTTCCAGAAGGTTCCAATCCCCAGGGGGAGCTCAAGTGACGAGGAGACTGTGACAGTTGCTGCACTGTGAGGAAAACCCAACCAGGGGGACTGAGGAGAAAGGAAGTCAGGGGGGTGGTCCTGACATGAAGTACTGCAGTATAGACGAGGCTCCGGGTGTGGGACAACGTATTGGAACGACGTTTGACCAGTAACATTACTGTTGATGTATAGGCCTAAGGCAGCCACGGTGACGGAGCTGTCAGAGCGTCACTGAGTGTAAAGGGAACGGTACGTAAATATACGTACCTGGAGAAAGTACGGTGTCACAATGTGTTCTGTAACCGGAGAGCAGTGAAGAAAAGTGCGGTGTGCTGTGAGGCTGTCTGGCGGACGGCGAGAGAAAGAATAAACTTGGACCTGTTGCACCCGAAACCTGCTTCCAGCTTGTGTCTGTACGTTACTGTGCGGTATCCAGAGGGACCACCCCCCAGCCCGGCCCACCGATCCTACACTCATACAATACTATATTACCTTAAATTGCTGTTGCATTTCCTAACTTAGCTTTCATACAGGCTATGATAGTCCATCCTGACTAGCTCTACCAGATCATGTATAGCTCTAAGGCATTATAGAGAATCTGAGGTTATGATGTCATGTAACAATCCTTCCATTGCTGATGCAGTCTTTTGCAATATGTAAAGTGGAAGCCAGCAGTTCTGGAGAAATTTGTGAGAATCAAATTGCAAATTGCAAATTTCCTAAAATGCTACATCAATTTGATTCGCTCACCTCAAATGATAAGCCATGTACCATGCATCATGTACCTAATAAGTCAGGCAAACGTCACAGTAGTTTGTGCACTTATAGCTTACAAAAACTAATATACGTTGTATTTTAATTATGCATCTTTTCTTCACTTCACATTTGCTTCAGAGATGGGATAAAATATTTTTTGGGATATCCATGTGCATGGTGGCCTGACTCTACAGTGCTTCATCCTATGAATTTCTTCACTCTCTGATCCTGATACTGCTGTGTGTGAATTGTGTTTGTCGATCATCATTTTAACGCTCATCCATCCATCACCTATCTATTTATCTATCACCAGCAATGACAATTAATAATAATAATAATACATTTTATTTTTATAGCGCCGACATATTCCGCAGCACTTTACATTTCAGAGGGGATTTGTACAGACAATAGACATTACAGCATAACAATAATCACATACAGTAGATTATAACAAATAACAAGAGGAGTGAGGGCCCTGCTCGCAAGCTTACAGTCTATGAGGAAAGAGGTAGACACGAAAGGTGGGTGGTAACAGTTGCTCTGATTGTATGGACCAGCCATAATGTTAAGTGTGTAACAGTACAGACACAGAGGGCTAATGGATGCATAAAGCATGTGGGAACATGATGCTGGGAACCTGGTTATGGTAAAACTTTTGGCTCTGCCACACAGGGATAGGTTAGGTTAATGTGTTGAGGCGATAGGCCAGTCTGAATAAATGCGTTTTCAGGACACGCTTAAAATTGTGGGGATTGGGGACTAATCGTATTGACCTGGGAAGTGCATTCCAAAGAATTGGCGCGGCACGTGTAAAGTCTTGGAGACGGGAGTGGGAGGTTCTGACTATTGAGGATACTAACCTCAGGTCATCAGCAGAGCGGAGGGCGTGGGTAGGGTGGTATACTGAAACAAGGGAGGAGATGTAGGGTGGTGCTGAGCCATGGAGGGCTTTGTGGGTGAGGGTAATAAGTTTATACTGAATTCTGGAGTGGATGGGTAGCCAGTGTAATGACTGGCACAAGGTAGAGGCATCGGTGTAACGATTGGTGAGGAATATGATCCTGGCTGCAGCATTCAAGACAGATTGGAGAGGGGAGAGTTTGGTAAGAGGGAGACCGATTAGAAGAGAGTTACAATAGTCGAGACGAGAATGAATAAGAGAAACAGTAAGAGTTTTTGCAGAGTAAAAAGTAAGAAAAGGTCGAATTCTAGAAATGTTTTTGAGGTGCAGATGACAAGAGCGAGCCAGTGATCGAATGTGGGGGGCAAAGGAAAGCTCGGAATCAAGTATGACCCCAAGACAGCGGGCATGTTGCTGGGGAGTAATAGTGGAACCACACACAGAAATAGCAATGTCGGGTATAGGTGCATTAGTAGCGGGAGGAAACACCAGGAGTTCAGTCTTTGACAGGTTCAGTTTCAGATATAGTGAGGACTAGTGTTGAGCATTCCGATACCGCAAGTATCGGGTATCGGCCGATACTTGCTGTATCGGAATTCCGATACCGACTTCCGATATTTTTTCAATATCGGAATTCGGCATCGGAATCGGAAGTTCAGTTGATTGACGGCCTGACGTCATCATGATGCGCGGTGTGTGCGCATCATGATGCGCCGTCATTTCGGGCCTTCCGGGGGTCTCTGCCGGCCTGCCGGGGGGCTGTGCCGGCCTGCCGGGGGGCTGTGCCGGCCTGCCGGGGGGCTGTGTGGACTGTCCGGGGTCTGTACCGGCCTGCCGGGGGGCTGTGCCGGCCTGCCGGTGGTCTGTGCACCCTGTGGGGGTCTGTACCGGCCTGCCGGGGGGCTGTGCCGGCCTGCCGGGGGGCTGTGCTGATGTCCGGGGGTCTGTGCAAGCATCGTCCGATGGGACTACAAGTCCCATCGGGCGATGCCTGCTACCATGACAGTGATTGACACATTAGCCAATGATGGGACAGTAGTAGTCCCATCATCCGGCTAATGTGTTAAATGTTAAAAAAAAAAAAAAAAAATACTACATACATACTACATGCATGCTACATACATACTACATGCTACATACATACTACATACATACTACATACATGCTACATGCATGCTACATACATACTACATGCTACATACATACTACATGCATGCTACATACATACTACATACATACTACATGCATGCTACATACATACTACATATATACTACATGCATGCTACATACATACTACATGCTACATACATACTACATATATACTACATACATACTACATACATGCTACATACATACTGCATGCTACATACATACTACATACATACTACATACATACTACATGCATGCTACATACATACTACATATATACTACATGCATGCTACATACATACTACATGCTACATGCATGCTACATACATACTACATACATACTACATGCTACATACATACCACATATATACTACATACATACAATACATTCATACAATACATACATAGACATACAGTACATATAACATAGAGTAACATACTTACCAATACTTGTCACATTGTTCCCCGAAGCCATTGTCTTTTCCGGGATAAATATTAACATAACAAACCACAAAAATACTCACCCACGATCCGAAGCAGTCCACGAGTGTGTCCCACGACGATCTTGGGTAGAGAACGGCAGCATCAGATGATGCTGCCGTTCTCTACGGGCTGCAGGAATCCAATGACGGAAGGTAGGTATCCTTCCGCACTGTATTCCTCCGCCACTTAAAAAAAAAAAAGTCCCTAGTCTCACTTTATGCCATTGCTGCGTGGGAATTTCCCACACAGCAATGGCATAAAGTGAGACTAGGGACTTTTTTTTTTTTTAAGTGGCGGAGGAATACAGTGCGGAAGGATACCTACCTTCCGTCATTGGATTCCTGCAGCCCGTAGAGAACGGCAGCAACAGCTGATGCTGCAGTTCTCTACCCAAGATCGTCGTGGGACACACTCGTGGACTGCTTCGGATCGTGGGTGAGTATTTTTGTGGTTTGTTATGTTAATATTTATCCCGGAAAAGACAATGGCTTCGGGGAACAATGTGACAAGTATTGGTAAGTATGTTACTCTATGTTATATGTACTGTATGTCTATGTATGTATTGTATGAATGTATTGTATGTATGTAGTATATATGTGGTATGTATGTAGCATGTAGTATGTATGTAGCATGCATGTAGCATGTAGTATGTATGTAGCATGCATGTAGTATATATGTAGTATGTATGTAGCATGCATGTAGTATGTATGTAGCATGCATGTAGTATGTATGTAGCATGCATGTAGTATGTATATGGTATGTAAGTAGCATGTAGTATGTATGTAGCATGCATGTAGTATATATGTGTTATGTATGTGGTATGTATGTAGCATGCATGTAGTATGTATGTAGTATGTATGTAGCATGTAGTATGTAGCATGCATGTAGTATATATGTAGTATGTATGTAGCATGTAGTATGTATGTAGCATGCATGTAGTATATATGTAGTATGTATGTAGCATGTAGTATGTATGTAGCATGCATGTAGTATGTATGTAGCATGCATGTAGTATGTATATGGTATGTATGTATGTAGCATGTAGTATGTATGTAGCATGCATGTAGTATATATGTGGTATGTATGTAGCATGTATGTAGTATGTATGTAGTATATATGTAGTATGTATGTAGCATGCATGTAGTATGTAGTATGTATGTAGCATGCATGTAGTATATATGTGTTATGTATGTAGCATGCATGTAGCATGCATGTAGTATATATGTAGTATATATGTGGTATGTATGTAGCATGCAGTATGTATGTAGCATGCATGTAGTATATATGTAGTATGTATGTTGCATGTAGTATTTATGTAGTATGAATGTAGCATGTATGTAGTATGTAGTATGAATGTAGCATGTATGTAGTATGCATGTTGTATGTATGTAGCATGTAATTTTTTTTTTTTTTTTTTTTTTTTTTTACATTTAACACATTAGCCGGATGATGGGACTACTACTGTCCCATCATTGGCTAATGTGTCAATCACTGTCATGGTAGCAGGCATCGCCCGATGGGACTTGTAGTCCCATCGGACGATGCCTGCACAGACCCCCGGAGCCTGCACAGACCACCGGCAGGCCGGCACAGCCCCCCGGCAGGCCGGCACAGCCCCCCGGCAGGCCGGCACAGCCCCCCGGCAGGCCGGCACAGCCCCCCGGAGCCTGCACAGACCACCGGCAGGCCGGCACAGACCACCGGAGCCTGCACAGACCCCCTGGCAGGCCGGCACAGCCCCCCGAAAGGCCCGTACAGACCCCAGAGAGGCTGTACAAGGGCAGGAAAGGGTTTTTCTTATTCTGATACCGGAAGTCCCATAGACTTGAATGGGACTTCCGGTATCGGAATCGGCGATACCGATACTTTTTTTAAAGATCGGCCGATACCATCCGATACGATACTTTGAAGTATCGGACGGTATCGCTCAACTCTAGTGAGGACATATTAGACACAGCGTTTAGACAATCGCCAGTGTTTTCTAGAAAGGCTGGCGTGATGTCAGGAGAAGAAGCGTATAATTGGGTGTCATCAGCATAGAGATGGTACTGGAAACCAAATCTACTGATTGTTAGACCAATAGGGGCAGTGTACAAGGAGAAGAGGAGGGGGCCTAGAACCGATCCTTGAGGAACCCCAACAGTAAGTGGAAGGTGAGAGGAGGAGGAACCGGCAAAAGAAACAGTAAAGGAGCGGTCGGAGAGATAGGAGGAGAACCAGGAGAGAACGGTGTCGTTGAGGCCAATGGAACGGAGCAATTACATTTTCTTAGCTATACAAAAACATATTGGTAATGGAGCGTCTGTAAAATTAATGTTTTCCAATGCTGATGACTGTTTTAATTGATCCGTGAACCCAACACGGCGGCACACTGTACTTCCATTTCTCAGCTATCATATCTTTATTGCAAAATTCCATAATTAACTACTTTATATGTATATTATGCATGCCTTACATGTTACATAACAAATATGCTCTTCATTGTATTATGTTTCAGGTGGATGGACACATATAAAACAAGCGAGTGCAAATTACTGATTGATTTCTTTTCCTGAATATTGTACTTCTTTGGATAAGAGAAACACTGCAATCATGTCACACAGTAACTCTTGGTGGTCCACAGAACATCTCTATCCGCATCTGATTTGATCTAGTTTGTTCCTAAACTAAAGTATTTGCTATACTGCTACTTTGTTGCCTCTGATTTCCATATTGTGTATACAGAGAGAGACGTGTGCTCTTTCTTTTCGCTAATTGTAGACCCAGGAACCCTCCAGAAGCACATGGATGACCTATGTCAACACATTATCTTACATGCACATTCACTTGGCCCATTTTTCAGCTGAGGACTAAAGTATCTGGGTCAGATAATTGCACAGAGTGACTGCTTTTAGCATTAATTCCTTTAAGCCTTGCTTACCTCATCTACTTTCCTATGCACCAGGTCACAGGAGAAAAGTGTTGAATCCAAAACCTCTCATAAACCATCCTGTTAGTTACAAGATACATGACCTGTATTGCAATCTGGTCAGATATATAAAGAATTGCACTATATTTGGAACTAGCTGAAGAGCCTGGCGCTGCCCGGGCATAGTAACTAACTGTGGTTAGTTATAGCAAATTATAATTATCCTCCATCCCACAGTCCCGTGCCCATATACCCATCATACATATCCACGATCCCATAGGCCCGTGCCCATATACCCATCATGCATATTCTCCATCCCATAGTCGAGTGCCCATATACCCATCACACATCCTACATCCCATAGTCCCATGCCCAAATACCCATCATACATATTCTCCATCCCATAGTCCCATGCCCATATACCCATCATACATATTCGCCATCCCGCAGTCGAGTGCCCATATACCCATCGCACATCCTTCTTCCCATAGTCCCATGCCCATATACCCATCATACATATCCTCCATCCCATAGTCCAGTGCCCATATACCCATCACACATCCTCCATCCCATAGTCAACCATTATGACATCATAATGAGATGTGGGGCTTGCAACCTATGATGACATCAGCGTCACCATGGCAACCATTGTGACATCATAATGAGGGGCGGGGTTTGATACGCCCACACTTTTTCCCCAGTATGTACATAGGGACAAAATTGTTTGGTAAATTGGAACACGCGGGGTTAAAATTTTGCCTCACAACATAGGTTAGGACACTCTTGGGGTCCAGACGTGTGACTGTGCCAAACTTTGTGGCTGTAGCTGCGACGGTGCGGATGCCTATCCCGGACATGCACACATACACACACTTGAGCTTTATATATTAGATGTATACTGATTAGGGCGATAATGCATTTATGGAACTGGTATCGAGGTGTACATCGAGTATATAAAGGTAAAAAGCAAGGTATTCTAAAAAAAAAAAAAGTAATAGTGATAATCTATAGTTATTCAAAATGGAGAGTAAATCTTGAAAACTTTGAAACTTTGGTGCGTAAACTGAGCATGATTTCAGATTTTTACATACTTGACAGCACATCCTACTTTATGGAAAATCTATACAAGGATTATAGCGGTTATAAGTTATTCAATATCATCTTACTGCAGACACCACTAGAGGGAGCTCTGCATATAGATGCAAGCATTTACTACTGAACTCAATAAAATCTGTGTAAACCGCTGTTTAGTTTGTTCCCCCCATTGATAGCTGTGAACAATGTTATGACTAGTGTTGAGCGATACCATCTGATATTGAGAAATATCGGATCAGATTGGATCGGCCGATAGCCAAAAAGTATCGGGTATCGCCGATTCCGATACCGGAAGTCCCATTCAAGTCAATGGGACAGAAATATCGGAATTAAAAAAACCCTTTCTTTCCTTGTAAGTTAATTCTACATGAAGAAAAACAACTAAGAATAATGTAGAATGTATTGGGGGAGGTGGAGGAGACATTAAAGGCATAGAGGTTTAGCCCAATCAAATGGAATAGCAGGAATAATTTTTTTTTTTTTAAAGACGTTCGGAGTTACAAAGATATTGACAATGTTAACCTTTTTTATATTTTGTTAGATATGTATGTTTCACTACTTCCATGCTCTTCACCTTCTTTTTTACTTCTCCCTCACTTTCTCCTTCATGATCCTCAGCAGCAGCAGCATCTTTTTCATCAACTTCTTCTTCAGCTTATTCATCTTCTTCTTCACCTTCTTCCTATTATTCTTTTTTTTTACATTATTCATATTCTTCTTATTCAACTATTATTCTTCTTCATATTCTACCTCTTCATCTTCTTCCTATTCTTCTTCTTCATCATATTCTTATTTGTGACAGGCATTCCTGTAGTTGTTATCTATAAAAGTTTGAAGATTACACCTTCCGTTCTGCCTGTCACAAAAGATTTACAACAGGATTTGTCCGCGTTCAGTTTTGCCTGCAGCAGCAGGCATTTTCCAGGGGCACCACAAGGAGGAACGGACTCACCCCCATACACTGCTTAGTCTTCTTCTGCTTATACTTTAGATAATATCTTTTGTGCTGATTTTTAGTCTTATGCTTAATGTTGTTCTGCTTTTTGTTCTGCAGCTTCTTGGTCTTCTGTCCCTTGTTGTTCTGTATCTTGGTGGTTGTCTTCATGTTCTTTGTCCTCTTGGTCATCTTCTTCAGGGTCATCTTTTTAGTCTTCTTCGGGGTGGTGTTCCAGGTCGTTGTCTTCAGGGTCATTGTTTTTGTGGTCGTTGTCTTTTTCGGGGTGGTCTTCAGGGTTGTCGTCTTCAGGTTTGACGTCAGGGAGATCCAGAGTGATAATAAACAAAAACCATTTCGAAAAGCTTGAACTTGGAAATATAGCAGAAGGTACAAGAAGGCAGAGGAACTGCCGAGAACCAGCTGACGGTGCTGGAACCCGGATGGGTAGCCGAAGCTGCAAGAGCCAATGAAACTAGTGAGGACCAGCTGACGGTGCTGGAACCCGGAAGGGCAGCAGAAGGAACAAGAGCCAATGGCACTACCGAGGACCAGCTGATGGTGCTGGAACCTGGTTACTAAGCAGGAGGTACCTGTTTTAGAAAACACTACCAAGGACCAGCAGACGTTGCTGGAACTCGGATACCGAGAGGGAGGCACCTCAGCCAAAGGCACTGCCGAGGACCAGCTGACGGTGCTGGAACCCAGATGGGTAGCAGAAGCTGCAAGAGCAAATGGAACTAGCGAGGACCAGCTGACGGTGCTGGAACCCGGAGAGGCAGTAGAAGGAACAAGAGCCAATGGCACTACCGAGGACCAGCTGACGTTGCTGGAACCCGGTTACTAAGCAGGAGGTACCTGTGCTAGAAAGCACTACCAAGGACCCGCAGACGTTGCTGGAACTCAGATACCGAGAAGGAGGCACCTCAGCCAAAGGCACTGCCGAGAACCAGCTGACGGTACTGGAACCCGGATGGGTAACAGAATCTGCAAGAGCAAATGGAACTAGCAAGGACCAGCTGATGGTGCTGGAACCCAGAGGAGCAGCAGAAGGAACAAGAGCCAATGGCACTACCGAGGACCAGCTGACGGTGCTGGAACCCAGTTACTAAGCAGGAGGTACCTGTGCTAGAAAGCACTACCAAGGACCAGCAGACGTTGCTGGAACTCGGATACCGAGAAGGAGGCACCTCAGCAAAAGGCACTGCCGAGAACCAGCTCACGGGACTGGAACCCGGATGGGTAGCAGAAGCTGCAAGAGAAAATGGAACTAGCGAGGACCAGCTGACGGTGCTGGAACCTGGAGGGGCAGCAGAAGGAACCAGAGCCAATGGCACTACTGAGGACCAGCTGACGGTGCTGGAACCCGGTTACTAAGCAGGAGGTACCTGTGCTAGAAATCACTACCAAGGACCAGCAGACGTTGCTGGAACTCGGATACCGAGAAGGAGGCACCTCAGCCAAAGGCACTGCTGAGAACCAGCTGACGGTACTGGAACCCGGATGGGTAGCAGAAGGTACCCATGAAAAACAAAGTTGCAAGGCCGCGAGCCGGCCGCATTCACCGAAACCCACAGTCCTTACAGGGGGTGCTTGTCTTATTGGCACTACGGAACCAGCCTTTATTACCAGAACCCGCAGCCCACATAGGAAGTACCTAAACTGCAGGCACTATAGACTCGGCTAACCCGACCGCAACACGACAGGACAACGTATTGGTGGCAAAGTGACGTTGACACTACCCGGAAACAGCAGGCGTGCTCCAACCAGGCTGGGCAGGAGGGAGGACCCGTGCCAATGACACTGCCTAGACCAGTTGACGGTGCTGGAACCCAGAGGGGCAGCAGAAGGAACAGGAGCCATTGGCACAACCGTGGACCAGCTGACAGTGCTGGAACCCGGTTACTAAGCAGGAGGTACCTGTGCTAGAAAGCACTACCAAAGACCAGCAGACGTTGCTGGAACTCTGATACCGAGAATGAGGCACCTCAGCCAAAGGCACGGCCGAGAACCAGCTGACGGTACTGGAACCCGGATGGGTAGCAGAAGGTACCCATGAAAACAAAGTTGCAAGGCCGCGAGCCGGCCGCAGTTACCGAAACCCACAGTCCTTACAGCCTTTATTACCAGAACCCGCAGCCCACATAGGAAGCACCTACACTGCAGGCACCATAGACTCGGCTAACCCGACCACAACACGACAGGACAACGTATTGGTGGCAAAGTGACGTTGACACTGCCCGGAAACAGCAGGCGTGCTGGAACCAGGCTGGGCAGGAGGGAGTACCCGTGCCGAAGACACTTCTGAGCAGCAACTGGCGATGTTGGAGCCCAGGGTCAATCTGGGTGTAGGCTGAGGCCTAATTTCATCAAGTTTTATATCTGTTGAAGACTACTACTGATTTTAACTATCCTCCAATTAGGCCTCTGGCTCCACTGTCTCTAGTATTTACCCTGTCCTCCAACACCGGCAGTTGCTGCTCAAAAGTGCCGTCTGCACAATCAACAGTTGTTCCTGTGTTACTGGGGCTCAGTAACATCAGTTCATCCCCTGATGTGTGTCCGGCAATGTCTCCTGCTCTGTCCATATTCCCACTACTACACATTCCCACTACTACAGGGTTGCAAAGTTGGGAATGAACCGCCTGTAATATCCCACCAAACCTAAAAAGGCTTTTACCTGTTTTGTTGTGAGGGGATGGGGCCATTTCTGAATTGCCTCCACTTTGTTTACTTGTGGCTTGAGAACTCCTCTCCCAATTACGTAACCCAAGTACCGAACTTCCTCCAACCCTATGGAACACTTCTCTGGGTTGGCAGTTAGCCCTGCTTATCGTCTATCACTGCCTGTACTTTTCCTAAGTGACTTTCCCAGTCGGTGCTGTACACAATAATATCGTCTAGATAGGCTGAGACATAGCGGCGATGGGGATGGAGAACAATATCCATTAATCGCTGGAACGTTGCTGGTGCGCCATGCAACCCAAAGGGTAACACCTTATACTGGAACAGCCCCTCGGGTGTTACAAAAGCCGTTTTTTCCTTCGCCGCCTCTGTTAGGGGTACCTGCCAATAACCTTTTGTGAGGTCCAGAATTGTAAAATACCCTGCCTGCCCAAATCGCTCTATCAACTCGTCAACCTGTGGCATAGGGTAGGCGTCAAACTTTGAAATGTCATTAAGTTTTCTAAAATCATTACAGAATCTTAGAGACTAGAGTTGAGTGAAACGGGTCGAAAAATTTCAAAAGTCGCCGACTTTTGGCAAAGTCGGGTTTCATGAAACGAAACCCGACCTTAGGATGAGGTCGGCCACGAGGTCGGCGACTTACGCGCCAAAGTCGCGTTTCAAAAGTTTGTTTTGCGCTCTTTTTCAGCCAATCAGGATCCACGGACACTGTGGGCAACGTGATGACATAGGCAGGGGTCACCACCATCTTTCAGAAGGGCATGCAAGTGATTGGCTTGCTTTGGTGGGCATCACAGGGGGTATAAAAGGGCGTGCACGCCGACCGCCATCTTACTTCTGCTGATCTCAGTATAGGGAGAGGTTGCTGCTGATTCTGTAGGGAGAGCGATAGGCAGGGAAGAAGACAAAAAAACTGCTTCTGCTGCTAGCGATTTGGCCTGCACAACACACCAGTCACTGTGTGTGCAGTGCAAGGGGAGGCTATATAGTGGTGTATCAGTGGTGTTGGTTGTTGGGCTGCCTTCTAAGGCTTCCTGACATTCCTGCATTGCTGTTTACCCACTGCTCCGCAAACTGCTTTTTTAAAAGCAATCCCAATTTTTTTTTGTCCTGAGAAGAAAAAAAAGCTGCTTCTGCTGCTAGCAATTTGGCCTGCACAACACACCAGTCACTGTGTGTGCAGTGCAAGGGGAGGCTATATTGTGGTGTATCAGTGGTGTTGGTTGTTGGGCTGCCTTTTAAGGCTTCCTGACAGGCTGGCATTGCTGTTTACCCACTGCTCTGCAAACTGCTTTTTTAAAAGCAATCCAATCTCCCTTATCCTCTAGTCACTTTGGTCACAGCTGTGCCATCGAGCCTGTCACATAGCGCTTAGATATCAGTGGGCCTCACACAATCCAAAAGTGTCCAGTGTCCAAAAGTGTGTGCAGAGATTCAAAATCTCCCTTATCCTCTAGTCACTTTGGTCACAGTTGTGCCATCGAGCCTGTCACATAGCGCTCAGATATCAGTGGGCCTCACACAATCCAAAAGTGTCCAGTGTCCAAAAGTGTGTGCAGAGATTCAAAATCTCCCTTATCCTCTAGTCACTTTGGTCACAGCTGTGCCATCGAGCCTGTCACATAGCGCTCAGATATTCATTGGGCCTCACACAATCCAAAAGTGTCCAGTGTCCAAAAGTGTGTGCAGAGATTCAAAATCTCCCTTATCCTCTAGTCACTTTGGTCACAGCTGTGCCATCGAGCCTGTCACATAGCGCTCAGATATCAGTGGGCCTCACACAATCCAAAAGTGTCCAGTGTCCAAAAGTGTGTGCAGAGATTCAAAATCTCCCTTATCCTCTAGTCACTTTGGTCACAGCTGTGCATCGAGCCTGTCACATAGCGCTCAGATATTCATTGGGCTTCACACAATCCAAAAGTGTCCAGTGTCCAAAAGTGTGTGCAGAGATTCAAAATCTCCCTTATCCTCTTGTCACTTTGGTCACAGCTGTGCCATCGAGCCTGTCACTTAGCGCTCAGATATCAGTGGGCCTCACACAATCCAAAAGTGTCCAGTGTCCAAAAGTGTGTGCAGAGATTCAAAATCTCCCGTATCCTCTAGTCACTTTGGTCACAGCTGTGCCATCGAGCCTGTCACATAGCGCTCAGATATCAGTGGGCCTCACACAATCCAAAAGTGTCCAGTGTCCAAAAGTGTGTGCAGAGATTCAAAATCTCCCTTATCCTCTAGTCACTTTGGTCACAGCTGTGCCATCGAGCATGTCACATAGCGCTCAGATATTCATTGGGCCTCACACAATCCAAAAGTGTCCAGTGTCCAAAAGTGTGTGCAGAGATTCAAAATCTCCCTTATCCTCTAGTCACTTTGGTCACAGCTGTGCCATCGAGCCTGTCACATAGCGCTCAGATATCAGTGGGCCTCACACAATCCAAGAGTGTCCAGTGTCCAAAAGTGTGTGCAGAGATTCAAAATCTCCCTTATCCTCTAGTCACTTTGGTCACAGCTGTGCCATCGAGCCTATCACATAGCGCTCAGATATCAGTGGGCCTCACACAATCCAAAAGTGTCCAGTGTCCAAAAGTGTGTGCAGAGATTCAAAATCTCCCTTATCCTCTAGTCACTTTGGTCACAGCTGTGCCATCGAGCCTGTGACATAGCGCTCAGATATTCATTGGGCCTCACACAATCCAAAAGTGTCCAGTGTCCAAAAGTGTGTGCAGAGATTCAAAATCTCCCTTATCCTCTAGTCACTTTGGTCACAGCTGTGCCATCGAGCCTGTCACATAGCGCTCAGATATTCATTGGGCCTCACACAATCCAAAAGTGTCCAGTGTCCAAAAGTGTGTGCAGAGATTCAAAATCTCCCTTATCCTCTAGTCACTTTGGTCACAGCTGTGCCATCGAGCCTGTCACATAGCGCTCAGATATCAGTGGGCCTCACACAATCCAAAAGTGTCCAGTGTCCAAAAGTGTGTGCAGAGATTCAAAATCTCCCTTATCCTCTAGTCACTTTGGTCACAGCTGTGCCATCGAGCCTGTCACATAGCGCTCAGATATCAGTGGGCCTCACACAATCCAAAAGTGTCCAGTGTCCAAAAGTGTGTCCAGAGATTCAAAATCTCGCTTATCCTCTAGTCACTTTGGTCACAGCTGTGCCATCGAGCCTGTCACATAGCGCTCAGATATCAGTGGGCCTCACACAATCCAAAAGTGTCCAGTGTCCAAAAGTGTGTGCAGAGATTCAAAATCTCCCTTATCCTCTAGTCACTTTGGTCACAGCTGTGCCATCGAGCCTGTCACATAGCGCTCAGATATCAGTGGGCCTCACACAATACAAAAGTGTCCAGTGTCCAAAAGTGTGTGCAGAGATTCAAAATCTCCCTTATCCTCTAGTCACTTTGGTCACAGCTGTGCCATCGAGCCTGTCACATAGCGCTCAGATATTCATTGGGCCTCACACAATCCAAAAGTGTCCAGTGTCCAAAAGTGTGTGCAGAGATTCAAAATCTCCCTTATCCTCTAGTCACTTTGGTCACAGCTGTGCCATCGAGCCTATCACATAGCGCTCAGATATCAGTGGGCCTCACACAATCCAAAAGTGTCCAGTGTCCACAAGTGTCTGCAGAAATTCAAAATCTCCCCTGTCCTATAGACACCTTGTACCTTGTTTTACATTACTATATAGTTTGTTGGATTTTGTCTACATTTCTACCAAAAATGAGGAAGGCTGGTGGAAGAGGCCGTGGAATTGGGCGGGGGTTGGCAGCTGGTAATGATGGTGTTGGTGGTGGATCTGATGGTAGTGGCAAGAGCAAAATAGGACCGAATGCAGGAGGTGCTGACCCTGCGTCATCGTCTGGCTACATAAGGCCTCGAACGCTTAGTTTTCTAGGAGTTGGCAAACCGCTTTTAAAGCCAGAGCATCAGGAAAAAGTTTTGTCTTACATTGCTGACTCAGCCTCCAGCTCTATCGCCTCCTCTTCTTCAGTTGTAAAAAGTAAAAGCACTGAGTCGTCATTGGAGGCTCATGTTCATGAACCACACCTTTCCTTGTGTCCTTCACCCCAACCAAGATTGAAGGATGACGCAGGCCATACTACTGATTACTCCATGGAGCTGTTTTCACATACCATGCCTGGATTATCAAGTGAAATGGTGAATTACCCAGGCCAAGATGAATCTGACATGGAGTGCACTGATGCACAGCCGCTGATGGATGATTCTGCTGGTACATTCACTCAGAGCACTACATTGTCCTCGCAGTGTACAGAGCCAGATTCTGACCCTGATGAGACTCAGGTGCCCCTTCCCGCACACTATACCACCATACACGGTGACACAGAGGAAGGTGCACATGACATAGAAGAGGAGGTGATGGATGACCCAGTTGTTGACCCAGATTGGCATCCATTGGGGGAAGAGGTGCTGCTTCCAATAGCTCAGATGAGGAGCATCCACAGCAGACATCGACATCGCAACAGCTGTTATCTGGCAGGCCCGCAGCACTCCAAAGACAGGTTCCAAACATCAAAAGAGTTGCTGGACAGCTTGTCCAGAGGGTCAAAAGATCACAGCGTGCTAGGCCGCAAAATGTCTGCCAAAGTAGGAAGAGTGCAGTGTGGCACTTTTTTGACCAAAATCCTCATGATCAGGCCAAGGTTATCTGTAAGAAGTGCGCAAAGACCTTTAGCCGAGGGAAAAATCTGAAAAATTTGAATAGTTGCATGCTTAGACATTTAACCAGCATGCACTTGCAAGCGTGGACACAACACCAAACCTCAAGTGCCACATGTGCAACTGATCACAACGAAGGTAGTCAGCAACGCTACATTGTTTCCCCCACTGTAAGCCCACCGGTTAGCACAGCAGCAAATGTTGAGGTGTCGTTGCAAGGCCACAGCAGTCAGGGAATCGCACTGTTATATCAACGAAAGACTGATTCTAGGCCATCAGAAAGAACACCAACTCCATCACCATCATCAACCCTCTCTCAGTCCGCCCTGTCCACCGCTACTTCCACCATATGCAGCTCTCAAGTCCAGCTCACCCTCCCAGACACTATGAGTAGGTCAAGAAAGTACTCAGTCTCTCATCCGAGTACACTTGGTTTGAACGCCCACATTGCCAAACTAATCTCGTTTGAGATGATGCCCTTTCGGTTGGTGGAAAGCACAGCTTTCCGCGAACTCATGGCCTATGCAGTACCACGCTATGACCTACCCAGTCGCCACTTATTCTCTCGCAAAGCCATCCCAGCCCTCCACCATCATGTGAAAGACCGCATTGTCCATGCACTCAAGCAGTCAGTGAGCGGAAAGGTGCACCTCACAACTGATGCATGGTCCAGTCGGCATGGCCAGGGCCGTTACGTGTCCATCACTGCGCACTGGGTTAATGTGGTGGATGCAGGGTCCACAGGGGACAGCGGTGGTGGGACAGTGCTGCCTAGCCCACGGTATAGGAAACAGTTTACTGTAGGCGTTCGACCCTCCTCCTCCTCCTCCTCCAGGAGCGAAAGCTCGTCCACAGAGCGCAGTCGTACGAGCACTCCTTCTGCAGCTGCCACTGTTGCACACGATGTGTCCCCCTATCGAGCAGCTAGTGGAAAGCGTCAGCAGGCTGTGTTGCAGATGATGTGTTTGGGCGACAGACACACCGCCGAGGTGCTGGCCGAGTACTTGAAGCGACAAACTGAGTCATGGCTGGGCAGTGTACATCTTGAGGCAGGCAAGGTAGTTAGTGATAACGGCCGTAATTTTGTGGCAGCCATAGCCCTTTCAAAACTCAGCCACATACCTTGCTTGGCTCACACCTTGAACCTGGTGGTGCAGTGCTTCCTCAAAAATTATCCGGAGTTAACAGCCCTGCTCCAGAAGGTGCGAAGACTGTGCGCGCACATCCGCCGGTCGCCTGTACACTCCGTTCGTATGCAGAAGCTGCAGCGATTGCTCCACCTTCCCAACCACCGCCTCATTATCGACATTGCAACAAGGTGGATCTCCACCCTGCACATGGTGGATCGGCTGTGCGAGCAGAGGCAGGCCATAATGCATTTGTGGGAGGATACACGGCCAGGCACTTTGAGAGCAGACATGGAGTTGACAGGTGTGCAGTGGTCGAAGCTGAAAGACCTCTGTAAAGTCCTTCAGTGTTTTGAGGAATGCACACGGCTGGTAAGCGCAGACGACGCCATCCTAAGCATGAGCATCCCACTTATGCGTCTGCTCATGCAAACTTTGACGCACCTTAAGGAGCAGGCGTCTGCAGCCAATGTTGATGAGGAGGAAGAGGAGGAGGGAATCCTTGATGACATTCAGCCATTGTCTGCTCAGGGACCTCTCCTGGACGAGGTGGAGGAAGAAGAGGAGGATGATGATGGGGATGATTACTTAGGGGAGGAGGATGCATCTCGTGGGGCAAGTGAAAATGTTGGCGTGGCAAGGTCTGGTACAGGGTTTGTGCGTGACTGGAGGGATGTGGATTTGCCAGAAAGTGCTCCTCCACCCAGCACTCGCAGTGCATCATTGACACCGGGAACATTGGCCCACATGTCAGATTATGCCTTGCGGATCCTAAAAAGGGACCCCCGCATTGCCAAAATGATGAACGATGTGGTTGGCCAGCATCCTGGATCCACGCTATAAAGGCAAATTACAAAACATCATGCCACAGGAGAACCTTGACCTAATATTGGCTAATAAACAAGCAACTCTGGTAAATCGGTTGCTTGAGGCATTCCCAGCACACAGCAGCGGTGATGGTTCTCACACGAGCCGTACGGGCTGGGGGCAGCTTGGCAGAGATGTTCATGGTGCACACAGCAGAAGTGGCGTTGGAGACAGGGGTTTCATGACAATGTTGTGGACTGATTTTTCAAATACCGCTCACACAACTGGTAATACTGCATCGATGGAAAGTGACAGGAGACATTAGTTGTCAACTATGGTTACAAACTACTTTTCCTCCCATATCGATGTTCTCCCACACAGGTCATTCCCCTTTGACTATTGGGCCGCTAAACTGGACACCTGGCCTGAATTGGCCCAATATGCCTTACAGGAGCTCGCTTGCCCAGCTGCAAGTGTGCTATCGGAAAGAGTCTTCAGTGCAGCTGGATCAATCCTGACAGAAAAAAGGACCCGTCTGTCAACCCAAAATGTGGATGATCTAACCTTCATTAAAATGAACCACGCATGGGTTTCCAAGGATTTTGTCCCACCTTCCCCTGATGACACATAGGGTGACAGAAAAATGGCTTGCTTTGGTCCACCTCTTCCTGGGACTTCACCTATTTCGCCTTTTGCATCAGCTGAATGTCCAACATCAACATATGCCACTTTCTAAAACTCCCTAACTGTGCTGCCTCCCCCCCATGGCCGGGGTCACCACCTAGCGCACGACACCGTGCGAGTGCCGTTGCCCTGGACAGGTGGGTAGGCCGACTCTTGGGCGCGGGCACTGGCACAGGGTCCCTCATAGTGCAATCAAGTGTCTCTGACGGTGGTGGTGCACACCCGCTGTCAGACACACCGCTGTACTATGAGGGGCCCAGTGCCAGTACCGACGCCCACGAGTGGGCCCCCCTTGCTTGGGCAGGGCCCCAGCATTTGCAATCTTTACCTCTCCCTGCTCCTCCGCTGTGTAATCTGGGCCGTCAAATCCATACTGTGCCTGACACCGTCTGAGCCTGCCTCCTGAGACATATATTTTGAATGTGTACGCTATCCATACATGTTATCTGGGGATACGGTACCCTTTCTAACCTTTGTGCAATCACGTGCAATCCATACTGGGCCTAACACCGTCTGAGCCTGCCTCCTGAGACATATATTTTGAATGTGTACGCTATCCATACATGTTATCTGGGAAGCGGTACCCTTTCTAACCTTTGTGCAATCACGTGCAATCCATACTGGCCCTGACACCGTCTGGGCCTGCCTCCTGAGACATATATTTTGAATGTGTACGCTATCCACACATGTTATCTGGGGATACGGTACCCTTTCTAACCTTTGTGCAATCACGTGCAATCCATACTGGGCCTAACACCGTCTGAGCCTGCCTCCTGAGACATATATTTTGAATGTGTACGCTATCCATACATGTTATCTGGGGAAACGGTACCCTTTCTAACCTTTGTGCAATCACGTGCAGTCCATACTGGGCCTGACACCGTCTGAGCCTGCCTCCTGAGACATATATTTTGAATGTGTACGCTATCCATACATGTTATCTGGGGATACGGTACCTTTTCTAACCTTTGTGCAATCACGTGCAATCCATACTGGGCCTAACACCGTCTGAGCCTGCCTCCTGAGACATATATTTTGAATGTGTACGCTATCCATACATGTTATCTGGGGAAACGGTACCCTTTCTAACCTTTGTGCAATCACGTGCAATCCATTCTGGGCCTGACACCGTCTGAGCCTGCCTCCTGAGACATATATTTTGAATGTGTACGCTATTCATACATGTTATCTGGGGATACGGTACCCTTTCTAACCTTTGTGCAATCACGTGCAATCCATACTAGGCCTAACACAGTCTGAGCCTGCCTCCTGAGACATATATTTTGAATGTGTAAGCTATCCATACATGTTATCTGGGGATACGGTACCCTTTCTAACCTTTGTGCAATCCATACTGGGCCTAACACCGTCTGAGCCTGCCTCCTGTGACATATATTTTGAATGTGTACGCTATCCATACATGTTATCTGGGGAAACGGTACCCTTTCTAACCTTTGTGCAATCACGTGCAATCCATACTGGGCCTGACACCGTCTGAGCCTGCCTCCTGAGACATATATTTTGAATGTGTACGCTATCCATACATGTTATCTGGGGAAACGGAACCCTTTCTAACCTTTGTGCAATCACGTGCAATCCATACTGGGCCTGACACCGTCTGAGCCTGCCTCCTGAGACATATATTTTGAATGTGTACGCTATCCATACATGTTATCTGGGGATACGGTACCCTTTCTCACCTTTGTGCAATCACGTGTAATCCATACTGGGCGTGAGAACGGCTGGCGAGCTGTTAAGCAAGCTACAGCACCTGTGGTTTGCACACGTAAGTTTTTCATTTTTTCAGGAATGACGGTTAGGCCTAATTCCGGAACTGCAGTTGACCTGCACTTACTGGGAAATCATTGTTCGCGGGTAATAATTGTAATCAGTGATCCCCATCACTAACGTTGTTCAGCGGGTTATTTGCACCTGTAAGCGACAAACGCTGGCCTTTTCAGTGTAGCGCACATGGAGCCACGGACATGTAAGGGCATGACACACCAGTTATTGGCCAATCTCATGTGCCAGAGCCTCACGTGTCCCTCTAGTAAGCCGGACTTGGACCGCGGGGCATGACGGAGTCTCGTTCGTTAACGGAATTAAGCTTGCAATGTGTGCATCTGTTCTGTAGCTGGCATGGTTGAGGTTTCCCAGGTGGAGTCGAATTTAACCGTAGGCTCCACTCCTGGTGGTGCCCTTCTGGACATTCCTTTAAGGTTCAGCTTTGCAACCATACTGCCCACGTAAAACAAACACTTTGCCTTCATGAACGCTGTTTGGAGGGTCATGACTCGTGGGAATAACGCCGCCCAATCAGTTAACCTGCTAGAGAGATCGTTCGTTGCTCCCAAGCATGACATCACACTCCCTAGGAAGAAGGTAATGCCACTGTGGCGACCGTACTCCTGGGGGCGACATAAGTGCACTGATGCCCAGCCACTGCTCGATGAATCTGCTGGTACATTGACCCAGACCACTACATTCCCCTCGCACGCTACACGACCTGAGTCTGACCCTGATGAAACTCAGGTTACCCTTCCCATATACAGTTCCATCTTACACGGTGACAAAGAGGAAGCTGCAGATGAAAGTGCAGGTTCGGCCCACCCGCCATCAGACACACCACCGTATTATCAGGGGCCCTGTGCCAGTGCCATCGCCAACGAGTGGGCCCCACCTGCTTGCTCAGGATCACAGCACTTGCAAAGTTGAAATACTGTGCAGTGAGATGGAAGATTGGGACGACAAGGAGTCCAGACAAGTACAGGGATTCCCTAGCGAGGAGACTTATTTGATTGTTTTCAATGTTGGGACAGCAATTTTTGGGGAGCACTATACTCTGGAGAATGATAGATGGGGCCCACCATACACTGGAACATTCCAAAGGTGGACATCAGACACTGGAGCAGCATTTACAGGGCCCATTATTCACTAGAGCATTAGAAATGGGGCCCATTATGTTTGGAGCATTATTTGGGCCCATAAGACAGTGGAGCTTCATCCATGGGGACCAACATATACTGTAGCATTATGTGGAGCTCATCATATACTGTTTCAAACATTATATGGGACCAATGATTCTGTATGGAGAAATAGATGGGCCTCTTCATGAGATGTAAAAAGTGAGGTATTTTTCATTGTACTATACCGCTATTTCTCTGCCGTATCGGAGCATGATGAGTTGTGGTATGTGTTAAAGGGGCGCTCTTTCGCCCAGGGCACATGAAAACCTGCAGCCAGCCCTCCCCCCCCACAACTTTAGCCAAATAACCCCCATTTTTCAGTGCGTAACTTGTATTATGAAGTTAATTAAGGTTGACAAGCTTAAGTAAGAAGAATTGATGCTTTTGGCATTCAAATGGGCACTGTAGGTGTGTTTCCTGTCCTCCTCTCACTGCCGACTTTTATTCCCCATTGACTTACATTGGGTTTCGTGTTTCGGGACGACCCCGACTTTTCCCTATAATCGGACGATCTTGCTCGACCCGACTTTTGGAAAAGTCGGGTTTCACGAAACGAAACGCGACCCTAAAAAACCAAAAGTCGCTCAACTCTATTAGAGACCCATCAGGCTTGGGTATTAGGACTATTGGGCGGGCCCACTCACTTTGGAACTCTTCTATGACCCCTAACTATAGCATAGTTTTTACCTCTTCCGAGATGGCTTGTCGCCGGGCCTCAGGCACCCGATATGGCTTTAGTCGGACTTTGGTCTGTGGCTCTGTGACAATGTCATGTTGCATTAGGCAGGTGCATCTGGGGAGCTCCGACAAAACATCTGTATTTCAGCTAATGAACTCCTGGACCTTCTGAACCTGTCTAGGAGACAAAGTGTCTGCAATTTTGACTGCGGGTTGGGCTTCTCCTGCCTTGCCCTGAGGTGATGGAGCCTTCTCCATCTGAAAGGCAGGCAGCGGACTATCCCCACCAAGCTTTTCTCTATCTTTCCATGGTTTAATCAAATTATGGTAAACCTGTTCTGGCTTTCTCCGTCCTGGCTGGTGTACCTTGTAGTCTACTGGCCCCACTTTTTCCATGATCTCGTAGGGTCCCTGCCACCTTGCAAAAAATTTGCTATCTACGGTAGGCACAAGATCCAACACCAGATCCCCAGGGCTAAAGGTTCTTTCCCGAGCCCCCGGTTATAGACCCGACTCTGTGACTGTTGTGTTGCCTCCATATGTTCCCGGACTAAGGGTAGGACTGTCTCCATTCTTTCTTGCATTTTTGCAACATGTTCTATCACATGTTTGTGGGTGGTAGGTTGGTTCTCCCAGGCCTTTTTGGCTATATCAAGTAAGCCCCGTGGATGTCTGCCGTACAATAGTTCAAAGGGCGAGAACCCCCGTAGATACCTGAGGCACCTCCCGCACTGCAAGCAACAAATATGGCAATAACAGATGCCAGTCCTTCCCATCTTTGGAAACTGCCTTTTTTAACATGTTCTTCAGCGTCTTATTGAATCTTTCTACCAGACCATCTGTTTAGGGATGATAGACCGATGTGCGCAACTGTTTAACATTTAGCAAACGGCAGAGTTCCTTCATAATTTTTGACATAAAGGGGGTTCCCTGGTCTGTTAAAATTTCTTGAGGAATTCCCACCCGTGAAAACATACCCATGAGTTCCTTTTCTTTAAGCTTAGCTGATGTGTGGCGCAGAGGAATGGCCTCAGGATATTGGGTATCATAATCTAGAACTACCAAGATGTGTTGGTGTCTCCTTGCCGACTTATTGAGAGGCCCAACCAGATCCATTGCCTCTCTCTTGAAGGGTACCTCTATGATTGGTAAAGGCACCAAGGGACTCCAAAAGTGAGGCTGGGGACTGGTTACCTGGCACACTGGACAGGAATTACAGTACCGTTTAGCTTCTTCATGGACCCCTAGCCAGTAGAACCGCTGCAGAATTCGGTCTAGGGTTTTCTTTTGGCCCAAATGCCCCCCAAGTACATGCGCATGCGCGAAGTCCATTACCAGCCTATGATATGCCTGAGGTACCAGTAACTGTTCTACCAATTCCCAAGTATTTTCTCCACTCGGTACAACAAATCTTGGTTCAGCTCAAAGTGTAGCAACACTGTAGCTGCCCCAGGTTGTTGGGGTTCGCCATTAGCAAACAGTATATTTTCTCTGGCCCGGGCCAAAGTAGGGTCTCGGAGTTGCGCCATACCAAAATTGTCACCTGCTACATTCAAGTCTGACAACTCGGGTCCCGGCGGCAAGTCTTCCACCTCTCCAGCCCATACTTCTATGGGAGGATTCTTCCCCTCCTCCACCGAAGGGAACGTTACCCCTACCGCCAGCACTTCTTCCTCCAGGCCACCAGGTTCATGCCCTACTTCTGGAGAATGTAACCTGGTTGCCTCTGGTGCCGGCAGTTGCTTCGTGAGTGGGACAACAGATGGCCACAGCACAGAAAATAAAGGAAAATCTCTTCCAATTATCACTTCATAATGCAGATTAGTCACAAACCCCACCTCGTGGCACTGCCTTCCTGCTGGCGTGTTTATCACCACTAGTGCGGTGGGATAGTCTTTTAAGTCCTCATGTATACACAACACCCCTATTTTCAGACCCGTATACTCTCTGGTTTGTATCCAGCTGGCTCGTACCAGGGTTACAAGACTCCCTGAGTCCAATAGGGCCACAGCCGGGATGCCTTCCACTTCAACCCGACACAAATGTTCCATATTGGGACTTTTCGGGGTGCCCATTGCACACATCGGTTCGGCATAGTGAGACTGGCGGTACCCAAAGTTTGTGTCCATGGGCTCAGCCAGGTGGGGGCAATCAGGTCTCATATGACCTGGTTCCTGTCACCGCCAGCAGATTATGGGGCTCCTTACATCCCCAGATAAGTCCTGAGCGGCCTTCCTGGGCTCCGCTCGCCGAACCAGGGGTGGAGACTTAGGGAACCTTCCTGTTACCTTCCGGGGAGTCCCTCCCTGTAGCTCTTTGGTAGCCCCATACCTTTCTGTGAGGTCTATCATCTGCATGGCATTAGTAGGGGATGCCTGTCCGACCCATGTCTGGAGGGAGGGGGGCCATGCCCTCCAAAACTTATCAGTCACTATGCGGTCCAGCATGGCCATGGGGACAACACCTCAGGCAGCAGCCACTTTCATAACAGGTGCATCAGGTCATAATACTGGTACCGAGCCGTCTTGGATTGGGTAAACTCCCACTGGTGTACCCGCTGGGCCCGAACTAACACATTTACCCCAAGACGTGCCAGTATCTCACCCTTGACGACCATGTAGTCTGCCCTTTGCTCTGTGGGTAGGTCCTGATACGCTTTCTGAGGTCCTGGGGCCAGAAACGGAGCGATGATTTCTGCCCACTGGTCCTGGGGTAGCTTCTCTCTCTCAGCGACTCCTTCGAATATCTCCAGTTACACCTCCACATCGTCTGTACGAACCGCTTTCCAGACATCATGGATTCCCCGCTTAGTTCCTTTTGTCTGCGCTGTTGTGATATGCTGTATCAACTGCTGCTGCATAGCCTGCTGTCGCATGGCCTCCTGCTGCTGCCGCATGGCCTCCTGCTGCTCATGCATAGCCTGCTGCTGCATAGCCTGCTGCTGCTGTCACATGACCTCTATGAGCGTTTTTACCGTGGCCTCCATTTCTGGAAAGTTCCCCGCCTGGGTCTGTGCCCCTCGTTTCACTCAGGACATAGGCTGGGGTACAAATCAAAAATAAGAAAAACAGCCTGACCTCACTGTGTTTGCCCACATTCAGTCCACCAATTGTAGGGATTCGCTCTGGTAGGTAATGGCAGGGCTGCAGAAACGAGGCAACACACAGGCTTAAAGTCCAATTTCAGTGCTTTAATGTCACGTTGCAAACAGCAGATTAACAGAAAGTAAGAAAAAACATAAATATACTCCAGCTTGGAGATCCACTGGTCCCAGACTCTTGCATGGGAAAGGGCTTAACTAAGCGGCTGCCAGGTCCGCGGCATCCGCCAGGTGCCATTCCCAGGGTTGTTGAGAGTCTTGCTGCTATAGTACTGCAGCACAGGGATCCTGTATACAAGTTCAGGCTAAGTCCAGCCAAGTTCCTGTAACTTCCAGACACACTCACCATGTGCCAAACACCAACCTCCATTACATAGCCCATAACCCCTCCTACAAGTGAGTTAAATATCCCATGGGCTGATCACGTGACCATGACATCATCGCAGGTCCTGTCTTTATGGGAAAACCCTGCCAAACATTAACCTGCTGGGAGAAATGTATCTCCCATCCAGTAAAACACCCTTTACTGTACCACAGATGACACACCGAAACTTAGAAATATTGTTAACCCTTCCACATCCTTCTCTTCTTCCTCCTCTTTCCCTGGGACCACCTCCTCCTGCAGACTGTTCAAAGCATGTTCCAGCATGTAGATGACAGTAATAGTGATGCATATGATGACCTCGTCAGCGCTAACCATCTTAGTAGCCATTTTGAAAACATACAGAAGGGTGCAGAGGTCTTTCATCTGTGTCCTCTATGCAAGTGTGAATTGCATCATGTCCGTACTGCGTTGTGCCAGATTATGCAAAACATCATATGGCACCAGGTATCTGCGCTGATGCCACAGTCACTGCAAGATGTGCAGAGTTGAATTCCACAGTGTAGTCACATCGCATATCAATCTGCTAATTGGTAGACCGAAAGATCTCTATGCCAATTAAAGTGGAATGGTGGAAGTTAGCACATGACGACAGTGGTTTCTGCATTAGTGCATCCAGGCTTGGACAGTGGTCAAGGAATTGCTGTACCATCAGGTTGAGAATGCGAGCCATGTAAGACACTGTGTGAGGTTGCCTCAGCGTAGGGCCGCCACCAGGTTTGCACCGTTATTGCACACAACCTTTCCTGGAGCCAGTGGGGGACAGCCATTGCTCAAACTTGGCTTGGATAGCTGTCCATAACTCTTGATCTGTATGACTACGATCTCCAAGGCATATTAATTTAAACACTGCCTGATTGTGGTGAGCCCTGGCTGCGCAGTACAGAAGTAGGGGGGATTCTCTCTGCAGTGTTAAAACGTGTGTCTCATTAAGGCAGGGGTCGAAGGCGCAGGTGGAGGCCCTACAGGGGGCCCTACTGGAGGAATTGTTAGATACAGAGGTTTGTCCCGCAAGTCCAGGGGATTGCACGACTTGGTGTCTAGTGACACCTTGGTGATAAGTGCTTTAGTTCTCCATCCCCTGGTGTATACTAGTTTAGTTCTCCAACCCAAGCTGTTTAGTAGTTTAGGTCTCCAACCTCTGTTGTTTATTAGTTTAGTTCTCCATGTTCTGGTTTGTATTTGTCTTCATTTCCAACCCTAGCTGTTTTGTAATTTAGTTCTCCAACCCCTGTTGTCTATTAGTTTAGTTCTCCATATTTTGATGTGTATTTGTTTTGTTCTCCAACCCTAGCTCCCTAGCTGTTTAGTAGTTTAATTCTCCAACCCCTGTTGTCTTGTAGTTTAGCTGTCCATCTTATGGTGTGTAGTGGTTTAGCCACTTTAGGTATTAAGTTAGCCAACTTTAGGTATTTAGTAGTTTATTTCACCAAGCCCTGTTCTCTAGTAGTTTAGTTCTCCTTCTTATGGTGTGTAGTGGTTTAGATCTTCATCCCCAAGCGCCCTGCAAGTCTTGGGGACTCTAAGTCTTGCGGAGCAGTCCATTTCTTGGCTGCCCCAACAGTCACCAGAGTCACCCAGCTACCAGTCAGCGAGATGTAATGCCCCTGTCTATGATTGCTCGTCCAGGTGTCAATGTAGAAATGCACCCTGGCAGACATAGAATTTTTCAGGGAACAGGTGATGTCTCATGCCATGAGTCACGCAGAGCTACCCGCTGTGATCTTTGGAGTGAAGAGCTCTCAGATGGCCCCTATCGTCCAGAAAATTACACGACTGGGCGAAAATCAAGCAAAGGAGGCAGCAGGCTGTTCACAATAATTAGTTCTCAGAAAACTAATAGTGAGCGTATGGCATATTCACCTCTGGATTACAACACACGGAATATGTGGATTGGACACCATTCTTCTTTGGAGGTTCACACCATCAGGGTCTTCCATCCTCTCTCCCTCTGAGTAGCGATCTTATACTGTCCCTCAGGCTCACCCACCCACTTCATTGACCAGTTTTCTGCCTTGCTGTCACACTTCATGTCCTCAGAGTTGCCAAAACGTATCCTCCTAGACTTCAACAGCCCTACCTCCCCATCTGCAAGCCAGCTTCTATTTCTAGCCATTTCTAGTGGATTCTCACAACTTTCATCCTCTGAGACACACAAAGAGGGTAACACCCCTGATCTGGTCTTTGTCCGGCTCAGTTCAATCTCCTACCTAGATAATGCACCTGTTACCCTTTCTCCCACATGAAATTAGGAGTATAACCACAACTTACACATTTTTACGCTCTTCCTAAAACACATCTGCTTAGGGCAGCCTATCAGGTTCGATAATCTAAGTTCTTTTTATATATAGCCTATTATCGAATTCTATGAACATAATTCGCATCAAACTCAACAGTACCCAAAAGCCGCATGCAGCCTTTATCTACCCTGCATTTCCTCAAGATGGTTGGACCATCATTGTAAATAAGCACCTGTTCTTTGTGTCACCCCCACCTCATTGTACATTGTAAGCTCAGAAGAGCAGGGTCAACATTATTTATGGTTTAATTGTTTGATTATCATAAAATTTGTAAATTTTGACTGTTTTTTATGAACTGCTGACTTGTAAAGCTCTGCGGAATATATTTACGCTATATAAATAAAGGTTATCATTATTAGTAGATTAAAGATGGTGAAATTCAAGCTCTTAGTTTTGCCATGAGTAAGAGGAAAAAATCTTTTATGTGAGCACAATTGCACAAACAAAGGCTGGCTGATTGGCATCTAAGATCAGTCAAAAACAGCAGGCATGTCCACTTCCGTATCAGCTGACAGGCTCTCACTCACCCCCAACTGTAGCGGGTAAACAAGTGGAGGTTCTGCAGCCAGAGACCTGTATGACAACATTTGCCACAGTGAGGGAGGTGGAAGACTCAGAAGATATGGTTGATGGGGTGGATGGTGGTTGGCGAAGCTTGCTACTCTGCATTTTAGCACAGTGGAATTCCCAGATTAATGCATGTTGATCGTGCATGTGCCAGTTGATGCATGTAGTAGTCAAATTATTGCATTCTTTTAACTCTACTCTGTCATTTTTAACAAAGTTGGCAGATAACATGATTTGTGTCATTTTTGGAGGTCTAAAAAAAAAACCAAGCTAGGCAACTGCAGACCCGCGAATGATGCTGGCCACTGACAGATCTGGGGCTGAGCATGTATTGCTTGTCGTGATTGCATAGCTCTATGTATTCGGGAAGCTGCAATGTAATTTCCTAGTCTTCCTCCTCCTCTGCTGAGCTACTCAACTGCATGCCTCTGGGTTTACACCAAGTGGGATTTACTACCTCATCGTCATCCTCTCTGTTCTCCCACTCCTCACACTGAGAGTCACCCTCCTCCTCTTCCTGGCCTGACAGCACAGTACAGTCTGTGGGTGCCTCAAGTATCTGAGTCTCATCAGGATCACCTCCACTCCCGGGATTAACATCTGTTGACGAGGGTTTGGATTCTGCTCAAACCCTACTTCATCCAGCCCTGGATCAAACTGAAAAAAATGTGGGCATCGGTGCAGATGATTTCCTCCTCTTGACTATGTTAATCTTTGGAGAACACTTCCGATGCCCATGGCATAGAATGTGGGAACAGATCTGCAGACTCAGCTATCTGTGGTTCCTTACAGTCAGTTGGGCGGTTGGAGAGTTGTGATGTGGGAGAAAACAAAGGTAATTGGGATGCCACCTCTGAGGACTGTACTGTGTGTGATGTTAAGATGGAGTAACAGGAGCAGAGGTCACTTGATGCAGCACTTGCCTTTTACTGGAGCACATGTTCTTTCTGGCTGTCATCTACAAAGTGTACCCCTGTGCAGCTGCCAAAGAAAGAGTGGGAGTAGCCCATCCAGAAGTTGTAAAAAAGCTGCTTTGCAATTGCTCACTGCAGGAAAACAAACCTACTTCTCATCTGTCATATCATACCTGTCTCACAACGCTAGACAGCGATTCAGTACTTTCACATATCATACCTGTCTCACAACCCTAAACAGCTATTCTGTACTTTCAATTCTCTCCTCCATCCACCAGCTCCCTCTCCCTATCCTCTCATCTCAGCTGACAACTTTGCCTCACCACCTGTGAACTTGACCCAATAACGTCCCACCTCATTCCAAACATTACCACAGTCTTCATCCCAAGTCTAACCCACCTCTTCAACTGTGTCACTAGCAACTGGTGTTTTGCCCTCCTGATTGAAACATACCTCGATCACACCTATCCACGAAAAGCCCTCCCTTGACCCATCCTCTGTGTCTAGCTATTGCCTCATCTCACTTATCCCCTATGCCTCCAAACTACTGGAACAACATGTACATTTTGAACTTTCTCTTTGACCGCTTACAATATGGCTTCTAACCTCATCAATCTACTGAAACTGCCCTGACTAAAGTCACGAATTACCTACCAACCGCCAAATCAAAGCAATGTTAGTTTGTTCTCCTCCTTGTCCTGGACCTGTCAACTGCCTTGGAAACAGTGGACCATTCCCTCTTACTACAGACTTTCTGCTCTCTTGGCATTACTGACTTGACCCTTTGTTGAATCTCCTCGTACCTAACTGTTGGAATATTTTTGGTGCACCAACTTCATTCCTGTCTATGAGTGTTTAGTTGCTAGATTTGTATGCTGTTTATAAAGTAAAAAAAAACTCCCAGAGGCTCACACAGGGAGAGCATGTGACTGTACATCCTGTTTTTTTCCTGTGTCTGTGTATGAGAGAAGCAGCCTGTTGTAGATGCTGCACAGATAGAGACACATAAATGATTTATTTGTGATCTATTAAGCTTATCATATATTGTTCCTGTTTGTTCCTGAATAAAGAAGCTCTGTTGTCACACACTTGGAGAGTATCCTGAATAATCTGCTGCCAACACTCGCAGACAGGACATTCAGTGTCTCCCACTCACACACCCCCTCTCCATCTCACTCGTTATGCGTCGGTGTCCCTCAAGGTTCAGTTGTAGACCTGGGCACAATGCTTAGGGCATGTGCACACTCTCCCTCCCTCTCAGAGTGACCACACTCATCACCCTAAGGTGTTCCCAGCCAATAAGCTGGGCAACACCTTCTATTTAAGGCTCCTCCTCCAATATGGAGGTGCCTGAGCATTGTTGTTAGTTTGCCTTGCATGCTTGCTAGTTGGCAGGTTCCCTAGATATGCCCGTCTGCTTGTCTGAATGCTATCTCTGTGTTTTCAACTCTGCAAGCTTCTCTATGGTAACCAGCTTTTCCAATCTCTGCTCTGAATCCACTCCTGTGTCTCCATTCAATGTCAGCAAGCAGTTAATCCTGAATGCTATCTCTGTGTTTTCAACTCTGCAAGCTTCTCTATGGTAACCAGCTTTTCCAATCTCTGCTCTGAATCCACTCCTGTGTCTCCATTCAATGTCAGCAAGCAGTTAATCCTGAATGCTATCTCTGTGTTTTCAACTCTGCAAGCTTCTATATGGTATATAGTTTTTTTCAACTTACTCTGCTTGTCCCCTTATGTTGTGAGGTCAAGAAACTTTTCAAAGTGCTTTATGATCCATGTAGTGCTGGACATGTGTTTATTTGACCACAACATTTTATTGGGTCCTGGTGTCTCAATTTATTGTGATTGATTAACGAGAAGAGAGAGAGCCCAAAAAAAAAAAAGTTCTAAGTCTTATCCTCCTATATATTCAGACATAGCTTGGGGATAGCATTTATGCAGGGGGCATTTATGCACACTTTATCCAAGTACAGTTTATCAAAGTACTGGCAGTTATAACATGGCAGTTAGACAGGGCAGGAGACAGGTAAGACATTTATATACATCTACTCCCTGTACATTTGGAGTACAACAAATATATACCATATGCATTTGTGTAATTTTAATCCTGGCCGCTGCATTCACACATATCCACCGCCCTGGCATTAACTCTCCACACTCCATCCACATTGGCCCCTCGCTTCTTTCCTCTCCTATGTATAGCACTCATGCTCTTTTCACGTTGTTAAACTGCACAGATCCAGTCAGTCCCACCATTCAACATCAGAGACGCTCTCACAAATCACTTAACCATCTGCTCACTCTTTCTATCCTCCTTCTCCTAGTCGCAGGAGACATTGCTCCCAACCCTGGTCCCCCATGTTATAGAAAGTCAAACCTCCCGACTGCTACACTCAGAAACCCCTCTAATCTTATTAATATTCCCTGCATGCCATCTGTCTCTCTTAATTGTGCACTTTGGAATTCTCGCTCAGTGTGTAACAAACTCTCCTTCATTCATGACTTTTTCCTTTCTAATTCTCTTAACCTCCTGGCTCTTACTGAAACCTGGATCCAGCAGTCAGACACTACCGCTGCTGCTGCTCTTTCATACGGGGGGCTTCACTTCTCTCATACCCCAAGATCAGACAATAGAGCTGGTGGAGGCGTTGGTCTGCTTCTATCACCAAAATGTACCTTTCAGGTTATCCCTCAAGTACCCTCACTTGTCTTCCCTTCTTTTGAGGTCCATGCCGTCAGACTCTACACCCCCGTCTCCATGCGAGTGGCGGTGGTGTATCGTCCTCCCGGCCCCTCCCATCAGTTCCTGGATCATTTTGCCACTTGGCTTCCACATTTTCTCTCCTGTGACATCCCTACCCTCATCATGGGTGATTTCAACATCCCCATTGCTCTTCCCCTCTCCCCATCTGCTACTCACCTTTTATCTCTAACCTCCTCATTTGGCCTTTCTCAGCTTACTAATTCTCCAACGCATGAAGACGGAAACTCCCTCGATTTGGTCTTCTCTCGGCTTTGTGCAGTGGATGATTTTGCAAACTCCCCTCTCCCGCTCTCTGACCACAATCTTCTTTCATTCTCTATCAAGAACTGCCAGGCTGCTCAGGTCACCCCCACTGTCCAGACTTATAGAAACATACAGGCCATTAACACCCAGAAACTTCTGAAGAACTTGCAGTCTTCAATGGCCCCTATCTCCTCCCTCTCATGTCCTGATTCTGCATTGAAGCATTACAATGAAACACTTCAAAGTGCCCTGGATGAATTTGCACCCCCTATAAATAGAACACCACAACGCAGACGGCGACAACCCTGGCACACGGTGCAAACACGTTTCCTGCAGCGGTGCTCCAGGTGCGCCGAACGTCTGTGGAGAAAATCCAATCTACACGAAGATTTCATCCATTTTAAGTTTATGCTTAGAACATACAACACTGCCCTTCACCTCTCCAAACAAACCTATTTCAACACCCTCATCACCTCACTGTCCAATAACCCGAAACGTCTCTTTGACACTTTTCATTCTCTACTCAATCCAAGAGTACAGGCCCCAACCACGGAGCTCCGAGCTGACGATCTGGCCAATTACTTCAAAGAAAAAATTGACCAGATCCGACAGGAAATTATCTCCAAATCCCCTCATACCATGCACCGTCCTCCCTCCCCCACTGCATCTAACTCACTCTCTGATTTTGAACCAGTCACAGAAGAAGAAGTAAGCAGGCTCCTTGCATCTTCTCACCCAACTACTTGCACCAGTGACCCATTTCCGTCACAGCTCCTTCAGTCCCTTTCCCCTGCTGTCACCCCTCACCTAACTAAAATATTTAACCTCTCTCTCTCTTCTGGTATTTTTCCCTTCTCATTTAAGCATGCCATCATACATCCACTACTTAAAAAACCATCCCTCGACCAAAACTGTGCCGCTAACTATAGACCTGTCTCTAATCTTCCCTTCATCTCTAAACTCCTGGAACGCCTGGTCCACTCCCGTCTTATCAGCTATCTCTCAGAAAACTCTCTTCTCGACCCTCTCCAATCCGGTTTCCGCTCTTTACACTCCACTGAAACTGCCCTCACTAAAGTCTCTAATGATCTGCTAACAGCTAAATCAAATGGTCATTACTCCATGCTAATTCTCTTGGATCTCTCTGCAGCATTCGACACTGTGGATCATCAGCTCCTCCTCACTATGCTCCGTTCCATTGGCCTTAAGGATACCGTTCTCTCCTGGTTCTCCTCCTATCTCTCCCACCGCTCCTTTACTGTATCTTTTGCCGGTTCCTCCTCCTCTCATCTTCCCCTTACTGTTGGGGTCCCCCAAGGATCGGTTCTAGGTCCCCTCCTCTTCTCCTTGTACACTGCCCCTATTGGTCAAACAATCAGTAGATTTGGTTTCCAGTACCATCTCTATGCTGATGACACCCAATTATACGCTTCTTCTCCTGACATCACGCCAGCCTTTCTAGAAAACACCGGCGATTGTCTAAACGCTGTGTCTAATATCATGTCCTCACTATATCTGAAACTGAACCTGTCAAAGACTGAACTCCTGGTGTTTCCTCCCTCTACTAATGTACCTATACCCGACATTGCCATTTCTGTGTGTGGTTCCACTATTACTCCCCAGCAACAGGCCCGCTGTCTTGGGGTCATACTTGATTCCGAGCTTTCCTTTGCCCCCCACATTCGATCACTGGCTCGCTCTTGTCATCTGCACCTCAAAAACATTTCTAGAATTCGACCTTTTCTTACCTTTGACGCTGCAAAAACTCTTACTGTTTCTCTTATTCATTCTCGTCTCGACTATTGTAACTCTCTTCTAATCGGTCTCCCTCTTACCAAACTCTCCCCCCTCCAATCTGTCTTGAATGCTGCAGCCAGGATCATATTCCTCACCAATCGTTACACCGATGCCTCTACCTTGTGCCAGTCATTACACTGGCTACCCATCCACTCCAGAATTCAGTATAAACTTATTACCCTCACTCACAAAGCCCTCCATGGCTCAGCACCACCCTACATCTCCTCCCTTGTTTCAGTATACCACCCTACCCGCGCCCTCCGTTCTGCTGATGACCTGAGATTAGCATCCTCAATAGTCAGAACCTCCCACTCCCGTCTCCAAGACTTTACACGTGCCGCACCAATTCTTTGGAATGCACTTCCCAGGTCAATACGATTAGTCCCCAATCCCCACAATTTTAAGCGTGTCCTGAAAACGCATTTATTCAGACTGGCCTACCACCCCAACACATTAACCTAATCTATCCCTGTGTGGCACAGCCAAAAGTTTTACCATAACCAGGTTCCCCGCATCATGTTCCCACATGCTTTATGCCTCCATTAGCCCTCTGTGTCTGTACTGTTACACACTTAACATTATGACTGGTCCATACAATCAGGGTAACTGTTACCACCCACCTTTCGTGTCTCCCTCTTTCCTCATAGACTGTAAGCTTGCGAGCAGGGCCCTCTTTCCTCTTGGTATTTGTTATAATCTACTGTATGTGATTATTGTTATGCTGTAATGTCTATTGTCTGTACAAATCCCCTCTGAAATGTAAAGTGCTGCGGAATATGTCGGCGCTATAAAAATAAAATTTATTATTATTATTATTATTACCCTGCAGTCATCTGCTTGTACCTGTCTGAGCTCTTTTGTCTTTCAGCCGACCCAGTCTGAACCTGCCGGTGCTCCTCTGTCTAACACCCGGTCCAGCCCACACCTGCCAGTGCCCATCTGTCTAGCATCTGTTCTAGGCCACATCTGCCAGTGCCCATCTGTGTAACACCCGGCCCAGTTTGCACCTACCAGTGCTCTTCTGTCCATCAGCGTGTCCTGCCCGCACCATATGGGGTTCATCACATACTGGAGCATTATATGGGGCCCAGCATATACTGGAGCATTATATGGGGCCCAGAATATACTAGAGTATTATATGGGGCCCAGAATATACTGGAGAAATAGATGGGGCCCACCATATACTGGAGCATTATATGGGACCCAGTATATACTGGTGAATTATATGGGGCCCAGCACATATTGGAGCATTATATGGGACCCATCATATAGTGGAGCATTATATGGGGCCCATTCTGCATGGAGTATTATATGGGTTCCATTGTATATGGAGCAATATATGGGGCCCAGCATATCCTGGAGCATTATATGTGGCTCAGCATGTACTGGAACATTATATGGGATTCCTTCATATACTGGAGCATTATATGGTGTTCATTCTGCATGGAGTATTATATGGGTCCCATTATATATAGAGCAATATATGAGGCCCATCAAATACTGTATGGAGCATTACATGGGGCCCATCATATACTGTTTGGAGCATTATATGGGGTCCATTATCTTTGAAGCAATATATGGGGCTCATTATACTGTATGGAGCAATATATGTGGCTTATTATACTGTGCGGAGCATTATTGTCACAGGTGTGTCAGGTGGGACAGACTGTCATCCTGGATCCGCCTGTAGAAGGTCTTTGCGCTTAGCTCAAGCATCTTCTTGATTTTTGCATCTCTGTTATGGAGCGATATCCTTGTCCCTCTAGGACCCAATAGTTGCCTCCACCTTCTGATGCTAATTACACACCTGTACTGAAGGTTTAGATACATTCAATTGCTGCAGCATGGTGCTGGTGTTAGCTCATACTTGCCTCAGTCTTGTTGGAAGTTTTTAGGAGTCTCTTCCCTGAGGACCATTGGAGGATTTCTGGCATAATACCTCGGTTGTCTTCTCAAGCTGTGTTTCCTCCATCTGTCTACCCTCTCTGTCTTAAGTTTTAATTGGGACTGACTAGTGAACACCCCATTCCCTCCCTATGTAGGGCCTATCGCTAGGGTCAGGCAGGGATTAAGTTCCTGCTCGGCGATAGGTGCAAAACCTATATAGGGACATTTAGGGCAGACAGGGTGATTTTAGATCTGCCTAGCGGTCTACACTCCCCTCTTTACTGGTGTTTGGGCTCCCCCTTCCCTCTTCCCGTTGTTGGGCGCTTACTTATCCCTCACCCCGCGTGATATTTATATGGGGCTCATTATTCTGTATGGAGCTTATGTGGTGCCCATAATATTGTATGGAGAAATATATGGGGCACATAATACTGTATGGAGCAATATATGGGGTCCATTATACTGGATGGAGCAATATATGGGGCTCATTATACTGTATGAAGCAATATATGTGGCTTGTTAGACTATATGGAGCAATATATGGGGCTTATTATTCTGTATAGAGTATTATGTGTTGCCCATAATACAGTATGGTGAAATGTATGGGGCTCATTATTCTGTTTGGAGCATTATGTGGTGTCCATAGTACTGTATGGAGGACTATACAGTCCTGTTTCTCAACTATAGTAGAATGTACAATAGATATCACTCATGTAATATAAGAAGTAAGTGAAATCTTTGGCATTGTACTATACCTATATTTCTCTGCTGTATCTGTGCATCAGGAATCAGGGTATGTGTTAAAAGTACCCACTGAGACTTTTTCGCCTGAGGACCAAGAAAACTTGGAGTCGGCCCTGGTGCACAAGGGTGCAGACTTCCTTCATCTTTGCCCACTCCGAAAGCGTGATTTGCATTTGCACCACGTCCGTACTGCATTGGTCCTGGTGTAGGAGGGAGAGTCCCCACTGTGTAACCAGACCGGAACCAAGGAGACTGTCACCAAGGTTCCTAGGGAGACTTTCCAGGGGACATAATTAGAGGACAGACCAGAGACAGTTCTAGAAGGAGTGGTGGCGGGGAAGATATAAAAGGGGCAGAGGACGCCAGCAGGGTGCACTCGACAGAGCAGGAGAGAAGGAGCAGGAAGCCTAGGTGGTGCCAGAGAGCCGGAGCCAGAAGGAGTGAGCGCCGTCCAGAGAGATTGCAGGGGGACTCACCACCGTCAGGGAGGAGACAGCACCGAGCAGCCCAGCAGAGGGACACCGACCGAACGACCGCGCTCACGCTCCCAATACTCCAGCACGCGGTGGCGGCCTGCCTGACATGCTACGACATGCTGGTGTAGCGCAGGCACATCTTTCTTAGAGAAGTAATGGTGACTGGGTAACTGGTACTGGAGAACTGCGACGGGCATCATTATTCAGAAAGTGTCTGTATACAACACCCAGAAAGGCAGCATTTCTATGGCCAATAGATTAGAGATGGTGAAGGTCAAGCTCTTAGCTTTGCCATGTTTAGGAGAAAACAATCTTTTACGTGACAACTGCGAGGCAGAGGGCTGGCTGCAGTGCTGAGAGAGGTTGGAGTAGAGTTAACATGACAAACTGCTGGACTGTGAATGAGGTTCAGGCAGAGATGTTGTAATGGATTGAAAAAAATGTGATGTGCTCATGTCCGAGATCAGTGAAAAACAGCAGGCATGTTCACTTCCATAACAGCTGGTAGGGTCTCACTAAGCCCACTGTAGTGGGTAAACAAGTGGAGGTTCTGTGGCCGGATACTTGTGTGAGAACACTTGCCACAGTGACAAAGGAGGAAGAAGCAACAGATGCAGTTGATGTGGCAGCCGGTAGTTGGTGAAGCCCGCTATGCCACTTTTCAGCACAGCAAGATTCCCAGACTAATGCATGTTGATCGCACATGTGCGGGTTCGTGCATATAGTAGTCAAATTATTGGAATTTTTGTCTCTACTGAGTCTTTTTTTAAAAAGTTGGAAGATAATGGGAGTTGGGTTAAACTTTTCGGTCTAAAAAAAGGCCCAGGCTAGGGAAACCTTGCTGCCCCTGCGAACTGCACACTCGTGACTGGTGCTGGCCACAGCTACAGTTGTAACTGAGGATGCAGTGCTTGTATTGCTTGCATCACTCCATGTCTGTTCAGGAAGCCGCAACGTAACCTCCTTGTCTTCCTCCTCCTCCACCTCTTCTGCTGAGCTACTCAGCTGCATTCCTCTGTGTTCACACCAAGTAAAATGTACAACTTTATTGTCATCCTCTCTGTTCTCCCACTCCTCTCCCTGAGAGTAACTCTTTTCTTCTTCCTGCCCTGACAGCATAGTACAGTCTGCGTGTGCCTCAGTTGTCTGATTCTCGTCAGGATTACATCGACCCCCAGGGTTTAACCTTTGGTGACAAGAGTCCTGATTCTGCTAGAACCTTACTTCGTCTCTCCCTGGATTCAGCTGAAAAAAATTTGGGGCATCGGTGTAATGCTTTCCAAACTTGAGTCTATGAAACTTTGGAGCAGACCTCTGATGCCTATGGAATAGAATTTGTGAACAGCTCTGCAGATTCGCCCCATGTGTGGTTCCCCACAGTCAGTTGGGTAGTGGGAGATTTGTGAAACAGGGGGAAACGGAGGCAATTGAGATGCCACCTCTAAGGACTGCACTGTGTGTGATGTTAAGGTGGAGTAAGAGGAGGAGATGCCACTTGATGCTGCGCTTGCATCCAGAGGAGCACATGCTCTTTCTGGCCCTCATCTACAAGGCGTAGATGAGGTGTCCCCTAACTTTGCTGCCTGGGGGTAACCCTGGACTCTGATCTCTCCTTCAAAACACATATCCATGCCCTTTTCGCTTCCTCCCGACTACAACTCAAAAACATTTCCCGGATCCGTACATTCCTTAATCAAAAATCTGCAAAAACCCTAGTCCATGCACTCATCATTTCCTGCTTCAACTACTGCAACCTCCTGCTTAGTGACCTCCCTTCTAACAGTCTTGCACCCTAGCAATCTATCCTAAACTCTGCTGCTCAACTAATCCACCTATCCCCCGGCTATTCCCCGCCTCTCCTCTCTTTCTATACTGTCACTGTCTCCCCATTACTCAGAGACCCCACTTCAAAACCCTAACCATGGCATCCAAAGCCATTCACAACCTGTTTCCTCAATTCATCTGTGACCTAGTCTCTCGGTACTTACCTGCACGCAACCTCTGACTCTCACAAGATTTCTCCCGTACATCCCCGCTAGTCAGGAACTCTCTACCCCAACATGTCAGACTCGTGTCCATCATTGAAACCTTCAAAAGGAACCTGAAGAACTACCTCTTTCGACAAGCCTCCAACCTGCAGTAACCATCGTTCCACAATCCCACCATACTGCTGCACAGCCAGCTATATCCTCACCTACTGTATGCTCACACATCTCTTGAAGACTTTGAGCCCTCACGGGCAGGGTCCCCTCTTTTCCTTTAGCAGTCGGTTACTTGTATTGTTTAAGATTTTTGTACTTGCTTTCATTAAGTATACCCCTTTTCACATGTAAAGTGCCCTGGAATAAATGGCTCTATAAAAATAAATAATAATAATACCGCTGTGCAGTGGCCAAAGAAAGGGAATCGAGTAGCCCGTCCAATACCAGAAGTTGTTGTCAAAATGTTGCACAATTATACTATTTCTACTCTGGGGAAATTTATGCCACTTTAGTGGTGTGTGGCAATAATTTTTTGAAAAGTGGAGACTCCAAGTTGGGTCTCCTTCTGGTGGGTTGCCTGTAGTTGAAGGAGTGCCAGAGCCCCATTATAATATTTTTACTATGGGGAAATCAATGCCACTTTAGTGGTGTCTGCCAGAAATCTTTGGAAATGTTTGGACTCCAAGTTGGGTCTCCTTCATGTGCGCTGCCTGTAGCAGTAGAGCTCCCAGATCGGCAGGCCTGCACTTACTTTCAGTCAACTACCTGTGTTACTATCCTTAAATTTTTCTAGCAATAGTAGTCTACGAAAATGATGTTTGTGCCACCTGAGTGTGGCTGAGAAGAAAAACAGTTTGAGCTATTGCATGATGTATCAGGGCTCCCAGCACAACAGGCCAACTCACCCACCTCTTATTTTGAACTTAAATTAAAAGCTGTAAATGCTGGCCCAGATCCTGGCTCAAAAATGGTCCATGCCTGACTGCTGGTGTACCATTATAACATTTCTACTGTAGTTCAATTGATGCTACTTTTCCTGGTGTGTGACCCTAATTTTTAGAAATGTTTTGACTCCAAGTTGGGTCTCCTTCATGTGTGTTGCCTGAATTTGGCAGGGCTTTCAGAGCACCAGACCTACACCTGTCACTCATCCCCCTTCTTACTGATCAATGTTTAAGCTAGAAATTCTGTTCCAAGCCCTGTCTCATGCCCTGTCCCATGCATCCATGCTGCCCAATTATACTATTTGTACTCTGGGTCAATTGGTGCCACTTTTCCTGGTGTCTGCCCCTAATTTGAGCTGTTTTGGCAGCTTTTTGCTCCCATTGAGTTCAATGGGGTTCGGATATGTTAGACGAATTGTTTGGCGAACATCAAACGTTTTCCAGTCTGAAACTAACTGAACCTTGAAAGGTTTGCGCATCTATAGACCCCACTATGCAAGCACAGCCACAGTATCCACCCACATCTACCCACCAACAGCTATTCTACAGCGTAAGATGTATCCATAATCGTATGAGATCGATGGTGTGATTCAAAGAAACACAGTAAGTGTCCTTGTCAGCAGAGCTAATAATTTGTGCTTATTCCATATTCTCCTAATCAGCAAGGCTAAAATCTGAAGGATCCTATGACCAATTTGCCCTAAAATAGAAACCCCAATTAAAGTAACAGTAAAAAACCCTATATAGTATTTCATCCTAATTCACAGAACCAGTGGTCTTTTGATCTTGCAATACTAATTGTATCCACTATAAGGCAGCATAGCATTGTAGTTTTACTCAAGCATTTCTCACCAAATATGAGAAGAGTGATAGTTTTGGCGTTTGTTTATCAGTACCTATTCAAGTGTATGTGTTAGAGAAACAGCCTACTGGGTCCTATAAATGTAGACAAAAGTCTTGCGGATTATGCACGTTTGTTTAATATTAATGCTAACATATCCTCCGCTGAGTAAAGAGTATTTGTGGCAACACCTACACAGTATATGCTATTACATGCACTAAATATAATAAGCAATATATTGGTTGTACAAGAACTTTACAGAAATGCATGCCCGAACACATTTATGATGCTATCACTACTCTGTTGCCTGATGTCCCGGGGCCATCAGGACTCCTTCCTTGTCCCTAAAGCTAGGGTTGCCTTAGGTCACCCTGTTCCCTGGACTACTTCTGATGGTGATGATGCTGGGGCCACATACTTTGCCTTAGCTCCTAAATCCGCCCTCAGCCTGTACCATTCCCCCACCCAGTGAAGAGGGGAGTAGTAGTGTACCGTAATATACCAACCAGACTAACAAGATAATACGAACAGAGGTAACGAAAAATACCAAAATTACAAATATACTCACACCTATAACAGAGCAAAGCATCGGGGAATGGACGATGGGGTTAAACCAAATTAGGAGAAAAAAGGAATTATCACACATTCAAAACCCAGCAAAGGCCACAGAAAAACCCACCAACCGCCTTCTCCAATAACCACCAACAACAACCTCCAGCCATGCAGCATAAGCTAGCTCTGACAATGAGTGCTAACCAAGGCCTAATTTATATAGGAGATGGGAATGACTAACAGTGCACAGCTGAGAACCTAAATGCAGGAAATCTTCCAGAAGCTCACAACTGAGCAGATTAACCCCTGCACTGCCAAAAGAAATTTAAACCATTTAATAAGAAGATGAACTGCTTCTAATCAGTGCAGGAGTAGGAGAAATCAGATGTTGTGGTCTTCTGGCTCCTCTGTGTCGTGGTAAATCTGTAACAATTGCCCAGAACTGTACAACTCACAGCTTGTCAGGTGCATTTCAGCACTTTTTACATTACCACCAGGGTGATGTCAGCACTCTTTAAGTTAATGCTGTTGAGAAAGTCCCCCCACCCAAACGTGGAGGTGAAAGAACTCGGGTCCTACATCAAAAACAAGCTATGTGGATTGTTAGGATAGACTCTAGAATACCAAAGGGTATGAATATTAGAACAGTTCTAAGGCTAGTTTCACATTAGCGTTTTTTTGCGCAGCGCATCGTGCGCATAAAAAACGCAAAGAAAAACGCAAAACAAATGTCATGCGCACGCTGATGCGTCAAAATAACGCAGCGTTACTTGCGTTTTACATGCGTTTTTGCATGCGGTTGCATTCTTTATGCGCATGCGTTTTTAGGTGTGACATTTCACAATAGAAAAATCCTTGAACACCAATGGGTCACCAGTGGGCATGTGTCATTGGAATGTGTTTTATAGACCCTGTACTGCTGAATTCATCAGATTTTGCTGCTGTTTCCGGTGTCAAGATGGACCTGCGTCTGGATAATTTCCGCTTCAAGCTGGATCTTGACATCGCGCTGTCTCAGGCGTATGCCTTTTGTTGCCAGCAAGAAAGGGAGAGGGAGAGACAACAGAGACGGCAGCGGCGTCGGTTTTGGAGGCATCCAATCATCGAACTCCGGGCAAGCCGTGGAGCATATCACACGCTGTACAGCGAGCTACAGGAAAACCCGGAGAAATTTGCTGACTATACACGGATGTCCCAGGAAAGCTTCCTTGACTTGCTGGGTATGGTTGAAGGAAACATCCGGAGACGGGACACTCAGCTCCGGCGTGCCATTCCTCCCGAAGAAAGGCTCCTTGTCACCTTACGGTATGTATGTTGTTATGTTTGCATAATTTTTTTGGCTTTTTCCATTTTTTTTGGTCAAAAAAATTAGGTTTTTTTTTGGCTATTGAATTTTAACATTATTTTTGGGAAATTGCTTTTTTGCATAATGGTTTTTCTTCTGTCATGTACTAATCCCATTTTTTTTTTTTGATCCAAAAAATTAGGTTTTTTTTTGGCTATTGAATTTTAACAATATTTTTGGGAAATTGCTTTTTTGCATAATGGTTTTTCTTCTGGCATGTACTAATCCCAAGCCTTTATAAAATGTTTTTTTGCTATGTTGTATTAAAAAAACATGCAAAATAGTTAGGCCATGTACTTTTTTATTTTCAGTGTTTTTAGTAATACCCAAGACAGAAATATAATTATTTTTTCTTTTTATGTTTGGCAGGTTCCTGGCAACTGGAGAGAGTCTTTCATCCCTGCATTTCCAGTACCGGCTGGGAGTCTCTACTTTATGCGGGATTGTTGCCGACACCTGCAGGGCTCTGTGGGATGTTCTGTGTCCGGAGTTTCTGCCATTGCCCACTGCCGAAAAGTGGCTTCAAATATCGGAGAAATTCTGGGCAGTCTGCAATTTCCCGAACTGCCTAGGAGCGGTGGACGGGAAGCACATCCGCATCACAAAACCTGCAAGAAGTGGCTCTGAGTACTACAACTACAAGAAGTACTTTTCCACAGTCCTAATGGCCATTGCGGATGCAGACTGCCGGTTTGTGGCGGTGGACATAGGGGCATTCGGACGGGGCAACGATTCACAGACTTTTAAGAACTCTGATATGGGCTGGAGGTTGTACGGCAACCATTTCAATTTTCCACTGGCACGGCCTCTTCCCCAAACCCAAACTCCACCACTGCCATTTGTAGTGGTTGGGGATGAGGCATTTCAGATGTGCCCAAACCTGCTGAAGCCGTACTCCAGCCGTGACTTGGACCACCCCAAGAAAATTTTCAACTACAGGCTTACGAGGGCTCGCAGGACTGTAGAGTGCGCCTTTGGCATTCTAGTGTCCAGATGGCGAATTCTCAGCACCGCCATCAATCTCAAAATGGAAACAGTGGATGAGGTGGTGAAAGCATGCGTGGTTCTGCACAATTTTGTTATGGCAAAGGAGCGGCCGAACTTTGACATGGATGAGCCTGCTGCCAACCCTTTGCCAGATTTTACTCAGCACCCTCTTCGGTCCTCAGTCGAAGTTGCCCAAATGAGGGACCAATTTGCGGACTTCTTTTTATCCGATGTGGGTCGTGTAGCATGGCAGGATCAAATGGTTTAATAGTTTTGTTGTTTGTTAAAAATAAAATACATGTTTTTTTATACCTGTACCCAGTGTACTGTGTCTTAATAAACTCCACTACTCACCTGCCCAGGTTAAAGTAAAGAAAGGGAAACCACCATAAAAAAAAAAAATATATATATAAATATATATATATATATATATTTATATATATATTATTTTTTTTTTATGGTGGTTTCCCTTTCTTTAGTTTATACCTGATGGTCAGCCATCCAACTCTGAAAGGGATACTATATTTCATTTTTTTTTTATATATATATATATATATATATATATATATATATATAAAAAAATGAAATATAGTATCCCTTTCAGAGTTGGATGGCTGACCATCCGGTATAAACTAAAGAAAAACAAACCATAGTGTACGGCGCAGTGTGTGCAGGCGGCGAAAGACACAATAACCAAACATTATTTTGAAATAAAAATATAACATTTATTTTACTTATTTTTTAGTTGGTGGAAACTGGGGGGTGTGGAGGGATGAGGAACGGCTTTGGGTGGAGTAAGGGGTTCTAGGGGAAGGAGGAACCAAAGAAGTGGGGGAAGGGAGCCGAGGCAAGGAAAGTTGTGAAGTGGGAGGTGAGGGAGGAGGGAGGGTCAGAGTCCTCCTCTTTGTTTTTTTATGACGGTGGCCCGTCGTCTTGCTGCTGTCCTCGCTAGAGCCTGAGGACTGGCTAGACCCCGGGGACCACCTTGAGCCTCTGGTCCGCCTTGAGCCTCTGGACCGCCTTGAGCCTCTGGAACGCCTGGAGGCTGTGGACTGGCCGGAGCTGGGGGACCACCTGGTGCTTGTGGACCGCCTGCCAGGATCTTGTACCTGCTGTGGCATGCTGGTGGTGGTGGATGTCCTGGCAGGGGCCGTAAATATTGAATGCGGGTCCCCCAGCTGATGCTGCTCCGAGGTGGTGGTGCTGGTGGTGGTGGCGGTCCATGCAGGCGTGGTGGCTGTGGCGGTCCATACCGGGGTGGTCCTCCCGCTGGTGGTGGTGGTGGCGGCGCTACAGGCAGGGGTGGTGACGACGGGCCATCCAGTGGAGGTGGCGGCAGCAGTGGTGGGCCAGGCAGGAGCAGCGCTTGGCATGGTGTTGGCGGGTAAGTGTCCAGCTGCACTCGGACTTGGGGCGGTATATTGGTGTCCGGCGAGGCTTGGAAGTGTGGTGGCTGTGCAGTGATATGCAGCAGAAATAGGTAATGCTGTAAAACGAGTCAGGGGTGGCACCGGTGGAAATGCCACCGCTGACTGCTGCATAATCCTACTCTGCTGCATAGCCTGCATAAAAGCATTGTTGCAGGCCTGCATTACTGTCAACTGGAGGTCAGGGGTAAGGTGTTCCGCCGTGTCCCGAGCTATTTGGGTATAAAAATGATGCGCTGGTCTGGCGAGGTCGACTTCCAGGCGCTCAAGGCGACCCTCGATAGACTTGTAACGTTGGTCCAAAAGGAGGAAACCACTCTCAAGTCTATCGGAGAGTGCCTTGAGGCTACTCTGAAAGACCGAGCTCAATTCAACGAACTCGGGCATGAGAGGCCTGTCCGAGGTCCTCTGCCGCTGCTGGCGGGAAGTGCCCGCAAAACCAGTGGCAGAGACCTGGGACAGGGGAACACCTGAGCGACCAGCTTCCTGGTCTCCAGATGACTGTGGTGCAGACCTGCAAGGTGCTTCCTTGCTGATGGATGGCTGGGAGGGGTCCGGGGCAGCTTGATGAAGGACCGCTTCGGGCCCAGGTTGCAGGGTGCTGCTCTAGGTGCTGTGAAAAGAAAAGAAAGAAATTACTACCATAAATTAACAATCGCCAACTCCTGTGGAATAGAAAAGCACAGAATAAAACACAATACAACTAGAAAATACATACGTTCGGGAGGCAAGGACCGGTCTTAAAAATGCCAAGGCACGATGGTATCTGTACTTCGTGCCGGTCCTTGCCGCAGCACCACTGCGAACCTGATTCTCCTGACGGATATCCCTGTTGAAGCGGTCCTTCATCGAGCGCCAATGGGTTCTGACTTTGTTCACTGTGGTGGAAAAAAAAAAAAAGAAAAAAAGTAAGACTATGCACTGGAGGCTGTGATCATCCAACTGTGTGTGATGATAGAAACTCCATGGAGTTAATAGCATCACACACAGTTGGGTGATCCCGGCCAAGATCACTGCTGCATCACACTGCATTTAAATACTTACGAAAATCCTTGCGGACCCGGGGAGAGGCGTTGTCCCAGCCATCCATCAGCGATGCGGCCACCTCGTTCCAGAGCTGCCGGATCACCACGTTGTCCGAGTGCAGTTGGTGACGGGTGTTCTGTGCCCATATACCATCATACATATCCGCCATCCCATAGTCCCGTGCCCATATACCCAAACAAACAAACATACACACACACACACATACATACACACATACACACTTTGAGCTTTAGATATTGATACACAAGCCATGAAAAATTTTTTTGTTTTAAATGAAAATAAATGCAAAAAAGCAACAAACATCGAAAAAAACAACCATGAAAATTTAAAAAAAATACTTTAAAAAATACCAAAAAAAAAAAAGAAAATAAACCAGCCTAGAAATTAAGTTTAAAAAAAATCTGTAACCAAAAAAGCAGCAAAAAAAACAAGGAAAATTACCAAAAAATACTAATAAAAATTTACCAAAAACATAAAAAAAATAAACACCTGAAAGAATTTTCAATGCAGTTCAAAAAAAAAGAAAATAGACCAGCATAGAAATTAAGTAAAAAAAAAAAAAAACAGTCCGTCTGTACTTACATCACGTCTTCCCATCCGCACTTGGCCTTGCTGCTCCTGCCGTTCCTCCGGTGGTGGTGGCGTGATGGAGGGTGAGGTCTGAAAATTAAACAAAAAAAATTAACCACGTGTTTATTTTTTCCAATCCATACGGAAGCATGGTACTCACTTCTTCTGCCTCTTGCCCTGTCCCGGGGACATATTCCTCACCAGATGAAGACATGCTGCAATAAAAAAAAAAGAGACATAAGTACATAGAAATGTATTGAAATTTCAGCCAGACATTAGGTTTTTCATACTTACATTGGTGCAGCTTGTGCTGTGTGTCCACTCGTGAGCAATCCTTAAAGTATTGTGGAATCCCAGTGCAGTGCCCACACCATTTTATCACCTTGGTTTAATTTTTTTTTTTACTGTCTAGACCACATTTCAGTCGTGTTTATCTTAAAAACGCATGCGCATAAAAACGCAAGCGTGCGCAAGACCATGCGCACGTATGCGCTCCCATAGGCTCCAATGTGGTGTTTTTGCGCATTCCGTGCGCAAGCGTGCGCATGCGTTTTTTTGACGAGACAGGGCGGAACCAAAAATGCAACATGTTGCGTCTGACGCGCCTGGCGCGAAAGACAAAAAAACGCATGCGCACGAAAGTGCAAGTATGCGCAAGACCATGCGCACGTCATGTTAAATATAGGTGCGCAGTGCGCATGCGAACTGGTGCGCACGATGCGCTGCGCACAAAATCGCAAATGTGAAACCAGCCTAATGTATATTCACTAGGGTTTAGTGAATATTTTACATTTTCTTCTTTCTTTCCATACCTCTCCCTTTTTTTTTTTTCGGGAAGTTTGATACGTCATTTCCTTTTCTTTTACTATTTAAGGCATTTACTTGTAACATGGAACCACGCCAGACTATGAATAAGAACTACCTAGTTTGAAACGCATCAGATATACTAGAGTAACTGGGTACAGTTCCCAGGACTGTCCTAATTTTTCCTTTTGCCTTTTAATGAATCTATAATAAAAAAAAGTGTTTTTAATCACACTCTCTATGTCTTGCTGCTGGATACTCACCTCTATTGTGTCGGAAACAGCTGTATGAAAAATACAGAATCATTAACCCCCTTAACCCCAAGGGTGGTTTGCATGTTAATGACCGGGCTAATTTTTACAATTCTGACCACTGTCCCTTTATGAGGTAATAACTCTGGAACGCTTCCATGGATCCTGGTGATTCTGACATTGTTTTCTCGTGACATATTGTACTTCATGTTTGTGGTAAAATTTCATTCATATAACTTGCGTTTATTTGTGAAAAAAATGGAAATTTGGTGAAGATTTTGAAAATTTCTCAATTTTCCAACTTTTAATTTTTATGCACTTAAATCACAGAAATATGGCACACAAAAAACTTAATAAGTAACATTTCCCACATGTTTACTTTACATCAGCACAATTTTGGAACCAAACTTTTTTTTTGTTAGGAAGTTATAAGGGTTAAAAGTTGACCAGCATTTTCTCATTTTTACAACACCATTTTTTTTAGGGATCTCATCACATTTGAAGTCACTTTGAGGGGTCTATGCAATAGAAAATACCCAAAAGTGACACCATTCTAAAAACTGCATCCCTTACGGTACTCAAAACCATATTCAAGAAGTTTATTAACTCTTCAGGTGCTTCACAGGAATTTTTTGAATGTTTAAAAAAAAGAACATTTAACTTTTTTTCACAAAAAAATTACTTTAGGTCCAAATTTTTTTATTTTACCAAGGGTAACAGGAGAAATTGGACTGCAAAAGTTATTGTGGAATTTGTCTTGAGTACGTTGATACCTGATATGTGGGGGAAACCTCTGTTTCAGTGCATGGCAGAGCTCGGAAGAGAAAGAGTGCCGTTTGACTTTTTCATCGCAGAATTGACTTGACACAACATCGCATTTGGAGAGCCCCTGATGTGCCTAAACAGAGGAAATCACCCACAAATGACACCATTTTGGAAGATAGACCCCACAAGGAACTTATCTAGATGTGTGTTGAGAACTTGGAACCCCCATGGGCTTCACATAAGTTTATAACGTACAGCCGTAAAACTAAAAAATCATTTTTTTTGCACAAAAATGATCTTTTCACCCCCAATTTTTATTTTCCCAAGGGAAACAGGACCCCAAAAGTTATTGTGCAATTTGTCCTGAGTACGCTAATGCCCCATATGTGGGAGGGACCACTGTTTGGGACCATGGCGGAGCTCGGAAGGGAAGGAGCACCGCTTGATGCAAAATTGGCTCGAATTGAGATTGGGCGCCATGTCGAGTTTGGAGAGCCCCTGATGTGCCTGAACAGTGGAAACCCCCCTCAAGTGACCCTATTTTGGAAACTAGACCCCCAAAGGAACTTAACTAGATGTGTGGTGAGCACTTTGAACCCCCAAGTGCTTCACAGACGTTTATAACGACCGGGCGTGAAAATAAAAAAATTATATTTTTTCCACAAGCGTGATCTTTTAGTGCCCAATTTTTTTATTTTCCCAAGGATAACAGGAGAAATTGGACCCCAAAAGTTGTTGTCCAATTTGTTCTGAGTACGCTGATACCCCATATGTGGGAGAAAACTACTGTATGGGCACACGTTGAAGCTCGGTAGGGAAGTAGTGACGTTTTTGGAATGCAGACTTTGATGGCCTGGTCTGCAGGTGTCATGTCACGTTTGGAGAGCCCCTGATGTGCCTAAACAGTGGAAACACCCACAAGTGACCCATTTTGGAAACTAGACCCCCCCAAGGAACTTCTCTATATGTGTGATGATCACTTTGAACCCCAAAGTGCTTCAGAGAAGTTTATAACGCCCGGGTGTGAAAAAAATAATAATTTTTTTTTTCACAAGAATGATCATTTAGTCCCCAATTTTTAATTTTTCCAATTGTAACAGGAGAAATTGAAACCAAAAAGTTGTTGTCCAATTTGTCCTGAGTATGCTGATACCCCACATGTGGGAGAAAACTACTGTTTAGGTACATCAGGGGTTCGGTTCGGAAGGGAAGTAGTGACGTTTTGGAATACAGACTTTGATGGAATGGTCTGCGGGTGTCATGTTCCATTTGAAGAGCCCCTAATATGCCTAAACAGTAGAAACTCCCCACAAGTGACCCAATTTTGGAAACTAGACCCCCAAAGGAACTTATCTAGATGTGTGGTGAGACCTTTGAACCCCCAAGTGTTTCACTAAAGATTATAATGCCCAGGCGTGAAAATATAAAATCCTATTTTTTTCCCACAAAGATGATCTTTTAGTCCCCAATTTTTAATTTTCCCAAGGGTAACAGGAGAAATTGGACCCCAAAAGTTGTTGTCCAATTTGTCCTGAGTATGCTGGTACCCCACATGTGGGAAAAAAAATTTAGGCACATGTCGGGACTAGTGTTGAGCTTTCCGATACCGCAAGTATCGGGTATCGGCCGATATTTGCCGTATCGGAATTCCGATACCGAGTACCGATACCTTTTTCGTATCGGATACCGGAATCGGAAGTCCAAAATGCAATGAGCCACTTTTGTGGCTCTGATTGGCTGCCGAAATGACGTCATCATGATGCGCTGTCTGTGCGCATCATGATGCGCCGTCAGTTCGGGCCTTCGGGGGGGGCTGTGCCGACTGTCCAGGGGTCTGTGCCGGCCTGCCGGTGGTCTGTGCAGGCTCCGGGGGTCTGTGCCGGCCTGCCGGGGGGGCTGTGCCGGCCTGCCGGTGGTCTGTGCAGGCTCCGGGGGCTGTGCCGGCCTGCCGGTGGTCTGTGCAGGCTCCGGGGGGCTGTGCAGGCATCGTCCGATGGGACTACAAGTCCCATCGGGCGATGCCTGCTACCATGACAGTGCAGTGATTGACACATTAGCCAATGATGGGACAGTAGTAGTCCCATCATCCGGCTAATGTGTTGAATGTAAAAAAAAAAAAAAAAAAAAAAAAAAATTACATGCTACATACATGCTACATACATGCTACATACATGCTACATACATGCTACATACATACTACATATATACTACATGTAACATACATACTACATGCAACATGCATACTACATACATGCTACATACTACATGCATGCTACATACATGCTACATACATGCTACATACATAATACATATATACTACATGCATGCAACATACATACAACATATATACTACATGCATGCAACATGCATACTACATATATACTATATATACTATATGTAACATACATACTACATATATACTACATGCTACATACATGCTACATACTACATACATGCTACATACATAATACATATATACTACATGCATGCAACATACATACAACATATATACTACATGCATACTACATGTAACATACATACTACATGCATACTACATGTAACATACATACTACATATATACTACATGCTACATACATGCAACATACATACTACATACATGCTACATACATACTACATACATATATACTACATGCATGCAACATACATACAACATATATACTACATGCATGCAACATGCATACTACATATATACTATATATACTACATGTAACATACATACTACATATACAGTCATGGCCAAAAGTATTGCCACCCCTGCAATTCTGTCAGATAATACTCAGTTTCTTCCTGAAAATGATTGCAAACACAAATTCTTTGGTATTATTTTCTTCATTTAATTTGTCTTAAATGAAAAAAACACAAAAAGAATTGTCCTAAAGCCAAATTGGATATAATTCCACACCAAACATAAAAAATAGGGTGGACCAAAGTATTGGCACTGTTCGAAAAATCATGTGATGCTTCTCTAATTTGTGTAATTAACAGCACCTGTAACTTACCTGTGGCACCTAACAGGTGTTGGCAATAACTAAATCACACTTGCAGCCAGTTGACATGGATTAAAGTTGACTCAACCTCTGTCCTGTGTCCTTGTGTGTACCACATTGAGCACGGAGAAAAGAAAGATGACCAAAGAATTGTCTGAGGACTTGAGAAACCAAATTGTGAGGAAGCATGAGCAATCTCAAGGCTACAAGTCCATCTCCAAAGATCTGAATGTTACTGTGTCTACCGTGCGCAGTGTCATCAAGAAGTTTAAAGCCCATGGCACTGTGGCTAACCTCCCTAGATGTGGCCGGAAAAGAAAAATTGACAAGAGATTTCAACGCAAGATTGTGCGGATGTTGGATAAAGAACCTCGACTAACATCCAAACAAGTTCAAGCTGCCCTGCAGTCCGAGGGTACAACAGCGTCAACCCGTACTATCCGTCGGCATCTGAATGAAAAGGGACTGTATGGTAGGAGACCCAGGAAGACTCCACTTCTTACCCCGAGACATAAAAAAGCCAGGCTGGAGTTTGCCAAAACTTACCTGAAAAAGCCTAAAACATTTTGGAAGAATGTTCTCTGGTCAGATGAGACAAAAGTAGAGCTTTTAGGGCAAAAGCATCAACATAGAGTTTACAGGAGAAAAAAGAGGCATTCAAAGAAAAGTACACGGTCCCTACAGTCAAACATGGCGGAGGTTCCCTGATGTTTTGGGGTTGCTTTGCTGCCTCTGGCACTGGACTGCTTGACCGTGTGCATGGCATTATGAAGTCAGAAGACTACCAACAAATTTTGCAGCATAATTTAGGGCCCAGTGTGAGAAAGCTGGGTCTACCTCAGAGGTCATGGGTCTTCCAGCAGGACAATAACCCAAAACACACTTCAAAAAGCACTAGAAAATGGTTTGAGAGAAAGCACTGGAGACTTCTAAGGTGGCCAGCAATGAGTCCAGACCTGAATCCCATAGAACACCTGTGGAGAGATCTAAAAATGGCAGTTTGGAGAAGGCACCCTTCAAATATCAGGGACCTGGAGCAGTTTGCCAAAGAAGAATGGTCTAAAATTCCAGCAGAGCATTGTAAGGAACTCATTGATGGTTACCAGAAGCGGTTGGTCGCAGTTATTTTGGCTAAAGGTTGTGCAACCAAGTATTAGGCTGAGGGTGCCAATACTTTTGTCTGGCCCATTTTTGGAGTTTTGTGTGAAATGATCAATGTTTTGCTTTTTGCTTCATTCTCTTTTGTGTTTTTTCATTTAAGACAAATTAAATGAAGATAATAATACCAAAGAATTTGTGTTTGCAATCATTTTCAGGAAGAAACTGAATATTATCTGACAGAATTGCAGGGGTGTCAATACTTTTGGCCATGACTGTATACTACATGCTACATACATGCAACATACACACTACATGCTACATACATTCAACATACATACTACATACATGCTACATACACACACACACACTACATGCTACATACATGCAACATACATACTACATACATGCTACATACTACATACATACTACATATATACCACATGCATGCAACATGCATACTACATATATACTGCATATATACTACATGCATGCAACATACATATATAATACATACATACAGACATACAGTACATATAACATAGAGTACATACTCACCGTCACTTGTCACTTTGATCCCCGAAGCCATTGTCCCCTTGAGGAATAAATATCAAAATAAAAAAACACCAATATACTTACCCCGATCCGCAGAAGTCCACGAGGGTCCCACGTCCATCTTGCGTGGAGAACAGCAGCATCAGCTGATGCTACCGTTCTCTACCAGCTCCAGGAATACAATGACGGAAGGTAGGTATCCTTCCGCACTGTATTCCTCCACCACTTTAAAAAAAAAAGTCCCTAGTCTCACTTTATGCCATTGCTGCGTGGGAAATTCCATGTTTACTAAATACCCTTATTATCATTACCTTTATGCATTATTTGCAGTATACATTTTTTACTTTTTAGTTCAGGATATTTGTGTTTTTTGCTTTTTGTTTTCTCTGGTTAAAGGTCATGTGTTGATATGCACTTACATTGTGCATACACATTAACTTACTTTTCTCAGTTCAGATTTGTTTTTTATTCATTTCATTGTGCATTCAGTGCATATATGGGTGTGACCGCCCTCTTTCTGAGCTGGGAAAGCCATCCAGTCTGGCCTACACTGTTACTAGTGGTTCAGCCGCTCGACCCTTGTTCACATTCACGCCACTTGGCAAGTGAGAAGGTTTTAAATACTAGAGTAGGGACTGTCCCACAAGGGTTGCCGTGACGTGGCGGGATGGCTTGTACATTATTTTGATCAAAATTATGTTTACTAAATACCCTTATTATCATTACCTTTATGCATTATTTGCAGTATACATTTTTTACTTTTTAGTTCAGGATATTTGTGTTTTTTGCTTTTTGTTTTCTCTGGTTAATGGTCATGTGTTGATATGCACTTACATTGTGCATACACATTAACTTACTTTTCTCAGTTCAGATTTGTTTTTTATTCATTTCATTGTGCATTCAGTGCATATATGGGTGTGACCGCCCTCTTTCTGAGCTGGGAAAGCCATCCAGTCTGGCCTACACTGTTACTAGTGGTTCAGCCGCTCGACCCTTGTTCACATTCACGCCACTTGGCAAGTGAAAAGGTTTTAAATACTAGAGTAGGGACTGTCCCACAAGGGTTGCCGTGACGTGGCGGGATGGCTTGTACATTATTTTGATCAAAATTATGTTTACTAAATACCCTTAATATCATTACCTTTATGCATTATTTGCAGTATACATTTTTTACTTTTTAGTTCAGGATATTTGTGTTTTTTTGCTTTTTGTTTTCTCTATGTATGTAGTATGTAGCATGCATGTAGTATGCATGTAGTATGTAGCATGTATGTAGTATGCATGTTGCATGTAGTATATATGTAGTATGTATCTTACATGTAGTATATATGTAGTATGCATGTTGTATGTATGTAGCATGTAAATTTTTTTTTTTTTTAACATTCAACACATTAGCCGGATGATGGGACTACTACTGTCCCATCATTGGCTAATGTGTCAATCACTGTCATGGTAGCAGGCATCGCCCGATGGGACTTGTAGTCCCATCGGGCGATGCCTGCACAGACCCCCGGAGCCTGCACAGCCCACCGGCAGGCCGGCACAGACCACCGGAGCCTGCACAGCTCCCCGGCAGGCCGGCACAGACCCCCGGAGCCTGCACAGATTACCGGCAGGCCGGCACAGCCCCCCCGGCAGGCCGGCACAGACCCCCGGAGCCTGCACAGACCACCGGCAGGCTGGCACAGCCCCCCCGGTAGGCCGGCACAGACCCCCGGAGCCTGCACAGACCACCGGCAGGCCGGCACAGACCCCTGGACAGTCGGCACAGCCCCCCCGAAGGCCCGAACTGACGGCGCATCATGATGCGCACAGACAGCGCATCATGATGACGTCATTTCGGCAGCCAATCAGAGCCACAAAAGTGGCCACACCTTGGCCTTCCTCAAAGCATTGTATAGTTGGAGGAGTTGATCGTAGAGATAAACACCCCCATGTTTTTATTGTACCCCAGTACACAGTAAGGTTTGCTGACCTGTGTAGAGGTACCCTGTACAGTGCAGTGGGTGCTGCCATCACCGTGTATGGTGGTCAAAAGAAATACATCCCTCTTGTCCTTGTACTTGACCACCAGTAGGTGGTCGCTACATTGGGCTCTGCGCTCACCTTTTCTGAGCAACTGCCCATGTAGCATCATCGAGAGACTTCTCTGATTTTTGTGGACAGTACTGCAGGCTGCGGTACCTCGTGCAGAGAGGGATTTGTAGAGTGGGACGCTGGTATAAAAGTTATCAGTGAAGAAGTAATAACCTTTATCCAGCAGAGGGTGCACCAAATCCCACACAATTTTCCCACTCACTCCCAGGAAAGGGGGACACTCAGGGGGTTCAATCCTGGTGTCCTTCCCTTCGTGCACTATAAACCTGTGGGTGTACCCTGAGGTACTCTCACACAGTTAATAGAGTTTGATTCCATACCTGGCCATCTTACTGGGCAGGTATTAACGGAATCACAGCCTTCCCTTGAAATGAACCAAGAACTCATCCGCACAGATGTCCCTTTTGGGCACCAACACTTCAGCAAACTTTTTGTTGAAGTGTTCGATGACCGGCCGAACTTTGAACAGACGGTCAAAGTTGGGGTCATCTCGTGGGGGACACTGTGCATTATCAGTATAATGCAGAAATTTGTGGATGGCCTCAAAACGCATCTGGGCCATGACCATTCGGAAGACTGGAGTGTTGTATAAAATATCAACACTCCAATATTGCCGAAGTTCGGGCTTCTTCAGGATCCCCATATAGAGGATCAGGCCCCAAAACTGTGTAATTTCAACTGAGTCTACAGGAGACCAGTTTGAAAATGATGAACGCGGGTTTTGTTCCAAAAATTGACAAGCGTACAAATTAGTTTGCTCCACCATGAGGTTAATAAAATCCTCAGAGAAAAAGGCTTTGAAAAAGTTATTTTCTGTGAGGCCGGTGGTGTCAAACTTGATTCCTGATTATGCCACAATATCAGGAATCAGTGGCTCGTAATTTTCGGGGGGTGAGGTCCATATGGGGAGTGCTGGTTCAGCTGCGGGCATGGTGGGCGCTGCCTCATCTTCTGTCCTGGAGCATCTGCATGGCGGTTCCGCAGTACCCGAGGAGGAAGATGAGGAGGGGGATGAGGAAGAGGATGAAGAATCAGGAAAATAAAGAAAGGTGGGATCCTCTCCCTCACTATCAGTGTCGGAGGCAAGGAAAGAATATGCCTCCTCTATTGAATAGCGCTGTAGGGAAGAGTTTGATGACATTTTTTGTGTGAATATGGTGCTTCGGTGTACTTTATTGATAACTGTATGCGTGGGGGGTAGTGATTGGTGTAAACTTTCTGAAAAGAAAAAGCTGTGGAAAAAAAAAGTCTAAAACAGCAGGCCCTAGCTCTGATAAGTGAACTGCATGTCACTTATCAAAATTCGGCTGCTGGATGTGCGCATGGGAGTGGCAAAAATAAAAGTGTCTAAAACAGCTGGCACGAGCTCTGATAAGTGAACTGCTTTACTTATCAAACTTCGGCGGCAGCTGTATGTGCGCACGGGGGTGGCGCAAGGGGGTGTAAAAAAAAAGGAAAACGGCAGTCACAAACTCTGATAAGTGATCTGTGTCACTTATCAAAGTTTGGCAGCTGGGGAATGTGTGTGCGAAGATGGCGAAGGGAGTTAAAAAAAAGTGAGCACGAGTGTTGATTGGTGAATTGCGTCACCAATCAACGCTCAGTGGCAGAGCAAAGGGGGTGGAGGGATGTAAAAAGAGGGGGAAGGGGTATGGGGGATTGGGGTGGATGAAAAGAGATCGGGCAGGGATCAGTTATGGTTGCAGGTTAGGTGGCGCAAAGGGGGGTGAAAAAATGGAAAAACTGCAGGCACAAGCTCTGATAAGTGACGCTCATCACTTATCAAAGTTTTGTGGCTTCAGGATGTTTGTGCGGGTTGGCGCAAAGGGGGCTGAGAAAAAAAGCGAGCACGAGTGTTGATCGGTGAGAACTGCTTCACCAATAAATGCTCGGCAGCTGTGCAAAGGGGGTGGAGGGGGGTAAAAAGAGGAGGAAAGGGTCATGGGGGATTGGGGTGGATGAAAAGAGATTGGGCAGGGATCAGTTAGGGCGGTAGTTTAGGTAGCGCAAAGGGGGGGCAAAAAAAATGGAAAATGTGCACAAAGACGGGTGGAGGAGGTAAAAAGAGGGTTTGAAAAGAAGGAGGATGAAGCCAGATTGGGCAGGGATCGGTGGTCAGGTAACACTCACAGTTGGTGGTTTTTCTTTCTTCTTTCTTCTCTTTTCTGCAGTGATTGAGGTGCTACAGGCTGCTGTGGCACCACAATACCCAGCACAGCAGGAGATCCAGCAGTATGACTACTCTGTAGGGAATACTCAGCTAGTGTGAGGACCCCTGCAGAGCTGTTAAACAGGTTATCTTCAGGCTCTGGTGACCATGGAAACTGCCTAGGATCGGAGCTCACAGGGGGCTTATCTTAGTTATCCCGCCGCTGGCACCATGTGATAAAAACAGTAAGGTAGTCTTGCCCTAACAATTTATCGCAGGGGGGTATTTTGGATTTCCCACCACTGCTAACAATATTTCATGAACTACGGGGATTTATGTATATCCCACTTTTCAGCTCCACTTTGGAACTCGCAGCTCTCTGGCACCCCCCTTACCCTCAGGTCAGTAAGGGAACGACACCTGGGAAAATGGGTCGCCGGTTGGCTGCTTCAATGAGGACTGGCCACCCAGCACGCTGCAGTGAGATAATTATAAATGCTCTGGTCGCAGCCACCCAATTATCTTATAAAATCCCATTCTGTCACAGTCAATAGTACCTGGGACCCAGACCACACTTCGCCGCCACCAGCTCTGGATTTCTCTGATTAAGATTTAAACTTAATAGAGGGGTTCGAAACTAATCCAATTCAGTAGCGCAATTATCTTAAAGGCACGTAAATTTGTTTCTAGAGCATGAAGGCAGACTAATAAAGTTATAATTTATTCCCAAAGGCGTGCAGTGATTAAAAGATAAAAGGTTTTACAAAGTTGAGACATTAGATATGTACAATGCAAATATAAAATAAACGGGATTAAAATAGAGATTAACACTTACATTTGCTTAGATGGACTTAGGCTAACCATGTGGCGAGGCGGGGCCAGATATCTCCCTGCATCTGGGATCCTAGCAGCACGGGATCTCCAGGAAGAATGACCTCCCAACTGAGTGAGTGTACTCTATAGTCCTGGGTCCAGACATCATAAAAGGGGCGGTCGGGTGATGGTCCTCCCCCTGCTCTTGGAGTTACAATTCTGACTACAAAACTTATAATAACTATATCTCGCAGAGAGTATCTCGTATAAACACGCACATGGTATAATTTTTGTTTAGGCTGTCGAAGGGCATAATGCAAAACCAAACATGCAGTAGTTATGTTACACCGTTTAGGAGAAATCCATTTCTCAGATTCCGTCAGGACGAGACCTTAGCGAGAACCACCGTAGTGAAACCGGATTGGAGCACGTCGCAGAAATGTCCGTTTAATTTTTCTGTCGTGAACGAGGTCTGAGCTGTGGCTTCGCTAATATCTCCCATAATTGAATTCGCTGCATGGTAGAGAAAAAAGAACATACTTTCTACTTAGCTAATTAACAATCCTTAGCTGGGGAGAGGGGAATGTTGGCACAGGAAGTGTCTGGTGTCCTGTTACAGATGCAGTCACAGAGCTGCCATGTGTGTGAGCTGTGGGTGAGGAAGCAGGGTCGCAGCTCCATGACAGGCAGAAGTCTCATCTGTAGTGTAATACTCAGGGAACCTTATGTCATATCTTACAGTATCCTTACAGGTGATAACATCGATCATGCCAACCAGCTGCTGCTGGCCCTGCTGGGCCTGTACCAGGCTCCGGCCCAGGATCGGTGCTAATACAGCACCGATCCGGGCAAGTACTAGCTCAACGTACAATCCCGCCCACGGTCATACGGGCCCGGGTACTGTGGATGGGATACTACATCCAATGTCAGAAAGGGGTTAATGAAGTCCAGGTTTGTAGTACAAACATCAAAACGTTTCGGTCGCTTTGACCTTCATCAGTTACGGACTATTTGTGCCGCATGTTATTCTGAGAAAAGTATGTCAGAGAAGCATGAGAGCGTTTTATCACAATATGATGCTGTGGAATGAAACTGTGAATGACATTGTTATGTGATTTGAGCTGTTGCCCAGTAAAAAAAATATTTTTTGCTGTTGCTAGCATGATTCAGCACGCTAAATCTCAGCTTGGCATTTAGTGGAAGTAAAATTTCTCTGTTTTCAGAGCTGTTGCACTGTGACAAACTTGATACATCAGTCTAGATCTGAGTTTGAAATGGTTTGGAGCATACAGTTAGGTCCATATATATTGGGACAGAGACAACATTTTTCTAAGTTTGGTTCTAGACATTACCACAATGAATTTTAAACAAAACAATTCAGATGCAGATGAAGTTCAGACATTCAGCTTTCATTTGAGGGTATCCACATTAAAATTGGATGAAGGGTTTAGGACTTTCAGCTCCTTAACATGTGCCACCCTGTTTTTAAAGGGACCAAAAGTAATTGGACAGATGAAATAATTGTAAATAAAATGTTCATTTCTAGTACTTGGTTGAAAACCCTTTGTTGGCAATGACTGCTTGAAGTCTTGAACTCATGGACATCACCAGACGCTGTGTTTCCTCCTTTTTGATGCTCTGCCAGACCTTCACTGTGGTGGTTTTCAGTTGCTCTTTGTTTGTGGGCCATTCTGTCTGAAGTTTAGTCTTTAACAAGTGAAATGCATGCTCAATTGGGTTGAGATCAGGTGACTGACTTGGCCATTCAAGAATATTCCACTTCTTTGCTTTAGTAAACTCCTCAGTTTGGCTGCATTTGGCTGAATCTGAGCACACAGTATGGCTCTGAATACCTCAGAATTCATTCGGCTGCTTCTGTCCTGTGTCACATCATCAATAAACACTAGTGACCCAGTGCCACTGGCAGCCATGCATGCCCAAGCCATCACACTGCCTCCGCCGTGTTTTACAGATGATGTGGTATGCTTTGGATCATGAGCTGTACCACGCCTTCACCATACTTTTCTCTTTCCATCATTCTGGTAGAAGTTGATCTTGGTTTCATCTGTCCAAAGAATGTTTTTCCAGAACTGTGCCAGCTTTTTTAGATGTTTTTTTAGCAAAGTCCAGTCTAGCCTTTTGATTCTTGATGCTTATGAGTGGCTTGCACCGTGCAGTGAACCCTCTGTATTTACTTTCATGCAGTCTTCTCTTTATGGTAGATTTGGATATTGATACGCCTACCTCCTGGAGAGTGTTGTTCACTTGGTTGGCTGTTTTGAAGGGGTTTCTCTTCACCATGGAGATTATTCTGCGATCATCCTCTACTGTTGTCTCCCGTGGGTGCCCAGGTCTTTTTGCATTGATGAGCTCACCAGTGCTTGCTTTCTTTCTCAGGATGTAACAAACTGTAGATTTTGCCACTGCTAATGTAGCAATTTCTCGGATGGGTTTTTTCTGTTTTTGCAGCTTAAGGATGGCATGTTTCACGTGCATGGAGAGCTCCTTTGACCACTTGTTTCCTTCACAGCAAAACCTTCCAAATGCAAGCACCACACCTCAAATCAACTCCAGGCCTTTTATCTGCTTAATTGAGAATGACATAACGAAGGGATTGCCCACACCTGTCCATGAAATAGCCTTGGAGTCAATTGTCCAATTACTTTTTGTTAGGAACGGCGGAACGCACTAAATAAAAATAAACAATAAAGTGCATTCGCCACTCGGGGTCCACCATGCAGTAGGTGTTACACCGCTGCTAGGTAATGGCAGACGCACAATATGGCGGTATATCACGCACTGGTTGAACGTCACCCAAGTGTGGTAAGCAATCACTGTTTGCTCACAGAGATATCAGCAGAGGTAAACACAAAAGACTGAGCCAGGACTCAGGTAAATGCACACACGGTATCTGGTCACAGGAGCAGGACCCAAGACAGAGGAGCTGCGTCCATCTAGACCTACCATGCGTGTGTCGTCGCTACTGCGGACGCCAAAGAGGGCTGCAACTGCAGCGCGGCGTAGAACACTGCCTCTAGTCAACAAAGCAAGGAAGCAGGCGCAATGTCGGACGCTAGCACTGTGGATGATGCTGTAGTAGCATGAGGCTTGCCACGCGCTGGCGCTGACTCTAATCTCATTCCCTGTACACATTCGTAATATCAAAAGAAGGGGATCTTAATGAGTCATTCGCAGGTTCATCCATCCATCATCATTCACACAGTAGCAACTAGAGACTATACTAGCATATGGCCGAACGGTCATGCGTGGTTTTTATAGCCGGGACCTTCCAGAAGCTTCCAGATCTCCGAGATGGACCAATGAGATCTGGAGCAGGACCTGGGCACATGACATGACAATGGGAGATCATCTCGTGAGCATGCCCAGTAGGAGAACAGAGGGACTTAGTCTCTGGAGCGATATGCTGCAAAGCAATCTCCTCTGCGGTAGAAAGACAGCAGGAGACCGCAGAATGTGAGGCTCTGTATTCCTGCAGAGCAGCTGCAGAAACCTGACGCCTAACACTTTTGGTCCCTTTAAAAACAGATGTTAAGGAGCTGAAGCTCCTAAATCCTTCATCCAATTTTAATGTGGCTACTCTCAAATGAAAGCTGAATGGCTGAATTTCATCTGCAACTGAATTGTTTTGTTTAAAATTCATTGTGGTAATGTCTAGAATCAAACTTAGAAAAATGTTGTCTCTGTCCAAATATATATGAACTAACTGTATCTTCTAAGTTATACAGGCCTCATCCACACTAAAAAAATATTTTTGTCTGTTAATAACGTGATACAGTAGGGGAGATCTCAGTTTGAAATTGCTTGGAGCAAATAATCTATGTTATATAGGCCTTATCCACACACAAAAAAATTTCTTCTGTGACTAGCGTGATACAGTAGGGGAGCTCTCATTAGAAATTCTTTGGAGCATATAGTCTATATTATACAGGTCTCATCCACACACACACACAAAAAATTCTTCTGTTACTAACATTATACAGTAGGGGAGATCTCAGTTAGAAAATGTTTGGAGTATTTCTTCCAGGTTATACCGGTCTCATCGACACAAAAAATACTTTCCTCTGTTACTAACGTTATACAGTAGGAGAGATCTCAGTTTGAAATTGTTGGGAGCATATCTTTTCAGTTACACAGGCCTTATCCACATCAAAAAATTGTTTCTTCTGATATTAATGTGATACAGTAGGGGAGATCTCAGTTTGAAATTGTTTGGAGCAAATAGTCTATGTTATATAGGTCTCATTCACAAAGAAAAAAAATGTATTCTGCTACTACTGTGATACAATAGGGAAGATCTCAATTTGAATTTGTTTGGAGCAAATCTTCTTTCTCATACAGACCTCATAGGAACTGAAACAATTCTTTCTTCTGTGCCTAACGTGATATAGTAAGGGAGATCTCAGTTTGAAATTGTTTGGAAGATATCGTCTGTCATTCAGGCCTCATTCACATTGAAAAAAAATTTTCTTCTGTAACTAGCGTCATACAGTAGGGGAGATCTAATTTTGAAATTGTTTAAAGCATATCTTCTTTGTCATACAGGCCTCATCCACACTGAAACACTTCTTTCTTCTGTGACTAATGCTATTCAGCACACCATATTTCACCTCATCATTTAGTGCTGCTGAATTTCAGCTGTGTGCAGAGCTGGTACAGAGTAAAAAAAAATCTTATTTTTTTGTGGCTAATACTGTGTCTACTACCATGCTATCTGAGCAACATGACTGGGAAAAACTGAGGTCATAATGGAAGGGGAATTAGGCTTGGTGTTCAAGGTTTACATGGGCTAGGTTGTAATCTTAGTAAAAGTACTAGTGAACTAACAACGTCACATCCTATACAAACACAACTTTCATCTTCTGTCACTGGACAAGCTTCTCTACTACCTTTATGTATCAGATCCACAGCGGTACACCTTGTTGATGAGGCCCAGAAAAGCAAGTGCTTGAGTGGATGGCAAGCGCAGCTTCAAGTGGCTTCTCCTCTTCTTCCTCCATCTCAACATCCCACCCAGTACAGTCCACAAAGGTGGCACCACAATTACCCTTGCTTCTCCCAACTCTCCAACCGCCCAACTGACTGTAGGGAATTATAGATGGGTAAGTCTGCAGAGCTATTCACACATCCTATGCTATGGACATCAGAAGTGTATTCAAAAGCTTCACAGAGTCAAGAGGAGGAAATCATCAGCACCCATGCCCAAATTTTTTTTACTTGGATCTGGGGCAGGACGAAGTAGGGTCCCAGCAGCAACCTGACCTGTTATGAATGAGTCACCGTTGGAGGCAAAAACAGAAATACGACCCCTCGATCACAGCCGGAGAACTAAATAGCCTAAATACAGAAAGGGAAATCTAAACTGCCCCAGAGCAGACCCCAAAGCATTAGGCAGCCCCCAACATATAATGATGGTGAAGCAAGATGAAAAAACACTCACATAGATAGAAAGATAGGCTGAGCAAATGATGGGGCCCAAGCTAACTAAATAGGACAGGATAGAAAAGCTGCTGTCTGCAATCCGCCCAAAACCCTATCGAAACAAGAGCCAACAGACTGATAGGGAAAAAAGCCCTGAAGATGCTAGGCTTCAAAAAGACTATATCAGTACTCAGGTATTTTCTGAAGACAGAGCAAAAAGGAATTCAGCTCACCCCAGCAGGAAATGGCAGAAATCCAGAAAAACAAGGCAAAGCAAAACCAAAACACAAATGCAAAAAGCAGAGCAGAAAACTTAGCTTTTGAGGAGCAGGAATCAGACTGGTCTCCTAGAATCCCTCAGAGAAGTCACCCGCAAGGCAGAAGGGCGTCGGCTGCCTTATATCCAGTCAGCAATTCCAGTCACCCAGTCATCATCATCCTGCACAGGTGCTTGGTAATCAGCCTCACTACATTCCTTCACCAGAAGAGGGAGTTCATCAGACCTCAATGGTGAAGGGGAAAATGTACTCACAACAGTACCTCCCCCTTGAGGAGCGGTCTCCGAACCCTCATCCACGCCACCAGGGCGATCAGGGTGAGCCCGATGAAAGGCATGCACCAATCTTTTGGCATGAATATCAGAGGCAGAGACCCAGGAATTATCTTCCTGACCATAACCCTTCCACTTAACCAAATACTGGAGTCTCCGTCTAGCCAGACAGGAATCCAGTATCTTCTCTACCTCATATTCCATGTTACCTTCAACCAATACAGGGTCCGTAGGTGCCACCCCAGGAACAACTGGTTCAACAAACCTCTTCAACAAGGACTTATGAAACACATTATGGATTTTAAATGTGACAGGAAGAGCCAAACGAAAAGAGACCGGATTAATAATCTCCAAAATCTTGTAAGGTCCAATAAATCTAGGCTTAAACTTAGGAGAAGCCACCTTCATAGCGATATTTTTTGATGATAACCAAACCATATCACCAACCTTAAACTGAGGACCAATGGTCCTATGTCGGTTGGAAAACCGCTGGGCCTTTTCCTGGGAGAGAGCTTATCCACCACTTGGTCCCAGATCTGGTGCATTCTCTCCACAACAGTGTCAACACCTGGGCAGGCAGAAGGCTCCACCTGCCCTGAAGAAAATCGAGGATGAAACCCAAAGTTACAAAAAAAAGGTGACATCAAAGTGGCAGAACTAGCTCTATTATTTAAAGCAAATTCGGCCAAGGGCAAAAATGAAACCCAATCATCCTGATCAGCGGAAATAAAACATCTCAAATACGACTCCAAGGTCTGGTTTGTTCTCTCCGTCTGCCCATTGGTCTGAGGGTGAAAAGCAGAGGAGAAGGACAACTGAATTCCCAGCTTGGAACAGAAAGTCCTCCAAAATCTAGACACAAACTGAACTCCTCTGTCAGATACAATGTTCTCAGGAATCCCGTGCAAGCGAACCACCTAAAACAGGGGCACCAACTCAGAGGAAGATGGCAACTTAGGGAGTGGTACAAGATGAACCATCTTAGAGAACCTATCACAAATCACCCAAATAACAGTCATTCTCTGAGAGACAGGCATATCAGAGATGAAAACCATTGACATATGGGTGCATGGCCTCCTGGGGACCGGCAAAGGCATCAACAACCCACTAGAGCGAGAACAAGGTTTAGACCGGGAGCAGGTCCCACAGGACTGCACAAAATTACTGACATCACGAGACAAGGAGGGCCACCAAAAAGACCGACTCACCAGATCTCTAGTACCAAAAATACCTGGATGACCAGCCAATGCAGAGCAATGAACTTCAGACAACACTCTCTTCTTCCACTGGTCAGGAACATACAACTTTCCACTGGGACAACGCTCAGGTTTGTCCTCCTGGAACTCTTCCAGAGCACGTCTCAAATCGGGCGAGATGGCAGAAAGAACTACCCCTTCGCCTAAGATGGTAGCAGGCTTGGTTGTTCTGTCCCCACTTAATGGCGATTAAAGGTATGCAGACATGTAAGTGAGAGAAGTTCCTACCTTTGTGTATCCAATAAGCGAGGCAGACATGACCCTTAGCAGCTTCTCAGATAAGCATACACGCGTTGTGATGAAGAACAATGTTGGTTTATTCCGTAGATAACGATCCAAACATTACATTGAATCTCTTGCATGGAGCTTGTCTCTGGAGTCGCTACTTGCGGGTCAAAAGACTTTGCTTCCTCAGCTCATGAGGGAGAACAGTTCTCTCAGGTAAGATGTCTGCCGATGACTGAGCAAACAGGAAGAGAAGAGGCTGAAGAGAAGCCCCTCCCCATAGGCTGAACAAGGAAAGACCGAGGAACTAAATGGTCTGGCCAGTAGATGGCAGCAGAGACAAGCGAAAAAACATAAATACATTTCTTTAACTAGAAACATGCATGGAACAGCACACTCCCCGTCTGGAATTCACTATGGGGATTCCACTATGTCCATAATAATAATAAACCTAAAAGAAAGGGCATGTTAAATGCAACAATTAAAGTTCAAATAATCAGAAAAACAGCCAAACTTCGGGTGCAGAACGCTCATCCCGTAGTGGCGCTCTCGATAGGCAGTAAGAGGACGAGTTCATGGATTGGCCTCGCAAAGATCTTCGTCTCACCCTTCCTAAAGACCCTCAGCTCCACCTTCCGCACGTTGCCGTCCTGGCTAGGCAGTGTCCTGGTAACAAGTCCCAGAGGCCAGTCAGTCCTTTCAGTGGTCTGGTCTTTCATGAGGACCAGATCTCCTTCCTTGATATTCGGCTTGGGATGTCGCCACTTCCTTCTCCCTTGAAGAATGGTAAGGTATTCCTTCCTCCATCGGTTCCAGAAGTAGTCGGCCAAATATTGGACTCGTTTCCAGTGTCTTTGGTAGGTGTTGGCATGAGTGAAGTCTCCGCTGGGAATTACCGCGTTGTCGATCTTCTGAGTAAGAAGGATGTTGGGAGTCAACATGGTTGGTACCTCTGGATCCATTGACACCGGCACAAGGGGTCTTCTTAATGGAATCTGCTGTTTGTTATTTAAGCACTTCCATTCGGTGGCGAATTCGCTCTGTTGGAGGTGGCGTATAATGAGGGACTCACTACGGGAGATGTCCTCAGCAGAAAGAGGTCTGTGGCATACATGCCAGCGATGACAGTCCTTGTCTTTAAAGTCTGCACGATAACATCTGGCGATGTGCACTAACCTGGCAACAGTCCTGACGAGTCTTAACCAGCTGGAGAAACGTTCAAAACGTTGGCAGCCGAGGTAGGATGTTTTCTCAGCACTGGTGGTCAGGGTATGGACCTCAGTTCGGACATCTGGATCGTTGTCTGGATCTAGGATGCTGAAGTCTTCCTGGACACCTTCTTCTGACCGTCTCAGCAGGAACTCTGGACCTGTAAGCCAAGAAGAGTTAACGAAAGAAGATATAGACATGGGTCTGGTTGCAAGATCTGCTGGATTCAGCTCCGATGGTACGTAACGCCATTGTTCCGGTTTGGAGGATCTCCTGATCCTTTCGATGCGGTTACTGACATACACATAGAATCGTCTCGATGTATTGTAGATGTAACCCAAAACGACCTTGCTGTCGGTGTAGAATTGGACCTCATCTATTTCGATACACAGTTCTTGTAGTATGAAGTCAGCAATTTCCACTGCCAAGACGGCTCCACAGAGTTCGAGTCTGGGGATGGTGTGGTCGGGCTTCGGGGCTAGCTTCGCCTTGCCGAACACCAATCCGACGTAGCTTTGCCCGCTGGCGTCCATCACCTTCAGGTATGCAACCGCCGCTATGGCTTCTGTGGAGGCGTCTGAAAAGACGTGGAGTTCTTTCCTTCCGCTAGAGGCAAGGGAGATTTTGGTGTAGCATCTCGGGATGTGAATATTGTTCAATCCGCACAACGACTGTTTCCAAGTTTCCCAGTTTTTCTCTTTGTCGGAGGGGAGCGGGGTATCCCAATCCTTGACAGTTTCAGATAGTTGTCTCAACAAGGATTTGCCTTGTATGGTGATGGGCGCCACGAACCCCAGCGGGTCAAATAAGCTGTTCACTATGGAGAGGACACCACGTTTTGTGAACGGTTTGTCCGAGCAATTCACTTGAAACCCGAAGGAGTCGGCTGCGAGATCCCATCTGATGCCTAGGCTCCTCTGCACGGGTGGGCTGTCTAGCCCCAAGTCAATGTCCTTGAATCCAGGGGCGTGATCACCCGAATCAAAGGCTCTCATTACGGTCGGGCTGTTTGAAGCGATTTTATGAAGCCTGAGCCTTGCCTGGGCCAGCATACCTTGGGTCCTCTTGAGCAAATCAATGGCTGCTTCTTCAGTGGGCAGTGATTTGAGCCCGTCGTCTACATAGAAGTCTCTTTCAACGAAGTCTCTTGCGTCTGTGCCATACTCAGACTCTCCCTCTGATGCGGTCCTTCGGAGACCGTAGGTTGCTACTGCGGGTGAAGGGCTGTTCCCGAAGACATGGACTCTCATTCGGTATTCCACCATCTCTTTGTTGGTGTCGTTGTCCTTGAACCACAGGAATCTGAGGAAGTTCCGGTGGTCCTCCCTGACTAGGAAACAGTGGAACATCTGTTCGATATCAGCAGTGATGGCGACGAGTTCTTTCCGGAACCTCAGCAACACTCCTACTAAGTTGTTCGTCAGGTTGGGACCTGTGAGGAGGACATCGTTGAGTGATACGCCTCCATGTTTGGCGCTGGAGTCAAAGACAACCCTGATTTGGTTCGGTTTCCGTGGGTGGTAGACACCAAATGAAGGCAGATACCAGCACTCTTCGTTCTTCTTCACGGGAGGAGCGGGTTCCGCGTGGTTGTTGCGAAATATTCTGTCCATAAAGGCGACAATATGCTCCCTCATTTCAGGTTTGTGGTTCATTGAACGTTGAAGAGAGTTGAATCTGTTCTGAGCTTGGTCTCGGTTGTTTGGCAGTCTTACCCTGGTGGATCGGAAGGGTAATGGAGAGACCCAGTGGTCGGTTTTGTCCTTAGAGAACTCACGGTCCATTATGTCGATGAATTCTCTGTCCTCCACTGACAAGGCTACTTTATCGTCGTCCTTGGTGATGTGAAAGACTGATCTTCCCAAGTTGTCGGTACGCAGAGAAGAAGCGATGTCAGGCAGCTGTATTGAGTCTGGGGGCTTCTCTTTCACTTCATAGTGATGAGGACATGGCCTTAGGCAGGTTGTGCGTCCGTCTCCATGGACGTAGGTCCTGAAGGAGTCGATTTCTGATCGATCAACGCACACGTTTCCTATGACTACCCATCCGAGTTCCAGTCTCTGGGCGTATGGTGCGTAGTCAGGTCCGTTGCACTGTTGTCGCACCTTGTGTACCCTCAGGTTGTCTCTGCCGAGCAGGAGTAGAATCTCCGCGTTGTTGTCCATAGGTGGGATGACGCTTGCGAGGTGCTTCAGGTGCGGCTGATGAAGTACAGCTTCTGGGGTAGGAATTTCACTCCTATGGCTGGGTATTTGGTCACATTCAACTAGCGTTGGCAGAGGTATTTCAGTCTTCCCGTTGATAGGAGAAGCGATGAATCCCTGGGCTCTTCTGCCGCTAGTCTCTATGCGGCCTGAGCAGGTGTTCAAGGTGTAGGGCTCTGATGGTCCACTAATTCCGAAGGCTTCAAAGAATTTGGCTCCTGCCAGGGACCGGTTGCTTTGGTCGTCTATGATGGCATACACCTTCATTGCCTTTTCTGGATGTCCTTCGGGGTAAACCTTGATGAGGCATATTCGGGCGCAACATTTCTCCATGCGGCCCTCTCCACATACTTCTGAGCATGAGCAGGAGACAGTTGTGGCGGTGTCGGTCTGATTCTGTGGCTCCCCGCCATGACTTGGAGCGGGAGCGGTGGTGACTGCAGCCGGTGTGTCTCTAGCTATTCGGGTTGAGTGCATGGCTGAAACATGCTTTTCGCTGTGGCACTCCCCACACTTGACTGTGGATTTGCAGTCCTTGGCCATGTGCTCAAGTGATGCGCAGCATTTGAAGCAAACCCCGAGCTCTGTGAGGATCTTCTTGCGCTCCTGTAGGGTTTTGGATCTAAACCCTTTGCACTTGGTCAACGAGTGTGGCTTCTTGTGGATGGGACATTCACGATTAAAGGATTTATCTCGTGATGAGACGATGTTCTGTTCGTCTGTGGGCGTTGCAGGTGACGGTAGCTCGGTCTTCCTAACGCTCACAGCTCTCTTAGTGTCTCTGCGTTTGTTTGTGGTGTTTTCATACCTTGGCGCAGGAGTTGGTGCGGCTGTCGAAGCGTTGGACTCTAGGAAGTCGAGGCTGGGGTCATTCCTCATCTGGGCCTGTTCATCGATGAACCTGCAGAAGTGGATGAATGGAGGGAAGGTAACGTCGTTCACTCTTTTGTATCTTGATACTGACATTGCCCACTTTTCCTGCAGGCTGTATGGCAGCTTCACCACGATCGGGTTTACTCCATGGGCTGAATCCAGATAGCACAGCCCAGACAGACGAGGGTCTCTTTTGGCGAGCTCCAGCTCCATTAGCAGGTCACTTAGGTCTTGCAGCTTGTGGACGTCTTTAAGGTTGATCTTTTGGAAATCCTGCAGTCTCTTGAATAAGGCTTTCTCTATTGCCTCTGCGCTGCCAAAGGTGCGTTCCAGCCTTTGCCATGCGGCAGCGAGACCTGCTTCTGCTTGTCCCACGTGGACCGCTCTGAGGCTCCTGACGCGGGTTGAAGAGCTTGGACCTAACCACTTTATCAGGAGGTCAAGTTCCTGTTCTTCAGTTAGGTTGAGATTGGCAATGGCTGCCTTAAAGGTTGCTTTCCAGGCCCTGTAGCTCTCTGCACGATCATCAAACTTCGTAAGACTGGTGTTGATTAGCTCTCTGCTCACCATGAACCTGGCGAACTCGGACATATCCAACTTCTCACCACTCGTTGCCACGACGACTCGTGATGCCCCTGGGGCGTATGGGCCGCCTGGTGTGAGTGGATGAGCTGTTCCCGGATAGAATGATGTTGCTGCAGGGTTGAGCTGTGGTTTAGCCCTTGAAGAATCTGACGAATACCGCTTGAGCTGTGAAGGTGGGTCAGGAAACACTTGGTTGCCATCTTGTGGTGGTGACTGTGTTTGAGAAGGTATCTCTGGGTGACTGTCATTAATTAGCTCGGGTGCCTTCGAGGGTACTGGCGCCTCTGGAAGTACGTTGGAGGTTTTGGTGTCGTCGACTTGGACGGTACTGTAGACCGGGGTTGCTACAGGTAGCTGGTTTAGTACATAGTCTTTCGTGCGATTGACTGGATCGTCTGATTCCAGTGGTGGCGAGTTAGCTGCATCAGGACCTTGGATCAACGCCTGCTCAAGTAGTCTCACTTTAGCTAATGCGACCTCCTCTTCCATCTGTGACCGAAGAATCTTCAGCTGAGCCTCCGCTTCTGCTTCTGCTCTCTTGGCTTCCACTTCTGCCCTTTTTGCTTCCACTTCTGCCCTTTTTGCTTCCATGTCTGCTTCTGCCCTTTTTGCCTCTGCCTTAGCTTCTCTCTCAGTGAAAGAACGTCTCACTCTGGATTCCTCTGCCTTTATGCGGGCCTCTAGTATCCTGTCGCTCATGGTTGAACTTCTTGAGGACGATGCCCTGGATGACCGAGAGGAACGTTTAGATGAGGTCGTTCGGTGTGACCTGGTTTCTTGCAGGTGAGAGATACGGTGTTCAGCCTTGTTTATGGCATGTTGGACCTTGGCGTCTCTCTCCTTGTCCGTCTCTAGCGCCTCACTGAGGTCTGGAAGAGCTTCATCAGAATTAAAATCTTTTAGAAGAGCGATGTACTTTGCTGATAGTCTCTTGTACCTTTCACGGGCGGTGTTCAGCCGCTCCATGACGGATTGCAAGCTTGCAGCGTTGCCTGATGAGGATTCGAGTCTTGACATATAGGAGGTGACGCATTCCCACTGTTCTTCCAGGTGATCACATAGCTCATCTTTCATATTGTGATAGTTTTCAAGCACCTTTATAGTTGGTTTGGCAGAACGTTTTGGTCGAGTGACTTGGTCTGCTTGAGATGTGGGGTCTGCCTCCTGGGCTTCATCGTGGACGGTATCAGGTTGTATTTGCACTGTTTCAGCAGTAGGGACCTGTCCGAGGTCTTTTTCGGCCATTTTGAATAAAGGTGTACTGTCTCTTTAAAAAATTCAACTTTTGAATCGGGGTCCGAAAATCGCTGTGCGGCTCTGCGGGAGGTCCCGGATGAGATTCCCAGAGTGGCTTTGGCGAAACTTGGGGGTTCGCGGATCGCTGATGCGCGGTAATGAGGTATGGAGTACTGCAGGCCTTTAGGAGCGATGTGGCCAGAAGGAAACAGCAGGTGCATAGACAGTCCTCATTAACAGTACGAGCAGAGTTATTGCAAGATGTGGCAGGTGGTAGAGCTACTTCTAGGCTTGTCCAGACGTGCACTGCTGGAGGCAGACTGGTGTGCGAGGCTTGTTGCTGGGCAGATTACACATAGGGAGACGGGGCAGATGGAGATCTGTAGCTGGGGTGCTGGGCTATAAGGAGGTTTTCTAGCTGCTTATGAGCTTTAAAAGTAGTCTTCTGACTTGTATGGGCCGGCAAGCTAGTCTTTTGACTGTTCTGTCCCCACTTAATGGCGATTAAAGGTATGCAGACATGTAAGTGAGAGAAGTTCCTACCTTTGTGTATCCAATAAGCGAGGCAGACATGACCCTTAGCAGCTTCTCAGATAAGCATACACGCGTTGTGATGAAGAACAATGTTGGTTTATTCCGTAGATAACGATCCAAACATTACATTGAATCTCTTGCATGGAGCTTGTCTCTGGAGTCGCTACTTGCGGGTCAAAAGACTTTGCTTCCTCAGCTCATGAGGGAGAACAGTTCTCTCAGGTAAGATGTCTGCCGATGACTGAGCAAACAGGAAGAGAAGAGGCTGAAGAGAAGCCCCTCCCCATAGGCTGAACAAGGAAAGACCGAGGAACTAAATGGTCTGGCCAGTAGATGGCAGCAGAGACAAGCGAAAAAACATAAATACATTTCTTTAACTAGAAACATGCATGGAACAGCACATTGGTCACTACAGGAGAATCAGCAAAGAAGCTCCTAGAGAGGGCGTCTGCCTTGACATTCTTAGTGCCAGGAAGAAAAGAGACCACAAAATCAAAACGTGTAAAAAACAAGGCCCACCTAGCCTGTCTAGGGTTCAAGCGTTTGGCCGACTCCAGGTAAATCAAATTCTTGTGGTCAGTGAGGACCACGACTTGATGTTTAGCGCCCTCCAACTAATGTCTCCACTCCTCAAATGCCCATTTCATGGCTAACAGTTCCTGATTCCCCACATCATAGTTACGTTCAGATGGAGAGAACTTTCGGGAAAAGAAAGCACAGGGATTCATTTTAGATGTTACAGGACCCTTTTGGGACAAAACAGCTCCTGCACCAATCTCAGAAGCATCCACCTCTACGTGGAACGGGAGTGAGACATCAGGTTGCCGCAAAACCGGGGCAGAAGTGAATCTTCTCTTCAGCTCCTGAAAGGAAGAAACAGCCTCCGGAGACCAATTCAACACATCAGCACCCTTCTTAGTCAGATCAGTCAATGTCTTGGCAATACTAGATACAGGAAAGATGTATATCTTTGTACCGTGTTAGCCAGTAGATAGAAAAATATTCAGGATTGAGAGTCCTCAGTAGAGTTGAGCGACTTTTGGTTTTTTAGGGTCGCGTTTCGTTTCGTGAAACCCGACTTTTCCAAAAGTCAGGTCGAGCAAGATCGTCCGATTATAGGGAAAAGTCGGGGTCGTCCCGAAACACGAAACCCAATGTAAGTCAATGGGGAATAAAAGTCGTCAGTGAGAGGAGGACAGGAAACACACCTACAGTGCCCATTTGAATGCCAAAAGCATCAATTCTTCTTTCTTAAGCTTGTCAACCTTAATTAACTTCATAATACAAGTTACGCACTGAAAAATGGGGGTTATTTGGCTAAAGTTGTGGGGGGGGGAGGGCTGGCTGCAGGTTTTCATGTGCCCTGGGCGAAAGAGCGCCCCTTTAACACATACCACAACTCATCATGCTCCGATACGGCAGAGAAATAGCGGTATAGTACAATGAAAAATACCTCACTTTTTACATCTCATGACGAGGCCCATCTATTTCTCCATACAGAATCATTGGTCCCATATAATGTTTGAAACAGTATATGATGAGCTCCACATAATGCTACAGTATATGTTGGTCCCCATGGATGAAGCTCCACTGTCTTATGGGCCCAAATAATGCTCCAAACATAATGGGCCCCATTTCTAATGCTCTAGTGTATAATGGGCCCTGTAAATGCTGCTCCAGTGTCTGATGTCCACCTTTGGAATGTTCCAGTGTATGGTGGGCCCCATCTATCATTCTCCAGAGTATAGTGCTCCCCAAAAATTGCTGTCCCAACATTGAAAACAATCAAATAAGTCTCCTCGTTAGGGAATCCCTGTACTTGTCTGGACTCCTCGTCGTCCCCATCTTCCATCTCACTGCACAGTATTTCAACTTTGCAAGTGCTGTGATCCTGGGCAAGCAGGGGGGGCCCACTCGTTGGCGACGGCACTGGCACAGGGCCCCTGATAGTACGGTGGTGTGTCTGATGGCGGGTGGGCCGAACCTGCACTTTCATCTGCAGCTTCCTCTTTGTCACCGTGTAAGATGGAACTGTATATGGGAAGGGTAACCTGAGTTTCATCAGGGTCAGTTCAGGTCATGTAGCGTGCGAGGGGAATGTAGTGGTCTGGGTCAATGTACCAGCAGATTCATCGAGCAGTGGCTGGGCATCAGTGCACTTGTGTCGCCCCCAGGAGTACGGTCGCCACAGTGGCATTACCTTCATCCTAGGGAGTGTGATGTCATGCTTGGGAGCAACGAAGGATCTCTCTAGCAGGTTAACTGATTGGGCGGCGTTATTCCCACGAGTCATGACCCTCCAAACAGCGTTCATGAAGGCAAAGTGTTTGTTTTACGTGGGCAGTATGGTTGCAAAGCTGAACCTTAAAGGAATGTCCAGAAGGGCACCACCAGGAGTGGAGCCTACTGTTAAATTCGACTCCACCTGGGAAACCTCAACCATGCCAGCTACAGAACAGATGCACACATTGCAAGCTTAATTCCGTTAACGAACGAGACTCCGTCATGCCCCGCGGTCCGAGTCTGGCTTACTAGAGGGACACGTGAGGCTCTGGCACATGAGATTGGCCAATAACTGGTGTGTCATGCCCTTACATGTCCGTGGCTGCATGTGCGCTACACTGAAAAGGCCAGCGTTTGTCGCTTACAGGTGCAGATAACCCGCTGAACAACGTTAGTGATGGGGATCACTGATTACAATTATTACCCGCGAACAATGATTTCCCAGTAAGTGCAGGTCAACCGCAGTTCCGGAATTAGGCCTAACCGTCATTCCTGAAAAAATGAAAAACTTACGTGTGCAAACCACAGGTGCTGTAGATTGCATAACAGCTCGCCAGCCGTTCTCACGCCCAGTATGGATTACACGTGATTGCACAAAGGTTAGAAAGGGTACCGTATCCCCGGATAACATGAATGGATAGCGTACACATTCAAAATATATGTCTCAGGAGGCAGGCTCAGACGGTGTCAGGCGCAGTATGGATTGCACGTGATTGCACAAAGGTTAGAAAGGGTACCGTATCCCCGGATAACATGTATGGATAGCGTACACATTCAAAATATATGTCTCAGGAGGCAGGCTCAGACGGTGTTAGGCCCAGTATGGATTGCACGTGATTGCACAAAGGATAGAAAGGGTACCATATCCCCAGATAACATGTATGGATAGCGTACACATTCAAAATATATGTCTCAGGAGGCAGGCTCAGACGGTGTTAGGCCCAGTATGGATTGCACGTGATTGCACAAAGGTTAGAAAGGGTACCGTATCCCCAGATAACATGTATGGATAGCGTACACATTCAAAATATATGTCTCAGGAGGCAGGCTCAGATGGTGTTAGGCCCATTATGGATTGCACGTGATTGCACAAAGGTTAGAAAGGGTACCGTATCCCCAGATAACATGTATGGATAGCGTACACATTCAAAATATATGTCTCAGGAGGCAGGCTCAGACGGTGTTAGGCCCAGTATGGATTGCACGTGATTGCACAAAGGTTAGAAAGGGTACCGTATCCCCAGATAACATGTATGGATAGCGTACACATTCAAAATATATGTCTCAGGAGGCAGGCTCAGACGGTGTCAGGCCCAGTATGGATTGCACGTGATTGCACAAAGGTTAGAAAGGGTACCGTATCCCCAGATAACATGTATGGATAGCGTACACATTCAAAATATATGTCTCAGGAGGCAGGCTCAGACGGTGTTAAGCCCAGTATAGATTGCACGTGATTGCACAAAGGTTAGAAAGGGTACCGTATCCCCAGATAACATGTATGGATAGCGTACACATTCAAAATATATGTCTCAGGAGGCAGGCTCAGACAGTGTCAGGCCCAGTATGGATTGCACGTGATTGCACAAAGGTTAGAAAGGGTACCGTATCCCCAGATAACATGTATGGATAGCGTACCCATTCAAAATATATGTCTCAGGAGGCAGGCTCAGACAGTGTTAGGCCCAGTATGGATTGAACATGATTGCACAAAGGTTAGAAAGGGTACCGTATCCCCGGATAACATGTATGGATAGCGTACACATTCAAAATATATGTCTCAGGAGGCAGGCTCAGACGGTGTTAGGCCCAGTATGGATTGCACGTGATTGCACAAAGGTTAGAAAGGGTACCGTATCCCCAGATAACATGTATGGATAGCATACACATTCAAAATATATGTCTCAGGAGGCAGGCTCAGACGGTTTCAGGCTCAGTATGGATAGCACGTGATTGCACAAAGGTTAGAAAGGGTACCGTATCCCCAGATAACATGTATGGATAGCGTACACATTCAAAATATATGTCTCAGGAGGCAGGCTCAGACGGTGTTAGGCCCAGTATGGATTGCACGTGATTGCACAAAGGTTAGAAAGGGTACCGTATCCCCAGATAACATGTATGGATAGTGTACACATTCAAAATATATGTCTCAGGAGGCAGGCTCAGATGGTGTCAGGCCCAGTATGGATTGCACGTGATTGCACAAAGGTTAGAAAGGGTACCGTATCCCCAGATAACATGTATGGATAGCGTACACATTCAAAATATATGTCTCAGGAGGCAGGCTCAGACGGTGTCAGGCCCAGTATAGATTGCACGTGATTGCACAAAGGTTAGAAAGGGTACCGTATCCCCAGATAACATGTATTGATAGCGTACACATTCAAAATATATGTCTCAGGAGGCAGGCTCAGACGGTGTCAGGCCCAGTATGGATTGCACGTGATTGCACAAAGGTTAGAAAGGGTACCGTATCCCCAGATAACATGTATGGGTAGCGTACCCATTCAAAATATATGTCTCAGGAGGCAGGCTCAGACGGTGTCAGGCCCAGTATGGATTGCACGTGATTGCACAAAGGTTAGAAAGGGTATCGTATCCCCAGATAACATGTATGGATAGTGTACACATTCAAAATATATGTCTCAGGAGGCAGGCTCAGACGGTGTCAGGCCCAGTATAGATTGCACGTGATTGCACAAAGGTTAGAAAGGGTACCGTATCCCCAGATAACATGTATGGATAGCGTACACATTCAAAATATATGTCTCAGGAGGCAGGCTCAGACGGTGTCAGGCCCAGTATGGATTGCACGTGATTGCACAAAGGTTAGAAAGGGTACCGTATCCCCAGATAACATGTATGGGTAGCGTACCCATTCAAAATATATGTCTCAGGAGGCAGGCTCAGACGGTGTCAGGCCCAGTATGGATTGCACGTGATTGCACAAAGGTTAGAAAGGGTACCGTATCCCCGGATAACATGTATGGATAGCGTACACATTCAAAATATATGTCTCAGGAGGCAGGCTCAGACGGTGTCAGGCCCAGTATGGATTGCACGTGATTGCACAAAGGTTAGAAAGGGTACCGTATCCCCAGACAACATGTATGGATAGCGTACACATTCAAAATATATGTCTCAGGAGGCAGGCTCAGACGGTGTCAGGCCCAGTATGGATTGCACGTGATTGCACAAAGGTTAGAAAGGGTATCGTATCCCCAGATAACATGTATGCATAGCGTACACATTCAAAATATATGTCTCAGGAGGCAGGCTCAGACGGTGTTAGGCCCAGTATGGATTGCACGTGATTGCACAAAGGTTAGAAAGGGTACCGTATCCCCAGATAACATGTATGGATAGCATACACATTCAAAATATATGTCTCAGGAGGCAGGCTCAGACGGTGTCAGGCCCAGTATGGATTGCACGTAATTGCACAAAGGTTAGAAAGGGTACCGTATCCCCAGATAACATGTATGGATAGCGTACACATTCAAAATATATGTCTCAGGACGCAGGCTCAGACGGTGTCAGGCCCAGTATGGATTGCACGTGATTGCACAAAGGTTAGAAAGGGTACCGTGTCCCAAGATAACATGTATGGATAGCGTACACATTCAAAATATATGTCTCAGGAGGCAGGCTCAGACGGTGTTAGGCCCAGTATGGATTGCACGTGATTGCACAAAGGTTAGAAAGGGTACCGTATCCCCAGATAACATGTATGGATAGCGTACACATTCAAAATATATGTCTCAGGAGGCAGGCTCAGACGTTGTCAGGCCCAGTATGGATTGCACGTGATTGCACAAAGGTTAGAAAGGGTACCGTATCCCCAGATAACATGTATGGATAGCGTACACATTCAAAATATATGTCTCAGGAGGCAGGCTCAGACGGTGTTAGGCCCAGTATGGATTACACGTGATTGCACAAAGGTTAGAAAGGGTACGGTATCCCCAGATAACATGTATGGATAGCGTACACATTCAAAATATATGTCTCAGGAGGCAGGCTCAGACGGTGTCAGGCCCAGTATGGATTGCACGTGATTGCACAAAGGTTAGAAAGGGTACCGTATCCCCAGATAACATGTATGGATAGCGTACACATTCAAAATATATGTCTCAGGAGGCAGGCTCAGACGGTGTCAGGCCCAGTATGGATTGCACGTGATTGCACAAAGGTTAGAAAGGGTACCGTATCCCCAGATAACATGTATGGATAGCGTACACATTCAAAATATATGTCTCAGGAGGCAGGCTCAGACGGTGTTAGGCCCAGTATGGATTGCACGTGATTGCACAAAGGTTAGAAAGGGTACCGTATCCCCAGATAACATGTATGGATAGCGTACACATTCAAAATATATGTCTCAGGAGGCAGGCTCAGACGGTGTCAGGCCCAGTATGGATTGCACGTGATTGCACAAAGGTTAGAAAGGGTACAGTATCCCCAGATAACATGTATGGATAGCGTACACATTCAAAATATATGTCTCAGGAGGCAGGCTCAGACGGTGTCAGGCCCAGTATGGATTGCACGTGATTGCACAAAGGTTAGAAAGGGTACCGTATCCCCAGATAACATGTATGGATAGCGTACACATTCAAAATATATGTCTCAGGAGGCAGGCTCAGACGGTGTTAGGCCCAGTATGGATTGCACGTGATTGCACAAAGGTTAGAAAGGGTACCGTATCCCCAGATAACATGTATGGATAGCGTACACATTCAAAATATATGTCTCAGGAGGCAGGCTCAGACGGTGTTAGGCCCAGTATGGATTGCACGTGATTGCACAAAGGTTAGAAAGGGTACCGTATCCCCAGATAACATGTATGGATAGCGTACACATTCAAAATATATGTCTCAGGAGGCAGGCTCAGACGGTGTTAGGCCCAGTATGGATTACACATGATTGCACAAAGGTTAGAAAGGGTACCGTATCCCCAGATAACATGTATGGATAGCGTACACATTCAAAATATATGTCTCAGGAGGCAGGCTCAGACGGTGTTAGGCCCAGTATGGATTGCACGTGATTGCACAAAGGTTAGAAAGGGTACCGTATCCCCAGATAACATGTATGGATAGCGTACACATTCAAAATATATGTCTCAGGAGGCAGGCTCAGACGGTGTCAGGCCCAGTATGGATTGCACGTGATTGCACAAAGGTTAGAAAGGGTACAGTATCCCCAGATAACATGTATGGATAGCGTACACATTCAAAATATATGTCTCAGGAGGCAGGCTCAGACGGTGTCAGGCCCAGTATGGATTGCACGTGATTGCACAAAGGTTAGAAAGGGTACCGTATCCCCAGATAACATGTATGGATAGCGTACACATTCAAAATATATGTCTCAGGAGTCAGGCTCAGACGGTGTTAGGCCCAGTATGGATTGCACGTGATTGCACAAAGGTTAGAAAGGGTACCGTATCCCCAGATAACATGTATGGATAGCGTACACATTCAAAATATATGTCTCAGGAGGCAGGCTCAGACGGTGTTAGGCCCAGTATGGATTGCACGTGATTGCACAAAGGTTAGAAAGGGTACCGTATCCCCAGATAACATGTATGGATAGCGTACACATTCAAAATATATGTCTCAGGAGGCAGGCTCAGACGGTGTTAGGCCCAGTATGGATTGCACATGATTGCACAAAGGTTAGAAAGGGTACCGTATCCCCAGATAACATGTATGGATAGCGTACACATTCAAAATATATGTCTCAGGAGGCAGGCTCAGACGGTGTTAGGCCCAGTATGGATTGCACGTGATTGCACAAAGGTTAGAAAGGGTACCGTATCCCCAGATAACATGTATGGATAGCGTACACATTCAAAATATATGTCTCAGGAGGCAGGCTCAGACGGTGTTAGGCCCAGTATGGATTGCACGTGATTGCACAAAGGTTAGAAAGGGTACTGTATCCCCAGATAATATGTATGGATAGCGTACACATTCAAAATATATGTCTCAGGAGGCAGGCTCAGACGGTGTTAGGCCCAGTATGGATTGCACGTGATTGCACAAAGGTTAGAAAGGGTACCGTATCCCCAGATAACATGTATGGATAGCGTACACATTCAAAATATATGTCTCAGGAGGCAGGCTCAGACGGTGTCAGGCCCAGTATGGATTGCACGTGATTGCACAAAGGTTAGAAAGGGTACCGTATCCCCAGATAACATGTATGGATAGCATACACATTCAAAATATATGTCTCAGGAGGCAGGCTCAGACGGTGTCAGGCCAAGTATGGATTGCACGTGATTGCACAAAGGTTAGAAAGGGTACCGTATCCCCAGATAACATGTATGGATAGCGTACACATTCAAAATATATGTCTCAGGAGGCAGGCTCAGACGGTGTTAAGCCCAGTATAGATTGCACGTGATTGCACAAAGGTTAGAAAGGGTACCGTATCCCCAGATAACATGTATGGATAGCGTACACATTCAAAATATATGTCTCAGGAGGCAGGCTCAGACGGTGTTAGGCCCAGTATGGATTGCACGTGATTGCACAAAGGTTAGAAAGGGTACAGTATCCCCGGATAACATGTATGGATAGCGTACACATTCAAAATATATGTCTATACATCAGGAGGCAGGCTCAGACGGTGTCAGGCACAGTATGGATTTGACGGCCCAGATTAAACAGCGGAGGAGCAGGGAGAGGTAAAGATTGCAAATGCTGGGGCCCTGCCCAAGCAATGGGGGCCCACTTGTGGGCGTCGGTACTGGCACTGGGCCACTCATAGTACAGCGGTGTGTCTGACGGCGGGTGTGCACCACCACCGTCAGAGACACTTGATTGCACTATGAGGGACCCTGTGTCAGTGCCCGCGCCCAAGAGTCGGCCTACCCACCTGTCCAGGGCAACGGCACTCGCACGGTGTCGTGCGCTAGGTGGTGACCCCGGCCATGGGGGGGGAGGCAGCACAGTTAGGGAGTTTTAGAAAGTGGCATATGTTGATGTTGGACATTCAGCTGATGCAAAAGGCGAAATAGGTGAAGTACCAGGAAGAGGTGGACCAAAGCAAGCCATTTTTCTGTCACCCTATGTGTCATCAGGGGAAGGTGGGACAAAATCCTTGGAAACCCATGCGTGGTTCATTTTAATGAAGGTTAGATCATCCACATTTTGGGTTGACAGACGGGTCCTTTTTTCTGTCAGGATTGATCCAGCTGCACTGAAGACTCTTTCCGATAGCACACTTGCTGCTGGGCAAGCAAGCTCCTGTAAGGCATATTGGGCCAATTCAGGCCAGGTGTCCAGTTTAGCGGCCCAATAGTCAAAGGGGAATGACCTGTGTGGGAGAACATCGATATGGGAGGAAAAGTAGTTTGTAACCATAGTTGACAACTGCTGTCTCCTGTCACTTTCCATCGATGCAGTATTACTAGTTGTGTGAGCCGTATTTGAAAAATCAGTCCACAACATTGTCATGAAACCCCTGTCTCCAACGCCACTTCTGCTGTGTGCACCACGAACACCTCTGCCAAGCTGCCCCCGGCCCATACGGCTCGTGTGAGAACCATCACCGCTGCTGTGTGCTGGGAATGCCTCAAGCAACCGATTTACCAGAGTTGCTTGTTTATTAGCCAATATTAGGTCAAGGTTCTCCTGTGGCATGATGTTTTGTAATTTGCCTTTATAGCGTGGATCCAGGATGCTGGCCAACCAGTAGTCGTCATCGTTCATCATTTTGGCAATGCGGGGGTCCCTTTTTAGGATCCGCAAGGCATAATCTGACATGTGGGCCAATGTTCCCGGTGTCAATGATGCACTGCGAGTGCTGGGTGGAGGAGCACTTTCTGGCAAATCCACATCCCTCCAGTCACGCACAAACCCTGTACCAGACCTTGCCACGCCAACATTTTCACTTGCCCCACGAGATGCATCCTCCTCCTCTAAGTAATCATCCCCATCATCATCCTCCTCCTCCTCTTCTTCCTCCACCTCGTCCAGGAGAGGTACCAGCCGTGTGCATTCCTCAAAACACTGAAGGACTTTACAAAGGTCTTTCAGCTTCGACCACTGCACACCTGTCAACTCCATGTCTGCTCTCAAAGTGCCTGGCCGTGTATCTTCCCACAAATGCATTATGGCCTGCCTCTGCTCGCACAGCCGCTCCACCATGTGCAGGGTGGAGTTCCACCTTGTTGCAATGTCGATAATGAGGCGGTGGTTGGGAAGGTGGAGCAATCGCTGCAGCTTCTGCATACGAACGGAGTGTACAGGCGACCGGCGGATGTGCGCGCACAGTCTTCGCACCTTCTGGAGCAGGGCTGTTAACTCCGGAAAATTTTTGAGGAAGCACTGCAACACCAGGTTCAAGGTGTGAGCCAAGCAAGGTATGTGGCTGAGTTTTGAAAGGGCTATGGCTGCCACAAAATTACGGCCATTATCACTAACTACCTTGCCTGCCTCAAGATGTACACTGCCCAGCCATGACTCAGTTTGTCGCTTCAAGTACTCGGCCAGCACCTCGGCGGTGTGTCTGTCGCCCAAACACATCATCTGCAACACAGCCTGCTGACGCTTTCCACTAGCTGCTTGATAGTGAGACACATCGTGTGCAACAGTGGCAGCTGCAGATGGAGTGCTCGTACGACTGCGCTCTGTGGACGAGCTTTCGCTTCTGGAGGAGGAGGAGGAGGAGGAGGGTCGAACGCCTACAGCCAACTGTTTCATATACCGTGGGCTAGGCAGCACTGTCCCACCACCGCTGTCCCCTGTGGACCCTGCATCCACCACATTAACCCAGTGCGCAGTGATGGACACGTAACGGCCCTGGCCATGCCGACTGGACCATGCATCAGTTGTGAGGTGCACCTTTCCGCTCACTGACTGCTTGAGTGCATGGACAATGCGGTCTTTCACATGATGGTGGAGGGCTGGGATGGCTTTGCGAGAGAAGAAGTGGCGACTGGGTAGGTCATAGCGTGGTACTGCATAGGCCATGAGTTCGCGGAAAGCTGTGCTTTCCACCAACCGAAAGGGCATCATCTCAAACGAGATTAGTTTGGCAATGTGGGCGTTCAAACCCAGTGTACGCGGATGAGAGACTGAGTACTTTCTTGACCTATTCATAGTGTCTGGGAGGGTGAGCTGGACTTGAGAGCTGCATATAGTTGAAGTAGCGTTGGACAGGGCGGACTGAGAGAGGGTTGATGATGGTGATGGAGTTGGTGTTCTTTCTGATGGCCTAGAATCAGTCTTTCGTTGATATAACAGTGGGATTCCCTGACTGCTGTGGTCTTGCAACGACACCTCAACATTTGCTGCTGTGCTAACCGGTGGGCTTACAGTGGGGGAAACAATGTAGCGTTGCTGACTACCTTCGTTGTGATCAGTTGCACATGTGGCACTTGAGGTTTGGTGTTGTGTCCACGCTTGCAAGTGCATGCTGGTTAAATGTCTAAGCATGCAACTGGTATTCAAATTTTTCAGATTTTTCCCTCGGCTAAAGGTCTTTGCGCACTTCTTACAGATAACCTTGGCCTGATCATGAGGATTTTGTTCAAAAAAGTGCCACACTGCACTCTTCCTACTTTGGCAGACATTTTGCGGCCTAGCATGCTGTGATCTTTTGACCCTCTGGACAAGCTGTTCAGCAACTCTTTTGATGTTTGGAACCTGTCTTTGGAGTGCTCCGGGCCTGCCAGATAACAGCTGTTGCGATGTCGATGTCTGCTGGGGATGCCCCTCATCTGAGCTATTGGAAGCAGCACCCTCTTCCCCCAATGGATGCCAATCTGGGTCAACAACTGGGTCATCCATCACCTCCTCTTCTATGTCATGTGCACCTTCCTCTGTGTCACCGTGTATGGTGGTATAGTGTGCGGGAAGGGGCACCTGAGTCTCATCAGGGTCAGAATCTGGCTCTGTACACTGCAAGGACAATGTAGTGCTCTGAGTGAATGTACCTGCAGAATCATCCATCAGCGGCTGTGCATCAGTGCACTCCATGTCAGATTCATCTTGGCCTGGGTAATTCACCATTTCACTTGATAATCCAGGCATGGTATGTGAAAACAGCTCCATGGAGTATTCAGTAGTATGGCCTGCGTCATCCTTCAATCTTGGTTGGGGTGAAGGACACAAGGAAATGTGTGGTTCATGAACATGAGCCTCCAATGACGACTCAGTGCTTTTACTTTTTACAACTGAAGAAGAGGAGGAGATAGAGCTGGAGGCTGAGTCAGCAATGTAAGACAAAACTTTTTCCTGATGCTCTGGCTTTAAAAGCGGTTTGCCAACTCCTAGAAAACTAAGCGTTCGAGGCCTTATGTAGCCAGACGATGACGCAGGGTCAGCACCTCCTGCATTCGGTCCTATTTTGCTCTTGCCACTACCATCAGATCCACCACCAACACCATCATTACCAGCTGCCAACCCCCGCTCAATTCCACGGCCTCTTCCACCAGCCTTCCTCATTTTTGGTAGAAATGTAGACAAAATCCAACAAACTATATAGTAATGTAAAACAAGGTACAAGGTGTCTATAGGACAGGGGAGATTTTGAATTTCTGCAGACACTTGTGGACACTGGACACTTTTGGATTGTGTGAGGCCCACTGATATCTGACCGCTATGTGACAGGCTCGATGGCACAGCTGTGACCAAAGTGACTAGAGGATAAGGGAGATTTTGAATCTCTGCACACACTTTTGGACACTGGACACTTTTGGATTGCGTGAGGCCCACTGATATCTGAGCGCTATGTGACAGGCTCGATGGCACAGCTGTGACCAAAGTGACTAGAGGATAAGGGAGATTTTGAATCTCTGAACACACTCTTGGACACTGGACACTTTTGGATTGTGTGAGGCCCACTGATATCTGAGCGCTATGTGACAGGCTCGATGGCACAGCTGTGACCAAAGTGACTAGAGGATAAGGGAGATTTTGAATCTCTGCACACACTTTTGGACACTGGATGAACACTTTTGGATTGTGTGAGGCCCACTGATATCTGAGCGCTATGTGACAGGCTCGATGGCACAGCTGTGACCAAAGTGACTAGAGGATAAGGGAGATTTTGAATCTCTGCACACACTTTTGGACACTGGATGGACACTTTTGGATTGTGTGAGGCCCACTGATATCTGAGCGCTATGTGACAGGCTCGATGGCACAGCTGTGACCAAAGTGACTAGAGGATAAGGGAGATTTTGAATCTCTGCACACACTTTTGGACACTGGATGGACACTTTTGGATTGTGTGAGGCCCACTGATATCTAAGCGCTATGTGACAGGCTCGATGGCACAGCTGTGACCAAAGTGACTAGAGGATAAGGGAGATTTTGAATCTCTGCACACACTTTTGGACACTGGACACTTTTGGATTGTGTGAGGCCCACTGATATCTGAGCGCTATGTGACAGGCTCGATGGCACAGCTGTGACCAAAGTGACTAGAGGATAAGGGAGATTTTGAATCTCTGCACACACTTTTGGACACTGGACACTTTTGGATTGTGTGAGGCCCACTGATATCTGAGCGATATGTGACAGGCTCGATGGCACAGCTGTGACCAAAGTGACTAGAGGATAAGGGAGATTTTGAATCTCTGCACACACTTTTGGACACTGGACACTTTTGTATTGTGTGAGGCCCACTGATATCTGAGCGCTATGTGACAGGCTCGATGGGCCAGCTGTGACCAAAGTGACTAGAGGATAAGGGAGATTTTGAATCTCTGCACACACTTTTGGACACTGGACACTTTTGGATTGTGTGAGGCCCACTGATATCTGAGCGCTATGTGACAGGCTCGATGGCACAGCTGTGACCAAAGTGACTAGAGGATAAGGGAGATTTTGAATCTCTGCACACACTTTTGGACACTGGACACTTTTGGAATGTGTGAGGCCCACTGATATCTGAGCGCTATGTGACAGGCTCGATGGCACATCTGTGACCAAAGTGACTAGAGTATAAGGGAGATTTTGAATCTCTGCACACACTTTTGGACACTGGATGGACACTTTTGGATTGTGTGAGGCCCACTGATATCTGAGCGCTATTTGACAGGCTCGATGGCACAGCTGTGACCAAACTGACTAAACGATAAGGGAGATTTTGAATCTCTGCACACACTTTTGGACACTGGACACTTTTGGATTGTGTGAGGCCCAATGAATATCTGAGCGCTATGTGACAGGCTCGATGGCACAGCTGTGACAAAAGTGACTAGAGGATAAGGGAGATTGGATTGCTTTTAGAAAAGCAGTTTGCGGAGCAGTGGGTAAACAGCAATGCAGGAATGTCAGGAAGCCTTAGAAGGCAGCCCAACAACCAACACCACTGATACAACACTATATAGCCTCCCCTTGCACTGCACACACAGTGACTGGTGTGTTGTGCAGGCTAAATTGCTAGCAGCAGAAGCGGTTTTTTTTTCTTCTCAGCAGGACAAAAAAAAAAATTGGGATTGCTTTTAAAAAAGCAGTTTGCGGAGCAGTGGGTAAACAGCAATGCAGGAATGTCAAGAAGCCTTAGAAGGCAGCCCAACAACCAACACCACTGATACACCACTATATAGCCTCCCCTTGCACTGCACACACAGTGACTGGTGTGTTGTGCAGGCCAAATTGCTAGCAGCAGAAGCAGTTTTTTTTTCTTCTCAGCAGGACAAAAAAAAAAAATTGGGATTGCTTTTAAAAAAGCAGTTTGCGGAGCAGTGGGTAAACAGCAATGCAGGAATGTCAGGAAGCCTTAGAAGGCAGCCCAACAACCAACACCACTGATACACCACTATATAGCCTCCCCTTGCACTGCACACACAGTGACTGGTGTGTTGTGCAGGCCAAATTGCTAGCAGCAGAAGCAGTTTTTTTTTCTTCTCAGCAGGACAAAAAAAAAAAATTGGGATTGCTTTTAAAAAAGCAGTTTGCGGAGCAGTGGGTAAACAGCAATGCAGGAATGTCAGGAAGCCTTAGAAGGCAGCCCAACAACCAACACCACTGATACACCACTATATAGCCTCTCCTTGCACTGCACACACAGTGACTGGTGTGTTGTGCAGGCCAAATCGCTAGCAGCAGAAGCAGTTTTTTTGTCTTCTTCCCTGCCTAACGCTCTCCCTACAGAATCAGCAGCAACCTCTCCCTATACTAAGATCGGCAGAAGTAAGATGGCGGTCGGCGTGCACGCCCTTTTATACCCCCTGTGACACAAACCAAAGCAAGCCAATCACTTGCATGCCCTTCTGAAAGATGGTGGTGACCCGTGCCTATGTCATCACGTTGCCCACAGTGTCCGTGGATCCTGATTGGCTGAAAAAGAGCGCAAAACAAACTTTTGAAACGCGACTTTGGCGCGTAAGTCGCCGACCTCGTGGCCGACCTCATCCTAGGGTCGGGTTTCGTTTCATGAAACCCGACTTTGCCAAAAGTCGGCGACTTTTGAATTTTTTTGACCCATTTCACTCAACTCTAGTCCTCAGTAGTAGAGTTGAGCGGAAAGGGTCGAAAAACCAACGCCAACCGCCATCTTACTTCTGCCGATCTTAGTATAGGGAGAGGTTGCTGTTGATTCTGTAGGGAGAGCGTTAGGCAGGGAAGAAGACAAAAAAACTGCTTCTGCTGCTAGCGATTTGGCCTGCACAACACACCAGTCACTGTGTGTGCAGTGCAAGGGGAGGCTATATAGTGGTGTATCAGTGGTGTTGGTTGTTGGGCTGCCTTCTAAGGCTTCCTAACATTCCTGCATTGCTGTTTACCCACTGCTCCGCAAACTGCTTTTTTAAAAGCAATCCCAATTTTTTTTTTGTCCTGCTGAGAAGAAAAAAAAACTGCTTCTGCTGCTAGCAATTTGGCCTGCACAACACACCAGTCACTGTGTGTGCAGTGCAAGGGGAGGATATATAGTGGTGTATCAGTGGTGTTGGTTGTTGGGCTGCCTTCTAAGGCTTCCTGACATTCCTGCATTGCTGTTTACCCACTGCTCCGCAAACTGCTTTTTTAAAAGCAATCCCAATTTTTTTTTTTGTCCTGCTGAGAAGAAAAAAAAACTGCTTCTGCTGCTAGCAATTTGGCCTGCACAACACACCAGTCACTGTGTGTGCAGTGCAAGGGGAGGCTATATAGTGGTGTATCAGTGGTGTTGGTTGTTGGGCTGCCTTCTAAGGCTTCCTGACAATCCTGCATTGCTGTTTACCCTTCTCCGCAAACTGCTTTTTTAAAAGCAATCCAATCTCCCTTATCCTCTAGTCACTTTTGTCACAGCTGTGCCATCGAGCCTGTCACATAGCGCTCAGATATTCATTGGGCCTCACACAATCCAAAAGTGTCCAGTGTCCAAAAGTGTGTGCAGAGATTCAAAATCTCCCTTATCTTCTAGTCACTTTGGTCACAGCTGTGCCATCGAGCCTGTCACATTGCACTCAGATATCAGTGGGCCTCACACAATCCAAAAGTGTCCAGTGTCCAAAAGTGTGTGCAGAGATTCAAAATCTCCCTTATCCTCTAGTCACTTTGGTCACAGCTGTGCCATCGAGCCTGTCACATAGCGCTCAGATATCAGTGGGCCTCACACAATCCAAAAGTGTCTATCCAGTGTCCAAAAGTGTGTGCAGAGATTCAAAATCTCCCTTACCCTCTAGTCACTTTGGTCACAGCTGTGCCATCGAGCCTGTCACATAGCGCTCAGATATCAGTGGGCCTCACACAATCCAAAAGTGTCCATCCAGTGTCCAAAAGTGTGTGCAGAGATTCAAAATCTCCCTTATCCTCTAGTCACTTTGGTCACAGCTGTGCCATCGAGCCTGTCACATAGCGCTCAGATATCAGTGGGCCTCACACAATCCAATTGTGTCCATCCAGTGTCCAAAAGTGTGTGCAGAGATTCAAAATCTCCCTTATCCTCTAGTCACTTTGGTCACAGCTGTGCCATCGAGCCTGTCACATAGCGCTCAGATATCAGTGGGCCTCACACAATCCAAAAGTGTCCAGTGTCCAAAAGTGTGTGCAGAGATTCAAAATCTCCCTTATCCTCTAGTCACTTTGGTCACAGCTGTGCCATCGAGCCTGTCACATAGCGCTCAGATATCAGTGGGCCTCACACAATCCAAAAGTGTCCATCCAGTGTCCAAAAGTGTGTGCAGAGATTCAAAATCTCCCTTATCCTCTAGTCACTTTGGTCACAGCTGTGCCATCGAGCCTGTCACATAGCGCTCAGATATCAGTGGGCCTCACACAATCCAAAAGTGTCCATCCAGTGTCCAAAAGTGTGTGCAGAGATTCAAAATCTCCCTTATCCTCTAGTCACTTTGGTCACAGCTGTGCCATCGAGCCTGTCACATAGCGCTCAGATATCAGTGGGCCTCACACAATCCAAATGTGTCCATCCAGTGTCCAAAAGTGTGTGCAGAGATTCAAAATCTCCCTTATCCTCTAGTCACTTTGGTCACAGCTGTGCCATCGAGCCTGTCACATAGCGCTCAGATATCAGTGGGCCTCACACAATCCAAAAGTGTCCAGTGTCCAAAAGTGTGTGCAGAGATTCAAAATCTCCCTTATCCTCTAGTCACTTTGGTCACAGCTGTGCCATCGAGCCTGTCACATAGCGCTCAGATATCAGTGGGCCTCACACAATCCAAAAGTGTCCAGTGTCCAAAAGTGTGTGCAGAGATTCAAAATCTCCCTTATCCTCTAGTCACTTTGGTCACAGCTGTGCCATCGAGCCTGTCACATAGCGCTCAGATATCAGTGGGCCTCACACAATCCAAAAGTGTCCATCCAGTGTCCAAAAGTGTGTGCAGAGATTCAAAATCTCCCTTATCCTCTAGTCACTTTGGTCACAGCTGTGCCATCGAGCCTGTCACATAGCGCTCAGATATCAGTGGGCCTCACACAATCCAAAAGTGTCCAGTGTCCAAAAGTGTGTGCAGAGATTCAAAATCTCCCTTATCCTCTAGTCACTTTGGTCACAGCTGTGCCATCGAGCCTGTCACATAGCGCTCAGATATCAGTGGGCCTCACACAATCCAAATGTGTCCATCCAGTGTCCAAAAGTGTGTGCAGAGATTCAAAATCTCCCTTATCCTCTAGTCACTTTGGTCACAGCTGTGCCATCGAGCCTGTCACATAGCGCTCAGATATCAGTGGGCCTCACACAATCCAAAAGTGTCCAGTGTCCAAAAGTGTGTGCAGAGATTCAAAATCTCCCTTATCCTCTAGTCACTTTGGTCACAGCTGTGCCATCGAGCCTGTCACATAGCGCTCAGATATCAGTGGGCCTCACACAATCCAAAAGTGTCCATCCAGTGTCCAAAAGTGTGTGCAGAGATTCAAAATCTCCCTTATCCTCTAGTCACTTTGGTCACAGCTGTGCCATCGAGCCTGTCACATAGCGCTCAGATATCAGTGGGCCTCACACAATCCAAAAGTGTCCAGTGTCCAAAAGTGTGTGCAGAGATTCAAAATCTCCCTTATCCTCTAGTCACTTTGGTCACAGCTGTGCCATCGAGCCTGTCACATAGCGCTCAGATATCAGTGGGCCTCACACAATCCAAAAGTGTCCAGTGTCCAAAAGTGTGTGCAGAGATTCAAAATCTCCCTTATCCTCTAGTCACTTTGGTCACAGCTGTGCCATCGAGCCTGTCACATAGCGCTCAGATATCAGTGGGCCTCACACAATCCAAAAGTGTCCATCCAGTGTCCAAAAGTGTGTGCAGAGATTCAAAATCTCCCTTATCCTCTAGTCACTTTGGTCACAGCTGTGCCATCGAGCCTGTTACATAGCGCTCAGATATCAGTGGGCCTCACACAATCCAAAAGTGTCCATCCAGTGTCCAAAAGTGTGTGCAGAGATTCAAAATCTCCCTTATCCTCTAGTCACTTTGGTCACAGCTGTGTCATCGAGCCTGTCACATAGCGCTCAGATATCAGTGGGCCTCACACAATCCAAAAGTGTCCAGTGTTCCAAAAGTGTGTGCAGAGATTCAAAATCTCCCTTATCCTCTAGTCACTTTGGTCACAGCTGTGCCATCGAGCCTGTCACATAGCGCTCAGATATCAGTGGGCCTCACACAAGCCAAAAGTGTCCAGTGTCCAAAAGTGTGTGCAGAGATTCAAAATCTCCCTTATCCTCTAGTCACTTTGGTCACAGCTGTGCCGTCGAGCCTGTCACATAGCGCTCAGACATCAGTGGGCCTCACACAATCCAAAAGTGTCCAGTGTCCAAAAGTGTGTGCAGAGATTCAAAATCTCCCTTATCCTCTAGTCACTTTGGTCACAGCTGTGCCATCGAGCCTGTCACATAGCGCTCAGATATCAGTGGGCCTCACACAATCCAAAAGTGTCCAGTGTCAAAAAGTGTGTGCAGAGATTCAAAATCTCCCTTATCCTCTAGTCACTTTGGTCACAGCTGTGCCATCGAGCCTGTCACATAGCGCTCAGATATCAGTGGGCCTCACACAATCCAAAAGTGTCCAGTGTCCACGGTTGTCTGCAGAAATTCAAAATATCCCCTGTCCTATAGACACCTTGTACCTTGTTTTACATTACTATATAGTTTGTTGGATTTTGTCTACATTTCTACCAAAAATGAGGAAGGCTGGTGGAAGAGGCCGTGGAATTGGGCGGGGGTTGGCAGCTGGTAATGATGGTGTTGGTGGTGGATCTGATGGTAGTGGCAAGAGCAAAATAGGACCGAATGCAGGAGGTGCTGACCCTGCGTCATCGTCTGGCTACATAAGGCCTCGAACGCTTAGTTTTCTAGGAGTTGGCAAACCGCTTTTAAAGCCAGAGCATCAGGAAAAAGTTTTGTCTTACATTGCTGACTCAGCCTCCAGCTCTATCGCCTCCTCTTCTTCAGTTGTAAAAAGTAAAAGCACTGAGTCGTCATTGGAGGCTCATGTTCATGAACCACACCTTTCCTTGTGTCCTTCACCCCAACCAAGATTGAAGGATGATGCAGGCCATACTACTGATTACTCCATGGAGCTGTTTTCACATACCATGCCTGGATTATCAAGTGAAATGGTGAATTACCCAGGCCAAGATGAATCTGACATGGAGTGCACTGATGCACAGCCGCTGATGGATGATTCTGCTGGTACATTCACTCAGAGCACTACATTGTCCTCGCAGTGTACAGAGCCAGAGTCTGACCCTGATAATAATAATAATAATAATAATCTTTATTTATATAGCGCCAACATATTCCGCAGCGCTTTACAGTTGAACAGTTTCAAACACAACAGTCATAAGTAACAACGTTAACAATACAATAATTAAAGCGAAATAAGACGACCCTGCTTACAATCTACAATGAGGTGGGGGAGATACAAAGCATAGGTTTGTATTTACAATGATGTATTTACAATGACGGTCCAGCCATCTTCAGGGGGTGGGGGTTAGATGGAGATAGTGAATGGGCTACACACACACAAACATAACATGACTTTGATTACTGAATGTGATAGGCCGCTCTGAACAAATGCGTTTTGAGCGAGCGCCTAAAACTATGCAAATTGTGGATGATCCTAATATCTTGGGGTAGAGCATTCCAGAGGATTGGCGCAGCACGGGAGAAGTCTTGGAGTCGGGAGTGGGAGGTACGGATTAGGGCAGAGGTTAGTCGAAAGTCATTTGCAGAGCGCAGCGGTCGGTTAGGCCGATAGACAGAAATGAGGGAGGAGATGTAAGGGGGTGCCGCACTGTGGAGAGCTTTGTGGGTGAGAACAAGTACTTTGAATTGTACCCTGTAATGAATTGGCAGCCAGTGTAACGACTGGCGAAGAGCGAACGCGTCTGAGTAACGATTAGCCAGATGGACAACCCTGGCTGCTGCATTAAGGATAGACTGGAGAGGGGAGAGTCGAGTGAGAGGGAGGCCAATTAATAGAGCATTACAGTAGTCCAGGCGGGAGTGGATCAGGGCGACAGTGAGAGTTTTTGTTGTTTCCATGGTGAGAAAAGGGCGGATTCTAGAGATGTTCTTTAGGTGTAAGCGGCATGAGCGGGCAAGAGATTGTATATGGGAGGTGAAGGAGAGATCGGAGTCGAACATAACACCCAGACAGCGCGCCTGCTGTCGGGGTGTTATTATGGTGCCACCCACAGAGAGGGAAATGTCAGATTTAGGGAGGTTAGTAGATGGTGGGAGCAGAAGAAGTTCAGTTTTGGAGAGGTTGAGTTTCAGATAGAGAGCAGACATGATGTTGGAGACTGCAGACAGACAGTCAGTGGCGTTCTGTAGTACAGCGGAGGTAAGGTCAGGGGATGATGTGTACAGTTGTGTGTCATCAGCATAAAGATGGTGCTGAAAGCCAAATCTGCTGATGGTCTGTCCAATTGGGGCCGTATAGAGAGAGAAGAGAAGGGGGCCAAGGACTGAGCCCTGAGGTACCCCAACAGTGAGAGGAAGAGGAGATGAAGTGGAGCCAGAAAACAGAACACTGAAGGAGCGGTCGGAAAGATAGGAGGAGAACCAGGAAAGAGCAATGTCCTTAATGCCTAGTGACTGGAGCCTAGAGAGTAGGAGAGGATGATCAACAGTGTCGAAAGCTGCAGAAAGGTCGAGAAGAATGAGCAGAGAGTGGTCACCATTACGTTTTGCTGTCAGAAGGCCATTGGTCACTTTGATGAGTGTAGTTTCTGTCGAATGTAGGGGGCGGAAACCGGACTGTGAAGGGTCTAGGAGGGAGTGAGTGGAGAGGTAACGGGTAAGGCGTGAGTATATCAGGCGCTCCAAGAGTTTAGAGATGAAGGGGAGATTGGAGACTGGTCTGTAGTTGTTTGTGCAGGATGGGTCGAGGGTGGGTTTCTTTAGTAATGGAGTAATGATAGAGTGTTTGAAGGAGGAGGGGAAAATGCCAGAGGAGAGGGAGAGATTAAAGATTGTAGTTAGGTGAGTTGTGACGACTGGGGAGAGAGACTGGAGGAGATGTGAGGGAATGGGGTCGGTTGTGCATGTAGTCGGACGAGAAGAGGAGAGGAGCCTGGAGACTTCTTCTTCTGTGATGGGATCGAATGTGGAGAGTGAGCCAGGGGGAATGCAGGGAGGGATGGGAGTCACTGAATTTGGTGATTGGGAGCGGATTTCCTGACGGATATTGTCTATTTTCTCTATAAAGTGGGAGGCAAGGTCATCAGCGCAAATGTCTTTGATAGGGGCTTGTGCTTTTGGCCTGAGGAGGGAGTGAAAGGTGTCAAAAAGTTTCTAGGGGTTGTTGGATAGTGAGGAGATCAGGGTGGTGAAGTAGGTCTGTTTGGCGAGGTGAAGGGCAGAGTTATATGTCCTTAACATAAATTTGAAGTGTATGAAGTCTTCTGGTGTGCGTGTTTTCCTCCATAAGCGTTCAGCACACCTAGAGCATCGCTGGAGAAATCGGGTTTGCGATGTGAGCCAGGGCTGTTTCACTCTGTGTTTGGAGGTTCTGAGGGTGAGGGGAGCTACTTGGTCAAGGGTGCTTCTAAGAGTGTCATTGAAGTGATGTACAGCCAGATCAGGACAGGACAAAGAAGAGATTGGGGACAGTGATGAGTGTAGGGAGTCTGAAAGTGTATGAGGGTTAATGGCTTGTAGATTTCTGACTGAATGGTAGGTAGGAGGGTGCTGGGGTGAGCGAGGATTTGTGAGTGTAAAGGAGAGAATGTTGTGGTCAGAGAGGGGAAGCGGTGAGTTATCTATGTAGGAGATTGAGCAGAGCCGGGCGAAAACCAGGTCCAGGGTGTTACCGTCTTTGTGTGTTTCAGAGGTTGAGAGCTGAGAGAGGCCTAGAGAAGTGGTTAGTGATAGAAGCTGGGATGCAGATGTGGAAGTGGGGCTGTTAATGGGGATGTTGAAGTCTCCCAGGATAAGGGTTGGTAGTTCTGAGGACATGAAGTGCGGCAGCCAGGCAGAGAAATGGTCCAGGAAGTGGGTGGGTGAGCCTGGGGGCCGGTATATGACCGCTACTCTGAGGGAGAGGGGACGAAAGAGCCTGATGGTGTGGACTTCAAAAGAAGGGAATGAGAGTGATGGAACTGGGGGGATGACCTGGAAAGTGCATTGTGGGGACAGGAGTATGCCGACTCCACCACCAGGTCTGTTTGTCGGTCTCGGGGAATGGGAGAATTGTAAGCCACCATGGGAAATGGCAGCAGGAGAGACAGTGTCAGAATCCTGAATCCAGGTTTCCGTGAGGGCCAACAGATTCAGAGAGTTTTTCAGAAAGTAATTGTGTAGGAAAGGAAGCTTGTTGCATACAGACCGTGGATTCCAAAGGGCACAATTGAAAGAAGGAGATGAAGGAGGGCAAATAATATTAGTAAGATTATTAAGGTTTCGATGTGAGTTAGGGTAGGGGTTGAGGTTGGGGGATGGTGGACTGGGGTTGGGGGAGATGTCCCCTGAAATCAGTAGGAGCAGGAAGATAAAGAGCAAGTAGTTTTTGGAATTGTATGAAGATTTTTTGTGCAGTGTGTTTGGGCAAGATGGGCTGAGGTTTTTTAAGAAGGTGAGAAGTGCATGGGAGCTGTACATGGGAGAAGGAAAGAGAGAGGAGCTGATGTATATGAGTTGTGATGGAGGGGGGATTGGTCGGTGAAAGTGGATTGCAAGAGAACATAGGAGGATAGCAATAAAGCACATGGATAAAAGGGACAGCAGAGTGAGGGTTACCTGACTCCTGCCCTGACTAACTGCCATGTAATAACTGCTGTATCCCGACGCTTATCTTCGTGACGCTTTGCTTCTGTGATGCGTGCACCCCCACATGCGTGCACCCCTAAGAATGGTTCACATTTATAGTCCAGACTGCTGGGTCAGAAGAGATGGATTGTGGGAACTGGTTGAGGATAATTTGGCAGCTGGGCTCAGCACACCAGGGTTGTTGTTTTTTTTTTTGGGATGATCAAAGACATTCAGCCAGGCAACATCTATTTTAACACCTCCACCAGATAAGATCTACACTGATCCCAGTCATGGAAATGCAACAGTGAGTTTTAAGTACAATGCACCAAATGATTTATAACAATGAATTAGCAGACACATTAAAATATGTTTCTAGATGGTAAAGCAGCAGATGACAGCAGACAGCAAGCAGAGGGAATTTTTACCATTAGAGTCTATTGCAGCAGATGAGACAGCAATCAGAGGTGGGAAGTTGTACCATTTGAATATGTTGTAGAAGACAGCAAGCAGACAGCAAGCAATGAGACTCAGGTGCCCCTTCCCGCACACTATACCACCATACACGGTGACACAGAGGAAGGTGCACATGACATAGAAGAGGAGGTGATGACCCAGTTGTTGACCCAGATTGGCATCCATTGGGGGAAGAGGGTGCTGCTTCCAATAGCTCAGATGAGGAGCATCCCCAGCAGACATCGACATCGCAACAACTGTTATCTGGCAGGCCCGGAGCACTCCAAAGACAGGTTCCAAACATTAAAAGAGTTGCTGGACAGCTTGTCCAGAGGGTCAAAAGATCACAGCGTGCTAGGCCGCAAAATGTCTGCCAAAGTAGGAAGAGTGCAGTGTGGCACTTTTTTGACCAAAATCCTCATGTTCAGGCCAAGGTTATCTGTAAGAAGTGCGCAAAGACCTTTAGCCGAGGGAAAAATCTGAAAAATTTGAATATCAGTTGCATGCTTAGACATTTAACCAGCATGCACTTGCAAGCGTGGACACAACACCAAACCTCAAGTGCCACATGTGCAACTGATCACAACGAAGGTAGTCAGCAACGCTACATTGTTTCCCCCACTGTAAGCCCACCGGTTAGCACAGCAGCAAATGTTGAGGTGTCGTTGCAAGACCACAGCAGTCAGGGAATCCCACTGTTATATCAATGAAAGACTGATTCTAGGCCATCAGAAAGAACACCAACTCCATCACCATCATCAACCCTCTCTCAGTCCGCCCTGTCCACCGCTACTTCCACCATATGCAGCTCTCAAGTCCAGCTCACCCTCCTAGACACTATGAGTAGGTCAAGAAAGTACTCAGTCTCTCATCCGCGTACACTGGGTTTGAACGCCCACATTGCCAAACTAATCTCGTTTGAGATGATGCCCTTTCGGTTGGTGGAAAGCACAGCTTTCCGCGAACTCATGGCCTATGCAGTACCACGCTATGACCTACCCAGTCGCCACTTCTTCTCTCGCAAAGCCATCCCAGCCCTCCACCATCATGTGAAAGACCGCATTGTCCATGCACTCAAGCAGTCAGTGAGCGGAAAGGTGCACCTCACAACTGATGCATGGTCCAGTCGGCATGGCCAGGGCCGTTACGTGTCCATCACTGCGCACTGGGTTAATGTGGTGGATGCAGGGTCCACAGGGGACAGCGGTGGTGGGACAGTGCTGCCTAGCCCACGGTATAGGAAACAGTTGGCTGTAGGCGTTCGACCCTCCTCCTCCTCCAGAAGCGAAAGCTCGTCCACAGAGCGCAGTCGTACGAGCACTCCATCTGCAGCTGCCACTGTTGCACACGATGTGTCCCCCTATCGAGCAGCTAGTGGAAAGCATCAGCAGGCTGTGTTGCAGATGATGTGTTTGGGTGACAGACACACCGCCGAGTTGCTGGCCGAGTACTTGAAGCAAACAAACTGAGTCATGGCTGGGCAGTGTACATCTTGAGGCAGGCAAGGTAGTTAGTGATAACGGCCGTAATTTTGTGGCAGCCATAGCCCTTTCAAAACTCAGCCACATACCTTGCTTGGCTCACACCTTGAACCTGGTGGTGCAGTGCTTCCTCAAAAATTATCCGGAGTTAACAGCCCTGCTCCAGAAGGTGCGAAGACTGTGCGAGCACATCCGCCGGTCGCCTGTACACTCCGTTCGTATGCAGAAGCTGCAGCGATTGCTCCACCTTCCCAACCACCGCCTCATTATCGACATTGCAACAAGGTGGAACTCCACCCTGCGCATGGTGGAGCGGCTGTGCGAGCAGAGGCAGGCCATAATGCATTTGTGGGAGGATACACGGCCAGGCACTTTGAGAGCAGACATGGAGTTGACAGGTGTGCAGTGGTCGAAGCTGAAAGACCTTTGTAAAGTCCTTCAGTGTTTTGAGGAATGCACACGGCTGGTAAGCGCAGACGACGCCATCCTAAGCATGAGCATCCCACTTATGCGTCTGCTCATGCAAACTTTGACGCACCTTAAGGAGCAGGCGTCTGCAGCCAATGTTGATGAGGAGGAAGAGGAGGAGGGAATCCTTGATGACATTCAGCCATTGTCTGCTCAGGGACCTCTCCTGGACGAGGTGGAGGAAGAAGAGGAGGAGGAGGAGGAGGATGATGGGGATGATTACTTAGGGGAGGAGGATGCATCTCGTGGGGCAAGTGAAAATGTTGGCGTGGCAAGGTCTGGTACAGGGTTTGTGCGTGACTGGAGGGATGTGGATTTGCCAGAAAGTGCTCCTCCACCCAGCACTTGCAGTGCATCATTGACACCGGGAACATTGGCCCACATGTCAGATTATGCCTTGCGGATCCTAAAAAGGGACCCCCGCATTGCCAAAATGATGAACGATGACGACTACTGGTTGGCCAGCATCCTGGATCCACGCTATAAAGGCAAATTACAAAACATCATGCCACAGGAGAACCTTGACCTAATATTGGCTAATAAACAAGCAACTCTGGTAAATCGGTTGCTTGAGGCATTCCCAGCACACAGCAGCGGTGATGGTTCTCACACGAGCCGTACGGGCCGGGGGCAGCTTGGCAGAGGTGTTCGTGGTGCACACAGCAGAAGTGGCATTGGAGACAGGGGTTTCATGACAATGTTGTGGACTGATTTTTCAAATACCGCTCACACAACTGGTAATACTGCATCGATGGAAAGTGACAGGAGACAGCAGTTGTCAACTATGGTTACAAACTACTTTTCCTCCCATATCGATGTTCTCCCACACAGGTCATTCCCCTTTGACTATTGGGCCGCTAAACTGGACACCTGGCCTGAATTGGCCCAATATGCCTTACAGGAGCTCGCTTGCCCAGCTGCAAGTGTGCTATCGGAAAGAGTCTTCAGTGCAGCTGGATCAATCCTGACAGAAAAAAGGACCCGTCTGTCAACCCAAAATGTGGATGATCTAACCTTCATTAAAATGAACCACGCATGGGTTTCCAAGGATTTTGTCCCACCTTCCCCTGATGACACATAGGGTGACAGAAAAATGGCTTGCTTTGGTCCACCTCTTCCTGGTACTTCACCTATTTCACCTTTTGCATCAGCTGAATGTCCAACATCAACATATGCCACTTTCTAAAACTCCCTAACTGTGCTGCCTCCCCCCCCATGGCCGGGGTCACCACCTAGCGCACGACACCGTGCGAGTGCCGTTGCCCTGGACAGGTGGGTAGGCCGACTCTTGGGCGCGGGCACTGGCACAGGGTCCCTCATAGTGCAATCAAGTGTCTCTGACGGTGGTGGTGCACACCCGCCGTCAGACACACCGCTGTACTATGAGGGGCCCAGTGCCAGTACCGACGCCCACGAGTGGGCCCCCCTTGCTTGGGCAGGGCCCCAGCATTTGCAATCTTTACCTCTCCCTGCTCCTCCGCTGTGTAATCTGGGCCGTCAAATCCATACTGTGCCTGACACCGTCTGAGCCTGCCTCCTGATGTATAGACATATATTTTGAATGTGTACGCTATCCATACATGTTATCTGGGGATACGGTACCCTTTCTAACCTTTGTGCAATCACGTGCAACACCATACTGGGCGTAACACCGTCTGAGCCTTCCTCCTGAGACATATATTTTGAATGTGTACGCTATCCATACATGTTATCTGGGGATACGGTACCCTTTCTAACCTTTGTGCAATCACGTGCAATCCATACTGGGCCTAACACCGTCTGAGCCTGCCTCCTGAGACATATATTTTGAATGTGTACGCTATCCATACATGTTATCTGGGGATACGGTACCCTTTCTAACCTTTGTGCAATCACGTGCAATCCATACTGGGCCTGACACCGTCTGAGCCTGCCTCCTGAGACATATATTTTGAATGTGTACGCTATCCATACATGTTATCTGGGGATACGGTACCCTTTCTAACCTTTGTGCAATCACGTGCAATCCATACTGGGCCTGACACCGTCTGAGCCTGCCTCCTGAGACATATATTTTGAATGTGTACGCTATCCATACATGTTATCTGGGGATACGGTACCCTTTCTAACCTTTGTGCAATCACGTGCAATCCATACTGGGCCTAACACCGTCTGAGCCTGCCTCCTGAGACATATATTTTGAATGTGTACTCTATCCATACATGTTATCTGGGGATACGGTACCCTTTCTAACCTTTGTGCAATCACGTGCAATCCATACTGGGCCTAACACCGTCTGAGCCTGCCTCCAGAGACATATATTTTGAATGTGTACGCTATCCATACATGTTATCTGGGGATACGGTACCATTTCTAACCTTTGTGCAATCACGTGCAATCCATACTGGGCCTGACACCGTCTGAGCCTGCCTCCTGAGACATATATTTTGAATGTGTACTCTATCCACACATGTTATCTGGGGATACGGTACCCTTTCTAACCTTTGTGCAATCACGTGCAATCCATACTGGGCCTGACACCATCTGAGCCTGCCTCCTGAGACATATATTTTGAATGTGTACGCTATCCATACATGTTATCTGGGGATACGGTACCCTTTCTAACCTTTGTGCAATCACGTGCAATCCATACTGGGCCTAACACCGTCTGAGCCTGCCTCCTGAGACATATATTTTGAATGTATACGCTATCCATACATGTTATCTGGGGAAACGGTACCCTTTCTAACCTTTGTGCAATCACGTGCAATCCATACTGGGCCTGACACCGTCTGAGCCTGCCTCCTGAGACATATATTTTGAATGTGTACGCTATCCATACATGTTGTCTGGGGATACGGTACCCTTTCTAACCTTTGTGCAATCACGTGCAATCCATACTGGGCCTAACACCGTCTGAGCCTGCCTCCTGAGACATATATTTTGAATGTGTACGCTATCCATACATGCTATCTGGGGATACGGTACCCTTTCTAACCTTTGTGCAATCACGTGCAATCCATACTGGGCCTGACACCGTCTGAGCCTGCCTCCTGAGACATATATTTTGAATGTGTACGCTATCCATACATGTTGTCTGGGGATACGGTACCCTTTCTAACCTTTGTGCAATCACGTGCAATCCATACTGGGCCTAACACCGTCTGAGCCTGCCTCCTTAGACATATATTTTGAATGTGTACGCTATCCATACATGTTATCTGGGGATACGGTTCCCTTTCTAACCTTTGTGCAATCACGTGCAATCCATACTGGGCCTGACACCGTCTGAGCCTGCCTCCTGAGACATATATTTTGAATGTGTACGCTATCCATACATGTTATCCGGGGATACGGTACCCTTTCTAACCTTTGTGCAATCACGTGCAATCCATACTGGGCCTGACACCGTCTGAGCCTGCCTCCTGAGACATATATTTTGAATGTGTACGCTATCCATACATGTTATCCGGGGATACGGTACCCTTTCTAACCTTTGTGCAATCACGTGTAATCCATACTGGGCGTGAGAACGGCTGGCGAGCTGTTAAGCAAGCTACAGCACCTGTGGTTTGCACACGTAAGTTTTTCATTTTTTCAGGAATGACGGTTAGGCCTAATTCCGGAACTGCGGTTGACCTGCACTTACTGGGAAATCATTGTTCGCTAGTAATAATTGTAATCAGTGATCCCCATCACTAACGTTGTTCAGCGGGTTATCTGCACCTGTAAGCGACAAACGCTGGCCTTTTCAGTGTAGCGCACATGCAGCCACGGACATGTAAGGGCATGACACACCAGTTATTGGCCAATCTAATGTGCCAGAGCCTCACGTGTCCCTCTAGTAAGCCGGACTCGGACCGCGGGGCATGACGGAGTCTCGTTCGTTAACGGAATTAAGCTTGCAATGTGTGCATCTGTTCTGTAGCTGGCATGGTTGAGGTTTCCCAGGTGGAGTCGAATTTAACCGTAGGCTCCACTCCTGGTGGTGCCCTTCTGGACATTCCTTTAAGGTTCAGCTTTGCAACCATACTGCCCACGTAAAACAAACACTTTGCCTTCATGAACGCTGTTTGGAGGGTCATGACTCGTGGGAATAACGCCGCCCAATCAGTTAACCTGCTAGAGAGATCCTTCGTTGCTCCCAAGCATGACATCACACTCCCTAGGATGAAGGTAATGCCACTGTGGCGACCGTACTCCTGGGGGCGACACAAGTGCACTGATGCCCAGCCACTGCTCGATGAATCTGCTGGTACATTGACCCAGACCACTACATTCCCCTCGCACGCTACACGACCTGAATCTGACCCTGATGAAACTCAGGTTACCCTTCCCATATACAGTTCCATCTTACACGGTGACAAAGAGGAAGCTGCAGATGAAAGTGCAGGTTCTGCCCACCCGCCATCAGACACACCACCGTACTATCAGGGGCCCTGTGCCAGTGCCGTCGCCAACAAGTGGGCCCCCCCTGCTTGCCCAGGATCACAGCACTTGCAAAGTTGAAATACTGTGCAGTGAGATGGAAGATGGGAACGACGAGGAGTCCAGACAAGTACAGGGATTCCCTAGCGAGGAGACTTATTTGATTGTTTTCAATGTTGGGACAGCAATTTTTGGGGAGCACTATACTCTGGAGAATGATAGATGGGGCCCACCATACACTGGAACATTCCAAAGGTGGACATCAGACACTGGAGCAGCATTTACAGGGCCCATTATACACTAGAGCATTAGAAATTGGGCCCATTATGTTTGGAGCATTATTTGGGCCCATAAGACAGTGGAGCTTCATCCATGGGGACCAACATATACTGTAGCATTATGTGGAGCTCATCATATACTGTTTCAAACATTATATGGGACCAATGATTCTGTATGGAGAAATAGATGGGCCTCGTCATGAGCTGTAAAAAGTGAGGTATTTTTCATTGTACTATACCGCTATTTCTCTGCCGTATCGGAGCATGATGAGTTGTGGTATGTGTTAAAGGGCCGCTCTTTCGCCCAGGGCACATGAAAACCTGCAGCCAGCCCCCCCCCCCCCCACAACTTTAGCCAAATAACCCCCATTTTTCAGTGCGTAACTTGTATTATGAAGTTAATTAAGGTTGACAAGCTTAAGTAAGAAGAATTGATGCTTTTGGCATTCAAATGGGCACTGTAGGTGTGTTTCCTGTCCTCCTCTCACTGCCGACTTTTATTCCCCATTGACTTACATTGGGTTTCGTGTTTCGGGACGACCCCGACTTTTCCCTATAATCGGACGATCTTGCTCGACCCGACTTTTGGAAAAGTCGGGTTTCACGAAACGAAACGCGACCCTAAAAAACCAAAAGTCGCTCAACTCTACTCAGTAGTTGGTACCTTTTAATGGCTAACTGAAAAGATGGTAACACATTGCAAGCTTTCGAGACTACTCAGGTCCCTTCATCAGGCTAGACTAATACAAAATCTGAAGTCACATATTTATGCACAATACAGCCTAGAAAAAATGCAATAGATAAGACAAGTGACGTGAAGCAGAACTATCAATATGGGAGAGGGAGAAACATAAATATAAACATTGGACCAGTTCATAGATAAGGAGTCCGGATGTTTTATGGTCCTCTGATTGGGGTCTAGTTCTGTGTTGTGATGCCCCCACAAGGTTTTAAAAGGAAATTCCTTAATTGATGTAAAAAGACATAAATCCATGCGACACATTCATTCCAGCACTGAGAGTGTCAAAGTTTGTCATAAATTTGTACTCCCAAACTCATCTCTCTCTCTGAGAAATGAAGTTACCTTTCAATACCAGTAATTTCATACCCACGTTGCTGTGATCAGGGATACAGAAATGTTTTGCCACAGGTAGATCCATTCTTTTTTCTCTTATTGTGTGACGATGAGAATTCATCCTTGTTCTAAGCTTTTGCCCTGTCTCCCCCACATACAGACCCCCAGTTGGACATTTAGTACAAATAATTAAGTACACCACATTAGATGTAATGCAGGTGAAAGTACCTGGGATCTTGTAGTCCTGATGTGAGTTGGGGATCTTTATCTTGTCCGTGGTCATTATAAATGGACAGGTTTTACATTTTTTCTGGTTGCAAGGAAAGGTTCCTGCAGCTGTTGGAGAGGACAGGGAGCTTCTGACAATGATGCTTCTTAAATTGGGGGGCTGCCTAAAACACAGCAGTTGGGGGTCTGGAAAAATGGATTTTAATCGGGCATCTTTTTGTAGTAAAGGTTGCAATTTCCGTGCAGCTCCCCTTAGCACCTCCAGATTTGGGTTGTAGGTGACTACTAGAGGCATTCGGTTATTTTCTTCTTTAGCTTTGTAATGTAGCAGGTGATTCCTTGACAATCTGGTGGCTCTTGTAATTTGGTTTTCAATTGTTCTTGGATGGTAACCCTGATTCAAAAAGGTCTTTTTGAGGCGACCAAGGTGTTTGTCTCTATCCATGGGGTTGGAACATATACGATTGTATCTGATGGCTTGGCTATAGATAATAGAGTTCTTTATGTGTTTTGGATGGAAACTGTCCCATTTAAGGTATGTTGGACGGTCGATTGGCTTCTGATACAGGGATGTCTCTATTTCATTGTTTTTTAGCTTAATGATGGTGTCCAAAAAATTAATCTCAGTACTGGAGTAGTTGAGTGTTAAATAGATGGTGGGATGAAATTGATTAAACTGTTCGTGGAACGTCTTTAACTGTTGCTCAGACTCCGTCCAGATGATTAAAATATCATCAATGAAGCGGTAGTAGGCCAGGGGCCTGATGGGGCATGAGGACAAAAAGTCGCTTTCAAGCTTAGCCATGAAAAGATTTGCATACTGTGGAGCCATTTTACTTCCCATAGCTGTGCCAGTCTCCTGTAGATAGATCCTGTTGTCAAATTCAAAGTAATTGTGGGTGAGGATGAATTTTATAAGTTTCACCACAGCATCAGCATCAGTCCCTGTGTTTTCCATGAAGAATTTGCAGGCATTTAAACCATCTTGGTGTGTGATATTAGAGTACAAAGATTCCACATCCATGGTGGCCAGGATGGTTCCTTCTGGTAGAGGACCTATTGCTGCTAGTTTATTCAATAGGTCAGTTGTGTCCTGAATGTAGCTGGATGTATCCTTCACCAGTGGTTTAAGAATACCCTCTACCCATCCAGATACCTGCTCAGTGAGGGTGCCCACACATGAAATAATTGGTCTTCCTGGATTTCCAGATTTGTGGATTTTGGGAAGCATGTAGAATGTCCCTATTCTTGGAGTCTCTGGTATCAGGTCATCGCCAGCTCTTATGGACTGGTCAGGCAGACAAGACTAGAAAATTTTGCTATAAATTTCCGATAAAAATTAGCAAAACCCAAAAACTTCTGGAGGGCCTTCAAAGAAGTGGGCTGAACCCAATCATAAATGGCCTGTACCTTGGCCGGGTCCATTTCAATAGTTGACGGAGACAAAATAAATCCCAAAAATGAAATCCTCTGTACCCCAAAAAGGCATTTCGATCCTTTGACATACAGGGAATTCTCCCTCAAGATCTGGAACACAGTCCGAACATGTTCCACATGAGAATCCCAATCCTTGGAGAAGATCAAAATATCATCCAGATAGATAATCAAAAATTTATCCACAAATGTCGTTCATGAAGCACTGGAAGACAGAAGGGGCATTAGTGAGCCCAAAAGGCATCACCAGGTAATCAAAATGTCTCTCCGGAGTATTAAACGCCATCTTCCATTCATCCCCATGCTTAATGTGGATAAGATTATACACCCCCCTGAGGTCAAGCTTGGTAAACCAGCAAGCACGTTTAACTCTGGAGAATAGATCCGAGATCAGGGGTAACGGATACTGATATTTAATAGTAATTTTGTTGAGGGCACGATAATCAATACAAGGCCTTAATGAACCATCCTTTTTGGCCACGAAAAAAAACGGCACCTAAGGGTGAAGAGGATGGTCTAATATGACCCTTCTCCAATGCCTCCTTAATATAGGATCGCATAGCCTCGTGCTCAGGTACAGATAAATTGAAGAGCCGACCCTTGGGAAATTTACACCCCGGGCTCAGTTCAATTGCACAGTCATAACTCCTATGAGGAGGCAAAGACGCAGACTCATTCTCACTAAATACATCATAAAAGTCTGCCAAATAGTCAGGAACATCATGCGACTGAGGAGAGGTGGAAAAAACCGGAGCCTCACTAAGGGCACACCGACAACCCCAACTCACCACAGACACAGATTTCCAATCCAAAACTGGATTATGAATTTGCAACCAGGGAAACCCCAGAACAATGGTATCATGCAAATTATGCAACACCAAAAATCTGCAATTTTCTTGATGGTCTGGGGCGACCCGCATTACCACCTGGGTCCAAAACTGAGGCTTATTTTTCACCAAAGGAGTAGCATCAATCTCCCTCAAAGGGATAGGTGTCCGCAGAGGTGTCATCGGAAATCCACAACGTTTAGCAAAATCCAAGTCCATTAGGTTCAGGGCTGCTCCTGAATCCACAAAAGCCTTGGTGGAAAATGTGGATAGGGAGCAGATCAGAGTAATTGCCAGAAGAAACTTAGGTTGAACACCACCCACAGAAAACGTGTGTGCAAAACGTTTCTCTCGTTTAGGACAGACAGAAATAATATGCGAGGCATCTCCACAAAAAAAACAAAGCTTATTACGCCTTCTGAACTCCTGACATTGCTCCCTGGACAAAACTCTATCACATTGCATAGGTTCAGACACTTGTTCAACAGGTGGCAACACCTCTCGTGCAGTCCTGCGTTCACGTAAACGCCGATCAACCTGAATGGCTAATGACATAGAATCATCAAGACCAGAGGGAACAGGAAATCCCACCATAGTATCTTTTACGGCTTCTGACAAACCCTTCCGAAAGAGAGCTGCCAAGGCATTATCATTCCAGGTAGTAAGGACCGCCCACTTTCAGAATTTTTGACAGTACAATTCTGCAGAATCTCGACCCTGGCTCAATGCCAACAGGGTCTTTTCAGCCTGATCAATAGCATTAGGTTCGTCATACAACAACCCCAAGGCTTGAAAAAATGCGTTCACATTAGTCAGAATAGGATCATCTGGTTTCAAAGAAAACGCCCAATCCTGGGGATCGCCATGCAGCAAAGAGATGACAATTTTAACCTGCTGCGCGGAGCTCCCTGACGAGTTAAGCTGCAAGGCAAAAAATAATTTACAATTATTTTTGAAATTCAAAAATTTAGACCGATCCCCAAAAAACACATCAGGAGTAGGGATCTTTGGTTCAGCAGCATGTGAATGAGCAAGGTAGGCGGAAATTCCCCGCACTTCCGCAGTGAGCTGCTCCACACAATCAGACAATTGCTTTATCTCCATTGAGAGAAAAAAAACTTCCCCCTACGGCCTCAGAGATATAGAGGAAAAAATATACACACTTTTTTTTTTTTTTTTACAATTCTTTCCTGCTATTGAGTACCCTAGGATCTGTGGTAGGGCGGGTGATTCTGTTATGAATGAGTCACCGTAGGAGGCAAAAACAGAAATACTATCTAAGTCCAGAAAACCAGAGAAGTTGGCAGCTATCGGATTGCAGACCCCTGAACCTATCAACAACAACTAGCAGTAGCCGTGGGGGTTTCCTACGGTGCCCTAGACCCCTCGATCACAGCTGGAGAACTAAATAGCCTAAAGACAGAAAGGGAAATCTAAACTGCCCCAGAGCAGACCCCAAAGCATTAGGCAGCCCCCAACATATAATGATGGTGAAGCAAGATGAAAAAACACTCACATAGATAGAAAGATAGGCTGAGCAAATGATGGGGCCCAAGCTAACTAAATAGGACAGGATAGAAAAGCTGCTGTCTGCAATCCGCCCAAAACCCTATCTAAACAAGAGCCAACAGACTGATAGGGAAAAAAGCCCTGAAGACGCTAGGCTTCAAAAAGACTATATCAGTACTCAGGTATTTTCTGAAGACAGAGCAAAAAGGAATTCAGCTCACCCCAGCAGGGAATGGCAGAAATCCAGAAAAACAAGGCAAAACAAAACCAAAACACAAATGCAAAAAGCAGAGCAGAAAACTTAGCTTTTGAGGAGCAGGAATCAGACTGGTCTCCTAGAATCCCTCAGAGAAGTCACCCGCAAGGCAGAAGGGCGTCGGCTGCCTTATATCCAGTCAGCAATTCCAGTCACCCAGTCATCATCATCCTGGACAGGTGCTTGGTAATCAGCCTCACTACCTTCCTTCATCAGAAGAGGGAGTTCATCAGACCTCAATGGTGAAGGGGAAAATGAACTCACAACACTGACCCTCATCACCAGATGATAACCCCTGGGAGGTGATCCTGATGAAGCTCAGATATCTGAGGCACACACGGACTGTACTGTTCTGTCAAGGCATTAAGAGGAGGAGGGTGACTCTCAGGGCGAGGAATGTGATAACACAGAGGATGATCCCACTTGACGTAAACACAGAGGCACGCAGATGAGTTCATCTGAGGAGGTGGAGGATGACAAAGATGAGGATGTTATGTTGCACCATATAGCGCAGACACAGAGTGATACAGCCACAATGAGCACTGCATCCTCAGTCACAACTATTGCTGTGGGCAGCAGCGTTCAAGGGTCTGAATCTCGCAAAGGCAGCAAGGGCTGCCTAGCCTGGGACTTTTTTGACACTGCAAAGGATGAGGCAACTCACGTTATCTGCTAACTCTGCAAAAGAAAAACTGAGAAGAGGGAAAAAGTACAATAATTTGACTTCTACATACATGAACCACCTCATGCGCAATCAACATGCGTTACTTTGGGAATCCCACTGCACTAAAATGCGGACCAGTGGACCACAACAACCATCAGCCGCCCCATCAATCACATCTGCTGCTTCATCCTCCTCCTCTGTTACCATGCCAAGTATTGTCACACAGGTCTTTGACCACAGAACCGCCAGTTCTTTATTCACTCCAGTCAGGCTGAGTGAGAGCCCGTCAACTGTAATGAAAGCAGACATGCCTGCAGTTTTTGACCGATGTATTATAATGGATTCAAAAGGATTGTAATGAATAAGAAAATGCTCACACCAGAATTGAATTTACTTAAATTGGATTTACTTAATAAATTATAAGATTAAATAATAAACAATATATACAATAAATACTTATGAATCAGAAGCAAGAATTATTCATACATTACATTATTTAGGTAGAAATCCATCAAACTCTATGTCTCTGAAAGTCACATCTCCAACCTCTGTCTTCCCTGTATGTCCCTGTGTACTCTTTTTATATCCTAAAGCATCCAATGTCTCTCAGTAAAAAGTTTTCTTCATTGGGGTGCCAGGGAGAAACCTCCTTAAACCAGTCAGTTACTAACAACAAATCACTGGTCAGTTACTAACAACAGATACATTTACTAACAACAAATCACTGGTCAGTTTCTAACAGCAAATGACCTTTACTAATAGCAAATCACTGGTCAGTTACATTCCTTTGTTAGGTGGGTCATCTGTTTGGACATTTAAACTTCAATGACCTTCTGCGAACTCCATGGAACTAATGATTTATATGTCTGAACGCCCAGGATAAAGCCTGTGTGTGCGTGGCTGTGAGAAATAGGACCTTTAGTGAGGTCATAACCATGTGATCCATACCTCACCTGTGGGTGTGGTTATGGACCATATAATGTGCTTGAGGACTGGTCACATGGGAGAGTGTATGGACCTGATTGGTTCATGTGGAAGGTCCTGGAAGGCCTATGTGTTGGAAGGTGTGCTACCTCCCTGAAGAGCACATGCAGGCTTTGGACCTGGTGGCCTGTGTGTTGAACGGTTCCAAGTGGGGACAGAAGTCCCGACAGCACACAGAGAGGCCGTGTTTCCAGAGTCAGTGACGGCTCTGAATTGGGAAGCTACAGCCTGGCTGAGGATCTGAAACTGTTAGGCGGCCTAGTGAGCAAGGCATTGTCAGGGATGGTGATCCCAGTTCGGCAGCTTCCCTGACAAGCGTGAGTGATACTCACCGAGGTCAGAAAGAGACTGGGTTCAGACTATGGAGCCGGCATCTGGAGCAGGAGCTCCTAAGAGGTAAACCCGGACAGGGGGAAATAACTGTGAGGCTATAGAGCCTGTTTACTGGACATGGCAGAGCCTGTGTGGCCACAGGTCTGAGAGAGCGGAGCCCTAATATGAACACTGACTGTTACGTTTTATGGTTTATGCTGTATAATAAACCACATAGACTGTTTAAATGGAAAGGGTTCCTGTGTGCCGTGAATCCACTGCTAAGTGAGTGTTCCCCAACATTAACAATTAAGCGCTACCTTACGCTACAATAAAAATTGATTTGCTCCCTACAATAATGGATCTGACATCTGCCGGAGCGGCCTTGCATAACAGCAAGGAGGGCTCCGAATTATAGAGACATTGTAACAAAAAGAATGACACTTAGGGGTTCATTTGCATGTGGCAATTGTACCATATGCCCCCATATGTATTCCACCAGGGATTACTTTGTGAACCCAAAAGATGGTACCAGACATAGGTTAAGGTCATATATTAATTGCAAAACTGCTTGTGTGGTTTATGCATTAATTTGTCCATGTCGTCAGGTTTACGTCGGTCAAACCTCCCAGGAATTACGCCGGAGGATACAGAAACATTTCTCGACAATCAATCTGGCGCGTATTGATCAAACCAAGGGCAAGACGTTGACATCTGTGGCAGCCCATTTCCTGGTCCACCATGCTGGTAAGATCACTGGTACCATGGTGGTTGGATTGGAGAAAGTATTATTGTCGAATAGGGGGGGCTCACCTAAGAAGCTATTATTACAAGTGGAGTCCAGATGGATTTTCAACTTGGACTCACTAAGCCCTAGGGGTTTAAATGAGGAGCTTTTGTTTACGGGGTTTTTAGGATGATGATTTACGATGTTCCCCTTTCTTTTCCTCTTATACAGTTATCCTATTGGACATCACCATCTATGGGGAAGACGGTCACCCTACTACTTTATTGGAATCGTATTCAGGATATATTGCGTTAGGGTTTTGTTTCTCAATATGTATGAAGTGTCTGAATAAAGTTTGGGATAACTGAATTGATCTATATAGTTTCATCAGATAGGGATATATGGTATCTCTGAAAGCCTTCTGATAGGGTTTTTCCCCTGTGTCGATGTTCTGCTCAGTAGGGGTTTCAAAAGGGGGTATTATTATTATGATCATGGTTGGCTCATGTGTTTATCCTATATACAATTCTTGGGGCTTCTAATCCCATAATGGATTCCTCATTATTTCTCGTTATGCACTATGGTCTTGGACCTGCATGGTATATCTTTAGATCTGGGCTCATGGGGACCATTGGGTAGGAGTCTGTTTTTTTCTTTCTTGGTCTTGGTATGGTTATAATAGGGTGATCATAGTTGATTGGGTATATAATTGTTTTATTATTTATTTATTATTTATTATGTTTTATTATTTTGGGCTCGTGTTAGGTTAAACAATGCCCAGAGATAGAGAGTGGGTGGGCAAACACCAATTTGTCATTTTCATGATATGGATTGATGTCCATGATATATATATAATAATTTTTCTTATGCCTTTCCCTTGTCTTGGAACAATCAAGAAACCAGGTCTCTATATATGGTTGGGCGATTATGGCCCCCTTTTTTCTTCCCTATTGGGTCCGTAGGTTTTTATTCTCACTACTCTTTATCGTACTACCACTCAGCCCATTGCTCCCTTTCATGTTGTACCCCTTCCCTGTGTATCTCTGTTTATTGTATTGTCATGTTTGTCTTTTATGTACTGCGCTCCCGGGAGCATCGCGCACCGTTAGTATTGCAGCCTCGCACCCTGTGCTGGTGTGTCTATGTGGCTGATCGCCTTGTGCGGCATATATGGATTGACCTGCACAGCCCAGCATGCTGGTGTGTGAGTCTTGCGTTCCATGGGAGAGCTCCATGCATTCCACTGGACGCATGCGTGGTGGAGCCTCTGCTTCTTGGTTATTACTTCCTGTACAACACATTGCGCATGCTTGGCGGCCATGTTTTTCATGTGACCGGGACGCTGGTCTTCTCTTAGTGATTGGGACTTCCGGATGGAGGCGGTTCTTTTGCGGTGCACGTGCATGTTTACTTGGACCTCAGTAAGGTATATAAAGCTGTTGGACCATGGTCAGCTTACTTCCCCTGACGAAGCCGCATGGGTTGTGGCGATACGCGTGGGGTATGGTCCTGGGTGTAACGCCCACTTGGTCATAGCCATATTATTTTCACTGCGACCTTATTATTATGCGTCTTGGAGATTGTCTGGTGTGGCATAATTGAGTATTGGGTTGCTGATATTGGCCATATTGTTGTGTGGCCTATTAGGGCCTATATGCCTTAAAACCAGGAAGCATGTAGGGATATATGCATGGAATGTTTTCATGCAGTGATTGTGCAATATTAGGGCCCTTGGTCTCCATGAGCCTAGTTATGGGGTGGTTGCTGTGATGTTCTACAGTGATCACATATGTTTTACATATGGGTTATTACATGAGGATTCATATGTCGTATGTGCCTTACTCAACTGTTATATATTGTGGGATGCTTACTATGTTTTTATTATGTTTTTAATATGTACTTTTTGCATCAATAAAATAATTCTTTTCTAATTGGTTTAGTGTGCGCTCCTTGCAGTGGTGCCTTTTTTCTCCTCTTGTTTCATGTTAGTTATTCCACTGTTGCTGCACCTAAACCCTTATCCATATACTTGTTATTGGCACAGATAGTGCGCCCTATTTTGTTTAGTACCACAATAATGGATGTGAAAAATACAAGAACCTCGCTGTCAACAAGTGATTCTTACAAATGTAGAAAAATATTATGCGGTTTAAGTCCTTAATATGTACAACACAAAAAATACACTAGTGAAAACAAAGAATATGCTATTAATAATTTCAAAAATTGCAATACACTGTGTGCAGAATTATTAGGCAAATGAGTATTTTGATCACATCATCCTTTTTATACATGTTGTCCTACTGCAAACTTTACAGGCTTGAAAGCCAACTGCCAATGATGTAAATCAGGTGATTTGCATCTCTGTATTGAGGAGGGGTGTGGTCTAATGATATCAACACCCTATATAAGGTGTGCTTAATTATTAGGCAACTTCCTTTCCTTTGGCAAAATGGGTCTGAAGAAAGATTTGACGGACTCTGAAAAGTCAAAAATTGTGAGATGTCTTGCAGAGGGATGCAGCAGTCTTGAAATTGCCAAACTTTTGAAGCGTGATCTCCGAACAATCAAGCGTTTCATGGCAAATAGCCAACAGGGTCGCAAGAAGCGTGTTGATAAGAAAAAAAGGCGCAAAATAACTGCCCATGAATTGAGGAAAATCAAGCGTCAAGCTGCCAAGATGCCATTTGCCACCAGTTTTGCCATATTTCAGAGCTGCATCGTTACTGGAGTATCAAAAAGCACAAGGTGTGTGCCATACTCAGGGACATGGCCAAGGTAGGGAAGGCTGAAAAATGACCACCTTTGAACAAGAAACATAAGATAAAACGTCAAGACTGGGCCAAGAAATATCTTAAGACTGATTTTTCTAAGGTTTTATGGACTGATGAAATGAGAGTGACTCTTTATGGGCCAGATGGATGGGCCCGAGGCTGGATCAGTAACGGACAGAGAGCTCCACTCCAACTCAGACGCCAGCAAGGTGGAGGTGGGGTACTGGTATGGGCTGGTATCATCAAAGATGAACTTGTAGGACCTTTTCACTTTGAGGATGGAGTGAAGCTCAACTTCCAGACCTACTGCCAGTTTCTGGAAGCCACCTTCTTCAAGCAGTGGTACAGGAAGAAGTCGGTATCGTTCAAGAAAAACATGATTTTCATGCAGGACAATGCTCCATCACATGCATCCAAATACTCCACAGCGTGGCTGGCCAGTAAAGGTCTAAAAGAAGAAAAAATAATGACATGGCCCCCTTGTTCATTGTTCACCTGATCTGAACCCCGTAGAGAACCTGTGGTCCCTCATAAAATGTGAGATCTACAAGGAGGGAAAACAGTACACCTCTCGGAACAGTGTCTGGGAGGCTGTGGTGGCTGCTGCACGCAATGTTGATCGTAGACAGATCAAGCAACTGACAGAATCTATGGATGGAAGGCTTTAGAGTGTCATCGTAAAGAAAGGTGGCTATATTAGTCACTGATTTTTTATTTTTTTTTTTTTTAATGTCAGAAATGTTTATTTCTAAATTTTGTGTCATTATATTGGTTTACCTGGTGAAAATAAACAAGTGAGATGGATATATATTTGGTTTTTTATTAAGTTGCCTATTAATTCTGCACTGTAATAGTTACCTGAAAAAAACAGATATCCTCCTAAGATAGCCAAATCTAAAAAAACTCACTCCAACTTCCAAAAATATTAAGCTTTGATATTTATGAGTCTTTTGGGTTGTGTGAGGTAGCGCTGTCATTTACTTAGGGGATTCTCGCTTGCAGCGAACAAAAACCAGTTCCGGCACGGATTTTCCATCAAATCATACAGTCCTTACGGTTTATTCACGCCTCATAAACCACAGCAGCAAAAGAAAGTTCACCTAATATCATTACCAGCATAGCGTCCATTATAATGCTTCACTCTTATTATCAATGTCCAGTACGCAGGCTCTCTTAGCCTCACAATTATCTCACCCATGTCAGGGTTCCTCATGCGGCTGCAGCATTCTGCACACGTTCGTTCCCTCCAGGGAACTCTCAGGCACAAATCGCCATCGCTCGCAGCCACTTCACACGTGCTGTCTGGGAGGAAGCTCCATCTCTGCAGGACCTTCCACACTGGATCAACCAGGTCCCAGCATTCCTCCCATGTGACCTACCCTGGCCACATTATATGGTCTATAGCCACGCCCACTGGGTCACGTGACTATGACAGGCGTTTTCAGACACACCCCTGGGTGGGTTTGTAGGTAACTGTCCCGCCCAACTCCCAAGTTACCTAGAGACTTCTCCCTTATACCTTGAAATAACACCTCAGCAATACCATTGCTGATCAATACGCATAACTAAGTCTCCATCTCAAAACCACCCCCTTTGAGATACACAACCATCCTTCAGGATTCTGCCACTCATCCTCTCCCTTGGAACCTCCACATAGCGCCCCCTAGCGGACATAGTGGTTACTACACCACAGTTGATTGAGAACATAGTTGTTGTTCAATAATAAAAAGAATCCTCTCAAATACAACTTGCCTAATAATTCTGCACGCAGTGTAGAATATTTGTAATTTATGTTATAACACGCAAAATACTTAAACTCCAGTATGTGGGTTGTACCATCAGGACATTGCATAATCATATATCTGAGCATCTTTATGATGCGCAAAATGAAACTACCCAAAGTTTTTCTGGAGCTTTGCAGCATTTTTTTAAATTGTCATAAGGGAGACATGTAAGGGTATATTTTCACGGTCAGTATCCGGCAGAGCTTTGGACGCAGCACATGTCCGACTGTCCAAAGCACTGCCAGCTTTTGAACACCAGTGATTCCGCATGTGATCATTGAACCATGCGGAATCACCGCGTCTTAGGCCTCTTTCACACTTCCGTTTTTTACAATCAGTCAAAATCCGCCAGGTTTTGAAAAAAACGGATCCGCAATTTTTTTTTGCGGATCCGTTTTTTTCCCCATTGACTTCCATTATCAGCGGATTTTGACGGATTGCCGTCCGTTGCATCCGTTTTTGTGAGGATCCGCCATAATGTTGCTGTCCGTTAACATCCTCAAAGATTTCCAAACGGAGCTTGCAACGTTTTTTTTTGGCCGGCGGATCCTCCAGACACTGATTTAACCCGAAATTCTGTCTGGGTGCCGGACAAAAAAAAAATCTCTCTCTCTCTCTTTATTATATCAAGACAAAATATTGAGTCATTCATTAAAATTGTACTAAAAAGTGTTTTCAAAATGTTGAAAAGTTTGTGAAGGTTAAAAAAGAGAGAGATAAAATCCCACAATAGTGAGTTAAATGAACATGATGCACAATTCTAAGCTATCAGTTGTTTCCTGACTAGACCTTTGAAGCTGAACTTATTGATGTTGGCTAGATGCAGTTCAATGTTTCCAAGAAAAAACACTAGCTAGTTGATTTATGGTCTAATTTTAACGATCAAATTGGATATAACACACAGTACTGTTTCCAAATCATCACAAATACTGTATATACACATGCAAGAGATAAAGATGATTCTGAAGTAAAAAAAAAATTACAATTACATTATACTTAAATCTATGTATTTAAGGGAAAAAAAGAGTATATATTTATTTAATTACTGGAAATCATAAAAGTGTAGAAAATACTTAACTGATATAATCCTGCTGAGAGATTTTCAACTATATGTCAATATATGGGGACACTGTAGTGTTTAGAGTGCTGTAAAGGTGTAATATCACTAAGTAGAGGATACTACTATTTAGAACTATTTATGACGGTGTTCTATTGTTTTGACACTATTAATTGTAAAGATTTGGGATTTGAGGGCTTTGTACTACACAGTAGTTGCAGTAAATTGGGAATCTGTGGCAGCAGTAGGTATAGTAATGTTGAAGCACCAAGATGGTACAGTTTACCCCTTTACGACCTCCGCTGTACTAGTACTGTGGCGGTCACTTCCCACCCTTTGATATGGGCTCTGGCGCTGAGCACACATCTTTCCCGTGACATGTCAGCTGTTTTGAACAGCTGACATGTGCCCGCAAAAACCGCGGCTGGAATCGCGATCCACTCGCAGTTATTAACTAGTTAAATGCCGCTGTCAAACTCTGACAGCGGTATTTAAAGTGCGCTTGAGGCCATCGGGCTGGAAATATGCACACCGGTGACCTGTGTCATGTGATCGCGGGTCACCGGTGTGTTGGCATGACAACCGGAGGTCTCCTGGAGACCTCTATGGTTGTCAGTGCCAGATTGCTATGAGCACCACCCGGTGGTCGGCGCTCATAGCAAGTGAGGTATTCTGCTATATAGAGGCGATCTGATCATTGCCTCTATGTAGCAGAGCCGATCGGGCTATGGCAGTTTTAGTCTCCCATGGAGACTATTGAAGCATGCCAAAGGTAAGAAACATTTTTTTAAAAATATTAAAAAAATAAAAAATATATAAACGTTCAAATCAACCCCCCTTTCACCACATTAAAAAAAAACAATAAAAAAATCAAACATACACATATTTGATATTCATTCAGAATTGCCCAATCTATCAATAAAAAAGAGGATTAGCCCTATCGCTAAAAAGGGTAGAGAGAAAAAAAGTCAAAATGCCAGAATCAGGGTTTTTTTTGGTCACCACGACATTGCATTAAAATGCAATAACGGGCAAAAAAAAGATTGTATCTGCACCAAAATGGTATCATTAAAAACGTCAGCTCTGTAAGAAAAACAATAAGCCCTCACCCTACCTGAGATCACGAAAAATAGAGACGGGTCAGAGCGTCTTATAATCCGAAAAATACGACACATAACGACTTGTTAATTGCATAGCCACACATATACAAATGCAGATCAAAGTGGACGGCCTTGCTGCCTTGTAAAGTTGCAGACATTTTATTTCAAGTAGGTTTTAGGTTGATAGTCCTGTTCAAGTGAAACAAATGATATAACTCTGTAACCTGTAGAATTTCTCATACTCATGTATGCTAAAGATTTCAAGATCCTTCCTTAGCTCTGCTAATCAAATTATTCTGTCAACATTAACCTTGAACTTCTTATAAACTTAAACTCCTCATCCTTTTTATGCCATCATCAAGGTAATATTGTGTGGCAATATAGATCTGTCACGCGGGGCTCAGTTCAACTAAGGCTGAAAAACCCGGGGCCCCTGTGATGTCCCTATAACTAGGGGAAACCCTGTCTGACCCTCAACCCAGGGTTTTTGCTGATGGTGCAAATGCCTGAGCCTCCAACCTCTCCTTGTCTCCTGCTCAGCCCTGCACTTAACCCTCCACCCTCCACCCAGTGAGGAGTCACACCATCAAAGCCCCCACACAAATTATGACAGACAGGGAGAACTTAAACTGCACTGCGCCGCACACACACAGGAATATACAGTAATGTGAACAGGGCACAACTAAACACAAATATGGGAAGGAGAAAGGATAACAACGGATCATACGCCACCAGATACGAATCTCTCTCTCTGCAACACCTCCACTCCAGACCGAAACCACTTGGTATGAAACACAAGCTATAATCGGCGACGCCCATAGGCCAGCATGACTATTTAAAGACCGAGAGCGTGACTAACCATCCAACCTGGTCTCCAGCAGGATTAACCCCCGAGAGCCTGAAGATCAATCCGGCGCCACTGAGGCTATAGTGGCTGGCGGTGGAACTACCTCTGCCTGCCGGACGCTGTGGTGTGAACAGCGTCCGACATGACAAGATCAATATGCTGTGTGGCATGATTTATTGTCAAGTAACACTCATCAGAACTGCACTAAATTATTGATTTGGTAACGCTATCTCTCAATTGAATTTTCACCCTTTACATTTTTTTTATTTTTAATCTAAACAGGTCTAATATTCTCAGTTATTCATTTTAAATATCCTTCTAGCAATCAAAGCTCTATTTTACACATACAGCACTCCATCAGATCACCCCACATAAACGTACACGTGAAAGATGTCATGCTAGAGTACTGCATATGCCACCAAGTGTATAGTACTGTGCAAGGACTTTTAGGCAGGTGTGGGAAAATGTGGTCATTGACCAGTTTCAATTTAAATTAGAAGCCAATCAGATGCCTCCCTGATAGTATTGCATGATGGATAAGTATCTGCTTGTATTTCTCAGTATTGATGACACCATTAATCCTAACAAAATTCCTTTCTCCATTTGCTGAAATGCAGCCCCACACTTGCCAGGAACCTCCATCATGCTTCACTTTTGCTGTCTTCGGTGAAGAAGCAGCCTTCTTTTAAAGCCAAATATTTATCAATCAAAAGCTCCTGCTGTAATTTTTTTGTACCCAGTTCTTATGTTTTCGTGTATGGTTTAGTCACTTGGCCTTATTTTTATCCTGAAGGTGTCATTTTTTTGCCACAATTCTTCCATAAAGATCACTTTTGGTCAGAATTCTCCAAACAATAGATGGGTGTAGCTGTGTAAGGGAGGGACAGGACTGTAGTCGTGACCTGAGATACTGTAACATCAATGTCCAGTCCTTCCCCCACAGAAAACTGTATTCTCCTCTTCAGCATACCTGCATCTCCACATCCACACTCCCCTGGGCACTTCCCAGGCGACGACGGTCCCTCCTTCAGGCGACTCCGAGTAACGTAGACACAGTCCAGGTTAACTTAAACATTCTCTTTACTTAATACTTCACACGTTACATCCACAGTTGGCACATCATGATATTCACTTGGTTCCTCATCTTCTCATTCTGGTTGTCACTTCTTTGCAGTACACACCCGTACCAAACCGTCCTATACTGCTCCCCAGTTTCTTCCTGGCCTGACCTCACCATGATGATGTAGGGTTCAGGCAGGTTCTCAGGATGCAGTGACGAGACATGAGACTGAGTGTAATTTGTAAAATAAATGTTAATAAATTGGGGCCACTGGGGCTTTGCTGAACAAACCAAATAGGCAACAACAAACTGTCCTCGCAGGGACTCAATAACATTAAAAACACTTTTTCTTATACTAAATGCGACTAATTCGGCTAGTCCGGGTGTTGCAGACCACGTACGGCCGAACTATGGGTCCTTATTTCCTATGGCCAACTTATCCTTCCAGGCGTCATTCAGGATTGCAGATGCGGCCGCTCAGAGGTCGCTGATGCACCTGCCTTGACGCTCCGATGTCCCGGGATGATTGGGTTCGATGGGCCCTGGAGAATCTGTTCTGGTGGGGCACAACAGGCCCTGAAGAATCTGTGCTGGTGGGGCACAACAGGCCCTGAAGACTCTGTGCTGGTGGGGCACAACAGGCTCTGAAGAATCTGTGCTGACGGGGCACAACAGCCCCTGAAGAATCTGTGCCAACGGGGCACAACAGGCCCTGAAGAATTGGTGCTGGTGGGGCACAACAGGCCCTCAAGAATACAGCGGGGTAGGCCTTCCAGGAAGTCTTTACCGGCTCCCGTCTCACAGCTTTGTCATGACGCAGTCTCTAAAATGACGGTTGGCCGGCCTCTGCTCAGGATCCCCCAGTAAACGGGAAGGGGGCCTCTATGGCCTCCTATGGCGAGGTGGCGCCCCCTGAGGCCGGTGATGACAGGGCCGCAGCTGTAGGAGAAGGCAGGGGGGCAGTGTCCTGACCGCTGTAGTGGATTGATATGTAGCCGAAGCGGCTGCTTGAGGTCGCGGACCTGTCACAACCGGGCGGGAAACAGTGGGCGCGGCAGTGTACGGCCGTGTGCGGGGAGCAGCCTCCGGTGAAAGTCTCTCACGTGTCACTTGTCGGTGAGTCCGCAGCTTCCCCCTCACAGACCCCTGACAGTCTCTCCAAAACACACCACCCGTTGCCCCGTTTCTCTCTATGTCACACGGCTTCCTGTCTCCTGTCAGGCTCTCTGCCAACTGGCGCCTGAGTGGGCCCCCTGTTCCTTTTATCTTCGCCCCGCCCCCTGTTGCCCTGACAACTTCAGTCGCATGTCTCCCTTCGTTGTCCCCCCGGTGTGGTTCCTTCAGGAACCCTGATGGCAGTCCCCTTAGTTCCTGCCCAGTCACTTTCCGGGGGTCCTCCTCCCCACAATGACAATTCCTTCTGCCTGTTTCACCCCAGACTTGAAATCATCAGTCACCAGGTGTGGTTGCCTCTGGTAAAGCATCCGACCCATCTGTACCAATCTCATCGAAGCTCCAACTTCCTTCATTTCCTCAGTCCAACCGATTCCTGCCCTAAAAGCATCTGCCCAGGCAATAAGTCACCACATCTTTCCTTTCCTGTACTGGCCCACTGCTATGACACACAGTGGCTGTGGGCAACGTGGGCTGCAGCACTTTAACATTGCGTGGCTGCCGAGCTGTCCAGGCCTATAGCCCATGTGGACCCTAGGGCACCCTGGCCCCGTCTGACCTATCTTCCTGGAACCTTCTCTCTTACTACCCGGCAGCCCCTCCTACAATTAACCCTCTATAAACATCCTATAAACTATACCTACAAGCCCACTAGTATGCTCCCATCTAGTGGCCCACAACAGAACTACACTTACCCTATGTATAAGAACTATATACTAAAGTGACCCTCTCTAATGTCCCCAAAAGAATGCACTTTCTTACCCTAAACTGCACATGAATATCAATATACATCACTTTACATTATATACAGTATAACATTAACGACTGCAGTCTCAAAAGCATGATAACACATATAAAAAATTTGTGGCAGTACCATGAAGGTGAGCGGTAATACATGTTCTTATGTAAGAAACTGGGTCTGAGCTGAAAAAGTAAATGAATGTGTATGCAAAATGTAAATGCATATGAACACAGAGAAAATCAAAAACAAAACAAATATCCTAAAATAAAAAAGTAAAAAATAAATTGCAAAAATTGCATTAAGGTAGGATTAATAATAATAATAATAATGATAATAATGGTATTTAGTTAACATAATTTTGATCAAAATAATGCATAAGCCATCCCGCCATGTCATGGCAACCCTTGTGGGACAGTCCTAACTCTTGTATTTAAAACCTTTCCATTGTCAAGAGACGTAAATGTGAATAAGGACAGAGGTACTGAACCACCAGTAATAGCATAGGCCAGACAGGAAGGATTTTCCAACTCAGAAACAGGGTGGTCACACCCCTATATGCACAGAATGCACATTGAACTGAATGAGAAGCTGGGTCTGAGCTGAAAAAGTAAATTAATGTGTATTCAAAATGTAAATGCATATGAACACATGACCCTTAAACAGAGAAAACCAAAAGCAAATATCCTAAAATAAAAAAATAAAAGAAAATTGCATGAAGGTAGTCATAATGATAATAATAATAAGGGTATTTAGTTAACATAATTGCCCAGGCAATAAGTCACCAATAGAGATGAGCGACTTTGCCTTTTTTTGGGTCGAGTCGGGTCTCATGAAACCCGACTTTCTCAAAAGTCGGGTGGAACGAAATCGGCCGATTATCGTGAAAAGTCAAAGGCCGACTGAAACACGAAACCTAATGCAAGTCAATGGGCAACCAAGGTCGGCAGGGAGTGGAGGACAGGAAACACATCTACAGTGCCCATTTTAATGCCAAAAACATCAATTCTTATTACTTAAGCTTGTCAACCTTAATTTACTTTATAATAATAGTTAGGTATTGAAAACTGGGGGTTATTTGGCTAAAGTTGTGGGGGGGGGTAGAGCTGGCTCCAGATTTTCGTGGGCCCAGGGCCAAAGAGTGTCACTGGGCTCCTTTAACACATGCCACAATTCATGATCCTCTGATATGGCAGAGAAATAGCGGTATAGTACAATGAAAAATACTTCACTTCTTACATCTCATGACTGATATCCATTTTCAATTCTCCAATAGCTCCAAAAACGGACAGTATATTACTCCATACAGTATTATGGCCACCACATAGTGCGCCATACAGAGTAATGAGGCTCATATATTTCTCCATACAGAATCATTGGTCCCATATAATGTTTGAAACAGTATATGATGAGCTCCACATAATGCTACAGTATATGTTGGTCCCCATGGATGAAGCTCCACTGTCTTATGGGCCCAAATAATGCTCCATATATAATGGGCCCCATTTCTAAGGCTCCAGTGCATAATGGGCCCTGTAAATGCTGCTCCAGTGTCTGATGTCCACCTTTGGAATGCTCCAGTGTATGGTGGGCCTCATATATCATTCAGCAGAGTATAGAGGGCGTACAGACGTGATGTCATCGCGCTCTCTGACCAGAATGTCACTGTCAGGAAAGGCGGAAGACGTCACGGCGGTGGAGCAGGGAGAGGTAAGTATTTCAAATTTGCAAGTGCTGTGATCCTGAGCAAGCAGGGGGGCCCACTTGTTGGCGACGGCCCTGGCACAGGGCCCCTCATAGTATGGCGGTGTGTCTGACGGTGGGTGGGGCGGTGTGTCTGACGGCGGGTGGGCCCTCCCACCGGCAGAGACACTTTTGCGCACTATGAGGGGCCCTGTGCCAGTGCCGTCGCCCATGAGTATGCCCCCCACCTGCTCAAGGAACCTGCACTTTCATCTGCACCTTCCTCTTTGTCACCATGTAAGGTGGTATAGTATGCGGGAAGGGGAACCTGCGTTTCATCAGGGTCAGATTCTGGCTGTGTAGAGTGCGAGGGGAATGTAGTGGTCTGGGTCAATGTACCAGCAGAATCATCTAGCAGTGGCTGGGCATCAGTGCACTTGTAGCGCCCCCAGGAGTACGGTCGCCACAGTGGCATTACCTTCCTCCTAGGGAGTGTGATGTCATGCTTGGGAGCAATGAAGGATCTCTCTAGCAGTTAAACCAACACACAACACAGTTCCCACTCCAGGCCAGCAGGGAGAGCTCTGAACCTGACTGCTGAGGAGCTGCTCTCTGTGGTCGGGAGGAAGGAAGTTAGGGCAGTCTGTGAAGGGAAGGGGAAGTGTGTGGACATGAGAAGGGGAGCTGGAGGATGAGCAGAGTTAAGGCTCACTCCTAGCTGGAGCGCATGGTCGGTATTCCGGTCTTCGAGTTTGTAGGGACACTGACGGTCCTGCAGCAGAAACCGGATGAAGTAGCAGCAGTAAATGCTCTGTTCCCAACTAAGGCTCGGAGGCCCCAGCAGCGACGTGTGTAAGCCAGAAGGAAAAGGCTATGGCTGCCTGCCATACGAGAAAGTTCCAAAAGAGAGTCAACAAGGGGAACTTCAGTGAACTCAATACTGCGAGTACCTCAGATAAGCGCTAGAACGGAGGCCACACTACCTATCTGCAGAGAGAGAATTCCAAATTTGCTTCCAGGCTGATCAACTCCTCCATCTGTACTCTGGGTCCTGGACGGCACTTACCAAGTACAGGTAAAGGAACTGCACGACTGTGTCTGTCATCTTTCTCCTGCACCTGGCGCACGGCTCTGCAACATCCTGCACTGCACACCATCTACCAACTCTTTCATCTGCCCTGTGACTACGGCCCTACCTGTGCAGGGCTTCTTCATCTTAGCTGCACCACAACATCTGTCCCAGAGAAGCAACACTGCAGCACGGGTCAATCTGATCAGAAACCACAGGTGGCGTCGCGTATCATTCACCTATAAACGTTATTCACCCCTTTGCATGGATGCCCAGGGCCACGGAATGGGTCATCACCACCAATGTGACACATCCCTCTGAGACACCGGCCCAGTACCGATTAACCCCACTGCCCTGGCATGATTTGACTTGATAACCCAGGCATGGTATGATAGAAAGAGCTACATGGACTAATGTGAAGTGTGGCCTGCTGCATCATTCACTTTTGGTGGTGGTGAAGGACACAAGGAAAGGGGTTCTTCCTGACCAGGAGCCAGCACTTGACGACTCAGTGCTTGCATTTTTTGAAACTTCAGAAGAGGAGGCCATATTTGCTGGAGTCTGTTTCGGCAATGTAAGCCACAACCAGTTCCTGATGCTCTGGCTTTAAAAGCGGTTAACCAACTCCCAGAAAAGGTAGCCTTCCAGGCGTTCCGGAGCCAGACCATGATGCAGGCTCAACACCTCCTGCCTTAGCTGCTATTGTGCTTTTGCCACTACTAGCAGATGCACCACCACCATCAGCACCAGCTGGCCCCCCCACGCCCACGTCCGCGGCCTCTTCCACCAAACTTCAAAATGTTGTAGAACATGAACCCAAAATAACATCAGATATATGGTACTGTATCAGAAGTGTACAGCTCTATACAGTCAAAGGATGATTGTCAATCTCCCTATATATACCATCAGTCACACAGAGACGCTCACAGACTCAGTATGGATTAGACAAGAATATAAAAAGTAGAAAAAGTGTACAGTACCATCAGATAGCAGGTATATATAGTATAGATTAAACATTCTAAATCTCCGTTGATATTTCAGGAGGCAGACACAGACGCTCTCAGGCTCAGTATGGATTACAACACAATATAAAAAGCCGTAAAACGGTAATGGATCTGAAGGGTACAGCTGTACACAGTATAGGGGTCATTGTTGTCAATCTCAGTATTTATTTCCACAGTCAGAAAATAACTCTCACTTGGTCAGTTTGGATTAGACCAGAATATAAAAAGCAGTAACTGGGTAATGTATCACAAGCGTAGAGCTGTATACACTAGTGTTGGGGTAATTTTTAAATGTACATCTAAATTGCAGGAGTAACCCACAGACTATCACACGCTCAGGATGGATCACACCACAATATAGCAAGAAGATCCGCAAGAAATAATCACACATGTGGGACAATGTTCCAGGTGTCAATGATACACTTAGAGTGGTGGGTGGAGGAGGACTTTCTGGCAGAAAGGGTACAGTATCACCAGATACCAGGTATATATAGCATAGTTTAAACATTAAAAATGTACGTCTATATATTCAGGAGTAGTGTTGAGCCACCCCGCTAGTGTTCCAGTTCGTTTTGGTTCATCGAACACATGGCAAGTTCGTCGAATATTTGTCGAATGTTCGACGAACAACGTCGAACACCATTGAAAACAATGGCAGGCAAACACAAACACATAAAAACACATAGAAAACAATTACAAAACACCTTAAACGGTGTCCCAAAGCAGACAAAATGCTCAGAATACAAAAATAACATATGGAAAACGGCAACTTCATATAGAAAAGAGGTGGAGGAGTAAAAGGAGGAGGAGACACAGATATAGGCATGTCATGTCCTTATGAAGTCAAGAAAGGCTGGAATAAAAATGTAAAATACCAAAAAACAGTAAAATTCTGAAAACGAAGACGATCATATATTGTCGGACTTCCCACCATAAATTAGGCCAACTGCTGATCGGGTGGTGTTATTCCCATGAACCGTCGAACAGCGTCCATGAAGGCAAAGTGTTTGGTTTCCGGGGGCAGTATGGTTGCAAAGCTGAACCTTAAAGGAATGTCCAGAAGGGCACCACCAGGAGTGGAGCCTGCGGTTTAATTCGACTCCACTCAGGAAACCTCAACCCTGCCAGCTACAGAAAAGATTGACAGATTGCAAGCTTTGTTGATTCTGTGGGTGGTGGTGGATGTAAGTTTTTAATTGTGCTAGTGATTTGTCAGCTTAATTCCGTTAACGAACGAGACTCCAGCATGCCCCCGCGGTACGCGTCAAGCTTACTAGAGGGACACACGAGGCTCTAGCATGCGAGATCAATCAATAACAGATCTGTCATGCCCTTACATGTCTGGGGCTACATGCGCGCTACACTGAAAGGTCCAGCGTGTGTCGCTTACAGGTGTAGATAACCCGCTGAACCCCGTTAGTGATGGGGATTTGGGATTACAATTCTTCCCCGCGAACGAGGATTTCCCAGTAAGTGCAGGTCAACCGGAATTCCGGAATTAGGCCTAACCGACATTCCAGAAAAAATGAAAAAATTAAGTGTCCAAACCACAGGTGCTGTAGCTTGCTTAACAGCTGGGCTCCTATGCTGAGTAGCACACAGTTCTTACATAAACAGGCGGCATAGCTTGGTTCACTGGTGGGCTCCTCTGCTGAGTAGCAGACAGTGCTACAAGGCCCAAAAGGATTTTCTGGACAAGATGCGGTAAAAAATAATTAGAAACACACACGGTGTAGCTCCTTGACAGATGTTCTACACCGCTTGCTACCACACACCGCTACTATGCCATGAAACAGTCTATTAACATTGAAAACCATTATTAATGTGAAAATTAAGTTACGCTTTTGGTGAACGAACCTTTCTCGAACGGAACCTCGAACAGCCGAATTTTAAGCAAAGTGTTCGAGTTCGACGAACGGCTCGAACACCGCCCAAAACAGCTGGAATTTTAACTTGGCGAACAGGTCGACTTGAACACCGCTCATCTCTAATCAGGAGGCAGACTCAGACGTTCTCAGGCCCAGTATGGATTCAACAAGATTGTAGAAAGTTGAGAAAGGGTACAGTATCACCTGATAACAGGTATACAGTATATGCAGCATAGTTTACACATGAAAAACCTATGTCTATATATCAGGAGGCAGACTCAGCGGGTCTCAGGCCCAGTATGGATTTGACGTGATTGTACAAAGTTGAGAAAGGGTACAGTATCACTGGATAGCAGGTACAGTTGTGGCCAAAAGTATTGACACCCTTGCAATTTCGTCAGATAATGCTCAGTTTCTTCCTGAAAATGATTGCAATCACAAATTCTTTGGTATTATTATCTTCATTTAATTGGTCTTAAATGAAAAAACACAAAAGAGAATGAAGCAAAAAGCAAAACATTGATCATTTCACACAAAACTCCAAAAATGGGCCGGACAAAAGTATTGGCACCCTCAGCCTAATACTTGGTTGCACAACCTTTAGCCAAAATAACTGCGACCAACCGCTTCCGGTAACCATCAATGAGTTTCTTACAATGCTCTGCTGGAATTTTAGACCATTCTTCTTTGGCAAACTGCTCCAGGTCCCTGATATTTGAAGGGTGCCTTCTCCAAACTGCCATTTTTAGATCTCTCCACAGGTGTTCTATGGGATTCAGGTTTGGACTCATTGCTGGTCACCTTAGAAGTCTCCAGTTATTTCTCTCAAACCATTTTCTAGTGCTTTTTGAAGTATGTTTTGGGTCATTGTCCTGCTGGAAGACCCATGACCTCTGAGGGAGACCCAGCTTTCTCACACTGGGCCCTACATTATGCTGCAAAATTTGTTCGTAGTCTTCAGACTTCATAATGCCATGCACACGGTCAAGCAGTCCATTGCCAGAGGCAGAAAAGCAACCCCAAAACAGCAGGGAACCTCCGCCATGTTTGACTGTAGGGACCGTGTTTTTTTCTTTGAATGCCTCTTTTTTTCTCCTGTAAACTCTATGTTGATGCCTTTGCCCAGAAAGCTCTACTTTTGCCTCATCTGACCAGAGAACATTCTTCCAAAACGTTTTAGGCTTTTTCAGGTAAGTTTTGGCAAACTCCAGCCTGGCTTTTTTATGTCTCGGGGTAAGAAGTGGGGTCTTCCTGGGTCTCCTACCATACAGTCCGTTTTCATTCAGACGCCGACGGATAGTACAGGTTGACACTGTTGTACCCTCAGACTGCAGGGCAGCTTGAACTTGTTTGGATGTTAGTCGAGGTTCTTTATCCAACATCCGCACAATCTTGCGTTTAAATCTCTTGTCAATTTTTCTTTTCCGTCCACATCTAGGGAGGTTAGCCACAGTGCCATGGGCTTTAAACTTCTTGATGACACTGCGCACGGTAGACACAGGAACATTCAGGACTTTGGAGATGGACTTGTAGCCTTGAGATTGTTCATGCTTCCTCACAATTTGGTTTCTCAAGTCCTCAGACAGTTATTTGGTCTTCTTTCTTTTCTCCATGCTCAATGTGGTACACACAAGGACACAGGACAGAGGTTGAGTCAACTTTAATCCATGTCAACTGGCTGCAAGTGTGATTTAGTTATTGCCAACACCTGTTAGGTGCCACAGGTAAGTTACAGGTGCTGTTAATTACACAAATTAGAGAAGCATCACATGATTTTTCGAACAGTGCCAATACTTTTGTCCACCCTCTTTTTTATGTTTGATGTGGAATTATATCCAATTTGGCTTTAGGACAATTCTTTTTGTGTTTTTTCATTTAAGACAAATTAAATGAAGATAATAATACCAAAGAATTTGTGTTTGCAATAATTTTCAGGAAGAAACTGAGTATTATCTGACAAAATTGCAGGGGTGTCAATACTTTTGGCCACAACTGTATATATAGCATAGTTTAAACATTAAAAATCTGCGTGTATATTTCCGGAGTCCGACAAAGACACTCACAGCCTCAGTATGGATTAGACAAGAATCTAAAAAGTAGAAAAAGGGTAATGTATTCGAAGCGTACACCAGTATACACTGTTGGAGTATTTTTCAATCTTCATATATATTTTAGTCTCAGTAAGACAGTAAGGACTCTCCGCAAGAGGAAACGAGATGGATACAAGTACAGACGGAAAGTCGAGCGATTGCAGAAATTTTGGAATTACTAATCACAGTAAAAACTCCCGGTAGAATTCTCAGAGGCGATGCTGACCCTCAATTACTTTGTCTGTGGAGACAGCAAAAACAGTTCTTGTGAAGAAAGGTTTGCTGTATCGCAGTACCGTGGAACCCATCACCGTTACTCATCTCCATCAAATTGTGATCACAGGGATAGATGTAGACATTGTCCTCACTGCCTATCATGATCTGTCAGATAACTTTGGAGTGCAAAAGACACAAGCCACAGGCCATAGGCGATTCCATTGGATTGGCATGAGAGGACACATTTAAAAATGTGGGCAGGAATGTCACACGTCTGTGAGTCAGAAAACCGTGAAAGCTGATGATAAACCACCACTGCATCTCATTGTGAGTCGACGTCCATAACAAATGCAAGCCATTGATCATCTGAAGATAGAGCCCAGCAGGACAGGGCATAGCTACATCTTAACCATCAACTATCATTTCACCAAATTTGTATTGGCAGTCCCAGTGAAGTATTTAACAGGCCAGACTACAAAGTGGTGGAGCAGGGAGAGGTAAGTATTGCAAGTGCTGGTGCCCTGAGCAAGCAGGGGGGGCCCACTCATGGGCTACGGTACTGGCACAGGGCCCCTCATTGTACGCCGGTGTGTCTGACGGCAGGTGTGCACCCCCACCGTCAGAGACACTTGATTCTACTATGAGGGACCTTGTGCCAGTGCCGTTGCCAAAGAGTGTGCCCACCCACCTGTCCAGGGCAACGGCACTCGCACGGGTGCGTGCGCCAGGTGGTGAACTCGGCCCTGTGGGGGGAGGCAGCCCAGTTAGGGAGGTGGAAATATGTTGATGCTGGACATTCAGCAGCTGCAAATGGAGTAAATGGAGAAGTTCGCTGAAGAGGAGGACAAAAGCAAGCCATTTTTCTGGCAACCTACGTGTTAGCAGGGGAAGGTGGGACAAAATCCTTTGAAACCCATGCATGGTTCATTTTAATGAAGGGTAGATCATCAACATTTTGGGTCAACAGACGGGTCCTTTTTTCTGTCAGAATTGATCCAGCAGCACTGAAGACTTGTTCAGATAACACACTAGCAGCAGGGCAAGCGACCTCCTGTAAGGCATATTGGCCAATTCAGGCCAAGTGTCAAGTTTACTGGCCCAATAGTCAAAGGGGAATGACCGGTGAGGGAGAACATCGATATGGGACGAGAAGTAGTTTGTTACCATAGTTGACAACTGCTGTCTCCTGTCACTTTCGATCGATGCAGTATTACAAGTCGTGTGAGTGGTACTTGAAAAATCAGTCCACAACACGGTCATGAAACCCCAGTGTCCAACGCCACTTCAGCTGTGTGCACCATGAACACCTCTTCCATGTTGCCCCCTATGGCTCATTGGAAAAACATCACCGCCGCTGTGTGCTGGGAATGCCTCAAACAAACGGTTTACCAGAGTTGCATGTTTGTTAGCCAATATTAGCTCTAGGTTCTCCTGTGGCATTATGTTTGGGAATTTGCCTTTGTAGCGTGGATCCAGGATGCTGGCCAACCAGTAGTCGTCATCGTTCATCATTTTGGCAATGCGGGGGTCCCTTTTTAGGATCTGCAAGGCATAATCAGACATGTGGGCCAATGTTCCTGGTGTCAATGATGCACTGCAAGTGCTGGGTGGAGGAGCACTTTCTGGCAAATCCACATCCCTCCAGTCACGCACAAACCCTGTACCTGACTTTGCCACGCCAACATTTTTTCTTGCCCCCTGAGAAGCATCCTCCTCCCCAAAATAATCATCCCCATCATCATCCTCCTCCTCCTCTTCCTCTTCTTCCTCCACCTCATCCACGAGACTTCCCTGAGCAGACAATGACTGACTGTCATCAAGGCTTCCCTCCTCTTCCTCCTCGGCTGCTCCTTAATGTGCGTCAAAGTTTGCATGAGCAGATGCATAAGTGGGATGCTCATGCTTATGATGGCGTCGTCTGCGCTTACCAGCCGGGGGCATTCCTCAAAACACTGAAGGACTTTACTGAGGTCTTCAGCTTCGACCACTGCACACCAGACAACTCCACGTCTGCCTGCAAACTGCCTGCCCATGTATCCTCCCACAAATGAATTACAGCCTGCCTCTGTTCGCACAGCCTTTGAACCATGTGCAGGGTGGAGTTCCACCTTGTTGCAACATCGATAATTAGGCGGTGCTTGGGAAGGTGGAGCAATCGCTGCAGCGACTGGAGTGTACGGACGACTGGCGGATGTGCGAGCACGGTATTCGCACCTTATGGAGCAGGGGTATTAACTCCAGATAATTATTGAGGAAGCACTGCACCACCAGGTTCAAGGTGTGAGCCAGGCAATGTATGTGTCTGAGTTTTGAAAGGGCTATGGCTGCCACAAAATTCCGGCCGTTAACACTAACTACCTTGCCTGCCTCAAGATGTAGACTGCCCAGCCATGACTCAGTTTGTCGCTGCAAGTAGTCGGCCAGTACCTCCGCGGTGTGTCTGTTGTCGCCCAAACACATCATCTTCAACACAGCCTGCTGACACTTACCACTAGCTGCTCGATAGTGGGACATCTTGTGTGCAACACTGGCAGCTGCGGATGGAGTGCTTGTGCGACTGCGCTCTGTGGACAAGCTTTCGCTTCTGGAGGAGGAATCATAGAATCATAGAATCATAGAATCGTAGAGTTGGAAGGGACCTCCTGTGCCATCTGGTCCAACCCCCTGCTCAAAGCAGGATTCGCTAAATCATCCCAGTCAGATGTCTGTCCAGCCTCTGTTTGAAGACTTCCATTGAAGGAGAACTCACCACTTCTCGTGGCAGCCTGTTCCACTCATTGATCACTCTAACTGTCAAAAAGTTTTTTCTAATATCTAATCTGTGTCTCCTCCCCTTCAGTTTCATCCCATTGCTTCTAGTCTTTCCTTGTGCAAATGAGAATAAAGTTGATCCTTCTACAATGTGACAGCCCTTTAGATATTTGTTGACAGCTATTAAGTCTCCTCTCAGTCTTCTCTTTTGCAAACTAAACATTCCCAAATCCTGCAACCTTTCCTCATAAGACAGGGTTTGCAGACCGGTCACCATTCTGGTCGCTCTTTTCTGAACTTGCTCCAGTTTGTTGATGTCTTTTTTAAAATGTGGTGCCCAAAACTGGACACAATATTCCAGATGAGGTCTGACCAAAGAGGAGTAGAGGGAAATAATGACTTCACGTGATCTAGACTGTATGCTTCTGTTAATGCATCCTAGAATTGCATTTGCCTTTTTTGCTGCTGCATCACACTGTTGACTCATATTCAGTCTGTGATCTATTAGTATACCCAAGTCTTTTTCACATGTGCTGTCACTTAGCCCTATTCCTCCCATTCTGTATATGCTTTTTTCATTTTTATTGCCCAGATGTAGTACTTTGCATTTCTCCCTGTTAAAAACCATTCTGTTAGTTGCTGCCCACTTCTCCAGTTTATTTAAATCTTTTTGAATCCTCTCTCTCTTCTCTAGTATTAGCTATCCCTCCTAGCTTTGTGTCATCAGCAAATTTAATCAGTTTACCCTCAATTCCTTCATCTAAATCGTTGATAAAGATGTTGAACAATACAGGGCCCAGGACAGAGCCCTGTGGTACCCCACTTGAGACATTCTTCCAACTGGATGTGCAGCCATTTACGACCACTCTTTGGGTCTGATCACTAAGCCAGTTATGAATCCACCTAACAGTTGCCTTGTCCATTCCATACTTAGTCATTTTTTCAATAAGGATTTTATGAGAGACTTTGTCAAATGCTTTGCTGAAGTCAAGATATACTATATCTACAGCATTTCCTTGATCCACCCAATCAGTGATACCGTCATAGAAGGAAATTAAGTTAGTCTGACATGACTTATTAGTTACAAACCCATGCTGACTCTGTTTAATCACTTCATTCTTATCCAGGTATTGACATACATGTTGTTTAATAATTTGTTCAAAGATCTTTCCTGGTATAGAAGTCAGACTCACCAGCCTATAGTTGCCTGGGTCCACCTTCTTCCCCTTTTTGAAGATAGGAGCAACATTTGCTCTTCTCCAGTCTTTTGGCACTTCTCCTGTTCTCCAAGAATTTTCAAAGATTATGGAGAGGGGTTCAAAAATTTCTTCTGCTATCTCCTTCAGTACTCTGGGATGTAATTCATCTGGTCCTGGAGACTTGAATTCATTTAGGTTAGCTAAGTGTTTCCTTACTATCTTTCTGTTTATAGATATCCTGGATTCTTCTATTCCCTTAATAGGACAGTGAATAACAGTTGATGTTACATTTCCTTTCTCAGAGAAAACAGATGCAAAATAGGAATTTAAAAGTTCAGCCTTCTCAACATCCTGTCTTACCATTTCATCATTTTCATCCTGTAAAAATCCTATAGCATCTTTGAATTTTCTTTTACTTTTGACATATCCCCAAAATCCTTTATTATTGCTTTTGACATCTCTTGCAAGCCTCAATTCATTTTCAGCTTTAGATAATCTGATTTGTGCCCTGCAAGTTCTGCAAACAGCATTATATTCATCTTTAGATATGCCTCCCTCTTTCCATTTTATAAACATTTTTTTCTTCCTTTTTAGCATGTGCTTAAGTTCTGTGTTCATCCATCCTGGTTTCCTTAAATGCTTCCTATTCTTCCCTCTTTTCGGAATTGTTAACAACTGTGCTTTGAGAATTTCATTTTTCAAGATTTCCCATCCTTCCTGGACATTTTTGTCTTTAAGGACATCCAGCCATTGGATCCCTCCAATTCTCTTTCTGAATCCCTTAAAATCTGCCTTTCTGAAATCTAACCTGGACGTCTGAGTCTTCACAGGTCTTCCGCCTCTAGTTATCCAAAATTCTAAAATAGCATGGTCGCTACCTCCTAGGGTCCCAGCCACTTTTACCTCCTCAACCATTTCCTCCCTGTTTATAAGGATTAGATCCAAGGTAGCAGTTCCCCTTGTTTTCTCCCCTACCTTTTGGAAGATAAAGTTGTCAGCAAGAGAGGATAAGAATTTCCTTGACCTGTTAGTTTTGCCTGAGAGAGATTTCCAACAAATGTCTGGATAGTTGAAATCTCCCATGACAACTATGTCATATTTTTTGGAGAACTTGGCCATTTGATGCATAAAGAGTTCATCCATATCTTCAGCTTGCACAGGCGGCCTGTAGTAAATGCCTACAATGGTGTCCTTTCCATTGTTCTGTCCTTGTATTCTTACCCAAACAGTTTCCACAGAACTTCCAGTCTCTGAAGCTTCAATCTCTGTGCAGATATACGCGTTTCTTACACACAATGCGACACCTCCTCCTCGTTTATCAAGTCTGTTTCTTGCAAATAAGTTGTATCCTTCTAGTCTTGTATTCCAATCATGTGTATTGTCCCACCAAGTTTCAGAGATTCCAATGACATCATATTTCTTTTCCTGTGTTAGTAGTTCCAATTCTCCTTGTTTGTTGCCCATGCTTTGTGCATTAGTATAGAAACATTTTAGATTGTGATTGGTTTCTCTTTCTCCAAAATTTTTATTAATTAGATTCTTTTGTCTTTGTTCTTCCCTTCCACTTCTAATAGCAGAGTTCTCAATAGCATTTGTCAGGTGTATGGCTTTTTCTGGTCTTTTGCTTCCCTTCCCATGTTGTTCTAGTTTAAAGCTCTCCTTACAAGTGTAGCAAGGCGACTTCCAAATACATGCTTTCCAGTCTTCGTAAGGTGCACCCCATCTCTAGCAAGTAGTCCATCGTATAAGTAATTCACTCCGTGATCCAGAAATCCAAATCGTTGCTGACGGCACCATCGACGTAGCCAGTTGTTCACCTGCAGAATCTTATTCCACCTCCTTGTTCCATGGCCATTCACTGGGAGGATGGAAGAGAAGACCACCTGCGCTCCCAGTTCTTTCACTTTCTTGCCTAAGTCTTCAAAGTCTCTGCAGATGCAGAGGAGGAGGAGGGTCGAACGCCTACAGCCAACTGCTCCTATACCGTGGGCTAGGCAGCACTGTCCCACCACCGCAGTCCCCTGTGGACCCTTCATCCACAACATTAACCCAGTGCACAGTGATGGACACGTAACGGCCCTGGCCATGCCTACTGGACCATGCATCTGTTGTGAGGTGCACCTTTCCACTTACTGATTGCTTGCGTGCATGGACAATGCAGTCTTTCACATGCACGTGGAGGGCTGGGATGGGTTTTCGCGAAAAGAAGTGCCGACTGGGTAGGTCATAGCATGGTACTATGTAGGCCATGAGCTCGCGGAAAGCTTTGCTTTCAACCAACCAGTAGGGCATCATCTCTAACGAGATTAGTTTGGCAATGTGGGCGTTCAAAGCCAGTGTACGCGGATGAGAGGATGAGTTCTTTCTTGTCCTACTCAGAGTCTCTGGTAGGGTGAGCTGGACTTGAGAGCTGCATATGGTGGAACTAGCGGTGGACATGGCGGAATGAGAGAGGGTTGGTGATGGTGATGGTGTTGGTGGTGTTGCTGATGGCCTAGATTCAGTTTTTCGCAGCAATAACATTGTGATTCCATGACTGCTTGCGACCACACCTCGACATTTGCTGCTGGTGGTGTGCTAACCGGTGTGCTAACAGTGGGGGAAGCAATGTAGCGTTGCTGACTACCTTCATTCGGAGCAGGTGCACATGTGGTACGTGAGGTTTAGTAGTCCGTCCACGCTTGCAAGTGCATGGTGGTTAAATGTCTAAGCATGCAACTGGTATTCAAATTTCTCAGATTTTTCCCTCGGCTAAAGGTCTTTGCGCACTTCTTACAGATAACCTTTGCCTGATCATTAGAATTTTGTTCAAAAAAGTGCCACACTGCACTCTTCCTACTATGGAAGACATTTTGAGACCTTGCACGCTGTGCTAATTTGACCATCTGGCCAAGCTGTCCTGCAACTCTTTTGGTTTTTGTAACATGTTTTTGGACTGCTACGGTCATGCCAGATAACATGCTGCAGATCCTCCTCCTCCTCTTCTGAGCTATTGGCAGCTGCACCCTCTTCCCCCAATGGATGCCAATCTGGGTCAACAACTGGGTCATCCATCACCTCCTCTTCAATTTCATGTGCACCTTCCTCTGTGTCACCGTGTAAGGTGGTATAGTATGCGGGAAGGGGCACCTGAGTTTCATCAGGGTCTGATTCTGCCTCAGTACACTGCAAGGACAATGTAGTGCTCTGAGTGAATGTACAAGCAGAAAAATCTAGCAGTGGCTGTGCCTCAGTGCACTCCATGTCAGATTCATCTTGGACTGGGGAATTCACGATTTGACTTGATAACCCAGGCATGGTATATGAAAAGAGCTCCATGGAGTAATCGGTAGTGTAGCCTGCCACATCCTTCACTTTTGGTAGGGGTGAAGGACACAAGGAAAGGTGTTGTTCCTGACCAGGAGATTCCAATGACGACTCAGTGCTTTTATTTTTTGAAACTTCAGAAGAGGAGGCGAGAGAGCTGGAGGCTGTGTCAGCAATGTAAGCCAAAACTTGTTTCTGAAGCTCCGGCTTTAAAAGTGGTTTACCTACTCCCAGAAAAGAGAGCCTTCGAGACCTTGTGGAGCCAGACGATGATGCAGGCTCAACACCTCCTGCCTTTGGTGCTATTGTGCTTTTGCCACTACCAACAGATGCAACACCACCATCGGTACTAGCTGGCAACCCCCGCCCACTTCCATGGCGTCTTCCACCATACTTGCTCATTTTTGTGAAAATGTACCCAAAATACCACAAGCTATATGGTACTGTAAAAGAAGGTAGAAGGTGTATCTACTATTGTTGAGAATTTGAATCTCACTATAGATTTGAGGACGCTGAACTATTGTCTCAGGCCCAGGAGAGATTACACCTCAATGTAACAGGCTGAAATTGGATGGTGTATGACAAGGTGGAGGGTGTCTATAGGATTGGTGAGAATTTGAATCTCACTATTGATTTGAGGATGCTGAACTATTGTCTCAGGCCCAGGAGAGATTACACCTCAATGTAACAGGCTGAAATTGGATGGTGTATGACAAGGTGGAGGGTGTATTTAGTATTGTTGAGAATTTGAATCTCACTATAGATTTGAGGACGCTGAACTATTGTCTCAGGCCCAGGAGAGATTACACCTCAATGTCACAGGCTGAAATTGGATGGTGTATGACAAGGTGGAGGGTGTCTATAGGATTGGTGAGAATTTGAATCTCACTATTGATTTGAGGATGCTGAACTATTGTCTCAGGCCCAGGAGAGATTACACCTCAATGTAACAGGCTGAAATTGGATGGTGTATGACAAGGTGGAGGGTGTATTTAGTATTGTTGAGAATTTGAATCTCACTAGAGATTTGAGGATGCTGAACTATTGCCTCAGGCCCAGGAGAGATTACACCTCAATGTAACAGGCTGAAATTGGATGGTGTATGACAAGGTGGAGGGTGTCTATAGGATTGGTGAGAATTTGAATCTCACTATTGATTTGAGGATGCTGAACTATTGTCTCAGGCCCAGGAGAGATTACACCTCAATGTAACAGGCTGAAATTGGATGGTGTATGACAAGGTGGAGGGTGTATTTAGTATTGTTGAGAATTTGAATCTCACTAGAGATTTGAGGACGCTGAACTATTGCCTCAGGCCCAGTAGAGATTACACCTCAATGTAACAGGCTGAAATTGGATGGTGTATGACAAGGTGGAGGGTGTATGTAGTGTTAGGAGTCTGATTTCTTCCTCTCCTATGATGAAATCTAGACCCTTACATTCTGCAGTCTCCTGCATTTCATCTGCGGTAGAGGAGATTGTAGAGGAGAGTGCCTTGCGGCAACTCTCTCCAGAGGATAAGTCCTCTGTTCCCCCCACTGAGCATGCTCATGGGACGAGCTCCCATTGGAGTTAGGGAGTCACGTGCTCAGGTCCTGTGTCTAATCCTATTGGCTCCTCCTGGAGCCTTGGAAACTTCCGGAAGGTCCCGTTTGGTATAAAAAGCACGCATGGCTGTTCCGCCATGCGCTAGTATTTCATACTTGCTGCTGTATGTATGGTGATGGATGCTTGGACTGGTGACTGACTTATTAAGGCTACTTTCACACATCAGGTTTTCGGCGTCAGGCGCGATCCGGCGTCGTGCCGGAATGCCGGATCCGGCAAATGTTTTGTAAAACCTGATGTGCCGGATCCGGTTTTCTGCCGGATCCGTCTTGTTCTTGACAGACAAAACCGGATCCGTCTCATCCGGTTCATCCGTTTTTCTATCCGTTTTTCGACGGATTACGCCGGATCTGGTTTTTAAAATTGACCCTTGTGGCCTTCCGAACGGGATTGGCTACTGGAAAACTATATATAGCATGTTCCTACAGCCCTTCTTTGACAGGTTGTAGAGGAGAAAGTGCAGGTTGGAGAGAAGAGCAAGTTACTGGCGAAGATGGATGTTGTCATTGGAAATATTACCACTAGAAGTTCTGTGACGGTTTCAGTAATGAGGGACAATTTTGCACTATACTTTATGTCACCTCAAGGCAGAGTACACTGGCAGGATGACAGAGTGTGAAAGATTTGTGCCCTAACCAAACTTGTGTACCTTCTGGACCAACAGTATATACCTTTGCCAACCAAAGTTGGCTATCTTGTCATGGTCTTACTATTTTTAGCTTTAGGCCACAGGTGTGTACCTGGTTGTGTTTTATGCAAAGTATTTCACCTTTTAACAAAAGTTGTGTACATTGTTAGGAAATCACCAACAATAAACACAACTTTTCAGGTGAAATACTTTGCTTCAAACACAACCAGGAACACAACTGTGGCAAAAAGCTAAAATTTACCCACAGTTATATACCTGGTTTTGAATACCTTTTTACCTTTTAAATACCCTGTATTTAACCTTTTTTTTAAACATATTTTGCCGCAGAAAGAAATGACAGACAACCAGTGTAAACAATAATTTAACTTTTATTTAAAATATTTTTTTTTGTGTAAACTGTTTTTAAAGTTAAAAAAACTTTTTTAATAAAGGTTTGAAACCAACCAAATGGGCATTTTTATTACAAAAAAAACATTATAACTCGGTGTAGTGTGGGGTGGAAATACTGCTGGAGGGGCTGCGGGACACTTCGACAATGGGAGTGTGGAGAGAGGACTGGGATCGTGGTGGGGAAGAAACAGTTAGAGGTGATGGTGTGGAAAAAGCTACAGAATGGGTGGACATGTGGGAGGCAGAAGAGGTGGTGGGCGGTGGAGTGGAGGGTTGGGCAGGGACTGTAGGAGCAGATGATGTTGATGGAAAGTTGTATGGGGAAGGAGTTTGGTACGGGGAAGGAGTTTGGTATGGGGAAGGAGTTTGGTACGGGGCAGGTTGCTGGAAGTGGGGAGATGTCTGGTACTGGGGAGGTTGCTGGTACTGGGAATGTTGCTGGTACTGGTGAGGTTGCTGGTATGTAATAGGAGGGGGAGGATGGAAAGTGGCTGGAGGGGGTGCAGATGTAATAGGAGGGGGAGGATGGAAAGTGGCTGGAGGGGGTGCAGATGTAATAGGAGGGGGAGGATGGAAAGTGGCTGGAGGGGGTGCAGGTGGAGGAACTACAGTGGTGGGAGGTGGAGGTTGGGAGGTAACCTGCTGTAGAGCACCGTGGCACGAATGCATTACATGCATCTGCTGGGTAGGAGATAGTGTTGCCATGCGCTCCACAACAGACCTGAAAAAGGTGTGGTTTGGCGAAGATCTTGCTTCTGAATGCATGGTTTGCAGAAGTGTCTTCACCTGAAGAATGCTGGAGTTGATCTGCTGAAAGCCTGCGGAGATTTGCTCTGACAAGACTTTTAGACAGTTCTGGAAAGATGCATTCAGATGCAAGAACTCTGGCGCATAACTCTTTTCCTGACCCCTCTGCCGCTGCCGCCCAGTACCCGCAGGTGTACTAGAGGTGGCAGGGGCAGAAGGGTGGGGTAAAGGGAAAGCGATCTCCTCACCAGCAGCTTCATGTAATGTAGGCGGCCACGATGCTCCTGTGCTGGTGGATGGGACAGATGGGTCGAATGTGTGGGAAGGCTGGGAAGGTGCAGATGTACCGGGGCGGTCGAAGTGTCCCTCGGTGCCGGTCTCCTCAGGGATCGCCTCAGAAGGGTCCAATCGTGCAGGCTCCCGAGTGCTGCTCACCGTGCTGTGGAATAAAGAGAAAAAAAAACAATTAAAATACTGACATGGTATGGCCCTGGCTGAAAATAAAAAGTTACATCTAACATTTTTTTTCACATGTGGTGTGTAATATTTACCTTCTAGTGACCATTGTTTCCCGGAGGAACGACAGGGCTTGTGCGTACTTGTACTTGCTCCTGCGTCCTCCAGATCCACTCGGGGCCCGCATCTCTTTATTGAACTCCTTCTTGAAACGATCCCTCACAGACCGCCACCGATTCACAATTCTGTTCCCTGAAACGAGAAAGGAGTGGTTAGTATACAACATCAGTGTTTCACAAACTCCAGTCCTCATGGTCCCCAGGGGTCATGTTTTCAGGATTTCCATAGTAAATAGAAATCCTGAACACATGATCCGTGGGGACCACGAGGACTGGAGTTCGGGAAACACTGGTTTACATCAAGCAACCGGTACTGTATATACTTACGCTCTTTAATCTGGGCCCGAACATCGAGGTCCTCCCAGCGGCCCACAAGGAGCGAACAGATTTCCTCCCAGAGTCGTCGGGTAACGATAAGGTCAGCGTGGCGGCGGTCAGCCATATTCCAGAGCAGCTCCCTTTCTCTGACGAGATCGATGAGGTGGTCCACATCGAGTCCTCCATCCTCACCGTCAGAGTCGGGAGCACGCTGTGAAGGCTGTTAAAGAAAAAGACAAAAATAACATAATTAGCCTCCACAAAAGAAATGAAATAAAAAGTGCAAAAAAACAAAGCAAAAATATTTATACTTACACGCTGGTGACCGCCGCGTTGCTGTCGCCGACGACCCTGGGAGGCACTGCGAGGACCTCTTGGCCGAGCACCAGATTGGGAAGACTAGAGAAGAAAACAAAAAATGTTATGTCTTTGGATGTAGGCATTTGTTTGCTGTGTGTGGTCTGCAGAACATTGTTTTCTATGTGTTGTGTGTAGTGTGATGTTGTGTTTCTGCGTTTGATGCAAAAAACTTACCAATTGTGAGCCCACTCCAGGTGTCTGTCCACCCCTTCCTTCTTCTTCTGGGAGCTCCTCTTCATCTTGTGAATCCTGTTTTGAAATAAAAGGCAATGAATAGACATATATTACAGAGATGATGGATTTTGGAAATAAAAACTTACCGTCAAACGCTGACGATGCGAGGGAGGGCTCCCAGAAGATGATGTGCTGTCTTCCTGGTGGCCACACTCCATGCCTGTGGGTGGTGTTCCAGCTGCTGCCATTGCTGCTGCTGCTGCTGCTGCTGCATCTATTGGGCGGCTGTTGAATAAAGAGAAACAAAGGGCCAATGAATATCTTGATATTCAATAGCCCTAGTTTGGAGGAATGGGGGATTTGATAATTACCGTCTCTCATCTGCTGCTGGCCTCCCCTCCTCAGCATGTTCCATTTGCTGCTCCATTTGGGGTGGTGGTGGTGCTGATGGTGCTGCAGTGGTCTCCTGCCTTCTCCTGCTGCGCTTGGTTGCTTTCTTGGGTGGCATGTTGGGTGTGGCTGTGGGTCCCACTGTCTTGCTTTTATATATGTCTTGTAGGCAGAGCTACTGAGCATGCTCAGACCAAAAAAAACCGGATCCGGCTTTTTCGCCGGAGACAAAAAACATTACAGTAGCCGTTTTTTCCAGACGCCGGATCGCGACACATTGCCGGATCCGGCGAAAACCGGATGAAACGCATGGCCATCCGGCGCGATCCGGCGCAAATGCAAGTCAATGGGGGGGAAACCGGATCCAGCATTGCATTTCGCCGGATCCGGTTTCTGTCAAAAGCGCCGGATCGCGCCTGACGGCGAAAACCTGATGTGTGAAAGAGGCCTAAGAAACCCCTTCCCTCTGATAATACGACTGTGTGAGTGTTTGGGTTCAGCCAGTAGCAGCGCTTGCGCCAGCACGCTTACTCTCCATCTACCTCAGCAGCTAGCGTCCTGCATCGCGCTTGCGATATTGCGGTGCCATCTCTGTGGCACAGGTTACGCCGCGCTGCTCTTGCAGTCTTGCTGGGTGTTCGCAGTTGCGACGCCACGCACCTCACTTTTATGGTAGGTCTAGAAGGAGTAGTGCTGGTGTTTAAGGCTGCTTCTGTGACTATTAATACCGTGTCTGTATCGCTGTTACTCTGTGACCTTGAACAGACCCAGCGTTTAATTTATGTTGTATGCCTACAGCTCTGTTTATATAACAGAGCTTGCTTCAGTGCACTGGGTGCTGTCAAACCCTTGTGCACATTATCGCCTTAGTGCTCTGCCTCTTTTAGCAGCGGTTTTTCCATCCACTGCACGGTGGACCCCGAGTGGCGAAGGCACTTAATTTATTTTTCATTTAGTGTCTTCCGCCACTCCTAACATGTAGTATTGGTGAGAATTTGAATCTCACTATAGAGTTTAGGACGCTGAACTATTGTCTCAGGCCCAGTAGAGATTACACCTCAATGTAACAGGCTGAAATTGGATGGTGTATGACAAGGTGGAGGGTGTCTATAGGATTGGTGAGAATTTGAATCTCACTATAGCGTTGAGGACGCTGAACTATTGTCTCAGGCCCAGAAGAGATTACACCTCAATGTAACAGGCTGAAATTGGATGGTGTATGACAAGGTGGAGGATGTATATAGTATTGGTGAGAATTTGAATCTCACTAGAGATTTGAGGACGCTGAACTATTGTCTCAGGCCCAGGAGAGATTACACCTCAATGTAACAGGCTGAAATTGGATGGTGTATGACAAGGTGGAGGATGTATATAGCATTGGTGAGAATTTGAATCTCACTATAGATTTGAGGACGCAGAACTATTGTCTCAGTCCCAGGAGAGATTACACCTCAATGTAACAGGCTGAAATTGGATGGTGTATGACAAGGTGGAGGGTGTATGTAGTACTGGTGAGAATTTGAATCTCACTAGAGATTTGAGGACGCTGAACTATTTTCTCAGGCCCAGGAGAGATTACACCTCAATGTAACAGGCTGAAATTGGATGGTGTATGACAAGGTGGAGGGTGTATATAGTATTGGTGAGAATTTGGATCTCACTAGAGATTTTAGGAGGCTGACAATGATGCTCTCAGTCCAAGTATGGACGCAGGCAGCCTAATAAGCAGGACTGCTGCACACAAAAGGGTGGAAAAATGAATGTTTTGGTAACTGTGCAGAAAAGAGGAAGAAAAGTATTTTTGCTTTTAAAAAAGCAGTTTGCACAGCAATGTGCAAACAGCAATGCAGCTATCAGGGTGCCTTATAAGGCAGCCTAATGACCAACAGAGCTGATGCACAAAAATAGAGCCTCCCCTGTCACTGCACACAAAGTGTAAGTGGAAATCGCTAACAGCAGAAGCAGTTTTTTGGTTCTTCTTCCCTGCCTAACGCTCTCCCTACAGAATCAGCAGCAGCAGCAGCCAGCCAATCACTTACATGCCCTTCTCAAAGATGGTGGTGACCGTTGCCTATGTCATCGCATTGCCCACAGTGTGCGTCCTCCATCATTGGCTGAAAAAGGGCGCTGGAAGCATCATTTGAAGCGCGACTTTGGCGCTCTGGTCGCCGACCTCGTGGCCGACCTCACGCTATGGTCGGGTTTCGTTTCATGAAACCCGACTTCAGCGAAAGTCGGCGACTTATGAATTTGACCGACCCGTTTCGCTCATCTCTATTCTGCCATCTAGCTGACAGTTTCTTCCATTTAGGCTTCATTAATATCTATGTAAAGGGAAAAGTGAATAATACATCAGAGATGTCAAGCTTAGATGAGAGGGGTACCCTCTGAGCTTGCAGAAAATCTTTCTGTTGAAACACCCACTGGACACTTGGAGAGTAATTTGTATGTAACACCACTATTAAAACTTCTTTATAGAGTTTAGAGTGATTGAGCATCCAAATTGACAACAGGTCCTCTTTAGCACTGAGCACTTTTAATCACTTAGTGACAGAGCCAATTTTGACCTTAGTAACTAAGCCAATTATTACAATTCTGACCACTGACACTTTATGAGGTTATAGCTCTGGAATGCTTCAATGGATCCCGCTGATTCTGAGGCTGTTTTTTGTGACATATTGTGCTTCATGTTAGTGGTAAAATTTATTATTCGATATGACTTTTTGTGCCCTTAAATCAGAGAGTCATGTCGCACAAAATAGTTAATAAATAACATTTCCCACATGTCTACTTTATATCAGCACAATTTTGAAAACATAATTTTTGTTTGTTAGGATGTTATAAGCGACTTTGGCGCTCTGGTCGCCGACCTCGTGGCCGACCTCACGCTATGGTCGGGTTTCGTTTCATGAAACCTGACTTCAGTGAAAGTCGCCGACTTTTGAATATGACCGACTCGTTTTGCTCAACTCTAGTCACCACATCTTTCCTTTCCTGTACTGGCCCACAGCTATGACACACAGTGGCTGTGGGCAACGTGGACTGCAGCACTTTAACATTGCGTGACTGCCGAGCTGTCCAGGCCTATAGCCCATGTGGACCCTAGGGCACCCTGGCCCCGTCTGACCTATCTTCCTGGAACCTTCTCTCTTACTACCCAGCAGCCCCTCCTACAATTAACCCTCTATAAACATCCTATAAACTAGACCTACAAGCCCACTAGTATGCCCCCATCTAGTGGCCCACAACAGAACTACACTTACCCTATGTATAAGAACTATATACTAAAGTGACCCCCTCTAATGTCCCCCAAAGAATGCACTTTCTTACCCTAAACTGTACATGAATATCAATATACATCACTTTACATTATATACAGTATAACATTAACGACTGCAGTCTCAAAATCATGGTAACACATATAAAAAATTTGTGGCAGTACCATGGAAGTGAGCGGTAACACATGTTCCTATGTAGCATTACCGCAAGCATTCAACATAGACATTATCAACATTAACAAGATGCCAACATTAACAGATGAAAGACAGTTAGAGAAAGGGAAGCAAGAAGATAATTCTGTCTCACCCCCTTACAGCTGCATTTCACTGGTTGCTGCCAGTTTTGAGCTGATGGCACTGCTGGACATCTTCCAATTTCAAAGGAAAGTAAGCATCATATGTCTTTCTTCTGCTACACTAAGTTTCTTCAGCCAACCTCTGCGTCTATGGTCTTGATCATTGTTAACTTCTTAGTATCCTCAATGCTGGGAATTGCAGGCAGACAATTATCCATCATTCAATACCATCAGGGAGACATCTGACTGGAGAAAATGTGTCACTCCATGCCCTTGCTATCTATATATACAGTATAAAGCTGAGTGTATGTGTGTGTGTGTATGTATCAAGCCATGCCCACTCCATATAGCCACACCCACTATGCATAGCCACACTCACTCCACACGCAAAGCTCCGTCCACACGGCCCACATTGTTAGCACACAAGCTATGATGTCCCAGCCACTATTAGCTACAATCAAGGGTGCCGCCTTCAGAGTATGAGTGCGCAGCAGGCACAGGCCACATCTAGCTCTGTCGTGTCTCAAATGGAGTTGCTCCTGTGATGCATGACGTCAAGGGAAAGGGAGGAGCCGCATGGATTACACTGCTGTGCTCATAACAGGAAGTTGCTGTGCATGTGTGAGGGGAAGAGAGGAGTGAGGTGAAAATGAGAGGTGTGAGGTGAAAATGAGAGGTGTGAGGTGAAAGTGAAGAGGTGTGAGTGGAAAATGAGAGGAGTGAGGGGAAAATAGTGGAGTGATTGGAAAATGAGGGGTATGAGGTGAAAATGAGAGGTATGAGGGGGAAAATGAGAGAAGTGAGGTGAAAATGAAGAGCTGTGAGTGGAAAATGAGAGGAGCGAGGGGAAAATAGTGGAGTGATCAGAAAATGAGAGGTGTGAGGTGAAAATTAGAGGAGTGAGGGGAAAATGAGAGGTGTGAGGGGAAAATGAGAGTAGTGAGGGGAAAATGAGAGATGTGAGGGGGAAAATGAGAGGTGTAATGGGAAAATGAGAGAAGTGAGGTGCTGCTGCAGTATGAGGCTGTGTATAAAGTTGAGCGAAACGGGTCGAAAAATTTCAAAAGTCGCCGACTTTTGGTAAAGTCGGGTTTCATGAAACGAAACCCGACCCTAGGGTGAGGTCGGCCACGAGCTCGGCGACTTTAGTGCCAAAGTCGCGTTTCCAAAGTTTGTTTTCCGCCCTTTTTCAGCCAATCGGGATCCACGGACACTGTGGGCAACGTGATGACATAGGCAGGGGTCACCACCATCTTTGAGAAGGGCATGAAAGTGATTGGCTTGCTTTGGGGGTAGTCACAGGGGGTATAAAAGGGCATGCACGCCGACCGCCATGTTACTCATGCTGATCTCAGAATAGGGAGAGCTGCTGCTGCTGCTGATTCTGTAGGGAGAGCGTTAGGCAGGGAAGAAGACACCAAAAACTGCTTCTGCTGCTAGCGATTTTGCCTGTACAACACACCAGTCACTATGCGTGCAGTGCAAGTGGAGGCTATATTTTGCTGGATCAGCTGTGTTGGTTGTTAGGCTGCCTTATAAGGCTTCCTGATAGCTGCATTGCTGTTTTCCCACTGCTCTGCAAACTGCTTTTTTAAAAGCAATCCAAATTAGTTTTTTGTCCTGGTGAGGTACTGAGCGTGCATTTTTTCACACCATACAGCGGTGTACGCTCCTCACACAGTACCGTGTAACCGCTGTTATCACGGCCACAGTGAAGCTATCTGTGTGTGACTCTGTAAGAATAAGTCGAGGACATGTTCCGTTCTTACAGACCTCCACCTTCTCGTTTTGTCTGGTTTTCAAACAGTTAAGTATATTTGCTGTTTGATCACATTCAAAACTATAGAGAGACAGCGTGTGTCAGTCCGTATACTTAAAAAACACGGAGCTTGACAATTTTACGGACACCGGACAGCGGTGTACGTGCACGCTCCTCTCTCAGTACCGTGTAACGGCTGTTATCACGGCCACAGTGAAGCTATCTGTGTGTGACTCTGTAAGGATAAGTCGAGGACTTGTTCCGTTCTTACAGACCTACACTCTAGGGAGATTCCTATTCTGCCCAATTCTATATACACCTTGTAGTTTGTCATACACTAACCAATTTCTGCCTGTGACATAGCGGTGTGATATTCACTGGGCCTCACACAATCCAACAGTGTCCACAAGTGTGTTCAGAAATTCTACATCTCCCCTGTCCTATAGTGACATTTTTCACACCTGCGACTTTGAGCCTGTGACATAGCAGTGTGATATTCACTGGGCCTCACACAATCCAACAGTGTCCACAAGTGTGTTCAGAAATTCTACATCTCCCCTGTCCTATAGTGACATTTTTCACACCTGCGACATTGAGACTGTGACATAGCAGTGTGATATTCACTGGGCCTCACACAATCCAACAGTGTCCACAAGTGTGTTCAGAAATTCTACATCTCCTATGTCCTATAGTGACATTTTTCACACCTGCGACATTGAGCCTGTGACAAAGCGGTGTCATATTCACTGGGCCTCACACAATCCAACAGTGTCCACAAGTGTGTTCAGAAATTCTACATCTCCCCTGTCCTATAGTGACATTTTTCACACCTGCGACATTGAGCCTGTGACATAGCGGTGTGATATTCACTGGGCCTCACACAATCCAACAGTGTCCACAAGTGTGTTCAAAAATTCTACATCTCCCCTGTCCTATAGTAACATTTTTCACACCTACGACATTGAGCCTGTGACATAGCGGTGTGATAGTCACTGGGCCTCACACAATCCAACAGTGTCCACAAGTGTGTTCAGAAATTCTACATCTCCCCTGTCCTATAGTGACATTTTTCACACCTGCGACATTGAGCCTGTGACACAGCAGTGTGATATTCACTGGGCCTCACACAATCCAACAGTGTCCACAAGTGAGTTCAGAAATTCTACATCTCCCCTGTCCTATAGTGACATTTTTCACACCTGCGACATTGAGACTGTGACATAGCGGTGTGATATTCGCTGGGCCTCACACAATCCAACAGTGTCCACAAGTGTGTTCAGAAATTCTACATCTCCCCTGTCCTATATACACCTTGTACCTTGTTTTACATTACTATATGGTTTGTGGGATTTTGTGTACATTTTTACCAAAAATGAGGAAGGCTGGTGGAAGAGGCCGTGGAATTGGGCGGGGGTTGCCAGCTAGTAATGATGGTGTTGGTGGTGGATCTGATGGTAGTGGAAAAAGCAAAATAGGACTGAATGCAGGAGATGTTGAGCCTGTGTCATCGTCTGGCTCCACAAGGCCTCGAAGGCTTAGTTTTCTAGGAGTTGGCAAACCACTTTTAAAGCCAGAGCTTCAGGAAAAAGTTTTGGCTTACATTGCTGACTCAGCCTCCAGCTCTATCGCCTCCTCTTCTGAAGTTGTAAAAAATAAAAGCACTGAGTCGTCATTGGAGGCTCATGTTCATGAACCACACCTTTCCTTGTGTCCTTCACCCCAACCAAGATTGAAGGATGATGCAGGCAATACAACTGATTACTCCATGGAGCTGTTTTCACATACCATGCCTGGGTTATCAAGTGAAATGGTGAATTACCCAGGCCAAGATGAATCTGACATGGAGTGCACTGATGCACAGCCACTGATAGATGATTCTGCTGGTACATTCAGTCAGAGCACTACATTGTCCTCGCAGTGTAATGAGCCAGATTCTGACACTGATGAGACTCAGGTGCCACTTCCCGCATACTATACCACCATACACGGTGACACAGAGGAAGGTGCACATGACATTGAAGAGGAGGTGATGGATGACCCAGTTGTTGACCAAGATTGGCATCCATTGGGGGAAGAGGGTGCTTCTTCCAATAGCTCAGATGAGGAGGAGGAGCATCCACAGCAGACATAGACATCGCAACAGCTGTTATCTGGCAGGCCCGGAGCACTCCAAAGACAGGTTCCAAAAATCAAAAGAGTTGCTGGACAGCTTGTCCAGACAGTCAATATAGCACAGCGCGCTAGGCCGCAAAATGTCTTCCAAAGTAGGAAGAGTGCAGTGTGGCACTTTTTTGAACAAAATCCTCATGATCAGGCCAAGGTTATCTGTAAGAAGTGCGCAAAGACCTTTAGCCGAGGGAAAAAGCTGAAAAATTTGAATACCTGTTGCATGCTTAGACATTTAACCAGCATGCACTTGCAAGCGTGGACACAACACCAAACCTCAAGTACCACATGTGCAACTGATCACAAAGAAGGTAGTCAGCAACGCTTCATTGTTTCCCCCACTGTAAGCCCACCGGTTACCACAGCAGCAAATGTTGAGGTGTCGTTGCAAGGCCAAAGCAGTCAGGGAATCCCACAGTTATATCAACGAAAGACTGAATCTAGGCCATCAGAAAGAACACCAACTCCATCACCATCATCAACCCTCTCTCAGTCCGCCCTGTCCACCGCTAGTTCCACCATATGCAGCTCTCAAGTCCAGCTCACCCTCCCAGACACTATGAGTAGGTCAAGAAAGTACTCAGTCTCTCATCTGCGTACAATGGGTTTGAACGCCCACATTGCCAAACTAATCTCGTTTGAGATGATGCCCTTTCGGTTGGTGGAAAGCACAGCTTTCCGCGAACTCATGGCCTATGCAGTACCACGCTATTACCTACCCAGTCGCCACTTCTTCTTTCGCAAAGCCATCCCAGCCCTCCACCATCATGTGAAAGACCGCATTGTCCATGCACTCAAGCAGTCAGTGAGTGGAAAGGTGCACCTCACAACAGATGCATGGTCCAGTCGGCATGGCCAGGGCCGTTACGTGTCCATCACTGCGCACTGGGTTAATGTGGTGGATGCAGGGTCCACAGGGGAGAGCGGTGGTGGGACAGTGCTGCCTAGCCCACGGTATAGGAAACAGTTGGCTGTAGGCGTTCCACCCTCCTCCTCCTCCTCCAGAAGCGAAAGCTCGTCCACAGAGCGCAGTCGTACGAGCACTCCATCTGCTGCTGCCACTGTTGCACACGAGGTGTCCCCCTATCGAGCAGCTAGTGGAAAGCGTCAGCAGGCTGTGTTGCAGATGATGTGTTTGGGCGACAGACACACCGCGGAGGTGCTGGCCGAGTACTTTCAGCGACAAACTGAGTCATGGCTGGGCAGTATACATCTTGAGGCAGGAAAGGTAGTTAGTGATAACGGCCGTAATTTTGTGGCAGCCATAGCCCTTTCAAAACTCAGCCACATACCTTGCTTGGCTCACACCTTGAACCTTGTGGTGCAGTGCTTCCTCAACAATTATCCGGAGTTAACAGCCCTGCTCCTGAAGGTGCGAAGACTGTGCGCGCACATCCGCCGGTCGCCTGTACACTCCATTCGTATGCAGAAGCTGCAGCGATTGCTCCACCTTCCCAACCACTGCCTCATTATCGACATTGCAACAAGGTGGAACTCCACCCTGCACATGGTTGAGCGGCTGTGCAAACAGAGGCAGGCCATAATGCATTTGTGGGAGGATACACGGCCAGGCACTTTGAGAGCAGACATGGAGTTGACAGGTGTGCAGTGGTCAAAGCTGAAAGACCTCTGTAAAGTCTTTCAGTGTTTTGAGGAATGCACACGGCTGGTAAGCGCAGACGACGCCATCCTAAGCATGAGCATCCCACTTATGCGTCTGCTCATGCAAACTTTGACGCACCTTAAGGAGCAGGCGTCTGCAGCCAATGTTGACGAGGAGGAAGAGGTGGAGGGAATCCTTGATGACATTCAGCCATTGTCTGCTCAGGGACCTCTCCTGGACGAGGTGGAGGAAGAAGAGGAGGAGGAGGATGATGATGGGGATGATTACTTAGGGGAGGAGGATGCATCTCGTGGGGCAAGTGAAAATGTTGGCGTTGCAAGGTCTGATACAGGGTTTGTGCGTGACTGGAGGGATGTGGATTTGCCAGAAAGTGCTCCTCCACTCAGCACTCGTAGTGCATCACTGACACCGGGAACATTGGCCCACATGTCTGATTATGCCTTGCAGATCCTAAAAAGGGACCCCCCGCATTGCCAAAATGATGAACGATGACGACTACTGGTTGGCCAGCATCCTGGATCCACGCTATAAAGGCAAATTACAAAACATCATGCCACAGAAGAACCTTGACCTAATATTCGCTAATAAACAAGCAACTCTGGTAAACCGGTTGGTTGAGGCATTCCCAGCACACAGCAGCGGTGATGGTTCTCACACGAGCCGTACGGGCCAGGGGCAGCTTGGCAGAGGTGTTCATGGTGCACACAGCAGAAGTGGCGTTGGAGACAGGGGTTTCATGACAATGTTGTGGCCTGATTTTTCAAGTACCGCTCACACAACTGGTAATACTGCATCGATGGAAAGTGACAGGAGACAGCAGTTGTCAACTATGGTTACAAACTACTTTTCCTCCCATGTCGATGTTCTCCCGCACAGGTCATTCCCCTTTGACTATTGGGCCGCTAAACTGGACACCTGGCCTGAATTGGCACAATATGCCTTACAGGAGCTCGCTTGCCCAGCTGCAAGTGTGCTATCGGAAAGAGTCTTCAGTGCAGCTGGATCAATCCTGACAGAAAAAAGGACCCGTCTGTCAACCAAAAATGTGGATGATCTAACCTTCATTAAAATGAACCATGCATAGGTTTCCAAGGATTTTGTCCCACCTTCTGTCATGTCGGACGCTATTCACACCACAGCGTCCGGCAGGCAGCGGTAGTTCTATCTCCGTCCACTATAGCCTCAGTGGCGCCGGCTTGATTTTACTCAGGTTATCGGGGGCTAAACTAGCTGGAATCAGGTGGGATGTTTGGTCACGCCCACGGTCTTTAAATAGTCGTGCTGGCCTATGGGCGTCACCGATTATAGCTTGTGTTTTATGCCAAGTGGTTCCGGTCTGGAGAGGAGGTGTTGGAGAGAGAAATTCGTATCTGGTGGTGTATGATCTGTTGTTACCTTTTCGCCTTCCTATATTTGTGTTTTGTTTTGCCCTGTTCACATTACGGTATTGTCCTGTGTGTATGCGGTGCGGTGCGGTTTAAGTTCTCCCTGTCTGTCATTACTGTGTGGGCTTTGGTGGTTTGACGACTCACTGGGTGGAGGGTGGAGGGTTCAGCTTAGGGCTGAGCAAGAGATAAGGAAAGGTTGGAGGCTCAGGCATTTGCACCATTAGCAAAAACCCTTGGTTGAGGGTCAGACAGGGTTTTTCCTAGTTGGAGGGACTCCGCAGGGGCCCCGGGTATTTCAGCCTTCTTTGACCTAAGCCCCGCGTAACACCTTCCCTTGATGACACATAGGTTGCCAGAAAAATGGCTTGCTTTGATCCTCCTCCTATTCCGCGAACTTGACCTATTTCGCCTTTTGCAGCAGCTGAATGTCCCACATCAACATATGCCACTTTGTAAACCGCCTTAACTGGGCTGCCCCCCCCATGGCCGGGGTCACCACCTAGTGCACGAAACCGTGCGAGTGCCGTTGCCCTGGACAGGTGGGTAGGCCGACTCTTGGGCGCGAGCACTGGCACAGGGTCCCTCATAGTGCAATCAAGTGTCTCTGATGGTGGTGGTGCACACCCGCCGTCAGACACACCGCCGTACTATGAGGGGCCCAGTGCCAGTACCGACGCCCACGAGTGTGCCCCCCTTGCTTGGGCAGGGCCCCAGCATTTGCAATGTTTACCTCTCCCTGCTCCTCCGCTGTGTAGTCTGGGCTGTCAAATCCTTCACTGGGAGTGCCACTACAAATTGATTGAACTGAAAGATGATGGTTAAGATGTAGCTATGCCCTGTCCTGCTGGCCGGGCTCTAGCTCCAGATGATCAATGGCTTCCATTTCTTATGGACGTCGACTCACCATGACATGCAGTGGTGGTTTATCATCAGCTTTCACAGTTTTCCTACTCACAAATGTGTGACATTCCGGCGCACATTTTAAAATGTGCCCTCTCATGCCAATCAAATAGAATCGCCTACGGCCTGTGGCTTCTGTCTTTTGCACTCCAAAGTTACGTGACAGATCATGATAGCTAGTGAGCACCATGTTTACATCGCTCCCTGTGATAAAAATTTGATTGAGATGAGTCACAGTGATGGAATCAACGGAAGTGCGATACAGCAAGACTTTATTCACAAAAAAATGTTTTCACTGTCTCAACACACAAATTAATTGAGGATCAGCATCGCCTATGAGAATTGTGACGGAAGTTTTTCCCGTGAATAGTAATTCCTAGATTTCTGCAATCACTAGCCTTTATGTCAGTAATTGTATGCATCTCATTTCCTATTGCGGAGAGGCTGGACTGTATTACTGAGACAGAAATATATATGAAGATTTAAAAATAACACCAAAAGTATATAGTTGTGTACGCCTCAAATGCATTTCCTTTTTTCCACTTTTTAGATTGCTGTGTAATCCATACTGAGAACACAGAGATTTTACATGATTAAACTATGCTATATGTTGTGAGTTCATTTTCCCCTTCGTCACTGAGGTCTGGTGAACTCCCTATTCTGGTGAAGGAAGGTAATGAGCCTGATTATCAGGCACCTGAACCTGATGAGGATGACTGGCTGAGTGGAGTCACGGACTGGATATAAGGCTGCCGACGCACTTCTGCCCTGCGGGTGATTTCTCTGTGGACTTCTAGGACACCAGTTTGATTCCTGCTCCTCTAAGCTAAGTTTTTCTGCTTTGCCTGTTTGCATTAGTGTTTTGTTTTTGTTTTCCTTGCTTTTCTGGATTCTGCCATTCCCTGCTGGGGTGAGCTGAATCTCCTTTTGCCTGTAGCTCTGTCTTCAGAATATTCCTGAGTACTGACATAGCTTTTTTGAAGCCTAGCGTCTTCAGGGCCTTTTTCACTGTCAGTCTGTTGGCTCTTATTTTCATAGGGTTTTTCACAGATTGCAGACAGCAGCCTTCCTGTCCTTTTCTATCTAGCTAGATTGGGCCCCGTCTTTGCTCAGTCTATCTTTCTGCCTGTGTTAGTGTTTTCATCTTGCTTCACCGTCATTATATGTTGGGGGCTGCCTATTGCTTTGGGGTCTGCTCTGGGGCTGTTTAGTTTTCCCCTTTTTTTCTTTAGGCCTAGCTATTTCTCCGGCTGTGATCGAGGGGTCTAGGGCATCGTAGGAACCCCCCACGGCTACTGCTAGTTGTGTTGATAGGTTCAGGGGTCTGCAATCCGATAGCTGCCAACTTCTCTGGTTTTCTGGACTTAGCTAGCATTTCTGTTTTTCCCTCCTACGGTGACTCAATCATAACAGAATCACCCGCCATACCGCAGATCCTAGGGTACTCAATAGCAGGAAAGAATTGTGTTTAAAAAAAAAAAAAAAAAAAAAAAAAAAAAGGTGTGCATATATTCTTTCCTCTATATCTCTGAGGCCGTAGGGGGAATTTTTTTTTTCTCTCGATGGAGATAAAGCAATTGTCTGATCGTGTGGAGCAGCGGAAGTGCGGGGAATTTCTGCCTACCTTGCTCGTTCGCATGCTGTTGAACCAAAGATCCCTACACCTGATGTATTTTTTGGGGATCGATCTAAATTTTTGAGTTTCAAAAATAATTGTAAATTATTTTTTGCCTTGCAGCCTAACTCGTCAGGGAGCTCCGCGCAGCAGGTTAAAATTGTCATCTCTTTGCTGCGTGGCGATCCCCAGGATTGGGCGTTTTCTTTTAAACCAGATGATCCTATTCTGACTAATGTGAACGCATTCTTTCAAGCTTTGGGGTTGTTGTATGACAAACCTAATGCTATTGATCAGGCTGAAAAGACCCTGTTGGCATTGAACCAGGGTCGAGATTCTGCAGAGTTGTACTGTCAAAAGTTCCGAAAGTGGGCGGTCCTTACTACCTGGAATGATAATGCCTTGGCTGCTCTCTTTCGGAAGGGTTTGTCAGAAGCCGTAAAAGATACTATGATGGGATTTCCTGTTCCCTCTGGTCTGGACGATTCTATGTCATCAGCCATTCAGGTTGATCAGCGTTTACGTGAACGCAGGATTGCACGAGAGGTGTTGCCACCGGTTGAACAGACGTCTGAACCTATGCAATGTGATAGAGTTTTGCCTAAGGCGCAACGTCAGGAGTTCAGAAGGCGTAATAAGCTGGTTGAGCGGCTGTGCAAACAGAGGCAGGCCATAATGCATTTGTGGGAGGATACACGGCCAGGCACTTTGAGAGCAGACATGGAGTTGACAGGTGTGCAGTGGTCGAAGCTGAAAGACCTCTGTAAAGTCTTTCAGTGTTTTGAGGAATGCACACGGCTGGTAAGCGCAGACGACGCCATCCTAAGCATGAGCATCCCACTTATGCGTCTGCTCATGCAAACTTTGACGCACCTTAAGGAGCAGGCGTCTGCAGCCAATGTTGACGAGGAGGAAGAGGTGGAGGGAATCCTTGATGACATTCAGCCATTGTCTGCTCAGGGACCTCTCCTGGACGAGGTGGAGGAAGAAGAGGAGGAGGAGGATGATGATGGGGATGATTACTTAGGGGAGGAGGATGCATCTCGTGGGGCAAGTGAAAATGTTGGCGTTGCAAGGTCTGATACAGGGTTTGTGCGTGACTGGAGGGATGTGGATTTGCCAGAAAGTGCTCCTCCACCCAGCACTCGCAGTGTATCACTGACACCGGAAACATTGGCCCACATGTCTGATTATGCCTTGCAGATCCTAAAAAGGGACCCCCCGCATTGCCAAAATGATGAACGATGACGACTACTGGTTGGCCAGCATCCTGGATCCACGCTATAAAGGCAAATTACAAAACATCATGCCACAGGAGAACCTTGACCTAATATTCGCTAATAAACAAGCAACTCTGGTAAACCGGTTGGTTGAGGCATTCCCAGCACACAGCAGCGGTGATGGTTCTCACACGAGCCGTACGGGCCAGGGGCAGCTTGGCAGAGGTGTTCATGGTGCACACAGCAGAAGTGGCGTTGGAGACAGGGGTTTCATGACAATGTTGTGGCCTGATTTTTCAAGTACCGCTCACACAACTGGTAATACTGCATCGATGGAAAGTGACAGGAGACAGCAGTTGTCAACTATGGTTACAAACTACTTTTCCTCCCATGTCGATGTTCTCCCGCACAGGTCATTCCCCTTTGACTATTGGGCCACTAAACTGGACACCTGGCCTGAATTGGCACAATATGCCTTACAGGAGCTCGCTTGCCCAGCTGCAAGTGTGCTATCGGAAAGAGTCTTCAGTGCAGCTGGATCAATCCTGACAGAAAAAAGGACCCATCTGTCAACCAAAAATGTGGATGATCTAACCTTCATTAAAATGAACCATGCATAGGTTTCCAAGGATTTTGTCCCACCTTCTGTCATGTCGGACGCTATTCACACCACAGCGTCCGGCAGGCAGCGGTAGTTCTATCTCCGTCCACTATAGCCTCAGTGGCGCCGGCTTGATTTTACTCAGGTTATCGGGGGCTAAACTAGCTGGAATCAGGTGGGATGTTTGGTCACGCCCACGGTCTTTAAATAGTCGTGCTGGCCTATGGGCGTCACCGATTATAGCTTGTGTTTTATGCCAAGTGGTTCCGGTCTGGAGAGGAGGTGTTGGAGAGAGAAATTCGTATCTGGTGGTGTATGATCCGTTGTTACCTTTTCGCCTTCCTATATTTGTGTTTTGTTTTGCCCTGTTCACATTACGGTATTGTCCTGTGTGTATGCGGTGCGGTGCGGTTTAAGTTCTCCCTGTCTGTCATTACTGTGTGGGCTTTGGTGGTTTGACGACTCACTGGGTGGAGGGTGGAGGGTTCAGCTTAGGGCTGAGTAGGAGATAAGGAAAGGTTGGAGGCTCAGGCATTTGCACTATTAGCAAAAACCCTTGGTTGAGGGTCAGACAGGGTTTTTCCTAGTTGGAGGGACTCCGCAGGGGCCCCGGGTATTTCAGCCTTCTTTGACCTAAGCCCCGCGTAACACCTTCCCTTGATGACACATAGGTTGCCAGAAAAATGGCTTGCTTTGATCCTCCTCCTATTCCGCGAACTTGACCTATTTCGCCTTTTGCAGCAGCTGAATGTCCCACATCAACATATGCCACTTTGTAAACCGCCCTAACTGGGCTGCTCCCCCCATGGCCGGGGTCACCACCTAGTGCACGAAACCGTGCGAGTGCCGTTGCCCTGGACAGGTGGGTAGGCCGACTCTTGGGCGCGAGCACTGGCACAGGGTCCCTCATAGTGCAATCAAGTGTCTCTGATGGTGGTGGTGCACACCCGCCGTCAGATACACCGCCGTACTATGAGGGGCCCAGTGCCAGTACCGACGCCCACGAGTGTGCCCCCCTTGCTTGGGCAGGGCCCCAGCATTTGCAATGTTTACCTCTCCCTGCTCCTCCGCTGTGTAGTCTGGGCTGTCAAATCCTTCACTGGGAGTGCCACTACAAATTGATTGAACTGAAAGATGATGGTTAAGATGTAGCTATGCCCTGTCCTGCTGGCCGGGCTCTAGCTCCAGATGATCAATGGCTTCCATTTCTTATGGACGTCGACTCACCATGACATGCAGTGGTGGTTTATCATCAGCTTTCACAGTTTTCCTACTCACAAATGTGTGACATTCCGGCGCACATTTTAAAATGTGCCATCTCATGCCAATCAAATAGAATCGCCTACGGCCTGTGGCTTCTGTCTTTTGCACTCCAAAGTTACGTGACAGATCATGATAGCTAGTGAGCACCATGTTTACATCGCTCCCTGTGATAAAAATTTGATTGAGATGAGTCACAGTGATGGAATCAACGGAAGTGCGATACAGCAAGACTTTATTCACAAAAAAATGTTTTCACTGTCTCAACACACAAATTAATTGAGGGTCAGCATCGCCTATGAGAATTGTGACGGAAGTTTTTCCCGTGAATAGTAATTCCTAGATTTCTGCAATCACTAGCCTTTATGTCAGTAATTGTATGCATCTCATTTCCTATTGCGGAGAGGCTGGACTGTATTACTGAGACAGAAATATATATGAAGATTTAAAAATAACACCAAAAGTATATAGTTGTGTACGCCTCAAATGCATTTCCTTTTTTCCACTTTTTAGATTGCTGTGTAATCCATACTGAGAACACGGAGATTTTACATGTTTAAACTATGCTATATGTTGTGAGTTCATTTTCCCCTTCGTCACTGAGGTCTGGTGAACTCCCTATTCTGGTGAAGGAAGGTAATGAGCCTGATTATCAGGCACCTGAACCTGATGAGGATGACTGGCTGAGTGGAGTCACGGACTGGATATAAGGCTGCCGACGCACTTCTGCCCTGCGGGTGATTTCTCTGTGGACTTCTAGGACACCAGTTTGATTCCTGCTCCTCTAAGCTAAGTTTTTCTGCTTTGCCTGTTTGCATTAGTGTTTTGTTTTTGTTTTCCTTGCTTTTCTGGATTCTGCCATTCCCTGCTGGGGTGAGCTGAATCTCCTTTTGCCTGTAGCTCTGTCTTCAGAATATTCCTGAGTACTGACATAGCTTTTTTGAAGCCTAGCGTCTTCAGGGCCTTTTTCACTGTCAGTCTGTTGGCTCTTATTTTCATAGGGTTTTTCACAGATTGCAGACAGCAGTCTTCCTGTCCTTTTCTATCTAGCTAGATTGGGCCCCGTCTTTGCTCAGTCTATCTTTCTGCCTGTGTTAGTGTTTTCATCTTGCTTCACCATCATTATATGTTGGGGGCTGCCTATTGCTTTGGGGTCTGCTCTGGGGCTGTTTAGTTTTCCCCTTTTTTTCTTTAGGCCTAGCTATTTCTCCGGCTGTGATCGAGGGGTCTAGGGCATCGTAGGAACCCCCCACGGCTACTGCTAGTTGTGTTGATAGGTTCAGGGGTCTGCAATCCGATAGCTGCCAACTTCTCTGGTTTTCTGGACTTAGCTAGCATTTCTGTTTTTCCCTCCTACGGTGACTCAATCATAACAGAATCACCCGCCATACCGCAGATCCTAGGGTACTCAATAGCAGGAAAGAATTGTGTTTAAAAAAAAAAAAAAAAAAAAAAAAAAGGTGTGCGTATATTCTTTCCTCTATATCTCTGAGGCCGTAGGGGGAATTTTTTTTTTCTCTCGATGGAGATAAAGCAATTGTCTGATCGTGTGGAGCAGCGGAAGTGCGGGGAATTTCTGCCTACCCTGCTCGTTCGCATGCTGTTGAACCAAAGATCCCTACACCTGATGTATTTTTTGGGGATCGATCTAAATTTTTGAGTTTCAAAAGTAATTGTAAATTATTTTTTGCCTTGCAGCCTAACTCGTCAGGGAGCTCCGCGCAGCAGGTTAAAATTGTCATCTCTTTGCTGCGTGGCGATCCCCAGGATTGGGCGTTTTCTTTTAAACCAGATGATCCTATTCTGACTAATGTGAACGCATTCTTTCAAGCTTTGGGGTTGTTGTATGACAAACCTAATGCTATTGATCAGGCTGAAAAGACCCTGTTGGCATTGAACCAGGGTCGAGATTCTGCAGAGTTGTACTGTCAAAAGTTCCGAAAGTGGGCGGTCCTTACTACCTGGAATGATAATGCCTTGGCTGCTCTCTTTCGGAAGGGTTTGTCAGAAGCCGTAAAAGATACTATGGTGGGATTTCCTGTTCCCTCTGGTCTGGACGATTCTATGTCATCAGCCATTCAGGTTGATCGGCGTTTACGTGAACGCAGGATTGCACGAGAGGTGTTGCCACCGGTTGAACAGACGTCTGAACCTATGCAATGTGATAGAGTTTTGCCTAAGGCGCAATGTCAGGAGTTCAGAAGGCGTAATAAGCTGTGTTTTTTCTGTGGAGATGCCTCGCATATTATTTCTGCTTGTCCTAAACGAGAGAAACGCTTTGCACACACGTTTTCTGTTGGTGGTGTTCAAGCTAAGTTTCTTCTGGCAATTACTCTGATCTGCTCCCTGTCCACATTTTCCGCCAAGGCTTTTGTGGATTCGGGAGCAGCGCTAAACCTAATGGACTTGGATTTTGCTAAACGTTGTGGATTTCCGATGACACCTCTGCAGATGCCTATCCCTTTGAGGGGGATTGATGCTACTCCTTTGGCTAAAAATAAACCTCAGTTTTGGACCCAGGTGGTCATGCGGGTCGCCCCAGACCATCAAGAAAATTGCAGATTTTTGGTGTTGCATGGTCTGCATGATGCCGTTGTTCTGGGGTTTCCCTGGTTGCAAATTCATAATCCAGTTTTGGATTGGAAATCTGTGTCTGTGGTGAGTTGGGGTTGTCGGTGTACCTTTAGTGAGGCTCCGGTTTTTTCCACCTCTCCTCAGTCGCATGATGTTCCTGACTATTTGGCGGACTTTTATGATGTATTTAGTGAGAATGAGTCTGCGTCCTTGCCTCCTCATAGGAGTTATGACTGTGCAATTGATCTAAGCCCGGGGTGTAAATTTCCCAAGGGTCGGCTCTTCAATTTATCTGTACCCGAGCACGAGGCTATGCGGTCCTATATTAAGGAGGCGTTGGAGAAGGGTCATATTAGACCATCCTCTTCACCTTAGGTGCCGTTTTTTTTTTTGTGGCCAAAAAGGATGGTTCTTTAAGGCCTTGTATTGATTATCGTGCCCTCAATAAAATTACTATTAAATATCAGTATCCGTTACCCCTGAATTCGGATCTATTCTCTAGAGTTAGAGGTGCTTGCTGGTTTACCAAGCTTGACCTCTGGGGGGCGTATAATCTTACCCGCATTAAGCAGGGGGATGAATGGAAGATGGCGTTTAATACTCCGAAGGGACATTTTGAGTACCTGGTGATGCTTTTTGGGCTCACTAATGCCCCTTCTGTCTTCCAGTGCTTCATGAACGATATTTTCCGAGACTTTGTCGATAAATTTTTGATCATCTATCTGGATGATATTTTGATCTTCTCCAAGGATTGGTATTCTCATGTGTAACATATTCGGACTGTGTTCCGGATCTTGAGGGAGAATTCCCTGTATGTCAAAGGATCGAAATGCCTTTTTGGAGTACAGAGGATTTCATTTTTGGGATTTATTTTGTCTCCGTCAACTATTGAAATGGACCTGGCCAAGGTACAGGCCATTTATGATTAGGTTCAGCCCACTTCTTTGAAGGCCCTCCAGAAGTTTTTGGGTTTTGCTAATTTTTATCGGAAGTTTATAGCAAAATTTTCTAGTATTGCCAAGCCATTGACTGATCTGACTAAGAAGGATGCTGATGTGTTGAATTGGTCTCCGGAGGCTGTTGCTTCCTTTCAGGAGCTGAAGCGAAGATTTACCTCCGCCCCGGTTTTGCGGCAACCTGATGTCTCACTCCCGTTCCAGGTAGAGGTGGATGCTTCTGAGATTGGTGCAGGAGCTGTTTTGTCCCAAAAGGATCCTGTAACAGCTAAAATGAATCCCTGTGCTTTCTTTTCCTGAAAGTTCTCTCCATCTGAACGTAACTATGATGTGGGGAATCGGGAACTGTTGGCCATGAAATGGGCATTTGAGGAGTGGAGACATTGGTTGGAGGGAGCTAAACATCAAGTTGTGGTCCTCACTGACCACAAGAATTTGATTTATCTAGAGTTGGCTAAACGCTTGAACCCTAGACAAGCTAGGTGGGCCTTGTTTTTTACACGTTTTGATTTTGTGGTCTCTTTTCTTCCTGGAACTAAGAATGTCAAGGCAGACGCCCTCTCTAGGAGTTTCTTTGCTGATTCTCCTGTGGTGACCAAGCCTGCTACCATCTTAGGCGAAGGGGTAGTTCTTTCTGCCATCTCGCCCGATTTGAGACTTGCTCTGCAAGAGTTCCAGGAGGACAAACCTGAGCGTTGTCCCAGTGGAAAGTTGTATGTTCCTGACCAGTGGAAGAAGAGAGTGATGTCTGAAGTTCATTGCTCTGCATTGGCTGGTCATCCAGGTATTTTTGGTACTAGAGATCTGGTGAGTCGCTCTTTTTGGTGGCCCACCTTGTCTCATGATGTCAGGAATTTTGTGCAGTCCTGTGGGACTTGCTCCCGGTCTAAATCTTGTTCTCGTTCTAGTGGGTTGTTGATGCCTTTGCCTGTCCCCAGGAGGCCATGGACCCATATTTCAATGGATTTCATCTCTGATATGCCGGTCTCTCAAAGAATGACTGTTATTTGGGTGATTTGTGATAGGTTCTCTAAGATGGTTCATCTTGTACCACTCCCTAAGTTGCCATCTTCCTCTGAGTTGGTGCCCCTGTTTTTACAACAGGTGGTTCGCTTACACGGGATTCCTGAGAACATTGTATCTGACAGAGGAGTTCAGTTTGTGTCTAGATTTTGGAGGACTTTCTGTTCCAAGCTGGGAATTCAGTTGTCCTTCTCCTCTGCTTTTCACCCTCAGACCAATGGGCAGACAGAGAGAACAAACCAGACTTTGGAATCGTATTTGAGATGTTTTATTTCCGCTGATCAGGATGATTGGGTTTCATTTTTGCCCTTGGCCAAATTTGCTTTTAATAATAGAGCTAGTTCTGCCACTTTGATGTCACCTTTTTTTGTAACTTTGGGTTTCATCCTCGATTTTCTTCAGGGCAGGTGGAGCCTTCTGCCTGCCCAGGTGTTGACACTGTGGTGGAGAGAATGCACCAGATCTGGGACCAAGTGGTGGATAAGTTATCTCTCTCCCAGGAAAAGGCCCAGCGGTTTTCCAATCAACATAGGACCATTGGTCCCCAGTTTAAGATTGGTGATATGGTGTGGTTATCATCAAAAAATCTTGCTATGAAGGTGGCTTCTCCTAAGTTTAAGCCTAAATTTATTGGACCTTACAAGATTTTGGAGATTATTAATCCGGTCTCTTTCCGTTTGGCTCTTCCTGTCACATTTAAAATCCATAATGTGTTCCATAAGTCCTTGTTGAAAAGGTTTGTTGAACCAGTTGTTCCTGGGGTGGCACCTCCGGACCCTGTATTGGTTGAAGGTAACATGGAATATGAGGTAGAGAAAATACTGGATTCCCGTCTGGCTAGACGGAGACTCCAGTATTTGGTTAAGTGGAAGGGTTATGGTCAGGAGGATAATTCCTGGGTCTCTGCCTCTGATATTCATGCCAAAAGATTGGTGCGTGCCTTTCATCGGGCTCACCCTAATCGCCCTGGTGGCGTGGTTGAGGGTTCGGTGACCCCTCCTCAAGGGGGAGGTACTGTTGTGAGTTCATTTTCCCCTTCGTCACTGAGGTCTGGTGAACTCCCTATTCTGGTGAAGGAAGGTAATGAGCCTGATTATCAGGCACCTGAACCTGATGAGGATGACTGGCTGAGTGGAGTCACGGACTGGATATAAGGCTGCCGACGCACTTCTGCCCTGCGGGTGATTTCTCTGTGGACTTCTAGGACACCAGTCTGATTCCTGCTCCTCTAAGCTAAGTTTTTCTGCTTTGCCTGTTTGCATTAGTGTTTTGTTTTTGTTTTCCTTGCTTTTCTGGATTCTGCCATTCCCTGCTGGGGTGAGCTGAATCTCCTTTTGCCTGTAGCTCTGTCTTCAGAATATTCCTGAGTACTGACATAGCTTTTTTGAAGCCTAGCGTCTTCAGGGCCTTTTTCACTGTCAGTCTGTTGGCTCTTATTTTCATAGGGTTTTTCACGGATTGCAGACAGCAGCCTTCCTGTCCTTTTCTATCTAGCTAGATTGGGCCCCGTCTTTGCTCAGTCTATCTTTCTGCCTGTGTTAGTGTTTTCATCTTGCTTCACCGTCATTATATGTTGGGGGCTGCCTATTGCTTTGGGGTCTGCTCTGGGGCAGTTTAGTTTTCCCCTTTCTTTCTTTAGGCCTAGCTATTTCTCCGGCTGTGATCGAGGGGTCTAGGGCATCGTAGGAACCCCCCACGGCTACTGCTAGTTGTTGATAGGTTCAGGGGTCTGCAATCCGATAGCTGCCAACTTCTCTGGTTTTCTGGACTTAGCTAGCATTTCTGTTTTTGCCTCCTACGGTGACTCAATCATAACAGCTATATATACCTGCTATCCAGTGATAAAGTACCCTTTCTCAACTTTGCACAATCTGGTCAAATCCATACTGGGCTTGAGAACATCTGAGTCTGCCTCCTGATCTATAGACATATATTTTTAATGTGTAAACTAGGCTACATATATACGTGTTATTCGGTGAAACTGTACCCTTTATCAACTTTCTACAATGTTGTTGAATCCATACTGGGCCTGAGAACGGCTGCCGAGCTGTTAAGCAAGCTACAGCACCTGTGGTTTGGACACGTAATTTTTTCAGGAATGACGGTTAGGCGGTTGACCTTAACTTACTGGGAAATCATTGTTCGCGGGGAATAATCTAAATCCCAGATCCCCATCACTAACGGAGTTCAGCAGGTTATCTGCACCTGTAAGCGACACAAGCTGGTCCTTTCAGTGTAGCGTGCATGCAGCCCTGGACATGTACGGGAATGCTAGACCTGTTATTGCTCGATCTCACGTGTCAGAGCCTCGCTTATCCCTCTAGTAAGCTTGACGCGTACTGCGGGGGCATGCCGGAGTCTCGGTTGTTAACGGAATAAAGCTGAGAAATCGCTAGCACAACTACAAACACACACACACAGAATCGACAAAGCTTTCAAAGTGTGCATCTTTTCTTTAGGTGGCATGGTTGTGGTTTCCCGGGTGGAGTCCAATTAAGCCACAGGCTCTACTCCTGGTGGTGCCCTTTTGGACATTCCTTTAAGGTTCAGCTTTGCAATCATACTGCCCCCGGAAACCAAAAACTTTGCCTTCATGGACGCTGTTTGGAGGTTCGTGGGAATAAAGCCACCCGATCAGCAGTCGGCATATGGGTCGCCCTCCCAGGGCTGTGGGGTACTCGGTACCGGGCCGGTGTCAGTGGGATGTGTCACAGCAGCGGAGACCCAGACGGTGGCCCTGGGCGCCCATGTAAATGGCATGGTATAATGGTAAAGAGTTTATATAGATAGTTTGACGCCACCTGTGGTGTTTGGCAACATAGATGTTAGGCCGATGCTGCATGCAGATCCTCTGGGACTGATGGTGTTGTGCAGCAAAGATGGTGAAGCTCCCCACAGGTGGAGCTGGAGTCCCAGGGAAGTGTAGATGTAGTGATGGGGGAAAGGCACAGGCGGTGTAGGTGCTGGTACCCAGATGTAGCGGTGCTGGAATAACACCAGAGTGTGCAGTTCCAAAGCTTTACTCACAGTCTGCAGGTTACACAGATGCCTGCCTCCGTGCTGTGTCCTCCGGGTCAGGACATCAGCCAACCTCCGGGACCAAAATGGAAAGTTCCCTTCCAACACTCCTCCAACATGTACCTTCCTGAACGTCTCCTTTCTAGCGCTTGTGGGGGAAGCACTCACAGGACCGTGGTTCACTGAAGCGCCTCCTGTCTAACAGATGTTCCTCAGATTTTACTTGTATGGCAGACAGCTGTAGCCTTTTCCTTCTGGCTCCCACACGTCGATGCTGGGGCCTCCGAGCCTTAGTTGGGTACAGAGCATTAATAGCTGCTACTTCCCCCCCCGGTTTCTGCTGCAGGAACGTCAGTGTCCCTACAAACTCGGAGACCGGAATCGGAACCATGCGCTCCAGCTAGGAGTGAGCCTTAACTCTGCTCATCCTCCAGCTCCCCTTCTCACGTCCACACACTTCCCCTTCCCTGCACAGAGTGCCCTAACTTACCTCCTCCTGACCACAGAGAGCAGCTCCTCAGCAGTCAGGTTCAGAGGTCTCCCTGTTAGCCTGGAGTGGGAAATGTGTTGTGTGTTGGTTTCACTGCTAGAGAGATCCTTCATTGCTCCCAAGCTTGACAACACACTCCCTAGGAGGAAGGTAATGCCACAGTGGTGACCGTACTCTTGGGGACGCCACAAGTGCACTGAGGCCCAGCCACTGCTGGATGATGCTGCTGGTACATTGACCCAGACCACTACATTCCCCTCGCACTCTACACTGCAAAAGAATCTGACCCAGAGGAAACTCAGGTTCCCCTCCCCACATACTATACCACCTTACACGGTGACAAAGAGGTGGGGGGCATACTCATGGGCGATGGCACTGGCACAGGGCACCGCATAGTATGCAAAAGTGTCTCTGCCGGTGGGAGGGCCTAAACAGCCAAGTGCAGTGAGATGGAAGATGGGGACGACAAGGAGTTTAGAGTAGTGCAGGGATTCCCTAGCAAGGAGACTTATGTAATTGTTTTCAATGTTGGGACATCAATTTTTGGGGAGCACTATACTCTGGTGAATGATATATGGGGCCCACCATACACTGGAGCATTCCAAAGGTGGACATCAGACACTGGAGCAGCATTTACAGGGCCCATTATACACTAGAGCAGTAGAAATGGGACCCATTATATATGGAGCATTATTTGGGCCCATAAGACAGTGGAGCTTCATCCATTGGGACCAACATATACTATAGCATTATGTGGAGCTCATCCTATACGGTTTGAAACATTATATGGGATCAATGATTCCATATGGAGAAATATATGGGCCTCATTACTCTGTATAGCGCACTAAGCGCTGGCCATAATACTGTATGGAGTTATATACTGTCCGTTTTTGGAGGTATTGGAGAATTTAAAATGGATATCAGTCATGAGATGTAAGAAGTGAAGTATTTTTCATTGTACTATACTGCTATTTCTCTGCTGTATCGGAGCATCATGAGTTGTGGTATGTGTTAAAGGGGCGCTCTTTGGCCCTTGGCCCACGAAAACCTGGAGCCAGCCCTACCCCCCCACAACTGTAGCCAAATAACCCCCATTTTTCAGTGCGTAACTAGTATTATGAAGTAAATTAAGGTTGACAAGCTTAAGTAATAAGAATTGATGCTTTTGGCATTCAAATGGGCACTGTAGGTGTGTTTCCTGTCCTCCTCTCACTGCCGACTTTAATTCCCCATTGACTTACATTGGGTTTCGTGTTTCGGTCGGACACCCGACTTTTCCCTATAGCCGGCCGATTTTGCTCGACCCGACTTTTGGAAAAGTCGGGTTTCATGAAACGAAACTCGACCCTAAAAAAAACAAAACTCGTTCAACTCTAGCTGTGTATAGAGAAGAGTGAGGTGCTGCAGGTGGAAGCTGTGAATAAGGCCACATTCAAACGTTCAGTATTTGGTCAGTATTTTACCTCAGTATTTATAAGCCAAAACCACGGGTGGGAGAAAAATACAGAAGTGGTGATGTGTTTCTAGTATACTTTTCCTCTGATTGTTTTACTCCAAGTTTTAGCTTACAAATACTGAGGTAAAAATACTGATCAAATAACGTGTGAACTAGGTCCAAAGGAGAAAAGTGTGGTGCTGCTGAAGAAGTAGGCTGTATATACGATACACTTTAGCACAATTTCTCTCAGGATCAAGTGTTTCCAATTGTATATGGAAGAGAAGTGTATGTGAGGCGTCGGGTTCCTGCCACTGCACAGCAGGAATCCAGAGCCTTGCACTCGGCAGTCTCCCATTCTCCTTCGGCCACAGAGGAGCCTGCTCAGAAGACTCATCGTTCCCAGTGCTCTGCTCAGACCAGTATTGTGGGCTTGCTGGCTGCTGCCACCTCTGGTCCACATATAGCAATGCAGGCTGGCCAGCAGCGAGTCTCTCCAGGGGCTAAGTCCTCCTTTCACTGAGCATGGCCGTGGAGTGATCTCCCATTGGAGACCGAAGGTCACGTGCTCAGGTTCTTCTCCAGCTCGGATTGGTCCATCCGAAAGGTCAGGAAGGTCCCAGAAGCACGTGGCTATAAAAGATTCGCATGGCCGCTCGGCCATGCGCAGTATAGACTGCATTATCAGACTATGAGAAGTGAGTGTTGTATGCATGTCTCTGGTGAATGACTCATTAAGAAATCCCTACCCTTGGTACGCGTGTGTTGTGCAGCCTAGCCTGTTAAGCGCCCAGGCTTAGGTGAAGGTAGGACAGAGTTTGAGACAGGCATCAGTCTCCATCAGTGACTCGGCATGCCTCAGTGCACGTGCTATACACTCCGTAGTCAGGGTCTATAGCGGCGTCTGCAGTTGCGACGCCACACGCTCAGAAGGTCTAGAGGGGCTCTGACCCTGTGTCCTTGGGGCAGAGTTCTGTGACCGCTTTCTGTGCGCTTATTGGCCAGGCTCTGTGAGCTAAACAGGCTCTGGCATTTATGTTCAGCGGTAGTGTGGCTCTGTGAGTTAACAGAGTTCGCTACTGTTCACACTGGGTGATGATAACCCACGTGTGACCTTTCCACACCGCTTTATACTCCCACTATTACCTAGAAGCAGTGTACCACCTCTGCACGGTGGACCCCGGGCTGCGAACGCACCTACTATTATTTTATAATTTGGTGCATTCCTCCAACCCTAACATTATACTAGCACCAGGGTCTGGTTAGTAATGGCGGATAAACAGCTATTACTGCAGCACATTCAGAAGCTGAGGGGCAGGTTGGCGGCTCTCGAGCGTTCAACCTCAGCTGCGAATGTTACTGCTCAGGCAGCCGCGGAGGCTGTTTCCCGTGTTTCCACTTCCATCCCTGCACCGATGTTATCCCACCTCCCGCTGCCCGAGAAGTTCTCGGGCGATAGTGCCTCCTGTAGGGGATTTGTGAGCCAGTGTGCTATTCAGTTAGAGCTGCTGGCCGCGCGATTCCCCTCTGAGCAGGCTAAGGTCAGATTCATCGTTTCCCTTCTGGCTGGCAGGGCTCTGGAGTGGGCCACCCCACTGTGGGAGCGTGGTGACCCTGCGGTTCAGAGAGCCTCTCAGTTCCTAAGTTCTCCGAAGCAGGTCTTTCTGGGACTATGGGTCACACACGATACCGCACTCCAGCTGTTGGCCCAGATACAGGGTTCGTCCCCGGTCAGCCAGTATGCCATTCGTTTTCGGACACTGGCTTCCAAGTTGGAATGGTCAGATAAGGCCCTAATACCAATCTTTTGGAGGGGTTTGGCTGACCACGTTAAGGATGCTCTGGCCACTCGGGAGGTTCCCAGTACTATGGAGGAGCTTATTACCATCTTCACCCGCATTAAACTCCGCTTCTTAGAGCGAGGGTTGGAGTGCTCCCAGTCCAGACAGAGGTTTAGGTTGGCTCCAACTTTCTCTAAACTTCTGGAGCCACTCGATCGAGCATCCAAGTCGTCGTTGGTTATGGAGGTGCCTCGCACGGGCTCTAAGTTCCGTCCTGCTCAAACTCCCATACCTCATTCCCACTGCCGACAGTCTAGTCACTTTGCCAATAGATGCCCACAGCGCTCGGAGAAACTCCCGCGTCTAGTGGCAACAGCAGGAGGGTTATGAGACACCACACAATTTTCCCCCAAGCTGACCTTCAAGGGGGTGCTGGAGTTCGGCTCCTCCACTCTGGCGGTGGAGGTTTGCGTAGATTCTGGAGCGGAGGCTAATTTTATGTCCTCAGCCTTCGCTCTCCAGCACACAATCCCCTTGGTTATGCTACTTCAGCCAGTCACCATCAGAGTGGTGAATGGCTCGACATTACCCTCGCAGATTACCCATCAGACTGCTCCATTAAGACTCTCACTGTCTCCGTTCCATCACGAGACAGTGTCCCTCCTTATTATGCCCGAGGGTATCGATCAGGTTCTGCTGGGAGTTCTGTTGTGAGTTCATTTTCCCCTTCACCGTTGATGTCTGATGAACTCCCTCTGCTGGTGAAGAAAGGTAGTGAAATTGATTGGGTTGAGAAGAACCTGTCATCTGAATAGGTGGAGCCTGATTGGACACCCGGAATCACTGAGTGGATATAAGGCAGCCGACGCCCTACAGGGGTGCTGGTGATCCTTTCTGCTCTGAGCTCTTGCAACCAGTTAGTCCTGTCTACTGAAAGCTAAGTTTTTGCTCTCTTATTTTTTCATGAGATTTTGTCTATCAGCTTCGTGTTTTGTGTTCAGCCTGCCTTTGTTGGGACGGGCTGAGCTCCATTTTTGTCTCTGATCAGTTTATCTCTTTACTCTGTTTTCAGAATATACCTGAGTGCTGATATAGTGATTTTGAAGTCTAGCGACTTCAGGGCCTTTTTCCTTATCAGACGTTTGGGGCATTTTTGGTAGGGTTTTTTGCGGATTGCAGCCAGCATCTTTTCTGTACTTTCCTATTTAGTTAGTTGGGCCCCATCGCTTGCTCAACCTGTCTTTCTGTCTGTGTTTGTGTTTTCATCTGCTTTTCACCGACAATACATGTTGGGGGCTGTCTATTACTTTGGGGTCTGCTCTGGGGCAGTTTAGATTTCTCCTTTCTTTCTTTAGGCTTATTTAGTTCTCCGGCTGTGAACGAGGGGTCTAGGGCACCGTAGGAACCCCCCACGGCTACTGTTAAGGCCCCGTCTCACTAAGCGATCTCGGTAGCGAGATCGCTGCTGAGTCACAACTTTTGTGACGTAACAGCGATCTCACTAGCGAGATCGCTGTGTGTGACAGCGATCAGCGAGCGCCCCCCTGCCGGGATCGCTGGAAGAAACCTCTGGACATTTCTCTGGTCGCTGGTCTCCCGCTGGCCAGCACGCATCGCTGCGTGTGACAGGCGGGAGACCAACGATCAGGTGTAAAAAATAATAAAAAATAATAAAAAATATAGTTATTCTCACCTTCCGACGTCCCGTTCAGCCATCCTGCCTCTCTCCACGCTCTGGTCCCAGTGATCCTTTGCACGAATGACCGCGAGACTTTGTTATCCCTCGAGATCGTGACATCTCGCGGTCATTCGTGCAAAGGATCACTGGGACCGGAGCGTGGAGAAGCAGGATGGCTGAACGGGACGTTGGAAGGTGAGAATTACTATATTTTTTATTTTGATTCTATTTTTTACAGCGATGGCCAGCGATGCCGGGCGCTCGGCATCGCTGTGCTGATCGCTGGTGAAGCTGTCTGTGTGACAGCTCACCAGCGATCACATAGCGACTTACCAGCGATCCTGACACCTTGATATCGGTGTCGGGATCGCTGGTAAGTCGCTTAGTGTGACGGGGCCTTTAGTTGTGGTGAATAGGATCAGGGGTCTGCAATCCGATAGCTACCAACCTCTCCGGTTTTCTGGACTTAGCTTGTATTTTTGTTTTTTCCTCCTTCGGTGACTCATTCATAACAGAGTTCCCTGGTTGCATTGCCACTCTCTCCATATTGAGTGGTCCTCGTGGAAAATTCTTAGTTGGAGTAAGTCCTATGAGGACTGAGCAATTGCGTTCAGGTTGCTGCCACTGTGGCTCCACTCTCTTTGCTCCCTAAACACTATTAGCAGTACGTAGATGTGTTCTCCAAGAGAGCGGCAGAGACTCTCCCGCCACACCGCCCCTACGACTGCCCTATTGTCCTATAGACCTCTTGCCTGGTGCAGAGCCTCCCGGGGTCGTGTGTATCCGCTGTCTCTCACGGAGATGGAGGCCATGTCACAGTACATCAAGAAGAATCTGGCCAGGAGATTTATTAGGAAGTCGGTGTCACCAGCAGGGGTGGGATTCTTCTTTGTGCAGAAGAAGAGTGGTGAATTGCAGCATTGCATCGATTAGGCTACTTTCACACTTGCGTTTTTTTGCTGCGCGTTTTTTGCGCAAAAAAAGCATGGAAAAAACGCATACAAACGCTGCGTTTTTTTCAAGCATTTTTATGCGCATGCAGGAAGAAAACGCAGCGTTTTTATGCGTTTGTATGAGTTTTTAGCGCATTTTTAGTGCGTTTGCGTTTTTTTCAACATTGTCCTCACCAAAAAAAAACAATAACAGTTAGGGTTAGGGTTAGGAGTACTAACCCTAACCCTAACCCTAAACCATGACTCTACTAACCCTAACTCCTAACCCCTAACTAACCCTAACCCCTAACCCTTAACCTAACCCTAACCCTACTAACCCTTAACCCTAACCCTTAACCCTAACCCTTAACCCTAACCCTTAACCTAACCCTAACCCTAACCCTTAACCCTAACCCCTAACCCTTAACCTAACCCTAACCCTACTAACCCCAACCCTAACCCTAACCCTAAACCCTAGCTAACCCTAACCCTTAACCTAACCCTACAAACCCTAACCCTAAACCCTGACCATACTAACCCTAACCCTAAACCCTGACTCTACTAACCCTAACTCACCCTAACCCTTACCATAACCATTGTCTAACCAATGTACAACAAAAAAACGCATGCGCAAAAAAACGCATACATGCGCATGCCAATACGCACGTATGCGCACCCATAGACTTACAATGAGTGTCTTGCTGTAAAAAAAACGTATTGCGTGCGCATGCGTTTTTGGGGGGCAAGTCGGACGCACAAAAAATGCAACAAGATGCATTTTGTGCGCCCGAGCGCACACTACAAAGAAACGCATGTGCACAAAAACGCATACAAACGCATGGGTATGCGCACATAAGCGCATCCCATGCAAAATATAGGAAAAAACTCATGCGATTTTTAGCGCTAAATAACAGCGCAAAAAAACGCAAGTGTGAAATCAGCCTTACAGGGGTCTTAACGCCATCACCGTGTTAGGCGTCGGATTCCTGCAGCTACACAACAGGAATCCAGAGCCTCACATGCTGCTCTGCAGCAAGTCATTCCTGAGGCTAAGTTCCTCTGCCGCTCCACTGAGCATGCTCACGAGACGATCTGCCATTGGAGGTCGGGAGTCACGTGCTCAGGTCCTTCTCCAGATCTGATTGGTCCATCTCAGAGATCTGGAAGGTCCCGGCAGCGCATGGCTATAAAAGGCCCGCATGGCCGCTCTGCCATGCGCTAGTGTAGACTCTTCTTGCTAGATGTGTGAATGGTGATGGATGTATGATTCTGGTGACTGACTTATTAAGATTCCCCTCCCTATGATATTACGCATGTGGATAGGGAACTATAGAAAGAGTCAGTGCCAGTCAGTGGCAAGCCATAGGCCACTGTGCACACTGCACCTCTACACTAGCGTCCGGTGGTGTCACGTCTCTCATGGCACTATCGCATAGCGGCTGTGTCTGCCACCGCGCTGCATTCAGCAGCACTTACCGGTGTCCACAGTTGTGACGCCGCATGCACGGTAGGTTTAGACGGACACCGTCCCCTGTCTTGGACCCTGTCCTGTGACCTGATACCGTGCGTGCAATTTCGCTGAGACCTGTGAGTCTAACAGGCTCAGTGTTTATGTTTGTGTTTATGTTACAGTGCCTCTGTGAGTTAACAGAGTCCACTCTGTGCTCATCGGGTGACGTTGAACCCGTGTGCATTATACCGCCATATAGCGTGTCTGCCATTGTCTAGCAGCGGTTTTAACACCTACAGCACTGTGGACCCCGAGCGGCGAATGCACTTTATTATTTATTTATTTAGTGCGTTCCGCCGTTCCTAACACACCGTTAAGAATAAGTACCCTCTGCCCCTGATATCGGAGCTGTTCTATAGGTTGCGGGGAGCAAGAGTATTTACCAAACTCGATCTGCGGGGAGCCTACAACCTGATACGCATACGTGAGGGAGACGAATGGAAGACGGCTTTTAATACCAGGGATGGCCATTATGAGTATCTGGTCATGCCCTTTGGCCTATGTAATGCCCCGGCTGTCTTTCAAGACTTTGTAAACGATATCTTTCTAGATATGCTTTCCTCTTCGGTGGTGGTCTATCTGGATGATATTCTCATCTTCTCTCCAGATTTGGAGTCCCACCGGAGAGAGGTTTGCAAATTCTTCGATCTCCTACGGGCAAACGCCCTATATGCCAAGTTGGAGAAGTGCGTGTTTGAGCAGGAGTCGTTGCCTTTCCTGGGCTATCTCGGCCAAAGGGTTGGCCATGGATCCTGGCAAACTGCAGGCGGTAATGGATTGGCAGGAACCTCACTCCCTTAAAGCGGTTCAGCGCTTTATGGGATTTATTAACTATTACCACCAATTCATCCCAAAACTTCTCAACTTTGGTAGCTCCCTTGGTTGCCCTCACCAAGAAGGAAGCGAATCCTAAATTGTGGTCTGAGGAGGTATCTAAGGCCTTCCTCTCCATTAAGTCTCACTTCGCTAGTGCTCCCATTTTACATCGCTCCAATGTGAATAAGCTGTTTATTTTAGAGGTGGATGCCTCGTCCGTCGGTGCTGGAGCAGTCCTGTTCCAAAAGGATGGTCAAGGTCGGAAGCATCCTTGCTTCTTCTTTTCCAAGACCTTCTCACCGGCGGAGAGGAACTATTCCATTGGGGACAGTTTGTTGCTAGCCATGAAATTGGCCTTCTATGAATGGAGACACCTCCTGGAGGTGGCTCGCTATCCCTTCCAAGTTTACACTGACCACAAAAATTTGGTCTATCTCCAAACCGCCCAGCAGTTAAATTCTCGCCAAGCTCGATGGTCTTTCTTCTTATCCCGGTTCCACTTCACCCTACATTTCCTTTCCGGTGAGAAGAATGTCCGAGCCGATGCGCTCTCTCACTCCATGGTATCAGCAGAGGAGGAGGAGGAGCCTCGGTTAATCATACCATCGGAGAGTCAGAGGACAGTGGCTCCAGTCGCCCTTGAGGCTGTACCCCCGGGCAAGACTTTTGTCCCTGCCCGTTTGCATCCGGAGGTCCTCTCATGGGCTCACACGTCCAGGGTGGGTGGACACTTTGGTACTAAGCGGACAGTTGAGCTACTGGTGGTCGCATATGGCTCATGACGTCAAAGACTACATACAGGCATGCATCTCCTGCACCAAGAATAAGCCTTCAAGGCAATGACCTGCTGGGTTACTCTACCCCTTACGGGTGATGGACAGGCCCTGGGAGATGGTTGGCATGGACTTTGTGGTGGGTCTACCCAAGTCCAGTGGCAGCACAGTTATTTGGGTCGTCACCGACCATTTTTCCAAAATGGTGCACTTGGTGCCTCTCTCTCGGCTACCTTCCGCACGGGGTTGAGCAGTGCTGTTCATCAAACATGTTTTCCGCTTACACGGCATGCCTAACAAGATTGTCAGTGACCGGGGCCCCCAGTTTGCATCTCACTTCTGGAGAGAGCTCTGTCGCTTGCTCAGTATTGAACTGAATCTCTCCTCGGCCTATTATCCCGAGACGGGTTGGTAGAGAGGGCCAACCAGACCCTGGTCACATATCTCCGGCATTTTGTCTCAGCCAGGCAGGATGACTGGGCATCTTTGTTGCCGTGGTTCGCCTTGAACAACACTGTGGCCGATTCCACCGGCCAGACGCCATTCCTCCTTAACTACGGCCAGCATCCTCGTGTCCCTCTGCCCATGCCCGTGTTATCCACTGACTCTAGGGTGGCAGACTGGGCGGTGGAGGCACGTGATATTTGGGACCGCACCCAGGATGCCATTCAGGCCTCTAAGGAGAGAATGAGGTCCTCAGCGGACGCACATCGGCGTCCTGCTCCAACCTTCTCCCCTGGCTATCTCGGACGCCTTCCACATGTCCCTCCTTAAACCTGTTCACAGGTCCCGGTTCTCCGAGTCATCTGCCGGGACATCGGACCTGTCTTCGGATGAGTTTGAGGTCAATGCCATTGTGGGATGCAGGATGGTGTGTGGTAAAAAATTTTATTTGGTGGACTGGAAGGGTCATGGTCCAGAGGCTCGGACCTGGGAGCCAGTGGAGAACATCCACGCTCCTCTCCTTATTGCAGCATTTGAGTGTAGCGAGGCTCAGATGGGAGGGGGCCAATATTAGGCGTGGTGTTCCGGCCACTGCACAACATGAATCCAGAGCCTTGCACTTGGCAGTCTCCCATTCTACTTCGGCCACAGAGGAGCCTGCTCAGCAGACTCATCGTTCCCAGTGCTCTGCTCAGACCAGCACTGTTGGCTTGCTGGCTGCTGGCACCTCTGGTCCACATATAGCAGCCTAGGCTTGCCAGCAGCGAGTCTCTCCAGGAGCTAAGTCCTTCTTTCGGTCCACTGAGCATGCTCATGGAGTGATCTCCCATTGGAGACCGAAGGTCACGTGCTCAGGTCTTTCTCCAGCTTGGATTGGTCCATCCGAAAGGCCAGGAAGGTCCCAGAAGCACGCGGCTATAAAAGGTTCGCATGGCCGCTCGGCCATACGCTAGTATAGACTGCATTATCAGACTATGAGGAGTGAGTGTTGTATGCATGTATGAATGTCTCTGGTGAATGACTCATTAAGAAACCCCTACCCATGGTAAGCATGTGTTGTGCTGCCAAGCCTATTAAGCGCCCAGGCTTAGGTGAAGGTAGGACTGAGTCAGGCATCAGTCTCCATCAGCTTCTATAGCGACGTCTGCAGTTGCGATGCCGCATGCTCAGAAGGTCTAGAGGGACTCTGACCCCGTGTCCTTAGGGCAGAGTTCTGCGACTGCTTTCTCTGCGCTCATTGGCCGGGCTCTGTGAGCTAAACAGGCTCCGGCATTTATGTTCAGCGGTAGTGCGGCTCTGTGAGTTAACAGAGTTCTGTTGACACTGGGTGACGTTAACCCACGTGTGACCTTTCCACACCGCTTTATACTCCCACCATTACCTAGCAGCAGTGTACCACCACTGCACGGTGGACCCCGGGCTGTGAACGCACCTACTATTATTTTATAATTTGGTGCGTTCTGCCAGCCCTAACAGTGTGAGGTGCTGCTAGAGGCAGAGATTATAAAGGAGAAAAGCTGTGCTGCAGAAAAATGCTGTGTATAAAGGAGGAGCGTGAGGTGCAGGAGGAGGCTGTGTAAAAAGAAGGAGCAAGAGGTGCAGGAGAAATAAGGCCCCTAAACTGCCTCCATTATAAGTCGCATCGGCAGTTGTTTCTGATGGTCAACTTTACGTGGCCTGTTCAAGAGTTGGAACTACCAAAAATCTGTTCATCTTTGCACCGGAAGGAAAAACCAAAAATGTTGCTTATCAAAAGTCTCTTGAATTAGTTGAAAATAAAATACTATCAATACTTGGGTAATCATTTAGGCTAGGTTCACATTTGCGGATGGGCGAGCTGCAGATGTCTGCGGGTTTCCTCCATGAAGCTACGCCCACTGCCACACCTCCTACGGTCAGCTCCACCTACGTCCGCATACTTCTGCATGCGGCCTGCTTACCCTATCTTTAACATTGGGTACGCAGGTTAGGCGGATTTATGCGGATGCCTCTGCATGTGTTGTTTTAACGATGCGGCGCCTGCATTAAATTCCAACTTGATGCATTCGACGCGGGTCGCTGCATCGTCAAAACGATGCATGCGGAGGCATCCGCATACATCCGCATGACCTGCATACCCAATGATAAAGATAGGGTACGTAGGCCGCATGCAGTAGTATGCGGCCATCGGTGGAGCTGACCAGAGGAGGTGCGGCAGTGGGCAGAGCTTCACGGAGGATGTCGAAAGACGTCCGCAGCTCGCCCATCCACAAATGTGAAGCCAGCCTTAGTTAATTTGTGTTGCAAATCTGTAGTGTTAAATATATGATGTGAAATGTTTTTATGTGTAAAATAATCATTATAATTTGTTATAACTAACCACAGTTAGTTACTATGCCCGGGCAACGCCAGGCTCTTCAGCTAGTACATTATATTTCTGAAGAAGAACAGGGTGAAAGTGTTTCAGTGGCCAAATATGTCTCCTGATCTGAACACAACTGAAACATGTTTGGGGAATGCTGAAGAGAAAAGTTGAGCAACAATCTTCATCTAGCATCCAGGTTTTAAAAGAAGTTGTTCTTGATTATTGGAAAAAGATAAATGTTTCAATCTGTTGCCATCTTGTTCATTCCATGCTTAAGCCCCCGTTACACACTGCGATATCGCTAGCAATATCGCTGTAAAGTCACCGATTTTGTGACGTTGCAGCGATATTGCTAGCGATATCGCTGCATGTGATACTTACCTCCGACCGGCTCCCCTGCTGGTTATCGCTGGTCGCGCGAGAAGCTCCTGGACCATTCCTCGTCGGCCACTTCCTGCGGCGCTTCCTGTGGCGCCGACGAGCGACGTGTGGAGCCGGGCGAGAGGACGCAGGATCGCCGCGTCTGACAGGTAAGTAGCGACCCCCGTCCCCAGCAATGTCGCTTGTGAGATCTGCCTGTGTGGCAGCTCACTAGCGACCACCTAGCGATGCACCAGCGATCCTGACCGCGTCATATCACTAGTCGGGATCGCTGGTGCATCGCTAGGTATAACGGTACCCTTAGAATGCATAGAAGACTTGGTGCTGTCCTTAAAAAATAGCAGATGTAGTAGTTTTTGATGTGGGGTCTATTCATTTTTGTATCAATTAATTTAAGTAAAACTGAAGATTTTGTAATGAAAGTTATATAATTAACCTTACTTTCATGTTATGGGTTAAAAAAATGTTCTATTAAACTCAATCCTGTCAAAATGTTGGAAATTTTTCTAGTGTTCGGTGAGATTTTGATTAATATCATCCTTTCAAATGGAGTGTACTCATATAAGCTGAGTGCTGAGTACTGCATATGCACTATATACTAAACACATTATGTACACTTAAACCAAGCCCTCACTCAGTGGCATACCGCTAAGGGTATGTTCCCACAGTCAGTAAATGCTGTGGGTTTGACACTGTGGACATCCGTAGCTTAAAACCCACAGCGGCCAGAAGTTACTGCATATTGGATGGGATTTCATGAAATCCTATCTCTACTATGCGTTCAGAGACGCCTCCGGTATCCCTGCGTAAACGGACATGCAGCGCATTTTTCCAGACCGCAGCTTATCTATTTATGTTGCGAAAACGCTACGTCTCCACAGCATAAATGTCCCATAGACTATCATTAGATGCGGTAAAACCGCATTATCTTTCTAGTCACATGCGTGCTAAGTGTGGGAACACAGCTTACTACGCATGTGTACTAATTTAAATAATGTCTTACCTTATGCCACAGCCGGAAGTCCGCGTACACTACAGTTCTCGCGATGAGTTGAGCTGACAGCGAGAACTGCAGTACATGTGACAACCGGGGTTATCAGCGGTCACTAGGCAAGTTCTCATGATCAGATGACCGTGAGAACTGCAGTGCAGGTGACCGCCGGGGACCACGTTATCTCCGGTGGTCATCTACAAGTTCCGCTGTGTCTGGAAGTCAGGCTGAGTTGTGACATAATCCCACTGTCCAGCCTGACATCCAGATGTAGCAGTGCTGGACTCATCATGGAACGGTATGTATATCTTCTCAGCAAACAGGTATGGTATTATCAGGATCCTGACAGCACCGGCGTACAGCCTCCGCTGAGCAGGGATTCACCCGCACTGTAGGGACCCCTGGGGACCAGAATAGCCAGAAAGTATAGGTGCACAGGACCTTAGTGATGAAGTTTAGCAAGCCGGCACGCGACCTACGGTCATGTGACAGCAAGGGGGCGGGGCTTAGCGTCCTATCACAGAAGACAGCAAACTCAGAGTCAGGCAAAATGGAGGTCGTTCACAGTATGGACAGTGAGGTACAGAAGGGGTAAACAGACGGGAGGTCAGACAAAGCCAAAGGTCATACACAAGAGGGCAACGCGGTACCAAGGGGACGAGCAGAGAGAAGTCGGGTCACAAGCAAAAAGTCATACACGAGAGGTAGCGCAGTACAAGAGGGACAGGCAGAACTCGTAACAGGGACAGAACCGAATCAAAACCAAACAAGCAAGCAAGATATCAGGCACAAGGCACACGTATGCACAAGGTCAACTAACTCAGCCGAGGGCAGGAGTATAACTGACACCGGACCTAGGTCCAGTGAGCATTAAATAGCCGCCCTCTGCCAGGGAGAGGCGGAATAATTAACCCCCAATCAGACAAGGATGGGCCAAAGCGAAACCCCATCCTGGATCATGACAGGTATACTGTTGCTTTTTTATTTTATTTTTTTCTTACAGGAGATCGAGGGCTTCGGTGGAATTAGGCAACGCAGTAAGTATGCATTAATTAAGGCCAGAGTCACCCTAGCGAGGAATATGGAAGAGTGCTTTGCGATAAAACATTGCATAGCACTCGGACCGCTGTTAATCTACAGTATGGGGCAGCTCCCATCACCGTTTCCTTCTTGGCCGTATTATACGGGCAAGTGAAATTGCAGCATGCTGCAATTGTACGCGTGTATCGGCCGAGTCTTGCCAATGCAAATATATGGGTGCGAAAAAAAAAAATCGGACAGCACACAGACCATCAGTGTAGCTTGTGAGAAATACGCACCGGTGTCCTTTGAAAAGCCGGCAATTCATATGTGGTGCACAGTAGAGTTGAGCGAAACGGGTCGAAAAAATTCAAAAGTCGCCGACTTTTGGCAAAGTCGGGTTTCATGAAACGAAACCCGACCCTAGGATGAGGTCGGCCACGAGGTCGGCGACTTACGCGCCAAAGTCGCGTTTCAAAAGTTTGTTTTGCGCTCTTTTTCAGCCAATCAGGATCCACGGACACTGTGGGCAACGTGATGACATAGGCACGGGTCACCACCATCTTTCAGAAGGGCATGCAAGTGATTGGCTTGCTTTGGTGGGCGTCACAGGGGGTATAAAAGGGCGTGCACGCCGACAGCCAACTTACTTCTGCCGATCTTAGTATAGGGAGAGGTTGCTGCTGATTCTGTAGGGAGAGCGTTAGGCAGGGAAGAAGACAAAAAAACTGCTTCTGCTACTAGCGATTTGGCCTGCACAACACACCAGTCACTGTGTGTGCAGTGCAAGGGGAGGCTATATAGTGGTGTATCAGTGGTGTTGGTTGTTGGGCTGCCTTCTAAGGCTTCCTGACATTCCTGCATTGCTGTTTACCCACTGCTCCGCAAACTGCTTTTTTAAAAGCAATCCCAATTTTTTTTTTTTGTCCTGCTAAGAAGAAAAAAAAGCTGCTTCTGCTGCTAGCAATTTGGCCTGCACAACACACCAGTCACTGTGTGTGCAGTGCAAGGGGAGGCTATATAGTGGTGTATCAGTGGTGTTGGTTGTTGGGCTGCCTTCTAAGGCTTCCTGACATTCCTGCATTGCTGTTTACCCACTGCTCCGCAAACTGCTTTTTTAAAAGCAATCCAATCTCCCTTATCCTCTAGTCACTTTTGTCACAGCTGTGCCATCGAGCCTGTCACATAGCGCTCAGATATTCATTGGGCCTCACACAATCCAAAAGTGTCCAGTGTCCAAAAGTGTGTGCAGAGATTCAAAATCTCCCTTATCCTCTAGTCACTTTGGTCACAGCTGTGCCATCGAGCCTGTCACATAGCGCTCAGATATCAGTGGGCCTCACACAATCCAAAAGTGTCCAGTGTCCAAAAGTGTGTGCAGAGATTCAAAATCTCCCTTATCCTCTAGTCACTTTGGTCACAGCTGTGCCATCGAGCCTGTGACATAGCGCTCAGATATCAGTGGGCCTCACACAATCCAAAAGTGTCCATCCAGTGTCCAAAAGTGTGTGCAGAGATTCAAAATCTCCCTTATCCTCTAGTCACTTTGGTCACAGCTGTGCCATCGAGCCTGTCACATAGCGCTCAGATATCAGTGGGCCTCACACAATCCAAAAGTGTCCATCCAGTGTCCAAAAGTGTGTGCAGAGATTCAAAATCTCCCTTATCCTCTAGTCACTTTGGTCACAGCTGTGCCATCGAGCCTGTCACATAGCACTCAGATATCAGTGGGCCTCACACAATCCAAAAGTGTCCATCGAGTGTCCAAAAGTGTGTGCAGAGATTCAAAATCTCCCTTATCCTCTAGTCACTTTGGTCACAGCTGTGCCATCGAGCCTGTGACATAGTGCTCAGATATCAGTGGGCCTCACACAATCCAAAAGTGTCCATCCAGTGTCCAAAAGTGTGTGCAGAGATTCAAAATCTCCCTTATCCTCTAGTCACTTTGGTCACAGCTGTGCCATCGAGCCTGTCACATAGCGCTCAGATATCAGTGGGCCTCACACAATCCAAAAGTGTCCAGTGTCCAAAAGTGTGTGCAGAGATTCAAAATCTCCCTTATCCTCTAGTCACTTTGGTCACCGCTGTGCCATCGAGCCTGTCACATAGCGCTCAGATATCAGTGGGCCTCACACAATCCAAAAGTGTCCATCCAGTGTCCAAAAGTGTGTGCAGAGATTCAAAATCTCCCTTATCCTCTAGTCACTTTGGTCACAGCTGTGCCATCGAGCCTGTCACATAGCGCTCAGATATCAGTGGGCCTCACACAATCCAAAAGTGTCCAGTGTCCAAAAGTGTGTGCAGAGATTCAAAATCTCCCTTATCCTCTAGTCACTTTGGTCACAGCTGTGCCATCGAGCCTGTCACATAGCGCTCAGATATCAGTGGGCCTCACACAATCCAAAAGTGTCCAGTGTCCACAAGTGTCTGCAGAAATTCAAAATCTCCCCTGTCCTATAGACACCTTGTACCTTGTTTTACATTACTATATAGTTTGTTGGATTTTGTCTACATTTCTACCAAAAATGAGGAAGGCTGGTGGAAGAGGCCGTGGAATTGGGCGGGGGTTGGCAGCTGGTAATGATGGTGTTGGTGGTGGATCTGATGGTAGTGGCAAGAGCAAAATAGGACCGAATGCAGGAGGTGCTGACCCTGCGTCATCGTCTGGCTACATAAGGCCTCGAACGCTTAGTTTTCTAGGAGTTGGCAAACCGCTTTTAAAGCCAGAGCATCAGGAAAAAGTTTTGTCTTACATTGCTGACTCAGCCTCCAGCTCTATCGCCTCCTCTTCTTCAGTTGTAAAAAGTAAAAGCACTGAGTCGTCATTGGAGGCTCATGTTCATGAACCACACCTTTCCTTGTGTCCTTCACCCCAACCAAGATTGAAGGATGACGCAGGCCATACTACTGATTACCCCATGGAGCTGTTTTCACATACCATGCCTGGATTATCAAGTGAAATGGTGAATTACCCAGGCCAAGATGAATCTGACATGGAGTGCACTGATGCACAGCCGCTGATGGATGATTCTGCTGGTACATTCACTCAGAGCACTACATTGTCCTTGCAGTGTACAGAGCCAGATTCTGACCCTGATGAGACTCAGGTGCCCCTTCCCGCACACTATACCACCATACACGGTGACACAGAGGAAGGTGCACATGACATAGAAGAGGAGGTGATGGATGACCCAGTTGTTGACCCAGATTGGCATCCATTGGGGGAAGAGGGTGCTGCTTCCAATAGCTCAGATGAGGAGCATCCACAGCAGACATCGACATCGCAACAGCTGTTATCTGGCAGGCCCGGAGCACTCCAAAGACAGGTTCCAAACATCAAAAGAGTTGCTGGACAGCTTGTCCAGAGGGTCAAAAGATCACAGCGTGCTAGGCCGCAAAATGTCTGCCAAAGTAGGAAGAGTGCAGTGTGGCACTTTTTTGACCAAAATCCTCATGATCAGGCCAAGGTTATCTGTAAGAAGTGCGCAAAGACCTTTAGCCGAGGGAAAAATCTGAAAAATTTGAATACCAGTTGCATGCTTAGACATTTAACCAGCATGCACTTGCAAGCATGGACACAACACCAAACCTCAAGTGCCACATGTGCAACTGATCACAACGAAGGTAGTCAGCAACGCTACATTGTTTCCCCCACTGTAAGCCCACCGGTTAGCACAGCAGCAAATGTTGAGGTGTCGTTGCAAGACCACAGCAGTCAGGGAATCCCACTGTTATATCAACGAAAGACTGATTCTAGGCCATCAGAAAGAACACCAACTCCATCACCATCATCAACCCTCTCTCAGTCCGCCCTGTCCACCGCTACTTCCACCATATGCAGCTCTCAAGTCCAGCTCACCCTCCCAGACACTATGAGTAGGTCAAGAAAGTACTCAGTCTCTCATCCGCGTACACTGGGTTTGAACGCCCACATTGCCAAACTAATCTCGTTTGAGATGATGCCCTTTCGGTTGGTGGAAAGCACAGCTTTCCGCGAACTCATGGCCTATGCAGTACCACGCTATGACCTACCCAGTCGCCACTTTTTCTCTCGCAAAGCCATCCCAGCCCTCCACCATCATGTGAAAGACCGCATTGTCCATGCACTCAAGCAGTCAGTGAGCGGAAAGGTGCACCTCACAACTGATGCATGGTCCAGTCGGCATGGCCAGGGCCGTTACGTGTCCATCACTGCGCACTGGGTTAATGTGGTGGATGCAGGGTCCACAGGGGACAGCGGTGGTGGGACAGTGCTGCCTAGCCCACGGTATAGGAAACAGTTGGCTGTAGGCGTTCGACCCTCCTCCTCCTCCAGAAGCGAAAGCTCGTCCACAGAGCGCAGTCGTACGAGCACTCCATCTGCAGCTGCCACTGTTGCACACGATGTGTCCCCCTATCGAGCAGCTAGTGGAAAGCGTCAGCAGGCTGTGTTGCAGATGATGTGTTTGGGTGACAGACACACGGCCGAGGTGCTGGCCGAGTACTTGAAGCGACAAACTGAGTCATGGCTGGGCAGTGTACATCTTGAGGCAGGCAAGGTAGTTAGTGATAACGGCCGTAATTTTGTGGCAGCCATAGCCCTTTCAAAACTCAGCCACATACCTTGCTTGGCTCACACCTTGAACCTGGTGGTGCAGTGCTTCCTCAAAAATTATCCGGAGTTAACAGCCCTGCTCCAGAAGGTGCGAAGTCTGTGCGCGCACATCCGCCGGTCACCTGTACACTCCGTTCGTATGCAGAAGCTGCAGCGATTGCTCCACCTTCCCAACCACCACCTCATTATCGACATTGCAACAAGGTGGAACTCCACCCTGCACATGGTGGAGCGGCTGTGCGAGCAGAGGCAGGCCATAATGCATTTGTGGGAGGATACACGGCCAGGCACTTTGAGAGCAGACATGGAGTTGACAGGTGTGCAGTGGTCGAAGCTGAAAGACCTTTGTAAAGTCCTTCAGTGTTTTGAGGAATGCACACGGCTGGTAAGCGCAGATGACGCCATCCTAAGCATGAGCATCCCACTTATGCGTCTGCTCATGCAAACTTTGACGCACCTTAAGGAGCAGGCGTCTGCAGCCAATGTTGATGAGGAGGAAGAGGAGGAGGGAATCCTTGATGACATTCAGCCATTGTCTGCTCAGGGACCTCTCCTGGACGAGGTGGAGGAAGAAGAGGAGGAGGAGGATGATGATGGGGATGATTACTTAGGGGAGGAGTATGCATCTCGTGGGGCAAGTGAAAATTGGCGTGGCAAGGTCTGGTACATGGTTTGTGCGTGACTGGAGGGATGTGGATTTGCCAGAAAGTGCTCCTCCACCCAGCACTCGCAGTGCATCATTGACACCGGGAACATTGGCCCACATGTCAGATTATGCCTTGCGGATCCTAAAAAGGGACCCCCGCATTGCCAAAATGATGAACGATGACGACTACTGGTTGGCCAACATCCTGGATCCACGCTATAAAGGCAAATTACAAAACATCATGCCACAGGAGAACCTTGACCTAATATTGGCTAATAAACAAGCAACTCTGGTAAATCGGTTGCTTGAGGCATTCCCAGCACACAGCAGCGGTGATGGTTCTCACACGAGCCGTACGGGCCGGGGGCAGCTTGGCAGAGGTGTTCGTGGTGCACACAGCAGAAGTGGCGTTGGAGACAGGGGTTTCATGACAATGTTGTGGACTGATTTTTCAAATACCGCTCACACAACTGGTAATACTACATCGATGGAAAGTGACAGGAGACAGCAGTTGTCAACTATGGTTACAAACTACTTTTCCTCCCATATCGATGTTCTCCCACACAGGTCATTCCCCTTTGACTATTGGGCCACTAAACTGGACACCTGGCCTGAATTGGCCCAATATGCCTTACAGGAGCTCGCTTGCCCAGCTGCAAGTGTGCTATCGGAAAGAGTCTTCAGTGCAGCTGGATCAATCCTGACAGAAAAAAGGACCCGTCTGTCAGCCCAAAATGTGGATGATCTAACCTTCATTAAAATGAACCACGCATGGGTTTCCAAGGATTTTGTCCCACCTTCCCCTGATGACACATAGGGTGACAGAAAAATGGCTTGCTTTGGTCCACCTCTTCCTGGTACTTCACCTATTTCGCCTTTTGCATCAGCTGAATGTCCAACATCAACATATGCCACTTTCTAAAACTCCCTAACTGTGCTGCCTCCCCCCCCATGGCCGGGGTCACCACCTAGCGCACGACACCGTGCGAGTGCCGTTGCCCTGGACAGGTGGGTAGGCCGACTCTTGGGCGCGGGCACTGCCACAGGGTCCCTCATAGTGCAATCAAGTGTCTCTGACGGTGGTGGTGCACACCCGCCGTCAGACACACCGCTGTACTATGAGGGGCCCAGTGCCAGTACCGACGCCCACGAGTGGGCCCCCCTTGCTTGGGCAGGGCCCCAGCATTTGCAATCTTTACCTCTCCCTGCTCCTCCGCTGTGTAATCTGGGCCGTCAAATCCATACTGTGCCTGACACCGTCTGAGCCTGCCTCCTGATGTATAGACATATATTTTGAATGTGTACGCTATCCATACATGTTATCCGGGGATACGGTACCCTTTCTAACCTTTGTGCAATCACGTGCAATCCATACTGGGCCTAACACCGTCTGAGCCTGCCTCCTGAGACATATATTTTGAATGTGTACGCTATCCATACATGTTATCCGGGGATACGGTACCCTTTCTAACCTTTGTGCAATCACGTGCAATCCATACTGGGCCTAACACCGTCTGAGCCTGCCTCCTGAGACATATATTTTGAATGTGTACGCTATCCATACATGTTATCTGGGGATACGGTACCCTTTCTAACCTTTGTGCAATCACGTGCAATCCATACTGGGCCTAACACCGTCTGAGCCTGCCTCCTGAGACATATATTTTGAATGTGTACGCTATCCATACATGTTATCCGGGGATACGGTACCCTTTCTAACCTTTGTGCAATCACGTGCAATCCATACTGGGCCTAACACCGTCTGAGCCTGCCTCCTGAGACATATATTTTGATTGTGTACGCTATCCATACATGTTATCTGGGGATACGGTACCCTTTCTAACCTTTGTGCAATCACGTGCAATCCATACTGGGCCTAACACCGTCTGAGCCTGCCTCCTGAGACATATATTTTGAATGTGTACACTATCCATACATGTTATCTGGGGATACTGTACCCTTTCTAACCTTTGTGCAATCACGTGCAATCCATACTGGGCCTAACACCGTCTGAGCCTGCCTCCTGATGTATAGACATATATTTTGAATGTGTACACTATCCATACATGTTATCTGGGGATACGGTACCCTTTCTCACCTTTGTGCAATCACGTGCAATCCATACTGGGCCTAACACCGTCTGAGAATGATAGATGGGGCCCACCATACACTGGAACATTCCAAAGGTGGACATCAGACACTGGAGCAGAATTTACAGGGCCCATTATACACTAGAGCATTAGAAATGGGGCCCATTATGTTTGGAGCATTATTTGGGCCCATAAGACAGTAGAGCTTCATCCATGGGGACCAACATATACTGTAGCATTATGTGGAGCTCATCATATACTGTTTCAAACATTATATGGGACCAATGATTCTGTATGGAGAAATAGATGGGCCTCGTCATGAGATGTAAAAAGTGAGGTATTTTTCATTGTACTATACCGCTATTTCTCTGCCATATCGGAGCATGATGAGCTGTGGTATGTGTTAAAGGGGCGCTCTTTCGCCCAGGGCACATGAAAACCTGGAGCCAGCCCTCCCCCCCCACAGTCTGTAGCCAAATAACCCCCATTTTTCAGTGCGTAACTTGTATTATGAAGTTAATTAAGGTTGACAAGCTTAAGTAAGAAGAATTGATGCTTTTGGCATTCAAATGGGCACTGTTAGTGTGTTTCCTGTCCTCCTCTCACTGCCGACTTTTATTCCCCATTGACTTACATTGGGTTTCGTGTTTCGGGACGACCCCGACTTTTCCCTATAATCGGACGATCTTGCTCGACCTGACTTTTGGAAAAGTGGAGTTTCACGAAACGAAACGCGACCCTAAAAAACCAAAAGTCGCTCAACTCTAGTGCACAGTAAAATCACACTGCCAGGTTAAAAAAGAATAGATATATACCAAAGAATATATATATATATATATATATATAGATAAATAGATAGATAGATAGATGTCAGTGACACACACATATACTGTATACTGACAATTTTCTGACATTGCTCATACAGCTCACCTTATATTCACCGTACAGTTTCTTCACCCGCTATGACTTTGGCTCCATTGGGATCCAAAAATGAACTGTGGACCTGTATCGCTCGAGCAGGGTCCAGAGCAAAGAGCAGAGCTGCAGGGTGTGGAGCAAGGAGCAAAGTAGAAGGAGTAGACACAAGGCTACACACAGCTGAGTAGGGAAGGAAACAGGCAAAGATATAAACAGGTACAAGGAACGGACAAGATACAAACAAGGACAGACACGGGGACAAGCTCAAGACACGGGATTCAGGCCTGAGCATACAGCCGTCAGGGAGGTAGAACACAAGACACAGCAAACACAGAAATGGGTCTGGCTATGCAGCCCCCAGAGACGCGGGAAACAGGACAGGACCTGGCAAGTTAGACATCTCCCTATGGGTGGAGATGCCTTAAGTACCTGATGTCTCTTGGCAATAGGCTGGGGCCAAATTAGGGGCATGCACACTGTCTCTATAAGACTCAGGAAGTGCCGGCACCGCCCCCATAAGCATACAGCCAGGAAGTATGCAGCAAGCAAGGACATGTGGCCGACAGCATGGAGCAGGCAGAGGACAGAACTCACAACATGGCCCGGAGTGGTAAGATGGGAGATGGAAAGCCATGCGGTGATGCCGGCAGGGATGTTACAGGACCTTACAAAATGCAGGTTTCACAGCACATGATGTCCCTCTGAAAATTAAAAGCAAGGGCAAATGGGCATGTTTGATAGGTATTTTAGCCTTAATAACTTTTTATTGTCCTATTTTCTTAGACCTTTTTCTTTGGGTCTATTTTGAAACTGTACAGAAGGGTGCAGAGGTCCTTAATCTGTCCCCACTCTGTAAAGGTGATATGTGCCACATCCGGATTGCATTAGCCCAGGTTATACAACATGATATACTGTGTCAGGGCTCATTGTCAGGGCTCATTGCTGCTGCCACTGTCGCTGCAACATGTGCAGAGAGGAATTCCACTGTGTCGGCACATTGCATATCAAGCTGTTAAATGGCATGCACAAAGACCTCTGTATCGATGCAGTCGATGACCTGAGGAGCGTGAATGGTGGGAAATGAGCACACAGCTTCTATGCTTTCTGTAGCAGCTTACCCAGGTCAGGATAGTGGCGGAGAAAACACTACCACCAGGTTGAGGACATGATCCATGCAAGGTACATGTGTGAGCTTGCCTCGCCGTAAGCCACCACCAGGTTCGCACATTTATCGGACACGGCCTTCCCTGGATGCAAGTTCAGCGGAGACAGCCATTGATCAAACTCAGCCTGGAGAGCTTTTCACAACTCTTCAGCTGTATGACTGCGATCTCCAAGGCATATACATTTTAACACTGCCTGATTGCTGTGAGCCCTGGCTATGTAGTACGGTGGTGGTGGGGATTCGCTCTGTACTGTTGGAATGTGTGTCTCATTAAGGCAGAGGTTGAGGGCGCAGGTGGAGGTCCTAGACGAGATAAAGGAGGAGGCAGAAGCAGAGGAGGAAGTGTTAAATGTTGAGGTTTGTCCTGCAACCCTTGGGGATTCCAAGACTTGTGGAGAAGCGCCTGCTCCCACAGCCACCAGAGTCACCCAATGCCCAAACAGTGAGATGTAATGCCCTTGGCCATGCTTACTCCTTCAAGTGTCTGTGGTGAAATGCAACTCGGCAGACATAGTTTTAGTCAAGGAATGGGTGATGTTGTCTGCGACATGCTGGTATAGTGCAGGTACAGCTTTATTAGAAAAAAGTAATGGCAACTAGGCAATTGTTACAGGGGGGACTGTGACGGCCATCAGCTTTTGTAAACTGTTTGTATCTACCAGGTGGAAAGTCAGCATTTCCGTGACCAACAGATTGGAGATGGTGTAGTTCAACCTCTTAGCTTTGTCATGTGTAGGAGGAAACAATCTTTTACATGACCACAACCTTGGAACAATGGACTGGCTGCGGTGCTGAGAGAGGGTGGAGTATGGAGAACCGGACAAACCGCTGGACTGTGAGAGAGGTGCAGGCGGAGATGTTACAGTGAATTGAGAAAGTTGTGGTGTGTTTGTTCTCTGAGATCGGTAAAAAACAGCAGGCATGTCAGCTTCTGTTACAGCTGACAGCAGACTCTTAGACAGCGTGAATGGAGCAGGTAAAGAACCCGAGGCTCTGCATCTCAACAGTTGGCACGGTAACAGAACAGGAGGAAAAAGCAGCAGATGCAATTGATGGGGCAACTGATGGTTGTTGAGGTCCTCTGGTCCGTATTTTAGCACAGTGGGATTCCCAGAGTAACGCATTTTGATTGCGCATGTGGCTGAGGATACATTGCTTGTCGTGGCTGCATCACTATGTGTCTGGGATGTATGGCGCAATGTAACCTCCTCTTCTTCCTCCTAATATGACATACTTAGCTGTGTGCCTTTATATTCATGCCAACTGGGATCTAACACCTCATCATCATCCTCTGTGTTATCACATTCCTTCTCCTTGGAGTAGCCCTCCTCCTCTTCCAGCCCTGACAGCACAGTGCAGTCCGTGTGAGCCTCAGATATCGGAGTCTCATTAGGATCACCTCCCCCTGAGGGTTAATATCTGATATCAATGGTCAAGATCCTGCTCAGACCCTACTTCTTCCTGCCCTGGATCCAAGCTTAAAAATATTTTGTTCATCTCCCTAAGCTACTATATTTATTTGAGACTCTCCCCATTGTGGTCCCTCCTGGAGACCTGAAGGGTATTCAGTCTTCTATAATCCACTTTATCTGGGCCCATAAAAGGCACAGGATCAAAAACCAAATTATGTTAGATAGCAGAGATAGAGGAGGTTTGGGTGTTCCAGATATTACCAAATATTATTGGGCAACTCATTTGAGATGTATCCCAGCCTGGTCTGCACCTAGAGCATTCTCTAGGTGGATGGAGATTGAGAAGTTGTGGATGGCTCCAATCCACCCCAACTCTTATATATGGGCAACTACCTCAAATAAACTCAACTCACACATGTTGGGACCAATAGCTTTCACTAAGAGGATTTGGAATACCTGTATGAAAAAATTCCCACTGATGTCAAAATGCTCTCCACTAACCTCCTTTTTGTTTAATCCCAAACTACCAGACAGCTTTAGGGGGAACTTGATTAAGTTGTGGTTTGATAAGCGACTTTTTTGTTTTGCTGATATAGTTGATAGTCACTCTAGATCCTTGTTACCTTTTGATAAGATACAATCGGGCTTCGACTTACCTTCAAACTCTTTCTATCGGTATTTACAGATTAGGCATTATATGCAGTCTCTTTACTCTTCCTTAGTAGTTGTCACGCTTGCGCCTTAGCTGAATGGCGCGAGCCGGGGGGTTGTGGCCCCACTGTGCCACAAACCAGACTACCCTGGAAGGGGCGTGACTACGACAGCTACCTCGGTCTTCACTGCAGCCTCTGATGGTGAGGTCAGGCTTGTGCGGCAGGTAGCTGTCGGGTGCTACTCCAGGGTGGTGTCTGGCTGTGGCTGCTGATCCCACTCGGGGACAAGTCACTTGGACAAGTGTGACTAACAGGCACGCTGAGACACTGGGCAAGCAGGCACAGCTTGGTACACTGGCAGGCAGGCACGGCTTGGAGACACTGGGCAAGCGGGCACGGCTTGGAGACACTGGGCAAGCGGGCGCGGCTTGGAGACACTGGGCAGGTAGGTGATGGCTTGAGACACAGGGCAAGCAGGAGGGGTATATGAGAGAACAGGTTTGGACCTGTTCACACAGGAGGGGCAGGTAGGCGGAGCCGCAGGAGTGCGGAGATAGAGCTGCAAGGCTGCAGATGCACAGACAGAGCTGCAAGGGTGCAGATTCACAGACAGAGCTGTAAGGGTGCAGATTCACAGACAGAGCTGCAAGGGTGCAGATTCACAGACAGAGCTGCAAGGGTGCAGATTCACAGACAGAGCTGCAAGGGTGCAGATTCACAGACAGAGCTGCAAGGGTGCAGATTCACAGACAGAGCTGCAAGGGTGCAGATTCACAGATAGAGCTGCAAGGGTGCAGATTCATAGATAGAGCTGCAAGGGTGCAGATTCACAGACAGAGCTGCAAGGGTGCAGATGCACAGATAGGGAGGACACAAGGAAAGACACAGCAGGGAAGGAAGCCACAGACAAGGAGAAAGGGAGATTAAGGTAGGACAGAGTACAGACAAGGTACTGGGACCAAGACTCAAGGGCCAGGATATTCAGCCTCCTGGCAGGCAGACAAGGTACTAGGCAAGACTAGGAGTAATCCTCCAGAGAAGGAGATACACCGAACAGGGCCTGGCTAGCTCAGCAGCAAGTTGCTAACTGAGTATAGACATTGCACAGGCAAAGGTCAGTGGGTGTGGGGAAACTAAATAGTCAAGGGCTCTAGGTGATTGGTAAGGGACATATTACAGAGGTGCACCCTGACTGCATAAGAACCAGAGAGTTCAGGCACGGCCCCCCTATACACACAGTAAGGAAATATGGAGTGCAGAGGCACAGGACTGGCAACAGACAGAATTCACAGCATGGCTTGAAGCAGAAAGTAAGTTGGTGTGCGGGGGATGGGAGGCCATGCAGTGATGCCAGCAGGGTTATTACAGTACCCCCCTTTACGGCCCCTCTTCCTCAAGCCTGCCAGAATGACCAGAAGAAGGAGTACAGGACCACACACAGTCCAGGTTGACACGACATCCTTCAGGTAGGGTGGAATATGTGTGCCATCTGGAATCACCGAGTGCCAAGTTTCTTGGTGCCCAACAGTTTCCAACACAGAGGGTACAATGACTTCTTCCTCCTGATTGGCAGAAGGCAGGGACCTGGAAGCTTCAGGCTTGACCCCTACATCAGCCGGCCAGCTAGAAACAGAAGACACCTTCACTGAGTCCAACTTCAGCCCGACATGCCAGAAAAATTGGACCTCCTCCTCCCGGTTGGTGAGAAACGGAGATACGTAGGTCACTGTTCCAACCTCTTCACCCACCTGCCAAATGGAAGCTGGAGGCATACATACAGGGAGCCACTTCAGCCTGTTACCCTGAAAAAACTGGACCACATCTTCCTGGTTAGAGGATGAGTGAAGCTCTGTCTTGGGACCTTCACCCCTAGGCCACAGGGGAGCTGAAGGCATGCACTCTGGATCCATCTTCAGCCCTTTATCCTGGGGAAGACAATCAAGAGGCAGGGGTGCTCTTGGGAGCAGAACACTGGTATAGTCACTGGGGATGTGTGAGGAGACTGAGACCGCCTTCCCCTCTTCAGAGGCATTCTCACACCTTGACTCGGCGACTAGCAAACCAGGCGAAGAAGATGACCTTGCTGACTGAATGCGACGCAAGGGAACCAGACACCTCTTGTCCCTTGGTTGTTTCAAGTGTGGTACCTTGCTGGGTCTCCAAAACATAAATGGGCATCAGGATCTCTGGTTCAGAAAGACCCATGGGCATACCAGACAGCCAATGGAAGACGAACTTCTTCGTGTACAAAGCTCTGACCTGGAGCTGTAGTGGTCCTTGCAGGACTAGACTGTTCTCAAAGAGGGCTCGGCTACCTTTAGACGATGCCCACGCCGGGTTCTGGAGCTGAAGAATGGAGATCACACACCGACTCTGTATGGCTGGTGGCTCAAACACCCCAAAGCTCCCAGAGGGCAACAAAACAGTCATAGGCTTTAATGGAGAGGGAGGACTCTCACCAGGGGCAGCCTCTCCTACTGGCCCAGGGTTCTGGAGTACGGGCTTCACAGGGCAGAGGCCAGATTCCGGCTGCAATTTGGCCCGCTTCTTCTTTTTAGACCTCTTGGATCTTGCACGGGAGGCCGCATCGGCAGACTGTGGAACAGGTGATGGCTGGACAGTCATAGGTGGTTGAGACGATTCACCCACAAGTTCCTCTTGTCTCTGGAAGCTTGGAGGGGAAGACTTTTCAAGAGCAGCTGGACGAGGCATGTCGAACACTTTACGGAAGGCCACCAGAAAGGCCCCCAGGCTCATGATGACAGGGTCCCCTGCTTCCCAAAGGGGACAGATCCACATCAAGGCATCACCAGCTAGGTAGGACATGATGTATCCCACCTTGACCCGATCAGAGGGTAAACAAGCTGCATTCTGCAGGATGTAGTGCAGGCACTTCTTCAGGAACCCCTGGCACTCTTTAGGGTCCCCATAGAACCTAGGCGGGTCTGCTGGGTCATGCTCTTCATAGGCCAGGAGCTGATTGTAGAGAGCATTGGAGACGATGATTGGTTCAGAGGTCTCCATAATCGGAACCACGCAGGACGGAACAAATTCCTCTGGTTGCTCATACTGGCAGGGAGAGTTCATCATTCTCTGCGAGTGGAAGGACATGGGACTCAGCAGGGACCAGGGCATGTGCAAGCTGTCACACTCGCGCCTTGGCTGAATGGCGCAAGCCGGGGGGTTGTGGCCCCACTGCGGCACAAACCAGACTACCCTGAAAGGGGCGTGACTACGACAGCTACCTCGGTCTTCACTGGAGCCTCTGATGGTGAGGTCAGGCTTGTGCGGCAGGTAGCTGTCGGGTGCCACTCCAGGGTGGTGTCTGGCTGTGGCTGCTGATCCCACTCGGGGACAAGTCACTTGGACAGGTGTGACTAACAGGCAGGCTGAGACACTGGGTAAGCAGGCACAGCTTGGTACACTGGCAGGCAGGCACGGCTTGGAGACACTGGACAAGCGGGCACGGCTTGGAGACACTGGGCAAGCGGGAACGGCTTGGAGACACTGGGCAAGCGGGCACGGCTTGGAGACACTGGGCAGGTAGCTGACGGCTTGAGACACAGGGCAAGCAGGAGTGGTATATGAGAGAACAGGTTTGGACCTGTTCACACAGGAGGTGCAGGTAGGCGGAGCCGCAGGAGTGCGGAGTAGGCTAGGCGGCAAGGGAGCCGGGCAGCAAGGGACTGGGCAGGCCGAGCGGCTAGAGAGGCGTGCAGGCAGAGCTTTAAGGGTGCAAATGCACAGTCAGAGCTGCAAGGGTGCAGATGCACAGACAGAGCTGCAAGGGTGCAGATGCACAGACAGAGCTGCAAAGGTGCAGATTCACAGACAGAGCTGCAAGGGTGCAGATTCACAGACAGAGCTGCAAGGGTGCAGATTCCCAGCCAGAGCTGCAAGGGTGCAGATTCCCAGACATAGCTGCAAGGGTGCAGATTCACAGATAGAGCTGTAAGGGTGCAGATTCAAAGATAGAGCTGCAAGGGTGCAGATTCACAGATAGAGCTGCAAGGGTGCAAATTCACAGATAGAGCTGCAAGGGTGCAGATTCACAGATAGAGCTGCAAGGGTGCAGATGCACAGACAGGGAGACACAAGGAAAGACACAGCAGGGAAGGAAGCCACGGACAAGGAGAAAAGGAGATTAAGGTAGGACAGAGTACAGACAAGGTACTGGGACCAAGACTCAAGGGCCAGAATATTCAGCCTCCTGGCAGGCAGACAAGGTACTAGGCAAGACTTGGAGTAATCCTCCAGAGAAGGAGATACACCGAACAGGGCCTGGCTAGCTCAGCAGCAAGTTGCTAACTGAGTATAGACATTGCACAGGCAAAGGTCAGTGGGTGTGGGGAAACTAAATAGTCAAGGGCTCTAGGTGATTGGTAAGGGACATATTACAGAGGTGCACCCTGACTGCATAAGAACCAGAGAGTTCAGGCGCGGCCCCCCTATACACACAGTAAGGAAACATGGAGAGCAGAGGCACAGGACTGGCAACAGACAGAAATCACAGCATGGCTTGAAGTAGAAAGTAAGTTGGTGTGCGGGGGATGGGAGGCCATGCAGTGATGCCAGCAGGGTTGTTACAGTACCCCCCTTTACGGCCCCTCTTCCTCAAGCCTGCCAGAATGACCAGAAGAAGGAGTACGGGACCACACACAGTCCAGGTTGACATGACCTCCTTCAGGTAGGGTGGAATATGTGTGCCATCTGGAATCACCGAGTGCCAAGTTTCTTGGTGCCCAACAGTTTCCAACACAGAGGGTACAAGGACTTCTTCCTCCTGATTGGCAGAAGGCAGGGACCTGGAAGCTTCAGGCTTGACCCCTACATCAGCCGGCCAGCTAGAAACAGAAGACACCTTCACTGAGTCCAACTTCAGCCCGACATGCCAGAAAAATTGGACCTCCTCCTCCCGGTTGGTGAGAAACGGAGATACGTAGGTCACTGTTCCAACCTCTTCACCCACCTGCCAAATGGAAGCTGGAGGCATACATACAGGGAGCCACTTCAGCCTGTTACCCTGAAAAAACTGGACCACATCTTCCTGGTTAGAGGATGAGTGAAGCTCTGTCTTGGGACCTTCACCCCTAGGCCACAGGGGAGCTGAAGGCATACACTCTGGATCCATCTTCAGCCCTTTATCCTGGGGAAGACAATCAAGAGGCAGGGGTGCTCTTGGGAGCAGAACACTGGTATAGTCACTGGGGATGTGTGAGGAGACTGAGACCGCCTCCCCCTCTTCAGAGGCATCCTCACACCTTGACTCGGCGACTAGCAAACCAGGCGAAGAAGATGACCTTGCTGACTGAATGCGACGCAAGGGAACCAGACACCTCTTGTCCCTTGGTTGTTTCAAATGTGGTACCTTGCTGGGTCTCCAAACTTAAATGGGCATCAGGATCTCTGGTTCAGAAAGACCCATGGGCATACCAGACAGCCAATGGAAGACGAACTTCTTCGTGTACAAAGCTCCGACCTGGAGCTGTAGTTGTCCTTGCAGGACTAGACTGTTCGCAAAGAGGGCTCGGCTACCTTTAGACGATGCCCATGCCGGGTTCTGGAGCTGAAGAATGGAGATCACACACCGACTCTGTATGGCTGGTGGCTCAAACACCCCAAAGCTCCCAGAAGGCAACAAAACAGTCATAGGCTTTAATGGAGAGGGAGGACTCTCGCCAGGGGCAGCCTCTCCTACTGGCCCAGGGTTCTGGAGTACGGGCTTCACAGGGCAGAGGCCAGATTCCGGCTGCAACTTGGCCCGCTTCTTCTTTTTAGACCTCTTGGATCTTGCACGGGAGGCCGCATCGGCAGACTGTGGAACAGGTGATGGCTGGACAGTCATAGGTGGTTGAGACGATTCACCCACAAGTTCCTCTTGTCTCTGGAAGCTTGGAGGGGAAGACTTTTCAAGAGCAGCTGGACGAGGCATGTCGAACACTTTACGGAAGGCCACCAGAAAGGCCCCCAGGCTCATGATGACAGGGTCCCCTGCTTCCCAAAGGGGACAGATCCACATCAAGGCATCACCAGCTAGGTAGGACATGATGTATCCCACCTTGACTCGATCAGAGGGGAAACAAGCTGCATTCTGCAGGATGTAGTGCAGGCACTTCTTCAGGAACCCTTGGCACTCTTTAGGGTCCCCATAGAACCTAGGCGGGTCTGCTGGGTCATGCTCTTCATAGGCCAGGAGCTGATTGTAGAGATCATTGGAGACGATGATTGGTTCAGAGGTCTCCACAATCGGAACCACGCAGGACGGAACAAATTCCTCTGGTTGCTCATACTGGCAGGGAGAGTTCATCATGGTCTGCGAGCGGAAGGACATGGGACTCAGCGGGGACCAGGGCCTGTGCAAGCTGTCACACTCGCGCCTTGGCTGAATGGCGCAAGCCGGGGGGTTGTGGCCCCACTGTGCCACAAACCAGACTACCCTGGAAGGGGCGTGACTACGACAGCTACCTCGGTCTTCACTGGAGCCTCTGATGGTGAGGTCAGGCTTGTGCGGCAGGTAGCTGTCGGGTGCCACTCCAGGGTGGTGTCTGGCTGTGGCTGCTGATCCCACTCGGGGACAAGTCACTTGGACAAGTGTGACTAACAGGCACGCTGAGACACTGGGCAAGCAGGCACAGCTTGGTACACTGGCAGGCAGGCACGGCTTGGAGACACTGGGCAAGCGGGAACGGCTTGGAGACACTGGGCAAGCGGGCACGGCTTGGAGACACTGGGCAGGTAGGTGACGGCTCGAGACACAGGGCAAGCAGGAGTGGTATATGAGAGAACAGGTTTGGACCTGTTCACACAGGAGGTGCAGGTAGGCGGAGCCGCAGGAGTGCGGAGTAGGCTAGGCGGCAAGGGAGCCGGGTAGCAAGGGACTGGACAGGCCGAGCGGCTAGAGAGCCGTGCAGGCAGAGCTGCAAGGGTGCAGATGCACAGACAGAGCTGCAAGGGTGCAGATGCACAGACAGAGCTGCAAGTGTGCAGATTCTCAGACAGAGCTGCAAGGGTGCGGATTCACAGACAGAGCTGCAAGGTTGCAGATTCCCAGCCAGAGCTGCAAGGGTGCAGATTCCCAGACAGAGCTGCAAGGGTGCAGATTCACAGACAGAGCTGCAAGGGTGCAGATTCACAGACAGAGCTGCAAGGGTGCAGATTCACAGATAGAGCTGCAAGGGTGCAGATTCAAAGATAGAGCTGCAAGAGTGCAGATTCACAGATAGAGCTGCAAGGGTGCAAATTCACAGATAGAGCTGCAAGGGTGCAGATTCACAGATAGAGCTGCAAGGGTGCAGATACACAGACAGGGAGACACAAGGAAAGACAGCAGGGAAGGAAGCCACGGACAAGGAGAAAGGGAGATTAAGGTAGGACAGAGTACAGACAAGGTACTGGGACCAAGACTCAAGGGCCAGGATATTCAGCCTCCTGGCAGGCAGACAAGGTACTAGGCAAGACTAGGAGTAATCCTCCAGAGAAGGAGATACACCGAACAGGGCCTGGCTAGCTCAGCAGCAAGTTGCTAACTGAGTATAGACATTGCACAGGCAAAGGTCAGTGGGTGTGGCGAAACTAAATAGTCAAGGGCTCTAGGTGATTGGTAAGGGACATATTACAGAGGTGCACCCTGACTGCATAAGAACCAGAGAGTTCAGGCGCGGCCCCCCTATACACACAGTAAGGAAACATGGAGAGCAGAGGCACAGGACTGGCAACAGACAGAAATCACAGCATGGCTTGAAGCTGAAAGTAAGTTGGTGTGCGGGGGATGGGAGGCCATGCAGTGATGCCAGCAGGGTTGTTACAGTACCCCCCTTTACAGCCCCTCTTCCTCAAGCCTGCCAGAATGACCAGAAGAAGGAGTACGGGACCACACACAGTCCAGGTTGACACGACCTCCTTCAGGTAGGGTGGAATATGTGTGCCATCTGGAATCACCGAGTGCCAAGTTTCTTGGTGCCCAACAGTTTCCAACACAGAGGGTACAATGACTTCTTCCTCCTGATTGGCAGAAGGCAGGGACCTGGAAGCTTCAGGCTTGACCCCTACATCAGCCGGCCAGCTAGAAACAGAAGACACCTTCACTGAGTCCAACTTCAGCCCGACATGCCAGAAAAATTGGACCTCCTCCTCCCGGTTGGTGAGAAACGGAGATACGTAGGTCACTGTTCCAACCTCTTCACCCACCTGCCAAATGGAAGCTGGAGGCATACATACAGGGAGCCACTTCAGCCTGTTACCCTGAAAAAACTGGACCACATCTTCCTGGTTAGAGGATGAGTGAAGCTCTGTCTTGGGACCTTCACCCCTAGGCCACAGGGGAGCTGATGGCATACACTCTGGATCCATCTTCAGCCCTTTATCCTGGGGAAGACAATCAAGAGGCAGGGGTGCTCTTGGGAGCAGACCACTGGTATAGTCACTGGGGATGTGTGAGGAGACTGAGACCGCCTCCCCCTCTTCAGAGGCATCCTCACACCTTGACTCGGCGACTAGCATACCAGGCGGAGAAGATGACCTTGCTGACTGAATGCGACGCAAGGGAACCAGACACCTCTTGTCCCTTGGTTGTTTCAAGTGTGGTACCTTGCTGGTTCTCCAAAACATAAAAGGGCATCAGGATCTCTGGTTCAGAAAGACCCATGGGCATACCAGACAGCCAATGGAAGACGAACTTCTTCATGTACAAAGCTCCGACCTGGAGCTGTAGTTGTCCTTGCAGGACTAGACTGTTCTCAAAGAGGGCTCGGCTACCTTTAGACGATGCCCACGCCGGGTTCTGGAGCTGAAGAATGGAGATCACACACCGACTCTGTATGGCTGGTGGCTCAAACACCCCAAAGCTCCCAGAGGGCAACAAAACAGTCATAGGCTTTAATGGAGAGGGAGGACTCGCACCAGGGGCAGCCTCTCCTACTGGCCCAGGGTTCTGGAGTACGGGCTTCACAGGGCAGAGGCCAGATTCCGGCTGCAATTTGGCCCGCTTCTTCTTTTTAGACCTCTTGGATCTTGCACGGGAGGCCGCATCGGCAGACTGTGGAACAGGTGATGGCTGGACAGTCATAGGTGGTTGAGACGATTCACCCACAAGTTCCTCTTGTCTCTGGAAGATTGGAGGGGAAGACTTTTCAAGAGCAGCTGGACGAGGCATGTCGAACACTTTACGGAAGGCCACCAGAAAGGCCCCCAGGCTCATGATGACAGGGTCCCCTGCTTCCCAAAGGGGACAGATCCACATCAAGGCATCACCAGCTAGGTAGGACATGATGTATCCCACCTTGACCCGATCAGAGGGGAAACAAGCTGCATTCTGCAGGATGTAGTGCAGGCACTTCTTCAGGAACCCTTGGCACTCTTTAGGGTCCCCATAGAACCTAGGCGGGTCTGCTGGGTCATGCTCTTCATAGGCCAGGAGCTGATTGTAGAGAGCATTGGAGACGATGATTGGTTCAGAGGTCTCCATAATCGGAACCACGCAGGACGGAACAAATTCCTCTGGTTGCTCATACTGGCAGGGAGAGTTCATCATGCTCTGCGAGCGGAAGGACATGGGACTCAGCGGGGACCAGGGCCTGTGCAAGCTGTCACACTCACGCCTTGGCTGAATGGCGCAAGCCGGGGGGTTGTGGCCCCACTGTGCCACAAACCAGACTACCCTGGAAGGGGCGTGACTACGACAGCTACCTCGGTCTTCACTGGAGCCTCTGATGGTGAGGTCAGGCTTGTGCGGCAGGTAGCTGTCGGGTGCCACTCCAGGGTGGTGTCTGGCTGTGGCTGCTGATCCCACTCGAGGACAAGTCACTTGGACAGGTGTGACTAACAGGCAGGCTGAGACACTGGGCAAGCAGGCACAGCTTGGTACACTGGCAGGCAGGCACGGCTTGGAGACACTGGACAAGCGGGCACGGCTTGGAGACACTGGGCAAGCGGGCACGGCTTGGAGACACTGGGCAAGCGGGCACGGCTTGGAGACACTGGGCAGGTAGCTGACGGCTTGAGACACAGGGCAAGCAGGAGTGGTATATGAGAGAACAAGTTTGGACCTGTTCACACAGGAGGTGCAGGTAGGCGGAGCCGCAGGAGTGCGGAGTAGGCTAGGCGGCAAGGGAGCCGGGCAGAAAGGGACTGGGCAGGCCGAGCGGCTAGAGAGGCGTGCAGGCAGAGCTTTAAGGGTGCAGATGCACAGTCAGAGCTGGAAGGGTGCAGATGCACAGACAGAGCTGCAAGGGTGCAGATGCACAGACAGAGCTGCAAGGGTGCAGATTCACAGGCAGAGCTGCAAGGGTGCAGATTCACAGACAGAGCTGCAAGGGTGCAGATTCCCAGCCAGAGCTGCAAGGGTGAAGATTCCCAGACAGAGCTGCAAGGGTGCAGATTCACAGACAGAGCTGTAAGGGTGCAGATTCACAGACAGAGCTGCAAGGGTGCAGATTCACAGATAGAGCTGCAAGGGTGCAAATTCACAGATAGAGCTGCAAGGGTGCAGATTCATAGATAGAGCTGCAAGGGTGCAGATGCACAGACAGGGAGACACAAGGAAAGACACAGCAGGGAAGGAAGCCACGGACAAGGAGAAAAGAAGATTAAGGTAGGACAGAGTACAGACAAGGTACTGGGACCAATACTCAAGGGCCAGGATATTCAGCCTCCTGGCAGGCAGACAAGGTACTAGGCAAGACTAGGAGTAATCCTCCAGAGAAGGAGATACACCGAACAGGGCCTGGCTAGCTCAGCAGCAAGTTGCTAACTGAGTATAGACATTGCACAGGCAAAGGTCAGTGGGTGTGGCGAAACTAAATAGTCAAGGGCTCTAGGTGATTGGTAAGGGACATATTACAGAGGTGCACCCTGACTGCATAAGAACCAGAGAGTTCAGGCGCGGCTCCCCTATACACACAGTAAGGAAACATGGAGAGCAGAGGCACAGGACTGGCAACAGACAGAAATCACAGCATGGCTTGAAGCAGAAAGTAAGTTGGTGTGCGGGGGATGGGAGGCCATGCAGTGATGCCAGCAGGGTTGTTACTGTACCCCCCTTTACGGCCCCTCTTCCTCAAGCCTGCCAGAATGACCAGAAGAAGGAGTATGGGACCACACACAGTCCAGGTTGACACGACCTCCTTCAGGTAGGGTGGAATATGTGTGCCATCTGGAATTACCGAGTGCCAAGTTTCTTGGTGCCCAACAGTTTCCAACACAGAGGGTACAAGGACTTCTTCCTCCTGATTGGCAGAAGGCAGGGACCTGGAAGCTTCAGGCTTGACCCCTACATCAGCCGGCCAGCTAGAAACAGAAGACACCTTCACTGAGTCCAACTTCAGCCCGACATGCCAGAAAAATTGGACCTCCTCCCGGTTGGTGAGAAACAGAGATACGTAGGTCACTGTTCCAACCTCTTCACCCACCTGCCAAATGGAAGCTGGAGGCATACATACAGGGAGCCACTTCAGCCTGTTACCCTGAAAAAACTGGACCACATCTTCCTGGTTAGAGGATGAGTGAAGCTCTGTCTTGGGACCTTCACCCCTAGGCCACAGGGGTGCTGAAGGCATACACACTGGATCCATCTTCAGCCCTTTATCCTGGGGAAGACAATCAAGAGGCAGGGGTGCTCTTGGGAGCAGAACACTGGTATAGTCACTGGGGATGTGTGAGGAGACTGAGACCGCCTCCCCCTCTTCAGAGGCATCCTCACACCTTGACTCGGCGACTAGCAAACCAGGCGAAGAAGATGACCTTGCTGACTGAATGCGACGCAAGGGAACCAGACACCTCTTGTCCCTTGGTTGTTTCAAGTGTGGTACCTTGCTGGGTCTCCAAACATAAATGGGCATCAGGATCTCTGGTTCAGAAAGACCCATGGGCATACCAGACAGCCAATGGAAGACGAACTTCTTCGTGTACAAAGCTCCGACCTGGAGCTGTAGTTGTCCTTGCAGGACTAGACTGTTCTCAAAGAGGGCTCGGCTACCTTTACACGATGCCCATGCCGGGTTCTGGAGCTGAAGAATGGAGATCACACACCGACTCTCTATGGCTGGTGGCTCAAACACCCCAAAGCTCCCAGAAGGCAACAAAACAGTCATAGGCTTTAATGGAGAGGGAGGACTCTCGCCAGGGGCAGCTTCTCCTACTGGCCCAGGGTTCTGGAGGACGGGCTTCACAGGGCAGAGGCCAGATTCCGGCTGCAACTTGGCCCACTTCTTCTTTTTAGACCTCTTGGATCTTGCACGGGAGGCCGCATCGGCAGACTGTGGAACAGGTGATGGCTGGACAGTCATAGGTGGTTGAGACGATTCACCCACAAGTTCCTCTTGTCTCTGGAAGCTTGGAGGGGAAGACTTTTCAAGAGCAGCTGGACGAGGCATGTCGAACACTTTACGGAAGGCCACCAGAAAGGCCCCCAGGCTCATGATGACAGGGTCCCCTGCTTCCCAAAGGGGACAGAGCCACATCAAGGCATCACCAGCTAGGTAGGACATGATGTATCCCACCTTGACCCGATCAGAGGGGAAACAAGCTGCATTCTGCAGGATGTAGTGCAGGCACTTCTTCAGGAACCCTTGGCACTCTTTAGGGTCCCCATAGAACCTAGGCGGGTCTGCTGGGTCGTGCTCTTCATAGGCCAGGAGCTGATTGTAGAGATCATTGGAGACGATGATTGGTTCAGAGGTCTCCACAATCGGAACCACGCAGGACGGAACAAATTCCTCTGGTTGCTCATACTGGCAGGGAGAGTTCATCATGCTCTGCGAGTGGAAGGACATGGGACTCAGCGGGGACCAGGGCCTGTGCAAGCTGTCACGCTCGCGCCTTGGCTGAATGGGGCAAGCCGGGGGGTTGTGGCCCCACTGTGCCACAAACCAGACTACCCTGGAAGGGGCGTGACTACGACAGCTACCTCGGTCTTCACTGGAGCCTCTGATGGTGAGGTCAGGCTTGTGCAGCAGGTAGCTGTCGGGTGCCACTCCAGGGTGGTGTCTGACTGTGGCTGCTGATCCCACTCGGGGACAAGTCACTTGGACAGGTGTGACTAACAGGCACGCTGAGACACTGGGCAAGCAGGCACAGCTTGGTACACTGGCAGGCAGGCACGGCTTGGAGACACTGGGCAAGCGGGCACGGCTTGGAGACACTGGGCAAGCGGGCACGGCTTGGAGACACTGGGCAGGTAGGTGACGGCTTGAGACACAGGGCAAGCAGGAGTGGTATATGAGAGAACAGGTTTGGACCTGTTCACACAGGAGGTGCAGGTAGGCGGAGCCGCAGGAGTGCGGAGTAGGCTAGGCGGCAAGGGAGCCGGGTAGCAAGGGACTGGGCAGGCTGAGCGGCTAGAGAGCCGTGCAGGCAGAGCTGCAAGGGTGCAGATGCACAGACAGAGCTGCAAGGGTGCAGATGCACAGACAGAGCTGCAAGGGTGCAGATGCACAGGCAGAGCTGCAAGGGTGCAAATGCACAGACAGAGCTACAAGGGTGCAGATTCACAGACAGAGCTGCAAGGGTGCGGATTCACAGACAGAGCTGCAAGGTTGCAGATTCCCAGCCAGAGCTGCAAGGGTGCAGATTCCCAGACAGAGCTGCAAGGGTGCAGATTCACAGACAGAGCTGCAAGGGTGCAGATTCACAGACAGAGCTGCAAGGGTGCAGATTCACAGATAGAGCTGCAAGGGTGCAGATTCACAGATAGAGCTGCAAGGGTGCAGATGCACAGACAGGGAGACACAAGGAAAGACACAGCAGGGAAGGAAGCCACGGACAAGGAGAAAGGGAGATTAAGGTAGGACAGAGTACAGACAAGGTACTGGGACCAAGACTCAAGGGCCAGGATAATCAGCCTCCTGGCAGGCAGACAAGGTACTAGGCAAGGCTAGGAGTAATCCTCCAGAGAAGGAGATATACCGAACAGGGCCTGGCTAGCTCAGCAGCAAGTTGCTAACTGAGTATAGACATTGCACAGGCAGAGGTCAGTGGGTGTGGCGAAACTAAATAGTCAAGGGCTCTAGGTGATTGGTAAGGGACATATTACAGAGGTGCACCCTGACTGCATAAGAACCAGAGAGTTCAGGCGCGGCCCCCCTATACACACAGTAAGGAAACATGGAGAGCAGAGGCACAGGACTGACAACAGACAGAATTCACAGCATGGCTTGAAGCAGAAAGTAAGTTGGTGTGCGGGGGATGGGAGGCCATGCAGTGATGCCAGCAGGGTTGTTACAGTAGTCTCCAAACTAACCTGCTTTGAGAGACTCTGCAGGGCAGGAGTATCGACCAAGGGTCTTATATCTGATATCTATAGGATTTTATTAGACCCGTATCCGGAGGAGTCTCCAAGACACTCCAATATGGACAGGTGGAAGTGTTTTTTGGGGAATCTCTTTCTCCGGGTGTGTGGCAGGAAGTCTGGAGGAGGGCAACTAAGACTTCCACTTGTTATACGTATAAGGAAAACCAGTTTAAATTACTTATGTTTTGGTATCATTCTCCTTCGTTATTGCATAAATTTAATCCTAATATATCTGGGCAATGTTGGAGATGCGTTTCTGATGATGGAGACCTAACCCATATTTTTTGGACTTGTTCACTTATGCAAGGGTTTTGGAGTAGGGTCAAATCTTTAATCTTCGAAGTTACAGGTCTTCATATTCCATTAGACCCTAAATTCTACTTGCTCAATATCCCCCCATTCCAGATTGGAAGTAGGATTCAGCAGATTCTTTTACATCTGACCACAGCCGCAAGATGTTTAATAGCAAGGAAGTGGAGGCTGGCTTATCCCCCGTCACTTAACGAGTTGCATTCCCGCATACAGGGCATACGAAGTATGGAACATCTCACTGCTTTAATAAATAATACGTTTGAAAGTTTTGAAGCAACGTGGAATCTGTGGGATGTATACTGGGCTCGGAAGGCTTAGTATCGATATTTACTCAGCAAAATGTGCCATCTTTCCCTGGGATCTTTCCTCCTTCCCTCCCTCGTGTTTCACTGTCTTGTCAATTATATTTGTCTCTATTATGTTTGTTAACTGTTTTGCATTGAATGATTACATGCATTGTATCTTGATGTGTTATCATTCGGTAAATTTCTATTGGAAAATCAATAAATATCCAGTTATATAAAAAAATATATATTTTGTTCATCGGTGCAGATTTCCTCTTCTTGACTCTGTGAAGCTTTTGAGTACACTTCTGATAACCATGGCAAAGAATGTGTGAACAGCTCTTCAGACTCACCCATCTGTGGTTCCGTACAGTCAGTTGTACAGTTGGAGAGTTGGGACGATGGAGGAAGCAAGGGTAATTTGGGGGTCATCACTATGGACTGTACTGGGTGGGATGTTGAGGTGGAGTAAGAGGAGGAGAGGCCACTTGAAGCTGCGCTTGCCATCCACTCGAGCACATCCTTTTTCTGGGCCTCATCAACAAGACGTACCGCTGTGCATCTGACCAAGAAAGGTAGAGTAGCCCATCCAGTAGCATAAATTGTCAGTTGTCTTTGAATAGGACATGACGTTGTTGGTTCACTAGTGCTTCACAAACATTACCACCTACCCTTGAACACCAAGCCTAATTCCGCTTCTGCCATGGCATCACTTTTTCCCAGTCATGTTGCTCAGATAGTGTGTTAGGAGCACACTATTAGCAAAAAAAAATTGATTTTTAACTGCAACAGCTTAGCAAACAGCTGAATTTCAGCGGCAGTAAATTACAAGGTGAAATATGGCGTGCTGAATCGCGTTATTCACAGAAGAAATAATTGTTTAAATGTGAATGAGGCCTGTATGACAAAGAAGATAGGCTGCAAACAATTTGAAAGTGAAATGTCCCCTACTGTATGACGATAGTAACAGAAGAATTTTTTGGTGGCCTCTGGATCAGGCCTCTAGAACACACTAGATTCTACAAACAATTTGAAAGTCAGATTTCCCCTACTGTATGACATCAGTAACCGAAGAATTATTTGGTGGCCTCTGGAACAGGTCTTTAAAACACACTAGATGCTACAAACTATTGGAAAGTCAGATGTCCCCTACTGTATGACGTTACTAACAGAATAATTTTTGGGGAGCCTCTGGAACAGGCCTCTATAACACACTAGATGCTGCAAACAATTTATAAGTCAGACGTCCACTACTCTAGGATGTTAGTAACAGAAGAATTTTTCTGTGGCCTCTGGATCAGGCCTCTAGAACGCACTAGATGCTACAAAGAATTTGAAAATTAGATGTCACTACTGTATGACGTTAGTAACAGAAGAATTTTTGGGTTCCTATGGATCAGGCCTCTATAACACACTAGATGCTGCAAACAATTTGAAAAGTCCCCTACTGTATGATGACCTTTAGCCACAGAATTTTTTTTTTTTATGTGCGTGAAATCTGCAGACAGCTTAATTTCAACCCAACAAAATGAAAAGGGAGATACAGTAGGCTGTATAAGGTTTGCAACAGAAAAATTATATATTTTTTTAATGTGCCTTTGGTCTGCAGACTGTTTCATATCACCACAGCACTAAATGACAAGGTGGGATACAGCAGGCTGTTTCACATTTAGCTATTGAACAAAAAGATTTAGAATGCTGTACTTGTCCATGGAAAGCAATAGAAACAGTGCACAACACACTTGTAGGACATGTGCCTTGCTGGCTTTGTCTGTGGACCTCAGTAATGGACAATAAAAAAAGGCTGGAAGGTTAATTTCACAGCCACACTGGACAGTAGCTCGCTATACTATCTGATTAATAAACAACCGCCTTGCTAACTAGATAAAATATTGCTGCTAATAGTGCCAGCATCAGGAGCAGCCTCTCTGCACTGTTACAGTGTCAAAATGGCGCTAAAACAAGATGTCCGCTCTTTATATGGAGAGGGACATGTGATTTCAGCAGCCAATGACACCGTTGTGTCAGGACATTGTGGATGTTTCCTGCACCCTGATTGGCTTGCCGCAATGTGCACACACAAAGTTATGAAAAAGCAAATTACTATTTACAATAACGCTGCGCCTCTGACCACTGCAAACCCACTCCCCTCATCAAACACCTGCCAAACGCTGATGATACACAACCATTATCATTGCTAAAGTGCTGAAAATACTTTTGTGGCAACGCAAATATTTTCCTGCACTTTTTACCGAATATTACCAATTTTTTCCGATTTTACTAAATTTTACTTGAGTTTCCGATCACGAATCCGAATGTGCCATATTCGTGCCGAATTTATGTTTGGCGTTTCCGAACAAATTTGCTCATCACTCCCTCTAACAGCTTATTACTATTTATTATAATTAGCCCTAAGAATGGCTGTTATTGTACTTAAAAGAATTATAAATGTGGTTGAATCCCTGGCTAAAACGCAGCTACAATTCTGTCCCTCTTTTACCAGCACCTCTCCCTACTCTGCATATTTCCAGGGTACAGTGTGAAGAGTATATCACCACTGGTCTTATGATGACCTGATGATGATATGTGGCCAACCAATCACAGTAATGCCACAAACAAGATGGCTACAGCATTACAGGGACTGGCAGGCAATCCTTAGAAGTTCATTGGCTGTCTAAAAAGCACCAAACATGCGGGACAGCGTGTTCTTTAACTTAAACTTACAGGGTTAGTAATGGAGGCACCTGATAGACACCTCTCCATTACTATCCCCTGGACTTGATGTCAGCTGACATTACATAGCTGAGATCAACCCCAATACTATAACGCCGCATGCCACCACAAGGACAAGTGGAAAAAGCAGAGCAAAGTGCCCAAATTGGAACATCTAATAAATCTGCCTTTTCTGGGGCGGCTGCAATCTGCTATTTTTAGGCTTGGAAGCGCCTTTATTCATGGTTGTTAAAAATGGGTGGCCCCAATGCCATTTTTCATTATTCATTTAATTAATTAAAAAATGGCTTGGGGACCCGTCTATTTTTGATAACCAGCCAAGATAAAGCTCAGGGGATAAAGCAGATGAGGGCTGTTATTATCAGGCTGGAAAGGTCCATGGATATGCAGCTGTCAGCTTTACCTGTGCTGGTTATCAGGAAGAGAGGGGGCCCCATGTAATTTTTTCTTTCATTTATTGCACAGGCGCTGGCTGGTGAATATGCTCATAAGCGAGACCAGGCATATGATGATGAGAGTAGCACTCTCGTAAGCCATCACCTGTGACCAGCAATAGCCTTTTTACTGCCTGTCAAAGCTGCTGGCTCATACGCTGTCATCTGTGTGACAAAGTGGGAACCACTGTGCTCTGACTGGCAGTAACAAACTTACTAAAGTTCAAAGTCAGTGTCTCTCGTGCTCTCACACAAATGACAGCATGGGAGTTGCTGGATATTCGGGCCCCCCCATTCATTAGAGTACCATTCTGGTACCTGAACCAAACTTTTTTTAAAGTTAATCCAAACCCGATGGACCCGAACAGCCACGGTTCTGCCCATCACAAATAATGATAAACTCTGTATAGCTCTAAGGAATGTTATTGACTTATAAACAACAGGAAGAAATAATTAAACTCGGTTAATGACATTTACTTATTTTCAAAATGTTTTAGGGAACTTGTCAGTCGCATTTACCTGGCTAAACTAGATAAAAACTGCTATAACACATCAAAGCTGAGTGGGAGAGCTAGCAGTGAATATACCATAATTAGTCATTCTTGAAGCACACCCACTTGTCCTTTAATCCCTTAACAACAGCCGATATGCCTTTTAATGGTAGCAGTTAAGGGTCCTTATTCCTCAGCGGTGCATTATAGCGCCGCTGAGAAATAAGAGTATAGCGCCCCTCAACGTTGGAAAAGCTCACTGATCTTGGCTACTGAGACCCCAGAGAACATGATTCGGGTCGGTTTTTACTGTCACCAGTCTCTTGATTGCCATTATTTACCGAATAACGGTGATCGCAAAAAAAAGTCTGATTTCCCATTCTTTTCTCGCTCCTCTGATATGATCTAGCATACCAGAGGAGAGAAAAATGGGGTCCCCAGAGCCACCTCGGTACCCCAGCCATCCTCGGGCCCTTCCTTCCTGGAAGAAAATGGCGGTTTCATACGCAGTGCACCTGCCAAGATCTGCCGGCCGGTGCCCGACAACAATAGGAGATTGATCACAGTGATCAAAGTAAAAAAATAGTAAATCAAACCCACTTCTATCACCCCCTTAGTTAGGTAAAAATAATAAAATAAAAAAAGTATTTTTTTCTATTCTTTGCAGTTATAGTTAGGGTTTGGGGCAATGGTTAGGGTTGGGGTTAGAGCTAGGGTTAGGGTTGGGCTAGAGTTAGGGTTGAGGCTAGGGTTAGGGTTGAGTTTAGAGCTAGGGTTAGGGTTAGGCTAGGGATGGCTTGGGACTAGGGTTAGGGTTGGGCTTAGAGATATGGTTAGGTTAGGGCTAGGCTTAGGGTTGGGGCTAAGGTTAGAGTTGGGGCTAGGGTTAGGATTGTGTTGGGGTCAGGGGGGTTATGGTTGAGTTACGATTGTGGTGTTGGGGTTAGGGTGGTGTTGGGGTTAGGGTTCTGGTTAAGGGTTAGGGTTGGGATTAGGGTTAGGGGTGTGTTGGGGTTAGGGTTGGGGTTAGGGCTGTGTTAGGGTTGGAGTTAGAATTGTGGGGGTTTCCATTGTTTAGGTACATCAGGGGGTCTTCAAGCGTGACATGGCAACCACCATTGAGTCCAGCCAATTTTGCATTCTAAAAGTCATACAGTGCTCCCTCCCTTCTGAGCCCTGCTATGCTCCCAAACAGTGGCTTTCCCCCACATATTGGTGTACTCAGGAGAAATGTCACATCAAATTTTGTGGTCCATTTTCTCCTGCTACCCTTGTGACAATAAAAAAGTTTGGGTCTAAAGTACATTTTTTGTGAAAAAAGTAAAATGTTAATTTTTTTTCTTCCTCATCGCTTTAGTTCTCGTGAAGCACCTGAAGGGTTAATAAACTTATTGAATGTGGTTTTCAGCACCTTGAAGGTTTCAGTTTTTAGAATGGCATCACTTTGGGGTATTTTCTGTCATATTGACCCCCCCCAAACTCACTTCAAATGTGAGGTGGTCCCTAAAAAAATTGTTTTGTAAATTTTGTGGGAAAAATTAGAAATTGCTTGTCAACTTTTAACCCTTATAACATCCTAACAAACAAAAATTATGTTTTCAAAATTGTGCTGATATAAAGTAGACATGTGGGAAATGTTATTTATTAACTATTTTGTGCGACATGACTCTCTGATTTAAGGGCACAAAAAGTCATATCGAATAATAAATTTTACCACCTACATGAAGCACAATATGTCACAAAAAACAGCCTCAGAATCAGCGGGATCCATTGAAGCGTTCCAGAGCTATAACCTCATAAAGTGTCAGTGGTCAGAATTGTAAAAATTGGCTTAGTTACTAAGGTCAAAATTGGCTCTGTCACTAAGTGATTAAAAGTGCTCAGTGATAAAGAGGACCTGTTGTCAATTTGGATGCTCAATCACTCTATACTCTATAAAGAAGTTTTAATAGTGGTGTTACATACAAATTACTCTCCAAGTGTCCAGTGGGTGTTTCAACAGAAAGATTTTCAGCAAGCTCAGAGGGTACCCCTCTCATCTAAGCTTGACATCTCTGATGCATTATTCACTTTTCCCTTTACATAGATATTAATGAAGCCTAAATGGAAGAAACTGTCAGCTAGATGGCAGAATAGAGATGAGCGAAACTGGTCGGTCAAATTCATAAGTCGTCGACTTTTGCTGAAGTCGGGTTTCATGAAATGAAACCCGACCATAGCGTGAGGTCGGCCACGAGGTCGACGACCAGAGCGCCAAAGTCACGTTTCAAATGATCCTTCCAGCGCCCTTTTTCAGCCAATGATGGAGGACGCACACTGTGGGCAACGCGATGACATGGGCATCAGTCACCACCATCTTTGAGAAGGGAATTCAAGTGATTGGCTTGCTTTGTGTGGTGTCACAGGGGCTATAAAAGGGCGTTGTAACGTGGATCCATCCTGTGTGACGCGACCCACAGGCCGGTAACTGTAAACAACAAGACGCGGTACGTGAAACAGTCCTGTGTGACACGGCCCGCAGGCCGGTTAATGTAAACAACAAGACAAGGGGGAGGGACAATAGTTACAACGGTGGGCCCTGCGATAGGGAAAGGGGACGTGGAGACCTCCTGCACTCCCCTGAGTCAGTGTCCCTAACGCTCCTAACGTTCCCTATGCCGGTTCCGCACCAGGGGGCCGCTCAGGATACCTGTCACCCTAGCACACCCTACACCTATCCGTTGCTAGGGAGCTGGGTGGCGCAGGCACTGGCCCACCGCTGTACTAATACACACAAAGGGAAAACACAAACAGGGGAACACCACTTAGCTTTACTCTGTGCACTTGCTCCTGGCAACAGAGTCCACCACCAGAATGCAGCTCTCCTCCTGAAATGCTGCCACCAAGATCTGTCAGAGCTACAAGGAAATCCCCTATGACTTCTTCCACACCAGGGCTAAGACAGTGCTGCAAGGAACGTTCTCCAGCTCCTTCCTCCACCAAGGATGGTTGAAATGAATACTATCACCAACGCTGATTGCAACACCTGTGACTCTTTTGTAGCAGAGCCAGCAATCACACCTGCATTATAAACATGTGCACTTAACTAAAGGAACAGAGTGCAATGATGCTCACCACCACCGGGAGGGCAAATTTAGAACAAAAGACACCACAGTGCAATAATCCTAATGGCCACCGGGGGCAAAAACCAAACCTAAGCACAGAAAAAAAGGTTAGCTGTGCTTTATATCAGTCCTGATCCAGCATGGATCATGACAGTTCCTTCCCCTTAATGAGGGGCTTCTGGACCCTCAAGACCACTCCTCATCAGGGAACCACCTACAGCGGGGACACCCAGACCCAGAGTTCACCCCAGCAACTACCTGCACGTCAGGTTGATGACAAACAAGCCCGCTGGTATTGGCAACGTTTGTTCCGGAGGCACCACACGTCTCCGAAGCGCTGACCTTGGGAACGAGTTGTGTATGTTTGGTATGTTTGGTATAAGCTGGTATGTATATATACTGTAGGAACAGAAAAAGCGCAATAGGGTCTTATCTGGGTTGATATTGAAAGAAATAAAAGAAATTCACTCACCCTTTCCAGGAGGGATTAAGCATGTAAGATCCGTGATCAGCTTGCTGCACGTCCAAAGGTCCACTCCGTGACCGCCAAAACATCTATCTTTTTATGGAACTAATTCATGGACTTTAGTGCGCTGCTTGACAGAATACCGAATCCAGATTATGTTGAAAGATTAACCATTTATTTCCCAACGCATTTCGAAGAAGATGTTACTTCTTCCTCAGGTATGTCATCCCCTGAGGAAGAAGTAATATCTACTTCGAAACGCATTGGGAAATAAATGGTTAATCTTTCAACATAATCTGGATTCGGTATTCTGTCAAGCAGCGCACTAAAGTCCATGAATTAGTTCCATAAAAAGATTGGTATAAGCTGGTAACACTCCACAACACACTTCCACTGGATGATTTTTGGTGGCCACCCATACACGCTTGTTCACACACAGGTCCGGACCTGAATGTTTATTGCCACTCGTTCGTTTGTCACCACTTGGAGAACTCTTTCTGGGATTGACAACAGAGGCGTCCCCCTGTGTCACCACACTCACACCCCCGCACTTCACCAAGGGGTACACCACCCTCCAACCCCAACCACGACGAGGTCTGCGCCTCCCAGGGTTGGCCAATGGCGAGGGTTGAGACTTGCCTCTACTCTCCTGCAGCATATCTGCTGCTCTCACCGGAGAAAAAGGGGTCCGTTGAAGAGAGGCGGCAGAGACAGTAGTTCCTAGGCAGCAGCCCTCACACGACTGCCCCCAGCTGACCACTTCCCTTGCCCGCCAATCCATCACCTCCGGTATGCCGCCAGCCAACACCTCTGCTGACATAGTACCTTGGGAGGGCAAAATGGAGGAAATGTATACTCCCTGGTCGCCTCCCTCCAAGCGACCAGGGGAATGCGGCTTCTCAGATGGCACAGATAATTTTGCAAGCAATGGGCAAGTCTTCAGGACATGACCAGTCTGCCCACAGTAAAAACATGCCAACACCACTCCCCGAACCGTAGGCAGCTCCATACACAAACTAGCTCCTCCTACTTGCATAGGTTCGTCTGGAGACTTGGCATGAACTGGGCAGGCTCTCATAAAATGGCCAGACTTCCCACAGGAAAAGCATACCCCCCCACCACGGCGAGCCGCAGACACCCCCTTTTTTGAATCAACAACACCGGGCTGTCTGGGTTCCTCCGTCCGCACTAGTGGGTCCTCCTCCCTAGCGAGGACATCAGAGGGCACTTTTTGTATATGTCTTTCCCTGAGGCATCTATCCACCCAGATGGCAAGGGACCTGGGGGCGGCGTACTGCACCAGAGTATCCTGCAACTTTGGAGACAAACCCTGCACAAATTGACTCCTAAGTGCAGAGTCATTCCACTGAGTGTTAGTGGCCCACCTCCTAAACTCTGAGCAGTACTCCTCAGCAACCCGGGCTCCCTATTTACACCTACGGAGTCGGGATTCCGTCAGGGACGACGCCATCAGGATCCCCATACACAAGCGCTAAAACCGCAAAAAACTCGTCCACAGACACCAATGATGGAGAATCGTCCGGTAGGGAGAAGGCCCAGGATTGGGGATCCCCTTTAAGAAGGGACATAATGATTCCCATCCGTTGCTCCTCACTCCCTGATGAACGAGGGCACAGCCTGAAATACAATTTACAGGCTTGCTGGAATACCAAGAATTGATCTCTCCCTCCAGAAAATCTGTCAGGGAGGGATATCTTGGGTTCTGACTGAGCCTGTTCCTGAACCAAGCCCCCAGAGCCCACCAACAGCCGAAGCTGCCGCACCAACCCTCCGCGCAGCCCACTAATCTCATTAGTAAGGGTCTGCAGGATTTGGGCAAAGGTCTTAACTGGGTCCATGGCTCAGCAGAGAAAAAAAAGTTGTAGGTTGGTGATAATGTCACGTGGACCCGTCCTGTGTGACGCGACCCGCAGGCCGGTAACTGAAGCAACAAGACGCGGCACATGAAGCTGTCCTGTGTGACATGGCCCGCAGGCCAGTAACTGTAAACAACAAGACAAGGGGGAGGGACAACAGTTACAATGTTGGGCCCTGCGATAGGGAAAGGGGACGTGGAGACCTCCTGCACTCCCCTGAGTCAGTGTCCCTAACGCTCCTAACGTTTCCTATGCCGGTTCCACACCAGGGGGCCACTCAGGATACCTATCGCCCTAGCACACCCTACACCTATCATTTGCTAGGGAGCTGGGTGGCGCAGGCACTGGCCCCACCGCTGTACTAATACACACAAAGGGAAAACACAAACAGGGGAACACCACTTAGCTTTACTCTGTGCACTTGCTCCTGGCAACAGAGTCCACCACCAGAATGCAGCTCTCCTCCTGAATTGCTGCCACCAAGCTCTGTCAGAGCTACAAGGAAATCCCCTATGACTCCTTCCACACCAGGGCTAAGACAGTACTGCAAGGAACGTTCTCCAGCTCCTTCCTCCACCAAGGATGGTTGAAATGAATACTATCACCAACGCTGATTGCAACACCTGTGACTCTTTTATAGCAGAGCCAGCAATCACACCTGCATTATAAACATGTGCACTTAACTAAAGAAACAGAGTGCAATGACACTCACCACCACCGAGGGACAAATTTAGAACAAAAGACACCACAGTGCAATAATCCTAATGGCCACCGGGGGCAAAAACCCAACCTAAGCACAGGAAAAATAAGGTTACCTGTGCTTTATATCAGTCCTGATCCAGCATGGATCATGACAGGCGTGCACGCCGACCGCCATCTTACTTCTGCCGATCTTAGCATTAGGGAGAGGATGCAGCTGAATAAGGGAGAGCGTTAGGCAGGGAAGAAGAAAAAAAAACTGCTTCTGCTGGTAGCGATTTCCACTGTACAACACAACAGTTTGTGTGCAGTGACAGGGGAGGCTATATTTTTGTGCATCAGCTCTGTTGGTTATTAGGCTGCCTTATAAGGCTCCCTGATAGCTGCATTGCTGTTTTCACACTGCTGTGCAAACTGCTTTTTTAAAAGTAAAAATACTTTTCTTCCTCTTTTCTGCACAGTTACCAAGCGTTCATTTTTCCACACTTTTGTGTGCAGCAGTCCTGCTTATTAGGCTGCCTGCTGCCATACTTGGACTGAGAGCATCATTGTCAGCCTCCTAAAATCTCTATGGAGCTTCCAATTCTCCCCAATACTATATATACCTTGTACCTGGTCATACACCTGCCTATTTCAGCCTGTTAAAGTGAGGTGTAATCTATAGTGGGCCTGAGATAGTAGTTCAGCCTCCTAAAATCTCTAGGGAGCTTCCAATTCTCCCCAATACTATATACACCTTGTACCTGGTCATACACCTGCCTATTTCAGCCTGATAAATTGAGGTGTAATCTATAGTGGGCCTGAGATGATAGTTCAGCCTCCTAAAATCTCTAGGGAGCTTCCAATTCTCCCCAATACTATATACACCTTGTACCTTGTTTTACAGTACCATATAGATGGTGGTATTTTGGGTACATTTTTCCAAAACTGAGGAAGTATGGTGGAAGAGGCCATGGAAGTGGGCGGGGGTTGCCAGCTGGAACTGATGGTGGTGGTGGTGCATCTTCTGGTAGTGGCAAAAGCACAATAGCACCTAAGGCAGGAGGTGTTGAGCCTGCGTCATCGTCTGGCTCCACAAGGCCTTGAAGGCTCCCTTTTCTGGGAGTAGGTAAACCGCTTTTAAAGCCGGAGCTTCAGGAACAAGTTTTGGCTTACATTGCTGACACAGCCTCCAGCTCTATCTCCCCCTCTTCTGAAGTTTCAAAAAATAAAAGCACTGAGTCGTCAGTGGCGGCTCCTGGTCAGGAACAACACATTTCCTTGTGTCCTTCACCCCTACCAAAAGTGAAGGATGGCAACAAAATTCCCATAAGTATAAGGTGATATGGAGACAGGGAAGAAAAACCCGCTCCAACACCATATGCACAAGCTCAAAACCTAATATAAATACCAGGAGAAACATAAGAGCATGCAGTCAGTTTTATGTATAAAAATATCCAAATTGTATTAAGTACCAATAATACAAAAAGATATATATATATATATATAGAGAGAGAGAGAGAGTAACAAAAGAGTGCTCATGAATAAATGTGGACAATATGTCCCATGGGACAACCCCTCAACCTACCCTGGATGGAAACAAACTGGTAAGAATACCACTAAGGGAAGTGTGACACATGTGGTGTCTCATGTCATAATGCCCTATTGACATCCACAGGCCAAATCACTGCAAATCAGTGGCCAAACAAATGCAGGTGCAACATGCATTAGGGGCATTGCGTGAGTACTCCATTTGAATAAATATCCCCAAAACTGCAAAAATATCCATAGGGTAGCTTACCAGGGAGGGGAGGAAGAGGAGAACTCAGCAGTGAGGCCCCCGACGCGTGTTTTGCGACGTCCCCCGCCGCTTTATCAAGGAGGAGATCTCAATAGGATGACAATAGGGCATTATGACATGAGACACCACATGTGTCACACTTTGCTTAGTGGTATTCTTACTGGTTTGATTCCATCCAGGGTAGGTTGAGGGGTTGTCCCATGGGACATATTGTCCGCATTTATGTATGAGCACTCTTTTGTTACTATACATATCTTTTTGTATTATTGTACTTAATACAATTTGGATATTTTTATACATAAAACTGACTGCATGCTCTTATGTTTCTCCTGGTATTTACAAAAGTGAAGGATGCGGCAGGCCACACTACAGATTACTCCATGGAGCTCTTTTCACATACCATGCCTGGGTTATCAAGTCAAATCGTGAATTCTCCAGTCCAAGATGAATCTGACATGGAGTGCACTGATGCACAGCACCTGCTAGATTTTCCTGCTGGTACATTCACTCAGAGCACTAGATTATCCTCGCAGTGTACTGAGCCAGAATCTGACCCTGATGAAACTCAGGTGCCCCTTCCCGCATACTATACCACCTTACACGGTGACACAGAGGAAGGTGCACATGAAATTGAAGAGGAGGTGATGGATTACCCAGTTGTTGACCCAGATTGGCATCCATTGGGGAAGAGAGTGCCGCTGCCAATAGCTCAGAAGAGGAGGAGGAGGATCCACAGCAGGCATCGACATCGCAATAGCTGTTATCTGGCAGGCCCGTAGCAGTCCAAAAATGGTTTACAAAAGCCAAAAGATTTCCAGGACAGCTTGGCCAGACAGTCAAATTAGCACAGCATGCAAGGCCTCAAAATGTCTTCCATAGTAGGAAGAGTGCAGTGTGGCACTTTTTTGAACAAAATCCTAATGATCAGGCAAAGGTTATCTGTAAGAAGTGCGCAAAGACTTTTATACAAGGGAAAAATCTGAGAAATTTGAATACCAGTTGCATGCTTAGACATTTAACCACCATGCACTTGCAAGCGTGGACGGACTACCAAACCTCACGTACCACATGTGCACCTGCTCCGAATGAAGGTAGTCAGCAACGCTGCATCGCTTCCCCCACTGTAAGCCCACCAGTTAGCACACCACCAGCAGCAAATGTTGAGGTGTCATCGCAAGGCCAAAGCAGTCAGGGAATCACAATGTTATTGCTACGAAAGACTGCATCTAGGCCATCAGCAAGACCACCAACACCATCACCATCACCAACCCTCTCTCAGTCTGCCATGTCCACCTCTAGTTCCACCATATGCAGCTCTCAAGTCCAGCTCACCCTACCAGAGACTCTGAGTAGGACAAGAAAGTACTCATCCTCTCATCCGTGTACACTGTGTTTGAACGCCCATATTGCCAAACTAATCTTGTTAGAGATGATGCCCTACCGGTTGGTTGAAAGCAAAGCTGTCCGCGAACTCATGGCCTACACAGTACCACGCCATGACCTACCCAGTCGGCACTTCTTTTCTCGAAAAGCCATCCCAGCCCTCCACCTGCATGTGAAAGACCGCATTGTCCATGCACTAAAACAGTCAGTGAGTGCAAAGGTGCACCTCACAACAGATGCATGGTCCAGTAGGCATGGCCAGGGCCGTTACGTGTCCATCACTGCGCACTGGGTTAATGTGGTGGATGCAGGGTCCACAGGGGACAGCGGCGGTGGGACAGTGCTGTCTAGCCCACGGTATAGGAAACAGTTGGCTTCTCCTCCTCCAGAAGCGAAAGCTCGTCCACAGAGCGCAGTCACACGAGCACTCCATCCGCAGCTGCCAGTGTTGCACACGAGATGTCCCACTATCGAACAGCTAGTGGTAAGCGTCAGCAGGCTGTGTTGAAGATGATGTGCTTGGGCGACAACAGACACACCGCGGAGGTACTGGACGACTAATTGCAGTGACAAACTGAGTCATGGCTGGGCAGTCTACATCTTGAGGCAGGCAAGGTAGTTAGTGATAACGGCCGGAATTTTGTGGCAGCCATAGCCCTTTCAAAACTCAGACACATACCTTGCCTGGCTCAAACCTTGAACCTGGTGGTGCAGTGCTTCCTCAATAATTATCCGGAGTTAACAGCCCTGCTCCATAAGGTGCGAAGACTGTGCTCGCACATCCGCCGGTCGCCCATACACTCCAGTCGTATGCAAAAGCTGCAGCGATTGCTCCACCTTCCCAAGCACCGTCTAATTATCAAAGTTGCAAAAAGGTGGAACTCAACCCTGCACATGGTTCAGAGGCTTTGCGAACAGAGGCAAGCTGTAATGCATTTGTGGGAGGATACATGGGCAGGCAGTTTGAGGGCAGACATGGAGTTGTCTGGTGTGCAGTGGTCGAAGCTGAAAGACCTCTGTAAAGTCCTTCAGTGTTTTGAGGAATGCACACGGCTGGTAAGCTCAGATGACGCCATCATAAGCATGAGCATCCCACTTATGCGTCTGCACATGCAAACTTTGACGCACATTAAGGAGCAGGCATCTGCAGCCGAGGAGGAAGAGGATTTTTAATGTTTAAACTATGCTATATATACCTGGTATCCAGTGTTACTGTACCCTTTCTCAACTTTCTACAATCTTGTCGAATCCATACTGGGCCTGAGACCGTCTGAGTCTGCCTCCTGATATATAGACATAGATTTTTAGTGTGTATACTATGCTACATATATACCTGTTATCCGGTGATACTGTACCCTTTCTCAACTTTCTACAATCTTGTCGAATCCATACAGGGCCTGGGACCATATGAGTTTGCCTCCTGATATATAGACATAGATTTTTAATTTTTAAACTATGCTATATATACCTGGTATCCGGTGATACTGTACCCTTTCTCAACTCTCTACAATCTTGTCGAATCCATACTGGGCCTGAGACCGTCTGAGTCTGCCTCCTGATTAGAGATGAGCGGTGTTCGAGTCGACCTGTTCGCCAAGTTAAAATTCGAGCTGTTTTGGGCGGTGTTCGAGCCGTTCGTCGAACTCGAACACTTTGCTTAAAATTCAGCTGTTCGAGGTTCCGTTCGAGAACGGTTCGTTCACCAAAAGCGTAACTTTATTTTCACATTAATAATGGTTTTCAATGTTAATAGACAGTTTCATGGCATAGTAGCGGTGTCTGGTAGCCAGCGGTGTAGTACACCTGTCAAGGAGCTACACCGTGTGTGTTTCTAATAATTTTTTACCACATCTTGTCCAGAAAATCCTTTTGGGCCTTGTAGCACTGTCTGCTACTCAGCAGAGGAGCCCACCCTTGAACCTAGCTATGCCGCCTGTTTATGAAAGGACCAGTTTTTGACTGCATTTAGCCCAGTTAATACTTTGGGCCTAGTAACTGTGTCTGCTACTCAGCAGAGGAGCCCACCCGTGAACCAAGCTGTGCCGCCTGTTTATGTAAGAACCATTTTTTAACTCTATTTATCCCAGTGAATACTTTGGGCCTAGTACCTGTATCTACTGCTCAGCAGAGGAGCCCACCCGCGAACCTAGCTATGCCGCCTGTTTACGTAAGCACTGTCTGCTTCTCAGCAGAGTTGCCCACCCGTGAACCAAGCTATGCCGCCTGTTTATGTAAGAACTGCGTGCTACTCAGCAGAGGAGCCCAGCTGTTAAGCAAGCTGCAGTACCTGTGGTTTGGACACTTAATTTTTTCACATTCTTTCTGGAATGCCGGTTATGCCTAATTCCGGAATTCCGGTTGACCTGCACTTACTGGGAAATCCTCGTTCACGGGGAAGAATTGGAATCCCAGATCCCCATCACTAACGGGGTTCAGCAGGTTATCCGCACCTGTAAGCGACACACACTGGTCCTTTCAGTGTAGCGCGCATGCAGCCCCGGACGTGTAAGGGCATGACAGACCTGTTATTGCTCGATCTCGCGTGCCAGAGCCTCGCGTGTCCCTCTAGTAAGCTGGACGCGGACCGAGGGGGCATGCTGGAGTCTCGTTTGTTAATGGAATTAAGCTGACAAATCGCTAGCACAGCCAAAAACAGGCATGCACCACCACCCACAGAATCGACAAAGCTTCAAATCTGTCCATCCTTTCCGTGGCTGGCATGGTTGAGGTTGCCTGTGTGGACTCCAATTAAGACGCAGGCTCCATTCATGGTGGGTCCCTTCTGGACATTCTTTTATGGTTCAGCTTTGCAACCATACTGCCCCCGGAAACCAAACACTTTGCCTTCATGGACGCTGTTCGGAGGGTCGTGTGAATAACACCGCCCGATCGTGAGTTGGCATAATTTATGGTGGGAAGTTTTTTTTTATTTTAGATTTTTATTCCAGCCTTTCTTGACTTTATAAGGGCATGACATGCCTATATCTGTGTCTCCTCCTCCTCCTTTTACACCTCCACCTGTTTTCTATATGTAGTTGCCCTTTTCCATATGTTATTTGTGTCTTCTGAGCATTTTGTCTGCTTTGGGACACCTTTTAAGGTGTTTTGTAATTGTTTTCTATGTGTTTGTATGTGTTTGTGCTTGCCTGCCATTGTTTTCAAAGGGGTTCAACGGTGTTCGTCGAACGTTCGGAGAACATTCAACGAACTTGCCTCCTGTTCGACGAACCGAACTCGAACACTAGTGGGGTGGCTCAACACTACTATTGATATATACTGTAGACGTACATTTTTAATGTTTAAACTATGCTATATATACCTGGTATCTGGTGATACTGTACCCTTTCTGCTAGGAAGTCCTCCTCCACCCACCACTATAAGTGTATCATTGACACCTGGAACATTGGCCCACATGTGTGATTATTTCTTGCGGATCTTCTTTTTATATTGTGATGTGATCCATCCTGAGCGTGTGAGAGTCTGTGGGTTACTCCTGCAATTTATATGTAGATTTAAAAAATAACCCCAACACTGTATACAGCTCTACGCTTGTGATACATTACCCATTTACTGCTTTTTATATTCTGGTCTAATCCAAACTGACCAAGTGAGAGTCTGTTTCTGACTGTGGAAATAAATACTGAGATTGACAATGACCCCTACACTGTATACAGCTGTACGCTTCAGATCCATTACCGTTTTATGGCTTTTTATATTATGTTGAAATCCATACTGAGCCTGAGCGCGTCTGTGTCTGCCTCCTGAAATATATACGGAGATTTAGAATGTTTAAACTATCTAATATATAAAGCTCAAAGTGTGTATGTACAGTATGTATGTGTGCATGTATGTATGTGTGTGTGTGTATATCCGGGATAGGCATCCGCACTGTCGCAGCTACAGCCACAAAATTTGGCACAGTCACACGTCTGGACACTGAGAGCGTCCTAGGCTAAGTTGTGAGGCGAAATTTTAACCCCGCGCGTTCCAATTCACCAGACAATTTTACCTCTGTCTACATAATGGGGAAAAAGTGTGTGCGTGTCAAGCCCCGCCCCTCATTATGATGTCATAATGCCCCTATCTACATAATGGGGAAACAGTGTGCGCGCATCAAGCCCCGCCCCTCATTATGATGTCATAATGGTTGCCATGGCGACGCTGATGTCATCATAGGTTGCAAGCCCCGCCACTCATTATGATGTCATAATGGTTGACTATGGGATGGAGGATGTGTGATGGGTATATGGGCATGGGACTATGGGATGGAGGATATGTATGATGGGTATATGGGCACGGGACTATGGGATGGCGGCTATGTATATGGGCATGGGACTATGGGATGGAGGATGTGTGATGGGTATATGGGCACTGGATTATGTGATGGAGGATATGTATGATGGGCATATGGGCACGGGACTATGGGATGGTGGATATGTATATGGGCATTGGAATGTTATGATTGAGTCACCGAGGAGGAAAAAACAAAACACAAACTCAGCCCAGAAAATCAGAGAGGTTGGAAACTAGTGGATTGCAGAACCCTAATCCTATCACACAACTAGCAGTAGCTGTGGAGTGTTCCTACGGTGATCCTAGACACCTCGTCACAGCCGGAGATCTAAATAAGCCTAAAGAGAGAAAAGGGAAAAACTGACTGCCCCAGAGCAGACCCCAAAGCAACAGGCAGCCCCCAACATATAATGACGGTGAAACAAGATGAAAACACTAACACAGATAGAAAGATAGGTTGAGCAAACGATAGGGCCCAAGCTAAATAAAAAGGACAGGACAGAAAAGCTGCTATCTGCAATGCGAGAAAACCCTGCTAAAAGTATTACCAACACAAGTGATAAGCAAAAAGGACCCTGAAGTTACTAGACTTCAAACCCTATATCAGCACTCAGAATATTCTGAAAGCAGAGCAAAAGAGAACACTGATCAAGGAATAAGAATCCAGCACACCCCCGGTCGGGGATGGCTGAACTCAAAAAACAAGGTAAACAAAACCAAAACTAATAAGTTCAATAGCAGAGCAAAAACTTATCTCTGGGAAGAAGGAATCAGACTGGTCTCCAAGAATCCAGCAGAGAAATCACCAGCCACTCAGAAGGGCGTCGGCTGCCTTATATCCAGTCTGAAGTTCCTGTTACCCAGTCACAGTCCACAGATCAGGTGTTTGATTTCTTTCATCCAAATCAGCCTCACTACCTTCCTTCACCAGAAGAGGGAGATCCTCGGACACAAAAGGTGAATGAACAGATGAGCTCACAACAGTACCTCCCCCTTGAGGAGGGGTCACCGAACCCTCATCCAAGCCACCAGGCTGATCAGGATGAGCCCGATGAAAAGCACGCACCAATCTTTCGGCATGAATATCAGAGGCAGAGACCCAGGAATTATCCTCCTGACCATAACCCTTCCACTTAACCAAATACTGGAGTCTCCGTCTAGCCAGATGGGAATCCAGTATCTTCTCTACCTCATATTCCATGTTACCTTCAACCAACACAGGGTCAGGAGGTGCCGCCATAGGAACCTCTGGTTCAACAAACCTCTTCAACAAGGACTTATGAAACACATTATGAATCTTAAATGTGACAGGAAAAGCCAACCGAAAAGAGACAGGATTAATAATCTCCAAAATCTTGTAAGGTCCAATAAATCTAGGTTTAAACTTTGGAGAAGCCACTTTCATAGAGATATTCTTTGATGAGAACCAGACCATATCACTCACCTTAAACCGGGGACCAATGGTCCTATGCCGGTTAGAAAACCGCTGGACCTTTTCCTGGGAAAGAGACAACTTATCCACCACTTGGTCCCAAATCTGCTGCATTCTTTCCACCACAGTGTCAACCCCTGGACAGGCAGAAGACTCCACCTGCCCTGAAGAAAATCGAGGATGAAAACCAAAGTTACAGAAAAAGGGTGACATCAAAGTGGCAAAACTAGCTCTATTATTTAAAGCAAATTCAGCCAAGGGTAAAAATGAGACCCAATCATCCTGATCAGCAGATATAAAACATCTCAAATAAGCCTCCAAAGTCTGGTTTGTTCTCTCCGTCTGCCCATTGGTCTGAGGGTGAAATGCAGAGGAGAAAGACAACTGAATTCCCAACTTGGAACAAAAGGTCCTCCAGAATGTAGAGACAAACTGACTGAATGTTCTCAGGAATCCCGTGCAAGCGAACCACCTGTTGCAAAAACAAGGGCACCAACTCTGAGGAAGATGGCAACTTAGGGAGTGGTACAAGATGGACGATCTTAGAGAATCTATCACAAATCACCCAGATAACAGTCATCCTCTGAGAGACAGGCAGAACAGAAAAAAAATCCATTGAAATATGGGTCCATGGCCTCCTGGGCACCGGCAAAGGCATCATCAACCCACTAGAACGAGAACAAGGCTTAGATCGAGAGCAAGTCCCAAAGGACTGCACAAAATTTCTGACATCACGAGACAAGGCAGGCCACCAAAAAGACCGACTCACCAAATCTCTAGTACCAAAAATGCCATGATGACAAGCCAACGCGGAGCAATGAACCTCAGACATCACTTTCCTCCTCCACTGGTCAGGAACATACAACCTACCACTGGGATAACGCTCAGACTTATCCTCCTGAAACTTCTCCAGAGCATGTCTCAAATCAGGCGAGATGGCAGAAAGAACCACCCCCTCACCTAAGATGGTAGCAGGCTTGGTCACAATAGGAGAATCAGCCAAAAAACTCCTAGAGAGGGCATCAGCCTTAATGTTCTTAGTGCCCGGAAGAAAGGAGACCACAAAATCAAAACGTGTGAAAAACAAGGCCCACCTGGCCTGTCTTGGATTCAAGCGCTTAGCCGACTCGAGGTAGATCAAATTCTTGTGGTCAGTGAGGACCACAACTTGATGTCTAGCTCCCTCCAACCAACGTCTCTACTCCTGAAATGCCCACTTCATGGCCGACAGTTCTCGATTCCCCACATCATAGTTGCGTTCCGAAGGAGAGAACTTTCGGGAAAAGAAGGCAAAGGGGTTCATTTTAGATGTTACAGGATCTTTTTGGGACAAAACAGCTCCTGCACCAGTCTCTGAAGCATCCACCTCCACCTGAAATGGAAGTGAGACATCGGGTTGTCGCAAATCCGGAGAAGAAGTGAACCTCTGCTTCAGCTCCTGAAAAGAAGAAACAGCCTCTGGAGACCAATTCAGCAAATCAGCACCCTTCTTAGTCAAATCAGTCAATGGTTTGGCAATAACAGAAAAATTGGCTATAAACTTACGATAAAAATTAGCAAAACCCAAAAACTTCTGGAGAGCCTTCAAAGAAGTGGGCTGCACCCAATCATAAATGGCCTGTACCTTGGCCGGGTCCATTTCAATAGTTGACGGAGACAAAATAAATCCCAAAAATGAAATCTTCTGTACACCAAAAAGACATTTCGATCCCTTAACATACAGGGAGTTTTCACTCAAAATCCGGAACACAGTCCGAACATGTTCCACATGAGAGTCCCAATCCCTGGAAAAGATCAAAATATCATCCAAATAGATGATCAGAAACTTATCCACAAAGTCCTGGAAAATATCATTCATGAAGCACTGGAAGACAGAAGGGGCGTTAGTGAGCCCAAAAGGCATCACCAGGTACTCAAAATGTCCCTCCGGAGTATTAAATGCTGTCTTCCATTCATCCCCATGCTTAATGCGAATAAGATTATACGCCCCTCTGAGGTCAAGCTTGGTAAACCAGCAAGCACCTTCAACTCTAGAAAATAGGTCAGAAATCAGGGGTAACGGATACTGATATTTAACAGTAATTTGCTTAAGGGAGCGATAGTTAATACAGGGCCTTAATGAACCATCCTTCTTGGCCACAAAAACACAAAAAAAAACAGCACCCAAGGGTGAAGAGGATGGTTTAATATGACCCTTCTCCAATGACTCCTTAATATAAGAACGCATAGCCTCATGTTCGGGTACAGATAAATTAAAAAGTCGACCCTTGGGAAATTTACACCCCGGACTCAGCTCAATTGCACAGTCATAACTCCTATGAGGAGGCAAAGACGCAGACTTACTCTCACTAAACACTTCATAAAAATCAGCCAAATAGTCAGGAACCTCATGCGACTGGGGAGAGGTGGAGAAAACAGGAGTGTCACTAAGAGCACACCGACAACCCCAACTCACCACAGACACAGATTTCCAATCCAAAACTGGATTATGGATTTGCAACCAGGGGAACCCCAGCACGATGGTATTATGCAAATTATGCAACACCAAAAATCTGCAATTTTCCTGATGGTCTGGGGGAACCCGCATTACCACCTGGGTCCAAAACTGAGGTTTATTCTTCGCCAAAGGAGTAGCATCAATACCCCTCAAAGGAATAGGCGTCCGCAGGGGTGTCATAGGGAAACCACAACGTTTAGCAAAATCCAAATCCATTAGGTTCAAGGCAGCTCCTGAATCCACAAAGGCTTTAGCAGAAAATGTGGACAGGGAGCAGATCAGAGTAATTGCCAGAAGAAACTTAGGTTGTACACCACCTACAGCAATGTGTGTGCAAAACGTTTCTCTCGTTTAGGGCAGACAGAAATAATATGAGAGGCATCTCCACAGAAAAAGCACAACTTATTATGCCTTCTAAACTCCTGACGTTGTGCCCTAGACAAAACTCTATCACATTGCATAGGTTCAGACATTTGTTCAACAGGTGGCAGCATTTCCCGTGTAATTTTACGTTCACGTAAACGCCGATCAACCTGAATGGCTAATGACATAGAATTGTCAAGACCAGAGGGAACAGGAAATCCCACCATAGTATCTTTTACGGTTTCTGACAAACCCTTCCGAAAGAGAGCTGCCAAGGCACCATCATTCCAAGTGGTGAGGACCGCCCACTTTCGGAATTTTTGACAGTACAGTTCTGCAGAATCTTGACCCTGGCTCAATGCCAACAGGGTCTTTTCAGCTTGATCAATCGCATTAGGTTCATCATACAACAACCCCAAGGCCTGAAAAAATGCGTCCACATTAGTTAGAATAGGATCATCTGGTACTAAAGAAAACGCCCAATCCTGGGGATCGCCGCGCAGCAAGGAGATGACAATTTTAACCTGCTGCGCAGAGCTCCCCGATGAGTTAGGCTTCAAGGCAAGAAGTAATTTACAATTATTCTTAAAATTCAAAAATTTAGACCAATCCCCAAAAAACACATCAGGATTGGGGATTTTTGGTTCAGCAGCGTATGAATGAGCAAGATAGGTGGAAATTCCTCGCACTTCAGCAGCAAGCTGCTCCACACGATGAGACAATTGCTTAAACTCCATCAGAAAAAAAAAATATTCCTCCTATGGCCTCAGAGAAAAAGAGGAAAAAATATACACAAAAAAATATTCTGACACTTTTTTTTTTTTTTTTAACAATTCCTTCCTGCTTATGAGAACCCTAGAATCTGCGGTATGGCTGGTGATTCTATTATGATTGAGTCACCGAGGAGGAAAAAACACAAACTCAGCCCAGAAAATCAGAGAGGTTGGAAACTAGCGGATTGCAGACCCCTAATCCTATCACATAACTAGCAGTAGCCGTGGAGTGTTCCTACGGTGATCCTAGACACCTCGTCACAGCCGGAGATCTAAATAAGCCTAAAGAGAGAAAAGGGAAAAACTGACTGCCCCAGAGCAGACCCCAAAGCAACAGGCAGCTCCCAACATATAATGACGGTGAAACAAGATGAAAACACTAACACAGATAGAAAGATAGGTTGAGCAAACGATGGGGCCAAGCTAACTAAAAAGGACAGGACAGAAAAGCTGCTGTCTGCAATCCGAGAAAACCCTGCTAAAAATATTACCAACACAACTGATAAGCAAAAAGGACCCTGAAGTCACTAGACTTCAAACCCTATATCAGCACTCAGAATATTCTGAAAGCAGAGCAAAAGAGAACACTGATCAAGGAATAAGAATCCAGCACACCCCCGGTCGGGGATGGCTGAACTCAAAAAACAAGGTAAACAAAACCAAAACTAATAAGTTCAACAGCAGAGCAAAAACTTATCTTTGGGAAGCAGGAATCAGACTGGTCTCCAAGAATGCAGCAGTGAAATCACCAGCCACTCAGAAGGGCGTCGGCTGCCTTATATCCAGTCTGAAGTTCCTGTTACCCAGTCACAGTCCACCTGATCAGGTGTTTAGTTTCTTTCATCCAAATCAGCCTCACTACCTTCCTGGGAGTAGGTTAACCGCTTTTAAAGCCGGAGCATCAGGAACTGGTTTTGGCTTACATTGCCGAAACAGACTCCAGCTAATATGCCCTCCTCTTCTGAAGTTTCAAAAAATGCAAGCACTGAGTCGTCAAGTGCTGGCTCCTGGTCAGGAAGAACCCCTTTCCTTGTGTCCTTCACCCCCACCAAAAGTGAATGATGCAGCAGGCCACACTTCACATTAGTCCATTTAGCTCTTTCTCACATACCATGCCTGGGTTATCAAGTCAAATCATGAATTCCCCAGTCCAAGATGAATCTGACATGGAGTGTGGGTGGCCAGCCAGGGCAGTGCGGTTAATCGGTACTGGGCCGGTGTCTCAGAGGGATGTGTCACGGTGGTGGTGATCCGGTCCGTGACGCTGGGCGTCCATGCAAAGGGGTGAATAACGTTTATAGGTGAATGATACGTGACGCCACCTGTGGTTTCTGATCAGATTGACCCGCGCTGCAGTGTCGCTTCTCTGGGACAGATGTTGCGGTGCAGCTAAGATGTAGAAGCCCTGCACAGGTAGGGCCATAGTCGCAGGGCAGATGAAAGAGTTGGTAGATGGTGTGCAGTGCAGGATGTAGCAGAGCCGTGCACCAGGCACAGGAGAAAGCTGACAGACACAGTCGTGCAGTTCCTTTACCTGTACTTGCTAAGTGCCATCCAGGACCCAGAGTACAGATGGAGAAGGAGTTGGTCAGCCTGGAAGCAAATTTGGAATTCTCTCTCTGCAGATAGGTAGTGTGGCCTCCGTTCTAGCGCTTATCTGAGGTACTCGCAGTACTGAGTTCACTGAAGTTCCCCCTGTTGACTCTCTTTTGAAACTTTCTCGTAGGGCAGGCAGCCGTAGCCTTTTCCTTCTGGCTCATGCAAGTCGCTGCTGGGGCCTCCGAGCCTTAGTTGGGAACAGAGCATTTACAGCTGCTACTTCCTCCGGTTTCTGCTGCAGGACCGTCAGTGTCCATACAAAGTCAAAGACCGGAATCCTGACCATGCGCTCCAGCTAGGAGTGAGCCTTAACTCTGCTCATCCTCCAGCTCCCCTTCTCACGTACACACACTTCCCCTTCCGTTCACAGACTGTCCTAACTTCCCTCCTCCCGACCACAGAGAGCAGCTCCTCAGCAGTCAGGTTCAGAGCTCTCCCTGCTGGCCTGGAGTGGGAACTGTGTTGTGTGTTGGTTTAACTGCTATAGAGATCCTTCTTTGCTCCCAAGCATGACATCACACTCCCTAGGAGGAAGGTAATGCCACTGTGGCGAACGTACTCCTGGGGGCGCCACAAGTGCACTGATGCCCAGCCACTGCTAGATGATTCTGCTGGTACATTGACACAGACCACTACATTCCCCTCGCACTCTACACAGCCAGAATCTGACCCTGATGAAACTCAGGTTCCCCTTCCTGCATACTATACCACGTTACACGGTGACAAAGAGGAAGGTGCAGATGAAAGTGCAGGTTCCTTGAGCAGGTCGGGGGGGCATACTCATGGGCGACGGCACTGGCACAGGGCCCCTCATAGTACTCAAAAGTGTCTCTGCCGGTGGGAGGGGTGTCTCTGCCGGTGGTGGGCCCACCCACCCGCCGTCAGACACACCGCCATACTATGAGTAGCCCTGTGCCAGTGCCGTCGCCAATGAGTGGGCTTGCTCAGGATCACAGCACTTGCAAAGTTGAAATACTTACCTCTTCCTGCTCCACCGTCGTGATGTCTTCCGCGTTTCCTGATAGTGACATTCTGGTCAGAGAGCGCAATGACATCACGTCTGTACGCCCTCTGCCTAAACAGTCAAAGTGCAGAGAGATGCAAGATGGGGACGACGAGGAGTCCAGACTAGTACAGGGATTTCTTAGCGAGGAGACTTATTTAATTGTTTTAAAGGTTGGGAGCAATTTTTGGGGAGCACTATACTCTGGAGAATGATATATGGGGCCCACCATACACTGGAGCATTCCAAAAGTGGACATCAGACACTGGAGCAACATTTACAGGGCCCATTATACACTGGAGCATTAGAAATGGGGCCCATTATATATGGATCATTATTTGGGCCCATAAGACAGTGGAGGTTCATCCTTGGGGACCAACATATAATGTAGCATTATGTGGAGCTCATCATATACTGTATCGAACATTATATGGGACCAATGATTCTGTATAGAGAAATATATGGGCCTCATTACTCTGTATAGCGCACTACGCGGTGGCCATAATAATGTATGGAGTAATATACTGTCCGTTTTTGGAGCTATTGAAGAATTTAAAATGGATATCAGTCATGTGATGTAAGAAGTGAAGTATTTTTCATTGTACTATACCGCTATTTCTCTGCCGTATCAGAGGATCATGAATTTTGGCATGTGTTAAAGGAGCCCATGAAAATCTGGAGCCAGCCCTACCCCCCCCCACAACTTTAGCCAAATAACCCCCAGTTTTCAATGCCTAACTATTATTATAAAGTAAATTAAGGTTGACAAGCTTAAGTAATAAGAATTGATGTTTTTGGCATTAAAATGGGCACTGTAGGTGTGTTTCTTATCCTCCACTCACTGCCAACTTTTCTTCCCCATTGACTTGCATTGGGTTTCGTGTTTCAGTCGGCCTTTGACTTTTCACGATAATCGGCCAAATGCTTTCGACCCGACTTTTGCGAAAGTCGGGTTTTATGAAACCTGACTCGACCCGAAAAAAGGCAAAGTTGCTCATCTCTATGGCAGAACATTTTCCTGTTAAAAAACACAGGGTTGATATTGGAGATTAATTTGTATACAGCTCAGGACTTAATTTGTTTGCAAGGTATTCTTCATTATTGCTTTAATACTTGATTATAAAGTTAAATGTTTCTCCATCTTCCATTATGCAATTGTCTCTTCAGAGAGGAAGAGGACTAGAACTCTAGTGCCACCTATTGGAAGTAGCAATCCTAAAAGTCAATGTCGACCCTTTATCGAGCCTTGTTACATGACTTAGGATAAAAGCCAAGCCAGAATCTCAGTTTGCAGACACTGTGTTTCGGGGTACTGCCCCTCGTCAGTGAAAGCGTGAGATCTAGCTTGGCTGTATGAGAGGCGTCTGACCAATATCCAAGAAGTATAATTTCTCCTTGCGGAGAATGACATGCTAAGCATGTCGAGATGAGGAGACTTAAAGCCACCATGCTCCTCTAGGAAATATGCTAATTATGCAAATTGTCTCTTCAGAGAGGAAGAGGACTAAAACTCTAGTGCCACCTATTGGAGGTAGCCATCCTAAAAGTCAATGTCGACCCTTTAACGAGCCTTGTTACATGACTTAGGATAAAAGCCAAGCCAGAATCTCAATTTGCAGACAATTTGGCTTGGCTTTTATCCTAAGTCATGTGACAAGGCTCGTTAAAGGGTCGACATTGAATTTTAGGATTGCTACTTCCAATAGGTGGCAATTGAGTTCTAGTCCTCTTCCTCTCTGGAGACAATTTGCATAATTAGCATATTTCCCAGAGGAGCATTGTGGCTTTAAGTCTCCTCATCTCGACATGCTTAACATGTCATTCTCTGCAAGGAGAAATGATACTTCTTGGATATCTATCTTCCATATAATGGTTAAAATAGGTTAGGATTAGAGTTGAGCGAAACGGGTCGAAAAAATTCAAAAGTCGCCGACTTTTGGCAAAGTCGGGTTTCATGAAACGAAACCCGACCCTAGGATGAGGTCGGCCACGAGGTCGGCGACTTACGTGCCAAAGTCGCGTTTCAAAAGTTTGTTTTGCGCTCTTTTTCAGCCAATCAGGATCCACGGACACTGTGGGCAACGTGATGACATAGGCACGGGTCACCACCATCTTTCAGAAGGGCATGCAAGTGATTGGCTTGCTTTGGTGGGCGTCACAGGGGGTATAAAAGGGCGTGCACGCTGACCGCCATCTTACTTCTGCCGATCTTAGTATAGGGAGAGGTTGCTGCTGATTCTGTAGGGAGAGCGTTAGGCAGGGAAGAAGACAAAAAAACTGCTTCTGCTGCTAGCGATTTGGCCTGCACAACACACCAGTCACTATGTGTGCAGTGCAAGGGGAGGCTATATAGTGGTGTATCAGTGGTGTTGGTTGTTGGGCTGCCTTTTAAGGCTTCCTGACAGGCTGGCATTGCTGTTTACCCACTGCTCCGCAAACTGCTTTTTTAAAAGCAATCCCAATTTTTTTTTTGTCCTGCTGAGAAGAAAAAAAAACTGCTTCTGCTGCTAGCAATTTGGCCTGCACAACACACCAGTCACTGTGTGTGCAGTGCAAGGGGAGGCTATATAGTGGTGTATCAGTGGTGTTGGTTGTTGGGCTGCCTTCTAAGGCTTCCTGACAGGCTGGCATTGCTGTTTACCCACTGCTCCGCAAACTGCTTTTTTAAAAGCAATCCAATCTCCCTTATCCTCTAGTCACTTTTGTCACAGCTGTGCCATCGAGCCTGTCACATAGCGCTCAGATATTCATTGGGCCTCACACAATCCAAAAGTGTCCAGTGTCCAAAAGTGTGTGCATAGATTCAAAATCTTCCTTATCCTCTAGTCACTTTTGTCACAGCTGTGCCATCGAGCCTGTCACATAGCGCTCAGATATCAGTGGGCCTCACACAATCCAAAAGTGTCCACTGTCCACAAGTGTGTGCAGAAATTCAAAATCTCCCTTATCCTCTAGTCACTTTTGTCACAGCAGTGTCATTGAGCCTGTCACATAGCGCTCAGATATCAGTGGGCCTCACACAATCCAAAAGTGTCCAGTGTCCAAAAGTGTGTGCAGATATTCAAAATCTCCCTTATCCTCTAGTCACTTTTGTCACAGCAGTGCCATCGAGCCTGTCACATAGTGCTCAGATATCAGTGGGCATCACACAATCCAAAAGTGTCCAGTGTCCAAAAGTGTGTGCAGATATTCAAAATCTCCCTTATCCTCTAGTCACTTTTGTCACAGCAGTGCCATCGAGCCTGTCACATAGCGCTCAGATATAAGTGGGCCTCACACAATCCAAAAGTGTCCACTGTCCACAAGTGTGTGCAGAAATTCAAAATCTCCCTTATCCTCTAGTCACTTTTGTCACAGCAGTGCCATCGAGCCTGTCACATAGCGCTCAGATATCAGTGGGCCTCACAAAATCCAAAAGTGTCCAGTGTCCAAAAGTGTGTGCAGATATTCAAAATCTCCCTTATCCTCTAGTCACTTTTGTCACAGCAGTGCCATCAAGCCTGTCACATAGCGCTCAGATTTCAGTGGGCCTCACACAATCCAAAAGTGTCCAGTGTCCAAAAGTGTGTGCAGAAATTCAAAATCTCCCTTATCCCCTAGTCACTTTTGTCACAGCAGTGCCATCGAGCCTGTCACATAGCGCTCAGATATCAGTGGGCCTCACAAAATCCTAAAGTGTCCAGTGTCCAAAAGTGTGTGCAGATATTCAAAATCTCCCTTATCCTCTAGTCACTTTTGTCACAGCAGTGCCATCGAGCCTGTCACATAGCGCTCAGATATCAGTGGGCCTCACACAATCCAAAAGTGTCCACTGTCCACAAGTGTGTGCAGAAATTCAAAATCTCCCCTGTCCTATAGACACCTTGTACCTTGTTTTACATTACTATATAGTTTGTTGGATTTTGTCTACATTTCTACCAAAAATGAGGAAGGCTGGTGGAAGAGGCCGTGGAATTGGGCGGGGGTTGGCAGCTGGTAATGATGGTGTTGGTGGTGGATCTGATGGTAGTGGCAAGAGCAAAATAGGACCGAATGCAGGAGGTGCTGACCCTGCGTCATCGTCTGGCTACATAAGGCCTCGAACGCTTAGTTTTCTAGGAGTTGGCAAACCGCTTTTAAAGCCAGAGCATCAGGAAAAAGTTTTGTCTTACATTGCTGACTCAGCCTCCAGCTCTATCGCCTCCTCTTCTTCAGTTGTAAAAAGTAAAAGCACTGAGTCGTCATTGGAGGCTCATGTTCATGAACCACACCTTTCCTTGTGTCCTTCACCCCAACCAAGATTGAAGGATGACGCAGGCCATACTACTGATTACTCCATGGAGCTGTTTTCACATACCATGCCTGGATTATCAAGTGAAATGGTGAATTACCCAGGCCAAGATGAATCTGACATGGAGTGCACTGATGCACAGCCGCTGATGGATGATTCTGCTGGTACATTCACTCAGAGCACTACATTGTCCTCGCAGTGTACAGAGCCAGATTCTGACCCTGATGAGACTCAGGTGCCCCTTCCCGCACACTATACCACCATACACGGTGACACAGAGGAAGGTGCACATGACATAGAAGAGGAGGTGATGGATGACCCAGTTGTTGACCCAGATTGGCATCCATTGGGGGAAGAGGGTGCTGCTTCCAATAGCTCAGATGAGGAGCATCCACAGCAGACATCGACATCGCAACAGCTGTTATCTGGCAGGCCCGGAGCACTCCAAAGACAGGATCCAAACATCAAAAGAGTTGCTGGACAGCTTGTCCAGAGGGTCAAAAGATCACAGCGTGCTAGGCCGCAAAATGTCTGCCAAAGTAGGAAGAGTGCAGTGTGGCACTTTTTTGACCAAAATCCTCATGATCAGGCCAAGGTTATCTGTAAGAAGTGCGCAAAGACCTTTAGCCGAGGGAAAAATCTGAAAAATTTGAATTCCAGTTGCATGCTTAGACATTTAACCAGCATGCACTTGCAAGCGTGGACACAACACCAAACCTCAAGTGCCACATATGCAACTGATCACAACGAAGGTAGTCAGCAACGCTACATTGTTTCCCCCACTGTAAGCCCACCGGTTAGCACAGCAGCAAATGTTGAGGTGTCGTTGCAAGACCACAGCAGTCAGGGAATCCCACTGTTATATCAACGAAAGACTGATTCTAGGCCATCAGAAAGAACACCAACTCCATCACCATCATCAACCCTCTCTCAGTCCGCCCTGTCCACCGCTACTTCCACCATATGCAGCTCTCAAGTCCAGCTCACCCTCCCAGACACTATGAGTAGGTCAAGAAAGTACTTAGTCTCTCATCCGCGTACACTGGGTTTGAACGCCCACATTGCCAAACTAATCTCGTTTGAGATGATGCCCTTTCGGTTGGTGGAAAGCACAGCTTTCCGTGAACTCATGGCCTATGCAGTACCACGCTATGACCTACCCAGTCGCCACTTTTTCTCTCGCAAAGCCATCCCAGCCCTCCACCATCATGTGAAAGACCGCATTGTCCATGCACTCAAGCAGTCAGTGAGCGGAAAGGTGCACCTCACAACTGATGCATGGTCCAGTCGGCATGGCCAGGGCCGTTACGTGTCCATCACTGCGCACTGGGTTAATGTGGTGGATGCAGGGTCCACAGGGGACAGCGGTGGTGGGACAGTGCTGCCTAGCCCACGGTATAGGAAACAGTTGGCTGTAGGCGTTCGACCCTCCTCCACCTCCTCCAGAAGCGAAAGCTCGTCCACAGAGCGCAGTCGTACGAGCACTCCATCTGCAGCTGCCACTGTTGCACATGATGTGTCCCCCTATCGAGCAGCTAGTGGAAAGTGTCAGCAGGCTGTGTTGCAGATGATGTGTTTGGGCGACAGACACACCGCCGAGGTGCTGGCCGAGTACTTGAAGCGACAAACTGAGTCATGGCTGGGCAGTGTACATCTTTTTGGCAGGCAAGGTAGTTAGTGATAACGGCCGTAATTTTGTGGCAGCCATAGCCCTTTCAAAACTCAGCCACATACCTTGCTTGGCTCACACCTTGAACCTGGTGGTGCAGTGCTTCCTCAAAAATTATCCGGAGTTAACAGCCCTGCTCCAGAAGGTGCGAAGACTGTGCGCGCACATCCGCCGGTCGCCTGTACACTCCGTTCATATGCAGAAGCTGCAGCGATTGCTCCACCTTCCCAACCACCGCCTCATTACGTACGGGCCGGGGGCAGCTTGGCAGAGGTGTTCGTGGTGCACACAGCAGAAGTGGCGTTGGAGACAGGGGTTTCATGACAATGTTGTGGACTGATTTTTCAAATACCGCTCACACAACTGGTAATACTGCATCGATGGAAAGTGACAGGAGACAGCAGTTGTCAACTATGGTAACAAACTACTTTTCCTCCCATATCGATGTTCTCCCACACAGGTCATTCCCCTTTGACTATTGGGCCGCTAAACTGGACACCTGGCCTGAATTGGCCCAATATGCCTTACAGGAGCTCGCTTGCCCAGCTGCAAGTGTGCTATCAGAAAGAGTCTTCAGTGCAGCTGGATCAATCCTGACAGAAAAAAGGACCCGTCTGTCAACCCAAAATGTGGATGATCTAACCTTCATTAAAATGAACCACGCATGGGTTTCCAAGGATTTTGTCCCACCTTCCCCTGATGACACATAGAGTGACAGAAAAATGGCTTGCTTTGGTCCACCTCTTCCTGGTACTTCACCTATTTCGCCTTTTGCATCAGCTGAATGTCCAACATCAACATATGCCACTTTCTAAAACTCCCTAACTGTGCTGCCTCCCCCACCATGGCCGGGGTCACCACCTAGCGCACGACACCATGCGAGTGCCGTTGCCCTGGACAGGTGGGTAGGCCGACTCTTGGGCGCGGGCACTGGCACAGGGTCCCTCATAGTGCAATCAAGTGTCTCTGACGGTGGTGGTGCACACCCGCCGTCAGACACACCGCTGTACTATGAGGGGCCCAGTGCCAGTACCGACGCCCACGAGTGGGCCCCGCTTGCTTGGGCAGGGCCCCAGCATTTGCAATCTTTACCTCTCCCTGCTCCTCCGCTGTGTAATCTGGGCCGTCAAATCCATACTGTGCCTGACACCGTCTGAGCCTGCCTCCTGCTGTATAGACATATATTTTGAATGTGTACGCTATCCATACATGTTATCCAGGGATACGGTACCCTTTCTAACCTTTGTGCAATCACATGCAATCCATACTGGGCCTAACACCGTCTGAGCCTGCCTCATGCTGTATAGACATATATTTTGAATGTGTACGCTATCCATACATGTTATCCAGGGATACGGTACCCTTTCTAACCTTTGTGCAATCACGTGCAATCCATACTGGGCCTAACACCGTCTGAGCCTGCCTCATGCTGTATAGACATATATTTTGAATGTGTACGCTATCCATACATGTTATCCGGGGATACGGTACCCTTTCTAACCTTTGTGCAATCACGTGCAATCCATACTGGGCCTAACACCGTCTGAGCCTGCCTCCTGAGACATATATTTTGAATGTGTACGCTATCCATACATGTTATCTGGGGATACGGTACCCTTTCTAACCTTTGTGCAATCACGTGCAATCCAAACTGGGCCTAACACCGTCTGAGCCTGCCTCATGCTGTATAGACATATATTTTGAATGTGTACGCTATCCATACATGTTATCCAGGGATACGGTACCCTTTCTAACCTTTGTGCAATCACGTGCAATCCATACTGGGCCTAACACCGTCTGAGCCTGCCTCATGCTGTATAGACATATATTTTGAATGTGTACGCTATCCATACATGTTATCCAGGGATACGGTACCCTTTCTAACCTTTGTGCAATCACGTGCAATCCATACTGGGCCTAACACCGTCTGAGCCTGCCTCATGCTGTATAGACATATATTTTGAATGTGTACGCTATCCATACATGTTATCCGGGGATACGGTACCCTTTCTAACCTTTGTGCAATCACGTGCAATCCATACTGGGTCTAACACCGTCTGAGCCTGCCTCATGCTGTATAGTCATATATTTTGAATGTGTACGCTATCCATACATGTTATCCGGGGATACGGTACCCTTTCTAACCTTTGTGCAATCACGTGCAATCCATACTGGGCCTAACACCGTCTGAGCCTGCTTCATGCTGTATAGACATATATTTTGAATGTGTACGCTATCCATACATGTTATCCGGGGATACGGTACCCTTTCTAACCTTTGTGCAATCACGTGCAATCCATACTGGGCCTAACACCGTCTGAGCCTGCCTCCTGAGACATATATTTTGAATGTGTACGCTATCCATACATGTTATCCAGGGATACGGTACCCTTTCTAACCTTTGTGCAATCACATGCAATCCATACTGGGCCTAACACCGTCTGAGCCTGCCTCATGCTGTATAGACATATATTTTGAATGTGTACGCTATCCATACATGTTATCCAGGGATACGGTACCCTTTCTAACCTTTGTGCAATCACGTGCAATCCATACTGGGCCTAACACCGTCTGAGCCTGCCTCATGCTGTATAGACATATATTTTGAATGTGTACGCTATCCATACATGTTATCCGGGGATACGGTACCCTTTCTAACCTTTGTGCAATCAAGTGCAATCCATACTGGGCCTAACACCTTCTGAGCCTGCCTCCTGAGACATATATTTTGAATGTGTACGCTATCCATACATGTTATCCAGGGATACGGTACCCTTTCTAACCTTTGTGCAATCACATGCAATCCATACTGGGCCTAACACCGTCTGAGCCTGCCTCATGCTGTATAGACATATATTTTGAATGTGTACGCTATCCATACATGTTATCCAGGGATACGGTACCCTTTCTAACCTTTGGGCAATCACGTGCAATCCATACTGGGCCTAACACCGTCTGAGCCTGCCTCATGCTGTATAGACATATATTTTGAATGTGTACGCTATCCATACATGTTATCCAGGGATGAGGTACCCTTTCTAACCTTTGTGCAATCACGTGCAATCCATACTGGGCCTAACACCGTCTGAGCCTGCCTCATGCTGTATAGACATATATTTTGAATGTGTACGCTATCCATACATGTTATCCGGGGATACGGTACCCTTTCTAACCTTTGTGCAATCACGTGCAATCCATACTGGGCCTAACACCGTCTGAGCCTGCCTCCTGAGACATATATTTTGAATGTGTACGCTATCCATACATGTTATCCAGGGATACGGTACCCTTTCTAACCTTTGTGCAATCACGTGCAATCCATACTGGGCCTAACACCGTCTGAGCCTGCCTCATGCTGTATAGACATATATTTTGAATGTGTACGCTATCCATACATGTTATCCAGGGATTCGGTACCCTTTCTAACCTTTGTGCAATCACGTGCAATCCATACTGGGCCTAACACCGTCTGAGCCTGCCTCATGCTGTATAGACATATATTTTGAATGTGTACGCTATCCATACATGTTATCCAGGGATACGGTACCCTTTCTAACCTTTGTGCAATCACGTGCAATCCATACTGGGCCTAACACCGTCTGAGCCTGCCTCATGCTGTATAGACATATATTTTGAATGTGTACGCTATCCATACATGTTATCCGGGGATACGGTACCCTTTCTAACCTTTGTGCAATCACATGCAATCCATACTGGGCCTAACACCGTCTGAGCCTGCCTCATGCTGTATAGACATATATTTTGAATGTGTACGCTATCCATACATGTTATCCGGGGATACGGTACCCTTTCTAACCTTTGTGCAATCACGTGCAATCCATACTGGGCCTAACACCGTCTGAGCCTGCCTCCTTAGACATATATTTTGAATGTGTACGCTATCCATACATGTTATCCAGGGATACGATACCCTTTCTAACCTTTGTGCAATCACGTGCAATCCATACTGTGCCTAACACCGTCTGAGCCTGCCTCATGCTGTATAGACATATATTTTGAATGTGTACGCTATCCATACATGTTATCCGGGGATACGGTACCCTTTCTAACCTTTGTGCAATCACGTGCAATCCATACTGGGCCTAACACCGTCTGAGCCTGCCTCCTGAGACATATATTTTGAATGTGTACGCTATCCATACATGTTATCCAGGGATACGGTACCCTTTCTAACCTTTGTGCAATCACGTGCAATCCATAATGGGCCTAACACCGTCTGAGCCTGCCTCATGCTGTATAGACATATATTTTGAATGTGTACGCTATCCATACATGTTATCCAGGGATACGGTACCCTTTCTAACCTTTGTGCAATCACGTGCAATCCATACTGGGCCTAACACCGTCTGAGCCTGCCTCATGCTGTATAGACATATATTTTGAATGTGTACGCTATCCATACATGTTATCCAGGGATTCGGTACCCTTTCTAACCTTTGTGCAATCACGTGCAATCCATACTGGGCCTAACACCATCTGAGCCTGCCTCATGCTGTATAGACATATATTTTGAATGTGTACGCTATCCATACATGTTATCCAGGGATACGGTACCCTTTCTAACCTTTGTGCAATCACGTGCAATCCATACTGGGCCTAACACCGTCTGAGCCTGCCTCATGCTGTATAGACATATATTTTGAATGTGTACGCTATCCATACATGTTATCCGGGGATACGGTACCCTTTCTAACCTTTGTGCAATCACATGCAATCCATACTGGGCCTAACACCGTCTGAGCCTGCCTCATGCTGTATAGACATATATTTTGAATGTGTACGCTATCCATACATGTTATCCGGGGATACGGTACCCTTTCTAACCTTTGTGCAATCACGTGCAATCCATACTGGGCCTAACACCGTCTGAGCCTGCCTCCTTAGACATATATTTTGAATGTGTACGCTATCCATACATGTTATCCAGGGATACGATACCCTTTCTAACCTTTGTGCAATCACGTGCAATCCATACTGTGCCTAACACCGTCTGAGCCTGCCTCATGCTGTATAGACATATATTTTGAATGTGTACGCTATCCATACATGTTATCCGGGGATACGGTACCCTTTCTAACCTTTGTGCAATCACGTGCAATCCATACTGGGCCTAACACCGTCTGAGCCTGCCTCCTGAGACATATATTTTGAATGTGTACGCTATCCATACATGTTATCCAGGAATACGGTACCCTTTCTAACCTTTGTGCAATCACGTGCAATCCATACTGGGCCTAACACCGTCTGAGCCTGCCTCATGCTGTATAGACATATATTTTGAATGTGTACGCTATCCATACATGTTATCCAGGGATACGGTACCCTTTCTAACCTTTGTGCAATCACGTGCAATCCATACTGGGCCTAACACCGTCTGAGCCTGCCTCATGCTGTATAGACATATATTTTGAATGTGTACGCTATCCATACATGTTATCCAGGGATACGGTACCCTTTCTAACCTTTGTGCAATCACGTGCAATCCATACTGGGCCTAACACCGTCTGAGCTTGCCTCATGCTGTATAGACATATATTTTGAATGTGTACGCTATCCATACATGTTATCCGGGGATATGGTACCCTTTCTAACCTTTGTGCAATCACGTGCAATCCATACTGGGCCTAACACCGTCTGAGCCTGCCTCCTGAGACATATATTTTGAATGTGTACGCTATCCATACATGTTATCTGGGGATACGGTAACCTTTCTCACCTTTGTGCAATCACGTGTAATCCATACTGGGCGTGAGAACGGCTGGCGAGCTGTTAAGCAAGCTACAGCACCTGTCCAGACAAGTACAGGGATTCCCTAGTGAGGAGACTTATTTGATTGTTTTCAATGTTGGGACAGCAATTTTTGGGGAGCACTATACTCTGGAGAATGATAGATGGGGCCCACCATACACTGGAACATTCCAAAGGTGGACATCAGACACTGGAGCAGCATTTACAGGGCCCATTATACACTAGAGCATTAGAAATGGGGCCCATTATGTTTGGAGCATTATTTGGGCCCATAAGACAGTGGAGCTTCATCCATGGGGACCAACATATACTGTAGCATTATTTGGAGCTCATCATATACTGTTTCAAATATTATATGGGACCAATGATTCTGTATGGAGAAATAGATGGGCCTCGTCATGAGATGTAAAAAGTGAGGTATTTTTCATTGTACTATACCGCTATTTCTCTGCCGTATCGGAGCATGATGAGTTGTGGTATGTGTTAAAGGGGCGCTCTTTCGCCCAGGGCACATGAAAACCTGGAGCCAGCCCTCCCCCCCCACAGTTTGTAGCCAAATAACCCCCATTTTTCAGTGCGTAACTTGTATTATGAAGTTAATTAAGGTTGACAAGCTTAAGAAAGAAGAATTGATGCTTTTGGCATTCAAATGGGCACTGTAGGTGTGTTTCCTGTCCTCCTCTCACTGACGACTTTTATTCCCCATTGACTTACATTGGGTTTCGTGTTTCGGGACGAGCCCGACTTTTCCCTATAATCGGACGATCTTGCTCGACCCGACTTTTGGAAAAGTCGGGTTTCACGAAACGAAACGCGACCCTAAAAAACCAAAAGTCGCTCAACTCTAGTTAGGATCATCAAAACTAATGCAAAGTTCCCATTAACTGTGCTACCGCTTGACAAAATATGTCACCCTCACTTTTGTTAATCTATGCTGAATTAAACAAATCAGAGCAACATCTTACATGCTATACCATATGAAAATCAATATGTGATCCTAAGCAGGAAGTTATTTTATGTGGTCATCAGTCATCAACTGCTTCTATTTTAGAAGTCACCTTTACTCCAAATCTGCAACAGTGTATCCAGCTCAGCAATCTTCTTTGATGTTTGTAAGTTGAAATGCTACAACTTATATGAGCAAAACTTTTCATCAACTTTGGATTTAATGTGAGATTCAGATCAAGTAGAAATGTCTTATGCTCTAACCAAATACCAATGGTTTGTGCCATAGTACACAGTAACAACTAAATAATTTTTAATCAAATACTGAATCTTTGTGCCATAGTACATAGTAACAACTAAATAACTTTTAATCAAATACCGAATCTTTGTGCCATAGTACATAGTAACAACCAAATAACCTGCTTTTGTCATTTGTTTTCCTACTACCTTGACAAATGCAAAGATAACAGATGCTGGTGTCCTCTTATGTAAAGTTCATAGATAATGTCTTATGTAAAGTCCTATGGATCATAAAACTGCCCTTTATATATTATGTAATAGTGCGCTTAACTGAAAAGACACTAAGTAAAATGTAATTGAGCTAAAAATACGTTTATCTTCTCTTTTTCTTTTAAAAGAATCAAGTTAAAGGGAATCTAGTAGCAGGGATCTGTCAACACAGCACAGTTAGGCTACTTTCACACATCAGTTTTCCGCCGTCAGGTGCGATCCGGCATCGCGCCGGAGCGCCGGATGCGACAAATGTTATGTAAAACCGGATGTGATGGATCCGGTTTTCTGCCGGATCCGTCTTGGTCATCAGACCAAAAACCGGATCCGTCTCATCCGTTTTTCCATCCGTTTTCTGCCGGATTACGCCAGATCCGGTTTTTAAAAACGCCCCTTGGGGGCTTCGAAACGGGATTGGCTGCTGAAATCTATATATACCGTGTTCCTACAGCCCATCTTTGACAGGTTGTAGAGGAGAAACTGCATGTTGGAGAGAAGAGAAAGTCACTGGCGAAGATGGATGTTGTGATTGCAAATATTTTGAAGAATGTGGTGGATTTTACAGTGGAGGCGAACCATTTGAGGGTGATTGTTCTGGAGAAGGAGAGAGCGAGACAGCAGCGCATCAGGCATCGTAGACGACGTTTGTGGATCCACCCCATCACAGCCAAGAGAATGACGCGTGGGGTCTATTCTACACTCTGCATGGACCTTACACGAAACCCGTAGAAATTTTTTGGATATGTTCGGATGAAAATGGAAAATTTTGATTACTTGGTGGAGCGCATTGCACACCTCATAAGAAAATCGGACACCTATTGCCGCTTCTCCGTTTCACCCGCAGAGCGTCTGATGGTGACTTTAAGGTAAGCCACATTTATTGGATATGCTCGCATCAGAGCACACTTTCACTGCAATCTTGTTGGTGGTAGTTTGTATCTCTAAGTGTTATAGCTGAGTTTTGGTATGTAATGCTGTGATTTTTAACTAATTTATTGTTTTTTAATTCCCCACAGATTTCTTGCAACTGGAGAATCCCTTTCGTCACTGCATTTCTAGTACAGACTCGGGATTTCAACCATATCTGGAATAGTGAAGTACACATGCCGTGCACTGTGGGACTCCTTAGTTGAAGAGTTTTTACCAGAGCCCACAACAGAGAGGTGGATTGAAATTTCTGAAAAGTTTCTACAGATATGTCAGTTTCCTAACTGCTTGGGCGCTGTGGATGGAAAACATATCCACATTGTAAAGCCAGCAGGTTTGGGATTGGAATATTTCAATTACAAGAAATATTTCTCCATTGTCCTCATGGCCATCGCTGACGCGGAATACAAATTTATTGCTGTTGAAATTGGGGCCTATGGCCGCTCCAATGACTCTCAAGTTTTCAAACTGTCTGCCATGGGGCGTAAACTGTATGGAAACACCTTCTTCTTTAGATATGCCTCCCTCCTTCCATTTTATAAACAATTTTTTCTTCCTTTTTAGCATGTGCTTAAGTTCTGTGTTCATCCATCCTGGTTTCCTTAAATGCTTCCTATTCTTCCCTCTTTTCGGAATTGTTAACAATTGTGCTTTGAGAATTTCATTTTTCAAGATTTCCCATCCTTCCTGGACATTTTTGTCTTTAAGGATATCCAGCCATTGGATCCCTCCAATTCTCTTTCTAAATCCATTAAAATCTGCCTTTCTGAAATCTAACCTTGACGTCTGAGTCTTCACAGGTCTTCCTCCTCTAGTTATCCAATATTCTAAAATAGCATGGTCGCTACCTCCTAGGGTCCCAGCCACTTTTACCTCCTCAACCATTTCATCCCTGTTTATAAGGATTAGATACAAGGTAGCAGTTCCTCTTGTTTTCTCCCCTACCTTTTGGAAGATAAAGTTGTCAGCAAGAGAGGATAAGAATTTCCTTGACCTGTTAGTTTTGCCTGAGAGAGATTCCCAACAAATGTCTGGATAGTTGAAATCTCCCATGACAACTATGTCATATTTTTTGGAGAACTTGGCCATTTGATGCATAAAGAGTTCATCCATATCTTCAGCTTGCACAGGCGGCCTGTAGTAAATGCCTACAATGGTGTCCTTTCCATTGTTCTGTCCTTGTATTCTTACCCAAACAGTTTCCACAGAACTCCTGGTCTCTGAAGCTTCAATCTCTGTGCAGATATACGCGTTTCTAACATACAATGCGACACCTCCTCCTCGTTTATCAAGTCTGTTTCTTGCAAATAAGTTGTATCCTTCTAGTCTTGTATTCCAATCATGTGTATTGTCCCACCAAGTTTCAGTGATTCCAATGACATCATATTTCTTTTCCTGTGTTAGTAGTTCCAATTCTCCTTGTTTGTTGCCCATGCTTTGTGCATTAGTATAGAAACATTTTAGTTTGTGATTGGCTTCTCTTTCTCCAATATTTTTATTATTTAGATTTCTTTTGTCTTTGTTCTTCCTTTCCACTTCTAATAGCAGAATTCTCAATAGCATTTGTCAGGTGTATGGCTTTTTCTGGTCTTTTGCTTCCCTTCCCATGTTGTTCTAGTTTAAAGCTCTCCTTACAAGGGTATCAAGGCGACTTCCAAATACATGTTTTCCAGTCTTCGTAAGGTGCACCCATCTCTAGCAAGTAGTCCATCGTAAAGGTAATTCACTCAGTGATCCATAAATCCAAATCGTTGCTGACAGCACCATCGACGTAGCGTGTTGTTCACCATCGTTCCCAATGGGTCATGTTTTCAGGATTCCCATAGTGTTGCTCAAAAGGAAATCCTGAAAACATGACCCGTGGGTACCACGAGGACTGGAGTTCGGGAAACACTGCTTGACATCAAGCAACGGGAACTGTATATACTTACGCTCTTGAATCTGGGCCCGAGCTTCAAGGTCCTCCCAGCGGTCCACAAGGAGCGAACAGATTTACTCCCAGAGCCATCGGGTCACAATTAGATCAGCATGCCGGCAATCAGCCATATTCCAAAGCGGCTCCCTTTCTCTAACAAGATCGATGAGGTGGTCCACATCACACCCTCCATCCTCACCGTCAGAGTCGGGAGCACGCTGTGAAGGCTGTTAAAGAAAAAGAGAAAAATAAAATAATTAGCCACCACACTTAAAGAAATGAAATAAAAAGTTCAAAAAAACCAAAGCAAAATTATTATACTTACACGCTGGTGACCGCCGCGTCGCTGTCGCCGACGACCCTGGGAGGCACTGTGAGGACCTCTTGGCCGAGCACCAGATTGGAAAGACTAGAAAAGAAAAGCAAAAAAATTATGTGGTTGGATGTTGGCATTTGTTTGCTGTGTGTGGTCTGCAGAACATTGTTTTCTATGTGTTGTGTGTAGTGTGATGTTGTGTTTCTGTGTTTGATGCAGGAAACTTACCAATTGCGAGCCCACTCCAGGTATCTATCCACCCCTTCCTTCTTCTGGGAGCTCCTCTTCAGCTTGTGATTCCTGTTTTGAAATAAAAGCCAATGAATAGACATATATTCCAGAGATGATGGATTTTTTAAATAAAAACTTACCGTCAAACGCTGACGATGTGAGGGAGGGCTCCCAGAAGAAGATGTGGTGTCCTCCTGCTGGCCAGTCTCCACTCCTGATGCTGCTGCTGGTGCTGCTGTTGCTGCTGCCGGTGCTGCTGCATCTATACGGCGTCTTCTGCTGGTGAATAAAGAGAAACAAAGGGCCACTGAATATATTGATATTCCATGGCCATATTTTTGAGGAATGGGGGATTTCATAATTACCGAATGTCATCTGCTGGTGGACTCCCCTCCGCATGGTCACCATGGTCCCTTCGCTCCATTTGGGGTGGTGGTGCTGGTGGTGCAGTAGTCTCCTGCCTTCTCCTGCGGCTGTCGCCTCTCTTGGGTGGCATGTTGGCTGTGGCTGAGGGTCCCACTGTCATGGTTTTATATATGTTTGCTGTGGGCAGGGCTACTGAGCATGCTCAGACCAAAAAAATGGATCCGACCACCGGATCCGGCTTTGGCCGAATCCAGCACATTGCGGGGCTCATAGACTTTCATTGTGTGAAAAAGCCGGAAGTACCGGATCCGGCGGGTCCGGCTTTTTCGCCGGAGACAAAAAATGTTACAGTTGCCGTTTTTTCCAGACGCCGGATTGCGACACATTGCCGGATCCGGCCAAAACTGGACGAAATGCATGACCATCCGGTGTGATCCGGTTTTCGTAAAAATAGCCGGATCGCGCCTGACAGAGAAAAACTGATGTGTGAAAGAGGCCTAAGTCACACATCGCTGGAATCATGGTCTCTCCTCCTACATTATGGCTCTCAGATTACAGAACCAAAACCTTGTGACAGATTCCATTTCAGACTTAGCAATAGTAATGTTATGTGATATACCAAATTACAGTGCCTTGCGAAAGTATTCGGCCCCCTGGAACTTTTCAACCTATTCCCACATATCATGCTTCAAACGTAAAGATACCAAATGTAAATTTCTGGTGAAGAATCAACAAGTGGGACACAATTGTGAAGTTAAACGAAATGTATTGGTTATTTTAAATTTTTGTGCAAAGTCAAAAACTGAAAAGTGGGGCGTGCAATATTATTCGGCCCCTTTAAGTTAATACTTTCTTGTGCCAACTTTTGCTGCGATTTCAGCTGCAAGTCGCTTGGGGTATGTCTCTATCAGTTTTGTACATCGAGAGACTGAAATTTTTGCTGATTCTTCCTTGGCAAACAGCTCGAACTCAGTGAAGTTTGATGGAGATCGTTTGTGAGCAGCAGTTTTCAGCTCTTTCCACAGAATTTCGATTGGATTCAGGTCTGGACTTTGACTTGGCCATTCTAACACCTGGATACATTTATTGTGAACCATTCCATTGTAGATTTAGCTTTATGTTTGGGATCATTGTCTTGTTGGAAGACAAATCTCTGTCCCAGTCTCAGGTCTTTCCCAGACTCCAACAGGTTTTCTTCAAGAATGGTCCTGTATTTGGCTCCATCCATATTCCCATCAATTTTAACCACCTTCCCTGTCTCTGCTGAAGAAAAGCAGCCCCAAACCATGATGCTGCCACCAACATGTTTGACAGTGGGGATGGTGTGTTCAGGGTGATGAGCTGTGTTGCCTTTACGCCAAACATATCGTTTGGCATTGTTGCCGAAAAGTTCACTTTTGGTTTCATCTGACCAGAGCACCTTCTTCCACATGTTTGGAGTGTCTCCCAGGTGGCTTGTTGCAAACTTTAAATGACACTTTTTATGGATATCTTTGAGAAATGGCTTTCTTCTTGCCACTCTTCCATAAAGGCCAGATTTGTGCAGTGTACGACTCATTGTTGTCCTATGGACAGACTGTCCCACAGCAGCTGTAGATCTCTGCAGTTCATCCAGAGTGATCATGGGCCTCTTGGCTGCATCTTTGATCCGTCTACTCCTTGTTTGAGATGAAAGTTTAGAGGGTCTTGTAGATTTGCAGTGGTATGATATGCCTTCCATTTCAATATGATGGCTTGCACAGTGCTCCTTGGGATGTTTAAAGTTTTGGAAATCATTTTGTATCCAAATCCAGGTTTAAACTTCTCCACAACAGTATCACGGACCTGCCTGTTGTGTTCCTTGGTCTTTATGATGCTCTCTATGCTTCAAACAGAACCCTGAGACTATCACAGAGCAGGTGCATTTATACGGAGACTTGATTACACACAAGTGGATTATATTTATCATCATTAGTCATTTAGGACAACATTGGATCATTCAGTGATTGACAATGAACTTCTGGAGTGAGTTTGCTGCACTGAAAGTAATGGGGCCGAATAATATTGCACGCCCCGCTTTTCAGTTTTTGACTTTCCACAAAAAAATTAAAATAACTAATAAATTTACTTCAACTTCGCAATTGTGTTCCAATTGTTGTTGATTCTTCACCAAAAATTTACAGTTGGTAGCTTTATGTTTGAAGCATGATATGTGGGAAAAGGTTGAAAAGTTCCAGGGGGCCGAATACTTCCTCTGCGCAGCTCCGAGGGTCTCCTTCCCTGCTGGCCCCAAGATCCAAGATGGCCACGGGGGCCTTCGGGGGTCTGCAGGGAGGCAGCTTTCTCAGTGCCTGCAGAGGGCAGGCACGGAGGAAGCCTGTGCAGCGCCTGTCAGACCACTGATCTAACAGAGTGCTGTCCAAACTGTCAGATCTGTGATCTGACACATTACAGTGATGTCCCCCCGGGACAATAAAATAAAGTAAAAAAAAAATGTGTAAAAACAATTAATAAGAAATCTCTAAATAAATAAAGAAAAAAATATTCCCTAATAAATTCATTTTTTGGAAATAAAAAAAAAACAATAAAAGTACACATATTTAGTATCGCCTTGTCCGGAACGACCCGCCCTATAAAACTGTCCCACTAGTTAACCCCTTTAGTGAACCCCTTAAAAAATAAAAAACAAAGCAAAAAACAATGCTTTATCATCATACTGCCAAATAAAAAGTGCAATAACGCGCGATCAAAAAGAAAGATATAAATAACCATGGTACCACTGAAAACGTCCTCTTGTCCCGCAAAAAACGAGCTGCCACACAGTGTCATCTGTGAAAAAATAAAAACGTTATAGCTCGCAGAATAAAGCGATGGAAAAATAATTATTTTTCATATAAAATTGTTTTCATTGCATAAAAGCGCCAAAACATAGAAAAAGACATAAATGAGGTATCACTGTAATCGTACTGACCCGAAGAATAAAACCGCTTCATTAATTTTACCACACGCAGGACGGTGTAAACGCACCCCCCAAAAAGAAATTCATGAAATGCTGGTTTTTGTTCATTCTGTGTCCCAAAAATTGGAATAAAAAGCGATCAAAAAATGTCACGTACCCGAAAATGGTACTAATAGAAATGTCAACTTGTCTTGCAAAAAATAAGACCTTACATGACTCTGAGGGTCAAAATATGGAAAAATTGTAGCTCTCAAAATGTGGTGAAGCAAAAACTGTTTTTACAATAAAAAGCGTCTTTTAACGTATGACAGCTGCCAAACATAAAAACCCACTAAAAAGAGTAAATCAAACCCCCCGTTATCACCCCCTTTAGTTAGGTAAAAATAATAAAATTTAAAAAAAATGTATTTATTTCCATTTTCCCATTAGGGGTAGGACTACAGTTAGGGCTAGGACTAGGGTTAGGGGTGTGTTGGGGTTAGGGTTGGAGTTAGAATTGGGGGGGTTTCCACTGTTTAGGCACATCAGGTGCTATCCAAACGCAACATGGCGTCTGATCTCAATTCCAACCAATTCTGCATTGAAAAAGTCAAACGGTGCTCATTCCCTTCCAAGCTCTGCCATGGGCCCAACTAGTGGTTTACCCCCACATATGGGGTATCAGCCTACTCAGGAGAAATTGCACAGCAACTTTTGGGGTTCAATTTCTCCTGTTACCCTTGGGAAAATAAAAATTGGGGACTAAAAGATCATGTATGTGAAAAAATACGATTTTTTCATTTTCACGCCAGGGACTTATAAACTTCTATGAAGCACTTAGGGGTTCAAAGTGCTCACCACACATCTAGATAAGTTCATTATGGGGTCTGCTTTCCAAAATGGTGTCACTTATGGGGGGTTTCTACTGTTTAAGCACATCAGGGGCTCTCCAAAAGCGACATGGCATCCGATCTAAATTCCAGCCAATTTTGCATTGAAAAGTCAAACGGCGCTCCTTCCTTTCTGAGCTCCGCCATGTGCCCAAACAGTGGTTTACCTGCATATATGGGGTATGAGCGTATTTAGGACAAATTGTACAACAGCTTTTGTGGACTGATTTCTCCTGTTACTCTTGGTAAAATAAAACAAATTGGATCTGAAGTAAATTTTTTGTGAAAAAAAGTAAAATGTTCATTTTTTTAAACATTCAAAAAATTCCTGTGAAGCACCTGAAGGGTTAATAAACTTTTTGAATGTGGTTTTGAGCACCTTGAGGGATGCAGTTGTTAGAATGGTGTCACTTTTGGATATTTTCTAACATAGACACCTCAACGTGACTTCAAATTTGATGTGGTCCCTAAAAAAAATGAGAAATTGCTAGTCAACTTTTAACCATTATAACTTCCTAACAAAAAAATTTTGGTTCCAAAATTGTGCTGATGTAAAGTAGACATGTGGGAAATGCTATTTATTAACTATTTTGTGTCACATATTTCTCTGTTTTAAGGGCATGAAAATTCAAAGTTGGAAAATTGCAACATTTTCAAAATTTTCGCCAAATTTCCATTTTTTCACAAATAAACGCAAGTTATATGAATGAAATTTTATGACTAACATGAAATGCAATATGTCATGAAAAAACAATGTCAGAATCACCGGGATTCATGGAAGTGTTCCAGATTTATTACCTCATAAAGGGACAGTGGTCAGAATTGTAAACATTTTCCTGGTCTTTAACATGCAAACCACCCTTGGGGGTAAATGGGTTCAATAAAATGTTCCTGTGCTGTGATAATCTTATAACTATGACCCTGCTATGTACTGTGTAATGGCGGTGTCTGACTGTACTGGAACATAGAATCATAGAATGTCAGAGTTGGAAGGGACCTCCAGGATCATCGTGTCCAGCCCCCCTGCTCAATGCAGCACAGGATTCACTAAATTATCTGAGATGTCCAGCCTCTGTTTGAAAACTTCCATTGAAGGAGAACTCACCACCCCCAGTGTCAGAGTGTTCCACTTATTGATCACCCTCACTGTCAAAAAGTGTTTTCTAATATCTAATCTGTATCTTCCTCCTTTCAGTTTCATTCCATTGCTTCCAGTGTTTCAATGTGGAAATGATAAAAAGGATGACATCACTTCAGAATATTTGTACACAGCTTTGAAATCTCATCTTAGCCTTCTTTTTTGCAAGCTAAACATTCCCAGATCCTTTAACTGTTCCTCACAGGACATAATCTGCAGTCCCCTCATCATCCTGGTAGCTCTTCTCTGAACTTGCTCCAGTTTTTCAATGTCTTATTAAAATGTGGTGCACAGAACTGGACATAGTATTCCAGATGAGGTCTGACCAAGGAGGAGTAGTGGGGGATAATTACATCACATGGTGTAAACTCTATGCTTCTCTTAATACATCCTAGAACTTTGTTTGCCTTTTTTGCTGTTGCATCACACTGCTGACTCATCTGCAGTCTGTGATCTATTAGTATACCCAAATTTTTTTCACGCATGCTGTTGCTTATTTCTATTTCTCTCAGTCTATAGATCTAATTTTCGTTTTTTCTTTCCCAGATGTAGATTCTTGCATTTCTCTCTGTAATTACCATTCTATTAGCTGTTGCCCATTGTTCAAGCTTATCTAGATCCTTATGAATCCTTTCTCTGCAAATTTGATTAGTTTACCTTCAGTTCCCTTATCTAGATCATTTATAAAAATGTTTGTGATACCCCACTTAAAACACTCTTCCAGTTGGATGTGCAACCAATTTTTACCACTCTTTGAGTATGATCACCGAGCCAGTTATGAATCCACTGTAGCATTGTCAATCCCATATTTGGTCATTTTCTTCAATAAGGATAGTATGAGATACTTTATCAAATGCTTTGCTGAAGTCGAAATATACTATATCTACAGCATTTCCCTAATCCACCCATTCAGTGATTCCATTCTAAAAGGAAATTAGATTAGTCTGGCATGACTTCTTTGCTACAAACCCATGTTGGCTCTGGTTAATTACTGTATTCTTATCCACGTACTTACATACAGGCTGTTTAATAATTTGTTCAAAGATCTTTCCTGGTTTAAAATAAGGCTTACTGGCCTGTAATATTTTTGGCTCCATCTTCTTTCCTTTTTTAAGATAGGGACATTATTTGCCCTTCTCCAATCTTCTGGGACGTCTCCTGTTCTCCAAGATTTTTTAGTGGTTCTGCAAATTCTTCTGCTAACTCTTTCAGCACCCTAGGATGTAATTCATCTGGACCAGGAGATTTAAATTAATTTAATTTAGCTAAATGTTCCTTCATCATCTCTCTGTTTATAGAAATTGTGTATTTTTTTTATTCTTTCGATGGCACTGTGAAGATCCGTTTATTGTTACAATGACCCCGACGAACGTTTCACCTTCAGCTTATTCCTTTGAAACAGGTTGACTGAAATACCTGAAATAAAAAATCCTTTAATATACTTCCATTTAGATCTTCATTGCCTATGATCAGCGTGGATAAACCACATTTGGCTCCTTTTTTATTTCCTCTTTCCTGAAAGTGCAAAAACACTGCCCACACTTTCAGCAACAGATAGGACATAACTGGATAATTTTTGAGGAAGTTTTACTTGATCAAATTAAGAACACGTACCTACCTCAATTGTATTTCACCATGTGATTTTAAAGGATGCAATAAAGGTTATGATTTATCCATATTTTATCAGCGACCTCAGCATCTTGGATTTTCTATGGCTTTGAATCTTGTGGGGGTCTAACCGAGACAGCACGGAACTAACAGTGAAGCATGAGAACCATTCTTGGACTAAGAAAATTAAACACATGCACCAGGCAGGGGATGTTCATCAATCCGGATAGGGCCAGAGATGCTACCAAATTTTGTCTGCTATCGCACACCAACAAGCCGAGCTTGAGGTTCAGCAGCACCAACCACTCATCTGTCTGTTCTTTGATCCCAGTCCACAGTTCTTGTACAGTGAAGTGCAGTACGTGTGCCGACTGGGGGGTGGTCCCTTTCGGCTGCTGAACAGACTGGAGACAGACGCAGAAATCCGTTCAATCAGGTCCAACTTTATTGGGTGTCCTCTTGACATCCACAGCAAACACGACAGCTTCTGCTCCCTGGCCTGGGTACCTGTCACCTCCCTTCTGCTCTTGTTCGGCGAAGACCCCTTGGTTCCTTCACTGCGGCTGCCGTTAGGCCCACGGCCACAGCGCTTCCCCAACCGAGTCTGCTTGCTGTAACACTTACTCACTCTTCGGTGTCCAGCCGTCCAGTACCCCAGGCCTCTGTTAGTCACTGCCGCTCTGTCCTGCAGCCGTCCTCTCAGGGCCACCCCCCTCTCTGAGTATCCATTTCTCTCTCTCTTCTATCTTTCCTGAGCTCTTCCTCCATCCACTCCTAAGCTCTTCTCACTTCTCTCCTCCTCCTGGGTGTCTGCCCTCCCCTGGGACTCTCCTTCCTTTTTATCTCCTCCTTCTGGAAAGCCCCTTCCCAGTCCCGTGACTCCGCCCACCATGACTCTGCGATTTCCCTAGCCTAAGGCTGTTATTGAGTCCTTTTCTCACTGCTCTCTGTCTCAATCTTGTGGCCAAAACCCGGCACTACGTTGTCCTGTACTAATTCCAGGTGTTATCCATACACAGAATCATAGAATCGTAGAGTTGGAAGGGACCTCCTGGGCCATCTGGTCCAACCCCCTGCTCAAAGCAGGATTCGCTACATCATCCCAGTCAGATGTCTGTCCAGCCTCTGTTTGAAGACTTCCATTGAAGGAGAACTCACCACTTCTCGTGGCAGCCTGTTCCACTCATTGATCACTCTAACTGTCAAAAAGTTTTTTCTAATATCTAATCTGTATCTAATCTGTATCTCCTCCCATTCAGTTTCATCCCATTGCTTCTAGTCTTTCCTTGTGCAAATGAGAATAAAGTTGATTCTTCTACAATGTGACAGCCCTTTAGATATTTGTAGACAGCTATTAAGTCTCCTCTCAGTCTTCTCTTTTGCAAACTAAATATTCCCAAATCCTGCAACCTTTCCTCATAAGACAGGGTTTGCAGACCGGTCACCATTCTGGTCGCTCTTTTCTGAACTTGCTCCAGTTTGTTGATGTCTTTTTTAAAATGTGGTGCCCAAAACTGGACACAATATTCCAGATGAGGTCTGACCAAAGAGGAGTAGAGGGAAATAATGACTTCACGTGATCTGGACTGTATGCTTCTGTTAATACATCCTAGAATTGCATTTGCCTTTTTTGCTGCTGCATCACACTGTTGACTCATATTCAGTCTGTGATCTATTAGTATACCCAAGTCTTTTTCACATGTGCTGTCACTTAGCCCTATTCCTCCCATTCTGTATATGCTTTTTTCATTTTTATTGCCCAAATGTAGTACTTTGCATTTCTCCCTGTTAAAAACCATTCTGTTAGTTGCTGCCCACTTCTCCAGTTTATTTATATCTTTTTGAATCCTCTCTCTCTCTTCTCTAGTATTAGCTATCCCTCCTAGCTTTGTGTCATCAGCAAATTTAATCAGTTTACCCTCAATTCCTTCATCTAAATCGTTGACAAAGATGTTGAACAATACAGGGCCCAGGACAGAGCCCTGTGGTACCCCAGTCGAGACATTCTTCCAACTGGATGTGCAGCCATTTGCGACCACTCTTTGGGTCCGATCACTAAGCCAGTTATGAATCCACCTAACAGTTGCCTTGTCCATTCCATGCTTAGTCATTTTTTCAATAAGGATTGTATGAGAGACTTTGTCAAATGCTTTGCTGAAGTCAAGATATACTATATCTACAGCATTTCCTTGATCCACCCAATCAGTGATTCCGTCATAGAAGGAAATTGAGTTAGTCTGACATGACTTATTAGTTACTAACCCATGCTGACTCTGTTTAATCACTTTATTCTTATCCAGGTACTGACATACATGTTGTTTAATAATTTGTTCAAAGATCTTTCCTGGTATAGAAGTCAGACTCACCGGCCTATAGTTGCCTGGGTCCACCTTCTTCCCCTTTTTGAAGATAGGAACAACATTTGCTCTTCTCCAGTCTTCTGGCACTTCTCCTGTTCTCCAAGAATTTTCAAAGATTATGGAGAGGGGTTCAAAAATTTCTTCTGCTATCTCCTTCAGTACTCTGGGGTGTAATTCATCTGGACCTGGAGACTTGAATTCATTTAGGTTAGCTAAGTGTTTCCTCACTATCTTTCTGTTTATAGATATCCTGGATTCTTCTATTCCCTTAATAGGACAGTGAAGAACAGTTGATGTTACATTTCCTTTCTGAGAGAAAACAGATGCAAAATAGGAATTTAAAAGTTCAGCCTTCTCAACATCTTGTCTTACCATTTCATCATTTTCATCCTGTAAAAATCCTATAGCATCTTTGACTTTTCTTTTACTTTTGACATATCCCCAAAATCCTTTATTATTGCTTTTGACATCTCTTGCAAGCCTCAATTCATTTTCAGCTTTAGATAATCTGATTTGTGCCCTGCAGGTTCTGAAGACAGCATTATATTCTTCTTTAGATATGCCTCCCTCTTTCCATTTTATAAACATTTTTTTATTCCTTTTTAGCATGTGCTTAAGTTCTGTGTTCATCCATCCTGGTTTCCTTAAATGCTTCCTATTCTTCCCTCTTTTCGGAATTGTTAACAACTGTGCTTTGAGAATTTCATTTTTCAAGATTTCCCATCCTTCCTGGACATTTTTGTCTTTAAGGATATCCAGCCATTGGATCCCTCCAATTCTTTTTCTGAATCCCTTAAAATCTGCCTTTCTGAAATCTAACCTTGACGTCTGAGTCTTCACAGGTCTTCCGCCTCTAGTTATCCAAAATTCTAAAATAGCATGGTCGCTACCTCCTAGGGTCCCAGCCACTTTTACCTCCTCTACCATTTCCTCCCTGTTTATAAGGATTAGATCCAAGGTAGCAGTTCCCCTTGTTTTCTCCCCTACCTTTTAGAAGATAAAGTTGTCAGCAAGAGAGGATAAGAATTTCCTTGACCTGTTAGTTTTGCCTGAGAGAGATTCCCAACAAATGTCTGGATAGTTGAAATCTCCCATGACAACTATGTCATATTTTTTGGAGAACTTGGCCATTTGATGCATAAAGAGTTCATCCATATCTTCAGCTTGCACAGGCGGCCTGTAGTAAATGCCTACAATGGTGTCCTTTCCATTGTTCTGTCCTTGTATTCTTACCCAAACAGTTTCCACAGAACTCCCAGTCTCTGAAGCTTCAGTCTCTGTGCAGATATACGCGTTTCTAACATACAATGCGACACCTCCTACCCATTTATCAAGTCTGTTTCTTGCAAATAAGTTGTATCCTTCTAGTCTTGTATTCCAATCATGTGTATTGTCCCACCAAGTTTCAGTGATTCCAATGACATCATATTTCTTTTCCTGTGTTAGTAGTTCCAATTCTCCTTGTTTGTTGCCCATGCTTTGTGCATTAGTATAAAAACATTTTAGTTTGTGATAGGTTTCTCTTTCTCCAATATTTTTATTAATTAGATTCTTTTGTCTTTATTCTTCTTAAAAAGCATAGTGCACATCATCTTTTACATGTTCTTTCCACATCAGACAGGTCCATATGTTAGTCCACCCCCTACAGTAGGATCTGTCCTGAAAACAGAACAGTTTCATAACAGCCTGATGGTGTTTCCCTCTGGATGTGCTGAAGTTGGTGGTGCAGGTCTTACTGCGAGCAGATGATGAGGTAGTGGAGGAAGCTGAGTAGGAGGAAGAGGCAACCTGGACAAAAGTAAATCCAGCAATACTCAGTGGTGGTAGAACAGGTAATCATTAGTGATGAGCGAACATGCTCGCCACTAGTCGGTACTTGTCCGAGTATCGCTATACTCGTGGTACTCGGAAAGCACCGAGCATCTCTGGGATTATTCGGCAGAAGCTGGGGTCTATGCCTTGCAAGTTTGGCGCTCTTTAGAGCGCCAATCAACATGCAGGGATTGTCTGCCATGCACTGTAATGCCGCAGCCATCTTTGTTGTGGTATTACAGTGATTGGCTGGCAGCACAGCATCATCAAGTGTATAAGAGACCTGCCGCCATCCTGCTCATCACAGTCACGTCCAGAATCAGACAGTGTAGGGAAAGCTGCTGCTGCGATAGGGCCAAATTTGTGATTTTATTACTTAGTGTGGGTATACCATCATTGAATCCACATATCCAGCTAAACCAACAGTCTTTCTAAGGACTAATTACGTGGTATATAGATTGCAGTGCTAGGTAGGCAGGGAGCATATGTGCGTATATACACATCAGTGCAAGGCATGCAGGCACTGTATGCGGGTATATAGATATCATTGAATTCATCAAAAGGGTCCATTACTGTCTGCTGCTGCCTATTACATGTATACCTATCTCCAGGTATCAGTGTCTATTCTAGGAATAATTTTTTTGAACCTTAATCCTGATTATTCTATTCCAAAGCAATCCAGAGCCCCTTTTTTTCTCCATTTGCTTGTTAACACTGCAGACTGCAGCCAGATCCTTTTAATACTACAGCGTGAAAATCCAGCAATTTTAAACGGCTTTGCCCATCCCAGGCATCACATCTGAGTGTGCAGAAAATACTTGCATATTTTGTGGTACTGTAGTATTTTTTGGAGTGTCTTATAAAATTTTGCTGACAAAAGATTTTTAGCTGCCCAAAAAATATTTATCTGCCCAAAAAATATTTAGCTGCTTAAAAAATATTTAGCTGTCAAAAAAATATTTTGCTGGTAAAAAAAATATTTAGCTGCCCAAAAAATATTTAGCTACAGTTCATCTATTTAACACTGTGTTTTGTCCGCCACACGCATTGTATATCATTGCGCTAAATATTTTACAATTTCAATCCTCCAAAGAATTTTTTTGCAGTTTCATATCCTATTTATTGACACAATTTTGGTGGCAAAAAAAATACAAAGTATAGGCCACATATTTAACAATGTGCTATTTCCGTCAGACGCCTGATCTATCTCTGGGCTACAAATTTTGGCTGGAGTGGGAGTGGGAGTGGGAGAGAGAGAAGGAGAGGGAGAAGAGAGAGAGAGAAGAGAGAGAGATTTTACCGCCTCTGGGGTTAAAATTCATGCCAGATGTGTTTACAGTCTTCCACTCACTGCCGACTTTTCTCCCCATTGACTTGCATTGGGTTTCGTGTTTCCCGACTTTTCCCGACTTTTCCTTATAGTCGGCCGATTTCGTTCGACTCGACTTTTGAGAAAGTCGGGTTTCATGAAACTCGACTCGACCCTAAAAAAGGCAAAGTTGCTCATCTCTATTGAGCAGACTTGTATCTCCGTCAGACGCCTGCTCTATCTGTGGGCTACAAATTATGACATTTCAGGCCTCCATTCTACTGTTTTTGCTGAGTCTTACCCTAGTTATTGACACCACATTTTTACCTACAGTACAGATATTTTAAAGTGTGGTTTTCCCACACATGGATCACATACAAGTTCGCTACCAATTCAGCCATTTTTAGTGAACATGGAAAAAATATTGTTGTCAATTTAAAATGGGCAAGGCGCATGGCAAGGGACGGGAAGGTGGACGTGATGGTGATGGTGCATGTAGACGCCGAGGCCATGGGCAAGCTGACATTGTCCCACAACAAACACCCACATCTTCTCACTCGACTTTCATGACCCAATTACTAGGGGCCTGCAGCAGGACATCACTATTGAAAACAGAGCAGTATGAAGCGGTTGTTGGTTGGTTAGCGGATAATGCTTCCGGTCAGTTTGCCACCACCACTACCACTTTGTCTTCCACATGGTCAAGTCTGAGTAGCTGTGAATCTGGACCACATATTCCTCATCCTGATCCTCATTCCTCCCACCATGGCCAGTGCCCGGAGCCAACTGATCCCACACTTGGACACTCCAAAGAGCTGTTTATTTTTTCATTTATAGATTCGGGCCTCTCGACCAGTCCACTTGTAGTGGGGCAAGATGAGATCGCATGTAGCGATGCCCAAATATTTGAGCAAGCACGGTCACACGAAGGCAACAGTGGGAACGTGTCACAAGAGGTGGACGATGATGAGACACAATTACCAGAAAGTCAGGAGGAGGACCAGGGTGCGGAAGTGGAATCCGAGGTGGTGGATGATATGTTAACTGACCGAACCTGGCAGGAGGACATGCAGAGCAAGGACAGCAGCACACAGGGGGAGGATGGCATAGCATACCAACAGGCAGGAAGAAGCAGTGTGGTGGCCGTAGACAGAAGGCGGGCAACCGTTTCTTGTAAATCCAGCATGATGGAAGTTGGCAGTACAACTGTTAGGTCTTCCCGAGTCTGGTTGTTTTTTAAAGACTCTGCCGATAACCCCTAACAGGGGTAGCAAAACTAATAGCCTGACCACCACCAGCATCAGGCACATGGCAGCAAAGCATCTGACTTTGTGGGCCAAACTCCAGGCTCCAGGAACAGTGTCTGTGGGTGAAAATTCTGCTTCTTCCACTGTTGTGCAATCCCCTGTCCACAGTGCATGCAAAGATGCCTCCTGCCCTGCACCTGTCGATGGAAAGGATTTGTGAGCAGAAGAGGGATGTTGTTGACTATCAGCATCAACAAGGCCGTCGTTATTCAGGTCAGACTCCACACATAAGACCTCAGGAGTGGACATGGATATCAGACATATGTACCATCCTCCAAAACTTTGTGGAATCCACCAAGATGGTGAGCGGCAATGACACTATAATTAACATCACCATCCTGATTGTCTGCATTCTGAAAAGCTTTCTGCTCACAATGAAAGAGGATGCATTGCAGGCAGAGCACAATGACATAGAGCAAGGAAGCATATAGGGTGATTACACACAGCCCAGCCTCATGTGATCCCAACGTGGATTGGTTGACAATGTGATCCCAACGTGGATTGGTTAACAATGAGGAAGAGGAGGAGGAAGAACAGGAGCTACTTTCATGCTCTATAGACTGTTCTACAAGCACAACTGTCATACCGTCTGTTCAGCATGGATGGCCTAAGGACAGGAAGGAAGAGGAGCAGGAGGAGGAGGACACCATGGTCCGTCGTCCTGTTGGTGAGGACACGGAAGGCATGCCTGTTACCAGTCTGGCACGCATGGCTGACTTTATGTTGCGCTGCCTTTCCTGTGACCCTCGCATTATGAAAATTTACGGTGACACTCATTACTAGTTGGTGACACTTCTAGACCTACGCTACAAGTAGAACTTTCCATCTCTTCTTCCAGAGGCAGACAGGTCTATTAAAATGGTGCAGCACCGGAGGGCCCTTGTTGCGAAATAGTGCAGTACCAGAGGGCCCTTGTTGCGGAATTATTAAAAAAATTCCCATCTGAAAATGCTGACGGCAGATGTCATAGTTTATTAGACAACCAAGGAGTACCTGCAAGAGAGACACAACTCCAATCCTGCAAAGGCAGGGGAACACTGGCAAAGTTCTCGAACAGTTTTCTCAGACCCTCTCATCGCCGTGGCCCTGAGGTGTGGGGTACTGCACAAGAAATGGAATGTTTTGGAAGATGGTGAGGGAGTACCTTGCTGACCGTACCAACGCCCTCCGTGATTCCTCTGTGCCTTTTAATTATTGGCTAATCAAGCTGGACAAGTGGCATGAACTGGCTCTCTACGCCATGGAGGTCCTGGCCTGCCCTGCCGCTAGCGTTTTGTCAGAGCGGGTTTTTAGTGCCGCTGATGGAATTATAACTGAAAATGCAGACAGGCTGACTCTTATAAAATTGAACAAGGGCTGGATTGTGCCAGACTTCTCTACACCACAGAATGATAACAGTGAAACATTGCCTCCAATACAATGTCTTTTTTTGGAGGTGTATTCCCATGCACCTCTTCACACCTAAACATAGGTATACCCTTCCTGATTTTGGCTATTAGGTGTCATCCTTCTCCTTCTCCTCATCCTCATCATCTACCAGACCACCACCACTAGAACATGAGGGTGACCTTGTTCCGTGCTGTTACAGCCACTCTAGTTTCTTGAAAGAGTGTTTATGACGCCCGTCAAAAAATGTTTTAAAAATATGTACCTCACAGGGGGAAATGTTTGTCAGCCCATACATTTAGTGTATGGGTATTCCAAGTAAAAGAGACCCGCTCCTTTACAATGGGAACATTTTTTTATGAGACCTTCCTCCACATCTCTTTCAAGGGGCATTGGAGTACCTCCTGATTTTTGGCAGGCCTTGCATTCAACACATAGGTAAACACTATGGGAGACTCACTTCCTAATAATGGGAAAATTGTTTTCATGAGGCCCACCTCTATGACTTTTCCAAGGGTTATTGTGATGCATGAAACTTTGGAGAAAGGCAGGCCTTGCATTCAATACATAGGCAAACACAATGGGAGACACACTTTCTTCTAATGGGAACATTTGTGTCATGAGGCACTCAAGTACGTCTGTTGAAAGGCTTATTGTGGTGCGTGTTACTTTGGTCCAGGGCAGGCCTTGCATTCAATGCATAATCAGACAGTATCGGAGTACCAAACGAATAATGTGAAGTGGGTTTTCCTGTGGCCATCCAGTACGAGTGTTCAAAGGCTTATTGGGGTGCGTGTGAATTTGGTGCAGTGCAGGCCTTGCATTCAGTGCATAGACTAACAGTATGGCAGTACCAAAAGAATAATGTGAACTTGTTTTTCCTGTGGCCATCCAGTACATGGGTTCACAGCCTTATTGGGATGTATGTAACTTTGTGGGTGGGCGGGCTTTGCATTCATTGCATAGGCTAACAGTATGGCAGCCCCAAATGAAAAATAATGGGAACTTTTGTTTCATGTGGCCATCCAAGACATCTGTTCCAAGGGTTACTGGGGTGCGTGTAACTTTGGGACAAGGCAGCCCTTGCATTCATTGCATAGGCAAACACTATGAGAGACCCACTGTCTCATAATGGGGTATTGGGGTGCGTCTTAATTTTTGGCAGCCCAGCCACTCAATGCATAGGCAATAACAGTATAGGAGACCCACTGTTTAATAATGGACCTTTAATAATAGTAATGCCAACTGATGCCCCTATAAAAATAGGCTTTGTGACTTTAAGAAACACTCCTTCATAAAAGAAACAAGATGTGTCTACCACGTGGCCAGGTTGTTAAATGCTAAAATGACATTTCCCAGTAAATGCATTTGCATTGGTTGAAAGCAATGGTAACTTAACTTTGAAAAATGCATCAAAAACGCTATGTGTGAACATAGCCAAAGTGGTGGAGGAACTTTTTTGGGGGGTTATTTCTTTGGCCTTACATACAAATTATTACCCTGGAAAGAATGTCCCTTAACATATTTCCCTGTAAAATCCATTTTGGTTTCTTTTTTGTATGTTTTACTGTGCGCCTGTAAAAGTGGCATCACACTCTGACAACATTGGCCAGAGCAGTGACCTAGGAGTCAGAAATGTGTCCATGGGCCTTCCTCATGATGTTCCCATGTCATTTGTGCACTGTTCCCATACATTTCTGACGTTTTGATACCCTAGAAAGACGTCTGGGGGGGTTGTGCAAAAAGCTCGGATTTCCCATAGACTAACATTGGGCTCGGTGCTAGGGTCGAGTACCCAAATATTCCAAATTGCTCGACCAGAGCAACGAGCACCCCAGAATTTTAGTGCTCAATCATCACTAGTGATCATCAGTGTCAGATGTGACCAAAGGACGTCCACTTCTATGCCTTTCTGTGACTCTTCCAGTCTCTCTGTATTTCTGTTGCAACTGGCTGTTGACACTCTGTCACACTCTAAGCTCAGTGGCCACTTATGTCTGAGAACATCTTGCTTGAAGCCTCACAATAGCAACGCACTGCTTGTTCTGCCCATTCATGAACAGCAAGCTAAAATTCATAGCGTAGTACCAGTTACAGCCTTTAGAGGTCATTAGTTACTCATTTATCTTGCTTCCGTGTACAAGCGAGAATTTCTCCTTTAAGGAATAGTGTGTTCTGCATAGAACCGTCCCCTCTGGAGTTTAGGCCACGCCCCCAGCAGTCACGTGCTTCAGGTCCTGCTGTTCTGAAGTACGCACCTACTCGGCGGCTGCCTGGCTCAGTGAACAAGTGCAGTGCGGTGTTCCTGACACTTACAGACTACAAGAAAAGTGGGTTACATATGGTTCACGGTATAAGCAAACTCATAATGTACCATTCCCTCCTTTCACTGTATTTGTTGATTTTGTCACCCAACAAGCAAAGATCAGAAATGACCCTAGTTTTCATTTCACTCTGTCATGTTCCACTACCCCCAGTGTCAAACCCAGTAGGACACCCGTGGCAGTCCACAAAACTAATATTGTCTCCACAGGTCTTCCTCACAATACAAGTAAGCCCCCTCCAGAAGAGTACAAACCTCAAGATCTCAGCAAGCAGTGTCCTCTACACAGGAAACTGTCAGGAACACCGCACTGAACTTGCTCACTGAGCCAGTGTGTGTGTCCTGAGTAAAGCGAACTGTGCTCAAAGATACCTATGGAGCAGGCAGCAGCCGAGTAGATGCTTACTTCAGAACAGCAGGACCTGAAGCATGTGACTGCTAGGGGCGTGGCCTAAACTCCAGAGAGCAAGGAGCTGCAAGAGAACTCCTAGCTGGTTAACTGCGAGACAAATTTACCAAGGGGCATAGACAGGGAGGATAGTCAGGACATAGCCAATGAGTCATACACAGAGATAGCTGCAAGGTACAAGAGGGGCGAGCAGAGTAGTCAGATCACAGGCAATGAGTCATACACAGAGAGGGTAGCGCAGTACAGAATTAACAGGCAAACTCACAACGGGGAACAGAACTGGGTCAGAACCATATAAACAAGCTATAACAATGAACAGGCACAGGCACACAGAGGTCACCACACTCGGCCAAAGGCAAAAGTATAATTGACAGGGATTGGAGCTTCCCAGGGGTTTAAGAAGCTCTCCCAGAACCAAAGAGAGGCCACAATCATTAGCCCCATGTGTGCAAGTCAAAACCTGCACTGAGCTCCAGACATTAAACCCTGACGTGCAGCTCAAAAACCCACACTGGGATCATGACAGAAACCACATCCTCTACTGAAATGCTGAGCCTTTAGGGAGAAGTCTTTGGAGAATCACAATGGTTTTCTCAAGGAAAACAACATCTGCCTCAAATGCTGTGTCACAACCTCTCAGCTCACCAGGAACTGTGAAGCTAGCGTGAAATGTGCAGAGTGCAGCAGCATGGATCACAATACAGCCTTGCACCCTGGACCACCTCCATGAGTGTTGTCACAGGCAGAAGAACACTAAGAGAAGCACAAGAACACTGACAAAGACACCCCTGTGGTCACCTCTCAAGGTACAGAGATCTGTAATGGACTCACAGGAGGAAGATCCTGTTCAAAAATCTGCCTTGTCCAAGTCTAACCAGCTGGCCGCAGAGACAAAGCGCTCAAGATATACAGTATGTAATCCTGGATGACCAACGTAACAGGTCTCTAGCCAAGTCCATCTTCTTTGACAACTTTAACATTGTAGGCCCCAGTTCTGCCTACTCCTTGAGGATATGTTCAGGTACCGTTGAGACGGCTGGGAGGAAAGCAACCGGATACAAGGTGGAGTCCATAGATGGCCAGACCTGCCTATCACTACCCACCATCCTGGAGTGCAACCAGATTCCCGATAACAGGTCTGAGATACCCTCATCGGAGGTGGCAATACATCACCCCCTAGGATGGGTCATTATAGGAGACATCTGTCTAGGAGGAGCACACAAGCCAGCCTCAGTCAACAGTATGCTTACCAGCACACTAGAAAATGGATGTCCATCTCTTTTCCAGCCATGTCACAATAGTCTGCTGGTAAAGGAATTACCGAACAGCACTCCCCTACCTTGCCCTTTTTAAGTTCCTACCAACGAAGATCACGCCTGTGAAGGTGAACAAGACCACATAGGATGTACAGTCTTCCACAGGACAAAGGAAGACAACAAGGTAGCGATGTCTATAGAAGACAGGATGTTCTTGGACATCATGGATACACAGATAGTCAAAGACAAGTCAAACAGTTTGGTCGCACCTCTACCATTTCGACCTCAGAGAAGATGCCTACTCAACAACAGGGAACTGGTCTACAGCCGATTCATCTCCCTCAGATACAAGCTTCAGAAGTCACCTGAGACAAAGGAACACTTCTTCACCTTCATGGGGAAGATATTCCAGAAAAACCATGCAGAGATTGCACCTGCACTTCAGCACTCAGAGGAGTGTTGGTACTTACCCATCTTCGGAGTGTACCATCCTAAGAAGCCAAGTCAAATAAGAGTGGTATTTGACTCAAGTGCCAAATGCGAAGACATCTCATTGAATGATGTCCTACTGTCGGGCCAAGACCTCAACAACAGACTTCTGGAAGTACTACTCTGTTTCTTCAAAGATACTGTGGCATTTATGGCTGACATACAACAGATGTTCCACTGTTTTCTCATCAAAGTGGAATACAGAAACTAGTTGAGGTTCTTCTGGTAACGCGACAATGACCCAGACCAAAATATCGCAGAGTACAGGATGAGGTACACATCTTTGGCAACAGCGAATGGAGCGCCCCACCAGGGCCTAGTGGGGTACTCGGTACCGGGCCCGTTGATCTCAATGGGAGTTGTCACGGAAGCTGTGACCCGGTCCGTGGCTCTGGGGCTCCATGGCAAAACGGGAATGAATGAACAATGAAATAAAGTTTATGAATAGTTTGTGACGCCACCTGTGGTGTTCAGCAAGGGAGGTGTTAAGCCGACGCTGCATGCAGATCCGCTGGGACTGATGGTATGGTGCAGCAAAGATGTAGAAGCTCCCCACAGCTGAAGCTGTAGTCCCAGGGCAGTGTAGATGTAGCAATGGAGGAGAGGCACAGGCGGTGTAGAGGCCAGTGCCCAGATGTAGTAGTGCGGGGTGTAGTGGTGCGGGAATAAGTGGAGGACACCAGGGCATGTAGTTCCAAAGCTTTACTCACAGTCTGCAGTTCACACAGATGCCTACCTCCGTGCTGTGTTCTCCGGGTCCGGGGCTCAGTCAACCTCCAGGCAAGATAGGATGCTCCCTTCCAACACTCCGCTAACATGTACCTTTCTGAACGTCTCCTCTATAGCGCCTTTAAGTGAAGTACTCCTAGTACTGAGTTACACTGGAGTGCCTCCTGACAGATGTTCCCAAGAACTCTACTTGTACGGCAGACAGCTGTAGCCTGCTTCGGGGACTCCTTACTCCTGAGTCCCGGCTCACTATCCAAGTTGCTGTTGTGCCCAAGTCTTAGATGGGAGTAGTGCATTTACAGCCCACTACTCCACCGGTGTCTGCTGCAGAACCATTAGTGTCCATACAACCTCGGGGACCGGGCCCCGGCCTTGCGCTTAGAACTTCTAGGCAGGGTTCTTCCTCTAACCCATGTCCTCTGTGTTCCCTTTTACTCCTACGTTCCGTACTTGTCTTTCTTTCTTATGGAAGCTCAGGCTTCAGTTCAATGTCTTTCTCCTTCTTTCCTTTCCCATGCCAGCTGGCTCAGATCACTGAGGCAGCTGCAGCACTCCTTCCTCCTTCCCTCTTCCAGGGATCTCCTTTCCTCACTCCTCTCTGAGTGACTCTATCCGACTGACTGACTTGACTGCCTAAACCTTCCCGCTCTTTTATGTATCCTAAACTCCACCTACCTCCCAGCACATTTTGTGTTTCCAAGCAGGGAACCACAAAAGGTGCTCTGCTACTCTCTAAGCAAGGAGCCACCATATGGCTTTGCTACACTACTTTGTGGTGAGGGGTGCAGGTGTTGGAGCATGGTTAGGAGTTCCCACCTTACCTGGATGGTGGGGCACCACACCTCAGGAGGAGGTGCAGTACCTCTGTGGCGACTGAAGCCTCAGGGGCGCCACATCCTTTCCCGGCAGTCGTTATCTACGGCCTCCGACATTCCACCAAAGAGGGTGAAGAAGAGTATGGGTCAGACGTCAGATCCTTCATAGAAAAGGACTTCTACGTAGACGACTGTTTGAAGTCCACACCAACAAATGAGGCTGCAATCAGTCTACTAAAACGGGCTCAAGAAATGCTTGCATAGACTAACCTGAGGTTACACAAGATTTCCTCCAACAGCCGAGAGTTATTATTATTTATTTATATAGCGCCATTAATTCCATGGTGCTGCACATGAGAAGGGGGGTTACATACAAAGTTATAGATATCGTTAACAGTACACAAATTTACAATGACAGACTGGTGCAGAGGGGAGAGGACCCTGTCCTTGCAGACTTACATTCTACGGGAGTGTGGAAGAGACAGAAGGTCGGGGGTGCAGCACCTCTGGTGGTGATGAGGCGGCAGCTCAGGCAGTGGTGAGGTGACAGAATGGTTATTGAAGGTTGTAGCTTTCCTGAAAAGATGGGTTTTCAGGTTCCATTTGAAGGATCCAAGGGTGGTGGATAATCGGACGTGTTGAGGCACGGACTTCCAGAGGATAGGGGATATTCGGGAGAAATCTTGGAGGCAGTTGTGTGAGGAACAAATAAGTGTGGAGGAGAGTAGGAAGTCTTGGGAGGATCGAATATTATGTGAGGGAAGATTTGGGGAGATTAGTTCAGAGATATAGGGAGGGGAAAAGTTGTGGATGGCTTTGTAGGTCAGTGTTAGTAGTTTGAACTGGATTCGTTGTGGAATTGGGAGCCAATGGAGGGATTTGCAGAGGAGAGAGACAGGGGAGTAGCTAGGAGAGAGGTGGATTAGTTGGGTAGCAGAATAGAGGACAGACTGGAGTGGTGCTAGAGAGTTAGCAGGGAGGCCACAGAGGAGAGTGTTGCAGTAGTCAAGGTAGGAGATGATGAGGGCATGTACAAGAGTTTTAGTAGATTGAGGGCTAAGGAAGGGACGGATTCTGGAAATATTTTTGAGGCGACAGGAGGTGGCAAGAGTTTGGACGTGTGGTTTGATGGACAGGGCAGAGTCGAGAGTTACTCCAAGACAGTGGATTTCAGGTGCGGGAGAGAGCGTATTGCCGTTTACCATGGTTGATGGAAGCCTTTCCCTCTCAAAACTATTCCAGCGATCTAAAGGACTTAGACCTAAGCATCGACTCCCTTCCCATGCAGCGGAGCCTTGGATTGCTTTGGGATCTGAAGGTGGATGCCTTGACCTTTCAGATCAGCAAAGATGAGAAACCCTTCACGGGAAGAGGAGTTCTTTCTTTTGTGAATAGTCTGTACGAACCCCTGGGCTTCGTAGCTCCAGTAGCTATGCAAGGAAAAAGGATGCTAAGAGACTTCACCCAAGACACATCTGATTGGGATGATCCACTTCCGGCAGAGAAAGCTGACCTGTGGGCAGAATGGAGGAAATCTCTCAAAGCCTTGACTGACCTTCGTGTGAAACGACCGTATGCTTCTGTGCCATCCACAGAAGTCAAAACACGAAGACTTTGTATCTTCTGTGACACATCACTCAAAGCAATCGTAGCAGTAGCATACCTCAAAACCATAGATTTAAACAAACAGAGCCACATAAAATTTGTGATGAGCCGGACTAAACTGGCACCACTCCGCGATCACACAATACCCAGATGGGAACTGCTGTCCTCGCAGTGGAGTTGGCCGAGCTTATTTCAGATGCTATGAATCTAGAGACCAAAGATGCAGAGTTTTACACTGATAGTAAGGTGGTACTGGGATACATCTGCAATATAAAGCGACGTTTATATGTCTACGTTAGCAATCGGGTGCTGAGGATCAGGAGATCCACTTGCCCTAATCAGTGGCATTACTAGTCTACACACTACAATCCTGCAGACCATGCAACTAGATCCGTTGCACCAAGTCATCTTAAGGACACTACATGGTTCACAGGCCCTGCCTCCTTGTACCGTTCAACACCCAACATCATCAAGCCTGATACGTTTGAACTAGTGGATCCAGATGCTGATGAAGAACTCCACCCTCAGGTATCAGTCTCTTCATACAGTGGTTTCAAGTCATGACTTCAAATCTCATTGGTTCACCAGGTTCTCAGCCAGGAAGTCACTTGTTCGAGCATTCACTTGTTTACTTCATGTGGCCCAGTCCTGCAAAGTCTGCATTACCTTCAAGTCAGTGACCTTGTAAAGGTTGGCATCACTGCAAGCATGCATTTACTGCTCTCAACCTGGAAAGAGTCAAGGTTACAATACTTCATGTTGTACAAAAGAACCAAATAGTTGCATCTATTGATGCCAAGCAGGGAGTGTTCTGCCCATTCATGAGCAGCAAGCTAAAATTCATAGCGCAGTACGAGTTACAGCCTTTAGAGGTCATTGGTTACTCATTTATCTTGTTTCCGTGTACAAGAGAGAATTTCTCCTTTAAGGACACAGAGAGATATGTAGACATCTTTCCCGGGCTTTTCTTAGTGATACACTAGTGTCCTGGCTCTCTCTCTTCACTTTAATCTCTCCTCCTGACCAGCGGATTCTGGTGAGACTCTAATGCATTTATGTGTCTGTGTTAGACAGCCTCTGTGTAGTCTCTGTATCTCTTAGTTTAGTTAATGCTTTTATACTGCTTACAAATAGGTTGCATTCTGAACAGAGTTGTATTGTAATGTTACTGTGCAGCCTATGTAATGTTAGTTACTGATGTAATTGCACTCTGTTTCATGCTGTTGTCTCTGTTATCTGCCAGTACTGATACACTGTTTATTTCTTCTGTAGTTTGTTTTAACACATATCATCCACCATTGTTGTTCACTGTTACCAAGTTCACATCATCATCTTAATAAATATAGACTTAAGAATCCATACAGTCTGTTTACTGGGAAGAGGATGAAGGGTTTAGCATTATGCTGGAATCCACACAGCATCATATGTGGAGGAAGACTGAACAATGCTGATCAATTGTTAGATATCATCTTGGTCTCATGATGTCAAAGTATGAACAGCATTTTAAGGAGGACTGTTTAAATACCATTTCTAATTGAACTCAAAATTTAATGGGCGATTCAAGGATCAAACACCGGTTGTCAATTTTGCCATTAAGCTCCTTGCAAAAAGCACTGAAACATTGAACAGTTGGACAAGTGTATACAAAAGTTTAGAGGCGGTCACATTAACTTCACCTGAAAAGGTTAGAGTGCATTTTAGGATCATCCTGAAATTTCGCCTGAAAGACAAATATCACTAACTTTGTGTGAGTAGTGTAGTTTACTTTTCGCACTTGATGTGAACAGTCTGTATATTTCCATCCAACATGAGAGGGGCTTATGTGTAGTTAGTAGTTACACTTCTCCTGCAGTGTTCTGAATTACCCACAGCACAGATCTCTTTCTGTATTGACATTTGCTATAGTATGAAAACTATCTTTGCATTGCAGATGATTTCTGCCTTCAAAAGAAAGGAAATGCAATGGGGTCCAATATGGCCTATGCAAATTGTTGCATTACAGTCATCCATTATTCTCATATCATCCTGCTATGCAATATTGATGATATCTTTTGCATTTGGAATGGAGATGTACAGAATTTCTATACATTTTGCAATTTATCAGTTTCATGTATTCTGATGTAAAATTCACTCTACATATTGATAATATGAAAATAAATATTCTTGATGGTATGGTGAAGAAAGGATCTAGGTAACAGATATGTACAGACATTTACTGATCATAATAGTCTGTTTCTTTACAGTAGTAGTCATCCTCAGGCAACAAAAAATGCTTTATCCCAATAACAATTTAAAAGGATAGATCTCATTATTAGTGATAACACTATTAAATAGATTAAACAGATGAGCATGAGAGACATGTCAACCCATTTTCCTGACTGCTTACCCCTGACATTACCATGCCTACCATGTATTTAACACATATTAGCAATGCATACCTAAGGTACATAACCTCTGGGAGAAACATTGTCTATGCTTTCCTTATCCTATCTACAAAAACTAGAATTTAAGTCACCCTTTTTAACATGTTAGAAATTATGTAAAAATCTTTGCAACACATTGGTCAGGGTGGATATAGGATCATGTAAATCACAAAAACATCAACAGACCATTTCACCTGTGTGGCATGTATTAACTGTAGCCAATGTTCAAATGTTTTAGGAGTGATTGCACTGTGCATTAACATCCAGGCAAGATATACGATTCTAATGACTTTTTTGCATGTGACTCTTTATTTGTTGCCTAATCAATTAGATGCCTTTGCGGTCTTGTATATGTTGGAGAAACCACCCTGCATATACGGCACTGCATAATTAAACATAAATACACCATCTGATGTAAAACTGCTAGAATTTCCTGTTTCCTACCTTTTTATTACTAATAATTGTAATATCAATTCATTTTTCAATTTATGGTTTCAAGTAAAAGAATACGTAGTGACTAGTGATGAGAGAGCATTAAAAAGCTCTAGTGCTCGCTACTCGATTTGGGCAGGTCGGACACGCTCGACTAGAGTCACGTAACGAGTAGTGTTGAGCATTCCGATACCGCAAGTATCGGGTATCGGCCGATACTTGCTGTATCGGAATTCCGATACCGACTTCCGATATTTTTTCAATATCGGAAGTCGGCATCGGAATCGGAAGTTCAAAGTTGATTGACAGCCTGACGTCATCATGATGCGCGGTGTGTGCGCATCATGATGCGCCGTCATTTCGGGCCTTCCGGGGGTCTCTGCCGGCCTGCCGGGGGGCTGTGTGGACTGCCCGGGGTCTGTACCGGCCTGCCGGGGGGCTGTGCCGGCCTGCCGGTGGTCTGTGCACCCTGTGGGGGTCTGTACCGGCCTGCCGGGGGGCTGTGCCGGCCTGCCGGTGGTCTGTGCACCCTGTGGGGGTCTGTACCGGCCTGCCGGGGGGCTGTGCCGGCCTGCCGGGGGGCTGTGCTGATGTCCGGGGGTCTGTGCAAGCATCGTCCGATGGGACTACAAGTCCCATCGGGCGATGCCTGCTACCATGACAGTGATTGACACATTAGCCAATGATGGGACAGTAGTAGTCCCATCATCCGGCTAATGTGTTAAATGTTAAAAAAAAAAAAGTCCCTAGTCTCACTTTATGCCATTGCTGTGTGGGAAATTCCCACGCAGCAATGGCATAAAGTGAGACTAGGGACTTTTTTTTTTTAAGTGGCGGAGGAATACAGTGCGGAAGGATACCTACCTTCCGTCATTGGATTCCTGCAGCCCGTAGAGAACGGCAGCAACAGCTGATGCTGCAGTTCTCTACCCAAGATCGTCGTGGGACACACTCGTGGACTGCTTCGGATCGTGGGTGAGTATTTTTGTGGTTTGTTATGTTAATATTTATTCCGTAAAAGACAATGGCTTCGGGGAACAATGTGACAAGTATTGGTAAGTATGTTACTCTATGTTATATGTACTGTATGTCTATGTATGTATTGTATGAATGTATTGTATGTAGTATGTATGTAGTATATATGTGGTATGTATGTAGCATGTAGTATGTATGTAGCATGCATGTAGCATGCAGTATGTATGTAGCATGCATGTAGTATATATGTAGTATATATGTAGCATGTAGTATGTATGTAGTATGTATGTGGTATGTATGTAGCATGTAGTATGTATGTAGCATGCATGTAGTATGTATGTAGTATATATGTAGTATGTATGTAGCATGTAGTATGTATGTAGTATGTATGTAGCATATATGTAGTATGTATGTAGCATGTAGTATATATGTAGTATATATGTAGCATGTAGTATGTATGTAGTATGTATGTGGTATGTATGTAGCATGTAGTATGTATGTAGCATGCAGTATGTATGTAGTATATATGTAGTATGTATGTAGCATGTAGTATATATGTAGTATGCATGTTGCATGCATGTAGTATATATGTAGTATGTATGTTGCATGTAGTATATATGTAGAATGTATGTTGCATGTAGTATATATGTAGTATGCATGTTGCATGCATGTAGTATATATGTAGTATGTATGTTGCATGTAGTATATATGTAGTATGAATGTAGCATGTATGTAGTATGTAGTATGAATGTAGCATGTATGTAGTATGCATGTTGTATGTATGTAGCATGTATGTAGCATGTAATTTTTTTTTTTACATTCAACACATTAGCCGGATGATGGGACTACTACTGTCCCATCATTGGCTAATGTGTCAATCACTGTCATGGTAGCAGGCATCGCCCGATGGGACTTGTAGTCCCATCGGACGATGCCTGCACAGACCCCCGAAGCCTGCACAGACCACCAGCAGGCCGGCACAGCCCCCCGGCAGGCCGGCACAGCCCACCGGAGCCTGCACAGACCACCGGCAGGCCGGCACAGCCCCCCGGCAGGCCGGTACAGCCCCCCGGAGCCTGCACAGCCCCCCGGCAGGCCGGCATAGCCCCCCGGCAGGCCGGCACAGCCCACCGGAGCCTGCACAGCCCCCCGGCAGGCCGGCACAGACCACCGGAGCCTGCACAGACCCCCTGGCAGGCCGGCACAGCCCCCCGAAAGGCCCGTACAGACCCCAGAGAGGCTGTACAAGGGAAAAACAGGATTTTTCTTATTCCGATACCGGAAGTCCCATAGACTTGAATGGGACTTCCGGTATCGGAATCGGCGATACCGATACTTTTTTTTAAGATCGGCCGATCCATTCCGATCCGATACTTTGAAGTATCAGACGGTATCGCTCAACTCTAGTAACGAGTATAATGGAAGTCAATGGGAAACTCAAGCATTTTTTCGGAACACCCTAACAGGAAGGTTGGGTAGCGGGGACAAGAAAATTGCTAAAATGGATGGAAACAGCGCTAAAATGCAATAGGAACAGCATGAATGATGGAGGGCGAACATTAATCTAAGCTCTCCCTCCTATAACAACTTTTTCTGAACTGCTTCTAGATGACAGTGTGCCGTGCATTGCGTCACCAGATCCTATATAAGACCCCATAATGCAATAAGGCTGGCCAATCACAGTATTGCCAGTAGCCAACATGGCTACAACATTATCGTGAAGGACGGACAATCCCCATGTCATACGTTTCTTACCCTATCCACCTCCAAGACATTTCCCAAGTTTCCCCCATCCTCTGGAACACTGTGCCTCAATACATCTCACTATCCACCCCACTTGGAACCTTGAGACAGAACTTGAAAACAAACTTCTTCAGAAATGCACCACACCACCACCGAAAATGCTGCAACCCCTTGCCCAACTGTCTCATTCTGCATTATCCTGTAGACTGTAAGCTCGCAAAGACAGGGCCTTTTCCTTTCTATACCAATCTGCCATTAATAGATTGTTTACTGTATTTTATAATTGTATCCTGTATGTAACCTGTCACAGTTCCACCCCTCAGGGTGTCTGGGATGCAGTTACTGACAGCTTGGCCAATCTGATACAGTACTTTGTTTGACAGCATGGCCATCCAATCTGTTTCAGGGAAATGCTGGGCTGTCAGTGTGTTGATTGACAGCTTGACTAGTCAATCTGTGACTGGGAGGTGTCAGCTGTCTCCAAGTGTTCAATATCCCGGGTAATTGCCATACCTACTTAACTGAGCAGCGTCTGCCAGACCACTGTCAGACGTACATTCAGCAAATGTGGTTTGTGCTTCCCTGTGCCTAGAGTTCTGTATGCTTGATCTGTTGCCTGACCTTGGACTTTGTGCTGACCATCCGCCTGTTTAACCCCTCCTGCTCTGATCCATTATCCTACCGGTACTCTGACCTTGGAATGTTAACTGACTACGCTTTTATTTCTTCCTTCTGTTTATGACGTACCCTCCGGGCTTCTGACCTTGGACTCTTTGACCACTCTGAATCACTGCTTGACCGTGAGAAGTGACTAGCCCCACATTATGTCTGGCCGTTACGTTTTCTTTTTTGCCAGAATGGATCCTGTTCACACGCTTTGTAACCAGGTGGCAAATTTGAGGCAGATGACTCAGGATCTGGCTAAGGAATGCCAGAGTCTAGAGTCATTGCAAAATCAGTTGCAGGGTCAGATAAATAACTTGATGAAGACCCCCATAGCCCCCTCTACCGGCAGTGGCTGTGACATCAGTACCCTCTGATGTACAGTTGGTCTTTCCCAAAACTGTGATATCCCTCCCTGATAAATGTTCGGGAGAGAAAGACCAGTTTAGGGTATTCAGTGAGAGCTGTAAGTTATTTTTTACCTTGCATCCCTGGTCTTTAGGGGAAGAGTTCCAGTGGGTGGGAAAAATCATGTCCCTACTGCAAGGGGGTCCTTAGATCTGGGTATTTTCTTTGTCCCCACAAGCCCCGGAACGGTTTTCTGTCGATACCTTTTTTGACAGTTTAGGCCTGATCTATGACAAACCCGACAGAATCCAGGTTGCTGAAGCTAAAATCATGCACCTAGCACAGGGTGGTCGCACAGTTGAGGACTACTGTACTGAGTTTTGGCAGTGGTCCACCAAAGTTCCATGGAATGATGCTACTCTCAGGTGCCAGTTCCAAAGATGCTCTTCCGAGACACTCAAGGATGTGCTTGTCCTCCATGATGCAACTTGATCTCTGATGGAAGCCATGACTCAGGCCATACGAATGGACCACAGAATCTGTGAGAGACATGGTGAACAGCAGGCCACAGGTTAAACTTCCCCGGTTGCAGAGAGAAGATGGAGGCAAGATCTTGGACTTTGTCTACACTGTGGTCTCTGGACATTTTTGTAAGAATTGCCCAAATCGTCCTCAAGCTACCAAACCATCGGGAGAACATGTGAGTTTGGGTGATGTCAGAGGAGGTCACCCAGTCTCCCAGGTACCTGTTCCTTCCTGTGAGAGAGTACTGATGAATACAATTATTTTCTTCGAGAACCAGGTGTTATCAACATTGGACTTTATTGACTGTGGGTCTGCTGCTAACTTTATTGATTCGTGACAGGTTCTGAAGTTAGGGTTAGGGACAATTAGTTTAGAAAGTGTCATGGTTTGCTTGGGATTTCTTTGGCAGTACTTCTAGGGTTAATGTTATGTGGCCTCTCTTTGGGTTGGAGAGGGCTATACTTACCCACCCCTGTGCTATGACCATTGTCAGTTATACATCTGATCTCGGCTGAGCAGCTGACCCCGTGAATACCTATGTGTATTGCTTATTCCTGTTTGCGTGCTTGTGTATGAACCGGTCTGTTCCCCATTTTTGCATTTGTCTCCTCATTCGGTACTTCTTGTGATACTCCTGGTTTTGATCTCAGCTTTGTCCCCCGACTTCCTGCTGGTTAGTCCTTCTGGTACCCCGTGTCTCTCTCTGGTTTCTGACCCCTGCTTGTCTCTTACCACACTGTCTGTCTCTCCCCTTGGCTACCACGCTGTCCTATGGTCTGACCTCGGCTCACCTGACACTTCTCTCAGCTTCCCTGACTCCTGTCATCATCCCTGGGAGTTCAGGATCTAGCCCCGCCTCCAAATACTCTGTTGTTATGAATGAGTCACCGTAGGAGGCAAAAACAGAAATACTAGCTAAGTCCAGAAAACCAGAGAAGTGGGCAGCTATCGGATTGCAGACCCCTGAACCTATCAACAACAACTAGCAGTAGCCGTGGGGGGTTCCTACGGTGCCCTAGACCCCTCGATCACAGCCGGAGAACTACATAGCCTAAAGACAGAAAGGGAAATCTAAACTGCCCCAGAGCAGACCCCAAAGCAATAGGCAGCCCCCAACATATAATGACGGTGAAGCAAGATGAAAAAACACTCACACAGATAGAAAGATAGGCTGAGCAAATGATGGGGCCCAAGCTAACTAGATAGGACAGGATAGAAAAGCTGCTGTCTGTAATCCGCCAAAACCCTATCAAAACAAGAGCCAACAGCTGACAGGGAAAAAAGCCCTGAAGACGCTAGGCTTCAAAAAGACTATATCAGCACTAAGGTATTTTCTGAAGACAGAGCAAAAAGGAATTCAGCTCACCCCAGCAGGGAATGGTAGAAATCAAGGAAAACAATGCAAAACAAAACCAAAACACAAATGCAAAAAGTAGAGCAGAAAACTTAGCTTTTGAGGAGCAGGAATCAGACTGGTCTCCTAGAATCCCTCAGAGAGATCACCAGCAAGGCAGAAGGGCGTCGGCTGCCTTATATCCAGTCAGTAATTCCCGTCACCCAGTCATCATCATCCTGCCCAGGTGCTTGGTAATCAGCCTCACTACCTTCCTTCACCAGAAGAGGGTGTTCATCAGACCTCAATGGTGAAGGGGAAAATGAACTCACAACAGTACCTCCCCCTTGAGGAGGGGTCACCGAACCCTCATCCACGCCACCAGGGCGATCAGGGTGAGCCCGATGAAAGGCACGCACCAATCTTTTGGCATGAATATCAGAGGCAGAGACCCAGGAATTATCCTCCTGACCATAACCCTTCCACTTAACTAAATACTGGAGTCTCCATCTAGCCAGACGGGAATCCAGTATCTTCTCTACCTCATTTTCCATGTTACCTTCAACCAATACAGGGTCCGGAGGTGCCACCCCAGGAACTACTGGTTCAACAAACCTCTTCAACAAGGACTTATGAAACACATTATGGATTTTAAATGTAACAGGAAGAGCCAAACGAAAAGAGACCGGATTAATAATCTCCAAAATCTTGTAAGGTCCAATAAATCTAGGCTTAAACTTAGGAGAAGCCACCTTAATAGCGATATTTTTTGATGATAACCAAACCATATCACCAACTTTAAACTGGGGACCAATGGTCCTATGTCGGTTGGAAAACCGCTGGGCCTTTTCCTGGGAGAGAGATAACTTATCCACCACTTGGTCCCAGATCTGGTGCATTCTCTCCACCACAGTGTCAACACCTGGGCAGGCAGAAGGCTCCACCTGCCCTGAAGAAAATCGAGGATGAAACCCAAAGTTACAAAAAAAAGGTGACATCAAAGTGGCAGAACTAGCTGTATTATTTAAAGCAAATTCGGCCAAGGGCAAAAATGAAACCCAATCATCCTGATCAGCGGAAATAAAACATCTCAAAAACGACTCCAAGGTCTGGTTTCTCTTCGTCTGCCCATTGGTCTGAGGGTGAAAAGCAGAGGAGAAGGACAACTGAATTCCCAGCTTGGAACAGAAAGTCCTCCAAAATCTAGACACAAACTGAACTCCTCTGTCAGATAAAATGTTCTCAGGAATCCCGTGCAAGCGAACCACCTGTTGTAAAAACAGGGGCACCAACTCAGAGGAAGATGGCAACTTAGGGAGTGGTACAAGATGAACCATCTTAGAGAACCTATCACAAATCACCCAAATAACAGTCATTCTCTGAGAGACAGGCATATCAGAGATGAAATCCATTGAAATATGGGTCCATGGCCTCCTGGGAACCGGCAAAGGCATCAACAACCCACTAGAGCGAGAACAAGGTTTAGACCGGGAGCAAGTCCCACAGGACTGCACAAAATTCCTGACATCACGAGACAAGGCGGGCCACCAAAAAGACCGACTCACCAGATCTCTAGTACCAAAAATACCTGGATGACCAGCCAATGCAGAGCAATGAACTTCAGACATCACTCTCTTCTTCCATTGGTCAGGAACATACAACTTTCCACTGGGACAACGCTCAGGTTTGTCCTCCTGGAACTCTTCCAGAGCACGTCTCAAATCGGGTGAGATGGCAGAAAGAACTACCCCTTCGCCTAAGATGGTAGCAGGCTTGGTCACCACAGGAGAATCAGCAAAGAAGCTCCTAGAGAGATCGTCAGCCTTGACATTCTTAGTTCCAGGAAGAAAAGAGACCACAAAATCAAAACGTGTAAAAAACAAGGCCCACCTAGCCTGTCTAGGATTCAAGCGTTTGGCCGACTCCAGGTAAATCAAATTCATGTGGTCAGTGAGGACCACGACTTGATGTTTAGCTCTCTCCAACCAATGTCTCCACTCCTCAAATGCCCATTTCATGGCTAACAGTTCCCGATTCCCCACATCATAGTTACGTTCAGATGGAGAGAACTTTCGGGAAAAGAAAGCACAGGGATTCATTTTAGATGTTACAGGATCCTTTTGGGACAAAACAGCTCCTGCACCAATCTCAGAAGCGTCCACCTCTACCTGGAACGGGAGTGAGACATCAGGTTGCCGTAAAACCGGGGCCGAAGTGAATCTTCGCTTCAGCTCCTGAAAGGAAGAAACAGCCTCCGGAGACCAATTCAACACATCAGCACCCTTCTTAGTCAGATCAGTCAATGGCTTGGCAATACTAGAAAATTTTGCTATAAATTTCCGATAAAAATTAGCAAAACCCAAAAACTTCTGGAGGGCCTTCAAAGAAATGGGCTGAACCCAATCATAAATGGCCTGTACCTTGGCCGGGTCCATTTCAATAGTTGACGGAGACAAAATAAATCCCAAAAAAGAAATCCTCTGTACCCCAAAAAGGCATTTTGATCCTTTGACATACAGGGAATTCTCCCTCAAGATCCGGAACACAGTCCAAACATGTTCCACATGAGAATCCCAATCCTTGGAGAAGATCAAAATATCATCCAGATAGATAGTCAAAAATTTATACACAAAGTCTCGGAAAATATCGTTCATGAAGCACTGGAAGACAGAAGGGGCATTAGTGAGCCCAAAAGCCATCACCAGGTACTCAAAATGTCCCTCCGTAGTATTAAACGCCGTCTTCCATTCATCCCCATGCTTAATGCGGATAAGATTATACGCCCCCCTGAGGTCAAGCTTGGTAAACCAGCAAGCACCTTTAACTCTGGAGAATAGATACGAAATCAGGGGTAACGGATACTGATATTTAATAGTAATTTTGTTGAGGGCACGATAATCAATACAAGGCCTTAATGAACCATCCTTTTTGGCCACGAAAAAAACCCGGCACCTAAGGGTGAAGAGGATGGTCTAATATGACCCTTCTCCAACGCCTCCTTAATATAGGATCGCATAGCCTCGTGCTCGGGTACAGATAAATTGAAGAGCCGACCCTTGGGAAATTTACACCCCGGGCTCAGTTCAATTGCACAGTCATAATTCCTATGAGGAGGCAAAGACGCAGACTCATTCTCACTAAACACATCATAAAAATCCGCCAAATAGTCAGGAACATCATACGACTGAGGAGAGGTGAAAAAACCGGAGCCTCACTAAGGGCACACCGACAACCCCAACTCACCACAGACACAGATTTCCAATCCAAAACTGGATTATGAATTTGCAACCAGGGAAACCCCAGAACAATGGTATCATGCAAATTATGCAACACCAAAAATCTGCAATTTTCTTGATGGTCTGGGGCGACCCGCATTACCACCTGGGTCCAAAACTGAGGCTTATTTTTCACCAAAGGAGTAGCATCAATCCCCCTCAAAGGGATAGGCGTCCGCAGAGGTGTCATAGGAAATCCACAACGTTTAGCAAAATCCAAGTCCATTAGGTTCAGGGCTGCTCCCGAATCCACAAAAGCCTTGGAGGAAAATGTGGACAGGGAGCAGATCAGAGTAATTGCCAGAAGAAACTTAGGTTGAACACCACCCACAGAAAACGTGTGTGCAAAACGTTTCTTTCGTTTAGGACAGACAGAAATAATATGCGAGGCATCTCCACAAAAAAAACACAGCTTATTATGCCTTCTGAACTCCTGATGTTGCTCCCTGGACAAAACTCTATCACATTGCATAGGTTCAGACATTTGTTCAACAGGTGGCAACACCTCTCGTGCAGTCCTGCGTTCACGTAAACGCCGATCATCCTGAATGGCTAATGACATAGAATCGTCAAGACTAGAGGGAACAGGAAATCCCACCATAGTATCTTTTATGGCTTCTGACAAACCCTTCCGAAAGAGAGCTGCCAAGGCATTATCATTCCAGGTAGTAAGGACCGCCCACTTTTGGAATTTTTGACAGTACTATTCTGCAGAATCTCGACCCTGGCTCAATGCCAACAGGGTCTTTTCAGCCTAATCAATAACATTAGGTTCGTCATACAACAACCCCAAGGCTTGAAAAAATGCGTTCACATTAGTCAGAATAGGATCATCTGGTTTCAAAGAAAACGCCCAATCCTGGGGATCGCCACGCAGCAAAGAGATGACAATTTTAACCTGCTGCGCGGAGCTCCCTGACGAGTTAGGCTTCAAGGCAAAAAATAATTTACAATTATTTTTGAAATTCAAAAATTTAGACCGATCCCCAAAAAGCACATCAGGAGTAGGGATCTTTGGTTCAGCAGCATGTGAATGAGCAAGGTAGGCGGAAATTCCCCGCACTTCCGCAGCGAGCTGCTCCACACGATCAGACAATTGCTTTATCTCCATTGAGAGAAAAAAAAAATTCCCCCTACTGCCTCAGAGATATAGAGGAAAAAATATACACACTTTTTTTTTTTTTTTTTACAATTCTTTCCTGCTATTGAGTACCCTAGGATCTGCAGTATAGCTGGTGATTCTGTTATGAATGAGTCACCGTAGGAGGCAAAAACAGAAATACTAGCTAAGTCCAGAAAACCAGAGAAGTTGGCAGCTATCGGATTGCAGACCCCTGAACCTATCAACAACAACTAGCAGTAGCCGTGGGGGGTTCCTACGGTGCTCTAGACCCCTCGATCACAGCTGGAGAACTACATAGCCTAAAGACAGAAAGGGAAATCTAAACTGCCCCAGAGCAGACCCCAAAGCAATAGGCAGCCCCCAACATATAATGACGGTGAAGCAAGATGAAAAAACACTCACACAGATAGAAAGATAGGCTGAGCAAATGATGGGGCCCAAGCTAACTAGATAGGACAGGATAGAAAAGCTGCTGTCTGTAATCCGCCAAAACCCTATCAAAACAAGAGCCAACAGCTGACAGGGAAAAAAGCCCTGAAGACGCTAGGCTTCAAAAAGACTATATCAGCACTCAGGTATTTTCTGAAGACAGAGCAAAAACGAATTCAGCTCACCCCAGCAGGGAATGGCAGAAATCAAGGAAAACAATGCAAAACAAAACCAAAACACAAATGCAAAATGTAGAGCAGAAAACTTAGCTTTTGAGGAGCAGGAATCAGACTGGTCTCCTAGTATTCCTCAGAGAGATCACCAGCAAGGCAGAAGGGCGTCGGCTGCCTTATATCCAGTCAGTAATTCCCGCCACCCAGTCATCATCATCCTGCCCAGGTGCTTGGTAATCAGCCTCACTACCTTCCTTCACCAGAAGAGGGAGTTCATCAGACCTCAATGGTGAAGGGGAAAATGAACTCACAACACTTTGTGATGGTCAACATGTGACTGGACACACTGCCTCCAGCAGGGCGAATTTCTATGGCACACGTGACCCTGGATACACCGCCTCCAGCAGGGCGAATTTAAATAATATAACGTGCAGCCGGATACACCGCCTCCAGCAGGAGAATTTTAGAATTACACATATAACTGGATACACCGCCTCCAGCAGGGCAAATTTAAATAATAAAGGGAAACACCAGAGAAACTGATATAATGGAGGGCCCTGCCATAGGGAACGGGGACGTGGAGACTTCCTGCACTGCCCTGAGTTAGTGTCTCTACACTCCAATCGATCCCTAGGCCGGTTCCTCACCGGGCGCCGATCAGGAACCTAAAAACCCTAGCTCGCCCTGCACCTAGCCCTTTCTAGTGAAATGGACGGTGCAGAAGCTAATCCCACCACTGCACTGAAACACACAAAAGGAAAGTTACAAAACAGGGGTAACACCACATAGCTTTGCTCTGTTGCTCTTGCTCCCAGCAACAGAGTCCACCACTAGAATTCAGCTTCCACCTGAAGCTACTACACCAGAGCTCTGCCTGAGCTGCAAGGAACTCCTCTCTGTAGTTCCTTCCTCCACCAGACTTGGTTGGAAATGAGCAATATCACTAACCATGATTGCAACCACCTGACACTTTTTTATAGGTAAGAGCCAGCAATCACACCTGCTTCATAATCACGTGCACTAAACTAAAGTAACCAGAGTGCAATGACCCTAACGGCCACCGGGGGCAAAACTAGAACTGAAGCACACAGCTTAAGGAAAAAAAAAGGTTACTAGTGCTTTGTATCGGTCATGATCCAGCATGGATCAAGACAGTACCCTCCCTTAATGAAGGGCCTTGGGACCCTCAAGACCGCTCTTTATCAGGGATCCACCTACAGAGGGGACGCCCAGATCCAGAGTTCACCCCTGCAACTACCTGCACGTCAGGTTGATGACAAACGAGCACCCTTGGCTAGAGTTGAGCGAAACGGGTCGAAAAATTTCAAAAGTCGCCGACTTTTGGCAAAGTCGGGTTTCATGAAACGAAACCCGACCCTAGGATGAGGTCGGCCACGAGGTCGGCGACTTACGCGCCAAAGTCGCGTTTCAAAAGTTTGTTTTGCGCTCTTTTTCAGCCAATCAGGATCCACGGACACTGTGGGCAACGTGATGACATAGGCAGGGGTCACCACCATCTTTCAGAAGGGCATGCAAGTGATTGGCTTGCTTTGGTGGGCGTCACAGGGAGTATAAAAGGGCGTGCACGCCGACCGCCATCTTACTTCTGCCGATCTCAGTTTAGGGAGAGGTTGCTGCTGATTCTGTAGGGAGAGCGTTAGGCAGGGAAGAAGACAAAAAAACTGCTTCTGCTGCTAGCGATTTGGCCTGCACAACACACCAGTCACTGTGTGTGCAGTGCAAGGGGAGGCTATATAGTGGTGTATCAGTGGTGTTGGTTGTTGGGCTGCCTTCTAAGGTTTCCTGACATTCCTGCATTGCTGTTTACCCACTGCTCCGCAAACTGCTTTTTTTAAAAGCAATCCCAATTTTTTTTTTTTCTCCTGCTGAGAAGAAAAAAAAACTGCTTCTGCTGCTAGCAATTTGGCCTGCACAACACACCAGTCACTGTGTGTGCAGTGCAAGGGGAGGCTATATTGTGGTGTATCAGTGGTGTTGGTTGTTGGGCTGCCTTTTAAGGCTTCCTGACAGGCTGGCATTGCTGTTTACCCACTGCTCTGCAAACTGCTTTTTTAAAAGCAATCCAATCTCCCTTATCCTCTAGTCACTTTTGTCACAGCTGTGCCATCGAGCCTGTGACATAGCGCTCAGATATCAGTGGGCCTCACACAATCCAAAAGTGTCCAGTGTCCAAAAGTGTGTGCAGAGATTCAAAATCTCCCTTATCCTCTAGTCACTTTGGTCACAGCTGTGCCATCGAGCCTGTCACATAGCGCTCAGATATTCATTGGGCCTCACATAATCCAAAAGTGTCCAGTGTCCAAAAGTGTGTGCAGAGATTCAAAATCTCCCTTATCCTCTAGTCACTTTGGTCACAGCTGTGCCATCGAGCCTGTCACATAGCGCTCAGATATTCATTGGGCCTCACACAATCCAAAAGTGTCCAGTGTCCAAAAGTGTGTGCAGAGATTCAAAATCTCCCTTATCCTCTAGTCACTTTGGTCACAGCTGTGCCATCGAGCCTGTCACATAGCGCTCAGATATTCATTGGGCCTCACACAATCCAAAAGTGTCCAGTGTCCAAAAGTGTGTGCAGAGATTCAAAATCTCCCTTATCCTCTAGTCACTTTGGTCACAGCTGTGCCATCGAGCCTGTCACATAGCGCTCAGATATTAATTGGGCCTCACACAATCCAAAAGTGTCCAGTGTCCAAAAGTGTGTGCAGAGATTCAAAATCTCCCTTATCCTCTAGTCACTTTGGTCACAGCTGTGCCATCGAGCCTGTCACATAGCGCTCAGATATTAATTGGGCCTCACACAATCCAAAAGTGTCCAGTGTCCAAAAGTGTGTGCAGAGATTCAAAATCTCCCTTATCCTCTAGTCACTTTGGTCACAGCTGTGCCATCGAGCCTGTCACATAGCGCTCAGATATTCATTGGGCCTCACACAATCCAAAAGTGTCCAGTGTCCAAAAGTGTGTGCAGAGATTCAAAATTTCTCTTATCCTCTAGTCACTTTGGTCACAGCTGTGCCATCGAGCCTGTCACATAGCGCTCAGATATTCATTGGGCCTCACACAATCCAAAAGTGTCCAGTGTCCAAAAGTGTGTGCAGAGATTCAAAATCTCCCTTATCCTCTAGTCACTTTGGTCACAGCTGTGCCATCGAGCCTGTCACATAGCGCTCAGATATTCATTGGGCCTCACACAATCCAAAAGTGTCCAGTGTCCAAAAGTGTGTGCAGAGATTCAAAATCTCCCTTATCCTCTAGTCACTTTGGTCACAGCTGTGCCATCGAGCCTGTCACATAGCGCTCAGATATTCATTGGGCCTCACACAATCCAAAAGTGTCCAGTGTCCAAAAGTGTGTGCAGAGATTCAAAATCTCCCTTATCCTCTAGTCACTTTGGTCACAGCTGTGCCATCGAGCCTGTCACATAGCGCTCAGATATTCATTGGGCCTCACACAATCCAAAAGTGTCCAGTGTCCAAAAGTGTGTGCAGAGATTCAAAATCTCCCTTATCCTCTAGTCACTTTGGTCACAGCTGTGCCATCGAGCCTGTCACATAGCGCTCAGATATTCATTGGGCCTCACACAATCCAAAAGTGTCCAGTGTCCAAAAGTGTCTGCAGAAATTCAAAATCTCCCCTGTCCTATAGACACCTTGTACCTTGTTTTACATTACTATATAGTTTGTTGGATTTTGTCTACATTTCTACCAAAAATGAGGAAGGCTGGTGAAAGAGGCCGTGGAATTGGGCGGGGGTTGGCAGCTGGTAATGATGGTGTTGGTGGTGGATCTGATGGTAGTGGCAAGAGCAAAATAGGACCGAATGCAGGAGGTGTTGAGCCTGCGTCATCGTCTGGCTACATAAGGCCTCGAACGCTTAGTTTTCTAGGAGTTGACAAACCGCTTTTAAAGCCAGAGCATCAGGAAAAAGTTTTGTCTTACATTGCTGACTCAGCCTCCAGCTCTATCGCCTCCTCTTCTTCAGTTGTAAAAAGTAAAAGCACTGAGTCGTCATTGGAGGCTCATGTTCATGAACCACACCTTTCCTTGTGTCCTTCACCCCAACCAAGATTGAAGGATGACGCAGGCCATACTACTGATTACTCCATGGAGCTGTTTTCACATACCATGCCTGGATTATCAAGTCAAATGGTGAATTACCCAGGCCAAGATGAATCTGACATGGAGTGCACTGATGCACAGCCGCTGATGGATGATTCTGCTGGTACATTCACTCAGAGCACTACATTGTCCTCGCAGTGTACAGAGCCAGATTCTGACCCTGATGAGACTCAGGTGCCCCTTCCCGCACACTATACCACCATACACGGTGACACAGAGGAAGGTGCACATGACATAGAAGAGGAGGTGATGGATGACCCAGTTGTTGACCCAGATTGGCATCCATTGGGGGAAGAGGGTGCTGCTTCCAATAGCTCAGATGAGGAGCATCCACAGCAGACATCGACATCGCAACAGCTGTTATCTAGCAGGCCCGGAGCACTCCAAAGACAGGTTCCAAACATCAAAAGAGTTGCTGGACAGCTTGTCCAGAGGGTCAAAAGATCACAGCGTGCTAGGCCGCAAAATGTCTGCCAAAGTAGGAAGAGTGCAGTGTGGCACTTTTTTGAACAAAATCCTCATGATCAGGCCAAGGTTATCTGTAAGAAGTGCGCAAAGACCTTTAGCCGAGGGAAAAATCTGAAAAATTTGAATACCAGTTGCATGCTTAGACATTTAACCAGCATGCACTTGCAAGCGTGGACACAACACCAAACCTCAAGTGCCACATGTGCAACTGATCACAACGAAGGTAGTCAGCAACGCTACATTGTTTCCCCCACTGTAAGCCCACCGGTTAGCACAGCAGCAAATGTTGAGGTGTCGTTGCAAGGCCACAGCAGTCAGGGAATCCCACTGTTATATCAATGAAAGACTGATTCTAGGCCATCAGAAAGAACACCAACTCCATCACCATCATCAACCCTCTCTCAGTCCGCCCTGTCCACCGCTACTTCCACCATATGCAGCTCTCAAGTCCAGCTCACCCTCCCAGACACTATGAGTAGGTCAAGAAAGTACTCAGTCTCTCATCCGCATACACTGGGTTTGAACGCCCACATTGCCAAACTAATCTCGTTTGAGATGATGCCCTTTCGGTTGGTGGAAAGCGCAGCTTTCCGCGAACTCATGGCCTATGCAGTACCACGCTATGACCTACCCAGTCGCCACTTCTTCTCTCGCAAAGCCATCCCAGCCCTCCACCATCATGTGAAAGACCGCATTGTCCATGCACTCAAGCAGTCAGTGAGCGGAAAGGTGAACCTCACAACTGATGCATGGTCCAGTCGGCATGGCCAGGGCCGTTACGTGTCCATCACTGCGCACTGGGTTAATGTGGTGGATGCAGGGTCCACAGGGGACAGCAGTGGTGGGACAGTGCTGCCTAGCCCACGGTATAGGAAACAGTTGGCTGTAGGCGTTCGACCCTCCTCCTCCTCCTCCTCCAGAAGCGAAAGCTCGTCCACAGAGCGCAGTCGTACGAGCACTCCATCTGCAGCTGCCACTGTTGCACACGATGTGTCCCCCTATCGAGCAGCTAGTGGAAAGCGTCAGCAAGCTGTGTTGCAGATGATGTGTTTGGGCGACAGACACACCGCCGAGGTGCTGGCCGAGTACTTGAAGCGACAAACTGAGTCATGGCTGGGCAGTGTACATCTTGAGGCAGGCAAGGTAGTTAGTGATAACGGCCGTAATTTTGTGGCAGCCATAGCCCTTTCAAAACTCAGCCACATACCTTGCTTGGCTCACACCTTGAACCTGGTGGTGTAGTGCTTCCTCAAAAATTATCCGGAGTTAACAGCCCTGCTCCAGAAGGTGCGAAGACTGTGCGCGCACATCCGCCGGTCGCCTGTACACTCCGTTCGTATGCAGAAGCTGCAGTGATTGCTCCACCTTCCCAACCACTGCCTCATGACAATGTTGTGGACTGATTTTTCAAATACCGCTCACACAACTGGTAATACTGCATCGATGGAAAGTGACAGGAGACAGCAGTTGTCAACTATGGTAACAAACTACTTTTCCTCCCATATCGATGTTCTCCCACACAGGTCATTCCCCTTTGACTATTGGGCCGCTAAACTAAACACCTGGCCTGAATTGGCCCAATATGCCTTACAGGAGCTCGCTTGCCCAGCTGCAAGTGTGCTATCGGAAAGAGTCTTCAGTGCAGCTGGATCAATCCTGACAGAAAAAAGGACCCGTCTGTCAACCCAAAATGTGGATGATCTAACCTTCATTAAAATGAACCATGCATGGGTTTCCAAGGATTTTGTCCCACCTTCCCCTGATGACACATAGGGTGACAGAAAAATGGCTTGCTTTGGTCCACCTCTTCCTGGGACTTCACCTATTTCGCCTTTTGCATCAGCTGAATGTCCAACATCAACATATGCCACTTTCTAAAACTCCCTAACTGTGCTGCCTCCCCCCCATGGCCGGGGTCACCACCTAGCGCATGACACCGTGCGAGTGCCGTTGCCCTGGACAGGTGGGTAGGCCGACTCTTGGGCGCGGGCACTGGCACAGGGTCCCTCATAGTGCAATCAAGTGTCTCTGACGGTGGTGGTGCACACCCGCCGTCAGACACACCGCTGTACTATGAGGGGTCCAGTGCCAGTACCGAAGCCCACGAGTGGGCCCCCCTTGCTTGGGCAGGGCCCCAGCATTTGCAATCTTTACCTCTCCCTGCTCCTCCGCTGTGTAATCTGGGCCGTCAAATCCATACTGTGCCTGACACCGTCTGAGCCTGCCTCCTGAGACATATATTTTGAATGTGTACGCTATCCATACATGTTATCCGGGGAAACGGTACCCTTTCAAACCTTTGTGCAATCACGTGCAATCCATACTGGGCCTGACACCGTCTGAGCCTGCCTCCTGAGACATATATTTTGAATGTGTACGCTATCCATACATGTTATCTGGGGATACGGTACCCTTTCTAACCTTTGTGCAATCACGTGCAATCCATACTGGGCCTAACACCGTCTGAGCCTGCCTCCTGATGTATAGACATAGATTTTGAATGTGTATGCTATCCATACATGTTATCCGGGGATACGGTACCCTTTCTAACCTTTGTGCAATCACGTGCAATCCATACTGGGCCTAACACCGTATGAGCCTGCCTCCTGAGACATATATTTTGAATGTGTACGCTATCCATACATGTTATCTGGGGATACGGTACCCTTTCTAACCTTTGTGCAATCACGTGCAATCCATACTGGGCCTAACACCGTCTGAGCCTGCCTCCTGAGACATATATTTTGAATGTGTACGCTATCCATACATGTTATCTGGGGATACGGTACCCTTTCTAACCTTTGTGCAATCACGTGCAATCCATACTGGGCCTAACACCGTCTGAGCCTGCCTCCTGATGTATAGACATAGATTTTGAATATGTACGCTATCCATACATGTTATCCGGGGATACTGTACCCTTTCTAACCTTTGTGCAATCACGTGCAATCCATACTGGGCCTAACACCGTCTGAGCCTGCCTCCTGAGACATATATTTTGAATGTGTACGCTATCCATACATGTTATCTGGGGATATGGTACCCTTTCTAACCTTTGTGCAATCACGTGCAATCCATACTGGGCCTAACACCGTCTGAGCCTGCCTCCTGAGACATATATTTTGAATGTGTACGCTATCCATACATGTTATCTGGGGATACGGCACCCTTTCTAACCTTTGTGCAATCACGTGCAATCCATACTGGGCCTAACACCGTCTGAGCCTGCCTCCTGAGACATATATTTTGAATGTGTACGCTATCCATACATGTTATCTGGGGATACGGTACCCTTTCTAACCTTTGTGCAATCACGTGCAATCCATACTGGGCCTAACACCGTCTGAGCCTGCCTCCTGATGTATAGACATAGATTTTGAATGTGTACGCTATCCATACATGTTATCCGGGGATACGGTACCCTTTCTAACCTTTGTGCAATCACGTGCAATCCATACTGGGCCTAACACCGTCTGAGCCTGCCTCCTGAGGCATATATTTTGAATGTGTACGCTATCCATACATGTTATCTGGGGATACGGTACCCTTTCTAACCTTTGTGCAATCACGTGCAATCCATACTGGGCCTAACACCGCCTGAGCCTGCCTCCTGATGTATAGACATATATTTTGAATGTGTACGCTATCCATACATGTTATCTGGGGATACGGTACCCTTTCTCACCTTTGTGCAATCACGTGTAATCCATACTGGGCGTGAGAACGGCTGGCGAGCTGTTAAGCAAGCTACAGCACCTGTGGTTTACACACGTAAGTTTTTAATTTTTTCAGGAATGACGGTTAGGCCTAATTCCGGAACTGCGGTTGACCTGCACTTACTGGGAAATCATCGTTCGCGGGTAATAATTGTAATCAGTGATCCCCATCACTAACGTTGTTCAGCGGGTTATCTGCACCCGTAAGCGACAAACGCTGGCCTTTTCAGTGTAGCGCACATGCAGCCACGGACATGTAAGGGCATGACACACCAGTTATTGGCCAATCTCATGTGCCAGAGCCTCACGTGTCCCTCTAGTAAGCCGGACTCGGACCGCGGGGCATGACGGAGTCTCGTTCGTTAACGGAATTAAGCTTGCAATGTGTGCATCTGTTCTGTAGCTGGCATGGTTGAGGTTTCCCAGGTGGAGTCGAATTTAACCGTAGGCTCCACTCCTGGTGGTGCCCTTCTGGACATTCCTTTAAGGTTCAGCTTTGCAACCATACTGCCCACGTAAAACAAAAACATTTTCCTTCATGAACGCTGTTTGGAGGGTCATGACTCGTGGGAATAACGCCGCCCAATCAGTTAACCTGCTAGAGAGATCCTTCGTTGCTCCCAAGCATGACATCACACTCCCTAGGAAGAAGGTAATGCCACTGTGGCGACCGTACTCCTGGGGGCGACACAAGTGCGCTGATGCCCAGCCACTGCTCGATGAATCTGCTGGTACATTGACCCAGACCACTACATTCCCCTCGCACGCTACACGACCTGAATCTGACCCTGATGAAACTCAGGTTACCCTTCCCATATACAGTTCCATCTTACACGGTGACAAAGAGGAAGCTGCAGATGAAAGTGCAGGTTCGGCCCACCCGCCATCAGACACACCACCGTACTATCATGGGCCCTGTGCCAGTGCCGTCGCCAACGAGTGGGCCCCCCTGCTTGCCCAGGATCACAGCACTTGCAAAGTTGAAATACTGTGCAGTGAGATGGAAGATGGGGACGACGAGGAATCCAGAGAAGTACAGGGATTCCCTAGCGAGGAGACTTATTTGATTGTTTTCAATGTTGGGACAGCAATTTTTGGGGAGCACTATACTCTGGAGAATGATAGATGGGGCCCACCATACACTGGAACATTCCAAAGGTGGACATCAGACACTGGTGCAGCATTTACAGGGCCCATTATACACTAGAGCATTAGAAATGGGGCCCATTATGTTTGGAGCATTATTTGGGCCCATAAGACAGTGGAGCTTCATCCATGGGGACCAACATATACTGTAGCATTATGTGGAGCTCATCATATACTGTTTCAAACATTATATGGGACCAATGATTCTGTATGGAGAAATAGATGGGCCTCGTCATGAGATGTAAAAAGTGAGGTATTTTTCATTGTACTATACCGCTATTTCTCTGCCGTATCGGAGCATGATGAGTTGTGGTATGTGTTAAAGGGGCGCTCTTTCGCCCAGGGCACATGAAAACCTGCAGCCAGCCCTCCCCCCCCACAACTTTAGCCAAATAACCCCCATTTTTCAGTGCGTAACTTGTATTATGAAGTTAATTAAGGTTGACAAGCTTAAGTAAGAAAAATTGATGCTTTTGGCATTCAAATGGGCACTGTAGGTGTGTTTCCTGTCCTCCTCTCACTGCCGACTTTTATTCCCCATTGACTTACATTGGGTTTCGTGTTTCGGGACGACCCCGACTTTTCCCTATAATCGGACGATCTTGCTCGACCCGACTTTTAGAAAAGTCGGGTTTCACGAAGCGAAACGCGACCCTAAAAAAACAAAAGTCGCTCAACTCTATTAATAATCCTTCACACACATGATTCTTTACATAGGTGGCTGGGGAAGGGAAGAGAATATTTGACAGGAAAAAGCACAGAGGAAGCTTTTTTCTCAAAACAGACTTATTTCGATCTAGGTAATCAATCCAGTTAATTTCTGGCATATATAGTCCAACAGAACCAAAATTCTCCTTCACTGCTAAGTATTAAAAAAAAGAGGGGGTCTCCTTGCTTAAGTCAGAGCAGATAGCCCAACGATTTAAGGAATATTTCAGGGATCTTTTTAGTTCCCAACAGAATCATACATCAGAGTGAATAAATGAATACTTAAATCATATTGAGTTTCTTAGACTTTCTGTTAAGTGTCAATCAATTTTGGTTTTGAAATACATGATGCCATAATGTCTCTTTCTAATGGGAAGACACCAGGATCAGCTGGCATGCAGGTAGAGCTATGTAAAAGATATATTGACCAAATGGTCCCTGCACTACTACAAACCTTTTCCAAAGCCCTCTCAGGGGACTCCCTTCTTCAATCTTTTTATGATTCCACTATTGTGGTGATCCCTAAGCCAGACAAATCAGTTGAGGAATGTTGTTCCTATCACCCTATATCCCTCTTAAATTCGGATTATATGATACAAAAATTTTGGCAAATAGATTAAAACCAGTAAATTTAAACATCATCCATGAGGATAAATCTGTTGTTATGCCTGGAAGATCAACATCATCCAATATACAGAGGGTCTAGGTGCTAACTAAAATGGGTCATAGATGGGGAAGCCATAGACATTTGCCTCTTTGGATACTACAAAGGCCTTTGACTCATTGGAATGGAATTTCCTTTATCATGGACTCCTTAGATTTGGCTTTAGTGAAAAGTTTTGCTGTTGGTTTGAATTGCTTTACCCTAGGCCACGAGCTAATGTCCTAGTGAATGGAATATTTTAATTTGGAAAGGGGAACGAGACAAGGATGTCCCCTGTCTCCGATACTCTTTGCCCTAGCAATAGACCCTATTTCTCTTAAAATTAGGCAAGACCCTATGGTAGAGGAAACCACAACAAATGCCAGATTGGATAAAGTTGGATTATATGCTGCCGACTTAATTATTTTCTTGTCAGTAGTGGAGCAATCCTTTCTGAGAGCAATCAATTTAATTAATCAATTTTGGGGACCTATCAATAGAGTTGAGCGAAACGAGTCAGCAAAATTCAGAATCCGCAAACTTTTACTAAAGTCGGGTTCCGCTGATCGAAACCCGACCATAGCGTGAGGGTGGCCATGAGGTCGCCGACTTGAGCGCCAAAGTCGCGTTTCAAATAATGCTTCCAGTGCCTTTTCTCTGCCAATCATCAAGGATGCACACTGTGAGCAACGCGATTATGTCGGCAGCGGCCCCCACCATATTAGAGAAGGGCATGCAAGTGATTGGCTGGCTTTGTGTGGTGTCACAGTGCCTATAAAAGGCCGTGACCGCCGACCGCCATCTTACTTCTGCCGATCTTAGAATAGGGAGCGGTGCTGCTGCTGATTGTGAATAGAGAGAGCGTTAGGAAAGAAGAAAAAAAAATGGCTACTGCTGATAGCGCTTTTCACTGTACAGTTAGCGTGCAGTGAAAGGGGAGAATTTTTGTTGTGTGCAGCAGCGCTGGTGGTGATTAGGCTGCCTTTAAAGGCTACCTGATAGCTGCACTGCTGTGTGCACACTGCTGTTCAAACTGCTTTTTTCAAAGCACTCGAACTTTTATTATTTTGTTCTGCTCAGTTACCGAGCGATCATTTTTTCACACACCGTATAGCGGTGTACGCTCCTCACACACTACCGTGTATTGACTGGTATCATGGACAAATACAAGCTATCTGTGTGTGACTCTGGAAAAAAAAAGAGGAGATTTTCCATTTTTCCAGACCTACACCGTATAGAGCTGTCCGCTTTTCAAACAGTATCGTATATTTGCTGTTTGATTACAGTCAAATCTATACAGAGACAGCGTGTGTGTGACTCTGGAAAAAAAAAAGAGGAGATTTTCCATTTTTCCAGAACCACACCATATAGAGCTTTCCTCTTTTCAAACAGTATCGTATATCTGCTGTTTGATTACGGTCAAATCTATACAGAGACAGCATGTGTGTGACTCTGGAAAAAAAAAAGAGGAGATTTTCCATTTTTCCAGACCTACACCGTATAGAGCTGTCCGCTTTTCAAACAGTATCATATATTTGCTGTTTGACTACAGTCAAATCTATACAGAGACAGCGTGTGTGTGACACTGGAAAAAAAAAAGAGATTTTCCATTTTTCCAGACCTACACTGTATAGAACTGTCTGCTTTTCAAACAGTATCGTATATTTGCTGTTTGATTACGGTCAAATCTATACAGAGACAGCGTGTGTCACTCCGTATAAAAATAGACGGAGATTTACAATTTTCCATACAGACACCGTATAGAGCTGTCCGATTCTCAAACAGTATTGTATATCTGCCGTTCACATTACGGTCACGTCTATACAGAGTCAGCGTGTGTGTGTGTGACATTCGTAAATACATATACGGACATTTCCATTTCTCCATACATCATATTGAGCTGTCCGATTCTCAAGCAGTATTGTATAACTGCTGTTCGCATTACAGTCACATCAATACAGAGTCAACATGTGTGTGACACTCCGTAAATACATATACGGACATTTCCATTTCTCCATACACCATATTGAGCTGTCCGATTCTCAAACAGTATTGTATATCTACTGTTCACATTACAGTCACACCTATACAGAGTCAGCGCGTGTGTGTGACACTCCGTAAATACAAATACGGAGATTGTTAGTTTCACCAAAAACGTATACAGCTGTACACTTCTGATACAGTGCCATATATCTGCTTGTTGGATTACGGTCAAATACATACTGGGAGAGCGTCTGTGACTAACAAAATATATGCAGAGATTTAATTTTTTTTAATACACCTTACACAGCTGTACGCTCCTCATACAGTACCATCTCTCTTCTGGTATTTTTGGTACATTTTCCCAAACATGAGGAAGTATGGTGGAAGAGGCCGCGGACATGGGCAGGGGGGCGCAGCTGGTACTGATGTTGGTGGTGCATCGGCTGCTTCTGGCAAAAGCACAATAGCAGCTAAGGCAGGAGGTGTTGAGCCTGCGTCATCGTCTGGCTCAAGAAGGCCTTTAAGGTTCACTTTTCTGGGAGTAGGTAAACAGCTTTTAAAGCCGGGGCATCAGGAACAGGTTTTGGCGTACATTGCCAAAACAGCCTCCAGCTCTATTGCCTCCTCTTCTGAAGTTACAAAAACTGCAAGCACAGAGTCGTCAGTGCAGGCTTCTGGTCAGGAAGAACACCTTTCCTTGTGTCCTTCACCCACACCAAAAGTGAAGGATGCGGCAGCCCACACTTCAGATTACTCCATGGAGCTCTTTTCACATACCATGCCTGGGTTATCAAGTCAAATCCTGAATTCCCCAGTCCAAGATGAATCTGACATGGAGTGCACTGATGCACAGCCACTGCTAGATGATTCTGCCGGTACATTGACCCAGAGCACTACATTGCCCTCGCTGTCTACTGAGCCAGAATCTGACCCTGATGAAACTCAGGTGCCCCTTCCCGCAAACTATACCACCTTACACGGTGGGTGACACAGAGGAAGGTACAGAGGAAGGTGCAGATGACATTGAAGAGGAGGTGATGGATGACCCAGTTCTTGTCCCGGATTGGCATCCATTTGGGGAAGAGGGTGTCGCTGGCATTAGTTCATATAAGGAGAAGGATCCGCAGCAGGCATTGACATCGCAGCAGCGGTTATCTGGCAGACCCGTAGCTGTCCAAAAATATGGACCAAAAACCAAAAGAGTGGCAGTTCAGCTTGGCCAGACGGTCAACTTAGCACAGCGTGCAAGCGCAGAAAATGTATACCATAAAAGGAAGAGTGCAGTGTGGCACTTCTTTGTCCAAAATCCTACTGATGAGGCAAAGGTTACCTGTAAGAAGTGCAGAAGGACCTTTTGCCAAGGTAAACAACTCAGAAATTTGAATACCAGTTGCATACTTAGACATTTAACCACCATGCACTTGCAAGCATGGACGGACTACAAAACCTCAGGTAGCACATGTGCACCTGCTCCGACTGAACGCAGCCAGCAACACTCCATCTCTTCCACTACTGTAAGACCACCGCCAATGTTAAGCACACCACCAGCACTAAATGTTGAGGTGTCGTCGCAAGGCCAAAGCACTCAGGGAATCACAATGGTTTTGCAACGAAACACAGAATCTAGGCCATCACCACCACTACCATCACCAACCCCCTCTCACTCCGTCTGGTCCACCACTAGTTCCCCCATGTGAAGCTCTCCACTCCAGACCACCCTACCAGACACTCTGAGTAGGACAAGAAAGTACTCATCCTCTCATCCGCGTACACTGTGTTTGAACGCCTACATTGCCAAACTGATCTCATTAGAGATGATGCCCTACCGTTTGGTTGAAAGCGAAGCTTTCCGGGAGCTCATGGCCTACGCAGTCCCATGCTATAACCTACCCAGTCGGCACTTCTTTTCTCGAACAGCTATCCCAGCCCTCCATCTGCATGTGAAAGACCGCATTGTCCATGCACTCAAGCAATCAGTGAGTGGAAAGGTGCACCTCACAACAGATGCATGGTCCAGTAGGCATGGCCAGGGCCGTTACGTGTCCATCACCGCGTGGTGGATGCAGGCTCAACAGGGGACAGCAGCGGTGGAACAGTGCTGCCTAGTCCACGGTATAGGAAACAGTTGGCTGTAGGCGTTCGACCCTCCTCCTCCTCCTTAAGTGAAAGCTCGTCCACAGAGCGCAGTCACACGAGCACTCCATCCGCAGCTGCCAGTGTTGCACACGAGGTGTCCCACTATCGAACAGCTAGTAGTAAGCGTCAGCAGGCTGGTTAAAGATGATGTTTTTAGGCGACAACAGACACACCGCGGAGGTACTGGCAGACTACTTGCAGCCATGGCTGGGCAGTCAACATCTTGAGGCAGGCAAGGTAGTCAGTGATAATGGCCGTAATTTTGTGGCAGCCATAGGCCTTGCAAAACTCATACACATACCTTGCCTGGCTCACACTTTGAACCTGGTGGTGCAGTGCTTCCTAAATAATTATCCGGAGTTAACAGCCCTGCTCCATAAGGTGCGAAGACTGTGCTCGCACATCCGTCGCTCGCCCATACACTCCAGTCGTATGCAGAAGCTGCAGCGATTGCTCCACCTCCCCAAGCACCACTTAATCATAGACGTTGCAACAAGGTGGAACTCCACCCTGCACATGGTTGAGAGGCTGTGCGAACAGAGGCAGGCTGTAATGCATTTGTGGGAGGATACACAGGCAGGCAGTTTGAGGGAAGACATGGAATTGTCGGGGGTGCAGCGGTCAAAGCTGAAAGACCTCCGTTAAAGTCCTTCAGTGTTTTGAGGAATGCACACGGCTGGTAAGCGCAGACGACGCAATCATAAGCATGAGCATCCCACTTATGCGTCTACTTATGCAAAGTTTGACGCACATTAAGGATCAGGCGTCTGCAGCGGAGGAGGAACAAGAGGAGGAGGCAGGAAGCCTTGATGACAGTCAGCCATTGTCTGGTCAGGGAACTGTCCTGGATGAGGAGGAGGAAGAAGAGGAAGAGGAGGAGGAGGAGGGGGATTGATTATTTTGGGGAGGAGGATGCTTCTCAGGGGCCAAGAGAAAATGTTGGCGTTCCAAGGTCAGGTACAGGGTTTGTGCATGACTGTAGGGATGTGGATTTGCTAGAAAGTGCCCCTCCACCCAGCAGTGGCAGTGCATTATTGACACCTGGAACATTGGCCCACATGTGTGATTATGCCTTGCGGATCCTAAAAAGGGACCCCCGTATTGCCAAAATGATGAAGATTGACGACTACTGGTTGGCCAGCATCCTCGATCCACGCTACAAAGGCAAATTACACAACATCATGCCACAGGAGAACCTAGAGATAATATTGGCTAACAAACAAGCAACTCTGATAAACCGTTTGTTTGAGGCTTTCCCAGCACACAGCAGTTGTGCTGGTTCTCCCACGAGCCGTAGTGGGCACAATGGAAGAGGTATTCGTGGTGCACACAGCCGAAGTGGCATTGGAGACAGGGATTTCATGACCATGTTGTGGACTGATTTCTCAAGTACCGCTCACATGACTGGTAATAGGGCATCGTTTGCAAGTGACATGAGACATCAGTTGTCAACTATGGTTACAAACTACTTCTCCTCCCATATCGATGTCCTCCCTTACAGATCATTCCCCTTTGAGTATTGGGCCTCAAAACTGGACACCTGGCCTGAATTGGCACAATATGCCTTACAGGAGCTCTCTTGCCCTGCTGCTAGTGTGTTATCTGAAAGAGTCTTCAGTGCTGCTGGATCAATCCTGACAGAAAAAAGGACCCATCTGTCGACCCAAAATGTTGATGATCTAACCTTCATTAAAATGAACCATGCATAGGTTTCAAAGGGAAGGTCTGCAGTCTTGGGCCTTTTCTTTACCCCTGAACACCCTGGAGAGTGTCTGTGGATAGGTTTTTTGACCCCCTAGGACTAATTTATGATAAACTTGACCGGGTCAGCTTGGCGGAGGACACAATCATGGGTCTCTCTCAGGGGAAGTTCTCAACCGAGTTCTACTGCTCAGAATTTAGGCGATGGTCCCCCGAGGTGTCCTGGAAGACTCAGCACTCAGGTGCCAATTTCGTATAGGACTATCTGATCATCTAAAGGATGCTCTGGCCCTTCATGCACCGCCAAGCTCCCTGGAAGAGGCAATGATGCAGGCTGTCCATATGGATTGCAGACCACGGGAGAGAGGGCTCATCCAACTCATCCAACGGGAGGCAATGTTGCTACCGGTCAAGCCAGAGTTTGTGCCTCAAGCTGAACCCATGGAGGTGGGGGCCACCACCTTCAAGGAGAGGGAGAGGAAACAGCAATGGGAAGGCAAGCTCTGCTTTTACTGTGATGCTCTGGGACATTGGAAAAAGGACTGTCCCTCTTGTCCTTCGACCTCCAAGGCATCAGGAAACGCCTAAGTCTGGGTAACTGTCGAGGAGGTTACCCAGACTTTCAGGTACATTTTTCCTCATTTCTTAAAGTACTGCTTAAAGTGGAACTTGGTGATAGGAATTGTTTTACACCCACTTCGACTTTTGTGGACTGTGGGTTGTCGGTGAACCTGATTGACTCTAATTTGGTGGCCAATTGCAAGTTAGGGACAGTTAGGTTGGAAAACTCCATGAATGTTGTGACCATTGATTCTACACCCCTCACTAAGGACGGGATCAATTATGTCTCTGAAGAATTTATTCTCAAGGTGGGGCTGTACACCAGGAGTGCATTTCATGTTTTATTTTGGACAATCTTCCTGTGGGGCCGGTGTTGGGGTTTCCCTGGTTGCAACTACACAACCCAGTTATTCATTGGGAGGCCCGGGATATTGTGAAATGGGGACCTAATTGTTCCAATGATTGCTGTGTTTCTGTATCTGTGTCATCCGTCAGTCTGGAGGGTATTTTGGAGTACCTGAAGGACTTTGAGGATGTTTTCTCCAAAAAAGAGGCTGAGGTTTTACCACCACACCGCCCCTTTGATTGTAGTATTGACCTAGTTCGTAATGCTAAATTGCTCAAGGCCAGTTTATACAATCTCTCTGGTCCAGAGCGAGTTGCCATGAAAGAATATATCTCCGAGAGTCTTCGTAAAGGACACACTCAGGGTACACTAGGTCAGTTGCTCTCACCGAAGACATGAACTTTCACTGACATCAGTTGCCAGCCACAGCGCAGGGAAATAGCCACCCACACACCAGAGAGATGCAGAGAAGGCTAACCCCCGCCTGACCAGGTTGGGAAGCAGAAAGCAAACCCCGACCTGGATCATGACATGTATTGCCATTTCTAGCCTCTAAATCATTAAGTTATTAAGTTTGACAAATTGGTTATTGTCCCAACAAATGGTTGAGTGCAGTGTCCTACTTGCCCTAATTTTTTTATTGTTTAAAATATATAGTTATTCATTAAAATATTGTAATATGCTACAGGGAAAATATACTATTCAAAATATATATGATGCAATATTGGTAATAGTATCCTGTATTGATATCTCTTAATATTGATAACATAATCTGATGCATATCCTGTTAATGTATACTTTGTTTATTCTGAGGTATTTTTCAATAAAAAGAGTTTAGCATCCATGTGTCTACTCAAACTGTCAGAAACAGACTCCACGAGGGTGGTATGAGGACTCAACATCCAGAAGTGGGTGTTGTGCTTACAGCCCAACACCATGCAGGGCAGTTGACATTTGCCAGAGAACACCAGGATTGTCAGGTTCGACACTGGCGACCTGTGCTCTTTATGGATGAGAGCAGGTTCACACTGAGCATATGTGCCAGATGCTACAGAGTCAGGAAATGCGAGAACGTTCTGCTGCCTGCAATACCTTCCAGCATGACCGGTTTAGCAGTGTGTCAGTAATGGTGTGGGGAGGCATTTCTTTGGAGGGGCGCGCAGCCCTCCATGTGCCAGCCAGAGGTACCCTGACTGCCATTAGGTACCAGGATGAGATCTTTAGACCTATTGTGATATCATATGCAGATGCAGTGGGCCCTGGGTTCCTTCTGATAAATCACAATGCTAGGCCTCATGTGGCTGAAGTGTGTCAGCAGTTCATACATGATGAAGGTATTGATGCTATGGACTGCCTTGCCTGTTTTCCAGACCTGAATCCAATTGAGCACATCTGGGAAATCATGTCTCGCTCCATCCACCAATGTCACGTTGTACCACAGACTGTCTAAGAGTTGACTGACACTTTAATCCAGGTCTGGGAGGAGATCGCTCAGGAGAACATCTGCTGCCTCAGCACTTGTAAGGAGGTCATACAGGCACATGGAGGCCAAAGATACTACTGAGTATTATTTCCTTGTCTTGAGGCATTTCCACTGAAGTTGGATCAGCCTGTAATTTGATTTTCCACTTTGATTTTGAGTGTCATTCCAAATCCAGATCTCCTTTGCATATAAATTTTGATTTACATTGCTAAATTTTATGTTTTATTGTTCTCAAGGCATTCCACTATGTAATGACTAAAGGTTTGCAGCTGGAATATTTAATTCAGTGATATCTAGGATATGGAATTTTAGTGTTTTCTTCATTCTTTTGAGCAGTGTATATATACTCAGTGGCATATAAAAGTTTGGCCATCCCTGGTCAAAATTAGTTATTGTGAACAGTTAGGCAAGTTAAAGATGAAATGATCTCTATAAAGTCTAAAGTTAAAAATGACACATTTCTGTTGTATTTTAGACAAAAAATAAAAAATATTTTCATCTTTTACATTTTAAAAATGGCAAAAAGGAAAATGGGACTGCACAAAAGTTTGGGCACTCTTGGAGAATTGTGTGCTCAGATAACTTTGATCAAGGATTCAGACCTTGATTAACCTGTTAGTGTTATGGCTTGTTCACTATTATCGTTAGGAAAGGCCAGGTGATGCCAAAAAACAGCAGCCATGGATTCTTCTAAGCAGCAGCCTAGCACTGTGAAAATGAAAATTCTACTCAACACAGGAACCGTTTCCATTTAAAAGTTCACGCTGGTTTATTGGTGCTTCATAAGCCATGCCACATGCAAAGATAAAGAAATGGCTTTTAAGTGCAGTTAACACTAACTAAATCGTTCCAACAAAGTCAGTTTAGATGCAGTCCAAGACACACAGGCTGGATATCATCCAGCATACCGGCTCAGTCTGGAGACATCACACAAAAGGTCTTTTTACCGCCAGACATAGGGATATGTGTCATACAGACTTCATTATATCATGTGAAATACACCGAGAGGTGAAAATATGGTGAGCAGCCTTCCCCCCTAACTCTTCAGCTGCTCACAATTAGAGCTGGACCTAACATGGTCGATTAACCCCTTTTAGTACTATGTGTACTAGAGAATTACTCCAGGTTTATAACACAGAGGACATGCACCTCTGTGATGCATATCTCCCATCCACTGTATGTCAGTCAGGCACTTTACAATATCCTTTTTAAAATGTGGAGCTCAAAACTTTATCCCATATTCTAGATGTGGACTTTCAAGCGATTTATAGAGGGGTAACAATACATTGGGACCACAGAATTTTATCTCTTTTTTTATACACCTTAAATCTTGTTTGGTTTTGCAGCTGTTGCTTGACATTGAATACTGCAGCTCACCTTACTTGTAACAAAGAATACCCAAGTTCTTCTCCTGTTCTGTAGTCCTAAGAATACTCCCGGTTAATGTAAATGCCACAATAGGAATTATCCATCCTAGGTGCATTATTCTACATTTATCAAAATTAAATCTCATTTACAAGTGTTTACCTATTAAGACATCTTATCCAGGTTGTTTTGTAATATTAAATGCTGTGGAAACCGCTGCAACATGTGCATGTTGGCTGCAGACAAAACTAATTTTTTTCTCATCTCAAGGAGACATACATTATATTGATATTTTTATTAACTGTGATACTCATAACATAGTATACTTACAATTGTATAATATATGCAACTTATGCAGTGTGCTGTATATCGGATGCACTAAAAGAAAATTGAAACAAAGAATTTCCGAATACAGAAGCAATATTGTCAAGAAAAATGCGTCCTTTTCTGGTGCAGCCAAGCATGTTGTTGCCGAACATGATGGTGATCTGTCACACTTTAAATTTTTTGGAATAGAAAAAATCCATTTTCACCCTAGAGGAGGCAGTTGGCAAAAGCACCTTATGTTATGGGAGATATGCTGGATATTAAATTAAGATAACAAATACCCTAACGGTATGAATTACAAAAGTGATTTTTTTTATATATATATATATATTTATTGAAGTTTTGTTATTTGTATTGTTACCTCTGTTGGTTGATTCATATGTATGTTCTCCTTACACACCTGTTATGCATCTTTCCTCAATAACAGGTTTCTGTGATTGGTCCTGGCTCGTTTAAAAATAGACTATTGTTATTCTTGCTATTCTATGATTAAGGGCGTCCTGGATGCTATAAACGCATCAGTTTTTTAACCCGGTATGTCATTTTTATGGTTTGCTAAATAAAATCCTTGTTTTATTGATGTGCTGGAAGTGCCACTCTCCATCTTTTTTCTGTTTTGTAATATAGTACTGTCAAGGTCAGTTTTTAATATCCTAGATAGTTTGGTGTCATCAGAAAAGACTGACACTTTGCTCTTAATCCCATTCACAAGGTCGTTAGACCATTAACCCCCAGAGATATTTTCGTTTTTGCATTTTCATTTTTCGCTCCCCTTCTTCCCAGAGCCATATCTTTTTTATTTTTCCCTCAATATAGCCATATGAGGGCTTGTTGCTTGCGAGATGAGTTGTACTTTTGAATAACACCATTGGTTTTACCATGTCTTGTACTAGAAAATGGGAAAAAAATTCCACGTGCGGTGAAATTGCAAAAAAAGTGAAATCCCACACTTGTTTTTTGTTTGGCTTTTTTAATAGGTTCACTAAATGCTAAAATTGACCTGCCATTAAGATTCTCCAGGTCATTACGAGTTCATAGATACTAAACATGTCTAGGATCTTTTTTATCTAAGTGGTGAAAAAAAATTCCAAACTTTGTTAAAAAAATGCACCATTTTCCGATACCCATAGCGTCTCCATTTCTCATGATCTCGGGTTGGGTGAGGGTTTATTTTTTGCATACCGAGCTGACGTTCTTAATTATGCCATTTTAATTATGCCATTTAATGCAGATACGATCTTTTGATTGCCCAATATTGCATTTTAATGCAATGTCGTGGTGACCAAGAAAACGTAATTCAATTTTTTTTCTCGCTATGCCATTTAGCGATCAGGTTAATCCTTTTTTTATTGATAGATGTTTGATTTTTTTATTGTTTTATTTTGAATGGGGTGAAAGGTGGTGATTTGAATTTTTTTTTTTTTTATATATTTTTACTTTTGGCATTCTTCAATAGTCTCTATCGGAGACTAGAAGCTGCCACAACCCGATCGGCTTTGCTGCATAGAGGTGATGCTCAGATCGCCTCTATATAGCAGATTTACTAACTTGCTATGAACGCCAACCACTAGGTGGCGCTCACAGCAAGCTGGCAGTGACAACCATAGTGGTCTCCAGGAGACCTCCGGTTGTGATACCAACACACCTACATCGGCTATTCCGGGCACATGTCAGCTGTTCAAAACAGCTGATATGAGCCGGCAAAGATTTGGTCTCACCGCCGGAGCCCACATCAAAGGGAGGAAGTCCGAAATCAGCATAAATGTACGCCCAATGTCGGAAAAGGGTTAATAAAGACATTAAAAAGAATTGATCCTAGGACAGATCTCTGAGGTCCCCATTGCTGACTCTATCCCATTCAGAGAATGTACCATTTTTGACAACTCATTGCTTCCTGTCTTTTAGCCAATTCCTTACCCATCTGCAAATAGTTTCCCCCAGTCTTTGCTCCTGTATCTTCAGTATATGACTGTTATTTGGTACAGCATCAAATGCCTTTGCAAAGTCCAGATAAATCACATCAGCATTACCAACATCTAGATTTGCACATGTTGGCTAGACATGACTTATCTTTCATGAATCCATGCTGGTTGTCAGTTATTGTAATATTCTCCGCAATATATTTCTTCTGGTCATCTCTTATAATGCCCTTAAAAACTTTGCACACTAATGATGTCAGACTTAGGGTCCCGTTTCACATAGCGACGCACCAGCGATCCCGACAACAATACGACCTGGTAGGGATCACTGGTGCGTTGCTACATGGTCGCTAGTAAGCTGCCAAACAGGCAGATCTCTTCAGTGACGCACCAGCGATCCTGACAATGCTGGTGCGTTGTCACACAGCAGCTATTCTGAACGATTCCAGCCTGCGTCCCTGAGTTCTGCGTCGCCAACTATGAAAAAATGGCCCAGGACATTCTAGCATGATCAGCGATATTCAGCGGGGTGGGGGCGGTCGCCACTATGTGTCACATGTAGCGAGATCGCTGGCGAGATTGCTGTTGCGTCACAAAATCGGTGACACATCAGCGATCTCGCCATGTGAGACGGGGCCTTAACTGGACGGTAGTTGCCATGGATCCACCTTCTTACATTTCTTAAATATCGGTACCTCATCAGCCATTCTCCCATCCTGTGGCACCAACCCTGTTACAAGAGAGTCTAAGAATATGAGATACATTGGTCTGTCAATTACTGAGCTCAATTCCCTCAGTATCCGTGGATAAATGCCATCTGGGCAAGGGAATTTGTCAATGTTTAATTTGCTCAGATGCAGACATACTTATTCATGTGCTAAACTAGTTATATCAGGTGATGAACTTTGATTTTTGCCTTGTTGACTGATCCCTGGAACAATCAGTTCATTGGTGAACACCTATAAAAAGCGCCTGTTTAATATCTCAGCCTTTTCTTTGTCCTCTATAAGTATCTTGTTGTTATCATCTTTTAAAGGGCAGATACCATGCAGTTTTTCTTTTTTGACAGTGGGGTATTAATCATTTTTGAGATAGTTATTTTAATGTTGCTGGTGATTTGTTTCTCTGTAGAAAACTTTACTAGCTTGAGTTATTTTTTATATTTCTTATTGAGATCTTTATACTCCTGAAATGCTATTTCTGTATTCTCAGCCTTCAAGATTTTGAATGCCCTTTATTTTTGTTTTATTAAACTTTATACTGTCTTATTTATCCATAGTGGTTTCTTTTTATACCTGAATATTTTATTACCAGAGGGTATAGGTTTTCTACATGATTCTAGTAGTATATCCTTAACCCCTTCACCCCCAAGGGTGGTTTGCACGTTCATGACCGGGCCAATTTTTACAATTCTGACCACTGTACCTTTATGAGGTCATAACTCTCGAACGCTTCCATGGATCCCGGTGATTCTGACATTGTTTTCTCGTGACATATTGTACTTCATGTTAGTGGTAAAATTTCATTCAAATAACTTGCGTTTATTTGTGAGAAAAACAGAAATTTGGCGAAAATTTTGAAAATTTCGCAATTTTCCAACTTTGAATTTTTATGCCCTTAAATCACAGCGATACGGCACACAAAAAACTTGATAACTAACATTTCCCACATGTTTACTTTACATCAGCACAATTTTGGAACCAAAATTTTTTTTTGTTAGGAAGTTATAAGGGTTAAAATTTGACCAGCGATTTCTCATTTTTACAACACCATTTTATTTTTAGGACCACATCACATTTGAAGCCACTTTGAGGGGTCTATATGATAGAAAATACCCAAAAGTGACACCATTCTAAAAACTGCACCCCTTAAGGTGCTCAAAACCACATTCAAGAAGTTTATTAACCCTTTAGGTGCTTCACAGGAATTTTTTTGAATATTTAAAAAAAAATGAACATCTAACTTTTTTTCATAAAAAAATACTTCAGGTTCAATTTTTTTTATTTTACCAAGGGTAACAGAAGAAATTGAACTGCAAAAGTTATTGTGCAATTTGTCCTGAGTACGCAGATACCTGATATGTGGGGGGGAACGACTGTTTCGGTGCATGGCAGAGCTCAGAATGGAAGGAGTGCCGTTTGACTTTTTCAATGCAAAATTGGCTGGAATTCAGATTGGACGCCATGTCACGTTTGGAGAGTCCCTGATGTACCTAAACAGTGGAAACCCCCTACAAGTGACCCCATTTTGGAAACTAGACCCCCCAAGAAACTTATCTAGATATGTGGTGAGAACTTTGAACCCACAAGGGCTTTACAGAAGTTTATAACGTACAGCGGTACAATTAAAAAATCATATTTTTTCCACAAAAATGATCTTTTCACCCCAATTTTTATTTTCCCAAGGGTAACAGGACCCTAAAAGTTATTGTGCAATTTGTCCTGAGTACGCTGATACCCCACATGTGGGGGTAAACCACTATTTGGGCTCATGGCAGAGCTCGGAAGGGAAGCAGCGCCATTTGACGTTTTTGGCTGGAATTGAGATCGGACACCATGTCGCGTTTGGAAAACCCCTGATGTACCAAAACAGTGGAAACCCCCCACAAATGACACCATTTTGGAAAATAGACCCCCTAAGGAACTTATCTAGATGTGTGGTGAGAACTTTGAACCCCCATGGGCTTCACAGAAGTTTATAACATAAAGCCATACAATTAAAAAATCATATTTTTTCAACAAAAATGATCTTTTCACCCTCAATTCTTATTTTTCCAAGGGTAACAGGACCCTAAAAGTTATTGTGCAATTTGTCCTGAGTACGCTGATACCCCATATGTTGGGATAAACCACTATTTGGGCGCATGGCAGAGCTCGGAAGGGAAGCAGCGCCATTTGACATTTTTGGCTGGAATTGAGATCGGACACCATGTCGCATTTGGAAAACCCCTGATGTACCAAAACAGTGGAAACCCCCCACAAATGACACCATTTTGGAAACTAGACCCCCTAAGGAACTTATCTAGATGTGTGGTGAGAACTTTGAACCCCCATGGGCTTCACAGAAGTTTATAACATAAAGCCATACAATTAAAAAATCATATTTTTTCAACAAAAATGATCTTTTCACCCTCAATTCTTATTTTTCCAAGGGTAACAGGCCCTAAAAGTTATTGTGCAATTTGTCCTGAGTACGCTGATACCCCACATGTGGGGGTAAACCACTATTTGGGCGCATGGCAGAGCTCGGAAGGGAAGCAGCGCCATTTGACGTTTTTGGCTGGAATTGAGATCGGACACCATGTCGCGTTTGGAAAACCCCTGATGTACCAAAACAGTGGAAACCCCCCACAAATGACACTATTTTGGAAACTAGACCCCCTAAGGAACTTATCTAGATGTGTGGTGAGCACTTTGACCCCCCCAGTGCTTCACAGAAGTTTACAACGCCCGGGCGTGAAAATAAAAAATTCGTATTTTTTCCACAAACATGATCTTTTAGTCACCATTTTTTTATTTTCCCAAGGGTACCAGGAGAAATTGGACCCCAAAAGTTGTTGTCCAATTTGTCCTGAGTATGCTGATACCCCATATGTGGGAGAAAACTACTGTATGGGCACACGTCGGGGCTCGGAAGGGAAGTAGTGACGTTTTGGAATGCAGACTTTGATGGAATGGTCTGCGGGTGTCATGTTGCCTTTGGAGAGCCCCTAATGTACCTAAACAGTGGAAACCCCCCACAAATGACACCATTTTGTAAACTAGACCCCCCAAGGAACTTATCTAGATGTGTGGTGAGCACTTTGACCCCCCCAGTGCTTCACAGAAGTTTACAACGCCCGGGCGTGAAAATAAAAAATTCGTATTTTTTCCACAAACATGATCTTTTAGTCACCATTTTTTTATTTTCCCAAGGGTACCAGGAGAAATTGGACCCCAAAAGTTGTTGTCCAATTTGTCCTGAGTATGCTGATACCCCATATGTGGGAGAAAACTACTGTATGGGCACACGTCGGGGCTCGGAAGGGAAGTAGTGACGTTTTGGAATGCAGACTTTGATGGAATGGTCTGCGGGTGTCATATTGCCTTTGGAGAGCCCCTAATGTACCTAAACAGTGGAAACCCCCCACAAATGACACCATTTTGTAAACTAGACCCCCCAAGGAACTTATCTAGATGTGTGGTGAGCACTTTGACCCCCCCAGTGCTTCACAGAAGTTTACAACGCCCGGGCGTGAAAATAAAAAATTCGTATTTTTTCCACAAACATGATCTTTTAGTCACGATTTTTTTATTTTCCCAAGGGTACCAGGAGAAATTGGACCCCAAAAGTTGTTGTCCAATTTGTCCTGAGTACGCTGACACCCCATATGTGGGAGAAAACTACTGTATGGACACACGTCGGGGCTCGGAAGGGAATCAGTGACGTTTTGGAATGCAGACTTTGATGGAATGGTCTGCTTGTGTCATGTACGTTTGGAGAGCCCCTGATGTACCTAAACTATTGAAACTCCCCACAAGTGACCCCATTTTGGACACTAGACCCCCCCACGGAACTTATCTAGATGTGTGGTGAGCACTTTGAACCCCCAAGTGCTTCACAGAAGTTTATAACACTCGGACGTGAAAATAAAAAAATCATTTTTTTCCACAAAAATGATATTTTTGCCCCCAATTTTTTATTTTCCTAAGGGTATCAGGAGAAATTGGACCCCAAAAATTGTTTTGCAATTTGTCCTGAGTAGGCTGATACCCTACATGTGGGGGTAAAACACTGTTTGGGCGCATAGCAGAGCTTGGAAGGGAAGGAGCACCATTTGACTTTTTCAACTCAGAATTGGCTGGAATTGAGATCAGACGCCATGTTGCATTTGGAGAGCCCCTGATGTGCCCAAACAGTGGAAACCCCCAATTCTACCTCCAACCCGAACCCCAACACGCCCCTAACCCTAGCCCTAACCCTAGCCCTAGCCCTATCCCTAGCCCTAACCCTAGCCCTAACCCTAGCCCTAGCCCTAACCCTAACCCTACCCTAACCCTACCCCAACACACCCCTAGCCCTAACCCTAGCCCTAACCCTAATGGAAAAATGGAAATAAATACATTTTTTTTATTTTATTATTTTTCCCTAACTAAGGGGGTGATAATGGGGGGTTTGATTTACTATTTATGGCGGTTTTTATGTTTGGCGGCTGTCGCACGCTAAAAGACGCTTTTTATTGTAAAAATAGTTTTTGCATCACCACATATTGAGAGCTATAATTTTTCCGTATTTTGACCCACCGAGTCATGTGAGGTCTTATTTTTTGTGGGACGAGTTGACGTTTTCATTGGTACCATTTTCGGGCACGTGAAATTTTTTTTTTCGCTTTTTATTCCAATTTTTGGGACGCAGAATGAACAAAAACCAGCGTTTCATGAATTTCTTTTGGGGGGGGTGCGTTTACACCGTTCCGCGTGCGGTAAAATTGATAAAGCGGTTTTATTCTTCGGGTCAGTACGGTTACAGCGATACCTCATTTAGGTCTTTTTTTATGTTTTTGTCGGTTTTATGCAATGAAAACTATTTTATATAAAAAATAATTATTTTTGCATCGCTTTATTCTGCGAGTTATAACTTTTTTATTTTTTGACTGATGATGCTGTGTGGTGGCTTGTTTTTTGCGGGACAAGATGACGTTTTCAGCGGTACCATGGATATTTATATGCGTCTTTTTGATCGCGCGTTATTGCACTTTTTGTTTGGCGGTATGATAATAAATCATTATTTTTTGCTTCGTTTTTTATTTTTATTTTTTAAGGGGTTCGCTAAAGGGGTTAACTAATGGGACAGTTTTATAGGGCAGGTCGTTACGGACGCGGCAATACCTAATATGTGTACTTTTATTGTTTTTTTTTTTATTATTTTCAAAAAATGAATTTATTGGGGAATATTTTTTTTTTTTTTTACTAATTTATTTGGCGTTTTTTTTAATTTATTTTTACACTTTTTTTTAATTTTTTTTTTACTTTATTACATAGTCCCAGGTGGGACATCACTGTCCTGTGACAGATCGCTGATCTGTCACATCACAGATCACTGTGACAGATCAGCAATCTGTCACAGGCAGTGCACAAGGCTTCCTCATGCCTGCGCTTTGCAGGCACTGAGGAAGCCAGCTTCCCCAGGCCCCCGAAGGCCCCCGTTGCCATCTTGGATTCGGGGGCCTGGAGGAAAGGAGCCCCCCGCAGCAGCGCTGCACATTGCGCTGCCGTGGGGGGCTCAGGGAAGCACGGAGGGAGCCCCCTCCCTGCCGATGCTTCCCTTTAACTCCCGATACACCGCGATCGCGTTTGATCGCGGTGTGCAAGGGGTTAACGTGTCGGGGGCGGTCCGTGACCTCCCCTGACACATTGTGCCGGGTGTCAGCTGTGATAATCAGCTGACACCCGGCCGCGATCAGCGGCGCTCACCACGTGGGCGCCGCTGATCGCGGTAGACGTACTATCCCGTCCCCGGTCATACGGGCCCGGGTACCGTGGAGGGGATAGTACGTCTCATGTCAGGAAGGGGTTAAACATGCCCCATTTAAGTTCGGTATCCCCATTAGAATGACATGGTCTCAGTCTACACAATTAAGTTCCTCCCTTAATTTGTTGAAATCATCATTCCGAACGTTCCAGCTTTTTTTCATTTCCCTTTTGGAATGTTTTATTGAATATTAAATTGAAACTTACTATATTAAGGTCACTGCATCCCAAATGCTCAGATGTAGATCTGAAATTGTATCTAGTCTATGTAATAGGATCAGATCCAGCAGATTATCTCACCTGGTTGGTTCAGGTGGCAGAGACCCTCATTTGCCCCTCCTCCACATGGGTCCTGTGCAACCTTTTTGCAAGTCAAGTGATGCCTCATGTTTGTTGTCTGACAATGTATGTGCTTTTCACTTAAGGCCCCTTTACATTTAGCGATGCACCAGCGATCCCGACCAGCGATATGACCCGCTCAGGATCGCTGGTGCATCGCTAAATGATCGCTAGTGAGCTTCCACACAGGAAGATCTCACAGCGATGCAGCAGCAATACAGCGGTCATTACTTACCTTTCAGACGCGGCGATCCTGACATCCTTCGTCCGCGTCCACGCGTCGCTCGTCGGTGCCAGCAGGAAGCGCCCGACGAGAAATGGAGCTGCGCGATATCGCGCGATCAGCAATGGACAGCCGGGGAGCCGGTCGGAGGTAAGTATCACACATAGCGATATCGCTAGCGATATCGCTGCTGCGTCACCAAATCGGTGATGCTTTAGCGATATTGTTAGCGATATCGCTATGTGTAAAACCCCCTTTACTCTTGTGTACTGTGAAATATGTTGAAGCCATGTATATTAATAATGTGTTACGTTCACATGATTTTATTGTGGAAATTTCCCTTTAATTATCTATGTGTTTCATATGTAATTGCTGCCTGTGTATAGTTAGGGACAGCAATAAGTTAACCTGGTGGTCTGGGCCCGCAGCAGAAAGGTGGCAGGAAGCTGCTGTTTCCAGTGAGTAGCCCGGGCACGGTTGCCCTGGGCAGGTGTGTAACTGCGGCCGGGGTATTGCCAGACCCCAGGAGGGAATAGAATCTGTTGCCCCTTGACCTAAGGATGGCAGCGACAGCTGGAGCATTGCCAGACCCCTGGAGGGAAAGAATCTGTTTCTCTGGGACTTTAGGACAGCAACACGGGCTCAGGACTGTGTGGGTGCCCCGCCGAAGAGACTTGAAGTGTCCAAATCCCGGCATATGGACTACTCCTTTGTTTCAGCTACCATGGCTGTTGTGGGTACGGCTGTGGATATTGCTAGGGAGAGAGCAGGAAACCAGTGTTGCAATTGAATTCATCTCTGTTATTAAAGTTTGTTCCCTGTTGGACTACAAGTTGTGCCTGAGGATTGTGTCCATCCGGTCCATCTCTGTGTTTGATGTACAAGGAGCCGGGGTGTCTGTGGACTGTGTTTTGTGGGTGAACTCAGTCAGGACTACCACTCCGGTGCCACCTTGTTACATACCAACTGAGAGAGTGGTGGTCGATGCTGCTTCGGCATTTCAGCTGCTGTGCCCAGTCGACGAGGATTTGGCGCAGGCTTCGGGCGTTCCTATGCCCAGGTGGAGTGGGGGCACAACAGGCCCCTGAAGAGTTCCTCTGCATTGCGCCTCCCAGCGGAAGCAGGATGGCGTTTTTCCGGGGCCTGAGGCATGTAGGCAGCAACCACAGGTTGGGGCCGGGCAGCGGCGACCGCGGGTGGCAGTGAACAAGCTGCGGGCTGGGATCGGGCTGCCGTGGCCGCGGGCGGCAGCGAGTAGACCTCAGCCGCGGGCTGTAGTCATTCCACAGTGGCCGCAGGTGGCAGGGGACAGGCCACAGCAGCGGGCTGGAGTCGTGCTGTGGTGGCCGCGGGCGGCAGCGGATGGGCCGCAGCCGCGGGCTGGAGTTGAGCGGCGGTAGCCGCAAGGAGCACAGTCGGGCAGTCGGTGTCTCTCTGCTGTACGGCTCGGTGCCGTCTCTCTCCTGTCTGCGGTGAGTCTCCCTACAGCCGCTGCTCTCTTCTTCTAGCTCTCGCTCTGGCTCTGGCTTTCTGGCGCCCTCTAGCCTTCCTGCTTCTTCTCTCCCGCTCTGTCGAGTGCCCCCTGCTGGCGTCCTCAGCTCCTTTTATACTTGCTCCACACCCGTCCGTTCTAGAACCCTCTCTGGTCCGTCCTCCAATTATGTCCCCCAGAAGCAGTCCCCCTAGGAACCTTGGTGACAGTCCCCTTGGTTGAGGTCCCGTTACACAGCGGGGACTCCCCCTCCTACATCCTGTATGCTCACCAGTCCTCGTGAGAGGGTTTGGAGGAGCCTGGGTCGGTTTTTCAAAATGAAAGTATTTTCTGCCACACGATCTGGTCCTCTTCTTAGCATGCAGGGGGTTTGCCAGCTGTTGACTGCTCGCAACATCATGGTTTGACTGTGGTGGAGTCATCTGGGGTGGTGGAAGATGGTGGACTGACTGGATCTGCTGGAGTATTAATTTTTTAAGTGTCCGTTTGTACCGCCGGATGGTCTTCCTCATCGTCCTCACTCCATACTGCTGGCGGAGGTTCTGAGACCTGAGGAGGGGCCTCGGATCATGCAGGGTCTGTAGAAGTACAGAGTCGAAGCATATTGCGGTGTATGGGGCTTTCTTGGCGCAGTACTCGGTAGGGACTTTATTCCCAGCGGGGTTCCAATTTGTTTTGGGGGCGCTGATCTTGTACGAGTACACGATCTCCTGCTTGGAGGTCAGTGAATTGAGGTGGGGTCCTCCCCGGGTGTTCCAGGTCCTGAAGTTTTGTGTGGATGATTCGGTGCAGGGTTTGCAGCCGATACCAGTGATTCCAGACCCACAAGGAGTCCCCTGTCCATGGTTGCTCCTCCTCCGGGTTTAACTCTACCTCCATGATCCCCTTGCCTTCCCGGACGAATAGCAGCGAGTACGTAGTGTAGCCAGTAACTCGGTGCACCTGGTTGTTATAAACCCAGACCAGTTCGGGGATGTATTCGGCAAGCTGGCCTTCCGGTCGCTTTCCAGGGTGCGTAGAATTTGGATTAATGTCCAATTAAATCGCTCGCAGGCCCCGTTTCCTTGAGGGTGGTATGGAGTGGTTCAGGATTTATCGATACCATATAATCGGTGTAATTCTTCCATTACTTTTCTCAGGAAGCACGCACCTTGGTCTGAATGGATCCGTTGGGGTAGCCGTATATTTGGATAAATTTTACAAATCGCGTAGGCGGACGATTCCGCAGTTTGATCTCAGGTAGGGGTTACCACGGCGAATTTGGTGAAATGGTCCACCATGACAAGACAATGTTCATACCCCTGGTGAGCGGGACCGATGGTTAAATAGTCTATCATCAAGAGTTCAGGGGTGCCGCTGTTACAATTGTCTGCACTGGAGCCTGTTGCTCGGGATGTTTAGTTAATTCACACAGGCTGCACGCACGGCAAACTTCTTCCACTGCGGCCTGCAACCGGGGATGGTAGGCCATTTGTTGTAGCCACTGAAAAGTCTTTTGTGCCCCAAAATGAGCCCCCTTTTCATGGGCCTCGCAAGCAAGTTCAGTGAGCTGGACTCCCGGTATTGCTACCTGCCAGGCTGTCGCTGATGTTGAACACAACACTGCCTTTTGGTACAATAGTCCCCCTTTGATCACCAGATTCTCCCATTGACGTAGCATTAGTAAAGTGTCTCGAGTCAGTATTTGCCTTTGGGTGTCGCTGGGTAACCGGCCCGTGGCCACCCATTGGCGCAGGGGTCCATTCTCTCCATCTTCCTGCTGTTGTTGGATCCATTTATCCTGGGATTGTTCGAGTATGCCCCTAGAGGGTCCTATGTGGGATTGCTCTCGGGTTGTAGCTGTGAATCCAGCGGGGGCCAGAGCGAACGGGGTTTCCTCTCCTTCTAGCTCGTTGTCTCGGCTTCGCCCAGGAATCGTACGTCGCATCCTGGAAAGGGCATCGGCATGCACATTCTCCGCTCCCCATTTATAGGTGATTTTATAGTTGAATTTGGCCTTTCGGGCCACCCATCGTTGCTCCATGGCCCCCAATTTGGCATTATCAAGGTGGGCCAGTGGGATGTTATCAGTTAATACTACTACCTCAGAGCCTGCCAGGTACTCAGCGAACCGCCCTGTCATGGCCCACACTACAGCGAGGAGCTCGAGCTTAAAGGAGCTGTAATTGTCGGGATTACGTTCGGAGTCATGGAGTGATTGACTACCATAAGCGATCACTCTTTCTTAGCCATCTTGGTATTGTGACAATACAGCCCCTAGCCCATGTAAGCTCCCGTCGGTGTATAGTATGAACGGCTGCGAGAAATCCACGTAAGCTATCACTGGGGCGTCCGAGAGTGTGGTTTTGAGATCTCTGAAGGCCTCTTCCTGCGGTTCTCACCACTGAATCTTCCAACTATTCGCTCCGGCAGGGGCTCTCTTCAGCAGATCGTGCAGGGCTCGGACCCGGTGGGTGAAAGTCTTTACGAAGCGACGGTAATATCCGGCCAACCGCAGAAAGGCTCGCACATCTTTTACCGTCTCGGGAGTAGGCCACTCCCGTATCATAGAGACCTTCTCACGCCCTCGGCGGAAACAACATTCCCCAGATAGTCGATTTGCATGCGAAATAGATGGCACTTCTGGGGTTTCACCTTCAACCCGTACTTTTGTAGCCGACCGAGCACCTGTCCCAAACGTTGCAAGTGGTCCTCAAACGTGGTGGTGTAGATGATGATGTCATCCAAGTATATTAGGGTGGCCTCAAAGATTAGGTCACCCAGACACCGCTCCATTAGTTGCTGGAAGGATCCTGGGGCTTTGGCCAGGCTGAACGGCATACGGTTGAATTCGAACAGTCCCATGGGCAAGATGAAAGCGGTTTTGCGCGATCTTCCTCTGACATTGGCACCTGCCAGTATCCACTGGCCAAGTCCAGGGTAAGGAAATATTTTGCCTTCCCCAGGGCTGACAGGGACTTCTCCATACGGGGAAGCAGATATGAGTCTTTGATGGTACAAGCGCTCAGTTTCCGGTAGTCCACGCAGAACCGTAGCGTGCCGTCTTTCTTCCACACCAGCATGATGGGGGCTGCCCAGGGGCTTTGCTTTCCCGGATAACCCCCTTTTGCAACACTTGGCCCAGCAGAGTCTTCACTTCTTGGTATAATTGCGGAGGGATCTGCCGATATCGTTCTCTGATGGGGGCCATTCCTTCGGTGGGGATGCCGTGGGTGATAGCCGTGGTGCATCCGAAGTTGTCTTCATGGCTGGCAAATGCCTCTCGGTAATGGCCTAGAAGAGCTTCTACCTGGTGTATTTGGGTCGGCTCTAGTCCGGAGAGTTCCGCTCGCATCTTTTCCAAAATTACTCGCCCTTCCTGCTCAGGCGGCGACCCTGCGGTCTGGATGGAGCATACAGTCACGGCCCAGGGATCCCTCACGCTCACCCCCTGCTCTATCGCCGGGGCAGGGAGCACCTCTTCCAGTGGTTTCACAGTTTTGCCATTTCAGTGTGGGGTTTCAGGATGATGTCTTGATCCTCCAGATTGACAAAGTGCACGAGGGCTGTCCCCTTCTGCACGGTGGCTAGGGCACGAGCCACCAGGACCCCAGGGGTAAGCGCTCAGAGTAGCATGACTCCACCTGCACCTCTACTCCTTCCAGAGGCACATTGGCCCAGACAGGTAGGGTGACTACTGTCTGTCCTGGTGGCAGCACGAGCTGAGGAGCCACAGGTGCGATCACTCTCCCCAGCACCTCCCCCTCCTGGCAGTCATCTTGGACTCGCGCCTTTCGCACCAGCTGCTGAAAGATCTGCCCCTTCAGTGTATGGGAACTCCACTGTTTCAAAGTCTCTTGGGTGGGTTCACTGAGGAGAAGGATGCCGAACTCCTTTAGTATATTCATGCCCAGGGTGACAGCGTGTTTCTCGCCTGGGTGCCCCCGAGTCAGGACTATGCCTCGCCGGCCTAATTTCTTGCTGCCCATAGAGATCTGCATCCAGGCTACTCCGACGATGGGGATTGATAGGTGGTTGGCGGCCACCAGCTTTATCTCGAACCCCCATTGGGGTCTAGTGGCTTCGGGGAAGTGCTGTCGGTAGTAGGTTTCTGGCATGGTAGTAACTTGAGACCCCGTATCCTCCAAGCACCGTGCCGCACGGCCTTCGAACTCTGCCCAAATCAGTGGACACTTCGCAACCAGATCTTCGTGACCTCCACCACCCCACGTGGTGGGTTCTGGCTCAGGGCCCTCTGGTTTTAATGGCCAGTGGGGGAGGTTCCTCCTGCAACGTGGGCACTCTTGGGCGGAGTGTCCCAGTCCTCCACAATTGTAACAGGCAAGTGTTCATGGGAACTGACTTTGGTGAGGACCGCGATGGTTCGTGCTTTCCTTGCTCGGCCCTAGCCGACTTCTTGTGTCCTTGGCCTCTCTTTTCACTTCGGACAATTCGCCTTTAATACTTCGTAGCTCTTGCCTCATCTCTTGTACCCAGTGGGGTTCACCCAGGGCGCTTGCGGATGCTTCGATACTCCGGGCCATCCCCACAGGGACTGTCACCCCTTGCTCCTGTTCCCGAGCACGTGCCTCCTTTCCTATCTCCAAAAAGGTCAGATGCGAGTTTATTCGCACCCGCTCTTGCAGAGCCTGTTTTGTCAGGGTGTCCCATAGCCCGGTCAGATCGTTGATTTTGTGACGCGCCAGCGAGATCGCTGTGTGTGACGGGGATCAGCGACTGGCCCCCCTGCCGGGTATCGCTGATCGTGCTCGATCGGCCTGGGCCATTTTTTCATCGGTGGTCTCCCGCTGGCCAGCACGCATCGCTGCATGTGGCAGCGAGAGATCAGCGACGCTGGACGCTGGTTTCTAATGTAAACATCAGGTATACGGAATCCCAGGCCTCCCCTTTCAACACCATTATGGCCACTTCTGCCTCTAGGTCAGGGATCACCGGATGCATCCTAAATATCCCTCACATCCAATCCTTCCAGCTCCAGAGCATAGTATTGCTGCCGGAGAACCTGGGTAGATTACACAGCATAGCCCCCAAGGATAGACTGGACCGGGGCCCACTGTTGCCCCCCTGGTCCACAGCACCTCCGCTCGCTCTCCGAGAATGCATCATGCCGACTACGTCAAATGTAGGTATTCGCAGGAAAGCGGGATGCAGTGACGAGACGGGAGGCGGGATGAACTTAGAATGTAACTTTTTATATATATTTGTCCCTATGAGGGCTATCTTGAGTAACCAACAAGCTAACAGTAATTAATCCTCACAGGGATCAAAACAAGAATACATAGGTAACACGAGCACGACTACCCGGTTGAGACCGGTATCTATAGGGCCACAGTGTGGCCGACTACGGGTCCAGAAAAACTATAGGTTATTAACTACAGTGTGTCACTTATCCTCCTCTGACATCCGGCAGAGTGGTGGTCGATGCTGCTTCGGCGTTTTAGCCGCTGGGCCCAGCCGACGAGGCTTCGGGTGTTCCTACGCCCAGGCGGAGTGGGGGCTCAACAGGCCCCTAAAGAGTTACTCTGCGTTGCGCCTCCCAGCGGAGGTGGGATGGCGTTGGCTGGGGCCCGAGGCGTGTAGGCCTCAACCACAGGTTGGGCTGGGCAGCGGCGACCGTGGGTGGCGGTGAACAAGCTGCAGCCGCGGGCTGGGATCGGGCTGCAGTGGCCACGGGCGGCGGCGAGTAGGCAGCAGCCACGGGCTGGAGTCGAGCCGTGGTGGCCGCGGGCGGCAGCGGGTAGGCCGCAGTCGCGGGCTGGAGTTGAGCCATGGGCTGGAGTCGAGCCGTGGTGGCCACGGGCGGCAGCGGGTAGGCCACAGCCACGGGCTGGAGTTGAGCCACGGAGGCCGCGGGTGGCAGCAGACAGGCTGCAGCCGTGGGCTGGAGTCGTGCCGCGTTGGCCGCTGGCGGCAGCGGCGGGCTGAAATCGGGCTGTGGCAGCCACGAGGAGCACGGTCAAGCAGTCGGTGTCTCTCTGCTGTACGGCTCGGTGCCGTCTCTCTCCTGTCTGCGGTGAGTCTCCCTTCATTCCCTCCAGTCCCTCCAGCCGCTGCTCTCTTCTTCTAGCTCTGGCTCTGGCTACCTGGTGCCCTCTAGCCTTCCTGCTTCTCTCCCGCTCTGTGGAGTGCCCTATGCTGGCGTCCTCAGCTCCTTTTATACTTGCTCCGCCCCCATCCCTTCTAGAGCCCTCTCTAATCCGTCCTCCAATTATGTCCCCCGGAAACAGCCCCCCTAGGAACCTTGGTAACAGTCCCCTTGGTTTCGGTCCGGTTACACAGCGGGGACTCCCCCTCCTACACAGACAACAGTATTTTCAGACTAACTACAAACCAACAAAACAGGAAATCACACTCAGACCAATGTTACTCAATGGGGCCGCTCACATGTCTGATTTTTGCATAATCGACCCGATTCTTTCATTTAAGAGAATCTGTGGCCATCTGCACCTGCCCTAAAGAAGAACATCCAGGAAGTAATGATTTGACCCCCACAGAGACCTGATCTCAACATCAAGTTTCTACAAGATTACATAAAGAGACAGAAGGATTTGCAGAAAAGATCTTTGGTTAGTTCTCCGAGATGTTTGGAAAACCCTCCCTTTCATGTTCCTTCAAAAACTATGTGCAAATGCATTAATAAGAATTGTTGCTTCAATGCTCTTTTGAAGTCAAAGGGTGGCCACTCTAAATATTTATTTGATTTAGAGTTTTCTTTTCTTCATTCGCCTTATATTTTGCATATCGATAAAATAAACTAGTAGCACTTCAAATTTTTAAAGCATTCTTACTTTGCAACATTTTTTCCACACCTGCCTAAAACTTTTGCATAGTATTGTATCTTATATTATTGTTTTAATTGCTGAATACTTAAATAGTTTCCACCAGAGACAATTGTGTTTCTCAGCTTATAATGGATGTTGGAGGAGCATCAGAGGTACTGGTGAAACTCTTTGCACTCAGTTTTGGCAGTGTGATTACACTGTAGAGATCTATTGGGTTCAGGGCTGCTTCGTTTTCCAGTCCAAAGAGGTCCTGACAAGAGCATGGTACAGGTGCCATTCCCAACAGCAAATCAATACTGTCTGTTAGGCAAAGGTCATGTTTGCTCACTGCTGAAGTGGATTTTTTCACTGTCTGTGTTTAATCAGCAAACAGCTTTTCCTCTCAATGAGACCTTGGGAGAGTATTACCTGGGCTTTGATGCAAAAAAGGCAATCGAGTGTATGATTAAAGGGTTTGTCCACGTGTGGATAACCCCTTCTTAACAACGTTAAGGGAAGGCGTCATAATTTTTATAATTGTGTTATTATTATTTATATAAACAAAACAATATCAAATTTACTGTTTTAACGTTTATTTATTATTTTTTTCCCAACCAAGCAATATCAAATATACAGGTGTATCTCACAAAATTAAAATATCATCAAAAAATTAATTTATTTCAGTTCTTCAATACAAAAAGTGAAACCCATATATTATATAGAGTCATTACACACATAGTGATCTATTTCAAGTGTTTATTTCTGTTAAAGTTTATGATTATGGCTTACAGTCAATGAAAACCCAAAGTCATTATCTCAGTAAATTAGAATATTTTATAACTCCATCTTGAAAAATGATTTTAAAATCTGAAATATTGTTGTATGTTCAGTAAATGCACTCAATGCTTGGTCGGGGCTCCTTTTGCATCAATTACTGCATCAATGCGGCGTAGCATGGAGGTGATCAACCTGTGGCACTGCTGAGGTGTTATGGAAACCCAGGTTGCTTTGATAGCAGCCTTCAGCTCGTCTGCAATGTTGGGTATGGTGTCTCATCTTCCTCTTGACAATACTCCATAGTTTCTCTATGGGGTTAAGGTCAGGCGAGTTTGCTAGCCAATCAAGCACAGTGATACTGTTGCTTTTAAACCAGGTATTAGTACTTTTGGCAGTGTGGATAGGTGCCAAGTCCTTCTAGAAAATGAAATTTCCATTTCCAAAAAGCTTGTTGGCAGAGGGAAGCATGAAATGGTTTAAAATTTCCTGGTAGACGCTGACTTTAGTCTTGATAAAACATAGCGGACCTACACAAGCGTATGACATGGCTCCTCAAACCATCACTGACTGTGGAAACTCACACTTGACCTCAAGCAGCTTTGATTGTGGCCTCTCCACTCTTCCTCCAGACTCTGGGACCTTGGTTTCCAAATTAAATGCAAAATTTACTGAAAGCAACACCTGGCACGACTGAGCAACAGTCAAGTTTTTTTTCCATTTGGTACAGGTAAAACACTTCTGGTGTTGTCTCTTGGTCATGAGTGGCTTGGCACAAGGAATGCAACACTTATAGCCCATGTCCTGGATACGTCTGTGTGTGGTGGCTCTTGAAGCAATGAGTCCAGCAGCAGTTCACTCCTTGTGTATGTTCCCAAAATTTTTGAATGGTCTTTTCTTAACAATCCTTTCAAGGCTGCAGTTATCACGGTTGCTTGTGCACCTTTTTCTACCACATTTTTTCTTCCACTCAACTTTCCATTAATATGCTTGGATACAGCTGTCACAGACCAGACGCTGACACCGGTATGTCACAGACGAAGGGATGCAACGCACTGCCGACACACGGCTATCACAGGCACAAGGGGGGCTTATCTTAGTTATCCCACCACTGGCACCATGTGATGAAAAAACAGCAAGCTAGTCTTGCCCTAACAATTTATCGCAGGGGGGTTATTTTGGTTGTCCCACCACTGCCCACAATACTTCACGAAAACTTTCATTTCCACTTTGGAACTCGCAGCTCTCCGGCGCCCCCTTACCCTCAGGTCAGTCAGGGAACTACACCTGGGATAATTGGTCGCCGGCTGCTTCAATGAGGACTGGCCACCCGGCACGCTGCAGTGAGGGAATTATAAAATGCTCTGGCCACAGCCACCCAATTAGTTTATAAACTCCCTTCCGTCACTTTCAGCAGTGCCCAGGGCCCAGATCACACTTTGCCGCCACCAGCTCCAGAGTTTCTCTGATTAAGTTATAATCTTAATAGAGGGGTTCGAAGCCAACCCAATTCAGTAGCAATTATCTTAAAGGCATGTGTTTGTTTTTAGAGCATGAAGACAGACTAATAAAATTATTATTTATTCCCCAAAGGGGGCAGTGATTACACAGATAAAAGATGTTACAAAGTTGAGACATTAGGTATGTACAATACAAATATAACATAAGTGGAGCTAACATAGAGATCAACACTTACAGTTGCTTAATGGTCTTTAGGCTGGCCATGTGGGGAGGTGGGGCCACACGTCGCCCTGCATCTGGGGTCCTTTTGACATCAAACCTCCAGCTTGAATGGCCAATTTTTGGGAGGGAGTACCTTATAGCTTTGGGTTTGTGACATCACGAAAGGGCAATCTGGTGATGTTCCTCCCCCTGCTCTAGGAGTTACATTTCTGAATGCAAAACTTATAATGACTATATCTCGCAGAGGGTACCTCGTATAAACACGCACATGGTATCGTTCTTTTTAGCCTGTCGCAGACAATAATTAAAGACCAAACATGCAGTAATTATGTCACACAATTTAGGAGGAATCCAGTTCTCAGCTTCTGTGGGTGCTGGAACCGTGAAAATTATATGCCAGAACGCTGGGTTGATGCATTTTGCCAAAATGTAATTTTCATGTCTCTGCCGCGTATGGTTTTCGAGATTCAGCCTCTTGAATATTACCCATACTTATTTCCAGCCGCATGGTGCTTCCAACAAAAAAAATCCTTTCCTGGCTAAGGGGGGAAGGGGAAAGGATCCTCACTGGGATCTCAGATTTCACAGAGCTGTGGGTGAGGAAGGGGGGTTTGCAGCTATGTGACAGGCAAAGTCTCAGAGAATGGAAGATTCTGGAAGGTTCCAAAAGTCATATCTTACTTATCATTACAACAGCACTCTGCAAACAGCCAGCTTCTTTAGCAATGACCTTTTGTGGATTACCCTCCTTGTGGAATGTGTCAATGACTGTCTTCTGGACATCTGTCAAGTCACCAGTCTTCCCCATGATTGTGGAGCCTACTGAATCAGACTAAGGGACCTTTTCAAACACTTGAGAAGCCTTTGCAGGTTTTTTTTGCTAATTATTCTAATTTACTGAGATAAAGACTTTTGAGTTTTAATTGTCTGTAAGCCATAGTCATCAATATTAACAGGAAACACTTGAAATAAACACTTGAAATAGATCACTCTGTTTGTAATGACTCTATATAATATATGGGTTTCACTTTTAGTATTGAAGAACTGAAATAAATTATGTTTTTGAGGATATTCTAATTTTGTGAAAAGCACCTGTACTGTTTTAACATTTATTATTTTTTCCTAACAAATCAATATCAAATTTACTGTTTTAACATTTATTTATTATATTTTTCCTGCAGCAACTAGGGGCTGCCATTTTTATTTGCCGGTTTGTAAGTGTTTGAGCACGACACCGCAAATTTGGCCGTCCCATGGTAGAAGAGACTACAGTTGTTGTCTGAACCTTTCACCTATACTGTGGCTGGTTCAGCTGTGAACTGGTCAACCTGGAACCATTTTACCATTTTATTGTAGCCCAACAACCCAGTACTATGCTCTGAGCTACAATTTCACCATATCACCGTTCACACAGTGTTCAGCAGCAAGTGGTGACAGGAGCACCATGCCAGGCTGTTGAGCTGTTATCATCGCTGGAAAAAATGACCTTTATATGTCTGCTCTGTTCTATTAGAGCAGGGCTGCACAGTAACTTCTTCCAGCGGTGAGAACAGCTTGGCAAGTGGGCATTAGTCGTACAATGTCAGGCTGCCCGACCTGTGCTCACCACCACTGTAACCACTGCAGTGTACAGAGCTCAGAAATAAAGTCATCACACTGCTATGCTCCAAACATTGGCGGAGCTCTTTTTAGTCAGTGGAAATCCTCATTCAGACATCTGTGATGCAGGGATGTCTGAATGAGGCTTTACTGCTGTGGTGACCTTATACCATGGTGAGTACAACATTGGGTGAAATCGCTGCCACATTCCTGGCACCCGGATCTGTGCTCACCTCTCACTGGTAATTACTGTGATCTGTGTGCAGCAGCTGCAATGACATGACGGCTCCACTCAGATCACAGTTATTGTCCACCGAGCTGAGTATCTAATCCTACGTGTGATACAGTGCACCATGCTGTGTATCTAAGAGCATTCAAATCTAATATTATCCTTGCAAAGCAGTGTCCGAGTCCATATAAGGGGAATAAGTACAGAGCTGCCAGTACCTGTGATGTAGAGGTTGCTATAGGAGGGAAAACCTCAATGCGCGTTTCGCTTGTCGCTTCTTCCTGGGGGCCGTAGATATGAGATGAAGGTGCCGGCACCTTTATGAAAGTGTCGCTTTCATTAAAAAAAAAAACTTTCTCCTTACCTTACCGCACTCCTGTGGCGATGCTGCTTCTGTGCAGTTCAAGCGTGCGCTCGTCGGCGAATGACATCAAACACTGGCGACATACGCGCTGATGTCAGCTGCCAGCCTCCAATTGGCTGGCGGCTTTTAACTATTGCCATGCAGGCTCAGACAATAGTTTAACTTGGACGCAGGTTCAGTTTCTACATCGGCAGAATGCTGATGCGGGGCCCCTCTGTCCACCAGGCCCCATACGCCAGTCAGGGCAGTAATTCCCTGATGGCAGCCCTGTACATGAAGTAGGTATATGTATAATTGAGGGGTATTTGAGCCATAGATCATTTCTTATTTTGAAGAGAAGCTTTAACTTAGATGAACCTTCACTAGTATATTACGAAATTGCATTATGATAATTTCCTAGTATATTTCTATTAGCTAATCGCTCCATTAATAAATGGAACTAATTTAGGTAATAGTGATCCTGCCCGATCTGCCCCGTGATCCTATTTCATCTATCCCGTGATCCTGCCCCATCTGATCATGATCCTGCCCCATTTGTCTCCATTGTATCCATCCTGCAACATGTCTCTCCATCCTGCCCCATGATCTTGCCCCATCTGTCTCCATCGTGCCCCATGATCCTGACCCCTGTGTCTCCATCCTGCTCCGTGTCTCCATCCTGCCCCCTGTGTCTCCATCCTGCCCCTGTGTCTCCATTCTTGCCCCCTGTCTCCATTTTTGTCCCCGTGTCTCCATTCTTGACCCCCATGTCTCCATTATTGCCCTCTGTATTTCCATTTTTTCCGTGTCTCCATTCTTCCTCCTGTGTCTTCATTCTTGCCTCCTGTCTCCATTCTTCTCCTTGTGTTTCAATTCTTGCCCCGTGTCTCAATTCTTCCCCCTGTGTCTCCATTATTCCCCCTGTGTCTCCATTTTTTCTACTGTGTCACCATTCTTCTTCTTGGTCTCCATTATTCCCCCTGTGTCTCCATTCTTCCCCCTGTGTCTCCATTATTTCTCCTGTGTCTCCATTATTCCCCCTGTGTATCTATTCTTGCACCCTGTGTCTCCATTCTTGCCCCCTGTGTCTCTATTCTTCCCCCTGTGTCTCTCATCCTGCCCCCGTGTCTCCCATCCTGCCCCCATGCCGCTTTCATTAATAAAAAAACTTTCTCCTTACCTTACCGCGTTCCTGCAGCAATGTTCCTTCCGCGCTGTTCAAGCGCGCACTCGCCAGCGAATGACAATGACATCATACACCGGCGACATGTGCACTGACATCAGCTGCCAGCTTCCAATTGGCTGGCAGCTTTTAACTATTGACTTGCGGACCCGAGTCCACACGGCAATAGAGTTTAACTGAACCTGCGTCTTGGACGCAGGTTCATTTTCTGCACCGGCAGAATCATGATGGGGGCCCCCTCTGCCCACCAAACCCCATACGCCAGTCAGGGCATTAATGCCCTGATGGCGGCCTGTACAAGAGGTAAGTATTTGTATAATTGTGGGGTATTTGAGCAATAGATAGTTTCTTATTTGAAGTGAAGCTTTAACTTTGATGAACCTTCACTAGTATATTATGAAATTGCATCATCATAATTTCCTAGTATATTTCTATTAGCTAATCGCTCCATTAATAAGTGGAACTAATTTAGGTAATAGGTAAGAGCAGGTTTGGGGAAATCAAAATCTCTAAATCTGCTTTCCCAATGCCATTAGCAAAGTGATGCAATGTGCTGACAGCATTCCCACTAACCCCCCTGTGCTTCTATATAGAACACTATCATCTTTAAAAGTTAAAATGCATCTATTGTTTTGTTCTTTTTAGATCTAATGAAATTAAATCAAAATGATATTAATATTGGCACTATCCCAGAACTGGTTTCAGACAAAGTGGGGCCTTGGGCAAAATATCATAGTGGGTACTGAAATGCTAACATATTGCACTATCACACAGGAACATTTTGGTTTTATTTGCATGCACTGAATTCAGGCCGTTAAAAGAGCACGATCGACAATATTGAAGTTGTTCAACATTTGTTTTGCAGCTCTTTACACCGGCTGAGGTGGAATGGTGTTCACAAAATGATTACTAGAAAGTATCACCTGAAGGGCTGTCCTCCATCACTGATTTAAACTGTATATCGGCATCTATGATGCCAATACAGCTGAATGTGTGATAATGGGAGGGCCTGAGCCGGCGTTGGCACCAGATCCCCCTGACTCACAGGCCTCATAGCGCCTGCATGGTGTGCTGCTATTAGCAGCACACCACTTGGTAGGGTCCCTTGGGGGAGTAGGGGCCAAAGGCAAATGCCTCGTTTGCCTGCCCCTAACGCCAACCCTGCACTATCCTGCATTTCTGCTCCAGAGTTTAAAATGCTAATACTCTTATTGTCTGCAACCTCCACATAAAGGGGCATTTTTATGTTATTAAATTGTGTAATTAGTTGCTTTTATCCCTTTTATTTTTATACAGTAGTTGGCTATTCACCTCCCCTATCACTCAGTTACTCACTGCGCTGCTGTTATCAGCCCAGCAAAATCATCAGCCCTCAGCATCGCATTTTCCAGAGCAGTTCTCCTAATGACTGCTTGCATTTTCAAAAAGACTGTTATCCTTATATGGAAATATAATGGTAACAGTGCAAACTTCAGAACAAGCACTTTAACAGACCTTTAAAGGGAATCTGTATCAAGGTTGTTACTTCCTCATCTGAGAGCAGCATCATGTAGGAAAAGAGACCCTGATTCAAACAATCTATCACTTAGTTTACTTGGTGGAATAGTTGTGACAAAATCAGAATTTTTAGATTTTTACAGCTCAGAAAGCTGACCCTGCCCACTCCACACCTTTCTGTGTACATTTTCTATTGACAGTGAGTTGCTTAGCAGAGGAGGGGGCATAGTTGGAGAAGCGTTCACGTGAGCTGGAGTCCAGGCATTGATAATCTCCTGGTGATAAAACATTCATTATATTGAAACAATAGCACATAGCCTTATAATAATGGAGAACCAGTTTATATTTGGGCTGACATCTCTAGTATTGATATTTTTCTCAGACTTGTTGAAAAGGATCTGAGAAAGGTTCCATCTGGTTTCTCAGATTCGAATCTCACATTGAATGAACAAGAAGCATTGACTAAATTAATGAACCAAAATGATTTGATAATTAAACCCTAGGATAAGGGTAGCAACCTTGTTATCATGGGAGAACAAGAATATCTAAAGATGTGTCATAATTAGGGATGAGCTTTCCAATATTTTTTTCACATCGGAAATCGGAAATCCCATAATCCTTCAGCCTCTGAGCGCTCCGTGGAGCCAATCAGGAGCTGAAGAATGGCTGACAACATTGTGTAACTCCCCTAAGCTTGGTAGGAGGCGTCCAAAATTGCTAGCTTGGGGCTGCGCTGCGATTGGCTCAATGGTGTGATCAGGCAGTATAAAAGGCTGCGCCTGCCATTTTAGCCTCACTCTACTGTGAAAGCAGATAGGGATAGGTTGCTGTTGGAGATAGGGAGAGATCTCGGATCTAATAGCGATAGAAATTGTTTTTCAGTGACTGTAGCAGCCCCTGTGTGTTACAGAAGCAGTCTTTTTCCTCATTGACCCCGCTCAGTTTCATTTTTTGTGCTGTGCAGGCTCTCAGTGAGGTGCTTAGTGAGATAGTGCAGCGCACATTCACTGCAGCTGTTGCAACTCCTCTTGCTGCAGCACTGTGTGGTGTGTGTCTCACTGCCTTTTCTTTTCATCCCTTAAATCCCCTTCCCCTATTTATTCCTAAAATTGTAGCTTCACCATCCAGTACATTTTGGTGAACGCTATATAGGGATTTTTCAGTGAGGGGTTCCCCCCCGAACCTCCCCCCCCAATCCCTTATCCCCATTTATCCCTCAATTTTCCTGGTGCACAGGTGCGTTTTGCACAGTTTAGTCACCTCCACTGCGCAGACCGCCTGTGTGCTTTTTTTTGGGGAGTGCTGCACCCACTAGGTCAGTCTTTGTAGTCACATCAGACTGCAGGACCCCTAGTGCGGCCTGTTCTATCACGCACCCCCAAATTTTTCACCAGTAAATTCACTCTCAGTGCCCCTATAAGTGTTACTTTACCTCCCAGCATCAATTGAGGTTAACGTTAAACACTATATAGGGATTGTGCTGTGAGGGACCCAAACCACCCCCCTGTTCCCTGGTGCGCTTTGCACAGTTTAGTCACCTACGCTGTGTAAGCCACCTGTGTGCTATTTTTTGGGGAGTGCAGCACCCACTAGGTCAGTCTTTGTAGTCACATCAGACTGCAGGACCCCTAGTGCGCAAATTTTTCACCAGTAAATTCACTCTCAGTGCCCCTATAAGTCTTACTTTATCTCACAGCATTTATTGAGGTTAAAGTTAAACACTATATAGGGATTGTACTGTGAGGGCCCAAACAACCTCTGTGGCTGGTGCCACACAGCACCTGGCCCAGTCCCGGAGAATCCTTTTTTTTTGGTATCACAGCAGTGTCATTTACTGCGCTGTGACATCCGACCGTAACGTGTACACCAACACCACAAGCACACATTACTCTTTGTGTAGGCCACACTAGATTCAAATAAAGTGTAGCAGACACACCATCATACAGTGCCATTAGTGTTTCTTATACCTGTTCGCAGTCCTACAGGAATTAGCATACTAATCCCTAACAATTACTTTCTTGCCGTTCTGAATCCATCGATAGAGATGAAGAAGGCAGGGAGTAAGGGACGTCCCCGCGGCGGCCGCGGAAGAGGTGCATCAGCAGCTAGACATGGTGCACATCCGTAGCAAGCAGCAGGCCCAAGTCACTCAGCACCTACTTTCACCCAGCAGCAGTCATTTATGCGCAGCTTGTTAGTAACGCAGGGCCATAGGCTGATAAGAGAGGATCAAGCAGAAACCCTTGTTGGTTGGATGGCAGCTGAGGCATCCACCTCAATGAGCGCAGCATCCTCCCAGGACCTCTCCACCACATCGGGTCAGGCCACTGAAGAGCAGCACCCATCTGCTTCTTCACTGCTCACTAAATTGCCCAGACATTCAGAGGGCCAGGAGCCAACCTTAATCCTCTTCTCAGAATCTGTTGGCTTGGAATCTGTGTGCCAGCCAGACAGCATTCCTGCAGCTGAAGAAGAGGTAGTGTGCACAGATGCACAACCGCTGTGTGCGTCTGAGGAAGAAGTGGAGGGTGGGCCAGTGCCCTCAGTGACCAGATCCCAGTCAGCAGATGATGATGAAACTCAGCTGCCAGTTTCTGCTGATGAAAGTGTATTTGATGATGAGGTCCTTAACCCATCATGGCATGCTGAGGGGCAGCAAGCAAGTGGGGATAGCTCAGAGGAAGAGCTTGCAGGTGTGGCGCAGCGTGGCCGTCCACGTGGGAGAGGAAGAGAGAAAACTTGGTTGTCGGCTCCCTCAACTTCAGCACCCGTTAGGAGCAGGGCTCTTTTAAAGAGCACAAGGGGTGCGCCCAAGAGTTGTGGTGCATGGGCCTTTTTCGACCAAGTTGCAGTGACGTTACAGTAGTCAGATGCAAGCTTTGTCGACAAACTGTGCGGAGAGGGAAGAATGTCAGCAACCTTAATACCACCAATATGTTGACACATGTCAGGAAGAGGCACTCTGTGGAGTGGCAGCACCTCTTCAGCCACAGGGGCCACCTCTTCCTCCATCTCGCAAACAGCTGCTCCCGCTTCCTCGCCAGAATGCCAGGGTGCATCTGCAGGCAGTGTTGTACGGTGGCACACTGTCTGTACTTCGTCAGCATCAGCATCCCAATCGCTAGCATCCTCACACTCCCAATCCAGTGTGCAGCCATCTGTCACACAGGTGTGGGAGAAAAGGTGCCCGTACTCGGCAAACCACCCACGAGCACAGGGCATGAATTCTCGCATTGCCAAACTGCTTGCAGTGGAAATGCTACCATTCTGGCTGGTGAGCAAGCCAGCCTTTATTGATATGCTGGGGTTTGCAATCCCATAATACAGCGTTCCCAGCCACTTCTACTTCTACAGAAGTACGAGTCGATGGGCACCTAGGGAACAGTGACCACAATATAATACAACTCCACTTGTCCTTCAGTAAGGTGCCCTGGAAGGGGGTTACGAAAACGCTGAATTTCAGGAAAGCAAAGTTTGATCAGCTTAGAGAGGACCTTCGCCGAATTGATTGGGACAATGTCCTCAAAAATAGGAGCACAGAAAATAAATGGGAAATATTTAAATCAGTTTTACACACCCACTGCGAGCTAGCCATACCATACAGAAATAAAAGGGCTAGGAACAGGAGAACACCAATGTGGCTAAATAAGGATGTAAAAAGGGCAATAAATAACAAGAACAAGGCATTTAGGAAGCTAAAACAAGAAGGCAATGAAGAAGCATTAAAAAGTTATAGAGAAAAAAATAAAATGTGTAAAAAACAAATACATTTAGCAAAAGTGGAAACTGAGAGACTCATTGGTAAGGAAAGTAAAACAAACCCCAAACTATTCTTTAATTATATAAACAGTAAAAAGATTAAAATTGATGGTGTCAGCCCTTTAAAGAACAATGAGGGTGAAATCATAGAGAGCGATGTGGGAAAAGCAAATGTTTCAAATACTTTTTTCTCAACAGTGTTCACACAGGAAAAGGATTTGCCAGGGGAAATGCAGAGTGATAATGTAAACTCCCCATTAAGTATTACCTGCCTAACCCAGGAAGAAGTGCAGAACCGCCTTAGTAAGATTAAAATTGACAAATCACCAGGCTCTGATGACATTCACCCTCGGTTATTAAGGGAGTTAAGTAATGTGATAGACAGGCCTCTATTCCTTACATTTAAAGACTCTATAGAAACAGGGTCTGTTCCCTTTGATTGGCGGCAAGCAAATGTGGTACCAATATTCAAAAAGGGGTGCAAAAGGGAGCCTGGAAACTATAGGCCGGTAAGCTTAACATCTGTTGTGGGTAAAATTTTTGAAGGGTTTCTAAGGGATACCATTATGGAATATCTCAATGTTAAAAAATGTTTAACTCCATATCAACATGGATTTATGAAGGATCGCTCCTGTCAAACTAAGGCCTCTTTCACACTTCAGTTTTTTACAATCAGTCACAATCCGCCAGGTTTTGAAAAAAACGGATCCTCAATTTTCTTTTGAGGATCCGTTTTTTTCCCCCATTGACTTCCATTAATGGCGGATTGTGACGGATTGCTGTCCGTTGCATCCGTTTTTTTTGAGGATCCGCCAAAAGTTGCTGTCCGTCACCATCCTCAAAGATTTCAAAACGGAGCTTGCAACGTTTTTTTCTCTGGCGGATCCTCCAGACACTCATTTAGCCCGAAATTCTTTCCGGGTGCCGGACAAAAAAAAAAAAATTCTCTCTCTTTCTCTTTCTCTCTCTCTCTCTCTCTCCCCCTCTCCCTCTCTCCCTCTCTCCCCGGCCAGCGGTTCCTTTAAATTTCCTCATTTTCAGGATCCATCTGAAAACGGATCCTGTGCCATCCGCTCACATCAGTTGAGAACGGATCCGCTTGTCTGACTTTTTGGCGGATTTGAACTGATGCAAAAAACTGAAGTGTGAAAGAGGCCTAACCTGATCAGCTTCTATGAGGATGCAAGCTCTCAAATGGACCAAGGAGAATCATTGGATGTCATTTATCTCGACTTCTCTAAAGCATTTGACACTGTTCCACATAAAAGATTGGTAAGTAAGTTGAGAAAGCTTGGGCTAGGGGAAAATGTGTGTAGATGGGTAGGTAGCTGGCTTAGTGATAGAAAACAAAGAGTGGTTATTAATGGTGCATACTCAGATTGGGCCAGGGTTACTAGTGGGGTACCATAGGGTTCTGTATTGGGCCCCCTACTATTTAATATATTTATTAATGATCTAGTGGATGGCTTACACAGTAAAATATCAGTATTTGCAGATGATACAAAACTATGTAAGGTAGTTAACACAAAGGAGGACAATTTGCAACTACCGACAGATTTGAGTAAATTGGAGAATTGGGCTGAAAAATGGCAAATGAGGTTTAACACAGATAAGTGTAAGGTTATGCACATGGGAAGGAGAAACAGATGCTACAATTACTTACTAAATGGGAAACTGCTGAGGAAATCAGACATGGAAAAAGACTTAGGCATCTTAGTCAATAAGAAGCTAAATTGGAGTGCCCAGTGTCAGGCAGCTGCCACCAAAGCAAATAGGGTCATGGGATGCATTAGAAGAGGTCTGGGGACATGAGATGAAAGCATAATTCTCCCTCTGTACAAATCACTTGTCAGACCACACTTGAAGTATTGTGTGCAATTTTGGACGCCGGTGCTCAAGAAAGACATTACTGAACTTGAAAGGGTTCAAAGGCGGCCTACTAAAATGATAAATGGAGTTGGTTCACTACAATACCCAAAAAGGTTATCAAAATTAGGTCTATTTACTCTAGAAAAGAGAAGACTTAAGGGCCTGTCACACTAAGAGATATCGCTACCAATATCGCTATAACTTGTGACGTTATAGCGATATTGCTAGCGATATCGCTATGTGTGATACTTACCTACAACCCGCTCCCCCGCTGGTTATCGCTGATCGTGCGAGAACAGGCTGGACTGTTTCTCGTCGTCAGCTTCCTGCGGCGCTTCCTGCTGTGACGACGAGCGACGCGTGGAGCCGGGCGGGAGGACACAGGATCGCCTGGTGTGACAGGTAAGTAGCGACCCCGTCCCCAGCGATGTCGCTAGTGAGATCTGCCTGTGTGGCAGGTCACTAGCGACCACTTAGCGATGCACCAGCGATCCTGACCACGTCATATCGCTGGTCGAGATCGCTGGTGCATCGCTAAGTGTGACAGTACCTTTAGGGGAGACTTAATATATATGTACAAGTATATCAGAGGGCAATACAGAGATCTCTCCAATGAACTGTTTGTACCAAGGACTGTGACAAGAACAAGGGGGCATTCTCTTCGTTTGGAGGAAAGACAATTTCTGCACCAGCATAGAAAAGGGTTCTTCACGGTAAGAGCAGTGAGGCTCTGGAATTCTCTTCCTGAGGAAGTGGTGATGGCCAACTCACTGAATGAATTTAAGAAAGGAATGGATGCTTTTCTTGTGAGCAACAGTATAGAAGGTTACGAATAACAGAATATTATAGGTAGATGGTTGACCCAGCCTAGGGGAAGGAATTTTTTTCCCTATGGAGAAAATTGGCTTCTACTCTGTGGGTTTTTTGCCTTCCCCAGGATCAACAATGCAGAACAGCTGCACTAAAAATAGGCTGAACTAGATGAACATAAGGTCTTCCTTCAGCCTTCAAAACTATGTTATGTTACTATGTTACTTCAGCAGGCAAGCCGTCCCCGCCCTGCAACAGCATGTGGAGCGTAAAATTAAGCATGCGCTACAAAATGCAGTTAGTAGCAAGGTCCACCTGACCACCGACGCGTGGACCAGTCAGCATGGCCAGGGACGCTACATTTCCATCACCGCCCATTGGGTAACTGTAGTTGAGCCTGGAACTGAAGTAGACAGTGCAAGTGCGCAAGTCCTGCCAACTCCACGGATTGCAGGCCTCTTCTCCGTACAAATTGACTCCTCCTCATACTCGGATAGTAGGGATGGTTAGCACTCGACTCAAAGGTGTGGATGTACGATGCTAGTGAAAAGGGAACTGGTAGTCCCGTCAGCATAAGTTCAATATGGAGTCACTGCACACGTAAATTTTTTGATTGAAGTGAAATAATTTTATTTTATTTGACGGTGAAGAAGCGACAACTTTTTGACGTTTCGGCCTCACAATGGCCTTTATCATATAGTCGCTGAAAGAATAAAATATATACAGTAAAAATCAAGGACATATACAGTATACACAATAAAAACAGCATACAAAACAAGCCATAGAAAAAGTATCTCATAGATGTGCATCCTTAAGTCTCATGCCGAATGATCATTAGAGAACATGGAGACATTTTTAAGACAAAAAATAGGAAAAAGAAAGCATGGCGGCAGACAAAACATAACTATATAAGGAAATATTGAAGTCATACCCCTTTAGAGAGGAGAGGTTGCAGTCACCGGGTAAATAGTTTCACTGTTAGGCGATTTTTTAGAGTCAATTGATTGTCCTGTAGGTGGAAGTTGAATGGAAGTATAATTAGATGGGCATAATAGATAAGGTATATTGGTTACAATGTCAGAAGACATGTAGTCTCAACAAATAGGTATATGATATGTAATTTGGTATAGCAATATATGTGACTTGTTGTATATCGAAAAAATTAGATCAAGGGGAAAGTTGAATACCTTTGTAGCAGGTGGTCCTGGTTCCTGAGGATCCACCACTATGTAAATGTGCCCAATGCAAATTGCCTTGAAAGAAAAAATCTTTTATAGGTATACACAAAGAGGCTACATTGGTAATGCAGTGGTATACTAATATATATGGCTTAATGTGAACAGAGATATGTGTAAAATCAGGGGGAAAAAAATTGGATACCTTTAAGGCAAGTGATTCTAGAGGATCCACAATTATGCCAGTGTGCCCAAAGTAAATTGCCTTTAAACTAAAAAAGTTACTTAAAACCATGTAAACAGGAGGCCACATTGGTGGTGCAGCTGTGGTTATTCAAAGGTTTCTTTCGTGTTACTCACAATCATTGGTGGCAGTGGTAGATGCAGGCATCGCCGTGCCTGTGCAGTGAGTGAGCGCTATGTGTGTGTCAGCGCTCTTATTAATGCCTGGGCAGGTCACCTGACTGGAAGTAACGTCAGGCGCCTGCGCTGTAAGATGTAGTGTTGTCGCCCCATAAGGGGAAACCACCAAGAAAATGGCGCGGGAAGACCGTGCCTGCGCCGTAGCGCTTGATGGAGAACTTTTCTTTAGGGAAAAGATGCCGAGGGGCGGGAACATTGTTATGCTGGTGTCGCTATGGGCAGATATGGCAAGAAAGAATGCAGGCTCCATATAGAACAGATCGACAGACATAAATCTCCCTTGTGAAACACATCATGGTAAAACATGAACGATTAAGCATGTGACACACTAACAGCGATCTATTACATATTGTACAAAATTAATAAAGGTGACATTTCTCTATTGTAGGAGTCCAAACTGAAAAGAAATAAAATAAAAGAGGAGGGAGGGAAGAGAATAGAATTGGTAGTATTTTGTTTTGAGGAAAAAGGGGGGAAAAAAGGAATACTTTTATTGAGTTAAAGAATAGAAGAGAAAAAAAGGGGGATATATAGTTGGATCTGTTAGGAATGAAGTCAAAAGACAAAAGATAATGAGGAAAAAATAATAATAATAAAGAGGTGGAAATAAATGAAAAAAATATATTTTAAAGGTGGAGCAATAAAGTATATGGAAAAAAAATGGAAAAAAAATTAAAAAAATATTATGGAAAGAAAAATGAAAAAAGGCAGAAAAAAAAGGAAAAAACAGGGGGGAAAAAAGGAAAAAAAAGGGGTAAAAATAACAAAAATAAAACTAGATGTAAAAAAGAAAAAAGAAAAATAAGAAAAAAAAGAAGAAAAAAAAGGAAAAATAAAAAAAATTGAAACTGTTATGTAAAAAAGGGGGCTTGAAAAACAAAAAATAAAAAATAACGAAATATAGTTTTATGTCTTACCGCCATGGAAGATGTCAAAAAGGGAATCATATAGGCGAACGATCAATGGGTCTAAAAAGAAAAAAAGGTTATTAGATTAACAAATCAATTTTGCGGTTGAGACCTTTGAGATGTAAGGTATCAAGGGTATAAATCCAATAGGTTTCACGTTGTTTTAGTATGCGAACATGGTTACTGCCCCTCTTGGGCCTAGGTACTTTTTCTATGATTTGGTACCTCAACTGGGATACATTTGGTCGGGACTTGGGCTTCCTTGAAGTGAGCAGGAAGTGGAAGCCATGTTTTTTCGCACCTGATGGTCGACTTATGGCTTGAAAATCGGTCTCTGATAGCTTAGGTGGTCTCACCCACGTACAGTAAACCACAGGGACATTTGATGATGTATACGATAAAATTGGATTCGCAGGTAAAATACTCCCTAATGGGGTAAGATTTACCTGTGCGTGAGTGAATGACCTCATTTCCCTTTATAATGTTGGAACAGCTCATGCAGTTAAGGCACGGGAACGTGCCTGCTCTCCTTTGCCCTGTTAGTGTACGTTGAGTGGTCTGATTGATAAATCCTACGTCCGCCCTGACCAATTTGTCCCTGATGTTTTGGGGCCTTCTTAGACACATTAGAGGTGGAGATTTAAAGATCTCAATTCTTGGATAAGTCTTGGTGAGTAGAGACCAATGCTTATGGATTAGATTGTGGACTCTTTGCATGGAAGGGTGATGGCCATGGACAAATAGGAGTCTCGGTGGTTTTGGTGTGGTATGAGTAGTACCACCAGGATCAATGAGTGCTTTCGTCATCTCTGAAGTCAAAAGTGTGGACGGATAGTGTCTAGTTTTGAATTTCTTGGACATCTCCCGCAGTCTTAGTTCTCTAGTGGCGGGATCTGACACAATTTTGGTGACTCTCTTAAATTGTGACCGGGGGAGACTATTCAGTGTAGATTTCGGGTGACAGCTGTCATACAGAAGAAGATTATTGCAGTCGGTGGGTTTACCGTTTGAATCCTTGTGGATTGTGGTGTCCAGAAAGTTAATGGATTCTAAACTGTGTGAAATGGTAAATTTCAATTCCTGTCTGACACTATTGATTGTATTTCAAAATGTGGACAGGCTGGTGGAGTCACCTTGCCAAATGCAGAAAATGTCGTCGATAAAACGATACCAGACAACTGCAAATTGTTGAAATAATGCGTTGGGATATATGTAGTCTTGTTCAAATTTGTCCATAAACAGATTTGCGTATGCAGGGGCTACTGTCATGAACTCATTTTCTGCTCCACCAGTTGAGAGTTCCCTTCCGTTCTCCCTCTGGTGGTGACAGGAGGTAGTGCGGTTGGTTTAAGTGGTAGTGATCTGCCCCCTGTTGAGGAAGATAACGATTGGATCTCTGGTGTATCAGACTGGATATAAGACAGCCGACGCCCTATCCGGGTGCTGGTGATTCAGTCTGCTTCTCAGGTCCTGGACTTCAGCTCTCTTCCAGTCTTCTCAAGTTAAGTTTGTTTTTTGCTAATGTTCACACTTGCACTTGTTGGTCAATTCAGTTTGTTGTGCAATCAGCCTGCCACTGCTGGGGCTATGCTGAATTTCCACTCCAATTAATCAGTATTTGCCAATCTGCTTTTTGTCCCTTATTAGATTGGCCTCTTTTTTGCTCTGTCTCAGAATATTTCAGAGTGCTGATATAGGTTTAGAAGTCTAGTGACTTTAGGGTTAATTTTGCTATCAGAAGTGTTGGACAATATTTTTGTAGGTTGTTTTTGGCAGATTGCAGACAGTGACTTTCCTTTTCTGTCCTTTTTAGTTAGCCAGGCCCCATCGTTTGCTCAGCCTATTTTCCTGCTTTTGTTTGTGTTTTCATCTTGTTTCACCGTCAATACATGTGGGGGCCTGTCTTTCCTTTGGGGTCTGCTCTGGGGCAGTTAGTTTTCCTCTTTTCCTGCTTTAGGCTTATGTAGTTCTCCGGTTGTGATAAGGCATCTAGGACCAACGTAGGAACGCTCCATGACTGCTGCTAGTTGTGCGGTTAAGATCAGGGATCTGCAATCTGCATAGTTACCAACTTCTCTGGTTTTCTGAGACTTAGCTTGTTGTCTTGTCTTTCCTCCTCGGTTTCCCATTCATAACAGAATCACCAGCCATACCGAAGATTCTAGGGTACTCAAAAGCAGGAAAGAATTGTTAGAGAAAGAAAAAAGAAAAGAAAAAAAAAGTGTCAGAATTTTTTTTTTTATGTATTTCTTTTTCCTCTTTTTTTCTGGAGCCGTAGGAGGATTTTTTTTTCCTAATGGAGATTAAGCAACTGTCTGATCGTGTGGAGCAGCTTGCTGCTGAAGTACAGGGAATTTCCACCTACCTTATTCAGTCACATGTTGCTGAACCCAAGATTCCTACTCCTGATGTGTTTTCTGGGGATCGGTCTAAATTTCTGAATTTTAAGAATAATTGTAAATTATTTCTTGCTTTGAAGCCTAACTCATCTGGGAGCTCTGTGTAGCAGGTTAAAATTGTCTTCTCCTTGCTACGCGGCGATCCCCAAGTTTGGGCTTTTTCTCTGACACCTGAAAATCCTATTCTGACTAATGTGGATGCATTTTTTCAGGCCTTGGGGTTGTTGTATGATGAATCTAATGCCGTTGATCAAGCTGAGAGAACCCTGTTGGCCTTAAACCAGGGTCAGGATCCTGCAGAGTTGTACTGTCAAAAATTCCCAAAGTGGGCGGTCCTTACTACATGGAATGATAGTGCATTGGCAGCTCTCTTTCAGAAAGGTGTGTCAGAGACCGTAAAAGATGTTATGGTGGGATTTCCTGTTCCCTCTGGTCTGGATGGCTCTATGTCATTAGCCATTCAAGTTGATCAGCATTTACGTGAATGTAAAGCTACACGGGAGGCGCTGCCACCTTTTGAACAACTGTCTGAACCTATGCAATGTGATGGGGTTTTGTCTAGGGCGCAACGTCGGGAGTTTAGAAGGCGTAATAAGCTGTGTTTTTTCTGTGGAGACGCCTCTCATACTATTTCTGTCTGCCCTAAATGAGAGAAAAGTTTTGCACACACATTTGCTGTGGGCAGTATACAACCTAAGTTCCTTTTCACAATTACTCTGATCTGCTCCTTGTCCACATTTTCCACTAAGGCTTTTGTGGATTCAGGAGCAGCTCTGAATCTGATGGATTTGGACTTTGCTAAACGTTGTGGTTTGTCCATGACGCCTCTGCAGACGCCCATTCCTTTGAGGGGTATTGATGCCACTCCTTTGGCGGAGAATAAACCTCAGTTTTGGACACAGGTGATAATGCGAGTTGCCCCAGACCACCAAGAAAATTGTAAATTTTTGGTGCTGCATAATTTGCATGATACTATTGTTCTGGGGTTTCCCTGGTTGCAAACTGATAACTAGAGTTGAGCGACTTTTGGTTTTTTAGGGTCGCGTTTCGTTTCGTGAAACCCGACTTTTCCAAAAGTCGGGTCGAGCAAGATCGTCCGATTATAGGGAAAAGTCGGGGTCGTCCCGAAACACGAAACCCAATGTAAGTCAATGGGGAATAAAAGTCGGCAGTGAGAGGAGGACAGGAAACACACCTACAGTGCCCATTTGAATGCCAAAAGCATCAATTCTTCTTACTTAAGCTTGTCAACCTTAATTAACTTCATAATACAAGTTACGCACTGAAAAATGGGGGTTATTTGGCGAAGGTTGTGGGGGGGGAGGGCTGGCTGCAGGTTTTCATGTGCCCTGGGCGAAAGAGTGCCCCTTTAACACATACCACAACTCATCATGCTCCGATACGGCAGATAAATAGCGGTATAGTACAATGAAAAATACCTCACTTTTTACATCTCATGACGAGGCCCATCTATTTCTCCATACAGAATCATTGGTCCCATATAATGTTTGAAACAGTATATGATGAGCTCCACATAATGCTACAGTATATGTTGGTCCCCATGGATGAAGCTCCACTGTCTTATGGGCCCAAATAATGCTCCAAACATAATGGGCCCCATTTCTAATGCTCTAGTGTATAATGGGCCCTGGAAATGCTGCTCCAGTGTCTGATGTCCACCTTTGGAATGTTCCAGTGTATGGTGGGCCCCATCTATCATTCTCCAGAGTATAGTGCTCCCCAAAAATTGCTGTCCCAACATTGAAAACAATCAAATAAGTCTCCTCGCTAGGGAATCCCTGTACTTGTCTGGACAGGTGCTCTAGCTTGCTTAACAGCTCGCCAGCCGTTCTCACGCCCAGTATGGATTGCACGTGATTGCACAAAGGTTAGAAAGGGTACCGTATCCCTGGATAACATGTATGGATAGCGTACACATTCAAAATATATGTCTCAGGAGGCAGGCTCAGACGGTGTCAGGCCCAGTATGGATTGCACGTGATTGCACAAAGGTTAGAAAGGGTACCGTATCCCTGGATAACATGTATGGATAGCTTACACATTCAAAATATATGTCTCAGGAGGCAGGCTCAGACGGTGTCAGGCCCAGTATGGATTGCACGTGATTGCACAAAGGTTAGAAAGGGTACCGTATCCCTGGATAACATGTATGGATAGCGTACACATTCAAAATATATGTCTCAGGAGGCAGGCTCAGACGGTGTTAGGCCCAGTATGGATTGCACGTGATTGCACAAAGGTTAGAAAGGGTACCGTATCCCCGGATAACATGTATGGATAGCGTACACATTCAAAATATATGTCTCAGGAGGCAGGCTCAGACGGTGTCAGGCCCAGTATGGATTGCACGTGATTGCACAAAGGTTAGAAAGGGTACCGTATCCCTGGATAACATGTATGGATAGCGTACACATTCAAAATATATGTCTCAGGAGGCAGGCTCAGATGGTGTCAGGCACAGTATGGATTGCACGTGATTGCACAAAAGTTAGAAAGGGTACCGTATCCCCGGATAACATGTATGGATAGCGTACACATTCAAAATATATGTCTCAGGAGGCAGGCTCAGACGGTGTTAGGCCCAGTATGGATTGCACGTGATTGCACAAAGGTTAGAAAGGGTACCGTATCCCCGGATAACATGTATGGATAGCGTACACATTCAAAATATATGTCTCAGGAGGCAGGCTCAGACGGTGTTAGGCCCAGTATGGATTGCACGTGATTGCACAAAGGTTAGAAAGGGTACCGTATCCCCAGATAACATGTATGGATAGCGTACACATTCAAAATATATGTCTCAGGAGGCAGGCTCAGACGGTGTTAGGCCCAGTATGGATTGCACGTGATTGCACAAAGGTTAGAAAGGGTACCGTATCCCTGGATAACATGTATGGATAGCGTACACTTTCAAAATATATGTCTCAGGAGGCAGGCTCAGACGGTGTCAGGCACAGTATGGATTGCACGTGATTGCACAAAGGTTAGAAAGGGTACCGTATCCCCGGATAACATGTATGGATAGCTTACACATTCAAAATATATGTCTCAGGAGGCAGGCTCAGACGGTGTTAGGCCCAGTATGGATTGCACGTGATTGCACAAAGGTTAGAAAGGGTACCGTATCCCCGGATAACATGTATGGATAGCGTACACATTCAAAATATATGTCTCAGGAGGCAGGCTCAGACGGTGTCAGGCCCAGTATGGATTGCACGTGATTGCACAAAGGTTAGAAAGGGTACCGTATCCCTGGATAACATGTATGGATAGCGTACACATTCAAAATATATGTCTCAGGAGGCAGGCTCAGATGGTGTCAGGCACAGTATGGATTGCACGTGATTGCACAAAAGTTAGAAAGGGTACCGTATCCCCGGATAACATGTATGGATAGCGTACACATTCAAAATATATGTCTCAGGAGGCAGGCTCAGACGGTGTTAGGCCCAGTATGGATTGCACGTGATTGCACAAAGGTTAGAAAGGGTACCGTATCCCCGGATAACATGTATGGATAGCGTACACATTCAAAATATATGTCTCAGGAGGCAGGCTCAGACGGTGTTAGGCCCAGTATGGATTGCACGTGATTGCACAAAGGTTAGAAAGGGTACCGTATCCCCAGATAACATGTATGGATAGCGTACACATTCAAAATATATGTCTCAGGAGGCAGGCTCAGACGGTGTTAGGCCCAGTATGGATTGCACGTGATTGCACAAAGGTTAGAAAGGGTACCGTATCCCTGGATAACATGTATGGATAGCGTACACTTTCAAAATATATGTCTCAGGAGGCAGGCTCAGACGGTGTCAGGCACAGTATGGATTGCACGTGATTGCACAAAGGTTAGAAAGGGTACCGTATCCCCGGATAACATGTATGGATAGCGTACACATTCAAAATATATGTCTCAGGAGGCAGGCTCAGACGGTGTAAGGCCCAGTATGGATTGCACGTGATTGCACAAAGGTTAGAAAGGGTACCGTATCCCTGGATAACATGTATGGATAGCGTACACATTCAAAATATATGTCTCAGGAGGCAGGCTCAGACGGTGTCAGGCACAGTATGGATTGCACGTGATTGCACAAAGGTTAGAAAGGGTACCGTATCCCCGGATAACATGTATGGATAGCTTACACATTCAAAATATATGTCTCAGGAGGCAGGCTCAGACGGTGTTAGGCCCAGTATGGATTGCACGTGATTGCACAAAGGTTAGAAAGGGTACCGTATCCCTGGATAACATGTATGGATAGCGTACACATTCAAAATATATGTCTCAGGAGGCAGGCTCAGACGGTGTCAGGCCCAGTATGGATTGCACGTGATTGCACAAAGGTTAGAAAGGGTACCGTATCCCCGGATAACATGTATGGATAGCGTACACATTCAAAATATATGTCTCAGGAGGCAGGCTCAGATGGTGTCAGGCACAGTATGGATTACACGTGATTGCACAAAGGTTAGAAAGGGTACCGTATCCCTGGATAACATGTATGGATAGCGTACACATTCAAAATATATGTCTCAGGAGGCAGGCTCAGACGGTGTCAGGCACAGTATGGATTGCACGTGATTGCACAAAGGTTAGAAAGGGTACCGTATCCCCGGATAACATGTATGGATAGCGTACACATTCAAAATATATGTCTCAGGAGGCAGGCTCAGACGGTGTTAGGCCCAGTATGGATTGCACGTGATTGCACAAAGGTTAGAAAGGGTACCGTATCCCCGGATAACATGTATGGATAGCGTACACATTCAAAATATATGTCTCAGGAGGCAGGCTCAGACGGTGTCAGGCACAGTATGGATTTGATGGCCCAGATTACACAGCGGAGGAGCAGGGAGAGGTAAAGATTGCAAATGCTGGGGCCCTGCCCAAGCAAGGGGGGCCCACTCGTGGGCGTCGGTACTGGCACTGGGCCCCTCATAGTACAGCGGTGTGTCTGACGGCGGGTGTGCACCACCACCGTCAGAGACACTTGATTGCACTATGAGGGACCCTGTGCCAGTGCCCGCGCCCAAGAGTCGGCCTACCCACCTGTCCAGGGCAACGGCACTCGCACGGTGTTGTGCGCTAGGTGGTGACCCCGGCCATGGGGGGGGAGGCAGCACAGTTAGGGAGTTTTAGAAAGTGGCATATGTTGATGTTGGACATTCAGCTGATGCAAAAGGCGAAATAGGTGAAGTACCAGGAAGAGGTGGACCAAAGCAAGCCATTTTTCTATCACCCTATGTGTCATCAGGGGAAGGTGGGACAAAATCCTTGGAAACCCATGCGTGGTTCATTTTAATGAAGGTTAGATCATCCACATTTTGGGTTGACAGACGGGTCCTTTTTTCTGTCAGGATTGATCCAGCTGCACTGAAGACTCTTTCCGATAGCACACTTGCAGCTGGGCAAGCGAGCTCCTGTAAGGCATATTGGGCCAATTCAGGCCAGGTGTCCAGTTTAGTGGCCCAATAGTCAAAGGGGAATGACCTGTGTGGGAGAACATCGATATGGGAGGAAAAGTAGTTTGTAACCATAGTTGACAACTGCTGTCTCCTGTCACTTTCCATCGATGCAGTATTACCAGTTGTGTGAGCGGTATTTGAAAAATCAGTCCACAACATTGTCATGAAACCCCTGTCTCCAACGCCACTTCTGCTGTGTGCACCACGAACACCTCTGCCAAGCTGCCCCCAGCCCGTACGGCTCGTGTGAGAACCATCACCGCTGCTGTGTGCTGGGAATGCCTCAAGCAACCGATTTACCAGAGTTGCTTGTTTATTAGCCAATATTAGGTCTAGGTTCTCCTGTGGCATGATGTTTTGTAATTTGCCTTTATAGCGTGGATCCAGGATGCTGGCCAACCAGTATTCGTCATCGTTCATCATTTTGGCAATGCGGGGGTCCCTTTTTAGGATCCGCAAGGCATAATCTGACATGTGGGCCAATGTTCCCGGTGTCAATGATGCACTGCGAGTGCTGGGTGGAGGAGCACTTTCTGGCAAATCCACATCCCTCCAGTTACGCACAAACCCTGTACCAGACCTTGCCACGCCAACATTTTCACTTGCCCCACGAGATGCATCCTCCTCCCCTAAGTAATCATCCCCATCATCCTCCTCCTCCTCCTCTTCTTCCTCCACCTCGTCCAGGAGAGGTCCCTGAGCAGACAATGGCTGAATGTCATCAAGGATTCCCTCCTCCTCTTCCTCCTCATCAACATTGGCTGCAGACGCCTGCTCCTTAAGGTGCGTCAAAGTTTGCATGAGCAGACGCATAAGTGGGATGCTCATGCTTAGGATGGCGTCGTCTGCGCTTACCAGCCGTGTGCATTCCTCAAAACACTGAAGGACTTTACAAAGGTCTTTCAGCTTCGACCACTGCACGCCTGTCAACTCCATGTCTGCTCTCAAAGTGCCTGGCCGTGTATCCTCCCACAAATGCATTATGGCCTGCCTCTGCCCGCACAGCCGCTCCACCATGTGCAGGGTGAAGTTCCACCTTGTTGCAATGTCGATAATGAGGCGGTGGTTGGGAAGGTGGAGCAATCGCTGCAGCTTCTGCATACGAACGGAGTGTACAGGCGACCGGCGGATGTGCGCGCACAGTCTTCGCACCTTCTGGAGCAGGGCTGTTAACTCCGGAAAATTTTTGAGGAAGCACTGCACCACCAGGTTCAAGGTGTGAGCCAAGCAAGGTATGTGGCTGAGTTTTGAAAGGGCTATGGCTGCCACAAAATTACGGCCGTTATCACTAACTACCTTGCCTGCCTCAAGATGTACACTGCCCAGCCATGACTCAGTTTGTCGCTTCAAGTACTCGGCCAGCACCTCGGCGGTGTGTCTGTCGCCCAAACACATCATCTGCAACACAGCCTGCTGACGCTTTCCACTAGCTGCTCGATAGGGGGACACATCGTGTGCAACAGTGGCAGCTGCAGATGGAGTGCTCGTACGACTGCGCTCTGTGGACGAGCTTTCGCTTCTGGAGGAGGAGGAGGAGGAGGAGGGTCGAACGCCTACAGCCAACTGTTTCCTATACCGTGGGCTAGGCAGCACTGTCCCACCACCGCTGTCCCCTGTGGACCCTGCATCCACCACATTAACCCAGTGCGCAGTGATGGACACGTAACGGCCCTGGCCATGCCGACTGGACCATGCATCAGTTGTGAGGTGCACCTTTCCGCTCACTGACTGCTTGAGTGCATGGACAATGCGGTCTTTCACATGATGGTGGAGGGCTGGGATGGCTTTGCGAGAGAAGAAGTGGCGACTGGGTAGGTCATAGCGTGGTACTGCATAGGCCATGAGTTCGCGGAAAGCTGTGCTTTCCACCAACCGAAAGGACATCATCTCAAACGAGATTAGTTTGGCAATGTGGGCGTTCAAACCCAGTGTACGCGGATGAGAGACTGAGTACTTTCTTGACCTAATCATAGTGTCTGGGAGGGTGAGCTGGACTTGAGAGCTGCATATGGTGGAAGTAGCGGTGGACAGGGCGGACTGAGAGATGGTTGATGATGGTGATGGAGTTGGTGTTCTTTCTGATGGCCTAGAATCAGTCTTTCGTTGATATAACAGTGGGATTCCCTGACTGCTGTGGTCTTGCAACTACACCTCAACATTTGCTGCTGTGCTAACCGGTGGGCTTACAGTGGGGGAAACAATGTAGCGTTGCTGACTACCTTCGTTGTGATCAGTTGCACATGTGGCACTTGAGGTTTGGTGTTGTGTCCACGCTTGCAAGTGCATGCTGGTTAAATGTCTAAGCATGCAACTGGTATTCAAATTTTTCAGATTTTTCCCTCGGCTAAAGGTCTTTGCGCACTTCTTACAGATAACCTTGGCCTGATCATGAGGATTTTGTTCAAAAAAGTGCCACACTGCACTCTTCCTACTTTGGCAGACATTTTGCGGCCTAGCACGCTGTGATCTTTTGACCCCCTGGACAAGCTGTCCAGCAACTCTTTTGATGTTTGGAACCTGTCTTTGGAGTGCTCCGGGCCTGCCAGATAACAGCTGTTGCGATGTCGATGTCTGCTGTGGATGCTCCTCATCTGAGCTATTGGAAGCAGCACCCTCTTCCCCCAATGGATGCCAATCTGGGTCGACAACTGGGTCATCCATCACCTCCTCTTCTATGTCATGTGCACCTTTCTCTGTGTCACCGTGTATGGTGGTATAATGTGCGGGAAGGGGCACCTGAGTTTCATCAGGGTCAAAATCTGGCTCTGTACACTGCGAGGACAATGTAGTGCTCTGAGTGAATGTACCAGCAGAATCATCCATCAGCGGCTGTGCATCAGTGCACTCCATGTCAGATTCATCTTGGCCTGGGTAATTCACCATTTCACTTGATAATCCAGGCATGGTATGTGAAAACAGCTCCATGGAGTAATCAGTAGTATGGCCTGCGTCATCCTTCAATCTTGGTTGGGGTGAAGGACACAAGGAAAGGTGTGGTTCATGAACATGAGCCTCCAATGACGACTCAGTGCTTTTACTTTTTACAACTGAAGAAGAGGAGGCGATAGAGCTGGAGGCTGAGTCAGCAATGTAAGACAAAACTTTTTCCTGATGCTCTGCCTTTAAAAGCGGTTTGCCAACTCCTAGAAAACTAAGCGTTCGAGGCCTTATGTAGCCAGACGATGACGCAGGGTCAGCACCTCCTGCATTCGGTCCTATTTTGCTCTTGCCACTACCATCAGATCCACCACCAACACCATCATTACCAGCTGCCAACCCCCGCCCAATTCCACGGCCTCTTCCACCAGCCTTCCTCATTTTTGGTAGAAATGAAGACAAAATTCAACAAACTATATAGTAATGTAAAACAAGGTACAAGGTGTCTATAGGACAGGGGAGATTTAGAATTTCTGCACACACTTGTGGACAGTGGACACTTTTGGATTGTGTGAGGCCCACTGATATCTGAGCGCTATGTGAGACGCTCGATGGCACAGCTGCCTGTGACCAAAGTGACGAGAGGATAATGGAGATTTTGAATCTCTGCGCACACTTTTGGACACTGGACACTTGTGGATTGTGTGAGGCCCACTGATATCTGAGCGCTATGTGACACGCTCGATGGCACAGCTGCCTGTGACCAAAGTGACGAGAGGATAATGGAGATTTTGAATCTCTGCGCACACTTTTGGACACTGGACACTTGTGGATTGTGTGAGGCCCACTGATATCTGAGTGCTATGTGACACGCTCGATGGCACAGCTGCCTGTGACCAAAGTGACGAGAGGATAATGGAGATTTTGAATCTCTGCGCACACTTTTGGACACTGGACACTTGTGGATTGTGTGAGGCCCACTGATATCTGAGCGCTATGTGACACGCTCGATGGCACAGCTGCCTGTGACCAAAGTGACGAGAGGATAATGGAGATTTTGAATCTCTGCGCACACTTTTGGACACTGGACACTTGTGGATTGTGTGAGGCCCACTGATATCTGAGCGCTACGTGACACGCTCGATGGCACAGCTGCCTGTGACCAAAGTGACGAGAGGATAATGGAGATTTTGAATCTCTGCGCACACTTTTGGACACTGGACACTTGTGGATTGTGTGAGGCCCACTGATATCTGAGCGCTATGTGACACACTCGATGGCACAGCTGCCTGTGACCAAAGTGACGAGAGGATAATGGAGATTTTGAATCTCTGCGCACACTTTTGGACACTGGACACTTGTGGATTGTGTGAGACCCACTGATATCTGAGCGCTATGTGACACGCTCGATGGCACAGCTGCCTGTGACCAAAGTGACGAGAGGATAATGGAGATTTTGAATCTCTGCGCACACTTTTGGACACTGGACACTTGTGGATTGTGTGAGGCCCACTGATATCTGAGCACTACGTGACACGCTCGATGGCACAGCTGCCTGTGACCAAAGTGACGAGAGGATAATGGAGATTTTGAATCTCTGCGCACACTTTTGGACACTGGACACTTGTGGATTGTGTGAGGCCCACTGATATCTGAGCGCTATGTGACACGCTCGATGGCACAGCTGCCTGTGACCAAAGTGACGAGAGGATAATGGAGATTTTGAATCTCTGCGCACACTTTTGGACACTGGACACTTGTGGATTGTGTGAGGCCCACTGATATCTGAGCGCTATGTGACACGCTCGATGGCACAGCTGCCTGTGACCAAAGTGACGAGAGGATAATGGAGATTTTGAATCTCTGCGCACACTTTTGGACACTGGACACTTGTGGATTGTGTGAGGCCCACTGATATCTGAGCGCTATGTGACAGGCTCGATGGCACAGCTGCCTGTGACCAAAGTGACGAGAGGATAATGGAGATTTTGAATCTCTGCGCACACTTTTGGACACTGGACACTTGTGGATTGTGTGAGGCCCACTGATATCTGAGCGCTATGTGACACGCTCGATGGCACAGCTGCCTGTGACCAAAGTGACGAGAGGATAATGGAGATTTTGAATCTCTGCGCACACTTTTGGACACTGGACACTTGTGGATTGTGTGAGGCCCACTGATATCTGAGCGCTATGTGACACGCTCGATGGCACAGCTGCCTGTGACCAAAGTGACGAGAGGATAATGGAGATTTTGAATCTCTGCGCGCACTTTTGGACACTGGACACTTGTGGATTGTGTGAGGCCCACTGATATCTGAGCGCTATGTGACACGCTCGATGGCACAGCTGCCTGTGACCAAAGTGACGAGAGGATAATGGAGATTTTGAATCTCTGCGCACACTTTTGGACACTGGACACTTGTGGATTGTGTGAGGCCCACTGATATCTGAGCGCTATGTGACACGCTCGATGGCACAGCTGCCTGTGACCAAAGTGACGAGAGGATAATGGAGATTTTGAATCTCTGCGCACACTTTTGGACACTGGACACTTGTGGATTGTGTGAGGCCCACTGATATCTGAGCGCTATGTGACACGCTCGATGGCACAGCTGCCTGTGACCAAAGTGACGAGAGGATAATGGAGATTTTGAATCTCTGCGCACACTTTTGGACACTGGACACTTGTGGATTGTGTGAGGCCCACTGATATCTGAGCGCTATGTGACAGGCTCGATGGCACAGCTGTGACAAAAGTGACTAGAGGATAAGGGAGATTGGATTGCTTTTAAAAAAGCAGTTTGCGGAGCAGTGGGTAAACAGCAATGCCAGCGTGTCAGGAAGCCTTAAAAGGCAGCCCAACAACCAACACCACTGATACACCACAATATAGCCTCCCCTTGCACTGCACACACAGTGACTTGTGTGTTGTGCAGGCCAAATCGCTAGCAGCAGAAGCAGTTTTTTTGTCTTCTTCCCTGCCTAACGCTCTCCCTACAGAATCAGCAGCAACCTCTCCCTATACTAAGATCGGCAGAAGTAAGATGGCGGTCGGCGTGCACGCCCTTTTATACCCCCTGTGACGCCCACCAAAGCAAGCCAATCACTTGCATGCCCTTCTGAAAGATGGTGGTGACCCGTGCCTAGGTCATCACGTTGCCCACAGTGTCCGTGGATCCTGATTGGCTGAAAAAGAGCGCAAAACAAACTTTTGAAACGCGACTTTGGCGCGTAAGTCGCCGACCTCGTGGCAGACCTCATCCTAGGGTCGGGTTTCGTTTCATGAAACCCGACTTTGCCAAAAGTCGGCGACTTTTGAATTTTTTCGACCCGTTTCGCTCAACTCTACTGATAACCCAGTTTTGGATTGGAAATCTGTGTCTGTGGTGAGTTGGGGTTGTCAGTGTGTTCTTAGGGACGCTCCTGTTTTCTCCACCTCTCCTCAGTCTCATGATATTCCTGATTATCTGGATGATTTCTCTGATGTTTTTAGTGAGAGTAAGTCTGCATCTTTGCCTCCTCATAGGAGTTATGACTGTGCAATTGAGTTGATGCCTGGGTGTAAATTTCCCAAGGGTCGGCTTTTCAACTTATCTGTACCCGAACATGATGCTATGTGATCCTATATTAAGGAGTCGTTAGAGAAGGGTCATATTAGACCATCCTCGTCACCGTTAGGCGCTGGGTTTTTTTTTGTGGGCAAGAAAGATGGTTCATTAAGACCGTGTATTGATTATCGTTCCCTTAAAAAGATGACGGTTAAATATCAGTACCCGTTACCTCTGATGTCTGATTTATACTCCAGAGGTAAGAGTGCCTGCTGGTTTACTAAGCTTGACCTCAGGGGGGCGTATAATCTTATTCGCATCAAGCACGGGGATGAATGGAAGATGGCGTTTAATACTCCGGAGGGACATTTTGAGTACCTGGTGATGCCTTTTGGTCTCTCTAATGCCCCTTCTGTCTTCCAATCCTTTATGAATAGTGTTGAGCATTCCGATACCGCAAGTATCGGGTATCGGCCGATATTAGCTGTATCGGAATTCCGATACTTAGTTCCGATACTTTTTTCATATCGAATACCGGAATCGGAAGTTCCCATAATGCTAGGAGCCCGCTCGATTTGATTCAGCCAATGGGGATCCTCAGAAGTGTGGGCACATCCTGTTAGGCATGTAGGCATGTTAACTACTGGCATGGCTGTGATTGGCTGCTGAAATGATGTCATGATGCACTATAAAAAGCGCTGCAGCCGCCATTTCTGGTCACTCTGCTGTGAATTCAGTTAGGGACAGGCTGCTGTTGAAGACTGTGAGGGACAGTTAGAAATAGCGATTCCACAAAACATATAGTGCTTAACCCAGGCTACATAAACCACCACTGTAGCTCGCTTTTCCCTAGCAGCGCTGTTTTCACAGCTGTCTGCAAGGGCTGTGTGAGTGCAGACCCACGCTGTGTAGTGTGTCCTGCAGGCACGTCTGCTTGTAGGCCGCCCAGCGTGTGTCTCTGCCTCATACACATTTTTCTTTTATTGCTGCTTTTTTTTTCTCCTGTATAGTGTGCTTCCATACGTATCCATATACGTTGGTTGCAAACACTAAAGGAGTGGACAGCGGAGCCTTTCAGCAGCCTTTCAGTGCTATAGCCCATTTCTCTGCACTGTTTTTGGCTGTCTGATAGGTCTCTCTGTGTGTGAGTGCAGCTCACGTTGCAGTGTGTTCTACAGCCACCGCTAGCTGTAGTCCGCTCAGCGTGCGTCACTGCCTCATACATAGTCCTTTTTTTGCAGCAAATTTAGCCAGATTTTTGCTCCTATATTAGTGTGCTTCCAACCGCATCCATTGTCATTGGTTGGTTGCAAACACTATATAGGATTAGATAGAGGAGCCTTTTTGCTGGCTTGTGCCCTTCAGGGCCAGCCAGGCTAGTATCACCCTATTTTTTGGAGCCTCATCAATTGCATTGTAGGTTAGCTTCCTGCATTGTAATCGCTCCAAAAAGTTTGTGATACTATAGCTTTCAAACTTTGGTCACATCCTTTCCTTTCCCCCCACCCAAAAAAAAAAGGAAATAAAGTTCACCAAACACTCCACTTTACAGTTGTCTAGGCCACATTAGATCATATTAAAGTGTAGTACACACACTCTTAGCCAAATTAGTGTTTCTTATACTGGTTAGCAGGTGTTCAGGAATAAGAACACTAAGCCACCCCTTTTTTACTTTTCTGCCTATCTTTATCAGTCTACCAAGATGAAGAAGGCAGGGAGTAAGGCACGTGGTCGTGGCCGTGGAGTTTCAGCAGGGAGAGGACGGGGGGATTCAGCAGGGAGAGGACGTGGGGATTCGGTGTCTGCTGCGGCCACCAGTGACCCGGCATCCCCCACTTTTACCAGGCAACAGTCCTTCATGCGCAGCTTTGTAGGACCTCGCCGTACCCCACTGCTGCGTGACGAACAAATTGAAGCCGTTGTCGGATGGATGGCAGCTAACGCATCCACTTCAATGACTTCCGCATCCTCCCAAGGCCAGAGCACTGAAGAGCAACCATCTGTCTCTTCACCACCTGCCAAATTGCCCAGGCAGTCTGAGAGCCCTGGACAGGAGCCATCTCAATCTTTACTTCTGTTCTCAGAATCTGTTGGCTTGGAAAGAGGTGGCCAGCCAAGCAGCATTCTAGAGCGTGACGAAGAGGGAGTATGCAGTGATGCGCAACCTCTTTGTCCCTCTGAATCTGAAGAAGCGGGTGGGCCAGTGCCTATGGTCAGCACACCTCAGTATGCATCAGATGATGATGAGACTCAGTTGCCAATTTCTGGTGCGTACGGTGCTGGCGAGACAACCCAGGACCAGCCGGTGCTTGAAGAGGGGAGTGGAGATGATGAGGTCCTTGACCCATCATGGCGTCAGCCACAGGAAGGTGGTGGGAGCAGCTCTGAGGAAGAGATTCCCCGAACGGCCAAAAGAGGAGGGAGAGGGCGGGGGCAGACTTGGTTGCCTGTAGCCTCCACTTTGGCACCCGTGAGGAGCAATCCTCTTCCAAAACACAAAACGGGCGCTCCCAGGACTTGCAGTGCGTGGTCTTTTTTTGACACAGTTGCAGATGACATTTGCTTTGTCAAATGCAAGCTGTGTCATCAGAAAGTGAAACGAGGCAAAAATGTGACCAACCTCAATACCACAAATATGTGGAAACATGTGCGTACCAAGCACGAGGTGGAGTTACACAGACACACTGAAGATGTAGGCCAACCTTCAGCAGCACCTACCACCTCTTCAGCTTGTGTTGGGGCCTCTTCCTCCAGCTCACACACAGCTGGTTCGGCTTCCTCACTGGAACGCCATGGAAGAACCACTGCCACTGTTGTCCAGAGACCCAGTGAAATTCCACCCACTGAACCACGTTTGCAGTCATCAGCACCCTCCCAGGCCACTCACCAGCAATCGGTAGCACAGGCATGGGAGAAAAAGCGGCCATACTCGGCAAACCATCCCCGAGCACTGGCTCTGAATGCCGGCATTGCCAAACTACTGGCCCTTGAGATGCTGTCATTCAGGCTGGTGGAGACTGACACATTCCGGAACTTTATGTCATTGGCAGTTCCACAATACAATGTGCCCAGCCGCTTTTATTTCAGCAGGCAAGCTGTCCCTGCCCTGCAAAAGCATGTGGAGGGAAAAATTAAAAATGCGCTACTAAATGCCGTCAGTAGCAAGGTCCACCTGACCACCGATGCGTGGACCAGTAGCCATGGACAGGGACGATACCTTTCCCTCACTGCCCATTGGGTCAATGTTGTGGAGCCGGGTACAGATCTGGAGAGTGGCTCTGTACGTATTCTGCCAACTCCAAGGATTGCAGGAATGCAGTCTGTACATATTGAGTCCTCCTCCTACTCTAGTTCCTCGGAATCAGCACTGCGTGAGCCTGTTAGGCCAGATATGAGCACAGGTGTGGCCAAACGTCAACAGGCCGTCCTTAAATTAATTTCTTTGGGGAATCGGAGCCACACAGCACAGGAGCTCTGGAATGCCATCAAGCAGGAGAGCGATGTGTGGTTTGTGCCAGCGAATCTCCAGCCAGGTTTGGTAGTGAGTGACAATGGCCGAAATCTAGTGGCAGCTCTGGGCCTAGGCAACCTCACTCACATACCATGTCTGGCACACGTGCTCAATTTGGTCGTGCAGAGCTTTCTGAGGGACTATCCGGATCTTGATGCACTGCTGCACAAGGTTCGCCTAGAGTGTGCTCACTTGCGGCGTTCCAGCATGGCAAGATCGCGCATTGCATCTCTGCAACGCCGATTCCGCCTGCCAGAACATCGCATCATATGTGACCTCCCCACCAGGTGGAATTCAACGTTACATATGTTGGAGCGGTTGTGTGAGCAGCAGGCAGCAGTAATGGAGTACCAGCTGCATCAGGCGCAAACAAGTCGCACTGTGCACCGGATACACTTCACCACCACTGAGTGGGCCACTATGAGGGACATCTGCCAAGTTTTGCGTGCCTTCGATGACTCCACGCGGATGGCCAGTGCAGATGATGCACTAATCAGCATGACTGTCCCCCTCATCTGTCTGCTTCAAAAAACCTTACAAGCACTAAGTGAGGAGGTTTTTGAAGAGGTCGAGGATGAGCAGTCAGAAATGCCATCTGCTTCTGGCAAGTCTGCACAACGTGCTTCCACACAAAGGCCCAGGCAGGGGACACTTAGTGAGGAGGATGACGAGGAGTCAATGGAGGAGGAGGAACACATCTCTCCAGAGGAGGGAGGTACACAAGGCTCTAGTAGTCAGTGTGTACAGCGAGGGTGGGGTGATGCTGATCAGGCAGAGATGCTGCCTCAAGCTGGGGACAGCGTTTCCGGTCCAGTTGGCAGTCTGCAGCACATGGTTGATTTCATGCTGCAGTGCTTGTTAAATGACCGCCGCATCGCCAACATTCTCCACACGGCTGATTATTGGGTGTACACCCTCCTAGATCCTCGCTACCGGGACAACTTACAAAGCCTCATACCACAGTTGAACCGGGAGCGAAAAATGCGGGAGTACCAAGAAACACTTGTGCAGGCCATCATGTTCTCCATTCCCCCCACAAGTGTTGCTGGTAGTGCTTTTCAAAGCAGCCATGTGGGTAGAGGCAGTGGAGGAAGCTCTGCACAAAGAGGTAGCAGAGGCAGTGCCGCAGGACAAGGCAAGGCCAGTATGGCCCAAATGTGGAAAAGTTTTGTGGGACCGCCACAAACGGCTACACCATCACAGACAGCTCCAGTCAGCAGGAGGCAACATTTCCGTCAGATGGTGACAGACTACTTGTCGTGCCCTGTTAGTGTTCTCCCAGACGGCTCTTCCCCATTCAAGTATTGGGTCTCTAAGCTGGATACATGGCCAGAGCTTAGCCAGTATGCATTGGAGGTGCTGGCTTGCCCTGCTGCCAGTGTATTATCGGAACGTGTCTTTAGTGCTGCAGGTGGTGTGGTAACAGACCGTCGCACGCGACTATCCGCCGATAATGTTGACCGGCTTACTTTTCTGAAAATGAACAAGGCCTGGATCTCACCTGAATTTGCCAGTCCTCTTCCAGAATAAATAATTGGCTGGCAACAGGATCCAGGTCTCCTGTTGTGTTCATGTTTCTATGACCTGAACTTTATTTCCTGGGCTACAGCAACGCCCGTTGTTGCTCAGAAGTGCTGTCCACACAGACAAAACACTCGCTCATGTGTAAGTGGGGTTCGGTAACGTCAGCTGATCCCCTGCTGTGTGTATGGCAAAGTGTCCTGCTCCCTCCACAGTCAAACAACCTCAGATTTACACCTGGCTCCAAGTAGGCCTCGGCCTACTACCTGATTTTCCCTGGGCTCCGACACCGCCAGTTGGTGCTCAGAAGTGCTTTCCGCACAGACAAAACACTCGCTCATGTGTAAGTGGGGTTCGGTAACGTCAGCTGATCCCCTGCTGTGTGTACGGCAAACTCTCCTGCTGCCTACAACTTCTGACTACCTCTGATTTAATATGTTCTCTGATTTGCCCTCTGTCTCCACTCTGTTTTGAGTATTTCCTCTGGCCTACAACACCGCCTGTTTCTGCTCTCAAGTGCCGTCTGCACAATCCACACTTGTTCCTGTGGTACCTGGGTCCTGTAACATCTGCTCATCTCCAGAGTTGAGCACGGCAATGTCTCCTGCTTTGTCTACATTCCCACTACTTGTAGTGGAAATGTGGACAGAGCAGGAGACATTGCCTGACTCACCTCTAGGGAGAAGCTGCTGTTACAGAACCCCAGTAACACAGGAACAAGTGTGGGTTGTGCAGACGGCATTTCAGAGCAGCAACTGGCATGGTTGGAAGCCAGAGGAAATACTCGAAACAGAGTGAAGACAGAGGCCTAATTGGGGAACGTTGACAGTTAGTAGTAGTCTAGAAACAATCGCAAACTGCCACCAAGTAGGCCTCGGCCTACTACCTGATTTTCCCTGGGCTCCGACACCGCCAGTTGGTGCTCAGAAGTGCTGTCCGCACAGACAAAACACTCGCTCATGTGTAAGTGGGGTTCGGTAATGTCAGCTGATCCCCTGCTGTGTGTATGGCAAAGTGTCCTGCTCCCTCCACAGTCAAACAACCTCAGATTTACACCTGGCTCCAAGTAGGCCTCGGCCTACTACCTGATTTTCCCTGGGCTCCGACACCACCAGTTGGTGCTCAGAAGTGCTGTCCGCACAGACAAAACACTCGCTCATGTGTAAGTGGGGTTCGGTAACGTCATCTGATCCCCTGCTGTGTGCACGGCAAACTCTCCTGCTGCCTACAACTTCTGACTACCTCTGATTTAATATGTTCTCTGATTTGCCCTCTGTCTCCACTCTGTTTTGAGTATTTCCTCCGGCCTACAACACCGCCTGTTTCTGCTCTCAAGTGCCGTCTGCACAATCCACACTTGTTCCTGTGGTACCTGGGTCCTGTAACATCTGCTCATCTCCAGAGTTGAGCACGGCAATGTCTCCTGCTTTGTCTACATTCCCACTACTTGTAGTGGAAATGTGGACAGAGCAGGAGACATTGCCTGACTCACCTCTGGGGAGAAGCTGCTGTTACAGAACCCCAGTAACACAGGAACAAGTGTGGGTTGTGCAGATGGCATTTCAGAGCAGCAACTGGCGTGGTTGGAAGCCAGAGGAAATACTCGAAACAGAGTGAAGACAGAGGCCTAATTGGAGTACGTTGACAGTTAGTAGTAGTCTAGAAACAATCGCAAAATGCCACCAAGTAGGCCTCGGCCTACTACCTGATTTTCCCTGGGCTCCGACACCGCCAGTTGGTGCTCAGAAGTGCTGTCCGCACAGAAAAACACACTCGCTCATGTGTAAGTGGGGTTCGGTAACGTCAGCTGATCCCCTGCTGTGTGTATGGCAAAGTGTCTTGCTCCCTCCACAGTCAAACAAACTCAGATTTACAGCTGGCTCCAAGTAGGCCTCGGCCTACTACCTGATTTTCCCTGGGCTCCGACACCGCCAGTTGGTGCTCGGAAGTGCTGTCCACACAGAAAAACACACTCGTTCATGTGAAAGTGGGGTTCGGTAACGTCAGCTGATCCCCTGCTGTGTGGAGGGCAAACTGCTGCTGCCTCCAAATTGTAACTACTTCAGATTTAAACATTCTCTGATTTGGCCTCTGTCTCCACTCTGTCTCTAGTATTTCCCCTGACCTCCAACACCGCCAGTTCCTGCGCACAGTTGCCATCCACGCATTCCACACGTGTTCCTGTGTTACTGGGGTTCTGTAACGTCAGCAGATCCCCCAATGTGTGTCCGCCACTGTCTCCTGCCCTGTTCACCTTCCCACTGCAAGCGGTGGGAATGTGGACAGAGCAGGAGACAGTGGCAGACACACATCAGGGGATCTGCTGACATTACAGAATCCCAGTAACACAGGAACACGTGTGGATTGGGCAGACGGCTGCTGTACGCATAAACTGGCGGTGTTGGTGGTCACGTGAAATCCTGGAAACAGAGTGGAGACAGATGCCTAATTGGAGCACGTTGACAGTCTGTTGTAGCCTACAAACAATCTAAAACTGCCACCAAGTAGGCCTCGGCCTGCACCCTGGTTCTCCCTGGGCTCCAACAACGCTAGTTGGTGCTCGGAAGTGCTGTCCACACAGAAAAACACACTCGTTCATGTGAAAGTGGGGGTCAGTAATGTCAGCTGATCCCCTGCTGTGTGGAGGGCAAACTGCTGCTGCCTCCAAATTCAAACAACGTCTTATCTTAAACTGCCTCCAAGTAGGCCTCAGCCTACAAAATGACTATCCCTGGGCTCCAACATCGTCAGTTGTTGCTCGGAAGTGCTGTCCACACAGAAAAACACACTTGTTCATGTGAAAGTGGGGTTCGGTAATGTCAGCTGATCCCCTGCTGTGTGGAGGGCAAAGTGTCCTGCTCCCTCCAAAGTCAAAATACCTCAGCTTTACACCTGGCTCCTAGTAGGCCTCGGCCTGCACCATGATTGTCCCTGGGTTCCAACAACGCTAGTTGGTGCTCGGAAGTGCTGTCCACACAGAAAAACACACTCGTTCATGTGAAAGTGGGGTTCGGTAACGACGGCTGATCCCCTGCTGTGTGGAGGGCAAAGTGTCCTGCTCCCTCCAAAGTCAAAATACCTCAGCTTTACACCTGGCTCCTAGTAGGCCTCGGCCTGCACCATGATTGTCCCTGGGCTCCAACAACGCCAGTTGGTGCTCGGAAGTGCTGTCCACACAGAAAAACACACTCATTCATGTAAAAGTGGGGTTCGGTAACGTCAGCTGATCCCCTGCTGTGTGGAGGGCAAACTGCTGCTGCCTCCAAATTGTAACTACTTAAGATTTAAACATTCTCTGATTTGGCTTCTGTCTCCACTCTGTCTCTAGTATTTCCCCTGACCTCCAACACCGCCAGTTCCTGCTCACAGTTCCCGTCCACGCATTCCACACTTGTTCCTGTGTTCCTGGTGTTCTGTAACGTGAGCTGATCCCCCAATGTGTGTCCAGCACTGTCTCCTGCACTGTCCACCTTCCCACTGCAAGTGGTGGGAATGTGGACAGAGCAGGAGACATTGGCAGACAAACATCAGGGGATCTGCTGACATTACAGAACACCAGTAACACAGGAACACGTGTGGATTGTGCAGACGGCTACTGTACGCATAAACTGGCGGTGTTGGTGGTCACGTGAAATCCTGGAAACAGAGTGGAGACAGATGCCTAATTGGAGCACGTTGACAGTCTGTTGTAGCCTACAAACAATCTAAAACTGCCACCAAGTTGGCCTCGGCCTGCACCCTGGTTCTCCCTGGGCTCCAACAACGCTAGTTGGTGCTCGGAAGTGCTGTCCACACAGAAAAACACACTCGTTCATGTGAAAGTGGGGGTCAGTAATGTCAGCTGATCCCCTGCTGTGTGGAGGGCAAACTGCTGCTACCTCCAAATTCAAACAACGTCTTATCTTAAACTGCCTGCAAGTAGGCCTCAGCCTACAAAATGACTATCCCTGGGCTCCAACATCGTCAGTTGTTGCTCGGAAGTGCTGTCCACACAGAAAAACACACTCATTCATGTGAAAGTGGGGTTCGGTAACGTCGGCTGATCCCCTGCTGTGTGGAGGGCAAAGTGTCCTGCTCCCTCCAAAGTCAAAATACCTCAGCTTTACACCTGACACCTAGTAGGCCTCGGCCTGCACCATGATTGTCCCTGGGCTCCAACACTGCCAGTTGGTGCTCGGAAGTGCTGTCCACACAGAAAAACACTCGTTCATGTGAAAGTGGGGTTCGGTAACGTCAGCTGATCCCCTGCTGTGTGGAGGGCAAACTGCTGCTGCATCCAAATTGTAACTACTTCAGATTTAAACATTCTCTGATTTGGCCTCTGTCTCCACTCTGTCTCTAGTATTTCCCCTGACCTCCAACACCGCCAGCTCCTGCTCACAGTTGCCATCCACGCATTCCACACTTGTTCCTGTGTTCCTAGTGTTCTGTAACGTGAGCTGATCCCCCAATGTGTGTCCGGCACTGTCTCCTGCGCTGTCCACCTTCCCACTGCAAGTGGTGGGAATGTGGTCAGAGCAGGAGACATTGGCAGACAAACATCAGGGGATCTGCTGACATTACAGAACACCAGTAACACAGGAACACGTGTGGATTGGGCTGACAGCTACTGTACGCATAAACCGGCGGTGTTGGTGGTCACGTGAAATCCTGGAAACAGAGTGGAGACAGATGCCTAATTGGAGCACGTTGACAGTCTGTTGTAGCCTACAAACAATCTAAAACTGCCACCAAGTAGGCCTCGGCCTGCACCCTGGTTCTCCCTGGGCTCCAACAACGCTAGTTGGTGCTCGGAAGTGCTGTCCACACAGAAAAACACACTCGTTCATGTGAAAGTGGGGGTCAGTAATGTCAGCTGGTCCCCTGCTGTGTGGAGGGCAAACTGCTGCTGCCTCCAAATTCAAACAACGTCTTATCTTAAACTGCCTCCAAGTAGGCCTCAGCCTACAAAATGACTATCCCTGGGCTCCAACATCGTCAGTTGTTGCTCGGAAGTGCTGTCCACACAGAAAAACACACTCGTTCATGTGAAAGTGGGGTTCGGTAACGTCGGCTGATCCCCTGCTGTGTGGAGGGCAAAGTGTCCTGCTCCCTCCAAAGTCAAAATACCTCAGCTTTACACCTGGCTCCTAGTAGGCCTCAGCCTGCACCATGATTGTCCCTGGGCTCCAACAATGCCAGTTGGTGCTCGGAAGTGCTGTCCACACAGAAAAACACACTCGTTCATGTGAAAGTGGGGGTCGGTAACGTCGGCTGATCCCCTGCTGTGGCTCCAACAACGCCAGTTGGTGCTCGGCAGTGTCTTTGGCACGGGGACTCCCTGTTGCCCAGCCTGGTTCCAGCACGCCTGCTGTTTCCGGGTAGTGTCAATGTCACTATGCCACCAATCGTTGTCCTGTCGTCTTGCGGCCGGGTTAGCCGACTCTACGGTGCCTGCAGTTTAGGTGACTCCTATGTGGGCTGCGGGAACTGGCACTGAAGGCTGGATCCGTAGTGCCAATGGGACAAGGACCCCCTGTAGGACTGTGGGTTTCGGTAACTGCGGCTGGCTTGCGGCCTGGCTACTTTGCTTTGAATGGGTACCTTCTGCTACCCACCCGGGTTCCAGCACTGTCTGCTGGTTCTCGCCAGAGCCTTTGGCCTAGGTGCCTCCATCTCGGTATCCGAGGTCCAGCACCGTCAGCACAGGTAGCACCGTCAGCACAGGTACCTCCTGCCTAGTAACCGTGGTCCAGCACCGTCAGCTGTTCCTCGGTAGTGCCATTGGCTCTTGTAGCTTTTGCTACCCATCTGGGTTCCAGCACCGTCAGCTGGTTCTCGGCAGTGTCTTTGGCACGGGTACTCCCTGTTGCCCAGCCTGGTTCCAGCACGCCTGCTGTTTCCGGGTAGTGTCAAGGTCACTATGCCACCAATCCGTTGTCCTGTCGTCTTGCGGCCGGGTTTGTCGACTCTACGGTGCCTGCAGTTTAGGTGACTCCTATGTGGGCTGCGGGAACTGGCACTGAAGGCTGGATCCGTAGTGCCAATGGGACATGGAACCGATGTAGGACTGTGGGTTTCGGTAACTGCGGCCGGCTTGCGGCCTGGCTACTTTGCTTTGAATGGGTACCTTCTGCTACCCACCCGGGTTCCAGCACTGTCTGCTGGTTCTCGCCAGAGCCTTTGGCCTAGGTGCCTCCATCTCAGTATCCAAGGTCCAGCACCGTCAGCTGGTCCTTGGTAGTGCTTTCTAGCACAGGTACCTCCTGCCTAGTAACCGTGGTCCAGCACCGTCAGCTGTTCCTCGGTAGTGCCACTGGCTCTTGTAGCTATTGCTACCCATCTGGGTTCCAGCACCGTCAGCTGGTTCTCGGCAGTGTCTTTGGCACGGGTACTCCCTGTTGCCCAGCCTGGTTCCAGCACGCCTGCTGTTTCCGGGTAGTGTCAAGGTCACTATGCCACCAATCCATTGTCCTGTCGTCTTGCGGCCGGGTTAGCCGACTCTACGGTGCCTGCAGTTTAGGTGACTCCTATGTGGGCTGCGGGAACTGGCACTGAAGGCTGGATCCGTAGTGCCAATGGGACATGGACCCCCTGTAGGACTGTGGGTTTTGGTAACTGCGGCCGGCTTGCGGCCTGGCTACTTTGCTTTGAATAGGTACCTTCTGCTACCCACCCGGGTTCCAGCACTGTCTGCTGGTTCTCATAGAATCATAGAATCATAGAATCATAGAATCGTAGAGTTGGAAGGGACCTCCTGGGCCATCTGGTCCAACCCCCTGCTCAAAGCAGGATTCGCTAAATCATCCCAGTCAGATGTCTGTCCAGCCTCTGTTTGAAGGCTTCCATTGAAGGAGAACTCACCACTTCTCGTGGCAGCCTGTTCCACTCATTGATCACTCTAACTGTCAAAAAGTTTTTTCTAATATCTAATCTGTGTCTCCTCCCATTCAGTTTCATCCCATTGCTTCTAGTCTTTCCTTGTGCAAATGAGAATAAAGTTGATCCTTCTACAATGTGACAGCCCTTTAGATATTTGTAGACAGCAATTAAGTCTCCTCTCAGTCTTCTCTTTTGCAAACTAAACATTCCCAAATCCTGCAACCTTTCCTCATAAGACAGGGTTTGCAGACCGGTCACCATTCTGGTCGCTCTTTTCTGAACTTGCTCCAGTTTGTTGATGTCTTTTTTAAAATGTGGTGCCCAAAACTGGACACAATATTCCAGATGAGGTCTGACCAAAGAGGAGTAGAGGGAAATAATGACTTCACGTGATCTAGACTGTATGCTTCTGTTAATACATCCTAGAACTGCATTTGCCTTTTTTGCTGCTGCATCACACTGTTGACTCATATTCAGTCTGTGATCTATTAGTATACCCAAGTCTTTTTCACATGTGCTGTCACTTAGCCCTATTCCTCCCATTCTATATATGCTTTTTTCATTTTTATTGCCCAGATGTAGTACTTTGCATTTCTCCCTGTTAAAAACCATTCTGTTAGTTACTGCCCACTTCTCCAGTTTATTTAAATCTTTTTGAATCCTCTCTCTCTCTTCTCTAGTATTAGCTATCCCTCCTAGCTTTGTGTCATCAGCAAATTTAATCAGTTTACCCTCAATTCCTTCATCTAAATCGTTGATAAAGATGTTGAACAATACAGGGCCCAGGACAGAGCCCTGTGGTACCCCACTTGAGACATTCTTCCAACTGGATGTGCAGCCATTTACGACCACTCTTTGGGTCCGATCACTAAGCCAGCTATGAATCCACCTAACAGTTGCCTTGTCCATTCCATACTTAGTCATTTTTTCAATAAGGATTGTATGAGAGACTTTGTCAAATGCTTTGCTGAAGTCAAGATATACTATATCTACAGCATTTCCTTGATCCACCCAATCAGTGATACCGTCATAGAAGGAAATTAAGTTAGTCTGACATGACTTATTAGTTACAAACCCATGCTGACTCTGTTTGATCACTTCATTCTTATCCAGGTATTGACTTACATGTTGTTTAATAATTTGTTCAAAGATCTTTCCTGGTATAGAAGTCAGACTCACCGGCCTATAGTTGCCTGGGTCCACCTTCTTCCCCTTTTTGAAGATAGGAACAACATTTGCTCTTCTCCAGTCTTCTGGCACTTCTCCTGTTCTCCAAGAATTTTCAAAGATTATGGAGAGTGGTTCAGAAATTTCTTCTGCTATCTCCTTCAGTACTCTGGGGTGTAATTCATCTGGACCTGGAGACTTGAATTCATTTAGGTTAGCTAAGTGTTTCCTCACTATCTTTCTGTTTATAGATATCCTGGATTCTTCTATTCCCTTAATAGGACAGTGAATAACAGTTGGTGTTACATTTCCTTTCTGAGAGAAAACAGATGCAAAATAGGAATTTAAAAGTTCAGCCTTCTCAACATCCTGTCTTACCATTTCATCATTTTCATCCTGTAAAAATCCTATAGCATCTTTGACTTTTCTTTTACTTTTGACATATCCCCAAAATCCTTTATTATTGCTTTTGACATCTCTTGCAAGCCTCAATTCATTTTCAGCTTTAGATAATCTGATTTGTGCCCTGCAGATTCTGCAGACAGCATTATATTCTTCTTTAGATATGTCTCCCTCTTTCCATTTTATAAACATTTTTTTCTTCCTTTTTAGCATGTGCTTAAGTTCTGTGTTCACCCATCCTGGTTTCCTTAAATGCTTCCTATTCTTCCCTCTTTTCGGAATTGTTAACAACTGTGCTTTGAGAATTTCATTTTTCAAGATTTCCCATCCTTCCTGGACATTTTTGTCTTTAAGGATATCCAGCCATTGGATCCCTCCAATTATCTTTCTGAATCCCTTAAAATCTGCCTTTCTGAAATCTAACCTTGACGTCTGAGTCTTCACAGGTCTTCCGCCTCTAGTTATCCAAAATTCTAAAATAGCATGGTCGCTACCTCCTAGGGTTCCAACCACTTTTACCTCCTCAACCATTTCCTCCCTGTTTATAAGGATTAGATCCAAGGTAGCAGTTCCCCTTGTTTTCTCCCCTACCTTTTGGAAGATAAAGTTGTCAGCAAGAGAGGATAAGAATTTCCTTGACCTGTTAGTTTTGCCTGAGAGAGATTCCCAACAAATGTCTGGATAGTTGAAATCTCCCATGACAACTATGTCATATTTTTTGGAGAACTTGGCCATTTGATGCATAAAGAGTTCATCCATATCTTCAGCTTGCACAGGCGGCCTGTAGTAAATGCCTACAATGGTGTCCTTTCCATTGTTCTGTCCTTGTATTCTTACCCAAACAGTTTCCACAGAACTCCCAGTCTCTGAAGCTTCAATCTCTGTGCAGATATATGCATTTCTAACATACAATGCAACACCCCCTCCTCGTTTATCAAGTCTGTTTCTTGCAAATAAGTTGTATCCTTCTAGTCTTGTATTCCAATCATGTGTATCGTCCCACCAAGTTTCAGTGATTCCAATGACATCATATTTCTTTTCCTGTGTTAGTAGTTCCAATTCTCCTTGTTTGTTGCCCATGCTTTCTCGCCAGAGCCTTTGGCCTAGGTGTCTCCATCTCGGTATCCGAGGTCCAGCACCGTCAGCTGGTCCTTGGTAGTGCTTTCTAGCACAGGTACCTCCTGCCTAGTAACCGTGGTCCAGCACCGTCAGCTGTTCCTCCGTAATGCCATTGGCTCTTGTAGCTTTTGCTACCCATCTGGGTTCCAGCACCGTCAGCTGGTTCTCGGCAGTGTCTTTGGCACGGGTACTCCCTGTCGCCCAGCCTGTTTTCAGCACGCCTGCTGTTTCCGGGTAGTGTCAAGGTCACTATGCCACCAATTCGTTGTCCTGTCGTCTTGCGGCCGGGTTAGCCGACTCTACGGTGCCTGCAGTTTAGGTGACTCCTATGTGGGCTGCGGGAACTAGCACTGAAGGCTGGATCCGTAGTGCCAATGGGACATGGACCCCCTGTAGGACTCTGGGTTTCGGTAACTGCGGCCGGCTTGCGGCCTGGCTACTTTGCTTTGAATGGGTACCTTCTGCTACCCACCCGGGTTCCAGGAATGTCTGCTGGTTCTCGCCAGAGCCTTTGGCCTAGGTGCCTCCATCTCGGTATCTGAAGTCCAGCACCATCAGCTGGTCCTTGGTAGTGCTTTTTAGCACAGGTACCTTCTGCTTAGTAACCGTGGTCCAGCACCGTCAGTTGGTCCTCGGTAGTGCCATTGGCTCTTGTTCCTTCTGCTACCAATCCGGGTGCCAGCACTGTCTGCTGGTTCTCGCCACAGCCTTTGGCCTAGGTGCCTCCATCTCGGTATCCAAGGTCCAGCACCGTCAGCTGGTCCTTGGTAGTGCTTTTTAGCACAGGTACCTTCTGCTTAGTAACCGTGGTCCAGCACCGTCAGTTGGTCCTCAGAAGTGCCATTGGCTCTTGTTCCTTCTGCTACCCATCCGGGTGCCAGCACTGTCTGCTGGTTCTCGCCACAGCCTTTGGCCTAGGTGCCTCCATCTCGGTATCCGAGGTCCAGCACCGTCAGCTGGTCCTTGGTAGTGCTTTTTAGCACAGGTACCTTCTGCTTAGTAACCGTGGTCCAGCACCGTCAGATGGTCCTCAGAAGTGCCATTGGCTCTTGTTCCTTCTGCTACCCATCCGGGTGCCAGCACTGTCTGCTGGTTCTCGCCACAGCCTTTGGCCTAGGTGCCTCCATCTCGGTATCCGAGGTCCAGCACCGTCAGCTGGTCCTTGGTAGTGCTTTTTAGCACAGGTACCTTCTGCTTAGTAACCGTGGTCCAGCACCGTCAGTTGGTCCTCGGTAGTGCCATTGGCTCTTGTTCCTTCTGCTACCCATCCAGGTGCCAGCACTGTCTGCTGGTTCTCGCCAGTTTCTCAGCCTTCTTGTACCTTCTGCTACATTTCCAAGATCAAGCTTTTTGAAATTGTCTTTGGTAATCCTTATTGATCTCCATGACGACGACCCTGATGACGACGACCCTGAAGACCACACCAAAGAAGACCAGAAATATGACCCTAAATAATAAGACCAAGAGGACAAAGAACATGAAGACAACCACCAAGATACAGAACAAAAGACAGAAGAACAAGAAGCAGAAGAAGCAAAAGCAGAAGAACAGAAAGCAGAAGAACATTAAGCATAAGACTAAAAATCAGCATAGAAGAAATCAAAATTATAAGCAGAAGAAGACTAAGCCGTAAATGGGGGTGAGTCCGTTCCTCCTCGTGGTGCCCCTGCAAAATGCCTGCTGCTGCAGGCCAAACTGAACGCGGACAAATCCTGTTGTAAATCTTTAGTGACAGGCAGAACGTAAGGTGTAATCTTATAACTTTTATAGATAAGTACTACAGGAATGCCTGTCACCATAAGAAAATGAAGACAAAGAAGAATAGGAAGAAGATGAAGAAATAGCATATTAAAATTGATAATAGCTGAATAAGAAGAATATGAAGAATGGAAAAAAAAATTAATGGGAAGAAGATGAAGAAGAAGAAGATGAATAAGGTGAAGAAAAAGTTGATGAAAAAAATGCTACTGCTGCGGATCATGAAGGAGAAAGTGTGGGAGAAGTACAAAAGAACGTGAAGAGCATGGAAGTTGTGAAACATACATATCTGACAAAATATAAAAAAGGTTAACATAGTCAATATCTTTTTAACTCCGAACGTACTGAAAAAAAAAATTGGAATTAATGCTATGCCATGTGATTTGAATAAACCACTATGCTTTTAATGTCTCCTCCACCTCCCACAATACATTCTACATGATTCTTATTTGTTTTCAATTATGTAGAATTAGCCAACAAGGAAATAAAGGGCTTTTTTTAATTCCGATACCGGAAGTCCCATTGACTTGAATGGGACTTCCGGTATCGGAATCGGCGATACCCGATATTTTTTTCGTATCGGGCGATACCATCCGATACAATATTTTTGGGTATCGAACGGTATCGCTCAACACTATTTATGAATGATATTTTCCGAGACTTTGTGGATAAGTTTTTGATCATCTATCTGGATGATATTTTGATCTTTTCTAGTGATTGGGATTCCCATGTGGAACATGTCCGGACTGTGTTCTGGATTTTCAGAGAGAATTCCCTGTTTGTTAAGGGATCAAAGTGCCTCTTTGGTGTAGAGAGGATTTCATTTTTGGGATTTATCTTGTCTCCATCGACTATTGAAATGGACCCGGCCAAGGTACAGGCCATTTATGATTGGGTTCAGCCTACTTCTTTGAAGGCTCTCCAGAAGTTTTTGGGTTTTGCTAATTTCTATCGTAAATTTATAGGTAATTTTTCTAGTATTGTCAAACCACTGACTGATCTGATCAAGAAGGGAGCTGATGTGCTGAATTGGGCTCCTGAGGCTGTCTCAGCATTTCAGGAGCTTAAGTGGAGATTTACTTCAGCTCCAGTTTTACGGCAACCTGATGTCTCACTTCCATTTCAGGTGGAGGTAGATGCTTCTGAGATTGGTGCAGGAGCTGTTTTGTCCCAAAAAGACCCTGTGACTTCTAAGATGAATCCCTGTGCCTTCTTTTCTCGAAAGTTTTCCCCATCTGAGCGCAACTATGACGTGGGGAATTGGGAATTGTTGGCCATGAAATGGGCATTTGATGAGTGGAGACATTGGTTGGAGGGAGCTAGACATCAATTTGTGGTCCTCACCGATCACAAGAATCTGATTTATCTGGAGTCGGCCAAACGCTTGAATCCTAGACAGGCTAGATGGCCCTTGTTTTCACGCGTTTTAATTTTGTGGTCTCTTTTCTTCCGGGCACTAAGAATGTTAAGGCAGACGTCCTTTCTAGGAGTTTCTTTGCTGTTTCTCTTAATGTGACCGAGCCTACTACTATCCTAGGTGAGGGGGTAGTTATTTCTGCCCTTTCGCCCGATTTGAGACGCGCCCTGGAGGAATTTCAAGAGGATAAACCTGAGCGCTGCCCTATGGGAAGATTGTATGTTCCTGACCAGTGGAGAAAGAGAGTGATGTCTGAAGTCTATTGCTCCGCATTGGCTGGTCATCCGGGTATTTTTGGTACTAGAGATTTGGTGAGTCGGTCGTTTTGGTGACCTGCCTTATCTTGTGATGTCAGGAATTTTGTACAGTCCTGTGGGACTTGTTCTCGGTCTAAACCATGTTCTCGTTCTAGTGGGTTGCTGATGCCCCTGCCGGTGCCCAAGAGGCCATGGACCCATATCTCAATGGATTTTATTTCTGATCTTCCTGTCTCTCAGAGAATGACTGTTATCTGGGTGATTTGTGATAGATTTTCAAAGATGGTCCATCTTGTACCACTCCCAAAGTTGCCATCTTCCGCTGAGTTGGTGCCCTTGTTTTTACAACAGGTGGTTCGGTTACACAGGATTCATGAGAACATTGTGTCCGACAGAGGGGTCCAGGAAAGACACTGTCTGCAATCTGCCCAAAACCCTACCAAAATAATGTCCAACACTTCTGATGGCAAAATTAACCCTGAAGTCACTAGACTTCTCCCACTATATCAGCACTCTGAAATATTCTGAGACAGAGCAAAAAGAGGCCAATCTAATAAGGGACCAAAAGGCAAATACAGATAAATAGGAGTGGAAATTCAGCACAACCCCAGCAGGGGCTGGCTGACCACAAAAAAATGAATTGACCAACAAGAGCAAGTGTGAACAATAGCAAAAACAAACTTAACTTGAGAAGACTGGAACAGAGCTGAAGTCCAAGACCTGAGAAGCAGACTGAATCACCAGCACCAGGATAGGGCGCGGGCTGTCTTATATCCAGTCTGATGCTCCAAAGATCCAATCGTTATCCTCCTCATCAGGTGGCAGATCACTACCAATTAAACCAACCTCACTACCTCCTGTCACCAACAGAGGGAGAACTAAAGGAGAACTTTCAACTGGTGGAGCAGAAAATGAGTTCACAACAGTACCCCCCTTGAGGAGCGGTCACCGAACCCTCATCCATGCCACCAGGCTGATCAGGATGGGCCCGGTGAAAAGCACGAACCAATTTATTGGCATGAATATCAGAGGCGGAGACCCAAGAATTATCCTCCTGGTCATAACCCTTCCATTTGACCAAATACTGGAGTCTCCGTCTAACCAAACGAGAATCCAATATTTTCTCTACCTCATATTCCACATTGCCTTTAACCAATACAGGGTCAGGAGGTGCCGCCACAGGAACTACTGGCTCAACAAACCTCTTCAACAGTGACTTGTGAAATACGTTATGGATTTTGAACGTAACTGGAAGAGCCAATCGAAAAGAAACAGGATTAAGACTCTCCAAAATCTTATAAGGTCCATTAAATCTTGGCTTAAATTTTGGAGATGCAACCTTCATAGAAATATTCTTAGACGACAACCAAACCATATCACCCACTTTAAACCGGGGACCAATGGTCCTATGCCGGGTGGAAAAACGTTGGTCCTTTTCCTGAGAGAGTGACAACTTATCCATTACTTGGTCCCATATCTGCTGCATTCTCACAACCACAGTGTCCACACCTGGGCAGGACGAAGATTCCACTTGCCCTGAAGAGAATCGAGGATGAAACCCAAAATTACAGAAAAAGGGTGACATCAGAGTGGCAGAACTAGCTCTATTGTTCAGCGCAAATTTGGCCAAGTGTAAAAATGAGACCCAATCATCTTGATCAGCAGATATAAAAACATCTTAAATAATACTCCAGGGTCTGGGTTGTTCTCTCAGTCTGCTCATTGGTCTGGGGATGAAACGCGGAGGAGAAGGATAACTGAATTCCCAGACTGGAACAAAAGGCTTTCCAGAATCTGGAAACAAACTGGACCGCTCTATCAGACACAATGTTTTCAGGAATCCCGTGTAACCGAACCACCTATTGTAAAATCAAGGGTACCAACTCAGCAGAAGATGGCAACTTTGGGAGTGGTACAAGATGGACCATCTTCAAAAATCTATCACAAATCACCCAGATAACAGTCATTCTCTGAGAGACAGGAAGATCAGAAATAAAATCCATTGAGATATGGGTCCATGGCCTCTTGGGCACTGGCAGGGGCATCAGCAACCCACTAGAACGAGAACAGGGTTTAGACCGAGAACAAGTTCCACAGGACTGTACAAAATTCCTGACTTCACGAGACAAGGCAGGCCACCAAAACGACCGACTCATCAAATCTCTGGTACCAAAAATACCTGGATGACCAGCCAATGCAGAGCAATGGACTTGAGACATCACTCTCTTTCTCCACTGGTCAGGAACATACAATCTTCCCATAGGGCAACGCTCATGCCTATCCTCCTGAAATTCCTCCAGGGCGCATCTCAAATCGGGCGAAATGGCAGAGAGAACTACACCCTCACCTAGGATAGTAGTAGGCTTGGTCACATTAAGAGAATCAGCAAAGAAACTCCTAGAAAGGGCATCTGCCTTAACATTCTTAGTGCCCGGAAGAAAAGAGACCACAAAATTAAAATGCGTGAAAAACAAGGCCCATCTAGCCTGTCTAGGATTCAAGCGTTTGGCCGACTCAAGATAAATCAGATTCTTGTGATCGGTGAGGACCTCAACTTGATGTCTAGCTCCCTCAACCAATGTCTCCACTCCTCAAATGCCCATTTCATGGCCAGGAATTCCCGATTTCCCATGTCACAGTTGCGTTCAGATGGGGAAAACTTTCGAGAAAAGAAGGCACAGGGATTCATCTTAGAAGTCACAGGGTCTTTTTGGGACAAAACAGCTCCTACACCAATCTCAGAAGCGTCTACCTCCACTTGAAATGGAAGTGAGACATCAGCTGAAGTAAATCTCCACTTAAGCTCCTGAAATGCTGAGACAGCCTCAAGAGACCAGTTCAGCACATGAGCTCCCTTCTTGGTCAGATCAGTCAGTGGTTTGACAATACTAGAAAAATTACCTATAAATTTACGATAGAAATTAGCAAAACCCAAAAACTTCTGGAGAGCCTTCAAAGAAGTAGGCTGAACCCAATCATAAATGGCCTGTACCTTGGCCGGATCCATTTCAATAGTCGATGGAGATAAGATACATCCCAAAAATGAAATCCTCTATACACCAAAGAGGCATTTCGATCCCTTAACAAACAGGGAATTCTCCCTCAAAATCCGGAACACAGTCCGGACATGTTCCACATGGGAATCCCAATCACTAGAAAAGATCAAAATATCATCCAGATAGATGATCAAAAACTTATCCACAAAGTCTCGGAAAATATAATTCATAAAGGACTGGAAGACAGAAGGGGCATTAGAGAGCCCAAAAGGCATCACCAGGTACTCAAAATGTCCCTCCGGAGTATTAAACGCCGTCTTCCATTCATCCCCGTGCTTGATGCGAATAAGATTATACGCCCCCCCTGAGGTCAAGCTTAGTAAACCAGCAGGCACTCTTAACTCTGGAGAATAAATCAGACATCAGAGGTAACGGGTACTGATATTTAACCGTCATTTTGTTAAGGGAACGATAATCAATACACGGTCTTAATAAACCATCTTTCTTGGCCACAAAAAAAAAACAGCGCCTAAAGGTGACGACGATGGTCTAATATGACCCTTCTCCAACGACTACTTAATATAGGATCGCATAGCATCATGTTCGTGTACAGATAAGTTGAAAAGCCGACCCTTGGGAAATTTACACCCAGGCATCAACTCAATTGCACAGTTATAACTCCTATGAGGAGGCAAAGACGCAGACTTACTCTCACTAAATACATCAGAGAAATCAGCCAGATAATCAGGAATATCATGAGACTGAGGAGAGGTGGAGAAAACAGGAGCGTCCCTAGGAACACACTGACAACCCCAACTCACCACAGACACAGATTTCCAATCCAAAACTGGGTTATGAGTTTGCAACCAGGGGAAACCCAGAACAATAGTATCAAGCAAATTATGCAGCACCAAAAATTTACAATTTTCTTGGTGGTCTGAGGCAACTCGCATTATCACCTGGGTCCAATACTGAGGTTTATTCTCTGCCAAAGAAGTGGCATCAATACCCCTCAAAGGAATAGGCATCTGCAGAGGCGTCATGGACAAACCACAACGTTTAGCAAAGTCCAAATCCATCAGATTCAGAGCTGCTCCTGAATCCACAAAAGCCTTAGTGGAAAATGTGGACAAGGAGCAGATCAGAGTAATTGCCAAAAGGAACTTAGGTTGTACACTGCCCACAGCAAATGTGTGTGCAAAACATTTCTCTCATTTAGGGCAGACAGAAATAGTATGAGAGGCGTCTCCACAGAAAAAACACAGCTTATTACGCCTTCTAAACTCCTGACGTTGCGCCCTAGACAAAACCCCACAGCGCCTCCCGTGTAGTTTTACGTTCATGTAAACACCAATCAACTTGAATGGCTAATGACATAGAGCCATCCAGACCAGAGGGAACAGGAAATCCCACCATAACATATTTTACGGTCTCTGATAAACCTTACCGAAAGAGAGCTGCCAATGCACTATCATTCCATGTAGTAAGGACCGCCCACTTTCGGAATTTTTGACAGTACAACTCTGCAGGATCCTGACCCTGGTCTAATGCCAACAGAGTTCTCTCAGCTTGATCAACGGCATTAGCTTCATCCTACAATAACCCCAAGGCCTGAAAAAATGCATCCACATTAGTCAGAATAGGATTTTCAGGTGTCAGAGAAAAAGCCCAATCCTGGGGATCGCCACGCAGCAAGGAGATGACAATTTTAACCTGCTGCACAGAGCTCCCCGATGAGTTAGGCTTCAAGGCAAGAAATAATTTACAATTATTCTTAAAATTCAGAAATTTTGACTGATCCCCAGAAAACACATCAGGAGTAGGAATCTTGCGTTCAGCAGCATGTGACTGAATGAGATAGGTGGAAATTCCCTGTACTTCAGCAGCAAGTTGCTCCACACGATCAGACAGTTGCTTAATCTCCATTAGGAGAGGGAAAAAAATTCCTCCTACGGCCCCAGAGAAAAAGAGGAAAAAACATAATAAAAAAAAAAAAATTCTGACACTTTTTTTTTTTTTTCCTTTTTAAACAATTTTCTCCTGCTTTTGAGTACCCTACAATCTGCGGTATGGCTGGTGATTCTGTTATTAATGGGTCACCGAGGAGGAAAGAACAACACAAGCCAAGTCTCAGAAAACCAGAGAGGTTGGTAACTATGCAGATTGCAGATCCCTGATATTACCACACAACTAGAAGCAGTCGTGGAGCGTACCTTCGATGATCCTACACGCCTCGTCACCACCGGAGAGCTACATAAGCCTAAAGCAGGAAAAGCGGAAAACTAACTGCTCCAAAGCAGACCCCAAAGGAAAGACAGCCCACCAAATGTATCGACGGTGAAACAAGATGAAAACACAAACAAAGGCAGAAAAATAGGCTGAGCAAACGATGGGGCCTGACTAATTAGAAAGGACAGGAAAGGAAAGTTACTGTCTGCAATCTGCCAAAAACCCTACCGAAATAATGTCCAACACTTCTGATAGCAAAATTAACCCTGAAGTCACTAGACTTCTCCCAGTATATCAGCACTCTGAAATATTCTGAGACAGAGCAAAAAGAGGCCAATCTAAAAAGGGACCAAAAGGCAAATACAGATAAATAGGAGTGGAAATTCAGCACAACCCCAGCAGGGGCTGGCTGACCAAAAAAACCGAATTGACCAACAAGAGCAAGTGTGAACAATAGCAAAAACAAACTTAACTTGAGAAGACTGGAACAGAGCTGAAGTCCAAGAACTGAGAAGCAGACTGAATCACCAGCACCAGGATAGGGCGTCGGCTGTCTTATATCCAGTCTGATACTCCAGAGATCCAATCGTTATCCTCCTCATCAGGTGGCAGATCACTACCAATTAAACCAACCTCACTACCTCCTGTCACCACCAGAGGGAGAACGGAAGGAGAACTCTCAACTGGTGGAACAGAAAATGAGTTCGCAACACCTGGATCAATGCCAGCTTGATCTAAAGTCAATGAGACTGCATCAATTCCTTTATCGTGTACAATCGATGTGTACAGACTGTTAACATCGAATGTGCAAAGAATGCTATTAGGTGAAATACAATTGATGGTACGGATTTTGCTTAAAAAATCTCCTGTGTCCAGGATGAAAGATTTGGTGATATGGGTATATTGTGTTAATAATTTTTCTAAAAAAATGGATAAAGGATTAAGAATTTAATCTGTGGAGGTGACAATGGGACGTCCGGGTGAATTATGTAAGTCCTTATGGATTTTGGGAAGGATGTACAGAACTGGGGTTACTGGATGTAAATTAGTCAGAAAAGTTTTGGTTTTTGTATCAATGGTCCTAAGTTGTATATGTTTATTAAGGATATAATCAATTTTCTTACGTATATGATATGTGGGATCACTATGAATTTTTCTGTAAGTGTTCGCGTCTAAGAGCTGTCTCCTAATCTCGGTAACATATTGACTTTTGTTCATGACAACGATAGCGCCCCCTTTGTCCGCTGGTTTTATGATGATATTAGGGTTCTCTTTTAAAGATGTTATTGCTTGTTTCTCTGCTGATGGTAAATTGTGGCGGACAGGGAGTAGGCCCAAGCGTTGTTCGTGTATGGTTTGTTTGATGTCTCTGTCAAGTAGATTCACAAAGGTCTCAACAGCATGGTTTGTCTTAGGTGGCATAAAACTACTAGGATTTCGAAGTCCTAGGGAGTCTATGGAAATGGAAGGATTAGTGTCATGACTAGGGGCTATACCTGCGATGTTGGTCATTCGTGGTGGTGTATCTTCAAAATGTACCTTGAGTCTAATGTTCCGATAGAACTGTTGTAGGTCTTTTTCTAGCTGAAAGGTGTCCTGTTATGAATGGGTCACCGAGGAGAAAAAAAACAAAACAAGCTAAGCCACAGAAAACCAGAGAAGTTGGTAACTATGCAGATTGCAGATCCCTGATCTTACCACACAACTTGCAGTAGCCATGGAGCGTGCCTACGATGTTCCTAGACGCCTCGTCACGGCCGGAGGACTACATAAGCCTAAAGCAAGAAAAGGGAAAATTAACTGCCCCAGAGCAGACCCCAAAGGAATAGATAGCCCCCACACATGTATTGATGGTGAAACAAGATGAAAGCACAAACACAGGCAGAAAAATAGGATGAGCAAATGATGGGGCCCAAACTAACTAGACAGGAAAGGAAAGGCAAGTCACTGTCTACAACCTGCAAAAAACCCTGCAAAAATAATGTCCAACACTTCTGATAGCAAAATTAACCCTGAAGTCACTAGAGTTCTCCCACTATATCAGCACTCTGGAATATTCTGAGACAGAGCAAAAAGAGACCGAACTAGTAAGGGACAAAAAGCCAATTGGCAAAATACTGATAAATAAGAGTGGAAATTCCGCACAGCCCCCAGCCGGGGCTGGCAGACCACACCAAAAAACTGAATAGACCAACAAAATCAAGTGTGAACATTAGCAGAAAAACTTAGCTTTAGATGACTGGAACAGAGCAGAAAACCAAGAGCTAACAAGCCAGGAGGAATCACCAGCAACTGAATAGGGCGTCGGCTGTCTTAAATCCAATCTGAGAATCCTGAGATCCAATCGTCATCCTCATTCTCGGGAGGCAGATATCCACCGATCAAGCTTGAGAAAGGTCCGCACCCTTTCTGGACCGAAACATTGCACTGAATGGGCACATAGCCCGATAGGCTGAATAAATTTTCTTCATACTTTTCAAAAGGCGTGCTGCTTTCAATTTTTGATGGACACCGATCAAAAAAGCCGCACCACCTCCCAAACCAGAGAATGAACTCACAACAGTACCCCCCCCTTGAGGAGGGGTCACCGAACCTTCATCCACGCCACCAGGCCAATCAGGATGGGCCCGGTGAAAAGCACGAACCAATCTATTGGCATGAATATCAGAGGCAGAGACCCAAGAATTATCCTCCTGACCATAACCCTTCCATTTGACCAAATACTGGAGTCTCCGTCTAACCAAACGAGAATCCAATATTTTCTCTACCTCATATTCCACATTGCCTTTGACTAACACAGGGTCAGGAGGTGCTGCCATAGGAACCACTGGCTCAACAAACCTCTTCAACAGAGATTTGTGAAATACGTTATGGATCTTGATCGTAACTGGAAGAGCCAATCGAAACGAAACAGGATTAAGAATTTCCAAAATCTTATAAGGACCAATAAATCTTGGCTTAAATTTAGGAGATGCAACCTTCATAGGAATATTCTTAGACGACAACCAAACCATATCACCCACTTTAAACCGGGGACCAATGGTCCTATGCCGGTTGGAAAATCGCTGGGCCTTTTACTGAGAGAGTGACAACTTATCCACTACTTGGTCCCATATCTGCTGCATTCTCTTAACCACAGTGTCCACACCTGGGCAGGACGAAGATTCCACTTGCCCTGAAGAGAATCGAGGGTGAAACCCACAATTACAGAAAAAGGGTGACATCAAAGTGGCAGAACCAGCTCTATTGTTCAGTGCGAATTCGGCCAAGGGCAAAAATGAGACCCAATCATCCTGATCAGCAGATATAAAACATCTCAAATAAGACTCCAAGGTCTGGTTTGTTCTCTCAGTCTGTCCATTGGTCTGGGGTAGGGATGGGCGAATCTACTCGTTAGGACTCGTTACTCTGCGAGTAGTAGGGGACTCGCAGGAGTCGGTACTCTGCGAGTTTCCAAGCGATTACTCGCACAGTAACGAGTCCAATGCAAATCAATGGCAATCCTAGTTTTTTCAGAGTTTAATACAAGCAATCCTAGTTTCTTAGCGATTTTGTGTCCCGCTGTCAGCAGCGAGTCTTAGCGAGTCTAGGACTCCTATATACTGTATTCGGGACTCGCAGAATACAGAATATGTTAATTTTCAGAGACAGCCTAGTTTGTTAGGTGAGAAAACTGTGAAGAGCACTACTATGATTGGCTGCTGTCCATCGTGATGCCTATGTCATGTATCACAGGCAAGGCTGTATATAAACCCTGCCCCCGCCATTTTGGGCACATTCCTGTGACGATCTGAGCTAGTGCAGGGCGAGTTGGAGACATAGAGCAGATCTAGGGACTGTTAGTCAGTGTAGGACCTCAAGATTCCTCACATATAACACAAAAGTTCTTTTCAGAACTACCAGGATGGAGGAGTACTGTAGAGGACTGTAGGCAGGGAGAAAGGCAGGAGCAGCCTTACAGTGCATACAGCACCATCCTCAGAGCTTAGCTTACTCACTCAGCTTCCATCAGAGCTGAAATCAGAAGCATAGCTGAGCAAATTTTCTTTTTTTTTTCCACCAGATATTATTGGGGTCATATTTACCCCTGCAGCGTTATTGTTTCTGTGGCAGACCAGTGCGTTGCTGCTATCTATCCCACCAGCTAATAGCACGCACGCTGCCTGCTTGTGTGCACTAAACAATTTTTTCAGGGAGAGTGCGTTGCTTCTCTGCTAAGTTACAGCACGCACTTCACCCCAGAGCGGTGACGCAGACAGCACCACAGTCCACCTAGGTGACTGCCTTTGCGCACTAAACAATTTTTTCAGGGAGAGTGCAGGGCTTCTCTGCTACCAGCTAATAGCACGCACGTTACCTTCCTGCTGTGCCAATATGCATCACTAGCCTTGATTGTCCTCCTATTACAGTCCCCTGTAGTTATCCCCTTTGCACTGTGCATCCCCTGAGACTACAGCACGGGTCACATCACATCCCCCAGTGAAGCAGACCCCGGCCCGGTGCTGGGTACCACGGTTTCAGTGCGTCACAGACGCCAATGGTGACACAAGAAATCTCACTCTCTCCTAATCCAAAAAAGGGTACAGTAAAAGAAAATAGAAGAAATGACATCACATAACTCTTACCCATGTTTGCCTGCCCATCTTCTCCAGCGTGATCAAATGACGGGAACATACTTCTGGCGATGGACCTCCAAGCCATATTTCGCTGTCTTTCATCACCATAGCCAGGGTGGGTGGGCTGCCACAGCTGGGGCCACTCTTCAACCAGGCCGATCAGCCTCTCTGTATCACGTCTGCTACACATCTTTGGTGGGCCTGTGTGTGCAGATCTGATCACCCTGTGTGTGCAGATCAGATCGCCCTGTGTGTGCAGATCAGATCTGCCTGTGTGTGCAGAATATCAGATCAGCCTGTGCAGTAAATCGGTTAGCACAGGCGACTTCCTGTTTAGCTTCTAGCGTGATGTAGAAATGATTTTCTGTGCTTTAGGGATGAATTCTAAATCGCTAAGCTAGGGGCCACTTGCGAGAGTAAAGAGTAAAAAAAATGGCAGCACAGGAATCGCTGCAATACTCACATCCCCATTCATTAACATTGGACTCGCTAGACTTGCAACGAATAGCGAGTTTCCGAGTCGGACTCGTTAGAGTCTAGCGATTCCGAGTATTTCAGGATTCGCCCATCCCTAGTCTGGGGATGAAACGCGGAGGAGAAGGATAACTGAATTCCCAGATTGGAACAAAAGGCTTTCCAGAATCTGGAAACAAACTGGACTCCTCTGTTGGAAACAATGTTCTCAGGAATCCCATGTAACCGAACCACCTGTTGTAAAAACAAGGGCACCAACTCAGCGGAAGATGGCAACTTTGGGAGTGGTACAAGTTGGACCATCTTCGAAAATCTATCACAAATCACCCAGATAACAGTCATTCTCTGAGAGACAGGAAGATCAGAAATAAAATCCATTGAGATATGGGTCCATGGCCTCTTGGGCACCGGCAAGGGCATCAGTAACCCACTAGAACGAGAACAGGGTTTAGGCCGAGAACAAGTAACACAGGACTGTACAAAATTCCTGATGTCACGAGATAAGGCAGGCCACCAAAAGTACCGACTCACCAAATCTTTGGTACCAAAAATACCTGGATGACCAGCCAATGCGGAGCAATGAATTTCAGACATCACTCTCTTTCTCCACTGGTCAGGAACATACAATTTTCCCATAGGGCAATGCTCAGATTTATCCTCCTGAAATTCCTCCAAGGCGCGTCTCAAATCGGGCGAAATGGCAGATAGTAGTAGGCTCAGTCATGCTAAGAGAATCAGCAAAGAAACTCCGAGAAAGGGCATCTGCCTTAACATTCTTAGTGCCCGGAAGAAAAGAGACCACAAAATTAAAACGCGTGAAAAACAAGGCCCATCTAGCCTGTCTAGGATTCAAGCGTTTGGCCGACTCCAGATAAATCAAATTCGTGTGATCGGTGAGGACCACAGCTTGATGTCTAGCTCCCTCCAACCAATGTCTCCACTCCTCAAATGCCCACTTTATGGCCGACAATTCCCGATTCCCCACGTCATAGTTGCGCTCAGATGGGAAGAACTCTCGCGAAAATAAGGCACAGGGATTCATCTTAGAAGTCACAGGGTCTTTTTGGGACAAAACAGCTCCTGCACCAATCTCAGAAGCATCTACCTCCACCTGAAATGGAAGTGAGACATCAGGTTGCCGTAAAACTGGAGCTGAAGTAAATCTCTGCTTAAGCTCCTGAATTGCTGAGATAGCCTCAGGAGCCAATTCAGCACATCAGCGCCCTTCTTGGTCAGATCGGTCAGTGGTATGACAATACCAGAAAAATGCCCTATAAATTTACGATAGAAATTAGCAAAACCAAAAAACTTCTGGAGGGCCTTCAAAGAAGTAGGCTGAACCCAATCATAAATGGCCTGTACCTTGGCCGAGTCCATTTCAATATTTGATGGAGATAAGATAAATCCCAATAATGAAATCCTCTGTACACCAAAGAGGCATTTCGATCCCTTAACAAACAGGGAATTCTCCCTCAAAATCCGGAACACAGTCCGGACATGTTCCACATGGGAATCCCAATCACTAGAAAAGATCAAAATATCATCCAGCACATGAGCTCCCTTCTTGGTCAGATCAGTCAGTGGTTTGACAATACTAGAAAAATTACCTATAAATTTACGATAGAAATTACCAAAACCCAAAAACTTCTGGAGAGCCTTCAAAGAAGTAGGCTGAACCCAATCATAAATGGCCTGTACCTTGGCTGGATCCATTTCAATAGTCGATGGAGATAAGATACATCCCAAAAATGAAATCCTCTATACACCAAAGAGGCACTTCGATCCCTTAACAAACAGGGAATTCTCCCTCAAAATCCGGATCACAGTCCGGACGTGTTCCACATGAGAATCCCAATCACTAGAAAAGATCAAAATATCATCCAGATAGATGATCAAAAACTTATCCACAAAGTCACGGAAAATATCATTCATAAAGGACTGGAAGACAGAAGGGGCATTAGAGAGCCCAAAAGGCATAACCAGGTACTCAAAATGTCCCTCTGGAGTATTAAACGCCATCTTCCATTCATCCCCGTGCTTGATGCGAATAAGATTATATGCCCCCCTGAGGTCAAGCTTACTAAACCAGCAGGCACTCTTAACTCTGGAGAATAAATCAGACATCAGTGGTAACGGGTACTGATATTTAACCGTCATCTTGTTAAGGGAACGATAATCAATACACGGTCTTAATGAACCATCTTTCTTGGCCACAAAAAAAAAACCAGCACCTAAAGGTGATGAGGATGGTCTAATATGACCCTTCTCCAACGACTCCTTAATATAGGATTGCATAGCATCATGTTCGGGTACTGATAAGTTGAAAAGCCGACCCTTGGGAAATTTACACCCAGTCATCAACTCAATTGCACAGTCATAACTCCTATGAGGAGGCAAAGACGCAGACTTGCTCTCACTAAATACATCAGAAAAATCGGCCAGATAATCAGGAATATCATGAGACTGAGGAGAGGTGGAGAAAACAAGAGCGTCCCTAAGAACACACTGACAACCCCAACTCACCACAGACCCAGATTTCCAATCCAAAACTGGATTATGAGTTTGCAACCAGGGAAAACCCAGAACAATAGTATCATGCAAATTATGCAGCACCTAAAATTTAGAATTTTCTTGGTGGTCTGGGGCAACTCGCATTATCACCTGGGTCCAAAACAGGTTTATTCTCCGCCAAAGGAGTAGCATCAATACCCCTCAAAGAATTAGGCGTCCGCAGAGGTGTCATGGAAAAACCACAACGTTTAGCAAAGTCCAAATCCATCAGATTCAACGCTGCTCCTGAATCAACAAAAGCCTTGGTGGAAAATGTGGATAAGGAGCAGATCAGAGTAATTGCCAAAAGGAACTTAGGTTGTACACTGCCCACAGCAAATGTGTGTGCAAAACGTTTCTCTCGTTTTGGGCAGACAGAAATAATATGAGAGGCGTCTCCACAGAAAAAACACAGCTTATTACGCCTTCTAAACTCCTGATGTTGCGACCTAGACAAAACCCCATCACATTGCATAGGTTCAGATGTTTGTTCAAAAGGTGGCAGCGCCTCCCGTGTAGTTTTACGTTCAAATAAACGCCGATCAACTTGAATGGCTAATGGCATAGAATCATCCAGACCAGAGGGAACAGTAAATCCCACCATAACATCTTTTACGGTCTCTGATAAACCTTTCCGAAAGAGAGCTGCCAATGCACTATCATTCCATGTAGTAAGGACCGCTCACTTTCGGAATTTTTGACAGTATAACTCTGCAGAATCCTGACCCTGGTTTAATGCCAACAGGGTTCTCTCAGCTTGATCAACAGCATTAGGTTCATCATACAACAACCCCAAGGCTTTAAAAAATGCCTCCACATTAGTCAGAATAGGATTTTCAGGTGTCAGAGAAAAAGCCCAATCCTGGGGATCGCCGCGCAGCAAGGAGATGACAATTTTAACCTGCTGCACAGAGCTCCCCGATGAGTTAGGCTTCAAGGCCAGAAATAATTTACAATTATTCTTAAAATTCAGAAATTTAGACCGATCCCCAGAAAACACATCAGGAGTTGGGATCTTAGGTTCAGCAGCATGTGACTGAATGAGGTAGATGGAAATTCCCTGCACTTCAGCAGCAAGCTGCTCCACTCGATCAGACAATTGCTTAATCTCCATTAGGAAAAGGAAAAAAAAATCCTCCTACGGCCCCAGAGAAAAAAGAGGAAAAAATATATTAAAAAAAAAAATTCTGACACTTTTTTTATTTTTAACAACTTTTTCCTGCTTTTGAGTACCCTAGAATCTGTGGTATGGCTGGTGATTCTGTTGTGAATGGGTCACCGATGAGGAAAAAAGCAAAACAAGTTAAGTCACAGAAAACCAGAGAGGTTGGTAACTATGCAGATTGCAGATCCTTGATCCTACCACACAATTAGCAGCAGCCGTGGAGCGTACCTTCGATGTTCCTAGACACTTCATCACAGCCGGAGGACTAAATAAGCCTGAAGCATGAAAAGGGGAAAACTTACTGCCTCAGAACAGACCCCAAAGGAATAGACAGCCCTCACACATGTATTGACGGTGAAACAAGATGAAGGCACAAACACAGGCAGGAAAATAGGCTGAGTAAACGATGGGGCCCAAACTAACTAGAGAGGAAAGGAAAGGAAAGACACTGTCTGCAATCTGCCCAAAACCCTACAAAATAATGTCCAACACTTCTGATAACAAAATTAATCCTGAAGTCACTAGACTTCTCCCACTGTATCAGCACTCTGAAATATTCTGAGACAGAGCAAAAAGAGACCAAACTAGTAAGGGACAAAAAGCAAATTGGCAAAATACTCATAAATAAGAGTGGAAATTCAGCACAGCCCCCAGCCGGGGCTGGCTGACCACACCAAAAAACTGAATAGACCAACAAAATCAAGTGTGAACATTAGCAGAAAAACTTAGCTTTAGATGACTGGAACAGAGCTGAAAACCAAAAGCTGACAAGTCAGAAGGAATCACCAGCAACTGAATAGGGCGTCGGCTGCCTTAAATCCAATCTGAGACGCCTGAGGTCCAATCATCATCCTCAATCTCAGGTGGCAGATCTCCACCGATCAAATCAGCCTCACAACCTCCTGTTACCACCAGAGGGAGTCTGGAAGGAGAACTCACAACTGGTGAACCAGAGAATGAACTCACAACAGACAACTAATGCTGCAAATCCCACTAATGTGCATTTTCAGTTCTTTAAAACATATCAAATGTTTAGAAATTCTACTGTGCCTTATAATTTGGAACAGTGCATTTTGAGTTTTTAATCATTTTGGAGATTATACTGTTATCATTGGGAGGTTTCTTCAATAACATTCGATGTATACTGTGGTGTGGTAGACTCTGTTAGAGCTAGGGGCACTGTAGATGCTACTCAGAATATGCATGTGGGCGTGTGTCTGAACACCCAAGATAAAGCCTGTATGTGTGTGGCTGTATGAAATAGGACCTGTAGTGGGGTCATGACCATGTGATCCATACCTCACTTGTGGGTGTGGTCACGTACTATATAGTGTATCTGAGGTCTGGTCACAGGGGTTGTGTGTTTTGATTCTGAGTGGTCAGAGTGCAAGGTCCCGGAAGGCCTGTGTGTGTTGGAAGTGTCTGGGACTGAACTTCCTGGAAGAGCATGTGGAAAGGCCCGGACCTGGTAGAGTCTGTGACGGCTCTGTGTAGGGAACCTACTGCCTGGCTGCGGGTCTGAAACTGTAGATGGCCTAGTGAGCATGGCACTGTCTGGAACAGTGATCACAGTGTGGCCACTTCCCTGATAACCCGTGAGGGATAAAATGTGAGTAATGCTGACCAGGGTCAGTAAGAGACTTTGTTTGCTTTATGTGGTAACACTGCATGTTTAACAGACGTTGTACAGGAAACTGCATGCTATTATTTTCATGAAGAGTGGTTAATGCTGATGATAAATAAACCGGATGAACTGTTTAACCTGGAGTGTCCTCACATATGCCTCAAAGACCGGTCAAGTGAATAAATTCCCGTCCACTCATTTGGTGGATCTCTACAATTGGTGGAGAATGCTAAGGGCACTCTGGTAGCCTTGTTGCTAGGGGCAATGGACAAGGTCTACAAACTCGGTTGCTACAAGCAACGATTCAGGAGGCACGTGTGAGGTGTTTTGCTGTGACTCGGCGGGGTCACAAAGTTTTTTTCTCAAGTCATCTTGCGGTGGCTTGGTGGGGTCACGAAGGTGACAAGCGTCTGGCTGTAACTCGGCGGGGTTACGAAGCTTGCTGTGGATCGGCGGGTCCACAAAGACGGCGCAGTGGAAGCGTGCAGAGACTTGTGGTAACAGGAGCTGCAGTTACAGTTTCAGCAAGAGGTTCTGCAGCAGCAGGAGCTGCAGGGACACTAGCAGCCGCTTGTGATCGGCAGTCGGAGGTGCCGGCAGGTTTGTGGCTACAGCAGGAGCTGTGGCAGTGGCAGCAGGAGCTGGTGGGGTGTCGTAAAAGGACATCAGAGGCCCAGTGCAGACAATCTCTTAAAGGGCCAGTACAATCCTGAGAGACATGTGTTCTGTGTAAACTGGACCTGAGAGTACCGTGCGGAGTCCACGGGTTGTACCCCAGGGAGTGGGTGGTGTCCCTAAAGGGGGCAATAATTCAGAGAGCAATGGGTGCCAAAAAGGGGTGGAGTCCCAAAAGGGGGCGGTATCCCAAAAGGGGGTAGTGGCCCAAAAAGGGGTGGAGTCCCAAAATGAAGTACTTACCCAAAAGTAGGCTGAGCTTCCCGAAGTTAAAAGGGTGGCACAGACAGTCTGCTGCCAGGGGCAAGTATACTATATATGTTATATGTCCAGTCTGCTATATGAATTACCCACCTGGTGAGAAGCTTCGGGGTGTGCCTTGCTGATGGATGGAGAGGATGTGTTTGGAATCGTCGATTCTGGGTGCTCGGTGACCCTAGTGAGGACTGTGCCCGATAAAGTTATGAGGCCTGAAGGGAAGATCACGGTCACCAGCATCCAAGGGTGCAGTAAGGACTATCCAATAGCCTGGGTGGTCCTCGAGACTATCAGGGACATGAAAGGCCAAGATGTCACTCTAGTCCCAAACTTAATCTGTGCAGTGGTAGTAGGCCGGGACTCTAGGATGTTTTCAGACTTGTGGGAGGGGGAGCTCCTCTACAGCAGGAGGATGGAGGCCTCTCTGCTGATGGGGTGGCGTACATTAAGGCAGTAACACCTCCCAAAATGGACGGGTCAGAGGTAGGGGCGACAGGTGGAAGGGATGCGTCGGCCCAACTTACTGACCTAAGGTCCCCTGAAGTATACGACAGAGTGGCTGATATGGATGTAGTAAGCAAATCGAGTGGAGCTGACACCCAGATAGACAGCATCTTGGGGTTTCACCGTACGGTGTGGTGTGACTGTGACGTGTTAGTGCCAGTAGCAACTACTAAGACTGATGTAGTGCATACAGAAGCTCGGACACAAGGGAATGACATGGCTTCACAAGGTGAAGACGGGGAAGCTCCAGGAATGGAGTCTGACACCGTTAGAAAGGGGGACCGCTGGTATGAGGACGACCGATCGGGTGGTTGTGACTCCCATTCAGACGGTGATGACAGTGGAAAAGGGTGCAGTAAGACTGACTCAAGTCTAAATGGCAAGTCTTCCTCCTGCCGCTGGAGGCGTAAAGGCCAAAAAGGGCTGAACAAACTGCATCCTCTGACAAAACAGAAGAGCTGCCAGAGAAACTGGCCTATTTGACAGCTGTCACATAACAACTAGATGAACAAGTCGACAAGCTGACCAAGGAAATGTGAACGTTGAGAGAGCGAGCTGACACTTTCCACCAGCTAGAAGCACGTGTCCAAAGCTTGGAGAAAGAGCGTGAAGAGGTCTGTCAACAGCTGGTGAAGGAGCGTTTGATGCGACACATGGAGGGAGAGCTTTCGGCAGTCAAGGCCCGGTTTGGAGAGAAGGAAGCACAGGATGTCCAGGACCGCGTTAAAAAGTGCTCTGGTGAGAAGGAAAAGGTGGCAGATTACATTGCTCCAGACACACTTGCTAGCGTCAGACATCGCGCCTGGTGTTCAGCGGTGTCACTCTGCAGCACTATCCATGCCACGCTGCAGTAGCAGCCTACTTGGGTGTCCGCAGTTGCGACGCTCGACACACAAATAGCTATGGTAGGTCTAGATGGACATAGTACCGCCATCTAGGGCTACTCCTGTGACCGCATTACCGCGTGTGTTACTCTGAGTACCTGTGACATTAACAGGCTCAGACTTATTGTGTGTATTTCTGTGTTGCAGCTCTGTGATTCTACAGAGATTGCTCTGTGCACTTGGGTGACGTCAAACCCTGTTCACACTACCGCCATATTGCTCTGTCATCACCTAGCTGCGTTTTTTCCATCCACCGCACGGTGGACCCCGAGCGGCGAACACACTTTATTTATATTTTTATTTAGTGTGTTCCGCCTTTCCTAACAGTATACTAGCGCCAGGGTCTGGCTAGTGATGGCAGAACAGCAGCAACTTTTGCAATGTGTGCGGCAGCTCGAGGGCCGCTTGACTACTCTTGAGAGGGCTCTCTCAGCTGCGCAAGCCACTGATACTGCTGTAAAAGCACTTACTGACGCGGTAGGTCGTATGTCCATGTCCTCCCTTGCGCCGACAGTGACCCGCCTCCCGTTGCCTGATAAGTTTTCTGGTGATGGCGCCTCCTGTAGGGGTTACATCAGCCAGTGCTCAATTCAGCTGGAGCTGCTGGCTGAGCAATTCCCTATGGAACGGGCCAAGGTGGCATTTATTATTTCCCTACTGTCGGGCAAGGCGTTGGAATGGGCTACGCCTTTATGGGAGCATGGTGACCCCGAGATTCGGACCGCTGCTAACTTGATAGCAGCCATCAAGCAAGTCTTCCTCGGTCCACGGGTCACACACGAAACCTCTCTGCAGCTGCTTGCCTTGTCTCAGGGTTCCCTCTCGGTTAGCCAGTATGCCGTCCGTTTTCGGACACTGGCTTCCGAGTTGGAGTGGTCCGACAAGGCCTTTATTCCTGTATTCTGGAGAGGTTTAGCGGAGCACATTAAGGATGCTCTTTCTACTAGAGAGATTCCTGCTAGTTTAGAGGAGCTAATTTCTATCTCTACCCGTATCAACCTCCGTTTTTCGGAGCGCGGTATGGAGCATGCTCACTCCAAACGGAGAGTTGCTCCGGCTCCCAACTTTTTCGAGCCTCTAGAGCTGCCCGAGCCAGAGGTTCTATCCCCAGAGCCCATGGAGGTGTCTCGCGCCATTTTTGAGACACGCCCGGCTCAAGATTCCATTTGCAGTTGTCACCGTCTACACGCTGCTTCTCAGGATGACAGCGTTCCGCAATGGTCAGAGTCTGTGCCGGTCGGCGAGACCTTTGTTCCTCCTCGCCTTAGGCCTAAGATTCTCGCCTGGGCACACACGTCCGGTGCGGACGGCCATCGTGGCTATATGCAGACCACGAAGCTTCTGGCTGGGTCGTATTGGTGGCTGCACAGGGCTCGGGATGTAAAAAAATTTATTCGGGCATGCACCTCATGTGCTCGGGATAGCTTTCCCAGATGGAGTGTGGCAGCAGCAGCCGACACACGGCGGCGTTCCACTGTAACTCCCGCTCCCATCGTCTCCTGGGTGTCCCTTTTGAAACCTGGTGATCTCGCTTGCCCTAATGCCTTCCGTGTGTCCCGGTTGTCTGCGTCACCTACCAGGACACCAGGCTCATCTTCGGACGAGTCTGAGGCCTATGCCACAGTTGGGCACAGGTTGGTGGATTGGAAGGCTCAGGGAGGAAGGGGCCCTAGGAGGGGGGTAATGTTAGGAGTCGGATTTCTGCCCTGACTATGCAGGAATCTAGACCCTCACATTCTGCAGTCTCCTGCTCTCTGTCCACTGCAGAAGAGATTGCAGAGGAGATTGCTTTGCAGCAACTCTCTCCGGAGGCTAAGTCCTTCATCCCATCCTCTGAGCATGCTCGTGGGACGATCTCCCATTGGAGTTCTGCAGTCAGGTGCTCAGGTCCTGCTCCTGATTCCATTGGTCCAGCTCAGGGTTCTGGAGACTTCCAGAAGGTCCCGTTCGCTATAAAAAGTGCGCATGGCTGTTCCGCCATGTGCTAGTATAGTCATACTTGCTGTAGTGTGTATGTTGATGGATGCGTGATCTGGTGAATGAGTCATTTGAAACCCCTTTCCTTGGATAATACGACTGTGTGTGGGATTGAGTTATCTAGCTAGTACCAGCGCCAGCGCCAGCGCGCCATTGCTCCAGACACACTTGCTAGCGTCAGACATCACGCCTGCTGTTCAGCGGTATCACTCTGCAGCACTATCCACGCCGCGCTGCAGAGGCAGCCTACTTGGGCGTCCGCGGTTGCGACGCTCGACACACGAATAGCTACGGTAGGTCTAGACGGACGTAGTACCGCCATCTAGGGCTACTTCTGTGACCGCATTACCGCGTGTGTTACTCTGAGTACCTGTGACATTAACAGGCTCAGACTTATTGTGCTTATTTCTGTGTTGCCGTTCTGTGATTCTACAGAGATTGCTCTGTGCACTTGGGTGACGTCAAACCCTGTGCACACTACCGCCATATTGCTCTGTCATCACCTAGCTGCGTTTTTTCCATCCACCGCACGGTGGACCCCGAGCGGCGAACACACTTTATTTATATTTTTATTTAGTGTGTTCCGCCGTTCCTAACACCAGGAAGGCCTGTGTGTGTTGGAAGTGTCTGAGACTGAACTTCCTGGAAGAGCACGTGGAAAGACCCGGATCTGGAAGAATCTGTGACGGCTCTGTGTAGGGAAGCTACTGCCTGGCTGCAGGTCTGAAACTGTAGACGGCCTAGTGAGCATGGCGCTTTCTGGAACAGTGATCCCAGTGCAGCCGCTTCCCTGATAACCCGTGAGGGATAAACCTACACCATGTTCCAAATTATTATGCAAATGATATTTTTCTTTGATTTTCCTAAATGGTCGGTGCAAATGACAGTCACTCTAATAAAAGTCATCACCTGTTAGAGTATTGTAGAGATCCACCAAATGAGTGGACGGGGATTTACTTGCTTGGCCAGTCTTTGAGGCATACGCGGGGACACTCCGGGTTAAATAATTCATCCGGTTTATTTATCATCAGCATAAACCGCTCTTCATGAACATAATAGCGTGCAGTTTCCTGTACAATGTCCGTTAAACATGCAGCGTTACCACATAGAGCAAACAAAGTCTCTTACTGACCCCGGTCAGCGTTACTCCCAGTTTATCCCTCACTTACTCTGCTTGTCCCCTTATGTTGTGAGGTCAAGAAACTTTTCAAAGTGCTTTATGATCCATGTAGTGCTGGACATGTGTTTATTTGACCACAACATTTTATTGGGTCCTGGTGTCTCAATTTAGTGCGATTGATTAACGAGAAGAGAGAGCCAAAAAAAAAAAAAAAACTTAGCCTTAACCTCCTATATATTCAGACATAGCTAGGGGGAGCATTTATGCAGGGGTGGCATTTATGCACATGTAATCGAAGTACATGTATCAAAGTACTTCTGGCAGTTATAACATGGCAGTTAGACAGGGCAGGAGACAGGTAAGACATTTATATACATCTATTCCCTGTACATTAGGAGTACAACAAATATATACCATATGCATTTGTGTAATTTATATCCTGGCCGCTGCATTCACACACATCCACCGCCCTGGCATTAACTCTCCACACTCCATCCATATTGGCCCCTCGCTTCTTTCCTCTCCTATGTATAGCACTCACGCTCTTTTCACATTGTTAAATTGCACAGATCCAGGCAGTCCCACCATTCAACACCAGAGACGCTCTCACAAATCACTTAACCATCTGCTCACTCTTTCTATCCTCCTTCTCCTAGTCGCAGGAGACATTGCTCCCAACCCTGGTCCCCCATGTTATAGAAAGTCAAACCCCCCCACTGCTACACTCAGAAACCCCTCTAATCTTATTAATATTCCCTGCATGCCATCTGTCTCTCTTAATTGTGCACTTTGGAATTCTCGCTCAGTGTGTAACAAACTCTCCTTCACTCATGCCTTTTTCCTTTCTAATTCTCTTAACCTCCTGGCTCTTACTGAAACCTGGATCCAGCAGTCAGATACTACCGCTGCTGCTGCTCTTTCATACGGGGGGCTACACTTCTCTCATACCCCAAGATCAGACAATAGAGCTGGTGGAGGCGTTGGTCTGCTCCTATCACCAAAATGTACCTTTCAGGTTATCCCTCATGTACCCTCACTTGTCTTCCCTTCTTTTGAGGTCCATGCCGTCAGACTCTACACCCCCTTCTCCATGCAAGTGGCGGTGGTGTATCGTCCTCCCGGCCCCTCCCATCAGTTCCTGGATCATTTTGCCACTTGGCTTCCACATTTTCTCTCCTGTGACATCCCTACCCTCATCATGGGAGATTTCAACATCCCCATTGCTCTTCCCCTCTCCCCATCTGCTACTCACCTTTTATCTCTAACCTCCTCATTTGGCCTTTCGCAGCTTACTAATTCTCCAACGCATGAAGACGGAAACTCCCTCGACTTGGTCTTCTCTCGGCTTTGTGCAGTGGATGATTTTGCAAACTCCCCTCTCCCGCTCTCTGACCACAATCTTCTTTCATTCTCTATAAAGAACTGCCAGGCTGCTCAGGTCACCCCCACTGTCCAGACTTATAGAAACATACAGGCCATTAACACCCAGAAACTTCTGAAGAACTTGCAGTCTTCATTGGCCACTATCTCCTCCCTCTCATGTCCTGATTCTGCATTGAAGAATTACAATGAAACACTTCAAACTGCCCTGGATGAATTTGCACCCCCTATAAATAGAACACCACAACACAGACGGCGACAACCCTGGCACACGGTGCAAACACGTTTCCTGCAGCGGTGCTCCAGGTGCGCCGAACGTCTGTGGAGAAAATCCAATCTACACGAAGATTTCATCCATTTTAAGTTTATGCTTAGAACATACAACACTGCCCTTCACCTCTCCAAACAAACCTATTTCAACACCCTCATCACCTCACTGTCCAATAACCCGAAACGTCTCTTTGACACTTTTCATTCTCTACTCAATCCAAGAGTACAGGCCCCAACCACGGAGCTCCGAGCTGACGATCTGGCCAATTACTTCAAAGAAAAAATTGACCAGATCCGACAGGAAATTATCTCCAAATCCCCTCATACCATGCACTGTCCTCCCTCCCCCACTGCATCTAACTCACTCTCTGATTTTGAACCAGTCACAGAAGAAGAAGTAAGCAGGCTCCTTGCATCTTCTCGCCCAACTACTTGCACCAGTGACCCATTTCCGTCACATCTCCTCCAGTCCCTTTCCCCTGCTGTCACCCCTCACCTAACTAAAATATTTAACCTCTCTCTCTCTTCTGGTATTTTTCCCTCCTCATTTAAGCATGCCATCATACATCCACTACTTAAAAAACCATCCCTCGACCAAAACTGTGCCGCTAACTATAGACCTGTCTCTAATCTTCCCTTCATCTCTAAACTCCTGGAACGCCTGGTCCACTCCCGTCTTATCCGCTATCTCTCAGAAAACTCTCTTCTCGACCCTCTCCAATCCGGTTTCCGCTCTTTACACTCCACTAAAACTGCCCTCACTAAAGTCTCTAATGATCTGCTAACAGCTAAATCAAATGGTCATTACTCCATGCTAATTCTCTTGGATCTCTCTGCAGCATTCGACACTGTGGATCATCAGCTCCTCCTCACTATGCTCCATTCCATTGGCCTCAAGGACACCGTTCTCTCCTGGTTCTCCTCCTATCTCTCCGACCGCTCCTTTACTGTTTCTTTTGCCGGTTCCTCCTCCTCTCACCTTCCCCTTACTGTTGGGGTTCCTCAAGGATGGGTTCTAGGCCCCCTCCTCTTCTCCTTGTACACTGCCCCTATTGGTCAAACAATCAGTAGATTTGGTTTCCAGTACCATCTCTATGCTGATGACACCCAATTATACGCTTCTTCTCCTGACATCACGCCAGCCTTTCTAGAAAACACTGGCGATTGTCTAAACGCTGTGTCTAATATCATGTCCTCACTATATCTGAAACTGAACCTGTCAAAGACTGAACTCCTGGTGTTTCCTCACGCTACTAATGCACCTATACCCGACATTGCTATTTCTGTGTGTGGTTCCACTATTACTCCCCAGCAACATGCCCGCTGTCTTGGGGTCATACTTGATTCCGAGCTTTCCTTTGCCCCCACATTCGATCACTGGCTCGCTCTTGTCATCTGCACCTCAAAAACATTTCTAGAATTCGACCTTTTCTTACTTTTGACTCTGCAAAAACTCTTACTGTTTCTCTTATTCATTCTCGTCTCGACTATTGTAACTCTCTTCTAATCGGTCTCCCTCTTACCAAACTCTCCCCTCTCCAATCTGTCTTGAATGCTGCAGCCAGGATCATATTCCTCACCAATCGTTACACCGATGCCTCTACCTTGTGCCAGTCATTACACTGGCTGCCCATCCACTCCAGAATTCAGTATAAACTTATTACCCTCACCCACAAAGCCCTCCATGGCTCAGCACCACCCTACATCTCCTCCCTTGTTTCAGTATACCACCCTACCCGCGTCCTCCATTCTGCTGATGACCTGAGGTTAGTATCCTCAATAGTCAGAACCTCCCACTCCCGTCTCCAAGACTTTACACGTGCCGCGCCAATTCTTTGGAATGCACTTCCCAGGTCAATACGATTAGTCCCCAATCCCCACAATTTTAAGCGTGTCCTGAAAACGCATTTATTCAGACTGGCCTATCGCCTCAACACATTAACCTAACCTATCCCTGTGTGGCAGAGCCAAAAGTTTTACCATAACCAGGTTCCCAGCATCATGTTCCCACATGCTTTATGCATCCATTAGCCCTCTGTGTCTGTACTGTTACACACTTAACATTATGGCTGGTCCATACAATCAGAGCAACTGTTACCACCCACCTTTCGTGTCTACCTCTTTCCTCATAGACTGTAAGCTTGCGAGCAGGGCCCTCACTCCTCTTGTTATTTGTTATAATCTACTGTATGTGATTATTGTTATGCTGTAATGTCTATTGTCTGTACAAATCCCCTCTGAAATGTAAAGTGCTGCGGAATATGTCGGCACTATAAAAATAAAATTTATTATTATATTATTATTATAGGTGTTGCAAGGGGTTAACAGCCAATTTATATAACGACTGGGATTTTTGTGGACAACCATAGAGGGTTTGGGAGGTGGTCGGGGGCTTAAACAGCTGGCCTGCAAAGGCAGTCTATCATGATCCGGGCCTGGTTTTGTTTTTTGCCTCTCTTTCCTGGTCTGATCATGTCAAGGGTTACTGTTATGAATGGGTCACCGAGTAGGAAAAAACCTAAACAAGCTAAGCCCCAGAAAAACCAGAGAGGTTGGTAACTATGCAGATTGCAGATCCCTGATCCTAACCACAGAACTAGCAGCAGCCGTGAGCGTACCTACGATGAACCTAGATGCCTCGTCAAGGCCGAAGGACTAAATAAGCCTAGAGCAAGAAAAGGGGAAAACTAACTGCCCCAGAGCAGACCCCAGAGGAATAGACAGCCCCCACACATGTATTGACGGTGAAACAAGATGAAAACACAAACACAGGCAGGAAAATAGGCTGAGCAAATGATGGGGCCCAAACTAACTAGAAAGGAAAGGAAAGGAAAGACACTGTCTGCAATCTGCCCAAAACCCTACAAAATAATGTCCAACACTTCTGATAACAAAATTAACCCTGAAGTCACTAGACTTCTCCCACTATATCAGCACTCTGAAATATTCTGAGACAGAGCAAAAAGAATTGGCAAATACAGATAAATAAGAGTGGAAATTCAGAGTGGAAATTCAGCACAGCCCCAGCCGGGGCTGGCTGACCACACAAAAAACTGAATAGAACAAAATCAAGTGTGAACATTAGCAGAAAAACTTAGCTTGAGCTGACTGGAACAGAGCTGAGAACCAAGACCTGACAAGCAGAAGGAATCACCAGCACCAGAGTAGGGCGTCGGCTGTCTTAAATCCAATCTGAAATTCCTGAGGTCCAATCGTCCAATCGTCATCCTCATTATCTGGTGGCAGATCTCTACTGATTAAATCAGCCTCACTACCTCCTGTTACCACCAGAGGGAGCCTGGAAGGAGAACTCACAACTTGTAGACCAGAAAATGAACTCACAACAGGTTACCTTTTCTCTGACTTGTTCTGGCATCAAGCATCCTTTCCACTGCATCTTTCAGGGGTGTCAGTTACAGTTTCTGCCTATGGTGTGTGTAGCTGACTCTGCTTGCCCTGATTTGCCCTGCTTCTTTTGCTGACTGTTCACATGTCTTTATTCCTCTTTTCCCATCCCGACTCTGTGTTCCCCTCCTCATGTTTTGACTGCCTGGTATTTGACTTGGCTTGGATCCTGAACTGCTGTTTGTCTCTAGTTTTTGGCATAGCAGCTCCTGACCGATATTGACCCTTTTGGCTTGTTTCTGACTTTGTTCTTGTTTATTCCTTTGTTACAGTGCTACAGACTAATATCGACCCGGCTTGTTTTACTATTCCGCTGCCACCTGGTGGTAGCCTTGCTATTCCTGCTGTGTGCTGTCCTCCCTCCACTCTATTGCCGTCTAGTGGATCTGCATCTACCTGAATAGCAGGTAGCGTGACATTATAACTGACCGCAGACAGTTTTTCTTTTTCCTTGCTTCTCTGTTTATGGATCCGCTCCATACCTTGGCAGATCAAATGTCTAGTTTGACGCTAATGTTGTAGCATTTTTCTGTGGAACATAAGGGCCCTGGCCACGTCCCATAACCTCAGGCCATTTGTATGGATCAGAGGTTTCGGGAGAGGTGTAATACAGTGAGAGATTCTGTTACATCCAGCAAACTCTGATGTGGTACCTCACACGGAACCAATAGAGGTTGGGGTCACCAACCTCAAGAAAAATGAAAGGAGGTGACGACTAGAGGGGAGATCTTGATTTTATTGTAGAGATCATTGACATTGGATAAAGGACTGCCCTCTCACCAACTGACTAACAAACAGCAGAGTCTGGGAGATTGCCGTGGAGGTCACCCAGACTATCGGGTACCTTTTTCTTCATTTCAAAAAATATTGTTGGAGGTGGAACTTTGTTGTGGGAGTTGCTACATGCCCACTTCAGCTTTTGTCAACTGTGGGTTGTCCATGAACTTTATTGACTCTAACTTGGTGACCAATTGTAAGTTAGGAACAGTTAGACTTGAGACTCCAATTCATATTATTGCCATTGACAAAACACTGCTGGTTAAGAATGTTGTTAATTTTGTCTCAGAGAAGTTCCTAATCAAGGTGGATTTCTTACATCAGGAACGTATCTCAAGTTATGTCCTGAAAAATCTTCCAGTGGGACTGGTGTTGGGATTTCCTTGGTCACAGTTACACAACCCTGTTATAGACTGGGAATCTCGGGATATTGTAAAATGGGGTCCTAATTGTTTTAAGGGTTGTCTTTCTACTGTACTTGCATCATCCGTTAATCTGGAGGGTATTCCAAAGTACCTGAAGGATTTTGAGGATGTATTTTCCAAAAAGGATGCAGAGGTCTTACCACCACACCGCTCTTTTGATTGTACGATTAATCTGATTCCGGGTGCTAAATTGCCTAAGGCCTGTCTGTACAACCTCTCTGGCCCGGAGTGAACCGCTATGAAGGAGTATATCTCAGAAAGCCTGCATAAAGGTCACATCTGTCCCTCTGTCTCGCCTGTGGCAGCTGGATTCTTTTTTGTAAAAAAAAAGATGGTGGTTTACACCCTTGTCTCGATTTTCGGGAATTAAATAATATTACGGTGAGAAATACAGTACCTATCCCCTTCAGCTCCTTCCTGATCTATACAACCAATTATCTGGCGCCAAGTGGTTTTCTAAATTGGACCTCAGGGAAATGTATAACCTTATCCATATTCGGGAGGAGGATGAGTGGAAAATGGCATTTCTCACCTCTGAGTGTTTGTTTGAGAATTTGGTCATGCCCTTTGGTCTCACGAATGCACCAGCAGTTTTTCAGAATTTTGCTAACCATGTCTTTGCTAACTTCATTAGGCATTTTATGATGGTTTATTTAGATGATATTCTTTTATTTTCATCTGACAAACAAGCTCACATGGGTCATCTACATGCAGTTCTCCAGAGGTTACGGGAGAACTCCATTTGCTAAGCCTGAAAAGTGCTCAGTTTTAAATCCAAGAGCAGTCCTTTCTGGGATTCATCTTGTCTCTCAAGGGGTTTCGTATGGACCCTCGAAAGGTACAGCCCATTGTTGATTGAGTGCAACACAGAGACCTTAAGGGTCTTCAGCGTTTTTTGGGTTTTGCCAATTATTACCGTAAATTCATTAAGGGGTTGTCTCAGGTGGTCAAGCCCCTCACTGATCTCACTTGGAAGGGAGCTGATCTCAAAAATTGGTCTTCTCCAGCAGTGGCAGCTTTTTCTTTATTAAAAGAATGTTTTATGTCTGCCCTGTGTTGATCCAGCCATATCCGTCTGAACCATTCATTGTTGAAGTGGACGCATTGGAGGTGGGGTGGGGGCGGTGTTGTCCCAAGGACCCGTCACTTTAGCTAATTTAAGACCTTGTGCCTTTTTCTCGAAGAAATTTTCTCCTGCTGAGAGAAATTACAATGTCGTGAATCGGGAGTTATTGGCCATAAAACTGGCTTTTGAAGTATGGAGGCACTTTTTGGAGGGGGCTGTTCATCAGATCATGGTGATTACGGACCACAAGAATTAGTCCTGCATTGAGTCTGCTAAAAGTTTGACTCCTGGTCGCTTTTTTTCACAATTTCGTTTTTCTATCACCTTTCAACCTGGTTTCAAGAATGTCAAGGCTGATGCCTTATCTCGCAGCTTGGATCCGATATCACCTCCCAAACCTCCTTCCTCCATTCTTCAGCACGGGGTGGCCATTGCTGGGGTGTCCTCAGAATTGGATTCGTGAGGCTCAGGCTCTTGCTCCTCCGTCTTTGCCTGATAATAAGCTCTTTGTTCCTGTTCAATACCGATTGAGGGTGCTTCGAGACTTTCACGATTATGCTCTCAGTGGGCATCCAGGAATCTTGGCCATCCGGAGAGCTATTGCTGGGTTGTTTTGGTGGTTCTCTATGGCCTCTGATGTTGCTGTATTTGCGTCTGCTTGTGATACATGTGCTCGTGCTAATGTCTCCCATAACCGGCCGGGAAATTGGTGCCATTGCCAATTCTGGATAGACCTTGGACTCATTTGTCCATGGATTTTATCACTGATCTCCCTCCTTCCAATGGTAAAACGGTGGTCTGGGTGGTGGTTGACAGATTCAGTAAGCAGGCGCATTTTGTACCTTTGGCAGGACTGCCTAATGCAGAGACACTATCTAAGTTGTTTGTGGAGCACATTGTGCAGTTACATGGTGTGTCTCTAAGTGTGGTTTCTGATAGAGGGGTACAATTTGTGTCCAAATTTTGGAGGGATTTTTGTAAAAGGTTGGGTATTAGCTTGACCTTCTCCTTGGCCTACCATCCCAAGACCAATGGTCAGACAAAGAGGACCAATCAGTCACTTGAACAAATTTTGCGGAGTCTTGCAATGTCTCAGCAGGATGATTGGTGCTCTTCATTGCCCTTGGCTGAGTTTGCGTTTAATAATCGGATTAATCTGTCCACTGGCACCTCTCACTTCTTTTGTAACTACGGTTTTCACGCACATTTTGGCGAATTTTCCAGGCTAGATGCAGGATGTCAAGGGACAGATTCAGCAGTTCAATGGTTGGGGAAGGTTTGGAGGGAGGTCCAGAGGAATACTGGGGAGGCTCGGGGCAAACATAAACTTTTTGCCAATAAGCAATGGACTTTAGCACTGTATTTCTGGTAGGAGATAAAGTATGGTTGTCTACCAAGAACATACGGTTGAAGGTTCCTTCTGTTATGCTAGGTCCCAAGTTTATTGGTCCTTATGAAATCATTGAGGTTATCAATCCAGTTACCTTTTGTTTACGCTTATCTCCGTCGCTTCATATCCCCAGTGTGTTCATAAGTCCCTCCTTAAGTCATTTGTACCTTCCTCTCTTTGGTCACCATCCTTTCCACCACCTGTCTCTGTGGATGGTCAGACTGAGTATGAAGTGGAACTGATTGTGTATTCTCGCATGGTCCACCGTTCACTTCAGTATTTGTTCATTGGAGGGGTTACTGCCCTGAGTATCAATTGTGGATACGGGTGCGATCTGTCCATACTAATCGCTTGGTTCGGCCCTTTCACGCTCGTTATCCTGGGAAGCCTGAGGGTCCGGTGGACCCCCTTGTGAGGAGGGTACTGTCATGAACTAAGCCGGGTTTGGTTTCCTGTCTCTCTTTCCCGGTCTGATCATGGTAAGGTTTAACTTTTCTCTGCCTCGTTCTGGCCTCAGACCGGCTATTTCTCTACACTGCATCCTGCAGGCGGTGTCAGTTATAGTTTCTGCCTATGGTTTGTGTAGCTGACTCTGCTTGCCCTGATGTGTCCTGCTGCTTTTGCTGACTTTACCCATGTCTGTTTATTCCCCTCTTCCCGTCCCGACTCTGTGGTTCCCTTCTCATGTTTTGACTCCCTGGTATTTGACTTGGCTTGGATTCTGACCTGCTGTTTGTCTCTTGTTTTTGGCATATGTGCTCCTGATCGATATTGACCCATTTGGCTTGTTTCTGACTCTGTGCTTGTTTCTTCCGTTGGTACTGTGCTACAGACTAATATCGACCCGGCTTGTTTTACTATTCAGCTGCCACCTGGTGGTAGCCATGCTGCTGCCCTGCAAGTCTGCTCCTGCTGTGTGCAGTCCTCCCTCCACTCTATTGACATCTAGTGGAGCTGCATCTACCTGCATAGCAGCAGCATGACACATTCTGGGTTTAGTGTCTGAAGAGGAACACTCCAGGGAAGTTGTTGTGCTGAAACTAACCTGAACCATGTGTGCTCCGCTAACTGTGAGCAGGAGGAATCCACTACCAGAAGGACTGTGCTTTGTGCTACCATTTACTTTTGTTTTCCTGTTTTGCCCAGAGGGCGTTGTTTGTTTTTTCAGCTTGATTTATGCCACATATAATAAACCAAACAAAGTTCTTAAAGAGCCAGTGTTCCCGTGTCTAACTCCATGTACAGCTAAGTGAGCCGATCTACCACATTGTCTATAAAGATGTTGGCTGCCCCAGATTTTTAGATAAGTTTTTCAGAAAAGAAAATATCGAGTGTGGAAACCTGCAAGATATAAACAGTGTCAACAATATGGTAGCTAGATTAAGGCCCCAAAGTGTATGAGCATTACACCAATAGTAATAAAAATATCAAATTTTATTCATTACCACTAAAAATAGAAAAATACATGACACAGTACAGGAACAAACAAAATGGGTGACAGACCCACTCCACAAAAGTATGTATTGCTGCATGGTAAATGCCATGACGCTCACATAACAAATCATGTGTCAAAAAGGTATTATCCTGCATACATGTCGAACCCCAGTGCGCATTCCTATGTAAAGATACTAGCCAAATGAAGCCACATGGAGATTCGGCAGCAGGAAACCCAACACATAAAACCCTCTGCACACTTCCTCAAATCACCAAATGATTATCCCCAAGAGATGCAAGAAATGAAAGAGTTAACCACGGACAATGCGCCCTGCAAACTATGTGTGAACAGAAGAAAGTAAGGAAAAGTTGAGAGTCATCATGCCTAAATTACCTGGATCACAGCAGCGTAAAATAATTGATTTGGAGCCCTGTCACTCGGCCCCGACGCACACGTTTTGCCCTGCTTCCTCGGGGGGAGTGGATATAAACAGGTAGGCAAGCAATGAAAAGGCCCTTGAAACAGCTGACAAGTGGGTCAAACCCTGTTTGACCTGACAAACCATACTACAAATGAGTCATTATTATGACTTCTTTAAGATAAGGGGATTGTAAAAACCTTTTACACTAAGTCAAAGGGATACGGTACAGTTCTTAAAATGCATCATGTACAAAAGTGAACTCTTTTAAAGAAATTACATTTAGTTTGTATATGTGGGATTTGTCTCCCTCAAGTGGAGAAAACATTTCTAAACAGCTACAATTTTAAGACCTGCCTGATGCCATTATTGTCAGTGAAGCAGGCACTTTTTTAAGCTACACTGACAAACTTAAATGTATTTTATTGAGATTTTATGTGATATACCAATACAAAGTGGCAAGTATTTGAGAAATGTAAAGGAAATTATACATGGTTTTCTAAATTATTTAAAAATATAAATATGAAAATTGTGATGCGCATTTGTTTTTTGCCCCTCTAAGTCATTACTTTGTAGGACCACTTTTCATTGCAATTACAGCTACAAGTCCTTTTGGGTACAGTTGTGGCCAAAAGTATTGACACCCCTGCAATTCTGTCAGATAATACTCAGTTTCTTTCTGAAAATTATTGCAAACACAAATTCTTTGGTATTATTATCTTCATTTAACTTGTCTTAAATGAAAAAACACAAAAAGAATTGTCCTAAAGCCAAATTGGATACAATTCCACACCAAACATAAAAAAGAGGGTGGACAAAAGTATTGGCACTGTTCGAAAAATCATGTGATGCTTCTCTAATTTGTGTAATTAACAGCACCTGTAACTTACCTGTGGCACCTAACAGGTGTTGGCAATAACTAAATCACACTTGCAGCCAGTTGACATGGATTAAAGTTGACTCAACCTCTGTCCTGTGTCCTTGTGTGTACCACATTGAGCATGGAGAAAAGAAAAACGACCAAAGAACTGTCTGAGGACTTGAGAAACCAAATTGTGAGGAAGCATGAGCAATCTCAAGGCTACAAGTCCATCTCCAAAGACCCGAATGTTCCTGTGTCTACCGTGCGCAGTGTCATCAAGAAGTTTAAAGCCCATGGCACTGTGGTTAACCTCCCTAGATGTGGACGGAAAAGAAAAATTGACAAGAGATTTCAACCCAAGATTGTGCGGATGCTGGATAAAGAACCTCGACTAACATCCAAACAAGTTCAAGCTGCCCTGCAGGCCGAGGGTACAACAGTGTCAACCCGTACTATCCGTCGGCGTCTGAATGAAAAGGGACTGTATGGTAGGAGACCCAGGAAGACCCCACTTCTTACCCCAAGACATTAATAAGCCAGGCTGGAGTTTGCCAAAACTTACCTGAAAAAGCCTAAAATGTTTTGGAAGAATGTTCTCTGGTCAGATGAGACAAAAGTAGAGCTTTTTGGGCAAAGGCATCAACATAGAGTTTACAGGAGAAAAAAAGAGGCATTCAAAGAAAAGAACACAGTCCCTACAGTAAAACATGGCGGAGGTTCCCTGATGTTTTGGGGTTGCTTTGCTGCCTCTGGCACTGGACTGCTTGACCGTGTGCAAGGCTTATGAAGTCAGAAGACTACCAACAAATTTTGCAGCATAATGTAGGGCCCAGTGTGAGAAAGCTGGGTCTCCCTCAGAGGTCATGGGTCTTCCAGCAGGACAATGACCCAAAACACACTTCAAAAAGCACTAGAAATGGTTTGAGAGAAAGCACTGGGGACTTCTAAGGTGGCCAGCAATGAGTCCAGACCTGAATCCCATAGAACACCTGTGGAGAGATCTAAAAATGGCAGTTTGGAGAAGGCTCCCTTCAAATATCAGGGACCTGGAGCAGTTTGCCAAAGAAGAATGGTCTAAAATTCCAGCAGAGCATTGTAAGAAACTCATTGATGGTTACCGGAAGCGGTTGGTCGCAGTTATTTTGGCTAAAGGTTGTGCAACCAAGTAGGCTGAGGGTGCCAATACTTTTGTCTGGCCTATTTTGGGAGTTTTGTGTGAAATGATCAATGTTTTGCTTTTTGCTTCATTCTCTTTTGTGTTTTTTCATTTAAGGCAAATTAAGTGAAGATAATAATACCAAAGAATTTGTGTTTGCAATCATTTTCAGGAAGAAACTGAGTATTATCTGACAGAATTGCAGGGGTGTCAATACTTTTAGCCACAACTGCATGTCTCTACCAGCTTTGCATATCTACAGGATGAAATTTTTGTCCATTCTTTGCAAACTAGCTCTAGCTCAGTGAGATTGGATGGAGAGCATGTGAACAGCAATTTTCAAGTTTTGCCACAGATTCTCAATGGGATTTAGGTCTGGACTATTCCATTGTAGCTTGGGCAGTATGTTTAGAGTCGTTGTCCTGCTGGAAGTATAAATTGTTTTTTCAGCCTCCAACAGGTTTTTCTCCAGAAATGCGCTGTATTTATCCATCCATCTTCAACTTTGACCAGCTTCCCTGTCCTTGTTGAGGAATAGCATACTCACAGCATGATGCTTCCACCACCATGTTTGACAATGGGGATGGTGTTTTCAGGGAAATGTGCAGTGTTAGTTTTCTGTCACACATAGTGTTTTATAGATAGAAATTTTGCAGCACACTCTTATTTCAGTGATGCAAAGAAAATATTATTTTCATGTGCAGACATGAAATTGAACTTAAAGGTGCAGGAAATTGAGCAACACATTAATTGTTTCAACCCTATCCTGTTTTTTGTCATAAAATCCCTGTAATAGCGGGTGAGTCAAGGCGCTCCCGCACCTAAATCATGTCGCACTGACTCACCAGCCATAGCAGTGACTTTGTAACAAAGACCCAGGATACGGCTGAAACGTTTAATATACCGTTCAATTGCCTGCAACTTTAAGATAAATTTCATGTTTGCAGTGCACATGAAGATAAAATTTTATTTGCATTGCTGAAATAAGATTGTGCTGAAAAATTTCTATCTACAGTGAGTACGGAAAGTATTCAGACCCCTTTAAATTTTTCTCTCTTTGTTTCATAGCAGCCATTTGGTAAATTCAAAAAAGTTCAATTTTTTTTCTCATTAATGTGCACTCTGCACCCCAACTTGACAGGAATAAAACAGAAATGTAGAAATTTTTGTATACTTATTAAAAAAGAAAAAACTGAAATATCACATGGTCATAAGTATTCAGACCCTTTGCTCAGACATTCATATTTAAGTCCACATGCGTAGAGGCGGCAGACAAAGCTGTCATGGGTGCCCCAAAGTCCAGCTTGCCGCTGGGTGCCATGGTTAGCAATCTCCCTAAATTTACAGGGAGTAATATTATGCTGTGGGACTCTACTGAGCGGTTTAAAGGGAATCTGTCACCCCTTTTTTGAGATATCATATAATGATATCATTCAATTGTGTGTCACATAAGGATTCTCTTAGTACTTTTGCTTCCCCCTTACAACGCACCTTTCATGCATAAATACCTTGTTTATATCGGTTCAGATGTATGTAAACTGCCGCTGTCCGGTCCGCTGGGCGGGGCTTATTCACCTGCTCCCCCCTCCCTGTCTTGCTCTAAGCATTTCTTCTTGTGTAGAGCAAGACAGGGAGGGGGGGAGCAGTTGAATAAGCCCTGCCCATCAGACCGGACCGTGGCAGTTTACATACATCTGAACCGATATAAACAAGGTATTTATGCATGAAAGGTGCGGGGTCAGGGGGAAGCAAAAGTACAGTACTAAGAGAATACTTATGTGACGCACAATTGAATGATATCATTATATGATATCTCAAAAAAGGGACAACTCTCTGCGCGGAGAGGAATATGACTTGTTTCAAGTGCGGGGACACTGAACTCTATGCCCGAAGGTGCGCAAGACGGGGCCGGCCCTAGCACGGTAGCCTTTAAACTTGTGGGCTCCGTGGCTGGGGGACGCCCCCCGGAGCCTGAGAGGCCAAGGAGGAGAGAATGCATTCCCGAAAGTTTAATTTATTTTAGTCCTCTCGTATTATGCTGAGATGAATTGACGAGCCGTTCGCTGTCTAGTTTATACCAGATAGCAGGTAACCACCTTGCTGGGAGCGTATTTCAGATGTTATTTTCCTGAGGTGATGTGGCCAAAATGGACCCAGTAGTCAAGCTAACGGCAGCCAATAAGTTGCCCAACCCGGTTGCAGGGGTGGTCTGGATGCAGATTACGGTGTGCGGCAAAGATGTGGGCCGGAAAGGAGTGGTGTTAGTCGGCGGAGACACTGGCAACAGTCCTGCAATAACTCTGGGGATGAATGTGCTAAAAGAACTCAGAACCCTCTTGATCAGTTAGCTATAAGATGCTTTCCATGACAGATGGAGCCCACGCACCCCCCAGAAAAATGTGTTTCAACAGTTGATACGGGTTGCCCAGGCCCAGGAAACGTCAAGCAAAGGGAAAGTTTTAGGAAAGGCGATAGTCCCTGCAGCTGCTAAACTTGTTCTACCACCTGGTCAGATCATGCTCACATGGCCAGTACGAGCTTGTACGCCTCTCGAAGGGGTGGAAGTGCAGATCGAGCAAACCATAATGGATCAGATACCCTCAGGGCTCCTCGTCGCTCGGACATTAGCAACAGTCCATGATGGTAACATGGTGGTGTAGTGCATCAATCTGGGGGAAGAAGATCTCACCCTTTTGTCTAAGAGTGAAGTGGCTCAGGTGCGTGGAATGCCGGAAGAGCTGATACAACCGGAGGCCATACAAGCAAGGGAACCCTTGGACCTTAGCCATCACGATGACACCGTAACACTCGCCTGGAGGTCTGAAGGAGAGCCATCAAATTCTGGAATAGATGCGGGCCGAACTGACAGGACTGTACCCGCAACAGGTGCAACAGGTGGAAGCTGTACTAGAGTGCTACCAGGAGGTCTTCGCTCATCATGAAGATGATTTTGGGTGCACCACGACTATAGCCCATGAAATCCCTACAGGACGTGCTGCCCCAATCCGGGAGAAATATCAGCAGATATCGCCTCAGATGTACAAAGAAGTAAAGGAGATGCTGGCTCACATGTTGCAGAGTGGAGTCATACGGGAGAGTCAGAGCCCGTGGGTGGCTCCAATTGTTTTAGTCCAGAAAAAGGATGGAACCCTGTGCTTTTGTGTCGATTACCGACGACTGAATGCCTGTACGGTGCGGGACTCCTATCCATTACCCCAAATCAAGGAGTTGTTATCTGCCTTGGGAAAGGCAAAGTATTTCTCATCACTGGATCTGGCCAGCTGATATTGCCAGGTGCCCATGGTTGAACATGATCGGCCGAAGATAACATTCATACTGCCATTGGGATTGTTTGAATTTAATCAGATGCCCTTTGGCCTGACCAATGCCCCTGGGATGTTTCAGCGATTGATGGAAAGATGCTTGGGGGTTCTGAACTTCGAAGCAACACTTATCTACCTGGACAATATCATTGTTTATGCAGCCACCTTTGAAGAGCACCTCCGGCAGCTGAAGCAAGTGTTGAGTCGACTACAAAAGCACGGCCTGAAAGTGAAGCCCTAAAAATGTCACCTTTTCCGTAAGTAGATCAAGGACCTGGGGCACATCATATCCGCTGAAGGAGTGAGACCTTCACTTGAGAAGATAGCGACGGTACAGGACTGGTCAACCCTGAAGATAGTGAAAGACATTCGAGCCTTTCTGGGGTTCACTGGGTACCACCAAATGTTCGTGAAGAATTTCACCCGCATCGCTAATCCGCTGTTGAAACTACTAAAGGGAGTGCCATGAGGTTCAAAGAATCGGACTATCCAATGGGGAGGTAGCCAGAAAGAAGCTTTTCAAGCCTTGAAGATGGCCTTGACTGAGGCCCCAATACTCGCCTATGAGGACTTCTCACAGCCTTTCATTCTTCACACCAATGATCACATGGTCTGGGGGCCATGCTATTGCAAATGCAGGAAGGGAACGAACGAGTGATTGCCGATGCGAGCCGGTCTCTCCACGACTCGGAACGAAATCCGGACAATTACAACTCCTTCAAGCTGGAATTGCTGGCATTAGTTGGGTGATGACCGAAAAGTTTGCAGAATACTTGTCGGGGTCCGAAGTCTGGGTGCGCACCGATAACAATCCCTTAGCACACCTGGAAACTGCAAAATTGGGGGCCTTGGAACAACGATGGGTGGCCCGCATGGCGAAGTATCGGTACAAGATCGCATATCGGGCCAGAGCTGACACCACGTATGCTGATGCTCTGTTGAGAGTGACCCATGAGCAGCCTGGACACAACAGAGATGAAGATTTAAAGGCAGGTTTCTGGTTTTTCCTGGTTTTTGGGATCTCACTAGGTCGTTGGTGGCGACGCAGGAACAGATCGGAGAGGAGTCTGGAGAACAGGTGCTGGGACGATTGGGATTACTGGGTGCAATTCCAGCAAAAAGATAAGGAACTTGCCCAGTTGAGACAGTGGGTGGCTCTGAAGCGACTTCCCAGCTGGAGTGTAAGAGACGCTCGATCCCCGGAGACTCTGCAGATTCTAAGGCAGTGTGAGAGACTCCAGTTGGAGGATGGCTTACTGTATAGAAAAGTGTAGTTGGTACGGAAGTTGGGGGGGTCACCTGGCAAGTGGTGCTCCCAGAGAAGTTGATCCGTGTAGTGGCTATGAAGGACCATGCAAGAGGGGATCACTTTGGTCCAGAGAAGATGTTCCAGTGGTTACAGAAGCTGGTGTGCCACCCCTGAATGAAGACTGCAGTAGAGGAGGCCTGTCAACGTTGTCAGAGCTGTGAACTAGCCAAATCTCCAGAGCAGAGAACCCCAATGCAGACCATCGTGACTTCTGCCCCCTTAGAGTTATTGATGATTGACTACTTGACCATGGGCCCAGCTCATCTCAGGTATGCACATTGTCTGGCGATGACTGACTACTTCACCAAGTTCGCTGTGGTGACTCCAACTCGGTATCAGACTGCTGAGTCAGCTGCGCAGGCTATCTGCCAAGACTTCATCTGGGTGTTTGGTTGTCCCTTCTGACCAGGGCGCTTGTTTCCAAGGTCCAGTGATGGAGAGGTTACATCGCCTGTACCGGATTGAGAAGTCAAGGGCAATGCCCTATCATCCTCAGGGGAATGGAGCCTGTGAACGCTTCAGTTGGATGCTGATTCAGATGATCTGAACATTGGAGGAAGATCGGAAAATACAGTGGCTTGAGTACATGGCTGGATTGTTTTGGGTGTACAACAACCGAGTCCACAGTACAACAGGATACACTCCGTACATCCTGCTGTTCAGGCAAAAGGGATGGGAAATTACAGAGCTGGAGTTGGATATGGAAGAAGACTGCCCACGGATGAAAACATCGAGAACATCGACATCGGATGCAAACTCTTCACAGGCTGGTGCAGACTAAATTTCAGGATCTCCAGCACCATGGAATGACGCCTCTTCGAGGGACAGTTCTCAAGGCTGGAGATTGAGTGTTGGTCCGAGAGAAGCAGACCTGGGGCAACTTGGAGCATCGATGGGAAAAAACCCTGTATCAGGTGAAACATCGAGTTGGGACCGATGGGCCAGTGTAAGACGTTCAACCCAAACAGGAGGAAGGAGAGCATACCCGAATAGTCCACCGTAGCATTTTGCGTCCTTGCTTGTCACAGGGTCCTGAAGAAGGCGAGAGAGGGCCAGACACCACTGAAATGCTCACCCCAACGGTTCTTGACCATGATGAGGAAGAGACACTCGCCTCATTCTCAGACTCGGATAGTCCGCCGCCCTCCAGTCCCAAAGAAGTGTGTAGGCTTGAAACCCCAGAGTGGGCCACTTCATCGGATCAAGATATGGTCCCGTCTTCTACCACTCAACCTAAACTACACCGTACGAAGCGGACGACAGCTTGAATACCTACCATTCGTTATGAGCAAGACCAGTTTATTTGGCAGTGAATTATTCAATAAATGGAAGAGTGTGAATGTCTGATAAAGGAACTCTCGTGCATGAAATGGCGAGTTACAGGGTGTGAGAGTGTAAGGAGGAAGACCGGGCTGCGGGTACCTGCATTGTGCCGGATCCAGAACTCTCGATGCTGCATCCAGTGTTGCCGGGGGGAAAGAATGGGAGATCAGACAGGTCCCATGACCTGGGAAGAAGGGGCGTGGCTAAGTCGAGCAGTGAACAGGAAGCGTGGGAAAGAAGTCTCAGCTTCCCGCCGGCAGTGAGAGCGGAGGCAGTTGTGCAGCATGCTCTGCAACGAGAGACAGCGCGGGGCTGCGCCCCAGCAAAACTTGCGCAGACACTCCATTGAGACAGTATCTGTGCAGAGTGCCATGCCCCTGGCTAAGCAGAGTGCAGTACTCAGGCGGAGAACCGGGGGCCAGGTGCAGGACCCAGAGGTGCATTCCCCATTTCTGATAGATGCGCAGCAGCACCCATGTTGGACAGAGACTCCCGCAGTGATTCCCACTTCATCTGCACAGATTTATGGACTAGGGGCTCAGCAGGCAAAATCAGTGACCACCTGCTGCTGCCAGAAGCTGGACCGTGATTTGTTAGGATCCATCTGAGGTCACAACGCCGGCCGTTGCCGATACTCCCAATCCCATCAGACTGTATATGGATGAGGATCAGAGAAGACTACGATAAGTGCCGTTTAAATATCAGACTGTCACATTAACTCTTTACTCCCCTCTATTCTTGTTTATTAACTCCCTGCGAAGAGATTATTTTCATTCTTTTGCTAAGAATTAAATAATACTGTTATACAGCATTGTTCTGCAATCCCTGTGTTACTGCATTTCCGAACCTGCTTACATATATATTGTGAGGCAGTGACCGGTGTTACATGTAGGGGTCGCTGTGTTTTCCCCACAGGATGCGCACTGAGGTGTATTAAGGCCATGGGAGTGCATTGCAGTCACAGGCGTAGCTGTGATTGCAATGCAGAATAAAAAGTGAGTATAGGTCTTGGACATGCTAGTTGTCCCAGGCAGATTGAGGGAAAGCCTGCTCTGGGCTCTTGTGTTTTGAAACAGACTGCAGGATGGTAGTCGTGCAGTCTGTTTCATTCTCGGGCCGGGTTTTTCATGTGGTTGAAGGCCACAGATTCAAGTTGGAAAACCCTGCAGTATAGGGTTTGGGTGTGTCAGGGCCAGAGTCTGTCTTTGTTTATTGTTCAATAAAGATGGTTTATTTAAAAAAAAGGACAACATATAGTGATAGGAGCCCAACATAAGGACAAAGAAATCATTACAAAAAGGAGGTGAAACTCAAGGATTCATTCAAGCCCCCTAGGGGCCATGGTGTCAAGCGTGACAATCCACTTCTTGTTATTGCCACCTCTAATGCCCAGGTGGAGGATATCGATCCCTCATATCTTCAGTGTCCCAGCGTCACAATTATGATGGGATTTGAAGTGGCGGGGGATTGTTTTCAGATCCGAGGGGTCCAAAGTGGTCCTAGCTGCGCCAATGTCCCGTACGTGTTCACCCACACGCGAAGCTCCCTAGTAGTGAGGCCGACGTATATCTTGGGGCAGCCACAGGTGGCATAATAGATGACATTGGTACTGCCACAGGATATACGTTGGTATATCTGAAAAGTCCGTGAACCATCAGTGGACATGAAGTTAAAGCTCCGCTGGACATTGGCGCAAGCGAGGCAATGACCACACAGCACAAAGCCTGGGGTAGGGCCACGAGAACCAAAAGGTTTTCTGATAGTGGAGACATAGTGGCTCTTGACTAATAAGTAGTTTAGGTTGTTAGAACGTCTAGATGTCATGGAAGTCGCCCAAAGTGGCACCCAGTGAGGGTTCAGTTTTCAAAATATCTCAATGCTTGATTAGGATCTGACGCATATTGAACCATTCGTGATTGTAGGTGGTGATAAAATGAACTGGTCCATCACCACTGACATTCCTATTGCCCTTGATCGTATGTAAAAGGGTGCTGCGGGGTGTCCTCCTTGCCCGATCATACCCATGTCTGATGCTCCTGCTGCTGTAGCCCCGGACCCTAAACCGGTGTTTCAAATCAGAAGCCTGGGCCTCAAATTGAATATCAGAGGAGCAGATCCATCTCATCCTGACAGCCATAATGGTGGCAGGGTGATGTGCTGACTTAGCATGAATTAGGTAATTCACTAACGTGGGTTGCCTGAAGACATCTGTCTGGACACGACGTGCAGAGTCGACCTCCAGAGAGATGTCCAGGAAATCCACCTTGGTATCACTAAAAGTATAAGTCAGATGAATGTTTAAAGAATTATGATTCAAATGTATCATAATATCCTCGAGCTGGTGCACCGTCCCATCCGACAACATCAAAATGTCATCAATATATCAAAACCAGCACAGCACATGGGAGGCGGCCGGCGCGCCCCCGTCGCTAAAAAGGGATCTCTCCCAGGAACCCAGGAAGAGATTGGCGTACGAGGGAGCACAAGCCGCACCCAAGGCTGTGCCGCGTTTCTGTAAATAGAAAGTGTCTTTAAAGACAAAGAAGTTGTGGGTAAGGACATAATGCAGCAGCTCAAGGATCAGCTCACACAAAGGGCCCTCCAGGTCGGAGGACCCCAGGAAGAGACGTACTGCATCAAGGCCATGGGCATTATCGATACAAGTATAGCGAGACTCAATGTCAGCAGTAACCAGAAGGGCATTATACTCCACAAGCATGCCATCAACCCGTGCCAGGACGTCCGTTGTGTCACGGACAAAGGATGGTAAAGTTTCCACAATTGGTTTTAAATAGAAATCAATAAACTTACATACAACATCACAAAGTCCACCAATCCCTGACATGATAGGACACCCTGGGGGTTAAGGGCATCCTTGTGGATTTTAGGTAAAAGGTAAATCGTTGGCACCCTGGGACATATGGTAACTAGGCCATCGAGGACTTTCTTAGTAATAATATTTGCCTAGCAGGCCCTGTATAGAATATGTTGCAGTTCAATCGAGAAGGAAGTCATGGGATTGAAAGATAACTTAGTATAAGTACTTGAATCCCTGAGCTGCCGGAAGGCTGCATGTTTGTACATGTCACTTGACCAGATGACGATGTTCCCTCCCTGGTCTGCAGATTTAAAGACAACGTCAGGAAGGGATTGTAACTGCAAAATAGCCTGGCGTTGTCTAGAAGTTAAATTGTCGTATCTCCTTTTGGTTGATAATTTCTTAAAATCCTCAGCGACTAATTTTGTGAAGATTAGTCTAAAAGACTAAGAGACAAGGGAGGGAACCTGGTCAATCTGCGGACACATAAATACGAAAAGACAGGTACATATTACCTAAGTCTGCGCTGCCACCAGTCTCGACGTCAAGTAACATGCTGCCTTCCCGCACCCTGATGCGCGTTTCGCCCCCAGGAAGAAGCACAGGCGAAACGCGCATCGGGGTGCAGGGAGGCAGTGTGTTACTTGGCGTCCAGACTGGTGGCAGCGCAAACTTAAGTAATATATGTACCTGTCTTTTCGTATTTATATGTCCGCAGTGGCTTTATGTCAACTGGATATATAGGAATCTGGAGTAATGTAGCAGCTGATGTACTCATTTGGAATTGATTGCTGCAAGCAAAATGTGTTTAATGACTGGTCTATTGGAATATCTGTAAACTGGTAAAATTAATCCAGTATAATCTGGTGATTAGTATATCCATGTGGAATTGATTTCTGCGTAAAAATTTCCATTTGGTATTACTGTGGATGAGGATTAGGCATGTGGTAATGTATAAACTATGTACATAAATGAATTCATTTGTTTGCGCTAAGTCACTTTAGTAATACTGATAACCATTACATGTCTGGTGGTATGGTTTTCTTTGGCATTTAATTGAGTTATACCTAACCATTTGACTATAAGAAAAATAGAAAAAGATTGTCTTATTAGATAATGAAGATTTTAGTCCTCATTCTATTTTCTTGAATTGGTTCAGACTCTATAGCCTTGTGCAAGCAATTGATGCCATTATAATCTGCATGAATTTTCTGTAAATGGACATTCTATAAAGGATATTTTTTGTTGAATGCCGAATATAGCCAAATTACATAAAAAATATTGTATCCTTGCTGCAATAGCTGTTCTCCCTGCTTTAGTGATACTTGTTTTGATGCAACTGTTTTTATGTTTATGTTCCTCTGATCCTTTGAAATAAAATATTTATCTGTTTTTTAATCAAGTATGAGTGACACTCTTAGGCCGGGGTCAGACTAGAGAGAAATACGGACGAGTGAGAGGCGTAAAAACCACGCATTGCACACAGACCAATGATTCTCTATGGGGTAGCTCCAATCAGCCGTATATTTCTCGCGCGTATCTTACGGTCCGTGCCAATCGCAGCATGCTGCGTATGTCAGCGTATTTCGGCCGCAATACGCCACTGCAAGTATATGGGTGCGCAAAAACAACGCATTACACACGGACCACACGTGTGACTTGCGAGAAATACGCACGACTTTGGCAGGTGACAGGAAATGGTCCAAGCAATTATAAGGATGCTTAGGCATGCTAATTAGCTCAAAATGCGCTCCAGACATCCAGGAAGTATGCCACCACGGAGTACAGCATCATGGCACCCTACCTGAATCTGAATGTGGAGATGCTAATTGTTCTTGTGCAGGAGCGCCCGGAATTGGGACCAACGGGATGCACATTATGCTGACCAGGCCAGAAAGGAGGCTGCATGGAGGCGCATATGTCGACAAATGTTCCATGATTTTGGTGATTAGTCACGTGAGGAGCAGCAGAACATGAGTAAGTGACCATAAATTATGTATGTCAAATTACCTGCCATCAAAAACTTATTTTACAAGTAGGCCGCCCACATTCTGTGCTTGTGATATTGGGTTCTTGTGGCCTGTATATTATTTTTGAACCCACTGTTTGACCCTGAGAGAATTTTACCCTGTCCCCAAGCTCATCATTATGCCTAGCAAAACCAGTTTAAAGAGTTGCTACTTGCCCCCTGATCTACTGTGACCCTGTGTATCTGGCCTGGTTGCACCAATGCTATATGCCACCCTGGGTAGACCTCACACCATAGTAGGCCACATGACTTTGATAATAGTTCTATTTTAAATCTTTTAAGTTACATTGCAGTCAAAGATGTGATGAGACGCTAGCGCAGCATCCGTGACCAGTATCGCCCTGAGCGCCAGCAGCGGGCAAGAAGTGGTTCTGCGGCCCCCACTAAGCTGAAATATGTTTATTTTGACCGCCTCTCTTTCCTCGCACCAATTATGGATCTCAGACCGTAAGTATACCAAAAACACCACATGACACAAATGCTTTATAGGGCCCGATCCAAATTTTCCTTTTTCTACATTTTATATTTAATAACAGAACTCAGTCAAACATCACTGAAAGGGAGATGGGGTCTGACTCAGAGGCCATCCTCGATCCTGGGAGTGTATGTCTTGAGGTGTCTGGCCCATCTTGTGACCCTCCAAGGAGCCAGGCCCAAGTGACTTCTCCTGCTCGACCTGAGCCTGCCCTAGAACCTGGCCCGCCACCAGAAACAACACCACCACCACGAACAGAGCCACTACAAGGACCGTCAGCTGCAGCACCACCCAACATCCAGGATGAACAGGGCAACAGCAGCAGCCCAACTGTTCGGCTAGAGGGCTCTGCTGTGGCATCCCGGTGAGGTAGACGAAGGCGTCATATCCCTGCCACTGATACCAGGACCAATGTGGAGACAGGGGTCCTAAATTATCTTTCCAGAGTTGCCATTGATGATGGGGAGGAGGTGTACTCACGCAGCCTTGCCTGTTATCTTCGTTCCCTTCCTCGTGAGGTGAGGCTACGTGTGTGAGGATCCATTCAGATCCTAATTGATGCAAGCACTCCCCCCAATACCCCTTATGAGGTGTTTGAGTTTCTGGAGAGGCAGCAGCTGTCACCCAGGAATCTCATGTGTCTTAACCCCCAACCCCAAGTGCTTGCTCAATCTGGGTCTGCGGATCCTCCTACACGTGGGCCTACACCTCACCCCCTTCCCCCCCTACCCAACATTGGCAACAACACTCCCAAATGTCAGGGTATAGCCAAGCACACCAATATGGCCACTTGTTCCCAGCCAGTGTTGGAGGCTGGTCCCAATCTGGTTGGGAACGACATGGCCATTTTGGTGGTTTCAGTCATGGCACTACCAGCCCCAACTGGAGAGTCATCTCCAATATCATAGTGCCCAGTATGCACCTCAGTCCCATGAGCCGGTCCACTACCTCCATCATGGGCAAGAGTATGCCCCACACAGGCCGAGGACAAGTTGGCCAATCTAGCCAGCAGGCAACACAGGCTGTGCTGCCGCCTTCTCCCCCCCCCCACATACCACAATTTATAAGCTTGTGTGTTTTTTTGGTGGTTAATGCTGTAATGTAACAGCTTACCATTTTTTTGGTGTTCAAAGGCCAATTAAGGCCATTTTGCAAAATACCATATGGTTAGAATATGGTATCACACGGCCTTAAAAAAAAAATTTACATAAAAAGTTTAAACTTTCAATAGTTGTTGTCTTTATCAATGATGCACTTACATAACGACATGCTGCCATATGCTTACACAGTGATTTAGAAACAGAGAAAAGACATAAGGGGTTGTAATATATATATTTTCACAAAGGCAACAAAGAAAAATTTACAATATAGAAACAGCATGCTCTTGCCATGAAATTTCCCCCTTAGGTGACATAAAATAATTTGTGTAAATATCATGCACTTTGATACCAGAGAGTGGACGACGGGTAGGGTTGACATTTGGTCTCGCCCTGCACACATTGTCCATCACATGCACCACACCATCAGAGGCAGAGCAATCATGAATCCTGGCGAAATTATGTAGGACCACACATGCTTTGATTACCTCATTGACATTTTGTTCACTCAGCTGAATGGCTGACTGGAGAACACACCATTTGGCACAAAGAATGCCAAAGGCACACTACACCAGTCGCCGAGCATGTGAGAGATGCAAGTTAAATATCCTGCGCCGCTGGTCCAGGTTGCTTCGGGGATATGACCTCATTACATTGCGCATTAATTGAAAGGCCTCATCGGCCACAAGGAAATAGTGGACAGATTGTTGATTTGAGCCGGGTAGCTGCCGTAGTGGGGGTAGATCCAACTGGTTGGTGCATAGCCGCCGACCCATAATGGAGGTATTGAAGACCCTAGAGTCTCCCATCCTTCCATAGGCCCCAATGTCTACAATAATAAACTTGTATTCACTGTCGGCCAGAGCCAACAAAACATCAGAAAAGTATTGCTTAGAATTGTAGAATTGTGAGCCTGAGTTTGGCGGCTTACGCACCCGGATATGTTTCCCATCCAGGGCCCCAATACAATTTGGAAACTGGCATTGCTCCTCCAAGTCCCATGAGATCCTCAACCAGTCTTCCATCCTGGGCTCGGGCATGACGACTTGATGGAGTCTTGACCATATTTCACTACATGTAGACCTCACTATGCCCGAAATGGTTGATCTTCCAATGAGAAAATCATGATGGAGTGCGGCATACGACAGGCCAATGGACAGGAAACTGGATAACCACAAAAGGTGAACAAAATTAATTTAAACAAAATTAATTTAAAAAAATGATACATAAGAGATATATCACTAGAACACAAAATCACTTTAAATCTGTTAAAACACACACCTTTTTTAAATAATAAGGCCTATTTGCCAGACATTTAATACTACACATATTAATCGGGTAAGAAATGTACAAGATATCTGGCCAAAGATGAGGGCAGATAAAGTAAATCTAAGAAGAAAAGAAACATACTTTGAGCTATATACATCATGAACATAGAGAATGTGGTTGAGGAATACATACCGTAATGTACAGTAAGTAGAAGTCGCTTCTCAGCAGATATAGCTTTGCGCATCCTGGTTTCCTGAAAGGTGATCCCAGGGCGCACTGTCTCCAACAATAGATCAAAGGTGTTTCAGGCTCATGCGACAATATTGGAAGAATTTTTCCGGATGAGTCCGCAGAGAAGAATGGAGCCGGTGGAAATTACCTTTTGTGAGGCGTTGCCTTAAAAGCGGATGAACCCACATTCGTCTCCTCTTCCGTGGATCCACATTCACAGGGTGTGGATGTCCAAAGCGGCGTGACAAAAGCCAGTTGAAGAGAACCTGCTCAGTAGAGTTGAAACTAAATGTGTCTGTCATATTGGACACACAACCACAACACACCAACACAAGGCAAGGTCAAAAATGGCCAGATTGGAGGCAGACACTTGTTACTGAGCCAATAAATAGGGTGTAGGCTGATGATTTAAATAATTTGCAGGCCTTAAAACCGTTAAATGTCCATTTTGCAAGGTGGTGAGAAAATCTCGCTATACGGACGCAATACTGATTACATACGGATTGCATATGGATGCTTACATGCGCAAAATACGCAACCACACCTTGATTACGAATGACATACGGATCACTATTTAGGGGACATTTCTCCGTATTACGCATGGAAAGTACGGACAGTATTCCTTGTCGGTTAGGGTGACTCCAGCCTTAGTCTATAAGTCACCTAACAGTGACTTAATCTTTAAGATATATAATAAGAGTAGCGCCTGCCTAGGCTGCAGTCCATGGGTTCAGGGGACATTTGACACCAGGCGGCTATGTTTCCAGGATTGTGACACCGCCAACAGACCATATCCTTCAGCACAGCCTTAGGGGATGCTTCTACTGTCTACTGATACCCTTGCATATGATATTGCAACCAGTATCCTATCGCAAGTCTCTAATTCCAATGACTTTCTGAAAACTTCCCTTCAAGAACTGAGAACAAGGGACTACGAGAGAGAAAGGTATAAGCTGGTATCGTATGATCTTCAATGCATAACTCTGGCAGAGTATCACAAGCAAGGCAAGATCCCTAGGGGTCTTAGGAGTAACTTACGTCCAACTTTATTTTCTGACAATAAGGATTTTTGTGACAAGTATAAGAAAATTCTTAATAAATGTTCACTCGATATTATCATCCTTACAGTTGAGTATCTGCAGAAGGCCATTACAGAGACTAAAGAAAACATCCAGGCAATAGAAACAACTCACTTCAACCCTCTCTTCCTCTGAATGGTCTAACCTCAAGGAGAAGACAAAGTTCTGGATGATCATCAAAATTTTCATCAAGAAAAAAGCGCCTCAAGTTTCAACGAGACAACGACGACTACACCAACAACAGAATCTATCGATGGAGTGATTCTACTGGGTCACACTTGGTGCCATCAATCAAACCAATGCAATTTGGGGTCCCTCAGCACAGACAGAGATTCATCTAGAGGATCCAACAGGCCCTGTTTTTTTACCGAAGAGCCACAGTGGAGGTTATCAACGCACCGACCGACGAGACGATCAAGGAGAAAAGATGACCACTCGTTCCCAGGTAAGACATCCAACCTGGTGATTGACATCTCGAGTCATACACTCTCCCCTACAGAACTATCACTACTCCAGAATGGACTATCCTATTGTTCAACCCCCAACTGGGATTCTTTCCAGCTGGAGAAGGAACTACAGCGCTTTTATAGCGCAGTAGGATTAAAGACTCACTTTTGGACTACATCTGGGACCTCTGACAACAGAGTGTCTCCCACTGGGGACGTCTCTGTTTCAGAGATCTCCATCTCTTCACTGGGGCTATGTAACCACAGCACCTTCAGTCCGCCACAGACTTATCATGCAACTGAGACATTTATTGCTCTAGTTGACCGAGAGGTGAAATAATTATCCCATCAACAACGTTTGGGACACTTTTTTCTACTCATACTAATCTTAAACAAACAGAAAAACAGGCATTAACTTCTCTTCAAAAAAACAAATCCATTATCATAAAACCAGTGGTGCAATAGTGGTTATGGATCGCATAACATACTCCAATGAGTTACGATGACAACTCTCCAACTCTGACACATATACTGTAGGGTTATTCATAGAGACCTTACTACTGAAATTAACAACAAAATCCAGAATCTCATTAGGACCTACCTAGATAACAACACTATCGACCAAAAGACAGCCACATTCCTTAACAATCCACACCCAATAACATCAGTTTTCTATATTCTTCCTAAGATCCATAAATCACTCACAAATCCTCCAGGCAGACCTATCATGGCATCCACTGATTCAATACTTTCACCTTTGTCAATTTTTCTAGAAAAAATACTTACACCACTTGTTAAGACCACCAGATCCTTCTTACTTGATACTGGTCAGTTTCTGGATATAATTAAACAGCATAATACATTACAGTACCTTTGGATAGCTTATTGGTAACGTTAGACATAAATAGTCTCTATTAGAGATGAGCGACTTTGCCTTTTTTCGGGTCGAGTCGGATTTCATGAAACCCAACTTTCTCAAAAGTGGGGTCGAACGCAATCAGCCGATTATCGTGAACAGTCGAAGGCCGACTGAAACACGAAACCCAATGCAAGTCAATGGGGAGCCAGGGAGGGAGTGGAGGACAGGAAACACACCTACAGTGCCCATTTTAATGCCAAAAACATCAATTCTTATTACTTAAGCTTGTCAACCTTAATTTACTTTATAATAATAGTTAGGCATTGAAAACTGGGGGCTATCTGGCTAAAGTTGTGGGGGGGTAGGGCTGGCTCCAGATTTTCGCGGGCCCTGGGCCAAAGAGTGTCACTGGGCTCCTTTAACACATGCCACAATTCATGATCCTCTGATACGGCAGAGAAATAGCGGTATAGTACAATGAAAAATGCTTCACTTCTTACATCTCATGACTGATATCCATTTTAAATTCTCCAATAGCTCCAAAAACGGACAGTATATTACTCCATACAGTATTATTGCCACCGCATAGTGCTCTATACAGAGTAATGAGGGCCATATATTTCTCCATACAGAATCATTGGTCCCATATAATGTTCCATACAGTATATGATGAGCTCTTCATAATGCTACAGTATATGTTGGTCCCCATGGATGAAGCTTCACTGTGTTATGGGCCCAAATAATGCTCCATATATAATGGGCCCCATTTCTAATGCTCCAGTGCATAATGGGCCCTGTAAATGCTGCTCCAGTGTCTGATGTCCACCTTTGGAATGCTGCAGTGTATGATGGGCCTCATATATCATTCTCCAGAGTATAGTGCTACCCAAAAATAGCTGTCCCAAAATTGAAAACAATTAAATAAGTCTCTTCGCTAGGGAATCCCTGTACTAGTCTGGACTCCTCGTCATCCCCATCTTCCATCTCACTGCACTTGGACTGTTTAGGCAGAGGGCGTACAGACCTGATGTCATCGCGCTCTCTGACCAGAATGTCACTGTCAGGAAACGCAGAAGACGTCACGGCGGTGGAGCAGGGAGAGATAAGTATTTCAACTTTGCAAGTGCTGTGATCCTGAGCAAGCAGGGGGGGCCCACTTGTTGGCGACGGCACTGGCACAGGGCCCCTCATAGTATGGTGGTGTGTCTGACTGTGGGTGGGGTGGGTGGGCCCTCCCCCTCCCCCTCCCACCGGCAGACACTTTTGCGTACTATGAGGGGCCCAGTTCCAGTGCGTTGCCCATGAGTATGCCCTCCCCACCTGCTCAAGGAACCTGCACTTTCATCTACACCTTCCTCTTTGTCACCGTGCAAGGTGGTAAAATATGTGGGAAGGGGAACCTGAGTTTTATCAGGGTCAGATTCTGGCTGTGTAGAGTGCGAGGGGAATGTAGTGGTCTGGGTAAGTGTACCAGCAGAATCATCTAGCAGTGGCTGGGCATCAGTGCACTTGTGGCGCCCCCAGGAGTACGGTCGCCACAGTGGCATTACCTTCCTCCTAGGGAGTGTGATGTCATGCTTCGGAGCAACAAATGATCTCTCTAGCAGTTAAACCAACACACAACACAGTTCCCACTCCAGGCCAGCAGGGAGACCTCTGAACCTGACTGCTAAGGAGCTGCTCTCTGTGGTCGGGAGGACGGAAGTTAGGGCAGTCTGTGAAGGTAAGGGGAAGTGTGTGGACGTGAGAACGGGAGCTGGAGGATGAGCAGAGTTAAGGCTCACTCCTAGCTGGAGCGCATGGTCAGTATTCCATTCTCCGAGTTTGTAGGGACACTGACGGTCCTGCAGCAGAAACCGGAGGAAGTAGCAGCAGTAAATGCTCTGTTCCCAACTAAGGCTCGGAGGCCCCAGCAGCGACGTGTGTGAGCCAGAAGGAAAAGGCTATGGCTGCCTGCCATACGAGAAAGTTCCAAAAGAGAGTCAACAGGGGGAACATCAGCGAACTCAGTACTGAGAGTACCTGAGATAAGTGCTAGAATGGAGGCCACACTACCTATCTGCAGAGAGAGAATTCCAAATTTGCTTCCAGGCTGACAAACTCCTTCTCCATCTGTATTATGGGTCCTGGACGGCACTTACCAAGTACAGGTAAAGGAACTGCATGACTGTGTCTGTCATCTTTCTCCTGTGCCTGGTGCACGGCTCTGCTACATCCTGTACTGCACACCATCTACCAACTCTTTCATCTGCCCTGAGACTACGGCCCTACCTGTGCAGGGCTTCTACATCTTAGCTGCACCACAACATCTGTCCCAGAGAAGCGACACTGCAGCGTGGGTCAATCTGATCAGAAACCACAGGTGGCGTCACGTATCATTCACCTATAAACGTTATTCACCCCTTTGCATGGGTGCCCAGGGCCACGGAACGGGTCATCACCACCAACGTGATACATCCCTCTGCGACACTGGCCCTGTACCGATTAACGCCACTGCCCTGGCTGGCAACCCACACTCCATGTCAGATTCATCTTGGACTGGGGAATTTGTTGTGAGTTCATTTTCTGGTCCACCAGTTGTGAGTTCTCCTGCCAGGCTCCCTCTGGTGGTAACAGGTGGTAGTGAGGCTGATTTAATCAGTAGAGATCTGCCACCTGATAATGAGGATGACGATTGGACCTCAGGAATCTCAGACTGGATTTAAGACAGCCGACTCCCTATTCTGGTGCTGGTGATTCCTTCTGGCTTGTCAGGTCTTGGTTTTCAGCTCTGTTCCAGTCATCTAAAGCTAAGTTTTTCTGCTAATGTTCACACTTGATTTTGTTGGTCTATTCAGTTTTTTGTGTGGTCAGCCAGCCCCGACTGGGGCTGTGCTGAATTTCCACTCTTATTTATCTGTATTTGCCAATTTGCTTTTTGTCCCTTATTAGATTGGCCTCTTTTTGCTCTGTCTCAGAATATTTCAGAGTGCTGATATAGTGGGAGAAGTCTAGTGACTTCAGGGTTAATTTTGCTACCAGAAGTGTTGGACATTATTTTTGTAGGGTTTTTTTGCAGATTGCAGATAGTGTCTTTCCTTTCCTATCCCTTCTAGTTAGTTTGGCCCCATCGTTTGCTGAGCCTATTTTCCTGCTTGTGTTTGTGCTTTCATCTTGTTTCACCGTCAATACATGTGTGGGGGCTGTCTTTCCTTTGGGGTCTGCTCTGGGGCAGTTAGTTTTCCCCTTTTCTTACTTCAAGCTTATGTAGTTCTCCGGCTGTGACGAAGCATCTAGGATCATCGTAGGTATGCTCCACGGCTGCTGCTAGTTGTGTGGTTAGGATCAGGGATCTGCAATCTGCATAGTCACCAACGTCTCTGGTTTTCTGTGACTTAGCTTGTTTTGTTTTTTTCTCCTCGGTGACCCATTCATAACAGAATCACCAGCCATACCGCAGATTCTAGGGTACTCAAAAGCAGGAAAAAGTTGTTAAAAAAAAAAGTGTCAGAATTTTTTTTTTTTATATTTTTTCCTCTTTTCCTCTGGGGCCGTAGGAGGATTTTTTTTCCTAATGGAGATTAAGCAATTGTCTGATCGTGTGGAGCAACTTGCTGCTGAAGTACAGGGAATTTTCACCTACCTCATTCAGTCACATGCTGCTGAACCTAAGATCCCTACTCCTGATGTGTTTTCTGGGGATCGGTCTAAATTTCTGAATTTTAAGAATAATTGTAAATTATTTCTGGCCTTGAAACCTAACTCATCGGGGAGCTCTGTGCAGCAGGTTAAAATTGTCATCTCCTTGCTGCACGGCGATCCCCAGGATTGGGATTTTTCTCTGACACCTGAAAATCCTATTCTGACTAATGTGGAGGCATTTTTTCAAGCCTTGGGGTTGTTGTATGATGAACCTAATGCTGTTGATCAAGCTGAGAGAGCCCTGTTGGCATTTAACCAGGGTCAGGATTCTGCAGAGTTATACTGTCAAAAATTCCGAAAGTAGGCGGTCCGTACTACATGGAATGATAGTGCATTGGAAGCTCTCTTTCGGAAGGGTTTATCAGAGACCGTAAAAGATGTTATGGTGGGATTTCCTGTTCCCTCTGGTCTGGATGATTCTATGTCATTAGCCATTCAAGTGAACGTAAAACTATAGGGGAGGCGCTGCCACCTTTTGAACAAACGTCTGAACCTATGCAATGTGATGTGGTTTTGTCTAGGGCGCAACGTCAGGAGTTTAGAAGGCGTAATAAGCTGTGTTTTTTCTGAGGAGACGTCTCTCATACTATTTCTGTCTGCCCTAAATGAGAGAAATGTTTTGCACACACATTTGCTGTGGGCAGTGTACAACCTTAGTTTCTTCTGGCAATTACACTGATCTGCTCCTTATCAACGTTTTTCATGACGGCTTTTGTGGCTTTTTTAGGAGCAGCGTTGAATCTGATGGATTTGTACTTTGCTAAACGTTGTGGTTTTTCCATGACGCCTATTCCTTTGAGGGGTATTGATGCTACTCCTTTGGCGGAGAATAAACCTCAGTTTTGGACCCAGGTGACAATGAGAATTGCCCCAGACCACCAATAAAATTGTAAATTTTTGGTGCTGCATAATTTGCATGATACTATTGTTCTAGGTTTTCCTTGGTTGCAAACTCATAATCCAGTTTTGGATTGGAAATCGGGGTCTCTGATGAGTTGGGGTTGTCAGTGTCTTCTTAGGGACGCTCCTGTTTTCTGCACCTATCTTCAGTCTCATGATATTCCTGATTATCTAGCCGATTTTTCTGATGTATTTAGTGAGAGAAAGTCTGCGTCTTTGCCTCCTCATAGGAGTTATGACTGTGCAATTGAGTTGATGCTTGGGTGTAAATTTCCCAAGGGTCGGCTTTTCAACTTATCAGTACCCGAACATGATGCTATGCGATCCTATATTAAGGAGTCGTTGGAGAAGGGTCATATTAGACCATCCTCGTCACCTTTAGGTGCTGTTTTCTTTTTATGGCCAAGAAAGATGGTTCATTAAGACCGTGTATTGATTATCGCTCCCTTAACAAGATGACGGTTAAATATCAGTACCTGTTACCTCTGATGTCTGATTTATTCTCCAGAGTTAAGAGTGCCTGCTGGTTTACTAAGCTTGACCTCAGGGGGCGTATAATCTTTTTCGCATCAAGCACGGGGATGAATGGAAGATGGCATTTAATACTCCGGAGGGACATTTTGAGAACCTGGTGATGCCTTTTGGGCTCTCTAATGCCCCTTCTGTCTTCCAGTCCTTTATGAATGATATTTTCCGTGACTTTGTGGATAAGTTTTTGATCATCTATCTGGATGATATTTTGATTTTTCTAGTGATTGGGATTCTCATGTGGAACACGTCCGGACTGTGTTCCGGATTTTGAGCTAGAATTCACTGTTTGTTAAGGGATCGAAATGCCTCTTTGGTGTACAGAGGATTTCATTTTTGGGATTTATCTTGTTTCCATCGACTATTGAAATGGACCCGGCCAAGGTACAGACCATTTATGATTGGGTTCAGCCTACTTCTTTGAAGGCCCTCCAGAAGTTTTTGGGTTTTGCTAATTTCTATTGTAAATTTATAGGTAATTTTTCTGGTATTGTCAAACCACTGACTGATCCAACCAAGAAGGGCGCTGATGTGCTGAATTGGTCTCCTGAGGCTGTCTCAGCATTTCTGGAGCTTAAGCAGAGATTTACTTCAGCTCCAGTTTTACGGCAACCTGATGTCTCACTTACATTTCAGGTGGAGGTAGATGCTTCTGAGATTGGTTCAGGAGCTATTTTGTCCCAAAAAGACCCTGTGACTTCTAAGATGAATCCCTGTGCCTTCTTTTCTCGAAAGATCTCCCCATCTGAACGCAAGTATGACGTGGGGAATCGGGAATTGTTGGCCATGAAATGGGCATTTGAGGAGTGGAGACATTGGTTGGAGCGAGCTAGACATCAAGTTGTGGTTCTCACCGATCACAAGAATTTGATTTATCTGGAGTCGGCCAAACGCTTGAATCCTAGACAGGCTAGATGGGCCTTGTTTTTCATGCGTTTTAATTTTGTGGTCTCTTTTCTTCCGGGCACTAAGAATGTTAAGGCAGACGCCCTTTCTAGGAGTTTCTTTGGCGATTCCCTTAGTGTGACCGAGCCTACTACCATCCTAGGTGAGGGGGTAGTTATGTCTGCCATTTTGCCCGATTTGAGACGCACCCTGGAGGAATTTCAGGAGGATAAACATGAGCGTTGCCCTATGGGAAAATTGTATGTTCCTGATCAGTGGAGAAAGAGAGTGATGTCTGAAATTCATTGCTCCTCATTGGCTGGTCATCCAGGTATTTTTGGTACCAGAGATTTGGTGAGTCGGTCTTTTTGGTGGCCTGCCTTATCTCGTGACGTCAGGAATTTTGTACAGTTCTGTGGGACTTGTTCTCGGTCTAAACCCTGTTCTTATTCTAGTGGGTTGCTGATGTCCCTGCCGGTGCCCAAGAGGCCATGGACCCATATCTCAATGGATTTTATTTCTGATCTTCCTGTCTCTCAGAGGATGACTGTTATCTGGGTGTTTTGTGATAGATTTTCGAAGATGGTCCATCTTGTACCACTCCCAAAGTTGCCATCTTCTGCTGAGTTGGTGCCCTTGTTTTTACAACAGGTGGTTCGGTTACATGGGATTTCTGAGAACATTGTGTCCGACAGAGGAGTCCAGTTTGTTTCCAGATTCTGGAAAGCCTTTTGTTCCAATCTGGGAATTCAGTTATCCTTCTCCTCCGCGTTTCATCCCGAGACCAATGGACAGACTGAGAGAACAAACCAGACCTTGGAGTCTTATTTGAGATGTTTTATATCTGCTGATCAGGATGATTGGGTCTCATTTTTGCCCTTGGCCGAATTCGCACTGAACAATAGAGCTAGTTCTGCCACTTTGATGTCACCCTTTTTCTGTAATTTTGGGTTTCATCCTCGATTCTCTTCAGGGCAAGTGGAATCTTCGTCCTGCCCAGGTGTGGACACTCTGGTTGAGAGAATGCAGCAAATATGAGACCAAGTGGTGGATAAGTTGTCACTCTCTCAGGAAAAGGCCCAGCGATTTTCCAAACGGCATAGGACCATTGGTCCCCGGTTTAAAGTGGGTGATATGGTTTGGTTGTCGTCTAAGAATATTCCTATGAAGGTTGCATCTCCAAAATTTAAGCCAAGATTTATTGGACCTTATAAGATTTTGGAGATTCTTAATCCTGTTTCTTTTCAATTGGCTCTTCCAGTTACGTTCAAGATCCATAACGTATTTCACAAATCTCTGTTGAAGAGGTTTGTTGAGCCAGTGGTGCCTATGGCAGCACCTTCTGACCCTGTGCTGGTTGAAGGCAATGTGGAATATGAGGTAGAGAAAATATTGGATTCTCGTTCGGTTAGACGGAGACTCCAGTATTTGGTCAAATGGAAGGGTTATGGCCAGGAGGATAATTCTTGAGTCTCTGCCTCTGATATTCATGCCAATAGATTGGTTCGTGCTTTTCACCGGGCCCATCCTAATCGGCCTGGTGGCGTGGATGAGGGTTCGGTGACCCCTCCTCAAGGGGGGTACTGTTGTGAACTCATTTTCTGCTCCACCAGTTGAAAGTTCTCCTTTCGTTCTCCCTCTGGTGGTGACAGGAGGTAGTGAGGCTGATTTAATCAGTAGAGATCTGCCACCTGATAATGAGGATGACGATTGGACCTCAGGAATCTCAGATTGGATTTAAGACAACCGACGCCCTACTCTGGTGCTGGTGATTCCTTTTGCTTGTCAGGTCTTGGTTCTCAGCTCTGTTCCAGTCAGCTCAAGCTAAGTTTCTCTTCTAATGTTCACACTTAATTTTGTTGTTCTATTCAGTTTTTTGTGTGGTCAGCCAGCCCCGGCTTGGGCTGTGCTGAATTTCCACTCTTATTTATCTGTATTTGCCAATTTGCTTTTTGTTCCTTATTAGATTGGCCTCTTTTTGCTCTGTCTCAGAATATTTCAGAGTGCTGATATAGTGGGAGAAGTCTAGTGACTTCAGGGTTAATTTGTTATCAGAAGTGTTGGACATTATTTTGTAGGGTTTTGGGCAGATTGCAGACAGTGTCTTTCCTTTCCTCTCCTTTTCAGTTATTTCGGGCCCCATCGTTGTGTTTGTGTTTTCATCTCGTTTCACCGTCAATACATGTGTGGGGGCTGTCTATTCCTTTGGGGTCTGCTCTGGGGCAGTTAGTTTTCCCTTTTCTTGCTTTAGGCTTATTTATTCCTCCGGCCGTGACGAGGCGTCTAGGTTCATCGTAGGCACACTCCACGGCTGCTGCTAGTTGTTTGGTAGGATGAGGGATCTGCAATCTGCATAGTTACCAACCTCTCTGGTTTTTCTGGGCTTAGCATGTTTAGGTTTTTTCCTCCTCGGTTGCTGTGAGTTCATTTTCCCCTTCGTCACTGAGGTCTGGTGAACTCCCTATTCTGGTAAAGGAAGGTAATGAGCCTGATTATCAGGCACCTGAGCCTAATGAGGATGACTGGCTGAGTGGAGTCACGGACTGGATATAAGGCTGCCGACGCCCTTCTGCCCTGCGGGTGATTTCTCTGTGGACTTCTAGGACACCAGTCTGATTCCTGCTCCTCTAAAGCTAAGTTTTCTGCTTTGCCTGTTAGCATTTGTGTTTTGTTTTTGTTTTCCTTGCTTTTCTGGATTCTGCCATTCCCTGCTGGGGTGAGCTGAATCTCCTTTTGCCGGTTGCTCTGTCTTCAGAATATTCCTGAGTACTGACATAGCTTTTTTGAAGCCTAGCGCCTTCAGGGCCTTTTTCACTGTCAGTCTGTTGGCTCTTATTTTCATAGGGTTTTTCACGGATTGCAGACAGCAGCCTTCCTGTCCTTTCCTATCTAGTTAGCTTGGGCCCCATCTTTGCTCAGTCTATCTTTCTGTCTGTGTAAGTGTTTTCATCTTGCTTCACTGTCATTATATGTTGGGGGCTGCCTATTGATTTGGGGTCTGCTCTGGGGCAGTTTAGATTTCCCCTTTCTTTCTTTAGGCCTATTTAATTTTCCGGCTGTGTTCGAGGGGTCTAGGGCATCGTAGGAACCCCCCACGGCTACTGTTAGTTGTTGTGGATAGGATCAGGGGTCTGCAATCCGATAGTTGCCAACCTCTCTGGTTTTCTGGACTTAGCTAGCATTGCTGTTTTTGCCTCCTACGGTGACTCAATCATAACAGAATCACCCGCCATTCCGCAGATCCTAGGGTACTCAATAGCAGGAAAGAATTGTGTTTAAAAAAAAAAAAAGTGTGTGTATATTCTTTCCTCTATATCTCTGAGGCCGTAGGGGGAATTTTTTTTTTCTCTCAATGGAGATAAAGCAATTGTCTGATCGTGTGGAGCAGCTCGCTGCGGAAGTGCGGGGAATTTCCGCCTACCTTGCTCGTTCGCATGCTGTTGAACCAAAAATCCCTACACCTGATGTATTTTTTGGGGATCGATCTAAATTTTTGAGTTTCAAAAATAATTGTAAATTATTTTTTGCCTTGAAGCCTAACTCGTCAGGGAGCTCCGCGCAGCAGGTTAAAATTGTCATCTCTTTGCTGCGTGGCGATCCCCAGGATTGGGCATTTTCTTTGAAACCAGATGATCCTATTCTGACTAATGTGAACACATTCTTTCAAGCTTTGGGGTTGTTGTATGACAAACCTAATGCTATTGATCAGGCTGAAAAGACCCTGTTGGCATTGAACCAGGGTCGAGATTCTGCAGAGTTGTACTGTCAAAAGTTCCGAAAGTGGGCGGTCCTTACTACCTGGAATGATAATGCCTTGGCTGCTCTCTTTCGGAAGGGTTTGTCAGAAGCCGTAAAAGATACTATGGTGGGATTTCCTGTTCCCTCTGGTCTGGACGATTCTATGTCATTAGCCATTCAGGTTGATCGGCGTTTACGTGAACGCAGGATTGCACAAGAGGTGTTGCCACCGGTTGAACAGACGTCTGAATGTCATGGTCACGTGTGTCAGGACGCAGATGTTTCCGCAAGGCGAACCCATGTGACACACGTGACCCTGGATACACCGCCTCCAGTGGGGCGAATTTAAATAATAAAACGTGCAGGTGGATACGCCGCCTCCACCTGGCGAATTTAGGTATTACACGTTATACAATAAATCAAATGATAAAGGGGGAACCTGGGAAACTTTAACAATGGTGGGCCCTGCGATAGGGAATGGGGACATGGAGACCTCCTAAGCTCCCCTGAGCCAGTGTCCCTGCACTCCTTACATTCCCTAAACAGGCTCCGCACCTGTCGCCGCACGCGTACCTTAACGCCCTTGCTCACCCTGACCCTAAACCCTCACTAGGGAATGGGTCGGTGCGGAGACTAATCCCACCACTGCACTAATAACACACATGAGGAAAGAGACAATACAGGGGAAACACCACTTAGCTTTGCTCTGTTGCGTGCGCTCCTAGCAACAGAGCCCACCACCTGCGTGCGTCTTCTCCTCCACCCGGATCCATCACCATAACAGGACCCTTCACCTTAGTGCAGCCTTGGAGCAGAGTCCAACACCAGTTGCAGCTGCTTAGTACCAGAGTCCCAAGGAAGTGTTCAGCTTCTGCCATGAAGTCAAGCATGCTTGAGTCCAGTTCAGCGGCCAAGTCCCACATGGTGAGTGCCACTCTCCCTAGTATCCACTCCACCAGACCATGCAGACACTTCCCGCTGACTCCATCACTGCGACCCCACCACGCCATGCCAGCCCTTCGTCCAGACACCATAGCTGCAACACGTCCCCCCTGGCTAAGCTGCGCAGGACTCCTCACCAGCTCCATCCTTCCTCCAGGCTCTCCAAAAACAGAGTGAACACAAACTCACAATATCACAGGCAGTGATTGCACACCTCTAGCACACATTTATAGGGTGTCACACCTGATACCTAATTAAGTGCACAAAAACCCAAAGTTCAATACCACAACCACCACCGGGGACAGTCAAAACACCTTTGAACTTAACCAAAGTAAAAAAAGTTCACTTTGTGCTTTTAATACCGCCAGATCCAACACTGGATCATGACAGTACCCCCTCCTTAATGAGGGGCCTCTGGACCCTCAAGACCACCCCTCATTAGGGAAACACCTACAGCGGGGACACCCAGATCCTGAGTTCACCCCACCATTACCTGACACTTCAGGTTCATGACAAACACCGCTGGTATTGGCAATACATGTTCATTTTGGAGGCACCACTCATCTCCACAGCGCCGACCTGGGGAACGAGATTATGTATGTGTATGTATGCTAAGAGCTGATCAGACTCCACAACACATTTCCAAGATGTTTTTTGGTGGCACCCATACATGCTCGTTCACACACAGGTCCGGACCTGCACGTTTATTGCACACATACATTTGTCATAACTTGGTGAACTCACTCTGGACTTGACAACAGAGGCGTCCCCCTGTGTCACCACACTCACACCCCCACTATTCACCAAGGGACACACCCTCCAACCCTTTCACCATGAGGACTGCGCCTCCTAGGGTTGGTTAATGGCGAGGGTAGAGATTTGTCCCTACTCCCCCGCAGCACACCTGCTGCACACACCAGGAGGAGAAGGGGACCGGGAAATGGAGGAAATATACTCTCGCTGGTCGCCTCCACGCGACCAGGAGGGCGGCTTCTTCGATGGCATAGAAGATATGGCGTAAACCCCGCGGACTATCACACCAGTCAGCTCACCACAGGGGCGTACCCCTTCACCTCGGGGAATACCAGGCAGCTCCGTGGGGCACCATTCCTCCCACCTGCCTGGGTGCGCCCGCATGCATGAACCAGTCCCGCTCCCCAGCAGCGACTCTAGCGGGTTTTAGTACCATAGCCGCAGGAATATGGAGGAAAATATATATACTCGTTGGTCGCCTCCACACGACCAGGAGGGGCGGCATCGAAGATTTGGCATGAGCCCCGCGGACTATTCACCAATCTGCTCACTACAGGGACGTACCCCTTCACCTCGGGGAATACCAGGCAGCTCCGTGGGGCACCATTCCTCCCACCTGCCTGGGTGCGTCCCCTGTAAGAGCAAGTCCCGCTCCCCAGCAGCGACTACACACCTAGTCTGCTCACCACAGGGATGTACCCCTTCACCTCGGGGAATACCAGGCAGCTCCGTGGGGCACCATTCCTCCCACCTGCCTGGGTACCTCCCCGTGCATGAGCAAGTCCCGCTCCCCAGCAGCGACTCTAGGGGCTTTTGCCAGACCGCAGCCGCCATTTTTGATTTCCTGGTTACCTGAGCAGAGGCCCCAGACCGTGATAACTGCTGCTGCAGCGGCTCTAAACACCTTGCCGCTCCCCACTCACCTCAGTGAGGCCCGGCAGCAATAACTCAGCGGTCTCCACATGGCCAAAGCGCACCAGAAAAAAAAACTGTATGGCCTGTGATAATGTCATGGTCATGTGTGTCAGGACGCAGATGTTTCCGCAAGGCGAACCCATGTGACACACGTGACCCTGGATACACCGCCTCCAGTGGGGCGAATTTAAATAATAAAACGTGCAGGTGGATACGCCGTCTCCACCTGGCGAATTTAGGTATTACACGTTATACAATAAATCAAATGATAAAGGGGGAACCTGGGAAACTTTAACAATGGTGGGCCCTACGATAGGGAATGGGGACATGGAGACCTCCTAAGCTCCCCTGAGCCAGTGTCCCTGCACTCCTTACATTCCCTAAACAGGCCCCGCACCTGTCGCCGCACGCGTACCTTAACGCCCTTGCTCACCCTGACCCTAAACCCTCACTAGGGAATGGGTCGGTGCGGAGACTAATCCCACCACTGCACTAATAACACACATGAGGAAAGAGACAATACAGGGGAAACACCACTTAGCTTTGCTCTGTTGCGTGCGCTCCTAGCAACAGAGCCCACCACCTGCGTGCGTCTTCTCCTCCACCCGGATCCATCACCATAACAGGACCCTTCACCTTAGTGCAGCCTTGGAGCAGAGTCCAACACCAGTTGCAGCTGCTTAGTACCAGAGTCCCAAGGAAGTGTTCAGCTTCTGCCACGAAGTCAAGCATGCTTGAGTCCAGCTCAGCGGCCAAGTCCCACATGGTGAGTGCCACTCTCCCTAGTAGCCACTCCACCAGACCATGCAGACACTTCCCGCTGACTCCATCAATGCGACCCCACCACGCCATGCCAGCCCTTCGTCCAGACACCATAGCTGCAACACGTCCCCCCTGGCTAAGCTGCGCAGGACTCCTCACCAGCTCCATCCTTCCTCCAGACTCTCCAAAAACAGAGTGAACACAAACTCACAATATCACAGGCAGTGATTGCACACCTCTAGCACACCTTTATAGGGTGTCACACCTGATACCTAATTAAGTGCACAAAAACCCAAAGTGCAATACCACAACCACCACCGGGGACAGTCAAAACACCTTTGAACTTAACCAAAGTAAAAAAAGTTCACTTTGTGCTTTTAATACCGCCAGATCCAACACTGGATCATGACACTGAACCTATGCAATGTGATAGAGTTTTGTCTAAGGTGCAACGTCAGGAGTTCAGAAGGCGTAATAAGCTGTGTATTTTCTGTGGAGATGCCTCGCATATTATTTCTGTTTGTCCTAAATGAGAGAAACGCTTTGCACACACGTTTTCTGTTGGTGGTGTTCAACCTAAGTTTCTTCTGGCAATTACTCTGATCTGCTCCCTGTCCACATTTTCCGCCAAGGCTTTTGTGGATTTGGGAGCAGCGCTAAACCTAATGGACTTGGATTTTGCTAAACGTTGTGGATTTCCGATGACACCTATGCAGACGCCTATCTCTTTGAGGGGGATTGATGCTACTCCTTTGGCTAAAAATAAACCTCAGTTTTGGACCCAGGTGGTCATGCGGGTCGCCCCAGATCATCAAGAAAATTGCAGATTTTTGGTGTTGCATGGTCTGCATGATGCCATTGTTCTGGGGTTTCCCTGGTTGCAAATTCATAATCCAGTTTTGGATTGGAAATCTGTGTCTGTGGTGAGTTGGGGTTGTCGGTGTGCCTTTAGTGAGGCTCCGTTTTTTTCCACCTCTCCTCAGTCGCATGATGTTCCTGACTATTTGGTGGACTTTTATGATGTATTTAGTGAGAATGAGTCTGCGTCCTTGCCTCCTCATAGGAGTTATGAATGTGCAATTGAACTAAGCCCGGGGTGTAAATTTCCCAAGGGTCGGCTCTTCAATTTATCTGTACCCGAGCATGAGGCTATGCGGTCCTATATTAAGGAGGCGTTGGAGAAGGGTCATATTAGACCATCCTCTTCACCCTTAGGTGCCGGGTTTTTTTTGTGGCCAAAAAGGATGGTTCTTTAAGGCCTTGTATTGATTATCGTGCCCTCAATAAAATTACTATTAAATATCAGTATCCGTTACCCCTGATTTCGGATCTATTCTCTAGAGTTAGAGGTGCTTGCAGGTTTACCAAGCTTGACCTCAGGGGGGCGTATAATCTTATCCGCATTAAGCAGGGGGACGAATGGAAGATGGCGTTTAATACTCCGGAGGGACATTTTGAGTACCTGGTGATGCCTTTTGGGCTCACTAATGCCCCTTCTGTCTTCCAGTGCTTCATGAACGATATTTTCCAAGACTTTGTCGATAGATTTTTGATTATCTATCTGGATGATATTTTGATCTTCTCCAAGGATTGGGATTCCCATGTGGAACATATTCGGACTGTGTTCCGGATCTCGAGGGAGAATTCCCTGTATGTCAAAGGATCGAAATGCCTTTTTGGAGTACAGAGGATTTCATTTTTGGGATTTATTTTGTCTCCATCAACTATTGAAATGGACCCGGCCAAGGTACAGGCCATTTATGATTGGGTTCAGCCCACTTATTTGAAGGCCCTCCAGAAGTTTTTGGGTTTTGCTAATTTTTATCGGAAATTTATAGCAAAATTTTCTAGTATTGCCAAGCCATTGACTGATTTGACTAAGAAGGGTGCTGATGTGTTGAATTGGTCTCCGGAGGCGGTTGCTTCCTTTCAGGAGCTGAAGCGAAGATTTACCTCCGCCCCGGTTTTGCGGCAACCTGATGTCTCACTCCCGTTCCAGGTAGAGGTGGATGCTTCTAAGATTGGTGCAGGAGCTGTTTTGTCCCAAAAGGATCCTGTAACATCTAAAATGAATCCCTGTGCTTTCTTTTCCTGAAAGTTCTCTCCATCTGAACGTAACTATGATGTGGGGAATCGGGAACTGTTGGCCATGAAATGGGCATTTGAGGAGTGGAGACATTGGTTGGAGGGAGCTAAACATCAAGTTGTGGTCCTCACTGACCACAAGAATTTGATTTACCTAGAGTCGGCTAAACGCTTGAACCCTAGACAGGCTAGGTGGGCCTTGTTTTTTACACGTTTTGATTTTGTGGTCTCTTTTCTTCCTGGAACTAAGAATGTCAAGGCAGACGCCCTCTCTAGGAGTTTCTTTGCTGATTCTCCTGTGGTGACCAAGCCTGCTACCATCTTAGGCGAAGGGGTAGTTCTTTCTGCCATCTCGCCCGATTTGAGACTTGCTCTGCAAGAGTTCCAGGAGGACAAACCTGAGCGTTGTCCCAGTGGAAAGTTGTATGTTCCTGACCAATGGAAGAAGAGAGTGATGTCTGAAGTTCATTGCTCTGCATTGGCTGGTCATCCAGGTATTTTTGGTACTAGAGATCTGGTGAGTCGCTCTTTTTGGTGGCCCACCTTGTCTCATGATGTCAGGAATTTTGTGCAGTCCTGTGGGACTTGCTCCCGGTCTAAATCTTGCTCTCGCTCTAGTGGGTTGTTGATGCCTTTGCCGGTCCCCAGGAAGCCATGGACCCATATTTCAATGGATTTCATCTCTGATATGCCGGTCTCTCAAAGAATGACTGTTATTTGGGTGATTTGTGATAGGTTCTCTAAGATGGTTCATCTTGTACCACTCCCTAAGTTGCCATCTTCCTCTGAGTTGGTGCCCCTGTTTTTGCAACAGGTGGTTCGCTTACACGGGATTCCTGAGAACATTGTATCTGACAGAGGAGTTCAGTTTGTGTCTAGATTTTGGAGGACTTTCTGTTCCAAGCTGGGAATTCAGTTGTCCTTCTCCTCTGCTTTTCACCCTCAGACCAATGGGCAGACAGAGAGAACAAACCAGACCTTGGAGTCGTATTTGAGATGTTTTATTTCCGCTGATCAGGATGATTGGGTTTCATTTTTGCCCTTGGCCAAATTTGCTTTAAATAATAGAGCTAGTTCTGCCACTTTGATGTCACCTTTTTTTTGTAACTTTGGGTTTCATCCTCGATTTTCTTCAGGGCAGGTGGAGCCTTCTGCCTGCCCAGGTGATGACACTGTGGTGGAGAGAATGCACCAGATCTGGGACCAAGTGGTGGATAAGTTATCTCTCTCCCAGGAAAAGGCCCAGCGATTTTCCAATCGACATAGGACCATTGGTCCCCAGTTTAAGATTGGTGATATGGTGTGGTTATCATCAAAAAATATTGCTATGAAGGTGGCTTCTCCTAAGTTTAAGCCTAGATTTATTGGACCTTACAAGATTTTGGAGATTATTAATCCGGTCTCTTTTCGGTTGGCTCTTCCTGTCACATTTAAAATCCATAATGTGTTCCATAAGTCCTTGTTGAAGAGGTTTGTTGAACCAGTTGTTCCTGGGGTGGCACCTCCAGACCCTGTATTGGTTGAAGGTAACATGGAATATGAGGTAGAGAAAATACTGGATTCCCGTCTGGCTAGACGGAGACTCCAGTATTTGGTTAAGTGGAAGGGTTATGGTCAGGAGGATAATTCCTGGGTCTCTGCCTCTGATATTCATGCCAAAAGATTGGTGCGTGCCTTTCATCGGGCTCACCCTGATCGCCCTGGTGGCGTGGTTGAGGGTTCGGTGACCCCTCCTCAAGGGGGAGGTACTGTTGTGAGTTCATTTTCCCCTTCGTCACTGAGGTCTGGTGAACTCCCTATTCTGGTAAAGGAAGGTAATGAGCCTGATTATCAGGCACCTGAGCCTAATGAGGATGACTGGCTGAGTGGAGTCACGGACTGGATATAAGGCTGCTGACGCCCTTCTGCCCTGCGGGTGATTTCTCTGTGGACTTCTAGGACACCAGTCTGATTCCTGCTCCTCTAAAGCTAAGTTTTCTGCTTTGCCTGTTAGCATTTGTGTTTTGTTTTTGTTTTCCTTGCTTTTCTGGATTCTGCCATTCCCTGCTGGGGTGAGCTGAATCTCCTTTTGCCGGTTGCTCTGTCTTCAGAATATTCCTGAGTACTGACATAGCTTTTTTGAAGCCTAGCGTCTTCAGGGCCTTTTTCACTGTCAGTCTGTTGGCTCTTATTTTCATAGGGTTTTTCACGGATTGCAGACAGCAGCCTTCCTGTCCTTTCCTATCTAGTTAGCTTGGGCCCCATCTTTGCTCAGTCTATCTTTCTGTCTGTGTAAGTGTTTTCATCTTGCTTCACCGTCATTATATGTTGGGGGCTGCCTATTGATTTGGGGTCTGCTCTGGGGCAGTTTAGATTTCCCCTTTCTTTCTTTAGGCCTATTTAATTTTCCGGCTGTGTTCGAGGGGTCTAGGGCATCGTAGGAACCCCCCACGGCTACTGTTAGTTGTTGTGGATAGGATCAGGGGTCTGCAATCCGATAGTTGCCAACCTCTCTGGTTTTCTGGACTTAGCTAGCATTGCTGTTTTTGCCTCCTACGGTGACTCAATCATAACACTCGGTGACCCATTCATAACACCAGGCCCTGGGTTGCGCTGGCTTACCGGTTACCGCTCCACTGGCTGGACGATCGGGGGATGCCGGGACCGCTGGCCTCTTCCTGTGCGGCCCGCCCCTCTGGTTTCCCGCACTCACCAAGCAGCGGGATAATGGCAGCGATGGCGCCGACAGTCTGTGGCACACAGGACCCGGGGACACCGGGCTCTGTTATCCTGTTTGTGACGTCAAAATGGGTCGCCCTCCCAGGGCTGTGGGGTACTCGGTACTGGGCCGGTCCCTCAGAGGGGAAGATCACAGCAGCGGTGACCCGGTCCATGGCCCTGGGCGCCCATGTAAAAGGGATGAAGTGATGGAATAAAGTTTATAAGTGGATGATTCGTAACGCCACCTGTGGTGTTCGGCAATGAAGGTGTTAAGCCGACGCTGCAGACAGATCCTCTGGGACAGATGGTGTGGTGCAGCAATGATGGTGTAGCCCTCCACAGGCAGGGCTGTAGTCCCAGGGCAGAGTAGATGAAGAGGATAGGTGTTGAGAAAGAGGGTGTAGTGTTTGGCACAGAGATGTAACAGTGCTGACGAGGTTGCAGGAAGAAGGCAAGGACACAACAAGGTGCACTTTCTTTACCTTTACTTTGCTTGGCAAATGCAGTCCAGGGTCCAGATTACAGATGGCATAGGAGCTGGCTAGTCAGGAAGCAACTTAGGAGTCTCTCTAGGCAGATGGGTTGTGTAGTCTCCTTCCTAGCGCTTAGTTTTAGGTACTTGCAGTACTGTGTTACACTGAAGTACCACTTGCTTATCCTCTTTAGAACTCCCTCATATGGCAGACAGCTGTAGCCTTTCTCTTCTGGCTCACACGTCGCTGTTGTGCCTCCAAGTCTTATGTGGGAATCGAGCATTTACAGCTTCCTATTCCTCCGGTTTCTGTTGCAGGACCATCAGTGTCCGTACAGCCTTGAAGACTGGGCTCCAGATCATGCGCTATAGCTGGGAATCATAGAATCATAGAATCATAGAATCGTAGAGTTGGAAGGGACCTCCTGGGCCATCTGGTCCAACCCCCTGCTCAAAGCAGGATTCGCTAAATCATCCCAGTCAGATGTCTGTCCAGCCTCTGTTTGAAGACTTCCATTGAAGGAGAACTCACCACTTCTCGTGGCAGCCTGTTCCACTCATTGATCACTCTAACTGTCAAAAAGTTTTTTCTAATATCTAATCTGTGTCTCCTCCCATTCAGTTTCATCCCATTGCTTCTAGTCTTTCCTTGTGCAAATGAGAATAAAGTTGATCCTTCTACAATGTGACAGCCCTTTAGATATTTGTAGACAGCAATTAAGTCTCCTCTCAGTCTTCTCTTTTGCAAACTAAACATTCCCAAATCCTGCAACCTTTCCTCATAAGACAGGGTTTGCAGACCGGTCACCATTCTGGTCGCTCTTTTCTGAACTTGCTCCAGTTTGTTGATGTCTTTTTTAAAATGTGGTGCCCAAAACTGGACACAATATTCCAGATGAGGTCTGACCAAAGAGGAGTAGAGGGAAATAATGACTTCACGTGATCTAGACTGTATGCTTCTGTTAATACATCCTAGAACTGCATTTGCCTTTTTTGCTGCTGCATCACACTGTTGACTCATATTCAGTCTGTGATCTATTAGTATACCCAAGTCTTTTTCACATGTGCTGTCACTTAGCCCTATTCCTCCCATTCTATATATGCTTTTTTCATTTTTATTGCCCAGATGTAGTACTTTGCATTTCTCCCTGTTAAAAACCATTCTGTTAGTTACTGCCCACTTCTCCAGTTTATTTAAATCTTTTTGAATCCTCTCTCTCTCTTCTCTAGTATTAGCTATCCCTCCTAGCTTTGTGTCATCAGCAAATTTAATCAGTTTACCCTCAATTCCTTCATCTAAATCGTTGATAAAGATGTTGAACAATACAGGGCCCAGGACAGAGCCCTGTGGTACCCCACTTGAGACATTCTTCCAACTGGATGTGCAGCCATTTACGACCACTCTTTGGGTCCGATCACTAAGCCAGCTATGAATCCACCTAACAGTTGCCTTGTCCATTCCATACTTAGTCATTTTTTCAATAAGGATTGTATGAGAGACTTTGTCAAATGCTTTGCTGAAGTCAAGATATACTATATCTATAGCATTTCCTTGATCCACCCAATCAGTGATACCGTCATAGAAGGAAATTAAGTTAGTCTGACATGACTTATTAGTTACAAACCCATGCTGACTCTGTTTGATCACTTCATTCTTATCCAGGTATTGACTTACATGTTGTTTAATAATTTGTTCAAAGATCTTTCCTGGTATAGAAGTCAGACTCACTGGCCTATAGTTGCCTGGGTCCACCTTCTTCCCCTTTTTGAAGATAGGAACAACATTTGCTCTTCTCCAGTCTTCTGGCACTTCTCCTGTTCTCCAAGAATTTTCAAAGATTATGGAGAGTGGTTCAGAAATTTCTTCTGCTATCTCCTTCAGTACTCTGGGGTGTAATTCATCTGGACCTGGAGACTTGAATTCATTTAGGTTAGCTAAGTGTTTCCTCACTATCTTTCTGTTTATAGATATCCTGGATTCTTCTATTCCCTTAATAGGACAGTGAATAACAGTTGGTGTTACATTTCCTTTCTGAGAGAAAACAGATGCAAAATAGGAATTTAAAAGTTCAGCCTTCTCAACATCCTGTCTTACCATTTCATCATTTTCATCCTGTAAAAATCCTATAGCATCTTTGACTTTTCTTTTACTTTTGACATATCCCCAAAATCCTTTATTATTGCTTTTGACATCTCTTGCAAGCCTCAATTCATTTTCAGCTTTAGATAATCTGATTTGTGCCCTGCAGATTCTGCAGACAGCATTATATTCTTCTTTAGATATGCCTCCCTCTTTCCATTTTATAAACATTTTTTTCTTCCTTTTTAGCATGTGCTTAAGTTCTGTGTTCACCCATCCTGGTTTCCTTAAATGCTTCCTATTCTTCCCTCTTTTCGGAATTGTTAACAACTGTGCTTTGAGAATTTCATTTTTCAAGATTTCCCATCCTTCCTGGACATTTTTGTCTTTAAGGATATCCAGCCATTGGATCCCTCCAATTATCTTTCTGAATCCCTTAAAATCTGCCTTTCTGAAATCTAACCTTGACGTCTGAGTCTTCACAGGTCTTCCGCCTCTAGTTATCCAAAATTCTAAAATAGCATGGTCGCTACCTCCTAGGGTCCCAGCCACTTTTACCTCCTCAACCATTTCCTCCCTGTTTGTAAGGATTAGATCCAAGGTAGCAGTTCCCCTTGTTTTCTCCCCTACCTTTTGGAAGATAAAGTTGTCAGCAAGAGAGGATAAGAATTTCCTTGACCTGATAGTTTTGCCTGAGAGAGATTCCCAACAAATGTCTGGATAGTTGAAATCTCCCATGACAACTATGTCATATTTTTTGGAGAACTTGGCCATTTGATGCATAAAGAGTTCATCCATATCTTCAGCTTGCACAGGCGGCCTGTAGTAAATGCCTACAATGGTGTCCTTTCCATTGTTCTGTCCTTGTATTCTTACCCAAACAGTTTCCACAGAACTCCCAGACTCTGAAGCTTCAATCTCTGTGCAGATATATGCGTTTCTAACATACAATGCAACACCCCCTCCTCGTTTATCAAGTCTGTTTCTTGCAAATAAGTTGTATCCTTCTAGTCTTGTATTCCAATCATGTGTATCGTCCCACCAAGTTTCAGTGATTCCAATGACATCATATTTCTTTTCCTGTGTTAGTAGTTCCAATTCTCCTTGTTTGTTGCCCATGCTTTGTGCATTAGTATAGAAACATTTTAGTTTGTGATTGGTTTCTCTTTCTCCAATATTGTTATTAATTAGATTCTTTCGTCTTTGTTCTTCCTTTCCACTTCTATTAGCAGAGTTCTCAATATCATTTGTCAGGTGTATGGCTTTTTCTGGTCTTTTGCTTCCCTTCCCATGTTGTTCTAGTTTAAAGCTCTCCTTACAAGTGTAGCAAGGCGACTTCCAAATACATGCTTTCCAGTCTTCGTAAGGTGCACCCCATCTCTAGCAAGTAGTCCATCGTATAAGTAGTTCACTCCGTGATCCAGAAATCCAAATCGTTGCTGACTGCACCATCGACGTAGCCAGTTGTTCACCTGCAGAATCTTATTCCACCTCCTTGTTCCATGGCCATCCACTGGGAGGATGGAAGAGAAGACCACCTGCGCTCCCAGTTCTTTCACTTTCTTGCCTAAGTCTTCAAAGTCTCTGCAGATGGTTTCCAGGTCGTTTCTTGCTGTGTCATTTGTCCCCACATGTAGTAGCAGGAATGGGTAGTCATCTGTAGGTCTGAAGAGTCCTGATATCCTGTCAGACACATCTTTAATTTTTGCACCTGGAAGACAGCACATTTCTCTTGAAGTTATATCCGGTCTGCAGATAGCGGCCTCTGTTCCTCTCAACAGGGAATCCCCCATGACCACCACTCTCCGTTTCTTCTTCACAACATTTTTCTTTCTCCATCCAGGAGGACTCTGAAGGCGTACAAGGTTGCTGTTTGTTGGCAAAGTCTTATCCTGATGTATTTCTTCATCATTTTCCTGCGTGAGAGCCTGGTACTGGTTTCTGAGCAGTATGGGTGCTGACTGCCTCCTGATCCTCCTGCTTCTCTGGGTCACATGTCTCCATTCCTCTGTTTCTTCAGGTGCACTTCGAATTTCTTCTCTTTCTGTAACATGAAGAGATAATTCTGCTCTGTCCAAGAACTCTTCACCTTCCTTAATGATCTTCAACGTAGCCAACCTCTCTTCGAGATTTTGCAACTTTTCCTCCAACAGGGACACAAGCTTGCATTTGTGGCATGTGAAGTTTGGCTTTTCCACTGGTAAGTCTGTGAACATGTAGCAAGAAATGCAGCTCACCAAATGGCTCCTGGCCTCTTCCATCTTGAGATTTCTTAAAAACGATGAAAGATGAGCCAAAATTTGCGCGCCTATCGGCGCGCGGTTTTTCCGATTTCCTCTTTTCAGCTGCAACGGCCAAAACCCAGTGATCGTTGAGCTCGCGGAGACTCTTCACTTATCCCAGAAGGCACTGGGAATATGCAAATGATCTCCTCAAGACTCTTCCCCTGGTTTTCCGATTTCCTCTTTTCAGCTGCAACGGCCAAAACCCAGTGATCGTTGAGCTCGCGGAGACTCTTCACTTATCCCAGAAGGCACTGGGAATATGCAAATGATCTCCTCAAGACTCTTCCCCTGGTTTTCCGATTTCCTCTTTTCAGCTGCAACGGCCAAAACCCAGTGATCGTTGAGCTCGCGGAGACTCTTCACTTATCCCAGAAGGCACTGGGAATATGCAAATGATCTCCTCAAGACTCTTCCCCTGGTTCAGAGTGTGAATGAGTCTGAACTCTCTGCTCAATCTCCCAGCTCTTCTCCTCCACGTCCGCACACGTTGCCCTCCTCACACGAACTCCTCATTTTCCCTTCCTGGCCCCCAGAGAGTAGCTCCTCCCCAATTTTGGTTCAGAGCTCCCTCTGCTGACCTGGAATGGAACTGTGTTGTGTGTTGTGGTTAACTGACAGAGAGACCCTTTATTGCTTCCAAGCATGACATCACACTCCCTACGAGGAAGGTAATGCCACTGTGGCGACCATACTCCTGGGGGCACCACACACACATCTGACAGGCCTCATCCCCAACCACAACAAATGGCATTGATGGGCTTTCACTGTTGAGAAGAGGTCGTGGCAGTGGGAAATTGAAATTGTACACATACAAGCGTTGGCCCATGTCCGAGTTTTTAAATGTCTGCGAGTCTTTACCTCGTCCAAAAGATCCAATGTCCACGGCGACAAATCTACAGTCCGCAGCTGCAATCGCCATGAGCACTACAGAAAAGTATTTTTTATAATTAAAGTACTCGGATCCAGTTACAGACGGTTTTTTAATTCTAATATGGTTTCCATCCCCAGCTCCCAAACAGTTTGGGAAATTACAAATTTCCCAGAATTTTTCTGCATTTTCCTGCCAGATTCAGGGGTGGGTAGGGGGATAATTTCCTCACACAGAGCGTCCCACAAAGCCCTGCAAGGTGTCTGCAATAATCCCAGAAAATGTTGAAATTCCAATCCGGAATTGGAAATGGAGTGATGATAAGCTCTCTTCGGTAGCCAGGAATCTGTAGAACAGAAAAAGGGAAAAAAATTAAGTACATGGCAGAACAATAATATTTATAACAGGCGTTTCTTTTGAAATATTACGTACCTTAGCGTCACCAGCAGACGTTCCTCTGCAGGAATCATTCTACGTAGCTGTGTGTCCTGCCTGCTGATGGCTGCTTGTACACAAAGCAGCAGATCTCGGAAGCTCTCTTGAGACATCCTTGTGTACTCAAAATATTTATCCGGGTTTGAACGGAGCTCACTGAATAAGGAGTGGTAGGTTCCATGGCTCTCTCGGAGTTCAACAATGGGGTGTTGCCCAAAGAGACGACAGCGTCTTATCCGTCTTTCTCTTTTCCTTTCTTGCTCACCACAAGCAAATGCAAAGCAAGCTCTGGGAAGCAAGCACTATCAATCAAAGCAAGGACCCAATTATGCAAATGAGGAGGCATAATTGTGCGCTTAAACCTTCTCATTTGCATATGAATTAAAAGTTTTTATTCTCAAGCACTGTACCAGCAATAGATTCAGTGCTAGTATGGTTGTTATGAGGACTAAGTCCCCTCAGCATTGTACAGTCCATTTAAAATGCTTTGGGTGGGCCCCACCATGTGAATGTGCCTGAGGCAACCGCCCATCTGCCTCCCAGCAGCCTGCGCCTGTCACCTGGTTACCTAAGCTCTATTTCTGTTCAAATATCATAATATATATGTTACTCTAATGATATAGCACCTTGAAAAAGCATTCATACCCCGTGAACATTTCTTTTTTTAACATTACATCCACCACCTTAAATAAATTTTATTTTAGATTTTATACTACCAATACAAAGTAGCAAGTATTTGTGAAGTGTAAAGGAAATAATACATGATTTTCTAAGTATTTTAATATTATAAATATGAAAATTGTGACATGCATTTGTATTCAGCCTCCCAACCCCCCCCCACCCACCGAGTCAATGCTTAGGCTGGAGTCACACACAACGTCAAAAAAAATTGTTCCGATTTTGACGGACCACAATCGCACAAATGTTTCATGAACAGTGATCCATCTGTCATCCGATTTTCATGTGAGAATGCGATTTTATTGCATCTAAGCATCCGTTTGACATCGGTCTGCCATCCGTCTGCCGATATTTTGTCAGAGGCTTGCAAAATGGACATATAATGGAGCCCAATGACAGGTTAAAATAGAAAAGAAAGAATAGATACAGACACATAGAATACATATATACATATACATGTCATTGAGACACACATATATATAGACTTCTACACAGTAGAATAGCCGCTAAATCAATTGCCGGCTTCTGTAAAATCATTCTAAAACCCGACATGAAATGACACATGGTTTACATACAGTAAACCATTTAATTTCATGTATTTTTTTATATGTCTCTGACTAATAATTACATGAGGGTATATGTGCAAAATTTGGGACATGCAGGTGTTAAATTAAGGGGTTAATTCATTGAAAAAAATTGTGTGGGCTCCCGCGGCAATTTCTCACCAATAGAGGTAAAGCCAGTGAGTAGGGCAGATTTTAATAGTCTTGAGAGGGACCATTGTTTTTGGCCCCACCCTGGCTACAAAGATCTGCCCCAGACACCCCAGAAAAGGCGCATCTATAAGATGCACCTTTTCTGGCACTTATCCTCTCTCTTCCCACTCCCGTGTAGCGGTGGGATATGGGGTAATATGAATGGGTTAATGTCACCTTGCTATTGGAAGATGACATTAAGCCGATTCATTATTAACACTAGACTATGAAAGGGTTAAAAAGCACACACAGGCATTAATTAAAAATTATTTTAATGAAATAAAGATGTTATGGAAATATATATGTATTTCATATAGATCTCACTTGCCTGCTATAGGCTATACACTCATGTACTCTGCTATAGGCTATATACTGCTATATACTCAGATATACTGCACACAGATGCATATTCACAGTTAGAACCTTGTAAAATGACCTACTGCCCCCCCATGAGAGAGTCTGGGGAGCAGATGGTATCTTATGATAGCATTGTCTTGTGATATTTGTCCCAGACATAGAAAGAGGAAGTTTAGGCCAGATGTGCCAGCCGATACCAGAACATGCTGACACTGTAGAAACAATAGGCTGTAAATTATATATTGCTAGAATCAGCTTTTTGGTAAACTCTTCCATATATGTTCATGTATTCAAACTGACCAATTACACTAGAAGGTCAGCCTTTATGTTAATGAGTAGCCACTCCTTTTCTGTACAACTGATAAAACCAAGTATATTCAATAAAACTTGCAGAGTTTTGCTGGGAGGTATTGCTGCCACCCAAGTCTGGCGTCTTTCCTTCTTTGAGCGCTCAGTAAGACTCTGTCTAATTTGGGCAAGCCACAGTACGCACAGGGGTAAATTTACCCAACTATAAATTTCCATATCAATTTGGCGCCCAACGTGGGGCTTTGGACGAAACACACGGGGACCCAGCTGACCGGAAGGACGGGGGTGCCGTTACGGGCCTGGCACACGGGGCAGAGGCTGCAGCTCCATAAGTAAGGTAAGAAAATTCTGTCATCTTGCCTGAATGTCCCGTGTCCAGCCCGGGTCCGTACCCCTAGCCGGTCAGGTGTGGTCACCACCGTATCCCAGGTAAAGTGTAAAAAGTCCACCCTTATCCAAACCCTGGGATAAGCTAAGTGTCTACTGTGGTTCTGTGTGTCTCAGATCCGGTTGTGAGAGGTGGTGGAAAAATTGTGACCGAATTGTGCTTGTAGTTGCTAGGGGACCGATAAAAGACACTGAGTCTCTCTGACTAAGTCAAATCACGTCCCCGCACCACGCGGAGGTTTTGACTTAGACGGGATATCACAGGTGGTTTCCTCTAGAAAAGCTGTCACGGTCCCCACACACATACACGGAGGTGTCAGCTTCAAGGAGGTATCACAGGTGAATCCCTCGGCTGTCGCACGTCCCCGCACCACGCGGAGGTTGGCAGACTGGAGAGATATCACTGGCTAATCATTGGAGAGGTTATCACGGTTCTCGGGTGCACACGGAGGGGTGATAATCTAGTGGGATATCACGGCTCCCGTCTCCCAGCAGACGGAGGGTGATACGTCCCGGCGTCAACCAAAACGCCACAGGTGATTGGCATTGACAGTTATCGGTTACCAGCAGCTGTTTCATATACGCGTCACAAAACAAGGGCTTTTGATCTCTCTCCCTGGACGTCTATATGTGAATTTATTGCAGGTTTTCGCAGAGATCTGAGGAGAAAGAGTTTTGCCTTTCATTATTGTATACTTCCTCTTTTGCCATATTGTTACATTTTTGTTTTACACTCTGCTGTTTGCATAAGTTTATCTTGCATTTTTTTTTGGTAGTGGTCTTTGCCTGCGGGGGTTAGAAGGTTTGGGAAAGCTGGGTGAGTCTGTGGGCACTTCACCCATCACCCCTCCCTCCCATTACATTGTTCTTAGGTTTTGCACAGACGCAGGCAGAGAAAGAGGAAGTTGAATGCCTGTATTCTGAATTGAGATTACTTTTTTAATTTTTATTTTTGTTTTTGCAAACGTTTTACCAAAGTTTAACAACTTTTGTGTTTTTTCTTTCTTCTTTTTTTTCCCTCCATTTTTTTCCATATATTTGGTTTTTGTTTTTTTCTGAGTGGATTCTTTTATATACGTTTTGATCCTATCAACTTTTTGGTTTATTATCATTTTTCTCATTTTTTCCTTTTTTCCATTCTAATCTCTTTTAATTTTTCTTCCAAGTTTTTCTTCCACGGTTTTTGTGACAGTTTTAGTTTTCACTTCTTTCTTTCAGTTTTGTTATAAAGAGAATTTTTACCTGCGTTGGGTTATTCACTAAATATTCCTGTTTGTTCTCTTCTAAGCAGGGCAAAAGGGATTGCAAAGTGTTTAAAGTGTTAATCACCTTTTTCAGTTTCAAAACAGACATAATACGTGTTTTTTTTTTCCTTAAGCTGACATGATGTATTGAAAGAAAAGGGAAGTAGCTAGTAATTGCAGTCTGCACTTCTTAAAGTGACAGAGCATTTAACGCCACAGACGTTGATAGCAGATAGTGTGAACAAGAAAGGATTGTTTTTTTTTTCTTTTTTTTACGTGTAGGGAAAGTGTTTCCAGTGGCATACCAATCTGAGCTGGCTGAGAAGGACTACAAGTCCAAAAATGCCCTCTGCAACGGACAATAAGGGGAAGCCTTCGGCTCCCCCTCCCATCTCCACTCTTCCCTCAATCTCAGCTATTCTCACAACCTCCTCCCCACTTTCATCTATCTCTCTCCTATCTCTCATCCCCCTCCTCTTTCCTCTCCCTCCTCTTTGTCTTCGCCATCCCCTCCTCTTCAGTCTCCTCCCCACTCTCCTTCACTATCTCTCACTTCTCCTCCTATTCCAAACCTCTCCTCCACCCTTCCCCTTTTCCTTTTTCTCACCCATCTCTCAGTTCATCGTCACCTGCTGGCCTAGTGCCAGATCCAGACAATGAAGTGTCCCTAGTTCAACAGGGGACTCTCTCTAAAGAAACAGTTATGACACCGGGAGTAGAAAGTGAATCACTCCCCACACATGACAACGCAGGTGCCCTCCCGATACAACAGATAGCAGAAGGGAGGTGTGGGCCGTCAGACACTGCACTTGCTGAGACTGGAGATCCTATGTGCCAAACAGAGCTGCAGTCTCAGAAGGGGGGAGTGCTATATACAGACAGAAAGACAATCACACAATGGTACAGTTCCTCCTCTGATGAAAATGAAGGAGAGACAGACATGCTACCTAGAGCAAGGAGGAACTCACCGACACCAAGTAGGCAGGGGCAGATAGAGCCAGAACTCTTACACTATGTGCCTTTCACCCCTAGTCAGGTGTTCAGTATTCTAAAAAACCTGCCAGACCCAGATATGGACCCCATGCCATTTTACCGAAGAATGCAGCAGAGCCAGCAGACATATGCTGCAACCTGGAGTGATCTCTGGTCCATAATGGAGATTAAAGCAGGTGAAACACTCTGGCCAATCATGAAGGAACACTTCAAGCTTCCATCAGAATTAGATGTGCATTCCTGGGAATCGGGATTAAAGCTAATTGAACAGCTTAGAGAATGGGCCAACGCCAGACAAGCCCTCAGCCTGCATAACATGAGCCAAGCCGAGACAGAGTCTGTAGACGAGTTTCATGGCAGAGTGAGGCAAGTATTCCAAATTTTAGGCTTCACTATTCATGATCAGATACACGGACAGATGTTGGCACAGGCCTTTGTGCATGGACTAAGAGAACCAATCAAGAAACTACTGATAGTGGCCAGACCTGAGTACAGGACAATAGCAGTAGATGTCCTGCTTACAGTAGCCAGAAGAATTGAGTCCCTCCCAGGAGTACGGAGGACAGGCCCTCCCGTGATGGCCACTGATGTGGAGGAGCAACTATCACACAGAGTTAGGAGAGCTGGCAGGTGTTTCAACTGTGGCAACTTTGGCCATTTCCGGAACCAGTGCACAGCACCCCGGCTACCGAGGTCATCCCGCAGAGGAGTAGGCCAAGAAAGAAACACAGAAGACAATGTAGAACCCTGTCCATAGGACAGAGGCAAGCCAGGTCCGCCAGACGTCACGCCCCTGACATGTGAAACCCCATCAGCGGACCTAATACCTCAAATCACTGGGGGCTGTCATATCCTTCCTTGTTCCCCAGCTTGCAAGCCCCTGAGCATGTGGACACAGCCAGGACACTCCATCCTGTTCCAGTTTACAGTGGAGACCTGCCCACCCCACCTGATGAGCGCATACCTACTGCAGGAACTGAAGGTGACCAAAGTGTCCCATGAAGATGTGACCTTGACCTCTTCCCCACCTCAGACCCAAGAAGAATCAATCATGCTGGTGGCCCTACAAGAGCCAAGTCTACAACCCCGGACGCTCCGAAGGCCCAGCATCCGTAGCTCTTCACCCAGAGCTAAACTGCCTCTAACCAGCTGGAGGTCTAAGTGGAACTGCTGTTCAAGAAACGGCCTAAGAACTTTGGCATGGGCCAAGAAAACTCTCAACCCAGAGGGACCACACCCGCTTCGTGAAATGGCTGCACCGCTTCCGGCTCCAGCGCCAGAGGATCATCTTGGACAAGGTTCTGAAGGTGCTCCCCGAAGTTAATCCAGGCCCTGGACCAGAAGACAGCCACTCAGCTCCTCAAATTGGTTAACAAGATGCTGACCAGAAATCAAGCTGGGTGAAAGGAACTGCTGCTGGCTGGTAAAGAAGATGCCCCAGCAAAAAGACCCCCTGTGAGAGCAAGGAAGCTCAGCTGAACGTCACCTCTGATGAAAAGTAAGGACCCCAGCAAACGGTTTGGTTACCTGCCAGCCCTGTGCCAGAAGATGGGAGTCACTCACGGCACTGTGAAGAGCAAGGCCAGATTGAGCCGCCTCACCCACGGGAATCATCATGCGGTCCCAGCTTCTCTCGATCAAAAGGAAGACTGTGAAAGGAGAACCAGATCAGATTGAATGGAGGATAACCTGAGGACGGTGAGCAAAGCAACCGTGTTTGAAACCCCAGTTGTGCCAGATCTGCACACCCTGCTGACAAACGTGTCAGTCACAGCAACGGTGCTCACGGCAATGGTTCAGCCTGTAGCTCAGCGGTTACTTCCCGAAGATTCCCTCAATGTTCCCCCTCACCTGGATGACCAGCTCCTGAAAATGCACAAGGGGGGGTGCGGAACAAATGGACAGTGAGGCCTAAGAGGGCCCGGAACAGCCTTTCACAGCTTGCAAGAGCATTGTCCTCCATCCCCGACAACTGGATTGCGGAGCATGCAGAAGTCATCGACATCGCTACCTGCACAGCGCTTTCCATGTCTCCTCTACTCTGCCTGGCAGAGCATCAACGTAAGTTCTGCAAAACAGAGTCCAGTGGTGTCAAAGCAAGTTCCTGAAGACACTGTATCGCCCACTAGACGAAACACTAGACAGATGACCGGAGGGCCGCGGAGGAGAAGATGGCTCCCTCAACAACTCCGAAGATGCAGTCCTTCCTTAGTCTAGTCTCGTACTGCAGAACTTGGATCCCTGGTGCTCCAGGCTTAATGCAGCCTCTGTACAATTGCATCAACGCATTGCAACCTTCATCTCGTACAGGAAACTGAAAGACTTCATAGTCTCTGCGCCAACTCTAGGCCTCACTGAGTACGAGAAGCCATCCCGTCCTGACCAAAACGGAAAAAGAAGGACCAAGATGGAGAAGGTCATGCTACTGGCCAGGCTTAAAACAGACCCACGGAGGAAAACCAGAGGCCTCTAGACTACCTCTCAGCTGGCCTGGATCCAGTTGCAAGGGGGGGGCCCTCCTGCATGAAAGCAATACCCGCAGCACACGCCCTCCTGACAAGGCTGCTCTCCACCACTCTCCAGGGCTCTCAGCCGTTACCTGTCTCTACTCCCACTCCCAAGGGGGATGCGGATACGGACCCTCAGATGAAAAATCTGCAAGATACCGTACAAGGCTCCAGTCTTGCAAATGATGAAGGAAAGTTCCACACGGGATGTGCAGCGACCAGCAATCAAGACATTCTATGGTCCAGAAGGTTGTCAGCCCAAGAGCCCAAGAAGCGGAGCTGATAAAGCTGACGAAAGACCTGCCAGATTGCGAAGAACAAAAACTTCCAGGTACTCGCATGACATGGCACCTGACTTCGGACCCATCTGGGCTGCAAGAAACTTCATCACAGCAAGCGGATCGACCGCGAAGCACCATGGAGCCATCAGAGACCTGCTGGACGCTCTTCAACTACTAAAAGTGGTGGCAGTGCTGAAGGCCAAGGCACACGGAAAACTGAACACAGTAGAGACACGGGGCATCAACAGCAGACGTGGCAGCCAAAGAAGCAGCCAGAGGAAGACATTATGGAAAATGGGAGAGGTCGTAGAGCCGGACGGCTACTACATGACGACTGAAGACGAGAAAACCTGGCAAACAGAAGTCAATGGGAAAACCATTGAAGATGCCATCTCTGAATTGGACAGAAGTGCTGCCTCCTCCTCCACCATCCTCTCGTGGGGAAGCTTCTCCTCCAGCACAGTCCTACGATTGGCAGTCCACGGCAACACTCCCCGAGACGAGCTGCATGAGTCCGAAGGCATCCCAAGGCTACAACAGTTTGACCTTCCCCCTCATCCCCAGAGAATACCAGCTGGACCTGTACCAATGCAAAGAGTCCCAAGTCCTCCTCTGACACAGTCTAACCCGAGTCTTCATACAGAGGGAGGCGCGGACAGAGACGAAACCTCAGCTAAAATCCCACCATCAGCTCAGAGAATGTCAATTACCACAACCCAGTCACTAAACCTGACAAGATGACTTCCTGAAACCTGTACAAGAAGTAACAGGATCAGACTCGGAAGGAGGAGAAGGAGAGCTGGATGCTGAGGGCCAAAAGCACTGGGCTCCAAGAAACCGTCTACGTCAAAGCGTCTACCTCAAGACAGTCCTAGTCTACCTCAAACCGTCTACCTCAAACCGTCTACCTCAAGACAGACCCAGTCTATCTCAAAGTGTGTATCCTATGGTGGTTCAATGGGCACATGGCCCCCACACAGATGAATGACCTGATTGGACTCAACTCACACCTAAACAGCGAAGATTCCCAGCAGCTGTTCGGCCACCGACAAATTTAACATCGGACAAGCGGGAAAAGTTCCCCCACATCATCTGGCCAGAAGACTTCCCAGTAAGGAACCAGTTGGCGAAGACTACTGCAAAGAAGCTACTCTCAAAAATAGTGTGCAGATATGGGGTTTCCAGAAGCAATAGCAAGTGATCAGGGACCCGCATACACAGCAAACCTTACACAAGGGATCTGATCAGCAGTAGGGTCAGACGTAGACCTACACACTACTCACCGTCCCACACCATAGACTAGATGGGACACTTAAGAGCAGCATGCTAAAAAAAATCTGCCCAAGAGACAGACAAACCCTGGCATTAGACACCCCCATAGGCTCAGAAAAAGCTGTCACCAATATGAGACTTTATTTGTGTCCAAACCCATTTTAGGGGTATTCTTCGTTTAGCAGTTGACTATGCAATATGATTCTTTGTCTGCATGTGTAAATGAATTTATCAAAAATTTTGCTAATGTCCATTCTCGAGTTTCTCTCCTTCATTGCCAGGTCCAGATTCGGTGCCTGGTATACACGTCCTGAAGTCAGGAGACTGAGTGTGGGTGGAGAAAGTCCACAAAGAGAAGCACTCAATCCCAGATCCGATGGCCCTTCTCCAAGTGCTGACGCCACCGACCTGGAGGGAAACCCCACCTGGATCCACGCATCGCATTGCAGGGAAAAGGCCTTCATACCAGAAGATACACCTGAGCAGGAATGATGCTGTGGATGACTTCCCTGACTGAATAAATTACCTACCTGATGGAGAATACACATGCACTGACTGCATAGACTGGTAACTAAGAGACTTTTGATTACATTGCACCACACCCCCTTTAGGGACAGATCTCCTGACCGCCCATTAGCAAAAGTCTGTACAGAGGAGGATGTATGCACTAGGCAAATGTCAGCCCACTGGCAGCATAAAAGAGTTGCAGCGCTTTGGGCCAGGAGCAGGGTTTTAGGGCAAGTGATATCTAAGGGGGGATTGTTATGGAAATATATATGTATTTTATATAGATCTCACTTGCCTGCTATAGGCTATACACTCATGTACTCTGCTATAGGCTATATACTGCTATATACTCAGATATACTGCACACAGATGCATATTCACAGTTAGAACCTTGTAAAATGACCTACTGCCCCCCCATGAGAGAGTCTGGGGAGCAGATGGTATCTTATGATAGCATTGTCTTGTGATATTTGTCCCAGACATAGAAAGAGGAAGTTTAGGCCAAATGTGCCAGCCGATACCAGAACATGCTGACACTGTAGAAACAATAGGCTGTAAATTATATATTGCTAGAATCAGCTTTTTGGTAAACTCTTCCATATATGTTCATGTATTCAAACTGACCAATTACACTAGAAGGTCAGCCTTTATGTTAATGAGTAGCCACTCCTTTTCTGTACAACTGATAAAACCAAGTATATTCAATAAAACTTGCAGAGTTTTGCTGGGAGGTATTGCTGCCACCCAAGTCTGGCGTCTTTCCTTCTTTGAGCGCTCAGTAAGACTCTGTCTAATTTGGGCAGGCCACAGTATGCACAGGGGTAAATTTACCCAACTATAAATTTCCATATCAAAGACACCAAGTTTTTGACCATATTTATTCCTCTGTTAATCCATAAATAAACCATGGACCTGTAACAAAAATAAAACAAAAAAGAAACAATATCCTTACCTCTCTGCTGCTCAGTCACGTCCCCCCACTGCAATCCATCAGAAGGGGTTAAGTGGCTTAGAATGGGACCAGTGCTAATGTAACCAGGCCACTCTAAACCACTGCCAGAATGAATTAGTTCATCTCTGTACAGCCTCCCCGGCTGACCGGAGATGAACTAATGAGCGTGGGAAAGTTTCTGCATTTTTTCCCACACTCATTAGTTCACCTCAGGTCAGCCAGGGACTCTGCGCAGCCTCAGTAACGTCAATGCGATTGCGATTTTTTTATTGCAATTGCGATTTTTTTTTTTATTGCATCACAATCATCCGTTTTTGTCGCCAGTGTGACTCCGGCTTTACAGAGTTTTTGGTGTATGGCTTTACCATCTTTGCACATCTAGAGGATTACTTTTTTTTACCTTTATTTTTTTCTTTTAAATTAGCTCTAGCTCAGTGAGATTGGATAGAGAGAGTCGGTGAAGAGCGATTTTCAAGTCTTGCTGTGAGGTGATAGGGAATATGCCACTGACCCTCACCTACCATTAATCATTTGCATGTAATTTGCAGCTGCCGTTCTATCTTATTAATAATGTAGAATTAACAATATTATTGCCTGTAGTACTAATCACCAGCCACAGGACGCCACTGTTTCACTTACAACTGATTGATAACCCTGGTTTAAACTGGTTTGTACACGATTATTATTCTGAGGAGGTTCTGTGAGAAATAAAAACAGTGATTCTGTTGGCTGTAATGGTTCCACCCCTCAGTGTGTCTGGCATGCAGTTACTGACAGTCCAATCTGGCACAGGGGTGTGCTGAAGCTGTCAGTACTTTGATTGGCAGCTCAGCTATCCTATCTGGTGCAGGGGCATACTGAAGCTGTCAGTGTGTTGACTGATAGCTCGACTATCCAATCTGAGACTGGGAGGCATTGGCTGTGTCCAAGTGTTTATTATCTCAGGTGATTGCCATGCTACTTATCTGAGCTGTGCTATAAATTTTCACTGACTAATCCAATTGGAGTGAAGAAGAATTAATATTAAAACACACCTTTTAATGGCAAATTTAATGTAAAATTTCTTGTTTTACTATTACAAAAACACCAAAGTGTCTAGTCAACCGCAATATTCCAGTGATATCCATATTGAAATCTGTGGAAGGAAAAAGCTTGGTGCGATCTGAGAGGAGGAGGATGTATGACGTTTCCATAGGGTACCATCCACAGAGCCGAAATCCCCAGGATCCGACATCTGTGACACACCCAGAGGGCCCTCCAGCAAGATAGCTGTGGTTCCATGCAACGGTTATGAGTCGCCCTCCCAGGGCTGTGGGGTACTCGGTATCGGGCCGGTGGTTCTCCAAGAGGGGGTTTTGTCACGGCAGCTATGACCCGGTCCATGGCCCTGGGCACCCATTGTAGACAGCGGAAATGTTCATTGCACGGGTGGGCAATGGTTGAAAGTTGGTATAGGAATTATTCGTGACGCCACATGTGGTGTTCAGCAAGAGAGGTGTTAAGCCGACGCTGCGAACAGATCCTCTGGGACAGATGGTGTGGTGCAGTAATGATGTTGTGGCCCTCCACAGGTAGGGCAGTAGTGCCAGGGCAGTGTAGGTGAGGAGATAGAAAGGAGACATAGATGGTGCAGTGCCAGGCACAGAGATGTAGCAGTGTGGAGTGTGTGACCGCTGGAATAAGTGGAGGACACCAGGGCATGTAGTTCCAAAGCTTTACTCATAGTCTGTTGTGCATACAGGTGCCCGCATCCGTGCCGTGTCCTCCGGGTCAGGGGCCCAGCCAACCTCCAGGCAAGATGAAGTACTCCCTTCCAGCACTCCACCAACATGTGCCTTTTCTGAACGTCTCCCCTTTTGCGCCTAAAGTGAAGTACTCTCAGTACTGAGTTACACTGGAGTTCCTCCTGTCAGATGTTCCTATCAACTCTACTTGTACGGCAGACAGCTGTAGCCTGCTTCGGGGACTCCTTGCTACTAAGTCCCGGCTCACTCACGTTGCTGTTGTGCCCCCAAGTCTTGTGTGGGAATAAAGTAGTGACAACTTCTATTCCTCCGGTGTCTGCTGCAGGACCATTAGTATCCATACAACCTCGGGGGACTGGACCCCGCCCTTGCGCTGTGAACTTGGGAAAGGGTTCTGCTCTAACCCTAATCCTCAGTGCTCCTCTTCTCCTTACGTTCCGTTCAAATCTATCTTTCTTATAAAGAGTCAGGCTTTCCATCAATGTCTCTTTCCTGTGCCAGCAGACCCAGGTCACTGAGGTCTGCTGCAGCACTTCCTTCCATCCATCCCACTCCGGGGAGCTTCTCTCACAGACTGACTAAATCCTAAACTCTTCCCAATCCTTTTGATGCAGACTAAGCTCCACCCACCTCCCAGCACTCTTCGTGTTCCAAGCAGGGAGCCACCAAAGGGTGCTTTGCTACACTACTATGTTGTGTGGGATGCAGGTGTTGAAGTGTGGTCAGGTGTCCCCACCTTACCTGGATGGTGGGGTACCACACCTCAGGAGGAGGTGCAGTACCTCTGTGCGACTGAACCCTCAGGGGCGCCACAGTTAGAAACACGTCATTCCTTGTTCAAACAGTCGTCATCCAGACAGGCTCATATCTGCAATGAGAGAATGACTAGACACAAGTCAGCAAATCCTGAGCTCAGGTCCACCGTAAAGATTTCGGTGGGAGCGTGCATGCACACACAGTTTGATGCCAAACTCAGACAGGCAGATAAGGGCACTGGAAACAGCCTAGTCAGGCTCTGACCAGGACTATGTACAGTTATGGCCAAAAGTATTGACACCCCTGCAATTCTGTCAGATAATACTCAGTTTCTTCCTGAAAATGATTGCAAACACAAATTCTTTGGTATTATTATCTTCATTTAATTTGTCTTAAATGAAAAAACACAAAAATAATTGTCCTAAAGCCAAATTGGATATAATTCCACACCAAACATAAAAAAGAGGGTGGACAAAAGTATTGGCACTGTGCGAAAAATCATGTGATGCTTCTCTAATTTGTGTAATTAACAGTACCTGTAACTTACCTGTGGCACCTAACAGGTGTTGGCAATTACTAAATCACACTTGCAGCCAGTTGACATGGATTAAAGTTGACTCAACCTCTGTCCTGTGTCCTTGTGTGTACCACATTGAGCATGGAGAAAAGAAAGAAGACCAAAGAACTGTCTGAGGACTTGAGAAACCAAATTGTGAGGAAGCATGAGCAATCTCAAGGCTACAAGTCCATCTCCAAAGACCTGAATGTTCCTGTGTCTACCGTGCGCAGTGTCATCAAGAAGTTTAAAGCCCATGGCACTGTGGCTAACCTCCCTAGATGTGGCCGGAAAAGAAAAATTGACAAGAGATTTCAACGCAAGATTGTGCGGATGTTGGATAAAGAACCTCCACTAACATCCAAACAAGTTCAAGCTGCCCTGCAGTCCGAGGGTACAACGGTGTCAACCCGTACTATCCGTCGGCATCTGAATGAAAAGGGACTGTATGGTAGGAGACCCAGGAAGACTCCACTTCTTACCCCGAGACATAAAAAAGCCAGGCTGGAGTTTGCCAAAACTTACCTGAAAAAGCCTAAAACATTTTGGAAGAATGTTCTTTGGTCAGATGAGACAAAAGTAGAGCTTTTAGGGCAAAAGCATCAACATAGAGTTTACAGGAGAAAAAAGAGGCATTCAAAGAAAAGTACACGGTCCCTACAGTCAAACATGGCGGAGGTTCCCTGATGTTTTGGGGTTGCTTTGCTGCCTCTGGCACTGGACTGCTTGTCCGTGTGCATGGCATTATGAAGTCAGAAGACTACCAACAAATTTTGCAGCATAATTTAGGGCCCAGTGTGAGAAAGCTGGGTCTACCTCAGAGGTCATAGGTCTTCCAGCAGGACAATAACCCAAAACACACTTCAAAAAGCACTAGAAAATGGTTTGAGAGAAAGCACTGGAGACTTCTAAGGTGGCCAGCAATGAGTCCAGACCTGAATCCCATAGAACACCTGTGGAGAGATCTAAAAATGGCAGTTTGGAGAAGGCACCTTTCAAATATCAGGGACCTGGAGTAGTTTGCCAAAGAAGAATGGTCTAAAATTCCAGCAGAGCATTGTAAGAAACTCATTGATGGTTACCGGAAGCGGTTGGTCGCAATTATTTTGGCTAAAGGTTGTGCAACCAAGTATTAGGCTGAGGGTGCCAATACTTTTGTCTGGCCCATTTTTGGAGTTTTGTGTGAAATGATCAATGTTTTGCTTTTTGCTTCATTCTCTTTTGTGTTTTTTCATTTAAGACAACTTAAATGAAGATAATAATACCAAAGAATTTGTGTTTGCAATCATTTTCAGGAAGAAACTGAATATTATCTGACAGAATTGCAGGGGTGTCAATACTTTTGGCCATGACTGTATATCGCATATTCGCAGTCACGTGACCACCGTTCCCAGAGCTGACACCATTGAATCCTCAGTGCGTGAGCTGGGAGGATCCACATGTCTGTAGTCACATAGAGTGACTGCAGACTTGCCATTTTAGACCGGACAATCCCTTTAACGTGCACTGTGGTTGCAAGTGAAATGTCTGGGTCATAGATCAGTGTGAGGGTTAGTGCCACTCCTAATACAGTGACTGTGAAACGATGGCAGGGGGACCACCACAATGCAGGGAGACTACGCTACACAAGATGAGGTACAAGCAACAAAGGGTTAATTTATTTACAGGCAAGGAATGCAGTGTAAAGGAAAATGCAGAAACAGGGGTATGCTATGGAAACAGACAATTTACAAGGATAATATTCTCTAGCTGGGCCGTCAAAAAGCACGGAGCACCAACTATCACAGCTCAGTGTATTTATCTAACTGGCAAGACAACACAGTAAAGGAATGTATGATGCTACACTAACTATAACCTATCTGGCCTTTTCTAACCCTGCCACACGGCTGCCATGCTCTATCTATTGCAGCCTATCCTAAGCCCTAGCATGTGCACAGAAGGGGTTAGCACTCACAGTAGCGTTGGTATCTCTGTCCATACAAGGGGCCCCTGAAGCTCTGCAAGATGGTGTGCGTGTCTTCCTGGAAGCTCTGTGCAATGTGGTCTTTTCCTTGTGTGCAAGTTCAGTGATGCTCCTAGGAACAGTGGATTCCCTCCTCTGGCTTTCTTTCTTGTCTTTTCTTCATGGCTTCTCACGGCAAGACAGAAAAGCCACCTTTTAATCCCCAAAATAGTTTACAAAGTCACAAATGCAGGCTAAACGCTCTTTTCCTCACAGCTTCAGGCAGGCACATCACCTTCCTGCAGAAATCTCGGGTCTCTCCTACACACAGAAAAGCAGCCCCTCCCCTCTCTAGTCTGGCAGACGAAACCAGACAGTCTTTACAGCAGGGAAGCACAGAATGTCCCACTGCTCTAACCAAGGGGGTGCTGTCTCTTAAAGTGGCAGCTTGTCTCTACGGTCCATAGCAACGCCACCCCTTACAACTGTAGGAAACACTTATGCAGATTTCTTTATCACTTGTTCCTCATGGTGCAGAGGAACAAGAGAGACATACAAAGACCAAGTTTAGAAGCAGCATCCCTCCCTCCTCTGCTGCAGCAGCACCTAACGCACCTAAAGTTCACATGTCCAGTAATCATCTGTTTGAAATGCATCCAGCAGTAATCAGGACAGACACAACTTTTAGGCCCGGCTGAAAAATCTGATTGCAACTGGATCTGTTGTTTTAACCTTGAATTCTATTATTATTTATTATTATAGCACCATTTATTCCATGGCAGTTTACATGAAATCTATGGAAAACAGATCTGTTAAATAGCAATCTGTTTTTCTTCAGTTTGAAAGTGATCTGTTTTTCCTGGATCAGTTTCAAATAAATGATTATTTGAAAGTTCACATGGCCGTTAGTTTTACAGGTTAAAGCATGCTTCTGTTTGGCAGCACAAGAAATAACTTTGCTATTTGCTTGGGCTATTATTCCAACTGAGTGGTGTGAGTTTAGGAGCAACATGGCTTTTGATTATATGGCTGCCATGCAGTTTATATAGAGAGCACTGGTTTCCAGATTACCAATGGATAGATGACAAATGTAAAATTACTTGAGACCGCACCTTTGGAACCCCTACCAAACATTTTAACCCTAATCCAAAGCTCCCATTCCAGTGGAGTCATTTATGCACTCTACAACTTCTTTTAATGTTTATGAAACTAAGGACAGAGATAGACTGCCATATAACGCGTGTGAGGATCCCATCGTAAACATCGTACTGGCTGTCTGCTTTCCTGACCTGAGCTTGACAGCTGCATATAAATAAATCACACTCTCATGCTTAGGTCAAAAGAGGTGCCAGGGCAGTCTGTGCAATGCGATGCGATCATCGCACGAGTTATACAGCAGTCTGTCTCTGCCCGAAGGCTGCATTCACACATCCGTGAGACACACTCATGTGCTGTCTGTGTTTTTCTCGGGCAGCACACCAATTCATAGAGTTTCTTTGATACATTTTAAAAACGGATCCATGCTTCCAATTCGTGAGTTTCATAGTTTAGTTTTTTAAGGTTGATGGTAGACATAAGTGTATCAAGTTCAACCTATAGCCTAACCTGTTGATCTAGAAGAAGTCAAAAACCCCATGGGACAGTTGCTAATTGCCTGGCATTAGGGAAAAATTCTTTCCTGTCTCCACATTCGTCAATCAGACTAGCTCCGTGGATCAACGTCCGATCACAGAATCATAACCTGTAATATTCTGTTTTAACAAAGGCATCCAGGTCTACTTGTAATTTTGTAGTGAATCGACCATTACTACATCATGTAGCAGACAGTTTCATAATCTCTTTGCTCTAAAAAGTAAAGAACTTGATCCTTTGATTATGATTAAACCTTTTTCCTTTAGACACAGAGGACACCCACATGTTACTGTTTTAGGCTTAGGTATAAATATACAGTATCATTAGAAAGATCTCTGTACTGTCCCCTCATATATTTGAACATTGTAATAAGATTGTCCCTAAGCAATATTTTTTTCAAACTGAATCATTCCAAGTTTAATAACCTGTCTTGATATTGTAGTTACCCCATTCCCTTAAAAACCCTGGTCACACTTCTCTGCATCTGATCTAGTTCAGCTATGTCCGTCTTATACACTGGAGACCAAAATTGTACACAGTTTTCTAAGTGTGGCTGTAATAGCGACTTGTATAGAGGCAAAACTCTGTTCTGGTTATAAGCATCTATGCTTCTTTTAACCCTTTAGCAACTGCTGATACGCCTTTTAACGGCGGCAGTTAAGAATATTCATTCCTCAGCGCCGCTTTTTTACGGAGCTGAAAAATAAGGTTATAACACCCCCCCAGCATTGGAAAATTTCCAGGGTCTCGGCTACTGGGGGTAGCTGAGACCCCGGAAATCATTATTCGAGTCATTTTTTACCGACCCCATTGTTACTATCACCATTATTCACGGAATAATGGTGACTGCAAAAAAAGTCTGATTTCCTATTTATTTCTCTCTCCTATGATACAGTTTGGTCCATATATATTTGGACAGAGACAACATTTTTCTAATTTTGGTTCTAGACATTACCACAATGAATTTTAAACAAAACAATTCAGATGCAGTTGAAGTTCAGACTTTCAGCTTTCATTTGAGGGTATCCACATTAAAATTGGATGAAGGGTTTAGGAGTTTCAGCCCCTTAACATGTGCCACCCTGTTTTTAAAGGGACCAAAAGTAATTGGACAGATTAAATAATTGTAAATAAAATGTTCATTTCTAGTACTTGGTTGAAAACCCTTTGTTGGCAATGACTGCACTGAAGTCTTGAATTCATGGACATCACCAGACGCTGTGTTTCCTCCTTTTTGATGCTCTGCCAGGCCTTCACTGCGGTGGTTTTCCGTTGCTGTTTGTTTGTGGGCATTTCTGTCTGAAGTTTAGTCTTTAACAAGTGAAATGCATGCTCAATTGGGTTGAGATCAGGTGACTGACTTGGCCATTCAAGAACATTCCACTTTTTTTGCTTTAATAAACTCCTGGGTTGCTTTGGCTTTATGTTTTGGGTCATTGTCCATCTGTAGTATGAAACGACGACCAATCAGTTTGGCTGCATTTGGCTGGATCTGAGCACACAGTATGGCTCTGAATACCTCAGAATTCATTCGGCTGCTTCTGTCCTGTGTCACATCATCAATAAACACTAGTAACCCACTGCCACTGGCAGCCATGCATGCCCAAGCCATCACACTGCCTCCGCCATGTTTTACAGATGATGTGGTATGCTTTGGATCATGAGCTGTACCACGCCTTCGCCATACTTTTCACTTTCCATCATTATAGGTAGAGGTTGATCTAGGTTTCATCTGTCCAAAGAATGTTTTTCCAGAACTGTGCTGGCTTTTTTTGATGTTTTTTAGCAAAGTCCAGTCTAGCCTTTTTATTCTTGATGTTTATGAGTGGCTTGCACTGTGCAGTGAACCCTCTGTATTTACTTTCATGCAGTCTTCTCTTTATGGTAGATTTGGATATTGATACGCCTACCTCCTGGAGAGTATTGTTCACTTGGTTGGCTGTTGTGAAGGGGTTTCTCTTCACCATGGAGATTATTCTGCGATCATCCACCACTGTTGTCTTCCGTGGGTGCCCAGGTCTTTTTGCATTGATGAGTTCACCAGTGCTTTCTTTCTTTCTCAGGATGTACCAAACTGTAGATTTTGCCACTCCTAATGTTGTAGCAATTTCTCGGATGTTTTTTTCTGCTTTTGCAGCTTAAGGATGGCTTGTTTCACCTGCATGGAGAGCTCCTTTGACCACATGTTTCCTTCACAGCAAAACCTTCCAAATGCAAGCACCACACCTCAAGTCAACTCCAGGCCTTTTATCTGCTTAATTGAGAATGACATAACAAAGGGATTGTCCACACCTGTCCATGAAATAGCCTTGAGGTCAATTGTCCAATTACTTTTGGTCCCTTTAAAAACAGGGTGGTACATGTTAAGGAGCTGAAACTCCTAAACCCTTCATCCAATTTTAATGTGGATACCCTCAAATGAAAGTGGAAAGTCTGAACTTCAACTGCATCTGAATTGTTTTGTTTAAAATTCATTGTGGTAATGTCCAGAGCCAAAATTAGAAAAATGTGGTCTCTGTCCAAATATTTTTATATATGGACCTAACTGTATGATCTAGCACATCAGAGGAGATATAAATGGGGTCCCCGAACCCCCCAGTACCTCTGATGTCCCCAATCCCTCCGGCTGTGCCCCCCCTTCCCTCGGCATATTCTTTTGGGAAGAAAATGGCGGGCGCTCGCCAAGATCTGCCGGCTGGCACCCGGCAACAATAGGAGATTTCTCCTATTGGTTCATTTTGATGACTGTGATAGACCCTATCACAGTGATCAAAATAAAAAAAATAGTAAATCAAACCCCACTTTATCCCCCTTAGGTAAAAATAATATAATAAAAAAATTTATTTTTTTCCATTTTTTCGTTAGGGTTAGGGCTAGGGTTATGGTTGGGTGTTAAGATTGAGTCACTGAGGAGGAAAAAACAAAACACAAGCTCAGCCCAGAAAAACAGAGAGGTTGGAAACTAGCGGATTGCAGACCCCTAATCCTATCACACAACTAGCAGTAGCCATGGAGTGTTCCTACGGTGATCCTAGACACCTCGTCACAGCCGGAGATCTACATAAGCCTAAAAAGAGAAAAGGGAAAAACTGACTGCCCCAGAGCAGACCCCAAAGCAATAGGCAGCCCCCAACATATAATGACAGGGAAGCAAGATGAAAGCACTAACACAGATAGAAAGATAGGTTGAGCAAACGATGGGGCTAAAGCTAACTAAAAAGGACAGGATAGAAAAGCTGCTGTCTGCAATCCGAGAAAACCATGCTAAAAAATATTACCAACACAACTGATAAGCAAAAAGGACTCTGAAGTCACTAGACTTCAAACCCTATATCAGCACTCAGAATATTCTGGAAGCAGAGCAAAAGAGAACACTGATCAAGGAAAAAGAATCCAGCACACCCCCGGCCAGGGATGGCTGAACTCCAAAAAACAAGGTAAACAAAACCAAAACTAATAAGTTCAATAGCAGAGCAAAAACTTATCTTTGGGAAGCAGGATTCAGACTGGTCTCCAAGAATCCAGCAGAGAAATCACCAGCGACTCGGAAGGGCGTCGGCTGCCTTATATCCAGTCAGAAGTTCCCGTTACCCAGTCACCATCCACAAGATCAGGTGTTTGGTAATCAGCCTCACTACCTTCCTTCACCAGAAGAGGGAGATCCTCGGACACAAAAGATGAATGAACAGATGAGCTCACAACAGTTGGGTTTATAGCTAGGATTAGGGTTTGCTCTAGGGCTAGGGTTGGGGCTAGAGCTAGGGTTAGGGTTGGGCTAGGGTTAGGGTTGGGGCTAGGGTTAGGGTTGTTTTGGGGCTAGGGTTGTGGTGTTGGGGTTAGGGTAGTGTTGGGGTTAAGGTTGTGGTTAGGGTTAGGGTTGGTATTAGGTTTAGAGGTGTGTTGGGGGTTAGGGTTGGGGTTAGGGCTGTGTTAGGGTTGGAGTTGGAATTGGGGGTTTCCACTGTTTAGGTACATCAGGGGGTCTCCAAACATCCGAACAAAAAAAAAAATCTTTCCAAAATTGTACTGATGTAAAATAGGCATTTGGGAAATGTTATTTATTAACCATTTTGTGCGATATAACTCTCTAATTTATGTTTGAAAATCGCAAAAGTTTCAAAATTTTTCCCAAATTTCTGTTTTTCATAAATAAATGCAAGTCATATCGAAGAACTTTTGACACTAACATGAAATACAATGTGTCACGAAAACACTTTCTCAGAATCAGTGGGATCCGTTGAAGTGTTCCAGAGCTATGACCTCATAAAGTGACAGTGGTCAGAATTGTAAAAATTCGCTTGTTCATTAAGTACCAAATTGGCTCTGTCACTAAGGGGTTAAAACACCCCATCAATTTATTTCAATTGGCAGCAGCTGCCTGACACTGATCACTAAAGTGGAGTTTGCCATACACCCAACTCTTTTTCAATTATAGTTTTACCCAGTGTTTGACAATTTAGTGCATTATTATACACTCTGCCCAAGTCTGTGACCTTATATTTATCTACATTAATCTTCAAGTGCCATTTCTCAGTCCAAGCCTTCAACTTATCTAAATCTTTCTAGAATATTAAATTATCCTCATCCGTTTAATACCTTGCAAAGTTTAGTGTCATCTGCAAATCTGTCAGTCTCAGATGACACAATGAAGTCATACTGTGTGCTTCAGAGCTCCAATCAAGTTTCAACATATACATTGCTAAGATTAAATGGATAAATAAGAGTTCAGTCTACCTGCTTCAGTGAAAAAAAAACAGAAGAGAAAAAAAACATGCAACTAAAATGAGAAAAAAATGGTCTGTCTCTCTCAGTCGGTAACACTCACACGAATGTGTGAATGCAGCTTAACAGAGACTGTTGATGACAGTACTCGGCTATCATCATCAGTCCCACAGACATGGAATGGAACGGAAGTGCGCATGGGTGGTCTTTGCTTTCAAACTCATACAGGAGCTAGGAATCAGGGGGATTCTGAAGGTGGGGTCTCCAGCAATCATATATACAGTGTTAGGGCTGGCGGAACGCACCAAATAATATGAAGATGGTAATAAGGTGCGTTCGCAGCCTGGGGTCCACCGTGCAGAGATGTTAACTGCTGCTCGGTAATGGCGGACACAAAATGGCGGTATCGCACTGGACACACGTGGGTTAAACAACACCCAGTGTGTAGTAGCGACCGGCTCTGTTACTTCAAAGAGCCACTGAACCGCAGAATACAGATGCCGTACCCTGTTGACTGTCACAGGGCACAGCTGAGTCAGCGCTAGTGTTGTACAGTCACAAGACTCTGCCCCAAGGACGCGGGGTAAGAGCCTCTTTAGACCCACTAAGCGCACGGTGTTGCACCTGCGAACGCCATTAATAGACGCTGGCTACTGTGGAGTGCAGACAAAGTGCACAGTGGCGTACAGGCAAAGACACTACTTGGCGATGATGCTAGGCCCTGACTCTGCCTCCTACCTGCACTACCAGCCTAGGCACTAACTGGCAAGGTTGAACAACACATGCGTAACAAGGGTAGAGGTTTCATAATGAGTCATTCACCAGAGACATTCATAAGCGTGTAAAGGTGTGGGCCAAGCTGGGGGGTGGTGTATGCACACACCATCCCCTCTTCACTCGTCGACGCTCCTGACAGGTCCGTCACTGTGGCCGCCTTAGGCCCTTAAACCAACAGCGCTTCCACTGTTCAGTCGTCGTGACAAATACGGTGTCTCACACCCAGTGCCTCGTCCCTTCTGCGGTTCTTCCTGTCAGGACCACCCCCCTGACGTTCTCTCTCCTCAGTCCCCCTGGTTTAGATTCTCCTCACAGCGCACAGACTGTCACAGTCCTCGTGTCACTGGAGCTCCCCCTGGGGACTGGAACTTTCTGGAACCCTCCCTCAGTATTTATAGCTCTCCCGGTCCCCTGTCACTGTAACTCCGCCCCCCATGACCAACGGTTTCTAAAGCCCTAGGCTGTTGTCAAGTCCTTTGCTCACACTCCTCCCTGCCATCTAATGGTCAACCCAAGGTACTGCACGTCCACTACACTTTCCTAGCTGTTTCCCCACTGTAATAACTGACACCTACCTACACTGTGCAAACCTTTCCTTCTTCACTCTGACTAGTCCGTCCGTCCGGTCACCTTCCCTACACTCCTCCTTCCTTTGTCCATTGTCGCCCTCGACAATCGTCATCCCTGCCTTCGTCGTTCTGAAGCTACACCTACATTCTGTTGTCGGACCAGCTGTTGAGCCAAACCCACTATCTGCGGGGGGCCGAACCATACTGGGAGCACTATGCTCTGAGCAGCCTACTGCTACTCACCAGCGCGCACGTCACATGACAACGTCTTTCAAATTGGGCTAGGTACATCCATATTCTCTCTATGGCGTGTACCTTCCCCTACTGTCACCTTCCACTATTCGGTACGCCATGATCGAGGTCTCTTACCTTCCAGATCATTACCAGCGCCCGCCTTCCTCCTTCAGGGGTGTCCGTGGTGTTGGGGACCTGACCTAGGACGGCTGTCTTCCTCACGTCTTCCAACTCATTTTCCTTTCTTTCAATAACATGTCATGGTCGGCGTCCCGGTCTCCCAGACCTCCTCAACTCTTGGATCCCTACCGGATCTCACACTTTCCTTTGGTCCCACAGACCTTCCCTTACCCGGACCTGTTGCATTTTACTTTGGCATATTATACATTAAACAACTTTATAATAGCACAAGTACCCATTTTTATATTTTTTTTTCATTTTCTTTTGCTCATTTTCTTTAAACCAGCATTTAACAAATAAACATCACATGTTTTTTTTCTTCTCCGCCCCTTCCTTGGACATATGCACTCCCTCGCTTCTTGACACCCCGCTCTGCCAGGCTTTATACAACCAACAACTTTAACTTCTTATAATTAACATATACATCAACTGTCACAACGGTGCAACGAAATTTCGAGAGTTCAGCCGTTGAGCGCCCGGGGTATAGGGAGTGTCCGAGGAGTTCTTACTACGGGGTTCACGGTCCTCTGGCTCAGCAACCACAACTACCGCGTAGTAGCCACGGGGGCAGTACTCCTTGTAGTACGACACCCAGTCCCCCTCATGTAGAGCCCGGCCGTGACGAATAGATGCCACATTAATATAGACCTTTTGTCCAGTCTCATCCCGGATAAAACCGTATCCTCTATCAATGTTGGTGTATACCAGCTGTCCACCGGGATCTTTCCACCACCATGCCAGCCTCCCTCTTTGAGTGGAGCAGGTTCCATACCTCCTGCTTCCGAACTTTTTTTTGTTTGATCACCTCCGCGACCCAAACGGATGGTGCCGTGCCAGTCCCAAAGTCTGGTGGGCGGGACTTCGCTGTAAAAGCGCGTGGGGCAGAGGCGGCCGATGAAATCTGCGGCCCAGCAGCCTCTGGGGCCGGGTGGTGGGTGAGGACAGCCGGGTCCTTGAGGGCTGGAGTAACAGGGCCTGTCAAACAGGCCGCAGCCAGTTCTAACGCTGGCAATACCGCGGCCGCAGGGTAGGCCGCATTCAAAACTTCTAACGGAGCCGGAGTAACGGCCGGTTCCAACAAGGCAGCTCTTGGCAAGGGGAGCGCAGCAGCGTCTTCTTCGGCTGAACGCCGCACTGGTAGCTCCGGGCAGGGTAGCTCAGGGACGTGAGCGGGGGCCTCACTCAGTTCCGCATACACCACGGGGCCCATGGTAACTAGGCCTTCCAGTGCGCAGGGGGCCGCGTGCTGCAGCAGAATGGTGGGGGCCGCCTGCAGAGGCATTGATAGGGCCGGGGGTACTCTAACCTTCCCCTGCGCTGCAGCCTCCGTCCCATCATCACGCGGTGGCCCCCGCAGCCTCCGTTCCTTGCTCCACTGTCCGGTTGGCCGTTCCTCCAGACTTGGGGGGCTCCGCTGTGAAGTCCTCTGCTGGTATTGGTGGCGGCTGCTCTCGATGACTCCGCTCAGGCTCCGCTCCCCAGCTCAGTATTCCGCGTCTCACCCGTGGCTCTGAGGGCGACTTCTGGCACAGCCCAATCTCCCGCCTCCATTGCCACTCCAGGCGGCCGATGCCCCCACACCCGAAGCGTCTCATACCGTCCGTTGGGCAGCAATCGAATGGCGCCAGACAGCTACATCCAAGCTTTTCTTCTGTGCCACTCCTCCTGCTGGGTGGGGCATTGGCAGGCCATTCCACCCATCTGCTAGGGTCCAGTACATGGGAGCGTCGGCCTCCGGGCACATACTGCTGTACACGGGGTTACGTTGGAGGGGGTCCCAGTCCATTCAACACGACTGCAAACACCCGGACCTCTCCCCTGCGCTGTAGTAATGCCGCCATCTTGCGCAGCTCCTGATACCGCCCCGGATCTTCTGTCAGCACCACGGAGTCACCACAGCGCTCCCAATTTGTAATCCACAGGTAAGCCAATTGTAATCCACAGGTATTCATTATCCAAGCAGCACAGTCCAAGTCCTTCTCCATCCTTTAAGGCAGGCCTGCTGCAGAAGATGATGTATTAGCGGCGGCGATCCTGCCGACTACGCCAAATGTAGAGGTGTGGGCCAAGCTGGGGGGTGGTCCCTCTTCTTACCGCGCAGAGATAAAAACAGAGACACGATGGAGGCAGATTCTGGGTGCAACAAGTCCAAGTTTATTTCTCACTTGCCGTCCGCCTGACGGCCTCCGAAGCACACCGCACTTCCTTTACCTCATGGCCCTCCGTTTCCAGGGCCGCTTCTTACACACCGCACGTTACACTGGGGGGACGTGTATGCACACACCGTCCCCTCTTCACTTGTCGACGCTCCTGACAGGTCCATCACTGTGGCCGCCTTAGGCCCTTAAACCAACAGCGCTTCCACTGTTCAGTCGTCGTGACAAATACGGTGTCTCACACCCAGTGCCTCGTACCTTCTGCGGTTCTTCCTGTCAGGACCACACCCCTGACGTTCTCTCTCCTCAGTCCCCCTGGTTTAGATTCTCCTCACAGCGTACAGACTGTCGCAGTCCTCCTGTCACTGGAGTTCCCCCTGGGGACTGGAACTTTCTGGAACCCTCCCTCAGAATTTATAGCTCTCCCGGTCCCCTGTCACTGTAACTCCGCCCACCCTTGAGCAACGGTTTCTAAAGCCCTAAGCTGTTGTCAAGTCCTTTGCTCACACTCCTCCCTGCCATCTAATGGTCAACCCAAGGTACTGCACGTCCACTACACTTTCCTAGCTGTTTCCCCACTGTAATAACTGACACCTACCTACACTGTGCCAACCTTTCCTTCTTCACTCTGACTAGTCCGTCCGTCCGTCAGGTCACCTTCCCTACACGCGCATACAACACTCACTCCACATGGTCTATACTAGCGCACGGCCGTGCGATTCTTTTATAACCGCAGCCTTCCAGGACCTTGCTGATGGCTAAATCCGAGCTGCTTGAGGGACCTGGGCATGTGACCTCCGACCACAAATGAGCAGTCGTCTCACAGGCATGCTCAGATGGAGAAAAGCAGGACTTAGTCCCAGGAGCTTGAAAAAGCTCTTTGGACCGAAACGTCGCCACAGGAGGCAGAATAAAATGTAAGACTTTTTTTCACCATTGTCTGAGGCGCTGTCTTTTTTGCTATGGAACTTGCTCCAGGATGGACTCCCTGGTTTTGACATGCGCCTTTACAAATCTGTCTTAAAGACTTTGACGCTTATAGGGTGTGGTTTAACTTTTTGTTTTCTGATATTAGTCCCAGGAGCGTCTGCTCACCACTGATGGATGCTATAGTTGAACCTGGGCGGTGGCAGCAACCTGACACATAGCATTAGCCTGAGCAAGACCCTTGGACCGATGTCTCCGCTGAGCAGGAACCTCTGTGGCTGAAGAAGAATGGGAGACCACAGAGGACATGGCTTGAGATTGCCCCTGTGCAGTGGCGGGAACTCGACGCCTAACATACAGTATCTCACAAAGTGAGTATCTGACAAAAGCCCAATTGGGACATTTTCACTTAGGGGTGTACTCATTTTTGTTGCCAGTGGTTAAGACATTAAAGGCTGTGCGTTGAGTTATTTAGAGGGCACACCAAATTTACATTGTTATGCAAGCTGTCCACTGACTACTTTACATTGTATCAAAGGGTCATATCTTCAGTGTTGTCCCATGAAAAGATAAAAAATGTGAGGGGTGTACTCACTTTTGTGAAATACTATATATATAGTGATTACAGGTGATGGTGTTCATGGGTTAACTACTTTAGTACATGGCTACCACATAGGCTTTGTTCCCAGTCTGTAACCTGTGGCGTGGCTAAGGGTCATATAGTCAATGGGAGATATGTGTCACAGAGATAGCTTGTCTCTGTGATGTAGCCCAGAGTGTTTTCTTTAGTGCACCTAAGCACTAAAGGACGTCACCGTACCTCTATATGTGTTTCAGGACCTGCTGTGATGTCACTGTCACGTGACTAGTCAGGTGATGGGTTCCTGGGTGTGGTTATACCTATATAGTGTGGGCTACTGCTTAACATAGGGCTGTATGTGGGGAGGGGGAAGCCTTCTGTGTGTGTTGAGGCTCCAGGACCGAGCCTGAAGTACTGTACACTTGTACTTTGTTTTGCCTGAGCTAAAGGCTATTTCTTTTGTTCTGTTCTGTTTTATGGGTTTGTGAAGCATTAAACCCCATGAAATTTAAAAGGAACATGCCTCCTGATTGCCACCCATTGCACCTGAGCGACTACAATCCCTACAAACCATAGACACAAATAAACCCTTTTAACATGTTCCTCTCATTGGCAGATCGTAACATTCTGAAGAATTTCAACTACTGGATTTTCCTGGTTGAAATAACACCTAAAATCTCATTATTTTCCAGCCATTTGCAGTTTTATTTATGGGTTACCTGCCTGCTATGAGCCTTTTATATTGCTGCTCTACACGAACAGGAGGAAACAATGACTGAATAAGCGTTTAAATAATTTAGACAAAGGTTTATGACATGAGTTCACACACAAGTGACAAAGCTAAAGAGGAAGTGAATGTACTGTACACATACTAAGTGCAACCACAGCTTTCCACAATCATATCGGGAATGTCTGACTTGACAATGGTGTTGTTGATATCAAAGTAAAGAAAAGAGAGAGGCCTTCGTTTTGTGGGAACACAACACAGACTCAGGTTAGAATATGCGTTGTTTGCTTTGATTAGGCTCAGGATAGCCGTATGACTGGATGCTGAAATCCCTGGTGACCTGGCCAGGTGAACTGGACATCTTCCTTCACAGAGATTCATAAAATAACCTTTTGGGCTAATTATCCATTCATTCCAGCCAATATCTTTAAAAGCGATGTAAAATTTCTTCAGACAACATATTTGCATGTCACCAGTGCACTCTGTGATATGTCTCCGAATTCGTGCATCCTCCTGTTTGTTGTGAACTTTTAATGCCAGAAATGGAAGATGGACATGGCTAATATTATCCATTTTCAGCGGCTTGTGACAGTCCAGGCACATCAGTTCTATGTACATATTTTCTGTTCCCTCGTTTAGGGCTTTTCCAGAGAACATCGGTAAAGGAATCATATACCAGCCATCGCTTACAGCTGTAGCCTGGGCTGTGCCTTCTATTGAATAGTCATTAGGCATAAATTTACCAGTCACTGATAGAGTTATCTTGCTACGGGATGTGGTTTTGAGGTACAACCACAGACATGCCTGATGGATCTCCTCTCGCTTTTCTTTGTCGGTAGATAGATGAAAGTGAAGAACACTTCTCGCGTCATTTGAGTTTTCTGCGCACAAAATAATGGGCAAACAGAGATAAGGCAATGTTAATGAAGGACATGATGCACATTTGCACTGCACATTTGTTCCCTTTCTTTTTGCAGATATACAAAACATCTACAAGTGCTTCTCACTAAATTAGAATATCATAAAAAAGTTTAAATTTTTCAATACAAAAAGTAAAACTCATATTATATAGAGTCACTCATTACAAAGAGAGATCTATTTCAAATGTTTATTTGTGTTAATGGTGATGATTATGGCTTACAGCCAATGAAAATCCAAAAGTAATTATCTCAGTAAATAAGAATAATTAACAAACAACATCTACAAAAGATTCCTAAGCATTTAAAAAGGTCCCTTAGTCTGTTTCAGTAGGCTCCACAATCATGGGGAACACTGCTGACTTGACAGATGTCCAGAAGCCACTCATTGACACACTCCACAAGGAGTGTAAGCCACAAAAGGTCATTGCTAAAGAAGCTGGCTGTTCACAGAGTGCTGTATCCAAGCATATTAATGGAAAGTTGAGTGAAAGAAAAAGTGTGGTAGAATAAGGCGCACAAGCAACCAGGATAACCGCAGCCTTGAAAGGATTGCTAAGAAAATGCCATTCAAAAATTTGGAGGAGATTCAAAAGGAATGGACTGCTGCTGGTGTCATTGCTTCATGAGCCACCACACACAGATTGTATTCAGGACATGGTCTACAAATGTCGCATTCCTTGTGTCAAGCTACTCATGAAAAATAGACAACGCTAGAAGCATCTTACCTGGGCCAAGGAGAAAAAGAACTGGACTGTTGCTCAGTGGTCCAAGGTGTTGTTTTCAGATGAAAGTAAATTTTGCATTTCATTTGGAAATCAAGGACCCAGAGTCTGGAGGAAGAGTGGAGAGACAGACAATACAAGCTGCTTGAGGTCTAGTGTGAAGTTTCCACAACCAGTGATGGTTTGGGGAGCCATGTCATCTGCTGGTGTAGGTCCACTGTGTTTTATCAAGACCAAAATCAGCGCAGCTGTCTACCAGGAAATTTTAGAGCACTTCATGCTTCCCTCTGCCGACAAGCTTTTTGGAGATGGAAATTTCATTCTCCAGCAGGACTTGGAACCTGTCCACATTGTCAAAAGTACCAATACTTGGTTTAAAAACAACAGTATCACTGTGCTTGATTGGCCAGCAAACTCGCCTTCAAGAGGAAGATGAGAGAACCAGACCGAACAATGTAGACGAGCTGAAGGCTGCTATCAAAGCAACCTGGGCTTCCATAACACCTCAGCAGCGCCACAGGCCGATCCCCTCCATGCCACTCTGCATTGATGCAGTAATTGCTGCAAAAGGAGCCACAACCAAGTATTGAATGCATTTACTGAATATACATTTCAGTAGGCCAACATTTCGGATTTTAAAATAATTTTTCAAGCTGGTCTTATAAAGTATTCTAATTTACTGAGATAATGACTTTTGGGTTTTCATTGGCTGTAAGCTATAATCATCAACAGAAATAAACACTTGAAATACATTACTCTGTTTGTAATTATGTTATATATTCTATGAGTTTCACTTTTTGTAATGAAGAACTTTAATAAATTAACTTTTTGATGATATTCTAATTTAGTGAGAAGCAGTTGTATATTCCAACTTTAGTAAAGTTTCCTTTGCATACTGACATTTACTAAACTTGAATTTATTAATGTACAGTACATATCACTTTTTCTGTACTTATCTGACTATAAGGCTAAGTTCACATACAGCCTTTTTGCTCTGTCTTTTTCTGCAGTTAAAACCTGATCTCTTGGTAGTAAAAATGTTGCATTCAAATTGTCAGTTTTTTATGCAACTTTTTTTTTTGTTTCGGATTACATGTGTGCTTTGTCCACAATACATATTTAATAAAGTTCATTTTATTTCAGTTTAGTGCCATATATCTGTGAATTCATGATACCATCAAAGAAACGTAGCTCCCTGACACCAGTAGCGCTGCTGGTGTTGAGAGCTACAGTTCATTGATAGTATCATGAAATCACAGCTGTACTGCTCCAAAATGGAGATGCTCCCATCATTCTGTGTCCTCAGTAGGCATGCACTTTTCCAACATGACAATGACCCAAAACAAAACACACATCTGTTGCATTTCTGAACAAGAAAAAAGCTAAATCCATTCAAGTAGAGATCACATCCAGCATCCAGGCCCTAAAAGAGGTATGGAATGGAAAAAGATGCTTCAGTATGCCTCCATCTTGTTCATTCCATGTCTAAAAGACTTGATGATGTCCTTAAAAATCATGGAGGTCATACAAAATACGGGATGTAGTAGTTTTTTATTCTGGGTTTATTCAATTTTGCTGAGTAAAATTTAAGCAAAACTGAAGTTTTATACTTTCCCAGTGGCGTCTTAACCTTTTACTAGCACCGATTTGGTCCATCTTGTGACCGCAACTTCTCGCTGGCAGGAAGGCAAAAGTTAAATCACAAGTTCTCAATGCAAGTTTATAAGAGTCATAACAAGTCTCTCATAGACTTGTATTGAAAAGGGACTTCCGGGTCCCTCCAGCAAACACTGGATCGATCTGGCAAGTCACAAACTGCTGGAGACTCACAGGAGCGGCCGTGATAGAAGGTGAAGACAGCGGCAGGTAAGTACGAGAGCAGGGTCAAGGACTTTAGATTAAAAGCACCAATCCAGTGGTAAAATAAAAAAAAAAAACTGAAGTGATGCTTTAACCTTATTTTCATGTTATTGGTTAAAAGCGTGTTATATAAAACTCAATCTTGTCAAAATTTCAGAAAATGTTTTTATTTAGTGAGACATTGATTAAAATCTTACTTTTCAAAAAGGGTGTTGTACTCATTAATTTTTAGCCCTGTATAGATATGCATAGAAGCTGAACATGCAAAACAGTGTATTTTATATATACAGCTCTGGCAAAAATTAAGACACCACTGAAAAATTTTCAGTTTGTCTGATTTTTCTCTTTATAGGTATATTTTTGAGTAAAATGTAAATTGCTCTTTTATTCTATAAACTACTGACAACATGTTTTCGAATTTCCGAACACTAAATTTTGTACTTATTTTCAGAAAATGAGAAATGGTCAAAATAACAAAAAATGCAGTGCTTGTAGACCTCAAATAATGCTAAGAAAACAAGTTAATAATCATTTAGAAACAACAATACTAATATTTTAATTCAGGAAGCGTTCAGAAGTCAATATTTTGTGGAATAACCATGATTTTTAAACACAGCTTTCATGCATCTTGGCATGCTTTCCACCAGTCTTTCACACTGCTTTTGGGTGACCTTATGCCACTCCTGGTACAAAACTGTAAGCAGTTCCTCTTTGTTTGATGGCTTGTGACTATCCATCTTCCTCTTGATTACATTCCAGAGGTTTTCAATGGAGTTCAGGTCTGGAGATTGGGCTGGCCATGACAGGGATTTGATGTGGTGGTCCTACATCCACACATTGATTGACCTAGTTGTGTGACATGGCGCATTGTCCTGCTGGAAAACAAGTCCTCAGAGTTGGGGAACATTGCCTGAGCAGAAGGAATCAACTGTTTTTCCAGGATAACATTGTATGCGGCTTGATTCATACGTCCTTTGCAAAGATTAACCTGCCCAATTCCAGCCTTGCTGAAGCATCCCCAGAACATCACTGATCCTCTGTAAAGGGGGTTTAGTAAAAATGTTCATTATTTATTACTCTTTGCTAACTGGTACTGCTACATGTTTACATGTATTGCCACACGTATGAAATAGTACTGCTACCCCTTCTGAGTATTACCATTGCTTTTTCTTTACGTTTTATTGCATTTTTGCTTTTATTTGCACATAGTTGTGATAATGTTTACTGCATTTCATGGTTTGTCATTTACAGTATAGGGAAAGCGAAGTGCTATTTTTTGGAAACTAGAGGGGGGCACTCTAGTGTATAGAACTCGTAGTAGGATAAGGTTAAGTGTAGGAGGGGCTGCCGGGAGTCAAGGTTAGAGTAGAAGTGAAGTTAGTTCAGACGGGGCCAGGGTGACCAAAGTGTCCACATGGACTATACACCCAGAACGGCTCGGCAGCCACGCAATGTTAAGCAGCGACAGCCCACTTTATCCATGGCCACTGGACATCAACACAGTGGGCCAGTACAGTAGAGAGAAGATGTCGCGACTCATAGCCTGGACGGACTCCTTTAGGGTAGGAGTCGGTTGGAGTGAGGAACAGAAGGTTGCTGAAGCTTTGCAGGGGGCAGTACAGACGGGTCGGATGCTTTTCCAGAGGCAACTAAACCAGGTGGCGGATGATTTCAAGTCTGGGGTGAAACAGGCAGAAGGAATTGTCATTATGGCGAGGTTAGGCCAGGGAGAAGTTGGGAAGCAGTCTAAGACGGTCCGGTCCAGACGTGTGCCGTATATAAGCGTCAACAAAGTAGGGAGAGCTGAGGAAGCAAGTAAAGATGAATGTGTATCCTATGATGTGCCAACTGTGGATATATTGTGTGAAGTTATCAGTAAAGAAACCGTTCAAATTACTATGGACTGTGTCTCAATTACTGGGAGTTGCCTCGGAGAAGGGCCTTTGCCTCTTGAGAAGTACCCAAGGGGACCTGAACCTGGAGATGCAGGTACGCTGAACAGTGGATTGCAATGTTATGTGAGGGAAGGCAGGGACACTGATGATTTAGTGTCTCTGGCCATGACATCTGGTGTAGTCTGCAGGAAACGACTACCTCGCAATGCAGAGAATCCGCGGACAGAATAGTTGATGATGATGATGTGCGTGCGACTGCTGTGCCCCTGGAAAATGACCCGGAAAAGGAACAAGTGGTCGCTGGATCTGGAGAAGAATTTGTGGACATGGATGAAACACTGGAATTGCCTACTAAAGATTTTCTGACAACACCGGACGTGACTACCGAGTTGGACTTGACTTATTTGATGAGAAAGTCTGACACCATTACTGTGACCAAGATAGCGGCTGTGGAATTGGCGGGAGATGGCGAAGAAGTTGACAACAAGAACCGCGTCCTTTGTGGGCGTTGCCGTCGTCCCCTGGTGTCAAAACCTGCCTGTCAGTATGCCCCTGGTGGGTGTGGATGAAGAGGAGAAAACCCCGCCCTCTTCCATTGACTAATGACAGATGGGTGGAGTTGTCGGAGGTGGACTCCCCCAGAAATGGGTGGGACCCAGAAGAAAATCCCGGAAGAAGCTGGCGGCGCCATTTTGTGAACTTGAGCAGGCCACGATGCAGCACTCCTGCACCCGTAGCTGCCAGGGTGTGGGCCGCCTTGAGGGGAGGTGGTGGTAGGAAAGAGCAGAAGCCCAGCCTGGCAATACAAGCGAGGAATCAGCGGAGGTCCCCACCAGTCTGCCTGCGGAGTTGCCTCGGCCGCAGAGTTAGCAGCCAACGGAGCTACCATCTAGTCAGGAGCTGGAATTTTCACGTGTGGAGCCAATGGTGCAGCGTTTAGCCAAGGAGCAGGTGATCCAGAGCACTTGCTGTTCATTCAACGGAGAACGGAACTGGCGTCTGCCCTGGAGGAACCGGGGGTGGAAATGAAGATCAAGCGGGCACTCCACACGTCCATCAAGCGCGTGGGCGTCCCCACAGAGAGGGCCAGCGTTCCAGAGAAGATCATGACCATCACGTCCTCATCTGAGTGGATGAGTGTGCCCTCGTCCCTGATCCCTGAGTGAAGGTCCTTCCCGCAGAGCCCTGTCCCAGAGGCCGTCATCCGCCCCCACAGAGAAGTCCACCTCTCAACCCCAGCTGTCGGAAGTTCGGCCCACTTCTCACTCCGCAATGGCAATGGAAGCAAACTATTCGCACCCAGCAACAGAGGGTCCCTTTCCCACTCCCAGGCAGGCTGCCTGGGTGGAAGGGGTCATAAAAGGTATAAAGCAATGAGAGAGAGTTCTGGACGGAGCTGTGGCGGCTTGGAGGGGGCACTATGGTAGTGCGACGAACCTGGGGATGGCTGGTCGACACTGAGCGAGGTTATAGCTTTATCAGGGAAGAAGGGACTGATGCCAAAGTCTGTGTGAATGTGGCATCTGTCAAATTTGGCCGGTTGCTGAAGAAGGTGGATCGGGTCTCCTTTTTTAAAGAGGACTGTGCCCATGGGTACTTCGCGGTAGCAGTCACTCACTATGACGAAGATGACATGGGGCTCTTCCTAGAATCGGTGCAGGCCCAAATGTCAGTTGGCACCCGGGAGACCGCCAGCACTACCACTTGTGCTGCTGTGCAGCAGTCTGCATCCTCTGTGGCTGCAGAGGTGATCTCGGAAGTGAAAGGAGCGATACACGATATGTGCCGTTGAACATTGCTGTTGTACATAAGTCTGTTTGCTTAATAAAAGTTGTACATGTTGCACCCCAGGTTTGATTTGAGACTGTTACGTGTCCCCACAGGGTAGGAAGCCCTGTCATGCTCTGCAGATTCAAGAGCCACACGGCCGTTGCGGCCCATTAACAACACAGGAGCGAAGCGTTATTTTCTTTTGGTTTTCACAAATTTATTTATCTCGGCCTGGAGGACTGTGAGCTAGGCATTATATCTGGAACCCATGGACTCTTATTGTTTTTTTGTTGTGCCTGTTGCCCCCATTCTGTTGGAAAAGCGGAAACTGTCTTCTCGGTTGGAGACTACCAGAAGAGAGACTATACTTCCCTCAAGGAAAGGGGGAGCTTACTCCCAGGACTGCTGTCCCATGTGTAGGACACAAACTGCGGTGCGTACCGGAAGTGACTACCTCATATAATCTCCCTGCGTGGAGTATGTGTTGTAAATATTAAAGTTTTGAAAAGTGTTTGGTCAGGGACAACCAAATTTAAGGAAAAAGGGAGTGTAAAGGGTGTTAAGTAAAAATGTTCATTGTTGTATTTATTACTCTTTGTTAACTGGTACTGCTACATGTTTTCATGCATTACCGCACGTATGAAATGGTACTGCTACCCCTTCTGGGTATCATCATTGTTTTGTCTTTACGTTTTATTGTATTATTGCTTTTATTTACACATAGTTGTGATAATATTTACTGCATTTCATGGTTTATCATTTACAGTATAGGGAAAGCGTAGTGCTCTTTTTTGAACACTAGAGGGGGGCACTCTAGTGTATAGAACTCGTAGTACGATAGGGTTAAGTGTAGGAGGGGCTGCCGAGAATTGAGTTTAGAGTCGAAAGGAAGTTAGTTCAGATGGGGCCAGAGTATCCAAGGTGCTCACATGGGCTATAGGCCCAGGACAGCTCGGCAGCCCCACAACGTTAAACAGCGACACATTATCCACGGCCACTGGAGATCAATACAGTGGGCCAGTACAGTAGAGAAAGGGGGTTTAGCAAAAATGTTCATTGTTGTATTTATTACTCTTTGCTAACTGATACTGCTACATGTTTACATGTATTGCCACACGTATGAAATGGTACTGCTACCCCTTCTGGGTATTACCATTGTTTTTTCTTTACGTTTTATTGCATTATTGCTTTTATTTGCACATAGTTGTGATATTATTTACTGCATTTCATGGTTTGTCATTTACAGAATAGGGAAAGCGAAGTGCTCTTTTTTGGACACTAGAGGGGGGCACTCTAGTGTACAGAAATCGTAGTAGGATAGGGTTAAGTGTAGGAGGGGCTGCCGGGAGTCAAGGTTAGAGTAGAAGTGAAGTTAGTTCAGACAGGGCCAGGGTGACCGAAGTGTCCACATGGACTATACACCCAGAATGGCTCAGCAGCCACGCAATGTTAAGCAGCGTCAGCCCACATTATCCACGGGCACTGGACATCAATACAGTGGGCTAGTACAGTAGAGAGATGTGGCGACTCATAGCCTGGGTGGACTCCTTTAGGGTGGGAGTCGGTCGGAGTGAGGAACAGAAGGTTGCTGAAGCTTCACAGGGAGCGGTACAGACGGGTCAGATGCTTTTCCAGAGGTAACCAAACCGGGTGGCGGATGATTTCAACTCTGGGGTGCAACAGGCAGAAGGAATTGTCATCATGGCGAGGTTAGGCCAGGAAGAAGCTGGGAAGCAGTCTAAGACGGTCAGGACGTGTGCCGTATAGAAGCATCAGCAAAGTAGGGAGAGCTGAAGAAGTAAGTAAAGATGAATTTGTATCCTATGATGTGCCAACTGTGGATATATTGTGTGAAGTAAAACCGTTCAAGTTACTATGGACCGTGTCTCAATTACTTGGAGTTGCCTCGGACAAAGGCCTTCATCGCTTGGGAAGTACCCAGGGGCACCCGAAGCTGGAGACGCAGGTACACTGAACAGTGGATTGCAATTTTCTGTGAAGGAAGGCTGAGACACTGATGCTTTAGTGTCTCTGGCCACAACTATAGTCTTGACTGGCCTTTATACCTCCACCAAATTTCACAGTGTGTGCAAGACACTGTGGCTTGTACGCCTCTCCAGGTCTCCGTCTAACCATTAGACGACCAGGTGTTGGGCAAAGCTGAAAATTATACTCATCAGAGAAGATTACCTTACTCCAGTCGTCTATGGTCCAATCCTTATGGTCTTTGGCAAACTTCAGCCTGGCTCTCCTTTGCTTCTAATTGATGAAAGGCTTTTTTCTACCTTTACATGATTTGAGCCCTGCTGCTAGCAGCCTGTTACAAACTGTTCTTGCCATACACTTCACCCCAGCTGCCATTTGATATCCCTTTTGTAGGTCACTTGATGTCATCCTGTGGTTGCTGAGTGACATTCAAATAAGATGACAGTCCCGGTCAGTGAAGAGTCTTTTCGCCCTCTGCTGGTCTGAAGCTTTGTTGTCCCCAATGTTTGCTGCTTGACCTTGTTGTAATGGACTACCAACTTAGAAATCTTAAGGATTGGAGGCAACATGACACTCACTGTATCCCTCTGCTAGTAAAGCCAGAATTGAGCCCTTCTTTTCCTCACTCATGACTTTGTATTTCAACTCCTTTGGCATGGTTAAAAGTTCTTTTTTCATTCCTATTACTTTTGGGTTATTACTAGCACTTGTTTTGCCATCCAGCTTGTCCTATTGCAAGAGGATTGTGAATACCACAGCAGGGTATTTTATCCTTTCCTTCGTTAAATAAGATTTGGTTTAGGTGATCTCCTAATCAGAAGCACATTAAGTAGAATGAGGTGTACTCTGCTTGGAATTCAACTGACACTGGAATGGAATGGCTGTCAGACATATAGAGAAGCTGATTTTTATAAAACTGTGCAGTGGTCTCTTAATTTTTGCCAGAGCTGAATATATAACATGTATTTGGCCAATTCCAGCTCAGTGATTTCTCGCCCTTTTCGGCCAAACTGCAGTGTGTAGGGCGTGTATCCAATTGTGCTGTGCACCCAGTTATTGTACACCCATACTAATTCAGCCACATACTCAGGCTAGCGAACTTTCCTGTTTTCCTCCTACGTCCTCAACATCTGAATCAGTGTCCGATTGAAACGCTCGCAGGCTCCATTTCCGTTGTGGATGGTAGGGCGTTGTCCTGGATTGCTCGATCTGATACAGGCGATATAGTTCTTCCATCACTCATCCTTCAAAACAGGCGCCTTGATCAGAATGAATTCTCTTCGGACAACCGTACACTCGGATGAAGTCTCTGCAAAAGGTCTGTGCCGCCGACTCAGCAGTCTGATCCCGGGTCGGAGTCACCACAGCAAATTTGGTAAAATGATCGGTCATCACCAGACAATGTTCATATCCCAGGTGAGCTAGACCCACGGTCATTCATTAACACCTCCAGGGGAGCAGAAGTCACGATGGGTAGGGGCCCTCTGTTCCGGAGTCTTAGCTAGTTCACAATTCCTGCATAGCTGACAGGCTTCATCTACTGCATTCTTCAGCCGAAGATGGCAGACCAGCTTCTGCAGCCACTGGAATGTCTTCTCCAGGCCAAAGTGGACCCCTCTCTCATGAGCTTCTGTGGCTACCTCGCTGAGTAACTTTTCTGGGAGCACCACTTGCCAGGTGACTCCCATCTCCCCTGATAACTGCACTTTCTGATACAGCAAGCCATCTTCCAATTGGAGCCTCTCCCACTGCCATAGGATTTGCAGGGTTCCTGGGGACAGTGTGTCTTTCTCTCTTTGGCAGGGAAGTTGTTTCAAAGCCACCCACTGCCTCAACTGAGCGAGTCCCCATCTTCCTGCTGCAGCCATACCCAGTCATCACGTAGATGTCCCAGTGTATGTTTTCGGGACTTCTCCCTGATCTGTCCCTGCGTTGCCGCCAGCATCCTGGCGTAATTCTGAAATCCAGGAATGTCTTTGGCCTCCAGCACTTCATCCCGGTTGTGTCCAGGTTGTTCGAACGTTATTCTGGATAAAGCATCGGCATGTGTATTCTCAGCCCCTCTTCGATACACAATCTTGTATCGGTACTTGGCCATACGAACCACCCATCTCTGCTCCAGGGCTCCCAGTTTCTCATTTTCCAGGTTGGCGAGAGGATTATTAACAGTGCGTACCAAGACTTCAGACCCAGACAGGTACTCAGCGAATTTCTCATTCATGGCCCACACCAATGCCACTGTCATGATCCCAGTGCAGGTTTTTGAGCTGCACGTCAGGGGTTAATGTCTGGAGCTCAGTGCAGGTTTTGACCTGCACACCTGGGGTTAATGATTGTGGCCTCTTTCTGGTTCTGGGAGAGCTTCTTAAACCCCTGGGAAGCTCCAATCCCTGCCAGTTATACTTTTGCCTTTGGCCGAGTGTGCTGACCTCTGTGTGCCTGTTCCTGTTCGTTGTTATAGCTTGTTTATATGGTTCTGACCCGGTTCTGTTTCCCGTTGTGAGTTTGCCTGTTGATTCTGTACTACGCTATCCTCTCTGACTCATTGCCTGTGATCTGACTACTCTCTGCTCGCCCCTCTTGTACCTTGCAGCTATCTCTGTGTATGACTCATTGGCTACGTCCTGACTATCCTCCCAGTCTATGCCCCTTGGTATCTTTGTCTCGCAGTTACCCTGCTAGGAGTTCTCTTGCAGCTCCTAGCTCTCTGGAGTTTAGGCCACGCCCCTAGCAGTCACGTTATTCAGGTCCTGCGGCTCTGAAGTACGCATCTACTCGGCTGCTGCCTGCTCCACAGGTATCTTTGAGCACAGTTTGCTTTACTCAGGACACACGCACTGGCTCAGTGAGCAAGTTCATTGCGGTGCTCCTGACAGCCACTAGTTCCAGCTTGAAAGAACTGTAATTGTCTGGGTTTCGTTCAGAGTCGTGGAGGGACCGACTCGCATAAGCAATCACTCGCTCTTTTATGTCCTGCATTTGTGACAACACAGCTCCTAGTCCACACAGGCTTCCATCATTGTGAAGGATGAAGGGTTGAGAGAAGTCTGCATAGGCCAACACAGGAGCTTCAGTCAGGGCCATTTTTAGGGCTCAAAAAGCTTCTTCCTGGCTATCTCCTCACTGGATGGTCTGATTCTTTGCGCCGGACAGCACCCCTTTCAACAACAGCAGCGGGTTAGCAATACGAGTGAAGTTTTCCCGAACCATCGATAGCACCCGGTAAATCCCAGAAAGACACGGACATCTTTCACGGTTTTCGGGGTGGGTCAGTCCAGTACTGCTGCAATCTTCTCACGCGATGGTCTCACTCCTTCAGCGAATACAACATATCCCAGATATTCAATCTTCTTGCGGAAGAGATGACACTTCCAGGGTTTCACGTTCGTGCTTCTGTAGTTGGCTCAGCAGTTGCTCCAGCTGTTGAAGGTGCTCCTCAAAGGTGGCTGCATAATCTATGTTGTCAACCAAATAGATGAGAATAGCCTCAATGTTCAGATCTCCCAAACATCTCTCCATCAATCGTTGAAAGGTCCTGGGTGCAATGGTAAGGCCGAAAGGAATCCCAAGGGCAGTATGAATACTGTCTTCACTCGGTCATGCTCAGACATGGGGACTTGCCAATATCCACTGGCCATATCCAACGACAAGAAGTACTTCGCTTTTCCCAGGGCAGACAGCGATTCTTTGATTCTAGGTAGTGGGTATGAGTCTCGCACAGTGCAGGCATTCAGTTTCCAGTAGTCTACAAGTGCAGGGTCCCGTCCTTCTTCCGTACTAAAACAATGGGTCCAAGGACTTTGGCTCTCTTGGATGACCCCATTCTGCAGCATGTGCACCAACATCTCTTTCACTTCCTGGTACATTTGTGGTGGGATATGCCAATATCGCTCCTGAATTGGTGCGATGTTTCCCGTTGGAATCTCGTGGGTGATAGCTGTGGTACACCCAAAATCATTGTCATGATGAGCAAAAACGTAGTGATATTGTTCGAGTACTGCCTCCACTTATTGCACCTGTTGGGGTGAGAGTTCTGTTAGCTCAGCCCACATCTGCTCCAGGATTCGGCATCCTTCTTTTAGATGATTGAATGGCTGTTCGGAGGACACCGTTGCGGCCACTGTCCAGGGGTTCCCCTGTTTCACCGCCAACTGAATGGCCTCTGCTAGTATCAGCTCTTTCAACATTCTCATTACCTGTGGCACCTCACTCTTGGGTGAGAACATGAGATCATCTTCTCCCTGGTTGACACATCGCACCGGTACATGACCATCAGGGAACAGTGGCTAATGTCCATGCAACGAGGAGCCCTGGAGGTAGCTGATCCATAAAAGTTGGCTCGATCTGCACTTCTACTCCTTCAAAAGAGGTACAGGCTCAGATGGGCAGAGTGAGCACAGTCTCACCTAATGGTAAGACAAGGCTGACGGCGGCCGGAATGATCACCTTAACCCAACGTTTTTCCTTCACTTGATGCCTCTTGGGCTTGGGCCACCCATAGCAACTGTTGGAACACTTTTCTCTGAGGAGTGTGAAGGTTCCATCGATTCAGAAACACATCGGCTGACTCGCTGACCAGGATGTTCCCGATTTCTTTCAACACATTCATTCCTAAGTCTCGGGCATGGTGGTTACTTGGGAGCCAGTATCAACTAAACAGCGGACGGCCCAACCATCTATTTCGGCCCAAACGAGAGGACTCAGGGAAACCAAACTTTTGTGACTTCTTTCTCTCCTTCCTGACTGTTCAGGCTCCGGGTGGCATCCCCCAGCCTCGGAGCCCATTAATTTAACAGATGACAGTGGAGGAATCTTCCCCGGCGCACATCCTCCAGCTTAATGTCCAGTGTCTCCACAAGTGAAACAGATTGGTGGCCTTTCTACGTGAAGCGGTCTCATTTACTGATGGGGTTCGGGACTAGTTCTGCCTCCGGAGGAGCCCAAGAGTACCGAAGGCTTCTTCGTTAAGTCGGACCATTCCTCTCGCATGTCCTGGATTTCCTTCCGGAGTTCCCTCACCCAACTTGGTTCAGTTGTCAGCGAAACGGATACCTCTCCGCTCCAGACCTTCCCCGTCGGGACTGTCACCCTCTGATCCAGCTCACGTGCACGTGCTTCCACCCCAACTTCCAGAAAGGACATACGCAGCTTAACCTGCAAACGCTCTCGCAAGGCCTGTTTAAGCAGCGCATCTCTAAAGCCTGCCACTAGCTGGTCTTTCAGAACGATATCAGGGGGTCCTACACCTACGTCATCCCGCTTAGCGATCGCAGCCTGGATTTCCTGCAGCGCATTCATGTATTGTGTCACAGATGCCCCCTCCCTTTGGACACAGCTAAACAAGCACATGTGCAATTCTCCAACTTCTGTGGGGTCCCTGTGCATCTCTTCTAGGATTTGTAGCACCTTGGTAAAAGCATCTCGCTCATGCGGGGGCCGGAACATGACTGAACACCTCGCCTCTCCATCTAGGGCCATCATGGCAATTTATGCCTGCATCTCAGGGGTCATGGGGTGCATTCTCAACATACCCTTGACCCGCTCAGTCCAGTCCCATAGTAAAATACTGCTCCCTGTGAACTTTGGGAAGTTGCTCAACATTGCCTCCAGCAGTATACTGGCCCTTGGGGCACCCACAGCCGCTTGGTGTCATTTCAATGCCCATGGACTGCATCCTGCCGCAGTTCGTTTAAGTTAACTTATCCTGTCAGTCGTTTCTCAGGAGGTGGGTGTTGCTGAATGGACAATTGCGCCAACAAAGGCTGGTGTGGTGCTGATCTGATGAGATCCTGTGGGAAACAATGATCCATCTTCTGGTGGCAGCGGTTGGTCTCCGGTACCTTCCGCTGAGCCCCTAGTCCATTAATTGGTGTAGTTGTAGCCGAGATTAGGCAGGCCGCAGCACTATCCGGGTCCAACGTAGCCCGGCAAATGTATATAGGCAAGTCTGGGACCACCGTCTGTCCCACACTCTGTTAGGTGTTGCATGCACTGTACTCTCGGTCTCGTAGCATATGTCACCTTGCTTTCTTGTCACCACCGGACACACTGTACGTTTCTCTCTTCTGTCCGGAGGCCGGCTTGCGCGATAGTGATACTCCAAGGACGACACACTCTTCTCCCCCCACCTCGTGCTGTCTGTTCCCGCCAAACCTGACTGCTTCCGTGCATGCTGCTGCTGCTGTTGCCGCTTAGCCGCACCCCCTACTTCAGGGTGCAAAGGTTTGTTTGGTCTCTTATGCTTTCCCTCGGACAACAGAGGAGGCAGTCCCGACAGTTCTGGACCAAGCAAAGAATAGGTACCCGCGGCCCGGTCTTCCTCCTTACAGTTCTACAATTTTGTCCCTGTTGTTCTTAGACAGCTCTTTGATCTTGGCCAAGGTAGAGAGATTGGAAAGTGATTGATTAATGTGTGGACAGATATCTTTTATATAGGCAACAATTTCAAACAGGTGCAATTAATACATGTAATGAGTGCAGAGTAGGAGGGCTTCTAAAAGGAAAACTAACAGGCCTGTGAGAGCCAGAATTCTTGATGGTTGGTAGGCGATCAAATACTTATTTCATGCAATAAAATGCAATTTAATTATTTAAATGCATGGAATATCAGTGAGCATTGTGCAAATAAACTTGAATGTAACTCTGCAAATATATGAGACATCTGTAGAAGGCAAAGTCTTTGTAAATTTCGCAAAACAGGGTTTGTATCATTACAGACTAGAAAATGTCTGTCAGTGGAAAACTGGTCAAGTTTATTTTATCTTCTCATATGCCACTGACATGTAAGATTAAAGCTAAAAGGTAGGTGATCAAATATGGCACTTTATACAACATCATCTTAGCAGTCACTGACCCCTGCTTACAGTCCTCAATCTTTTACATGGCTTATGTATTTGACAGTAGATAAAAAATAGAGTTGCCAACAAAATGAATCTAAGTCTATAAGTCTTACTCTGCTGATTAAAAAATATCAATGTTACATTCTGGGGCTGTACACACAATACAATGTATAGTAAAGTTATTGCATTTCCTACAGGAAATTCTCCATAAAAACAGAATGAACCTTAAATTATTGTGCTACCCACCAGTTGCCAGAAGGAGCAAGTATATGCTCAGGTCTCCCTTGGTTCTCTCTTGGCCACAAGGTCTTGGCCAGAAGGAGCTGAAAGAACATTCTGAGACCTACTGGCCTAGGGCTTAACGACAACGGAGCAGTAAATATTCTGGACATAAGTCCACCATTCTGGTGATTAATGACCCTAACAGAGGGATTTATACCCATCAAACAATTAGCGCTCATCTTGTGATTAAGTGATAATTTTTGAGACTAGTATAAATGTCAATGCTATACAGAAACATATGATGTTCTACAGATAAATGCTATATCTTTATACACATAATATACATTGCATACTGCACCTATTTCAGCAAAGCTGATGACTTCATAGGTTTGACCTATATCCATTTCCTTGTCTCCTTTACTATTCTTTGTTGGCATGTCTTGTGATTGGTCCTCATCCAACTCAATGTTCAGTCGTAGCAGAGCCTGTGCCAGATTATCCCGAGACACCGCCTGTGAAATGTTTGGCCGCTGGTGCAAGTGAAGTTTGCTCAAAATGTTCTGCTTGGCCACTTCCAGAAGTATTGCTTTCTCAGCTTCAGCCTCCATAGGTTGGTTGAAAATGCTGCAAGATGAGCAGGAAAAATTTGCCAGTGATGCCTGCATAATAACCAGCAATAGAGGTAAAGCAACAAGGACTGTCATGATGTTATCTGCGGAGAAGGACACAGCAGTTCAACAAACATAAAACAATGATCAACTAAAAGCACAGTCCTATCTCTGTTATTGCAGAAAAAGGAATCTAGGAAGAATGCCAAACACAAGTGGAGAGCCTGCCTACTGTTACATATGTATGTATATGTATATATATATATATATATATATATATATACACACACACACACATACCGGATACATTTATATATATATATACAGTATATATATAAATTTATATATATATATATATATATAATATATATCTATATATATAGATATATCTATATATATATAACAGATATATTGGTCAAGCAACCTTTACACCCTGATATCATGTAAATACATAAACACTGTATATATAGATAGATAAATATTGTATTTAAGTGATATAAACATGTTAAAATTGCTTAACGAGTGATTATTTTACAATATAAACAGGAGATAAGCAAGCTAAAAAAAAGCACAAGAAACATAATCTTCTGCTCCACAGTTCATAATACAGAGATAGTGATCACTAAGGAAAAACCTGGTTACAAGGATTCTTTGCTTGAAGATCTGCAGCTGGTGATAGCTTCGCTCTTCCTTCTGTTCTGACTGGCGTCCTTTGAAATTGGGAGGAAACTAAACCCAAAAGTGCAAAGTTTTCTATAATTTTAGCTTTGTGTTTTTTTTTACCAAACAAGAAATAAACCAAAGCTGTATGCGTACAGCAAATATACACAATGGGTGACCTCAGGAGAGCCAGCAGAGCAGTTAACTCTTTCTGAAATATCTCATGTCATTTCTGGTCAATATATATTCTAGTTGAACTTTATAAGAAAAACAAATAACAATAAATATATTGTGAGACAGTGAAGAGAATTATGTGTCCCTTAGAATGTTCTTAGAAGCATATTGACAGCAGTGGTTGCAATGCAAAATCAAAGTAAGTGTGGATTTGGTCAAGCTATTTGACCACATTAGATTTAGGAAAACTTGACATGAGTTTTTATTTTTTGAGAGACCTATAGGATTGGTAGTGGGATGGGTCTCTCCCTCCATTCCAAGTTTTGGGAGTGGCTCATGTCCACGGTTCCCATTTTAAGCTTCAGTTTAGCTTTGGGTGTGTCAGAGTGTTGATTGAAAGCATCTGAGCAAAGAGCTCTGTTCAGGACAGGTCTGTGTAAAGATTTAACACAGGCCAGAGAAGGCAACGCAATTGACGCAACCTCGAGTGATATGGTGGTGAAGTCGCCCATGACAGTAGGTTTACTGCGGACGGTATTGGATGACATGGCTGCAATAAGGAGGATAACACTTGCCTTTATTTTGTAAGTGTTAAAAATAAAGACTTTCAAGTTGGCCTAACCTGGGTCATTGCCTTTTTACCCCACTGTGTGAACACAGCTGCAATACATAAGGTGGAGAATGCGGGCAGTGTGAGGTGAGGCATACCCCCAAAAAAGCTGCATGTCCATAATTATGCCTGAGGCGCTACAGCTCAGGCCTACCAATAAAATAGAGGAGCTACTGAAGCAGTTGGTTCTTACCCAGCAGCAGCAGCTGCAGTTTCAGCAGCAACAGCAGGAACAGTTGTAATTGCAGCTGTAACACCAGGAGCAGCACTAGCAGCAACAGCTGTGCAAGTAGCAGCAGACAAACAACCTAATTCTGTAACAGATTGTGGCCCTGCGAGAGGCACTCCCACGGCTGACCCTGGTTCGTAATGAGGTCCAGGACAAAGGCTGGCCAGCATTGACGAAGTTGAGTCTGGAGGACAATGTGAAAGCGAGCATGCCAACTGCCAAGTGTGCTGAAGCAGTGACCCCTTTCCTGATGGGAGATGCTCAGTAAGCCTACTTTGACCTCAGTTTGGAGGACACCCAGGACTATGGGAAGATGAAAAGTGAGATCCCTGCCCGCCTGGGGGTCAATACATATGTATGGGCAAGTGGAGACATGGGGGTCAGTAGGTGCCCTTGTCCACTAGCCAAAACCACATGGACCAGTAATCTTCTGTCACGACACTGCTGTAGGGTGACATGGGAACAGGGGCTCCTTCCCTGTCCCTAACACTAGGGGGTACCCTAGCTCACACTACTCCCTGAGATACTGCCCTTGCCTTATCTCCTGAGTTAGCCCTCCATCTGTTCTCTTCCTCCACCCAGGGAAGAGGGGCGCTACTGTGCACCGTAGAACACCAGCCCGACAAACAAGGCAACATGAAAAAGGGTTAACAGACTACTCCAAGCATACAAAATATTCACTCACATATAACAGAGGAATGCATCAGGGTATGAAGTTAGGGGAATAAACCAAAATAAAGATTTTGGTTTATTCCCCTAAATAGGAATCATCACGCATACAAACCAAGCAACAATCATTAATAACTTTTCCAACTCTCCTTCTCAAAAGAACTCCTCTCCCTCCGTTAGCCATGGCCAATTAACCCCTATTCTGTCAGAAGGAATAAACACATTTAAAATGAAGAAGTGCTTCTTCTCAGCACTGGAGTAGGAGCAATCAGACGCTGAGGTCCTCTGGCTCCACAGTGTTGCAGTAACCCCGTGACAGTACCCCCTCTTCTATGAGGGACCTCCGGAACCCCAAGACCAGGCCTATCAAGGGGAGTCATGAGAAAATCCCAGACCAGTCTGGCCACATGAACATCAGATGCTGGTAGCCACATACTCTCCTCAGGACCGAACCCCCTCCAATGTACCAGATACTGAAGCGACCGACGAACAAGACAAGAATCCAAGAACTTCGAAATCTGAAACTCCAAATTTCCATCGACAATGACAGGAGATGGTGGTAGAGGTGATGGTACTGAAGATGCAACGTATTTTGTGAGGCCAGAACGATGAAATACATTGTGGATCCTAAAGGTAAGGCAGTAAAGCAAGGTGAAATGCAACAGGATTGACGATGGCTGCAATCTCATAAGGACTGATAAACCTGGGGCCCAGTTTCCAAGATGGAAAATTCAGCTTAATTTTCCTAGAGGACAGCCACACGAAGTCACGAACAAACATACAGGTGCAGACCCACCAAGCGTCTCCGATCAGCCACACTCTTATATTTGGATCCAATCTTCCTCAATTTATTCGTAACCCCCAGTCATATGGTAGAAATAGAAGATGAAAACCGTTCTTCCTCCAGTAATCCAGAAGGGCGATTACCAGTAAATGAACTAAACTGAGGATGGAACCCATATGCCCCGAAAAGCGGGGACTTAACTGGTCGATTCCTGACAACTGTTATTTACAGTGAATTGAGCTAATGGTAAATAGGTAACCCAGTCCTCCTGATTTTCAGTGTAACGAATGGAAGCGGAGGCAGAGATGGTGAAGTTCACATTCGTTTTTTATTTTTAAAGTGGAACCTCGGGACCACGGTCCGGGGGGGCTCCGAAGGGGGTGTAACTAGTGAGCCCCGGGTACCCGTAGTAAAGTCCCTCAGACAGGACCAGAATGGAGTACCCGGGGGACACAGGTGCTACCTCCAGTTAGACCCTGGACACATGGCAGCTGTCCCAGCAGGACCAAAAGACAACAGAAATAGCAGCAGAGTCCATAGTGAGACGGGTCCTGGATCCAGGTAGATGGTAGATAGCTGGCTCCAGTAATCTTGACACAGCCATCGGACTCAGATGGCTGTTGACGGAAAGGGATGGCTTTCACCCAGATGGTTGCAGGTATGACCAGGGTTAACAGGATTCAGATATTTCTGTGGAGACAGAGCATGAGAATATGCACAGAGACTGCTAACGCAGCGCAGACCGATTAGCAACAGAACCGGATTTAGCAATGATTGATACTCGTTGCTCCGGCGCTCTCCCTATGGAGGAGAGGCTAGATATAGCAGCCAGTGAGCTGCTATTGGATAATTGCTTTGTTTGAAAAATGCACGCTGTCCCTTTAAGAAGCATGGAGAGCGCGCACTCGTGCCCTAATAGCTTTGACTGCAGGCCTGCCGACGGGACGCCAGGAGATGCGGGAAGGGAAGAGACCTGAAAGCTGAGAAGCAGCGTGAGACACACAGGGAGCTGGCTGCTGCATTGGAACAGTGCGCAAGGCACGAGGTGAGTGCCCTGGACGGGAGGCAGCAGCAGACCAGGATGCAGAGCCAGGACAGGAACCGGGTGTAACATTCAGATACAAAACACCTAAGATACATCTCTTGATTCTGGTTAACCCGTTCCGTCTGCCCATTAGACAGAGGGTGAAATGCGGAAGAAAATGACAAATAGATCCCCAGATGGGTGCAAAATGCAATCCAAAACTTTCGCCAAGGATTTGGCATTTGGTTAAGCTGGTAAAGCAATAACATGAGACATTTTACTGAATCCATCTATCACCGCAAGAATTACAGTATCCCCCGCCGACATGGGTAGATCCATGATAAAAAAAATAGACCAACAAGTGAGTCCAAGGTCTGCTTGTAATCTCCATTGGTTGAAGAACCCCTGACAGACGAGTATGAGAGGTCTTAGAACGTGCGCAGACACTGCATCTGGCCACCAAAAATGCAGAGTAAGCAGATCAGCGGTGGCTTTATTACCGGGATGTCCAGCCAACACTGATTTGTGATGTTCGCTGAGGACTCTAAGAAGGATATTAACAGGAATAAACAGTTTACAAAGTAAACAGGCAGCAGGGGCGTCCCCCTGAGCGTCAACCACCTCTCTTTCCAGATCGAAGCATACAGACACCATAACCACCCCTTTTTGAAGAATAGGTACCGGTTCACATTTATTTCATCTCCCAGGAAAGTAATGGAATAAGGCATCTGCCTTAATGTTTTTCTTCCTTGGCCTATATGTGGCCAAAAAATTTAAACCTGGTAAAGAACAATGTCCATTTTGCCTTTTGAGGTGTTAGACTTTTTGCCGATTCCATGTATTCCAGATTCTTATGATCCTTGATTACCATAACTGGGTGAACCGTTCCCTCCAAAAAAATGACACTACTCTTTAAAAGCCCATTTGATTGCCAAGAGTTCCCTGTTAGGCCTCTTTCACACATCAGGTTTTCGCCGTCAGGCGCGATCCGTCGCTTTTGACAGAAACCGGATCCGGCGAAATGCAATGCCGGATCCGGTTTCCCCCCCATTGACTTGCATTTGCGCCGGATCGCGCCGGATGGCCATGAGTTTCATCCGGTTTTCGCCGGATCCGGCAATGTGTCGCAATGTGTCGCGATCCGGCGTCTGGAAAAAACGTCTACTGTAACGTTTTTTGTCTCCGGCGAAAAAGCCGGACACGCCGGATCCGGCGCGTCCGGCTTTTTCACACAATGAAAGCCTATGAGCGCCGCAATGCGCCGGATCCGGTTTTTTTGGTCTGAGCATGCTCAGTAGCTCTGCCCACAGGAGATATATAAAAGCAAGACAATGGGACCCTCAGCCACACCCAACATGCCACCCAAGACAGCAACCAGGCGCAGGAGAAGGCAGCAGACATCTGCAGCAGCAGCAACATCAGCAACACCCCAAATGGAGCAGCATGCTGAACGGGAGGGGAGTCCAGAAGCAGATGAGAGACGGTAATTATCAAATCCCCCGTTCCTCCAAACTAGGGCCATGGAATATCAAGATATTCATTGGCCCTTTGTTTCTCTTTATTCAACAGCCGCCAAAGAGATGCAGCAGCAGCACCATCAGCACCACCCCAAATGGAGCAGCATGCTGAACGGGAGGGGATTCCAGAAGCAGATGAGAGACGGTAATTATCAAATCCCCCATTCCTCCAAACTAGGGCCATGGAATATCAAGATATTCATTGGCCCTTTGTTTCTCTTTATTCAACAGCCGCCAAAGAGATGCAGCAGCAGCAGCAGAAATGGCATCACTGGCAGCAGCAATACCCACAGCCATGGAGTCTGGCCATCAACAGGACAGCACATCTTCTTCTGGGAGCCCTCACTCGCATCGTCAGCGTTTGACGGTAAGTTTTTATTTCCAAAATCCATCATCTCTGTAATATATGTCTATTCATTGCCTTTTATTTCAAAACAGGAATCACAAGATGAAGAGGAGCTCCCAGAAGAAGAAGGAAGGGGTGGACAGACGCTTGGAGTGGGCTCACAATTCGTAAGTTTTTTGCATCAAACGCAGAAACACAACATCACACTACACACAACACATAGAAAACAATGTTCTGCAGACCACACACAGCAAACAAATGCCTACATCCAAACTCATAACATTTTTTGTTTTCTTCTCTAGTCTTCCCAATCTGGTGCTCGGCCAAGAGGTCCTCGCAGTGCCTCCCAGGGTCGTCGGCGACAGCAACGCGGCAGTCACCAGCGTGTAAGTATAAATATTTTTGCTTTGTTTTTTTGCACTTTTTATTTCATTTCTTTTGTGGAGGCTAATTATGTTATTTTTGTCTTTTTCTTTAACAGCCTTCACAGCGTGCTCCCGACTCTGACGGTGAGGATGGAGGGATTGATGTGGACCGCCTCATCGATCTCGTCAGAGAAAGGGAGCCGCTCTGGAATATGGCTGACCGCCGCCACGCTGACCTGATCATTACCCGACGACTCTGGGAGGAAATCTGTTCTCTCCTTGTGGGCCGCTGGGAGGACCTCGAAGCTCGGGACCAGATTAAAGAGCGTAAGTATATACAGTAACGGTTGCTTGATGTAAACCAGTGTTTCCCGAACTCCAGTACTCGTGGTCCCCACGGATCATGTGTTCAGGATTTCTATTTACTATGGAAATCCTGAAAACATGACCCCTGGGGACCATGAGGACTGGAGTTTGTGAAACACTGATGTTGTACACTAACCACTCCTTTCTCGTTTCAGGGAACAGAATTGTGAATCGGTGGCGGTCTGTGAGGGATCGTTTCAAGAAGGAGTTCAATAAAGAGATGCGGGCCCCGAGTGGATCTGGAGGACGCAGGAGCAAGTACAAGTACGCACAAGCCCTGTCGTTCCTCCGGGAAACAATGCTCACCAGAAGGTAAATATTACACACCACATGTGAAAAAGATGTAACTTTTTTTTTTCAGCCAGGGCCATACCATGTCAGTATTTTAATTGTTTTTTTTTCTCTTTATTCCACAGCACGGTGAGCAGCACTCGGGAGCCTGCACGATTGGACCCTTCTGAGGCGATCCCTGAGGAGCCCGGCACCGAGGGACACTTCGACCGCCCCGGTACATCTGCACCTTCCCTGCCTTCCCACACATTCGACCCATCTGTCCCATCCACCAGCACAGGAGCATCGTGGCCGCCTACATTACATGAAGCTGCTGGTGAGGAGATCGCTTTCCCTTTACCCCACCCTTCTGCCCCTGCCGCCTCTAGTACACCTGCGGGTACTGGGCGGCAGCGGCAGAGGGGTCAGGAAAAGAGTTATGCGCAAGAGTTATTGCATCTGAATGCATCTTTCCAGAACTGTCTCAAAGTCTTGTCAGAGCAAATCTCCGCAGGCTTTCAGCAGATCAACTCCAGCATTCTGGAGGTGAAGACACTTCTGCAAACCATGCATTCAGAAGCAAGATCTTCGCCAAACCACACCTTTTTCAGGTCTGTTGTGGAGCGCATGGAAACGCTCTCTCCTGCCCAGCAGATGCATGTAATGCATTCGTGCCACGGTGCTCTACAGCAGGTTACCTCCCAACCTCCACCTCCCACCACTGTAGTTCCTCCACCTGCACCCCCTCCAGCCACTTTCCATCCTCCCCCTCCTATTACATCTGCACCCCCTCCAGCCACTTTTCATCCTCCCCCTCCTACTACATACCAGCAACCTGCCCAGTACCAGCAACCTCCCCAGTACCAGCAACCTCCCCAGTACCAGTCATCTCCCCACTTCCAGCAACCTGCCCCGTACCAAACTCCTTCCCCGTACCAAACTCCTTCCCCGTACCAAACTCCTTCCCCATACAACTTTCCATCAACATCATCTGCTCCTACAGTCCCTGCCCAACCCTCCACTCCACCACCCACCACCTCTTCTGCTTCCCACATGTCCACCCATTCTGTAGTTTTTTCCACACCTTCACCTCTAACTGTTCCTTCCCCACCACGATCCCAGTCCTCTCTCCACACACCCAGTGTCGAAGTGTCCCGCAGCCCCTCCAGCAGTATTTCCACCCCACAATACACAGAATTGTAATGTGTGTTTTTTAATAAAAATGCCCATTGGGTTTAAAACCTTTATTAAAAAAGTTTTTTGCACTTTAAAAAATTAAAAAAAAAAAAAAAAAATTTTAAATAAAAGTTAAATTATCGTTTCACAATGGTTGTTTGTCTTTTCTTTCTGCGGCGAACTATGTTTAAAAAAAAGGTTAAATACAGGGTATTTCAAAGGTAAAAAGGTATTCAAAACCAGGTATATAACTGTGGGTAAATTTTAGCTTTTTGCCACAGTTGTGTTCCTGGTTGTGTTTGAAGCAAAGTATTTCACCTAAAAAGTTGTGTTTATTGTTGGTGATTTCCTAACAATGTACACAACTTTTGTTAAAAGGTGAAATACTTTGCATAAAACACAACCAGGTACACACCTGTGGCCTAAAGCTAAAAATAGTAAGACCATGACAAGATAGCCAACTTTGGTTGGCAAAGGTATATACTGTTGGTCCAGAAGGTACACAAGTTTGGTTAGGGCACAAATCTTTCACACTCTGTCATCCTGCCAGTGTACTCTGCCTTGAGGGGCCACAAGGGTCAATTTTAAAAACCGGATCCGGCGTAATCCGTCGAAAAAACGGATAGAAAAACGGATGAACCGGATGAGACGGATCCGGTTTTGTCTGTCAAGAACAAGACGGATCCGGCAGAAAACCGGATCCGGCACATCAGGTTTTACAAAACATTTGCCGGATCCGGCATTCCGGCACGACGCCTGATCGCGCCTGACGCCGAAAACCTGATGTGTGAAAGTAGCCTTACCAATGTCATAATTCTTCTCAGCCGGTGACAGTTTTTTACAAAAATAAGCATATGGTTGCCATTTACCAGGAGACATACCCTGCGACAATACAGCCCCCACTCCCACCTCAGACGCATCGACCTCAATGATAAAAGGCTGAGAGATGTCACGCTGTATAAGAATTGGCGCAGAAGAAAAACACCTTTTCAACTTATCAAATGCCTTCCTGACAAGACTGGACCACTTGGAGAAGTCCTCCCCTTCCAGGTCATATCCTTAAGAGGTTTGGCTACTACCGAAAAGTTTTTTATGAACTTAAGGTAATAGTTGGCAAAACCTAAAAACCTCTGTTATGCCTTCAGAATCCTCCGGATGATTCCAATCCAATACCGCCTGGACTTTTGCCGGATCCATGCGAACACCAGTGGAAGACAACACATATCCTAGGAAAGGGATCTCCTCAAGTGAGAACATACACTTCTTAGGTTTGACATATACAGTTGTGGCCAAAAGTATTGACACCCCCGCAATTCTGTCAGATAATACTCAGTTTCTTCCTGAAAATGATTGCAAACACAAATTCTTTGGCATTATTATCTTCATTTCATTTGTCTTAAATGAAAAAACACAAAAGAGAATGAAGCAAAAAGCAAAACATTGATCATTTCACACAAAACTCCAAAAATGGGCCAGACAAAAGTATTGGCACCCTCAGCCTAATACTTGGTTGCACAACCTTTAGGTAAAATAACTGCGACCAACCGCTTCCGGTAACCATCAATGAGTTTCTTACAATGCTCTGCTGGAATTTTAGACCATTCTTCTTTGGCAAACTGCTCCAGGTCCCTGATATTTGAAGGGTGCCTTCTCCAAACTGCCATATTTAGATCTCTCCACAGGTGTTCTATGGGATTCAGGTCTGGACTCATTGCTGGCCACCTTAGAAGTCTCCAGTGCTTTCTCTCAAACCATTTTCTAGTGCTTTTTGAAGTGTGTTTTGGGTCATTGTCCTGCTGGAAGACCCATGACCTCTGAGGGAGATCCAGCTTTCTCACACTGGGCCCTACATTATGCTGCAAAATTTGTTGGTAGTCTTCTGACTTCATAATGCCATGCACACGGTCAAGCAGTCCAGTGCCAGAGGCAGCATAGCAACCCCAAAACATCAGGGAACCTCCGCCATGTTTGACTGTAGGGACCGTGTTCTTTTCTTTGAATGCCTCTTTTTTTCTCCTGTAAACTCTATGTTGATGCCTTTGCCCAAAATGCTCTACTTTTGTCTCATCTGACCAGAGAACATTCTTCCAAAACGTTTTAGGCTTTTTCAGGTAAGTTTTGGCAAACTCCAGCCTGGCTTTTTTATGTCTCGGGGCAAGAAGTGGGGTCTTCCTGAGTCTCCTACCATACAGTCCCTTTTCATTCAGATGCCAACGGATAGTACGGGTTGACACTGTTGTACCCTCAGACTGCAGGGCAGCTTGAACTTGTTTGGATGTTAGTCGAGGTTCTTTATCCAACATCCGCACAATCTTGCGTTGAAATCTCTTGTCAATTTTTCTTTTCCGTCCACATCTAGGGGGGTTAGCCACAGTGCCATGGGCTTTAAACTTCTTGAAGACACTGCGCACGGTAGACACAGGAACATTCAGGTCTTTGGAGATGGACTTGTAGCCTTGAGATTGCTCATGCTTCCTCGCAATTTGGTTTCTCAAGTCCTCAGACAGTTCTTTGGTCTTCTTTCTTTTCTCCATGCTCAATGTGGTACACACAAGGACACAGGACAGAGGTTGAGTCAACTTTAATCCATGTCAACTGGCTGCAAGTGTGATTTAGTTATTGCCAACACCTGTTAGGTGCCACAGGTAAGTTACAGGTGCTGTTAATTACACAAATTAGAGTAGCATCACATGATTTTTCGAACAGTGCCAATACTTTTGTCCACCCTCTTTTTTATGTTTGGTGTGGAACTATATACAATTTGGCTTTAGGACAATTCTTTTTGTGTTTTTTCATTTAAGACAAATTAAATGAAGATAATAATAACAAAGAATTAGTTTTTTGGAATCATTTTCAGGAAGAAACTGAGTATTATCTGACAGAATTGCAGGGGTGTCAATACTTTTAGCCACAACTGTAATTTATTGTCTCTGAGTATATGTAAGACCTGCCTAACATGTACCTGGTGTGAGTCACGGTCAGTTGAATAAATTAGTATATCATCCAGATAAATAACCACGAACCTGCCTACCTGATGACTTAAGATGTCATTAATAAAGTGTTGAAAGATGGCGGGCACGATCATCAGCCCAAAAGGCATCACCAGATTCTCATAGTGACCCTCAGGCATATTGAATGCTGTTTTCCACTCATCACCCTCTTTAATGCGTTTGAGATTATACGCCCCTTCCCCCGAGGTCCATCTTAGGCTAGCTTCAGACTAGCGCATTTTACATGCAGCGCACGGCGGCGCTAAGCCCCGCCCCCTGCCCGTCCCGTCCGGTCATTTCATCCTACTGTCGCACACGGCTGCATGCGATCTCCGCACCCTATCTTTAGCATAGGGTGCGCAGACCGTGCGCTGGCTGTGCGCTAGTAGGATTTTTGCAACATGGTGCGTTCTACGCAAACCGGCGCACCTTCAAAAGTGCGCAGCGCATGCAAAAATCCTACTAACGCATGGCCAGCGCACGGTCTGCGCACCCTATGCTAAAGATAGGGTGCGCAGATTGAATGCAGCCATGTGCGATAGTAGGAGGAAGTGACCGGACGGGGCAGGCAGGGGGCGGGTCTTAGCGGCACCGTGCGCTGCATGTAAAATGCGCTAGTCTGAAGGTAGCCTTAGAGACCCATTTTACCTCTACAATTTGATTTAAAATGTCTGGAATGAGAGGGAACGGATAAAAATCACGGACAGTGATCGTATTGAGTTCATTTAGATCCAGACAAGGGCATAACCTGCCTACAAAATGGCTCTTTTTACCACAAAAGAAACACACTCCACCATAACGCCGGACAACAGACAATTTGACAGAGTGAGAGGCAGCACCCACCTGCATGGGTTCCACAGTGTGCTCAGTGCTGACCTCCCTTGACCCCGGACCTCCCGCACACAGAGGTGATTCCCTATGTTTCTGATGAAGATAGCGATCAACCCGAATCGCCATAGACATGGCTGCCTCAAGGGAGTCAGGAGTCTCCTACAGAGCTAAGGCATCCTTCACCCTTACTGTAAGCCCCTCACAGAACTGAATACGGAGTGCGGGGTCATTCCACTTGGTATCCGTGGCCCACCTCCGGAACTCAGAGCAGTATTTCTCTGCTTGCCGTTCTCCTTGCTGAAGTTGGCGCAGTGTGGACTGAACTAAGGAGACGCGATTGGGGTCATTATATAAAAGGCCCAGTGCCCCAAAAAAAACCTCCACCCTTGAAGCGACTGAGAGTCAGACAGGAGAGAAAACACCCAGGCGTGAGGTTTCCCCTGAATGAGCAAGATTACTATCCCCACAGGTTTCTCCTCTGTAACCGAGGAAACCATATGTAACCTGAAGTACAGTTTACAGGCCTCTCTGAAAACAACAAACATGTCACGTTCCCCCAGAGAACCTGTCTGGCAACGCGACCTTTGGCTCCCCTATGGTTTGCCTGAGAGATGAGATTCCCGCAACAGATGTATTTGGGTGCTGCAAAACCACCATGATTAAATCCGCCACCTCCAGACTGAGTTGTTCCAATTTCCCCATCAGAGCAGTGACTGCATCCATCATGGATAAGAAAAAATGGTTGCTGTCAGAGCTAATGTCATGACACAGCACCCTAGCTTGGCCTTCTACCTGGGATACTCCCTAAGGGGAAGAGGCTGGGGCCTCTGCCCTTGCTTTATCTCCTTAGTCAGCCCTCCATCTTTTCTCTTCCCCCACCCAGGGAAGAGGGGCGCTACTGTGCTCCACAGTACACCAACCCGACAAACAAGGTAACACAAACAAAGATTAACAGAAAACTCCAGGCATACAAAATATTCACTCACATATAACAGAGGAATGCACTAGGGTGTGAAGGTAGTAGAATAAGCCAAAATACAGAAGGATAAGGAATTACCAAGCATACAAATCAAGCAACAGTCACTAATAACTTCAAAACAAGCAAATAACATGTAGAACAGTCCCAGAAAAATACCTAAGATGGTGCAAATTACAGAGTCTCACCCTTCCGCTGACTCGCCGTCATAAGAGAAGCTGTTACTTCAGAGGTTCCAGGGTTGACTACCCCATCTGTGGCATGCAGATAGAGAGGAGGTAATGGCAAGCTTAGGAACTTGACAGTCTTTTGAGGTACAAGGCCAGTTGACCGGAGGGTCACAACCTGGCTTCTCCGAACATCTCCATGGAGCCAGGTGACTGGAGGGTCCCATTGTATATGGAAAAAAATATATATAAAGTGCTCTCAGAGAAACAAAATAGGAATCTTGTGGGTATGATACCTTTTGTAAGGTACTCCTGGGGTGGACCCACTAGACCGTGGCAACGAACCTCCCGAGGGCGAGCTGACCAGGTGGACCACCCCCTATACAGGGAGTGTATGGGACAAGCCCGCGGGTAACTATCACCACGGCAGCTGGTACCCAGGGAACGTATAAGCGGACAGACAGGTAGATCCGGATGGGATGCACTGGACAGACGGCACGGCTTGGAGACACAGGAGTGACGGCACGGCTTGGAGACACAGGAGTGACGGCACGGCTTGGAGACACAGGGGTAACGGGCAAGGCCTGGAGACACAGAACCTAGGAGAGAGAACAAGGAGGAATGAGTAAACGCACAGACAGGGAGCTGGGAAGCACAAGGAGAGCGGGCCAGAGTCACTAGCAGGGTCTAGTGATAGTCAGGCATCGCCCGGAGGAGGAGGCGGCCAGATATAGGAAGTGGGAGGGCTTCCGGGTTATGACCTCCAGTTGGAGGAGGAGGAGGCGCACGTCCTCAGGTGGAGGAGAGCGCGCGCCCGGCCATAGAGTGGAGACGCGCCTGCCGGGGAGGAGGAGCGGGGGCGCGCACCAGGCGCGATCCAGAGGACCGGAAGGAGGCGGTCGCCGGCCGAGGAAGGATGACCGGGGGAGACCGCACCGAGGCCCGCAGCGGCCGGCGCCGAAGCGAGGAGACCACCGGGGAGCGGGTGAGCCGGGGCCGGAGGGAGGTAAGAGAAGGAGTGCGCGGCAGTCGCCATGTGACAGTACCCCCCCTTACGCGCCCCCCTCCGCAGACCGGAAAAAAATTTAGCCAAAATTCGAGGAGCTTGGATATTCTCCTTGGGCTCCCAGGACCTCTCCTCAGGACCAAAGCCCTTCCAATCAACCAAAAAAAAGGTTTTCCCTCTTTGCATTCTCATGGCCAAAATATCTCTAACATCAAATACATCGTCTGCGGAGGCAGGCGGAGGTGAGAGAGGAGCCTTAGAAAGGAAACGATTGAAGATGACTGGCTTAAGCAACGACACATGAAAAGCATTAGGGATGCGGAGAGAGGCGGGAAGCCGCAGTTTGTAGGAGACATCATTAATACGGGACAAGACCTTAAAAGGTCCAATATAGCGGGGACCCAGCTTATGGGACGGGATTTTGAGGCGAATAAACTTGGAGGCTAGCCAAACTTTATCACCTGGGTGATATGGCGGGGCATCCAGGCGCCTCTTGTCTGCGTGTCTCTTAACCCTGTTACGTACCAACTCGAGAGCGGTCTTGGTCTCCTGCCAGATCCTGGAGAATTCACTGGACAGAAGATCAGCCGCCAGTACACCCGAGGCGGGAGGAACCGGTAGAGGTACACCAGGATGTTGACCGTAGACGACAAAGAATGGGGATTTGCCAGAAGACTCACTGACGTGGTTATTATAGGCAAACTCAGCCCACGGGAGTAATTCAGACCAGTCGTTCTGGTGGACATTAGAAAAGTGCCGGAGGTAGTTCACCAAACTCTGATTCGTCCGTTCTGCCTGACCGTTGGACTGTGGATGGTAAGATGAGGAGAAGTCAAGGGTGACATCCATCGATTTGCATAGGGCTCTCCAGAAGCGAGAGGTGAATTGGACTCCTCTGTCCGAAACAATATGTTGGGGCAGTCCATGAAGACGGAAGATGTGCTGAACGAAAATCTTCGCCAAGGCTGGGGCCGATGGCAAGCCGGGTAGAGGGATGAAGTGTGCCATTTTAGAAAACCTATCTACCACCATTAAGACGACAGTACAGTTGGCAGACGAGGGTAGGTCCGTAATAAAGTCCATGGCAATATGTTGCCAAGGAGACGAGGGTACTGGAAGCAGATGTAGAAGACCAGAAGGCAGCTGCCTAGGCACCTTGATCTTGGCACACGAGAGGCAGGAGGCGACGAAATCCCGGACATCCTGGGAAAGAGTCGGCCACCAGTAATAGCGGGACACCAGGAGAAGTGTCTTTTTATGGCCGAGATGACCAGCCAGCTTGGAAGCATGACCCCAGTGGAGGATTCGTCTTCGGTCCTTCTCCGAAACAAAAGTCTTGCCTGGTGGGGTTGCGAGGAGAGAAAACGGTGCCACGGTGATGAACCTGGATGGGTCCAAGATATGCGCGGGTTCTTCCTCGACATCCGCGGAAAGAGAGGACCTGGACAAGGCGTCGGCTTTGAGGTTCTTGTTACCTGGACGAAAATGCAGGTCAAAATCGAATCGGCCGAAGAACAGAGACCACCTGGCCTGCCGAGGGTTGAGTCTTTGAGCAGACCGAAGGTAAGCTAGATTCTTATGGTCTGTGAAGATTGTGAAGGGATGTGCGGCGCCCTCCAATAAGTATCTCCACTCCTCTAGGGCTAACTTGATGGCAAGTAGTTCTCGGTCTCCGATGGAATAATTCCGCTCTGGGTTGGAGAATGATTTGGAAAAGAAACCGCACGTAACGAGCCTACCAGAGGAAGACTTCTGAGACAAAACCGCTCCAGCTCCAGTTGCGGATGCATCTACTTTGAGGATGAATGGTTTGTTGACCTCAGGGCGATGGAGTACGGGAGCCGTGGCAAATGCACGTTTCAGAGATAGAAAGGCTCCCTCTGCTTCAGGGGTCCAGACGTGTGGGTTGGCTCCTTTACGGATCAAAGACGAGATAGAGCCAGTCAAAGAGGAAAAATGGGGGATGAACTGCCGGTAATAGTTTGCGAAGCCGAGAAAGCGCTGAATGGCTTTCACCCCTTGAGGACGTGGCCAGTTAAGCACGGCAGAAACCTTCTCAGGATCCATACGCAGGCCAGAGTCGGAGATGATATAGCCCAGAAATGGAAGAGAAGACTGTTCAAAGGCGCACTTCTCCAATTTGGCGTACAGACGATTCTCCCTCAAATGGAACAGTACTCGGCGGACATCTCTTCTGTGGGTGGACAGATCAGGAGAGAAGACAAGGATATCGTCGAGGTACACGACCACACAGGAATACAGAAGGTCTCGGAAAACGTCGTTCACAAATTCCTGAAAGACTGCGGGAGCGTTGCATAACCCAAAGGGCATGACAAGATACTCATAGTGTTCATCCCTGGTGTTGAAGGTGGTCTTCCACTCATCTCCGGAGCGAATACGGATGAGATTGTAGGCTCCACGGAGATCCAATTTAGAAAAGATTTGCGCCCCACGTAGCCGGTCGAACAACTCGGGGATGAGAGGTAGAGGATATCTATTCTTAACGGTAATCTCGTTGAGACCACGATAGTCAATACAGGGGCGCAGAGACCCGTCTTTCTTCTTGACAAAAAAGAACCCAGCTCTAGCGGGGGAAGATGACTTCCGGATGAAGCCCCTGGCCAAATTCTCCTGTACATATTCGGTCATGGCCTGGGACTCGAGTGGACTCAACGGATAGATCCGCCCCCGGGGTGGAGTCGAACCGGGAACAAGCTCGATAGGACAATCATATTGCCGGTGCGGTGGAAGGACCTCTGCTTCCTTTTTATCGAAGACATCCGCAAAGGCCCAGTAAGCCGAAGGCAACTCAGCAGGGTCCGAGACAGGAGACGAGCATTTGAGTGGTTGTACTGGGCGGAGACATCTAGTCTGGCAGAAGCGGCCCCAGCGAAGAATGTCTCCGGACCGTCAATCCAGGACAGGTTCATGCATCCGCAACCACGGAAGGCCCAGGAGCATGGTGTGGGACAAAGATGGCAGCACGAAGAAGGTTATCTTTTCACGGTGCAGAACCCCGATCTGTAACTCCAGCCCTTCAGTGACCAGTGTAACGGCCTCGCGCAAGGGAGCGCCGTCGACAGAGGCTAACTGCCGGGGAACCTCCAAGGACCTGACAGGTATCCCTAATCTCTTCACCGCCTCGCGTTGGATGAAGTTTCCACCAGCCCGAGTCAATATAGGCTATCTCCGAAAAACGTTTGGAGCCCAGGAGAAACACAACAGAAAGGGTCAAGGGTAGAGGTGTCAACGACACCTAGGGAGGCCTCTCTTACCTGTCCTAGGCGGAGGAGTTTCCCGGCCTCACAGGACAGGAACGCAGGAGATGGGAGGCGCTGCCACAATAAAGACAAAGGCCATGAGCGAGTCTGTCCTGGCGGCGTAGCTCCGCGGGCCTGAGTCGGTCCACTTGCATGGGTTCGGGAGCTGCGGCCGAGGCAGAGGACCACGAGCGTGGAGGGCTGTGTGTCGGAGGAGAAAAACGAGTGGGCCTTCTCTCCCTGGCGACCTCGCGGGAACGCTCCCGGAAACGTAGATCAATTCGTGTTGCCAGCGAGATGAGATCCTCCAAAGACGTGGGTGTATCCCTGCCTGCCAGCTCATCCTTGATTCGGGCCGACAAGCCACGCCAAAAAGCCCCTACCAGGGCCTCATTGTTCCACCCAAGCTCAGAGGATAACGTAAGGAACTGGATGGCGTACTGTCCCACCGAGAGAGTACCCTGGCGAAGGCAAAATAAAGACTCGGTGGCGGAGACCAGACGACCGGGCTCATCGAAGACCTTACGAAAGGTCTCCAAGAAGGTCGCGAGCTGGGAGACTATCGGGTCATCGCGCTCCCACAAGGGATTTACCCAGGCCAGTGCCTCACCCTCAAAGTGGGAAATCATAAAGGCCACCTTGGCCCGGTCGGAGGGATACTGTAGGGGTGCCAACTCGAAATGCAACTGGCACTGGTTAATGAACCCCCGACAGAGTTTGGGATCTCCGCTATAGCGTGGGGGTTTGGCCAACCGAGGGGAGGAGTGTGGGACTGCCACAGGCGCCGGGACAGCGGCTGCCGTCTGTAGAGCTATTAAGCGGTTATCTACAGAGGCTATATAATTCAAAATATGGGCCTGGGTGTCGCGCTGCTGAGCCAGTTCCTGCTGCAAGCCGGAGATTTGGGAGGCAATTCCCGGATCGGAGGTCTGCAAAGACGAAAGTCGGGACTCCATCGATTTGAGGAACGACATGATCCTCGCCTGGTTCTCACGAAGGAACAAAAGTTCCTTTTGGGTTGGGGTCGAGGTACCAGCGGGATCCATGGCCTGACTATACTGTAAGGTACTCCTGGGGTGGAACCACTAGACCGTGGCAACGAACCTCCCGAGGGCGAGCTGACCAGGTGGACCACCCCCTATACAGGGAGTGTATGGGGAAAGCCCACGGGTAACTATCACCACGGCAGCTGGTACCCAGGGAACGTATAAGCGGACAGACAGGTAGATCCGGATGGGATGCACTGGACAGACGGCACGGCTTGGAGACACAGGAGTGACAGCACGGCTTGGAGACACAGGAGTGACGGCACGGCTTGGAGACACAGGGGTAACGGGCAAGGCCTGGAGACACAGAACCTAGGAGAGAGAACAAGGAGGAATGAGTAAACGCACAGACAGGGAGCTGGGAAGCACAAGGAGAGGGGGCCAGAGTCACTAGCAGGGTCTAGTGATAGTCAGGCATCGCCCGGAGGAGGAGGCGGCCAGATATAGGAAGTGGGAGGGCTTCCGGGTCATGACCTCCAGTTGGAGGAGGAGGAGGCGCGCGTCCTCAGGTGGAGGAGAGCGCGCGCCCGGCCATAGAGTGGAGACACGCCCGCCGGGGAGGAGGAGCGGGGCGCGCACCAGGCGCGATCCAGAGGACCGGACGGAGGCGGTCGCCGGCCGAGGAAGGATGACTGGGGGAGACCGCGCCGAGGCCCACAGCGGCTGGCGCCGAAGCAAGGAGACCACCGGGGAGCGGGTGAGCCGGGGCCGGAGGGAGGTAAGAGAAGGAGTGCGCGGCAGCCGCCGCGTGACACCTTTTAATGGCTAGCAAATAATAGTGAATGATGTTACAAAGCAAGCTTTCGGGACTGCTTATGTCCCTTCATCAGGCTGATATCAGCCTGATGAAGGGACATAAGCAGTCCCGAAAGCTTGCTTTGTAACAACATTCACTATTATTTGTTAGCCATTAAAAGGTATCATACCCACAAGATTCCTATTTTGTTTCTCTCACTGAGAGCACTTTATATATATTTTTTCTACTGGCTAACACGGTACCAAACCACTTTTTTTTATTGTATATGGAGGCATCTATCCTTTTTATAGTTAACAAATGTCCTTCAATTCAGCTTCAGATGTAAAGGGGAAGAACTGAGATGAGATCACCTTGCATTGCTTAATTATTTAAACCATTTGCATAGTTTTTTCCTCCTCTGTTTTGCAAATCAACAAGCTAGCTGACCTGGACAATGTGTAATCAACATATCAGCAAACTTCATTGTTCAATTATCCTACATATCTGGACATCTAGGATAACATCACAATAAAATGGAAGGGAGAAACTGGGAAAGAAAAAAGAACAATAGGGTCTTATCTGGTGACAATGAGGTGTCAGAAAAGGGGGAGATGCACTCACCTTGTTAGGTTGCTGAATGGCAACACATAATGGGCATATAACAGCTGCTGCACCGATTCCGGTCAAGGAAAGAACCATGGATATAAAGATGAAAACAGAGGTATCACTCATCCGCTGCTGATGGCGAATTGTCAGTAAATAAAATGCTTTTATTTAAACAGGTTTAAAAGTCAACTCGTTTTGAGGTCACGCAGGACCGCTTCATCAGGACAAAACCTGATGAATGAGCCCCATATAATGCTACATACAGTATAATGGGCCTCATATAATGCTCCATACAGTATAATGGTCCTCATTTAGTGCTCCATACAGTATATTGGGCCCCATATAGTGCTCCATACAGTATAATGCTGGCTTGTACCACTCACTTAATATGACATTGTTGAATAATGACAATGTGTATGAGAGACTCTATTCTGATCCTACTTCAAAGTTTCAACAAGAACTCTATTCACTTCTCAATGAAGGTCTCTACATAGGAGCAATCGACGACAAACTTATGGACTACTTATATGTCATTGATCCCATCACTCCCATTCACCATGCACTGCCCAAAGTGCACAAGAATGTTTTCCCTCCCCCAGACTTATTATATCTTGGATAGGGTCAATGAATGAACGCTTGGGATCATAGGTGGACCATTATTTCCAACCACTTGTGACTAACATTCCGGGATATATTAGGGACACGAAGGCAATGGTTTCCACATTTGAACACTTACCCTGGTAATCATACTATAAATGGATCTCTCTGCAGCATTCGACACTGTGGATCATCAGCTCCTCCTCACTATGCTCCGTTCCATTGGCCTCAAGGATACCGTTCTCTCCTGGTTCTCCTCCTATCTCTCCGACCGCTCCTTTACTGTATCTTTTGCCAGTTCCTCCTCCTCTCATCTTCCCCTTACTGTTGGGGTCCCCCAAGGATCGGTTCTAGGTCCCCTCCTCTTCTCCTTGTACACTGCCCCTATTGGTCAAACAATCAGTAGATTTGATTTCCAGTACCATCTCTATGCTGATGACACCCAATTATACGCTTCTTCTCCTGACATCACGCCAGCCTTTCTAGAAAACACCGGCGATTGTCTAAACGCTGTGTCTAATATCATGTCCTCACTATATCTGAAACTGAACCTGTCAAAGACTGAACTCCTGGTGTTTCCTCCCTCTACTAATGTACCTATACCCGACATTGCCATTTCTGTGTGTGGTTCCACTATTACTCCCCAGCAACAGGCCCGCTGTCTTGGGGTCATACTTGATTCCGAGCTTTCCTTTGCCCCCCACATTCGATCACTGGCTCGCTCTTGTCATCTGCACCTCAAAAACATTTCTAGAATTCGACCTTTTCTTACCTTTGACTCTGCAAAAACTCTTACTGTTTCTCTTATTCATTCTCGTCTCGACTATTGTAACTCTCTTCTAATCGGTCTCCCTCTTACCAAACTCTCCCCCCTCCAATCTGTCTTGAATGCTGCAGCCAGGATCATATTCCTCACCAATCGTTACACCGATGCCTCTACCTTGTGCCAGTCATTACACTGGCTACCCATCCACTCCAGAATTCAGTATAAACTTATTACCCTCACTCACAAAGCCCTCCATGGCTCAGCACCACCCTACATCTCCTCCCTTGTTTCAGTATACCACCCTACCCGCGCCCTCCGTTCTGCTGATGACCTGAGATTAGCATCCTCAATAGTCAGAACCTCCCACTCCCATCTCCAAGACTTTACACGTGCCGCGCCAATTCTTTGGAATGCACTTCCCAGGTCAATACGATTAGTCCCCAATCCCCACAATTTTAAGCGTGTCCTGAAAACGCATTTATTCAGACTGGCCTACCACCCCAACACATTAACCTAATCTATCCCTGTGTGGCAGAGCCAAAAGTTTTACCATAACCAGGTTCCCCGCATCATGTTCCCACATGCTTTATGCCTCCATTAGCCCTCTGTGTCTGGACTGTTACACACTTACCCTGATTGTATGGACCAGTCATAATGTTAACTGTTACCATGCACCTTTCGTGTCTCCCTCTTTCCTCATAGACTGTAAGCTTGCGAGCAGGGCCCTCACTCTTCTTGGTATTTGTTATAATCTACTGTATGTGATTATTGTTATGCTGTAATGTCTATTGTCTGTACAAATCCCCTCTGAAATGTAAAGTGCTGCGGAATATGTCGGCGCTATAAAAATAAAATTTATTATTATTATTATTATTAAATGGCTCATGTGACGTGATGGGATTATATCCCCCCATACTGCATTCAGTAGCCATTAATGTATTTTCTCAAAATTTAAAGCACCTATTCCATTCCTATTCAGGATTTCTTAGTTATGTCTGTCATGTTCCTTTTGAAACACAATTATTTGTCCTTTGATAAACATTTTTTTACAGAAACCCAGTATTAGCATGGGAGGGAAATTTTCCCCATCCCTTGCTAACATTGTCATGGGTGTTTGGGAGGAGAAATTCCCCTTTAGTGAAAAAAATGTTTTCAAAAATCAAATTTTTTGGTTAGGTCATTACATAGGTGACTTGACATTCATTTGGGCAGGTAGACATGAAGAAGCACTTTCTTTTGTTTCTTACATTAATAATAACACCTTTAATCCCAAATTTACTTTTGTGTACAACACTGAAAAAATTAATTTTCTAGACATTCATCTTGTATATGACATTACTAACAAAAGTATCACTATCTTCCCATATAGAAAACCAACTAATTTTAACTCAATTTTGTCTGCACACTCATGTCATCCAGGTCATATTATCAATAATATCCCTAAAGGCGAACTTATACGCACGAAACAAAATTGCTCCAAAAGTGTAGATTTTTTTTACATGAGCCCCAAGTAGTCCTACACAGACTGCAAAACCGTGGTTACAAACACAACACACTCCAACAAATTTTAACACTAGAACTACCGGAGGGGTCATTTTGACCCTTTTGCTATTTCTTTTTCCTATAATTTCTAAAATTTTAACAAATGAGTTCTGACTTTTTGTGACTTTTATTTATTCATGGTAGTGTATATTTTAGGACACAAAAATGAATTGTAACTTTTTCAGGGGCCCAGATTTTACAATTCATACCTATAAGTACTGAAGGGGTCAATTTGACCCCATACATAAAAGTAGTAGTAGGCAAGTCACCTAATATTACAGAGTACAGAAAATCACAGTGCTTCTCCCTAGTTGTAGAGTGTAATTGTATCTTTGCATATCAGGGATGATTCAGCTTTTTGTTTTGTCTAAACTTGTCTGAACGTGTTTGATCCATGTCTCTTGTAGCGATTTCTGTCTGCACTTCAGTAGCAAACATTACAGATGAAGCTACAACTCTGCATGTTTGTACAGTGTCGTTTTATTACTTCTGCGATCTTACAAGTCCCTTTTTGCGACGTATATTTGAAGCATGAGTAAGCAGAGGGGTCTGACAAGTGATGAAATTTTGAAATGTCTTCAGAATTTATCTGAAAATGAGTCAGAAGAAGAGGCCCATCATCCGCAATATCTGAACCACAAACAAAAGGACAAGAAATCCGCAAGCGTTGAAAATGTGGAGTTGGAAGATGCAACGAAAACAAAACCACTAAAACTTGCACAAGCTATACCAAACCAGCTTGTGGAAAATGCACTGGGAAAGTGGAAGAAGTACTGTTTGTGTTAACTGTTGGACACCGCATGCTATGACCATGTAAAAGGAAAATGCGTGCTGTACTTGATCTTAACACTGTTCCTACTAAGTTAAAATAAATGTTCTTTAATTTGTTGGCAACAAAAAAGTTATTTTTACTCCAGAGTCAGTACTTTTGATTGGGGGTCAAAATGACCCCTAATGGTAGTTATAGGTATTATGAAACATGCGGTAGTTCTAGTGCTAAAGCATGTTTCCCATATAGACAGATTGAATCTATTGGACAGTGTTCACACTACAACATAACCTGTTGCAAAACCAATCTCCAAACCAATGAAAAAACATTTTTGTATATATATGTTCTACTTTGCATATTATGCACTACCATGAATAAGGCTCCTTAGCCAAAACGCGTTGGTCAGTGTGCCGCTGGTGATTCCATCTTTGTCTTTGAATTTTATTTATTTTTGACAATAAAGTTTTTTCTGAATTTTACTACTTATGCCTTATTGGATTTCCAATCCCTGTCATATTGAACACTGAAGATTTTGCCTTGCTCCTGGCCATCCACGTGGAACCTCTCTGTATTCCTACAATGTGGTGAGCTGACTTTTGTTCCTTATTCTTTCACTATCTACTATATAATTGTCTAATTCTGTCTGTCTGTCTTTCTGTCTGTCTGTAATGGAAATCCCGCCTCGCTGATTGGTTGCGGCCGTTAGGGTGAGTATAAATGTTTTTTTTTTGCAAGTGTGCAGTTTCCTAGGGGACCATGCATACCAGGAAAGGGGAGTGACGGGACCATGCATACCAGGAAAGGGAGATGAGGGGGACCATGCATACAAGGAAAAGGGGGTGAGGGGGACCATGCATACCAGGATAGGGGGGTGAGGGTGACCATACACACCAGCAAAGGGGGGTGAGGGGGACCATGCATACCAGGACAGGGGGCTGAGGGTGACCATACATACCAGCAAAGAGGGGGTGAGGGGGACCATGCATACCAGGAAAGGGGGGTGAGGGGGACCATGCATACCAGGAAAGTGGGGTGAGGGTGACCATACATACCATCAAAGGGGGGTGAGGGGACCTTGCATACCAGGAAAGGGGGGGTGAGGGTGACCATACATATCAGAAAAGAAGGGGTGAGGGGGACCATGCATACCAGGAAAGCGGGGTGAGGGGGACCATGCATACCAGGAAAGGGGGATGAGAGTGACCATGCAAACCAGGAAAGGGATGTGAGGATGATCATACATACCAGCAAAGTGGGGGTGACGGGACCATGCATACCGGGAAAGGGGGGTGACGGGTCCATCCATACCAGGAAAGGGGGGTGAGGGGGACCATGCATACCAGGAAAGGGGGGTGAGGAGGACCATGCATACCAGGAAAGTGGGGTGAGGGTGACCATACATACCATCAAAGGGGGGTGAGGGGACCATGCACACCAGGAAAGGGGGGTGAGGGTGACCATACATACCAGCAAAGAGGGGGTGAGGGGGACCATGCATACCAGGAAAGGGGGGTGAGGGGGGCCATGCATACCAGGAAAGGGGGGTGAGGGTGACCATGCAAACCAGCAAAAGGAGGTGAGGATGACCATACATACCAGCAAAGGAGGGTGACGAGAGCATGCATACCAGGAAAGGGGGGTGACGGGTCCATGCATACCAGGAAAGGGGGGTGAGGGGGACCATGCAAACCAGGAAAGGGAGGTGAGGATGACTATACATACCAGCAAAGGGGGGTGACGGGACCATGCATACCAGGAAAGGGGGGTGACGGGTCCATGCATACCAGGAAAGGGGTATGACGGGGACCATGCATACCAGGAAAGGGTGGTGAAGGGGACCATGCTTACCAGGAAAGAGGGGTGAGAAGACCATGTATTCCAGGATTGGAGGGTGAGGGGGATCATACATATCAGGATTGGGGGGGTCAGAGGACCATGCATACCAGGATAGGGGGATGAGGTGTACCATGCATATCAGGATTGGGGGATGCATTATTGCATTATTATTAAATCTTCATAAATAAACTACATACATATTCTAGAATACCTGATATGTTAGAATCGGGCCACCATCTAGTACAGAATAATGGGCACCATATATTGCTCCATGCAGTATTATGGGCCCCATATACTGCTGCATACAGTATAATGGGCACCATATAATGTTCCATACAGAATGGGCCCCATATAATGCTCCATACATAAAAAAATAATCAAATACTTACCTCTCCCTCTCCCCCTGCTGCTTCAGGTTCTGTTGCTCTGGTCTCCTCAGCATCTTACAACTCCCTGCGCTGCACTATAGAGGGCGCACTATATCCCAGTTCATACCTTTTGTTTGTTTTTTTCCTGTCTGTTTGCATCATGTGCATATAAAGGTGTGGCCTTCCTTTCTTTTGAGCTGGGAATTTTTGATACACTCTCGCTTTGTCTGTGGGTCCACTAGTTGGGCTCAGCTCTTACCGACATGCATGTCACTTGACAAATGATTAGAATTTTAATGTTAGAGTTAGGACTGTCCCAATAATAATCACCATGACGAGGCGGGATGGCTTTCTCATCTTTTTAATCAAAAAGCATGTTAACTAAATACCGTATATTATTTTCATGCACTATGCTATTTATTTATTTACTACGGGGTATTTAATCATTGGTTTAATCAGGGAAACAAAGATTTATGTTCTTAATCAGTGTTCTCTTTAGATTTTCCATAACATCACCATTAGTAAGTGATCTAAGTCTCCCTTAACCCCTTAAGGACCAAGCCACTTTGTAGGTTAATGACCAGGCCTTAATTTTGAAATCGGACCACTGTCATTTTATGTGGTTATAGCTCTGGAACGCTTCATCGGATCCCGTTGATTCTTAGAATGCTTTATTGTGACATATTGTACTTCATGTTAGTGGTAAAATTTCTTTGATATAACTTGCGTTTTTTGTGAAACAATGGAAATTTGGCACAAATTTTGAAAATTTTGCAGTTTCCAAATTTTTAAATTCTGTACCCTTAAATCAGAGAGTGATGTCACACAAAATAGTTAATAAATAACATTTCACAAATGTCAACTTTACTTACATCAGCACAATTTTGGAAACATACCGTATTTTTCGCTTTATAAGACGCTCCGGATTATAAGACGCACCCCAAATTTTGAGGAGAAAAATAGGAAAAAAAAGTTTTTTTAATAAAATGGTGGTGCTTCTTATAATCCAGGGGTCTTATTGCTTACCGCTCTGTCCCTGGGGTGCTGTCACCCGCTCTGTCCCCGGGGTGCTGTCACCCGCTCTGTCCCCGGGGTGCTGTCGCCCACTTTTTCTCCGGGGTGCTGTCGCCCACTCTGTCCCCGGGGTGCTGTCACCCACTCTGTCCCTGGGGTGCTGTCGCCCACTCTGTCCCCGGGGTGCTGTCGCCCACTCTTTACCTGGTGTTGGCGGGTGATTCCACCGCCAGGCTGGGTCCCCCGGGAAAAAAGTGCATCTTACAAAGCGAAAAATACGGTAATTTTTTTAGGTAGGAAGTTATAAGGGTTAAAAGTTGACCAGTGATTTCTCATTTTTCCAACAAAATTTACAAAACCATTTTTATAGGGAACAACCTCGCATTTGAAGTGAGTTTGGGGGGTCAATATAACAGAAAATACCTAAAAGTGACACCATTCTACAAACTGCACCCCTCAAGGTGTTCAAAACCACATTCAAGAAGTTTATTAACCCTTTAGGTACTTCACAAGAATTGAAGCAATGTGGAAGGAAAAAATGAACATTTAAAGGGAAAATAGGGTGACAGATTCCCTTTAACTTTTTTTCCCAAAAATATTTCTTTGGACACAATTTTCTTTATTTTGGCAAGGGTATCAGGAGAAAATGAACCTCATTATTTGTTGTGCAATTTCTCCTGAGTACACCGATACCCCATGTGTGGAGGATGACCAATCTTTAGGTGCATGGCAGTGCTCAGAAGGGATGGAGCATCATTTGAGATTTTGAATGTCAAATTGTCTGGAATCGAGATCGGATGCTGTGCCGCGTTTGGAGAGCCCCTAATGTGCCTAAACAGTGGAAATCCCCCACAAGTGACCCCATTTTGGAAACTAGACCCCCCAAGGAACTTATCTAGATGTGTGGTAAGAGCTCTGAACCCTCAAGGGCTTCACAGAAGTTTATAACATAGAGCCATAAAATTAAAAAATCATATTTTTTCCACAAAAATGATCTTTTCATCCCCAATTTTTATTTTCTCAACGGTAACAGGTCCACAAAAGTTATTGTGAAATTTGTCCTGAGTACGCTGATACCCCATATGTGGGAGTAAACCACTGCGTGGGTGCATGGCAGAGCTCGGAAGGGAAGAAGCACCGTTTTGGAATGCAGACTTTTATGGAATGGTCTGCGGGCGTCATGTTGCGTTTGCAGAGCCCCTGATGTGCCTAAACAGTAGAAACTCCCAACAAGTGACCCCATTTTGGAAACTAGACCCCCAAGGAGCTTATCTAGATGTGTGGTGAGCACTTTGAACCCCCAAGTGCTTCACAGAAGTTTATAAGGTAGAGCTGTGAAAATAAAAAAAATCATATTTTTTTCTACAAAAATGATCTTTTTGCCCCCAAATTTTTATTTTCTCAAGGGTAACAGGAGAAATTAGACCCCCAAAGTTTTTCAATTTGTCCCGAGTACGCTGATACTCCATATGTATGGGGGAACCACTGTGATTACTGTGATCTTTGGGAGGCAGAATGAACAAATCCATAAAAGATGAAGAATTGGTTTTATTTTTTACGCCGTTCCTCGTGCGGTATTAGTAATTAGGTGACTTTATTCTTCGGGTGGGTGCAATTACAGCGATACCAGATTTATATCCTTTTTTCATGTTTAGCTTTTGTCAAACACTAACAGACACTTTTTTTGTAAGAATTTTTGTAAGAAATGTTTGCATCGCCGTATTTTCAGAGCTATAATTTTTCCATATTTTGGCCCACAGAGTCATGTGAGGGCTTGTTTTTTGCAGGACGAGATGATGTTTTTATAGGTACCATTTTTGGGCACATGACATTTTTTGATCACTTTCTATTCTGATTTTTGTGGATGCAGAATGAACAAAAACCAGCAATTCAGGAATTTTTTTTTTCCTCCATTCCGCGTGTGGTAAAATTGGTAAGGCATTTTTTGCACAATAAAAACTTCTATAGAAAAAATAATTTTTTTTGCATCACTTTATTCTGAGAGCTATAACTTTTATATTTTTCCGCTGAAGGAGCTGTATGGCAGCTTGTTTTTTGCTAGACAAGATGGCGCATTCATTGATACTATATTTATTGCCATTCGTTTTTTTTATCGCGTTTTATTCCAAGTATAATTTGCTACTTTTTTGTGATTTTTTTACGGCATTCACTGAAGTGGTTAACTAGGGTGACAATTTTATAGATGGGATTTTTTTGTCCGCGGCGATGCCAAACATGTGTATTTTTTGGTTTATTTTAATTTTTTTACATAAAAATGTGTATTTTTAGGGGCTTTTTTATTATTTTTATTATTTTTTTTACATATTTTAAATTTTTGTTTTTTTACCTAGTCCCTTTATGGGACTTTCACTTTGATTTGCAGGTATAATACATTGCAATGCTCCAGCATTGCAATGTATTATAGCCTATGCAGAAAGCTTGTGAGACCATGCTGTGAGCAAGGTCTGAGGCTTTCCGTAGTTGGATGACCCAGGGGTTGTCATGACAACCCTGACTCATCATGGCAGAGACTGGGCCTCGCGATTACCTCTCGGAGATGCCGATCTGAGGCAGAGGGAGTCGCCGACCCTCTGCCTCCATCCTGAACGATGCAATTGCGCTCAATCGCAGCAATCAGGGAGTTAACAGCCAGGGGCAGGCACGGACGTCGCTCCAGGCTGTAAGTGCAGGAAGCTCAGCCACTGGCAGTGCTGAGCTCCTGCACTGACCGGGCAGGAGATGCTGAAATTTCAACATCTCCTGCCCGCTCATGCTGTGATCGGTCAGTCAGATTGACTGAGCAATCACAGCACTCTGGGTGCTGGAACCGACTGCAAGGGTCCCCGCACCACTTGCTGTGCCTCTCAGCTGTCTATGACAGCTGTCGCCACTGAACTGTCACTGCATGTTTAAATGCATGGCGTGCATAGCCCGTCATGGTGCGGGAACGTACACCCAGCCATGACGGACTGTGTACGTCATTGGACGTTAAGGGGTTAACTTTTTATCTTACATTATTAATCCTTTGCAGAATATCTGCATTTCCAAACACCATGTGTTAGGGTTTGCGGATCGCACCAAAATATAAATTATGAGGAGGTGCGATCACAACTCGGGGTCCACCATGCGGTGATGTAGAAACTGCAGCTAATAAACAATGGCAGAGCGATGCTGTGTGCAAGCACCATAAACACAGAGTTAAAGGCCACTCCATGTGGAAACAGTGCAAAAGTACCTGCTTGGTTGCTCCACCGGTACAATAATGGAGCACTCAAAGCTATACCCTGTTAGACTTCACAGGAGTATAGTAAATAATGACGCTATTTGGGGTCCCTATAGCTTGCCCTGGCGCTCAGTTATGCTAAACAGCACATGCGACTTAGGATGTCTGGAGTCAGATGCTAAGCCAAGCAGGAGTACCCACCCTACACTGCCTGCCTAGACACACAATCGCCATGCTAGAGTCGACCTACATGCACACAGAGTGGTAACATAACCACTAACACACAAAAAGTATAGCAGATCTTAGTGTGCCGACGTGCGCTCCAAAGAACCTTTTACATGCTCCGCTTAAGTCCAGTCAAACAGGACCTTGCTTGTGGACCAATCCAGAACTGCCACATCACCTGAGTAGCTGACAATCGACCACCAATGAGAGGTCGCCACCTCATGAGCATGCTCAGTAGAGTGATTTCTGGACTTAGCATCCGGAGCGTCTGTTAGCCGCTGCTTATTGCTGGTTACCATAGCTTTGGCAGGAAGGCTAGCAGTAACCAAGCGAACTGTACGGGTCTGAGCAAGACGCTGAGACCAACGTCTCTGCTGAGCAGCCCCCACTGTGGCTGGAGCAGAATGGGAGATTACAGAGGCAGACAAGGCTTGGGATCTACCCTGTGCAGTGGGAGAATCCTGGTGCCTAACATTACCCCTGCTAGGCTCACCCCGTTGACGGTTGTCACGCTCGAAAGCCGCAATAAGCTGTGGGGCATAAATGTGCTCAATCAACTCCCAGATCCTATCCTTTGGCCCATGACCCTTCCAGTTCTCCAAAAAGAATTTTTTGCCACACACCACCTTGGAACCGACAAAGGCATTGACCTTGAAATCGTCCAAGGAAGTATTCGAGCTCCTGGCAGGAGTCCCGGATGACTGGGTCATATATACAGTGTCATGCTGCTTTCGCCGCATTCCCCTGAGGCCCGGGACCCCGTGACTGACGTCACCACTTCCGGTGCCTCAGCCGCGCCGGGGATCCCTCGAGTGCGCACCTCCCGCACGTAGCCCTATGGCTGCATGCTGTTGCTAGTGCGCACGCGCACCTTACACTGGATCCTGTGGCTGCACGGCTATCCCCAGCATGTGTTTGCGCCCTTCTCTGCCCTGCATGCAGCCACGCCATCTCTATGGTCCTGAAGGTCCTAACCCGGAAGACCTTATGCTTTTGCCCCATATCAGGACACAACTTCCTATGGGAGGTGCCTGATTATTGTTGAGCTTCCCTGCAAGGTCCCTTGCCTTGTGCTGGGTACCGTACTCTTCCTTGTGCTCTGTGCCTGTACCCTGCCTAGTGCTCGGTACCTTACTCTGCTTTGAGCTCTGTGCCTGTACTCTGCCTTGTGCTTTGTTCCTGTACTCTGCCCTGTCGTGCTCTCTAGCCCAAGCCCTGTTTCTGTACGGCGCTGCTTAGCATGCACTCAGAGCCATGCACTCTGCTCTGTCGTGCTTCTTAGCACATGTTCCGTGCCTGTACTCTGGCTTGAGCTCTGTGCCTGCACTCTGCCTTGTGCTTCATTCCTGTACTTGTACACAGGCGTGCTTCCTAGCGCGCACCTAGCCTTGTACCCAGGCGTGCTCTCTAGCACGCACACTGCCTTGCCTTGCACCCAGGCGTGCTCTCCTGCATGCACTCTGCTTTGCTCTGTCCCCACCGTGCTCTCGTGTACTCGTCTGGTTCTGTCCTAAGCCTTCTGTACCTTCGTGCCTATGTCTTGTACTGTCCTGTACCTTGCGCGCCCCTGTAACCACGCTTTGCACACGCCTGCTTTCTGCTCACTACCAGTTGCACTTTGCTAGACAAACTCACTCGTGTCTTCTGTGAGATGGCCATCTGGTTCCAACAGTCACAGTAACATACCCCCCTGGGCTTGCCCCTGACACTCCCTGTATAGGGGGTGGTCCTCACTAGGTCAGCTCGCCCTGGGTTGGTGACACGACCCAGAGGGTCCACTCCAGGTGTCGTCACATTTGGGCTTCAACAGAGAGACATGGAAGGAGTTGGAGATGTTCAGATGTGGAGGAAGGCTGAGACGATATACCACAGGATTCACCTATTCCAGAACCCTGAATGGACCCAAATAGTGTTGATCAAATTTAGTGGACTCTACACGCAGCCTGATGTTACAAGCAGAGAGCCACACTAAATTGCCAAGGGCAAAAACCGAAGCAGGACGATGATACGCGTCAGCAGAGATCCTCATTCTCTCCTTAGAGGCCTTTATAGCATCCTGTGTGCGATCCCAGAAGTAACGCGCCTCCACAGCCCAATCCACCACCCTAGCATCGGAAGATGAAATGGGCATGGGCACAGGTACATGCGGGTGCTGACCGTAATTAAGGAGGAACGGCGTTTGCCCAGTGGAATCAGCAACTGAGTTATTCAAAGCAAACTCCACACAGGGCAGCAAGGATGCCCAGTCATCATGCCTGGCAGAATCAAAGTGCCGTAGGTATGTGATAAGAGTCTGGTTGGCCCTCTCCACCAGCCCATTTGTCTCGGTATAGTACGTTGAAGAGAGGTTGAGCTCTATGCTTAATGGCCGACAAAGTTCCCTCAAGAACCGAGACACGAATTGGGGACCCCGATTGCTGTCTTTCTTGTCAGGCATCCCATGAAGGCAGAAGATATGTTTTTCAAAAAGTACCGCCAAGTCCTGTGCCGAAGGCACGCATGGAAGAGGAACCAAATGGACCATTTTGGAGAAATTGTCAGTGACTACCCAAATAATAGTGGTCCTTTTGATGCTGAAATGCCCTCCTAACTTAGAATAGTGAGCCCAAGAGAGGACCTCCGGGCACAGGTTAGGTGGTACATAGGATTTGCCTGGAGACACCTGCTCCAGAGACAGTGGAGCCACCATTCGAAGACATTCCAAAGGGACAATAAGCCTTGGCTAGTCTCCCTCCTCGGATGAGACAACGGAAAGAGATAGGGCATCGGGATGCAAATTCTTCTACCCGGAGAAAATGTGAAGAGTAAAATTAAACCAGGAGAAGAATGAGAACCATCTGGCCTGGCGAGAATTCAGCTGCTGGGCCGTCTGCAAGTTAAGCAGATTCTTGTGGTCAGTAAAGACCTGAAAGGGATACCAAGCTCCCTCTAGGAGATGTCTCCACTCAGAGCAGGCTAGCTTCATGGCCAATAACTCCCAGTCATCGATGGAATAGTTCCTCCCTGCCGGTGTGAAGGTCTTGGAAAAGAAGAAACATGGGTGTTTCAGACCGTGAGCATTCTTCTGGTAAAGGACTGCTCCTGCACCGACGGAAGAGGCATCCACCTCCAGAATTAAAGTCTTATCCACATCACGCCGATGTAGCACAGGAGCACTGGTGAAATGGGACTTCACTGAAGCAAAACCCTTGGATACCTCCTCTGGCCACTGTTTGGGATTAGCTCCCTTTTTGGTGAGGGCTACCAATGGAGCTACCAGGGTGGAGAAGTGAGGCATGAACTGACAATAGTAGTTGATAAACCCCATAAAGCACTGCACCGCTTTAAGGGAATGCGGCTCTTGCCAGTTCATCACAGACTCCAGTTTGGCAGGATCCATAGCCAATAGTTTGGCCGAGATAATATACCCAAGGAAAGACAAAGATTCCTGCTCAAACACACACTTCTCTGACATAGTGTAAAGGGAATTAGAGCGTAATAACTTAAAGACTTTACCGACATCTCTTCGGTGAGTGTCAATATCTGGAGAGTAAATAAGTATATCATCCAGATATACTTCTACCAATGAGGATACTAACTCCTGAAAGATGTCATTAACAAAGTCTTGGAAGATGGCGGGAGTGGGTCGCCCTCCCAGGGCTTTGGGGTACTCGGTACCGGGCCGGTGTCAGGGGAATGTGTCACAGCAGCGGTGACCCGGTCCATGGCCCTGGGTGCCCAAGTAATTGGGGAAATGTAGTTAATGGAATGGAATAGTTCGTGACGCCACCTGTGGTGTTTGGCAAGTGAGATATTAGGCCAACGCTGCATGCAGATCCTCTGCAGCTGGTAGTGTGTTGCAGCACAGCTGGTGTAGCTCCCCACAGGTGAAGCTGTAGCCCCAGGGCTGTGTAGTTGCAAAGGATGAGGAGAGGCACAGGCGGTGTAAAGGATGATACCCAGATGTAGCAGTGCTGAGCGGGTTGGTGCACGAATGAATGGAGGACACCGGGGCTTGTAGTTCCAAAGCTCCGGTTCAGAGGCCCCGTCAACCTCCAGGCAAGATGGAACGCTCCCCTCCAACACTCCGCCAACATGTACCTTTCTGAACGTCTCCTCTATAGCGCCTTTAAGTGTGAAGATCTCCAGTACCGTGGTACTCTGGAGTTCCTCCTGACTGATGTTCCCAAGAACTCTACTTGTACGGCAGACAGCTGTAGCATGCTTCGGGGACTCCCTTCTCCTGAGTCCCAGCTCTCTATCCAATTGCTGTTGTGTCCCAAGTCTTAGATGGTAGTAGTGCATTTACAGCCAACTACTCCACCGATGTCTGCTGCAGAACCATAAGTGTCCATACAACCTCGGGGACCGGGCCCCGGCCTTGCGCTGAGAACCTATAGGCAGGGTGCCTCTTCTAACCCACGTCCTCTCTGTTCTCCATACTCCTTCATTCCGTACTTGTCTTTCTCTCTCTTATGGAAGCTTAGGTTTCAGTTCTACGTCTTTCTCCTACTTTTCCTTTCCCGTGCCAGCTGGCTCAGGTCACTGAGGCAGCTGCAGCACTCCTTCCTCCATCCCTTCTTCCAGGGATCCTCACTCCTGTCTGAGTGACTTCCTACCCGACCGACCTTCTGTCAGACTGACCTGTCATCCTATACTTTCCCACTCTTTTATGTATCTTAACTCCACCCACCTCCCAGCACGTCCAGTGTTCCAAGCAGGGAACCACCAAAGGTGCTCTGCTACTCTCTAAGCACTGAGCCGCAATATGGTTGTGCAGAACTACCCTGTTGTGTGGGGTGCGAGTGTTGGAGTGTGGAAAGGAGTTCCCACCTTACCTGGATGGTGGGGCACTACACCTTAGGAGAAGGTGCAGTACCTCTGTGGCGACTGAGCCTCAGGGGCGCCACAGGAGCGTTACAGAGACTGAATGGCAATACCAGTTACTCATAATGACAGTCCCGCATTTTAAACGTAGTCTTCCATTCATCCCCTTCATGAATACGATTTAAATTATAGGCACCAGGCAGTTCTAACTTGGAAAATGCCCTTGCCCCTTGCAGTCTGTCGAAGAGCTCCGAGATGAGTGGAAGAGGGTATTTAATTTTGATGGTAATAGCATTTAATCCCCTATAATCAATGCATGGACGAAGTTCCCCGTTCTTCTTCTGAACAAAGAAGACACTGACTTCCTAATAAACCATCTATCCAAATTCTACTTGATGTATTGGGACATAGCTTCAGTCTCCAGGAGAGATAAAGAGTAGAAATGCCCCGGGGAGGCTCCGAACCTGGTAAGAGGTCTATAGGACAGTCATATGGGCAATGAGGCGGAAGACTCTCCGTGGCTTTATTGAAGAACACGTCTATGTATTGCCAATAATATTTAGGGAGAGAGATTAGATCTGTGGTGACCTCAGAAGAGCCAACCTGAACCTGGGACCCCAAACACTGTCCTCACATGACCTACTCCATCCCAGTATGCTCCCGGTAGACCAGTCAATGTGAGGTGAATGATGACGCAACCATGGTATACCCAACAATACGTCGTCAATACCCTCAGGAGTGACTAATAAAGAAATTATCTCCTGACGTTTTGGAAAAATAGCCAGGGAGAGAGGAATGGTCTGGTGTGTGATCTGAGAGGATAACATGGACACATTTACAACCCGGATGGTGATCGGCTTGGTGAGCATTACCAGAGGTATTGCGTGCTGTTGGGCGAAGGTGGAAGACATGAAATTACCCTCAGCCCCAGAATCCACACGAACATCAGTAGTGTAGGAAGTCGACCCATAAGACAGTGATACCCTGAAAGTTAGTTTGGAGGAAATCTCCACCGTGTCTAGTGAGCCTCCACCAATAGCCACTAGACGCGATCTTTTCTCTTTTGGCATAATGGCCTGCCTACAGACATGGCAGGTAGGGGGTTTGCAAGCAAAATGGGATTATGCTTGAGATACCTTCATGGCCTGCACTGGCTCACTGTGTGCAAGCACCGTAAGCACAAAGAGTTAAAGGTCACTCCGTGTGGAAAGAGTGCAAAAGTACCTGTTCGGTTGCTACACAGAGTGGTACAATAATGGATCACTCAAAGCTATACCCTGTTAGACTTCATAGGAGTATAGTAAATAATGACACTAGTTGGGGTCCCTATAACTACCCCTAGGAAAGTCTAGCCTCGTGGTTTCGCTTGCTCTAACACTCAGCTGTGCTAAACAGCACATGCGACTCAGGATGCCTGAGGTCAGATGCTAAGCCAAGCGGGAGTTCCCACCCTACACTGCCTAGACACACACAATCGCTGTGCTAGAGGCAGCACACATGCACACAGAGTGTTAACATATCCACTGACACACATAAAGCATAGAGGATCTAAGAGCGCCAACGTGTGGCCAAAAGACCCTTTTATATGCTCTGCTTTAGTCCAGTCAGACAGGACCTTGCTCGTGGACCGATCTGAAACTGCCACATCACCTGAACAGCTGACAACCGACCACCAATGAGAGGTCGCCACCAAAGGAGCACGCTCAGTAGAGTGATTTCTGGACTTGGCCTCCGTAGTGTCTGTTAGCTGCTGCTTATTGCTGGTCACCATAGCTTTGGCTGGAAAGCCAGCAGTAACCAAGTGAACTGCATGGGTCTGAGCAAGACGCTGAGACTGATGTCTCTGCTGAGCAGCCTCTACTGCAGTCGAGGCAGAAAGGGAGACCGTAGAGGCAGACAAGGCTTGGGATCTACCCTGTGCAGTGGGAGAATCCTGGTGCATAACACCATGTCTAAGGGTGATAAAACTCAGTATCAATTACTGTAACAAGAATATTGTTGTTTATTGGTGCTTTTTAATCTCCACATATCTATTGGATCTCTTTCTGTCATGGGCGATTCCATGCTGAGAAGTAGTGTTGAGCATTCCGATACCGCAAGTATCGGGTATCGGCCGATACTTGCTGTATCGGAATTCCGATACCGACTTCCGATATTTTTTCAATATCGGAATTCGGCATCGGAATCGGAAGTTCAGTTGATTGACGGCCTGACGTCATCATGATGCGCGGTGTGTGCGCATCATGATGCGCCGTCATTTCGGGCCTTCCGGGGGTCTCTGCCGGCCTGCCGGGGGGCTGTGCCGGCCTGCCGGGGGGCTGTGTGGACTGCCCGGGGTCTGTACCGGCCTGCCGGGGGGCTGTGCCGGCCTGCCGGGGGGCTGTGTGGACTGCCCGGGGTCTGTACCGGCCTGCCGGGGGGCTGTGCCGGCCTGCCGGTGGTCTGTGCACCCTGTGGGGGTCTGTACCGGCCTGCCGGGGGGCTGTGCCGGCCTGCCGGGGGGCTGTGCTGATGTCCGGGGGTCTGTGCAAGCATCGTCCGATGGGACTACAAGTCCCATCGGGCGATGCCTGCTACCATGACAGTGATTGACACATTAGCCAATGATGGGACAGTAGTAGTCCCATCATCCGGCTAATGTGTTAAATGTTAAAAAAAAAAAAAAAAAAAATACTACATACATACTACATGCTACATACATACTACATATATACTACATACATACTACATACATGCTACATACATACTACATATATACTACATACATACTACATACATACTGCATGCTACATACATACTACATACATACTACATATATACTACATGCATGCTACATACATACTACATGCTACATACATACCACATACATACTACATATATACTACATGCATGCTACATACATACTACATGCTACATACATACCACATATATACTACATACATACTACATATATACTGCATGCTACATACATACTACATATATACTACATGCATGCTACATACATACTACATGCTACATGCATGCTACATACATACTACATACATACTACATGCTACATACATACTACATATATACTACATGCATGCTACATACATACTACATATATACTACATGCATGCTACATACATACTACATGCTACATGCATGCTACATACATACTACATACATACTACATGCTACATACATACTACATGCTACATGCATGCTACATACATACTACATACATACTACATGCTACATACATACTACATGCTACATACATACTACATATATACTACATGCATGCTACATACATACTACATGCTACATACATACCACATATATACTACATACATACTACATATATACTGCATGCTACATACATACTACATATATACTACATGCATGCTACATACATACTACATGCTACATGCATGCTACATACATACTACATACATACTACATGCTACATACATACTACATGCTACATACATACTACATATATACTACATGCATGCTACATACATACTACATATATACTACATGCATGCTACATACATACTACATGCTACATGCATGCTACATACATACTACATACATACTACATGCTACATACATACCACATATATACTACATACATACAATACATTCATACAATACATACATAGACATACAGTACATATAACATAGAGTAACATACTTACCAATACTTGTCACATTGTTCCCCGAAGCCATTGTCGTCTACGGAATAAATATTAACATAACAAACCACAAAAATACTCACCCACGATCCGAAGCAGTCCACGAGTGTGTCCCACGACGATCTTGGGTAGAGAACTGCAGCATCAGATGATGCTGCCGTTCTCTACGGGCTGCAGGAATCCAATGACGGAAGGTAGGTATCCTTCCGCACTGTATTCCTCCGCCACTTAAAAAAAAAAAGTCCCTAGTCTCACTTTATGCCATTGCTGTGTGGGAATTTCCCACACAGCAATGGCATAAAGTGAGACTAGGGACTTTTTTTTTTTAAGTGGCGGAGGAATACAGTGCGGAAGGATACCTACCTTCCGTCATTGGATTCCTGCAGCCCGTAGAGAACGGCAGCATCATCTGATGCTGCAGTTCTCTACCCAAGATCGTCGTGGGACACACTCGTGGACTGCTTCGGATCGTGGGTGAGTATTTTTGTGGTTTGTTATGTTAATATTTATTCCGTAGACGACAATGGCTTCGGGGAACAATGTGACAAGTATTGGTAAGTATGTTACTCTATGTTATATGTACTGTATGTCTATGTATGTATTGTATGAATGTATTGTATGTATGTAGTATATATGTGGTATGTATGTAGCATGTAGTATGTATGTAGTATGTATGTAGCATGCATGTAGCATGTAGTATGTATGTAGCATGCATGTAGTATATATGTAGTATGTATGTAGCATGCATGTAGTATATATGTAGTATGTATGTAGTATGTATGTGGTATGTATGTAGCATGTAGTATGTATGTAGCATGCATGTAGTATATATGTAGTATGTATGTAGCATGCAGTATATATGTAGTATGTATGTAGTATATATGTGGTATGTATGTAGCATGTAGTATGTATGTAGCATGCATGTAGTATATATGTAGTATGTATGTGGTATGTATGTAGCATGTAGTATGTATGTAGCATGCATGTAGTATGTATGTAGTATGTATGTAGTATGTATGTGGTATGTATGTAGCATGCAGTATGTATGTAGCATGCATGTAGTATATATGTAGTATGTATGTAGCATGTATGTAGTATGTAGTATGAATGTAGCATGTATGTAGTATGCATGTTGTATGTATGTAGCATGTAATTTTTTTTTTTTTTTTTTTTATTTTTTTTTTACATTTAACACATTAGCCGGATGATGGGACTACTACTGTCCCATCATTGGCTAATGTGTCAATCACTGTCATGGTAGCAGGCATCGCCCGATGGGACTTGTAGTCCCATCGGACGATGCCTGCACAGCCCCCCGGAGCCTGCACAGCCCCCCGGCAGGCCGGCACAGCCCCCCGGCAGGCCGGCACAGCCCCCCGGAGCCTGCACAGACCACCGGCAGGCCGGCACAGACCACCGGAGCCTGCACAGACCCCCTGGCAGGCCGGCACAGCCCCCCGAAAGGCCCGTACAGACCCCAGAGAGGCTGTACAAGGGCAGGAAAGGGTTTTTCTTATTCCGATACCGGAAGTCCCATAGACTTGAATGGGACTTCCGGTATCGGAATCGGCGATACCGATACTTTTTTTAAAGATCGGCCGATACCATCCGATACGATACTTTGAAGTATCGGACGGTATCGCTCAACTCTACTGAGAAGGAATATTTTCAAAATTTTCAAATATTTTGGAAATAGTTAATTTTTTGTAAGGTGGTACTTCATTACACATGGCATAAGGTGGCAACACTGTTTCTTTCAAATTCCATATATTTCCAAAATGGCAGAGGGTTGCATGTGAACACCTACTGTACTATACCACTTACTGGAATCATATAGGCTATATTTGTAAGTGGATTACTATTAACTAGCAACATGCATAACTTAAGTTCAGTAAATATAAAAGTACTGTTAGGAAACCAAACTACTATAATATCTTTGGTTCTGTAAGATTATTGTTTACCAGAAATTTTGCACATATCCATTGTAGACATTTTCTCAGTAACGTATGTTACCAAAAGGATAAAGTTTTTGTAGCATTGAGAACTAAGCATAAATTAAGTTGTAACTTTCAGAGTTCTTATATTGCATAATGTATTAAATATTCACTAAGTTTCACTATGTTGCTGCTAAAAGTTTCACAGTTTCTGTATGAAGTAAACTTATTGTAACGTAAGTTACCATCAGCCTTGTAACGCAAGTAACTTCAGTTTTTCAACGTAAGTTACCTGCCTTTCAATTTTTGGACAACACTTACAGTCAGCTTTTTGAAATAATTACAAACGATCATAATTTTGATGTTCATTTTACTTTATATTATAAGTATTATACTTTATAATATATTATTTTTCCAAATTTCATAACATAGGGTATTTTGCAGGCATATTTATTGGCTTTAGAACCACTAAAAACAAGGTCTATTACAATGCTAATAACTAGAGTTGAGCGAAACAGGTCGGCCAGATTCGTAAGGCCTCTTTCACACTTCAGTTTTTTACAATCAGTCACAATCCGCCAGGTTTTGAAAAAAACGGATCCTCAATTTTCTTTTGATGATCCGTTTTTTCCCCATTGACTTCCATTATTGTCGGATTGTGACGGATTGCCGTCCGTTGCATCCGTTTTTTTTGCGGATCCGCCAAAAGTTGCTGTCCGTCACCATCCTCAAAGATTTCAAAACGGAGCCTGCAAAAAAAAAAATCTCTCTCTCTCTCTCCTTTTCCAGGCTGCGATTCCTTTAAAATTCTTCATTTGCCGGATCCGTCAAAAAAACGGACGGGTGGCATCCGTTGTCATCAGTACTAAAACGGATCCGCCATCCGTCCTTTTGGCGGATTTTGACTGATGCAAAAAACTGAAGTGTGAAAGAGGCCTAAGTCGCCGACTTATGGCAAAGTCGGGTTTTGCCGACCGAAACCCGACCACAGCGTGAAGTCGGCCATGCCGTCAGCAAAATGAGCGCCAAAGTCGGATTTCCCAGAATGCTTGCACGTGACTTTTTTCAGCCACTGAGCAAGGACATACACTGTGGGCAACGAGATGACATGTGCAGCGTCTGGGGAGAGAGAGATTTCACGGACTTTAAAATAGCGGTCCGGCATGTAGGTGTGTTTACTGTCCTCCACTCCCTGCCGACTGCTTCCCTATTGACTTGCATTGGGTTTCTTGTTTCAGTCGGACCTTCGACTTTTCCCGATAGTCGGCCAATTTCGTTTGACTCGACTTTTGAGAAAGTCGGGTTTCATGAAACCCAACTCGACCCTGATATTGAATATAGGGACATTTGGGAATTTTTTGATTAGCCAGGACGTTAAATGAGCGGTGAGCACAAATTTACATCCTTGTGGAAGCTCTTCATTAGCTGTGTCTGAATTCATTGGACTGAACCACATATGTAGGCCAAGTTTAAAACTTAGTCTACATTATAGAAAAATATTCAGAATTGAGTGTCCTCAGTGGTTGATACCATCTTTTCAGTTAGCCATTAAAAGGTAACAAATTGCAAGCTTTCGAGACTACTCAGGTCTGTTCATCAGGCATTGACTAATACAACATCTGAAGAATCACATATTTATCCACAACACAGCACAGAAAAAATGCAATAGATAAGACAAGTGACGTGAAGCAGAATTATCATTATGGAGGAGTGATAGACAGTTATGGCCATAAATATTGGACCAGTTCATAGATAAGAAGTGAAAGTTTTATTGTCCTCTGATTGGGGTCTGGATTTGTGCTGTGTGATGCCCCCACAAGGTCTTAGGAGCAAATTCCATAATTGATGTAAAAAGACATAAATCCATGCAACACATTCATTCCTGCACTGCGAGTGTCAAAGGTCGTCATCAGTTTATACTCACAGACTCTTCTGTCTCTCTGAGATGTGAAGTTACCTTTCATTACAAGTAATTTCATGTCCATGGTGCTGTGATCAGGCATACAAATATATACTTTTTTATCTACTGGCTAACATGGTACAAAGATATATATCTTTCCTGTAGTCTACATTATGTAATTGATCAACGGTCATATTTTGTAATCAAAATTTCCACTCCGCAAAAATGTTGACAACTGAAGTATGGTATTGGTTACATTTTTATGCTAAATTTTTAGTCTTCATATGTAGTTCACACCAATGAATTCACATGCAGCCTATGCTTCGTCTAAATAAAGTCAGTTTGCCTTCTCAAATATGAACACTGACGAAGTTGAACATATGCTTTGTTTTGTTACGTAAGTTACTATATTGTGTTGTAACGTAAGTTACCTACATTTCTTGCAATAAAAATTGTTGCATTTAACTTGAGAGGTTAAAATAAATTTGTTAAAGTTGCTTGGACTATGGTGTTTTAATACAATAAAAATAGTGCTTCTCCCCTGTTCACCAGAACAGAAAATTTGGCAGTCTCATGATATAGACAATTGCCTTTCCTTTTTGTGTAACGTAAGTTACCAACTAATAACACTGTATGTTGTATTTAATTTGTATTGTTGAAAAAACAAACTGTGTTGAAATCTATTGAGAATAGTGTATTGTACAATATACATTCACTCATTTTTGTGCCTGCCTTCAAAGAACAGTCTGTAGCCATTATTAACTCAGTTTATGGCTTGTGAATGTAACATAACATGGAATCGCCCTCATCAAGCTTTAAAAAGTGTTGTCATTTCTCTGTTGTGCAAATTGCCGGTCCCTCTATCAAACCAGGTATGCATTCAGTAGCTCTGAATGGTGAATTGTAATACCCAGATTTTTTTTAAAGCTTCGCTACAAAAATGGGAATAAAGTTTAATAAAATCAATGTAGATACATTATATACACACACACAGTATATAAATATATATATTTTTTTTATATATACCGTATGTACCCATGTATAAGCTGAGTTTTTAAGCCCCTTTTTTGGCTGAAAAAGACTCTCTCAACTTATACACGAGTCACAGTCCCTGCAATTTAAAAAAATAAAAAATTACATACTCACCTCTCGTCGCTGGGGGACAGGTGCCGGTGTCCTGAGAAGGCAGGGACACCGGCGCGCTATGGGGGCTAGTGCCGGTGTCGCCACTTGCTCAGGCCCCCGGCACTTGTGATATTCACCTGTCCCCGTTCCACCGCCGAGCACCGCTGTGTCTTCCGGGTCCTCTGGCTGTGACGTTCAAGTGGGAGGGCACGATGATGTGCTTAGTGCATGCCCTCTGCCTGAACAGTCACTGCAGAGAGCCGGAAGAGACGGCAGTGGAGCGGGGACAGGTGAATATCGCAAGTGTCGGGGGCCTGAGCAAGCGGTGACACCAGCACCTGGCCCCCATAGTGTGCCAGTGTCCCCACCTGCTCAGGACACTGGCATCTGGCCCCCAGTGGCGAAAGGTGAGTATGTAATTTTTTTTTATCACAGCAGCATCATTGTAAGGGGCATCATTAACCTTTATGGAGAATTATATGGGGCATATTTTAATATGGAGCATCTTATGGAGCCCATCATGAACTTTATGGAGCATTATATGGGGCTCCTGATTCAATGTGGATATTCAAAAAATTTAACCTACTGATGTCTCAATTTTACTTTTATTGTTATTTATTTTTATTTTTTAAATTTACTAGTAGCTGCTGCATTTCCCACCATAGGCTTATACTTGAGTCAATAACATTTCCCAGATTTTTGTGGCCAAATTCGGGGCCTCGGCTTATACTCAGTTGGCTTATACTCAAATATATACGGTATTTGAAAATGTTCAATTTTATGCAATTAATTCCAATTTAAAAATTAATTATAAAAGTTAGGTTAAATTCAGATGTTTTCTTTCTTTTTGCATTTTATCTTAGTAGCGGATGACCATCTTCTTTTGGATTAAGTACTTCCCTCTTAGGTGTTCTGAATTCTGTTATTTAACATCTGAGGATTGTTTTGTATTCTGACTTGATTGCAACTGCTATGGGACCCTTCAGGACTGAATTCCAGCTTGGAAGCATCTGATATTCAATTTTTGAATTTTAATGACTTGTTTGATATACAGTATGATACTATATTTTTCTGCCAGGATCTAATATGGCCACCACAGTGCCCTGTGGAGTAGGGGCAGTCCTACCTTGTGTAGAGCATGATGCCGACACTTCCTGTGTGTCGCCATCCAGGAAGGTGTCCTCATGGAGCGATGCGTGCAATTGACATCACCGGAACACTTGTTCCTGATGACACGTATCGCAGTCGGGACACCGTAAGTGATGGACTGGTGCCAGAAGTCTTCCATGCGCTGGATACGCGAGGATGAATTGAACTCCCTTCATCAGATTGGCCAGATTATTTACACCAAGGGACATTTAAACTCTGCAGCTAGTTCAGATCACACTGCCCCCAAGGAAGCAAGTGCGAAACGCACGACGGGTCTCCTGCGTAGCATACGGTCATTACAAACCATGGGTAAGAGGACCTTGTATACACGTTGGCTGTATCTAAGTTAGGAGTTGTTTTGGCTACCATGTAATGTAATACACAGCACTTGCGGCTGCACATCACTTCATCTGTTTTAAGATAAAGCCACTTGGTATTAACTATTATATTGGAGGCTGTCGGATTTGCTGTGTATGGGTTACTCATTCCTCACTCTTTCCACCTGATTACCAAAGACAAACAGCTGCAATTTTGGTTACTTTCTCATTTTCCCTTACCTCATCTAATGATTGGCCTGTATAGCTGTTTCATGGTTGTATCACTACCCGCCTTTTATTATTGTTTGATACATTTGATTAATGTGGTAAAAATAGTCTGCATTAATATGTCTTCTCTATGTGAATATTAATAAAAATAATAAAACATCATTTTGTACATTGTCATAAAACAAGCCAGACCTAGAATTTATTTCAAACACAATCCACATTTATCACCTTGCTAAATCAGTTCTCATACTTTGCACTGACGAGAGCCATTAGCCCGAAACACCGTGTCTGCAAACATGTATATCTTTGTACCGTATTAGCCAGTAGATAGAAAAATATTCAGAATTGAGAGTCCTCAGTGGTTGATACCTTTTAATGGCTCACTGAAAAGATGGTAACACATTTCAAGCTTTCGAGACTACTCAGGTCTCTTCATCAGGCATAGACTAATACAACATCTGAAGAATCACATATTTATATACAACACAGCACAGAAAAAATGCAATAGATAAGACAAGTGATGTGAAGCAGAATTATCATTACGGGATAGGGAGAAACATAAATATAGGACCAGTTCATAGATAAGGAGTCCGGATGTTTTATTGTCCTCTGATTGGTGTCTTCTAATGTGTTGTGATGCCCCCACAAGGTCTTAGGAGCAAATTCCTTAATTAATGTAAAAAGACATAAATCCATGCGACACATTCATTCCGTGTCTGCAAATTGAGATTCTGATTTGGCTTTAATCCTAAGTCATATTGCAAGACTAAGGCTGTGTGCCCACGTAGCGATTTTTAAGCGTTTTTGCCGCGATTTTTGGCGCGAAAACGCTGCGAAAACGTTTAAAAATCGTGTACAGAACGCCCCCCCATGCATTCCTATGGCATTCCGCACATGCTGTGCTAATGCTGCGCTTTTTTCCGCGGCGGAATCGCATCGCGGAAAAAATTGCAGCATGCTCATTCTTTTGTGCGGAATCGCAAAGAATTGCTGCAATTCCGCACCCATAGGAATGCATGAGAATCGCTTACTTCCCGCATGTGGCTATGCCCACCATGCGGGAAGTTAAGCGTCTCATGTGCGGTTGGTACCCACGGTGTGGAGGAGAGGAGACTGTCCTCCAGGCCCTGGGTACCATACCCCTGTAAAAAAAAGAATAAAAATAAAAAATCGGGGTATATTTACCTTCCGGCGTCCCGCGCTGCATTCCCGGCCTAGCGTTCCCAGTAAGGGCAAGGCCCTGTGATGACGTAGTCTCGCGTGACTCTAGCGGTCTCGCGAGATCGCTATAGCAACGCGAGACTACGTCATCACAGGTCTCGCAAGGCATCACTGGGAACGCTGAGGCCAAGGATGGCAGGGCGGGACGCCGGAAGGTAAATATACCCCGATTTTTTATTTTTTTTAGCATTTTAACATTCTATCTTTTACTATTGAGGCCGCATAGGCAGCCTCAATAGTAAGAACCTGGTCACATTTGTCAAACACTATGTTTGACGAGTGTGACCAACCTGTCAATCACTTTCCAAGCGATGCTTCAAATCGCTTGGAAAGTGCTTGAATATCGCACGCGAAAATCGCGGCAAAATCGCGATCATAATCGCGGTGAAATCGCGGGGAAAAAAATGCGCGATTTCTGCGAAGGAGTCCGGTTTTCTGTGTGTGTTTTAACACGCAACGTGGGCACATAGCCTAAGGGTCGATTGTGACTTGTAGGATCGCTATTTCCAACAGGTGGCGCAATAGAGTTCAAGTCCTCTTTCTCTCTGAAGAGGCAATTTGCATATTAAATTTCCCAGAGGAGGATTGCACGGCGAATAAGCCTTCTTACCATGACAAGCCAGAGCTGGTATATCACTCTCCACAAAGAGAAACCTTACCCCTTAGACCTCAGTCCAGAGCCTCTCACCTAGCCAAATTAGTTCTCATACTTTGCACTGACGAGGGCCAATAGCCCGAAACACCGTGTCTGCAAATTGAAATTCTGATTTGGGTTTAATCCTAAGTCATATTGCAAGACTCGTTTAAGAGTCGATTGTGACTTGTAGGATCGCTACTTCCAACAGGTGGCGCTATAGAGTTCAAGTCCTCTTTCTCTCTGAAGAGGCAATTTGTATACTACTTTAAATAGAGATTTAAGCTCCCAAATGTTCTCTCATATTTCTATGTTTTATGGAGAGTTTCTCGTCGCATCTAATATGCCATTTTCTGTAATCCACAATTCTAGCTATGTGTATATAAATTCAGATATCAGTAAAACACGATCTGTGTACCAACTGAGATTCACAGACTGGCCGTGGGTCAGTAGACCTGTGGCCTGTACTTGCATCACGGTACATATGCGGACCGTTATACAAGGATTGAAGCAAACAAAAGGAAAAAGGGGGGAAAACAGCAACTAAACAGAATATTCTCTCAGACAAAGTGGTATATGTTCAGCCGGGATCCCCACAGACTATGTAATACTTCTTAGAATAGTCAAAAAACTGAACAAAGCATACCACAAAAAAACATATGACCATAAGTCCTGCTGTAAAATTGTATATTTTATTAATAATTTAATAAAAACAAAGTTTTTTTAAAAAGCAAAGCAGCAATGTCAACATAATGTTATAATCATTCACTACATAAGCAGAGGGGGCAGTGCTGTCCACTTTTATAGGACGATACCTAATACAATGAACACTTTGCTGGAAATAAAGTGCAACACAAGCGTATAAAATATTAAGTGTAGAAAAGTGTTCATTGTATTAGGTATGGTATAAAAGTGGACACCACTACCCCCTCTGCTTATGTAGTGATTATAACATTATGTTGACATTGCTGCTTTGCTTTTTTTTTAAAAAAACTTTGCTTTTACTAAATTATTAATAAAATATACAATTTTACAGCAGGACTTATGGTCATATGTTTTTTGTGGTATGCGTTATACAAGGATGTCTGAATTCAGCCTTAAAATGTATGCATATTTGTAATTTTTATAATCGTTGCAACAAAACATTAAGACTGTGCTGTGTTACATACAGTATAGTGTAATGGAAGTTTTGGCACTCCAAACAATATAATACTGCAAACTTCAAAGAGCTAGTATAAGATGGTTTGTCACTATGGTAGGTCCGCTGCATAAAAATTCAATGCATTTCAAATATTTCAACATTGATTAATCAGAAATGTAAATAATCTGTTAAAAGACTCTGTACCAAACTTGTGTCCAAACAATCAGGGTGCCAAATGGACTTAGGTAGTCAATAGATATGACTTTTCACCTAGAAAGTAAGGTTAAACATGCACAGTGATCATTAAAAGCATAAGCCAGAATTATGGAATTTTCTATAGATAATAAGTGATGATTGATAAATTAGATGAATAAAAAGATATATAAAGATAAATTAGTAAGAATGTTACATTATACAGCTTTATGCATATTTGTTTCCACTTTCATTTGAATGTAATCACCTTTTTCCCCTTTTATGGGTCCTGTAAGGTTCCTTATATTTTATGCTTGTAGTTGATATATTTAAATTTTGCAGATCATCAAGAGAAAGTGGCATTACATGATGAAATAGTATCTGCCTATATTTTTAAGCACTGAGGACATCATTCACTTAATCAAGATCCCAACTACATTTTTTTTTTAAATGCAGCACCAAACTTGCAAGGAGTTGGACCCTCCACCATGCTTAACTTTTGCCTGCAGACACTTATTTTACTGCTCTACAGCCCTTTGGCAAATAAACTGCCTTTTGTATCAAATATTTTCACTTTCGATTCATTAGCTTCTTCACGACCTTTGACATAAGTTTACTTTATGGTCAGGTAGGGGTTTATGACCTATGACGTAAACTTACAGGGGCAGTAAGCAGGAGCAGAAAGCAGGAGAAGTGCCCGCACGATTTCCACCAGGAGCTTGGTGTAAGTAATAGCCGAGACTTGGCTGTCACTGCCCGGAGCGGTTCCTGCACCGCCTCTTGCCATTTAACCTACCTAAATGCCATGATCAATAAAAATCGCAAGATTTAGGAGGCTAGGACAGGGAGGAAGCTTCCTCTCCCCATCAAACGGCACCCCCATTGACATCATCGCGAAGGCCTGATTGTTGTCATGCCGACTTCTGGGTCAGCCAGCTATGCCTAGTGTCACAACTCTGTTGTCGTGTGTTACGGGACCAGGGGCTCCTTTCCTGTCCCTAACACTAGGGGCGCCCAGCTCACCTTGTTCCCCGCCCTACTTCTGATGGTGAAGGCACTGAGGACACGGTTCCCTGAAAAATGCAAACAGGAAAATTGCCCACACAGAAAATTACCCATGTGGAAAATTGCCCACATGGAAAATTGCCCATAAGGAAAATTGCCCACACGGAAAATTGTCAATTGCAGCATTACAAAGTTTAAGATCTGTCACGGTCACGTGTCTGGACGCAGCAAGTACCGCAAGGAGAACCCATATGACACACGTGACCCTGGATACACCGCCTCCAGTAGGGCGAATTTAAATAATAAGACGTGCAGCTGGATACACCGCCTCCAACTGGTGAATTTAGGTATTACACGTATTTATCCAATAGTCTGGAAACCCCGCCTCCAGTAAGGCGAATTTAAATAATAAAGGGGAACCTGGGTAACATTAACAATGGTGGGCCCTGCGATAGGGAATAGGGGCGTCGAGACCTCCTGCACTCCCCTGAGCCAGAGTCCCTGCACTCCTAACGTTCCCTATGCCGGTTCCGCACCGGGCGACGCACAGGAACCTTAAAACCCTGACTGGCCCTACCCTAAACGCTCAGTAGGGAATTTGTCGGTGCGGAAACTAATCCCACCACTGCACTAAACACACACAAGGGAAAATGACAATACAGGGGGAACACCACTTAGCTTTGCTCTGTTGCATACACTCCTAGCAACAGAGCCCACCACCTGTGTGCATCTTCTCCTCCACCCGGATCCATCACCATAACCGGATCCATCACCATAGTGCAGCCTAGGAGCAGAGTCCACCACCAGTTGCAGCTGCCCAGTAAACAGAGTCCCAAAGATGAGTCCAGCTTCTGCCAAAAATTCCAGCATGCTTGAGTCCAGTTTTCAGCAACCAAGTCCAGCATGCTGAGTGCAACTCTCACCATCATCGCCACTCCACCAAGCCATGCAAGCACCTCCTGCTGACACCATAAATTGCGACTCCACCATGCCATGCCAGCCCTCCATGCAGACTCCATAGCTGACTCAACCCCTCTGGCTGGGCTGCCCAGGACTCTCATTCAGCTCCTTCAGGCTTCCTTGAGAATGACTAACTCACAATATCACCAACAGTGAACAAACACACCTGAACTCTTTTATAGAGCCTCACACCTGATTTGTAATTAAGTGCACATTAAACCAAAGAAACTAAAGTGCACTACCGCTCACCACGACCGGGGCAACTTAGAATGAACGACACCACGTGTAATAATTCTAATGGCCACTGGGGGCAGTCACACCACTTTGGCACCAAGCCAAAGGAAAAAAAGTTCACTTTGTCCATTTACTTGTCAGATTCACCTTGGATCATGACAAGATCTATGATTGTTGAGGTGCAAGGTGAGAATGCTCACATGATATGTGATTAACTTGTGATTTACAGTTGATCTAATACAAAACTGCAAAAATGAAGATCTGTGGTTTGTAGCAGTCTGTCATTATCAGCAATAGATAGATATAGTCTGCTTATCTCTCACTGATTCTGCATTACTCCTCCCACCAGCCCAAAAGAGCAGCACATGCAGAACCAACAGCAATGTGATCCAGAGGAGCTATTACTGCTATCAGTACTCACAAAAGTATCACTGTATTATCTGTGGAGTTACATGGGACTGCAGGTCACATCTAATACATTATCATCTCAGTGGGAGCCCACCAAAAGCAGGGAGCTGCTGGCAGAGATAGATGTTTCTGGAAGCCCAGAAGGCACAGCAGAAAGGTGAAATTCTGCCACTTGTACCATCTTGTGTACTTGCTGAGAATGTATGTTTTTGCAGTGGTATAACTGGAGTCCGATGGGTCCCAGTGCCAAATTTGGACCTGCCCCCCCCACGCACGTTGGTCAGATGTATGGGTCCCTGTAGTGTTCTAAATTCTATAAAGACTTATGAATTGTCCCTTTCATTATGTAGTGAAATGTCCCCCATCCTGGTATATATACCCATCATCCTGGTGAATATGTCAGCATCCTGGGATACAGTATATGTCCCAATGCTAGTATATATGGTCTCCATCCTGGTGTGTATGGTCCAAATGGTCTCCATCCTGGTATATATGTCCCCATCCTGGATTACATGGTCCCAATTCCTAGTGTGTGTGTCCCCGTTCTGCCCCTAATGCATAATTAAAAACAAAAATATTCTACTCACCTTTCCTCTGCTCCCACTTCGCCCTGTGTCTTTTGTATCCACCGCACAGCCCGGCAGCTGACATCGGAGTGTGCGCCATTGTCATGCGCCGCTCCATGTGGCTGCACCTCCGACGTCAGCTCACAGCCACTGCATGTGTCGCAGTGCAGCATGTATCGCAGTGCAAGGACCCAATGGGTCTCTGCAACACCATGCATGTCATCTGGGTCTGCGCCTTCAGTGAGGACGGAGATCCAGCAGAAGCAGGCATCTGTACCCCCGTGCCTGCTCGTGGCCTTCATTGCTGCAACCACAGTCGTTGCACCTGTTTTTCTATTGGTAAACCAATAGTCTTACCAATGTGTGTTCCCCTCACCCTGTGTTGTCTGAGTGGTGTTCTACCCGTGGGGATCGAGTGCGGGCGTTCAGTGGGATGAGCCCTGGTTTTTGCAGGCTCTCGAAAGACAGCCAGGTCAGCAGACAAGAGCACCCACTGACCGGTGTGTCTCCATAGAGATGTCACTGACCAACACAGGAGCTGGAAGTGCCAGAGCAGCGCCACTCTCCTATTGATTACAGTGGCAGTGATTCTGGCACCTGCACTTCCTTCCCTATCCACTTATGACTACCAAGAGTAAGAGTGAACAGAGCCTACGTAGTTATGTATCATACACTGTTATGATGAGTCACCGAAGGAGGAAAAAAACAAAATACTAGCTAAGTCCAGAAAAAACCAGAGAGGTTGGCAGCTATCGGATTGCAGACCCCTGAACCTATCCACAACAACTAGCAGTAGCCGTGGGGGGTTCCTACGGTGCCCTAGACCCCTCGATCACAGCCGGAGAGCTACATAGCCTAATGACAGAAAGGGGAAAAACTGCCCCAGAGCAGACCCCAAAGCAATAGGCAGCCCCCAACATATAATGACGGTGAAGCAAGATGAAAACACTAACACAGATAGAAAGATAGGTTGAGCAAATGATGGGGCCCAAGCTAACTAAGGCTACATTCACACATCAGGTTTTCGGCGTCAGGCGCATTCCGACGTCGTGCCGGAGCGCCGGATCCGGCAAATGTTTTGTAAAACCGGATGTGACGGATCCGGTTTTCTGCCGGATCCGTCTTGCGCTTGACAGCCAAAACCGGATCCGTCTCATCCGGTTCATCCGGTTTTCGATCCGTTTTTCGACGGATTACGCCGGATCCGGTTTTTAAAATCGCCCCTTGTGGCCTTCCGAACGGGATTGGCTACTGAAAAACTATATATAGCGTGCTCCTACAGCCCTTCTTTGACAGGTTGTAGAGGAGAAAGTGCAGGTTGTAGAGAAGAGCAAGTTACTGGCGAAGATGGATGTTGTGATTGGAAATATTTTGAAGAATTTGGCGGATTTTACAGCGGAGGCGAATCGTTTGAGGGTCATTGTTCTGGAGAAGGAGAGAGCGAGACAGCAGCGCATCAGGCATCGTAGACGACGTTTGTGGATCCACCCCATCACAGCCAAGAGAATGACGCGTGGGGTCTATTCTACACTCTGCATGGACCTTAGACGAAACCCGGATTAATTTTTTGGATATGTTCGGATGAAAATGGAGAATTTTGATTACTTGGTGGAGCGCATTGCACACCTCATAAGAAAATCGGACACCTATTGCCGCTTCTCTGTTTCACCCGCAGAGCGTCTGATGGTGACTTTAAGGTAAGCCACATTTATTGGATATGCTCGCATCAGAGCACACTTTCACTGCAATCTTGTTGGTGGTAGTTTGCATCTCCAAGTGTTATAGCTGAGTTTTGGTATGTAATGCTGTGATTTTAAACTAATTGATTGTTTTTTAATTCCCCACAGATTTCTTGCAACTGGAGAATCCCATTCGTCACTGCATTTCCAGTACAGACTCGGTATTTCCACCATATCTGGAATAGTGAAGTACACATGCCGTGCACTGTGGGACTCCTTAGCTGAAGAGTTTTTACCAGAGCCCACAACAGAGACGTGGATTGAAATTTCAGAAAAGTTTCAACAGATATGTCAGTTTCCGAACTGCTTGGGCGCTGTGGATGGGAAACATATCCGCATTGTAAAGCCAGCCGGATCGGAATATTTCAATTACAAGAAATATTTTTCAATTGTCCTCATGGCCATCGCTGATGCGGAATACAAATTTATTGCTGTTGATATTGGGGCCTATGGCCGCTCCAATGACTCTCAAGTTTTCAAACTGTCTGTCATGGGGCGTAAACTGTATGGAAACACCTTCCAGTTCCCATCCCCTAGACCGCTGCCGCAAACATCTGGTCCACCTATGCCATTTGTCTGTGTAGGGCATGAAGCCTTCCAGCTGTCAGAACACCTTTTGAAACCGTACGGTAGCAGAGGATTGTCAAGAACAAAACGCATTTTTAATTACCGCCTCACAAGAGCAAGAATGGTTGAATGTACCTTTGGTATTCTGACAGCCAAATGGCGGGTCCTATTGACTGCGATCAACCTCAAGACAGAAACTGTGGACGAGGTGATCAAAGCTTGCGTGGTACTCCACAATTTTGTTATCTGCAAGGAACCCATTTCCATTGAGGACACCTCTGAAGAAACCACCTTGCAAGATTACCATGACATTACCACTAGAAGTTCTGTGACGGTTTCAGTAATGAGGGACAATTTTGCACAATACTTTATGTCACCTCAAGGCAGAGTACACTGGCAGGATGACAGAGTGTGAAAGATTTGTGCCCTTAACCAAACTTGTGTATCTTCTGTACCAACAGTATATACCTTTGCCAACCAAAGTTGGCTATCTTGTCATGGTCTTACTATTTTTACCTTTAGGCCACAGGTGTGTACCTGGTTGTGTTTTATGCAAAGTATTTCACCTTTTAACAAAAGTTGTGTACATTGTTAGGAAATCACCAACAATAAACACAACTTTTTAGGTGAATACTTTGCTTCAAACACAACCAGGAACACAACTGTGGCAAAAAGCTAAAATTTACCCACAGTTATATACCTGGTTTTGAGATCCTTTTTACCTTTTAAATACCCTGTATTTAACCTTTTTTTTTAACATATTTCGCCGCAGAAAGAAATGACAGACAACCATTATAAAACTTTTATTTAAAATTTTTTTTTTTTGGTAAAATGTTTTTAAAGTGAAAAAAACTTTTTTAATAAAGGTTTGAAACCAAATGGTCATTTTTAGAGTTGAGCGACTTTGGTCGGATCGGGTTTCATGAAACAAAATTTGTTTCAGATGAAACTCGTCCGACTAGGGCAAAAAAAGTCGGCGTTTCGTCCGAAACCCGACCCCAATGCAAGTCAATGGGGAATAAAAGTCGGCATTGAGTGGATGAATTTCATCCGCTCAATGCCGACTTTTATTTCCCATTGACTTGCATTGGGGTCGGGTTTCGGACGAAACTCCGACTTTTTTTGCCCTAGTCGGACGAGTTTCATCTGAAACAAATTTTGTTTCATGAAACCCGATCCGACCAAAGTCGCTCAACTCTAGTCATTTTTATTGAAATACACACATTATAAATTTGTGTAGTGTGGGGTGGAAATAGTGCTGGAGGGGCTGCGGGACACTTCGACACTGGGAGTGTGGAGAGAGGACTGGGATCGTGGTGGGGAAGGAACAGTTAGAGGTGAAGGTGTGGAAAAAGCTACAGAATGGGTGGACATGTGGGAGGCAGAAGAGGTGGTGGGCGGTGGAGTGGAGGGTTGGGCAGGGACTGTAGGAGCAGATGATGTTGATGGAAAGTTGTATGGGGAAGGAGTTTGGTACGGGGAAGGAGTTTGGTACGGGCCAGGTTGCTGGAAGTGGGGAGATGTCTGGTACTGGGGAGGTTGCTGGTACTGGGGAGGTTGCTGGTACTGGGGAGGTGGCTGGTATGTAATAGGAGGGGGAGGATGGAAAGTGGCTGGAGGGGGTGCAGGTGGAGGAACTACTGGGGTGGGAGGAGGTTGGGAGGTAACGTGCTGGAGAGCACCATGGCACGAATGCATTACATGCATCTGCTGGCTAGGAGAGAGCGTTTCCATGCGCTCCACAACAGACCTGAAAAAGGTGTGGTTTGGCGAAGATCTTGCTTCTGAATGCATGGTTTGCAGAAGTGTCTTCACCTCCAGAATGCTGGAGTTGATCTGCTGAAAGCCTGCGGAGATTTGCTCTGACAAGACTTTTAGACAGTTCTGGAAAGATGCATTCAGATGCAAGAACTCTGGCGCATAAGTCTTTTCCTGACCCCTCTGCCGCTGCCGCCCAGTACCCGCAGGTATACTAGAGGTGGCAGGGGTAGAAGGGTGGGGTAAAGGGAAAGTGATCTCCTCACCAGCAGCTTCATGTAATGTAGGCGGCCACGATGCTCCTGTGCTGGTGGATGGGACAGATGGGTCGAATGTGTGGGAAGGTGCAGATGTACCGAGGCGGTCGAAGTGTCCCTCGGTGCCGGTCTCCTCAGGGATCGCCTCAGAAGGGTCCAATCGTGCAGGCTCCCGAGTGCTGCTCACCGTGCTGTGGAATAAAGAGAAAAAAAAACAATTAAAATAGTGACATGGCATGGCCCTGGCTGAAAAAAAATTGTTACATCTAAACATTTTTTTTTCACATGTGGTGTGTAATATTTACCTTCTGGTGACCATTGTATCCCAGAGGAACGACAGGGCTCGTGTGTACTTGTACTTGCTCCTGCGTCCTCCAGATCCACTCGGGGCCCGCATCTCTTTATTGAACTCCTTCTTGAAACGATCCCTCACAGACCGCCACCGCTTCACAATTCTGTCCCCTGAAACGAGAAAGGACAAAGTGGTTAGTATACAACATCAGTGTTTCCCAAACTCCAGTCCTCATGGTCCCCAGGGGTCATGTTTTCAGGATTTCCATAGTAAATAGAAATCCTGAACACATGATCCGTGGGGACCACGAGGACTGGCGTTCGGGAAAGTATTAAGTTACGTACCGGTAACGGTATTTTTCGGAGGCCCATGACAGCACCACGAGAGAGGGGATCCGCCCTTTAGGAACAGGAAACCTACAGATACAAAAGGGCGGCACCTCTCCCACGCATCAGTTGGATTACAGAGCTTGAGAGGTTACCATGGTTAGTACACAACATATAATATATACAACCTATCTACCCTATTTACCAGAAATATTTTTATACCATCTCCCTCATACCGTAAATTGTGGACAATCTTCTAAAGGAGTGCACCCCTATATGTGAACAAGGGAGGGAACTAAGGGTGCTGTCATGGGCCTCCGAAAAATACCGTTACCGGTACGTAACTTAATACTTTATTCGGACTCCCATGACAGCACCACGAGAGAATTACAGAGATGTAAAATTAATTTAGGGAGGGACTACAGCCTGCAGCACCCTTAGCCCAAAGGTGAGATCTGAGGAGGCACCCATGTCTAACCGATAGTGGTTAAAAAAGGTGGAAGGAGATGACCAGGTTGCCGCCTTACATATCTGATCAATTGACACTCCAGATCTTTCTGCCCAAGATGATGCCATGGCACGAGTGGAATGCGCCCTCAGGTTCTGCGGAGCCGGACCTCTACCTGCTGTGTAGGCAAGAGAGATAGCCTCCCTAATCCACCTTGCTAATGTGCGTTTTGATACTCTACAACCTTTCCTGGGACCTTGGAAGGATAGGAATAATGCATTCTCCTTCTTCCAAGGATCCGTGGCTGCTAAATATTTAAGTAAGCATCTCCTAATATCTAATGCCTGAAGTTTTCGCTCCTTAAGGTTGGTCGGATTAGGGAGGAAGGAAGGCAGAACTATCTCTTGTGTCCTGTGAAATTGTGATGCTACCTTGGGAAGGTATGCTGGATCTGGCCTTAGGATTACTCTATCCTGTAAGAACTCTGTGTAAGGGGGCAATCTGGAAAGTGCCTGTATGTCGCTCACTCTACGTGCGGATGTTATCGCTACCAGAAATGCTGCCTTAAGAGATATAATCTTTAATGAGGCAGAATCCAAAGGTTCAAACGGACTTTCTGTCATGGCTGTAAGGACTAAGTTTAAGTCCCAAGGCACACATCTGTCTTTGTGTATGGGTCTCGATCTAGCCGCCGCTTTGATGAACCTTGCTACCCAATAGTTATTGGCAATATCACATGCAAACAAGGCTCCTAAGGCTGAAACCTGTACTTTTAATGTACTTGTGGAGAGACCCAATTCGAGACCCTTCTGGAGAAACTCCAGAATATGTTTTGTGGGAATTCCGTCTCTGACATCAAACTGAAAGGTGGACAGGAATCGCTTCCAGGTCCTAGCATAGATGTTAGTGGTAGTTAGTTTTCTGCTTTTTAGGAGGGTATCAATTAAATTCTTGGAGAACCCTCTATCCTTTAATAGTGTCCTTTCAAACACCACACCGTCAAATGGAGTCCCGCTACTTGCGGGTGGCTGACTGGCCCCTGGTAGAGGAGATCCGGAAGGTTTGGCAGTACCCAGGGATCGCATACCGACATGGTCCTCAACCATGCGAACCAGGTTCTCCTGGGCCAAAAGGGGGCAATTAATATGACTCTTGCCCGATCTTCCCTGATCTTCCTTACTACCAGAGGTAGAAGATTTAATGGTGGGAAGGCGTATGCCAGAGAAAAGTTCCATCTTATCAGGAGGGCATCCACTGCCAGTGGATTTTCCCTGGGATTCAGAGAGCAGAACGATTCTTCTTTCCTGTTTTCTCTGGTGGCAAAGAGGTCTACCTCTGGCTGACCCCATCTGCGGACAATCTGGTGGTTAATATCCCTGTTCAAAGCCCATTCTCCTTGCTTTAGAGCCTTGCGGCTTAGAAAGTCTGCCTTCACGTTGTCCTTTCCCCTGATGTGGAGGGCCGTTAAAGATAGAAAACTTTCCTCTGCTATCTGAAGGAGACGTTCTGTTATCCGCATCAGGGCGTCGGAGCGGGTTCCACCTTGGTGGTTGACATATGCTGCCGCTACCTGGTTGTCCAAGAGTATCCTCACATGATGGCCCTGTAGGTACATAATGAGTTTTTTGACTGCCCGCTCTATCGCCAATAGCTCTCTCTGGTTGGATGAGATTTCAGTATCAGAATCCCAATGTCCCTGTACCACTATGTCCCCCATATGGGCCCCCCAACCGAAGGGACTAGCGTCTGTGGTTATAATACGGGTTATCTGCGTTATCCAGGGCACCCCTGAGGCTAGGTTCTCGTCATCGAGCCACCATCTAAGCGATGTAACCGCTGAGGGGCTTAGCAACACTCGACCCTGTAAGGAGCCTTCCAAGGCCCTGCTATTAACCAGGACGTCCTTCTGAAGGGTTCTAGTATGGAATTGTGCCCACCTGACTGCTGGGATGCATGAGGTTACAGAGCCTAACAGGGACATGGCCTGTCTGAGGGTCATAGAAGGATTATCAATCGCCCGAAGAACCTGCTGCTGTATCTTTTGCAATTTATCCAATGGCAATAGACACTGCTGAGTTTCTGAATTTAATAGTAAGCCTAGAAACTTCTGTATCTTTAAGGGCTGGAGTCGGGATTTCTCGTAGTTTAATATCCATCCGAGGTTTTCTAACCTGGATTTAGCTCTTTCTATCTGGGATAAACAATGGCCCACCGATTTTCCCACAATCAAAAAATCATCTAAATATGGAACAATTAAGATGTCCACTTCCCGTAAATGAGCCATAACCTCGGCCACTATTTTTGTAAATACCCGGGGCGCTGCTGAGAGACCAAAGGGAAGGGCTCTATACTGATAATGACGGACTGTGCCGTCTACTGAAACCGCCACTCTCAGGTACTGCTGGAAATCTGCATGGATAGGTACATGATAGTACGCATCTTTCAAATCTATGACTGCCATAAAACACCCTTTAAACAATATTTTTATTGTTGTATTGATGGACTCCATCTTAAAAGTACGATTAACCAAAAACTCATTAAGGAAACGTAAATTAATAATCGTCCTAAATGTTTTATCAGGTTTTTGGATTAGGAATAAGGGAGAGTAGAACCCTCTTCCTCTCTCAGATTCTGGAACCTCTATCAGGACGTTTTTCTGGCAAAGGCTCAAGACCTCCACTTCTAAAGCTGCTTGTTCGAGGGGTGAAGATCTTAAAGGAGTTGGTTTAAAGGTATCAAGCGGGACCTGGGTAAACTCCAATCTAAGCCCGGTGGATATTACCTTGCGCACCCAGTCACTATTTGTAATCTGTAACCATGCCGGGAGGAAGGATGACAGTCTACCCCCCACGGGAATTACTAGTCATTGATTCTGTCTCTTTTGATCTCTCGACGAGCGTCTGAACATGTAGCCCGTACCTCTTCTCCTTCTATCTTCCCATCTGGGACGTTCTCTAATAGACGAAGAATTGCGCCTTCTCCCCTGACCGAATCTCCTTCTACCAAATGGACGTCGGTAGGACGCAGACCAGAGATTTGGGAATTTTTTCTTGTCGTCCCCAGCCTTCTCAAGCAGTTCGTCCAGGACTGCGCCGAACAAATATTCACCTTCACACGGAATAGCACAGAGCTTCGCCCTGGACTGAATGTCTCCCTGCCAGCACTTTAGCCACAGGGCTCTACGAGCCGCATTAGAGAGACCTGCTGCCCTGGCGGCCATTCTTACTGCATCCGCTGAGGCATCTGCTAGGAATGCTGCTCCCTCTTGGATTGTTGGTAGGGCCCCAAGAATTGTTTGCCTCGACGTACCCTGTTTTAATTGTGACTCCAACTGGTCCAACCAGACCATCATGGACCTGGCCGTGCATGTTGATGCCACTGCTGGTCTTAAGGACCCGGCAGCCATTTCCCAGGTATTCTTATGGAAGGTATCTGCCTTCCTGTCTAGGGGATCTTTAAGGGATCCCATGTCCTCAAAGGGTAGCGAGGATCTTTTCGATGCCTTCACAATGGCTGCATCAAATTTGGGGGCTTTGTCCCAAGTATTCACTGCCGGATCGTCGAAGGGATATCTGCGTTTGAGGGCTGGTGGTAGCGACCCTCTTTTATCCGTTTTTTTCCACTCTCTGTGGATCAGATCCTGGATTTTCTGATTTAATGGGAAGACTCTACGCTTCCTCTGCTCCAGCCCCCCGAACATGACATCCTGCATGGATAACTGGGGCTTAGGCTCCTCCACTTGCATTGTCCCTCTGACTGCTTTGACCAGCTTGTCTACCCAGTCAAGCGGCAAACAAAACCGCCCAGAGTCCTCTTCTCCTGAGGAGGACGAGGGAGATGAAGCCTGGGAGTCTCTACTTCTCCTCCATTCTGCCGAGGAATCGGACTCCACCGGGACCCCGCCCCTTAGACTTTCTGGCTGGGACAAAGACTTTAGAGTTTCTTTCATTTCTGCCCTGACTATGTCCCTTAAACTCGCCGCTACCGCGGGCGACTCTTCCGCCACTGTCTGCTGAATACAGGGGGGGCACAATTTCTTGGGGCATGAGTCTGGTAATGGGCATGCGCAGAGTGCGCATTCCCTGTGTTTAGTTTTACTTGTAGCCTTCTTCCCCTAAAATAAAACACAGAAGGGGGGTCCTGTCACTGAGTGAACTTTCACGAAGATCACTTACCAGTGCCTCAATCAAGTACCGGAGAATGAGGGGGATTTTTCTCAGTCAATGCTCCTGTCTGCCTAGAGGAGCTTTTATGAATGGATTGGTCACTTCGTCCCGCACATTCCTTACTGTCACGGGACTCTTTCTTTTTCTGCTTGCCCTGCCGAAGGTCATCCAGGGGCGGTAGTGATGCTTGTCGCTGCTGCCGCCGTTGCTGCTGCTGCTCGCTCTCCATTATTGCTCGCAATAATGTGGCCAAGGCAAGGCACCCTGCCAGGGTCCTGCCTATATACCCCTCCTCCGGACAGCAGTATTCCTGCCGCGCCCCTCCCCCCTTAATAGGGCTCCCTTCCCCATCTGGCGCCGCACCTGGCCGGAGAGCCGACGCTTATCGGCGTTTTACGATGGGCGCCGCCATCTTGGATTCTCACGCCTGCGCAGTGGCGCCGCCGACCCGGAAGCGCATCCTCCGCCCGCCCCCTGACGTCACTGCGACCCCGACGTGACCGGAAGTCACGCGGGACACCCGGGCGCTCTGGAATGCAGCGCTCCCCGGTCTCAGCGCCCCGCAGCCGCGCCGGCCCCCCTTACCACCGCACTTGCGCCGCAGGAGCCGGGAGCCCCCGGGGGGGCATACTCACCGGCGGCGGTCTTACCCTGGAGACGGACCTCCTCCGGACGCCCTCCCTGCTGCATCCGCCACCGGCGTGCCACCCATCCTGGGCCACCGTGGCGTCTTCCAGGAGTTCCGCACCAGGCCGAGGTAGGAGACCCCCTCGCTACCTGTATCGGCCGGCCCTGGGATCCGGTCTTCTGTAGGATCCCATCCCCTCAGGAACAGGAAACCAACTGATGCGTGGGAGAGGTGCCGCCCTTTTGTATCTGTAGGTTTCCTGTTCCTAAAGGGCGGATCCCCTCTCTCGTGGTGCTGTCATGGGAGTCCGAATAAACACTGGTTTACATCAAGCAACTGGTACTGTATATACTTACGCTCTTTAATCTGGGCCCGAGCATCGAGGTCATCCCAGCGGCCCACAAGGAGCGAACAGATTTCCTCCCAGAGTCGTCGGGTAACAATCAGGTCAGCATGGCGGCGGTCAGCCATATTCCATAGCGGCTCCCTTTCTCTGACGAGATCGATGAGGTGGTCAACATCAATTCCTCCATCCTCACCGTCTGAGTCGGGAGCACGCTGTGAAGGCTGTTAAAGTAAAATAGAAAAATAGCAAAATTAGTCACCACACTTTAAGACATGAAATAAAAAGTGTACCAAAATTTAACTTAAACATTATACTTACACGCTGGTGACCGCCGCGTTGCTGTCGCCGATGACCCTGGGAGGCACTGCGAGGACCTCTTGGCCGAGCACCAGATTGGGAAGACTAGAGAAGAAAAGAAAAAAATGTATGTGTTTGGATGTTGGCATTTGTTTGCTGTGTGAGGTCTGCGGTACATTGTTTTCTATGTGTTGTGTGTAGTGTGATGTTGTGTTTCTGCGTTTGATGCAAAAAACTTACCAATTGTGAGCCCACTCCAGGTGTCTGTCCACCCCTTCCTTCTTCTTCTGAGAGCTCCTCTTCAGCTTGATTCCTGTTTTGAAATAAAAGCCAATGAATAGACATATATTACAGAGATGATGGATTTTGGAAATAAAAACTTACCGTCAAACGCTGACGATGCGAGGGAGGGCTCCCAGAAGAAGATGTGCTGTCATGTTGCTGGCCAGACTCCATGGCTGTGGGTGGTGCTGCTGCTCTTGCCAGTGGTGCTGCTGCTGCTGCATCTCTTGGGCGGCTGTTGAATAAAGAGAAACAAAGGGCCAATGAATATCTTGATATTCCATGGCCCTAGTTTTTAGGAATGGGGGATTTGATAATTACCGTCTCTCATCTGCTGCTGGACTCCCCTCGCGTTGTTCTGCATGTTCCCTTTCCTGCTCCATTTGGGGTGTGGTGGTGCTGATGGTGCTGCAGTGGTCTCCTGCCTTCTCCTGCGCCTGCTTGTTGTCTTTGGTGGCATGTTGGGTGTGGCTGAGGGTCCCACTGTCATGCTTTTATATATGTGTGCTGTGGGCAGAGCTACTGAGCATGCTCAGACCCAAAAAAAAACGGATCCGGCCACCGGATCCGGCTATCGCCGGATCCGGCGCATTGCGGCGCTCATAGGCTTTCTTTGTGTGAAAAAGCCGGACACGCCGAATCCGGCGTGTCCGGCTTTTTCGCCGGAGACAAAAAACGTTACAGTAGCCGTTTTTTCCAGACGCCGGATTGCGACACATTGCCGGATCCGGCGAAAACCGGATGAAACGCATGGCCATCCGGCACGATCCGGCGCAAATGCAAGTCAATGGGGGGGAAACCGGATCCAGCATTGCATGTCGCCGGATCCGGTTTTTGTTAAAAGTGTCGGATCGCGCCTGACGGCGAAAACCTGATGTGTGAAAGAGGCCTAAATAGGACAGGATAGGAAAGCTGCTGTCTGCCATCCGCAAAAACCCTATCCAAAATGTGCCAACCGACTGATAGGAAAAACAGGCCCTGAAGTCGCTAGGCTTCAAAAGACTATATCAGCACTCAGGTATATTCTGAAGACAGAGCAAAAGATCAACAGATCAGAGACAAAAATGGAATTCAGCTCACCCCCGGCCGGGGATGGCAGAACTCCCAAAAAACAAGGCAAAACAAAAACAAAACTGAAGTGTACAAAGCAGAGCAGAAAAACTTACCTTTGAGATGCAGTAATCAGACTGGTCTCCAAGAATCCAGCAGGATCACCAGCAAGGCAGAAGGGCGTCGGCTGCCTTATATCCAGTCCTCAATTCCAGCCACCCAGTCATCATCTAGCTGCCCAGGTGTTTGGTAATCAGCCTCACTACCTTCCTTCACCAGAGGAGGGAGTTCATCAGACCTCAATGGTGAAAGGAAAAATGAACTCACAACAATACACATATACTGCAGGTGTAGGCAGGCATAGGATGAAAGAAAATGCAGAATGGATTTGATTAAGGGTTTCTAGGCTCATACACACCACACTGAGAGTGGAATTATTTTTAGCACAGTGGACTGACAGCTCGTAAGAACAGAATCTGTCCTCTGGGACTAGGTATGAGTGAACCGAACCTGTAGAGCCCGGAGCAGTAAGCTGGGCCCAGAGACCTGTGGTGAAATCCATTCTGCATTTTCTTTGCTGCCTGTGTTGTGCTGTATTGTATTTCATTGGAGCCCAGGGAAGTCAACTGGGTTTCCATGTTGACATTTCACATGTTCCTTCCAGCGCTTCCCCACCCCGATTGTTTCAATTTGGCAATCCTGTCATTCCTTTTGGTACAACCCCAGTGAACATTGGCTTTCCTGCTGTACCAGCCAATTGTGTTTTGGTTAGTTAAAGCATGTACTTTAATAGCTCTCTCCCCATATTTTTTAATTTATTTTCAATAAAAGTGTATTTTGAGTTCATCTAAAGTATTCTAGCCAGAGGAACAACAAAGCTATGATTTACTTGGGGTTTGAATATCTTGCATTTCATACTATCAGCGCAGTGGTGACTTGGAAATGTCGACTGCATCGCTCTTCAAAGTGCCATTCAATTCTCAAAACAAAAGATGACAACATAGTTCAAGATCCAACAGAACATTATCATGACTCCTTCCCTCAAAAAGCAGAAGCAAATGTGCTTCTGTGCTGCAGAGCATCTCACCTAGAATTCTATATTATTCTCCTGCCGGGCAGAGCATCTCACCTATACCTGTATACTATCCCCCGTCCTGCAGAGCATTTAACCTATAATTCTATACTATTCTCTGTCCTGCAGAGCATCTCGCCTACAATTCTAGATTATTCTTCTGCCCTGCCGAGCATCTCACATATACCTGTATACTATCCCTCTGTCCTGCAGAGCATTTAACCTATAGATCTATGCTACTCTCTGTCTTGCAGAGCATCTCACCTATAACTCGCTACTGTTTTCCTGTGGGTATTCATGTCTGTGGGCAATTTTCTGTGGGCATTTTTCACATATCATGTGAACATCCTCACCTTGAACCTCAAATATCATAGATCTGAAACTTTGTGATTATGCAATTGGCAATTTTCCATGTGGGCAGTTTTCCGTGTGGGCAATTTTCTTGTCACACCATTATACTGTATGAGGCTGCATTATGCTCTATGGGGCTGGATTATACTCTATGGAGTGTAGAGTTTTGTACTCACTCACCTGCATTTGAGGCAGGCACAGGAAGTGGTTTCATAAAAATGTCCAGTCAGGTTAACTCCATAAACCTGCTTAAGCAAAACAAAAAAGAGCCTTCTCTGGGACAAAGTGAAAACAAACAGAAAGTAAACAGACCACATAGCACTGTGGGTGTGCCTGCTCAAGTCAGTGACTTTCAGCAGACACAATGCAGGCCTCCACACCTCTAGTCACTAAGGGCCCCGTCACACATAGCGACTCACCAGCGATCCCGACAACGATATCAGCGTGTCAGGATCGCTGGTGAGTCGCTACATGATCGCTGGTGAGCTGTCAAACAGACAGCTTCACCAGCGATCAGCTCCAGCGACGCCGAGCACGCGGTGTCGCTGTGTACTTTAGTTACCAGTGTGCTGATGCAGGGAGCTGGTAACTAAGGTACACATCGGGTTTCTAAGGGACGTGCGTCCCTTAGATACCCGATGTGTACGTTGGTTACCAGCTGATCGCTGGTCTCCCGCCTGTCACACGCAGAGATGCGTGCTGGCCAGCGGGAGACCAGCGATCAAAGAAATGTCAAGGCCATTCCAGGACGATCAGCGATACCCGGCAGGGAGGTCGGTCGCTGATTGCTGTCACACACAGCGATCTCGCTGGTGAGATCGCTGTTGTGTCACAAAACTTGTGACTCAGCAGCGATCTCGCTAGCGAGATCGCTATGTGTGACGGGGCCCTAACACTGAATGAGACACTTGGTCTCCATTTTATTTGCCAAACCATGCCCCTACGGTGATGATATGTGAGTAGTCATTACCAACTATCTCTTTTGACTGCTTGTAAAACTTGGACCTGGAATGTCCTAATAACTTTCAGCACTATATGTGATGGAGCATGCTTTCCGAGCTCACATCACCGAAGCTACCAACTTCGATAATACATATCTCCCCTCAAGGACCTGTCCAGTGGCCATCTTGTAGGGGCTACATTATACTCTTTGGGGCTACATTATATTCCATGGGGCTGCATTCTACTATATGAGGCTGTGTTATACTCTATGGTGATGCATTATACTATATGGGGCTGCATTATACTCTATGGGAACTGCATTATATTCTATGGGGGCTGCATTATACTATATGAGGCTGCATTATACTATATAAGACTCCATTATAGTCTGTGGGGTCTGCATTATACTCTATGGGGCTGCATTATCCTTTATGGTGGCTCCATTATACTCTATGGGGCTGAATTATACTCTATGAGGCTAAATTGTACTCAATAGGGCTGCATTATACTCTATGGAGGCTGCATTATACTCTATGGAGAATGCATTATAATCTATGGGAGCTGCATTATACTCTATATGGCTGAATTATACTCTATGGAGGCTGCATTTTGCTCTGTAGGGGCTGCTTTATACTCTATCAAGGGCTATTTGGAGTACATTATACCATGTGTACTATATGGGGGCTGAATTATACTCTATCAAGGACTATTGAGAGTGTATTATACTATATGGGAGCTGCATTATACTGTATGGAGGACAATGGGGAATGCATTGCACTGTATGGAGGACTTTGGGGAATGCATTATGCTATATGAAGGACTATTGGGTGCATTATTTTATGGGCATTGCACTGTAGTATTTGAAAGACTATGGGGTGCATTATAATATATGGAGGAGCATAGGATGCATTATACTATATTGAGGACTATGGAGACTGTATTATACTTGTACAACCTCAAGAAAAAATAGATCCCTAAAAATTAACTTTTAATAATCTTTCTAAAAAGTCGAAGACTAATCACCTTCAGAACATATGACAAACAAAAAATGCTAGGGTATTTTACAGGTGTCTGGGATCAGCTAAAATTTAACAGGAAGTAAAATATGTGACAAGTCATAGTAACATAGCTAGCAAGGCCGAAAAAGACATTTGTCCATCCAGTTCAGCCTATATATTCCATCAATAGCAACAAAAATCCCATAGGTGAAATAAATGGTGTGGATACAAGGGACAACCCTGCTCCAACACCATAAACATAAGCTCTGCAACTGATATGAAAAACCAGGAGGAGCAAAAAGAGCATAAAGTCACATAATTGTAAAAAAATATCAAAATTCTTTATTTAAATATCAACAATGCAATACAGATCATAATGAGGTGCTCATGAATAAATATGGACATATATCCCAGGGAAAACCCCTTCAAACTCCCCAAGTTGGAAAAAACCCGGCAAGTCACAAAAATTTTTTTTTTGTGACTTGCCGGGTTTTTTCCAACTTGGGGAGTTTGAGGGGGTTTTCCCTGGGATATATGTCCATATTTATTCATGAGAACCTCATTATGATCTGTATTGCATTGTTGATAGCACATTTTCTGTTATTACAATAAACCTCATTTGAATCCAGAAATATAACTGAGTCCATCAGTTATTAGATATATGAAACTGAAATAGCTGTTGCAAAAACCAAAACTGTTATAAAGAAAAAAGGTTAACATTAATAGGGGTGCCCAAACTTTAACATATGACTGTATATGGAGATGGCTAAGGCAGGCACAGAGATCACATATACAGATATTATAAGCAGTAAGGGTAAGGAGCCCTCTGTTTTAAAATATGGTTCTGGAGTGTCATAAGATTATACTGTACAGTTCCTCATATTAGGGATCACACACATAGAATGCAAGTTTCCATGGGAATGCAGGTTGTCACACTGCAAACCACCATTGAGGTCATTAATAATATCTAGAGGGGCAAAGGCATACAAATGTAATACAATAGTAGTATCCCCAGTCAAAGTAGATCGCTTGGGCATATATATCGCCCCTTAACAACAGAACCATCAATCTGGTATCAGAAAAAACAACCATCAGGGAAGTATACACACTTATTATAAATTCCTTATTCATATTCTCACCATCAAATATGATATCAGAAAGAGTAAACACTTATCATTTAGAACTCCATAGTTCATAGTCCGTTCATAGTCCATTCATAGTCCCTTCCTAGTCCCAATGCATTTCCCCCTACGTTATTAGGGTTCATTCGGTGCACATATTTTACTTTCTGTTAAACTTTGGCTGATCCCGAACACCCGAAAACACCCTAGTATTTTTTGTCATATGTGCTGTTTGTGATTAATCTTCAACGCTTTTAGAAAGATTATTGAAGGTTAATTTTAGGGGTCTATTTTTTCTTGTGGTTGTACAAAATTGACTTAGTTATTTATGATTGAGTGTATTATACAATATGAAAGACTATTTAGAGTGCATTATACTGTATGGAGGACTATAGGGTGCATTATATTATGTGGAGGGCTATGGGGTGCATTATACTAAATGAGAAAATTGCTGCCTATTCATCAAGTAACTGGATTGTTTATTCCGGAACAGAAATCATTGTTCTTAGCAGCACTTTGTCCGGTGAAAACTGTAGATATGCTGTTGATAACATAATACAGCCTCAGGGAATGCAGCCTCAGTGACCGGCGGTAACCTTCATGATGTCACCGCTGCTCAATGATGCTGTGCTCGCAGCCTCTCATTGATCATTGGTTCTCAGCCTAGACGGTCGCATCTTGGCACTGTCCAGGTTGAAAATTAGTAATCCCCAGACATGGATTACATTGAAACAGAATGACGGACAGGTGAGGAATATTGATTTATTTTTGCTTTATTACAGGAGACGAGGGATTCAATGAAATGGGTGTTAGCTAAGTATAACTTTGTTATTTTTAAATAAAAAAAGGAAAAGTGTGTTGTTTTTATTTAAAGAAGGACTTTATTCTTGCTGTGTGTTTACTTACCATATAATTATAAGTTTAGTAATGGATAGGTATCTTATAGACGCCTCTCCTTTTGTAATCCGTGGGCTTGATGTCACCAGACAATACAAAGGTGAAATCAACCACACAAATATTACCCCACTTGCCACTACTATAGGGCAATTGGGAAGAGCCGGGCAAAGCCCCAGAATTGGCGTATCTAATAGAATTGCCTTTTCTGGATGGCTGTGGGCTGCTATTTTTAGGCCCCTGACCAGCCTGAGAATACCAGCATCCAGCTGTCTGCTTTAGCAAGGTTGGTTATCAAAAAATGTTAATTATTCAAATAAATAATTTAAAAAAATAACATGGGGTTTCCCGCCATTTATCAAAAAATGGCGGGAAACCCCATGTTATTTTTTTAAATTATTTATTTGAATAATATAACTGCGTGGGGATGCCTCTATTCTTGATAACCAACCTAGGTAACGTTGACAACTGAGGGTTGCAGCCCCCAGTTGTCAGTTTTGCCTGACTGGTTATCAAAAATAAAGGGGAACCCACACCGTTTTTTTTTTTAAATTATTTATTTAGAGCACAGAAGACAGCAGATAAATGCTCCCATAAGCTGCTCCTGCTCTCGCTGTTATCAGCAGCAGCAGGCCTAGACTGATGGGAGCAGTAGTCCCATCAGCCCATGACAGTGACCAGAGGTAAATTTTATATCTCTGATCACAGCTGCGGGGTCATGCTGTTTTCAATTGACAGCATGGGATCCGTGGCTCTCTGACCGGCAGTAATGATTTTACTGCCGATCAGAAGCAGTGTTTGCCGCGCTGTCAGACACATGACAGTGTGGCAAACACTGAATGTTCAGGCCCCCATTCAGGTCCAGGTTAGGCTACTGTTGTGATTCTGAACTCAAACTTTTGACTGTTTGGTCGACTTGAACATCCAGGTGTCTGCCTATCTCTAATTAAAACAAAGCAAGATTTTAAATGTAGTGGTTACGTTGAAGTTTATTATGGAACAAATTCATCTAGGTGTGCAGTGAGTATTTTAACCACAGAGAATTTTACAGAAATGAATGTGCATTATATATTGCAAAATGAAAATGGTATTTTTTACATAAAGATGCCTTGTAGGTGCCTAATATATTGTGCACAGCTTGTGTCACCATGAAAAGGCAGCTATCTAATTATTATGCTGGATTTCTAGATATTAGAAACACCCTTCACATGGCCCAATTTTTTTTTTTGCTTGGACATACATGTATAACTAAGGTGTGATTAAGCACCAAGAGCTCTTTAGGCCTAATTTAGTGATTAACATAGAATAGGCAGATAATTGTAGAGACTTTGAAAGCTACACCATTTAAGGTACCTATCAAAAGGCGTAACAGGTATTTGAAGTTCACAGACGGTTTCCATGATTTGGTGTGCAATGGCTAGAACAAAGTAAAAATTGCCCTTTTTCCACAAATATGCCGATTCAGTGCCCAGCTATTCCCACTGGGATATATATATTTTATTTTTATGCTGTTTTCCTGTTTTTTATATGCATCCTACATTTTTGTCTGGACATTCAACAAGACTCAGGAATAAAAGGACACCATGGGCATTTTAGGTGTAATATTCAGTGGCTTGTAAAAATATTCACACACACAACCCTCCCTTGGCCTTTTTTTGGCTTTGCGATCTCATAACCTGGAATTTCACTGTTTTTGAGGGATTGCCCCAGTTTATTTAAAGAACATAGAAGGAGGAGGAAGATCCAGTTCACAGGTCGCCAAGTTACAATAAAAGATACTTTATTCCAAAATTGATTTAAAAATATAAGTATATCCAGGTACATATTTAGTGGCATGTAAAGCTATAGTCCATGATAGGAAGAATGGAGATGATAATGGATGTAATTACTAGACACTTTTTCGAATGTCGCACATGTTCTTAAGCTTGGTATGAATGAAGATATGAAAAAGAGAGTAACCTGACCAGGGGCATAACTTCCACGGTCACAGCAGTCGCCACTGTGACCGGGACCGGGGAGAGTCAGGGGCCCGGGAGGTCAGACCATGATATCTCCCAACCGTCCCGATTCTCGTGGGACAGCCCCGTTTTTGACCCCCCCCCACAAAGTCCCGCTCGGGAGTCTACTCTACCTGCACTGCACTGAGCCGCCACGCCCACCCATGCACCCCATCCTTGTCTTCCCAGATAGACCCACCGCAGCCCCCCACAGCCTGCAATGATGCCCTAGGCTGTTCTTTCCTGTGCGCACAGGACCTGTGATGAGGCCACAGGAGGGGAGGAGTCAAGGGGTCACATGATCAGGGGCCTCCTGTCTGCAGGACTCTGCTGTGCTGGTTGTCATGGTGCTGGATGAGGTAAAGTTTCTGTGTAGGGTCAGGAGGGGTTTACAGTGTGGATGTAGCAGAGCCGCGTGTGTACGAGGTGTAGAGAGCGGAGCTGGGTGTGTACAAGTTGTACGGAGAGGAGCCGCACGTGTACGAGGTGTACGGTGCAGAGATGTGCATGTATTTTGGCATGGGGGGCCCCATTTGAAAGTGCGTACCGGGGCCCATAACTTTGTAGTTACGCCACTGAACCTTATATGTGAACATCACTAATTAAGACATGCTATCGGTATCATCAGCAAATGGAATACATGAATTTAAAATATGTGAACACGGAAATTAAAACAACAGTGACATTGAAAAAACAAATCGAAGACCAAGAAAATTAATAACGCAACATGCCTTTTTTGAAGGTTTAAACCCGAGGGGACTCTGGTGTTCAGAGCAAAGATCCAATAGGCTTCTGTATTGTGAAGCATTTTTTATCCACTCCCACTACGAAAGTGTCTTGGTATGTTTTCAATGGCAAAGTTGGAAAAACTAGCAGTTTGTCTGTTGTGGTTATTTAAGAAGTGTTTGGATGCATTTACCCTATCTTCCTGCTTTTTTTTTCTGTTCCATTGATGTTTCATTTGAGAATCCCCAGTGCTTGCTGTGATACTCAAACAGGATGTAATCAGGGTAACGGGGCTTCAGTCAATGATGCGGCTGCTTTCCCTTATTCGGAAATCATCAATGACTTTTGTTTCAGGGGATGATCTAGTCCCTGTTTAAGGCTAGGTTCACATTTGCGGATGGCCGAGCTGCAGAGGTCTGAGGACTTCCTCAGTGAAGCTTCACCCACTGCCGCACCTCCTCCGTCAAGCTTCCGCATACAGCATGCGTACCCTATCTTTAACATTGGGTACGCAGGTCATGCAGATGTATGCGGATGCCTCCGCATGTGTTGTTTTTAGGATGCGGCGATCGCATCAAATTACAACATTTTGCGCTCGACGCGGGTCGCCACATCACATTCACAGAGGAAGTCCGCAGCTCGGCCATCTGCAAACGTGAACCTAGCTTTACTGAGCATGCATTGGTTGTCAAATCTGATGAATGCTCAGAATGCATTCCCTGTTGACTGTGTTAAGTTATTTTCAATGCACAGTGACAGTGCGCTCCCTTACTGGCTCTAATGAAAAGTGATGAGCTGGCAAGAGAGGACACTGTCAGCGCACATTGAAAAGGAAAAAATGCGAAAAATGCAGGAAATACAGAATCCAGCCCCACCTTTAACCCTTTCACCCCGAAGCCTGACAACCTTCCTGACAAGGTCATCTTTTTCAATTCTGACCAGTGCCACTTTGTGAGGTAAAAACTCTGGAATATTTCAACGGATCCCACTGATTCTGAGGTTTCATCGTGACGTATTGTTCTTCATGATAGTGGTAAAATTTACGGTATTTGTGAAAAAAAGGAAATTTAGCAAAAATTTTGCAATTTTCAAACTTTTAATTTTCATGACCTTAAATCAGAGTCATGTCACACAAAATAGTTATGAAATAAATAACATTTCCCACATTTCTACTTTACATCAGCACAATTTTTGAAATAATTTTTTTTGTTTGTTAGGAAGTTATAAGGGTTAAAAGTTGACCAGTGATTTCTCATTTTTACAGCAAAATTTACAAAAATATTTTTTTTTAGGGACCACATCACATTTGAAGTCACTTTGAGGGGCCTATATGAAAAATACCCAAAAGTGACACCAGTCTAAAAACTGCACCCCTCAAACTGCTCAAAACCGCATTCAAGTAGTTTATTAAGCCTTCAGGGGCTTCACAGGAATTAATGGAACATGGAAGGAAAAAATAAACATTTAACTTTTTTTCACAAAAATTTTCTATTAGACCAAATTGTGTTTACTTTCACAAGGGTAGCAGGAGAAAATGGACCACAAAATGTGTTGAGAAATTCATCACCGATACCCCATATGTGGGGAAAAACCACTGTTTGGGTGTTCAGCAGGGTTTAGAAGGGAAGGACGGCCATTTGACTTTCTGAATGTAAAATATTCTGGAATAATTAGCGGGCACCATGTCACATTTGGAGAGCCCCTGATGTGCCTAAACAATGGATACCCCCCCACAAGTGATCACATTTTGGGAACTAGACCACTTAAGGTACTGTCACACTTAGCGATACATCGCTAAGTGGTCGCTAGTGAGCTGCCACACAGGCAGATCTGCTGCCACACAGGCAGATCTCACCAGCGACATAGCAGGGGTCGGGGGTCGCTACTTACCTGTCAGACGAGGCGATCCTGACGTCCTCCCGCCCGCGTCCATGCGTCGCTCGTCTCCACAGCAGGAAGCCCAGCAGGAAGCTGACGACGAGAAACAGTCCAGGACGTTCTCACGCGATCAGCGATAATCAGCGGGGGAGCCGGTCGGAGGTAAGTATCAGACATAGCGATATCGCTAGCAATATCGCTATAACGTCACAAAACCAGTGACGTTATAGCGATATTGCTAGCGATATCACTTAGTGTGACAGGCCCTTTAGGGAACTTATCTAGATATGTGATGAGCACCAGGAATCCCAACGTGCTTCACAGAAGTTTATAAAGTTGAGCTGTGAAAATAAAAAAAAAAAACAAAAACGAAAAAAAACACACATTTTTCCCACAAAAATGTTTTTTAGCCTAAAATTTTGCATTTTCACAAGCGTAACTGGAGAAAATGAACCTCAAAATTTGTGCAGTTTCTCCTGAGTACACCAATACCTCATATGTGGTTGAAAACTACTTTTGAGGCACAGTGCAAAGCTAAGAAGAGTTGTCTGGTGGGATTATATGGTGGATAAAAGGACTTTTTTTTGGGTGTGACTAGAGTCACATATACACCCATATTTGAACCCAGCCTTTTCCACATTTGATAATTTTTTACAATAGCACTTAGAGCACTTTATATTACGGTATTTGAAAAAGTGGCTACGAATTTATGCATTATATGTGACTTCATACAAAAGAGATTTTATGCAAATGATATATACAAGTAACTCCTGAAAGGAGGCTATCATTAAGCTACTCATAAGTATTTGATCTTTATTTGGATGTATGGATAAATATTCCCACAGGCCTTTATAACCTACAGGTCCATTAGAGCAGATTGACTCCTAGCGCCTACGACTTTGTCAGTACCTTTTATCAGTATTTCTTTGTGTATGTTGTTGGTAACAGGGCAATTGTTCTCACTGAGGTCCCCTTCCCTCCAGATTGTTGCGCCTTTCACATTTTGCACATATTCATGTTTGTCATTTTTAACATTAGACCTAATAAAGGTTAAGTTTTAGTACATCCATTTTGCTTTTTTGACCTCAAAGATCAGAAGGGAAGACGCGCCATATTGAGTTTCAGACTTTGCTGGACTGGTTTGAGGGTGCCATGTCACATTGCTAGAACCCCTGAGATGTCAGACCAGCAGAACCCCCCATAAGTGACGCCATTTTACAAATTACACCTCTCATGAATTCATTTAGGGGAGCAGTGATTATATTGACACCGCAGGTGTGTCACAGAATTTTATACCATTGAGCAGTGAAGAAAAAACAATTACATTTTTAGCACCAAGATTGTGTGTTAGCCCCAAGTTGTACATTTTCTTGCTGGGAAACGGGTAAAAATGGCACCAAAATTTGTCCTACAATTTCTGCTGAATGTAGAAATACCCCATATGTGGCTGTACAGTGCTGCTTAGCCACATGGCGAGACTCAGGAGGGATGAAGCACTATTGGCCTCCTGGAGCGCAGATTTTCCTAGTATAGTTTGCGGACTTCATATACAGAGCCCCTAAGTGCTAGAAAAGCAGAATACCCCATCTTGGAAATTATATCTCTTTGAAAATTTATTCACAGGTCTATTGATGATTTTGACTCCATGGGTATTTTCCAGAACAAGCAGTCGTGGGTGTTCCTGAGTAAAAATTACTAAATGCCATTGTACTGACAAGTACGTTGTAGTGACAAGTACTCACGCTTCTAGACACTCACCCGTAAATTAGGCTACAGAAATGCCAAACATGTGGATACTAAATGTGGTTTAGACACACTGGGGCTGAGAAGGAAGGGGGCATTTGGATACGCAGAATTTGCGGAATTTCTTTTGGGGGTGAGGAGCCATTTCTCTTTCCAGAGCCTTTGTACTACCAGTAATGTAGAAGCCTCCTATATTTCCGTTAACAGATGACAGATCTGAATAGGGACTTGCTTTTTCTGTAATTTAGTTGAAGCTTTTACATAACATTGAGCATCACATATAACCGATACTCTACGCTGAGCACTTACTTTGGGGTTTCCTCTTAAATCTCTGAGTGACGTGACAGATGAAACCCCGAATGATCCATTTACAATAACGAGGCAGCACTGGCCTAGGTTAAGCGGTGTCCTTCAGCTTTTATGCAATACTAAAAAGATGCACACCACTAGATCACAGGTCCTACGGCATCCACAGAGCCTTCATCTGCCTCATTATAGGGAATCTTCTGCCGGAGGTTCCGTCTGAATTATGTATTTAAGAGTTTTACACAGAAATCTCGATGCATAGAGTGCAGGGTAAATGTGCGCCGAGACTTACTGAGACCTTTGGGAAGCAGAATGAACAAAACAACAGGTGAAGAATTGTTTTTATTTTTTATGCCATTCCTCGTGCGGTACAAGTGATTAGACGACTTTATTCTTTGGGTTGGTGCGATTACAGCGATACCAGATTTATATCGGGTTTTTATGTTTAGGTGCTGTCACACACTAAAAGACTCTTTTTATTGCGAAAACTAGTTTTTGATTACCCCATATTTAGACAGCTATAATTTTTCCATATTTCGGACAACAGCTGTGAGGACTTATTTGTTGCGGGCCGAGCTGACGTTTTTATTGGTGCCATTTTCAGGCATGACATTTTTTGATTCCAATTTTAGGGAGGTAGAACTTTTTTATACCGTTCCTCGTCTGGTGAGATTGGTAAGGTAGCTTTATTCATCGGGTCAGTACGATTACAGCAATATCACATTTATATTTTTTTTATGTTTTGATGTTTTTATACAATGAAAACTTTTATAGAAAAAAAAATTTGCATTGCTTTATTCTGAGAGCTATAATTGTTTTTTTCTGCTCATGGTGCTGTATTGTGGCCTGTTTATTGCGGGATAAGATGATGTTTTCAGCAGTACCATTTTTATTTACATTAATCTTTTGGATCGTGTTTTATTGCACATTTTGTTTTGGGGTATGATGATAAAGCATTGGTTTTTGCTTCGTTTTTTTATTTATTTATTTTTACGGTGTTCACCGAAGGGAGAAAAGCTATTTGGCTTTTGGATTGCAATTTTGTCTGGGATAGTTAGTGATCACCACTTTCAGAATCCTCAATGTGCCAGAATAACAGAAATCACCCCTCACCCGCACCCAAAGTGACTTTGTTTTGGAAACTACAGAACTAGGAAATTAGTCTAGAGGTGGGAGAATTTTGAACCAAGTAATGTTTCACAAGATGAAATAATGATACTGGAGATTAAATAATACTTTCTTTACACTAACAAGTTGAATTAGACCCAAATTAGTCATTTTCACAAGGGGAAATTAGAATAGACCCCATAATTTATAAAGAAATTTCTCGCAAATGGGACATTACCCAGTATGTGACCAGAAATTACTATACATACACATGGCAGAGCTTGAAAGGGAATAATTGGTATTTGGCTTTTGGAGCATTAATTTGGCTGGAGTAGTTTATGGGTGCCACTTTTATAGCCACCCAGGTGCCAGAATATCAGAATACCCCCAAAAGAGACCCCATTTTGGAAACTACACACCCCAAGAAATTCCAGTAGGGGTGTAAAGAGCATTTTTACCACACAGGTGTTTTACCAGTTTCTTTATCATTGGACTGTAAAAAAAAAAATGAAAAATTACATTTGTTACAATAATAAGTAGATTTTTCTAATGTTTCCTCTTTATCATGGCTAATAAGAAAAACGTACTAGGAATGTGTAAAACTGTTTCTCCCGAGTACGATAATTCCCTAGACGTGGTCTTACACTACTGTTTGGACACATGGCAGGGCTCAGATTAGGAGGAGCACCATTTGGCTTTTTGGGCATATGGTTTCTTGGAGTACTTTGTGGGCACCATTTTCAAAGACCTTAAAGTGTAAAAACAGCAGAAATCCCCAAAAAATAGAATTAGTCTTACCGGTAATTCGGTTTCTAGGAACCTTCCACGACAGCAGTATCGGTGGATGTCTCCCCGCTCTAATGAGGGACAGGAAATGCACAAGAGGTTAAATAACCCTCCCCTTCCTACTACCTCCAGTGTTTTTGCTGTACACACTAGCATGTATAGTTACCACCAAAGTGCAGGAATCATCCGGTAGAGTATCAGGTAGGGAGGGAAATTAGTGCCACGGCAGCACTATTCGGACCTCTTCATGCCCCATAGGGGAAGGAAAAACACTGGAGGTAGTAGGAAGGGGAGGGTTATTTAACCTCTTGTGCATTTCCTGTCCCCCATTAGGGCGGGGAGACATCCTCCGATACTGCTGTCGTGGAAGGTGACTAGAGAAAGTGATATGATTTTGCAAATCACAATCTGAGAATTCATAATTGCTAGCATTTTACAAAAATTAGAGCACAGCGAATGTTGCGGAGTGAAAATTTTAAATATGCCATTTAGTACCCAATACATAGTGCCCGGTTTGTGCTTCTGGAGACACGTGTGCCACACATTGATAATCGGGTTATCCGAGGCCTAACAATTGATGACTTACCTCAACGGGAAGGAAAATGCAGTAGTCGACTGCGACCGCTAAATAATAAAAAACACCAAAGAGAATGGAGTACATAGAAACCACCACAAGGATAATAAAATCCAAAAGTTTATTAAACTTGATTACATATATAAAGTAATAGCCATACATATTGGCACCAGGGAGGGGAATAGGTGTGGAGACACACTGATACAGCGGAGGAGATGAACAAAGACAAACTTATCCAGGGGTGAGTCAGATCATTATTTATATAGGGAATCCATAACATAGATATAGAATCAATGAAATACATAGATCATCCAATACACATATATCCCACAGTCAATCCTGCTCACCCATTAGTACTGGCACAGTCCTTACGTCTTCCCGCTGGCCCCCTTAACGCGCGTTTCGGTAGATGCTTTCTCAAAAGGGGAGTGTTTTATGCCGTATCCCAAAGATATAGGGGAATCAATCCCTAAACGCCAGCTCATATGGCGCACGTGTCCTGGATCCTGTGCACCATAAGTGAGTCCCCTGCGACAGTCAGGGCGATGTCATTGGACATGCGCACATCGCAAATACGATAGTCGCAGGTGAACGGAAGTAGTGCAGAGATCAAGGCACGCGTGCACACAGCAGCGGCCAAGTTCAAGAAAACCACAAGGGCGTACATATTAAGGAAGACCAAAGAGGTATCCATATAGGATCATGAAATTATTTACAAAGATAAAATAGAAAAAGTCCATATAGAGTGGACATTATAAAAAAAAAGTACACATAGACAGCAATATAAGCTAATATACAGATAAATCCATAAGGGCTTATAAAGTGCATAGTGAAAATAATTAAAGTGACATAGTGCAAAATACCAATGACATAAAATAAAGTGGCAAAAACACATATGAATAAATATCATTGACAAAAATTATGATTTAAAAAAGTGCAAGACGCCTCTTGATGGCCCCCATCAAAACTGAATCCAAGTCTTCATAGGACATGCCACAGGAAAAAAGAGAGAAACCGGGTCGAGACATTAACTTTCACTAGTCTATTCATTGGTCTAAGATCCTGCAATACTTTTCTGTGCTGCAGCCTATTAGACCTGTCAGTCATACACTGCCAGGACAGTTTAGACCCTGCTTATGGCAGGACCTGACAGGCCACCACAGCTGGCTGAGCCCAGTGTCAGTAAGGACCTGACAGGCCACCACAGCTGGCTGAGCCCAGGGTCATAAGGACCTGACAGGCCACCATAGCAAGCAGAGCAAAGTGTCAGTAAGGACCTGACAGGCCACCATAGCTGGCTGAGCCCAGTGTCAGTAAGGACCTGACAGGCCACCATAGCTGGCTGAGCCCAGTGTCAGTAAGGACCTGACAGGCCACCATAGCTGGAGGAGCCCAGTGTCAATAAGGACTGACAGGCCACTGTTGCTGGCGGAGCCCAGTGTCAATAAGGACTGGACAGGCCACCATAGCTGGCTGAGCCCAGTGTCACCACTAGAACCATTGACACTGTGCAATCATGGGGTACCAATGGGAATAAAGCAGGTGCCCCTTCCACAAATATTCATCTAGATCAGTAGTTCCCAACCTTTCTGACATAGAGCCACATTCAGCACTGAGAGAGGGTCACGAGCCACATTTATCTCCCTCCACCCTCACAGTAGTGGCAACCAAAGCCCCCATTACAGGTATGATAACCAATGCTTTTCCACAGAAATCACTTCAAAGCAGTGTAACAGATCTAGGGGTTCCTACAATGCCCCCACTCAGGATTCTCCCATCAAGCACTCCCACCACACTGTCACATCCAGCTTCAGGCACCTCCTCTCACAGGTAGTTTCATCCTGTCTCCAGCATACCACACTTAGGCTATGGGCCCACGTAGCGTTTTAAAACGCACAATGAAAACCGGACTCCTTCCCAGAAATCGCGCGTTTTTTTCCGCGCGATTTCACCACGATTCTGTTCGCGATTTTCTAAAGCACTTTCCATGCGATTTGAAGCATCGCTTGGAAAGTGATTGACAGGTTGGTCACACTTGTCAAACATAGTGTTTGACAAGTGTGACCAGCTTTTTACTATTGAGGCTGCCTATGCGGCATCAATAGTAAAAGATAGAATGTTAAAAATGATAAAAAAATAAATCGGGGTATATTTACCTTCCGACGTCCCGCGCAGCCTCAGCGACGCTCCCGTTCCCAGCGATGCCTTGCGAGACCTGTGATGATGTTGGTCTCGCGTTACTATAGCGATCTCGCGAGACCACGTCAACACAGGACCTTGCCGCAAGGCATTACTGGGAACGCTTAGGCCGGGAATGCAGCACGGGATAAATATACCCCGATTTTTTCTTTTTTTTACAGGGGTATGGTACCCAGGGCCTGGAGGACAGTCTCCTCCACACAGTGGGTACCAACCGCACATGAGACGTTTAACTTCCCGCATGGTGGGCATAGCCACATGCGGGAAGTAAGCGATTCTCATGCATTCCTATGGGTGCGGAATCGCGGCAATTCTTTGCGATTCCACACAAAAGAATGAGCATGCTGTGATTTTTAATGCGATGCGATTCGCACCGAAAATCGCGGCAAAAACGCTTAAAATACGCATCGTGGGCACACAGCCTTAAATTACGTCGAAACCCCTAAGATCAGTATATGTGCATCCAGATCTGCTCTTCTGTGCGGGGCTACTCACACAATCCACCATTCTGAGATCTGCTCTTCTGTGCGGGGCTACTCACACAATCCACCATTCTGAGATCTGCTCTTCCGTGCGGGGCTACTCACACAGTCCACCATATTGAGATCTGCTCTTCTGTGCGGGGCTACTCACACAATCCACCATTCTGAGATCTGCTCTTCTGTGCGGGGCTACTCACACAATCCACCATTCTGAGATCTGCTCTTCTGTGCGGGGCTACTCACACAGTCCACCATATTGAGATCTGCTCTTCTGTGCGGGGCTACTCACACAATCCACCATTCTGAGATCTGCTCTTCTGTGCGGGGCTACTCACACAATCCACCATTCTGAGATCTGCTCTTCTGTGCGGGGCTACTCACACAATCCACCATTCTGAGATCTGCTCTTCTGTGCGGGGCTACTCACACAATCCACCATTCTGAGATCTGCTCTTCTGTGCGGGGCTACTCACACAGTCCACCATATTGAGATCTGCTCTTCTGTGCGGGGCTACTCACACAATCCACCATTCTGAGATCTGCTCTTCTGTGCGGGGCTACTCACACAATCCACCATTCTGAGATCTGCTCTTCTGTGCGGGGCTACTCACACAGTCCACCATATTGAGATCTGCTCTTCATACCTGTTTGTTAGACCTGGAGCTAATGCACCAATCTGGCAGACAGCCGCGAGCCACAATTCATGGGACTGCGAGCCGCATGTGGCTCCCGAGCTACTGGTTGAGGACCCCTGCTCTAGATGCTGCCAGCATCTGAAGGGTTACACGGCCACGACCAGTGGCAGCACGATGATTACAGCGGTGATAGCGCGGTCTCTGCCTGTGGCCGCCTGATCGTCGCACGGTAGCTATACGGCTGTCTGCACAGTACAGCAGAGGCCGGGAAGAGGCTGACCTGCTCAGACAAAATGAAAGCTGTGATGTGATTGGTCGCTATGAGCACAGACGTGATAAGCGGTGCTCTGTGTGTCTGCGGAACATGGACCCTCCGTGCGCTTCCTTTGCGCCCCCTCCCCCTATAGGTCCGGAGGGCAGACACGCCGCGCTGCCAGACACATACAGCTCTTCTGCTTCCGCCACTGAGAGGCATAAAGTGCCGTCACGTGATGGAAGCGCAGTCAGGTCACATGGCCATGACGTCACTAGTCGGCAGGAACTAGCGGCTTCCGGGGCATTATGGGGACGGTGACGTATGTCGTAGTGTGTGATGTCAGCGCGCTCGTAGCGTAGCACGTCGCTTACCAGGAGGAGGAGGAGGGGTCTCGACATTTTTTTTCCTTCCTTCATTTCCTTTTTTTCCTTTTCTTTTCTTTCTCTTTTTTTTTTTTCTCCTTTTCTTCATTCGTTCATCTCTTCTCTCCGCCCATCCCTTGTTTTCTCCGCTCTTATTCTCTGTGATGCCCCCCAGCCCCCCGCGCGTGTCTCTGGCAGGCTCCCCTCCTCCTCACTCGTATAGCCGGGGCTGACCGGGCTGGAGGGAGGGCAGAGGCATCCATGTCATTCTACCACAGCTTCCCATCACACAGCTTTATCCATTACGTTTAGTTACCTGTGCGGAGCCGTGAGGGGAGCGCATCCTGAGGAGCAGGTAGGTGACCAGTGCGGGCACAGGACGGGGGTGCTAGACAGACTGGGGCTGCCAACCAGGTGGCTTCTCTCATGTCCCAAAAGCCTTCTGAGAAATGAGAGTTGGGATCTGATTGGCCACTGTTGTGTTGCAGGGGCAGCGGAGGTCCTTCCTTCTATGGGGTCCCTGTATTTAGAACTAAGCCCCAATATAAATCCTGTGTCAATGCTTGCATTAACCTCAGCCTCTCTATACTGGCGTCACATGGACGCCCCATCTTCAGGCTATGTACTGATGGCGGCACTACTGAATACCTGATCATTGCTGACACTTTCGCTGCCAAGGATGAACGTCCTATATCTGTAGGATGTATTTAGTGCATATAGCCTGAAAACCATTCTCATGGCGAGAACATGAGGGGTTTAAACCCAGGAGCTTCTTCAGTGTCCTGCAGATCCATGGCCACTGCTCCCTGTAGTGATTACATGGCAAACATCATTCATATGGTCGCTTATAGACCTCATCCGTGGCTCCTGCAGACACTGTCAACAGCAACTAGAGCTGGAAAGACCAGGGATTTATCTGACTTGAACTTGACATGAGATTCATGATGCGTGAACATCTGTCAGCACGATTCAGACATTTGCTACCTTTTTGCAGCCACCCTTGGATTAGTGATCCAAAACCCATAGTCCCCAGCTAGCAATTCAGATCGGAACACTAGTCCATGGCTAGTCCCCAGTGGCTTGTTCCCGCTAACGTGGACTCACAGGTCTTTCCCTGTATACACAGTTAGGAAAAGACCTGTCTGTGTGGAGGGGCGCAAAGAATCTGCCTTGGACTAGCGATCAGACAAATGATTCCCGACTGGCTTTTCCAAACATGTTTTCTCTGAAACACCGTGATTTAGAGAGAAAGATGCCGACCTGCAGTAAGCCAGCCACTGTCTGGAGCGTGCTGCCTGTAGCTCGGGCAGCATGAATCTGGTGAGATGTTCCCTTTAATGCATTTTGTCCTATTAACTACATCTTGTAAATACATTTTGGAAAACCCCCTTAAAGCCCAGTTGTCTTACAAGTGATTCCTATTATTGTAGGTACATTATTCATGGAGCAGTTTTACTTCCTAGTTCAGTGTGTTATAAGAGGGATGTGCAGGAGTCTTCAGGAACAGGCAGTCTCTTTCCCCATTTCCATCCTTTGGTGTCCTTGGGGGGGGTGGGGGGGGGGAGCACATAAGCTGTTCATGTTATCACTCTTCTTTTACCAGTTGGAGAACATATATTCCCTCTGATTATAATATTGAAAGAGCAGCTGATGTGAAGGACATCTCCAACCGGACCTTGGTGACTTAAATGTCTGCTGGCATCTGTACCGTTTTCTGGTGACGCTCTAGACTTGTAGATAGAAGTGGCACCAATGAACTCCACAAAACTGAACGTTTTCCTAAACATAAGGCTTTGCTGTAAAATTATATGAAGGCAACCAGGAGAATACTGGGTGACATGATATCGCAGTCATCTGCCTGCAGATGGGTGATATCACACTTGATAGTGACACTTTCCCTGATGAAGCTGTAAACGGCAGCTTTACGTGTGGGGTGTCTGTGTGCAGACTCTCCTCCTGGACTTATGGGTGATCTTAGTATTATCTTTATCCGCACAAAGAAGTGACATGATGCGGATTTGAAACCACAGAAAAACCGCACGGAAAATTCCGCAGTGTCTGCACTGCGGTTTTCATTTTTCATACTTTATAATTGTACTGCACAACGCAGCAAAATCTGCTGCGGATCCACAGGACCAAAACCGCTGCGGATCCGCAGCAGAATCCGCAGTGTGTGCTCACACCCTTAGGGTAGGTGCACACGTTAAGTATTTGTGGCATAAGTTTCTGCACCAAAACCTCTTTGCACAAAAAATGCTACGTACAATACGAATATTTTTGCCACTTTTTTTTTTGTTTCCCCATTTGAGTTTGTTAAAAATATTTCAAGAACACTGAAAGAATTGACCTGATCAAGATTGGAAGTTACTGCTTCAAATAAATCTGGAAGTAAAGAATAAGCAAATCTCATTCACTTTGCTGGGACAGAAACACTTTTTTTTTTCTAACAACACTAAGTGTGAACAAGCCCATAAAGCGGAGCCGTGTTTTTATGCTGCGTTCACGGTTGGCATCTGGCCACCACCAGAGCGGATGACAGCTGATTGGTGATGATGCCAGGTATAAGAACCCCACCAATGTGATGTTGATGAGCTATCGTAAGGATGTCACTTGTCCCTTTTTAGGGGTTTCTTCAGGTATTGGAGATCAGCCTAATTTTCCTGTATGGAGGATTTTATGTATGAGTACTGCATTGTGTCTGACATAACTAGGAAGAAACTGCTAGTCCACAGAGCTGCCTTTAGTGTTTTTTTTTTTCCAGAGAGCTTCTAAACTGCACTCAGGATATGTGTGTTTTCTCATTGCAGAGAACTGAGGCAGACTAACTAGTCCTGTCTGATAAACTTTCTGTATATCATAAAATCATATAAATGGATTCTTGTTGATAAATTAGTTGCATTTTAAAGCCCCCATCACACATAGCGATCTCGCTAGCGAGATCGCTGCTGAGTCACAAGGTTTGTTACGCAACAGCGATCTCACCAGCGAGATCGCTGTGTGTGACACTGATCAGCGACCGGCCCCCCTGCCGGGTATCGCTGATCGTCCTGGAATGGCCAGGACATTTTTTTGATCGCTGGTCTCCCGCTGGCCAGCATGCTTCGCTGCGTGTGACAGGCGGGAGACCAGCGATCAGCGAGCTGCCGCTGGTAACTAAGGTAAACATTGGGTTTCTAAGCGGCTCGCAGGTCTTAGGCTGTGTGCACACGCTGAGGATTTTGCTGCGGTTCCGCAGTGGTTTTGGCCGCTGCGGACCCGCAGCAGTTTTTGCTGCGGTGTACAGTACCATGATTCCCTATGGGAATGCAGATGGTGCGGAATTTTCAGCGCGAATTATCTGCGGTTTTCAATCCGCAGAAAGAATTGACATGTCAATTCTTTCTGCGGATTCTGCTGCGGTTTGCCATCTCCTCCATTGAGGAGATGAAAAACCGCAAGGCAAAACCGCAGAGCAATCCGCAGGTAAAACCGCAGGTATTTTGACCTGTGGCTTCACCTGCGGATTTTACAAAATCCGCGCGGATGAATCTGCACCTAATCCACAGCGTGTGCACACAGCCTAAGAAACCCGATGTGTACCTTAGTTACCAGCGCGCTGGTGCAGGGAGCCCCCCCCCCCCCCCGTGTCGCTGGTGCTGATCGCTGGTGAAGCTGCCTGTTTGGCAGCTTACCAGCGATCCTGACAAGGTGATATCGTTGTCGGGATCCCTGGTGCGTCGCTATGTGTGACGGGGTCCTTAGACCAGCGTTCCCCAACTCCAGTCCTCAAGGCCCACCAACAGATCATGTTTTCAGGATTTCCTTAGTATTCCTCAGGTGATAATTGCTTCACCTGTGCAATACAAAGGAAATCCTGAAAACATGACCTGTTGGTGGGTCTTGAGGACTGGAGTTGGGGAACCCTGCCTTAGATGCTTTTAGATTACACCAACTTGCGCTCAAACAGAAATTTGGCGCACACGGTTGATTTGTAGCCCTTTATGTCAAAATATTTTACTTTTCCATTTTGACCAAAACTCTTGAGAGGAAAATGGTTAAAAGCACTTTATAGATGTGGTGCAAGACTTGTATGTACGTTTTTTTTAACCAAAATTCAGACCTATTTTAAGTGTAACCGTTATTTTACTTTTTATTTAGTAAATTAAAGGGGTTGTCCACTACTAGGTCAACCCCTTCTTGATCTAAATGTCTGATGCTGATGAAATCAGAAAGCTTATACTTGCCTCCCATGCTGATGCTATTCCGGCGGTGTCAGCACTCGCGGTCCTGACACTTTCGTCAGGTTCTTATGACACGTGAGTCCAGCCCGCCTTTATATGAATTGGACATGAAGAGGAAGTGAGAGATAATAATCTTTATTTTTTTATGTAGCGCCAACATATTCATATTCCGCATCGCTTTACAGTTTGCACACATTATCATCGCTGTTCCCGATGGGGCACACAATCTAAATTCCCTATCAGTATGTCTTTGGAGTGTGGGAGGAAACCAGAGAACCCGGAGGAAACCCATGCAAACACGGGGAGAACATACAAACTCCTTGCAGATGTTGTCCTTGGTGGGATTTGAACCCAGGACTCCAGCGCTGCAAGGCTGCGGTGCTAACCACTGAGCCACCGTGCAGCTGCAACGCTAATTGGGCACCAGGCTCACGAGTCAGAACAACCGTGCGAGGGCCCCGGGACTGTGAGTGCCGACACCACTGGAACGGCGTCAGCACAGGTAGTGAGTATAAACTTTTTTTATTCGGTCGTCCATGACAGCACCACCTGAGAGAGGGATCCGCCCTTCCTAGGAACAGGAAAACCTACAAATACAAAAAGGGCGGCACCTCTCCCACGCATCAGTTAGTTTCCTGTTCCTAACAAGGACAGAACTCCCTACAGATCGTCCATCATGGATAACTGAATTCCCAGGCCAGCGGACCGACTCAGGTAGCGGGGGGTTCTCCTACCTCGGTCTCGCTGGGGGCCCTGGATGCGCCACGGTGGGTCCGGGTAGGATTTCCACGGCAGTGGTAAGAGCAGGCGGAGACAGGGTCCGGTGGGCGCCTTCTCCATGGGGCCGGTGAGATAAGCGGTGTCCCCCTGTGTCTCCTTCCCCCGGGGGTGCGGTCCGTTCGGGCGGGCGCCGCCGGCGGTGTCCCACAAAGGGAGCGGCGGTTCCGAGCCGGCGGCGCAGTGCTAGCCCCTTGCCGCGTGTCCCCGCGGCCTCTGTCGCGCGGCGGAAGTGACGCGGCGGAGGAGGCGGGGCCTAGCGCCGAAACCGGAAGTCGGATGCCGGTCGACTTCCGGTTGTTGTGGACACGCGCCGATGCGCGCCCGCCGCCTGAGGGGGCCGGGCAGGCCTGAAGGGGAGGATCGCGAGGAGCGGTCCAATGGGGGGCCCGAACACCGGACAGAGTTCCTGCTGATCCGGAGGGGAAGCCTTCTTAAGACAGAAGGCATTGCTGCTGAGGTGCTTCTGGAGGCCCAGCGATGGACACAACAGAAGCCCCCATGGACCCACAAGAGGTGCAGCCCGTGGCAAAGCACCCCAGTGACCAGCCTAAGAGGCGGAAGGAGGGACGTTCGAGTGGACAGAGCCACAGTAGTTCCTCTAGGCCAAAGGATCCTCCTGCAGCCCCCCATGATCCGGTACCTGTCCTCATCTGCAAGGGTAAGAGGTCTGCGAGAATGCACCCTGATGCAGTGTCCCCTTATGTTTTTTGATTCTCAGTGGAAGAAGGCCACAGGGAAGCAGAAGCACAAGGAATGTGCCCTCTGTAGTTGCCCCTTACCAGATGGCCACCCTAAGAGATTGTGTCAGTGTTGCGTGAGACAGACGGTAGGGACGGAGATGAGGGGTAGAACGTGAGTGTAGTATCAGACTCTTACACTCGTCCCTATTTATGCAGGTAGCGGAAGAAGCTCCAAGCTTCGCTACAGACCTGAGGCAATTAATCAGGACTGAAATAAAAGCCCTATCAAAAGAAGATTCTTCTAAAAGAAGACGGGCTAGTGTTTCAGGCTCAGAATCTTCAGTCGGCCCTAGGAGGGAAGATATCTCCTTAGAGTCCTCGGCCTCCTCTCCTTCTTCCGAAGAGGATTCCAGCCGGTTCTGTTTTCCCTTGGACCAAATGGATAAATTAATTAAAACCATAAGGTCAACCATGGGGGTAGAAGAAAAAAAGACAGAACTGTCTGCTCAGGACATTATGTTCGGGGGTCTAGACCCCAGAAACCAAAGGACTTTTCCATTAAACGAAAGAGTCCAGAGCCTGATAGACAGGGAGTGGAAAAAAACGGAAAAAAGGGGTTCTATGCCGCCTGCTTTCAAGCGAAGATACCCCTTTGAGGACCCAATAGTAAGTCGATGGGATAAGGCCCCCAAGCTGGATGCAGCGGTACCTAAGGCCTCCAAAAAGTCATCTATACCCTTCGACGATATGGCCTCCCTTAAAGACCCCCTAGATAAAAAGGCAGATTCCTTTTTAAAGGGCACATGGGAGATGTCAGCAGGCGCCCTAAGGCCAGCAATAGCAGCCACGTGCGCAGCCAGATCCATGATGGTTTGGCTGGATCAATTGGACTCCCAGCTAAAGGATGGAACCTCGCGAGCTTCCATCCGTAAGTCTCTTCCAATTATCCAGAATGCTGCTGCCTTTCTGGCAGATGCCTCGGCAGACTCAGTAAGAATGGCGGCCAGGTCTGCACGTTTGTCTAATTCGGCCCGAAGAGCCCTCTGGTTAAAATGCTGGCCTGGAGATATCCAAGCCAGGTCCCGTCTCTGTTCTATCCCCTGTGAGGGTGAATACTTGTTCGGCCCCGTCCTAGACGAACTGTTAGAGAAAGCCGGGGATGAGAAAAAGAAATTTCCGAGTCTGCCGATTACATCCTGGAGACGTCCCTTTTCTAGGAAAGGGTATTCCCGCAGGAGGCAGGCCAGAGATCAGAACAGATGGGACAACAAGAAAACCAGAGGTACGGGCTTCATGTTCGGAGGAGGGGGGCGCCAAGAAGGTCCATCACGGGATAATAAGAAGCCGCCCCAATGACTAGTGGCTCCGGTAGGAGGAAGATTATCTGCCTTCTACCTGGCCTGGGCCAGAATCTCAAATAGCAGCTGGATACTGGGGGTGATAGCTACAGGACTGCACCTAGAGTTCTCCTGCGTTCCCCAAGATCGGTTCAGGGTAACTCCGCTCAAATCTTCCCCGCTAGAACAAGCTGCCCTGGAGACCGAGGTCCTCGAGCTACTGGACAAAAAAGTCCTGACGAGAGTTCCAGAGGAAGAGAGGGGGAAAGGCTTCTATTCCCCCCTGTTCTTGGTCCGTAAACTGGACGACTCATTTAGGGCTATATTTAACCTCAAAGCCCTCAATAAATTCCTGGTCGTACGTCCGTTTAAAATGGAAACAATTAACACCGCAATAAAAATGCTGTTTCAAAACTGCTTCATGGTGGTCCTAGATCTGAAAGACGCTTACTACCATATACCCATATGTCTAGCACACCAACCTTTCCTTAGACTGGCGGTTCAGTTGGAGGGGTCAATCCAGCACTTCCAGTACGCGGCCTTACCCTTCGGGGTGGCAGTTGCGCCCCGAGTATTCACCAAAGTGATGGCAGAGGTGATGGCCCATCTGCGCGAGCTAAACATTCTAGTCGTTCCCTATCTAGATGACCTCCTTATAATAGGCAGTTCAGCCGAGCAGTGTTTAGAACAATTACAGAAAACAACGGCGGCTCTAGAGCGGTTGGGATGGCTACTTAATATCAAAAAATCCCGTTTGCAGCCATTAAAAATTCAACAATTTTTAGGCCTAACCCTAGATTCTAAAAAGCAGGAATGCCGTCTGCCCCCAGAGAAGCTGCTGCACCTGCATGGCCGGGTCCTGAACGCTTCCAACAACCCCTCCATGTCCCTCAGGAAAGCCATGTCCCTGTTGGGTTCCCTCTCGTCCTGCATTCCCACGGTCCAGTGGGCCCAAGTTCATACGAGAACTCTACAGGGCGAAGTTTTATGGTATCAGAGGATTCTTGGGGGTAACTTAGAAGGTCGACTGACCTTATCCAGAAACACAATAGAGTCCCTGGAGTGGTGGCTAGAAAGAAATAACTTGTCTAGAGGGGTCCCTTGGGAGTATAACATTACTCGCGTTGTCACCACGGATGCAAGTCCTTCCGGTTGGGGGGCGCATATGGAGGAAATTCTGGTCCAGGGCCTATGGGAATGGGATCAGATACAAATGTCTTCTAATTTGAAAGAATTGACAGCGGTAGTACACGCAGCTAAAGAGCTCCTTATGTATCTACAGGGCCATCACGTACGAGTTCTCTCGGACAATCAAGTGGCAGTGGCCTATATCAACCACCAAGGCGGAACTCGATCCAAAACTCTGATGAATGTGGCAGGACAGTTGTTTCAGCTAGCAGAGCGGCATTTTTTATCTCTCACGGCTCTTCACATAAGAGGAAAAGAGAACGTCGCGGCAGATTTCCTAAGCCGCAATCTGTTAAAACAAGGAGAGTGGGCCTTAAACACCTCCATTTTCGTTCAGATCGTGCAGAGATGGGGTCAACCAGAGGTGGATCTATTCGCCACCAAGGAGAACTCGAAAACGAGACAGTTTTGCTCCCTAAATCCCAGGGAGACTCCTCTGGCAGTAGATGCGCTACTGATAAAATGGGACTTCAGGCTAGCCTACGCCTTTCCTCCCCTATCTCTACTTCCTCTGGTGTTGAGGAAGATCAGGAAGGACAGGGCAAGGGTCATAGTCATCGCCCCGTTCTGGCCCAGAAGAGCATGGTTCTCGAACCTCAGGATCATGTCGGTAGACGATCCTTGGGTTCTCCCGGACATCCCGGACCTTCTGTCCCAGGGCCCGGTCTTCCACCCTCAGGTGGCTGGCCTACATCTCACGGCGTGGAATTTGAGCGGTCACTGCTAAAAAGTAAAGGCTTCTCCCCAGACCTAATTGACACTCTACTAAAAAGTAGGAAAGTGGTGACAACTAAGATTTACGTCAGAATTTGGAAAAGATTCCTCCAAAGCTCAAATATAAATACTGATGATTCCGTCCCTATAGGCCAGATCTTGGAATTTTTACAAAAAGGGCTGGACCTGGGTCTCTCCACCAGTACCCTTAAAGTACAGGTATCCGCCTTAGGGGCCCTCTTTAGCTGCAACATCGCGGCTAATTACTGGGTCAATAGGTTTATCAAAGCAGCGAGTAGATCCAGACCAATAGTAAAGAATAGACTCACGCCATGGGATTTGAACCTAGTCCTCACAGCTATGACAGAAGCGCCATTTGAACCCATCTCGTCAGCCTCTATTAGGAGCCTGTCCCTCAAGATAGCTTTCCTGATAGCCATAACGTCAGCCCGTAGGGTAGGCGACATTCAGGCATTGTCTAGGCGCCCACCTTTTCTTCAGGTAAAAGAGGATAGGGTAATACTTAGACCTAACCCAGCGTATTTACCAAAAGTAGCCTCCAGCTTTCATAGGTCGCAGGAAATAGTCCTCCCATCCTTCCTCCCTAAACCAATTAATGAGAAAGAGGAGAAGCTACACACTTTAGATGTTAGGAGATGCCTCTTAGAGTATCTAGCGGCTACCGATCCCTGGAAGAAGGACAATGCCCTCTTTGTCTCCTACCAAGGCCCTAGGAAAGGTCTTAGGGTGTCCAAAAGTACACTAGCCAGATGGATTAGAGAAGCAATCTCGTTAGCTTATACCTCAAAAGGTAGAGTAGCTCCGGAGAAATTGAAGGCGCATTCCACCAGAGCCGTGGCGACCTCGTGGGCCGAGAGATCGGAAGTCTCCATCGACCAGATTTGTAAGGCGGCCACTTGGTCCTCTCCGAGCACTTTTTATAGTCATTATAGGCTAGACTTGGGTGCTTCTGCAGACCTCTCCTTCGGTATCAGGGTTCTGCAGGCTGTAGTCCCCCCCCCCCCCCCCCCCCCTAAAGTAGTGATTACTCTCTGTAATTCTCTCAGGTGGTGCTGTCATGGACGACCGAATAAAGTCTTAGTTACTCACCGGTTAACGGTATTTTTCGGAGTCCATGACAGCACCCATAGATTCCCTTCCCTTAGTTAATTTGGGTGTGCACGTCTTCCCTTTGTACATATCCACGGGTGATAAAAATTTAAGTATTAATATTGTTGTACATATAATCATGCATTAACCTTGGAGGTCCTCTTTTATGCTCTGTAATCCAACTGATGCGTGGGAGAGGTGCCGCCCTTTTTGTATCTGTAGGTTTTCCTGTTCCTAGGAAGGGCGGATCCCTCTCTCAGGTGGTGCTGTCATGGACTCCGAAAAATACCGTTAACCGGTGAGTAACTAAGACTTTAAGACTTTTGTATTTTATTGAGTTCAAGCATGGAGTATGAGAAGGGGTTGTCCTAGTAGTGGACAACTTCTTTAATAGTATACATGGAAATAAGACACTTTACAAACTCTCATCAGAGAGATCTGCTACTTTTTTCTCCAAGGCTGATCAGTCATTTTCAAAATTCTCAATTCCTGAGTAAAATCTGTATTCAATGAAGACAGATTGTTTTATTACATCTTAACAGTAGCAACTGTCTTCTCCTATGTAAAGGGAAGGAGGTGAGGTGTTAGAGGCAGAGCTCTCCCTCTGGTTCTTAATAGAATCTTATCAGTATCACCTGCCATCTCCTATCTCAGTAATGTAACAATCCGTCTTCACTGAATACAGATTTTACCCAGGAATTGAGCATCTTGAGAATGACTGATCAGTGCTGGTGGAGAAAGAAGCAGATTTCTCTGAGATAAATCACAGATTTGCTTATTTTAAGGAGTACTATTGACTTATGAAATAAACATTAAAAATGATGGTTACCTTAGTTTGGAAGTCTCCCCCATTGGATTGCCTTGAATTCTTCAGTTTCAAGATGTTTGAAATTTCTCTCAACATGAGCTGCCGTTAAAAATTGTGCATATTTTCACACTCTAGTTGAAGTTTAAAGGGGTTATCCAAGACTTGAGTTATTTTTGGCTATGGTGATAAGAATTTTCAGGTAGGTGGTTGCTAATTACCTGCTTGTTCAACCCTGTGACTATTTGCTAACTTATGGCTCCTGCCGGTGATTCTCCTGCTTCCGGTGATGTTGCGCTGATGGAGCTCTCTTCTGCTCTGCTTTGTAGATGGGACATCACTGCCAATGTCCTCCTGATTGACACTTGCTTCCCGCTGCCAAGCCAAGGGGGAGCTGGCTGTCAATCAGCATGTCGTCGATAGTGACATCGACAGAGCAGACCGAAGAGCTGTTCTATTGATTTGAATCTGGAGAATCCTTGTCTGAGCTAGAAGGGATCATCATAGGGCAGAACAGTAGCAACTACCTGTCTGTATGTTCTTATCCCCATAAAAAGAAAAACAAAGTCCCAGATAACCCTTTTAAGTTTTAGAAAATGTACAGTTTCTTTTATTCTGTGGTAATTGCAACAGTGTTAAATAAGTGAGAGCACAGAACTCATCGTAGGTTATTTATCCTTTTACTGCTCTGAACATTCCAGATGGAGCAGAAGTAATGGCACAGGTAAATGGCAGGTAGTATACATTTGTAGTTAATGTGCTAGTGTAGATTGTGGAGACGCACTGGATTCTGGAGCAGAGCTCATTATTCTGTAGAAATTGACATTGCATGTGATTTGTAGCACTGTGCAAGTTTCTCTTCATACATTGCTCTCCTCCCTGACAGACGAAGAAGATTATCCACTTTGCTGGGTTGAATGAAGTCGTCTCTACGTAGCGTTGCTTGGATTCTCCAGTAGACTTCTTTAGATTCTGTTTTTGTAAGTATGTACAAAATATGTATCTACATTAATTCTGTTATTTTGTATGCTTTGTTCTTGATGCGTAATATGACAGTAGCTCATGGTCTATCTTGCATTCCATGTAAGTATCAAGTTCATCAGTACAGTGGACATAGCTGAAACCTGCAAGTTAGGCGAAGTTCACACATGGCCTAAGGAGTACAGTGGATACGGAAAGTATTCAGACCCCTTTAAATTTTTCACTTTGTTTCATTGCAGCCATTTGGTAAATTCAAAAAAGTTCATTTTTTTTTCTCATTAATGTACACTCTGCACCCCATCTTGACTGAAAAAAAAAAAAACGAAATGTAGAAATTTTTGTAAATTTATTAAAGAAAAATTGAAATATCACATGGTCATAAGTATTCAGACCCTTTGCTCAGACACTCATATTTAAGTCACATGCTGTCCATTTCCTTGTGAGCCTCCTTGAGATGGTTCTACTCCTTCACTGAAGTCCAGCTGTGTTTAATTAAACTGATAGGACTTGATTTGTAAGGGTATGTGCACACGGTGCGGATTCTGCTGCGGTTCCGCAGCGTTTCTGCAGCTGCGGGTCCGCAGCAGATTCTGCTGCGTTGTACAGTACCTTTATTTCCTATGGAAATTAAAAAACGCTGTGCACATGCTGCGGATTTTTCCCACGCGGTTTACAATCCGCAGCATGTCAATTATTTGGTGCAGAAACGCTGCAGTTTTACACCTCATCCATTATGAGGTGTAAAACCGCAAGGCTAAACCGCAGGACTTTTGTCCTGCGGATTTACCTGCAGTTTTCTCTCCAAAATCCGCACACCAAAAAAACTGCGTGTGCACATACCCTAAAGGCACACACCTGAATCATAGAATCATAGAGTTGGAAGGGACCTCCTGGGCCATCTGGTCCAACCCCCTGCTCAAAGCAGGACTCACTAAATCATCCCAGACAGATGTCTGTCCAACCTCTGTTTGAAGACTTCTATTGAATGAGAACGCACCACCTCTCGTGGCAGCTTGTTCCACTCATTGATCACTCAAACTGTCAAAAAGTTTTTTCTAATATCTAATCTGTGTCTCCTCCCATTCAATTTCATCCCATTGCTTCTAGTCTTTCCTTGTGCAAATGAGAATAAAGGTGATCCTTCTACAATGTGACAGCCCTTGAGATATTTGTAGGCAGCTATTAAGTCTCCTCCCAGTCTTCTTTTTTGCAAGCTAGACATTCCTAAATCCTGCAACCTTTCCTCATAAGACAGGGTTTGCAGACCGGTCACCATTCTGGTCGCTCTTTTCTGAACTTGCTCCAGTTTGTTGATGTCTTTTTTTTAAATTTGGCGCCCAAAACTGGACACAGTATTCCAAATGAGGTCTGACCAAAGGAGTAGAGGGCAATAATGACTTCACGTGATCTAGACTGTATGCTTCTGTTAATACATCCTAGAATTGCATTTGCCTTTTTTGCTGATGCATCACATTGTTGACTCATATTCAGTCTGTGATCAGTTAGTATACCCAAGACTTTTTCACATGTGCTGTTGCTTAGCCCTATTCCTCCCATTTTGTATATACTTTTTAAATTTTTATTCCCAAGATGTAGTACTTTGCATTTTTCCCTGTTAAAAACCATTCTGTTAGTGGCTGCCCACTGCTCCAGTTTATTTATATCTTTTTGAATCCTCTCTCTCTCTTCTCTAGTATTAGCTATCACTCTTAGCTTTGTGTCATCAGCAAATTTAATCAATTTACCCTCAATTCCTTCATCTAAATCGTTGATAAAGATGTTGAACAATACAGGGCCCAGGACAGAGCCCTGTGGTACCCCATTTGAGACATTCTTCCAACTGGATGTGCAGACATTTACGACCACTCTTTGGGTCCGATCACTAAGCCAGTTATGAATCCACCTAACAGTTGCCTTGTCCATTCCATACTTAGCCATTTTTTCAATAAGGATTGTGTGAGATGCTTTGCCGAAGTCAAGATAAACTATATCTACAGCATTTCCCTGATCCACCCAATCAGTGATTCTGTCATAGAAGGAAATTAAGTTAGTCTGACATGACTTATTAGTTACAAACCCATGCTGTCTCTGTTTAATCTCTTCATTCTTGTCCAGGTACTTACATACATGTTATTTAATAATTTGTTCAAAGATCTTTCCTGGTATAGAAGTCAAACTCACCGGCCTGTAGTTCCCTTGGTCCACCTTCTTCCCCTTTTTGAAGATAGGAACAACATTTGCTCTTCTCCTGTCTTCTGGGACTTCTCCTGTTATCCAAGAATTTTCAAAGATTATGGAGAGGGGTTCAAAAATGTCTTCATTTCTTCTGCTATCTCCTTCAGAACTCTGGGATGTAATTCATCTGGACCTGGAGACTTGAATTCATTTAGGTTAGCTAAGTGTTTCCTCACTAACTTTCTGTTTATAGATATCCTGGATTCTTCTATTTCCTTAATAGGACAGTGAAGAACCGTTGATGTTACATTTCCTTTCTGAGAGAAAACAGATGCAAAATAGGAATTTAAAAGTTTGGCCTTCTCAACATCCTGTCTTACCATTTCATCATTTTCATCCTGTAAAAATCCTATAGCATCTTTGACTTTTCTTTTACTTTTGACATGTCCCCAAAATCCTTTATTATTGCTTTTGACATCTCTTGCAAGCCTCAATTGATTGTCAGCTTCAGATAATCTGATTCGTGCCCTGCAGGTTCTGCAGACAGCATTATATTCTTCTTTAGATATGCCACCCTCTTTCCATTTTATAAACATGTTTCTTCCTTTTTAGCATGTGCTTAAGTTCTGTGTTCATCCATCCTGGTTTCCTTAAACACTTTCTATTCTTCCCTCTTTTCGGAATTGTTAACGATTTTGCTTTGAGAATTTCATTTTTCAAGATTTCCCATCCTTCCTGAACATTTTTGTCCTTAAGGATATCCAGCCATTGAATCCCTCCAATTCTATTTCGGAATCCCTTAAAATCTGCCTTTCTGAAATCTAACCTTGACGTCTGAGTCTTCACAGGTCTTCCTCCTCTAGTTACCCAAAATTCTAAAATGGCATCGTCGCTTCCTCCCAGGGTCCCAGCCACTTTTACTTCCTCAACCATTTCCTCCCTGTTTATAAGGATTAGATCCAAGGTAGCAGATCCCCTTGTTTTCTCCCCTACCTTTTGGAAGATAAAGTTGTCAGCAAGAGAGGATAAGTATTTCCTTGACCTGTTAGTTTTGCCTGAGAGAGATTCCCAACAAATGTCTGGATAGTTGAAATCTCCCATGACAACTATGTCATATTTTTTGGAAAACTTGGCCATTTGATGCATAAAGAGTTCATCCATATCTTCAGCTTGCACAGGCGGCCTGTAGTAAATGCCTACAATGGTGTCCTTTCCATTGTTCTGTCCTTGTATTCTTATCCAAACAGTTTCCACAGAACTCCCAGTCTCTGAAGCTTCAATCTCTGTGCAGATATACGCGTTTCTAACATACAATGCGACACCTCCTCCTCGTTTATCAAGTCTATTTCTAGCAAATAAGTTGTATCCTTCTATCCTTGTATTCCAATCATGTGTATTGTCCCACCAAGTTTCTGTGATACCAATGACATCATATTTCTTTTCCTGCGTTAGTGGTTCCAATTCTCCTTGTTTGTTGCCCATGTTTGTGATTGGTTTCGCTTTCTCCAATATTTTTATTATTTAGATTTCTTTTGTCTTTGTTCTTCCTTTCCACTTCTAATAGCAGAGTTCTCAATAGCATTTGTCAGGTGTATGGCTTTTTCTGGCCTTTTGCTTCCCTTCCCACATTGTTCTAGTTTAAAGCTCTCCTGATGAGTGTAGCAAGGCGACTTCCATATACATGTTTTCCAGTCTTCGTAAGGTGCACCCCAACTCTAGCAAGTAGTCCATCGTATAGGTAATTCACTCCGTGATCCAGAAATCCAAATCCTTGCTGACGGCACCATTGACGTAGCCAGTTTTTCACCTGCAGAATCTTATCTATAAGATCCTGTCTATAAAAGACCTCACAGCTCACAGTGCATGTCAGACCAAATGAGAATCATGAGGTCAAAGGAACTGTCCAAGGAGCTCGGAGACAGAATTGTGGCAAGATACAGATCTGGCCAAGGTTACAAAAGAATTTCTGCAGTACTCAAGGTTCCTAAGAGCACAGTGGCCTCCATAATCCTTAAATGGAAGAGGTTTGGGACCATCAGAAGTCTTCCTAGACCTGGCCGTCCAGCCAAACTGAGCAATCGTGGGAGAAGAGCCTTGGTGAGAGAGGTAAAGAACTCCAATATCACTGTGGCTGAGCTCCACAGATCCAGTAGGGAGATGGGAGAAAGTTTCACAAAGTTCATTATCACTGCAGTCCTCCACCAGTTGGGCCTTTATGGCAGAGTGGCCCAACAGAAGCCTCTCCTCAATGCCAGACATATGAGAGCCTGCATGTAGTTTGCTTAAGAACATATGAAGGACTCCCAGACTGTGAGAAATAAGATTCTCTGGTAGAACTGCTCATCACCTGCCAAATACAATCCCAACAGTGAAACATGGAGGTGGCAGCATCATGCTATTGAGGTGTATTTCAGCTGCAGGGCCAGGACGACTGGGTGCAATTGAAGGAAACATGAATGGGGCGAACTACATAGAGATCTTGATGAAAACCTCTTCCAGAATGCTCTGGACCCCAGACTTGGCTGAAAGTTCTCCTTCCAACAAGACAATAACCCAAAACACAACTAAAATAACAAAGGAGTGGCTTCAGAACAACTCCGTGACTATTCTTGATTGGCCCAACCAGAGCCATGACGTGAACCCAATTGAGCATCTCTGGAGACACCTGAAAATGGCTGTTCACCATCCAACCTGACGGAACTGGAGGGAGAAGATCTCCAAGGAAGAATGGCAGAGGATCCCCAAATCCAATTGTGAAAAACTTGATGCATCATTCCTAAGAAGACTCATGGCTGTACTAGCTCAAAAGGGTGCTTCTACTCAATACTGAGCAAAGGGTCTGAATACTTATGACCATGTGATATTTCAGTTTTACTTTTTAAATAAATTTGCAAAAATTTCTACATTTGTTTTTTTTTTTTTTTTTTTTAGTCGTCAAGATGGGGTGCATAGTGTACATTGAAGAGGAAAAAATGATCTTTTTTGAATTTATCAAATGGCTGCAATGAAACAGAGTGAAAAATTAAAAGGGGTCTGAATACTTTCCATATCCCACTGTACGTCAGAAGCTTTGTCCAATGTGTAATTTAATGTTCCCTTAGGCACCTATTATGCAGATTGAGGCCAAAAGTGCACACCTGTTGACTCTTATCTGGCCATTATGCACCTGTATACCGTTAATCGACATAGGAAAGTTCAACAGACCACCCCTCTGTACTAAATTGAACAGTTTTTTTTGTGTTAAATCTGTGACTCTGGTGGTCCAATGCCTAGGCATTAGTGATGAGCAATCGTGCTCTGATAAGAAGTTATCCCGTCATGCTCGGGTGCTAACCGAGTGATTTCAGCGTGCTCGAAAAATGTTCGAGTCCCTGTGGCTGCACGTGTCACAGTTGTTCGCACAACACATGCAGGCGCATGGACTCCAAATGGATTTTTTGAGCACACCGTAGTCAATCGGTTAGCACGCGAGCATGTTCACTCATCGCTACTAGGCGTCCAACCTGACTGTGGCAAGTGTCGGGCTGTAGACTTCCTGATGTATGTACTGTTATGACTGTAAACACAGTGCGTCCATAGACTCATCGATATAGGCGTCTCAGAGATTGTCTGCATTCTGCCGGAGCCTCAGAAATGTCTTGACACTGTATCGAAATGGTTGAATTAAGCACACACTGCACATCTGCCTGAGCATTGGACGATGTGATGATCTTAAAAGGTCAGGCTTTTGTGATAAATTTGCCTTATATGCCGATGTAACAAATCTCATGTGTTCCTCTAATATATATGATTGTTTCAAGGGCCGAGACGTAACTACTGCTGCTGCTCACTGTGTGAGAATAAAACTTAAAGCATTCTTCTCCACTGGAATAGCGCAAAATTACGTCAACCAGATGTTTATGTGAATTTTGTGCATTTTTTTTTACCTTTTATTGAAAGGAAAATGTCTGACATCCACGATCAGTTCTGTGTTGCAGTTAATGGATCTTGCGCTGCATACAGTATAAAGTGTTACGTGTCGTCTTTCTGGTCGGTATAGCGGTGTAAAGTGAAGTAAGCAGATACTCCACACGGCTTGATTTAATATGATTAGGAGATTATTGTGCTGCGAGGTAGCTCTCAGCCCTGTGTCTGCAAATCCTCTTTGTAGTTGATATATTTATCATGGACTAAGAATATTGTAATACTTATCTACGTTTTACCAAGCGTTTCCTTCATTTTGAAATAGTTTTACATTCAACAGATCCATCGAGTTGTTGGAAAAAGAAGGTTCACCCACAGTGTACGCTGGTCTGCTAAAACGGTGATGCCTATTTCGGGAGGCAAAAATAGTGAAAAAAAACATGTAGCAGCTGCCACAATGACACCAAAAGTGCTGCTTGAGTAAAAGGGACTGAATGTTCACCAAGTGGGTGAGCTGTTCAGTCGTGTAGGGGAGGGCGTAAGGGAGACTGAGGGGATTGGGCATGTTCCATTTTTACATGTCTAATCCTTTGTTCTCTACAGAGATGAGCCTTTCAAAAGGAGTTCAGGTGTGTATAGAGTTCATTAGTGATGGCTGATGGCCCAAGGAGTTCTGCAGCTTACACCTATTGATTGTGTTGCCACCATTTGTATTTCTGGTCTTTTATGGCAGGATAAACAATGGAGGAGGAGGGGAGGTCTGCTGCTTCCCCCAGTTGCCTTATAACTAGATGCAGCTCCTGTGTGAGATGCCTGGGAAGAGACTAATCTCCTGCAGCACATACAGCAGATGTATGTGTTTCTTCCAGTTTTCATTGTATTTTGGGACAGGACACATTCACGGTATGCTATTTTTTCTGTTTTATACTAAAGTTTATATAATTACAACCCTTTGTGGATTATAAGAGACACAACTTAAGTTCTTAGAATTATTAGCTAGATATCCATCTTCGACTCACTGGGGTGACAGTACATACAGTGCCTACAAGTAGTATTCAACCCCCTGCAGATTTAGCAGGTTTGATAAGATGCAAATAAGTTAGAGCCTTCAAACTTCACACAAGAGCAGGATTTATTAACAGATGCATAAAACTTACAAACCAAAAAGTTATGTTGCTCAGTTAAATTTTAATAAATTTTAAACATAAAAGTGTGGGTCAATTATTATTCAACCCCTAGGTTTAATATTTTGTGGAATAACCCTTGTTTGCAATTACAGCTAATAATCGTCTTTTATAAGACCTGATCAGGCCAGCACAGGTCTCTGCAGTTATCTTGGCCCACTCCTCCATGCAGATCTTCTCCAAGTTATCTAGGTTCTTTGGGTGTCTCATGTGGACTTTAATCTTGAGCTCCTTCCACAAGTTTTCAATTGGGTTAAGGTCAGGAGACTGACTAGGCCACTCCAACACCTTGATTTTTTGCCTCTTGAACCAGGCCTTGGTTTTGTTGGCTGTGTGCTTTGGGTCGTTGTCTTGTTGGAAGATGAAATGACGACCCATCTTAAGATCCTTGATGGAGGAGCGGAGGTTCTTGGCCAAAATCTCCAGGTAGGCCGTGCTATCCATCTTCCCATGGATGCGGACCAGATGGCCAGGCCCCTTGGCTGAGAAACAGCCCCACAGCATGATGCTGCCACCACCATGCTTGACTGTAGGGATGGTATTCTTGGGGTCGTATGCAGTGCCATCCAGTCTCCAAACGTCACGTGTGTGGTTGGCACCAAAGATCGCGATCTTCGTCTCATCAGACCAGAGAACCTTGAACCAGTCTGTCTCAGAGTCCTCCAAGTGATCATGAGCAAACTGTAGACGAGCCTTGACATGACGCTTTGAAAGTAAAGGTACCTTACGGGCTCGTCTGGAACGGAGACCATTGCGGTGGAGTACGTTACTTATGGTACTTACTGAAACCAGTGTCCCCACTGCCATGAGATCTTCCCGGAGCTCCTTCCTTGTTGTCCTTGGGTTAGCCTTGAGTCTTCGGACAAGCCTGGCCTCGGCACGGGAGGAAACTTTCAAAGGCTGTCCAGGCCGTGGAAGGCTAACAGTAGTTCCATAAGCCTTCCACTTCCGGATGATGCTCCCAACAGTGGAGACAGGTAGGCCCAACTCCTTGGAAAGGGTTTTGTACCCCTTGCCAGCCTTGTGACCCTCCACGATCTTGTCTCTGATGGCCTTGGAATGCTCCTTTGTCTTTCCCATGTTGACCATGTATGAGTGCTGTTCACAAGTTTGGGGAGGGTCTTAAATAGTCAGAAAAGGCTGGAAAAAGAGATAATTAATCCAAACATGTAAAGCTCATTGTTCTTTGTGCCTGAAATACTTCTTAATACTTTAGGGGAACCAAACAGAATTCTGGTGGTTTGAGGGGTTAAATAATAAATGACCCTCTGAATAAACTTTTCACAATTTAAAAAAAAAATTAAACAAAGAAATAACATTCTTTTTTGCTGCAGTGCATTTCACACTTCCAGGCTGATCTACAGTCCAAATGTCACAATGCCAAGTTAATTCCGAATGTGTAAACCTGCTAAATCTGCAGGGGGTTGAATACTACTTGTAGGCACTGTATGTGCTTTAAGGTCTTGCCAAAAAGGAAGAAGATGTAAGGTTAGTTTTAGGCCTCTTTCAAACGTCTGTTTCCTGTCTGTGTTGTTCAGACACTAGTGCGTACATGTTCTATTGGACTGATCTCGTGACCAAGTGTTCGCAAGAAACAGTTTTTGATCAAAATGAATCAAATTCTCCCTCTCAGATCTTTTTTTTTTTTTTTTTAATTTTTTTCTTTATATAGGATGTTGAGAAAACAATTATAGTTTTTCTCTTTCGTCTCATTGGGGGACACAGGTACTGTGGGTGTATGCTACTGCCGTCTGGAGGCTGACACTAAGTATACAAAAAAAAAGTTAGCTCCGCCGCATACACCCTCGCACCGATTGCGGGCGGAAACCAGTTTTTTGCTTCGTGTCTTTGGAGGCACACATGTCTGGGTTTCTCCAGACTTTTTTTTTTTTTTTTTTTTTGTTTCCCATGAAGATAAGACAGGGGCGACGGACCCTATTGAAAGGGTCCGATTTCCCCAAACCATCAACGGGCGAGCACGCGTTGAGTATCGTCTCCGTGTATCCTTTCCCTCACCAAGGGACATCTCTGGGACTTTTCCCCGGACATCTATTTTTCTTTTTTATTTTATGATAAGACAGGGGCAGCACATCCTATTGAAAGGATCCGATTTCCCCAAACCATCAATGGGCGAGCACGTGCGAGTGTCCCTCCACGTATCCTTTCCCGCACCGTGGGACATTATGCCAGACTTAGCCCTGTCCACCCCTAGGTATTGAAACCATGGGCTTGCACAGAGGCACAAGACTAGTCTGTGCGGCCCCCACTGCTCCACAAACGCAAGACGGCGGTGCTGCATGGCGGCGGACGGTCCCTCTCCTCGCCCCTGCAAGGCGGACGGAGCTAGGGTGCCTGCACCGTCCAAAATGGATTACCTCATGGCTCTACTCAATGGAGCAGGTATGGATGGCTGGGGAGGGCCCTGGGCAGAAGAGGCTCCAGGTCAGCGGCAAGGATTGTCAGGTCAGGTTTTTTGGGGGGCTAGGGCTGTAATCCAGCAGTCTCCATTCCACTCTCTCCCCTCTTCTTCCCCATCTCTTATCCTCCCTCCCTATACCTGTACGCCGAGGCCGCGGATGGGAAAGACACCCAGCGGTGGTGAAGGAGAGCGGTGGCTAGGGCGGGCGCCGGACAAATTGAGGCCCCGGCTTCAGTAAGGGGTAGGCCGCGACCAGGAGAGCATCATCGCCGCCTACCCAGAGGTGAAGGAGCGCAGCAGAGGCAGGGCAGAAGCGCGGGAGGGACGCAGGAGCAGGGTAAGTGCGACCCCCGTCCCTGGTGCCACGCTACGTGCAATAAAAAGTTACCCTCCTCCTTTCCCCTCAGAATCTCATAGATTGGGCCCAAGCAGCAGTATGTCCAGGAAAGGAAAGACGCACACGTTCCTTTATGCCGCATGCGTCTCCCGTGGGGTTATGTTCCCACGAGCGCAGACTGTTAAGTTATGTGAAGCCTGTGACTCCGAACGCGCCCAGGAGCCCTCCTCTGCGACGGAGCCCAGGGGTCTGGACTCCCCGGAATTGGCGTTATCACTCTCGCGGTCCATGGCTTCGCTTACGAAGGCGATCGAGACTCTTCAGGCCCCGGATTGGGGCAGAGACGACGGCTCGCCTGTCTGGAAGGGTTCCTCACAAGAGCCTCCGGCCTGCAGGGGCCGCACTCTCTCTAGGCAGACGCATAGGAAGAGAGCCCACACTGCGTCTCCAGGCCCCTCCGGTGCTTCGGCATCTGTGAGTGCGGCGTCTCGTTCAGTCACCATTTTCTGGGAGTGAGCAGAGTTCAGATTATGACGTGGAGGAATCCCTGGACCTGGATACCCCGGGGTGTCGGGAGACTGTAGACAGTCTCATTGAAGCTGTCAATCAGACTTTGGGTATTGAGGAGGACGTCTCTCTAAGCTCAGGTCATAAAGTATCCTTTAGGAAGGCCAGGCGACCGCATAAAGTGTTTGGCACTCACCCAGAGTTCGAGGACATAGTGCAGCATCACAGGGAACGTCCAGACAAGCAAGCGTTTTTCGAGCCAGAAAACGCTAGAAACGAGATATCCGTTTGCACCAGAGCTCTGTAAGAGATGGGCAGAATCTCCGGTTGTGGATCCCCCGGTGTCACGCCTGGCTACAAAGACTTTATCAGTGCCTAGTGTTTCGTCCATTAAGGACCCCACGGATCGCCTCATGGAGAGCTTTGCCCGCTCGGTATATGAAGCATCAGGATCAGCACGCTCTCCTTCTTTCGTGGCAACATGGGTAGTCATGGTCAGATTCTTTAAATAAGGTCCTGCAGGATAGAGACCTGCCGACGGACGTGTCGGAAATAGCAGGCCAGATCGCAATGGCGGGTGACTATTTAATCAATGCATCCTTAGATGAGGCTAATTGCGCAGCACTAGCAGCGGCGAATGCAATCGCCATTAGGAGAGCCCTGTGGTTAAGGCTATGGCGGGCTGATTCGATTTCCAAGAAATCCTTGACTTCCCTGCCTTATCAGGGTAGCTGCCTATTTGGGGAGAAATTAGACAAGCTCATATCAGATGCTACAGGGGGAAAAAGCAGTTTTCTCCCACAGCAGAAAGTTAAGCTGCCATTTCGTCAGCCTCAGGCACGCTTTCGGGCATTTCGCAGCCCCGGGTGGATGGCAGCGGCCAGTTCTTCTGCCCCAGCTCGCTACAACCAAGACAAGGATCGTCCGGTCACGTATAGAGCCAACCCGCTGGGCAGGATGCGAGGCCGCCTGCCCAGGTCAAGGGGGGCCAGGTCCCAGAAGCCCTCAGCTAAATGACTCGGGGCATCCGTTACCCGAAGACGGCAGAGTGGGCGGCCGTCTACTCCGGTTCTGCCACATCTGGGTCGTGGTAGCACGCGACGCATGGGTGGCGGAATTAGTGTCGTCCGGGTACAAAATAGAATTCGTAAGTTATCCTCCAAGACGATTTTTTTTCTTTCCCAGCTTCCCAATGCGGAATCCGGGGCAGAGGCATTGCTAGGGGCCATCGAGGTGCTTCAGTGCAACGGGGTCATTGTCCCTGTACCAGAGTGCGAGAGAACTCAGGGTTTTTATTCCAACCTGTTCACGGTCCCCAAGAGGGACGGGACAGTAAGGCCGGTTTTGGACCTAAAGCTCCTGAACAGGTTCATCAGAATCAGACACTTTCAAATGGAATCCCTCCGTTCAGTTATATCGGCCATGGAGCAGGGAGAATACTTGGCCTCAATCGACGTCCAGGATGCTTACCTGCACGTCCCTCTTTTTCCTCTGCATCAGAGGTTCCTGCGGTTCGCAATCGGCATTTCCAATTTGTAGCTCTGCCCTTCGGGTTGGCCACCGCCCCCAGAGTATTCACGAAGGTAATGGCCATTCTACACTCTCGGGGCATTGGGGTCTTGCCGTACTTAGACGACCTTTTGGTGAAAGGTCCGTCCTTTCGGGCATGCAAGGAAAATGTCAGCATCACACTGGATACCCTATCCCGCCTGGGTTGGTTGGTCAACGGGAAGAAGTCATCCTTTGTTCCAGCTCAGGATTTCGTTCCTAGGGATGATTTTCGACACCTCCCAAGGGTTGGTAGTTCTCAGGACAAGGCTCTAGGGCTCAGGCAGGGAGTTCGGAAACTTCAACAGCCAGGCCATCACACCATTCGGTTCAGGATGAGGGTCCTAGGGAGGATGGTGGCGGCAATGGAAGCAATTCAGTTTGCCCAATTTCATCTTCGTCCCCTGCAGCATGCTCTCTTGGCATCCTGGGACAAGAGTCCATTCATGCTCGATCGTCAGTACAGGTTGTCCTCTCAAGTCAAACGGTCACTACAGTGGTGGACGCGCGACTCCTCTCTTCTTCAGGGGAAGCCCTTTCCCCCAGATCAATGGTTGGTGATCACAACCGATGCGAGCTTCCTCGGTTGGGGGGCGGTTTTCCACCATCACACGACTCAGGGGCGGTGGTCGCAACAGGAGGCGCGCCTCCCGATCAACTTGTTGAAGATACGTGCGGTGCGGTTGGCACTGCAACATTTCCAGCACTTTCCAGCAGGACGACCTGTCCGGATTCAGTTGGACAACGCTACGGCGGTGGCGTATGTGAATCATCAGGGGGGCACGCGCAGCAGGGCAACCATGTGCGAGAGAGAGCATGTACTGCGTTGGGCTGAGGGGAACCACTTGGTGATTTCGGCAGTCCACATACCAGGCGTGGAAAATTGGACGGCGGACTTCCTAACCCGGCAGGGTGTCATGTCCAGGGAATGGTCACTACACCCCGAGGTCTTCCAGCATATTTGCCAACGGTTGGGGACACCGGACGTGGATATAATAGCCTCCAGGATAAACGCCAAAGTGGCCGTGTTTGTCGCTCGGTCTCAAGACCCGCGAGTGATCGCAGTGGATGCGTTGGTTCTACCATTTAACCAGTTCCGCCTCCCGTACCCGTTTCCCCCGCTGCTTCCGAGGGTCATCAGGAAGATCAAAACAGGGGGATCCGGCAATTCTGCTGGCGCCAGACTGGCTCTGTCGGGCATCGTACGCGGATCTAGTGCAGCTCCTCGCGGACGTTCCTTGGCGGCTGCCAGAACGACCAGACTTACTGTCTCAGGGGCCGATCTGCCACCCGAACTCAAGGGCCCTGTGTTTGACGGCATGGCCATTGAATCTTGGATCCTGACCCGAGCGGGGTTTGGGCGTGAAGTGGTTGCTACAATGGTTAGCGCCCGGAAGGCTACCTTGGCGAGAATTTACCATCACACTTGGAAGGTTTTCTTTGGTTGGTGTCGAGAGCACGAGGTTGCTCCACTGTCTTTTTCGATTCCCAACATCCTGGCTTTTGTTCACTCAGGCCTAGACTCAGGGTAAGCCCCGAGCTCCCTTAAGAGACAGATATCGGCCTTGTCTGTCCTTTTCCAGTGAAGAATTGCTGCCAACATGCAGGTCAAGACATTCATTCAAGGGGTCTCACATTTAGTACCCCCCCTATAGAGTGCCCCTGGACTCCTGGGACCTTAATCTGGTCCTGAGTGTCCTGCAGTAAGCTCCTTTTGAGCCGTTACGAGAAATTTCGTTGTCGTACCTTTCCAGGAAGGTCGTATTCTTGGTAGCCATAACTTCCACTAGGCGAGTTTCGGAGTTGGCAGCCCTATCTTGTAGAGCACCGTTTCTTACCTTCTACAAGGATAAGGCAGTTCTTAGACCAGCTCCCCCCTTTCTGCCGAAGGTCGTGTCCTCTTTTCACATTAATGAGGACATTGTCCTGCCTTCATTTTGTCCAGCGCCAGTACATCAGGTGGAAAAGGCGCTCAACACATTGAGAGCGCTCAGAAGGTATGTATCGCGGACGGCACCGTTTCGTCAGACAGACTCTGTTATCCCCGAAGGGCGCAGGAAGGGACTCGCAGCCTCAAAATCGATCATAGCCAGATGGATCCGTCTAACTATTCAAGAGGCTTACCGGATTAGAGGCGCACCAATTCCGTCAGGGATAAGAGCACACTCTACTCGGGCAGTGGGCGCCTCTTGGGCTCTTCGGCACCAGGCTTCGGCAGAGCAGCTATGCAAAGCAGCAACCTGGTCCAGCCTGCACACTTTTTCTAAGCATTACAATGTGCATACTCAGGCTTCGTCAGATGCGAGCCTGGGTAGAAGAATTCTCCGAGCAGCAGTGGCGCACCTTTAGCAGGAGGTGCATGTGGCTTGGATCGGTGAGTCAATCTCCCACCCAGGGACTGCTTTACGACGTCCCACAGTAGCTGTGTCCCCCAATGAGACGAAGGAGAAACATGGATTTTTGTGAGTACTCACCGTAAAATCCTTTTCTCCGAGATGCGCATTGGGGGACACAGCACCCACCCTATTAGCCAATTGGCTCTTGTTTATTTAATATGTTTCCTTTTTAAAATTAGGGTGGTCCTTTTTCAGACATATGGTATTCTGCTTGAAGGCTAGATTGCCTTTTGTGTTCTCCTACTGCTATTGCACTAAACTGGTTTCCACCCGCAATCGGGGCGAGGGTGTATGTGGCGGAGGAGGAGCTAACTTTTTTTTATATACTTAGTGTCAGCCTCCAGACGGCAGTAGCATACACCCACAGTACCTGTGTCCCCCGATGAGCGTCTCGGAGAAAAGGATTTTACAGTGAGTACTAACAAAAATCCATGTTTTTGTATAAAAAAAAAAAAACCCACGCTGTTAATTACCTGACCCAGCACACTCGTGTAAATCTGTCAGTCTTTAATGTGCACATAAGACCATGTTCACACGTTCAATATTTGGTCAGTATTTTACATCAGTATTTGTAAGCCAAAACCAGGAGTGGGTGATAAATCCAGAAGTGGTGACGTGTTTCTATTACACTTTTCCTCTGATTGTTCCTCTCCTGGTTTTGGCTTACAAATACTGATGTATCTCCAAAATCTAATGTTTATACCCCCATTTGAAAGTCTGAACTTTCTAACTACTTAATCAACCTCAGCACTCTGAGCAGTACACCTCGGAACCCTTTATCTACCCTTCGTCCCATTCTCCCTAAGTTTTTGCCTCCACACCCTTTACCCCCCACTTCCTATTATAGTTAGATGATTTTGTCATTCTCTGAAAATAAATGGTTATGCAAATAGTAACCTTTATTTTATGTCACAAAAAAGATGTTGTATTCTTTTGTTTTCCTTGTTTGTTAAAGACTTTACTTAAAGAATTTCTAAAAAAAAAATACTGAACATGACCTAACAGACTTCTGGATGAGGTCTATAAGTACGTGCACCTAGTGACTCTTGAAAACCTGTTGAGTTTTGGAAGCAGAAGACTCTTCAGGATACCGCCGTGTTTGTTTTTCCTTAGGCCTCTTTCACACTTCAGTTTTTTGCATCAGTCAAAATCCGCCAAAAGGACGGATGGCGGATCCGTTTTAGTACTGATGACAACGGATGCCACCCGTCCGTTTTTTTGACGGATCCGACAAATGAAGAATTTTAAAGGAATCTGGAGGATCCGCTAGAGAAAAAAACGTTGCAAGCTCCGTTTTGAAATCTTTGAGGATGGTGACGGACAGCAACTTTTGGCGGATCCGCAAAAAAAACGAATGCAACGGACGCCAATCCGTCACAATCCGCCAATAATGGAAGTCAATGGGGAAAAAAACGGATCCTCAAAAGAAAATTGCGGATCCGTTTTTTTCAAAACCTGGTGGATTGTGACTGATTGTAAAAAACTGAAGTGTGAAAGAGGCTTTAAGTGTCGTCTTTGGCGTGTCTTTGGTAGTTTTTGCACCTTTTTTTTTTTTTTTTTTTTTTTTTTTTTTACATATTAGCTAATGAGTGCCCTCCGAACAGAAGCTGCTAGAGCAATGGTCCGGTTTTTCATTTTAATCGCTTCAAGCCTCTCGAATCCTGAATTGGTTGAAAGACTCTGATAAAGATGGTACATGCGGGCAAGTCATTGTGACGAGGCAGGGCATATGTGCACTCTTTTTAGCATTTTGTAAGCGGTACGTCCGGTTGAGTCCAGCTGAAAAAGAAGTTACGTGCACATACCCTTAGTGTGACTATTGTCAAATTTAACCAAACCTCTGAAAAATCAATGTTGGCTGTCATTTTGGTTTTGAAGATTATTAAACTTCTTGACATGAGTTAGTTATATGGGTTTCCTTGGTGTATGTTACAGGGAAGTGCTCTTTCTGTAGCTGCTATTTGCGGCAAATTAACTCAGCGCTGACTTTCCACATGTAACAGACGATTTTATTATTCGGAACATCCAGATCATTAGCGGTGATGGCATTTCGTTCCTTTTTTTTTTTTTTTTTTTTTTTTTTCCCCCTCTTCCTGCCATTATTAGCTTCCAAGTTATTTAAAGTCAGGAATAGACAGCACTAGCCTCTCTCCTGTGTGTGCTCCATGTATCTGCTTCTGCATAGCTTTACCATTTTAATTAACTGTGTCTCTGGTCCCATTAGAACAGGTTTTAAGAAATACCTTGGAGGCTTTCCAGTTCTTTGCCTGCAGCCATTATAACAAGCAAGGCACATTGTGAACCTAGTTGCTGCTGAAGAGCTGTAGACTTCTGTCAAACTCCTCAGAGCAGTGTGATGGCCCGCAAGAAGGTGGCACGTGTTAATAAATATGGAAAAGCTGCGATTCAACGGTTCTGATTGACTAGAAATGTGGAAATCCTCCAGTAGATGTGGTGTTGTAGATGTGTTACTTTCTGAGGGGTCTAGCTGCTTGTTCTGCCCTTCGTGCTGAGATTGAAATACATACACAGCCTTTCTACTGAGCGTGGATTGAGCACACTGAGCTGCAGCTTAAAGTAGTACCTGCTTGTACGGAACCAAATATTTTGTGCTTTTTGGCCAAAATAAGTGCTGAAAGATTCCGGTAGATTGATAGCCACCCTCCAGCATCCGGTCATTTTGTCAGTGGCCTTGAAATACTTTTCTTACAACTACCCCGGACTACTAGCTTTGAATCTGTTATATATTTTTAGCACACCATTTAGGCATTAGACGCAATTTTTTTTAATTTTTTTCGTTTGTGTCATTTTTGAAGTCAGAAGTATGTATGGACCTATAACTATAGTATTCTGTTTTTACATAAAACTTCTTATTATGCGGTCTCTCTGTCTTTTAAGACCACAAGTAGAAGTAACATGAATTTGTTGGCCTTTTGGGCTGTAATTTTTTCCATGTCTACCTAATACCAATAACCAGGATGCTTTGTACATGAAGTGGCTTTTCACCAGGTCAGTAGTGGCCAGTTTCTGCTTTTCTTTTATTCTTGCTGGTCCCTTGAGTGTTCCTTTTTTTTTTTTTTCATCCATTTTTAATTACAGTTGTGAGTATTTAAATTGAGCATCGTCTGAGCTCCCGTCACACTCTAACAAGCTGTTAATGTTGATGGAAACGTGAGTTGGGTAAAGTGATCAGCCTTGCCACAACGTGGCTGCATGTGGCTTGTTTTATCAAAAGCACTTTTGCAATAGTTTCCATGTGAGTATAACTAATGAACCACTATTTTATACATTTGGCACTTGGTGGTTCTGCATGATCTACAAAAGAAGCTCAGACAGGCACCATCTCTCAAAACCGTACTGAACATCAGACACCGCTCGACTTAAAGACAAATGGCGGGATTGGATGTAGATGTTGCCTGTGGCTGAGCCTGGATGGACTATCGGCAGAACTCGACTTGATTTACTTAGAATTTGTTTTCCCTGAGCAGTGTAATGATGGTGAGTGGTTGACCTGTTTTATAAAATGTTGTTACTTGTTGGTAATGAAGCACTGCGGACAATTGATCTTCTTTGGTTTAGTCTTGCGACTTAAAGACTTATTCCACTTATTCGTAGCCGCTCCACTAAGTTTAAGAGATTGATTCAACACCACACCTATTTCCTAAACCTGCATGTATAGAAGCACCATTATTCGTGAATGTATGAATGACTGTATGTTTAGATTTGTGTGTTTTACACAGGCAGCCCATTGATCAGCTTGCCAAAGGTCTAGTGAGATGTGTAAGACTTTAACATGCAAGTTTTCTTTGGTTGGTTTGAGAATTTTAGAGGTATTCAAATGTCAATTTTGTTTCTGTATTCATTCTGCTTTCAATTTCTTCCTATTTAATGATACTAACGCAGTCACTTGCGGCTGATCCACGCTTGGTGCATGCTGCTCTCCGGCCTTCTGTTGGAGGTGTACCTCAGGACGCTTTAGTGACATATACTGTTGATGTTTCTCACTGTATTATGGTATTTTGAATTGTGTTAGGAACTAAAAAAATACCCATTTTTAGCTATTTAGACATGCTGACCTCATACGTTAAAAGGCCACCAGGTAGCCACATGCTAGTAACTCTGCGATCATTTAATGGCCTGGCTAGATAGGCTGACTGTGTTTCCGTTATGGTCTCCGTTAGGTTGGTGGAAACTGTGGGATATGTTTGACCCCAGTATGTACGCCAAGCACAGGGTTTGGGTGCAGTGGGCACAGAGCCACATGATTGCCCGGGTTGTTACTTTTCTCCCAATCTGCATTTTTCCCAGATGCAGTTGTGCTGTGATATACGGTACTGTTACATCATAAGCAGCTGGGAAGTGCCGTACTTCAACTTGTCATATGAAATCTGAATCGTCACACAGCTCTGTCAATGCAAAAAATAAGTGTTACTGCTCTTACAATATGGTAACCCCTAAAAACGCTGTGTTTTTATTGTAATAAAATATAGATAGACTAGATGGAGGCCCGATACTATCGCATCAGGAGGGCGGTAATGTCACGATGGGGGCAGGCTTTGCAGCGTTTTGCATATTCTGTCTCTCAATGTTAAAATTAACCTACCCTTAAAATTATAGCCTGTTTATGTCTGTCAGTGGGCAAACTTACAAAATCAGCAAGGGATCAAATACTTATTTCCCCCACTGTACCTCAAAATAGTCCCAATAATGAACACCACTCCTCCTGAAAAACAGTTAGCCACCATAGAGCTCAGAAGAAACATATGTTATGGCTCTCACAATCTGGGGACACCAAAATATTTAAAGAAAAAAATGTTTTTATTGTGCATAATAATTGTACATAATAAGCATAAAACTATATGAATTTAGTGCTGCTGTAATCATACTCACCTGCAGAACAAAATTAATATGTCACTTATACCAAACAGCCAAAGCTGTAAAACAAAAACGAACCCTAGATTGGGAAGTATTAAAATTTTCACTTTTTACCATCTGCTAATCTTCTTGAAGACCCTCTTTGGGTCAAAATGTTAACTACATCGCTTGATAAATGCCTCCAAGGTTACAGTGTCGCGATTCATTTTTTGGGTTTGTGACAGCTCTGCTTTAATTTTAAACGTGTTATTTTTTTTTTTTTTTTTTTTTTTTGCTTTCGTGCCAGCAAGGGTTAATGTCAGTTTCCTTGCTGGAAGCTGCTTTGTTGCTGGTCAGCTGATGTGGGTGGTGACCACTCCCACCATCCTTTAAATAGTCACATGACGCATCAGCTGACTGTTGGTAATAGTTTTTCTATGAAGACCAGCCTAGAAGTTGGTTGCTGTGGAGTTCAGTTTCCACATTCCTTTTCTTCTGCTGTATGGAGCTTGGCAGCAGTGGCTGGCACAAGTTTCATGTTCCCTGTTTTTTTGTGTCTCGTTCTTGTCACTACCCCCTGTGTTTATACCATCTGCAGTGGTGAGACTAGTGTCCTTACCGGCCAGTGCACAAGCCAGGGTATTGTGAGGTGACAGCTAGGGACCAGGCACTTGACGGCGGTGGGAGGGACCCATGTAGGGCGTTAGGAGAGCTTATATATAGGCACAGGTTGTGGTTAGGAGATGCCCCGTCCATTGCTCCCTATTACTTGGGCCTTCCTCTCCCTTTTTCCATCCCATTGCTTGCGTGAGTTGTGCCGTCTGCTGGACCAACAACTGTGGGTCGTGACATACAGTTTCTGAAATGAGTTCACTTATGGGGGATTTCCATTGTTTTATTACTTCAGGGGCTCTACAAATGCAACATGGCGAGAAAAAAACATTCCAGAAAAACTTGTTTCGGTAAAGCAGTTGTGGTGTAGGGTATTTCCAGAGTCAGGAGTAATTGCGTAATAATGAATTGCAAGGTATACATTTTTTTTCTTAATATTGCTTGTAAATGTTCAAATTGAATTATAAAGGAATCTAGGAAACGCCCAAACAGTGTATGACTTGCATGTAAGACATTGCTGGACTCGGGAGAAATTGTGCAATTGCTGGGCACTTATTCTCTTACTAGATTTTGGGAACATTAAGAAATAAATAAAAGTAAAGCAATTTTTTTAAAGAAAATTTTACTTTTCATTTTTATAGCTCAATGGTAAAGGAATCTGTTAAACGCTTTTGTAGTCAAAGTGCTCCATATACCCCTAGATGAATTCCTAAAAGGGGTTTTCCCATGAACAAAGTTCATTTTAATCAATAGGTCTTGGAATCATAATAATTTCCTTAATTGGATGTGTTTTAAAAAAAATGTTCCTGTTCTGAGATAATCTTGTACATGTGTCCCTGTTATGTACTGTGTAATGACTGTGTCTGACCGTACAGGAACATGGTCTGATCATACCACAGCTCCTGCGCAGTGGAGGAAGCCAAAAAATATACAGACCTTACAGCAGATGATTACAAATAATTCTTTCTTTTAAGGTAAACATTTTTTAAAAAGCTGTTAGGGAAATGTTTTACCTTACAAAAAGAATCAGCTGTGATCCCCTGCTGTCCTGTCTGTATACTCTTTTGCATTCTCCCCTGCCCAGCAGATGTGGTGTGATCAGACCATGTTGCTGTATGGTCAGTCACAGCCATTACACAGTACACAGCAGGGGCACATGTATAAGATTATCTCCGCACAGGAACGTTATTTTATTTTATATATATATATTTTTTTTTTTTTAAAACCTCTAATTGTGGAAATAATTATTCCAAGATGTATTGATTAAAATCAACTATAACATTAACTTTGCTTGTGGGAGAACCCCGTTATGGTATGTGCACACGTTGCAGATTAGCCTGCGTAATTTTCTGCAGAGAATCCGCACCTCTTGGCAGAAAACGCACTGCAAAACGCTTGCAGATTTAATCCTGAATTGATGTGGATTTTTTGCAGATTTTAATGCGTTTTTGCTGTGCAGATTTGTCAGGTGGTATTGGGAATGAAGTTTCGAGAGAGAATGAATATATATGTGCCAGACTGAAAATACTGCTGCGCATCCACAAAAAGAATTGACATGCTGCGGAAAAAAATCTGCTGCAGATCTGCGCTGATTTTTCCGCAGCATCTGCACAGTCATTCTTAATATACCATTGACTAACGTGGGCTGTGCACTACACTGTGGATTTGATGCGATTCTGCGCGTCCAAAAATGCAAAACGGAAGAGCCACCTTCACAGAATGCAGCCTTAGTGCTGCTGAAGGTGGCTCTTCTAGTTAAAACCGCCCAGGGGGGTTGACAGGTTCCCCTTTAATGAGCCTTGCAGTATGAAGGAGAAACTTTACCCCTTAGAGCTCAGTCCAGTAAAAGATACAGTCCAAAAGCCAAATTATGTACCTTCCTTTGGGACACATCCCATTCCTGATATAGGAAGGAGGTGGTCGATGCTACGGTTACTATTTTATGTGGCTGGAGGAGCTAGAGACAGAGCTCCTCCTCTCCCTTCTATGTAGATAGATGGCATCTGCTACTGATGAGGTTCTATCTCAGTAATGGGACAGTCTGTCTTCACTAAGTATGGATTTTACCTCAGAATTGAGAATTTTGATAATGACTGCTCAGTTCTGTCAGAGAAAAAGGCAGATTTTCTCTGATAACATTTTACAAAGTAGTTTATTTTCATGTGTACTATTGACTTATTATCAGCCTGATGAAGGGACGTAAGCAGTCCCGAAAGCTTGCTTTGTAACAACATTCACTATTATTTGTTAGCCATTAAAAGTTATCATACCCACAAGATTCCTATTTTGTTTCTCTCACTGAGAGCACTTTATATATCTATTGACTTATGAAATAGAAATTAAAACGACAGTTACGATTTAAGCAACCGCAGACCAGCAAAATGTCCTGCTGTGGTGTATAGCCTGTTTATAGTGGCCGACCCAGCTTCAGTACTGGCGTTCTGTGCACAGGCCGCCATAGCTCTCGAGAACGATTGTGAGGTGATTGTCAGCCTGTCTACTCTGCACAATTATCGTGAGCTAGAGTTCCTAGAAATGCAGTGTGAAGGGGCCCTAAGATTGTTTTATTACCTTTTCATATGGGCTCGAACATTCTAGTCGTCATTTTGAGTTCTGGAGGCAAGTTATACTTGTGTAGCTAAAATTAAATGTGTTAATCAAATCCGTGTAAGTGACAAAGTATTTCTGTCCATATGTTAACGAATGCGGTTCGGGGAGTGTGGTTTGTTGAAGACTGTGTCTTATGACTTACAATCATCTCGGTGGCAGACGTTTTGAGTGATAGAAGGTTGACAACTGAAAATTGACAGATGTGCATGGAAATAAATTAAAAAATGCCACTTACATTTTTGTGCTTTATATTTGGAACGCAGCTAAAGAGTCTCTCTTTTTTTTTTTTTTTCCATACTTTTTTGGAGGTGTGTGACCCTTTTAATTTGTGCTTGATATAAAAAATTTCAACAAATCTTTCACATTGATCTTAAAACCAGTTTAAATGAAAATGATGACCTAATTGTGAACAAAGGTTTAAACTCTGATAGACAGTGATGAAGTTCCTAAAGGAGAAAAATGTGGCGCTATCAAAGCGTAGTGAGACATCATCAATTAAGTGGGTGAGTATCTATAGGAATTTGCTCACCTGATACGGTTGTGCAAACTGAGGCACAACTCCCGCTTTGAGTATGGATGTATTTGCAAAAGACTGGTACCGACTTCGTGGTGAGGGTTTGGACCCTGAAACAGAAGTATACCATAAAGTAGATTCCAGACAGGAGGACCAGGGAATGATGCTGGCTTTGCCACCGAGAGAAATCAAGGTGCAGAAATTTCAGGTTGCTTGTAGGTCAAAATTTTCCTATAAAAACTGATAACACGTTTCGGCTGTTGGCAGCCGCCTTCATGTGTTTTCAAGTGTACACCTGAAGAAGGCTGCAAACAGCCAAAACGCATTGTGTATATAGTTTTTGAATACTTTTTTTTTTTTTTTTTTTTTTGGTACAAACAAGCAACCTGAAATTTCTTCCCCTTATTTTCTCTCCTCCTGTCTAGGATCAAATCTTTGATAGAGGAAGTTCTCCAAAAATATAAAGCCCTTTGGACCTGTTCATATAGCTTCAACATGTCATTTCACTTTTTTTTTTTTAAGAACCTGTCAGCATGACTTTGTAAAGTAAAGGTACAGTTGTAATGGCGCTGTAATACAGATTAAAATGATATCTTTGATGAAGAAATCCACGTTGTTGTTGTTCTTTAATCACCATTCCAAGGTTTCTACTTTGTGTTTTGGTGTACATGGGGCTGGATTGTGTACGGGGTCTTCTCCTCCCTGTCCGTGATTCCCCTGCCCCTCCGCTACCTCCAGTCTTCGAATGACCTGTGTTCTGTTTGAAATCTCAGAAGTTACCAGTCATTCTGGCTAGAATACATACGGTGCATGGTTTTGAATTTTTAGGAGGTGTGGTGACCGGAAGGACTCAATCCTCGTGTGATTTGTGTTTTTTCTCCTTAAAATTGTCTCCTATCATGTGGGTTAATTTTTATATTTTGAAAGATGGGACATTTACAGATGCTGTGATACTAATACTCCTTTTTTGGGGGGGGGGGGGGGGGAGGGGATTACTTTCTTTGTTTAACTGGGGAAAACTCAGCTCTGGCCGCTGCTGTTAAACATACAGTTGGGAAAATAAGTATTTGGTACACTACCAATTTAGCAAGTTTTCCCACTTACAAAGAATAGAGAGGTTCAACTGTAAGAGACAGAATCTTTAAAAAAATAAATAAAAACAGAAAATCACATTGCATGATTTTTACTTATTTTATTAAATAAAATGCAAATTAATTATTTGATACAATAGAAAAACAGAACTTAATATTTGCTACAGAAACCTTTGTTTGCAATTAGAGGTCAGATGGTTCTTGTAGTTCTTGACCAAGTTTGCACAAACTGCAGCAGGGACTTTGGCCCATTCATCCATACAGATCTTCTCCAGTTCAATCAAGTTTCAGAACTGTCGCTGGGCAACATTGAGTTTTACCTCCCTCCAAATAATTTTTATTGGATTCAGGTCTGGAGACTAAGGGTCCCGTCTCACTAGACGATACACCAGCGATCCCAACAACGATACAACCTTGTCAGGATCGCTGGTGCCTCGCTACATGATAGCTGGTGAGCTGCCAAACAGGCAGATCTCACCAGCGATCAGGACCAGTGAGGACGCTAGTGTCCAAGGTAAATATCGGGTAACTAAGCGCGCGTCAATTAGTTACCCTCTGGATCAACATGTTATGGCAGGTTAGGATAGGATATGGGTTGAACTAGATGGACTTAAAGTCTTCCTTCAACCTTAATAACTATGTTACTATGTTACCTTGGATACCTGCGTGCTCGCACTGGGAGCTGGTATCCAAGGAAAATATCGGGTAACTAAACGCTCGCGTCACTTAGTTACCCGCTGTGTACCTTGGATACCAGCTTCCAGCGCCAGCACGCATGTATCCAAGGTACACAGCGGGTAACTAAGCAACGCGCGTGCTTAGTTACCCGATATTTACCTTGGATACCAGCTCCCAGGGTCTGCTTACAGCGCTGCGAGCTCGCTGATCGTTGGTCTCCCGCTGCTACACACAGCAATGCGCGCTGGCCAGCGGGAAACCAACGATCAAAAAATGGCCCTGGCCGATCAAGCACGATCAGTGATACCCGGCGGGGGGGGGGCGGTCGCTGATGCATGCCACACACAGCGAGATCGCTGGCGAGATTGCTGTTGCATCACAAAATTAGCGATCTCGCTGTGTGTGACGGGGCCTTGAGGCACTCTATTACCTTGAAATTATTGTTAGCATTACCCTGACTGTGAGTTTTGGGTTATTGTCACTTTGGAACTTGGAAGACCCAGCCACGATCCATCTTCAATGCTCCCATTGAGGGACGAAGGTTGTTCGCCAAAATGTCACTTTATACATGACCCCATCCATCATCATATAGTGCTGTCGTCCTGTCCCCTTTGCAGAAAAGCAGCCACAAGGTATGATGATTTCCACATTATGCTTCACGATTGGGACGGTGTTCTTTGGGTTGTACTCGTCCTTTTTTCTCTAAACACGGCAAATGGAGTTGATAAGACCAAAATAGAACTTTTTGTTACTGACCGCATGACCTTCCCCTGTGATTCATCCAGATGGTCTTTGGCTAACATCAAATGGACCTGGACGTGTGCTGGTGTGAGCTGTGGGACCATGTTGCATAATTTTCATTCATGACTGCGTATTGACTTTCAGTAATGTTTGAGACACTGGATCCAGCTCACTTCAGGCCATTGACCAGGTCCTTCCTTGTAGCTCTGGGCTGATTCCTGACCTTTCTCACGATCATCCTTACTCAAAGAGGCGAGATCTTGCACGGAGACCCAGACCGAGAAAGATTTACAGTCATTTTGTGTTTCTTCCATTTTCTAATAATTGCACCAACAGTTGTTGTCTCTTCTCACCAAGCTTCTTGTCTATTGTCCTGTAGTCCATCCCAGCATTGTACAATTCTACAATTTTATCCCTGGTCTCCTTAGACATCTCTTTGGTCTTGGCCACGGTGGAGAGGTTGGAGTGTGTGTGGACAGGTGACTTTTTTTTTTTTTTTTTTTTTACAGGTAAATTCAGGTGCAATTAATACAGGTAATGAGTAGGGAGTAGAAGGGCTTCTTAAAGAATAACTGACAGGCCTATGAGAGCCAGAATTCTTGCTGGTTGGTAGGTGAGCAAATAATTATTTTATGCTGTTTAATTTTGCATTAAGAGCACAGATAATGGTGATTATATCTTGAAAATTATACCTCTTTATGCTTTTTATTTTTGGAGCAGGGATGTTATGAGTTTGTGAGATTTTCTGTATGAAAAATATCCAGATTAATAGTGGCTGTGTAAAAAAATTAAAATAAAAATTCTGCTTTACAACTCTTCCCTACTATATTTAGCCCTATCGTGCCAGCAGCTTCTTTAAGGCAGTTGAGTAACTAAGCATCTATTTCTCGAAGAGGAGACCTGGTGTGTGCAGTTCTGTTGTAAATATTCCGTTCACTTTTTACTTGTTCTATGGGGTCTGTATTAAAAAAATTGCATCTTATTAAATGGTTAAAATGACATGGCTTGCAAAAAGTACCATCTTTGTAAGTTTTATCTTTTTATAAAAGTCCCCTTTTTTTCTTTTAAAATTTGAGGGATTTTTTAATTTTATAGTTTAAAGTATGTCGTCAAGGTTACTGACCACCCCTGCAATCTCTGGAATGGCAGGTTTCCTAGGCGAGGAGTACGCAATGGGAACCTGTTTGATATACAGCTTTCAGGCACTGCTCTGAAGCTGGTCAGTTCACTGGATTAATCCATATTGTGTCACTGCTTTTCTCAGATGTTGTAGAGCAGGGGTCTCAAACTTGGCAGAATAAATGGGCCGCACGTAAAAAAAATTTAAGCTGACGGGCCGCATTCCTTTCAAGCTTAATACAGTCATTGATAGTGGTATCTAAGGGGTTAAACTGCCGCGATCGGTGCTAATACCAATCTTGGCCGTTCAAATAGGTTGTCAGCTGTGATGTACAGCTTACCTCAGCGGATGATAGTGTCAGCTCTGCATGTGAGCCGGCGCTTACAAATGGGGTCCCCCCATGCCAAAATACACGCACATCTCCGCTCAGCACACCTAGTACACGCACTTCTCCACACCGCACACATCATACACAAGCCGCTCCGCTCCGTAAACAACATACACAAGCGGCTCCGCTCCGTACACATCATACACAAGCGGCTCCGCTCCGTACACATCATACACAAGCGGCTCCGCTCCGTACACTTCATACACACGCGGCTCCGCTCCGTACACTTCATACACACGCGGCTTCGCTCCGTACACTTCATACACAAGCGGCTCCGCTCCGTACACATCATACACAAGCGGCTCCGCTCCGTACACTTCATACACAAGCGGCTCCGCTCCGTACACTTCATACACAAGCGGCTCCGCTCCGTACACTTCATACACAAGCGGCTCCGCTCCGTACACTTCATACACACGCGGCTCCGCTCCGTACACTTCATACACACGCGGCTCCGCTCCGTACACTTCATACACACGCGGCTCCGCTCCGTACACTTCATACACACGCGGCTCCGCTCCGTACACTTCATACACACGCGGCTCCGCTCCGTACACTTCATACACACGCGGCTCCGCTCCGTACACTTCATACACACGCGGCTCCGCTCCGTACACTTCATACACACGCGGCTCCGCTCCGTGCACTTCATACACACGCGGCTCCGCTCCGTGCACTTCATACACACGCGGCTCCGCTCCGTGCACTTCATACACACGCGGCTCCGCTCCGTGCACTTCATACACACGCGGCTCCGCTCCGTGCACTTCATACACACGCGGCTCCGCTCCGTGCACTTCATACACACGCGGCTCCGCTCCGTGCACTTCATACACACGCGGCTCCGCTCCGTGCACTTCATACACACGCGGCTCCGCTCCGTGCACTTCATACACACGCGGCTCCGCTCCGTGCACTTCATACACACGCGGCTCCGCTCCGTGCACTTCATACACACGCGGCTCCGCTCCGTGCACTTCATACACACGCGGCTCCGCTCCGTACACTTCATACACACGCGGCTCCGCTCCGTACACTTCATACACACGCGGCTCCGCTACATCCACCCTGTAAACCCCTCCTGACCCCACACATAAAATTATCGGCATCCAGCACCATGGCAACCAGCAAAGGAGCCTCCTGCATACACTGATGAGGCCCCTGATCATGTGACCTCTGACTCCTTCCCTCGTGTGACCTCATCACAGGTCGTGTGCACACAGACCACACAGCCATCGCGCGCTCATGTGACCTCTGACTCCTCCCCTCCTGTGACCTCATCACAGGTCCTGTGCACACAGAGCACACAGCCATTGCGCGCTCCTAAATGCGTGCCACTGCCTTCCCCCTTCTACCTTCCTCAGGTAGTGAGACATGTGATGGCCCGCGGGCCGCGTGTTTGAGACCTCTGTTGAAAAGGCAAAGGCTTTGGAGAACCCATATTTCGGTCTTGTGGCTCAGCCATGCTACAGGTCTGAACAATCAATCATCAGGAGCACACTGCCATACCTGGCAAGCAGGAAGCTGGGAGGTAGGAAAGCGGTGTACTTTTGAAGATGACCTAAAGGTTGTCTCAGAATCCTGTGTTCATACATTGAGTTTTTTCTGAAAGCAAAACCTTCTGTCTTGGCAATAAAGAAGCTGTTTACAAAAAAAAGATTCTGCTACATTTTTCATGATCCCTAAGTTCAGCTTTGCCACCACCACCATTGCATGAACAATGCAAAATGTTAGGGCACCAATGCAAGACATACCGTATATAATAGAGTATAAGCGACCCAAATATAAGCCAAGGCACGTAATTTTACCACAAAAAATGGGAGAATTTATTGACTCGAGTATAAGTCTGGTGTGCATGGCCTCCTCCTCCCCAACCTTGTGTGCATGGCCTCCTCCTCCCCATCCTGGTGTGCATGGCCCCCTCCTCCATATCCTGATGTGCATGGTCCCTATCAGAAAAGCATTAAAAAAATAAACCATCCTACTTATCTTACCTGTGCTATATCGCAGCATCTTGTTCTGATTCTTGTAAGCAGCGCATGATAGTGACTTCATGTGCTGCCTACAAGCAGAGGACAGCTGCTGGAATACTCACTGCTCTCCGCACCGGGCTATGGGCATGGAGGGCAGCGAATATTTATTGCTCTTTAATAGCGGGCACCGTAGTCACAGCCGCTGGCTTGCTGCAGCGGCTGGGCAATCACGTGTAGCGGCTAGTTAAGGGAATGAATATTCACTGTCCTCATTGTCCATGGAAGTGGAAAGAAGTGAATATTCCGTTCTCTTTAAGTAGTGGGCACACGTGATTGCCCGGCAGCTGCAGAAAGCTGGCGGCTGCGACTATGGTGCACGCTATAAAAGAACAATGTTCACTGCCAGGGCAGTGAATATTCATTTCTCTTGAGCAGTCGGCACAGGCTTATCCGCTGCAGCTGGCTCCTGCCTCCTGTGACCCGCATCTCCATCGCAGCTACTCCCCCCTCCTTCTTGTGGGACTTCAGGCCCCTTTACATTTAGCAATGCACCAGCGATCCCGACCACGATACGACCCGGTCAGGATCGCTGGTGCATCGCTAAATGGTCGCTAGTGAGCTGACAAACAGGCAGATCTCACCAGCGACGCAGCAGCAGTCTTTACTTACCTTTCAGACGCGGCGATGATGTCCTCCGCCCGTGTCCACGTGTCGCTCATCGGCGCCAGCAGGAAGCCGCCGACGAGAAATGGACCAGGCCGATCTTGCGCGATCAGCGATAACCAGCGGGGGAGCCGGTCGGAGGTGAGTATCACATGTTGCGATATTGCTAGCAATATCGCTGCTGCGTCACAAAATCGGTGACACTTTAGGCCTGTTTCACACTTACGTTTTTCTTGTCAGTCATCCGCCAAAAAGGTGGAGAACGGATCCGTAGCCGTGGAAACACTAACTGGAGCCACCGGACCGTTGGTGCGCCGGGATCCGCCGACCTGGGACAGTTAAAGGAACCGCGCTGAAAAAATAAAAAAAATACTGCCGATGTAGCTGGATCTGAGAGCGGGCAACTCGCGGTGTCAAGAGCCGTGCCGGGATATCGCGGGATGACGAGCCGTGCCGGGATATCGCGGGATGGCGAGCCGTGCCGGGATATGAGAGAGAGAGACCCCCTACGGTATTTAGGGTTAAATCTCCAGGAGTAGCATAAATGCATTGTCCGTCCAGTGATGTCAGCGGACGCCAAAATTTTGGTGGATTCGCAAAATACAGTGGGGCAAAAAAGTATTTAGTCAGTCAGCAATAGTGCAAGTTCCACCACTTAAAAAGATGAGAGGCGTCTGTAATTTACATCATAGGTAGACCTCAACTATGGGAGACAAACTGAGAAAAAAAAATCCAGAAAATCACATTGTCTGTTTTTTTTTCATTTTATTTGCATATTATAGTGGAAAATAAGTATTTGGTCAGAAACAAAATTTCATCTCAATACTTTGTGATATATCCTTTGTTGGCAATGACAGAGGTCAAACGTTTTCTGTAAGTCTTCACAAGGTTGCCACACACTGTTGTTGGTATGTTGGCCCATTCCTCCATGCAGATCTCCTCTAGAGCAGTGATGTTTTTGGCTTTTCGCTTGGCAACACGGACTTTCAACTCCCTCCAAAGGTTTTCTATAGGGTTGAGATCTGGAGACTGGCTAGGCCACTCCAGGACCTTGAAATGCTTCTTACGAAGCCACTCCTTCGTTGCCCTGGCGGTGTGCTTTGGATCATTGTCATGTTGAAAGACCCAGCCACGTTTCATCTTCAATGCCCTTGCTGATGGAAGGAGGTTTGCACTCAAAATCTCACAATACATGGCCCCATTCATTCTTTCATGTACCCGGATCAGTCGTCCTGGCCGCTTTGCAGAGAAACAGCCCCAAAGCATGATGTTTCCACCACCATGCTTTACAGTAGGTATGGTGTTTGATGGATGCAACTCAGTATTCTTTTTCCTCCAAACACGACAAGTTGTGTTTCTACCAAACAGTTCCAGTTTGGTTTCATCAGACCATAGGACATTCTCCCAAAACTCCTCTGGATCATCCAAATGCTCTCTAGCAAACTTCAGACGGGCCCGGACATGTACAGGCTTAAGCAGTGGGACACGTCTGGCACTGCAGGATCTGAGTCCATGGTGGCGTAGTGTGTTACTTATGGTAGGCCTTGTTACATTGGTCCCAGCTCTCTGCAGTTCATTCACTAGGTCCCCCCGCGTGGTTCTGGGATTTTTGCTCACCGTTCTTGTGATCATTCTGACCCCACGGGGTGGGATTTTGCGTGGAGCACCAGATCGAGGGAGATTATCAGTGGTCTTGTATGTCTTCCATTTTCTAATTATTGCTCCCACAGTTGATTTCTTCACTCCAAGCTGGTTGGCTATTGCAGATTCAGTCTTCCCAGCCTGGTGCAGGGCTACAATTTTGTTTCTGGTGTCCTTTGACAGCTCTTTGGTCTTCACCATAGTGGAGTTTGGAGTCAGACTGTTTGAGGGTGTGCACAGGTGTCTTTTTATACTGATAACAAGTTTAAACAGGTGCCATTACTACAGGTAATGAGTGGAGGAAAGAGGAGACTCTTAAAGAAGAAGTTACAGGTCTGTGAGAGCCAGAAATCTTGATTGCTTGTTTCTGACCAAATACTTATTTTCCACCATAATATGCAAATAAAATGAAAAAAAAACAGACCATGTGATTTTCTGGATTTTTTTTTCTCAGTTTGTCTCCCATAGTTGAGGTCTACCTATGATGTAAATTACAGACGCCTCTCATCTTTTTAAGTGGTGGAACTTGCACTATTGCTGACTGACTAAATACTTTTTTGCCCCACTGTATCTAATCCAATGGATGAACATCCGTCAAGATCTGCCGATAATGCAAGTCTATGGGGAAAAAACGGACCCGCCAAGAAAAATGGCGGATCCGTTTTTTTTCAAAATCTGCGGATCTTGACTGATGCTGACAAACGGATGTGTGAAACAGGCCTTAGCGATATTGCTAGCGATATCGCTATGTGTAAAGCCCCCTTTTCACTCTAGTAATAAGCCGAGGGAGGCTTTTTCAGCATGAGATAAGCGGAAAAATTCTGTTTATACTCGAGTATATATGGTATGTGAAATCATAAAACATGTTTGGAAAAAGGCGCTATTTAATCAAATTATTTAGTGGAAAAAGATTTTATATCTGAAAAATTAGTTCATAGTAGTTTGTCGAAAAATACACAATTACAAATGTAATAGCTGGGGGAGGTGAATTGGTCCGACATTGGTAAGACATTGGCACAGTGTTTGTAGGACACCATTTACATTTCACACTTTAGTTAGCCCTTGAGTTAATCAGGTATTGTTCAATTTCACCCCTCAGTTGGCCAATGTTTACTTTATACATATCACTAATTTAAACTGCACTAATCCCATCTACCATTCTCATGAGGGGACACCAAGATATTATGGTTTAAACTTGGGGAAAATCACAAAAAGAATTTTCACATCCTGCTGCACCTGCTTTTTCGCACTAAAAATGCAACAGAAACCTGATACCTACAATGTTTGGTCTGTTTTTGCACTTACTGCTTTCTATGGGTGAAAAAACGCTGAAAGTGACATGCAGCAGTTTTCCAATTCAGTCAGGAATAAAATCCACTGTGTGAGCATGAGATTCCTGAAATCTCATAGCTTTTGCTGGTACTGTAAAATGCAGCTTTTAATTTGCATATGTTTGCGTTAAAAACGCAGCTTGTGCACATAACCTTACAATGCAAAATATACTTAGAAATTTTTTTTCGACTATGGAAAACTGTGTAATTGTAATACAATTAGATGTTATATATTAGATTATTATTATTTATTTATATAGCACCATTGATTCCATGGTGCTGTACATGAGAAGGGGTTACATACAAATTACAGCTATCACTTATAGTAAACAAACTTACAATGACAGACTGATACAGAGGGGAGAGGACCTTGCCCTTTCAGGCTTACATGCTACAGGATGGTGGGGAAGGAGACAGTAGGTTGATGGGTTGCAGCAGTTCCGGTGTTAGTTGAGGTGATAACTCCAGTGGTGAAGAGGCAGCGGGGTCATTGCAGGCTGTAGGCTTTCTTGAAGAGGTGGGTTTTCAGGTTCCGTCTGAAGGATCCGAATGTGGTTGATAGTCGGACATGTTGGGGCAAAGAATTCCAGAGGATGGGGGCTATTCGGGAGAAGTCTTGGAGGCGGTTGGCTCAAGAATGAATAAGTGTGGAGGAGAGAAGGAGGTCTTGGGATGACCGGAGATTATGTGAGGGAAGGTATTTGGAGATTAGTTCAGAGACATATGGAGGAGACAGTTTATAGATGGCCTTGTAGGTCAGTATTAGTAATTTGAACTGGATACGCTGAGGGAATGGAAGCCAGTGAAGAGATTTGCAGAGGGGAGAAGCGGAGGAGTAGCGAGGAGAGAGATAAATTAGTCGGGCAGCAGAGTTAAGGATGGACTGGAGAGGTGCAAGGGTGTTAGCAAGGAGACCACAGAAAAGGATGTTGCAGTAGTCGAGGCAGGGAATGATGAGGGCGTGCGCAAGCATTTTAGTAGATTGAGGGTTGAGGAAAGGACGGATTCTGGAAATATTTTTGAGCTGGAGGCGACAGGAGGTAGAAAGAGCTTGGATGTGCGGTTTGAAGGACAGGGCAGAGTCAAGGGTTACTCCGAGGCAGCAGACTTCCTGTACTGGGGAAAGCGTGATGTCATTAATTGTGATAGATAGGTCAGGTAAGGAAGATCTGTGGGATGGAGGAAAAATGATGAGTTCAGATTTGTCCACATTGAGCTTGAGGAAGCGAGAGGAGGAGGATATGGCTGATAGACACTCCGGGATTCTGGGCCAGAGAGGTAGATCTGAGTGTCGTCAGCATAAAGGTGGTACTGGAATCCGTGTGACTTTGAGTTGACCCAGGTCAAGGGTATGAATTGAGAAGAGTAGGGGTCCTAGAACATAGCCTTGGGGGACTCCAACAGAGAGAGGGTGCGATGAGGAGGTAGTGTGGGAGTGGGAGATGCTAAATGTGCGGTTTGAAAGGTATGAGGCGATCCAGGATATGGCAAGGTCTTTGATGCCAAAGGAGGAGAGGATCTGTAGTAGGATGCAGTGGTCAACTTTGTCGAATGCAGAGGACCGGTCTAGAAGCAGGAGTATAGAGTATTGTCCGTTTGCTCTGACTGTAAGTAGGTCGTTAGTAATTTTGGTCAGGGCTGTCTCAGTGGAGTGATGGGGGCGGAAACCATATTGTAGATTGTCAAAGAGCAAGTTAGATGAGAGGTGGGAGGAAAGTTCAGCGTGGACGTGCATCTCCAGAAGTTTGGAAGTGAATGGGAGCAGTGATATTGGGCGATAGCTGGACATAGCGGTTTGGTCGAGGGTTGACTTTTTAAGGATAGGGGTGATTGTGGCATGTTTAAAAGCAGAAGGGAAGGTACCGGACGTTAGCGATAGGTTGAAGAGGTGGGATAAGTGTGGTGGTGAGGTTGGGGAGGAGGAGGGATGGGATGGGGTGAGGTGTGATTTGGAGAAGAGGCGATTAAGCTCCTCTTCAGTGATGTTGGAGAGGGAGGTTATGGGGTTTGGGCATTGGTCTGGTATACAAAGGGGTTGTGGTGGTTGAACAAAGAAGACTTGCCTTGTTTGGTCGATCTTATTTTTGAAGTGCGTGGCAAAGTCCTCAGCAGAGATGATGGAGGTTGGAGGGGGCAGTGGTGGGCGGAGGAGGGAGTTGAAAGTTTTGAATAACTGTTTGGGATTGTAGGATAGGGATGATACCAGGGTTGTGAAGTAGGCCTGTTTAGCAGAGGTGAGGGCAGATTTGAAAGCGAGAATTGCCTGTTTGAATGCAGTGAAGTCATCTTGCGAATTTGTTTTCTTCCAACGCCGCTCTGTAGCCCTGGACACTTTCCAGAGCTTTTTAGTGGTGTTATTGTGCCAGGGTTGTCTGTTGGTACGTTGCATTCTGTCATGAACGAGAGTGGCGACCGTGTCAATAGCTGATGCGAGAGTGGCATTGTAGAAAGCAGTGGCATTGTAGAAAGCAGTGGCACTGTCTGTGTCTTGGAGTGAGGATATGGATGCCAGTGGTAGAATAGAGTCGGAGAGCGCGTGGGTGTCTAGGTGTGCAAGGTTTCTGCGGGGGTTCGCATGTTGCTGGACATGGGTGCCAGGAGAGGAGGCCAGGGATGAGAAAGTGAGTAGATGGTGGACAGAGGGAGAGGGGAGGTTGTGAAGTTAGATAGGGAGCAGAGACGGGTGAAGACCAGGTCTAGTGTGTGTCCGTCTGTGTGGGTGGCTGAGGAGGACCACTGAGTAAGTCCAAAGGATGAAGTAAGGGACAGGAGTCTGGAGGCTGCTGACTGAAGGGTATCCGTGGGGATGTTGAAGTCACCCATGATGATAGTGGGGATGTCAGTTGAAAGAAAGTGAAGAAGCCAGGTAGAGAATTGGGCAGTGGTCAGGCCTGGAGGTCGGTATATGACGGCCACTTGGAGGTTGGAGAGAGAGTAGATGTGGACAGACTGGACTTCAAATGAGGGGAGGATTAGGGAGGGAAGAGGTGGGATTGGGTTAAAGGTGCAGTTGGAAGAAAGGAGAAGACCCACTCCTCCACCGAGTCTGTTGCCAGGGCGAGGAGTGTGGGTGAAGTGGAGATTGCCGTAGCACAGCGCAGCAGGGGAGGCGGTGTCAGAGGGTGTCTGCCAGGTTTCTGTGAGGCCGAGAAAGGCAAGATTACGAGAGAGAAAGAGGTCATGAATCACATGGAGCTTATTGCAGATGGAGCGGGCATTCCAAAGTGCTCCAGAGAGAGGGAGCAAGGGGGTTGGGTATCAATGGCACGGGTTTTGAGTTGGAAAGATTGCAGTAGTTTTTATTAGATAGGGAGCGGTAGGAAGGGGTAGTAATGGGGGTTATGAGCTGTGGGGGTCCAGGATTGGGAAATATGTCACCAGCAGTGAGGAGAATAAGTAATAGAAGTGCTTACTTAGCAGACATACCCAAAAGAGACAGGTACATAATGTGGGGTCCTGACTCCTGCCGTTGTAATAACTGCATCTTCACGATACTTTTGCTGCAGTGATAGTTATGCTGCAGGGAGACACATGCATGACCCGCACACGTGCCCCCTTAGGAGGCATCTGAATATATAGGACTGAGTAGAGGATCAGGTGAGCGGGATTGTGGGAATTGATTTGGGATAAATTACCAGTTGCCTAGCACACCAGGGGAGGTTACACAATCCAAAGGCACAGGGCCTGGCTACATCCATATGCTAGTAACACCTTGCACCTGATAGCATCTCTACTGGCCCCAACATGGATATACAGCAGTAAGTATTGAGTTCAATGCAACAAATGAATTTAGCAAACATTCAGTAGGCACTGTTATATACCATTAAAGGAAATGTTGCACTAGATGACAACAAGCAGGGATTGTAGCAGGAGCAAAGATTGTACCTGTGTGAAGAGGTGGATGTAAATTCTCAGCCGTTGTAATAACTGCATCTTCACGATACTCTTGCTGCAGTGATACTTATGCTGCAGGGAGACACGTGCCTGACCCGCACGTATTCACACTGGTCAGTTCGTGCTGGTTCTGTATGAGTATAAATGTATATTACTTATACATGTACAGGGAAGCACAGAGTTGTCAGTGGCTGCAGGTTTTCCCATATGAATGTAATCCTATAACTACCGGCAAAATACATATAATAGCACAAATATTATCCAAAAGGTATCCAAATGTTATTGATATTCAATTTATTTACACAAGAATACAAAAAAACCCATTAACCCCTCCAATTAACCCAAATAAAAGGAACTTCTGCACGAAGGAGCTTAGATGTGCTGAACAGTGTTTGTCTATGGGGCACAACCACAGCTCGCTGCTCCTGCGTACGTTTTCTAGCTGTTTTCTGATAGCTTGAAATTTAGACTGAATTTTGTGGATTATAAAACGCCCCCCGAATTTTGGGGAGGAATTTATTTTTTTTAAATAAAATGAAGGTGCATCTTAGTGTGAAAATGGCCTATCAGTATTTGGTCAGTATTTTACATCAGTATTTGTAAGCCAAAACCACGTGAGGAACAATTATAGGAAAAGTATAATAGAAACTCGTCACCACTTCTGTATTTTAGACCCACTCCTCCTGGTTCTGGTTTACAAATACTGATGTGAAATACTGACCAAATACTGATGATGTGAACGTAGCCTTATAGTCAGCTTTTATTGTAGCTTACCGGAGGGGGGATGGCTGTGCTGGAGCTGGGTCCCAGGGGTCCCTTTCCATCGTTTTTACTATTTAATTTGTAAGAACTGCAGATAATCCGAATGTTATTATTTTTTTGCGTGACTTTCATGAATTTTGAAGAGAATAGTTTACTAGGTTTATGCTGCCCAATCAGTGTTCAGCAAAAAATGGGGACAAATTACTATGTATACTCGAGTATGAGCTGAGGCACCTAATTTTGCCATGAAAACTGGGTAAGCTTATTGACCTGAGTATAAGCCGAGTATACATTGTCCCCTCATCCCTGTGTATGCATGGCTCCCGTCCCTGTCTTTGTTGTATGCATGGCTCCTTATCCCCTATCCTTGTATGCATGGCTCCCCCGTCCCTGTCCTTGTATGCATGTTTCCTATTAAAAAACAAACAATCTACTTACCTTGCCTGCGTGCCCTCGATGCATCTATTTCCGGCGCCTGCAGCTCTTCTGGCTGAGCGATCACATGGCCCCGCTCATTAAGGTAATGAATATTCACTCCACGCCTATGGAAGTGGAGAGGCGTGCATATTCATTACCTTAGTATATACGGTACGGTACTTGTGGAGTCACTTACTGGACTCTGTAACTGCAGACTTTTTAATTCTGTAAGGATTCTACGTTATCTCACGCAGTTAGGATTCTCCGGTATTGCCAATGAGAGCTTGTGGTCATGTCATTTGCGTACATGAAGTTGCATGCTGACTAGATGTGCTCAGCTTCTCTTATTTCACTTGTATTGAGAGAAGCCAGTCACATCTAGTCGGACTGCATCTTGGTAAGTAGATCTAGGCGAATCGCATAGTTGCGGTTACATGACTGTCCACTCTCACCGACAATACTGGAGAATCCGGACTGCGTTCGCACAGAGATTCAAGAGAACATAAGTCACTATGGGCCTGATTCATAAACGAGGTTTTATCAGAATTCTGGTGAAAAACTACATGAACTGGTACAAAATTGTATGCACAACTTAATGTTGTGTTGTTTCCAGGCTACTCTATATTTTTGTTACGCCTTTTTGACTGGTCTCCCATACGGCTTAGTCACCATCTGCGTCTTTCTCTGAACCGCTGAAACATTTCAGAGTCAACTATACAAGTGCGTCTTACAAAATTAGAATATCATCATAAAGTTAATTTATTTCAGTTCTTCGTTTTAAAAAAATGAAACTCGTATATTATATAGTCATTACAGAGTGATCTATTTTATGTTTTTTTCAGTTAATGTTGATTATGGTTTACAGCCAATAAAAACCCAAAAGTCATTATCTCAGTAAATTAGAATACTTTATAACACCAGCTTGAATAATGATTTTAAAATCCGAAATGTTGGCCTACTGAAATGTATTTTTAGTAAATGCACTCAATACTTGGTTGTGGCTCCTTTTGCATCAGTTACTGCATCAATGCGACGTGACATGTTGGCGATCAGCCTGTGGCACTGCTGAGGTGTTATGGAAGCCCAGGTTGCTTTGATGGCAGCCTTCAGCTCGTTTGCATTGTTGGTTCTGGTGTCTCTCATCTTCCTCTTGACAATACCCCATAGATTCTCTATAGTGTTAAGGTCAGGCGAGTTTGCTAGCCAATCAAGCACAGTGATAGTTTTGTTTTTAAGCCAGATATTGGTACTTTTGGCAGAGTAGACAGATGTCAAGTCCTGCTGGAGAATGAAATTTCCATCTCCAAAAGCTTGTCATAGAATCATAGAATCGTAGAGTTGGAAGGGACCTCCTGGGCCATCTGGTCCAACCCCCTGCTCAAAGCAGGATTCGCTAAATCATCCCAGTCAGATGTCTGTCCAGCCTCTGTTTGAAGACTTCCATTGAAGGAGAACTCACCACCTCTCGTGGCAGCCTGTTCCACTCATTGATGACTCTAACTGTCAAAAAGTTTTTTCTAATATCTAATCTGTGTCTCCTCCCATTCAGTTTCATCCCATTGCTTCTAGTCTTTCCTTGTGCAAATGAGAATAAAGTTGATCCTTCTACAATGTGACAGCCCTTTAGATATTTGTAGACAGCTATTAAGTCTCCTCTCAGTCTTCTCTTTTGCAAACTAAACATTCCCAAATCCTGCAACCTTTCCTCATAAGACAGGGTTTGTAGACCGGTCACCATTCTGGTCGCTCTTTTCTGAACTTGCTCCAGTTTGTTGATGTCTTTTTTAAAACGTGGTGCCCAAAACTGTACACAATATTCCAGATGAGGTCTGACCAAAGAGGAGTAGAGGGCAATAATGACTTCACGTGATCTAGACTGTATGCTTCTGTTAATACATCCTAGAATTGCATTTGCCTTTTTTGCTGCTGCATCACACTGTTGACTCATATTCAGTCTGTGATCTATTAGTATACCCAAGTCTTTTTCACATGTGCTGTCACTTAGCCCTATTCCTCCCATTCTATATATGCTTTTTTCATTTTTATTGCCCAGATGTAGTACTTTGCATTTCTCCCTGTTAAAAACCATTCTGTTAGTTGCTGCCCACTTCTCCAGTTTATTTATATCTTTTTGAATCCTCTCTCTCTCTTCTCTAGTATTAGCTATCCCTCCTAGCTTTGTGTCATCAGCAAATTTAATCAGTTTACCCTCAATTCCTTCATCTAAATCGTTGATAAAGATGTTGAACAATACAGGGCCCAGGACAGAGCCCTGTGGTACCCCACTTGAGACATTCTTCCAACTGGATGTGCAGCCATTTACGACCACTCTTTGGGTCCGATCACTAAGCCAGTTATGAATCCACCTAACAGTTGCCTTGTCCATTCCATACTTAGTCATTTTTTCAATAAGGATTGTATGAGAGACTTTGTCAAATGCTTTGCTGAAGTCAAGATATACTATATCTACAGCATTTCCTTGATCCACCCAATCAGTGATACCGTCATAGAAGGAAATTAAGTTAGTCTGACATGACTTATTAGTTAGAAACCCATGCTGACTCTGTTTAATCACTTCATTCTTATCCAGGTATTGACATACATGTTGTTTAATAATTTGTTCAAAGATCTTTCCTGGTATAGAAGTCAGACTCACCGGCCTATAGTTGCCTGGGTCCACCTTCTTCCCCTTTTTGAAGATAGGAGCAACATTTGCTCTTCTCCAATCTTCTGGAACTTCTGGGGAGCCTGAAGTGCTCTAAAATTTAGGGATTCGGAGTCGTGGAGTTTGAGTCGGAGGTGGTGTCATGGAAATTGAGGAGTTGGAGTCGGAGGTTTGGCTTACCAACTCCACAGCCCTGGTATGAGAGAGTTGGTGTCATGGAAATTGAAGAGTCTGAGTTGGAGGTTTGGCTTACTGACTCCACAGCTCTGCTAAAATTTCCTCGTAGACGTCTGCACTGACTTTGGTCTTGATTAAAAAAACAAACCTTGATTTCCAAATTTAATGCTATTTTCTTCAATCTGAAAACAACACCTTGGACCACTGAGTCAACAGTCCAGTTCTTTTTCTCATTGGCCCAGGTAGGATGCTTCTGGTGTTGTCTATTGGTCATGAGTGGATTTACGCAAAGAATGCGAAACTTGTAGCCCATGTCCTTGATATGTCTGTGTGTGGTGGCTCTTGAGGCAATGACTCCACCAGCAGTCGACTCCTTGCAAATCTCCCTCAAATTTTTTAATGGCCTTTTCTTAACAATCCTTTCAAGGCTGCGGTTGCTTGTGCACCTTTTCCTACCACAGTTTTTCCTTTCACTCAACGTTCCATTAATATGCTTGGATACAACACTCTGTGAACAGCCAGCTTATGTAGCCATGACCTTTTTTGGCTTGCCCTCCTTGTGGAGTGTGGCAATGACTGCCTTCTGGACATCTGTCAAGTCTGCTGTCTTGCTTGTGCAAACAGAGTTTGCTGGCTGTTCACTGAGTTCTGTGTCCAAGCATATTAATGAAAAGTTGAGTGGAAGGAAATAGTGAGGTAGAAAAAGGTGCACAAGCAACCTGGATAACCGCAGCCTTGAAAAGATTAAGAAAAGGCCATTCAAACATTTGGGGGAGATTCACAAGGAGCGGACGTCTGCTGGAGTCAGGAGTGGAGAGGCACACAATCCAAGTTGCTTGAGGCGTAGTGTGAAGTTTCCACAATCAGTGATGGTTTAGGGCAGAGCTGTGGAGTCGATAAGCCAAACCTCCGACTCCTCAATTTCCATTACACCGACTTGGACTCCGAATCCACCAAAATGGGCTCCGACTCCACAGTCCTTGTTTAGGGAGCCATGTCCTCTGCTGGTTTAGGTCCACTGTGTTTTATCAAGACTAAAGTCAGAGAATCTATGGGGTATTGTCAAGAGGAAGATGAGACACCAGACCCAACAATGCAGATGAGCTGAAGGCTGCTATCAAAGCAACCTGGGCTTCCATAACCCCTCAGCAGTGCCACAGACCTATCATTCTCTATCAAGAACTGCTATCTTGCCCTGATCACCCCCACTTTCCACACTTTTAGAAACATACAGGCCATTAACACCCAGAAACTTATGAAGAACTTGCAGTCATCATTGGCCCCTATCTCCTCCCTCTCATGTCCTGATTCTGCACTGAAGCATTACAATGAACCGCTTCAAAGTGCCCTGGATGAAACTGCACCTCCTATACATAGAACAACAAGGCAAAGACGGCGACAACCCTGGTACACGCTGCAAACACACTTCCTACAGCAGTGCTCCAGGTGCGCCGAACGTCTGTGGAGAAAATCCAGTCTACATGACGATTTCATCCATTATAAGTTTATGCTTAAAACATACAACACTGCACTTCACAACTCTCAAAACAAACCTATTTCAATACCCTCTTCACCTCACTATCCAATAACCCGAAACGTCTCTTTGACACTTTTCATTCCCTACTCAATCCAAGAGTGCAGGCCCCAACCACGGATCTCCATGCTGACGATCTGGCTAATTATTTCAAAGAAAAAATTGACCATATTCGACAGGAAATTATCTCCCAATCACCTCATACCATGCATTGTCCTCCCTCCCCCACTGCAGCTAGCTCACTCTCTTGATTTTGAACCAGTAACAGAAGATGAAGTAATCAAGCTCCTTGCATCTTCTCGCCCTACCACTTGCACCAGTGACCCCATTCCATCACATCTCCTCCAGTCCCTTTCTGCTGCTGTCAACACTCACATAACAAAAATATTCAACCTCTCACTCTTCCGGTATCTTTCCTTCCTTATTTAAGCATGCCATCATACAGCCATTACTTAAAAACCATCCCTTGACCAAAACACTGCCGCTAGCTATAGACCTGTCTCTAATCTTCCATTCATCTCTAAACTCATGGAACGCCTGGTCTACACCCGTCTTATCCGCTATCTCTCAGATATCTCTATCCTCGACCCTCTACAATCTACTGAAACTGCCCTCACTAAAGTCTCTAATGATCTTCTAACAGCTAAATCTAATGGTCATTACTCCATGCTAATTCTCTTGGATCTCTCCTCCTCACTATGCTCCGTTCCATTGGCCTCAAGGACACAGTTCTCTCTTGGTTCTCCTCCTATCTCTCTGACCGCTCCTTTACTGTATCTTTTGCTGGCTCCTCCTCTCCTCTTCCCCTTACTGTTGGGGTTCCTCAAGGATCGGTTCTAGGCCCCCTCCTCTTCTCTTTGCATACTGCCCCTATTGGTCAAGCAATCAGTAGATTTGGGTTCCAGTACCATCTCTATGCTGATGACACCCAATTATACACTTCTCCTGATATCACGCCTGCCTTTTTGGAAAACACCAGTGATTGTCTTACTGCTGTCTCTAACATCATGTCCTCCCTCTATCTGAAATTGAACCTGTCAATAAGTGAACTCCTTGTGTTTCCTCCCTCTACTAACCTACCTATGCCCGACATTACCATTTCCGTGTGTGGTTCCACCATTACTCCCCAGCAACATGCCCGCTGTCTTGGGGTCATACTTGATTCAGAGCTTTCATTCACCCCCTAGATCCGATCATTGGCTCGCTTTTGTTATCTGCACCTCAAAAACATTTCTAGAATTCGACCCTTTTAACTTTTGACTCTGCAAAAACTCTTACTGTTTCTCTTATTCATTCTCATCTGGACTATTGTAACTCTCTACTAATCGGTCTCTTAACAAACTCTCCCCTCTTCAGTCTGTCCTGAATGCTGCAGCTAGTATCATATTCCTCCCCAATCGTTATACCAGTGCCTCTACCTTGTGCCAGTCATTACACTGGCTACCCATCCACTCCAGGATTCAGTATAAACTTATTACCCTCACCCACCACACCATCCATGGCTCAGCACCACACTACATCTCCTCCCTCGTCTCAGCCTACCACCCTACCCGTGCCCTCCGTTCTGCCAACGACCTGAGGTTAACATCCTCATTAGTCAGAACCTCCCACAGCCGTCTCCAAGATTTTTCACGTGCCTCGCCAATTCTTTGGAAAGCACTACCCAGGCTAGTACGAATAATCCCCACAGTTTTAAGCGTGCCTTAAAAACGCATTTGTTCAGACTGGCCTATCGCTTCAACGCACTAACCTAAATATCCCTGTGTGGCTCATTTAAAAATTTTTTTCCATAACCAGGTTCCTCGCATCATGTTCTCACATGCTTTTTGCATTTAATAGCCCTCTGTGTCTGTACTGTTACATATTTAGACTCTTAACTGGTTCATGCAGCAACAGGAATACCTGATTCTTACACTAGGGATGGTCCAAACAATAAAAACAATTGTTACCATCCACCTTTCGTGTCTCCCCTTTTTCCTTATAGACTGTAAGCTTGCGAGCAGGGCCCTCCTTCCTCTTGGTATCTGTTTTGATCTGTTTGTTTATTGCTATGCTGTGCTGTAATGTCTATTGTCTGTAGAAGTCCCCTCTATAATGTAAAGTGCTGCGGAATATGTTGGCGCTATAGAAATAAAATTATTATTATTGCCTCCATGCCACGCCACATTGATGCAGTAATTGATACAAAAGGAGCCCCGACCAAGTATGGAGTGCATTTACTGAACATACATTTCAGTAGGCCAACATTCAAGCTGGTGTTATAAAGTATTCTAATTTACTGAGTTAATGACTTTTTTGGATTTCATTGGCTGAAAGCCACAATCATCAACATTAACAGAAATAAACATGGGAAAAAGATCACTCTGCTTGTAATGACTCTATATAATGAGTTTCACGTTTTGTATTGAAGAACTGAAATTAACTTTTTGATATTCTAATTTTGTGAGATGCACCATTATTTCTATGGGGAATCCATAGCATAGACCACAAATGAATAAACCCAAATCAATTAACCACATGCAGATTAGTGTTTTCAATTAAGAGGATAATTTTAGGAGTCTGCTAGAGCTGTGATTTGTCTTTTCTCTTTAGTTATGTGGAACATTACAGGTAGTGATTACCCATTAGCCCTGTAATCACTGCCTTGTGTGGAAACTTTGATTGAAGTGGTCATTTGCTTTACTGATAACTACGGTAATTCTGCAGCCTGATTTTTTTTTTTTTTTTTTTTTTTGTGTGTGGTTTTTTTTAGACACTATATGAAAATTTGAATAAATCCGCAGCATGTGAGCATACAGAAAGTACTTTTAGGCTGTGTGCCCACGTAACGTTTTTTAAGCGTTTCTGCAGCGCTTTTTGACAAGCGATTCTGCTGTAGAAACACTTAAGAAAAGCATCCAATTGATTTTTAATGAAAAACGCACATGTTGTGCCAATGATGCGTTTTTAACCGCTGCGGAAACGCTTAGTGATTAAAAATGCAGCATGTTCATTAATTTTATGGAATCGCATGCGATTCGGCATACCATCAATTATATGGGCAAAAACGCTTAGGAAAAGGCATGCAAAAACGCTTACAAAAGCGCGTAAAAAAACGCATGCGTTTTCCTGGGAGCAGGGTGTGCGATTCTGCTCAGGTTTATTCTGCTTCAGAATCGCTACGTGGGCACATAGCTTAAATGTTTTCACATTAGAGACTTGGACTCTTTTTGCCCTAAAAATCCTGTATCTCACTGGTAAACTTACGAAAATCTTAGCGGGTGCGGACTTACATTGGGTGGTTTTCTTATACATACGCAAGCAAAGCTATGGGTGGTGGGTGACTGAGATTTCAGCTCATCTCCTGAGATCTTTATGCTGAGATCTCCATCTGCGCATACGCCGCCCCCCGACGGCCATTTTCCCGGAGTCCACCGCACAGGAAGCCACAGAACTGCGGGGGGCTTTGGCCTTTCACAAAATGTCGTCAGAGCCCCTCCGCAGCACCGAACCCCCTGGGTAGCAGCGCCAGACACCCCCTCATCCCGGCCTGCAGCAACGGTAGTATATACGCATTATGACATGCACCCCAATTTACCCCCCAAATTTTGGGGGAAAAAGTGTCTTATGATGTGTAAAATATGGTACTTACAGATGTACAAACATACATAAATTCCCCCATCTTCCCGTTTATCTTACACTTTCATTGAGCTGATTGTGGAGCTGTAAAATGTTTTGTGTAGTGATACTGAACCCCACGTATGATTGTGCTGTAGTGCCGAAATGTCACTGAATGTCTGCATCTCCTCACATCTGCAGGTGAAGTTTGTTAGCAGTGCCATAAAGATAAGAGAATTGTCTAGGAATACTTCCATAAATTAGACAATGAATTCTGCAATTTAGAATAATCCGCAAAACTGCCGCCACTCACTTTACTTGCACAGCATGGACAAATTCTTCATGTATTTCAGTCTCCTTCATGCAGGCAGATTTACTAGTCCGTGTCAAAAAACGATTCACGTTTGGGCTTTTTATTAGTATATCCTGATCTCCGACCTATGTGACTAGTTAACAAAAACTAAATCAAGTCCTCTGCTTAGGCGCGTTTATTATGTCTGCATTGCTAAACTATATTGAGCTAAAGCAGTGTTTCAGTGTTTCCCAAATGCCAGTCCTCACAGCCCCCAACAGGTCATGTTTTCAGGATTTCCTTAGTATTTCACAGGTGATGGAAGTATCATCAAGGCATCAGGAATTCTCTCACATGTGTAACACTATGGAGATCCTGAAAACATGACCTGTTGGGGTCTGCGAGGACTGGTGTTTGGGAACCACTGATCTAAAGAATATCCCTGTCCATATGTCCTATTGGGGCATATTGAGATCATAGAGGGGGATCTTCTGCTTTGGACTCTCCTTAATGAGCAGGCAAAGCTCCCATTCTGGTAGGCTAAAGCCATTGACTATTATGGACAGTCATTCATCCTCCTAACCGCAGTGTAATAATCCAATAACCCTCAGGGAAATAGCTGCCAGGCTATAACTTTCCTCTGCATAGCCAGCTGTTTGCTTAGGGTTGTCCGGTAAAAAGGACCTGTCACCTGGTGAAAAGTGGCCAGTTTTTGCTTTCAGGTTGTTCCCGTGGCCCTCTTGAGTTTTCATTTTTAGCCCCCTCAGTATGATTCCAGAGATGAGGGCCTTTTCCGTAATAATTTTCATGGGCTTTACAAAGGGGCATGGTTCACAGGATTATCTGGGGGCGTGTCTTTAGGCCCTTCTACATGATTACCATATTAGCCACACCCTATTGGTCAAGGCTATAAGGTATGTGCGCTTGTGTTAAGTAAGTTTTTCTGAACCAAAAAAAAAACAGAAAAAACCGCCGCATATATGATAATAGTCACCTTATTACTTTAGTTTTTTTCCCCTTGTAGTGAGTGAAAAATGTTTAAAAAATTGCTGACATGCTTCAGATCTGAAAAAATACACCTTGGCTCAAATCTGCAAGGAAAAAATAAGCAGCTCGAGAATTCAACACTTATTCAGTGTACTGGTACTGTAAAGGGCAGCGTTTCGTACCCCCCACAATATTCCACAGCCAAAATAAATATATATATATATATGTGTGTAAAAAAAATAGGCAGCACTCAAATTAAATGGATTAAATGAAAAAAAAAAAAGTGGATACATTACTGATCCTCAAGTGGCAACGTTTCAACGGTGACCCGTCTTTATCAAGGCTTGATAAAGACGGGTCACCGTTGAAACGTTGCCACTTGAGGATCAGTAAAGTATCCACTTTTTTTTTTTCACATTTAATTTGAGTGCTGCCTATTTTTTTTACTTTTGTTAATTTGGCTGTTGGGACACTGCTGAATAGGTTTTGCACCAACTATTTAATTTTGGTAGTGCTGCCCTTTTTTGATATAGATTGATATATATATATATATATATATATATATATATATCTCTATCTCTCTCTCTCTATATATCTGGTCTTTCGTTTCAGAACATTTTCTATAAAGTAGCTGCAAAGACCGTAAACTGCTGAACACCTTGAACACCTCCCACCCCCGGAAATGTGTTTCTTGTCCTTTTCTTCACCTTGATTCTAAATTTGTGAATCCATGCTGAGCTGATGTCTAAAAAACTTGGAGATGCGAACTCGTGAAATAGCAGCCAAACTATTTTAAGAGCTTTGCAATTATCATACGGTAGAGTGTAATCTGTGTGCTAGAACTGGGTCAGTCCGTATCGCAGATGTACCAGCCGGAAAGCGGGTAATATTGTATAAACACTTGGTAGGATTCGGCATAAACAAGAAGCCTCTGCGAGATCTGTCTCTCCTAATACGGACAGGCACCGGGTCTGACCACGCTGTCCCTGTCGCTGACAACGAGCTGAGAGCGCTGGCAGCACATTTGACTTGGTTTAATTTTTCTGACCCAATATGTCAAATCAGATTAAAAAGAATGTAAGCCATCCTCCAATAAAAAAAACACACCAAGGGCATGCTTTGACTGCAATAATAAAAATCACTAGGGAGCCAAAATACACAAGAAATGTAAAAAAAAACAAACCTCGTAGTGCCTTTAATATTTTTTTGGTGCGTTACAAATAACGTCTGGTTAATGTTTTTTTTCGGGTTGCCAAAAAGTAGCAGTAAGCTATGCAATTTTTGCAGAAAGTTGTGTGTAAACCAGGCATGTATCTGACTGTTAATCAGAGTCAGGAGACCCATGGTTCGGATGGGAATTACGGCCGTAATACAGCTTATATAATACAGGCATGTGAACATACCCAAAAGGCTAATCAGAAATATACATCTCTATATCCAAAGCAATTACAGGTATAAATTCTTGAAGTGATTGGATATCCTCCTGAACAAATATTGGTATGACAGCACATTTCCCCACTGTGCAGGCTACTCTGCTGTAAATGGCAGTTCACTAGTGGATAGGGAACAATCCCCATGATTTTCAAGGAAAGCAGGTTGCATAGGCTGCAGATAGAAATGCGACGCACACAAGGCTTTATGATTGTAGAGAGAACAACATCCATAGCAGGCTCTGCAAGGAATGGATAAAAAATCACTTATTCCTCAGGAGCACAAAATAGGAGATGCCACGTGGGCTGTAGGAGGAAAAATCAGTTCTGGAATGAAGCTGTGCTGATACATGAGAGCTAGTGATGATGGTAACATCTTGGATACACACAACATAAATCCAGCATGTATTACTCCGAGGAAATCACATACTAGTCACTGTTTATCAGCGCAAACAAAAGGATCTCTGTTGGCTGCTAAAGGGGAAATCAGTACAGCAATGAAGCAGTGCTAATACACGATTTGGTGAAGACCGCAGCATCCTGGATACACAAAACTCATATCAAATGTGTATTGTAGGAAGACTTATGTTGGCAAAAAGAAAAATTCCAAGTCCGAACTTGCTGGTCTTTGTGTATGGAGAAAGCGTAATAACTCCTCTTTGGGGAGAGAATATGGGATGTATTTGATTTCAGTGTGCCTGATCTTAAGAGGTAAGATTGCCTTCTCCGCCAGCATCTCTTTCTCCTTATTCCTCTGAAAGTAGAACACAAGCAACTGTATGGTCAGTATGGGCGGCCAGAGCTAAAGAGGAAAAAAAAAACAAAACCTGAATATTTCATTTTATTCTCTCACAGCTTCTATTCCAGCTTCAGATCCAAGAATTGGTTAGATGCTGTTGAGTGTGATGGTTTCCATTTGGGCCTGACTGCTCCATGCACATAGACTGTGCTAATGGAAAGCGTCAGCACTGTCCTCTACTGTTGGGTTCTGATCGTATGAGCCCAACAGGAAATCTGGCATGGTCACGTCTAAGCCACGGTCACACTAGTCAGTTGCTTTACGGGAGCTCCTTAGGAATGGAGTAAAGTAAGCCCGGTGATGACCATGCATAGTCCGTGGACAAGTGCTGAGGTTCTTGATGGAAAATAGATTTTTTTTTTTTTTTTTTAAATTCCTGCCTTAACCATGACGGTTTGGAAATGATGAGGTTGGTTGTCTGCAGCCGTACTCACAAATATAATAATTACCCTGCTGCAGCCAACAATAGGAAGGTAACGTGTGCTGCAGTATCCCCCCATTAGTCATCAGCACATCTTCCTATGTACAGTTCTGTCATTTGTGTCTAGAATACATCATTTGAATGTCTTTCTTGCTTTTATCTCACGGCCCTTTCTTTGCATCATATTCGAAATCCATGTTCTCCATCATTTGTGCACAACATTCATTCTTACGGTAATGGGCTCTAGATTGCATAAAGCGGTTAAATCTACCTGTTCTTGTGTCTCCCAGCAATCACCGGCTGTGAAATTGGGTGAATACTTCTCGTCTATAGCTTGTGTTATGATGTATTTTCTTTTCTATATATTTATATTTTCCTTTGGAGCAAGTGTGTTTTGAGGTGCGATATATTCCTGTAATGGCACACTATGGCGTTTTATGCCTGCTGTTGAGGGCCAGGAGAATTCAGACATGGCAGATGAAGTGAGTCCTATGATCCATGGGTAAGCGATGGAGAGCGAGGCAAGTCACGAGGACAAGGGGGTGGTTTCCTTTTATAGATAAGTGATAGAATATTTAATTTTTCTCCGGAGGCTTTGGAGAAGAGCAGACACCAGAATTTAGGTTGTTAATCAGAAGGTGGCAGCAGCCTGGCGAGGCGATCGGTTCTGGGATAGAGCTAAAAATAAGAAATAAAGGGAGAAGGTGAAGAATCTGCAGAAGTGTGTGTCCTCCTGGAAGCTGTTATCCCTGTCATTTTGCATGTGTCTTGTTTAGCTCCTTTACCTAGGCGCCTCTTCCATTCCTGAGGTTCTCTCGCTGCGTGTAACCATGGTGATGTATGATGGCTTAACACTGAGCTTTTTAGATACCCTTTGGAAAAACGCAAGGATCTTTAGTCACCCCAAAATACTCTTCTGGGACCGATCTTCCTCAGACTGAATCCCTTTTGCTATTCTTAGTCTTTTCTCTTCCTACAGAGATTTTTTTTTTCTTTTCTTTTGAATAATTTATCATGGTTCAGAGCGCGGAGGATTGATAATTTTCCGTTCTTATTGGGGGCCACGTGCTCTCCTCCAGCTCTTGACAGATTTGGTTCATGTCCTGCAATGGGGGCTCTGGCTTGTATCGTAGCGGGGGATTCTGGGAAGGCAGTAAATAATAGAACAATCGTTTAGTTTTCGCTGTCTTACATCAGGATCTGAAGATGCCTGAATGTTCCCTTTGGGCACATGGTGGATGCTGAGTTTTAGCAGCTCCTGTTCTTTATACTAAGATGGCATATGGACAGTAGAATGGGGACCGTGGCCGTGGGGATGCGCTGAATCGGCCATGTGTAGGGTTTAATCAGTTTTCCAGGTCTGGTATACGTATTGACAGGTTGATTTCCTTAGGTTGTACAGTTAGAAGATATTGATGACCTCTCCTCCGAATTGGCCATTATGGGATCTGTGTAAGCCAATACACGGCTCCTCCGCCAATTGGCTGTCATAAGCTTTGGTGGCAGCCATATAGAACCACAGAGCTGCGGCCCCCACACTTTGGATGTAGCTTAGGGCTATCTCCATTCAGTGTGATTATATCCGGGCGCCAGAGTTTATAACAGCTGATCGGACCCCCACCAGTCCCATATTGAATAGAACTTCTGACCGGACAGCCCCCTTAAGGGGTACACTGTCGAGGAAGAACATATTTTTGAATTATGAGTACGATCAGTATCCAATATCACCTGTACATTACAGTAACAGCATCTCATTCACATTGTGGAGAAAATCCAAAGTGTAAATTGACCTATGGCGCGGATTGTAAAGACCTATGGCGCGGATTGTAAAGCCTCTCGCTGTCATGTCAAAGCAAAGGTTGAACTGTGTGGGAACGTGCATGCATGGCGCATTTGCTGCAGACTTTCCTTCCGGATTATCTGGACGGAGATCCGCTGTGTATTACAGCACTGGCGTGGTAGGTGAGAATCAGGAGCCCCATATAATGCTCCATACAGTTCATGATGGGCCCCATACAAAATACACGCCATATAATGCTCCATAAATTTCATGATGGGCCCCATAAGGTGCTCCATACAAAGTACACTCGATATAATGCTCTTAAAGTTCATGATGGGCCCCATAAGATACTCCATGCAAAAAAAGCCCCATATAATGCACCATAAAGTTCATGATGGGCTCCATAAGATGCTCCATACAAAAAATATGCCCCATATAATGCTGCACAAAGGTTAATAATGGCCCCATCAGATGCTCCATATTAAAATATGCCCAATATAATGCTGCAAAAAAGGTTAATGATGGCCTCATAAGATGCTCCATAAAGGTTGATGGCCCCATAAGATGCTCCATAGATATATATTCCCCATATGCTGCTGCTGCAATTAAAAAAAAAAAAAGAATGACATACTCACCTCTTGTTGCTGGGGGTCAGGTGCCGGGTCCTGAGCAGGTGGGGACACCAGCGCGCTATGGGACACAGGTGCTGGTGTCGCTGCTGGCTCAGGCCCCCAATACCTGCGATATTCACCTGTCCCCATTCCACCGCCGCACGCTGCTGTGTCTTCCGGGTCTCTGCAGTGACTGTTCAGGCAGAGGGCACGCACTAAACACGTCATCGCCCCCTCTGACCAGAGGATGCGGAAGACAGCAGCGCACGGCGGTGGAATGGGGACAGGTGAATATCGCATGATTCTCCCCGTCATACTCACCCCCTCCTGGCACGTCTCTACACTTGCTTCTCAGATGGTCTCCGGCGCCGGCAGCTCCTTCCAGTGTTCGGCGGTCACGTGGTACCACTCATTAAAGTCATGAATATGTTCTCCACGCCTATGGGAGTGGTGTGCATATTCATGACTTTAATGAGTGGTACCACGTTACCGTTGAACCCAGGAAGAGCTGTGGCGCCGGAGACCATCTGAGAAGCAGGGAAGTGCAGAGACAGCGCCAGAAGGGGGTAAGTATGATTTGACAGCTGCTGGCTCCTGCGCTCTCCCTCCCCCACCTACCCCCTGGGACAATGACTCGAGTATAAGCCGAGAGGGCACTTTCAGCCTAAAAAAATGGGCTGAAAATCTCAGCTTATACTCGAGTATATACGGTAAGTGGGAAGAGCTGGGCAAAGCGCCAGAATTGGCCCATCTAATAGATGTGCCTTTTCTGGGCAGCTGCGGGCTGCTATTTTTAGCCTAATGATGCGTTTTTTACAGCTGCGGAATCGCTTCACGGTAAAAAATGCAGCATGTTCATTAATTTTGCGGAATCGCATGCGATTCCGCATACATACACTTGTATTGCAAAAATGCATAGGAAAACGCATGTTAAAGCGCATGACAAACGCGTCAAAATCGCTTACAAAACCGTGTCAAAAACCGCATGCGTTTTTCCGGCAGAGGGTGTGCGTTCCTGCTTAGGAATATTCTGCTTCAAAACTGCAATGTGGGCACATAGCCTTAATGCGGGAATGTCACCCGTCCTCCCAGGATTATGGTGAGGGTTAGCATAATATACTGTAGCCAGATTCTTATAGTCTTCATGCCAGGTACACTAATAGCTTGGCGTTGCATTGATTAGGTGGCTGAACCAGTAGTACATCCATTTTTTCTGAGTGCCCCAGGAGCTGTTTTTCAACACGACATGGCCCAAACATGCTACCACGATTTGCAACGTCTCTGGATTTGTGTCCCATTAAGATGCTATTGGTTGGCAATGGCAAAGCGCTCCCAGCAGTAGATCTTGATGAATTGCATGTCCAAGTGCATTCAGTGTGGCAGAACGTTCCTTTGACAACCAGTAATAACCATCATTAACATGTCTAGCCATCCAGCGGTTTCCATATTTCCACGACCCAGCTCTTGGCTCAGTAGGTAGCCATGTGCACGCTCATGCACCCATAACACCAGGTGGCCACACATTGTGTAATAACTTTTCAATGGATAAGTTCATTAATGCATGTAAATATTAAGTTTTCTCGGTCTGTTCAATAAATCTAGTATTTACTAGTGGACAAACTATTTAAACGTAGATGTAATCTGTAATGGGAAATCATGGCCAGTTTCCTCCAGTGAGTCCATTAACGTTGAAGGCTTGTGCATTGCTGGGACTGGTAACCCGTCTTTTATAAGTGAGCTTTGTTTATTGATGCTCTTATTCATTTTGTATGATGGCCGTGATCATATCGTGGCTTTCAGCCCACAGTGTTCTGTTTTTCCAGTGTTCTGCAAGGTACTCTTGGTCTTTAAGCAGCTGCGGAGGTTGTTCCATTAAAGAGTGTTTTGAATGAGAAGGAGCGCGAGCGTGTGTGTGGGTGGCTGTGTGCGCGACTATTGGCAGAACTCTCAGTGTGACAGCGGATGGGAACAGCTGGGCTCTGCCCTGCTTCAGAGCAGCTTGTCAGAGCAATTATCTTGGCAAAGGAAAGGCAGCCAGAGTCCATAGCACTCCATTCACAAGGAGAGCGAGAGAGAAGGGAGGGGGTGACATCTGAGGCATTTTGGGAGAAAATAATCCGGCTGCCGAATCATTGCTGAAATTAATCTGCTCCTGCGCCTCACAAAGATGATCTCCTCCATAGGGTGGAATAGCTGATTTTCGTCATACCCCCCACCCACCCTACGGTGAGTGTGACTGATTTGTATGCTGCGGTCGTCGATCCGTGCCTTCATGTTTAGTGATTGTTTATCCCATTCATAAACTCTGCCAGTACACAAGAGGCCATTTGATGGTTCTCGCCCTGCTGCTGCTGCTGAATTCATGGAGGAGGGAGTCGCTCTCGGGGTCCCTCCATGCTTGGTTGCCATTGCTTGTTCACTTTATCGTTTTTTCTCCATGCTTTGCTTTAATTATAAAATCGATGGTTTTACCATACAACTACCAGCAGCTAACCACATGTTCTACGTTTCTAACAGTGGGGGGATATTCTGTAATGTACGATCATGTCACGTATTGTGGGGCAATACTGAGAGCAGAAGGAGCTGCATGCGGGTTAACAGAAATGACTGCTAATTATTTTTGTCATTTATTCACCCCTCGCTCCATTCATTTAGTGGATGGCGTCACTGATGTGCCTTTGGCATAACAGGGGATTCCCACCGTCAGATGCTCGCATGGTCTACTGCCAATCTCTACCATTCTGTCCCTACAACAGTATTCCTCCTGTGAACTCAGCATTTTATTACCTTTTCCTCCCCTTGCGTGCAGCGTGATGGTCTGAACATGTACATATGTGTATATAGGGTTATTACTGCTCTTAGGGTTAGGTCAGGGTGGTATGCTGGGTAGGCTTCATTGTCTTCAGAAGCACAAGTCCTATATGTGCACATGTCAGATGGGTGGGGATGGTGGATATATATCTAATCTGTCTATATGGTGATTTCTAGGGGGGTGCTTAATATGATGGTGTGAATATAGTGGGGCCAAATTTACTAATTTACTACTAATGGGTACATGGCGTAAACATGGATTCCCAGAAAGTTTATCACAGCGGTGCATGCTTTGGGGCTTGATTTAGGCAATGATTTTGTGCCCCAAAGCTGGCCAGTTATCTATCGCATTTTTAGACTCTCCTAAACCACACTCCTTTTCTTGACTCTTTGGAGAATTATCTGGTGAGCACTCATCTCCATTCAATGCAGATCAATAATACATTTTTTTTCTAAATTGGTTGTGCTAAAACAAAGACGCTTCTTGCACCTGACTTCTAGCACAACCGCACTGGGAACTGTAGGCCATCCCCTTTTCTTTTTTCCCCACCTTGCTTGTTCCTCAAACATCCCTCTCTGCAGTCTCTGGCCATGTTCAGAGTCCTTGTCTGGCTTCTGTTTTATTTTTAATTAGGCCAAAAAAGACATGGACAACTGTTCGCAGCCTTCTCATACCTTCTCCTGCTTTACACCCCCCACAGCCACCTCCTTCTGGCCAGTCTCACTCCGGGGACTATATACCTAGGATTTCTGTCACTGTGGTATCAGTGTGGTCCACTCGATCCTCGATTGGGATAGTGTGCAGTGTAGAACGTCCATACGCTTACTACATCCTGGATAAGCATACGTTTTGCTAGCTTTGACCAGATTTTTTGGAGCTTTACCGAGGATGGGGCCAGGCCTTGACTCGCAAATCATCTCAAAATGTGGCCAAGACATTTTAACCTCAGCAGTTGTCTTTACCTAGAAAAAAAAGAGATCACCGTACTTTACTGTTTCTGTTGTATTTTTTTCTTGGTGGCCAGATATAAAATGTTGAGGATAGAAAAGTCGAAGGGATATTTTGGATACAAGAACCTATTACCTATCCACAGGAAAGGTGATAACGTCTAGATTGGTGGTGATCCAGCGATTGAGACCCCACCTTTCTCCCTACCACAAGTGGTCGCCAGTATGGGACAATTTTGTCCCCTGTCTGAATGCAGTGTACATGCTCGGCTTTCTCCAGCAGTCCCGTAGTGATTGAATGAATGGCGGGACAGTCGAAGCCTGCTGGCTCTGCATTCTGACAGGGAACAAACGTGCCCTGTTATGGCAATTGATGGTCTCAGTGATTGGACCTCCACTTTAATAGTCAATACTTATTGTGTAGAGAGATAAGGTCTTGTAATCAGAGAACCTCCTTTTAAGTGTGTTGTGCAATGTAGATAGAATACAAAAAGTCAGCAAATATCACATCTATGTTCCCCTTCCACCCAATTCAGCTTAGGCGATCCGATGGTCTGTTTACACGGTGCCAGTAATGCCCAGGGTTCTGACACCTAAAATAAATGAGGGATAACATTGGCTAAATAAAGCGGCTGGCTTCACTAACTGTCCGGAAATTAAATGTTAAAAAGGTTCTCCAGCACTACTCGCTTTCTCATCGGCAGGTGAGGGGCTCTGTATCGTGCACCGGTCCTACTTATTAAAATAGGACATGTGCAGGACACCTGGACCGGCATACGTCCCGGCAGGTACCTGCTGACTCCACATCATCAGCCCCTTGCTGCTCCTAATGCATGAGTGAGAGGAGGTGATGAGAACCCCTTCAACACACAGGTTCTTGGAGTAGCTGTACTTTCACAGTTTTGTTTATTTTTTTATAGTGATTGCATTATTTTCTGCCTATTAGGATGAGCAGCTAGAAGCATGTTTCTGGTTGTGATTTTTGTGCTTGCTTATTATTTTTTTTTTGCCATTCTTTTGTGCACAGTTCTGATTTCTTGTTTCTGCTGCTGTCTCGGTTTTGCCCTCTTGGAATCTGCATTCTCCTCCTCTCCTGTCCTGATGCATCTACGTCAGCTGGGATTTCCGTCTGTATGACGCAGGTTGGCATTGTGAAGCAGAAGATGTGGAGAGGAGGGGTAGGGAGGGGAACGCCAGTATTGGCTGCTAGGGAGATTCTAATAAAACGGGGGGGACAAAGAACCCTGCATTGACCTTGGCGAGCATAGGAAGTGCCATGCTGCATCGCTGTATCTGGGTATGATTGAGAGCACACCGAATTATTTCCATGTAAGCCATTCAGGGAACCCCCGTGGAGGATATCCCTATTTTATTGGTTGCCAAGTGACAATTTTAGTGACGTCAATAGCAGTTCCCAGGCTAAAAAAAAAATAAAATAATAATGCTTTAACATTTTAATTGCCAATAAGTCTGCATTGCAGTCTCTTGTGTTTTCCAGTGATCATTCCTCAGGCAGGTGGGGGAAGCTAGAAGGATGTATAAATCCATGCTATCGGTGTGATCGATTGCTTCTGATCCGAGGGATAGGCGTCTGCTGTATCTGTATCGGATTGTTTTGTTTTTTTTTTAACAAGGAGAACAATGTGCTAGTTGACTTTCTTTCTGACCTACAGAGTGTTTCTGTGATATGGTGAGAATTTTACCCTTTAATTATATCATTTTTGGGGGTGGAATTTAGTGATTTCTACATTCTCACTTGCAAAATGTTCGCTATTGCAGCAAAGTTTTCTGCGAGATATATTCCAACCCTTGAACATGGAAGCTGCGTGTCAGTGTGACGCTCGCCTTTTGTTCAGTTTTACATGAATAAGGCATTGCTGTTTTTAATAAGCAGTAAAGGACATGGAACAATCCTGGCGGTAATATCTGCATTTACCTTATGTAATTTACTGAATTTCTCCCATAAATAGTTGTGCCAATTCCTTTGGTCTTTGGGGACTCAGATACATTTCAAGACGTGCTCCTCCCAAAGTTTTTATTCTTTTATAATATGATTGTAGTATATTATGGCACTATGTACTTACTATTGCTCATTTTGCCTTTCTACCCATTATTTCTTCTCTGCTCTTTGTACAAACAGTAATTACAGTTTTGTGCAAATTAATTGGGACAAAGCAAAAAAAAAACATATTTTTGAATATTTAATAATAAAATGTTAATGCACTGTTACATACTAATTTTAGTAAGAAATATGTCCTCCTTTAGCAGATATGAGATTTTCAATGCGTTTTGGCATTGATTGTACCAAGTTTTTCATAAATTCTTCATCATGGAACCACACTTGTATGGCACTGTTTATCATGTGTTCTTTGGTTGTACAGCCCATTTTGCCAAGATGTCTCTTCAAAATGCTCCACAAATTTTCTATAGGATTTAAGTCTGGTGAATTGCCAGGTAAGTCCAGCACTTTTACTTTATTTTCTTCCAGAAATTTCTTCACACACTTGGAATTGTGGCATGGAGCCAAATCTTGTTGGAATGTTCCTTCAAATTTACGCATGAATGGCACAATAAAACGTTTTAAAACAACTATTTAAAACGTTTTAAAACAACTATTTATTTGGATGTATTCATCATACCATCGACAGGAAATAAGCTCCCTGTACCATCCGCTGTAAAAAAAAGCCCCAAAGCATCTGTTTTTGAGGGTGTTTTACAGTTTGTTTGACTATGATCAGCTCGCAATGGTTCATTTTTACTTCTTCTAACAATACTTGCTCTGTACCCTTGAACAAAAAGATGGGTTTCATCACTGAAAATTACCTTTTTCCACTGGCTAGTTGTTCAAGATTTATATTTTTTTGCCCATGCGAGCCATTTTGCCTTCATTGGAGATGTCAGAAGTTGTTTCTTTACTGGCTTTGTTGCCCCCCCGACCAACTTCCAGAATCCTGCGCCGTACAGTCGAATCGCTAATATCAATACCTGCAGCGAACAAGTCTCTTTGGAGGTCTTTACTACTTTTTCTTGCATTAATTTTACTATTTCTGATAAGTGTTTTATCAGTTCTTGGTGTCGTTTTTCCTTTTTCTTCCACATTTCCCTTTTCGTTTTGGAGAAAACGATCCAGTTTCATTGTGTCTGCGAATTATTCTTGAAACGGTAGATTTTTCAATACCAACGGTATAAGCGATTTCTCTTAGTCAGACTTGTATGTTTATTAAGAGTAATAATTCTAGACCTCTTCCGTGGAGTAACATCCATTGTTACAGGCACGAATCACACTGTGAGAAAAAGTACACTAAACCACTCCTCACAGAAACAAACTCTCAACTGAAGCTGAGGGGGCAGCTAGCTGTTATTTTCTGACTAAAACCAGTCAAACCACATTTTGTTACTCAAGGTTGTACACTCACACCTGTTCAAAGCAGTTAAAACTGGTTTGAATCACTGACTGGTAACCAACTTACGATTTTACTTAAAAAATGCTTTGTCCCAATTAATTTGCACAGCACTATCTTGTCCCTGCATTTATTATTCCTTTCTTGAACTCCTGTCCCAGCCGCCAGAGACTTTTGCAGTGGCTTATGACTCATGCAGGGAAAACTGACCTCCTGTTTCTACATAGCGCTTAGATGAATTCAGCTAGTCCGTGTTTAATCATGTGCTATCATAGACCTAAAGGAAAAGAGAAGAATTAGTTGGGTAGAAAGGCAAAATGAGCAATTGTAAGTACGCAGTGCTATATGATTGCTATATATTAAGAAGATAAAAACTGTGATGGGAGTGCCTCTTTAAATCACTATTCTATAGGAAAATTACCTGAAATGTATATATGGGCACCTATATCATGACCTCCTGCTGGAATGGCACCATGGTAGGATGAGCACAGGTAATGATTATATTACACAGACTTCAGACATTGGTGCAGCTTCTCAGAGGACACGTGAAATTAAGGACTTGTACTTTCTGGACTCTCAGGAGCAGTCATGGGTGGAACTTGGCAGGGATTGAAGCAATTTGAAAACACTGCAAGTAATGGAGCAAACCAAACATGGAACACTAGAGTCTCAATCCTAAAACACAGTTCTGTGTCCTAATGGACCTTAAATAGGATTAGGAAGATGTCACTGAGTCACCCTGGGCATCCTGCAAAACCCGATGTGAAGCAGAACAGGGCAGCGGACCGATGTGATGGAACCAACAGGGCTGTGGAGTTGGAAAGCCAAACCTCCGGCTCCTCAATTTCCCTGACTCCCGACTCTGACAGCACTGCCTCACTACTGAGCTTGTACATAAAGTGCAGCACAGATCCATCTCGACTAAAAGCTGAGATCCTTAGATCAGGAATAGAACAGACATTTTATAACTTTCCCAAATTCATATGAAAAAATTTACAGCACATGCTACATTGTACTACTGAACCCTATCAATCCGAGGGAAAGATAATTCTATTTTATTTTAATTTTTTATTTTAATTTTAATTCTTTTTTTTTAACAGGGATATGGTACCCAGGGCCTGGAGGAGAGTCTCCTCTACTCCAGACCGTGGATACCATCCGCACATGATGCGCTTACTTTGTGCATGGTGGGCACAGCCACATGAGGAAAGTAAGCGGATTAATGCATTCCTATGTGTGGAATCCCCGCGATTCCGCACAAAGAATGAGCATGCTGCGTATTCCACCGCGGAAAAATATGCAGCATTAGCTCAGCATATGTGAAATGCCATTTAATTCAATGGGTTGTGTTTTGTATGCGTTTTCGTGGCAAAAAAAACGCAGAAAAACCGCTTACAATCCTCAATGTATGCACATAGCCTTAATTTGTGCTCTTGAGAAATCGCGCATCTCTGATTGAGGCCTTACCATTGTGCCTTTCCTTAAAGGGAACCTCTCAGGTTGTACGTGCAGTCTGATGTGGACAGTATGGTATATAGAAGGAGAAGCTGAGCACAATGGTAAATAGTTGTGTTTGGAAAACATTCAATATCTCTTGTATTATTCACTTAAGTCCCTAGTGTTTGTAGGTATACGAGTCCAGTGGACGGTCTTACCAGTGACTGATGGCGATCTTTGCATGTACAGACATGCAGGGAACACTGTCAGTCACGAAGTAGCACCGCCCACTGGACTCATACATAACAAACACCAGGGATTGCAATGAATAAAATGTAAGTTTTACTGTAACTTTTGACACACAATGTCTATGAATCTGATTCGCTCCTCAACTTCTGCCTGCAGATCAGATACTTTTTTCAATCTGACAGGTACCCTTTATGAAAAGCAGTAAATCTGGGCATGTAAAGGCTGACCTTTTTCCGTGACTCGTGCAGGAACAGTAAAATGTTTAAAGCGCTAGAGCAATGACATCTGCTATTTACCATGTTGTAGTCTTACCTTATGACTTGATAGATTATGTTGGACACATTTTTCTAGATTTAAGGGTTTGGGTTTTCTTTTTTCCATGTATGTATACGTATATATAGAATTTTATTATCTAAATAAAGAGTCTCCTCAAAATCCTGTGATTTGTCCGGCCTCCCCCTCCATAAGTTTAGTATGCAGTACTGTGAATAAATGACTACAGCGGATGAGATCAGTCTGGTGAGGTGATTATTTGCACTTCAGAGCTGTAATTGCAGTTTTCTTTTTTTAGTCTGGTTTCATGATTTCTGGTGTCATTTCATAACACTTCCCTCCAGCTAGTTTAAATGAGCGTTTTACATTGATGTATTCCACTTGCCTGATTTGTTATATATTGGCTCCTAAAAGATGACCAGCTGTTAAACAGGATCCAAAATTGACCACTGATGGTCTGTGAAGTGGTTGTGGATGTCGGCCCTATGAATAGACAATTCATTTCTGCCCTTTTAATTATATGAGCTTTTAGAGGGGGAAGTCTATATTTGTCCAGACACTTATAATACTACATTGCATTGAATATTTTCTTGTTTGACACATCAGAGGAATAGTGTGATATAGCACTTTTAAAATGTTCTCGTCTTTTTAGGTAATCTGTCAGAATAAGCTGTCTTGTGTGTACATGAGGAATAACATTGTTTCCGGCCATTGTATCTCTTATTTTTCACCAGTTTTCTACTTCTGCACGGTTTGTGTGAAGTTTTCAGTTGCCTCTGATCTAGTGAGTGGAGACTAGGTGCTGTGATGTCTCCCAAACACAGCACATAGAGATGGAATCCTGTTCTGCTTTTTCTGTAGCACATGGATGTCATAATACTGGAATAATGAGCAGTGTGGCTGTGAATCAAGCACTAAAGTAAAATAAATTTGCTAGTAGCTCTGTCTGTGTGTGGAGTGCTCCTCACTCCTCCGACTCCTCTTTTCTTAGATGAATAGGAACCGTAAAGGTATGTGAACACGATCATTAATTGCTGCGGGTTTGACGCTGCTTATTTATGCAGTGTTAGGCTGGTTTCACATTAGCGCTTTTTAAGCGCACGCACGGCCGGGGGTAGCTCCGCCCCCGAGCCGGCTCTCTGCCCGGCGTGCCCGCCCCTTGCTTGTAGCGCCGCCTCCTAGCGGACAGCGGCGCCTGCGATCGGCGCACCCTATCATTAGCATAGGGTGCGCAGATCGTGCGCTAGTTGCGCTTTGACCTGCGCTGCGCACTTTTGACGGTGCGCCGTGCGCGCCAAAATCGAACTTTTCGGATTTTGGCGCGCACGGCGCACCGTCAAAAGTGCGCAGCGCAGGTCAAAGCGCAACTAGCGCACGGCCTGCGCACGATCTGCGCACCCTATGCTAAAGATAGGGTGCGCCGATCGCAGGCGACGCTGTCCGCTAGGAGGCGGCGCTACAAGCAAGGGGCGGGCACGCCGGGCAGAGAGCCGGCTCGGGGGCGGAGCTACCCCCGGCCGTGCGTGCGCTTAAAAAGCGCTAATGTGAAACCAGCCTTAAACCCGCAGCTTAAAGCTGTGACAGCATAGTGGATGGGGCTTCAAGAAATCCCATGTTTACTATGCGTCCATAACCGCCTGTGGATCACCCGTGGAGACTGAAATGCGTCGTGTCTTTTTAAGACCGCAGTGTATCAATTTCTCTTGCAGAGACTCTAGTCTCCCCGCAAGAGAAATGACATCAATGGAATGTATGTGGATTTACCTGCGTTCAATAGACGGCAGGACTTTGGATGCAGCAAACATACGCTACTACTTCCGGATCACGGGCACCTGGCCTAAATATGATACTAGCAGTAGTAGTTAGATACTAGCATAGTTTTTCTTTCACCAAGAAACTTTTGAGGGTTTTTTTTTTTAAATTTATTTTATTTTTTTTTTGAGAGGAGGATGAGTTCCGGAGGCGCAACGGAAGAGAAAAATTGGCTTATAAGTGGTGAAGGAGGCATATAAGTGGCGAAGGAGGCATATTTCTCAAGATATAATGGTATATTGCCCAATTTTATTCTGCGTAAATCAATAGTGCAAGTGACGTTTGATGAAACTTCACTGACAATTATAGATGTCAAGAGGTCAGTGCAATGAAGCCAGGTGCTGCCAAACATAACTTTATTGAAGATTCGTAATGTATTATGTCTGCATTTGTGGTTGCCCTATCCAGAATGGAGAAACCATTAAAAAGAACCCGTGGCCAGTCCTGGCATGTCTGTAGTAAAAATGTGTTCCCCATGCATCAATTCTGGATCGTATTTTCTTAGATTTGTGTTCTGCCGTTCCTGTTAATGCTGTTGAATATTGATGAATTGATGAACAACTGTGTGCTACCAGCAGGGCTGTGGAGTCTGAGTCTGTGTCCATTATGATGTAGTTGGAGTCTGTTTTAAATGGACCGACTCCTAAAACATATAATACATTGGGTACAGTAGTTCAGTGCTGAATGTGCTTTAATTGTTTTCATAATTTGGGAAAGTAATTAAATGTCCTATAAATGTCTGTTCTATTCCTGATCTAAGGGATGTAGGCTTTTAGTTGAGATGAATCTGTGCTGCACTTTATGTACATGCTCAGTAGTGACCAGTGCTGTGGAGTTGTAGATGAGATGAATCTGTGCTGCACTTTATGTACATGCTCAGTAGTGACCAGTGCTGTGGGGTCGTAGATGAGATGAATCTGTGCTGCACTTTATGTACATGCTCAGTAGTGACCAGTGCTGTGGGGTCATAGATGAGATGAATCTGTCCTGCACTTTATGTACACGCTCAGTAGTGACCAGGGCTGTGGAGTCGTAGTGGAGATGAATCTGTGCTGCACTTTAGGTACATGCTCAGTAGTGACCAGTGCTGTGGAGTCGTAGATGAGATGAATCTGTGTTGCACTTTATGTACATGCTCAGTAGTGACCAGGGCTGTGGGGTCATAGATGAGATGAATCTGTGCTGCACTTTATGTACATGCTCAGTAGTGACCAGTGCTGTGGAGTTGTAGTGGAGCTGAATCTGTGCTGCACTTTATGTACATGCTCAGTAGAAAGGCAGAGCTGTGGAGTGTGATGCAGTGACCCCTGTTACAGCTAGGGGGTGCTGTATGGGCTCCCCAGAACATGCATGCAGGAGTTTCTTTTATTGTGATGGGGAAACAGTGAGAGGCATGGTTGTAAATGGCCGATATGTATCACAGGGGTGAATAGCCCTGTGATGGAAGCCTGAACGTGTTTTGATGTACAGATCTACTCCTGATGGGTTTTTTGCTGTACATTGGGAGGCTTCCAGGTGACTTGGAGAGATGGGTGGGTCCAGTCACCTACATACCCACCCAAGGGCGTGTGTCTGAACACCCAAGATAAAGCCTGTGTGTGGCTGTGTGTAAAAGGACCTGCAGTGAGGTCATGACCTTGTGATCTATACCTCACCTGTGGGTGTGGTTATGAACCATATAATGTGGCTGAGGTCTCGTCATATGGGGAGAGTGTATGGACCTGACTGGTTCATGTGGAAGGTCCTGGAAGGCCTACGTGTTGGAAGGTGTGCTACCTCCCTGAAGAGCACGTGGTAGGCTTTGGACCCAGTGAGGCCGGTGTGTTGGGATATCCTGGGAGTAGGATCGGAACCCTGCATAGCACCCGGTGAGGCCTGTGTGTTGGACGGTCCCAAGGGGGACAGACGTCCTGAAAAGCACACGGACAGTCCACTTGTGCTTGCAGAGTCTGTGAAGGCACTGCGTTTGGGGGAGTTGCCTTCTGTCTGAAGATCTGGACTGTCGGTAGTGCACTGGACACAAGGACGGTGATCCCAATTCGACAACTTACCCAGTAACCAGGACTGACAGGAGGTCTGTGGAGCAGGAGCTCCTGTAAGGTAACTCCTTAGACTGTTGGTGCTTGGGTGCTTGTGATGTTCCGTGGATGTTACGGAACTGTTCGGCGTGCGGTCTCCCACGGCAACTGGACGAAGTGAGAAGTCTGGCATGTGTAGAGTCTGCAATATAATGTCATGTATTATGAAGGGCTCTGGACTATGTGATGTGTAACATGTTCCTCAGTGGTTTATGATGGCATAATAAACTGCATTGGACTGTTTTAAGTAAGAAAGTGTTCCTGTATGCTCAATATCGCAGCCAAGTGAGTGTCCTCCAACACAAACAGTAGGCACTATCTTACAGTAGTCGTAGTGGAGATGAATCTGTGCTGCACTTTATGTACATGCTCAGTAGAAAGGCAGTGCTGGGGAGCCGGCATCTGAGTCGGAAGTCAGGGAAATTGAGGAGTCAGTCGGAGTCAGTAATTTGGCTTACCGACTCCCACAGGCATGTCTGACATTAGTTAATCAGTGCTGTTAGTGTAGGTAATGCCCAGGTGATGATTTATTCAGAAATTTCTAGGAGAAATAACAGCAGGAATGGCATGCAATAGAGGTATTAAAAAGATACTGTACTGATATCATTTTTCAGAACACCTGTTTGTGATCTGCTGTGACTGATAGGAATGGTTTAACTGATCATTTTAGTGTTAAATATTTTGTCACCAGATTTTATACCAGTTATTTCTTTATAATCTATCGTTCTTTATAACTGGAGTTGTTGCCTTAGTAATGCTTCCTACTCTGTACAGCTATCTACCCATCAAAATCTTGTTGTATAGTCCTCATATACAGCCTTTATTTCTCTAGGTGACTAGGTTCTGCTCTATTCATTACAGTGCCCAGCCATCTCCATTGTTCCCATAGACCCGATCATATGCCACCATTCTACCCATTCAGGACAAGACAATTGAGCGATTAGGACCCAGCTCTCGCTACCTGTAAGTCACAGTGATCAGCCATTTTATTATCTGCCAGAAACTGTCAGGTTGTAATATCTGCAAAATCCATCCCTCCCCCTCTCCCCTTGCCTGTGTTACCAATTCAGTTTAGGTAGTAATGAATGTGGTGTAATGTAAGGCATACAGTAAACTCCCAGCTACATATAGTGCCATGAAATCCTAAGCTCAAGGATTCTAGGTGACAAGAAAACAATTTTTTTCACATACAATGCACATCTGTGATGGCTCTGTTGGACTAATGGTTCCATTAAAACTGTAAGCTGGCAAAACAGTAGGCACCTCTCTGAATCTCCATGGACCCTATTTTCAAGTTAGTGAGGCCCATCAGGCGCTGCTGGTATTCCCATTTGTTGTTTTACTTTTCTGTTAAGTAACACTTCACATACTAACCCAACACCAGACCTGTGTGATATACTTGGAGTTATAGGATGGCACAGCATTAATTCTTAATTATGCCTGATTTATTTTCCTGTAGGTCAAGAGACATAGGCCATTGTTAATATGAGCCTGAACGTTGACTCTTGAATTGATGTTTGTTGCAGCTTATGGTGCTGCTATCCTTGGGGAAACAGGGACGTAAGGTCGTTGAACAATCGGTTTGCTAACATGTTGATTACCCTTTGTATCCATCCCTAACGCTTGTTGACCTGCAAACATTGAAGGACAAATGATGTACATTGAATACTCGAACAATTAGAGTTAGCCTCATCTCACATTTCCCCTGACCTGTGGATGATGGCCTGAAGGACAGATGTGGGTATAAAAAAGGACCTCTATCCTTCTGAAAAAACAGTATACAGAACAGCAGCCAGGGAATCATGGCTTCAACCGGAATACAGATTTCAGACACTCTACAGCAGGGTTCCCCAACTCCAGTCCTCAAGGCCCACCAACAGGTCATGTTTTCAGGATTTCCCTTGAATTGTACAGGTGATGCAATTATCACCTGGGCAATACTAAGGAAATCCTGAAAACATGACCTGTTGGTGGGCCTTGAGGACTGGAGTTGGGGAACCCTGCTCTACAGGATGTCAGCTTAAGGGACCATGGCCCCAGTTGGAGGAATACAGATCTGATCCATTGACCATCACTGAACGTATGGAGACGTTTGTCTGAGCAAATACTTAGAAGAAGAAAATTGGGGCACTCTCCATGTTGCAGAAAGTCTAAAAAAAAAATCTTTTATTTCTCTATGCCCCATGACAGCACCTCGGAGAGAGGGGATCCGCCCTTCAGGGACAGGAACCTACAGATTAAAGGGTCGTACCTTTCCTCTGTCCCCAGTTGGTTTCCTGTGCCTGACTGGTGACCTACAGGATTGTGGTACCTGACAGATGAAGATGAAGATCCGGGGCTGATCCAGATTCTCGCAGCGGGGAGGCCCCTGTCACGGCGGGTGCGGTTCCCGAAGCCACCACCGCTGGGACCGATGGGTCTGCAGGGTGAGGGGGGGTGTCAGAGACGGAGCCACCACTCCGGATAGGAGGCTGAGGCTTGCGGGGACTCTGGGCAGATGCGCGGTTGCAGCGCTGTGGTATACAGAGGTGGACCAAGATGGCCGCTGCCCCAGAAATAGAAGACTCCTTCCGGGTCCCTGAGTCAGCGCATCCTGGGTAAGCGCGGCGCAGGATGGGAGGAAATGACGACCCACATCGGAAAATTTTAAAATGGCCATTAGAAAATGCTCCTGGCTGGAAGCGTCCTGTGCAAGATGGAGGATAGCGACGAGCAGCAGCAGCATCACCACCACAGACAGAAGGACCGGGACAGGCGAGACGCCCGATCCAGTAGGCACTCCACGCAGATCAGCTGCAAGGAGCAAGTCACCATCCTTGGATCATCCTGTACAGGATCCGATTCCACCTCCAGAACCAGTACCTGCGACCGCATTCATCTGGTGAGTGATCTTCTAGAATGTTCACCATTGTAATAAGCTTCTTTTGCTTATTAGGGAATGAAGGGGGAAAAAGAAGAACCGGGAATGCACCACTTGTAACAGAGCCTTACTAGAATCATGGGATAAGAAGCTCTGTGAATCTTGTATACAAGAAGTTCTCTGCGAGGAAACCCTGGATTTCGCCTCTGTAATTAGATCATAGGTTCAGAGTGCCCTTACATCTCTAAAACAGGGGGATAAAGTAAAAAAGGACACCTTAGTAGGTTCCCAGTCAGATCCCTCTACATCTGGAGAAGTTAACTCGGATCCATCAGACTCCTCCTCATCCTCAGACGAGGAAATGGGGGGGGGGGGGGGCGTCATTGTTTTCCCCTAGAAGAGGTAGACAAAGCTGTGAGATCTACCATGGGGGTGACGGACCCTGTTCTTGAAAGGTCTGTTCAGGACATAATGTTCGGGGGACTGGGCCAAAAGAAACGCAGGGTGTTTCCGCTAAATGAAAATGTACCAGGCCCGATCAAAATAGAATGGGGAAGCCAGACAGGAAGAACTCCACGGTCCCTTCCCTTAAAAGGAAATATCCCTTTTGACGAGGAGACGACCACATCTTGGGACAAGATGACGTGGCCAAGGCCTCAAAAAAGTTCGCCCTCCCCTTTGAGGGCATAGGTACACTTAACAAAAAAACCCTTAGACAAAAAAGCGGACACCTTCCTCAAGGAGGTCTGGGAATCAGCAGAGCGGAACCTTAGACCGGCCATAGCAGCAACATGTACCTCCAGATCCCTAATGATATGGGTGGATCGACTCGAGAAACAACTGAGGGAGGGCACACCTAGAGATGAGATTCTAGAATCTATCCCAGTGATAAGGGGAGCTGCAGCCTTATTGAAGGACTCGTCAGGTGACTCAGTCCGCTTAACATCTAAAGCGGCAGCCCTCTCGAATGCAGCCTGGAGAGCATTGTGGTTTAAATACTGGCCTGGGGACTTGCAAACTAAAATGAAATTATGCTCAATCCCATGCGAGGGAAAATTCTTATTTAGGGAGACACTGGATGATATCCTCCAGAAGGCGAGGGCTAAGACAAAAGGCTTTCCGAACCCGGGGCCTGTGGCATTTAAACGGTCCTTTCGGAACAAAAAGTTTTTTCGTAAAAGGCCATCGAGGGAACACAACAGATGGGATGAGGGGAGAAAGAGGGATAGAGGTTTCCTCTTTGGCAGTTCTTCCCAGGTCAAAAAATCCTCAAAATGAGAGTTCACCCAGGGTGGGGGGAATATTATCCTTTTTCCTTCCAGCCTGGGGAAAAATCTCGAACAGCCCTTGGATATTGAATCTAATCGAGTCAGGCCTGAGGATAGACTTTCTCTCCCACCTCAAAAATATGTGGTAACCCCACTAAGATCCTCTACACGAGAACAAAAAGCTCTAAGAAGCGGGGGTCCTAAATCAAGTAATAAAAGCAGTCCTTCAGGAGGTTCCCCCTGAGGACATAGGCAAAGGGTTCTATTCCCCGCTTTTCCTAGTGTTCCAACCGGACGGCACATATCGAACAATTATAAATTTAAGGAAACTAAATGGATATGTCAAAAATTCAAAATGGAATCAATCAAATCCACCATCAAAATCCTGTTCCATGACTGTATTAGATCTCTGCGACGTGTACTATCACGTCCCCATTCACAAAGACTCCCGGAAATTCCTCAGACTAGCGATTTCCATAGAGGGGAAGATAAGGGAATTCCAATACAGAGCCCTGCCTTTTGGAATATCTATAGCCCCATGCGTGTTCACAAAATTAGCAGAGATGATGGCCCACCTAAGGGAGCAGGACATTCTAATAATCCCATACTTGGACGATTTCTTAATAGCAAGCAACTCAGCCCAAAACTGCAAAGAACAGAGGGACTGAGTGATGGACACTCTACAGAACCTCGACTGGCTTCTAAACCTGAAAATATCAAGGCTGGAGGCCAGCAAAGTGCAAGAGTTCCTAGGGCTCACATTAGACTCAAACAAGCAAGAGTTCCGCCTCCCAAACCACAAAAAATAAAAAATTGCACAGATAGTGGCAAAAGCCCATACGGAACCCCTCCATGACTCTAAGAAAAGCGATGTCACTGCTGGGTTCCCTTTCCGCCTGCTTACCGGAAGTCCAGTAAGCGCAACTACATACAAGGGATCTCCAATGGGATATATTAGCAAACCAGTTGGCATTAAGGGGTCACATAACCCTAGATTCGAGAACTATTCATTCCCTAGCCTGGTGGAGGAATACCGACAATCTATCCAAGGGAATCCCCTGGGTAACATAAATATCACACATAATCGCCACAGATGCCAGTCCCATGGGATGGGGAGCACACATGGACAGCAGGGTTGCTCAGGGGGAATGGAGGGGTCAGGAACTAGAAGCCTCCTCAAACCAGAAGGAACTTTGGGCAGTACGTTACGCACCATTTTTTTAGGGACCACCTCACAAATGAGGTGAGTTTGGGGGGGGGGGGTCAATATAATAGAAAATACCCAAAAGTGACACCATTCTTAAAACTGCACCCCTTGAGCAGCGCAAAACCACATTCAAGAAGTTTATTAACCCTTCAGGTGCTTCACGAGAACTAAGGCAATGTGGAAGGAAAAAATGAACGTTTTACTTTTTTCACAAAAAATTTACTTTGGAACCATTTTATTTTCACAAGGGTATCTGGAGAAAATGGACCACAAAATTTGTTGTGCAATTTCTCCTGAGTATGCCAATACCCCGTATGTGGGGGAAAGCCACGGGTTGTGCGCATGGCAGGGCTCAGAAGGAAGGGAGCACCGTTTGACTTTTTTTTTTAACGCAAAATTGGCTGGAATCAACGGTGGCGCCATGTCGCATTTGGAGACCCCCTGTTGTAACTAACCAGTGGAACCCCCCCCCTCAATTCTAACTCCAACCCAACACACCCCTAACCACAAAACTATCCTTGACACACCCCTAACCCTAATCCCACTCTAACCGTAATCCCAACCATAATCACAACCCTAACCCTAATGGAAAAATAGAAATAAAATACTTTTTATATTTTGTTATTTTTACTTAACTAAGGGGGTGATAAAAGGGGGTTTGACTTACTATTTTTTTTTTTTTTTTTTAAAAAGACTGCGATCAAAAAAAATCACGAAAAACAATCTCAGAATCAGTGGGTTACGTTGAAGCGTTCTGGAGCTATAACTATATAAAGTGACAGTGGTCAGAATTGTAAAAATTGGCTTGGTCATTAAGTCCCAAATTGGCTCTGTCACTAATGGTTAAAGGCATAGCAATCGTATGTAAACTGTAAAGTAATAAAAATGGCTTAAAACATTTTCTCATTATTCTGGCATTTGGCAAATATTAATAATTATAGTAATCCTAATTGACCTAAAATGGGAAAGGTTTATTCTGATGATATGTCAGATATTGAGAAAAACATGCAGATGTGTCTTTTTATATCGTGTATGTGAGCTTCTGGTTTCAGCTGCATATGGTATAGTCTGGTGATTCAATAAAGTATTGCCACACTATTTTACCCTCACCATGTATTGTCTGTATAGTAATCTGACCACGGGAAAGGAGTGCGGGTGTTCAATAGGGTGATCTCTGGTCCATACGGTATTTCTACAGACAGCCGGGCCAGTGGGTGAGAGCACCCACTGACTTGTGTGTCTCCACAAGTTACTATTGTGTTTCTCTGGAAATAAGATAGGGTCTTATATTATTTTTTTGCTCCAAAAGAGGACTTAAGGCTTGTTTTCAGGAAACGTCTTAATTTTTTTTTTTTCTTCATTAACAATTCACATTTAATCTTAAACAAAAAAAAAAAAAGGCTTTCTGATTGTTCAGTGGGCACCCTTACTGGTGATGCTTTCTGATTGTTTAGCGGGCACACTTATGGGTAATGCTTTCTGATTGTTCAGCGGGCACGCTTACGGGTAATGCTTTCTGATTGTTCAGCGGGCACGCTTACGGGTAATGCTTTATGCTTGTTCAGCAGGCATGCTTACAGGTGCTGCTTTCTGCTTTTTCAACAGGCGTGCTTACGGGTGATGCTTTCTACTTGTTCAGCGGGCGCACTTACATGTGTGATGTTTTCTGCTTGTTCAGGGGGAGCGCTTATGTGTGATGCTTTCTGCTTGTTTAGCAGGCGCACTTACATGTGTGATACTTTCTGCTTGTTTAGCAGGCACACTTACATGTGTGATGCTTTCTGCTTGTTCAGCAGGCGCGCTTACATGTGTGATGCTTTCTGCTTGTTTAGCAGGCGCACTTACATGTGTGATGCTTTCTGCTTGTTCAGCGGGCGCGCTTGCATGTGTGATGTTTTCTGCTTGTTCAGGGGGAGCGCTTATATGTGTGATGCTTTCTGCTTGTTTAGCAGGTGCACTTACATGTGTGATGCTTTCTGCTTGTTCAGCGGGCGCGCTTGCATGTGTGATGTTTTCTGCTTGTTCAGGGGGAGCGCTTATGTGTGATGCTTTCTGCTTGCTTAGCAGGCGCACTTACATGTGTGATGCTTTCTGCTTGTTCAGCAGGCGCGCTTACATGTGTGATGCTTTCTGCTTGTTTAGCAGGCGCACTTACATGTGTGATGTTTTCTGCTTGTTCAGGGGGAGCGCTTATGTGTGATGCTTTCTGCTTGTTCAGCGGGCGTGCTTATGGGTGATGCTTTCTGCTTGTTTAGTGGGCGCGCTTACATGTGTGATGCTTTCTGCTTGTTCTGCGGGCGCGCTTACATGTGTGATGCTTTCTGCTTGTTCTGCGGGCGCGCTTACATGTGTGATGCTTTCTGCTTGTTCTGCGGGCGCGCTTACATGTGTGATGCTTTCTGCTTGTTCTGCGGGCGCGCTTACATGTGTGATGCTTTCTGCTTGTTCTGCGGGCGTGCTTACATGTGTGATGCTTTCTGCTTGTTTAGTGGGCGCGCTTACATGTGTGATGCTTTCTGCTTGTTCTGCGGGCGCGCTTACATGTGTGATGCTTTCTGATTGTTTAGCGGGTGCGCTTACATGTGTGATGCTTTCTGCTTGTTCTGCGGGCGTGCTTACATGTGTGCTTTCTGCTTGTTTAGCGGGCGCGCTTACATTTGTGATGCTTTCTGCTTGTTCAGCGGGCACGCTTTTGGGTGATGCTTTCTGCTTGTTCTGCGGGCGCGCTTACATTTGTGATGCTTTCTGCTTGTTCAGCGGGCACGCTTATGGGTGATGCTTTCTGCTTGTTTAGCGGGTGCGCTTACATGTGTGATGCTTTCTGCTTGTTCAGCGGGCACGCTTTTGGGTGATGCTTTCTGCTTGTTCTGCGGGCGCGCTTACATGTGTGATGCTTTCTGCTTGTTTAGTGGGCGCGCTTACATGTGTGATGCTTTCTGCTTGTTCAGCGGGCATGCTTATGGGTGATGCTTTCTGCTTGTTTAGTGGGCGCGCTTACATTTGTGATGCTTTCTGCTTGTTCAGTGGGCACGCTTTTGGGTGATGCTTTCTGCTTGTTCTGCGGGCGCGCTTACATTTGTGATGCTTTCTGCTTGTTCAGCGGGCACGCTTATGGGTGATGCTTTCTGCTTGTTTAGCGGGTGCGCTTACATGTGTGATGCTTTCTGCTTGTTCAGCGGGCACGCTTTTGGGTGATGCTTTCTGCTTGTTCTGCGGGCGCGCTTACATGTGTGATGCTTTCTGCTTGTTTAGTGGGCGCGCTTACATGTGTGATGCTTTCTGCTTGTTCAGCGGGCATGCTTATGGGTGATGCTTTCTGCTTGTTTAGTGGGCGCGCTTACATGTGTGATGCTTTCTGCTTGTTTAGCGGGCGCGCTTACATGTGTGATGCTTTCTGCTTGTTCAGTGGGCACGCTTATGGGTGATGCTTTCTGCTTGTTCAGTGGGCACGCTTATGGGTGATGCTTTCTGCTTGTTCAGTGGGCACGCTTATGGGTGATGCTCTCTGCTTGTTTGGTGGGCGTGCTTGCAAGTGTGATGCTTTCTGCTTGTTTAGTGGGCGCGCTTACATGTGTGATGCTTTCTGCTTGTTTAGCGGGCGCGCTTACATGTGTGATTTCTGCTTGTTCAGTGGGCACGCTTATGGGTGATGCTTTCTGCTTGTTCAGTGGGCACGCTTATGGGTGATGCTTTCTGCTTGTTTAGTGGGCGTGCTTGCAAGTGTGATGCTTTCTGCTTGTTTAGTGGGCGCGCTTACATGTGTGATGCTTTCTGCTTTTTTAGCGGGCGTGCTTACGGGTGATGCTTTCTGCTTGTTTAGTGGGCGTGCTTACATGTGTGATGCTTTCTGCTTGTTCAGCGGGTGCGCTTATGGGTGATGCTTTCTGCTTGTTTAGTGGGCGCGCTCACATGTGTGATGCTTTCTGCTTGTTCAGCGGGCACGCTTATGGGTGATGTTTTAGCTTGTTTAGCGGGTGCGCTCACATGTAATGCTTTCTGCTGGTTCAGCGTGCATGCTTATGGGTGATGCTTTAGCTTGTTTAGCGGGCACCCTTACTGATGATGCTTTCTGCTTGTTCTCAGCACAGCTGGTTCAGAGTGTCTTGTGCTTTTCCTACAAGTCTCGCTTCCTCACTGGCTGCACATGGTGATAGAACTGGTTGCTACGGAGCTGGAATTGTGATTGGTTATCTGCCTCTTCCAATGAGAGAAAATCCGTTCGTGGGATCATCATTGTAACCTTGCAGGGCTGCGTTTCTTGGTCTGATTTGCATGCTCATTTCTTAGATGTAAGAAGGACTTTAGAATAAATGATGGAATTTTCCGGTGCACATCCTGGGTGTTGGCGTGCAGTCCATTTGATTCATCCTGATGCGTCTGCCTTGGGGTAAACTGTATTACTTTGTTATCAGGATGATTGTGGCTTCACAGTTCTGAACTCTATAGAGTTCATAGATCTGCCTTTTACCTGCACTGTACAGAGAAGTCATAACTGTATATGTATATAATTTTTTTTTTTTTTTAATAAAAGGCATTTTCCAAACCTATGATGTTGACACCAGATCAGTGGTGATCTGACACCTGGCACCCCTATTTTCATCCGATAACAGTGAACATAGGCAGGATCACACTGCTCCATTCACGCTCTAGTAACCAATAGTCCTAGAGACCTGCAGCTCGGTTCTGTTAGATATATGCAATATATAGTGATCACTGTTAATGCCAATGCAGACCTGTCACTAGATTTCATAATAAAATTACATGTATTGCTTCATAGACCTTTGTCCTGATGAGGCTGGTGCTCTTACTCTGAAAACCCATGTCAGAATGACTGTAAAACCCTATATGAAAGTTTTCCCACCCGATAGTAAAATGGACTGGATCTAACTGGACCCGTAATGGTTCATATTAATATCCGGATCATACATTCATTTACAAAGTTAACATAACAGTCTTATCAGATTTAATAAAAAAAAAAAATCTAATAATGTTTACAGTTTTCTTTCTGAAATCCGGTGACGGATCTGCTTTACAATTCTATAGTAAGCCCTTGTATGCAAATATACACTTCTGCCCTCCGGTCGTAATCCCTTATGATCTTACATTTCTATACAACTGTATCGGCCAAAAGTTTTAAGACCGACACAGATTTTTGGTCTTCACGCAGTTTGCTGCTTCATTGTTTTTAGATCTTTTAGTCAGATGTTTCTGTGGTTACTGAACTACAAATTTACCGTAAGCGTTTTAAGTTTTTATACTTACAAATACATCAAGTTTATGTAAAAACTCAATATTTATAGCTTTGATCCTTATTTTTCAAGACTTATCCAGAACCTGGCTGATGACAGTACATTCTTGCCTAATCAGTGCTTGGAGTTTATCACAATTTCTCGGTTTTTGTTTGTCATCCACTTTTTTGAGCATTGCGCACATAGGTTGATAAAAGACCTACGTCCATCAAGTTCAACCTTTCTCCACCAATTATACATTTTTTGTCACTAATTTCTCCATAACCCACAATGTTGTGTGTACTAAGAGATTCATCCAACCTCCATTACTACCTCTTGTGGTCGGGCATTCCACAGACTAGCTACTTGAACTGTAAAGAACTCTTTCCTTAGCTGCTGGAATCGTCTTTCTTTCACATGTAATGCGTGCACCCTAGTCATTAGTATGGTCTTTGGAAGGAATAAGTTGTGTGCCAGTGTTTTTTACTGGCTACACACATATATTTATACATAAATGAGATCTCCTCTGAGGCAGCTTTTTTTTTCAAAGCTAATCAAGCCCCTCTTTTCCAACCTCTCATCTTATGAGAGGTCATCCATCTCTGGTAATAATCTAGTTGCCCACCTTTGACATGGTCTCCATCATGCTGAAAAAATGTATTGTTCATCACCGAATTGCTCCTGGATCGTTGGGAGACATTGCTCTTGGAGGATGTTTAGATACTATTTTTTATTCATGTCAGTGTTCTTAGGCAAAATTGTGAGTGAGCCCCTGCCATGGATGAAAACCAAACCTACGTTTGAATGGTCCCAGGATGCTTTACTGTTGGCATGGCACAGGGCTCATGGTAGTTCTCACCTTTTCTTTTCTGGGCAATCATTCTTCCAGATGTTTCAAATAATAATAATAAATTTTATTTTTATAGCGCCGACATATTCCGCAGCACTTTACATTTCAGAGGGGATTTGTACAGACAATAGACATTACAGCATAACAATAATCACATACAGTAGATTATAACAAATAACAAGAGGAGTGAGGGCCCTGCTCGCAAGCTTACAGTCTATGAGGAAAGAGGTAGACACGAAAGGTGGGTGGTAACAGTTGCTCTGATTGTATGGACCAGCCATAATGTTAAGTGTGTAACAGTACAGACACAGAGGGCTAATGGATGCATAAAGCATGTGGGAACATGATGCTGGGAACCTGGTTATGGTAAAACTTTTGGCTCTGCCACACAGGGATAGGTTAGGTTAATGTGTTGAGGCGATAGGCCAGTCTGAATAAATGCGTTTTCAGGACACGCTTAAAATTGTGGGGATTGGGGACTAATCGTATTGACCTGGGAAGTGCATTCCAAAGAATTGGCGCGGCACGTGTAAAGTCTTGGAGACGGGAGTGGGAGGTTCTGACTATTGAGGATACTAACCTCAGGTCATCAGCAGAACGGAGGACGCGGGTAGGGTGGTATACTGAAACAAGGGAGGAGATGTAGGGTGGTGCTGAGCCATGGAGGGCTTTGTGGGTGAGGGTAATAAGTTTATACTGAATTCTGGAGTGGATGGGCAGCCAGTGTAATGACTGGCACAAGGTAGAGGCATCGGTGTAACGATTGGTGAGGAATATGATCCTGGCTGCAGCATTCAAGACAGATTGGAGAGGGGAGAGTTTGGTAAGAGGGAGACCGATTAGAAGAGAGTTACAATAGTCGAGACGAGAATGAATAAGAGAAACAGTAAGAGTTTTTGCAGAGTCAAAAGTAAGAAAAGGTCGAATTCTAGAAATGTTTTTGAGGTGCAGATGACAAGAGCGAGCCAGTGATCGAATGTGGGGGGCAAAGGAAAGCTCGGAATCAAGTATGACCCCAAGACAGCGGGCATGTTGCTGGGGAGTAATAGTGGAACCACACACGGAAATGGCAGTGTCGGGTATAGGTACATTAGTAGCGGGAGGAAACACCAGGAGTTCAGTGTTTGACAGGTTCAGTTTCAGATATAGTGAGGACATGATATTAGACACAGCGTTTAGACAATCGCCAGTGTTTTCTAGAAAGGCTGGCGTGATGTCAGGAGAAGAAGCGTATAATTGGGTGTCATCAGCATAGAGATGGTACTGGAAACCAAATCTACTGATTGTTTGACCAATAGGGGAAGTGTACAAGGTGAAGAGGAGGGGGCCTAGAACCGATCCTTGAGGAACCCCAACAGTAAGGGGAAGGTGAGAGGAGGAGGAACCGGCAAAAGAAACAGTAAAGGAGCGGTCGGAGAGATAGGAGGAGAACCAGGAGAGAACGGTGTCCTTGAGGCCAATGGAATGGAGCATAGTGAGGAGGAGCTGATGATCCACAGTGTCGAATGCTGCAGAGAGATCCAATTAGCATGGAGTAATGACCATTTGATTTAGCTGTTAGCAGATCATTAGAGACTTTAGTGAGGGCAGTTTCAGTGGAGTGTAAAGAGCGGAAACTGGATTGGAGAGGGTCGAGAACAGAGTTTTCTGAGAGATAGCGGATTCAAACAATCTAAAAGGGGGCTTATTCAGAGAAATTAAACTTTACCTCAATCCTCTTTAGTCCAAGCCCTGTACTTCCTGCAGGATGTCAGTCTGTCCTTCATGTTTTTCATTGCTGCCGTCACTGACACCAGATCAGCCTCCAACATCTTTCGCCTCACTGCGTGTAGATCCACTGCCTGCTGCCATTCCCGAGCAAGCTCTTCACTGATCTTGTAGACTGTGGGCCCTCGTGGGCAGGGTTCTCTCTCCTCCTGTACCAGTCGTGACTTTTATTGTTTAAGATTGCTGTACTTGTTTTTATTATGTATACCCCTTTTCACATGTAAAGCGCCATGGAATAATTGGCGGAATAATAAAAATAATGTTGAACCAATGCCGTAGCTGAATCCTGTTTAGTAGACATTTGTGGCACTTAGTAGACTTTCTTCGCCTCCCTGAAGCCTTCTGCACAGCATTTGAACTTCTCAGAAGTTCTTGATGATTTGATAAATGATTGATTTACATTTGCAATTGTTCTGATCACTCATCATAGTTGTTGGTATAAAAACTGAAGTTGGAAACTTTGTGAAAGCCAAAATTTGTGACTAAAAATTTTTAGCACTCAACTGTACAGCACTTCAATGGAGTGTGTGTATATTTCTGGAGGTCCTCAAATTTGTAGAGCGTATGGGACAGAACTTACTCTGGACTGTTGGCCACTGGAGGTTTAAGGTCCATTTACACATTAGGTAGCAGTTCTCCTGACTCCCACATACAACTGATCACTCCTGTGTTCACTATGAGTGAGTCGCTGCCAGACATCTGTGGCGGAGTCTTTTCTCCCAGTGAACAAAGCGATTGGCTGTTGAAAATCTGAAGTTTCGGATCCTTCCCACCCCCTCTTGTAGAAAAGTCGGAAGGCCCCATATACACATTAGACTGTCAGATGCTGCCAATATTGGTGGGTTCGGACCACTTCATTTTGTGCAATGTATCTAAGGGCTAAAGACTCCCAAGCACGCCAATATAGACACTGATCTGTAGCCATGAAGAACTCGGGAAGGCACAGCTGGTGAAGAACTGAAATGTCAACACTACATTGGCAAGTGGGCTTTCTATCCATATATATGAAGCCATTCTGGATTTCCATTATTCCTCTACTTTTATATGGAAGTTGACCACAAACATGGGCACCTCACAATTACTTGCAGGATGCCTACCACTCCATACTACTGAGCTGCTGGGATCGTTCACTGCCAGACAAGTGTACACCGTACTGCTATCTTGAGGTGAAATGTTATTTTACTGATAAAATTGAGGCAGAATTGTAAGGGTGTGTGCACACGTTTCGGATTCTGCTGCGTTGCACAGTACCATTAAAGTCAACCTAAAACCAAAAGTGCTGCCACATGCTGCGGATTTTTCCATGGATTTAAATCCGCAGCATGTCAATTCTTTTTGCGGATCCGCAGCGTTTTGAGACCCGCTCCTTTTATAGGAATCCGCAGGTGTCAAGACGCAGGGGAAATCCGCACTAAATCCGCAGGTCATTTGACCTGCGGATTTAGCCATATCCGCGCTGAAAAGTCCGCAGGGTAATGCGCAACATGTGCACACACCCTAAGGGCTTGTGCACATCTTGCAGATTTGGGGCGTTATTTTTTGCATGCAGATTTTCTAGCAAAACCTATAACAATCCTGAGGCCAGTGAATGAGAAACCTGAAGTTTATGCACATGTTGAGTATTTTTGACTTGCAGACTTGGTACAGAAAATGTTTTGCAGCATGTTAATTGTAAGTTTTTCACCATTGACTTCATTCAAATCAGGGCAAAAACACCTATTTTTTTTTTCAGCTGCGTTTTTCCTGCCAAGAGATTCAGAAATGGTGCAGAAATGTCTGCATCCATTTACTCAATGTGTGCACATAGCCTAAAGGGTATACTGGTAAATATTTGGACAGTTGGCTATGATCTGTGTGATTGTCGCAGTCATGGCTGGTAAGCCCCCCCCGTGCTGGAGGACCTGCGGTAGTGTTACCCCTACAGTGTGCATTTAGATGTAGGCTGCACATCTGCGCCTGTGTGTTGGATCACTATCGCTATAAATCTGCATCTCAGCGTCCTTTCCCTGTGTCGGTTTGCTCTTGTCAAAGACTATCATGTCTTCCTCCTCCTCACAGCCTCCCACGCTGTCCTGGGGGACGGAGGCTGATTCATTCATATGGATAAAACGGCCTGACTTTTACAGAAACCTTAATGAAAGAAACTAGAACAGAAGCATGCAATGGAAAACGGGCAGATTGATGGATTTTGGGGTACGTTCGGCTATTGTGACATGTTGATCCTTTGTCATCCATGTTGTGTGCCTGCATTCCCTGGTAAAGGCAGAACTTTAAATTGTTGCAATGCTTCATTCAGAGATTGGTTGTAGAATAATCTGCAGTGATGTTTTTATCCATAGTTATTTTATTACTTTAACATTTTTGTGACTAATAAAATTTATTAATTATTTAAGAATTTTTCATTTTGATTTACCGTCTCCATAATGGTGCTTGGTTGTGTCGTCACAATATTAGCATGCTTCTGGCTTGTCAGCGACGTAGCAGGACTGTCTGTAATGATGTACTGCTCTCTGCACGCATATGTGTGTATATGTATATATTATATACAGTATATATACAGTATATATTTAGATGTGTGTTGTGCTGTGATAGAAGTAGGCCTCTGTTCACAATGCCTTTGGCAGATCTAATGCAAAAAATGGTGGTGTCTGTGCACAACAGCTGCGACTGTGCAGTTATTCTCATCACTGTGTCCATTTTTTGTAGTTGGGTTCTTTAGGCTACTTTTATACCAAGAATTTTTTCTTTGTGTGGGTACATGTCCTACCTGTTCCGTTATTTTTGCAGATGCAACATGGACCCATTACAATCAATGTTCCCTTTCGCATGTGTTTTTTTTTGTTTAATACAGACTAAGGCTATGTGCACACATTGCGTTTTTTGCTGCTTTTTTTTAGATGCAAAGTTTAAAGGGAACCTGTCAGCAGTTTTGGCCGCTATAAGATGTGGCCACTGCCTTTCAGGCTTATATACAGCATTCCATAATGCTGTAGATAAGCCCCCGGTCCGACCTGAAAGATAAGAAAAATAAGTTGTCTTATACTCACCCGGGGGGGCGGTACAGTCCGATGGGTGTCACAGGTCTGGGTCCGGGGTCCCCCATCTTCTTGTGACGCCGTCCTCCTGCTTGCTTCATCGCTCCCCGGAATCTCGCTCCTGCGCAGGCGTACTTATCTGTCCTTTTGAGGGCAGAGCAAATTCCTGCAGTGCGCAGGTGCTGGGCCGCTCTGACCTTTCATGGCGCCTGCGCACTGCAGTATTTTGCTCTGCCCTCTAGAGAACAGATAAGTACGCCTGCGCAGGCGCGAGATGCTGGGGAGCCATGAAGCAAGCAGGAGGACGGCGTCACAAGAAGATGGGAGGTGCCGGACCAGGACCTGCTGCACCCAACGGACCGCACCACTATTCAGGTGAGTATAATAAAACTTATTTTTCTTATCTTTCAGGTCGGATCAGGGGCTTATCTTCAGCACTATAGAATGCTGTACAAAAGCCCTGAAAGGCAGTGGCCGCATCTTGTAGCGGCCAAACCTGGTGACAAGTTTGCTTTAGGGTGTGTGCACACGCTGCGGATTCTGCTGCGCAGAACTGCAGCGGTTTTGGCCCTGCGGATCCGCAGCAGTTTCTGCTGCGTTGTACAGTACCATTATAATCAATGCAGAGCAACGCAGTGCCCATGCTGCGGATTTTTCCGCGCAGATTTGCTGCGGTTTCAAATCCGCAGCATGTCAATTCTTTGTGCGGAATCCGCTGCGGTTTGCCATCTGCGCCATTGTACAGGTGTCAAACCGCAGGGCAAAACCGCAGGCTAATCCGCAGATAAACCACAGGTCTTTTGACCTGCGGATTTTGCTAAATCCGCAGACCAATCCGCAGCGTGTGCACACACCCTTAAGCTGGTTACACAAAGCAGGTTTTGCTTAGTTTTTGCTGCATTTTTATTGCTGTGTTTTTGTCAGGGTACATTGGTCTCTTGTGCATGCTAATAATTTTTTTTATGCACTAAACTTTATCTGGTTCAGCTTCATCAGGTTTTGGCACCAAAAATGCAGCAAATCCTGAAACCTGCATTCTTGCAGCGTTTTTTGCACTACCAAAGCAATGGGTGAAAAAGTAACAGTTAGAGCAAAAAAAAAAAAAAATGTGCATGAGATTTCTGATTTTTTTTTTTTTTTTATAGACTTTGCTGGCACTGTGAAATGCAGCTGAAAATGTGTCAAAAAGAAAAAAAAATCCAACGTGTGAACATAGCCTAACTGTCCACAATAAAAACCCAGAGATATGTTCTACTTTGAGTTGTGTCTCAAACTTGCCAATGAAATTAAATGGTTCTGTGAACTAGACACAAAAGCACACCAGTGTCATACAATACGCAGTCCGTATCTTACGGTGTAACAGGTAGGGACAGTAAAGATGCCTTCACCATGGCTCGCTGTCAGCTCATTTGCTCTGATTTCTATGTGCTAAGCTGATGGCCACTCTTATTAATTTTATTTGGAGCTCCTTAACAAGAGGAGCAAATAACTGTGAACTGGAAAAATTGTCAAATACGTTTAGTCTTTTCTCATTGTTTTTTTTTTTTTTTGCGCAGGTTAATACCGTTTGTGTAGTAATATGTTGAAGATGTCCCATGGCCACACAACCCAGGAAACTCTGGAGATCATGAAGGAGTCAGAAAAGCGATTAGTTGAAGAGTCTGTGAACAGAAGCAAGGCGGTATCTAGGTCACCCAGTAAAGAGGAACAGGAATCGGACGAACCAAACTCACGTCAAGAACCTCAGGTTCTTATGCTTCTCATAATGTAATAGATTGTTATGCTGCGTTTGATGATAGTATGACGACATATAGCTTATATAGGCCTCAAAACCATACAAGGGGGCATTTGTCCCTATTTATAATAGCACTTTTTTTTCTTCTATTTCTTTTTTTATGTACACATCTATCTTTAATTAGTGGTAACAGGTCTGCATCACTGACTCTTTTGGCATTTTAGCCTTTGTACTTGGGAGCATTCCCCTATACACTAAACTGAATAGGCACCGAAGATACAAGGATTATCTATTAGTGATGAGTGAGTATACTCGTTACTTGAGATTTCCCGAGCATGCTCGAGTGATCCCCCGAGTATTTTGGCGTGCTCGGAGATTGTTTTCATCGTCTCAGCTGCACGATTTGCGACTTGTAGGCTGGCTGAATACATGTGGGAATTCCCTAACAAACAGTCATGCTTCGGAAATCTCGAGTAACGAGTATACTCGCTCATCACTATTATCTATCTGTAAGTTTAGCATTCACTAAATCTTCAGGCCGAAAAACAAACAACAAAATGTATGCTGTTGTCACCAAAGTACTGAAGCTTAAATGTAACCTGTCATGTCCCCAGAACACTATTAGCCTGCAGATATGTGGTTAATTTACAGGTTAATGGAGTTCAAAAGCTGCACGGCCTTGGCTGGCTGGAAGAAATTAACTTTATTCCTCCTGGCATCCTCTGGCTTTCAGTTATAGAGGCGCAGCTTCAGTCATCGTTCAGTACATAGTGACCGGCGGCTGTGACTGCACTGACTGAAAGCTGAATCGGCACAGGTGGCATGCAGAGTCGGCGTTCACTCAAAGCCAGGGTATAGTTATAGCCACCACTCATTATGTACGGAGCCTTGACTGAAGCTGCGCCTCTATGACTGAAAGCCAGAGGCTGCCAGGAGGAATAAAGTTCATTTCTTCCAGCCAGCCAAGGCCGTGCAGCTAATAACACTAATAACCTTCACATTAACCACCTATCTGCAATGTTAATGTTTTGTGACATGACGAGTTTCCTTTAAAAGGAAAGTATTCGCTCAGTTCCACCAAAATCAAAATTCACGTAAAACGCTGAGCATGCTCCGGTATTCTCCGAGTATCTAGACAGCCTAAATACATGTGGGAATTCCCTAAGAAACGGGCAATCCCTGCATGTGTTCAGGTTGTCTAACAGCCGCAAATCATGCAGCTGCGGAGACACAAACGTAAGCGTGCTCAGAAAACTCAAGTAGCAAGCACACTCGCTCCTCATTAATCACTATTGATTACCTATCTTTACAATAGTTCATCAATATCAAGTCTGTGGAGGTCAGACTCTCCCCCCGGTACTATCACTGATTGACTGACTAAAGGGGGCACAATGCACTGGCAGTGACAGATCTCCTTGCATTGTACATTCTAATTGGTGATGAGGGAATGTGCTTGGATAAAGTGTTATCTGAGCATGCTCATGTGCTGAGTGTCTTCAGCGTGCTCTTAAAATGTTGGAGTCCCTGCGGCTGCATGCATCACGGCTATTTAACAGCCACAACACTTGCAGGGATTGCCTGCTTGTTAGGCATAAACCGTTTTATGTGCCTGTTTTCCCATTATATGGATATATGTTTTCACTGCAGAAACGCACTAAATGTAAGGCCTCGTTCACACGTACCGTTTTTTTCGCGTTTCCGCGGCGGTATTTTCCGCGTGTTTTTGCCACGAAAAATAAGCATCCCATGCATTCCCATGGGATTCCGCAATGCTGTGCTAATGCTGCGGTTTTTACCGCGGCAGAATCGCTTCGCGGTAAAAAAACGCAGCATGCTCATTAATTTCACGGAATCGCGGCGATTCAGCACCCATAGGAATGCATTGTTCTGCTTACTTTCCGCATGTGGCTGTGCACACATGTGAAAAGTAAGCAGAACATTTGCGGATGGTACCCACGGTCCGGAGGAGAGGAGACTGTCCTCCGGGCTTTGGGTACCATATCCCTGTAAAAAATAGAATTTAAAATAAAAAATATTGTTATTCTCACCTTCCGACGTCCCGCGCAGCCTTCCCGCCTCTCTCCACGCTCCCGGCATCTTCCGGTCCTAGTAAGCCTTTGCAAGCGATGACGTCCGTTCCTGCGGGATCGCAAAGTCTCACGGTCATTCACGCGACGTAATCGCGAATGACCGCGAGACGTCGCGATCCCGCGAGAACAGACATCATCGCGGTAATTGTCGCAAAGGATTACTGGGACCGGGAGCGTGGAGAGAGGCGGGAAGGCTGTGCGGGACGTCGGAAGGTGAGAATAACAATATTTTTTTTATTATTATTTTTTTACATTCTATCTTTTACTATTGATGCCGCATAGGCGGCCTCAATAGCAAAAAGTTGGTCACACTCGTCAAACACTATGTTTGACGAGTGTGACCAACCTGCCAATCAGTTCTCCAAGCGATGCTACAGATCGCTTGGAAACCGCTAGCAATTCTGCAAGCTAAATACGCTTGCAAAATGCTAGTTTTTTTCGCGGGAATTTAAAATGCGATTTTCCCGCGGAATGGTATTCCGGAATTCTCGCCGTAATTTCCGCAAGAGCTCCGCTACGTGTGAACCCAGCCTTAATGTGGTCCACACGTATCTGTATAATAGAGTTGTATGATAGTTTTCTGAAGGCCAAATACCAAGAAGCATCAGACACAAAGTACTTTATTTACATAGTTACACACCAACAAAAGACAAAAAACACAATGAAAAACCCAAGTGACCTAATTTACATACTATGTGCAGAAAGGAACTCTCCAAAAGATCATTGTGGGAACATAGCCTAATGGGAAAATAGCTCAGAATGCAGAGTTATATTTATTTTTAATGTTAAAGTGGCAGCTGATTAACTGGAAACAAAATGGAGTCCGTTCTAGTTTGTAGGGTCCGCCTGGAGCTGTGTGTGACTGTGGTGGCCACATTTGTAGCCAGAGTTTGATGGAGACCCACTATTGTGAATGTAGCCTGAGGATGCTTTATTTTATGTCCTATGTTCTCTTACTGCTTAGTCCTCTTGGGAAATATTCTTAAAATATTATTGAATGTTTGATTTTTGATTGTATCCTTACTCAAATAATAAAATCGGCCTACTCTGGTTACTTGTACATGACTAGACCATGTATGTAGATGTCGGCAATTTCAATGTGTATGCTGCTGTTTGCTTTTGTTTATTGGTTTTATTGTTTCTTTTTCTCTTCTTCTCACGGGTTTATTCCGTTGGTGTAGAGACGAAATCCTAGTCACGGACATGCCAGGAAGAGAGCCAAGGTATACCACCCACAGCTGTTGCTCCTCTTGTGTTTTTTTCATTTTCACACCTTACATTGTAGAGCTGTTTATGCCGTTTTCATAGTTCTGTTTGGCGTGTTCACTCCCAGGTAGACTAAAATAATATGCAATCAGGCTAAAGCCTAGGATCTCCATCCCATCTCCAGAAATCTCATGTCCGTAAGGTGTCATTTAAGAAGTTGTATGTTTTACCATACATGAAGGAGTTGCCAAAAAATCTGTAAAAAGTAGGATTGGAAGTCAGTTTTTTATCTTATGATCTCTTGAAATCTCGGTTCCTGAGATCTCAATCTGTGCATGTGCTGCCTCAGGCAGCCATTTTCCCTAAGCCCACTGCATGGAAATCAATGGGAAAGGAACTCGGGGTCTGCAGCCTCGCACCGCCGGGACACCCCCTCCTCCCAGCATGTGGCCTGCAGCATCGCCCCACTCCTGCCACCGGCCTCCTGCAGTGGCGACATTACCTCCTGTGACCATGCTCCACCACAGCCGGTAAGCTATATTCGGTTTATAAGATGCTGCGCCACCGGCCTCCTGCAGTGGCGACATTACCTCCTGTGACCATGCTCCGCCACAGCCGGTAAGCTGTATTCGGTTTATAAGACGCTGCGTCTTATAATGTGTAAAATACGTTATATGAAAGTTGTATATCACCATAACGTTGTAGCTATATCACACAAAGCTGATTTACTGTTTTCATTGTAATCTGTTAATCTCTATTCTTTTTTTTTTTTTTTCAAGAGTTTCTTGTTGAATATGAAAATATTTCAATAAAAATTAAATAAAAACAGTTTGCTGCCAGTCATGAGACCCTTAACACCAGAGCTGCTATACGCAAGTCATACAGTTGACGTCTTGTAGCATGTCTGGCAGTGCTAAAGCTACCTGTTGAACGGTTTCACACAAAATACAGCAGACATAACAAAAGCCCCTTCTGTGTTTCCTGACATGGTATATGGACGTCATAGAAGGGAAGCTTCCCTCCATAACCTAGAACGGAGGGCGGCTGTATGCGAGAGGAGCGGCTCTGATCCTTATGGGTTTGGACAGTCCTTGTTCGGATATTCCGCATGCACTCAACCTGCTGGTCATGGCATCCACGAGCAAAATCAAATGTGTGGTACCTATCTGCTATCTACATCTGGGTAGTATATGGTTATATGCCTCCACAGCAGGACAGAAGGGATTTGCATTGAGCGGCCATTTAGCTTCCATTCACATGTACGCCAAAGAAACAGGTCTGCTTGACAGAATTCTATCGACCCCCAGATTCATCCTTTGCGTCTCTTTTTTTTTTTTAATTATTTTTAAAGTCACTTTCCTTTTTAGTCTTGTGGTATTAGATACTGTTTTTTGAGCCAAATTCTTCATAATTTGCATTGCACAATCCATTAACTTTTTTTTTAAGTTTCTTTTCTGTCTTGCACGGTTTTTGCAAAGTTTCACTTTCTGCAAAATGGCACACAAATTGCACGAAAATACTGGCATACTCCAAAATACACAGGGGTAGGGGTGGAGATTGGAGTGGAACTACATTAAATATTAAGGGTTTTTAAAAATACTCAGTTGAGGAATCAAACACCTGGAATTGCTGAATTTCACGTACAAAGTGGAAAGTGAAAAACAAATAAGAGAGCGCACCTATAAAATACTAAGAAAAAGGCGTAGAAACTAGACAAAAAAAAACAGGCGCAAAAGAAATGATGAATACCTTAGGGTGCCTTTTCTAGCATTGTGAAACTACTCTATGATGTCATTTATGTGCAAGGAATATTTTATTTTTCTCTTTAGTCAAACTCAAAGTTAAAATTGGTGAGAAGCTTAGCTGTATGTGAAGAGTCATCTGGACCATTTGTGGATTGCCCCTTGGAACCTCAGGTACAATTGTGGCTCCATGAACATTTTGAATCTGCCTTTTAATATCTGTTACTCTTTTATAGTAGTAATTTTAGCATCAATAGTTCAGTGTAAAGCTTTGGACTCTCAGACTGAGAGACTGTTGCATAGAAATGTTACTACACTGCGTGAATGAAGCCCTTGGGGGTTGCTTAGGTGGGACATCATTTTACCTTCACACTGTTACTGTACAGTTTGATTCCTACATCTGTCATCTTTCATCAAAAACTAAGTTGGATTCCAGGACATGGAAGGAGGGCAACAGTCTGGAAGTGCTTGGATCTAGCAGCGTCGTTCTCCTTTAGGCCTCACTCAGATGTCTATGTTTCACGGGTAGAAAACGTTCCCATTATAAGCTATGGTGCTATGCACATGTCCGTGTCTTTACGCAGACTGTGTTCATCCTAAAACACACGGAGATTTGTCCATTTTTTTCCAGTACGGATGACAAGGGCCAATTCAAATCTATGGGTTTGTGTAAAACATGTGCAGCACATGGACGGAATCCGTGTACATTGTGTGCTGTATGTATTGAACATTGCAAAGCATAGGAGAAGCTTTGTCATTTATTTTATCCATCCACGAAAGACACTTATGGTAAAAAATTGACACATGGAGCATACGCTGATGATAAACTGATCCAAAACGCTGACACCGGTACCATTGTTTCACACGCTTGTTTAAACACTGATCAAATAAGGCCTTGTATACACATTGGACCTCCGTGAGTTTTCAATGGGGAGTAAAGGAAGTGGCGTTGATGGGTTTGGATAGGAACTTATATAGCCGGTATTGGCCAGCCAATACTCTTGATATTAAACGTCATGCACAAGTCCACTATGTTTTGTTTATTCCCCCAATTGTTCATGGCACCTTTTAATGGAATTCCACATGTCTCCAATTTCTTAATGAGGATTCTTTTCTGTATAATTCTGAAAGAAAACAAATTATGGATCTTTTATACTACTAGTGAAGGGCTCTGGAGGAAGAATTGACGAAAACGATGCCCGCCGCTCTACCTGTTCCTCTGCGCGCCATGTACACCGTGTAATTGAGCTTTGTTCTGTGGCAGGATGTTATTCAGTTGCATATCAGCTGCCCGTCTGATAAGGAGGAGAAGTCCTGCAAAGATGGGTCTGAGAAGGAGGAAAAAAGTAAAGAGAAGGGGCCAAAGAAAATGTTGTCTAGAGGTTGGTATGCATTTGTGTCAAGTCGCTGTTGTGAATGTGGTGGAAAAGAATTTGAGGGTCTGGGACAGGTTTTGGTTTTATGGGGTTTCCACACTCCTTCAATGCCTCATACCTTGATTTGTAGGAGTAACTAAATCTGTCGTAACCCGTTCATTCTAGGGATCGATGTTGGTTAAGGCATCAATTGTTCAGACCCCAGTCATTTTCTTCAGTATTCATCAGTCCAAACCAATGCAACCTGCATCTCTTCTAATACTTGAGATGAGTCCTAATTGTTTCAAAAATACATGTGAAAGGGGGTTTAAATTGGTATTGGTATTCTAGGCCGGATATGAAATCAGGACACCGGCCCTAATTCATCAAGACGTGCGCCTCCTTGCGCTACACCAGAAATCTGGTGTGAGATTTTTGGTGTAGGAAATGCCACCACTTGTCATGCGTTAGATGCACTGTGGTGTCTCATGCCTGACGCACCTCCCTTGCACAAAAATTAGGACATTTTGGCTCCACTCACTGAGTTGCGCTGTCGTTGTGCGACTTTTCAGAGCTCACATGCAATGTACGGACCTGCAGTCAAGCGCTGACAGATTTCTCTTAGGCCTGTTTCACACTTCCGTTTTTTCAAATCCGTCAAAATCCGTTGTTTTCCGTAAAAAAACGGATCCGCCATTTTTTGCAGGATCCGTTTTTTTTTGTCCCATAGACTTCCATTACGGTTACCGCGGATCCGTCAAAAAAAACGGAAACGGATCCGTTTGGCGGACACAAAAACGGAAGTGTGAAACAGGCCTTACACTTCTCTCAATGTAGCAAAGTTAGGAAAAGGTCTGAAAAGATGCAGCAAATGTCTCCTCCAGCATGATGTTGCATTTTCAGACTATCTAGTCCACATTTGTACTGTCCGAATAGTGAACTGGACTAGTAAATCTGCTGCAATATTTTATGATGTGACTTGGTTCCCAAAGGGTCTTTTTCCATAATGATTTTCTTTTTCTTCTTGCAGATTCTAGCCAAGAGTACACAGACTCTACTGGAATAGATGTACATGAATTTTTAGTGAACACACTGAAGAATAACCCAAGGTATTTATTATTTTTCTGATTTTTTTTTTTTTTTTTTTTTTTTTTTTACTTCTACACTTAGTGCTGTCATAGATAAATTGCAGAAGCCTTTTTTTTTTTTTAAAGAAAAATAGTCCTAGATTTTGAGGATCATTGTGGCCGCTACGCATCAGATCTCTATGAAAGCAGCTTCATAGTTCTATTTCGGTGACATATCCTGGGGCAGTGGCGCCAGTTTTTGTTTTCTGTGTGTGAGATAGATGGATGGTCACATAATGGAGAGGAGCCTCTATATCCTAAGTGGACATACTCAGATTGCGTCTGCTACAATCCTGTTGTAATTTTCCTGCGTCTAGCTATCTTGTACTTTGTGATCCTAATGTTTCTCTGTCACTAGTCCTCACAAATAGCACGTTTTGTGGCTGTTCTCCCAGTTTTACAGGTGGATCATTTATTATTAGCGCACTGGTGGTGGTTATAGCAACTGTTCTTTTGGATGAAATGTGCAAAGCATGTTTTTCTGTAACGCCCGAAGGCATGTTTGAAAACTTGTTCAAGAGTTCAGCTACACTTCGATTTGCAAAATGTTGAGTGTCAACTAGAGGGAATGTGTCATGAAAACACTACCTATTGTTTAAAGAGGATCTTTCGCCAATGTTGGCCTGATATACTGGCCACTTCATGGAATAGTGGCTGCAGAGCTTAGTACAATTTGAATTTACTATTTTTTATTTTTGACTCTCCACTGTGGTTTTATTAGCTTATAAAATAATTTTTTCTCAATGCCCTGAGCTCTGCTGAATTGTGACAATATTGCAGTTCTGTCTGCCTGTGAGATGGAAGCTGAAGCTGAGAGGAACCTGCAGATGTGTCAGGTATAATAACACACAACTCTGCATCGAGATCAGGAGAGCAGAGAGTGGCCATTCCACTGCTCACCATTACACATCACACTGGTATCTATGATGTGTCGGTTATAACGACACACAGCTCTGCAGGGAGATCAGGAGAGCAGATAGTGGCCATCACACTGGTATCGATTAGATATCACACTGGTAATTCCCCCTTTCATTTAAAATAAGCTCTGGAGGCAGAGCTCATCTTGCAGACAGCGTCCTCCCCATAACCTGGAAGAGGTCATTTATAGAAAGTGATAAAGATGATTCATCAACAGCAACGCATCTGATGTTGGACATACAGGTAGAACTTTTTTCCGCAGTCTATAACATGTATGCCCATATTAATAGGTTAGATAGGTGAAATGTGACAGATTCCTTTTAAGTCCAAGGGGGCAGGGGGCATTAGCAGAGATTTTTCTCTGGGGGCATGTATATCTTCCCCCTACATGACATTGACCCATGGGAACACTTTAGCAACATGTAGGAGAAAAAAGATGTCTCTACAATAGCTTAGAGCAAGTTTCTCAATGTGAGAGATGTAATAACAGACAGTTTGAACTTCTAACTGGTCTCCCTGCAGAGCTGTAAGAGAGTACATCATGTACGGAGCAGGACGGCATATGATTACAGAGTGCACAAATTATGAACACCTATCAGCCTTAATTTCACAACAACCAGTGTGGGAGGACAGGCAGTACAGCAAGGAGGAATGTGATTGCTAACATTTCTTCAGCTGGGGTGGGTAGGGGATACAACAGAGCTGGACAGCACTGTGAGAGGAGAGCTGCAAGAAGTGTTTGTAATGAAACAAAGCTCAGCTCTACCTCCAGTGTATTTTCTCCCACATTAGCTTCCGTGAGATGAAAGTGTTGACAATCTCGGCTCTACACCCAGCACTTTGTAGTTACACACAGTTCTGCAGTGAGATCAGTGAAATAAAAATGTCTGTTATTGCATGTCTCACACTTTAGGCATGGAGGTGTGTCCTTTGTTATCCTGTATGTTGCTGCCTGCTTATCATTGGTCAACATTACGCAGGGTAAAACTTAGGCACAACCATTGAAAAATCATAAATTATAACCTGAGTTTTCCAAAACTAATAACTCCATAACACAGAGGAGAAAATACAAAAAAATAATTCCAGGAGCTGTAATATTTTTGTTAGCTGGGAGTGCACACTGCAGCTCCATTTTTAACTGGGCTAAAAATGACTCATTCTGTCGATCTTTCAGACATGGGACAACCTTCTTCAATTTTTAATTTAATATACAAAGAGTACAGTGCTTAAAAGGGGTGCAAAAGATGGAATAATAAAAGGGCATACATATAGGCAAAAGCAGTGTAATATATTAGGGACACAATACAGATATGTCTTAGGAATTTGATTTCTAAGTGTTTCTGGCAGAGGGTAACGTGCAGGAAATACGGCCAGATCTGCAATACTAGTTGCTTCTCACATGGAATTAAAAGAAAAAGATTGATGAGCCTGGCCTGGGCAAAACAGCCAGTATTAGTCTTGTACTGGTTAAAAAGTGCACATTGACTTTGGTTAATGCTTATAGTGGGGCAACTCTGCTATGGCTAATAGAAAAGGGCCTCTCCAAGATGTCCAGTGCATACAGGGTGAATTTCTGAAGGCTTGGTGTTTCATATGTCAGTCTTGAAACCAAAGCGTGCAGATGGAAGGTGTGCTATATTCATTTAGGGTTGTCCACCGCCTTAGTAGATGTGGCACATATTTGTGGTGTGTGCACTAATATACCAAACCTTTCCTGCATATATGAAGTACAGTTTTCTTGGCAAATGGTGACTCAGTGGTTACTACTTTTGCTTTGTAGCAATGGGGTCCTGGGTTCAAATCCCACCAAGGACAACATCCTAAAAGAGTTTGTATGTTTTTCCTGTGTGTGGCTTTTTGTCCACATATCAAAGAGCTACTGATGGGGAAGTTAGATTGTGAGCCCCAATGGGGACAGTGATGATGATGTAAGCAAAGCATAATAAATATACAAGCGCTCTCCAGTGGTGCAAAATGTCAAAGTGCACACAAACAATTTGCCTTGTGGTAATAATAAATTCTCCCCATAGAATAGAAGCAGCTGAGGTCTCGTATATGGTGCCGCCCTGTAGTCTCCTCTGGGGTGTAAGATTCGATTTGTGACACTAGTATTTTTTGCACGTTTTCTGCTTTTATGTGTTGGCCATTTCTGTTTATTAACAGCTATAGAGATGTTGTTGTAAATTACTAATCCAAAGTTTACTTTCCCTAGGGACAGAATGATGCTGCTAAAATTAGAACAAGAAATCCTTGAATTTATTAATGACAATAGGTAAGTGCCAGCCGGATCCTCCTCGCCATGTAGATGGTGAGAATCCTTATGTAAATCAGCATGCTGCGGCCCGCATCTATTCAGCATGTGTTGTAGTGCTAATCCCAGAGGTTGGTGTATTTTTATTTCCTGACCTATTTAGAAAGAAACATCAAAGTATAGATATTTTGTCTTGGTGTGATGCTTCCCAATGAGGTTGTTTAAGTGGAGCATGTAAATACATTTCCCCTAGATTGATCCAGTACACAGATGCGATGGTTTTTGTTGAGGCGCCAAAGCATTTTATGCTTAGAAATTAGGTTGCTTCTTTTTTAGGGGGCCATTACCTAGAATAGACACTTAAAGGGGTAGGGCACATTCTAATAATGTTACAAATGTCAAAGAAAACCTTCTATTTAATGTTATATTTAATATAATTATCAGAGCAGCGCAAGTGTTCTCATCTCAAAAGTGCCTCTCCATCGGCGGTCACTGAAATATTCAATTGTAGGGTTTAATGCATACAAACGTTGCCACCATTGCCTTACGTTAGGACTGTATAGTCTTGTAAAAAGAATTTTGGCCCAGTTTCCACATTTTGCTAATTTCTAAGGGGAAACCAAAGTTGGTGGCGGAGTGGGCATTATGTGAACAAATGATCAAAGTGTATTAGGTTGCACAGCCTGTATTTATCCATAGGGTTGAATTGCGCTCTAATCCTTCAGTATTAAATCTTGCCTGTGTTTCTTTTCTTTCTTCAGCAATCAATTTAAGAAGTTTCCACAAATGACCTCATATCACAGGATGCTTTTGCACCGTGCTGCTGCCTATTTTGGCATGGATCATAACGTAGACCAAACGGGCAAAGCTGTAATCATTAACAAAACCGGTAACACACGAATGTAAGTCACCCACTGCACGCTATGTCCCCAATTCATTATTTGCTGTTTTTTTGCTTTGTGGAATTCGTTGCCATTTTCTGTGCTAAATTCTTCAAACTGGCACATACGGTTCATGAATTTTCCGCAAAGTAAAAAAATGAGCAGAGACGTGCCAAATTTCGCCAAAAGTTGTAATTGATGAATAAAATGAAAACATCTGGAAATGCTGAACTCTACCAACAAGGCAGGAAAAACGCACAAAAAAACACAAGCGAGCACGTAAAGTGGAATTCAAAAAAGGTGCAAATAGAATAATGAATTGGGTGCAAAGAAAAGGGCCCAAAACTTGAAGACAAATGGACAAGGCCATGATGAATCAAGGCCTATAACTAGAATGTGGTTTCTAATTATTTTTCAGGATGACAATTTCTAGATTTTCATCCTTGACGATCACGTTTCACTGTGATCATTTGAATATGACCGCCACAATATGTAGAAAAGCAGAAGATGGGTAGAAAGGCTGCCGACTAGATTATTAATGACCTGCTGTTCCTTCCAGTCACCAGCCGCAAGGATTAGGGCACATTTCCGTGTGCCAACCACAGTAGTTAAATGACCACCAATGTTGGACTCCCACCTGTTTAGACAAGCCAGCAAACAATCTATGGCCACAGAACAATCCTTAATCCAATCATTTTGTGCCCACATAATATTACGTGGTTGGTAGCACATCACCTATTCACACGGGACAATGCGCTGCCGATCAGCATTGATTATTAAGTTGGCTTAAGAATCATTGCTCCCAATGAGCAAGCTCTTTGTCGGTGATTGCTAGTCCATTGACATACCGTGCTAGAGTCAGACCATGAATAATTGGCTTTTCACTCACTGTCGTCTCCTCGTTGCTAGTGTGTCCACCAGGGCTGTGGAGTCGGTAAGCCACAGTTGCGACTCCTGGATTTTATCAGGCTCCGACTCCGACTCCGGCTCAGACTCCGACTCCGGCTCCGACTCCGACTCCTTCATAAATGGCCAATTCATAACAACAAATTTACTGTTGTAAAATATTAAACATCGTGCTTATTCAGTTTCTCACCATCATATAAGTAATCAGACCACTTAGAGCAAAAACTACATTTATTAGAATACAATTAGAATATAGCAAATAACTTTTATAAACTTTTCTAAACTGTATGTAAATATGCAATAAACACTTTTATGCAGTTACTAAGAAGAAATCTATAAATTTGTCATCAGAAAAAGTATTGCCTCTGTCAGATCCTCCTTCATGGATGCCCTCAAATCTGATCTAATTATTTTGAGAGCAGAGTCTCTACACTAACTTGTGTTGGTGGCAAAGCAGTAACCACTCGGGCAACATCTCTGACAATGTCAGGATACAGAGGAATCGCTTGTTGCACTGTTATTTTTGATGAACGGTCAAATTTCTCAATTTCTTTTAGTGCACATGAAAAATTCTGCTGAAATGTACTGGCTGTGTTGCTTGATGGGGATGACTCTTCTTTTATGCGGGAACGCTTTGCACGGTCCTTGTGATCCAAATATTTTTCGAAATTAAATTCTTCATCAGTTGATGATGAGGGTGAAGATGTGGCAGGACGACCAAATTCTTCTTGTTCCTCCTGACTGTTCTGCAACCCTTTCATCCTTACTGCTATTTCAAACAGAGCTTCTTTTCCTTTACTTAGCTATTGATCATCTAGAAGAATCCGATGCATTGGGTCTACATAAACAGCTGCCAAAAGAATGTTATTTTGTAATAGTAGCTCCTCTCTCCGTTTCATTGATGTAGCAATGCCACTTGCAATTAACCCTCCTCTTTGGGACAGGCGAAACATCAGGTTCTTCCACTCCTTTAAGAAAATACCTGGAGTTAAGTCCTCTGCTTGTAATTTTTTAGTCACTGTAAATGGGTGCTCTAGCAATTTTTCCAGCTCAGTCACCTGATTCCACTGACTTTCATTTAGCGTCAGTTGAGGGTTAGCCATGTCTACAAGAAAGGTTTTCAGTTCAACCAAGCGCTGAATCATTAAGTAAGTACTGCCCCATCGTGTGGCTTGATCAATAATTGCCCCTTTTCCAGCACGTCTCTTCAAAATTGAGTCAACTTTAGGGGTTCTGGCAACAGTAGCCAATTTTCTCACCTTGCCAATCAGTGCAGCAGCATGTCCTTCTTGCAGACTGTCTCTTATAGCCAGCTGTAGCGTATGCACAACACAGCGCATGTGATGAATGAAAGAACATATTGACACAGTTTCAACAAGATCATCTAAACTATCATGTTGCTGTTCATCTGAAGCAACTTCAGTTTGCTCCTCAGTTACAATACTGTGTTCCTCTATTTCAAACATTTCTGTGTCTGTGGACCCAGAATGTTCTTCTAGCTGCTGGTCACCATCATTACTCTCATTCATTAGCTTAATAGTACTTATCATATTTGAAGCATTGTCAGTTACGACAGAAAGAACTTGCTCTTTTTTAAGTTCATAGTCTTGCAGAACCTTTTCCACCAAGACCTGGAGAAACTCACTGGTGTGATGAGCTTTGGTGTCTTTTACTGCCAATGTCTTGGTAACTATTTCATTTTTGTCACAAACAAATCGAACATTGATGGCAAAATAGTTCACTCTGTGACGTGTGCAGGCATCCATTTTAAGAAACAGAAAGCGTCCCTTGAGAGTTTTTTTTTTAAGTTCTTCCTTTTGTTTAAAAGCTTCTTCGATTACTAATTTTCTAATACTCTCTCTCTCCAGAGAAACACCAAGCTTGCGGGCCATTTCCCCATTCAGACACATAAAAGCTGGTCGTTAAAATAATGAAATAGGCACACTATCCTTTACAACAAGCTCTATGATCTGTTTTTTAAATGTATCTACTGTCATTGTCACAGTAACTTTGTCACTGACAAAATATCTTGCAACTGATGGCTGCAAAGTTCTCTGCTCCTTTGTTTGGCTGGAAGAGCTGGGCACTGGTTCATTGGTTTGGATGCAGTCTTTCTCATCCACTGCTTTCAGTACTTCTGGATGAAAGCACTGTAAATGTCTCTTTAGATTAGAAGCTCTGGTAGGAGCATTTTTATCTTTGCCTGAATATGCACTCATCTTGGCTTCACAGCATTTGTTTTCGTCTGGATCATTTGTCATACACTGACAGACAATGTTTTCTATCTTGAGTGATGGTGAAATGTTCAAATACAGCTGATTTAATGTGAAGCTTCTTTGACATTCTCAGGTTTTTAATTCTGCATTCACAATCCAAATGACAATTGTTTTTCCTAAAAACAATTGTACAAAATTATTGCCAGGTCGTACAACTGATATAGTGGTCAGTAATACTGTTATTATTCCTCATGTACTCACAGTTAACTGATGCAAAGTTTGTTGAAAGGATAATACTTCTTACAGTCTTCCTCTTCTGAGTAGCAGGCAGCTGTGAGATGCTTGGAAGACACACACCTAGTATCATCTAGTCTAGAGGAGGAGCTTTACTACTAAGAATTTGCAACACATTTTCACTTTCAGTTTCATACATTGTAAGTAGGGGGGTTGGGGCAGCATGAGGTTAACCAAGTATAAGATTAGATAAGGGCAGTGGAGAACAGTGACACACAAGAAGTAAGAAATGTCTCTATCTCCAGCAGAACTGCTTATCACTGTTGTTCATAGTTTGATAGAACATATACATTTGAGTAACATTTATAAAATTCATATGAAAGTTCAATTATGAAATATTAATACATTTTTTTTAAAGCTGGAGTCGGAGTCGGTACATTTCTACCGACTCCGACTCCAACCAAAACTAACTCTGACTCCACGACTCCGACTCCACAGCCCTGGTGTCCACACAGCTTTGATTGATATCCCACCCAACATTGCTTCATGCAGGTAGGACATAAAAGCAAACAGTATGTACTTTCAGCAAGGAAACCGTGACTAGTCCTCGCTGCAGCATTGCCCAGAAAGTGGCGCGTCGCAGTATTAAAACCCATTCTAATGTTTAGTGCTTCCAAGGGGCTTGCTTAAAGTGAACCAGTCAGCAGGGTTATCCATAGTAACCTACACACAGTGTCAGGTCGGCACAGTTATACTGATTAAAATGATACCTTGGTTGATGAAATCCGTCTTGTGGCTGTTTCTTAATCATTATTTTCAATTTTGTGTTAATGATATGCCCGTGTCCTAAGGCAGAGTTCATATATGTGGTGCTCTGATTAGGTTTTCATAGTGCAGACTGCTGACAGGTCACTGACCCCTCACTGACCTGCCCCCTAGTTAACATAATGAATACCATTACATACTGAATAAAAAATGGCTTTTTTTTTTATTCAGCATGTGATGGTATTCATCATGCAGATTTGCCGATGGCAGCTGAATGCACAAAGTAACAGGGTATATTGTTAATCAGTGGTTGGCCTATGGCCATTTATTCCGGTTCGTCCCATAGACATGGAGGGAAGCCATAGTGCAAATACGAGACCACCTCTTCATTGAGATTGTAGATCGGCAGCCTGGTTCTGGACATCTTGGGATCAGCAGAGTGTTAAAAGTAAAATGGGGAGAGGAACACTACAGGTATTCCAGTCATTGGGCACGTGGTTGAAGTAAGCAAGTCTACGTTGGAAATGCTTCACTCCTGTGCTGGCTTAGGGTATAAAGGGCTCCTTTACATGTGATCGCAGACATAGTTATATGAATTTTTCTTGGTTTATCAGACCTGAACAAAGATTCTCAGAGCACATCAAAGATGAAAAGAGCTGCGAATTTCAACAAAGGTTCATCCTAAAGCGAGATGATGCCAGTATGGACCGTGATGATAATCAGGTAGAGCGGATTTTGTTAATGATAATTTGTGTATTATCGGCATTAATGCCTGTCTTCACGTCCTGTTAGTGTGTTCACATCTGTAACTAAACACTGTACTGGCCATGTCCCTTAATTATATACATTTTTAATTTGGCTATGGAAGAGGAGAAAAATCTTTGTGGGTGTTTATTGTGTTGTCCTACCATTGATTCATACATATACATGTACAGCATGTGTATAACCTATGTAGTGATGAGCGAATGTGCTCGTGTGCGGATAGTATTCAAGCACGCCAAAGATATTCTATGTTAAGTCGCCGCAGTTGCATGTCTTGTGGCTGTTCGACAGCCGCAACACATGCATGGATTGCCTAACAAACATGCTATCCATGCATATGTTGTGGCTGTTGCACAGGGATACACAAGTGCTTCTCACAAAATTAGAATATCATCAAAAAGTTAATTTATTTCAGTTCTTCAATACAAAAAGTGAAACTCATTAATTATATAGAGTCATTACAAACAGTGATCTATTTCAAGTGTTTGTTTCTGTTAATGTTGATTGTGGCTTACAGCCAAAGAAAACCCAAAAGTCATTGTCTCAGTATATTAGAATACTTTATATCACCAGATAGAAAATGATTTTAAAATCTGAAATGCTGGCCTACTGAAATGTATGTTCAGTAAATGCACTCAATACTTGGTTGGGGCTCCTTTTGCATCAATTACTGCATCAATGCAGCGTGGCATGGAGGCGATCAGCCTGTGGCACTGCTGAGGGGTTATGGAAGCCCAGGTTGCTTTGATAGCAGCCTTCAGCTCATCTGCATTGTTGGGTCTGGTGTCTCATCTTCCTCTTGACAATACCCCATAGATTCTCTATGGGGTTAAGATCAGGCGAGTTGGCTGGCCAATCAAGAACAGTGATACTGTTGTTTTTAAACCAGGTATTGGTACTTTTGGCAGTGTGGACAGATGAAGAGCACGCTGAAGATACTCTATTAGCACACAAGTGTGTTGAGATACACCTTATCCAAGCACGTTCGCTTATCACTAATCTTATTCCATAACTGACTCCCCAATGCAAGTCCCATCTCTGAACCACCACACTTCTCTCAAGTACAAGACTCCACTGACACCCATCTTGTAGCCTGTAGGAATGGAGAGGTGGCTACGGATGCACATCTCTTCACAGGATAGGGCCCTATCCTTGATATAGTTGCAAGTTTCCATGATGGGATTTGCATCTACAAGATATATGAAGCTGATCATTTTTCTTCTCCACTCTTAGGTTGTTTCCTTTTCGATAGGAGAGGCTTTGCCATGAGGTCCTTGGGCAATTACCTATTTTTCCACCCTCTAAAACGGATTCTGGAACTTACTGTTTTTTTTTTTCTTTTTCTAGTTACTTCCACTGTTCCTGTTTTTATTTTCATATTTTATAGATCAGAGTTCCCTTGCAAGATGGGAGACGGAGCAAATCCATAGAGGAGAGAGAAGAAGAATATCAACGAGTACGGGAAAGGATTTTTGCAAGAGAGGTAAATGGTTTTTCTTCCGCCCATTTTATTCCTTTTGCCTTCTTCACTTCTAATGGAGACAATCTATCATCTGCATTGGCTTTGAAATGTGTTATTTGTACAAAGTTAAAACCATATATAGACCTACTTGTTTCGTGTTCTGTTATGCCGTCTGTGTAGGCAGAATTGGAGACTGCAGTGCCAATTTGGTAAATTGGGGCCCTACTCAGTAATACTTGCATATCACAAAGGGGTTGTTCTCTTTCAATAAATTGAATGTCCCCAGCTCCAGGATATCAAGAAACAAACCGTTTCTATACACGCACTCACTGGGTCTACCAGCGAGTCTCTGCTGCTGCCCCGGTGCCTGGTGTTGGCTGTGGCACAAGCATTATGTTGACCACGCGATGGCCAGTCTGTGAGCGCAGCGACTTTGGCAGTATAAATGGAACGTCGCAGTACACCGATTGGCTGTCACAGCCAGTGCCAAACACTGGGAGCAGTGGTGAGGACTCGCAGGTGGACCCAAGGAAAAGTAGTACAGCACGGATTGTGTCTTTATAATAGCCTGCAGCTGGGAACATACATTTACTAACAGGGTGCAACCCCTTTAAACACCATAGTTGTGGTATGGGAACAGTGTAAGCTCTAATAGTATCTGATCGTACTGTTTGTTTTTTATTTTTTAGTCTGCCCAAAATGGTCATATTCCTGATAACAGGTAAGTCGTGTAAAATCTAACTGGTCTATAGTGAGCTACTAACGACATTCACCGATCATGGCTATTATTTGTGTGTGTGTGTGTGTGTATAGCATGGAACCAGGTAATGCCTACATAACATTGCACTGGGGCACAGCCGAATGTGAAGAATATCTGACGTCTATACTTGAGGTTTCGCTGGTACCAATCCTGGAGTTTTTCCGTAGGCTGATGGATGCATTTAAGCTCAAACTTTTTAGTGGCGAATGATACGAATTCTTTACAACTGAAGCCACAAAATGCTGCAGTTTTAGTTGTGGTTTTCACTTGTAAGGTGACTGATGTCATTCCCTAGGATATCAGTGGGGATCGGACCAGTTCAAGGTATGGTCCAGACAGCCATATTTCATGTTCACGTACAGACCACAATGCCTATACTTGAAAGTACAACCTCACATATACCTATGAGGCTGTAGGTTTGAGAAATATGACTGTCTGAACCCAACCTTAGTCCCGCAGAGCCTGAGACTATAATGCTTATTGTTGTGATTTGTCCCTTGACTGTGGTGCCCCAGCTGTGAATGCACCTGAAACTGGATCACTTGACTCTGGATTGACTTGAATGGAGCCCCACTGCAGATCCCTCTAAAACCACAGGCCGCTGTGCAAGAACAGCCATGAAAAGGAGGAGCATCACTGCACCAGCTGTACTACTTGTGTTCTGAGGCTCAGTAGGGTACCAGAGGCTAGACACCCCCAGTGATCATGAAGTGATAGACAGGCTGAAACCCCTGTACATCCGCTGTACTTCCATTTTCTCTTACATGCAGTGCCACCTTAAAATGCCAAACTCAATACTATTTTTCCCTCCCTCTTAATATAACCTACAGACTCTACCGCGAAGGCTTTTCCACTCTCTCTCACAAAAGGAGACAATTGTTTAGGTACCTTCTATGTTGTGTACTATAAATATTCTATGTCCAGGTCACTGGTGCCCACATCTTCCTCGCATGGCTGCTTGTGAGGGTCTTCTTGACATGTAGTGTGTTGCAATCGTCCTGTTCTGCAATGTGGGTAGGTTGCCCTGTAATTTATTTCCATCAGAAGACTGGTTTTCATGGCTGCTACATCATTTTTTTTGTTTTCTTGTGCAATGCAATGTTCTGTCTGGTTTGGAGCCCTGTGCAGCCATTGTGCCGCTGTTGTGTCCATACAGGTAGGGCATGATGCATCTATAACCGTGTGATCGCCGTAAGATTTTCCTGCTCGTGTTTGATTGTCTTTCTAGGTAAAGTTTCCAATTATTTCTAGTTCTTGTCATTGTTTTGGAGATGGACCCCGGACTGACTTCCAAGTTTCAAGTTGTCATGAATGTCCACCTTCTAGTTCATCATGTATTGGGCTATCAGAGTTGCATGTTCAGTTATTGATGTGCGTTTCACTTCTTTTTTGCTGATGTTAAACCTCTTTTGACTTGTGGTGCAAATCCTAAAAAGCTGTAGATACCTAGCTCAAGTCAACCAAGAGGGGAGCTTTTCCTATAAACTCACGCTCCCATAGACGCTCTTAAACTGTCATCTGTGACTGTTGAGTTGTAGGACAGTTTTTTCATGCATCTCATTCATATATAGGATGGATAGAGTAACCTAGATTTGTTTTCATAACGTGTGGAATTCACACTCTAGGTTATATGCATTAAAGCTATGGGGCGGCAGAGTTAAGAGAAGAATTGCTGAAAGTTTTAAGCACTAGACACATTGCAGACCCCCTGAGTTGCAGGAAGCCTCCTGAAGGAGTGCATTTAGCTCACATCTATTCCTTTCTCCCACTTTCACGCCTGCTCAGCTCTGTGTGCTTGGAATCTGTCACCAAATCTGAGAGCACAATAATGTAGAGACAGAGACACTGACTCCAGTGATGTATGACTGAGCTACCTGCAGCGGTTATGATAAAATCACTGTTTTTTCAGCAGGAAGTAATCGCTAAAGAACCAGTAAGAGTGCTGCCATGTGGTCCTCCATTTTCCTGAGCTCTGTGCCCACCCATACTACTGACAGCTTTTTGCCTATGCACAGTGTACACAGAAAGTTACCAATCAGTGGTGTGGGCGGAGTTATACAGAGCTCAGTATTCAGAGAACTGCTAGATCTGCAGCAGATAAAACAGGGATGTTATCTAAACTTCAACAAGCAGTCCAGTAAGTGATACATAGCTGGAATCGATCTCTGTCCCTTCATCAAGCTACTCTCAGATGAGGTAGCTAAAACCTGGTGACAGGTTCCCTTTAATATGGAGAGTTGGGTAGGCCGCTGCCAGGCATCTCTGTTGCCATTTTGCAAACAAGTGATTGTGTGTGATGAAATCCCACATGCCCAGTTCTTTCATACTTCAATATTTCCATCTACTCCGTGCACATTAGATGGTTGATTTGGTCTACCAGGGAGCTGACAATCACCTAATGTGCAGGCCCATCTTCACAAGAGGACATTGGAGGTGACGGAGGATCTGATCAATGTATTCTGACAATCCGCGTTATGCACTTGAATAATGAGAATAATGAACTGAAACAAGCGCGTGCTTCCCCTGTAGAGGCAGCCGAGACCTGCTGAATCGTGGCTCGGGCAGCCGTCAGAGCAGCACTGAAAGTGAACTAAAGTCCCTGGATCCAAGACCATGGAGCAGCACCGACTCTGATGGCTCCTGTCGCAATATGCGCCCTCCAGTTACCAAAGCCAGCAGCTTCAGTGGAATCTCTATCCTGACCAGAGGAGACAGCATTGGCAGTAACAAAAGCACGACCAACCGCACTGGCCGACCAGGTACGTTATCAAAATCGCACATGTTTCACAGCCGCAATTCCCGGACTGACCGCAGGTCTCCCGACCCAAACAGCGTCCGAGGCGTATATCACGCTGATTGAGTCGCGACACCCTCACTTGCCCTGGCACTTGTGGATATAATGCAGAGGAGAACATATGCCGGATCAGGTGTTAATAGTTTCTATAGCTGGCGGTGCCCGCCTACACACAGTGGGGTGTACTGTGACCTGATTGGGAACTTCAGGATGGACCAACATTATTTATTTTAAATTTGGTTCTTCCTTCCCTTTTCTTATGAGAAAGGAATTGTGTGAATACATCATTACCCAGTTTCTCGTGTCCTTATTTTGTGGTCGTTACCATAGAAACAGCAATGAGCAAATCTGTCTAGGGATTTGGTTTAAAGTTTGCTATAAATGTATTTGAGAGCTACCATTGTGTTACCTATGCTTTACTGCTATATTGCGCTTTCTCTTTTATTTATTTTTTTTTTTTCTCTCCCCCTTGAATAAATATTGCTGTGACAGATGCATGGCTTGTTTTTTTTTTTTTCCCCAGGTTTGCCATTAGGTACTCCAGAAGTATGCAACCAAGCCTCCTCTGCTCAGCAGTCTACTCGAAGCATCATAAATTGCACTGCACAGCAACATCCCCACCCTCACCAGCCACTGCCACCCGCTCCGCAGCAACAGTCCATGAGTAACCACTTACTGTCACAGGTGAGCAGCGCCGTGTGTCAGCCGCTACCTCACTCACTTTGTGGAACTTCTGGCTCTCAGGGTTTTCTCACCTTTTGTGTTAAATCTAATATTGGATTTCTAGCTTTATTTACCCGTGGCTGATCATTCCTTATACTGTCCACCTTCTCTGTTCTATCATACGGTCATTGGTTGTAACTCTTTCACTGCCTGGAGAAATATTCCACTTTTGACAAACGCAAAAAGTACTATGGGGTATTTCCACATTTGTATCTAATGTCTGTAAAATATAAGAAATATAACAAAATTGTGTGTATATATTTATATTAAATGGACTTTAGACATAATGTAGAAGTGCTCCATAGTGCTTTACATTCATGCATGCCATAGCATAATGTTTTATAATGTATGAGACCAAAAGTCTGGCCAAAGTAACACCTCATAAAGGTGTAAGAAATCCTACGCTGCTTCTACCTGTGCCAGCTCACGAGTTAACTTGTCAGTCACTGAGTCAGCAGATGATCTGTTTAGTGCACAGGGTAACATGATATGACCCGTCCCCCTTCATCAGTCACATAGCGCGTACAGGCCCCATTTCATCACTGTTTACATTGAAAATGTGAGATTACGCAAATTCATGTCATTTTCGGACGCCTCTGACAAAACAGGAGGTGTTTGGACGTGATGTGGGAAGACACACTCATAGAATTCATGACAACCTGTGCCATACCTTATGCCACAGATCTTACTCCAGTCTTTGACTGGGGTAAGATTTGTGGCAAGGCTCACACCACTTTTAAGACCTGTTAGATTCATGAATTTTGGTGTGCACCACTTAATGAATCGGATGCCTCTTACACAAACACACCCCATCATCAAGACTAGTGTCAACAATGCCAGATTTTATAAATTGGGGCCATAGACTCTGGTAAGAGGAAGGGTTATGCTGGAAGCTGTACAGGGGGATGTGAGAATTAGGGTATGTGCCCATGATCAGAAACTGCTGCGGGTTTGACGCTGCATATTTGTGGAGCGTCAAACCCACGGCGGCCATCTGCGATGGCATAGTGGATGGGATTTCAAGTAATCCCATGCTCATTATGCTTCTGCGGATCACCAGTGGAGACTGACATGTGGCGCGTCTTTCCCGACAATAGCATGTCAATTTCCAGCTTCTCTGCAAGATGAATCAAGAATGTATGCGATGCAGTATGTCCGCACGGTTCAGTGGACACATGCAGATTTACCTGCGTTCAATAGATGGCAGCGCTTTGGACGCAGCTAACGTACTCTTTGTCCAAAGCGCTGCTAGTTCAGGATCGTGGGCACCCAGTCTAACACATTCTGGATTTGCTGCGGTTTTCACGCTACGTACTTATGCAGTGTCAAAAGCACAGCGGCTGGACGTTACAGCATAGTGGATGGGATTTTTAGATATCCCATATCCACTGTGTGTCTATGTGCACCTGCGGATCACCTGCAGATACGGACATGCGGCGCATCTTTCAGATCCGCAGCATGACAATTTCTCTTGCTAGTACACGTGCGGATTTTTCCCCATAAACTTGCATTAATGAGGAAAATCCTCATGTGTTAAAAACATAAATGCATGTCCACTAATTTGGACAATATGTGTGGACATTCTGCGGCTTCATAACAGCAGCAGATCCTGAACGTGGCAGCATACCATAACGGCATTAACAGGAAGAAAGTGCCATCTCATTTCCCCCAATATCGCTCGCAGCTACCTTACTCATCCCTTTATTGTAACCACTATCCCTGGTCTCAAGCTTTGAAAGCCAAGCTCTTTGCTCTAATATTCTAGCTGTAACTATGGCGTATGTCCTTGACAGTGAAAGTGTTAGGTGCTTATACAGTGGGGAAAAAAAGTATTTAGTCAGTCAGCAATAGTGCAAGTTCCACCACTTAAAAAGATGAGAGGCGTCTGTAATTTACATCATAGGTAGACCTCAACTATGGGAGACAAACTGAGAAAAAAAAATCCAGAAAATCACATTGTCTGTTTTTTTTTCATTTTATTTGCATATTATGGTGGAAAATAAGTATTTGGTCAGAAACAAGCAATCAAGATTTCTGGCTCTCACAGACCTGTAACTTCTTCTTTAAGAGTCTCCTCTTTCCTCCACTCATTACCTGTAGTAATGGCACCTGTTTAAACTTGTTATCAGTATAAAAAGACACCTGTGCACACCCTCAAACAGTCTGACTCCAAACTCCACTATGGTGAAGACCAAAGAGCTGTCAAAGGACACCAGAAACAAAATTGTAGCCCTGCACCAGGCTGGGAAGACTGAATCTGCAATAGCCAACCAGCTTGGAGTGAAGAAATCAACTGTGGGAGCAATAATTAGAAAATGGAAGACATACAAGACCACTGATAATCTCCCTCGATCTGGTGCTCCACGCAAAATCCCACCCCGTGGGGTCAGAATGATCACAAGAACGGTGAGCAAAAATCCCAGAACCACGCGGGGGGGCCTAGTGAATGAACTGCAGAGAGCTGGGACCAATGTAACAAGGCCTACCATAAGTAACACACTACGCCACCATGGACTCAGATCCTGCAGTGCCAGACGTGTCCCACTGCTTAAGCCTGTACATGTCCGGGCCCGTCTGAAGTTTGCTAGAGAGCATTTGGATGATCCAGAGGAGTTTTGGGAGAATGTCCTATGGTCTGATGAAACCAAACTGGAACTGTTTGGTAGAAACACAACTTGTCGTGTTTGGAGGAAAAAGAATACTGAGTTGCATCCATCAAACACCATACCTACTGTAAAGCATGGTGGTGGAAACATCATGCTTTGGGGCTGTTTCTCTGCAAAGGGGCCAGGACGACTGATCCGGGTACATGAAAGAATGAATGGGGCCATGTATCGTGAGATTTTGAGTGCAAACCTCCTTCCATCAGCAAGGGCATTGAAGATGAAACGTGGCTGGGTCTTTCAACATGACAATGATCCAAAGCACACCGCCAGGGCAACGAAGGAGTGGCTTCGTAAGAAGCATTTCAAGGTCCTGGAGTGGCCTAGCCAGTCTCCAGATCTCAACCCTATAGAAAACCTTTGGAGGGAGTTGAAAGTCCGTGTTGCCAAGCGAAAAGCCAAAAACATCACTGCTCTAGAGGAGATCTGCATGGAGGAATGGGCCAACATACCAACAACAGTGTGTGGCAACCTTGTGAAGACTTACAGAAAACGTTTGACCTCTGTCATTGCCAACAAAGGATATATCACAAAGTATTGAGATGAAATTTTGTTTCTGACCAAATACTTATTTTCCACCATAATATGTAAATAAAATGAAAAAAAAAACAGACAATGTGATTTTCTGGATTTTTTTTTTCTCAGTTTGTCTCCCATAGTTGAGGTCTACCTATGATGTAAATTACAGACGCCTCTCATCTTTTTAAGTGGTGGAACTTGCACTATTGCTGACTGACTAAATACTTTTTTTCCCCACTGTATATGTAGAGGTTCGTCTGTTTCCCTACCCATAAATGATCACTGACGGAATACAGGTTTATCTTTATGGATAGATCCATAGATGGGAAGATTTGGAGCTTGTGGATCTTCCTTTGCAACAGTGTTTCTCATTTCCAGTCCCACCAAGAGGTCCCGTTTTCAGGCTATCCTTAGTATTGCGCATGTGATAATTTCATCACCTGCTCAAGCATTCATTTTATCACCTGTGCAATACTAAGCCTGTTGGTGGCTCTTGAGGCCTGGAGTTGAGACGCATTGCCTTACAACCTCTTATTAGTGTATGGGTCTGTGCACACATTGCAAGTTTTTTTTTTTCTGCCCAGATGTCACAAAACCTCAAAGATTAACTAGTACCTGCAAAGTGAATGAGGATCCTGAAGTCTCATGCACACGTTGCTTATTTCATTCCTCTCCCATGGTGGTGAATCGGTCGTGTCGGCCATGTGTCTTACTGGAGACCCTCTATAAGACTTCATTGCCCACTGCCATAGTGTGCCGTGTGCATTGTGAGAAGCTCAGCATTTGGTGAAAGCCTTACCCTTCGGAGAGAGGTGTTTAATATTCTGGCACATGGACCGCCATTGCGATATCGCCCAAATGTTTTCGGCAGCTCTTTTGCCTAGATGTGTGTGTCATGTCTTGTTGCTTAGCAGGCGTGTGACTCACTGGTAGCCTTTATCTGTTTGTGCTTCCAGAATTGGAGATGAGACTAATTAAATCCTGAGCTGGTTTCTGTGCCTTGTTTTCCTGTCTCTATTAATGTGTTACTTTGTAAATATGACTGTGGAACTAACATATATATATTTTTTTGTTCTTTAACCCTTTCTTGCAATATTCAACCACTGTGTCCTTTTCCTCTCACTACATGATCCCACCCTTTCTGTCCTGTTCTCTGCATGCTGCTCTGCTGGTTCCAAGACCCTCCAGCCCTCTCCACAACCGGTCCAGTACTCCGCCAGCTCCTGCCCCCAGGTCCTTCTGCCAGTTTCAGCTCCCCAGCAGTACAATCTGGTATATTCACTTCTCCATTCCCTCCTCTTATTAATTGAATTAATTGTATGAGTGGCTCATGTACAGCTAGTTTTGTCTTTCCAAAAGGAATATTTGAGTGTGGATGAATAATTTGTTCTGGCTGAAAAATTACATTTGTCATAGTCTCCATCTTATGAGTGGCTCTCTAGCAAACCCGATGATAAATCGATCTGTTTTTTATTAGCAGCACTTTTCGTTGCCTTTTTTCTTTCTTAGGCTGGTTTCACACTAGCGTTTTTTGCGCTGCGTTTTTGCGCATACATGCGCATGCGTCCTTTTCCCCTATCTTTAACATGGGTGCGCATGGTCTAGCGTTTGCACGCGTTTTACGTGCGCATGCGTTTTTTGTAGTGTGCGCCCAAGCGCGCCGGACGCTACCTGTTGCATTTTTGGTCCGTCCGACCTGTCTCAAAAAAACGCATGCGCACGGAATGCGCAAAAAAACACATTACAGTCTATGGGAACACAGATGTGCGCATGGACATGTGCACGTCTGCGTTTAAAAACACATGCGTTTTAAGAGTAAAAATGGTTAAAACGCATGCGCAAAAAAAGCAGCAAACGCATACAAAACGCATGATGCGTTTTTTGTATGCGTTTGCACTGCGCAGAAAAACGCTAGTGTGAAACTAGCCTTACTGTGTTTAAACATCCACAAGGGTTTGTCACCCAGACTTGGATTCTTATTCAGCAAATGTGATAGATGTGAGAAAAATGTGAACTATTGCAATAACTAAGCACTTATCATTTACGATTTTAGGAAACCTTTTCAGGAAGCTAAAAAAATTCCAGACCTTTAAAAGTTCGAACAAAGAAAACAAATGTAAATCACACATAAGGTGTTGGTGTATGGAGCGGGTTCAGGAGCTGAGCCTGCACCATACCCAGCAGATAGCCAACATCTGCCCACAACAGCAGTTCCCAAAGGTGACTAAAGAAAACTTTTTTTAAACTTTTTAAAATAAATTTAAAACCCTCCTTTCACTCATTAAAATAAGCATATTTTGTATCACCGCTTCTGTAAAAACGTGATCTATCAAAATATAACATTCCTGCAAGATGAACACCTGGAAACAAATTATTGCGTTTTTTCAGTCGCCACACCTTCCTTAAAATTTAAAAAAAAAAAAAAAAAAAAAAAAAAAATCCAATAATAGTTCAGTAAATTACTTGTTCTCCAGATCAGTATCTTAAAGTCTGCTCACCATACAAAAATCAAGCACTCACACAGCTCAGTCAATGGACAAATACAAAAAAAAGTTATCGGTCTATTACGAATATTTAGGGGATTTTTCCATCATGATCTTAAACGGGTGTAATTGCAAAGTGCTCGTAAAAAATAAACAACTTTGTGATATGCTTTCTTTTAAAAGTCCTGTGTGCTCATGAAAGCAGGGATTTTTATTTACTGAGTGTTGCATCCAGCCATCGTCAGTGCGACAGTGACCATGGTCTGATCTGTCATCTGGCAGAATCTGAGCGCTCACTGCTCAGGCCAGCTTTGCGAAAGTGACCATGGTCTGATCTGTCATCTGGCAAAATCTGAGCGCTCACTGCTCAGGCCAGCGGTGCGACAGTGACCATGGTCTGATCTGTCATCTGGCAGAATCTGAGCGCTCACTGCTCAGGCCAGCAGTGCGACAGTGACCATGGTCTGATCTGTCATCTGGCAGAATCTGAGCGCTCACTGCTCAGGCCAGCTTTGCGAAAGTGACCATGGTCTGATCTGTCATCTGGCAAAATCTGAGCGCTCACTGCTCAGGCCAGCGGTGCGACAGTGACCATGGTCTGATCTGTCATCTGGCAGAATCTGAGCGCTCACTGCTCAGGCCAGCAGTGCGACAGTGACCATGGTCTGATCTGTCATCTGGCAGAATCTGAGCGCTCACTGCTCAGGCCAGCGGTGCGACAGTGACCATGGTCTGATCTGTCATCTGGCAGAATCTGAGCGCTCACTGCCTCACTGCTCAGGCCAGCGGTGCGACAGTGACCATGGTCTGATCTGTCATCTGGCAGAATCTGAATGCGCACTTCTCAGGCCAGCGGTGCGACAGTGACCATGGTCTGATCTGTCATCTGGCAGAATCTGAGCGCTCACTGCTCAGGCCAGCAGTGCGACAGTGACCATGGTCTGATCTGTCATCTGTCAGAATCTGAGCGTTCACTGCTCAGGCCAGCGGTGCGACAGTGACCATGGTCTGATCTGCCATCTGGCAGAATCTGAGCACGCACTGCTCAGGCCATCGGTGCGACAGTGACCATGGTCTGATCTGTCATCATGCGGGAGCACACAGCCCCACCAGAAAGCGGGTGCACTCCTAAAGAATGAAGAAAAGACAACCCTTTTAAAGCCGACCTGTTACTATAGGGAAATATGACTAGCTGGCCAGGAGTTCCATCAGACATCGCCTTGCCCTGCTGCAGTTGATTAGCAGGTCTCTGCTGTGTGTATACATAAAGAGAAGGCAGTCAAATACCTGGGGTGGGGTAGGTAGACGCTAGCCTGGAGCCTTATCGGACTAGTCCAGTCTCTCCCTATAGTTCCCAGCTGGATTTTCCAACTCTTGTCTCTGAAACGCTGTTGCGTGTGTGAGTATAACACACCTGGCTGCATTCGTGCAGCCAGGCCTCTGATTCATGCTGCATGTTGATTGGGCAGCATGACTCTACTGACAGGTTCACTTTTAAGGCTGTGTACCCACGTTGCGGATTGTATTCGTTTTTGCCGCAAAAACACATACAGAACGCACCCCATGCATTCCTATGGGATTCCGCATTGCTGTGCTAATGCTGCGTTTTTTTCCGCAGCGGAATCGCATAGCGGAAAAGAACGCAGCATGCTCATTATTTTTGCGGCGAATCCACACCCATAGGAATGCATTGATCCGCTTACTTTCCGCATGTGGCTATGCCCACCATGCGCAAAGTGAGCGGATCATGTGCGGATGGTACCCACGGTCTGGAGGAGAGGAGACTCCTCCAGGCCCAGGGGACCATATCCCTGTTAAAAAATCGGGTTATACTCCCCTTCCGGCGTCCCGCGCAGCCTTACCGATGCTCCCGCCAACTCCCGTTCCCAGTAATGCCTTGCGGCAAGGACCTGTGATGATGTAGTGGTCTCACGAGACCGCTACGTCATCAAAGGTCTTAGTCGCAAGGCATTACTGGGAACGGGAGCATCAATGAGGCCTGGGGATGCTGCGCGGGACACCGGAAGGTGAGAATACCACGATTTTTTTTTTTACACTTTTAAATTATTTTTAACATTCTATCTTTTACTACTGAGGCTGCATAGGCAGCCTCAATAGTAAAAAGTTGGTCACACTAGTGAAACACTATTTTTGACGAGTGTAACCAACCTGACAATCACATTCCAAGCGATGCTTCAAATCGCTTGGAATGCGCTTGAATTCCGCACACGTTTTTCCCGTGGCGGGCGTTGCCGAAATCTCTGCAACTTGGGTACATAGCCTGAATCTTGAATTTCCAAATGACAGACCATTGCTTTTCATCTCCTCTGCATGCAGTTCTTCTGACATGATAGCTGATCTTGAGACATGTAAAAAAAAAAAAAAATCCATAGGAGCAGGAAAAAAGTTTATTAAAAAAAAAAAAACTGCTTAGGTCAACGGAAGTACGCAGTCTCGAATAATTAAAATTGGAGAGTCACACTACTAAAATGCACAGCGAGCCCCCACCTTTTATGCTGACTTGTGCTTCTTGGGCTCCATTGCCAGTTATCATTGACCACCGCAGTGCACAACATCCAAACCTTAGTCCCGTGTGTTTCTTCCAGTGTGTGAGTTATACAATGCTGTTGATAGATGGGACACACTGTCTTAGCCTTACAGACGATCTTACTGTTTTTTGTCCCTCCTCCTCCCCTTCCATCAGGCTGATGATTTAAATAGTCACTTTGGACAGATGACTTTGAGTCGCCAGGGCTCCTCTGAGGCACCTGATCCCTCCACTGCCATCTATCCGTCTCCACTGATCTCCCAGCATCCGCAGCAGGCTGGATTCATCATGACAACTGGGGGACAAGCCATTCCCACTACAGGCTACCCTTCCTCAGGGCACCCGTCTCCCACACAGCAGGTCATCCCAACACAGGGATTCATGCAGCCTCCACAGCAAGTATGTATGACTTAAATGCTGGAATTTGTATTGCTTGGTCATAGACATTCATTTATTATATTCTTTCTTTCTTGAATATCCTCAGTAGGGTCTGACCCCTACAGGCGAATGTGTACTGCTTCAGCTCTCTTACCCAGACTAGTTTCTCATTTTTCCCTTGATTTGGCACTGCAGACCAAGTCTTGTCCTTGCTATAATGATTTTTAAGGTTAGAGTAAATGTCTACTCTTACCATTATAGTTTTTTTTTGTTTTTTTTTTTGCGTTTCTGGTTTCCTGTTCTGAGCAGATTCCTCATGCATCAGTGGTGGGGGCTCTAGTTTCTGATGCAGGATCCAAACTCCCTGGTTTAGCTGTAGATTTAAAATATGCTAACTAGTGATATACATTGAAATCCTTGCTAGCACAGTAAGCACCCCCTTTTCGCCGCTGCAGATTTCTTTTAGATCCATGCCTATTCAGGGGATTTTTGAACCCAGATTCGCCTCTTAGGGTATGTGCCCACAATCATTTGGACTCTGCTTACTTGTGCTCACCCGTGGAGATGGACATGCAGCGAGTCTCTCCAGTATGTCAATATCTCTTGCGGAGTGAGAGTCTCTGCAAACAAGTAAAATTTCATCCGTACAACATATTGGACACAGTGAATCTGCACAGTTCAGTGATCACATGCGGATTCACCTGCGTTCAATAGATAACAGCACTTTGGACGCAGGGAACATGCTCTGAACCCAAAGCGCTGCCAGTTCTAGATTGTGGGCACATAGCCTTGAACTTAAATGTTGTCAAGCGTGATTTGCAAAAGCGTGCAGGTAATTCTGTAACCTCAGCAAATCTTTTTTTTCTTTTTAATTTTACCCACAGAAAAAAAGGCATGCGTTGCCAGTAATACTGCACTTGTACTGCATCTTTGTTCCCTAGTGTTAAAGGGAACCTGTCACCCCCCCCAGGCAGTTTTAAGTAAAAGAGCCACCTTGTGTAGCACTAATGCTGCATTCTGTCAAGGTGGCTCTTTTATTTGGCGTCCCTTCCACCGCAGAAATAAGCGTTTTTAAAATTTGTCTGACATACCAGAAGTTTGACCAGGGGGGGGCAGGTCTTTCCCCCTCGGACACAGACGCCTCACATCCATTAGTCATGTCCTCCTTTTTAATTTGGCGCCACCTCCTCAGCATTCGTTTCAATTCCTTGGGCCTGCGCTGTAATATCTTTTCTTGGGCATGCACAATTAGCGCTGCCCGCCCTCTGACATCACATGATGTCTGAGCTATCGCGCCTGCGTGGACATGCGGCCAGAGATCCCTCCCCTCAGTCTCTTCTGATTTATTCACACTGCGGGGCTGGGAATCTTGGGCATGCGCAGTAGTTCTCTGCGGCTCTCCCTCAAATCCCTCCACCTCTTTCCTACTGTGCAGCATCATAGGAGGAATCGCCAATTAGGGATGAGCTGACGATTCCTCCTATGGCGCTGCACAATAGGAAAGAGGCGGAGGGATTTGAGGGAGAGCCGCAGAGAACTACTGCTCATGCCCAAGATTCCCAGCCCAGCAGTGTGAATAAATCAGAAGACACTGCGGGGCGGGATCTCTGGCCGCACGTCCACTCGTCCACTCAGACGCGATAGCTCAGACATCATGTGATGTCAGAGGACGGGCAGCGCTAATTGCGCATGCCCAAGAAAAGATATTACGGCGCAGGCCCAAGGAATTGAAATGAACGCTGTGGAGGTGGCGCCAAATTCAAAAGGAGGACATGACTAATGGATGTGAGGCGTCTCTGTCCAAGGGGGTAAGACCTGCCCCCCCGGTCAAACTTCTGGTATGTCAGACAAATTTTAAAAACGCTTATTTCTGCGGTGGAAGGGACGCCAAATAAAAGAGCCACCTTGACAGAATGCAGCATTAGTGCTGCACAAGGTGGCTTTTTTACTTAAAAACGCCTGGGGAAGGTGACAGGTTCCCTTTAAAGGGTAGATCAGTGGGGATCTGATCTTGGAGACTTCCGTTTTTACCACTTGAATAGAGGTGTTCCAGCATGTGCACTGACACGTCATTTATTCCCCATGAAACTGCCAGAGATAGCAGAGCGCTGAACAAAACTTTTGTCCCTTTTCTGGCAATCAGTTGGGTGTTCAAACTTCCCACTGATCTAGTACAGGAAAGATATATAGCTTTGCACCGTGTTAACCAGTAGATAGAAGAATATTTAGAATTGAGAGTCCTCAGTGGTTGATACCTTTTAATGGCTAAAGGGGCTTTTACACATAGCGATATCGCTAACGCGTCACCGATTTTGTAACGCAGCAGCGATATCGCTATGTGTGATACTTACCTCCGACCGGCTCCCCGCTGTCGCTAATTGCGCGAGATCGTGCAGCTCCATTTCTCGTCGGGCGCTTCCTGCTGGGCTTCCTGCTGACTCCGACGAGCGACGCGTGGACGCGGGCGGGAGGATGTTAGGATCGCCGCATCTGAAAGGTAAGTAATGACCGCTGCTGCGTCGCTACATCGCTGTGAGATCTGCCTGGGTGGCAGCTCACTAGCGACCATTTAGCGATGTACCAGCGATCCTCCCCGGGTCGTGTCGTTGTCGGGATCGCTGATGCATCGCTAAATGTAAAGGGGACTTTACTGAAAAGATGGTAACAAATTGCAAGCTTTCGAGACTACTCACGTCTCTTCATCAGGCTAGACTAAAGGCCCTGTCACACTAAGCGATATCGCTAGCAATATCGCTATAACGTCACTGGTTTTGTGACACAGCAGCGATATCGCTATGTGTGATACTGATACTTGCCTCCGACCGGCTCCCCCGCTGGTTATCGCTGATCGCGCGAGAACGTCCTGGGCCGTTTCTAGTCGTCAGCTTCCAGCTGGGCTTCCTTCTGTGGAGACGAGCGACGCGTGGACGCGGGCGGGAGGATGTCTTCATCGCCTCGTCTGACAGGTAAGTAGCGACCGCTGCCATGTCGCCGGTGAGATCTGCCTGTTTGGCAGCTCACTAGCGACCATTTAGCGATGCACCAGCGATCCTGACCGCGTCATATCGTTGTCGGGATCGCTGGTGCATCGCTAAGTGTGACGGTACCTCTATACAACATCTGAAGAATCACATATTTAAATATACACAAGACAGCACAGAAATAACGCAATAGATAAGACAAGTGATGTGAAGCAGAATTTTTATTATGGGAGAGAGTTAAACGTAAATATTGGAGCAGTTCATAGACAAGGAGCCTGAAAGTTTTATTGCCCTCTGATGGGGTCTAGTTCTGTTGTGATGACCCCAGAAGGTCTGAAGAGCAAACTCCTTAATTGATGTAAAGAGACATAAATCCATGCGACACATTCATTCCTGCACTAAATGTGTCGAAAGTTTTCATAAATTTGTACTCTGAGATTCTTCTCTCTCTCTGAGACTTGAAGCTACCTTTTAATACAAGTAATTGAACGTCCATCATGTTATGACCAGGGATACAAAAATGTTTTGCCACCGGTAGATCCATTCTTTGGATAGAGACAAACACCTTGGTCGCCTCAGAAAGACCTTTTTGAATCTGGGCTACCATCCAAGAACAATTGAAAACCAAATTACAAGAGCCACCAGAATATCAAGGAATCACCTGCTACATTACAAACCTAAAGATGAAAATAACCAGGTGCCTCTAGTAGTCACCTAAAATCCAAATCTGGAAGTGCTAAGGGGAGCTGCACGGAAATTACAACCTTTACTGCAAAAAGATGCCAGATTACAATCCATATTTCCAGACCCCCCACTACTGTGCTTTAGGCAGCCCCCAAATTTAAGAAGCATCATTGTCAGAAGCTCCCTGTCCTCTCCAACAGCTGCAGGAACCTTTCCTTGCAACCAGAAAAAAATGTGAAACCTGTCCATTTATAATGACCACGGACAAGATAAAGATCCCCAATTCGCATCAGGACTACAAGATCCCAGGAACTTTCAGCTGCATCACATCTAATGTGGTGTACTTAATTATTTGTACTAAATGTCCAACTGGGGGTCTGTATGTGGGGGAGACAGGGCAAAAACTGAGAACAAGGATGAATTCTCATCGTCACACTATAAGAGAAAAAAGAATGGATCTACCGGTGTCAAAACATTTTTGTATCCCTGGTCATAACATGGACATTCAATTACTTGTATTAAAAGGTAACTTCAAGTCTCAGAGAGAGAGAAGAATCTCGGAGTACAAATTTATGAAAACTTTCAACACATTGAGTGCAGGAATGAATGTGTTGCATGGATTTATGTATTTTTACATAAATTAAGGAGTTTGCTCTTCAGACCTTCTGGGGTGATCACATCAGAACTAGACCCCATCAGAGGGCAATAAAACTTTCAGGCTCCTTATCTATGAACTGCTCCAATATTTATGTTTCACCCTCTCCCATAAAGACAGTTCTGCTTCACATCACTTGTCTTATCTGTTGCATTATTTCTGTGCTGTCTTGTGTATAAATGTGATTCTTCAGATTTTGTATTAGTCAATGCCTGATGAAGAGACCTGAGTAGTCTCGAAAGCTTGCAATTTGTTACCATCTTTTCAGTTAGCCATTAAAAAGTATCAACCACTGAGGACTCACTGATCTAGTAATCATCCCTTGTCTTGTGGATCAGTCAGAACTTAATTGAGTAACCCTTTAAGTTAAATCTACTCCATTCATCAAGTGCCAGGCTCAAAGTTCTGTTCAGATTAATCTCATAATACATTTCTAGTGATCTGGGCTAGTACAGAGCAACCTTCACATGTCAAAAGCTGCCCTTTCTCTTAAAGATTTAAAAATAAAAAAAAAATGGCAGCTGCAGACAGATGAGTTTACTGAAGAACATAAATTATGAAACAGATTGCAGATAGTGCGAAATCTGGTCCTTATAGGTGCCGTAGGGGCATTCTTCGACATTTTTTTTCTATTTTTACTCTGACTTTCTACTGTTTTAAACTATAAGGGCAGCCACAAACGGGTGACAGGTACTCTTTACATTCTGTCTCTTCATGGTTGCAGAAAGTCTGTTATCTTTTCACTTGCTCTATGGAAAAGGTTTGGTGCTCAACGTATTCTAAATATATTGGCACAAATAAATGGTCTTCAGTGGCATACATTAACTTGGAGAACCCATCATCATTAGAGAAAGAAACTGCTGTCCTTAAAAGTTGTGCTCCCTGTTGTCGCTATATTGGCAGATACCACTGTGTGGAAGGGAGCCCGGGCAGCTTGTAAACACATTGGAAGCTTTGCTCTTTAGTTTTAGATAATATCCTATGTACTATAATCCAAGGGGTATAGTTTCTCCTTGCGGAGAGTGACATGTCTCTCTCTGCAAGGAGAAACGATACCCCTTGGATCCCGGTCAGACACCTCTCACGCAGCCAAACTACATCTAACACTTTGCACTGATGAGGGTCAATACACCGAAACACAGTCTGCAAATAGAGATAATGGTTTTTGCTTTTATCCTAAGTCACGTGACAAGGCTCGTTAAAGGGTTCACATCACTAGGATTGCTACTTCCTATAGGTGGCAATAGAATTTTAGTCCTCTTCTCTGAAGAGTCAATTTACCTATGTACTATGAAACTTCAAAAGGAGGAGATTAGAGGAAGCAGCCATAGAAGTAAATCTCGTCAGTCTTCTCTTCATTGGAGCTGAAGGCTGTGCATGTTTGTAGTGAGAGTCAGATTAACACTTGACAAGAAACAATTTCGTTTTCTAGAGGAGTAAACATTGAGAAGCAGCCATGTCCTCTTCTAGATGATAACTCTTTATAATCAGCTATTCTAGTAGATTAAACCTTGATAATCAGCTGTGTCCCCCTTTAGTAGTAAACAGGGGCATCCTGTAATGGCTGATGAATAGCAGTACTCTATCCTTAGTAAAGTACAAGCTCCTGCAGGAGGTGAGGTAATTATTTTTCTGATTGGTGTTTAATTCATTCACTGCTTATTGGGATACAGTATGAATTCCCTAAAATTGGACTTGAAAGTAAAAACCTGCGTCCCTGTAATACTGAGGGGAATCTTCTGAGAGATCTGATTTTACCAATTACATGAATTTGATAAAAGATAAATCATTTCATCTAATGTCCCTTTTTCTTTTCTTATAATTGATAGGTACATGATAGGTTCACATTTCTGCACACAATTATTGCTCTTTAAGAACACCCAAGCATTTTCTTTCTTGGATAAGCCGAGCGTTATGCTGGGCATAGTATACATAAGAACTACTATAGCTTTCCTTTTTCGTCTTATCATTGATATTCACTTATTTTTGTATTCCAGATTCAGGTCTCATATTATCCTACTGGGCAGTACCCAAACTCTAGCCAGCAATACAGACCTCTCTCACACCCAGCAGCCTACAGTTCACAGCGCAATCAGCAGGTCACCCAGCCGACTCAACAACCTGGTACGACACCTTCAAAATGCGAAGTGTGTTAGCTTTATGTATTCATCTAATTTCCTTTTTATGTGCAATGTGTGGTCTCATTTCCTGCTGTTGTGATGTGGTTTCTTAACCGGGCTGTCTCAAGTAATAGGTAAAATTTGTAAAGTGCTTGTAAAATCAAGCAGGATTGCAATTTACCTCCTATTAAATGTTCTTTCTATTGTGAAGAACTATGTAATTTTTAATATTAGAATGTATAACTTGTTGCCAGAGTACGGCCACCAATACAGTCCGAGTGGCCAGTTTCTTAGGTAAGAAATACGTCGCTTTTAGGCTCTTTGCTTTAGCGTGTGCTTGCCGCACTCTGAAGCTGTCTTGATCTATCTAGTTTCCATCCCACTATGCTTCTTCCTTGTTGCAGTGGCAAAGTTGTCTCTATAAACCACGTGGGAGAGCATTTAGTGAAAACTGCTACACATCGATGCTGCTGGTTCGAACTGTCAGTCTTCCTGAGTGCACCACCCCCTGCAAAGCAAGAAGCTGCTGTGCTCCCGAAAAGGGAACATTAGAACAACCCTTTAAATTCTTAAAATTTCTACTCTGCATCCAGTGGTAAAAATGCAGTGTTGTTTCCACCTGTTTGAGCATCTTGCATCTGTATAAAGCGGAACAATTTTTCTCTTGTCATCCGTTTTGCCCTCATGTTACTTGTTTTATTTTTTTATTTTTCATCCGTTTTTAAAAATTTATGCAGTTAAAACTTCTGAATTATTTATTTTTTTTATCCATTACTCTTGACAAATGGATCAGTGAAACACGGATGGAACTCTGAAGTAAACAGGATGTATTCATTTTTCATCCGTGGCTCATGGATTCTCATAGACATTGAAGGGAATCTTCTGTCACCCAATTTTAGCCCTATTTGCTGCCGGCGCCGCCATCAGGGGCTTATCTACAGCATTCTGTAATGATGTGGATAAGCCCCCTGATGTAACCTGAAAGATAAGAAAAACAAGTTAGATTATACTCACCGGGGGGCGGTGGGTGTCGTGGTCCGGGTCCTCCCATCTTCTAGTGATGATGTCCTCCTCCTTGCTTCTCCCTCGGCTTTTGCACAGGCGTACTTTATCTGCCCTGTTGAGGGCAGAGTAAAGTACTGTAGTGCGCAGGCACCGGGAAAGGTCAGAGCGGTCCGGCACCTGTGCACTGCAGTACTTTACTCTGCCCTCAATAGGGCAGATAAAGTACGCCTGCGCCGGAGCCACGGCAGAAGTAAGGACAGCATCGTATGAAGATGAGAGGCGCCGGACCTGACCGTGACACCCCTCGGACTGGGCCGGGTCCACGGGTGAGTATAATCTAACTTGTTTTTCTTATCTTTCAGGTTACATCGGGGGCTTATCTACAGCATTACAGAATGCTGTAGATAAGCCCCCGATGTCTATCTCGGCAGCTGATGGGGCTAAAATGAGGTGACAGATTCCCTTTAATGACCAAGTTTGAGTATACAAATAATCTCAGAGTGTGACAGATTAGACACATTGATGTTTATGGATCAATGAAATTGTGGGTCGGTGTGTTGTCCGAGAAAGAAACTGATAGCACAAACGTGTATGAATGTAGCCCTAGTATTGATTTCTCTTGTGTCATAGGTATGCAGCCCATAATTTCTAACCAGCCACCAAGTTACCAAGGTATGATGGGTGTCCAGCCATCACAAAGTCCTGCCATCCTTAACAGCCAAAGAGGCAATGTAGGAAATCAGATGCAGAGCATGATGGTGCAGTACACTCCGTTACCTTCATATCAAGTAAGTGTGCTCATGGCCAGATCTCCAGTTTTCTGCTTTTTGTCTTTTTTTTTCTTTTTAAATTTAACTCCTATTGCTTGGTTTTCCATTGAAGCACCTTCATTATAAAATCTTTGGGAATAATAATGAGTTTAAACTTGAAGGGAAAGAGTTAAAAATGTGTGTACTATTAAACATTTCCAAATTAATAGATCTAAATTATTTGAAGTTATATTAGAGGTTTTATTCTCAATTCTTATTGTACAGCAGGTGAAATAAGTATTGACGACGTCACCAATTTTCTAAGTAAATCTATTACTAAAGGTGCTATTGATGTGAAATTCTCACCAGATCTCTGTAACAACTCATCCCACCAACAGGGGCAAATAAATCAAACCATAGATTTCAATAAATTGTGTAATAATGAGAAATGACTTGGGGAGGGGGGGGAGCATTTAACACATGAAGAAAAATAGGTGCAAAAAGCCATGTAAAGTCACGACACTATCTGAAATCTATCAGTAATTAGAAAGCAATCCTGCCACTTAGTGAAAATATCATCTGGTTCAACTGATGGCCTCTAAAAATGTATCTCTTTACCAAGATGTCAGACAAGAAACCTCTTGTGATGAGTGAAACCATTGAGTTGTTTCAAGACTTTGCAACCTTATTGTTTCAAATAAGTATTGTTTACAGAATCACTTCTAAACTACTGAAAATTCCATTAAGCACTGTTGAGGCCATAATTTGCAAGTGAAAAGAACATCATTTCACCATAAACCGTCCACAACCCGGTGCTCCCCACAAGATCTCAGCATTATCTGAAAAGTTGTCCAAGACCCAATGACTACCTGTGGAGAGCTACAGAAAGACCAGTAATCAGCACATAGAATTGTTTAAAGGGAACCTGTCAGCAGGATTTGGCAGTAACCTACAGACAGTGTCAGGTTGGCGCCGTTATACTGAATAAAATGATACCTTGGTTGATGAAGTCTGTCTTGTGGTGGTTCTTCAATCTTTATTTTCAGTTTTGTGTTAATGAGATTGTCGTGTCCTGAGGTATGTGTGCTCTGTCTGATCAGATATTCATAATGCAGACTGCTGACAGGTCACTGATCCCTCACTGAGCTGCCCCCTAGTTTGCATAATAAATACCATCACATACTGAATAAAAATAAAAAACACTTCTGCAGGCAGGTGCAGCATAATCTGATGGTTAATGTGCAGAAAAAAGTCTTTCTCCAAGATGGCGCCGCCTGCGCAGTATCAGGTCTTGGAGATTGACGACGGCTAAGATTGCGCATTCGCGGACGGCGCCATCTTGGCGGAGGACTTTTTTATCTTCCGCAAGATGGCACCGCCTGCGCAACAGCAGTTATCGAATCTCTATACAAATCGATAGCTGCTACTGCGTGGGGTGCCTTTTTCAAAATTACTTTTTTTTTTTTTTCCCTCACTCAAGTAAATTTGCAAAAGGGATTAAGTGCACAATAAGGCCGGGGTCAGACTTGCCAGTACAATGCGAGGAACTCGTGCATCAATACCCGGCACTGCTGCCAGCACTCGGGACCAGAGTGTGCGGCTGCACGTATTTCTATGCAGCCGCACACTCCAGTCCCGATTGCCGGCGGCAGTGCCGGGTATTGATGCGAGTTTCTCGCATTGTATTCACAAGTCTGACCCCAGCCTAACGATGCGTCTATGCTGCAGCGTAGGTGCTATGGCTGGCACCTGCCTGCATAAGTGTTTTTTTTTTAATTCAGTATGTGATGGTGTTCATTATGCAAACTAGGGGGCAGGTTAGTGATGTATCAGTGACCTGTTAGCAGTCTGCATTATGAATACCTAATCAGAGTACCACATATATGAACCCCGCCTTAGGACTCAAGCATATCGTTAAAGGGAATCTGTCACCCATATTTAGTGATATCATGTAAAGATATCACCCAATTGTGCGTCCCATAAGGATTGTATAAGGATTTTTTATTCCCCCTGACCCCGCACCTTTGAGGCATAAATACCTTTTTTTATCTTGTTGGGGATGTATGCAAATCGCCTCGGTCCGATGGGCGTGGCTTTGTCGCCTTCTCCCCCCCTCGGCTTGCTGCACGTAATCTTCATCTGTGAATATCACAGATAGCGTTGGTTTCCGCGCTTGTGCATTGTAAAGGCCTCCGGTACCTGCGCAGTATGCTTTTCCCAACTGTAGGCGTAGCATATAATCACTACTGCGCATGTGCTGGTATTTTCCAGCGCGGTCTATGCCCCGGAAGTGTGTCCTGCATGTGAAGACTTCCGGGGCATAGACCGCGCTGGAAAAGATGGATTTTTGGTTCTTACCGTTAAATCTCTTTCTTGGAGCCTTCATTGGGGGACACAGATTACCATGGGTGTATGCTGCTGCTAGGAGGCTGACACTAAGCAAAAACAAGAAAATTGGCTCCTCCCCGGCAGTATACACCCACCGACAGATACCAAGTACCTCAGTTGGTGAAAAAGCAGTAGGAGAAGCCACATAACTATAACCATATGTACCAACCCAACACGGTACAACTTAAAACAGGGAGGGTGCTGTGTCCCCCAATGAAGGCTCCAAGAAAGAGATTTTACGGTAAGAACCAAAAATCCATCTTTATCGCCTTATTGGGGGACACAGATTATCATGGGACGTTCCAAAGCAGTCCCAAGGGCCGGAACAGCAATAAGGAACGAAAGAACAGGAAGGGCTTAGGTCGGCCGGTGCGCCACCGCCGCCTGCAGGACCTTCCTTCCAACGACTGCATCAGACGAGGCCTGGGAAAGAACCCTGTAGAACCTCGCAAACGTGTGCAAAGATGACCAGGTCGCGGCCCTGCAAATTTGCAAGGCCGAAGCCTGGTGTCAAACGGCCCACGAAGCTGCCACAGCCCGGGTGGAGTGAGCCCTCACTCCCGGAGGGGGCCGTTTTTCCTGAAGTCGGTACGCTTCCAGAATGGTAGAACGAATCCAGCGAGCGATCGTGGATTTGGATGCCGCAAGCCCTTTCCAGCGACCTTCAGAGTTGATCAGAAAGGAATTGGACTGGCAAAGTGAAGCAGCCCTAGCGAGATAGACCCGCAAGGCTCGAACTACATCTAGTTTGTGGAGAGACTTCTCGAGAGGGTGAGAAGGAGCGGGACAAAAAGATGGGAGGACGATATCCTCATTAATGTGGAAAGAGGATACCACCTTTGGAAGAAAAGAAGGAACGGGCCGGAGGACGACCTTATCCTGGTGGAGAACCAGATAAGGGGAACGACATGACAAGGCCGCCAACTCAGAAACTCTTCTGATGGATGTAATGGTAATCAAGAAAGGTACCTTCCATGAGAAAGGATAACGGAATGTCCTGGATAGGCTCGAATGGCGCCTTTTGAAGAGCGCTAAGAACGAGATTGAGATCCCACGGTTCTATCGGCGAATGATGAGGAGGAGCCACGTGGGCGACCCCTTGGAGAAAGGTTTTAACCTGCGACAAGGAAGCGAGCTCTGTTTGGAAGAGGATAGAGTGGAGACCTGGCCCTTGAGCGTACTGAGGGACAGACCCGCCTCCAAACCAGACTGGAGGAACCCAAGTATGGATGGAATAGAAAAGGACATCGGAAAGACATTTTTACCGTCGCACCAACGGAAAAAAGCCTTTCAGTACCTATGGTAAATGCGGGAAGAGGCCGGTTTTCTGGCCCTGATCATAGTCTGGATCACCTGGTTGGACAAACCTGATTCTCTCAGATTTGCGGCCTCAATGGCCATGCCGTTAAACTCAAAGACTGAGAATTCTCGTGGTAAAGGAGGCCTTGCGAGAGAAGATCCGGACGGTCTGGAAGCCTCCAGGGAACGTCCGCGAGCATGTTTACCAGTTCCGCTTACCAAAGCCGTCTCGGCCAGTCTGGCGTCACTAGAATCACTGGCACGCCTTCCGATTTAATCTTTTTGACCACTCGAGGGATCAAGGCAAGAGGCGGAAACAGATAAGGAAGATGGGACCACGGAATAACTAGGGCGTCGCAATCGACTGCTAGAGGGTCCCTGGACCTGGCTACGAAGCACGGAACTTTGTGGTTCATCCGAGATGCCATGAGATCGACATCCGGCGAGCACCAGCGCTGGCATATCTGATCGAAGACTGTGGGATGAAGAGTCCATTCGCCGGATGCTAGGCCTTGACGACTCAGAAAGTCAGCGGCCCAATTTTCCACCCCTGGAATGTGAACGGCGGAGATTGCCGGAACGTAACGTTCTGCCCAGCGCAGTATCTTGGCCACTTCTGACCTTGCTTGCTGCGAGTGCCCCCCTGGTGGTTTATGTACGCCACAGCCGTGGCGTTGTCCGACTGAATGCGGACCGGCAGGCCGACAAGGAGAGGCTGCAAGCTAAGAAGGGCCAGGAAGATTGCTCTGATCTCCAGAAGATTGATAGGGAGGAGAGCTTCCTGTGAATTCCAGCGTCCTTGGGCCATTTTCTGATGGAAAACCGCTCCCCATCCTAGAAGGCTGGCATCGGTGGTGATGACTTGCCACTGAAGTGGAAGAAAAGACCTCCCTTGTAGAACTGACGCTGTCATTGTCCACCAAGTCAGGGATTGCCTCACTCTGAGAGGGAGGAGAATGGGGCGGTCCAGAGACGCCGTACTCTTGTCCCAAGCTGAAAGAAGGGACAGCTGGAGGGGGCGAAGGTGAAATTGTGCAAAGGGCACTGCTTCCATGGCGGCTACCATCTTCCCCAGAACTTTCATGCAGGATCGAAAGGGAATAGGCGTTGACCGCTTTAGGGCTCGGATTCCCTTGGAAAGAGCCGAAAATTTTTCCCTCGGGAGAAACACCCGAGCTAGATCCGTGTCGAATTCCATGCCCAGGAAGTTCAGACGCTGAGTGGGGCTCAGAATGGACTTCTCCTTGTTGACTATCCATCCGAGACGACAGAGCGTGTTCAGGGTTATCTGGAGGCTTTGAAGGCAGTCTTGATGGGACGAGCCCTTGATCAAGAGATCATCCAGGTAAGGGATGATGAGGATCCCCTTGGAGCGAAGGATGGCCATGACTGTTGCCATTTACCTTCGTGAAAACATGGGGAGCAGAGGCTAGTCCGAAGGGAAGAGCCGTGAACTGATAGTGAGATTCCTGAATCGCAAATCGAAGATATTTCTGATGTTGCAAACAAACAGGGATGTGAAGATAAGCATCCCTTATGTCCACAGAGCAAAGGAATTCTCCGGGTTCCATTGAGGCTATCACCGATCGAAGCGACTCCATTTTGAAGTGGAGAATCTTCACATGGCGATTGAGCAATTTGAGATCCAGGATTGGTCGAAAGGTCCCGTCTTTTTTCGTGACTACGAAGAGATTTGAGTAGAACCCTGAAAACCGTTCGTCTGATGGAACGGTAACAATCACTCCGGCGCAAAGAAGGGAGGAAACGGCTTGAAAGAATCCTGGAATGTGGGACCGCTGTCTTGGAGGTCGAGACAGGAAAAATCGTCTGTTTGGCTGGGAAGCAAATTCGATCTTGTATCCGGATGCAATGATTTCCCTGACCCAAGCGTCGTCGACAACAGACAGCCAAACGTCAGCGAAAAAGTAAAGTCTGCCTCCCACCCTGGATTAACTTCCAGGTGGGGGTGACCCGTCGCTTGGAGGAGAACCTACCAGAATGGGCACCTGAAGACCTGGAGTATTGTCCTCGTGATCTCCAGCGGGGAGCGGGTTTGTAAGCTGTTTTTTTTCTGCTCTCGCTCCCTAGAGGCAGAAGGCCGATCTTGCTGGGTAGATCTCTCTGTGGACGAGAAGGGACTAAAGGGCCTAAACGGCCGGAAATCCTTTCTGTTAAAAAAGCGTTTTGGTCAAGACTGGGAGAGAGAAGTGTTTTTACTACCAGTGGTATCAGAAATTTGATCCAGCTTGGCTCCAAAGAGCCTAGAACCATGGAATGGCAGATTGGTAAGCGACTTTTTAGAGGTGGTATCCACATTCCATGACTTTAGCCAAAGGACTCAGCGTATGGCTACTATGTTGCTGTTAGCCCTTGCTCCGCATCCAAGGAGGCGGCTAAGCGGTATTTACCCACATGATTAATTTGATCTGCCAACTCGTCCTGAGGAGCTGCCGCTAAGATGCCTCTGCGAAGAATTTTAGCCCAAGCTGAAATGACTCACCACCCAGGAGGAGGCGAAAATAGGACTGAGAGAGGCGCTGGATGCCTCAAAAATAGACTTAGCCAGAGATTCTATCTGCCTGTCTGCTGGATCCTTAAGCGATGCACCGTCCGGAAGGGATAGAACCGTCTTAGAGGCTATACGAGAGACTGGAGGATCCACTTCGGGGGCTTTGGTCCATTTTGTGAGCAGATCCACATCAAAGAGATACAGGACATCTAAGTACCTGCGGCCTGAGAAGCGTTGCTCAGGGTGTTCCCAGTGTTTGGTTAGAGTAGTATCGAACTCCTTGTGGTTTGGAAAGGTTCGCGATGGAGGCCTCGCTCGCTTAAATGGAACAGAACATTCCTGAGGGGGCTTGTCCTGCTTAATTTCCAGGGTTTGGAATATGGCAGAAAGGAGGCTATCGACCATATTCCGCGTTTTAGATATGTAATCTGCTTCTGAACTAGATCCCGATTGGGGATCGTCGTCTGACCTAGGGTCGTTCTCTGAAGAAGGACACCTGGGAGAAACAGACGGGCCTAGCGAACTGGAAGACGAGCCAGACAGAACACGCTTCCTAGAAATCCTACTCGGCCTGTCCCTCTGAAGGTCGCGGTCAGGTGCGGACGACTCACCCTGAGAGGTGGTCGGTGCACGGGTGGCTGTAGATAGCTGAAGAAAACGTTCTAAGACCTGGACCAGGGACTGAGACTTTAGTCAGATCAGAGACCGACTGCGACATTGCAACGGCCCACTCTGGGAGAGGGGAAGTACCTTCATCCCGGGGATCGGTGTGCTCCTGAGAGGCCGACATAACTGAAGGACTGCAGGACGGAAAGAGGAGTGACGACTGACCTGAAGCCCACTTTTTACAGCGTGCACAGGCGTAATGGGTAACGGTGGGCTTGAAAGACAGAGCCGTTGCAGGGTTGAGCATAGGAAAGTTACACCTTATGGCTGAACAACATAGAAAAGGACTGCAGAGGAGAGCCAATTTGCCATTAAGCGCTGAGCCCACAGAGAATCTGACGAGCAGCTGGACCCTGATGTGTCCCCCAAGCAGCGCATGAAGCAGTGAAAATTGCAGGAGGAAACAGGTTGTGAGCCCGTAGGGCGGGATTCGGCGCCAGGAGGTGATTGGGCAATAGTAGAGGGGGCGCGGTAAAAAGGGAGATTGACATCCCCAAAAAAGAAAGTCGAGCTGTGATAGGTGTGGAATGGGCGCCCAGAACGAAGAAAGCGCGCCCAGAGTAAATGGGAGCGCGCTCAGAGCGGGGAGGAGGGAGCGTGACAAAGTGAAAGCGGTCTCCCTCCCTGCCCCAGCTTCTATACTGATGTCCGCGGTGCCGCTAATTAAGGTGAGCCTGCGCTACCCTGCTATGTAAAAAAGACTCCCCTGTGCCCAGGAAGACCACCAGTGTTATGTGCCTCTGTATTAAAAAGGAGCACGGCTGATATGAGAGACGCGCGGCTGTAGTGAAGGAGTAGAGGCAGGAGTTTCAAATGCTGCACTTTGCTTCCTGAGACATGCGGGGCTAAGGGATCGTTCAGGATCTTACCTGACGTCCCTGAAGAGGATGACCGCAGGGGCATGAATAGGGAGCAGGCCGCTGGGAGAGGTCCTCTTACCCGTGTCATGTAGAAGACGGCGTCCTTTTGTTGGGAGCGATGGCGACCGCCGTCTTCCTCTCAGCCCTGTCCCGGGATAGGGATGAGGAGTTGCTTTGGCAAGGACCGGCCACCTGTCGTCCGCCCATAGCACCGAATGGTGATAGGGAAAAAGTCCTGCCTGCGGTACTGAGAGTTGCGATGTGGTGACACCACACTGCTCGCTCAGCCGCATATGGGAAATCAGGGTGATAGCTACACCCTGTTTCCCGATGTTGAACCTGAAAAATAAATTAGAAAAGATTAAAAGGTTCGGCTAAAAAACCTAAAAGAAAAAAGGGATTATTAATCTGCGGATCTGGGGAGATCCCGGTCCGCCTTCTACAGACACTAAGCACAAACTGAGGTACTTGGTATCTGTCGGTGGGTGTATACTGCCGGGGAGGAGCCAGATTTCTTGTTTTTGCATAGTGTCAGCCTCCTAGCAGCAGCAGCATACACCCATGGTAATCTGTGTCCCCCAATAAGGCGATAAAGAAATACTGGCGCATGCGCAGGACCAATTATGTGCTTCGCCCACAGTTGGGCAAAGCATACTGCGCAGGTGCCGGAGTCCTTTACAGTGCGCAAGTGCCGAAACCAACGTTATCTGTGATATTCACAGATGAAGATTACGTGCAGCAAGCCGGGGGGGGGGGGGGGGAGAAGGCAACTAAGCCACGCCCATCGGACTGGACCGCGGCGATTTGCATACATCCCCCAACAAGATTAAAAAGGTATTTATGCCTCAAAGGTGCGGGGCCAGAGGGAATAAAAAATCCTAATACAATCCTTTATGGGACGCACAATTGGGTGATATCTTTACATGATGTCACTAAATATGGGTGACAGACTCCCCTTAACACAAAAGTGAAAATAAAGATTAAGAAACGGCCACAAGATGGATTTCATCAAACTAGGTATCCTTTTATTCAGTATAACGGCGCCAACCTGACACTGTGTGTAGGTTGTTACTATGCACAATCCTGCTGACAGGTTCCCTTTAAAAGAAAACTATTACACTGAACCTCCATAGCGTATGTGCACTCTCGCCATTCAAGACTCCATTACTTAACAAAAAACATGTTCAAGTGCTTTTAAAGCTTGCTCAATATTTATACAAGCCTGTCAAGTACTGGGAGAATATAGTCTGCTCAGTTGAGACCAAAATTCAACTCTTTGAATACCATAATACACACCATGTTTGGAGGCCAAAAGGCACTGCACGTCACTCCAAATATACCATACCAACAGTGAAATTTGGAGGTGGAAACATTATGGTTTGGGGCTGTTTTTTAGCATAAGGCACTGGTAAACTTCATATAGTTGAAGGAAGCTTCAAGATTTGAAAAGTGTTTTTGTGTGGAAGAATGGGTTAAATTCACACCTAAGGGAGCGTGCCTATGCCTTGAACGGGAGAGGACGCTGGTACAGAGAGCTCCTCACCATCCTGTAAGATCCTTACCGCTGGACCTCTTCCTGACACCGCACTCACGGCTACCTGGACACCCCTTAGACACTGGGACCCCTGGACACTCCGTGGCAGGTTGGAGGAAGGCTTCTGGGAGCGGGCGGCAGGAGAGATGGAAGCGACCGATCTCCATTGCTGCACCGCCGCCGGGCAGTAAAGAAAACCGGCTGGCAATCTGAGGGGACGCGCGGTGAGTGCCCTGGAAAAACGGGCCCTGCGTGATATCCCTCTTAATCTATTGGCTCAGTGTGCTGGTTGGCGCCATTACCAGGGGAGGCTCTGTGCGCCCTTCCCCACTGCAGCTGCCTCTGCGGGGTTCCTCCTCCCTCCCCGGGTCATTAAGATCTGGTCGGTACCTGGCTACCATCCTTGTAATCCCTGTGGCGTCCCTCGGTGGTCTAATCCGCAATTAACTGTTGCCAGCCCTGCTGTGATTCCCATCTGTAGTGGGCAATACCTGGATTACACGTTTTAATTGTCCCGCTAAACCGCACTGCAGACAATCATGAGCCGACTTAAAGGGTCGGGAACGGCGGAAAAACTGAAGGAATTTGCTAGAGCTGACCCCGCTGAAAGTGCGCGACATAATAGGAGGGGTGAGGAGGAGATGGACCAGGAGGAATTGACCCTTAGCCTGCATCAACTGCTCCGATGCTTGTTTATCTCATTGACCAGGACATCCCTGACGGAGAAAATTGAGGATGTTCATACGGAGGTGGGGAGACTCCGTCAGGATATGCAGGCTATGAGGGGACGTATTACGGAGGTGGAGACAAGAGTGTCTAAGGTGGAAGATACCATTCCACCCATGGAGGCTAAATTAACGAAGGTGGTGGGCTCCATGAATGCTTGGAAGCAGAAGGCGGATGATTTGGAAAATAGAATGCGCCGGAATAATATCCGTATTGTTGGACTGCCTGAGCTCTCGGAAGGTCAACATCCTGAGCAGTTTCTGGAAGATTGGCTTAAGACCTCCTTGGGGGATGAATTCTCATCAATGTTCGCTGTTGATTGAGCTCACAGGGTCCCCACAAGACCCCTGCCTCCTGGGGCTCCGCCTCGGCCATTCCTGGCACGCCTGCTCAATTGCAAAGACAGAGATACCATTCTGCGTCTCGCACCCCTGAAAAGTCCTATCAAGTTCAACAATGCTGTCGTTTCCATCTCTCCGGATTTCTCCATGGAACTGCAGAAGCAACGGGCACAATTCTTCGAGGTCAAGAAGCGGCTCAGGGACAGGAACATTATATATTCGATGATATATCCGGCCCGGCTCCGGATTGCCCATGAAGGCTCCTCCGTATTTTTTACAGATCCGGCGGAGGCGGCTGAGTGGCTACGATCCCATAGGGGATCCCCTGCGAAAGATTCCTAATGTGGCGGCTGTTATCTTGGATCCTCTCAATTAACAGTCCAATTGGAGCTCTCTTGGCGAGTTCCCAGATGCCAGATATACCGGACGCTGTATACAGTGATGGTATCCCCTTGTTTATCTTTTGATGGGGGCGTAAGACTGTACGCCTATGTTACTAGGTTCCTGTTTTGCCTTTTCTTTTTCAAAAGTTTTACTTTTCATAATTGTTTAGCTAGAGGCCACAGCTGACGTCAAATTCTGCTATCTGTGTGGGTTCTCTGCACCTGGTTCAGGCATCATCATGCATTATATCCAGATAGACGAGAATGGGTTCTGAGCTGATTTGTATGACCTGGAATGTAAGAGGCATAAAAACCCCTCGAAAAAAAAATTAGTGTTCTCCCAAATTAGACATTACCGTCCTCACGTTGTGGCTCTGGTGGAGACGCATTTGACCAGAGATACGGTTCGGTGGGTACAGAAACCGTGGGTGCAATGGTTTATACATGCTTTTCACACCTGCTACTCAAGGGGAATTGAATTTCACTATTGGTTCATAAGGATGTTCGGTGGGAGGTTAGGGAGGCCCGGAAAGACCCAGAGGGACGATTTGTGTTTGTGCACGCGATGATTAATTCTCAGAAATATGTCATCCTTTGTATTTATAATCCCCCTCCGGCCAATATATCAATTATTCAGAAGGCATTGAGCTTTGCTTTGAATTACCCAGACGCACATGTCATCTGTATGGGAGATTTCAATTTAGTCATGAATAGCCATTTGGATAAATTGAGACTGGGTGATGGAATACAGGGCGGGGATCCCCCCCCCCTGGGCACATCCCAACTGTCACAATTCATGACGGGTAGTGGGTGGCTAGATCTATGGAGGGTGCGTCATCCAGAGACAAAGGAGTATACTTTCTCGTATAGACTACATTTTTGGGTCTAGTGGTCTGGCGGCGTGGTTGGATGATATTAAACATGGAAGTAGAGGAATTTCTGATCATAGTCCAGTTATTCTCAAGCTTAAATTTGGGCCATTGACTAATAGGATAACATGGAAGTTGAACCCTTTTTTGCTGAAGTTGATAACATCCCCTGATAGAACGATAGATCAATTACGTTGCTTCGTCTCATCCCACCCCGAACCCCGAAATATCAATGTATTCTGGGATGCTCTTAACCCCTTCACCCCCAAGGGTGGTTTGCACGTTCATGACCGGGCCAATTTTTACAATTCTGACCACTGTACCTTTATGAGGTCATAACTCTGAAACGCTTCCATGGATCCCGGTGATTCTGACAGTTTTCTCGTGACATATTGTACTTCAAGTTAGTGGTAAAATTTCATTCAAATAACTTGCGTTTATTTGTGAGAAAAACGGAAATTTGGCGAAAATTTTGAAAATGTCGCAATTTTCCAACTTTTAATTTTTATGCCCTTAAATCACAGAGATACGGCACACAAAAAACTTGATAACTAACATTTCCCACATGTTTACTTTACATCAGCACAATTTTGGAACCAAAATTTTTTTTTGTTAGGAAGTTATAAGGGTTAAAAGTTGACCAGCGATTTCTCATTTTTACAACACCATTTTATTTTTAGGGACCACATCACATTTGAGGTCACTTTGAGGGGTCTATATGATAGAAAATACCCAAAAGTGACACCATTCTAAAAACTGCACCCCTTAAGGTGCTCAAAACCACATTGAAGAAGTTTATTAACCCTTTAGGTGCGTCACAGGAATTTTTTTGAATATTTAAAAAAAAAAATGAACATCTAACTTTTTTTCACAAAAAAAAAACTTCAGGTTCAATTTTTTTTATTTTACCAAGGGTAACAGGAGAAATTGGACTGCAAAAGTTATTGTGCAATTTGTCCTGAGTACGCTGATACCTGATATGTGGGGGGAACGACTGTTTCGGCGCATGGCAGAGCTCAGAATGGAAGGAGCGCCGTTTGACTTTTTCAATGCAAAATTGGCTGGAACTCAGATCGGACGCCATGTCACGTTTGGAGAGTCCCTGATGTACCTAAACAGTGGAAACCCCCTACAAGTGACCCCATTTTGGAAACTAGACCCCCCAAGGAACTTATCTAGATATGTGGTGAGAACTTTGAACCCCCAAGGGCTTCTCAGAAGTTTATAACATAAAGCCGTACAATTAAAAAAATCATATTTTTTCCACAAAAATGATCTTTTCACCCTCAATTCTTATTTTTCCAAGGGTAACAGGACCCCAAAAGTTATTGTGCAATTTGTCCTGAGTACGCTGATACCCCACATGTGGGGGTAAACCACTATTTGGGCGCATGGCAGAGCTCGAAAGGGAAGCAGCGCCATTTGACGTTTTTGGCTGGAATTGAGATCGGACACCATGTCGCGATTGGAAAACCCCTGATGTACCTAAACAGTGGAAACCCCCCACAAATGACACCATTTTGTAAACTAGACCCCCCAAGGAACTTATCTAGATGTGTGGTGAGCACTTTGAACCCCCCAGTGCTTCACAGAAGTTTATAACGCCCGGGCGTGAAAATAAAAAATTCGAATTTTTTCCACAAACATGATCTGTTAGTCACCATTTTTTATTTTCCCAAGGGTACCAGGAGAAATTGGACACCAAAAGTTGTTGTCCAATTTGTCCTGAGTACGCTGACACCCCATATGTGGGAGAAAACTACTGTATGGACACACGTCAGGGCTCGGAAGGGAAGTAGTGACGTTTTGGAATGCAGACTTTGATGGAATGGTCTGCGGGTGTCATGTTGCCTTTGGAGAGCCCCTAATGTACCTAAACAGTGGAAACCCCCCCACAAATGACCCCATTTTGGAAACGAGACCCCCTAAGGAACTTATCTAGATGTGTGGTGAGCTCTTTGAACCCCCAAGGGCTTCACAGAAGTTTATAATGCCTGAGCATGAAAATAAAAAAATCGTATTTTTTCCACAAACCTGATCAATTAGTCCCCAATTTTTTTATTTCCCCAAGGGTAACAGGAGAAATTGGACCCCAAAAGTTGTTGTCCAATTTGTCATGAGTACGCTGACACCCCATATGTGGGAGAAAACTACTGTATGGACACACGTCGAGGCTCGGAAGGGAAGCAGTGACATTTTGGAATGCAGACTTTGATGGAATGGTCTGCGGTTGTCATGTGCGTTTGGAGAGCCCCTGATGTACCTAAACTATTGAAACTCCCCACAAGTGACCCTATTTTGGACACTAGGCCCCCCACGGAATTTATCTAGATGTGTGGTGAGCACTTTGAACGCCCAAGTGCTTCACAGAAGTTTATAACGCTCGGACGTGAAAATAAAAAAATCATTTTTTTTCCACAAAAATGATATTTTTGCCCCCAATTTTTTATTTTCCTAAGGGTAACAGGAGAAATTGGACCCCAAAAATTGTTTTGCAATTTGACCTGAGTAGGCTGATACCCTACATGTGGGGGTAAAACACTGTTTGGGCGCATGGCAGAGCTTGGAAGGGAAGGAGCACCATTTGACTTTTTCAACTCAGAATTGGCTGGAATTGAGATCAGACGCCATGTTGCATTTGGAGAGCCCCTGATGTGCCCAAAGAGTGGAAACCCCCAATTCTAACTCCAACCCGAACCCCAACACACCCCTAACCCTAATCTCAGCCATCGCCCTAGCTCTAGCCCTAGCTCTAGCCCTAGCTCTAGCCCTAGCCCTAACTCTAGCCCTAACTCTAGCCCTAACTCTAGCCCTAACTCTAGCCCTAACTCTAGCCCTAACTCTAGCCCTAACTCTAGCCCTAACTCTAGCCCTAACTCTAGCCCTAACTCTAGCCCAAACTCTAGCCCAAACTCTAGCCCAAACTCTAGCCCAAACTCTAGCCCTAACTCTAGCCCTAACTCTAGCCCTAACTCTAGCCCTAACTCTAGCCCTAACTCTAGCCCTAACTCTAGCCCTAACTCTAGCCCTAACTCTAGCCCTAACTCTAGCCCTAACTCTAGCCCTAACTCTAGCCCTAACTCTAGCCCTAACTCTAGCCCTAACTCTAGCCCTAACTCTAGCCCTAACTCTAGCCCTAACTCTAGCCCTAACTCTAGCCCTAACTCTAGCCCTAACTCTAGCCCTAACTCTAGCCCTAACTCTAGCCCTAACTCTAGCCCTAACTCTAGCCCTAACTCTAGCCCTAACTCTAGCCCTAACTCTAGCCCTAACTCTAGCCCTAACTCTAGCCCTAACTCTAGCCCTAACTCTAGCCCTAACTCTAGCCCTAACTCTAGCCCTAACTCTAGCCCTAACTCTAGCCCTAACTCTAGCCCTAACTCTAGCCCTAACTCTAGCCCTAACTCTAGCCCTAACTCTAGCCCTAACTCTAGCCCTAACTCTAGCCCTAACTCTAGCCCTAACTCTAGCCCTAACTCTAGCCCTAACTCTAGCCCTAACTCTAGCCCTAACTCTAGCCCTAACTCTAGCCCTAACTCTAGCCCTAACTCTAGCCCTAACTCTAGCCCTAGCTCTAGCCCTAGCTCTAGCCCTAGCTCTAGCCCTAGCTCTAGCCCTAGCTCTAGCCCTAGCTCTAGCCCTAGCTCTAGCCCTAGCTCTAGCCCATTTTTTTTATTTTATTATTTTTCCCTAACTAAGGGGGTGATAACGGGGGGTTTGATTTACTATTTATGGCAGTTTTTATATTTGGCGGCTTTCACACGCTAAAAGACGCTTTTTATTGTAAAAATAGTTTTTGCATCACCACATATTGAGAGCTATAATTTTTCCGTAGTTTGACCCACCGAGTCATGTGAGGTCTTATATTTTGCGGGACGAGTTGACGTTTTTATTGGTACCATTTTCGGGCACGTGACATTTTTTTGTTCGCTTTTTATTCCGATTTTTGTGACGCAGAATGAACAAAAACCAGCGTTTCATGAATTTCTTTTGGGGGGGTGCGTTTACACCGTTTTGCGTGCGATAAAATTGATAAAGCGGTTTTATTCTTCAGGTTAGTACGGTTACAGAGATACCTTATTTAGGTTGTTTTTTTATGTTTTGTCGGTTTTATGCAATGAAAACTATTTTATATAAAAAATAATTATTTTTGCATCGCTTTATTCTGCGAGCTATAACTTTTTTATTTTTTCGCTGATGATGCTATGTGGCGGCTCGTTTTTTGCGGGACAAGATGACGTTTTCAGCGGTACCATGGATATTTATATGCGTCTTTTTGATCGCGCGTTATTACACTTTTTGTTTGGCGGTATGATAATAAATCATTATATTTTGCTTCGTTTTTTATTTTTTAAGGGGTTCGCTAAAGGGGTTAACTAATGGGACAGTTTTATAGGGCGGGTCGTTACGGACAGGGCGATACCTAATATGTGTACTTTTATTGTTTTTTTTTATTATTTCTAAAAAATGGATTTATTTGGGGGAATTTTTTTTTTTTTTCTAATTTATTTGGCGATTTTTTTTTAATTTATTTTAACACTTTTTTTTATTTACTTTATTAAATAGTCCCAGGTCACAGGCACTGCAGAAGGCTTCCTCATACCTGCGCTTTGCAGGCACTGAGGAAGCCAGCTTCCTGCAGGCCCCCGAAGGCCCCCGTCGCCATCTTGGATTCGGGGGCCTGCAGGAAAGGAGCCCCCCGCAGCAGCGCTGCACTTTGCGCTGCCGTGGGGGGCTCAGGGAAGCACGGAGGGAGCCCCCTCCCTGCTGATGCTTCCCTTTAACCCCCGGTACACCGCGATCATGTTTGATCGCGGTGTGCAAGGGGTTAACATGTCGGGGGCGGTCCGTGACCGCCCCTGACACACTGTGCCGGGTGTCAGCTGTGATAATCAGCTGACACCCGACCGCGATCAGCGGCGCTCACCACGTGGGCGCCGCTGATCGCGGTAGACGTACTATCCCGTCCATGGGCATAGGGGCCCGGGTCCCATGGACGGGATAGTACGTCTGATGTCAGGAAGGGGTTAAAGCTTATTTACGGGATTGTTTATCCTCTACAATTTCTCATATTAAGCGAGTGACATCGAAAGAGGATGGCGAGATGGAGCGACGTCTGAAAGATTCAGAGGCAGCCTATATATTGGATCAAACTAACAATAACAGGGTAGAATGGCTGACCGCTCAAAGGCTATATGCTCAATGCTCTGACACTAAAACGAAACGTAAACTATTCTTTGCCCGTCAATCTTATTTTGAAATGGGGAATCAGGTGAGTAAATTTCTGGCCTACTTAGTACGGCAGCATAATGCTACTAACGCAATTCTACAGATTCGTGACTCAGATGGTACTTTGGTTTCCTCAACTCAAGAGATACTAAAATGTTTTTCTGACTATTATGGTTCATTGTAAAATTCTAAGACCGATGGGGATGACCTGGAGTGTTTAAATTATTTGTTAGATATAGAATTTCCTAAGCGAAGTCCTTCCCAGCGGGCCATTATGGATGCAGAGTTTACTCTGGAGGAGGTAGATGATGCCATAAAAGACATGGCCTCTGGGAAGGCCCCTGGGCCTGATGGATTTCCTGTGGAACTATATAGGAAATATCAGGATATACTGGCACCCCTTTTGTTGATAGTGTTTCGTGGGATTTGGGAGGGGGGATGCTTGCCGGAGTCCTTTTATGAGGCCAATATAATAGTTCTTAAAAAGGAGGGGAAGGATCCTCTAGACACTGGATCTTATAGGCCTATATCACTAGTAAATGTGGATTATAAAATTTTTACAAAAATTTTAGCCAAAAGAATAAATTCAATCATATTAGATCTTGTACACCCTGATCAGAAGGGTTTTATGTCGGGTAAGAGTACTTCCATAAATATCAGATGAGTCCAGTCAGTGGTCCAATATAGCTCTCTGGTACCAGATAATGAATGGGCATTGGCATTGCTGGATGCGGCCAAGGCCTTTGACTCGCTTGAATGGCGTTTTCTCCGCACATGTTTACAGAGGTATGGATTTTTGTGAAAGATTCCAAAAATGGGTTAATGTTATATACATGAAGCCCAAGGCCCGGGTTATTGTAAATAACTCCATATCTGAGCCATTTTCATTACATAGGGGAACTCGTCAGGGATGTCCCCTTTCCCCGGCCCTTTTTGCTCTTGCTATTGACGCGCTGGCAATACGTTTAAGATCCTCCCCTAATATTGCTGGTATAGAAATAGCATATCGGATAGATACTATAGGCCTATATGCTGACGATATGGTGATATTTATGGACAAAGCGGAAGAGACCCTGGCAAGAGTGATCACTACCATAAATAATTTCAGTAAATATTCTGGCCTATACATAAATTAGGAGAAATCTGCTTTGATGCCTCTTTCCCACACTCCAATGCCACAACTTGAGACTCTCTCCTTACTGCCCATTGTAACTAGTTTTAAATATTTGGGTGTTCATATCTCTCAAGGTAGTAAATTTGATCTGCAATTCAATATACAACCATTGCTGGAGATGGTCAGGAGTAAATTCGCGATCTGGGGCAAACCTCCACTGTCTGTAGCCGGACGTATTAATTTAATTAAAATGATATTACTCCCCAGGCTTAGCTACTTTCTTAAGCATATTTCGGTGGTGGTACCCAAATCCTTTTTTGCTAATTTAAATTCCCAAACCACATCTTTTATTTGGGGGGAAGCCAGGCCTAAATTTAAATTAACCACTCTACAGAGGCCCAAGAAGGGAGGAGGGGCAGCGTTACCCGATTTCTTTTTATATTATTTGGCTGGGCAGGCCAAGGCCATAAGTACATGGATGCCTGGAGGCCAGCTTCCGAATTCTGCGAACCATCTACTTCACGCTGCAGGGATTGGTTGCCTACTGGGTTTTTTGGAAATGAGGAAAATAAACGTCTCGGAACTGTTACCCCTGCTTTGTCTGGCACGATCGATATGGAGACAGATCAAGGGGGTGGTTAGATTTGGGGATGTTATAGCTGAAATGCCCCTATGGAATAATGACTACTTCCCGGTACTACTTAACATCCATCCGCTGAGTTTTTGGCTCAATACAGTGTCTCGACGATAGGTGATCTATATGATCATGGAACATTGGTATCCTTTGAGCAATTACAAGTTAATCGTGGAGTCCCGAGATCCCAATTTTTTTCACTATTTACAACTAAGATCTGCTTTTCAATCGCACATGAGATGTATGGGAATAGATAATACCATTTCGTCTCTACCTCTGATAGGGATTCTTAAATCACAGGGCCCTCAAGGTCTCATCTCCTCTCTATATACATATATGCTGTCAGTGGGGACAGAAAATGCCTTAGACTCCGTTAGGAAGAAATGGGAGAGACTCATCCCGGGTACACTGGGTGAGGAATGGGAAGAAATCCTGAAGTCACCAATCTGGGTGTCTCCGTCTGCCAATAGGATGATACAATTGTACAGTATATTATTAATCAATCATATTTTACTCCTATTCGACTCTTTAGGATGGGCCGGTACCCGTCATCGGAATGTTTAAGATGTCACTCAGTAGATGCAGATTTTATCCATATGATCTGGTGCTGTCCTGTTGCGCAATACTGGGGGGGGGGGGTGACGTCTTTATTAACATCCTTGGTACAAACCCCTGTTCCCCTTGAACCACTGATCTGTCTGTTTGGAGTGTGGGATGAGGAGGCCTGGGGTCATTATGTGGGGATTTTTCTACGGGTAACACTGTTGATGGCGCGGAAGATACTAGCGTTACGGTGGATGGGGAATTCACCCCCTTCTCTTGGGTCCTGGATCACTCTGGTAAACTCGATTATCCCATATGAACGTACACTGTATCAAAATAGAGGATGCCCAGGTAAATTCAAAAAGATTTGGGAGAGGTGGAACTCCTCTCACCTCACTTTGCAGGGCGGGGGAAGTCGCACAGTAAACCGTTTATTGTATAGAAGTAGGCTGTGGAACTGTTTACGTTTTGGTAGATGTAGGTAGGTTTAGAAGCTAGGCAGGTTTTTTATTACTGGTACAATAACACAACACTACTGTTATTCACTTGATTGTCTGCTTTATTCACACACAATTATTGCACATATTATGCTTCACGTCCTCAGGTTACCTGAGCATATATATACTATGTATCACGCTTTACATTTTGTACTAAATGTGGGTATTATATAACTGCTAATGGTTCACTAAACGAATTTAAAAAAAAAAAAAATTCACACCTGAGCAATGTATGCGACTGGTTTCTCCGTACAGGAGGTATCTTAAGGCTGTGTTCACACACAGCGTTTTTTTAGCGGTTTTTACCGCGGTTTTCACTATAAAACCGCTATAAAACCGCTAAAAATAAGGTGCACAGTCATTTCTATGCATTTTGCACTTTTTGTGCACATTGATGCGTGTTTTACCGCGAAAAAAACGCATCGCGGTAAAAACCGCAGCATGCACATTAATTTTGCGGTTTTTTCTGCGGTTTAGGCTTCTCCCATGCTTTTAGAAACCGCTGCGGTAAACGCATCAAAAACGCATCAAAACCGCGCAAAAACCGCCGCGGAAAAATAGGTGCGGTTTCTGGGAAGGGATTCAGGTTTTTGTGCAGAAATTTTCTGCAACGTGTGCACATACCCTAAAGCTGCTGTTGTACGAAGTACTAAATAAGTTTCATTCTAGATAAATTTAATTTCACATTTTCTCCTACGCCTCATTGGAGGACACAGAGACCGTGGGTGCTATGCTTTCCTGCCACTAGGAGGACACTAAGTAAACTAGAAAAAGTTAATTCCTCCCCTGCAGCATACACCCTCTCGCTGGACGAGATCTCATCAGTTCTTGCTTAGTGTCTGTAGGAGGCACTTGGGTCTGGTTTCAGACCCCATCGTTTTTTTTATTTTTGAATTTTTCTGTAAATTTTTATTTTTTAATTAACGGAGTGAAGGGGGCGACAGTTCCTTTCTACGGCCCGCTCTCCCCCGAACCAACAACAGGCAAGCACGTGGAGTAACCCTTCACGTACACTTTCCTGCGACGAATAGGGGCTGATTCCTTACCCATCACAGATTCGAGGGCGAGCGCAGAAGACCCGTTGTGGAGAAGATTGTATAGCGCTTTCTTCAGCTCTGAGTCAGCCCCATAGCTCTCCATCCCCCTCCCCATAGGGAGGACCGATTGAGCATACCTCTTTAAGCTCTCCGTCCCCCTGCCCAGAGGGAGGACCGATCGAGCACCCCCCTTCAAGAACTCCAGCCCATGATGAGAAGAATGGACTCGGCGCTGAGTGAGCACTGCAGTGGAGGTACGAGGTCGGATCCTGCCCCCGGGAGAAGCGCTGACTTAGCGTCAGCAGCGGCACACCGGCGCCCCCCGCGTTCAGCGTTCTCGGGTGGCCTGAGAATTTTAGTCCTCGTCTTTTTCTGGCCTGCTAGGCCGCAATTTCCATAGCGCCGCCCCGGCGCCTACCGCGGGTAGGCCAGAAATTGAGCCCCCAGCTTTTCAGGCCTACTAGGCCGCAGTTTGCATAGCACCGCCCGCGCTATTATCGCCGCCCCTCCTCTTGGCGCCTCTCATTACTGGCGAGACACGCAATTATAATCTCAGGGGCCATCTCCTTTTACCTCAGAGCTGTGTGGTGACCTTTCAGGCGGATACTGGGTGACACTACAACAGCTATTCCTCCCGGGGGACGCAGTACAGGACCGGGTAAGCTGCATCTGCCTTCAGATTAAGGCTTAACCCTTTCCCGGCACATTCTCTGCTGCTGCAGTCAGACTCTGCCGTTAACCCTTTCCGGAGCGCTAAGCAGGCTGCTAAGAAGCACACTATGTTCTATGCCGTGTGTACCCCTTGCAAATCTACTCTGCCCTGCGCCAGATTAATCTGTTATGCACGGACTGCGACGTGGCCTGCGCTCAAACGCCTATCGCTGCCGCTGCTGCGAGTCTTCCTGCGTTTAGTCCCCCTGAGTGGGCTGCGCCCCTGTCACGGTCCGTGGAGTCACGGACTACAGCCTATAGACTCTCTCCGGGAAGCCTCTTTAAATCAGAGGGCATATTCGCGGGGAACCGTCCACCAACATGGGTCGTACTTGTTCAAGGGACAGTCAAGCGATAGAGCGGACCCATGACGCGTCCCTCAGTCACTCTCGTGCTTCAGCAACAGCAAGTTCTATTTCCCGCTCTCCCTCTCCTAATGGTGACAGCGAGTACGACTCTGAATTGGAATCTGACACTTCAGCTCCCCAATCCTCCAACTGACCAAGAATCGCTTGATTCACTTATAGAATCCGATATCAGGATTCTGGAGTTAAAGGAGGAAAATACTCCTACTCCAGCACACGCTTTTTCGTTTAAGAGGACCAAGCGTGTACGCAAATTATTTACCAGCCACCCTGATTTTAAGGACATTGTCCAGAGACATAGGGATCGACCACATAAGAGATTCACAGGGCATAAGTCTATTCAGGCTAAATACCCTTTTTACCCAGACCTAACCAAAGATTGGTTGCAGTCCCCATCTGTGGACCCTCCTGTATCGAGGCTGGCTTCTCAGACGCTCCTATCCGTTTCGGAAGGTTCCTCGGTCAGAAACCTCTCTGATCGTCAAATTGATTATCTCGCCCGCTCAGTTTTTGAGGCTTCAGGAGCGGTGTTTTTTCCATTGTTTGCAGCGATTTGGGTCACTAAGGCTATGGCCGCTTGGACAGAGGTCTTAATCACTGCTCTTTAGGGTAGCAATCTCCCTCTGGGAGCTACCAACGTCGCCAGGCTGATAGTTCACGCAGGAGATTTTGTAGTTGATGCCTGTTTTGCTGCCCCCAATGGGGCTGCTCAAATTGCCGCTAATGCAATCTCCATTAGAAGAGCTCTTTGGCTCTGTGACTGGCGAGTGGACGCCATGTCTAAAAGATCGCTAACTTCTCTACCTTATCAGACTGGTCGCCTCTTTGGGAGAAGCTGGACCAGCTCACCTCTGATTCTACCGGGGGGGGGGAAGTAATTTCCCTCCTCAGCAAAAGGCTGTTCAGCCGTTTCGGAACCAACAGCCGACGCGATTTCTTATCGCAATAACTCCGGTTGGTCCTCCTCTACCTTCTCTTCAGACTCTAGTCGGCCCCCGTGCGGAGATGGAGGCACCCAGGTCTCATACAGACCTAATCGCTCTTGGAAGCCCAGACCCAGGGCATTCGGTTCTCGAGGACCCCGATCCCACAAATCTTCTACGCAATGACTTGTTGCGGTATCCGGCGGACGTTGGCAGAGTATGAGATCGTCTTCTTTCATTCAGTCACACCTGGCTCGTATTCGTCCACGACAAGTGGGTCAGGGAACTGGTGTCCTCCGGATACAAGATAGAATTCTCCTCTGTCAACACGTTTCTTCCCATCCTCCCTCCCAAAAAGTAGACAACAGCCTTCCTTCGGGCTGTTCAGGTGCTGCAAAAGGACGGAGTTGTCATTCCGGTCCCTCAGGACGAATGGTTCAGAGGTTTTTATTCAAACCTTTTTGTGGTTCCAAAGAGGGACGGGACGATGCGGCCCATACTGGACCTCAAACTGTTAAATCAGTTGGTCAAGGTATGGTGGTTCCGAATGGAATCTCTGATCAGTTGTCACTTCCTTGGAAAAAGGAGAGTTCCTAGCATCCATCCATATCAAGGACGCTTACCTTCACATTCCGATCTGCCCGTCCAGTCAGCAGTTCCTACGTTTTGCAATTCACGAGGAACACTTCCAGTTCGTTGCCTTGCCCTTCGGACTCGCCACTGCCCCCAGGGTCTTTGCCAAGGTCATGGCAGCTGTCTCGGCCATTCTTCACTCTCGGGGAGTGGTAGTGTTAACGTATCTGGACATCCTGCTCATCAAGAGCCCGTCCTTTCCAGCATGCGAGGAATCCGTAAATATAACGGTTATTGCACTTTCTCGCCTGGGCTGGAAAATAAAGTTTGAAGAGTCCTTCCCAAAGCCGACTCAAGTTTTCCTTTTTCGAATGATCTTTGATACTTCCCGCGGGTTGATCTTTCTCCCTCCAGAAAAGACCCGAGCCTTACAACAAGCAGCGTGGTCTCTTTCTCAACCAGTCTCTCTCTCCATTCGTTCTCGGACAGATGGTAGCAACGATGGAGGCTGTCCCGTTTGCCCAGTTCCATCTCCGTCCCTTGCAACTTGTGAGTCTGTTAGTCTGGGACAAGAACCCGTTCTCTCTGGACCGTCGGTTCCTCCTGTCTCTGCGGGTCAGACAAGCCCTCAAGTGGTGGACTCTGAAATCCTCCCTGAATCAAGAGAAGTCTTTTCTCCCAGTACAATGGTTGCTTTGTAGTAACCACCGACGCCAGTCTTCTGGGCTGGGGTGCGGTTTTTCGTCACCACACGGCACTGGGTCGGTGGTCTCCTCGAGAGTCTCGTCTCCCCACCAACATCCTAGAGATTCGAGCGATCAGATTAGCCCTACGGAGTTTTCACCATCTCCTTGCAGGCCACTCCATCAGGATCTAATCTGACAACGCCACGACTGTGGCGTATATCAACTGCCAGGGGGGAACACGAAGCAGGATGGCCATGCACGAAGTGAGTCACATCCTCCATTGGACCGAAACCAATCATTCGCCCATCTTGGCAGTCCACATCCCGGGCGTAGAAAATTGGGCCGCAGATTTTCTCAGCCGCTAGGGCCTGGCCTCGGGAGAGTGGTCACTTCATCCGGAGGTTTTCAGCAGATTTGTCATCGTTCAGGGACTCCGGATGTGGATTTCATGGTTTCGAGATTAAACAACAAGGTTCTTCGGTTCTTCAATCCATCGCCCGATCACGTGATCCACGCGCCATCGGTGCGGATACCCTAGTTCTGTCGTGGCTCCAGTTCCGGCTTCCGTACATCTTTCCTTTCTTCCCTTGCTTCTGAGGGTCATCAAAAAGATCAGATCGGAAAGAGTACCAGTGATTCTTGTCGCGCCAGATTGGCCTCCCCACGCTTGGTACGCAGAACTGATTCAGCTAGTCGCCGATGTTCCCTGGCGTCTTCCAGATCGTCCGAATCTGCTCTCTCAGGGTCTGTTTGACCACCAGAACTCCGGGGCCCTGTCCTTAACGGTGTGGCCATTGAATTCTGGATTTTAACAAAGGCTGGGTTTTCTCACAACATGATTTCCACAATGATAAGTGCTAGGAATCCTGTGTCCATGCGCATCTATCACCACACCTGGAAAACCTTTTTTCTCGTGGTGCAAGGATCGTGGCTAATTCCCTATGACGTTCTCCATTCCTACTATCTTGGAATTCCTTCAATCCGGACTAACATCGGGCCTCGCACTTAGTTCCCTCAACGGCCAGATCTCAGCCTTGTCAGTGTTATTCCAACGCAGACTTGCCACGAAACCTCAAGTCAGGACATTCCTTCAGGGACTTGCCCATGTGGCGGCTCCTTATAGACGACCATTGGAACCTGGGGACCGTAACCTGGTTCTTGGGGCCCTACAGTAGGCTCCCTTTGAACCCCTCAACGACGTTCCTCTGACTGTTCTCTCTTGGAAGGTGGTCTTTCTAGTGACAATTACGTCAATCCGACGTCTTTCAGAATCGGCGGCTCTATCCTGCCGCCCTCCGTTCCTGAATTTTCATCAGTACAAGGAAGTCCTCAAGACGGCTCTGTCCTTCCTGCCTTAGGTCGTATCCTCTTTCCACCTCACTGAGGAAATTGTTTTGCCTTTTTGTCCAGCACCAGTCCATCGTATTGAGGAAGCCCTCCACACTCTGGATGTGGTTAGGGTTCTGAGATGGGACATCTCGCGGACGGCTCCCTTCCGCAAGTCAAATGCCCTGTTCATACTTCCAGACGGGCATAAGAGGCTAGCCGCTTCCAAAGCAACGCTAGCCAGGTGGATCCGCCTCGCGATTCAAGAATCCTATCGTGTCAGGAACGCGCCTGTCCCAGCATGGATTACGGCACATTCTACCCGCTCAGTGGGCGCCTCTTGGGCCATTCGGCACCAGGCCTCGGCAGTACAGGTCTGCAAAGCTGCGACTTGGTCCAGTCTGCATACCTTTCCAAAGCATTACCTGATTCATTCTCAGGCCTCTGCGGATGCAGCGCTCGGCAGACGCATTCTGCAAGCGGCAGTACCTCAGAGTTCAATCAGTGGTACATGGGGTTTTAGCACATGTATGCTCCCCACCCAGGGACTGCTTTAGGACGTCCCATGGTCTCTGTGTCCCCCAATGAGGCGTAGGAGAAATAGGGATTTTTGTGTACTCACCGTAAAATCCTTTTCTCCGAGCCAATCTTTGGAGGACACAGCCTGTTTAGCATCTTTATGTTGGAACATAGTTATAGTTATTGTTCAACTGTTTAAGCTCCTACTGCTTTTTCACCGAACTGATGAGATCTCGTCCAGCGAGAGGGTGTATGCCGCAGGGGAGGAGTTAACTTTTTCTAGTTTACTTAGTTTCCTCCTTGTGGCAGGAAAGCATAACACCCACGGTCTTTGTGTCCCCCAATGAATGGCTCGGAGAAAAGGATTTTATGGTGAGTACACAAAAATCCCTATATTACACATAACTTAATGTATGGACCTCTATGGTGTGATTTCTTTGCCTGTGTGGATTGGATGGGTTGTTATAGCTGGTTAGACTTTCATGCCAATAACACCTTTAGAAATATATTTACTTAGAAAGTTGGTGACTGTTCAATACTTATTTCACCCTCTGTGTGTTTGGGACACAATTTTGGGATGCTTCTTAACATAAAATTTTAACGGCAATCTCCTCCTTGATGAACCCCTGGTAATGCAGTGGTCATTATAGATAACTTCGCTCTACTGTTCTCAAAATGGCATTAGATGGAGGAGCATGTGACCAGAATTGTCCATTCGTCTCCTCCAATGAAATAATTCTACTCATAGGAAATCTGTTTTTTGATTGGAGGAAACTGATGGACAGGTCTGGTCACATGCTCCTCCATTAGTTGCCATTTTGAGAACAGCAGAGCTGTGCAGTTTGAGGAAACATACGCTAACGAGAGCAGGAGGAGAACCAATACTACTTGGTAAAATGATATTAGGTGCCACCAAATCGGTCGTGAACACATTTGTTCAAATAATGATAAAGTAGAAATCCCCTTAATTTTGCACTTTCACCTAGGTTCCTGTGGGAAATGAATCACAGGGAGTTGTGCCACAATCCTATCAGCAATCTGTACTGGTACCGGCTAACCAGTCAGTGCAGGGAGCCATGCCAGGCGGAGGGATGCCAATATACTACAGTGTTATACCACCAGCACAACAAAATGGCTCCAGGTAAACTGACTTTCATTGATGCATTGCATGTCCTGTTTTAGTATTACAATTTATATATGGATCCCAGTATGGGTAGAAGATGTTTTTGTTCTTTATAGAGTTGGGTGCTTTTAAACAATAGTTCCTTAAAGGGAACCTGCTCCCATGAAAATGGCGTCCAGTCTGCAGGCACTATGTTATAATAGAGCAGGGAAGGCTGAGTAGATTGATTATATAGCTTTGTGAGAAAGGATACTTGTATTTGCTGTGCACCACCCTGTGTATGCGGAATAATGTTTTGGTTAGTGCCCCTATTAACATTTTCTATTTGGACATTTAGTATATAATAGAAACAGTATTGGGCTGGAATCACACCAGTGTATTGCATTCGATGCGATATGCTAGTTACCCTTGGCTCCTGCTCACATGACCGGATCAGAGCACAGCTGCAGAGGAGACTGAGAAAGTAATTTCTCCATCTCTGCTGCCGGTGTCGCTGGGAATCGCACTGTATCGAGATGATGTGAGTGCAGTGCGATGTTTCACATGCACCCATAGACTTATATGGGTGCAAATGAGCGGAGTCTCGCTGCCAATCACACCATGCAGATCTGAGCTGCCCCATAGTATAACACTGGGCAGAGTGGTATGTGATGTTTTATCACACAGCACTCGGCCGTCTTTTACAGTACTGTGACTCCAACCTTAAAGATATTGTAGAACAAATATAGAGAACTTGAATATAATATCTCAAAACATATGTTAGTGGCTTCTTCCCACAAATGGAAAATCATACCAAATAAGTGAAGGATAGCAATAGTCATTGCTGCTCATCTATTTCTATCTGGTAAAATAGGCAGGCCGAAGCTGTTGAAGACCACATAGAAGAAAGGTCGGCCCCAGAAGCCAGACTTGTAGCTTTTAACATGCACAATGTATTAAAAACCTTTATTTTCCTTGGTCTGGGGAGAGGGAGAGTGATAGCAGAGTAATGAAAAGTAAAGCATTTTTTTTTGTGTGTCCACATTGCAGTATAAGTATTGTATTTTTCATACTCTAAAATGTACTGGACCATAAGACGCACCTAGGTTTTAACCCGTTAACCCCCAAGGATGGTTTGCACTTTAATGACCGAGCCAATTTTTACAATTCTGACCACTGTCCCTTTATGAGGTAATAACTCTGGAACGCTTCCATGGATCCCGGTGATTCTGACATTGTTTTCTCGTGACATATTGTAATTCATATTAGTGGTAAAATTTCATGGATATAACTTGCGTTTATTTGTGAAAAAAAACGGAAATTTGGCGAAAATTTCGCAATTTTCCAACTTTTAATTTTTATGCCCTTAAATCACAGAGATATGGCACACAAAAAACTTAATAAGTAACATTTCCCACATGTTTACTTTACATCAGCACAATTTGGGAACCAAATTTTTTTTTTTGTTAGGAAGTTATAAGGGTTAAAAGTTGACCAGCGATTTCTCATTTTTACAACACCATTTTATTTTTAGGGACCACATCACATTTGAAGTCACTTTGAGGGGTCTGTATGATAGAAAATACCCAAAAGTGACACCATTCTAAAAACTGTTCCTTCAAAACCACATTCAAGAAGTTTATTAACCCTTCAGGTGCTTCATAGGAATTTTTTGAATGTTTAAAAAAAAAATTAACGTTTAACTTTTTTTCACAAAAAAAATTACTTCAGGTCCAATTTTTTTTTATTTTACCAAGGGTAACAGGACAAATTGGACTGCAAAAGTTATTGAGCAATTTGTCCTGAGTGCGCTGATACCTGATATGTGGGGGGGAACCAAAATTGGCTGGAATTCAGATCGGACGCCATGTCACGTTTGGAGAGCCCCTGATGTGCCAAAACAGTGGAAACCACCCAAGAAATTACACCATTTTGGAAACTAGACCCCCCCCCCCCCCCAAGGATCTTATCTAGATGTGTGGCGAGAACTTTCAACCCCCAGGGGCTTCACAGAATTTTATAACGTAGACCCATACAATTAAATAATCATATTTTTTCCACAAAAATGATCTTAACACCCCCAAATTTTTATTTTCCCAAGGGTAACAGGACCCCAAAAGTTATTGTGTAATTTGTCCTGAGTACGCTGATACCCCACATGTGGGGGTAAACCACTATTTGGGAGCATGGCAGATCTCGGAAGGGGAGCAGCTCCATTTGACTTTTTTGGCTGGAATTTAGATCGGATGCCATGCCGCGTTTGGAAAGCCCCTGATGTGCCTAAACAATGGAAACCCCCACAAATGACACCATTTTGGAAATTAGACCCCCCAAGGAACTTATCTAGATGTGTGGTGAGCACTTAGAACCCCCAAGTGTTTCACAGAAGTTTATAATTCCCGGGCGTAAAAATAAAAAAATCATATGTTTTCCACAAACATGATCTTTTAGTCCCCAAATTTTTATTTTCACAAAAGTTGTCCAATTTGTCCTGAGTACACTGATATTCCATATGTGGGAGAAAACTACTGCATGGGCACACATCGGAAGGGAAGTAGTGTCATTTTGGAATGCAGATTTTGATGGATTGGTCTGCGGGTGTCATGTTGCCTTTGGAGAGCCCCTGATGTACCTAAACTGTGGAAACCCCCCCACAAGTGACCCCATTTTGGAAACTAGACACCCCAAGGAACTTACCTAGATATGTGCAATTTGTCCTGAGTAGGCTGATACCCCATATGTGGGGGTAAACCACTGTTTGGGCGCATGGCAGAGCTTGGAAGGGAAGGAGCACCGTTTGACTTTTTCAACGCGGAATTGGCTGGAAGTGAGATCAGACGCCATGTTGCGTTTGGAGAGCACCTGATGTGCTTAAACAGTGGAAACCCCCCAATTCTAACTCCAGCCCTAACCCCAACACACCCATAACCCTAGCCCTAACCCTAGAACTAGCCCTAACTCTAACCCTAGCCCTATCCCTAATGGGAAAATGAAAATAAATACACTTTTTTTTTTTTTTTTAATTTTATTATTTTTCCCTAACGAAGGGGGTGATAAAGGGGATTTGATATACTATTTATGGCGGGTTTTTATGTTTGGCAGCTGTCATACGCTAAAAGACGCTTTTTGTTGTAAAAAATTATTTTTGCATCGCTTTATTCTGCGAGCTATAACTTTTTTTTATTTTTTCGCTGATGATGCTGTATGACAGCTCGTTTTTTCCGGGACAAGATTACTTTTTCAGCGGTACCATGGTTATTTATAGTCTTTTTGATTGCACATTATTACACTTTTTGTTCGGCGGTATGAATATAAAGCATTGTTTTTTGCTTTGTTTTTTATTTTTATTTTTTAAGGGGTTCACTAAAGGGGTTAACTAGTGGGACCGTTTTATAGGGCGGGTCGTTACGGACGCGTCGATACTAAATATGTGTACTTTTATTTTTATTTTTTTTATTTCCAAAAAATGAATTTTATGGATTTTTTTTTTACATTTATTTAGTGTTTTTTTTTTATAAATGTTTTTAGTTTTTTTTGTTTTTTTTTATACTTTATTACTTTGTCCCAGTGAGGGACATTACTGTGAAGTGTCAGATTGCTGATCTGACACTTCACACAGCGTTGTGACAGATCAGCGATCTGACAGGCGCTGCAGAGGCTTCCTCGTGCCTGCTTTCATGTTTGATCGCAGTGTGCCAGGGGTTAACGTGCCGGGGTCGGTCCGTGACCGCCCCTGTCACATAGTGCCGGGTGTTGGCAGTCAAAATCAGCTAACACCCGGCCGCGATCAGCGCTGCTCCCCCCCCGGGGGCACCGCTGATTGTGATGACGTACTATCCCATCCCCGGTCATAGGGGCCCCGATACTATAAGACGCACCCCCCATTTTCCTCCATATTTTTGGAGTAAAAAAGTGCGTCTTATAGTCTGAGAAATACAGTAACATGTTAACGTTCTAACTTTATGGGTTGATGTTGTCATGGCAATGCAGAACGTACAGTATTTGCAAACGTACTTTAGGCAAGTGTGGAAAAAAATGCAAAGAAAAATAATTTCAAAAATGGTGTTCGATATTTTATTTTTATCACTTAAAATGCAAAGTGAATGAGCAAAGGCAAAATCTAAATCGAATCATTATTTAGTGTGACAACCCTTTGCTATCAAAACGGCATCAAAGCAACTCCAGCAGGTACACTTACACACACAGTTTTTGCAGGAACTCTGCAGGAAGGTTGTTCAAAACCACAACCTTTTTTTAGGATACTTTTGTCTATGTAAGCCCTCAAAGACTTGATAATGTTGAGATCATGGGTCTGGTCATATAATGACTTCCAGGACCTCTTGTCACTGAATGTAATTCTTATTGATATTGGCTCTTATGCCTGTGATTCCTGCTGCAGAATACATTTGGGGCCAATCAGATGGCTGCCTGATGGTATTGCACTACTAAGTATCTGCCTGTATTTTTCAGCTTTGAGGGCACCATTAACCCCTTACCGACATCAGACGTACTATTACGCCGATGTCGGTATCACTGTCTTTGAAATGGGCTCCGGCGGTGAGCCCACATATTTCCCAGGTCATGTCAGCTGTTTTGAACTGCTGACATGTGCCCGCCATAGCCGCGGGTGGAATTGCAATCCACCTGCGGCTATTAACTAGTTAAATGCCGCTGTCAAATGCTGACAGCGGCATTTAACAAGCTCTTCCGGCCATCGGACCAGAAATACGCTCACCAGTGACCCGCGTCGCGTGATCTCGGGTCACCGGTGTGACGGCATGACAACCGGAGGTCTCCTGGAGACCTCTATGGTTGTCAGTGCCAAATTGCTATGAGCGCCACCCATTGGTCGGCGCTCATAGCAAGTCAGTAATTCAGCTACATAGAGGAGATCTCTCATCGCCTCTATCTATCTGAGCTGATCGAGTTGTGGCAGCTTCTAGCCTCCTATGGAGCCTATTGAAGCATGGCAAAAGTAAAAAAAAAGTGTTTAAAAATATAAAAAAAAAAAACAAATATAAAAGTTCAAATCGCCCACTTTCGCCCCATTCAAGATAAAACAATAAAATCAAATCAAATATACTCATACATATTTGGTATCGCCACATTCAGAATCGCCTGATCTATCAATAAAAAAAAAAACATTAACCTGATCGCTACACGGCGTCACAAGAAAAAATTCAAAACGCCAAATTCCGTTTTTTTTGGTAGCTGTGACATTGCATTAAAATGCAATAACGGGCGATCAATAGATCGTATCTGCACCAAAATGGTATCAATAAAAACGTCAGCTCGGTGCGCAAAAAACAAGCCCTCACCCAATCCGAGATCACGGAAAATGGGGACGCTACGGGTATCGGAATATGGCCCAATTTTCTTTGTTTTTGTTTTTTTTAGTAAAGTTTGGAACTTTTTTTCACCGCTTAGATTAAAAAAAAAAAAAGAACCTAGACATATTTGGTGTCTGTGAATTCGTAATGACCTGGAGAATCATAATTGCAGGTCAGTTTTAGCATTTTCTTGAACCTAGCAAAAAAGCCAACCAGAAAACAAGTGTGAGATTGCACTTTTTTTTTGCAATTTCACCACACTTGCAATTTTTTTACCGTTTTTTAGTACACAACATGGTAAAACCAATGGTGTCATTCAAAAGTACAATTTGTCCTGCAAAAAATAAGCCCTCACATGGCCATATTGATGGAAAAATAAGCTATGGCTCTTAGAAGGAGGGGAGCGAAAAATAAAAACGCAAAACCGAAAAAAGCTGCGGGGGTTAAGGGGTTAATCCTGGCCAATTCCCAGACTACATTTGCTGAAATACAACCCAAACTTGCTTCTATGTTGACTGTTCCTTGCAGACCCTCATTATTGTACCGCTCTCCAGCACTTAAGTGAACAAACTTCGTTCTGCTACAGCCAAATATTTCACATTTTGACTTATCAGTCCAGAGCACCTGCTGCCATTTTTCTGCGTTCACTTTCTATGTTTTTGTGCCACTTGGCCATATTTCCATGACAGTGGCATGGATTTGGGCTGGAATTCTTCCATGAAGACCATTTCTGGCCAGACTTCTGCTCAGTGGATTGGTGTAGTTGGGTCTCGTTAGTTGTTGCCTGTTCTTACCTGATGAAACTAATGAACATACAGGCAGTTCCTAACTTACGGCTATTAGACTTGCTTATGAGCCCTAGTTACAGTTAGGTCCATATATATTTGGACAGAGACAACATTTTTCTAATTTTGGTTCTAGACATTACCACAATGAATTTTAAACAAAACAATTCAGATGCAGTTGAAGTTCAAACTTTCAACTTTCATTTGAGGGTATCCACATTAAAATTGGATGAAGGGTTTAGGAGTTTCAGCTCCTTAACATGTGCCACCCTGTTTTTAAAGGGACCAAAAGTAACTGGACAATTGACTCCAAGGCTATTTCATGGACTGGTGTGGGCAATCCCTTTGTTATGTCATTTCAATTAAGCAGATAAAAAGCCTGGAGTTGATTTGAGGTGTGGTGCTTGCATTTGGAAGGTTTTGCTGTGAAGGAAACATGCGGTCAAAGGAGCGCTCCATGCAGGTGAAACAAGCCATGCTTAAGCTGCAAAAACAGAAAAAACCCATCCGAGCAATTGCTACAACATTAGGAGTGCAAAATCTACAGTTTGGTACATCCTGAGAAAGAAAGCACTGGTGAACTCATCAATGCAAAAAGACCTGGGCGCCCACGGAAGACAACAGTGGTGGATGATCGCAGAATAATCTCCATGGTGAAGAGAAACCCCTTCACAACAGCCAACCAAGTGAACAACACTCCCAGGAGGTAGACATATCAATATCCAAATCTACCATAAACAGAAGACTGCATGAAAGTAAATACAGAGGGTTCACTGCACGGTGCAAGCCACTCATAAGCATCAAGAATCAAAAGGCTAGACTGGACCTTGCTAAAAAACATCTAAAAAAGCCAGCACAGTTCTGGAAGAACATTCTTTGGACAGATAAAACCAAGATCACCCTCTACCAGAATGATGGAAAGAGAAAAGTATGGTGAAGGCGTGATACAGCTCATGATCCAAAGCATACCACATCATCTGTAAGACACGGCGGAGGCAGTGTGATGGCTTGGGCATGCATGGCTCCCAGTGGCACTGGTTCACTAGTGTTTGATGTGACACAGGACAGAAGCAGCCGAATGAATTCTGAGGTATTCAGAGCCATACTGTGTGCTCAGATCCAGCCAAATGCAGCTAAACTGATTGGTTGTCGTTTCATACTACTGATGGACAATGACCCAAAACATAAAGCCAATGCAACCCAGGAGTTTATTAAAGCAAAGAAGTGGAATATTCTTGAATGGCCAAGTCCGACACCTGATCTCAACCCAATTGAGCATGCATTTCACTTGTTAAAGACTAAACTTCAGACAGGCCCACAAACAAACAGCAACTGAAAACCACAGCAGTGAAGGCCTGTCAGAGCATCAAAAAGGAGGAAAAACAGCGTCTGGTGATGTCCATGAGTTCAAGACTTCAGGCAGTCATTGCCAACAAAGGGTTTTCAACCAAGTACTAGAAATGAACATTTTATTTACAATTATTTAATCTGTCCAATTACTTTTGGTCCCTTTTAAAAACAGGGTGGCACATGTTAAGGAGCTGAAACTCCTAAACCCTTCATCCAATTTTTTAATGTGGATACCCTCAAATGAAAGCTGAAAGTCTGAACTTCAGCTGCATCTGAATTGTTTTGTTTAAAATTCATTGTGGTAATGTCTAGAACCAAAATTAGAAAAATGTTCTCTGTCCAAATATATATGGACCTAACTACATTATGTTGGATGTTCAAAAGAAGACAGACCGATGCTCTCCTCACCGCTGATGTCTGCAGCCATCATTTGTCCTCCTCTTTACGCCATCAGCAAAAAGAGGAACGGACAAGGAACAGCAAGGCAGCCGTAGAGGCAAGTGTTTATTTTTTTAATGTCTCCAGCCATCCCGCTGCCGGCTCTCAGGTCCTCTTCTTTCTGTCATTGGGCGCACCGCATCTCCAACCTCTTTACTATAGGCCAGGTTTTCCAGCTGCGTCGAGACCTGAGCCAACTGTGCAGTCATAAGGTCAGAGCAGAGCAGGTCAGCATTCTGCAATGCTGTAGATAAGCCCTCGATGTAACTTGAAAGAGAAGAAAAACACGTTATGTTATACTCACCGGAGGGGGCGGTCCGGTCCATTGGGTGTTGCGGTCCGGTCCAACGCCTCCCTCCTTCATGTGGTGACGTCCTCTTCTCCTGTCCTGTAATGGCTCTGGCGCAAGCGCACTGCTCTGCCCTGTTGAGGGAAGAGCAGAGTCCTGCAGTGCGCAGGCGTTCTTCTCTTTAAGGTTACATCGGGGGCTTATCTACAGCATTACAGAATGCTGTAGATAAGCCCCCAATGTCTATGCCGGCAGCTGAAAGGCCAAAAGCAGGGTGACAGATTCCGTTTAAGGTAGACCCTCGATTAAAAGTGAATTCAAACACTGCAGCATAAGGTAAGAAGTTTATTCTTACAATTGTATTTCACTTTTACTGCGAGTTGGTCTACCTCCAATATGGGTGAGAGATTTTGCATTTAATAGTCTAGTTGGGTTCTCCAACCAGTAGCTCGGGAGCCACATGTGGCTTGCTGTCCCAGGGATTGTGGCTCGCGACTAATGCCAGCTTGGTGCATTAGGTCCAGGTTTAGCAAACAGGTATGAAGAGCACATCTCAAAATGGTGGATTGTGTGAGTAGCCCTGCACAGTAGAGCAGATCTGGTTGCACATATACTGGTCTAAAGGGGGCTTCACTCATAGCGATATCGCTAGCGATATCGCTAGCAATATCGCTAAAGCGTCACCGATTTTGTGACGCAGCAGCGATATTGCTAGCGATATCGCTATGTGTGATACTTTCCTCCGACCGGCTCCCCTGCTGGCTATCGCTGATCGTGCGAGAACGTCCTGGACGCGGGCGGGAGGACGTCTTCATCGCCGCGTCTGACAGGTAAGTAACGACCGCCGACCGCTGCTGCATCACTGGTGAGATCTGCCTGTTTGGCAGCTCACTAGCGACCATTTAGCGATGCACCAGTGATCCTGACCGGGTCGTATCGTGGTCGGTATCGCTGGTGCATCGCTAAATGTGACGGGAGCCTTAGGGGTTTAGAGATGTTTTAAGTATGGTATGCTGGAGGATGGTACTACCTGTTAGAAGAGGTTCTTGAAGCTGGATGTGACTGTGTTGGGAGTCCTTGATGGGACAATACTGAATGGGTGATTGTGGGAACCCCTGGATCTGAGTGTACTGCTTTTGAGTGATTTCTGTGGAAAAGCTTTTGTTATGATTATACCTATAATGGGGGCTTTTGTTGACATTGCTTTGAGGGGGACAGGAGCAGAGTGTTGCTCCTCAGTGCTGAATGTGGCTCTCAAGATCAAAAAGTTTGGGGACCACTGGGACTATAGTCCATGAACTGTGCCTTTTTGAACTGTGTGCATGTGATCTGATCAGTGTATGTGTGAAAAATAGTGGTGCTTGTACTTGGAGGATTTTTGGAGTTGCTGTTATCTTGTTTAGCTGTTGAGACTGACCAGCTCAGCAGGAGGGGTATCCTGTAGGCCATTTACTGATTGTATTGTAGTATCTGTGCCTGACTATGTTACAATATTAGGATTTGTGGCTGTATGCCTGCCTATTTGACCCATGGCTTTATGCCTATTATTGTGGAAATTGTGCTAGCACGGAGTTTGAGGCAAGTGTGGAAAACTTGTTGTGTACAGGGAGAGAAGACACTTTTTGTATTGAAGAACTGAAATAAATTAACTTTTTGATCTAATTTAGTGCACTTGTACATCTATTGGAAAGACAGCAAAAAATAGAGGATGTGAAGGTAAAGGTGCTGTTAGAGACAGTAAAAGAATGCACAAAAAGGCTGGAATGCCCCCTGAGGAAAATCTGGATTAAGTGGAAACTGTTCATGAAAGAGTATTATGGTTGGTTGTTGAACAATGGGCTATAACAGAAAAAGCTGAACAGTGGAGGAATGTGGCTGAAGAAGTAATAAGTGGAGGTTGCAAAGAAACCACTATAGGAAACAGAATGTTGTATGAATGTTTTAATAATAATGGACTAGATGGACTTAATCAGACAGAATCCTCAGTACCTCCTCTCTAGAACGGACCAGGACGCTGGACATGTACAGTAGATATAGAATACAGGATGGAAACATAGGTGTTCAAATTGTAGAGTAACCAGATTTAAGGCCAATGATAACCAAGACACATGGTAGTGAAGCAGACACCACCTTAAGAGCTAATCACATTGAGAGGGGATGAACTTACCAGTAGGTGAAGGCTGACAGAGCAATTTACAAAATACTATGAGTACTACATGATTAATTATGATAAAACGGTTAACTAAAGGTACTGTCACACTTAGCGATGCACCAGCGATTCCGACCAGCGATATGACGCGGTCAGTATCGCTGGTGCATCACTAAGTGGTCGCTAGTGAGCTGCCACACAGGCAGATCTCACTAGCGACATCGCTGGGGACGGGGGTCGCTACTTACCTGTCACACTAGGCGATCCTGCGTCCTCCCGCCCGGCTCCACGCTCGTCGTCATAGCAGGAAGCTGACGACGAGAAACAGTCCAGCCTGTTCTCGCGCGATAAGCGATAACCAGCGGGGGAGCGGGTTGTAGGTAAGTATCACACACAGCGATATCGCTAGCAATATCGCTATAACGTCACAAGTTATAGCAATATTGCTAGCGATATCTCTAATGGTACTGTCACACTTAGCGATGCACCAGCGATCCCGACCAGCGATATGACGCGGTCAGGATCGCTGGTACATCGCTAAGTGGTCGCTAGTGAGCTGCCACACAGGCAGATCTCACTAGCGACATCGCTGGGGACGGGGGTCGCTACTTACCTGTCACACTAGGCGATCCTGCGTCCTCCCGCCCGGCTCCACGCGTCGCTCGTCATTACAGCAGGAAGCTGACGACGAGAAACGGTCCAGCCTGTTCTCGCGCGATCAGCGATAACCAGTGGGGGAGCGGGTTGTAGGTAAGTATCACACATAGCGATATCGCTAGCAATATCGCTATAACGTCACAAAACCAGTGACGTTATAGCGATATTGCTAGCGATATCACTTGGTGTGACAGGCCCTTTAGGGAACTTATCTAGATATGTGATGAGCACCTGGAACCCCAACGTGCTTCACAGAAGTTTATAAAGTTGAGCTGTGAAAATAAAAAAAAAAAAAAAACGAAAAAAGTTATAGCGATATTGCTAGCGATATCTCTTAGTGTGACAGGCCCTTTAGTGTGACATGCCCTTAAGATAAGAAGCTTGTTTCCATTATCAGACATCCAACAGATGCAGGTCAGATATAACTACAAGGTGAAGACCTGTAGAAATGAGTAAATCAAAGACAAAGATGTGACTGCACATATTAATAAGGAAGTGAATGGGACAGTGAAAAGAATGGAAAATTAGCAGATAAGAGCTGAATATTTGCAGGGACTCAGGGAAGAATACTGAGGTCCTGCAGCATTGGGGTTTGACAAAATAGTGGGAACAGTCCATCTTAAATTTAGAATGGCATGCCTCATAGAAAGAGGAGATAATGGAAAATATTTTGTCATTTGTGGATGAAAGCTATAGTCCTGAAAGACGCATGTTGGAAACTGATTTTGTGACCGAAATAAGGAGTCAAATCTTATTAATTTAGAGTTCTGAAGGCATAGAAGAGTGTATTTCGCTCACAACACCTACTGCCGATGTGGTGCCTTCTGCGCCCACACCATTACAATGCACCCTCAATGTCACTGACTGTCCAAAAGGAGTTAAAGTGAATCTTCACCTTTTTAAGTGTGTGGGATTTTTTTGTTTCAGCATCCTGTGCTGCTTAGTAACTCAGTGGTCATGCTTCCTCATCCCATGTTGTTCGGTCCACTCTTAGTGGCCCAACTGCCTACATGTGTGTATAATTTCGATTGGGTTCATGGTTTTAATAAAGCCTGTCCTGTCACATCCTTTCCATGTTTCTTGCAGCCCATCTGTTGGATTTCTCCCTCCTGGCTCTGAGCAGTACCAGATGCCTCAGTCTCCCTCTCCCTGCAGTCCACCACAAATGCAGCAGCAGTATTCAGGTAAGGACATATTGCTGCACATTCCTAATTAGTGCAGTTCACATCCAGACCTACTCTGGGTTTTCACTGCTTTTCCGTACACAGCACCACTTGACATTGATGATTCTATGTTCTCAATTTTCTCAATATCTCAATGTTTTTTCCAAAACTTAAAAAAAGGACTGTGAATAGCAATAGTCATGTACACTATAGCAATAAATTAGAGATTATGTCATCTTCAACTTTCTTAACTGTTGGCAATAACAGTAATTTTGACCAGGGGTGCCCAAACTTTTACATGCCACTGTATAAGGAAAAGATGTTATGTAGCCTTTACCTAGTGCGTATGTTTCCCTTATTGGAACTTTTTACCAACAGATACTAAGCAAATCGCTTACAATTTTTCACTAAAGGATAAATGAACTGGTAAATCGGCTATGATATGGTGCATTGACTCTTGATACTCTCGTGGATTATTTATGCACTGCACCATGACTTATTACTCCTGTTGTTGCCTGTCATCTTTTGCCATCTCATGAAGTTTAAAGGGGGTGTTTGCTAATGTTCAACCCCATTTTAATTCATTTGGGACCTTTTAGGTGAAAACTTTCTTCAACCTTCTGAAGATGCGCCGTTCAGCAATATTGGCACCTCTGTTCTTGTTGAGTGACTTGTTTCCTCGCTTGCCAGCTATAACCAATGAGCAGCAGCTCATTGGCTGTAGCTGATCAATATTCCATCAGAGCGGACATCCACTCTAATGAATTAGTAAAGGATGCAGCTGACAAGCAGCCGCAACTTTAACTGCAGCCGACAGGTAACGCGTAACAAGACATGTCGCTCACCGGGAACTGTGTGGCACCTACGTCGCTGAAACGGTGTCACTGCATGATTTGAGTATTCACTGTTTTTATTTTAATTAGGGATCTGAATTATTTACGATGTGGTTGTCCAGTAGTGGACAACCCCTCTAAGCTGCTTTACCGTTTTCTTGCACCTGATCACATTTGGTGTAACTCTATGCAGTGCGTGTTTGCTCTTGACGCCAATAATTTATAGTGTAATGATAGTCACAACTACATTAATGACCCTATAAGCACTAGAAAGGTGATGGCTGAATTGATCACCCAAAAGCTATTCCTCCTGATCTCCCTATGCACACGAGGCTTACTCAGCTTGGCCGAGAACTCTTGTGCTTCCACTGAAGAGCTGCTTCCATAATTACCTGTCCTCCAGAATCCTCTGGCAGCAGCAGGTCATTGGTTGACATTCATCATGCTGGATCCTTCTCTCCTCTGACATCTGTGGGATAATTTCTCCCCTCCAATTAGTTTATTACTTTATTCAAAATCTGAGCTTTTGATTTTTATTTTTTTTTATTTGTATTCTGCTATTTTTATTTTATTTTTTTTCATATGTAGTAACACCTTGACAAACAGTGGCTAATGTGCAACGGTCCATTGCTGACTTTATAATGACCATAGCTTTATTACTCATGTGACCTGTAAGGCAATTTCTTTCTCGCTTCATTGGGGGACACAGGTTACCATGGGTGTATGCTGCTGTCGCTCGGAGGCGGACACTATGCAAATAAGAAAAAAATAGCTCCTCCTCGACAGTATACACCTACCGACAGGCACCAAGCAATCCAGTTTTTGCTTGGTGTCTGTAGGAGGCGGACCTGGATCTAACACCAGGTACGCAAGTGTTTTTCCATGTGTGTGTTTATTAATCTTTTCCCGTTTGTTTTTCAGATACAGCTCTTCAGGTGACAGGGTGCAGTTTTTCTCACCCTGTCTTCCCACATTTATGCGATCGAGAGAGTAGTGTGGTATCACCCACTCTCGGACTTGTCCCCTGTCCCCCTTTGGGGTGTTTCAGGGTGACTCTTGGTGTCCAGTCCTCGCCTTTCCCCTCCCCACAGGGCTGAGAGGAAGACGGTGGTCACCGTTGGTGGCCTCCCCCCTTTTTTACTAAGGGGTTGACGCCGTCTTCTGCACGGTGTGGGAAGGAGGATCTTCTGTCCCAGGACTGTCTCCCTCCCGAGGGCTCCTGATGTGGTCCTCATCTATGAAGAGGAGCCGATTCAAGCAGGTAGTATGACGCCTCCCTCCACAGCAGCGCTCACCGGTAGGGCTCCTGTAGCTCCCGTTTCTCCTTATGCACGGGCCCCAGATTAAAATTTTGCACCCTCTTTTCTTTACAGCGCGCGCTGACCGACATTTTACAACCTTCTTCCCCCAGGCTGTTCTCCGTTTAGGCCACGCCCCCTCCGGCATTTTCTCATCAGGATGATAACCCCGCCCACAGCTTGCTTCAGCACGTCTCGTGGCTGAGGGTGCACAGCGTCCATCTTGAACTCCTGCAGCGTCTTCTGTGACTCAGGACACAGCTACCTGCTTTCCTGCATCAGGAATCCGGCAGGGGACACGGCTACCTGCTCTGCTGCATCTCTGGGTGTCTGGTAGGCTCTGCATTCCCCACCCCTGGCCACTTTGTTAGCTCCCCTCAGCAGTATTTCCTCAATAGCATCCTGCTGCAGCTTTTTTCACATAGGCTCTACCTATGCCCAATCCTGCAGGGGCCTTTGGCTATATTCCTACGGTAATTCACTACGCTTGTGTCCGCTGTAAGAGAAAGTGGGCTTCAGGCCAGCTGTCTCCCTTCTGTCCGTCCTGCAGTCCTTCAACCATGTCTGCCCCTCAGGAGAACTCTAACGCCTGGGATGAGAGCAACCCCCTCCAGAGTGGGCTGTTGCCATGTCCCAGTCGGTCTCAGGTCTGACTGTTGCCATGTCTCAGTCGGTTTCAGACCTGACCAAAATATCACAGTCCCTGGTACAGGTCCTGTAACGTATGCTGCATCTCACTGCTGCCACCAGTGCTCCGAACACCTCACACGGTGATTCGCACGCACCTCTGACCATGACCTTCAACAGGGCGAGATCAGGAGGAAGGTCTAGGAAACGGACTCTGTCTAGCTCCTCTTCAGATTCGACAGCACCAAGGTTGCCCTCTCTGCCCGTTCCCCCTCCTCAGAGGCGGACGTCGGGTCAGATGTAGCCTCTCTGTCAGTCTGACTCGGATGCAGATCAGACCTCTGAAACGCAGGACATGGTAGATTATTTCGGCTATCGTTCAAACCCTCGAAATTAAAAGAGGAAGATGTGACTGCTCAGGACGAATCCGTTTTTTTCAAACGGGTAAAACGTCCCTCCAGACTTTTTCCCAATCACAATGAGTTTGAGACCACTACCTCTAGACACTGGGAACATCTCAGCAAATGCTTCCCGGGAAGAAAACGACTAGACATCCTATACCCATTTAGCTCAGACCTTGTCAGCAAATGGTCTGAATCTCCTAAGGTGGACCCGCCGGTCTCACGCTTAGCATCCCACACAGTCCTGTCCATTCCCGATGCGGCGTCTCTCAAAGAGGCTACGAACAGACAGATTGAGGCTTTAACCAAATCAGCCTTTGAGGCGTCAGGCGCTTCTTTCTGCCCAAATTTTTCCTCCACATGGATGGCAAAAGCCACTTCGGCCTGGGCAAAGATACTTCGCCGAGGCATTGCGGCGTCAGCTCCCACAGAGGAGCTAGCAGATTTGGCAGACCAAATTGCCCATGCGGGAAAATGCCTGTTGAATGCCTCCCTGATTGCTGCTGCTTGCCCAGCAAGAGCAAACAGCAACATTATTACTATTAGCCGCATCCTTTGGTTGAAGGCGTGGAACGCAGATCCAGCATCCAAAAAATCTCAATGGCCAACCGTTCCAGGGCTCCAGGCTCTTTAGGGCCAAGCTGGACCAGATCATTTCGGATGCCACCGGAGGCATATGTACTTCTCTGCGGCATATGTACTTCTCTGCTCCAATCCAGGCCAAGACGCCCCTTCAACAGAATGGGCCCCCAGCCTTTTCGGCACTTTCGACCTTTCTCTTCTTCAGGCAGACTCTCACAGCAGGACCGTTCTTCCGCAGAAGGAAACCTTCCTTAAAACCTACCCATCACTGGAGGTCTAAGAGCCGCCCCTCTAAGCCCTCCGTTTCTTGCGGCTACAGATTTTCCTCAAAATGATGGGTCACCCCCACCTGGGAATCTTTCCAGGATGGGAGGCAGGCTTCGTCTTTTCAAGGAGACTTGGTTGGCGGCGGTCGATGACGCCTGGGTCAGGGAGATTGTCACATCAGGCTACAAGATAGAATTTTCTTCGCCCCCAAAAGGAAGTTTCTTCTTCTCTCATCCACCAAAACAGCCCTCTCATGCCCCAGGGCTTCTCCAGGCTGTATCTTCCCTCCTAAACTCAGGAGTAATCGTACCCGTTCCTTGGCACAAACTGTTTTCCGGGTTCTGCACAAACCTGTTCGCAGTCCCGAAAAAGGACTGTTCCCTTTGCCCGATCTTGGACTTCAAGCAGTTGAATCGCCACCTTCGGGTTCGCCACTTTCGAATGGAGTCCTTGCGCTCGGTGATCGCCTCCATGAAGCCGGGGGAATATCTTTTGCTCTGTGGACATTCAGGATGCTTATCTGCACGTTCCTGTTTGTGTGCAGCATCAGAGATTCCTTCGGTTTGCCATACAAGAGTACCATTACCGGTTCACTGCTCTCCCATTCGGTCTGGCATCCGCCCCCAGGGTCTTTATGAAGATCATGGCGGCGGTCATGGCCATCCTTTGTTCAAGAGGGATTCTTATAATCCCTTATCTCGATGACCTCCTGGTCAAGGGCCCGTCGCGCCGAGACTGCTGTCACAGCCTCCAGATCACTCTGGACACGCTGCGCCGTCTCGGCTGGATAGTCAACAAAGAGAAGTCAACCCTGATCCCAACTCAGCGTCTCGTATTCCTGGGCATGGAATTCCACTCCATCCAAGCTCGAGTCTTCCTCCCAAAGGAGAAGTTCTCATCCCTCCGGCAGGGGATCAAAGCCTTTAAGCGCCCGGTCCCTCTTCTTCTTCGGCTCTGCATGAGAATCCTGGGGAAGATGATTGCCTCCTTAGAAGCAGTGCCGTATGCCCAGTTTCACTCCCGCCCTCTCCAGCTGGCCCTCCTGTCTGCCTGGGACAAGACAATGATCTTCCTGGACCGACCGGTGCTTCTGCCTCTCAAGGTGAGGCAATACCTAACCTGGTGGACGCTTTCCACCTCGGTCCTACGCGGGAGATCCTTCCTTCCTATTCGGTGACAAGTCATCACCACCGATGCCAGTCTCCTGGTTCGCAGAGCGGTTTTCCTCCACCTCACAGCGCAGGGACGCTGTGATGTTCAGGAGATTCTCCTCCCAATCAGTCTCTTGGAGATCAGGGCAATCCTTCTTGCCCTCATCCGCTGGCAGTCCATCCTCGCAGGCAAGCCGGTCCGCATCCAGTCAGACAACGCCACGGCGGTGGCTTACATAAATCACCAAGGCGGAACTCGCAGCAAGGAGATCATGCTGGAGGTAGCAAAGATTCTGCGTTGGACAGAAAGCCATGTTCCCGCCATATCGGCCGTCCACATTCCAGGGGTGGACAATTGGTAAGCCGATTTCATGAGCCGTCAGGGGCTCGTGTCAGGTGAGTGGTCTCTCAACCCCGCCGTCTTCCACCAAATTTGCCTGAGGTGGGGCGTTCCGGATGTCGACCTCATAGCGTCTCGAACAAACCACAGGGTTCCCCAGTACGTAGCCAGGTCTTGGGATCCAATGGCAGTCGGTTGCGACGCATTTGTGATCCCATGGTCCCAGTTTCGCATGCCTTATCTGTTCCCACCTCTTCCCCTGATTCCAAGAATCGTGAAAAAGATAAAGGTAGAAGGAGTCCCCTTCTCTTAGTAGCTCCAGATTGGCCACGGAGGGTCTGGTATGCGGAGCTAGTGAACATGCTCTCAGACATTCCCTGGAGGCTTCCAGACCTTCTATCGCAAGGGCCCCTCTTCCACCCGAATTCTCGGTCTCTGAGTTTAATGGCATGGCCGTTGAGGCCGCGGTCATGAGAGACGCAGGTTTTTCCCGCAAAGTCATACAGACCATGATTAAGGCAAGAAAACCAACATCATCACGCATCTATCAAAGATGTTGGAAAGCCTTCTTTCGGTGGTGTGAGGACAACAGTTTGTTTCCTATGACTTTTTCTCTTCCCTCCGTTATTGGATTTCTACAGACAGGTCTCGATTCCTGCCTTTCCCTCAGTACCATAAAGGGTCAGGTGTCCGCTCTGGCTATCCTCTTCCAGAGGGATCTGGCTTCCCTTCCCCAGGTGAAGACTTTTTTTAAGGGCGTCACTCACATAGCGCCTCCTTACCAGTCTCCGGTTGATCCATGGGATCTAAATCTTGTCTTGAGCGTCCTCCAGTGTGTGCCCTTTGAGCTGATTCAGGATATTTATTTTTCCCTCCTCTCGTGGAAGGTGGCCTTCCTGGTCGCCATCACCTCTTTTAGGAGGGTCTCAGAGTTGGCAGAATTGTCCTGCCATTCTCCTTTCCTAATTTTACATCTGGATAAGGTTGGTCCTCAGACCGGTTCCTTCCGTTCTGCCAAAGGTAGTCTGCCTTTCACATCAATGAGGACATCGTCCTCTCCTCTGTATCTCTCCTCTGTATCCCTCTCCAACTCACCACAAGTTGGACTTGGTCAGGGCAGTTCGAGTCTGCCTTGCTAGGACTGCTTCCTTCCGTCAGTCCGATTCACTGTTTGTCGTCTGAAGGTCGTCAGAAAGGGTTTCCAATCTCCAAATCCACCATTACTCGGATTCGTTCAACGGTTCTGGAGGCATACCGCGTTCAGTCCAAACAGCCTCCTCCGGGGGTGAGGGCTCACTCTACCCGGGCTGTGGGAGCTTCCTGGGCCGTTCGTCACCAGGCTTCGGCCTTGCAGGTTTGCAAGGCTGCTACCTGGTCGTCTCTCCATACTTTCGTGAGATTTAACAAGGTAGATACTCACGCCTCTGCTGATGCAGGCTTGGGTAGGAAGATACTGCAGGCAGCAGTCTCCCACCGGCCGACCTAATTACCCTTCTCTCAGCATTTCTTTCCCACCCTTGGGACTGCTTTTGGACGTCCCATGGTAACCTGTGTCCCCCAATGAAGCGAGAAAGAAGAGGGATTTTTGGTACTTACCATAAAATCTTTCTTGGAGCCTTCATTGGGGAACACAGCACCCTCCCTTAATGTTGTACCGTGTTGGCCAATTTGCCGTTGTTTTGGGTTGGTACATAGGTTGAGTTTTTGTTGTGCTTGCTCCCACTGCTTTAGCACCAACTGGATTGCTTTGTGCCTGTCGGTAGGTGTATACTGCCGAGCAGGAGCTATTTTTTTCTTATTTGCATAGTGTCCTCCTCCTAGCGACAGCAGCATACACCCATGGTAACCTGTGTCCCCCAATGAAGGCTCCAAGAAAGAGATTTTACGGTAAATACCAAAAATCTCTCTCTTCTGCTACTTGAGAACCACAAGGGGCATCAGATATTTAATGTTTTGAATTAAAAAATTTTGTGTTCGTGAATCAAATGGGGATAAAAAACAGGTAATTCTTCATCAGAATATATGCAATATAATCAGTTTGTATTCAATGGAAAGGGTATCAGCTGCCATTTATAAAATTGGAAGAAAAGTGACTATCCCTAACCACCCGCTAGTCACTTATTTATCTGGTGTACCCAGAATCATCACTTATCCTCAAAGAATCCAGGTCACCTTTTTGCATAGTTCTGTCGGTGTTCCAGTACATTTCTGGCTAACTGCTGAGCTGCCAGTCAGCTGTCACAATGAATCTCAATAACATTTGAGTCATTTTATGTACAGATTGCTAAAAATAAGGTTGGGATACGTAAAATGAAATTCTCATCATAGTCCCCCATCTGCCTGAAAGACAAGAAATACAGATTGAGAGATGAAGAGGGAACATTTAGTTCTTTCTATGGATTATATGTTACTTCCCCTTTACATTTTACCTAAAATGTAGAGTTCATGTAAATTTTATATTCTTATATGTCTTTTTCATTGCTGATGTGATTACAGTAACTTAACATTGCTATTACAGGAGTCAACCCTTCAAGTCTTGGTGTGGTGGTGATGCAGTTGAATGTACCAAATGGTCCTCAAGGAACGTCTCAAAACCCACCAATGGTCCAGTGGAACCACTGCAAATATTTTAGTATTGACCAACGGCAGAAACCTGAACATCTGTATGGATCTGATCCTAGCACTCAGGTAGGGAGATGGCATAATTCACTGTTTTATGGAAAAGTGATTACAGCATAATATCCCAAAACTGCAAAGTACATGATAATAGTGATGACATCCGAGTTTCTGGGTGTGCTCGTATATTATGTTTGAGTCTCTGCGGCTGCATGATTTGAGGCAGTCTAACAGCTGCAAATCTTAACTCGAGGCACACTAGGAAGAATGCAGTTTACAGACACTGCCGATTTTTCTAATTCCTTTGGACACTTACCCTTGTGTTACATGTGGTTGATTTGTTGCTGAAATTTTTGTCACTTTTCTATTCTGAATGAAGTTTGAGGAAATCCATGTACATGCTATTTTTGGTTTTCAACCTGTCAAACCCTTTAACAGAGTTTTTTTTTGGTGGTTTTTTTCCCACTCTAGCCTAGTAACGTTATGAACAGTCCTATTACATCTCCAGCACAGTCTCCAACACCTTCTCCAGGCTCCAACATCAACAGTGTCTGCACAGGACTGTCGCCATTATCTGTCATCCCCCAGTTTTCCCGACCAGTTGGCCCAGGACAAGGTACATGTACATTAAATTTAACTGTTTACACGTATGGTTTCAGTGCACTAGTAACCTGTCACTCCTTTACTTGCAGGCGATGGCCGGTACTCTTTGCTTGGACAGCCACTCCAGTACAACCTTTCAGTTTGTCCCCCATTATTACACAGTCAACCACCCTACTCCACACAACTGGTACGCTATTAAAATTGTAGCATAAAGCTGATGGTTACATTCAGTGTCCTGATTTTTAGCAAATGTTTAAGGTTTTTCATACCTGTTGGTTGTTGATTTCTTACGTTTTTCTTGATGCACAGAATTAATGCTATAGGAAACCGCATAGGAATATTGGCATAGTCCACAAATCAGGTGTTTATTGCAGGTCAGAGTAACCTTATAAATCTGTTTACTTAATGGCATTGGAAAGCGATCTAGAACATCTTTCGTACATTCCCTTTTATGGCCTATAAGAAAACTAGTTAGCTTTATAACTACATTATAAATGAGATTGACTTGAAATGAAATCTCAGTTATTGCAACAACCCTGCCGGCATCACTGCATGGCCTCCCATCCCCACCTGCCTTACAAAACAACTTACTCACTACTCCAGGCTATGCTGTGAGTTCTGTCTTCTGCCGGCTCCATACTGTGTGCCTGTTGTCTCCTGACTGCTCTTTGCATGCTTCCTGGCTGTGTGCATAGGGGGACGGCACCGGCACTTCCTGGTTCTTATAGAGTCAGTGTGCACCTTCCTAAGGTGTCCCCAGTCAATTGCCAAGAGGCCTCAGGTACTTAAGGCATCCTCGCCCATTGGAGGATGCCTGAGCATCGATTTCTCTGTCAGTGCCTTGCTGCTGAGTTGCCAGGTCCTGTCTCTGTTGTCTGCCTTCTCTGGGGGCTGCATTCCCAGACCTGTTACTGTGCTATGTGTCTTCTGTTCCCGCCTCCCTGAGGGCTGCACATTCAGGCCTGAATCCTTGTCCTGCATTTGTTCCCGTGTCCATCCTTGTCTGTACTGTGTCCTATTCCTGTACCTTATCCCACACCTGACCTTGTCTGAACTGAGTCCTTTACCTGTGTCCGTTTCTATCCCTGTCTGTAGCCTTTTCTATCCCGCTGTGTGTTTCCTTGTGGTCTCTGCATCCTGCGACTTTGCTCTGCACCCTTCTCTGCATCCTGCGACTTTGCTCTGCACTCTGCTCTGCTCCGCTCTTTGCTCCGCACCCTGCAGCTCTGCTCTGCTCTTTGCTCCACACCTTGTGGTTCTGCTCTGCTCCTCTTTTTGCTCCGCAACCTGCGGCTCTGCTACGCACCTTGCGGTTCTGCCCTGCACCGCACCCTGCGGTTCTGCCCTCTAGTCTGAACTGGTTCCTGTCTGAACAAGCTCCTACCTGTTCCCATATAACATTCATACTTGTCCGTGCTTCTGTCCTCTCTGTATCGGTTCCAGCTCAACCAGTCTGAACAGGTCCCTACCGGTTCCCATATACCATTCATTCCACTCCGTGTCTCTGTCCTACCCAAGTCACTTCCTGCCCCTTCTGTCTCAGCCGTGCCCGCCTACTCCCCAGAGTACCAGCCGTGCCCGCCTACTCACCAGAGTACCAGCCGTGCCCGCCTACTCACCAGAGTACCAGTCGTGCCCGCCTACTCACCAGAGTACCAGCCGTGCCCACCTACTCACCAGAGTACCAGCCGTGTGCACCTGCCTGTTTGCCAGTCGAGGCTGTCGCCCAGTTCCGTCCCCCAGTGGGATCAGCTGCTACAGCCAGACACCACCCTAGAGTGGTACCTGGCAGCTACCTGCCGTTCAAGCCTGACCTCACCGTCAGAGGCTCCAGTGAACACCAAGGTAGTCTGGTTTTTGGCACAGTGGGGCCACAACCCCACGCTCGCGCCAACCAGGCAGAGCGCGAGCATTGCAGTTATAAGAGTTTCTCATATATGGGTGTATTAGTCGTTTCTCCTTCAAATCGGACTCTTCTCGAAATCAAGACCACTGGTAGTAGCTCCATCATTCACATGGGATTGTAGTGTTAAATGGCGCTTGTGCCAATGAATGCCATGCACATGCCCTAATTGAGTGCACGAAGATGGGTTGCACGCATGATATAACCCTTTTAATGCAAAAAAAATGTAAAAAATATACTGATAGTTTACAAATGTGTACACCACTAGTGTATGTATGTGCTTATATGTATCTATGTATATAGTGCCTTTAAAAAGTATTCATACACCTTGAACTTTTCCCCATATTTTTCACATTTCATCCACAAACTTAAATGTATTTTATTGGATGTTTTGTGATGTACCAACACAAAGTAGCAAGTGTTTGTAAGGTGTAAAGGAAATGATTCATGGTTTTCTAAATATTTAAAAAAAAATATGAATCTGAAAATTGTGACATGCATTTATATTCAGCCCCTTGTAGTCTGATACCTCTACATTAGCGTGACCAATTATATATATATGTGTGTGTGTGTGTGTGTGTATATACAGGGGTTGGACAAGATAATGGAAACACCTAACGTTTTGGCATCATAATCTTCGAACATGTTATAAACATGCAAACCGTGACATATGATGTTTTGTAGTTGATTATTTGTGTTATGTGATATGTGTATGTAAATTAACTGTTTGTTTTGCAGAATTGTAAGAACATTGATGAGACCCTGATACCAATGGTAGACCTCTCGGATTTTCAAAGCGGCCAAATTGTTGGTGCTCGTATGGCAGGCGCTAGTGTAACAGAAAGTACCCGAATGCTTGGCGTGTCAAGAGGTACTGTCTCCAAAGTAATGACTGCGTTTAAAAGAGAAGGAAAAACGTCCGCAGCAAAGCACAGGTCCGGCCGAAAGTCGAAGTTGACTGAGAAAGACCGTTGGACTCTAAAGCGAATTGTGAGAGAGGATCGCAAGACCACGGCTCCGAAAATCACTGCTGAGCTCCATGAATACCTACAGAACCCAGTTTCCACAAAAACTGTTAGTCGGGACCTGCACAAATCTGGATTCCACGGAAGAGCTGCAATTCGAAAACCGCTGCTCTCAATGACAAATGTTTCCAAGTGTTTAGAGTGGTGTAGTAACCTCCAGAATTGGTCCCTCGAGCAGTGGAAACGTGATGTTCTCAGACGAATCATCGTTTACCCTATTTCCGACCTCCGGCTGAGTGTACTTTTGGAGACAGCCGAAAGAAGCATTCCATCCAGACTGCCTTCTCCCAGCCATAAAACATGGCGGAGGTTCTGTGATGATCTGGGGTGCTATTTCGTGGAGATCCGCCGGGCCAATGATATCCCATCATGGAAGAATTAACAGCCGAGATTATTTAGGCATTTTGGGCGACCATGTGCATCCTATGGTTCAAGCACTGTTCCCGGAGGGGAACGCCATCTTTCAGGATGATAATGCACAAATTCATACAGCTAGAATCGTTAAAGCATGGCACGAGGAACATTGTAATGAAGTTGAGCATCTCATCTGGCCCACACAATCCCCAGACCTCAACATTATTGAGCATTTATGGTCGATTTTAGAGATTCAAGTTAGACGTCGATTTCCGCCGCCATCGTCGCTCAAAGAACTGGAGGGTGTTTTAACTGAAGAATGGGCTAAAATTCCTTTTGGAAACAATTCACACCTTGTATGAATCCATACCTCAGAGAACTGAGGCTGTAATCGCCGCAAAAGGTGGACCTACACCATATTAAATTAACTTTTGTTGATGTTTCCAGGTGCTTCCATTATTTTTTCCAACCCCTGTATATATATATTACATTGTGTTCCAAATTATTATGCAAAAAATATTTCCTCATATTTTCTCTAAATTACTTATATGAATTGCAGTCATTGTTATTTTCCAGTCATCTAATATTCTAGTATAATTGCAATGTTTTTGAACAAACTGCCTATGAAAACAGTATATTTTTAAAAATAAGAAACACTCAAAATGCATGTTCCAAATTATTATGCACAGCAGAGTTTGCAACCTTTTTATTTTTATTTTGAACAAAAAAATGGTCAATTGTGAAATTATAAGCATTATCAGCTTATTACAAAATGAAATCAGTTTTCAAGTCAAAACTTTATTCTAGGTGATGTTACATTTGCACATAAGACCCCTTGTTCGAAAGAAGCTTCTGCACTCTCTCGTCCATTGAATTTGTCAGTTTTTGGATGGTTTGTGCTTCAATTGTTTTGCATGTGGACAGAATACCCTCCCAGAGCTGTTGCTTAGATGTGAACTACATCCCGCCATCATAGACACTCCTTTTGATGATGCTCCAGAGGTTCTCAATGGGGTTGAGGTCAGGGGAAGATGGTGGCCACACCATAAGTTTTTCCTCTTTTATGCCCATAGCAGCCAGAGATGCAGATGTGTTATTTGCAGCATGAGACGGTGCATTATCATGCATGATAATGATCTTGCTGCGGAAAGCACGGTTCTTCCTCTTGAACCATGGCAGGAAGTGCTGTTTTAGAAACTCCACATAGATTATGGAGTTCATCTTTACCCCTTCAGGGATCCTAAAGGGGCCGACAATCTCTCTCCTCATGATTCCAGCCCAAAACATTACTCCACCTCCTCCTTTTTGGCGCCTTAACCGTGTTTTCATGGGGTGTCCATCAACCAGCCATCCTCCAAGCCATCCATCTGGACCATCGAGCGTTGCACGGCACTCAATGGTGAACAAAACCGTTTGGAAGTCAGTCTTCATGTATCGTTTGGCCCACTGGAGCTGTTTCTGCTTGTGTGCAGTGGACAGAGGTGGTCGACAGGATGGCTTTCACACAGCTGCAAACCTCTGAAGGACCCTGCATCTTGTTGTTCGGGGGACGTTGGAGGCACCAGCAGCTTCAAAAACTTGTCTGCTGCTATGACAAGGCATTTTTGCAACTGCTCTTTTAACCTGATGCAATTGCCTGTTGGAAAGAGTCCTCAATTTTTCCTTATCAGCACGCACACGTGTGTGCTGGGAATCTGCTACATACTTCCTGATTGTGCGATGATCACGATGAAGTGTCTTGGCAATGTTGATTGTAGTCATGCCTTGACCTAAATACTCCACAATTTGTTGCTTCTCAGCAGCCGACACAACCTTTTTCTTTCCCATTTTGGCAAAAAAATGTAGGCTGCTTAATAATGTGGAACAGCCTTCTTAAGTAGTCTTGCCTTTATTTGGACACACCTGCCAAACTAATTTGCACAGGTATCTGCAATTGCTTTCAGTGATATAAAGAGCCCTGACACACCACCATCAATGAGTTTAAATGACAAACAAAAAAATTCTAACCTTATCACTCCTAAACTCTTTTTGCATAATAATTTGGAGCACAGTTTATAGTGTAATATTATGTATGTACACAGTGCTTTATAATATGATGACTGCAGTATATTAATAGGATAAATCTTTTGGGAACTATTTCTTTAAACAGCCATTGATGAGAGCAGAGGTCCCAGGTTTCCTATGTACGTTGAGCGTGCACTTTCAGGCTATCAGTCCCATAGACGCTGAATGGTGCGGTGATCATATTTTGGAAACTCATTAACATTGTATTTCTTTTCTTTGAATTCTTACGTTTGTAAGTACATCTGTTTGGTTTAGTGATGTTTAGAGATATTTTAGACACTGATAATTGATATGAGTCTCATGGTTACTTTCTTCTTCCACCATATCCTTCTGAATGGACAGACAGGGATGAAACATGGAAACCGAGGTAAAAGGCAGGCTCTGAAGTCCGCATCTACAGACTTGGGTACAGCAGACATAGGCAAGTCATTTTGAATTCTATAACTGGTATAGATATCATGATTCCCTTTTTTACATCTTAACATTTCTTCCCTTTTCTCTCCTTTAGTCCTTGGCAGAGTCCTAGAAATCACAGACCTCCCAGAGGGCATCACACGAGCAGAAGCAGGCAAGCTTTTTACACAGCTGGCAATGTCTGGGGCCAAAATACAGTGGCTAAGGGACACTCAGGGTCATGCCCCAGGACCTAATAGTGACCACAATGGACCTGCAGAGAATGGGCGCCAAGTTCACAACAACGACCTGGCAGCCTTTTATACCATCGTGGCAGTCTTCCCTAGCACCATGGCAGCACAAAACGCCTCCGTGCAGCAAAATAGTCCGCTCAGCCGCTTCAAATTGCGCAGTATCAAAAAGAACTATGATTTGCGCATACTGGAACGTGCCAGCTCGCAATAGCGTGTGAAGATGGGTGGGGGAAGATGTGAGGAAAGAGAAAAGAGGGCTGCCTCTAAGACCTGGAGGAATAAAATATTTCTCTCCCCCTCCCTCTCTTTCCATCACAGTTCTTCCTCTCTTCCTTTTCCGCCCCAAAAGAAGCACACTGGACTTACTACAGCCTCTCTCTTTCTAACTCCACTATCTGTGCACTTTTTTGTTCCCTTTACAGTTGTACATCTCTTGTTTGTCCCCTATCGGCCAACCTCCTGGCTCACTGTCCAGCACCCATACCATGTAACTGTAGCTGCATTGCTGCTCTCCCTTTTTCTCCTTTCATTGTTTTATTCCCACGCCTTTGTTTTTTTTTTTTTTCTTTTACTTTCATAATTCACTTTCTTCCATGTCACCATGCCTATCAATTTGTGCTTCTTGCACATTCTCATTGAGATGCATACTCTCATCCCCTTAAAATGTGCATATATATATATATATATATATATATATATATATATATATATATATTAATTATTGTACACAATGCCACAATATCATATTTTCGTCCTCATTTGATTCCCTCCTCTGCGGTACTTTCATATAGACATAACCCATTTTTTGATCGTGAGCTGAAATGCTCTGTAGCGGGTATAAAACTGCCATATGGTAACAGAATGATGGTAACTTTTTTTTTTTTTTTCGGCCCTGAGTGGAAAACTTGCCTTTTTATGTTTTTTTGGAGTTGATTGTCCTGGACATTGTATATTTTTTTTCCCTTTTTTTTTAAATTTTTTTTTTATGCTTGTGAGAGTACATTAACATGGGTATTTATTTGCACAAATGGGCTGTACTCACTGTAAATTTTATTTAATCCAATTTTGTTTTTAAATATGTAAAAAAAAATGTGTCACATTAAAAGTGTGTCCCTTTCTTTATAGTTTTGGTAAAAAAAAGAAAAAAAATAAGATTTATATTGTGTTATGTAACTTGGTGTTATTTTCTCATTACTATGCTGCATGCCATAATCCACTCCGCACACTCTTATATTCGTTTTACAATTCTGAATCTGCTCACAGGTGATTCTGTAATTAAGTCTATATCCTATACAGGTATAGGTTATTATTGTGTGACAAAGAGGAAACTTGCGTCATATAGTCGAGTTTTTATCAAACACTGAAACTACTTTTAAATGTAAATCTTTTTGTAAAAAAACGTTTCCTGATGGCACCTGAACACAGTGCAACAAAATACCACAATATTCACTAAATTAGTGAACCGAAATTCGAAGAACGCAAAAAGTCGTACTTTTCACCTGCATGCAACACACGTAAAATGAAATTTAATAATGTAAAATTCATAACATATATATATACTTTATATAAACGTTTTTATTGATGAAGAAAAAGCAGGGCAAATAAATTTAATATATTGTTTTAATATATTTTAAGAAGGTCTTGTATTTGAGTGCATTTATTTAATAAAAAAAACCTATCCAATGTTGGCTTTATTTGTGCAAAGGACAATAACTTTAATGTCTGGGAAATATCATCTCAAACTTGGAGAAAATACAGTTGTATATTCCAAAACCCCCTTCTTTTTCTCCGTAAAAGGGGGTTATCTGGGATTATTTTATTTTTTTAACTGGGCCTTTAACCTCTTAAGGACCAGGGGTATTTCCGTTTTTGTTTTTCCATTTTTTTTTTTTGCTCCCTTTCTTCCCAGAGCCATACCTTTTGTTATTTTTTCCATCAAGGTGGCCATGAGAGGCTTTGTTTATTGCGAGACGAGTTGTACTTTTGAGCGACACCATTACTTTTACTGTTTAGTGTACTGGAAAAGGGGGGGTGGGGGACTAATTGCGGTGAAATTGCAAAAAAGTGCAATTCCACAATTTGTTCTTTTTACTATGTTCACTAAATGCTAGAATTGACCTGCCATTCCGATTCTCCAGATTATTTCGGGTTCGTAAGACACAAAACATATATAGGTTCTTTTTTTTATTTAAGTGGTGAAAAAAAAATCCCCCATTTTCCGAGACCTGTAGCATCTACGTTTTTCGAGATCTGGGGCTGGGTGCAGACTTATTTTTGCATGTCGAGTTGACGTTTTTATTGACACCATAGCCCTGCTATGTGTAGCTAAAATGCTCATAGCATTTCGGCAAAGACAACCACAGGGGACTCCTGCAGACCCCGGGTTGTCATGGCAACCTCTTGCGACCGGTGGTCATGTGACACAGGCGCTGATGGGCAGAGCTAAGACACGCATCCGGTTTGCGCAAGCTAAATTTGACAGCGGCATTTAACTAGTTAAGAGCCGCAGGTGGATCGCGATTCCACACACGGCTATTAAGAGCACATCAGCTGATTAGATCAGCTGTCATGTACCGGAAAAGGTGTGGGCTCATCGCAGCCTGCACCAAAGAGGGGGAGGTGACCTATGACGGACAATACGCATAATAGGTCATTAAGGAGTCAAACTAACAGTCATGTAATTTTTATCTCACTACCTACTTGTTGTACCCTGTGCCGATCTCTGCCGGCTCAGAGTAGTCACTGACTGCTCCTGCCAGCCATTCAGCATCTTCCGATGATGTGTCAATAGAGCAGCTGCTTGTCTTCCCCTCTGCTCCAGTGACTAATAATAAGACTGACCGTCACTTCAAAATAGAAAATAGGTGTGGACTGGTGCATAATAAGATCCATCTCCATATATAACGATTCTCTTTACTGGGAACCTATTTTAATGTGAACTGCTCTATTGGCTGGCATGATTACCAGTGTCACGCTGATTGACAGCTGGCCTAACTGCTGGGGGCTGACTGTCAATCAACATGACATCGGCAGTCACTCCCTGTGGACAGAGCAGCCTGGATGAGGAAGAGGTGCTCTGTTGGTGTTGGGCAGTATCGGCATCAGGTAGAACAGGCAAGTGATTTAGCAACTTGCCTGCCTGTTCCTTTTTAGGCATGTAGTTTAAAAAAAAAAAAGTCCTTGACAACCCCTTTAATGGTGCTGTATTACAAGCAAGTAAAATGCATAAGATAAGCGTTAAATGGGGCAAAGAGCTTGGGTTTTCTGACCTCCTTTGTGGAGCAAATTTTTATCCTAAAGGATGGAGCACAGTTAAGAATAGACACTATGATACTCTCCGGGCATTCTTCTGCAGTTCTGGTCTGTCTACTGTCCACAGCAATGACATGGCTAAAGCGCACATCACTGCTACAGCCAAGCACTGAGCTCATGCCGTCTGCGGAGCCGCTGACCTCCATGATTGGCTGCAGCGTGCTGTAGTCATGATATTGCCAAGGTCACCAGTACACACAGACCAGAGCAGCGATTGGAAACCTGCAATGGGCCTGAAGAGGTTGGGTATCGGGGTGTTTTTATTTTAAACATGTGCAAGCCTTTTGACTATAAAAAAGTAAATGTATTCCTGTACAACCCATGTAAGCAAGTAATCACCTAACTGTATGCAAATCAACCTAAATTCTCCAGCATGGAGGGGGTGTATGTAAATTTGCTGTATTTTGTTTAGAGGAGTTAGGCGAGTTATTAATTTTATATAATTTATCGAGTCTCACTATAAGGCCAAATTACATCTTATTCAATACATGATGTCTTAATAGTCTCAATTATATTACTATAATATTAAAAAGAAAAAAAATATGGTATAACATCCTTCCTAATGGTGCTTCATTGAATTGTTTAGGTGCGTATTCTCAATATTAGTGTGCAGTTGAATTGGTGCAGATCGATTCGCAGGATCTGCTCCATTGGCCATGTCCTAGATCTGTGGCCACTAGACGGGAGACTTGAGAACCGAATAATGCGTGTCAACATCTATGGCTCATCATCTTCTGATTAGCGAGTTTAGCGTCAAGTCATCAATGTTGCTTGGTATACATGTGATGTTGTACCAGGCTTACTAATCAGAAGGTGAGCCACAGATGCTGGCTGGTAAGAGGTGTTTTTTGGGGCTCCCATACAGTGGCCGATGGATCAATTTGCACCAACTCTAATATGCATAATTTTATGAATACATTCATCGGTGCTAAAGCAAATACTTTGCATCAAATGGATATATTTTATAAATGTTTTTTTAAACTAACATTTTCTATTCACCCTATTCAGTTTAATCACATTGGAAAGCAGATTATAAAGTTACTTAGTGATTCTGGTCTACGCTTCTGTTACAAACGGCAACCTTTGGTTGTTAATCAGTACTATCAATTGTAGCTCATAAGGACAAATAGAACACTGCAAACCTCTCGTGTCACTGAATTGCAAGAGTGCACTAAACCAAGGCCAGATAGGCACTTGGGAAGCATTGTCATTCTTTAACTTAAGCTGTTAGCACAAAATAACTGTTCAAACCAAACTTGGGTGCGCAGTTCAACTTTGATGTGGCTTTTGTTGTGTATCGATCTCTGCCCTCCTCTCCTGAGTTCATATTGATAACTTATCCTTTGGATAGGTCATCAGTATAAGTGTTGTGGAAAATCCCTTTAAGGTTGTATTGTAAAGACTAGAATCTATAAATTTGGCCTTTAGGAGTCACAGTTGGAACTGTTGACTAATAAATCCTTTTACCATGACTCCTTTAGATGCATGTAATTGTCATAGACTGCCAGTCTCCTTTTAAGGCTGGGGTCACACTTGCGAGAAACTCGCACCTCAGTACCCGGCACTGCCACCGACACTCGGGACCGGAGTGTGCGGCTGCATGTATTTCTTTGCAGCTAAGCGCTACGGTCCCCAGTGCTGGCGGCAGTGCCGGGTATTGAGATATGAGACTCTTGGGAGTATGAAGTTTGGGAGTCTATTTTAGAATATATTCCAAAATTGTCACTTAGCGAGCCTGGTCATATGTCACAATTATTTACCGTACATAGAGCTTACAGATCTCCTGAGTTTTTATATAGGGTCGGTGTGAGAAGCACTTGTGAATGTCCAAGAAAACCTGGGCATGAGACCAGAAATGATTGGCACTGCTGCAGTGTTAGACCTCAGGCACCCAGTTGCGTTATGTAGACCCTCAGATGCAGAGTTGTGTGGAATTGTAACACCGCTTTAATAGAATGAGTGCATCACCTGTATGCAAGAGCTCGCCATTAATTTCTCTTCTCCAATGGTTAACTGGTCTTACCTGATATTGGTGGTTTGTGGTGTAAAAAAAAGTTGTGTGCACATTTACAAAATCTGCAAAAATGTCAGCTGAATGCCTTGTAAATATAAAGCGATTTTGTATTATCAGCACAATGAATACTTTTAATGACATATTAAATGACTGCACTCTGATACAAGATCAAAGAAAGTGGTATATTAATCTGCCTATCCTTTTATCACCACTGTTAACTTTACTTACAGGTGTTAAGTGTCGGTGCCTCCCATTATATTGACCCTTCTCCTGAAATAATGTGCTGCTGTGACCATGTACTCACAACACTTGGATGGGGTTTTGCTATATATATATATATATATTTATATACCAATAGTGACCACTAGTGATGAGCGAACACTTGGATAAGATGTTATTTTAGCATGCTCATGTGTGCTGAGTTACTTTAACATACTTGAATAATATGCTCATGTCGAACACCCGACTCGGAACATATTTTTGGAGCACGCCGAACACACACGGTTACCATATGAGCATGCTCAGATCACATCTTATTCGAGCACATTCCCTCATCACTAGTGACCACCAATAAGACACACAACTGACCTGCGATGAGAGTGAATAGTGTCCCTCGATGGGTGAAAATGCAGCAGCTGTCAGCTGTAGACTATAGCTGACACCGTGCTCCATTAGTCACAATCTGTGTTGGCACCAACTATGACTGTTTAACCCCTTAAATGCTGTCAGAAGTGACTCTTTACCATCTAGATGCCAAAGAGTGTGAGAGATCCCTCTTTAACCTCCATCGGCATGTTGTGATCATTATTATGGGGTCCTGATGGGTGCCATGGCAATTTACAGCCAAATAATGACCTAAGGTTCTGCCAGCTAGAGTGACCTGTTCAGAAATAAGCAACATTTAGATGATAAAAATATTTTTTGTTCTTTATATGCCACTTTGAATTAATTCCGGAAAATCACTTGAAGGGTTAACATACTACAGGTGTTTCTCACTAAATCATCAAAAAGTTAATTTATTTCAGTTCTTCAATGCAAAAAGTGAAACTCACTTTTTATATAGTCATTACAAACAGTGATCTATTGCAAGTATTTTATTTTCTATTAATGTTGATTGTGGCTTTCAGCCAATGAAAACCCAAAAGTCATTATCTCAGTAAATTAGAATACTTTATAACACCAGCTTGATAAATGATTTTCAAATCTGAAATGTATGTTTAGTAAATGCACTCCATACTTGGTCGGGGCTCCTTTTGCATCAATTACTGTAACAATGCGGCGTGGCATGGAGGCGATCAGCCTGTGGCACTGCTGAGATGTTATGGAAGCCCAGGTTGCTTTGATAGCAGCCTTCAGCTTGTCTGCATTGTTGGGTCTGGTGTCTCATCTTCCTCTTGACAATACCCCATAGATTCTCTATGGGGATAAGGTCAGGCGAGTTTGCTGGCCTTGATCAAGCACAGTGATACTTTTGTTTTTAAACCAGGTATTGGTACTTTTGACAATGTGGACAGGTGCCAAGTCCTGCTGGAGAATGAAATTTCCATCTCCATAAAGCTTGTCGGCAGAGGGAATCATGAAGTGCTCTAAAATTTTCTGGTAGATGGCTGCACCGACTTTGGTCTTGATAAAACAGTGGACCTACACCAGCAGATGACATGGCTCCCCAAACCAACACTGATTGTGGAAATGTCACAATAGACCTCAAGCAGCTTGGAATGTGCTCCTCTTTACTCTTCCTCCAGACTCTGGGACCTTGGTTTCAAAATGAAATACAAAATTTACTTTTATCTGAAAACAACACCTTTGATCAATGTGCAACAGTCCAGTTCTTTTTTTTTTTTTTTTTTTCTTGACCCAAGTAAGACACTTCTGGCATTGTCTATTGGTCAAAAGTGTCTTGACACAAGGAATGTGACACTTGTAGCTCATGTCATGGATACATCTGTGTGTGGTGGCTCCTGAAGCAATGACTACAACAGCAGTTGATTCCTTGTGAATGTCCCCAAAATTTCTGAATGGCCTTTTCTTAACAATCCTTTCAAGGCTGCACTGCAGTTATCCCGATTGCTGGTGCACCTTTTTCTACCACACTTTATCCTTCCACTCAACTTTCCATTAATATGCTTGGATACAGCATCCAGGTGTCCGCCCATCTCTAGCGATAACCTTTTGTGGCTTATCCTCCTTGTGGAGTGTGTCAGTGACTGCCTTCTGGACATCTGTCAAGTCAGCAGTCTTCCTCATGATTGTGGAGCCTACTAAAACAGACTAAGGGACCTTTTTAACCCCTTCGTGACCAGGCCAATTTTTTAAATTCTGACCAATATCACTTTATGTGGTCATAACTCTGGAATGCTTCAACAAATCCCAGTGATTTTGATACTGTTTTTTCGCAGCACATTATAATTTATGATAATAGTAAATTTAGATTGAAATGTTTTGTGTTTATTTATAAAAGTATCAGAAACTTGACAAAAATGTAAAAAAAAATTGCAGTTTTCAAACTTTGATTATCCCTTTAATCCAGATAGTCATACCACAGAAAAACATGAATAAACCACATTTCCCACATGTCGGCTTTACATCAGCACAATTTTTTATACTGTAATTTATTTTGTTAGCCTTTTAGGAGGTTTAAAAATGTAGCAGCAATTTTTCATTTTTTCAAGGAAATTTACAAAATTTATTTTTTTGAGGGACCTATCCAGGTTTGAAGTGACTTTAGGGGTGCTATATATTGGAAAACCCCAAACGTGATACCATTTTAAAAACCGCACCCCCTGACATATTGAAAACCGCTGTAAGGTAGTTTATTAACCCTTCAGGTGATTTTTAGGAATTAATGCAAAGTGGTATAGCCGGAATGAAAAATTGTTTGTTTACCACCTAAATGTCGCTAACTTCTGAACTGACCGCTATTTGGCCATGAACAGCTATGGCAAACATCAGGACCACACAATCATGATCTCGGTGTGTCAATTAGATTAAAGTGCAAGCCCCCACAATCTTTTAACCATTTATTTGATGTAGTCACTTTTGACAGCAGCAACTAAGGGGTTAAACAGATATGGACGGTGTCAACACCGATAATTTGTGATACGGCAAGTTGTCAGATATAGTGGACAGCCGAAAACTGCTGGATTGTCACCTTTATGGGGATGATATTCTCTTATATCTCAGGTCAGTATATATACGTATTGCGGTCTTGAAGAGGTTAAATACTTAGGAAGCCTTTGAAGGTGTTTTTTGTTAATCTAATGTACTGAGATAATGACTTTTGGGTTTTCATTTGAAGAAGCCATAATCATCAACATTAACAGAAATAAACACTTGAAATAGATCACTCTCTAATGACTAAGGCTACTTTCACACTTGCGTTTTTTTGCGCTGCGCACCGTGCGCAGTACAAACGCACATAAACGCATCATGCGTTTTTGAGCGTTTTTTGCGGCTTTGCACGCGTTTTTAAAAGAAAACATGCATTTTTTTGCGCTGACGTGCGCATGTTAATACGCACCCATAGACTATAATGGGTGTTTGGGTGAAAAAAAACGCATTGCGTGCGCATGCGTTTTTTGGGGGGGAAGTCGGACGCACAAAAAATGCAACAGAGTGCATTCTGTGCGCCCGAGCGCACACTACAAAAAAAGCGCATGCGCATACAAACGCATGTGTATGCACACCCATGTAAAGAATAGGAAAAAAACGCATGAGTTTTTGCGCAAAAGAACGCAAGTATGAAACCAGCCTAATACATAGTTTCACTTTTTGTATTGAACTAAAATAAATTAACTTTTTGACGATATTCAAATTTTGTGAGAAGCACCTGTATCTGACAGCAGTTTTGAATATATTGTGGGGTGCTGTTTTTAAAATGGTATCACTTTTGTGAGAGGTTTCCAATATATAGGACTCCCACAAGTTACTTGAAAACGGAATAGGTCCCTAAAATAAAATAAGTTTTGTAAATTTACTTGAAAAAAATGAACAATTACTACTGCAATTTTAAATCTTCTAACAAACATCCAAACAAAATAAAAGGACATTTTACAAAGCGGACATGAAGGAAATTGTATTTATTAACTATTTTGTGTGGTATGACTGTCTGGCTTAAAGGGATAATTATACAAAATTTGAAAATTGATTATTTTTAGAAATTTGTCAAATTTCTTACTTTTTAATGAAATGCAAAACATTGTAACTTCACTGTTATCATAAAATATAATATGTCCCCCCCAAAAATCTTAAAATCACTGAGATTTTATTGCCACATAGTGACACGTCTCTTTTGAAAAATTTGGCCTGGCCACTAAAGGATTAAACTGCTGCAAATGGTATTAACAAAGAGCCATGTTTCCATGGTCCTACAGATCTCTGCTTAAAGGGGATCTCAGAGTATAGAAAATGGCTAAAACAAAAGTCATTATATAGAAATTGCTAAATACATTTAATTAGCCTATCACAATTGTTTTGTCTAGTGCCGTCATCACTATAGAATTAAAATGAGTGAAGCATGTGCAGCAGAAAAATCCACCCTCCGTATGTAGGAAGATGTGCTCCACTAACACTACCGGAGGTTCCAGGCGGTAAGAAGAGGCCGCTCACACGTCTGTGTGCTACTGTTCTGAACATTATAAGAATCTCCAGGTGATAGCAGCGGAGCTTCCTACTGCACATGCTCACAGGCATCTACCCAAACATTCTACGACAGGTTTCTATCGGTATAACAAGGTGACGGTTATTGTAATTTAGGATTTGTTCTTATTTGCCAAGCCCGCATCTCTCCTGACCGATGATGGCTGTATTATGCAGTCATACTCTGCCTCCACCTGCGGCTGTTAACATGTTAAATACCATTGTCAATCTGACAGCATCATTTAACATGCGCAAAGTAGGAAGACCTGTGACGTGATCGTGGTGCGCTGATGGGTTGCCATGACAGCTGGGGATCTGCTGCAGACCTCCAAGCTTGTCATGACCATTTTGTGAAAGCCAGCATTTAGCTGGTGTTCAAAACAGATTGTACTACACATAGCAATTCAACACCTCCATGTATAGTAAAAATTACAAACGATTAGACGATCGCAGTTTCAGCACCCCCAAAGGGGACTAAGATACAGTAAAAAGTGAAAAAAAAAAACAAATCCACCCCCCTTTTGTCCCATGTAAAAAAAAAAAAAAAAAAAATATTTTGGTATGACTGCATTCGTAAAAGTACGAAAATAAATTGATCTGAACTGTAAAGAGCGTAATGAGAAAAACAATTGAAACGTTAGACTTAGTTTTTTGCCTGCCGCAACAGGAGGCGACCAAAGCATCATATCTAGCACGATATTGTATATGTAAAAACGTTAGCTCAGGGTGCAAAAATTAGCAGACACAGTGCCATATCCCAAAAATTGAAAATGTTACGGGTCTTGGAGAATGGCAACACAAGCAAAAAAAAATTTATTTACAAAGTTCCAATTTTTTTTTCACCACTTAAAAAAAAAAACAAAAAAAAAAACTGCATGTTTTGGTATCTGCATACTCGTACTGATCTGGAGAATAGTGAACATGGTGAATTAAAGAAAAGAAAATCTGTGGAATTGCACTGCTTTTACAATTTCAACGCAGTTAATCACATGATAAAATGAATGATGTCATTCAAGAGAGCAACTTGTCCTGAAAAAAACAAAAAAAACAAGCCCTCATACTGTTATGTAGACTGAAAAATAAAGTTATGACTTGGCAGAAGGAGAGGGAAAAAAATGAAAAATGGCTCTCCTAATACTTTTTAAAGGGAAACTATCATCGGATAATTAACTATTGTGTAAATGAGTTTTTTGTGAATTGGCTTAATTTTTGGCTTTTTTTTATACATCTCTCAATCTGTAATAAAAATGGAAATCTTGCAATTAACATGGTGAACACTGGGCTTTTTGGGACTCAAACTTCATGGTGTTTCAAGAAGCAACAAATGTACAATCCACAATGAGCAGACTCTGACCCTATTTTTTTTTTCTACTGATGAATCTAATGAGCCTTAGCAAAGGTGACGTTGCCTATTGTGATTAGTGGATCCTGTTGTATCCAATGTGTGTGGTTTTGTTACTGTCATTGTAATCCTAAGAAAGCCCCTGTGTTCAGTGTGAAAATCAGATTTTATATTTTTTTTTAATAAAGATCGTAATATGGAGACAAATACCTGGTTTAACCCATTCAGCCTGATTTCACCTTCCTGACCATGCCAAATTTTTCAATTTGACCAGTGTCACTTTGAGGTAATATTTCTGGCGCGCTTCAACATATCCCAGTGACTGAGATTGTTTTGTTTTCCGTGTCAGATTGGACATGTTAATGGTAAATTTAGGTTGATATGATTTAGATTTGTTTTAATAAAAAATGTAAATTTTACATTTTGAAATTCGCAATTTTCAAAATGTGAATTTTTATGCACTTAAACCAGAAAGTTATGCCTTACAAAATCATTAGTAAATAACATTTACCACATGTCTACTTTACATTAGCGTCGTTTTTTAAACATTTTTTTTAAGCTTTTAACCCTTCTAATTTTTCCATCAGTGAGTTTTTCATTTGTCGAAATTTACAAAACCAATTTTTTTTTTTAAGGGACCACATTACATAGAAGTCACTTTGAGGGGCCTATGTGTCATAAAATATCAAAGTGACACCATTTTAAGAACTACACTCCTCAAGAAGTTTATTAACCTTTTAGGTTGTTCACAGGAATTTAAAGCACTGTGGAAGGAAAAAAAAAATATTTCCTAAAAAATGTTGCTTTAGTCCCAAATTTTTCATTTTCACAAGGGAACATGAGAAAATGGGCTCGAAAATTTGTTTTGCCATTTCTCTTGAGTACACCGATACCCATTATTTGGTGGAAAACTACTGTTTGAGCGTATGGAAGGGCTCAAGGGAAGGATCTTCATTTGACTTTTGCAGCACAAAATTGGCTGAAGTAGATAGTGGAAGCCATGTCGTGCTTGCAAAGCCTCTGATGTGCCTAAACAGTGAAAAACCCCATAAGTGACCCCATTTTGGAAACTACACCTTTCAAAGAACTTATCTAGAGGTGTGGTGAGCACCTTAAGCCCACAGGTGCTTCTCAAAATTTTATATCGTTGAGCCATAAACATGAAAAAAAAAAAATTCTGACAAAAATCTTACTAAATCGCCAAATATTTCATTTTCACAAGAGAAGCAAGAGTAATTGGACCACCCAAATTGTTGTGCAATTTCTCTGGCATATGATGATGCCTCATGTGGTAAAACTACTATTTGTAGCAGCCATAAACTGGAACTCAGAAGGGAAGGGGTTACCTTACCCTGTGCTCTACTCTGACTACTTACAAGTGCTTCTCACTAAATTTAGAATATCATCAAAAAGTTAATTTATTTCAGTTCCTCAATACAAAAGGTGAAACTCATATCAAGTCATTACAAACAGAGTGATCTATGTCAAGTGTTTGTGTTAATGTTGATTATGGCTTTCAGTCAATAAAAACCCAAATGTCAATGTCTCAGTAAATTATAGTAGCAGAAAAACAACTGCAAAGGCTTCCTAATAGTTTAAAAAGGTCCCTTAGTCTGTTTCAGTAGGCTCCACTATCATGGGGAACACTGCAGACTCGACCGATGTCCATAAGGACACTCCACAAGGAGGGTAAGCCACAAAAGATCATTGCTAAAGAAGCTGGCTGTTCACTGAGTGCTGTTTCCAAGCATAATCTGCAAATCTTTGTCACGGTCTCATGCATGGGATGATTCCCATCCCATGCATGAGACCGTGACAAAGATGTGCAGTACTGTCAGTGACCGGCTACTTCATCCTAAATGTGAGAGGGAGCGCTATCGAAAGTCCTTCCTTCCTGCTGCAGTTAGGCTGTATAACCAGCACTGTCCAAAACGGAGAACGACCCAAACAGAGAACTGATAGATCCAAAGTTGTGACAGTCCGGTTACATTTTTTTTTTTTTCGTATATGTACCTACCTACTGTCAATGTAATGCCTTTTATGCATCTGTATCTGTACTTGTTCCTGCCTTGCTGCTGTAATGCTCTGAATTTCCCCATGGTGGGACGATTAAAGGATTATCTTATAATAATGGAAAATAGACTGGAAGGAAAAAGTGGTAGAAAAAGCTGCACAAGCAACCGGGATAACCGCAGCCTTGAAAGGATTAAGAAAAGGCCATTCAAAAATTTGGAGGAGATTCACAAGAAGTGGACTGCTGCTGGAGTTATTGCTTCAAGAGCCACCACACACAGACGTATCCAGGACATGGGTTACAAGTGTCGCATTCCTTGCGTCAAGCCCCTCATGACCAATAGACAATGCCAGAAGCGTCTTACCTGGGCCAAGCAAAAAAAAAAGAACCATACTGTTGTCCTTGGTGGTGTTTTCAGATGAAAGTATATTTTGCATTTCATTTAGAAATCAATGTCCCAGAGTATGGAGGAAGAGTGGAGAGGCACACAATCCAAGCTGCTTGAGGGTCTAGTGTGAAGTTTCCACAATCAGTGATGGCTTGGGGAGCCATGTCATCTGCTGGTGTAGGTCCACTGTGTTTTATGAAGACCAAAGACAGCCCAGCCATCTACCAGGAAATTTTAGAGCCCTTCATGCCTTCCCTCTGCCAACAAGCTTTTTGTAGATGGAAATTTCATTCTCCAGCAGGACTTGGCACCTGTGCACACTGCCAAAAGTACCAATACTTGGTTTAGGAACAACAGTATCACTGTGCTTGATTGGCCAGCAAGCTTGCTTGATCTTAACCCCATAGAGAATCTATGGGGTATTGTCAAGAGGAAGATGAGACCAAGACCCACCAATGAGGACAAGCTGAAGGCTGCTATCAAAGCAACTTGGGCTTCCATAACACCTCAGCAGTGCCACAGGCTGGCTGCCTCCATGCCACCCTGCATTGATGCAGTAATTGATGCAAAAAGTGCCCTGACCAAGTATTGAATGCATTTACTGAACATACATTTTAGTAGGCCAACTTTTTGAATTTTTTAAATAATTTTTCAAGCTGGTGTTATACACTCCCTGACAAGTTATGTCGCTTATCTTATGTAAATAAAAGCTTATAACCTGACATTAAATTCATCCATTGGTTGTATAAATTATTCATTTAAAAGAAACCCTCCGAAATGTGGTTTAGGTTAAGAAAATAAATTGTCATCAATGCAGAAATATTCATCATTTAGTGGACACAGATTTTGTCAGATTTTGGCAAGACAAAAGTTTTGACGCCTGGTCATATAATGTACCCAATCCTAGTTTACATCCTCACCTGTGCTCAGTAAATGATCAGTTAATTAGTGGGTGTGTATGAAAAGAAACCCAGCACCCCAGACCTTCACTTGAGCTGCAACTTGAGCTCTGACGACATGCCAAAAATCCACCCTGCAACCAAAGCCTGGATTATCAAGAGGCTGAAGACCAGATCCACTGCAGAGGTGGCTGGCACCTTTAATGTGTCTCGGCGTCAAGTACAAAGAATTAAAAAAAATTCAAAGAGACTGGAGATGTGTTTGACAAGCCCAGGTCCGGCAGACCCCGCAAGACTATTGCTTAGGAGGAACATTTGTTGGTTAGAAAATCCAAAGCAAGCCCCTCTTCCACTTCCACTGCAGGAGAGCTCCAACAGGCCTGGTCACCAAGTCCCTGTGTCAACTAGAACAGTTTGTAGGATTCTGTCTCGAAATGGCCTCCATGGTCAAATCAGTGCCCAGAAGCCAGCACTAAACAAAAGGCAAATAAAAAAACCGTGTGGCATTTGCAAAGTCCCACAGCCTGCTAAACAGATGGACGCTGGAAAAGTGGCAGAAGGTGGATTTCTCTGATGAATCTTCAGTAGAATTACACCACAATCGCTGCAAATACTGCAGGAGACCTACTGGAGCCCAAATGGATCCAAAATATACCCAGAAAAGTTAAATTTGGTGGTGGAAAGATCATGGTTTGGGGTTACATTCAGTATGGGGGTGTGCAAAATATTTGCAAGGTGGAAGGCAATATCAATAGCCTAAAATATCAAGAAGTATTAGCTACCTCTTGTATTCCAAATCATTAAAGGGGTCATTCTGCAGCTGGATGGTACTCCATCTCCTATGTCCATCTCTACAACAAAGTTCCTCCAGGCAGAAAAGATCAAGGTGCTCAAGGACTGGCCAGCCCAGTCACCAGACATGAACATCATTGAGCATGTTTGGGGTAGGATGAAAGAGGAAGCTTGGAAGACAAAACCAAAGAATCTAGATGAACTCTGGGAGGCATGTAAGACTGCATTCTTTGCTATTCCTGATGACTTCATTAATAAATTGTATGAATCATTGTTTAACCGCATGGATGCAGTCCTTCAAGTTCATGGAAGTCACAAAAAATATTAAATATGACTCTAATAGCACCACAACTTCATTCACCAATGTTATGCAACATATATTTGTATTTTAAGTTAATTATTTGTTTGAATATCACATTACTTTCTGTGGCCGACAAAACTTTTGTCTTGCCAAAATCTGACCGTTCTGTGTCCATTAAATGATCAATATTTCTGCATTGATGGCAATTTATTTTCTTAACTTAAACCACATTTTGGAGGGTTTCAGCTTTCAAAAGAAAAATTTATACAACCAAAGGATGAATTTAACGTCAGGTTATAAGCTTTTATTTACATAACATGGATAAGCGACATAACTTCTGTCAGGGAGTGTAAAGTATTATAATTTATTGAGAATGACTTTTGGGTTTTCATTGGCTGTAAGCCATAATCATGAACATTAATAGAAATAAACACTTGAAATAGATCACTGTTTATAATGACTTTATATAATGAGTTTCACTTTTTGTATTAAAGAATTGAAATTAGTTAACTTTTTGATGATATTCTAATTTAGTGAGAAGCACCTGTATATCGGGGTTTCCATCTAAATCTCCAAATTATGCTATTTGGATTAAACCTTCAAAGGATTGATTCACTAGAATTAGGAAGTAGTTACTCTTGACTCCGTCTGGCCTCTGTTCAGTGATGTCCTTCTTTTCAGACGTACACAAAACTGTGGCTAACTGGGCTGCTGTGCACGTCTCCCAGATCATAGACCAGACTGAGTCTAAAGTGGCTCGATCTGCCTCATTGGGAATCTTCGGCCTGGGGTTCTCTCTGAATCACATATTTCAGAGATTTACATGGAAACCCCAATGCAAGCTCTCTGCACAGTATAAAAGTGTGTATACAGAGAATAAAACAGGGTTCATCACCTTCTTTGTATATCAGCTGGATGCAGGATGGATGAATGAGCTGCTGTGGGTGCCAGGAATTTCGCTGGTGTGCTGAGCAGTTGTTGACAAAATTTGAGAAATGTGGCACATCCAAACGAAAGTAGATAAAAAAAAGTTTATTGAAAATCCATAAAACCACAAACTAGTTTAGGTACTATATTAAAATCTTCTGACGCCTGACTTGCAGCAGCTCTTAGTCATAGAATGGATAAATGTGAAACGAGCTTTACTGCGATTTTTGGGAGGCAGAATGAATAATTCAACCGCAAGTGAAGAATTCTTTATATTTATTTTTTTACACTGTTCAGGGTGATAAGACTTCTTTATTCTTCGAGTCAGTGTGATCACAGCAATACCAGATTTGTATTGGCATTTTATGTATTGATACTATCACAAACTAAAAATTTTGTTTTTTTTGTCTTACAAAAAGTTTTCATATTGACATATTTTGAGGCAGTCATGCAAGAGCTTGTTTTTTTTGTGGGATGAGTTGAAGTTTTTTTTTGGTACCATTTTCGGTCAAGAGGAGAGAGACTCCTTCCTACTCTTCCCTTCTAAATGTTGCAGTCACTATTGATTGCAGCATTTAAGGAGTTAAACAGCCGGGGGGTGCGGGCACTTGCCCTGGCTGTGACAGCTGGAGCTCATCTACCACTTAAGCCAAGCTCCAAGTGGCGATCGTGTACTTAAGCTAAGCTCCAAGTGGTGATTGTACAAGCACAGCTCCTGTGCCCGCAAAATCGTCAGGACATACCGGTACATCAATTTGTGGGAACGCACTTCAAAATGGAAAGTACCAGTATGTCATGTTGAGGAGGGATTAAAAAAAATGTAATTTTCTGATAGTTTCTCTTTAACCCCTTCATGACCCAGCCTATTTTGACCTTAATGACCTGGTCATTTTTTGCAATTCTGACCAGTGTCCCTTTATGAGGTAATAACTCAGGAATGCTTCAACGCATTCTAGCGATTCTGAGATTTTTTTTTTTTGTGACATATTGGGCTTCATGTTAGTCGTAAATTTAGGTCAATAATTTTTTATTTTATTGGTGAAAAAAACAGAAATTTGGCGAAAATTTTGCAATTTTCAAACTTTGAATTTTTATTCTGTTAAACCAGAGAGTTATGTGACACAAAATAGTTAATAAATAACATTTCTCACATGTCTACTTTACATCAGCACAATTTTGGAAACAAGTTTTTTTTTGTTAGGAAGTTATAAGGGTTAAAAGTTGACCAGCGATTTCTCATTTTTACAACAAAATTTACAAAACCATTTTTTTAGGGACCATCTTACATTTGAAGTCACTTTGAGGGGTCTATGTGGCAGAAAATACCCAAAAGTGATACCATTCTAAAAACTGCACCCTTCAAGCTACTCAAAACTACATTGAAGAAGATTATTAACCTTTCAGGTTCTTCACAGGGACTAAAGCAACATGGAAGGAAAAAATGGACATTTTAATTTTTCCAACAAAAATATTCTTTTAGCATCAATTTTTTCATTTTCACATGGGTAACAGGATAAAATGGATCCAAAAATTTGTTGGGCAATTTCTCCTGAGTACACCGATACCTCATATGTGGTCATAAACCACTGTTTGGGCACACGGTAGGGCTCAGAAGGGAAGGAGCGCCATTTGACTTTTTGAATGGAAAATATGCTGGAATATTTAGCGGACACCATGTCATGTTTGGAGAGCCCCTGTGAGACTAAACATTGGAGCTCCCCCACAAGTGACCCCATTTTGGAAACTAGACCCTCCAAGGAACTTATCTATAATCTAGATGCATAGTGAGCACTTTGAACCCCCAGGTGCTTCACAAATTGATCCAGTAATTTTCTTTCACAAAAAATTTTTTTAGCCTGTTTTTTCATTTTTACATGGGCAACAGGGTAAAATGGATCCTGAAATTTGTTGAGCAATTTCTCCTGAGTACACCGATACCTCATATGTGGTCATAAACCACTGTTTGGGCGCACGGCAGGGCCCGAAAGGGAAGAAGCGCCATTTGACTTTTTGAATAGAAAATTAGCTCCAATCATTAGCGGACACCATGTTGCATTTGTAGAGTCCCTGTGTGCCTAAACTTTGGAGCTGACCCACAAATGACCCCATTTTGGAAACTAGACCCCCTAAGGAACTTATCTAGATGCATAGTGAGCACTTTGAACCCCCAAAGTGATTCACAAAAGTTGATAACGCAGAGCCGTGAAAATAAAAAATAATTTTTTACTCATAAAATGTTTTTTTAGCCCACGAATTTTTATTTTAACAAGGGTAACAGGAGAAATTGGACCCCAAAAGTTGTCCAGTTTGTCCTGAGTATGCTGGTACCCCATATGTGAGGGTAAACCACTGTTTGGGCACACGTCGGGGCTCTGAAGGGAAGTAGTGACGTTTTGAAATGCTGACTTGATGGAATGGTCTGCGGGTGTCGTGTTGCATTTTGCAGAGCCCCTGATGTGCCTAAACAGTGGAAACCCCCACAATTAACCCCATTTTGTAAACTAGATACCGGGACCGCCAGAGAGTGAGCACTTTGAACCCCCAAGTGCTTCACAGAAGTTTATAACGCAGAGCCATGAAAATAAAACATTTTTTCCACAAATTATTTTAGCCCCCAATCTTTTATTTTCCCAAGGGTTACAGGAGAAATTAGACCCCAAAAGTTTTTGTGCAATTTTTCCTGAGTACGCTGATACCCCATATGTGGGGGTAAACAACTGTTTGGGCATACATTGAGGCTCGGAATGGAGGGACCACTGTTTGACTTCTTGAACGCAAAGTTGGCTGGAATAAATGGTGGCGCCATGTTGCGTTTGGACACCCCCCTGATGTGCCAAAACAGTGGAAACCCCTCAATTCTAACTCCAACCCTAACCCCAACACACCCCTAACCCTAATCCCAACTCTAACACTAACCACAAGCTTAACCTTAATCCCAACCCACCCCTAACCCTAATCTTAACCCTAATTCCAACCCTAACCCTAATCCCAACCCTTACCCTAATTCCAACCCTAACCCTAATTCCAACCCTAATGGGAAATATTTGTCCCTACCTATGGGGGTGATAAAGGGTGGTTTATTTACTTTTTTTTATTATTTTGATCACTTTGAGTTTCACAGTGATCAAAATAAATGAATTAATCTGCAGCTGGCAGATTCCAGCGGGCGCACTGCGCATGCGCCCGCCATTTTCCAAGATGGCGCCCATGATTCAGGACACCGGGGTGGCTAGAGTGACAGGCAGTACTGGGGAGGGTGAGGGGGGATCGGAAGGCTGGGGGGAGCGGAGGGAAGGGGGAGGGGAGCTAATGACTGCGGCTGCCGTCAGTCGTGGCGGCAGCAGATGGGTGCCGTCAGTCGACAGGGGTCTCATTGGTGTCTCCAGCCATGGCCGATGCTATTGCAGCATCGGCCATGGCTTGATTGTGATATTTCACCAAGTTTCATTGGTGAAATATTACAATCGCACTGCGCATGCGCCTGCCATTTTCCAAGATGGCGGCGCCCATGATGCAGGATACCGGGACCGCCAGAGAGACCGAAGGTACCAGGGAATGTGAGAGGGGGGAGCAGAGGGAAGGGGGGGAGCAGACCTGATGATGACTGCGGCGACCGATCGCTGCCTTCAGTCGGTGGCGGCAGCCAATCGGTGCCGTCAGTCGGTGGGGGGTCAGATTAGTGTCTCCAGCCATGTCCAATGCTACTGCAGCATCGGCCATGGCAGGATTGTAATATTTCATCAAATTTCATTGATGAAATATTACTATCGCTCTGATTGGCTGTTTCACTTTCAACAGCCAGTCAGAGCGATCGTAGCCACGTGCGGGCTAAGCCCCCCCCTGTGGTGAAGTAGAAAAGGTCCTGTGTGTACAGGTCAGGTAACCTTTCATTGACCCCGGTCACCCGACCCGCAGGCACGACTTTTCATGACGCCAACGTAGGCGTCATGGATCGGGAAGGGGTTAAACAAAAAATACTTAGCTGACAATGGTGCAATTAAAAAAATTTCTTAATACATTTACACCCACAAGCTCTTTCACTTTTTAGCTCTATTCCTAAAATGTTCATTTTAAAAGAAAGTTATCAGAAAATGACAAATTTACATGTTGTGTTTCCTGAAATATTAGGAAGTTTTAAAAAGCCTTAGCGGTTAGTGTGAAAATTGCAAGTTTTTTTATTACTACTTGTTAATACAGATTGTGGATATGTAGCTCTAAATGGTTAAAAATTACTTTTAAACAATAGGTAATTTTCTTATGAAAGCCTCCTTTTTAATATTGGAATAATACAGCCGATCTAAAATTGATTTTAAAATCAAGTCTAAGATCATCAAGTCTAAGATCGGTACTGACAATGTTTACAGCTGGTACTGTAAAGTAAAAAAAAACCAACAAAGACAGGATACACGTAGCAATTTTTCCCCTATAATTTTGTGGTAAATGTATCAGTACTATGTCTTAATATTTATTTTTTTACAGTTTTTATTTGCCACACAACCTCTTGTCTACTAGACAACAAAAACCCCGATCGCAGGTTGTGAGCTTGCCTACTTTGGCACAGATAGGCTAAGTTCATAGAATGAGTATTTGGAATCTTTTTGATTTTGCAGATTTTTTGCACAAATTAGCTAAACTAGACTACTTATGGCTTTTTATTGCCTTTTTAGTGCATATTTTTGTAAGTGATCTAAATAAAGTCGCTTTGTTTTCGATACTTACTGGTGTTTGACTCTGATAACGCTTTACTGTTAGTCATGTGCTGATTACATGTATCTTTAGTGCGTTTTATGTCTGAGGATTTTCTTCTTCGCATTCAAGTCTTTAGGGAAAATCCGCAAATAAAGCGTATATTTACCGCAAGACAAATTGACATGTTGCGGATTTCAAAAATGCACAGCAGGTCAGTTTGCGCTGCATAAAAAGAAGCACAATAGGCATGAGATTTCTATAAATCACATTCACATTCCTGGAGCTGTAAGAAATTACGTATATTTTCCTCATTGAAAAAAAAATACCCAGCATCCAAAACCTCATCTTGGGAACCTATAGCCTTATTTTTGGTGCAAATGCTAAATTATGCACACACATTGTTTTCTGTACATAGCGTTTTCATTTTCCAAAGACTATTATATGGTGGGTTTGGCATTTTGTTCCATAAACTTTGAGATGAGCTGGTGAGAAGTTTCACTGTATATCATACTGTTTGTATATTTACATCTAAAAGTTGTATGTTAATTTTAATTGCTCTGACTATGAAGAAAAAGGAGACATGAGGAATGTTTTGTTTCCATGTGCCATGCAGAATGTCACCTCAGAAGACAGAATGCCACCAACAATTTTTGGAATCCTCTGGGCTTACAAAGGAATGTATGGAATGTATCCTAAAACTATCAATAAAACTTTTTTTTTTCGGTGCCGTTTCGTCAGATGCTATTTAAGATGTCATTGATTGTCACAGTTTTCCGTAACCTTATGCAGTGAAAGGATCTTTACGAGTGATATATAATACTTTTTAGCCATCTCCTCTATAAGTGTAATTCTTGCTCGGTCCTACTGCAGCCATATTACTGGTAGCTTATGAAGTCTCAGATTTCTCTGTGTCAGCCTTAACATCTCAGCTGTCTTGTCATCTCTACACTTGTCACTCCTCCTCATTGAAGGAGCAGTTTATCGTTTTGCTATCAGTGAGGTTGTGATATCTGTCCCAAGTCTTTGGCCACAATAACTTCTGAAGATAAAATGATTTAGTGGATTTATACTTCAGAACTTCAGGTAAGTAACCTTTCCAAAGTGTGTGTTGGACTTGAGGATTTCCATTTTTCCTCCATGTTCTTTAAGATTGTAATACAGCATGAAAGTGTGCAGTTTTATATTTTCATTAGAGCGCAATGACTATATCAGATTTTCATTTTTGCTTCTTGGGTCGACCAAGTAATTACAAATACACTTAGATCTCAAAGGATGTGATTTGCTTGGTTTGATTTATCTTCCATTTTGTGTTAATGGAACCGGCAGATTGACTGGTGTCCCATCAAAAAAAACAAGGAAAGGACACATTGGATTTTCAGCTGTTTAATACTTAGCTTCTCCTTAAAGATGACCTGTCTCCAAATGAACTGCCTCTCTGATATCCATCCACCTCATCTCATCCAAATGGAAATATGCATGCTTGGTTGAGCCAAATGCAAAACCTTATGGGGGCTACATAAAGTAATCTTATTTATATGTTGAGATTTTTCACAAATGCCATATTTGGATTCTGCATGGAATTTTTCTATTAAGGAAAATTAGCCTCTGCCTTATGGGAGGTCCACCCCACCCCCCGTCCTCTGCATTAGCATTGTAGGGGAACAGTTTGAATGTATTCTCATATCATGCATGTTTGCTTCCTAGTTTACTGTAAATGACATCACATACCTATGTTGTTAAGTGACTCTACTGCTTTGAAATCTACTGCTTAAGCTATGTTCACATCACGTTTGTTGGAAAACTCCAGACCCTGAATTCTAATAATGAACATTGGGTTACATTAGCTATACATTTGGCATCTGTCCAGCAGGAGGTGTTTGGGGTTAGTAATTGACTACGGAATATGGTTACGAAGACTGATCTTAAAAGAACCTTCAGGCTATGTGCCCACATAGCATTTTAATCCGGACACTGAAAACCGGACTCCTTCCCAGAAATCGCGCTGTTTTTTTCCGCGCGATTTTACCGCGATTTCATCGCGATTATGTTCGCGATTTTGCCGCGATTTTCGCGTGCGATATTCAAGCACTTTCCAAGCGATTTGAAGCATCGCTTGGAAAGTGATTGACAGGTTGGTGACACTCGTCAAACACAGTGTTTGACAAGTGTAACCAGGTTTTTACTGTTGAAGCCGCCTATGGGGCATCAATAGTAAAAGAATGTAAAAAATAATTTAAAAATCGGGGTATATTTACCTTCCGACGTCCCGCGCTGCATTCCCGGGCCTCAGCGTTCCCAGTAATGCCTTGCAAGACCTGTGATGATGTTGGTCACGAGACCGCGTCCTCACAGGACCTTGCTTCAAGGCATTACTGGGAATGCTGAGGCCCGGGAATCCAGCGCGGGACGTCGGAAGGTAAATATACCCCGATTTTTTTATTCTTTTCTTTACAGAGGTATGGTACCCAGGGCCTGGAGGACAGTCTCCTCTCCTCCACACCGTGGGTACCAACCGCACATGAGACGCTTAACTTCACGCATGGTGGGCATAGCCACATGCGGGAAGTAAGCGATTCTCATGCATTCCTATGGGTGCGGATTCGCTGCAATTCTTTGCGATTCCGCACAAAAGAATGAGCATGATGCGATTCTGCCGCGGAAAAAAGCGCAGCATTAGCACAGCATGTGCGGAATGCCATAGGAATGCATGGGGTGCGTTCTGTACAAGATTTTTAAATGTTTTCGCAGCATTTTCGCGCCAAAAATCGCAGCAAAAACGCTTAAAAATCGCATCGTGGGCACACAGCCAAAATAGGATTGAGATTGCAGAAAGTCGTTTTAAGAGAATGCTACTGCACACAAACTTTGGAAAAAAAACTTGACAGCATATATTGTTGTTGCTCATGGAAAAGCAATGTTCTCCTATGTGCATTGAGTGATTAAATGTTCTCCCAACCCATTAAGGGAGTGCGACAGATTTAGCAGCTGATTGTCCTCGGGGGAAACATTCACCAATGATAAAAAGCAGTCCAAAAAGTCCCCATAGATTCAGTTATTCATTCCGTTTGTAGGTCTGTCTATTGACTTTTTTTATATGTTACGGTACGCACAAGCCCATATTCCAATTCTACAAAAACAAAAATGAAATATAATTTTGAATTTTACGAATTTAAGATTCAGTTTATGTAAAACATTAGCCGTGCAGTACGTTTGGATCCTTTGTCTTTAATTCTTGTTGAAAAGACGAAAATTGTGGGGCAGCAAATGAAAATTTTTTTTTACATACCAAATTGTGATTTTCAAACCTAAAAAAGTTGGTAAATTGTTATAATCTAATATATACCCAATACAGAATGTATGGAATTCATCTTTACACTCCTTTAAAGCCTAAAAAAGGAACTTTTGTGAATTCTTCTCATGGTTTAAAATAAGTACGCCTGCTATTTCAGACCATGTAAGAGGCTTCTCCACACTAATACGTGCAGTTATTATAAGAACTAGAGGTGAATGTTTCCATCAACAACTGAGCAGATCTTCTTTGTTTATTTTTTGTGCCTGGCCATTTTCAATTAATAACTAACAGAAGTCCAGCAATGAGCTTGCCCTTAAGATTGGAGGTCTCCCCGGCATGTAGACCTTCACTGATTTTTTTTTTTTTTTAAAAAAAAGCATAAAAAGCTAAAAAGATTGATCTAATAAAACTTGAGAACTGAGACCATGCTGTGAAGAAGAGTAATTATGCTGTCAGAGTAGTCCATTAAAGAGATGAGAAGGTTAAAGTAGCAATGGAGAGCAGCAGGAGTATTTGGCGTTGGGCAGAGAGATGTTTTCTTCCCGTTGCATTTTTCATACATATGTACTGGTTAATTTTGTAAACGGCTCTCTTTATCTGGTTAATATTTCTATCAAAACTATAAACTGCAATGCATATTAAGAAAAGCGTTTGGGTGGTCCTCTTGTGGGTGGTCAAATTGTGCAGTTGCGTCACCTCTCATGTCTTTGTTTTGTTCTGTATATGAGCAGTGAAGCCTTTTCAATAATGATATATTTATCCTTCCATCCTATCAATAGCCCAATTGCCTCATATTAGATCGGGCTATCTATAATACAAAGTATTATCTGTTTATGATGAATTTCGGTCTCGTTAACACGACTGTATTCATGATTAGAGTGCTGTCTGAAAAAAATGGATAGCGCTCTGGCCAATGTTATTCAATTGGGCAGTGCAGTCGAGTGATTTTTTTTTTTTTCACTGACCAAATCTGCATGAGGAAAAATAGCAGCATGTACTAGTTTGTTTTTTCTGTAAATAAAATGAAACTCACCCACTTAACTCTATGGGTGCGCAAAAGAAATCCAATGCCATAAGGAGCCACAGGACAGCATCTGCTTATTATGGATGCATTGCAATTCTGTAACGTATGAAACTGTAAACAGTCTTGTAAATGATAGCTGTTGCTGTAAAAAAACAGATTGTATACGGACTGAACACGGGTGACAGGATGAGAAAAAAAATCGTTCCACTTTTCTGGATGCAACACTGAAATATTTTTTTTTATATAGTCTTGTAAACCTAACCTTACATTTATTTTTTGGGAGTCTGTCACCCATATTTAGTGATATCATGTAAAGATATCACCCAATTGGGCATCCCATAAGGATTCTATTAGGGCTTTTGACTCCCCCGACCCCGCACCAATGAGGCATCAATACCTTTTTTATCTTGTTGGGGATGTATGCAAATTTCCGCCGTCCGGTCTGATGGGCGTGGCTTAGTCGCCTTCTTCCCCCCCCTCCTCGGCTTGCTGCACGTAATCTTCATCTGTGAATATCACAGATAATGTTGGTTTCCGCGCTTGCGCATTGTAAAGCCTCTGGCGCCTGCGCAGTATGCTTTGCCCAACTGTGGGCGAAGCATATAATCGCTACTGCGCATGCGCCGGTATTTTCCAGCGCGGTCTATGCCCCGGAAGTGTGTCCTGCATGTGAAGACTTCTGGGGCATAGACCGCGCTGGAAAATACCGGCTCATGCGCAGTAGCGATTATATGCTTCGCCCACAGTTGGGCAAAGCATACTGCGCAGGTGCCGGAGGCTTTACAATGCGCAAGCGCGGAAACCAACATCTGTGATATTCACAGATGTAGATTACGTGCAGCAAGCCGAGGAGGGGGGGAGGCAACTAAGCCACGCCCATCAGACCGGACCGCGGTGATTTGCATACCTCCCCAACAAGATAAAAAAGGTATTTATGCCTCAAACGTGTGGGGTCGGGGGAGTCAAAAGCCCTAATAGAATCCTTATGGGACGCACAATTGGGTGATATCTTTACATGATATCACTAAATATGGGTGACAGATTCCCTTTAATGGTATGTGCACACGCTGCGGATTCCGCGCGGAACCGCAGGTAAAGTGACCTGCGGTTTTGCCCTGCGGTTTCACACCTCTACTATGATAAAGGTGTGAAACCGCTGCGGAAACCACTCAAACAATTGACATGCTGCGGTTTGTAAACCGCAGCAAAACCTCGCAGAAAAAAACGCACCGTCAGCACAGCGTTTTTGAAACCCCATAGGGTTTCATTGTACTGTACTTTGTCAGCGGAACTGCTGCGTTTCTGCAGGGGCAAAACCGCTGCGGAAACGCAGCAGAATCCGCACCGTGTGCACACAGCCTAAAGAGAACCTGTCAGCAGGATTTTGCTAAATTTACTACAGATATTGTCAGGTTGGCACTGTTATACCGATTAAAATGATTCCTGGGGTGAAGAAATCTGTCTTGTGGTTCTTGTGTGATCAGTGATAGAAGTTTTCAGTTTTCCCTTAACCCCCGGAGCTTTTTTCGGTTCTGCGTTTTCGTCTTTCGCTCCCCTTCTTCCCAGAGCCATAACTTTTTTATTTTTCCGTCAATATAACCATGTGAGGGTTTGTTTTTTGCGGGATGAATTGTACTTTTGAACAATACCATTGGTTTTACCATGTTGTGTACTAGAAAACTTGGAAAAAAAATTCCAAGTGCGGTAAAATTGCAAAAAAAAGTGCAATCCCACGCTTGCTTTTTTTTTTTTTTTTTTGCCTTTTTTATTAGATTCACTAAAACTGACCTGCCATTATGATTCTCCAGGTCATTGCGAGTTCATAGACACCAAACATGCCTAGGTTCTTTTTTTATCAAAGTGGTGAAAAAAATTCCAAACTTTGTTAAAAAAAAATGTAAAAATTGCACCATTTTCAGGTACTCGTAGCATCTCCATTTTTCAGTTTATAGGGTTGGGTGAGGGCTTATTTTTTTGTGTGCTGAGCTGACATTTTTAATGATACTGTTTTGGTGTAGATACGATCTTTTGATCGCCCGGTATTGCATTTTAATGCAATGTCGCGGCGACCAAAAATTAATTCTGGCGTTTTTACTTTTTTCTCGCTACGCTGTTTAGCGATCAGGTTAATCCTTTTTTTATTGATAGATCGGGTGATTCTGAATCCTGCGATACCAAATATGTGTATGTTTTATTTTATTTTGAATGGGGCGAAAGGGGGGTGATTTAAACTTATTTTTTTTTTAAATTTTAAAAACATTTTTCTTTAACTTTTGGCATGCTTCAATAGTCTCCATGGGAGACTAGAAGCTGCCACAACCCGATTGGCTCTGCTACATAGAGGCGATGATTAGATCACCTCTATGTAGCAGATTTACTCACTTGCTATGAGCGCCGACCACTGGGTGGCGCTCACAGCAAGCCAGCACTGACAACCATAGAGGTCTCCAGGAGACCTCCAGTTGTCATGCCAACACACCTGTGACCTGCTATCATGTGACGCTGGTCACTGGTGTGCGCATTTCCGGCGAGATTGGCGGAAGCACTTGTTAAATGCTGCTGTCAGAGTTTGACAGTGGCATTTAACTGGTTAATAGCTGCGGGTGGTTCGCGTTTCCACCCTCGGCTGTTGCGAGCACATGTCAGCTGTTCAAAACAGCTGCCATATCCCGGGAAAGATGTGGGCTCACCACCGGAGCCCACATCAAAGGGAGGGAGTCAGACATCGGCCTACTATTACACACTATGTCGAAAAGAGGTTAATAAGATGCCCGTACCACGGGAGAGGACTGGAGGCAGTCTTATCTTCCTGCTCTAAGCCAGAGAAACCAAGGAAAGACCTGCCCATAGGCCGTCCCGAAGCACAAACTGTATGTATGATGAGGAACATGTTTGTGCTTCGGGGCGGCCTGTGGGCAGGTCTTTCGTTGGTTACTCTGGCTTAGAGCAGGAAGATTCTGCCTACAGTCCCACCCCAGAGCACGAGCATATTATTAGCAAACTTCTAACACTGATTACACAAGAACTACAAGACAGATTTCTTTACCCGAGGTATCATTTTAATCAGTTTAGCACTGCCAACCTGACTGTCTATAGTTTACTTAGCAAAATCCTGCTGACAGGTTCGCTTTAATAGAACTATGTATCATTTCTCTCATTGTTTGAAGGGTCTCAGAGTTGAAAGTCCTAGTGATCACGTTTAAAGTGTAGTGGCTCTGATTGCAATGATTAAGAGCTTTTGAGCTCGAAATGCGTCTGTTCTGTGTCCCTTATGATGGTGACAATATGCTGCCTATATGAAGTTGGATTTTAATCACTTTATTCAATAAAGAAAATTCTCTAGGAACCAAGAGCTGGATTCTCTTTCTCATCTAGAATGAGGAGCTCCTGTTTATTAAAGAGTAGTTTGATTTTCCAATGATAATGTCTTGCGTGTTGCAGTTTAGTAGTGATCTGAGTTTTAACACCCCCAGCAATCGCAGCAGGCTGAAACGCTGAACGTTTGTCAGAACATTGGCACAGAGCAGTGTATGAGCGCAAAAGAAAGTCTATGAGCCAGGACACCGCTCTTCATACACGCTTAGGCAGAAGCTTAGTTATTCAGTCTGCTGAATATCAGACTGCAGAGTGATTGTTCGAGTGATAGGTAGGTGACTTGAGAACTAAACCCCCACCGATCAGCTATACTTTAGACAGTAAAATAAAAAAATAATTCCACATGCCCTCATAAGGTAGATAAAAAAAAATTTTCTGAAACAGATAATCTTTTTTAAAGGAATGTGTCACTAGAAAATTACCTATTGTTTAAATTAGGATTTTGTTAAAAAACATTTTTTTATTTTAGTTAAGGTTTTTTAATGTGCTTTTTTTTTTTTTTTACTAAATTAAAAAAAAGTATATATTTATATTATTTTTATGCTGGCCAATAAGACTAATGCTAGGCTCATGCTTCTCGTTCAGTACAGATTACTTTTCACCAGTCATTGTCTTTATAGGCAGAATTATAATGACCGACAACACTTCGATCTACAGTAGATAAAACTGGATCCACCTTTCACAATAGATAACACAGGTCAACGAAAAAAATTTTTTTTTCTGGTGTCCAAAATATTTTAATGAATTTGGGGTATTTTTGGGGTGCTGATTCTGAATATGTCATCAGTTTTGCCAGATTGGCTCAAGTTTTTGAGATTTTTGGTATCTTATTTATAGCACTTGTTGGTAAATGCGACGCATCATCTCATTAATTTCTTTGGATTAGTACTTGAACTGAGCAGTTCTCAATATAGTTTTGTGTTAATTAGTGTTCTAAAAGTTTGTTCATAGCTTGATTTTTGCACTAACTTTATGTTGTTGTCTGTTTTCCAGTGAAAAGCATGAACTCATCATGAAGAAGTTGTCTTAACGATCCAGACTCATTCTGTTACATTTGTGGTGAATATACACTGCCAAAACATAGAAGAAACATAACAGACTTCGTAAAAAAAGTGTATTTTGCCTATTTTGGGGTTATGCTTGGGGACCAAGACAAGTTTTGGGCACCACACATAGTGTGCAAAGCATGTATCGAATTATTACGAAAATGGAGCAAAGGACAAAGAAAAAGCTTCAAATTTGGTGTTCCAATGGTGTGGAGAGAGCCAAAAAATCATCATGATGACTGTTATTTCTGTGCAGTGCAAGTGCAAGGATTCAATAAGCATAAGAAACGAAAATGGGAGTAACATGGAATCTGCAAGAAGGCCTGTCCCTCATTGTGAAGATGTGCCTGTACCTGTGTTTACCATAAATAACAGTCATCATGATGATTTTTTGGCTCTCTCCACACCATTGGAACACCAAATTTGAAGCTTTTTCTTTGTCCTTTGCTCCATTTTCGTAATAATTCGATACATGCTTTGCACACTATGTGTGGTGCCCAAAACTTGTCTTGGTCCCCAAGCATAACCCCAAAATAGGCAAAATACACTTTTTTTACGAAGTCTGTTATGTTTCTTCTATGTTTTGGCAGTGTGTATTCACCACAAATGTAACAGAATGAGTCTGGATCGTTAAGACAACTTCTTCTTGATGAGTTCATGCTTTTCACTGGAAAACAGACAACAACATAAAGTTAGTGCAAAAATCAAGCTATGAACAAACTTTTAGAACACTAATTAACACAAAACTATATTGAGAACTGCTCAGTTCAAGTACTAATCCAAAGAAATTAATGAGATGATGCGTCGCATTTACCAACAAGTGCTATAAATAAGATACCAAAAATCTCAAAAACTTGAGCCAATCTGGCAAAACTGATGACATATTCAGAATCAGCACCCCAAAAATACCCTAAATTCGATGAAATATCTTTGGCACCAAAAATGCTGTTGACCAGTGTAATGATCACAGCTCACTTCTTCCCTCTTACAACACAATAACATTTGCCCAGATCAAGGCAGGACAAAACATTACTTCTAGAAAAGCTTAATAGTTAAGGTTAATCAATAGTGTACTCAATTGGAAATAGTTCATAAAATTAGAACAGGCGCATACACTTAATAAAATTAATAAAAACGACATATAGAAAGTGGCATGTGCAAAGGGAACCTATTAGGTACATATGTATATAGAGTATATAGTCACATGCTGAGGTGAAAACCACTGATTGCAAAAAATTGTGGCTGAATTACCCAAAATGCAGAGAATGCAAGTCAGTTTGTGAGTCATAGAATCATAGAATTGTAGAGTTGGAAGGGACCTCCTGGGCCATCTGGTCCAACCCCCTGCTCAAAGTAGGATTTGCTAAATCATCCAGTGAGTCAATACCAGTGGCTAAATAGGCTCAAGGAGGTCAAATAATTTACCTGAATAGGACTCCGAGTGCAAGTGTGGCACCTACCCCGATGCGCGTTTTGGTAGTTACCTTCATTGGGAGTGATAGTGTGGCCAGTGTGAATATTGCAAGATTTAATAAAAAAAAAATAATAAAGATGATGTGGAAAGAAAAGCATCAAAAACTTTAAAGAACATTTCCCATTTCATTTAACATTTGCACATAGACTTGTATACATCAGGTTTCTATTTCTGGTTACTTTTCCCCTCTAAGAAAAAGGAACCAAACCCAGAGAAGGCATGTACAGTGTTGTGTGTGAATGTGGTGACAAATGTAGCCTGTGAGAGCCTGTGCTGACCAGCTGTAGTAACTTTTGTGCTATAATGTGGAAGATGAGTTCAGTAATACTATATTAAACTAGTGCTGCTTATATGTACAAGCTTTCTGTTTGTGTCGTTTTTGCAATGAGGACGCTGCGTCATATTTTGCCCTGTCGATGAAGTGTGATGGGTTAACAAATAAAGGATTGACAATTTAAATCTGAGTTTATATTCCATTTTTTGTGGCTGAAGCTCTATTGGGGAGCTGCAGAGGGTTACAGACATGGTTTAAATGGACAGACGCTACAGCTGTTATCAGTCATCAAACGTGGTTTTTAATATCTCTGTGTCTCCTGTTACACAGTCATCCAAAATAGTCTGTCCCTATAATCCTAAGTGGGAGCAGTGTGTGGAGTTAATGATATCTGTGTCTGATTTTCACCTCTAGTGTATGTTTTATACTGGACTTGATACATTGTGGATAATGCAGCATAATTAGGACATTATATGCAACACTCCTAACAGGGGATTTTATTACCGTATATTCCAAAATTTCATATTTACTGTATATACTCGTGTATAAGCCGACCCGCGTATAAGCCGACCCCCTAATTTTGCCACAAAAAACTGGGAAAACTTATTGACTCGTGTATAAGCCGAGGGTGGTGCTGCACAAGGGTTAATGGTGGACCAAAAAGATGCTCCATAGATAAATACCCCCCATAAAATGCTGCAAAAAGGGTTAATGGTGGCCCAACAAGATGCTCCAAGGATAAATACCCCCATATATTGCTGCACAAGGGTTAATGGTGTCCCAAGTAGAAGCTCCATACATAAATACACCCATATGCTGCACAAGGGTTAATGGTGGCCCAAGAAGATGCTCCATACATAAATACCCCCCATAATAAATAATAATTTTATTTCTATAGTGCCAACATATTCCGCAGCACTTTACATTATACAGGGGACTTGTACAGACAATATACATTACAGCATAGCAATAAACACATAGATCAAAACAGATACCAAGAGGAATGAGGGCCCTGCTCGCAAGCTTACAATCTATAAGGGAAAAGGGGAGACACGAAAGGTGGATGGTAACAATTGCTTTTATTGATTTTATTGTTTGGACCTTCCCTAGTGTAAGAATCAGGTGTTCCTGTTGCTGCATGAACCAGTTAACAGTCTAAATATGTAACAGTACAGAGACAGAGGGCTATTAAATGCAAAAAGCATGTGAGAACATGATGCGAGGAACCTGGTTATGGTAAAAAATGTAGAAATGAGCCACACAGGGATATTTACGTTAATGCGTTGAGGCGATAGGCCAGTCTGAACAAATGAGTTTTTAAGGCACGCTTAAAACTGTGGGGTTTGGGGATTAATCGTACTAGCCTGGGTAGTGCATTCCAAAGAATTGGCGTGGCTCGTGAAAAGTCTTGGAGACAGGAATGGGAGGTTCTGATTAATGAGGATGTTAAACTCAGGTCATTAGCGGAACGGAGGGCACGGGTCGGATGGTAGGCGGAGACAAGGGAGGAGATGTAGGGTGGTGCTGAGCAATGGAGGGCTTTGTGAGTGAGGGTAATAAGTTTATACTGAATTCTGGAGTGGATGGGTAGCCAGTGTAAGGACTGGCATAAGGTAGAGGGATCGGTATAACGATTGGCGATGAATATGATCCTAGCTGCAGCATTCAGGACGGATTGGAGAGGGAAGAGTTTAAGAGGGAGACTGATTACTAGAGAGTTACAATAGTCCAGATGAGAATGAATAAGAGAAACAGTAAGAGTGTTTGCAGAGTCAAAAGTAAGAAAGGGTCGAATTCTAGAAATGTTTTTGAGGTGCAGATAACAAGAGCGAGCCAATGATCGGATGTGGGGGGTGAATGAAAGCTCTGAATCAAGTATGACCCCAAGACAGCGGGCATGATGCTGGGGAGTAATGGTGGAACCACACACGGAAATGGCAATGTCGGGCATAGGTAGGTTAATAGAGGGAAGAAACACAAGGAGTTCAGTTTTTGACAGGTTCAGTTTCGGATAGAGGGGGGACATGATGTCAGAGACAGCAGTAAGACAATCGCTGGTGTTTTCCAAAAAGGCAGGCGTGATATCAGGAGAAGTGTATAATTGGGTGTCATCAGCATAGAGATGGTACTGGAACCCAAATCTACTGATTGCTTGACCAATAGGGGCAGAATACAAAGAGAAGAGGAGGGGGCCTAGAACCAATCCTTGAGGAACCCCAACAGTAAGGGGAAGATGAGGAGGAGGAGCCAGCAAAAAGATACAGTAAAGGAGCGGTCAGAGAGACAGGAGGAGAACCAGGAGAGAACGGTGTCCTTGAGGCCAATGGAATGGAGCATAGTGAGGAGTAGCTGATGATCCACAGTGTCGAATGCTGCAGAGAGATCCAAGAGAATTAGCATGGAGTAGTGACCATTAGCTTTAGCTGTTAGAAGATCACTAGAGACTTTACTGAGGGCAGTTTCAGTAGCGTGTAAAGAGCGCAAACCAGATTGGAGAGGGTCGAGGAGAGAGTTATCTGAAAGATAGCGGATAAGACAGGTGTGGACCAGGCATTCCAGGAGTTTAGAGATGAAGGGAAGATTAGAGACAGGTCTATAGTTCGCGGCACAGTTTTGGTCAAGGGATGGTTTTTTAAGTAATGGCTGTATGATGGCATGCTTAAATGAGGAAAGATACCAGAAGAGAGTGAGAGGTTGAATATTTTTGTTAGGTGAGTGGTGACAGCAGGGGAAAGGGACTGGAGGAGATGTGATGGGATGGGGTCACTGGTGCAAGTGGTAGGGCGAGAAGATGCAAGGAGCCTGATTACTTCATCTTCTGTGATTGGTTCACAATCAGAGAGTGAGCTAGATGCAGTGGGGGAGGGAGGACAGTGCATGGTATGAGGTGATTGGGAGATAATTTCCTGTCGGATATGGTCAATTTTTTCTTTGAAATAATTAGCCAGATCGTCAGCATGGAGATCCGTGGTGGGGCCCTGCACTCTTGGGTTAAGTAGGGAAAGAAAAGTGTCAGAGACGTTTCGGGTTATTGGATAGTGAGGTGATGAGGGAGTTGAAATAGCTTTGTTTTGAGAGGTGAAAGACAGTGTTGTTTGTTTTAAGCATAAACTTATTATGGATGAAATCTTCAGGTAGATTGGATTTTCTCCACAGACGTTCGGCGCACCTGGAGCACCGCTGTAGGAAGCGTGTTCGCAGCGTGTGCCAGGGATGTCGCTGTCTGTGTCTAGTTGCTCTATGTATAGGAGGTGCAGTTTCATCCAGGGCACTTTGAAGTGTTTCATTGTAATGCTTCAGGGCACAATCAGGACAAGAGACGGAGGAGATAGGGGCCAATGATGACGGCAAGTTCTTCATAAGTTTCTGGGTGTTAATGGCCTGTATGTTTCTAAAAGTGTGGAAAGTGGGGGTGACCTGGGCAGGATGGCAGTTCTTGATAGAGAATGATAGAAGGTTGTGGTCAGAGAGCGGGAGAGGGGAGTTTGTGAAATCATCCACTGAGCAAAGCTGGGAGAAGACCAAGTCGAGGGAGTTTCCATCTTTATGCGTGGGGGAGTTAGTATGCTGCGAGAGGCCGAAAGAGGAGGTTAGAGATAAAAGGTGAGAAGCAGATGTTGAGAGGGGAAGGGCAATGGGAATGTTGAACTCTCCTATGATGAGGGTGGGGATGTCACAGGAGAGATAGTGTGGAAGCCAGGTGGCAAAGTGATCCATAAACTGATGGGAGGGGCCCGGAGGACGATAATCTCCAATAGCCCCTGAGTACTCAGAGTAATAAAGGACGGCCTTCTAGATTTCGAATCCTCCTCCCTGAGGGGTCTGAGAGTCACCTCCCTACCATCTCGGGAGGCTTTGGCAAAGCTAAAGTCCGGCATTCAACTCCTCCTGCAATCAAGCGCCATATCTCAGTCCCCTGTGGGAGACCATGAAAGAGTCATTATTCCAGGCTATTTCTAGTAAAGAAGCCCACAGGAGAGGATAATAAACCTATATGAGTAAAGGCTGCCATTCCCTTGATAGGCCCTCATTCCTTCAGGGCAACCATAGACCTGAAGGATGCCTATTTTCACATTCCTATACATCCTGCTCACAGGAAATATCTAAGGTTGGCGGTCTGTCGGGGTCCAGAGAAAAGTGCTTCCCTTTGGGATATCCTCTGCCCCACGGGTATTTTCAAAAATTAGGGCGAAAGCTGTGTCCCACATCCGAGGCCAGGGTATATGCATTGTACCTTACCAGGACGACCTATTGATAATAGGAATCTCCTACCAGACTCTGGAAAACCAGGTAGCTCAAACTCTGCATATTCTCCGATCTCTTGGGTGGATCCCGAGTATAAAAAATCACAGATCCAACCCTCTCAGGAAATGAGGTTTTTGGGAGTCCTCTTGGACTCAAGAAAACTGATGTCCTTCCTTCTGGAAGATCATCAAGTGACTATAATATCAAAGATCTTGAGCTTCAGAAAGCAGAGGTCCCCACCCTCCGGTCAGCTATGTCAGTACTAGGGTCGAGGACGTCCTGCATCCAGTCGGTGCTCGGGGCGCAGGCCCATTCCAAAATCCTCCAGTCCCATATCTTGGGAAATTGGAACAGAGATCACAATTGCCTAAACAGGAGAGTCCTGACCCCAGGGAAGGTAAAAACTTCACTGGCTTGGTAGATGGACTACAAAAATCTGCGCAGAGGCGTCAGCTGGTCCCATGTCCCCTTGGTCACAGTAACATCAGATGCCAGCAAAAAAAGGCTGGAGAGCCGTGGTATCCCAGCTGCCATTCCAGGGGTTATGGAGTCAAGAAGAGAGTATGAGATGTTCCAAAATCAGGGAGCTGAAAGCAGTGGAAGAAGCTCTCCTGGCTGCAAGACAGGTCATCATATCAGAGTCTGACAATATGACAACAGTGGCACACCTCAAACACCAGGGTGGCACGAAGTTCAACAGCCTAAAAAATCTTTCAGGACAAATACTTTCCTGAGCTGAAAGGCACCTCCTTTCACTAACAGCAGTCCACCTAAAGGGGACCTCCAATCTTCAGGCGGACTTCCTGAGCACAAGATATTTCCAGCCTGGCGTGTGGAGTCTGAATGGAAGAATGTTTCAGAAGTTAGTACACAAGTGGGGCCTTTCAGAAGTGGATCTGCTAGCATCAAGCAGAAACGCTCAAGTAGGAAACTACTTCTCCCTGAACCCCAGGGACAGGTCACTAGGGGTAGATGCATTCACTCACAAGTTGGAATTCCATTTGGCGCATGTTTTTCCCCCAATTCCAATCCTCATCGCAACCCTGAGAAAGATCCGAGAAGATCGAACCCCAACCATCTTGGTGGCTCCGCTGGGAAGAGGAGCTAGTTTTCCTTAATTACAGATCTCCACGTAGATGGACCGCTCCTCTTACCCGTGGAGGACGACCTCCTCCTGCAGGGCCCCCTACACCACCCAAACCTTCAGTGAATGAAGTTAGCAGCCTGGTTACTGAGGCCCAGATCCTGAGGGTCAAGGGTCTATCAGAGGCGGTAGTTGAGACCCTTTAGAAATCAAGGAGGCCAGTCACCAATGCCATATACAACAAAGTATGGAAAAGATTTTCATCATGGTGTCTGCAGAATCCTCCTGACCCATCGTATCCTGGATTTCTTACGGAGGGGGCTTGAGGTAGGCCTAAAACCTAGCACCCTGAAGGTACAGGTCTAGGCCTTAAGCTCCATGTTCGACTGTGACTTAGCCAGCCACCGGTAAAAAGGTTCATGACATCAGCCACTAGGCTACATCCGAAAAAACAAATTGTCATTCCACCATGGGACTTAAATGTGGTGCTTAAGGGGCTCACTCAATCCTGTTATGAGCTCACTTTCTGCTCCTCCAGTTGAGAGTTCTTCCGTTCTCCTTCTGGTGGTGACAGGAGGTAGTGAGGTTGGTTAAGTGGTAGTTATCTGCCACCTGATGAGAAGGATAACTATTGGATCTCTGGAGTATCAGACTGGATATAAGACAGCCGACGCCCTATCCTGCTGCTGGTGATTCAGTCTGCTTCTCAGGTCTTGGACTTCTGCTCTCTTCCAGTCTTCTTAAGTTAAGTTTGTTTTTTGCTAATGTTCACACTTGCGCTTGTTGGTCAATTCAGTTTCTTGTGTGGTCAGCTTGCCCCAGCTGGGGCTATGCTGAACTTCCACTCCTATTTATCTTTATTTGCCTTTTGTCCCTTATTAGATTGGCCTCTTTTTGCTCTGTTTCAGAATATTTCAGAGTGCTGATATAGTGGGAGAAGTCTAGTGACTTCAGGGTTAATTTTGCTATCAGACGTGTTGGACATTATTTTTGGTAGGGTTTTTTGGCAGATTGCAGACAGTGGCTTTCCTTTCCTGTCCTTTCTAGTTAGTCGGGCCCCATCGTTTGCTCAGCCTATTTTCCTGCCTGTGTATGTGTTTTCATCTTGCTTCACCGTCAATACATGTGTGGGGGCTGTCTTTTTCTTTGGGGTCTGCTCTGGGGCAGTTAGTTTTCCCTTTTCTTGCTTTAGGTTTATGTAGTCCTCCGGTGGTGACGAGGCATCTAGGAACAACGTAGGAACGCTCCACTGCTACTATTAGTTGTGTGGTTAAGATCAGGGATCTGCAATCTGCATAGTGACCAACCTCTCTGGTTTTCTGGAACTTAGCTTTTTGTTGTTCCTCCTCGGTGACCCATTCATAACACAATCCCCCATTGAGCCCCTATCATCTTATACTTCTCAGCTCCTCTCCTGTAAAGCGGCCTTCCTTGTAAGCAATAACCTCAGCAAGGCATATAGGAGAGCTCCAGGCTCTTTCAATTAGAGAGCCCTACCTAACCGTTAAGGATGACTCCCTAGTTCTCTCTCTTGATCCATCCTTTCTCCCGAAGGTCGTGTCTAACTTTAATAGATCACAGAATATAATTCTTCCCTCGTTTTGCCAGAACCCAACAAATCCTAAAAACAAATTGTTTTCATATGCTTGGCATAAGGCGCATAATCCTTCACTACTTGAGTTGTACTAAGCCCTATAGAATCGACCACAACCGGTTTATCCATTCGTCGGGTGCAAATAAAGGAAAAAAGGGGACAAAAAACACCATTGCCAACTGGATCAAGAAGGCCATCTCTGAAACATATCTAGCACAGAACATCACACCCCTTACGGCTCATTCATTACGGTCTACTTCTGTCTCATGAGCTAAGAGGGCAGGTGCATCCTCCGAGCGGATCTGCAGGGCTGCAACTTGGTCCTCGTTACATACCTTTACTAAACACTATAGGTTGGACCTTGGTCCAACAGGGATTTAGTCTTTGGCCGTGAAGTTCTTCAGGCCATTGTCCCCCCCTTAGTGCAGTATAGGTTGGTATACCTCCTATGCTGTCGTGGAAGGTTGCTAGAGAAAATAGAATTAGACTTGCCAGTAATTTGGTTTCTAGAAACCTTCCACGACAGCACTATTTCCCTCCCTGTATTCTTGGACAAATTCTGAGAATCTTAAGGTAACCGGTGCTACGGAGTTCAGTTATAAGTCACTGGTGAGAGGGAGGTGGGAGGGTCCTTTTAGTCTCTTTGTAGTTCCTGTCCCCTATTAGGGCGTGGAGACAACCTCCTATGCTGTCGTGGAAGGTTTCTAGAAACTGAATTAGCGGTAAGTCTAATTCTATTTTTGGTCTGTGCTTTTACTCATATGCAAACAAATATATATTTTTAAACTTCTCAAACCAAATTGATGCAAAAAATGAACTGCACTGCAATGACATAGATTGTATTTGTTCTTTTCATGGACACATTCAGCGTCGGACTGGCCCACCGGAGAACTGGAGGATTCTCCGGTGGGCCCTGGCATCTGGTGGGCTCTGGCACCTGCTGGCATACAGGGCCAGCAGTTGCCTAGGGCCCCCGCTGCTCCAGGGGCCCCCAGCCAGTGGTGTGTCGCACACCATGCAGCTGCTATGGGGGCCCCTGCCAGCGGAGCAGCAGCGGGTGTCAGGAGGCAGGAGCCCCTGTCCCCGCTGCTAAAGAGAAATGAATATTCACTGCGAAGCAGTGAATATCATTTCACAGTCTCCACCCCCCAGAGGCCCCGCCCCCAGCCCAGTAAGCTGCTCTGCAGACTACAGCTGTAAATCAGGGCCGGCGCCGCCCTCAGTCCCCTCTGCTCCTGACTCACAGCCAGTGCGCGATGACATCACTACATCGCGCACCCGCTGTGTGTCTGGCAGAGGGGGCAGCTCCTGACACTGAAGCCGGGATCAGCGTGGGAGCGAGGAGGAGAGGTGAGTATTGTGTTTTGGTTTTTTTTTTCATATCTCTCTCGCTCTCTCTATCTGTCTCTCTCTATCTATCTCTATATATCTCTCTCTCTATCTCTCTTATATCTATCTATCTTTCTATCTCTATCTATTATCAATATCTATCTCTATATCTATCTCTATCTATTTTCTATATCTATCTCTATCGCTCTATCTTTATATCTATCTTTCTATCTCTACATCTATCTCTATATCTATCTATCTATCTCTATATCTTTCTATATATATCTCTATATCTATCTATTATGTCTATCTATCTCTATATCTATCTATCTTACTCTATCTATCTCTATATCTATTATCTCTATATTTATTATCTATCTAGCTACATCTATATATATATCTATCTTTATCTATATATATCTCTATCTAATATCTATATCTATCTATCTCTATACCTATCTATCTATTTATCTATCTCTATATCTATATATCTTTTCTCTGTATCTATCTATCTCTATATCTATATCTCTCGCTATCTATCGCTCTATATCTATCTCTATATCTATCTCTATATCTATCTTTATATCTATATATCTCTATATCTATCTCTATATCTATCTCTATCTACAGTATATCTATTTCTCTCTATATCTATCTCTATATCTCTTTCTATAGCTATCTATTTATATATCTCTATCTATCTCTATATCTATCTCTCTGTATATCTATCTATCGCTCTATCTCTATCTATCTTTCTCTATCTATTTATCTCTATATCTTTTCTCTGTATCTATCTCTATATCTATATCTATCTATCTCTATATCTATTATCTCTATATCTATATCTATTTCTCTCTATCTCTCTCTCTATATCTATCTATTTATCTCTATCTCTATATCTATCTCTCTGTATATCTATCTATCTTTCTATCTCTATATCTATCTCTATATCTATCTATCTTTATCTATCTTTATCTATCTATCTCTATTATCTCTATCTATCTCTATTATCTATATCTATCTATCTATCGCTCTATCTCTATATCTTTCTATCTCTACATCTATCTCTATATCTATCTTTCTATCTATCTCTATATCTATCTATATCTATATCTATCTATTATGTCTATCTAGCTATCTCTATTATCTATATCTACCTATCTCTATATCTTTCTATCTTACTCTATCTCTATATCTATCTGTTATCTCTATATTATCTATCTATCTCTATCTATTATCTATATCTATCTCTATCTTTTTATCGATCTCTGTATCTATCTCTCTCTATATCTATCTCTCTCTCTCTCTATCTACCGCTCTCTCTCTATCTATCTTTATATCTATATCTATCTATCTCTATATCTATCTATTATCTCTATATCTATCTACCTATCTATCTCTATATCTATCTCTATATCTATATCTGTTTCTCTCTATATCTATCTCTATATCTCTCTCTCTATAGCTATCTATATATTATCTCTATATGTATCTATTATCTCTATATCGATCTATCTCTATATCTATCTATCTCTATATCCATATCTATCTCTATATCTATCTCTATATCTATCTATCTCTATATCTATCTTTCTATCTAACACTATATCTCTATATCTATCTCTATATCTCATTATCTATCTATCTCTATCTTTATCTATCTATTGATCTATCTCTATATCTATCTCTATATCTATCTATTATATCTCTCTATTATCTATATCTATCTATCCATCTATCTATCTAGCTATCTCTATCTATCTCTATATCTCTCTCTATATCTATCTATCTTTCTAACTCTATATCTATCTCTATACATATCTCTATATCTAGCTATTATCTCTATATCTATCTCTATATCTATCTTTCTATATCTATCTGTCTCTATATCTATCTCTATATCTATCTATCTATCTCTATTATCTATTATCTCCTATATCTATCTATCTCTATATATATCTCTATATCTATCTATATATGTCTATATTATTATTATTATTATTATTATTATTATTTCTGTATATCTCTATCTATTATCTATCTCTATCTATTATCTATCTCTATCTCTATATCTATCTATCTCTATATCTTTCTATCTATAGCTATCTATCTCTATATCTATCCATTATCTATTTTCTATCTATCTCTATATCTATCTATCTATCTATCTATCTATCTATCTATATTTCTTTCTATATCTATCTTTATATCTATCTCTCTCTATCTCTCTCTATGAATCTTTCTATCTATATCTATCCATTATCTACTTTCTATCCATTATCTACTATCTATCTCTATATCTATCTATTTCTACATCTATCTTTCTATCTATATCTATCTAACTCTATATCTATATATCTATATAGCATTATACCCTATGAGGGGGCAGCATTATACCCTATGAGGGGGTGCATTATTCCCTATGAGGGGGGCAGCGTTATACCCTATGAGGGGGCAGCATTATACCCTATGAGGGGGCAGCATTATACCCTATGAGGAGGCAGCATTATACCCTATGAGGAGGCAGCATTATACCCTATGAGGAGGGCAGCATCATTCCCTATGAGGGGGGCAGTATTATACCCTATGAGGGGGGCAGTATTATACCCTATGAGGGGGGCAGTATTATACCCTATGAGGGGGGCAGTATTATACCCTATGAGGGGGGCAGTATTATACCCTATGAGGGGGGCAGTATTATACCCTATGAGGGGGGCAGTATTATACCCTATGAGGGGGGCAGTATTATACCCTATGAGGGGGCAGCATTATACCCTATGAGGGGGTGCATTATTCCCTATGAGGGGGGCAGCATTATACCCTATGAGGGGGGCAGTATTATACCCTATGAGGGGGGCAGTATTATACCCTATGAGGGGGGCAGTATTATACCCTATGAGGGGGCAGCATTATTCCCTATGAGGGGGTGCATTATTCCCTATGAGGGGGTGCATTATTCCCTATGAGGGGGGCAGTATTATACCCTATGAGGGGGGCAGTATTATACCCTATGAGGGGGGCAGTATTATACCCTATGAGGGGGGCAGTATTATACCCTATGAGGGGGGCAGTATTATACCCTATGAGGGGGGCAGTATTATACCCTATGAGGGGGGCAGTATTATACCCTATGAGGGGGCAGCATTATACCCTATGAGGGGGGCAGCATTATTCCCTATGAGGGGGGCAGCATTATACCCTATGAGGGGGTGCATTATTCCCTATGAGGGGTGCATTATTCCCTATGAGGGGGGCAGTATTATACCCTATGAGGGGGGCAGTATTATACCCTATGAGGGGGGCAGTATTATACCCTATGAGGGGGGCAGTATTATACCCTATGAGGGGGTGCAGTATTATACCCTATGAGGGGGTGCATTATTCCCTATGAGGGGGGCAGCATTATACCCTATGAGGGGGTGCATTATACCCTATGAGGGGGTGCATTATTCCCTATGAGGGGGTGCATTATTCCCTATGAGGGGGGCAGTATTATACCCTATGAGGGGGGCAGTATTATATTCTATGAGATGGCTGCATTATATTCTATGAGATGGCTGCATTATACTATGTGAGGGGGCTGCTTTATATTCTATGAGGGGGCTACCCCAACTCCTGCTACATAATTAAGACATGTACAACCTTATATTATACCCGGATATTAGCGTGTTTTACCTCATAATTGGTGGTCTGGTATTTAACTCTATGCAGCTACATAGTGGGCCCCAAGAATGATTTTCTCTGGTGGGCCCAAGGTGTTCCAGTCCGACGCTGGACACATTGACTGGGAAATTTTTATCTGCAAATTGGACATGACTGCAGAGGTGTCTCTTAAAAATTTCTCCTAAGTCTTTAACTTTAGTTCTTCTTTAGTCTTTTTACCTTAGTAGTTGAACGATAAAAACAAGATATCACATACACACTTGATGGGTGATAAATTACTGGTCGGTGGGGGTCTGACCCATGAGACCTGCACTGATCAACAGAATGGGGAACTTTGTATCCCCGTTAGATTGAAGCAGCAGTCTTCATGCTCGACCGCCGCTTTATTCATTCCACATGAGGATGCGGCTTTTTCCAGCAGCCACTTAGAGAATGAATGGGTCCTGCTTCTGCATTTTTATAGGGATAAAATGTCTCCATTCTGCTGATCAATGCGGGGCCTTGCAGTCTGAACTCCAGCGATCAAGAAGTTCATCACCAGACAACCCCTTTAGTTCCTTAGGTCTTCTTACCTGTGTATTGTACAGATTTTCATTGTCTTATTCTCTCTATCTTAACAATATTTTTTATTGTTAAATTGTCATCTTTTAATACACAGGCCTCAAACCTGTGATCTGCTGAAACAATTTCTTCTGACCAGTGACTAGGGACAAATTATAATGTGGGCAACCTGGGCTGGTGCCCAGGTCACATAGCTCCCAGGGATCAATGGCAAGACTGCTCTCATTATAGTCTTTATTTTGCCACCTTGGGCTGCATGTATCCCAGGCCAGGAAGCCATTACTGGCTTTTTGCACAGTGCTTTCTATATTATTCAGCTGGCAGGCAGAGCACCTGTACTATTCAAGTGCTCTGTCAATAGAGGATGGAGGCAGCTTGCTCCAAGTGGGATCACTTGAAGAGGTAATTGATTCCTTTTGAGAAACCAGAGAAAAGCACAATGCGGTTGTGATGGGAGTGCGACAGAGGACATATAGTTGACAAGAATAGTGGGTGGAGTGGGATAGACGACGCAATTCTAATGAAATGGGGGGCAAAAGAGTGGACATGTAATTAAATGAATTGGCTGGGTGGGATAGAGTGGGAGAGAGGACATGTAATTGAAATTATTTGAGGGGTAGGACACAGGGCAAGGACTTGAAATGAATTTGGGGGTGATGATCAGTGGTTATTTTATATTTTTATTGGCCAGGGGGACAAGTGGCTAATTATAGTTAATGGGGGCCACAGTTCTTGTTTTTCAGTATACATTGTTAATCGTGTGTTTACACAATGGCGATTTATATATTAAAAGTGTTGTATCTGTATTCCGAGTTGTAATGTGGGGAATAGAGTTGAGCGACTTTTGCTTTTTTAGGGTCGCGTTTCGTTTCGTGAAACCCGACTTTTCCAAAAGTCGGGTCGAGCAAGATCGTCCGATTATAGGGAAAAGTCGGGGTCGTCCCGAAACACGAAACCCAATGTAAGTCAATGGGGAATAAAAGTCGGCAGTGAGAGGAGGACAGGAAACACACCTACAGTGCCCATTTGAATGCCAAAAGCATCAATTCTTCTTACTTAAGCTTGTCAACCTTAATTAACTTCATAATACAAGTTACGCACTGAAAAATGGGGGTTATTTGGCTAAATTTGTGGGGGGGGGGAGGGCTGGCTGCAGGTTTTCATGTGCCCTGGGCGAAAGAGCGCCCCTTTAACACATACCACAACTCATCATGCTCCGATACGGCAGAGAAATAGCGGTATAGTACAATGAAAAATACCTCACTTTTTACATCTCATGACGAGGCCCATCTATTTCTCCATACAAAATCATTGGTCCCATATAATGTTTGAAACAGTATATGATGAGCTCCACATAATGCTACAGTATATGTTGGTCCCCATGGATGAAGCTCCACTGTCTTAGGGGCCCAAATAATGCTCCAAACATAATGGGCCCCATTTCTAATGTTCTAGTGTATAATGGGCCCTGTAAATGCTGCTCCAGTGTCTGATGTCCACCTTTGGAATGTTCCAGTGTATGGTGGGCCCCATCTATCATTCTCCAGAGTATAGTGCTCCCCAAAAATTGCTGTCCCAACATAGAAAACAATCAAATAAGTCTCCTCGCTAGGGAATCCCTGTACTTGTCTGGACAGGTGCTGTAGCTTGCTTAACAGCTCGCCAGCCGTTCTCACGCCCAGTATGGATTGCACGTGATTGCACAAAGGTTAGAAAGGGTACCGTATCCCTGGATAACATGTATGGATAGCGTACACATTCAAAATATATGTCTATACAGCATGAGGCAGGCTCAGACGGTGTTAGGCCCAGTATGGATTGCACGTCATTGCACAAAGGTTAGAAGGGGTACCGTATCCCCGTATAACATGTATGGATAGCGTACACATTCAAAATATATGTCTATACAGCATGAGGCAGGCTCAGACGGTGTTAGGCCCAGTATGGATTGCACGTCATTGCACAAAGGTTAGAAGGGGTACCGTATCCCCGGATAACATGTATGGATAGCGTACACATTCAAAATATATGTCTATACAGCATGAGGCAGGCTCAGACGGTGTTAGGCCCAGTATGGATTGCACGTCATTGCACAAAGGTTAGAAAGGGTACCGTATCCCCGGATAACATGTATGGATAGCGTACACATTCAAAATATATGTCTATACAGCATGAGGCAGGCTCAGACGGTGTTAGGCCCAGTATGGATTGCACGTCATTGCACAAAGGTTAGAAGGGGTACCGTATCCCCGGATAACATGTATGGATAGCGTACACATTCAAAATATATGTCTATACAGCATGAGGCAAGCTCAGACGGTGTTAGGCCCAGTATGGATTGCACGTCATTGCACAAAGGTTAGAAGGGGTACCGTATCCCTGGATAACATGTATGGATAGCGTACACATTCAAAATATATGTCTATACAGCATGAGGCAGGCTCAGACGGTGTTAGGCCCAGTATGGATTGCACGTGATTGCACAAAGGTTAGAAAGGGTACCGTATCCCTGGATAACATGTATGGATAGCGTACACATTCAAGATATATGTCTATACAGCATGAGGCAGGCTCAGACGGTGTTAGGCCCAGTATGGATTGCACGTCATTGCACAAAGGTTAGAAGGGGTACCGTATCCCCGGATAACATGTATGGATAGCGTACACATTCAAAATATATGTCTATACAGCATGAGGCAGGCTCAGACGGTGTTAGGCCCAGTATGGATTGCACGTCATTGCACAAAGGTTAGAAGGGGTAACGTATCCCCGGATAACATGTATGGATAGCGTACACATTCAAAATATATGTCAATACATCAGGAGGCAGGCTCAGACGGTGTCAGGCCAAGTATGGATTTGACGGCCCAGATTACACAGCGGAGGAGCAGGGAGAGGTAAAGATTGCAAATGCTGGGGCCCTGGCCAAGCAAGGGGGGCCCACTCGTGGGCGTCGGTACTGGCACTGGGCCCCTCATAGTACAGCGGTGTGTCTGACGGCGGGTGTGCACCACCACCGTCAGAGACTCTTGATTGCACTATGAGGGACCCTGTGCCAGTGCCCGCGCCCAAGAGTCGGCCTACCCACCTGTCCAGGGCAACGGCACTCGCACGGTGTCGTGCGCTATGTGGTGACCCCGGCCATGGGGGGGGAGGCAGCACAGTTAGGGAGTTTTAGAAAGTGGCATATGTTGATGTTGGACATTCAGCTGATGCAAAAGGCGAAATAGGTGAAGTACCAGGAAGAGGTGGACCAAAGCAAGCCATTTTTCTGTCACCCTATGTGTCATCAGGGGAAGGTGGGACAAAATCCTTGGAAACCCATGCGTGGTTCATTTTAATGAAGGTTAGATCATCCACATTTTGGGTTGACAGACGGGTCCTTTTTTCTGTCAGGATTGATCCAGCTGCACTGAAGACTCTTTCCGATAGCACACTTGCAGCTGGGCAAGCGAGCTCCTGTAAGGCATATTGGGCCAATTCAGGCCAGGTGTCCAGTTTAGCGGCCCAATAGTCAAAGGGGAATGACCTGCGTGGGAGAACATCGATATGGGAGGAAAAGTAGTTTGTAACCATAGTTGACAACTGCTGTCTCCTGTCACTTTCCATCGATGCAGTATTACCAGTTGTGTGAGCGGTATTTGAAAAATCAGTCCACAACATTGTCATGAAACCCCTGTCTCCAACGCCACTTCTGCTGTGTGCACCACGAACACCTCTGCCAAGCTGCCCCCGGCCCGTACGGCTCGTGTGAGAACCATCACCGCTGCTGTGTGCTGGGAATGCCTCAAGCAACCGATTTACCAGAGTTGCTTGTTTATTAGCCAATATTAGGTCAAGGTTCTCCTGTGGCATGATGTTTTGTAATTTGCCTTTATAGCATGGATCCAGGATGCTGGCCAACCAGTAGTCGTCATCGTTCATCATTTTGGCAATGCGGGGGTCCCTTTTTAGGATCCGCAAGGCATAATCTGACATGTGGGCCAATGTTCCCGGTGTCAATGATGCACTGCGAGTGCTGGGTGGAGGAGCACTTTCTGGCAAATCCACATCCCTCCAGTCACGCACAAACCCTGTACCAGACCTTGCCACGCCAACATTTTCACATGCCCCACGAGATGCATCCTCCTCCCCTAAGTAATCATCCCCATCATCCTCATCCTCCTCCTCTTCTTCCTCCACCTCGTCCAGGAGAGGTCCCTGAGCAGACAATGGCTGAATGTCATCAAGGATTCCCTCCTCCTCTTCCTCCTCATCAACATTGGCTGCAGACGCCTGCTCCTTAAGGTGTGTCAAAGTTTGCATGAGCAGACGCATAAGTGGGATGCTCATGCTTAGGATGGCGTCGTCTGCGCTTACCAGCCGTGTGCATTCCTCAAAACACTGAAGGACTTTACAAAGGTCTTTCAGCTTCGACCACTGCACGCCTGTCAACTCCATGTCTGCTCTCAAAGTGCCTGGCCGTGTATCCTCCCACAAATGCATTATGGCCTGCCTCTGCTCGCACAGCCGCTCCACCATGTGCAGGGTGGAGTTCCACCTTGTTGCAATGTCGATAATGAGGCGGTGGTTGGGAAGGTGGAGCAATCGCTGCAGCTTCTGCATACGAACGGAGTGTACAGGCGACCGGCGGATGTGCGCGCACAGTCTTCGCACCTTCTGGAGCAGGGCTGTTAACTCCGGATAATTTTTGAGGAAGCACTGCACCACCAGGTTCAAGGTGTGAGCCAAGCAAGGTATGTGGCTGAGTTTTGAAAGGGCTATGGCTGCCACAAAATTACGGCCGTTATCACTAACTACCTTGCCTGCCTCAAGATGTACACTGCCCAGCCATGACTCAGTTTGTCGCTTCAAGTACTCGGCCAGCACCTCGGCGGTGTGTCTGTCGCCCAAACACATCATCTGCAACACAGCCTGCTGACGCTTTCCACTAGCTGCTCGATAGGGGGACACATCGTGTGCAACAGTGGCAGCTGCAGATGGAGTGCTCGTACGACTGCGCTCTGTGGACGAGCTGTCGCTTCTGGAGGAGGAGGAGGAGGGTCGAACGCCTACAGCCAACTGTTTCCTAGACCGTGGGCTAGGCAGCACTGTCCCACCACCGCTGTCCCCTGTGGACCCTGCATCCACCACATTAACCCAGTGCGCAGTGATGGACATGTAACGGCCCTGGCCATGCCGACTGGACCATGCATCAGTTGTGAGGTGCACCTTTCCACTCACTGACTGCTTGAGTGCATGGACAATGCGGTCTTTCACATGATGGTGGAGGGCTGGGATGGCTTTGCGAGAGAAGAAGTGGCGACTGGGTAGGTCATAGTGTGGTACTGCATAGGCCATGAGTTCGCGGAAAGCTGTGCTTTCCACCAACCGAAAGGGCATCATCTCAAACGAGATTAGTTTGGCAATGTGGGCGTTCAAACCCAGTGTACGCGGATGAGAGACTGAGTACTTTCTTGACCTACTCATAGTGTCTGGGAGGGTGAGCTGGACTTGAGAGCTGCATATGGTGGAAGTAGCGGTGGACAGGGCGGACTGAGAGAGGGTTGATGATGGTGATGGAGTTGGTGTTCTTTCTGATGGCCTAGAATCAGTCTTTCGTTGATATAACAGTGGGATTCCCTGACTGCTGTGGCCTTGCAACGACACCTCAACATTTGCTGCTGTGCTAACCGGTGTGCTTACAGTGGGGGAAACAATGTAGCGTTGCTGACTACCTTCGTTGTGATCAGTTGCACATGTGGCACTTGAGGTTTGGTGTTGTGTCCACGCTTGCAAGTGCATGCTGGTTAAATGTCTAAGCATGCAACTGGTATTCAAATTTTTCAGATTTTTCCCTCGGCTAAAGGTCTTTGCGCACTTCTTACAGATAACCTTGGCCTGATCATGAGGATTTTGTTCAAAAAACTGCCACACTGCACTCTTCCTACTTTGGCAGACATTTTGCGGCCTAGCACGCTGTGATCTTTTGACCCTCTGGACAAGCTGTCCAGCAACTCTTTTGATGTTTGGAACCTGTCTTTGGAGTGCTCCGGGCCTGCCAGATAACAGCTGTTGCGATGTCGATGTCTGCTGTGGATGCTCCTCATCTGAGCTATTGGAAGCAGCACCCTCTTCCCCCAATGGATGCCAATCTGGGTCAACAACTGGGTCATCCATCACCTCCTCTTCTATGTCATGTGCACCTTTCTCTGTGTCACCGTGTATGGTGGTATAGTGTGCGGGAAGGGGCACCTGAGTCTCATCAGGGTCAAAATCTGGCTCTGTACACTGCGAGGACAATGTAGTGCTCTGAGTGAATGTACCAGCAGAATCATCCATCAGCGGCTGTGCATCAGTGCACTCCATGTCAGATTCATCTTGGCCTGGGTAATTCACCATTTGACTTGATAATCCAGGCATGGTATGTGAAAACAGCTCCATGGAGTAATCAGTAGTATGGCCTGCGTCATCCTTCAATCTTGGTTGGGGTGAAGGACACAAGGAAAGGTGTGGTTCATGAACATGAGCCTCCAATGACGACTCAGTGCTTTTACTTTTTACAACTGAAGAAGAGGAGGCGATAGAGCTGGAGGCTGAGTCAGCAATGTAAGACAAAACTTTTTCCTGATGCTCTGCCTTTAAAAGCGGTTTGCCAACTCCTAGAAAACTAAGCGTTCGAGGCCTTATGTAGACAGACGATGACGCAGGGTCAGCACCTCCTGCATTTGGTCCTATTTTGCTCTTGCCACTACCATCAGATCCACCACCAACACCATCATTACCAGCTGCCAACCCCCGCCCAATTCCACGGCCTCTTCCACCAGCCTTCCTCATTTTTGGTAGAAATGTAGACAAAATCCAACAAACTATATAGTAATGTAAAACAAGGTACAAGGTGTCTATAGGACAGGGGAGTTTTAGAATTTCTGCACACACTTGTGGACAGTGGACACTTGTGGATTGTGTGCGGCCCACTGATATCTGAGCGCAATGTGACACGCTCGATGGCACAGCTGCCTGTGACCAAAGTGACGAGAGGATAATGGAGATTTTGAATCTCTGCGTACACTTGTGGACAGTGGACACTTGTGGATTGTGTGCGGCCCACTGATATCTGAGCGCTATGTGACACGCTCGATGGCACAGCTGCCTGTGACCAAAGTGACGAGAGGATAATGGAGATTTTGAATCTCTGCGTACACTTGTGGACAGTGGACACTTGTGGATTGTGTGCGGCCCACTGATATCTGAGCGCTATGTGACACGCTCGATGGCACAGCTGCCTGTGACCAAAGTGACGAGAGGATAATGGAGATTTTGAATCTCTGCTTACACTTTTGGACACTGGACACTTGTTGATTGTGTGCGGCCCACTGATATCTGAGCGCTATGTGACACGCTCGATGGCACAGCTGCCTGTGACCAAAGTGACGAGAGGATAATGGAGATTTTGAATCTCTGCGTACACTTTTGGACACTGGACACTTGTGGATTGTGTGCGGCCCACTGATATCTGAGCGCTATGTGACACGCTCGATGGCACAGCTGCCTGTGACCAAAGTGACGAGAGGATAATGGAGATTTTGAATCTCTGCGTACACTTGTGGACAGTGGACACTTGTGGATTGTGTGCGGCCCACTGATATCTGAGCGCTATGTGACACGCTCGATGGCACAGCTGCCTGTGACCAAAGTGACGAGAGGATAATGGAGATTTTGAATCTCTGCGTACACTTGTGGACAGTGGACACTTGTGGATTGTGTGCGGCCCACTGATATCTGAGCGCTATGTGACACGCTCGATGGCACAGCTGCCTGTGACCAAAGTGACGAGAGGATAATGGAGATTTTGAATCTCTGCGTACACTTTTGGACACTGGACACTTGTGGATTGTGTGCGGCCCACTGATATCTGAGCGCTATGTGACACGCTCGATGGCACAGCTGCCTGTGACCAAAGTGACGAGAGGATAAGGGAGATTGGATTGCTTTTAAAAAAGCAGTTTGCGGAGCAGTGGGTAAACAGCAATGCCAGCGTGTCAGGAAGCCTTAGAAGGCAGCCCAACAACCAACACCACTGATACACCACAATATAGCCTCCCCTTGCACTGCACACACAGTGACTTGTGTGTTGTGCAGGCCAAATCGCTAGCAGCAGAAGCAGTTTTTTTGTCTTCTTCCCTGCCTAACGCTCTCCCTACAGAATCAGCAGCAACCTCTCCCTATACTAAGATCGGCAGAAGTAAGATGGCGGTCAGCGTGCACGCCCTTTTATACCCCCTGTGACGCCCACCAAAGCAAGCCAATCACTTGCATGCCCTTCTGAAAGATGGTGGTGACCCGTGCCTAGGTCATCACGTTGCCCACAGTGTCCGTGGATCCTGATTGGCTGAAAAAGAGCGCAAAACAAACTTTTGAAACGCGACTTTGGCGCGTAAGTCGCCGACCTCGTGGCCGACCTCATCCTAGGGTCGGGTTTCGTTTCATGAAACCCGACTTTGCCAAAAGTCGGCGACTTTTGAATTTTTTCGACCCGTTTCGCTCAACTCTAGTGGGGAACTTTGTCTCTGTTGCAGCCAGTCATCTTGTAGCCCCAGCCTAAATTTAACAATGCGGCCAAACACCAGCACAAGATTTTTCGAAGTTCCTCAGACCCCATTTTGGTTTGAGATCCCTATTTTAGCATATAGCCAAAACTTTGCATATTCCCACAAGTGCCCAATTTATTTAGATGTTTATATCTGAGCTTTGATTCCAGTTTCCAATCTCCACTGGAACTACTGTCTCTTGTTTTGCTTCTGGTTTGAAACATACGTCCCTGCGATGTTTATCATCATATTCTATATCCTTATGTTGAGTTAGTGTCCTTATGTTTGACCCTAAATAACTATTTAGTCAGCAAAAAAAGAACAGATATGGTTACTGTGTGTCCCTTTGTATATCGTTTCACAACTGTGTTTCATTAGTTATCATTTTGCACAGAAAGACATGGCTGCTTGCTGGGTCACTCAAAGACAAGTTTGAGAAACTTGGGAGCACAAAAACATATTGTAAGGATGTTAGCACTAGCAAAGGCATCTTGTTCTCATCATTACCCCAAGAACAAGACTAAGGGCCAATTTAGGTGTGTGTGGACCCTGTACAGAGGAATTTGTAAATACTATTCTCTCATTTGTGTGCCTACATGTAAAATCATTGGAATATGGGATCTTGTATGGACACCATATTAAATTCTGTACAAAACTAATCCATCAGTGTGCATGAGCCCTTACATGATAAGCAAGAAAGGACCACACCCCTTCTGTTTTTAAAAATGTGAATGTCGTCTGAGAGGAAAGTTATAACACAGAACAGAACATTATTGGATATGGAAAATGAATCTTGAAATATAAATTCTACATCAGCTCTTTTTTCTGCAGTATCTCGGCATATAATGTCTTAAAATAAGCTCTGTGACTATTACGATCATTAAGATACTTTATGTGAAGTGGTTATTTTGCAGATAATGAAGATCACTGATTAGATGGAAGGGGATTTAATACTGTACAAGGGATAATGGGTAAATAATGTGATCTCAAACTTTGAAGCTGAGATGAGTGTTGGGACGAGCATAACTGATGCTGGTTTGAATTGTTCTAGAGCAATTATTTGGGAGGTATGATCTTTCACCTTTGACACCTGTATTCCGGTTACAGCAAGAGAAGGGATTTGTGATGCTGTCCCATGAAGTTGATTTTGTCTTGTCTTCAATTCCATTTGCATCCTTAGCACAAAGATAGTCAGGTCTGGGACAAGGGTTAGGGAGAGTAGGCACCCGCATAGGGCGTTACCTCTTGCCTCACTGAGGGGTCGCACTTTGAAGTAAAAATCTGAAATCTGACATCGCGGAATGCCTGCTGACGCCCTGCACCTTCCTCCAGCTGCAGGCACTTAGCACACTTACTAATGGGGTGCAGGTGAGCAGCGTCAATCACTGACACCCCTCACCGCCTGTGCCCCAGCTGAAGCTCCCTCCCTGCACTCTAATATGCGAATACAATTGATGTGAGCGATACCCAGGACAGGAGCAGAGGAGCTGTATTCAGTTCCCTGCTCCTCTGGGAACTCCAGAACACAGGCTTCTTCCGGCGTGTGCCCTGTTGGAGACAGCACACGCCGGGGACGTTGGATGATGCAATGATGTCACTGCATTGGGCCGTCCAGCGCCCGCTGCTGTACCAGATAAAATAGGAGACGGATGCTGCGCTGGACAGGGAACCTAGATTATATGGTTTTTTTTTTATATATATATTCTATTTTGCCACTAAATCGAGGACATCACAAAAGGGACTGTGGGGGACATTTTACCTGGGCTGTGGTCACATCGTATGATATGGTAGACATTATACTTGGGGCTGTGGAGATATTATACCTGGCCTATGGGGATATGATGATATAGAGAGGGCATCATACTGTATAGGGAGTCTGTGGGGGGGGGATCCTACTGTATAGGGACTGTGGAGACATGATACTGGGTTCTATGGAGACCTCATTCTTTAAAGGGGGCTGTTAAGGACCTTATATTGAGAGCTGAAGTGATCATATTGTATAGCACGCTGTGGGGGTTATTATACTGTATAGGGGGCTGTGGGGTGCTGTGGAGGCCATAATACCCTATGGGGTGCTGTTTGTGCAATCATACTGTTAATGCAAAACTGTAGAGGATATCATACTATAAATGGAGCCTATGGTGGTGACCATACTATATAATGGGGGACATCATATCATCATGTGGTATCATCATGGGACATCATGTGGTAGACATCATACTGCATGGGGAGCTGTGGTGGACATCATAGTGTATATTTGGGAGCTATTGTGAGTATCATCTTGTATGGGCTGTTGTGGTGACCATACTGTGTAGGGGGACAGTTGAGGGCATAGTGTGGAAAAGGAGCACAGAATGGATATGTAGAGGGGGCAGTATGGAAAGATGTTATGTTAACATGGTGGGTGGAACAGTGTAGAGATAGTGTAAGGGAAAACAGTGGAGAGGCATGGTATAGGCTGCAGTTCATAATGGCGGATGGTGTATAACGGTTATAGCTGATAATGGCAGACAATGTAGTGGTTGTAGGTTGTTAAAGTGGACAGTGTAGGGGTGTAACATAAGGGCGGACAGTGTGGGGGTCATATACCATAGGTGGCTTATTTAAAGCAGAAAATGGATAGATATTTTTACGCAGAGAATAATAATAATAATCTTTATATAGCGCCAACATATTCCGCAGCGCTTTACAGTTTAACAGTTTCAAAACACAAGTTATAAGTAACAATGTTAACAATACAATAATTAAAGCAAAATAAGACGAAATAAGACGACCCTGCTCGTGAGAGCTTACAATCTACAATGAGGTGGGGAGATACAAAGTACAGGTGTGTATTTACAATGATGTATTTACAATGAAGGTCCAGCCATCTTGAGGGAGTGAGGGATGGATGGAGATAGTGAATGGGCTACACACGCACACTTACACATAGAATGACTTTGATTAGTGAACGTGTTAGGCCGCTCTGAACAAATGTGTTTTGAGGGAGCGCCTGAAACTATGCAAATTGTGGATAGTCCTAATTTCTTGGGGTAGAGCATTCCAGAGAACATTTTAAAATCACTTTAATTTTTAAAGTAACCACACGAAACGGGTACTAATGTCATTACACAACATACCCAATGAAGAGATCCAAGGAGAATTACATGTGTATAAAATGAAGAATTTTATTTACATCCTATTAAAATATGCAGAAAAAGTATGGCACAATATGTCTGAAAAAATAGTGCAACCAGAAGGGGGCACTGGAGTATCACTCTACTAATAATTATACAATTTCATTGTGAAACTGAATCACAAAATTATTATGAAAAGGCACATCAATATAAGGCAGTAAGAATAGAAAATCACTTAATAAAGCGGGTCCATATGTACACAAATCCATCAGAAAACCGTTGTGGCAAGCTGATCAAATTATGCTAATTAACCTGGCGCTAAATTTTCTCAACAAGAGATTGACTAGCCCAAAATACATGTGTAAACAGATCAGACTCACATTATATTTAACCCCTTCCCGACCTGTGACACAGTGTATGCATCATGAAAGTCGGTGCCAATCCGACCTATGACGCATACCCTGTGTCATGAATTCAAAGCCCCCCTGCGGGTCGGGTGACCGGGGTCAATGAAAGGTCACCTGACCCGCAGATACAGGGGGCTTTGTAATTTACCACAGGGGGCGTGGCTTCGCCCCCACGTGGCTACGATCGATCTGATTGGCTGTTAAAAGTGAAACCGCCAATCAGAGCGATAGTAATATTTCATCAATGAAAATTGATGAAATATTACAATCCAGCCATGGCCGATGCTGCAGTAGCATCGGACATGGCTGGAGACACCGATTTGACCCCCCCCACCGGCGATCGCCCCCCCTGCCACTGAATGACAGCGGCGATCTGCCGCCGCTGTCATCATCTGCCCCCCCTCCCATTCCCTTCGCTCCCTGCCAGCTTCCGATCCCCCCTCACCCACTCTCACCGCCCCCGGCACCTTCCAAGTCCCCCCGTCGCTCCCGGTGTCCGGCGGGTCCGGTTCATGGGCGCCGCCATCTTAGAAAATGGCGGGCGCATGCGCAGTGCGCCCGCCCGAATCTGCCGGCTGCAGATTCCATTATTTCACAATAATTAGGGTTAGGGTTGGAAAGAGGGTTAGGGTTAGGGTTGGAAAGAGGGTTAGGGTTGGAAAGAGGGTTAGGGTTAGGGTTGGAAAGAGGGTTAGGGTTAGGGTTGGAAAGAGGGTTAGGGTTGGAAAGAGGGTTAGGGTTGGAAAGAGGGTTAGGGTTGGAAAGAGGGTTAGGGTTGGAAAGAGGGTTAGGGTTGGAAAGAGGGTTAGGGTTTGAAAGAGGGTTAGGGTTGAAAAGAGGGTTAGGGTTGAAAAGAGGGTTAGGGTTGAAAAGAGGGTTAGGGTTAGAATTAGGGTTAGGCTTGTGGTTAGTGTTATGGTTAGTGTTGGGGTTAGGGGTGTGTTGGGGTTAGGGTTAGGGTTGGGATTAGGGTTAGGGATGTGTTGGGGTTAGGGTTGTGGTTAGGGGTGTATTGGGGTTAGGGTTGGAGTTAGAATTGAGGGGTTTTCACTGTTTAGGCACATCAGGGGGTCTTCAAACGCGACATGGTGCAACCTTTGATTCCAGCCAATTTTGCGTTCAAAAAGTCAAATGGTGCTCACTCCCTTCCAAGCCCCGACGTGTGCCCAAACAGTGGTTTACCCCCACATATGGGGTATCAGCATACTCAGGAAAAATTGCACAACAACTTTTGGGGTCTAATTTCTCCTGTTACCCTTGGGCAAATAAAAAATTGGGGGCTAAAAAATTATTTTTGTGGAAAAAAAATGTTTTTTTCATGTCTCTGCATTATAAACTTCTGTGAAGCACTTGGGGGTTGAAAGTGCTCACCATACATCTACATAAGTTCCTTGGAAGGTCTAGTTTCCAAAATGGTGTCACTTGTGGGGGGTTTCCACTGTTTAGGCACATCAGGGGCTCTGCAAACGTAATGACGACTGCAGACTATTCCATCAAAGTCTGCATTTCAAAACGTCACTACTTCCATTCCGAGCCCTGACGTGTGCCCAAACAATGGTTCCCCCACACATACGGGGTATCAGCGTACTCAGGACAAACTGGACAACAACTTTTGGGGTCAAATTTATCCTGTTACCCTTGTGAAAAAAAAAAATTGCGGGCTAAAAATCATTTTTTTTGAGGGAAAAAAATGATTTTTTTATTTTCACGGCTCTGCGCTATAAACTTCTGTGAAGCACTTGGGGGTTCAAGGTGCTCACCATACATCTAGATAAGTTCCCGGGGGGGTCTTGTTTCCAAAATGGGGTCACTTGTGGGAGGTTTCTACTGTTTAGGCACATCAGGGGCTCAGCAAATGTAACATGACGCCCGCAGACCATTCCATCAAAGTCAGCATTTCAAAATGTCACTACTTCCCTGCTGAGACCCAACGTGTGCCCAAACAGTGGTTTCCCCCCACATATGGGGTACCAGCGTACTCAGGACAAACTGGACAACAACTTTTGGGGTCCAATTTCTCCTGTTACCCTTGTGAAAATAAAAAATTGCGAGCTAAAAATTCATTTTTTGAGGAAAAAAAAGATTTTTTATTTTCATGGCTCTGCGTTACAATCTTCTGTGAAGCACTTCGGGGTTCAAGGTGCTCACCACACATCTAGGCAAGTTCCTTATGGGGTCTAGTTTCCAAAATGGGGTCACTTGTGGGGGGTTTCCACAGTTTAGTAACATCAAGGGCTCTGCAAATGTAACATGATGCCCGCAGACCATTCCATCAAAGTCAGCATACCAAAACGTCACTACTTCCCTTCCGAGCCCTGACGTGTGCCCATACAGTGGTCATCCCTCACATATGGGGTATCAGCGTACTCAGGACAAACTAGACAACAACTTTTGGGGTCCAATTTCTCCTGTTACCCTTGTGAAAAAAAAATTGCGGGCTAAAAATCATTTATTTTTGAGGGAAAAAAATGATTTTTTATTTTCACGGCTCTGCGTTACAATCTTCTGTGAAGCACTTGGGGGTTCAAGGTGCTCACCACACATCTAGATAAGTTCCTTGGGGGGTCTTGTTTCCAAAATGGGGTCCCTTGTGGGGGGTTTCTACTGTTTAGGCACACAGGGGCTCAGCAAATGTAACATGATGCCCGCAGACTATTCCATCAAAGTCAGCATTTCAAAGTGTCACTACTTCCCTTCCGAGCCCCGACGTGTGCCCAAACAGTGGTTCCCCCCCACATATGGGGTACCAGCGTACTCAGGACAAACTGGAAAACAACTTTTGGGGTCCAATTTATCCTGGTACCCTTGTGAAAATAAAAAATTGCAGACTAAAAAATTTTTTTTTAGGAAAAAAAAAAGATTTTTTATTTTCACTGCTCTGCATTATAAACTTCTGTGAATCACCTGGGGGTTCAACGTGCTCACTATGCATCTAGATAAGTTCCTTAGGGGGTCTAGTTTCCAAAATGGGGTCATTTGTGGGGGAGCTCCAAAGTTTAGGCACACTGGGGATCTCCAAACACGACATGGTGTCCGCTAACGATTGGAGCCAATTTTCATTTCAAAAAGTCAAATGGCGCTCATTCCCTTCTGCGCCCTGCCGTGCACTCAAACAGTGCCCCCCCCACATATGGGGTACCAGCGTACTCAGGACAATCTGGACAACAACTTTTATGGTCCAATTTCTCCTGTTACCCTTGTGAAAATAAAAAATAGCGTGCTAAAAAATCATTTTTGAGGAAAAAAAAATGATTTTTTATTTTCACTGCTCTATGTTATAAACTTTTGTGAGGCACTTGGGGGTTCAAAGTGCTCACTACACATCTAGATAAGTTCCTTAAGGGGTCTCGTTACCAAAATGGTGTCACTTGTGGGGGAGCTCCAATGTTTAGGCACACAGGGGCTCTCCAAACGCGACATGGTGTCCGATAACGATTGGAGCTAATTTTCCATTCAAAAAGTCAAATGGCGCTCCTTCCCTTCCGGGCCCTGCCGTGCACCCAAACAGTGGTTTATGACCACATATGAGGTATTGGTGTGCTCAGGAGAAATTGCCCAACAAATTTTAGGATCCATTTTATCCTGTTGCCCATGTGAAAATGAAAAAACTGAGGCTAAAAGATAATTTTTGTGAAAAAAAAGTACTTTTCTTTTTTACAGATCAATTTGAGAAGCACCTGGGGGTTCAAAGTGATCACTATGCATCTAGATAAGTTCCTTGGGGGGTCTAGTTTCCAAAATGGGGTCACTTGTGGGGAAGCTCCAGTGTTTAGGCACACAGCGACTCTCCAAACGCGACATGGCAACCGCTAAATATTCCAGCATATTTTCCATTCAAAAAGTCAAATGGTGCTCCTTCCCTTCTGAGCCCTGCCGTACGCCCAAACAGTGGTTTATGACCACATATGAGGTATCGGTGTACTCAGGGGAAATTGCCCAACAAATTTTAGGATCCATTTTATCCTGTTGCCCATGTAAAAATGAAAAAATTGATGCTGAAAGGAAATTTGTGTTGGAAAAATTAAAATGTCCATTTTTTCCTTCCATATTGCCTTAGCTGTTGTGAAACACCTGAAGGGTTAATAATCTTCTTGAATGTGTAGCTTGAGGGGTGCAGTTTTTAGAATGGTGTCACTTTTGGGTATTTTCTGCCATATAGACCCCTCAAAGTGACTTCAAATGTGAGGTGGTCCCTAAAAAAAATGGTTTTGTAAATTTTGTTGTAAAAATGAGAAATCGCTGGTCAACTTTTAACCCTTATAACTTCCTAACAAAAAAATATTTTGCTTCCAAAATTGTGCTGATGTAAAGTAGACATGTGGGAAGTGTTATTTAGTAACTATTTTGTGTCACATAACTCTCTAGTTTAACAGAATAAAAATTCAAAATTTGAAAATTGCGAAATTTTCAAAATTTTCGCCAAATTTCTGATTTTTTCACAAATAAATGCAAAAATTATCGACCTAAATTTACCATTAACATGAAGCCCAATATGTCACGAAAAAACAATCTCAGAATCGCTAGGATGCGTTGAAGCGTTCCAGAGTTATTACCTCATAAAGGGACACTGGTCAGAATTGCAAAAAATGGCCAGGTCATTAAGATCAAAATAGGCTGGGTCATGAAGGGGTTAAGTAGTTAATGAAACCGCCATAGAATGTTACCTGAAAAAAGTTGCCAAAAGACCAAAGGAATGAGCCGTGTATGCCCCCTCACCCCGACGCGTGTTTTGCCCGCAGCTTCTTCCGGGGGCTTGTTTTTAAAGGCATCGTGTGTATATGTGCAGAAAGCTAGATAAGAGGGATGTTTGCAGAGAAGGGCTTTGAAAAATCATCATGGCATCTAGACATGATGGAGTAGAAAAGAAAGAGCTGACTCCTATCAAAGACCACCTATAAGATACCCGAACGTAAATGTTTATTTGCATTACTGAGTAATGTGGTTCCTGTTTGGTTTGAAATCTGAAGACTGTCAACAATAACTCCCAGCATCTCTTAGCCATTGTTAAGATTCATGTAATGCCAATATATATAGGGCTGACTTTACATTACTTTCAATTGATTGCTGGTCTAAGCTTGGCTCTTGTATCCATGTATTTATGGTGGTTCTCGTGATGTATTCATGTACTGATAGTGTTTCTGGTGACACATACATGTGCTAATGATGGTACTGGTGTTGTAATTATTTACTGATAGTGGTTATCGTGATGTGTTCATGTACTGATTATGGTTCTGGTGATGCATTCATGTATTGATCATGGTTCTGGTAATGAATTAATGTGCAAATGGTGGTTCTGGGGATGAATTCATGTAGTGAGGGTGTTTCTGGTGCTGTATTCATGAACTGATGGTGGTTCTGGTGACATATATGTACTATTGATATCTCTGGTGTTTTGTTTATATAATGATTTTGGTTTCATATTCATATACTGATGATGGTTCTGGTGATGAATATAGCACAGGAATCATCATCATTACATGAATACATCACCAAAGTCATCAGTAGTACATGAATACAGTGCTTGACATGTCACTCTCTGCAAGGAGAAACGTTATCTCTTGGATCTTCGGTTCCTTCGTAATCTTGAGAACTATTATACTCCTTACTGTTCAAGTGATTTTTGTTAGTCAAACACTCCAGAGGAGGATGGTCTTGAATTTCCTCCATTTGTACCCAATCTGATTGTGAATCAGTGAAGTCCAACATTTTTAAAGGGAATCTGTCACCCTTTTTTTTGGCCTTTCACCTACCGGTATAGACATCGGGGGCTTATCTACAGCATTCTGTAATGCTGTAGATAAGCCTCCGATGTAACCTGAAAGAGAAGAAAAACACGTTATATTATACTCACGGAGGTGGGCGGTCCGGTCCGTTGGGTGTCTCCGTCCTGTCCGGCGCCTCCCTTCTTCATACGATGACATCCTCTTCTCCTGTCCTGTAATGGCTCCGGCGCAGGCGCACTGCTCTACCCTGTTGAGGGCAGAGCAGAGTCCTGCAGTGCGCAGGCGTTGGGAGAGGTCTGGTGCCTGCGCACTGCAGAATTCTGCTCAGCCCTCAACAGGGCAGAGCAATGCGCCTGCGCCGCAGCCATTTCAGGATGGGAGAAGACGTCATCGCATGAAGAAGGGAGGCGCCGGACCGGACCGCAACACCCATCGGACCGGACCGCCCACCTCCGTGAGTATAATATAACGTGTTTTTCTTCTCTTTCAGGTTACATCGGAGGCTTATCTACAGCATTACAGAATGCTGTAGATAAGCCCCCGATGTCTATGCCGGCATCCAATAGGGGAAAAAAAGGGTGACAGATTCCCTTTAAATGATGTTTTGTAACATTTTCCTTTAAGATGAGCATCTACAACTTCTCCTCCATAGTCTTCAGAAACCTATTTTGTTTACACCATGACACGCTTGCCCAAACATATGTTGGAAAGTCCAGATGTTGACAGGTTCCTGCTCTTTAATCCTTTTACGACATGTGGTGTAGCAGTACACACATGTCGGACACCCCCTGTTTGGTGCGGGCTCCGACGCTGAGCCTGCACCTTTCCAGGCACATGACAGCTGATGTATACAGCAGCTAACATGTGCCCGCAACAGCTGCTGGTGAAATCAAGGTCCACCCCCGGCTGTTAACTAGTTAAATGCCACTGTCATTCTCTAACAACGGCATTTAACTCACCCTTACAGGAAGCGTGTCACTAATCCCACCTATCGGTGACCCTGTCACATGATCATAGGTCATCAGTGGGTCTGCAGCAGACCTTTGTGGTTGTCATTGCCAGATTGCTATGAGCACAGCGCCATGTTCGGCGCTCATGGTAAGTGTGAGCATTACTGCTACACACAGGCGATCTGATCATCGTCATTGTGTAGCAGAGGTGATCAAAGTACTTACTGCAGCTTCTAATCTCCCATGGAGACTATTGAAGCATGCAAAAAGTAAAAAAAAAGTTTTAAAAAAATATAAGTTCAAATCACCCCCCTTCGCCCCAAAATAAAATAGAAAAATCAAATATACACATTTGGTATCTCGGCATTCCGAATCACCCAATTTATCAATATAAAAAAAGAATTAACCCAATCGCTAAACGGCGTAATGAGAAAAATATTCAAAGTGCCAGAATATCATTTTTTTGATCGCCACTACATTGCCATAATGGGTAATCAAAACATTGGATCTATCCCAAGATTGTATCAATAAAAATGTCAACTCACGCACAAAAAATAAGCCCACCACCCAGCCCTAGATCACGAAAAATGAAGCTGCTAGAGGCCTTGGAAAATGGCGCCAGCGCTTTACAATTCAGACGTTCATATACAATGGTAATTTGTAACATAGTTAAAGATAATACAATAATTAAAGCGAAAATAATGATGACCCTGCTCATAAGAGCTTACAATGTACAATGAGGTCGGGGAGACACAAAGTACAGGTGCTTATTTACAATGATGGTCCAGATCCCAGGATCTGCTAATCCTAAAGGTTCACATAAATTTTCTACTCACAGACATGTGATATTGGATTATTTATATAAAAAAATTAGAAAGTCAAATATTTTTGACTAAATTGATGTTGTTTTCTTTATCAACCTTAAGACTAGTGTAAAAAATCTGATGTAGATTTAGGTCAAACTCAAATGCTGAAATATAGAAAATTCCGAGGGGCAAAAAAGACATGGATTATAAAGATACTTTTTAATAAGTGAGGCCCATTACTGAAGTGGTAAATGGCTATTGGGTACTGGAACTTTGTGTAAGTTTATTAGTAGAGATAAGTGAATTGATTAGATTCAAATCAAATTTGTTAATTTATTTTTTTTAAATTTGCAGATACCTGCAAAGTCAAACAATTTGTAATTTGAGTTGCACAAATAGCCAAAAACATTTCTGCCTCCATTTGCATCAGACATAGAAGAAAAAAAAATCTAAAATTAGGGTTAATCAGCAATGGTGTATATTCTTGTCACCCGCACCTGTATTGAGTTGTTGCGTTTCTTGTGCAATCCTTTTTAAGGGTGAAATAATTTTTTCAAAAATGAAAAAGAAATTTACCCAAAATCCATTTACTTGCAACTGTCTACCTCATAAAATGTGCATGTAGTAAACAAATCTTTTTGCACATCTGTTTTACAAGTCACATCTGTCAATACCACATCTGTCAATACCACACTAATACAGCACCCTGTAGAAGATGCAGACATTTTGGACGTGTACCTATCTAGCATTTCTTATTGTGTCATTTTTGGAAAGAGGCTGAATTTTGTTAAAAAGAAAAAATATATATATTTTTTAAATGTAGACATTTAACTGGGTATGTCTGTTTGAAAATCTGTTTTACTAGTCCAAATTGACTACACCTATACTGCGGCCTGCTGCCACATTAGCTTTCTGAATGTGTACGAGGGGTGTTCATTAAAGATTTCCCATGACCCACTTCTTGTGGACTGAGAGCAATGAAACTTTGCACAGTTATTAGTCCTTCTCTACATAGGTGCCACCTAGGGACACATACAGTGCCTTGCGAAAGTATTCGGCTCCCTGGAACATTTCAACCTTTTCCCACATATGCTTCAAACATAAAGATACCAAATGTAAATTTTTGGTGAAGAATCAACAACAAGTGGAACACAATTGAGAAGTTGAAAAAAATTTATTGGTTATTTTAAATTTTTGTGGAAATTCAAAAACTGAAAAGTGGGGCGTGCAATATTATTCGGCCCCTTTTCTTTCAGTGCAGCAAACTCACTCCAGAAGTTCATTGTGGATATCTGAATGGTCCAATGTTGCCCTAAATGACGATAAATATAATGCACCTGTGTGTAACCGAGTCTCCGTATAAAGGCACCTGCTCTGTGATGGTCTCAGGGTTCTGTTTGAAGCACAGAGAGCATCATGAAGACCATGGAACACAACAGGCAGGTCCATTATACTGTTATGGAGAAGTTTAAAGCCGGATTTGGATACAAAATGATTTCCAAAACTTTAAACATCCCAAGGAGCACTGTGCAAGCGATCATATTGAAATGGAAGGAGTATCATACCACTGCAAATCTACGAAGACCCGGCCGTCCCTCTAAACTTTCATCTCAAACAAGGAGAAGACAGATCAGAGATGCAGCCAAGAGGCCCATAATCACTCTGGATGAACTGCAGAGATCTACAGCTGAGGTGGGACAGTCTATCCATAGGAAAACAATCAGTCGTACACTGCTCAAATTTGGCCCTTATGGAAGAGTGGCAAGAAGAAAGCCATTTCTCAAAGATATCCATAAAAAGTGTTGTTTAAAGTTTGCAACAAGACACCTGGGAGACACACCAAACGTGGAAGAAGGTGCTCTGGTCAGATGAAACCAAAATCGAACTTTTTGGCAACAATACCAAACGATATGTTTGGCGTAAAGGCAACATAGCTCATCACCCTGAACACACCATCCCCACTGTCAAACATGGTGGTGGCAGCATCATGGTTTGGGCCTGCTTTTCTTCAGCAGGGACAGGGAAGATGGTTAAAATTGATGGGAAGATAGATGGAGCCAAATACAGGACCATTCTTGAAGAAAACCTGTTGGAGTCTGCAAAAGACCTGAGACTGGGACAGAGATTTGTCTTCCAACAAGACAATGATCCCAAACATAATGCAAAATCTACAATGGAATGGTTCACAAATAAACTTATCCAGGTGTTAGAATGGCCAAGTCAAAGTCCAGACGTGAATCCAATCGAGAATCTGTGGATAGAGCTGAAAACTACTGTTCACAAACGATCTCCATCAAACCTCATTGAGCTCGAGCTGTTTGCCGAGGAAGAATGGGCAAGAATTTCAGTCTGTCGATGTACAAAACTGATAGAGACATACCCCAAGCGACTTGCAGCTGTAATCGCAGCAAAAGGTGGCGCAGCAAAGTATTAAGTTAAAGGGGCCGAATAATATTGCACACCCCACTTTTCAGTTTTTGAATTTCCACAGAAATGTAAAATAACCAATAAATTTCGTTCAACTTCACAATTGTGTTCCACTTGTTGTTGATTCTTCACCAAAAATTAACATGTGGTATCTTTATGTTTGAAGCATATGTGGGAAAAGGTTGAAAAGTTCAAGGGAGCCGAATACTTTCACAAGGCACTGTACTTCACGCATCTCTTTAAGCAACTGTAAACACTTCGCTTGTAGAAGTTGACAGGTTGCTCCAAAAGCCACGTTGTGACTTCGGAAATCAGAGTCTCATCTGGAAAAAGCTTGCACTTCAATAATAACTTGATTGTTGGAAAGAGGTGGAAGTCCGATGGTGCGAGGTTGGGTGAATAAGAGGGATGTGGTCGAATTTCAAAGCCACAGGAGCATGCTTCCATTTGGGCAACATGTGAGTTGTGAACAGGTGCATTGTCTTGCAGAAGGCAGACACCTTTGAGCATGCCACTTCTCTTGGTTTTGATGGCCTCCTGCAATTTCCGCAGCAGTGAAGCATAGTATGCCCCAGTAATCATAGTACCCTTTGCTAGAAAATCCATCAATACTACTCCGTGCTGGTCCCAAAAAACTGTGAGCATGAACTTGCCTGCCCGACGGTCAGGCACGTGCCGCCTTTGGAGATGATGAGTCATGATGCTTCCATTGCATCAACTGGACGTTATTCTCAGGATCATAGTGATGGACCCAGCTTTCATCCTGTGTTATTAGTCTGTTGAAAAAGTCCTCCTGGTTTCCCTGGCACATTGTCAATAGAGCCTGAGAGCATTTGACTCATTCCTGCTTCTGGAAAGGTTTGAGCAGCCGGGGAACCCAGCGAGCGGATACCTTATGCATGTGAAGATGGTCTTGCATGATTTTTTCCACGAACCCCACACGAATCTTGACATTTTGGGCTAGGTGACGAATGGTTACACAGCGATTTTCCAAAATGGCAACTTCCACTTGCTGGATGGTGTGTTCATCAATAATAGAGTGGGATCGCCCTCGAATTGGAGCTGTTTGCACCAAAGTCCGACCACATTATATTTGACAATGCCAGTTCTTGACTACATCATATGATGGGGAATCATCACCATAAACCTCTTTCATCTCATCGAACATCTCCTTTAGTGTGCGGCCTTTCAAGTAATGGAACTTGATCACTGCTCTGTGTTCAACTGGGTAAATTATCAAACCTCACACCACTTCGGCACCTGGAAAATCAAGACTTATCAGTTCTGAGTTGCAAATTTGCACATAACCTATAGAGACTTATATCATTAAACATATGCAGTTTCAGCATCCCGTGATAAATAAGTGGGTCAGGGGAAATCTTTAATAAACGCCCCTCGTACCTACCTATTTAGCATTTCTTATGTCATTTTTGACAAGGTTGAAAAGATTTTCAAAAGTTCATTATAGTTGTACAAAACATATGGTAAAAGAGAAAATGGCAATGGACAGGATATTGTAAAAGAATAAAAACATACCACGACTAAGGCTGGTTTCACACTTGCATTTTTTTGCGCTGTATTTTAGCGCTAAAAAACGCATGCGCTTTCCCCCCCTATATTTTGCATGTGATGCGCTTATGTGCGCATACACATGCGTTTGTATGCATTTTTACGCGCATGCGTTTTTTTGTGGTGTGCGCTCTGGTGCACAAAATGCATCCTGTTGCATTTTTTGGGCGCCCAACATGCCTCAAAAAAACGCATGCACGCGCAATGCGTTTTTTTTTTACAGCAAGACACCCATTATAAGTCTATGGGTGCGCATATGTGCGCATTGGCATGCTCATGTATGCGTTTTTTTGCGCATGCGTTTTTTTGTTGACCATTGGTTAGACAATGAAAATTAGGGGTTTGGGTTAGGGTTAGTTAAGGGGGGTTAGGGTTAGTATGGTTTGGTTAAGGGTTAGGGTTTAGGGTTAGTTAGGGTTAGGGTTTGGGTTAGGGTTAGTAGGGTTTGGTTAAGGGTTAGGGTTAGTAGGGTTTGGTTAGGGTCAGGGTTAGGGTATGGTTTGGTTAAGGGTTAGGGTTAGTAAAGTCATGGTTTGGGTTAGTGTGAGGGGCCAACCAATGTTGGAAAAAAACGCAAACGCGGTAAAAACGCACTAAACGCATACAAACGCATAAAAATGCTGCGTTTTTTTCATGCATGCTCATAAAAATGCTTGAAAAAAACGCAGCATTTGTATGCGTTTGTATGCGTTTTTTCCATGCGTTTTTTTGCGGGAAAAACGCGCTGCAAAACAAAGCAAGTGTGAAAGTAGCCTAAGGCTGTGGGCCCACGTAGCGTTTTAAAACGCTCACTAAAAACCGGACTCCTTCCCAGAAATCGCGCGGTTTTTTCCGCGCGACTTCACCGCGATATTACCTCGATTATGATCGCGATTTTGCCGCGATTTTCGCGTGCGATATTCAAGCACTTTCCAAGCGATTTGAAGCATCGCTTGGAAAGTGAATGACAGGTTGGTCACACTCGTCAAACATAGTGTTTGACAAGTGTGAGCAGGTTTTTACTATTGAGGCCGCCTATGCGGCATCAATAGTAAAAGATAGAATGTTAAAATGCTAAAAAAAAATCCGGGTATATTTACCTTCCGGCGTCCCGCGATGCCATCCCGGGCCTCAGCGTTCCCAGCGATGCCTTGTGAGACCTGTGATGATGTAGTCTCGCGTTGCTATAGCGATCTCGCGAGACCACGTCATTACAGGGCCTTGCCGCAAGGCATTACTGGGAACGCTGAGGCCGGGATGGCATCGCGGGACGCCGGAAGGTAAATATACCCCGATTTTTTATTTTTTATTCTTTTTTTTACAGGGGTATGGTACCCAGGGCCTTGAGGACAGTCTCCTCTCCTCCACACCGTGGGTACCAACCGCACATGAGACGCTTAACTTCCCGCATGGTGGGCATAGCCACATGCGGGAAGTAAGCGATTCTCATGCATTCCTATGGGTGCGGAATCGCGGCAATTCTTTGCGATTCCGCACAAAAGAATGAGCATGCTGCGATTTTTTTCCGCGATGCAATTCCGCCGCGGAAAAAAGCGCCGCATTAGCACAGTATGTGCGGAATGCCATAGGAATGCATGGGGGCGTTCTGTACACGATTTTTAAGCATTTTCGCGCCGAAAATCGCGGCAAAAACGCTTAAAAATCACTACGTGGGCACATAGCCTAAGAATGTGGGCGCTGCTAACCGCACCAGTACCACCATGTGCACCAGGTATACAAGAAGTAGTAATACCAAATGCTGGCCACCAGGGCGGGTTTTGGGCAAAGTGGAGGCCTGGGAAAAAGTGTAAAATGGGATGCCAAATGCTCACATATTGCACATCACACAGAAGCATTTCGGTTGTAGTTACATGCGCTGAGTTCAGGTCACCAAACAAGTGTGATCACCAATATTTGAAGTCATTCGACGCTTGTTTCCCGGCCTCTTTCCACCAGCTGAGGAATAATGATGGGGACAGAACAATCACTAATAGATCAAGCTGTCCCCATACAGTATCATCATGTTATCAGCAGCATATCTGCAGTTTTCACCGGGCGATGTGTTGCCGAGAACAATGAATTTTCTGGCATAAACAAGCCACTTACTCGATGAATAAGCAGCATTTTGCTTGTTTAGTATAATACACCCCATAGTCCTCCATATAGTATAATGCAAACCACAGTCCTCCATATAGTATAATGCACACACCATAGTCCTCCATATAATATAATGTACCCAATACTCCTCCATATAGTATAATACTCTCCCCATAGTCCTCCATATAGTATAATACACTCCTCGTAGTCCTCAATATATTAAAATACACTCCTTAGTCCTCCATATAGTATAATGCACTCCTCATAGTCCTCCATATATTAAAATACACTCCACAGTCCTTCATGTAGAATAATACACTCCTCATAGTCCTCCATATATTAAAATACACTCCTCATAATTTAACATATAGTATAATGCACCATAAAATTTACTTCCCATAGTATAATGCACCCTATAATTCTTCATATAGTATAATGTATTCTCCATAGCACTCAATACAGTATAATGCAGGTCCTATATAGTACATATAGTATAATGCACTGCCCATAGTTAGAGTATAATGCAGCCGCCCACAGAATATAATGTAACCCCCTCATAAGGTACAATGCAGCTCCCCCATAGAATATAATGTAGCCCCCTCATATAGTATAATGCAGCCCCCTATAGAATATAATGTAGCCCCTTCTTATATGATAATGCAGCCTCCATAGAATATAATTTAGCCCCTCATATAGTATAATGCAACCCCCCATAGAATATACTGTAGCCCCCTTATATTGTATAATGCAGCCCCAAATAGAGAATGATGTAGCCCCCCCTCTAGAATGTACTACAGCCCCACAGTCCAGACCTCACTGATATATTAAAAAGAAAAAACAATCCTCACCTCCTCCTCGTTCCCTGCACTGCTCCGCTCTCAGCAGCTGCAGTATGCCTGGCACACAGCGGGTACTCGAAGTGACGTCATCACGCACCCGCAGTGTCAAGGGCAGGGGGGAATGATAGGATAGGGAGCGTCATCTGACGCTCTCTCTTCCATCATTAATTTCAACTTTATCGGCGTCTGTGATGCTGATACAGTTGAATGCGGCGCACAGGAGGGGGGGCAGTGGCTGGTGCAGGGTTTCTGACTCACGAGCTCCATATGGGCCATGTGGGGTTCAGCTATTAGTGGCACGCCACTGGCTGGGGGCCCCTGGTGAAGCAGGGGCCCTAGGCAGCTTCCCAGTCTGCCTGTTACTAATGCCGGCCCTGTAAGTGAACTGCTGGAGAGAAAGTTGAGGACGTTGTAGAATATATGGCAAATCATTTGTCTCAATCACAGCAGATATTTTTACCTCTAAGGCTGTGTGCACACGTAGCTTTTTTTTTTGCATTTTCGCTGCGTTTTTTTACTCACGAAAATGCAAAAAAAAGCATCCCATGCAATTCCGCAATGCTGTGCTACTGCTGCGGCTTTTTCCACTGCGGAATCACATAGCGGAATAATCCGCAGCATACTCATTATTTTTGCGGAATCGCGGGGATTCCGCTCCCATAGGATTGCATTGAAACGCTCATTTTACGCATGTGACTATGCCGACCATGTGTGAAGTGAGCGCTTCATATGCAGATGGTACCCAGGGTCTGGAGGAGGGGAGACTCTCCTCCAGGCTCTGGGTACCATAATCCTGTAAAAAATAGAATTAAAATAAAAAATATTGTTATTCTCACCTTCCGACTGCCCCCGATGTCCTTGCCGCCTCTCACCACGCTCCCGGCATATTCCAGTCCCAGTAATGCTATGCGCAAATGACCGCGGATGACATCGCGCTCTCACGATCGTGACGTCATCGCAGGTCCTTCGCGCTAAGTACTACTGGGACCAGAAGATGCAGGGAGCGCTGCAGAACAGATCGGGGGCCGTCAAAGGTGAGAATAACCATAGTTTTTATTTTTTTAAATTATTTTTTACATCCTATCTTTTACTACTGATGCTGCATAGGCAGCATCAATAGTAAAAAGTTGGTCACACTTGACAAGCACTATGCTTGACAAGTGTGACAAACCTGTCAATCAGTTTTTCAAGCGATGCTACAGATCGCTTGGAAAACGCTAGCATTCTGCAAGCTAATTACGCTTGCAAAACGCTAGTTTTTCGCAGGAATTCCGCATGCGAATTTCCCGCGATTTTCCCACGGCAGGGAGTTGCGGAATTGCCACGGAAATTTCTGCGGCAATTCCGCACATGTGCACATAGCCTTACACTGACACCAAGGTTTGATTAAATGTTTTGTAAAAGACAGTCTGCCTGATCACAAGTGACTGGGGGATAATTTTTTGATTTTAAATTTAAAAAATCTGGTAAGTTTGCTAGTGTACAATGTTATTAATTTGGATGTTGTTTACTCCTGAGTTACCATCAGTTTAAATTATGAGGTCATGTTACAATACTAAGGCTATGTTTGTGTTAACAGGCTTGAAAGAGATTAGATACAGTCAATTAGATTTAGTTTTTCGGGAAATATCTGTAGCTGGTTTAAAAGTCTGTGTGCATAAAATGACCGTTCAATTCAGGGACTGGCACTCAGTGCATCCTTGACATGGCTAAACAGTTCAGTGCTCCTTCCCACCAACTTGTTTTCCATCTGTCTTCACTCTTCTCTAACTTTAATCAAGGAAGAGGGGAGCGGAAATACATGCAGAACAAATAGGTTGCAAGGGTGTATTGAACTGTTTCGACAGTCATTTTAAGCTTACAAACATTCCTTTTAAAGGGAACCTGTCAGGAGGATTGTTCACAGTTAACCACAGACAGTGTCAGGTCGGCGTCGTTATACTGATTAACCCCTTTACTCCCAAGGGTGGTTTGCACGTTAATGCCCAGGCCAATTTTTACAATTCTGACCACTGTCCCATTATGAGGTAATAACTCTGGAACGCTTCCATAGATCCCGGTGATTCTGACATTGTTTTATCGTGACATATTGTACTTCATGTCAGTGGTAAAATTTCATTGATATAACTTGCGTTTATTTGTGAAAAAAACAGAAATTTGGCAAAAATGTTGAAAATTTTGCAATTTTCCAACTTTGAATTTTTATGCCCTTAAATCTGAGATATGGCACACAAAAAAGTTAATAAATAACATTTCCCATATGTTTACTTTACATCAGCACAAGTTTGGAACCAAAATTTTTTTTTTGTTAGGAAGTTATAATATGGTTAAAAGTTGAACATCGATTTCTCCTTTTTACAACACCATTTTATTTTTAGGGACCGCATCACATTTGAAGTCAATTTGAGGGGTCTATATGATAGAAAATACCCAAAAGTGACACCATTCTAAAAACTGCACCCCTCAAGGTACTCAAAACCACATTCAAGAAGTTTATTAACCCTTCAGGTGCTTCACAGGAATCTTTTGGATGTTTAAAAAAAATGAACAACCCTAACCCCAACACACCCCTAACCCTAATCTCAGCCCTAGCCCTGACCCTAACCCTAATGGGAAAATGGAAATACATTTTTTTAATTTTATTATTTTTGCCTAATTAAGGAGGTGATAAGGGGGGGTTTGATTTACTATTTATGGCGGGTTTTTATGTTTAGCAGCTGTCGCACGCTAAAAGACGCTTTTCATTGTAAAAATAGTTTTTGCATCACCACTTTTTGAGAGCTATAATTTTTCCGTATTTTGAACCACAGAGTCATGTGAGGTCTTATTTTTTGCAGGATGAGTTGACGTTTTTATTGGTACTATTTTCGGGCATGTGACTTTTTTATTGCTTTTTATTCCGATTTTTGGGACGCAGTATGAACAAAAATCAGCATTTCATGAATTTCTTTTGGGGGGGTGCGTTTACACCGTTCCGCGTGTGGTAAAATTGAATCACTGATTGGGTGGATCAAGGAAATGCTGTAGATATAGTATATCTTGACTTCAGCAAAGCATTTGACAAAGTATCTCATACAATCCTTATTGAAAAAATGACTATGTATGAATGGACAAGGCAACTGTTAGGTGGATTCATAACTGGCTTAGTGATCGGACCCAAAGAGTGGTCGTAAATGGCTGCACATCCAGTTGGAAGAATGTCTCAAGTGGGGTACCACAGGGTTCTGTCCTGGGCCCTGTATTGTTCAACATCTTTATCAACGATTTAGATGAAGGAATTGAGGGTAAACTGATTAAATTTGCTGATGACACAAAGCTAGGAGGGATAGCTAATACTAGAGAAGAGAGAGAGGATTCAAAAAGATATAAATAAACTGGAGAAGTGGGAAGCAACTAACAGAATGGTTTTTAACAGGGAAAAATGCAAAGTACTACATCTGGGCAATAAAAATGAAAAAAGCATATACAGAATGGGAGGAATAGGGCTAAGCAACAGCACATGTGAAAAAGACTTGGGTATACTATGTTCATGAAAAGTCAATAAATCAGTGAAACTTCCATCTCGATGGGTGCGACCTCTTCTCTTTGCATGGACTTTTATATTATTGTTTGTTTTTTTTGTTTTTTTATTTAGGAAAAAGACCCCGAAGGCCCCTATGGCCATATTGGATCCAGGGGCCTGCAGGGAGGAGGACTCTCGGAGCGACGCAGCACATCGTGTCGCTCCGAGGGTCGCAGGGAAGCACGGAGGGAGCCCCCTCCCTGAGCGCTTCTCTCCTATGCCCCTGGTACACTGCGATCATGTTTGCAGTGTGCCAGGGGTTAAATGTGCCGGGAGCGGTCCATGACCGCCCCTGACACATAGTGCCGGGTGTCAGCTGTGATAATCAGCCGACCGCGATCAGCTGCGCCCCCCCCCGTGAATGCTGCTGATCGCGTGTGACGTAATATTCCTTTCTTGGGACTTAGGTCCCAGGTCTCATGGATGAAATATTACGTCCAATGTACGAAAGGGGTTAAAATAATGCCTTGTTTGATGAAATCCATCTTGTGGTTGTTGTTAGTTTGAGTTAATGATATGCTCGTGCTCTATGGTGATCTGATAGCTGCTACTGTGCAAGTGTGGCTGGTGCCATTTTGAGACACTTTTTTTTTTACAATGAATTTATAGCATGAAAAATAATTATATGCACATTACACATGCGATCATGCTGCAGTGCAGGGAATTGTTATTTTCAATATATATAATATTCATTATGCAAAATAGGGGGCAGGACATGGAGGGACCAGTGACCTGTCAGAAGCCATACCGATAAATAGCTAATCAAAGCACCACATGAAGACCCCCCACAGGCTGCCCCGGAGCATGAGCATATCTTTAACTAAAAATTTTAAATAAAGATTAAACAGCAACCAAAAGACGGATTTAATCAACCAAGGTGTTGTAATCAGTATAATGATGCCAACCTGACACTGTCTGTAGGGTTGCTGTGCACAATCCTGCTGATAGGTTCCCTTTAAAGGGACTTTGTCAGCACAGAATTAGTGTTCAAACCAAGAACAGGCGCTTGGTTCATCATGGCGTAAACAATCATTTAACTACACCTTCCCACCTACTTGTTTTCCTCTCTATCTTTGCCCTTTTCTGGCTCTATCACACTTTCAGTCAAAGAAGAGGAGGAGTGGAAATAGAGGGAAAACAAGCAGGTGGGAAGGTGTAGTAAAATGTTTGTCCACGCCATGATGCACTAAGTGCCCGTACTTGGTTTGACCAGCCATTCTTTGTTGGCAGTCCCATTAGCCCCTTCCCAACATGTGACATGTATGTACGTCACATACCAGGTGCAAGTGTATGAAGCAGGCTACAGAGATGAGCTGTAAGGATTCACCCAATGGATGGATAACCCCTTTAACTGTTATGTTTACAGTTTGAAAAATGTTCTTTTTCACATCTCTGGTTGGCATCATGTGACCGTTCTTATGTGATTTACATACTTGCAGTCATGTGCTGATCTTTGTCTTCCAATTCGTCAATTCTGCATTTGAAGTAGCAGAAGACAAAGCAGACATGTGACTGCAAGTATGCAAATCTGAACTTGGTTCAAATCAGCGTTATGAATTCCATGATTCTGTTACTTATTAGGAATTCATGGCATGAGCAGAGTCACAACATGACAGATACCAGATGTTGCGAAGCTGACTCTGTGGACCTATAATGGTGTCTGCCAGGTTTACGTCACGCTGTCTAGCATTTTACTATAGAAAATGGTGGAGCATTTATAATTAAACCCTCATTCAGACATCCATTTTCACAATTGTGTTCTTAGTTTTTCCAAGATAGAACACATACTCATTATAATCCGCGGGAGATCTAGGTTTTCCGCACCTGGGGCAAGAAATCAGTTTGGCGTTCCCTTTTATTCACAACTTAAGCAATTTGAGCATTCGTCATGTTACCACTCATATGAGATTTTCACACTTACGGACACGTGCCAATAAGCTGCTCTTCATAATTATCGCAATGTTCAGTGAAAAACTACAGCCCCTGCTTCACAGCACGAAGAGAAGCAAATTGTGACATATCTGATTTTCATTCTAAACAGCTATAGTGTGATGACGACTGGAACTGGTAAGCAGAGATAAATCCTGACAGTGAGTATATTTCAAACTTAAGCAATGTAGCATGCCCAATCCTAATTTTATAATTAAATAAGTTGTGCAGGTTAGTATTGAAAGCTTGCAGTCCTTCTGGCACAAAAATTTAAGCAGTTCTTCTTTATTTGATGGCTTGTGACTATCCATCATCCTCTTGATTACATTCCAGAGGTTTTCAATGAGGTTCAGGTCTGGAGAATGGGCTGCCTATGACAGGGTTTTGATGTGGTGGTCTCTTAATTTTTGCCAGAACTGTATTTGCAGACCGCTATTAAGTCTCCTCTCAGTCTTCTTTTTTGCAAGCTAAACATTCCCAAATCCTATAACCGTTCCGCATAGGACATGGTTTGCAGACCCGTCACCATTCTGGTCGCTCTTCTCTGAACTTGCTCCAGTTTGTTGATGTCTTTTTTAAAATGTGGTTCCCAAAACTGGACACAGTATTCCAGATGAGGTCTGACCAAAGAGGAGCAGAGGGCAATAATGGCTTCACGTGATCTAGACTGTATGCTTCTGTTAATACATCCCAGAACTGTATTTGTTTTTTTGCTGCTGCATCACACTGTTGACTCATGTTCAGTCTGTGATCTATTAGTATACCAGTCTTTTTCACATGTGCTGTTGCTTAGCCCTATTCCTCCCATGCTTTTTTCATTTTTATTGCCCAGATGTAGTACTTTGTATTTTTCCCTGTTAAAAACAAGTCTGTTAGTTGCTGCCTACTGCTCCAGTTTGTTTATATCATTTTGAATCCTCTCTTCTCTAGTATTAACTATCCCTCCTAGCTTTGTGTCATCAGCAAATTTTATCAGTTTACCCTCAATTCCTTCATCTAAATCATTGATAAAGATGTTGAATAATACAGAGCCCTGTGGTACCCCACTTGAGAGATTCTTTATACTAGATGTGCAGCCATTTCGACCTACTCTGTGGGTCTGATCACTAAGCTAGTTATGAATACACCTAACAGTTGCCTTGTCCATTCCATACTTAGTCATTTTTTCAATTAGGATGGTGTGAGATACTTTGTCAAATGCTTTGCTGAAGTCAAGATATACTATATCTACAGCATTTCCCTAATCCACCCAGTCAGTGATTCTGTCATAGAAGGAAATTAAGTTAGTCTGACAAACCCATGCTGACTCTGGTTATTCACTTCATTCTTATCCAGGTACATACACTCACTGGCCACTTTATTAGGTACACCATGCTAGTAAGGGGTTGGACCCCCTTTTGCCTTCAGAACTGCCTCAATTCTTCGTGGCAGAGATTCAACAAGGTGCTGGAAGCATTCCTCAGAGATTTTGGACCATATTGACATGATGGCATCACACAGTTGGCGCAGATTTGTCGGCTGCACATCCCTGATGCGAATCTCCCGTTCCACCACATCCCAAAGATGCTCTATTGGATTGAGATCTGGTGACTGAGGAGGCCATTTGAGTACAGTAAACTCATTGTCATGTTCAAGAAACCAATCTGAGATGATTTGAGCTTTAGGACATGGCGCATTATCCTGCTGAAAGTAGCCATCAGATGTTGGGTACATTGTGATCATAAAGGGATGGACATGGTCAGCAACAATACTCAGGTAGGCTGTGGCGTTGCAACGATGCTCAATTGGTACCAAGGGGCCCAAAGAGTGCCCAGAAAAAATTCCCCACACCATGACACCACCACCACCAGCCTGAACCGTTGATACAAGGCAGGATGGATCCATGCTTTCATGTTGTTTACGCCAAATTCTGACCCTACCATCCGAATGTCGCAGCAGAAATCGAGACTCATCAGACCAGGCAACGTTTTTCCAATCTTCTACTGTCCAATTTCGATGAGCTTGTGCAAATTGTAGCCTCAGTTTCCTGTTCTTAGCTGAGAGGAGTGGTACCCAGTGTGGTCTTCTGCTGCTGTAGCCCATCTGCCTCAAAGTTCGACGCACTGTGCGTTCAGAGATGCTCTTCTGGCCACCTTGGTTGTAACGGGTGGCAATTTGAGTCACTGTTGCCTTTCTATCAGCTCGAACCAGTCTGCCCATTCTCCTCTGACCTCTGGCATCAACATGGCATTTCCGGCCACAGAACTGCCGCTCCCTGGATTTTTTTTCTTTTTCGGACCATTCTCTGTAAACCCTAGAGATGGTTGTGCGTGAAAATCCCAGTAGATCAGCAGTTTCTGAAATTCTCAGACCAGCCCTTCTGGCACCAACAATCATGCCACGTTCAAAGGCACTCAAATCACCTTTCTTCCCCATACTGATGCTCGGTTTGAACTGCAGGAGATTGTCTTGACCATGTCTACATGCCTAAATGCACTGAGTTGCCGCCATGTGATTGGCTGATTAGAAATTAAGTCTTAACACACAGTTGGACAGGTGTACCTAATAAAGTGGCCAGTGAGTGTACATACATGTTGTTTAAAAATTTGTTCAAAGATCTTTCCTGGTATAGAAGTCAGACCCACCGGTCTATAGTTTCCAAAGAACTCCCAGTCTCTGAAGCTTCAATCTCTGTGCAGATACCTGCTTTACTAACATACAATGCGACACCTCCTCCTCGTTTATCAAGTCTGTTTCTTGCAAATAAGTTGTATCCTTCTAGCCTTGTATTCTAATCATGTGTATCATCCCACCAAGTTTCAGTGATTCCAATGACATCATGTTTCTTTTTCTGTGTTAGTAGTTCCTATTCTCCTTCTTTGTTGCCATTGCTTTGTGCATTTGTTTAGAAACATTTTAGTTTGTGATTGGTTTCTCTTTCTCCAATATTTTTATTATTTAGATTTTTTGTTTTTGTTCTTCCTTTCCATTTCTAATAGCAGAGTTCTCAATAGTATTTGTCAGGTGTATGGCTTTCTATGGCCTTTTGCTTGCCTTCCCACATTGTTCTAGTTTAAAGCTCTCCTGATGAGTGTCCATTTGGTACTTCCAAATACCGTATATTCTCGTGTATAAGCCAACCCCCCTAATTTTGCCACATAAAACTGGGAAAACTTATTTACTCGTGTAAAAGCCTAGTGTGGAAAATACAGCATCTACTGGTTAATTTCAAAAATAGATACCAATAAAAGTAAAATTAATTGAGACATCAGTAAGTTAAATGTTTTTGAATATCCATATTGAATCAGGAGCCCCATATAATGCTTCATACAGTTCATGATAGCCCCATAAGATGCTCCATACAAAATACACCCCATATAATGCTGCACAAAGGTTAATAATGGCCCCATAAGATGCTCCATAGAATAATATGCCCCATATGCTGCTCCATAAAGGTTATGTCCCCCATAAGCTGCTCTAGAGATTATGCCCCATATGCTGCCCAATAAAATGCGCCACAGATTATGCTCCATAGATTATGCCCCCATAAGATGCTCCATAAGATGTTCCATAGATTATGCCCCCATAAGATGCTTCATAAAATGTTCCATAGATTATGCCCCCATATTCTACCTCATAAGATGTGCCATAAGATGCTCCATAGATTATGCCCAAAAAAATGGGCTGAAAATCTCGGCTTATACGCGAGTACATGTTTTCCAGTCTTCGTAAGGTGCACCCCATCTCTAGCAAGAAGTCCATCGTATAGGTAATTCACTTTGTGATCCAGAAATCCAAATTCTTGCTGAAGGCACCATCGACGTAGCCAGTTGTACACTTGCAGAATCTTATTACACCTTCTTGTTCCATGGACATCCACTGGGAGGATAGAAGAGAAGACCACCTGTGCTCCCAGTTCTTTTACTTTCTTACTTTGAAGATCTTCTCTGTGAAGCATTCAGCACTATTCTCCTATCACGTTCACATTCCATCTAACATAGTAGCCTCGTTCCATCTCCTTGTTATCCTGATGAAATTTTTCTCCTTGCTCTTTGCTGACGACACCAAGGTTTTTCAGAAAAGTAGTCCAAATGGGAATCTAAAATAATATAACTTGAAATTCATCAGACAACCCAAGGTTTTGGAACGTTTTAGCATGTTCTCCACAATGGACTTAAATTTTGGATCTTTGTTATCTAGAAATTTCTTCATGAGTTCTTTAAAAGAATCCCAGGCTTTTCTCTAAAGCTTTTATTTTTGTTTCTAACACGTTGTCCTCCATGAGTTTCCAAATATACGAACACATAAAAATGCCCTGAAATAGTCCCTGAAACTTGGTACACAGGTACTTAAAAGTCTCTCCTTCTTTCGGTATAGCTTTCAAAAACTGCTTCATCAGTCCAAGCTTATTGTGGAGTGGTGGCAGGAGAACTTTGGTGGGATCAGCTAAACTTTTCACAACTATATTCTCGTTGACCAATTTTTTTGACTCCACTGAGGAGTCCTATTCTGGCTGTCTTATTCACACAAAAAGTATTGGTACTTTGTGTATCCTCTTTACTGCCCAAGAAGCAAAGAGAGAACTTTCAGATCACTACATATTGACCTGCAAATTGCCTCTTCAGAAAGAAAGAGGACTTTTACTCTACAGCGCCACCTATTGGTAGTAGCGATCCTACAAGTCACAATCAACCCTTTAACGAGTCTTGTAGTATGACTTAGGATACAAGCCAAATCAGAATCTCAATTTGCAGACACGGTGTTTCGAGCTGTTGGCTCTCGTCAGTGCAAAGTATGAGATCTGATTTGGCAAGGTGAGAGGCTCTGGACTAGGGTCTAACAAGTAAGGTTTCTCCTTGCGGAGAGTGACATGCCAGCTGTGGCTTGTCAAGGTAAGGAGACTTATTCGCCGTGCAATGCTCCTCTGGGAAAATAATATGCAAATTGCCTCTTCAGAAAGAAAGAGGACTTTTACTCTACAGCGCCACCTATTGGTAGTAGCGATCCTACAAGTCACAATCAACCCTTTAACGAGTCTTGTAGTATGACTTAGGATACAAGCCAAATCAGAATCTCAATTTGCAGACACGGTGTTTCGAGCTGTTGGCTCTCGTCAGTGCAAAGTATGAGATCTGATTTGGCAAGGTGAGAGGCTCTGGACTAGGGTCTAACAAGTAAGGTTTCTCCTTGCGGAGAGTGACATGCCAGCTGTGGCTTGTCAAGGTAAGGAGACTTATTCGCCGTGCAATGCTCCTCTGGGAAAATAATATGCAAATTGCCTCTTCAGAAAGAAAGAGGACTTTTACTCTACAGCGCCACCTATTGGTAGTAGCGATGTAGATCCTACTGTAGGATCGCTACTACCAATAGGTGGTGCTGTAGAGTAAAAGTCCTCTTTCTTTCTGAAGAGGCAATTTGCATATTATTTTCCCAGAGGAGCATTGCACGGCGAATAAGTCTCCTTACCTTGACAAGCCACAGCTGGCATGTCACTCTCCGCAAGGAGAAACCTTACTTGTTAGACCCTAGTCCAGAGCCTCTCACCTTGCCAAATCAGATCTCATACTTTGCACTGACGAGAGCCAACAGCTCGAAACACCGTGTCTGCAAATTGAGATTCTGATTTGGCTTGTATCCTAAGTCATACTACAAGACTCGTTAAAGGGTTGATTGTGACTTGTAGGATCGCTACTACCAATAGGTGGCGCTGTAGAGTAAAAGTCCTCTTTCTTTCTGAAGAGGCAATTTGCATATTATTTTCCCAGAGGAGCATTGCACGGCGAATAAGTCTCCTTACCTTGACAAGCCACAGCTGGCATGTCACTCTCCGCAAGGAGAAACCTTACTTGTTAGACCCTAGTCCAGAGCCTCTCACCTTGCCAAATCAGATCTCATACTTTGCACTGACGAGAGCCAACAGCTCGAAACACCGTGTCTGCAAATTGAGATTCTGATTTGGCTTGTATCCTAAGTCATACTACAAGACTCGTTAAAGGGTTGATTGTGACTTGTAGGATCGCTACTACCAATAGGTGGCGCTGTAGAGTAAAAGTCCTCTTTCTTTCTGAAGAGGCAATTTGCATATTATTTTCCCAGAGGAGCATTGCACGGCGAATAAGTCTCCTTACCTTGACAAGCCACAGCTGGCATGTCACTCTCCGCAAGGAGAAACCTTACTTGTTAGACCCTAGTCCAGAGCCTCTCACCTTGCCAAATCAGATCTCATACTTTGCACTGACGAGAGCCAACAGCTCGAAACACCGTGTCTGCAAATTGAGATTCTGATTTGGCTTGTATCCTAAGTCATACTACAAGACTCGTTAAAGGGTTGATTGTGACTTGTAGGATCGCTACTACCAATAGGTGGCGCTGTAGAGTAAAAGTCCTCTTTCTTTCTGAAGAGGCAATTTGCATATTATTTTCCCAGAGGAGCATTGCACGGCGAATAAGTCTCCTTACCTTGACAAGCCACAGCTGGCATGTCACTCTCCGCAAGGAGAAACCTTACTTGTTAGACCCTAGTCCAGAGCCTCTCACCTTGCCAAATCAGATCTCATACTTTGCACTGACGAGAGCCAACAGCTCGAAACACCGTGTCTGCAAATTGAGATTCTGATTTGGCTTGTATCCTAAGTCATACTACAAGACTCGTTAAAGGGTTGATTGTGACTTGTAGGATCGCTACTACCAATAGGTGGCGCTGTAGAGTAAAAGTCCTCTTTCTTTCTGAAGAGGCAATTTGCATATTATTTTCCCAGAGGAGCATTGCACGGCGAATAAGTCTCCTTACCTTGACAAGCCACAGCTGGCATGTCACTCTCCGCAAGGAGAAACCTTACTTGTTAGACCCTAGTCCAGAGCCTCTCACCTTGCCAAATCAGATCTCATACTTTGCACTGACGAGAGCCAACAGCTCGAAACACCGTGTCTGCAAATTGAGATTCTGATTTGGCTTGTATCCTAAGTCATACTACAAGACTCGTTAAAGGGTTGATTGTGACTTGTAGGATCGCTACTACCAATAGGTGGCGCTGTAGAGTAAAAGTCCTCTTTCTTTCTGAAGAGGCAATTTGCATATTATTTTCCCAGAGGAGCATTGCACGGCGAATAAGTCTCCTTACCTTGACAAGCCACAGCTGGCATGTCACTCTCCGCAAGGAGAAACCTTACATATTGACCATCATTGTTCCTCGTAATTAAGTTTCTTGACAAAGTCTAAATTTTCATAGCATTCCTTCAAGTGTTCAGAATGCCCTACAGGCACTGAAGCACGCTTGCTGCCATTGTGCAGTAGCACAGCTTTCAGACTTTTATTTTTGGATGAATCAATAAAGAGCCTCCCTCCACACGCTTACGTTGTACTCAATGTTAAATTTTTCCATCAGCCCGGGCCAGGAACCATCGCTGCAATACACTAGACTAGAGCACTGTCTCGAGAAAAGGACGGAATGAATTCCTTTTCTCTGTTTCTGTACCATGAAAAAACAATTTTAAACAATGTAATGACTCCAAAATCATCCACCTGTTAGGCGTCAGGTTCCTGCAGCTGCACAGCGGAAATCCAGAGCCTTGCATCCTGCGGTCTACCATTCTTCTCCGACCGCTCAGGAGCCTGCACAGCAATCTCGGCGCTGCAGGTGCTCTGCTCAGACCAGCTCTGTAGGACTGGTTGTTGCTGCCACCTCTGGGTCAGCAATAGCAGCGCAGGCTGCCCTGCAGCAAGCCACTCCAGTGGCTAAGTCCTCTTGTCACGCTAGACGATCTCCCATTGGAGATCGGGAGTCATGTGCTCAGGTCCTTCTCCTGATCTGATTGGTCCATTCCAGAGATCTGGAAGGTCCCGCTCGGCCATGCGCTAGTGTAGTCTCTAATTGCTACTGTGTGAATAATGATGGATGCATGAACCTGCGAATGACTCATTAAGATCCCCTCCCTCTGATATTACATGTGTGGATAGGGACTTAGCCTTAGAGTCAGTGCCAGTCAGTAGCATGCTACAAGCCACAGTGCTCATCTCCACAGAGCTAGCGTCCAACAGTGCGCCCCTCCTGGGCATTGTCGTATAGCGGCTGAGTCAGTTGCCGCGCTGCAGTCAGCAGCACTTGTGGGTGTCCACGGTAGCGACGCCGCACGCACGGTAGGTCTAGATGGACACCGACCCTGTGTCTTGGGCCCGAGCCCTGTGACCATATACCGTGTCTACACACCGCTGAGACCTGTGAGGTCAACAGGCTCAGCATTTATGTTTATGCCTTAAGGCGACTCCGTGAATATAAGAGTACGCCCAGTGCATACCGGGTGACATTCAACCCGTGTGCGATATACCGCCATATTGTGTGTCTGCCATTATAAAGCAGCAGTTTAACACCTCCGCACGGTGGACCCCAGGCGGCGAACGCACTTTCTATTATCTTATATTTAGTGCGTTCCGCCATCCCTAACATTACACTAGCGCCAGGGTCTGGCTAGTAATGGCGGACCTGCAGCAGCTACAGTGGTACATTCGGCAGCTGGAGAGCAGGTTGGCGGCTATTGAAAGCTCCATTACAGTTGCCGCTGCTCAAGCAGTCGCAGAGGCTGTCTCACGCGTGTCCACACCCACGCCTATGCCGACAATAACCCGCCTCCCGTTGCCCGATAAGTTTTCCGGTGACAGCACCGCCTGCAGGGGTTTTGTGAGCCAGTGCTCTATCCAGCTGGAGTTACCGGCCATGCGATTTCCCACAGAGCAGGCAAAGGTGGGATTTATTGTTTCTCTCCTATCAGGCAGGGCATTAGAGTGGGCTACGCCATTGTGGGAGCGTGATGACCCCATGGTTCAGGGCGCTGCTCAGTTCCTCACGGCTCTGAAGCAGGTCTTTTTGGGATCACTGATCACACACGACACCTCTCTCCAATTATTGGCCCTAACACAGGGATCTCTCTCGGTCAGCCATTATGCCGTCCGATTCCAGACATTGGCTTCCGAACTGGAGTGGCCTGATAAAGCACTCATCCCGGTGTTTTGGAGAGGGTTAGCGGAGCATGTCAAAGATGCTCTAGCAACCAGAGAGGTCCCCACAAGTTTGGAGTAGTTGATTGCCATCTCCACCCGCATTGATCTCCGGTTTACGGAGTGCGGGCTGGAATGTGCGCAATCCAGATGAAGGGTTAATTTGGCTCCCACCTTCTGAGCCACTAAGATTTCCCGCTCAGGAGCTTGCACCTTCTGAACCTATGGAGGTGCCTCGCGCCGGGCCCAACCCACGCCCGGCGCGAAGCTTCGCACGCTGTTACCAGTGCCAGCAGATTGGTCACTCGACTAGCACGTGTCCTCTGGGGTCGAAAAAACGATCACGTCCAGTGGTCGCAGGTGGTGATTTAACTAATATGAAAACCTTTTCCCCAAAATCAGTATTCCGAGGGACATTAGATAGCGGTGCTTCCACCTGGGAGGTAGCGGTCACAGTGGACTCCGGGGCAGAAGGAAACTTCATGTCCTCATCCTTTGCCCAAAAGCACGCTATTCCGCTGGTACTACTGCCTTGTCCCTTGACCATCAGGGTGGTTGACGGTGCGCCTTTACCATCCCAAGTTACACACCAGACAGCACCTCTTGGTTTCTCAATCTCACCCTCTCACCATGAGACGTTGTCCCTGTTCATTTTGAGAGATGGCATCGACCAGGTGCTTCTCGGACTTCCGTGGCTCCATTACCATTCACCTCCTATAGATTGGTCTTCAGGGAGTATACTGGGTTGGAGCAAGGACTGTGAGGGAAGGTGCATGAGGGGCAGTGTTCAAGTAGCATCCACAGAGGTGCCCGCGGATCTTTCCGCACTTCCTGGAAACTACCGGCAGTGCGCGGACGTCTTCTCCAAAAAATCAGCGCAGACTCTTCCGCCGCACCGTCCTTACGATTGCCCGATAGACCTATTGCCAGGCACGGAGCCTCCTAGAGGCCGCGTGTACCCTCTATCTCTCCCGGAGACAGAAGCCATGTCACAATATATCCGGGAGAACCTGGCAAGAGGGTTTATCAGAAAATTGGTGTCACCGGCTGGTGCAAGGTTCTTCGTGTAGAAGAAGAGTGGGGAGTTGCGCCCCTGCATTGACTACAGAGGTCTCAACGCCATTACCTTAAAAAACAAATACCCTCTTCCTTTGATCTCTGAGTTGTTTGACAGGTTGCGAGGGGCCCGGATCTTTACGAAATTAGATCTACGCGGGGCGTACAACCTGATCCGCATACGTGAAGGAGACGAGTGGAAGACAGCCTTTAATACCAGGGATGGCCACTATGAGTACCTGGTCAAGCCCTTTGGCCTCTGTAATGCGCCTGCTGTCTTCCAGGACTTTGTAAATTACGTATTTTGTGATATGTTTTCCACCTCGGTGGTGGTCTATCTGGATGACATTCTCATTTTTTCTCCAGATTTGACCTCTCACCGGAGAGACGTCTTCAAGGTCTTCGACCGTTTGCGGGCGAATTCTCTCTTCGCCAAGATGGAGAAGTGCCAGTTTGAGCAGGAGTCCTTGCCGTTTCTGGGCTAAATCATCTCGGCCCAGGGGTTGGCTATGGATCCTGCCAAATTGCAAGCGGTAATGGACTGGCAGGAGCCCCATTCTCTAAAAGAGGTGCAGCGCTTTTTGGGGTTCGTTAACTATTACTGCCAGTTCATTCCCCACTTCTCCACACTGGTAGCTCCTTTGGTTGCTCTCACCAAGAAAGGAGCCAATTCTGAAAACCCATTTTGCTGGCGCTCCCATCTTACACCATCCTGATGTGGATAAACCGTTTATCCTGGAGGTAGATGCCTCTTCCTTCGGTGCAGGAGCAGTCCTTTTCCAGAAGGATGCTCAAGGTCGGAAGCATCCCTGCTTCTTCTCAAAGACCTTCTCACTGGCAAAGAGAAACTACTCCATTGGGGACAGGGAGTTGCTGGCCATGAAATTGACCTTTTCTGAGTGGAGACATCTCCTGGAGGGATGTCAGAGACACCGCACTGAACTTGCTCACTGAGCCAGTGCGCGTGCCCTGAGTAAAGCGAAAGCGTGCTCAAAGCTACCTGTGGAGCGGGCAGCAACCGAATAGATGCATACTTCAGAGCCGCAGGACCTGAAGCACGTGACTGCTAGAGGCGTGGCCTAAACCCCACAGAGCTAGGAGCTGCAAGACAATTCCTAGCAGAGTAACTGCCAGACAAAGTTACCCAGGGGCATAGACAGTGAGAATAGTCAGGACGTAGCCAATGAGTCACACACAGAGATAACTGCAAGGTACCAAAGGGGGCGAGCAGAGAGTAGTCAGGTCACAGGCAATGAGTCATACACAGATAATAACGCAGTACAAAATCAACAGGCAAACTCACAATGGGAAACAGAGCCGGGTCAGAACCATATAAACAAGCAATAGCAACAAACAGGCACACGGGGGTCAGCACACTAGGCCAAAGGCAAAAGTATAACTGGCAGGGATTGAAGCTACCCAGGGGTTTATGAAGCTCTCCCAGAACCAGAAAGAGGCCACAATCATTAACCCCAAGTGTGCAGGTCAAAACCTGCACAGAGCTCCAGACATTAACCCCCGGTGTGCAGCTCAAAAACCTGCACTGGGATCATGACAAGGGAGCTCGGTTTCCCTTCCAGGTGTACACTGACCATAAAAACCTGGTCTATTTGCAAACGGCACAGCGCTTGAACTCTCGTCAAGCTAGGTGGTCGCTCTTCTTCTCCTGCTTCCGCTTCACCTTGCATTACCTGTCTGGAGAGAAGAACGTTCGTGCGGATGCTCTTTCTCGCTCGGTGGTCTCAGCGGAGGAAGAGGAGGCTGAGCCTCGGCTAATTGTCCCCACGGAGAGCCTGAGGACCGTGGCTCCGGTCGCTCTTGAGGCAGTTCCGCCGGGCAAGACCTTTGTCCCTCCTCGCCTGCGGCCGGAGGTCCTCGCGTGGGCACACGCGTCCAGGGTGGGTGGTCACTTTGGCATTAAACGGACCACAGAACTCCTGACAAGGTCTTATTGGTGGCCGTACATGGCTCGAGACACTAAAGAGTACATTCAAGCATGCGTCTCTTGTGCTCGGAACAGGTCCTCTAGGCAGAGGCCGGCTGGGTTACTGTATCCCTTGCCGGTGGCAGACAGACCCTGGGAGATGGTCGGCATGGACTTTGTGGTCGGCCTGCCCAAATCTGGTGGCAGCACGGTCATCTGGGTGGTCACCGATCATTTCTCTAAAATGGTGCATCTGGTGCCACTCGCGCGGCTGCCTTCCGCTCGTGGTCTCGCCGCACTGTTCATAAAGCACGTATTTCATTTGCACAGTATGCCAGACAAAATAGTCAGTGACTGAGGTCCCCAGTTTGCGTCTCGATTTTGGAGGGAGTTCTGCAGTCTACTCAGTATCAAGCTCAATTTGTCCTCCGCATATCATCCCGAGACGAACGGGTTGGTTGAGAGAGCCAATCAAACTCTGGTCACATACCTGCGACGTTTTGTATCTGCCAGGCAGGATGGCTGGGCATCCTTACTACCATGGGCTGAATTTGCCCTCAATAACACAGTGGCTGATTCCACTGGTCAGACACTGTTCCTTCTTAATTACGGCCAGCATCCATGCGTCCCTGTTCCGATGCCAGTGTCTTCCACTGATTCCAGGGTGGCAGACTGGGCAGTGGAGGCTCGTGACATTTGGGATCGCACCCAGGTTGCTGTTCGAGCCGCTAAAGAGAGAATAAGTGTCAGCCGACACACATCGGCGTCCCGCTCCAACTTTTGCCCCTGGCGACTTGGTGTGGCTCTCTGAGCATAATATCAAGCTGCGGGCCGAGTCCTCCAAGTTTGCTCCGCGATACATTGGTCCCTTCAAGGTCCATGAGCGCATCAGCTCAGTGGTCTACCGTCTGGCTCTTCCACCACACTTGGCCATCTCTGACGTCTTCCACGTGTCCCTTCTCAAGCCTGTTCACATGGCTCGATTTTCCGAGTCACCTGCCGGGACATCAGACCTGTCCTAGGATGAGTTTGAGGTCAACGCCATTGTGGGATGCAGGATTGTGCGTGGCAAAAAATTTTATTTGGTGGACTGGAAGGGTCATGGTCCGGAGACCCGGACCTGGGAGCCAGTGGAGAACATCCACGCCCCGCTCCTGATTGCGGCTTGTGAGCATGCCGAGGCTCAGAGGGGAGGGGGCCCTAGGAGGGGGGGTTAATGTTAGGTGTCGGGTTCCTGCAGCTGCACAGCGGGAATCCAGAGCCTTGCATCCTGCGATCTCCCATTCTTCTCCGACCACTCAGGAGCCTGCACAGCAATCTCGGCGTCGCAAGCGCTCTGCTCAGACCAGCTCTGTAGGACTAGTTGTTGCTGCCACCTCTGGGTCAGCAATAGCAGCGCAGGCTGCCATGCAGCAAGCCACTCCAGTGGCTAAGTCCTCTCGTCACGCTACTGGGCATGCTCACGAGACGATCTCCCATTGGAGATCGGGAGTCAAGTGCTCAGGTCCTTCTCCTGATCTGATTGGTCCATCCCAGAGATCTGGAAAGTCCTGCACGGCTATAAAAGGTCTGCATGGCCGCTCGGCCATGCGCTAGTGTAGTCTCTAATTGCTACTGTGTGAATGATGATGGATGCATGAACCTGCGAATGACTCATTAAGATCCCCTCCCTCTGATATTACGTGTGTGGATAGGGACTTGGCCTTAGAGTCAGCGCCAGTCAGTGGCATGCTACAAGCCACAGTGCTCATCTCCACAGAGCTAGTGTCCGACAGTGCGCCCCTCCTGGGCATTGTCATATAGCGGCTGAGTCAGTTGCCGCGCTGCGGTCAGCAGCACTTGTGGGTGTCCGCGGTAGCGACGAAGCACGCACGGTAGGTCTAGACGGACACAGACCCTGTGTCTTGGGCCCGAGTCCTGCAACCAAATACCGTGCGTGCACACCGCTGAGACCTGTGAGGTCAACAGGCTCAGCATTTATGTTTATGCCTTAAGGCGACTCAGTGAATATAACAGAGTACGCCCTGTGCATACCGGGTGACGTTCAACCCGTGTGCGATATACCGCCATATTGTGCGTCTGCCATTATATAGCAGCAGTTTAACACCTCTGCACGGTGGACCCCGGGCCGCGAACGCACTTTCTATTTTATATTTAGTGTGTTCCGCCGTCCCTAACACCACCAAAGGTCATGCAATGGTGTCAAAGTATGGTGCAAGAAAAAGCCTAGAAAGTCAGTGTTTGTGAAAAAACTGTGTGATGGAATTTCTTAAATATTTTCACTGAGATCAGCGATTGAAAATATATAAAATTCAACTCTTACTTTTCAAACTATTTTACCCTTGCAGAACTGTGTAATTAAAAATACTGCTGAATTCTTACTTTTTAGTATATGAAAACAATCACTAATAATAAAATGACACAGTGACTAATGAAAATCTGTCCATCTTTTTTACGTTCGAAGAAAATATTGACATTTGAGGCCTAAGGGTGAATATTCGTCCTGCAGATTTTATTGCAAAAATGGTGCTGTCGAAGATGTAATAAATCTGTCACCAGGTTTTTAATACGTAATGGGAGAGCAAACTGCTGTAGATAAAGACACCCTGATTCCAGTGATGTGTCCCTTGCTGGGCTGCTTAGTAAAGTTTTCATACAATCACGATTTTAGCAGCAGATTATCACTAGAAAACTAGTAAACCTGCTGCCATGTAGTTCTTTATATTCATGAGCTCTGTATAATAACTCTGCCCACACTAGTCTTCTGCCTATGCACAGTGTACACAGAAAGCTGCCAATCAGTGGTGTGGGTGGGGTTATATAGAGCTCAACATTTAGAGAACTGGTAGATCTGCGGCAGATAAAATGAGGATTTTATGAAAACTGGCGTAAGCTGTCCCTTAAGTGACACATCACTGGAATCAGGGTCTCTGTCCGTACACCATGCTGCTCTCAGATGGGGTACCAAAAATCTGGTGACAGATTCTCTTTACACTGTGTGTATCCTCATTTCCAGCCTGTGATGTCTGCTACAGCTGCACTGACAGTTTTACTGGTTGCCATTGGAAAAAGACAACAAACGCTCCATCGGACACATCCTTTAGCTCAGCTGAGCTTCTTTAATGCAATGGGACATTACGCTGTCATAGCATCGGGTTACTGTAGTGTCTGGGGCAAAGATGATATGAGTTCACGTTTAGGGTTGTTATAGGCTGTATCTCAGGATCCGCATTTTTAAATGCTTTAACTTTCTAGATTTGTAAATTGGTTTTACACACAAGCTGAAGTGAAAAGCAGATGGATGAACCCTTTAAAGATATTCAGTCATCTCTTTTTGTTATTTGCCAATGCCAAATTCTTTACTGCCTGGGGGCATTAAGTAATCAGCTGAGAGCCATACAACGCCGGCCACTTAAATATAGGCATCCAATGGTTAAATTAGAACAATGTCACCAATTATGTAATACGCTCAGGATATGCCCTCCTCACCCTCTTCCTCCTCCCCATTTACTAGAACAATCCACTTCGTACCTTCTTCGGTGTCTAGGTCCTCTTCCTTTCTGACAGTTTTTGATGGAGCCTATAGATGGGATTGAGTGAATACCATTACCACGCAACAGAAAACTAAGGAGGAAAATCAAAGTTGTAGTCATGCAGAAGGTAGTATTTTGATTTTTTTTTCCATATACTTGGACATTTAACCCTTTTGGGGGGGCTATGGGGGTTATACGAAAACCCATGATGGCTGTGAGATGTCTGAATCATCTAAATGGGTAATGAGATGGAAATCTCCACTGCTGACTGTGGGCAGATTCTAAGGTGCGTCTACGGAATGACCACTAACTGTAAGTCATTGACACCATAGGACATTTTGTGAAACTCTGCCTTCTTCGTCTAGTATACATATGCGAGATGCTTATTTTTTGGAACTCTCTTGCGCGACAAGTTGTAGTTTACTATGGTACCGTTTTGGGGCACATATGACTTTTTGATCACTATTTATTACACTGTTTGTGAAGTGGAATAAAAAAAAATTCTGTTTTTTTTTTTCCTTAAACACATTTTAGCACTGTGTAGTGTTAATGATTATCCTATTAACATCATAAATTATTCTGCAGGTCGATACAACTGTGACAACAAATCTCTGTTTTTTTGTTTCTTTCTTTTTTTTTATCATATTCTAAGACCCTCATCCTATTTTTTTTTTTCAGGACAAACTGTAGCTTTTACTAGTGCCATTTGTAGGTACACATGGCTTTTTGATAACTTTTATATTTTACTTTTTCAAGGCAAGATGAACAAAAATCAGCAATTCTTCAGTCTTAAATTTTTTTATTGGGGAAACTTTTTTTAACATTTCTTTTTTTATTTAAAACATTTAACATGTTTTTGCAATTCTTATTAGTCCCATAACGTATCTTGAACATGCTATTTTCTGACCACATGACAATTTATCAGCACCCAACTGCACTGAAAGGGAGGGAGGAATGGTGATGACAGCTGCATACAGTGGCACAAGTAGAGAGAGCACTTGTGATCAGACAATATATGCAGCTAAAGCCATTGCAGTAGTAGTCTTTCCCATAGTCTCCACTCAGTGTCTGACGCTGTTAGCTACTGCTGTCAATTACAGCAGATGCCTGTCTGTATGAGGAGCATACAACTGTATACGGTATACAGTTGTATGCTCCTCATACAGTACTATATATCTGCTGGTATTTTTGGTCCATTTTCCCAAACATGAGGAACTATGTTGGAAGAGGCCGCAGATGTGGGTGGGGGCAGCTGGTACTGATGGTGGTGCATCTGCTGGTTATGCCAAAAGCACAATAGCACCTAAGGCAGGAGGTGTTGAGCCTGCGTCATCATCTGGCTCCAGAAGGCCTGGAAGGCTCCCTTTTCTGGGGGTAGGTAAACCACATTTAAAGCCGGAGCATCAGGAACAGGTTTTTGCTTACATTGCCGAAACAGCCTCCAGCTCTATCGCCTCCTCTTCTGAAGTTTCAAAAACTGCAAGCACTGAGTCATCATTGGAGGCTCCTGGTCAGGAACAACACCTTTCCTTGTGTCCTTCATCCCCACCAAAAGTGAAGGATCCGGCAGGCCACACCAGATTACTCCATGGAGCTCTGATGTGCCTAAACTGTTGAAACTCCCCACAAGTGACAGCATTTTGGAAACTAGACCCCCCCCCCATGGAAATTATCCAAATGTGTGGTGAGCACTTTGAAACCCCAAGTGCTTCACAGAAGTTTAAATAAAAAGCGATCTGTCACAGGCATTGAAGCAGACTTCCTCATGCCTGCGCTTTGCAGGCAGTGAGGAAGCCAGCTCCCTGCAGGCCCCCGAAGGTCCCCATCGCCATATTGGATCTGGGGACCTGCAGGGAAGAGGCCCCCACAGCAGCGCTGCACATCGCACTGCGGTGGGGGTCGCAGGGAAGCACGGGGGGAGCCCCCTCCCTTCCGATGCTTCCCTAAATCCCCGGTACTCTGCGATCGTGTTTGATCGCAGTGTGCCAGGGGTTAACATGCCGGGGGCGGTCCGTGACCACCCCTGACACATAGTGCCGGGTGTCAGCTGTGATAATCAGCTAGCACCCGGCTGCGATCAGCGGCGCTCCCCATGGGGGGCGCCTCTGATCGCTTAGACGTACTATCCTGTCCCCGGTCATAGGGGCCCAGGTACCGTGGACGGGATAGTACGTCTATTGTCAGGAAGGGGTTAATGAGCCTTTTCAGATGACTTAGGATAAAAGCCAAACCAGAATCTCAATTTGGAGATACTGTGTTTCGGGGTACTGCCCCTCATCAGTACAAAGTGTGAGATCTGGTTTGGCTGTGTGAGGCATCTGACCATAATCCAAGTAGTAAGTCTCCTCATCTCAGCATGATTAACATGACACTCTCCGCAAGGAAAAACGTTACTGTTTGGATTACAGCCAGATGCCTCTCACACTTTGCACTGACGAGGGGCAGTACCCTGAAACACAGTGTTTGCAAATTGAGATTCTGGATTGGCTTTTATCCTAAGTTATCTGAAAAGGGTCGACATTGACTTCTAGGATTGCTACTTCCAATAGGTGGCACTAGAGTTCTAGTCCTCTTCCACTCTGAAGAGACTATTTGCTTGAGTTTAAGTGTAAGTGCACACATGTCAGAGGTTACAAATCTAGGCTACACCTAAATTTGCTGCAGATTTGAGGTGAATTTTAAATTTGTTACCCCTGTACATTGAGAGGACCCCTTTGCTTGTCTACAAGGGGGAAATATGCAAAAGAACCTGCTTTTTTTAGATATTACTTTTTATTTATTATAATGTTTATAACATAAAATCCTCAATATTTTATTCTTGTCTATTGTAAACAGAAATTTACCTGTAGATACTTCCACTTTGTATATTATTGCCTCCATAACTATACTGCTGCTGTAATGCCTGCTGCTCCATTCATTGCTACCTTATGTAATAATAGTGCAACATTTAGTTATTTTTTTTACCTTTAATATTAATGGTTATGAATACAGTTCAACAAAACCATCAAACTATTTAGGTGTAAAATATTTGAATACTTGAGGAATGTGTTGCTCAATGAACACACTGATGGCAAAGCGCATACCGTTTAAACTTTTTATCCAAAAAATACATAATTTTTCAAATTGCTAATGTAATTTCTCCCTTCCAATAAAAAGTTTTTGGATCAGAAAATGTTTCATAAGGAAACTCGGTGGATCTTTGTTCATGATGTGAATGGGGTGAATGTTTATGATGTTAATTGGTATATACATGTTTGTGAATATACACATCAAATAAATGAGTTATCTCTAGCTACCTGTTTGTCACATGGATTAGTTATTTGTAGTATACGCATATAATCCATATAAAGACCATGAAATACGCTTGCGTGACCCCAGCCTAATGTGTACTACACTGGCTCAATGTCATTATCGCTATGAATACTGTAAATGACATGCAATTTTAATATTGAGGACTGTAAAAAATAACATCAAGAAGGGTGAGCCGTAAGGTTATGCAGATCGAGGAAGTATCAGGTGGCTCTAAGATCTGCAAATAATCAAATTGTTAAACACCAAACTCCAATATGTGGCATTTGGGAGGGGCATACAAGCCAAATTGAAAGCTATTTTTTTAGTCATATAAAAATGTAAAAATTGGATCAAGTCTTGTCACTTCATTGTGCAATGCCTACAGTCTGTCAGAACACAATGCGTGTTGGCCAAGATATCAGCACTGTTCAATGTTGTGTGTCCCAGTGGTTGGGAGAACAATGATGAACTGGAATGACAGCAAGCAGTGCCCAGAGGTGAACCTCTGCATGGACACATTGTCAGATTTTATGAATGATATGTAATGATACATTCTGTACTGCGAGTGCAATTGGATATACCAAGCCACAATACCACGTACCAAGCCAAAGGCATCACACCACACAAACCATCAGGAGGCGTTTACACAATATTGGACCACGAGTGAAACATCAGGTGTTCCATTGATCTCACATCATCTCTGTCAAAGGCTATCATAGTGCAGAGCAAGAAGGCAAAATAGGCTGGAAAGGAGGCCTATCCTCTTCAGTGATGAATACCACTTTTGTCTTGGATGCAATAAGTCGAAGATTGGTCTGATGACCACATGGCTACACAGTGGAGAGGTATGAGTGAGCGCCACACCGGTCCCACTCTTGAGGTTATGGTGTGGGATGGCATAATTTAGCTGTACCCCTCTAGTCTTCATTTCAGGTACACGGACAGCTCAGTGTCACATTGAGATTCAGTCATGAAACCAGTGATACAGTAATTTGTTAGCAGAAACTAACAGCTTAACATGCTAAAACTGGAGAAAGGTCCTCTTTAAATATGCATCCTATTAATGTCTAGATGAAGGATAGTGGGGGCACATAGGCAAGAATGAGAATTCTAAAATCAAGTTAAATCATCAATAGTGATGAGCCAATCCCTGGATTTTCGGGTTCAGCTGCACGGTTAAAAAAAAAAAAAAAAGTTTGGTTCAGGTATCAAAACAGTACTCGAACACAAACCCGCACGCCATTCAGATGAATGGGGAACCCGAACATCATTGTTTGTCACATTGTCATCTGCATGATCGGCAGTAAGATTATTACTACCAGTCAGAGAGCTACAGCTCCCACACTGTCAGATGACAGCGTGAATCAACAGCTGTGACCAGAGGTAAAAAGTTTACCTACAGTCACAGGCGTCAGCTGATGGGAGTACTTCTCTCATCAGGCTATCCCAGCTGCCGCTAATAACAACAGGGCAGGCTCTGCTGATGGGAGTATTTATCAACCAGTGCCAGAACTATACATAAATTTTAAAAAATTGCTTGGGTTCCTCTCAATTCTTTGATAACCATCATGGCAAAACTAACAGCTGTGTGCTAAAATCCTCAGCTGTCAGCTTTGTCATGGCTGGTTATCAAAATAGAGGGGTCGCCATGCCATTAAAGAAAAAATTATTTAAATAAGTAATGAATTAAAATGGTATGGTGTTCCCTCCATTTTTTGAAAACCAGCCAAGCTAAAGCAGACAGCTGGGGCTGGTATTCTCAGGCAGGTAAGGTGTCACGGATATTAGCTACCCCTCAGCCTAAAAATAGCAGCCCACAGCTGCCCCAGAAAAGGCACATCTACTGGATGCACCAATTCTGGTGCTTTGCCCTGCTCTTCCCATTTGCCCTGTGGCGGTGGCAAGTGGGGTTAATTTTTGTGTGGTTGATGTCATCTTTGTATTGTTAGGTGACATCAAACCAACGTATTTAGGGGGGAACCCAAGCTGTTGTTTTAAGTTATTTATTTAAATAATTTAAAAAAAAAATGGTGTGGCGACACCTCTATTCCTCATAGTCAGCCATGATAAAGCTGACAGCTGAGGGCTGCAGCCTGCAGCTGTCAGTTTTGCCATGCTGGTTATCAAAATTAGAGGGGGACCTATGCTATTTTTTTAAAAAAATGTATTTATAGCACATGCGCCGACTGATGAACACTTGCATAATCTGGTGCCTGCTCTTGCTGTTATTAGCAGCAGCAGGCGTAGGCTGATAGGAGTAGTACTTTCTCATCAGCCAACACCTCTGTGACCGGAAGCAAACTTTTTATCGTTGGTTACCCCTGCTGGCACTCTGACTGGCAGTAATAATCTAACTGCTGATCAGAGCCACCTGTGTTTTTCGCGCTATCATGCAGATGACAGAGTGGAAAACACCTGATGTTCAGGGTGCCAAACCCAAGCAAGTAACCTGCACTTCCTGGAGAAGTCCGTGTTCGGGGTACGTACCCGAACCGTAGATACTCTGGTTCGCCCATCTCTAGTCATCAACAAACCTCCAAATTATTGCAGATCGCAGATGGCTAAAACACATTTAGACAGAAAACAATACCCAAAATAAATTTAGAAAGGAATTATGTCTTTGGGAGCAGGAATACTTATGCATGACTACTGCTCTATAGACTATCAAAGGAATGGAGGTCACACATGCGTGTTACTACTAAATAGGGATGAGCGAATTTCTTCGGTTCTCTGCTTACTCTGCAAGCTATAGCGCTTACCGAATAAGCTGCAGAGGGAACCCGGCTTCCTGGATCGCGCCGGCTGATCAGCTGTTCGGCTCCACAGCTGCATGTGTCGCGGCTGTGTGATAGTCATGACATATGCATGGAGAACCTGTTTGTTGGGCTCTCCATGCATGTGTCGTGACTGTCAAACAGCCGCGACACATGCAGCTGATCAAGCGTGATTCAGGAAGCTGGATTCTCTCTGTAGCTTATTCAGTAAGCGCTATAGCTTGCCGAGAAAGCAGGGACCCAAAGTAATTCACTCATCTCTACTACTGAAATCACAAAGGGACTTTGGAACTGTCCTCATGATCAGATTTCAGACCAGACTCCAATTTTAAAAACTCCAGATGAAAAACTTAATCCAGAGTCCCAAATAAATCTCAAAATTAAATCAGACTCCAAGTCACTAAATGAATTCCCAGCATGGTGTAAAATAGGAAAGTTAAAACATAATGATATACTAACCTTCTGATCGTCTGCCATCTTCTTCTGTCTGGGCTTCATACCTGTATCCAGACTTTGTGTTCTGTTACAACCAGAATTGGATGTAAAGATCTAGCCGCTGTTGCTACTGCTCAGGCCAGATGAACATGTAACCTCTGCAGCCAATCACTGGCCATAGCAGTGACACTTTGGTTGCCGCTGCTGATAGGTATTGACTGCACTGGATACATTTCCATATCTAGCAGAATTACCAACATCTGGAGTGGGTCTGGGCAATTCTATGAGCGAAGCAGCAGAAAATCAGCAGGTATGTATTCTTCTTTTCCTCTTATGCCAGCATGAGGCAAGGAGATGCTTGGCAGTTTAAAGCATGCAACGGCAGCCCTGGCAGCAGAAGTGCTACAATATATATGACGTGATGAACAGGGAGTAGATGCGCGTTTGAGCTTTGGCCAACTGCGCTGGCAGGAGCAGAATGGTGTAGAAGACAGACAACGGCATCAGTCATAGGTGAATTAAAGTTTTCACGGATCCATGTTTGATTCACTTTTCCAAATGTTACTTTTTTTACACAAGTGAATAACCAGTTCCACTTGATTGTGACAAAGCCAGAGGCCATGCTGAACACCCCCTGTGACATTACAGGTTGGACATAGCAGTCCATTGATATGCTGTCACATCTAGAGCAATATAAACTGTACACACACAAGCGACAGCATATACAGTAATGTACATTTTTACTCAGGACAGGCTGAAGACTGTATAGTTTATTCTAGTAGTTCCAGTATGTCCTCGACTATCTCCTGTTTTATTCCTCATTTGCTCCTCTGTATGTCCTGTCGGGTTCGGTGAACAAAGGGATGTATTTTCAGTGTAAGGAGTTGGGCGGGTAACCTCGTCTGCCTTCTCTTTCCTGGACGCTGTTCACATGGTTACATGCGGCACCTCATTGTTATTGATGTGATATGTAATATAATGTTCATACATTATGATGTCATGTTATAGGAATAGGGCTAGAATACGATCTTAGATAGCATAGGGCCAGAGTGGGGTAGACTAGAGGGGGGAAAATCAGAGATAGAGAACAGCAAAAGAATAGAGTAGGAGATAGGCAGCACAGGGGTTAACTAAATGGGAGGAACAGCACAGAGCAGGGAAGTATAGTCAGGATACTTCCTGATTAGAGTCAGAAGCCCGGGCATCCTGCCCAAGGGCAGGGTGCATGCAGTGCAGGAGACAGTTACAGGCCGTGGGGATAAAGCTGCAGATGGCAGTAAGGGGCTCCAGGCTGGAGAATAGTGCAGACAGGTACCAGCTCAGCAGGACCATCCTTAGGAAGGATTCGGGGTTTATGACCGGGGTGGGAGTCATTAGGATGGCACTCCCGGCGCCTTTCCCGATTGGAACCGGATGAGGGCCTGACAGGGAGCTGGTGACGCAGGAAGTACGGATGGGACACAGATTGTCCACAGAGACGGGAGGGATTGCTAGTAGAACAGAAAGAGAGGATACAGCAAGAATAAAGTCTGCCCAGAAGGCAGGAAAAATGCAGGATATGCAGCTCTGTGTGAATTGTGCTGCCAAAGTGATAAGTACCCACGGTATCAGTAAAGTTGAACTGTTTGAAAAGGACTGTGACTCTGCAGTGTTTTATCGAACCTGGAAACACGAAACTGGAGTGATAGAGACTGAGGGAACTCCAGCAACTGAAGTGAGTACTCTGCTGCACACACGTGAGCAGGGTCGGGATGCAGTAACAGGCAGGAGGCAGAGCAAGGTTTAACAATTTTTACTGGTTTAATAGAATAGGGGGTTAACTCCTCGCAGATGAAGGGTTAAACGAGGGAATAGTCCAATTGCAAAAGGATATGCAGAGATAATGAACCAGGTAACTGCAGTTCTTTTGTACACTTATTGTGTCAGAAGTTCCCCAGACTGCAGATACTACTAGGTAGTTCGTAGTGCTAACAATAGCTGGCACGGTGCCTGTCCAATAAGGTTCTGTTGGTAACGGCTGTCTGTTTTCTGGTGGCAGCGGTCGGTCTCCGGTACCTTCTGCTGAGCCCTTAGTCCTTAAGCATATGCGGCCAGAACAAAAAAGGCCGCAGAACTATCAGTGACCAACGCGAGCGGGCAGGTATATACTGGTAAGGTGGGACGCAAACGTCTCTCCAGCACCTGTTTATTTCTATGGGGCTCATGTGCCGTACTCACGCCCACGAAGCGCATGACACCTCGCTCTCTGCCAGCTGGGCACACTGCACTTCTCTCTCTGGAATCCCCACTCATGCTGATGGAAGTACACAGATGCAGGACAGCGCAGTCCTGGTGCTCAAGGGACGAAGCACTCCTCTCACTGTGCTGCGCGCTGCTTGTTCCCACCAAGACTGACTGCTTCCGTGCGTGCTGTGGCTGCTGCCGCTTAGCTGCACCACCTGTTTCCGAGTGCAATGGTCTGTCCGGTCTCTTACTCTTTCCCCCAGACAACAGAGGAGACAACCCCAACAGTTTCGGACCCGGCACAGGACAGGTACCCACGGCCCGGTTCTCCTCCTTACACACACAACAGAAAGGACTTTTTATTTCATCTGTAGGGCGCCAAGGTGTGGGAACACTACAGCTCATTGCCACAACTACCAGACTGGCCACCTTACATTCAACGCTTGTCTCAAGGGAAACGCCTTTACACCTCCTATCTTGCAACCTCACTGTAGTGCAATTGCCGCCACCCCTGTGGGGTGTCCCATTCTCCCTCCGGGCAGGGAAACTGGATTGCTCACCACCCCAGCCTCGGACGCAGCAGCTTTTTCATGCTCTACCTCCTCCTCCCTTGTGCACGACGCACAGTGTTCCGGTGGCATGCCTAGTGTGCTTTTCCCTGTTCTTAAAGGGGCAGCACATGCAAATGGTAAAATGCCCCCAGCTGGTAGGCATTTAGCTAATGTGTGCACATGCAAGGTGTCTCCCAGCCAATGTCTTGCTTTCACCAGATTGGACCAAGGTGAGATTCTTAATGTCCTTCCTATCAGAAGATGCCCTGGTATAGCTCAACCCTTTATGGGAGGAAGGGGCTCTTATCTCAGACCTGCAGGCCATCCTGGAGGTCTTACGTATGGTCTTCGATGAGCCGAATCTAGAACATCCTGAAAAAACTTCCCTTCCCAGCTTCCAGGAACAGACCAGATGGATGATGCATGTGAGGAGACTATCCCATCTAGCTCTGTCCTGCTGAGGCAGCTACCCGAGCAGAATCCGTGGAGGTCCACGACGTTTGGCAGGTTATGGAGTGGGAAGTCGGTCGTGATTTAGGATTGCGGTATCGCTGTGGTTGTGCGGAACATCCTGGTGGTCTTTGTCAAGTAAGGTCTAAAAAACTCCAAAACCTTGGACCAGTGGGAGAGGCTGCCCTTAGTGGGAGTACTCTATCTCCACGAATGACTATGACTGTATCCATGGCAAGTGGAGGCTTTGCTTCAATGGGATACTTTATGCTGCAAGCCATAAAGAGTCGGTGTCAGACTCCCTTCCAACAGCTCCAGAATCTGGTAATAGTGTTGTCAAGTGAAGGACAAGCCCTACTCAGAAACAGGCAAGTCATGAAGGAAAAATTTAAGCTGCAAATCGGAGTGTTATGTAAGGAGAATATTGCCCTCCACGTGCTGTCTGGTATGTCCATAGGTCGTCCTGAGCCAAGAACACTAGGGCACATTCTCGTCTGGAGACCCAGTATGATGATTTGTTAGGGACAACTGAATCAAAAGAGGTGTCTGGTACCCATCTGTCCAGGTCAGTCAGCAGTGTCGCCATCTCCACCACCAGGTCTGCTAGTCACCGAGTCGCTATGTGCTGGTGTCTCCAAGGGAAGAGAAGCGGACGCGATGTCCCCACACAGTCCCGACAATTGTTGCAATGATCTGGCCCCAGGAACTTCCATGCCTTGTGGACGTGTCACCTTGGAGACGAGGCTGAAGATGGACCAAGATTAGGTATCTTCAGTTTCTAGTATGTCTGGCGAAGAGAATGTCAAGGAGGTGGCATCTGCCAAGTCTCTGCAACTTCGCAACCAGTCTTAGGATCTCCAGGCAGTGCTTGAATCCTCCAGGGTGGTACTTGATCTCAACTAATGGAGAGAGACTTTCCAATGCCTTGTTCCTGGTACTATGCAAGCTTCATCCTAAGCTGATGATGGCTTGATGAAGAGTAGCATCCTAGTAGTGAAGATGATGAGAGACTTTTCTTCTAGTGGGCAGAAGTAGTCATGGTCCTGATGAGAAATCATGGGAGTCCATGAAGAAGTTTCAGCCTCCACCTTGTCTTCAGAAAGTCTTTGAAAGAAGAGGGGGCTTAAAGGGGGTGTACTGTAGCGCTACTACCAGTGCCCCTGATTGGTGTCTCCTTCCCTCTCTGTGCAGGGATGCCGGCTTACTCACCACCCTGGCTTCGGATGCAGCAACTTCCTCATGTGCTCCCTCCTCATCCCTTATGTAAGTCACACTGTGTTCTGGTTGCGTGTGCTCCCCTGTTCTTAAAAGGGCACTGCGCGCACATAGTAAATTGCCCCCAGCCGATAGCTGGGAGGCATCTTGCATAAAAGACACCCTCCCCAATTGGGAGATGTCTGAACAACCCCTATAGTTTATTTTGGGTAGTTTGTAATGTGCAACTGTCTGTTGCCAGATCCCCATCCTTAGTCTATTACAATTCCTTAGTTCCCATTGTTTATTATAAAGTTATTCCCATATCCACTGACCGATTATATCAGTATAGTTTGCCTGTGTTCATGTCACCGCTTCGGTGGCATCCCATTCTTAAGACTGTGTTTATGGTATCTATACCCGAACCCTGCTCCTCGTGCGGACAGTCCAGTGTGTGTTGTTCTTAGTCCTAGTGCGGTCAGCTCCAGAACTGTTCATGATATTTACAGGTCTGAACAAGAACCTATTTATATTCAAGCTATCCGTGCAGTCCATCAGTCTCCAGTTCCGGCTAGTCAGTGACCTCGGTCACACCTCCCCACGTCCGCAAACCAACCCCTGGATCGGCAGCTGCAGTACCAGCGCCTGCCTATGAGTAGTACCTGGCGGCTACCTGCAGCCCAGTCTGTCTCCCCTATCAGGAGCTCCAGAGTTCACTTAGCCGCTTAGCTATGCCCCTTCCTAGGCAGGTCCAGTCCTGTGGCACAGTGAGTGTGTGAACCACATGCACCACCAGTGGGTGTGACACTTGCAGCTAGCAAGATTAGGAAACTGCTGGGAGTTGGCATATTTAAAATCCTGATAGGGCACTAACTACAAACTACTTTTTTGGTTAAATTGCTGAAAAATAAAGGTATTCAGTAAAATTGTTAATACTTAAATGTACATTATTTATCTAAATTATTTATTTTATTACATTTCTTGGAGTACCCCTTTAAGGAATTCAAAGGATTTATTTAAAATTAGCAAACGATTTTTGCCCTTTCTCACACTGCTGATTAAATTCACTACAAATACAGTCCCAATAAAATTTTATTTTAACCAAAATTGGAGAGAAGATGAATTTATTGTACATTGTATAAAAAATTGATACAGATAACATTAAGTTTTGTTGTTAAAAAAAATGTGCTAAACACAATACAATCCAGGTGGTCTGGCATCAATTGTGGTGAACTTGGACATATGAGAGTACAATTTTCATGTACTTGTAAGACTGAATGCTTGTTTTTTGGGCACACATAAAGACAACTGCGATGGAGGTAAAGGAGGAAGTGTATAGAATGCAGTAAAGTGAAGATGATGGGGCTGATCATAAAGACAAGGCACTATTTGTAGGTGCACAATGATAATCCAAATAACTGATCACAACAAGAAGAATGAGGTCAGCCTGGGCTTATTTTGCTGGTCAATTTGCTTTCTCCACTTCGGCAGATGATGCCGTTTTATGTATTGTCGGAGTGATGTAGTTACTAGTCAGTGTAAGGCTAGGTTCACATCGCAGTAGTGCCATCTGTTTAACGTATGCGTTAAATGGATGCGCTAACGCTGATGCCCTTTTTGTCTTTTTTTGACCGATTGCGCTAACGCATGCGCTAATGCTTGGTAGCATTGCGTTAGCAATAGAGGTCTATGCACACCGAACATGTCCGTTCGCTGTGCGTTAGACCTAACACAAAATGCAGTAGACCGCGTTCAAAGGTGCGTCACAAAGTAACGCACCTTCATTAACGCATGTCGATTTGGACATGCGTTAGGATGCGTTACCATAATAGATGCCAATAGGTGCGTTAACAGATCTGTTACATTGCGTTAGTGCCGCATAGTAACGGATCCGTTAAACGGATGGCACCTAATGCAATATGAACCCAGCCTAAGCCATGTACTGGGGTGGGCTTCCCAGGATACAGCGAAGTCATGAACGAGGAAAACAACCCCCAACATCAGGTCATTCACCGAAAGTATTTTACTTAAACGTGTGGGTGAACAAAACAAAAAAGAGAAACTTTCACTCAGCCGAGACCATTATGCTGTACAGCGTGGCACCCAGTAATATGTGCCAACTATGCTGACTATATCTTTGCCTGCAGGCAGGTAGGCCTGTATAGAACCACCCGCCGACTACCTGTTAATACCCTAGTACCCGAAACAATTGGATGGGTGTATATTACCGGCTTGCCTGCGATACAGCACAACATCTTACAACTTATAATGAATTAACACTATCTCCCAACCAAATAATATCCTGCCACAAAAAGACTACAGTGAACACTTAAGAATGGTCCTTCCACAACTATACTGAGGATTACAAACAACCAAATGTAGCAGCTGTTTACCCGGAAATGAAGTTTGACATACTCAAGCAAATATCATGTAACTATAATGTTCCTAAGAAGCTCGCTCCTGAGCAAGTTCAAGCACAACTTGAAGTCCATTGCATGTCTTATCAGCACCTAGGTGTGCATTGAAACTTTATGGCAAACATGGATTCCTTAACTACTAGGGATGAGCAAGCACTAAAATGCTCAGATGCTTGTTACTCGAATTGAGCAATTCCTAATGTTCGGATGCTTGTTTAGAGAACCAGTATAATGGAAGTCAATGGGAAATCCAAGTGTTTTTCTGGCAGACCCTACAAAAATGTCCGGGGGTGAAGTAAAAATGTTGAAATCGATGGGAAAAGTGCTGAATGGAAGGAGAACAGCATGGGGAAGACACCTGGAAGCATTTCTGACTCCCAGATCGCTGCTGAGAACAATGGTGTTACACTTTTACTCTACTTTAAGGACTGACAATAAAACATTTAAAACCGATGAAAAATTGGAGTTTACAGTCAGAAAAATGTTAAAAGATTCTTTCCTGTATAATGACTTGTGTATCAGGCAAAATTTAAAAAGGCTTTTAAAAAAATAATTTAAGTAACTCAAAATTCAATCCTTTAATAAAAAATTGGAAATTTGATGGAAGAGGGAATCAGATACATTCTATATTAGGCCGGGGTCACACTTGTAAGAAACTCGCAAGAGTCTCGCGCATCAATATCTGGCAATGTCGCCGGCACTCGGGACCAGAGTGTGCGGCTGCATAAAAAATACATGCAGCCTCACATTCCGGTCCCGAGTGCTGGCGGCAGTGCCGGGTATTGATGCCAGAGACTCGTGTGAGTTTCTCGCATCGTACTGGCAAGTGTGACCCCGGCCTTAGAAAGAACGGACTCATACACATTCTGTTTAAATTGTCATGTGGTGTTACTTCTAGACTCATAAAGGCTATGGACTAAGTGCAAGGGCTGCCAAAAATTAGAAGCAGGGTCATCCATACACCATTGAAGGCACCAACTATAGTGCATCATCCAAATATTGTGAACAAAGTGTAGTTATGGTATTCCCACACTCATAAAAACTCTGCACACAGTGCAAAACCTGCTGAAAATTACAAGCAGGGTCATCCATACACCCTTCAAAGCACCAACTTTAATATCTCATTCAAATATTGTGAATAAAGCGTAGTGGTGGTGCTCCTACACTCATAAAAGCTCTTCACACAGTGCAAAGCCTGGCAAATAGTACAATCAGGGTCATTCATACACCCCTGATGGTACCAAATAGAGTGCTTCATAAAAACATTAAGAAAGAGTAGTTGTGGCACTTCTACACTCACAAAGTACAAAGTAAAAAGCTATTAAAAAATAATAAGTAGGGTCATCAAGTCATCTATTGACCCTTGAAGGCAACAACTGGTGGGCCTCATTCAAATATTGAAGATTAAAAACACTTTATGTGCTGCTGTCATCTGGTGGTGTGGAAAAGTCAGGGCTAATCTAGGTTTTGTTTATTTTTGTCAGAGTGAGCCTGTCAGCATTTTCTGTTGACAGCCAAAAGCACCTGTCTGTTATGACTTCCCTGTTGGCACTTAAAACCCGCTCATAAAAGACACTAGCATCAGGGCAGCACAACACCTCCAAGGCATAGAGGGATAGCTCATGTCAGGTGTCCAGTTCTGAGACCCAATAGTTGAAGGGAGTACTAAGGGAGTAGGCTGGTTTGGGCGACCCGATATTGCTTGCCTATCTTTAAAAACTTTTCCTTCCTTGTCAAAAATACCCATTCATAAGAGAATGGATGTTGGAAGGGTGTGATGAAAGTGGCCCAGGCCTTGACAGTGTACTGCCTCTGCTGTACCTGTTGTGTGTCTCCCTCAACAATAAACCTTGGTTGGACAAGGAAGCTTGCCCTTGTCGCTAGCATTTTCTGATGTGAATTTTTTCAACATATTTTCCACAATGGCATACTGGTATAGCACCATTTTATTAGACCTCTCTGCCTCAGGAAAGAGAGATGCAAGGTTCTCCTTCTAGCATGGATATAGTAGGGTGAATAACCAGTACTCTTTTTTTTTTTTTTTTGGCCAAGATGATTGTAACGTGAGAGTCACAAGAAAGGCAGTAGTACATAAAGTCGGCCATATGTGCCAAGCCCCCTACAGCCAACACTTCCCTGTCTCCACTATGATGACTACTCTCCATCTCCTCTTCTTCTTTCTCCATCTCGTCCTCCTCAATCCTCTACTCAGCGCATCCACGTAGGAGAGATGGGACAAAGCTTGTGTGAGTACTAGCCTCTGTTGCACTAGCAACCAGCTCCTGTTCCTCCTCCTCCACAGCCTCCACCTCCTCAATATTAGTCAATCTGTGCTAAGCAGATGAGATGAGGCTGGATAGTATCTCCCTGTCTCATGTCTTCCTTCATTTTCACCTAGTAGGCATGCAAAGCTTCAGTTTTAATTGGGAGCAGTGACTGTTTAAGTAGGCACAGAAGCGGAATCATTGTGCTAATTATGGCATCATCACCACTCACCATCTTTGTGCAGTCCATCAAGTTTTGGAGAACTGCACAAATATCAGACATCCATGCCCACTCCTCAGTTGTTATGTGTGGAGGCTGCCCAGAATGCCAACGAACGTGTTCGAGATGGTATTCGACAGCTGGCCTCTGCTGCTCACAAAGCCTTGCCAGCATGTACAGTGTGGAGTTCCAGGGCATGGTCATTAGAGTTGAGCGAAACGGGTCGAAAAAATTCAAAAGTCGCCGACTTTTGGCAAAGTCGGGTTTCATGAAACGAAACCCGACCCTAGGATGAGGTCGGCCACAAGGTCGGTGACTTACGCGCCAAAGTCGCGTTTCAAAAGTTTGTTTTGCGCTCTTTTTCAGCCAATCAGGATCCACGGACACTGTGGGCAACGTGATGACCTAGGCACGGGTCACCACCATCTTTCAGAAGGGCATGCAAGTGATTGGCTTGCTTTGGTGGGCGTCACAGGGGGTATAAAAGGGCGTGCACGCCGGCCGCCATCTTACTTCTGCCGATCTTAGTATAGGGAGAGGTTGCTGCTGATTCTGTAGGGAGAGCGTTAGGCAGGGAAGAAGACAAAAGAACTGCTTCTGCTGCTAGCGATTTGGCCTGCACAACACACAAGTCACTGTGTGTGCAGTGCAAGGGGAGGCTATATTGTGGTGTATCAGTGGTGTTGGTTGTTGGGCTGCCTTCTAAGGCTTCCTGACACGCTGGCATTGCTGTTTACCCACTGCTCCGCAAACTGCTTTTTTAAAAGCAATCCAATCTCCCTTATCCTCTAGTCACTTTGGTCACAGCTGTGCCATCGAGCGTGTCACATAGCGCTCAGATATCAGTGGGCCTCACAAAATCCACAAGTGTCCAGTGTCCAAAAGTGTACGCAGAGATTCAAAATCTCCATTATCCTCTCGTCACTTTGGTCACAGGCAGCTGTGCCATCGAGCGTGTCACATAGCGCTCAGATATCAGTGGGCCTCACACAATCCACAAGTGTCCAGTGTCCAAAAGTGTACGCAGAGATTCAAAATCTCCATTATCCTCTCGTCACTTTGGTCACAGGCAGCTGTGCCATCGAGCGTGTCACATAGCGCTCAGATATCAGTGGGCCTCACACAATCCACAAGTGTCCAGTGTCCAAAAGTGTACGCAGAGATTCAAAATCTCCATTATCCTCTCGTCACTTTGGTCACAGGCAGCTGTGCCATCGAGCGTGTCACATAGCGCTCAGATATCAGTGGGCCTCACACAATCCACAAGTGTCCAGTGTCCAAAAGTGTACGCAGAGATTCAAAATCTCCATTATCCTCTCGTCACTTTGGTCACAGGCAGCTGTGCCATCGAGCGTGTCACATAGCGCTCAGATATCAGTGGGCCTCACACAATCTACAAGTGTCCAGTGTCCAAAAGTGTACGCAGAGATTCAAAATCTCCATTATCCTCTCGTCACTTTGGTCACAGGCAGCTGTGCCATCGAGCGTGTCACATAGCGCTCAGATATCAGTGGGCCTCACACAATCTACAAGTGTCCAGTGTCCAAAAGTGTACGCAGAGATTCAAAATCTCCATTATCCTCTCGTCACTTTGGTCACAGGCAGCTGTGCCATCGAGCGTGTCACATAGCGCTCAGATATCAGTGGGCCTCACACAATCTACAAGTGTCCAGTGTCCAAAAGTGTACGCAGAGATTCAAAATCTCCATTATCCTCTCGTCACTTTGGTCACAGGCAGCTGTGCCATCGAGCGTGTCACATAGCGCTCAGATATCAGTGGGCCTCACACAATCCACAAGTGTCCAGTGTCCAAAAGTGTACGCAGAGATTCAAAATCTCCATTATCCTCTCGTCACTTTGGTCACAGGCAGCTGTGCCATCGAGCGTGTCACATAGCGCTCAGATATCAGTGGGCCTCACACAATCTACAAGTGTCCAGTGTCCAAAAGTGTACGCAGAGATTCAAAATCTCCATTATCCTCTCGTCACTTTGGTCACAGGCAGCTGTGCCATCGAGCGTTTCACATAGCGCTCAGATATCAGTGGGCCTCACACAATCCACAAGTGTCCAGTGTCCAAAAGTGTACGCAGAGATTCAAAATCTCCATTATCCTCTCGTCACTTTGGTCACAGGCAGCTGTGCCATCGAGCGTGTCACATAGCGCTCAGATATCAGTGGGCCTCACACAATCTACAAGTGTCCAGTGTCCAAAAGTGTACTCAGAGAATCAAAATCTCCATTATCCTCTCGTCACTTTGGTCACAGGCAGCTGTGCCATCGAGCGTGTCACATAGCGCTCAGATATCAGTGGGCCTCACACAATCTACAAGTGTCCAGTGTCCAAAAGTGTACGCAGAGATTCAAAATCTCCATTATCGTCTCGTCACTTTGGTCACAGGCAGCTGTGCCATCGAGCGTGTCACATAGCGCTCAGATATCAGTGGGCCTCACACAATCCACAAGTGTCCAGTGTCCAAAAGTGTACGCAGAGATTCAAAATCTCCATTATCCTCTCGTCACTTTGGTCACAGGCAGCTGTGCCATCGAGCATGTCACATAGCGCTCAGATATCAGTGGGCCTCACACAATCCACAAGTGTCCAGTGTCCAAAAGTGTACGCAGAGATTCAAAATCTCCATTATCCTCTCGTCACTTTGGTCACAGGCAGCTGTGCCATCGAGCGTGTCACATAGCGCTCAGATATCAGTGGGCCTCACACAATCCACAAGTGTCCAGTGTCCAAAAGTGTACGCAGAGATTCAAAATCTCCATTATCCTCTCGTCACTTTGGTCACAGGCAGCTGTGCCATCGAGCGTGTCACATAGCGCTCAGATATCAGTGGGCCTCACACAATACACAAGTGTCCAGTGTCCAAAAGTGTACGCAGAGATTCAAAATCTCCATTATCCTCTCGTCACTTTGGTCACAGGCAGCTGTGCCATCGAGCGTGTCACATAGCGCTCAGATATCAGTGGGCCTCACACAATCCACAAGTGTCCAGTGTCCAAAAGTGTACGCAGAGATTCAAAATCTCCATTATCCTCTCGTCACTTTGGTCACAGGCAGCTGTGCCATCGAGCGTGTCACATAGCGCTCAGATATCAGTGGGCCTCACACAATCCACAAGTGTCCAGTGTCCAAAAGTGTACGCAGAGATTCAAAATCTCCATTATCCTCTCGTCACTTTGGTCACAGGCAGCTGTGCCATCGAGCGTGTCACATAGCGCTCAGATATCAGTGGGCCTCACACAATCCACAAGTGTCCAGTGTCCAAAAGTGTACACAGAGATTCAAAATCTCCATTATCCTCTCGTCACTTTGGTCACAGGCAGCTGTGCCATCGAGCGTGTCACATAGCGCTCAGATATCAGTGGGCCTCACACAATCCAAAAAGTGTCCACTGTCCACAAGTGTGTGCAGAAATTCTAAATCTCCCCTGTCCTATAGACACCTTGTACCTTGTTTTACATTACTATATAGTTTGTTGGATTTTGTCTACATTTCTACCAAAAATGAGGAAGGCTGGTGGAAGAGGCCGTGGAATTGGGCGGGGGTTGGCAGCTGGTAATGATGGTGTTGGTGGTGGATCTGATGGTAGTGGCAAGAGCAAAATAGGACCGAATGCAGGAGGTGCTGACCCTGCGTCATCGTCTGGCTACATAAGGCCTCGAACGCTTAGTTTTCTAGGAGTTGGCAAACCGCTTTTAAAGGCAGAGCTTCAGGAAAAAGTTTTGTCTTACATTGCTGACTCAGCCTCCAGCTCTATCGCCTCCTCTTCTTCAGTTGTAAAAAGTAAAAGCACTGAGTCGTCATTGGAGGCTCATGTTCATGAACCACACCTTTCCTTGTGTCCTTCACCCCAACCAAGATTGAAGGATGACGCAGGCCATACTACTGATTACTCCATGGAGCTGTTTTCACATACCATGCCTGGATTATCAAGTGAAATGGTGAATTACCCAGGCCAAGATGAATCTGTCATGGAGTGCACTGATGCACAGCCGCTGATGGATGATTCTGCTGGTACATTCACTCAGAGCACTACATTGTCCTCGCAGTGTACAGAGCCAGATTTTGACCCTGATGAGACTCAGGTGCCCCTTCCCGCACACTATACCACCATACACGGTGACACAGAGAAAGGTGCACATGACATAGAAGAGGAGGTGATGGATGACCCAGTTGTTGACCCAGATTGGCATCCATTGGGGGAAGAGGGTGCTGCTTCCAATAGCTCAGATGAGGAGCATCCACAGCAGACATCGACATCGCAACAGCTGTTATCTGGCAGGCCCGGAGCACTCCAAAGACAGGTTCCAAACATCAAAAGAGTTGCTGGACAGCTTGTCCAGAGGGTCAAAAGATCACAGCGTGCTAGGCCGCAAAATGTCTGCCAAAGTAGGAAGAGTGCAGTGTGGCAGTTTTTTGAACAAAATCCTCATGATCAGGCCAAGGTTATCTGTAAGAAGTGCGCAAAGACCTTTAGCCGAGGGAAAAATCTGAAAAATTTGAATACCAGTTGCATGCTTAGACATTTAACCAGCATGCACTTGCAAGCGTGGACACAACACCAAACCTCAAGTGCCACATGTGCAACTGATCACAACGAAGGTAGTCAGCAACGCTACATTGTTTCCCCCACTGTAAGCCCACCGGTTAGCACAGCAGCAAATGTTGAGGTGTCGTTGCAAGGCCACAGCAGTCAGGGAATCCCACTGTTATATCAACGAAAGACTGATTCTAGGCCATCAGAAAGAACACCAACTCCATCACCATCATCAACCCTCTCTCAGTCCGCCCTGTCCACCGCTACTTCCACCATATGCAGCTCTCAAGTCCAGCTCACCCTCCCATACACTATGAGTAGGTCAAGAAAGTACTCAGTCTCTCATCCGCGTACACTGGGTTTGAACGCCCACATTGCCAAACTAATCTCGTTTGAGATGATGCCCTTTCGGTTGGTGGAAAGCACAGCTTTCCGCGAACTCATGGCCTATGCAGTACCACGCTATGACCTACCCAGTCGCCACTTCTTCTCTCGCAAAGCCATCCCAGCCCTCCACCATCATGTGAAAGACCGCATTGTCCATGCACTCAAGCAGTCAGTGAGCGGAAAGGTGCACCTCACAACTGATGCATGGTCCAGTCGGCATGGCCAGGGCCGTTACGTGTCCATCACTGCGCACTGGGTTAATGTGGTGGATGCAGGGTCCACAGGGGACAGCGGTGGTGGGACAGTGCTGCCTAGCCCACGGTATAGGAAACAGTTGGCTGTAGGCGTTCGACCCTCCTCCTCCTCCTCCTCCTCCTCCAGAAGCGAAAGCTCGTCCACAGAGCGCAGTCGTACGAGCACTCCATCTGCAGCTGCCACTGTTGCACATGATGTGTCCCCCTATCGAGCAGCTAGTGGAAAGCGTCAGCAGGCTGTGTTGCAGATGATGTGTTTGGGCGACAGACACACCGCCGAGGTGCTGGCCGAGTACTTGAAGCGACAAACTGAGTCATGGCTGGGCAGTGTACATCTTGAGGCAGGCAAGGTAGTTAGTGATAACGGCCGTAATTTTGTGGCAGCCATAGCCCTTTCAAAACTCAGCCACATACCTTGCTTGGCTCACACATTGAACCTGGTGGTGCAGTGCTTCCTCAAAAATTATCCGGAGTTAACAGCCCTGCTCCAGAAGGTGCGAAGACTGTGCGCGCACATCCGCCGGTCGCCTGTACACTCCGTTCGTATGCAGAAGCTGCAGCGATTGCTCCACCTTCCCAACCACCGCCTCATTATCGACATTGCAACAAGGTGGAACTCCACCCTGCACATGGTGGAGCGGCTGTGCGAGCAGAGGCAGGCCATAATGCATTTGTGGGAGGATACACGGCCAGGCACTTTGAGAGCAGACATGGAGTTGACAGGCGTGCAGTGGTCGAAGCTGAAAGACCTTTGTAAAGTCCTTCAGTGTTTTGAGGAATGCACACGGCTGGTAAGCGCAGACGACGCCATCCTAAGCATGAGCATCCCACTTATGCGTCTGCTCATGCAAACTTTGACGCACCTTAAGGAGCAGGCGTCTGCAGCCAATGTTGATGAGGAGGAAGAGGAGGAGGGAATCCTTGATGACATTCAGCCATTGTCTGCTCAGGGACCTCTCCTGGACAAAGTGGAGGAAGAAGAGGAGGAGGAGGAGGAGGATGATGGGGATGATTACTTAGGGGAGGAGGATGCATCTCGTGGGGCAAGTGAAAATGTTGGCGTGGCAAGGTCTGGTACAGGGTTTGTGCGTGACTGGAGGGATGTGGATTTGCCAGAAAGTGCTCCTCCACCCAGCACTCGCAGTGCATCATTGACACCGGGAACATTGGCCCACATGTCAGATTATGCCTTGCGGATCCTAAAAAGGGACCCCCGCATTGCCAAAATGATGAACGATGACGACTACTGGTTGGCCAGCATCCTGGATCCACGCTATAAAGGCAAATTACAAAACATCATGCCACAGGAGAACCTTGACCTAATATTGGCTAATAAACAAGCAATTCTGGTAAATCGGTTGCTTGAGGCATTCCCAGCACACAGCAGCGGTGATGGTTCTCACACGAGCCGTACGGGCCGAGGGCAGCTTGGCAGAGGTGTTCGTGGTGCACACAGCAGAAGTGGCGTTGGAGACAGGGGTTTCATGACAATGTTGTGGACTGATTTTTCAAATACCGCTCACACAACTGGTAATACTGCATCGATGGAAAGTGACAAGAGACAGCAGTTGTCAACTATGGTTACAAACTACTTTTCCTCCCATATCGATGTTCTCCCACACAGGTCATTCCCCTTTGACTATTGGGCCGCTAAACTGGACACCTGGCCTGAATTGGCCCAATATGCCTTACAGGAGCTCGCTTGCCCAGCTGCAAGTGTGCTATCGGAAAGAGTCTTCAGTAGTGTTGAGCATTCCGATACCGCAAGTATCGGGTATCGGCCGATACTTGCTGTATCGGAATTCCGATACCGACTTCCGATATTTTTTCAATATCGGAATTCGGCATCGGAATCGGAAGTTCAGTTGATTGACGGCCTGACGTCATCATGATGCGCGGTGTGTGCGCATCATGATGCGCCGTCATTTCGGGCCTTCCGGGGGTCTCTGCCGGCCTGCCGGGGGGCTGTGCCGGCCTGCCGGGGGGCTGTGTGGACTGCCCGGGGTCTCTGCCGGCCTGCCGGGGGGCTGTGCACCCTGTGGGGGTCTGTACCGGCCTGCCGGGGGGCTGTGCCGGCCTGCCGGGGGGCTGTGCTGATGTCCGGGGGTCTGTGCAAGCATCGTCCGATGGGACTACAAGTCCCATCGGGCGATGCCTGCTACCATGACAGTGATTGACACATTAGCCAATGATGGGACAGTAGTAGTCCCATCATCCGGCTAATGTGTTAAATGTTAAAAAAAAAAAAAAAAAAAAAATACTACATACATACTACATGCTACATACATACTACATATATACTACATACATACTACATGCATGCTACATACATACTACATATATACTACATACATACTGCATGCTACATACATACTACATACATACTACATACATACTACATGCATGCTACATATATACTACATGCTACATACATACCACATACATACTACATGCATGCTACATATATACTACATGCATGCTACATACATACTACATATATACTACATGCATGCTACATACATACTACATGCTACATGCATGCTACATACATACTACATACATGCTACATACATACCACATACATACTACATGCATGCTACATATATACTACATGCATGCTACATACATACTACATATATACTACATGCATGCTACATACATACTACATGCTACATGCATGCTACATACATACTACATACATACTACATGCTACATACATACCACATATATACTACATACATACTACATACAATACATTCATACAATACATACATAGACATACAGTACATATAACATAGAGTAACATACTTACCAATACTTGTCACATTGTTCCCCGAAGCCATTGTCGTCTACGGAATAAATATTAACATAACAAACCACAAAAATACTCACCCACGATCCGAAGCAGTCCACGAGTGTGTCCCACGACGATCTTGGGTAGAGAACGGCAGCATCAGATGATGCTGCCGTTCTCTACGGGCTGCAGGAATCCAATGACGGAAGGTAGGTATCCTTCCGCACTGTATTCCTCCGCCACTTAAAAAAAAAAAAGTCCCTAGTCTCACTTTATGCCATTGCTGTGTGGGAAATTCCCACACAGCAATGGCATAAAGTGAGACTAGGGACTTTTTTTTTTTTAAGTGGCGGAGGAATACAGTGCAGAAGGATACCTACCTTCCGTCATTGGATTCCTGCAGCCCGTAGAGAACGGCAGCATCAGCTGATGCTGCAGTTCTCTACCCAAGATCGTCGTGGGACACACTCGTGGACTGCTTCGGATCGTGGGTGAGTATTTTTGTGGTTTGTTATGTTAATATTTATTCCGTAGACGACAATGGCTTCGGGGAACAATGTGACAAGTATTGGTAAGTATGTTACTCTATGTTATATGTACTGTATGTCTATGTATGTATTGTATGAATGTATTGTATGTATGTAGTATATATGTGGTATGTATGTAGCATGTAGTATGTATGTAGTATGTATGTAGCATGCATGTAGCATGTAGTATGTATGTAGCATGCATGTAGTATATATGTAGTATGTATGTAGCATGCATGTAGTATATATGTAGCATGTATGTAGTATGTATGTGGTATGTATGTAGCATGTAGTATATATGTAGCATGCATGTAGTATATATGTAGTATGTATGTAGCATGTATGTAGTATATATGTAGTATGTATATAGTATATATGTAGCATGCATGTAGTATATATGTAGTATGTATGTAGTATATATGTAGTATGTATGTAGTATATATGTAGCATGTATGTAGTATGTATGTAGCATGCATGTAGCATGTAGTATGTATGTAGCATGCATGTAGTATATATGTAGTATGTATGTAGCATGCATGTAGTATATATGTAGCATGCATGTAGTATATATGTAGTATGTATGTAGCATGCATGTAGTATATATGTAGCATGCATGTAGTATATATGTAGCATGCATGTAGTATATATGTAGTATGTATGTAGTATATATGTAGCATGTATGTAGTATGTATGTAGCATGCATGTAGCATGTAGTATGTATGTAGCATGCATGTAGTATATGTAGTATGTATGTAGCATGCATGTAGTATATATGTAGTATGTATGTAGTATATATGTAGTATGTATGTTGCATGTAGTATGAATGTAGCATGTATGTAGTATGTATGTAGCATGCATGTAGCATGTAGTATGTATGTAGCATGCATGTAGTATATATGTAGTATGTATGTAGCATGCATGTAGTATATATGTAGCATGCATGTAGTATATATGTAGTATGTATGTAGTATGTAGTATGAATGTAGCATGTAATTTTTTTTTTTTTTTTACATTTAACACATTAGCCGGATGATGGGACTACTACTGTCCCATCATTGGCTAATGTGTCAATCACTGTCATGGTAGCAGGCATCGCCAGATGGGACTTGTAGTCCCATCGGACGATGCCTGCACAGACCCCCGGAGCCTGCACAGCCCCCCGGCAGGCCGGCACAGCCCCCCGGAGCCTGCACAGACCACCGGCAGGCCGGCACAGACCACCGGAGCCTGCACAGACCCCCTGGCAGGCCGGCACAGCCCCCCGGCAGGCCGGCACAGCCCCCCGGAGCCTGCACAGACCACCGGCAGGCCGGCACAGACCACCGGAGCCTGCACAGACCCCCTGGCAGGCCGGCACAGCCCCCCGAAAGGCCCGTACAGACCCCAGAGAGGCTGTACAAGGGCAGGAAAGGGTTTTTCTTATTCCGATACCGGAAGTCCCATAGACTTGAATGGGACTTCCGGTATCGGAATCGGCGATACCGATACTTTTTTTAAAGATCGGCCGATACCATCCGATACGATACTTTGAAGTATCGGATGGTATCGCTCAACTCTCAGTGCAGCTGGATCAATCCTTACAGAAAAAAGGACCCGTCTGTCAACCCAAAATGTGGATGATCTAACCTTCATTAAAATGAACCATGCATGGGTTTCCAAGGATTTTGTCCCACCTTCCCCTGATGACACATAGGGTGACAGAAAAATGGCTTGCTTTGGTCCACCTCTTCCTGGTACTTCACCTATTTCGCCTTTTGCATCAGCTGAATGTCCAACATCAACATATGCCACTTTCTAAAACTCCCTAACTGTGCTGCCTCCCCCCCCATGGCCGGGGTCACCACCTACCGCACGACACAGTGCGAGTGCCGTTGCCCTGGACAGGTGGGTAGGCCGACTCTTGGGCGCGGGCACTGGCACAGGGTCCCTCATAGTGCAATCAAGTGTCTCTGACGGCGGTGGTGCACACCCGCCGTCAGACACACCGCTGTACTATGAGGGGCCCAGTGCCAGTACCGACGCCCACGAGTGGGCCCCCCTTGCTTGGGCAGGGCCCCAGCATTTGCAATCTTTACCTCTCCCTGCTCCTCCGCTGTGTAGTCTGGGCCGTCAAATCCATACTGTGCCTGACACCGTCTGAGCCTGCCTCCTGAGACATATATTTTGAATGTGTACGCTATCCATACATGTTATCCGGGGATACGGTACCCTTTCTAACCTTTGTGCAATGATGTGCAATCCATACTGGGCCTAACACCGTCTGAGCCTGCCTCATGCTGTATAGACATATATTTTGAATGTGTACGCTATCCATACATGTTATCCGGGGATACGGTACCCTTTCTAACCTTTGTGCAATGACGTGCAATCCATACTGGGCCTAACACCGTCTGAGCCTGCCTCATGCTGTATAGACATATATTTTGAATGTGTACGCTATCCATACATGTTATCCGGGGATACGGTACCCTTTCTAACCTTTGTGCAATGACGTGCAATCCATACTGGGCCTAACACCGTCTGAGCCTGCCTCATGCTGTATAGACATATATTTTGAATGTGTACGCTATCCATACATGTTATCCGGGGATACGGTACCCTTTCTAACCTTTGTGCAATGACGTGCAATCCATACTGGGCCTAACACCGTCTGAGCCTGCCTCATGCTGTATAGACATATATTTTGAATGTGTACGCTATCCATACATGTTATCCGGGGATACGGTACCCTTTCTAACCTTTGTGCAATGACGTGCAATCCATACTGGGCCTAACACCGTCTGAGCCTGCCTCATGCTGTATAGACATATATTTTGAATGTGTACGCTATCCATACATGTTATCCGGGGATACGGTACCCTTTCTAACCTTTGTGCAATGACGTGCAATCCATACTGGGCCTAACACCGTCTGAGCCTGCCTCATGCTGTATAGACATATATTTTGAATGTGTACGCTATCCATACATGTTATCCGGGGATACGGTACCCTTTCTAACCTTTGTGCAATGACGTGCAATCCATACTGGGCCTAACACCGTCTGAGCCTGCCTCATGCTGTATAGACATATATTTTGAATGTGTACGCTATCCATACATGTTATCCGGGGATACGGTACCCTTTCTAACCTTTGTGCAATGACGTGCAATCCATACTGGGCCTAACACCGTCTGAGCCTGCCTCATGCTGTATAGACATATATTTTGAATGTGTACGCTATCCATACATGTTATCCGGGGATACGGTACCCTTTCTAACCTTTGTGCAATGACGTGCAATCCATACTGGGCCTAACACCGTCTGAGCCTGCCTCATGCTGTATAGACATATATTTTGAATGTGTACGCTATCCATACATGTTATCCGGGGATACGGTACCCTTTCTAACCTTTGTGCAATGACGTGCAATCCATACTGGGCCTAACACCGTCTGAGCCTGCCTCATGCTGTATAGACATATATTTTGAATGTGTACGCTATCCATACATGTTATCCGGGGATACGGTACCCTTTCTAACCTTTGTGCAATGACGTGCAATCCATACTGGGCCTAACACCGTCTGAGCCTGCCTCATGCTGTATAGACATATATTTTGAATGTGTACGCTATCCATACATGTTATCCAGGGATACGGTACCCTTTCTAACCTTTGTGCAATGACGTGCAATCCATACTGGGCCTAACACCGTCTGAGCCTGCCTCATGCTGTATAGACATATATTTTGAATGTGTACGCTATCCATACATGTTATCCGGGGATACGGTACCCTTTCTAACCTTTGTGCAATGACGTGCAATCCATACTGGGCCTAACACCGTCTGAGCCTGCCTCATGCTGTATAGACATATATTTTGAATGTGTACGCTATCCATACATGTTATCCGGGGATACGGTACCCTTTCTAACCTTTGTGCAATGACGTGCAATCCATACTGGGCCTAACACCGTCTGAGCCTGCCTCATGCTGTATAGACATATATTTTGAATGTGTACGCTATCCATACATGTTATCCGGGGATACGGTACCCTTTCTAACCTTTGTGCAATGACGTGCAATCCATACTGGGCCTAACACCGTCTGAGCCTGCCTCATGCTGTATAGACATATATTTTGAATGTGTACGCTATCCATACATGTTATCCGGGGATACGGTACCCTTTCTAACCTTTGTGCAATGACGTGCAATCCATACTGGGCCTAACACCGTCTGAGCCTGCCTCATGCTGTATAGACATATATTTTGAATGTGTACGCTATCCATACATGTTATCCGGGGATACGGTACCCTTTCTAACCTTTGTGCAATGACGTGCAATCCATACTGGGCCTAACACCGTCTGAGCCTGCCTCATGCTGTATAGACATATATTTTGAATGTGTACGCTATCCATACATGTTATCCGGGGATACGGTACCCTTTCTAACCTTTGTGCAATGACGTGCAATCCATACTGGGCCTAACACCGTCTGAGCCTGCCTCATGCTGTATAGACATATATTTTGAATGTGTACGCTATCCATACATGTTATCCGGGGATACGGTACCCTTTCTAACCTTTGTGCAATGACGTGCAATCCATACTGGGCCTAACACCGTCTGAGCCTGCCTCATGCTGTATAGACATATATTTTGAATGTGTACGCTATCCATACATGTTATCCAGGGATACGGTACCCTTTCTAACCTTTGTGCAATGACGTGCAATCCATACTGGGCCTAACACCGTCTGAGCCTGCCTCATGCTGTATAGACATATATTTTTAATGTGTACGCTATCCATACATGTTATCCGGGGATACGGTACCCTTTCTAACCTTTGTGCAATGACGTGCAATCCATACTGGGCCTAACACCGTCTGAGCCTGCCTCATGCTGTATAGACATATATTTTGAATGTGTACGCTATCCATACATGTTATCCAGGGATACGGTACCCTTTCTAACCTTTGTGCAATGACGTGCAATCCATACTGGGCCTAACACCGTCTGAGCCTGCCTCATGCTGTATAGACATATATTTTGAATGTGTACGCTATCCATACATGTTATCCAGGGATACGGTACCCTTTCTAACCTTTGTGCAATCACGTGCAATCCATACTGGGCGTGAGAACGGCTGGCGAGCTGTTAAGCAAGCTACAGCACCTGTCCAGACAAGTACAGGGATTCCCTAGCGAGGAGACTTATTTGATTGTTTTCAATGTTGGGACAGCAATTTTTGGGGAGCACTATACTCTGGAGAATGATATATGGGGCCCACCATACACTCGAACATTCCAAAGGTGGACATCAGACACTGGAGCAACATTTACAGGGCCCATTATACACTAGAGCATTAGAAATGGGGCCCATTATGTTTGGAGCATTATTTGGGCCCATAAGACAGTGGAGCTTCATCCATGGGGACCAACATATACTGTTGCATTATGTGGAGCTCATCATATACTGTTTCAAACATTATATGGGACCAATGATTCTGTATGGAGAAATAGATGGGCCTCGTCATGAGATGTAAAAAGTGAGGTATTTTTCATTGTACTATACCGCTATTTCTCTGCCGTATCGGAGCATGATGAGTTGTGGTATGTGTTAAAGGGGCGCTCTTTCGCCCAGGGCACATGAAAACCTGGAGCCAGCCCCCCCCCCCACAGTTTGTAGCCAAATAACCCCCATTTTTTAGTGCGTAACTTGTAATATTAAGGTTGACAAGCTTAAGAAAGAAGAATTGATGCTTTTGGCATTCAAATGGGCACTGTAGGTGTGTTTCCTGTCCTCCTCTCACTGCCGACTTTTATTCCCCATTGACTTACATTGGGTTTCGTGTTTCGGGACGACCCCGACTTTTCCCTATAATCGGACGATCTTGCTCGACCCGACTTTTGGAAAAGTCGGGTTTCACGAAACGAAACGCGACCCTAAAAAACCAAAAGTCGCTCAACTCTAATGGTCATATCACACACCAGTCAGTAAGCTGGCACTTGCATGCACTGCTGCAGCACTGCTAGAGTGGTAGCAACTATAGCCAACTTGCAGAACTGGGTGCTGACGCAGTGCACCTTGACCAGAAGCTCTGGCAAATCTGGGTAGGTTGTCAAAACACGCTAAACCACCAAGTTTAGCATGTGGGATAAACATGATGCATGTGTGAGCTTGCCAAACTTCATAGCAGCCACCAGGTTACGCCCATTATCGCACATGACCATGCCTGGTTGGAGATTCAATGACGAGAGCCACAGATCTGTCTGTTCTGTTATTTCTTTCAATAACTCTGCCTCGGTGTGGGGTTTGTCTCCTAGGCAAATTGACTTCAGCAGAGCATATTGCCGCTTCGCTGAGGCAGGGCTTTAGAGCTCCCAGCTACCTGGTGATGTGGACGATGTGCTGAGAGATACCAAGTCGGAGATAGATGATGATGAGGAGCAGGAAAGGATGCAGGAAATGGAGGAAACCCTGATAAAAGTAGGGATAGCAATCCTTGGTGTCGGTAACACATGTGCCATGCCAAGGTGAGACTCATTCCCAGCCTCCACAACATTCACCTAATGTGTCATCAGGGAAATGTAACATATATATATACGTCATAAGTCGTGTGCTGGCATTTGATGCGGGCTCCGGTGCTGAGCCCGCATCTTTCCTGGCACATAACAGCTGATTTGATCTCTGACAGTTGTATTTAACATACGCGCTTCGGAAGTGCGTCACAAACCCATCGGCACCAATGTCACATGATTGCAGGGCGCGGATGGGTTGGCATGACATCTGGAGGTCTGCTGTGGCTGGCATCCATAGCAGATGATTATTTTGTTGCGCAAAAGAATCCCTCACCCAGCCACAGATGTCGTATAATGGAGATGCTACCGGTCTCGGAGAATGGCGCCATTTCTTTTTTTTTCAAACTTTGGATTTTTTTTTATCACTGCTTAAATAAAAAAGAACCCATACATGTTTGGTATCTGCAATCTCATAAACATAACGGCAGGTCAGTTTTAGCATTTAGTGAACATGGTAAAAAAAAACATTGTGAAATTGCACTTTCTTGCAATTTCACCACACGTGGATTTTTTTTTACCGTTTTCTGGTACACTATATGGTAAAATCAATTACGTCTTTCAAAAGCACAACTCGTCCCACAAAAAAAAAGCCCTCACATTGTCATATTGTCAGAAAAATACAAAAGTTATGGCTCTGGGAAGAAGGGGAACAAAACACGTAAACGCAAAAACTGAAAACCCCAAGGTCGCGAAGGGGAAAAGTGTATAATCCTAGTAATTGCTTTGGAAAAAGTGTAAGGCAGCCAGGGTGGTAGTCGTGGCAACGAGCTGTAGTGTTCCCACACCCTGGCCCCCTACAGATGAAATACAAAGTCCTCTCTGTCATATGTGCGATGTGTGCAGCAGAGTACTCACCTCAGCTTCGTGTTTCCAGGTTCCATAAAACACTGCAGAGTCATAGTCCTTTTCAAACAGTTTAACTTTACTGATAACATGGGCACTCATCACTTTGGCAGCACAGTTCACACAGAGCCGCATATTCTGCACTTTCCCTGCCTTCAGGGCAGACTTCATTCTTTCTGTATCCTCTCTTTCTGTTCTAACGGCAATCCTTGCCGTCTCTGTGGACAGTCCCATCTGTACTTCCTGCGGCACCAGCTCCTGTCAGCCTCTCATCAGGAAAGGTGCTGAGAGTGCCATCCTAATGATTCCCAATCCGAGTCTTAGACCCTGGATCCTTCCTGAGGATGATCCTGCTGATCTGGTGCCCGTCTGTACTACTCTCTAACCTATTGCCCCTTACTGCCGTCTGCAGCTTTATCCCAATGGCCTATAACTGTCTCCTGCACTGCATGCACCCTGCCCTTGCGCAGACTGCCCGGGCTTCTCTCTCTAATCAGGAAGTATCCTGACTATAATTCTCTGCTCTGTGCTTTTCTTCCCATTTAGTAAACCCATGTGCTGCCTATCTGCTACTCTACTCTATGCTGTTCTCTATCTCTAATGTGCCCTCCTCTATTTTTCCCTACTATTGTCCTATACTACCTAAGGTCCTATTCTAGCCCTAATCCTATCAGTACAAGACATCACAATGTATAAACATTACATATCACATCAACAACAATGAGGTGCCGCATGTAACGGTGTTCCCCACCACCTCCTTACAAGGGCACGGGTGATGTGCCTGGACATGTGCTGGCACAAGGTGGGGACACCACACCGAAAGAAATACTGGCTGGGGACAGAGTACAGAGTACTGAGGAATGGCTGCCGCCTTGAGTTGGTGTAAATCTTCCTTATTTACAAACCTAAACGGCAACATTTCCATGGCAAACACTCTGAAAATGTGCTGTTTAGCATTTGGGCCTATGGGTGGGTGGCTGGGAACTTTCTTCTTTGTTCCAAGGCCTGTAATAGGGACAAGTGAACGCTGTGCTGGGACAAGTTTTTGGAAGTGCCTAGTGATGCCTCAGAATGTGTAAGGACAGATGCAGTGTGGGAGGCATGGACAGGGGACTAGGAAGCACCTAGTAAAAGGGAAGAGACAGTGGTGTCACCCGCTGGCACCAACTGTGGACCTAGGCGTTCTACCCATCAAGTTTGATGCTTAATGGTCAGGCACCTGCTGATCTTGGCATGGCACAGGTTGCAAATAACTGTTTTTTTTTTGTTACAGAACTCTCTTTAAAAAAGTCCCATACTAGGGAACACCTGACTCTTTGCCGTAGAAATTCATGAGCATCACTGCTCTGCAGAACATTTGCCCACCTTCTCCATCTGGTCACCCCACTGCCTTTCCCGACCTGTTTCGGTGCTGCCGATCCCTCCCCCCTCAGCGCTGCCGGCCTCGCTTTGCATGCCAGCTTCTCAGGTTGGGTCAGTGACTTTGTCATTCACCACCTAATCTTCCACCACCTCTCCCTGGTCCTCCTGACTTGGTGACTTAACAACAACCTGACTTAACGGCAACTGTGTCTCATCATCATCTATTTCCTTAGACAAAATTTGCCATTTCACACCGTTATCGTCTTGTGATTGTGGCTGCTCTATGTTTTGTGCATCACTAAACACCATCTCCTCCTGTCTGTCTTGGAACATGCAGGATGAGAGGTCACAATCAAGAAATTATGTTGTAAAGAGCTCCTGGGTAATGATGGGCAAACCAGAGGATGTTCGGATCCTGCAAGTTCGGCTGAACATTTAAAAAAAAAAAGTTTGATACAGGTACCACAACAGTACCCAAACTAGGACCCCCTTCAAATGAATGATGGGCAAGAACATTTCTTGTTTGCCACATTGTCATCTGCACGACACTGTGGAAAACACTGCCTCTGATCGGTGGTAAGATTATTACCACCAGTCAGACAGCTGCAGTTCTCACACTGTCAGATGACATCGTGAGCCAGAAACTGTGACCAGACGTAAAAAGTTTACCTCCAGTCACAGAGTCGTCAGCTGATGAGAGAATACTACTTCCATCAGCCTATGCCTGTTGCCACTAATAACAGCAAGAGCAGGCGCAGCTGATGGGAGTAGTCATCAGCTGGTGCCTGCTCTTTATATAGATAAATAAAAAAAATGACGTGGGGTTTTTCTATTTTTGATAACCAGCATGGCAAAACTGACAGCTGTGGGCTGCAACCCTGAGCTGTCAGTTTTAACATGCCTGGTTATCAAGAATAGAGGGGTCCCCACTGCATTTTTTAAATTATTTAAATAATTTTAAAAAATGGTTTGGAGTCGCTCCCATTTTTGGCAACCAACCAAGCTAAAGCAGACAGCTGGGCCTTGTATTCTCAGGCTGGTAAGGAGCCATGGATATTGCCCCCCTCACCGTCTAAAAATAGCAGCCTGCAGCCGCACCAAAGAAAGCTCATCTATTAGTTGCACCAATTTTGGCACTTTTCCCACCTCTTCCCACTTGCCCTGTGGTGGTGGCAAGAGGGGTTTATATTTGTGGGGTTTGTTGTCACCTTTGGTTTTTCAGGTGATATCAAGTTAGTAATGGAGAGATGTCTGTAAGATGCCTATTATTAATCCCATAGTCATATTGTCAGAAAAAACACCCAGAATAAAGTCCTTTGTTTGAAATAAAAATACACACCTTTTTACAAATTTATTTAAAAACATCATACACAATTATACTCACATTACGTCCGTTCCATTGCAGCCACGGTCCCCTGTAAAAAACAGAAAATAAAAAACAATATCCCTCACCTGTCTGACATACTGTCCTATGCCGTAATGCATTTCTGCGATAATTTGTTTTGAACATAGATGGTGCCAAGATACGAACGTCCAGGCTGAAAACGACTGGAGAATGAGCTGCTGCAAGCGCAGTGTCAGTGACTAGTAGTGATGGCCTCAAGGTTATCGCAGGTCCCTGAGGTTGTGTTCTCAGCTCACTTCAGTGAGTTCACTGCAGCTCACCGTAAGAAATTTCTCGCTCCGCTCATTCCTGGAGAAGTCTGTGCTTGCAGTCTGTGCCTAACAGAATCCAGAAAAAAAGAACTTTTTTTTTTTAGTTATATATACCACCATAATGTAACATTAACCACATTAAACTCTACAAATTTGGGAACTTTTTTCAGTTTTCTGTGCAACTGTAATGTAATACTAACCATGTTAAACTATATGGATGACTAACTGACTCCAGAAAAAAAATGTGTAACTTCTTTTTTTGCGTTACGTATATACTAGTGATGAACGAGTATACTCGTTGCTTGGGTTTTCCTGAGCATGCTCGGGTGTCTTCCGAGTATTTTGGCGAGCTCAGAAATTTGGTTTTGTCGATGCAGCTGCATGATTTGCAGCCTCTAGACAGCCTGAATACATGTGGGGATTTCCTGCTTGTTAGGGAATGGCTAACTGAATCCAGAAAAAAATGTTTCACAGTTTTTGGTACTTTTATATATCACCGTAATATAATACTAATCATGTTAAACTGTATAGATAACTAATTTAATCCAGGAATAATTTTTTGAACGGAATGTTATATACCACCATAATTTAACACTAAACACATTAAACTGTATGGATGACAATATAGTAAATTTTTCACCCCCTAAAAAAAGAATGTGGTCATGTGCAGCAGCTATATATTTAGCAACTTTTTTTTGTAAAGATCTCATTACCCGAGAAACAAAAAAAAATAATTTGAAGTGACACAATTTTTTTTTTTTTAAATTATAAGTTTATTAATTGCTCATTAAAATTTTTCTATGAAAGTCTTTTTTGCAGGAAAAGGTACTGAAAATATAGAAGTTTTTAGGAGTTCTCAAATGACCATTGGAATAACACAATAATTAGATTTATATAATCATATAGTGGAATAGCCAGATATAAACTGCAAAGTGCAAATGTGCTGTAAATTATTAATAGAAAAATTATCTCATGATAAAGTAAAGTGCCAAGTGCTATGTGTGTCTCATCAGAGAAAAAATTTCCATATAAAATTATTAATATTTAAATACTTTGCTGTTAGGCCACAAGATGGCAGTATTACTCCACAAATAGATTACAATATCAAAAGGAACGTGAAATTCACTAGCGAGCAGCTCAGCAAAAGGTATTTTTGCATCTCACATTATATATGTGCCAGCCACAACACCTTATCTCTATTGAATTACACCTTATTGTTAATCAATTGATTATACAGTAACCATTATTCTGTGAGGTGTTGGGCATAACATACATAGATTTATCTAAAGGAACATAAGTGTGCCATATGAATTTTTTACCTTTGCGTCTGGTTTTAAAGATATGAGGTGCCGCTGTCAAGAAACTCGCTACCTCCTTGCCAGTAAATTTTTTCACCCCCTAAAAAAAGAATGTGGTCACATGCAGCAGCTATAGATTTAGCAACTGATTGCAAAGCCCTAAGCCATGCCTAGAGGCTGTAGGCTGTATTCTGCCACTCTCCCTACTCCTGCAACTGTACCTAGGCTAAATGAAGAATGCATCTGATACAAACAGCAAAGCACAGGATTAGCCATTTGAGCTTCCAATCCAAGCATCAGCCAATACTCGTCGAGTGCCAAGCACATTCGAGCACCCAAATACTCGAGTGGTATGCGAGTATCACTGAGCATATTCACTCATCCCTATTAATTACAAAGAAACAGGGGGCTTACCATCTGCCTCTTTAACCCCTTACCTACAATGGACGTAATATTCCGTCCATGTGACCCTGGACCTAATTACCATGGACGGAATATTACGTCCCAGCGATCAGCGGCGCCCACGTGGTGAGCGCTGCTGATCGCGGCCGGGTGTCAGCTGATTATCACAGCTGACACCCGGCACAATGTGTCAGGGGCGGTCACGGACCGCCCCCGACATGTTAACCCCTTGTACACCGCAATCAAACGCGATCGCGGTGTACCGGGGGTTAAAGGGAAGCATCGGCAGGGAGGGGGCTCCCTCCTTGCTTCCCTGAGCCCCCCACAGCAGCGCAATGTGCAGCGCTGCTGCGAGGGTCTCTTTCCCTACAGGCCCCCGGATCCAAGATGGCGACGGGGGCCTTCGGGGGCCTGTAGGGAGCTGACTTCCTCACTGCCTGCAAAGCGCAGGCATGAGGAAGTCTGCAGAACTGCCTGTGACAGATTGCTAATCTGTCACAGTGATCTGTGATGTGACAGATCAGCGATCTGTCACAGGACAGTGATGTCCCACCTGGGACAAGGTAATAAAGTAAAAAAAAAAAAAAAAAAAAGTGTTAAAAATAATTTTAAAAAAAATCGCTAAATAAATTAGTAAAAAAAAAAAATATTCCCCAATAAATCCATTTTTTCAAAATAAAAAAACAAAACAATAAAAGTACACATATTTGGTATCGCCACGTCCGTAGCGACCCGCCCTATAAAACTGTCCCATTAGTTAACCCCTTTAGTGAACCCCTTAAAAAATAAAAATACAAAACGAAGCAAAAAATAATGATTTATTATCATACCACCGAACAAAAAGTGCAATATCGCGTGATCAAAAAGATGCATATAAATATCCATGGTACCGCTGAAAACGTCATCTTGTCCCACAAAAAACGAGCCGCCATACACCATCATCCGCAAAAAAATAAAAAAGTTATAGCTCGCAGAATAAAGTGATACAAAAATAATTATTTTTTGTATAAAATTGTTTTCATTGCAAAAAACCGACAAAACATAAAAAAATGACCTAAATGAGGTATCGCTGTAACCGTACTGACCCGAAGAATAAAACCGCTTTATCAGTTTTACCGCAAGCGGAACGGTGTAAACGCACTCCCCCAAAAGAAATTCATGAAACGCTGGTTTTTGTTCATTCTGCGTCCCAAAAATCGGAATGAAAAGTCAAAAAATGTCACGTGCCCGAAAATGGTACCAATGAAAACGTCAACTCGTCCTGCAAAAAATAAGACCTCACATGACTCGGTGGGTCAAAATACGGAAAAATTATAGCTCTCAATATGTGGTGATCAAAAAACTATTTTTACAATAAAAAGCGTCTTTTAGCGTCTGACAGCCGCCAAACATAAAAACCGCCATAAATAGTAAATCAAACCCCCCGTTATTACCCCCTTAGTTAGGGAAAAATAATAAAACTAAAAGAAAATGTATTTATTTCCATTTTCCCTTTAGGGTTAGGGTTAGGGCTCAGATTAGGGTTAGGGGTGTGTTGGGGTTAGGGTTGGAGTTATAATTGGGGGGTTTCCACTGTTTGGGCACATCAGGTGCTCTCCAAAGGCAACATGGCATCTGATCTCAATTCCAGCCAGTTCTGCGTTGAAAAAGTCAAATGGTGCTCCTTCCCTTCCAAGCTCTGCCATGCGCCCAAACAGTGTTTTACTCAGGACAAATTACAAAACAACTTTTGGGGTCCAATTTCTCCTGTTACCCTTAGGAAAATAAAAAATTGGGGGCAAAAATATAATTTTTGCGGAAAAAAGTGATTTTTTTATTTTCACGCCCAGGCGTTATAAACTTCTGTGAAGCACTTGGGGGTTCAAAGTGCTCACCACACATCTAGATAAGTTCTGTGGGGGGTTTAGTTTCCAAAATGGGGTCACTTGTGGGGAGTTTCAATAGTTTAGGTACATCAGGGGCTCTCCAAACGCACATGACACCCGCAGACCAATCCATCAAAGTCTGCATTCCAAAACGTCACTACTTCCCTTCCGAGCCCCGACGTGTGCCCATACAGTAGTTTTCTCCCACATATGAGGTATCAGCATACTCAGGACAAATTGGACAACAACTTTTGGGGTCCAATTTCTCCTGTTACCCTTGGGAAAATAAAAAAAAATGGGGACTAAAAGATGATGTTTGTTGAAAAAATACGATATTTTTATTTTCACGCCCGGTCGTTATAAACTTCTGTGAAGCACTGGGGGGTTCAAAGTGCTCACCACACATCTAGATAAGTTCATTAGGGGGTCTAGCTTCCAAAATGGGGTCACTTGTGGGGGGTTTCCACTGTTTAGGTACATCAGGGGCTCTCCAAAAGCAACATGACACCCGCAGACTATGCCATCAAAGTCTGCATTCCAAAACATCACTACTTCCCTTCCGAGCCCAGACGTGTGCCCATACAGTAGTTTTCTCCCACATATGGGGTGTCAGCGTACTCAGGACAAATTGGACAACAACTTTTGGGGTCCAATTTCTCCTGTTACCCTTGGGAAAATAAAAAAAATGGGGACTAAAATATGATGTTTGTGGAAAAAATACGATTTTTTTATTTTCACGCCCGGGCGTTATAAACTTCTGTGAAGCACTAGGGGGTTCAAAGTGCTCACCACACATCTAGATAAGTTCCTTGGGGGGTCTAGTTTCCAAAATGGTGTCATTTGTGGGGGGTTTCTACTGTTTTGGTACATCAGGGGCTTTCCAAACGCGACATGGTGTCCGATCTCAATTCCAGCCAAAAACGTCAAATGGTGCTGCTTCCCTTCCGAGCTCTGCCATGCGCCCAAATAGTGGTTTACCCCCACATGTGGGGTATCAGCGCACTCAGGATAAATTGCACAATAACTTTTAGGGTCCTGTTACCCTTGGAAAATTAAAAATTGGGGGTGAAAAGATCATTTTTGTGGAAAAAATATGATTTTTTAATTGTACCGCTGTACATTATAAACTTCTGTGAAGCCCTTGTGGGTTCAAAGTTCTCACCACATATCTAGATAAGTTCCTTGGGGGGTCTAGTTTCCAAAATGGGGTCACTTGGGGGGGTTCCCACTGTTTAGGTACATCAGGGGCTCTCCAAACTCGACATGGCGTCCGATCTGAATTCCAGCCAATTTTTGCATTGAAAAAGTCAAACGGCGCTCCTTCCCTTCTGAGCTCTGCCATGCGTCGAAACAGTGGTTCCCCCCCACATATCAGGTATTAGCGTATTCAGGACAAATTGCACAATAACTTTTGCAGTCCAATTTCTCCTGTTACCCTTGGTAAAATAAAGAAAATTGAACCTGAACTATTTTTTTTGTGAAAAAAAGTTAAATGTTCATTTTCTTTTTAAATATTCAAAAAATTCCTGTGACGCACCTAAAGGGTTAATAAACTTCTTGAATGTGGTTTTAAGCACCTTAAGGGGTGCAGTTTTTAGCATGGTGTCACTTTTGGGTATTTTCTATCATATAGACCCCTCAAAGTGGCTTCAAATGTGATGTGGTCCCTAAAAATAAAATGGTGTTGCAAAAATGAGAAATCTCTGGTCAATTTTTAACCCTTATAACTTCCTAACAAAAAAAAATTTTGGTTCCAAAATTGTGCTGATGTAAAGTAAACATGTGGGAAATGTTATTTATTAAGTTTTTTGTGTGCCGTATTGCTGTGATTTAAGGGCATAAAAATTCAAAGTTGGAAAATTGCGAAATTTTCAAAATTTTCGCCAAATTTCCGTTTTTTTCACAAATAAACGCAAGTTATTTGAATGCAATTTTACCACTAACATGAAGTACAATATGTCATGAGAAAACAATGTCAGAATCACCGGGATCCATGGAAGCGTTTCAGAGTTATTACCTCATAAAGGGACAGTGGTCAGAATTGTAAAAATTGGCCCGGGAGTTAACGTGCAAACCACCCTTGGTAGTGAAGGGGTTAACTAGGTACATATATCAGGCCATGGGCAATGTAGACTGCTTCTCCATCTCACAACGGGATTCACCCGGCTTATTTTCCAATAGCACAACCTGCTCAAAGCAGTCCACCAGCAACATAGAAAAGAATTCCCTCACACAAAATGCCCACACATAGGACTTGCTGCCACCGTGACCACTGCCAAAACTTTCAGGCACTGTTGATCCTCTTACATCAATAACAGTTGTGACATCACCTGCTCCAAAGGTAAAACATTTCACTGCCTGTTTTTAAGTAATGTTTTACCTGAAAGAAAGAATCAGCTGTGATCCCATTGTGGCGCCAAAGAGGTACTGCACCTCACCCAGAGGTGTGGTACCCCATGCTCAGGTAAAGAGAGAGCACCACCCTGGACTCAAACACCTGCACCCAACACACACTATAGCAGCAGGGCACCCTGGACGTACCCTGAGGGAGGATGGTCTCATCCCTGGCTGGGTAGTAAAGGGTGTTGGGGGAGTGGGTGGAGAAGCTAAAAGAGCAGACTCACTCATCAGGAGAAAGTGAAAGTAAGCAGATGTGCTGTGAGGTAGCTCCCTGTCAGAAGGAGCTGCAGAGAGAAAGCTGAAAGGGAGAGGCAGAAGGAATCTCCCAGAAGAGTTCAGTGAGTGGAAGGAGAGTGGAGAGACGTGTAGGGGAGCAGCTCCCTTTCAGGAGGAGCTGCAGAAAGGAATAGTTTGAAGGAAGCTCCTGGAAGGCAGAAGGGGTGCTTGGGGCGGGGGTAGTGAGAAGTCCACCCATGGGGGCCCGTATCCACCGTGATCATCATCAAGTGGAGGGACCAGGTTGCAAGGGGGTACCGGCCCCTGAGACTAGTGGAGAAATCACCAGACTCAGCTAGAAAGCCTGAGGCAGGGGCACCTCTAGGTGCTCCAGCCACAAGTCATAGTTATCTTCGCTGAAAAGGCAGCCATAAGGAAGCAAGGGGACGCAGAGAGGACATCACCCGACAAGGTCCGTGCTGCTGGCTTGGGACACTGACTGTGAGGTGTTGGGCAGGAGAGACGGCCAGGAGAGGTATATACTGAAGGGAGTCCTGGAAAGGTGTATCCTGATCTACCTGGGAGTTTGCTGGACCCCTCACCCGGAGGACACGGCACCAAGTGGGCATCTGTGCACCAGAACAGTGAGTAAAGCTTTGGAACTGCACCTCACTTGTGTCCTCTGATCATTCCTGCGTCACCTGCCCTGGATCATATCTACCAACCTCACCTTTAACATCATCTTCCAAGCTGCCCTGGGATACAGCTCTTAACCATCTCTGCTGCCCTGTCACCATCCCAGAGGATCTGCATAGCAGTGTCGGTCCCCTGACCGAATACCACAGGTGGCGTCACGAACACTTTATTATAACTATAAACTTTATTTATCCCTTGTAAATATCCTTTTAATTGGACGACCAGGGCCACTGACTGGGTCAATGCTGCCATGATACTACCCCTTTAGATACCAGCCCGGTACCGAGTATCCTCTCTGCCCTGGCGGGCGATCCACCATGATGTAATGTCTATATACTCTTTCACATCCTCCCCTGACCAGGAGCTGTGGTGTGATCAGACCATGTCCATGCATGGTTAGACAAAGACATTACACAGTACACAGCAGGGGCACATTTCTGTGATTATCTCAGTACAAGAACATTTTTTTTAAACACAACCATTTTTGCAAATTATTATCATTTGAAGATCTATTGATTAAAATTATCTTTATTCATGGGAAAACCACATTAAGGCCAAGGTCACACTTGCGAGAAACTCGCACGAGTTTCGCGTCTCAATACTAGACCCCGCAACCAGGACTCAGACCCGAGCGTTCAGCTGCATAGAAATACATGCAGCCCACACTCCGTCCTGAGTGCCGGCGGCAATGCCGGGTATTGAGACGCGAGACTCCTGCGAGTTTCTCGCAAGTGTGATCCCGGCCTAAGTGTTCTGGTAGAGGAGGAGGTGGACTGAGCAGAACAATGACTCCAGCTGTCAGAGGCTACATCATTCTGCTGTGATTGAGGTGAGTGATGTGTCATATATACTATTAAACCCTCAACTTCCTCCCAACGAATATGCTTGCCAGAACCAAAGGAGGCAAAATGTGATCTGTATTTGGTAAAACCATTGCCGGGACAGTTGTAGCCAGCAGTGTCAGTGGTATTGATGCTGTTTAGAGCTAACACATTCTTATCTGTGATATTAGAGCGATTTGGTTTTCTTTCAAGATGTCTGTTGCCCATGCCACATTTGAGTTTAGCATTGCATTTGGGCACTAGGATAACGTTTTCATTCATTTCTAAACTTTTTTGACAAACTTAGCCAGCCCCGGAATAATACGGCATCAACCAGAAATTCTAGGGACTGGCAGGGTTCATGGGACAGATTAAAAGGATAATTCAACAACAGCCTGCCTGCAATATCATTGTGTGTATGTGTATCCAAATTGATTAATTAACCAGAGGTATTTTTGGGTGTGCATTTTCATTGTTTGCTCTTCCCAGAGCCATAACGTTTTTATTTTTAGTCAAAATAGCCATGTGAGGGCTTGTTTTTTTGCGAGACGCGTTGTACTTTTGAACAACATCATTGGTTTTAAGTTTAACATATCATGTTAATCATGTCTGGAGGAGAGAAGGTTTTTCCACCAACATAGAAGAGGATTCTTTACTGTTAGGGCAGTGAGAATCTGGAATTCCCTGCCTGAGGAGGTGGTGATGGGGAACTCAGTCGAGGGTTTCAAGAGAGGCCTGGATGTCTTCCTGGAGCGTAACAATATTGTATCTTACAGTTATTAGGTTCTTTAAATGGACATAGATCTGGGGATTTATTCTGACGGAATATAGGCTGAACTGGATGAACAAATGTATTTTTTTGGCCTTGCTAACTATGTTACTATGTTACTATTTATTGGAAAATGGTAAAAAATTCCAAGTGGGGTGAAATTGCAAAAAAAAGTGCAATCCTACAGTTCTTGATTTTTTTTGTTCAGTAAATTCTAAAACTGATCTGCCATTATGATTCTTCAGGTCATTACGAGTTCATAGACTCCAAACATGTCTAGGTTATTTTTTATTTAAGTGGTCAAAAAAAATTCCAAAGTTTGTAAAAAAACAAACAAAAAAAAAACACCATTTTCCGATACCGGTAGCATCTCCATTGTTCGTGATCTCGGGTTGGGTGAGTGCTTATTTTTTGTGTGCCGAGCTTATGTTTTTAATTAAACTATTTTGGTGCAGATACGATCGTTTGATTGCCCGTTATTTTACTTTAATGCAATGTTGCGGAGACCAAAAAAATGTAATTCTCCTGTTTTTACTTTTTTCTCGTTACGCTGTTTAGCAATTGGGTTAATTCTTTTTTATATTGATAAATTGGGCAATTCTCTACACAGCGATACCAAATATGTGAATGTTTGATTTTTTTATTGCTATATTTTGAATGGGGTGAAAGGGGGGTGATTTGAACTTTTATATTTTAATTTTTTTATATTTTTAAAAAACTTTTTTTTACTTTTGGCATGCTTCAATAGTCTCCATGCGAGACTAGAAGCTGCCATAATCCGATCAGCTCTGCTACATTCAGGCGTAATAATATGCACAACAGATACAGAATCCGGTCAAGAAAAATCATGTAATGCGCCTACTATATGGAAAAATATATTGGTGCATAAATTAAACCGAAAAAATCCACATATATGTATTTACATATAAAGTACAACATGCAATCAGAAAGTGGATCAACTCAATAAGTAACTTATACCATGGTATTTACAGCCAACTACAGTGGGGCAAAAAAGTATTTAGTCAGTCAGCAATAATGCAAGTTCCACCACTTAAAAAGATAAGAGATGTCTGTAATTTACATCATAGGTAGACCTCAACTATGGGAGACAAACTGAGAAAAAAAAATCCAGAAAATCACATTGTCTGTTTTTTTTTCATTTTATTTGCATATTATGGTGGAAAATAAGTATTTGGTCAGAAACAAGCAATCAAGATTTCTGGCTCTCACAGACCTGTAACTTCTTCTTTAAGAGTCTCCTCTTTCCTCCACTCATTACCTGTAGTAATGGCACCTGTTTAAACTTGTTATCAGTATAAAAAAACACCTGTGCACACCCTCAAACAGTCTGACTCCAAACTCCACTATGGTGAAGACCAAAGAGCTGTCAAAGGACACCAGAAACAAAATTGTAGCCCTGCACCAGGCTGGGAAGACTGAATCTGCAATAGTCAACCAGCTTGGAGTGAAGAAATCAACTGTGGGAGCAATAATTAGAAAATGGAAGACATACAAGACCACTGATAATCTCCCTCGATCTGGTGCTCCACACAAAATCCCACCCCGTGGGGTCAGAATGATCACAAGAACGGTGAGCAAAAATCCCAGAACCATGCTGGGGGACCTAGTGAATGAACTGCAGAATGATCACAAGAACGGTGAGCAAAAATCCCAGAACCACGCTGGGGGACCTAGTGAATGAACTGCAGAGAGCTGGGACCAATGTAACAAGGCCTACCATAAGTAACACACTACGCCACCATGGACTCAGATCCTGCAGTGCCAGACGTGTCCCACTGCTTATGCCTGTACATGTCCGGGCCCTTCTGAAGTTTGCTAGAGAGCATTTGGATGATCCAGAGGAGTTTTGGGAGAATGTCCTATGGTCTGATGAAACCAAACTGGAACTGTTTGGTAGAAACACAACTTGTCGTGTTTGGAGGAAAAAGAATACTGAGTTGCATCCATCAAACACCATACCTACTGTAAAGCATGGTGGTGGAAACATCATGCTTTGGGGCTGTTTCTCTGCAAAGGGGCCAGGACGACTGATCCGGGTACATGAAAGAATGAATGGGGCCATGTATCGTGAGATTTTGAGTGCAAACCTCCTTCCATCAGCAAGGGCATTGAAGATGAAACGTGGCTGGGTCTTTCAACATGACAATGATCCAAAGCACACCGCCAGGGCAACGAAGGAGTGGCTTCGTAAGAAGCATTTCAAGGTCCTGGAGTGGCCTAGCCAGTCTCCAGATCTCAACCCTATAGAAAACCTTTGGAGGGAGTTGAAAGTCCGTGTTGCCAAGCGAAAAGCCAAAAACATCACTGCTCTAGAGGAGATCTGCATGGAGGAATGGGCCAACATACCAACAACAGTGTGTGGCAACCTTGTGAAGACTTACAGAAAACGTTTGACCTCTGTCATTGCCAACAAAGGATATATCACAAAGTATTGAGATTAAATTTTGTTTCTGACCAAATACTTATTTTCCACCATAATATGCAAATAAAATGAAAAAAAAACAGACAATGTGATTTTCTGGATTTTTTTTTCTCAGTTTGTCTCCCATAGTTGAGGTCTACCTATGATGTAAATTACAGACGCCTCTCATCTTTTTAAGTGGTGGAACTTGCACTATTGCTGACTGACTAAATACTTTTTTGCCCCACTGTATATAATTAAAAATCCAAAGTGACTTGTGCACACATCGCTCAGTGACTATGCAGATGTCACTTTCTAAGTATTCATCTTGAATTGTGGTCATAGTGTTTACATATGCCTTCATTGCACTACGCAAAAAACTGTACAAGTCACTTTGTATTTTTTATTATACAGTATGTATGTGTAAATATATATATATATATATATATATATATATATATATACACAGTATATACTGCTCAAAAAAATAAAGGGAATACTAAAATACCACATCCTAGATATCTCTGAAATATTCCAGTTGCAAATTTTTATTCATTGCATAGTGGAATGTGTTCAGAACAATAAAACATAACAATTATCAATGTAAATCAAAATGAAAAACCCATGGAGGTCTGAATTTGGAATGATACTCAAAATCAAAGTGGAAAATCAAATTATAGGCTGATCCAACTTCAGTGGAAATGCCTCATGACAAGGAAAAGATACTCCGTAGTGTGTGTGGCCTCCACGTGCCTGTATGACCTCCCTACAATATCTGGGCATGCTCCTGATGAGGTGGGGGATGGTCTCCTGAGGGATCTCCTCCCAGAACTGGACTAAAGCATCCGCCAACTCCTAGACAGTCTGTGGTGCAACGTGACATTGGTGGATGGAGCGAGAAATGATGTCCCAGATGTACTCAATTGGATTCAGGTCTGGGGAACGGGCGGGCCGGTCTATAGCTTCAATGCCTTCATCTTGCTGGAACTGCTGACACACTCCAGCCACATGAGGTTTGACATTGTCCTGCATTAGGAGTACCCCAGGGCCAACCGCACCAGCATATGGTCTCACAAGTGGTCTGAGGATCTCATCTCGGTACCTAATGGCAGTCAGGCTACCTCTGGCGAGCACATGGAGGGCTGTGCACCCTCCAAAGAAATGCCACCCCACATCATTACTGACTCACTGCCAAACCGGTCATGCTGAAGGATGTTGCAGGCAGCAGATCGCTCTCCACGGCGTCTCCAGACTCTGTCACGTCTGTCACATGTGCTCATTGTGAACCTGCTTTCATCTGTGAAGAGCACAGGGCGCCAGTGTCAAATTTGCCAATCCTGTTGTTCTGTGGCAAATGCCAAGCGTCGTGCATTGTGTTGGGCTGTGAGCACAACCCTCACCTGTGGACGTCAGGCACTCAGACCATCCTCATGGAGTCGGTTTCTAAGGGTTTGTGCAGACACATGCACATTTGTGGCCTGCTGGAGGTTCATTTTGCAGGGCTCTGGCAGTGCTCCTTCTGTTCCTCCTTGCACAAAAGAGGAAGTAGCGGTCCTGCTGCTGGGTTGTTGCCCTCCTACGGCCCCCTCCACATCCCCTGGTGTACTGAACTGTTTCCTGGTAGCGCCTCCAGCCTCTGGACACTACGCTGACAGACACAGCAAACCTTCTTGCCACAGCTCGCAATGATTTGCCATCCTTGATGAGCTGCACTACCTGAGCCACTTGTGTGGGTTGTAGAGTCCGTCTCATGCTACCACAAGTGTGAAAGCACAAACAACATTCAAAAGTGACCTAAACATCAGCCAGAAAGCATTGGTACTGAGATGTGGTCTGTGGTCCCCACCTGCAGAACCACTCCTTTATTGAGGGTGTCTTGATAATTGCCAATAATTTCTATCTGTTGTCTATTCCATTTGAACAACAGCGTGTGAAGTTGATTGTCAATCAGTGCTGCTTCCTAAGTGGACAGTTTGATTTCACAGAAGCTTACTTGGAGTTATATTCTGCTATTTCAGTGTTCCCTTTATTTTTTTGAGCAGTGTATATCGTATAAGGGGCAATATGGGTTTGTCATGCCTGCAGCATGAGATTGCCTCTGATAAACAGAACCCTCACAGGACGACAATGTTGCCGACCCTTTCACTGCCATCATCAGTATGCCAAATGAGTACAAGTGAGTATATACTTACATTCGTGCTGTAGGCAGGCAAAAAGACTGAGGAAAAGCAGAGGTTAGAAAGTCACTTACATGCATTTTTTTCAGGAATGAAAACAAATCCCCTAATAAAATATTTTGTAAACTTTCATAATTTTCCATGGACAAAGTTATATAAAAAAAGAAAGTTTATTTAATCTTGTGATAAATATGTATGTTTAAATGTTACTTACATTTTCCTTTCAGATACAACAGTTAAAGGAAATGTTCAAAAAGAAGAAAGAAGAACCTGAACCCGAGACTCCAAGTCCAGACAATCAGCCAAATGGTGAGCTCCAAAACTCAGGCGGCCATATAATTTATTATATCTATGAGTCAGAAGAAGAAGAAGATGAGGAAGACAAGAAAGAAGAACCCCCTCCAGAGCCTCCTCGGCCGGTCAATGACAAGCCTCACAAATTCAAGGATCACTACCTGAAGAAACCTAAGTTCTGTGATGTGTGCGCTAGAATGATTGTTTGTAAGTCATCCTTAAGACTATTTCAGTTTCACAAATGTTATATTAACTGCCAATTATATTTAGTAGAGACAGTAAAATAACAAACACTTCAAAGGGGTTGTATGGTCTTGAAAACAAATTTTCATGCACTCAGTTTAAAAAATCTAGATTAATAATGGGGGCCCTTTACTCAAAGCTCTCTTATATTTTTTAGAGGCTAGATAAACAAAGAAGGAAACATGTTTCCAGAGCTGGAGGACCCAGAATATCGCTGCACACACATCTTGTTTAAAATGAGACCCGTGTAATGCTTTATTTCTCCATTGGTGGCACTGCAGGGAAACTGAAGACTTACTATGACTACATCAAAAGGCACAAGATTACCTGAAGACAACCTAGCATCAAAGAGTACAACCCCTTTAAAGTGCACCCTGCATATGGTTAGGCAAGATTTTATGCATCCCATTTGTCTTGTAGAAATAGTCCTTTGTTTTTTTTTTGGTTTTTTTCTGGTAGAAGCTCAAATCCACAACTAAAGGGAATCTGTCAACACGATTTCATCCCCAAACTATTTATGTGCATGTACATGGGCATATCCAGGATCAAAACTGGGGGGGGGGGGCAAGCTATGGTCGTTCAGGTTGTATAATGCTCCACACAGTATAATGAGTCCCATACCTGTTTATACATCTGACCAGCCAGCCCCCGGCCTCTGTATATACATTTGCCCAGCCACAGCCTGCCCCCAGCCCCTGTATATACATCAGCGTAGCCAGCCCCTGTCCCTGTATATACATACATCAGCCCAGCCACAGCCAACCCCTGTATATACATCAGCCCAGTCACAGCCTGCCCCCAGCCCCTGTATATACATCAGCTCAGCCACAGTCAGCCCCCAGCCCCTGTATATACATCAGCCCAGCCACAGCCAGCCCCTGTATATATATTGGCCACAGCCATCCCCCTGCCCCTGTATGTACATCAGCCCAGCCAGCCCCCTGCCCCTGTATGTACATCAGCCCAGCCAGCCCCCAGCCCCTGTATATACATCAGCCCAGCCACAGCCAGCCCCTGAATATAAATCAGCCCAGCAAGTCCCCTGCCCCTATAAATACATCAGCCACAGCCAGCCTCCAGCCCCTGTATATACATACATCAGCCCAGCCACAGCCAGCCCCCAGCCACTGTGTATACATCAACCCACTCAGCCCCTGTATACATCAGCCCAGCCAGCCCCAGCCCCTGTATACATCAGCCCAGCCACAGCCAGCCTCAGCCCCTGTATATACTTCAGCCCAGCCAGCCTCTGTATACATCAACCCAGCAAGCCCCCTGCCCCTGTATACATCAGCCCAGCCAGCCCCCTGCCCCTGTATACATCAGCCCAGCCAGCCCCCTGCCCCTGTATACATCAGCCCAGCCAGCTCCCTGCCTCTGTATACATCAGCCCTGCCAGCCCCTAGCCCTTGTATACATCAGCCCAGCCACAGCCAGCCCCAGCCCCTGTATATACATCAGCCCAGCCAGCCCCCAGCTCCTGTATACATCAGTCCAGCCAGCCCTCAGCCCCTGTATACAGTGGGGAAAAAAAGTATTTAGTCAGTCAGCAATAGTGCAAGTTCCACCACTTAAAAAGATGAGAGGCGTCTGTAATTTACATCATAGGTAGACCTCAACTATGGGAGACAAACTGAGAAAAAAAAATCCAGAAAATCACATTGTCTGTTTTTTTTTTCATTTTATTTGCATATTATGGTGGAAAATAAGTATTTGGTCAGAATCAAGCAATCAAGATTTCTGGCTCTCACAGACCTGTAACTTCTTCTTTAAGAGTCTCCTCTTTCCTCCACTCATTACCTGTAGTAATGGCACCTGTTTAAACTTGTTATCTGTGAGAGCCAGAAATCTTGATTGCTTGTTTCTGACCAAATACTTATTTTCCACCATAATATGCAAATAAAATGAAAAAAACAACAGACAATGTGATTTTCTGGATTTTTTTTTCTCAGTTTGTCTCCCATAGTTGAGGTCTACCTATGATGTAAATTACAGACGCCTCTCATCTTTTTAAGTGGTGGAACTTGCACTATTGCTGACTGACTAAATACTTTTTTCCCCACTGTACATCAGCCACAGCCAGCCCCCTGCCCCTGTATACATCAGCCCAGCCAGTCTCCAGCCCCTGTATACATCAGCCCATCCACAGCCAGCCCCTGTATACATCAGCCCAGCCCCAGGCCCCAGCTCAGCATCTAAATAGAAACTCGGCACACACAATCTGTGATTCCAGTGAAAGGTAATTTTAATGTACAGTGCATACAGTAGACGTTTCTGTCTCCTTGAACTTCATCAAAGTATTAGGTAATGTACTAATATTTCTTAAACAATGTTGTAATATAGGCAAGGCCAAAAAATAGAGTCCCCCGGGTAGGAAAATGCAGCACTATAGTGCAGTATATCAGTCCAGTAGTTGTGCAGCGTATGGGGCATAGACACAGTTTCCACTGCTAGTTGGCTCGTGACTAGCGGTGGAAACCATGTCTATGCCCCATACGCTGCACAACTACTGGGCTGATATACTGCACTAGAGTGCTGCATTTTCCTACCCGGGAGACTCTCCATTTTTTGGCCTTGCCTATATCACAGCATTGTTTAAGAAATATCAGTACATTACCTAGTACTTTGATGAAGGTCAATGAGACCGAAACGTCTACTGTATGTGTGGTGGCCCTGATGGTCCAGTTGCCACAGAGATGCTGCACCTCAACCAGAGGTGTGGTATCCCACAACCAGGTAAGGTGGAGACACCTGACCATCATTCCATCCCACATCCCACACACACACACACGTAGAATAGCAGAGCCCCTTTATGGCCCCTATTCTGCCTCATGGCCAAACTGTTAGTGTTGGGCGCTCAGACTGCCATCCCTTGGTGTCTGTTTACCGTTACTCACGTTTAGTGATGTCCGCAGATAGCTTAAACTCGACTGAAAGAGCACGTTGAAGAGTCCAATAGAAGGTTTATTCTCAGCTGAATCCTTGCATAATGCACAGTTACAGTAGGTAAATAGAGACTTTCCTTGTACAGAGCTGTATAAACGTGTGTCTCCAAGATGGAGAAAGACTCAAAGATGGAGCAGAAGGGAGGGGTTACAGAAATGAGAGTCACATGCAAGGGGGGAGGAGACAACCTCTAAAAGGGACAGATCTACTGTATATATAGCAATGAAAACAGCAATATGATTAAATGCAGTACTGTCTGTATGATTCAAAATCATGGGACATGACAGCCCCTGCTTTGAAACACGAAGGGTGTTGGGAGGTGGGCGGAGGATAGATTCAGAGAGGGAGAATTGTTGGAAGTAAGGTTAGGATTTCCTCAAAGGGAGGGAAGGAGACAGACGTGTCTTGTGCATCTCCAGTCAGCAGGAGTTGCCAGACTGAATAGCTTGACAGAAAGCTCCCTAAAAGGAAAGTTGGTTCTTCTGAGACACAGTTAGAGCGTACTCCCCGTGGGGCTCACTCCACGCTGACTGACGTCAGGTGGAGGAAGAACCCTGGTCGCCAAGGGTCACGGCCCCTAGCCTAGTGAGCCTACTTCAGGGCGCTACTAGCAAGCCGATAGCTGTGGTTACTTTTATGGACCACAGCCCCTACCATAGTTATTCCGACTGGAAAGGCAGCTACATAGGATCACAGAAACAGAAGGGTATGAGTTGTCTGACAGGATTCGCAGCTGCTGGCCTGGGATGATAATTGTGAAGTGCTGGAAAGGAAGGAAAGTGGAAAGCAGCATAGTGTGTGGAGTCGGCGCTCTCTCTCCACTCACAAATAACGTCCTGACGTTTAACATCAGGCGTTCTTATTAACCATTCAAAAAGTGTATAAGCCAGCTCACCGACCTACACAGGAGCACGGATCACCATCCCACAATGTAAAACCTGTCCATTTATAATGACCACAGACAAGATAAAGATCCCCAACTCACATCAGGACTACAGATCCCAGGTACTTTCAGCTGCATCACATCTAATGTGGTGTACCTAATCATTTGTACTAAATGTTCAACTGGGGGTCTGTATGTGGGGGAGACAGGACAAAAACTGAGAACAAGGAAGAATTCTCATTGTCACACAATAAGACAAAAAAGAATGGCTCTACATGTGGCAAAACATTTTTGTATCCCTGGTCATAGCATGATGGACATTAAATTACTTGTATTAAAAGAAAAATGGAGAGTCCTCAGTGGTTGATACCTTTTAATGGCTAACTGAAAAGATGGTAACAAATTGCAAGCTTTCGAGACTACTCAGGTCTCTTCATCAGGCATTGACTAATACAAAATCAGAAGAATCACATTTATGCACAGCACAGAAAAAATACAATAGATAAGACAAGTGACATGAAGCAGAACTATCATTATGGGGAGTGATAGACAGTCATGGCCATAAATATTGGACAAGTTCATAGATAAGGAGTGATAGTTTTATTGTCCTCTGATTGGGGTCTCCTAATGTGTTCTGATTCCCCCACAAGGTCTTAGGAGCAAATTCCTGAATTGATGTAAAAAGACATAAATCCATGTGACACATTCATTCCTGCACTGTGTCAAAGGTCGTCATGAGTCTGTACTCCCAGACTTTTCTGTCTCTCTGAGATGTGAAGTTATCTTTCAGTACCAGTAATTTCATGTCCATTGGGCTGTGATTAGGCATACAAAAATGTTTTGCCACAGGTAGATCCATTCTTTTTTCTCTTATTGTGTGGCGATGAGAATTCATCCTTGTTCTCAGTTTTTGCCTGGTCTCCCCCACATACAGACCCCCAGTTGGACATTTAGTACAAATAATTACTTACACCACATTAGATGTGATGCAGCTGAAAGTACCTGGGATCTTGTAGTCCTGATGTGAGTTGGGGATCTTTATCTAGTCTGTGGTCATTATAAATGGACAGGTTTTACATTTTTTCTGGTTACAAGGAATGGTTCCTGCAGCTCTTGGAGAGGACAGGGAGCTTCTGACAATGATGCTTCTTAAATTTGAGGGCCTTGATGACTTTTTATCAGGCCCCCGGGCAGATTCTCGTGGACCACAGTGCTTGGGCAGGGAGTTGTATTTTGATTGCCACCAACTCATTAATTTTGTCTTGCTCTGTGAGCACACAGACACATTGTTCACTACTGAACACTGAAGAGCATACAATGAAAGATTATGTCCTGACACCAGTGCCAGAGTCAGGATGTACTTTGTGGGCGGGGTTTGCACGGCCCCCGAAGGATGACATAAATATCCAAATTGCCCTTGGCAGAAAAAAGATTACCCACCCCTGTTGTAGAGTATACAACTAAGGTCAGAATACAAAGTACCCCCAAAAAACACTTAACCCCTTCACTACCAAGGGTGGTTTGCACGTTAACTACCGGGCCAATTTTTACAATTCTGACCACTGTACCTTTATGAGGTCATAACTCTGGAACGCTTCTATGGATCCCGGTGATTCTGACATTGTTTTCTCGTGACATATTGTACTTCATGTTAGTGGTAAAATTGCATTCAAATAACTTGCGTTTATTTGTGAAAAAAATGGAAATTTGGCGAAAATTTTGAAAATTTCGCAATTTTCCAATTTTGAATTTTTATGCCCTTAAATCACAGCGATACGGCACACAAAAAACTTAATACATAACATTTCCCACATGTTTACTTTACATCAGCACAGTTTTGGAACCAAAATTTTTTTTTGTTAGGAAGTTATAAGGGTTAAAAATTGACCAGCGATTTCTCATTTTTGCAACACCATTTTATTTTTAGGGACCACTTCACATTTGAAGCCACTTTGAGGGGTCTATATGATAGAAAATACCCAAAAGTGACACCATTCTAAAAACTGCACCCCTTAAGGTGCTTAAAACCACATTCAAGAAGTTTATTAACCCTTTAGGTGCGTCACAGGAATTTTTTGAATATTAAAAAAAAAATGAACATTTAACTTTTTTTCACAAAAAAAATAGTTCAGGTTCAATTTTCTTTATTTTACCAAGGGTAACAGGAGAAATTGGACTGCAAGACTTATTGTGCAATTTGTCCTGAGTACGCTGATACCTGATATGTGGGGGGGAACCACTGTTTCGGCGCATGGCAGAGCTCAGAATGGAAGGAGCGCCGTTTGACTTTTTCAATGCAAAATTGGCTGGAATTCAGATCGGACGCCATGTCACGTTTGGCGAGCCCCTGATGTACCTAAACAGTGGAAACCCCCCCAAGTGACCCCATTTTGGAAACTAGACCCCCCAAGGAACTTATCTAGATATGTGGTGAGAACTTTGAACCCACAAGGGCTTCACAGAAGTTTATAACGTACAGCGGTACAATTAAAAAATCATATTTTTTCCACAAAAATGATCTTTTCACCCCCAATTTTTATTTTCCCAAGTTTAGCAGGACCCTAAAAGTTATTGTGCAATTTGTCCTGAGTACGCTGATACCCCATATGTGGGTGTAAATGACTATTTGGGCGCATAGCAGAGCTCGGAAGGGAAGCAGCGCCATTTGACGTTTTTGGCTAGAATTGAGATCGGACACCATGTCGCGATTGGAAAACCCCTGATGTACCAAAACAGTGGAAACCCCCCACAAATGACACCATTTTGGAATCTAGACCCCCCAAGGAACTTATCTAGATGTGTGGTGAGAACTTTGAACCCCCAAGGGCTTCACAGAAGTTTATAACGTACAGCAGTACAATTAAAAAATCATATTTTTTCCACAAAAATGATCTTTTCACCCTCAATTCTTATTTTTCCAAAAGTAACAGGACCCTAAAAGATATTGTGCAATTTATCCTGAGTACGCTGATACCCCACATGTGGGGGTAAACCACTATTTGGGCGTATGGCAGAGCTCGGAAGGGAAGCAGCGCCATTTGACGTTTTTGGCTGGAATTGAGATCGGACACCATGTCACGTTAGGAAAGCCCCTGATGTACCAAAACAGTAGAAACCCCCCACATATGACACCATTTTGGAAACTAGACCCCCCAAGGAACTTATCTAGATGTGTGGTGAGCACTTTGAACCCCCCAGTGCTTCACTGAAGTTTATAACGTCCGGGCGTGAAAATAAAAAAATCGTATTTTTTCCACAAACATGATCTTTTAGTCCCCATTTTTTTATTTTCCCAAGGGTAACAGGAGAAATTGGACCCCAAAAGTTGTTGTCCAATTTGTCCTGAGTACGCTGTTACCTCATATGTGGGAGAAAACTACTGTATGGGCACACGTCGGGGCTCGGAAGGGAAGTAGTGACGTTTTGGAATGCAGACTTTGATGGAATGGTCTGCGGGTGTCATGTTGCGTTTGGAGAGCCCCTGATGTACCTAAATAGTGGAAACCCCCCACAAGTGACCCCATTTTGGAAACTAGACCCCCTAATGAACTTATCTAGATGTGTGGTGAGCACTTTGAACCCCCCAGTGCTTCACAGAAGTTTATAACGACCGGGCGTGAAAATAAAAATATCGTATTTTTTCAACAAACATCATCTTTTAGTCCCCATTTTTTTTATTTTCCCAAGGGTAACAGGAGAAATTGGACCCCAAAAGTTGTTGTCCAATTTGTCCTGAGTACGCTGATACCTCATATGTGGGAGAAAACTACTGTATGGGCACACGTCGGGGCTCGGAAGGGAAGTAGTGACGTTTTGGAATGCAGACTTTGATGGATTGGTATGCGGGTGTCATGTGCGTTTGGAGAGCCCCTAATGTACCTAAACTATTGAAACTCCCCACAAGTGACCCCATTTTGGAAACTAGACCCCCCACCGAGCTTATCTAGATGTGTGGAGAGCACTTTGAACCCCCAAGTGCTTCACAGAAGTTTATAACGCCTGGGCGTGAAAATAAAAAAAACATTTTTTTCCGCAAAATTATATTTTTGCCCCCAATTTTTTATTTTCCTAAGGGTAACAGGAGAAATTGGACCCCAAAAGTTGTTTTGTAATTTGTCCTGAGTAGGCTGATACCCTACATGTGGGGGTAAAACACTGTTTGGGCACATGGCAGAGCTTGGAAGGGAAGGAGCACCATTTGACTTTTTCAACGCAGAATTGGCTGGAATTGAGATCAGACGCCATGTTGCCTTAGGAGAGCACCTGATGTGCCCAAACAGTGGAAACCCCCAATTATAACTCCAACCCGAACCTCAACACACCCCTAACCCTAATCTGAGCCCTAGCCCTAACTCTAGCCCTAACCCTAACCCTAGCCCTAACCCTAACCCTAACCCTAACCCTAGCCCTAGCCCTAACCCTAGCCCTAACCCTAGCCCTAACCCTAGCGGGAAAATGGAAATAAATACATTTTCTTTTAGTTTTATTATTTTTCCCTAACTAAGGGGGTGATAACGGGGGGTTTGATTTACGATTTATGGCGGTTTTTATGTTTGGCGGCTGTCGCACGCTAAAAGACGCTTTTTATTGTAAAAATAGTTTTTGCATCACCACATATTGTGAGCTATAATTTTTCCGTATTTTGACCCACCGAGTCATGTGAGGTCTTATTTTTTGCGGGACGAGTTGACGTTTTTATTGGTACCATTTTCGGGCACGTGACATTTTTTGATCGCTTTTTATTCCGATTTTTGGGACGCAGAATGAACAAAAACCAGCGTTTCATGAATTTCTTTTGGGGGGGTGCGTTTACACCGTTCCGCGTGCGGTAAAATTGATAAAGCAGTTTTATTCTTCGGGTCAGTACGGTTACAGCGATACCTCATTTAGGTCGTTTTTTTATGTTTTGTCGGTTTTTTGCAATGAAAACTATTTTATATAAAAAATAATTATTTTTGTATCACTTTATTCTGCGAGCTATAACTTTTTTATTTTTTTGCGGATGATGCTGTATGGTGGATCGTTTTTTGCGGGACAAGATGACGTTTTCAGCGGTACCATGCATATTTATATGCGTCTTTTTGATCGCACGTTATTGCACTTTTTGTTCGGTGGTATGATAATAAATCATTATTTTTTGCTTCGTTTTTTATTTTTATTTTTTAAGGGGTTCACTAAAGGGGTTAACTAATGGGACAGTTTTATAGGGCAGGTCATTACGGACGCGGCGATACCAAATATGTGTACTTTTATTGTTTTTGTTTTTTTTTATTTTGAAAAAATGGATTTATTGGGGAATATTTTTTTTTTTTTTACTGATTTATTTAGCGATTTTTTTTAAATTATTTTTAACACTTTTTTTTTTTTTTTTTTACTTTATTACCTTGTCCCAGGTGGGACATCGCTGTCCTGTGACAGATCGCTGATCTGTCACATCACAGATCACTGTGACAGATCAGCGATCTGTCACAGGCACTGCTGCAGACTTCCTCATGCCTGCGCTTTGCAGGCACTGAGGAAGCCAGCTTCCTCAGGCCCCCGAAGGCCCCCGTAGCCATCTTGGATCCGGGGGCCTGTAGGGAAAGAGCCCCCCGCAGCAGCGCTGCACATTGCGCTGCCGTGGGGGGCTCAGGGAAGCACGGAGGGAGCCCCCTCCCTGCCGATGCTTCCCTTTAACCCCCGGTACACCGCGATCGCGTTTGATCGCGGTGTGCAAGGGGTTAACGTGTCGGGGGCGGTCCGTGACCGCCCCTGACACATTGTGCCGGGTGTCAGCTATGATAATTAGCTGACACTCGGCCGCGATCAGCGGCGCTCACCACGTGGGCGCCGCTGATCGCGATGACGTAATATTCCGTCTATGGTAATTAGGTCCATGGTCACATGGACGGAATATTACGTCAATTGTAGGTAAGGGGTTAAAAGAGTATAAAATATAGCAATTTTTATTAAAGATTAAATGTAAAAAAGTCATCAGCCAGAGAGTAAATGGGACATGTAAGAGGATTCAAAAGGGGATAAAATTAAGTAGATAAAGGTGAGAGAGGGTTTTCACAAAAAGTGAGGGGTTAGAAGGTAGCCAATACCAGACACAGCAGAGACTATTAACTCCTTTCTGCCTTTATCCGTACTAGTCTGTCCATGTGACCTGGGACTTTATTTCCATGAACGGAATAGTACGTCATATGTGATCAGCCACGCTCACAGGGGGAGCACAGATCGCTCCCGGCACTTTAATCCCTGGCACACCGAAATTAAACATGATTGCAGCATTCTGGGAGCAGGCAGAGGGGCTGTCAGTTCAGACAGCACCTGTGCCTTTGGATCGAAGATCCCGCGTCATGCCGCAGGATCCCGATCGCTGCCATGGAGACCCGATGTCATCACAATGACAATCCAGGTCTCCACTGCTGAGAGACTTCATGTCATGCGCAGTGATGACCAGGAAGTCTCTCAGGTCAGTGTGCAACTTCATGCAGCGCTGACAGCTTCTATAGCATGCAGATCTGCATGCTATAGAAGCAATCAGCCTGCACAAAATGAGTGTCCCATGGTGGCACACAGTGTAAAAGTAAGAATTAAATTAAAAAAAGTAATTGTAAAAATAATAATAAAAAATCAATCAATATTTATTCAATCAATAAATCCGCTATAAAGAGTGAACCAGCCCCCCCTTATCACCCCCTTAGTTAGGGAAAAATAATAAAATAAAAGTATTTATTTTCATTTTCCCATTAGGGTTAGGATTGGGGCTAAAGTTAGGGTTTGGGTTGGGGCTAAAGGTAAGGTTATGGTTGGGATTAGGGTTAGGTTTGTGGTTACGGTTATGGTTAGGGTTGGGATTAGGGTTAGGAGTGTGTTGGAGTTACCGTTGGAGTTAGAATTGGGGGGTTTCCACTGTTTAGGCACATCAGGGTCTCCCCAAATGTGATATGGCATCTGATCTCTATTCCAGCCAATTTTGCACTGCAAAGTCAAATGGCGCTCCTTCCCTTCCAAGTTCTGCCATGCGGCTAAACAGTGGATTACCCCCACATATGGGGTATCAGCATACTCAGGACAAATTGCACAACTTTTAGGGTCCAATTTCTCCTGTTACCCTTGGATAAATAAAAAATTGGGGCGAAAAGATCATTTTTGTGAAAAAAAAATAATTTTTTTTATTTTTACAGCTCTACTCATAAACTTCTGTGAAGCACTTGGGGGTTAAAAGTGCTCACCACACATCTAAATAAGAAATAAACATGAGCCCAATACTTTCAACAAAGCACAATGTGGCAATCCATGGAAATAAGCCGCCATAATAATATTATGTTCCGCTCCATAAACATACAAATTTAGGAGAAAAAAGGGAGCAAACGAATCCAAGTAGTATAAAAACATCAAAATCCTTTATTAAATGCGAGCACAGACAATATATATATAAATAACCAGCAAAGTTGCAGATGACAAATAGACACCAATATTAAGAAGGCAGGTGGGGGAAAAAAAACAAAGCAAAAAGACTGCACCTGTATATAACATTAGCCAGGATAGTTTGTAAAATATGCTGACACAAGGGCTGTTACAAATGCCAAATAATCGCCATATAGGCTGGACAAAATATCCTCAGGGCAACCAGTCGATGTGTAATCAGGCAATAGGGCTAATGACGGCAAGCAGAATCCATAACATTCATCATAAGTTACATCATATATCAGCGACAGTCATATGGAAAAAGCTTACCAGGTGGTGCACAGTTACCCCCAGCCGAGGAACAAACCTCCGACGTACGTTTCGCGCTCAGGAGGCGCTTTCTCAAGGAGAAAGTTCCATAAGGGGGTCTACTTTCCAAACTGGTGTCACCTGTGGGGGTTTTCCACAGTTTAGGCACATCATGGGCTTTCCAAACACAACATGCCGTCCGATCTCAATTACAGCCAGTTTTGCATTGAAAAGTTAAACAGTGATCCTTCCCTTCCAAGCTCTGCCATGCGCCCAAACAATGGTTTACCTGCATATATGGGATATCAGCGTACCCAGGACAAATTGTGCAGCAACTTTTGGGGTCCAATTTCTCCTGTTACCCTTGGTAAAATAAAACAAATTGGATCTGAAGTAAATTTTTTGTGAAAAAAGTTAAATGTTCATTTTTTTAACATTCCAAAAATTCCTGTGAAGCACTTGAAGGGTTAATAAACTTCTTGAATGGTTTTGAGCACATTGAGGGGTGCAGTTTTTAGAATGGTGTCACATTTGGGTATTTTCTATCATATAGACCCCTCAAAGTGACTTCAAATGTGACTATTTTGTGTGACATATTTCTCTGTTTTTAAGGGCATGAATATTCAAATTTGGGAGATTGGAAAAAAATTTCTAAATTTTCGCCAAATTTAAGTTTTTTTTCACAAAAAACGCAAGTCATATCAAAGAAATTTTACCACTATCATGAAGTACAATATGTCACAAGAAAACAATGTCTTAATCACCGGGATCCATGGAAGCGTTCCAGAGTTATTACCTCATAAAGGGACAGTGGTCAGAATTGTAAAAATTGGCCTGGTCAATATGATGCAAACCACCCTTGGGGTAAAGGGTTAAAGAATTTCCATGATTCACGCAATAATTTGCATGTAAGGCATGATGCCGTAAATCATAGCACAGACTATTAAGACAGTATAGTGACAAAAATAATCAGTCCGTCTATATGTATATCATGCAGTATAATATTGGAAGACAAGAAAAATGGGCTTTATCAGTCCATATCTAATATAAATGTAGTATAGAGATTACCCATATTGAGGTGAAGGGAAACCACATACAGCCACAAGTGACCCAATGCGCATTTCGCTGTTACGCTTTCTCAAGGGGAGAAAGCGTAATACACTTCCCTTCTCACAGTCCCCTTGAGAAAGCATAACAGCAAAAAGCACATTGGGGCACTGGTAGCTGTATGTGGGGTCCCTTCACCTCAATATGGGTAAGCTATATACAACCTTATATATTAGATTTGGATTGATTAAGCCTTTTTTTCTTGTCTGATGTAAATAGTATAAAGGAATGAAGATTACAGCATGAAATATACTTATATGTTTCAAATCACCAAACAGTTTTAAATATTAGACAAAGATAACACAAGTAAACACAAAATGCAGTTTTTAAATGAAGCTCTTTATTATTAAGGGAAAAAATAAATCCAAAGCTACAGGGCCCTGTGTGAAAAAGTGCTTGCCTCCCCATTAAAACATAAATTAACTGTGGCTTATCACATCTTTAGGAAGCTGAGTTCTAATTTCCAAGCCTCACCCAGGCCTGATTACTGTCACAAGCAGTTCTCAATCAAGAAATCACTTAAATAGGACCTGTCTAACAAAGAGAAATAGACCAAAAGGTCCTCAAAAGATGCACATCATACTGTGATTCAAAAAGAAATTCTGGAACAAATGAGAAACAAAGTAATTGCGATATATCAGTCTAGAGAAGGTTATAAAGCTGTTTCCAAAGCTTTGGGGCTTCAGTGAACCACTGTGAGAGCCATTATTCACAAATGGTGAAAACATGTGTGGGGAGGAGGTTCCCCGCAGAGTGTCCGGGCCGGAACCAAGGGGTCGTCATCTAGGTTCCTAAGGGAACTGTACCCGGGGAGCGAAAGAGGGAGGTGGATGGCTGAGAGTGACAGAACAGCAAGGGGAGGGACGAGTATAAAAGGGACAGGAAAAGCGCAGGGGAGTCAGTTGGCTGCACGGCAGAGACAGAGCAGGAGACTGTGTGAGTTTAAGAAAGCTGGAGCAACGGATGGCCTGTTGTTAGGAGATGCCGGGATTACCGACCAGAGACTACCGTTTCACTCTAGTCCGGAGTTGCGGCCTACCCATGGACATCCGCGGCCTTTGCCGCTGTACTCCAGCCTGTCACGCACTGTCCGCTGCCTCTCGCAGTGACTATCGCTTGACTTCAGCCTGCAGTTGTGGCCTACCGCAGCCACCCGTGGACGCTGCCACCCATGTGCATCCCGCGGCAGTCGTCATTCCCCCCACTGCAGTTGGCAGTTGGGGCCTGCTCCTTGCTAGCAGAGAGACTCAGTGCATAGCCCAGGTCGTGCACGTGGCCTGTAAACTGCCACCCCTGGAAACTGTGACACAACACCGCTTGGGGGGACTGGAGTCTCCTTAATACCCTTGACTAAGCGTGACCCCGCTGTCTTCATAGGGGGTCGCCACCTCAAAGGACCCCTGCAGGGCTTTTTGTTCCCCTACTCCCCTGGGTGCCGGAGCACCCAAAGATGACGCCAGATCCTCAACAACTGGGCTCAGCAACTACGACACCAAAGCATCTTTTTCAGAGACGTCGAGGGACGACAGAACGGATAAGTGGCAATATAGACACTAAGGACCTGTAGTCGGCCATACCGTGGCCTTATAGTAACCGGCCTCTGCCGGGGTAGTCGTATTCCCTTTAATAGTGTTTGGTTGTTCTGAGTCCCTGCGTTGACATTTATTGTTATTTTTTCTGGTTGCTTAAGTATAGCCCTAGTGGCATTCATTTATAAAAGTTATTTTCAAAAAGTATACTCAGTCTCGCGACTCGTCACTGCATCCTGTGTACCTGCTTTACCACACATGGAACAGTGGTGAACCTTCCTAGGAGTGGCCGGGCAACCAAAATGACTCCAAGAACACAGCGAAGACTCATCCAAGAGGTCACAAAAGACCTCACAGCAACATCCAAAGAACTGCAGGCCTCACTTGCCTTAGTTGATGTCAGTGTTCATGACTCCACCATAGCAATGAGACTGGGAAAAAATGGTTTGCCTGGCAAAGACGAAAACCACTGCTGAGCAATAAGAACATAAAGTATCTTCACAGTTTGCCAGTAAACATCTTGATGCTCCCTAAGACTTTTGTGAGTATACTCTGTGGACTAATGAGACAAAAGTTGAACTTTTTTGAAAGTGTATGTCCCAATACATCTGGTGTAGAAGTAACGCAGCATTTCAGAAAATGAACATCATACCAACCAAAAAATATTGTGGTGGTAGTGTGATGGTCTGGTGCTGTTTTGCTGCTTCAGTACCTGGAAGACTTTGCTGTGGTATATGGAACCATGAATTCTGCTGTCTACCAAAAAATCCTGAAGGAGAATGTCTGGCCATCTGTTTGTGACCTCAAGCTGAAGCCTACTTGGGATACGCAGAAGGACAAGGATCCAAAACGCAGTGGAATAGCCTAGTCAAAGTTCTGACCTTAATCCTATTAAAATGCCATGGCATGACCTTAAAAATGCAGTTCATGCTTGGAAATCCTTCAATGTGGCTGAATTACAACAATTCTGCAAACATGAGTGGGACAAAATTCCTTCAGAGCGTTGTGAAAGACTCATTGCCAACTATCGCAAATGCAGTTGTTGCTGCTAAGGGTGGCCCAACCAGTTATTACGTTTAGGGGGCAATCACTTTTTCAGACAGGGCCCTGTAGTTTTGGATTTCTTTTTCCCTTAATAAAAAACCTTCATTAAAAAACTGCATTTTGTGTTTACTTGTGTTATCTTTGTCTAATATTTAAATTTGTTTGGTGATCTGAAATATTAAAGTGTGATAAACATGCAAAAGAATATGAAATCAGGAAGGGGTAAACACTTTTTCACACAGCTGTATGTAACAAAATCATTTTATCCATAAGTACATGCCTTTAAAGGCTCATAGTCACTTGCGAGAGACTCGCACGATTCTTGTGCGAGTCTTTCGCATGAAAACCTGGCACTGCCGCCGGCACTCGGACCGGAGCGAGCGGCTACATGTATTTCTACACTCCGGTCTGAGTGCCGGCGGCAGTGCCAGGTTTCCATGCGAGAGACTTGCATGAAAATCGTGCGAGTCTCTCGCAAGTGTGTATGAGCTCTTAGTCTGATAATAGTATTGAATTAAAAGTAAAATGCATGTACAATTATTAATGATATACCTGTATAGAGTCTATTGATACACACACTGATCATACCGGATTCCATCTAGGCAACGGAAGCAAAGTAGGCCTCCCATGTACCACACCATTATCTTTACAAGCGTAGAGAATACTGAACCCAGATATCTGGGAGTCCTGGTGGCTTGTTGCTGATTTTTTAGCCCAGGTATGCTTTGGTTGCTCTGATAAAATAGCATTTCGTTTGTGGTCACAGAATGTTTTTTTTTTGCTAGCATTCTTGATGGTCAAAACCTGACGCAAATGCCATTGTTTTCAGATGCTTTCTATTTGCCCAGCATAGGAACACCTGCAATTGAATTATTTTTTAATCTTCTCTATCGCTGCTGTCGGTCCTTGTTAATGGGAGAGCAGAGGCATTGTAAGTGTTTGAGCAACTTTAATTACTCATTGGCATGGAAGATGCACTGAAGTCACTGACTAATTCTGTCGGAACATGTGTTTACTCAAGAAATTCTCAGATGAGCTAGTACAGTATAAAAAAAGTCCTATTCCAAAAAGAAGTGAAGCCATCATTTCAAAAGAAATGCATTGTAGATGTAGTAGACCATAATAGCGACTGCAAGATAACTTCCTATTTGTTGAAAGTAAGTAGAAAAAAAATTAATGAAAACATATTTGTATTATTTTCTTCTATTTCACTTGCAGTAAACAACAAATTTGGACTGAGATGCAAAAACTGCAAGACTAACATTCATCACCATTGTCAGTCCTATGTCGAGTTCCAGAAATGTTTTGGCAAAATAGTAAGTTCTAGAAGTTTTTGACACAGTCTTGATATATTGTATTATATACTTTACCTTCTATTAATGAAAAAAACATCAGGATTCAGGAACTGTCAGTTTTATTTTTAATGATTTCCAAAGCAACCTCTAAAGTATTACTTTGTTGTAAAAGCAAAAATAGAACCTGGTCAGTGGAATATTTTCTAATGCGAAGAAGGACGAAGGCGTGAACATTGAGAGCGCAGATATTTTTAGTCTGTACTGTATCTAGTTGTTACTATTTGGCTTTTCCATTGATGTAAACAGCTGAAAGAGGATCTGTCATCACTGATTCCAATACACGCTGCATACGTTTTTAAATAGATCTCTTTGACCTGATCTGGTTGGTGTACTTTCTATGAAAATCTATGTCAGAATGGCTGAATAATCATGCTTTAAACTGTTCCTGCTTGATATTAAAATTAATATTTTATCCAGATCTACTTATCAAGATACTGTATATAATTAAAGGAACTCTGTCAACACATAATGACTGTTCAAACTAAGCACAGGAACAGCCTTATTGTGGCCAAACAGCTCAGTGTACCTTCCCGTCTACCTGTTTTGCACCTAGCTCTGCTGTAGTGGTGCTTTAAATGTAATTCCCCTGTCCCCTCATACTCACCTGCGGCCGCCTTAATTGTTTTCCAGTGTCGGTCCCGTCAGTCTCCAGCAAAAAGTGACCTTTTGGCAGTTGCAGTGTTTCATAGTGCATGCTGGAGGTCACTTTTCAGGACTTCTCTGAGAACCTCGTTCTGGCTGTCATAGACTTCCATTGAGCTCCTGTGAAGTAGCTTCTGACTAAGGCCAGTCAGAAGTTCTGTAGGCACCAGATGGTGCTGCGGGACCAGAGTGGCGTCAGTAAAAGGTGAAGCTGCCAGAAGGTGAGTATAAGAATGGGGGCTTACATTTAAAACATCACTCCAGCAGTGAAAAAAAAACACTGGAGTGGTGCTTTAACCCCTTTCTGACATATGACGTATTATCCCATCTATGTGCCCTGGGACTTATTTCCCAAGGACGGGATAGTACGTCATCAATGATCAGCAGCACTCATCTGACACCCATCACATTAGACCCCCCGGAACACTGCGATCAAACAGGTGGCATAGGGAAGAATCGCGCAGGGAGGGGGCTCCCTGCGTACTTCCCTGAGACACTCAGAACAACGCGATGTGATCGTGTTGTTCCGAGGGCCTCCTCCCTGCAGGCCCAAGATCCAAAATGGCCATGGGGTCCATCCGGGTCCTGCAGGGAGGTGGCTTCTCAATGCCTGCTGCAATGCCTGGGAAGCCTCCTACACTGCCTGTCGGATCGCTGATCTGACAAAGTGCGCTACAAAGTGGCAGATCAGCGATCTGACTTTGCATAGTGATATCCCACCCTAAGACAATGTAAAAAAGTAAAAAAAAATGTCAAAGACACCGCACTGAACTTGCTCACTGAGCCAGTGCGCGTGCCCTGAGTAAAACGAAAGTGTGCTCAAAGCTACCTGTGGAGCGGGCTGCAACCGAATAGATGCGTACTTCAGAGCCGCAGGACCTGAAGCACGTGACTGCTAGAGGCGTGGCCTAAACTCCACAGAGCTAGGAGCTGCAAGACAATTCCTAGCAGAGTAACTGCGAGACAAAGTTACCAAGGGGCATAGACAGGGAGAATAGTCAGGATGTAGCCAATGAGTCACACACAGAGATAGCTGCAAGGTACAAGAGGGGCGAGCAGAGAGTAGTCAGGTCACAGGCAATGAGTCATACACAGATAATAACGCAGTACAAAAACAACAGGCAAACTCACAACGGGAAACAGAGCCGGGTCAGAATCATATAAACAAGCTATAGCAACAAACAGGCACACGGGGGTCAGCACACTAGGCCAAAGGCAAAAGTATAACTGGCAGGGATTGAAGCTACCCAGAGGTTTATGAAGCTCTCCCAGAACCAGAAAGAGGCCACAATCATTAACCCCAAGTGTGCAGGTCAAAACCTGCACAGCGCTCCAGACATTAACCCCCGGTGTGCAGCTCAAAAACCTGCACTGGGATCATGACAAAAAAAATAAACGTGTAAAAATTATTTAAAAAAAACCTAAATAAAGAAAAAAAATATTCCCTAGTAAATTCTTTTCTTTATATAAATAAAAAAAACAATGAAAGTGTACATATTTAGTATTGCCACGTCCATAACGACCCACCCTATAAAACTGTCCCACTAGTTAACCCCTTTAGTGAACCCCTTAAAAAAAGGCAAAAAACAATGCTTTATCATCATACTGCTGAACAAAAAGTACAATAACACGCGATCAAAAAGATGAATATAAAGAAACACAGTGCCACTGAAAACATCATCTTGTCCCGCAAAAAATGAGCCACCACACAGCATCATCAGCAAAAAAATAAAAAAATTATAGCTCGCAGAATAAAGCGATGCAAAAATATTTTTTTTTTATAAAATTGTTTTTATTGTATAATAGCACCAAAACATAAAAAATTATATAAATGAGGTATCACTGTCATCGTATTAACCCAAAAAATAAAACTGCTTTATCAATTTTACCACATGCGGAATGGTATAAACTCCCCCCCAAAAGAAATTAATGAATTGCAGGTTTTTGTTCATTCTAGGTCCCAAAAATCGGAATAAAAAGCGATCAAAAAATGTCATGTGCCCAAAAATGGTACCAATAAATACATCAACTCATCCTGCAAAAAATAAGACCTCACATGACTCTGTGGGCCAAAATATGGAAAAATTATAGCTCTCAAAATGTGGTGATGCAAAAAATATTTTTTGCAATACAAAGCGTCTTTTAGCGTGTGACAGCTGCTAAACATAAAAACGCGCTATAAATAGTGAATCAAACCCCCCTTTATCACCCCCTTAGTTAGGTAAAAATAATAAAATAGAAAAAAATGCAATTATTTCCATTTCCCCATTAGGGTTAGGGTTAGGGTTGTGGCTAAAGTTAGGGTTGTGGCTAAAGTTAGGGTTGGTGCTAAAGTTAGGGTTGGGGATAGGGTTAGGTTAGGGTCTAAAGTTAGGGTTGTGGCTAGGGTTAGGCTAGGGGTTAAAGTTAGGGCTAGGATTGGGGCTAAAGTTAGGGTTAAGGTTGGGACTAAAGTTAGGGATAGGGTTGGGACTATAGTTAAGACTAGGGTTAGGCATGGGATTAGGTTGAGGGGTGTGTTAGGGTTAGGTTTGTGGCTAGGGTTAGGGTTGGGATTAGGGTTAGAGGTGTGTTGGAGTTAGGGTTGGAGTTAGAATTGGGGGGTTTCCACTCTTTAGGCACATCAGGGGCTCTCCAAATGCGACATGGCGTCTGATCTCAATTCCAGCCAATTCTGCGTTGAAAAACTCAAACGGTGCTCCTTCCCTTCCAAGCTCTGCCATAGCACTCAAACAGTGGATTACCCCCACATATGGGGTATCAGCCTACTCATGACTAATTGCACAACAACTTTTGGGGTCCAATTTCTAATGTTACCCTTGGGAAAATAAAAAATTGGGGGCGAAGATATCATTTTTGTGGCAAAAATGATTTTTTTATTTTTATGGCTCTAGTTATGAACTTCTGTGAAGCACTTGGGAGTTCAAAGTTCTCACCACACATCTAGATAAGTTCCTTGGGGGGTCTAGTTTCCAAAAAGGGGTCACCACAGTTCAGGCACATCAGGGGTTCTTCAAACACAACATGGCGTCCGATCTCAATTCCAACCAAATTGGACAACTTTTGGGGTCCAATGTCTCCTGTTACCCTTGGGAAAATAACAAATTGGGGACTAAAAGATCATGTTTGTTGAAAAAATGATTTTTTTATTTTTACACCCCAGCGTTATAAACTTCTGTGAAGCACTTGGGGATTCAAAGTGCTCTCCACACAACTAGATAAGTTCCTTGGGGAGTCTAGTTTCCAAAATGGGGTCACTTGTGGGGGGTTTCCACTGTTTAGGCACATCAGGGGCTCTCCAAATGCGACATGACACCCGCAGGCCATTTCTCAAAGTCTGCATTCCAAAACGGCACTACTTCACTTCCGATCCCCAATATGTGCCCATACAGTAGTTTTCTCCCACATATGGAGTATCAGCGTACTAAGGACAAATTGGACAACAACTTTTGGGGTCCAATTTCTCCTGTTACACGTGGGAAAATAAAAAATTGGGGACTAACAGATCATGTTTGTTGAAAAAATATGATTTTTTTTTTCTCACGCCCGGGCGTTATAAACTTCTGTGAAGCACTTGGGGGTTCAAAGTGCTCACCACACATCTAGATAAGTTCCTTGGGGGGTCTAGTTTTAAAAATGGAGAAACTTGTGGCGTATTTCCACTGTTTAGGCACATCAGGGGCTCTCCAAACGCCACATGGCGTACAATCTCAATTCCAGCCAATTTTGCATTGAAAAAGTCAAACGGCGCTCCTTCCCATCCATGCTCTGCCATGCGCCGAAACTGTGGTTCCCCCTCACATATTGGGTATCAGCGTACTCAGGACAAATTGCACAATAACCTTTGGGGTCCAATTTCTCCTGTTACCCTTGGTAAAATAAAAAAAAATTGGACCTGAATTATTATTATTTTTTTTTTTTAAATTTAAATGTTCATTTTTTTAAACATTCAAAAAATTCCTGTGAAGCACCTGAAGGGTTAATAAACTTCTTGAATGTGGTTTTGAGCACCTTAAGGGGTGTTGTTTTTAGAATGGTGTCACTTTTGGGTATTTTCTATCATATAGACCCCTCAAAATGACTTCAAATGTGGTGTGGTCCCTAAAAAAAATGGTGTTGTAAAAATGAGAAATCGCTGGTCAACTTTTAACCCTTATAACTTCCTAACAAAAGAAAATTTTGGTTCTAAAATTGTGCTGATGTAAACTAAACATGTGGTAAATGTTACTTATTAAGTGTTTTGTGTGCCATATCTCTGTGATGTAAGGGCATGAAAATTCAAAGTTGGAAAATTGCGAAATTTTGAAAATTTTCGCCAAATTTCTGATTTTTTTCACAAAATAACACAAGTTATATCAAAGAAATTTTATGACTAACATGAAGTACAATATGTCATGAGAAGACAATGTCAGAATTACCAGGACCCATGGAAGCGTTCCAGAGTTATTACCTCATAAAGGGACAGTGATCAGAATTGTAAAAATTGGCCTGGTCATTAACATGCAAACCACCCTTGGGGGTAAAGGGGTTTACCAGGACTATATTATTTTTTGCCTTCTACCTGCCTGTTCTATGCAGGGTTGGCTCAGAGAGGTCCCTTGTTCTGAGCTGCACTGTTGATGGGGAGTGACCGTGGATTTCATGCTGATTGAGGCTGTGTACCCACGTAAGCTTTTTTTTGCATTTTTTAAGCGTTTTTCCAAGCAAAAATGCTTCAAAAATGCATACAAGAAGCATCCCATTCTTTTTAATGAATTCCGCAATTTTTGTGCACATGATGTGTTTTTTTCTGCGGAAAAAAATGCAGCATGTTCATTAATTTTGCGGAAAAAAACACATTTCTAGCTATATTCTATGAGCAGGAGAATGCCCCTGTAAAAAACGCTCAAAAAACGTGCAAAAAATGCACGTTTTTCCTGGGAAGGAGTCCGTTTTTTCTGCATACGTGGGTGCATAGCCTGACAGTTGGCTTTCGCAGTTAAGTAGTGGGAATCCGGCTGTCAGTCATCATAACATTAGCAGTCATGCCCTGTCAACAGAGCAGAAGAGAATCTGCTGCTCTGTTGTGATGTCAGCAGAAGCGAATCTGCTGCTCTGTTGTGATGTCAGCAGAAGCCTCAGAATAGCCAGCAGGAATAGTCAGTGACAGTCTGTGCTGGCAGAGATCTGCGTTAGGGAGAAAAAGTGGGTACCTAAAACCTACCTGTCTGTTTTTTCTTAGGCCCATAGTGAGAAATTAATATAGTCCTGGATAACCCCTTTAATTGAAAGCTCTGACTTTACAGGATGCAGATGAGGGCACAGATAAATGAAAAACAGGTTCCTGAAAAGGTGCACTGAGCTGCTTAGCCACATCAAGCGAACACTGAGAGCCTGTGCTTGTGTGAGGTGGCCAGGATGGTAATCATGGTGAGGGGTTGTTGTTCCAGCACACCCTGGCACCCCACAAAGAAAACACAATGTCCCATTTGTTGTGTGATTTGTGTGTAATGCAAGTCACTCACTTTTAGATTGGAGTTCTCCTCAGGTTGCATGATCCCGATTCCAGGTATCATCACATACTGATTGTCAGAGTCCAAGTCCATTTTTAACAAAACAACTTTAACAGCAAGTTCAGTTCAATCACCGACATCACATAGTAATTCTCACTGATCATAGTTTTAGATCCTCTCCTGGCAATCTTTGTTCCGGTAACGTTCCATCCGGTACCGCAACTTCCCGACTAGCCAGACTAGATGTTGCCTGGGGGTCCCCATCCGTTTTCCCCTCCGAGGGCGAAATAAACAATGGCTCTTCCAAACCTTTCCCAGACTGTAGGTCTCAGACGTTCCAGGAATTCCCACTGAACCTAGTCGCTGGTGCTCTCATGCTGCTCCTGTTCCCTCGTACTCATGTGGCTTCCAGCCCTGAGGCCCTGAACTGCTCTTCTGGACTCTTCTTCTTAAACTTATTTCTGAAACAACTTTGCTGTTCTCCATCCAACTCTCTGACTAAAACCAGGAAATGTCTCAACTATCACTTCTGTGGCTCCTCATAACTTGGAAATCCCTTATTTCCTTAACCAGTTCTTAGCCTAACCTTATCTAACCTCCTAATCTACAGTGCACCCCACTGTACTAAGCCCTATACTCCCCGTTACTACTACTCTCACTAAATCCTACACTTATACTGTAATTCCCTAACTCTATCCCTATTCCATAAAGATGCATAACTACACATTACACATACACCACTACATCATAAAGCATCTTACACGTAAAACGTACCCGTTTTACTAGGAAGGTTTGCAGGGCATGACATGACCCCAACACACCCTTACACTTGGTTAGAACAGTCATTTTGTGCTGACTGACTCCATTTAATAATGCATACAAATTGTATTGTGAAACTGATGGTCCTTGTGAAAAAATTGCAGCAAATATTGCACAAAAAAATAGCAGAAAAAAATTGCAGTCTGGTCCAATTTATATACCACACTAGTGCATGGAAATAACAGTCAGCTGTGGCACAGAGAGTCAGTCATATTCATAATTTGGAAACCTGACTGGCCCGTGTTTTAATATGGTTTTCTCAACCAGGTCTAAAAGGGGAGGTAACCCATTAACTCCCCTTCCAGAAACCTTTGTCTTGCCTATATACATACCTCTACATTGATATTTCAAAAACAAGAAGGAGAAGTGGAATTATGGAAATCACAGGATAGAGAGACATGTTAATGATATGCAAATGTTTCAAAACATCACAATGTATTCCATATCAAATATGAGCGCCCACTCACACATGACTTGGCTGCCATCAGTGAGGTTATCAATGGTTGGGAAGTTTTGCCACCCTGAATGCACTTCTTGGGCATACAAGTCATCAAGATCCACTGCTGGCAGCCCTGTGTGCTAGATGGGACACACATCCGAAGATGTGCTGCTGGCCATGGTAGCACATTTAGGCCATGCAGGCTGTTCACATTAGCATGGGCAACGTGCAACCTGGGACTGTAGTTTTGAAAAATAGCTCTTGGGACACCTTGGAGAATTGGCCATACCACTGGTTCAACGATTAATCGATTCTGTACTGCAAGTGAAATTGAATGTCATATATAAAGCCTAAGGCATCAAACTGTATCTACAAAAACCATAAACAGACATTGGGCTATGTGCCAGATGTGCCAACGTGCATTCAGTATGGCAGAGCATTCCTCACCTCAGACAACCATTAATATCCTAATTGATGGCAGATCAGATGTGCAAGCGTGGGTATTTCTGCACATGGTGAGAATACTTGATGCTGAATAAATCGAGATGTTTCAAAAATTAAGTTTCCATTTTATCATTATCATGTACTGTATATCCATCCTGTGATCTCCATAATTGCATGATTTTTCCTTCTTGGTATTTGGATTTCACTGTTGAGGAGCGTATATACCGCATGATTTTACCCAATTCAGAAAAGGAATGATAGTTTATGTACAAATAACTTACTGCTGGGAGGTTGTATCTTATCTGGTTGAATCTATCCAAAGAAACCTAGTGAGGATGAACTAGATTATGAAATGGTTCCAGGTAAACAATAATATAGCCAAGACCAAAAGATGGGTTTCTTCCAATTAGTTAAACCTGTTCCCTTTGTCAGTAGTCCAGTGTAGTTGAGCGACTAAATTGTATAATTTGGAGATATATAAATGGCACGATATCAAGTGGAAAATAGTTTGGAAAAGGGCTGGGTCCATTTCCCAGTAGTAAACCTGGCCACTAATGTTGTGTCCTGTACTTGTGTACGTTGAATATAATGAAGACATGTTTTAAAGGTGTTGTGCAGCACCACTCATTTCCATCTTGAGGTTGAGATATGTTACATTCTTGAAGTCTCTAGATTACAATTAGCTGCTTGGCAGATATCACACATGTGTCCCATTTTAATTAAAAGGATACATACACCAAGGGCGGACAAATCATTGGTGCACCCTGTGCAGCTGCACATGGGCTTAAGAGGTAAGGGGGCCCACTAGTACTGCCAAAGGTGCATTTTAATGAGTTATTGACCTGCAAAGGACCCATATATTGTTTTTTCACAGGGGCCCCCCTATTTTTAATAATCATCCAAGGGAAAGCAGACAGCTGGGAGCTAATGATAATTGGCTGGGGAGGGTTATGTATATTGGCCCTTTCCCAGCCTAATAACAACAGAAGTGTGTTGAAATATACAACACCTGTTAGATGTCCGGGTTTTCATTCAGAGTGCAGCATCATCTTTATTGTCCAATGTGGACCTCTGTAAAAACCTCCAAGTGTAAACAGGACTGTTTCCCTTCACTTTGAGAAGCCAAACTACATAGTTAAGTACCAAAGTTTCACTAGCAAAAACTTTCAATTGTCAGAATGTTGGTAGTTCTAGACAGAATCTATTGCACACTCTATGCATTTATCAAAATAGAACTGAAATCTAAATGATAATAATAAATTACACTTTTTTCTTTTTTTCCAGCCCCCTGGATTCCGTCGTGCATATAGTTCCCCTCTGTACAGTAATCAGCAATATGCGTGCGTGAAGGAACTGCTGCCATTCTGTGAGTTGTTACTCTTCACTGTTTAATTGAGAAATGGCTGTATGAACAAGTACCGTAGTTTGTTTTTTAAAATACACACGGAGCCTTACTCATGCTACCATGGTCCAGTGTCCAGTTTCTACCGCTGTTCCTTGTATCTGTTATTGCCTCCTACGCTGAAGGCACGTCGATACCACTGTAGCCGATCAGTAAGCTCAGTGTCTCTCAGTGACTCATGCTGTCAATTTAGGGAGAGCCGTGAGCTCAGTTATTAGCTGCAGCGTTGCTAATGTAACATGAATGCTGCAGACCATCAGAGACACCGGGAACAGCAGTGGACATTCAGCGCTGGATCCACGGAGGCCGAGAAGAGAACAATTTGTTTTTTAAAACAAACTGCAGTCATGGGAGAGGGGTTTTCCAAAACTGCAAAACCTCTTTAACCAGTGTAACAATTCATTCACATAAAAAAAATATATAATTGCAGACATATGAAATTCAAGCTGTTAAATTTAACTAATCACAATTGCACATTGAGCAGCAAATTTCTGTCACATCAGGAAGCATAAAGTGTTTATTTATTACTAAATTTTGGTTGTCACAATTTCTTTTGCAGAATGTGCTTGTGATGTGAGGTCCTGCAGAATCCACTGCCTGTGGTTATAAATGCTCTCCCACATTACTCAACAACCATTAATAAATGGGTATGACACCCAGAGGTGTACTGTTTCCCCCAGGGGCGTACATAGAAATCATGGGGCACTGCAGCAGAAGTTCTAATTGCCCCACCCCCCAAAAATAAATTAACATTTGAAGGGGTCAAAGAAAAGGTTATCTCACAACTTTGCAGCCCTTACACAGTAGTTTTCCTATTATGGAAGCCCCTAGATTCCCCTCTCATTGCCCCAATAAAGTATGGTGCCAACAAAAGTACCCCCCCCAAACACACCATGATAATGGCATGAAATGAGGTCTGGAAGGGTTTGTAATGATACATAACTTGGCTCTGTTGTATCTCTATGGAGCAGCTGCAGAGATCAGTGAGGAGAAGAGGGCATGTTCTTGTTTCCCCATGTGTTACTGCCTGCTTATGATTGGCCAACTTTATGCAGGAGAAGAAGTACTCGCCCCCAGAGATAAACCATGGTAACACCAAATTCAAGTATACCATAATTTATAACTTAAACTTTACAACATATTATCTCTGTAACGGAGAGGAGAAATAAAAGAAAATGATATTTTACTAAGCACATCGGCTGTCATTCCATGATGTGGCCAGTATAACATACTCACACTGGTGAAAGATTCTCTTTACGAACATTACGAACAGCAGCAGGCATAGTGGTAGTTGGCGGGGTTCTCTTTCCAGGGTGTACACTATGCATTCTCTCAATATAGTTCCTTAGCTACCCCCTAGAGCTGAATGAAATGACTTTTGGGATACTGGTCTAGTGGAAAAACAAAATGTTGGATCATCCCAATTCGCAAGCAAAATGCATGTAAAAGAAAGATGTATCAGCATCCAATAATGATCAAATTGTTTTTATTATGGCATCATAAATACAGAAACAGCAGCAACTTTTTTCCTAATATAGAACTGAGTCTTGATAAAGACCCAGATTAAAAATAGGGGGAAAAACATAATATGAATGAGATGTTGGAACATGTTTGAGTTTACGAAGTTTAGTGGTTCTTTTTCTAGTAATGTGAACCAAGATGAGTTCTCCACAGCAATCCTGAGCTATGAATTAAGAGTTAAGGATGAGCGAACTGTAAAGTTCGATATTCGTATAGGGCACCTGGTGTCTGGTAACGAACCCTGAAGATGGACTTCTTACTGTATGTCCATGTTACTGTTTTGGTTTGGCAGACTAATAAAGCTTGTGGAAAGGTTGCAATGCAGCCAATCAACAAATTTTTCCGGTGTGGGCATTTCCGGCACCATCACAGCCATGTGAAGTATTAGCATAGCTGTGATAGTGTGGCGGCGCACCATGTGAGGAAAAAAAAAATTGACTTTCTCAGAACAAGACTCCAAAGGATTTGATGGGTGTCATGGGACATTTCACTATTGATTACCATCGGCCCTTCCTGGATTTATTTCCAATTAATAAATGGGTAAATGAGGGAGCGTGGGGGAGTCTTTAATCAAATAAAGTATTTTTTCTGCGTGTTTATTTTTACTACAAGGCTAGTAATGGGGGTGCCTCACTGACACCTCTCCATTACTAACCTCTGGGCTTGGTGTCAGCCAGCTTCTGACATCAACCCCAAAAACAATTACCTCGATTGCCACTGTACCAGGGCAATAGGGAAGAGCTGAGGCTAAGCGCCAAACACCCCCATTACTAACACTGTAAGTAAAAAGAAAAGAGAACACAGAAAAAAAAATCTTTATTTTAAAAAAAATATTTGAAAAAAGTTCCCCCATTTATTAAAAAAATTAATAATAAAAAAATAATAATCCACAGGGTTTGCTGTAATACATAATATGGAGGTCTTGCGATGATCCCAGTTTTCTATATCCAGTCCAAATGCAGGAGAAAATGCCTCAAAAACTGCCAGTGCCAAAAACCTTTTAAAAAGCTCAGGAAACAAAAATAGAAAAAAACTAAAAATATGCTTCAGGAAAAAAAGTGCTGGTGTTCCATGACGAGTCTTCCTCTTGAACAACCCAGTGGATTCGTCTGTCTGGAAAAGATGTAATGTGCACATACCTTAAAATAGACAAAGAAAACTTCATGATTTTCGAACTGTTTAGATGCTCTTTCAGTCATGACCACGAGGTGGCACCAGTACACTATAAATATGATTTGTGATAGTTTGGATATTCTGGAGCTGGATACTGCATACATACTGGTATGGGATAGAACGACGTTTAAGAACAACTCTAGTATTGAGGTACAGTATGTCCATAGATTAGTTTTTTTCTATTTAATTTTAGATAGAAAGAAACAGTTAATTGTCTTATATTCTGTAAAAAGTGCAGGAAACACTGAAAGGGAGCAGTCAGACAGCCATATAACATATGGATGATGATCGCATCGCAATGCATGGACTGACTGGTGGCTCTCCTGACCCGAGTGTGACAGCATATGTCCGTGGCAGCTGACAGGCTCAGGTCAGGAGAGCCACCAGCCAGTCCATGCATTACGATACGACCATCGTCCATGTTATACAGCCGTCTGACTGTGCCCTAAGACTAAATGTACACAACAACGTAAAGCCACACGTGAATTATCATCACAGTTGTGTTGCCATTTCAGCTGTAGTTATATATGGGAATTTGCAGTCTTCTTTCCAGTGGAGAACGATTTTAAAACAATTTCACAACTTCATGTTAGCACTCGTTAAAAGTCAAAGTGATTTATGCTACTTTAAAGGGGTGGTCCAAGAGTCAAATAAATATTAATCTAAATCTATTAGTGCTGTAATCTGAACTAATTTATAATATACTTGCATTAAATATTCCCTATCCGTCCCTCACTACCAGTAGGGTAGCTACCGGGGGTCAAAGGGTGCGGTCGCCTCTGGCCCAGTGCTAAGCCCGCGTAGATACCGCCACCCTTAACTATATCGACATGCACAGTGTGCCAATACAATTAACCAGCGGTAGAGCAGAGAGACTGTGTCTCCTTGCACTACCGCTCTCCGTTCTGTAGACCGTAGGTCGCTTTAAGCCTGTGATCTATAGAATGACCGAGGGGCTGACGCACACGCAGGATGTCAGGGTCGCGGCATGGTGACGTTATCACGCTGTTCAGGGACTCCGATGTCTTGTGTGTACGTCGGCACTATGGCAGCGTGTTGGTCCGCCTGGAGGACTTGTAAAGATCCTGGATTAGGTGAGTATATTATGTTTTTTATTTTGAGTAAAACTTTTGTGGGCATCATAAACAGTGGGGGACCCTGAAATAGCTGGGGGGCCTTCATACATCATAGGGACCACTGTGGGGACCCTTCTAAAGTGTAGAGGTCAATAAATAGTTTGCGATCTAATAAAGTGGCCATTATACAGTTTTACAGCTAATGTGGGACCCATTGTATAGTGTATGAACTAATGCAGGAGCCACTATACAGTTTGGGGGCTAATGTGGGGGAAATTATACAGTGTGGGAGCTTAAGCGTGGGCAAAAATACAGTTTGAGGGCTAATGCAAGGGCAATTATACAGTTTTGGGGGTTAATGCAAGGGCAATTATACAGTTTGGGGGTTAATGCACGGGCAATTATAAAGTTTGGGGGCTAATGCAGGGGCCATTATGCTGCATGGGTGCTAATGCAGTGGTCATTATACAGTTTGGGGCTTACTGTGGGATGCCATTATACAGTTTGAGGGCTAGTGTGAGAGCTACTGTGGAGGCCATAATACAGTGTGGGGGTCATTATACCGTGTGGTTTCTACTGTGGAGGACATTATACAGTGTGAGGGCTTCTGTGAGGGGTCATTATACTGATTTTTGGGGAAGCAGTGGGGACATCATGCTATGTATAGAGGAGCTGTTGGGGTATCATACTGTGTATAGGGGAGCTTTGGACCCATCAAACTGTATATAGTGGAGCTGTGGGGACATCATACTCTGTATAAGGGAGCTGTGGGCCCACCATGCTGTTTATAGTGGAGCTGTACCATAGGGGTCTTAGTGGACATTATTAAATGTTATCTGGGCACTTAAGAAGCATTATTGCTATAGGGGGCACTAATAGATTTGTGGCTGTCAAATGGAAAAAATGTGGACACTGTTTTCTAGGGTATTTCTACAAGGCATTAATATTTTCTAGGGGGGAATTTTACCATTTGGAGGGCACAAAGGAGGCATTATTACTGTGGGGCACTATGAGAAGCCGTTATATTACCACTCAGCAAGTGCAGGCATAGGGACATACAGCAGCAGTGGCTATGTATTGGGGTATCGGTAAGATGAAGAGGTTGTGCAGGTTGAGAATAGATGGGGACGGTGCCTGAATGTGAGAAGTCAAATGTGTCTTTGTTGTAATCTCTGCAGATGAGTCCTGGCTGGAGAAGTTGTCTTGATGGTCGGGCCAGATGGAAAAGATGAGAAAGAAGAACGTCAGCTGTATGTTACTATATATAACTGTCCTGTAATCACTTGTATGTTCTGCAGGACTGGTATCTACCACTATGTAGTCACCATATGGCGGTTATTTCATGGTGCCACCATAGTTTTAATGAGAGTTACTGGTTAGGGGCCCACTCAGATGTTTCGCCTCCCCCTGAGATGAACCCCTAGCTACACCTCTGCTCACTACACTGTCTAACTGTCTAACTGGTATTGCATTTCTTTTTCTCTACTTCCTATGTGATGACACTTTGTTTTGTTTGAGATTTCCAGTGCATATGCTGGGATACTAAAATGAAGTCTCATAAAGGGGGCAGAGGCTGGGTTCACTGCTGCCGCCTCTCCCCCTCCCTGAATCGAAGCATCATCAGTGATGCTCATTTCAACATGTTCCTGGGACTTGAGTACTCTTATTCACTGCACCGCGGAGACACCATCACATGTTTCTCAACGCAAGCAATGACTAGCCAGGTCTTTCACCGGGAAGGAACAACCACGGGAAGGGTAGTCTCCAATGAAGGAAACCACCTATGCCAAAACATGGTATCCATCCACCTGGCCAGTCATTGCTTGCGTTGAGAAACATGTGATGGTGTCTCCGCGGCTGTTGATTTACATGTTTTTGCATATTTCCCATAAGGGATGGGGGCATTGCTCTAGAATCACTGCGTTGAGAAACATGTGATGGTGTCTCCGCAGTGTTGGATGTTGATCTCCATGAGGTCACTCATCCTCATTTTCGCAGTCTTTTTTACTAGGCATTGCTCCTACTAGCCAGTTTCCTACTCCACACTGATGAGGGGCAATACCCCGAAACAGCTGTCTGTGGATGGATACCATGTTTTGGCATAGGTGGTTTCCTTCATTGGAGACTGCCCTTCCCGTGGTTGTTCCTTCCCGGTGAAAGACCTGGCTAGTCATTGCTTGCGTTGAGAAACATGTGATGGTGTCTCCGCGGCTGTTGATTTACATGTTTTTGCATATTTCCCATAAGGGATGGGGGCATTGCTCTAGAATCACTGCGTTGAGAAACATGTGATGGTGTCTCCGCAGTGTTGGATGTTGATCTCCATGAGGTCACTCATCCTCATTTTCGCAGTCCTTTATAATTGTGTCACGCTGCCAGGATCCAGGTAATGATGTCATGACATTCCTTGAATGTTAAGCAATTGTGCATTATTACATCTAGGCAATTCTGTTGGAGATCCTGTAACTTTATAATTATACACTATTTCTTATATGCTGTAGTTTATGTGCTATTTATTTATTAAAGATGTATAGATTATATCCGCATTCATAGATCCCCTATAGTCTAAGTGATAGGACACGCACAAGATTACTATGTATATTTAGGTTTAATCATGTCCCAAGTCCCTCCTTCCCTTTTCTGCACCTTTCGTAATAGTTTTATCTTTGCATTTTATCATGTGATTGTCTCAATAAAAATTTAATATTTTTTGAATTATTTATTTTTCACTCCTTCATCCAGTAGTGCTTGATTTTCTTTGGATGCTGTGTATATTTGTGCCTCAAAAGTAGTATTCCTCTGCATATGGGATATCGGCATACTCAAGAGAAATTGCACAACAACTTTTGGAGTCCAATTTTTCCTGTTACCCTTGGTAGAATAAAAACTTGGGGGTGAAAAGAACATTTTGTTGAAAAAATATGATTGCTTATTTTTACGGCTCTACGTTATAAACTTCTGTGAACCACTTGGGAGTTCACAGTGCTCACCACACATCTAGATAAGTTTCTTAGGGGGTCTAATTTCCAAAATGGTGTCACTTATTGGAGGGTTCCACTGTTTAAGCACATCAGGGGCTCTCCAAACACGACATGGTGTACGATCTCAATTCCAGCCAACTTTGCACTGAAAAAGTAAACCGGCGCTCCTTCCCTTCTGAGCTCTGCCATGCGCCCAAACATATGGGGTATCCGCATACTCAAGACAAATTGCACAACAACTTTTGAGGTCCAATTTCTTCTATTACCTTTGGTAAAATAAAAAATTGGGGACAAAAATATCATTTTTGTGGAAAAAATAAGATTTTCTATTTTTACAGCTCTATGTTATAAACTTCTGTGATGCACTATGGGGTTCAAAGTGCTCACCACACATCTAGATAAGTTCCTTGGGGGGGTCTAATTTCCAAATCGGTGTCCCTTGTAGGGGGTTTCCACTGTTTAGGCACATCAGGGGCTCTCCAAACGCGACACTCGTTGAAAAAGTAAAACGGGGCTCCTTCCCTTCCGAGCTCTGCCATGCGCCCCAAACAGTGGTTTACTCCCACATATGGGGTATCAGCGTACTCAGAACAAATTGCAAAACAACTTTTGGGGTCCAATTTCTCCGGTTACCCTTGGGAAAATAAAACAATTTGGATCTGAAATAAATTTAAATGTTCATTTTTTTTAAACAAACCATAAATTCCTGTGAAGCATCTGAAGGGTTAATAAATGTCTTGAATGTGGTTTTGAGCACCTTGAGGGATTCAGTTTTTAGAATGGTGTCACTTTTGGGTATTTTCTGTCATATAGACCCCTCAAAGTGACTTCAAATGTGATGTGGTCCCTAAAAAAATAGTGTTGTAAAAATGAGAAATCACTGTTTAACTTTTAACCCTTATAACTTCCTAACAAAAAAATTGGTTCCAAAACTGTGTTGATGTAAATGTACATGTGGGAAATGTTACTTATTAAGTATTTTGTGTGACATATGTCTGTGATTTAAGGGCATGAAATTTTTCAAAATTTTCGCCAAATTTCCATTTTTTTTCATAAATAAGCGCAAGTCATATCAAAGAAATTTTATCCCTACCATGAATTACAATATTTCTCAAAAAAACAATCTCAGAATCACCGGGATCCATTGAAGTGTTCCAAAGTTATTACCTCATATAGGGACAGTGGTCAGAACTGTACAAATTGGCCTGGTCATTAAAGGGAATCTGTCACCTCATTTTTCCTTTATAAGCTGCGGCCACTGCCATCAGGGGCTTATCTACAGCATTCTGTAATGCTGTAGATAAGCCCCCGATGTAACCTGAAAGATAAGAAAAACGAGTTATATTATACTCACCCGGGGGGCGGTCCGGTCCGATGGGTGTCCCAGGTTCGGGCCCGGCGCCTCCCATCTTGTAGCGATGACATCCTCCTCCTTGCTTCTGTCACGACTTCTGCGCAGGCGTAATTCTCTGCCCTGTTGCACAGGAGCGCGACACCCCTGATGGCGGTGGCCGCATCTCATAGTGGAAAAATGAGGTGACAGATTCCCTTTAACATGCAAACCACCCTCGGGGGTAAAGGGGTTAAAGCAATGCTTGTGACAATAAAATAATAATTCCCTTACCTATTTTTATAAAATTTAGAAGCATGACAAATACTGTCTCCTATTTATCTTGTATATATTACCACTCACATAGTAATAAAAAAAAAATCACATTCTAATTATATTATATTCTATTATCTGTGTTTCGCAAATACATATTTATATACAGTACTGGAAAAAATGGTACTGGAGATATCGATGTCCATGTGTCCTTGTGTGTAATACTTGTAGCACACGTGTGGCAACTGTGTACTGCATCAGTACCACACAGATGGCCACCAGGGTAGAAACGCTACAGTAAGTGCTGTTCCCTGGCTGTGGGTGTTGAAGACGCTCTCATCATTCTCCCCTGCTCTGCCAGCGATCAGCGCAAGCAGAAGAGAATGATGAGAGTTATATTAAAGTCAGAACAATGACAGCAGGTTGGGGCTTTTGGGATTATTACTTCCATCATCCGACACCTTCTGCCGCTAATAACAGTGACAGCAGGAGCAGATGATCGGGCTATTCCTCAACTGCCTGTGCTATAACTAAATTAATGAAAAACCCGGCGTGAGGTTCCCCCTATTCTCTTTAACCAACCAGGCAAAACTCACAGCTGGAGGCTGCAACCCTCAGCTGTCAGCTTCAGGTTGGTTATCAAGAATAGAGGGGTCCCCACACTGTTTTTTAAATTATTTAAATAAATAATAATAAAAAAATGGCGTGGGGTCCCCCCCATTTTTGACAACCAGCCTAAAAATAGCAGCCCGCAGGTGCCCAGAAAAGGCACACCAATTAAATGCACCAATTCTGGTGCTTTGTCCGGCTCTTCCCACTTGCCCTGTAGTGGTGGCAAGTGGGGTGATAGTTGGGGGGTTGATGTCTCTTTGCTATTGTCAGATGACATCAAGCCCCCCGAGGTTAGTAATGGAGAGGCGTCAATAAGACGTCCCATTACTAACCCCATAGTCACATTGTAAGAAAACACAGACACCCAGAATAAAGTCCTTTTATTGAAAAAATGACACTGACTCCTTTAATAATCTCAATTAAACCATACTTACAACTTCGCCTAATTCCACCGAGGCCCTCGATCTCCTGTAATAAAAATAAAATAAAAAAACAACAATATGCCATACCTGTCCGTCGTTCTGTCCCACGCAGTAATCCATGTCTGGGGGATAATTAGTTTTCAACCTGGATGGTGCCAAGATGCAACCGTTCAGGCTGAAAACCTCTGGTGAATGAATTGCTGCAAGAGCAGCCTGAGTGACTAGTGGTGACATCACTGAGGCTGCGCTGCCAGTGATGAGGTCACGGCAGTTCAAGGACAGTGTCTTCACAGCAGATCACCATGAAAATAAAGGTGAACCCATGCCACGTTTTTCATTAATTTATTTAGCTATACTGTAGTGCAGGCGGCGGGTGAGGAATTCCCCGATCATCTGCTCCTGCTGTCACTGTTATTAGTGGCAGCAGGTGTCGGATGGTGGGAGCAATAATCCCAAAACCCCCCACCTGCTGTCGTTGTTCTGATGCTAATATAACTGTCATCACTCTCTTTTGCTCGCGCCTATCGCCAGCAGAGCAGGGGAGAATGATGGGAGCGTCTTGAGCACCCACCACAGGGGAACAGCACTTACTGTAGCGCTTCTTCCCCGGTGCCGATGCGTGTCACACGGATGACATCAATGTGTGTTCTCCGTGTGCACGTGTGCAAGATGTTTTCCCACCCGTGCTGACGGTAAAAAAAGGAAATGTCTGTGTGGGGCACACAGACACATGGTCCCTGGAAACACACTGACATGTGCACAGACCCATTCATTTGTGTCTCCGGTACATGTGAAAACTGTCACCACACCTACCGGAGACCCGGATGTGTGAAAGAGGCCTTAGGTTGTGTTCAGACGAGTGTATGAAAAACAATTTTCTTTACATCCAGAAAACTTATGTGATTTTCATCTGTATTGTCATCCTTATGCCCATTTTTTACTTTTGTGTGCCATCTGCGTGCCCCTATTTTACGTCTACGTAACATCCGTAATTATTCATTAACTGTATACAATGTACATAGAATCATATGATCAAACACAGTTTCATATGCTAAACACAGTTTCATATGCTAATAACAGCAATGTATCTGTAAAAATCAGATACAATATGGATGGGATTCGATTTCTTTTATGCACTTATAAACTTGTATAGGCGAGTGTTAGGGTTTGCGTATTGCGTTAAATATAAAATAAGAGAAAGTGCGATCGAAACCTGGGGTCCACCGTGTGGAGATGGAGAGCCGCAGCTAAAGAACAATGGTGGAGCGATGCTGTGTACAGGCACCATAAACACACGGAGTTAAAAGTCACTTGGTGTGAACAGAGTGCAAAGTACCAGCTAGGTTACACCACAGAGCGGTACAAAACAGAGAGCACTCAGAGCTATACCCTGTTAGACATCACAGGAGTATAGTAGATAGTAATACTAGATGGGGGTCCCTATAGCTTCCCCCCAGGGAAATCTAGGCTGGTGGTTGTGCTCACTCTGACACACAGCTGTGCACACGGCATATGCGACTTAGGACGCCTGGAGTCATATGCGGAGCCAAGCGAGAGTTCCCACCCTACACTGCCTGCCTAGACACACTATCGCTGTGCACACGAGGTGGTTCCGTATCCACAGACACACACATAGCACATGGGATCTTAGCACGCCTACTTGCACCCCAAAGACACTTTTATATGCTCCGCTTAAGTCCAGTCAGACAGGACCTTGCTCATGGACCAATCCGGAACTGCCACATCACCTGAGCAGCTGACGACCGACCACCAATGAGAAGTTGTCATCTCACTAGCATGCTCAGTAGCATGATTTCTGGACTTTGCCTTTGGAGCGTCTGTTAGCTGCTGGTTGCCATAGCTTTGGCTGGAAGGTCCATAGTAACCTAGCGAACCACACGGGTCTGAGCAAGTGTCTGAGACCTATGTCTTTGCTGAGCAGACTCCACTGTGGCTGGAGCAGAAAGGGAGACCGCAGAGGCAGACAAGGCTTGAGATCTACCATGTGCAGTGGGAGAATCCTGGCACCTAACAGTGAGTCTCAGGCCAAAGTACAGAAGAGAATAATCCATGCTGCAATTTTTTTCACATCGGCTCTTGGTCCATGTGAAAATCAGTCATTTGAACTGTCCAATTGAATTGCATTGGTCAGAATGCTGTCCACTCTTACCGTGGACACTACATGCCCATGCAATACGGTCATTTGAAAGAGCCCTTAAATTAATCGGATCAGTTTGATTTAGCACATAAAAGAGGTTATAGACAATTGCAAGGACTGAAAAGCAGCTTTGATAAAAATTTCTTCTAAGTGTTCACATGAGTGTTAGTAGAAGTGAGTCATTTCTGTGCTTCCATGTAATTGTTTTATTAATTAGTACATTCTGTTTGGTGTTTGGGTGAGAAATGTCCTGTGGCTTGTTGTAAGTGAATTCAGATAATATGGTGAAGGCTGACGGGAACAGCTTCATGCTTCTGAGAGATTATGCTTTTTATTGCAGTCAGTGAATAACTGCTGTATAAAAACCCTTAATATTGTTCTTAAAGATTAACGGGATTGTTCAGTGGCTAAAAATTGAATTTTAAAAGGCTTGGACTAGGAAAAAAAAGAAAAATAAAGGATTACTCACTTTCACTGATCCCTGTGATATGTTCTTCTGTGATTTCCAAAGATGGTAACTGAACCAATTAGGCCACGTTCACACATTCATAGAATCGTAGAGTTGGAAGGGACCTTCTGGGCCATCTGGTCCAACCCCCTGCTCAAACCAGGATTCACGAAATCATCCCAGACAGATGTCTGTCCAGCCTCTGTTTGAAGACTTCTATTGAAGGAGAACTCACCACCTCTCGTGGCAGACTGTTCCACTCATTGATCACTCTAACTGTCAAAAAGTTTTTTCTAATATCTAATCTGTGTCTAATTCAGTATGTGTTCAGTATTTTACATCACTATTTGTAAGCTAAAACCAGTAGAAACCAGGATGAATGCAAAAGAGGTTCCCGTTTCTTTAAGGTGCGCAGGGCGGTAGTCATGGTAGATGGGCTGCTGCACGTCACCCTGGCTTCTTACAAATAAGCCTTGTCCCAGTTCATATATGTTGTGTGTGTGCTGCAGAACATTCACATTTTGGCCGGAGGCCTCCATTGTCTCCATGCTTCCGGATCCAGGAACAGCTGCACATAAATCCGGGAACACCCAGTTGAAATTAACCAGTTCAACTTTACTTAATAGTCCAAGTTCAGTAGATGACATCATGCAGTATTTGAAGCAAAAAAGAAAAATACGTCCACAGCACTTCATAGCATCATAGGGTTAACTTTACCCACAATAGGAGCGCACATCAGGTCCAAGGAGTCCCTCTTGGAATACATTCAAACTCACCGCTGTACTGTGAGTCTTTTTCTCACGGTGCTAGCAGTAATCTCACCGAGGTCACTGCAGGTCTGGGGCCTGGTTGGGAATGCAGCCTCAGTGGCCTGCAGTAACCTCGATAATATCGCAGCTAGTCACTAACGCTGAGTTTGCAGCAGCTCATTCCTCCATGGTTTTCAGCCTGGATGGTCGCATCTTGGCACCATCTAAGTTGAAAACTATTTATCCCAGACATGATTTATGACGTGAGACAGAATGACGGACAGGTGAGGGATATGATTGTTTTTTATTTTGGTTTATTTTTTATAGGAGACCATGGCTTCAGTTGAATGGGTGTTAGGTGAGTATAACTGTGTTTTGATATTTGTTATGCCTCATGAATGAGATATTTTACAGACTGTCCTGTGCATTTTACATGCTGTATTGCAGTCTCTCATATTGTTTTATTGTTGCTATGTGTTCCTGTGTTTTGCATAGCTGAAATCCTCCCTTTCCATCAAGTTTGTCCTTTCTGTCTCCTTGTCTCCATCTCCCTCTTCTGGGTGTGTTGTCACTTCCTTCTTCCCCCTGTGTCTCAGTCTCCATCTTGGCTTCATTAGAGGCACATGTGCTTTCAGTTTGTCTGAAGAAATCCTTTTTTACCTGCTGCTGTTTGTATGCATTCAACAAGAATTCTTAAAGAAATCAAAGTCTCTTCTGGATTCTTCATAACATGTGTGCCTGCAGCTGAGTTAAGCTATCTGCGACCGTCGCCAATTGTAAGTAAGGTGACGAGACCCAGCATTTCTCAGAGCCATATTTGCAGCCACAGGCCCCAGGGACAGAATAGTAAAAAAGACTTTACCAGATTCATCTGTAAAGCCACCCACAGCTTCTATAAAGCTACAGAACTTCCTGCAGAGCATCCGCTCTCAGCATATAAGAGACTATACAGCTCCCCTTCTCCCTGTGAATCAGGATGGCTGAAGGAATGACTACATGGTCTCTTCCAGACCCATTGTCAGAGGAAGAGTGCGTAGAACTTGATCCACCATTTAGTGAGAAGGCTAGATGTCCCACAAAGCCTACATGGAAAGTAAGGGAGAATCTAGAATCCAGTAAACATGATCTTCTCCGTGCTATAGCAGAGCTATGGCAAAAACTGCTGAGTCATATAGTCAGCTTGGCTCAGCCTGCTTCTCTCCAATGACCACTAGAGGGAACCCTTGCACAACTGTGTTCAGATTATCAACGTTATGCAAAAATAGCAGACCAGAACATCTCAGTGTTAAAAAAACTTAACCCATCAGTTACCTGCAAAGAGCTGCAAGCTTTCCAACAACTTAACTCTGAGAGAGAAAGCATGGTGCTGGTTATATAAAAGCCAAGACAGAGGCAAGAATCGCGCTAACAGCTGAGATGTCATCTTGCATTTCTGGCTCAGCTAGACAGTCAAAGCGATCATCTAAGTCACGCTCTTCAAAATCATCAACTCTCAGCGAACATCTCGTAAGAACACGTGCAGAAGCTGAGGCCACGAAAATACGAGCTGCCTTCGCTCAAAAGGAAACTGAGTGAAAATAGAGGCCATAGAGAAGGAACGCGAACACGCCATAGCCGTGGCAAGGTTAAATGTCCTGGAACAAGCCATCAGTGGGAGCCAAAGAGACAGCATCACTTTAAGAGATTTTGATACTGAAAACCCTCTTAAGCATGCTAGAGCCTATGTACAAAGCAAACACAGCACTACCCCTGCTTCTGCAATCCTTCCTGACTGCACAGATGCTCCCCTGAGACAACAAGACACAGAGTGTTTACCCGCATCCTGCACCCAAGGTCAGGGTCATGATCCATGCTGGATTAGGACTGATAAAAAGCACAGGTAACCTTTTTTTTTCTTAAGCTGTGCGTAAGTTGTTTTTTTGCCCCCGGTGGCCATTAGGATTAGACTGTGGTGTCTTTTGCTCTAAGTTTGCCCTCAGTGGTGGTGAGCGTCATTGCATTCTGGTTTCTTTTGTTAAGTGCACATGATTATAATGCAGGTGTGATTGCTCTGCCTCTGGTATAAATGAGTCACAGGTGTTGCAATCAGTGTTGGTGATAGTGTTCATTTCAATCATCCTTGGTGGAGGAAGGAGCTGGAGAGCGTTCCTTGCAGCACTGTCTTAGCCCTGGTGTGGAAGGAGTCAGAGGGGATTTCCTTGTCGCTCTGACAGAGCTTGGTGGCAGCCATTCAGGAGGAGAGCTGCATTCTGGTGGTGGACTCTGTTGCCAGGAGCAAGTGCAACAGAGTAAAGCTAAATGGTGTTTCCCTGTTTGTGTTTTTCCTTAGTGTGTATTAGTACAGCGGTGGGGCCAGTGCCTGCGCAACCCAGCTCCCTAGCAAGGGATAGGTGTAGGGTGTGCTAGAGCGACAGGTTCCTGAGCGGCACCCGGTGCAGAACCAGCATAGGGAACGTTAGGAGCGCTAGGGACACTGACTCGGGAGTTCAGGAGGTCTCCACGTCCCCTTTCCCTATCGCAGGGCCCACCATTGTAACTGTTTCCCCTTTCCCCGTGTCTTGTTGTTTTAGTTACCGGCCTGCGGGCGCGTCACACAGGACCGTATCACGTGCCGCGTCTTGTTGTTTTAGTTACCGGCCTGCGGGTCGCGTCACACAGGATGGGTCATCATCACATTCAGTACAATATGCTGCCAACCTTGCATCCTGATCCTCCTCTGTGCACCAAAATGTACCAGAAACCTGCACCTCACCAACTCTTATACACAGAAACATACGTGCAGGCCAATATGCAGGCAAGTCACCACACTCCCGTCAGTCACACAATTCACACAGTCCCATGTGTGGCAGAAACTAAGCTCATTAAGCTAGTTAATGGACTGAACGCCTACGCTGCCCCATATGTACCTGCATTCCCAGGTCAAAGCACAGACTGTAGGAACAATGCTATCCAGCCAGCAACGGTCCTTCCAAAATCAGAGAATGCTGATATGACTGGCCTTGCAAGGTACATGATTCTGCATGATCTACCTAAGACCGGTCTTACAGAGTTTGACAATAAACCTGAGAACTACAGGGATTGGAATTGTACCTTTGAAACCACAATCAGTGACCTCGGCATCACCGCCGCTGAAGAGCTAGACTTGCTAATCAGGTGGCTTGGGCCACAATCCACGGATCAGGTCAAGAGACTTAAATCCGTCCACATCAGTAACCCCATTGCGGGTCTCATCACTGTGTGGAAAAGGCTAGAAAGAAGCTATGGCAATCCTGAGGCCATGAAATGGCCCTGTTCAAGCGACCAGAGGATTTTCCAAAGGTATCTAGTAAGGACAGTACAAGGTTCTAAGAGCTCAGCAACCTCCTGTTAGAGCTTCAGCTGGCTAAAGCAGACCCGTACCTTCCTGGCCTCAGCTACCTGGACACTGCTCATGGGGTAACCCCAATAGTTTCCAAGCTGCTGTCCAATATCCAAAATAAGTGGGCCATGCTTGGATCAAAATGCAAAATGGAAAATCAAGTCTCCTTCCCTCCATTTTCCTACTTCTGTGAGTTCATTGAAAATATTGCAGAGTGTAAGACCGATCCAAGAATTTCCTATCGAGAACACAGTGATCCTGTTTCATTTCCTAAACACAACAGTCCACGTCTTAACTACAGGAACCGCCGAGTTCCAATGACTGTCAAGAAGACTGATGTTCTTCCCACACCTTTAGTATCACAAGATAAGAGCGACAAAGGTGAGAAGGTTGAGAATCCTAATCGTATGTGTCCCATTCACAAGAAACCTCACCCCTTAAAGAAGTGCATCAGCTTCAGAAATAAACCACTCCAGGAACACAAAGAGCTTCTGAAGAATTTTGGGATATGTTACAGGTGCTGCGCTTCTACTGAACACTTTGCTATGGACTGTAAAATTAACTGGAGTGCGACAGTGAGGACCATGTGCAAGCGCTCCATCCATCCCAAGCAAACACTGAACAGCTTTCGCCTTCCCCCACCACAAGGCAAGGTGGTGAGGATGCTGTTCAAACCGATAATTCTATCACAATATCTTCTTCATGCACAGAAGTCTGCAGAGAAGGCCTCTGGGACAAGTTGTGTGCGAAGATGTGCCTGGTGAATGTGTATCCCAATGGTCGACCAGAGAAAACCACAAGGGTGTATGTTATCCTGGACGATCAGAGCAACCAGTCACTTGCAAGGTCAGAACTCTTTGATATGTTTGACTTAAAGAGAAAGTCTCACCCCTACACTCTGGGAACCTGCAGCAGTGTTACGGAGGTCTCTGGGAGAAGAGCCAACGGACTCATGGTGTCTTCTCTTGAGAACAATGTGGAGATACCCTTACCCACTCTGGTCGAATGCAACCAGATACCATCCAACAGAGAGGAAATTCCAACTCCAGAGGCTGCACTCCATCACCCTCATCTAAGGATTTTGGCAGGCAAAATACCAGCCCTGGACAATAGCGCAAACATCCTGATCCTGCTTGGCAGAGACATTCTGCGACTACACAAGGTACGTCAGCAAATCAACGGGCCACACGACGGTCCATTTGCTCAACGCCTTGAGCTAAGCTGGGTTATCATAGGCAATGTCTGTATAGGAAAGATGAAGAGACCCACGAGGATTTCCTCATTTAAGACTCACGTCCTACCAAATGGTCGCAGCACTTACTTTCAACCATGCCCACATCATTACTGGGTGAAAGAGAAGATAAGCGACAACAAGTGGAAGAAAGAAACCTCTGACGACACGAACATATTCCTGTCCCGTAATGATGACCTTGGGTCAACAGTGTTCAACTCTACAAGAGAAGACAACCAGCTAGCACCTGCAAAGGAGGACAAAGAATTTACAAAGATTACGGAAAAGAAATTCTCCCAAGACGATTCAAATAGCTGGGTAGCACCTTTACCTTTTCATTCTCCAAGAACAAGGCTATCTTATAATCTGCAACATGCAACGGCAAGGTTTTCATCCCTAAAACGCACCTTAAAGAGAATGTCGGACATGGAGAAACATTTTGTCGACTTCATGCAGAATATCTTCGATAGATGTCATGCGGAACCCGCACCCCTGCTAGAAGAAGGTGAAGAATGCTGGTATCTTCCATCCTTTAGTGTCAACCATCCTCGCAAACCTGACCAAATTAGAGTGGTGTTTGACTCTAGTGCTCAGTATGAAGGCATCTCCCTAAATAGACTGCTCCTCACTGGGCCTAATCTAAACAACAGCCTTATAGGAGTACTGATTCGCTTCAGACAAGAACCTGTCGCAGTAATGGCTGACATTCAACAAATGTTTCATTGCTTTATTGTGAGAGAAGACAGCAGACACTACCTCAGATTCCTATGGCACAAAGACAACGACGTCCGCAACAAGGTCATAGACTACAGGATGAAGGTGCATGTCTTTGGGAACAGCCCCTCGCCTGCATTGTCCATCTATGGACTAAGACGGACAGCACAGGAAGGCGAGAGAGCGTATGGGTCTGATGCTCATCTATTTGTGGAAAGAAACTTCTACATAGATGATGGGCTTAAGTCTCTTCCCACAAGTGAAGAGACTATCGATCTGCTCTCTAGGACTCAGGAAATGCTGTCAACAGCAAACCTTAGACTTAACAAAATCATCTCCAACAGTAAAAAGGTAATGAAAGCATTTCCATCTGAGGATCATGCTGCTGGTGTAAGGGATCTTGTTCTGGGTTCTGATGTTCCTCCCACGCAATGCAGCTTCGGTCTGCTTTCAGATATTAAGCAAGACACAGTCACTTTCCAGGTGTCAGCTTGTGATAAACCTTTCACTAAATGAAGAGTCCTATCTGTTGTGAACAGCATCTATGATCCTCTCAGGTTTATTGCACCCATCACCATTCAAGGCAAGATACTGTTGAGACAGTTGACCGCCTAGAGTACGGATTGGGACACTCCACTACCATCCCAGAAACAACTTTCTACCCCTGACCAGTGGTACTACGTTTCTACTGACATGAATCCAGCTGACCAAGGGACGAGACTCACTGCCGCGTCTAAACTCAGTGACAACATGTGGGTGTCAGCTCAAAGGTTCCTGTACGAGGATTCCAGCTCAAGGGACTTCAACAACATTTACGAGCTGGTGGAACCAGAGTCTGACAAAGAGATCAGACTAATCCTTTCTACCCACTACACTTCTGTGATGCCAAAATTGAAACTGAGGTCTATCCACTTTGAGCACTTCACAAGATGGTCAGAAGACATCACATGAAAGTCGTTGTTTATTGACACAGCTCACGGCTGGGAGCCTACCGCCATATATTCCTCCAGCTGTGTTGGGACATGCTAACATTTGAACTTTCTCCAGCGGATTGTTGGGTTGGTGGAAGTGTTTGCACGTTGCGGCTTCCCCAATCTGAAGATGGGTTTATGTTTGGAATCAGACTATTCTGCTGTTGAGGACTTCATGCCTCCAACTGAAGATTGGACCATGCCAATTGGACAGCAACTGTTGTTGTTGTTATTATTTGCATGCTTGTTTTCCCTTTGTTTTTCAGGTCTACAGTGATATCTCCAGAGGACATCATAAAAATTATGAAATCTAAAGATTTCAGATGGGGAGTGTTATGTGTTATGATTGAGTCACCGTAGGAGGCAGACACAAAAATAGAAGCTACGTCCAGAAAACCAGAGAAGTTGGCAACTATCTGATTGCAGACCCTTGAACCTATCAACACAACTAGCTGTAGCCGTGGGGGGTTCCTAACGTGCCCTAGACCCCTCGATCACAGCCGGAGAGCTAAATAGCCTAAAGACAGAAAAGGAAATCTAAACTGCCCCAGAGCAGACCCCAAAGTAAAAGGCAGCCCCCAACATATAATGACGGTGAAGCAAGATGAAAAAACACTCACTCAGATAGAAAGATAGGCTGAGCAAATGATGGGGCCCAAGCTAACTAAACAGAACAGGAAAGGAAGGTTGCTGTCTGAAATCTGCCAAAACCCTATCAAAGACATAAGCCAACAAGCTGATATGGAAAAAGACCCTGAAGCAGCTAGGCTTCAAAAACTAAATCAGCACTCAGGTATTTTCAGAAGACAGAGGTAAAGGAATTCAGCTCACCCCAGCAGGGAATGGCAGAAATCCAGAAAAACAAAGCAAAACAAAGTCAAAGCACAAATGCAAAAAGCCGAGCAGAAAACTTAGCTTTAGAAGAGCAGGAATTCAGACTGGTCTCCAAGGATCCCACAGAGAAATCACTCGCAGGGCAGAATGGCATCGGCAGCCTTATATCCAGTCAGTAACTCCACTCAGCCAGTAATCATCATCAGGCTCAGGTGTTTGATAATCTGGCTCACTACCTTTCTTCACCAGAAGAGGGAGTTCCTCGGGCCTCAGTAGTGAAGGGGAAAATGAACTCACAACAGTTATGCCTCATGAATAAGACATTTTACAGACTGTCCTGTGCATTTTACATGCTGTATTGCAGTCTCTCATATTGTTTTATTGTTGCTATGTATTCGTGTGTTTTTCATAGCTGAAATCCTCCCTTTCCATCAAGTTTGTCCCTTCTGTCTCCTTGTCTCCGTCTCCCTCTTCTGGGTGTGATGTCACTTCCTTCTTCTTCCCCCTGTGTCTCAGTCTCCATCTTGGCTTCATTAGAGTAACATGTGCTTTCAGCTTGTCTGAAGAAAGTCTTTTTTACCTGCTGCTGTTTGTATACATTCAACAAGAATTCTTAAAGAAATCAAAGTCTCTTCTGGATTCTTCATAACGTGTGCCGGCAGCTAAGTTAAGCTATCTGTGACCGTCGCCAATTGTAAGCAAGGTGAAGAGATCCAGCATCTCACAGAGCCATATTTGCAGCCACAGGCCCCAGGGACAGAATAATATTTTTAAATAAAAAAGTAGAGGTGTGTTTTTGTTTCAGATAAAGGACTTTATTCTGTGTGTTTCTTACAATATGGGTATAGGATTAGTAATGGATAGGCATCTTATAAACTCTTCTCCATTACTAACTTGTGGGCTTGATGTCACCGGACAATACAAAGGTGACATCAGCCCCCCAAATATGAACCCCACTTGCCACCACCACAGGGCAAGTGGGAAGAGTTGGGCAAAGCACTAGAAATGGCGCATCTAATAGATGTGCCTTTTCTGGGGCGGATGAGGGCTGCTATTTTTAGGCTGTGGGGGCCTACTATCAGCCTGAAAATACAAGCCACCAGCTGTCTATTTTAGCTATAACAATGGGGTGGGGGACTCCAAGCTTTTTTTCAAATATTTATTTAAATAATTTTAAAAAAGTGTGGAAACTCCTCTATTCTAGATAAACAGCCTTGCATATGCTGACAACTGAAGGTTGCAGCTCTCAGCTGTCAGTTTTGACTCTCTGGATATCAAAAATTCAGGGGAACCCACTGTGTTTTTTTTAAATTATTTAGTTAGAGCGCAGGCATCAGCTGATGAATACTCCCATCAGCCTCCGCCTGCTCTCGCTGATATCTGTGGCAGCAGGCGAAGGCTGATGGGAGTATTAGTCCCATCAGCTGACACCTGTGATTGGAGGTAAACTTTTTTTTTTTATCTCTGGTCACATCTGTGGGAGCAGGAGCTGTGGCTCTCTGACTGGTGGTAACAATCTTACAGTCGATCAGAGGCAGTGTTTGCTGCACTGCCATGCACATGACAGCATGGCAAACACTGGATGTTCGGGCCCCCCAATCATGTGAATGGGGTCCAGGTTTGGGTTTTAGTACTGCTCTGGGACCAGAACCAAAGTTTTCTTTAACTGTTAGACCGAACCCACTGGACCTGAACATCCATGGGTTTGCCCATCTCTAGTTATAAGCAGAGAACAGGCATACGACGATGAAGTAGTATGCTCATCAGCCGATACCTGTGACCAGCAGCAACCTTTTTACTGCCGGTCACAGCTGCTGGCTCTGGCGCTGTCATCTGTAAGCACTCTGACCGGAACTTTCCACAGATCAGAGACGCTGTCTCTCGCATCGTCACACAGATCACAGCGTGGGAAAAGCTGGGATGTTCAGGCCCTCCATTCATTTGAATGGAGTCTCGGTTTAGGTTCGAGTTCAGGCATGACAGCACCTGTGCGAGATCTTTAGAAAAAGAGCACGTCACAGAGACTGACATCTTGTACAGGTGACATCATTCCTGGGAGCATAACGTGCAGATGGATAGTCTGTCATTAGGACGTTCGTGGACACACCCCTCCACCAAGAATGATGGTGTCTGCATGACATGTAGGCCAGGGTAACAGGTCAAACAGAAGAGTGACCTGTCAATCACTGGCAGGAGGTTGGTGCTGGGAGGAGAAAGAGGGAGAGAGGCTGGAGAGCTGTAAGAAATGGCCAAATTCTTGCACTTGTGAGCTTATTTGCATAAGAATTTGCCAATAGATTACAAAACAAAGGAGACATGGATATTTAATACAAAGGTATGGAAATAATGCCAATAGAATATGAGACAATGGAGACATGGACTTTTAATATACAGGTGCTACTCACAAATTTCAAATATCATCAAAAAGTTAATTTATTTCAGTTCTTCAATACAAAAAGTTAAATTCATATATTATATAGAGTCATTACAAACAGAATAAATCTATTTCAAGTGTTTATTTCTGTTTATGTTGATGATTATGACTTACAGCCAATGAAAACTAAAAAGTCATTATCTCACTAAATTAGAATAATTAACAATAGGCAAGACCACTGACTTGACAAATGTCCAGAAGGCAGTCATTGACACACTCCACAAGGAGGGTAAGCCACACAAGGTCATTGCTAAAGAAGCTGGCTGTTCATAGAGTGCAATATCCATGCATATTAATGAAAAGTTGAGTGGAAGGAAAAAGTGAGGTAGAAAAAGGTGCACAAGCAGCAAGGATAACAACAGCCTTGAAAGGGATTGTTAATAAAAGGCCATTCAAAAATTTGGGGGAGATTCACAAGGAGTGGACTGCTGCTGGAGTCATTGCTTCAAGAGCCACCACACATGGACGTATCTAGGACATGGGTTACAACAAGTGTTGCATTTCTTGTGTCAAGCCACTCATGACCAATAGACAGTGTCAGAAGCGTCTTACCTTGGCCAAGGAGAAAAAGAACTGGACTGTTGCTCAGTGGCCCAAAGTGTTTTCAGATGAAAGCAAATTTTGCATTTCATTTAGAAAACAAGGTCCCAGAGACTGGAAGAAGAGTGGAGAGGTCTCAATCCAAGCTGCTGGAGGTGTAGTGTGAAGTTTCCACAATCAGTGATGGTTTGGGGAGCCATGTCATCTGCTGGTGTAGGTCCACTGTGTTTTATCGAGACCAAAGTCAGCGCAATCATCTACTAGGAAATTTTAGAGCACTTCATGCTTCCCTCTGCCGACAAGCTTTCAGGAGATGGAAATTTCATTCTCCAGCTGGACTCGGCACCTCTCCACACTGCCAAAAGTACCAATACCTGGTTTAAAAGCAGTGGTATCACTCTGCCTGATTGACCAGCAAACCCGCCTGACCTTAACCCCATAGAGAATCTATTGGGTATTGTCAAGAGGAAGATGAGAATGCAGCGCCCCCTAGGGCCGGGGTCCCTCTGTACTGGGCTGGTCAGTTCTTAAAGGGGATGTCACGGCAGCTGTGACCTGGTCCGTAGCCCTGGGCGTGCAATGGAAATAAAGAAGATGATGCTTTTAGCGAATAACGATGGGCATGATTCGTGACGCCACCTGTGGTGTTCGGCAAGGAAGGTGATAGCCGACGCTGCAAAAGAGACAGCTGGGACTGTTGGTGATGCAGCAGAGTTGTTACAGCTCTCCACGGGTAGAGCTAAGCCCCAGGGCAGTTATAGGTGTTAGAGATGATGATGGTGGTTGTAGTCGTGGTGCAAAGAAGGTGACGCTGTAAATAACTCAGAGGAGACAGTGGAGTGCAGTCTTCACACATTTACTCACAGTTATTCCAGTTAGATCCCCCAGACGGGGTGCTGTGTCCTCTGGGTCGGTGGTCCAGCCAGCTCTCAGGTAATTCGGGGTACAGTGTGTCAGAACCCCCTTCAGATATTCCTTTCCTGGCCGTCTCACTGCGCTGGCTCCCACCTCTCCTGCCCTGCGCCTTCACACACAGTGTCCCAAGCCAGAAGCCCCGGTTCCTGTCGGCGATGTGCTCTAGGTCCCCTTGATCCTATCCAGCTGCCTTTTCAACGAATGTGTATGGATGTGGCTGCAGCACATGCAGATACTGCAACTTCCGGTTAGCTAGCTGAGTCCTGAGTTTCTCCACTAGTCTGGGGCTGGTCCCCTACTGCTACCTGGTCCCCTCATCTGACTACGGTCGGTGTAGATTCGGGCCCCACGGGTAGATTTCTCACTACTCGTGCCCCTAGGACCCCTTCTTCCTCTCTTCCACTGAAGCTTATCTTTCTGTTTCTTATGTCTTTCCTTTCTCTCTTTCTACTGTCTTCTGGTCTAGGGATGAACTCTTCACTGCTCAAGTCCCCAGCTCCAACTCACTCTCTTACTGTCACTTCCTTCAGCTCTCCCCCTGCTGCTTTCTCCACCCACACCCTCTGCCTAATCCCTCCCTGGCCTGGAGAGGTCTGGGGTTGGATGCCAATGTCTGGGTTCTGAGTAGTGGCCCCCTCCTTACCTGAGAGCGGAGTACCACACCTCTGGCTGAGGTGCAGTACCTCTGTAGCGACTGAACCCTCAGGGGCACCACATACCCCCCACACGTTAAACACAGCACGTCCTCGGGCTGGAACAGAGCAAACGATTGTTATAACATGCAAAAAATTTTCTGAAATGCATTTCAACCAGTAAAACAGTTAAACTATTAATTTTTCTTCCCTTTATGGGAGGCACTTTTCACTTAAACATTACAAATAACTACTATATTCATAAATATATGTTTAATAACATTATTTACTATCTGTAAATATGAAAAATAGCTTTATCATAGGTAGAAACTATCTGAGACATGGAATATAACCTTACTATTAATAAAACTTTTCCTATCAAGTGCAATAGAGTTCAGTGTATTCCAGAACCAGGGTAGTCTTTTTCTTTTCTTAAGTGCAATATGGGGGACCCGTTTCACACCCCCAGCGTAGTCCCAGGGCGTGGCTACTGAAAATAGCTGGTCAACTCACTGGACCACTGTTCGGCCATGCCAGATGGTTTTTGTTCTGTGGTCTAGTGCAAAATGTAGAGTGTCTCACTTGCACTCTACAGATCTTCTGTAAAACCAATAAGGAGCACATTCAGTGCTAACTAAACTATGTACAAAGAGAGTTCTGGCCATTCACTGTCTATGACCACAGTATCTTTCTTTATCAACAAGGCCTAATCACATTGTCTTTAACAAAACCTAATCAGGTAAATTACTATTCACAACTTTTAACTATTAAGGCTAAGTGCCCACGTTGAAGAAATGCTGCGGAAATGTCCGCAGCATTTCTGCAACTCCCTTCCGAATTCGCATGCGTTTTCCCGCAAAACGCAAGCATTTTGCAAGCGTTTTTAGCTTGCAGAATGCTTGAGCTTTTCCAAGTGATTTGAAGCATCACTTGGAAAAGTGATTGACAGGTTGGTCACACTTGTCAAGCATAGTGCTTGACAAGTGTGACCAACTTTTTACTTTTGATACTGCCTATGCAGCATCATTAGTAAAAGATAGAATGTTAAATATAGTAAAAAAAAAAAAAATAGGGATATACTCACCCTCTGTCGGCCGCCGGAGTCATCCCGCCCCTCATTGGCGCTGCTGGCATCTTCCGTTCCCAGGGATGCCTTGTGACAATGACCTGTGATGACGTAGCATCATGTGAGACCGCTACATCATCAGAGGTCATTCGCGCAATGCATCCCTGGGAACGGAAGATGCTGGCAGCGTGGCTGAGAGGCGGGAAGGCTCCGGGGCCGCCAGAAGGTGAGTATATCCGTATTTTTATTTTAATTCTATTTTTTACAGGGATATGGTACCCATGGCATGGAGGAGAGTCTCCTCTCCTCCAGACCCTGGGTACCATCCGCACATGAAGCGCTCACTTTACGCATGGTGGGCATAGCCACATGAGTAAAGTGAGCGTTTCAATGCAATCCTATGGCGGCGGAATTGCCGTGATTCCGCAGAAATAGTGGACATGCTGCGGATTTTACGGCTATGCGATTCCGCAGCGGTAAAATCCGCAGCATTGACACAGCAACTGCGGAATCCCATAGAATTGCATGGGGATGCGTTTTGTTAGCGCTTTTTATGCGTTTCCGCTGCGGCAAAAATGCAGCGGAAACGCATAAAAAAAGCAATGTGGGCACACAGCCTTACAGTCACATGCTGCCACTGCTAACTTTTGTTTTCTTTTCCAGGGTAGGTCCTCAGGCTTGCATCCTCCTGGACTGGAAAGTTCTGTGTCCTGTGTTATAACTGAGAACATGAACTGTTCTGGTCCTACTGCCGGGGTCTGAGTAGCTTGCGTGCATACCCTCGATGTTATTGGAGCAGAGACCAGTGCAGCCTCTGATGTTGAGGCCTCTGATAGTTGTTAAGAGATAGCAGACACTGAACCAGGAGCTGCACGCCTGCATTTCCTGACATTCAGGGCATACCACCCTTTTTCACCCCAATGCCAGGTGTAAGTCACTTGATCTTCCGGGTGCAGGTCATGATCCAGATGACCTTCCAGGAGATGCGACTCTACATCCCACCAGGCGACAAAGATCTCTGCGAGCATTCCGAGCCTTTCTTCAGCTGGAACGCCACCATGGTGCCCTGTCTCAGCGGACCCTGGTCTATATGTCTGGCCTTACAGGCCTGGGCCATTGCCTGCTTGTTCCGCTCCTCTAGGGCCCTCTGCTGGGCTTCGCACTCTCTCTCCTCCTTCTCTTAAGCGCTTGCTGCTGACAATACTTGCCCCAGCTGATGGTTTCTATTTGGGCTCCTTCCTGTTGGATCTCCCGAGGGATCGCGATCAAATCGGTCCCCTGGTGTTCCCAGCGGAACACCACCTTTTCTCTGTACACCTCCTGGGGTGTTAGTTTGGGCTGTAGTGGGGCCGCCAGTTGGTCCCCGAGGTCAGAGATGTGATCCAAGTCCAGGTCACTACAAACCCGGCCGGGTGGAAGTGCTGATGGGAGCTTTAATGGGCCCAGCAGGGTCTCCTTGGCCACCGGGTTGATGACAGTACCTGCTCCTGTTGTTTTTCTGGTGCTGGTCTCCTCCTCCTCCTCCACTGGGGTCTGTGATACTGGCTGCGGGGATGGTTGCCGCTCCCATACCTTCTCCAGCAGGGCCGCTTTCCATTCTGAAAGGGCAGACTTGCAATTTCAGGAGCTGGTGGCTCAGCTCCTCCACCTCTGCTTCCAAGAACTCTGGGTCCAATGCTGGCAGCTGGTCCAGGCTCCTATCTAGTTGGCTGGGGAAGTTTTCGGCTTCCTCCCCATGCTCCGGGTAGCCACTGCTCACCATCTTGGGTTCCGGGTTGTTCCCTGCTGCGCCCACATGTAGTTCCCGCTCTCTCCTTCGTGGGTGGTTCCTTCTTTCCCGCCATCCCAGACCAGGAGGTGGATCCTCCTGGCCGACGGCCATGTTCAGATTGTATACAAGTATCAACATTGGCATGATGTTTGCACCTTTCAATAATTCAGCACATGACGGGCAGCTTCAGCACTCCCATTTGCATAAATATGGCACCTCTTGTCACAGTCTTTTTACACAGTCTTTAGGCGCATGGGACTCGGTGTACCGGGTCGGTAGATCCTGTTCGTGACACCAAGTTTGCAGCGCCCCCGGGACCGGGCCGGTCAGTTCTTAAAGGGGATGTCAAGGCAGCAGTGACCTGGTACGTAGCCTTGGGCGTGCAATAAAAATAAAGAAGATGATGTTTTTAGGGAACAAAAATGGGGATGATTCGTGACGCCACCTGTGGTGTTCGGCAAGGAAGGTGATAGCCGATGCTGCAAAAGAGACCACTGGGGCTGTTGGTGATGCAGCAGAGTTGTTACAGCTCTCCACGGGTAGAGCTAAGCCCCATGGCAGTTATAGGTGTTAGCGATGATGGTGGCTGTAGTCATGGTGCAAGGCAGGTGAAGCTGTAAATAAGTCAGAGAACACAGTGGAGTGTAGTCTTCACACTTTTACTCACAGTTCTTCCAGTTACAATCCCCAGCCGGGGTGCTGTGTACTCCGGGTCGGTGGTCCAGCCAGCTCTTAGGTAATTCGGGGTACACCGTGTCAGAACCCCCTTCAGATGATCCTTTCCTGGCCATCTCACTGTGCTGGCTCCCACCTCTCCTGCCCTGCACCTTCACACACTGTGTCCCAAGCCAGCAGCCCCAGATCCTGTCGGCGACGTGCTCTAGGTCCCCTTGATCCTATCCAGCTGCCATTTCAGCAAATGTGTATGGATGTGGCTGCAGCACATGCAGATACTGCAACCTCCGGTTAGCTAGCTGAGTCCTGAGTTTCACCCCTAGTCTGGGGCCGGTCCCCTACTGTGACCTGGTCCCTTCATCCGACTACGGTCGGCGTAGATTCAGGCCGTATGGGTGGATTCCTCACTACCCTTGCCCCTAGGACCCCTTCTTCCTCTCTTCCACTGAAGCTTATCTTTCTGTTTCTTCTGTCTTTCCTTTCTCTCTCTACTGTCTTCTGTTCTAGGGACGAACTCCTCACTGCTCAAGTCCCAAGCTCCAACTCATTCACTCTCACACTGTCACTTCCTTCAGCTATCCCTCTGCTGCTTTCTCCATCCACACCCTCTGCCTAATCCCTCCCTGGCCTGGAGAGGACTGGTGTTGGAAACAAGTGTCTGAGTTCTGGGTAGTGGCCCCCTCCTTACCTGAGAGCGGAGTACCACACCTCTGGCTGAGGTGCAGAAACTCTGTGGCGACTGAACCCTCAGGGGCACGCCACAAGAGACACCAGACTCAACAATGTAGATGAGCTGAAGGCAGCTATCAAAGCAACTTGGGCTTCCATAACACCTCAGCAGTGCCACAAGCTGATTGCCTCCATGCCACGCCACATTGATGTAGTAATTGATGCAAAAGGAGCCCCTACCAAGTATTGAGTGCATTTACTGAATATACATTTCAGTAGGCCAACATTTCAGATTTTAAAATAATTTTTCACACTGCTGTAATAAAGTATTCTAATTTACTGAGATAATGACTTTTGGGTTTTCATTGGCTGTAAGCCATAATCATCAACATTGACAGAAATGAACACATGAAATAAATTACTCTGTTTGTAATGACTAGAGTTGAGCGACTTTTGGTTTTTTAGGGTCGAGTTTCGTTTCATGAAACCCGACTTTTCCAAAAGTCGGGTCGAGTAAAATCGGCCGACTATAGGGAAAAGTCGGGGGTCCGACCGAAATACGAAACCCAATGTAAGTCAATGGGGAATTAAAGTCGGCAGTGAGGACAGGAAACACACCTACAGTGCCCATTTGAATGCCAAAAGCATCAATTCTTATTACTTAAGCTTGTCAACCTTAATTTACTTCATAATACTAGTTACGCACTGAAAAATGGGGGTTATTTGGCTACAGTTGTGGGGGGTAGGGCTGGCTCCAGGTTTTCGTGGGCCCAGGGCCAAAGAGCGCCCCTTTAACACTTACCACAACTCATGATGCTCCGATACGGCAGAGAAATAGCAGTATAGTACAATGAAAAATACTTCACTTCTTACATCTCATGACTGATATCCATTTTAAATTCTCCAATACCTCCAAAAACGGACAGTATATAACTCCATACAGTATTATGGCCAGCGCTTAGTGCGCTATACAGAGTAATGAGGCCCATATATTTCTCCATACGGAATCATTATTCCCATATAATGTTTCAAACCGTATATGATGAGCTCCACATAATGCTATAGTATATGTTGGTCCCAATGGATGAAGCTCCACTGTCTTATGGGCCCAAATAATGCTCCATATATAATGGGCCCCATTTCTACTGCTCTAGTGTATAATGGGCCCTGTAAATGCTGCTCCAGTGTCTGATGTCCACCTTTGGAATGCTCCAGTGTATGGTGGGCCCCATATATCATTCACCAGAGTATAGTGCTCCCCAAAAATTGCTGTCCCAACATTGAAAACAATTACATAAGTCTCCTTGCTAGGGAATCCCTGCACTACTCTGAACTCCTTGTCGTCCCCATCTTCCATCTCACTGCACTTGGCTGTTTAGGCCCTCCCACCGGCAGAGACACTTTTGCGTACTATGCGGTGCCCTGTGCCAGTGCCATCGCCCATGAGTATGCCCCCCCACCTGCTCAAGGAACCTGCACTTTCATCTGCACCTTCCTCTTTGTCACCGTGTATGTGGGAAGGGGAACCTGAGTTTCCTCTGGGTCAGATTCTGGCAGTGTAGAGTGCGAGGGGAATGTAGTGGTCTGGGTCAATGTACCAGCAGCATCATCCAGCAGTGGCTGGGCCTCAGTGCACTTGTGGAGTCCCCAAGAGTACGGTCGCCACTGTGGCATTACCTTCCTCCTAGGGAGTGTGTTGTCAAGTTTGGGAGCAACAAAGGATCTCTCTAGCAGTGAAACCAACACACAACACATTTCCCACTCCAGGCTAGCAGGGAGACCTCTGAACCTGACTGCTGAGGAGCTGCTCTCTGTGGTCTGGAGGAGGTAAGTTAGGGCACTCTGTGCAGGGAAGGGGAAGTGTGTGGACGTGAGAAGGGGAGCTGGAGGATGAGCAGAGTTAAGGCTCACTCCTAGCTGGAGCGCATTGTCCCGATTCCGGTCTCTGAGTTTGTATGGACTCTGACGTTCCTGCAGCAGAAACCGAGGGAAGTAGCAGCTATAAATGCTCTGTACCAAACTAAGGCTCGGAGGCCCCAGCATCGACGTGTGGGAGCCAGAAGGAAAAGGCTAAAGCTGTCTGCCATACAAGTAAAGTCTGAGGAACATCTGTTAGACAGGAGGCGCTTCAGTGAACCACGGTCCTGTGAGTGCTTCCCCCACAAGCGCTAGAAAGGAGACGTTCAGGAAGGTACATGTTGGCGGAGTGTTGGAAGGGAGCTTTCCATTTTGGTCCCGGAGGTTGGCTGAGGTCCTGACCCGGAGGACACAGCACGGAGGCAGGCATCTGTGTAACCTGCAGACTGTGAGTAAAGCTTTGGAACTGCACGCTCTGGTGTCCTACAGTTATTCCAGCACCGCTACATCTGGGTACCAGCACCTACACCGCCTGTGCCTTTCCCCCATCACTACATCTACATTTCCCTGGGACTCCAGATCCACCTGTGGGGAGCTTCACCATCTTTGCAGCACAACACCATCAGTCCCAGAGGATCTGCATGCAGCTTCGGCCTAACATCTATGTTGCCGAACACCACAGGTGGCGTCAAACTATCTGTATAAACTCTTTACCATTATACCACGCCATTTACATGGGCACCCAGGGCCACCGTCCGGGTTACCACTGCTGTGATACATCCCACTGACACCGGCCCGGTACCGAGTACCCCACAGCCCTGGGAGGGCGACCCATATGCCGACTGCTGATCGGGCGGCGTTATTCCCACGAACCTCCAAACAGCGTCCATGAAGGCAAAGTTTTTGGTTTCTGGGGGCAGTATGATTGCAAAGCTGAACCTTAAAGGAATGTCCAAAAGGGCACCACCAGGAGTGGAGCCTGTGGCTTAATTGGACTCCACCCGGGAAACCACAACCATGCCACCTAAAGAAAAGATGCACACTTTGAAAGCTTTGTCGATTCTGTGTGTGGTGTGGTATGTGTGTTTGTAGTTGTGCTAGCGATTTCTCAGCTTTATTCCGTTAACAACCGAGACTCCGGCATGCCCCCGCAGTACGCGTCAAGCTTACTAGAGGGATAAGCGAGGCTCTGGCACGTGAGATCGAGCAATAACAGGTCTAGCATTCCTGTACATGTCCAAGGCTGCATGCACGCTACACTGAAAGGACCAGCTTTTGTCGCTTACAGGTGCAGATAACCGGCTGAACTCCGTTAGTGATGGGGATCTGGGATTCAGATTATTCCCCGCGAATGATGATTTCCCAGTAAGTTCAGGTCAACCGCAATTCCAGAGTTAGGCCTAACCGTCATTCCTGAAAAAATTACGTGTCCAAACCACAGGTGCTGTAGCTTGCTTAACAGCTTGGCAGCCGTTCTCAGGCCCAGTATGGATTCAACAACATTGTAGAAAGTTGATAAAGGGTACAGTTTCACAGGATAACACGTATATATGTAGCCTAGCTTACACATTAAAAATATATGTCTATAGATCAGGAGGCAGACTCAGATGTTCTCAGGCCCAGTATGGATTTGACCAGATTGTACAAAGTTGAGAAAGGGTACTTTATCACTGGATAGCAGGTATATATAGCATAGTTTAAACATGTAAAATCTCCATGTTCTCAGTATGGATTACACAGCAATCTAAAAAGTGGAAAAAAGGAAATGCATTTGAGGCGTACACAACTATATACTTTTGGTGTTATTTTTAAATCTTCATATATATTTCTGTCTCAGTAATACAGTCCAGCCTCTCCGCAATAGGAAATTAGATGCATACAATTACTGACATAAAGGCTAGTGATTGCAGAAATCTAGGAATTACTATTCACGGGAAAAACTTCCGTCACAATTCTCATAGGCGATGCTGACCCTCAATTAATTTGTGTGTTGAGACAGTGAAAACATTTTTTTGTGAATAAAGTCTTGCTGTATCGCACTTCCGTTGATTCCATCACTGTTACTCATCTCAATCAAATTTTTATCACAGGGAGCAAAGTAAACATGGTGCTCACTGGCTATCATGATCTGTCACGTAACTTTGGAGTGCAAAAGACAGAAGCCACAGGCCGTAGGCGATTCTATTTGATTGGCATGAGAGGGCGCATTTTAAAATGTGCGCCGGAATGTCACACGTTTGTGAGTAGGAAAACTGTGAAAGCTGATGATAAACCACCACTCTATGTCATTGTGAGTCGATGTCCATAAGAAATGGAAGCAATTGATCTTCTGGAGCTAGAGCCCGGCCAGCAGGACAGGGCATAGCTACATCTTAACCATCATCTTTCAGTTCAATCAATTTGTAGTGGCAATCCCAGTGAAGGATTTGACAACCCAGACTACACAGCGGAGGAGCAGGGAGAGGTAAACATTGCAAATGCTGGGGCCCTGCCCAAGCAAGGGGGCACACTCGTGGGCGTCAGTACTGGCACTGGGCCCCTCATAGTACGGCGGTGTGTCTGACGGCGGGTGTGCACCACCACCGTCAGAGACACTTGATTGCACTATGAGGGACCCTGTGCCAGTGCCCGCGCCCAAGAGTCGGCCTACCCACCTGTCCAGGGCAACGGCCCTCGCACGGTTTCGTGCACTAGGTGGTGACCCCGGCCATGGGGGGGCAGCCCAGTTAGGGCGGTTTACAAAGTGGCATATGTTGATGTGGGACATTCAGCTGCTGCAAAAGGTGAAATAGGTCAAGTTCGCGGAATAGGAGGAGGACCAAAGCAAGCCATTTTTCTGGCAACCTATGTGTCATCAAGGGAAGGTGGGACAAAATCCTTGGAAACCCATGCATGGTTCATTTTAATGAAGGTTAGATCATCCACATTTTGGGTTGACAGACGGGTCCTTTTTTCTGTCAGGATTGATCCAGCTGCACTGAAGACTCTTTCCGATAGCACGCTTGCAGCTGGGCAAGCGAGCTCCTGTAAGGCATATTGTGCCAATTCAGGCCAGGTGTCCAGTTTAGCGGCCCAATAGTCAAAGGGGAATGACCTGTGTGGGAGAACATCGATATGGGAGGAAAAGTAGTTTGTAACCATAGTTGACAACTGCTGTCTCCTGTCACTTTCCATCGATGCAGTATTACCAGTTGTATGAGCGGTACTTGAAAAACCAGTCCAAAACATTGTCATGAAACCCCTGTCTCCAACGCCACTTCTGCTGTGTGCACCACGAACACCTCTGCCAAGCTGCCCCCGGCCCGTACGGCTCGTGTGAGAACCATCACCGCTGCTGTGTGCTGGGAATGCCTCAACCAACCGGTTTACCAGAGTTGCTTGTTTATTAGCCAATATTAGGTCAAGGTTCTCCTGTGGCATGATGTTTTGTAATTTGCCTTTATAACGTGGATCCAAGATGCTGGCCAACCAGTAGTCGTCATCGTTCATCATTTTGGCAATGCGGGGGTCCCTTTTTAGGATCTGCAAGGCATAATCTGACATGTGGGCCAATGTTCCCTGTGTCAATGATGCACTGCGAGTGCTGGTTGGAGGAGCACTTTCTGGCAAATCCACATCCCTCCAGTCACGCACAAACCCTGTACCAGACCTTGCCATGCCAACATTTTCACTTGCCCCATGAGATGCATCCTCCTCCCCTAAGTAATTATCCCCATCATCATCCTCCTCCTCCTCTTCTTCCTCCACCTCGTCCAGGAGAGGTCCCTGAGCAGACAATGGCTGAATGTCATCAAGGATTCCCTCCTCCTCTTCCTCCTCGTCAACATTGGCTGCAGACGCCTGCTCCTTAAGGTGCGTCAAAGTTTGCATGAGCAGACGCATAAGTGGGATGCTCATGCTTAGGATGGCGTCGTCTGCGCTTACCAGCCGTGTGCATTCCTCAAAACACTGAAGGACTTTACAGAGGTCTTTCAGCTTCGACCACTGCACACCTGTCAACTCCATGTCTGCTCTCAAAGTGCCTGGCCGTGTATCCTCCCACAAATGCATTATGGCCTGCCTCTGTTCGCACAGCCGCTCAGCCATGTGAAGGGTGGAGTTCCACCTTGTTGCAATGTCGATAATGAGGCGGTAGTTGGGAAGGTGGAGCAATCGCTGCAGCTTCTGCATACGAATGGAGTGTACAGGCGACCGGCGGATGTGCGCGCACAGTCTTCGCACCTTCTGGAGCAGGGCTGTTAACTCTGGATAATTGTTGAGGAAGCACTGCACCACCAGGCTCAAGGTGTGAGCCAAGCAAGGTATGTGGCTGAGTTTTGAAAGGGCTATGGTTGCCACAAAATTACGGCCGTTATCACTAACTACCTTGCCTGCCTCAAGATGTATACTGCCCAGCCATGACTCAGTTTGTCGCTGAAAGTACTCGGCCAGCACCTCCACGGTGTGTATGTCGCCCAAACCCATCATCTGCAACACAGCCTGCTGATGCTTTTCACTAGCTGCTCGATAGGGGGACACCTCGTGTGCAACAGTGGCAGCTGCAGATGGAGATCTTGTACGACTGCGCTCTGGACGAGCTTTCGCTTCTGGAGGAGGAGGAGGAGGGTCGAACGCCTACAGCCAACTGTTTCCTATACCGTGGGCTAGGTAGCACTGTCTCACCACCGCTGTCCCCTGTGGACCCTGCATCCACCACATTAACCCAGTGCGCAGTGATGGACACGTAATGGCCCTGGCCATGCCGACTGGACCATGCATCTGTTGTGAGGTGCACCTTTCCACTCACTGACTGCTTGAGTGCATGGACAATGCGGTCTTTCACATGATGGTGGAGGGATGGGATGGCTTTGCGAGAGAAGAAGTGACGACTGGGTAGGTCATAGCGTGGTACTGCACAGGCCATGAGTTCGCGGAAAGCTGCGCTTTCCACCAACCGATAGGGCATCATCTCTAACGAGATTAGTTTGGCAATGTGGGCGGTCAAACCCTGTGTACGTGGATGAGAGACTGAGTACTTTCTTGACCTACTCATAGTCTCTGGGAGGGTGAGCTGGACTTGAGAGCTGCATATGGTGGAACTAGCGGTGGACAGGGCGGACTGAGAGAGGGTTGATGATGGTGATGGAGTTGGTGTTCTTTCTGATGGCCTAGATTCAGTCTTTCGTTGATATAGCAGTGGGATTCCCTGACTGCTTTGGCCTTGCAACGACACCTCAACATTTGCTGCTGTGCTAACCGGTGGGCTTACAGTGGGGGAAACAATGTAGCATTGCTGACTACCTTCTTTGTGATCAGTTGCACATGTGGTACTTGAGGTTTGGTGTTGTGTCCACACTTGCAAGTGCATGCTGGTTAAATGTCTAAGCATGCACCTGGTATTCAAATTTTTCAGATTTTTCCCTCGGCTAAAGGTCTTTGCGCACTTCTTACAGATAACCTTGGCCTGATCATGAGGATTTTGTTCAAAAAAGTGCCACACTGCACTCTTCCTACTTTGGAAGACATTTTGCGGCCTAGCACGCTGTGCTATTTTGACCGTCTGGACAAGCTGTCCAGCATCTCTTGATTTTTGGAACCTGTCTTTGGAGTGCTCCGGGCCTGCCAGATAACAGCTGTTGCGATGTCGATGTCTGCTGTGGATGCTCCTCCTCCTCATCTGAGCTATTGGAAGCAGCACCCTCTTCCCCCAATGGATGCCAATCTGGGTCAACAACTGGGTCATCCATCACCTCCTCTTCAATGTCATATGCACCTTCCTCTGTGTGACCGTGTATGGTGGTATAGTATGCGGGAAGGGGCACCTGAGTCTCATCAGGGTCAGAATCTGGCTCATTACACTGCGAGGACAATGTAGTGCTCTGAGTGAATGTACCAGCAGAATTATCTGTCAGTGGCTGTGCATCAGTGCACTCCATGTCAGATTCTTCTTGGCCTGGGTAATTCACCATTTCACTTGATAACCCAAGCATGGTATGTGAAAACAGCTCCATGTAGTAATCAGTTGTATGGCCTGAGTCATCCTTCAATCTTGGTTGGGGTGAAGGACACAAGGAAAGGTGTGGTTCATGAACATGAGCCTCCAATGATGACTCAGTGCTTTTATTTTTTACTACTTCAGAAGAGGAGGCGATAGAGCTGGAGGCTGAGTCAGCAATGTAAGCCAAAATTTTTTCCTGAAGCTCTGGCTTTAAAAGCGGTTTGCCAACTCCTAGAAAACTAAGCCTTCGAGGCCTTGTGGAGCCAGACGATGACACAGGCTCAACACCTCCTGCATTCGGTCCTATTTTGCTTTTGCCACTACCATCAGATCCACCACCAACACCATCATTACCAGCTGGCAACCCCCGCCCAGTTCCACCAGCCTTCCTCATTTTTGGTAAAAATGTACACAAAATCCCATAAACTATATAGTAATGTAAAACAAGGTACAAGGTGTATATAGGACAGGGGAGATGTAGAATTTCTGAACACACTTGTGGACACTGTTGGATTGTGTGAGGCCCAGTGAATATCACACCGCTATGTCACAGGCTCAATGTCGTAGGTCTGAAAAATGTCACAATAGGACAGGGGAGATGTAGAATTTCTGAACACACTTGTGGACACTGTTGGATTGTGTGAGGCCCAGTGAATATCACACCGCTATGTCACAGTCTCAATGTCGCAGGTGTGAAAAATGTCACTATAGGACAGGGGAGATGTAGAATTTCTGAACACACTTGTGGACACTGTTGGATTGTGTGAGGCCCAGTGAATATCACACCGCTATGTCACAGGCTCAATGTCGTAAACCAGACAAAACTAGAAGGTGGAGGTCTGTAAGAACGGAACAGGTCCTCGACTTATCCTTACAGAGTCACACACAGATAGCTTCACTGTGGCCGTGATAGCAGCCGTTACACGGTACTGTGTGAGGAGCGTAGACCGCTGTATGGTGTGAAAAAACGCACGCTCAGTACCTCACCAGGGCAAAAAAAAAAATTTGGATTGCTTTTAAAAAAGCAGTTTGCAGAGCAGTGGGAAAACAGCAATGCAGCTATCAGGAAGCCTTATAAGGCAGCCTAACAACCAACACAGCTGATCCAGCAAAATATAGCCTCCACTTGCACTGCACACACAGTGACTGGTGTGTTGTACAGGAAAAATCGCTAGCAGCAGAAGCAGTTTTTGGTGTCTTCTTCCCTGCCTAACGCTCTCCCTACAGAATCAGCAGCAGCAGCAGCTCTCCCTATTCTGAGATCAGCATGAGTAACATGGCGGTCGGCGTGCACGCCCTTTTATACCCCCTGTGACGCCCCCCAAAGCAAGCCAATCACTTGCATGCCCTTCTCAAAGATGGTGGTGACCCCTGCCTATGTCATCACGTTGCCCACAGTGTCCGTGGATCCTGATTGGCTGAAAATGGGCGGAAAACAAACTTTTGAAACGCGACTTTGGCGCTAAAGTCGCCGAGCTCGTTGCCGACCTCATCCTAGGGTCGGGTTTCGTTTCATGAAACCCGACTTTACCAAAAGTCGGTGACTTTTGAAATTTTTCGACCCGTTTCGCTCAACTCTAGTAATGACTCTATGTAATATATGAGTTTCACTTTCTGTATTGAAGAACTGAAATGAAGTAACTTTTTGATGATATTCTAATTTTGTGAGAAGCACCTGTATAAGCTTTGGAAGTAATCATCATCACACTTTGGAATCTAAAACCCCCTGCTGACCTTCCCTTTAGGAGTTTTTACCACATGCTACAAAAAATGCAATTCATTTGGCCTACATAACAATGCTGCACAGTAAAACCATATAGTGCATCAAATCCCTGTTCCATGCAGTTGGTAAGCTAATAGCAATGCTGTACAGTATCTAAATAATACTATACAACAAATAATATTAAGATCTTTGTGGTGCCTTTTCTAGCTGGGATGGCTAATGCTCCGTGTGATTTTAAAACACATTATGGCTTGAAAAAATCAAACTCAAAGCAGGAAATTAATTTAAAATAAAATCGTACAATGTGTCTTACTTTAGGGACAGTTCATATATGAGAATGTAAGGTGAAGCGCTTTCTTTTAGCTAAGGCTGGTTTCACATTTGCGTTTTTTTTCCGCGGTATTTTAGCGCTAAATAGCGCATGCTTTTTTTTTTCCTATACTTTGCATGGGATGCGCTTATGTGCGCATACACATGCGTTTGTATGCGTTTTACCGCGCATGCGTTTTTTTGCGGTATGCGCTCGGGCGCACAAAATGCAACCTGTTGCATTTTTTGAGCATCCGACTTGCCTCAAAAAAACGCATGCGCGCGCAATGCGTTTTTTTACAGCAAGACACCCATTATAAGTCTATGGTGAGCATATGTGCGCATTGGCATGCTTATGTATGCGTTTTTTTGCACATGCGTTTTTTTTTTTTACCATTAGTTTAGACAATGGAATTTAGGGGTTTGGGTTAGAGTTAGGGTTAGTTAAGGGGGTTTAGGGTTAGGGTTAGGGTTAGGGTCAGGATCAGGGTTAGGGTTAGGATCAGGGTATGGTTTGGTTAAGGGTTAGGGTTAGGGTCAGGGTCAGGGTTAGGGTTAGGATCAGGGTATGGTTTGGTTAAGGGTTAGGGTTAGGGTTAGGGTCAGGGTTAGGGTTAGGGTCAGGGTATGGTTTGGTTAAGGGTTAAGGTTAGTGTTAGGGTCAGGGTTAGGGTTAGGGTTAGGGTTAGGGTCAGGGTTAGGGTTAGGGTTAAGTATGGTTTGGTTAAGGGTTAGGGTCAGGGTTAGGGTTAGGGTTAGGGTCAGGGTTAGGGTTAGGGTTAAGTATGGTTTGGTTAAGGGTTAGGGTCAGGGTTAGGGTTAGGGTTAGGGTCAGGGTTAGGGTTAGGGTTAAGTATGGTTTGGTTAAGGGTTAGGGTCAGGGTTAGGGTTAGGGTTAGGGTCAGGGTTAGGGTTAGGGTTAGGGTTAGGGTCAGGGTTAGGGTTAGGGTTAAGTATGGTTTGGTTAAGGGTTAGGGTCAGGGTTAGGGTTAGGGTCAGGGTTAGGGTTAGGGTCAGGGTTAGGGTTAAGTATGGTTTGGTTAAGGGTTAGGGTTAGGGTTAGGGTCAGGGTCAGGGTTAGGGTTAGTAAAGTCATGGTTTGGGTTAGTGTGAGGGGCCACCTAATGTTGGAAAAAACGCAAACGCAGTAAAAACGCACTAAAAACGCATACAAACGCATAAAAACGCTACGTTTTTTTCATGCATGCTCATAAAAATGCTTGAAAAAAACGCAGCAGTTGTATGCTTTTGTATGCGTTTTTTCAATGCGTTTTTTTGCGGGAAAAACATGCTGCAAAAAAAAGCAAGTGTGAAACTAGCCTAAAAGTAAGTTTGTGCTCAGCAGAGAAAAAAAAATTGCTCACAAAAAGATGTGTTCTTGTTTACAAAGCTATGGATTAAATCAGCGCGCACCTTTCCGCAGCTATTTTCGGTGTGAATGGTGCACATTCTCACAATATAAAAGTCAAGTAGCCACTGACTCACAGCAACTTCAGAGCATGCACAGATCGGAAATGAAGCTGGGGATGCACACTCAGATTCAGTGCGCATGCTTGGGGAGCTGGTTGTCAGTGTGCAAGCGGTCCAGGCCATCAATCAGACTACGTTTGGCATGACCATTATGAAGACGATTGAAAGCGCCACCCACATGACTGAAAGACAAGGTCCACTATGCAATTACCTAATGATAAAAAGAGATTTTTTACATGAATACTGGGACATTTACTTGAGGACACCATGCTAGTGTTGCACATTGCATCAATAATAAGACATTGGGGCAGTTTAGCATCAAAAAATGACGTGATAGGTTCCCTTAAATGTCTTTATTTTATATAGCAGTAAAAGTGCGGTCATTTAATTTTTTATGGGTTTTATATATGTGGCACCCCTGAGGGTTCAGTCGCCACAGAGGTACTGCCCCTCCTCCTGAGGTGTGTTACCCCACCATTCAGGTAAGGTGGAGACTCCTGACCACGCTCCAACACCTGCATCCCACACAACATAGTAGTGTAGCAAAGCACCCTTTGGTGGCTCCCTGCTTGGAACACAAAGCGTGCTGGGAGGCGGGTGGAGTTAGTTGGCACCAAAAGAGCGGGAAGAGTTTAGGATTTGGTCAGTCTGACAGAGTCAGAGGAAGAGTTAAGATCCCCTGAGTGGGATGGATGAAGGAAGTGCTGCAGCCGACCTCAGTGACCTGGGTCCGCTGGCACGGGAAAGAGACATTGATGGAAAGCCTAACTCTCTCCATAAGAAAGAAGGATTAGTACGGAACGTAGGGAGAGGAGGACTAAGGATTAGGGTTACAGGAGAACCCTTCTCAAGTTCACAGCGCAAGGCCGGGGCCCGGTCCCCGAGGTTGTATGGGTACTAATGGTCCTGCAGCAGACACCGGAGGAATAGAAGTTGTCACCACTTTATTCCCACACAAGACTTGGGGGCACAACAGCAACGATAGTGAGCCAGGACTTAGTAGGAAGGAATCCCCAAAGCAGGCTACAGCTGTCTGCTGTACAAGTAGAGTTCGTAGGAACGTCTGACAGGAGGAACTCCAGTGTAACTCAGTACTGAGAGTACTTCACTATTGACGCAAAAGGGAGATGTTCAGAAAAGGCACTTATGTTGGCGGAGTGTTGGAACGGAGTACTTCATCTTGCCTGGAGGTTGGCTGGGCCCCTGACCTGGAGGACATGGCATGGATGCGGGCACCTGTATGCACAACAGACTGTGAGTAAAACTTTGGATCTACATGCCCTGGTGTCCTCCACTTATTCCTGCGCCAACCCACTCAGCACTGCTACAGCTATATGCTTAACACCACACCGCTCTCCTCTCCTCACGATCTCTCAACCTACACTGCCCTAGGACTACAGCCCTGCCTGTGGAGGGCTACACCATCATTGCTACACCACACCATCAGTCCCAGAGGATCTGTCTGCAGCGTCGGCTTAACACCTTCATTGCCGAATACCACAAGTGGCGTCACGAATCATTCACTAATAAACTTTAAGCATCATCCGCACACTCAAAATTTTCCCCCTTTTACAATGGATGCCCAGGGCCACGGACCGGGTCACAGCTACCGTGACAACTCCCATTGAAATCCACCGGGCCCGGCTCCGAGTACCCCGCCGCCCTTGGAGAGCGATCCATATACTACAATTAAAAACTTTATTTTTCACCTTATATTATATAAAATCATGGCAACCCATCGGCACCACCATGATCACATCATGCAATATGCTGAAGGATACCCAGAATAGGCATCCTTCAGCATACCACGGTCCGAGACAGTGGCATTTAAGAAGTTAATTGCAATGATCTGATTACTGCTGTTATAGGTAGTCATCAAAGTCAGCATCTGATGGGTACAACACATTCTGCATCTGAGGAATATGGTGCAGGCTCAGTTCCTGAGCCCACTAGCCCACTACATACACCCGCACCCTACAAATGCCGTACTTGTTTGGTAGATGTCGAGAAGAGGTCAAAGGGAATCTATAACATTGCACATGCAGTCCGATCTGTGAATAGTAGGGCATAGAAAAGGAAAAGCTAAGTAGAATGATAGACAGGTTTTGTTGGAAAAAGCTCAATATAATTTATATTTTTATTATAATTTGTATTTAATTAAATTAAATCCCTGGTGCCTGCATGAGTCCAGTGGGCGGTCCTACTCAGTGATTGACAGCTATCTGTGCAAATAGTTACACAGGGAAAATTGTCAATAACTAGTAGGACCGCCCACTTGACTCATACATACAAACTCCAAGGATTTCAATTAATGAAATACAAATTAAACTGAATCTTTTCCCACAAAATTGTCCATCAATCTGATCAGCTCCTCCTGATCTATAGCATTCTGCCTGCAGATCAGATACTATTTTCAACATGACAGGTTCCCTTGAAGGAATAGAACAGTTTTGGTGCAGTTGAGTAGCCTAACTTTACAGGTTTTTTCTCTAAGGCCTCATTTAGACAAATATTTTTCACGTACATATTAAATCCACATTTTAAGAGCTAGAACACGTACCTATTATAGTCTATGGCATATTATTATTATTTATTACGTTCACATGTTCTTGTATTTTTGCAGACTAAGTGTCCACAAAATAAAGGGAGATGTGTCCATTTTTACCTGGTTATAACTTTACGTCAGCCATTTAAATCAATGGGTCCTTGAAAACATGGACAGCACGTGGAAGCCATCGCTTTATTATTAGAGAGCTGCCTGTTTTCTATGCTTAATGTAAAGGAAATGATTGGAATTTTTTTTTTTTGCACACAAAAAAATGAATATTACACTATTGGTAAAAATTGACATACTAAAAATGACTGAAAATCTAATTCATCACTCCATTATTTGCAGCTCCATGTGCGTGTCCGCATTATGCATGGGTGCCAGAGCTGCCTTTACATAAAACAGACCAGAATAATGCATGCTATAATTGGTCCATGTGGAAAATTGGCCATGTGTATTGGCTCACTGGCTGTATGGATCTACAGTTGTGCCTATAAGTTTACATACCCGGGCAGAATTTTTGCTTTCTTGGCCTTTTTTCAGAGAATATGAATGATAACACCAAAAGCTTTTCTCCACTCATGGTTAGTGGTTGGGTGAAGCCATTTATTGTCAAACTACTGTGTTTTCTCTTTTTAAATCATAATGACAACCCAAAACATCCAAATGACCCTGATCAAAAGTTCACATACCCTGGTGATTTTGGTCTGATAACATGCACAGAAGTTGACACAAATGGGTTTGAATGGCTACTAAAGGTAACATCCTCACCTGTGACCTGTGACAAATGCCAGGAAAATTGTTTGGGATGCAAAGAAAAACCCACAAATAACACCAGCTGAAATACTGGACTCTCTGAAAACTAGTGGTGTGGCTGTTTCAAAATGCACAATAAGGAGGCATTTGAAGAAAAATGGCCTGCATGGTCGAGTCACCAGAAGAAAGCCATTTCTGCCCAAATGCCACAAAGTATCTCGCTTACAATACGCAAAACAGCACAGAACCCAACTCAAAACTTCTGGAACAATGTAATTTGGAGTGATGAGACCAAAATTTAACTTTTTGGCCACAACCATAAAGGTTACATTAGGAGAGAGGTCAACAGGGCCTATGATGAAAGGAACATCATTCTTACTGTAAAGCACGGAGGTGGGCAGCTGATGTTTTGGGGATGTGTGAGCTACAAAGGCACAGGAAACTTGGTCAAAGTTGAAGGAAAGATCAATGCAGCACGTTTTCAGCAAATACTGGAGGCAAATTTGCAATCATCAGCCTGGAAGCTACACATGGGACGTACTTGTACGTTCCAACATGACAACGATCCAAAACACAAAGCCAAGTTGACCTGTCATTGGCTACAGCAGACCAAAGTGAAGGTTCTGGAGAGGCCATCTCAGCCTCCTGACCTCAATATCATTGTGCCACTCTGGGGAGATCTCAAGCGCACAGTACTTGCTAGACAGCCCAGGAATTTAAAGGAACTGGAGACTTTTTTCCAAGAAGAATAGGCAGCTGTCATGCCGCCGCTCTCTCCTGTCGCGCCGCCGCCTCCCTTGCCCCGTCAGACTTACCAGCCTGCAGCTTCCCGGCACAGTCCCGTCTGTTCTCCTGTCCGGACTATGGCGCTCGCTTCCTCCCGGGCGCGCGCTCCCCGCAGGTCTCGCCGCGCACGTCCTCCCTTGTGAGCCAGCCGCTCCCCCGCTCCTCTCTATGGTCGGGAGGATCCTGGCCGGGAAGCTCCTCCCCACTCTCCCTTATCAGGTCGTCGCTCCCTAGTGATGCTGCCTGATCGTCACTTGTACTTCCTTGTGATTCTGGCCCCACACTTGCTGGCGTTCGCCGCTGCTTCCTCCGCTCCCTGCTGCTTTACTTGTACTCCCATCCGTGTTACCCATTCTCTCCTGTGTTTCCAGTGTTCCTGCCTTGCCATCCCGTGTCTCCAGCCTCCTGTGTTCCTGCCGCTCTACCCCGGTCCAGTCTCCTGTGTTCCTGCCGTTCTACCCCAGTCCAGTCTACTGCGTTCCTGCCGTTCTACCCCGGTCCAGTCTCCAGTGTTCCTGCCGTGCTATCCAGTGTCTTTGTCCAGCCTGTACCCCAGTGTTCCAGCCATACCACCCGGTGTCTCCGTCCTGCTTAAGTTGCCGGGTTCCCTCCGTGCCTCCTCGTATCTCCGCATTTCCTGATCTTGCTCTCACCGCTCTTCCGACTTCCTTGCCTACCACCTGTCTGGTCTCCCCCATCTTCCCTGGGTACCAGCTGCCGCGGTAATAGTTTCCCCTGGGCCTGTCCCTAACACTCCCTGTATAGGGGGTGGTCCACCTGGTCCGCTCGCCCAGGGGAGGTTCGTTGCCGTGGTCCAGTGGGTTCACCCTCGGGGATCCTAACAGCAGCTTTACCATCTGAGAAAATAAAGAACCTCATCCACAACTACCACAAAAGACTTCAAGCTGTCTTTGATGTTAGAGGGGGCAATACACAATATTATAAAATGGGGTATGTGAACTTTTGATCAGGGTCATTTGGCTTTCTTCTGGTGACTCGACCATGCAGCCCATTTTCTTCAAGTGCCTCCTTATTGTGCATCTTGAAACAGCCACACCGCTTAGTTTTCAGAGAGTCCAGTATTTCAGCTGATGTTATTTGTGGGTTTTTCTTTGCATCTCAATAAATTTTTCACCCAACCACCAACCATGAGTGGAGAAAAAGTTTTGATTCTATCATTCACATTCTCTGAAAAAAAGGCCAAGAAAGCAAAAACTTTGCCGGGGTAAGTAAACTTTTCAGCACAACTGTATATGCTCTGTATGCGGTTTGTGGTGCTCACACAAAGCACTTGGATCGAATATATGATCACTTAAATGAGCCCTAACTGGTAAAATGTATAAGGTTTGTAGGTGTCTGTGTTGTCATGTCTCATGTCATGAGCATCTCCAGTATACATGTATCACCTTCTCTATAACAGCTGCTGCCAATCGCACAGATCCTGTGTTTGATACTTTAAGGACTGGAGTCATCATGGCAAATAAAGAAAGAAAAAAAGGGCAAGATGACAAGAAAAATGTAAGAAACCTCTCCATGTAAATTGTAAAGTAGAGGTCGATGAATTTATTTTTCTAATCTTCTTTGAAATGGCTTTGAATGTTTCGGTGAAATGCTGTTAAACATATAATACGACTTGTGCTCCTCTACTGTTAGAGGAGCTGTGTTGTTTTGCATAAATTGTAGAAATACAACTATACAGTGGGTACAGAAAGTATTCACACCCCTTTGAATAGTTCACTCTTTGTTTCATTGCAGCCATTTGGTAAATTCAAAAAAGTTCATTTTTTTTCTCATTAATGTGCACTCTGCACCCCATCTTGACTGAAAAGAAAACAAATGTAGAAATTTTTGCAAATTTATTAAAAAAGAAAAACTGAATTATCACATGGTCATAAGTATTCAGATCCTTTGCTCAGTATTGAGTAGAAGCACCCTTTTGACCTAGTATAGCCATGAGTCTTCTTGGGAATGATGCAACAAGTTTTTCACTCCTGGATTTGGGGATCCTCTGCCATTCTTCCTTGTAGATCCTCTCCAGTTCCATCAGGTTGGATGGTGAATGTTGGTGGACAGCCATTTTCAGGTCTCTCCAGAGATGCTCAATTGGGTTTAGGGCTCTGGCTGGGCCAGTCAAGAATGTTCACAGAGTTGTTGGGTTGTGATTATGATTTAAAAAGAAAAAACACAGCTGTTTGACAATAAATGGCTTCACCTAACCACATATCATGAGTGGAGAAAAAGATTTGGTGTAATTATAATTCATATTTTCTGAAAAAAGGCCAAGAAAGCAAAAATTCTGCCCGGGTATGAAAACGTTTTCACTGTGTCATCACTCTGTGGAGAATTTTTGTTTTATCTGCATTTTTCCACTAACTCTCTAGGAGAAATGAAGTTCAAACTTTTCCAAGGTCTTTTTGCCGACTTTCATTCCTGTGCAAATGAGCAAAGCGCTTGACTGGAAAATGAGCCCCGCACTGATATGATAATTGTGCTGCTAAACGCTATGAAGTGTAGGAATATAAAGAAAATATTCTGATTAAAATTGCCCTTGTTTTATCTTCCTGTGTATACATGACTGTGTTGTTTCTGCCTCCCAGCCTGCTGCTATGATTGATGAAGAACCAGAGCCGCCAAAACAAGAGGAAGGAAAGCAAGAAGGAGGTTAGTGCCTTCTCTCATGATCTTTGATGGCGTACCTCTAATAAGAGTTTCAGAGATTGTGGATTTACCATATCCTATTAGTCTCCAATTGTGTTGAAAACATTTTTTTCATGAGTGTTAATATCTACAGCTCACCTTACAGCCCACAGAGAGTTATGTGTAAAAGGAACAGTTTAGCCAGTAATAGCTGCTCTCAGTAATATCTTCTTCTGACGTAAAGGTCACACTTATGATTCCACAGAAGGTCAATTCAGCTTTTTATCCTCTACAGGGAGATAATGAGCTCCAATTATAAATGAGTAATCATAATTGCAAGACCCATGTTTTAATTGTTTCTGAAAAGAGCTTTGAGGTCTCAAAAAGAAATATGCTGAACAAGTGTCATGCCCACCATTACTCTCTTGTTTAATCCTAGATTCTCCTGATGGTGACAAAAAAGGAGATAAAAACGCACAGGATGCAAAGGTAAATTGCTGCTTTTCAAAATGTGTCACCTTCATTTAAGACGTGATTGAGCAAAGTCTGCTAAATGTAACACCAAGTATAAAACAAGCATTTATTGTTATGGTATAGAACAGTACGAGGTTGAACCTGCTCATCAAAACGTTAAATATTAGATAATGGAAGAGGTAGACGCCAATAATAAGGGTAGTGCTAGATGGGGCAGCACGGACGTGATTGCCATAGATCTTAAAACTACTGCAGTTCAGGAATTGTGCATTAAATGTAAGCATGATTCACTTGGAAAACTTTTTTTTTTTTACAATCAGTCTCATAGTTTTGGTGGAGTAACTTTTGTTTTTCAACAATCTTGCCCATCAATTTATATAATTGCCTTGTAATGTTTTCATTTCCTGTTCTGTCCAGATGTCACCGTATCCCAGAATTCCAAGTGGAGGAAGTTCACCGACCGCCATATTGGGACACCCAAGTGATGGCTGTCTCAATATGGAAACTGCTGCTGGTACCAAGCTATTGCACGGTACGACCAGCGGAACACCGTCACACCACACACACACACACACACACTCTATACGCCGTACGCAACACTCTCACACACACTCACATTCACACTCTCATACTCACAGTCACACTCACACACACTCACTCACAGTCACACACACTCACTCACACAAATACACACTCACACACACTCATTCACACTCACATTCTCACACTCACATTCTCACACTCACACACTCTCTCTCACTCACACTCATACACACTCACACACTCTCACACTCTCACACTCACATTCACACTCACATTCACACTCTCACACACACTCTCTCACACTCACATTTACACACTTACACTCACATGCTCTCACACTCACAGTCACACTCATAGTCACACTCATAGTCACACTCACACACACTCACATTCACACTCACACACACACACACACACACACACACACACACACACTCACATTCACACTCAGACTCACACACTCACATTCACACTCTCACATTCACTGCTGTGCAGCGACAGGAACCCTACGCCTAACATTACCCCCCCTCCTAGGGCCCCCTCCTCTCTGAGCCTCGCTGCGCTCAAATTCCGCAATGAGAAGAGGAGTGTGGATGTTTTCCACCGGCTCCCAGGTCCGAGCCTCAGGACCATGACCCTTCCAAACCACCAAGTAAAACTTTTTTGCCCCGCATCACCTTGCATCCCACGATGGCATTGACCTCAAACTCGTCTGACGACAGGTCCGATGTCCCGGCAGAATGCTCAGATAACCGGGACATGTGAATCCGGCTTAAGGAGAGACACATGAAACGTGTCCGAGATAGCCAAGTGTGGTGGAAGGGCCAGGCGGTAGACAACAGGGTTGATCTGCTCGAGGACCTTGAAAGGGCCAATATAGCGCAGTGCGAACTTAGTGGATTCAACCCGCAGCCTGATGTTTCGGGCAGAAAGCCACACTAAGTCGCCAGGGGCGAAGGTCAGAGCAGGACGCCTGTATGCGTCAGCGGAGACCCTCATTCTCTCCTTGGAGGTCCGGATAGCATCCTGAGTGCGATCCCAAATGTCACGTGCCTCCACCGCCCAGTCTGCCACCCTAGAGTCGTTGGATGACACGGGCATGGGCACAGGGACGTGCGGATGCTGGCCGTAATTTAGGAGGAATGGGATCTGACAGGTGGAGTCGGCCACAGCATTGTTCAAAGCAAACTCCGCCCATGGCAGCAAGGATGCCCAATCATCCTGCCTGGCCGAGACAAAATGTTGCAGAGAACAGAGCTCTCTCCAGAACTGAGACGCAAACTGAGGAACCCGGTCGCTGACAATCTTATCCGGCATGCCGTGCAGGCAGAAAACATGTTTAATAAACAACGCTGCCAGGCCCCATGCAGAAGGCAGCTGCAAGAGTGGTACCAGATGCACCATCTTGGAGAAATGATCGGTGACCACCCAAATGATGGTGTTGCCACTGGATTTGGGCAGACCCACCACAAAGTCCATACCGACCATCTCCCAGGGCTTGTCCGCTACCGGCAGGGGAGAGAGTAACCAAGCGGGCCCCTGCCGAGAGGACCGATTCTGGGCGCAAGAGACGCACGCCTGAATATAGTCCCTGACGTCATGGGCCATATGCGGCCAACGGTACATCCTCGCCAGGAGATCAGAGGTCAGTTTGGTCCCAAAACGTCCCCCCACCCTGGAAGAATGAGCCCAAGAGAGGACCTCCGGTCGCAGATGGGCAGGGACAAAAGTCTTGCCCGGAGGTACCGACTCGAGAGCAACCGGAGCCGCAGTCCTCAGACTCTCCGATGGGACTATCAGCCGAGGCTCCTCCGACAACACCACAGAGTGAGAAAGAGCGTCGGCCCAGACATTCTTCTCCCCAGAGAGAAAATGCAGGGTGAAATGGAATCGGGAGAAGAACAAGGACCATCTGGCCTGGCGAGAATTCAACCGCTGGGCAGTCTGTAGATAGACCAAATTTTTGTGGTCGGTGAACACCTGGAAAGGGTGGCAAGCCCCCTCCAGGAGGTGTCTCCACTCTGAGAAGGCCAGCTTCATTGCTAGCAACTCCCTGTCCCCGATGGAATAATTCCTCTCCGCCGGTGTGAAGGTCTTAGAGAAGAAGAAGCATGGGTGCTTCCGACCTTGCAAGTCCTTCTGGAACAGTAACGCTCCAGCACCAACGGAAGAGGCATCCACCTCCAGAATGAAGGGCTTATCTACATCGAGGCGATGTAGAATGGGAGCGCTAGCGAAGTGGGATTTAATAGTGGCGAAGGCCTTGGAGACGGTTTCCGACCACAGTTTGGGGTTTGCACCCTTCTTGGTGGGGGCTACCAAGGGCGCTACCAAAGTTGAGAAATGGGGGATGAATTGGCGATAGTAATTTATGAACCCCATAAAGCGCTGCATCGCTTTGAGAGAATGGGGCTCTTGCCAATCCATCACCGCCTGTAGTTTGACAGGATCCATAGCCAACCCCTGGGCTGAGATGATATAACCCAGGAAAGGCAAGGACTCCTGCTTAAACACACATTTCTCCAACTTGGCGTAAAGGGAGTTTGCCCGCAGGAGATCGAAAACTTTGCGAACATCTCTCCGGTGGAAGTCAATATCTGGAGAGTAAATGAGAATATCGTCCATATAGACTACTACCGAGGTGGTAAGCATCTCCTGGAAGACATCATTTACAAAGTCTTGGAAGACGGCTGGAGCATTACAGAGCCCGAAGGGCATCACCAGGTATTCATAGTGCCCATCTCTGGTGTTAAATGCCGTCTTCCATTCGTCCCCCTCGCGGATGCGAATCAGGTTATAGGCTCCTTGCAGATCAAGCTTAGTAAACACTCTCGCTCTCCGTAGCCTATCGAACAGTTCTGATATCAGGGGTAGAGGATACTTGTTCTTAACGGTTATGGTGTTAAGACCCCTGTAATCGATGCACGGACGTAATTCTCCATTCTTCTTTTGGACAAAGAAGAATCCCGCTCCCGCCGGAGACACCGACTTCCTAATGAATCCTCTTGCCAGATTCTCCCTGGTATACTGAGACATGGCTTCTGTCTCTGGGAAAGATAGGGGGTAAACTCGACCCCGAGGAGGCTCAGCACCGGGCAAGAGGTCAATAGGACAGTCGTAAGGGCGGTGCGGCGGAAGGGTCTCCGCCGCCTTCTTGGAGAAAACGTCTGCATACTGCTGGTACGGCTTGGGAAGCGAGGAGAGATCTGCGGGAACCTCAGAGGTAGCAACCTGTACGCAGTCCCTCAGACACCTACCCTTGCAGGACTTGCTCCAACCGAGGATTTTTCCCGAGGACCACTCTATGTGAGGAGAGTGAGCTCGTAACCAGGGAACCTCTAGGAGGACCTGGTCGATACCTTCGGACATGACAAGAAGAGACAGCATCTCCTGATGGGAAGGAGACAATGAGAGTCTCAGTGGAGCCATCTGGTGGGTGATTTGGGATGGGAGTGTCGCACCATTCACCACTCTGATAATGACTGGTTGAGGAAGCAGGACCAGGGGAATTGCGTGTTGTAGGTTGAAGGCAGACGACATGAAATTGCCCTCCGCTCCAGAGTCCACACAAACCTCCACAACCAGAGTGGAAGAATTAAATTCTAACGCCCCTTTAAACAGGAGCTTGGAGGAGAAAGTCGCTGTGTCTTGTAGGCCCCCTCCGATAACCACTAGACGGGAGCGTCTCCCAGCCACTGTGGGCACTGGTTAGCAAGGTGCCCAGTCTGCCAACAACGGAAACAGACTGAAGGTACCTGCACGGACCGGACCCTAGGCCCCGTGCGGGACACCTCCATGGCCTCTGGAGGCCCAGGTGGCTGACCGAGTGGTTCCAGCGGTCTAGCTAAGTTTGGAGCCAACCTATATTGTTGGCGGGACTTGGAGCGCTCCAGCCCTTGCTCAGTGAAGCGAATGTTAATTCGGGTGGAAACCGTAATGAGCTCCTCCAAAGTGGTGGGCACCTCCCTGGTGGCCAGGGCGTCTTTGACATGATCAGCCAGGCCTCTCCAGAATATAGGTATGAGAACCTTATCTGGCCACTCAAGCTCTGAGGCCAGAGTTCTGAAGAGGATGGCATACTGACTGACCAGAGACGAACCCTATGTTAGGGCCAGCAACTGAAGTGCGGTGTCGTGTGCGACCCGAGGCCACAGGAACACCTGCTTCAAAGTGACCAGAAAATGGGTGGCACTCTGTACCAGGGGATCCCCAGGCTCCCACAGCGGGGTGGCCCACTCCAAGGCCCTGCCCGACAGAAAGGAGATGATAAATCCCACCATGGCCCGCTCAGAGGGAAATCGCGTGGCCAGTAACTCCAGGTGAATGGAGCACTGACTCACAAAACCCCTGCATGAAGCACTTTCACCCGATAACTTTTCGGGCAGCGGGAGGCGAGACAAGGTCGGGGCAGGGCTGGCCGTAGAGACACGGGCGACAGCCTCTGTAGCTGCTTGAACAGCGACCGAGGTAACATCCGCAGCTGAGGTGGAACGCTCTAGCGCTGCCAACCTACCCTCCAGCTGCTGGATGTATATATGCAGTCATTGTTCGTCCGCCATTATTAGCCAGACCCTGGCGCTGGGATAATGTTAGGGCTGGCAGAACGCACCAAATTATAAAATATTAGTGGGTTCGTTCGCAGCCCAGGGTTCACCGTGCAGAGGTGGTACACTGCTGCTCGGTAATGGCGGGCGAATAAAGCGGTGTAAAAACAGTCACACGTGGGTTACGTCACCCAATGTGAACAGGAGCGAACTCTGTTAATTCACAAAGCCGCACAACCGATGAATGTGGATGCCGGAGCCTGTTTAGCTCACAGAGCCCGACTAAAGAGTGCACAGCAAGCGGCCACAGAATTCTACCATAAGGACATGGGGTTAGAGTCCCTCTAAGCCCACTGAGCGTGAGGCGTCGCTGCCACAAGCGCCGCTATAGACGCTGGCTAAGGAGTATGGAGCATGTGCACTGAAGCGTGCCGAGTCACCGATGATGAATACTGCCTGACTCAGACTCTGATCTACCTACACCTAAGCCTGGGCGCTAGCAGGCTAGGCTGCACAACACATGCGTACCAAGGGTAGGGGTTTCATAATGAGTCAGTCACCAGAGACATTCAAAGGTGCATACACCACTCACTCCTTATAGTCTGAAAATACATTCTATCCTAGCGCATGGCCGAGCGGCCATGCGAATCTTTTATAGCCACGAGCGTCCGGGACCTTCCTGGCTTCTCAGATGGACCAATCCGAACAGGAGCAGGACCTGAGCACGTGACCATCGATCTCCAATGGGGGATCACTTCACGGGCATTCTCAGTGGCCCGACAGGAGGACTTAGTCCCTGGAGAATCTCGCTGCTGAGCAGCCTGCATTGCCATAGCTGTGCCAGAGGTGGCAGCAGCAAGCAAACCCACGGAACTGGTCTGGGCAGAGCGCCGGGACTGACGAGTTTGCTGAGAAACCTTCTCTGCAGCTGGAGAGGAATGGGAGACCGCCGGAAGCAAGGCTCGGGATTCCTGCTGTGACAGGAACCCGACGCCTAACAAAGAGTAAGTACATACTGCTATTAAAAAGGGGCAAGGTTCAAATGTAAACAATTTATGCCAATTTTCTGTTTAGTAAAATACCAGAAACCAATGAAAAGTTCAACCAGATTTTGTTTTGGCCCCTTTCTGACATATAACGTACTATTACGTCAAATGTTAGGGCCATGTCTTTAAAAGCTTGGTCAGAGCGTGTATTATTGCTGGTAGATGATGGCTGTGTTGTTTAGCCATCATATGCCTTTACCAGCAGCAGGTCAATCAATAAATGCTATTGTCAATAATTGGGGGTGCAGCATTCCAAGCAAGTATTGTCCTCACTTCATTGCATGCCAATGGATTGTCATTTCAGCTGAGGAGCTACGGAAGACCCCTATGAAAACCAACCTGTGGCTGGCATTCATAGGAGACTATTACTTTTGTATTGCAGTATATAGCAGTTCAAGTCCCCTAAGGGGACTAAAAAAATAAAGAAAAAAGTTTTTAGAAATTAAAAAAATAAAAACGTTATTAACCCTTTATTAAAGATAAAGGATTAAAAAGAAAACAAACACATATATGTTATCTCCATGTACACAAAAGTCCAATTTATCAAAGTCCACAATTAATTAACCCTACTGGTAAACAACGTAACAAGAAGAAATTTAAAACTACTGAGTTGTTTTATTTTTGGTTGCTGCATCACCACAAAAAATACAATAGGAATACAAAGCTCCATCACCCAAAAATAAAATCATTATGGGTCACGGAACAAGCAAGTTTGATTTTTTCCATCACATAAAAAAATATGTTCGCTATCACAGCAATCATTCTAACCTGGCATACCATATTGCCAGGTTATTTTTACCGCAATATGAACACCATTTAAACAAAGCCCAAATAGAAAAGTACGGAATGGCTTTTTTTTGCGCTATTTCACTGCATTTGGAATTTTTGCCCATTTTCCTGTATCTTGAGTGTTAAAATCAATGGTGTCATTGAAAACCACAACTCAAAAATACAAGCCCAATGTCATGCTATGAGAGTCATTGGTAAGGAATAGGGGCCTCAAACTGTCCCTGGAACTGGGACCCTAACTATCCCTGTCCGGGGGGTACTCTTGAAGGTAGGGTTGCCTGAGTCTGCAACCTTACTATGCTCCTGTTAATGTCTTATGTGGTCCATAACCCCTTCCCCAGGAGTATAAACACGTAAGACAAACAGGGATAACAAAAAGCAACTTACATACAAAAACACTCACCAAGGATAGAGAATAATAAAGGGAAGGATAGGAATATAGAAGCCAAATGGAAATAGGATAATAGAGAAAGCATACACCCAAAAATAGCACACAGCAATCTCCTGCAACAACTATGAAATCCAACTTCAGCACACCAACTACAGCGAGCCAGGAAGTAAACTTTTACAGGCAGGGATGAGAAGGTTTGGCCAGGTTTTATAGAGAGAGAAAATGAGCAGTTGTGAAATGGAGCTGCATGTCTCTAACCAGCATACAAAGTCATTAACATCTTCTGCACCAAAGGAAACAAAGTCCATTTAATATGAGAAACAAAACACAGGTTAAATGGAAGATCTGCTTTTCACAGTATGCAAAGATCACCAAACCCCAAATCTCCTAGGAGGATGTGACATACTCGTGACACCATCATATGGATGAAGAAATACAAAAGTTATGGCTCTTGGAAGAAGGGAAATTAAAAACAATGAGAATGCCAAATCCTACATAGCACGATAACTGTGACTTTGCTCCAGTTTTTGATCCTCCTAGTTGTTCTCAAGCCTCCTATAGCTGCCTAACCCACAAGAAATGCTTATGTTAGTTCTGTAGGGGGTGTGTATTGTACTGGTAGAGCGGCAAACAGTATATTCTTCAGACTTCCTTTCCTACTGCCTTAGTTATTTTATATCTTTTGCAATGTATGAATGAGCCTGTCTTAGTTTCTCAAATTCCACTGATTCTTGACATTGATTAGTACAATATGTCATATTTTTCCCGTATCAGAATAAGAAGGCACAACCTGGCTTCATGCAATCTCATTATTTTGTTGCTCTTTACCGTTTCAAAGCTTTGGAGAAGGACGACCTCGATTTCCAGTAAGTATTAAGTTTGTTAGTTCTTCAAATCAAGGATTTATCACTGACAAACTGAAGAACATATATGAAACTAATAATATGCAGACATTTATACTGTATGTTATAGTGTCAATGTCTGCTCATATAAAGTGAAATATATTCATAATGCATTATTTTCAATTACAGGGCTGGAGATAGGATCACTGTCATTGATGACTCCAATGAAGAGTGGTGGAGGGTACGTGCACCCATTTATTAAAACAAGATATGTTATACATATACTTAAAGGTCTTTTCCCATTTTATAAGTTGATAGTATAGAGCTAAGACACAGTCTATGGGATGCCACCAATCCTGAAAATGAAAATGTGTCCTTTTCTAATTTTTACATCCACAGCAGCGATCTAGACCACCCAGCTTTTGCATGGGTCTGATTTCAATTTCCTGCACTGTTGCTGTGCAAGGAAATAAAACAGTGAATAGTATGCTATAACCCAATCTTTTGTAGCAGAAGTCTGGCAGAGCTGAGTATGTCAGAAAGCACACTCGTGGGTTGCAGAACCCAGAGGAATAGCACAACTGGGTTTGTAAGGCGACATACTTGAAATAGCAAAGCCTAGTGGTACAACAGAGCTGGATTTGGCTGGCTGAACACTGTATGAGCAAATCCAAAAATGTTTAGTAGAACTAAGTAACAGAGCCCAGTGAAATGGTATTGTCAAGCATGCCAGACTACTTGAATACTAACCAGCTCTTTCAATCTCTGCTCTGATCAACTCCTGTGTTTCTCCACTCCATTCAAAGTCAGCAAGCAGTTAATCCTGAATGCTATATATGTGTTTTCAACTATGCAAGCTTATATCTGGAATATAGTTATTTCAACTTACTCTGCTTGTCCCCTTATGTTGTGAGGTCAAGAAACTTTTCAAAGTGCTTTATGATCCATATAGTGCTGGACATCTGTTTATCTGACCACAACACTTTATTGGGTCCTGCTGTCTCAATTTAGTTTGATTGATTAAGGAGGAGAGAGCAAAAAAAAAAAAATCTAAGGCTTAGCCTCCTATATATTCAGACATAGCTTGGGGAAGGCATTTATGCAGGGGGCATTTATGCACATGTAATCTAAGTACATGTATCAAAGTACTGGCAGTTATAACATGGCAGTTAGACAGGGCAGGAGACAGGTAAGACCTTTATATATTTCTACTCCCTGTACATTTGGAGTACAACAAATATATACCATATGCATTTGTGTAATTTATATCCTGGCAGCTGCATTCACACACATCCACCGCCCTGGCATTAACTCTCTACACTCCATCCATATCGGCCCCTTGCTCCTTCCTCTATGTATAGCACTCATGCTCTTTTCACATTGTTAAATTGCACAGATCCAGTCAGTCCCACCATTCAACATAAGAGACACTCTCACAAATCACTTAACCATCTGCTCACTCTTTCTATCCTCCTTCTCCTAGTCGCAGGAGACATTGCTCCCAACCCTGGTCCCCCATGTTATAGAAAGTCAAACCCCCCCAACTGCTACACTCAGAAACCCCTCTAATCTTATTAATATTCCCTGTATGCCATCTGTCTCTCTTAATTGTGCACTTTGGAATTCTCTCTCAGTGTGTAACAAACTCTCCTTCATTCATGACTTTTTTCTTTCTAATTCTCTTAACCTCCTGGCTCTTACTGAAACCTGCATCCAGCAGTCAGACACTACCGCTGCAGCTGCTCTTTCATACGGGGGACTACACTTCTCTCATATCCCAAGATCAGACAATAGAGTAGGTGGAGGCGTTGGTCTGCTCCTATCACCAAAATGTACCTTTCAGGTTATCCCTCAACTACCCTCACTAGTCTTCCCTTCTTTTGAGTTCCATGCTGTCAGACTTTACACCCCCTTCTCCATGCAAGTGGTGGTGGTGTATCGTCCTCCCGGTCCCTCCCATCAGTTCCTGGATCATTTTGCCACTTAGCTTCCACATTTTCTCTCCTGTGACATCCCTACCCTCATCATGGGAGATTTCAACATCCCAATTGCTCTTCCCCTTTCCCCATCTGCTACTCACCTTTTATCTCTAACCTCCTCGTTTGGCCTTTCTCAGCTTACTAATTCTCCAACGCAGGAAGACGGAAACTCCTTTGACTTGGTCTTCTCTGGGCTTTGTGCAGTGGATGATTTTGCAAACTCCCCTCTCCTGCTCTCTGACCACAATCTTCTTTCATTCTCTATCAAGAACTGCAAGGCTGCTCAGGTCACCCCCACTGTCCATACTTATAGAAACATACAAGCCATTAACACCCAGGAACTTATGAAGAACTTGCAGTCTTCATTGGCCCCTATCTCCTCCCTCTCATGTCCTGATTCTGCACTGAAGCATTACAATGAAACACTTCAAAGTGCCCTGGATGAATTTGCACCCCCTATAAATAGAACACCACAACACAGACGGCGAAAATCCTGGCACAACCTGCAAACACGTTTCCTGCAGCGGTGCTCCAGGTGCGCCGAACGTCTGTGGAGAAAATCCAATCTACACGAAGATTTCATCCATTATAAGTTTATGATTAGAACACACAACACTGCCCTTAACCTCTCAAAACAAACCTATTTCAACACTCTTATCACCTCACTGTCCAATAACCCAAAACGTCTCTTTGACACTTTTCATTCTCTACTCAACCCAAGAGTACAGTCCCCAACCACGGAGCTCCGAGCTGACTATCTGGCCAATTACTTCAAAGAAAAAATTGACCAGATGTGACAGGAAATTATCTCCCAATCACCTCATACCATGCACTGTCCTCCCTCCCCCACTGCATCTAGCTCACTCTCTGATTTTGAACCAGTCACAGAAGAAGAAGTAAGCAGGCTCCTTGCATCTTCTCGCCCAACCACTTGCACCAGTGACCCATTTCCGTCACATCTCCTCCAGTCCCTTTCCCCTGCTGTCACCCCTCACCTAACTAAAATATTTAACCTCTCTCTCTCTTCTGGTATCTTTCCCTCCTCATTTAAGCATGCCATCATACATCCACTACTTAGAAAACCATCCCTCAACCACAACTGTGCCACTAACTATAGATCTGTCTCTAATCTTCCCTTCATCTCTAAATTCCTGGAGTGCCTGGTCCACTCCCGTCTTATCCGCTATCTCTTTGATAACTCTCTTCTTAACCCTCTCCAATCCGGTTTCCGCTCTTTAACTCTACTGAAACTGCCCTCATTAAAGTCTCTAATGATCTACTAACAGCTAAATCAAATGGTCATTACTCCATGCTAATTCTCTTGGATCTCTCTGCAGCATTCGACACTGTGGATCATCAGCTCCTCCTCACTATGCTCCGTTCCTTTGGCCTCAAGGACACCGTTCTCTCCTGGTTCTCCTCCTATCTCTCTGACCGCTCCTTTACTGTATCTTTTGCCGGTTCCTCCTCCTCTCACCTTCCCCTTACTGTTGGGGTTCCTCAAGGATCAATCCTAGGCCCCCTCCTCTTCTCCTTGTACACTGCCCCTATTGGTCAAACAATCAGTGGATTTGGTTTCCAGTACCATCTCTATGCTGATGACACCCAATTGTATGCTTCTTCTCCTGACATCACGCCAGCCTTTCTAGAAAACACCAGCGATTGTCTAAACGCTGTGTCTAACATCATGTCCTCACTATATCTGAAACTGAACCTGTCAAAGACTGAACTCCTTGTGTTTCCTCCCTCTACTAATGTACCTATACCCGACATTGCCATTTCTGTGTGTGGTTCCACTGTTTCTCCCCAGCAACATGCCTGCTGTCTTGGGGTCATACTTGACTCCGAGCTTTCCTTTGCCCCCACATTCGATCACTGGCTCGCTCTTGTCATCTGCACCTCAAAAACATTTCTAGAATTCGACCTTTTCTTACTTTTGACTCTGCAAAAGCTCTTACTGTTTCTCTTATTCATTCTCGTCTCGACTATTGTAACTCTCTTCTAATCGGTCTCCCTCTTACCAAACTCTCCCCTCTCCAATCTGTCTTGAATGCTGCAGCCAGGATCATATTCCTCACCAATCGTTACACCGATGCCTCTACCTTGTGCCAGTCATTACACTGGCTACCCATCCACTCCAGAATTCAGTATAAACTTATTACCCTCACCCACAAAGCCCTCCATGGCTCAGCACCACCCTACATCTCATCCCTTGCTTCAGTATACCACCCTACCCGCGCCCTCTGTTCTGCTGATGACCTGAGGTTAGCATCCTCAATATTCAGAACCTCCCACTCCCGTCTCCAAGACTTTACACGTGCTGCACCAATTCTTTGGAATGCACTTCTCAGGTCAATACGATTAGTCCCCAATCCCCACATTCTTAAGCGTGCACTAAAAACGCATTTATTCAGACTGGCGTATCACCTCAACACATTAACCTAATCTATCCCTGTGTGGCACAGCCAAAAGCTTTACCATAACCAGGTTCCCCGCATCATGTTCCCACATGCTTTATGCATCCATTAGCCCTCTGTGTCTGTACTGTTACACACTTAACATTATGGCTGGTCCATACAATCAGGGCAACTGTTACCACCCACCTTTCGTGTCTACCTCTTTCCTCATAGACTGTAAGCTTGCGAGCAGGGCTCTCATTCCTCTTGGTAATTGTTATAATCTATGTGATTATTGTTATGCTGTAATGTCTATTGTCTGAACAAATCCCCTCTGAAATGTAAAGTGCTGCGGAATATGTCGGCGCTATAGAAATAAAATTTATTATTATTAATACTAAGATGGTGGGTGCATCACAACCTGATCCAGCCTATAAGACCTTAGTGTAAAATGAGAGGTGTATGGGTCGCCCTCCCAGGGCTGTGGGGTACTTGGTACCGGGCCAGTGTCAGGGGGAAAGGTGTCACAGCAGTGGTGACCCGGTCCGTGGCCCTGGGCCCCCAAATCAATGGTGGTTTGAGATATAGTTTATGTGAAAGTTCGTGACGCCACCTGTGGTGTTTGGTAAGCAAGATGTTAAGCCAACGCTGAGTGCAGATCCTCTGGGACTGATGGTGTGTTGCAGCATAGATGGTGTAGCTCCCCACATGTGAAGCTGTAACCCCAGGGCAGTGTGTAGGCGCAGGCGGTGTGAGGAATGTTAGTACCCAGATGTAGCAGTGCTGATGGTGTTGGCGCACAAATGAATGGAGGACACCAGGGCTTGCAGTTCCAAAGCTTTACTCACAGTTCGTGGTACACACTGGTGCCTGCCTCCGTGCCGTGTCCTCCGGGGTAGAGACTCAATCAACCTCCCGGGCAAGTCAGGATTCTCCTCTCCAACACTCCGCAACATGTACCTTTCCTGAACGACTCCTCTATTGCGCCTTTTAGTGTGAAGAGCTCCAGTATCGTGGTACTCTGAAGTTCCTCCTGTTAGATGTTCCTAACAACTCTCCTTGTACGGCAGACAGCTGTAGCCTACTTCGGGGACTCCCTTTATCCTGAGTCCCGGCTCTCTATACAGATGCTGTTGTGCCCCAAGTCTGGGATGGGAGTAGTGCATTTACAGCCAACTACTTCACCAGTGTCTGCTGCAGAACCATAAGTATCCATACAACCTCGGGGACCGGGCCCCGGCCTTGCGCTGAGAACCTAGAAGCAGGGTTCCTCTTCCAACCCACAACTCCTCTCTGTTCTCCTACTCCTTTGTTCTGCGCTGTTCCTTCTCTCTCTTATGGAAGCTTAGGTTGCAGTTCTATGTCTTTCTCCTTCTGTTCCTTTCCTAGCGAGCTCGTTCCACTAAGACCAGTCCTCAGCCTCGCCTGACTGACTGTCTTCCTCCGCCTTGAGCTCCCCTCAGGCTGACCTCCTGTCAGCCTGATCCCAGACTGAACTCCTGTCAGACTGATCTGTAATTCTAAACTTTCCCACTCTTTTATATCTAACTCCACCCACCTCCTAGCACATCTCGTGTTACGAAGCAAGGACCCACGAAAGGTGCTCTGCTACCCTCTAAGCATGGAGCCGCAATCTGGTCCATTGCTGAACTATCCTGTGTGTGGGTGCAGGTGTTGTAGTGTGGAAAGGATTTCCCAACTTACCTAATTGGTGGGGCACCACACCTTAGGAGAAGGTGCAGTACCTCTGTGGCGACTGAGCCTCAGGGACGCCACATACCCCCCCGTTAAACACAGAACGTCCGCGGGCTTCAAGATAACAAAGTAGACAGCAAAGAAACATACAAAAATTTTGTAATGCATAACAAACTTTTCTTATACTAATCTTCCTAGTATAGGATGTACTCATCTTGAACGTTACAAACAATTCTATCTAAAATCCTATCTGAAATTTTTATTTCTAAGTGCATCTCTAAATTTCAAAGTGCTATTCTCTGTAATACATTTTCCTTTCATTTTTCTCTTTCTCTAGACGCAAGACGCTGATCGCAAATACCTGGTCTGTCACCTGTCACTTTCAATTCTTTATTCACATCACTCATCTCTAGATCAGACATTCCTAATTCTTCTATAAAAGCCACTTCTCAGTTACTAATACTCTTGTAAAACACATTATCAAATACTTCACAGTAAAACATTCAACAATTATTCTTGTTAGTGCTGGACACCGCTCCCAGCCGGGATCTCTTGCAGTGTCCTTTGAGGTAAACATCATCTTCGAAAAGTGTCCATGCAAAAGCATTTTCTTCGCAAAGTGTCTCTATATGTAAAACCAAGAGAGGGCACCTAAAGAGGTGCAACTATTTACAATAAAAGTTTTTGGATCACTCCAAGTTCATGATCGCTAGTGCAAAATTGAAGAACCCTGCCAATCAAAACAGGGCAACTAAAGGTGCTACCAGAAAAACAAAAACATGATAGCAAAAATAGAAAAATAAAAAAAGGCACAACTGGTGCAAACAAACCCTCCTGGCTAACGAGAATTTTGAGAAATCTTCTAATGCTGATCCCCTCCTGGGGTTCTGGAAGCTGAACTGGAACTGCTACCAGATGTGGTACTTGGAATGTCCTCATCCTGTTGCTGGTTGCTTGACAACTCTGGTGCTGCGGCGCCACCTTCAGGGGTTCCGGTGTTCCCCCCCCAGGGACTGGTATCCCAGTCCCAGACCAGATCTAGCACGACCTGGCCAGCCGCTGCGACCGTGGTACACGCCAGGGCCTTCCCAGACGTCGGGGCATCAGACGTACCTGGGGCCTCCTGGCGGTGTGATCTCTGCTCCGGTGCTGGTGGAAGCAGGCCGGTGGCAGCGGGTGGTGGCTCCGGGTCCGCGGGGGCCTCCGGTGGGACCTGCACAGCTGCGTCAGGACCAGGCGGGAGCTCCTTCTCCTCCGCTTCAGCTCCCGGGGCTTCATATAATTCTTCTTGTGGTGGCAGCAGAGGGGCTTCGAATGCTGCCGGTGGTTTAGGCCCCTCCTAGGCGTGTGGCCTGCTCAGCCTCCATAAGGCCTCCTGCCTCAGTCGCAGACGGCACGTCAGCTGGGCGATGTCATCTTCTAGTTGCTGGTGGCTCATCTCAGAGATGGGGTCGGAGCCTTAAGCCATGGCACCAGGGAGATCCTTTTCCCTGCGCTCCGCAGGCCTCCTTCCCTCACTCTCCAAAATGGTGTTCTCGCATTCTTCTTCCTGCCTCGGCCCCTTTCCCGCCACTGGCTTCTTCTGCCCCTCCTTCCGGGGGCGGCGTCTTCTTCCAGCGCCTCTGTACCAAGCCAGTATACAAACTCCTTGGGGGGTGGGCCATGTCGCTGTCACATAGTAATTCAGGCAGGGAAGGCCCAATACTCTTCGCGGTCTTTTCCTAGGACCTCCCATCTCTTCACGCCCTTCTTCTCCACGCCAGCGGCCATTTCTAATGTCCATTTTACAGTCTATTAAATCAGGTATTCTGCACATTTTCAAAAGCACAAAGTCTCACAAATTTCAGGTGCATAGAACCTGATGGCATCGGGTCTCGTCATCCTGTTCGTGACGCCAAAGTTGGGTCGACCTCTCAGGACTGTGGGGTACTCGGTACCGGGCCGGTGTCAGGGGGAAAGGTGTCACAGCGGTGGTGACCCGGTCCGTTGCCCATGGCGCCCAAATCAATGGTGGTTTGAGATATAGTTTATGTGAAAGTTCGTGACGCCACCTGTGGTGTTTGGCAAGCAAGATGTTAAGCCAACGCTGCGTGCAGATCCTCTGGGGCTGATGATGTGTTGCAGCATAGATGGCGTAGCTCCCCACAGGTGAAGCTGTAACCCCAGGGCAGTGTGTAGGTGCAGGCGGTGTGAGAAATGTTGGTACCCAGATGTAGCAGTGCTGACGGTGTTGGTGCACAAATGAATGGAGGACACCAGGGCTTGCAGTTCCAAAGCTTTACTCAGTTTGTGGTACACACTGGTGCCTGCCTCCGTGCCGTGTCCTCCGGGGTAGAGACTCAATCAACCTCCCGGGCAAGTCAGGATTCTCCTCTCCAACACTCCACCAACATGTAGATTTCCTGAATGACTCCTCTATTGTGCCTTTTAGTGTGAAGAGCTCCAGTACCGTGGTACTCTGAAGTTCCTCCTGTCAGATGTTCCTAACAACTCTCCTTGTACGGCAGACAGCTGTAGCCTACTTCGGGGACTCCCTTTATCCTGAGTCCTGGCTCTCTATACAGATGCTGTTGTGCCCCAAGTCTGGGATGGGAGTAGTGCATTTACAGCCAACTACTCCACCGGTGTCTGCTGCAGAACCATAAGTGTTCATACAACCTCGGCGACCGGGCCCCGGCCTTGCGCTGAGAACCTAGAGGCAGGGTTCCTCTTCCAACCCACAACTCCTCTCTGTTCTCCTACTCCTTTGTTCCGCGCTATTCGTTCTCTCTCTTATGGAAGCTTAGGTTGCAGTTCTACGTCTTTCTCCTTCTGTTCCTTTCCTAGGGAGCTCGTTCCACTAAGACCAGTCCTCAGCCTCGCCTGACTGACTGTCTTCCTCCGCCTTGAGCTCCCCTCAGGCTGACCTCCTGTTAGCCTGATCCGAGACTGAACTCCTGTCAGACTGATCTGTAATTCTAAACTTTACCACTCTTTTATATCTAACTCCACCCACCTCCCAGCACATCTCGTTACGAAGCAAGGACCCATGAAAGGAGCTCTGCTACCCTCTAAGCATGGAGCCGCAATCTGGTCCATTGCTGAACTATCCTGTGTGTGGGTGCAGGTGTTGGAGTGTGGAAAGGAGTTCCCAACTTACCTAGTTGGTGGGGCACCACACCTTAGGAGAAGGTGCAGTACCTCTGTGGCGACTGAGCCTCAGGGGTGCTACATGTAGGCCAGGTTACCATGGTAATCTGATGCATTACAGGATCAGAGGGAGCCAGCCAGGGGGAAGGAGGACAAACAGCCCAGCGCTGAAGCAGTTGAGTAAAATATCAGAGACATAGTGGTTTTTTTTCTAAGACTAAGACCTACATAGTGTTTACATTTTAGCCTGAAATAATTTTAGTTTTATTTATTTTTTAATCTTAGGGTAAAATTGGTGAGAAAGCTGGCTACTTTCCAGCTAATTTCATAATTCGTGTGCGAGCTGGTGAGAGAGTATACAAGGTAACCCGATCCTTTGTGGGAAATAGAGAAATTGGACAGATCACACTCAAGAAAGACCAGGTAAAAAATAGTGCAGTCTTTTATATGTTTATTTATATTGTTCAATTTTTTTTGGTCAATTTGTTTATTGTGGTGGTATCATTTTTCTCTTCTGCATTGGTTTTCTCTTTTTCTACTGTACAGCCACATTCGGTGGTTAGGAACATATCTGTATAGGGTTTAAAATTAATGCTTCTAAATGCCACAAATTTTGTTACTCTGCATAGCAAACATATAATCCCATTATATCCTAATGTGTGGTGTCTGTACAACTGTTGTGGCTTTAAATGTTTATTATTAATTGATTTAGAAACAATTAGGTTAAGGAAAAGGCTTTCACAAGAACAGGTCCACTTGTTTCCTTGGCTTTTTCAGTATTATTTACTTCACTAGATGGAGGCTCGATGCTATCACATCAGGAGGGCGGTAATGTCATGATGGGGGCAGGCTTTGCAGTGTCCAGAATCTCCCCCCCATGTGCTCACCCACCTTTCCACTCTCTCTTTCCCCATGTGCTGACTTAACCCCAGGGAGGAAGCAAAGACATTACTGACATTACAGCAGGAGATCGCAGAGGATACATTTTGTGAGGTAAAATATTATTTAAAAAGTCAGTGAAATATTTTACCTCACAAAATGAATCCTCTGTGATCCCCTGCTGTAATGTCAGTATTGTTTTTTGCTTCCTCCCTTGCCCAGGAGATGTGGTATGCTCCGTACACGGTTAGACACAGAAAATTTTTAAAATGAACTTTTGTTCGTGGGAAAACCCCTTTAATGTTACCATCTTCCTCTGCCTGTAGACACGTCGCGCATCTACTGCCGGGATCAGCCGAATGATTCTCTGCACCTGCGTGGAATTCGCGCAGGCGCAGTTAATCAGACCACCACCATCTTTGTGCAGACAGATAACGGCGGTCACATTAAAACTGTGCATGCGCTCCTCCTGTACAAAGAAGGCGGCGGTCAGTGAATCATTCGGCTGATCCCAGCGGCGTGTTTGTGATGGTGTTCCGCTGCTGGTACCGCGCAAGAGGCTGCATACGGCGTATACAGTGTATGTGTGGTGTGTGTGGTACGTACGGCATATACAGTGTGTTTATGTGTGTGTGGTGTGTACGGCATATACAGTGTGTGTGTGGCGTGACGGTGTTCCGCTGGTGGTACCGCGCAAGAGGCTGGTACCAACAGCGTATTCCATATTGAGACACCCATCACTTGGGTGTCCCAATATGGCAGTCGGTGAACTTCCGCCGCTTGCAATTCTGGGATCTGGACTCATCTGGTTGTAACAGGATGTGAAAACATTACAAGGTAAGTATATATTAGACTAGATGGAGGCCCGATGCTATCGCATCGGGAGGGCGGTAATGTCACAATGGGGGCAGGCTTTGCAGCATTGAGAATCTCTCCCCCCATGCAGGGCCGGCTCCAGGTTTTTGAGGGCCCCGGGTGAAAGAGTCTCAGTGGGCCCCCCCCTTTAACACATACCACGATTCATGCTGTGATATCCGTGGTCCCGGCCAAAAACGGACTTGTCTCCGGACACGCATGTGATCCACACGGACACTCGTTCTGTGGCAAAACACGTTCATGTGAAGGAGGCTATTGATTAGTTGTGTACGCATGAAAGAAAGAAGAGAGAAAGAAAGAAAGAATAGAGAGAGAGAACAGAAACAGAGAAAGAAAGAACAGAGAGAAAGAAAGAATGAGGGGAGATAAAGAACAGAGAAAGAAAGAACAGAGAGAGAAAGAAAGAAGGAAAGAAAGAGTGGAAAAAAGAACAGAGAGGGAGAGAGAAAGAAAGAGGGGAAAGAAAGAACGGAGAAAGAAAGAACAGAGAGAGAAAAAGAGTGGACAGAAAAAAAGAACAGGGAGAGAAAGAGAAAAAGAAGGTAGGGAAAGAAAGAAAGAACAGAGAGGTAGAGAGAAAAAGAAAGAGGGGAAAGAACAGAGAGAAAGAAAGAGGGGAAAGAAAGAAAGGAGAAAGAAAGGGGAAAGAAAGAAAGAGAAAGAAAGAACAGAGAGAAAGAAAGAGAGGAAAGAGAGGACAGAGAGAGAGAAAGAACAGAGACAGAAAGAAAGAAAGAGGGGAAAGAAAGAGAACAGAGAGAGAGAAAGAAAGAACAGAAGAGAAAAAAAAAAGATTAGAGAGAAAGAACAGAGAGAGAGAAAGAAGCAAAGAAAGAAATATTCTATAAAATACATTTTGTCAGGTAAAATATTGTTCAGAAACAGTCAGTGAAATATTTAACCTCACAAAACGAATCCTTTGTGATCCCCTACTGTAATGTCGATATTGTCTTTTGCTTCCTCCCCTGCCCAGGATATGTGGTATGCTCTGTACACGGTCAGACAGAGACAATTTTGAAAATGAACTTTCGTTCGTGGGAAAACCTCTTTAATGTGACCGGCTTTTTCTGCCTGTAGACACGTCACACATCTGCCACCGGGATCAGCCGAATGATTCACTGTGCCTGTGTGGAATTTGCGCAGGCGCAGTGCGATGGTGTTCTGCTGGTAGTACCGCACAAGAGGCTGTGAGAGTGTGAGTGAGAGTGTGTGAGCGTATGAGAGTGTGAATGTGAGTGGTGTGAGGTAGCGCTGTCATTCAAGGTTGGGGGACACTCGCTTGGCAGCCACACAATCAGATCCAGCTCGGGTTTTCATAAGCCATAACAGTCCATGAGGTTTATTTGTCATCATAAACCACAGCAATATAAACAGCATCACAGGATAGCGTCCATTATACAGGCTATTCAGGGTTCCCACATGGCTGTTTCTCCAGGCTGCAGAAATCCACTCACTCCTCAGGGACTCTCAAACACTGGCCGCCATTACACACACAGCCGCTCCACAGGCTGTTAGTGAGGAGATCCTTCTCCTCACGGGACCTTCCAAACTGGACCAATCAGGTCCCAGCATTCACCCATGTGACCTACCCTGGCCACCATATATGGTCCGTAGCCACGCCCACCAGGTCACATGGCCTTCACATACTCACATAGCCTTTTACTATAGGTGTTATCAGACACACCCCTGGGTGGATTTGTAGGCAGCTAGAACCCGCCCATCTCTCCAGCTGCCGGAAGGCTTCTCCCTAACACATAGACACGAAAGATCAGCTCTGCAGATCAGCACATAACCAAGCCTTCATCTCAAAGCCACCCACCTTGAGATACACAACGGCCACTCAGTATTCTGCCACTCATCCTCTCTCTTGGGACATCCACACAGTGCCCCCTAATGGACACTGTGGTCATTACACCACAGTGGGTAAGTGTGAGTGTGTGTGATGCATACTGCGTATATAGTGTGTGTGTGTGTGGTGCGATGGTGTTCCGCTGGTGGTACTACACAATAGGTTGGTACCAGCAGCAGTTTCCATATTGAGACACCCATCACATGGGTGTCCCAATATGGCGGTTGGTGAACTTCCTCCGCTTGGAATTCTGGGATACGGTGACATCTGGACAGAACAGGAAATGAAAACATTACAAGGCAATTATATAAATAGATTAGAGATGAGCTGCAATAGAAGATTCAGACCATGAACCATAGTAGCACTGGTTCTGGAAATAAATATAATATTTTTTTTCCTTGTGCTGGACAACCTTATTTTATTTAACATGTACTTTCTAGTGTAACCTTGTTTAGTAATTAATCTGTTGTGTCCTTGATCTAGATTGTAGTACAGAAAGGGGAAGAAGTAAATGGTTACATCAAAGTTTTGACTGGACGAAAAGTGGGACTCTTTCCTGTAGACTTTCTGCAAGAGATATGAGGAAAGAAGAACAAAGAGCTGACAAACTGACAAAGCTGTGGAACATGACGTAATGATTGACAAAGTAATCACATCCACATCTGAGCATTTGAGATGATTTTTCTTTATTGAGAAACACGGCTCACTGCCAGTACTATCTGGATGTTAAAGAGTTTTTGCCAAGTTGTTCATTTAGCTCTACCTGGACATGGAGAAGGTATCACCTAGATCTCAACTAATCCTAACTTACATAGTTGACTGAATTTTGTGGTGCTGAGGAGTCTACACTTGTTGTAAGTCAAACATATGAGATTTGGTAAACTCAATACCAATTGGTTACGATTACCATGGGTCAACATGGCAAATATTGAGTGGGCTTTAAAACTTTTCAAGTGTTATTGACTCGATCGACGAATTACAATTTGACTTTATTGTCCATGACCTCTTTAAAAATATACATACTAAAATCTGAAGTATTTGAAATATTACTGCACTGCAAATTTTGTTGCCTTCACAATTGTAATGGACTATGACTTATTAAAATTTTCTGATAACTATCCTCCACGTACTTCATAAGCGACACACAGAACTGATCACTAAGAAATTTCATTGAATAGTTTGCATCCCATTTAAATTTAAGGATTCCTCATTTATTTAAACATCTTGCCCTTTTATAGATTTTTTTGGCTTTTTTTGTTAATTTCTGCAACTAATCATAAAACTAAAAAGACAAATATATTACAAGCTTTTTTATAGTCTTTGTACAATATCGAAACAAGACATAGTCCTAGTACTCTTATTCAGACACAGCGCCTCTTTCATTGTAACAGTAGTGCCCAAGTGCCTATGGTAATTAGTAGCTAACTGTCCATTGGTCAATAAATGAACCATTTTTTTTTTACCACAAATCAAGCTATAGTGATTGATAACAGGCCATTATGTTACCCCAAGTCATAACTAATGCCAATGGTCCTTGATCACTCTAAGTCCGTGTCTGCTAAACAATTAAAATAATAAACTTGTTAACCTAAGTCTAACATCAAAAACCAGTATATGTGTCAATAAAAAAAAGTGTGAGCTCACAACAAGAAGGAAATAAATAACAAGGCAATTTCTTGTTAGTTTGACCCTTAGCTATTCATATTTTTTATTTTCAAAAAATTGAATCTGCAAGAAAAAGTAACTTTTTAAAATGAAAAAATGCAGCACAAAATAATCAAAAGTCTAAAGTAAAAGGCAAGAGAAGCAGCAAACACTGAATAAATAAATATAGGGAAATATAAATGCATTTACACAAGTCTGATAAGTGCCTAGTCTAGGAAGCATTTATAACAAATTTTAGACTTGAATTTGCAAACTACAGATAAAATTCTCATTACAATTATTTAGTTGTATGTTTTCTGTTATTTATTATTATTTCTGTTGGATTGTATAACTATATTATTCGTCAATGTAGTTTAATTGACATCAATATATTAGTAAAATCAAATGTTTACACAAGGGAAAGGAAACATCTTGTATTATACAGCACTCCAGCTGTTCCTGAATGTCGAGTTGCTTGAGTACAATAAAAGGTGCACTAGCTCTCCACATATGCCCAACATTGCCCCTAAATAGTTTCCATTACAGTCACATCTGCTTAATAACCATGAGGATTCTGCTTTACAGAATGGTCTAATCCATATATACTATATATATATATACTATATATATATATATCTATATATATACACAGTATATATATATATATATATATACACACATGTGTATATATATATGGTATATACATACGTGGTTAAAATTGTTGGTACCCCTCGTTTAATGACAGAAAAACCCACAATGATCTCAGAAATAACTTGAATCTGACAAAAGAAAAAATAAAATAAAAAATCTATGAAAATGAACAAATGAAAGTCAGATATTGCTTTTCAACCATGCTTCCACAGAATTTTTAAAAAAATAAAACTCATGAAACATGCCTGGACAGAAATGATGGTACCCTTAACTTAATATTTTGTTGCACAACCTTTTGAGGCAATCACTGTAATCAAACGATTCCTGTAACTGTCAATGAGACTTCTGCACTGCTCGATAGGTATTTTGGCCCCACTCTTCAAGAGCAAACTGCTCCAGTTGTCTCGTGTTTGAAGGTTGCCTTTTCCTGACAGCATGTTTCAGCTTTTTCCAAAGATGCTCAATAGGATTTAGGTCAGGCCTCATAGAATGCCACTTCAGAATAGTCCAATGTTTTCCTCTTAGCCATTCCTGAGTGTTTTTAGCTGTGTGTTTTGGGTCATTATCCTGTTGCAAGACCCATGACCTGCATCTGAGACCAAGCTTTCTGACACTGGGCAGCACATTTTTCTCTAGAATCCCTTGATAGTTGTCATGGCACCGGCTCCCGCTCCTCCTACTCACATCTCTGCGCGCTCTGCCAGGCGCGCTCCTGCTTCTCGGCGTCTCCCCGCGCCCGGCCTCCGGCTCCCTCGGCGTCGGGCACGAGCACACAGCGCGCGGCCTCCTGGGTAAGGTGACGCGCTGGCCCCGCCCCCAACATGGCGGTGCCCACCGCTACTTATGCCCGGCGCCTGCTCAGGTAAGACGCCTGATTGTCTTATGCGGTGACATGGTCTGCTGCAGTGCTCTCTGCGTCCTCAGGCCCTTTCTCTTCCTCTGTCCATGCTTGCTAGCACCTTGGTTCTGCCTGTTCCACTGCCTGCTGGTTCTGCGTCTGTCTCTCCTGTACTCTGCCCTCCCAGTCTCCCTAGGGCTTTCCCCCCGCAGTCCTGCCTCCTGCTTTCCCCCTCTCCGTCTCGGTTATCTGCAGTGCTACATCTTGTGCTTCTCTACCGTTACAGTTTCCGGTCCTGTGCTCCTCCGGCTCTTCGCTCCTGTACCCCACTGGGCCCCTGCCTTGCCCAGTGGCCTGCCTGTCGTCCACGTCTGTGCCTGCTTCCTATTGCCTCAGTCGTCCCTTTGGTTCCGGCAGTTGCGGCTCTATCCCCTGGAGGCCTGTCCCTAACACTCCCTGTATAGGGGGTGGTCCTCACCTGGGCACTCGCCTTTGGGGGCTCTGGAGTCGTGACCCAGAGGGTCCACTTTCAGGTGCTCCTTTATTTTCTCTCAACACCGTAACCGCACAATCAGGCCATGGACCCCGCTGGAGCCTCGGCCACGCAGAAGGAGTTAGTTTTCCTTCGGGAGAATCAGACGCGCATGATGTCCTTCATGAAAACTATGGACTCACGCCTGTCCGCTCTCCAGTTCCCTGACCCTGGAAACGCCGCCCAGTTGGCTGGCTTGCAACAGGAATTAGCGCAGCAGCGTGACACCCAGTCGCATATCCTCAGCTACATGGCCTTGGTGGACGGGCAGTTGCTCGCTCTGCACTCGGCCGCATCTGCTCCCCCACCCACTAGTTCCCATCCTCCTCCGCGGTTGGCCAAACCACCCCGATATAGCGGAGACGCCAAGTTATGTCGAGGTTTTTTAAATCAGTGCCGTCTCCATTTTGAACTGCTGCCCCAGCAGAATCCCACTGGCCAAAGTGGCCTTCATCATCTCTCATCTTGAGGGGGACGCCTTGGCTTGGGTCAATCCGCTCTGGGAACGTGATGACCCAGTAATTACTCAGCTTTCTGTGTTTTTGGATACGTTTCGTCGAGTTTTCGATGAACCGGGCAGTTTAGCCTCCACCACTGAGGCTTTATTTAACCTATGTCAGGGTTCTTTAACGGTGGGCCAGTATGCTATCCAGTTCAGGACTCTCTTCTCAGACTTAGGTTGGAATAATGAGGCCTTGGTGGACGCCTTCTGGCGAGGCCTCTCTAGTCGTATAAAGGATGAGCTCGCTGGTCGTGACACCCCAACGGCTCTCGAGGATTTGATCTCGTTGGCTACGCGAATTGACCTCCGCTTTCAAGAGCGTGCTAGGGAGAGAAGGGCCTCTTGTCCATTTTCTTCTGTCCGCAGGCCACCCAGTCCTCGACCTAGGAGTCTCCCTGCACCTCTGGCACCTGAACCTATGCAGGTGGATTGCCTAAAGCTCTCTGACCAGCGTCGCAGGGAGAGGAGCCTCCACGGTCAATGTTTCTACTGCGGTAGCGGCTCCCATCTCATCCGAACCTGTCCGGAACGTCCGGAAAACTTCTCCGCCTAGGCCAGGTAAGAGAGGCCTCCCTAGGTGTATATGATACCTCTCTCCCCCTCACTTTGTCTGTCCTCTTACATGTTGGTGGGAAGCGGGCTTCCCTGGTGGCCTATCTGGACTCGGGTGCCGCCGGGAATTTCATTAGGCTAGACGAGGTTAATAAGCTTTCTGTTCCCATGAGGGCTTTGCAAAAACTGCAAGTTCTCGCCTCCGTAGATGGTCAACCCCTGCTAGAAACGGTTACTCTAGTTACTCATGAAGTAGAATTGCAAGTAGGGGCGCTGCACAAGGAAAAGATTACGTTTTACGTCTTAGCAGGCATTACTCACCCTATCCTGCTTGGGCTTCCTTGGCTGCGGCTCCACGAGCCCACCTTAGATTGGCATAATGGCAACATCTTGCGCTGGGGGGAGTCTTGTCGGGCTCGGTGTCTGCTGTCAGTGCGTCCCGTAGGTGACCCCCGTCCTTCCCTTGTCCCCCAGGGATTGCCATCGGTGTACCATGATTTTTTGGATGTTTTTGATAAAAAAGAGGCTGAGACTCTTCCTCCACACCGTCCCTACGACTGCCCCATCGAGCTTGTTCCTGGTACCATTCCGCCCCGTGGTAGGATTTATCCTCTCTCTCCGGCAGAGACACAAGCCATGTCTGAGTACATCCAGGACAACTTGGCCAGGGGCTTCATTCGGAAACCTTCGTCCCCTGCAGGAGCAGGCTTCTTTTTCGTAAAAAAGAAAGATGGGTCTCTGCGCCCGTGCATCGACTATCGTAACTTAAACTGTATCACGGTAAAGAATAAATATCCACTACCACTCATCTCTGAACTTTTTGATCGCTTGAAAGGGGTGCGTGTATTCACCAAGCTTGATCTTCGAGGGGCCTATAATCTGGTTCGCATACGCTCCGGGGACGAGTGAAAGACGGCGTTTAACACGCGCGATGGACACTACGAGTATCTGGTTATGCCCCTTGGGCTTTGCAATGCACCGGCAGTATGCTATCCAGTTCAGGACTCTCTCCTCAGACTTAGGTAGGAATAATGAGGCCTTGGTGGACGCCTTCTGGCGAGGCCTCTCTAGTCGTATAAAGGATGAGCTCGCTGGTCGTGACACCCCAACGGCTCTCGAGGATTTGATCTCGTTGGCTACGCGAATTGACCTCCGCTTTCAAGAGCGTGCTAGGGAGAGAAGGGCCTCTTGTCCATTTTCTTCTGTCCGCAGGCCACCCAGTCCTCGACCTAGGAGTCTCCCTGCACCTCTGGCACCCGAACCTATGCAGGTGGATCGCCTAAAGCTCTCTGACCAGCGTCGCAGGGAGAGGAGCCTCCACGGTCAATGTTTCTACTGCGGTAGCGGCTCCCATCTCATCCGAACCTGTCCGGAACGTCCGGAAAACTTCTCCGCCTAGGCCAGGTAAGAGAGGCCTCCCTAGGTGTATATGATACCCCTCTCACCCTCACTTTGTCTGTCCTCTTACATGTTGGTGGGAAGCGGGCTTCCCTGGTGGCCTATCTGGACTCGGGTGCCGCCGGGAATTTCATTAGGCTAGACGAGGTTAATAAGCTTTCTGTTCCCATGAGGGCTTTGCAAAAACCGCAAGTTCTCGCCTCCGTAGATGGTCAACCCCTGCTAGAAACGGTTACTCTAGTTACTCATGAAGTAGAATTGCAAGTAGGGGCGCTGCACAAGGAAAAGATTACGTTTTACGTCTTAGCAGGCATTACTCACCCTATCCTGCTTGGGCTTCCTTGGCTGCGGCTCCACGAGCCCACCTTAGATTGGCATAATGGCAACGTCTTGCGCTGGGGGGAGTCTTGTCGGGCTCGGTGTCTGCTGTCGGTGCGTCCCGTAGGTGACCCCCGTCCTTCCCTTGTCCCCCAGGGATTGCCATCGGTGTACCATGATTTTTTGGATGTTTTTGATAAAAAAGAGGCTGAGACTCTTCCTCCACACCGTCCCTACGACTGCCCCATCGAGCTTGTTCCTGGTACCATTCCGCCCCGTGGTAGGATTTATCCTCTCTCTCCGGCAGAGACACAAGCCATGTCTGAGTACATCCAGGACAACTTGGCCAGGGGCTTCATTCGGAAACCTTCGTCCCCTGCAGGAGCAGGCTTCTTTTTCGTAAAAAAGAAAGATGGGTCTCTGCGCCCGTGCATCGACTATCGTGACTTAAACCATATCACGGTAAAGAATAAATATCCACTACCACTCATCTCTGAACTTTTTGATCGCTTGAAAGGGGTGCGTGTATTCACCAAGCTTGATCTTCGAGGGGCCTATAACCTGGTTCGCATACGCTCCGGGGACGAGTGAAAGACGGCGTTTAACACGCGCGATGGACCCTACGAGTATCTGGTTAGGCCCTTTGGGCTTTGCAATGCACAGGCAGTATTCCAAGAACTCATTAATGATGTCTTTCGAGATCTCCTTTACTCCTGTGTCGTGGTCTACCTAGACGACATCTTGATCTTCTCCCCTGATCTGGCCACACATCGCCGAGACGTCCGCCAAGTCCTTCTACGTCTCAGAGAAAACCATCTATTTGCCAAGTTGGAGAAATGCCTCTTTGAGCAAACTTCATTGCCTTTTCTTGGTTTTATTGTTTCAAACTCGGGGCTCGAGATGGACCCTGAGAAAGTCTCAGCAGTTCTCAATTGGCCGCGTCCCTCCGGAGTCAAGGCAATTCAGCGGTTTTTGGGTTTTGCCAATTATTGTAGGCAATTTATCCCTCATTTTTCTTCCTTGACTAAACCCATCTCAGCTCTTGTCCGCAAAGGGGCAGATTCCAATCATTGGCCCTCTGAAGCTGAAGTCGCCTTCACAACCCTGAAGCAAGAATTCGCTAAGTCTCCGGTACTTCATCGCCCGGATGCCAGCAGGCCATTCATCCTCGAGGTGGACGCATCCTCGGTGGGAGCTGGAGCAGTTCTCCTGCAGAAATCCTCCTCAGGCCGCACTCTTACTTGTGGATTCTTTTCGAAGGCTTTCTCCGCTCCCGAATGTAACTATGCCGTTGGAGATAGAGAACTCTTAGCCATAAAGATGGCTCTTGAGGAATGGTGCCATCTTCTCGAGGGTGCTCTCCACCCATTCATCATTTTTACGGATCACAAGAATTTGGCCTATCTTCAGTCCACCCAGAGGCTCAACCCTCGACAGGCCAGATGGTCACTGTTTTTTGAGAGATTTGACTTTGAGCTCCACTTCCGACCCGGGGAGAAGAACATCAAGGCAGATGCTCTTTCATGGTCCTTCCTGTCTGTTGACAAGGAGGAGGGTCCAAACCATCTCATTGACCCTGCCAAGAACCTTACTGTAGCCCCTGTAAGCCTGGTCTCTCCACCATCTGGTAAGACCTTTGTTCAGAGTGGAGATCGATTAAAAGTCTTACGCTGGAGTCACTCTTCAAGATTCTCTGGACAAGCCGGAATTAACAAAACTCTCTCGCTTGTCTCCCGCCATTACTGGTGGCCTTCGCTTCCCAAGGATGTTCAAGACTTTATTGTCTCCTGTCCTTCTTGCGCCCAGAACAAGGTTCCTCGGCATGCTCTCGCGGGACTCCTGCATCCGTTACAAGTACCTGCAACCCCATGGACTCATATTGCCATGGATTTCATCACTAACTTGCCTCCTTCGTCTCGATGTACTGTGATTTTGGTGGTCGTGGATCGATTTTCCAAAATGGCCCACTTCATCGCTCTGCCAGGTTTACCTACCGCTCCCGAATTGGCGAAGATCTTTTTGCGTCACATTATTCACCTTCATGGTTTTCCGCAACATATTGTCTGGGATCGAGGAGTCCAATTTACCTCCCGTTTTTGGCAAGCTCTCTGCGGATTACTGGAGATAACATTGGATTTCTCCTCAGCCTATCACCCTCAGTCGAATGGTCAAGTCGAGAGAGTCAACCAAGCCTTAACATCTTACCTTCGGCACTTTTCCAATGCTCATTACGACGACTGGGACTCTCTCCTTCCTTGGGCAGAATTCGCCTACAACAACCATCCAAGTGAAGCCTCTTTCAAATCTCCTTTTTTTGTGGTTTTTGGTCAACACCCCGGCATTCCTCTTCCCGTGTCCCCCACCTCGGGTGTGCCAGCAGCAGATTCCTTGTCCATAGACTTCTCTCAGATTTGGAGGGAGACCAAAAAGGCCCTTGAGAGTGCCAGCCTCAGAATGAAACGGTATGCCGACAGGAGACGGCTAGACGTTTCCCCGTATCGCCCTGGGGATAAAGTTTGGTTAGCTTCTCGATATATCAGGTTGAAAATTCCCTCTTACAAGTTAGGTCCACGTTACATTGGTCCCTTTGAGGCCGTAAGCCGAATCAACAACGTGGCCTACAAGTTAAAATTAACCGCCTCACTAAAGATTCCCAACACCTTCCATGTATCTCTCCTTAAACCAGCCATGTTTAACCACTTTCATTCTGCACCTTCTCAAACCTTCCAACCATGTAGCGTGGATAACACATTTGAGGTGCGGGATATTTTGGCTAGAAAGACTGTTAAAGGGAGAACTCTGTTTTTGGTGGATTGGAAGGGCTTTGGTCCCGAGGAAAGATCATGGGAACCCCAGGAGAATATTGATGCTCCCTGCATCATGAGACGGTTCCTCTCCAACATTAGGAGGAGGGGGCGTAAAGAGGGGGGTACTGTCATGGCACCAGCTCCCGCTCCTACTTACCTCTCTGTGCGCTCTGCCCGGCGCGCACCTGCTTCTCGGCGTCTCCCCGCGCCCAGCCTCCGGCTCCCTCGGCGTTGGGCACGAGCACACAGCGCGCGGCCTCCTGAGTAAGGTGACGCGCTGGCCCCGCCCCCAACATGGCGGCGCCCACCGCTACTTATGCCCGGCTCCTGCTCAGGTAAGACGCCTGATTGTCTTATGCGGTGACGCTGTCTGTTGCAGTGCTCTCTGCGTCCTCAGGCCCTTTCTCTTCCTCTGTCCGTGCTTGCTAGCACCTTGGTTCTGCTTGTTCCACTGCCTGCTGGTTCTCGGTCTGTCTCTCCTGTACTCTGCCCTCCCGGTCTCCCTAGGGCTTTCCCCCCTCGGTCCTGCCTCCTGCTTTCCCCCTCTCCGTCTCGGTTATCTGCAGTGCTACATCTTGTGCTTCTCTACCGTTACAGCCTCCGGTCCTGTGCTCCTCCGGCTCTTCGGTCCTGTACCCCACTGGGCCCCTGCCTTGCCCAGTGGCCTGCCTGTCATCCACGTCTGTGCCTGCTTCCTATTGCCTCAGTCGTCCCTTTGGTTCTGGCAGTTGCGGCTCTATCCCCTGGAGGCCTGTCCCTAACACTCCCTGTATAGGGGGTGGTCCTCACCTGGGCACTCGCCTTCGGGGGCTCTGGAGTCGTGACCCAGAGGGTCCACTTTCAGGTGCTCCTTTATTTTCTCTCAACACCGTAACAATAGTCTTGAGATTCAATTGTACACTGCACAGATTCTAGACACCCTGTGCCAGATGCAGCAAAGCAGCCCCAGAATATAACAGAGCCTCCTCCATGTTTCACAGTAGGGACTGTGTTATTTTCTTGATATGCTTCATTTTTCCATCTATGAACATAGAGCTGATGTGCCTTACGAAAAACATTCAATTTTTGTCTCATCTGTCCATAGGACATTCTCCCAGGAGCTTTGCTACTTGTCAACATGTAGTTTGGCAAATTCCAGTCTGGCCTTTTTATGATTTTTTTTCAACAATGGTGTCGTCCTCGGTCATCTCCCATGAAGTCCACTTTAGCTCATACAACAATGGATGGTGCGATCTGTCGCTGATCTTCCTTGAACTTAAAGTTAACCTTTAATCTGTTTAGAAGTTTTTCTGGGCTCTTTTGTTACCATTTGTATTATCCGTCTCTTTGATTTGTCATCAATTTTCCTCCTGCGGCCACATCCAGGAAGGTTGGCTACAGTCCCATGGATCTTAAATTTCTGAATAATATGTGCAACTGTAGTCACAGGAACATCACGCTGTTTGGAGATTGTCTCATAACTTTCACCTTTAACATGTTTGTCTATAATTTTCCTTCTAATCTCCTGAGACAGCTCTTTCCTTCGCTTCCTCTGGTCCATGTTGAATGTGATACACACCATGTCACCAATCAGCACAGTGAGTATCTGTAGCACTCTATACAGGCCCACTCACAGATACCAAGATTGTAGAAACCTGTGATGCTAATTAGTGTTCACACTTTGATTTAACATGTCCCTTTTGTCACATTTTCAGGGGTACCATCATTTCTGTCCAGTCTTATTTAATGAGTTTTATTATTTTTAAAATTCTATGGAAGTATGGTTGAAAAGCAATGTCTGACTTTTATTTGTTCATTTTCATAGATTTTTGATTTATTATTACTTTTATCAGATTCAAGTTATTTCTGTCACCATTGTGGGTTTTTCTGTCCTTAAACGAGGGGTTCCCATAATTTTGACCACGTACAGGGTGGGTCATTTATATGGATACACCTAAATAAAATGGGAATGGTTGGTGATATCAACTTCCTGTTTGTGGCACATTAATATATGGGAGGGGGGAAACTTTTAAAGATGGGTAGTGACCATGGCGGCCATTTTGAAGTTGGCCATTTTGGATCCAACTTTATTTTTTCCTATGGGAATAGTGTCATGTGACACATCATACTTATTGAGAAATTCACAAGAAAAACAATGGTGTGCTTGGTTTAAATGTAAGTTTATGACCACTTATAAAATGTGTTGAAAGTGCTTCCCATTGTGTTGGATTGTTAATGCATCCTTCTTCTCCCACTCTTGACACACTGATAGCAACACCACAGAAGAAATGCTAGTCTAAGGGGGTCAGATTCCTTGTAGGAATGCTCAGACCTGACACCCATAATGTGGTGGTGCACCATCTTGCTGGAAAAAATCAGGGAACATGCTATCTTCAGTGCATAAAGAGGGCAACACATCATCATGTAGCAATTTCAGATATCCAGTTGCATTAAGGATTCCATTGATGAAGAATGGCCCCACTATCTTTGTACCCCATATACCACCCCATACCATCAATTATGGGTGTCAGGTCAGAGCATTCCTACATGAACAGTTTCTTGGAAAGTCGATTGGTCGTCGTAGGCCAGTTGAATGGCCACCAAGGTCTCCCGATCTGACCCCCTTAGACTTTTATATTTGGGGTCATCTGAAGGCAATTCTCTATTCTGTGAAGATATGAGATGTGCGGCATCAGAAAGAACGGATACTGGAAGCCTGTGCTAGCATTTCTTCTGCGGTGTTGCTATCAGTGTGTCAAGAGTGGGAGAAGAGGGTTGCATTGACAATCCAACACAATGGGCAGCACTTTGAACACATTTTATAAGTGGTCATAAACTTGTAAATAACTCATGAAAGAGTAAAGTCACATTAAAACCAAGCACACCATTGTTTTTCTTGTGAGATTCTCAATAAGTTTGATTTGTCACACAACCCTCTTCCCATTGAAAAAAAAAATAAAGTTGGATTCAAAAAGGCCGACTTCAAAATGGCAGCCATGTTCACCATCCATCTTGAAAAGTTTCCCCCTCCCATATACTAATGTGCCACAAACAGGAAGTTGATATCACCAACCATTCCCATTTTACTCAGGTGTATCCATATAAATGGCCCACCTTGTGTGTGTGTGTGTATATATATATATATATATATACATATATATATATATATATATATATATATAAAACCTCTTTGTGGAAGTATTAAAATGTTTATCACCTTGGAAATAGAAAAAAGAAATGGTAAAGTCTACCTGTAATTTATTTTACAGAACCAGCTGCAGGAAGTTCTATCTGCTATACAGCATACTGCCTCTTCAAGCTGTACAGGCAGTTTCTAGGTCCATGTAGTCTGGATGTAGATGGTTTAAAAAAAAAATAACTCACATGGATTAAAAAGATTTAAGAAATGCATAATAATCAAGTTCATTTTGATTCTTAAGGTGAAAATATAGCAGAAAAAATAATAATTACTGGGGCTTCTATTCAAATATCGCATATTTCTCATCTCTTTTCTGGTAGTCTCAATAGACTAATAGTAAGGACACTAATGGTAGCCAACTATAACATTTTCAAGTATCCTGAGTGCACAATTATATTATACTTAGGTTCTGTGCTGGAGTATGGAGGATTTACGGCCGCAGGATCGGACCGGCCCACGGGGGGAACCAGAGAATCCTCCAGTAGGCCCCTGTGAAGGAGTGCAAAAAAGGTATCATCTAATCATTCATTAAACAAGCAAGCCAAATTAATATAACGTAGACGCAAAAGTGAATTTATTTAGGGTCAGATTATTATTGCATATAGCTGAGCAGTGGGCCCCAAGAATAAATGTCACTGGCAGCACTTTGCCACACCAGTCCAATACTGAACGATGGTAGGAAAAGTCAGAAGATAAATAATGTGGTCAATGGATGGGAAGAGTTCCAGATTTCAGAGAATAAGGAAGAGATACTGAAGAAGGGGTGAAGACTGTGGACAGAGTGGGTGGATTACATATTTAATTGTAAGTCAAGAGTCATATTTTAGTGGTAGTACAAGTAGTGGTCAAGTACATATCTCTGATAATGTACATAATCAGATTACATTTGTATTGTATGTATTGTCTCCCAGAAGTATTACCCCTAAACAGGTCTGAGTTACGTACACAGAGCAGGAATCTACTGTATAAGAAAAGCCAATTTACCATATATCATTTAAAAGACGTTAACCAATACCAAAGTTCCATATCACAAGTTATATACAATGTAAATTATTAACAGACTCTTGAAAGGCAATGTTTTTGTAATGTTATGTGTTTAATAAAAGACATCAATTTTTGCCCATCATTTCTATGATTTTCACTGTGCTATTTGCATGTACTCCCTAATAAATGAGTTCATATTTTCCTATAAAGCCGCTATAATCAGGCTGAAGATAGACACCCTTGATGAATGCATATTTTGATAATTATAGTATACAGGTATTTATAGCACATTCTTTGAGTGCCAAAAAACGAGTGAAGTCGAAAATAAGCACATGACCTTGTGACTTTAACATCTGCTCCAAGTCTAATGCCAGTAACAGCTAACAACAGGACCTCAATTAAAACTGCTTGTGTCAAAAGTTCTAAATTCCAGGAACCGATGACTATAGACTGAGCACTTCACCAGCCCCACAGCCTCCTTGTTACCAGACTGAGATTAAAGTCTCCCCAATGAGTAAAGTGGACACTTCCTATACCATTGGGAGGAGAAAAGAGAACCGATAATCTTCACATACTTCCAGTTGATATTAACAGCTAAGATTTTAATGCTACGCTATGTGTGGAGTCATTAGAAAATAAATGACCTGCGTCATCTTCTGGCGCCTCATAGTGTCAACTAAACTTGTAATGTGCTCTGCCCCGGAAATGAAATGAATTTTTTCCATTGGAAAATATGAATGATGTTTTCCACAGTTGCACAAATAAATACCTAAAACACATAGCCCAGTAACGTATTGTGTATACAACACAACACCACAATGTGGTATGAGAAACCACAATGAGACGAAAACCACTCCAAGTAACCATATGGAACTAGGAGAAATGAATGTGGAGTATAACTGGTTTTAGATGAAAAATTTTAATAAGTAAATCATATATTAAAGATTGCTTAGTAAATAGTGTATGAAAAAGACAAAGACAAGAAAACAATTGGCAGCCATAAGTCAGTCCAACATGATAGTAGAGGCACAGGTGGAGTTCAGCACAAACATACAGGTAATAATACATTTTTTTTTAAATTTTATTCAAAACCTAAAAACTTTAAAACAAAATGTGACACGTTTCTGGCCCGTCAGTGCCCTTAGTCATAGGATGCATAGTAACAAAATTCAAACTATATACACACATGGTCAAAATTTTTGGTACCCCTCGTTTAATGACAGAAAAATCCACACTGGTCACAGAAAAAACTTGAAACTGACAAAAGTAATAATAAATAAAAAAAATCTATGAAAATGAACAAATGAAAGTCAGACATTGCTTTTCAACCATGCTTCCACAGAATTTTAAAGAAAATAAAACTCATGAAATAGGCCAGGACAGAAATCATGGTACCCTAAACTTAATTTTTTGTTGCACAACCTTTCAAGGCAATCACTGCCATCAAACGATTAATGTAACTGTCACTGGGACTTCTGCACCTCTCAACAGGTATTTTGGCCCACTCCTCAAGAGCAAACTGCTCCAGTGGTCTCGTGTTTGAAGGTTGCCTTTTCCAGACGGCATGTTTCAGCTCTTTCCAAAGATGCTCAATAGAATTTACGTCAGGGCTCATAGAAGGCCACCGCAATAGTCCAATGTTTTCCTCTTAGCCATTCTTGGGTGTTTTTAGCTATGTGCTTTTGGGTCATTATCCTGTTGCAAGGAACTAGAGGCTTTTTGCCAAGAAGAGTGGGCAGCTTTACAATCTGAGAAAATAAAGAACCTCATCCACAACTACCACAAAGGATTTCAAGCCATAAAGGCATCCACAACTGTAATCTGCATCAAATCATGTAGATTTTGGTGTAAATTTGGATTTGATGCTGTAGAAAGAGTAAAAACCCAAACACTATACTTAGCTCTTTTGGCACTTCTGTGGCAATGTTGTCCCAAAAATGTGACACTTGTTGTCTTTGACTGGTTGAATGGTTAGATGAGACAAGACATTCACAGAATACCAGGTTAGGCTGGAATCACACTTAGCGTATAAAAAATCGGTCTGATTTTGACGGCCGAGAATCGCACAAATGTTCCTTGAACAGTGATTCATATGTAATCCTTTTGCCATGCTAGGATGCAATTTCCTTGCATCTAATTATCCATGTGACATCCGTATGGCATGCGTATGCCATGATTTTCTCGCAGCCTTGCAAAATGGACATATAAAGGTTCCTTGGCCTGAAATGAATTAAAATCATAATCAACAACCCTATTTATTGGCTCAACAACAGGTGACACCCTCCAATCCTTGCATTAGAGTCCGTGCTTGTGTTGTGGTATTGCTGCTTTGTGTCAAACATGTCAGACAGGCTTACTTACAACACTACTGAGCGGGTTCTTTTCCACTGGGTTTTGCCCCGGTGTTTTGGAGAGCCATACGCAGTGATTGTGGATCCGAGGAGGTGGAGACGAATGTGGGTACATCCGCTTTTGAGGCGACGGCTGACTAAAGGCCATTTCCACCGTCTGTATGCTTCTCTACATAGCCATCCTGATAAGTTCTACCAGTATTGTCACATGAGCCTGCCCATATTTGACATTCTGATGGAGATTGTGCACCCTGGGATCACCTTTAAGGACACCAAGATGCTCAAGTGCATTTCTGCAGAGGAGCGCCTTTTACTTATATTACGGTATGTATTCATCCTCTATGTTGATGATGTATTTTCCTTTTTTTTTCTTTAATGCACTCATCCCTTCCATTTTTGGTCCATGTTCTTTCATTATTTTGACTAGAACATTTGTCCTTTGACATTATATGCTGCTTTTAATACGAGCAAAGGCATTGCATGTTGTTTAATTTTTTAATGGCAGGCTTATTAGCTATTGCCCATAACTTTTAGGAAGGACTAAACTGGTTTATGGTGGCATGGGTTTTTATTTTTTTCTATATTTTATCTTCCCTTATAGATTCCTTTTTACTGGCCTTTCCTATGCGGCACTGCATCTTGAATTCTTAATTGGCAAATCCACCATCTCAGGCATTGTTCTTTCTACTTGCTCAGAAATATGGTCCCGACTACATCAATCAATCACGCCTGAGCCCAAAATGGAAGACTGGCTGTGGATAGCCCATGGGTTTGAGGAAGCATGCCCGTTTCCGTACTGTATTGGCGCACTGGATGGAAGGCACATCCGTGTGCGTAAGCCGCCAAACTCAGAGTTCCAATATTAAAATTATAAACAGTATTTTTCTGCAGTGCTGTTGGCCCTGTAGATACTGTAGGCCTATGGAAGAACTGGAGACTCCACTTGCGCTGTAATGATTTTAACCTCCCACCCCCCACGTCAGCTACCAGGGTCCATTATGAAAGCGGTGCCTTATGTGATGGTTTCAGATGAGACAATTCCATTAACACGCCACGTCATGAGGCCCTATCCACGTAGAGCCCTGGACCACCAGCGCAGAATATTTAATTTCCGCGTATCGCGCACGACAACTAGTAGAGTGTTCCTTTGGCATTCTTTGTGCCAAATGGCGGGTCCTGCAGTCAGCCATTAAACTTAGTGAAGGAAATGTGAATGAGGTTATTAAAGCTTGTGTGGTACTTCACAATTTCACCAGAATCCATGACTGTTCCTCATATGATAATGATGAAGTTGCGATTGGAAATAATGGCAGGGCTAATGCATATGTAATTCATCCATGTCTTCAGCCCTCTGGACTTAAAATGCGGGATGTGTTTACAAAATATTTTCTTTCACCAGCGGGATATACTCCATTGCAAGGCAATGCAGTTTCTATGTTGTGATTTTTGAGTTTTGTGGTGTCAAAAATAAAGTAATGTTAATGTTTGCAGTGTATGTTGTGTTTGTATAATAATGTCTGAAATAGGTAAACCAACACATCACCTAGCTCTTCATAACATCACAAAAGACTCATATTGATATAATTTTTTTTTAATACTAAAAAATCAGTACTTTCACAAAAATACCACATATGGCCATGTCAACCATACCCATGTTGGGACCAGCCTCCAACAGTGGGTCTGATCAAGTGGCCATATTGGGCAGGTGCAGTATGGTCATAAAATTGGACCTGTGTTGGCCGATGTTGGGTTGGGGCGGGCTGTGGCTGAGGAGTAGGCATAAGGGGAGAAGGTGGCTCAGAAACTGTTTGAGCCTGCACTTCTGGTAGTCCCAGCATTTGCAGTTGGTTGCTGCTAGACAATTGCCACCTTTACAAAAAAGCAAATACTGGGTTTGGGCTATTTGGTGGTGTGCAGGCATCAATCAGGATCTGTATTGCCCCTCTGGCACACAGCCTCACCTCATGGGGAATTGGACGAAGGTACCATGCCAGACTGCGGGCATAAGCTTCCTCCCCATCATCATTTACAGTCCTGGCCAAATAGTCCAACACCCCACTGTCAACTTGCCTCCTGGTGCCTGTGTTTGTTTGCTCTCTCCTGCGCCGGTCACGGCGTGTGATGGCGGCAGCCTGCGGTGAGATATCCAGAGGCAAGGTGGGGTTGCTACTGTTGCCCTGTTCCTCCTCTGGATTTGCCTCCTGTGGTGCAGATGCCGCTGCTGGTGGTGGTGGTTGGATGTAGCTTGAAGGTGCAGAAGATGGGCCAGCAACTTCTTCACCTTCCCCCACTGGATCTATATTGGCCTCGGAGTCCGATGCTGTCTCACTCTCCGTAAGGTTTGAATCTGTTCTAGTTTAAAAAAAAAGATTAAAAAAACCTATACAGATTTGTCCGTAGCAGCATGTGTAAAAAGTGGTGTCATGCATGCACTTACGGTCTCAGATCTATAACGGGAGCCAGAAAATTTAGACGGTAAAAGTAGATATACTTTCTATTCACAGGAGCTGCATCCCCACTCCGGCCACATTCAATCAATGTGTTTGTATTGCAAAATGTATTTTACATTGTAATGTGGCCGGCTACTTAGTGTCACAATCCATGTTTGTTTTATCCATGTTTGTTTAATGTTAGTTTTTGCCCCCGGTGGCTGCTGGGGTTATTACAACCTAGTTGCTGCTAATGGGTTTTGCCTCCGGTGGCCGCTGGGGTTACTACACATTAAATTAGCCAGCAGGTGTTAACCCCCGCCTCCTTCCTATAAAAAGGTGTCAGGTGCTCTGAATCACTGTTGGTGACATTGTTCATTCCCCAACCAAACTTGGAGGAGAGAGGAGCTATTGGGAGCAGTGTCTTGCAGCTCATCCAGAGCTTTGGTGTATCAGCTGTTCAGGTGGAAGCTGTATCGTGGTGCTGCACTCTGTTTCTTGGAGCATTTGCAGCAGAGCAAAGCTAAGTTGTGTGTTTTCCTGTTTGTTGTTTTCCCTAATGTTATATTAGTACAGCGGTGGGACCAGTGTCCGCACTAACCAGTTCCCTAGTAAGGGCTAGGTGCAGACTCAGACTGGCCCATCGGGGAACAGGGGAATCCCCCGGTGGGCCCCTGTGCAGATCTGGGCCCCCATCCCCACTGTATGGGCAGTACTTGGCATAATTCACTCTGTACAGAAAAAAAGAAGCATATCCTCATTTATTAACCAATCTACCCAGTTCATTTTTATATAGAGATATAGATAAATTTGTGAAAGAGGGTGGTGTAATATTTGTATGCAGGTGAAAAGTGGGCCCCCCTGAAGGCAATATTACTGGTGGGCCTTTGGCACCCAAGTCCGACACTGTATAGGTGCACGGCTAGTGAGGGATTCAGGTATCCTGGTTGACGACAGGTGAAGAGCCTGTATAGGGAATGTTAGGAATGTTCAAGGACACTGCCTCAGGGGAGTGCAGGAGGTCTCCACGTCCCCGTTCCCTATTGCAGGGCCCACTGTTGTAACTGTGTCCCCGGTGTTCCCGTGTATTGTTTTGTCGTTTTAGTTACCAACCTGCGGGTTGCGTCACACAGGACGTCACTACTAGTGTTGAGCGATACCATCCAATATAGAGAAATATCGGATCGGATTGGACCGATACCCAAAAAGTATCAGCTATCGCCGATTCTGATACCGGAACTCCCATTCAAGTCAATGGGACAGAAATATCGGAATTAAAAAAAAAAACCTTTCTTTCCCTGCACATCCAGTTCGGGAGGGGGGAAGAGTGTGGGCGGTGCATGGGCGGACACTGTGCGTGTCTGTGTGTGCGGGTCTGCCTGGGGTCTGTACAGGCCTGCCGTGGCCCTGTGCCGGCTGCCGGGGGTCTGTACGGGCCTGCCGGGGACCTGTGCAGGCTGTCGGGGGTCTGTACGGGCCTGCCGGGGGCCTGTGCCGGCTGCCGGGGGTCTGTACGGGCCTGCCAGGGGCCTGTGCCAGCTGTCGGGGGTCTGTATGGGCCTGTCGGGGGCCTGTGCCGGCTGCCGGGGGTCTGTGCGGGCCTGCCAGGGGTCTTGTGTGTGTGCAGGCATCGTCCGATGGGACTACAAGTCCCATCGGGCTATGCATGCTACAATGACAGTGATTGACACATTAGCCAATGATGGGACAGTAGTAGTCCCATCATCCGGCTAATGTGTTGAATGTAAAAAAAAATAAATATATATATATATATATATATATATATATATGTATATATACACATACATACTACATATATACAACATTCATACAACATACTACATGCATACTTCATATAAACTACATTCATACAACATACAAACATACTTCATATATACTACATTCATACAACATACATACATACTACATATATACTACATTCATACAACATACATACATACTACATATATACAACATTCATACAACATACATACATACTACATACATACTACATGTATACATCATTCATACAACATACATACATACTACATATATACATCATTCATACAACATACATACATACTGCATACTACATACATACTTCATATATACTACATTCATACAACATACATACTACATACTTCATATATACTACATTCATGCAACATACATACATACTACATATATACAACATTCATACAACATGCATACATACTACATACATACTTCATATATACTACATTCATACAACATACATACTACATATATACTACATTCATACAGCATACATACATACTACATAATACATACATACTACATATATACAAAATTCATACAACATACATACATACTACATATAAACTACATTCATACAGCAAACATACATACATACTACATAATACATACATATTACATATAAACAAAATTCATACAACATACATTCATACTACATACATACTTCATATATACTACATTCATACATCATACATACATACATACTACATACATACTACATACAGTATGTATTGCATACATACAGCATACATACAACATGCTACAGACATACAACATACAATGCATTCATACAATACATACATATAGACATACAGTACATATAACAGAGTACATACTCAACATCACTTGTCACTTTGATCCCATAAGCCATATGCCTGGAACAACCATAGAGGTCTCATAGAGACCTCTGGTTGTCCAGGCAACATGACGCCGACCCCCAATCACGTGACGGGGGTCAGCGATGAGGTCATTTCCGGCCCGGTGGCTGGAAATGCTATTTAAATGCCCGCTGTCAGCTTTGACAGCGGGATTTAACTAGTTAATAGGTGCGGGCGGATGGTGATTCCGCTCGCGCCTATTGCGGGCACAAGTCAGCTGTCATAACAGCTGACATGTCCCAGCTTTGATGCGGGCTCAGCGCCGGAGCCCTCATCAAAGCAGGGGAGATGTCTGACACAGTCCGTCATTGGACATTAAGGGGTTAATAAGACTAATACATGTGCTACCAAACGAACAGAAAATCACCATATGTGATGTTTTTTTGTATAATATGTGGCCTATTTCACACTTTACACTTGCCAAGTGTCACGTAGTGACTAGAGTTGAGCATTCTGATACTGCAAATATCAGGTTTCGGCCAATATTCGCTGTATCGGAATTCTGATACTGAGTACCGATATTTTTTCAATATCGGATACTGGAATCGGAAGTTCCCATAATGCAATGAGCCACTGTTGTGGCTGTGATTGGCTGCTGAAATGATGTCATCATGATGCGCGGTCTGTGCCGACTGCGGGGGGTCTGTATGGGCCTGCCGGGGGCCTGTGTCGGCTGCCGGGGGTCTGTGCGGGCCGGTGGGCGGCGCTGAAGGCACAGCAGTAAATCTGCTACATATGGGGGATCTGCTCATCGCCCATATGTAGCAGAGCCGATCGCGTTGCGCATGCTTCTAGTCTCCTATGGAGGCTATTGAAACATGCCAAAAGTAAAAAAAAAAAAAAAAAGTTTAAAAATAAAAAAAAATTAAAAAAACCTAAAAGTTCAAATCACCCCCCTTTCGCCCCCCTCAAAATAAAATAGTAAAAAAAAATCCCACATACACATATTAGGTATCGCCGCTTTCAGAATCGCCCGATCTATCAATAAAAAAAGCATTAACCCGATCTCTTAACGGCGTAGCGAGAAAAAAATTCAAAACGCCAGAATTATGTTTTTTTGGTTGCCAAGACATTGCATTAAAATGCAATAACGGGCGATCAAAGAACATATCTGCACAAATGTGGTATCATTAAAAACGTCAGCCCCGCACGGAAGAAATAAGCCCTCACCCAACCACAGATCATGAAAAATGGAGACGCTACGGGTCTCGGAAAATTGCGCAATTTTTTTTTTTTTTAATTTTTTTTTTAGCAAACTTTGGAATTTTTTTTCACCACTTAGATAAAAGAGGACATAGACATGTTTGGTGTCTATGAACTCGTAATGACCTGGAAAATCATAATGGCAGGTCAGATTTAGCATCTAGTGAACCTAGCAAAAAAGCCAAACAAAAAACAAGTGTGGGATTTCACTTTTTTTGCAATTTCACCACGCTTGAAATTTTTTTCCCGTTTTCGAGTACACAACATGGTAAAACCAATGGTGTCATTTAAAAGTAAAACTCGTCCCACAAAAAATAAGCCCTCACATGGCCATATAGATGGAAAAATAAAAAAGTTATGGCTCTGGAAATAAGGGGAGGGAAAAATGAAAATGCAAAACCAAAAATACCCCTGGTCATTAAGGGGTTAATAGTACTTTTTATAGTACTTTTTAATGATTGTACTTACTAATTTGTTGCTGGGCCTCACAAGGTCTTTCCTCAAAGTCAGAGTACATTTGTGTGCAGATTCTCCTCCATGCTGCCTCCTTTTGTGCCCATTCTGCATAGTTAGCGTCCCATTGGTCCCATAGTTCTGGCCTCTCTTGCACCAGAACTATGAGCATCTCCACGTTATTGTGTGTGGCCATGATGCTGGCATCCGTGAAGGTGTTTCCTGGATTTTTCTAGAGGTAGCCAGGGAAATTTGCATGCCAAAGCTTCCTGCCAAAGCTTCCTGACAATACCTGATCAATTTCCTGTCACCTGGAGAATGCTCGTGTATTTCTCGCAAGTCACACACATGATCCATGTGTTGTCCATTTTTTTCTCGCACCCATAGACTTGCATTAGCGAGACTCGGACGATATACGCTGTAAATCGCAGCATGCTGTGATTTCACTCGCAAGTATAATATGGCCAAGAAAAAAAACGGTGATGGGAGCTGCCCCATAGAATAACATTGGTCCAAGTGCTATATGACTTTTTATCGCATAGCACTTGTCCGTATTCCTCTCTAGTGTGACTCTAGTGTGTCTGGCCTTATACAGAGACTGGAGGAGGACCGGGTAGGGCTTCTGTGGAAGCACCAGGCTACATGAGTGTAGATCTGTTTAAGATTTGCAAAGTGTTTTTTTTTTATTTCAGGAATTGTTGGGATCTTCACGTAAACTGCATCACAAGGGATTTGCTACAGATTTTGACTTAATTATTGAACTCAATGGGTAAAATAACAAATTGCTGCATGTCAATTTCCATACATTTTTTTTTTTGCAGGGTGTGGATGAGATTGCTAACATTTCATCCACATTTGTGCTAATGTTATATGCTTAAAATTTCTGTCTTTAAATCTGGATTTAAAATCTGCATTGTATCTGCCCAGTGTGAACATACCCTTATGGTGGCACTGATTGGGTGTGGAAGCTTTCTTGAATGCTTGGCATGTGCAGCTATCTGTACTAAATTGCTCTCACCTCTGGCCCCTCTACCTCCTCTCAAATTACTGTCCCCCACTAATTTTTGTACATATTTTGTTCATAATGGCTCATTACTCAATTTAATTAGAAAGACAGCTGTTTTCTGTGCTAATACACAATACAGTCAAGACCAGGCCAGTTGCCAACTCCAAATGATGCAACATTTAGGAATCTAAACATCTAATGTGCTCTATCTAATCACTAGTGTGTTTTTATCCTTTGACTGAGTACAAAATGTGCCATAGATGTAACTTCTCTGTCTGTTTCCAAAGTTTATTTTTGAAAAACTTGTTGCTGAAAACAAATGTTAGGCTTCATTCATGTATTTCAGAATGATTCCTAATGGCGGCAAATTTCATACTTTGCAATTTGCTGTAAAATCCTGTGTTAATATTTAGTGCAAAATAGTGTTTTATAAAACTGAAGGTGCCCATACATATTCTAGTAAAACTGAGAACAAAGGACAATTTTATCTATAGCAAAGTTTGTTGGGGAATTTCACAATTAGGGGTCATTGTAACCAACCAATGATTCTCTGTCATCTCCTGGAAAAAGTTGTCTGTGTTTGAAGAACATTCCAAGAAAGATCTTATATCCTTCTATAACAAACCTCAAGTTTATTACTCACCTAAAATAATTTCTTAATTTACTGATGCTTTGAACAAATGAAACGAGTGTCAACTAGAGCGTCTATTGGTGTACCAATGGAAAAAATGTTCACTAGATGAAATTTCAATCCATAGTTATTTAGTTAACCATCAACCAACTTTCATCCAATAGGTAATAGGTATTGTCACCTTTATCAATCTAGGAATAGTGATTATTTGAAATTTTACTCGAGCAGCCAAAAGCTTTTCAGTGGTGATCCTATGATAAGTGGTAAGACCATAGAGAGAGAAAAGTACGAATATAAATGGCATGAAAAGCAACCCAAAATCAAGGTGATTGACAATAATTTCAGTATATAAGGCAAAGATATCTAGAGGAAAGATAAGTGCAAATAAGAGATAATCTGGCAAAATTCAGCAATGGGTACAAACTAGAGATAAGTGGTTGATCTGTGAGGAATCGGATCAAATTTTATTCAAATTTCCTGAAATTCGCAGTTTACGTGAATTCAAACAATTTGAGAATCACATTTCACAAAAAAACTTGCCCCGCACCATTTCCCACACTGCCGAAGCATTAGAGCGTGGGCAAATTTAATTTTGTGTACCTGCGTGGGCCTCAGCGGTTCCAGTGGAACACAGTTTCTACGGCAGAGTCCTTTTCCATCACTTTGAAGTCTCTCTCTCCTGTAGAGTGTAAGCGCTTATGGTCAGTGGGGTCTTCTCTCTCCTGTAGAGTGTAAGCTCTTATGCTCAGCTGGGTCTTGTCTCTCCTGTACAGTGTAAGCTCTTATGGTCAGTGGGGTCTTCTCTCTTCTGTAGAGTGTAAGCTCTTAAGGTCAGCGGGTTCTTCTCTCTCTCATGTAAAGTGTAAGCTCTTATGGTCAGTGGGGTCCTCTCTCTCACCTGTAGAGTGTAAACTCTAAAGGTCAGTGGGGTCCTCTCTCCTGTAGTGCATAAGCTCTTCTGGTCAATGGGGTCTTCTCTCTCCTGTAGAGTGTAAGCTCTTAGGGACAAAGGGGTTTTCTCTGTCCTGTAGAGTGTAAGCTTTTATGGTCAGCAGGGTCCTTTCTCTCTCATGTAGAGTGTAAGCTCTTACGGTCAGCAGGGTCCTTTCTCTCTCATGTAGTGTGTAAGCTCTTACGGTCAGCTGGGTCCTCTCTCTCTCCTGTAGAGTGTAAGCTCTTATGGTCAGCAGGGTCCTTTCTCATGTAGAGTGTAAGCTCTTATGGTCAGTGATGTCCTATCTCTTTCTCCTGTAGAGTGTAAGCTCTAATGGTCATCGGGGTCCTCTTTCCTGTAGAGTGTAAACTCTTATGGTCACAGGGTCTTCTATCTCCTGTAAAGTGTAAGCTCTTATGATCAACGGGGTCTTGTCTCTGCTGTTGAGTGTAACTCTTATGGTTAGCAGGGTCCTCTCTCTCCTGTAGAGGGTAAAGTAGAGCGGTGTGGGATCTGCCCTGTAGTGCGTAAGCTCTTATGATCAGTGGGATCCTCTCTCTTTTTCTCTGCTCTGTAGCTTGTCAGCAATACCCGCTCTCTCTGCTGTAGACTATACACTCTTATCAGCAGGGTCCTCCCTCTCTCAAACAGACAATATACTCTTAGGGTTAGCAAAATCCTTTCTCTTTTCCTCTCTTCCGTATTGTGTAAGCTCTTATGGTCAGCGAGATCCTCTCTTTCTCCTGTTGTGATTAATTTTGGGTTTTGTGAGCCATGCAATCACAAGAACATTGTGAAGGTTGCACATAAGTGAGCAAGCAATAGAGGTCATTTATGCATTCTTATCTGCTACAGTTAAAATATAGCTTCTTGGGAGTAACTATTTTATCTATGGTATCAAAACAAGAGAGCTGTTATGGTTGCTGTAGCAAAGAGGAACGAAGAGGCAACCCAGAAGTGGACCCTCTGGATTACGGCTCCAGAGCCCCTGAGGGCGAGCGCCCAGGTGAGAACCACCCCCTATACAGGGAGTGTTAGGGGCAGACCCCCAGGGGATAGAACCGCGACAGCCGGAACCAAAGGGACAACTGGGCTATTAGACAGAAGAGAAGGCACAGGCGAATCCGTACAGGAGTACAGGGAAACAGAGAGCATGGAGAATGGCCTGGGAGCAGGACCGGAGCACAGTGGGTGGTAATAGTTGGAGGCTGCAATAGAGAGGAAACACAGATATAACACTAAGCGGGAGGCAAGGCAGGCAAGCAGGGAAGGTCAGAGGAACGGATGAGCAGATGGAAGGAGCAGGACAGGGAAGGTATAGGGACCAAAGGAGGGCACGGTATGGATGGTGAGCAGAGAGAGAGCTGTCAGAGACAGCGCAGGTGGAGAGAAAAGGAACTGGAGATACAGAACACTGAGCAGGCTGAGGCAAGGAACTAAAGACCAGGATCCCAGACCAGACAGAGGCAGGAAAGAAGGGGCCTGTGACACAGAGAACGCTGCTATGAGACAGCGTCACCGCATTCGTAGAACAGGCGTCATATCTGTCCAGACGCTGGGCCTAAGTAGCGATGGGCGCCGCCATGTTGGAGGCGGTGCCAGCACATCATACTACCCAGGAGGCTGTGCGCCAGGAGGAAGGCAGCGCGCAGGCGCCTGACGCCGAGGGAGCCAGAGGCTGGGTGCGGGGACGCGCCGGAGAGCAGGAATGCGCCGGGAGGTGTGCGCAGCAAGGTAGGTGGAGCCCAGGGCCGTGACAGTACCACCCCTTTACGCCCCCCTCTCCAAATGCTGGAGAGAAACCGTCTCATAATGTGTGGAGCATCAATATTCTCCTGGGGTTCCCATGATCTCTCCTCAGGGCCGAAACCTTTCCAATCCACCAGAAACAGAGTCTTTCCCTTGACTGTCTTCATAGCCAATATATCCCGTGCTTCAAAGGTGTTATCTGAGCTACAAGGTTGGGAGGTTTGGAAAGGCGCTGAGTGGAATTGGTTAAATACTGCAGGTTTGAGGAGAGATACATGAAAGGCATTGGGAATCTTCAAAGAGGTGGGCAATCTCAGTTTGTAGGCCACATCGTTGATGCGACTTAAGACCTCAAAGGGACCAATGTAACGTGGACCTAATTTGTAAGAGGGAATCTTCTACCTGATATGCCAAGAAGATAACCAGACTCTATCCCCTGGGTGATACGGGGGAGCGTCTAGCCATTTTTTGTCGGCATACCTCTTCATCTTGAGGCTGGCACTTTCGAGGGCTAGTTTGGTCTCCCTCCAAATCCGAGAGAAGTCCACAGACAAGGAGTTCGCTGCCAGTACATCCGAGGTAGGGGACACAGGACGGGGAATGCCGGGGTGTTGACCAAAAACCACAAAAAAGGGAGATTTAGAAGAGGCTTCACTTGGATGGTTGTTGTAGGCGAACTCTGCCCATGGAAGAAGCGAGACCCAATCATCTTGGTGCGCATTGGAAAAATGCCGAAGGTAGGATGTCAGTGCCTGGTTGACTCGCTCGACTTGACCATTAGGCTGAGGAAAAATCAAAAGTTATCTTCAGCAATCCGCAGAGAGCTCGCCAAAAACGGGAGGTAAACTGGACTCCACGATCCGAGACAATATGCTGAGGGAAACCATGGAGGCGAAAAACATGAAGCAGGTAGATCTTCGCCAACTTGGGAGCGGTAGGCAGACCAGGCAGAGCGATGAAGTGTGCCATTTTGGAAAATCTGTCTACGACCACCCATATAACTGTACATCTGAAAGAGGTAGGCAAATCGGTGACAAAATCCTTGGCAATATGAGTCCATGGATTGGCAGGCACAGGTAACGGATGAAGGAGTCCCGAAGGACGATGTCGAGGGACCTTGTTCCGGGCACAAGAAGGGCAGGAGGCGATGAAATCCTGGACGTCTCTGCAAAGTGAAGGCCACCAATAATGGCATGAGGCGAGCGAGAGAGTCTTTTTAACTCCTGAATGTCCTGAAAACTTTGACGAATGGCTCCAACGTAGAACCTTCAATCTATCTCCACTCCGAACAAAGGTTTTACCAGATGGTGGGGAGACCAGGCTTAGTGGGGCCACGGTAAGGATTTTGGCGGGGTCGATGAGATGTGCTGGACCCTCTTCCTTATCCACTGACAAGAATGACTGTGATAGGGCATCCGCCTTGATGTTCTTATCCCCGGGTCGGAAGTGGAGTTCGAAGTCAAAGCGTTCGAAAAACAATGACCATCTGGCCTGCCGTGGGTTGAGCCTTTGGGCGGACTGAAGGTAGGCCAAATTTTTGTGATCTGTAAAAATGATGAACGGATGGAGGGCACCCTCGAGAAGTTGGCGCCACTCCTCGAGTGCCATTTTTATGGCAAAGAGTTCTCTATCACCAACGACATAGTTGCGTTCGGGGGCGGAGAAAGCCTTAGAAAAGAATCCGCAGGTGAGAGTATGGCCAGAAGAGGATTTCTGCAGAAGAACACCTCCTGCTCCCACTGAGGAAACGTCCACCTCAAGAATGAATGGTCTGCTGGTGTCCGGGCGATGGAGTACAGGAGACTTTGCGAACTCTTGTTTCAGAGCTTCAAAGGCAGCTTCAGCATCTGAGGACCAATGCTTGGGATCGGCCCCTTTGTGGATAAGAGCTGAGATGGGTTTAGTCAACGAAGAGAAGTGGGGAATAAATTGCCTATAATAATTGGCAAAACCCAAAAACCACTGAATAGCCTTTACTCCGAGGGGACGTGGCCAATTGAGAACTGCCGAGACTTTCTCAGGTTCCATCTCTAACCCCGAGTCTGAGACGATTTGACCAAGAAAAGGCAATGAAGGTTGTTCTAAGAGGCACTTTTCCAGTTTGGCAAAAAGGTGGTTCTCTCTGAGACGTTGGAGGACTTAGCGAACATCTCGGCGATGTGTGGCCAGGTCAGGAGAGAAGACTAAGATGTCGTCAAGGTAGACTACAACACAGGAGTAGAGGAGGTCTCGAAAGACATCATTAACGAGTTCCTGGAATACTGCAGGTGCGTTGCAAAGCCCAAACGGCATAACCAAGTACTCGTAGTGCCCGTCTCGTGTGTTGAACGCCGTCTTCCACTCGTCTCCAGAATGTATGCGAACCAGATTATAGGCCCCTCGTAGATCAAGCTTAGTAAACACACGGGCTCCATTCAAATGATCAAAGAGTTCAGAGATGAGTGGCAGTGGATATTTGTTCTTCACTGTGATGCGATTCAGTCCACGATAATCGATGCACGGACGCAGCGACAGCGACCCATCTTTCTTCTTTACGAAAAAAGAAGCCCGCTCCTGCAGGGGATGAAGATTTCCGAATGAAGCCTCTGGCCAGGTTGTCTTGGATGTATTCAGACATGACTTGAGTCTCTGCAGAGGAGAGAGGATAAATCCTTCCACGAGGAGGAGTGGTGCCTGGAATGAGCTCAATGGGGCAGTCGTAGGGTCGGTGCGGCGGCAGAGTCTCAGCTTCCTTCTTATCAAAAACATCCACAAAGGCACTGTAAGCTGACGGTAGTCCGGAGGGAACAGGGGAAGGATGGGGGGTACCTACGGGATGCACCGGCAGCAAACACTGAGCCCGGAAAGACTCCCTCCAGCGCAAGACGCTGCCGCTATGCCAATCTAAGGTGGGCTCGTGAAGCCGCAGCCAAGGAAGACCAAGTAGGATTGGAAGGGAAATACCTGCCAAGACATAAAACATAATTTTCTCCTTGTGCAAAGCCCCTACCTGCAACTCTACCTCATGAGTGACAAGAGTAACTGTCTCTAGCAGGGGTCGACCATCTACGGAAGCGAGAACTTGAGGGTTCTCCAAGGTCCTTATGGGAGTAGAAAATTTGTTGACTTCCTCAAGCCTAATAAATTTCCAGCGGCACCCCAGTCCACATAGGCCACCAGAGAAGCCCGCTTCCCATCAACATGCAAGAGGACAGACAAAGTGAGGGGTAGAGAGGTATCACAAACGCCCAGGAAGGCCTCTCTTACCTGGCCTAGGCGGAGGAGTTTTCCGGATGGTCAGGACAAGTTCGGAGCAAATGGGAGCCGCTACCGCAGTAGAAACAAAGTCCCTGGAGGCTTCTCTCCCTACGAGGCTGGTCAGAGAGCTTCAGGCGGTCCACCCGCATAGGTTCGGGTGCAGAGGAAGGGATCCTGGGTCAGGGACTGGGTGGTCTGCGAACAGAAGATAATGGACGAGAAACTCTTCTCTCCCTGGCTCGTTCCTGAAACTGGAGATCTATCCGGGTGGCTAGGGAAATCAAATCCTCCACGGCTGTAGGGGTATCACGACCAGTGAGCTCATCTTTAATACGGCTTGAGAGACCTTGCCAGAAGGTGCCCACCAACACCTCGTTATTCCAACCTAAGTCGGCGGACAGGGTTCTAAACTGTATGGTGTACTGGCCCATGGTTAGAGAACCTTGGCAGAGACTAAACAAAGCCTCAGTGGTAGAGGCTAAACGACCTGGTTCGTCAAAAACCCGGCGGAAAGTGTCAAGAAAAACGCATAACTGGGTAACCACAGGGTCATCACGCTCCCAGAGGGGATTGACCCAAGCCAGAGAGTCCCCCTCTAGGTGAGAGATGATGAAGGCCACTTTGGCACGGTCTGTGGGGTACTGCTGGGGCAGTAGTTCAAAATGAAGGCGGCACTGATTGAGAAAACCATGGCATAATTTGGCGTCACCGCTATACCGGGGTGGTTTGGCCAACCACGGAGGAGGATGGGAACCAACAGCAGGGGGAGCAGAGGCGGTCGACTGCAAGGAAAGCAACCGACCGTCTACCGAAGCCATGTAGCTTAGGATATGTGACTGGGTGTCACGCTGCTGCGCCAATTCTTGTTGTAAGCCAGTCAACTGGGCGGCGTTACCAGGGTCAGAGGATTGGAGAGCGTACAGACGCGAGTCCATAGTTTTCATAAAGGACATCATGCGCCTTCTGGTTCTCCCGCAGAAAAAACAACTCTTTTTGGGCAGCCGTGGCTCCAGCGGGGTCCATGGCCTGTTCTAACTGTTATGGTTGCTGTAGCAAAGAGGAACATAGAGGCAAGCCGGAAGTGGACCCTCTGGGTCACGGCTCCAGAGCCCCCGAGGGCGAGCGCCCAGGTGAGAACCACCCCCTATACAGGGAGTGTTAGGGACAGACCCCCAGGGGATAGAACCGCGACGGCCGGAACCAAAGGTACGACTGGGCTATTAGACAGAAGAGAAGGCACAGGCAAATCCGTACAGGAGTACAGGGAAACACAGAGAGCGTGGAGAATGGCCTGGGAGCAGGACCGCAGCGCAGCGGGTGGCAATAGCTGGAGGCAGCAATAGAGAGGAAGCACAGATAAGCGGGAGGCAAGGCAGACAAGCAGGGAAGGTCAGAGGAACGGACGAGCAGATGGAAGGAGCAGGACAGGGAAGGTATAGGGACCAAAGGAGGGCACGGTATGGATGGTGAGCAGAGAGAAAGCTGTCAGAGACAGCGCAGGTGGAGGCAAAGGGAAAGGGAACTAGAGATACAGAACACTGAGCAGGCTGAGGCAAGGAACTAAAGACCAGGATCCCAGCGCAGACAGAGGCAGGAAAGAAGGGGCCTGTGACACAGAGAATGCTGCTATGAGGCAGCGTCACCGCATTCGTAGAACATGCGTCTTACCTGTCCAGATGCCGGGCCTAAGTAGCGATGGGCGCCGCCATGTTGGAGGCGGGGCCAGCGCGTCATACTACCCAGGAGGCTGTGCGCCAGGAGGAAGGCAGCGTGCAGGCACCTGATACCAAGGGAGCCGAAGGCCGGTTGCGGGGACACACCAGAGAGCAGGAACGCTCCGGGAGGTGGAGCCCGGGGCCGTGACAAAAGATTTTAAAATTTGCCTTTGGCTACTTCTAGAACATAGTCAAATCTTTAATGTATTGCTTTCACTACACTTGACACCAAGCAAGGCTAAGCAGCACCATGGCCTTCCAGGCACATTATCTGAAATATGGAGAAAATCAGGGTATCTCTGTAAAACAACGACAGGGTTGTAGTCATGTCAGCCCAATCCATACTCACTGTGCTGTCAGCTGCTTCTTCCCTGCTGTGTCCCCTGTTCTCAAAAGACAGGAGGCAGAGTGCAAAGCAACTTTAAAAATAACGGATTTATTCTCTTCAGGACACAGCACATCCATAACACTTGCAGCACACTTGTCACAGTACCAGCAATTCATTATCTTCTTCTTTCCCTAACTTCTTCTGCTTCACAGGAATAGGCCACAAATATATAAAGGGATAAGGAGCCCGCTGAAAATGCCAATTGTATTTATCTCCCTGGAACCGACTTCAGCCCAGACACGGAAATATTATCTACTGGGTCGTCCACCCCCTTATGGTTATCCTGCCTGCACAGTTTCACTCTACTTCTTCTGTACCCAAACTTATTCTGCACACAAACTTCTTCTATAACTTCGTCACTACGTTGCTGCATATACTGTGCTCTTTACACTTCACTTCTTCCTTAATACTCCGACTCTTTCCTTAGATGGCTGGGCTTTTGCTTCTATTGTTGTGCTATAGCTGAGCAGCTCAGGCCAGGGGCCACTTGAGCACACACAGGGGTCTGCCCCTGACTGACTATAACCAGGAAATCTCTCTGTTATTCCCCAGCTATCCCTCCTAGAATTAACCTCTATGTGTCCTACAACTAAACCTTTCTATGCAGTGAACTCAGTGCTCCACCTAGTTGCCCTTTTCCCTAACTACACTGTCTCTAGCTTACATATAGTACAAAAATGCGAAAATATGTCACAAAGCAAAATATCACAATTATATACAGGTAAATGTACATAGCAGCATGAACATTTAAAGGGGCTGAAGCCCTGACCCCCTTGCATACCCCCTTCCTTAAATCATTGTCGTCCCCGACAATACTAACATTTTTCCTGCAAAACATAAATATACCGATTTTTTTTTTAAAATTACCATACATACTAATATATCAAACACTCTTTATTTTACAAGGATACTTCACACAGGGGGAATAAGCATTAAGCATGTTAACATAATGCGTTATGAATGGGTCACCAAGGAGGATGGCAGGAACAGGCTAAGCCACCAGAAAACCAAAGAGTTTGGTAACTAAGCATATTGCAGACCCCTGATTCTATCAACACAACTAGCAGTAGCCTTGGAGCGTTCCTTCGATGCCCTAGACGCTTTGTCACAGCCGGAGAACTAACTAAGCCTAAAGTCAGAAGGGTGAAAACTAAACTGCTCCGGAACAGATCCCCAAAGGAATAGACAGCCCCCAAACATATATTGTCGGTGAGACAAGATGAAACAAACACAGGCAGAAATCAGACAGAGCTATTGGTGGGGCCCAAGCTGTCTAGACAGGACAGGACAGAAAAGATACTGTCTGCAATCATGTACAAAACCCTAAAAAAATCCAACACTTCTAATATACAGAAAACCTGAGGCCACACGACTTCACCCCCGCTAGATCAGCACTCTGGTATGAACTGGAAGCAAAGCAAAAGATACTAACATAACAGGGGACTGAACAAACTGACACAAGCTGTAACATATGGAGCAGGGCCCAGCGCTGCCCCCAGCAGGGAGTACACTGAACCCTAGCAACAAAGCAAAAAGCAAAAAAAGGCACAACCAGATTAGGATTAGCAAAAGAATCACTTAACTGAACCATGCAGATCAAGCAGGGGACAAAAGAACTCCAAATGCACAAGGAGGAAATCACCAGCAACCACCAAGAGCAGCCAGCTCAATTATATGCTCCCAGTCAGTAATCCCAGGTTCCCAATTATCGTTGTCAGGTGGGGAACTTCCATCAACCTCGCCAGCTCCACTACTCTTAGTAACCAACAGAGTGAGCAGAGGGAGCTTTAGCTCAGAAATCCGAGCAAGGGAATTCACAACAGTACCCCCCCTTGAGGAGGGGTCACTGAACCCTCATCCACACCACCAGGCTGATCAGGATGGGCCCGGTGAAAAACACAAATCAATCTCTTGGCATGGATGTCAGAAGCAGAGACCCAAGAATTATCCTCCTGGCCATAACCCTTCCACGTACTGAAGTCTCCATCTAGCCAGACGCCAGACGAGAATCCAATATCTTCTCTACCTCATACTCCAAATTACCCTTAACCAGTACAGGGTCAGGGGGCGCCACCATGGGAAATACTGGCTCCACAAACCTTTTCAACAAAGATTTATGAAAAACGTTATGAATCTTAAACGTAACTGGAAGAGCCAAACGGAAAGAAACGGGGTTAAGGATTTCCAAAATCTTATAAGGTCCAATAAACCTTGACTTGAATTTTGGAGATGCAACCTTCATGGGAATATTTTTTGAGGACAACCAAACCATATCACCCACTTTAAACCGGGGACCTATGGTCCTATGCCGGTTGGAAAACCATTAGGCCTTTTCCTGAGAGTGGGATAACTTATCCACTGCTTGGTCCCAAATCTATGGATTCAGAACACATGAAACATGCACAAAAACTGAACGGGTCAATAAGACCCTGTTCACACCACCCAAGAACTAAGACACAGAAACAGAACACAGTATGACAAACGAGCATAAATACTCTGCTGTAAAACATGTAACTGTAAGTAGCAAGTGCTAGTAAAAGATGTTAACAAAACCAGGGTATTTTGTTGATACGCTTTTTTGCAAAAAAATTACGCTAAGCCACTCCGCCGCGTCAAGGCATACCCTTCTCGGAGCAGTTATTCACATGTTCAGGTTTTTAAATATATTAGATAGGACTGCTCCGAGAAGGGTATGCCTTGACGTGGCGGAGTGGCTTACCGTACTTTTTTTGCAAAAAAAGTATCAACAAAATACCCTGGTTTTGTTAACATCTTTTACTAGCACTTGCTACTTACAGTTACATGTTTTACAGCAGAGTATTTATGCACGTTTGTCATACTGTGTTCTGTTTCTGTGTCTTAGTTCTTGGGTGGTGTGAACAGGGTCTTATTGACCCGTTCAGTTTTTGTGCATGTTTCATGTGTTCTGAATCCATTGATTTCTTGCTTATGCAAGCTTTGGGAGATCCCCGCCTCTCTCCTTTGGGACATGCATAAAGAGCCATTTTGGCCAGCGAGCCCATACCGGGCAGCACCTTTCTGAACCCTGCTCATGAAGGTATTATTCACATGTTCAGGTTTTTAAATATATTAGATAGGACTGCTCCGAGAAGGGTATGCCTTGACGCGGTGGAGTGGCTTAGCGTACTTTTTTTGCAAAAAAAGTATCAACAAAATACCCTGGTTTTGTTAACATCTTTTACTAGCACTTGCTACTTACAGTTACATGTTTTACAGCAGAGTATTTATGCACGTTTGTCATACTGTGTTCTGTTTCTGTGTCTTGGTCCCAAATCTGCTGCATTCTCTCTACCACAGAATCCACACCTGAGCAGCCAGAAGCTTCCACCTGCCCTGAAGAAAATCGAGGATGAAACCCAAAGTTACAAAAGAAAAGGGACATCAAAGTGGCAGAACTAGCCCTATTGTTTAGTGTGAATTCGGCCAAGGGTAAAATGAGACCCAATCATCCTGATCAGCAGATATGAAACATCTCAAATAGGACTCCAAAGTCTGGTTTGTTCTCTCAGTCTGCCCATTGGTCTGAGGATGAAATGCAGAGGAGAAAGACAACTGAATTCGCAGTTTGGAACGAAAAGCTCTCCAAATTCTAGAAACAAACTGGACCCCTCTGTCTGACACAATGTTCTCAGGAATCCCGTGCAAACGATCCACTTGTTGTAAAAACAAGGGCACCAACTCAGAAGAAGATGGCAACTTTGGGAGTGGTACAAGATGGAAAACAGAAAACAGTCATTCTCTGAGAGACAGGGAGATCAGAGATAAAATCCATTGAGATATGGGTCCATGGCCTCCTGGGCACCGGCAGGGGCATCAACAAACCTCTAGCACGAGAACAGGGCTTAGACAAAGAACAAGTCCCACAGGACTGCACAAAATTCCTGACATCACGAGATAAGGCAGGCCACCAAAAAGACCGACTCACCAAATCTCTGGTACCAAAGATACCAGGATGAGCAGCCAACATGGAGCAATGAATTTCAGACATTACTCTTTTCCTGCACTGGTCAAGGACATACAATTTTCCCATAGGTTATCGTTCAGGTTTATCCTCCTGAAATACCTCTAGGGCACGTCTCAAATCAGGAGAGATGGTGGAAAGAACTACACCCTCATTTAGAATGGTAGTAGGCTCGGTCGCATCAAGAGAATCTGCAAAGAAACTCCTAGAAAGGGCATCCGCCTTAACATTCTTAGTGCCCGGAAGAAAGGAGACCACAAAATTAAAACATGTGAAAAACAAGGTCCACCTAGCCTGTCTAGGATTCAAGGGCTTGGCTGATTCAAGATAAATCAAATTCTTGTGATCGGTGAGGACCACAACTTGATGTCTAGCTCCCTCCAACCAATGTCTCCACTCTTCAAATGCCCACTTCATGGCCAATAATTCCCGATTCCCCACGTCATAGTTACGTTCAGATGGAGAAAATTTTTGAGAGAAGAAGGCACAGGGATTCATCTTAGAGGTTACCGGATCTCTTTGAGACAAAACGGCTCCTGCACCAATTTCAGAAGCATCTATTTCCACCTGAAATGGGAGTGAAACATCAGGCTGCCATAGAACCAGAGCAGAAGTGAATCTCTGCTTAAGCTCCTGAAATGCCGAGACTGCCTCTGGAGACCAATTCACCACATCAGCACCCTTTTTGGTCAAATCCGTCAGAGGTTTAACAATACCAGAAAAATTACTTATAAATTTACGGTAGAAATTAGCAAAACCTAAAAACTTCTGAAGAGCCTTCAGAGAAGTGGGCTGAACCCAATCATAAATTGCCTATACCTTTGCCGGGTCCATTTCAATAGCAGACGGGGACAAAATGAATCCCAAAAATGAAATGCTCTGTACACCAAAAAGACATTTCGATCAATTAACATACAGAGTATTCTCCCTCAAAATCCGGAACACAGTCCGGACATGTTCCACATGAGAATCCCAATCACTGGAAAAAAATCAAAATATCATCCAGATAAATGATCAAAAACTTATCCACAAGGTCCCAGAAAATATAGTTCAAAAAAGATTGGAAGACGGAAGGGGCATTAGTGAGCCCAAAAGGCATCACCAGGTACTCAAAATGTCCCTCCGGAGTATGAAACGCTGTCTTCCGTTCATCCCCATGCTTGATGCGAATAAGATTACACGCCCCCCTGAGGTCAAGTTTGGTAAACCAACAAGCACTTTTAACTCTAGAAAATAAGTCAGAAATCAGGGGTAACGGGTACTGATATTTAACAGTGATTTTGTAAAGGGAACCATAGTCAATACATGGCCTTAATGAGTCCTCTTTTTTGCCCACAAAAAAAAACCCAGCACCCAAAGGCGAAGAGGATGGTCTGATATGACCCTTCTCCACTGATTCCTTGATATAAGATCGTATAGCATCATGTTCAGGTGCCGATAAGTTGAAAAGCCGACCCTTGGGAAATTTACAACCGGGCATTAACTCAATTGCGCAGTCATAACTCCTATGAGGAGGCAAAGACGCTGACTTACTCTCACTAAATACATCAGAATAATCAGTCAAATAGTCAGGAACATCTTGAGTCTGGGGAGAGGTGGAGAAAACAGGAGTGTCACTAAGAACACATTGACAACCCCAACTCACCACAGACACAGATTTCCAATCCAAAACAGGATTATGGGCCTGAAACCAAGGAAAACCCAGCACAACAATATCATGCAAATTGTGCAACACCAAAAATTTACAATACTCTTGATGGTTCAGAGTGATCCGCATTATTACCTGGGTCCAAAACTGGGGTTTATTCTGCGCCAAAGGGGTAGCATCAATCCCCCTCAAGGGAATAGGGGTTCTCAGGGGCACCATGTGGAAACCACAACCTTTGGCAAAATCAAGATCCATCAGATTCAAGGCTGCTCCTGAATCAACAAAGGCTTTAGCAGAAAATGTAGACAAGGAGCAGATCAAGGTAACTGCCAACAGGAACTTAGGCTGTACACTGCCCACCGCAAATGCGTGAGCAAAACGTTTTTCTTGTTTAGGGCAGACAGAAATAACATGAGAGGCATCCCCATAAAAGAAGCATAACTTATTACGCCTTCTGAACTCTTGACGTTGTGCCCTAGACAAAACCCTATCACATTGCATGGGTTCAGAGGTTTGTTCAAAAGGCAGCACCACCTCTCGCGTACTTTTACGTTCACATAAACGTCGTTCAATTTGAATGGCTAATGACATGGAGTCGTTAAGACCAGAGGGGACAGGAAATCCCACCTTAACATCTTTTGCAGTTTCTGCCAGACCTTTCCGAAAGAGAGCTGCTAGGGCATCATCATTCCATTTAGTAAGGATCGCCCACTTTCAGAACATCTGGCAATATAACTCCGCAGCATCCTGACACTGGTTCAATGCCAATAACGTTTTCTCAGCTTGATCAATAGCATTAGGTTCATCATACAACAACCCCAGGGCCCGAAAAAACGCATCCACATTAGCCAGAATAGGATCTCCAGGTATCAGAGGGAGATGACAATTTTAACCTGCTGCATCGAGCTCCCCAATGAATTAGGCTTCAAAGCAAGCAATAGATTACAGTTATGCTTGAAATTCAAAAATTTTGACCGATCCCCCGAAAACATATCAGGGATCTTTGGTTCTACAGCAGATGATTGAGCGAAATAGGTAGAAATTCCCCGCACTTCAACAGCGAGCTGTTCAATATGATTGGACAATTGCTTAGTCTCCATTAAGGAAAAAATCTTCCTATGGCCCCAGAGAAAAAGGAAAAAATAAATAAAAAAATTATGACACTTTTTTTCTTTTGCAATTCTTTCCTTCTTTTGAGTTCCCTAGAGTCTACGGTTTGGCTGGTGATTCTGCTATGAATTGGTCACCGAGGAGGATGGCAGGAACAGGCTAAGCCACCAGAAAACCAGAGAGGTTGGTAACTAAGCGGATTGCAGACCCCTGATCCTATCATCACAACTAGCAGTAGCCGTGGAGCGTTCCTACAATGCCCTGGACGCTTCATCACAGCTGGAGAACTAACTAAGTGTAAAGCCAGAAGTGTGAAATCTAAACTGCTCTGGAGCAGATCCCCAAAGGAATAGACAGCCCCCAAACATATATTGTTGGTGAGACAAGATGAAACACAAACACAGGCAGAAAACAGACTGAGCAAACGGTGGGACCCAAGCTGTCTAGACAGGACAGGATACCCCGACTCTGCTTCTTCTTCTTCACAGACATCACCGATGTTCCCAGGCATGGCTCTCCTCCTTCTTTTCTTCCGGTCGGGTGGGCCCTGTACTGCCGGAACTAGATCCCAGGGTGCACTAGCGATTTTAAAATCAGTCCAATTTTGATGCAGGAGAGTCGGACGAGTGTAATGCAAGCGTCATGCAAGTGTCAAGTGTTTTTTATGTGAGTACAATCCGATTTTTCACACCTAGCATCCGATTTACATCCGAATGCAGTGTGATTGCTATCTGACTGCAATGCGATTTTAACATGAGCTTTTACATAGAGAGATTGGCTAAGTCATTTACACATCGTTTTCAAGGGAAATATTCTTCAAAACAGATAGATAGATAGAAAGAAAGATAGAAGAAAAGCCGGCAATTTAGCAGCCGGATTGCTTAAAATCACTGCAAGAGCCGACAGGATAGAAGAGATGGATTGCATACAGTAAATACAAAGAGAATGGGTAGATATATAGATGTCTGTTTCAAATACACAAATGCAATTAGTACAGTGTGTGTGCATCTTACTGTACATGTATTTAATGAATAAAAGATTATTTTTCGGAAAAAAATGGTGTGGGCTCCAGCGCAATTTTTCTAACCAGCAGAGGGAAAGCCGATGTCTGGGGGCAGATGTTTATAGCCTGGGAAGGGGGTACTCATGGAGCTTCCCAGGCTATTAATATCAGCTCACAACTGTATACTTAGCCTTCACTGGCTATTAAAATGGGGTTCCCCAAAGAAAATTACATGGCGTCCCCCTATAATTAATGACCAGCAAAGGCTATGCAGACAGCTGCAGGCTGATATTAATAGCCTAGGAAGGGGCCATTCATTTGTTCACGATCATAGATTTTTTAGTTATTATTACTTTTGTCAGATTCAAGTTATTTCTGTGACCATTGTGGGTTTTTCTGTCATTAAACGAGTGGTACCAACAATTTTGACCACGTGTATGAATTCTTTGTATATATATATCTATTTTTTCTATTCTATTCTAACCTGTCAGTGTGATTTTACTGTAGCCGCATATGAATTGCCGGCTTTTCAAATGTGATCGGTGTGTAAAAATCGGGCAGCACTCGTATGGTCCGAGTGCTGTGTGATTTTTTTTCTCGCACCCATTGATTTCTATTGCGGGATGCGATCCGATTTCCGATTATAATCGCAGCATGCTGCGATTTTTTTCCAGTTTGATCGTGATCTTATCCGAGCTGAAAAAAAAGCAGATGAACACATAATCATAGAATAACATTAGTCCGAATTCAATCCGATTTTTTATCGGCTTGCATTCGTCCGATTTTATCGCAAGTGGGAATGAGCCCTTTTTATGTTTTTCAGGTTTCCATTTGTGGATTACGTCGGATTCCCTAGAATTCGTCATACCTGATATTTTTTTTTAAAGAGATTGGTGAAAAAGGGAAAGTGTTGGGGAGTGTTTATTTAAATAAAGCATTTTTTTTGTGTGTGTGTCTGATAGGCAACTCTCCATTACTAACACCATGGCTTGATGACAGCTGTGATTTTGGACAATTCAAAGGTAGCGTGAACCCCATGCCCGTTACCTCGATTGCCAAAGCACCAGCATAATTGGGAAGAGCTGAGGCAAAGCACCAGAACTGGTGCATCTTATGTGATGTGCCACTTCTGGAGCGGCTGCAGGCCGGTATTTTTAGGCTGGGAATCTATCTATCTATCTATCTATCTATCTATCTATCTATCTATCTATCTATCTACAGTATCTATCTCTCTGTCTTTCCGTCTGTATTATTATTTATTATTTATATAGCGCCATTAATTCCATGGTGCTGTACATGAGAAAGGGTTACATACAAAGTTGTACATATAGTTTACAGTAAACAAATTTGCAATGACAGACTGGTACATAGGGGAGAAGACCCTGTCCTTGTGGACTTACATTCTCCGGCAGGGTTCCCCAACTCCAGTCTTCAAGGCCCACCAACAGATCATGTTTTCAGGATTTCCTTAGTATTGCTCAGGTGATAATTGCTTCACCAGTGCAATACAAAGGAAATCCTGAAAACATGATCTGTTGGTAGGCCTTGAGGACTGGAGTTGGGGAGCACTGTTCTACGGGAAAATGGGGAAGAGACACAAGGTCGGGGCCGGGGGTGAAGCAGCTCGGGTGGTGGTGAGGCGGCAGAATGGTTATTGCAGGCTGTAAGCTTTCCTGAAGAGATGAGTTCTCAGGTTCTGTCTGAAGAATCCGAGGATGGTGGATAATCGAACTTGTTGAGGTGTAGAATTCCAGAGGATGGGGAATATTCAGGAGAAATCTTGGAGGCGGTTGTGTGAGGAACGAATAAGTGTGGAGGAGAGTAGGAGGTCTTGGGAGGATCGAAGATTATGTGAGGGAAGACATTGGGAGGTTAGTTCAGAGATATAGGGAGGGGACAGGTTGTGGATGGCTTTGTAGGTCAGTGTTAGTAGTTTTAACTGGATTCGTTGGGGAATTTGGAGCCAGAGTAGGGATTTGCAGAGGGGAGAGACAGGGGAGTAGCGAGGAGAGAGTCTGTATGTCTGTCTCTCTGTCTATTTATCTGTCTATTTCTTTACACATTTTTAACAGCTAAAAAATCGGTCATTTCTGTTCTGCATGCTATTCCGTTATGTGTCACACGGATGGTACATTCCTATACACAGATGTCAGACGGATGTTACACATGTACACACGGTGGCCAATAGGCCAAAAGATAACCATACAGATAGTAAAAACGGACTGTCTCACCCATACGTTTTGTAAGCGGATGTGGGATGGAGTTCTAAGCCAAAATTAGGAGTGAAACAATCAGAGGAAAAGTATAATATAAACACGTGCATCATGTCTGCATTTTTCATCCACTACTGGATTGGCTTACAAATTGTGATATAAAATACTAACCAAATATTGTACGTGTGAACATGGCCTTAAAACAATAAAAATTGTTTAGTCAATTCCATATACTAGAAATCAAAAATGTATCAGACAATTGGCAATGGGGCCACTAGATGGCGGTGCAGCAACACACAAATGCAAAGTGATGCACTAACCTACATGAGTGCAACAAGGAAAACTTTACCTTGCATTTTGTCTCCAAATGAAAGTGCGGCAGTTATTGATAAATAGGCAGGCCATCTGCTCTCTCAGAACACATTAATACCAGCAGCAGATGCTTTTCTTGTCAGCTTTTTAATCAAACTGCCACAGATCCTACAACCTGGTCAGACACTTAACCCTTTCACAAGACACTGCTTAGCATTTACTGCAGGTCCATTCAAAAGTGTATAGACTGTACAGAGGTGTTTTCCTACATTCATACAATTTGTATTTTAAACACTGTAGAAGTAAAAAAATACAACATTTATACAAATATATATGTTGTGGTAGAGTGGCTCACTCGGATGAATGGAGAGGTAGTCACAGGAATGCTATTTCTTTAAATCTTCCACAGGTTTATTAAAGGTACTGCATAAACCAGTGCAGCATTAGTAAAACAAATACATCCTTTCTGGCCTAACCTGAAATTAAAAACATAACTTATGATACAGTCCTTGTTGCTGGGGGGATCTGCCTGCTAAGAAATACATAAAAGTTTAGCTTTCCTTATTATGAAAACAAAGCTCTGGAGCTAGCACCTGCAGGAACACCCAACACTAAATGAGCCATAAGGTTGTGTATTTATCCTCTGCAATCCACCTACTCTACAGCTGTTCACTCAACTTAGCCCTAAACATGGCTGATTAATCCCTCTCAGCAATTTCCTAGGTTCATATCACTGAAGCTAACAACCACAGTGATATATATCTCCCCTCCAGAACTTTGCCACTGATTTTGTCACATACTACCCCACTGCCCAAAACTGGGGATTTTGGCACCTTCAGTCACCAAACAGGGAAGTTTAGAAGTGCACCTTCCCAGGCCTGTGCTCCACATGAAAGTTGAAGTTATGTAGCCCTTTAAACCATCTAGTCACCTAGGCATTCTTCCCCTTCCTTTCCCTCATCCATCTAAGGAGCACATGTTCTGACACTAGCCTGAACCTTCAACCTAACAGGTAGTACCTCAGGGTGTCAATTGCCCATTTGATGGCCAAGCATTCTTTTTCTGTAATAGCATAGTTTTTCTCACTGGAGGAAAGTTTCCTACTTAAATACAAGACTGGATCATCCTCCCCATTTACTTCTTGGGACAACACAGCTCCCAACCTAATCTCTGAAATGACGTGGAAGTGCAATAAGGACTGCGCTTGCTTCTGGTAGAGTAAAGGGTTCTTTATTCAGCCAACGCGTTTCCTGAGCCTGCTGGCTCACTTCATCAGGGCAGATTACATTGGAAGACAGTGAGACATACTTATAGAGAAAAAAGGCGCCAATACAGGGTCAAACAGAATCAGCAAAGGTCAAAGAAAAAAAAAACAAAAACAAACAAACAATGAAACTTTATTACAAGCATAAAAAACACAACAATAAAAGTATATATAGAAAAGGAAAAAATAAAAATATGTAAAAGTACAAAAAATTAAAATATAAAACAGAGTGCTATGGATCACGGGGTTAAAACATGGCTATAGTTAAAAAAGGTGAGTCCTCAAGGGGTATTAGAACCTGGCTCATAAAATGCAAATGGAAGGTATTAGTCCACTAGACCATTAAGCTTGACTGTGGTGGTGTGAAGAATAAATTGAGGGGTTGTTTGTCACTTTATTTAGAAAAAAAAAAAAAAATATAAGTAAAGGTCAAAAATGGTAAAGAATAAAAACAATGAAATTTAATCACAAACATAGAAAACACAACAATAAGAGTCTATATAGAAAAGAAAAAATAAAAATATGTAAAAGTACAAAAAATTAAAATATAAAACAGAGTGCTATGGATCACGGGGTTAAAACATGGCTGTAGTTAAAAAAGGTGAGTCCTCAAGGGGTATTAGAACCTGGCTCATAAAATGCAAATGGAAGGTATTAGTCCACTAGACCATTAAGCTTGACTGTGGTGGTGTGAAGAATAAATTGAGGGGTTGTTTGTCACTTTATTTAGAAAAAAAAAAAAAAATATAAGTAAAGGTCAAAAATGGTAAAGAATAAAAACAATGAAATTTAATCACAAACATAGAAAACACAACAATAAGAGTCTATATAGAAAAGAAAAAATAAAATTATGTAAAAGTACAAAAAATATGAAACAGAGTGCTAAGGATCACGAGGCTGAAACATGGCTATAGTTAAAAATGTGAGTCCTCAAGGGGTATTAGAACCTGGCTCATGAAGTGCAAACTATGAAGTGCAAATGTGAGGTATTAGTCCACTAGACCATTAAGCTTGACTGTGATGGTGTGAAGAATAAATCCTTTCCCCCTCTTCTATCAAATAAAAGCATCATTGATAATATTGAGGCCATAGGGACCAATTGTCTTTAATTTATAAATCCAATAGACCTCTTTTCTATTCAGTGCTTGGGTTCTATTGGAAACGTGTTCAGGGATGTGTTCTATAGGAAAAATGATAGCTTTAGAAAAATCTCTTTGGTGAAATAAATCAAAGTGACGTGACAAACCGTGTTTTTGATACCCAGTTTTAGTGTTGTGTCTATGAGAGTTCATTCTACAGTGAAGGGGTTGTGTGGTTCTGCCAACATACAATTTAGGACAAGGACAAAGGATGACATAGATGACAAAGGAAGACACACAGGACAGGTGGTTAGTGATGGTGAATTTTTCTGAGGTGAATGGATGTGAAAAGATGAATGTATTATGAGCAATATTACTGCATAGGCTGCACCTGGGTTTCAGGCATCTGAAAATGCCTGGTGTCAAGCCAGTGCAGTTATCAGGAGTACACTGGGTCAATCTGCTAGGGGCCAGATGGTTTTTTAGTGATCTGGCCTTCCTAAAAGTGACAGTAGGTCTATCAGGCAGAACTTTATTGAGTATTGGATCTTTTTTGATAATATACCAGAGGTCACCTAACATATTTTTTATCTCTTTATGTTGGGAGTTATAAGTAGTGATAAAGTTGGCCTGATAGTTATCATGTGCATCCTTTTCTTTAGATCTCTCACTTAAAAGAGTTTGCTGATTAAAATTTTTAAAAACATTATTAAAAGTAGAATGAACCAATTGGGAGGGGTATTTTTGTGCAAGGAATCTTCCCTTGAGGACCTCAGCTTGATTATTAAAATCCTCGTCCTCTGTGCAATTCTTTCTGATTCTCTGAAATTGATTATGAGGGATGTTAAAAAGCCATTTGGAATAGTGGCTACTCTTAAAATGGACATAACTATTGGAGTCAACTTTCTTAAAAAAGGTTTTGGTATGAATTTTGGAATTTTTTATAAAAAAAGTGATATCAAGAAAGTCCATCTGGGTATTACTAATGTGTGGGGTAAATTCCAAACCCCATGTGTTATTTTGTATAGAAGAAATAAAAGCATCAACTGAAACGTGACTGGTGTCCAGGATTAAGAACAAATCATCAATGTATCTTCTATATAAAACAATACCCTCTAAAAATGAATCAATAGTAATAAAAGCATTCTCAAAGACCCCCATAAAAAGATTAGCATAAGTTGGCGCGACCCGTGATCCCATAGCGGTGCCTCTGATCTGATGATAAAAATCCCCCAAGAAAGTAAAAAAATGATTATGTAAAATAAAATCCATCCCATTAAAAATAAATTCCTTTTGAGGGTCAGACAGTCGACTGTCAGTTAAAAGAAATTTTTTAAAACAGCTCAAACCCAGTTGGTGATCAATGTTGGAATACAAAGCAGATACGTCAAAAGAAATAAAAACATAAGAATCTTTCCAAGGTGTGTTATTAGTTAAATTGATCAGTTGTGTAGAATCCTTTAAAAAACTAGGGAGCTGTGAGACATGAGGCTGCATGATTCTATCTATGTAAAATGATAGATTACTGGTGAGGGAGTCAATACCCGAAATAATGGGTCTTCCTGGTGGATTAATAGTATTCTTGTGTATTTTGGGTAAATGGTACAGGAAGGGAGTGGAGGGGTTCTTGACTGTTAAAAACTTTTTTTCATGGTCATTAAGAACCCCAGAATCATGCGCCTTTTTAATAAAATCATTGTAAAAAACAGTGGCTTGGGGGATGGGGTCCTGGGTAATGGGTGAATAAAATTTTTTGTCAGATAAAATTCTAAAAGCCTCGTTCACATAGTCAGTTTTATTTTGAATCACTATCCCTCCACCTTTGTCTGCAGATTTGATCACGATATTAGTGTTTTTCTCTAATTTTTCCAGTGCCACACGTTCTTTTGAGGACAAATTTTGTTTTACTGGTATATTTTGGGTGGGTAGTGCATTTAGACGATCCAATAGGAGGTCAGAGAATGTTTCTAAATGATGTCCTCTGCTTTCTAGTGGGTAGAATGAGGATTTCCCTCTGACATCAAGGTGGAAGGAAGAGACAACTGTAGTGTTTGAAGTGTCAGGGTTAGAGTGAACTTTTTTGAGTTCAAAATGTCTCAGTAAGGTAAGTTTCCTAATGTATTTCTGGGCATCAAGAAATAATTCAAAACCACTGCTTTTATTTGTCGGGCAAAAAGAAAGTCCCTTGCTTAGCAAACCTTCCTCCTCTGGGGACAGGGGGTGAGAAGATAAATTAAAAACATTCGATTTTATTGGCATGAGTTGTCGCTTTTCCCTTTTTTTCTTTGCTCCTTGGCCTCTGGCTCCTCTATAGGGTTTTTTCTTTTTAGTGTGACCTTCTGAAAAAAAGAAGTGATATCTTTTTTTGCTTGGGGAATGGGATTGCATGCAGCTGGTAGAAACGAAACTGCTGCTGATGAACCAGCAGCAGAGTTGTCAACAATGACCTGGTCAATGACCAGCAGGCTCAGGAAACGCGTTGGCTGAATAAAGAACCCTTTACTGTACCAGAAGCAAGCGCAGTCCTTATTGCACTTCCACGTCATTTCTGCAATTCTGTCCTAGGACCCTGTGCAGACTTGCTGCTGCTTCTCAAGCGTTCATGGGTGTTGTGACTTCATTCCCAACCCGAATAGGTGAGCACCTTCACTACTGTTCCACAATTTTAATTGTTTTATACGGATTTAACACAGTGGATGCGCCCTGTATCTCTCCTTTTAACCTAATCTCTGAGGCATCTGTCTGGAGCATGAATTCCTCACTGAAGTCAATCAACACCAGCTGCTTACATAGGGAGAGCTTCAACTCTTGGAAAGCCATCTCTGCTTCAGGAGACCATTTGGCTATTGACATCTTTGTGTTTTTAAGGAGGTCAGTCAGGGATGCTGATATCATGGTAAAATTTGGAATAAACCGTCAATAGTATCCAACCATTTCCTGAAACACCCGAACCTGTTTCTTGGAGACCAGTTGCGGCCAATTTTGGATTGCCTTCACCTTTTTCACTTGCGGTTTATTTCACCTCCTCCAACGATATAGCCCAAGTATTTTTCCCCATGGAGCCTTCCTCAGCGCATTCAGCATGGCCTGGACCTATTGCTGATGACTTCCAAAATCCAGGCTGAATATTACAATATCATCAAGGTAAACTGCAGCATACTTTTTTTGAGGGTCTTGGATCTAGTCCACGGCCCTCTGGAAGGTAGCTGGTGTAATACCATGGCCGCCAGAGTGTAGCTTCTGCGGCTGCTCCAGTACTCGCTGTGCTGGAGGCTGTTTCATCTCTGGTATGCTGTCCACTTTGGGGACCCAAATGACTGCAGACAGAGGCTGGAAACAACTTAAACAGTTCAACTTTATTCTCTTCAGGGCACAGCACGTCCACAACAGCTACAGGACTCTTTACTCGGTAGCAGCAATACATCTTCATCTACAGCAGTACGTCACCTCTTCCTTCACTTCACACGTAAGCATTCAGACAAGCTGACACGTTATATGTAGCACGATGAACACGGAACACTTCCCTTCTTCCAGAGCCCCACTTCAGCCCACGAAGGTACCTGACTTATCCATTACAGCTCACCCCTTTACGGCACTGTTGCTCCTGTTTGTGTCCTAGGTTCGCAGCTCACTAAACTCTCCACAAAGCTCCTGTACTCCAGCTGCTACTTCCACAGGGGCTCACATTGACTTCCCTGGCTTGCACAATTCCAGACACGGGCTGATTTCAATAGACTGGCTTGGGTTGTCACTTAAGCTCTTCCCTTACTAACTAAAAAAAAGAGAAAAAGACTAGGTTAATGATGGTATGCACATCCCAATAGACAATAAAATGAAGAAAGTGGTTTGGTACCGTGTTAGCCAGTAGAAAAAAATATATAAAGTGCTCTCAGTGAGAGAAACAAAATAGGAATCTTCTGGGTATGATACCTTTTAATGACTAACAAATAATAGTAAATGATGTTACAAAGCAAGTTTTCGAGACAACTTACGTCTCTTCATCAGGCTGATATAGCAAAATATTTGAAGAAACCTTATTTATATACAGTTTAAAGCACTTGCTGGTGTGATACATGGACATTTCAATAAACAAATACTGAGCTAGAAGAGAGAATCCTTAATTAGGTAAGATCACATAAGTGGTGTGAAAGTTCTGTGAGATCAAAGGGCTGTTTGGAGGAAATAGCTCAGATATGGTAATGGGCCATAAAACCTGACAAATTGAGTCCTGTGTGAATAGAATCAAAGATTGTAATGAATTTGTGTTCCCACACCCTTCTATGCTTCTGTGATTTAAAATTGCCTTTTAAAATGACAACTTTCATATTGTCTATGTTGTGTCCTGGATCACAGAAATGTTTAGCCACAGGTAAATGTTTTTTTTTGTCTGTAATTGTATGACGATGAGAGCTCATCCTTGCTCTCAGTCTCTGTCCTGTTTCTCCAACATAGAGGCCACCCACAGGACATATATTGCATTGAATTAAATACACCACTTCCACTAGTTGAGCTCAGTGCCCCCATCTAGTGGCCCTTTTCTAGTACTACAACTAACTAACTAAGTAATGTTGTGTGGATGTAAACACACACACACACAATACATATATATTGCATTGAATTAAATTAAATACACCACTTCCAATGTGTATACATCATCATTAGCCTAGTCTTTTTCTCCCTTTTTTTTTCTTCTCTGCTTACGGGCTAGGTATTGCACTCCACTGGAGATTGAGATATGACAGTAGTGCACCCCTCCTTTTGCATTCTTCCCTTACTAGCTGACTTGACCGATGAGACTCCTTCTTCGGTCTCCTTAGTCCTGCAGTCCCCAGCCTCTAACTACAGGACCTCCAGCACCACTACGTGCTGGCTACTGCTGTAGGCATTCGCTGTGTTCACTTCTGTCCAGTCCAGCTACCCCCGACTCAACTGACTCATGGAGGGAAAACTATCTCCTTTTCTGTCTCTCACTAGCCACTCCTCTCTGGTTCCCTCCTAACAATCTTCTCACTAGTTGAGCTCAGTGCCCCCATCTAGTGGCCCTTTTCTAGTACTACAACTAACTAAGTAATGTTGTGTGGATGAAAACACACACACAACATACATACAACACACAAATAATACACAATAATGTTACCATTTACAGGGCGAGGCCCTTGACCTCCTTACAGTCCGACTGACATTTTGGTATGCTGGAAGCCACCATCCAGTGTAGAAAAGGCCATGTTCTCCTTGGCACTTTGAGAGAGGAGGATTTTTCATTAATCTTTTGTTAGGTCCATGGTGGTGATGTATCTGGCTAACCCTATCCACGCTATGAGTTCATCAACGCGAGACATCAGATACGCGTCAAATTTAGACACTTCATTTAGTTTCCTGTAGTTGTTGCAGAAATGCCACACTCCATCAGGATTTAGCACAAGGACAATGGGGCTGGACAGCTGCTCTTTGACTCCTTGAGGACGCCCAGGCTCAACATTCTCCTCATCTTCTTTGAAATCCCCTCTCAGCAGTGCTTTGGGGATTCTATATGGCTTTTGGTTCACAAGCATGTTTGGCTACATCAGGATTTCATGTTCAACAACCTGCGTATGTCCTGGCAACTCTTAAAACAGGTCCCGGATTCGCTGAAGCAATTCTCAGCACAGTTTTTTCTTGGCAAGTAACTTCCATCGGTTCTCTGTCTTGCTATGTTTTAAGCATGTTGCTGTAGTACACTTGGTATGGCTTTCTTCTCCCTGGCTGGTGGACCTTGTAGTTAATGTCACTCAACTTTTTGATCATCTCATATGGCCCCTGACACTTGGGCAGAAATTTACTTTCAACTGTCGGGATCAACACCAACACTCGGTTTCAAGGGCAAAACTGTCTCAGTCTCGCCATCCAATTGTAGACCCTTGCCTGAGGATCTCCTTCACGATAGGCATCACCCTTGTGATCCTGTCCTGAATCTGGGTTACATGCTCGATATTTCGGTGGGGTGTATCCTCTGCCTTCCAGGTCTCCTTCGCAATATCCATAAGTCTCTGAAGATCTTGTCGGTATAACAACTCAAATGGTGAGAACCAAGTAGAGGCCTGTGGAACTTCCCTAATAGAGAACAGCAGGTATAGGAGTAGGCAGTTCCATCCTTTTCCACGACCTTCTTAAAATGACCAGTCACCAGTTTTGACCGATATAAGTACAGCCACCACCTTTCAGGGATGATATACCGCATATCTGCCCCAACCTGGCCTATAAGAGAAGAAAATTAACTTTTATCATGCTCACCTGCAGGGCGGTCTGGTCCGAGGGGTGTCGCAGGTCTTGGTCTGGCGCCTCCCATCTTCTTATGATTGCTGCCCTCCTGCTGGCTTCGTGTGAATGACATGTCCCTGCGTTATCCACACAGACTCCTCGGCACTGCGCTCCTGCTCAGGTGTACTTCTCTGCCCTGACTAGGGCAGAGCAAAGTACTGCAGTGCGCAGGTGCCGGGAAATGTCAAAGAGCCCCGGCACCTGCGCACTGCAGTACCTTGCTTTGCCCTCAACAGGGCAGATAAGTATGCCTGCGCAGGAGTGCCATGCGAGGAGTCTGTGTCTGTGTGGATGACGCAGGGATGCGTCATCCACATGAACCAAGTTGGAGGATGACATTGCATGAAGATGGGAGGCGCTGGACCAAGAACTGCGACATCCGTCAGACCGGACCGCCCCACAGGTGAGTATAATAAAAGTTATTTTTCTTCTGTTACAGGTAGTTTTGGGGCAGTTATAGAATAGTAGAGTTGAGCGACTTTTGGTTTTTTAGGGTCGCGTTTCGTTTCGTGAAACCCGACTTTTCCAAAAGTCGGGTCTAGCAAGATCGTCCGATTATAGGGAAAAGTCGGGGTCGTCCCGAAACACGAAACCCAATGTAAGTCAATGGGGAATAAAAGTCGGCAGTGAGAGGAGGACAGGAAACACACCTACAGTGCCCATTTGAATGCCAAAAGCATCAATTCTTCTTACTTAAGCTTGTCAACCTTAATTAACTCCATAATACAAGTTACGCACTGAAAAATGGGGGTTATTTGGCTAAAGTTGTGGGGGGGAGGGCTGGCTGCAGGTTTTCATGTGCCCTGGGCGAAAGAGCGCCCCTTTAACACATACCACAACTCATCATGCTCCGATACGGCAGAGAAATAGCGGTATAGTACAATGAAAAATACCTCACTTTTTACATCTCATGACGAGGCCCATCTATTTCTCCATACAGAATCATTGGTCCCATATAATGTTTGAAACAGTATATGATGAGCTCCACATAATGCTACAGTATATGTTGGTCCCCATGGATGAAGCTCCACTGTCTTATGGGCCCAAATAATGCTCCAAACATAATGGGCCCCATTTCTAATGCTCTAGTGTATAATGGGCCCTGTAAATGCTGCTCCAGTGTCTGATGTCCACCTTTGGAATGTTCCAGTGTATGGTGGGCCCCATCTATCATTCTCCAGAGTATAGTGCTCCCCAAAAATTGCTGTCCCAACATTGAAAACAATCAAATAAGTCTCCTCGCTAGGGAATCCCTGTACTTGTCTGGACTCCTCGTCGTCCCCATCTTCCATCTCACTGCACAGTATTTCAACTTTGCAAGTGCTGTGATCCTGGGCAAGCAGGGGGGGTCCACTCGTTGGAGACGGCACTGGCACAGGGCCCCTGATAGTACGGTGGTGTGTCTGATGGCGGGTGGGCCGAACCTGCACTTTCATCTGCAGCTTCCTCTTTGTCACCGTGTAAGATGGAACTGTATATGGGAAGGGTAACCTGAGTTTCATCAGGGTCATATTCAGGCCGTGTAGCGTGCGAGGGGAATGTAGTGGTCTGGGTCAATGTACCAGCAGATTCATCGAGCAGTGGCTGGGCATCAGTGCACTTGTGTCGCCCCCAGGAGTACGGTCGCCACAGTGGCATTACCTTCCTCCTAGGGAGTGTGATGTCATGCTTGGGAGCAACGAAGGATCTCTCTAGCAGGTTAACTGATTGGGCGGCGTTATTCCCACGAGTCATGACCCTCCAAACAGCGTTCATGAAGGCAAAGTGTTTGTTTTACGTGGGCAGTATGGTTGCAAAGCTGAACCTTAGAGGAATGTCCAGAAGGGCACCACCAGGAGTGGAGCCTACGGTTAAATTCGACTCCACCTGGGAAACCTCAACCATGCCAGCTACAGAACAGATGCACACATTGCAAGCTTAATTCCGTTAACAAACGAGACTCCGTCATGCCCCGCGGTCCGAGTCCGGCTTACTAGAGGGACACGTGAGGCTCTGGCACATGAGATTGGCCAATAACTGGTGTGTCATGCCCTTACATGTCCGTGGCTGCATGTGCGCTACACTGAAAAGGCCAGCGTTTGTCGCTTACAGGTGCAGATAACCCGCTGAACAACGTTAGTGATGGGGATCACTGATTACAATTATTACCCGAGAACAATGATTTCCCAGTAAGTGCAGGTCAACCGCAGTTCCGGAATTAGGCCTAACCGTCATTCCTGAAAAAATGAAAAATTACGTGTGCAAACCACAGGTGCTGTAGCTTGCTTAACAGCTCGCCAGCCGTTCTCACGCCCAGTATGGATTACACGTGATTGCACAAAGGTGAGAAAGGGTACCGTATCCCCAGATAACATGTATGGATAGCGTACACATTCAAAATATATGTCTATACATCAGGAGGCAGGCTCAGACGGTGTTAGGCCCAGTATGGATTGCACGTGATTGCACAAAGGTTAGAAAGGGTACTGTTTCCCCGGATAACATGTATGGATAGCGTACACATTCAAAATATATGTCTCAGGAGGCAGGCTCAGACGGTGTTAGGCCCAGTATGGATTGCACGTGATTGCACAAAGGTTAGAAAGGGTACCGTTTCCCCGGATAACATGTATGGATAGCGTACACATTCAAAATATATGTCTATACATCAGGAGGCAGGCTCAGACGGTGTTAGGCCCAGTATGGATTGCACGTGATTGCACAAAGGTTAGAAAGGGTACCGTTTCCCCGGATAACATGTATGGATAGCGTACACATTCAAAATATATGTCTATACATCAGGAGGCAGGCTCAGACGGTGTTAGGCCCAGTATGGATTGCACGTGATTGCACAAAGGTTAGAAAGGGTACCGTATCCCCAGATAACATGTATGGATAGCGTACACATTCAAAATATATGTCTCAGGAGGCAGGCTTAGACGGTGTTAGGCCCAGTATGGATTGCACGTGATTGCACAAAGGTTAGAAAGGGTACCGTATCCCCGGATAACATGTATGGATAGCGTACACATTCAAAATATATGTCTCAGGAGGCAGGCTCAGACGGTGTTAGGCCCAGTATGGATTGCACGTGATTGCACAAAGGTTAGAAAGGGTACCGTTTCCCCGGATAACATGTATGGATAGCGTACACATTCAAAATATATGTCTCAGGAGGCAGGCTCAGACGGTGTTAGGCCCAGTATGGATTGCACGTGATTGCACAAAGGTTAGAAAGGGTACCGTTTCCCCGGATAACATGTATGGATAGCGTACACATTCAAAATATATGTCTATACATCAGGAGGCAGGCTCAGACGGTGTTAGGCCCAGTATGGATTGCACGTGATTGCACAAAGGTTAGAAAGGGTACCGTTTCCCCGGATAACATGTATGGATAGCGTACACATTCAAAATATATGTCTATACATCAGGAGGCAGGCTCAGATGGTGTTAGGCCCAGTATGGATTGCACGTGATTGCACAAAGGTTAGAAAGGGTACCGTTTCCCCGGATAACATGTATGGATAGTGTACACATTTAAAATATATGTCTCAGGAGGCAGGCTCAGACGGTGTTAGGCCCAGTATGGATTGCATGTGATTGCACAAAGGTTAGAAAGGGTACCGTATCCCCAGATAACATGTATGGATAGCGTACACATTCAAAATATATGTCTATACATCAGGAGGCAGGCTCAGACGGTGTTAGGCCCAGTATGGATTGCACGTGATTGCACAAAGGTTAGAAAGGGTACCATTTCCCCGGATAACATGTATGGATAGCGTACAAATTCAAAATATATGTCTATACATCAGGAGGCAGGCTCAGACGGTGTCAGGCACAGTATGGATTTGACGGCCCAGATTACACAGCGGAGGAGCAGGGAGAGGTAAAGATTGCAAATGCTGGGGCCCTGCCCAAGCAAGGGGGGCCCACTCGTGGGCGTCGGTACTGGCACTGGGCCCCTCATAGTACAGCGGTGTGTCTGACGGCGGGTGTGCACCACCACCGTCAGAGACACTTGATTGCACTATGAGGGACCCTGTGCCAGTGCCCGCGCCCAAGAGTCGGCCTACCCACCTGTCCAGGGCAACGGCACTCGCACGGTGTCGTGCGCTAGGTGGTGACCTCGGCCATGGGGGGGGAGGCAGCACAGTTAGGGAGTTTTAGAAAGTGGCATATGTTGATGTTGGACATTCAGCTGATGCAAAAGGCGAAATAGGTGAAGTCCCAGGAAGAGGTGGACCAAAGCAAGCCATTTTTCTGTCACCCTATGTGTCATCAGGGGAAGGTGGGACAAAATCCTTGGAAACCCATGCATGGTTCATTTTATTGAAGGTTAGATCATCCACATTTTGGGTTGACAGACGAGTCCTTTTTTCTGTCAGGATTGATCCAGCTGCACTGAAGACTCTTTCAGATAGCACACTTGCAGCTGGGCAAGCGAGCTCCTGTAAGGCATATTGGGCCAATTCAGGCCAGGTGTCCAGTTTAGCGGCCCAGTAGTCAAAGGGGAATGACCTGTGTGGGAGAACATCGATATGGGAGGAAAAGTAGTTTGTAACCATAGTTGACAACTGCTGTCTCCTGTCACTTTCCATCGATGCAGTATTACCAGTTGTGTGAGCGGTACTTGAAAAATCAGTCCACAACATTGTCATGAAACCCCTGTCTCCAACGCCACTTCTGCTGTGTGCACCATGAACACCTCTGCCAAGCTGCCCCCGGCCCGTACGGCTCGTGTGAGAACCATCACCGCTGCTGTGTGCTGGGAATGCCTCAAGCAACCGATTTACCAGAGTTGCTTGTTTATTAGCCAATATTAGGTCAAGGTTCTCCTGTGGCATGATGTTTTGTAATTTGCCTTTATAGCGTGGATCCAGGATGCTGGCCAACCAGTAGTCGTCATCGTTCATCATTTTGGCAATGCGGGGGTCCCTTTTTAGGATCTGCAAGGCATAATCTGACATGTGGGCCAATGTTCCCGGTGTCAATGATGCATTGCGAGTCTGGGTGGAGGAGCACTTTCTGGCAAATCCACATCCCTCCAGTCATGCACAAACCCTGTACCAGACCTTGCCACGCCAACATTTTCACTTGCCCCACGAGATGCATCCTCCTCCCCTAAGTAATCATCCCCATCATCATCCTCCTCTTCCTCCTCCACCTCGTCCAGGAGAGGTCCCTGAGCAGACAATGGCTGAATGTCATCAAGGATTCCCTCCTCCTCTTCCTCCTCATCAACATTGGCTGCAGACGCCTGCTCCTTAAGGTGCGTCAAAGATTGCATGAGCAGACGCATAAGTGGGATGTTCATGCTTAGGATGGCGTCGTCTGTGCTTACCAGCCGTGTGCATTCCTCAAAACACTGAAGGACTTTACAGAGGTCTTTCAGCTTCGACCACTGCACACCTGTCAACTCCATGTCTGCTCTCAAAGTGCCTGGCCGTGTATCCTCCCACAAATGCATTATGGCCTGCTTCTGCTCGCACAGCCGCTCCACCATGTGCAGGGTGGAGTTCCACCTTGTTGCAATGTCGATAATGAGGCGGTGGTTGGGAAGGTGGAGCAATCGCTGCAGCTTCTGCATACGAATGGAGTGTACAGGCGACCGGCGGATGTGCGCGCACAGTCTTCGCACCTTCTGGAGCAGGGCTGTTAACTCCGGATAATTTTTGAGGAAGCACTGCACCACCAGGTTCAAGGTGTGAGCCAAGCAAGGTATGTGCAACTGGAATTCAAATTTTTCAGATTTTTCCCTCGGCTAAAGGTCTTTGCGCACTTCTTACAGATAACCTTGGCCTGATCATGAGGATTTTGTTCAAAAAAGTGCCACACTGCACTCTTCCTACTTTGGCAGACATTTTGCGGCCTAGCACGCTGTGATCTTTTGACCCTCTGGACAAGCTGTCCAGCAACTCTTTTGATGTTTGGAACCTGTCTTTGGAGTGCTCCGGGCCTGCCAGATAACAGCTGTTGCGATGTCGATGTCTGCTGTGGATGCTCCTCATCTGAGCTATTGGAAGCAGTACCCTCTTCCCCCAATGGATGCCAATCTGGGTCAACAACTGGGTCATCCATCACCTCCTCTTCTATGTCATGTGCACCTTCCTCTGTGTCACCGTGTATGGTGGTATAGTGTGCGGGAAGGGGCACCTGAGTCTCATCAGGGTCAGAATCTGGCTCTGTACACTGCGAGGACAATGTAGTGCTCTGAGTGAATGTACCAGCAGAATCATCCATCAGCGGCTGTGCATCAGTGCACTCCATGTCAGATTCATCTTGGCCTGGGTAATTCACCATTTCACTTGATAATCCAGGCATGGTATGTGAAAACAGCTCCATGGAGTAATCAGTAGTATGGCCTGCGTCATCCTTCAATCTTGGTAAGGGTGAAGGACACAAGGAAAGGTGTGGTTCATGAACATGAGCCTCCAATGACGACTCAGTGCTTTTACTTTTTACAACTGAAGAAGAGGAGGCGATAGAGCTGGAGGCTGAGTCAGCAATGTAAGACAAAACTTTTTCCTGATGCTCTGGCTTTAAAAGTGGTTTGCCAACTCCTAGAAAACTAAGCGTTCGAGGCCTTATGTAGCCAGACGATGACGCAGGCTCAACACCTCCTGCATTCGGTCCTATTTTGCTCTTGCCACTACCATCAGATCCACCACCAACACCATCATTACCAGCTGCCAACCCCCGCCCAATTCCACGGCCTCTTCCACCAGCCTTCCTCATTTTTGGTAGAAATGTAGACAAAATCCAACAAACTATATAGTAATGTAAAACAAGGTACAAGGTGTCTATAGGACAGGGGGATTTTGAATTTCTGCAGACACTTGTGGCCACTAGACACTTTTGGATTGTGTGAGGCCCACTGATATCTGAGCGCTATGTCACAGGCTCGATGGCACAGCTGTGACCAAAGTGACTAGAGGATAAGGGAGATTTTGAATCTCTGCACACACTTTTGGACACTGGACACTTTTGGATTGTGTGAGGCCCAATGAATATCTGAGCGCTATGTGACAGGCTCGATGGCACAGCTGTGACCAAAGTGACTAGAGGATAAGGGAGATTTTGAATCTCTGCACACACTTTTGGACACTGGACACTTTTGGATTGTGTGAGGCCCAATGAATATCTGAGCGCTATGTGACAGGCTCGATGGCACAGCTGCTGTGACCAAAGTGACTAGAGGATAAGGGAGATTTTGAATCTCTGCACACACTTTTGGACACTGGACACTTTTGGATTGTGTGAGGCCCACTGATATCTGAGCGCTATGTGACAGGCTCGATGGCACAGCTGTGACCAAAGTGACTAGAGGATAAGGGAGATTTTGAATCTCTGCACACACTTTTGGACACTGGACACTTTTGGATTGTGTGAGGCCCAATGAATATCTGAGCGCTATGTGACAGGCTCGATGGCACAGCTGCTGTGACCAAATTGACTAGAGGATAAGGGAGATTTTGAATCTTTGCACACACTTTTGGACACTGGACACTTTTGGATTGTGTGAGGCCCACTGATATCTGAGCGCTATGTGACAGGCTCGATGGCACAGCTGTGACCAAAGTGACTAGAGGATAAGGGAGATTTTGAATCTCTGCACACACTTTTGGACACTGGACACTTTTGGATTGTGTGAGGCCCAATGAATATCTGAGCGCTATGTGACAGGCTCGATGGCACAGCTGTGACCAAAGTGACTAGAGGATAAGGGAGATTTTGAATCTCTGCACACACTTTTGGACACTGGACACTTTTGGATTGTGTGAGGCCCACTGATATCTGAGCGCTATGTCACAGGCTCGATGGCACAGCTGTGACCAAAGTGACTAGAGGATAAGGGAGATTTTGAATCTCTGCACACACTTTTAGATACTGGACACTTTTGGATTGTGTGAGGCCCAATGAATATCTGAGCGCTATGTGACAGGCTCGATGGCACAGCTGTGACCAAAGTGACTAGAGGATAAGGGAGATTTTGAATCTCTGCACACACTTTTAGACACTGGACACTTTTGGATTGTGTGAGGCCCAATGAATATCTGAGCGCTATGTGACAGGCTCGATGGCACAGCTGTGACCAAAGTGACTAGAGGATAAGGGAGATTTTGAATCTCTGCACACACTTTTGGACACTGGACACTTTTGGATTGTGTGAGGCCCAATGAATATCTGAGCGCTATGTGACAGGCTCGATGGCACAGCTGTGACCAAAGTGACTAGATGATAAGGGAGATTTTGAATCTCTGCACACACTTTTGGACACTGGACACATTTGGATTGTGTGAGGCCCACTGATATCTGAGCGCTATGTGACAGGCTCGATGGCACAGCTGTGACCAAAGTGACTAGAGGATAAGGGAGATTTTGAATCTCTGCACACACTTTTGGACACTGGACACTTTTGGATTGTGTGAGGCCCAATGAACATCTGAGCGCTATGTGACAGGCTCGATGGCACAGCTGCTGTGACCAAAGTGACTAGAGGATAAGGGAGATTTTGAATCTCTGCACACACTTTTGGACACTGGACACTTTTGGATTGTGTGAGGCCCAATGAATATCTGAGCGCTATGTGACAGGCTCAATGGCACAGCTGTGACCAAAGTGACTAGAGGATAAGGGAGATTTTGAATCTCTGCACAAACTTTTGGACACTGGACACTTTTGGATTGTGTGAGGCCCAATGAATATCTGAGCGCTATGTGACAGGCTCGATGGCACAGCTGTTACCAAAGTGACTAGAGGATAAGGGAGATTTTGAATCTCTGCACACACTTTTGGACACTGGACACTTTTGGATTGTGTGAGGCCCAATGAATATCTGAGCGCTATGTGACAGGCTCGATGGCACAGCTGTGACCAAAGTGACTAGAGGATAAGGGAGATTTTGAATCTCTGCACACACTTTTGGACACTGGACACTTTTGAAATGTGTGAGGCCCAATGAATATCTGAGCGCTATGTGACAGGCTCGATGGCACAGCTGCTGTGACCAAAGTGACTAGAGGATAAGGGAGATTTTGAATCTCTGCACACACTTTTGGACACTGGACACTTTTGGATTGTGTGAGGCCCACTGATATCTGAGCGCTATGTGACAGGCTCGATGGCACAGCTGTGACCAAAGTGACTAGAGGATAAGGGAGATTTTGAATCTGTGCACACACTTTTGGACACTGGACACTTTTGGATTGTGTGAGGCCCAATGAATATCTGAGCGCTATGTGACAGGCTCGATGGCACAGCTGTGACCAAAGTGACTAGAGGATAAGGGAGATTTTGAATCTCTGCACACACTTTTGGACACTGGACACTTTTGGATTGTGTGAGGCCCAATGAATATCTGAGCGCTATGTGACAGGCTCGATGGCACAGCTGTGACCAAAGTGACTAGAGGATAAGGGAGATTTTGAATCTCTGCACACACTTTTGGACACTGGACACTTTTGGATTGTGTGAGGCCCACTGATATCTGAGCGCTATGTCACAGGCTCGATGGCACAGCTGTGACCAAAGTGACTGGAGGATAAGGGAGATTTTGAATCTCTGCACACACTTTTAGACACTGGACACTTTTGGATTGTGTGAGGCCCAATGAATATCTGAGCGCTATGTGACAGGCTCGATGGCACAGCTGTGACCAAAGTGACTAGAGGATAAGGGAGATTTTGAATCTCTGCACACACTTTTAGACACTGGACACTTTTGGATTGTGTGAGGCCCAATGAATATCTGAGCGCTATGTGACAGGCTCGATGGCACAGCTGTGACCAAAGTGACTAGAGGATAAGGGATATTTTGAATCTCTGCACACACTTTTGGACACTGGACACTTTTGGATTGTGTGAGGCCCAATGAATATCTGAGCGCTATGTGACAGGCTCGATGGCACAGCTGTGACCAAAGTGACTAGATGATAAGGGAGATTTTGAATCTCTGCACACACTTTTGGACACTGGACAAATTTGGATTGTGTGAGGCCCACTGATATCTGAGCGCTATGTGACAGGCTCGATGGCACAGCTGTGACCAAAGTGACTAGAGGATAAGGGAGATTTTGAATCTCTGCACACACTTTTGGACACTGGACACTTTTGGATTGTGTGAGGCCCAATGAACATCTGAGCGCTATGTGACAGGCTCGATGGCACAGCTGCTGTGACCAAAGTGACTAGAGGATAAGGGAGATTTTGAATCTCTGCACACACTTTTGGACACTGGACACTTTTGGATTGTGTGAGGCCCAATGAATATCTGAGTGCTATGTGACAGGCTCGATGGCACAGCTGTGACCAAAGTGACTAGAGGATAAGGGAGATTTTGAATCTCTGCACACACTTTTGGACACTGGACACTTTTGGATTGTGTGAGGCCCAATGAATATCTGAGCGCTATGTGACAGGCTCGATGGCACAGCTGTTACCAAAGTGACTAGAGGATAAGGGAGATTTTGAATCTCTGCACACACTTTTGGACACTGGACACTTTTGGATTGTGTGAGGCCCAATGAATATCTGAGCGCTATGTGACAGGCTCGATGGCACAGCTGTGACCAAAGTGACTAGAGGATAAGGGAGATTTTGAATCTCTGCACACACTTTTGGACACTGGACACTTTTGAATTGTGTGAGGCCCAATGAATATCTGAGCGCTATGTGACAGGCTCGATGGCACAGCTGCTGTGACCAAAGTGACTAGAGGATAAGGGAGATTTTGAATCTCTGCACACACTTTTGGACACTGGACACTTTTGGATTGTGTGAGGCCCACTGATATCTGAGCGCTATGTGACAGGCTCGATGGCACAGCTGTGACCAAAGTGACTAGAGGATAAGGGAGATTTTGAATCTGTGCACACACTTTTGGACACTGGACACTTTTGGATTGTGTGAGGCCCAATGAATATCTGAGCGCTATGTGACAGGCTCGATGGCACAGCTGTGACCAAAGTGACTAGAGGATAAGGGAGATTTTGAATCTCTGCACACACTTTTGAACACTGGACACTTTTGGATTGTGTGAGGCCCACTGATATCTGAGCGCTATGTGACAGGCTCGATGGCACAGCTGTGACCAAAGTGACTAGAGGATAAGGGAGATTTTGAATCTCTGCACACACTTTTGGACACTGGACACTTTTGGATTGTGTGAGGCCCAATGAATATCTGAGCGCTATGTGACAGGCTCGATGGCACAGCTGTGACCAAAGTGACTAGAGGATAAGGGAGATTTTGAATCTCTGCACACACTTTTGGACACTGGACACTTTTGGATTGTGTGAGGCCCAATGAATATCTGAGCGCTGTGTGACAGGCTCGATGGCACAGCTGTGACCAAAGTGACTAGGGGATAAGGGAGATTTTGAATCTCTGCACACACTTTTGGACACTGGACACTTTTGGATTGTGTGAGGCCCAATGAATATCTGAGCGCTATGTGACAGGCTCGATGGCACAGCTGTGACAAAAGTGACTAGAGGATAAGGGAGATTGGATTGCTTTTAAAAAAGCAGTTTGCGGAGCAGTGGGTAAACAGCAATGCCAGCCTGTCAGGAAGCCTTAAAAGGCAGCCCAACAACCAACACCACTGATACACCACAATATAGCCTCCCCTTGCACTGCACACACAGTGACTGGTATGTTGTGCAGGCCAAATTGCTAGCAGCAGAAGCAGTTTTTTTTTCTTCTCAGCAGGACAAAAAAAAAAAATTGGGATTGCTTTTAAAAAAGCAGTTTGCGGAGCAGTGGGTAAACAGCAATGCAGGAATGTCAGGAAGCCTTAGAAGGCAGCCCAACAACCAACACCACTGATACACCACTATATAGCCTCCCCTTGCACTGCACACACAGTGACTGGTGTGTTGTGCAGGCCAAATCGCTAGCAGCAGAAGCAGTTTTTTTGTCTTCTTCCCTGCCTAACGCTCTCCCTACAGAATCAGCAGCAACCTCTCCCTATACTGAGATCGGCAGAAGTAAGATAGCGGTCGGCGTGCACGCCCTTTTATACCCCCTGTGACGCCCACCAAAGCAAGCCAATCACTTGCATGCCCTTCTGAAAGATGGTGGTGACCCCTGCCTATGTCATCACGTTGCCCACAGTGTCCGTGGATCCTGATTGGCTGAAAAAGAGCGCAAAACAAACTTTTGAAACGCGACTTTCTCGTAAGTCGCCGACCTCGTGGCCGACCTCATCCTAGGGTCGGGTTTCGTTTCATGAAACCCGACTTTGCCAAAAGTCGGCGACTTTTGAAATTTTTCGACCCGTTTCGCTCAACTCTATAGAATAGCATTATAGAATGCTGTATATCAGCCCTGAAAGGTGTCGGCTATAACTTATATCGGCCAAAACTGGTGACAGGTTCCCTTTAGGTATGGACTTGAAGGTCTGATTGAACTTTTCCACCAAGCTGTCTGTCTGTGGATGGTACACGTACATCCTGAATTGTGTAATCTGGAGAGACTTTCATAATTCTCTCATTACGTTGCACATAAATGATGTTCCTTGGTCAGACAGGATCTCCTTTGGCTGGACAGTCTGAGAGAAAATATAAACTAGCTCTCAGGCTGTGCTTCTGGTGGAGGAGTTTCTTAGTGGTACCGCCTCCAGGTATCGTGTTGCATAGTCCATGACCACCAGGATGTATTGGTGCCTTCTGGGCGACTTAACTAGGGACCTGACAAGGTACATTGCAATTAGGTCCAATGGAACCTCTATAATGGGTAACGGCACTGGAGGACTGTAGAAATGGGTGACGGGAGCACTTAGCTGACAGGCAGGACAGGATCTGCAATAATTAGCAATCTCTCGGTGACACTCAGGCCAGTAGATCCTTTGAAGTACTCATTCTTGGGATATGTCTATGTGAAGATGCCCACCCAAGACATGAGAATGGGCCAGGTCTAGTACCCTATGCCGATAGTGTCCCGGTACTAACAGCTGCACTAATACTTCCCCTCTCCGTTTAGTGACCTGATATAGCAGATCCTCATTTACTGTGAAACATGGAAACCTTGTGTCGGCCCCCAACTCTTGGGCAACCCCATTGATCACAATAACATTTTCCTGTGCCCTTTTAAGGTAAGGTCATCTATTTGAGCAGTCCCAAAATTGCCTCCAGAAACCTCCAACTCAGGAATTTCAGCCTCATGGGTTGTCTTCTCGTTTTCGTCTTCAGCAAGGACACACAGGGAGTACTCATCCACCTCCGAATGTGATGGGGATTCTTCATGGTTAAACGAGCTCCTATCTGAGTAACCTGGTGCCTTGTCCTTTTGCCATAAGTCATGTACAGCGGTGCGTAGAGCACACCTTGGTAATTTTTTTAACCCATAAGCCACTCCCCAAAGCTTGCCCCCAGACCTTTATATGTGCCCTAATGTCACCACACATACTGCCAGTGCAGCTGATACAACTACACAAGGGCCCAGAGGTGGAAGGATGCACATGCGAGCAGTGCCAGGGCAGATTATAATGAGGGCAATCTGGCCTACCACTCGGGTCCTAAACTCTGTGGTCCATGGTCAGATTGCCCTCATTATACTTTTTTTTAGTCATTTAGTTGCACTTCAGGCAGAGAGATTGAAACATGGCGCTGTGTGTATGTGGTGATGTTGATGCAGACACCTTCAGATTCAGCTTTGCCATGATCTGTGTGGCTCCAGACCTCTTTAACCAATGATGAGGGCACCTAACCAGTTAGTTAAAACCAAGTCCTTTTTACTGTCAATAAAACTTATGTACAGAGGACAGCAGAAAATAAGCTTTCTGTTTTCTTCTGCACAATGTAGAGGCACATTCTTGGTCGTTATGGATGGCAACACAATACTTGCCATAAATGTTATTGTAGCACTGCAGGTTAAGCTTAGGACCTCCATTTTCCAGTATAATGCCACTCGGGTTGATGTGTTTCACTGTGACAACTATACTTCAGCTACACTTCCTGAGAACAAAGGTAGCTTATCCAGCTATCACTTTACTAGACGTGCCCGGATCTTTCTCATTCTGTTTCTTTGACTGTAGCTTCCAGGTCTGAACAACACTAGACGTTCCCAATAGTCTCTTAGAGACATTCCCAATTCTTTTTGCAGTGAGTCCCCTGACATGCCTGCATAAAGGGGTTGTCCAGGTCAAATCCGATAAGTCTGCAATCACTTAATTGTAACTCGTAATTCCAGCGAAGCCCTTGTTCTCCTGTAATTAAAGTAACATAAAAAAACACATGACAGCGCAGGAAACACTGGGTATTCGGGCCCCCCATTCAAGTGAATGGGGTCCGGGTTTGGGCTCGGGTCTGGGTACTGTTCTGGCACCCGAACCTGAACTTTTTTGTAACTGTTCGTCCGAACCCGCTGGACCCAAACATCCAGGTGTCTGCCCATCTCTACTCTACTCTCTTTCAGTTTCATTCTGCTGCTTCTTGTGTTTCCATGTGCAGATGAGAATAAGGATGATTCCTCTACACTGTGACAGCCCTTCAGATATTTGTAGACAGCTATTAAGTCTCCTCTTAACCTTCTTTTTTGCAAGCTAAATATTTCCAGATCCTTTACTCTTTCCTCATAGGACATAGTTTGCCGTCCGCTCACCATCCTGGTAGCTCTTCTCTGAACTTGCTCCAGTATTTCAATGTCTTTTTTAAAATGTGGTGCCCAGAACTGTACACAGTATTCCAAATGAGGCCTCACCAAGGAGGAGTAGAGGGGAATAATTACTTCACGTAATCTGATCTAGACTCTGTGCTTCTTTTAATACATCCTAGAACTGTGTTTGCCTTTTTTTCTGCTCTTCTGTTGCTTTTCTGTTGCAAGTGTATTGGGCGAGGCAGGAAATGACTAGTCAGAATATGGCCTGAAGTATATAAATCGCATACTTGCAGCCACATGACCTCCTGCTCCTGGTGCAGAGTGCGCGTTTTGAGGATTCACAAGTCTGCAGTCACATAGGGTGCCTCTTATTACCCCAACCCCTTCATCTAAAGACATGGCTGAAACGTTGCTTTCAAACTGATTAAAATAATACCTTTTTTTAAGGAATCCATTTTGTCATTCTTCTGAAATTAGTTTTATGCAAATGAGACGCAACTTCAGCAGGTCTGAATGTTACACTTGATCTTTTCCTGCCAGTCTGAGCATTATATGCCACTGCCTGCCTCTGTGATTGACAGCTCACTGCTTTTTCAGGGACCTTCATCCTCTGGCTGAAATATCATGCAGGTGCTATCATTGTGGTTTTTTTATTCACCTATTGCATTTAATAGGCAAGACTCATCTGAAAATAACAGAAACTGAAGGAGTTACTTGGCATGTGAAAAAAGCTTGCCAGAACTAGCTCATAAACTTACATTGTACTATATGTTTTGCACATCGACCAATTGGTTGCAATTATTCTTTAGGGTTTTCTTTGAACCGACAAGATCTAAGCACAAAAATGAAGATGATACATATCTGCCTTTCTACAACATTGCAAAATGTGCTTCAAAAGGAGGTACATATGTTTCTTGGTGCAACTTTTTTGGGGACGTGGTGATTGTGGTTAAAGTCTACAGAAACCCACATTTCAGTAATATATGTATAGTGTCATCACAGTCTTAGAATATCATTGTCATAGCTCTAACAGAGGCCATATTAGTTGTCAGTTGTTCCACCAACAATTGAAACTTAGAAACAACCAGTGGAATTTTCAACATCTTGATAAAAGTCAAAAACTCAAGGACTTAAAGTTCCAGGTGTCCTTTTATTTTTATAAAACATAAATGATGTGATATATGTTATCATACACGCTCTTCGTTTCCTCTTAAGACGCTTTGTTTGAAATGTTTAATGTGCTTTCTGGAATCTTAATTCTTTTTTTTTCTAGTTTCTACCATGAACTCAATCAGATATATTTTCAGTTAAAATAAGAAAAGACCCAGTATAAGGATATGAAATTGTCGCTTATCAAAGTCTCTGCTTAAATTAGTCCAGAGGAACATCAAAAAGCAAATCTTCCAAGCGTTTTCTCTCAAGACATTAATAAATTAATTTTGGTGCAGATTTTTCCCTCTGTATTTTAATTGGTGAAGGACTTTGATAATCTTTATATCCTTAAACTGGGATGTTTACAATGACTTTAATTCTTTTTTCATTAACCAAAATTTCCATGTTTCTGTGAAAGTCTTAAGATGGGCGCAGTCAGTGTTGGATTTGGGTGTAAAGCACAGTTCAAACTTTATACTTACACGTTTTCTTTTAGCCCAAGAGTTTAAATCTTTCATGTAGGCTTGGTTTTCATGGAGATGTATCACATCAATATCATAAAGTAATCAGTGGCATAAAGTATCACAGGTCTTTAAGAGAATTGGTGTTTATATGGACCCAAAGGAATCTCTTGCACCAACTATAATAATAACCCTGAATGTGATATTGCATTGTCTGTTTAAATTATTGTTATTAATATTAATATTATTTTAGTTCACATAATTGCAATTATGAAATAATCCCCGTAAAAAAACTGTGTGCAATTTGTAATGAATGCAATAAAAAACCCTCTATTCTTATCATAATGTCACAGTTGCATGATTTAGAAATCTGTTTAAGGTGATTGTCTAGGCTTCTAAGGCCTCATTCAAACATCCTTTTTTCTCACTTATGAAAGAAATTGACTTCTTTCTCGATCAGAGTTTTATACTAGTGTCATTAGAGTTTGGTCCGAGTGTCATCAGTTTTTTCTTGTATGTGAAAAAAACCTCTCCTTTCTTTTCCTATCTGGCAATCCGTGGAAATTGGACTGTGCTTGCCAGCATCCGAGTGCTGTCCAATCTTTTCACTGACCCATACACTTGCATTGCCGATTTTGACACTCGGATCAAAACCAGATACGTCTCCTCGATTTTCCACTGACTTCTCCGATCGTGGATAATCATGGACATGTGAATAATCCCATAGGCTATCACAGGTATTAGTGTTATTGTGAAAAACATGGATAGCACTCAGATGTGAAAAATGAACGCCTGAATGAGACCCAAATGAGACCTGAAAAAGCGTTTACAAAGCGCTCAAAAGAATGAACATATGCATTTTTATGTAAAAACATCTTGCTATTCATATGCTCAGTTTTACAAGTGTCTTTTAACCTCTTCAAGCTTCCAAAGGTGCCAAGTGGTTAAAAGAAGCGAGCAGGCAATTCTTCAGGTATTTTCTGCTTTGAAGATGCTCTATGCTTTAAGTGCTTTGCTGGCATTTTTGTTTGAAAAAATGCTATTGTTTTCTTCACTGTTGAATACAGTTATGAAAATGTCCAGAAACTGCCAATAAAACAGACAACACTAAAACATTTCTCACTCATTCACAACATAGATGATAAATGTCTGCCCACCAGCAGGACTTCACCGATTACTAGAATGAAGCTAGTCAGTTCACCTGGCATTAGACCATTCCATTAATCTTTGATTACTGGTGGTCCACAAATCTAACCAAATATTGCAATGAAGGCTCAGCAAAACTCCTGAGAGTGTTTTTTCTCCTTTCCTGTTTACACAGGTAAATGACTGTGTAAACAATGACTTTATCCCTATGAGGTGGCCATGCCTGCTACTGCAATTTTTCCCTTTCAAATGGATGGAATACGCTGTACAGTTGGGGTAATGAGCCGGTGTACCTGTGTATGCAGGAACAACTGTCAATCACTGCAGGGGTAGCATGAGTCAAAGGTTTCTATGAGTACTAACAGCATTTAAATAACTTTTTATATAGGAATACTAATACTTTTTATATAGGAATACTAAGACTATATATTCCTGAGCTCAGCATTTCACACTCGATACTGTATTTTACTCATGTTAGCCTATGTTTACTGACAGTTCTGCAATGCATAAAATATCTAAACATAGATATTAGATCTCTTTTGCATTTTTACACTCTGTTTTAATATTAATTTGCACTAAGGGCTCATTCAGATGTCAGTGAATTTCTCATATGAGAAAATGGATCCGAGTTTCATCAATGTTGTTGATCAGAGTGTCATCAGAGCTTGGTCAGTGTAACGCTGCTCCCAGCGCCCCTGCATGGTGTCCCCTTCTCCCTCTATGCAGAGACACCGGCATAATCCCCATTCCAGCCCTCGGTGCGGTCCCCAGAATGCCCCTGCTCCCTGTCTTCACAGTCCTCGTCCTGGGTGCGCACTGCCGGGACTGTGGAGTGCCTAGCAGGCCCATGCACACGCTTCTCTCATTCTTATAGCTTGTTGCTGAGAGGCATTTAGTATAATGTAATGCACCTACAAGATGGCTCCCAGGCAATAGCTTGGAGCTTCTCTCCCCTAGACAGTCACTAAGCAACATATTGAATCATTAGTTAGTAAAGTGTACTACTAGTGAGTTGTGAGGTCCCCTGGTCCCAGTGCAGCCAGAGCCTGAACCTGTATCTCTGAGTCCAGTCCTGTATTCATAGTCCCCTAGTCCTGATGTTGCCAGTTCCCGAACATAGTCCCCTGGTCCCAGAGTGGCCTTGTCCCCTGGTCTGGGAATGAACAGTGTCTGAACCACGTCCCCTGGTCCCGGAGCTGCCAGTTCCTGAACATTGTCCCCTGGTCCGGGAATAAACAGTGCCTGAACCTTGTCTCCTGGTCCTGGAGCTGCCAGTGCCTGAACTTCATCCCTTGGTCCCAGAGCGGCCAGTGACTGTACCTGTCCCCTTTATCCCACAGTAGCTAGTGCCTGAACCGTGTCCTCTGGTCCTGGAACGGCCAGTGTCTGAACATTGTCCTAAAAGTGGCTAGTCCTATACCCAAAGTACCCTAATCCTTGTGCGGCCATTTCTGTTTCCAAAGGTCCTTGGTCCCAGTGCATGAACGCTATCACTAGAGATGAGCGACTTTGCCTTTTTTCGGGTCGAGTCGGGTTTCATGAAACCCAACTTTTGCAAAAGTCGGGTCGAACTAAATCGGCCGATTTTTGTGAAAAGTCGAAGGCCGACTGAAACACGAAACCCAATGTAATTCAATGGGGAAGCAAAGTCGGCAGGGAGTGAAGGACAGGAAACACACCTACAGTGCCCTTTTGAATGCCAAAAACATCAATTCTTATTACTGAAGCATTTCAACCTTAATTTACTTCATAATACTAAGTTATGCACTGAAAAATGGGGTTATTTGGCTAAATTTGTGGGGGGTAGGGAAGGCTCCCGGTTTTCATGTGCCCTGGGCCAAAGAGCGTCCCTTTAACACATAGCACAACTCACGATGCTCCGATATGGCAGAGAAATAGCGGTATAGTACAATGAAAAATACTTCACTTTTTACATCTCATGACTGATATCCATTTTAAATTCTCCAATAGCTCCAAAAACGGACAGTATATTACTCCATACAGTATTATGGCCACCGCATAGTGCACTATACAGAGTAATGAGGCCCATATATTTCTCCATACAGAATCATTGGTCCCATATAATGTTTGAAACAGTATATGATGAGCTCCACATAATGCTACAGTAAAATATGTTGGTCCCCATGGATGAAGCTGCACTGTCTTATGGGCCCAAATAATGCTCCATATATAATGGGCCCCATTTCTAATGCTCTAGTGTATAATGGACCCTGTAAATGCTGCTCCAGTGTCTGATGTCCACCTTTGGAATGCTCCAGTGTATGGTGGGCCCCATATATCATTCTCCAGAGTATAGTGCTCCCCAAAAATTGCTGTCCCAACATTGAAAACAATTAAATAAGTCTCCTCAAATAAGTATCCTCGCTAGGGAATCTCTGTACTAGTCTGGGCGTACAGACGTGATGTCATTGCGCTCTCTGATCAGAATATCACTGTCAGGAAATGCGGAAGATGTCATGGCGGTGGAGCAGGGAGAGGTAAGTATTTCAACTTTGCAAATGCTGTGATTCTGAGCAAGCAGGGGGGGCCCACTCGTTGGCGACGGTACTGGCACAGGGCCCCTCATAGTACGGCGGTGTGTCTGATGGCGGGTGGGCCGAACCTGCACTTTCATCTGCACCTTCCTCTTTGTCACCGTGTAAGGTGGTACAGTATATGGGAAGGGTAACCTGAGTTTCATCAGGGTCAGATTCTGGCTGTGTAGAGTGCGAGGGGAATGTAGTGGTCTGGATCAATGTACCAGCAGAATCATCTAGCAGTGGCTGGGCTTCAGTGCACTTGTGGCGCCCCCCAGGAGTACGGTCGCCACAGTGGCATTACCTTCCTCCTAGGGAGTGTGATGTCATGCTTGGGAGCAACGAAGGATCTCTATAGCAGTTAAACCAACACACAACACATTTCCCACTCCAGGCCAGCAGGGAGACCTCTGAACCAGAGTGCTGAGGAGCTGCTCTCTGTTGTCGGGAGGAGGTAAGTTAGGGCAGTCTGTGAAGGGAAGGGGAAGTGTGTGGACGAGAGAAGGGGAGCTGGAGGATGAGCAGAGTTAAGGCTCACTCCTAGCTGGAGCGCATGATCCGGATACCGGTCTCCGAGTTTGTAGGGACACTGACGTTCCTGCAGCTGAAACCGGAGGAAGTAGCAGTTGTAAATGCTCTGTACCCAACTAAGGCTCAGAGGCCCCAGCAGCGACGTGTGGGAGCCAGAAGGAAAAGGCTACGGCTGCTTGCCATACAAGAAAGTTTCAAAAGAGAGTCAACAGGGGGAACTTCATTGAACTCAGCACTGCGAGTACCTCAGATAAGCGCTAGAACGGAGGCCACACTACCTATCTGCAGAGAGAGAATTCCAAATTGGCTTCCAGGCTGACCAACTCCTTCTCCATCTGTACTCTGGGTCCTGGACGGCACTTACCAAGTACAGGTAAAGGAACTGCACGACTGTGTCTGTCATCTTTCTCCTGCGCCTGGCACACGGCTCTGCTACATCCTGCACTGCACACCATCTACCAACTCTTTCATCTGCCCTGCGACTACGGCCCTACGGTGCAGGGCTTCTACATCTTAGCTGCACCACAACATCTGTCCCAGAGAAGCGACACTGCAGCGCTGGTCAATCTAATCAGAAACCACAGGTGGCGTCACGTATCATTCACCTATAAACATTATTCACCCCTTTGCATGTACGCCCAGGGCCACGGAACGGGTCACCACCACCGTGACACATCCCTGTGAGATACTGGCCCGGTACCGATTAACCCCACTGCCCTGGCTGGCCACCCACACTCCATGTCAGATTCATCTTGGACTGGGGAATTCACAATTTGACTTGATAACCCAGGCATGGTATGTGGGAAAGAGCTACATGGACTAATGTGAAGTGTGGCCTACTGCATCATTCACTTTGGGTGGGGGTGCAGGGCACAAGGAAAGGGGTTCTTCCTGAACAGGAGCCAGCACTTGATGACTCAGTGCTTGCATTTTTTGAAACTTCAGAAGAGGAGGGCATATTTGCTGGAGTCTGTTTCGGCAATGTAAGCCAAAACCAGTTCCTCATGCTCCGCCTTTAAAAGCGGTTAACCTACTCCCAGAAAAGGTAGCCTTCCAGTCGTTCCGGAGCCAGACCATGACACAGGCTCAACACCTCCTGCCTTAGCTGCTATTGTGCTTTTGCCACTACCAGCAGATGCACCACCACCAACAGCACCAGCTGTCCCCCCCACACCCACGTCCGTGGCCTCTTCCACCAAACTTCAAAATTTAGCACAAAATAGACACAAAATAACATCAGATATATGGCACTGTATCAGAAGCGTACAGCTCTATTCAGTCAAAGGATAATTGTCAATCTCCATATATATTCCATCAGTCACACAGAGACGCTCACAGGCTCAGTATGGATTAGACAAGAATATAAAAAGTAGACAAAGTGTACAGTATCATCAGATAGCAGGTATATATAGCATAGTTTAAACATTAACAATGTACGTCTATATATCAGGAGTAGTGTTGAGCCACCCCGCTAGTGTTTTGGTTCGTCGCACAGGAGGCAAATTCTTCGAATGTTTGTCGAGCCACATTGAAAACAATGGCAGGCAAACACAAACACATACAAACACATAGAAAACAATTACAAAACACCTTAAAAGGTGTCCCAAAGCCGAAAAAGTGCACAGAAGACAAAAATTAACATATGGAAAAGGGCAACTACATTTAGAAAAGAGGTGGAAGAGTAAAAGGAGGAGGTGGAGGAGACACAGATCAAGGCTTGTCATGCCCTTATGAAGTCAAGAAAGGCTGGAATAAAAATGTAAAATACAAACCAAAAAAAAAAAATTCTGAAATCGAACACGATCATATTTCGTCGGACTTCCCACCAATAAATTATGCCAACTGGCCATCGGGCGGCGTTATTCCCACGAACCTCCAAACAGCGTCCATGAAGGCAAAGTGTTTGCTTTCCGAGGGCAGTATGATTGCAAAGCTGAACCTTAAAGGAATGTCCAAAAGGGCACCACCAGGAGTGGAGCCTGCGGCTTAATTGGACTCCACCCGGGAAACCACAACCATGCCACCTCAATAAAAGATGCACACATTGAAAGTTTTGTCAATTCTGTGTGTGGTGTGGTGTGGTATGTCCGTTTGTAGTTGTGCTAGCGATTTGTCAGCTTTATTCTGATAACGAACGAGACTCCGGCATGCCCCCGCGGTACGCGTCAAGCTTACTAGAGGGATACGCGAGGCTCTGGCACGCGAGATCGAGCAATAACAGGTCTATCATGGCCTTACATGTCCGGGGCTGCATGCGTGCTACACTGAAAGGACCAGCTTTTGTTGCTTACAGGTGCAGATAACCCGCTGAACACCGTTAGTGATGGGATCTGTGATTCCAATTATTCCCCGCGAATGATGATTTCCCAGTAAGTGCAGGTCAACCGCAATTCCTGAATTAGGCCTAACCGGCATTCCTGAAAAAATGCAAAAAATTACGTGTCCAAACCACAGGTGCCGTAGCTTGCTTAACAGCTCGGCAGCCGTTCTCAGGCCCAGTATGGATTCGATAAGATTCTAGAAAGTTGATAAAGGGTACAGTTTCACCGGATAACATGTATATATGTAGCATAGTTTACACATTAAAAACCTATGTCTATATATCATGAGGCAGGCTCAGACGGTCTCAGGCCCAGTATGGATTAGACGTGATTGGACAAAGGTGAGAAAGGTGTATATAGTAGTGGGGAGAATTTGAATCTCTCTAGACTTCAGGACACAGTTGGATTTTGTCAGGCCCTGTTTATATTACACCGCAATGTGACAGGCAGATTCTGGATGGTGTAAGAAAGGTGTATGGAGGACTGGGGAGAATTTAAATCTCTCTAGACTTCAGGACACAGTTGGATTCTGTCAGGTCCTGTTTATATTACACCGCAATGTGACAGGCAGATTCTGGATGGTGTAAGAAAGGTGTATAGAGGGCTGGGGAGAATTTGAATCTCTCTAGACTTCAGGACACAGTTGGATTCTGTCAGGCACTGTTTATATTACACCGCAATGTGACAGGCAGATTCTGTATGGTGTAAGAAAGGTGTATAGAGGACTGGGGAGAATTGGAATCTCTCTAGACTTCAGGACACAGTTGGATTCTGTCAGGCCCTGTGTATATGACACCGCAATGTGACAGGCAGAAATTGCCTAGTGTATGACAAACTACAAGGTGAATATAGATTTGGGCAGAATTGGAATCTCCCTAGAGTGTAGGTCTGTAAGAACGGACAAACTCCTCGTCTTTTCCTTACAGAGTCACACACTTAGCTTCAATTTGGCCGTGATAACAGCCGTTACACGGTACTGTGAGAGGAGCGTACACGTACACCGCTGTACGGTGTATGTAAAATTGTCAAGCTCCGTGTTTTTGGATACGGACTGACACACGCTGTCTCTCTCTAGCTTTGAATGTAATCAAACAGCAGATATACTAAACTGTTTGAAAAACGGACAAAACTATAAGGTGTAGGTCTGTAAGAACGGACAAACTCCTCGGCTTTACCTTACAGAGTCACACACTTAGCTTCAATTTGGTTGTGATAACAGCCGTTACACGGTACTGTGTGAGGAGCGTACACCGCTGTACGGTGTGTGAAAAAATTAACGCTCAGTACCTCACCAGGACAAAACAATAAAATTTGGATTGCTTTTAAAAAAGCAGTTTGAACACCAGTGTGCACACAGCAATGCAGCTAGCCTTAAAAGGCAGGCTAATCAACACCAGTGCTGCTGCACAAAAGCAAAAATCTTCACCTTTCACTGCACAGTAACTACAGTGAAAAGCGCTATCAGCAGAAGCAGTTTTTTTTTCTTTTTTCCTTCCTAACGCTCTCCCTACAAAATCAGCAGCAGCAGTAGCTCTCCCTATTCTGAGATCAGCATGAGTAACATGGTGGTCGGCGTGCACACCCTTTTATACCCCCTGTGACCCCCCCACAAAGCAAGCCAATCACTTGCATGCCCTTCTCCAAGATGGTGGTGACCGCTGCCTATGTCATTACGTTGCCCACAGTGTCCGTTCTTCCTGATTTGCTGAAAACGGGCGCTAAAGTATCTTTTGAAACGTGACTTTGGTGCTAAAGTCGCCGACCTCATGTCCGACCTCATGCTAAGGTCGTTTTTCGTTTCATGAAACCCGACTTTGGCAAAAGTCGGCGACTTTTGAATTTTTTCGACCCGTTTTGCTCAACTCTAGCTATCACCCAATCCATGGGAGGCCAACCCCTGAGTCAGTATCCTAGACTGGTGTTTCTGAAATAAGCCCTTAATCAGTATCAGCATACCTGACCCCAGGGCAGCTGCAGTACCGGGTTGTACCCAGTAGTGGTACCTCTTGCGACTACCTGTCACACAAACCTGACCTCACCACTAAAGACTCCAGTGAACATCAAGGTAGCTTCTTAGTTACGCCCTTTCCTGGGTAGGTCTGGTCCTGTTGCACAGTGGGTCTACAAAGTCACATGTGCCACCATCAGGTGTAAGGCCGGGGTCACACTAACCGACGCAAAATACGGTCCATAGTTTACATGCGTAATACGGATGAATGACCCCTAAATAGTGCTCCGTATGTCAACCGTAAGCAAGGTGTGGTTGCGTATTTTGCGCATGTCAGCATCCGTATGTAATCCATATGACATCCGTATGCAATCCGTATGGCGAGATTTTCTCGCAGCCTTGCAAAATGGACATTTAACGGTTTTGAGGCTTGCTAATTATTTAAATAATTAGCCAGCACCCTATTTATTGGCTCAGGAACAGGTTGCTGCCTCCATTCTGTCCATTTGTGTCCTTGCCTTCACTAGGTGTGTTGGTGTTGTATGTGCAACATGGCAAACAGTCTGAGTTTCAACACAACTGAGCAGGTTCTCTTCAACTGGCTTTTGTCACGCCGCTTTGGCCAACCATACCCAGTGATAGTGGATCTGCGGAGTAAGAGACGCATGTGGTGCCATCCACTTTTGAGGCAACGACTCACAAGAGGTCATTATTATTATTATTATTATTATTATTTATTGTTATAGCGCCATTTATTCCATGGCGCTTTACATGTGAGGAGGGGTATACATAAAAACAAGTACAATAATCTTAAACAATACAAGTCATAACTGGTACAGGAGGAGAGAGGACCCTGCCCGCGAGGGCTCACAATCTTCAAGGGATGGGTGATAATACAGTAGGCGAGGGTAGAGCTGGTCGTGCAGCGGTTTGGTCGATCGGTGGTTACTGCAGGTTATAGGCTTGTCGGAAGAGGTGGGTCTTCAGGCTCTTTTTGAAGGTTTCGATGGTAGGTGAGAGTCTGATATGTTGTGGTAGAGAGTTCCAGAGTAGGGGTGATGCGCGAGAGAAATCTTGAATGCGATTGTGGGAAGAGGAGATAAGAGGGGAGTAAAGAAGGAGATCTTGTGAGGATCGGAGGTTGCGTGCAGGAAAGTACCGGGAGACGAGGTCACAGATGTATGGAGGAGACAAGTTGTGGATGGCTTTGTATGTCATGGTTAGGGTTTTGTAATGGAGTCTCTGGGCAATTGGGAGCCAGTGAAGGGATTGACAGAGGGGAGAAGCTGGGGAATAGCGGGGGGACAGGTGGATTAGTCGGGCAGCAGAGTTTAGAATAGATTGGAGGGGTGCGAGAGTGTTTGAGGGGAGGCCACAGAGCATGAGGTTGCAGTAGTCAAGGCGAGAGATGATGAGGGCATGGACTAGGGTTTTTGCAGATTCTTGGGTGAGGAATGAACGGATGCGTGAAATATTTTTGAGTTGAAGTCGGCAGGAAGTGGAAAGGGTTTGGATATGTGGTTTGAAGGAGAGATCAGCGTCAAGGATTACTCCGAGGCAGCGAGCTTGTGGGACTGGGGAGAGTGGGCAGTCATTTACTGTAATTGATAGGTTCGTAGGGGGGGTCACGTGAGATGGGGGAAAGATGATGAATTCTGTTTTGTCCATGTTGAGTTTCAGATATCTAGTGGAGAAGAAGGATGAAATAGTGGACAGACATTGAGGGATTCTGGTTAGTAGGGAGGTGATATCTGGTCCAGAGATGTAGATCTGTGTGTCATCAGCATAAAGATGATACTGAAAGCCATGAGATTCTATGAGCTGTCCCAGGCCAAAGGTGTAAATAGAGAACAGCAGGGGCCCAAGGACTGAACCTTGTGGGACTCCGACAGATAGGGGGCGAGGTGAGGAGGTGGTGTGTGAGTGGGAGACGCTGAATGTCCAGTCTGTTAGGTATGATGAGATCCAGGAGAGGGCCAAGTCTGTGATGCCGAGGGATGAGAGGGTCTGTAATAATAGGGAATGGTCCACTGTGTCAAAGGCAGCCGACAGGTCCAGGAGGAGGAGGACAGAGTAGTGTCGCTTGCTCTTGGCAGTTAAGAGGTCATTGGTGACCTTAGCAAGGGCAGTTTCAGTGGAGTGGTGTGACCGGAAGCCAGATTGTAAGCGGTCGAAGAGGGAGCAAGAAGAGAGATGGGAGGACAGTTCAAGGTAGATGTGTTGTTCTAGTAGCTTGGAGACGTATGGGAGAAGTGATATAGGGCGATAGCTAGATACAGAGGATGTGTCAAGAGAGGGCTTTTTGAGGATAGGTGTGATGGAGGCATGTTTAAAGCTTGAGGGGAAAACACCAGTTGTTAGTGATAGGTTGAAGAGATGGGTTAGGGTTGGGATGAAGACTATGGTGAGGTTTGGGATGAAGTGGGATGGGATCGGGTCGAGTGCACAGGTGGTGAGATGTGATCTTGAGAGTAGAGTGTAGAGTCGATCTTCTGTAATGGTGGAGAAGTTGGTTTTGAAGGTGGAGGGCTGGGAAGTCGGGAGGAAGGGCTCTGGGGGTTGTTGACCAAAACTGTCCCTGATGTTATCAATTTTCTGCTTGAAAAATGAGGCAAAGTCTTCAGCTGAGATGAGTGGGGAGGGAGGAGGTGCTGGGGGGCGGAGGAGAGAATTGAAGGTGTTGAATAACTGTTTAGGGTTGTGAGACAGGGAGGATATGAGAGATGAGAAGTAGGTTTGTTTAGCTGTGGCGAGTGTGGTCTTGAAAGTAGTGAGGGACTGTTTGAATGCGATGAAGTGCTCGTTGGAGTGGGATCTTTTCCATCTGCGCTCAGCAGCCCTGGAAGCTCGCCTCAGCTCTTTGGTCAGGCTGGTGTGCCAGGGCTGTCATTTTCACCGCCTCTATTTTTCTATGCGGGAGCATCCTGTAAAATTCTACCAATACTGTCGCATGAGCCTTGCAACATTTGATCGACTCTTGGAGACAGTGCGCCGTGGGATAACCTTTCAGGACACAAGGATGCGCAAAGCTATATCTGCAGAGGAGCGACTTCTACTCACTATACGGTATGTACTACACAACCACATTCTCTATGTTCATAATGTGTTGGCCAAAGTATGTATTTTTGGCTTATTGGACTAAGTTTAATGCCCTCATCTTAGTCCACATATGTTTCAACTTACAGACCAGAATGTTATGTGTAATATGTACTGAAGTGATCTTAGTAATTGTGCAAGCAAATATGTGTGTGTTAGTCGCTCTGAACTCCTAACAAGTTTGGTATGTATATACCTGTTTTTTTTGTAATTTGTGCATTCTAAAATGTTCATTTTCTGTTGTTCTTCAGCTTCCTGTCCACTGGCGTGTTTTATACTGCCCTCCCCCATGAGTTTCTGATTGGAAGATCTACCATTTTCTGGCATAGTCAGGTCAACATGTATTGAAATCTGGACAAGACTACATAAAGTCATCATGCCCGAGCCCAGGATGGAAGACTGGTTGAGGATATCAAGGACTTTGAGGAGGAATGCCAGTTTCCTAATTGTATTGGGGCCCTTGATGGCAAACATCCGGGTGCGTAAGCCGCCGAACTCTGGCTCCCAATTTTTCAATTATAAACAATACTTTTCTGTTGTATTGTTGGCTCTGGCCGACCCTCAATACAAGCTTATAATTGCTGACATTGGGGCCTATGGAAGGACTGGAGACTCTCGAGTCTTCAATACTTCCATTATGGCTCGGCGGCTACGCACCAACCAGTCGGATCTACCACCACCACGCCAGCTACCAGGCTCCACTAAAGAATCAGTCCCTTATGTCATTGTGGCAGATGAGGCTTTTCAGTAAACGGGCAATGTCATGAGGCTATATCCCCGGTGCAACCTTGACCACAAGCGCAGAATTTTTAACTTGCGCCTATCACGTGCTCGGCGACTGGTGGAGTGTTCCTTTGGCATTCTTTGTGCCAAATGGTGGGTACTCCAGTCTGCCATTCAGCTGAGTGAACAAAAAGTTAATTAAGTAGTTAAAGCCTGTGTGGTTCTTCATAACTTTACCAGGATACATGATTGTTCCTCCTCTGCTGGTGTTGTGCGTAGACCGGACAATGTGCATAGGGTGAGACCACCTATCAACCCTCAACGTAGACCGCTCTCTGGGGTCAAAGTGCGTGATATTTTCACTAATTGCTTTATGTCACCTGAGGGGGAAACTTCTTGGCAAGAGCATGCTGTATCTATGTTATAATTTTTGGTTTTGTGTGTGTCTAAATATGTATATTTCTACCCCTTCTGATTCTATGACTGTTTAATTGCATTGGTAAGCGTATGTTAGTATGCTGACACGGTTTTTGAGAATTGAGACAGAGACGTAAACTGTAGTAGACAAATTTTTACTTTTGCCTTTTTTTTGTTTTGCTTTTTTTTAAAGGCAAACATATTATTGAAATATGATAACTGGGGCAATGGGCCAAATTGGCCTTTTTGCAGATGTGAACATTTTAGAAAAATACAATTTTCACACATATCCAAAAAAAACAGAATGCAATAACAAAATTGCTACATTAGAAACATTTTGAATCCAAAGGAAAAAAGAGGTGGTCTCCTTCAGCAAAATTATATAAAAAAGATAACACTCACATTTATAAGGAAGGTTTTCAAATCATATTAATAAGCCACCATAACAGGCAAGGCTACCTTATGCGTTTCTGACACATATTACATGTCTGTAAAGAAGACAATATTTCACCGCGCTATACTGGGAAAGTCAAAGGATCAAAATAGACTACTCACTTGATAATGCATAGAAAAGGCGTGCTGTCCTTATTCAATTAGTCACTTTTTTGGTAGCTAACTATATTCCCAAATCAAGGCGAACAGCCTGAAGAACATCACGCTCTCTCTATGTATTATCAAGTGAGTAGTCTATTTTGATCCTTTGACTTTCCCAGTATAGTGCGGTGAAATATTGTCTTTTTTACAGACATGTAATATGTGTCAGAAACGCGTAAGGTAGCCTTGCCTGTCATGGTGTCTTATTAATATGATTTGAAAACCTTCCAAATAAATGTGAGTTTTATCTTCTTTATAGAAAAATATTCAGGATTGAGAGTCCTCAGTACAAAGATATACATCTTTCCTGTATCTTCTTTATATAATTTTGCTGATGGAGACCACCTCTTTTTTCCTTTGGATTGGGATTTAGAGCACCAGTTGAACCACACTGGACATCTCCTGGCATCAGACCGCTTATGGACACTGATGTACGGTATACATAAAGAATTTGCATGTTTTTATGCTGTTTTAAATTGTGGTAAGTTGGGGAAGGAGAAGGCGGAAGAGCAGCCTATGGTTGCTGCTGGCTACTTTGCCCAACATCGCCCTCTGTGGGGGCATACTGTTTCCCATGATGTGGGTAGTGTCCTTCCTCCTGGGATTGTTGTGGGTACTGGCCAGAGTAATAATAAAGAGGGGCATCTTGTTGGCTCAGGTAGGCCCGTGTCTCATACCCACCAATATAGCCATGTCGTCCCCAACCAGGTTGGGACCAGCCTCCAACACTGGGTGGGAAAAAGTGGCCATATTGGTGGGGTTGGCTAGAGGCAGACATATGTTGCTGGTGTTGTAAAGGTTGGGTAGGGGGAGGAAGGGGGTGAGGTGTAGGCCCACGTATTTGAGGATCCTCAGAGCCTGCTTGAGCAAGCATCTGTGTGGGTGGTCTCATGCGCATTAGATTTCTGGGAGAAAGTTGCCACCTCTCCAGATATTCAAACAGCTCATATGGGGTATTGGGGTGGTGCTTGCATCAAGCAGGATCTGAAAACATCCTCGAATATGGAGCCTCACCTCACGGGAAAGGGCACGTAGATAAAGGGCCAGGCTACGTGAGTATGCCTCCTCCCCATCATCTGTATTAACTCTAGCCAGATAGTTGAGGACCCCTGTGTCCACTTTGGTCCGGGTATCTTGGGCAGGGATCTGGCGCCTTCTTCGCCCTCGCCGGGATGGTCCAACAGGCTGTGGGGAGCCCCGGATCTGGGCAGTTGGGCTGCTGCTCATGCTGCCCTGCTCCTCCAGGATAGGTGATGGTGCAGCAGCAGACGGTCCTGGTGGTGGGGTTTGTGACGCAGGCAATGGGTTCTCCTGAGAGGATTCTTCACCCATGCTTCTTGTAGGGGGAGAAGATGGGCCAGCCACCTCATCCCCTACAGGATCAATGATGGGCACTGTAGCCGAGCCCCTTCCTCTATCCGTAAGGTTTGACTGAGTTCTGTTATGAAATAGAACAGAGGCAAAAATAAATCAATATTTTTGGCCCTGTAAAGTATCTGTGTAATGTGGTGTGAGGTATCTACTTACGGTCTCAGATCCAGAATAGGGGCGAGGAAGGAGAGGCGGTCGTAATAGATGTATTTTCTCTTTATGTAGTCCGCATCACCACTCCTGGACCGCTGCTGACGTTCCCGCCTGTATTGGTCGCGGATGCTGTGCCACCGTCTCATCACATCTTCGACTGCAATGTGACAGGAAATATTATCAATTTCACATATTTGATATGTCAAATTTGCTACCAGTAGCCTAGGCATGTGGCCTTCTGGGGTATGCTTTCTACCCAGGGAGGCATATCTAATTGGCCCATCCAGCCCAGATACACAAGGTCACAATAGTTCATGTATCAAGTAACTACACTTAATAACTTGGTTGGCTAGGAGGATGAGGAGCTTGTGGCCTGTGCCAAATGATGGCAGTGTAAAACCATGGGTCACATCAAAATCTACCTGCCTCATGAGGAAAAAAGTACAAGCACAGGAAGGGGGGGGGGGCCGATTCTATATGCATCTTTTGAAGTGAGGTATTTTTAAACTGTTTTTGGGTTGTACTTACTCAGTTTCTGCTGCTCCTCATGTGGCCGATCACCAAAATCATGGAACATTTGGCGACATATGCGCCTCCATGACGCCTCCTTTCTTGCCCGGTTGGCATAATGGGCATCACGTTGGTCCCAGAGTTATGGCCGCTCCTGCACTAATACTATAAGCATCTCCACGTTAAGGAAATATGGCGCCATGACACTGCTATACTCCGTCGAGGAGTACTTCCTGGATGTCTGGAGCGCTTTTTGAGCTCATTTGCATGTCTAGGCTTCCTGATGATGGATTGGCCCATTTCCTGTCACCAGCCAAAAGACCTGCGTATTTCTCACAAGTCACACGTGTGGTCTGTGTGTAATCCGTATTTTTTGCGCACCCATAGACTTGCATTGGCGTACTACTGCTGTAGTACGCTGACAATCGCAGCATGCTGCCATTGGCACGGACCATAGAATACGGATGAGAAATATACGGCTGTTGGGAGCAAACCCATAGAGAATCATTTGTCCGTGTGTAATGCGTGCTTTTAACGCATCTCACTCGTCCGTATTCCTCTCTAGTGTGACACCGGCCTAACAGTCAGAGTGTTAGTTTTTACCATCAGAACTTGTTGAAAGTTTAATCAGCCTTTCTCAAATGATAAACCCCCCAAAAATGTTCTCTATCTTTTCCTACCTAAAAGTAGGTGAAAAATGGACCGCAGTTGGATGACCCATAGATTTGCATCGCCGATATTCATCCAACACTTGGATCAATATTGGACATATCTCCACGATTTTGCATGGAGCATTTGGTGTACAAGAAATTATGGACATGTAAATGGCCCCATTCACTATTTGACGTATTAGTGCTATCCATGAACGCCGATAGCACTCAGACTCAAAAAACAGACGTGCCCTCATGCTTGTAAACTATAATTCTATTTTATGGTGAGAAAAGGTTATTTTAAATAAAAACAGTATAATGTATTCATTTATTTGTAGTAGGTTTTTAGCTGACATGCTTAACTTCAGTTTGAAAGGACAGTAGTCTGAATCATCTCCATTTACATTTACATTTTTAGTACAACAAAACTTGGCAGACAAACTGGAATATTTTCTTTTAATTCCCCAACATATTTGCAGTGTAATGTGAAACAAAATCCTAAATGCTGAAGAGAGAGACTGATATTTTACCATTAATCATAAAAATGAACAAAATATCTACAAGTATAAGTGCTCATTTTATTTAGGTACATTTTTGGACCAGAACACTTGATGAAGCCTTTGGTATGTGGTAGTGAAACATGTCCATAGGATTAATATGTTTTAATTTCTAAATGAGAGTGTAGGATTCACCCTTAGTTTTGATCCCATCTATGGAAAATCCTGAAGAAATATAATATGTCATGCAATAAGGAAATAAAGAAATAATGTACTTAAAGGGGTTGTCTGGGCTTTTCACATAATCTCAGTACATATCTGGGCTGCAGAATTATGACAATAAGTAATTTACTTTCTGTCACTAGTTTGCACGGTTTTCTCGATATTCTGAACAGAACGTCCAAGGGGGGGTGTTATGGCATTGAAATGAGAACTGGTCGTAACCTCCTACTCTACTCCAAACATGCCCTCTGTAGCAACAACCCCACCCTCCATAGCTATAGACCCTCCCCGTCCACATGAAGAAGACCTCATCACGCAGTAACAAATCCTCCCCCTCTAGCAGCCTCACTGCAGAGAACAGCTGCTCCTCCCCCAGACAGACGCTGAACAGTGATCTATGGAAAGTGAAACTAGTGAGGATGGAAAATCGTCCTATATTCTGGGCCACTCCATGATTACAATACATAATTCATTATCAGTAATTCCTTCCCTCACTGTCCCAGGCTGCTGGCAGCAGTGAGAACAGACTGTGTGATGACCAGTGATGGGGGTCTGCAGCTTCTAATCTGCACAGGGGATGTCAGTCACTGATGTAATCTGTTGTGTGACAAAGCCTCTGCTGTGTGAATGAGACAGCTCTGTGTCACTGATGTCTTCATACAGCAGCAGATTTGGTGCAGTGTATGTGTGAGCACTATGTCTCTAATGATACAAATACTGATGGGAGCAGCCTGTCCCAGAATACAGGACGATTTTCTCTCCTCACTAGTTTCACTTTCCATAGATCACTGCTCAGCTTGTGTCTGGGGGAGGAGCAGCTGGGTGGTTCTGCTCTCTGCACTGAGGCTGCTAGAGGGGGAGGATTTGTTACTGTGTGATGAGGGCTTCTTCATATGGATGGGAAGGGCCTGTAGCTATGGAGGGTGGGGTTGTTGCTATAGAGAGGGCATGTTTGAAGTAGAGTAGGAGGTTACGACCAGTTCTCATTTCAATGCCATAACACCCCACCTTGGACGTTCTGTTCAGAATATCTAGAAAACCGTGCAAACTAGTGACAGAAAGTAAATTACTTATTGTCATAATTCTGCAGCCCAGATATGTACTGAGATTATGTGAAAAGCCCGGAAAACCCCTTTAAGCAGTCAATACAATACAGTAAAAAAATACTGGAAATATGGCATTTATGAATAACATTAAGTTATTTATTTGAGGAGTATGGTGAATAAAAACTGGATCTGGGTAGCCAGCCAAAGTTATAGTTACATAGATCAGATGTTGGAGACCTTTTCTCTGCCAAGGGCCATTTCGATATTTACAGTATAACATAATTTGCGGGGTGTACAAATAATCAACTTCAGAATGATCCTACTATATTTGGTCATGTGATGGTGGCAACTCCTTCTCTTTGGTGAGTTGTGGGATGTTAGGTGGCATTGATGATGTTGCTACTACACTGCTTGTCTCCTCACAGTGGGAAATTCATCACTGCTATAGTTTCATTTATAGAACTCAAGCAGTGGAGGTCTGCTGCAAATACATCACACAGGAGACATTGGGGCTTGTGTACCGTATATAAATCACATTGGAGACACTGGGCCAGGTGTATATATGTCACATAGGAGACACTGGTCCTGGTGTATATACGTCACATAGGAGACACTGGAACTGATGTATATACATTATATAGGATACACTGGGACTGGTGTATAAATTACATAAGAAACAGTGGGAATGGTGCATATACATCACGTAAGAGAGAGCGGACCTGGTGTATAAACATAGGAGACAGTGAGGCTAGTGTATATACAGTACATTACATAAGAGATATGGAAGTTGTGAATATTCATTAGAATCATAGAATCGTAGCGATGGAAGGGACCTCCTGGGCCATCTGGTCCAACCCCCTGCTCAAAACAGGATTCGCTAAATCATCCCAGACAGATGTCTGTCCAGCCTTTGAAGACTTCTATTGAAGGAGAACTTACCACCTCTCGTGGCAGCTTGCTCCTCTCATTGATCACTCTAACTGTCAAAAAGTTTTTTCTAATATCTAATCTATGTCTCCTCTCATTCAGTTTCATCCCATTGCTTCTAGTCTTTCCTTGTGAAAATGAGAATAAAGATGATCCTTCTACAATGTGACAGCCCTTGAGATATTTGTAGACAGCTATTAAGTCTCCTCTCAGTCTTCTCTTCTGCAAGCTAAACATTCCCAAATCCTGCAACCTTTCCTCATAAGACAGGGTTTGCAGACTGGTCACCATTCTGGTCACTCTTTTCTGAACTTGCACCAGTTTGTTGATGTCTTTTTTAAAATGTGGTGCCCAAAACTGGACACAGTATTCCAGATGAGGTCTGACCAAAGAGGAGTAGAGGGCAATAATGACTTCACGTGATCTAGACTGCATGCTTCTGTTAATACATCCTAGAATTGCATTTGCCTTTTTTGCTGCTGCATCACACTGTTGACTCATTTTCAATCTGTGATCTATTTGTATGCACAAGTCTTTTTCACATGTGCTGTTGCTTAGCCCTGTTCCTCCCATTCTGTATATGCTTTTTTCATTTTTATTGCCCAGATGTAGTACTTGGATAAAGATGTTGGACAATACAGGGCCCAGGACAGAGCCCTGTGGTACCCCACTTGAGACATTCTTTCAACTGGATGTGAAGCCATTTACGACCACTCTTTGGGTCTGATCACTAAGCCAGTTATGAATCCACCTAACTGTTGCCTTGTCCATTCCATACTTAGCCATTTTTTCAATAAGGATTGTGTGAGATACTTTGTCAAATGCTTTGCTGAAGTCAAGATATACTATATCTACAGCATTTCCCTGTTCCATCCAATCAGTGATTCTGTCATAGAAGGAAAATAAGTTAGTCTGACATGACTCATTAGTTACAAACCCATGCTGACTCTGTTTAATCACTTCATTCTTATCCAGGTACTTACATACATGTTGTTTAATAATTTGTTCAAAGATCTTTCCTGGTATAGAAGTCAGACTCAGCGGCCTATAGTTGCCTGGGTTCACCTTCTTCCCCTTTTTGAAGATAGGAACATAATTTGCTCTTCTCCAGTCTTCTGGGACTTCTCCTGTTCTCCAAGAATTTTCAAAAATTATGGAGAGGGGTTCAAAAATTTCTTCTGCTATCTCCTCCAGTACTCTGGGGTGTAATTCATCTGGACCTGGAGACTTGAATTCATTTAGGTTAGCTAAGTGTTTCCTCACTATATTTCTGTTTATAGATATCCTGGATTCTTCTATTCCCTTAATAGGACAGTGAAGAACAGTTGATCTTACATTTCCTTTCTGAGAGAAAACAGATGTGCAAAATAGGAATTTAAAAGTTCGGCCTTCTCAACAATCCTGTCTTACCATTTCATCATTTTCATCCTAAAGCATCTTTGACTTTTCTTTTACTTTTGACATATCCCCAAAATCCTTTATTATTGCTTTTGACATCTCTTGCAAGCCTCAATTCATTGTCAGCTTTAATAATCTGATTTGTGCCCTGCAAGTTCTGCAGACAGCATTATATTCTTCTTTGGATATGCCTCCCTCTTTCCATTTTATAAACATTTCTTTCTTCCTTTTTAGCATGCGCTTAAATTCTGTGTTCATCCATCCTGGTTTCCTTAAATGCTTCCTATTCTTCCCTCTTTTTGGAATTATTAACAATTGTGCTTTGAGAATTTCATTTTTCAAGATTTCCCATCCTTCCTAGACATTTTTGCCCTTAACCCCTTAATCCCATATGACGTACTATCCCGTCCATGTGCCCTGGTACTTAATTCCCAGGGACGGGATAGTACTTCATAGCGATCAGCGGCGCCCACGTGGTGAACGCCGCTGATCGCGGCCGGGTGTCAGCTGATTATCACAGCTGACACCCGGCACAATGTGTCAGGGGCGGTCACGGACCGCCCCCCGACACGTTAACCCCTTGCACACCGCGATCAAACACGATCGCGGTGTACCGGGGGTTAAAGGGAAGCATCGGCAGGGAGGGGGCTCCCTCCGTGCTTCCCTGAGCCCCCCACGGCAGCGCAATGTGCAGCGCTGCTGCGGGGGGCCTGCAGGGAGCCGGTTTCCTCAGTGCCTGCAAAGCGCAGGCACGAGGAAGCCTGCTGCACTGCCTGTTACAGATCGCTGATCTGTCACAGTGTTCTGTGATGTGACAGATCAGTGATCTGTCACAGGACAGTGATGTCCCACCTGGGACAGCGTAATAAAGTTAAAAAAAAAAGTGTTAAAATAATTTTAAAAAAATCGCCAAATAAATTAGAAAAAAAAAAAAATATTCCCCCAATAAATTCATTTTTTAGAAATAAAAAAAACAAAAAAACAATAAAAGTACACATATTTGGTATTGCCACGTCCGTAACGACCTGCCCTATAAAACTGTTCCATTAGTTAACCCCTTTAGTGAACCCCTTAAAAAAATAAAAATAAAAAACGAAGCAAAAAATAATGATTTATTATCATACCACCGAACAAAAAGTGCAATAACGCGCGATCAAAAAGCCGCATATAAATATCCATGGTACCGCTGAAAATGTCATCTTGTCCTGCAAAAAAGGAGCCACCATACAGCATCATCAGCAAAAAAATAAAAAAGTTATAGCTCACAGAATAAAGCGATGCAAAAATAATCATTTTTTATATAAAATAGTTTTCATTGCATAAAACCGACAAAACATAAAAAAAGACCTAAATGAGGTATCGCTGTAACCGTACTGACCCGAAGAATAAAACCACTTTATTAATTTTATTGCACGCGGAACGGTGTAAACGCACCCCCCCAAAAGAAATTCATGAAACGCAGATTTTTGTTCATTCTGTGTCCCAAAAATTGGAATAAAAGGCGATCAAAAAATGTCACGTGCCCGAAAATGGTACCAATAAAAGCGACAACTCATCCCGCAAAAAATAAGACCTCACATGACTCGGTGGGTCAAAATACGGAAAAAATATAGCTCTCAATATGTGGTGAAGCAAAAACTATTTTTACAATAATAAACGTCTTTTAGCGTGTGACAGCCGCCAAACATAAAAAATCGCCATAAATAGTAAATCACCCCCTTAGTTAGGGAAAAATAATAAAATTAAAAGAAAATGTATTTATTTCCATTTTCCCAATAGGGTTAGTGTTAGGGCTAGGGCTAGGGTTAGGGCCAGGGCTAGGGTTAGGGTTAGTGCTAGGGTTAGGGCAGAGATTAGGGTTAGGGGTGTGTTGGGGTTAGGGTTGGATTTAGAATTGGGGGGTTCCACTGTTTCGGCACATCAGGTGCTCTCCAAATGCAACATGGCGTCTGATCTCAATTCCAGCCAATTCTGAGTTGAAAAAGTCAAATGGTGGTCCTTCCCTTCCAAGCTCTGCCATGCACCCAAACAGTGTTTTACCCCCACATATGGGGTATCATCCTACTCAGGACAAATTGCAAAACAACTTTTGTGGTCCAATTTCTCCTGTTACCCTTAGGAAAATAAAAATTTGGGGGAAAAATATCATTTTTGTGGAAAAAAATGATTTTTTTATTTTCTCGCCCGGGCGTTATAAACGTCTGTGAAGCACTTGGGGGTTCAAAGTGCTCACCACACATCTACATAAGTTCCGCGGGGGGTCTAGTTTCCAAAATGGGGTCATTTGTGGGGGGGTTCCACTGTTTAGTTACATTAGGGGCTCTCCAAAGGCAACATGACACCCGCAGACCATTCCATCAAAGTCTGCATTCCAAAACGTCACTACTTCCCTTCCGAGCCCCGACGTGTGCCCATGCAGTAGTTTTCTCCCACATATGGGGTGTCAGCGTACTCAGGATAAATTGGACAACAACTTTTGGGGTCCAATTTCTCCTGTTACCCTTGGTAAAATAAAAAATGGGGACTAAAAGATCATGTTTGTGGAAAAAATACAATTTTTTTATTTTCACGCCCGGTCGTTATAAACTTCTGTGAAGCACTGGGGGGTTCAAAGTGCTCACTACACATCTAGATAAGTTCCTTGGGGGGTCTAGTTTACAAATGGTGTCATTTGTGGGGGGTTTCCACTGTTCTGGTACATCAGGGGCTCTCCAAACGCGACATGGTGTCTGATCTCAATTCCAGCCAAAAACGTCAAATGGTGCTGCTTCCCTTCCGAGCTCTGCCATGCGCCCAAATAGTAGTCTACCCCCACATATGGGGTATCATCGTACTCAGGACAAATTGCACAATAACTTTTAGGGTCCTGTTACCTTTGGGAAAATAAAAATTGGGGGTGAAAAGATAATTTTTGTGGAAAAAATATGATTTTTTAATTGTACCGCTGTACGTTATAAACTTCTGTGAAGCCCTTGTGGGTTCAAAGTTTTCACCACATATCTAGATAAGTTCCTTGGGGGGTCTAGTTTCCAAAATGGAGTCACTTGTGGGGGGTTTCCACTGTTTAGGTACATCAGGGCTCTCCAAACGTGACATGGCGTCCGATCTGAATTCCAGCCAATTTTGCATTGAAAAAGTCAAACGGCACTCCTTCCCTTCTGAGCTCAGCCATGCGCCGAAACAGTGGTTCCCCCCACATATCAGGTATCAGCGTACTCAGGACAAATTGCACAATAAATTTTGCAGTCCAATTTCTCCTGTTACCCTTGGTAAAATAAAAAAAATTGAACCTGAAGTATTTTTTTTGTGAAAAAAAGGTAAATGTTCATTTTTTTTTAAATATTCAAAAAATTCCTGTGATGCACCTAAAGGGTTAATAAACTTTTTGAATGTGGTTTTGAGCACCTTAAGGGGTGCAGTTTTTAGAATGGTGTCACTTTTGGGTATTTTCTATCATATAGACCCCTACAAGTGGCTTCAAATATGATGTGGTCCGTAAAAATAAAATGGTGTTGCAAAAATGAGAAATCGCTGGTCAATTTTTAACCCTTATAACTTCCTAACAAAAAAAAATTTTGGTTCCAAAATTGTGCTGATGTAAAGTAAACATGTGGGAAATGTTACTTATCAAGTTTTTTGTGTGCTGTATCTCTGTGATTTAAGGGCATAAAAATTCAAAGTTGGAAAATTGCAAAATTTTCAAAATTTTTGCCAAATTTCCATTTTTTTCACAAATAAACGCAAGTTATTTGAATGAAATTTTACCACTATCATGAAGTACAATATGTCATGAGAAAACAATGTCAGAATCACCAGGATCCATGGAAGCGTTTCAGAGTTATTACCTCATAAAGGGACAGTGGTCAGAATTGTAAAAATTGGCCCGGTCATGAACGTGCAAATCACCCTTGGGGCTTAAGGGGTTAAGGATATCCAGCCATAGGATCCCTCCAATTCTCTTTCTGAATCCCTTAAAATCTGCCATTCTGAAATCTAACCTTGATGTCTGAGTCTTCACAGGTCTTCCTCCTCTAGATATCCAAAATTTTAAAATAGCATGGTCGCTACCTCCTAGGGTCCCAGCCACTTTTACCTCCTCCACCATTTCCTCCCTGTCTATAAGGATTAGATCCAAGGTAGCAGTTCCCCTTGTTTTCTCCCCTACCTTTTGGAAGATAAAGTTGTCAGCAAGAGAGGATAAGAATTTCCTTGACCTGTTAGTTTTGCCTGAGAGAGATTCCCAACAAATGTCAGGATAGTTGAAATCTCCCATGACAACTATGTCATATTTTTTGGAGAACTTGGCCATTTGATGTATAAAGAGTTCATCCATATCTTTAGCTTGCACAGGTGACCTGTAGTAATTGCCTACAATGGTGTCCTTTCCATTGTTCTGTCCTTGTATTCTTAACCAAACAGTTTCCACAGAACTTCCTGTCTCTGAAGCTTCAATCTCTGTGCAGATATACACGTTTCTAACATAGAATGCGACACCTCCTCCTTGTTTGTCAAGTCTGTTTCTAGCAAATAAGTTGTATCCTTCTAGCCTTGTATTCCAATCATGTGTATCATCCCACCAAGTTTCAGTGATTCCAATGATATCATATTTCTTTTCCTGCGTTAGTAGTTCCAATTCTCCTTATTTGTTGCCCATGCTTTGTGCATTAGTATAGAAACATTGTAGTTTGTGATTTCTCCAATATTTTTATTATTTAGATTCTTTTGTCTTTGTTCTTCCTTTCAACTTCTAATAGCAGAGTTCTCAATAGCATTTGTCAGGTGTATGGCTTTTTCTGGCCTTTTGCTTCCCTTCTCACATTGTTCTAGTGTAAAGCTCTCCTGATGAGTGTAGCAAGGCGACTTCCAAATACATGTTTTCCAGTCTTTGTAAGGTGTAAGGTGATTGGCTGGCCGCACAGCATCATCATGGGTATAAGAGATCGGACGCCGTCCTGCTCGACGCATTCAGCTCTGGATTGAGAGAGTGAGAGAGTGTAGGGAGAGCGGCTGCCTTGATAGGGTCAGAATTGGGCATTTCTTAGTTAGAGTGGGGTTTACTATCCTAAATACTCACACCCAGCTAAACCAACAGTCCTTCTAAGGACTAATTCCGAAGTATATAGGTTCCAGTGTCAGGCAGGCAGGGGAGTGTGTCATAAACTCATTTTCTGCTCCACCAGTTGAGAGTTCCCCTTCCGCTCTCCCTCTGGTGGTGACAGGAGGTAGTGCGGTTGGTTTAAGTGGTAGTGATCTGCCACCTGATGAGGAAGATAATGATTGGATCTCTGGAGTATCAGACTGGATATAAGACAGCCGACGCCCTATCCGGGTGCTGGTGATTCAGTCTGCTTCTCAGGTCCTGGACTTCAGCTCTCCTCCAGTCTTCTCAAGTTAAGTTTGTTTTTTGCTATTGTTCACATTTGCGCTTGTTGGTCAATTCAGTTTTTTGTGTAATCAGCCTGCTCCTGCTGGGGCTATGCTGAAATTCCACTCCTATTAATCAGTATTTGCCAATCTGCTTTTGTCCCTTATTAGATTGGCCTCTTTTTTGCTCTGTCTCAGAATATTTCAGAGTGCTGATATAGGTTTAGAAGTCTAGTGACTTCAGGGTTAATTTTGCTATCAGAAGCGTTGGACAATATTTTTGTAGGTTTTTTTGGCAGATTGCAGACAGTGTCTTTCCTTTTCTGTTCTTTTTAGTTAGCCAGGCCCCATCATTTGCTCAGCCTATTTTCCTGCCTTTGTTTGTATTTTCATCTTGTTTCACCGTCAATACATGTGGGGGGCTGTCTTTCCTTTGGGGTCTGCTCTGGGGCAGTTAGTTTTCCTTTTTTCCTGCTTTAGGCTTATGTAGTTCTCCGGTTGTGACGAGGCGTCTAGGACCAACGTAGGAACGCTCCACGACTGCTGCTAGTTGTGCGGTTAAGATCAGGGATCTGCAATCTGCATAGTTACCAACTTCGCATAGTTACCAACTTCTCTGGTTTAGCTTGTAGTCTTTTTTTCCTCCTCGGTTTCCCATTCATAACAGGAGTGTACATCGCTGTATACACATCAGTGCAAGGCCTGCAGGGACTGTATGGGTGTATAATCATTTCATTGCATACATCAAGAGGTTCGATTCCCTTCCTGTATTCTGGTGCTGCTGCTGCTACCTGTGAGATATATTAGCCATATATAGCTAGCCCCAGGTGTAATTGGAATACAGGCCACACATTTTTGGTGTAGTATCTCCGTGATAGCTCATATCTGTGTATGCTCAAAGTTTGTCCAGTTTATGGCTGTTTTATTTTTTGGGGCTGGCTGTCACTTTTGGTTAAATACAGCAGTATTTAGCCAAAAAAAAGGCTACACATTTAATGTAGTGGTATCTCCATGGCAGCTCATATCTGTGTGTGCTCAAAGTTTTGCCAGTTTACAGCGCTTTTCTTTATTTTTCCTGGGTGAAAATGTACTTATATACAGCACTAGTTAGGCCAAAAATTAAAAAAGGGAACACATTTGTAGTAGTGGTATCTCCGTTGCTGCTCATATCTGTGTGTGCTCAAAGTTTTGCCAGTTTACAGCGCTTTTGTTTATTTTTCCTGGGTGAAACTACTTATAAATGTATACAGCACTAGGTTGCATTCTTTTAAAAAACAGGCCACATTTCAGAGTGGGGTCTATCTCTGACACGCCTCATACATCTGTGTACCAAAAATTGAGGCATTTTAGGCCTAAATTCCTTTTTTTGCCAGTCACTCATTATATCCAGCAGTCTTTTGCATCAACCAAAAAACAAAGAAACATATTTGACAGTGTGGTATATCTGTGACACGCCTCATACGTCCGTGTGATAAAAATTTGCGGATTTTAGGCCCGTACTCCAGTGATTTTCTGTCTGGTACTCAAGTTATATACAGCACTATGCTGCATTCTTTTAAAAAACAGGCCACATTTTAGAGTGGGGTCTATCTCTGACACGCCTTATACATCCGTGTGCCAAAAATTGAATTATTTTAGGCCTAAATTCCCTTTTTTGGCCAGTGTGTCAATCTCGTTATATACACGCTGTTAGGAGTCAGGTTTCTGCGGTCGCTATGCAGGAATCCAGACACTCACATTCTGCAGTCTCCTGCTCTTTATCCACTGCAGAAGAGATTGCAGAGGAGATTGCCTTGCAGCAAATCTCTCCTGAGGCTAAGTCCTTCTCTCCTCTTACTGAGCATGCTCATGGGACGATCTCCCATTGGAGATCGGGAGTCATGTGCTCAGGTCCTGCTCCAAATCTCATTTGTCCATCTCAGAGATCTGGAGGCGTGCGGAAGGTCCCGGCTGCTATAAAAGGCGCGCATGGCTGTTCCGCCATGCACTAGTATAGACCATACTTGCTGCTGTGTGAATGACGATGAATGCATGATTCTGGTGAATGACTCATTTGAAACCCCTACCCTTTGATATTACGCTTGTGTGAAGGATTGAATTTAGTACCAGCGCCAGCGCGCCTCTGCTTCATTGTCCACAGCTGCTAGCGTCCGACATTGCGCTTGCATCTAGCATTGTCGTTTAGCGGCAGTGTCCTACGCCGCGCTGCAGTAGTAGCCCACTTAAGCGTTCGCGGCTGCGACGCTACACACATGGTAGGTCTAGAAGGACTTAGTACCACCATCTTTGGCTATTCCTGTGACCTTTTACCGTGTGTGTAACTACTCTGAGTACTTGTGATCTTAACAGGCTCAGCTCTTTTGTTTATGTTCATAGGCATCTCTGTGATTTAACAGAGATTGCTCTGTGCACTTGGGTGACGGTTAACCCTGTGCACAATACCGCCATATTGTTTCTGCCACCACTTAGCAGCGGTTATATCACCTACTGCACGGTGGACCTCGAGCGGCGAACGCACTTTATTAATTTTTTATTTTAGTGCGTTCCGCCATTCCTAACATTATACTAGCGCCAGGGTCTGGCTAGGGATGGCAGAACAGCAGCAACTCTTGCAGTGCATTCGGCAGCTTGAGGGCCGGTTGGCCACTCTTGAGAGGGCTCTCTCAGCTGCGCAATCCACCGAAGCTGCTGTGCAAGCAATCACTGATGCAGTTACGCGTATGTCCACGTCCTCCCACGCGCCGACAGTTACCCGCCTCCCGTTGCCCGATAAATTTTCTGGCGATGGCGCCTCCTGTAGGGGTTTCATCAGCCAGTGCTCTATTCAGCTGGAGCTACTTGCTGCACGATTCCCTACGGAGTGGGCAAAGGTGGGGTTTATTGTCTCCCTTCTGTCAGGCAAGGCGTTGGAGTGGGCTACGCCACTATGGGAGCGTGGTGACCCAGAGGTTCAGACTGCTGCTCAGTTTTTAACAGCTATTAAGCAGGTCTTCCTCGGTCCATGGGTCACGCACGACACCTCTCTTCAGCTTCTGGCTTTGACCCAGGGATCCCTTTCAGTTAGTCAGTATGACGTTAGTTTTCGGACACTGGCTTCCGAGCTGGAGTGGTCTGACAAAGCCCTTATCCCTGTGTTTTGGAGAGGTTTGGCGGAACATGTCAAAGATGCTCTCTCTACCAGAGAGGTACCCGCAACTTTGGAGGAGCTGATTGCCATTTCCATCCGCATTGACCTCCGTTTTTCGGAGTGCGGTATGGAGTGTGCTCAATCCAAGCGGAAGGCTACCTCAGCTCCCAACTTTTTTGAGCCTCTGGAACCACCCGAGCCAGAATTTCCACCCCCTGAGCCCATGGAGGTGTCTCGCGCCGTTCTTGAGGCGTGTCCGGCACAAGACTCCATTTGCGGTTACCGTTGTCAACATGCTGTTGCTCCAGACAACAGCGCCCCGCAATGGCCAAACTCTGTGCCGCCAGGTAAGACCTTTTTCCCTCATCACCTTTGGCTGAGGGTTTTCGCGTGGGCACACGCTTCCAGGAGGGGTGGTCACTGCGGCTATATGCAGACCACAAAACTCCTGGCTGGGTCTTATTGGTGGCCGCACAGGGCTCGGGATGTAAAAAAATATATTCAGGCCTGTGCCTTTTGTTCACGGAATAGCCTCTCCAAACGGAGAGTGGCGACGTCACACCGACACATGGTGGCGTCCCACTTTAACTTCCGCTCCCATTGTCTCCCATGTGTCCCTTCTCAAAACTGGCGATCTTGCCATCCCTGATGCCTTCCGCGTGTCCCGGGTTTCCTTGTCACCTACCCGGACATCAGATTTGCCTTCGGACGAGTCTGAGGCCTACGCCACTAAAAGGCACAAGTTGGCGGGTCGGAAGTCTCAGGGAGGGGGGGCCCTAGGAGGGGGGGTAATGTTAGGAGTCAGGTTTCTGCGGTCGCTATGCAGGAATCCAGACACTCACATTCTGCAGTCTCCTGCTCTTTATCCACTGCAGAAGAGATTGCAGAGGAGATTGCCTTGCAGCAAATCTCTCCTGAGGCTAAGTCCTTCTCTCCTCTTACTGAGCATGCTCGTGGGACGATCTCCCATTGGAGATCGGGAGTCATGTGCTCAGGTCCTGCTCCAAATCTCATTTGTCCATCTCAGAGATCTGGAGGCATGCGGAAGGTCCCGGCTGCTATAAAAGGCGCGCACGGAAGGCTTGTTCATTTTTGTAAAAGTCAGCCTGTCAGCATTGTCAGTTGACAGGCGAATGCGCTTATCTGTTGTAATTCCACCAGCAGCACTAAAAACCCCCTCTGACAGAATTCTAGCAGCAGGGCAGGCCAGGACCTCCAAGGCGTAGAGAGCCCATTCATGCCATGTGTCCAACTTGGATACCCAATAATTAAAAGGCATAGAGGAATCCCGGCGAACATTTGTATGATCTGCAAGGTACTCCCTCAGCATATTCCCAAACATTGCAGTTCTTGTGCCAGCACCCCTTGCCTCAGTGCTGTCACGATGGGAGGGTCTGAGAAAAGTGTCCCAGAACTTTGCCATTGTTCCCCTACCTGAGCTGGATTGTAATTCTGTCTCTGTCGATTGGACTCCTTGGTTGTACAACTAACTCAGACGTCTGCTGCCAGTGTTCTCACATGGGAATTTTTTGCAGTAATTCCGCTGCAAGGGCCCTCTGGTACAGCAACATTTTTGTACACCTATCTGCCTCTGGAAGAAGAGATTGAAAGTTCTCCTTGTAGCATGGGTCTAGTAGAGTCACCAACTAGTAATGAGTGTCACCAAAAATGTTTATAATGCGAGGGTCACAGGAAATGCAGCGCAACATAAAGTCAGTCCAATGCGTCTCAGATTGCTAACAGGCAACACTTTCGTGTCCTCACCAACAGGACGACTGACCATGCTGTCCTCCTCCTTGTCCTCAGGTCTACAACACTTAACAATGAACCTCAGTAAGATCATAGTACAAACATCATTGTAAATACCTTCTTGTAAATACACCCCTGTAGTTTTACACTCCCCCACTGCATATCAGATTGTAAGTTGTCACAAGCAGGATTGTTTTGTTTGGTTTAAATTATTGTTATCATTGGTACTTAGTGTAGATTGTAAGCTGTCACGAGCAGGGTCATATTATTTCTGTATTATTCCAGTATTAATGTTATCGTTGTTACTTAGTGTAGATTGTAATCTGTCATGAGTAGGGTTGATTTATTTTAGTTTAATTATTGTATTATTGTTATCGTTGTTACTTAGGACTGTTGTGTTTGAAAATGTTAAACTGAAAATATGTTTGTGCTATATAAATAACTATAAATAGTACTATTAGAACACAGAGAAGCAGGATGGAGATGTTAATTATGGCGTCATTGCCGCTCACCATCTTGGTGGATTCCTCAAAGTTTGGGAGGATGGTCCATATGTCTGACATCCATGTCCTCTCCTGAGATCTTATGTGTGAAGTCAGAACTGAATACGGACAACCTTGTTGATGCTGGTAGACTAGTCACCAACTGCCCTCTTCTGCTCACAAATCCTTTTCAACATCTGCATTGTAGAGTTCCAATGCCTGGGGACATCACACACCAGTTGGTGAGCCAGAAGCTGCAAGCGCTGCTGAAACACGGCAAGGGCAGATGAAGCTGTAGCTGACTTTCTAAAATGGGTACGCAGAGTGTTGTACTTTTCCTAGCAAATCTGGCAGCTCCGTGTCGCTTTTCAGAAAACATTGAACAATGAGGTTAAGTGCATGAGCCAGGCATGGTACGTGTGTTAGCTCGCCTCACCACAGAGCATCCACCAGGTTCCAGCCATTGTCACACACAACCATGCCTGACTGTTGGTTCAGTGGTGTCAGCCACAGATCTGCCTGCTGTTTCAGAGCTGTCCACAACTCTTCATCATTGTGCTGTTTGTCACCTAAGCGTATTAGCTTCACCACAGCCTGTTGCCGCTTTGATGAGGCAGTGCTGCAGTGCTTCCAGCTTGTGACTGAAGTGCTACTTTTGGAGATGGAGGCTTAAGAGGAAGCAAAGGAGGAGTAGGAGGTGCAGGAGCTGTAGACTGTGGGGGCAACCCAGATTGACGTAGGGCCCGCAATACCCTGGGTTAGGAGGACGTGCACCATACCAAGGTCGGAGTGGGTCCCGGCTTCCATATGTTAACCCAGTGTACCCTCAGTGAGATGTACCATCCCTGACCACAAGCACTTGTCCACGTGTTTGTGGTTAGGTGGACTTAACAAGTAACAGCATTGTGGAGGGCACGGGTAATGTTGTGGGACACATGTCTGTGTAATGTCGGGACGGCACACCGGGACAAATAGTCCAGCATGTTTGTGGCCTTGGGGTGATCCTACACTCTGCCCTCACTTTCAAGTTACATAACCTAGCCCTTGCCTCCTCCTGCCCACTACAACTCTAAAACATTTCCTGGATCTGTACATTCCAAGAAACTTCAAAAATGTTTATGCACACCCTCATGATCTCCCGCCTCGACTATTGCAACCTACTACTCTCTGGCCTCCCCTCTAGCACTCTTGCAACACTCAAATCTATCCTAAACTATGCTGACAGAGTAATCCAACTGTCCCTCCATTATTCCCCAGCCTCTCTTCTCTGCCAGGCCCTTCAATGCCTTCCTATTATCCATAGGCTACAGTTCAAAAACCTAACTATGACATACAAAGCCTTGTACAACCTGTCTCCTCCATATATCTGTGAGATGGTCTCCCAATGTCCGACTGGGTCATGACGTCTTCTACGCTAACCCACTGTGACATCAATGATATGTACCATCCCTGCCCTCAAGGACTTGTCCACATGTCCATAGTTAGGTGCACTTTCCCTGTAACAGCATTGTTGAGGGCCCAGGTAATGTTGTGGGACATGTGCTTGCTTGCGTAATGTCGTGACGGCAGACCGGGAGAAAGAGTGGTGGGTGGGGACCAAGTACCTAGTTACGGTCACTGACATCAGGTTGCTGAAAGCTTCCGTCTCCCATGAGCCTAAAATGCAACATTTCAAGCGCAAGCAGATGAGAAATGTGTGAATTTAGTACTGTGGCGTTGGCTGCGTACTTCCGCTTGCGTTCCAAGTACTGAGGTATGGACGAGTGAACGCTGCGTTGGGACAAGGACATGGACGTGCTTGTTAATGGTGCTAGTTGAGTTTGTGTGCAACTACAGATGCAAGGCAGGAGGCATCTTTGCATGCACCATGGACAGGGGATTGGTTTGCACGCACAACAGCGGAAGACCAGGGGAAGAGTCCTGACTCCTGAGGAGAGAATTTGCATATTCCCAGTGCCTTCGGCGATAAGTGAAGAGTCTCGGCGAGCTCATCGATCACTGGATTTTGGCTGTTGCAGCTGAAAAGAGGAAATCGATAAACGAGGGGAAGAGTCCTGAGGAGAGAATTTGCATATTCCAAGTGCCTTCTGAGATAAGTGAAGAGTCTCCGCGAGCTCAACGATCACTGGATTTTGGCCGTTGCAGCTGAAAAGAGGAAATCGGTAAACCAGGGGAAGAATCCTGAGGAGAGAATTTGCATATTCCCATTGCCTTCTGGGATAAGTGAAGAGTCTCCGCAAGCTCAACAATCACTGGATTTTGGCCGTTGCAGCTGAAAAGAGGAAATTGGTAAACCGCACGCTGATAGGAATTTTGGCTCATTTTTCATCGCTTTGAAATCTCTTTATCAATAACAATATGGAAGAGGCCAGGAGCCATTTGGTGAGCTACATTTCTTGCTACATGTTCACAGACTTACCAGTGGAAAAGCCAAACTTCACATGCCACAAATGCAATCTTGTGTCCCTGTTGGAGGAAAAGTTGCAAAATCTCGAAGAGAGGTTAACTACAATGAAGATCATTAAGGAAGGTGACGAGTTCTTAGACAGAGCAGAATTATCTCTTCATGTTACAGAAAGGGAATAAATTCGAAGTGCACCTGCAGAAACATAGGGATGGAAACATGTGACCCAGAGAAGCAGGAGGATCGGGAGGCAGTCAGCGCCCATACTGCTAAGGAACCAGTACCAGGCTCTTACACAGGAGAACAATGAAGAAATACATCAAGATAAGACTTTACCCACAAAGAACAACCTTGTACGCCCTCAGAGTCCTCCTGGATGGAGAAAGAAAAATGTTGTGAAGAAGAAACGGAGAGTGGTGGTCATGGGGGATTCCCTGTTGAGAGGAACAGAGGCCACTATCTGTAGACCGGATATAACCTCAAGAGAAATGTGCTGTATTCCAGGTCCAGAAATTAAAGATGTGTCTGACAGGATATCAGGACTCTTCAGACCTACAGATGACTACCCATTCCTGCTAATACATGTGGGGACAAATGACACAGCAAGAAACGACCTGGAAACCATCTGAAGTGACATTGAAAACTTGGGTAAGAATGTGAAAGAACTGGGAGCGCAGGTGGTGTTCTCTTCCATCCAGTGGATGGCCATGGAACAAGGATGTAAGATTCTGCAGGTGAACAACTGGCTACGTCGATGGTGCCATCAGCAAGGATTTGGATTTCTGGATCACGGAGTGAATTACCTATACGATGGACTACTTGCTAGAGATGGGGTGCACCTTACGAAGACTGGAAAACATGTATTTGGAAGTCGCCTTGCTACACTCATCACGAGAGCTTTAAACTAGAACAATGTGGGAAGGGAAGCAAAAGGCCAGAAAAAGCCATACACCTGACAAATGCTATTGAGAACTCTGCTATTAGAAGTGGAAAGGAAGAACAAAGACAAAAGAATCTAAATAATAAAAATATTGGAGAAGGAGAAACCAATCAGAAACTAAAATGTTTCTATACTAATGCACAAAGCATGGGCAACAAACAAGAGAATTGGAACTACTAGCGCAGGAAAAGAAATATGATGTCATTGGAATCACTGAAACTTGGTGGGACAATACACATGATTGGAACACAAGGCTAGAAGGATACAACTTATTTGCTAGAAACAGACTTGAAAAGCGAGGAGGAGGAGTCGCATTCTATGTTAGAAATGCGTATATCTGCACAGAGATTGAAGCTTCAGAGACTGGGAGTTCTGTGGAAACTGTTTGGGTAAGAATACAAGGACAGAACAATGGAAAGGACACCATTGTAGGCAATTACTACAGGCCGCCTGTGCAAGCTGAAGATATGGATGAACTGTTTATGCATCAAATGGCCAAGTTCTCCAAAAAATATGACATAGTTGTCATGAGAGATTTCAACTATCCTGACATTTGTTGGGAATCTCTCACAGGCAAACCTATCAGGTCAAGGAAATTCTTATCCTCTCTTGCTGACAACTTTATCTTCCAAAAGGTAGGGGAGAAAACAAGGGGAACTGCTACCTTGGATCTAATCCTTATAGAAAGGGAGGAAATGGTGGAGGAAGTAAAAGTGGCTGGGACCCTAGGAGGTAGCAACCATGCTATTTTAGAATTTTGGATAACTAGAGGAGGAAGACCTGTGAAGACTCAGACGTCAAGGTTAGATTTCAGAAAGGCAGATTTTAAGGGATTCAGAAAGAGAATTGGAGGGATCCAATGGCTGGATATCCTTAAGGGCAAAAATGTCCAGGAAGTATGGGAAATCTTGAAAAATGAAATTCTCTAAGCACAATTGTTAACAATTCCAAAAAGAGTTAAGAATAGGAAGCATTTAAGGAAACCAGGATGGATGAACACATAACTTTAGCACATGCTAAAAAGGAAGAAAGAAGTGTTTGTAAAATGGAAAGAAGGAGGCGTATCTAAAGAAGAATATAATGCTGTCTGCAGAACTTGCAGGGCACAAGTCAGATTATTAAAGCTGACAATGAATTGAGGCTTGCAAGAGACGTCAAAAGCAATAATAAAAGATTTTGGGGATATGTCAAAAGTAAAAGAAAAGTCAAAGATGCTATAGGATTTTTACAGGATGAAAATGATGAAATGGTAAGACAGGATGTTGAGAAGTCCGAACTTTTAAATTCCTATTTTGCATCTGTTTTCTCTATGAAAGGAAATGTAACATCAACTGTTCTTCACTGTCCTATTAAGGGAATAGAAGAATTAAGGATATCTATAAACAGAAATACAGTGAGGAAACACTTAGCTAACCTAAATGAATTCAAGTCTCCAGGTCCACATGAGTTACACCCCAGAGTACTGAAGGAGACAGCAGAACAAATTTTTGAACCCCTCTCCATAATCTTTGAAAATTCTTGGAGAACAGGAGAAGTCCCAGAAGACTGGAGAAGGGCAAATGATGTTCCTATCTTCAAAAAGGGGAAGAAGGTGGAACCAGGCAACTATAGGCCTGTGAGTTTGACGTCTATACCAGGAAAGATCTTTGAATAAATTATTAACATGCATGTAAGTACCTGTATAAGAATGAAGTGATTAAACCGAGTCAGCATGGGTTTGTAACCAATAAGTCATGTCAGACTAACTTAATTTCCTTCTATGACAGTATCACTGATTGGGTGGATCAAGGAAATGCTGTAGATATAGTATATCTTGACTTCAGCAAAGCATTTGACAAAGTATCTCACACAATCCTTATTGAAAAAATGGCTAAGTATGGAATGGACAAGGCAACTGTTAGGTGGGTTCATAACTGGCTTAGCGATCGGACCCAAAGAGTGGTCGTAAATGGCTGCACATCCAGTTGGAAGAATGTCTCAAGAGGGGTACCACAGGGCTCTGTCCTGGGCCCTGTATTGTTCAACATCTTTATCAACAATTTAGATGAAGGAATAGAGGGTAAACTGATTAAATTTGCTGATGACACAAAGCTAGGAGGGATAGCTAATACTAGAGAAGAGACAGAGAGAGGATTCAAAAAGATCTAAATAAACTGGAGCAGTGGGCAGCAACTAACAGAATGGTTTTTAACAGGGAAAAATGCAAAGTACCACATCTGGGCAGTAAAAATGAAAAAAGCATATACAGAATGGGAGGAATAGGGCTAAGCAACAGCACATGTGAAAAAGACTTGTGTATACTAATAGATCACAGACTGAATATGAGTCAACAGTGTGATGCAGCCGCAAAAAAGGCAAATGTAATTCTAGGATGTATTAACAGAAGCATACAGTATAGATCATGTGAAGTCATTATTGCCCTCTACTCCTCTTTGGTGAGACCTCATCTGGAATAATGTGTCCAGTTTTGGGTGCCACATTTTAAAAAAGACATCAACAAACTGGAGCAAGTTCAGAAAAGAGTGACCAGAATGGTGACCGGTCTGCAAACCCTGTCTTATGAGGAAAGGTTGCAGGATTTGGGATTGTTTAGCTTGCAGAAGAGAAGACTGAGAGGAGACTTAATAGCTGTCTACAAATATCTCAAGGGCTGTCACATTGTAGAAGGATCATCTTTATTCTCATTTGCACAAGGAAAGACGAGAACCAATGGGATGAAACTGAATGGGAGGAGACACAGATTAGATATTAGAAAAAACTTTTTGACAGTTAGAGTGATCAATGATTGGAACAGACTGCCATGAGAGATGGTGAGTTCTCCTTCAATAGAGTTCTTCAAACAGAGGCTGGACAGACATCTGTCTGGGATGATTTAGCGAATCCTGCTTTTGAGCAGGCGGTTGGACCAGATAGCCCAGGAGGTCCCTTCCAACTCTACGATTCTATGATTCTAAGAAACAGTGGTATCACGCGCAGACATTGTTCATGGAGCATGGTGTTCAACCAACAAAGTTGGGTGCTTTGCTGCCATGTGCCTGATCATGATGGTGGTGGTAAGACTGGTAGTTTTGTTACCAATGCTGATGAGGGCATGGCCGGTGGTGCAAATGGCCTTTTTGGGATTATCGGCAGAGTCTTTAAAAACCAACAAGACTGTTAGGGGGACATTCATTGTCTCCCTCTCCCACACCACCTCCTCACCTCGACATCTATCTTTCGGTGCTCCCCAACGCTCAGTTCTAGGAACCCTACCCTTCTCCATCTACACCTTCAGCCTGAGACAGCTGATGTAATGGCACAGTTTGCAATCTCATCACTACGCCGATGACAAGCACATCTACCTATCTGTACCTGACATCACCTCCTTACTGACCAAAATCATCCGTCCTCCCGCTTAATCATCCTGTAGGCAGCGCCTGATTATCGCTTTTGCTTCCTTGCTAGGTCTTCTTGGTGCCTGCATGGTGGCTCTGTACTCAGGTCCACTACCTTGTACTCTGGCGTGCTTCCCAGCACGTGCTCTGCTCTGTTTTTTACTCAGGTGTGCTTCCCAGCACGTGCTCTGTTATGTCTTGTACCCAGACGTGCTTCCCAGCAGGCTCTGCTCTTCTGCTCTGTCTTGTACCCAGACGTGATTCCCAGCACCCGACCTGCTCTGTCTTGTACCCAGACGTGCTTCCCAGAACGCGCTCTGCTCTGTCTTGTACCCAGGCGTGCTTCCCAGTACGCGTCCTGCATTATCCTGTACCCAGGCATGCTTCCCAGTACACGTCCTGCACCATCCTGCACCATCCTGCACCCTGCAAGCCCCCGTGTACATGCTCTATGCACTTCTGTACCCAGCGTGTCCCGAGTACACGCTTTACATATTCCTGTACCCTGCGTGCCTCCGTCTTCACCCTGCTAAAGGCCATCTCTTGTACCTCCTTCGAGCCGGCCACCTGGTTCCAGCAGTAGTGGTACTTAATTCCCCTGGGCCTGCCCCTGACGCTCCCTGTATAGGGGGTGGTCCTCACTAGGTCAGCTCGCCCGGGTTGGGTTGGTATTACGGCCTAGAGAGTCCACTCCAGGAGTTGTCACACGAACAAGAGTGGGTGGTTTTGCTGGGCGTAAAATACTTGTTATGGAAAAGGTTGAGGTGTACCCCACAGGAGAACATGTTTGCCAGCCAACACACATAGTGTATGGGCTTTACAAGTCTAGGAGACCCACTCCTTTTTAATGGGACATTTTTTGTTGAGGCCCTCCTCCATGTTTCTTCAAAGGGGGGATTGAGGTTATTGGGGTGCATATGACTTGGTAGCAGGGCAAGCCTTGCAGTAAATGCATAAGAAAACAGAATGGGAGTACAAAATGAATAATGTGAAGTAGATTTTCCTGGGCCCATCCAGTTTGTGGGTTTAAAGGCTTATGGGGGTGCATATGACTTGGTAGCAGGGCAGGCCTTGCATTCTATGCAACATTTTTTAGGGAAGCCCTCCTTGACATCTCGTGAAAGGAGTATTGGGGTGCGTCGTAATTCTTGGCAGCCCATCCACTCACTGGTTAAGCTATAACAGTTTAGGAGACCCACTGTTTATTAATGGCCCTTTAAGCAGATTAATGCTGCCAGATGCCTCTGTAAAAATAGGCTCTGTGACTTTAAGAGTCCCTACTTCATAAATGAAACAAGGTGTATCTGCTTATGTGTCACACACCACATGGCTAGCTAGGGTTGGTAAATGTTACAATGACATTTCCCAGTGAATGCATTTGTTTTGGTTGAAAGCAATGTAAAAGTTGAAAAACAATTCAAAAACACTGCATCTGAACATAGCCCAAGTGGTGGAGGAACATTTTGTCTGGGGTTAATTATTTTGCCTTATATACAAGTCATTAACCTGGAAAGGATGTACCTTAACATATTTCCCAGCAAAATCTGTTTTGTTTTCGTTTTGGTGTGTTTTTTGGTGCAACGGTAAAAATGGCATGAAACTGTGACAACAGTATTAAAAGCTGTGAACTAGGAGTCAGGAATGCTTCCAGGGGCGATCCCTATGATGTCCCCGTGTCATTTGAGCAGTGTTTCCATCATTTTCGGCAGTTTTTAGACCATAAAAGGACCCCCCGGTGGGAATCGCGGTAAAAATGCTCCGGTCTCCAATAGACTTACATTGGGCTCGATGTTCTGTCCGAGTACCCGAGTATTCCAATTTGCGCGACCCGAATAACGAGCACCTGAGCATTTTAGTGCTCGCCCATCACTATAGTGCACCCTTTGGACACTAGAGGGGGGCACCTTAGTATATAGAGCTCTTAGTAGGATAGGGTTAAGTGTAAAAGGGGCTGTCGGGAGTTAAGGCTAGGTTAGAAGGAAGTTAGTTCAGATGAGGACAGGGTTCCCGAAGTGTCCACATGGGCTATAGGCCCAGGACGGCTTAGCAGCCATGCAACGTTAAACAGCAATCCAAATTATCCACGGTTGTTGGACATCAGTTTAGTGAACTAAAGCAGTAGAGAAGATGTGGCGACTCATTGCCTGGGTGGACGCTATTAGGGCGGGAGTCGGATGGAGTGAGGAACAGAAGGATGCTGTAGCTTCGCAGGGAGCAGTACAAACAGGTGGGATGATTTTCCAGAGGCAACTAAACCAGGTGGCGGATGATTTCAAGTCTGGGGTGAAACAGGCAGAAGGAATTGTCATCATGACAATGTTAGGCCAGAAAGAAACTGGGAAGCAGTCTAAAACGGTCCAGTCCAGCTACGTGCTGTATAGAAGCGTCAGCAAAGTAGGAAAAGCTGAGGAAGCAAGTAAAGATGAATGTCTTTTTTTAAGATGTGCCAACTGTGGATATATTGTGTGAATTTGTCAGTAAAGAAACCGTTCAAGTTACCATGGACTGTGTCTCAGTTACTGGGAGTCGCCTCAGAGAAGGGCCATCGCCGCTTGGGAAGTGCCCAGGGGACTCGAACCTGGAGACGCAGGTACGCCGTACATTGGATTGCATTTTTCTGTGAGGGAAGGCCTGGACACTGATGCTTTAGTGTTTTTGGCCATGACTATAGTACTGGCCGACCCTTACACTGGTAAGGTCAGTTTCAAATGACCCTTCTATGAGCACATGCCAGTATTACAGATGCAAGACTTGACTATGGGTTAACAGACCTAAACTGACAGCTTGAAATACATCTATGAAACTGTCTGATTGCATTTATTCACCTGTTATTTGCTCTTCTCAACCTGGCCATACAGTGGCCTTTACATTTTAATTTTAATTTGGTTAGAAATGTGATTTTTTTTTTCTTTTATATAAAATCCTTTATAGCACATTTTAACTGAGCTATTTTGCAAATCCTTTTTTTTATGCCTTCTCAGCTGCCCGATCCACTGGCAGCCTAAGGGCCCCATTACACGCTTCAATGTCCAAGCGATCCCACCAACGATCCGATGTGGATAGGATCGCTGGGACATAGTTAGCTGATCACTGGTGAGCTGTCACATAGACAGACTCACCAGCCATTAGGACCAGCGAGCAAGCTGGTATCCAAGGTAAACAGCCGGTAACTAAGAGCCGCACGGCTCTTAGATACTCGCTGTTTGCGCTGGATACTAGCTCCCAGCGTCGCTAATCGTTGGTCTCTCGCTGTCACACGCAACGATGCATGCTGGCAAGCAGGAGACCAACGATCAAAAAATGGCCCAGGACATTCCTGCACGATGAGCGATACTCGGCGGGGGGGGGGGACGGTCGTTGATGCGTGCCACACCCAGCGATTTCGCTGGTGAGATCGCTGTGGCATTACAAAATCAGCGATCTCGCTAGCAATCTTGCTGTGTGTGACGGGGCCTTAAGTCACAGTTCATTCAACAGCAGTATTGGGCATGAGCTTGCCTGCAGTATGTGTTTCAATTTTCCTTCTTCTACAGTGCAATACTTGAATTTATACTGCTAATGTTCTATTAAAACAAGCTTTGGAGGGCAGAAGGGGATAATAGAAATGCTGATGAACTATATAAGATACAAAGAGGCATGTGTAATACAAGTGGAGGTGGAACTGGCAAACATACCAAAATCAAACCAAGAGAAGGAAAAAAAGGGTAAATAGAAGTGTTTATTTAACTTGCTAAATGAGGAGGCAAGTGAGAATAAAGACAATTATGAAAGAAAGGAAGCTCTAGACATGATGAAACGCCTAGCAGCGTTTTACTGTTTTAAAGATTTCTATGGCATTGAAGTTCTGTTTCTCTCTATGTATCTGAGCTAGAAGAGAAAACACTCTTGTAACACGCACACTTCCTGTAATAAGTCTTGTTTATCTTTAATTATAGACAGATCAGTCTTTATAACAGGCAGTGGGCAAGAAATTGGTAAGTAGGGAGACATGTAGTGACTACAGTTGAGCGACATTTGGTTTTTTAGGGTCGAGTTTCGTTTCGTGAAACCCGACTTTTCCAAAAGTCGGGTCGAGCAAGATCGTCCGATTATAGGGAAAAGTCGGGGTCGTCCCGAAACACGAAACCCAATGTAGGTCAATGGGGAATAAAAGTCGGCAGTGAGAGGAGGACAGGAAACACACCTACAGTGCCCATTTGAATGCCAAAAGCATCAATTCTTCTTACTTAAGATTGTCAACCTTAATTAACTTCATAATACAAGTTACGCACTGAAAAATGGGGGTTATTTGGCTAAAGTTGTGGGGGGGTAGGGCTGGCTCCAGGTTTTCATGTGCCCTGGGCGAAAGAGCGCCCCTTTAACACATACCACAACTCATCATGCTCCGATACGGCAGAGAAATAGAGGTATAGTACAATGAAAAATACTTCACTTTTTACATCTCATGACGAGGCCCATCTATTTCTCCATACAGAATCATTGGTCCCATATAATGTTTGAAACAGTATATGATGAGCTCCACATAATGCTACAGTATATGTTGGTCCCCATGGATGAAGCTCCACTGTCTTATGGGCCCAAATAATGCTCCAAATATAATGGGCCCCATTTCTAATGCTCTAGTGTATAATGGGCCCTGTAAATGCTGCTCCAGTGTCTGATGTCCACCTTTGGAATGTTCCAGTGTATGGTGGGCCCCATCTATCATTCTCCAGAGTATAGTGCTCCCCAAAAATTGCTGTCCCAACATTGAAAACAATCAAATAAGTCTCCTCGCTAGGGAATCCCTGTACTAGTCTGGACTCCTCGTCGTCCCCATCTTCCATCTCACTGCACAGTATTTCAACCTTGCAAGTGCTGTGATCCTGAGCAAGCAGGGGGGGCCCACTCGTTGGCGACGGCACTGGCACAGGGCCCCTGATAGTACGGTGGTGTGTCTGATGGCGGGTGGGCCGAACCTGCACTTTCATCTGCAGCTTCCTCTTTGTCACCGTGTAAAATGGAACTGTATATGGGAAGGGTAACCTGAGTTTCATCAGGGTCAGATTCAGGCCGTGTAGCGTGCGAGGGAATGTAGTGGTCTGGGTCAATGTACCAGCAGATTCATCGAGCAGTGGCTGGGCATCAGTGCACTTGTGTCGCCCCCAGGAGTACGGTCGCCACAGTGGCATTACCTTCCTCCTAGGGAGTGTGATGTCATGCTTGGGAGCAACGAAGGATCTCTCTAGCAGGTTAACTGATTGGGCGGCATTATTCCCACGAGTCATGACCCTCCAAACAGCGTTCATGAAGGCAAAGTGTTTGTTTTACGTGGGCAGTATGGTTGCAAAGCTGAACCTTAAAGGAATGTCCAGAAGGGCACCACCAGGAGTGGAGCCTACGGTTAAATTCGACTCCACCTGGGAAACCTCAACCATGCCAGCTACAGAACAGATGCACACATTGCAAGCTTAATTCCGTTAACGAACGAGACTCCGTCATGCCCCGCGGTCTGAGTCCGGCTTACTAGAGGGACACGTGAGGCTCTGGCACATGAGATTGGACAATAACTGGTGTGTCATGCCCTTACATGTCCGTGGCTGCATGTGCGCTACACTGAAAAGGTCAGCGTTTGTCGCTTACAGGTGCAGATAACCCGCTGAACAATGTTAGTGATGGGGATCACTGATTACAATTATTACCCGCGAACGATGATTTCCCAGTAAGTGCAGGTCAACCGCAGTTCCGGAATTAGGCCTAACCGTCATTCCTGAAAAAATGAAAAACTTACGTGTGCAAACCACAGGTGCTGTAGCTTGCTTAACAGCTCGCCAGCCGTTCTCACGCCCAGTATGGATTACACGTGAATGCACAAAGGTGAGAAAGGGTACCGTATCCCCGGATAACATGTATGGATAGCGTACACATTCAAAATATATGTTTATACATCAGGAGGCAGGCTCAGACGGTGTTAGGCCCAGTATGGCTTGCACGTGATTGCACAAAGGTGAGAAAGGGTACCGTATCCCAGGATAACATGTATGGATAGCGTACACATTCAAAATATATGTCTATACATCAGGAGGCAGGCCCAGACGGTGTTAGGCCCAGTATGGCTTGCACGTGATTGCACAAAGGTGAGAAAGGGTACCGTATCCCCGGATAACATGTATGGATAGCGTACACATTCAAAATATATGTCTATACATCAGGAGGCAGGCTCAGACGGTGTCAGGCACAGTATGGATTTGACGGCCCAGACTACACAGCGGAGGAGCAGGGAGAGGTAAAGATTGCAAATGCTGGGGCCCTGCCCAAGCAAGGGGGGCCCACTCGTGGGCGTCGGTACTGGCACTGGGCCCCTCATAGTACGGCGGTGTGTCTGACGGCGGGTGTGCACCACCACTGTCAGAGACACTTGATTGCACTATGAGGGACCCTGTGCCAGTGCCCACGCCCAAGAGTCGGCCTACCCACCTGTCCAGGGCAACGGCACTCGCACGGTGTCGTGCGCTAGGTGGTGACCCCGGCCATGGGGGGGGGCAGCACAGTTAGGGAGTTTTAGAAAGTGGCATATGTTGATGTTGGACATTCAGCTGATGCAAAAGGCGAAATAGGTCAAGTCCCAGGAAGAGGTGGACCAAAGCAAGCCATTTTTCTGTCACCCTATGTGTCATCAGGGGAAGGTGGGACAAAATCCTTGGAAACCCATGCATGGTTCATTTTAATGAAGGCTGGATCATCCACATTTTGGGTTGACAGACGGGTCCTTTTTCCTGTCAGGATTGATCCAGCTGCACTGAAGACTCTTTCCGATAGCACACTTTCAGCTGGGCAAGCGAGCTCCTGTAAGGCATATTGTGCCAATTCAGGCCAGGTGTCCAGTTTAGCAGCCCAATAGTCAAAGGGGAATGACCTGTGTGGGAGAACATCGATATGGGAGGAAAAGTAGTTTGTAACCATAGTTGACAACTGCTGTCTCCTGTCACTTTCCATCGATGCAGTATTATCAGTTGTGTGAGCGGTACTTGAAAAATCAGTCCACAACATTGTCATGACATGAAACCCCTGTCTCCAACGCCACTTCTGCTGTGTGCACCATGAACACCTCTGCCAGCTGCCCCCGGCCCGTACGGCTCGTGTGAGAACCATCACCGCTGCTGTGTGCTGGGAATGCCTCAAGCAACCGATTTACCAGAGTTGCTTGTTTATTAGCCAATATTTGGTCAAGGTTCTCCTGTGGCATGATGTTTTGTAATTTGCCTTTATAGCGTGGATCCAGGATGCTGGCCAACCAGTAGTCGTCATCGTTCATCATTTTGGCAATGCGGGGGTCCCTTTTTAGGATCTGCAAGGCATAATCTGACATGTGGGCCAATGTTCCCGGTGTCAATGATGCACTGCGAGTGCTGGTTGGAGGAGCACTTCCTGGCAAATCCACATCCCTCCAGTCACGCACAAACCCTGTACCAGACCTTGCCACGCCAACATTTTCACTTGCCCCACGAGATGCATCCTCCTCCCCTAAGTAATCATCCCCATCATCATCCTCCTCCTCCTCTTCTTCCTCCACCTCGTCCAGGAGAAGTCCCTGAGCAGACAATGGCTGAATGTCATCAAGGATTCCCTCCTCCTCTTCCTCCTCATCAACATTGGCTGCAGATGCCTGCTCCTTAAGGTGCGTCAAAGTTTGCATGAGCAGACGCATAAGTGGGATGCTCATGATTAGGATGGCGTCGTCTGCGCTTACCAGCCGTGTGCATTCCTCAAAACACTGAAGGACTTTACAGAGGTCTTTCAGCTTCGACCACTGCACACCTGTCAACTCCATGTCTGCTCTCAAAGTGCCTGGCCGTGTATCCTCCCACAAATGCATTATGGCCTGCCTCTGCTCGCACAGCCACTCCACCATGTGCAGGGTGGAGTTCCACCTTGTTGCAATGTCGATAATGAGGCGGTGGTTGGGAAGGTGGAGCAATCGCTGCAGCTTCTGCATACGAACGGAGTGTACAGGCGACCGGCGGATGTGCGCGCACAGTCTTCGCACCTTCTGGAGCAGGGCTGTTAACTCCGGATAATTTTTGAGGAAGCACTGCACCACCAGGTTCAAGGTGTGAGCCGAGCAAGGTATGTGGCTGAGTTTTGAAAGGGCTATGGCTGCCACAAAATTACGGCCGTTATCACTAACTACCTTGCCTGCCTCAAGATGTACACTGCCCAGCCATGACTCTGTTTGTCGCTTCAAGTACTCGGCCAGCACCTCGGCGGTGTGTCTGTCGCCCAAACACATCATCTGCAACACAGCCTGCTGACGCTTTCCACTAGCTGCTCGATAGGGGGACACCTCGTGTGCAACAGTGGCAGCTGCAGATGGAGTGCTCGTACGACTGCGCTCTGTGGACGAACTTTCGCTTCTGGAGGAGGAGGAGGAGGAGGGTCGAACACCTACAGCCAACTGTTTCCTATACCGTGGGCTAGGCAGCACTGTCCCACCACCGCTGTCCCCTGTGGACCCTGCATCCACCACATTAACCCAGTGCGCAGTGATGGACACGTAACGGCCCTGGCCATGCTGACTGGACCATGCATCAGTTGTGAGGTGCACCTTTCCACTCACTGACTGCTTGAGTGCATGGACAATGCGGTCTTTTACATGATGGTGGAGGGCTGGGATGGCTTTGCGAGAGAAGAAGTGGCAACTGGGTAGGTCATAGCGTGGTACTGCATAGGCCATGAGTTCGCGGAAAGCTGCGCTTTCCACCAACCGATAGGGCATCATCTCAAACGAGATTAGTTTGGCAATGTGGGCGTTCAAACCCAGTGTACGCGGATGAGAGACTGAGTACTTTCTTGACCTACTCATAGTGTCTGGGAGGGTGAGCTGGACTTGAGAGCTGCATATGGTGGAAGTAGCGGTGGACAGGGCGGACTGAGAGAGGGTTGATGATGGTGATGGAGTTGGTGTTCTTTCTGATGGCCTAGATTCAGTATTTCGTTGATATAACAGTGGGATTCCCTGACTGCTGTGGCCTTGCAACGACACCTCAACATTTGCTGCTGTGCTAACCAGTGGGCTTACAGTGGGGGAAACAATGTAGCGTTGTTGACTACCTTCTTTGTGAACAGTTGCACATGTGGCACTTGAGGTTTGGTGTTGTGTCCACGCTTGCAAGTGCATGGTGGTTAAATGTCTAAGCATGCAACTGGTATTCAAATTTTTAAGATTTTTCCCTCGGCTAAAGGTCTTTGCGCACTTCTTACAGATAACCTTGGCCTGATCATGAGGATTTTGTTCAAAAAAGTGCCACACTGCTCTCTTCCTACTTTGGCAGACATTTTGCGGCCTAGCACGCTGTGATCTTTTGACCGTCTGGACAAGCTGTCCAGCAACTCTTTTGATGTTTGGAACCTGTCTTTGGAGTGCTCCGGGCCTGCCAGATAACAGCTGTTGCGATGTCGATGTCTGCTGTGGATGCTCCTCATCTGAGCTATTGGAAGCAGCACCCTCTTCCCCCAATGGATGCCAATCTGGGTCAACAACTGGGTCATCCATCACCTCCTCTTCAATGTCATGTGCACCTTCCTCTGTGTCACCGTGTATGGTGGTATAGTGTGCGGGAAGGGGCACCTGAGGCTCATCAGGGTCAGAATCTTGCTCTGTACACTGTGAGGACAATGTAGGGCTCTGAGTGAATGTACCAGCAGAATCATCTATCAGCGGCTGTGCATCAGTGCACTCCATGTCAGATTCATCTTGGCCTGGGTAATTCACCATTTCACTTGATAATCCAGGCATGGTATGTGAAAACAGCTCCATGGAGTAATCAGTAGTATGGCCTGCGTCATCCTTCAATCTTGGTTGGGGTGAAGGACACAAGGAAAGGTGTGGTTCATGAACATGAGCCTCCAATGACGACTCAGTGCTTTTATTTTTAACAACTTCAGAAGAGGAGGCGATAGAGCTGGAGGCTGAGTCAGCAATGTAAGACAAAACTTTTTCCTGAAGCTCTGGCTTTAAAAGCGGTTTGCCAACTCCTAGAAAACTAAGCCTTCGAGGCCTTGTGGAGCCAGACGATGACGCAGGCTCAACACCTCCTGCATTCGGTCCTATTTTGCTTTTGCCACTACCATCAAATCCACCACCAACACCATCATTACCAGCTGCCAACCCCCGCCCAATTCCACGGCCTCTTCCACCAGCCTTCCTCATTTTTGGTAGAAATGTAGACAAAATCCAACAAACTATATAGTAATGTAAAACAAGGTACAAGGTGTCTATAGGACAGGGGAGATTTTGAATTTCTGCATACACTTGTGGACACTGGACACTTTTGGATTGTGTGAGGCCCACTGAATATCAGAGCGCTATGTCACAGGCTCGATGGCACAGGTGTGAAAAAAGTGACTACAGGATAAGGGAGATTTTGAATTTCTGCAGACACTAGTGGACACTGGACACTTTTGGATTGTGTGAGGCCCACTGAATATCAGAGCGCTATGTCACAGGCTCGATGGCACAGGTGTGAAAAAAGTGACTACAGGATAAGGGAGATTTTGAATTTCTGCAGACACTAGTGGACACTGGACACTTTTGGATTGTGTGAGGCCCACTGAATATCAGAGCGCTATGTCACAGGCTCGATGGCACAGGTGTGAAAAAGGGACTACAGGATAAGGGAGATTTTGAATTTCTGCAGACACTAGTGGACACTGGACATTTTTGGATTGTGTCAGGCCCACTGAATATCAGAGCGCTATGTCACAGGCTCGATGGCACAGGTATGAAAAAAGTGACTACAGGATAAGGGAGATTTTGAATTTCTGCAGACACTTGTGGACACTGGACACTTTTGGATTGTGTGAGGCCCACTGAATATCAGAGCGCTATGTCACAGGCTCGATGGCACAGGTGTGAAAAAAGTGACTACAGGATAAGGGAGATTTTGAATTTCTGCAGACACTTGTGGACACTGGACACTTTTGGATTGTGTGAGGCCCACTGAATATCAGAGCGCTATGTCACAGGCTCGATGGCACAGGTGTGAAAAAAGTGACTACAGGATAAGGGAGATTTTGAATTTCTGCAGACACTAGTGGACACTGGACACTTTTGGATTGTGTGAGGCCCACTGAATATCAGAGCGCTATGTCACAGGCTCGATGGCACAGGTATGAAAAAAGTGACTACAGGATAAGGGAGATTTTGAATTTCTGCAGACACTAGTGGACACTGGACACTTTTGGACTGTGTGAGGCCTACTGAATATCAGAGCGCTATGTCACAGGCTCGATGGCACAGGTGTGAAAAAAGGGACTACAGGATAAGGGAGATTTTGAATTTCTGCAGACACTAGTGGACACTGGACACTTTTGGATTGTGTGAGGCCCACTGAATATCAGAGCGCTATGTCACAGGCTCGATGGCACAGGTGTGAAAAAAGGGACTACAGGATAAGGGAGATTTTGAATTTCTGCAGACACTAGTGGACACTGGACACTTTTGGATTGTGTGAGGCCCACTGAATATCAGAGCGCTATGTCACAGGCTCGATGGCACAGGTGTGAAAAAAGGGACTACAGGATAAGGGAGATTTTGAATTTCTGCAGACACTAGTGGACACTGGACACTTTTGGATTGTGTTAGGCCCACTGAATATCAGAGCGCTATGTCACAGGCTCGATGGCACAGGTGTGAAAAAAGGGACTACAGGATAAGGGAGATTTTGAATTTCTGCAGACACTAGTGGACACTGACACTTTTGGATTGTGTGAGGCCCACTGACACTGTATGGTGTGAAAAAATGCACGCTCAGTACCTCAGCAGGACAAAAAAAAAAATTGGGATTGCTTTTAAAAAAGCAGTTTGCAGAGCAGTGGGTAAACAGCAATGCAGCTGTCAGGAAGCCTTAGAAGGCAGCCTAACAACCAACACCGCTGATCCACCACAATATAGCCTCCCCTTGCACTGCACACACAGTGACTGGTGTGTTGTACAGGCAAAATCGCTAGCAGCAAAAGCAGGTTTTTTTTCTTCTTCCCTGCCTAACGCTCTCCCTACAGAATCAGCAACCTCTCCCTATGCTAAGATCGGCAGAAGTAAGATGGCGGTCGGCGTGCACGCCCTTTTATAACCCCTGTGACGCCCACCAAAGCAAGCCAATCACTTGCATGCCCTTCTGAAAGATGGTGGTGACCCCTGTCTATGTCATCACGTTGCCCACAGTGTCCGTGGATCCTGATTGGCTGAAAAAGAGCGCAAAACAAACTTTTGAAACGCGACTTTGGCGCATAAGTCGCCGACCTCGTGGCCGACCTCATCCTAGGGTCGGGTTTCGTTTCATGAAACCCGACTTTGCCAAAAGTCGGCGACTTTTGAAATTTTTCGACCCGTTTCGGTCAACTCTAGTAGTGACTAGAGTTGAGCGACTTTTGGTTTTTTAGGGTCGCGTTTCGTTTCGTGAAACCCGACTTTTCCAAAAGTCGGGTCGAGCAAGATCGTCCGATTATAGGGAAAAGTCGGGGTCGTCCCGAAACACGAAACCCAATGTAAGTCAATGGGGGTTATTTGGCTAAAGTTGTGGGGAGGGAGGGCTGGCTGCAGGTTTTCATGTGCCCTGGGCGAAAGAGCGCCCCTTTAACACATACCACAACTCATCATGCTCCGATACGGCAGAGAAATAGCGGTATAGTCCAATGAAAAATACCTCACTTTTTACATCTCATGACGAGGCCCATCTATTTCTCCATACAGAATCATTGGTCCCATATAATGTTTGAAACAGTATATGATGAGCTCCACATAATGCTACAGTATATGTTGGTCCCCATGGATGAAGCTCCACTGTCTTATGGGCCCAAATAATGCTCCAAACATAATGGGCCCCATTTCTAATGCTCTAGTGTATAATGGGCCCTGTAAATGCTGCTCCAGTGTCTGATGTCCACCTTTGGAATGTTCCAGTGTATGGTGGGCCCCATCTATCATTCTCCAGAGTATAGTGCTCCCCAAAAATTGCTGTCCCAACATTGAAAACAATCAAATAAGTCTCCTCGCTAGGGAATCCCTGTACTTGTCTGGACAGGTGCTGTAGCTTGCTTAACAGCTCGCCAGCCGTTCTCACGCCCAGTATGGATTACATGTGATTGCACAAAGGTGAGAAAGGGTACCGTATCCCCAGATAACATGTATGGATAGCGTACACATTCAAAATATATGTCTCAGGAGGCAGGCTCAGACGGTGTTAGGCCCAGTATGGATTGCACGTGATTGCACAAAGGTTAGAAAGGGTACCGTATCCCCGGATAACATGTATGGATAGCGTACACATTCAAAATATATGTCTATACAGCATGAGGCAGGCTCAGACGGTGTTAGGCCCAGTATGGATTGCATGTGATTGCACAAAGGTTAGAAAGGGTACCGTATCACCGGATAACATGTATGGATAGCGTACACATTCAAAATATATGTCTCAGGAGGCAGGCTCAGACGGTGTTAGGCCCAGTATGGATTGCACGTGATTGCACAAAGGTTAGAAAGGGTACCGTATCACCGGATAACATGTATGGATAGTGTACACATTCAAAATATATGTCTATACAGCATGAGGCAGGCTCAGACGGTGTTAGGCCCAGTATGGATTGCACGTGATTGCACAAAGGTTAGAAAGGGTACCGTATCCCTGGATAACATGTATGGATAGCGTACACATTCAAAATATATGTCTCAGGAGGCAGGCTCAGACGGTGTTAGGCCCAGTATGGATTGCACGTGATTGCACAAAGGTTAGAAAGGGTACCGTATCCCCGGATAACATGTATGGATAGCGTACACATTCAAAATATATGTCTATACAGCATGAGGCAGGCTCAGACGGTGTTAGGCCCAGTATGGATTGCATGTGATTGCACAAAGGTTAGAAAGGGTACCGTATCACCGGATAACATGTATGGATAGCGTACACATTCAAAATATATGTCTCAGGAGGCAGGCTCAGACGGTGTTAGGCCCAGTATGGATTGCACGTGATTGCACAAAGGTTAGAAAGGGTACCGTATCACCGGATAACATGTATGGATAGCGTACACATTCAAAATATATGTCTATACAGCATGAGGCAGGCTCAGACGGTGTTAGGCCCAGTATGGATTGCACGTGATTGCACAAAGGTTAGAAAGGGTACCGTATCCCTGGATAACATGTATGGATAGCGTACACATTCAAAATATATGTCTCAGGAGGCAGGCTCAGACGGTGTTAGGCCCAGTAGGGATTGCACGTGATTGCACAAAGGTTAGAAAGGGTACAGTATCCCTGGATAACATGTATGGAAAGCGTACACATTCAAAATATATGTCTATACAGCATGAGGCAGGCTCAGACGGTGTTAGGCCCAGTATGGATTGCACGTGATTGCACAAAGGTTAGAAAGGGTACCGTATCCCCGGATAACATGTATGGATAGCGTACACATTCAAAATATATGTCTATACAGCATGAGGCAGGCTCAGACGGTGTTAGGCCCAGTATGGATTGCACGTGATTGCACAAAGGTTAGAAAGGGTACCGTATCCCTGGATAACATGTATGGATAGCGTACAAATTCAAAATATATGTCTATACAGCATGAGGCAGGCTCAGACGGTGTTAGGCCCAGTATGGATTGCAGGTGATTGCACAAAGGTTAGAAAGGGTACCGTATCCCCGGATAACATGTATGGATAGCGTACACATTCAAAATATATGTCTATACAGCATGAGGCAGGCTCAGACGGTGTTAGGCCCAGTATGGATTGCAGGTGATTGCACAAAGGTTAGAAAGGGTACCGTATCAACAGATAACATGTATGGATAGCGTACACATTCAAAATATATGTCTCAGGAGGCAGGCTCAGACGGTGTTAGGCCCAGTATGGATTGCACGTGATTGCACAAAGGTTAGAAAGGGTACCGTATCCCCGGATAACATGTATGGATAGCGTACACATTCAAAATATATGTCTATACAGCATGAGGCAGGCTCAGACGGTGTTAGGCCCAGTATGGATTGCACGTGATTGCACAAAGGTTAGAAAGGGTACCGTATCACCGGATAACATGTATGGATAGCGTACACATTCAAAATATCCACATCCACATTTTGGGTTGACAGACGGGTCCTTTTTTCTGTCAGGATTGATCCAGCTGCACTGAAGACTCTTTCCGATAGCACACTTTCAGCTGGGCAAGCGAGCTCCTGTAAGGCATATTGTGCCAATTCAGGCCAGGTGTCCAGTTTAGCAGCCCAATAGTCAAAGGGGAATGACCTGTGTGGGAGAACATCGATATGGGAGGAAAAGTAGTTTGTAACCATAGTTGACAACTGCTATCTCCTGTCACTTTCCATCGATGCAGTATTATCAGTTGTGTGAGCGGTACTTGAAAAATCAGTCCACAACATTGTCATGACATGAAACCCCTGTCTCCAACGCCACTTCTGCTGTGTGCACCATGAACACCTCTGCCAGCTGCCCCCGGCCCGTACGGCTCGTGTGAGAACCATCACCGCTGCTGTGTGCTGGGAATGCCTCAAGCAACCGATTTACCAGAGTTGCTTGTTTATTAGCCAATATTTGGTCAAGGTTCTCCTGTGGCATGATGTTTTGTAATTTGCCTTTATAGCGTGGATCCAGGATGCTGGCCAACCAGTAGTCATCATCGTTCATCATTTTGGCAATGCGGGGGTCCCTTTTTAGGATCTGCAAGGCATAATCTGACATGTGGGCCAATGTTCCCGGTGTCAATGATGCACTGCGAGTGCTGGTTGGAGGAGCACTTCCTGGCAAATCCACATCCCTCCAGTCACGCACAAACCCTGTACCAGACCTTGCCACGCCAACATTTTCACTTGCCCCACGAGATGCATCCTCCTCCCCTAAGTAATCATCCCCATCATCATTCTCCTCCTCCTCTTCTTCCTCCACCTCGTCCAGGAGAAGTCCCTGAGCAGACAATGGCTGAATGTCATCAAGGATTCCCTCCTCCTCTTCCTCCTCATCAACATTGGCTGCAGACGCCTGCTCCTTAAGGTGCGTCAAAGTTTGCATGAGCAGACGCATAAGTGGGATGCTCATGATTAGGATGGCGTCGTCTGCGCTTACCAGCCGTGTGCATTCCTCAAAACACTGAAGGACTTTACAGAGGTCTTTCAGCTTCGACCACTGCACACCTGTCAACTCCATGTCTGCTCTCAAAGTGCCTGGCCGTGTATCCTCCCACAAATGCATTATGGCCTGCCTCTGCTCGCACAGCCACTCCACCATGTGCAGGGTGGAGTTCCACCTTGTTGCAATGTCGATAATGAGGCGGTGGTTGGGAAGGTGGAGCAATCGCTGCAGCTTCTGCATACGAACGGAGTGTACAGGCGACCGGCGGATGTGCGCGCACAGTCTTCGCACCTTCTGGAGCAGGGCTGTTAACTCCGGATAATTTTTGAGGAAGCACTGCACCACCAGGTTCAAGGTGTGAGCCGAGCAAGGTATGTGGCTGAGTTTTGAAAGGGCTATGGCTGCCACAAAATTACGGCCGTTATCACTAACTACCTTGCCTGCCTCAAGATGTACACTGCCCAGCCATGACTCTGTTTGTCGCTTCAAGTACTCGGCCAGCACCTCGGCGGTGTGTCTGTCGCCCAAACACATCATCTGCAACACAGCCTGCTGACGCTTTCCACTAGCTGCTCGATAGGGGGACACCTCGTGTGCAACAGTGGCAGCTGCAGATGGAGTGCTCGTACGACTGCGCTCTGTGGACGAACTTTCACTTCTGGAGGAGGAGGAGGAGGAGGGTCGAACACCTACAGCCAACTGTTTCCTATACCGTGGGCTAGGCAGCACTGTCCCACCACCGCTGTTCCCTGTGGACCCTGCATCCACCACATTAACCCAGTGCGCAGTGATGGACACGTAACGGCCCTGGCCATGCTGACTGGACCATGCATCAGTTGTGAGGTGCACCTTTCCACTCACTGACTGCTTGAGTGCATGGACAATGCGGTCTTTTACATGATGGTGGAGGGCTGGGATGGCTTTGCGAGAGAAGAAGTGGCAACTGGGTAGGTCATAGCGTGGTACTGCATAGGCCATGAGTTCGCGGAAAGCTGCGCTTTCCACCAACCGATAGGGCATCATCTCAAACGAGATTAGTTTGGCAATGTGGGCGTTCAAACCCAGTGTACGCGGATGAGAGACTGAGTACTTTCTTGACCTACTCATAGTGTCTGGGAGGGTGAGCTGGACTTGAGAGCTGCATATGGTGGAAGTAGCGGTGGACAGGGTGGACTGAGAGAGGGTTGATGATGGTGATGGAGTTGGTGTTCTTTCTGATGGCCTAGATTCAGTATTTCGTTGATATAACAGTGGGATTCCCTGACTGCTGTGGCCTTGCAACGACACCTCAACATTTGCTGCTGTGCTAACCGGTGGGCTTACAGTGGGGGAAACAATGTAGCGTTGTTGACTACCTTCTTTGTGATCAGTTGCACATGTGGCACTTGAGGTTTGGTGTTGTGTCCACGCTTGCAAGTGCATGGTGGTTAAATGTCTAAGCATGCAACTGGTATTCAAATTTTTAAGATTTTTCCCTCGGCTAAAGGTCTTTGCGCACTTCTTACAGATAACCTTGGCCTGATCATGAGGATTTTGTTCAAAAAAGTGCCACACTGCTCTCTTCCTACTTTGGCAGACATTTTGCGGCCTAGCACGCTGTGATCTTTTGACCGTCTGGACAAGCTGTCCAGCAACTCTTTTGATGTTTGGAACCTGTCTTTGGAGTGCTCCGGGCCTGCCAGATAACAGCTGTTGCGATGTCGATGTCTGCTGTGGATGCTCCTCATCTGAGCTATTGGAAGCAGCACCCTCTTCCCCCAATGGATGCCAATCTGGGTCAACAACTGGGTCATCCATCACCTCCTCTTCAATGTCATGTGCACCTTCCTCTGTGTCACCGTGTATGGTGGTATAGTGTGCGGGAAGGGGCACCTGAGGCTCATCAGGGTCAGAATCTTGCTCTGTACACTGTGAGGACAATGTAGGGCTCTGAGTGAATGTACCAGCAGAATCATCTATCAGCGGCTGTGCATCAGTGCACTCCATGTCAGATTCATCTTGGCCTGGGTAATTCACCATTTCACTTGATAATTCAGGCATGGTATGTGAAAACAGCTCCATGGAGTAATCAGTAGTATGGCCTGCGTCATCCTTCAATCTTGGTTGGGGTGAAGGACACAAGGAAAGGTGTGGTTCATGAACATGAGCCTCCAATGACGACTCAGTGCTTTTATTTTTAACAACTTCAGAAGAGGAGGCGATAGAGCTGGAGGCTGAGTCAGCAATGTAAGACAAAACTTTTTCCTGAAGCTCTGGCTTTAAAAGCGGTTTGCCAACTCCTAGAAAACTAAGCCTTCGAGGCCTTGTGGAGCCAGATGATGACGCAGGCTCAACACCTCCTGCATTCGGTCCTATTTTGCTTTTGCCACTACCATCAAATCCACCACCAACACCATCATTACCAGCTGCCAACCCCCGCCCAATTCCATGGCCTCTTCCACCAGCCTTCCTCATTTTTGGTAGAAATGTAGACAAAATCCAACAAACTATATAGTAATGTAAAACAAGGTACAAGGTGTCTATAGGACAGGGGAGATTTTGAATTTCTGCAGACACTAGTGGACACTGGACACTTTTGGATTGTGTGAGGCCCACTGAATATCAGAGCGCTATGTCACAGGCTCGATGGCACAGGTGTGAAAAAAGTGACTACAGGATAAGGGAGATTTTGAATTTCTGCAGACACTAGTGGACACTGGACACTTTTGGATTGTGTGAGGCCCACTGAATATCAGAGCGCTATGTCACAGGCTCGATGGCACAGGTGTGAAAAAAGTGACTACAGGATAAGGGAGATTTTGAATTTCTGCAGACACTAGTGGACACTGGACACTTTTGGATTGTGTGAGGCCCACTGAATATCAGAGCGCTATGTCACAGGCTCGATGGCACAGGTGTGAAAAAAGTGACTACAGGATAAGGGAGATTTTGAATTTCTGCAGACACTAGTGGACACTGGACATTTTTGGATTGTGTCAGGCCCACTGAATATCAGAGCGCTATGTCACAGGCTCGATGGCACAGGTATGAAAAAAGTGACTACAGGATAAGGGAGATTTTGAATTTCTGCAGACACTAGTGGACACTGGACACTTTTGGATTGTGTGAGGCCCACTGAATATCAGAGCACTATGTCACAGGCTCGATGGCACAGGTGTGAAAAAGGGACTACAGGATAAGGGAGATTTTGAATTTCTGCAGACACTAGTGGACACTGGACATTTTTGGATTGTGTCAGGCCCACTGAATATCAGAGCGCTATGTCACAGGCTCGATGGCACAGGTATGAAAAAAGTGACTACAGGATAAGGGAGATTTTGAATTTCTGCAGACACTAGTGGACACTGGACACTTTTGGATTGTGTGAGGCCCACTGAATATCAGAGCACTATGTCACAGGCTCGATGGCACAGGTGTGAAAAAAGTGACTACAGGATAAGGGAGATTTTGAATTTCTGCAGACACTTGTGGACACTGGACACTTTTGGATTGTGTGAGGCCCACTGAATATCAGAGCGCTATGTCACAGGCTCGATGGCACAGGTGTGAAAAAAGTGACTACAGGATAAGGGAGATTTTGAATTTCTGCAGACACTAGTGGACACTGGACACTTTTGGATTGTGTGAGGCCCACTGAATATCAGAGCGCTATGTCACAGGCTCGATGGCACAGGTATGAAAAAAGTGACTACAGGATAAGGGAGATTTTGAATTTCTGCAGACACTAGTGGACACTGGACACTTTTGGACTGTGTGAGGCCTACTGAATATCAGAGCGCTATGTCACAGGCTCGATGGCACAGGTGTGAAAAAAGGGACTACAGGATAAGGGAGATTTTGAATTTCTGCAGACACTAGTGGACACTGGACACTTTTGGATTGTGTGAGGCCCACTGAATATCAGAGCGCTATGTCACAGGCTCGATGGCACAGGTGTGAAAAAAGGGACTACAGGATAAGGGAGATTTTGAATTTCTGCAGACACTAGTGGACACTGGACACTTTTGGATTGTGTTAGGCCCACTGAATATCAGAGCGCTATGTCACAGGCTCGATGGCACAGGTGTGAAAAAAGGGACTACAGGATAAGGGAGATTTTGAATTTCTGCAGACACTAGTGGACACTGGACACTTTTGGATTGTGTGAGGCCCACTGAATATCAGAGCGCTATGTCACAGGCTCGATGGCACAGGTGTGAAAAAAGGGACTACAGGATAAGGGAGATTTTGAATTTCTGCAGACACTAGTGGACACTGGACACTTTTGGATTGTGTTAGGCCCACTGAATATCAGAGCGCTATGTCACAGGCTCGATGGCACAGGTGTGAAAAAAGGGACTACAGGATAAGGGAGATTTTGAATTTCTGCAGACACTAGTGGACACTGGACACTTTTGGATTGTGTGAGGCCCACTGACACTGTATGGTGTGAAAAAATGCACGCTCAGTACCTCAGCAGGACAAAAGAAAAAATTGGGATTGCTTTTAAAAAAGCAGTTTGCAGAGCAGTGGGTAAACAGCAATGCAGCTGTCAGGAAGCCTTAGAAGGCAGCCTAACAACCAACACCGCTGATCCACCACAATATAGCCTCCCCTTGCACTGCACACACAGTGACTGGTGTGTTGTACAGGCAAAATCGCTAGCAGCAAAAGCAGGTTTTTTTTCTTCTTCCCTGCCTAACGCTCTCCCTACAGAATCAGCAACCTCTCCCTATGCTAAGATCGGCAGAAGTAAGATGGCGGTCGGCGTGCACGCCCTTTTATAACCCCTGTGACGCCCACCAAAGCAAGCCAATCACTTGCATGCCCTTCTGAAAGATGGTGGTGACCCCTGTCTATGTCATCACGTTGCCCACAGTGTCCGTGGATCCTGATTGGCTGAAAAAGAGCGCAAAACAAACTTTTGAAACGCGACTTTGGCGCGTAAGTCGCCGACCTCGTGGCCGACCTCATCCTAGGGTCGGGTTTCGTTTCATGAAACCCGACTTTGCCAAAAGTCGGCGACTTTTGAAATTTTTCGACCCGTTTCGCTCAACTCTAGTAGTGACTAGAGTTGAGCGACTTTTGGTTTTTTAGGGTCGCGTTTCGTTTCGTGAAACCCGACTTTTCCAAAAGTCGGGTCGAGCAAGATCGTCCGATTATAGGGAAAAGTCGGGGTCGTCCCGAAACACGAAACCCAATGTAAGTCAATGGGGAATAAAAGTCGGCAGTGAGAGGAGGACAGGAAACACACCTACAGTGCCCATTTGAATGCCAAAAGCATCAATTCTTCTTACTTAAGCTTGTCAACCGTAATTAACTTCATAATACAAGTTACGCACTGAAAAATGGGGGTTATTTGGCTAAAGTTGTGGGGAGGGAGGGCTGGCTGCAGGTTTTCATGTGCCCTGGGCGAAAGAGCGCCCCTTTAACACATACCACAACTCATCATGCTCCGATACGGCAGAGAAATAGCGGTATAGTCCAATGAAAAATACCTCACTTTTTACATCTCATGACGAGGCCCATCTATTTCTCCATACAGAATCATTGGTCCCATATAATGTTTGAAACAGTATATGATGAGCTCCACATAATGCTACAGTATATGTTGGTCCCCATGGATGAAGCTCCACTGTCTTATGGGCCCAAATAATGCTCCAAACATAATGGGCCCCATTTCTAATGCTCTAGTGTATAATGGGCCCTGTAAATGCTGCTCCAGTGTCTGATGTCCACCTTTGGAATGTTCCAGTGTATGGTGGGCCCCATCTATCATTCTACAGAGTATAGTGCTCCCCAAAAATTGCAGTCCCAACATTGAAAACAATCAAATAAGTCTCCTCGCTAGGGAATCCCTGTACTTGTCTGGAGAGGTGCTGTAGCTTGCTTAACAGCTCGCCAGCCGTTCTCACGCCCAGTATGGATTACACGTGATTGCACAAAGGTGAGAAAGGGTACCGTATCCCCAGATAACATGTATGGATAGCGTACACATTCAAAATATATGTCTCAGGAGGCAGACTCAGACGGTGTTAGGCCCAGTATGGATTGCACGTGATTGCACAAAGGTTAGAAAGGGTACCGTATCCCCGGATAACATGTATGGATAGCGTACACATTCAAAATATATGTCTATACAGCATGAGGCAGGCTCAGACGGTGTTAGGCCCAGTATGGATTGCACGTGATTGCACAAAGGTTTGAAAGGGTACCGTATCACCGGATAACATGTATGGATAGCGTACACATTCAAAATATATGCCTCAGGAGGCAGGCTCAGACGGTGTTAGGCCCAGTATGGATTGCACGTGATTGCACAAAGGTTAGAAAGGGTACCGTATCACCGGATAACATGTATGGATAGCGTACACATTCAAAATATATGTCTATACAGCATGAGGCAGGCTCAGACGGTGTTAGGCCCAGTATGGATTGCACGTGATTGCACAAAGGTTAGAAAGGGTACCGTATCCCTGGATAACATGTATGGATAGCGTACACATTCAAAATATATGTCTCAGGAGGCAGGCTCAGACGGTGTTAGGCCCAGTAGGGATTGCACGTGATTGCACAAAGGTTAGAAAGGGTACAGTATCCCTGGATAACATGTATGGAAAGCGTACACATTCAAAATATATGTCTATACAGCATGAGGCAGGTTCAGATGGTGTTAGGCCCAGTATGGATTGCACGTGATTGCACAAAGGTTAGAAAGGGTACCGTATCCCCGGATAACATGTATGGATAGCGTACACATTCAAAATATATGTCTATACAGCATGAGGCAGGCTCAGACGGTGTTAGGCCCAGTATGGATTGCACGTGATTGCACAAAGGTTAGAAAGGGTACCGTATCCCTGGATAACATGTATGGATAGCGTACAAATTCAAAATATATGTCTATACAGCATGAGGCAGGCTCAGACGGTGTTAGGCCCAGTATGGATTGCAGGTGATTGCACAAAGGTTAGAAAGGGTACCGTATCCCCGGATAACATGTATGGATAGCGTACACATTCAAAATATATGTCTATACAGCATGAGGCAGGCTCAGACGGTGTTAGGCCCAGTATGGATTGCAGGTGATTGCACAAAGGTTAGAAAGGGTACCGTATCAACAGATAACATGTATGGATAGCGTACACATTCAAAATATATGTCTCAGGAGGCAGGCTCAGACGGTGTTAGGCCCAGTATGGATTGCACGTGATTGCACAAAGGTTAGAAAGGGTACCGTATCTCCGGATAACATGTATGGATAGCGTAAACATTCAAAATATATGTCTATACAGCATGAGGCAGGCTCAGACGGTGTTAGGCCCAGTATGGATTGCACGTGATTGCACAAAGGTTAGAAAGGGTACCGTATCACCGGATAACATGTATGGATAGCGTACACATTCAAAATATATGTCTATACAGCATGAGGCAGGCTCAGACGGTGTTAGGCCCAGTATGGATTGCACTTGATTGCACAAAGGTTAGAAAGGGTACCGTATCCCTGGATAACATGTATGGATAGCGTACACATTCAAAATATATGTCTCAGGAGGCAGGCTCAGACGGTGTTAGGCCCAGTATGGATTGCACGTGATTGCACAAAGGTTAGAAAGGGTACCGTATCCCCGGATAACATGTATGGATAGCGTACACATTCAAAATATATGTCTATACAGCATGAGGCAGGCTCAGACGGTGTTAGGCCCAGTATGGATTGCACGTGATTGCACAAAGGTTAGAAAGGGTACCGTATCCCCGGATAACATGTATGGATAGCGTACACATTCAAAATATATGTCTATACAGCATGAGGCAGGCTCAGACGGTGTTAGGCCCAGTATGGATTGCACGTGATTGCACAAAGTTAGAAAGGGTACCGTATCACCGGATAACATGTATGGATAGCGTACACATTCAAAATATATGTCTATGCAGCATGAGGCAGGCTCAGACGGTGTTAGGCCCAGTATGGATTGCACATGATTGCACAAAGTTTAGAAAGGGTACCGTATCCACGGATAACATGTATGTATAGCGTACACATTCAAAATATATGTCTATACAGCATGATGCAGGCTCAGACGGTGTTAGGCCCAGTATGGATTGCACGTGATTGCACAAAGGTTAGAAAGGGTACAGTATCACCGAATAACATGTATGGATAGCGTACACATTCAAAATATATGTCTATACAGCATGAGGCAGGCTCAGACGGTGTTAGGCCCAGTATGGATTGCACGTGATTGCACAAAGGTTAGAAAGGGTACCGTATCCCCGGATAACATGTATGGATAGCGTACACATTCAAAATATATGTCTATACAGCATGAGGCAGGCTCAGACGGTGTTAGGCCCAGTATGGATTGCATGTGATTGCACAAAGGTTAGAAAGGGTACCGTATCCCTGGATAACATGTATGGATAGCGTACACATTCAAAATATATGTCTCAGGAGGCAGGCTCAGACAGTGTTAGGCCCAGTATGGATTGCACGTGATTGCACAAAGGTTAGAAAGGGTACCGTATCACCGGATAACATGTATGGATAGCGTACACATTCAAAATATATGTCTATACAGCATGAGGCAGGCTCAGACGGTGTTAGGCCCAGTATGGATTGCACGTGATTGCACAAAGGTTAGAAAGAGTACCGTATCACCGAATACATGTATGGATAGCGTACACATTCAAAATATATGTCTATACAGCATGAGGCAGGCTCAGACGGTGTTAGGCCCAGTATGGATTGCACGTGATTGCACAAAGGTTAGAAAGGGTACCGTATCCCCGGATAACATGTATGGATAGCGTACACATTCAAAATATATGTCTATACAGCATGAGGCAGGCTCAGACGGTGTTAGGCCCAGTATGGATTGCACGTGATTGCACAAAGGTTAGAAAGGGTACCGTATCACCGGATAACATGTATGGATAGCGTACACATTCAAAATATATGTCTATACAGCATGAGGCAGGCTCAGACGGTGTCAGGCCCAGTATGGATTGCACGTGATTGCACAAAGGTTAGAAAGGGTACCGTATCCCCGGATAACATGTATGGATAGCGTACACATTCAAAATATATGTCTATACAGCATGAGGCAGGCTCAGACGGTGTTAGGCCCAGTATGGATTGCACGTGATTGCACAAAGGTTAGAAAGGGTACCGTATCCCTGGATAACATGTATGGATAGCGTACACATTCAAAATATATGTCTCAGGAGTCAGGCTCAGACGGTGTTAGGCCCAGTATGGATTGCACGTGATTGCAAAAAGGTTAGAAAGGGTACCGTATCACCGGATAACATGTATGGATAGCGTACACATTCAAAATATATGTCTATACAGCATGAGGCAGGCTCAGATGGTGTTAAGCCCAGTATAGATTGCACGTGATTGCACAAAGGTTAGAAAGGGTACCGTATCACCGGATAACATGTATGGATAGCGTACACATTCAAAATATATGTCTATACAGCATGAGGCAGGCTCAGACGGTGTTAGGCCCAGTATGGATTGCACGTGATTGCACAATGGTTAGAAAGGGTACCGTATCACCGGATAACATGTATGGATAGCGTACACATTCAAAATATATGTCTATACAGCATGAGGCAGGCTCAGACGGTGTTAGGCCCAGTATGGATTGGACGTGATTGCACAAAGGTTAGAAATGGTACCGCATGCCTGGATAACATGTATGGATAGCGTACACATTCAAAATATATGTCTCAGGAGGCAGGCTCAGACGGTGTTAGGCCCAGTATGGATTGCACGTGATTGCATAAAGGTTAGAAAGGGTACCGTATCCCCGGATAACATGTATGGATAGCGTACACATTCAAAATATATGTCTATACAGCATGAGGCAGGCTCAGACGGTGTTAGGCACAGTATGGATTGCACGTGATTGCACAAAGGTTAGAAAGGGTACCGTATCACCGGATAACATGTATGGATAGCGTACACATTCAAAATATATGTCTCAGGAGGCAGGCTCAGATGGTGTTAGGCCCAGTATGGATTGCACGTGATTGCACAAAGGTTAGAAAGGGTACCGTATCCCCGGATAACATGTATGGATAGCGTACACATTCAAAATATATGTCTATACAGCATGAGGCAGGCTCAGACGGTGTTAGGCCCAGTATCTATTGCACGTGTTTGCACAAAGGTTAGAAAGGGTACCGTATCCCAAGATAACATGTATGGATAGCGTACACATTCAAAATATATGTCTCAGGAGGCAGGCTCAGACGGTGTTAGGCCCAGTATGGATTGCACGTGATTGCACAAAGGTTAGAAAGGGTACCGTATCCCTGGATAACATGTATGGATAGCGTACACATTCAAAATATATGTCTATACAGCATGAGGCAGGCTCAGACGGTGTTAGGCCCAGTATGGATTGCACGTGATTGCACAAAGGTTATAAAGGGTACCGTATCCCCGGATAACATGTATGGATAGCGTACACATTCAAAATATATGTCTATACAGCATGAGGCAGGCTCAGACGGTGTTAGGCCCAGTATGGATTGCACGTGATTGCACAAAGGTTAGAAAGGGTACCGTATCCCCGGACAACATGTATGGATAGCGTACACATTCAAAATATATGTCTCAGGAGGCAGGCTCAGACGGTGTTAGGCCCAGTAGGGATTGCACGTGATTGCACAAAGGTTAGAAAGGGTACAGTATCCCTGGATAACATGTATGGAAAGCGTACAAATTCAAAATATATGTCTATACAGCATGAGGCAGTCTCAGACGGTGTTAGGCCCAGTATGGATTGCAGGTGATTTCACAAAGGTTAGAAAGGGTACCGTATCCCCGGATAACATGTATGGATAGCGTACACATTCAAAATATATGTCTATACAGCATGAGGCAGGCTCAGACGGTGTTAGGCCCAGTATGGATTGCACGTGATTGCACAAAGGTTAGAAATGGTACCGTATCAACAGATAACATGTATGGATAGCGTACACATTCAAAATATATGTCTATACAGCATGAGGCAGTCTCAGACGGTGTTAGGCCCAGTATGGATTGCAGGTGATTTCACAAAGGTTAGAAAGGGTACCGTATCCCCGGATAACATGTATGGATAGCGTACACATTCAAAATATATGTCTATACAGCATGAGGCAGGCTCAGACGGTGTTAGGCCCAGTATGGATTGCACGTGATTGCACAAAGGTTAGAAATGGTACCGTATCAACAGATAACATGTATGGATAGCGTACACATTCAAAATATATGTCTCAGGAGGCAGGCTCAGACGGTGTTAGGCCCAGTATGGATTGCACGTGATTGCACAAAGGTTAGAAAGGGTACCGTATCCCCGGATAACATGTATGGATAGCGTACACATTCAAAATATATGTCTATACAGCATGAGGCAGGCTCAGACGGTGTTAGGCCCAGTATGGATTGCACGTGATTGCACACAGGTTAGAAAGGGTACCGTATCACCGGACAACATTTATGGATAGCGTACACATTCAAAATATATGTCTATACAGCATGAGGCAGGCTCAGACGGTGTTAGGCCCAGTATGGATTGCACGTGATTGCACAAAGGTTAGAAAGGGTACCGTATCCCTGGATAACATGTATGGATAGCGTACACATTCAAAATATATGTCTCAGGAGGCAGGCTCAGACGGTGTTAGGCCCAGTATGGATTGCACGTGATTGCACAAAGGTTAGAAAGGGTACCGTATCCCCGGATAACATGTATGGATAGCGTACACATTCAAAATATATGTCTATACAGCATGAGGCAGGCTCAGACGGTGTTAGGCCCAGTATGGATTGCACGTGATTGCACAAAGGTTAGAAAGGGTACCGTATCACCGAATACATGTATGGATAGCGTACACATTCAAAATATATGTCTATACAGCATGAGGCAGGCTCAGACGGTGTTAGGCCCAGTATGGATTGCACCTGATTGCACAAAGGTTAGAAAGGGTACCGTATCCCCGGATAACATGTATGGATAGCGTACACATTCAAAATATATGTCTATACAGCATGAGGCAGGCTCAGACGGTGTTAGGCCCAGTATGGATTGCACGTGATTGCACAAAGGTTAGAAAGGGTACCGTATCACCGGATAACATGTATGGATAGCGTACACATTCAAAATATATGTCTATACAGCATGAGGCAGGCTCAGACGGTGTTAGGCCCAGTATGGATTGCACGTGATTGCACAAAGGTTAGAAAGGGTACCGTATCCCCGGATAACATGTATGGATAGCGTACACATTCAAAATATATGTCTATACAGCATGAGGCAGGCTCAGACGGTGTTAGGCCCAGTATGGATTGCACGTGATTGCACAAAGGTTAGAAAGGGTACCGTATCACCGGATAACATGTATGGATAGCGTACACATTCAAAATATATGTCTATACAGCATGAGGCAGGCTCAGACGGTGTTAGGCCCAGTATGGATTGCACGTGATTGCACAAAGGTTAGAAAGGGTACCGTATCACCGAATACATGTATGGATAGCGTACACATTCAAAATATATGTCTATACAGCATGAGGCAGGCTCAGACGGTGTTAGGCCCAGTATGGATTGCACCTGATTGTACAAAGGTTAGAAAGGGTACCGTATCCCCGGATAACATGTATGGATAGCGTACACATTCAAAATATATGTCTATACAGCATGAGGCAGGCTCAGACGGTGTTAGGCCCAGTATGGATTGCACGTGATTGCACAAAGGTTAGAAAGGGTACCGTATCACCGGATAACATGTATGGATAGCGTACACATTCAAAATATATGTCTATACAGCATGAGGTAGGCTCAGACGGTGTTAGGCCCAGTATGGATTGCACGTGATTGCACAAAGGTTAGAAAGGGTACCGTATCCCCGGATAACATGTATGGATAGCGTACACATTCAAAATATATGTCTATACAGCATGAGGCAGGCTCAGACGGTGTTAGGCACAGTATGGATTGCACGTGATTGCACAAAGGTTAGAAAGGGTACCGTATCACCGGATAACATGTATGGATAGCGTACACATTCAAAATATATGTCTCAGGAGGCAGGCTCAGATGGTGTTAGGCCCAGTATGGATTGCACGTGATTGCACAAAGGTTAGAAAGGGTACCGTATCCCCGGATAACATGTATGGATAGCGTACACATTCAAAATATATGTCTATACAGCATGAGGCAGGCTCAGACGGTGTTAGGCCCAGTATCTATTGCACGTGTTTGCACAAAGGTTAGAAAGGGTACCGTATCCCAAGATAACATGTATGGATAGCGTACACATTCGAAATATATGTCTCAGGAGGCAGGCTCAGACGGTGTTAGGCCCAGTATGGATTGCACGTGATTGCACAAAGGTTAGAAAGGGTACCGTATCCCTGGATAACATGTATGGATAGCGTACACATTCAAAATATATGTCTATACAGCATGAGGCAGGCTCAGACGGTGTTAGGCCCAGTATGGATTGCACGTGATTGCACAAAGGTTAGAAAGGGTACCGTATCCCCGGATAACATGTATGGATAGCGTACACATTCAAAATATATGTCTATACAGCATGAGGCAGGCTCAGACGGTGTTAGGCCCAGTATGGATTGCACGTGATTGCACAAAGGTTAGAAAGGGTACCGTATCCCCGGACAAAATGTATGGATAGCGTACACATTCAAAATATATGTCTCAGGAGGCAGGCTCAGACGGTGTTAGGCCCAGTAGGGATTGCACGTGTTTGCACAAAGGTTAGAAAGGGTACAGTATCCCTGGATAACATGTATGGAAAGCGTACACATTCAAAATATATGTCTATACAGCATGAGGCAGGCTCAGACGGTGTTAGGCCCAGTATGGATTGCACGTGATTGCACAAAGGTTAGAAAGGGTACCGTATCCCCGGATAACATGTATGGATAGCGTACACATTCAAAATATATGTCTATACAGCATGAGGCAGGCTCAGACGGTGTTAAGCCCAGTATGGATTGCACGTGATTGCACAAAGGTTAGAAAGGGTACCGTATCCCTGGATAACATGTATGGATAGCGTACAAATTCAAAATATATGTCTATACAGCATGAGGCAGGCTCAGACGGTGTTAGGCCCAGTATGGATTGCAGGTGATTTCTCAAAGGTTAGAAAGGGTACCGTATCCCCGGATAACATGTATGGATAGCGTACACATTCAAAATATATGTCTATACAGCATGAGGCAGGCTCAGGCGGTGTTAGGCCCAGTATGGATTGCACGTGATTGCACAAAGGTTAGAAAGGGTACCGTATCAACAGATAACATGTATGGATAGCGTACACATTCAAAATATATGTCTCAGGAGGCAGGCTCAGACGGTGTTAGGCACAGTATGGATTGCACGTGATTGCACAAAGGTTAGAAAGGGTACCGTATCCCCGGATAACATGTATGGATAGCGTACACATTCAAAATATATGTCTATACAGCATGAGGCAGGCTCAGACGGTGTTAGGCCCAGTATGGATTGCACGTGATTGCACACAGGTTAGAAAGGGTACCGTATCACCGGACAACATTTATGGATAGCGTACACATTCAAAATATATGTCTATACAGCATGAGGCAGGCTCAGACGGTGTTAGGCCCAGTATGGATTGCACGTGATTGCACAAAGGTTAGAAAGGGTACCGTATCCCTGGATAACATGTATGGATAGCGTACACATTCAAAATATATGTCTCAGGAGGCAGGCTCAGACGGTGTTAGGCCCAGAATGGATTGCACGTGATTGCACAAAGGTTAGAAAGGGTACCGTATCCCCGGATAACATGTATGGATAGCGTACACATTCAAAATATATGTCTATACAGCATGAGGCAGGCTCAGACGGTGTTAGGCCCAGTATGGATTGCACGTGATTGCACAAAGGTTAGAAAGGGTACCGTATCCCCGGATAACATGTATGGATAGCGTACACATTCAAAATATATGTCTATACATCATGAGGCAGGCTCAGACGGTGTTAGGCCCAGTATGGATTGCACGTGATTGCACAAAGGTTAGAAAGGGTACCGTATCACTGGATAACATGTATGGATAGCGTACACATTCAAAATATATGTCTATACACCATGAGGCAGGCTCAGACGGTGTTAGGCCCAGTATGGATTGCACATGATTGCACAAAGGTTAGAAAGGGTACCGTATCCCCGGATAACATGTATGGATAGCGTACACATTCAAAATATATGTCTATACAGCATGAGGCAGGCTCAGACGGTGTTAGGCCCAGTATGGATTGCACGTGATTGCACAAAGGTTAGAAAGGGTACCGTATCACCGAATACATGTATGGATAGCGTACACATTCAAAATATATGTCTATACAGCATGAGGCAGGCTCAGACGGTGTTAGGCCCAGTATGGATTGCACCTGATTGCACAAAGGTTAGAAAGGGTACCGTATCCCCGGATAACATTTATGGATAGCGTACACATTCAAAATATATGTCTATACAGCATGAGGCAGGCTCAGACGGTGTTAGGCCCAGTATGGATTGCACGTGATTGCACAAAGGTTAGAAAGGGTACCGTATCACCGGATAACATGTATGGATAGCGTACACATTCAAAATATATGTCTATACAGCATGAGGTAGGCTCAGACGGTGTTAGGCCCAGTATGGATTGCACGTGATTGCACAAAGGTTAGAAAGGGTACCGTATCCCCGGATAACATGTATGGATAGCGTACACATTCAAAATATATGTCTATACAGCATGAGGCAGGCTCAGACGGTGTTAGGCCCAGTATGGATTGCACGTGATTGCACAAAGGTTAGAAAGGGTACCTTATCACCGGATAACATGTATGGATAGCGTACACATTCAAAATATATGTCTATACAGCATGAGGCAGGCTCAGACGGTGTTAGGCCCAGTATGGATTGCACGTGATTGCACAAAGGTTAGAAAGGGTACCGTATCCCTGGATAACATGTATGGATAGCGTACACATTCAAAATATATGTCTCAGGAGTCAGGCTCAGACGGTGTTAGGCCCAGTATGGATTGCACGTGATTGCACAAAGGTTAGAAAGGGTACCGTATCACCGGATAACATGTATGGATAGCGTACACATTCAAAATATATGTCTATACAGCATGAGGCAGGCTCAGACGGTGTTAGGCCCAGTATGGATTGCACGTGATTGCACAAAGGTTAGAAAGGGTACCGTATCACCGAATACATGTATGGATAGCGTACACATTCAAAATATATGTCTATACAGCATGAGGCAGGCTCAGACGGTGTTAGGCCCAGTATGGATTGCACCTGATTGCACAAAGGTTAGAAAGGGTACCGTATCCCCGGATAACATGTATGGATAGCGTACACATTCAAAATATATGTCTATACAGCATGAGGCAGGCTCAGACGGTGTTAGGCCCAGTATGGATTGCACGTGATTGCACAAAGGTTAGAAATGGTACCGTATCACCGGATAACATGTATGGATAGCGTACACATTCAAAATATATGTCTATACAGCATGAGGTAGGCTCAGACGGTGTTAGGCCCAGTATGGATTGCACGTGATTGCACAAAGGTTAGAAAGGGTACCGTATCCCCGGATAACATGTATGGATAGCGTACACATTCAAAATATATGTCTATACAGCATGAGGCAGGCTCAGACGGTGTTAGGCCCAGTATGGATTGCACGTGATTGCACAAAGGTTAGAAAGGGTACCGTATCACCGGATAACATGTATGGATAGCGTACACATTCAAAATATATGTCTATACAGCATGAGGCAGCCTCAGACGGTGTTAGGCCCAGTATGGATTGCACGTGATTGCACAAAGGTTAGAAAGGGTACCGTATCCCTGGATAACATGTATGGATAGCGTACACATTCAAAATATATGTCTCAGGAGTCAGGCTCAGACGGTGTTAGGCCCAGTATGGATTGCACGTGATTGCACAAAGGTTAGAAAGGGTACCGTATCCCCGGATAACATGTATGGATAGCGTACACATTCAAAATATATGTCTATACAGCATGAGGCAGGCTCAGACGGTGTTAGGCCCAGTATGGATTGCACGTGAATGCACAAAGGTTAGAAAGGGTACCGTATCACTGGATAACATGTATGGATAGCGTACACATTCAAAATATATGTCTATACAGCATGAGGCAGGCTCAGACGGTGTTAGGCCCAGTATGGATTGCACATGATTGCACAAAGGTTAGAAAGGGTACCGTATCCCCGGATAACATGTATGGATAGCGTACACATTCAAAATATATGTCCATACAGCATGAGGCAGGCTCAGACGGTGTTAGGCCCAGTATGGATTGCACGTGATTGCACAAAGGTTAGAAAGGGTACCGTATCACCGAATACATGTATGGATAGCGTACACATTCAAAATATATGTCTATACAGCATGAGGCAGGCTCAGACGGTGTTAGGCCCAGTATGGATTGCACCTGATTGCACAAAGGTTAGAAAGGGTACCGTATCCCCGGATAACATGTATGGATAGCGTACACATTCAAAATATATGTCTATACAGCATGAGGCAGGCTCAGACGGTGTTAGGCCCAGTATGGATTGCACGTGATTGCACAAAGGTTAGAAAGGGTACCGTATCACCGGATAACATGTATGGATAGCGTACACATTCAAAATATATGTCTATACAACATGAGGTAGGCTCAGACGGTGTTAGGCCCAGTATGGATTGCACGTGATTGCACAAAGGTTAGAAAGGGTACCGTATCCCCGGATAACATGTATGGATAGCGTACACATTCAAAATATATGTCTATACAGCATGAGGCAGGCACAGACGGTGTTAGGCCCAGTATGGATTGCACGTGATTGCACAAAGGTTAGAAAGGGTACCGTATCACCGGATAACATGTATGGATAGCGTACACATTCAAAATATATGTCTATACAGCATGAGGCAGTCTCAGACGGTGTTAGGCCCAGTATGGATTGCACGTGATTGCTCAAAGGTTAGAAAGGGTACCGTATCCCTGGATAACATGTATGGATAGCGTACACATTCAAAATATATGTCTCAGGAGTCAGGCTCAGACGGTGTTAGGCCCAGTATGGATTGCACGTGATTGCACAAAGGTTAGAAAGGGTACCGTATCACCGGATAACATGTATGGATAGCGTACAAATTCAAAATATATGTCTATACAGCATGAGGCAGGCTCAGACGGTGTTAGGCCCAGTATGGATTGCACGTGATTGCACAAAGGTTAGAAAGGGTAACGTATCCCTGGATAACATGTATGGATAGCGTACACATTCAAAATATATGTCTATACAGCATGAGGCAGGCTCAGACGGTGTTAGGCCCAGTATGGATTGCACGTGATTGCACAAAGGTTAGAAAGGGTACCGTATCCCCGGATAACATGTATGGATAGCGTACACATTCAAAATATATGTCTCAGGAGGTAGGCTCAGACGGTGTTAGGCCCAGTATGGATTGCACGTGATTGCACAAAGGTTAGAAAGGGTACCGTATCCCCGGATAACATGTATGGATAGCGTACACATTCAAAATATATGTCTATACAGCATGAGGCAGGCTCAGACGGTGTTAGGCCCAGTATGGATTGCACATGATTGCACAAAGGTTAGAAAGGGTACCGTATCACCGGATAACATGTATGGATAGCGTACACATTCAAAATATATGTCTATACAGCATGAGGCAGGCTCAGACGGTGTTAGGCCCAGTATGGATTGCACGTGATTGCACAAAGGTTAGAAAGGGTACCGTATCACCGGATAACATGTATGGATAGCGTACACATTCAAAATATATGTCTATACAGCATGAGGCAGGCTCAGACGGTGTTAGGCCCAGTATGGATTGCACGTGATTGCACAAAGGTTAGAAAGGGTACCGTATCCCCGGATAACATGTATGGATAGCGTACACATTCAAAATATATGTCTATACAGCATGAGGCAGGCTCAGACGGTGTTAGGCCCAGTATGGATTGCACGTGATTGCACAAAGGTTAGAAAGGGTACCGTATCCCCGGATAACATGTATGGATAGCGTACACATTCAAAATATATGTCTATACAGCATGAGGCAGGCTCAGACGGTGTTAGGCCCAGTATGGATTGCACGTGATTGCACAAAGGTTAGAAAGGGTACCGTATCACCGGATAACATGTATGGATAGCGTACACATTCAAAATATATGTCTATACAGCATGAGGCAGGCTCAGACGGTGTTAGGCCCAGTATGGATTGCACGTGATTGCACAAAGGTTAGAAAGGGTACCGTATCACCGGATAACATGTATGGATAGCGTACACATTCAAAATATATGTCTATACAGCATGAGGCAGGCTCAGACGGTGTTAGGCCCAGTATGGATTGCACGTGATTGCACAAAGGTTAGAAAGGGTACCGTATCACCGGATAACATGTATGGATAGCGTACACATTCAAAATATATGTCTATACAGCATGAGGCAGGCTCAGACGGTGTTAGGCCCAGTATGGATTGCACGTGATTGCACAAATGTTAGAAAGGGTACCGTATCCCTGGATAACATGTATGGATAGCGTACACATTCAAAATATATGTCTCAGGAGGCAGGCTCAGACAGTGTTAGGCCCAGTATGGATTGCACGTGATTGCACAAAGGTTAGAAAGGGTACCGTATCACCGGATAACATGTATGGATAGCGTACACATTCAAAATATATGTCTATACAGCATGAGGCAGGCTCAGACGGTGTTAGGCCCAGTATGGATTGCACGTGATTGCACAAAGGTTAGAAAGTGTACCGTATCACCGGATACATGTATGGATAGCGTACACATTCAAAATATATGTCTATACAGCATGAGGCAGACTCAGACGGTGTTAGGCCCAGTATGGATTGCACCTGATTGCACAAATGTTAGAAAGGGTACCGTATCCCCGGATAACATGTATGGATAGCGTACACATTCAAAATATATGTCTATACAGCATGAGGCAGGCTCAGACGGTGTTAGGCCCAGTATGGATTGCACGTGATTGCACAAAGGTTAGAAAGGGTACCGTATCACCGGATGACATGTATGGATAGCGTACACATTCAAAATATATGTCTATACAGCATGAGGCAGGCTCAGACGGTGTTAGGCCCAGTATGGATTGCACGTGATTGCACAAAGGTTAGAAAGGGTACCGTATCCCCGGATAACATGTATGGATAGCGTACACATTCAAAATATATGTCTATACAGCATGAGGCAGGCTCAGACGGTGTTAGGCCCAGTATGGATTGCACGTGATTGCACAAAGGTTAGAAAGGGTACCGTATCACCGTATAACATGTATGGATAGCGTACACATTCAAAATATATGTCTATACAGCATGAGGCAGGCTCAGACGGTGTTAGGCCCAGTATGGATTGCACGTGATTGCACAAAGGTTAGAAAGGGTACCGTATCCCTGGCTAACATGTATGGATAGCGTACACATTCAAAATATTTGTCTCAGGAGTCAGGCTCAGACGGTGTTAGGCCCAGTATGGATTGCACGTGATTGCACAAAGGTTAGAAAGGGTACCGTATCACCGGATAACATGTAAGGATAGCGTACACATTCAAAATATATGTCTATACAGCATGAGGCAGGCTCAGACGGTGTTAGGCCCAGTATGGATTGCACGTGATTGCACAAAGATTAGAAAGGGTACCGTATCCCTGGATAACATGTATGGATAGCGTACACATTCAAAATATATGTCTCAGGAGGCAGGCTCAGACGGTGTTAGGCCCAGTATGGATTGCACGTGATTGCACAAAGGTTAGAAAGGGTACCGTATCACCGGATAACATGTATGGATAGCGTACACATTCAAAATATATGTCTATACAGCATGAGGTAGGCTCAGACGGTGTTAGGCCCAGTATGGATTGCACGTGATTGCACAAAGGTTAGAAAGGGTACCGTATCCCCGGATAACATGTATGGATAGCGTACACATTCAAAATATATGTCTATACAGCATGAGGCAGGCTCAGACGGTGTTAGGCCCAGTATGGATTGCACGTGATTGCACAAAGGTTAGAAAGGGTACCGTATCACCGGATAACATGTATGGATAGCGTACACATTCAAAATATATGTCTCAGGAGGCAGGCTCAGACGGTGTTAGGCCCAGTATGGATTGCACGTGATTGCACAAAGGTTAGAAAGGGTACCGTATCCCTGGATAACATGTATGGATAGCGTACACATTCAAAATATATGTCTATACAGCATGAGGCAGGCTCAGACGGTGTTAGGCCCAGTATGGATTGCACGTGATTGCACAAAGGTTAGAAAGGGTACCGTATCCCCGGATAACATGTATGGATAGCGTACACATTCAAAATATATGTCTATACAGCATGAGGCAGGCTCAGACGGTGTTAGGCCCAGTATGGATTGCACGTGATTGCACAAAGGTTAGAAAGGGTACCGTATCCCAGGACAACATGTATGGATAGCGTACACATTCAAAATATATGTCTCAGGAGGCAGGCTCAGACGGTGTTAGGCCCAGTAGGGATTGCACGTGATTGCACAAAGGTTAGAAAGGGTACAGTATCCCTGGATAACATGTATGGAAAGCGTACACATTCAAAATATATGTCTATACAGCATGAGGCAGGCTCAGACGGTGTTAGGCCCAGTATGGATTGCACGTGATTGCACAACGGTTAGAAAGGGTACCGTATCCCCGGATAACATGTATGGATAGCGTACACATTCAAAATATATGTCTATACAGCATGAGGCAGGCTCAGACGGTGTTAGGCCCAGTATGGATTGCACGTGATTGCACAAAGGTTAGAAAGGGTACCGTATCCCTGGATAACATGTATGGATAGCGTACAAATTCAAAATATATGTCTATACAGCATGAGGCAGGCTCAGACGGTGTTAGGCCCAGTATGGATTGCAGGTGATTTCACAAAGGTTAGAAAGGGTATCGTATCCCCGGATAACATGTATGGATAGCGTACACATTCAAAATATATGTCTATACAGCATGAGGCAGGCTCAGACGGTGTTAGGCCCAGTATGGATTGCACGTGATTGCACAAAGGTTAGAAAGGGTACCGTATCAACAGATAACATGTATGGATAGCGTACACATTCAAAATATATGTCTCAGGAGGCAGGCTCAGACGGTGTTAGGCCCAGTATGGATTGCACGTGATTGCACAAAGGTTAGAAAGGGTACCGTATCCCCGGATAACATGTATGGATAGCGTACACATTCAAAATATATGTCTATACAGCATGAGGCAGGCTCAGACGGTGTTAGGCCCAGTATGGATTGCACGTGATTGCACACAGGTTAGAAAGGGTACCGTATCACCGGACAACATTTATGGATAGCGTACACATTCAAAATATATGTCTATACAGCATGAGGCAGGCTCAGACGGTGTTAGGCCCAGTATGGATTGCACGTGATTGCACAAAGGTTAGAAAGGGTACCGTATCCCTGGATAACATGTATGGATAGCGTACACATTCAAAATATATGTCTCAGGAGTCAGGCTCAGACGGTGTTAGGCCCAGTATGGATTGCACGTGATTGCACAAAGGTTAGAAAGGGTACCGTATCACCGGATAACATGTATGGATAGCGTACAAATTCAAAATATATGTCTATACAGCATGAGGCAGGCTCAGACGGTGTTAGGCCCAGTATGGATTGCACGTGATTGCACAAAGGTTAGAAAGGGTAACGTATCCCTGGATAACATGTATGGATAGCGTACACATTCAAAATATATGTCTATACAGCATGAGGCAGGCTCAGACGGTGTTAGGCCCAGTATGGATTGCACGTGATTGCACAAAGGTTAGAAAGGGTACCGTATCCCCGGATAACATGTATGGATAGCGTACACATTCAAAATATATGTCTCAGGAGGCAGGCTCAGACGGTGTTAGGCCCAGTATGGATTGCACGTGATTGCACAAAGGTTAGAAAGGGTACCGTATCCTCGGATAACATGTATGGATAGCGTACACATTCAAAATATATGTCTATACAGCATGAGGCAGGCTCAGACGGTGTTAGGCCCAGTATGGATTGCACATGATTGCACAAAGGTTAGAAAGGGTACCGTATCACCGGATAACATGTATGGATAGCGTACACATTCAAAATATATGTCTGTACAGCATGAGGCAGGCTCAGACGGTGTTAGGCCCAGTATGGATTGCACGTGATTGCACAAATGTTAGAAAGGGTACCGTATCACCGGATAACATGTATGGATAGCGTACACATTCAAAATATATGTCTATACAGCATGAGGCAGGCTCAGACGGTGTTAGGCCCAGTATGGATTGCACGTTATTGCACAAAGGTTAGAAAGGGTACCGTATCCCCGAATAACATGTATGGATAGCGTACACATTCAAAATATATGTCTATACAGCATGAGGCAGGCTCAGACGGTGTTAGGCCCAGTATGGATTGCACGTGATTGCACAAATTTTAGAAAGGGTACCGTATCACCGGATAACATGTATGGATAGCGTACACATTCAAAATATATGTCTATACAGCATGAGGCAGGCTCAGACGGTGTTAGGCCCAGTATGGATTGCACGTGATTGCACAAAGGTTAGAAAGGGTACCGTATCCCTGGATAACATGTATGGATAGCGTACACATTCAAAATATATGTCTCAGGAGGCAGGCTCAGACAGTGTTAGGCCCAGTATGGATTGCACGTGATTGCACAAAGGTTAGAAAGGGTACCGTATCACCGGATAACATGTATGGATAGCGTACACATTCAAAATATATGTCTATACAGCATGAGGCAGGCTCAGACGGTGTTAGGCCCAGTATGGATTGCACGTGATTGCACAAAGGTTAGAAAGGGTACCGTATCACCGGATACATGTATGGATAGCGTATACATTCAAAATATATGTCTATACAGCATGAGGCAGGCTCAGACGGTGTTAGGCCCAGTATGGATTGCACGTGATTGCACAAAGGTTAGAAAGGGTACCGTATCCCCGGATAACATGTATGGATAGCGTACACATTCAAAATATATGTCTATACAGCATGAGGCAGGCTCAGACGGTGTTAGGCCCAGTATGGATTGCACCTGATTGCACAAAGGTTAGAAAGGGTACCGTATCCCCGGATAACATGTATGGATAGCGAACACATTCAAAATATATGTCTATACAGCATGAGGCAGGCTCAGACGGTGTTAGGCCCAGTATGGATTGCACGTGATTGCACAAAGGTTAGAAAGGGTACCGTATCACCGGATAACATGTATGGATAGCGTACACATTCAAAATATATGTCTATACAGCATGAGGTAGGCTCAGACGGTGTTAGGCCCAGTATGGATTGCACGTGATTGCACAAAGGTTAGAAAGGGTACCGTATCCCCGGATAACATGTATGGATAGCGTACACATTCAAAATATATGTCTATACAGCATGAGGCAGGCTCAGACGGTGTTAGGCACAGTATGGATTGCACGTGTTTGCACAAAGGTTAGAAAGGGTACCGTATCACCGGATAACATGTATGGATAGCGTACACATTCAAAATATATGTCTCAGGAGGCAGGCTCAGATGGTGTTAGGCCCAGTATGGATTGCACGTGATTGCACAAAGGTTAGAAAGGGTACCGTATCCCCGGATAACATGTATGGATAGCGTACACATTCAAAATATATGTCTATACAGCATGAGGCAGGCTCAGACGGTGTTAGGCCCATTATCTATTGCACGTGTTTGCACAAAGGTTAGAAAGGGTACCGTATCCCAAGATAACATGTATGGATAGCGTACACATTCAAAATATATGTCTCAGGAGGCAGGCTCAGACGGTGTTAGGCCCAGTATGGATTGCACGTGATTGCACAAAGGTTAGAAAGGGTATCGTATCCCTGGATAACATGTATGGATAGCGTACACATTCAAAATATATGTCTATACAGCATGAGGCAGGCTCAGACGGTGTTAGGCCCAGTATGGATTGCACGTGATTGCACAAAGGTTAGAAAGGGTACCGTATCCCCGGATAACATGTATGGATAGCGTACACATTCAAAATATATGTCTATACAGCATGAGGCAGGCTCAGACGGTGTTAGGCCCAGTATGGATTGCACGTGATTGCACAAAGGTTAGAAAGGGTACCGTATCACCGGATAACATGTATGGATAGCGTACACATTCAAAATATATGTCTCAGGAGGCAGGCTCAGATGGTGTTAGGCCCAGTATGGATTGCACGTGATTGCACAAAGGTTAGAAAGGGTACCGTATCCCCGGATAACATGTATGGATAGCGTACACATTCAAAATATATGTCTATACAGCATGAGGCAGGCTCAGACGGTGTTAGTCCCAGTATCTATTGCACGTGTTTGCACAAAGGTTAGAAAGGGTACCGTATCCCAAGATAACATGTATGGATAGCGTACACATTCAAAATATATGTCTATACAGCATGAGGCAGGCTCAGACGGTGTTAGGCCCAGTATGGATTGCACGTGATTGCACAAAGGTTAGAAAGGGTACCGTATCACCGTATAACATGTATGGATAGCGTACACATTCAAAATATATGTCTATACAGCATGAGGCAGGCTCAGACGGTGTTAGGCCCAGTATGGATTGCACGTGATTGCACAAAGGTTAGAAAGGGTACCGTATCCCTGGCTAACATGTATGGATAGCGTACACATTCAAAATATTTGTCTCAGGAGTCAGGCTCAGACGGTGTTAGGCCCAGTATGGATTGCACGTGATTCCACAAAGGTTAGAAAGGGTACCGTATCACCGGATAACATGTATGGATAGCGTACACATTCAAAATATATGTCTATACAGCATGAGGCAGGCTCAGACGGTGTTAGGCCCAGTATGGATTGCACGTGATTGCACAAAGGTTAGAAAGGGTACCGTATCCCTGGATAACATGTATGGATAGCGTACACATTCAAAATTTATGTCTATATAGCATGAGGCAGGCTCAGACGGTGTTAGGCCCAGTATGTATTGCACGTGATTGCACAAAGGTTAGAAAGGGTACTGTATCCCCGGATAACATGTATGGATAGCGTACACATTCAAAATATATGTCTATACAGCATGAGGCAGGCTCAGACGGTGTTAGGCCCAGTATGGATTGCACGTGATTGCACAAAGGTTAGAAAGGGTACCGTATCACCGGATAACATGTAAGGATAGCGTACACATTCAAAATATATGTCTATACAGCATGAGGCAGGCTCAGACGGTGTTAGGCCCAGTATGGATTGCACGTGATTGCACAAAGATTAGAAAGGGTACCGTATCCCTGGATAACATGTATGGATAGCGTACACATTCAAAATATATGTCTCAGGAGGCAGGCTCAGACGGTGTTAGGCCCAGTATGGATTGCACGTGATTGCACAAAGGTTAGAAAGGGTACCGTATCACCGGATAACATGTATGGATAGCGTACACATTCAAAATATATGTCTATACAGCATGAGGTAGGCTCAGACGGTGTTAGGCCCAGTATGGATTGCACGTGATTGCACAAAGGTTAGAAAGGGTACCGTATCCCCGGATAACATGTATGGATAGCGTACACATTCAAAATATATGTCTATACAGCATGAGGCAGGCTCAGACGGTGTTAGGCCCAGTATGGATTGCACGTGATTGCACAAAGGTTAGAAAGGGTACCGTATCACCGGATAACATGTATGGATAGCGTACACATTCAAAATATATGTCTCAGGAGGCAGGCTCAGATGGTGTTAGGCCCAGTATGGATTGCACGTGATTGCACAAAGGTTAGAAAGGGTACCGTATCCCCGGATAACATGTATGGATAGCGTACACATTCAAAATATATGTCTATACAGCATGAGGCAGGCTCAGACGTTAGTCCCAGTATCTATTGCACGTGTTTGCACAAAGGTTAGAAAGGGTACCGTATCCCAAGATAACATGTATGGATAGCGTACACATTCAAAATATATGTCTCAGGAGGCAGGCTCAGACGGTGTTAGGCCCAGTATGGATTGCACGTGATTGCACAAAGGTTAGAAAGGGTACCGTATCCCTGGATAACATGTATGGATAGCGTACACATTCAAAATATATGTCTATACAGCATGAGGCAGGCTCAGACGGTGTTAGGCCCAGTATGGATTGCACGTGATTGCACAAAGGTTAGAAAGGGTACCGTATCCCCGGATAACATGTATGGATAGCGTACACATTCAAAATATATGTCTATACAGCATGAGGCAGGCTCAGACGGTGTTAGGCCCAGTATGGATTGCACGTGATTGCACAAAGGTTAGAAAGGGTACCGTATCCCAGGACAACATGTATGGATAGCGTACACATTCAAAATATATGTCTCAGGAGGCAGGCTCAGACGGTGTTAGGCCCAGTAGGGATTGCACGTGATTGCACAAAGGTTAGAAAGGGTACAGTATCCCTGGATAACATGTATGGAAAGCGTACACATTCAAAATATATGTCTATACAGCATGAGGCAGGCTCAGACGGTGTTAGGCCCAGTATGGATTGCACGTGATTGCACAACGGTTAGAAAGGGTACCGTATCCCCGGATAACATGTATGGATAGCGTACACATTCAAAATATATGTCTATACAGCATGAGGCAGGCTCAGACGGTGTTAGGCCCAGTATGGATTGCACGTGATTGCACAAAGGTTAGAAAGGGTACCGTATCCCTGGATAACATGTATGGATAGCGTACAAATTCAAAATATATGTCTATACAGCATGAGGCAGGCTCAGACGGTGTTAGGCCCAGTATGGATTGCAGGTGATTTCACAAAGGTTAGAAAGGGTATCGTATCCCCGGATAACATGTATGGATAGCGTACACATTCAAAATATATGTCTATACAGCATGAGGCAGGCTCAGACGGTGTTAGGCCCAGTATGGATTGCACGTGATTGCACAAAGGTTAGAAAGGGTACCGTATCAACAGATAACATGTATGGATAGCGTACACATTCAAAATATATGTCTCAGGAGGCAGGCTCAGACGGTGTTAGGCCCAGTATGGATTGCACGTGATTGCACAAAGGTTAGAAAGGGTACCGTATCCCCGGATAACATGTATGGATAGCGTACACATTCAAAATATATGTCTATACAGCATGAGGCAGGCTCAGACGGTGTTAGGCCCAGTATGGATTGCACGTGATTGCACACAGGTTAGAAAGGGTACCGTATCACCGGACAACATTTATGGATAGCGTACACATTCAAAATATATGTCTATACAGCATGAGGCAGGCTCAGACGGTGTTAGGCCCAGTATGGATTGCACGTGATTGCACAAAGGTTAGAAAGGGTACCGTATCCCTGGATAACATGTATGGATAGCGTACACATTCAAAATATATGTCTCAGGAGTCAGGCTCAGACGGTGTTAGGCCCAGTATGGATTGCACGTGATTGCACAAAGGTTAGAAAGGGTACCGTATCACCGGATAACATGTATGGATAGCGTACAAATTCAAAATATATGTCTATACAGCATGAGGCAGGCTCAGACGGTGTTAGGCCCAGTATGGATTGCACGTGATTGCACAAAGGTTAGAAAGGGTAACGTATCCCTGGATAACATGTATGGATAGCGTACACATTCAAAATATATGTCTATACAGCATGAGGCAGGCTCAGACGGTGTTAGGCCCAGTATGGATTGCACGTGATTGCACAAAGGTTAGAAAGGGTACCGTATCCCCGGATAACATGTATGGATAGCGTACACATTCAAAATATATGTCTCAGGAGGCAGGCTCAGACGGTGTTAGGCCCAGTATGGATTGCACGTGATTGCACAAAGGTTAGAAAGGGTACCGTATCCTCGGATAACATGTATGGATAGCGTACACATTCAAAATATATGTCTATACAGCATGAGGCAGGCTCAGACGGTGTTAGGCCCAGTATGGATTGCACATGATTGCACAAAGGTTAGAAAGGGTACCGTATCACCGGATAACATGTATGGATAGCGTACACATTCAAAATATATGTCTGTACAGCATGAGGCAGGCTCAGACGGTGTTAGGCCCAGTATGGATTGCACGTGATTGCACAAATGTTAGAAAGGGTACCGTATCACCGGATAACATGTATGGATAGCGTACACATTCAAAATATATGTCTATACAGCATGAGGCAGGCTCAGACGGTGTTAGGCCCAGTATGGATTGCACGTTATTGCACAAAGGTTAGAAAGGGTACCGTATCCCCGAATAACATGTATGGATAGCGTACACATTCAAAATATATGTCTATACAGCATGAGGCAGGCTCAGACGGTGTTAGGCCCAGTATGGATTGCACGTGATTGCACAAATTTTAGAAAGGGTACCGTATCACCGGATAACATGTATGGATAGCGTACACATTCAAAATATATGTCTATACAGCATGAGGCAGGCTCAGACGGTGTTAGGCCCAGTATGGATTGCACGTGATTGCACAAAGGTTAGAAAGGGTACCGTATCCCTGGATAACATGTATGGATAGCGTACACATTCAAAATATATGTCTCAGGAGGCAGGCTCAGACAGTGTTAGGCCCAGTATGGATTGCACGTGATTGCACAAAGGTTAGAAAGGGTACCGTATCACCGGATAACATGTATGGATAGCGTACACATTCAAAATATATGTCTATACAGCATGAGGCAGGCTCAGACGGTGTTAGGCCCAGTATGGATTGCACGTGATTGCACAAAGGTTAGAAAGGGTACCGTATCACCGGATACATGTATGGATAGCGTATACATTCAAAATATATGTCTATACAGCATGAGGCAGGCTCAGACGGTGTTAGGCCCAGTATGGATTGCACGTGATTGCACAAAGGTTAGAAAGGGTACCGTATCCCCGGATAACATGTATGGATAGCGTACACATTCAAAATATATGTCTATACAGCATGAGGCAGGCTCAGACGGTGTTAGGCCCAGTATGGATTGCACCTGATTGCACAAAGGTTAGAAAGGGTACCGTATCCCCGGATAACATGTATGGATAGCGAACACATTCAAAATATATGTCTATACAGCATGAGGCAGGCTCAGACGGTGTTAGGCCCAGTATGGATTGCACGTGATTGCACAAAGGTTAGAAAGGGTACCGTATCACCGGATAACATGTATGGATAGCGTACACATTCAAAATATATGTCTATACAGCATGAGGTAGGCTCAGACGGTGTTAGGCCCAGTATGGATTGCACGTGATTGCACAAAGGTTAGAAAGGGTACCGTATCCCCGGATAACATGTATGGATAGCGTACACATTCAAAATATATGTCTATACAGCATGAGGCAGGCTCAGACGGTGTTAGGCACAGTATGGATTGCACGTGTTTGCACAAAGGTTAGAAAGGGTACCGTATCACCGGATAACATGTATGGATAGCGTACACATTCAAAATATATGTCTCAGGAGGCAGGCTCAGATGGTGTTAGGCCCAGTATGGATTGCACGTGATTGCACAAAGGTTAGAAAGGGTACCGTATCCCCGGATAACATGTATGGATAGCGTACACATTCAAAATATATGTCTATACAGCATGAGGCAGGCTCAGACGGTGTTAGGCCCATTATCTATTGCACGTGTTTGCACAAAGGTTAGAAAGGGTACCGTATCCCAAGATAACATGTATGGATAGCGTACACATTCAAAATATATGTCTCAGGAGGCAGGCTCAGACGGTGTTAGGCCCAGTATGGATTGCACGTGATTGCACAAAGGTTAGAAAGGGTATCGTATCCCTGGATAACATGTATGGATAGCGTACACATTCAAAATATATGTCTATACAGCATGAGGCAGGCTCAGACGGTGTTAGGCCCAGTATGGATTGCACGTGATTGCACAAAGGTTAGAAAGGGTACCGTATCCCCGGATAACATGTATGGATAGCGTACACATTCAAAATATATGTCTATACAGCATGAGGCAGGCTCAGACGGTGTTAGGCCCAGTATGGATTGCACGTGATTGCACAAAGGTTAGAAAGGGTACCGTATCACCGGATAACATGTATGGATAGCGTACACATTCAAAATATATGTCTCAGGAGGCAGGCTCAGATGGTGTTAGGCCCAGTATGGATTGCACGTGATTGCACAAAGGTTAGAAAGGGTACCGTATCCCCGGATAACATGTATGGATAGCGTACACATTCAAAATATATGTCTATACAGCATGAGGCAGGCTCAGACGGTGTTAGTCCCAGTATCTATTGCACGTGTTTGCACAAAGGTTAGAAAGGGTACCGTATCCCAAGATAACATGTATGGATAGCGTACACATTCAAAATATATGTCTCAGGAGGCAGGCTCAGACGGTGTTAGGCCCAGTATGGATTGCACGTGATTGCACAAAGGTTAGAAAGGGTACCGTATCCCTGGATAACATGTATGGATAGCGTACACATTCAAAATATATGTCTATACAGCATGAGGCAGGCTCAGACGGTGTTAGGCCCAGTATGGATTGCACGTGATTGCACAAAGGTTAGAAAGGGTACCGTATCCCCGGATAACATGTATGGATAGCGTACACATTCAAAATATATGTCTATACAGCATGAGGCAGGCTCAGACGGTGTCAGGCCCAGTATGGATTGCACGTGATTGCACAAAGGTTAGAAAGGGTACCGTATCCCCGGACAACATGTATGGATAGCGTACACATTCAAAATATATGTCTCAGGAGGCAGGCTCAGACGGTGTTAGGCCCAGTAGGGATTGCACGTGATTGCACAAAGGTTAGAAAGGGTACAGTATCCCTGGATAACATGTATGGAAAGCGTACACATTCAAAATATATGTCTATACAGCATGAGGCAGGCTCAGACGGTGTTAGGCCCAGTATGGATTGCACGTGATTGCACAACGGTTAGAAAGGGTACCGTATCCCCGGATAACATGTATGGATAGCGTACACATTCAAAATATATGTCTATACAGCATGAGGCAGGCTCAGACGGTGTTAGGCCCAGTATGGATTGCACGTGATTGCACAAAGGTTAGAAAGGGTACCGTATCCCTGGATAACATGTATGGATAGCGTACAAATTCAAAATATATGTCTATACAGCATGAGGCAGGCTCAGACGGTGTTAGGCCCAGTATGGATTGCAGGTGATTTCACAAAGGTTAGAAAGGGGATCGTATCCCCGGATAACATGTATGGATAGCGTACACATTCAAAATATATGTCTATACAGCATGAGGCAGGCTCAGACGGTGTTAGGCCCAGTATGGATTGCACGTGATTGCACAAAGGTTAGAAAGGGTACCGTATCCCCGGATAACATGTATGGATAGCGTACACATTCAAAATATATGTCTATACAGCATGAGGCAGGCTCAGACGGTGTTAGGCCCAGTATGGATTGCACGTGATTGCACAAAGGTTAGAAAGGGTACCGTATCCCAGGACAACATGTATGGATAGCGTACACATTCAAAATATATGTCTCAGGAGGCAGGCTCAGACGGTGTTAGGCCCAGTAGGGATTGCACGTGATTGCACAAAGGTTAGAAAGGGTACAGTATCCCTGGATAACATGTATGGAAAGCGTACACATTCAAAATATATGTCTATACAGCATGAGGCAGGCTCAGACGGTGTTAGGCCCAGTATGGATTGCACGTGATTGCACAACGGTTAGAAAGGGTACCGTATCCCCGGATAACATGTATGGATAGCGTACACATTCAAAATATATGTCTATACAGCATGAGGCAGGCTCAGACGGTGTTAGGCCCAGTATGGATTGCACGTGATTGCACAAAGGTTAGAAAGGGTACCGTATCCCTGGATAACATGTATGGATAGCGTACAAATTCAAACTATATGTCTATACAGCATGAGGCAGGCTCAGACGGTGTTAGGCCCAGTATGGATTGCAGGTGATTTCACAAAGGTTAGAAAGGGTATCGTATCCCCGGATAACATGTATGGATAGCGTACACATTCAAAATATATGTCTATACAGCATGAGGCAGGCTCAGACGGTGTTAGGCCCAGTATGGATTGCACGTGATTGCACAAAGGTTAGAAAGGGTACCGTATCAACAGATAACATGTATGGATAGCGTACACATTCAAAATATATGTCTCAGGAGGCAGGCTCAGACGGTGTTAGGCCCAGTATGGATTGCACGTGATTGCACAAAGGTTAGAAAGGGTACCGTATCCCCGGATAACATGTATGGATAGCGTACACATTCAAAATATATGTCTATACAGCATGAGGCAGGCTCAGACGGTGTTAGGCCCAGTATGGATTGCACGTGATTGCACACAGGTTAGAAAGGGTACCGTATCACCGGACAACATTTATGGATAGCGTACACATTCAAAATATATGTCTATACAGCATGAGGCAGGCTCAGACGGTGTTAGGCCCAGTATGGATTGCACGTGATTGCACAAAGGTTAGAAAGGGTACCGTATCCCTGGATAACATGTATGGATAGCGTACACATTCAAAATATATGTCTCAGGAGTCAGGCTCAGACGGTGTTAGGCCCAGTATGGATTGCACGTGATTGCACAAAGGTTAGAAAGGGTACCGTATCACCGGATAACATGTATGGATAGCGTACAAATTCAAAATATATGTCTATACAGCATGAGGCAGGCTCAGACGGTGTTAGGCCCAGTATGGATTGCACGTGATTGCACAAAGGTTAGAAAGGGTAACGTATCCCTGGATAACATGTATGGATAGCGTACACATTCAAAATATATGTCTATACAGCATGAGGCAGGCTCAGACGGTGTTAGGCCCAGTATGGATTGCACGTGATTGCACAAAGGTTAGAAAGGGTACCGTATCCCCGGATAACATGTATGGATAGCGTACACATTCAAAATATATGTCTCAGGAGGCAGGCTCAGACGGTGTTAGGCCCAGTATGGATTGCACGTGATTGCACAAAGGTTAGAAAGGGTACCGTATCCTCGGATAACATGTATGGATAGCGTACACATTCAAAATATATGTCTATACAGCATGAGGCAGGCTCAGACGGTGTTAGGCCCAGTATGGATTGCACATGATTGCACAAAGGTTAGAAAGGGTACCGTATCACCGGATAACATGTATGGATAGCGTACACATTCAAAATATATGTCTGTACAGCATGAGGCAGGCTCAGACGGTGTTAGGCCCAGTATGGATTGCACGTGATTGCACAAATGTTAGAAAGGGTACCGTATCACCGGATAACATGTATGGATAGCGTACACATTCAAAATATATGTCTATACAGCATGAGGCAGGCTCAGACGGTGTTAGGCCCAGTATGGATTGCACGTTATTGCACAAAGGTTAGAAAGGGTACCGTATCCCCGAATAACATGTATGGATAGCGTACACATTCAAAATATATGTCTATACAGCATGAGGCAGGCTCAGACGGTGTTAGGCCCAGTATGGATTGCACGTGATTGCACAAATTTTAGAAAGGGTACCGTATCACCGGATAACATGTATGGATAGCGTACACATTCAAAATATATGTCTATACAGCATGAGGCAGGCTCAGACGGTGTTAGGCCCAGTATGGATTGCACGTGATTGCACAAAGGTTAGAAAGGGTACCGTATCCCTGGATAACATGTATGGATAGCGTACACATTCAAAATATATGTCTCAGGAGGCAGGCTCAGACAGTGTTAGGCCCAGTATGGATTGCACGTGATTGCACAAAGGTTAGAAAGGGTACCGTATCACCGGATAACATGTATGGATAGCGTACACATTCAAAATATATGTCTATACAGCATGAGGCAGGCTCAGACGGTGTTAGGCCCAGTATGGATTGCACGTGATTGCACAAAGGTTAGAAAGGGTACCGTATCACCGGATACATGTATGGATAGCGTATACATTCAAAATATATGTCTATACAGCATGAGGCAGGCTCAGACGGTGTTAGGCCCAGTATGGATTGCACGTGATTGCACAAAGGTTAGAAAGGGTACCGTATCCCCGGATAACATGTATGGATAGCGTACACATTCAAAATATATGTCTATACAGCATGAGGCAGGCTCAGACGGTGTTAGGCCCAGTATGGATTGCACCTGATTGCACAAAGGTTAGAAAGGGTACCGTATCCCCGGATAACATGTATGGATAGCGAACACATTCAAAATATATGTCTATACAGCATGAGGCAGGCTCAGACGGTGTTAGGCCCAGTATGGATTGCACGTGATTGCACAAAGGTTAGAAAGGGTACCGTATCACCGGATAACATGTATGGATAGCGTACACATTCAAAATATATGTCTATACAGCATGAGGTAGGCTCAGACGGTGTTAGGCCCAGTATGGATTGCACGTGATTGCACAAAGGTTAGAAAGGGTACCGTATCCCCGGATAACATGTATGGATAGCGTACACATTCAAAATATATGTCTATACAGCATGAGGCAGGCTCAGACGGTGTTAGGCACAGTATGGATTGCACGTGTTTGCACAAAGGTTAGAAAGGGTACCGTATCACCGGATAACATGTATGGATAGCGTACACATTCAAAATATATGTCTCAGGAGGCAGGCTCAGATGGTGTTAGGCCCAGTATGGATTGCACGTGATTGCACAAAGGTTAGAAAGGGTACCGTATCCCCGGATAACATGTATGGATAGCGTACACATTCAAAATATATGTCTATACAGCATGAGGCAGGCTCAGACGGTGTTAGGCCCATTATCTATTGCACGTGTTTGCACAAAGGTTAGAAAGGGTACCGTATCCCAAGATAACATGTATGGATAGCGTACACATTCAAAATATATGTCTCAGGAGGCAGGCTCAGACGGTGTTAGGCCCAGTATGGATTGCACGTGATTGCACAAAGGTTAGAAAGGGTATCGTATCCCTGGATAACATGTATGGATAGCGTACACATTCAAAATATATGTCTATACAGCATGAGGCAGGCTCAGACGGTGTTAGGCCCAGTATGGATTGCACGTGATTGCACAAAGGTTAGAAAGGGTACCGTATCCCCGGATAACATGTATGGATAGCGTACACATTCAAAATATATGTCTATACAGCATGAGGCAGGCTCAGACGGTGTTAGGCCCAGTATGGATTGCACGTGATTGCACAAAGGTTAGAAAGGGTACCGTATCACCGGATAACATGTATGGATAGCGTACACATTCAAAATATATGTCTCAGGAGGCAGGCTCAGATGGTGTTAGGCCCAGTATGGATTGCACGTGATTGCACAAAGGTTAGAAAGGGTACCGTATCCCCGGATAACATGTATGGATAGCGTACACATTCAAAATATATGTCTATACAGCATGAGGCAGGCTCAGACGGTGTTAGTCCCAGTATCTATTGCACGTGTTTGCACAAAGGTTAGAAAGGGTACCGTATCCCAAGATAACATGTATGGATAGCGTACACATTCAAAATATATGTCTATACAGCATGAGGCAGGCTCAGACGGTGTTAGGCCCAGTATGGATTGCACGTGATTGCACAAAGGTTAGAAAGGGTACCGTATCACCGTATAACATGTATGGATAGCGTACACATTCAAAATATATGTCTATACAGCATGAGGCAGGCTCAGACGGTGTTAGGCCCAGTATGGATTGCACGTGATTGCACAAAGGTTAGAAAGGGTACCGTATCCCTGGCTAACATGTATGGATAGCGTACACATTCAAAATATTTGTCTCAGGAGTCAGGCTCAGACGGTGTTAGGCCCAGTATGGATTGCACGTGATTCCACAAAGGTTAGAAAGGGTACCGTATCACCGGATAACATGTATGGATAGCGTACACATTCAAAATATATGTCTATACAGCATGAGGCAGGCTCAGACGGTGTTAGGCCCAGTATGGATTGCACGTGATTGCACAAAGGTTAGAAAGGGTACCGTATCCCTGGATAACATGTATGGATAGCGTACACATTCAAAATTTATGTCTATATAGCATGAGGCAGGCTCAGACGGTGTTAGGCCCAGTATGTATTGCACGTGATTGCACAAAGGTTAGAAAGGGTACTGTATCCCCGGATAACATGTATGGATAGCGTACACATTCAAAATATATGTCTATACAGCATGAGGCAGGCTCAGACGGTGTTAGGCCCAGTATGGATTGCACGTGATTGCACAAAGGTTAGAAAGGGTACCGTATCACCGGATAACATGTAAGGATAGCGTACACATTCAAAATATATGTCTATACAGCATGAGGCAGGCTCAGACGGTGTTAGGCCCAGTATGGATTGCACGTGATTGCACAAAGATTAGAAAGGGTACCGTATCCCTGGATAACATGTATGGATAGCGTACACATTCAAAATATATGTCTCAGGAGGCAGGCTCAGACGGTGTTAGGCCCAGTATGGATTGCACGTGATTGCACAAAGGTTAGAAAGGGTACCGTATCACCGGATAACATGTATGGATAGCGTACACATTCAAAATATATGTCTATACAGCATGAGGTAGGCTCAGACGGTGTTAGGCCCAGTATGGATTGCACGTGATTGCACAAAGGTTAGAAAGGGTACCGTATCCCCGGATAACATGTATGGATAGCGTACACATTCAAAATATATGTCTATACAGCATGAGGCAGGCTCAGACGGTGTTAGGCCCAGTATGGATTGCACGTGATTGCACAAAGGTTAGAAAGGGTACCGTATCACCGGATAACATGTATGGATAGCGTACACATTCAAAATATATGTCTCAGGAGGCAGGCTCAGATGGTGTTAGGCCCAGTATGGATTGCACGTGATTGCACAAAGGTTAGAAAGGGTACCGTATCCCCGGATAACATGTATGGATAGCGTACACATTCAAAATATATGTCTATACAGCATGAGGCAGGCTCAGACGTTAGTCCCAGTATCTGTTGCACGTGTTTGCACAAAGGTTAGAAAGGGTACCGTATCCCAAGATAACATGTATGGATAGCGTACACATTCAAAATATATGTCTCAGGAGGCAGGCTCAGACGGTGTTAGGCCCAGTATGGATTGCACGTGATTGCACAAAGGTTAGAAAGGGTACCGTATCCCTGGATAACATGTATGGATAGCGTACACATTCAAAATATATGTCTATACAGCATGAGGCAGGCTCAGACGGTGTTAGGCCCAGTATGGATTGCACGTGATTGCACAAAGGTTAGAAAGGGTACCGTATCCCCGGATAACATGTATGGATAGCGTACACATTCAAAATATATGTCTATACAGCATGAGGCAGGCTCAGACGGTGTTAGGCCCAGTATGGATTGCACGTGATTGCACAAAGGTTAGAAAGGGTACCGTATCCCAGGACAACATGTATGGATAGCGTACACATTCAAAATATATGTCTCAGGAGGCAGGCTCAGACGGTGTTAGGCCCAGTAGGGATTGCACGTGATTGCACAAAGGTTAGAAAGGGTACAGTATCCCTGGATAACATGTATGGAAAGCGTACACATTCAAAATATATGTCTATACAGCATGAGGCAGGCTCAGACGGTGTTAGGCCCAGTATGGATTGCACGTGATTGCACAACGGTTAGAAAGGGTACCGTATCCCCGGATAACATGTATGGATAGCGTACACATTCAAAATATATGTCTATACAGCATGAGGCAGGCTCAGACGGTGTTAGGCCCAGTATGGATTGCACGTGATTGCACAAAGGTTAGAAAGGGTACCGTATCCCTGGATAACATGTATGGATAGCGTACAAATTCAAAATATATGTCTATACAGCATGAGGCAGGCTCAGACGGTGTTAGGCCCAGTATGGATTGCAGGTGATTTCACAAAGGTTAGAAAGGGTATCGTATCCCCGGATAACATGTATGGATAGCGTACACATTCAAAATATATGTCTATACAGCATGAGGCAGGCTCAGACGGTGTTAGGCCCAGTATGGATTGCACGTGATTGCACAAAGGTTAGAAAGGGTACCGTATCAACAGATAACATGTATGGATAGCGTACACATTCAAAATATATGTCTCAGGAGGCAGGCTCAGACGGTGTTAGGCCCAGTATGGATTGCACGTGATTGCACAAAGGTTAGAAAGGGTACCGTATCCCCGGATAACATGTATGGATAGCGTACACATTCAAAATATATGTCTATACAGCATGAGGCAGGCTCAGACGGTGTTAGGCCCAGTATGGATTGCACGTGATTGCACACAGGTTAGAAAGGGTACCGTATCACCGGACAACATTTATGGATAGCGTACACATTCAAAATATATGTCTATACAGCATGAGGCAGGCTCAGACGGTGTTAGGCCCAGTATGGATTGCACGTGATTGCACAAAGGTTAGAAAGGGTACCGTATCCCTGGATAACATGTATGGATAGCGTACACATTCAAAATATATGTCTCAGGAGTCAGGCTCAGACGGTGTTAGGCCCAGTATGGATTGCACGTGATTGCACAAAGGTTAGAAAGGGTACCGTATCACCGGATAACATGTATGGATAGCGTACAAATTCAAAATATATGTCTATACAGCATGAGGCAGGCTCAGACGGTGTTAGGCCCAGTATGGATTGCACGTGATTGCACAAAGGTTAGAAAGGGTAACGTATCCCTGGATAACATGTATGGATAGCGTACACATTCAAAATATATGTCTATACAGCATGAGGCAGGCTCAGACGGTGTTAGGCCCAGTATGGATTGCACGTGATTGCACAAAGGTTAGAAAGGGTACCGTATCCCCGGATAACATGTATGGATAGCGTACACATTCAAAATATATGTCTCAGGAGGCAGGCTCAGACGGTGTTAGGCCCAGTATGGATTGCACGTGATTGCACAAAGGTTAGAAAGGGTACCGTATCCTCGGATAACATGTATGGATAGCGTACACATTCAAAATATATGTCTATACAGCATGAGGCAGGCTCAGACGGTGTTAGGCCCAGTATGGATTGCACATGATTGCACAAAGGTTAGAAAGGGTACCGTATCACCGGATAACATGTATGGATAGCGTACACATTCAAAATATATGTCTGTACAGCATGAGGCAGGCTCAGACGGTGTTAGGCCCAGTATGGATTGCACGTGATTGCACAAATGTTAGAAAGGGTACCGTATCACCGGATAACATGTATGGATAGCGTACACATTCAAAATATATGTCTATACAGCATGAGGCAGGCTCAGACGGTGTTAGGCCCAGTATGGATTGCACGTTATTGCACAAAGGTTAGAAAGGGTACCGTATCCCCGAATAACATGTATGGATAGCGTACACATTCAAAATATATGTCTATACAGCATGAGGCAGGCTCAGACGGTGTTAGGCCCAGTATGGATTGCACGTGATTGCACAAATTTTAGAAAGGGTACCGTATCACCGGATAACATGTATGGATAGCGTACACATTCAAAATATATGTCTATACAGCATGAGGCAGGCTCAGACGGTGTTAGGCCCAGTATGGATTGCACGTGATTGCACAAAGGTTAGAAAGGGTACCGTATCCCTGGATAACATGTATGGATAGCGTACACATTCAAAATATATGTCTCAGGAGGCAGGCTCAGACAGTGTTAGGCCCAGTATGGATTGCACGTGATTGCACAAAGGTTAGAAAGGGTACCGTATCACCGGATAACATGTATGGATAGCGTACACATTCAAAATATATGTCTATACAGCATGAGGCAGGCTCAGACGGTGTTAGGCCCAGTATGGATTGCACGTGATTGCACAAAGGTTAGAAAGGGTACCGTATCACCGGATACATGTATGGATAGCGTATACATTCAAAATATATGTCTATACAGCATGAGGCAGGCTCAGACGGTGTTAGGCCCAGTATGGATTGCACGTGATTGCACAAAGGTTAGAAAGGGTACCGTATCCCCGGATAACATGTATGGATAGCGTACACATTCAAAATATATGTCTATACAGCATGAGGCAGGCTCAGACGGTGTTAGGCCCAGTATGGATTGCACCTGATTGCACAAAGGTTAGAAAGGGTACCGTATCCCCGGATAACATGTATGGATAGCGAACACATTCAAAATATATGTCTATACAGCATGAGGCAGGCTCAGACGGTGTTAGGCCCAGTATGGATTGCACGTGATTGCACAAAGGTTAGAAAGGGTACCGTATCACCGGATAACATGTATGGATAGCGTACACATTCAAAATATATGTCTATACAGCATGAGGTAGGCTCAGACGGTGTTAGGCCCAGTATGGATTGCACGTGATTGCACAAAGGTTAGAAAGGGTACCGTATCCCCGGATAACATGTATGGATAGCGTACACATTCAAAATATATGTCTATACAGCATGAGGCAGGCTCAGACGGTGTTAGGCACAGTATGGATTGCACGTGTTTGCACAAAGGTTAGAAAGGGTACCGTATCACCGGATAACATGTATGGATAGCGTACACATTCAAAATATATGTCTCAGGAGGCAGGCTCAGATGGTGTTAGGCCCAGTATGGATTGCACGTGATTGCACAAAGGTTAGAAAGGGTACCGTATCCCCGGATAACATGTATGGATAGCGTACACATTCAAAATATATGTCTATACAGCATGAGGCAGGCTCAGACGGTGTTAGGCCCATTATCTATTGCACGTGTTTGCACAAAGGTTAGAAAGGGTACCGTATCCCAAGATAACATGTATGGATAGCGTACACATTCAAAATATATGTCTATACAGCATGAGGCAGGCTCAGACGGTGTTAGGCCCAGTATGGATTGCACGTGATTGCACAAAGGTTAGAAAGGGTACCGTATCCCTGGATAACATGTATGGATAGCGTACACATTCAAAATATATGTCTCAGGAGGCAGGCTCAGACAGTGTTAGGCCCAGTATGGATTGCACGTGATTGCACAAAGGTTAGAAAGGGTACCGTATCACCGGATAACATGTATGGATAGCGTACACATTCAAAATATATGTCTATACAGCATGAGGCAGGCTCAGACGGTGTTAGGCCCAGTATGGATTGCACGTGATTGCACAAAGGTTAGAAAGGGTACCGTATCACCGGATACATGTATGGATAGCGTATACATTCAAAATATATGTCTATACAGCATGAGGCAGGCTCAGACGGTGTTAGGCCCAGTATGGATTGCACGTGATTGCACAAAGGTTAGAAAGGGTACCGTATCCCCGGATAACATGTATGGATAGCGTACACATTCAAAATATATGTCTATACAGCATGAGGCAGGCTCAGACGGTGTTAGGCCCAGTATGGATTGCACCTGATTGCACAAAGGTTAGAAAGGGTACCGTATCCCCGGATAACATGTATGGATAGCGAACACATTCAAAATATATGTCTATACAGCATGAGGCAGGCTCAGACGGTGTTAGGCCCAGTATGGATTGCACGTGATTGCACAAAGGTTAGAAAGGGTACCGTATCACCGGATAACATGTATGGATAGCGTACACATTCAAAATATATGTCTATACAGCATGAGGTAGGCTCAGACGGTGTTAGGCCCAGTATGGATTGCACGTGATTGCACAAAGGTTAGAAAGGGTACCGTATCCCCGGATAACATGTATGGATAGCGTACACATTCAAAATATATGTCTATACAGCATGAGGCAGGCTCAGACGGTGTTAGGCACAGTATGGATTGCACGTGTTTGCACAAAGGTTAGAAAGGGTACCGTATCACCGGATAACATGTATGGATAGCGTACACATTCAAAATATATGTCTCAGGAGGCAGGCTCAGATGGTGTTAGGCCCAGTATGGATTGCACGTGATTGCACAAAGGTTAGAAAGGGTACCGTATCCCCGGATAACATGTATGGATAGCGTACACATTCAAAATATATGTCTATACAGCATGAGGCAGGCTCAGACGGTGTTAGGCCCATTATCTATTGCACGTGTTTGCACAAAGGTTAGAAAGGGTACCGTATCCCAAGATAACATGTATGGATAGCGTACACATTCAAAATATATGTCTCAGGAGGCAGGCTCAGACGGTGTTAGGCCCAGTATGGATTGCACGTGATTGCACAAAGGTTAGAAAGGGTATCGTATCCCTGGATAACATGTATGGATAGCGTACACATTCAAAATATATGTCTATACAGCATGAGGCAGGCTCAGACGGTGTTAGGCCCAGTATGGATTGCACGTGATTGCACAAAGGTTAGAAAGGGTACCGTATCCCCGGATAACATGTATGGATAGCGTACACATTCAAAATATATGTCTATACAGCATGAGGCAGGCTCAGACGGTGTTAGGCCCAGTATGGATTGCACGTGATTGCACAAAGGTTAGAAAGGGTACCGTATCACCGGATAACATGTATGGATAGCGTACACATTCAAAATATATGTCTCAGGAGGCAGGCTCAGATGGTGTTAGGCCCAGTATGGATTGCACGTGATTGCACAAAGGTTAGAAAGGGTACCGTATCCCCGGATAACATGTATGGATAGCGTACACATTCAAAATATATGTCTATACAGCATGAGGCAGGCTCAGACGGTGTTAGTCCCAGTATCTATTGCACGTGTTTGCACAAAGGTTAGAAAGGGTACCGTATCCCAAGATAACATGTATGGATAGCGTACACATTCAAAATATATGTCTCAGGAGGCAGGCTCAGACGGTGTTAGGCCCAGTATGGATTGCACGTGATTGCACAAAGGTTAGAAAGGGTACCGTATCCCTGGATAACATGTATGGATAGCGTACACATTCAAAATATATGTCTATACAGCATGAGGCAGGCTCAGACGGTGTTAGGCCCAGTATGGATTGCACGTGATTGCACAAAGGTTAGAAAGGGTACCGTATCCCCGGATAACATGTATGGATAGCGTACACATTCAAAATATATGTCTATACAGCATGAGGCAGGCTCAGACGGTGTCAGGCCCAGTATGGATTGCACGTGATTGCACAAAGGTTAGAAAGGGTACCGTATCCCCGGACAACATGTATGGATAGCGTACACATTCAAAATATATGTCTCAGGAGGCAGGCTCAGACGGTGTTAGGCCCAGTAGGGATTGCACGTGATTGCACAAAGGTTAGAAAGGGTACAGTATCCCTGGATAACATGTATGGAAAGCGTACACATTCAAAATATATGTCTATACAGCATGAGGCAGGCTCAGACGGTGTTAGGCCCAGTATGGATTGCACGTGATTGCACAACGGTTAGAAAGGGTACCGTATCCCCGGATAACATGTATGGATAGCGTACACATTCAAAATATATGTCTATACAGCATGAGGCAGGCTCAGACGGTGTTAGGCCCAGTATGGATTGCACGTGATTGCACAAAGGTTAGAAAGGGTACCGTATCCCTGGATAACATGTATGGATAGCGTACAAATTCAAAATATATGTCTATACAGCATGAGGCAGGCTCAGACGGTGTTAGGCCCAGTATGGATTGCAGGTGATTTCACAAAGGTTAGAAAGGGGATCGTATCCCCGGATAACATGTATGGATAGCGTACACATTCAAAATATATGTCTATACAGCATGAGGCAGGCTCAGACGGTGTTAGGCCCAGTATGGATTGCACGTGATTGCACAAAGGTTAGAAAGGGTACCGTATCACCGGATAACATGTATGGATAGCGTACACATTCAAAATATATGTCTCAGGAGGCAGGCTCAGAAGGTGTTAGGCCCAGTATGGATTGCACGTGATTGCACAAAGGTTAGAAAGGGTACCGTATCCCCGGATAACATGTATGGATAGCGTACACATTCAAAATATATGTCTATACAGCATGAGGCAGGCTCAGACGGTGTTAGTCCCAGTATGTATTGCACGTGTTTGCACAAAGGTTAGAAAGGGTACCGTATCTCAAGATAACATGTATGGATAGCGTACACATTCAAAATATATGTCTCAGGAGGCAGGCTCAGACGGTGTTAGGCCCAGTATGGATTGCACGTGATTGCACAAAGGTTAGAAAGGGTACCGTATCCCTGGATAACATGTATGGATAGCGTACACATTCAAAATATATGTCTATACAGCATGAGGCAGGCTCAGACGGTGTTAGGCCCAGTATGGATTGCACGTGATTGCACAAAGGTTAGAAAGGGTACCGTATCCCCGGATAACATGTATGGATAGCGTACACATTCAAAATATATGTCTATACAGCATGAGGCAGGCTCAGACGGTGTTAGGCCCAGTATGGATTGCACGTGATTGCACAAAGGTTAGAAAGGGTACCGTATCCCCGGACAACATGTATGGATAGCGTACACATTCAAAATATTTGTCTCAGGAGGCAGGCTCAGACGGTGTTAGGCCCAGTAGGGATTGCACGTGATTGCACAAAGGTTAGAAAGGGTACAGTATCCCTGGATAACATGTATGGAAAGCGTACACATTCAAAATATATGTCTATACAGCATGAGGCAGGCTCAGACGGTGTTAGGCCCAGTATGGATTGCACGTGATTGCACAACGGTAAGAAAGGGTACCGTATCCCCGGATAACATGTATGGATAGCGTACACATTCAAAATATATGTCTATACAGCATGAGGCAGGCTCAGACGGTGTTAGGCCCAGTATGGATTGCACGTGATTGCACAAAGGTTAGAAAGGGTACCGTATCCCTGGATAACATGTATGGATAGCGTACAAATTCAAAATATAGGTCTATACAGCATGAGGCAGGCTCAGACGGTGTTAGGCCCAGTATGGATTGCAGGTGATTTCACAAAGGTTAGAAAGGGTATCGTATCCCCGGATAACATGTATGGATAGCGTACACATTCAAAATATTTGTCTCAGGAGGCAGGCTCAGACGGTGTTAGGCCCAGTATGGATTGCACGTGATTGCACAAAGGTTAGAAAGGGTACCGTATCAACAGATAACATGTATGGATAGCGTACACATTCAAAATATATGTCTCAGGAGGCAGGCTCAGACGGTGTTAGGCCCAGTATGGATTGCACGTGATTGCACAAAGGTTAGAAAGGGTACCGTATCCCCGGATAACATGTATGGATAGCGTACACATTCAAAATATATGTCTATACAGCATGAGGCAGGCTCAGACGGTGTTAGGCCCAGTATGGATTGCACGTGATTGCACACAGGTTAGAAAGGGTACCGTATCACCGGACAACATTTATGGATAGCGTACACATTCAAAATATATGTCTATACAGCATGAGGCAGGCTCAGACGGTGTTAGGCCCAGTATGGATTGCACGTGATTGCACAAAGGTTAGAAAGGGTACCGTATCCCTGGATAACATGTATGGATAGCGTACACATTCAAAATATATGTCTCAGGAGTCAGGCTCAGACGGTGTTAGGCCCAGTATGGATTGCACGTGATTGCACAAAGGTTAGAAAGGGTACCGTATCACCGGATAACATGTATGGATAGCGTACAAATTCAAAATATATGTCTATACAGCATGAGGCAGGCTCAGACGGTGTTAGGCCCAGTATGGATTGCACGTGATTGCACAAAGGTTAGAAAGGGTAACGTATCCCTGGATAACATGTATGGATAGCGTACACATTCAAAATATATGTCTATACAGCATGAGGCAGGCTCAGACGGTGTTAGGCCCAGTATGGATTGCACGTGATTGCACAAAGGTTAGAAAGGGTACCGTATCCCCGGATAACATGTATGGATAGCGTACACATTCAAAATATATGTCTCAGGAGGCAGGCTCAGACGGTGTTAGGCCCAGTATGGATTGCACGTGATTGCACAAAGGTTAGAAAGGGTACCGTATCCCCGGATAACATGTATGGATAGCGTACACATTCAAAATATATGTCTATACAGCATGAGGCAGGCTCAGACGGTGTTAGGCCCAGTATGGATTGCACATGATTGCACAAAGGTTAGAAAGGGTACCGTATCACCGGATAACATGTATGGATAGCGTACACATTCAAAATATATGTCTATACAGCATGAGGCAGGCTCAGACGGTGTTAGGCCCAGTATGGATTGCACGTGATTGCACAAATGTTAGAAAGGGTACCGTATCACCGGATAACATGTATGGATAGCGTACACATTCAAAATATATGTCTATACAGCATGAGGCAGGCTCAGACGGTGTTAGGCCCAGTATGGATTGCACGTTATTGCACAAAGGTTAGAAAGGGTACCGTATCCCCGAATAACATGTATGGATAGCGTACACATTCAAAATATATGTCTATACAGCATGAGGCAGGCTCAGACGGTGTTAGGCCCAGTATGGATTGCACGTGATTGCACAAATTTTAGAAAGGGTACCGTATCACCGGATAACATGTATGGATAGCGTACACATTCAAAATATGTCTATACAGCATGAGGCAGGCTCAGACGGTGTTAGGCCCAGTATGGATTGCACGTGATTGCACAAAGGTTAGAAAGGGTACCGTATCCCCGGATAACATGTATGGATAGCGTACACATTCAAAATATATGTCTATACAGCATGAGGCAGGCTCAGACGGTGTTAGGCCCAGTATGGATTGCACCTGATTGCACAAAGGTTAGAAAGGGTACCGTATCCCCGGATAACATGTATGGATAGCGAACACATTCAAAATATATGTCTATACAGCATGAGGCAGGCTCAGACGGTGTTAGGCCCAGTATGGATTGCACGTGATTGCACAAAGGTTAGAAAGGGTACCGTATCACCGGATAACATGTATGGATAGCGTACACATTCAAAATATATGTCTATACAGCATGAGGTAGGCTCAGACGGTGTTAGGCCCAGTATGGATTGCACGTGATTGCACAAAGGTTAGAAAGGGTACCGTATCCCCGGATAACATGTATGGATAGCGTACACATTCAAAATATATGTCTATACAGCATGAGGCAGGCTCAGACGGTGTTAGGCACAGTATGGATTGCACGTGATTGCACAAAGGTTAGAAAGGGTACCGTATCACCGGATAACATGTATGGATAGCATACACATTCAAAATATATGTCTCAGGAGGCAGGCTCAGATGGTGTTAAGACCAGTATGGATTGCACGTGATTGCACAAAGGTTAGAAAGGGTACCGTATCCCCGGATAACATGTATGGATAGCGTACACATTCAAAATATATGTCTATACAGCATGAGGCAGGCTCAGACGGTGTTAGGCCCATTATCTATTGCACGTGTTTGCACAAAGGTTAGAAAGGGTACCGTATCCCAAGATAACATGTATGGATAGCGTACACATTCAAAATATATGTCTCAGGAGGCAGGCTCAGACGGTGTTAGGCCCAGTATGGATTGCACGTGATTGCACAAAGGTTAGAAAGGGTATCGTATCCCTGGATAACATGTATGGATAGCGTACACATTCAAAATATATGTCTATACAGCATGAGGCAGGCTCAGACGGTGTTAGGCCCAGTATGGATTGCACGTGATTGCACAAAGGTTAGAAAGGGTACCGTATCCCCGGATAACATGTATGGATAGCGTACACATTCAAAATATATGTCTATACAGCATGAGGCAGGCTCAGACGGTGTTAGGCCCAGTATGGATTGCACGTGATTGCACAAAGGTTAGAAAGGGTACCGTATCAACAGATAACATGTATGGATAGCGTACACATTCAAAATATATGTCTCAGGAGGCAGGCTCAGACGGTGTTAGGCCCAGTATGGATTGCACGTGATTGCACAAAGGTTAGAAAGGGTACCGTATCCCCGGATAACATGTATGGATAGCGTACACATTCAAAATATATGTCTATACAGCATGAGGCAGGCTCAGACGGTGTTAGGCCCAGTATGGATTGCACGTGATTGCACACAGGTTAGAAAGGGTACCGTATCACCGGACAACATTTATGGATAGCGTACACATTCAAAATATATGTCTATACAGCATGAGGCAGGCTCAGACGGTGTTAGGCCCAGTATGGATTGCACGTGATTGCACAAAGGTTAGAAAGGGTACCGTATACATGGATAACATGTATGGATAGCGTACACATTCAAAATATATGTCTCAGGAGTCAGGCTCAGACGGTGTTAGGCCCAGTATGGATTGCACGTGATTGCACAAAGGTTAGAAAGGGTAACGTATCCCTGGATAACATGTATGGATAGCGTACACATTCAAAATATATGTCTATACAGCATGAGGCAGGCTCAGACGGTGTTAGGCCCAGTATGGATTGCACGTGATTGCACAAAGGTTAGAAAGGGTACCGTATCCCCGGATAACATGTATGGATAGCGTACACATTCAAAATATATGTCTCAGGAGGCAGGCTCAGACGGTGTTAGGCCCAGTATGGATTGCACGTGATTGCACAAAGGTTAGAAAGGGTACCGTATCCCCGGATAACATGTATGGATAGCGTACACATTCAAAATATATGTCTAAACAGCATGAGGCAGGCTCAGACGGTGTTAGGCCCAGTATGGATTGCACATGATTGCACAAAGGTTAGAAAGGGTACCGTATCACTGGATAACATGTATGGATAGCGTACAGATTCAAAATATATGTCTATACAGCATGAGGCAGGCTCAGACGGTGTTAGGCCCAGTATGGATTGCACGTGATTGCACAAATGTTAGAAAGGGGACCGTATCACCGGATAACATGTATGGATAGCGTACACATTCAAAATATATGTCTATACAGCATGAGGCAGGCTCAGACGGTGTTAGGCCCAGTATGGATTGCACGTTATTGCACAAAGGTTAGAAAGGGTACCGTATCCCCGGATAACATGTATGGATAGCGTACACATTCAAAATATATGTCTATACAGCATGAGGCAGGCTCAGACGGTGTTAGGCCCAGTATGGATTGCACGTGATTGCACAAAGGTTAGAAAGGGTACCGTATCCCTGGATAACATGTATGGATAGCGTACACATTCAAAATATATGTCTCAGGAGGCAGGCTCAGACAGTGTTAGGCCCAGTATGGATTGCACGTGATTGCACAAAGGTTAGAAAGGGTACCGTATCACCGGATAACATGTATGGATAGCGTACACATTCAAAATATATGTCTATACAGCATGAGGCAGGCTCAGACGGTGTTAGGCCCAGTATGGATTGCACGTGATTGCACAAAGGTTAGAAAGGGTACCGTATCACCGGATACATGTATGGATAGCGTATACATTCAAAATATATGTCTATACAGCATGAGGCAGGCTCAGACGGTGTTAGGCCCAGTATGGATTGCACGTGATTGCACAAAGGTTAGAAATGGTACCGTATCCCCGAATAACATGTATGGATAGCGTACACATTCAAAATATATGTCTGTACAGCATGAGGCAGGCTCAGACGGTGTTAGGCCCAGTATGGATTGCACGTGATTGCACAAAGGTTAGAAAGGGTACCGTATCACCGGATAACATGTATGGATAGCGTACACATTCAAAATATATGTCTATACAGCATGAGGCAGGCTCAGACGGTGTTAGGCCCAGTATGGATTGCACGTGATTGCACAAAGGTTAGAAAGGGTACCGTATCACCGGATAACATGTATGGATAGCGTACACATTCAAAATATATGTCTATACAGCATGAGGCAGGCTCAGACGGTGTTAGGCCCAGTATGGATTGCACGTGATTGCACAAAGGTTAGAAAGGGTACCGTATCCCCGGACAACATGTATGGATAGCGTACACATTCAAAATATATGTCTCAGGAGGCAGGCTCAGACGGTGTTAGGCCCAGTAGGGATTGCACGTGATTGCACAAAGGTTAGAAAGGGTACAGTATCCCTGGATAACATGTATGGAAAGCGTACACATTCAAAATATATGTCTATACAGCATGAGGCAGGCTCAGACGGTGTTAGGCCCAGTATGGATTGCACGTGATTGCACAACGGTTAGAAAGGGTACCGTATCCCCGGATAACATGTATGGATAGCGTACACATTCAAAATATATGTCTATACAGCATGAGGCAGGCTCAGACGGTGTTAGGCCCAGTATGGATTGCACGTGATTGCACAAAGGTTAGAAAGGGTACCGTATCCCTGGATAACATGTATGGATAGCGTACAAATTCAAAATATATGTCTATACAGCATGAGGCAGGCTCAGACGGTGTTAGGCCCAGTATGGATTGCAGGTGATTTCACAAAGGTTAGAAAGGGTACCGTATCCCCGGATAACATGTATGGATAGCGTACACATTCAAAATATATGTCTATACAGCATGAGGCAGGCTCAGACGGTGTTAGGCCCAGTATGGATTGCACGTGATTGCACAAAGGTTAGAAAGGGTACCGTATCAACAGATAACATGTATGGATAGCGTACACATTCAAAATATATGTCTCAGGAGGCAGGCTCAGACGGTGTTAGGCCCAGTATGGATTGCACGTGATTGCACAAAGGTTAGAAAGGGTACCGTATCCCCGGATAACATGTATGGATAGCGTACACATTCAAAATATATGTCTATACAGCATGAGGCAGGCTCAGACGGTGTTAGGCCCAGTATGGATTGCACGTGATTGCACACAGGTTAGAAAGGGTACCGTATCACCGGACAACATTTATGGATAGCGTACACATTCAAAATATATGTCTATACAGCATGAGGCAGGCTCAGACGGTGTTAGGCCCAGTATGGATTGCACGTGATTGCACAAAGGTTAGAAAGGGTACCGTATCCCTGGATAACATGTATGGATAGCGTACACATTCAAAATATATGTCTCAGGAGTCAGGCTCAGACGGTGTTAGGCCCAGTATGGATTGCACGTGATTGCACAAAGGTTAGAAAGGGTAACGTATCCCTGGATAACATGTATGGATAGCGTACACATTCAAAATATATGTCTATACAGCATGAGGCAGGCTCAGACGGTGTTAGGCCCAGTATGGATTGCACGTGATTGCACAAAGGTTAGAAAGGGTACCGTATCCCCGGATAACATGTATGGATAGCGTACACATTCAAAATATATGTCTCAGGAGGCAGGCTCAGACGGTGTTAGGCCCAGTATGGATTGCACGTGATTGCACAAAGGTTAGAAAGGGTACCGTATCCCCGGATAACATGTATGGATAGCGTACACATTCAAAATATATGTCTAAACAGCATGAGGCAGGCTCAGACGGTGTTAGGCCCAGTATGGATTGCACATGATTGCACAAAGGTTAGAAAGGGTACCGTATCACCGGATAACATGTATGGATAGCGTACAGATTCAAAATATATGTCTATACAGCATGAGGCAGGCTCAGACGGTGTTAGGCCCAGTATGGATTGCACGTGATTGCACAAATGTTAGAAAGGGTACCGTATCACCGGATAACATGTATGGATAGCGTACACATTCAAAATATATGTCTATACAGCATGAGGCAGGCTCAGACGGTGTTAGGCCCAGTATGGATTGCACGTTATTGCACAAAGGTTAGAAAGGGTACCGTATCCCCGGATAACATGTATGGATAGCGTACACATTCAAAATATATGTCTATACAGCATGAGGCAGGCTCAGACGGTGTTAGGCCCAGTATGGATTGCACGTGATTGCACAAAGGTTAGAAAGGGTACCGTATCCCTGGATAACATGTATGGATAGCGTACACATTCAAAATATATGTCTCAGGAGGCAGGCTCAGACAGTGTTAGGCCCAGTATGGATTGCACGTGATTGCACAAAGGTTAGAAAGGGTACCGTATCACCGGATAACATGTATGGATAGCGTACACATTCAAAATATATGTCTATACAGCATGAGGCAGGCTCAGACGGTGTTAGGCCCAGTATGGATTGCACGTGATTGCACAAAGGTTAGAAAGGGTACCGTATCACCGGATACATGTATGGATAGCGTATACATTCAAAATATATGTCTATACAGCATGAGGCAGGCTCAGACGGTGTTAGGCCCAGTATGGATTGCACGTGATTGCACAAAGGTTAGAAAGGGTACCGTATCCCCGGATAACATGTATGGATAGCGTACACATTCAAAATATATGTCTGTACAGCATGAGGCAGGCTCAGACGGTGTTAGGCCCAGTATGGATTGCACGTGATTGCACAAAGGTTAGAAAGGGTACCGTATCACCGGATAACATGTATGGATAGCGTACACATTCAAAATATATGTCTATACAGCATGAGGCAGGCTCAGACGGTGTTAGGCCCAGTATGGATTGCACGTGATTGCACAAAGGTTAGAAAGGGTACCGTATCACCGGATAACATGTATGGATAGCGTACACATTCAAAATATATGTCTATACAGCATGAGGCAGGCTCAGACGGTGTTAGGCCCAGTATGGATTGCACGTGATTGCACAAAGGTTAGAAAGGGTACCGTATCACCGGATAACATGTATGGATAGCGTACACATTCAAAATATATGTCTATACAGCATGAGGCAGGCTCAGACGGTGTTAGGCCCAGTATGGATTGCACGTGATTGCACAAATGTTAGAAAGGGTACCGTATCCCTGGATAACATGTATGGATAGCGTACACATTCAAAATATATGTCTCAGGAGGCAGGCGCAGACAGTGTTAGGCCCAGCATGGATTGCACGTGATTGCACAAAGGTTAGAAAGGGTACCGTATCACCGGATAACATGTATGGATAGCGTACACATTCAAAATATATGTCTATACAGCATGAGGCAGGCTCAGACGGTGTTAGGCCCAGTATGGATTGCACGTGATTGCACAAAGTTAGAAAGTGTACCGTATCACCGGATACATGTATGGATAGCGTACACATTCAAAATATATGTCTATACAGCATGAGGCAGGCTCAGACGGTGTTAGGCCCAGTATGGATTGCACCTGATTGCACAAATGTTAGAAAGGGTACCGTATCCCCGGATAACATGTATGGATAGCGTACACATTCAAAATATATCTCTATACAGCATGAGGCAGGCTCAGACGGTGTTAGGCCCAGTATGGATTGCACGTGATTGCACAAAGGTTAGAAAGGGTACCGTATCCCCGGATAACATGTATGGATAGCGTACACATTCAAAATATATGTCTATACAGCATGAGGCAGGCTCAGACGGTGTTAGGCCCAGTATGGATTTCACGTGATTGCACAAAGGTTAGAAAGGGTACCGTATCACCGTATAACATGTATGGATAGCGTACACATTCAAAATATATGTCTATACAGCATGAGGCAGGCTCAGACGGTGTTAGGCCCAGTATGGATTGCACGTGATTGCACAAAGGTTAGAAAGGGTACCGTATCCCTGGCTAACATGTATGGATAGCGTACACATTCAAAATATATGTCTCAGGAGTCAGGCTCAGACGGTGTTAGGCCCAGTATGGATTGCACGTGATTGCACAAAGGTTAGAAAGGGTACGTATCACCGGATAACATGTATGGATAGCGTACACATTCAAAATATATGTCTATACAGCATGAGGCAGGCTCAGACGGTGTTAGGCCCAGTATGGATTGCACGTGATTGCACAAAGGTTAGAAAGGGTACCGTATCCCTGGATAACATGTATGGATAGCGTACACATTCAAAATTTATGTCTATACAGCATGAGGCAGGCTCAGACGGTGTTAGGCCCAGTATGGATTGCACGTGATTGCACAAAGGTTAGAAAGGGTAACGTATCCCTGGATAACATGTATGGATAGCGTACACATTCAAAATATATGTCTATACAGCATGAGGCAGGCTCAGACGGTGTTAGGCCCAGTATGGATTGCACGTGATTGCACAAAGGTTAGAAAGGGTACCGTATCCCCGGATAACATGTATGGATAGCGTACACATTCAAAATATATGTCTCAGGAGGCAGGCTCAGACGGTGTTAGGCCCAGTATGGATTGCACGTGATTGCACAAAGGTTAGAAAGGGTACCGTATCCCCGGATAACATGTATGGATAGCGTACACATTCAAAATATATGTCTATACAGCATGAGGCAGGCTCAGACGGTGTTAGGCCCAGTATGGATTGCACATGATTGCACAAAGGTTAGAAAGGGTACCGTATCACCGGATAACATGTATGGATAGCGTACACATTCAAAATATATGTCTATACAGCATGAGGCAGGCTCAGACGGTGTTAGGCCCAGTATGGATTGCACGTGATTGCACAAATGTTAGAAAGGGTACCGTATCACCGGATAACATGTATGGATAGCGTACACATTCAAAATATATGTCTATACAGCATGAGGCAGGCTCAGACGGTGTTAGGCCCAGTATGGATTGCACGTTATTGCACAAAGGTTAGAAAGGGTACCGTATCCCCGAATAACATGTATGGATAGCGTACACATTCAAAATATATGTCTATACAGCATGAGGCAGGCTCAGACGGTGTTAGGCCCAGTATGGATTGCACGTGATTGCACAAATTTTAGAAAGGGTACCGTATCACCGGATAACATGTATGGATAGCGTACACATTCAAAATATGTCTATACAGCATGAGGCAGGCTCAGACGGTGTTAGGCCCAGTATGGATTGCACGTGATTGCACAAAGGTTAGAAAGGGTACCGTATCCCTGGATAACATGTATGGATAGCGTACACATTCAAAATATATGTCTATACAGCATGAGGCAGGCTCAGACGGTGTTAGGCCCAGTATGGATTGCACGTGATTGCACAAAGGTTAGAAAGGGTACCGTATCACCGGATACATGTATGGATAGCGTATACATTCAAAATATATGTCTATACAGCATGAGGCAGGCTCAGACGGTGTTAGGCCCAGTATGGATTGCACGTGATTGCACAAAGGTTAGAAAGGGTACCGTATCCCCGGATAACATGTATGGATAGCGTACACATTCAAAATATATGTCTATACAGCATGAGGCAGGCTCAGACGGTGTTAGGCCCAGTATGGATTGCACCTGATTGCACAAAGGTTAGAAAGGGTACCGTATCCCCGGATAACATGTATGGATAGCGAACACATTCAAAATATATGTCTATACAGCATGAGGCAGGCTCAGACGGTGTTAGGCCCAGTATGGATTGCACGTGATTGCACAAAGGTTAGAAAGGGTACCGTATCACCGGATAACATGTATGGATAGCGTACACATTCAAAATATATGTCTATACAGCATGAGGTAGGCTCAGACGGTGTTAGGCCCATTATGGATTGCACGTGATTGCACAAAGGTTAGAAAGGGTACCGTATCCCCGGATAACATGTATGGATAGCGTACACATTCAAAATATATGTCTATACAGCATGAGGCAGGCTCAGACGGTGTTAGGCACAGTATGGATTGCACGTGATTGCACAAAGGTTAGAAAGGGTACCGTATCACCGGATAACATGTATGGATAGCATACACATTCAAAATATATGTCTCAGGAGGCAGGCTCAGATGGTGTTAGGCCCAGTATGGATTGCACGTGATTGCACAAAGGTTAGAAAGGGTACCGTATCCCCGGATAACATGTATGGATAGCGTACACATTCAAAATATATGTCTATACAGCATGAGGCAGGCTCAGACGGTGTTAGGCCCATTATCTATTGCACGTGTTTGCACAAAGGTTAGAAAGGGTACCGTATCCCAAGATAACATGTATGGATAGCGTACACATTCAAAATATATGTCTCAGGAGGCAGGCTCAGACGGTGTTAGGCCCAGTATGGATTGCACGTGATTGCACAAAGGTTAGAAAGGGTATCGTATCCCTGGATAACATGTATGGATAGCGTACACATTCAAAATATATGTCTATACAGCATGAGGCAGGCTCAGACGGTGTTAGGCCCAGTATGGATTGCACGTGATTGCACAAAGGTTAGAAAGGGTACCGTATCCCCGGATAACATGTATGGATAGTGTACACATTCAAAATATATGTCTATACAGCATGAGGCAGGCTCAGACGGTGTTAGGCCCAGTATGGATTGCACGTGATTGCACAAAGGTTAGAAAGGGTACCGTATCCCCGGACAACATGTATGGATAGCGTACACATTCAAAATATATGTCTCAGGAGGCAGGCTCAGACGGTGTTAGGCCAAGTAGGGATTGCACGTGATTGCACAAAGGTTAGAAAGGGTACAGTATCCCTGGATAACATGTATGGAAAGCGTACACATTCAAAATATATATCTATACAGCATGAGGCAGGCTCAGACGGTGTTAGGCCCAGTATGGATTGCACGTGATTGCACAACGGTTAGAAAGGGTACCGTATCCCCGGATAACATGTATGGATAGCGTACACATTCAAAATATATGTCTATACAGCATGAGGCAGGCTCAGACGGTGTTAGGCCCAGTATGGATTGCACGTGATTGCACAAAGGTTAGAAAGGGTACCGTATCCCTGGATAACATGTATGGATAGCGTACAAATTCAAAATATATGTCTATACAGCATGAGGCAGGCTCAGACGGTGTTAGGCCCAGTATGGATTGCAGGTGATTTCACAAAGGTTAGAAAGGGTACCGTATCCCCGGATAACATGTATGGATAGCGTACACATTCAAAATATATGTCTATACAGCATGAGGCAGGCTCAGACGGTGTTAGGCCCAGTATGGATTGCACGTGATTGCACAAAGGTTAGAAAGGGTACCGTATCAACAGATAACATGTATGGATAGCGTACACATTCAAAATATATGTCTCAGGAGGCAGGCTCAGACGGTGTTAGGCCCAGTATGGATTGCACGTGATTGCACAAAGGTTAGAAAGGGTACCGTATCCCCGGATAACATGTATGGATAGCGTACACATTCAAAATATATGTCTATACAGCATGAGGCAGGCTCAGACGGTGTTAGGCCCAGTATGGATTGCACGTGATTGCACACAGGTTAGAAAGGGTACCGTATCACCGGACAACATTTATGGATAGCGTACACATTCAAAATATATGTCTATACAGCATGAGGCAGGCTCAGACGGTGTTAGGCCCAGTATGGATTGCACGTGATTGCACAAAGGTTAGAAAGGGTACCGTATCCCTGGATAACATGTATGGATAGCGTACACATTCAAAATATATGTCTCAGGAGTCAGGCTCAGACGGTGTTAGGCCCAGTATGGATTGCACGTGATTGCACAAAGGTTAGAAAGGGTAACGTATCCCTGGATAACATGTATGGATAGCGTACACATTCAAAATATATGTCTATACAGCATGAGGCAGGCTCAGACGGTGTTAGGCCCAGTATGGATTGCACGTGATTGCACAAAGGTTAGAAAGGGTACCGTATCCCCGGATAACATGTATGGATAGCGTACACATTCAAAATATATGTCTCAGGAGGCAGGCTCAGACGGTGTTAGGCCCAGTATGGATTGCACGTGATTGCACAAAGGTTAGAAAGGGTACCGTATCCCCGGATAACATTTATGGATAGCGTACACATTCAAAATATATGTCTAAACAGCATGAGGCAGGCTCAGACGGTGTTAGGCCCAGTATGGATTGCACATGATTGCACAAAGGTTAGAAAGGGTACCGTATCACTGGATAACATGTATGGATAGCGTACAGATTCAAAATATATGTCTATACAGCATGAGGCAGGCTCAGACGGTGTTAGGCCCAGTATGGATTGCACGTGATTGCACAAATGTTAGAAAGGGGACCGTATCACCGGATAACATGTATGGATAGCGTACACATTCAAAATATATGTCTATACAGCATGAGGCAGGCTCAGACGGTGTTAGGCCCAGTATGGATTGCACGTTATTGCACAAAGGTTAGAAAGGGTACCGTATCCCCGGATAACATGTATGGATAGCGTACACATTCAAAATATATGTCTATACAGCATGAGGCAGGCTCAGACGGTGTTAGGCCCAGTATGGATTGCACGTGATTGCACAAAGGTTAGAAAGGGTACCGTATCCCTGGATAACATGTATGGATAGCGTACACATTCAAAATATATGTCTCAGGAGGCAGGCTCAGACAGTGTTAGGCCCAGTATGGATTGCACGTGATTGCACAAAGGTTAGAAAGGGTACCGTATCACCGGATAACATGTATGGATAGCGTACACATTCAAAATATATGTCTATACAGCATGAGGCAGGCTCAGACGGTGTTAGGCCCAGTATGGATTGCACGTGATTGCACAAAGGTTAGAAAGGGTACCGTATCACCGGATACATGTATGGATAGCGTATACATTCAAAATATATGTCTATACAGCATGAGGCAGGCTCAGACGGTGTTAGGCCCAGTATGGATTGCACGTGATTGCACAAAGGTTAGAAAGGGTACCGTATCCCCGGATAACATGTATGGATAGCGTACACATTCAAAATATATGTCTGTACAGCATGAGGCAGGCTCAGACGGTGTTAGGCCCAGTATGGATTGCACGTGATTGCACAAAGGTTAGAAAGGGTACCGTATCACCGGATAACATGTATGGATAGCGTACACATTCAAAATATATGTCTATACAGCATGAGGCAGGCTCAGACGGTGTTAGGCCCAGTATGGATTGCACGTGTTTGCACAAAGGTTAGAAAGGGTACCGTATCACCGGATAACATGTATGGATAGCGTACACATTCAAAATATATGTCTATACAGCATGAGGCAGGCTCAGACGGTGTTAGGCCCAGTATGGATTGCACGTGATTGCACAAAGGTTAGAAAGGGTACCGTATCAACAGATAACATGTATGGATAGCGTACACATTCAAAATATATGTCTCAGGAGGCAGGCTCAGACGGTGTTAGGCCCAGTAGGGATTGCACGTGATTGCACAAAGGTTAGAAAGGGTACAGTATCCCTGGATAACATGTATGGAAAGCGTACACATTCAAAATATATGTCTATACAGCATGAGGCAGGCTCAGACGGTGTTAGGCCCAGTATGGATTGCACGTGATTGCACAACGGTTAGAAAGGGTACCGTATCCCCGGATAACATGTATGGATAGCGTACACATTCAAAATATATGTCTATACAGCATGAGGCAGGCTCAGACGGTGTTAGGCCCAGTATGGATTGCACGTGATTGCACAAAGGTTAGAAAGGGTACCGTATCCCTGGATAACATGTATGGATAGCGTACAAATTCAAAATATATGTCTATACAGCATGAGGCAGGCTCAGACGGTGTTAGGCCCAGTATGGATTGCAGGTGATTTCACAAAGGTTAGAAAGGGTACCGTATCCCCGGATAACATGTATGGATAGCGTACACATTCAAAATATATGTCTATACAGCATGAGGCAGGCTCAGACGGTGTTAGGCCCAGTATGGATTGCACGTGATTGCACAAAGGTTAGAAAGGGTACCGTATCAACAGATAACATGTATGGATAGCGTACACATTCAAAATATATGTCTCAGGAGGCAGGCTCAGACGGTGTTAGGCCCAGTATGGATTGCACGTGATTGCACAAAGGTTAGAAAGGGTACCGTATCCCCGGATAACATGTATGGATAGCGTACACATTCAAAATATATGTCTATACAGCATGAGGCAGGCTCAGACGGTGTTAGGCCCAGTATGGATTGCACGTGATTGCACACAGGTTAGAAAGGGTACCGTATCACCGGACAACATTTATGGATAGCGTACACATTCAAAATATATGTCTATACAGCATGAGGCAGGCTCAGACGGTGTTAGGCCCAGTATGGATTGCACGTGATTGCACAAAGGTTAGAAAGGGTACCGTATCCCTGGATAACATGTATGGATAGCGTACACATTCAAAATATATGTCTCAGGAGTCAGGCTCAGACGGTGTTAGGCCCAGTATGGATTGCACGTGATTGCACAAAGGTTAGAAAGGGTAACGTATCCCTGGATAACATGTATGGATAGCGTACACATTCAAAATATATGTCTATACAGCATGAGGCAGGCTCAGACGGTGTTAGGCCCAGTATGGATTGCACGTGATTGCACAAAGGTTAGAAAGGGTACCGTATCCCCGGATAACATGTATGGATAGCGTACACATTCAAAATATATGTCTCAGGAGGCAGGCTCAGACGGTGTTAGGCCCAGTATGGATTGCACGTGATTGCACAAAGGTTAGAAAGGGTACCGTATCCCCGGATAACATGTATGGATAGCGTACACATTCAAAATATATGTCTAAACAGCATGAGGCAGGCTCAGACGGTGTTAGGCCCAGTATGGATTGCACATGATTGCACAAAGGTTAGAAAGGGTACCGTATCACCGGATAACATGTATGGATAGCGTACAGATTCAAAATATATGTCTATACAGCATGAGGCAGGCTCAGACGGTGTTAGGCCCAGTATGGATTGCACGTGATTGCACAAATGTTAGAAAGGGTACCGTATCACCGGATAACATGTATGGATAGCGTACACATTCAAAATATATGTCTATACAGCATGAGGCAGGCTCAGACGGTGTTAGGCCCAGTATGGATTGCACGTGATTGCACAAATGTTAGAAAGGGTACCGTATCACCGGATAACATGTATGGATAGCGTACACATTCAAAATATATGTCTATACAGCATGAGGCAGGCTCAGACGGTGTTAGGCCCAGTATGGATTGCACGTTATTGCACAAAGGTTAGAAAGGGTACCGTATCCCCGGATAACATGTATGGATAGCGTACACATTCAAAATATATGTCTATACAGCATGAGGCAGGCTCAGACGGTGTTAGGCCCAGTATGGATTGCACGTGATTGCACAAAGGTTAGAAAGGGTACCGTATCCCTGGATAACATGTATGGATAGCGTACACATTCAAAATATATGTCTCAGGAGGCAGGCTCAGACAGTGTTAGGCCCAGTATGGATTGCACGTGATTGCACAAAGGTTAGAAAGGGTACCGTATCACCGGATAACATGTATGGATAGCGTACACATTCAAAATATATGTCTATACAGCATGAGGCAGGCTCAGACGGTGTTAGGCCCAGTATGGATTGCACGTGATTGCACAAAGGTTAGAAAGGGTACCGTATCACCGGATACATGTATGGATAGCGTATACATTCAAAATATATGTCTATACAGCATGAGGCAGGCTCAGACGGTGTTAGGCCCAGTATGGATTGCACGTGATTGCACAAAGGTTAGAAAGGGTACCGTATCCCCGGATAACATGTATGGATAGCGTACACATTCAAAATATATGTCTGTACAGCATGAGGCAGGCTCAGACGGTGTTAGGCCCAGTATGGATTGCACGTGATTGCACAAAGGTTAGAAAGGGTACCGTATCACCGGATAACATGTATGGATAGCGTACACATTCAAAATATATGTCTATACAGCATGAGGCAGGCTCAGACGGTGTTAGGCCCAGTATGGATTGCACGTGATTGCACAAAGGTTAGAAAGGGTACCGTATCACCGGATAACATGTATGGATAGCGTACACATTCAAAATATATGTCTATACAGCATGAGGCAGGCTCAGACGGTGTTAGGCCCAGTATGGATTGCACGTGATTGCACAAAGGTTAGAAAGGGTACCGTATCACCGGATAACATGTATGGATAGCGTACACATTCAAAATATATGTCTATACAGCATGAGGCAGGCTCAGACGGTGTTAGGCCCAGTATGGATTGCACGTGATTGCACAAATGTTAGAAAGGGTACCGTATCCCTGGATAACATGTATGGATAGCGTACACATTCAAAATATATGTCTCAGGAGGCAGGCTCAGACAGTGTTAGGCCCAGCATGGATTGCACGTGATTGCACAAAGGTTAGAAAGGGTACCGTATCACCGGATAACATGTATGGATAGCGTACACATTCAAAATATATGTCTATACAGCATGAGGCAGGCTCAGACGGTGTTAGGCCCAGTATGGATTGCACGTGATTGCACAAAGTTAGAAAGTGTACCGTATCACCGGATACATGTATGGATAGCGTACACATTCAAAATATATGTCTATACAGCATGAGGCAGGCTCAGACGGTGTTAGGCCCAGTATGGATTGCACCTCATTGCACAAATGTTAGAAAGGGTACCGTATCCCCGGATAACATGTATGGATAGCGTACACATTCAAAATATATCTCTATACAGCATGAGGCAGGCTCAGACGGTGTTAGGCCCAGTATGGATTGCACGTGATTGCACAAAGGTTAGAAAGGGTACCGTATCCCCGGATAACATGTATGGATAGCGTACACATTCAAAATATATGTCTATACAGCATGAGGCAGGCTCAGACGGTGTTAGGCCCAGTATGGATTTCACGTGATTGCACAAAGGTTAGAAAGGGTACCGTATCACCGTATAACATGTATGGATAGCGTACACATTCAAAATATATGTCTATACAGCATGAGGCAGGCTCAGACGGTGTTAGGCCCAGTATGGATTGCACGTGATTGCACAAAGGTTAGAAAGGGTACCGTATCCCTGGCTAACATGTATGGATAGCGTACACATTCAAAATATATGTCTCAGGAGTCAGGCTCAGACGGTGTTAGGCCCAGTATGGATTGCACGTGATTGCACAAAGGTTAGAAAGGGTACGTATCACCGGATAACATGTATGGATAGCGTACACATTCAAAATATATGTCTATACAGCATGAGGCAGGCTCAGACGGTGTTAGGCCCAGTATGGATTGCACGTGATTGCACAAAGGTTAGAAAGGGTACCGTATCCCTGGATAACATGTATGGATAGCGTACACATTCAAAATTTATGTCTATACAGCATGAGGCAGGCTCAGACGGTGTTAGGCCCAGTATGGATTGCACGTGATTGCACAAAGGTTAGAAAGGGTACCGTATCCCCGGATAACATGTATGGATAGCGTACACATTCAAAATATATGTCTATACAGCATGAGGCAGGCTCAGACGGTGTTAGGCCCAGTATGGATTGCACGTGATTGCACAAAGGTTAGAAAGGGTACCGTATCACCGGATAACATGTAAGGATAGCGTACACATTCAAAATATATGTCTATACAGCATGAGGCAGGCTCAGACGGTGTTAGGCCCAGTATGGATTGCATGTGATTGCACAAAGATTAGAAAGGGTACCGTATCCCCGGATAACATGTATGGATAGCGTACACATTCAAAATATATGTCTCAGGAGGCAGGCTCAGACGGTGTTAGGCCCAGTATGGATTGCACGTGATTGCACAAAGGTTAGAAAGGGTACCGTATCCTCGGATAACATGTATGGATAGCGTACACATTCAAAATATATGTCTATACAGCATGAGGCAGGCTCAGACGGTGTTAGGCCCAGTATGGATTGCACATGATTGCACAAAGGTTAGAAAGGGTACCGTATCACCGGATAACATGTATGGATAGCGTACACATTCAAAATATATGTCTGTACAGCATGAGGCAGGCTCAGACGGTGTTAGGCCCAGTATGGATTGCACGTGATTGCACAAATGTTAGAAAGGGTACCGTATCACCGGATAACATGTATGGATAGCGTACACATTCAAAATATATGTCTATACAGCATGAGGCAGGCTCAGACGGTGTTAGGCCCAGTATGGATTGCACGTTATTGCACAAAGGTTAGAAAGGGTACCGTATCCCCGAATAACATGTATGGATAGCGTACACATTCAAAATATATGTCTATACAGCATGAGGCAGGCTCAGACGGTGTTAGGCCCAGTATGGATTGCACGTGATTGCACAAATTTTAGAAAGGGTACCGTATCACCGGATAACATGTATGGATAGCGTACACATTCAAAATATATGTCTATACAGCATGAGGCAGGCTCAGACGGTGTTAGGCCCAGTATGGATTGCACGTGATTGCACAAAGGTTAGAAAGGGTACCGTATCCCTGGATAACATGTATGGATAGCGTACACATTCAAAATATATGTCTCAGGAGGCAGGCTCAGACAGTGTTAGGCCCAGTATGGATTGCACGTGATTGCACAAAGGTTAGAAAGGGTACCGTATCACCGGATAACATGTATGGATAGCGTACACATTCAAAATATATGTCTATACAGCATGAGGCAGGCTCAGACGGTGTTAGGCCCAGTATGGATTGCACGTGATTGCACAAAGGTTAGAAAGGGTACCGTATCACCGGATACATGTATGGATAGCGTATACATTCAAAATATATGTCTATACAGCATGAGGCAGGCTCAGACGGTGTTAGGCCCAGTATGGATTGCACGTGATTGCACAAAGGTTAGAAAGGGTACCGTATCCCCGGATAACATGTATGGATAGCGTACACATTCAAAATATATGTCTATACAGCATGAGGCAGGCTCAGACGGTGTTAGGCCCAGTATGGATTGCACCTGATTGCACAAAGGTTAGAAAGGGTACCGTATCCCCGGATAACATGTATGGATAGCGAACACATTCAAAATATATGTCTATACAGCATGAGGCAGGCTCAGACGGTGTTAGGCCCAGTATGGATTGCACGTGATTGCACAAAGGTTAGAAAGGGTACCGTATCACCGGATAACATGTATGGATAGCGTACACATTCAAAATATATGTCTATACAGCATGAGGTAGGCTCAGACGGTGTTAGGCCCAGTATGGATTGCACGTGATTGCACAAAGGTTAGAAAGGGTACCGTATCCCCGGATAACATGTATGGATAGCGTACACATTCAAAATATATGTCTATACAGCATGAGGCAGGCTCAGACGGTGTTAGGCACAGTATGGATTGCACGTGTTTGCACAAAGGTTAGAAAGGGTACCGTATCACCGGATAACATGTATGGATAGCGTACACATTCAAAATATATGTCTCAGGAGGCAGGCTCAGATGGTGTTAGGCCCAGTATGGATTGCACGTGATTGCACAAAGGTTAGAAAGGGTACCGTATCCCCGGATAACATGTATGGATAGCGTACACATTCAAAATATATGTCTATACAGCATGAGGCAGGCTCAGACGGTGTTAGGCCCATTATCTATTGCACGTGTTTGCACAAAGGTTAGAAAGGGTACCGTATCCCAAGATAACATGTATGGATAGCGTACACATTCAAAATATATGTCTCAGGAGGCAGGCTCAGACGGTGTTAGGCCCAGTATGGATTGCACGTGATTGCACAAAGGTTAGAAAGGGTATCGTATCCCTGGATAACATGTATGGATAGCGTACACATTCAAAATATATGTCTATACAGCATGAGGCAGGCTCAGACGGTGTTAGGCCCAGTATGGATTGCACGTGATTGCACAAAGGTTAGAAAGGGTACCGTATCCCCGGATAACATGTATGGATAGCGTACACATTCAAAATATATGTCTATACAGCATGAGGCAGGCTCAGACGGTGTTAGGCCCAGTATGGATTGCACGTGATTGCACAAAGGTTAGAAAGGGTACCGTATCACCGGATAACATGTATGGATAGCGTACACATTCAAAATATATGTCTCAGGAGGCAGGCTCAGATGGTGTTAGGCCCAGTATGGATTGCACGTGATTGCACAAAGGTTAGAAAGGGTACCGTATCCCCGGATAACATGTATGGATAGCGTACACATTCAAAATATATGTCTATACAGCATGAGGCAGGCTCAGACGGTGTTAGTCCCAGTATCTATTGCACGTGTTTGCACAAAGGTTAGAAAGGGTACCGTATCCCAAGATAACATGTATGGATAGCGTACACATTCAAAATATATGTCTATACAGCATGAGGCAGGCTCAGACGGTGTTAGGCCCAGTATGGATTGCACGTGATTGCACAAAGGTTAGAAAGGGTACCGTATCACCGTATAACATGTATGGATAGCGTACACATTCAAAATATATGTCTATACAGCATGAGGCAGGCTCAGACGGTGTTAGGCCCAGTATGGATTGCACGTGATTGCACAAAGGTTAGAAAGGGTACCGTATCCCTGGCTAACATGTATGGATAGCGTACACATTCAAAATATTTGTCTCAGGAGTCAGGCTCAGACGGTGTTAGGCCCAGTATGGATTGCACGTGATTCCACAAAGGTTAGAAAGGGTACCGTATCACCGGATAACATGTATGGATAGCGTACACATTCAAAATATATGTCTATACAGCATGAGGCAGGCTCAGACGGTGTTAGGCCCAGTATGGATTGCACGTGATTGCACAAAGGTTAGAAAGGGTACCGTATCCCTGGATAACATGTATGGATAGCGTACACATTCAAAATTTATGTCTATATAGCATGAGGCAGGCTCAGACGGTGTTAGGCCCAGTATGTATTGCACGTGATTGCACAAAGGTTAGAAAGGGTACTGTATCCCCGGATAACATGTATGGATAGCGTACACATTCAAAATATATGTCTATACAGCATGAGGCAGGCTCAGACGGTGTTAGGCCCAGTATGGATTGCACGTGATTGCACAAAGGTTAGAAAGGGTACCGTATCACCGGATAACATGTAAGGATAGCGTACACATTCAAAATATATGTCTATACAGCATGAGGCAGGCTCAGACGGTGTTAGGCCCAGTATGGATTGCACGTGATTGCACAAAGATTAGAAAGGGTACCGTATCCCTGGATAACATGTATGGATAGCGTACACATTCAAAATATATGTCTCAGGAGGCAGGCTCAGACGGTGTTAGGCCCAGTATGGATTGCACGTGATTGCACAAAGGTTAGAAAGGGTACCGTATCACCGGATAACATGTATGGATAGCGTACACATTCAAAATATATGTCTATACAGCATGAGGTAGGCTCAGACGGTGTTAGGCCCAGTATGGATTGCACGTGATTGCACAAAGGTTAGAAAGGGTACCGTATCCCCGGATAACATGTATGGATAGCGTACACATTCAAAATATATGTCTATACAGCATGAGGCAGGCTCAGACGGTGTTAGGCCCAGTATGGATTGCACGTGATTGCACAAAGGTTAGAAAGGGTACCGTATCACCGGATAACATGTATGGATAGCGTACACATTCAAAATATATGTCTCAGGAGGCAGGCTCAGATGGTGTTAGGCCCAGTATGGATTGCACGTGATTGCACAAAGGTTAGAAAGGGTACCGTATCCCCGGATAACATGTATGGATAGCGTACACATTCAAAATATATGTCTATACAGCATGAGGCAGGCTCAGACGTTAGTCCCAGTATCTATTGCACGTGTTTGCACAAAGGTTAGAAAGGGTACCGTATCCCAAGATAACATGTATGGATAGCGTACACATTCAAAATATATGTCTCAGGAGGCAGGCTCAGACGGTGTTAGGCCCAGTATGGATTGCACGTGATTGCACAAAGGTTAGAAAGGGTACCGTATCCCTGGATAACATGTATGGATAGCGTACACATTCAAAATATATGTCTATACAGCATGAGGCAGGCTCAGACGGTGTTAGGCCCAGTATGGATTGCACGTGATTGCACAAAGGTTAGAAAGGGTACCGTATCCCCGGATAACATGTATGGATAGCGTACACATTCAAAATATATGTCTATACAGCATGAGGCAGGCTCAGACGGTGTTAGGCCCAGTATGGATTGCACGTGATTGCACAAAGGTTAGAAAGGGTACCGTATCCCAGGACAACATGTATGGATAGCGTACACATTCAAAATATATGTCTCAGGAGGCAGGCTCAGACGGTGTTAGGCCCAGTAGGGATTGCACGTGATTGCACAAAGGTTAGAAAGGGTACAGTATCCCTGGATAACATGTATGGAAAGCGTACACATTCAAAATATATGTCTATACAGCATGAGGCAGGCTCAGACGGTGTTAGGCCCAGTATGGATTGCACGTGATTGCACAACGGTTAGAAAGGGTACCGTATCCCCGGATAACATGTATGGATAGCGTACACATTCAAAATATATGTCTATACAGCATGAGGCAGGCTCAGACGGTGTTAGGCCCAGTATGGATTGCACGTGATTGCACAAAGGTTAGAAAGGGTACCGTATCCCTGGATAACATGTATGGATAGCGTACAAATTCAAAATATATGTCTATACAGCATGAGGCAGGCTCAGACGGTGTTAGGCCCAGTATGGATTGCAGGTGATTTCACAAAGGTTAGAAAGGGTATCGTATCCCCGGATAACATGTATGGATAGCGTACACATTCAAAATATATGTCTATACAGCATGAGGCAGGCTCAGACGGTGTTAGGCCCAGTATGGATTGCACGTGATTGCACAAAGGTTAGAAAGGGTACCGTATCAACAGATAACATGTATGGATAGCGTACACATTCAAAATATATGTCTCAGGAGGCAGGCTCAGACGGTGTTAGGCCCAGTATGGATTGCACGTGATTGCACAAAGGTTAGAAAGGGTACCGTATCCCCGGATAACATGTATGGATAGCGTACACATTCAAAATATATGTCTATACAGCATGAGGCAGGCTCAGACGGTGTTAGGCCCAGTATGGATTGCACGTGATTGCACACAGGTTAGAAAGGGTACCGTATCACCGGACAACATTTATGGATAGCGTACACATTCAAAATATATGTCTATACAGCATGAGGCAGGCTCAGACGGTGTTAGGCCCAGTATGGATTGCACGTGATTGCACAAAGGTTAGAAAGGGTACCGTATCCCTGGATAACATGTATGGATAGCGTACACATTCAAAATATATGTCTCAGGAGTCAGGCTCAGACGGTGTTAGGCCCAGTATGGATTGCACGTGATTGCACAAAGGTTAGAAAGGGTACCGTATCACCGGATAACATGTATGGATAGCGTACAAATTCAAAATATATGTCTATACAGCATGAGGCAGGCTCAGACGGTGTTAGGCCCAGTATGGATTGCACGTGATTGCACAAAGGTTAGAAAGGGTAACGTATCCCTGGATAACATGTATGGATAGCGTACACATTCAAAATATATGTCTATACAGCATGAGGCAGGCTCAGACGGTGTTAGGCCCAGTATGGATTGCACGTGATTGCACAAAGGTTAGAAAGGGTACCGTATCCCCGGATAACATGTATGGATAGCGTACACATTCAAAATATATGTCTCAGGAGGCAGGCTCAGACGGTGTTAGGCCCAGTATGGATTGCACGTGATTGCACAAAGGTTAGAAAGGGTACCGTATCCTCGGATAACATGTATGGATAGCGTACACATTCAAAATATATGTCTATACAGCATGAGGCAGGCTCAGACGGTGTTAGGCCCAGTATGGATTGCACATGATTGCACAAAGGTTAGAAAGGGTACCGTATCACCGGATAACATGTATGGATAGCGTACACATTCAAAATATATGTCTGTACAGCATGAGGCAGGCTCAGACGGTGTTAGGCCCAGTATGGATTGCACGTGATTGCACAAATGTTAGAAAGGGTACCGTATCACCGGATAACATGTATGGATAGCGTACACATTCAAAATATATGTCTATACAGCATGAGGCAGGCTCAGACGGTGTTAGGCCCAGTATGGATTGCACGTTATTGCACAAAGGTTAGAAAGGGTACCGTATCCCCGAATAACATGTATGGATAGCGTACACATTCAAAATATATGTCTATACAGCATGAGGCAGGCTCAGACGGTGTTAGGCCCAGTATGGATTGCACGTGATTGCACAAATTTTAGAAAGGGTACCGTATCACCGGATAACATGTATGGATAGCGTACACATTCAAAATATATGTCTATACAGCATGAGGCAGGCTCAGACGGTGTTAGGCCCAGTATGGATTGCACGTGATTGCACAAAGGTTAGAAAGGGTACCGTATCCCTGGATAACATGTATGGATAGCGTACACATTCAAAATATATGTCTCAGGAGGCAGGCTCAGACAGTGTTAGGCCCAGTATGGATTGCACGTGATTGCACAAAGGTTAGAAAGGGTACCGTATCACCGGATAACATGTATGGATAGCGTACACATTCAAAATATATGTCTATACAGCATGAGGCAGGCTCAGACGGTGTTAGGCCCAGTATGGATTGCACGTGATTGCACAAAGGTTAGAAAGGGTACCGTATCACCGGATACATGTATGGATAGCGTATACATTCAAAATATATGTCTATACAGCATGAGGCAGGCTCAGACGGTGTTAGGCCCAGTATGGATTGCACGTGATTGCACAAAGGTTAGAAAGGGTACCGTATCCCCGGATAACATGTATGGATAGCGTACACATTCAAAATATATGTCTATACAGCATGAGGCAGGCTCAGACGGTGTTAGGCCCAGTATGGATTGCACCTGATTGCACAAAGGTTAGAAAGGGTACCGTATCCCCGGATAACATGTATGGATAGCGAACACATTCAAAATATATGTCTATACAGCATGAGGCAGGCTCAGACGGTGTTAGGCCCAGTATGGATTGCACGTGATTGCACAAAGGTTAGAAAGGGTACCGTATCACCGGATAACATGTATGGATAGCGTACACATTCAAAATATATGTCTATACAGCATGAGGTAGGCTCAGACGGTGTTAGGCCCAGTATGGATTGCACGTGATTGCACAAAGGTTAGAAAGGGTACCGTATCCCCGGATAACATGTATGGATAGCGTACACATTCAAAATATATGTCTATACAGCATGAGGCAGGCTCAGACGGTGTTAGGCACAGTATGGATTGCACGTGTTTGCACAAAGGTTAGAAAGGGTACCGTATCACCGGATAACATGTATGGATAGCGTACACATTCAAAATATATGTCTCAGGAGGCAGGCTCAGATGGTGTTAGGCCCAGTATGGATTGCACGTGATTGCACAAAGGTTAGAAAGGGTACCGTATCCCCGGATAACATGTATGGATAGCGTACACATTCAAAATATATGTCTATACAGCATGAGGCAGGCTCAGACGGTGTTAGGCCCATTATCTATTGCACGTGTTTGCACAAAGGTTAGAAAGGGTACCGTATCCCAAGATAACATGTATGGATAGCGTACACATTCAAAATATATGTCTCAGGAGGCAGGCTCAGACGGTGTTAGGCCCAGTATGGATTGCACGTGATTGCACAAAGGTTAGAAAGGGTATCGTATCCCTGGATAACATGTATGGATAGCGTACACATTCAAAATATATGTCTATACAGCATGAGGCAGGCTCAGACGGTGTTAGGCCCAGTATGGATTGCACGTGATTGCACAAAGGTTAGAAAGGGTACCGTATCCCCGGATAACATGTATGGATAGCGTACACATTCAAAATATATGTCTATACAGCATGAGGCAGGCTCAGACGGTGTTAGGCCCAGTATGGATTGCACGTGATTGCACAAAGGTTAGAAAGGGTACCGTATCACCGGATAACATGTATGGATAGCGTACACATTCAAAATATATGTCTCAGGAGGCAGGCTCAGATGGTGTTAGGCCCAGTATGGATTGCACGTGATTGCACAAAGGTTAGAAAGGGTACCGTATCCCCGGATAACATGTATGGATAGCGTACACATTCAAAATATATGTCTATACAGCATGAGGCAGGCTCAGACGGTGTTAGTCCCAGTATCTATTGCACGTGTTTGCACAAAGGTTAGAAAGGGTACCGTATCCCAAGATAACATGTATGGATAGCGTACACATTCAAAATATATGTCTCAGGAGGCAGGCTCAGACGGTGTTAGGCCCAGTATGGATTGCACGTGATTGCACAAAGGTTAGAAAGGGTACCGTATCCCTGGATAACATGTATGGATAGCGTACACATTCAAAATATATGTCTATACAGCATGAGGCAGGCTCAGACGGTGTTAGGCCCAGTATGGATTGCACGTGATTGCACAAAGGTTAGAAAGGGTACCGTATCCCCGGATAACATGTATGGATAGCGTACACATTCAAAATATATGTCTATACAGCATGAGGCAGGCTCAGACGGTGTCAGGCCCAGTATGGATTGCACGTGATTGCACAAAGGTTAGAAAGGGTACCGTATCCCCGGACAACATGTATGGATAGCGTACACATTCAAAATATATGTCTCAGGAGGCAGGCTCAGACGGTGTTAGGCCCAGTAGGGATTGCACGTGATTGCACAAAGGTTAGAAAGGGTACAGTATCCCTGGATAACATGTATGGAAAGCGTACACATTCAAAATATATGTCTATACAGCATGAGGCAGGCTCAGACGGTGTTAGGCCCAGTATGGATTGCACGTGATTGCACAACGGTTAGAAAGGGTACCGTATCCCCGGATAACATGTATGGATAGCGTACACATTCAAAATATATGTCTATACAGCATGAGGCAGGCTCAGACGGTGTTAGGCCCAGTATGGATTGCACGTGATTGCACAAAGGTTAGAAAGGGTACCGTATCCCTGGATAACATGTATGGATAGCGTACAAATTCAAAATATATGTCTATACAGCATGAGGCAGGCTCAGACGGTGTTAGGCCCAGTATGGATTGCAGGTGATTTCACAAAGGTTAGAAAGGGGATCGTATCCCCGGATAACATGTATGGATAGCGTACACATTCAAAATATATGTCTATACAGCATGAGGCAGGCTCAGACGGTGTTAGGCCCAGTATGGATTGCACGTGATTGCACAAAGGTTAGAAAGGGTACCGTATCACCGGATAACATGTATGGATAGCGTACACATTCAAAATATATGTCTCAGGAGGCAGGCTCAGAAGGTGTTAGGCCCAGTATGGATTGCACGTGATTGCACAAAGGTTAGAAAGGGTACCGTATCCCCGGATAACATGTATGGATAGCGTACACATTCAAAATATATGTCTATACAGCATGAGGCAGGCTCAGACGGTGTTAGTCCCAGTATGTATTGCACGTGTTTGCACAAAGGTTAGAAAGGGTACCGTATCCCAAGATAACATGTATGGATAGCGTACACATTCAAAATATATGTCTCAGGAGGCAGGCTCAGACGGTGTTAGGCCCAGTATGGATTGCACGTGATTGCACAAAGGTTAGAAAGGGTACCGTATCCCTGGATAACATGTATGGATAGCGTACACATTCAAAATATATGTCTATACAGCATGAGGCAGGCTCAGACGGTGTTAGGCCCAGTATGGATTGCACGTGATTGCACAAAGGTTAGAAAGGGTACCGTATCCCCGGATAACATGTATGGATAGCGTACACATTCAAAATATATGTCTATACAGCATGAGGCAGGCTCAGACGGTGTTAGGCCCAGTATGGATTGCACGTGATTGCACAAAGGTTAGAAAGGGTACCGTATCCCCGGACAACATGTATGGATAGCGTACACATTCAAAATATTTGTCTCAGGAGGCAGGCTCAGACGGTGTTAGGCCCAGTAGGGATTGCACGTGATTGCACAAAGGTTAGAAAGGGTACAGTATCCCTGGATAACATGTATGGAAAGCGTACACATTCAAAATATATGTCTATACAGCATGAGGCAGGCTCAGACGGTGTTAGGCCCAGTATGGATTGCACGTGATTGCACAACGGTAAGAAAGGGTACCGTATCCCCGGATAACATGTATGGATAGCGTACACATTCAAAATATATGTCTATACAGCATGAGGCAGGCTCAGACGGTGTTAGGCCCAGTATGGATTGCACGTGATTGCACAAAGGTTAGAAAGGGTACCGTATCCCTGGATAACATGTATGGATAGCGTACAAATTCAAAATATAGGTCTATACAGCATGAGGCAGGCTCAGACGGTGTTAGGCCCAGTATGGATTGCAGGTGATTTCACAAAGGTTAGAAAGGGTATCGTATCCCCGGATAACATGTATGGATAGCGTACACATTCAAAATATATGTCTACACAGCATGAGGCAGGCTCAGACGGTGTTAGGCCCAGTATGGATTGCACGTGATTGCACAAAGGTTAGAAAGGGTACCGTATCAACAGATAACATGTATGGATAGCGTACACATTCAAAATATATGTCTCAGGAGGCAGGCTCAGACGGTGTTAGGCCCAGTATGGATTGCACGTGATTGCACAAAGGTTAGAAAGGGTACCGTATCCCCGGATAACATGTATGGATAGCGTATACATTCAAAATATATGTCTATACAGCATGAGGCAGGCTCAGACGGTGTTAGGCCCAGTATGGATTGCACGTGATTGCACACAGGTTAGAAAGGGTACCGTATCACCGGACAACATTTATGGATAGCGTACACATTCAAAATATATGTCTATACAGCATGAGGCAGGCTCAGACGGTGTTAGGCCCAGTATGGATTGCACGTGATTGCACAAAGGTTAGAAAGGGTACCGTATCCCTGGATAACATGTATGGATAGCGTACACATTCAAAATATATGTCTCAGGAGTCAGGCTCAGACGGTGTTAGGCCCAGTATGGATTGCACGTGATTGCACAAAGGTTAGAAAGGGTACCGTATCACCGGATAACATGTATGGATAGCGTACAAATTCAAAATATATGTCTATACAGCATGAGGCAGGCTCAGACGGTGTTAGGCCCAGTATGGATTGCACGTGATTGCACAAAGGTTAGAAAGGGTAACGTATCCCTGGATAACATGTATGGATAGCGTACACATTCAAAATATATGTCTATACAGCATGAGGCAGGCTCAGACGGTGTTAGGCCCAGTATGGATTGCACGTGATTGCACAAAGGTTAGAAAGGGTACCGTATCCCCGGATAACATGTATGGATAGCGTACACATTCAAAATATATGTCTCAGGAGGCAGGCTCAGACGGTGTTAGGCCCAGTATGGATTGCACGTGATTGCACAAAGGTTAGAAAGGGTACCGTATCCCCGGATAACATGTATGGATAGCGTACACATTCAAAATATATGTCTATACAGCATGAGGCAGGCTCAGACGGTGTTAGGCCCAGTATGGATTGCACATGATTGCACAAAGGTTAGAAAGGGTACCGTATCACCGGATAACATGTATGGATAGCGTACACATTCAAAATATATGTCTATACAGCATGAGGCAGGCTCAGACGGTGTTAGGCCCAGTATGGATTGCACGTGATTGCACAAATGTTAGAAAGGGTACCGTATCACCGGATAACATGTATGGATAGCGTACACATTCAAAATATATGTCTATACAGCATGAGGCAGGCTCAGACGGTGTTAGGCCCAGTATGGATTGCACGTTATTGCACAAAGGTTAGAAAGGGTACCGTATCCCCGAATAACATGTATGGATAGCGTACACATTCAAAATATATGTCTATACAGCATGAGGCAGGCTCAGACGGTGTTAGGCCCAGTATGGATTGCACGTGATTGCACAAATTTTAGAAAGGGTACCGTATCACCGGATAACATGTATGGATAGCGTACACATTCAAAATATGTCTATACAGCATGAGGCAGGCTCAGACGGTGTTAGGCCCAGTATGGATTGCACGTGATTGCACAAAGGTTAGAAAGGGTACCGTATCCCCGGATAACATGTATGGATAGCGTACACATTCAAAATATATGTCTATACAGCATGAGGCAGGCTCAGACGGTGTTAGGCCCAGTATGGATTGCACCTGATTGCACAAAGGTTAGAAAGGGTACCGTATCCCCGGATAACATGTATGGATAGCGAACACATTCAAAATATATGTCTATACAGCATGAGGCAGGCTCAGACGGTGTTAGGCCCAGTATGGATTGCACGTGATTGCACAAAGGTTAGAAAGGGTACCGTATCACCGGATAACATGTATGGATAGCGTACACATTCAAAATATATGTCTATACAGCATGAGGTAGGCTCAGACGGTGTTAGGCCCAGTATGGATTGCACGTGATTGCACAAAGGTTAGAAAGGGTACCGTATCCCCGGATAACATGTATGGATAGCGTACACATTCAAAATATATGTCTATACAGCATGAGGCAGGCTCAGACGGTGTTAGGCACAGTATGGATTGCACGTGATTGCACAAAGGTTAGAAAGGGTACCGTATCACCGGATAACATGTATGGATAGCATACACATTCAAAATATATGTCTCAGGAGGCAGGCTCAGATGGTGTTAAGACCAGTATGGATTGCACGTGATTGCACAAAGGTTAGAAAGGGTACCGTATCCCCGGATAACATGTATGGATAGCGTACACATTCAAAATATATGTCTATACAGCATGAGGCAGGCTCAGACGGTGTTAGGCCCATTATCTATTGCACGTGTTTGCACAAAGGTTAGAAAGGGTACCGTATCCCAAGATAACATGTATGGATAGCGTACACATTCAAAATATATGTCTCAGGAGGCAGGCTCAGACGGTGTTAGGCCCAGTATGGATTGCACGTGATTGCACAAAGGTTAGAAAGGGTATCGTATCCCTGGATAACATGTATGGATAGCGTACACATTCAAAATATATGTCTATACAGCATGAGGCAGGCTCAGACGGTGTTAGGCCCAGTATGGATTGCACGTGATTGCACAAAGGTTAGAAAGGGTACCGTATCCCCGGATAACATGTATGGATAGCGTACACATTCAAAATATATGTCTATACAGCATGAGGCAGGCTCAGACGGTGTTAGGCCCAGTATGGATTGCACGTGATTGCACAAAGGTTAGAAAGGGTACCGTATCAACAGATAACATGTATGGATAGCGTACACATTCAAAATATATGTCTCAGGAGGCAGGCTCAGACGGTGTTAGGCCCAGTATGGATTGCACGTGATTGCACAAAGGTTAGAAAGGGTACCGTATCCCCGGATAACATGTATGGATAGCGTACACATTCAAAATATATGTCTATACAGCATGAGGCAGGCTCAGACGGTGTTAGGCCAAGTATGGATTGCACGTGATTGCACACAGGTTAGAAAGGGTACCGTATCACCGGACAACATTTATGGATAGCGTACACATTCAAAATATATGTCTATACAGCATGAGGCAGGCTCAGACGGTGTTAGGCCCAGTATGGATTGCACGTGATTGCACAAAGGTTAGAAAGGGTACCGTATACATGGATAACATGTATGGATAGCGTACACATTCAAAATATATGTCTCAGGAGTCAGGCTCAGACGGTGTTAGGCCCAGTATGGATTGCACGTGATTGCACAAAGGTTAGAAAGGGTAACGTATCCCTGGATAACATGTATGGATAGCGTACACATTCAAAATATATGTCTATACAGCATGAGGCAGGCTCAGACGGTGTTAGGCCCAGTATGGATTGCACGTGATTGCACAAAGGTTAGAAAGGGTACCGTATCCCCGGATAACATGTATGGATAGCGTACACATTCAAAATATATGTCTCAGGAGGCAGGCTCAGACGGTGTTAGGCCCAGTATGGATTGCACGTGATTGCACAAAGGTTAGAAAGGGTACCGTATCCCCGGATAACATGTATGGATAGCGTACACATTCAAAATATATGTCTAAACAGCATGAGGCAGGCTCAGACGGTGTTAGGCCCAGTATGGATTGCACATGATTGCACAAAGGTTAGAAAGGGTACCGTATCACTGGATAACATGTATGGATAGCGTACAGATTCAAAATATATGTCTATACAGCATGAGGCAGGCTCAGACGGTGTTAGGCCCAGTATGGATTGCACGTGATTGCACAAATGTTAGAAAGGGGACCGTATCACCGGATAACATGTATGGATAGCGTACACATTCAAAATATATGTCTATACAGCATGAGGCAGGCTCAGACGGTGTTAGGCCCAGTATGGATTGCACGTTATTGCACAAAGGTTAGAAAGGGTACCGTATCCCCGGATAACATGTATGGATAGCGTACACATTCAAAATATATGTCTATACAGCATGAGGCAGGCTCAGACGGTGTTAGGCCCAGTATGGATTGCACGTGATTGCACAAAGGTTAGAAAGGGTACCGTATCCCTGGATAACATGTATGGATAGCGTACACATTCAAAATATATGTCTCAGGAGGCAGGCTCAGACAGTGTTAGGCCCAGTATGGATTGCACGTGATTGCACAAAGGTTAGAAAGGGTACCGTATCACCGGATAACATGTATGGATAGCGTACACATTCAAAATATATGTCTATACAGCATGAGGCAGGCTCAGACGGTGTTAGGCCCAGTATGGATTGCACGTGATTGCACAAAGGTTAGAAAGGGTACCGTATCACCGGATACATGTATGGATAGCGTATACATTCAAAATATATGTCTATACAGCATGAGGCAGGCTCAGACGGTGTTAGGCCCAGTATGGATTGCACGTGATTGCACAAAGGTTAGAAATGGTACCGTATCCCCGGATAACATGTATGGATAGCGTACACATTCAAAATATATGTCTGTACAGCATGAGGCAGGCTCAGACGGTGTTAGGCCCAGTATGGATTGCACGTGATTGCACAAAGGTTAGAAAGGGTACCGTATCACCGGATAACATGTATGGATAGCGTACACATTCAAAATATATGTCTATACAGCATGAGGCAGGCTCAGACGGTGTTAGGCCCAGTATGGATTGCACGTGATTGCACAAAGGTTAGAAAGGGTACCGTATCACCGGATAACATGTATGGATAGCGTACACATTCAAAATATATGTCTATACAGCATGAGGCAGGCTCAGACGGTGTTAGGCCCAGTATGGATTGCACGTGATTGCACAAAGGTTAGAAAGGGTACCGTATCCCCGGACAACATGTATGGATAGCGTACACATTCAAAATATATGTCTCAGGAGGCAGGCTCAGACGGTGTTAGGCCCAGTAGGGATTGCACGTGATTGCACAAAGGTTAGAAAGGGTACAGTATCCCTGGATAACATGTATGGAAAGCGTACACATTCAAAATATATGTCTATACAGCATGAGGCAGGCTCAGACGGTGTTAGGCCCAGTATGGATTGCACGTGATTGCACAACGGTTAGAAAGGGTACCGTATCCCCGGATAACATGTATGGATAGCGTACACATTCAAAATATATGTCTATACAGCATGAGGCAGGCTCAGACGGTGTTAGGCCCAGTATGGATTGCACGTGATTGCACAAAGGTTAGAAAGGGTACCGTATCCCTGGATAACATGTATGGATAGCGTACAAATTCAAAATATATGTCTATACAGCATGAGGCAGGCTCAGACGGTGTTAGGCCCAGTATGGATTGCAGGTGATTTCACAAAGGTTAGAAAGGGTACCGTATCCCCGGATAACATGTATGGATAGCGTACACATTCAAAATATATGTCTATACAGCATGAGGCAGGCTCAGACGGTGTTAGGCCCAGTATGGATTGCACGTGATTGCACAAAGGTTAGAAAGGGTACCGTATCAACAGATAACATGTATGGATAGCGTACACATTCAAAATATATGTCTCAGGAGGCAGGCTCAGACGGTGTTAGGCCCAGTATGGATTGCACGTGATTGCACAAAGGTTAGAAAGGGTACCGTATCCCCGGATAACATGTATGGATAGCGTACACATTCAAAATATATGTCTATACAGCATGAGGCAGGCTCAGACGGTGTTAGGCCCAGTATGGATTGCACGTGATTGCACACAGGTTAGAAAGGGTACCGTATCACCGGACAACATTTATGGATAGCGTACACATTCAAAATATATGTCTATACAGCATGAGGCAGGCTCAGACGGTGTTAGGCCCAGTATGGATTGCACGTGATTGCACAAAGGTTAGAAAGGGTACCGTATCCCTGGATAACATGTATGGATAGCGTACACATTCAAAATATATGTCTCAGGAGTCAGGCTCAGACGGTGTTAGGCCCAGTATGGATTGCACGTGATTGCACAAAGGTTAGAAAGGGTAACGTATCCCTGGATAACATGTATGGATAGCGTACACATTCAAAATATATGTCTATACAGCATGAGGCAGGCTCAGACGGTGTTAGGCCCAGTATGGATTGCACGTGATTGCACAAAGGTTAGAAAGGGTACCGTATCCCCGGATAACATGTATGGATAGCGTACACATTCAAAATATATGTCTCAGGAGGCAGGCTCAGACGGTGTTAGGCCCAGTATGGATTGCACGTGATTGCACAAAGGTTAGAAAGGGTACCGTATCCCCGGATAACATGTATGGATAGCGTACACATTCAAAATATATGTCTAAACAGCATGAGGCAGGCTCAGACGGTGTTAGGCCCAGTATGGATTGCACATGATTGCACAAAGGTTAGAAAGGGTACCGTATCACCGGATAACATGTATGGATAGCGTACAGATTCAAAATATATGTCTATACAGCATGAGGCAGGCTCAGACGGTGTTAGGCCCAGTATGGATTGCACGTGATTGCACAAATGTTAGAAAGGGTACCGTATCACCGGATAACATGTATGGATAGCGTACACATTCAAAATATATGTCTATACAGCATGAGGCAGGCTCAGACGGTGTTAGGCCCAGTATGGATTGCACGTTATTGCACAAAGGTTAGAAAGGGTACCGTATCCCCGGATAACATGTATGGATAGCGTACACATTCAAAATATATGTCTATACAGCATGAGGCAGGCTCAGACGGTGTTAGGCCCAGTATGGATTGCACGTGATTGCACAAAGGTTAGAAAGGGTACCGTATCCCTGGATAACATGTATGGATAGCGTACACATTCAAAATATATGTCTCAGGAGGCAGGCTCAGACAGTGTTAGGCCCAGTATGGATTGCACGTGATTGCACAAAGGTTAGAAAGGGTACCGTATCACCGGATAACATGTATGGATAGCGTACACATTCAAAATATATGTCTATACAGCATGAGGCAGGCTCAGACGGTGTTAGGCCCAGTATGGATTGCACGTGATTGCACAAAGGTTAGAAAGGGTACCGTATCACCGGATACATGTATGGATAGCGTATACATTCAAAATATATGTCTATACAGCATGAGGCAGGCTCAGACGGTGTTAGGCCCAGTATGGATTGCACGTGATTGCACAAAGGTTAGAAAGGGTACCGTATCCCCGGATAACATGTATGGATAGCGTACACATTCAAAATATATGTCTGTACAGCATGAGGCAGGCTCAGACGGTGTTAGGCCCAGTATGGATTGCACGTGATTGCACAAAGGTTAGAAAGGGTACCGTATCACCGGATAACATGTATGGATAGCGTACACATTCAAAATATATGTCTATACAGCATGAGGCAGGCTCAGACGGTGTTAGGCCCAGTATGGATTGCACGTGATTGCACAAAGGTTAGAAAGGGTACCGTATCACCGGATAACATGTATGGATAGCGTACACATTCAAAATATATGTCTATACAGCATGAGGCAGGCTCAGACGGTGTTAGGCCCAGTATGGATTGCACGTGATTGCACAAAGGTTAGAAAGGGTACCGTATCACCGGATAACATGTATGGATAGCGTACACATTCAAAATATATGTCTATACAGCATGAGGCAGGCTCAGACGGTGTTAGGCCCAGTATGGATTGCACGTGATTGCACAAATGTTAGAAAGGGTACCGTATCCCTGGATAACATGTATGGATAGCGTACACATTCAAAATATATGTCTCAGGAGGCAGGCTCAGACAGTGTTAGGCCCAGCATGGATTGCACGTGATTGCACAAAGGTTAGAAAGGGTACCGTATCACCGGATAACATGTATGGATAGCGTACACATTCAAAATATATGTCTATACAGCATGAGGCAGGCTCAGACGGTGTTAGGCCCAGTATGGATTGCACGTGATTGCACAAAGTTAGAAAGTGTACCGTATCACCGGATACATGTATGGATAGCGTACACATTCAAAATATATGTCTATACAGCATGAGGCAGGCTCAGACGGTGTTAGGCCCAGTATGGATTGCACCTGATTGCACAAATGTTAGAAAGGGTACCGTATCCCCGGATAACATGTATGGATAGCGTACACATTCAAAATATATCTCTATACAGCATGAGGCAGGCTCAGACGGTGTTAGGCCCAGTATGGATTGCACGTGATTGCACAAAGGTTAGAAAGGGTACCGTATCCCCGGATAACATGTATGGATAGCGTACACATTCAAAATATATGTCTATACAGCATGAGGCAGGCTCAGACGGTGTTAGGCCCAGTATGGATTTCACGTGATTGCACAAAGGTTAGAAAGGGTACCGTATCACCGTATAACATGTATGGATAGCGTACACATTCAAAATATATGTCTATACAGCATGAGGCAGGCTCAGACGGTGTTAGGCCCAGTATGGATTGCACGTGATTGCACAAAGGTTAGAAAGGGTACCGTATCCCTGGCTAACATGTATGGATAGCGTACACATTCAAAATATATGTCTCAGGAGTCAGGCTCAGACGGTGTTAGGCCCAGTATGGATTGCACGTGATTGCACAAAGGTTAGAAAGGGTACGTATCACCGGATAACATGTATGGATAGCGTACACATTCAAAATATATGTCTATACAGCATGAGGCAGGCTCAGACGGTGTTAGGCCCAGTATGGATTGCACGTGATTGCACAAAGGTTAGAAAGGGTACCGTATCCCTGGATAACATGTATGGATAGCGTACACATTCAAAATTTATGTCTATACAGCATGAGGCAGGCTCAGACGGTGTTAGGCCCAGTATGGATTGCACGTGATTGCACAAAGGTTAGAAAGGGTAACGTATCCCTGGATAACATGTATGGATAGCGTACACATTCAAAATATATGTCTATACAGCATGAGGCAGGCTCAGACGGTGTTAGGCCCAGTATGGATTGCACGTGATTGCACAAAGGTTAGAAAGGGTACCGTATCCCCGGATAACATGTATGGATAGCGTACACATTCAAAATATATGTCTCAGGAGGCAGGCTCAGACGGTGTTAGGCCCAGTATGGATTGCACGTGATTGCACAAAGGTTAGAAAGGGTACCGTATCCCCGGATAACATGTATGGATAGCGTACACATTCAAAATATATGTCTATACAGCATGAGGCAGGCTCAGACGGTGTTAGGCCCAGTATGGATTGCACATGATTGCACAAAGGTTAGAAAGGGTACCGTATCACCGGATAACATGTATGGATAGCGTACACATTCAAAATATATGTCTATACAGCATGAGGCAGGCTCAGACGGTGTTAGGCCCAGTATGGATTGCACGTGATTGCACAAATGTTAGAAAGGGTACCGTATCACCGGATAACATGTATGGATAGCGTACACATTCAAAATATATGTCTATACAGCATGAGGCAGGCTCAGACGGTGTTAGGCCCAGTATGGATTGCACGTTATTGCACAAAGGTTAGAAAGGGTACCGTATCCCCGAATAACATGTATGGATAGCGTACACATTCAAAATATATGTCTATACAGCATGAGGCAGGCTCAGACGGTGTTAGGCCCAGTATGGATTGCACGTGATTGCACAAATTTTAGAAAGGGTACCGTATCACCGGATAACATGTATGGATAGCGTACACATTCAAAATATGTCTATACAGCATGAGGCAGGCTCAGACGGTGTTAGGCCCAGTATGGATTGCACGTGATTGCACAAAGGTTAGAAAGGGTACCGTATCCCTGGATAACATGTATGGATAGCGTACACATTCAAAATATATGTCTATACAGCATGAGGCAGGCTCAGACGGTGTTAGGCCCAGTATGGATTGCACGTGATTGCACAAAGGTTAGAAAGGGTACCGTATCACCGGATACATGTATGGATAGCGTATACATTCAAAATATATGTCTATACAGCATGAGGCAGGCTCAGACGGTGTTAGGCCCAGTATGGATTGCACGTGATTGCACAAAGGTTAGAAAGGGTACCGTATCCCCGGATAACATGTATGGATAGCGTACACATTCAAAATATATGTCTATACAGCATGAGGCAGGCTCAGACGGTGTTAGGCCCAGTATGGATTGCACCTGATTGCACAAAGGTTAGAAAGGGTACCGTATCCCCGGATAACATGTATGGATAGCGAACACATTCAAAATATATGTCTATACAGCATGAGGCAGGCTCAGACGGTGTTAGGCCCAGTATGGATTGCACGTGATTGCACAAAGGTTAGAAAGGGTACCGTATCACCGGATAACATGTATGGATAGCGTACACATTCAAAATATATGTCTATACAGCATGAGGTAGGCTCAGACGGTGTTAGGCCCTTTATGGATTGCACGTGATTGCACAAAGGTTAGAAAGGGTACCGTATCCCCGGATAACATGTATGGATAGCGTACACATTCAAAATATATGTCTATACAGCATGAGGCAGGCTCAGACGGTGTTAGGCACAGTATGGATTGCACGTGATTGCACAAAGGTTAGAAAGGGTACCGTATCACCGGATAACATGTATGGATAGCATACACATTCAAAATATATGTCTCAGGAGGCAGGCTCAGATGGTGTTAGGCCCAGTATGGATTGCACGTGATTGCACAAAGGTTAGAAAGGGTACCGTATCCCCGGATAACATGTATGGATAGCGTACACATTCAAAATATATGTCTATACAGCATGAGGCAGGCTCAGACGGTGTTAGGCCCATTATCTATTGCACGTGTTTGCACAAAGGTTAGAAAGGGTACCGTATCCCAAGATAACATGTATGGATAGCGTACACATTCAAAATATATGTCTCAGGAGGCAGGCTCAGACGGTGTTAGGCCCAGTATGGATTGCACGTGATTGCACAAAGGTTAGAAAGGGTATCGTATCCCTGGATAACATGTATGGATAGCGTACACATTCAAAATATATGTCTATACAGCATGAGGCAGGCTCAGACGGTGTTAGGCCCAGTATGGATTGCACGTGATTGCACAAAGGTTAGAAAGGGTACCGTATCCCCGGATAACATGTATGGATAGCGTACACATTCAAAATATATGTCTATACAGCATGAGGCAGGCTCAGACGGTGTTAGGCCCAGTATGGATTGCACGTGATTGCACAAAGGTTAGAAAGGGTACCGTATCCCCGGACAACATGTATGGATAGCGTACACATTCAAAATATATGTCTCAGGAGGCAGGCTCAGACGGTGTTAGGCCAAGTAGGGATTGCACGTGATTGCACAAAGGTTAGAAAGGGTACAGTATCCCTGGATAACATGTATGGAAAGCGTACACATTCAAAATATATATCTATACAGCATGAGGCAGGCTCAGACGGTGTTAGGCCCAGTATGGATTGCACGTGATTGCACAACGGTTAGAAAGGGTACCGTATCCCCGGATAACATGTATGGATAGCGTACACATTCAAAATATATGTCTATACAGCATGAGGCAGGCTCAGACGGTGTTAGGCCCAGTATGGATTGCACGTGATTGCACAAAGGTTAGAAAGGGTACCGTATCCCTGGATAACATGTATGGATAGCGTACAAATTCAAAATATATGTCTATACAGCATGAGGCAGGCTCAGACGGTGTTAGGCCCAGTATGGATTGCAGGTGATTTCACAAAGGTTAGAAAGGGTACCGTATCCCCGGATAACATGTATGGATAGCGTACACATTCAAAATATATGTCTATACAGCATGAGGCAGGCTCAGACGGTGTTAGGCCCAGTATGGATTGCACGTGATTGCACAAAGGTTAGAAAGGGTACCGTATCAACAGATAACATGTATGGATAGCGTACACATTCAAAATATATGTCTCAGGAGGCAGGCTCAGACGGTGTTAGGCCCAGTATGGATTGCACGTGATTGCACAAAGGTTAGAAAGGGTACCGTATCCCCGGATAACATGTATGGATAGCGTACACATTCAAAATATATGTCTATACAGCATGAGGCAGGCTCAGACGGTGTTAGGCCCAGTATGGATTGCACGTGATTGCACACAGGTTAGAAAGGGTACCGTATCACCGGACAACATTTATGGATAGCGTACACATTCAAAATATATGTCTATACAGCATGAGGCAAGCTCAGACGGTGTTAGGCCCAGTATGGATTGCACGTGATTGCACAAAGGTTAGAAAGGGTACCGTATCCCTGGATAACATGTATGGATAGCGTACACATTCAAAATATATGTCTCAGGAGTCAGGCTCAGACGGTGTTAGGCCCAGTATGGATTGCACGTGATTGCACAAAGGTTAGAAAGGGTAACGTATCCCTGGATAACATGTATGGATAGCGTACACATTCAAAATATATGTCTATACAGCATGAGGCAGGCTCAGACGGTGTTAGGCCCAGTATGGATTGCACGTGATTGCACAAAGGTTAGAAAGGGTACCGTATCCCCGGATAACATGTATGGATAGCGTACACATTCAAAATATATGTCTCAGGAGGCAGGCTCAGACGGTGTTAGGCCCAGTATGGATTGCACGTGATTGCACAAAGGTTAGAAAGGGTACCGTATCCCCGGATAACATTTATGGATAGCGTACACATTCAAAATATATGTCTAAACAGCATGAGGCAGGCTCAGACGGTGTTAGGCCCAGTATGGATTGCACATGATTGCACAAAGGTTAGAAAGGGTACCGTATCACTGGATAACATGTATGGATAGCGTACAGATTCAAAATATATGTCTATACAGCATGAGGCAGGCTCAGACGGTGTTAGGCCCAGTATGGATTGCACGTGATTGCACAAATGTTAGAAAGGGGACCGTATCACCGGATAACATGTATGGATAGCGTACACATTCAAAATATATGTCTATACAGCATGAGGCAGGCTCAGACGGTGTTAGGCCCAGTATGGATTGCACGTTATTGCACAAAGGTTAGAAAGGGTACCGTATCCCCGGATAACATGTATGGATAGCGTACACATTCAAAATATATGTCTACACAGCATGAGGCAGGCTCAGACGGTGTTAGGCCCAGTATGGATTGCACGTGATTGCACAAAGGTTAGAAAGGGTACCGTATCAACAGATAACATGTATGGATAGCGTACACATTCAAAATATATGTCTCAGGAGGCAGGCTCAGACGGTGTTAGGCCCAGTATGGATTGCACGTGATTGCACAAAGGTTAGAAAGGGTACCGTATCCCCGGATAACATGTATGGATAGCGTACACATTCAAAATATATGTCTATACAGCATGAGGCAGGCTCAGACGGTGTTAGGCCCAGTATGGATTGCACGTGATTGCACACAGGTTAGAAAGGGTACCGTATCACCGGACAACATTTATGGATAGCGTACACATTCAAAATATATGTCTATACAGCATGAGGCAGGCTCAGACGGTGTTAGGCCCAGTATGGATTGCACGTGATTGCACAAAGGTTAGAAAGGGTACCGTATCCCTGGATAACATGTATGGATAGCGTACACATTCAAAATATATGTCTCAGGAGTCAGGCTCAGACGGTGTTAGGCCCAGTATGGATTGCACGTGATTGCACAAAGGTTAGAAAGGGTACCGTATCACCGGATAACATGTATGGATAGCGTACAAATTCAAAATATATGTCTATACAGCATGAGGCAGGCTCAGACGGTGTTAGGCCCAGTATGGATTGCACGTGATTGCACAAAGGTTAGAAAGGGTAACGTATCCCTGGATAACATGTATGGATAGCGTACACATTCAAAATATATGTCTATACAGCATGAGGCAGGCTCAGACGGTGTTAGGCCCAGTATGGATTGCACGTGATTGCACAAAGGTTAGAAAGGGTACCGTATCCCCGGATAACATGTATGGATAGCGTACACATTCAAAATATATGTCTCAGGAGGCAGGCTCAGACGGTGTTAGGCCCAGTATGGATTGCACGTGATTGCACAAAGGTTAGAAAGGGTACCGTATCCCCGGATAACATGTATGGATAGCGTACACATTCAAAATATATGTCTATACAGCATGAGGCAGGCTCAGACGGTGTTAGGCCCAGTATGGATTGCACATGATTGCACAAAGGTTAGAAAGGGTACCGTATCACCGGATAACATGTATGGATAGCGTACACATTCAAAATATATGTCTATACAGCATGAGGCAGGCTCAGACGGTGTTAGGCCCAGTATGGATTGCACGTGATTGCACAAATGTTAGAAAGGGTACCGTATCACCGGATAACATGTATGGATAGCGTACACATTCAAAATATATGTCTATACAGCATGAGGCAGGCTCAGACGGTGTTAGGCCCAGTATGGATTGCACGTTATTGCACAAAGGTTAGAAAGGGTACCGTATCCCCGAATAACATGTATGGATAGCGTACACATTCAAAATATATGTCTATACAGCATGAGGCAGGCTCAGACGGTGTTAGGCCCAGTATGGATTGCACGTGATTGCACAAATTTTAGAAAGGGTACCGTATCACCGGATAACATGTATGGATAGCGTACACATTCAAAATATGTCTATACAGCATGAGGCAGGCTCAGACGGTGTTAGGCCCAGTATGGATTGCACGTGATTGCACAAAGGTTAGAAAGGGTACCGTATCCCCGGATAACATGTATGGATAGCGTACACATTCAAAATATATGTCTATACAGCATGAGGCAGGCTCAGACGGTGTTAGGCCCAGTATGGATTGCACCTGATTGCACAAAGGTTAGAAAGGGTACCGTATCCCCGGATAACATGTATGGATAGCGAACACATTCAAAATATATGTCTATACAGCATGAGGCAGGCTCAGACGGTGTTAGGCCCAGTATGGATTGCACGTGATTGCACAAAGGTTAGAAAGGGTACCGTATCACCGGATAACATGTATGGATAGCGTACACATTCAAAATATATGTCTATACAGCATGAGGTAGGCTCAGACGGTGTTAGGCCCAGTATGGATTGCACGTGATTGCACAAAGGTTAGAAAGGGTACCGTATCCCCGGATAACATGTATGGATAGCGTACACATTCAAAATATATGTCTATACAGCATGAGGCAGGCTCAGACGGTGTTAGGCACAGTATGGATTGCACGTGATTGCACAAAGGTTAGAAAGGGTACCGTATCACCGGATAACATGTATGGATAGCATACACATTCAAAATATATGTCTCAGGAGGCAGGCTCAGATGGTGTTAAGACCAGTATGGATTGCACGTGATTGCACAAAGGTTAGAAAGGGTACCGTATCCCCGGATAACATGTATGGATAGCGTACACATTCAAAATATATGTCTATACAGCATGAGGCAGGCTCAGACGGTGTTAGGCCCATTATCTATTGCACGTGTTTGCACAAAGGTTAGAAAGGGTACCGTATCCCAAGATAACATGTATGGATAGCGTACACATTCAAAATATATGTCTCAGGAGGCAGGCTCAGACGGTGTTAGGCCCAGTATGGATTGCACGTGATTGCACAAAGGTTAGAAAGGGTATCGTATCCCTGGATAACATGTATGGATAGCGTACACATTCAAAATATATGTCTATACAGCATGAGGCAGGCTCAGACGGTGTTAGGCCCAGTATGGATTGCACGTGATTGCACAAAGGTTAGAAAGGGTACCGTATCCCCGGATAACATGTATGGATAGCGTACACATTCAAAATATATGTCTATACAGCATGAGGCAGGCTCAGACGGTGTTAGGCCCAGTATGGATTGCACGTGATTGCACAAAGGTTAGAAAGGGTACCGTATCAACAGATAACATGTATGGATAGCGTACACATTCAAAATATATGTCTCAGGAGGCAGGCTCAGACGGTGTTAGGCCCAGTATGGATTGCACGTGATTGCACAAAGGTTAGAAAGGGTACCGTATCCCCGGATAACATGTATGGATAGCGTACACATTCAAAATATATGTCTATACAGCATGAGGCAGGCTCAGACGGTGTTAGGCCCAGTATGGATTGCACGTGATTGCACACAGGTTAGAAAGGGTACCGTATCACCGGACAACATTTATGGATAGCGTACACATTCAAAATATATGTCTATACAGCATGAGGCAGGCTCAGACGGTGTTAGGCCCAGTATGGATTGCACGTGATTGCACAAAGGTTAGAAAGGGTACCGTATACATGGATAACATGTATGGATAGCGTACACATTCAAAATATATGTCTCAGGAGTCAGGCTCAGACGGTGTTAGGCCCAGTATGGATTGCACGTGATTGCACAAAGGTTAGAAAGGGTAACGTATCCCTGGATAACATGTATGGATAGCGTACACATTCAAAATATATGTCTATACAGCATGAGGCAGGCTCAGACGGTGTTAGGCCCAGTATGGATTGCACGTGATTGCACAAAGGTTAGAAAGGGTACCGTATCCCCGGATAACATGTATGGATAGCGTACACATTCAAAATATATGTCTCAGGAGGCAGGCTCAGACGGTGTTAGGCCCAGTATGGATTGCACGTGATTGCACAAAGGTTAGAAAGGGTACCGTATCCCCGGATAACATGTATGGATAGCGTACACATTCAAAATATATGTCTAAACAGCATGAGGCAGGCTCAGACGGTGTTAGGCCCAGTATGGATTGCACATGATTGCACAAAGGTTAGAAAGGGTACCGTATCACTGGATAACATGTATGGATAGCGTACAGATTCAAAATATATGTCTATACAGCATGAGGCAGGCTCAGACGGTGTTAGGCCCAGTATGGATTGCACGTGATTGCACAAATGTTAGAAAGGGGACCGTATCACCGGATAACATGTATGGATAGCGTACACATTCAAAATATATGTCTATACAGCATGAGGCAGGCTCAGACGGTGTTAGGCCCAGTATGGATTGCACGTTATTGCACAAAGGTTAGAAAGGGTACCGTATCCCCGGATAACATGTATGGATAGCGTACACATTCAAAATATATGTCTATACAGCATGAGGCAGGCTCAGACGGTGTTAGGCCCAGTATGGATTGCACGTGATTGCACAAAGGTTAGAAAGGGTACCGTATCCCTGGATAACATGTATGGATAGCGTACACATTCAAAATATATGTCTCAGGAGGCAGGCTCAGACAGTGTTAGGCCCAGTATGGATTGCACGTGATTGCACAAAGGTTAGAAAGGGTACCGTATCACCGGATAACATGTATGGATAGCGTACACATTCAAAATATATGTCTATACAGCATGAGGCAGGCTCAGACGGTGTTAGGCCCAGTATGGATTGCACGTGATTGCACAAAGGTTAGAAAGGGTACCGTATCACCGGATACATGTATGGATAGCGTATACATTCAAAATATATGTCTATACAGCATGAGGCAGGCTCAGACGGTGTTAGGCCCAGTATGGATTGCACGTGATTGCACAAAGGTTAGAAATGGTACCGTATCCCCGGATAACATGTATGGATAGCGTACACATTCAAAATATATGTCTGTACAGCATGAGGCAGGCTCAGACGGTGTTAGGCCCAGTATGGATTGCACGTGATTGCACAAAGGTTAGAAAGGGTACCGTATCACCGGATAACATGTATGGATAGCGTACACATTCAAAATATATGTCTATACAGCATGAGGCAGGCTCAGACGGTGTTAGGCCCAGTATGGATTGCACGTGATTGCACAAAGGTTAGAAAGGGTACCGTATCACCGGATAACATGTATGGATAGCGTACACATTCAAAATATATGTCTATACAGCATGAGGCAGGCTCAGACGGTGTTAGGCCCAGTATGGATTGCACGTGATTGCACAAAGGTTAGAAAGGGTACCGTATCCCCGGACAACATGTATGGATAGCGTACACATTCAAAATATATGTCTCAGGAGGCAGGCTCAGACGGTGTTAGGCCCAGTAGGGATTGCACGTGATTGCACAAAGGTTAGAAAGGGTACAGTATCCCTGGATAACATGTATGGAAAGCGTACACATTCAAAATATATGTCTATACAGCATGAGGCAGGCTCAGACGGTGTTAGGCCCAGTATGGATTGCACGTGATTGCACAACGGTTAGAAAGGGTACCGTATCCCCGGATAACATGTATGGATAGCGTACACATTCAAAATATATGTCTATACAGCATGAGGCAGGCTCAGACGGTGTTAGGCCCAGTATGGATTGCACGTGATTGCACAAAGGTTAGAAAGGGTACCGTATCCCTGGATAACATGTATGGATAGCGTACAAATTCAAAATATATGTCTATACAGCATGAGGCAGGCTCAGACGGTGTTAGGCCCAGTATGGATTGCAGGTGATTTCACAAAGGTTAGAAAGGGTACCGTATCCCCGGATAACATGTATGGATAGCGTACACATTCAAAATATATGTCTATACAGCATGAGGCAGGCTCAGACGGTGTTAGGCCCAGTATGGATTGCACGTGATTGCACAAAGGTTAGAAAGGGTACCGTATCAACAGATAACATGTATGGATAGCGTACACATTCAAAATATATGTCTCAGGAGGCAGGCTCAGACGGTGTTAGGCCCAGTATGGATTGCACGTGATTGCACAAAGGTTAGAAAGGGTACCGTATCCCCGGATAACATGTATGGATAGCGTACACATTCAAAATATATGTCTATACAGCATGAGGCAGGCTCAGACGGTGTTAGGCCCAGTATGGATTGCACGTGATTGCACACAGGTTAGAAAGGGTACCGTATCACCGGACAACATTTATGGATAGCGTACACATTCAAAATATATGTCTATACAGCATGAGGCAGGCTCAGACGGTGTTAGGCCCAGTATGGATTGCACGTGATTGCACAAAGGTTAGAAAGGGTACCGTATCCCTGGATAACATGTATGGATAGCGTACACATTCAAAATATATGTCTCAGGAGTCAGGCTCAGACGGTGTTAGGCCCAGTATGGATTGCACGTGATTGCACAAAGGTTAGAAAGGGTAACGTATCCCTGGATAACATGTATGGATAGCGTACACATTCAAAATATATGTCTATACAGCATGAGGCAGGCTCAGACGGTGTTAGGCCCAGTATGGATTGCACGTGATTGCACAAAGGTTAGAAAGGGTACCGTATCCCCGGATAACATGTATGGATAGCGTACACATTCAAAATATATGTCTCAGGAGGCAGGCTCAGACGGTGTTAGGCCCAGTATGGATTGCACGTGATTGCACAAAGGTTAGAAAGGGTACCGTATCCCCGGATAACATGTATGGATAGCGTACACATTCAAAATATATGTCTAAACAGCATGAGGCAGGCTCAGACGGTGTTAGGCCCAGTATGGATTGCACATGATTGCACAAAGGTTAGAAAGGGTACCGTATCACCGGATAACATGTATGGATAGCGTACAGATTCAAAATATATGTCTATACAGCATGAGGCAGGCTCAGACGGTGTTAGGCCCAGTATGGATTGCACGTGATTGCACAAATGTTAGAAAGGGTACCGTATCACCGGATAACATGTATGGATAGCGTACACATTCAAAATATATGTCTATACAGCATGAGGCAGGCTCAGACGGTGTTAGGCCCAGTATGGATTGCACGTTATTGCACAAAGGTTAGAAAGGGTACCGTATCCCCGGATAACATGTATGGATAGCGTACACATTCAAAATATATGTCTATACAGCATGAGGCAGGCTCAGACGGTGTTAGGCCCAGTATGGATTGCACGTGATTGCACAAAGGTTAGAAAGGGTACCGTATCCCTGGATAACATGTATGGATAGCGTACACATTCAAAATATATGTCTCAGGAGGCAGGCTCAGACAGTGTTAGGCCCAGTATGGATTGCACGTGATTGCACAAAGGTTAGAAAGGGTACCGTATCACCGGATAACATGTATGGATAGCGTACACATTCAAAATATATGTCTATACAGCATGAGGCAGGCTCAGACGGTGTTAGGCCCAGTATGGATTGCACGTGATTGCACAAAGGTTAGAAAGGGTACCGTATCACCGGATACATGTATGGATAGCGTATACATTCAAAATATATGTCTATACAGCATGAGGCAGGCTCAGACGGTGTTAGGCCCAGTATGGATTGCACGTGATTGCACAAAGGTTAGAAAGGGTACCGTATCCCCGGATAACATGTATGGATAGCGTACACATTCAAAATATATGTCTGTACAGCATGAGGCAGGCTCAGACGGTGTTAGGCCCAGTATGGATTGCACGTGATTGCACAAAGGTTAGAAAGGGTACCGTATCACCGGATAACATGTATGGATAGCGTACACATTCAAAATATATGTCTATACAGCATGAGGCAGGCTCAGACGGTGTTAGGCCCAGTATGGATTGCACGTGATTGCACAAAGGTTAGAAAGGGTACCGTATCACCGGATAACATGTATGGATAGCGTACACATTCAAAATATATGTCTATACAGCATGAGGCAGGCTCAGACGGTGTTAGGCCCAGTATGGATTGCACGTGATTGCACAAAGGTTAGAAAGGGTACCGTATCACCGGATAACATGTATGGATAGCGTACACATTCAAAATATATGTCTATACAGCATGAGGCAGGCTCAGACGGTGTTAGGCCCAGTATGGATTGCACGTGATTGCACAAATGTTAGAAAGGGTACCGTATCCCTGGATAACATGTATGGATAGCGTACACATTCAAAATATATGTCTCAGGAGGCAGGCTCAGACAGTGTTAGGCCCAGCATGGATTGCACGTGATTGCACAAAGGTTAGAAAGGGTACCGTATCACCGGATAACATGTATGGATAGCGTACACATTCAAAATATATGTCTATACAGCATGAGGCAGGCTCAGACGGTGTTAGGCCCAGTATGGATTGCACGTGATTGCACAAAGTTAGAAAGTGTACCGTATCACCGGATACATGTATGGATAGCGTACACATTCAAAATATATGTCTATACAGCATGAGGCAGGCTCAGACGGTGTTAGGCCCAGTATGGATTGCACCTGATTGCACAAATGTTAGAAAGGGTACCGTATCCCCGGATAACATGTATGGATAGCGTACACATTCAAAATATATCTCTATACAGCATGAGGCAGGCTCAGACGGTGTTAGGCCCAGTATGGATTGCACGTGATTGCACAAAGGTTAGAAAGGGTACCGTATCCCCGGATAACATGTATGGATAGCGTACACATTCAAAATATATGTCTATACAGCATGAGGCAGGCTCAGACGGTGTTAGGCCCAGTATGGATTTCACGTGATTGCACAAAGGTTAGAAAGGGTACCGTATCACCGTATAACATGTATGGATAGCGTACACATTCAAAATATATGTCTATACAGCATGAGGCAGGCTCAGACGGTGTTAGGCCCAGTATGGATTGCACGTGATTGCACAAAGGTTAGAAAGGGTACCGTATCCCTGGCTAACATGTATGGATAGCGTACACATTCAAAATATATGTCTCAGGAGTCAGGCTCAGACGGTGTTAGGCCCAGTATGGATTGCACGTGATTGCACAAAGGTTAGAAAGGGTACGTATCACCGGATAACATGTATGGATAGCGTACACATTCAAAATATATGTCTATACAGCATGAGGCAGGCTCAGACGGTGTTAGGCCCAGTATGGATTGCACGTGATTGCACAAAGGTTAGAAAGGGTACCGTATCCCTGGATAACATGTATGGATAGCGTACACATTCAAAATTTATGTCTATACAGCATGAGGCAGGCTCAGACGGTGTTAGGCCCAGTATGGATTGCACGTGATTGCACAAAGGTTAGAAAGGGTAACGTATCCCTGGATAACATGTATGGATAGCGTACACATTCAAAATATATGTCTATACAGCATGAGGCAGGCTCAGACGGTGTTAGGCCCAGTATGGATTGCACGTGATTGCACAAAGGTTAGAAAGGGTACCGTATCCCCGGATAACATGTATGGATAGCGTACACATTCAAAATATATGTCTCAGGAGGCAGGCTCAGACGGTGTTAGGCCCAGTATGGATTGCACGTGATTGCACAAAGGTTAGAAAGGGTACCGTATCCCCGGATAACATGTATGGATAGCGTACACATTCAAAATATATGTCTATACAGCATGAGGCAGGCTCAGACGGTGTTAGGCCCAGTATGGATTGCACATGATTGCACAAAGGTTAGAAAGGGTACCGTATCACCGGATAACATGTATGGATAGCGTACACATTCAAAATATATGTCTATACAGCATGAGGCAGGCTCAGACGGTGTTAGGCCCAGTATGGATTGCACGTGATTGCACAAATGTTAGAAAGGGTACCGTATCACCGGATAACATGTATGGATAGCGTACACATTCAAAATATATGTCTATACAGCATGAGGCAGGCTCAGACGGTGTTAGGCCCAGTATGGATTGCACGTTATTGCACAAAGGTTAGAAAGGGTACCGTATCCCCGAATAACATGTATGGATAGCGTACACATTCAAAATATATGTCTATACAGCATGAGGCAGGCTCAGACGGTGTTAGGCCCAGTATGGATTGCACGTGATTGCACAAATTTTAGAAAGGGTACCGTATCACCGGATAACATGTATGGATAGCGTACACATTCAAAATATGTCTATACAGCATGAGGCAGGCTCAGACGGTGTTAGGCCCAGTATGGATTGCACGTGATTGCACAAAGGTTAGAAAGGGTACCGTATCCCTGGATAACATGTATGGATAGCGTACACATTCAAAATATATGTCTATACAGCATGAGGCAGGCTCAGACGGTGTTAGGCCCAGTATGGATTGCACGTGATTGCACAAAGGTTAGAAAGGGTACCGTATCACCGGATACATGTATGGATAGCGTATACATTCAAAATATATGTCTATACAGCATGAGGCAGGCTCAGACGGTGTTAGGCCCAGTATGGATTGCACGTGATTGCACAAAGGTTAGAAAGGGTACCGTATCCCCGGATAACATGTATGGATAGCGTACACATTCAAAATATATGTCTATACAGCATGAGGCAGGCTCAGACGGTGTTAGGCCCAGTATGGATTGCACCTGATTGCACAAAGGTTAGAAAGGGTACCGTATCCCCGGATAACATGTATGGATAGCGAACACATTCAAAATATATGTCTATACAGCATGAGGCAGGCTCAGACGGTGTTAGGCCCAGTATGGATTGCACGTGATTGCACAAAGGTTAGAAAGGGTACCGTATCACCGGATAACATGTATGGATAGCGTACACATTCAAAATATATGTCTATACAGCATGAGGTAGGCTCAGACGGTGTTAGGCCCATTATGGATTGCACGTGATTGCACAAAGGTTAGAAAGGGTACCGTATCCCCGGATAACATGTATGGATAGCGTACACATTCAAAATATATGTCTATACAGCATGAGGCAGGCTCAGACGGTGTTAGGCACAGTATGGATTGCACGTGATTGCACAAAGGTTAGAAAGGGTACCGTATCACCGGATAACATGTATGGATAGCATACACATTCAAAATATATGTCTCAGGAGGCAGGCTCAGATGGTGTTAGGCCCAGTATGGATTGCACGTGATTGCACAAAGGTTAGAAAGGGTACCGTATCCCCGGATAACATGTATGGATAGCGTACACATTCAAAATATATGTCTATACAGCATGAGGCAGGCTCAGACGGTGTTAGGCCCATTATCTATTGCACGTGTTTGCACAAAGGTTAGAAAGGGTACCGTATCCCAAGATAACATGTATGGATAGCGTACACATTCAAAATATATGTCTCAGGAGGCAGGCTCAGACGGTGTTAGGCCCAGTATGGATTGCACGTGATTGCACAAAGGTTAGAAAGGGTATCGTATCCCTGGATAACATGTATGGATAGCGTACACATTCAAAATATATGTCTATACAGCATGAGGCAGGCTCAGACGGTGTTAGGCCCAGTATGGATTGCACGTGATTGCACAAAGGTTAGAAAGGGTACCGTATCCCCGGATAACATGTATGGATAGCGTACACATTCAAAATATATGTCTATACAGCATGAGGCAGGCTCAGACGGTGTTAGGCCCAGTATGGATTGCACGTGATTGCACAAAGGTTAGAAAGGGTACCGTATCCCCGGACAACATGTATGGATAGCGTACACATTCAAAATATATGTCTCAGGAGGCAGGCTCAGACGGTGTTAGGCCAAGTAGGGATTGCACGTGATTGCACAAAGGTTAGAAAGGGTACAGTATCCCTGGATAACATGTATGGAAAGCGTACACATTCAAAATATATATCTATACAGCATGAGGCAGGCTCAGACGGTGTTAGGCCCAGTATGGATTGCACGTGATTGCACAACGGTTAGAAAGGGTACCGTATCCCCGGATAACATGTATGGATAGCGTACACATTCAAAATATATGTCTATACAGCATGAGGCAGGCTCAGACGGTGTTAGGCCCAGTATGGATTGCACGTGATTGCACAAAGGTTAGAAAGGGTACCGTATCCCTGGATAACATGTATGGATAGCGTACAAATTCAAAATATATGTCTATACAGCATGAGGCAGGCTCAGACGGTGTTAGGCCCAGTATGGATTGCAGGTGATTTCACAAAGGTTAGAAAGGGTACCGTATCCCCGGATAACATGTATGGATAGCGTACACATTCAAAATATATGTCTATACAGCATGAGGCAGGCTCAGACGGTGTTAGGCCCAGTATGGATTGCACGTGATTGCACAAAGGTTAGAAAGGGTACCGTATCAACAGATAACATGTATGGATAGCGTACACATTCAAAATATATGTCTCAGGAGGCAGGCTCAGACGGTGTTAGGCCCAGTATGGATTGCACGTGATTGCACAAAGGTTAGAAAGGGTACCGTATCCCCGGATAACATGTATGGATAGCGTACACATTCAAAATATATGTCTATACAGCATGAGGCAGGCTCAGACGGTGTTAGGCCCAGTATGGATTGCACGTGATTGCACACAGGTTAGAAAGGGTACCGTATCACCGGACAACATTTATGGATAGCGTACACATTCAAAATATATGTCTATACAGCATGAGGCAGGCTCAGACGGTGTTAGGCCCAGTATGGATTGCACGTGATTGCACAAAGGTTAGAAAGGGTACCGTATCCCTGGATAACATGTATGGATAGCGTACACATTCAAAATATATGTCTCAGGAGTCAGGCTCAGACGGTGTTAGGCCCAGTATGGATTGCACGTGATTGCACAAAGGTTAGAAAGGGTAACGTATCCCTGGATAACATGTATGGATAGCGTACACATTCAAAATATATGTCTATACAGCATGAGGCAGGCTCAGACGGTGTTAGGCCCAGTATGGATTGCACGTGATTGCACAAAGGTTAGAAAGGGTACCGTATCCCCGGATAACATGTATGGATAGCGTACACATTCAAAATATATGTCTCAGGAGGCAGGCTCAGACGGTGTTAGGCCCAGTATGGATTGCACGTGATTGCACAAAGGTTAGAAAGGGTACCGTATCCCCGGATAACATTTATGGATAGCGTACACATTCAAAATATATGTCTAAACAGCATGAGGCAGGCTCAGACGGTGTTAGGCCCAGTATGGATTGCACATGATTGCACAAAGGTTAGAAAGGGTACCGTATCACTGGATAACATGTATGGATAGCGTACAGATTCAAAATATATGTCTATACAGCATGAGGCAGGCTCAGACGGTGTTAGGCCCAGTATGGATTGCACGTGATTGCACAAATGTTAGAAAGGGGACCGTATCACCGGATAACATGTATGGATAGCGTACACATTCAAAATATATGTCTATACAGCATGAGGCAGGCTCAGACGGTGTTAGGCCCAGTATGGATTGCACGTTATTGCACAAAGGTTAGAAAGGGTACCGTATCCCCGGATAACATGTATGGATAGCGTACACATTCAAAATATATGTCTATACAGCATGAGGCAGGCTCAGACGGTGTTAGGCCCAGTATGGATTGCACGTGATTGCACAAAGGTTAGAAAGGGTACCGTATCCCTGGATAACATGTATGGATAGCGTACACATTCAAAATATATGTCTCAGGAGGCAGGCTCAGACAGTGTTAGGCCCAGTATGGATTGCACGTGATTGCACAAAGGTTAGAAAGGGTACCGTATCACCGGATAACATGTATGGATAGCGTACACATTCAAAATATATGTCTATACAGCATGAGGCAGGCTCAGACGGTGTTAGGCCCAGTATGGATTGCACGTGATTGCACAAAGGTTAGAAAGGGTACCGTATCACCGGATACATGTATGGATAGCGTATACATTCAAAATATATGTCTATACAGCATGAGGCAGGCTCAGACGGTGTTAGGCCCAGTATGGATTGCACGTGATTGCACAAAGGTTAGAAAGGGTACCGTATCCCCGGATAACATGTATGGATAGCGTACACATTCAAAATATATGTCTGTACAGCATGAGGCAGGCTCAGACGGTGTTAGGCCCAGTATGGATTGCACGTGATTGCACAAAGGTTAGAAAGGGTACCGTATCCCTGGATAACATGTATGGATAGCGTACACATTCAAAATATATGTCTCAGGAGGCAGGCTCAGACAGTGTTAGGCCCAGTATGGATTGCACGTGATTGCACAAAGGTTAGAAAGGGTACCGTATCACCGGATAACATGTATGGATAGCGTACACATTCAAAATATATGTCTATACAGCATGAGGCAGGCTCAGACGGTGTTAGGCCCAGTATGGATTGCACGTGATTGCACAAAGGTTAGAAAGGGTACCGTATCACCGGATACATGTATGGATAGCGTATACATTCAAAATATATGTCTATACAGCATGAGGCAGGCTCAGACGGTGTTAGGCCCAGTATGGATTGCACGTGATTGCACAAAGGTTAGAAAGGGTACCGTATCCCCGGATAACATGTATGGATAGCGTACACATTCAAAATATATGTCTGTACAGCATGAGGCAGGCTCAGACGGTGTTAGGCCCAGTATGGATTGCACGTGATTGCACAAAGGTTAGAAAGGGTACCGTATCACCGGATAACATGTATGGATAGCGTACACATTCAAAATATATGTCTATACAGCATGAGGCAGGCTCAGACGGTGTTAGGCCCAGTATGGATTGCACGTGATTGCACAAAGGTTAGAAAGGGTACCGTATCACCGGATAACATGTATGGATAGCGTACACATTCAAAATATATGTCTATACAGCATGAGGCAGGCTCAGACGGTGTTAGGCCCAGTATGGATTGCACGTGATTGCACAAAGGTTAGAAAGGGTACCGTATCACCGGATAACATGTATGGATAGCGTACACATTCAAAATATATGTCTATACAGCATGAGGCAGGCTCAGACGGTGTTAGGCCCAGTATGGATTGCACGTGATTGCACAAATGTTAGAAAGGGTACCGTATCCCTGGATAACATGTATGGATAGCGTACACATTCAAAATATATGTCTCAGGAGGCAGGCTCAGACAGTGTTAGGCCCAGCATGGATTGCACGTGATTGCACAAAGGTTAGAAAGGGTACCGTATCACCGGATAACATGTATGGATAGCGTACACATTCAAAATATATGTCTATACAGCATGAGGCAGGCTCAGACGGTGTTAGGCCCAGTATGGATTGCACGTGATTGCACAAAGTTAGAAAGTGTACCGTATCACCGGATACATGTATGGATAGCGTACACATTCAAAATATATGTCTATACAGCATGAGGCAGGCTCAGACGGTGTTAGGCCCAGTATGGATTGCACCTGATTGCACAAATGTTAGAAAGGGTACCGTATCCCCGGATAACATGTATGGATAGCGTACACATTCAAAATATATCTCTATACAGCATGAGGCAGGCTCAGACGGTGTTAGGCCCAGTATGGATTGCACGTGATTGCACAAAGGTTAGAAAGGGTACCGTATCCCCGGATAACATGTATGGATAGCGTACACATTCAAAATATATGTCTATACAGCATGAGGCAGGCTCAGACGGTGTTAGGCCCAGTATGGATTTCACGTGATTGCACAAAGGTTAGAAAGGGTACCGTATCACCGTATAACATGTATGGATAGCGTACACATTCAAAATATATGTCTATACAGCATGAGGCAGGCTCAGACGGTGTTAGGCCCAGTATGGATTGCACGTGATTGCACAAAGGTTAGAAAGGGTACCGTATCCCTGGCTAACATGTATGGATAGCGTACACATTCAAAATATATGTCTCAGGAGTCAGGCTCAGACGGTGTTAGGCCCAGTATGGATTGCACGTGATTGCACAAAGGTTAGAAAGGGTACGTATCACCGGATAACATGTATGGATAGCGTACACATTCAAAATATATGTCTATACAGCATGAGGCAGGCTCAGACGGTGTTAGGCCCAGTATGGATTGCACGTGATTGCACAAAGGTTAGAAAGGGTACCGTATCCCTGGATAACATGTATGGATAGCGTACACATTCAAAATTTATGTCTATACAGCATGAGGCAGGCTCAGACGGTGTTAGGCCCAGTATGGATTGCACGTGATTGCACAAAGGTTAGAAAGGGTAACGTATCCCTGGATAACATGTATGGATAGCGTACACATTCAAAATATATGTCTATACAGCATGAGGCAGGCTCAGACGGTGTTAGGCCCAGTATGGATTGCACGTGATTGCACAAAGGTTAGAAAGGGTACCGTATCCCCGGATAACATGTATGGATAGCGTACACATTCAAAATATATGTCTCAGGAGGCAGGCTCAGACGGTGTTAGGCCCAGTATGGATTGCACGTGATTGCACAAAGGTTAGAAAGGGTACCGTATCCCCGGATAACATGTATGGATAGCGTACACATTCAAAATATATGTCTATACAGCATGAGGCAGGCTCAGACGGTGTTAGGCCCAGTATGGATTGCACATGATTGCACAAAGGTTAGAAAGGGTACCGTATCACCGGATAACATGTATGGATAGCGTACACATTCAAAATATATGTCTATACAGCATGAGGCAGGCTCAGACGGTGTTAGGCCCAGTATGGATTGCACGTGATTGCACAAATGTTAGAAAGGGTACCGTATCACCGGATAACATGTATGGATAGCGTACACATTCAAAATATATGTCTATACAGCATGAGGCAGGCTCAGACGGTGTTAGGCCCAGTATGGATTGCACGTTATTGCACAAAGGTTAGAAAGGGTACCGTATCCCCGAATAACATGTATGGATAGCGTACACATTCAAAATATATGTCTATACAGCATGAGGCAGGCTCAGACGGTGTTAGGCCCAGTATGGATTGCACGTGATTGCACAAATTTTAGAAAGGGTACCGTATCACCGGATAACATGTATGGATAGCGTACACATTCAAAATATGTCTATACAGCATGAGGCAGGCTCAGACGGTGTTAGGCCCAGTATGGATTGCACGTGATTGCACAAAGGTTAGAAAGGGTACCGTATCCCTGGATAACATGTATGGATAGCGTACACATTCAAAATATATGTCTATACAGCATGAGGCAGGCTCAGACGGTGTTAGGCCCAGTATGGATTGCACGTGATTGCACAAAGGTTAGAAAGGGTACCGTATCACCGGATACATGTATGGATAGCGTATACATTCAAAATATATGTCTATACAGCATGAGGCAGGCTCAGACGGTGTTAGGCCCAGTATGGATTGCACGTGATTGCACAAAGGTTAGAAAGGGTACCGTATCCCCGGATAACATGTATGGATAGCGTACACATTCAAAATATATGTCTATACAGCATGAGGCAGGCTCAGACGGTGTTAGGCCCAGTATGGATTGCACCTGATTGCACAAAGGTTAGAAAGGGTACCGTATCCCCGGATAACATGTATGGATAGCGAACACATTCAAAATATATGTCTATACAGCATGAGGCAGGCTCAGACGGTGTTAGGCCCAGTATGGATTGCACGTGATTGCACAAAGGTTAGAAAGGGTACCGTATCACCGGATAACATGTATGGATAGCGTACACATTCAAAATATATGTCTATACAGCATGAGGTAGGCTCAGACGGTGTTAGGCCCATTATGGATTGCACGTGATTGCACAAAGGTTAGAAAGGGTACCGTATCCCCGGATAACATGTATGGATAGCGTACACATTCAAAATATATGTCTATACAGCATGAGGCAGGCTCAGACGGTGTTAGGCACAGTATGGATTGCACGTGATTGCACAAAGGTTAGAAAGGGTACCGTATCACCGGATAACATGTATGGATAGCATACACATTCAAAATATATGTCTCAGGAGGCAGGCTCAGATGGTGTTAGGCCCAGTATGGATTGCACGTGATTGCACAAAGGTTAGAAAGGGTACCGTATCCCCGGATAACATGTATGGATAGCGTACACATTCAAAATATATGTCTATACAGCATGAGGCAGGCTCAGACGGTGTTAGGCCCATTATCTATTGCACGTGTTTGCACAAAGGTTAGAAAGGGTACCGTATCCCAAGATAACATGTATGGATAGCGTACACATTCAAAATATATGTCTCAGGAGGCAGGCTCAGACGGTGTTAGGCCCAGTATGGATTGCACGTGATTGCACAAAGGTTAGAAAGGGTATCGTATCCCTGGATAACATGTATGGATAGCGTACACATTCAAAATATATGTCTATACAGCATGAGGCAGGCTCAGACGGTGTTAGGCCCAGTATGGATTGCACGTGATTGCACAAAGGTTAGAAAGGGTACCGTATCCCCGGATAACATGTATGGATAGCGTACACATTCAAAATATATGTCTATACAGCATGAGGCAGGCTCAGACGGTGTTAGGCCCAGTATGGATTGCACGTGATTGCACAAAGGTTAGAAAGGGTACCGTATCCCCGGACAACATGTATGGATAGCGTACACATTCAAAATATATGTCTCAGGAGGCAGGCTCAGACGGTGTTAGGCCAAGTAGGGATTGCACGTGATTGCACAAAGGTTAGAAAGGGTACAGTATCCCTGGATAACATGTATGGAAAGCGTACACATTCAAAATATATATCTATACAGCATGAGGCAGGCTCAGACGGTGTTAGGCCCAGTATGGATTGCACGTGATTGCACAACGGTTAGAAAGGGTACCGTATCCCCGGATAACATGTATGGATAGCGTACACATTCAAAATATATGTCTATACAGCATGAGGCAGGCTCAGACGGTGTTAGGCCCAGTATGGATTGCACGTGATTGCACAAAGGTTAGAAAGGGTACCGTATCCCTGGATAACATGTATGGATAGCGTACAAATTCAAAATATATGTCTATACAGCATGAGGCAGGCTCAGACGGTGTTAGGCCCAGTATGGATTGCAGGTGATTTCACAAAGGTTAGAAAGGGTACCGTATCCCCGGATAACATGTATGGATAGCGTACACATTCAAAATATATGTCTATACAGCATGAGGCAGGCTCAGACGGTGTTAGGCCCAGTATGGATTGCACGTGATTGCACAAAGGTTAGAAAGGGTACCGTATCAACAGATAACATGTATGGATAGCGTACACATTCAAAATATATGTCTCAGGAGGCAGGCTCAGACGGTGTTAGGCCCAGTATGGATTGCACGTGATTGCACAAAGGTTAGAAAGGGTACCGTATCCCCGGATAACATGTATGGATAGCGTACACATTCAAAATATATGTCTATACAGCATGAGGCAGGCTCAGACGGTGTTAGGCCCAGTATGGATTGCACGTGATTGCACACAGGTTAGAAAGGGTACCGTATCACCGGACAACATTTATGGATAGCGTACACATTCAAAATATATGTCTATACAGCATGAGGCAGGCTCAGACGGTGTTAGGCCCAGTATGGATTGCACGTGATTGCACAAAGGTTAGAAAGGGTACCGTATCCCTGGATAACATGTATGGATAGCGTACACATTCAAAATATATGTCTCAGGAGTCAGGCTCAGACGGTGTTAGGCCCAGTATGGATTGCACGTGATTGCACAAAGGTTAGAAAGGGTAACGTATCCCTGGATAACATGTATGGATAGCGTACACATTCAAAATATATGTCTATACAGCATGAGGCAGGCTCAGACGGTGTTAGGCCCAGTATGGATTGCACGTGATTGCACAAAGGTTAGAAAGGGTACCGTATCCCCGGATAACATGTATGGATAGCGTACACATTCAAAATATATGTCTCAGGAGGCAGGCTCAGACGGTGTTAGGCCCAGTATGGATTGCACGTGATTGCACAAAGGTTAGAAAGGGTACCGTATCCCCGGATAACATTTATGGATAGCGTACACATTCAAAATATATGTCTAAACAGCATGAGGCAGGCTCAGACGGTGTTAGGCCCAGTATGGATTGCACATGATTGCACAAAGGTTAGAAAGGGTACCGTATCACTGGATAACATGTATGGATAGCGTACAGATTCAAAATATATGTCTATACAGCATGAGGCAGGCTCAGACGGTGTTAGGCCCAGTATGGATTGCACGTGATTGCACAAATGTTAGAAAGGGGACCGTATCACCGGATAACATGTATGGATAGCGTACACATTCAAAATATATGTCTATACAGCATGAGGCAGGCTCAGACGGTGTTAGGCCCAGTATGGATTGCACGTTATTGCACAAAGGTTAGAAAGGGTACCGTATCCCCGGATAACATGTATGGATAGCGTACACATTCAAAATATATGTCTATACAGCATGAGGCAGGCTCAGACGGTGTTAGGCCCAGTATGGATTGCACGTGATTGCACAAAGGTTAGAAAGGGTACCGTATCCCTGGATAACATGTATGGATAGCGTACACATTCAAAATATATGTCTCAGGAGGCAGGCTCAGACAGTGTTAGGCCCAGTATGGATTGCACGTGATTGCACAAAGGTTAGAAAGGGTACCGTATCACCGGATAACATGTATGGATAGCGTACACATTCAAAATATATGTCTATACAGCATGAGGCAGGCTCAGACGGTGTTAGGCCCAGTATGGATTGCACGTGATTGCACAAAGGTTAGAAAGGGTACCGTATCACCGGATACATGTATGGATAGCGTATACATTCAAAATATATGTCTATACAGCATGAGGCAGGCTCAGACGGTGTTAGGCCCAGTATGGATTGCACGTGATTGCACAAAGGTTAGAAAGGGTACCGTATCCCCGGATAACATGTATGGATAGCGTACACATTCAAAATATATGTCTGTACAGCATGAGGCAGGCTCAGACGGTGTTAGGCCCAGTATGGATTGCACGTGATTGCACAAAGGTTAGAAAGGGTACCGTATCACCGGATAACATGTATGGATAGCGTACACATTCAAAATATATGTCTATACAGCATGAGGCAGGCTCAGACGGTGTTAGGCCCAGTATGGATTGCACGTGTTTGCACAAAGGTTAGAAAGGGTACCGTATCACCGGATAACATGTATGGATAGCGTACACATTCAAAATATATGTCTATACAGCATGAGGCAGGCTCAGACGGTGTTAGGCCCAGTATGGATTGCACGTGATTGCACAAAGGTTAGAAAGGGTACCGTATCCCCGGACAACATGTATGGATAGCGTACACATTCAAAATATATGTCTCAGGAGGCAGGCTCAGACGGTGTTAGGCCCAGTAGGGATTGCACGTGATTGCACAAAGGTTAGAAAGGGTACAGTATCCCTGGATAACATGTATGGAAAGCGTACACATTCAAAATATATGTCTATACAGCATGAGGCAGGCTCAGACGGTGTTAGGCCCAGTATGGATTGCACGTGATTGCACAACGGTTAGAAAGGGTACCGTATCCCCGGATAACATGTATGGATAGCGTACACATTCAAAATATATGTCTATACAGCATGAGGCAGGCTCAGACGGTGTTAGGCCCAGTATGGATTGCACGTGATTGCACAAAGGTTAGAAAGGGTACCGTATCCCTGGATAACATGTATGGATAGCGTACAAATTCAAAATATATGTCTATACAGCATGAGGCAGGCTCAGACGGTGTTAGGCCCAGTATGGATTGCAGGTGATTTCACAAAGGTTAGAAAGGGTACCGTATCCCCGGATAACATGTATGGATAGCGTACACATTCAAAATATATGTCTATACAGCATGAGGCAGGCTCAGACGGTGTTAGGCCCAGTATGGATTGCACGTGATTGCACAAAGGTTAGAAAGGGTACCGTATCAACAGATAACATGTATGGATAGCGTACACATTCAAAATATATGTCTCAGGAGGCAGGCTCAGACGGTGTTAGGCCCAGTATGGATTGCACGTGATTGCACAAAGGTTAGAAAGGGTACCGTATCCCCGGATAACATGTATGGATAGCGTACACATTCAAAATATATGTCTATACAGCATGAGGCAGGCTCAGACGGTGTTAGGCCCAGTATGGATTGCACGTGATTGCACACAGGTTAGAAAGGGTACCGTATCACCGGACAACATTTATGGATAGCGTACACATTCAAAATATATGTCTATACAGCATGAGGCAGGCTCAGACGGTGTTAGGCCCAGTATGGATTGCACGTGATTGCACAAAGGTTAGAAAGGGTACCGTATCCCTGGATAACATGTATGGATAGCGTACACATTCAAAATATATGTCTCAGGAGTCAGGCTCAGACGGTGTTAGGCCCAGTATGGATTGCACGTGATTGCACAAAGGTTAGAAAGGGTAACGTATCCCTGGATAACATGTATGGATAGCGTACACATTCAAAATATATGTCTATACAGCATGAGGCAGGCTCAGACGGTGTTAGGCCCAGTATGGATTGCACGTGATTGCACAAAGGTTAGAAAGGGTACCGTATCCCCGGATAACATGTATGGATAGCGTACACATTCAAAATATATGTCTCAGGAGGCAGGCTCAGACGGTGTTAGGCCCAGTATGGATTGCACGTGATTGCACAAAGGTTAGAAAGGGTACCGTATCCCCGGATAACATGTATGGATAGCGTACACATTCAAAATATATGTCTAAACAGCATGAGGCAGGCTCAGACGGTGTTAGGCCCAGTATGGATTGCACATGATTGCACAAAGGTTAGAAAGGGTACCGTATCACCGGATAACATGTATGGATAGCGTACAGATTCAAAATATATGTCTATACAGCATGAGGCAGGCTCAGACGGTGTTAGGCCCAGTATGGATTGCACGTGATTGCACAAATGTTAGAAAGGGTACCGTATCACCGGATAACATGTATGGATAGCGTACACATTCAAAATATATGTCTATACAGCATGAGGCAGGCTCAGACGGTGTTAGGCCCAGTATGGATTGCACGTGATTGCACAAATGTTAGAAAGGGTACCGTATCACCGGATAACATGTATGGATAGCGTACACATTCAAAATATATGTCTATACAGCATGAGGCAGGCTCAGACGGTGTTAGGCCCAGTATGGATTGCACGTTATTGCACAAAGGTTAGAAAGGGTACCGTATCCCCGGATAACATGTATGGATAGCGTACACATTCAAAATATATGTCTATACAGCATGAGGCAGGCTCAGACGGTGTTAGGCCCAGTATGGATTGCACGTGATTGCACAAAGGTTAGAAAGGGTACCGTATCCCTGGATAACATGTATGGATAGCGTACACATTCAAAATATATGTCTCAGGAGGCAGGCTCAGACAGTGTTAGGCCCAGTATGGATTGCACGTGATTGCACAAAGGTTAGAAAGGGTACCGTATCACCGGATAACATGTATGGATAGCGTACACATTCAAAATATATGTCTATACAGCATGAGGCAGGCTCAGACGGTGTTAGGCCCAGTATGGATTGCACGTGATTGCACAAAGGTTAGAAAGGGTACCGTATCACCGGATACATGTATGGATAGCGTATACATTCAAAATATATGTCTATACAGCATGAGGCAGGCTCAGACGGTGTTAGGCCCAGTATGGATTGCACGTGATTGCACAAAGGTTAGAAAGGGTACCGTATCCCCGGATAACATGTATGGATAGCGTACACATTCAAAATATATGTCTGTACAGCATGAGGCAGGCTCAGACGGTGTTAGGCCCAGTATGGATTGCACGTGATTGCACAAAGGTTAGAAAGGGTACCGTATCACCGGATAACATGTATGGATAGCGTACACATTCAAAATATATGTCTATACAGCATGAGGCAGGCTCAGACGGTGTTAGGCCCAGTATGGATTGCACGTGATTGCACAAAGGTTAGAAAGGGTACCGTATCACCGGATAACATGTATGGATAGCGTACACATTCAAAATATATGTCTATACAGCATGAGGCAGGCTCAGACGGTGTTAGGCCCAGTATGGATTGCACGTGATTGCACAAAGGTTAGAAAGGGTACCGTATCACCGGATAACATGTATGGATAGCGTACACATTCAAAATATATGTCTATACAGCATGAGGCAGGCTCAGACGGTGTTAGGCCCAGTATGGATTGCACGTGATTGCACAAATGTTAGAAAGGGTACCGTATCCCTGGATAACATGTATGGATAGCGTACACATTCAAAATATATGTCTCAGGAGGCAGGCTCAGACAGTGTTAGGCCCAGCATGGATTGCACGTGATTGCACAAAGGTTAGAAAGGGTACCGTATCACCGGATAACATGTATGGATAGCGTACACATTCAAAATATATGTCTATACAGCATGAGGCAGGCTCAGACGGTGTTAGGCCCAGTATGGATTGCACGTGATTGCACAAAGTTAGAAAGTGTACCGTATCACCGGATACATGTATGGATAGCGTACACATTCAAAATATATGTCTATACAGCATGAGGCAGGCTCAGACGGTGTTAGGCCCAGTATGGATTGCACCTCATTGCACAAATGTTAGAAAGGGTACCGTATCCCCGGATAACATGTATGGATAGCGTACACATTCAAAATATATCTCTATACAGCATGAGGCAGGCTCAGACGGTGTTAGGCCCAGTATGGATTGCACGTGATTGCACAAAGGTTAGAAAGGGTACCGTATCCCCGGATAACATGTATGGATAGCGTACACATTCAAAATATATGTCTATACAGCATGAGGCAGGCTCAGACGGTGTTAGGCCCAGTATGGATTTCACGTGATTGCACAAAGGTTAGAAAGGGTACCGTATCACCGTATAACATGTATGGATAGCGTACACATTCAAAATATATGTCTATACAGCATGAGGCAGGCTCAGACGGTGTTAGGCCCAGTATGGATTGCACGTGATTGCACAAAGGTTAGAAAGGGTACCGTATCCCTGGCTAACATGTATGGATAGCGTACACATTCAAAATATATGTCTCAGGAGTCAGGCTCAGACGGTGTTAGGCCCAGTATGGATTGCACGTGATTGCACAAAGGTTAGAAAGGGTACGTATCACCGGATAACATGTATGGATAGCGTACACATTCAAAATATATGTCTATACAGCATGAGGCAGGCTCAGACGGTGTTAGGCCCAGTATGGATTGCACGTGATTGCACAAAGGTTAGAAAGGGTACCGTATCCCTGGATAACATGTATGGATAGCGTACACATTCAAAATTTATGTCTATACAGCATGAGGCAGGCTCAGACGGTGTTAGGCCCAGTATGGATTGCACGTGATTGCACAAAGGTTAGAAAGGGTACCGTATCCCCGGATAACATGTATGGATAGCGTACACATTCAAAATATATGTCTATACAGCATGAGGCAGGCTCAGACGGTGTTAGGCCCAGTATGGATTGCACGTGATTGCACAAAGGTTAGAAAGGGTACCGTATCACCGGATAACATGTAAGGATAGCGTACACATTCAAAATATATGTCTATACAGCATGAGGCAGGCTCAGACGGTGTTAGGCCCAGTATGGATTGCACGTGATTGCACAAAGATTAGAAAGGGTACCGTATCCCTGGATAACATGTATGGATAGCGTACACATTCAAAATATATGTCTCAGGAGGCAGGCTCAGACGGTGTTAGGCCCAGTATGGATTGCACGTGATTGCACAAAGGTTAGAAAGGGTACCGTATCACCGGATAACATGTATGGATAGCGTACACATTCAAAATATATGTCTATACAGCATGAGGTAGGCTCAGACGGTGTTAGGCCCAGTATGGATTGCACGTGATTGCACAAAGGTTAGAAAGGGTACCGTATCCCCGGACAACATGTATGGATAGCGTACACATTCAAAATATATGTCTATACAGCATGAGGCAGGCTCAGACGGTGTTAGGCCCAGTATGGATTGCACGTGATTGCACAAAGGTTAGAAAGGGTACCGTATCCCTGGATAACATGTATGGATAGCGTACACATTCAAAATATATGTCTCAGGAGTCAGGCTCAGACGGTGTTAGGCCCAGTATGGATTGCACGTGATTGCACAAAGGTTAGAAAGGGTACCGTATCACCGAATACATGTATGGATAGCGTACACATTCAAAATATATGTCTATACAGCATGAGGCAGGCTCAGACGGTGTTAGGCCCAGTATGGATTGCACCTGATTGCACAAAGGTTAGAAAGGGTACCGTATCCCCGGATAACATGTATGGATAGCGTACACATTCAAAATATATGTCTATACAGCATGAGGCAGGCTCAGACGGTGTTAGGCCCAGTATGGATTGCACGTGATTGCACAAAGGTTAGAAAGGGTACCGTATCACCGGATAACATGTATGGATAGCGTACACATTCAAAATATATGTCTATACAGCATTAGGTAGGCTCAGACGGTGTTAGGCCCAGTATGGATTGCACGTGATTGCACAAAGGTTAGAAAGGGTACCGTATCCCCGGATAACATGTATGGATAGCGTACACATTCAAAATATATGTCTATACAGCATGAGGCAGGCTCAGACGGTGTTAGGCACATTATGGATTGCACGTGATTGCACAAAGGTTAGAAAGGGTACCGTATCACCGGATAACATGTATGGATAGCGTACACATTCAAAATATATGTCTCAGGAGGCAGGCTCAGATGGTGTTAGGCCCAGTATGGATTGCACGTGATTGCACAAAGGTTAGAAAGGGTACCGTATCCCCGGATAACATGTATGGATAGCGTACACATTCAAAATATATGTCTATACAGCATGAGGCAGGCTCAGACGGTGTTAGGCCCAGTATCTATTGCACGTGTTTGCACAAAGGTTAGAAAGGGTACCGTATCCCAAGATAACATGTATGGATAGCGTACACATTCAAAATATATGTCTCAGGAGGCAGGCTCAGACGGTGTTAGGCCCAGTATGGATTGCACGTGATTGCACAAAGGTTAGAAAGGGTACCGTATCCCTGGATAACATGTATGGATAGCGTACAGATTCAAAATATATGTCTATACAGCATGAGGCAGGCTCAGACGGTGTTAGGCCCAGTATGGATTGCACGTGATTGCACAAAGGTTAGGAAGGGTACCGTATCCCCGGATAACATGTATGGATAGCGTACACATTCAAAATATATGTCTATACAGCATGAGGCAGGCTCAGACGGTGTTAGGCCCAGTATGGATTGCACGTGATTGCACAAAGGTTAGAAAGGGTACCGTATCCCCGGACAACATGTATGGATAGCGTACACATTCAAAATATATGTCTCAGGAGGCAGGCTCAGACGGTGTTAGGCCCAGTAGGGATTGCACGTGATTGCACAAAGGTTAGAAAGGGTACAGTATCCCTGGATAACATGTATGGAAAGCGTACACATTCAAAATATATGTCTATACAGCATGAGGCAGGCTCAGACGGTGTTAGGCCCAGTAGGGATTGCACGTGATTGCACAAAGGTTAGAAAGGGTACAGTATCCCTGGATAACATGTATGGAAAGCGTACACATTCAAAATATATATCTATACAGCATGAGGCAGGCTCAGACGGTGTTAGGCCCAGTATGGATTGCACGTGATTGCACAACGGTTAGAAAGGGTACCGTATCCCCGGATAACATGTATGGATAGCGTACACATTCAAAATATATGTCTATACAGCATGAGGCAGGCTCAGACGGTGTTAGGCCCAGTATGGATTGCACGTGATTGCACAAAGGTTAGAAAGGGTACCGTATCCCTGGATAACATGTATGGATAGCGTACAAATTCAAAATATATGTCTATACAGCATGAGGCAGGCTCAGACGGTGTTAGGCCCAGTATGGATTGCAGGTGATTTCACAAAGGTTAGAAAGGGTACCGTATCCCCGGATAACATGTATGGATAGCGTACACATTCAAAATATATGTCTATACAGCATGAGGCAGGCTCAGACGGTGTTAGGCCCAGTATGGATTGCACGTGATTGCACAAAGGTTAGAAAGGGTACCGTATCAACAGATAACATGTATGGATAGCGTACACATTCAAAATATATGTCTCAGGAGGCAGGCTCAGACGGTGTTAGGCCCAGTATGGATTGCACGTGATTGCACAAAGGTTAGAAAGGGTACCGTATCCCCGGATAACATGTATGGATAGCGTACACATTCAAAATATATGTCTATACAGCATGAGGCAGGCTCAGACGGTGTTAGGCCCAGTATGGATTGCACGTGATTGCACACAGGTTAGAAAGGGTACCGTATCACCGGACAACATTTATGGATAGCGTACACATTCAAAATATATGTCTATACAGCATGAGGCAGGCTCAGACGGTGTTAGGCCCAGTATGGATTGCACGTGATTGCACAAAGGTTAGAAAGGGTACCGTATCCCTGGATAACATGTATGGATAGCGTACACATTCAAAATATATGTCTCAGGAGTCAGGCTCAGACGGTGTTAGGCCCAGTATGGATTGCACGTGATTGCACAAAGGTTAGAAAGGGTAACGTATCCCTGGATAACATGTATGGATAGCGTACACATTCAAAATATATGTCTATACAGCATGAGGCAGGCTCAGACGGTGTTAGGCCCAGTATGGATTGCACGTGATTGCACAAAGGTTAGAAAGGGTACCGTATCCCCGGATAACATGTATGGATAGCGTACACATTCAAAATATATGTCTCAGGAGGCAGGCTCAGACGGTGTTAGGCCCAGTATGGATTGCACGTGATTGCACAAAGGTTAGAAAGGGTACCGTATCCCCGGATAACATTTATGGATAGCGTACACATTCAAAATATATGTCTAAACAGCATGAGGCAGGCTCAGACGGTGTTAGGCCCAGTATGGATTGCACATGATTGCACAAAGGTTAGAAAGGGTACCGTATCACTGGATAACATGTATGGATAGCGTACAGATTCAAAATATATGTCTATACAGCATGAGGCAGGCTCAGACGGTGTTAGGCCCAGTATGGATTGCACGTGATTGCACAAATGTTAGAAAGGGGACCGTATCACCGGATAACATGTATGGATAGCGTACACATTCAAAATATATGTCTATACAGCATGAGGCAGGCTCAGACGGTGTTAGGCCCAGTATGGATTGCACGTTATTGCACAAAGGTTAGAAAGGGTACCGTATCCCCGGATAACATGTATGGATAGCGTACACATTCAAAATATATGTCTATACAGCATGAGGCAGGCTCAGACGGTGTTAGGCCCAGTATGGATTGCACGTGATTGCACAAAGGTTAGAAAGGGTACCGTATCCCTGGATAACATGTATGGATAGCGTACACATTCAAAATATATGTCTCAGGAGGCAGGCTCAGACAGTGTTAGGCCCAGTATGGATTGCACGTGATTGCACAAAGGTTAGAAAGGGTACCGTATCACCGGATAACATGTATGGATAGCGTACACATTCAAAATATATGTCTATACAGCATGAGGCAGGCTCAGACGGTGTTAGGCCCAGTATGGATTGCACGTGATTGCACAAAGGTTAGAAAGGGTACCGTATCACCGGATACATGTATGGATAGCGTATACATTCAAAATATATGTCTATACAGCATGAGGCAGGCTCAGACGGTGTTAGGCCCAGTATGGATTGCACGTGATTGCACAAAGGTTAGAAAGGGTACCGTATCCCCGGATAACATGTATGGATAGCGTACACATTCAAAATATATGTCTGTACAGCATGAGGCAGGCTCAGACGGTGTTAGGCCCAGTATGGATTGCACGTGATTGCACAAAGGTTAGAAAGGGTACCGTATCACCGGATAACATGTATGGATAGCGTACACATTCAAAATATATGTCTATACAGCATGAGGCAGGCTCAGACGGTGTTAGGCCCAGTATGGATTGCACGTGTTTGCACAAAGGTTAGAAAGGGTACCGTATCACCGGATAACATGTATGGATAGCGTACACATTCAAAATATATGTCTATACAGCATGAGGCAGGCTCAGACGGTGTTAGGCCCAGTATGGATTGCACGTGATTGCACAAAGGTTAGAAAGGGTACCGTATCCCCGGACAACATGTATGGATAGCGTACACATTCAAAATATATGTCTCAGGAGGCAGGCTCAGACGGTGTTAGGCCCAGTAGGGATTGCACGTGATTGCACAAAGGTTAGAAAGGGTACAGTATCCCTGGATAACATGTATGGAAAGCGTACACATTCAAAATATATGTCTATACAGCATGAGGCAGGCTCAGACGGTGTTAGGCCCAGTATGGATTGCACGTGATTGCACAACGGTTAGAAAGGGTACCGTATCCCCGGATAACATGTATGGATAGCGTACACATTCAAAATATATGTCTATACAGCATGAGGCAGGCTCAGACGGTGTTAGGCCCAGTATGGATTGCACGTGATTGCACAAAGGTTAGAAAGGGTACCGTATCCCTGGATAACATGTATGGATAGCGTACAAATTCAAAATATATGTCTATACAGCATGAGGCAGGCTCAGACGGTGTTAGGCCCAGTATGGATTGCAGGTGATTTCACAAAGGTTAGAAAGGGTACCGTATCCCCGGATAACATGTATGGATAGCGTACACATTCAAAATATATGTCTATACAGCATGAGGCAGGCTCAGACGGTGTTAGGCCCAGTATGGATTGCACGTGATTGCACAAAGGTTAGAAAGGGTACCGTATCAACAGATAACATGTATGGATAGCGTACACATTCAAAATATATGTCTCAGGAGGCAGGCTCAGACGGTGTTAGGCCCAGTATGGATTGCACGTGATTGCACAAAGGTTAGAAAGGGTACCGTATCCCCGGATAACATGTATGGATAGCGTACACATTCAAAATATATGTCTATACAGCATGAGGCAGGCTCAGATGGTGTTAGGCCCAGTATGGATTGCACGTGATTGCACACAGGTTAGAAAGGGTACCGTATCACCGGACAACATTTATGGATAGCGTACACATTCAAAATATATGTCTATACAGCATGAGGCAGGCTCAGACGGTGTTAGGCCCAGTATGGATTGCACGTGATTGCACAAAGGTTAGAAAGGGTACCGTATCCCTGGATAACATGTATGGATAGCGTACACATTCAAAATATATGTCTCAGGAGTCAGGCTCAGACGGTGTTAGGCCCAGTATGGATTGCACGTGATTGCACAAAGGTTAGAAAGGGTAACGTATCCCTGGATAACATGTATGGATAGCGTACACATTCAAAATATATGTCTATACAGCATGAGGCAGGCTCAGACGGTGTTAGGCCCAGTATGGATTGCACGTGATTGCACAAAGGTTAGAAAGGGTACCGTATCCCCGGATAACATGTATGGATAGCGTACACATTCAAAATATATGTCTCAGGAGGCAGGCTCAGACGGTGTTAGGCCCAGTATGGATTGCACGTGATTGCACAAAGGTTAGAAAGGGTACCGTATCCCCGGATAACATGTATGGATAGCGTACACATTCAAAATATATGTCTAAACAGCATGAGGCAGGCTCAGACGGTGTTAGGCCCAGTATGGATTGCACATGATTGCACAAAGGTTAGAAAGGGTACCGTATCACCGGATAACATGTATGGATAGCGTACACATTCAAAATATATGTCTATACAGCATGAGGCAGGCTCAGACGGTGTTAGGCCCAGTATGGATTGCACGTGATTGCACAAAGGTTAGAAAGGGTACCGTATCACCGGATAACATGTATGGATAGCGTACACATTCAAAATATATGTCTATACAGCATGAGGCAGGCTCAGACGGTGTTAGGCCCAGTATGGATTGCACGTGATTGCACAAATGTTAGAAAGGGTACCGTATCACCGGATAACATGTATGGATAGCGTACACATTCAAAATATATGTCTATACAGCATGAGGCAGGCTCAGACGGTGTTAGGCCCAGTATGGATTGCACGTTATTGCACAAAGGTTAGAAAGGGTACCGTATCCCCGGATAACATGTATGGATAGCGTACACATTCAAAATATATGTCTATACAGCATGAGGCAGGCTCAGACGGTGTTAGGCCCAGTATGGATTGCACGTGATTGCACAAAGGTTAGAAAGGGTACCGTATCCCTGGATAACATGTATGGATAGCGTACACATTCAAAATATATGTCTCAGGAGGCAGGCTCAGACAGTGTTAGGCCCAGTATGGATTGCACGTGATTGCACAAAGGTTAGAAAGGGTACCGTATCACCGGATAACATGTATGGATAGCGTACACATTCAAAATATATGTCTATACAGCATGAGGCAGGCTCAGACGGTGTTAGGCCCAGTATGGATTGCACGTGATTGCACAAAGGTTAGAAAGGGTACCGTATCACCGGATACATGTATGGATAGCGTATACATTCAAAATATATGTCTATACAGCATGAGGCAGGCTCAGACGGTGTTAGGCCCAGTATGGATTGCACGTGATTGCACAAAGGTTAGAAAGGGTACCGTATCCCCGGATAACATGTATGGATAGCGTACACATTCAAAATATATGTCTATACAGCATGAGGCAGGCTCAGACGGTGTTAGGCCCAGTATGGATTGCACGTGATTGCACAAAGGTTAGAAAGGGTACCGTATCACCGGATAACATGTATGGATAGCGTACACATTCAAAATATATGTCTATACAGCATGAGGCAGGCTCAGACGGTGTTAGGCCCAGTATGGATTGCACGTGATTGCACAAAGGTTAGAAAGGGTACCGTATCACCGGATAACATGTATGGATAGCGTACACATTCAAAATATATGTCTATACAGCATGAGGCAGGCTCAGACGGTGTTAGGCCCAGTATGGATTGCACGTGATTGCACAAAGGTTAGAAAGGGTACCGTATCACCGGATAACATGTATGGATAGCGTACACATTCAAAATATATGTCTATACAGCATGAGGCAGGCTCAGACGGTGTTAGGCCCAGTATGGATTGCACGTGATTGCACAAATGTTAGAAAGGGTACCGTATCCCTGGATAACATGTATGGATAGCGTACACATTCAAAATATATGTCTCAGGAGGCAGGCTCAGACAGTGTTAGGCCCAGTATGGATTGCACGTGATTGCACAAAGGTTAGAAAGGGTACCGTATCACCGGATAACATGTATGGATAGCGTACACATTCAAAATATATGTCTATACAGCATGAGGCAGGCTCAGACGGTGTTAGGCCCAGTATGGATTGCACGTGATTGCACAAATGTTAGAAAGTGTACCGTATCACCGGATACATGTATGGATAGCGTACACATTCAAAATATATGTCTATACAGCATGAGGCAGGCTCAGACGGTGTTAGGCCCAGTATGGATTGCACCTGATTGCACAAATGTTAGAAAGGGTACCGTATCCCCGGATAACATGTATGGATAGCGTACACATTCAAAATATATCTCTATACAGCATGAGGCAGGCTCAGACGGTGTTAGGCCCAGTATGGATTGCACGTGATTGCACAAAGGTTAGAAAGGGTACCGTATCCCCGGATAACATGTATGGATAGCGTACACATTCAAAATATATGTCTATACAGCATGAGGCAGGCTCAGACGGTGTTAGGCCCAGTATGGATTGCACGTGATTGCACAAAGGTTAGAAAGGGTACCGTATCACCGTATAACATGTATGGATAGCGTACACATTCAAAATATATGTCTATACAGCATGAGGCAGGCTCAGACGGTGTTAGGCCCAGTATGGATTGCACGTGATTGCACAAAGGTTAGAAAGGGTACCGTATCCCTGGCTAACATGTATGGATAGCGTACACATTCAAAATATATGTCTCAGGAGTCAGGCTCAGACGGTGTTAGGCCCAGTATGGATTGCACGTGATTGCACAAAGGTTAGAAAGGGTACCGTATCACCGGATAACATGTATGGATAGCGTACACATTCAAAATATATGTCTATACAGCATGAGGCAGGCTCAGACGGTGTTAGGCCCAGTATGGATTGCACGTGATTGCACAAAGGTTAGAAAGGGTACCGTATCCCTGGATAACATGTATGGATAGCGTACACATTCAAAATTTATGTCTATACAGCATGAGGCAGGCTCAGACGGTGTTAGGCCCAGTATGGATTGCACGTGATTGCACAAAGGTTAGAAAGGGTACCGTATCCCCGGATAACATGTATGGATAGCGTACACATTCAAAATATATGTCTATACAGCATGAGGCAGGCTCAGACGGTGTTAGGCCCAGTATGGATTGCACGTGATTGCACAAAGGTTAGAAAGGGTACCGTATCACCGGATAACATGTAAGGATAGCGTACACATTCAAAATATATGTCTATACAGCATGAGGCAGGCTCAGACGGTGTTAGGCCCAGTATGGATTGCACGTGATTGCACAAAGATTAGAAAGGGTACCGTATCCCTGGATAACATGTATGGATAGCGTACACATTCAAAATATATGTCTCAGGAGGCAGGCTCAGACGGTGTTAGGCCCAGTATGGATTGCACGTGATTGCACAAAGGTTAGAAAGGGTACCGTATCACCGGATAACATGTATGGATAGCGTACACATTCAAAATATATGTCTATACAGCATGAGGTAGGCTCAGACGGTGTTAGGCCCAGTATGGATTGCACGTGATTGCACAAAGGTTAGAAAGGGTACCGTATCCCCGGATAACATGTATGGATAGCGTACACATTCAAAATATATGTCTATACAGCATGAGGCAGGCTCAGACGGTGTTAGGCCCAGTATGGATTGCACGTGATTGCACAAAGGTTAGAAAGGGTACCGTATCCCTGGATAACATGTATGGATAGCGTACACATTCAAAATATATGTCTCAGGAGTCAGGCTCAGACGGTGTTAGGCCCAGTATGGATTGCACGTGATTGCACAAAGGTTAGAAAGGGTACCGTATCACCGAATACATGTATGGATAGCGTACACATTCAAAATATATGTCTATACAGCATGAGGCAGGCTCAGACGGTGTTAGGCCCAGTATGGATTGCACCTGATTGCACAAAGGTTAGAAAGGGTACCGTATCCCCGGATAACATGTATGGATAGCGTACACATTCAAAATATATGTCTATACAGCATGAGGCAGGCTCAGACGGTGTTAGGCCCAGTATGGATTGCACGTGATTGCACAAAGGTTAGAAAGGGTACCGTATCACCGGATAACATGTATGGATAGCGTACACATTCAAAATATATGTCTATACAGCATGAGGTAGGCTCAGACGGTGTTAGGCCCAGTATGGATTGCACGTGATTGCACAAAGGTTAGAAAGGGTACCGTATCCCCGGATAACATGTATGGATAGCGTACACATTCAAAATATATGTCTATACAGCATGAGGCAGGCTCAGACGGTGTTAGGCACATTATGGATTGCACGTGATTGCACAAAGGTTAGAAAGGGTACCGTATCACCGGATAACATGTATGGATAGCGTACACATTCAAAATATATGTCTCAGGAGGCAGGCTCAGATGGTGTTAGGCCCAGTATGGATTGCACGTGATTGCACAAAGGTTAGAAAGGGTACCGTATCCCCGGATAACATGTATGGATAGCGTACACATTCAAAATATATGTCTATACAGCATGAGGCAGGCTCAGACGGTGTTAGGCCCAGTATCTATTGCACGTGTTTGCACAAAGGTTAGAAAGGGTACCGTATCCCAAGATAACATGTATGGATAGCGTACACATTCAAAATATATGTCTCAGGAGGCAGGCTCAGACGGTGTTAGGCCCAGTATGGATTGCACGTGATTGCACAAAGGTTAGAAAGGGTACCGTATCCCTGGATAACATGTATGGATAGCGTACACATTCAAAATATATGTCTATACAGCATGAGGCAGGCTCAGACGGTGTTAGGCCCAGTATGGATTGCACGTGATTGCACAAAGGTTAGAAAGGGTACCGTATCCCCGGATAACATGTATGGATAGCGTACACATTCAAAATATATGTCTATACAGCATGAGGCAGGCTCAGACGGTGTTAGGCCCAGTATGGATTGCACGTGATTGCACAAAGGTTAGAAAGGGTACCGTATCCCCGGACAACATGTATGGATAGCGTACACATTCAAAATATATGTCTCAGGAGGCAGGCTCAGACGGTGTTAGGCCCAGTATGGATTGCACGTGATTGCACAAAGGTTAGAAAGGGTACCGTATCCCTGGATAACATGTATGGATAGCGTACACATTCAAAATATATGTCTATACAGCATGAGGCAGGCTCAGACGGTGTTAGGCCCAGTATGGATTGCACGTGATTGCACAAAGGTTAGAAAGGGTACCGTATCCCTGGATAACATGTATGGATAGCGTACACATTCAAAATATATGTCTATACAGCATGAGGCAGGCTCAGACGGTGTTAGGCCCAGTATGGATTGCACGTGATTGCACAAAGGTTAGAAAGGGTACCGTATCCCCGGATAACATGTATGGATAGCGTACACATTCAAAATATATGTCTATACAGCATGAGGCAGGCTCAGACGGTGTTAGGCCCAGTATGGATTGCACGTGATTGCACAAAGGTTAGAAAGGGTACCGTATCAACAGATAACATGTATGGATAGCGTACACATTCAAAATATATGTCTCAGGAGGCAGGCTCAGACGGTGTTAGGCCCAGTATGGATTGCACGTGATTGCACAAAGGTTAGAAAGGGTACCGTATCACCGGATAACATTTATGGATAGCGTACACATTCAAAATATATGTCTATACAGCATGAGGCAGGCTCAGACGGTGTTAGGCCCAGTATGGATTGCACGTGATTGCACAAAGGTTAGAAAGGGTACCGTATCCCTGGATAACATGTATGGATAGCGTACACATTCAAAATATATGTCTCAGGAGGCAGGCTCAGACGGTGTTAGGCCCAGTATGGATTGCACGTGATTGCACAAAGGTTAGAAAGGGTACCGTATCCCCGGATAACATGTATGGATAGCGTACACATTCAAAATATATGTCTATACAGCATGAGGCAGGCTCAGACGGTGTTAGGCCCAGTATGGATTGCACGTGATTGCACAAAGGTTAGAAAGGGTACCGTATCCCCGGATAACATGTATGGATAGCGTACACATTCAAAATATATGTCTATACAGCATGAGGCAGGCTCAGACGGTGTTAGGCCCAGTATGGATTGCACGTGATTGCACAAAGGTTAGAAAGGGTACCGTATCACTGGATAACATGTATGGATAGCGTACACATTCAAAATATATGTCTATACAGCATGAGGCAGGCTCAGACGGTGTTAGGCCCAGTATGGATTGCACATGATTGCACAAAGGTTAGAAAGGGTACCGTATCCCCGGATAACATGTATGGATAGCGTACACATTCAAAATATATGTCTATACAGCATGAGGCAGGCTCAGACGGTGTTAGGCCCAGTATGGATTGCACGTGATTGCACAAAGGTTAGAAAGGGTACCGTATCACCGAATACATGTATGGATAGCGTACACATTCAAAATATATGTCTATACAGCATGAGGCAGGCTCAGACGGTGTTAGGCCCAGTATGGATTGCACCTGATTGCACAAAGGTTAGAAAGGGTACCGTATCCCCGGATAACATGTATGGATAGCGTACACATTCAAAATATATGTCTATACAGCATGAGGCAGGCTCAGACGGTGTTAGGCCCAGTATGGATTGCACGTGATTGCACAAAGGTTAGAAAGGGTACCGTATCACCGGATAACATGTATGGATAGCGTACACATTCAAAATATATGTCTATACAGCATGAGGTAGGCTCAGACGGTGTTAGGCCCAGTATGGATTGCACGTGATTGCACAAAGGTTAGAAAGGGTACCGTATCCCCGGATAACATGTATGGATAGCGTACACATTCAAAATATATGTCTATACAGCATGAGGCAGGCTCAGACGGTGTTAGGCCCAGTATGGATTGCACGTGATTGCACAAAGGTTAGAAAGGGTACCGTATCACCGGATAACATGTATGGATAGCGTACACATTCAAAATATATGTCTATACAGCATGAGGCAGGCTCAGACGGTGTTAGGCCCAGTATGGATTGCACGTGATTGCACAAAGGTTAGAAAGGGTACCGTATCCCTGGATAACATGTATGGATAGCGTACACATTCAAAATATATGTCTCAGGAGTCAGGCTCAGACGGTGTTAGGCCCAGTATGGATTGCACGTGATTGCACAAAGGTTAGAAAGGGTACCGTATCACCGGATAACATGTATGGATAGCGTACACATTCAAAATATATGTCTATACAGCATGAGGCAGGCTCAGACGGTGTTAGGCCCAGTATGGATTGCACGTGATTGCACAAAGGTTAGAAAGGGTACCGTATCACCGAATACATGTATGGATAGCGTACACATTCAAAATATATGTCTATACAGCATGAGGCAGGCTCAGACGGTGTTAGGCCCAGTATGGATTGCACCTGATTGCACAAAGGTTAGAAAGGGTACCGTATCCCCGGATAACATGTATGGATAGCGTACACATTCAAAATATATGTCTATACAGCATGAGGCAGGCTCAGACGGTGTTAGGCCCAGTATGGATTGCACGTGATTGCACAAAGGTTAGAAAGGGTACCGTATCACCGGATAACATGTATGGATAGCGTACACATTCAAAATATATGTCTATACAGCATGAGGCAGGCTCAGACGGTGTTAGGCCCAGTATGGATTGCACGTGATTGCACAAAGGTTAGAAAGGGTACCGTATCCCCGGATAACATGTATGGATAGCGTACACATTCAAAATATATGTCTATACAGCATGAGGCAGGCTCAGACGGTGTTAGGCCCAGTATGGATTGCACGTGATTGCACAAAGGTTAGAAAGGGTACCGTATCACCGGATAACATGTATGGATAGCGTACACATTCAAAATATATGTCTATACAGCATGAGGCAGGCTCAGACGGTGTTAGGCCCAGTATGGATTGCACGTGATTGCACAAAGGTTAGAAAGGGTACCGTATCCCCGGATAACATGTATGGATAGCGTACACATTCAAAATATATGTCTCAGGAGTCAGGCTCAGACGGTGTTAGGCCCAGTATGGATTGCACGTGATTGCACAAAGGTTAGAAAGGGTACCGTATCCCCGGATAACATGTATGGATAGCGTACACATTCAAAATATATGTCTATACAGCATGAGGCAGGCTCAGACGGTGTTAGGCCCAGTATGGATTGCACGTGATTGCACAAAGGTTAGAAAGGGTACCGTATCACTGGATAACATGTATGGATAGCGTACACATTCAAAATATATGTCTATACAGCATGAGGCAGGCTCAGACGGTGTTAGGCCCAGTATGGATTGCACATGTTTGCACAAAGGTTAGAAAGGGTACCGTATCCCCGGATAACATGTATGGATAGCGTACACATTCAAAATATATGTCTATACAGCATGAGGCAGGCTCAGACGGTGTTAGGCCCAGTATGGATTGCACGTGATTGCACAAAGGTTAGAAAGGGTACCGTATCACCGAATACATGTATGGATAGCGTACACATTCAAAATATATGTCTATACAGCATGAGGCAGGCTCAGACGGTGTTAGGCCCAGTATGGATTGCACCTGATTGCACAAAGGTTAGAAAGGGTACCGTATCCCCGGATAACATGTATGGATAGCGTACACATTCAAAATATATGTCTATACAGCATGAGGCAGGCTCAGACGGTGTTAGGCCCAGTATGGATTGCACGTGATTGCACAAAGGTTAGAAAGGGTACCGTATCACCGGATAACATGTATGGATAGCGTACACATTCAAAATATATGTCTATACAGCATGAGGTAGGCTCAGACGGTGTTAGGCCCAGTATGGATTGCACGTGATTGCACAAAGGTTAGAAAGGGTACCGTATCCCCGGATAACATGTATGGATAGCGTACACATTCAAAATATATGTCTATACAGCATGAGGCAGGCTCAGACGGTGTTAGGCCCAGTATGGATTGCACGTGATTGCACAAAGGTTAGAAAGGGTACCGTATCACCGGATAACATGTATGGATAGCGTACACATTCAAAATATATGTCTATACAGCATGAGGCAGGCTCAGACGGTGTTAGGCCCAGTATGGATTGCACGTGATTGCACAAAGGTTAGAAAGGGTACCGTATCCCTGGATAACATGTATGGATAGCGTACACATTCAAAATATATGTCTCAGGAGTCAGGCTCAGACGGTGTTAGGCCCAGTATGGATTGCACGTGATTGCACAAAGGTTAGAAAGGGTACCGTATCACCGGATAACATGTATGGATAGCGTACAAATTCAAAATATATGTCTATACAGCATGAGGCAGGCTCAGACGGTGTTAGGCCCAGTATGGATTGCACGTGATTGCACAAAGGTTAGAAAGGGTAACGTATCCCTGGATAACATGTATGGATAGCGTACACATTCAAAATATATGTCTATACAGCATGAGGCAGGCTCAGACGGTGTTAGGCCCAGTATGGATTGCACGTGATTGCACAAAGGTTAGAAAGGGTACCGTATCCCCGGATAACATGTATGGATAGCGTACACATTCAAAATATATGTCTCAGGAGGCAGGCTCAGACGGTGTTAGGCCCAGTATGGATTGCACGTGATTGCACAAAGGTTAGAAAGGGTACCGTATCCCCGGATAACATGTATGGATAGCGTACACATTCAAAATATATGTCTATACAGCATGAGGCAGGCTCAGACGGTGTTAGGCCCAGTATGGATTGCACATGATTGCACAAAGGTTAGAAAGGGTACCGTATCCGCGGATAACATGTATGGATAGCGTACACATTCAAAATATATGTCTATACAGCATGAGGCAGGCTCAGACGGTGTTAGGCCCAGTATGGATTGCACGTGATTGCACAAAGGTTAGAAAGGGTACCGTATCACCGGATAACATGTATGGATAGCGTACACATTCAAAATATATGTCTATACAGCATGAGGCAGGCTCAGACGGTGTTAGGCCCAGTATGGATTGCACGTGATTGCACAAAGGTTAGAAAGGGTACCGTATCCCCGGATAACATGTATGGATAGCGTACACATTCAAAATATATGTCTATACAGCATGAGGCAGGCTCAGACGGTGTTAGGCCCAGTATGGATTGCACGTGATTGCACAAATTTTAGAAAGGGTACCGTATCACCGGATAACATGTATGGATAGCGTACACATTCAAAATATATGTCTATACAGCATGAGGCAGGCTCAGACGGTGTTAGGCCCAGTATGGATTGCACGTGATTGCACAAAGGTTAGAAAGGGTACCGTATCCCTGGATAACATGTATGGATAGCGTACACATTCAAAATATATGTCTCAGGAGGCAGGCTCAGACAGTGTTAGGCCCAGTATGGATTGCACGTGATTGCACAAAGGTTAGAAAGGGTACCGTATCACCGGATAACATGTATGGATAGCGTACACATTCAAAATATATGTCTATACAGCATGAGGCAGGCTCAGACGGTGTTAGGCCCAGTATGGATTGCACGTGATTGCACAAAGGTTAGAAAGTGTACCGTATCACCGGATACATGTATGGATAGCGTACACATTCAAAATATATGTCTATACAGCATGAGGCAGGCTCAGACGGTGTTAGGCCCAGTATGGATTGCACCTGATTGCACAAAGGTTAGAAAGGGTACCGTATCCCCGGATAACATGTATGGATAGCGTACACATTCAAAATATATGTCTATACAGCATGAGGCAGGCTCAGACGGTGTTAGGCCCAGTATGGATTGCACGTGATTGCACAAAGGTTAGAAAGGGTACCGTATCACCGGATAACATGTATGGATAGCGTACACATTCAAAATATATGTCTATACAGCATGAGGCAGGCTCAGACGGTGTTAGGCCCAGTATGGATTGCACGTGATTGCACAAAGGTTAGAAAGGGTACCGTATCCCCGGATAACATGTATGGATAGCGTACACATTCAAAATATATGTCTATACAGCATGAGGCAGGCTCAGACGGTGTTAGGCCCAGTATGGATTGCACGTGATTGCACAAAGGTTAGAAAGGGTACCGTATCACCGTATAACATGTATGGATAGCGTACACATTCAAAATATATGTCTATACAGCATGAGGCAGGCTCAGACGGTGTTAGGCCCAGTATGGATTGCACGTGATTGCACAAAGGTTAGAAAGGGTACCGTATCCCTGGCTAACATGTATGGATAGCGTACACATTCAAAATATATGTCTCAGGAGTCAGGCTCAGACGGTGTTAGGCCCAGTATGGATTGCACGTGATTGCACAAAGGTTAGAAAGGGTACCGTATCACCGGATAACATGTATGGATAGCGTACACATTCAAAATATATGTCTATACAGCATGAGGCAGGCTCAGACGGTGTTAGGCCCAGTATGGATTGCACGTGATTGCACAAAGGTTAGAAAGTGTACCGTATCACCGGATACATGTATGGATAGCGTACACATTCAAAATATATGTCTATACAGCATGAGGCAGGCTCAGACGGTGTTAGGCCCAGTATGGATTGCACCTGATTGCACAAAGGTTAGAAAGGGTACCGTATCCCCGGATAACATGTATGGATAGCGTACACATTCAAAATATATGTCTATACAGCATGAGGCAGGCTCAGACGGTGTTAGGCCCAGTATGGATTGCACGTGATTGCACAAAGGTTAGAAAGGGTACCGTATCACCGTATAACATGTATGGATAGCGTACACATTCAAAATATATGTCTATACAGCATGAGGCAGGCTCAGACGGTGTTAGGCCCAGTATGGATTGCACGTGATTGCACAAAGGTTAGAAAGGGTACCGTATCCCTGGCTAACATGTATGGATAGCGTACACATTCAAAATATATGTCTCAGGAGGCAGGCTCAGACGGTGTTAGGCCCAGTATGGATTGCACGTGATTGCACAAAGGTTAGAAAGGGTACCGTATCACCGGATAACATGTATGGATAGCGTACACATTCAAAATATATGTCTATACAGCATGAGGCAGGCTCAGACGGTGTTAGGCCCAGTATGGATTGCACGTGATTGCACAAAGGTTAGAAAGGGTACCGTATCCCTGGATAACATGTATGGATAGCGTACACATTCAAAATTTATGTCTATACAGCATGAGGCAGGCTCAGACGGTGTTAGGCCCAGTATGGATTGCACGTGATTGCACAAAGGTTAGAAAGGGTACCGTATCCCCGGATAACATGTATGGATAGCGTACACATTCAAAATATATGTCTATACAGCATGAGGCAGGCTCAGACGGTGTTAGGCCCAGTATGGATTGCACGTGATTGCACAAAGGTTAGAAAGGGTACCGTATCACCGGATAACATGTAAGGATAGCGTACACATTCAAAATATATGTCTATACAGCATGAGGCAGGCTCAGACGGTGTTAGGCCCAGTATGGATTGCACGTGATTGCACAAAGATTAGAAAGGGTACCGTATCCCTGGATAACATGTATGGATAGCGTACACATTCAAAATATATGTCTCAGGAGGCAGGCTCAGACGGTGTTAGGCCCAGTATGGATTGCACGTGATTGCACAAAGGTTAGAAAGGGTACCGTATCACCGGATAACATGTATGGATAGCGTACACATTCAAAATATATGTCTATACAGCATGAGGCAGGCTCAGACGGTGTTAGGCCCAGTATGGATTGCACGTGATTGCACAAAGGTTAGAAAGGGTACCGTATCCCCGGATAACATGTATGGATAGCGTACACATTCAAAATATATGTCTATACAGCATGAGGCAGGCTCAGACGGTGTTAGGCCCAGTATGGATTGCACAAAGGTTAGAAAGGGTACCGTATCACCGGATAACATGTATGGATAGCGTACACATTCAAAATATATGTCTATACAGCATGAGGCAGGCTCAGACGGTGTTAGGCCCAGTATGGATTGCACGTGATTGCACAAAGGTTAGAAAGGGTACCGTATCCCTGGATAACATGTATGGATAGCGTACACATTCAAAATATATGTCTCAGGAGTCAGGCTCAGACGGTGTTAGGCCCAGTATGGATTGCACGTGATTGCACAAAGGTTAGAAAGGGTACCGTATCACCGAATACATGTATGGATAGCGTACACATTCAAAATATATGTCTATACAGCATGAGGCAGGCTCAGACGGTGTTAGGCCCAGTATGGATTGCACGTGATTGCACAAAGGTTAGAAAGGGTACCGTATCCCCGGAAAACATGTATGGATAGCGTACACATTCAAAATATATGTCTATACAGCATGAGGCAGGCTCAGACGGTGTTAGGCCCAGTATGGATTGCACGTGATTGCACAAAGGTTAGAAAGGGTACCGTATCCCCGGATAACATGTATGGATAGCGTACACATTCAAAATATATGTCTATACAGCATGAGGCAGGCTCAGACGGTGTTAGGCCCAGTATGGATTGCACGTGATTGCACAAAGGTTAGAAAGGGTACCGTATCCCCGGACAACATGTATGGATAGCGTACACATTCAAAATATATGTCTCAGGAGGCAGGCTCAGACGGTGTTAGGCCCAGTAGGGATTGCACGTGATTGCACAAAGGTTAGAAAGGGTACAGTATCCCTGGATAACATGTATGGAAAGCGTACACATTCAAAATATATGTCTATACAGCATGAGGCAGGCTCAGACGGTGTTAGGCCCAGTATGGATTGCACGTGATTGCACAAAGGTTAGAAAGGGTACCGTATCCCCGGATAACATGTATGGATAGCGTACACATTCAAAATATATGTCTATACAGCATGAGGCAGGCTCAGACGGTGTTAGGCCCAGTATGGATTGCACGTGATTGCACAAAGGTTAGAAAGGGTACCGTATCCCTGGATAACATGTATGGATAGCGTACAAATTCAAAATATATGTCTATACAGCATGAGGCAGGCTCAGACGGTGTTAGGCCCAGTATGGATTGCAGGTGATTTCACAAAGGTTAGAAAGGGTACCGTATCCCCGGATAACATGTATGGATAGCGTACACATTCAAAATATATGTCTATACAGCATGAGGCAGGCTCAGACGGTGTTAGGCCCAGTATGGATTGCACGTGATTGCACAAAGGTTAGAAAGGGTACCGTATCAACAGATAACATGTATGGATAGCGTACACATTCAAAATATATGTCTCAGGAGGCAGGCTCAGACGGTGTTAGGCCCAGTATGGATTGCACGTGATTGCACAAAGGTTAGAAAGGGTACCGTATCCCCGGATAACATGTATGGATAGCGTACACATTCAAAATATATGTCTATACAGCATGAGGCAGGCTCAGACGGTGTTAGGCCCAGTATGGATTGCACGTGATTGCACACAGGTTAGAAAGGGTACCGTATCACCGGACAACATTTATGGATAGCGTACACATTCAAAATATATGTCTATACAGCATGAGGCAGGCTCAGACGGTGTTAGGCCCAGTATGGATTGCACGTGATTGCACAAAGGTTAGAAAGGGTACCGTATCCCTGGATAACATGTATGGATAGCGTACACATTCAAAATATATGTCTCAGGAGGCAGGCTCAGACGGTGTTAGGCCCAGTATGGATTGCACGTGATTGCACAAAGGTTAGAAAGGGTACCGTATCCCCGGATAACATGTATGGATAGCGTACACATTCAAAATATATGTCTATACAGCATGAGGCAGGCTCAGACGGTGTTAGGCCCAGTATGGATTGCACGTGATTGCACAAAGGTTAGAAAGGGTACCGTATCACTGGATAACATGTATGGATAGCGTACACATTCAAAATATATGTCTATACAGCATGAGGCAGGCTCAGACGGTGTTAGGCCCAGTATGGATTGCACATGATTGCACAAAGGTTAGAAAGGGTACCGTATCCCCGGATAACATGTATGGATAGCGTACACATTCAAAATATATGTCTATACAGCATGAGGCAGGCTCAGACGGTGTTAGGCCCAGTATGGATTGCACGTGATTGCACAAAGGTTAGAAAGGGTACCGTATCACCGAATACATGTATGGATAGCGTACACATTCAAAATATATGTCTATACAGCATGAGGCAGGCTCAGACGGTGTTAGGCCCAGTATGGATTGCACCTGATTGCACAAAGGTTAGAAAGGGTACCGTATCCCCGGATAACATGTATGGATAGCGTACACATTCAAAATATATGTCTATACAGCATGAGGCAGGCTCAGACGGTGTTAGGCCCAGTATGGATTGCACGTGATTGCACAAAGGTTAGAAAGGGTACCGTATCACCGGATAACATGTATGGATAGCGTACACATTCAAAATATATGTCTATACAGCATGAGGTAGGCTCAGACGGTGTTAGGCCCAGTATGGATTGCACGTGATTGCACAAAGGTTAGAAAGGGTACCGTATCCCCGGATAACATGTATGGATAGCGTACACATTCAAAATATATGTCTATACAGCATGAGGCAGGCTCAGACGGTGTTAGGCCCAGTATGGATTGCACGTGATTGCACAAAGGTTAGAAAGGGTACCGTATCACCGGATAACATGTATGGATAGCGTACACATTCAAAATATATGTCTATACAGCATGAGGCAGGCTCAGACGGTGTTAGGCCCAGTATGGATTGCACGTGATTGCACAAAGGTTAGAAAGGGTACCCTATCCCTGGATAACATGTATGGATAGCGTACACATTCAAAATATATGTCTCAGGAGTCAGGCTCAGACGGTGTTAGGCCCAGTATGGATTGCACGTGATTGCACAAAGGTTAGAAAGGGTACCGTATCACCGGATAACATGTATGGATAGCGTACACATTCAAAATATATGTCTCAGGAGGCAGGCTCAGATGGTGTTAGGCCCAGTATGGATTGCACGTGATTGCACAAAGGTTAGAAAGGGTACCGTATCCCCGGATAACATGTATGGATAGCGTACACATTCAAAATATATGTCTATACAGCATGAGGCAGGCTCAGACGGTGTTAGGCCCAGTATCTATTGCACGTGTTTGCACAAAGGTTAGAAAGGGTACCGTATCCCAAGATAACATGTATGGATAGCGTACACATTCAAAATATATGTCTCAGGAGGCAGGCTCAGACGGTGTTAGGCCCAGTATGGATTGCACGTGATTGCACAAAGGTTAGAAAGGGTACCGTATCCCTGGATAACATGTATGGATAGCGTACACATTCAAAATATATGTCTATACAGCATGAGGCAGGCTCAGACGGTGTTAGGCCCAGTATGGATTGCACGTGATTGCACAAAGGTTAGAAAGGGTACCGTATCCCCGGATAACATGTATGGATAGCGTACACATTCAAAATATATGTCTATACAGCATAAGGCAGGCTCAGACGGTGTTAGGCCCAGTATGGATTGCACGTGATTGCACAAAGGTTAGAAAGGGTACCGTATCCCCGGACAACATGTATGGATAGCGTACACATTCAAAATATATGTCTCAGGAGTCAGGCTCAGACGGTGTTAGGCCCAGTATGGATTGCACGTGATTGCACAAAGGTTAGAAAGGGTACCGTATCACCGGATAACATGTATGGATAGCGTACAAATTCAAAATATATGTCTATACAGCATGAGGCAGGCTCAGACGGTGTTAGGCCCAGTATGGATTGCACGTGATTGCACAAAGGTTAGAAAGGGTAACGTATCCCTGGATAACATGTATGGATAGCGTACACATTCAAAATATATGTCTATACAGCATGAGGCAGGCTCAGACGGTGTTAGGCCCAGTACGGATTGCACGTGATTGCACAAAGGTTAGAAAGGGTACCGTATCCCCGGATAACATGTATGGATAGCGTACACATTCAAAATATATGTCTCAGGAGGCAGGCTCAGACGGTGTTAGGCCCAGTATGGATTGGACGTGATTGCACAAAGGTTAGAAAGGGTACCGTATCCCCGGATAACATGTATGGATAGCGTACACATTCAAAATATATGTCTATACAGCATGAGGCAGGCTCAGACGGTGTTAGGCCCAGTATGGATTGCACATGATTGCACAAAGGTTAGAAAGGGTACCGTATCCGCGGATAACATGTATGGATAGCGTACACATTCAAAATATATGTCTATACAGCATGAGGCAGGCTCAGACGGTGTTAGGCCCAGTATGGATTGCACGTGATTGCACAAAGGTTAGAAAGGGTACCGTATCACCGGATAACATGTATGGATAGCGTACACATTCAAAATATATGTCTATACAGCATGAGGCAGGCTCAGACGGTGTTAGGCCCAGTATGGATTGCACGTGATTGCACAAAGGTTAGAAAGGGTACCGTATCCCCGGATAACATGTATGGATAGCGTACACATTCAAAATATATGTCTATACAGCATGAGGCAGGCTCAGACGGTGTTAGGCCCAGTATGGATTGCACGTGATTGCACAAATTTTAGAAAGGGTACCGTATCACCGGATAACATGTATGGATAGCGTACACATTCAAAATATATGTCTATACAGCATGAGGCAGGCTCAGACGGTGTTAGGCCCAGTATGGATTGCACGTGATTGCACAAAGGTTAGAAAGGGTACCGTATCCCTGGATAACATGTATGGATAGCGTACACATTCAAAATATATGTCTCAGGAGGCAGGCTCAGACAGTGTTAGGCCCAGTATGGATTGCACGTGATTGCACAAAGGTTAGAAAGGGTACCGTATCACCGGATAACATGTATGGATAGCGTACACATTCAAAATATATGTCTATACAGCATGAGGCAGGCTCAGACGGTGTTAGGCCCAGTATGGATTGCACGTGATTGCACAAAGGTTAGAAAGTGTACCGTATCACCGGATACATGTATGGATAGCGTACACATTCAAAATATATGTCTATACAGCATGAGGCAGGCTCAGACGGTGTTAGGCCCAGTATGGATTGCACCTGATTGCACAAAGGTTAGAAAGGGTACCGTATCCCCGGATAACATGTATGGATAGCGTACACATTCAAAATATATGTCTATACAGCATGAGGCAGGCTCAGACGGTGTTAGGCCCAGTATGGATTGCACGTGATTGCACAAAGGTTAGAAAGGGTACCGTATCACCGGATAACATGTATGGATAGCGTACACATTCAAAATATATGTCTATACAGCATGAGGCAGGCTCAGACGGTGTTAGGCCCAGTATGGATTGCACGTGATTGCACAAAGGTTAGAAAGGGTACCGTATCCCCGGATAACATGTATGGATAGCGCACACATTCAAAATATATGTCTATACAGCATGAGGCAGGCTCAGACGGTGTTAGGCCCAGTATGGATTGCACGTGATTGCACAAAGGTTAGAAAGGGTACCGTATCACCGTATAACATGTATGGATAGCGTACACATTCAAAATATATGTCTATACAGCATGAGGCAGGCTCAGACGGTGTTAGGCCCAGTATGGATTGCACGTGATTGCACAAAGGTTAGAAAGGGTACCGTATCCCTGGCTAACATGTATGGATAGCGTACACATTCAAAATATATGTCTCAGGAGTCAGGCTCAGACGGTGTTAGGCCCAGTATGGATTGCACGTGATTGCACAAAGGTTAGAAAGGGTACCGTATCACCGGATAACATGTATGGATAGCGTACACATTCAAAATATATGTCTATACAGCATGAGGCAGGCTCAGACGGTGTTAGGCCCAGTATGGATTGCACGTGATTGCACAAAGGTTAGAAAGTGTACCGTATCACCGGATACATGTATGGATAGCGTACACATTCAAAATATATGTCTATACAGCATGAGGCAGGCTCAGACGGTGTTAGGCCCAGTATGGATTGCACCTGATTGCACAAATGTTAGAAAGGGTACCGTATCCCCGGATAACATGTATGGATAGCGTACACATTCAAAATATATGTCTATACAGCATGAGGCAGGCTCAGACGGTGTTAGGCCCAGTATGGATTGCACGTGATTGCACAAAGGTTAGAAAGGGTACCGTATCACCGTATAACATGTATGGATAGCGTACACATTCAAAATATATGTCTATACAGCATGAGGCAGGCTCAGACGGTGTTAGGCCCAGTATGGATTGCACGTGATTGCACAAAGGTTAGAAAGGGTACCGTATCCCTGGCTAACATGTATGGATAGCGTACACATTCAAAATATATGTCTCAGGAGTCAGGCTCAGACGGTGTTAGGCCCAGTATGGATTGCACGTGATTGCACAAAGGTTAGAAAGGGTAACGTATCCCTGGATAACATGTATGGATAGCGTACACATTCAAAATATATGTCTATACAGCATGAGGCAGGCTCAGACGGTGTTAGGCCCAGTACGGATTGCACGTGATTGCACAAAGGTTAGAAAGGGTACCGTATCCCCGGATAACATGTATGGATAGCGTACACATTCAAAATATATGTCTCAGGAGGCAGGCTCAGACGGTGTTAGGCCCAGTATGGATTGCACGTGATTGCACAAAGGTTAGAAAGGGTACCGTATCCCCGGATAACATGTATGGATAGCGTACACATTCAAAATATATGTCTATACAGCATGAGGCAGGCTCAGACGGTGTTAGGCCCAGTATGGATTGCACATGATTGCACAAAGGTTAGAAAGGGTACCGTATCCGCGGATAACATGTATGGATAGCGTACACATTCAAAATATATGTCTATACAGCATGAGGCAGGCTCAGACGGTGTTAGGCCCAGTATGGATTGCACGTGATTGCACAAAGGTTAGAAAGGGTACCGTATCACCGGATAACATGTATGGATAGCGTACACATTCAAAATATATGTCTATACAGCATGAGGCAGGCTCAGACGGTGTTAGGCCCAGTATGGATTGCACGTGATTGCACAAAGGTTAGAAAGGGTACCGTATCCCCGGATAACATGTATGGATAGCGTACACATTCAAAATATATGTCTATACAGCATGAGGCAGGCTCAGACGGTGTTAGGCCCAGTATGGATTGCACGTGATTGCACAAATTTTAGAAAGGGTACCGTATCACCGGATAACATGTATGGATAGCGTACACATTCAAAATATATGTCTATACAGCATGAGGCAGGCTCAGACGGTGTTAGGCCCAGTATGGATTGCACGTGATTGCACAAAGGTTAGAAAGGGTACCGTATCCCTGGATAACATGTATGGATAGCGTACACATTCAAAATATATGTCTCAGGAGGCAGGCTCAGACAGTGTTAGGCCCAGTATGGATTGCACGTGATTGCACAAAGGTTAGAAAGGGTACCGTATCACCGGATAACATGTATGGATAGCGTACACATTCAAAATATATGTCTATACAGCATGAGGCAGGCTCAGACGGTGTTAGGCCCAGTATGGATTGCACGTGATTGCACAAAGGTTAGAAAGTGTACCGTATCACCGGATACATGTATGGATAGCGTACACATTCAAAATATATGTCTATACAGCATGAGGCAGGCTCAGACGGTGTTAGGCCCAGTATGGATTGCACCTGATTGCACAAAGGTTAGAAAGGGTACCGTATCCCCGGATAACATGTATGGATAGCGTACACATTCAAAATATATGTCTATACAGCATGAGGCAGGCTCAGACGGTGTTAGGCCCAGTATGGATTGCACGTGATTGCACAAAGGTTAGAAAGGGTACCGTATCACCGGATAACATGTATGGATAGCGTACACATTCAAAATATATGTCTATACAGCATGAGGCAGGCTCAGACGGTGTTAGGCCCAGTATGGATTGCACGTGATTGCACAAAGGTTAGAAAGGGTACCGTATCCCCGGATAACATGTATGGATAGCGTACACATTCAAAATATATGTCTATACAGCATGAGGCAGGCTCAGACGGTGTTAGGCCCAGTATGGATTGCACGTGATTGCACAAAGGTTAGAAAGGGTACCGTATCACCGTATAACATGTATGGATAGCGTACACATTCAAAATATATGTCTATACAGCATGAGGCAGGCTCAGACGGTGTTAGGCCCAGTATGGATTGCACGTGATTGCACAAAGGTTAGAAAGGGTACCGTATCCCTGGCTAACATGTATGGATAGCGTACACATTCAAAATATATGTCTCAGGAGTCAGGCTCAGACGGTGTTAGGCCCAGTATGGATTGCACGTGATTGCACAAAGGTTAGAAAGGGTACCGTATCACCGGATAACATGTATGGATAGCGTACACATTCAAAATATATGTCTATACAGCATGAGGCAGGCTCAGACGGTGTTAGGCCCAGTATGGATTGCACGTGATTGCACAAAGGTTAGAAAGTGTACCGTATCACCGGATACATGTATGGATAGCGTACACATTCAAAATATATGTCTATACAGCATGAGGCAGGCTCAGACGGTGTTAGGCCCAGTATGGATTGCACCTGATTGCACAAATGTTAGAAAGGGTACCGTATCCCCGGATAACATGTATGGATAGCGTACACATTCAAAATATATGTCTATACAGCATGAGGCAGGCTCAGACGGTGTTAGGCCCAGTATGGATTGCACGTGATTGCACAAAGGTTAGAAAGGGTACCGTATCACCGTATAACATGTATGGATAGCGTACACATTCAAAATATATGTCTATACAGCATGAGGCAGGCTCAGACGGTGTTAGGCCCAGTATGGATTGCACGTGATTGCACAAAGGTTAGAAAGGGTACCGTATCCCTGGCTAACATGTATGGATAGCGTACACATTCAAAATATATGTCTCAGGAGTCAGGCTCAGACGGTGTTAGGCCCAGTATGGATTGCACGTGATTGCACAAAGGTTAGAAAGGGTACCGTGTCACCGGATAACATGTATGGATAGCGTACACATTCAAAATATATGTCTATACAGCATGAGGCAGGCTCAGACGGTGTTAGGCCCAGTATGGATTGCACGTGATTGCACAAAGGTTAGAAAGGGTACCGTATCCCTGGATAACATGTATGGATAGCGTACACATTCAAAATTTATGTCTATACAGCATGAGGCAGGCTCAGACGGTGTTAGGTCCAGTATGGATTGCACGTGATTGCACAAAGGTTAGAAAGGGTACCGTATCCCCGGATAACATGTATGGATAGCGTACACATTCAAAATATATGTCTATACAGCATGAGGCAGGCTCAGACGGTGTTAGGCCCAGTATGGATTGCACGTGATTGCACAAAGGTTAGAAAGGGTACCGTATCACCGGATAACATGTAAGGATAGCGTACACATTCAAAATATATGTCTATACAGCATGAGGCAGGCTCAGACGGTGTTAGGCCCAGTATGGATTGCACGTGATTGCACAAAGATTAGAAAGGGTACCGTATCCCTGGATAACATGTATGGATAGCGTACACATTCAAAATATATGTCTCAGGAGGCAGGATCAGACGGTGTTAGGCCCAGTATGGATTGCACGTGATTGCACAAAGGTTAGAAAGGGTACCGTATCACCGGATAACATGTATGGATAGCGTACACATTCAAAATATATGTCTATACAGCATGAGGTAGGCTCAGACGGTGTTAGGCCCAGTATGGATTGCACGTGATTGCACAAAGGTTAGAAAGGGTACCGTATCCCCGGATAACATGTATGGATAGCGTACACATTCAAAATATATGTCTATACAGCATGAGGCAGGCTCAGACGGTGTTAGGCCCAGTATGGATTGCACGTGATTGCACAAAGGTTAGAAAGGGTACCGTATCACCGGATAACATGTATGGATAGCGTACACATTCAAAATATATGTCTATACAGCATGAGGCAGGCTCAGACGGTGTTAGGCCCAGTATGGATTGCACGTGATTGCACAAAGGTTAGAAAGGGTACCGTATCCCTGGATAACATGTATGGATAGCGTACACATTCAAAATATATGTCTCAGGAGTCAGGCTCAGACGGTGTTAGGCCCAGTATGGATTGCACGTGATTGCACAAAGGTTAGAAAGGGTACCGTATCACCGAATACATGTATGGATAGCGTACACATTCAAAATATATGTCTATACAGCATGAGGCAGGCTCAGACGGTGTTAGGCCCAGTATGGATTGCACGTGATTGCACAAAGGTTAGAAAGGGTAACGTATCCCTGGATAACATGTATGGATAGCGTACACATTCAAAATATATGTCTATACAGCATGAGGCAGGCTCAGACGGTGTTAGGCCCAGTACGGATTGCACGTGATTGCACAAAGGTTAGAAAGGGTACCGTATCCCCGGATAACATGTATGGATAGCGTACACATTCAAAATATATGTCTCAGGAGGCAGGCTCAGACGGTGTTAGGCCCAGTATGGATTGCACGTGATTGCACAAAGGTTAGAAAGGGTACCGTATCCCCGGATAACATGTATGGATAGCGTACACATTCAAAATATATGTCTATACAGCATGAGGCAGGCTCAGACGGTGTTAGGCCCAGTATGGATTGCACATGATTGCACAAAGGTTAGAAAGGGTACCGTATCCGCGGATAACATGTATGGATAGCGTACACATTCAAAATATATGTCTATACAGCATGAGGCAGGCTCAGACGGTGTTAGGCCCAGTATGGATTGCACGTGATTGCACAAAGGTTAGAAAGGGTACCGTATCACCGGATAACATGTATGGATAGCGTACACATTCAAAATATATGTCTATACAGCATGAGGCAGGCTCAGACGGTGTTAGGCCCAGTATGGATTGCACGTGATTGCACAAAGGTTAGAAAGGGTACCGTATCCCCGGATAACATGTATGGATAGCGTACACATTCAAAATATATGTCTATACAGCATGAGGCAGGCTCAGACGGTGTTAGGCCCAGTATGGATTGCACGTGATTGCACAAATTTTAGAAAGGGTACCGTATCACCGGATAACATGTATGGATAGCGTACACATTCAAAATATATGTCTATACAGCATGAGGCAGGCTCAGACGGTGTTAGGCCCAGTATGGATTGCACGTGATTGCACAAAGGTTAGAAAGGGTACCGTATCACCGGATAACATGTATGGATAGCGTACACATTCAAAATATATGTCTATACTGCATGAGGCAGGCTCAGACGGTGTTAGGCCCAGTATGGATTGCACGTGATTGCACAAAGGTTAGAAAGGGTACCGTATCCCTGGATAACATGTATGGATAGCGTACACATTCAAAATATATGTCTCAGGAGTCAGGCTCAGACGGTGTTAGGCCCAGTATGGATTGCACGTGATTGCACAAAGGTTAGAAAGGGTACCGTATCACCGGATAACATGTATGGATAGCGTACACATTCAAAATATATGTCTATACAGCATGAGGCAGGCTCAGACGGTGTTAGGCCCAGTATGGATTGCACGTGATTGCACAAAGGTTAGAAAGGGTACCGTATCACCGGATAACATGTATGGATAGCGTACACATTCAAAATATATGTCTATACAGCATGAGGTAGAATCAGACGGTGTTAGGCCCAGTATGGATTGCACGTGATTGCACAAAGGTTAGAAAGGGTACCGTATCCCCGGATAACATGTATGGATAGCGTACACATTCAAAATATATGTCTATACAGCATGAGGCAGGCTCAGACGGTGTTAGGCCCAGTATGGATTGCACGTGATTGCACAAAGGTTAGAAAGGGTACCGTATCACCGGATAACATGTATGGATAGCGTACACATTCAAAATATATGTCTATACAGCATGAGGCAGGCTCAGACGGTGTTAGGCCCAGTATGGATTGCACGTGATTGCACAAAGGTTAGAAAGGGTACCGTATCCCTGGATAACATGTATGGATAGCGTACACATTCAAAATATATGTCTCAGGAGTCAGGCTCAGACGGTGTTAGGCCCAGTATGGATTGCACGTGATTGCACAAAGGTTAGAAAGGGTACCGTATCACCGGATAACATGTATGGATAGCGTACACATTCAAAATATATGTCTCAGGAGGCAGGCTCAGATGGTGTTAGGCCCAGTATGGATTGCACGTGATTGCACAAAGGTTAGAAAGGGTACCGTATCCCCGGATAACATGTATGGATAGCGTACACATTCAAAATATATGTCTATACAGCATGAGGCAGGCTCAGACGGTGTTAGGCCCAGTATCTATTGCACGTGTTTGCACAAAGGTTAGAAAGGGTACCGTATCCCAAGATAACATGTATGGATAGCGTACACATTCAAAATATATGTCTCAGGAGGCAGGCTCAGACGGTGTTAGGCCCAGTATGGATTGCACGTGATTGCACAAAGGTTAGAAAGGGTACCGTATCCCTGGATAACATGTATGGATAGCGTACACATTCAAAATATATGTCTATACAGCATGAGGCAGGCTCAGACGGTGTTAGGCCCAGTATGGATTGCACGTGATTGCACAAAGGTTAGAAAGGGTACCGTATCCCCGGATAACATGTATGGATAGCGTACACATTCAAAATATATGTCTATACAGCATGAGGCAGGCTCAGACGGTGTTAGGCCCAGTATGGATTGCACGTGATTGCACAAAGGTTAGAAAGGGTACCGTATCCCCGGACAACATGTATGGATAGCGTACACATTCAAAATATATGTCTCAGGAGTCAGGCTCAGACGGTGTTAGGCCCAGTATGGATTGCACGTGATTGTACAAAGGTTAGAAAGGGTACCGTATCACCGGATAACATGTATGGATAGCGTACAAATTCAAAATATATGTCTATACAGCATGAGGCAGGCTCAGACGGTGTTAGGCCCAGTATGGATTGCACGTGATTGCACAAAGGTTAGAAAGGGTAACGTATCCCTGGATAACATGTATGGATAGCGTACACATTCAAAATATATGTCTATACAGCATGAGGCAGGCTCAGACGGTGTTAGGCCCAGTACGGATTGCACGTGATTGCACAAAGGTTAGAAAGGGTACCGTATCCCCGGATAACATGTATGGATAGCGTACACATTCAAAATATATGTCTCAGGAGGCAGGCTCAGACGGTGTTAGGCCCAGTATGGATTGCACGTGATTGCACAAAGGTTAGAAAGGGTACCGTATCCCCGGATAACATGTATGGATAGCGTACACATTCAAAATATATGTCTATACAGCATGAGGCAGGCTCAGACGGTGTTAGGCCCAGTATGGATTGCACATGATTGCACAAAGGTTAGAAAGGGTACCGTATCCGCGGATAACATGTATGGATAGCGTACACATTCAAAATATATGTCTATACAGCATGAGGCAGGCTCAGACGGTGTTAGGCCCAGTATGGATTGCACGTGATTGCACAAAGGTTAGAAAGGGTACCGTATCACCGGATAACATGTATGGATAGCGTACACATTCAAAATATATGTCTATACAGCATGAGGCAGGCTCAGACGGTGTTAGGCCCAGTATGGATTGCACGTGATTGCACAAAGGTTAGAAAGGGTACCGTATCCCCGGATAACATGTATGGATAGCGTACACATTCAAAATATATGTCTATACAGCATGAGGCAGGCTCAGACGGTGTTAGGCCCAGTATGGATTGCACGTGATTGCACAAATTTTAGAAAGGGTACCGTATCACCGGATAACATGTATGGATAGCGTACACATTCAAAATATATGTCTATACAGCATGAGGCAGGCTCAGACGGTGTTAGGCCCAGTATGGATTGCACGTGATTGCACAAAGGTTAGAAAGGGTACCGTATCCCTGGATAACATGTATGGATAGCGTACACATTCAAAATATATGTCTCAGGAGGCAGGCTCAGACAGTGTTAGGCCCAGTATGGATTGCACGTGATTGCACAAAGGTTAGAAAGGGTACCGTATCACCGGATAACATGTATGGATAGCGTACACATTCAAAATATATGTCTATACAGCATGAGGCAGGCTCAGACGGTGTTAGGCCCAGTATGGATTGCACGTGATTGCACAAAGGTTAGAAAGTGTACCGTATCACCGGATACATGTATGGATAGCGTACACATTCAAAATATATGTCTATACAGCATGAGGCAGGCTCAGACGGTGTTAGGCCCAGTATGGATTGCACCTGATTGCACAAAGGTTAGAAAGGGTACCGTATCCCCGGATAACATGTATGGATAGCGTACACATTCAAAATATATGTCTATACAGCATGAGGCAGGCTCAGACGGTGTTAGGCCCAGTATGGATTGCACGTGATTGCACAAAGGTTAGAAAGGGTACCGTATCACCGGATAACATGTATGGATAGCGTACACATTCAAAATATATGTCTATACAGCATGAGGCAGGCTCAGACGGTGTTAGGCCCAGTATGGATTGCACGTGATTGCACAAAGGTTAGAAAGGGTACCGTATCCCCGGATAACATGTATGGATAGCGTACACATTCAAAATATATGTCTATACAGCATGAGGCAGGCTCAGACGGTGTTAGGCCCAGTATGGATTGCACGTGATTGCACAAAGGTTAGAAAGGGTACCGTATCACCGTATAACATGTATGGATAGCGTACACATTCAAAATATATGTCTATACAGCATGAGGCAGGCTCAGACGGTGTTAGGCCCAGTATGGATTGCACGTGATTGCACAAAGGTTAGAAAGGGTACCGTATCCCTGGCTAACATGTATGGATAGCGTACACATTCAAAATATATGTCTCAGGAGTCAGGCTCAGACGGTGTTAGGCCCAGTATGGATTGCACGTGATTGCACAAAGGTTAGAAAGGGTACCGTATCACCGGATAACATGTATGGATAGCGTACACATTCAAAATATATGTCTATACAGCATGAGGCAGGCTCAGACGGTGTTAGGCCCAGTATGGATTGCACGTGATTGCACAAAGGTTAGAAAGTGTACCGTATCACCGGATACATGTATGGATAGCGTACACATTCAAAATATATGTCTATACAGCATGAGGCAGGCTCAGACGGTGTTAGGCCCAGTATGGATTGCACCTGATTGCACAAATGTTAGAAAGGGTACCGTATCCCCGGATAACATGTATGGATAGCGTACACATTCAAAATATATGTCTATACAGCATGAGGCAGGCTCAGACGGTGTTAGGCCCAGTATGGATTGCACGTGATTGCACAAAGGTTAGAAAGGGTACCGTATCACCGTATAACATGTATGGATAGCGTACACATTCAAAATATATGTCTATACAGCATGAGGCAGGCTCAGACGGTGTTAGGCCCAGTATGGATTGCACGTGATTGCACAAAGGTTAGAAAGGGTACCGTATCCCTGGCTAACATGTATGGATAGCGTACACATTCAAAATATATGTCTCAGGAGTCAGGCTCAGACGGTGTTAGGCCCAGTATGGATTGCACGTGATTGCACAAAGGTTAGAAAGGGTACCGTGTCACCGGATAACATGTATGGATAGCGTACACATTCAAAATATATGTCTATACAGCATGAGGCAGGCTCAGACGGTGTTAGGCCCAGTATGGATTGCACGTGATTGCACAAAGGTTAGAAAGGGTACCGTATCCCTGGATAACATGTATGGATAGCGTACACATTCAAAATTTATGTCTATACAGCATGAGGCAGGCTCAGACGGTGTTAGGTCCAGTATGGATTGCACGTGATTGCACAAAGGTTAGAAAGGGTACCGTATCCCCGGATAACATGTATGGATAGCGTACACATTCAAAATATATGTCTATACAGCATGAGGCAGGCTCAGACGGTGTTAGGCCCAGTATGGATTGCACGTGATTGCACAAAGGTTAGAAAGGGTACCGTATCAACGGATAACATGTAAGGATAGCGTACACATTCAAAATATATGTCTATACAGCATGAGGCAGGCTCAGACGGTGTTAGGCCCAGTATGGATTGCACGTGATTGCACAAAGATTAGAAAGGGTACCGTATCCCTGGATAACATGTATGGATAGCGTACACATTCAAAATATATGTCTCAGGAGGCAGGATCAGACGGTGTTAGGCCCAGTATGGATTGCACGTGATTGCACAAAGGTTAGAAAGGGTACCGTATCACCGGATAACATGTATGGATAGCGTACACATTCAAAATATATGTCTATACAGCATGAGGTAGGCTCAGACGGTGTTAGGCCCAGTATGGATTGCACGTGATTGCACAAAGGTTAGAAAGGGTACCGTATCCCCGGATAACATGTATGGATAGCGTACACATTCAAAATATATGTCTATACAGCATGAGGCAGGCTCAGACGGTGTTAGGCCCAGTATGGATTGCACGTGATTGCACAAAGGTTAGAAAGGGTACCGTATCACCGGATAACATGTATGGATAGCGTACACATTCAAAATATATGTCTATACAGCATGAGGCAGGCTCAGACGGTGTTAGGCCCAGTATGGATTGCACGTGATTGCACAAAGGTTAGAAAGGGTACCGTATCCCTGGATAACATGTATGGATAGCGTACACATTCAAAATATATGTCTCAGGAGTCAGGCTCAGACGGTGTTAGGCCCAGTATGGATTGCACGTGATTGCACAAAGGTTAGAAAGGGTACCGTATCACCGAATACATGTATGGATAGCGTACACATTCAAAATATATGTCTATACAGCATGAGGCAGGCTCAGACGGTGTTAGGCCCAGTATGGATTGCACGTGATTGCACAAAGGTTAGAAAGGGTAACGTATCCCTGGATAACATGTATGGATAGCGTACACATTCAAAATATATGTCTATACAGCATGAGGCAGGCTCAGACGGTGTTAGGCCCAGTACGGATTGCACGTGATTGCACAAAGGTTAGAAAGGGTACCGTATCCCCGGATAACATGTATGGATAGCGTACACATTCAAAATATATGTCTCAGGAGGCAGGCTCAGACGGTGTTAGGCCCAGTATGGATTGCACGTGATTGCACAAAGGTTAGAAAGGGTACCGTATCCCCGGATAACATGTATGGATAGCGTACACATTCAAAATATATGTCTATACAGCATGAGGCAGGCTCAGACGGTGTTAGGCCCAGTATGGATTGCACATGATTGCACAAAGGTTAGAAAGGGTACCGTATCCGCGGATAATATGTATGGATAGCGTACACATTCAAAATATATGTCTATACAGCATGAGGCAGGCTCAGACGGTGTTAGGCCCAGTATGGATTGCACGTGATTGCACAAAGGTTAGAAAGGGTACCGTATCACCGGATAACATGTATGGATAGCGTACACATTCAAAATATATGTCTATACAGCATGAGGCAGGCTCAGACGGTGTTAGGCCCAGTATGGATTGCACGTGATTGCACAAAGGTTAGAAAGGGTACCGTATCCCCGGATAACATGTATGGATAGCGTACACATTCAAAATATATGTCTATACAGCATGAGGCAGGCTCAGACGGTGTTAGGCCCAGTATGGATTGCACGTGATTGCACAAATTTTAGAAAGGGTACCGTATCACCGGATAACATGTATGGATAGCGTACACATTCAAAATATATGTCTATACAGCATGAGGCAGGCTCAGACGGTGTTAGGCCCAGTATGGATTGCACGTGATTGCACAAAGGTTAGAAAGGGTACCGTATCCCTGGATAACATGTATGGATAGCGTACACATTCAAAATATATGTCTCAGGAGGCAGGCTCAGACAGTGTTAGGCCCAGTATGGATTGCACGTGATTGCACAAAGGTTAGAAAGGGTACCGTATCACCGGATAACATGTATGGATAGCGTACACATTCAAAATATATGTCTATACAGCATGAGGCAGGCTCAGACGGTGTTAGGCCCAGTATGGATTGCACGTGATTGCACAAAGGTTAGAAAGTGTACCGTATCACCGGATACATGTATGGATAGCGTACACATTCAAAATATATGTCTATACAGCATGAGGCAGGCTCAGACGGTGTTAGGCCCAGTATGGATTGCACCTGATTGCACAAAGGTTAGAAAGGGTACCGTATCCCCGGATAACATGTATGGATAGCGTACACATTCAAAATATATGTCTATACAGCATGAGGCAGGCTCAGACGGTGTTAGGCCCAGTATGGATTGCACGTGATTGCACAAAGGTTAGAAAGGGTACCGTATCACCGGATAACATGTATGGATAGCGTACACATTCAAAATATATGTCTATACAGCATGAGGCAGGCTCAGACGGTGTTAGGCCCAGTATGGATTGCACGTGATTGCACAAAGGTTAGAAAGGGTACCGTATCCCCGGATAACATGTATGGATAGCGTACACATTCAAAATATATGTCTATACAGCATGAGGCAGGCTCAGACGGTGTTAGGCCCAGTATGGATTGCACGTGATTGCACAAAGGTTAGAAAGGGTACCGTATCACCGTATAACATGTATGGATAGCGTACACATTCAAAATATATGTCTATACAGCATGAGGCAGGCTCAGACGGTGTTAGGCCCAGTATGGATTGCACGTGATTGCACAAAGGTTAGAAAGGGTACCGTATCCCTGGCTAACATGTATGGATAGCGTACACATTCAAAATATATGTCTCAGGAGTCAGGCTCAGACGGTGTTAGGCCCAGTATGGATTGCACGTGATTGCACAAAGGTTAGAAAGGGTACCGTATCACCGGATAACATGTATGGATAGCGTACACATTCAAAATATATGTCTATACAGCATGAGGCAGGCTCAGACGGTGTTAGGCCCAGTATGGATTGCACGTGATTGCACAAAGGTTAGAAAGTGTACCGTATCACCGGATACATGTATGGATAGCGTACACATTCAAAATATATGTCTATACAGCATGAGGCAGGCTCAGACGGTGTTAGGCCCAGTATGGATTGCACCTGATTGCACAAATGTTAGAAAGGGTACCGTATCCCCGGATAACATGTATGGATAGCGTACACATTCAAAATATATGTCTATACAGCATGAGGCAGGCTCAGACGGTGTTAGGCCCAGTATGGATTGCACGTGATTGCACAAAGGTTAGAAAGGGTACCGTATCACCGTATAACATGTATGGATAGCGTACACATTCAAAATATATGTCTATACAGCATGAGGCAGGCTCAGACGGTGTTAGGCCCAGTATGGATTGCACGTGATTGCACAAAGGTTAGAAAGGGTACCGTATCCCTGGCTAACATGTATGGATAGCGTACACATTCAAAATATATGTCTCAGGAGTCAGGCTCAGACGGTGTTAGGCCCAGTATGGATTGCACGTGATTGCACAAAGGTTAGAAAGGGTACCGTATCACCGGATAACATGTATGGATAGCGTACACATTCAAAATATATGTCTATACAGCATGAGGCAGGCTCAGACGGTGTTAGGCCCAGTATGGATTGCACGTGATTGCACAAAGGTTAGAAAGGGTACCGTATCCCTGGATAACATGTATGGATAGCGTACACATTCAAAATTTATGTCTATACAGCATGAGGCAGGCTCAGACGGTGTTAGGTCCAGTATGGATTGCACGTGATTGCACAAAGGTTAGAAAGGGTACCGTATCCCCGGATAACATGTATGGATAGCGTACACATTCAAAATATATGTCTATACAGCATGAGGCAGGCTCAGACGGTGTTAGGCCCAGTATGGATTGCACGTGATTGCACAAAGGTTAGAAAGGGTACCGTATCACCGGATAACATGTAAGGATAGCGTACACATTCAAAATATATGTCTATACAGCATGAGGCAGGCTCAGACGGTGTTAGGCCCAGTATGGATTGCACGTGATTGCACAAAGATTAGAAAGGGTACCGTATCCCTGGATAACATGTATGGATAGCGTACACATTCAAAATATATGTCTCAGGAGGCAGGCTCAGACGGTGTTAGGCCCAGTATGGATTGCACGTGATTGCACAAAGGTTAGAAAGGGTACCGTATCACCGGATAACATGTATGGATAGCGTACACATTCAAAATATATGTCTATACAGCATGAGGTAGGCTCAGACGGTGTTAGGCCCAGTATGGATTGCACGTGATTGCACAAAGGTTAGAAAGGGTACCGTATCCCCGGATAACATGTATGGATAGCGTACACATTCAAAATATATGTCTATACAGCATGAGGCAGGCTCAGACGGTGTTAGGCCCAATATGGATTGCACGTGATTGCACAAAGGTTAGAAAGGGTACCGTATCACCGGATAACATGTATGGATAGCGTACACATTCAAAATATATGTCTATACAGCATGAGGCAGGCTCAGACGGTGTTAGGCCCAGTATGGATTGCACGTGATTGCACAAAGGTTAGAAAGGGTACCGTATCCCTGGATAACATGTATGGATAGCGTACACATTCAAAATATATGTCTCAGGAGTCAGGCTCAGACGGTGTTAGGCCCAGTATGGATTGCACGTGATTGCACAAAGGTTAGAAAGGGTACCGTATCACCGAATACATGTATGGATAGCGTACACATTCAAAATATATGTCTATACAGCATGAGGCAGGCTCAGACGGTGTTAGGCCCAGTATGGATTGCACCTGATTGCACAAAGGTTAGAAAGGGTACCGTATCCCTGGCTAACATGTATGGATAGCGTACACATTCAAAATATATGTCTCAGGAGTCAGGCTCAGACGGTGTTAGGCCCAGTATGGATTGCACGTGATTGCACAAAGGTTAGAAAGGGTACCGTATCACCGGATAACATGTATGGATAGCGTACACATTCAAAATATATGTCTATACAGCATGAGGCAGGCTCAGACGGTGTTAGGCCCAGTATGGATTGCACGTGATTGCACAAAGGTTAGAAAGTGTACCGTATCACCGGATACATGTATGGATAGCGTACACATTCAAAATATATGTCTATACAGCATGAGGCAGGCTCAGACGGTGTTAGGCCCAGTATGGATTGCACCTGATTGCACAAATGTTAGAAAGGGTACCGTATCCCCGGATAACATGTATGGATAGCGTACACATTCAAAATATATGTCTATACAGCATGTGGCAGGCTCAGACGGTGTTAGGCCCAGTATGGATTGCACGTGATTGCACAAAGGTTAGAAAGGGTACCGTATCACCGTATAACATGTATGGATAGCGTACACATTCAAAATATATGTCTATACAGCATGAGGCAGGCTCAGACGGTGTTAGGCCCAGTATGGATTGCACGTGATTGCACAAAGGTTAGAAAGGGTACCGTATCCCTGGCTAACATGTATGGATAGCGTACACATTCAAAATATATGTCTCAGGAGTCAGGCTCACACGGTGTTAGGCCCAGTATGGATTGCACGTGATTGCACAAAGGTTAGAAAGGGTACCGTGTCACCGGATAACATGTATGGATAGCGTACACATTCAAAATATATGTCTATACAGCATGAGGCAGGCTCAGACGGTGTTAGGCCCAGTATGGATTGCACGTGATTGCACAAAGGTTAGAAAGGGTACCGTATCCCTGGATAACATGTATGGATAGCGTACACATTCAAAATTTATGTCTATACAGCATGAGGCAGGCTCAGACGGTGTTAGGTCCAGTATGGATTGCACGTGATTGCACAAAGGTTAGAAAGGGTACCGTATCCCCGGATAACATGTATGGATAGCGTACACATTCAAAATATATGTCTATACAGCATGAGGCAGGCTCAGACGGTGTTATGCCCAGTATGGATTGCACGTGATTGCACAAAGGTTAGAAAGGGTACCGTATCACCGGATAACATGTAAGGATAGCGTACACATTCAAAATATATGTCTATACAGCATGAGGCAGGCTCAGACGGTGTTAGGCCCAGTATGGATTGCACGTGATTGCACAAAGATTAGAAAGGGTACCGTATCCCTGGATAACATGTATGGATAGCGTACACATTCAAAATATATGTCTCAGGAGGCAGGATCAGACGGTGTTAGGCCCAGTATGGATTGCACGTGATTGCACAAAGGTTAGAAAGGGTACCGTATCACCGGATAACATGTATGGATAGCGTACACATTCAAAATATATGTCTATACAGCATGAGGTAGGCTCAGACGGTGTTAGGCCCAGTATGGATTGCACGTGATTGCACAAAGGTTAGAAAGGGTACCGTATCCCCGGATAACATGTATGGATAGCGTACACATTCAAAATATATGTCTATACAGCATGAGGCAGGCTCAGACGGTGTTAGGCCCAGTATGGATTGCACGTGATTGCACAAAGGTTAGAAAGGGTACCGTATCACCGGATAACATGTATGGATAGCGTACACATTCAAAATATATGTCTATACAGCATGAGGCAGGCTCAGACGGTGTTAGGCCCAGTATGGATTGCACGTGATTGCACAAAGGTTAGAAAGGGTACCGTATCCCTGGATAACATGTATGGATAGCGTACACATTCAAAATATATGTCTCAGGAGTCAGGCTCAGACGGTGTTAGGCCCAGTATGGATTGCACGTGATTGCACAAAGGTTAGAAAGGGTAACGTATCACCGAATACATGTATGGATAGCGTACACATTCAAAATATATGTCTATACAGCATGAGGCAGGCTCAGACGGTGTTAGGCCCAGTATGGATTGCACGTGATTGCACAAAGGTTAGAAAGGGTAACGTATCCCTGGATAACATGTATGGATAGCGTACACATTCAAAATATATGTCTATACAGCATGAGGCAGGCTCAGACGGTGTTAGGCCCAGTACGGATTGCACGTGATTGCACAAAGGTTAGAAAGGGTACCGTATCCCCGGATAACATGTATGGATAGCGTACACATTCAAAATATATGTCTCAGGAGGCAGGCTCAGACGGTGTTAGGCCCAGTATGGATTGCACGTGATTGCACAAAGGTTAGAAAGGGTACCGTATCCCCGGATAACATGTATGGATAGCGTACACATTCAAAATATATGTCTATACAGCATGAGGCAGGCTCAGACGGTGTTAGGCCCAGTATGGATTGCACATGATTGCACAAAGGTTAGAAAGGGTACCGTATCCGCGGATAACATGTATGGATAGCGTACACATTCAAAATATATGTCTATACAGCATGAGGCAGGCTCAGACGGTGTTAGGCCCAGTATGGATTGCACGTGATTGCACAAAGGTTAGAAAGGGTACCGTATCCCCGGATAACATGTATGGATAGCGTACACATTCAAAATATATGTCTATACAGCATGAGGCAGGCTCAGACGGTGTTAGGCCCAGTATGGATTGCACGTGATTGCACAAATTTTAGAAAGGGTACCGTATCACCGGATAACATGTATGGATAGCGTACACATTCAAAATATATGTCTATACAGCATGAGGCAGGCTCAGACGGTGTTAGGCCCAGTATGGATTGCACGTGATTGCACAAAGGTTAGAAAGGGTACCGTATCCCTGGATAACATGTATGGATAGCGTACACATTCAAAATATATGTCTCAGGAGGCAGGCTCAGACAGTGTTAGGCCCAGTATGGATTGCACGTGATTGCACAAAGGTTAGAAAGGGTACCGTATCACCGGATAACATGTATGGATAGCGTACACATTCAAAATATATGTCTATACAGCATGAGGCAGGCTCAGACGGTGTTAGGCCCAGTATGGATTGCACGTGATTGCACAAAGGTTAGAAAGTGTACCGTATCACCGGATACATGTATGGATAGCGTACACATTCAAAATATATGTCTATACAGCATGAGGCAGGCTCAGACGGTGTTAGGCCCAGTATGGATTGCACCTGATTGCACAAAGGTTAGAAAGGGTACCGTATCCCCGGATAACATGTATGGATAGCGTACACATTCAAAATATATGTCTATACAGCATGAGGCAGGCTCAGACGGTGTTAGGCCCAGTATGGATTGCACGTGATTGCACAAAGGTTAGAAAGGGTACCGTATCACCGGATAACATGTATGGATAGCGTACACATTCAAAATATATGTCTATACAGCATGAGGCAGGCTCAGACGGTGTTAGGCCCAGTATGGATTGCACGTGATTGCACAAAGGTTAGAAAGGGTACCGTATCCCCGGATAACATGTATGGATAGCATACACATTCAAAATATATGTCTATACAGCATGAGGCAGGCTCAGACGGTGTTAGGCCCAGTATGGATTGCACGTGATTGCACAAAGGTTAGAAAGGGTACCGTATCACCGTATAACATGTATGGATAGCGTACACATTCAAAATATATGTCTATACAGCATGAGGCAGGCTCAGACGGTGTTAGGCCCAGTATGGATTGCACGTGATTGCACAAAGGTTAGAAAGGGTACCGTATCCCTGGCTAACATGTATGGATAGCGTACACAATCAAAATATATGTCTCAGGAGTCAGGCTCAGACGGTGTTAGGCCCAGTATGGATTGCACGTGATTGCACAAAGGTTAGAAAGGGTACCGTATCACCGGATAACATGTATGGATAGCGTACACATTCAAAATATATGTCTATACAGCATGAGGCAGGCTCAGACGGTGTTAGGCCCAGTATGGATTGCACGTGATTGCACAAAGGTTAGAAAGTGTACCGTATCACCGGATACATGTATGGATAGCGTACACATTCAAAATATATGTCTATACAGCATGAGGCAGGCTCAGACGGTGTTAGGCCCAGTATGGATTGCACCTGATTGCACAAATGTTAGAAAGGGTACCGTATCCCCGGATAACATGTATGGATAGCGTACACATTCAAAATATATGTCTATACAGCATGAGGCAGGCTCAGACGGTGTTAGGCCCAGTATGGATTGCACATGATTGCACAAAGGTTAGAAAGGGTACCGTATCCGCGGATAACATGTATGGATAGCGTACACATTCAAAATATATGTCTATACAGCATGAGGCAGGCTCAGACGGTGTTAGGCCCAGTATGGATTGCACGTGATTGCACAAAGGTTAGAAAGGGTACCGTATCACCGGATAACATGTATGGATAGCGTACACATTCAAAATATATGTCTATACAGCATGAGGCAGGCTCAGACGGTGTTAGGCCCAGTATGGATTGCACGTGATTGCACAAAGGTTAGAAAGGGTACCGTATCCCCGGATAACATGTATGGATAGCGTACACATTCAAAATATATGTCTATACAGCATGAGGCAGGCTCAGACGGTGTTAGGCCCAGTATGGATTGCACGTGATTGCACAAATTTTAGAAAGGGTACCGTATCACCGGATAACATGTATGGATAGCGTACACATTCAAAATATATGTCTATACAGCATGAGGCAGGCTCAGACGGTGTTAGGCCCAGTATGGATTGCACGTGATTGCACAAAGGTTAGAAAGGGTACCGTATCCCTGGATAACATGTATGGATAGCGTACACATTCAAAATATATGTCTCAGGAGGCAGGCTCAGACAGTGTTAGGCCCAGTATGGATTGCACGTGATTGCACAAAGGTTAGAAAGGGTACCGTATCACCGGATAACATGTATGGATAGCGTACACATTCAAAATATATGTCTATACAGCATGAGGCAGGCTCAGACGGTGTTAGGCCCAGTATGGATTGCACGTGATTGCACAAAGGTTAGAAAGTGTACCGTATCACCGGATACATGTATGGATAGCGTACACATTCAAAATATATGTCTATACAGCATGAGGCAGGCTCAGACGGTGTTAGGCCCAGTATGGATTGCACCTGATTGCACAAAGGTTAGAATGGGTACCGTATCCCCGGATAACATGTATGGATAGCGTACACATTCAAAATATATGTCTATACAGCATGAGGCAGGCTCAGACGGTGTTAGGCCCAGTATGGATTGCACGTGATTGCACAAAGGTTAGAAAGGGTACCGTATCACCGGATAACATGTATGGATAGCGTACACATTCAAAATATATGTCTATACAGCATGAGGCAGGCTCAGACGGTGTTAGGCCCAGTATGGATTGCACGTGATTGCACAAAGGTTAGAAAGGGTACCGTATCCCCGGATAACATGTATGGATAGCATACACATTCAAAATATATGTCTATACAGCATGAGGCAGGCTCAGACGGTGTTAGGCCCAGTATGGATTGCACGTGATTGCACAAAGGTTAGAAAGGGTACCGTATCACCGTATAACATGTATGGATAGCGTACACATTCAAAATATATGTCTATACAGCATGAGGCAGGCTCAGACGGTGTTAGGCCCAGTATGGATTGCACGTGATTGCACAAAGGTTAGAAAGGGTACCGTATCCCTGGCTAACATGTATGGATAGCGTACACATTCAAAATATATGTCTCAGGAGTCAGGCTCAGACGGTGTTAGGCCCAGTATGGATTGCACGTGATTGCACAAAGGTTAGAAAGGGTACCGTATCACCGGATAACATGTATGGATAGCGTACACATTCAAAATATATGTCTATACAGCATGAGGCAGGCTCAGACGGTGTTAGGCCCAGTATGGATTGCACGTGATTGCACAAAGGTTAGAAAGTGTACCGTATCACCGGATACATGTATGGATAGCGTACACATTCAAAATATATGTCTATACAGCATGAGGCAGGCTCAGACGGTGTTAGGCCCAGTATGGATTGCACCTGATTGCACAAATGTTAGAAAGGGTACCGTATCCCCGGATAACATGTATGGATAGCGTACACATTCAAAATATATGTCTATACAGCATGAGGCAGGCTCAGACGGTGTTAGGCCCAGTATGGATTGAACGTGATTGCACAAAGGTTAGAAAGGGTACCGTATCACCGTATAACATGTATGGATAGCGTACACATTCAAAATATATGTCTATACAGCATGAGGCAGGCTCAGACGGTGTTAGGCCCAGTATGGATTGCACGTGATTGCACAAAGGTTAGAAAGGGTACCGTATCCCTGGCTAACATGTATGGATAGCGTACACATTCAAAATATATGTCTCAGGAGTCAGGCTCAGACGGTGTTAGGCCCAGTATGGATTGCACGTGATTGCACAAAGGTTAGAAAGGGTACCGTATCACCGGATAACATGTATGGATAGCGTACACATTCAAAATATATGTCTATACAGCATGAGGCAGGCTCAGACGGTGTTAGGCCCAGTATGGATTGCACGTGATTGCACAAAGGTTAGAAAGGGTACCGTATCCCTGGATAACATGTATGGATAGCGTACACATTCAAAATTTATGTCTATACAGCATGAGGCAGGCTCAGACGGTGTTAGGTCCAGTATGGATTGCACGTGATTGCACAAAGGTTAGAAAGGGTACCGTATCCCCGGATAACATGTATGGATAGCGTACACATTCAAAATATATGTCTATACAGCATGAGGCAGGCTCAGACGGTGTTAGGCCCAGTATGGATTGCACGTGATTGCACAAAGGTTAGAAAGGGTACCGTATCACCGGATAACATGTAAGGATAGCGTACACATTCAAAATATATGTCTATACAGCATGAGGCAGGCTCAGACGGTGTTAGGCCCAGTATGGATTGCACGTGATTGCACAAAGATTAGAAAGGGTACCGTATCCCTGGATAACATGTATGGATAGCGTACACATTCAAAATATATGTCTCAGGAGGCAGGCTCAGACGGTGTTAGGCCCAGTATGGATTGCACGTGATTGCACAAAGGTTAGAAAGGGTACCGTATCACCGGATAACATGTATGGATAGCGTACACATTCAAAATATATGTCTATACAGCATGAGGTAGGCTCAGACGGTGTTAGGCCCAGTATGGATTGCACGTGATTGCACAAAGGTTAGAAAGGGTACCGTATCCCCGGATAACATGTATGGATAGCGTACACATTCAAAATATATGTCTATACAGCATGAGGCAGGCTCAGACGGTGTTAGGCCCAGTATGGATTGCACGTGATTGCACAAAGGTTAGAAAGGGTACCGTATCACCGGATAACATGTATGGATAGCGTACACATTCAAAATATATGTCTATACAGCATGAGGCAGGCTCAGACGGTGTTAGGCCCAGTATGGATTGCACGTGATTGCACAAAGGTTAGAAAGGGTACCGTATCCCTGGATAACATGTATGGATAGCGTACACATTCAAAATATATGTCTCAGGAGTCAGGCTCAGACGGTGTTAGGCCCAGTATGGATTGCACGTGATTGCACAAAGGTTAGAAAGGGTACCGTATCACCGAATACATGTATGGATAGCGTACACATTCAAAATATATGTCTATACAGCATGAGGCAGGCTCAGACGGTGTTAGGCCCAGTATGGATTGCACCTGATTGCACAAAGGTTAGAAAGGGTACCGTATCCCCGGATAACATGTATGGATAGCGTACACATTCAAAATATATGTCTATACAGCATGAGGCAGGCTCAGACGGTGTTAGGCCCAGTATGGATTGCACGTGATTGCACAAAGGTTAGAAAGGGTACCGTATCACCGGATAACATGTATGGATAGCGTACACATTCAAAATATATGTCTATACAGCATGAGGTAGGCTCAGACGGTGTTAGGCCCAGTATGGATTGCACGTGATTGCACAAAGGTTAGAAAGGGTACCGTATCCCCGGATAACATGTATGGATAGCGTACACATTCAAAATATATGTCTATACAGCATGAGGCAGGCTCAGACGGTGTTAGGCACAGTATGGATTGCACGTGATTGCACAAAGGTTAGAAAGGGTACCGTATCACCTGATAACATGTATGGATAGCGTACACATTCAAAATACACTCACTGGCCACTTTATTAGGTACACCATGCTAGTAAGGGGTTGGACCCCCTTTTGCCTTCAGAACTGCCTCAATTCTTCGTGGCAGAGATTCAACAAGGTGCTGGAAGCATTCCTCAGAGATTTTGGACCATATTGACATGATGGCATCACACAGTTGGCGCAGATTTGTCGGCTGCACATCCCTGATGCGAATCTCCCGTTCCACCACATCCCAAAGATGCTCTATTGGATTGAGATCTGGTGACTGAGGAGGCCATTTGAGTACAGGAAACTCATTGTCATGTTCAAGAAACCAATCTGAGATGATTCGAGCTTTATGACATGGCGCATTATCCTGCTGAAAGTAGCCATCAGATGTTGGGTACATTGTGGTCATAAAGGGATGGACATGGTCAGCAACAATACTCAGGTAGGCTGTGGCGTTGCAACGATGCTCAATTGGTACCAAGGGGCCCAAAGAGTGCCCAGAAAAAATTCCCCACACCATGACACCACCACCACCAGCCTGAACCGTTGATACAAGGCAGGATGGATCCATGCTTTCATGTTGTTTACGCCAAATTCTGACCCTACCATCCGAATGTCGCAGCAGAAATCGAGACTCATCAGACCAGGCAACGTTTTTCCAATCTTCTACTGTCCAATTTCGATGAGCTTGTGCAAATTGTAGCCTCAGTTTCCTGTTCTTAGCTGAGAGGAGTGGTACCCAGTGTGGTCTTCTGCTGCTGTAGCCCATCTGCCTCAAAGTTCGACGCACTGTGCGTTCAGAGATGCTCTTCTGCCTACCTTGGTTGTAACGGGTGGCAATTTGAGTCACTGTTGCCTTTCTATCAGCTCGAACCAGTCTGCCCATTCTCCTCTGACCTCTGGCATCAACATGGCATTTCCGGCCACAGAACTGCCGCTCACTGGATTTTTTTTCTTTTTCGGACCATTCTCTGTAAACCCTAGAGATGGTTGTGCGTGAAAATCCCAGTAGATCAGCAGTTTCTGAAATTCTCAGACCAGCCCTTCTGGCACCAACAATCATGCCACGTTCAAAGGCACTCAAATCACCTTTCTTCCCCATACTGATGCTCGGTTTGAACTGCAGGAGATTGTCTTGACCATGTCTACATGCCTAAATGCACTGAGTTGCCGCCATGTGATTGGCTGATTAGAAATTAAGTCTTAACACACAGTTGGACAGGTGTACCTAATAAAGTGGCCAGTGAGTGTATATGTCTCAGGAGGCAGGCTCAGATGGTGTTAGGCCCAGTATGGATTGCACGTGATTGCACAAAGGTTAGAAAGGGTACCGTATCACCGGATAACATGTATGGATAGCGTACACATTCAAAATATATGTCTATACAGCATGAGGCAGGCTCAGACGGTGTTAGGCCCAGTATGGATTGCACGTGATTGCACAAAGGTTAGAAAGGGTACCGTATCCCCGGATAACATGTATGGATAGCGTACACATTCAAAATATATGTCTATACAGCATGAGGCAGGCTCAGACGGTGTTAGGCCCAGTATGGATTGCACGTGATTGCACAAATTTTAGAAAGGGTACCGTATCACCGGATAACATGTATGGATAGCGTACACATTCAAAATATATGTCTATACAGCATGAGGCAGGCTCAGACGGTGTTAGGCCCAGTATGGATTGCACGTGATTGCACAAAGGTTAGAAAGGGTACCGTATCACCGGATAACATGTATGGATAGCGTACACATTCAAAATATATGTCTATACAGCATGAGGCAGGCTCAGACGGTGTTAGGCCCAGTATGGATTGCACGTGATTGCACAAAGGTTAGAAAGGGTACCGTATCCCCGGATAACATGTATGGATAGCGTACACATTCAAAATATATGTCTATACAGCATGAGGCAGGCTCAGACGGTGTTAGGCCCAGTATGGATTGCACGTGATTGCACAAATTTTAGAAAGGGTACCGTATCACCGGATAACATGTATGGATAGCGTACACATTCAAAATATATGTCTATACAGCATGAGGCAGGCTCAGACGGTGTTAGGCCCAGTATGGATTGCACGTGATTGCACAAAGGTTAGAAAGGGTACCGTATCCCTGGATAACATGTATGGATAGCGTACACATTCAAAATATATGTCTCAGGAGGCAGGCTCAGACAGTGTTAGGCCCAGTATGGATTGCACGTGATTGCACAAAGGTTAGAAAGGGTACCGTATCACCGGATAACATGTATGGATAGCGTACACATTCAAAATATATGTCTATACAGCATGAGGCAGGCTCAGACGGTGTTAGGCCCAGTATGGATTGCACGTGATTGCACAAAGGTTAGAAAGTGTACCGTATCACCGGATACATGTATGGATAGCGTACACATTCAAAATATATGTCTATACAGCATGAGGCAGGCTCAGACGGTGTTAGGCCCAGTATGGATTGCACCTGATTGCACAAAGGTTAGAAAGGGTACCGTATCCCCGGATAACATGTATGGATAGCGTACACATTCAAAATATATGTCTATACAGCATGAGGCAGGCTCAGACGGTGTTAGGCCCAGTATGGATTGCACGTGATTGCACAAAGGTTAGAAAGGGTACCGTATCACCGGATAACATGTATGGATAGCGTACACATTCAAAATATATGTCTATACAGCATGAGGCAGGCTCAGACGGTGTTAGGCCCAGTATGGATTGCACGTGATTGCACAAAGGTTAGAAAGGGTACCGTATCCCCGGATAACATGTATGGATAGCATACACATTCAAAATATATGTCTATACAGCATGAGGCAGGCTCAGACGGTGTTAGGCCCAGTATGGATTGCACGTGATTGCACAAAGGTTAGAAAGGGTACCGTATCACCGTATAACATGTATGGATAGCGTACACATTCAAAATATATGTCTATACAGCATGAGGCAGGCTCAGACGGTGTTAGGCCCAGTATGGATTGCACGTGATTGCACAAAGGTTAGAAAGGGTACCGTATCCCTGGCTAACATGTATGGATAGCGTACACATTCAAAATATATGTCTCAGGAGTCAGGCTCAGACGGTGTTAGGCCCAGTATGGATTGCACGTGATTGCACAAAGGTTAGAAAGGGTACCGTATCACCGGATAACATGTATGGATAGCGTACACATTCAAAATATATGTCTATACAGCATGAGGCAGGCTCAGACGGTGTTAGGCCCAGTATGGATTGCACGTGATTGCACAAAGGTTAGAAAGTGTACCGTATCACCGGATACATGTATGGATAGCGTACACATTCAAAATATATGTCTATACAGCATGAGGCAGGCTCAGACGGTGTTAGGCCCAGTATGGATTGCACCTGATTGCACAAATGTTAGAAAGGGTACCGTATCCCCGGATAACATGTATGGATAGCGTACACATTCAAAATATATGTCTATACAGCATGAGGCAGGCTCAGACGGTGTTAGGCCCAGTATGGATTGCACATGATTGCACAAAGGTTAGAAAGGGTACCGTATCCGCGGATAACATGTATGGATAGCGTACACATTCAAAATATATGTCTATACAGCATGAGGCAGGCTCAGACGGTGTTAGGCCCAGTATGGATTGCACGTGATTGCACAAAGGTTAGAAAGGGTACCGTATCACCGGATAACATGTATGGATAGCGTACACATTCAAAATATATGTCTATACAGCATGAGGCAGGCTCAGACGGTGTTAGGCCCAGTATGGATTGCACGTGATTGCACAAAGGTTAGAAAGGGTACCGTATCCCCGGATAACATGTATGGATAGCGTACACATTCAAAATATATGTCTATACAGCATGAGGCAGGCTCAGACGGTGTTAGGCCCAGTATGGATTGCACGTGATTGCACAAATTTTAGAAAGGGTACCGTATCACCGGATAACATGTATGGATAGCGTACACATTCAAAATATATGTCTATACAGCATGAGGCAGGCTCAGACGGTGTTAGGCCCAGTATGGATTGCACGTGATTGCACAAAGGTTAGAAAGGGTACCGTATCCCTGGATAACATGTATGGATAGCGTACACATTCAAAATATATGTCTCAGGAGGCAGGCTCAGACAGTGTTAGGCCCAGTATGGATTGCACGTGATTGCACAAAGGTTAGAAAGGGTACCGTATCACCGGATAACATGTATGGATAGCGTACACATTCAAAATATATGTCTATACAGCATGAGGCAGGCTCAGACGGTGTTAGGCCCAGTATGGATTGCACGTGATTGCACAAAGGTTAGAAAGTGTACCGTATCACCGGATACATGTATGGATAGCGTACACATTCAAAATATATGTCTATACAGCATGAGGCAGGCTCAGACGGTGTTAGGCCCAGTATGGATTGCACCTGATTGCACAAAGGTTAGAATGGGTACCGTATCCCCGGATAACATGTATGGATAGCGTACACATTCAAAATATATGTCTATACAGCATGAGGCAGGCTCAGACGGTGTTAGGCCCAGTATGGATTGCACGTGATTGCACAAAGGTTAGAAAGGGTACCGTATCACCGGATAACATGTATGGATAGCGTACACATTCAAAATATATGTCTATACAGCATGAGACAGGCTCAGACGGTGTTAGGCCCAGTATGGATTGCACGTGATTGCACAAAGGTTAGAAAGGGTACCGTATCCCCGGATAACATGTATGGATAGCATACACATTCAAAATATATGTCTATACAGCATGAGGCAGGCTCAGACGGTGTTAGGCCCAGTATGGATTGCACGTGATTGCACAAAGGTTAGAAAGGGTACCGTATCACCGTATAACATGTATGGATAGCGTACACATTCAAAATATATGTCTATACAGCATGAGGCAGGCTCAGACGGTGTTAGGCCCAGTATGGATTGCACGTGATTGCACAAAGGTTAGAAAGGGTACCGTATCCCTGGCTAACATGTATGGATAGCGTACACATTCAAAATATATGTCTCAGGAGTCAGGCTCAGACGGTGTTAGGCCCAGTATGGATTGCACGTGATTGCACAAAGGTTAGAAAGGGTACCGTATCACCGGATAACATGTATGGATAGCGTACACATTCAAAATATATGTCTATACAGCATGAGGCAGGCTCAGACGGTGTTAGGCCCAGTATGGATTGCACGTGATTGCACAAAGGTTAGAAAGTGTACCGTATCACCGGATACATGTATGGATAGCGTACACATTCAAAATATATGTCTATACAGCATGAGGCAGGCTCAGACGGTGTTAGGCCCAGTATGGATTGCACCTGATTGCACAAATGTTAGAAAGGGTACCGTATCCCCGGATAACATGTATGGATAGCGTACACATTCAAAATATATGTCTATACAGCATGAGGCAGGCTCAGACGGTGTTAGGCCCAGTATGGATTGCACGTGATTGCACAAAGGTTAGAAAGGGTACCGTATCACCGTATAACATGTATGGATAGCGTACACATTCAAAATATATGTCTATACAGCATGAGGCAGGCTCAGACGGTGTTAGGCCCAGTATGGATTGCACGTGATTGCACAAAGGTTAGAAAGGGTACCGTATCCCTGGCTAACATGTATGGATAGCGTACACATTCAAAATATATGTCTCAGGAGTCAGGCTCAGACGGTGTTAGGCCCAGTATGGATTGCACGTGATTGCACAAAGGTTAGAAAGGGTACCGTATCACCGGATAACATGTATGGATAGCGTACACATTCAAAATATATGTCTATACAGCATGAGGCAGGCTCAGACGGTGTTAGGCCCAGTATGGATTGCACGTGATTGCACAAAGGTTAGAAAGGGTACCGTATCCCTGGATAACATGTATGGATAGCGTACACATTCAAAATTTATGTCTATACAGCATGAGGCAGGCTCAGACGGTGTTAGGTCCAGTATGGATTGCACGTGATTGCACAAAGGTTAGAAAGGGTACCGTATCCCCGGATAACATGTATGGATAGCGTACACATTCAAAATATATGTCTATACAGCATGAGGCAGGCTCAGACGGTGTTAGGCCCAGTATGGATTGCACGTGATTGCACAAAGGTTAGAAAGGGTACCGTATCACCGGAAAACATGTAAGGATAGCGTACACATTCAAAATATATGTCTATACAGCATGAGGCAGGCTCAGACGGTGTTAGGCCCAGTATGGATTGCACGTGATTGCACAAAGATTAGAAAGGGTACCGTATCCCTGGATAACATGTATGGATAGCGTACACATTCAAAATATATGTCTCAGGAGGCAGGCTCAGACGGTGTTAGGCCCAGTATGGATTGCACGTGATTGCACAAAGGTTAGAAAGGGTACCGTATCACCGGATAACATGTATGGATAGCGTACACATTCAAAATATATGTCTATACAGCATGAGGTAGGCTCAGACGGTGTTAGGCCCAGTATGGATTGCACGTGATTGCACAAAGGTTAGAAAGGGTACCGTATCCCCGGATAACATGTATGGATAGCGTACACATTCAAAATATATGTCTATACAGCATGAGGCAGGCTCAGACGGTGTTAGGCCCAGTATGGATTGCACGTGATTGCACAAAGGTTAGAAAGGGTACCGTATCACCGGATAACATGTATGGATAGCGTACACATTCAAAATATATGTCTATACAGCATGAGGTAGGCTCAGACGGTGTTAGGCCCAGTATGGATTGCACGTGATTGCACAAAGGTTAGAAAGGGTACCGTATCCCCGGATAACATGTATGGATAGCGTACACATTCAAAATATATGTCTATACAGCATGAGGCAGGCTCAGACGGTGTTAGGCCCAGTATGGATTGCACGTGATTGCACAAAGGTTAGAAAGGGTACCGTATCACCGGATAACATGTATGGATAGCGTACACATTCAAAATATATGTCTATACAGCATGAGGCAGGCTCAGACGGTGTTAGGCCCAGTATGGATTGCACGTGATTGCACAAAGGTTAGAAAGGGTACCGTATCCCTGGATAACATGTATGGATAGCGTACACATTCAAAATATATGTCTCAGGAGTCAGGCTCAGACGGTGTTAGGCCCAGTATGGATTGCACGTGATTGCACAAAGGTTAGAAAGGGTACCGTATCACCGAATACATGTATGGATAGCGTACACATTCAAAATATATGTCTATACAGCATGAGGCAGGCTCAGACGGTGTTAGGCCCAGTATGGATTGCACCTGATTGCACAAAGGTTAGAAAGGGTACCGTATCCCCGGATAACATGTATGGATAGCGTACACATTCAAAATATATGTCTATACAGCATGAGGCAGGCTCAGACGGTGTTAGGCCCAGTATGGATTGCACGTGATTGCACAAAGGTTAGAAAGGGTACCGTATCACCGGATAACATGTATGGATAGCGTACACATTCAAAATATATGTCTATACAGCATGAGGTAGGCTCAGACGGTGTTAGGCCCAGTATGGATTGCACGTGATTGCACAAAGGTTAGAAAAGGTACCGTATCCCCGGATAACATGTATGGATAGCGTACACATTCAAAATATATGTCTATACAGCATGAGGCAGGCTCAGACGGTGTTAGGCACAGTATGGATTGCACGTGATTGCACAAAGGTTAGAAAGGGTACCGTATCACCGGATAACATGTATGGATAGCGTACACATTCAAAATACACTCACTGGCCACTTTATTAGGTACACCATGCTAGTAAGGGGTTGGACCCCCTTTTGCCTTCAGAACTGCCTCAATTCTTCGTGGCAGAGATTCAACAAGGTGCTGGAAGCATTCCTCAGAGATTTTGGACCATATTGACATGATGGCATCACACAGTTGGCGCAGATTTGTCGGCTGCACATCCCTGATGCGAATCTCCCGTTCCACCACATCCCAAAGATGCTCTATTGGATTGAGATCTGGTGACTGAGGAGGCCATTTGAGTACAGGAAACTCATTGTCATGTTCAAGAAACCAATCTGAGATGATTCGAGCTTTATGACATGGCGCATTATCCTGCTGAAAGTAGCCATCAGATGTTGGGTACATTGTGGTCATAAAGGGATGGACATGGTCAGCAACAATACTCAGGTAGGCTGTGGCGTTGCAACGATGCTCAATTGGTACCAAGGGGCCCAAAGAGTGCCCAGAAAAAATTCCCCACACCATGACACCACCACCACCAGCCTGAACCGTTGATACAAGGCAGGATGGATCCATGCTTTCATGTTGTTTACGCCAAATTCTGACCCTACCATCCGAATGTCGCAGCAGAAATCGAGACTCATCAGACCAGGCAACGTTTTTCCAATCTTCTACTGTCCAATTTCGATGAGCTTGTGCAAATTGTAGCCTCAGTTTCCTGTTCTTAGCTGAGAGGAGTGGTACCCAGTGTGGTCTTCTGCTGCTGTAGCCCATCTGCCTCAAAGTTCGACGCACTGTGCGTTCAGAGATGCTCTTCTGCCTACCTTGGTTGTAACGGGTGGCAATTTGAGTCACTGTTGCCTTTCTATCAGCTCGAACCAGTCTGCCCATTCTCCTCTGACCTCTGGCATCAACATGGCATTTCCGGCCACAGAACTGCCGCTCACTGGATTTTTTTTCTTTTTCGGACCATTCTCTGTAAACCCTAGAGATGGTTGTGCGTGAAAATCCCAGTAGATCAGCAGTTTCTGAAATTCTCAGACCAGCCCTTCTGGCACCAACAATCATGCCACGTTCAAAGGCACTCAAATCACCTTTCTTCCCCATACTGATGCTCGGTTTGAATTGCAGGAGATTGTCTTGACCATGTCTACATGCCTAAATGCACTGAGTTGCCGCCATGTGATTGGCTGATTAGAAATTAAGTCTTAACACACAGTTGGACAGGTGTACCTAATAAAGTGGCCAGTGAGTGTATATGTCTCAGGAGGCAGGCTCAGATGGTGTTAGGCCCAGTATGGATTGCACGTGATTGCACAAAGGTTAGAAAGGGTACCGTATCCCCGGATAACATGTATGGATAGCGTACACATTCAAAATATATGTCTATACAGCATGAGGCAGGCTCAGACGGTGTTAGGCCCAGTATCTATTGCACGTGTTTGCACAAAGGTTAGAAAGGGTACCGTATCCCAAGATAACATGTATGGATAGCGTACACATTCAAAATATATGTCTCAGGAGGCAGGCTCAGACGGTGTTAGGCCCAGTATGGATTGCACGTGATTGCACAAAGGTTAGAAAGGGTACCGTATCCCTGGATAACATGTATGGATAGCGTAAACATTCAAAATATATGTCTATACAGCATGAGGCAGGCTCAGACGGTGTTAGGCCCAGTATGGATTGCACGTGATTGCACAAAGGTTAGAAAGGGTACCGTATCCCCGGATAACATGTATGGATAGCGTACACATTCAAAATATATGTCTATACAGCATGAGGCAGGCTCAGACGGTGTTAGCCCCAGTATGGATTGCACGTGATTGCACAAAGGTTAGAAAGGGTACCGTGTCCCCGGACAACATGTATGGATAGCGTACACATTCAAAATATATGTCTCAGGAGGCAGGCTCAGACGGTGTTAGGCCCAGTAGGGATTGCACGTGATTGCACAAAGGTTAGAAAGGGTACAGTATCCCTGGATAACATGTATGGAAAGCGTACACATTCAAAATATATGTCTATACAGCATGAGGCAGGCTCAGACGGTGTTAGGCCCAGTATGGATTGCACGTGATTGCACAACGGTTAGAAAGGGTACCGTATCCCCGGATAACATGTATGGATAGCGTACACATTCAAAATATATGTCTATACAGCATGAGGCAGGCTCAGACGGTGTTAGGCCCAGTATGGATTGCACGTGATTGCACAAAGGTTAGAAAGGGTACCGTATCCCTGGATAACATGTATGGATAGCGTACAAATTCAAAATATATGTCTATACAGCATGAGGCAGGCTCAGACGGTGTTAGGCCCAGTATGGATTGCAGGTGATTTCACAAAGGTTAGAAAGGGTACCGTATCCCCGGATAACATGTATGGATAGCGTACACATTTAAAATATATGTCTATACAGCATGAGGCAGGCTCAGACGGTGTTAGGCCCAGTATGGATTGCACGTGATTGCACAAAGGTTAGAAAGGGTACCGTATCAACAGATAACATGTATGGATAGCGTACACATTCAAAATATATGTCTCAGGAGGCAGGCTCAGACGGTGTTAGGCCCAGTATGGATTGCACGTGATTGCACAAAGGTTAGAAAGGGTACCGTATCCCCGGATAACATGTATGGATAGCGTACACATTCAAAATATATGTCTATACAGCATGAGGCAGGCTCAGACGGTGTTAGGCCCAGTATGGATTGCACGTGATTGCACACAGGTTAGAAAGGGTACCGTATCACCGGACAACATTTATGGATAGCGTACACATTCAAAATATATGTCTATACAGCATGAGGCAGGCTCAGACGGTGTTAGGCCCAGTATGGAATGCACGTGATTGCACAAAGGTTAGAAAGGGTACCGTATCCCTGGATAACATGTATGGATAGCGTACACATTCAAAATATATGTCTATACAGCATGAGGCAGGCTGAGACGGTGTTAGGCCCAGTATGGATTGCACATGATTGCACAAAGGTTAGAAAGGGTACCGTATCCCCGGATAACATGTATGGATAGCGTACACATTCAAAATATATGTCTATACAGCATGAGGCAGGCTCAGACGGTGTTAGGCCCAGTATGGATTGCACGTGATTGCACAAAGGTTAGAAAGGGTACCGTATCACCGAATACATGTATGGATAGCGTACACATTCAAAATATATGTCTATACAGCATGAGGCAGGCTCAGACGGTGTTAGGCCCAGTATGGATTGCACCTGATTGCACAAAGGTTAGAAAGGGTACCGTATCCCCGGATAACATGTATGGATAGCGTACACATTCAAAATATATGTCTATACAGCATGAGGCAGGCTCAGACGGTGTTAGGCCCAGTATGGATTGCACGTGATTGCACAAAGGTTAGAAAGGGTACCGTATCACCGGATAACATGTATGGATAGCGTACACATTCAAAATATATGTCTATACAGCATGAGGTAGGCTCAGACGGTGTTAGGCCCAGTATGGATTGCACGTGATTGCACAAAGGTTAGAAAGGGTACCGTATCCCCGGATAACATGTATGGATAGCGTACACATTCAAAATATATGTCTATACAGCATGAGGCAGGCTCAGACGGTGTTAGGCCCAGTATGGATTGCACGTGATTGCACAAAGGTTAGAAAGGGTACCGTATCCCTGGATAACATGTATGGATAGCGTACACATTCAAAATATATGTCTCAGGAGTCAGGCTCAGACGGTGTTAGGCCCAGTATGGATTGCACGTGATTGCACAAAGGTTAGAAAGGGTACCGTATCACCGGATAACATGTATGGATAGCGTACACATTCAAAATATATGCCTATACAGCATGAGGCAGGCTCAGACGGTGTTAGGCCCAGTATGGATTGCACGTGATTGCACAAAGGTTAGAAAGGGTACCGTATCACCGGATAACATGTATGGATAGCGTACACATTCAAAATATATGTCTATACAGCATGAGGTAGAATCAGACGGTGTTAGGCCCAGTATGGATTGCACGTGATTGCACAAAGGTTAGAAAGGGTACCGTATCCCCGGATAACATGTATGGATAGCGTACACATTCAAAATATATGTCTATACAGCATGAGGCAGGCTCAGACGGTGTTAGGCCCAGTATGGATTGCACGTGATTGCACAAAGGTTAGAAAGGGTACCGTATCACCGGATAACATGTATGGATAGCGTACACATTCAAAATAATGTCTATACAGCATGAGGCAGGCTCAGACGGTGTTAGGCCCAGTATGGATTGCACGTGATTGCACAAAGGTTAGAAAGGGTACCGTATCCCTGGATAACATGTATGGATAGCGTACAAATTCAAAATATATGTCTCAGGAGTCAGGCTCAGACGGTGTTAGGCCCAGTATGGATTGCACGTGATTGCACAAAGGTTAGAAAGGGTACCGTATCACCGGATAACATGTATGGATAGCGTACACATTCAAAATATATGTCTCAGGAGGCAGGCTCAGATGGTGTTAGGCCCAGTATGGATTGCACGTGATTGCACAAAGGTTAGAAAGGGTACCGTATCCCCGGATAACATGTATGGATAGCGTACACATTCAAAATATATGTCTATACAGCATGAGGCAGGCTCAGACGGTGTTAGGCCCAGTATCTATTGCACGTGTTTGCACAAAGGTTAGAAAGGGTACCGTATCCCAAGATAACATGTATGGATAGCGTACACATTCAAAATATATGTCTCAGGAGGCAGGCTCAGACGGTGTTAGGCCCAGTATGGATTGCACGTGATTGCACAAAGGTTAGAAAGGGTACCGTATCCCTGGATAACATGTATGGATAGCGTACACATTCAAAATATATGTCTATACAGCATGAGGCAAGCTCAGACGGTGTTAGGCCCAGTATGGATTGCACGTGATTGCACAAAGGTTAGAAAGGGTACCGTATCCCCGGATAACATGTATGGATAGCGTACACATTCAAAATATATGTCTATACAGCATGAGGCAGGCTCAGACGGTGTTAGGCCCAGTATGGATTGCACGTGATTGCACAACGGTTAGAAAGGGTACCGTATCCCCGGATAACATGTATGGATAGCGTACACATTCAAAATATATGTCTATACAGCATGAGGCAGGCTCAGACGGTGTTAGGCCCAGTATGGATTGCACGTGATTGCACAAAGGTTAGAAAGGGTACCGTATCCCTGGATAACATGTATGGATAGCGTACAAATTCAAAATATATGTCTATACAGCATGAGGCAGGCTCAGACGGTGTTAGGCCCAGTATGGATTGCAGGTGATTTCACAAAGGTTAGAAAGGGTACCGTATCCCCGGATAACATGTATGGATAGCGTACACATTTAAAATATATGTCTATACAGCATGAGGCAGGCTCAGACGGTGTTAGGCCCAGTATGGATTGCACGTGATTGCACAAAGGTTAGAAAGGGTACCGTATCAACAGATAACATGTATGGATAGCGTACACATTCAAAATATATGTCTCAGGAGGCAGGCTCAGACGGTGTTAGGCCCAGTATGGATTGCACGTGATTGCACAAAGGTTAGAAAGGGTACCGTATCCCCGGATAACATGTATGGATAGCGTACACATTCAAAATATATGTCTATACAGCATGAGGCAGGCTCAGACGGTGTTAGGCCCAGTATGGATTGCACGTGATTGCACACAGGTTAGAAAGGGTACCGTATCACCGGACAACATTTATGGATAGCGTACACATTCAAAATATATGTCTATACAGCATGAGGCAGGCTCAGACGGTGTTAGGCCCAGTATGGAATGCACGTGATTGCACAAAGGTTAGAAAGGGTACCGTATCCCTGGATAACATGTATGGATAGCGTACACATTCAAAATATATGTCTCAGGAGGCAGGCTCAGACGGTGTTAGGCCCAGTATGGATTGCACGTGATTGCACAAAGGTTAGAAAGGGTACCGTATCCCCGGATAACATGTATGGATAGCGTACACATTCAAAATATATGTCTATACAGCATGAGGCAGGCTCAGACGGTGTTAGGCCCAGTATGGATTGCACGTGATTGCACAAAGGTTAGAAAGGGTACCGTATCACTGGATAACATGTATGGATAGCGTACACATTCAAAATATATGTCTATACAGCATGAGGCAGGCTGAGACGGTGTTAGGCCCAGTATGGATTGCACATGATTGCACAAAGGTTAGAAAGGGTACCGTATCCCCGGATAACATGTATGGATAGCGTACACATTCAAAATATATGTCTATACAGCATGAGGCAGGCTCAGACGGTGTTAGGCCCAGTATGGATTGCACGTGATTGCACAAAGGTTAGAAAGGGTACCGTATCACCGAATACATGTATGGATAGCGTACACATTCAAAATATATGTCTATACAGCATGAGGCAGGCTCAGACGGTGTTAGGCCCAGTATGGATTGCACCTGATTGCACAAAGGTTAGAAAGGGTACCGTATCCCCGGATAACATGTATGGATAGCGTACACATTCAAAATATATGTCTATACAGCATGAGGCAGGCTCAGACGGTGTTAGGCCCAGTATGGATTGCACGTGATTGCACAAAGGTTAGAAAGGGTACCGTATCACCGGATAACATGTATGGATAGCGTACACATTCAAAATATATGTCTATACAGCATGAGGTAGGCTCAGACGGTGTTAGGCCCAGTATGGATTGCACGTGATTGCACAAAGGTTAGAAAGGGTACCGTATCCCCGGATAACATGTATGGATAGCGTACACATTCAAAATATATGTCTATACAGCATGAGGCAGGCTCAGACGGTGTTAGGCCCAGTATGGATTGCACGTGATTGCACAAAGGTTAGAAAGGGTACCGTATCCCTGGATAACATGTATGGATAGCGTACACATTCAAAATATATGTCTCAGGAGTCAGGCTCAGACGGTGTTAGGCCCAGTATGGATTGCACGTGATTGCACAAAGGTTAGAAAGGGTACCGTATCACCGGATAACATGTATGGATAGCGTACACATTCAAAATATATGCCTATACAGCATGAGGCAGGCTCAGACGGTGTTAGGCCCAGTATGGATTGCACGTGATTGCACAAAGGTTAGAAAGGGTACCGTATCACCGGATAACATGTATGGATAGCGTACACATTCAAAATATATGTCTATACAGCATGAGGTAGAATCAGACGGTGTTAGGCCCAGTATGGATTGCACGTGATTGCACAAAGGTTAGAAAGGGTACCGTATCCCCGGATAACATGTATGGATAGCGTACACATTCAAAATATATGTCTATACAGCATGAGGCAGGCTCAGACGGTGTTAGGCCCAGTATGGATTGCACGTGATTGCACAAAGGTTAGAAAGGGTACCGTATCACCGGATAACATGTATGGATAGCGTACACATTCAAAATAATGTCTATACAGCATGAGGCAGGCTCAGACGATGTTAGGCCCAGTATGGATTGCACGTGATTGCACAAAGGTTAGAAAGGGTACCGTATCCCTGGATAACATGTATGGATAGCGTACACATTCAAAATATATGTCTCAGGAGTCAGGCTCAGACGGTGTTAGGCCCAGTATGGATTGCACGTGATTGCACAAAGGTTAGAAAGGGTACCGTATCACCGGATAACATGTATGGATAGCGTACACATTCAAAATATATGTCTCAGGAGGCAGGCTCAGATGGTGTTAGGCCCAGTATGGATTGCACGTGATTGCACAAAGGTTAGAAAGGGTACCGTATCCCCGGATAACATGTATGGATAGCGTACACATTCAAAATATATGTCTATACAGCATGAGGCAGGCTCAGACGGTGTTAGGCCCAGTATCTATTGCACGTGTTTGCACAAAGGTTAGAAAGGGTACCGTATCCCAAGATAACATGTATGGATAGCGTACACATTCAAAATATATGTCTCAGGAGGCAGGCTCAGACGGTGTTAGGCCCAGTATGGATTGCACGTGATTGCACAAAGGTTAGAAAGGGTACCGTATCCCTGGATAACATGTATGGATAGCGTACACATTCAAAATATATGTCTATACAGCATGAGGCAAGCTCAGACGGTGTTAGGCCCAGTATGGATTGCACGTGATTGCACAAAGGTTAGAAAGGGTACCGTATCCCCGGATAACATGTATGGATAGCGTACACATTCAAAATATATGTCTATACAGCATGAGGCAGGCTCAGACGGTGTTAGGCCCAGTATGGATTGCACGTGATTGCACAAAGGTTAGAAAGGGTACCGTATCCCCGGACAACATGTATGGATAGCGTACACATTCAAAATATATGTCTCAGGAGGCAGGCTCAGACGGTGTTAGGCCCAGTAGGGATTGCACGTGATTGCACAAAGGTTAGAAAGGGTACAGTATCCCTGGATAACATGTATGGAAAGCGTACACATTCAAAATATATGTCTATACAGCATGAGGCAGGCTCAGATGGTGTTAGGCCCAGTATGGATTGCACGTGATTGCACAACGGTTAGAAAGGGTACCGTATCCCCGGATAACATGTATGGATAGCGTACACATTCAAAATATATGTCTATACAGCATGAGGCAGGCTCAGACGGTGTTAGGCCCAGTATGGATTGCACGTGATTGCACAAAGGTTAGAAAGGGTACCGTATCCCTGGATAACATGTATGGATAGCGTACAAATTCAAAATATATGTCTATACAGCATGAGGCAGGCTCAGACGGTGTTAGGCCCAGTATGGATTGCAGGTGATTTCACAAAGGTTAGAAAGGGTACCGTATCCCCGGATAACATGTATGGATAGCGTACACATTCAAAATATATGTCTATACAGCATGAGGCAGGCTCAGACGGTGTTAGGCCCAGTATGGATTGCACGTGATTGCACAAAGGTTAGAAAGGGTACCGTATCAACAGATAACATGTATGGATAGCGTACACATTCAAAATATATGTCTTAGGAGGCAGGCTCAGACGGTGTTAGGCCCAGTATGGATTGCACGTGATTGCACAAAGGTTAGAAAGGGTACCGTATCCCCGGATAACATGTATGGATAGCGTACACATTCAAAATATATGTCTATACAGCATGAGGCAGGCTCAGACGGTGTTAGGCCCAGTATGGATTGCACGTGATTGCACACAGGTTAGAAAGGGTACCGTATCACCGGACAACATTTATGGATAGCGTACACATTCAAAATATATGTCTATACAGCATGAGGCAGGCTCAGACAGTGTTAGGCCCAGTATGGAATGCACGTGATTGCACAAAGGTTAGAAAGGGTACCGTATCCCTGGATAACATGTATGGATAGCGTACACATTCAAAATATATGTCTCAGGAGGCAGGCTCAGACGGTGTTAGGCCCAGTATGGATTGCACGTGATTGCACAAAGGTTAGAAAGGGTACCGTATCCCCGGATAACATGTATGGATAGCGTACACATTCAAAATATATGTCTACACAGCATGAGGCAGGCTCAGACGGTGTTAGGCCCAGTATGGATTGCACGTGATTGCACAAAGGTTAGAAAGGGTACCGTATCACTGGATAACATGTATGGATAGCGTACACATTCAAAATATATGTCTATACAGCATGAGGCAGGCTGAGACGGTGTTAGGCCCAGTATGGATTGCACATGATTGCACAAAGGTTAGAAAGGGTACCGTATCCCCGGATAACATGTATGGATAGCGTACACATTCAAAATATATGTCTATACAGCATGAGGCAGGCTCAGACGGTGTTAGACCCAGTATGGATTGCACGTGATTGCACAAAGGTTAGAAAGGGTACCGTATCACCGAATACATGTATGGATAGCGTACACATTCAAAATATATGTCTATACAGCATGAGGCAGGCTCAGACGGTGTTAGGCCCAGTATGGATTGCACCTGATTGCACAAAGGTTAGAAAGGGTACCGTATCCCCGGATAACATGTATGGATAGCGTACACATTCAAAATATATGTCTATACAGCATGAGGCAGGCTCAGACGGTGTTAGGCCCAGTATGGATTGCACGTGATTGCACAAAGGTTAGAAAGGGTACCGTATCACCGGATAACATGTATGGATAGCGTACACATTCAAAATATATGTCTATACAGCATGAGGTAGGCTCAGACGGTGTTAGGCCCAGTATGGATTGCACGTGATTGCACAAAGGTTAGAAAGGGTACCGTATCCCCGGATAACATGTATGGATAGTGTACACATTCAAAATATATGTCTATACAGCATGAGGCAGGCTCAGACGGTGTTAGGCCCAGTATGGATTGCACGTGATTGCACAAAGGTTAGAAAGGGTACCGTATCACCGGATAACATGTATGGATAGCGTACACATTCAAAATATATGTCTATACAGCATGAGGCAGGCTCAGACGGTGTTAGGCCCAGTATGGATTGCACGTGATTGCACAAAGGTTAGAAAGGGTACCGTATCCCTGGATAACATGTATGGATAGCGTACACATTCAAAATATATGTCTCAGGAGTCAGGCTCAGACGGTGTTAGGCCCAGTATGGATTGCACGTGATTGCACAAAGGTTAGAAAGGGTACCGTATCACCGGATAACATGTATGGATAGCGTACACATTCAAAATATATGTCTATACAGCATGAGGCAGGCTCAGACGGTGTTAGGCCCAATATGGATTGCACGTGATTGCACAAAGGTTAGAAAGGGTACCGTATCACCGGATAACATGTATGGATAGCGTACACATTCAAAATATATGTCTATACAGCATGAGGTAGAATCAGACGGTGTTAGGCCCAGTATGGATTGCACGTGATTGCACAAAGGTTAGAAAGGGTACCGTATCCCCGGATAACATGTATGGATAGCGTACACATTCAAAATATATGTCTATACAGCATGAGGCAGGCTCAGACGGTGTTAGGCCCAGTATGGATTGCACGTGATTGCACAAAGGTTAGAAAGGGTACCGTATCACCGGATAACATGTATGGATAGCGTACACATTCAAAATATATGTCTATACAGCATGAGGCAGGCTCAGACGGTGTTAGGCCCAGTATGGATTGCACGTGATTGCACAAAGGTTAGAAAGGGTACCGTATCCCTGGATAACATGAATGGATAGCGTACACATTCAAAATATATGTCTCAGGAGTCAGGCTCAGACAGTGTTAGGCCCAGTATGGATTGCACGTGATTGCACAAAGGTTAGAAAGGGTACCGTATCCCCGGATAACATGTATGGATAGCGTACACATTCAAAATATATGTCTATACAGCATGAGGCAGGCTGAGACGGTGTTAGGCCCAGTATGGATTGCACATGTTTGCACAAAGGTTAGAAAGGGTACCGTATCCCCGGATAACATGTATGGATAGCGTACACATTCAAAATATATGTCTATACAGCATGAGGCAGGCTCAGACGGTGTTAGGCCCAGTATGGATTGCACGTGATTGCACAAAGGTTAGAAAGGGTACCGTATCACCGAATACATGTATGGATAGCGTACACATTCAAAATATATGTCTATACAGCATGAGGCAGGCTCAGACGGTGTTAGGCCCAGTATGGATTGCACCTGATTGCACAAAGGTTAGAAAGGGTACCGTATCCCCGGATAACATGTATGGATAGCGTACACATTCAAAATATATGTCTATACGGCATGAGGCAGGCTCAGACGGTGTTAGGCCCAGTATGGATTGCACGTGATTGCACAAAGGTTAGAAAGGGTACCGTATCACCGGATAACATGTATGGATAGCGTACACATTCAAAATATATGTCTATACAGCATGAGGTAGGCTCAGACGGTGTTAGGCCCAGTATGGATTGCACGTGATTGCACAAAGGTTAGAAAGGGTACCGTATCCCCGGATAACATGTATGGATAGCGTACACATTCAAAATATATGTCTATACAGCATGAGGCAGGCTCAGACGGTGTTAGGCCCAGTATGGATTGCACGTGATTGCACAAAGGTTAGAAAGGGTACCGTATCACCGGATAACATGTATGGATAGCGTACACATTCAAAATATATGTCTATACAGCATGAGGCAGGCTCAGACGGTGTTAGGCCCAGTATGGATTGCACGTGATTGCACAAAGGTTAGAAAGGGTACCGTATCCCTGGATAACATGTATGGATAGCGTACACATTCAAAATATATGTCTCAGGAGTCAGGCTCAGACGGTGTTAGGCCCAGTATGGATTGCACGTGATTGCACAAAGGTTAGAAAGGGTACCGTATCACCGGATAACATGTATGGATAGCGTACAAATTCAAAATATATGTCTATACAGCATGAGGCAGGCTCAGACGGTGTTAGGCCCAGTATGGATTGCACGTGATTGCACAAAGGTTAGAAAGGGTAACGTATCCCTGGATAACATGTATGGATAGCGTACACATTCAAAATATATGTCTATACAGCATGAGGCAGGCTCAGACGGTGTTAGGCCCAGTATGGATTGCACGTGATTGCACAAAGGTTAGAAAGGGTACCGTATCACCGGATAACATGTATGGATAGCGTACACATTCAAAATATATGTCTATACAGCATGAGGTAGAATCAAACGGTGTTAGGCCCAGTATGGATTGCACGTGATTGCACAAAGGTTAGAAAGGGTACCGTATCCCCGGATAACATGTATGGATAGCGTACACATTCAAAATATATGTCTATACAGCATGAGGCAGGCTCAGACGGTGTTAGGCCCAGTATGGATTGCACGTGATTGCACAAAGGTTAGAAAGGGTACCGTATCACCGGATAACATGTATGGATAGCGTACACATTCAAAATATATGTCTATACAGCATGAGGCAGGCTCAGACGGTGTTAGGCCCAGTATGGATTGCACGTGATTGCACAAAGGTAAGAAAGGGTACCGTATCCCTGGATAACATGTATGGATAGCGTACACATTCAAAATATATGTCTCAGGAGTCAGGCTCAGACGGTGTTAGGCCCAGTATGGATTGCACGTGATTGCACAAAGGTTAGAAAGGGTACCGTATCCCCGGATAACATGTATGGATAGCGTACACATTCAAAATATATGTCTATACAGCATGAGGCAGGCTCAGACGGTGTTAGGCCCAGTATCGATTGCACGTGATTGCACAAAGGTTAGAAAGGGTACCGTATCACGGGATAACATGTATGGATAGCGTACACATTCAAAATATATGTCTATACAGCATGAGGCAGGCTCAGACGGTGTTAGGCCCAGTATGGATTGCACATGTTTGCACAAAGGTTAGAAAGGGTACCGTATCCCCGGATAACATGTATGGATAGCGTACACATTCAAAATATATGTCTATACAGCATGAGGCAGGCTCAGACGGTGTTAGGCCCAGTATGGATTGCACGTGATTGCACAAAGGTTAGAAAGGGTACCGTATCACCGAATACATGTATGGATAGCGTACACATTCAAAATATATGTCTATACAGCATGAGGCAGGCTCAGACGGTGTTAGGCCCAGTATGGATTGCACCTGATTGCACAAAGGTTAGAAAGGGTTCCGTATCCCCGGATAACATGTATGGATAGCGTACACATTCAAAATATATGTCTATACAGCATGAGGCAGGCTCAGACGGTGTTAGGCCCAGTATGGATTGCACGTGATTGCACAAAGGTTAGAAAGGGTACCGTATCACCGGATAACATGTATGGATAGCGTACACATTCAAAATATATGTCTATACAGCATGAGGTAGGCTCAGACGGTGTTAGGCCCAGTATGGATTGCACGTGATTGCACAAAGGTTAGAAAGGGTACCGTATCCCCGGATAACATGTATGGATAGCGTACACATTCAAAATATATGTCTATACAGCATGAGGCAGGCTCAGACGGTGTTAGGCCCAGTATGGATTGCACGTGATTGCACAAAGGTTAGAAAGGGTACCGTATCACCGGATAACATGTATGGATAGCGTACACATTCAAAATATATGTCTATACAGCATGAGGCAGGCTCAGACGGTGTTAGGCCCAGTATGGATTGCACGTGATTGCACAAAGGTTAGAAAGGGTACCGTATCCCTGGATAACATGTATGGATAGCGTACACATTCAAAATATATGTCTCAGGAGTCAGGCTCAGACGGTGTTAGGCCCAGTATGGATTGCACGTGATTGCACAAAGGTTAGAAAGGGTACCGTATCACCGGATAACATGTATGGATAGCGTACAAATTCAAAATATATGTCTATACAGCATGAGGCAGGCTCAGACGGTGTTAGGCCCAGTATGGATTGCACGTGATTGCACAAAGGTTAGAAAGGGTAACGTATCCCTGGATAACATGTATGGATAGCGTACACATTCAAAATATATGTCTATACAGCATGAGGCAGGCTCAGACGGTGTTAGGCCCAGTATGGATTGCACGTGATTGCACAAAGGTTAGAAAGGGTACCGTATCCCCGGATAACATGTATGGATAGCGTACACATTCAAAACACATGTCTCAGGAGGCAGGCTCAGACGGTGTTAGGCCCAGTATGGATTGCACGTGATTGCACAAAGGTTAGAAAGGGTACCGTATCCCCGGATAACATGTATGGATAGCGTACACATTCAAAATATATGTCTATACAGCATGAGGCAGGCTCAGACGGTGTTAGGCCCAGTATGGATTGCACATGATTGCACAAAGGTTAGAAAGGGTACCGTATCCGCGGATAACATGTATGGATAGCGTACACATTCAAAATATATGTCTATACAGCATGAGGCAGGCTCAGACGGTGTTAGGCCCAGTATGGATTGCACGTGATTGCACAAAGGTTAGAAAGGGTACCGTATCACCGGATAACATGTATGGATAGCGTACACATTCAAAATATATGTCTATACAGCATGAGGCAGGCTCAGACGGTGTTAGGCCCAGTATGGATTGCACGTGATTGCACAAAGGTTAGAAAGGGTACCGTATCCCCGGATAACATGTATGGATAGCGTACACATTCAAAATATATGTCTATACAGCATGAGGCAGGCTCAGACGGTGTTAGGCCCAGTATGGATTGCACTTGATTGCACAAATTTTAGAAAGGGTACCGTATCACCGGATAACATGTATGGATAGCGTACACATTCAAAATATATGTCTATACAGCATGAGGCAGGCTCAGACGGTGTTAGGCCCAGTATGGATTGCACGTGATTGCACAAAGGTTAGAAAGGGTACCGTATCCCTGGATAACATGTATGGATAGCGTACACATTCAAAATATATGTCTCAGGAGGCAGGCTCAGACAGTGTTAGGCCCAGTATGGATTGCACGTGATTGCACAAAGGTTAGAAATGTACCGTATCACCGGATAACATGTATGGATAGCGTGCACATTCAAAATATATGTCTATACAGCATGAGGCAGGCTCAGACGGTGTTAGGCCCAGTATGGATTGCACGTGATTGCACAAAGGTTAGAAAGGGTACCGTATCACCGGATACATGTATGGATAGCGTATACATTCAAAATATATGTCTATACAGCATGAGGCAGGCTCAGACGGTGTTAGGCCCAGTATGGATTGCACGTGATTGCACAAAGGTTAGAAAGGGTACCGTATCCCCGGATAACATGTATGGATAGCGTACACATTCAAAATATATGTCTATACAGCATGAGGCAGGCTCAGACGGTGTTAGGCCCAGTATGGATTGCACGTGATTGCACAAAGGTTAGAAAGGGTACCGTATCACCGGATAACATGTATGGATAGCGTACACATTCAAAATATATGTCTATGCAGCATGAGGCAGGCTCAGACGGTGTTAGGCCCAGTATGGATTGCACGTGATTGCACAAAGGTTAGAAAGGGTACCGTATCACCGGATAACATGTATGGATAGCGTACACATTCAAAATATATGTCTATACAGCATGAGGCAGGCTCAGACGGTGTTAGGCCCAGTATGGATTGCACGTGATTGCACAAAGGTTAGAAAGGGTACCGTATCACCGGATAACATGTATGGATAGCGTACACATTCAAAATATATGTCTATACAGCATGAGGCAGGCTCAGACGGTGTTAGGCCCAGTACGGATTGCACGTGATTGCACAAATGTTAGAAAGGGTACCGTATCCCTGGATAACATGTAAGGATAGCGTACACATTCAAAATATATGTCTCAGGAGGCAGGCTCAGACAGTGTTAGGCCCAGTATGGATTGCACGTGATTGCACAAAGGTTAGAAAGGGTACCGTATCACCGGATAACATGTATGGATAGCGTACACATTCAAAATATATGTCTATACAGCATGAGGCAGGCTCAGACGGTGTTAGGCCCAGTATGGATTGCACGTGATTGCACAAAGGTTAGAAAGTGTACCGTATCACCGGATACATGTATGGATAGCGTACACATTCAAAATATATGTCTATACAGCATGAGGCAGGCTCAGACGGTGTTAGGCCCAGTATGGATTGCACCTGATTGCACAAAGGTTAGAAAGGGTACCGTATCCCCGGATAACATGTATGGATAGCGTACACATTCAAAATATATGTCTATACAGCATGAGGCAGGCTCTGATGGTGTTAGGCCCAGTATGGATTGCACGTGATTGCACAAAGGTTAGAAAGGGTACCGTATCACCGGATAACATGTATGGATAGCGTACACATTCAAAATATATGTCTATACAGCATGAGGCAGGCTCAGACGGTGTTAGGCCCAGTATGGATTGCACGTGATTGCACAAAGGTTAGAAAGGGTACCGTATCCCCGGATAACATGTATGGATAGCGTACACAATCAAAATATATGTCTATACAGCATGAGGCAGGCTCAGACGGTGTTAGGCCCAGTATGGATTGCACGTGATTGCACAAAGGTTAGAAAGGGTACCGTATCACCGTATAACATGTATGGATAGCGTACACATTCAAAATATATGTCTATACAGCATGAGGCAGGCTCAGACGGTGTTAGGCCCAGTATGGATTGCACGTGATTGCACAAAGGTTAGAAAGGGTACCGTATCCCTGGCTAACATGTATGGATAGCGTACACATTCAAAATATATGTCTCAGGAGTCAGGCTCAGACGGTGTTAGGCCCAGTATGGATTGCACGTGATTGCACAAAGGTTAGAAAGGGTACCGTATCACCGGATAACATGTATGGATAGCGTACACATTCAAAATATATGTCTATACAGCATGAGGCAGGCTCAGACGGTGTTAGGCCCAGTATGGATTGCACGTGATTGCACAAAGGTTAGAAAGGGTACCGTATCCCTGGATAACATGTATGGATAGCGTACACATTCAAAATTTATGTCTATACAGCAAGAGGCAGGCTCAGACGGTGTTAGGCCCAGTATGGATTGCACGTGATTGCACAAAGGTTAGAAAGGGTACCGTATCCCCGGATAACATGTATGGATAGCGTACACATTCAAAATATATGTCTATACAGCATGAGGCAGGCTCAGACGGTGTTAGGCCCAGTATGGATTGCACGTGATTGCACAAAGGTTAGAAAGGGTACCGTATCACCGGATAACATGTAAGGATAGCGTACACATTCAAAATATATGTCTATACAGCATGAGATAGGCTCAGACGGTGTTAGGCCCAGTATGGATTGCACGTGATTGCACAAAGATTAGAAAGGGTACCGTATCCCTGGATAACATGTATGGATAGCGTACACATTCAAAATATATGTCTCAGGAGGCAGGCTCAGACGGTGTTAGGCCCAGTATGGATTGCACGTGATTGCACAAAGGTTAGAAAGGGTACCGTATCACCGGATAACATGTATGGATAGCGTACACATTCAAAATATATGTCTATACAGCATGAGGCAGGCTCAGACGGTGTTAGGCCCAGTATGGATTGCACGTGATTGCACAAAGGTTAGAAAGGGTACCGTATCCCTGGATAACATGTATGGATAGCGTACACATTCAAAATATATGTCTCAGGAGGCAGGCTCAGATGGTGTTAGACCCAGTATGGATTGCACGTGATTGCACAAAGGTTAGAAAGGGTACCGTATCACCGGATAACATGTATGGATAGCGTACACATTCAAAATATATGTCTCAGGAGTCAGGCTCAGACGGTGTTAGGCCCAGTATGGATTGCACGTGATTGCACAAAGGTTAGAAAGGGTACCGTATCACCGAATACATGTATGGATAGCGTACACATTCAAAATATATGTCTATACAGCATGAGGCAGGCTCAGACGGTGTTAGGCCCAGTATGGATTGCACCTGATTGCACAAAGGTTAGAAAGGGTACCGTATCCCCGGATAACATGTATGGATAGCGTACACATTCAAAATATATGTCTATACAGCATGAGGCAGGCTCAGACGGTGTTAGGTCCAGTATGGATTGCACGTGATTGCACAAAGGTTAGAAAGGGTACCGTATCACCGGATAACATGTATGGATAGCGTACACATTCAAAATATATGTCTATACAGCATGAGGTAGGCTCAGACGGTGTTAGGCCCAGTATGGATTGCACGTGATTGCACAAAGGTTAGAAAGGGTACCGTATCCCCGGATAACATGTATGGATAGCGTACACATTCAAAATATATGTCTATACAGCATGAGGCAGGCTCAGACGGTGTTAGGCACAGTATGGATTGCACGTGATTGCACAAAGGTTAGAAAGGGTACCGTATCACCGGATAACATGTATGGATAGCGTACACATTCAAAATATATGTCTCAGGAGGCAGGCTCAGATGGTGTTAGGCCCAGTATGGATTGCACGTGATTGCACAAAGGTTAGAAAGGGTACCGTATCCCCGGATAACATGTATGGATAGCGTACACATTCAAAATATATGTCTATACAGCATGAGGCAGGCTCAGACGGTGTTAGGCCCAGTATCTATTGCACGTGTTTGCACAAAGGTTAGAAACGGTACCGTATCCCAAGATAACATGTATGGATAGCGTACACATTCAAAATATATGTCTCAGGAGGCAGGCTCAGACGGTGTTAGGCCCAGTATGGATTGCACGTGATTGCACAAAGGTTAGAAAGGGTACCGTATCCCTGGATAACATGTATGGATAGCGTACACATTCAAAATATATGTCTATACTGCATGAGGCAGGCTCAGAGGTGTTAGGCCCAGTATGGATTGCACGTGATTGCATAAAGGTTAGAAAGGGTACCGTATCCCCGGATAACATGTATGGAAAGCGTACACATTCAAAATATATGTCTCAGGAGGCAGGCTCAGACGGTGTTAGGCCCAGTAGGGATTGCACGTGATTGCACAAAGGTTAGAAAGGGTACAGTATCCCTGGATAACATGTATGGAAAGTGTACACATTCAAAATATATGTCTATACAGCATGAGGCAGGCTCAGACGGTGTTAGGCCCAGTATGGATTGCACGTGATTGCACAACGGTTAGAAAGGGTACCGTATCCCCGGATAACATGTATGGATAGCGTACACATTCAAAATATATGTCTATACAGCATGAGGCAGGCTCAGACGGTGTTAGGCCCAGTATGGATTGCACGTGATTGCACAAAGGTTAGAAAGGGTACCGTATCCCTGGATAACATGTATGGATAGCGTACAAATTCAAAATATATGTCTATACAGCATGAGGCAGGCTCAGACGGTGTTAGGCCCAGTATGGATTGCAGGTGATTTCACAAAGGTTAGAAAGGGTACCGTATCCCCGGATAACATGTATGGATAGCGTACACATTCAAAATATATGTCTATACAGCATGAGGCAGGCTCAGACGGTGTTAGGCCCAGTATGGATTGCACGTGATTGCACAAAGGTTAGAAAGGGTACCGTATCAACAGATAACATGTATGGATAGCGTACACATTCAAAATATATGTCTCAGGAGGCAGGCTCAGACGGTGTTAGGCCCAGTATGGATTGCACGTGATTGCACAAAGGTTAGAAAGGGTACCGTATCCCCGGATAACATGTATGGATAGCGTACACATTCAAAATATATGTCTATACAGCATGAGGCAGGCTCAGACGGTGTTAGGCCCAGTATGGATTGCACGTGATTGCACACAGGTTAGAAAGGGTACCGTATCACCGGACAACATTTATGGATAGCGTACACATTCAAAATATATGTCTATACAGCATGAGGCAGGCTCAGACGGTGTTAGGCCCAGTATGGAATGCACGTGATTGCACAAAGGTTAGAAAGGGTACCGTATCCCTGGATAACATGTATGGATAGCGTACACATTCAAAATATATGTCTCAGGAGGCAGGCTCAGACGGTGTTAGGCCCAGTATGGATTGCACGTGATTGCACAAAGGTTAGAAAGGGTACCGTATCCCCGGATAACATGTATGGATAGCGTACACATTCAAAATATATGTCTATACAGCATGAGGCAGGCTCAGACGGTGTTAGGCCCAGTATGGATTGCACGTGATTGCACAAAGGTTAGAAAGGGTACCGTATCACTGGATAACATGTATGGATAGCGTACACATTCAAAATATATGTCTATACAGCATGAGGCAGGCTGAGACGGTGTTAGGCCCAGTATGGATTGCACATGATTGCACAAAGGTTAGAAAGGGTACCGTATCCCCGGATAACATGTATGGATAGCGTACACATTCAAAATATATGTCTATACAGCATGAGGCAGGCTCAGACGGTGTTAGGCCCAGTATGGATTGCACGTGATTGCACAAAGGTTAGAAAGGGTACCGTATCACCGAATACATGTATGGATAGCGTACACATTCAAAATATATGTCTATACAGCATGAGGCAGGCTCAGACGGTGTTAGGCCCAGTATGGATTGCACCTGATTGCACAAAGGTTAGAAAGGGTACCGTATCCCCGGATAACATGTATGGATAGCGTACACATTCAAAATATATGTCTATACAGCATGAGGCAGGCTCAGACGGTGTTAGGCCCAGTATGGATTGCACGTGATTGCACAAAGGTTAGAAAGGGTACCGTATCACCGGATAACATGTATGGATAGCGTACACATTCAAAATATATGTCTATACAGCATGAGGTAGGCTCAGACGGTGTTAGGCCCAGTATGGATTGCACGTGATTGCACAAAGGTTAGAAAGGGTACCGTATCCCCGGATAACATGTATGGATAGCGTACACATTCAAAATATATGTCTATACAGCATGAGGCAGGCTCAGACGGTGTTAGGCCCAGTATGGATTGCACGTGATTGCACAAAGGTTAGAAAGGGTACCGTATCCCTGGATAACTTGTATGGATAGCGTACACATTCAAAATATATGTCTCAGGAGTCAGGCTCAGACGGTGTTAATCCCAGTATGGATTGCACGTGATTGCACAAAGGTTAGAAAGGGTACCGTATCACCGGATAACATGTATGGATAGCGTACACATTCAAAATATATGCCTATACAGCATGAGGCAGGCTCAGACGGTGTTAGGCCCAGTATGGATTGCACGTGATTGCACAAAGGTTAGAAAGGGTACCGTATCACCGGATAACATGTATGGATAGCGTACACATTCAAAATATATGTCTATACAGCATGAGGTAGAATCAGACGGTGTTAGGCCCAGTATGGATTGCACGTGATTGCACAAAGGTTAGAAAGGGTACCGTATCCCCGGATAACATGTATGGATAGCGTACACATTCAAAATATATGTCTATACAGCATGAGGCAGGCTCAGACGGTGGTAGGCCCAGTATGGATTGCACGTGATTGCACAAAGGTTAGAAAGGGTACCGTATCACCGGATAACATGTATGGATAGCGTACACATTCAAAATATATGTCTATACAGCATGAGGCAGGCTCAGACGGTGTTAGGCCCAGTATGGATTGCACGTGATTGCACAAAGGTTAGAAAGGGTACCGTATCCCTGGATAACATGTATGGATAGCGTACACATTCAAAATATATGTCTCAGGAGTCAGGCTCAGACGGTGTTATGCCCAGTATGGATTGCACGTGATTGCACAAAGGTTAGAAAGGGTACCGTATCACCGGATAACATGTATGGATAGCGTACACATTCAAAATATATGTCTCAGGAGGCAGGCTCAGATGGTGTTAGGCCCAGTATGGATTGCACGTGATTGCACAAAGGTTAGAAAGGGTACCGTATCCCCGGATAACATGTATGGATAGCGTACACATTCAAAATATATGTCTATACAGCATGAGGCAGGCTCAGACGGTGTTAGGCCCAGTATCTATTGCACGTGTTTGCACAAAGGTTAGAAAGGGTACCGTATCCCAAGATAACATGTATGGATAGCGTACACATTCAAAATATATGTCTCAGGAGGCAGGCTCAGACGGTGTTAGGCCCAGTATGGATTGCACGTGATTGCACAAAGGTTAGAAAGGGTACCGTATCCCCGGATAACATGTATGGATAGCGTACACATTCAAAATATATGTCTATACAGCATGAGGCAGGCTCAGACGGTGTTAGGCCCAGTATGGATTGCACATGATTGTACAAAGGTTAGAAAGGGTACCGTATCCCCGGATAACATGTATGGATAGCGTACACATTCAAAATATATGTCTATACAGCATGAGGCAGGCTCAGACGGTGTTAGGCCCAGTATGGATTGCACGTGATTGCACAAAGGTTAGAAAGGGTACCGTATCCCCGGACAACATGTATGGATAGCGTACACATTCAAAATATATGTCTCAGGAGGCAGGCTCAGACGGTGTTAGGCCCAGTAGGGATTGCACGTGATTGCACAAAGGTTAGAAAGGGTACAGTATCCCTGGATAACATGTATGGAAAGCGTACACATTCAAAATATATGTCTATACAGCATGAGGCAGGCTCAGACGGTGTTAGGCCCAGTATGGATTGCACGTGATTGCACAACGGTTAGAAAGGGTACCGTATCCCCGGATAACATGTATGGATAGCGTACACATTCAAAATATATGTCTATACAGCATGAGGCAGGCTCAGACGGTGTTAGGCCCAGTATGGATTGCACGTGATTGCACAAAGGTTAGAAAGGGTACCGTATCCCTGGATAACATGTATGGATAGCGTACAAATTCAAAATATATGTCTATACAGCATGAGGCAGGCTCAGACGGTGTTAGGCCCAGTATGGATTGCAGGTGATTTCACAAAGGTTAGAAAGGGTACCGTATCCCCGGATAACATGTATGGATAGCGTACACATTCAAAATATATGTCTATACAGCATGAGGCAGGCTCAGACGGTGTTAGGCCCAGTATGGATTGCACGTGATTGCACAAAGGTTAGAAAGGGTACCGTATCAACAGATAACATGTATGGATAGCGTACACATTCAAAATATATGTCTCAGGAGGCAGGCTCAGACGGTGTTAGGCCCAGTATGGATTGCACGTGATTGCACAAAGGTTAGAAAGGGTACCGTATCCCCGGATAACATGTATGGATAGCGTACACATTCAAAATATATGTCTATACAGCATGAGGCAGGCTCAGACGGTGTTAGGCCCAGTATGGATTGCACGTGATTGCACACAGGTTAGAAAGGGTACCGTATCACCGGACAACATTTATGGATAGCGTACACATTCAAAATATATGTCTATACAGCATGAGGCAGGCTCAGACGGTGTTAGGCCCAGTATGGAATGCACGTGATTGCACAAAGGTTAGAAAGGGTACCGTATCCCTGGATAACATGTATGGATAGCGTACACATTCAAAATATATGTCTCAGGAGGCAGGCTCAGACGGTGTTAGGCCCAGTATGGATTGCACGTGATTGCACAAAGGTTAGAAAGCTTACCGTATCCCCGGATAACATGTATGGATAGCGTACACATTCAAAATATATGTCTATACAGCATGAGGCAGGCTCAGACGGTGTTAGGCCCAGTATGGATTGCACGTGATTGCACAAAGGTTAGAAAGGGTACCGTATCACTGGATAACATGTATGGATAGCGTACACATTCAAAATATATGTCTATACAGCATGAGGCAGGCTGAGACGGTGTTAGGCCCAGTATGGATTGCACATGATTGCACAAAGGTTAGAAAGGGTACCGTATCCCCGGATAACATGTATGGATAGCGTACACATTCAAAATATATGTCTATACAGCATGAGGCAGGCTCAGACGGTGTTAGACCCAGTATGGATTGCACGTGATTGCACAAAGGTTAGAAAGGGTACCGTATCACCGAATACATGTATGGATAGCGCACACATTCAAAATATATGTCTATACAGCATGAGGCAGGCTCAGACGGTGTTAGGCCCAGTATGGATTGCACCTGATTGCACAAAGGTTAGAAAGGGTACCGTATCCCCGGATAACATGTATGGATAGCGTACACATTCAAAATATATGTCTATACAGCATGAGGCAGGCTCAGACGGTGTTAGGCCCAGTATGGATTGCACGTGATTGCACAAAGGTTAGAAAGGGTACCGTATCACCGGATAACATGTATGGATAGCGTACACATTCAAAATATATGTCTATACAGCATGAGGTAGGCTCAGACGGTGTTAGGCCCAGTATGGATTGCACGTGATTGCACAAAGGTTAGAAAGGGTACCGTATCCCCGGATAACATGTATGGATAGCGTACACATTCAAAATATATGTCTATACAGCATGAGGCAGGCTCAGACGGTGTTAGGCCCAGTATGGATTGCACGTGATTGCACAAAGGTTAGAAAGGGTACCGTATCACCGGATAACATGTATGGATAGCGTACACATTCAAAATATATGTCTATACAGCATGAGGCAGGCTCAGACGGTGTTAGGCCCAGTATGGATTGCACGTGATTGCACAAAGGTTAGAAAGGGTACCGTATCCCTGGATAACATGTATGGATAGCGTACACATTCAAAATATATGTCTCAGGAGTCAGGCTCAGACGGTGTTAGGCCCAGTATGGATTGCACGTGATTGCACAAAGGTTAGAAAGGGTACCGTATCACCGGATAACATGTATGGATAGCGTACACATTCAAAATATATGTCTATACAGCATGAGGCAGGCTCAGACGGTGTTAGGCCCAGTATGGATTGCACGTGATTGCACAAAGGTTAGAAAGGGTACCGTATCCCCGGATAACATGTATGGATAGCGTACACATTCAAAATATATGTCTATACAGCATGAGGCAGGCTCAGACGGTGTTAGGCCCAGTATGGATTGCACGTGATTGCACAAAGGTTAGAAAGGGTACCGTATCACCGGATAACATGTATGGATAGCGTACACATTCAAAATATATGTCTATACAGCATGAGGCAGGCTCAGACGGTGTTAGGCCCAGTATGGATTGCACGTGATTGCACAAAGGTTAGAAAGGGTACCGTATCCCTGGATAACATGTATGGATAGCGTACACATTCAAAATATATGTCTCAGGAGTCAGGCTCAGACGGTGTTAGGCCCAGTATGGATTGCACGTGATTGCACAAAGGTTAGAAAGGGTACCGTATCCCCGGAAAACATGTATGGATAGCGTACACATTCAAAATATATGTCTATACAGCATGAGGCAGGCTCAGACGGTGTTAGGCCCAGTATCGATTGCACGTGATTGCACAAAGGTTAGAAAGGGTACCGTATCACTGGATAACATGTATGGATAGCGTACACATTCAAAATATATGTCTATACAGCATGAGGCAGGCTCAGACGGTGTTAGGCCCAGTATGGATTGCACATGTTTGCACAAAGGTTAGAAAGGGTACCGTATCCCCGGATAACATGTACGGATAGCGTACACATTCAAAATATATGTCTATACAGCATGAGGCAGGCTCAGACGGTGTTAGGCCCAGTATGGATTGCACGTGATTGCACAAAGGTTAGAAAGGGTACCGTATCACCGAATACATGTATGGATAGCGTACACATTCAAAATATATGTCTATACAGCATGAGGCAGGCTCAGACGGTGTTAGGCCCAGTATGGATTGCACCTGATTGCACAAAGGTTAGAAAGGGTTCCGTATCCCCTGATAACATGTATGGATAGCGTACACATTCAAAATATATGTCTATACAGCATGAGGCAGGCTCAGACGGTGTTAGGCCCAGTATGGATTGCACGTGATTGCACAAAGGTTAGAAAGGGTACCGTATCACCGGATAACATGTATGGATAGCGTACACATTCAAAATATATGTCTATACAGCATGAGGTAGGCTCAGACGGTGTTAGGCCCAGTATGGATTGCACGTGATTGCACAAAGGTTAGAAAGGGTACCGTATCCCCGGATAACATGTATGGATAGCGTACACATTCAAAATATATGTCTATACAGCATGAGGCAGGCTCAGACGGTGTTAGGCCCAGTATGGATTGCACGTGATTGCACAAAGGTTAGAAAGGGTACCGTATCACCGGATAACATGTATGGATAGCGTACACATTCAAAATATATGTCTATACAGCATGAGGCAGGCTCAGACGGTGTTAGGCCCAGTATGGATTGCACGTGACTGCACAAAGGTTAGAAAGGGTACCGTATCCCTGGATAACATGTATGGATAGCGTACACATTCAAAATATATGTCTCAGGAGTCAGGCTCAGACGGTGTTAGGCCCAGTATGGATTGCACGTGATTGCACAAAGGTTAGAAAGGGTACTGTATCACCGGATAACATGTATGGATAGCGTACAAATTCAAAATATATGTCTATACAGCATGAGGCAGGCTCAGACGGTGTTAGGCCCAGTATGGATTGCACGTGATTGCACAAAGGTTAAAAAGGGTAACGTATCCCTGGATAACATGTATGGATAGCGTACACATTCAAAATATATGTCTATACAGCATGAGGCAGGCTCAGACGGTGTTAGGCCCAGTATGGATTGCACGTGATTGCACAAAGGTTAGAAAGGGTACCGTATCCCCGGATAACATGTATGGATAGCGTACACATTCAAAACACATGTCTCAGGAGGCAGGCTCAGACGGTGTTAGGCCCAGTATGGATTGCACGTGATTGCACAAAGGTTAGAAAGGGTACCGTATCCCCGGATAACATGTATGGATAGCGTACACATTCAAAATATATGTCTATACAGCATGAGGCAGGCTCAGACGGTGTTAGGCCCAGTATGGATTGCACATGATTGCACAAAGGTTAGAAAGGGTACCGTATCCGCGGATAACATGTATGGATAGCGTACACATTCAAAATATATGTCTATACAGCATGAGGCAGGCTCAGACGGTGTTAGGCCCAGTATGGATTGCACGTGATTGCACAAAGGTTAGAAAGGGTACCGTATCACCGGATAACATGTATGGATAGCGTACACATTCAAAATATATGTCTATACAGCATGAGGCAGGCTCAGACGGTGTTAGGCCCAGTATGGATTGCACGTGATTGCACAAAGGTTAGAAAGGGTACCGTATCCCTGGATAACATGTATGGATAGCGTACACATTCAAAATATATGTCTCAGGAGTCAGGCTCAGACGGTGTTAGGCCCAGTATGGATTGCACGTGATTGCACAAAGGTTAGAAAGGGTACCGTATCCCCGGAAAACATGTATGGATAGCGTACACATTCAAAATATATGTCTATACAGCATGAGGCAGGCTCAGACGGTGTTAGGCCCAGTATGGATTGCACGTGATTGCACAAAGGTTAGAAAGGGTACCGTATCACCGGATAACATGTATGGATAGCGTACACATTCAAAATATATGTCTATACAGCATGAGGCAGGCTCAGACGGTGTTAGGCCCAGTATGGATTGCCCGTGATTGCACAAAGGTTAGAAAGGGTACCGTATCCCCGGATAACATGTATGGATAGCGTACACATTCAAAATATATGTCTATACAGCATGAGGCAGGCTCAGACGGTGTTAGGCCCAGTATCGATTGCACGTGATTGCACAAAGGTTAGAAAGGGTACCGTATCACTGGATAACATGTATGGATAGCGTACACATTCAAAATATATGTCTATACAGCATGAGGCAGGCTCAGACGGTGTTAGGCCCAGTATGGATTGCACATGTTTGCACAAAGGTTAGAAAGGGTACCGTATCCCCGGATAACATGTATGGATAGCGTACACATTCAAAATATATGTCTATACAGCATGAGGCAGGCTCAGACGGTGTTAGGCCCAGTATGGATTGCACGTGATTGCACAAAGGTTAGAAAGGGTACCGTATCACCGAATACATGTATGGATAGCGTACACATTCAAAATATATGTCTATACAGCATGAGGCAGGCTCAGACGGTGTTAGGCCCAGTATGGATTGCACCTGATTGCACAAAGGTTAGAAAGGGTTCCGTATCCCCTGATAACATGTATGGATAGCGTACACATTCAAAATATATGTCTATACAGCATGAGGCAGGCTCAGACGGTGTTAGGCCCAGTATGGATTGCACGTGATTGCACAAAGGTTAGAAAGGGTACCGTATCACCGGATAACATGTATGGATAGCGTACACATTCAAAATATATGTCTATACAGCATGAGGTAGGCTCAGACGGTGTTAGGCCCAGTATGGATTGCACGTGATTGCACAAAGGTTAGAAAGGGTACCGTATCCCCGGATAACATGTATGGATAGCGTACACATTCAAAATATATGTCTATACAGCATGAGGCAGGCTCAGACGGTGTTAGGCCCAGTATGGATTGCACGTGATTGCACAAAGGTTAGAAAGGGTACCGTATCACCGGATAACATGTATGGATAGCGTACACATTCAAAATATATGTCTATACAGCATGAGGCAGGCTCAGACGGTGTTAGGCCCAGTATGGATTGCACGTGACTGCACAAAGGTTAGAAAGGGTACCGTATCCCTGGATAACATGTATGGATAGCGTACACATTCAAAATATATGTCTCAGGAGTCAGGCTCAGACGGTGTTAGGCCCAGTATGGATTGCACGTGATTGCACAAAGGTTAGAAAGGGTACTGTATCACCGGATAACATGTATGGATAGCGTACAAATTCAAAATATATGTCTATACAGCATGAGGCAGGCTCAGACGGTGTTAGGCCCAGTATGGATTGCACGTGATTGCACAAAGGTTAAAAAGGGTAACGTATCCCTGGATAACATGTATGGATAGCGTACACATTCAAAATATATGTCTATACAGCATGAGGCAGGCTCAGACGGTGTTAGGCCCAGTATGGATTGCACGTGATTGCACAAAGGTTAGAAAGGGTACCGTATCCCCGGATAACATGTATGGATAGCGTACACATTCAAAACACATGTCTCAGGAGGCAGGCTCAGACGGTGTTAGGCCCAGTATGGATTGCACGTGATTGCACAAAGGTTAGAAAGGGTACCGTATCCCCGGATAACATGTATGGATAGCGTACACATTCAAAATATATGTCTATACAGCATGAGGCAGGCTCAGACGGTGTTAGGCCCAGTATGGATTGCACATGATTGCACAAAGGTTAGAAAGGGTACCGTATCCGCGGATAACATGTATGGATAGCGTACACATTCAAAATATATGTCTATACAGCATGAGGCAGGCTCAGACGGTGTTAGGCCCAGTATGGATTGCACGTGATTGCACAAAGGTTAGAAAGGGTACCGTATCACCGGATAACATGTATGGATAGCGTACACATTCAAAATATATGTCTATACAGCATGAGGCAGGCTCAGACGGTGTTAGGCCCAGTATGGATTGCACGTGATTGCACAAAGGTTAGAAAGGGTACCGTATCCCCGGATAACATGTATGGATAGCGTACACATTCAAAATATATGTCTATACAGCATGAGGCAGGCTCAGACGGTGTTAGGCCCAGTATGGATTGCACGTGATTGCACAAATTTTAGAAAGGGTACCGTATCACCGGATAACATGTATGGATAGCGTACACATTCAAAATATATGTCTATACAGCATGAGGCAGGCTCAGACGGTGTTAGGCCCAGTATGGATTGCACGTGATTGCACAAAGGTTAGAAAGGGTACCGTATCCCTGGATAACATGTATGGATAGCGTACACATTCAAAATATATGTCTCAGGAGGCAGGCTCAGACAGTGTTAGGCCCAGTATGGATTGCACGTGATTGCACAAAGGTTAGAAAGGGTACCGTATCACCGGATAACATGTATGGATAGCGTGCACATTCAAAATATATGTCTATACAGCATGAGGCAGGCTCAGACGGTGTTAGGCCCAGTATGGATTGCACGTGATTGCACAAAGGTTAGAAAGGGTACCGTATCACCGGATACATGTATGGATAGCGTATACATTCAAAATATATGTCTATACAGCATGAGGCAGGCTCAGACGGTGTTAGGCCCAGTATGGATTGCACGTGATTGCACAAAGGTTAGAAAGGGTACCGTATCCCCGGATAACATGTATGGATAGCGTACACATTCAAAATATATGTCTATACAGCATGAGGCAGGCTCAGACGGTGTTAGGCCCAGTATGGATTGCACGTGATTGCACAAAGGTTAGAAAGGGTACCGTATCACCGGATAACATGTATGGATAGCGTACACATTCAAAATATATGTCTATGCAGCATGAGGCAGGCTCAGACGGTGTTAGGCCCAGTATGGATTGCACGTGATTGCACAAAGGTTAGAAAGGGTACCGTATCACCGGATAACATGTATGGATAGCGTACACATTCAAAATATATGTCTATACAGCATGAGGCAGGCTCAGACGGTGTTAGGCCCAGTATGGATTGCACGTGATTGCACAAAGGTTAGAAAGGGTACCGTATCACCGGATAACATGTATGGATAGCGTACACATTCAAAATATATGTCTATACAGCATGAGGCAGGCTCAGACGGTGTTAGGCCCAGTATGGATTGCACGTGATTGCACAAATGTTAGAAAGGGTACCGTATCCCTGGATAACATGTAAGGATAGCGTACACATTCAAAATATATGTCTCAGGAGGCAGGCTCAGACAGTGTTAGGCCCAGTATGGATTGCACGTGAGTGCACAAAGGTTAGAAAGGGTACCGTATCACCGGATAACATGTATGGATAGCGTACACATTCAAAATATATGTCTATACAGCATGAGGCAGGCTCAGACGGTGTTAGGCCCAGTATGGATTGCACGTGATTGCACAAAGGTTAGAAAGTGTACCGTATCACCGGATACATGTATGGATAGCGTACACATTCAAAATATATGTCTATACAGCATGAGGCAGGCTCAGACGGTGTTAGGCCCAGTATGGATTGCACCTGATTGCACAAAGGTTAGAAAGGGTACCGTATCCCCGGATAACATGTATGGATAGCGTACACATTCAAAATATATGTCTATACAGCATGAGGCAGGCTCTGATGGTGTTAGGCCCAGTATGGATTGCACGTGATTGCACAAAGGTTAGAAAGGGTACCGTATCACCGGATAACATGTATGGATAGCGTACACATTCAAAATATATGTCTATACAGCATGAGGCAGGCTCAGACGGTGTTAGGCCCAGTATGGATTGCACGTGATTGCACAAAGGTTAGAAAGGGTACCGTATCCCCGGATAACATGTATGGATAGCGTACACATTCAAAATATATGTCTATATAGCATGAGGCAGGCTCAGACGGTGTTAGGCCCAGTATGGATTGCACGTGATTGCACAAAGGTTAGAAAGGGTACCGTATCACCGTATAACATGTATGGATAGCGTACACATTCAAAATATATGTCTATACAGCATGAGGCAGGCTCAGACGGTGTTAGGCCCAGTATGGATTGCACGTGATTGCACAAAGGTTAGAAAGGGTACCGTATCCCTGGCTAACATGTATGGATAGCGTACACATTCAAAATATATGTCTCAGGAGTCAGGCTCAGACGGTGTTAGGCCCAGTATGGATTGCACGTGATTGCACAAAGGTTAGAAAGGGTACCGTATCCCTGGCTAACATGTATGGATAGCGTACACATTCAAAATATATGTCTCAGGAGTCAGGCTCAGACGGTGTTAGGCCCAGTATGGATTGCACGTGATTGCACAAAGGTTAGAAAGGGTACCGTATCACCGGATAACATGTATGGATAGCGTACACATTCAAAATATCTGTCTATACAGCATGAGGCAGGCTCAGACGGTGTTAGGCCCAGTATGGATTGCACGTGATTGCACAAAGGTTAGAAAGGGTACCGTATCACCGGATAACATGTATGGATAGCGTACACATTCAAAATATCTGTCTATACAGCATGAGGCAGGCTCAGACGGTGTTAGGCCCAGTATGGATTGCACGTGATTGCACAAAGGTTAGAAAGGGTACCGTATCCCCGGATAACATGTATGGATAGCGTACACATTCAAAATATATGTCTATACAGCATGAGGCAGGCTCAGACGGTGTTAGGCCCAGTATGGATTGCACGTGATTGCACAAAGGTTAGAAAGGGTACCGTATCACCGGATAACATGTAAGGATAGCGTACACATTCAAAATATATGTCTATACAGCATGAGATAGGCTCAGACGGTGTTAGGCCCAGTATGGATTGCACGTGATTGCACAAAGATTAGAAAGGGTACCGTATCCCTGGATAACATGTATGGATAGCGTACACATTCAAAATATATGTCTCAGGAGGCAGGCTCAGACGGTGTTAGGCCCAGTATGGATTGCACGTGATTGCACAAAGGTTAGAAAGGGTACCGTTTCACCGGATAACATGTATGGATAGCGTACACATTCAAAATATATGTCTATACAGCATGAGGCAGGCTCAGACGGTGTTAGGCCCAGTATGGATTGCACGTGATTGCACAAAGGTTAGAAAGGGTACCGTATCACCGGATAACATGTATGGATAGCGTACACATTCAAAATATATGTCTATACAGCATGAGGCAGGCTCAGATGTGTTAGGCCCAGTATGGATTGCACGTGATTGCACAAAGGTTAGAAAGGGTACCGTATCCCTGGATAACATGTATGGATAGCGTACACATTCAAAATATATGTCTCAGGAGGCAGGCTCAGACGGTGTTAGACCCAGTATGGATTGCACGTGATTGCACAAAGGTTAGAAAGGGTACCGTATCACCGGATAACATGTATGGATAGCGTACACATTCAAAATATATGTCTCAGGAGTCAGGCTCAGACGGTGTTAGGCCCAGTATGGATTGCACGTGATTGCACAAAGGTTAGAAAGGGTACCGTATCACCGAATACATGTATGGATAGCGTACACATTCAAAATATATGTCTATACAGCATGAGGCAGGCTCAGACGGTGTTAGGCCCAGTATGGATTGCACCTGATTGCACAAAGGTTAGAAAGGGTACCGTATCCCCGGATAACATGTATGGATAGCGTACACATTCAAAATATATGTCTATACAGCATGAGGCAGGCTCAGACGGTGTTAGGTCCAGTATGGATTGCACGTGATTGCACAAAGGTTAGAAAGGGTACCGTATCACCGGATAACATGTATGGATAGCGTACACATTCAAAATATATGTCTATACAGCATGAGGTAGGCTCAGACGGTGTTAGGCCCAGTATGGATTGCACGTGATTGCACAAAGGTTAGAAAGGGTACCGTATCCCCGGATAACATGTATGGATAGTGTACACATTCAAAATATATGTCTATACAGCATGAGGCAGGCTCAGACGGTGTTAGGCACAGTATGGATTGCACGTGATTGCACAAAGGTTAGAAAGGGTACCGTATCACCGGATAACATGTATGGATAGCGTACACATTCAAAATATATGTCTCAGGAGGCAGGCTCAGATGGTGTTAGGCCCAGTATGGATTGCACGTGATTGCACAAATTTTAGAAAGGGTACCGTATCCCCGGATAACATGTATGGATAGCGTACACATTCAAAATATATGTCTATACAGCATGAGGCAGGCTCAGACGGTGTTAGGCCCAGTATCTATTGCACGTGTTTGCACAAAGGTTAGAAAGGGTACCGTATCCCAAGATAACATGTATGGATAGCGTACACATTCAAAATATATGTCTCAGGAGGCAGGCTCAGACGGTGTTAGGCCCAGTATGGATTGCACGTGATTGCACAAAGGTTAGAAAGGGTACCGTATCCCTGGATAACATGTATGGATAGCGTACACATTCAAAATATATGTCTATACAGCATGAGGCAGGCTCAGAGGTGTTAGGCCCAGTATGGATTGCACGTGATTGCACAAAGGTTAGAAAGGGTACCGTATCCCCGGATAACATGTATGGAAAGCGTACACATTCAAAATATATGTCTCAGGAGGCAGGCTCAGACGGTGTTAGGCCCAGTAGGGATTGCACGTGATTGCACAAAGTTTAGAAAGGGTACAGTATCCCTGGATAACATGTATGGAAAGCGTACACATTCAAAATATATGTCTATACAGCATGAGGCAGGCTCAGACGGTGTTAGTCCCAGTATGGATTGCACGTGATTGCACAACGGTTAGAAAGGGTACCGTATCCCCGGATGACATGTATGGATAGCGTACACATTCAAAATATATGTCTATACAGCATGAGGCAGGCTCAGACGGTGTTAGGCCCAGTATGGATTGCACGTGATTGCACAAAGGTTAGAAAGGGTACCGTATCCCTGGATAACATGTATGGATAGCGTACAAATTCAAAATATATGTCTATACAGCATGAGGCAGGCTCAGACGGTGTTAGGCCCAGTATGGATTGCAGGTGATTTCACAAAGGTTAGAAAGGGTACCGTATCCCCGGATAACATGTATGGATAGCGTACACATTCAAAATATATGTCTATACAGCATGAGGCAGGCTCAGACGGTGTTAGGCCCAGTATGGATTGCACGTGATTGCACAAAGGTTAGAAAGGGTACCGTATCCCAAGATAACATGTATGGATAGCGTACACATTCAAAATATATGTCTCAGGAGGCAGGCTCAGACGGTGTTAGGCCCAGTATGGATTGCACGTGATTGCACAAAGGTTAGAAAGGGTACCGTATCCCCGGATAACATGTATGGATAGCGTACACATTCAAAATATATGTCTATACAGCATGAGGCAGGCTCAGACGGTGTTAGGCCCAGTATGGATTGCACGTGATTGCACACAGGTTAGAAAGGGTACCGTATCACCGGACAACATTTATGGATAGCGTACACATTCAAAATATATGTCTATACAGCATGAGGCAGGCTCAGACGGTGTTAGGCCCAGTATGGAATGCACGTGATTGCACAAAGGTTAGAAAGGGTACCGTATCCCTGGATAACATGTATGGATAGCGTACACATTCAAAATATATGTCTCAGGAGGCAGGCTCAGACGGTGTTAGGCCCAGTATGGATTGCACGTCATTGCACAAAGGTTAGAAAGGGTACCGTATCCCCGGATAACATGTATGGATAGCGTACACATTCAAAATATATGTCTATACAGCATGAGGCAGGCTCAGACGGTGTTAGGCCCAGTATGGATTGCACGTGATTGCACAAAGGTTAGAAAGGGTACCGTATCACTGGATAACATGTATGGATAGCGTACACATTCAAAATATATGTCTATACAGCATGAGGCAGGCTGAGACGGTGTTAGGCCCAGTATGGATTGCACATGATTGCACAAAGGTTAGAAAGGGTACCGTATCCCCGGATAACATGTATGGATAGCGTACACATTCAAAATATATGTCTATACAGCATGAGGCAGGCTCAGACGGTGTTAGGCCCAGTATGGATTGCACGTGATTGCACAAAGGTTAGAAAGGGTACCGTATCACCGAATACATGTATGGATAGCGTACACATTCAAAATATATGTCTATACAGCATGAGGCAGGCTCAGACGGTGTTAGGCCCAGTATGGATTGCACCTGATTGCACAAAGGTTAGAAAGGGTACCGTATCCCCGGATAACATGTATGGATAGCGTACACATTCAAAATATATGTCTATACAGCATGAGGCAGGCTCAGACGGTGTTAGGCCCAGTATGGATTGCACGTGATTGCACAAAGGTTAGAAAGGGTACCGTATCACCGGATAACATGTATGGATAGCGTACACATTCAAAATATATGTCTATACAGCATGAGGTAGGCTCAGACGGTGTTAGGCCCAGTATGGATTGCACGTGATTGCACAAAGGTTAGAAAGGGTACCGTATCCCCGGATAACATGTATGGATAGCGTACACATTCAAAATATATGTCTATACAGCATGAGGCAGGCTCAGACGGTGTTAGGCCCAGTATGGATTGCACGTGATTGCACAAAGGTTAGAAAGGGTACCGTATCCCTGGATAACATGTATGGATAGCGTACACATTCAAAATATATGTCTCAGGAGTCAGGCTCAGACGGTGTTAATCCCAGTATGGATTGCACGTGATTGCACAAAGGTTAGAAAGGGTACCGTATCACCGGATAACATGTATGGATAGCGTACACATTCAAAATATATGCCTATACAGCATGAGGCAGGCTCAGACGGTGTTAGGCCCAGTATGGATTGCACGTGATTGCACAAAGGTTAGAAAGGGTACCGTATCACCGGATAACATGTATGGATAGCGTACACATTCAAAATATATGTCTATACAGCATGAGGTAGAATCAGACGGTGTTAGGCCCAGTATGGATTGCACGTGATTGCACAAAGGTTAGAAAGGGTACCGTATCCCCGGATAACATGTATGGATAGCGTACACATTCAAAATATATGTCTATACAGCATGAGGCAGGCTCAGACGGTGTTAGGCCCAGTATGGATTGCACGTGATTGCACAAAGGTTAGAAAGGGTACCGTATCACCGGATAACATGTATGGATAGCGTACACATTCAAAATATATGTCTATACAGCATGAGGCAGGCTCAGACGGTGTTAGGCCCAGTATGGATTGCACGTGATTGCACAAAGGTTAGAAAGGGTACCGTATCCCTGGATAACATGTATGGATAGCGTACACATTCAAAATATATGTCTCAGGAGTCAGGCTCAGACGGTGTTAGGCCCAGTATGGATTGCACGTGATTGCAGAAAGGTTAGAAAGGGTACCGTATCACCGGATAACATGTATGGATAGCGTACACATTCAAAATATATGTCTCAGGAGGCAGGCTCAGATGGTGTTAGGCCCAGTATGGATTGCACGTGATTGCACAAAGGTTAGAAAGGGTACCGTATCCCCGGATAACATGTATGGATAGCGTACACATTCAAAATATATGTCTATACAGCATGAGGCAGGCTCAGACGGTGTTAGGCCCAGTATCTATTGCACGTGTTTGCACAAAGGTTAGAAAGGGTACCGTATCCCAAGATAACATGTATGGATAGCGTACACATTCAAAATATATGTCTCAGGAGGCAGGCTCAGACGGTGTTAGGCCCAGTATGGATTGCACGTGATTGCACAAAGGTTAGAAAGGGTACCGTATCCCCGGATAACATGTATGGATAGCGTACACATTCAAAATATATGTCTATACAGCATGAGGCAGGCTCAGACGGTGTTAGGCCCAGTATGGATTGCACGTGATTGTACAAAGGTTAGAAAGGGTACCGTATCCCCGGATAACATGTATGGATAGCGTACACATTCAAAATATATGTCTATACAGCATGAGGCAGGCTCAGACGGTGTTAGGCCCAGTATGGATTGCACGTGATTGCACAAAGGTTAGAAAGGGTACCGTATCCCCGGACAACATGTATGGATAGCGTACACATTCAAAATATATGTCTCAGGAGGCAGGCTCAGACGGTGTTAGGCCCAGTAGGGATTGCACGTGATTGCACAAAGGTTAGAAAGGGTACAGTATCCCTGGATAACATGTATGGAAAGCGTACACATTCAAAATATATGTCTATACAGCATGAGGCAGGCTCAGACGGTGTTAGGCCCAGTATGGATTGCACGTGATTGCACAACGGTTAGAAAGGGTACCGTATCCCCGGATAACATGTATGGATAGCGTACACATTCAAAATATATGTCTATACAGCATGAGGCAGGCTCAGACGGTGTTAGGCCCAGTATGGATTGCACGTGATTGCACAAAGGTTAGAAAGGGTACCGTATCCCTGGATAACATGTATGGATAGCGTACAAATTCAAAATATATGTCTATACAGCATGAGGCAGGCTCAGACGGTGTTAGGCCCAGTATGGATTGCAGGTGATTTCACAAAGGTTAGAAAGGGTACCGTATCCCCGGATAACATGTATGGATAGCGTACACATTCAAAATATATGTCTATACAGCATGAGGCAGGCTCAGACGGTGTTAGGCCCAGTATGGATTGCACGTGATTGCACAAAGGTTAGAAAGGGTACCGTATCAACAGATAACATGTATGGATAGCGTACACATTCAAAATATATGTCTCAGGAGGCAGGCTCAGACGGTGTTAGGCCCAGTATGGATTGCACGTGATTGCACAAAGGTTAGAAAGGGTACCGTATCCCCGGATAACATGTATGGATAGCGTACACATTCAAAATATATGTCTATACAGCATGAGGCAGGCTCAGACGGTGTTAGGCCCAGTATGGATTGCACGTGATTGCACACAGGTTAGAAAGGGTACCGTATCACCGGACAACATTTATGGATAGCGTACACATTCAAAATATATGTCTATACAGCATGAGGCAGGCTCAGACGGTGTTAGGCCCAGTATGGAATGCACGTGATTGCACAAAGGTTAGAAAGGGTACCGTATCCCTGGATAACATGTATGGATAGCGTACACATTCAAAATATATGTCTCAGGAGGCAGGCTCAGACGGTGTTAGGCCCAGTATGGATTGCACGTGATTGCACAAAGGTTAGAAAGGGTACCGTATCCCCGGATAACATGTATGGATAGCGTACACATTCAAAATATATGTCTATACAGCATGAGGCAGGCTCAGACGGTGTTAGGCCCAGTATGGATTGCACGTGATTGCACAAAGGTTAGAAAGGGTACCGTATCACTGGATAACATGTATGGATAGCGTACACATTCAAAATATATGTCTATACAGCATGAGGCAGGCTGAGACGGTGTTAGGCCCAGTATGGATTGCACATGATTGCACAAAGGTTAGAAAGGGTACCGTATCCCCGGATAACATGTATGGATAGCGTACACATTCAAAATATATGTCTATACAGCATGAGGCAGGCTCAGACGGTGTTAGACCCAGTATGGATTGCACGTGATTGCACAAAGGTTAGAAAGGGTACCGTATCACCGAATACATGTATGGATAGCGTACACATTCAAAATATATGTCTATACAGCATGAGGCAGGCTCAGACGGTGTTAGGCCCAGTATGGATTGCACCTGATTGCACAAAGGTTAGAAAGGGTACCGTATCCCCGGATAACATGTATGGATAGCGTACACATTCAAAATATATGTCTATACAGCATGAGGCAGGCTCAGACGGTGTTAGGCCCAGTATGGATTGCACGTGATTGCACAAAGGTTAGAAAGGGTACCGTATCACCGGATAACATGTATGGATAGCGTACACATTCAAAATATATGTCTATACAGCATGAGGTAGGCTCAGACGGTGTTAGGCCCAGTATGGATTGCACTTGATTGCACAAAGGTTAGAAAGGGTACCGTATCCCCGGATAACATGTATGGATAGCGTACACATTCAAAATATATGTCTATACAGCATGAGGCAGGCTCAGACGGTGTTAGGCCCAGTATGGATTGCACGTGATTGCACAAAGGTTAGAAAGGGTACCGTATCACCGGATAACATGTATGGATAGCGTACACATTCAAAATATATGTCTATACAGCATGAGGCAGGCTCAGACGGTGTTAGGCCCAGTATGGATTGCACGTGATTGCACAAAGGTTAGAAAGGGTACCGTATCCCTGGATAACATGTATGGAGAGCGTACACATTCAAAATATATGTCTCAGGAGTCAGGCTCAGACGGTGTTAGGCCCAGTATGGATTGCACGTGATTGCACAAAGGTTAGAAAGGGTACCGTATCACCGGATAACATGTATGGATAGCGTACACATTCAAAATATATGTCTATACAGCATGAGGCAGGCTCAGACGGTGTTAGGCCCAGTATGGATTGCACGTGATTGCACAAAGGTTAGAAAGGGTACCGTATCCCCGGATAACATGTATGGATAGCGTACACATTCAAAATATATGTCTATACAGCATGAGGCAGGCTCAGACGGTGTTAGGCCCAGTATGGATTGCACGTGATTGCACAAAGGTTAGAAAGGGTACCGTATCCCTGTATAACATGTATGGATAGCGTACACATTCAAAATATATGTCTCAGGAGTCAGGCTCAGACGGTGTTAGGCCCAGTATGGATTGCACGTGATTGCACAAAGGTTAGAAAGGGTACCTTATCCCCGGATAACATGTATGGATAGCGTACACATTCAAAATATATGTCTATACAGCATGAGGCAGGCTCAGACGGTGTTAGGCCCAGTATGGATTGCACGTGATTGCACAAAGGTTAGAAAGGGTACCGTATCACTGGATAACATGTATGGATAGCGTACACATTCAAAATATATGTCTATACAGCATGAGGCAGGCTCAGACGGTGTTAGGCCCAGTATGGATTGCACATGTTTGCACAAAGGTTAGAAAGGGTACCGTATCCCCGGATAACATGTATGGATAGCGTACACATTCAAAATATATGTCTATACAGCATGAGGCAGGCTCAGACGGTGTTAGGCCCAGTATGGATTGCACGTGATTGCACAAAGGTTAGAAAGGGTACCGTATCACCGAATACATGTATGGATAGCGCACACATTCAAAATATATGTCTATACAGCATGAGGCAGGCTCAGACGGTGTTAGGCCCAGTATGGATTGCACGTGATTGCACAAAGGTTAGAAAGGGTACCGTATCCCCGGATAACATGTATGGATAGCGTACACATTCAAAATATATGTCTATACAGCATGAGGCAGGCTCAGACGGTGTTAGGCCCAGTATGGATTGCACGTGATTGCACAAAGGTTAGAAAGGGTACCGTATCACCGGATAACATGTATGGATAGCGTACACATTCAAAATATATGTCTATACAGCATGAGGTAGGCTCAGACGGTGTTAGGCCCAGTATGGATTGCACGTGATTGCACAAAGGTTAGAAAGGGTACCGTATCCCCGGATAACATGTATGGATAGCGTACACATTCAAAATATATGTCTATACAGCATGAGGCAGGCTCAGACGGTGTTAGGCCCAGTATGGATTGCACGTGATTGCACAAAGGTTAGAAAGGGTACCGTATCACCGGATAACATGTATGGATAGCGTACACATTCAAAATATATGTCTATACAGCATGAGGCAGGCTCAGACGGTGTTAGGCCCAGTATGGATTGCACGTGATTGCACAAAGGTTAGAAAGGGTACCGTATCCCTGGATAACATGTATGGATAGCGTACACATTCAAAATATATGTCTCAGGAGTCAGGCTCAGACGGTGTTAGGCCCAGTATGGATTGCACGTGATTGCACAAAGGTTAGAAAGGGTACTGTATCACCGGATAACATGTATGGATAGCGTACAAATTCAAAATATATGTCTATACAGCATGAGGCAGGCTCAGACGGTGTTAGGCCCAGTATGGATTGCACGTGATTGCACAAAGGTTAGAAAGGGTACCGTATCCCCGGATAACATGTATGGATAGCGTACACATTCAAAATATATGTCTATACAGCATGAGGCAGGCTCAGACGGTGTTAGGCCCAGTATGGATTGCACGTGATTGCACAAAGGTTAGAAAGGGTACCGTATCACCGGATAACATGTATGGATAGCGTACACATTCAAAATATATGTCTATACAGCATGAGGCAGGCTCAGACGGTGTTAGGCCCAGTATGGATTGCACGTGATTGCACAAAGGTTAGAAAGGGTACCGTATCCCTGGATAACATGTATGGATAGCGTACACATTCAAAATATATGTCTCAGGAGTCAGGCTCAGACGGTGTTAGGCCCAGTATGGATTGCACGTGATTGCACAAAGGTTAGAAAGGGTACCGTATCCCCGGATAACATGTATGGATAGCGTACACATTCAAAATATATGTCTATACAGCATGAGGCAGGCTCAGACGGTGTTAGGCCCAGTATGGATTGCACGTGATTGCACAAAGGTTAGAAAGGGTACCGTATCACTGGATAACATGTATGGATAGCGTACACATTCAAAATATATGTCTATACAGCATGAGGCAGGCTCAGACGGTGTTAGGCCCAGTATGGATTGCACATGTTTGCACAAAGGTTAGAAAGGGTACCGTATCCCCGGATAACATGCATGGATAGCGTACACATTCAAAATATATGTCTATACAGCATGAGGCAGGCTCAGACGGTGTTAGGCCCAGTATGGATTGCACGTGATTGCACAAAGGTTAGAAAGGGTACCGTATCACCGAATACATGTATGGATAGCGTACACATTCAAAATATATGTCTATACAGCATGAGGCAGGCTCAGACGGTGTTAGGCCCAGTATGGATTGCACCTGATTGCACAAAGGTTAGAAAGGGTACCGTATCCCCGGATAACATGTATGGATAGCGTACACATTCAAAATATATGTCTATACAGCATGAGGCAGGCTCAGACGGTGTTAGGCCCAGTATGGATTGCACGTGATTGCACAAAGGTTAGAAAGGGTACCGTATCACCGGATAACATGTATGGATAGCGTACACATTCAAAATATATGTCTATACAGCATGAGGTAGGCTCAGACGGTGTTAGGCCCAGTATGGATTGCACGTGATTGCACAAAGGTTAGAAAGGGTACCGTATCCCCGGATAACATGTATGGATAGCGTACACATTCAAAATATATGTCTATACAGCATGAGGCAGGCTCAGACGGTGTTAGGCCCAGTATGGATTGCACGTGATTGCACAAAGGTTAGAAAGGGTACCGTATCACCGGATAACATGTATGGATAGCGTACACATTCAAAATATATGTCTATACAGCATGAGGCAGGCTCAGACGGTGTTAGGCCCAGTATGGATTGCACGTGATTGCACAAAGGTTAGAAAGGGTACCGTATCCCTGGATAACATGTATGGATAGCGTACACATTCAAAATATATGTCTCAGGAGTCAGGCTCAGACGGTGTTAGGCCCAGTATGGATTGCACGTGATTGCACAAAGGTTAGAAAGGGTACCGTATCACCGGATAACATGTATGGATAGCGTACAAATTCAAAATATATGTCTATACAGCATGAGGCAGGCTCAGACGGTGTTAGGCCCAGTATGGATTGCACGTGATTGCACAAAGGTTAGAAAGGGTAACGTATCCCTGGATAACATGTATGGATAGCGTACACATTCAAAATATATGTCTATACAGCATGAGGCAGGCTCAGACGGTGTTAGGCCCAGTATGGATTGCACGTGATTGCACAAAGGTTAGAAAGGGTACCGTATCCCCGGATAACATGTATGGATAGCGTACACATTCAAAATATATGTCTCAGGAGGCAGGCTCAGACGGTGTTAGGCCCAGTATGGATTGCACGTGATTGCACAAAGGTTAGAAAGGGTACCGTATCCCCGGATAACATGTATGGATAGCGTACACATTCAAAATATATGTCTATACAGCATGAGGCAGGCTCAGACGGTGTTAGGCCCAGTATGGATTGCACATGATTGCACAAAGGTTAGAAAGGGTACCGTATCCGCGGATAACATGTATGGATAGCGTACACATTCAAAATATATGTCTATACAGCATGAGGCAGGCTCAGACGGTGTTAGGCCCAGTATGGATTGCACGTGATTGCACAAAGGTTAGAAAGGGTACCGTATCACCGGATAACATGTATGGATAGCGTACACATTCAAAATATATGTCTATACAGCATGAGGCAGGCTCAGACGGTGTTAGGCCCAGTATGGATTGCACGTGATTGCACAAAGGTTAGAAAGGGTACCGTATCACCGGATAACATGTATGGATAGCGTACACATTCAAAATATATGTCTATACAGCATGAGGTAGGCTCAGACGGTGTTAGGCCCAGTATGGATTGCACGTGATTGCACAAAGGTTAGAAAGGGTACCGTATCCCCGGATAACATGTATGGATAGCGTACACATTCAAAATATATGTCTATACAGCATGAGGCAGGCTCAGACGGTGTTAGGCCCAGTATGGATTGCACGTGATTGCACAAAGGTTAGAAAGGGTACCGTATCACCGGATAACATGTATGGATAGCGTACACATTCAAAATATATGTCTATACAGCATGAGGCAGGCTCAGACGGTGTTAGGCCCAGTATGGATTGCACGTGATTGCACAAAGGTTAGAAAGGGTACCGTATCCCTGGATAACATGTATGGATAGCATACACATTCAAAATATATGTCTCAGGAGTCAGGCTCAGACGGTGTTAGGCCCAGTATGGATTGCACGTGATTGCACAAAGGTTAGAAAGGGTACCGTATCACCGGATAACATGTATGGATAGCGTACACATTCAAAATATATGTCTATACAGCATGAGGCAGGCTCAGACGGTGTTAGGCCCAGTATGGATTGCACGTGATTGCACAAAGGTTAGAAAGGGTACCGTATCACCGAATACATGTATGGATAGCGTACACATTCAAAATATATGTCTATACAGCATGAGGCAGGCTCAGACGGTGTTAGGCCCAGTATGGATTGCACCTGATTGCACAAAGGTTAGAAAGGGTACCGTATCCCCGGATAACATGTATGGATAGCGTACACATTGAAAATATATGTCTATACAGCATGAGGCAGGCTCAGACGGTGTTAGGCCCAGTATGGATTGCACGTGATTGCACAAAGGTTAGAAAGGGTACCGTATCACCAGATAACATGTATGGATAGCGTACACATTCAAAATATATGTCTATACAGCATGAGGTAGAATCAGACGGTGTTAGGCCCAGTATGGATTGCACGTGATTGCACAAAGGTTAGAAAGGGTACCGTATCCCCGGATAACATGTATGGATAGCGTATACATTCAAAATATATGTCTATACAGCATGAGGCAGGCTCAGACGGTGTTAGGCCCAGTATGGATTGCACGTGATTGCACAAAGGTTAGAAAGGGTACCGTATCACCGGATAACATGTATGGATAGCGTACACATTCAAAATATATGTCTATACAGCATGAGGCAGGCTCAGACGGTGTTAGGCCCAGTATGGATTGCACGTGATTGCACAAAGGTTAGAAAGGGTACCGTATCCCTGGATAACATGTATGGATAGCGTACACATTCAAAATATATGTCTCAGGAGTCAGGCTCAGACGGTGTTAGGCCCAGTATGGATTGCACGTGATTGCACAAAGGTTAGAAAGGGTACCGTATCCCCGGATAACATGTATGGATAGCGTACACATTCAAAATATATGTCTATACAGCATGAGGCAGGCTCAGACGGTGTTAGGCCCAGTATCGATTGCACGTGATTGCACAAAGGTTAGAAAGGGTACCGTATCACTGGATAACATGTATGGATAGCGTACACATTCAAAATATATGTCTATACAGCATGAGGCAGGCTCAGACGGTGTTAGGCCCAGTATGGATTGCACATGTTTGCACAAAGGTTAGAAAGGGTACCGTATCCCCGGATAACATGTATGGATAGCGTACACATTCAAAATATATGTCTATACAGCATGAGGCAGGCTCCGACGGTGTTAGGCCCAGTATGTATTGCACGTGATTGCACAAAGGTTAGAAAGGGTACCGTATCACCGAATACATGTATGGATAGCGTACACATTCAAAATATATGTCTATACAGCATGAGGCAGGCTCAGACGGTGTTAGGCCCAGTATGGATTGCACCTGATTGCACAAAGGTTAGAAAGGGTTCCGTATCCCCGGATAACATGTATGGATAGCGTACACATTCAAAATATATGTCTATACAGCATGAGGCAGGCTCAGATGGTGTTAGGCCCAGTATGGATTGCACGTGATTGCACAAAGGTTAGAAAGGGTACCGTATCACCGGATAACATGTATGGATAGCGTACACATTCAAAATATATGTCTATACAGCATGAGGTAGGCTCAGACGGTGTTAGGCCCAGTATGGATTGCACGTGATTGCACAAAGGTTAGAAAGGGTACCGTATCCCCGGATAACATGTATGGATAGCGTACACATTCAAAATATATGTCTATACAGCATGAGGCAGGCTCAGACGGTGTTAGGCCCAGTATGGATTGCACGTGATTGCACAAAGGTTAGAAAGGGTACCGTATCACCGGATAACATGTATGGATAGCGTACACATTCAAAATATATGTCTATACAGCATGAGGCAGGCTCAGACGGTGTTAGGCCCAGTATGGATTGCACGTGATTGCACAAAGGTTAGAAAGGGTACCGTATCCCTGGATAACATGTATGGATAGCGTACACATTCAAAATATATGTCTCAGGAGTCAGGCTCAGACGGTGTTAGGCCCAGTATGGATTGCACGTGATTGCACAAAGGTTAGAAAGGGTACCGTATCACCGGATAACATGTATGGATAGCGTACAAATTCAAAATATATGTCTATACAGCATGAGGCAGGCTCAGACGGTGTTAGGCCCAGTATGGATTGCACTTGATTGCACAAAGGTTAGAAAGGGTAACGTATCCCTGGATAACATGTATGGATAGCGTACACATTCAAAATATATGTCTATACAGCATGAGGCAGGCTCAGACGGTGTTAGGCCCAGTATGGATTGCACGTGATTGCACAAAGGTTAGAAAGGGTACCGTATCCCCGGATAACATGTATGGATAGTGTACACATTCAAAACACATGTCTCAGGAGGCAGGCTCAGACGGTGTTAGGCTCAGTATGGATTGCACGTGATTGCACAAAGGTTAGAAAGGGTACCGTATCCCCGGATAACATGTATGGATAGCGTACACATTCAAAATATATGTCTATACAGCATGAGGCAGGCTCAGACGGTGTTAGGCCCAGTATGGATTGCACATGATTGCACAAAGGTTAGAAAGGGTACCGTATCCGCGGATAACATGTATGGATAGCGTACACATTCAAAATATATGTCTATACAGCATGAGGCAGGCTCAGACGGTGTTAGGCCCAGTATGGATTGCACGTGATTGCACAAAGGTTAGAAAGGGTACCGTATCACCGGATAACATGTATGGATAGCGTACACATTCAAAATATATGTCTATACAGCATGAGGCAGGCTCAGACGGTGTTAGGCCCAGTATGGATTGCACGTGATTGCACAAAGGTTAGAAAGGGTACCGTATCCCCGGATAACATGTATGGATAGCATACACATTCAAAATATATGTCTATACAGCATGAGGCAAGCTCAGACGGTGTTAGGCCCAGTATGGATTGCACGTGATTGCACAAATTTTAGAAAGGGTACCGTATCACCGGATAACATGTATGGATAGCGTACACATTCAAAATATATGTCTATACAGCATGAGGCAGGCTCAGACGGTGTTAGGCCCAGTATGGATTGCACGTGATTGCACAAAGGTTAGAAAGGGTACCGTATCCCTGGATAACATGTATGGATAGCGTACACATTCAAAATATATGTCTCAGGAGGCAGGCTCAGACAGTGTTAGGCCCAGTATGGATTGCACGTGATTGCACAAAGGTTAGAAAGGGTACCGTATCACCGGATAACATGTATGGATAGCGTGCACATTCAAAATATATGTCTATACAGCATGAGGCAGGCTCAGACGGTGTTAGGCCCAGTATGGATTGCACGTGATTGCACAAAGGTTAGAAAGGGTACCGTATCACCGGATACATGTATGGATAGCGTATACATTCAAAATATATGTCTATACAGCATGAGGCAGGCTCAGACGGTGTTAGGCCCAGTATGGATTGCACGTGATTGCACAAAGGTTAGAAAGGGTACCGTATCACCGGATAACATGTATGGATAGCGTACACATTCAAAATATATGTCTATGCAGCATGAGGCAGGCTCAGACGGTGTTAGGCCCAGTATGGATTGCACGTGATTGCACAAAGGTTAGAAAGGGTACCGTATCACCGGATAACATGTATGGATAGCGTACACATTCAAAATATATGTCAATACAGCATGAGGCAGGCTCAGACGGTGTTAGGCCCAGTATGGATTGCACGTGATTGCACAAAGGTTAGAAAGGGTACCGTATCACCGGATAACATGTATGGATAGCGTACACATTCAAAATATATGTCTATACAGCATGAGGCAGGCTCAGACGGTGTTAGGCCCAGTATGGATTGCACGTGATTGCACAAATGTTAGAAAGGGTACCGTATCCCTGGATAACATGTAAGGATAGCGTACACATTCAAAATATATGTCTCAGGAGGCAGGCTCAGACAGTGTTAGGCCCAGTATGGATTGCACGTGATTGCACAAAGGTTAGAAAGGGTACCGTATCACCGGTTAACATGTATGGATAGCGTACACATTCAAAATATATGTCTATACAGCATGAGGCAGGCTCAGACGGTGTTAGGCCCAGTATGGATTGCACGTGATTGCACAAAGGTTAGAAAGTGTACCGTATCACCGGATACATGTATGGATAGCGTACACATTCAAAATATATGTCTATACAGCATGAGGCAGGCTCAGACGGTGTTAGGCCCAGTATGGATTGCACCTGATTGCACAAAGGTTAGAAAGGGTACCGTATCCCCGGATAACATGTATGGATAGCGTACACATTCAAAATATATGTCTATACAGCATGAGGCAGGCTCTGATGGTGTTAGGCCCAGTATGGATTGCACGTGATTGCACAAAGGTTAGAAAGGGTACCGTATCACCGGATAACATGTATGGATAGCGTACACATTCAAAATATATGTCTATACAGCATGAGGCAGGCTCAGACGGTGTTTGGCCCAGTATGGATTGCACGTGATTGCACAAAGGTTAGAAAGGGTACCGTATCCCCGGATAACATGTATTGATAGCGTACACATTCAAAATATATGTCTATACAGCATGAGGCAGGCTCAGACGGTGTTAGGCCCAGTATGGATTGCACGTGATTGCACAAAGGTTAGAAAGGGTACCGTATCACCGTATAACATGTATGGATAGCGTACACATTCAAAATATATGTCTATACAGCATGAGGCAGGCTCAGACGGTGTTAGGCCCAGTATGGATTGCACGTGATTGCACAAAGGTTAGAAAGGGTACCGTATCCCTGGCTAACATGTATGGATAGCGTACACATTCAAAATATATGTCTCAGGAGTCAGGCTCAGACGGTGTTAGGCCCAGTATGGATTGCACGTGATTGCACAAAGGTTAGAAAGGGTACCGTATCACCGGATAACATGTATGGATAGCGTACACATTCAAAATATATGTCTATACAGCATGAGGCAGGCTCAGACGGTGTTAGGCCCAGTATGGATTGCACGTGATTGCACAAAGGTTAGAAAGGGTACCGTATCCCTGGATAACATGTATGGATAGCGTACACATTCAAAATTTATGTCTATACAGCAAGAGGCAGGCTCAGACGGTGTTAGGCCCAGTATGGATTGCACGTGATTGCACAAAGGTTAGAAAGGGTACCGTATCCCCGGATAACATGTATGGATAGCGTACACATTCAAAATATATGTCTATACAGCATGAGGCAGGCTCAGACGGTGTTAGGCCCAGTATGGATTGCACGTGATTGCACAAAGGTTAGAAAGGGTACCGTATCACCGGATAACATGTAAGGATAGCGTACACATTCAAAATATATGTCTATACAGCATGAGATAGGCTCAGACGGTGTTAGGCCCAGTATGGATTGCACGTGATTGCACAAAGATTAGAAAGGGTACCGTATCCCTGGATAACATGTATGGATAGCGTACACATTCAAAATATATGTCTCAGGAGGCAGGCTCAGACGGTGTTAGGCCCAGTATGGATTGCACGTGATTGCACAAAGGTTAGAAAGGGTACCGTATCACCGGATAACATGTATGGATAGCGTACACATTCAAAATATATGTCTATACAGCATGAGGCAGGCTCAGACGGTGTTAGGCCCAGTATGGATTGCACGTGATTGCACAAAGGTTAGAAAGGGTACCGTATCACCGGATAACATGTATGGATAGCGTACACATTCAAAATATATGTCTATACAGCATGAGGCAGGCTCAGATGTGTTAGGCCCAGTATGGATTGCACGTGATTGCACAAAGGTTAGAAAGGGTACCGTATCCCTGGATAACATGTATGGATAGCGTACACATTCAAAATATATGTCTCAGGAGGCAGGCTCAGACGGTGTTAGACCCAGTATGGATTGCACGTGATTGCACAAAGGTTAGAAAGGGTACCGTATCACCGGATAACATGTATGGATAGCGTACACATTCAAAATATATGTCTATACAGCATGAGGCAGGCTCAGACGGTGTTAGGCCCAGTATGGATTGCACGTGATTGCACAAAGGTTAGAAAGGGTACCGTATCACCGGATAACATGTATGGAGAGCGTACACATTCAAAATATATGTCTATACAGCATGAGGCAGGCTCAGACGGTGTTAGGCCCAGTATGGATTGCACGTGATTGCACAAAGGTTAGAAAGGGTACCGTATCACCGGATAACATGTATGGATAGCGTACACATTCAAAATATATGTCTATACAGCATGAGGCAGGCTCAGACGGTGTTAGGCCCAGTATGGATTGCACGTGATTGCACAAAGGTTAGAAAGGGTACGGTATCCCTGGATAACATGTATGGATAGCGTACACTTTCAAAATATATGTCTATACAGCATGAGGCAGGCTCAGACGGTGTTAGGCCCAGTATGGATTGCACGTGATTGCACAAAGGTTAGAAAGGGTACCATATCCCTGGATAACATGTATGGATAGCGTACACATTCAAAATATATGTCTCAGGAGGCAGGCTCAGATGGTGTTAGGCCCAGTATGGATTGCACTTGATTGCACAAAGGTTAGAAAGGGTACCGTATCACCGGATAACATGTATGGATAGCGTACACATTCAAAATATATGTCTATACAGCATGAGGCAGGCTCAGACGGTGTTAGGCCCAGTATGGATTGCACGTGATTGCACAAAGGTTAGAAAGGGTACCGTATCCCTGGATAACATGTATGGATAGCGTACACATTCAAAATATATGTCTATACAGCATGAGGCAGGCTCAGACGGTGTTAGGCCCAGTATGGATTGCACGTGATTGCACAAAGGTTAGAAAGGGTACCGTATCACCGGATAACATGTATGGATAGCGTACACATTCAAAATATATGTCTATACAGCATGAGGCAGGCTCAGACGGTGTTAGGCCCAGTATGGATTGCACGTGACTGCACAAAGGTTAGAAAGGGTACCGTATCCCTGGATAACATGTATGGATAGCGTACACATTCAAAATATATGTCTATACAGCATGAGGCAGGCTCAGACGGTGTTTGGCCCAGTATGGATTACACGTGATTGCACAAAGTTTAGAAAGGGTACCGTATCACCGGATAACATGTATGGATAGCGTACACATTTAAAATATATGTCTCAGGAGGCAGGCTCAGACGGTGTTAGGCCCAGTAGGGATTGCACGTGATTGCACAAAGTTTAGAAAGGGTACAGTATCCCTGGATAACATGTATGGAAAGCGTACACATTCAAAATATATGTCTATACAGCATGAGGCAGGCTCTGATGGTGTTAGGCCCAGTATGGATTGCACGTGATTGCACAAAGGTTAGAAAGGGTACCGTATCACCGGATAACATGTATGGATAGCGTACACATTCAAAATATATGTCTATACAGCATGAGGCAGGCTCAGACGGTGTTTGGCCCAGTATGGATTGCACGTGATTGCACAAAGGTTAGAAAGGGTACCGTATCCCCGGATAACATGTATTGATAGCGTACACATTCAAAATATATGTCTATACAGCATGAGGCAGGCTCAGACGGTGTTAGGCCCAGTATGGATTGCACGTGATTGCACAAAGGTTAGAAAGGGTACCGTATCACCGTATAACATGTATGGATAGCGTACACATTCAAAATATATGTCTATACAGCATGAGGCAGGCTCAGACGGTGTTAGGCCCAGTATGGATTGCACGTGATTGCACAAAGGTTAGAAAGGGTACCGTATCCCTGGCTAACATGTATGGATAGCGTACACATTCAAAATATATGTCTCAGGAGTCAGGCTCAGACGGTGTTAGGCCCAGTATGGATTGCACGTGATTGCACAAAGGTTAGAAAGGGTACCGTATCACCGGATAACATGTATGGATAGCGTACACATTCAAAATATATGTCTATACAGCATGAGGCAGGCTCAGACGGTGTTAGGCCCAGTATGGATTGCACGTGATTGCACAAAGGTTAGAAAGGGTACCGTATCCCTGGATAACATGTATGGATAGCGTACACATTCAAAATTTATGTCTATACAGCAAGAGGCAGGCTCAGACGGTGTTAGGCCCAGTATGGATTGCACGTGATTGCACAAAGGTTAGAAAGGGTACCGTATCCCCGGATAACATGTATGGATAGCGTACACATTCAAAATATATGTCTATACAGCATGAGGCAGGCTCAGACGGTGTTAGGCCCAGTATGGATTGCACGTGATTGCACAAAGGTTAGAAAGGGTACCGTATCACCGGATAACATGTAAGGATAGCGTACACATTCAAAATATATGTCTATACAGCATGAGATAGGCTCAGACGGTGTTAGGCCCAGTATGGATTGCACGTGATTGCACAAAGATTAGAAAGGGTACCGTATCCCTGGATAACATGTATGGATAGCGTACACATTCAAAATATATGTCTCAGGAGGCAGGCTCAGACGGTGTTAGGCCCAGTATGGATTGCACGTGATTGCACAAAGGTTAGAAAGGGTACCGTATCACCGGATAACATGTATGGATAGCGTACACATTCAAAATATATGTCTATACAGCATGAGGCAGGCTCAGACGGTGTTAGGCCCAGTATGGATTGCACGTGATTGCACAAAGGTTAGAAAGGGTACCGTATCACCGGATAACATGTATGGATAGCGTACACATTCAAAATATATGTCTATACAGCATGAGGCAGGCTCAGATGTGTTAGGCCCAGTATGGATTGCACGTGATTGCACAAAGGTTAGAAAGGGTACCGTATCCCTGGATAACATGTATGGATAGCGTACACATTCAAAATATATGTCTCAGGAGGCAGGCTCAGACGGTGTTAGACCCAGTATGGATTGCACGTGATTGCACAAAGGTTAGAAAGGGTACCGTATCACCGGATAACATGTATGGATAGCGTACACATTCAAAATATATGTCTATACAGCATGAGGCAGGCTCAGACGGTGTTAGGCCCAGTATGGATTGCACGTGATTGCACAAAGGTTAGAAAGGGTACCGTATCACCGGATAACATGTATGGAGAGCGTACACATTCAAAATATATGTCTATACAGCATGAGGCAGGCTCAGACGGTGTTAGGCCCAGTATGGATTGCACGTGATTGCACAAAGGTTAGAAAGGGTACCGTATCACCGGATAACATGTATGGATAGCGTACACATTCAAAATATATGTCTATACAGCATGAGGCAGGCTCAGACGGTGTTAGGCCCAGTATGGATTGCACGTGATTGCACAAAGGTTAGAAAGGGTACGGTATCCCTGGATAACATGTATGGATAGCGTACACTTTCAAAATATATGTCTATACAGCATGAGGCAGGCTCAGACGGTGTTAGGCCCAGTATGGATTGCACGTGATTGCACAAAGGTTAGAAAGGGTACCATATCCCTGGATAACATGTATGGATAGCGTACACATTCAAAATATATGTCTCAGGAGGCAGGCTCAGATGGTGTTAGGCCCAGTATGGATTGCACTTGATTGCACAAAGGTTAGAAAGGGTACCGTATCACCGGATAACATGTATGGATAGCGTACACATTCAAAATATATGTCTATACAGCATGAGGCAGGCTCAGACGGTGTTAGGCCCAGTATGGATTGCACGTGATTGCACAAAGGTTAGAAAGGGTACCGTATCCCTGGATAACATGTATGGATAGCGTACACATTCAAAATATATGTCTATACAGCATGAGGCAGGCTCAGACGGTGTTAGGCCCAGTATGGATTGCACGTGATTGCACAAAGGTTAGAAAGGGTACCGTATCACCGGATAACATGTATGGATAGCGTACACATTCAAAATATATGTCTATACAGCATGAGGCAGGCTCAGACGGTGTTAGGCCCAGTATGGATTGCACGTGACTGCACAAAGGTTAGAAAGGGTACCGTATCCCTGGATAACATGTATGGATAGCGTACACATTCAAAATATATGTCTATACAGCATGAGGCAGGCTCAGACGGTGTTTGGCCCAGTATGGATTACACGTGATTGCACAAAGTTTAGAAAGGGTACCGTATCACCGGATAACATGTATGGATAGCGTACACATTTAAAATATATGTCTATACAGCATGAGGCAGGCTCAGACGGTGTTAGGCCCAGTATGGATTGCACGTGATTGCACAAAGGTTAGAAAGGGTACCGTATCCCTGGATAACATGTATGGATAGCGTACACATTCAAAATATATGTCTATACAGCATGAGGCAGGCTCAGATGGTGTTAGGCCCAGTATGGATTGCACGTGATTGCACAAAGGTTAGAAAGGGTACCGTATCACCGGATAACATGTATGGATAGCGTACACATTCAAAATATATGTCTATACAGCATGAGGCAGGCTCAGACGGTGTTAGGCCCAGTATGGATTACACGTGATTGCACAAAGGTTAGAAAGGGTACCGTATCCCTGGATAACATGTATGGATAGCATACACATTCAAAATATATGTCTCAGGATCCAGGCTCAGACGGTGTTAGGCGCAGTATGGATTGCACGTGATTGCACAAAGGTTAGAAAGGGTACCGAATCACCGGATAACATGTATGGATAGCGTACACATTCAAAATATATGTCTATACAGCATGAGGCAGGCTCAGACGGTGTTAGGCCCAGTATGGATTGCATGTGATTGCACAAAGGTTAGAAAGGGTACCGTATCCCTGGATAACATGTATGGATAGCGTACACATTCAAAATATATGTCTCAGGAGGCAGGCTCAGACGGTGTTAGGCCCAGTATGGATTGCACGTGATTGCACAAAGGTTAGAAAGGGTACCGTATCACCGGATAACATGTATGGATAGCGTACACATTCAAAATATATGTCTATACAGCATGAGGCAGGCTCAGACGGTGTTAGGCTCAGTATGGATTGCACGTGATTGCACAAAGGTTAGAAAGGGTACCGTATCCCTGAATAACATGTATGGATAGCGTACACATTCAAAATATATGTCTCAGGAGGCAGGCTCAGACGGTGTCAGGCACAGTATGGATTTGACGGCCCAGATTACACAGCGGAGGAGCAGGGAGAGGTAAAGATTGCAAATGCTGGGGCCCTGCCCAAGCAAGGGGGGCCCACTCATGGGCGTCGGTACTGGCACTGGGCCCCTCATAGTACATCGGTGTGTCTGACGGCGGGTGTGCACCACCACCGTCAGAGACACTTGATTGCACTACGAGGGACCCTGTGCCAGTGCCCTCGCCCAAGAGTTGGCCTACCCACCTGTCCAGGGCAACGGCACTCGCACGGTGTCGTGCGGTAGGTGGTGACCCCGGCCATGGGGGGGGAGACAGCACAGTTAGGGAGTTTTAGAAAGTGGCATATGTTGATGTTGGACATTCAGCTGATGCAAAAGGCGAAATAGGTGAAGTACCAGGAAGAGGTGGACCAAAGCAAGCCATTTTTCTGTCACCCTATGTGTCATCAGGGGAAGGTGGGACAAAATCCTTGGAAACCCATGCGTGGTTCATTTTAATGAAGGTTAGATCATCCACATTTTGGGTTGACAGACGGGTCCTTTTTTCTGTCAGGATTGATCCAGCTGCACTGAAGACTCTTTCCGATAGCATACTTGCAGCTGGGCAAGCGAGCTCCTGTAAGGCATATTGGGCCAATTCAGGCCAGGTGTCCAGTTTGGCGGCCCAATAGTCAAAGGGGAATGACCTGTGTGGGAGAACATCGATATGGGAGGAAAAGTAGTTTGTAACCATAGTTGACAACTGCTGTCTCTTGTCACTTTCCATCGATGCAGTATTACCAGTTGTGTGAGTGGTATTTGAAAAATCAGTCCACAACATTGTCATGAAACCCCTGTCTCCAACGCCACTTCTGCTGTGTGCACCACGAACACCTCTGCCAAGCTGCCCCCGGCCCGTACGGCTCGTGTGAGAACCATCACCGCTGCTGTGTGCTGGGAATGCCTCATGCAACCGATTTACCAGAGTTGCTTGTTTATTAGCCAGTATTAGGTCAAGGTTCTCCTGTGGCATGATGTTTTGTAATTTGCCTTTATAGCGTGGATCCAGGATGCTGGCCAACCAGTAGTCGTCATCGTTCATCATTTTGGCAATGCGGGGGTCCCTTTTTAGGATCCGCAAGGCATAATCTGGCATGTGGGCCAATGTTCCCGGTGTCAATGATGCACTGCGAGTGCTAGGTGGAGGAGCACTTTCTGGCAAATCCACATCCCTCCAGTCACGCACAAACCCTGTACCAGACCTTGCCACGCCAACATTTTCACTTGCCCCACGAGATGCATCCTTTTCCCCTAAGTAATCATCCCCATCATCATCCTCCTCCTCCTCTTCTTCCTCCACCTCGTCCAGGAGAGGTCCCTGAGCAGACAATGGCTGAATGTCATCAAGGATTCCCTCCTCCTCTTCCTCCTCATCAACATTGGCTGCAGACGCCTGCTCCTTAAGGTGCGTCAAAGTTTGCATGAGCAGACGCATAATTGGGATGCTCATGCTTAGGATGGCGTCGTCTGCGCTTACCAGCCGTGTGCATTCCTCAAAACACTGAAGGACTTTACAAAGGTCTTTCAGCTTCGACCACTGCACACCTGTCAACTCCATGTCTGCTCTCAAAGTGCCTGGCCGTGTATCCTCCCACAAATGCATTATGGCCTGCCTCTGCTCGCACAGCCGCTCCACCATGTGCAGGGTGGAGTTCCACCTTGTTGCAATGTCGATAATGAGGCGGTGGTTGGGAAGGTGGAGCAATCGCTGCAGCTTCTGCATACGAACGGAGTGTACAGGCGACCGGTGGATGTGCGCGCACAGTCTTCGCACCTTCTGGAGCAGGGCTGTTAAGTCCGGATAATTTTTGAGGAAGCACTGCACCACCAGGTTCAAGGTGTGAGCCGAGCAAGGTATGTGGCTGAGTTTTGAAAGGGCTATGGCTGCCACAAAATTACGGCCGTTATGACTAACTACCTTGCCTGCCTCAAGATGTACACTGCCCAGCCATGACTCAGTTTGTCGCTTCAAGTACTCGGCCAGCACCTCGGTGGTGTGTCTGTCGCCCAAACACATCATCTGCAACACAGCCTGCTGACGCTTTCCACTAGCTGCTCGATAGGGGGACACATCGTGTGCAACAGTGGCAGCTGCAGATGGAGTGCTCGTACGACTGCGCTCTGTGGACGAGCTTTCGCTTCTGGAGGAGGAGGAGGAGGAGGAGGGTCGAACGCCTACAGCCAACTGTTTCCTATACCGTGGGCTAGGCAGCACTGTCCCACCACCGCTGTCCCCTGTGGACCCTGCATCCACCACATTAACCCAGTGCGCAGTGATGGACACGTAACGGCCCTGGCCATGCCGACTGAACCATGCATCAGTTGTGAGGTGCACCTTTCCGCTCACTGACTGCTTGAGTGCATGGACAATGCGGTCTTTCACATGATGGTGGAGGGCTGGGATGGCTTTGCGAGAGAAGAAGTGGCGACTGGGTAGGTCATAGCGTGGTACTGCATAGGCCATGAGTTCGCGGAAAGCTGTGCTTTCCACCAACCGAAAGGGCATCATCTCAAACGAGATTAGTTTGGCAATGTGGGCGTTCAAACCCAGTGTACGCGGATGAGAGACTGAGTACTTTCTTGAACTACTCATAGTGTCTGGGAGGGTGAGCTGGACTTGAGAGCTGCATATGGTGGAAGTAGCGGTGGACAGGGTGGACTGAGAGAGGGTTGATGATGGTGATGGAGTTGGTGTTCTTTCTGATGGCCTAGAATCAGTCTTTCGTTGATATAACAGTGGGATTCCCTGACTGCTGTGGTCTTGCAACGACACCTCAACATTTGCTGCTGTGCTAACCGGTGGGCTTACAGTGGGGGAAACAATGTAGCGTTGCTGACTACCTTCGTTGTGATCAGTTGCACATATGGCACTTGAGGTTTGGTGTTGTGTCCACGCTTGCAAGTGCATGCTGGTTAAATGTCTAAGCATGCAACTGGTATTCAAATTTTTCAGATTTTTCCCTCGGCTAAAGGTCTTTGCGCACTTCTTACAGATAACCTTGGCCTGATAATGAGGATTTTGTTCAAAAAAGTGCCACACTGCACTCTTCCTACTTTGGCAGACATTTTGCGGCCTAGCACGCTGTGATCTTTTGACCCTCTGGACAAGCTGTCCAGCAACTCTTTTGATGTTTGGAACCTGTCTTTGGAGTGCTCCGGGCCTGCCAGATAACAGCTATTGCGATGTCGATGTCTGCTGTGGATGCTCCTCATCTGAGCTATTGGAAGCAGCACCCTCTTGCCCCAATGGATGCCAATCTGGGTCAACAACTGGGTCATCCATCACCTCCTCTTCTATGTCATGTGCACGTTCCTCTGTGTCACCGTGTATGGTGGTATAGTGTGCGGGAAGGGGCACCTGAGTCTCATCAGGGTCAGAATCTGGCTCTGTACACTGCGAGGACAATGTAGTGCTCTGAGTGAATGTACCAGCAGAATCATCCATCAGCGGCTGTGCATCAGTGCACTCCATGTCAGATTCATCTTGGCCTGGGTAATTCACCATTTAACTTGATAATCCAGGCATGGTATGTGAAAACAGCTCCATGGAGTAATCAGTAGTATGGCCTGCGTCATCCTTCAATCTTGGTTGGGGTGAAGGACACAAGGAAAGGTGTGGTTCATGAACATGAGCCTCCAATGACGACTCAGTGCTTTTACTTTTTACAACTGAAGAAGAGGAGGCGATAGAGCTGGAGGCTGAGTCAGCAATGTAAGACAAAACTTTTTCCTGATTCTCTGGCTTTAAAAGCGGTTTGCCAACTCCTAGAAAACTAAGCGTTCGAGACCTTATGTAGCCAGACGATGACGCAGGGTCAGCACCTCCTGCATTCGGTCCTATTTTGCTCTTGCCACTACCATCAGATCCACCACCAACACCATCATTACCAGCTGCCAACCCCTGCCCAATTCCACGGCCTCTTCCACCAGCCTTCCTCATTTTTGGTAGAAATGTAGACAAAATCCAACAAACTATATAGTAATGTAAAACAAGGTACAAGGTGTCTATAGGACAGGGGAGATTTTGAATTTCTGCACACACTTTTGGACACTGGACACTTTTGGATTGTGTGAGGCCCACTGATATCTGATCGCTATGTGACAGGCTCGATGGCACAGCTGTGACCAAAGTGACGAGAGGATAAGGGAGATTTTGAATATCTGCACACACTTTTGGACAGTGGACACTTTTGGATTGTGTGAGGCCCACTGATATCTGAGCGCTATGTGACAGGCTCGATGGCACTGCTGTGACAAAAGTGACTAGAGGATAAGGGAGATTTTGAATATCTGCACACACTTTTGGACACTGGACACTTTTGGATTGTGTGAGGCCCACTGATATCTCAGCGCTATGTGACAGGCTCGATGGCACTGCTGTGACAAAAGTGACTAGAGGATAAGGGAGATTTTGAATTTCTGCACACACTTGTGGACAGTTGACACTTTTGGATTGTGTGAGGCCCACTGATATCTGAGCGCTATGTGACAGGCTCGATGGCACTGCTGTGACAAAAGTGACTAGAGGATAAGGGAGATTTTGAATATCTGCACACACTTTTGGACACTGGACACTTTTTGATTGTGTGAGGCCCACTGATATCTGAGCGTTATGTGACAGGCTCGATGGCACTGCTGTGACAAAAGTGACTAGAGGATAAGGGAGATTTTGAATATCTGCACACACTTTTGGACACTGGACACTTTTGGATTGTGTGAGGCCCACTGATATCTCAGCGCTATGTGACAGGCTCGATGGCACTGCTGTGACAAAAGTGACTAGAGGATAAGGGAGATTTTGAATTTCTGCACACACTTGTGGACAGTGGACACTTTTGGATTGTGTGAGGCCCACTGATATCTGAGCGCTATGTGACAGGCTCGATGGCACTGCTGTGACAAAGGTGACTAGAGGATAAGGGAGATTTTGAATATCTGCACACACTTTTGGACACTGGACACTTTTGGATTGTGTGAGGCCCACTGATATCTGAGCGCTATGTGACAGGCTCGATGGCACTGCTGTGACAAAAGTGACTAGAGGATAAGGGAGATTTTGAATATCTGCACACACTTTTGGACACTGGACACTTTTGGATTGTGTGAGGCCCACTGATATCTCAGCGCTATGTGACAGGCTCGATGGCACTGCTGTGACAAAAGTGACTAGAGGATAAGGGAGATTTTGAATATCTGCACACACTTTTGGACACTGGACACTTTTGGATTGTGTGAGGCCCACTGACATCTCAGCGCTATGTGACAGGCTCGATGGCACTGCTGTGACAAAAGTGACTAGAGGATAAGGGTGATTTTGAATTTCTGCACACACTTGTGGACAGTGGACACTTTTGGATTGTGTGAGGCCCACTGATATCTGAGCGCTATGTGACAGGCTCGATGACACTGCTGTGACAAAAGTGACTAGAGGATAAGGGAGATTTTGAATATCTGCACACACTTTTGGACACTGGACACTTTTGGATTGTGTGAGGCCCACTGATATCTGAGCGCTATGTGACAGGCTCGATGGCACTGCTGTGACAAAAGTGACTAGAGGATAAGGGAGATTTTGAATATCTGCACACACTTTTGGACACTGGACACTTTTGGATTGTGTGAGGCCCACTGATATCTCAGCGCTATGTGACAGGCTCGATGGCACTGCTGTGACAAAAGTGACTAGAGGATAAGGGAGATTTTGAATTTCTGCACACACTTGTGGACAGTGGACACTTTTGGATTGTGTGAGGCCCACTGATATCTGAGCGCTATGTGACAGGCTCGATGGCACAGCTGTGACAAAAGTGACTAGAGGATAAGGGAGATTTTGAATATCTGCACACACTTTTGGACACTGGACACTTTTGGATTGTGTGAGGCCCACTGATATCTCAGCGCTATGTGACAGGCTCGATGGCACTGCTGTGACAAAAGTGACTAGAGGATAAGGGAGATTTTGAATTTCTGCACACACTTGTGGACAGTGGACACTTTTGGATTGTGTGAGGCCCACTGATATCTGAGCGCTATGTGACAGGCTCGATGGCACTGCTGTGACAAAGGTGACTAGAGGATAAGGGAGATTTTGAATATCTGCACACACTTTTGGACACTGGACACTTTTGGATTGTGTGAGGCCCACTGATATCTGAGCGCTATGTGACAGGCTCGATGGCACTGCTGTGACAAAAGTGACTAGAGGATAAGGGAGATTTTGAATATCTGCACACACTTTTGGACACTGGACACTTTTGGATTGTGTGAGGCCCACTGATATCTCAGCGCTATGTGACAGGCTCGATGGCACTGCTGTGACAAAAGTGACTAGAGGATAAGGGAGATTTTGAATATCTGCACACACTTTTGGACACTGGACACTTTTGGATTGTGTGAGGCCCACTGACATCTTAGCGCTATGTGACAGGCTCGATGGCACTGCTGTGACAAAAGTGACTAGAGGATAAGGGTGATTTTGAATTTCTGCACACACTTGTGGACAGTGGACACTTTTGGATTGTGTGAGGCCCACTGATATCTGAGCGCTATGTGACAGGCTCGATGACACTGCTGTGACAAAAGTGACTAGAGGATAAGGGAGATTTTGAATATCTGCACACACTTTTGGACACTGGACACTTTTGGATTGTGTGAGGCCCACTGATATCTGAGCGCTATGTGACAGGCTCGATGGCACTGCTGTGACAAAAGTGACTAGAGGATAAGGGAGATTTTGAATATCTGCACACACTTTTGGACACTGGACACTTTTGGATTGTGTGAGGCCCACTGATATCTCAGCGCTATGTGACAGGCTCGATGGCACTGCTGTGACAAAAGTGACTAGAGGATAAGGGAGATTTTGAATTTCTGCACACACTTGTGGACAGTGGACACTTTTGGATTGTGTGAGGCCCACTGATATCTGAGCGCTATGTGACAGGCTCGATGGCACAGCTGTGACAAAAGTGACTAGAGGATAAGGGAGATTTTGAATATCTGCACACACTTTTGGACACTGGACACTTTTGGATTGTGTGAGGCCCACTGATATCTGAGCGCTATGTGACAGGCTCGATGGCACTGCTGTGACAAAAGTGACTAGAGGATAAGGGAGATTTTGAATCTCTGCACACACTTTTGGACACTGGACACTTTTGGATTGTGTGAGGCCCACTGATATCTGAGCGCTATGTGACAGGCTCGATGGCACTGCTGTGACAAAAGTGACTAGAGGATAAGGGAGATTTTGAATTTCTGCACACACTTGTGGACAGTGGACACTTTTGGATTGTGTGAGGCCCACTGATATCTGAGCGCTATGTGACAGGCTCGATGGCACTGCTGTGACAAAAGTGACTAGAGGATAAGGGAGATTTTGAATATCTGCACACACTTTTGGACACTGGACACTTTTGGATTGTGTGAGGCCCACTGATATCTGAGCGCTATGTGACAGGCTCGATGGCACTGCTGTGACAAAAGTGACTAGAGGATAAGGGAGATTTTGAATTTCTGCACACACTTGTGGACAGTGGACACTTTTGGATTGTGTGAGGCCCACTGATATCTGAGCGCTATGTGACAGGCTCGATGGCACAGCTGTGACAAAAGTGACTAGAGGATAAGGGAGATTTTGAATTTCTGCACACACTTGTGGACAGTGGACACTTTTGGATTGTGTGAGGCCCACTGATATCTGAGCGCTATGTGACAGGCTCGATGGCACTGCTGTGACAAAAGTGACTAGAGGATAAGGGAGATTTTGAATATCTGCACACACTTTTGGACACTGGACACTTTTGGATTGTGTGAGGCCCACTGATATCTGAGCGCTATGTGACAGGCTCGATGGCACTGCTGTGACAAAAGTGACTAGAGGATAAGGGAGATTTTGAATATCTGCACACACTTTTGGACACTGGACACTTTTGGATTGTGTGAGGCCCACTGATATCTGAGCGCTATGTGACAGGCTCGATGGCACAGCTGTGACCAAAGTGACTAGAGGATAAGGGAGATTTTGAATATCTGCACACACTTTTGGACACTGGACACTTTTGGATTGTGTGAGGCCCACTGATATCTGAGCGCTATGTGACAGGCTCGATGGCACTGCTGTGACAAAAGTGACTAGAGGATAAGGGAGATTTTGAATATCTGCACACACTTTTGGACACTGGACACTTTTGGATTGTGTGAGGCCCACTGATATCTGAGCGCTATGTGACAGGCTCGATGGCACTGCTGTGACAAAAGTGACTAGAGGATAAGGGAGATTTTGAATATCTGCACACACTTTTGGACACTGGACACTTTTGGATTGTGTGAGGCCCACTGATATCTCAGCGCTATGTGACAGGCTCGATGGCACTGCTGTGACAAAAGTGACTAGAGGATAAGGGAGATTTTGAATTTCTGCACACACTTGTGGACAGTGGACACTTTTGGATTGTGTGAGGCCCACTGATATCTGAGCGCTATGTGACAGGCTCGATGGCACAGCTGTGACAAAAGTGACTAGAGGATAAGGGAGATTTTGAATTTCTGCACATAGTTGTGGACAGTGGACACTTTTGGATTGTGTGAGGCCCACTGATATCTGAGCGCTATGTGACAGGCTCGATGGCACTGCTGTGACAAAAGTGACTAGAGGATAAGGGAGATTTTGAATTTCTGCACACACTTGTGGACAGTGGACACTTTTGGATTGTGTGAGGCCCACTGATATCTGAGCGCTATGTGACAGGCTCGATGGCACAGCTGTGACAAAAGTGACTAGAGGATAAGGGAGATTTTGAATTTCTGCACACACTTGTGGACAGTGGACACTTTTGGATTGTGTGAGGCCCACTGATATCTGAGCGCTATGTGACAGGCTCGATGGCACAGCTGTGACAAACGTGACTAGAGGATAAGGGAGATTTTGAATCTCTGCACACACTTTTGGACACTGGACACTTTTGGATTGTGTGAGGCCCAATGAATATCTGAGCGCTATGTGACAGGCTCGATGGCACAGCTGTGACAAAAGTGACCAGAGGATAAGGGAGATTGGATTGCTTTTAAAAAAGCAGTTTGCGGAGCAGTAGGTAAACAGCAATGCCTGCCTGTCAGGAAGCCTTAGAAGGCAGCCCAACAACCAACACCACTGATACACCACTATATAGCCTCCCCTTGCACTGCACACACAGTGACTGGTGTGTTGTGCAGGCCAAATTGCTAGCAGCAGAAGCAGTTTTTTTTTCTTCTCAGCAGGACAAAAAAAAAAAATTGGGATTGCTTTTAAAAAAGCAGTTTGCGGAGCAGTGGGTAAACAGCAATGCCAGCCTGTCAGGAAGCCTTAAAAGGCAGCCCAACAACCAACACCACTGATACACCACTATATAGCCTCCCCTTGCACTGCACACACAGTGACTGGTGTGTTGTGCAGGCCAAATCGCTAGCAGCAGAAGCAGTTTTTTTGTCTTCTTCCCTGCCTAACGCTCTCCCTACAGAATCAGCAGCAACCTCTCCCTATACTAAGATCGGCAGAAGTAAGATGGCGGTCGGCGTGCACGCCCTTTTATACCCCCTGTGACGCCCACCAAAGCAAGCCAATCACTTGCATGCCCTTCTGAAAGATGGTGGTGACCCGTGCCTATGTCATCACGTTGCCCACAGTGTCCGTGGATCCTGATTGGCTGAAAAAGAGCGCAAAACAAACTTTTGAAACGCGACTTTGGCGCGTAAGTCGCCGACCTCGTGGCCGACCTCATCCTAGGGTCGGGTTTCGTTTCATGAAACCCGACTTTGCCAAAAGTCGGGGACTTTTGAATTTTTTCGACCCGTTTCGCTCAACTCTAGTAGTGACTATAATAACTTTAAAGCAATTTTTCAAAGAAACTGCAACCTATTTTGTAAAGAAAGTATTTATTTTAATAGTAGCTATATTGGTGATTTAATAATAATAGTAATACATTTTTTAAACAACAGTGATCATTTAAGTCATTGAGGTATGCAGAGATTTTTGAACCCAATATATTTAGTTAAATATTAAATACCTATTTTATTTACTCCACACCAGAAAAAAAATCTTAGAAATGTACTGTTTGAGCAATAGGATGTTGACTCCATAATATCTTCTACATTGACTACAAGTCTGTACATTTATGCTTTGTTGCTCACCTTGAGAAGACATTACTTCAATCCTGGATTCTGGAAATTGGGGATAGTTTAGGAAATGTTTACTATATTGGTAAATGAATAGGTGCCATAAAGTAGATTTGTAGGATTTTTTACTTTGCAGTGAAGAGTAAAATCACACTGAAACCATTGCCCTCTGTCTGGCCTGTAAATGCAATTTGCTTTCGTAAATGAGCAACTATCTCTTCTTAATTGGATTAACTGTTATCAGGATGCCATGGTTCAGTGACAATGAAATTGAAATCCATAAAATTGTTCTTCTTGTTCTGCAGGTCTTTAAATTGTCACCATGATACTTTATTTTACTTCCACAACTTTATGTATCCCAGACTCACAGATCTGAAACCAGTGATAGAATTGTTGACATTTCTGTGACTGTCCAACTCATCTGTAGGGTGAGTGCAGAAATCCAGGCCCATGTTACACAAAGTATGTCCGATCTTTGATGAAAATAACTGAATTTCAGACACAGAAATTTGGGTAACATCTCCTAAGGCCTCTTTCACACTTCAGTTTTTGCATCAGTCAAAATTCGCCAAAAGGACGGATGGTGGATCCGTTTTAGTACTGATGACAACGGATGCCACCTGTCCGTTTTTTTTTGACGGATCCGACAAATGAAGAATTTTAAAAGAATCGCAGCCTGGAAAAGGAAAGAGAGAGAGAGAGAGAGAGAGAGGGAGAGAGAGAGAGAGTTTTTTTTGGCCGGCACCCAGAAAGAATTTCGGGTTAAATGAGTGTCTGGAGGATCCGCCAGAGAAAAAAACGTTGCAAGCTCCGTTTTGAAATCTGTGAGGATGGTGACGGACAGCAACTTTTGGCTGATCCTAAAAAATAACGGATGCAATGGACGGCAATCCGTCACAATCCGCCATTAATGGAAGTCAATGGGGGAAAAAAACGGATCCTCAAAAGAAAATTGAGGATCCGTTTTTTTCAAAACCTGGCGGATTGTGACTGATTGTAAAAAACTGAAGTGTGAAAGAGGCCTAACGGCCCCGTCACACATAACGACGCACCAGCGATCCCGACAACGATATGAACTTATCAGGATCGCTGGTGTGTCGCTACATGATCGCTGGTGAGCTGCCAAACAGGCAGCTTCACCAGCAATCAGCACCAGCGACAGGAGGGTAACAAGCGACGCACGTCGCTTAGTTACCCACTGTGTACCTTAGTTACCAGCGCACTGGTGCAGGGAGCTGGTAACCAAGGTACACATCGGGTTTCTAAGCGGCGCGCGGATTTAGAAACCAGATGTGTACCTTGGTTACCAGCTCCCTGCACCAGCGCGCTGGTAACTAAGGTACACATCGGGTTTCTAAGCACTGCGTGCCACTTAGAAAGCCGATGTGTACCTTAGTTACCAGCGCCAGCTCGCTGATCGCTGGTCTCCCGCTTGCCACACACAGTAATGCATGCTGGCAAGCGGGAGACCAGCGATCAAAAAAATGTCCAGGTCATTCGAGGACGATCAGCGATACCCGGCAGGGGGGCCGGTCGTTGCTAAGTGTCACACACAGCAATCTCGCTAGTGAGGTCGCAGTTGCGTCACAAAACTTGTGACTAAGCAGCGATCTCGCTAGCGAGATCGCTCTGTGTGACGGGGGCTTAAGACAGTTTTTTCATTAATGATCAAGGCCTGTTTTTCAAATTTATGGGGTACTAACTCTGGAATGCTTCACCATATCCCAGTGATTCTGAAACAGGTTTTGTTTAATACGTTGTACTGTATGTTAGCAATAAATTTAGGTCTGTATGATTTGCTTTTTTAGGAAAATATCTGAAATTTGCTAACAATTTTTGAAAAATTTGAAATTTTCAAGCTTTGTATGTTTATACCCTTGAACCAGATAGTCATACCACACAAAATAGTTAATACGTAACATTTCCTTTAAGTTTATTTTATCTCAGCATCATTTTCAAACATCCTTTTAGAATGTCATAAAGTAAGAAAGGTTAAAATATAGCAGCAATGTATAAAGAAAACTTACAGATCTTATTTTTTGGCTGGAGTCACACACAACGTATAAAAAACGTACAAATGTTTCATGAACAGTGATTCGTATGTCATCCGATTGTAATGCCAGGATGTGATTTTCTCACATCTAAGCATCCATGTGACATCCGTATGACATCCGTATGGCGAGATTTTCTCGCCGGCTTGCAAAATGGACATACAGTCATATGTAAAAGTTTGGGCACCCCTATTAATGTTAACCTTTTTTCTTTATAACAATTTTGGTTTTTGCAACAGCTATTTCAGTTTCATATATCTAATAACTGATGGACTCAGTTATATTTCTGGATTCAAATGAGGTTTATTGTACTAACAGAAAATGTGCAATCTGCATTTAAACAAAATTTGACCGGTGCAAAAGTATGGGCACCCTTATCATTTTCTTGATTTGAACACTCCTAACTACTTTTTACTGACTTCCTGAAGCACTAAATTGGTTTTGTAACCTCATTGAGCTTTGAACTTCATAGCCAGGTATATCAAATCATGAGAAAAGGTATTTAAAGTGGCCACTTGCAAGTAGTTCTCCTATTTGATTCTCCTATAAAGAGTGGCATCATGGGCTCCTCAAATCAACTCTCAAATGATCTGAAAACAAAGATTATTCAACATAGCTTTTCAGGGGAAGGATACAAAAAGTTGTCTCAGAGATTTAACCTGTCAGTTTCCACTGTGAGGAACATAGTAAGGAAATGGAAGAACACAGGTACAGTTCTTGTTAAGCCCAGAAGTGGGAGGCCAAGAAAAATATCAGAAAGGCAGAGAAGAAGAATGGTGAGAACAGTCAAGGACAATCCACAGACCACCTCCAAAGACCTGCAGCATCATCTTGCTGCAGATGGTGTCACTGTGCATCGGTCAACAATACAGCGCATGCATAACGCCTTTTTGTATGACCAAACAACTCAATCTTTGTTTCATCAGTCCACAGGACCTTCTTCCAAAATGTAACTGGCTTGTCCAAATGTGCTTTTGCATACCTCAGGCGACTCTGTTTGTGGCGTGCTTGCAGAAACGGCTTCTTTCGCATCACTCTCCCATACAGCTTCTCCTTGTGCAAAGTGCGCTGTATTGTTGACCGATGCACAGTGACACCATCTGCAGCAAGATGATGCTGCAGGTCTTTGGAGGTGGTCTGTGGATTGTCCTTGACTGTTCTCACCATTCTTCTTCTCTGCCTTTCTGATATTTTTCTTGGCCTGCCACTTCTGGGCTTAACAAGAACTGTACCTGTGTTCTTCCATTTCCTTATTATGTTCCTCACAGTGGAAACTGACAGGTTAAATCTCTGAGACAACTTTTTGTATCCTTCCCCTGAAAAGCTATGTTGAATAATCTTTGTTTTCAGATCATTTGAGAGTTGTTTTGAGGAGCCCATGATGCCACTCTTCATAGGAGAATCTAATAGGAGAACTACTTGCAAGTGGCCACTTTAAATACCTTTTCTCATGATTTGATACACCTGGCTATGAAGTTCAAAGCTTAATGAGGATACAAACCCAATTTAGTGCTTCAGGAAGTCAGTAAAAAGTAGTTAGGAGTGTTCAAATCAAGAAAATGATAAGGGTGCCCATACTTTTGCACTGGTCAAATTTTGTTTAAATGCAGATTGCACATTTTCTGTTAGTACAATAAACCTCATTTGAATCCAGAAATATAACTGAGTCCATCAGTTATTAGATATATGAAACTGAAATATCTGTTGCAAAAACCAAAATTGTTATAAAGAAAAAAGGTTAACATTAATAGGGGTGCCCAAACTTTTACATATGACTGTATAATGGATCCCAATGATAGGTTAAAACACAAACGAAAGAATAGATATATATACACATAGAATATACACTCACTGGCCACTTTATTAGGTACACCTGTCCAACTGTGTGTTAAGACTTAATTTCTAATCAGCCAATCACATGGCGGCAACTCAGTGCATTTAGGCATGTAGACATGGTCAAGACAATCTCCTGCAGTTCAAACCGAGCATCAGTATGGGGAAGAAAGGTGATTTGAGTGCCTTTGAACGTGGCATGATTGTTGGTGCCAGAAGGGCTGGTCTGAGAATTTCAGAAACTGCTGATCTACTGGGATTTTCACGCACAACCATCTCTAGGGTTTACAGAGAATGGTCCGAAAAAGAAAAAAAATCCAGTGAGCGGCAGTTCTGTGGCCGGAAATGCCATGTTGATGCCAGAGGTCAGAGGAGAATGGGCAGACTGGTTCGAGCTGATAGAAAGGCAACAGTGACTCAAATTGCCACCCGTTACAACCAAGGTAGGCAGAAGAGCATCTCTGAACGCACAGTGCGTCGAACTTTGAGGCAGATGGGCTACAGCAGCAGAAGACCACACTGGGTACCACTCCTCTCAGCTAAGAAAAGGAAACTGAGGCTACAATTTGCACAAGCTCATCGAAATTGGACAGTAGAAGATTGGAAAAACGTTGCCTGGTCTGATGAGTCTCGATTTCTGCTGCGACATTCGGATGGTAGGGTCAGAATTTGGCGTAAACAACATGAAAGCATGGATCCATCCTGCCTTGTATCAACGGTTCAGGCTGGTGGTGGTGGTGTCATGGTGTGGGGAATTTTTTCTGGGCACTCTTTGGGCCCCTTGGTACCAATTGAGCATCGTTGCAACGCCACAGCCTACCTGAGTATTGTTGCTGACCATGTCCATCCCTTTATGACCACAATGTACCCAACATCTGATGGCTACTTTCAGCAGGATAATGCGCCATGTCATAAAGCTCGAATCATCTCAGATTGGTTTCTTGAACATGACAATGAGTTTACTGTACTCAAATGGCCTCCTCAGTCACCAGATCTCAATCCAATAGAGCATCTTTGGGATGTGGTGGAACGGGAGATTCGCATCAGGGATGTGCAGCCGACAAATATGCGCCAACTGTGTGATGCCATCATGTCAATATGGTCCAAAATCTCTGAGGAATGCTTCCAGCACCTTGTTGAATCTCTGCCACGAAGAATTGAGGCAGTTCTGAAGGCAAAAGGGGGTCCAACCCCTTACTAGCATGGTGTACCTAATAAAGTGGCCAGTGAGTGTATATATATATATACACATGTCATTGAGACACATTTTTTTTTATATTTCATTGAGTGCTAGATAGTGTACTAGCCGCTAAATCAATTGCCGGCTTCTGTAAAATCGTTACAGAACCCGACATGAAATGACAAATGGTTTACATACAGCAAACCATTTAATTTCATTTAGTTTTTTTTATATGTCTTTGACTAATAATTAGATTAGTGTATGTGTGTAAAATCTTGGACATGTAGGTGTTAAATTAACGGGTAAATTAGTTGAAAATAATTGCGTGGGTTCCAGCGGTATTTTTTCCACCAGAGAGGGAAAGCCAGTGATTGAGGGCAGATATTAATAGCCTAGAGAGGGACCATGGTTATTGCCCCCCCGACTACAAACATCTGCCCACAGCCACCCCAGAAAAGGCGCATCTATAAGATGCGCCTTTACTGGCACTTAGCCGCTCTATTCCCATTTCCTTTAGCGGTGGCTAATGAGTTAATAAGGGGTTAATGTCACCTTGCTATTGACGTCACTAACGTAACTGAGGAAGCGCGGAGTCCCCGACTGACCTGAGGTGATCTGACAGCATGGGAAAAAGTTCAGAAACTTTCCCACGCTAATCAGTTCATCCAGCGGTCAGCCGGGGAGCCTGCGCAGACATGCTACACTTGTAAGGAGAGCTTTAAACTAGAACAACATGGGAAGGGAAGCAAAAGACCAGAAAAAGCCATACACCTGACAAATGCTATTGAGAACTCTGCTATTAGAAGTGGAAAGGAAGAACAAAGACAAAAGAATATAATTAATAAAAATATTGGAGAAAGAGAAACCAATCACAAACTAAAATGTTTCTATACTAATGCACAAAGCATGGGCAACAAACAAGGAGAATTGGAACTACTAATGCAGGAGAAGAAATATGATGTCATTGGAATCACTGAAACTTGGTGGGACAATACACATGATTGGAATACAAGACTAGAAGGATACAACTTATTTGCAAGAAACAGACTTGATAAACGAGGAGGAGGTGTCGCATTGCATGTTAGAAACGCTTATATCTGCACAGAGATTGAAGCTTCAGAGACTGGGAGTTCTGTGGAAACTGTTTGGGTAAGAATACAAGGACAGAACAATGGAAAGGACACCATTGTAGGCATTTACTACAGGCCGCCTGTGCAAGCTGAAGATATGGATGAACTCTTTATGCATCAAATGGCCAAGTTCTCCCAAAAATATGACATAGTTGTCATGGGAGATTTCAACTATCCAGACATTTGTTGGGAATCTCTCTCAGACAAAACTAACAGGTCAAGGAAATTCTTATCCTCTCTGGCTGACAACTTTATCTTCCAAAAGGTAGGGGAGAAAACAAGGGGAACTGCTACCTTGGATCTAATCCTTATAAACAGGGAGGAAATGGTTGAGGAGGTAAAAGTGGCTGGGACCCTAGGAGGTAGCGACCATGCTATTTTAGAATTTTAGATAACTAGAGGCAGAAGACCTGTGAAGACTCAGACGTCAAGGTTAAATTTCAGAAAGGCAGATTTTAAGGGATTCAAAAAGAGAATTGGAGGGATCCAATGGCTGGATATCCTTAAAGACAAAAATGTCCAGGAAGGATGGGAAATCTTGAAAAATGAAATTCTCAAAGCACAATTGTTAACAATTCCGAAAAGAGGGAAGAATAGGAAGCATTTAAGGAAGCCAGGATGGATGAACACAGAACTTAAGCACATGCTAAAAAGGAAGAAAAAAATGTTTATAAAATGGAAAGAGGGAGGCATATCTAAAGAAGAATATAATGCTGTCTGCAGAACCTGCAGGGCACAAATCAGATTAGCTAAAGCTGACAATGAATTGAGGCTTGCAAGAGATGTCAAAAGCAATAATAAAGGATTTTGGGGATATGTCAAAAGTAAAAGAAAAGTCAAAGATGCTATAGGATTTTTACAGGATGAAAATGATGAAATGGTAAGACAGGATGTTGAGAAGGCCGAACTTTTAAATTCCTATTTTGCATCTGTTTTCTCTCAGAAAGGAAATGTGACATCAACTGTTCTTCACTGTCCTATTAAGGGAATAGAAGAATCCAGGATATATATAAACAGAAAGATAGTGAGGAAACACTTAGCTAACCTAAATGAATTCAAGTCTCCAGGTCCAGATGAATTACACCCCAGAGTACTGAAGGAGATAGCAGAAGAAATTTTTGAACCCCTCTCCATAATCTTTGAAAATTCTTGGAAAACAGGAGAAGTCCCAGAAGACTGGAGAAGAGCAAATGTTGTTCCTATCTTCAAAAAGGGGAAGAAGGTGGACCCAGGCAACTATAGGCCGGTGAGTCTGACTTCTATACCAGGAAAGATCTTTGAACAAATTATTAAATAACATGTATGTCAATACCTGGATAAGAATTGAAGTGATTAAACAGAGTCAGCATGGGTTTGTAACTAGTAAGTCATGTCAGACTAACTTAATTTCCTTCTATGACGGAATCACTGATTGGGTGGATCAAGGAAATGCTGTAGATATAGTATATCTTGACTTCAGCAAAGCATTTGACAAAGTATCTCATACAATCCTTATTGAAAAAATGACTAAGTATGGAATGGACAAGGCAACTGTTAGGTGGATTCATAACTGGCTTAGTGATCGGACCCAAAGAGTGGTCGTAAATGGCTGCACATCCAGTTGGAAGAATGTCTCAAGTGGGGTACCACAGGGCTCTGTCCTGGGCCCTGTATTGTTCAACATCTTTATCAACGATTTAGATGAAGGAATTGAGGGTAAACTGATTAAATTTGCTGATGACACAAAGCTAGGAGGGATAGCTAATACTAGAGAAGAGAGAGAGAGGATTCAAAACGATATAAATAAACTGGAGAAGTGGGCAGCAACTAACAGAATGGTTTTTAACAGGGAAAAATGCAAAGTACTACATCTGGGCAATAAAAATGAAAAAAGCATATACAGAATGGGAGGAATAGGCCTAAGCAACAGCACATGTGAAAAAGACTTGGGTATACTAATAGATCACAGACTGAATATGAGTCAACAGTGTGATGCAGCAGCAAAAAAAAGCAAATACAATTCTAGGATGTATTAACAGAAGCATACAGTCTAGATCACGTGAAGTCATTATTTCCCTCTACTCCTCTTTGGTCAGACCTCAACTGGAATATTGTGTCCAGTTTTGGGCACCACATTTTAAAAAAGACATCAACAAACTGGAGCAAGTTCAGAAAAGAGCAACCAGAATGGTGACCGGTCTGCAAACCCTGTCTTATGAGGAAAGGGTGCAGGATTTGGGATTGTTTAGTTTGCAAAAGAGAAGACTGAGAGGAGACTTAATAGCTGTCTACAAATATCTAAAGGGCTGTCACATTGTAGAAGGATCAACTTTATTCTCATTTGCACAAGGAAAGACTAGAAGCAATGGGATGAAACTGAATGGGAGGAGACACAGATTAGATATTAGAAAAAACTTTTTGACAGTTAGGGTGATCAATGAGTGGAACAAGCTGCCACGAGAAGTGGTGAGTTCTCCTTCAATGGATGTCTTCAAACAGAGGCTGGACAGACATCTGACTGGGATGATTTAGCGAATCATGCTTTGAGCAGGGGGTTGGACCAGATGGCCCAGGAGGTCCCTTCCAACTCTACGATTCTATGATTCTATGATTTCATTCATTCTGCAGTGGTTTACAGCCGGGCTGGTAGTATTAGACAGGATCCCTTATTTTATTCTAAACTGCTCTCAGGACATTTCTCTTAACTCCCTGAGCTTTTTTAGATTTTTCGTTTTCGCTTTTCGCTCCTCTTCTTTCCAGAGCTATAACTTTTTTATTTTTTCATCAATATGGCCATGTGAGAGCTTATTTTTTGTGGGACGAGTTGTACTTTTGAACAACACCATTGGTTTTACCATGTAGTGTATTCAAAAACGGGAAAAAAATTCCAAGTGCAGTGAAATTGAAAAAAAAGTGCAATCCCACACGTGTTTTTTGTTTGGCTTTTTTGCTAGGTTCAATAAATTCTAAAACTGACCTGCCATTATGATTCTCCAGGTCATTACAAGTTCATAAACACCAAACATGTCTAGGTTCTCTTTTATCTAAGTGGTGGAAAAAAATTCCAAAGTTTTCTAAAAAAAAAAAAAATGGTGCCATTTTCCAAGACCCGTAGCGTCTCAATTTTTCATGATCTCGGGTCGGGTGAGGGCTTATTTTTTGCATGCTGAGCTGACGTTTTTAATGATACCACAGACATCTTCCTTTGATCGCTTGTTATTGCATTTTAATGCAATGTCACAGCGACCAAAAAATGTAATTTTGGCGTTTTGATTTTTTTCTCGCTAGGCCGATTTACTGCATTGTTATGAGCGCCGACCATCTTCTTCTCTTCTCTATGGGGTTAAGGTTAGGTAAGTTTGCTGGCCAATCAAGTACAGTGATACTGTTGTTTTTAAACCAGGTATTGGTGTTATGAAACCTAGAGTGGACCCACTGGATCGCGGTACCGACCGACCCTGGGCGAGCTGGCCAGGTGGAACCGACCCATATACAGGGACCATTAGGGGCAGGCCCAGGAGGAAGGTATACCACAATAGCTAGTGCCAGAGTATCGGCTCGAGGACAAGGAGAAGAATCAGGGTATTCACCGAGAATGAGACAGAGCTGAGCGGCCGCGGAGAGACACGGGATCCTGGACAAGGCAGAGTTCACAGAGCACAGAGACACAGGGTCCGGGACAAGACAGAGTTCACCGAGGATGCGAGATCCTGGGCAGAGCAGAGCACGCCCTGGCAGGTGTACATAGATAGAGCAGATCAGAGCACACACTGGAAAGCATACTGGGACAAAGCAGAGCAAAGCACACACTGGAAGCATACAGGGAAAGAGCAGAGCACACACTGGAAAGCATACTGGTAGAAAGCAGAGCAGAGCCTGTACTGGAAGCATACAGGGACAGAGCAGAGCAGAGCACGCACTGGAAGCGCACAGGGACAGAGCAGAGCACGCACTGGAAGCATACAGGGAAAGAGCAGTGTAGAGGACACACTGGAAGTGTACAGGGACCTGGGAGAGCACCTACACAGGCAACTGCAGGAAGTAATAATCAGGTGCCAAGGAATGGCTGAAGCCGTCTGATATACCTGACACCGGGTGCCCAGCGAGATCACTTCCGGGTCAGGACTCTTGGCAGAAGCCTAGTGCACCTGGCAAGAGCACGGCTGAGGCCTAAGAGTGCGCATGTGCGGACAGCAAGGAACACAGTGACAGCATGGCGTGCCCCGGTCCCCGCAGCCCTTCGGGAGACCGGAGAGCGGGGAGCAAGGGCGGACATGGCGGTAATAATTGGTGTTGTGAATTCGCTTTCTGGCCTACCTCTGGTTACTAGTGAAGATAGTGGAGCTGGTTATATTGACAGAGGGGTTGTGAGTTCTTTTTCTGGGCTCCATCTGGTGGTTACTGGAGGTAATGGAGCTGATCTAATTAACAGAGGCCTGCCACCTAATAATGAGGAGGATGACTGGAGATCTGGAGTTTCTGACTGGATTTAATCCCTGCTGGTGATTTTTTCCTGCCTCCTGAGGTCTTAGTTTCCAGCTCAGTCCCTGCATGCTCAGCTAAGTGTTCTTTTGCTATTGTTCACATTTGATCTGGTTTTGTGTATTTCAGTTTTGTGTGGTCAGCCAGCTCTGGCTGGTGTTGTGCTGAATTTCCATCCTCATGTTACTGCTTGTGCCAGTTTGTTTTTGTCCCTTATTAGATTGGCCTCCTTTTGTTCTGCTTTCAGAATACCAGAGTGCTGATATAGTGGGCGAAGTCTAGTGACTTCAGTATTTTTTCTATCAGACGTGTTGGGCATTTTTTGCAGGTTTTTTTGCGTGATTGCAGACAGAGTCTTTCCTGTCCTGTCTAGTTAGTATGCTCAGTCTATTTTCCTACCTGCGTTTGTGTTTTCATCTTGTCTCACCGACAATATATGTTTGGGGGCTATCTATTCCTTTGGGGTCTGCTCTGGGGCAGTTTAAATTTCCCCTTTCTTGCTTTATGCTTATTTAGTTCTCCGGCTGTGTTGAGGCGTCTAGGATCATCGTAGGTACACTCCACAGCTACTGCTAGTTGTGTGGATAGGATCAGGGGTCTGCAATCCGCTTAGTTACCAACCTCTCTGGTTTTTTGTGGCTTAGCTTGGTCTTGCTTTCCTCCTCGGTGACCCAATCATAACAAATGGGTACTTTTGGCAGTGTGGACAGGTGCCAATTCCTGCTGGAGAATGAAATTTCCATCTCCAAAAAACTTGTCGCAGAAGGATGCCTGAAGTGCTCTAAAATTTGTGGTCTTGATAAAACACAGTAGACCTACACCAGCAGATGATATGGCTCCCCTAACCATCACTAATTGTGGAAACTTCACATTAGACCTCAAGCAGCTTGTATTGTGTGCCTCTCCACTCTTCCTCCAGACTCTAGGACCTTAATTTTCAAATGAAATGCGAGTACTCATTTACTGCAAAGTATGGAATTCTGCTGTCAACGCCCAGTTCTTGAGAAACCCTATTTAGAACAGTAACAGTATCAAATGCCCCTTTAAATGTAAAGTCATTTATTTGAGCAGTCCCAAAATTCCCCCAAGAACCTCTCAACTCAGGAATGTGAGCCTCATGGGTCTCTGTTTCGACCTCGTCGCCAGCAAGGACACACAGGGGGAACTCATCTGCCTCCAACAGCGATGGGAATTCTTTATGGTTGAACCTGCCCTTATCTGAGTAACTTGGCACCACTATTTTTTTCTTCATAAGTCCCAAAATAAGCTAAATACCACCCCATTGTTACTGGTTGTAGCAGGTCTTTAACTACTCTGACCTCATGGGACTCAGTTTGTGCCACAGTTCATTTTTATGGCTACTTTGGTGAAAGGGTAGTCCTTGGCGTCCCTGTGACTAAAGCTGATGCCAATGCTCTTTCTGGGGATCAAAAGTTGGGAGAGTGTGGCCCTTACCTGGGTCACCAAACTCCCCGAGTTAAATGGGTATGTGTCAGCGCCCGGTTTCCTAAAGGACTTCTCGATCACCTGGTATCTTTCTACTAGTCCAGCCAGGTTATCCGCATTCCGAAGGTCTCCCTTGGCAATTCAGGTCTGCAGAGGCATAGGAATGGAGTGAATAAATGACTATAACAATGTGCTTGACCATCTGGGCTGGGGTATGAATTATCACCTGGACATGGGGGAACAAGCCACCCGCTCAGGTCCAATAAAAAAGTTCAACTTTTTTTTAACAGACGCACAGCTTTGGAGATCTCCAGAGACACTGAACACTGAAGGATTCCAATGGCTTCACCTTTAGCTGGGGTGGAGATATGGTGAACAGCCTCCCACCCACTCTTCAGCTGTTCCCAAAAACACAGCCCTTATCATGGATGATTAACCACTCTCAGCACTTAGTATGCTGGAGTATGTTTCCATGTTTATATCCCTGAGGCTAACATCCTGAGTGACACATATCTCCTCTCCAGTATTTTACCACAATTTACCTTCTCAAAATTGCCACAGTCTTTTTCACAGCTCAAATAAAATCATTTAGTCGAGGACTTGGGCCTTCCTAAACATTCTGCAGGGCTCTAGACTAAAGGAAAATAACCTGCTAGCTACTGGTACCTGTTTTTCATGGTACTGAAGCAGAGAAAATGAATTTCTTCCATACTTTTCTGAAGACATTGCTCTAGTGTATTGCAGTGATATTCCTGGGCTTATGGAAAAATGTAACATTGAGTACAATGTGAATGGAGAGTTTTTATTGATTCATCCAAAAAAAAATCTGAAAGCTGTGCTGCACAATGGCAGCATGTATGCTTCAGTGCCTGTAGGGCATTCTGTGCACTTGAAAGAAAGCTATGAGAATTTAGACTTTTATTCTCAAGAAACTTAGCTATGAGGATCAAGGATGGCCAACATGTGATCTGAAAGTTCTCTCTTTGCTCCTTGGGCAGCAAGAAGCCTCCACAAAGTTCCATGATTTTTGTGTGAATGGGATAGCCTTGATAGGACTCATCCCCGGAGCCAAAAAATATGGCCAATGAGAACATCTTTGCAACCTGTTGCAACAAGTTTTGAGGCTTGTCTCTGTGCTGTTTTGTGTATTGTAAACAAGATACTTTGTGGCATTTGCACAGTAATGGCTTTCTTTTGGCGACTTGACCATGCAGCACATTTTTATTCAAGCGTCTCCTTATTGTGCATCTTGAAACAGCCACACCGCTAGTTTTCAGAGTCCAGTATTTCAGCTGATGTTATTTGTGGATTTTTCTTTGCATCCCAAACAATATTCCTGGCATTTGTCACAGGTCACTGGTGAGGATGTTACCTTTAGTAGCTATTCAAACCCATCTGTGTTAACTTCTGTGCATGTTATCAGGCCAAAATCACCAGGGTATGTGAACTTTTGATCAGGGTCATTTGGATGTTTTGGGTTGTCAATATGATTTAAAAAGAGAAAACACAATAGTTTGACAATAAGTGGCTTCACCCAACCAGTAACCATGAGTGGAGAAAAAGTTTTGGTGTTATCATTCATATTCTCTGAAAAAGGCCAAGAAAGCAAAAATTCTGTTATAAAAGCTATACACTCTTAAATTTTTTATTTTACGAAAAAATGAATGTATTTTTGCATTATCATAATCTGAGAACTGTACGATCTTTATTTTTCTGGCAACATAGCCATGTGAGGGCTTTTTTTGCAGAATAAGATGGCATATTCAATGATAACATTTCTTTTATATACAGCCTTTTGGTTCAGGTCGTTCTGAATGTGGCAATGACAGATATGTGTACGTTTTTCTTTATTTCTGTTTTTACAAAAAATCCTGCGTTTTTAGTGGCAAAATTTGGTTTTTTTACATCTTTTTGAAGATTTTTTTTTATTACACTATGACTTGAATAATTTTCTCTATTATGGCTGGTTTGATACACTGCAGTATGTCTGTACTGCTGTAAATCAGACCAATCAGTGTTATACTGTCTAACAGAATACCCTATTTGGAAGATCCCGAGGCCATTACTTGGCTGCAGATTACTCTCGCAACCAGTGGGACCCTTCTGGGTCCCTGCAGGAGCTCCCTCCTTCTGTATGCATCTAGATGCAGCTGTTGTTATTGATAGTGGCATCTAGAAGGTTATTTATTGTAGTAGGACACACACTACCTTACAGCGTCTTTAATCTTCTTTGTGACATGACTGAGAACACTGGAGGTGGGAGAGCTGGATAAACCAGCTCCCTTCACTGTGATTGGTCTGTCTATATAGACAGACCAATCACATAAGTTGCCGGGCTGGGCAAAGCTGATTGGTCCCCTGCCAACTGACTGTATGTCTCTGGTGTCCTGGACAGCAGTTTTCATTAATATTCATTCATTTCATTACTAGCTGTGAACCCGTCCTACGCCCAGGTGGTGGGCATTTTTATTGGTATATGGTCTCCCATCCTGCTATGTGCTGCCACCCTCCTATCCTGGTACGCATGGCACCCCTCATTCCTACCCTGGTATGCATGGTACCCTCACCCCCCAATGCTGGTATGCATGGCACCCCATTCTTCATCCTGGTATGCAAGGTCCCCTCACCCCCCAAACCTGGTATGCATGGTACTCCCTCATCCCTATCATGGTATGCATGGTCCCCTCACCCCCAATCCTGGTATGCATGGCCCCCTCACCCCCAATCCTGGTATGCATGGCCCCCTCACCCCCTATCCTGGTATGCATGGTCCTCTCATCATCCAATCCTGGTATGCATGGTACCCCTCATCCCCCAATCCTGGTATACATGGTCCTTTCACCCCCCCAATCCTGGTATGCATGGTACTCCCTCATCCCTATCCTGGTATGCATGGCCCCCTCACCCCCCAATACTGGTAAGCATGGTCCTCACCCCCCTATCCTGGTATGCATGGTACCCCTCATCCCCCAATCCTGCTTTGCATGGCCCCCTCATCCCCCAATCCTGGTATGCATGGCCCCCTTACCCCCCTATCCTGGTATGCATGTTCCTCTCAGCTCCCCTATCCTGGCATGCATGTTCCCCTCACTCCTATTAATACTACACACATACAAAAAAAAAACATTTATACTCACCCTTCTTTTCCTGTGCTCCAGCACTGTCACGTTCTACTGGAGGCCGAAGCAGGAGTGCAGCCGGAATCGTGCATGCGCATAGCGCGATCTGGCGGCATTTTACTGAAGACATACTTGCAAGTGTGTCTTCAGTAAAATGGCGTCGCCCCGGTCTCCGGCCGAAGAGAAGCGCAGCGGCAGCGCTCCTTCCGGTCAGGTAAGTATGTAAGTATGGCGTCGGAGATGGCGGTATGCAGTGTGTACGGTACCGCCATCTCTGGCGCCATACACACTCCTCACCGCTGGCTGCCTCATTCTGCCTAGAGCCAGACTGCGTAGGCGCTTCTATAAAGTCTATAAAGGATTCGGACAGAGTGACGCTTAGCCGGTTATATTATAGTTTATTATTTATTATCATAGCGCCATTTAATCCATGGCGCTTTACATTTAAAAAGGGGTAAACATAATAAAAAACATGTAATATAATCATGAACTGGTACAGGAGGAGATAGGACCCTGCCCGCAAGGGCTCACTGTCTACCAGGGATGAGTAAGGATACAGTTAGTTATTGTAGAGCTTGGCCATGCAGCAGTATAGTGGAATGAGAGTTACTGAAGGTTGTAAGCTTGTTGGAAGACATAGGTATATAGGTTCCTTTTGAAGGTTTCCCCAGGTAGGCAAGAGTCTGGTATGCTGGGGTAGAGAGTTCCAGAGTTGGGGGGATGTGCGGGAGAAATTTTGTATGTGATTGTGGGAAAAGGAGATAAGAGGGTAATAGAGAAAGAGATCTTGTGAGGATCGAATGTTGTAAGCAGATAAGCACCTGTCAGGGCTGGCGGAACGCACCAACTTATAAAATAATAGTAGGTGCTTTCGCAGCCCGGGGTCCACCGTGCAGAGGTGGTATACTGCTGCTAGGTAATGGCGGAAGTATAAAGCGGTGTGGAAAGGTCACACGTGGGTTACGTCACCCCGTGGGAACAGGAGCGGACTCTGTTTACTCACAGAGCCGCACAACCGCTGAACATAAATGCTGGGGCCTGTTTAGCTCACAGAGCCCGGCTAAAGCGCCCACAGAATGCGGCCACAGAACTCTACCCCAAGGACACGGGGTTAGAGTCCCTCTAGGCCCTCTGAGCGCGCAGTGTCGCTGCCACGAACGCCGCTATAGACGCTGGCAATGGAGTGTAGAGCACGTGCACTGAGGCGTGCCAAGTCACTGATGATGCCTAAAACCTGACTCAGACTCTGACCTACCTACACCTAAGCCTGGGCGCTAGCAGGCTAGGCTGCACAACACATGCATACCAAGGGTAGGGGTTTCATAATGAGTCAGTCACCAGAGACATTCATACGTGCATACACCACTCACTCCTCATAGTCTGAAATTAGTCTATCCTAGCGCATGGCCGAGCGGCCATGCAAACCTTTTATAGCCGCGCGCGTCCGGGACCCTCCTGGCTTCTCGGAAGGGCCAATCCGAACACGCGCAGGATCTGAGCATGTGACCTTCGATCTCCAATGGGAGATCACTCCACGAGCATGCCCAGTGGCCCGAAATGGGGACCTAGTCCCTGGAAAAACTCGCTGCTGAGCAGCATGCATTGCCATAGCTGTGCCAGAGGTGGCAGCAGCAAGCAAACCCACAGAGCTGGTCTGGGCAGAGCGCCGGGACCGACGAGTTTGCTTAGCAACCTCCTCTGCGGCTGGGGAGGAATGGGAGACCACCGGGAGCAGGGCTCGGGATTCCCGCTGTGCAGCAACAGGAACCCAACGCCTAACAGTACCGGGAGACTAGGTCACAGATGTATGGAGGAGACAGGTTGGGGATGGCTTTGTATGTCATGGTGAGAGTTTTGAACTGGTTTCTCCAGGCAATGGGGAGCCAGTGAAGGGACTGGCAGAGAATAGAGGCTGAAGAATAGTGGGGGAACAGGTGGATTAGCTGGGCAGAAGAGTTTAGGATAGATTGAAGGGGTGCAAGAGTGTTAGAAGAGAGGTCAAAGAGCAGGAGGTTGCAGTTTTCGAGGTGGAATATGATGAGGGCATGCACTAGTGTTTTTGCAGATTCTTGGTTAAGGAATGTATAGATCTGGGAAATATTTTTGAGATGGAGTCCGCAGGAGGTGGAAGGAAGTCAAGAATTACCCCAAAGAAACGACCTTGTGGGATTAGGGAGAGTGAGCAGCCATTGACTTTGACAGGTCTGTTGGGGGGATTAAGTGAGATGAGGAAAAATTATCAATTTCATTTTGTCCATGTTAAGTTTTAGAAATCGAGCAGAAAAGAAGGATGAAATAGCTGACAGACATTGTGGGATTCTGGTTTGTAAGGAGGCCAAAGGTGTAGATGAAGAAGAGAAGGTGTTCTGGAGCTGAACCTTGGGGGACACCGACAGATAGGTGTCAAAATGAGAAGTTAATATGTGAGGGGGAGACGCAGGATGTACGGTCTGTTAGTAGGAAGTGATGCAAGATAGGGCCTAGTCTGTCATGTTACTGTAAGATAGAATCTGCAGTAAGAGGGAATAGTCCACTGTGTTGAAGGCAGAGGACAGGTGTAGGAGGAGGACAGAGTAGTGTTGCTTGGCTTGGTGGTTAGTAGGTCTTTGGTGACTTTAGTTAAGGCAGTTTTGCTTGAATGATGTGGTCTGAAGCCAGATCGTAACCAGTCAAAGACTGAGCAGGAAGAGAGGTGGGAGGACAGTTCTAGATGGACATGCTGTTCCATTAATTTTGATGCATAGGGAAGAAGAGATATGGGGCGATAGCTAGACACAGATGAGGGGTCAAGGAAGTGCATTTTAGGATGGGCGTGATCGAGGCATGTTTAAAGCATAAGAGCAAGACACTAGTTCTTAGTGACAGGTTGAAGAGATGGGTTAGAGTTGGGATGAAGACTGTGGTGAGGTTTGGAATGAGGTGGGATGGTATCAGGGCAAGTGCACTTGTGGTGAGATGTGATCTTGAGAGTAGTGGTGAAAGCTTATTGGTTTTGGACGGAGAGATGTGAGTAGTTATGAGGAGGGGCTGTGGGGCTGTAGGCCAAAGCTTTCTTTGATGTTATCTTCATCTTGAAGAATGAGACAAAGTCTTTAGCTGTGCTGAAAATCTGGCTTATACACGAGTCTATACGGTAATTTTTTAGAGTACACTTATATATATGATACACTTGCATGATGCAAAGGTAGAATAGTATGGCAGATTATGGGAAAGTACAGCATCCCTAACGCACAAATACATAGTTTTGCATTAAGTGGTTAATAAAAAGCCCTCCAATTAATTTTAACAGGTGATGTTGGGCTAGTCAATGAAATAGGGCTCAATAATAAACCTGCTCCTGAGCTCTCCCTAGTGGCACCACAATAATTTTATGAATTATTTAGCTGTGTAGAAAAAAACATGATTTTAACAATAAGCAGAACTAGAATTTTTATAGATTAGGACTTTCAGATCCAAATGCATTTTTTGGAATTCCATTTCTAATTGACTTGCCACAGTATGTCTGTTGAAGTGCAAATGGACTCGTAACTTATTGTACTATAATTTAATTGTATTTATTCTACCAGAGAGCTAATTGAAATTATTCAACAATATACGGTTTATTTCTTGGCAGTGAAAAATTGTCAAACATCCACTGATATAAATTGTGCCATGAGGACTGTATAGTTGTTAGTGTACTAGGTAACGCCAATTTGTGTGGTTCTGTTTCCTTGGTGCACAGGAGTACCTTGAAGCTCCCGGGCCCCAGTGCATAATCTGTAATAGGGGGCCACATTTTCCATGCAACCTTCCTATTTTCAAAGGGCCCTCAGGACCCCATATGCCCCTGAACTTGGATGTGACTTTCTTCTGCACCTGCTCTAGCTACCCTCTTGTGTGGATAATTCCCAAGCAAATTGAGTGTGATATCAGCAACAATTGTACTGAATTTATGATTTTCTAAGCAAAATCTTTCTACGTGGCCTGTGTGCTCACAGGAATTTAATGTATGCAAGTCTCACAGCAACCACATTTTTGTCTGCTTTTCGTCTAGCCTTCTCTTTAATAATGTGTAAGAAAAGAAGCCAATGTTATCATCATCATATTCTCTACTGTATTTGGACTGCCTTGCTTTTAACTTTGCTTCTTTTAGAGGAATTGATTTGAGCAGTCTACATTTGATCAAAGGTTGACAAAGTGGCAGTGGAAAGCGGACTTGTCACCTTCTCACCCATCTGATAAAATATTTGTGAGACCTCTGTAGCTCATAATAAATATGTAGCTGACTGTCATAACACTGACATGCTAGGCCCTCATTTTCATTACAGTCTTCAGCTTTCTAGATGTTCACTGGTTCTGAACTTTTTTCTTTCCCCACTCTTAAAGGGAATCTGTCAGCGGGTTTTTGCTATGTAATCTAATAGCAGCGTTATGTGAGAACAGAGACCCTGAATACAATGAGTTGTCACTTACTGGGCAGTGTTTTTGCTATTTCGATACAATCAGTGTTTTATCAGAAATAGATTATCACTAGAGAACAACGGGCCTTGTGCATCATAGTTCAGCCATCTCCCCAGCTCTGTCATTATACAATGTACTCAGAAAGCTTTGATAACTATAAAAAGAGGTTATATGCTTCTGTATGATGAGACAGAGATTGAGCCAAGACATCAAAACATCCAAAGGACCAGAGATAGGACAGCAGCCAAGGTATCATGGCTCCATCACGAGGGACATAGATTTATCATTCTTCAGGATGCCAGCTTATGGGACCTCAGTCCCTGCTGAAAAATACTGCTCCATTGGCTACCATGGATGCATTTGGAGAAAGCCAGGATTGGGAACCGCCGGTCTCCTGGCTGTATGGAGATGTTCGGAGAAGCCAGGTTGTGGCCCTCTGGTCAACTGGCCTTGTACCTCAATGGACTGTCATATTCCTAAGCTTGTCGTTACCTCCTCTCTGCGTGCCACATGGGGGAAGTCGTCCCTTGAAACTGAAGCCATGTTGTAATTTAAGGAGGTGGCGGAGAACCTCATGTGTCTTCTCTCTCCCGGGCGCTGTTCACACAGTCATCTGCGGCACCTCATGGATTATAAATATAAGTGTGGTTTTCTAATCTTATTGATGTAATGTTTGCATGTTGTGATGTTATGTACTGTCTGTAGGATTAGAGTTAGAGTAGGAACTTATATAGTATAGGATAACTGCTAGTAAGATCGGGGCCTGTCCAGATGATAGGGAAAGAAAGGAAGATGACTCTGTATGTGATGTGTGCCACCAAAGTAATGACTGTTTTAATGTTAAGCAATGCTACACTGTTGGGCAAGAACATGGAGCACAGAGTGATTTATGGGACTTATGCATCAAAGGCTGAAGTAACACGGATTGTGGAAATTTCAGCAGCTGAAGTGAGTACAGTACTGCATGCAGAGCTGAAAGGACTTGTTGTTTCATCTCTGAGGTGCCAGGGTGTGGGAACAGAACAGCTAGTTGCCACATCTACCACCCTGGCCGCCTTACAGTAACTAGGGTTTTTTAGGGTGTTACAGGGTCACCGACGTTGAGCGGGGGCACCACATCGTCAACAACTAGGGTGCCAACTTCCGCGATCAGGAAGGGACTTATTAGGGCCCATAAGGGCGAGTGTAGTTGTCCTGAGTATTTTACTAATTTCTGTTTGGTGGTTTTTTGGTGATTTATTGTCCTGTACCCTACGAGTTGGGATTGTCCAAAAGTTTTTAAATATCTAATTAAAAGTGAATTTTTAGGTGTCATTATAAGCCGAGGCACCTAATTTTGCCACGGAAAACTGGGTAAGCTTATTGACTCGAGTATAAGCTGGGTATGCATTGTCCTCTCATCCCTGTCCTGGTATGCGTGGCCCCCCTGTTGTATGTATGGCTCCTCCGTCCTCCCACTGTTGCATTCAAGGCTCCCCCGTCCTCCCCCTGTTGTATGCATGGCTCCCCCATCCTCCCCTGTTTTATGCATGGCTCCTCCATCCTCCCCCTGTTGTATGCATGGCTCCTCCATCCTCCTTCTGTTGTATGCATGGCTCCTCCGTCCTCCCCCTGTTGTATGCATGGCTCCTCTGTTCTCCCCCTGTTGTATGCATGGCTCCCCCATCCTCCCCCTTTTGTATGCATGGCTTCTCCATCCTCCCACTGTTGCATTCAAGGCTCCCCCGTCCTCCCCCTGTTGTATGCATGGCTCCTCCATCCTCCCAATGTTGCATTCAAGGCTCCCCCGTCCTCCTCCTGTTGTATGCATGGCTCCCCCATCCTCCCCTGTTTTATGCATGGCTCCTCCATCCTCCCCCTGTTGTATGCATTGCTCCTCCATCCTCCCTCTGTTGTATGCATGGCTCCTCCGTCCTCCCCTGTTGTATGCATGGCTCCTCCGTCCTCCCCCTGTTGTATGCATGGCTCCCCCGTCCTCTCCCTGTTGTATGAATGGCTCCTTTGTCCTCCCTTGTTGTATGCATAGCTCCTCCCTCTTCCCCCTGTTGTATGCATGGCTCCCCCATCCTCCCCCTGTTGTATGCATGGCTCCTTTGTCCTCTCCTTGTTGTATGCATGGCTCCTCCGTCCTCTCCCTTTTGTATGCATGGCCCCTCTGTCCTCTCCCTTTTGTATACATGGCTCCTCCGTCCTCCCCCTGCTATATGCATGGCTGAGCTCGGCTGCCCCTGTCTTCCCCCGTCATATTCACCCACTCTTGGTGCTGTCGCTGCAAGTCCTCCCTGCATTTCTCTGTTGTCTCGGCGAGGCAGCTTCTTCCTGTGTTCAGCGGTCACGTGACCCCGCTCATTAAAGTAATGAATATGCGCTCCATGCCTATGGGAGTGGAGACGCGTGCATATTCATTACTTTAAAGAGCGGTACCACGTGACCGCTGAACACAGGAAGAAGCTGCCTCTCCGGTACAACAGAGAGATGCAGAGAAGACTTGCAGCGATCGCACGAGGAGTGGGTGAGTATGATGTGACAGCCACCAGCTTCTGTTGCTCCCCTTTCCCCTCCCCCCCAACCCCCTGGGACAATGACTCGTGTATAAGCCGAGGGGGGCGTTATACACGAGTATATACGGTATTGGCTAATAACTATTTTGTCCTTATTCTTTCTCAAGTATCTGTTCTTAATACTGTCATCAGATATAGATTTTGTAATTTCCTGTTCCCTATCAGATGCCATTTTCTACCAATACAGTGTTATTACTAGGGTTGAAGTTTTAGCACCTCTCTAATCTTGCATTTTCTATTTATCTTTTTCAATTTTGGACAATGTTTCACTTCACTTTCTCACTATTACATGCCATGTTCAGAAACATAATGACAAATTAATAATGATTCCCAATCCCTAATATATTGTAGACTAAATTATTATGCATGATAAAAAGTCTACACACACCTATTAAAATGTCAGGTTTTTTGTCATATAAAAAAAATTATACAAAGAATTATTTTTTCAGAAATTTTTCCACCTTTAATGTAACCCATAATCTGCACAAATACATTGAGAAAAAAAATCTGAAATCATTTTGAGGGGCAAAATAAATATAACAAAAATAAAATAATATGATTGCATAGGTGTGAACACTCTCTTATAATTGAGGTTGTGGTTAAGTTCAGATTTAGCCAATCACATTTAAACTCATGTTAAATAGTAGTCAGCAATAGTGATGAGCGAGTATACTCGTTACTCGAGATTTCCCGAGCATGTTCGGGTAACCTCTGAGTGTTTTGGCGTGCTCGGAGATTTCGTTTCTGTCACTGTAGCTGCAAGATTTGCAGCTGCTAGCCAGCTTGAATACATGTAGGGATTGCCTGTTTGTTAGGAAATCCCCACATGTATTCAGGCTGTCTAGCAGCTGCAAATCATGCAGTTACAGCAACAGGAACTAAATCTCTGAGCACATCCAAATACTCGGAGATCACCTGAGCATGCTTAGGAAATTTCGAGTAATGAGTATACTCACTCATCACTAGTCCGCAGTATGCAGCTTTCATTATTTAACCCCTTTCTGACATCAGACGTACTATTCTGTCCATGTGCCCTGGCACAATTTGACCATGGAAGGAACAGTACGTCTAAGCAATCAGCAGTGCTCACGGGGGGAGCATGATTCTCACAGCTGACACCCAGCACTAAGTGCCAGGGCACCTTAAGCCCCTAAATACTGCGATATAACAAGATCGCAGCATTCGGGAGCCGGCACAGGGGCTGACAGCCCCTCTGCCATTGTATCTGAGACCCTGTGACCTGATGCCGGTCTCAATGTTGCCATGGTGAGCCAGATGTCATCATGACGACATCTGGGTCACCAGAGCTAAGTAAACTTGCTGATCGTGAGCAGTGCATGATCAACAAGTCTCTCTCTGTCAGTGCAGCACTGACAGCTTGTACGGCATGCAGATGCTGCTTCATCTGCATGCCATAGAACCGATCAGCCTGCAAAAAATGATTGTCCCATAGTGGGACTAAGTAAAAAAAGTTATGGAAAAGTAAAAAAAAATTAATATAACTGTAAAAATATAAAATAAAAAATAATAAAAAAAATCAATATATATTCTATCTCTAAATAAATATTTGAATGAATAAAAAAACAATGAAAATATACATATTTGTGTCTGTAACAACCAAACCTATTAAACTGTCCCATTAGTTAACCCCTTTAGTGAACACCATTAAAAAAACAAGGCAAAAAACAATGCTTTATCATCATACCGCCGAACAAAAAGTGGAATAACACGCAATCAAAAAGACAGATATAAATAAACATGGAACAATTGAAAACGTCATCTTGTCCTGCAAAAAACAAGCTGCCATACATCTCCATTAGTGGAAAAATAAAAGAGTTATAGATATCAGAACAAAGTGATCCAAAAACAATTGTTTTTTCTATAAAATAGTTTTTATTGTATAAAAGAGCCCAAACATAAAAAATTATGTAAATGAGGAATCGCTGTCATCGTATTGACCCGAAGAATAAAACTGCCTTATTAATTTTACCACACATGAAACGATATTAAACCCCCCCAAAAGAAATTCATGAATTGCAGGTTTTTGCACATTCTGTCTCCCAAAAATTGGAGTAGAAAGGGATCAAAAAATATCATGTGCCCAAAAATTATACCAATAAAAACGTCAGCTCGTCCCACAAAAAACAAGACCTCACATGACTTTGTGGGCCAAAATATGGAAAAATGATAGCTCTCAAAATGTGGAGATGCAAAAGCTATTTTTTGCAATAAAAAGCATCTTTTAGCGTGTGACAGCAGCCAAACATAAAAACATTAGTTTTCAACCTGGATGGTGCTAAGAAACGACTGTCCACGCCGAGAACCACTGGTGAATGAGCTGCTCCAGTCACTGGGCTCCGTTCCCAGCCGGGTTGCACTGCAGTGAGATCTGGTGAGATCCCCGCTAGCACGGTGCTAGTGGGGATCTCACTGAAGTCACCGAAGTTACATCCGATCACTGTCCTCTGTTCCCAGCTGGTGTGAGCTGCGGTGAGATAAAATTCACATACCAGGAAACAGTAGATTAGTTCCAAAAAGGGGGCATTTGTTGGGCATTGCCTCTGTTAATGCACATCTAGATAAATTCCGTGAGTGGTCTATTTTCCAAAATGAGGTGAGTTGAGGGGGTTGCCACTGATTAGGCACATCAGGGGCTCTTCAAACATGACATGACTCCATCAAACCATTCCATCAAAGTCTACATTCCAAAACGTCACTACTTCCCTTCTGAGCTCTGCCATGCACGCAATCAGTAGTTTTCTTCCACATTCGGGGTACCAACATACTCAGGACAAATTGGACAACAACTATCGGGGTCCAATTTCTCCTGTTAGGCCTGTTTCACACTTCAGTTTTTGTCCATCAGTCAAGATCCGCCGTTTTGCAAAAAAAATGGATCCGCTATTTTGTTTGGCGGATCCGTTTTTTTTCCCATTGAGTTGCATTACCGGCGGATCTTGACGGACGGCCATCCGTTGGATCCATTTTTTTGCGGATCCGCCAAAATGTTGCCGTCCGCCGACATGCCCGAACGGAGCATGTAACGTTTTTTCGGGCAGCAGGATCCACACTTCACACTGCGCATGCCCGAAAGACTTCAAAGCCTGAAATTTAACCCTAAAGTCTGTTATGGCGCCTGGAAAGAAAAAAAAAAGAAATCTCTCTCTCTCTCTCCCTCTCTCTCCCTCTCCGGGCTGCGGTTCCTTTAAAATTCTTCATTCATCGGATCCGTCAAAAAAAAGGTCCGGTGGCATCCGTTCACATCAGTTAGCAATGGATCCGCTTTCCGCCATTTTGGCGGATTTTAACTGACACAAAAAAACTGAAGTGTGAAACAGGCCTTACCCTTGGGAAAATCAAAAATTGGGGGCTAAAAATCATTTTTGTGAAAAAAAAAATGTTTTTTTTTCATGGCCGGGCATTATAAACTTTAGTGCAACATTTGGGGGTTCAAAGTTCTCACCACACTTCTAGATAAGTTCCTTACAGGTTCTAGTTTCCAAAATGGGTTCACATGTGGGGGGTTTCCACTGTCTAGGCACATCAGGGTCTCTCCAAATGCAACATGGCGTCCGATCTCAATTTCAGCCAATTTTGCTTTGAAAAAGTCAAACGGTTAACCTTCCCTTCTGAGGTCTGCCATGCGCCCAAACAGTGGGATACCCCCATATATGTGTGATCTGTGATGTGACAGATCAGCGATGTCCCACCTGGGACAATGTAATAAAGTAAAAAAAAAAAAAAAGCGTTGAAATAATTTAAAAAAAATCGCCAAATAAATTAGAAAAAAAAAAATATTCCCCCAATAAATTCATTTTTTGGAAATAAAGAAAACAAAAACAATAAAAGTGCACATATTTGGTATTACTGCATCCGTAACGACCTGCCCTATAAACCTGTCCCATTAGTTAACCCCTTTAGCGAACCCCTTAAAAAATAAAAATAAGAAACAAAGCAAAAAATAATGATTTAATATCGTACTGCCGAACAAAAAGTGCAATAACGCGCGATCAAAAAGACGCATATAAATATCCATGGTACCGCTGAAAACGTCATCTTGTCCCGCAAAAAAGGAGCCACCATACAGCATCTTCAGCAAAAAAATAAAAAAGTTATCGCTCGCAGAATAAAGCAATGCAAAAATAATTATTTTTATATAAAATAGTTTTCATTGCATAAAACCGACAAAACATAAAAAAAGACCTAAATGAGGTATCGCTGTAACCATACCGTCCCAAAGAATAAAACCGCTTTATCAATTTTATCGCACGCGGGATGGTGTAAACGCACCCCCCCAAAAGAAATTCATGAAACGCTGGTTTTTGTTCATTCTGCGTCCCAAAAATCGGAATAGAAAGCGATCAAAAAATGTCACGTGCCCGAAAATGGTACCAGTAAAAACGTCAACTCTTCCCGCAAAAAATAAGACCTCACCTGACTCAGTGGCTCAAAATACGGAAAAATTATAGCTCTCAATATGTGGTAATGCAAAAACTATTTTTACAATTAAAAAGCTTCTTTTAGCATGTGACAGCTGCCAAACATAAAAACCCGCCATAAATAGTAAATCAAACCCCCCATTATCACCCCCTTTGTTAGGGAAAAATAATAAAATTAAAAGAAAATGTATTTATTTCCATTTTCCCATTAGGGCTAGGGCTAGGGTTAGGGCCAGGGCTGGGGTTAGGGCTAGGGTTAGGGTTAGGGCTAGGGTTAGGCCTGAGATTAGGGTTAGGGGTGTGTTGGGGATAGGGTTGTAGTTATAATTGGGGGTTTCCACTGTTTGGGCACATCAGGTGCTCTCCAAATGCAATATGGCGTCTGATCTCAATTCCAGCCATTTCTGAGTTGAAAAAGGCAAATGGTGGTCCTTCCCTTCCAAGCTCTGCCATGCGCCCAAACAGTGTTTTACCCCCACATATGGGGTATCAGCCTACTCAGGACAAATTGCAAAACAACTTTTGGGGTCCAATTTCTCCTGCTACCCTTAGTAAAATAAAAAATTGGGGGCAAAAATATCATTTTTGTGGAAAAAAATGATTTTTTTATTTTCACGCCCGGGCGTTATAAACTTCTGTGAAGCATTTGGGGGTTCAAAGTGCTCACCAGACATCTAGATAAGTTCCGTGGGGGGTCTAGTTTCCATAATGAAGTCACTTGTGGGAGTTTCAATAGTTTAGGTACATCAGGGGCTCTCCAAACGCACATGACACCCGCAGACCATTCCATCAAAGTCTGCATTCCAAAACGTCACTACTTCCCTTCCGAGACCTGACGTGTGCCCATACAGTAGTTTTCTCCCACATATGGGGTATCAGCGTACTCAGGACAAATTGGACAACAACTTTTGGGGTCCAATTTCTCCTGTTACCCATGGGAAAATAAAAAAATGGGGACTAAAAGATCATGTTTGCGGAAAAAATATGATTTTTTTATTTTCACGCCCGGGCGTTATAAACTTCTGTGAAGCACTGCAGGGCTTAAAGTGCTCACCACACATCTAGATAAGTTCCTTGGGGGGTCTAGTTTCCAAAATGGGGTCATTTTTGGGGGGTTTCCGCTGTTTTGGTACATCAGGGGCTCTCCAGACGCGACATGGTGTCCAATCTCAATTCCAGCCAAAAACGTCAAATGGCGCTGCTTCCCTTCCAAGCTCTGTCATGCGCCCAAATAGTGGTCTACCCCCACATATGGGGTATCAGCGTACTCAGGACAAATTGCACATTAACTTTTAGGGTCCTGTTACCCTTGGAAAAATAAGAATTCAGGGTGAAAAGATCATTTTTGTGGAAAAATTATGATTTTTTGTCACGCTCGCGCCTTGGCTGAAAGGCGCGAGTCGGGGGGTTGTGGCCCCACTGTGCCATAAACCAGACTACCCTGGAAGGGGCGTGACTACGACAGCTACCTCGGTCTTCACTGGAGCCTCTGATGGTGAGGTCAGGCTTGTGCGGCAGATAGCTGTCGGGTGCCACTCCAGGGTGGTGTCTGGCTGTGGCTGCTGGTCCCACTCGGGGACAAGTTACTTTGACAGAGGCTATAGACAGGCAGGCAGGTAGACACGACAGGCACGGCTGAGACACAGGGCAGGCGGGCACGGCTTGGAGACACAGGACAGGCGGGCACGGCTTGGAGACACAGGACAGGCGGGCACGGCTTGGAGACACAGGACAGGCGGGCACGGCTTGGAGACACAGGACAGGCGGGCACGGCTTGGAGACACATGACAGGCGGGCACGGCTTGGAGACACAGGACAGGCGGGCACAGCTTGGAGACATAGGACAGGCTGGCACGGCTTGGAGACACAGATAGGGACCTGTTCACACAGCAGGTGTAGGCAGGAGGGAGTGGTTTATGCTGGAACAGGATCTGGACCTGTTCACACAGGAGGTGCAGGTATGGATATAGGCAGGAAGGAGTGGAATATGAAGGAACAGGTAGGCAGAGCCGCAGGAGTGCGGAGCAGGCAGAGCCGCAGGAGTGCGGAGCAGGCAGAGCGGCTAGGGAGCCGTGCAGACAGAGCGGATAGGGAGCCGTGCAGACAGAGCAGCTAGGGTGCAGATGCACAGATAAAGCTGCGAGGGTGCAGATGCACAGATAAAGCTGCGAGGGTGCAGATGCACAGATAAAGCTGCGAGGGTGCAGATGCACAGATAAAGCTGCGAGGGTGCAGATGCACAGACAGGGAGGACACAAGGAAAGACACGGCAGAGAAGGAACCACAAACAAGGAGACTGACAGACAGAGGTAAGACTAGGTTCAGACAGAGACACCGGGACAAAGACACAGGGACCAGGATATTCTGCCTCCTGGCAGGCGGACAGAGAACAGACAGGGCACTGGGAACAAGACTCAAGGGCCAGGATATTCTGCCTCCTGGCAGGCGGACAAGGTACAAAGCGAGACAAATAACTGAGTATAGACATTGCACAGGCAATGATTCAGTGGGTGTGGTGAAAATAAATAGTCAAGGGCTCTAGGTGATTGGTAAGGGACAGATTACACAGGTGCACCCTGACTGCATAAGAACCAGAGAGTTCAGGCGCCGCCCCCCTATATACACAGTCTGGAAACATGGAGAGCAGAGGCACAGAGCTGGCAACAGACAGAATTCACAGCATGGCTTGAAGCAGAAACTAAGTTGGTGTGCGGGGGATGGGAGGCCATGTAGTGATGCCAGCAGGGTTGTTACATTTTTTAATTGTACGGCTGTATGTTATAAACTTCTGTGAAGCCCTTGGGGGTTCAAAGTTCTCACCACACATCTAGATAAGTTCCTTGGGGGCTCTAGTTTCCAAAATGGTGTCATTTGTGGGGGGTTTCCACTGTTTTGGTACATCAGGGGTTTTCCAATCGTGACATGGTGTCCGATCTCAATTCCAGCCAAAACCGTCAAATGGTGCTGCTTCCCTTCCGAGCACAGCCATGCGCCCAAATAGTGGTTTACCCCCACATGTGGGGTATCAGCGCACTCAGGACAAATTGCACAATAACTTTTAGGGTCCTGTTACCCTTGAGAAAATAAAAATTGGGGGTGAAAAGACCATTTTTGTGGAAAAAATATGATTTTTTAATTGTATCGCTGTACATTATAATCTTCTGTGAAGCCCTTGTGGGTTCAAAGTTCTCACCACATATCTAGATAAGTTCCTTGGGGGGTCTAGTTTCCAAAATGGGGTCACTTGTGGGGGGTTTCCACTGTTTAGGTACGTCAGGGGGCTCTCCAAACATGACATGGCGTCCGATCTGAATTCCAGCCAATTTTGCATTGAAAAAGTCAAACGGCGCTCCTCCCCTTCTGAGCTCAGCCATGCGCCGAAACAGTGGTTCCCCCCCACATATCAGGTATCAGCGTACTCAGGACAAATTGCACAATAAATTTTGCAGTCCAATTTCTCCTGTTACCCTTGGTAAAATAAAAAAAATTGAACCTGAAGTATTTTTTTTTGTGTAAAAGAGTTAAATGTTCAATTTTTTTTAAATATTCAAAAAATTCCTGTGACGCACCTAAAGGGTTAATAAACTTCTTGAATGCGGTTTTGAGCACCTTAAGGGGTGCAGTTTTTAGAATGGTGTCACTTTTGGGTACTTTCTATGATATAGACCCTTCAAAGTGGCTTCAAATGTGATGTGGTCCGTAAAAATAAAATGGTGTTGCAAAAATGAGAAATCGCTGGTCAATTTTTAACGCTTATAACTTCTTAACAAAAAAATTTTTGTTCCAAAATTGTGCTGATGTAAAGTAAACATGTGGGAAATGTTACTTATCAAGTTTTTTGTGTGCCGTATCTCTGTGATTTAAGGGCATAAAAATTCAAAGTTGGAAAATTGCAAAATTTTCACCAAATTTCCATTTTTTTCACAAATAAATGCAAGTTATTTGAATGAAATTTTACCACTAACATGATGTACAATATGTCATGAGAAAAGAATGTCAGAATCACCAGGATCCATGGAAGCGTTTCAGAGTTATTACCTCATAAAGGGACAGTGGTCAGAATTGTAAAAAATTGCCCGGTCATGAACATGCAAACCACCCTTTGGGCTTAAGGGGTTAAGGGCATGAAAATTCAAAGTTGGAAAATTGCGAAATTTTGAAACTTTTCACCACTAAATTTCCTTTTTTTCACAAATAAATGCAAGTCATATCAAATAAATGTTACCACTATCATGAAGTGCAATATGTCTCGAGAAATCAATGTCACAATTACCAGGATCCATGGAAGCGTTCCATTACGTCATAAAGGGACAGTGGTCAGAATTGTAAAAATTGGCCTACTCATTAACATGCAAACCACCCTTGGGGGTAAAGGCGCTAATGTGAAGGTTTAGCTGATCTAGTAGAATTTTCATGGCATTTTCTAAGTTCAATTTTACAATAAAAGCCATGGTCCATAAATAGTAGAGATGGGGAGATCTTTTGAAATTCAAACTTTCAGAAAAATTAGAACTGCGGTCAACACATTTTTGTGAATCTAAATACTGGAAAGCATTTAATTACACAGAAAATAAATGTGAGAAGGAGAAGAGCGATAGAGAACACCATTGACCATACGAGATGGCACTTTACAAAAGAAATTGAGGACCCCTCTGATTATAAGAGCTTACACTTTACAGGAGAGAGAGGACCCCTCTGTTCACAGGAGCTTATATTTTACATTTGAGAAAGGGAGAGAAAGAAAGGATTGTTAACTGTAAGAGCTTAAAGTGGGGGAAACAATTATTTGATCCCTTGCTGATTTTGTAAGTTTGCCCACTGACAAAGACATGAACAGTCTATAATTTTAAGGGTAGGTTAATTTTAACATTGAGAGATAGAATATTAAAAATAAAATCCAGAAAATCACATTGTATAAATTATTTAAGTTTATTTGCATTTTGCAGTGAGATATAAGTATTTGATCCCTCTGGCAAACCAGACTTAATACTTGGTGGCAAAACCCTTGTTGGCAAGCACAGCAGTCAGACGTTTTTTGTAGTTGAAGATGAGGTTTGCACATGTTAGGAGAAAATTTGGTCCACTCCTCTTTGCAGATCATCTCTAAATCACTAAGATTTTGAGGCTGTCACTTGGCAACTCGTAGCTTCAAATCCCTCCACAAGTTTTCTATGGGATTAAGGTCTGGAGACTAGCTAGGCCACTCCATGACCTTAATGTGCTTCTTTTTGAGCCACTCCTTTGTTGCCTTGGCTGTATGTTTCTGGTCTGTTTTCACTGTATACTCTACGGAAATGAGAAACTTGCCAAGTCACTCTAGAGATGGAAAACTACTGTGCCATAAAAACTGTGCTGGGAAACACTGATCTGTGATGGCTCAGGTACTAGCCGCCACTGTGCAAGGTATGATAATCCCCAAGATGTCATAGCTGTAAGGAATTATGGATGCATGTACACTGATGCTTCAGCAGTACAGAACATTATGGAAATTCAACTCAAAATTGATTCTCAAGGGATCAATCTGCTTAGTTTTAGTAAAAAACTTTGAACGATGCAAAGGGATCTCATTTTTGAAAGCTATCAGTCAGGAAAAGGGTGCAAAAAAATTTAAAGTTATTATATATACCAGCAACATTGCAAAGACAGACATCAAGGAGTGGCTTACGTTTTGTCAGAACATTAACATTACCTAGAACTGGATAGTCATATACTGTATTAAAACAACAGAGACAACATAAATGATATTCTACGTATAACAAGTAAAATATATACTGTATATGCACAAATCTAACAGATTTTTTACAGGTGCTCTGTAAAAATTAGTGAAAAAAGCACTAAAAGGTCCAACCAAGCAACTAAAACCATCAAAGTGCAATGTGCACCGTGTATTTGTGGCCTTGGTAACACTGGGTACTCTGCTCCCATGCATCCTGTCACGTGACTCGGGTGCTTGGACTTCTGGGTCCTCCTGACCGCACATGCGCCGTATACACTTGGGTCACAGCTATCGGTTACGATCCTTGCATACTATAAAACCCCCCCTGATTTTACTACAGCCACCTCCTGACGAAGGAAGATTTTCAGAAACGCGCGTCGGGGTGCGCGATATGATGGGAAGTGGCGACCCTTAATGAGATAATACTCCTATATTCTATTCCTCTGTCTTTTGCATTGCACATTGCACTTTGATTGTGTCACTGCATATTATTCACTATTTGAAACACTTATACACCAGTTATATCCGTATATATTTTTTATTTAAAGCGCGTGCACTTTTATGTGATTAATTTTATCCACTTATTTAATTTTTTCAATTAACTGTTTTTTTATAATATTGCACATTTATTTGCACATATTGTTTCTGTGTTATGCCTGAGCAATATTAATTTAGCAATTGTAATATTATGCAATTGGGTCTGCCTCTTTCAATCTGGTTTTTATATACTGTATATGTAATGATTTAATTAATGGTATATTTTTCCCTATACGTGCACATGTTTTTATGTAATAATTTTTGCCACTTTTATCTAATAAAGGCATTTTATTAATTATTTCCTGCTTGGTATTCTTTGGCAATCCATGGTTTTGGTTGTTTGGTTGGTCCTAGAATTGGATAGAAATTGATGAAAGACAAGATGAAAATTGGTCTAGATAGCTTCTAGGCTAGTTTCACACTAGCTTATTATCCACGCAGCGCTCGGCGCCGCTAAGCCCCGCCCCCGCCAGCTCCCTGCCCACCCCATCCGGTCATCGCCGCCTACTATCGCACACGGCTGCATGCGATCTATCTTTAGCATAGGGTGCGCAGACCGTGCGCAGACCATGCGCTAGTAGGATTTTAGCGTGCGCTGCACACTTTTGAAGGTGCGCCGGAGTACGCCGAACGCACCATGTTGCATTTTGGCGCGCTCGGCGCATCTTCAAAAGTGCGCAGCGCACGCTAAAATCCTACTAGCGCACAGCCAGCGCACAGTCTGCACACCCTATGCTAAAGATAGGGTGCACAGATCGCATGCAGCCGTGTGTGATAGTAGGTGGCGATGACTGGATGGGGCAGGCAGGGAGACGGCAGGGGGCGGGGCTTAGCGGCGCCGAGCGCTGTGTGGAAAATAAGCTAGTGTGAAACTAGCCTAAGAGAGCTGCAGGAATCTCTGGAAAGTACTGGCTGTATATTGCATATGAAAATAATCGCACATATTCTTATTTATATCTGACCAGTGGTAATGTTTTGCCCAAACCTACATTAAATTGCCTGCCAAAAGCATGTAGGGAAATGTGTTATGAATTTATGAGATTAAAGTTGAACTCTTTGGCCATAATTCCAAAAGGTATATTTAGCACAAATCCAACACTGTATCGCCAAAAGAACACCATACCCATAGTAAAACATGTATGTGGGAGCATTTTGCTTTGGGGCTGTTTTGGGGGCAGCTAGAAGTGGGGCTTTGGTCAACGTGGAAGAAATTATGAACAGTTCCAAATATCATTAAATATTGAAAAAAAAACTTTCCAACCGACGCTAAAAGACACAACAACAACTCGAGGCATACAGTACCTCCAAATCAAAAATTTTTTTTTTTTCACCACTAGAACTTTAGGAGTCGCCAATCGGTGCCCAGACCTGAATTCAATTGAAAATTTGTGGGTTGACCTGAAGGGCTGTACACAGGTGAAGTCCTCATAATCTAATAAATTAGGAGCTCTACTGCAAGGAAGAGTTGACAATGGTTACCAATTCTAGATGTACTACTCAAAAAAAGACAGAATGCTGTCATAAACTGATTGGGCAATTCAATAATGTATTAGATTCAAGGTGTACATATTAATGCAACCACATTATTTTAGTTCTATAGCTTTCTTTTCTTCACCCAAACAGATTTCAGTATATTTTTCAATTGAATTGTACAGGTTATAGGTGAGATTAAAGGTGGACAAAAATTCTGAAATAATTATTTTTGTTGTGATTTTAGTACATGAAAAAAACTGACATTTTAACAGTGGTATGTAGACTTTTTATATTAACTGTATCTCCAGAAATACATTTTGTGTATATGATGACTAGTGTTGAGCATTCCGATACCGCAAGTATCGGGTATCGGCTGATATTAGCTGTATCGGAATTCCGATACTTAGTTCCGATACTTTTTTCATATCGAATACCGGAATCGGAAGTTCCCATAATGCTAGGAGCCCGCTCGATTTGATTCAGCCAATGGGGATCCTCAGAAGTGTGGGCACATCCTGTTAGGCATGTAGGCATGTTAACTACTGGCATGGCTGTGATTGGCTGCTGAAATGATGTCATGATGCACTATAAAAACCGCAGCAGCCGCCATTTCGGGTTCACTCTGCTGTGAATTCAGTTAGGGACAGGCTGCTGTTGAAGACTGTGAGGGACAGTTAGAAATAGCGATCATCAAACATATCTATTGCTCTACCCAGGCTACATAATCCACCACTGTAGCACTTTTGTAGCCCAGCAGCGCTGTTTTAATAGCTGTCTGCAAGGGCTGTGTGAGTGCAGACCCACGCTGTGTAGTGTGTCCTGCAGGCACGTCTGCTTGTAGGCCGCCCAGCGTGTGTCTCTGCCTCATACACACTTTTATTGCTGCTTTTTTTTTTCTCCTATATAGTGTGCTTCCATACGTATCCATATACGTTGGTTGCAAACACTAAAGGAGTGGACAGCGGAGCCTTTCAGCAGCCTTTCAGTGCTATAGCCCATTTCTCTGCACTGTTTTTGGCTGTCTGATAGGTCTCTCTGTGTGTGAGTGCAGCTCACGTTGCAGTGTGTTCTACAGCCACCGCTGGTTGTAGTCCGCTCAGCGTGCGTCACTGCCTCATACATAGTCCTTTTTTTGCAGCAAATTTATCCAGATTTTTGCTCCTATATTAGTGTGCTTCCATCCGCATCCATTGTCATTGGTTGGTTGCAAACACTATATAGGATTAGATAGAGGAGCCTTTTTGCTGGCTTGTGCCCTTCAGGGCCAGCCAGACTAGTATCACCCTATTTTTTGGAGCCTCATCAATTGCATTGTAGGTTAGCTTCCTGCATTGTAATCGCTCCAAAAAGTTTGTGATACTATAGCTTTCAAACTTTGGTCACATCCTTTTCTTTCCCCCCCCAAAAAAAGGAAATAAAGTTCACCAAACACTCCACTTTACAGTTGTCTAGGCCACATTAGATCATATTAAAGTGTAGTACACACACTCTTAGCCAAATTAGTGTTTCTTATACTGGTTAGCAGGTGTTCAGGAATAAGAACACTAAGCCACCCCTTTTTTACTTTTCTGCCTATCTTTATCAGTCTACCAAGATGAAGAAGGCAGGTAGTAAGGCACGTGGTCGTGGCCGTGGAGTTTCAGCAGGGAGAGGAAGGGGGGATTCAGCAGGGAGAGGACGTGGGGATTCGGTGTCTGCTGCTGCCACCAGTGACCCGGCATCCCCCACTTTTACCAGGCAACAGTCCTTCATGCGCAGCTTTGTAGGACCTCGCCGTACCCCACTGCTGCGTGACGAACAAATTGAAGCCGTTGTCGGATGGATGGCAGCTAACGCATCCACTTCAATGACTTCCGCATCCTCCCAGGGCCAGAGCACTGAAGAGCATCCATCTGTCTCTTCACCACCTGCCAAATTGCCCAGGCAGTCTGAGAGCCCTGGACAGGAGCCATCTCAATCTTTACTTCTGTTCTCAGAATCTGTTGGCTTGGAAAGAGGTGGCCAGCCAAGCAGCATTCTAGAGCGTGAAGAAGAGGGAGTATGCAGTGATGCGCAACTGCTTTGTCCCTCTGAATCTGAAGAGGCGGGTGGGCCCGTGCCTATTGTCAGCACACCTCAGTGCTCATCTGATGATGATGAGACTCAGTTGCCAATTTCTGGTGCGTACGGTGCTGGCGAGACAACCCAGGACCAGCCGGTGCTTGAAGAGGGGAGTGGAGATGATGAGGTCCTTGACCCATCATGGCGTCAGCCACAGGAAGGTGGTGGGAGCAGCTCTGAGGAAGAGTTCCCCGAACGGCCAAAAGAGGAGGGAGAGGGCGGGGGCAGACTTGGTTGCCTGTAGCCTCCACTTTGGCACCCGTGAGGAGCAATCCTCTTCCAAAACAGAAAACAGGCGCTCCCAGGACTTGCAGTGCGTGGTCTTTTTTTGACACAGTTGCAGATGACATTTGCTTTGTCAAATGCAAGTTGTGTCATCAGAAAGTTAAACGAGGGAAAAATGTGAGCAACCTCAATACCACAAATATGTGGAAACATGTGCGTACCAAGCACGAGGTGGAGTTACACAGACCCACTGAAGATGTAGGCCAACTTCAGCAGCACCTACCACCTCTTCAGCTCGTGTTGGGGCCTCTTCCTCCAGCTCACACACAGCTGGTTCGGCTTCCTCACTGGAACGCCATGGAAGAACCACTGCCACTGTTGTCCAGAGACCCAGTGAAATTCCACCCACTGAACCACGTTCTCAGTCATCAGCACACTCCCAGGCCACTCACCAGCAATCGGTAGCACAGGCATGGGAGAAAAAGTGTCCATTCTCAGCAAACCATCCCCGAGCACTGGCTCTGAATGCCGGCATTGCCAAACTACTGGCCCTTGAGATGCTGTCATTCAGGTTGGTGGAGACTGACACCTTCCGGAACTTGATGTCATTGGCAGTTCCACAATACAATGTGCCCAGCCACTTTTATTTCAGCAGGCAAGCCGTCCCTGCCCTGCTAAAGCATGTGGAGGTAAAAATTAAAAATGCGCTACTAAACGCCGTCAGTAGCAAGGTGCACCTGACCACCGATGCGTGGACCAGTAGCCATGGACAGGGACGATACCTTTCCCTCACTGCCCATTGGGTCAATGTTGTGGAGCCGGGTACAGATCTGGAGAGTGGCTCTGTACGTATTCTGCCAACTCCAAGGATTGCAGGAATGCAGTCTGTACATATTGAGTCCTCCTCCTACTCTAGTTCCTCGGAATCAGCACTGCATGAGCCTGTTAAGCCAGATATGAGCACAGGTGTGGCCAAACGTCAACAGGCCGTCCTTAAATTAATTTCTTTGGGGAATCGGAGCCACAGAGCACAGGAGCTCTGGAATGCCATCAAGCAGGAGAGCGATGTGTGGTTTGTGCCAGCGAATCTCCAGCCAGGTTTGGTAGTGAGTGACAATGGCCGAAATCTAGTGGCAGCTCTGGGCCTAGGCAACCTCACTCACATACCATGTCTGGCATACGTGCTCAATTTGGTCGTGCAGAGCTTTCTAAGGGACTATCCGGATCTTGATGCACTGCTGCACAAGGTTCGCCTAGAGTGTGCTCACTTGCGGCGTTCCAGCATGGCAAGATCGCGCATTGCATCTCTGCAACGCCGATTCCGCCTGCCAGAACATCGCATCATATGTGACCTCCCCACCAGGTGGAATTCAACGTTACATATGTTGGAGCGGTTGTGTGAGCAGCAGGCAGCAGTAATGGAGTACCAGCTGCATCAGGCGCAAAAAAGTCGCACTGTGCGCCGGACACACTTCACCACCACTGAGTGGGCCACTATGAGGGACATCTGCCAAGTTTTGCGTGCCTTCGATGACTCCACACGGATGGCCAGTGCAGATGATGCACTAGTCAGCATGACTGTCCCCCTTATCTGTCTGCTTCAAAAAACCTTACAAGCACTAAGTGAGGAGGTTTTTGAAGAGGTCGAGGATGAGGAATCAGAAATGCCATCTGCTTCTGGCAAGTCTGCGCAACGTGCTTCCACACAAAGGCCCAGGCAGGGGACACTTAGTGAGGAGGAGAGGAGGATGACGAGGAGTCAATGGAGGAGGAGGAACACATCTCTCCAGAGGAGGGAGGTACACAAGGCTCTAGTAGTCAGTGTGTACAGCGAGGGTGGGGTGATGCTGAGCAGGCTGAGATGCTGCCTCAAGCTGGGGACAGTGTTTCCGGTCCAGTTGGCAGTCTGCAGCACATGGTTGATTTCATGCTGCAGTGCTTGTTAAATGACCGCCGCATCGCCAACATTCTCCACACGGCTGATTATTGGGTGTACACCCTCCTAGATCCTCGCTACCGGGACAACTTACAAAGCCTCATACCACAGTTGAACCGGGAGCGAAAAATGCGGGAGTACCAAGAAACACTTGTGCAGGCCATCATGTTCTCCATTTCCCCCGCAAGTGTTGCTGGTAGTGCTTTTCAAAGCAGCCATGTGGGTAGAGGCAGTGGAGGAAACTCTGCACAAAGAGGTAGCAGAGGCAGTGCCGCAGGACAAGGCAAGGCCAGTATGGCCCAAATGTGGAAAAGTTTTGTGGGACCGCCATAAACGGCTACACCATCACAGACGGCTCCAGTCAGCAGGAGGCAACGTTTCCGTCAGACAGTGACAGACTACTTGTTTTGCCCTGTTAGTGTACTCCCAGACGGCTCTTCCCCGTTCAAGTATTGCGTCTCTAAGCTGGATACATGGCCAGAGCTTAGCCAGTATGCATTGGAGGTGCTGGCTTGCCCTGCTGCCAGTGTATTATCGGAACGTGTCTTTAGTGCTGCAGGTGGTGTGGTAACAGACCGTCGCACGCGACTATCCGCCGATAATGTTGACCAGCTTACTTTTCTGAAGATGAACAAGGCCTGGATCTCACCTGAATTTGCCAGTCCTCTTCCAGAATAAATAATTGGCTGGCAACAGAATCCAGGTCTCCTGTTGTGTTCATGTTTCTATGACCTGAACTTTATTTCCTGGGCTACAGCAATGCCCGTTGTTGCTCAGAAGTGCTGTCCACACAGACAAAACACTTGCTCATGTGTAAGTGGGGTTCGGTAACGTCAGCTGATCCCCTGCTGTGTGTATGGAAAAGTGTCCTGCTCCCTCCACAGTCAAACAACCTCAGATTTATACCTGGCTCCAAGTAGGCCTCGGCCTACTACCTGATTTTCCCTGGGCTCTGACACCGCCAGTTGGTGCTCAGAAGTGCTGTCCGCACAGACAAAACACTCGCTCATGTGTAAGTGGGGTTCGGTTGCTGTGTGTATGGCAAAGTGTCCTGCTCCCTCCACAGTCAAACAACCTCAGATTTACACCTGGCTCCAAGTAGGCCTCGGCCTACTACCTGATTTTCTCTGGGCTCCGACACCGCCAGTTGTTGCTCAGAAGTGCTGTCCGCACAGACAAAACACTCGCTCATGTGTAAGTGGGGTTCGGTAACGTCAGCTGATCCCCTGCTGTGTGTATGGCAAAGTGTCCTGCTCCCTCCACAGTCAAACAACCTAAGATTTACACCTGGCTCCAAGTAGGCCTCGGCCTACTACCTGATTTTCCCTGGGCTCCGACACCACCAGTTGGTGCTCAGAAGTGCTGTCCGCACAGAGAAAACACTCGCTCATGTGTAAGTGGGGTTCGGTAACGTCAGCTGATCCCCTGCTGTGTGTATGGCAAAGTGTCCTGCTCCCTCCACAGTCAAACAACCTCAGATTTACACCTGGCTCCAAGTAGGCCTCAGCCTACTACCTGATTTTCCCTGGGCTCCAACACCACCAGTTGTTGCTCAGAAGTGCTGTCCGCACAGACAAAACATTCGCTCATGTGTAAGTGGGGTTCGGTAATGTCAGCTGATCCCCTGCTGTGTGTACGGCAAACTCTCCTGCTGCCTACAACTTCTGACTACCTCTGATTTAATATGTTCTCTGATTTGCCCTCTGTCTCCACTCTGTTTTGAGTATTTCCTCCGGCCTACAACACCACCCGTTTCTGCTCTCAAGTGCCGTCTGCACAATCCACACTTGTTCCTGTGTTACCTGGGTCCTGTAACATCTGCTCATCTCCAGAGGTGAGTCCGGCAATGTCTCCTGCTTTGTCTACATTCCCACTACTTGTAGTGGAAAAGTGGACAGAGCAGGAGACATTGCCTGACTCACCTCTAGGGAGAAGCTGCTGTTACAGAACCCCAGTAACACAGGAACAAGTGTGGGTTGTGCAGACGGCATTTCAGAGCAGCAACTGGCATGGTTGGAAGCCAGAGGAAATACTCGAAACAGAGTGAAGACAGAGGCCTAATTGGAGTACGTTGACAGTTAGTAGTAGTCTAGAAACAATTGAAAACTGCCACCAAGTAGGCCTCGGCCTACTACCTGATTTTCCCTGGGCTTTGACACCGCCAGTTGGTGCTCAGAAGTTCTGTCCACACAGACAAAACACTCGCTCATGTGTAAGTGGGGTTCGGTAACGTCAGCTGATCCCCTGCTGTGTGTATGGAAAAGTGTCCTGCTCCCTCCACAGTCAAACAACCTCAGATTTACACCTGGCTCCAAGTAGGCCTCGGCCTACTACCTGATTTTCTCTGGGCTCCGACACCCCAAGTTGTTGCTCAGAAGTGCTGTCCACACAGAAAAAAACACTCGTTCATGTGAAAGTGGGGGTCGGTAACGTCAGCTGATCCCCTGCTGTGTGGAGGGCAAAGTGCTGCTGCCTCCAAATTGTAACTACTTCAGATTTAAACATTCTCTGATTTGGCCTCTGTCTCCACTCTGTCTCTAGTATTTCCCCTGACCTCCAGCACCGCCAGTTCCTGCTCACAGTTGCCGTCCGCGCATTCCACACTTGTTCCTGTGTTCCTGGTGTTCTGTTACGTGAGCAGATCCCCCAATGTGTGTCCGGCACTGTCTCCTGCGCTGTCCACCTTCCCACTGCAATCGGTGGGAATGTGGACAGAGCAGGAGACAGTGGCAGACACACATCAGGGGATCTGCTGACATTACAGAACCCCAGTAACACAGGAACACGTGTGGATTGGGCAGACGGCTGCTGTACGCATAAACTGGCGGTGTTGGTGGTCACGTGAAATCCTGGAAACCGAGTGGAGACAGATGCCTAATTGGAGCACGTTGACAGTCTGTTGTAGCCTACAAACAATCTAAAACTGCCACCAAGTAGGCCTCGGCCTGCACCATGATTGTCCCTGGGCTCCAACAACGCCAGTTGGTGCTCGGAAGTGCTGTCCACACAGAAAAACACACTTGTTCATGTCAAAGTGGGGTTCGGTAATGTCTGCTGATCCCCTGCTGTGTGTACGGCAAACTCTCCTGCTGCCTCCAAATTCAAACAATGTCTTATCTTAAACTGCCTCCAAGTAGGCCTCAGCCTACAAAATGACTATCCCTGGGCTCCAACATCGTCAGTTGTTGTTCGGAAGTGCTGTCCACACAGAAAAAAACACTCGTTCATGTGAAAGTGGGGTTCGGTAATGTCAGCTGATCCCCTGCTGTGTGGAGGGCAAAGTGTCCTGTTCCCTCCAAAGTCAAAATACCTCCGATTTACACTTGGCTCCTAGTAGGCCTCGGTCTGCACCATGATTGTCCCTGGGCTCCAACAACGCCAGTTGGTGCTCGGAAGTGCTGTCCACACAGAAAAAAACACTCGTTCATGTGAAAGTGGGGTTCGGTAACGTCAGCGGATCCCCTGCTGTGTGGAGGGCAAAGTGTCCTGCTCCCTTCAAAGTCAAAATACCTCCGATTTACACCTGGCTCCTAGTAGGCCTCGGCCTGCACCATGATTGTCCCTGGGCTCCAACAACGCCAGTTGGTGCTCGGAAGTGATGTCCACACAGAAAAAAACACTCGTTCATGTGAAAGTGGGGGTCGGTAACGTCAGCTGATCCCCTGCTGTGTGGAGGGCAAACTGCTGCTGCCTCCAAATTGTAACTACTTCAGATTTAAACATTCTCTGATTTGGCCTCTGTCTCCACTCTGTCTCTAGTATTTCCCCTGACCTCCAGCACCGCCAGTTCCTGCTCACAGTTGCCGTCCACGCATTCCACACTTGTTCCTGTGTTCCTGGTGTTCTGTTACGTGAGCAGATCCCCCAATGTGTGTCCGGCACTGTCTCCTGCGCTGTCCACCTTCCCACTGCAAGCGGTGGGAAGGTGGACAGAGCAGGAGACAGTGGCAGACACACATCAGGGGATCTGCTGTCATTACAGAGCCCCAGTAACACAGGAACACGTGTGGATTGGGCAGACGGCTATTGCACGCATAAACTGGCGGTGTTGGTGGTCACGTGAAATCCTGGAAGCAGAGTGGAGACAGATGCCTAATTGGAGCACGTTGACAGTCTGTTGTAGCCTACAAACAATCTAAAACTACCACCAAGTAGGCCTCGGCCTTCACCATGATTGTCCCTGGGTTCCAACAACGCCAGTTGTGCTCGGCAGTGTCTTTGGCACTGGTACTCCTTGTTGCCCAGCCTGGTTCCAGCACGGCAGCTGTTTCCGGGTAGTGTCAAGGTCACTATGCCACCAATCCGTTGTCCAGTCGTCTTGCGGCCGGGTTAGACTACTTTAGGGTGCCTGCAGTTTAGGTGACTCCTATGTGGGCTGCGGGAACTGGCACTGAAGGCTGGATCCATAGTGCCAATGGGACATGGACCCCCTGTAGGACTGTGGGTTTCGGTAACTGCGGCCGGCTTGCGGCCTGGCTACTTTGCTTTGGATAGGTACCTTCTGCTACCCACCCGGGTTCCAGCACTGTCAGCTGGTTCTCGCCAGAGCCTTTGGCCTAGGTGCCTCCATCTCGGTATCCGAAGGTCCAGCACCGTCAGCTGGTCCTTGGTAGTGCTTTCTAGCACAGGTACCTCCTGCCTAGTAACCGTGGTCCAGCAACGTCAGCTGTTCCTCGGTAGTGCCATTGGCTCTTGTAGCTTTTGCTACCCATCTGGGTTCCAGCACCGTCAGCTGGTTCTCGGCAGTGTCTTTGGCACGGGTACTCCCTGTTGCCCAGCCTGGTTCCAGCACGACAGCTGTTTCCGGGTAGTGTCAAGGTCACTGTTGCACCAATCCGTTGTCCTGTCGTCTTGCGGCCTGGTTAGCGGACTCTACGGTGCCTGCAGTTTAGGTGACTCCTATGTGGGCTGTGGGAACTGGCACTGAAGGCTGGATCTGTAGTGCCAATGGGACATGGACCCCCTGTAGGACTATGGGTTTCGGTAACTGCGGCCGGCTTGCGGCCTGGCTACTTTGCTTTGGATGGGTACCTTCTGCTACCCACCCGGGTTCCAGCACTGTCAGCTGGTTCTCGCCAGAGCCTTTGGCCTAGGTGCCTCCATCTCGGTATCCAAGGTCCAGCACCGTCAGCTGGTCCTTGGTAGTGCTTTTTAGCACAGGTACCTTCTGCTTAGTAACCGTGGTCCAGCACCGTCAGTTGGTCCTCGGTAGTGCCATTGGCTCTTGTTCCTTCTGCTACCCATCCGGGTGCCAGCACTGTCAGCTGTTTCTCGCCAGAGCCTTTGGCCTAGGTGCCTCCATCTCGGTATCCGAAGTCCAGCACCGTCAGCTGGTCCTTTGTAGTGCTTTTTAGCACAGGTACCTTCTGCTTAGTAACCGTGGTCCATCTCCGTCAGTTGGTCCTCGGTAGTGCCATTGGCTCTTGTTCCTTCTGCTACCCATCCAGGTTCCAGCACTGTCTGCTGGTTCTCGCCAGAGCCTTTGGCTTAGGTGCCTCCATCTCGGTATCCGAGGTCCAGCAACGTCAGGTGGTCCTTGGTAGTGGTTTCTAGCACAGGTACCTCCTGCATAGTAACCGGGGTCCAGCACCGTTGTTGTGGATGGATTTACTTTTGATTTGGGTAGATTTACCCCTGTGCATACTGTGGCCTGTCCTAATTAGACAGAGTCTTATTGAGCGCTCAAAGAAGGAAAGACGCCAGACTTGGTTGGCAGCAATATCTCCCAGCAAAACTCTGGAAGTTTATTGAATATACTTGGTTTTATCAGTTGTACAGAAAAGAGTGGCTACTAATTAACATAGAGGCTTTACTTCTTTGCTAATTGGTCAGTTTTAATGCATAAACATATATGGGCGTTGACCTAAGGTGACTTAAGCATCAGATGATATACTGCTCTTTGTCTTACAATGTCAGCAATGTTCTGATATCGGCTGGCCCATCTGGCCTAAACTTCCTCTTTCTATGTCTGGGACAAATATCACAAGACAATGCTATCATAAGATACCATCTGCTCCCCAGACTATCTCATGGGGGGGCAGTAGGTCATTTCCACCAACTAGTTACAAGGTTCAAACTGTGAATATGTATCTGTGTGCATATAAGAATATATAAGAGTACATGAGTATATAGCAGTATATGGAGTATATAGCCTATAGCAGGCAAGTGAGATCTATATGAAATACATATACATATATATTTCCATATCAATCCCCCCTTAGATATCACTTGCCCTAAAACCCTGCTCTTGGCCCAAAGCGCTGCAACTCTTTTATGCTGCCAGTGGACTGACATATGCCTAGTGCACACATCCTCCTCTATACAGACTTTTCGCAAATGGGCAGTCAGGAGATCTGTCCCTAAAGGGGGTGTGGTGCAATGTAATCAAAGTCTCTTAGCTAGCAGTCTATGCAGTCAGTGCATGTGTATTCTCCGTCAGGTAGGTAATTTATTCAGTCAGGGAGGTCATCCACAGCATCATTCCAGCTCAGGTGTATCTTCTGGTATTAAGGCCTTTTCCTGTAATGCAATGCGTGGATCCAGGAGGGGTTTTCTCTCCAGGTCGGCTGCGTCAGCACTTGGAGAAGTGCCATCAGATCTGGGATCGAGTGCTTCTCTTTACAGACGTTTTTTTCACCAACACTCAGCAGTCTCCTGACTTCAGGACGTGCATACCAGGCACCGAATCTGGACCTGGCAATGAGGGAGAAAAACTCAAGAATGGACATTAGCAAAATTCTTGATAAATTCAATTACACATGCAGACAAAGTATCATATTGCATAGTCAACTGCTAAGTAAAGAATACCCCTAAACTGGGTTTTTTACCCAAATAAAGTCTCATATTGGTGACAGCTTTATCTGAGCCTACGGGAGTGTCTAATGCCAGGGTTTGTCTGTCTCTTGGGCAGATCTTTTAGCATGCTGCTCTTAAGTGTCCCACCTAGTCTATGGTGTGGGATGGTGAGTAGTGTGTAGGTCTACGTCTGACCCTACTGCTGATCAGATCCCTTGTGTAAGGTTTGCTGTGTATGGGGGTCCCTGATCACTTGCTATTGCTTCTGGAAACCCCATATCTGCACACTATTTTTGAGAGTAGCTTCTTTGCAGTAGTCTTCGCCAACTGGTTCTTTACTGGGAAGTCTTCAGGCTAGATGATGTGGGGGAACTTTTCCCGCTTGTCCGATGTTAAATTTGTCGGTGGCCGAACAGCTGCTGGGAATCTTCGCTGTTTAGGTGTGAGTTGAGTCCAATCAGGTCATTCATTTGTGTGGGGGCCATGTGCCCATTGAACCACCGTAGGATACACACTTTGAGATAGACTGGGTCTGTCTTGAGGTAGACGGTTTGAGGTAGACGGTTTGAGGTAGACGGTTTGAGGTAGACTAGGCCTGTCTTGAGGTAGACGTTTTGACGTAGACGGTTTCTTGGAGCCCAGTGCTTTTGGCCTTCAGCATCCAGCTCTCCTTCTCCTCCTTCCGAGTCTGATCCTGTTACTTCTTGTACAGGTTTCAGGAAGTCATCTTGTCAGGTTTAGTGACTGGGTTGTGGTAACTGACATTCTCTGAGCTGATGGTGGGATTTTAGCTGAGGTTTCGTCTCTGTCCGCGCCTCCCTCTGTATGAAGACTCTGGTTAGACTGTGTCAGAGGAGGACTTGGGACTCTTTGCATTGGTACAGGTCCAGTCGGTATTCTTCAGGGATGAGGGGGAAGGTCAAACTGTTGTAGCCTTGGGATGCCTTCGGACTCATGCAGCTCGTCTCGGGGGGACGGGGTAAGTGTTGCCGTGGACTTCTGACCGTAGGACTGTGCTGGAGAAGAAGCTTCCCCACGAGAGGATGGTGGAGGACAATCTTCTGGAATGTTCTCCATCAAATACGTCCTTTCTGGTAAAGGTGGGCACCATTCTTCTGCCTCAGAATTCATATCCACGTCAGAGTCTTCGTCCTGGAAGTGATTCAGCTTGTTGACTGGCGGAGGAGGAGGCAGCACTTCTGTCCAATTCAGAGATGGCATCTTCAATGGTTTTCCCATTGACTTCTGTTTGCCAGGTTTTCTCGTCTTCAGTCGTCATGTAGTAGCCGTCCGGCTCTACGACCTCTCCCATTTTCCATATTGTCTTCCTCTGGCTGCTTCTTTGGCTGCCACGTCTGCTGTTGATGCCCCGTGTCTCTACTGTGTTCAGTTTTCCGTGTGCCTTGGCCTTCAGCACTGCCACCACTTTTAGTAGTTGAAGAGCGTCCAGCAGGTCTCTGATGGCTCCATGGTGCTTCACGGTCGATCCGCTTGCTGTGATGAAGTTTCTTGCAGCCCAGATGGGTCCAAAGTCAGGTGCCATGTCATGCGAGTACCTGGAAGTTTTCGTTCTTCGCAATCTGGCAGGTCTTTCGTCAGCTCTATCAGCTCCGTTTCTTGGGCTCTTGGGCTGACAACCTTCTGGACCATAGAATGTCTTGATTGCTGGTCGCTGCACATCCCGTGTGGAACTTTCCTTCACCATTTGCAAGGCGGGAGCCATGTACGGTATCTTGCAGATTTTTCATCTGAGGGTCCGTATCCGCATCCCCCCTTGGGAGTGGGAGTAGAGACAGGTAACGGCTGAGAGCACTGAAGAGTGGTGGAGAGCAGCCTTGTCAGGAGGGCGTGTGCTGAGGGTATTGCTTTCATGCAGGAGGGCCCCCCCTTGCAACTGGATCCAGGCCAGCTGAGAGGTAGTCTAGAGGCCTCTGGTTTTCCTCCGTGGGTCTGTTTTAAGCCTGGCCAGTAGCATGACCTTCTCCATCTTGGTCCTTCTTTTTCCGTTTTGGTCAGGACGGGATGGCTTTCGTAGTCAGGGAGGCCTAGAGTTGGCGCTGAGACTATGAAGTCTTTCAGTTTCCTGTACGAGATGAAGGTTGCAATGCGTTGTTGCAATTGTACAGAGGCTGCATTAAGCCTGGAGCACCAGGGATCCAAGTTCTGCAGTACGAGACTAGACTAAGGAAGGACTGCATCTTCGGAGTTGTTGAGGGAGCCATCTTCTCCTCCACGGCCCTCCGGTCATCTGTCAAGTGTTTCGTCTAGTGGGCGATACAGTGTCTTCAGGAACTTGCTTTTGACACCACTGGACTCTGTTTTGCAGAACTTACGTTGCTGCTCTGCCAGGCAGAGTAGAGGAGACATGGAAAGCGCTGTGCAGGTAGCGGTGTCGATGACTTCTGCATGCTCCGCAATCCAGTTGGTGGGGACGGAGGGCAATGCTCTGGCGAGCTGTGAAAAGCTGTTCTGGGCCTTCTTGGGTCTCACTGTCCATTTGTTCCACACCCCCCTTGTGCGTTTTCAGGAACTGGTCGTCCAGGTGAGGGGGAACATTGAGGGAAGCTTCGGGCAGATCCATTGCCGTGAGCACCGTTGCTGTGGCTGGCACATTTGTCAGCAGAGTGTGCAGATCTGGCACAACTGGGGTTTCAAACACGGTTGCTTCGCTCACAGTCCTCAGGTTATACACCATTCAATGTGATCTGGTTCTCCTTTCACAGTCTTCTTCTTGATCGAGAGAAGCTGGGACCGCATGATGATTCCCGTGGGTGAGGCGGCTCAATCTGGCCTTGCTCTTCACAGTGCCGTGAGCGACTCCCATCTTCTGGCACAGGGCTGGCAGGAAACCAAACCGTTTGCTGGGGTCCTTATTTTTCGTCAGAGGTGACGTTCAGCTGAGCTTTCTTGCTCTCACAGGGGGTATTTTTGCTGGGGCATCTTCTTTACCAGCCAGCAGCAGCTCCTTTCACCGAGCTTGATTTCTGGTCAGCATCTTGTTAACCAATTTGAGGAGCTGAGTGGCTGTCTTCTGGTCCAGGGCCTGGATTAACTTCAGGGAGCACCTTCAGAATCTTGTCCAAGATGATCCTCTGGCGCTGGAGCCGGAAGCAGTGCAGCCATTCCACGAAGCGGGTGTGGTCCCTCTGGGTTGAGAGTTTTCCTGGCCCATGCCAAAGTTCTTAGGCCATTTCTTGAACAGCAGTTCCACTTAGACCTCCAGCTGGTCAGAGTCAGTTTAGCTCTGGGTGATGAGCTGCGGATGCTGGGCCTTCGGAGCGTCCGGGGTTGTAGACTTGAGTGACACCCGCACTGGCGAAACTTGAAGTCTCCCTTGGGCCATAGGCTTCTGGGTGCTATGTCCAGCACCTCCTTGGGTAGGCTTGCACCGGTTGTTCGAGCGAGGCTCTTGTAGGGCCACCAGCATGATTGATTCTTCTTGGGTCTGAGGTGGGGAAGTTGTCAAGGTCACATCTTCATGGGACACTTTGGTCACCATCAGTTCCTGCAGTAGGTCTGCGCTCATCAGGTGGGGTGGGCAGGTCTCCACCGTAAACTGGAACAAGATGGAGTGTCCTGGCTGTGTCCACATGCTCAGGGGCTTGCAAGCTGGGGAACGTCTGTCTTGACCTTAAATCCCCATACAAGACACAGAGTGTTCTGATAGACTGGTGGTGTCGGGGATTTTCACTTCTGACTGCACCAGTGTCCACAAGGAAAGATATGACAGCCCCCAGTGATTTGAGGTATTGGGTCCGCTGATTGTCAGGGGCGTGACGTCTGGCAGACCTGGTTAGCCTCTGTCCTATGGACAGGGTTCTTCATTGTCTTCTGTGTTTCTTTCTTGGCCTACTCCTCTGCGTGATGACCTGGGTTGCCGGGGTGCTGTGCACTGGTTCCGGAAATGGCCAAGGTTGCCACAGTTGAAACACTTGACAGGTCTTCTGTCTCTGCAGGGTGGTTGCTCCTCCACGTCAGTGGCCATCACAGGAGGGCCTGTCCTCCGTACTCCTGGGAGGGACTCAATTCTTCTGGCTACTGTAAGCAGGACAACTACTGCTAATGTCCTGTACTCAGGCCTGGCCACTATCAGTAGTTTCTTGATTGGTTCTCTTAGTCCTTGCACAAAGGCCTGTGCCAACATTTGTCCGTGTACCTGATCATGAATAGTGAAGCCTAAAATTTGGAATACTTGCCTCACTCTGCCATGAAACTCGTCTACAGACTCTGTCTCGGCTTGGCTCATGTTATGCAGGCTGAGGGCTTGTCTGGCGTTGGCCCATTCTCTAAGCTGTTCAATTAGCTTTGATCCTGATTTCCAGGAATGCACATCTAATTCTGATGGAAGCTTGAGGTGTTCCTTCATGATTTTAGAATACTGAACACCTGACTAGGGGTGAAGGGCACATAGTGTAAGAGTTCTGGCTCTATCTGCCCCTGCCTACTATGCAGCATAATCTCCTCTTCATGTTCATCAGAGGAGGAACTGTGCCACTGTGTGATTGTCTTTCTGTGTGTGTGTACTTCCCCCCCCTTGAGACTGGAGCTTCGTGTGGCACATAGGATCTTCAGTCTCAGAGTTAGCAGGTGCAGTGTCTGATGGCCCACACCTCCCTTCTGCTATCTGTTGTATCGGGAGGGCACCTGTGTTGTCATGTGTGGGGAGTGATTCACTTTCTTCTCCCGGTGACATAACTGTCTCTTTAGAGAGAGTCCCCTGTGGAACTAGGGACACTCCATTGTCTGGATCTGGCACTGGGCTAGCGGGTGACGATGAACTGAGAGGTGGGTGAGAAAAAAGAAGAAGAAGAAGAAGAAGAAGAAGAAGAAAGGGTGGAGGAGATGGTGAAGACAAGGAGGAGGGAAGAGGACACGGGTGCAGTGGATGAGAGGGGTGAGAGGTGGGCGTTGGTGATGAAGATAGAAAGGGAGGAAAGGTAGGAGAGAGAAAAGGAGGAGGAGAAGGGATAGGAGGAGAGATAGGCGGAGGTGGAGAAGATAGAGGAGGGAGAGATGGTGAGGGAGGACGAGGTATAGGAGGAGAAATAGATGAGAGAGGGGAGGAGGTTGTGAAAATAGCGGAGATAGAGGGAGGAGGGAGATGGGAGGAGGGAAGAGTGAGGAGAGAGGAGATGGGGGGCGGATTGCTTCCCCCCCTGCCGTCACGGAAGGCATTCTTCGACCTGTGGTCCTCCTCAGACGGCACAGATTACTATGAAAACACTTTTTCCTACACGTAAAACAAAAAAAAACAATCCTGTCTTGATCACACTATCTGCTAGCACCTACTGGGCTGTTAAATGCTCTGTCACTTTAAGAAATGCAGACTGCAATTGAGCTCAACTAGCTACTTCCCTTTTTTCCTTTCAATACATTATGCCATTGTACAGCATACGGAGCTGCCCATAGAAACCGACATGCTTAACTTTCTGAATAACACCTACTGTGTCTGTTCCAAAAACTTTAAAAAAGGTTAGTGATTAAACCTTTTAACACCTTGCAACCCCTTTTAACCTACTTACAAGGGAACAAAAAGAAAACAAGAATATGGAAAATCAAAAATTGGCAAGATAGCACAGGAATTACCAAAGCAGGTAAAAATTCAAAATTCTTTTTTTTAACAAAAAACTGGAAGAAAGAAGTGAAAACTAAAACTTAAAAAAACTGATAAAATATTTCACAAAAACGTGGAAGAAAAACTCGGAAGAAAAATTAAGAGATAAAAAAGGAAATTTTTTTTTTTTTTCCTTAAAAAGATTTTTAAAGGATGAAACAACCCAAAAAATTGATAAAATCAAAAAGTATATAGTATATAAAACTTTAAACCAACAATAAAACAGTTAATGTAGAATGCAGGCACCCAATTTCCTCTTTTTTCTGCCTGTGTCTTTCAGTGACATGAAGAGGAAAAAAAACAAACATTGATATGCTCAAAAAGACCCAGCTTTCCCGAAAATTCTCACACTGCAGTAACAAAAGCCTCTACCAAAAATTCAAAATAAAAGATAAAATAGGGAAAAACAGAGTCCAAAATATAACAATATGAAATATATATATATATCTCAGGGACCACACCCTGCAGGCAAAAGAGGAAGTTTACAATAAAAAAGGCAAAACTCTTTCTGCTTCAGATCTTTGCGGAAACCTGCAATAAATTCACATATAGACGTCCGGGGAGAGAGATCGAAAGCCCTTCTGCGACACGTCAAACAGCTGCTGACAACCGGTAACTGCCAATCACCCATGGCGCTTTGGTTAGCACCGGGATGTATCACCCTCCGTCTGCTGGGAGACGTGAGCCGTGATATCCCATTAGATTATCACCCCTCCGTGTGCACCCGAGAACCGTGATAATCTCTCCAGTGATCAGTCTGTGATATCCCCCCAGTCTGCCGCATCCGCGTGTGTGCGGGGACTGTGGCAGCCGAGGGATTCACCTGTGATGCCACCCTTAAGCTGACACCTCCGTGTGTGTGTGCGGGGACCGTGACAGCCGTGGGGTGGGATTCACCTGTGATACCTCCTTGAAGCTGACACCTCCTTGTGTGTGTGCGGGGACCGTGATAGCTTTTTCAGAGGAAACCACCTGTGATATCCCGTCTAAGTCAAAACCTCCGCATGGAGCGGGGACGTGATCTGACTTAGTCAGAGAGACTCAGTCTTGTTATCGGTGTCTCAGCAGCTACAAATCAAGTCACAGTCTCCACCAACTCTCTCACCCGAATCTCAGACACACAGGATCACAGTAGACACTTAGCTTATCCCAGGGTTTGGATTTCCTCGTGGACTTTTCAACACTACCTGGGTTTGGTGACCACACTGACCGGCTAGAGTTGCTGACCCAGACTGGGCACAGGGAACATTCAGGTAAGATAACTAGATTTTCTTACCTTACTTATAGAGTTGCGCAAATCTCCGTTCCCATGAGCCAAGACCTTGGCCGGCACCTCTGTCCTCTCCGGTCAGCAGGATCCCCGTGCGTTTTCGTCCACGGCCTCGCTGGGCGCCACTTGTTGTGGATGGATTTACTTTTGATTTGGGTAGATTTACCCCTGTGCATACTGTGGCCTGTCCTAATTAGACAGAGTCTTATTGAGCGCTCAAAGAAGGAAAGACGCCAGACTTGGTTGGCAGCAATACCTCCCAGCAAAACTCTGGAAGTTTATTGAATATACTTGGTTTTATCAGTTGTACAGAAAGGAGTGGCTACTCATTAACATAGAGGCTTTACTTCTTAGCTAATTGGTCAGTTTTAATGCATAAACATATATGGGCGTCGACCTAAGGTGACTTAAGCATCAGATGATATACTGCTCTTTGTCTTACAATGTCAGCAATGTTCTGACATCGGCTGGCCCATCTGGCCTAAACTTCCTCTTTCTATGTCTGGGACAAATATCACAAGACAATGCTAACACAAGATACCATCTGCTCCCCAGACTATCTCATGGGGGGGCAGTAGGTCATTTCCACCAACTAGTTACACGGTTCAAACTGTGAATATGTATCTGTGTGCATATAAGAATATATAAGAGTACATGAGTATATAGCAGTATATGGAGTATATAGCCTATAGCAGGCAAGTGAGATCTATATGAAATACATATACATATATATTTCCATAACACCGTCAGCTGTTCCTCAGTAGTGCCATTGGCTATTGTTCCTTCTGCTGCCACTATGGGTTCCAGTACTTTCAGCTGGTTCTCGCCAGTTTCTCAGCCTTCTTGTACCTTCTGCTACATTTCCAAGATCAAGCTTTTTGAAATTGTCTTTGGTAATCCTTATTGATCTCCATGACGACGACCCTGATGACGACGACCCTGAAGACCACACCAAAGAAGACCAGAAATATGACCCTAAATAATAAGACCAAGAGGACAAAGAACATGAAGACAACCACCAAGATACAGAACAAAAGACAGAAGAACAAGAAGCAGAAGAAGCAAAAGCAGAACAGAAAGCAGAAGAACATTAAGCATAAGACTAAAAATCAGCATAGAAGAAATCAAAATTATAAGCAGAAGAAGACTAAGCAGTAAATGGGGGTGAGTCCGTTCCTCCTCGTGGTGCCCCTGGAAAATGCCTGCTGCTGCAGGCCAAACTGAACGCGGACAAATCCTGTTGTAAATCTTTTGTGACAGGCAGAACGTAAGGTGTAATCTTATAACTTTTATAGATAAGTAGTACAGGAATGCCTGTCACCATAAGAAAATGAAGAAAAAGAATAGGAAGAAGATGAAGAAATAGCATATGAAAATTAATAATAGCTGAATAAGAAGAATATGAAGAATGGAAGAAAAAAAAAATTAATGGGAAGGTGAAGAAGATGAATAAGGTGAAGAAAAAGTTGATGAAAAAAATGCTACTGCTGCGGATCATGAAGGAGAAAGTGTGGGAGAAGTACAAAAGAAGGTGAAGAGCATGGAAGTTGTGAAACATACATATGTGACAAAATATAAAAAAGTTAACATAGTCAATATCTTTTTAACTCCGAACGTCTTGAAAAAAAAAATTGGAATTAATGCTATGCCATGTGATTTGAATAAACCACTATGCCTTTAATGTCTCCTCCACCTCCCACAATACATTCTACATGACTCTTATTTATTTTCAATTACGTAGAATTAGCCAACAAGGTAATAAAGGGCTTTTTTAAATTCCGATACCGGAAGTCCCATTGACTTGAATGGGACTTCCGGTATCGGAATCGGCGATACCCGATATTTTTTTCGTATCGGGCGATACCATCCGATACGATATTTTTGGGTATCGAACGGTATCGCTCAACACTAATGATGACTATATGATGACATGTCTGGCTGTTAAATTTCACTGTGCGGTTTTGAAAAACAAATATTTTTAATGAGAATAATTTAAGAAATTATCCTGTTTGTAGATATAACTGTTATATACTTGTTATTGTGCCCTTTTGTGTTCTCTTGTCTCTTTTTTCTAAGAAAATCCACTAGAAGGAATCACTCTGCTGCCTGTGAACAATGTATCAGATAGGTGATAATAAGGTCCCCTATGCACAAAAGATCATCCGACAGCTATCTTTTCTGACACCCCCATACACAGGGACTCCTCTGGCAATGGCTTATCGCCAGTGAGAACAATTCATCAGGCCAGATCATTCTTTTTCTTGACATCAATGTCAACCTATCCTGCCGACATTGGAGAGTTTAGTCAACTTTAGTCTAATCTCTATACTGGTATTAAGCATCTGGCCTACTTTCCAACTCACAAAAATTTTTTGGGAGACACCCAGAAAGAGTAAATCTCCCCATGAGCTGGTTAATCTCCCAGATAGCACACTTCACTCTATCCTTTCCTGCCTTTCCTTCAAGATGTCTTTCAGGACATCTCAATTTTTGTTACAAAAACACCCATGGAACAGTGGTTGCTGTGATTATCTCCTGCTATCCCATATATTAAGTTTGATAGATTTTCATTTAATAAAATGACAGGTTTGGCAAAAAACCCCAGATCTCTGGAGATAAAAGTTTCATGATAGAAATGAGTAAGAAGCTACGCAGGACCTTGATCCATTGGTCAGACCAGAGTCCCATGAACCTCCACCTACTTGCCAGAATGTTTTCTGATTAGTAGGCCCAGGTCAATATCACCATTGCAGCATTATGCTTGATATCAAGCCAGCACTACTAATCAGTAAAGGCATTAGGGATGCTGGAAGGTAGGTAGAGATTCGAAGGGCTCTGTTCAATGGACTACCAACGTGGTTGCTGGATGAGGATCCTGCACATTTTTGTTGCTTAAATTTATTTCACACACTTTATATAGATTTTTTTATGAATGGGAACTTTTGATTTTTGGTTGGAGGCAAGATAAATGCAAATAACACAAAAATGATAACATGAAATCTTTTCTACTACATTTAAAGGGAATCTGTCACCCCTTTTCTCGAATATCAGCTGCCGGCACTGACATCAGGGGCTTATCTACAGCATTCTGTACTGCTGTAGATAAGCCCCCAATGTAACCTGAAAGATAAGAAAAAAGAGTTAGATTATAGTCACCCTGGCGTCCGGTCTGATGGGTGTCGCCGTCCGGTCCGGCGCCTCCTATCTTCATACGATGCCGTCCTCTTCTTTCCTTCCTGTCGTATCTCCTGCGCAGGCGCACTGCTCTGCCCTGTTGAGGGCAGAGCAGAGTCCTGCAGTGCGCAGGTGCTGGGAAAGGTCAGAGAGGTCCAGCGCCTGCGTACTGCAGTATTCTGCTCTGCCCTCAACAGGGCAGAGCAGAGTGACTGTGCCAGAGCCACGACAGGAAGGAAAGAAGAGGACAGCATTGTATGAAGATTGGAGGCGCCGGACCACGACACCCTTCGGACCAAGACCGCCCCCCCCGGTGAGTATAATCTAACTCCTTTTTCTTCTCTTTCAGGTTCCATCGGGGGCTTATCTACAGCATTATAGAATGCTGTAGATAAGCCCCTGCTGGCAGTGCCGGCAGCTCATATTCGAAAAAAGGGGTGACAGATTCCCTTTAACAAATGCGTGAATATTATATTTCCATTTAAAATGAGATTATGTCTGGCAAATATACACTATGGTTCATAGCACATAGGTCATACTGCATGCATAACTAGGATAGAACTTGTCTTCCTGCTTCACATATACTCTTTCCAGCTTATGCCATTGTACTTTTTGCTTTGAATGTTTCATGTCATCCTGAATAATACCTACCTGCATAATAGGTGTTTATTTCATTTTGCTAGTTTTGCCTCAGTCCATTGTTCAGCTCTATAGCCCTCTCTGTCCTTTCTATCTTCTCCATTGCATCTCCAGTGCTGCCTACTAGACAGAAAAGGAAATCAGAGATAAACACAGAATTGGCAACAAATCCATGCTTTCATGGGACAATTATGAAGTGGCCTATTTTGGAAGGTCTTTAAAGAACTAAGAGCTTCTCCATCTTTTCTGTATCGTGTCTTTGTCACATTGGTAATTGTATCTTCCAACCCCCAGGCTCAGGCTTGCTGTATGCAGCACAGTATTAGCCATTTTATTTTCTTTATTCTCTTTTTTTTCTTTTAGCCAGCAGCCTCCTCTTGAAAAGAAAAGCAATTGTACTTAAACAAAGCAATCTACCATCCATCTGCGTACCGCACTCTCCGTGCTCAAAGTCGTGTCAAGGTCACATAGCCCTGTTCATATGGATGGAAGGGCAGGAATTGTGTTTACCAGCCATCTTCTTAAGATGAAAAAGTTAGAAGATCACTGTGAGGATACAAATCATGTCATATCCACAAATGAGTTTGGTTAGACATGAGGAAAGGATGAACTGTGTAATAACCTCTTTTCCAGATAGCTTAGGCTTGGAAACCATGTGGGTGAATGAGAGGTGAATCAGCTGACCTAGGAAGATGTACTGTATTATCCATCATACAAGTATTGACCTTTTCGGAGTCCCTTTGTAATACGTCCTAGCCTAGAAAATGTAACGTTCCTAGAAGTTATAATCATGCTAAGGGCTAATTTAGGCGTCAGTTTTTCTTGTATGACTGCTATCCATGTTTTTCAGTTAAAACTCATTCATATATGTAATAGTCAATAGGGTAGTTGACATGTCCGATACTTTCCTCAAATTGAGTGGCTCACACAGCAATATAGAGACTTGTTCAATAGAGATCCAAGTGTTGGCTCAAACTCGCCAGTACACGTCTATGGATCCATCAAAAAATCAAACAGCTCTCAAATGCCGTCTGTGTGATGTCTGTTTTTCACAGACTGGTTGATAAAAGAATCTTGAGAAACCTTCATCCTAGTCAAATTCAGACTATTTTTTGCGTGTGTGAAAAATCACTGACGTGTGAATGAACCTTTACTTAAGGTGCTCGTCCCTACTGAAATCTAATATGCCATAGCTAATACCTCCACTTATTCCAGTGCTTAGTACTCCATTTTTGCCACAGAAGTGTCCATGTTTACGACAGGGCTTTTTTTTCCAATTCCCAAAGACTCTCTCTGCAGTAAAGAGTTACTGCACTTGTCCCTCTCTGACTGGAACTGGGAGGCCAAGCACAGCTCTGTCATAGTGGGCAGACCAGCCAGGGGCCAACATAGTTGGTGTTTGTGTGGGCATACAGGTTGCATTACCTTTGTTATGAAGGGCAGCCACTGGTTATGATAGTCTTGGCATTTGGAGCTTGAGGAGTTGACCTCACACTTCTCTGAACTATTTGCCAGTGTGATCATATTATTCAACTTTATTTAGTACATTACTACATTAGCAGTCACTCTCTCTCCAATCCTGCAACAATGAAATAAAGTTGAAAAAAGCTTTGTACCTTAAAATTCCCATTGCCCTCTTAACTTGCCATCCCTGTAGAATTTATATTTTAGTACATTATTTAACATGTTCTCTTATGATGATATAAGCTGGCACATCAACAGATGAATTGTGTCTGGCAAAATCAATGGTCACATAATTGTCACATGAAATCCCAATGACTTGGCAGTTGGCACTTTAGCCTTGCAGACAAGAACTGGATGGTCAGAATATGTGTATAGAGTTTACATGTCCACTATATCTTTGTCTCAATCTGTATATGTTTTCTCTAGCTTTCTTAGCATTTTTTGAAAATATGCTGACAAGCTTTTTGTCATTTATCCCTATCCAGCAGGTATTGTCTGTTCATCGGCTACAATTAGGGATGAGCGGACCTGTGGATGTTCTAATTAGAGTTAAAAGTTTGGTTTGGCATCCCAAACCCAATAGAAGTCAATGGCGACCCAAACTTTGGCGCTTTAAAATGGCTGTAAAATGGTCATAGCAAGGTCTGCAAAAGGAAGCTAAATAGACTTAAGAGCAGGAAAGTGCCCTGCAAACAAATTTGGATAGATACATTATTTAAAATAACATAGAATCTCCCAAAAAAGATTGAATCTAAAAAGTTTGTGAAGTAGATTAGATTAAAAAAAAACTTGAAGATAAGTCCCTGTAGCACAACAGCCACGTACACATGGATGGTACAGTGAAAGTATGAATGGTCACTAAATCAGTTATTTTGGATAACATTTTTTTAATTTCTGGCTACAGATCATAAAATTATGAACTGGTAGAGGAATGCATAGAAAGCCTGACAGAAGAGTCACATAGGCCCCCACGCCCTCACCCTTCTCCCGAGCAACCCTGTGCATTGCCTTGGGTACATTGGTTGACAAACCAGGGCGGACATGGTGCACTCTGGAGGTCATTCACCTTACCCACCCAGCGAGCCACTCTCTCTTCTGCCTTCTGACCACCCCCCCGTTAAATGCCGATGTCCTTGGAATACAGTGAATTAAGGTTTGAATCTGGAAAGGCAGCCTAATAAACAGGTACTACACATAGAAGGAAGGCAACAGTTAAGCAAATGAACCACTCTACACATGAGACATGCACAAAAATGAACAGGTCAGTAAGAAACTGTTTACACCACCCGAAGACTGAGACACAGAAAAACACACAGTATGACAAACGTGCATGAATACTCTGTTGTAAAATATATGTAACAGTAAGCAGCAAGTGCTAGTAAGAGATGATAACAAAAACAGGGTATTAAGTTGATACTTTTTTGCAAAAAATGTATACCAAGCCACTCCACCACGTCACGGTAACCCTGCTTGGAGCAGTCCTATCTAATGTATTTAAAACCTGAACATGTGAACAATACCTACATGAGCAGGACTCAGAAAGGCGCTGCTAGGTATGGGCACGCTGGGCAAAATGGCTTTTTATGTGCATGTCCCACAAGAGAGAGGCGGGGATCTCCCAAAGCTTGCATAAGCAAGAAATTAATGGATCAAGAACACATGAGACATGCACAAAAATGAACAGGTCAGTAAGAAACTGTTCACACCACCCGAAGACTGAGTTACAGAAAAAGCACACATTATGACAAACGTGCATGAATACTCTCTCCTCTCTCTTGTGGGACATACACATAAAAAGCCATTTTGCCCAGCATGCCCATACCGTGCAGCACCTTTCCGAGTCCTGCTCATGTAGGTATTATTCACATGTTCAGGTTTTAAATACATTAGATAGGACTGCTCCAAGAAGGGTTACCGTGACGTGGTGGAGTGGCTTGGTATGCATTTTTTGCAAAAAAGTATCAACTAAATACCCTGTTTTTGTTATCATCTCTTACTTGCACTTGCTGCTTACTCTTACATATATTTTACAACAGAGTATTCATGCACGTTTGTCATACTGTGTGTTTTTTCTGCCACTCTTCAACTGAGTCAACAGTTGAGGTTGCAACACAGTATTGCCATCCATGACAATTTAGAGGCACTGTAGTTGGAATATGCAGCTAAAATTTTTAATGAGCATCTATTGAAGGGCAAATCTGGTGCCAGCCTCCATGGTAATTACAGCTCCAGTAGCATACAGTAAGGTCTCCCACCACTGCTGTGCACACACGGATCATACAGCAAAACTGCGAATAGTCATTAAATGGCTCAGTGGTTAGCACTGCAGCTTTGAATCTCTGGGGACCTGAGTTCTAATCTGATCAAGGACAGAATCTGCAAGGAGTTTTAATGTTCTCTTCATTTTTTTGTGGCTTTCCTTCGTGTGCTCCAGTTTCCTCCCACACTGCAAAGACATACTGATAGATAATCTAGATTGTGAGCCCCAATGGAGTTAGTTCTGAAACTTTCTAGAAAGCGCTGTGGAATTAATGGTGCTATATAAGTTTGTAAAATCAATAAATAAATATATTTCTCAGTACAAGTGACCATAAAAAAACAGGAATCAGTCAAAGAATGTATGGGAGAAAGCTATCCAGATAAAATCTGTGACCATAATGAACACTCATTTCCAGCAGATGATACCAATATGACACAAAAAGAAACCCAACAAGATGTCAAAACCAAGAATTTGCCTTGGTCTAGGAAAAATATTGGAATGAATTTTAAAACATTGTGAAGTGGATTTGATTCAAACATTTTTTGAAGATGAGGTACTGTAAAGAGTATAGGAGATATAATTTCATATCAATCATTTGTATCCTATTTGGAATGAGATTATAAAAGCCCCTTCCTTTCTGCAACTGTAACAGGACACCTAGGTCCGCAGGTGGTCAAGCCTCAAAAGTAGAGTTGAGTGAATTTGTTCGAATTTGGTTCTGAATATAATCGGAAGCGAATATTGTTTATGCAATATTCGTCGAACACAGCCGAACATCACTAGAGTAAATTGAAGTAGAAATTACCAAATATGTTCGGAACTGCTCATCAAACATACATTTGGCACAAATAGGGTACCAATGGTACCAATATGGCAAGAATATGGCAAATTCAAATTCGGCAACCGAATCCGAACAAATTCGCTCAACTCTACTCAAAAGGCTGTAAGTGACAGATCTTAAACCTTAAGCCAGCAAAGCTTAGGACAAAAGGCTTGCTTGAATTAAGGAATCCATGGAGTGTAACTGCTTTGTGAAGACAGCTAGGATTTCATAAGGAGAATATGGACGTATTAAAAATCCTAGTCACATACCAGTTACATTTTCGAGATCTCTGGAATAGGCCGAACACTTTCCAGGGTCTCGATCTGCTCTATCACCACAGGGTGGAGAGCTAAATAGAATGGCTAGTGGGAGCCAGATAGCAAAGTGGTGTTTAGTTTCAGTGCATAGCAGGGTCCCGGCCGGATGTGCTGGTGCCAAATGCACCTCCCTTAGACCGTCCATTAAGGAGTTATGACCCATCTTAGGTTTTGGAGTGCACCTGGAGTGCAGCTGGTGTGTGTGGCACTCCCCTGTAAGCCTTGTGGGTGAAAAGAGCCAGTACATATGCCAGCACAACAGCCCTCTGGCATGCATGTACTGAAAATGGCACATCTGCCTCCAACATAAGAGAAGCAAATATCACTGTAACAACCCTGCTGGCATCACTGCATGGCCTCCCATCCCCCGCACACCAACTTACTTTCTGCTTCAAGCCATGCTGTGAATTCTGTCTGTTGCCAGTCCTGTGCTCTGTGCTTCTGCTCTCCTGTATGCTTCCAAGCTGTGTGTGTATAGGGAGGCGGCGCCAGAACTCTCTGGTTCTTATGCAATCAGGGTGCACCTGTGTAATATGTCCCTGACCAATCACCTAGAGCCTTTGACTATTTAGTTTCGCCACTCCCACTAACCCTTGCCTGTGCAATGTCTATACTCAGTATCTTGCTGCTGAGGAAGCCAGGCCCTGTTCTGCGTATCTCCTTCTCTGGAGGAATAGTTCTTGTCTTGCTTTGCACCTTGTCTGCCTGCCAGGAAGCAGAATATCCTGGTCCTTGAGTCTTTGTCCCTATACCTTGTCTGAACTCTGTCCTACCGCTGCCTCCTTGTCTTTGGATTCCTTCCCTGCTGTGTCTTTCCTTGTGTCCTCCCTGTCTGAGCCTCTGCACCCTTGCAGCTCTGTCTGTGCCGCTGCACCCTTGCAGCTCTGCCTGCTCCTCTCCTGTTGTTGCAGAACCTCTTGCTGCAGCTTCTCTCCACAGACCTTGTGGTTCAGCTTTGCTCTGCTGCTGTAGAACCTCTTGCTGCAGCTTCTCTCCACAGACCTTGTGGTTCAGCTTTGCTCTGCTGCTGCAGAACCTCTTGCTGCAGCTTCTCTCCACAGACCTTGTGGTTCAGCTTTGCTCCACTCCTGCTGCTGCAGAACCTCTTGTTGCAGCTTCTCTCCACAGACCTTGTGGTTCAGCTTCATATTCCACTCCTTCCTGCCTGTATCCATACCTGCATCTCCTGTGTGAACAGGTCCAAACCAGTTCCTTCATATTTCACTCCTTCCTGCCTATATCCATACCTGCACCTCCTGTGTGAACAGGTCCAAACCTGTTCCCTCATATACCACTCCTGCTTGCCCTGTGTCTCCAGCCGTACCCGCCTGCCCTGTGTCTCCATCTGTGCCCGCCTGCCCTGTGTCTCCAGCCGTGCCCGCCTGCCCTGTGTCTCCAGCCGTGCCCGCCTGCCCTGTGTCCCAAGCCGTGCCTGCCTGCCCTGTGTCTCAAGCTGTGCCTGCCTGCCCCGTGTCTCAAGCCGTGCCTGCCTGCCTGCCCTGTGTCTCAAGCCATGCCCGCCTGCCCTGTGTCTCAAGCCTTGCCAGCCTGCTCTGTGTCTCGTCTGTACCAGCCTGCTCTGTGTCTCCAAGCCGTGCCTGCATGCTCTGTGTCTCAGTCATACCTGCTTGCCCTGTGTCTCAGCCTGCCTGTCAGTCACACCTGTCCAAGTGACTTGTTCCCGAGTGGGATCAGCAGCCACAGCCAGACACCACCCTGGAGTGGCACCGGACAGCTATCTGCTGCACAAGCCTGATCTCACCATCAGAGGCTCCAGTGAAGACCAAGGTAGCTGTCGTAGTCACGCCCCTTCCAGGGTAGTCTGGTTTGTGGCACAGTGGGGCCAAAACCCTCCAGCTCGCGCCATTCAGCCAAGGCGCGAGCGTGACAATCATCTTGTGCCGTGGGTCAATGAAGGTGCACAGTCAGTATTTCATGTTGGACAAAATGTGTTTCATGCGAGGGTCTTGAGAAAGGCATCTGAACATGAACTCTGCTTTGTGTGGCAGACTACAAAGAGTCAAAGGTTCAGTGTCTTCACAAAGAAGAAAGCTGACCATCACCTCCTCCTCACAATGCATAGCCTCCTCCTCCACTTCAGGCCATCAATTCTGGACAGGCATGAAGCTGGGATTGGAATTCCCCTCTGCAGCGCAGACCAAAACTTCCTGTTCCTCCTCATCCTCCTCCTCCTTCTGCTCCTCGTCATCACCCAATGTGGCCTGAGAATATTGTTTGATGCTGTCCTGTGTGGTATCAGCCACTGTAAAATCTTGCTCTACAGCCACCTTCTTAGCACTCAACGCTTCCTCTTTGAGATTCTGCAGCAAATGTTTTAATAGACAGAGCAGCGGGATAGTTACGCAGATAATAGCATCATCAGCACTCACAATCTTGGTGCAGTACTCAAAGTTTTGAAGAACCTCACATATTTCAGCGATTCACACCCACTCGACAGTTGTTATGTGTGGGGGCTCAGTGTTACTCTGACAGACATTGAGAACCTGGAATTCAGACACTGCCCTCTGCTGCTCCACACTAAGCCTAGCCAAAATATGAAAGGTCAAATTTCAGTGTGTGGGCAGGTCACAAATCAGTCGGTCACGAGGCAAATAAAAGTGCTGCTGCAGCAAAGCTAGACCAGCGAAAGCCTGAGATGACTTTCATAAATGTGCGCTGACACGTTGTAGCTTGGCAAGTAGGTCCAGCAAGTCATGGTATGTTTTTAAAAAGCACTGTACAACCAAGTTCTGCACGTGGGCCATGCATGGAATGTTTTCCAGCTTGCCTAGATTTAAAGCAGCCATGCCCACTATCGCACACAATCAGACAAGGTTAGAGGTTCAGCGGGGAGAGCCACTGATTGGTCTGTTCTTTTATCCCTTTCAACAGCTCTATGTTAGGCGTCGGGTTCCGGGCGCTGCACAGTTGGAATCCCGAGCCTTGCTGTCGACGGTCTCCCTTTCTTCTTCGGCTGCAGTGGAGCCTGCTCAGCAGATTACTCGATACCAGCGCTCTGCTCACACCAGCAGTGTGGGTTCGGTTGCTGCTGCCACCTCTGGTCCAGTTATGACAATGCAGCCTGGTCAGCAGCAAAAGACTCCAGTCTAAGTCCTTCCGTCGCTCCACTGAGCATGCTCGTGGGACGATCTCCCATAGGGGATCGGGAGTCACATGCTCAGGTCCTTCTCCAGTTCTGATTGGACCATCAGGGGGATCAGGAAGGTTCCAGAAGGACACGGCTATAAAAGGTTCGCATGGCTGCCCCGCCATGTGCTATGATAGACTCTGAGGCTATAGTGCTAGTGTATGTGTGATGATGGATGAATGAGCCTGGTGACTGACGCATTATAATTCCCCCCTCCTTGGATATTACGTATGAGTTAGGGTTAGAAATCTGAGTCAGCACCGTAGCTCTGACACTGCTTAGCGCTGCAGTGTGTCTCCTCATCGTCCACTAGCGCCTTGGGCGTCGGCCAGTACAGGCATCCTGGACTACTGCTACGGCAGCGTTCACCAGAGCAGCACTGTGCGCCGTATGTACGCTTTCCATCACCGTTGACAGGCTGGTTAGTGGCCTCTGTCAGACCAGACATTGCACCCGCTCCAAGCGGTGGTTCACATTACCGTGACCGGTGACGTTAACAGGTTGCGGTTGTTCGCTGGCTGGCGCGAACTACGTGAAGTAACAGTCATCTCTAGAAAATTAGGAAGGGGAAAGGGAAATTTGTGCTCACCAAAATAGTCCTGTAAGCCGGTCGTGCCTAGGGATCAAATGGCTGACCACCATGTGTTCTTCCAGGTTCTTCCTCAGAGACATGAAACAAAACAGTTCACAAAATGATTATAAACATTCCTAATCAGCAGAGGGACTCCACACATGTGTATAATCAAAGAGGCAGACAACTAAGCCCTCAAATCACTGGTGGATTAACTCCCTTGCAAGAAGAAAGAAAAAAAAAAAAGGAAAAGACCTAAACAACAATGGACAAGACATAGAATATATAAAAACATGTGCAATACACACGTATAAATGCATAAATACATAGCAACTATCAAATGTCATTTGATAGTTGCTATGTATTTAAACAGTCATCTCTGCATGGTGGGCCCCAGGCTGCAAACGCACCTCACATATTATTCCATCTTTATTATTTGGTGCGTTCCGCCAGCCCGTAATATTATCATAGCGCCAGGGCCTGGCTAACAATGACGGACAAGCAGCGCCTGTGGCGGTATGTCCAGCAGCTGGAGGGCAGGTTGTCCGCTCTTGAGTGCTCAGCTTCAGCTGCGGACGTCACTGCAGTCGCCGTCCAGGCGGCAGCAGAGGCAGTCTCCCGCGCCTCCACGTCCATTCCTGCCCCGACATTGTCCCGTCTCCCGTTGCCCGACAAGTTCTCGGGGCGACAGCACCGCCTGTAGGGGTTTCGTGAGCCAGTGCTCTATCCAGCTTGAGTTACTGGCCACGCGATTCCCATCAGAGTGGGCTAAGGTGGGGTTTATCATCTCCCTTCTGTCGGGCAGGCCTCTGGAATGGGCCACCCCACTGTAGAAGCATGGGGACCCAGTGGTTTTGAGTGCTGCCCAGTTCCTGACATCCCTTAAACAGGTCTTCTTGGGGCCACGGGTCACACACAACACCTCTCTTCAGTTATTGGCATTAACACAGGGTTCCTTCTCGGTCAGCCATTCCGCTGTTCGCTTCCGGACATGGCTTCCGAGCTGGAATGGCCTGATAAGGTACTCATCCCTGTGTTCTGGAGAGGTTTGGTGGAGCATGTTAAGGATGCTCTAGCAACCAGGGAGGTTCCCGTTAGTCTGGAGGAGCGGATTACCGTCTCCACCCGTATAGACCTCCGTTTTATGGAGCACGGGCTGGAGCGTTCTCAGTCCAGACCGAGGGTTAGGTTGGCTCCTGCCTTCTCTAGACCTCTGGACCTACCTGATCTGGGCGTCATGCCTCCGGAGGCCATGGATGTATCTTGCACCGGTTCCAAGTGTCTCCCGATGTGAACCTCCATACGCTGTTTCCAGTGTCGACAACCTGGTCACCTGGCCAGCAGGTACCCTCTGCGGTCGGGAAACGGCCACATCTAGTGGTAGTCGGAGGAGGCCTACTAGGCACTGGAACTTTCTCCTCCAAACTGTCCTTCAGAGGGACGTTAGAGAGCGGTACTTCCACCTGGGAGGTAGACGTTTGCGTGGACTCCAGGGCAGAGGGAAACTTTATGTCCTCGGCCTTCACCCAATGGCACACAGTTCCCTTGGTGCCACTTCCTCACCCCGTGAGCATTAGGGTGGTGAACGGTTCGACCTTACCATCCCAAATCACACACCAGACAGCTCCCCTTGGGATCTCACTCTCGCCGTCCCACCATGAGACGTTGTCTCTTCTCATTATGCCCGAGGGTATCGACCAGGTCCTCCTAGGAGTTCCCTGGCTGCGTTGCCATTCTCCCCATATAGAGTGGTCCTCGGGGAGAATACTGGGTTGGAGCAAGTCCTGTGAGGGTAGGTGCATGAGGGACTGTGTTCACATAGCCTCCACCGAGGTTCCCGCGGATATCTCCGCACTCCCAAGGCAATACCAGCAGTACACGGAAATGTTCTCCAAAAAAATCTGCTGAGACTCTTCCGCCCCAATGTCCCTACATCTGTCCTATAGACCTTTTGCCAGGTGCGGAGCCTCCTCGAGGTCGCGTATATCTCCTGTCTCTCCCGGAGACGGAGGCCATGTCACAATACATTCGGGAGGACCTGGCAAGGGGATTTATTAGCAAGTTGGTGTCACCAGCGGGGGCGGGGTTCTTCTTCGTACAGAATGGAGAGCTGCGCCCTTGCATTGATTACAGGGGTCTTAACGCTATAGCCATCAAAAACAAGTACCCTCTTCCTATGATATCTGAGCTGTTCGACAGGTTGCGTGGGGCCTGGATCTTCACTAAGCTAGATCTACGGGGGGGCTTACAACCTCATACGCATTCGTGAGGGGGACGAGTGGAAGGATGCCTTTAATATCAGGGATGGCCACTATGAGTATCTGGTCATGCCCTTCGACTCTGTAATGCACCAGCTGTCTTCCAGGACTTCGTGAGTGATGTCTTTCGGGATATGCTTTCCACCTCAGTGGTGGTCTATCTGGATGACATTCTTATCTTTTCTCCAGATTTGGCCTCTCACCGGAGAGACGTCAGCAAGGTCTTCAACCACTTGCAGGCGAATTCTCTCTTCGCCAAGTTGGAGAAGTGTCAGTTTGAGAAGAAGTCTTTGCTGTTCCTGGGCTACATCATCTCGGCCCAGGGGTTGGCTATGGATCCTGCCAAATTGCAGGCGGTAAAGGACTGGCAGGAGCCCCACTCTCTTAAAGCGGTGCAGCATTTTCTGGGGTTTAATTACTACCGCCAGTTCATCCCCCACTTCTCTATCCTGGTGGCTCCTTTGGTCGCCCTCACCAAGAAGGGAGCCAATCCCAAGGTTTGGTTGGAACTGGTCTCCATGGCCTTCTCTGCCCTTAAGACCCACTTTGCTGGCGCTCCTATCCTTCATCGTCCAGATGTGGATAAACCCTTTATCCTAGAGGTGGATGCCTCGTCTGTCGGTGCTGGAGCAGTCCTTTTCCAGAAGAATTCTCAAAGTCGGAAGCATCCCTGCTTCTTTTTCTCAAAGACCTTTTCACTGCAGAGAGAAACTACTCCATCGAGGACAGGGAGCTGCTGGCAATGAAGTTGGCTTTCTCCGAGTGGAGACATCTCCTGGAGGGAGCTCGGTTTCCCTTTCAGGTGTACACCGACCATAAAAACCTGGTGTACTTGCAAACAGCCCAGCGCTTGAACTCTCGCCAAGCCAGGTGGTCGCTTTTCTTCTCCCGTTTCCGCTTCACCCTGCGCTATCTGTCCGGTGAGAAGATGGTATCAGTGGAGGAGGCGGAGCCTTGGCTAACCGTCCCCTCTGAGATTCTGAGGACCATGGCCCCGGTTGCTCTTGAGTCAGCGCCGCCAGGCAAGACCTTTGTTGCCCCTCGCCTGCGACCAGAGGTTCTCTCGTGGGCTCATGCAGGTCCTCTAGTCAGAGACCGGCTGGGTTACTTTACCCCTTGCCGGTGGCAGACAGACCCTGGGAGATGGTCAGCATGGATTTTGTGGTCGGCCTGCCCAAATCCAGCCGCAGCACGGTCATCTGGGTCGTTACCGATCATTTTTCTAAAATGGTGCATCTGGTGCCACTCGCGCAGCTGCCTTCTGCTCGAGGTCTAGCTGCGCCGTTCATCAAGCACATATTTCGCTTGCACGGTATGCCGGACAAGATTGTTAGTGAGGGAGCTCTGCAGTCTGCTCAGCATCGAGCTAAATTTGTCTTCCGCCTATCAACCCGAGACGAACGGGTTGGTTGAGAGAGCTAACTAAACTCTGGTCACATACCTGCGACATTTTGTCTCTGTCAGGCAGGATGACTGGGCATCCTTACTACCATGGGCAGAATTTGCCTTGAATAACGCAGTAGCCGATTCCACCAGCCAGACTCAGTTCCTCCTTAATTACGGCCAGCATCCGCGCTTCCCTGTCCCGATGCCAGTGTCTTCCACTGGTTCCAGGGTGGCAAACTGGGCAGTGGAGGCTTGTGACTAGAGTTGAGCGAAACGGGTCGAAAAATTTCAAAAGTCGCCGACTTTTGGCAAAGTCGGGTTTCATGAAACGAAACCCGACCCTAGGATGAGGTCGGCCACGAGGTCGGCGACTTACGCGCCAAAGTCGCTTTTCAAAAGTTTGTTTTGCGCTCTTTTTCAGCCAATCAGGATCCACGGACACTGTGGGCAACGTGATGACATAGGCAGGGGTCACCACCGTCTTTCAGAAGGGCATGCAAGTGATTGGCTTGCTTTGGTGGGCGTCACAGGGGTTATAAAAGGGCGTGCACTTCTGCCGATCTTAGCATAGGGAGAGGTTGCTGCTGCTGATTCTGTAGGTAGAGCGTTAGGCAGGGAAGAAGAAAAAAAAACTGCTTCTGCTGCTAGCGATTTTGCCTGTACAACACACCAGTCACTGTGTGTGCAGTGCAAGGGAAGGCTATATTGTGGTGGATCAGCGGTGTTGGTTGTTAGGCTGCCTTCTAAGGCTTCCTGACAGCTGCATTGCTGTTTACCCACTGCTCTGCAAACTGCTTTTTTAAAAGCAATCCCAATTTTTTTTTTGTCCTGCTGAGGTACTGAGCGTGCATTTTTTCACACCATACAGCGGTGTACGCTCCTCACACAGTACCGTGTAACAGCTGTTATCACAGCCACAGTGAAGCTATCTGTGTGTCACTCTGTGAGAATAAGTCGAGGACATGTTCCGTTCTTACAGACCTGCACCTACTAGTTTTGTCTAGCTTTCAAACAGTTAAATATATTTGCTGTTTGATCACATTCAAAACTATAGAGAGACAGCGTGTGTCAGTCCGTATACTTAAAAAACACGGAGCTTGACAATTTTACGTACACCGGACAGCCGTGTACGTGCACGCTCCTCTCAGTACTGTGTAACGGCTGTTATCACGGCCACAGTGAAGCTATCTGTGTGTCACTCTGTGAGAATAAGTCGAGGACATGTTCCGTTCTTACAGACCTGCACCTACTAGTTTTGTCTAGCTTTCAAACAGTTAAATATATTTGCTGTTTGATCACATTCAAAACTATAGAGAGACAGCGTGTGTCAATCCGTATACTTAAAAAACACGGAGCTTGACAATTTTACGTACACCGGACAGCCGTGTACATGCACGCTCCTCTCAGTACCGTGTAACGGCTGTTATCACGGCCACAGTGAAGCTATCTGTGTGTCACTGTGGAAGGATAAGTGGAGGACTTGTTCCGTTCTTACAGACCTACACTCTAGGGAGATTCCTATTCTGCCCAGTTCTACATACACCTTGTAGTTTGTGATACACTAGCCAATTTCTGCCTGTAACATAGCGCTCTGATATTCAGTGGGCCTCACACAATGTGGTATGTGTTAAAGGGGCGCTCTTTCACCCAGGGCACATGAAAACCTGGAGCCAGCCCTACCCCCCCCACAACTTTAGCCAAATAACCCCCATTTTTCAGTGCGTAACTTGTATTATGAAGTTAATTAAGGTTGACAAGCTTAAGTAAGAAGAATTGATGCTTTTGGCATTCAAATGGGCACTGTAGGTGTGTTTCCTGTCCTCCTCTCACTGCCGACTTTTATTCCCCATTGACTTACATTGGGTTTCGTGTTTCGGGACGACTCCGACTTTTCCCTATAATCGGCCGATCTTGCTCGACCCGACTTTTGGAAAAGTCGGGTTTCACGAAACGAAACTCGACCCTAAAAAACCAAAAGTCGCTCAACTCTACTTGTGACATTTGAGACCACATTCAGGATGCCATTTGGGCCTCTAAGGAAAGAATGAGGGCATCTACCGACACGCACCGGTGTCCCGCTCCGACTTTTGCCCCTAGCGACTTGGTGTGGCTCTCTACCGGTAATATCAGGCTGCGGGTCAAGTCCGCCAAGTTTGCGCCTCGCTACATTGGTCCCTTCAAGGTCCTGGAGCAGGTCAATCCTGTTGTCTATTGCCTGGCTCTTCCCTCTCACATGGCCATTTCTGACACCTTTCACGTGTCCGTCCTTAAGCCTGCTCACTTGTCCCGGTTTTCCGAGTCATCTGCCGGGACATCCCACCTCTCTTCGGACCAGTTCGAGGTCAATGCCATCGTGGGATGCAGGGTAGTGCGTGGCAAAAAGTTTTATTTGGTGGACTGGAAGGGTCATGGTCCAGAGGCTCGGACCTGGGAGCCAGTGGAGAATATCCTCGCCCTGCTCCTTATTGCGGGATTTGAGCGCAGCGAGGCTCAGAGGGAGGGCCCTAGGAGAAGGGGGTAATGTTAGGCATCGGGTTCCGGGAGCTGCACAGCGGGAATCTCGAGCCTTGCTGTCGACGGTCTCCCATTCTTCTTTGGTGCAGTGGAGCCTGCTCAGCAGACTCCTCGATCTCGCCGTTCTGCTCACACCAGCAGTGTGGGTTCGGTTGCTGCTGCCACCTCTGGTCCAGTTATGACAATGCAGCCCGGTCAGCAGCAAAAGACTCCAGTCTAAGTCCTTTAGTCGTTCCACTGAGCATGCTCGTGGGACGATCTCCCATAGGGGATCGGGAGTCATATGCTCAGGTCCTTCTCCATTTCTGATTGGACCATCAGGGGGATCAGGAAGGTTCCGGAAGGACACGGCTATAAAAGGTTTGCATGGCCGCCCTGCCATGTGTTATGATAGACTCTGAGGCTATATTGCTGGTGTATGCGTGATGACTAGAGTTGAGCGACTTTTGGTTTTTTAGGGTCGCGTTTCGTTTCGTGAAACCCGACTTTTCCAAAAGTCGGGTCGAGCAAGATCGTCCGATTATAGGGAAAAGTCGGGGTCTTCCCGAAACACGAAACCCAATGTAAGTCAATGGGGAATAAAAGTCGGCAGTGAGAGGAGGACAGGAAACACACCTACAGTGCCCATTTGAATGCCAAAAGCATCAATTCTTCTTACTTAAGCTTGTCAACCTTAATTAACTTCATAATACAAGTTACGCACTGAAAAATGGGGGTTATTTGGCTAAAGTTGTGGGGGGGGGGCTGGCTCCAGGTTTTCATGTGCCCTGGGCGAAAGAGCGCCCCTTTAACACATACCACAACTCATCATGCTCCGATACGGCAGAGAAATAGCGGTATAGTACAATGAAAAATACTTCACTTTTTACATCTCATGACGAGGCCCATCTATTTCTCCATACAGAATCATTGGTCCCATATAATGTTTGAAACAGTATATGATGAGCTCCACATAATGCTACAGTATATGTTGGTCCCCATGGATGAAGCTCCACTGTCTTATGGGCCCAAATAATGCTCCAAACATAATGGGCCCCATTTCTAATGCTCTAGTGTATAATGGGCCCTGTAAATGCTGCTCCAGTGTCTGATGTCCACCTTTGGAATGTTCCAGTGTATGGTGGGCCCCATCTATCATTCTCCAGAGTAACGTGCTCCCCAAAAATTGCTGTCCCAACATTGAAAACAATCAAATAAGTCTCCTCGCTAGGGAATCCCTGTACTAGTCTGGACTCCTCGTCGTCCCCATCTTCCATCTCACTGCACAGTATTTCAACCTTGCAAGTGCTGTGATCCTGAGCAAGCAGGGGGGGCCCACTCGTTGGCGACGGCACTGGCACAGGGCCCCTGATAGTACGGTGGTGTGTCTGATGGCGGGTGGGCCGAACCTGCACTTTCATCTGCAGCTTCCTCTTTGTAACCGTGTAAGATGGAACTGTATATGGGAAGGGTAACCTGAGTTTCATCAGGGTCAGATTCAGGCCGTGTAGCGTGCGAGGGGAATGTAGTGGTCTGGGTCAATGTACCAGCAGATTCATCGAGCAGTGGCTGGGCATCAGTGCACTTGTGTCGCCCCCAGGAGTACGGTCGCCACAGTGGCATTACCTTCCTCCTAGGGAGTGTGATGTCATGCTTGGGAGCAACGAAGGATCTCTCTAGCAGGTTAACTGATTGGGCGGCGTTATTCCCACGAGTCATGACCCTCCAAACAGCGTTCATGAAGGCAAATTGTTTGTTTTACGTGGGCAGTATGGTTGCAAAGCTGAACCTTAAAGGAATGTCCAGAAGGGCACCACCAGGAGTGGAGCCTACGGTTAAATTCGACTCCACCTGGGAAACCTCAACCATGCCAACTACAGAACAGATGCACACATTGCAAGCTTAATTCCGTTAATGAACGAGACTCCGTCATGCCCCGCGGTCCGAGTCCAGCTTACTAGAGGGACACGTGAGGCTCTGGAACATGAGATTGGCCAATAACTGGTGTGTCATGCCCTTACATGTCCGTGGCTGCATGTGCGCTACACTGAAAAGGCCAGCGTTTGTCGCTTACAGGTGCAGATAACCCGCTGAACAACGTTAGTGATGGGGATCACTGATTACAATTATTACCCGCGAACAATGATTTCCCAGTAAGTGCAGGTCAACTGCAGTTCCGGAATTAGGCCTAACCGTCATTCCTGAAAAAATGAAAAACTTACGTGTGCAAACCACAGGTGCTGTAGCTTGCTTAACAGCTCGCCAGCCGTTCTCACGCCCAGTATGGATTACACGTGATTGCACAAAGGTTAGAAAGGGTACCGTATCCCCAGATAACATGTATGGATAGCGTACACATTCAAAATATATGTCTCAGGAGGCAGGCTCAGACGGTGTTAGGCCCAGTATGGATTGCACGTGATTGCACAAAGGTTAGAAAGGGTACCGTATCCCCGGATAACATGTATGGATAGCGTACACATTCAAAATATATGTCTCAGGAGGCAGGCTCAGACGGTGTTAGGCCCAGTATGGATTGCACGTGATTGCACAAAGGTTAGAAAGGGTACCGTATCCCCGGATAACATGTATGGATAGCGTACACATTCAAAATATATGTCTCAGGAGGCAGGCTCAGACGGTGTTAGGCCCAGTATGGATTGCACGTGATTGCACAAAGGTTAGAAAGGGTACCGTATCCCCGGATAACATGTATGGATAGCGTACACATTCAAATTATATGTCTCAGGAGGCAGGCTCAGACGGTGTTAGGCCCAGTATGGATTGCACGTGATTGCACAAAGGTTAGAAAGGGTACCGTATCCCCGGATAACATGTATGGATAGCGTACACATTCAAAATATATGTCTCAGGAGGCAGGCTCAGACGGTGTTAGGCCCAGTATGGATTGCACGTGATTGCACAAAGGTTAGAAAGGGTACCGTATCCCCGGATAACATGTATGGATAGCGTACACATTCAAAATATATGTCTCAGGAGGCAGGCTCAGATGGTGTTAGGCCCAGTATGGATTGCACGTGATTGCACAAAGGTTAGAAAGGGTACCGTATCCCCGGATAACATGTATGGATAGCGTACACATTCAAAATATATGTCTCAGGAGGCAGGCTCAGACGGTGTTAGGCCCAGTATGGATTGCACGTGATTGCACAAAGGTTAGAAAGGGTACCGTATCCCCGGATAACATGTATGGATAGCGTACACATTCAAAATATATGTCTCAGGAGGCAGGCTCAGACGGTGTTAGGCCCAGTATGGATTGCACGTGATTGCACAAAGGTTAGAAAGGGTACCGTATCCCCGGATAACATGTATGGATAGCGTACACATTCAAAATATATGTCTCAGGAGGCAGGCTCAGACGGTGTTAGGCCCAGTATGGATTGCACAAAGGTTAGAAAGGGTACCGTATCCCCGGATAACATGTATGGATATCGTACACATTCAAATTATATGTCTCAGGAGGCAGGCTCAGACGGTGTTAGGCCCAGTATGGATTGCACGTGATTGCACAAAGGTTAGAAAGGGTACCGTATCCCCGGATAACATGTATGGATAGCGTACACATTCAAAATATATGTCTCAGGAGGCAGGCTCAGACGGTGTTAGGCCCAGTATGGATTGCACGTGATTGCACAAAGGTTAGAAAGGGTACCGTATCCCCGGATAACATGTATGGATAGCGTACACATTCAAAATATATGTCTCAGGAGGCAGGCTCAGATGGTGTCAGGCACAGTATGGATTTGACGGCCCAGATTACACAGCGGAGGAGCAGGGAGAGGTAAAGATTGCAAATCCTGGGGCCCTGCCCAAGCCAGGGGGCCCACTCGTGGGCGTCGGTACTGGCACTGGGCCCCTCATAGTACAGCGGTGTGTGTGACGGCGGGTGTGCACCACCACCGTCAGAGACACTTGATTGCACTATGAGGGACCCTGTGCCAGTGCCCGCGCCCAAGCGCTGAAGCTATGGATGAACTCTTTATGCATCAAATGGCCAAGTTCTCCAAAAAATATGACATAGTTGTCATGGGAGATTTCAACTATCCAGACATTTGTTGGGAATCTCTCTCAGGCAAAACTAACAGGTCAAGGAAATTCTTATCCTCTCTTGCTGACAACTTTATCTTCCAAAAGGTAAGGGAGAAAACAAGGGGAACTGCTACCTTGGATCTAATCCTTATAAACAGGGAGGAAATGGTTGAGGAGGTAAAAGTGGCTGGGACCCTAGGAGGTAGCGACCATGCTATTTTAGAATTTTGGATAACTAGAGGAGGAAGACCTGTGAAGACTCAGACATCAAGGTTAGATTTCAGAAAGGCAGATTTTAAGGGACTCAGAAAGAGAATTGGAGGGATCCAATGGCTGGATATCCTTAAAGACAAAAATGTCCAGGAAGGATGGGAAATCTAGAAAAATGAAATTCTCAAAGCACAGTTGTTAACAATTCCGAAAAGAGGGAAGAATAGGAAGCAGTTAAGGAAACCAGGATGGATGAACACAGAACTTAAGCACATGCTAAAGAGGAAGAAAAAAATGTTTATAAAATGGAAAGAGGGAGGCATATCTAAAGAAGAATATAATGCTGTCTGCAGAACCTGCAGGGCACAAATCAGATTAGCTAAAGCTGAAAATGAATTGAGGCTTGCAAGAGATGTCAAAAGCAATAATAAAGGATTTTGGGGATATGTCAAAAGTAAAAGAAAAGTCAAAGATGCTATAGGATTTTTACAGGATGAAAATGATGAAATGGTAAGACAGGATGTTGAGAAGGCTGAACTTTTAAATTCCTATTTTGCATCTGTTTTCTCTCAGAAAGGAAATGTAACATCAACTGTTATTCACTGTCCTATTAAGGGAATAGAAGAATCCAGGATATCTATAAACAGAAAGATAGTGAGGAAACACTTAGCTAGCCTAAATGAATTCAAGTCTCCAGGTCCAGATGAATTACACCCCAGAGTACTGAAGGAGATAGCAGAAGAAATTTTTGAACCCCTCTCTATAATCTTTGAAAATTCTTGGAGAACAGGAGAAGTGCCAGAAGACTGGAGAAGAGCAAATGTTGTTCCTATCTTCAAAAAGGGGAAGAAGGTGGACCCAGGTAACTATAGGCCGGTGAGTCTGACTTCTATACCAGGAAAGATCTTTGAACAAATTATTAAACAACATGTATGTCAATACCTGGATAAGAATGAAGTGATTAAACAGAGTCAGCATGGGTTTGTAACTAATAAGTCATGTCAGACTAACTTAATTTCCTTCTATGACGGTATCACTGATTGGGTGGATCAAGGAAATGCTGTAGATATAGTATATCTTGACTTCAGCAAAGCATTTGACAAAGTCTCTCATACAATCCTTATTGAAAAAATGATTAAGTATGGAATGGACAAGGCAACTGTTAGGTGGATTCATAACTGGCTTAGTGATCGGACCCAAAGAGTGGTCGTAAATGGCTGCACATCCAGTTGGAAGAATGTCTCAAGTGGGGTACCACAGGGCTCTGTCCTGGGCCCTGTATTGTTCAACATCTTTATCAACGATTTAGATGAAGGAATTGAGGGTAAACTGATTAAATTTGCTGATGACACAAAGCTAGGAGAGATAGCTAATACTAGAGAAGATAGAGAGAGGATTCAAAAAGATTTAAATAAACTGGAGAAGTGGGCAGCAACTAACAGAATGGTTTTTAACAGGGAGAAATGCAAAGTACTACATCTGGGCAATAAAAATGGAAAAAACATATATAGAATGGGAGGAATAGGGCTAAGTGACAGCACATGTGAAAAAGACTTGGGTATACTAATAGATCACAGACTGAATATGAGTCAACAGTGTGATGCAGCAGCAAAAAAGGCAAATGCAATTCTAGGATGTATTAACAGAAGCATACAGTCTAGATCACGTGAAGTCATTATTTCCCTCTACTCCTCTTTGGTCAGACCTCATCTGGAATATTGTGTCCAGTTTTGGGCACCACATTTTAAAAAAGACATCAACAAACTGGAGCAAGTTCAGAAAAGAGCGACCAGAATGGTGACCGGTCTGCAAACCCTGTCTTATGAGGAAAGGTTGCAGGATTTGGGAATGTTTAGTTTGCAAAAGAGAAGACTGAGAGGAGACTTAATAGCTGTCTACAAATATCTAAAGGGCTGTCACATTGTAGAAGGATCAACTTTATTCTCATTTGCACAAGGAAAGACTAGAAGCAATGGGATGAAACTGAATGGGAGGAGACACAGATTAGATATTAGAAAAAACTTTTTGACAGTTAGAGTGATCAATGAGTGGAACAGGCTGCCACGAGAAGTGGTGAGTTCTCCTTCAATGGAAGTCTTCAAACAGAGGCTGGACAGACATCTGACTGGGATGATTTAGCGAATCCTGCTTTGAGCAGGGGGTTGGACCAGATGGCCCAGGAGGTCCCTTCCAACTCTACGATTCTATGATTCTATGATTCTAAGAGTCGGCCTACCCACCTGTCCAGGGCAACGGCACTCGCACGGTGTCTTGCGCTAGGTGGTGACCCCGGCCATGGGGGGGGAGGCAGCACAGTTAGGGAGTTTTAGAAAGTGGCATATGTTGATGTTGGACATTCAGCTGATGCAATAGGCGAAATAGGTCAAGTCCCAGGAAGAGGTGGACCAAAGCAAGCCATTTTTCTGTCACCCTATGTGTCATCAGGGGAAGGTGGGACAAAATCCTTGGAAACCCATGCATGGTTCATTTTAATGAAGGTTAGATCATCCACATTTTGGGTTGACAGACGGGTCCTTTTTTCTGTCAGGATTGATCCAGCTGCACTGAAGCCTCTTTCCGATAGCACACTTGCAGCTGGGCAAGCGAGCTCCTGTAAGGCATATTGGGCCAATTCAGGCCAGGTGTCCAGTTTAGCGGCCCAATAGTCAAAGGGGAATGACCTGTGTGGGAGAACATCGATATGGGAGGAAAAGTAGTTTGTAATCATGGTTGACAACTGCTGTCTCCTGTCACTTTCCATCGATGCAGTATTACCAGTTGTGTGAGCGGTATTTGAAAAATCAGTCCACAACATTGTCATGAAACCCCTGTCTCCAATGCCACTTCTGCTGTGTGCACCACGAACACCTCTGCCAAGCTGCCCCCGGCCCGTACGGCTCGTGTGAGAACCATCACCACTGCTGTGTGCGGGGAATGCCTCAAGCAACCGATTTACCAGAGTTGCTTGTTTATTAGCCAATATTAGGTCAAGGTTCTCCTGTGGCATGATGTTTTGTAATTTGCCTTTATAGCGTGGATCCAGGATGCTGGCCAACCAGTAGTCGTCATCGTTCATCATTTTGGCAATGCGGGGGTCCCTTTTTAGGATCCGCAAGGCATAATCTGACATGTGGGCCAATGTTCCCGGTGTCAATGATGCACTGCGAGTGCTGGTTGGAGGAGCACTTTCTGGCAAATCCACATCCCTCCAGTCACGCACAAACCCTGTACCAGACCTTGCCACGCCAACATTTTCACTTGCCCCACGAGATGCATCCTCCTCCCCTAAGTAATCATCCCCATCATCATCCTCCTCCTCCTCTTCTTCCTCCACCTCGTCCAGGAGAGGTCCCTGAGCAGACAATGGCTGAATGTCATCAAGGATTCCCTCCTCCTCTTCCTCCTCATCAACATTGGCTGCAGACGCCTGCTCCTTAAGGTGCGTCAAAGTTTGCATGAGCAGACGCATAAGTGGGATGCTCATGCTTAGGATGGCGTCGTCTGCGCTTACCAGCCGTGTGCATTCCTCAAAACACTGAAGGACTTTACAGAGGTCTTTCAGCTTCGACCACTGCACACCTGTCAACTCCATGTCTGCTCTCAAAGTGCCTGGCCGTGTATCCTTCCACAAATGCATTATGGCCTACCTCTGCTCGCACAGCCGCTCCACCATGTGCAGGGTGGAGTTCCACCTTGTTGCAATGTCGATAATGAGGCGGTGGTTGGGAAGGTGGAGCAATCGCTGCAGCTTCTGCATACGAACGGAGTGTACAGGCGACCGGCGGATGTGCGCGCACAGTCTTCGCACCTTCTGGAGCAGGGCTGTTAACTCCGGATAATTTTTGAGGAAGCACTGCACCACCAGGTTCAAGGTGTGAGCCAAGCAAGGTATGTGGCTGAGTTTTGAAAGGGCTATGGCTGCCACAAAATTACGGCCGTTATCACTAACTACCTTGCCTGCCTCAAGATGTACACTGCCCAGCCATGACTCAGTTTGTCGCTTCAAGTACTCGGCCAGCACCTCGGCGGTATGTCTGTCGCCCAAACACATCATCTGCAACACAGCCTGCTGACGCTTTCCACTAGCTGCTCGATAGGGGGACACATCGTGTGCAACAGTGGCAGCTGCAGATGGAGTGCTCGTACGACTGCGCTCTGTGGACGAGCTTTCGCTTCTGGAGGAGGAGGAGGAGGAGGAGGAGGGTGGAACGCCTACAGCCAACTGTTTCCTATACCGTGGGCTAGGCAGCACTGTTCCACCACCGCTGTCCCCTGTGGACCCTGCATCCACCACATTAACCCAGTGCGCAGTGATGGACACGTAACGGCCCTGGCCATGCCGACTGGACCATGCATCAGTTGTGAGGTGCACCTTTTCGCTCACTGACTGCTTGAGTGCATGGACAATGCGGTCTTTCACATGATGGTGGAGGGCTGGGATGGCTTTGCGAGAGAAGAAGTGGCGACTGGGTAGGTCATAGCGTGGTACTGCATAGGCCATGAGTTCGCGGAAAGCTGTGCTTTCCACCAACCGAAAGGGCATCATCTCAAACGAGATTAGTTTGGCAATGTGGGCGTTCAAACCCAGTGTACGCGGATGAGGGACTGAGTACTTTCTTGACCTACTCATAGTGTCTGGGAGGGTGAGCTGGACTTGAGAGCTGCATATGGTGGAAGTAGCGGTGGACAGGGCGGACTGAGAGAGGGTTGATGATGGTGATGGAGTTGGTGTTCTTTCTGATGGCCTAGAATCAGTCTTTCGTTGATATAACAGTGGGATTCCCTGACTGCTGTGGCCTTGCAACGACACCTCAACATTTGCTGCTGTGCTAACCGGTGGGCTTACAGTGGGGGAAGCAATGTAGCGTTGCTGACTACCTTCGTTGTGATCAGTTGCACATGTGGCACTTGAGGTTTGGTGTTGTGTCCACGCTTGCAAGTGCATGCTGGTTAAATGTCTAAGCATGCAACTGGTATTCAAATTTTTCAGATTTTTCCCTCGGCTAAAGGTCTTTGCGCACTTCTTACAGATAACCTTGGCCTGATCATGAGGATTTTGTTCAAAAAAGTGCCACACTGCACTCTTCCTACTTTGGCAGACATTTTGCGGCCTAGCACGCTGTGATCTTTTGACCCTCTGGACAAGCTGTCCAGCAACTCTTTTGATGTTTGGAACCTGTCTTTGGAGTGCTCCGGGCCTGCCAGATAACAGCTGTTGCGATGTCGATGTCTGCTGTGGATGCTCCTCATCTGAGCTATTGGAAGCAGCACCCTCTTCCCCCAATGGATGCCAATCTGGGTCAACAACTGGGTCATCCATCACCTCCTCTTCTATGTCATGTGCACCTTCCTCTGTGTCACCGTGTATGGTGGTATAGTGTGCGGGAAGGGGCACCTGAGTCTCATCAGGGTCAGAATCTGTCTCTGTACACTGCGAGGACAATGTAGTGCTCTGAGTGAATGTACCAGCAGAATCATCCATCAGCGGCTGTGCATCAGTGCACTCCATGTCAGATTCATCTTGGCCTGGGTAATTCACCATTTCACTTGATAATCCAGGCATGGTATGTGAAAACAGCTCCATGGAGTAATCAGTAGTATGGCCTGCGTCATCCTTCAATCTTGGTTGGGGTGAAGGACACAAGGAAAGGTGTGGTTCATGAACATGAGCCTCCAATGACGACTCAGTGCTTTTACTTTTTACAACTGAAGAAGAGGAGGCGATAGAGCTGGAGGCTGAGTCAGCAATGTAAGACAAAACTTTTTCCTGATGCTCTGGCTTTAAAAGCGGTTTGCCAACTCCTAGAAAACTAAGCGTTCGAGGCCTTATGTAGCCAGACGATGACGCAGGCTCAACACCTCCTGCATTCGGTCCTATTTTGCTCTTGCCACTACCATCAGATCCACCACCAACACCATCATTACCAGCTGCCAACCCCCGCCCAATTCCACGGCCTCTTCCACCAGCCTTCCTCATTTTTGGTAGAAATGTAGACAAAATCCAACAAACTATATAGTATGTAAAACAAGGTACAAGGTGTCTATAGGACAGGGGAGATTTTGAATTTCTGCACACACTTTTGGACACTGGACACTTTTGGATTGTGTGAGGCCCAATGAATATCTGAGCGCTATGTGACAGGCTCGATGGCACAGCTGTGACCTAAGTGACTAGAGGATAAGGGAGATTTTGAATCTCTGCACACACTTTTGGACACTGGACACTTTTGGATTGTGTGAGGCCCAATGAATATCTGAGCACTATGAGACAGGCTCGATGGCACAGCTGTGACCTAAGTGACTAGAGGATAAGTGAGATTTTGAATCTCTGCACACACTTTTGGACACTGGACACTTTTGGATTGTGTGAGGCCCAATGAATATCTGAGCGCTATGTGACAGGCTCAATGGCACAGCTGTGACCTAAGTGACTAGAGGATAAGTGAGATTTTGAATCTCTGCACACACTTTTGGACACTGGACACTTTTGGATTGTGTGAGGCCCACTGATATCTGAGCGCTATGTGACAGGCTCGATGGCACAGCTGTGACCTAAGTGACTAGAGGATAAGTGAGATTTTGAATCTCTGCACACACTTTTGGACACTGGACACTTTTGGATTGTGTGAGGCCCACTGATATCTGAGCGCTATGTGACAGGCTCGATGGCACAGCTGTGACCTAAGTGACTAGAGGATAAGTGAGATTTTGAATCTCTGCACACACTTTTGGACACTGGACACTTTTGGATTGTGTGAGGCCCACTGATATCTGAGCGCTATGTGACAGGCTCGATGGCACAGCTGTGACCTAAGTGACTAGAGGATAAGTGAGATTTTGAATCTCTGCACACACTTTTGGACACTGGACACTTTTGGATTGTGTGAGGCCCACTGATATCTGAGCGCTATGTGACAGGCTCGATGGCACAGCTGTGACCTAAGTGACTAGAGGATAAGTGAGATTTTGAATCTCTGCACACACTTTTGGACACTGGACACTTTTGGATTGTGTGAGGCCCAATGAATATCTGAGCGCTATGTGACAGGCTCGATGGCACAGCTGTGACCTAAGTGACTAGAGGATAAGGGAGATTTTGAATCTCTGCACACACTTTTGGACACTGGACACTTTTGGATTGTGTGAGGCCCAATGAATATCTGAGCGCTATGAGACAGGCTCGATGGCACAGCTGTGACCTAAGTGACTAGAGGATAAGTGAGATTTTGAATCTCTGCACACACTTTTGGACACTGGACACTTTTGGATTGTGTGAGGCCCAATGAATATCTGAGCGCTATGTGACAGGCTCGATGGCACAGCTGTGACCTAAGTGACTAGAGGATAAGTGAGATTTTGAATCTCTGCACACACTTTTGGACACTGGACACTTTTGGATTGTGTGAGGCCCACTGATATCTGAGCGCTATGTGACAGGCTCGATGGCACAGCTGTGACCTAAGTGACTAGAGGATAAGTGAGATTTTGAATCTCTGCACACACTTTTGGACACTGGACACTTTTGGATTGTGTGAGGCCCACTGATATCTGAGCGCTATGTGACAGGCTCGATGGCACAGCTGTGACCTAAGTGACTAGAGGATAAGTGAGATTTTGAATCTCTGCACACACTTTTGGACACTGGACACTTTTGGATTGTGTGAGGCCCACTGATATCTGAGCGCTATGTGACAGGCTCGATGGCACAGCTGTGACCTAAGTGACTAGAGGATAAGTGAGATTTTGAATCTCTGCACACACTTTTGGACACTGGACACTTTTGGATTGTGTGAGGCCCAATGAATATCTGGGCGCTATGTGACAGGCTCGATGGCACAGCTGTGACCTAAGTGACTAGAGGATAAGGGAGATTTTGAATCTCTGCACACTCTTTTGGACACAGTACACTTTTGGATTGTGTGAGGCCCAATGAATATCTGAGCACTATGAGACAGGCTCGATGGCACAGCTGTGACCTAAGTGACTAGAGGATAAGTGAGATTTTGAATCTCTGCACACACTTTTGGACACTGGACACTTTTGGATTGTGTGAGGCCCAATGAATATCTGAGCGCTATGTGACAGGCTCGATGGCACAGCTGTGACCTAAGTGACTAGAGGATAAGGGAGATTTTGAATCTCTGCACACACTTTTGGACACTGGACACTTTTGGATTGTGTGAGGCCCAATGAATATCTGAGCGCTATGTGACAGGCTCCTATGTCACAGCTGTGACCAAAGTGACTAGAGGATAAGGGAGATTGGATTGCTTTTAAAAAAGCAGTTTGCGGAGCAGTGGGTAAACAGCAATGCCAGCCTGTCAGGAAGCCTTAAAAGGCAGCCCAACAACCAACACTAATGATACACCACAATATAGCCTCCCCTTGCACTGCACACACAGTGACTGGTGTGTTGTGCAGGCCAAATTGCTATCAGCAGCAGAAGCAGTTTTTTTTTCTTCTCAGCAGGACAAAAAAAAAAAATTGGGCTTGCTTTTAAAAAAGCAGTTTGAGGCCCAATGAATATCTGAGCGCTATGTGACAGGCTCGATGGCGCAGCTGTGACCAAAGTGACTAGAGGATAAGGGAGATTGAATTGCTTTTAAAAAAGCAGTTTGCGGAGCAGTGGGTAAACAGCAATGCCAGCCTGTCAGAAAGCCTTAGAAGGCAGCCCAACAACCAACACCACTGATACACCACTATATGGCCTCCCCTTGCACTGCACACACAGTGACTGGTGTGTTGTGCAGGCCAAATTGCTAGCAGCAGAAGCAGTTTTTCTGTCTTCTTCCCTGCCTAACGCTCTCCCTACAGAATCAGCAGCAACCTCTCCCTATGCTAAGATCGGCAGAAGTAAGATGGCGGTCGGCGTGCATGCCCTTTTATACCCCCTGTGACGCCCACCAAAGCAAGCCAATCACTTGCATGCCCTTCTGAAAGATGGTGGTGACCCGTGCCTATGTCATCACGTTGCCCACAGTGTCCGTGGATCCTGATTGGCTGAAAAAGAGCGCAAAACAAACTTTTGAAACGCGACTTTGGCGCGTAAGTCGCCGACCTCGTGGCCGACCTCATCCTAGGGTCGGGTTTCGTTTCATGAAACCCGACTTTGCCAAAAGTCGGCGACTTTTGAATTTTTTCGACCCGTTTCGCTCAACTCTAGTGATGACGGATGAATGAGCCTGGTGACTGACGCATTATAATTGCTCCCTTCTTGGATATTACGTATGAGTTAGGGTTTGGAACCTGAGTCAGCACCATAGCATTGCACCCGCTCCAAGTTGTGGTTCACATTACCGTGACCTGTGACGTTAACAGGTTGCGGTTGTTTGCCGGCTGGCACGAACTACGTGAAGAAACGGAGTTCATCCCTGCTAGGACCGGGTGAGTGGTTACCCACCGGTGTCCGGCCTTCTCATCATTGTTTAGCTGCAGTTGGTCATCTCTGCATGGTGGGCCCCGGGCTGCGAATGCACCTCATATATTATTCCATCTTTATTATTTGGTGCGTTCCGCCAGCCCGTAACACTCTGCTGCATTATGAGCTTTATCACCTAAACTGATGAGCTTCAGCAGAGCGTGCTGCCGCTTTGCCAAGGCAGTGCTGCAGATTTCCCAGCTGGGGAGTGATTGGGAGGCTATTTCCACTGAGGATGGGGAAGAGGAGGAGGACAGACAGGAACTGGAATATGAGGAGACTGAAACCCTGATGGAAGTTGGGCCCGCTATTCTTTGTGTGGGTAAGATGTGTGATGTTCCAGCCCATCACTCTGTCCTAGACTCCACCAGGTTACCCCAGTGTGCCGTCAGGGAAATGTATCTTCCCTGCCCACAAGAACTTATCCACGTGTCTGTGGTTAGGTTGACCTTACCTATGACTGCATTGGCCAGAGCACAGCTGATATTGTGTAACACGTGCTTATTAGTGATGAGTGAGCATGCTCGCCGAGTATTTCCGGGGTTGTTCGGGTCCTCTCCCTGCATGTTTGGCGCTCTTTAGAGAGCCAATGAACATGCAGGGATTACCTGCCACACATTGTAATGCTGCAGCCATGTTGGTTGTGGCATTTCAGTGATTGGCTGGCCACACAGTGTCATCAGGTCTATATCAGACCTGGCACCGTCATGCTCGTCACAGTCTACTCCGGAATCAGGCAGTGTAGAGAGATTTGCTTCTGAGCTAGGGAGAGATTTGCTTGTTTCTTAGTGTAGGTATAGTGCAATGTATTATACACATATCCATCTCAACTAACAGTCCTTCGGAGGACTATTCCAGCCAGCTACATAGATATCAGTGCTATGCAGACAGGCAATGTATATGGCAGACTGCAGTGAATATAGCAAGAGGGTCCATTCCAGTTCTGTCTGCTGCTGCTGCTTTTACAGATATTTCTAGACATAGCACTAGGTATCAGGGGCCAGGAATATTTTTTTTTAATCCTGATTTTATTTGCTTAAAAATCTATCCAGAGAACTCAGTTTTTCTGCTCCATTTGCTTGTTGGCATAGCAAAATACAGCCAGATACTTTCCATATTACAGCGATAAAAATCCATCTATTTAAAACTGTGGTTTGTCCGTCATACAGATCACATAAAAGTGCACTCAAAATTCTTCCATTTCTGCCCTCCATTTCAATTTTGTTGCAGTGTGTTAGCAGTGTGTTAGCAAAGTTATTGACACCAGTTTGCTGTTAATAATAGTTACAGTACCTACAGGCCAGCTATTTAAAACTGTGGTTTTCCGTCACACGGATCACATATAAGTTCACTCCAAATTCAGCCATTTGTAGTGAAAGTGGAAAATATTGTCCTCCATTTAAAATGGGCAAGGTACGTGGCAAGGGACGGGAACTGGACGTGATGGTGCAAGCAGAGTCCGAGGCCATGGGCAAGCTGAAATTGTGCCACAACAAACACCAACATCTTCTCACCTGACTTTCCTGTCCAAATTACTAGGGGACGGCGGCACACCACTATTCAACACAGAGCAGTGTCAAAAGGTTGTTGGTTGGATAGTGGATAATGCTTCCAGTCACTTTGCCATGACCACCATCACCCTGTCTTCCACAAGGTCAAATCTCAGTAGCCGTGAATCTGGACTGCATATTCCTAACCCTGATCCTCTTTCCTCCCACCATACCGAGTGCCCAGGGAAAACTGATCCCACACTTGGCACTCTGAAGAGCTGTTCACTTTTACATTTATAGATCCGGGCCTCTCGCCCAGTCCACTTCAAGTGGGGCAAGAAGAGTTTGAATGTAGCGTTGCACAAATATTTGAGTTGCCATGGTAACATGAAGGCGACAGTGGGAAAGTTTCACACGAGGTGGACGATGATGAGACACAATTGCCAGAAAGTTAGTAGCAGGACTGGGGTGCAGAAGTGGAAGACGAGGTGGTGGATGATATCATAACTGACCCCACCTGGCAGGAGGACATGCAGAGCGAGTACAACAGTACACAGGAGGAGGGAGGTGTAGCACCCCAACAGGCAGGAAGAAGCAGTGTGGTGGCTGCAGACAGAGGGCGGGCAACTGTTCCCCGTAACACCAACACAACGGAAGTTTGCCAGTACAAGTCTTAGGTCTTCCCGAGTCTGGTTGTTTTATAAAGACTCTGCCAATAACCCCAAAAAGGCTAATTGTACCACCTGTCAGGCCAGCATCAGCAGGGGTAGCAAAACGAGCAGCCAAACCACCAGCATGATCAGGTACATGGCAGCAAAGCACCTGACTTTGTGGGAGGAACCCCAGGGTCCAGGAACAGTGTCTACAGGTGACATCACTGTTTCTTCCGCTGTTCTGTGTGCAAGCCAATCCCATGTCCATGGTGCATGTGAAGATGCCTCCTGCCCTGAACCTCTCGTTGCACACATTCAACTAGCACCATAAGCAAGCATATCACAGTGTTCAGTTGTCCATAACCCAGTCCTTGGAATGCAAGCGCAAATACGTAACCAATGCCACACAGGCCACACTATGTGCTCAAAATGTTGCCTTTTAGGCTCGTGGAGATGCAAGATTTCCGCAACCTGATGGTGGCAGCTATTCCCCAGCCTCTACTATTTCTCATGGTGTGCCATCCCCGCATTACACAAGCACGCGTCCAACAACAATAGCCATGCCCTCAGCAATGCAGTTACTGGGAAAGTCCACCTAACCACATACAAGTGGACAAGTGCTTGTGGCAGGGACAGTACATCTTGTTGATGGCACACACAGTCAGATCTTGGGATGATACATGTCCTCCCAACGCCGAGGATTGCGGGCCCTTAGGTCAATTAGGGTTGCCATCACAGTCTACAGCTCCTGCTCCTCATCCTCCTCCTCTTCCTCCTCCTCTTCAGCCTCCATCTCAAAAATGACCACATCAGTCACAAGCTGGAAGCACTGCAGTGCTGCCTCAGCCAAGTGGCAAAAGGCTGTGCTAAAGTTAATATGCTTAGGTGACAAACCGCACAATGCTGAAGAGTTGTGGACAACTCTGAAAGAGCAGGCAGATCTGTGGCTGACACAGCTGAACCTACAGCCAGGCATGGTTGTGTGTAACAATGGTCGGAACCTGGTGGTGGCTCTGAGGTGAGCTCTCACACACGTACCATGCCTGGCCCATGGGCTTAACCTCGTGGTTCAGCAGTTTCTCAAAACCTACCTGGAGCTGCCAGATCTGCTTGTCAAAGTACTCCGCCTGTGTTCCCATTTTAGAAAGTCAGCTCCAGCTTCCACCACCCTTGCAGTGCTTCGCATTTGCAACTTCCGGCTCACTGAGTGGTGTGTGATGTCTCCACATGTTGAACCTCTACACTGCAGATGTTGGGAAGGATTTGTGAGCAGAAGATTGCAGTTGTTGACTACCAGCATCAACAAGGCTGTTGGTATTCAGTTCAGACTCCACATATAAGACCTCATGAGTGAACATGGATGTCAGACATATGTACCATCCTCCAAAACTTTGATGACTCCACCAAGATGAGCAGCGATGATGCCATAATTAGCATCACCATCCCGCTTCTCTGTGTTCTGAAATGCTCTCTGATAATAATCAAAGAGGATGCATTGCAGGCAGAGCACGATGAGATGGAGCAAGGAACAATACAGGGTGATTACACACAACCCAGCCTCATCTTATCCCAACGTAAATTGGGTGACAATGAGGAAGATGCGGAGGAAGAACTGGAGCTAGTTTTTAGCGCTATAGATGGTACTGCCTGCACAAATGTCATATTGTCTGTTCAGCGTGGATGGCCTGAGGACAGGGAGGAGGAGGAGAGCATGGTCAGTCGTCCTCTTGGTGAGGACATGGAAGTCTTGCCAACTAGCAGTCTGGCATGCATGACTGAGTTTATGTTACACTGCCTTTCCCATGACCCTCGCATTCTCAAAATTTTGGGTGACAGTCATTACTGGTTGGTGACCCTTCTAGACCCATGCTACAAGGAGAACTTTCTATCTCTTATTCCCAAGACAGATAGGTATACTAAAATGGGGCAGTACCAGAAGGCCCTTGTTGAGGAATTATTAAAAAAATTCCCATCTGAAAACACTGATGGCAGAGGACACAGTTCGTTGGACAACCAAGGAGACAGGCAAGAGAGACACATCTCCAATCCAGCAGAGGCAGAGGAACACTGTCAAAGTTCTGGGAGAGATTTCTCAGACCTTAACATCGCACAGGCCCTAAGACATGGGATACTCTCACAGGGAGTGCAAAGTTTGGGTAAATGCTGAGGTGTTGAGGGAGTACCTTGCTGACCGTACCAATGCCCTCCATGATTCCTCTGTGCCTTATAATTATTGGGTATCCAAGCTGGACACATGGCATGAACTGGCTCTCTATGCCTTGGAGGTCATGGCCTGCCCTGCCGCTAGTGTTTTGTCAGAGCGGGTTTTGAGTGCCACTGATGGAATTATAACTGATAAGCGCATCTGCTTGTCAACTGAAAATGCTGACAGGCTGACTCTTATCAAGATCAGACAATAGAGCAGGTGGAGGCGTTGGTCTATTTCTATCACCAAAATGTACCTTTCAGGTTATCCCTTAACTACCCTCACTAGTCTTCCCTTCTTTTGAGGTCCATGCCGTCAGACTCTACACCCCCTTCTCCATGCGAGTGGCGGTGGTGTATCGTCCCCCCGGCCCCTCCCATCAGTTCCTGGATCATTTTGCCACTTGGCTTCCACATTTTCTCTCCTGTGACATCCCTACCCTCAGCATGGGAGATTTCTACATCCCCATTGCTCTTCCACTCTCCCCATCTGCTACTCACCTTTTATCTCTCACCTCCTCATTTGGCCTTTCGTAGCTTACTAATTCTCCAACGCATGAAGACGGAAACTCCCTCGACTTGGTCTTCTCTCGGCTTTGTACAGTGGATGATTTTGCAAACTCCCCTCTCCCGCTCTCTGACCACAATCTTCTTTCATTCTCTATCAAGAACTGCCAGGCTGCTCAGGTCTCCCCCACTGTCCATATTTATAGAAACATACAGGCCATTAACACCCAGAAACTTATGAAGAACTTGCAGTCTTCATTGGCCCCTATCTCCTCCCTCTCATATCCTGATTCTGCATTGAAGCATTACAATGAAACACTTCAAAGTGCCCTGGATGAATTTGCACCCCCTATAAATAGAACACCACAACACAGACGGCAACAACCCTGGCACACCCTGCAAACACGTTTCCTGCAGTGGTGCTCCAGGTGCGCCGAACGTCTGTGGAGAAAATCCAATCTACACGAAGATTTCATCCATTAAGTTTATGCCTCGAACATACAACACTGCCCTTCACCTCTCCAAGCAAACCTATTTCAACACCCTCATCACCTCACTGTCCAATAACCCGAAACGTCTCTTTGACACTTTTCATTCTCTACTCAACCCAAGAGTACAGGCCAAAACCACAGAGCTCCGAGCTGACGATCTGGCCAATTACTTCAAAGAAAAATTGACCAGATTCGACAGGAAATTATCTCCCAATTACCTCATACCATGCACTGTCCTCCCTCCCCCACTGCATCTAGCTCACTCTCTGATTTTGAACCAGTCAAAGAAGAAGAAGTAAGCAGGCTCCTTGCATCTTCTCGCCCAACCACTTGCACCAGTGACCCATTTCTGTCACATCTCCCCCAGTCCCTTTCCCCTGCTGTCACCCCTCACCTAACTAAAATATTTAACCTCTCTCTCTCTTCTGGTATCTTTCCCTCCTCATTTAAGCATGCCATCATACATCCACTACTTAAAAAACCATCCCTCGACCAAAACTGTGCCGCTAACTATAGACCTGTCTCTAATCTTCCCTTCATCTCTAAACTCCTGGAACGCCTGGTCCACTCCCGTCTGATCCACTATCTCTCTGATAACTCTCTTCTCGACCCTCTCCAATCCGGTTTCCGCTCTTTACACTCTAGTGAAACTGCCCTCACTAAAGTCTCTAATGATCTACTAACAGCTAAATCAAATGGTCATTACTCCATGCTAATTCTCTTGGATCTCTCTGCAGCATTCGACACTGTGGATCATCAGCTTCTCCTCACTATGCTCCGTTCCATTGGCCTCAAGGACACCGCTCTCTCCTGGTTCTCTTCCTATCTCTCTGACCGCTCCTTTACTGTATCTTTTGCTGGCTCCTCCTCCTCTCATCTTCCCCTTACTGTTGGGGTTCCTCAAGGATCAGTTCTAGGCCCCCTCCTCTTCTCCTTGTACACTGCCCCTATTTGTCAAACAATCAGTAGATTTAGTTTCCAGTACCATCTCTATGCTGATGACACCCAATTATATGCTTCTTCTCCTGACATCACGCCAGCCTTTCTAGAAAACACCGGCGATTGTCTAAACGCTGTGTCTAACATCATGTCCTCACTATATCTGAAACTGAACCTGTCAAAGACTGAACTCCTTGTATTTCCTCCCTCTACTAATGTACCTATACCCGACATTGCCATTTCTGTGTGTGGTTCCACTATTACTCCCCAGCAACATGCCCGCTGTCTTGGGGTCATACTTGACTCCGAGCTTTCTTTCACCCCCCACATTCGATCACTGGCTCGCTCTTGTCATCTGCACCTCAAAAACATCTCTAGAATTCGACCTTTTCTTACTTTTGACTCTACAAAAACTCTTACTGTTTCTCTTATTCATTCTCGTCTCGACTATTGTAACTCTCTTCTAATCGGTCTCCCTCTTACCAAACTCTCCCCTCTCCAATCTGTCTTGAATGCTGCAGCCAGGATTATATTCCTCACCAATCATTACACCGATGCCTCTACCTTGTGCCAGTCATTACACTGGCTACCCATCCACTCCAGAATTCAGTATAAACTTATTACCCTCACCCACAAAGCCCTCCATGGCTCAGCACCACCCTACATCTCTACCCTTGTTTCAGTATACCACCCTACCCGCACCCTCCGCTCTGTTGATGACCTGAGGTTAGCATCCTCAATAATCAGAACCTCCCATTCCCGTCTCCAAGACTTTACACGTTCTGTGCCAATTCTTTGGAATGCACTTCCCATGTCATTACGATTAGTCCCCAATCCCCACAATTTTAAGCGCGCCCTGAAAACGCATTTATTCAGACTAGCCTATCGCCTCAACACATTAACCTAACCTATCCCTGTGTGGCACAGCCAAAAGTTTTACCATAACCAGGTTCACCGCATCATGTTCCCACATGCTTTATGCATCCATTAGCCCTCTGTGTCTGTACTGTTACACACTTAACATTATGGCTGGTCCATACAATCAGGGCAACTGTTACCACCCACCTTTCGTGTCTACCTCTTTCTTCATAGACTGTAAGCTTGCGAGCAGGGCCCTCATTCCTCTTGGTATTTGTTATAATCTATGTGATTATTGTTATGCTGTAATGTCTATTGTCTGTACAAATCCCCTCTGAAATGTAAAGTGCTGCGGAATATGTCGACACTATAGAAATAAAATTTATTATTATATTATAAAAATGAATAAGGGCTGGATTGGGCCAGACTTCTTTACACAACCAAATGATAGCAGCGTAACATAAACTGAAATCCAGTGCCTTTTTTGGGAGGTCTATTCCCATGCACCTCTTCACATCCACACATGGGTATACGCTTTCTGATTTTGGCTATTTGCTGTTGTCCCCCTCCTTCTCCTCATCCTCATCCTCCACCACCATATCACCAGAGTGACTGTGGTCCGTGATGCAACACCCACATATTTTTTTAAAGGGTGTTTAGGATGCCCCTAAAAAAAAAATTGTTATACAGTATGTTCATGTATACCCCCCATGGGATAATGTATGTCAGCCCATACACTTGGTGCATGGGCATTACAAGTATAGGAGACCCGCTCCTTTCTAATGGGAGCATTTTTTAATGAGGCCCTTCTCCACATCTCTTTCAAGGGGCATTGAAGTGCTTTCACATTCTGATCTTGCATTCATTGCATAGTCAAACACTATGGGACACCCACTTTCTAATAATGGGAACATTTTTTCATAAGTCCCTCCTCTATGTCTCTTCAAAGAGGCATTGGAGTGCCTCCAAATTTTTGGCATTTTCATGCATTTGTCTTGGTTGAAAGCAATGCTAAAGTTCAAAAATGCATCAAAACCGCTACTTGTGAACATAGCCCAAGGTGTGGAGAAGCATTTTTGTTTTTGATTATTTATTTTACCTTTTATACAAGTCATTACCCTGGAAAGGATGTTCCTTAACATATTTCCCAGGAAAATCCATTTTTGTTTTGTTTTGTATGTTTTATTGTGAGTCTGTAAAAGTGGCATAAGACTCTGACAACATTGTTCACAGCAGTGACCTGGGAGTCAGAAATGCTTCCAGGGGTCTTACACATGCTGTTCCCATGTCATTTGAGCACTGTACCCATCGATTTCCACAATTTCTAGTCTCTCTGAAGACCGTCGGGGGGCCGCCGGAAAAATGCTCAAGTTTCCCGTAGACTTACATTGGGCTTGTTGCTCAGGTCGAGCATCCGAGCATTCCAATTTGCTCGACCCGAGCAATGATCGCATTTTAGTGCTCGCCCATCACTAGTGCTTATGTAATGCGAGGACGGCACATTGGAAAAAATAGTGGTGACTGGGAATCGAGTACTATGGGGCTGACATTGCCTAGAGGTTGCAGAAAAACTCAGTTATCACAAGTCGAAATGACAACATTTCCAGTGCTAGCAATCTGGCATTGTGGGTATTTAGCATTTGGGTCTGTGAGTGAGGGGTTGGATATTTCTGCTTTCTGTTAAACGTCTGGATCAGGGACAACTGAACTCTGCACTGGGACAACGAACTGGACATGCTTGCTGTCTGTTGTGTGTGTGTAACTGCAGGTTGTGGGCAGGAGGCATCAGCGCCTGCTTCAAGGTCAGTAGATTAGGAATGCCATGACACAGGGGAAGGGGCAGTGGTTTCACCCTCAGACACAGATTTTGTACCCTTGCATTCTGCCCATGTACTGGGGTGCTTTGCTGTCATGTGCTTTTGCATGCTGGTGGTGCTCAGGTTGTTATTGTTCTTGCCTCTTCTTAGCTCAGTTTGGCAGATGCTGCAAATTACAGTTGTTTTGTCTGAAGGAATTTCAGAAAAGAAAACTGTCATACAGGGGAACAATACACCCTTGGTCTGTTATCTAGCCGAGTGGGGGTGTTCTGTGGAACAGTTCATCGAGTTCTCCCTCTGGTCAAACCACTACCTCTTCTTGCCTATTTTCGTGCTACCGACCAATCCCTCTCTGCTCTACTGTTCTCGCTAGGCGTGCCATCTTGCCAGGTTGGATCAGTGGTCTCATCATTAACCACGTTGTCTTCCAATTCTTCAATCTGATCCTCCTTCTGAATTGTGAATTGAGGTTGACCTGGTGGCAACTGTGCGTCATGATTATATTCTACCTCTTCAGACATGAATTGTGTCACGTCGCCGTCAGACTTGGGGCCTGCTGTTCCAGTCGCGGCCACTAGGAGGCGCCGGACCGCCACTTTGTCGTCAGACTCAGGGACGGCTGTTCCTACCTTGGCCACTGGGAGGGGCCGTGGTTCCGTCACATCAGACTCAGGGCCTACTGTCCCGACTTTAACCTCTAGGAGGCGCCGGTCTCTCACGTTGCCTTTAAATTCGGGGCCTGCTGTTCCGGTCGCGGTCACTAGGAGGCGCCATGGCTCGCCCGTTAGTTATTGTGCTGACAGAGTAAGGGCACCTGCACAGGCATCTGGTGGGCGCAGGCTCCGCCCCTCTGTCAGTCATCAGCAGGTTACTGCATCATCATCTGGCCTGGTCCTGGGGGCGGTACTGATGACATCATCAGTCCAGGAATCTGTGAGGGGTGACCTGATCCCTCAAATACCTTGGGACTGGTCTTGCAAGCCGCCGGATATATTCTTGGTTCCCCTGTGCGCTACTTGGTGATTGACTATTGTTTGACTCTGACCTCAGCCTGGATTTCTGACCCCTCTATTGCCTGACGATTTTGTACTTCTGCTATTCTCCCGGTTTGTGACCTTGGCCTGGATATCCTGACTCTGCTACTGCCTAACGATTCTGTACCTCTGCCGTCCTCCTGGTTTATGACTCTGACCTTGGCCTGAATTTGACTCTGCTACTGCCCGCTGTTTCTGTACTTCTGCGGTTTCCCTGGTTAAGACTAGGATTCCTGACTACGCTTTTGGTCCCGTTTTTTAACCCCTCTCTGATGACCATCCTGCTCTGGCCGCTGCTCATATTCAGACAGCTACCTCCTGGGCTCTGTTGTAAATCCAGATCCCTGTATAGGGGTAAAGGGTATCAGTGTTTCTCGGGGTGTTGTCTGGCTGCAGCCCAGAACTGCAGACGGACGTCACATATTGACCTTCCCCAATGTGGCTTTCTCCAGGCCGTGGGTGCTCAAATGTTTGGGCATCACTGCACTCCACCTCCTCATGACCCTCTTTAACCCCTTCACTACCAAGGGTGGTTTGCACGTTAACTACCGGGCCAATTTTTACAATTCTGACCACTGTCCCTTTATGAGGTCATAACTCTGAAACGCTTCCGTGGATCCTGGTGATTCTGACATTGTTTTCTCGTGACATACTGTACTTCATGTTAGTGGTAAAATTTCATTCATATAACTTGCGTTTATTTATGAGAAAAATGGAAATTTGGCGAAAATTTTGAAAATTCCGCAATTTTCCAACTTTGAATTTTTATGCCCTTAAATCACAGAGATATGGCACACAAAAAAGCTAATAAGTAACATTTGCCACATGTTTACTTTACATCAGCACAATTTTGGAACCAAAATTTTTATTTGTTAGCAAGATATAAGGGTTAAAAGTTGACCAGCGATCTCTCATTTTTGCAACACCATTTTATTTTTACGGACCACATCACATTTGAAGCCACTTTGAGGGGTCTATATGATAGAAAATACCCAAAAGTGACACCATTCTAAAAACTGCACCCCTTAAGGTGCTTAAAACCACTTTCAAGGAGTTTATCAACCCTTCAGGTGCGTCACAGGAATTTTTTGAATATTTAAAAAAAATTAACATTTAACTTTTTTTCACAATAAAAATTACTTCAGGTTCAATTTTTCTATTTTACCAAGTGTAACAGGAGAAATTGGACTGCAAAAATTATTGGGCAATTTGTCCTGAGCACGCTGATACCTGATATGTGGGGGGTAACCACTGTTTCGGCGCATGGCAGAGCTCAGAAGGGAAGGAGCGCCGTTTGACTTTTTCAATGCAAAATTGGCTGGAATTCTGATCTGACGCCAAGTCGCGTTTGGAGAGCCCCTGATGTACCTAAACAGTGGAAACCCCCCACAAGTGACCCCATTTTTGAAACTAGACCCCCTAAGGAACTTATCTAGATATGTGGTGAGAACTTTGAACCCACAAGGGCTTCACAGAAGTTTATAATGCACAGCGGTACAATTAAAAAATCATATTTTTTCCACAAAATGATCTTTTCACCCCCAATTTTTATTTTCCCAAGGGTAACAGGACCCTAAAAGTTATTGTGCAATTTGTCCTGAGTACACTGATACCCCATATGTGGGTGTAAATGACTATTTGGGCACATGGCAGAGCTCGGAAGGCAAGCAGCGCCATTTGACTTTTTTGGCTGGAATTGAGATCAGACACCATGTCGCGTTTGGAAAGCCCCTGATGTACCAAAACAGTGGAAACCCCCCACAAATGACCCCATTTTGGAAACTAGACCCCCCAAGGAACTTATCTAGATGTGTGGTGAGAACTTTGAACCCCCAAGTGCTTCACAGAAGTTTATAACGCCCAGGCGTGAAAATAACAAAATAATTTTTTTCCACAAAAATGATATTTTTGCCCCAAAATTTTTATTTTCCTAAGGGCAACAAGAGAAATAGGACCCCAAAAGTTGTTTTGCAAATTGTCCCGATTAGGCTGATACCCCATATGAGGGGGTAAAACACTGTTTGGGTGCATGGCAGGGCTTGGAAGGGAAGGAGCACCATTTGACTTTTTCAACGCAGAATTGGCTGGAATTGAGATCAGATGCCATGTTGCGTTTGGAGAGCACCTGATGTGCGCAAATAGTGGAAACCCCCAATTCTAGCCCTAGCCCTAACCCTAACCCTAACCCTAGCCCTAACCCTAACCCTAGCCCTAGCCCTAGCCCTAGCCCTAACCCTAGCCCTAACCCTAACCCTAACCCTAACCCTAATGGGAAAATGGAAATAAATACATTTTTTTAATTTTATTATTTTTCCCTAACTAAGGGGGTGATAACGGGGGGTTTGAATTACTATATATGGCGGATTTTTATGTTTGGCAGCTGTCATACGCTAAAAGACGCTTTTTATTGTAAAAATAGTTTTTGCATCACCACATATTGAGAGCTATAATTTTTCCATATTTTGACCCACCGAGTCATGTGAGGTCTTATTTTTTGTGGGACGAGTTGACGCTTTTATTGGTATCATGTTCGGGCATGTGACATTTTTTGATCGCTTTTTATTTCGTTTTTTGGGACGCAGAATTTACAAAAACCAGCGTTTCATGAATTTCTTTTGGGTGGTGCGTTTACGCCGTTCCGGGTGCGGTAAAATTTATAAGACGGTTTTATTCTTCGGGTCAGTACGGTTACAGCGATACCTCATTTATGTCTTTTTTTATGTTTTGGCGCTTTTATGCAATGAAAACAATTTTATATAAAAAATAATTATTTTTGCATCACTTTATTCTGCGAGCTATAACTTTTTTATTTTTTCGCTGATGATGCTGTGTGGTGGCTCATTTTTTGTGGGACAAGATGACGTTTTCAGCGGTACCATGGATATTTATATGCGTCTTTTTGATCGCGCGTTATTGCACTTTTTGTTCGGCGGTATGATAATAAATCATTATTTTTTGCTTCGTTTTTTATTTTTATTTTTTAAGGGGTTCGCTTAAGGGGTTAACTATTGGGACAGTTTTATAGGGCGGGTCGTTACGGACGCGGCGATACCAAATATGTGTACTTTTATTGTTTTGTTTTTTTTTATTTTCAAAAAATAAATTTATTGGGGAATATTTTTTTTTTTTTTTTTTTTTTTTAATTTATTTGGCGATTTTTTTAAAATTATTTTTACACTTTTTTTTTAATTTTTTTTTACTTTATTACAATGTCCCATGGGGGACATCACTGTCCTGTGACAGATCGCTGATCTGTCACATCACAGATCACTGTGACAGATCAGCGATCTGTCACAGGCACTGCACAGGCTTCCTCATGCCTGCGCTTTGCAGGCACTGAGGAAGCCAGCTTCCTGCAGGCCCCCGGAGGTCCCCGTCGCCATATTGGATCCGGGGACCTGCAGGAAAGGAGTCCCCCACAGCAGCGCTGCACATTGCGCTGCCGTGGGGGGCTCAGGGAAGCACGGAGGGAGCCCCCTCCCTGACGATGCTTCCCTTTAACCCCCGGTACACCGCGATCGTGTTTGATCGCGGTGTGCAAGGGGTTAACGTGTCGGGGGCGGTCCGTGACCGCCCCTGACACATTGTGCCGGGTGTCAGCTATGATAATTAGCTGACACTCGGCCGCGATCAGCGGCGCTCACCACGTGGGCGCCGCTGATCGCGATGACGTAATATTCCGTCCATGGTAATTAGGTCCATGGTCACATGGACGGAATATTACGTCAATTGTAGGTAAGGGGTCAATGATGCACATTGAGAGGCCTGACAAATTACAAGGGAATGTAAACAGTTCCTCAGAGTGGCCAGCATTGGAGTCATATGTCTACTGGGACTTTTGATAGTGGGACGAAGGAGGACCAAGTTGAGGATTCAGAGGCCCAGCCTCTTGGCTACTGAGACTGGACCATGTGGAATACTTTGTGGTGCTGCCTGTCAACACTCTGCAGTGATCTGGAGTGATGGGGACTCAGTCTTGCAGCATGGGCGCTGTGAGGCACCAGGCCATCTGCCGTGCTGGTACATTGTTGCTGCAGCAGTGGTCGGCACACGGCTCCGCTTTGTTAGGGCGATAGGGACTAAGAGGTTTCCAGTGACATGGCAGTGGGCTTCATACAGTCTGATCAGAATGATAAACTAAGAATCTCATGTTCAGTTATATATACAGAATTTTTACCTAGCGGCATTAGATCAATGTATGATTTTGGGAGTTGCTGTCCATTCTCTTTTTCAGCACACTGGAACCTTTCTTTTATGTGGATGATGAGGATGAGGATAAGGAGGAGGATAACACCAAACAGACCAAATCAGGAAGCGGATACCCATGTGGGGTTGTGAAGAGGTGCATGAGAATAGACCTCCAAAAAAAATAACGTATTTGAGGTTATGTTTCACTGTTTTCATTTGGTGGTGTACAGAAGTCTTGCCTAATCCAGCCCTTGTTCATTTTTATAAGAGTCAGCCTGTCAGCATTGTCAGTGTAATTATTTTTACACTTTTTTTTTTATTTTTTTTTTACTTTATTACAATGTCCCATGGGGGACATCACTGTCCTGTGACAGATCGCTGATCTGTCACATCACAGATCACTGTGACAGATCAGCGATCTGTCACAGGCACTGCACAGGCTTCCTCATGCCTGCGCTTTGCAGGCACTGAGGAAGCCAGCTTCCTGCAGGCCCCCGGAGGTCCCCGTCGCCATATTGGATCCAGGGACCTGCAGGAAAGGAGTCCCCCACAGCAGCGCTGCACATTGCGCTGCCGTGGGGGGCTCAGGGAAGCACGGAGGGAGCCCCCTCCCTGACGATGCTTCCCTTTAACCCCCGGTACACCGCGATCGTGTTTGATCGCGGTGTGCAAGGGGTTAATGTGTCGGGGGCGGTCCGTGATCGCCCCTGACACATTGTGCCGGGTGTCAGCTATGACAATTAGCTGACACTCGGCCGCGATCAGCGGCGCTCACCACGTGGGCGCCGCTGATCGCGATGACGTAATATTCCGTCCATGGTAATTAGGTCCATGGTCACATGGACGGAATATTACGTCAATTGTAGGTAAGGGGTTAATGATGCACATTGAGAGGCCTGACAAATTACAAGGGAATGTAAACAGTTCCTCAGAGTGGCCAGCATTGGAGTCATATGTCTACTGGGACTTTTGATGGTGGGACGAAGGAGGACCAAGTTGAGGATTCAGAGGCCCAGCCTCTTGGCTACTGAGACTGGACCATGTGGAAGACTTTGTGGTGCTGCCTGTCAACACTCTGCAGTGATCTGGAGTGATGGGGACTCAGTCTTGCAGCATGGGCGCTGTGAGGCACCAGGCCATCTGCCGTGCTGGTACATTGTTGCTGCAGCAGTGGTCGGCACACGGCTCCGCTTTGTTAGGGCGATAGGGACTAAGAGGTTTCCAGTGACATGGCAGTGGGCTTCATACAGTCTGATCAGAATGATAAACTAAGAATCTCATGTTCAGTTATATATACAGAATTTTTACCTAGCGGCATTAGATCAATGTATGATTTTGGGAGTTGCTGTCCATTCTCTTTTTCAGCACACTGGAACCTTTCTTTTATGTGGATGATGAGGATGAGGATAAGGAGGAGGATAACACCAAACAGACCAAATCAGGAAGCGGATACCCATGTGGGGTTGTGAAGAGGTGCATGAGAATAGACCTCCAAAAAAAATAACGTATTTGAGGTTATGTTTCACTGTTTTCATTTGGTGGTGTACAGAATTCTTGCCTAATCCAGCCCTTGTTCATTTTTATAAGAATCAGCCTGTCAGCATTGTCAGTTGACAGGCGGATGTGCTTATTTGTTATAATTCCACCCGCGGCACTAAAAACCCGCTGTGACAGAATGCTAGCAGCAGGGCAGGCCAGGACCTCCAAGGCATAGAGAGCCAGTTCATGCCATGTGTCCAGCCCAGATACCCAATAATTAAAAGGCACAGAGGAATCCCGGAGAACGTTTGTACGATCTGCAAGGTACTCCCTCAGCATCTTCCCAAACATTGCACTTCTTGTGCCAGCACCCATTGCCTCGGTGCTGGCAGGATGGGAGGGTCTGAGATAACTGTCCCAGAACTTTGCCATTGTTCCCCTGCCTGAGCTGGATTGTACTTCTCACTCTCTCGCTTGGACTCCTTGGTTGCACAACAAACTCTGACGTCTGCTGCCAGCGTTCTCACATGGGAATTTTTTCAGTAATTTCGCTACAAGGGCCCTCTGGTACAGCAACATTTTTGTACATCTCTCTGCCTTTGGAAGAAGAGATTGAAAACTCTCTTTGTAGTGTGGGTCTAGTAGTGTCACCAACCAGTAATGAGTGTCACCGAAAATTTAGATAATGCGAGGGTCATGGGAAACGCAGCGCAACATAAAGTCAGCCCAATGCATCCCAGACTGCTAACAGGCAACACTTCTGTGCCGTCACCAAGGGGACGACTGACTATGCTGTTGTGGTACTCGCAGGTACGCAGGATTCAGTGACGAGTCGGAGACGGAGTAAGCTCAAATTCAACTTTTATATATGGATTATATGGATAACTGATAAAGCTGACAATAGGTTTCTATGCAGGGAAGCTAGACACTAATACACAAATAACATGATATAAGACTTCTCGGCAAGTGCCGGCAACTGCATGGCTGTGATATGGCCGACCACAGGTCCTGGAACTATAACGATCAATCAACAGAGTGTCACTTATCATTCTCTGACATCCTGCAGAGTTGTTGTCCGGGAGGTGTTCGTTCAGCGTCTCAGCCGCTGGGCCCAGCCGACGAGGACTTGTCGTAGGCTTTGGGTGTTCCTACGTCCAGGTGGAGAAGGGATGCAACAGGCCTCAGGAGAATAACTCAGCATCGGGATTGCCCCTCTTGGAGGCAGGGTGGCGGCAGCTGCGGGCCTTGTCATATGGGCCGCAGCCACGATCAGGAGCGGAGCAGTGGCAGCCATGGGTGGCAGCGTACAGGCCACAGCCCTGGGACAGAGTGGGGCAGTGGCGGCCATGGGTGGCAGTGTACAGGCCACAGCTGCGGGATGGAGCGAGGCAGTGGCGGCCACTGGTGGCAGCGTAAAGCTGGGCCGAAACCGCGGTATGGAGCAGGGCAGAGGCAACCGCGGGTGTCAGGTCTGTGTCTCTGTGCCGTCCTCTCCCTGGATTAGGTGAGCCCCGGTCCTGTCTCTCTGGAAAGTGCTGACTCACTCCTGCTCTCCAGCGCCACCTATGCTCCTGCTTCCTGCTCCTGGTCTTTCTTCCCGTCGAACTCTGCCTACTGGTCTCCTGTCCTCCTTTTATAGCCGCCCCACCCCCGTACTTTCTAGAAGAGTCTCTGTCCCAGCTTGTAACTACTTCCCCCAGGAACATACCCCCTGGGAACCTAAGTGACAGTCCCCTTAGTTCCGGCCCGGTTACCCAGCGGGGGCTCTCTCTCCTACACTGTCCTCCTCCTCCTTGTCCTCAGGCCTACAACACTTACAATGAACCTCAGTAAGATCATAGTACAAACATCATTGGAAATACCTTCTTGTAAATACACCCCTGTATTTTTAATCCCCCCCACCTGATTTTAGGTTGTAAGCTGTCACGAGCACGATTGTTTTGTTTGGGTTAAATTTTTGTTATCGTTGTTACTTAGTGTAGATTGTAAACTGTCACGAGCAAGGTAGTTTTATTTGGGTTTAATTATTGGATTATTGTTAGTGTTGTTATTTAGGACTGCTGTGTTTGAAACTGTTAAACTGTAAATATGTTTTCGCTCTTTAATAACTTTCAATATTCAAATTAGAACACAGATAAGCGGGATGGAGACATCAATTGTGGTGTCATTGACGCTCACCATCTTGGTGGATTCCTCAAAGTTTTGGAGGATGGTACACATGTCAGACATCCATGTCCACACCTCAAATGTTATGTGTGAAGACAGAACTGAATACCAACAACCTAGTTGATGCTGGTAGATTAGTCACCAACTGCCCTCTACTGCTCAGAAATTCTTTCCTACATCTGCAGTGTAGAGTTCCAAGGCCTGGGGGCATCACACACCAGTCGGTGAGCCAGAAGCAGCAAGCGCTGCTGAAGCATGGCAAGGGTGTATGAAGCTGTAGCTGACTTTCCAAAATGGAAATTTAGAGAGTTGTATTTTTATCAGCAGATCTGCCAGCTCCGTGTCGCTTTTCCAAAAACATTGACCATGAGCCAGGCATGGCATGTGTGTGAGCTCGCCTCGTCATATAGCTGCCACCAGGTTCCACCCATTGTTCCTCACAAACATGCCTTGCTGTGGGTTCAGCGATCTCATCCACCGATATGCCTGAGGTTTCATAGCTGTCCACAACTCTTCAGCATTGTGGGGTTTTCCACAGAAGCATATTAGCTTCAGCACAGCCTGTTTCCGCTTTGATTAGGCAGTGCTGCAGTGCTTCCTTTTTGATGTGCTACCTTTTTGAGATGGAGGCTGAAGAGGAGGCAAAGGGGGGCAGTGCACTATGCACCCGAAGCACCGTCGCTGTGGCAAAATGCAGCAGACAGACCCGGTGACCCAGGGCTGCCACTAGGAATTTCGGGGCCCCATACTGGTAAAATTTTCGAGGCCCCCTTGAGACTCTGCCCAGGCTCCACCCCAGCCCCGCCTCCACCCCTTGAACTGTCCAAAGTCCCATCACTCTCTCTTGGAAAAACTCCACTTCTCACCAATCACACATTAACAGTTCCCATCACCAGATCACACATATTGCCGTCTGCTTTTGTTTTGGCCAAAAGACTTTTTAAGCCGCCACCATAACACAGTAGACTCTTTTGGCCGTGCCCTAATCTACTGTAACCTATTAAATATTTGTTAAAATATGTGATACAATTTAGGTTTTTTTCATTTTTCAATTTTTAAAATGACCAATAATATCACATACAAGGGAAAAATACCACCGCACCATGTCCAGACCACATAATGACCTATAATACCACACACAAGGAACAAATACCGCCAGACCATGACCAGACCACATATTACCACCACAGTGACCGAATAATATCACATACAAGGAACACCACCGCACCATGACCAGACCACATATTATCACCACAGTATAGACACCCTCCACCTTGTTATGCACCATCCAATTTCAGCCTGTTACATTGAGGTGTAATCTCTCCTGTGCTTGAGACAATAGTTCTGCGTACTCAAATCTATAGTGAGATTCAAATTCTCACCAATAGTACATACACCTTCTACCTTGTTTTATAGTACCATATAGCTGGTGGTATTTTGGGTACATTTTCACAAAAATGAGCAAGTATGGTGAAAGACGCCATGGAAGAGGGCGGGGGTTGCCAGCTGGTCCCGATGGTGGTGGTGGTGGTGTTGCATCTGTTGGTAGTGGCAAAAGCACAGCAGAACCTAAGGCAGGAGGTGTTGAGCCTGCGTCATGGTCTGGCTCCACAAGGCCTCAAAGGCTCTCTTTTCTGGGAGTAGGTAAACCACTTTTAAAGCCGGAGCTTCAGGAACAAGTTTTGGCTTACATTGCTGACACATCCTCCAGCTCTCTCGCCTCCTCTTCTGAAGTTTCAAAAAATGAAACCACTGAGTCGTCATTGCAGGCTCCTGGTCAGGAACAACACCTTTACTTGTGTCCTTCACCCCTACCAAAAGTGAAGGATGTTGCAGGCCACACTACCGATTAGTCCATGGAGCTCTTTTCACATATCATGCCTGGGTTAGCAAGTCAAATCGTGAATTCCCCAGTTCAAGATGAATCTGACATGGAGTGCACTGATGCACAGCCACTGCTAGATTTTTCTGCTGGTACATTCACTCAGAGCACTACATTGTCCTCGCAGTGTACTGAGGCAGAATCAGACCCTGATGAAACTCAGGTGCCCCTTCCCACATACTATACCACCTTACACGGTGACACAGAGGAAGGTGCACATGAAATTGAAGAGGAGGTGATGGATGACCCAATTGTTGACCCAGATTGGCATCCATTTGGGGAAGAGGGTGCCGCTGCCAATAGCTCAGAAGAGGAGGAGGAGGATCCGCAGCAGGCAATGACATCGCAACAGCTGTTATCTGGCAGGACCATAGCAGTCCAAAAACGTGTTACAAAAACCAGAAGAGTTGCAGGACAGCTTGGCCAGATGGTCAAATTAGCACAGCATGCAAGGTCTCAAAATGTCTTCCATAGTAGGAAGAGTGCAGTGTGGCACTTTTTTGAACAAAATCCTAATGATCAGGCAAAAGTTATCTGTAAGAAGTGCGCAATGACCTTTAGCCGAGGGAAAAATCTGAGAAATTTGAATACCAGATGCATGCTTAGACATTTAACCACCATGCACTTGCAAGCGTGGACGGACTATCAAACTTCACGTACCACATGTGCACCTGCTCCGAATGAAGGTAGTCTGCAAAGCTACATCGCTTCCCCCACTGTAAGCCCACCGGTTAGCACACCACCAGCAGCAAATGTCGAGGTGTCATCGCAAGGGCAAAGCAGTCATGGAATCACAAAGTTATTGCTACGAAAGACTGAATCTAGGCCATCAGCAACACCACCAACACCATCACCATCACCAACCCTCTCTCACTCCTCCATGTCCACCGCTTGTTCCACCATATGCAGCTCCCAAGTCCAGCTCATCCTACCAGAGACTCTGAGTAGGACATGAAAGTACTCATCCTCTCATCCGCGTACACTGGCTTTGAATGCCCACATTGCCAAACATTAGAGATGATGCCCTACCAGTTGGCTGAAAGCAAAGCTTTCCACGAGCTCATGGCCTGTGCAGTACCACGCTATGACCTACCCAGTCGGCACTTCTTTTCACGAAAAGCAATCCCAGCCCTCCACGTGCATGTGAAAGACCGCATTGTCCATGCACGCAAGCAATCAGTGAGTGGAAAGGTGCACCTCACAACAGATGCATGGTCCAGTAGGCTTGGCCTGGGCCGTTACGTGTCCATCACTGCGCACTGGGTTAATGTGGTGGATGCAGGGTCCACAGGGGACAGCAGCGGTGAGACAGTGCTGCCTAGCCCACGGTATAGGAAACAGTTGGCTGTAGGCATTCGACCCTCCTCCTCCTCCAGAAGCAAAAGCTCGTCCACAGAGCGCAGTCGCATGAGCACTCCATCCGCAGCAGCCAGTGTTGCACACGAGGTGTCACTCTATCAAACAGCTAGTGGTAAGCGTCAGCATGCTGTGTTGAAGATGATGTGTTTGGGCGACAACAGACACACCGCGGAGGTACTGGCCGACTACTTGCAGCGACAAACTGAGTCATGGCTGGGCAGTCTACATCTTGAAGCAGGCAAGGTAGTTAGTGTTAACGGCCGTAATTTTGTGGCAGCCATAGCCCTTTCAAAACTCAGGCACATACATTGCCTGGCTCACACCTTAAACCTGGTGGTGCAGTTCTTCCTCAATAATTATCCAGAGTTAACCCCCCTGCTCCATAAGGTGCGAAGACTGTGCTTGCACATCTGCCGGTCGCCCGTACACTCCAGTCGTATGCAGAAACTGCAGCAATTGCTCCACCTTCCCAAGCACCGCCTAATTATCGACATTGCAACAAGGTGGAACTCCACCCTGCACATGGTTCAGAGGCTGTGCGAACAGAGGCAGGCTGTAATTAATTTGTGGGAGGATACATGGGCAGGCAGTTTGCAGGCAGACAAGGAGTTGTCTGGTGTGCAGTGGTCGAAGCTAAAAGACCTCTGTAAAGTCCTTCAGTATTTTGAGGAATACACACGGCTGGTAAGCGCAGACGACGCCATCATAAGCTTGAGCATCCCACTTATGCGTCTGCTCCTGCAAACTTTGACGCACATTATGGAGCAGGCGTCTTCAGCCGAGGAGCAAGAGGAGGAAGGAAGCCTTGATGACAGTCAGCCATTGTCTGCTCAGGGAAGTCTCATGGACGAGGTAGAGGAAGAAGAGGAGGAGGAGGAGGATGATGGGGATGATTATTTTGGGGAGGAGAATGTTTCTCAGGGTGCAAGAAAAAATGTTGGCATGGCAAGGTCAGGTACAGGGTTTGTGCGTGACTGGAGGGATGTGGATTTGACAGAAAGTGTTCCTCCACCCAGAACTCGCAGTGCATCATTGACACCTGGAACACTGGCCCACATGTCTGATTATGCCTTGCAGATCCTAAAAAGGGACCCCCACATTGCCAAAATGATGAACGATGACGACTACTGATTGGCCAGCATCCTGGATCCACGCTATAAAGGCAAATTTCAAAACATCATGCCACAGGAGAACCTAGAGCTAATATTGGCTAACAAACAAGCAACTCTGGTAAACCGTTTCTTTGAGGCATTCCCAGCACACAGAGGCGGTGATGTTTTTCCAACGAGCCGTAGGGGGCAACATGGAAGAGGTGTTCGTGGTCCAAACAGCCAAAGTGGCGTTGCACACAGGGGTTTCATGACCATGTTGTGGGCTGATTTTTCAAGTACCGCTCACACGACTGGTAATATTGCATCGATCGAAAGTGACAGGAGACAGCAGTTGTCAACTATGGTAACAAACTACTTCTCCTCCCATATCGATGTTCTCCCTCACCGGTCATTCCCCTTTCACTATTGGGCCAGTAAACTTGACACATGGCCTGAATTGGCACAATATGCCTTACAGGAGCTCGCTTGCCCTGCTGCTAGTGTGTTATCTGAACGAGTCTTCAGTGCTGCTGGATCAATCCTGACAGAAAAAAGGACCCGTCTGTCGACCCAAAATGTTGATGATCTAACCTTCATTAAAATGAAACATGCATGGGTTTCAAAGGATTTTGTCCCACCCTCCCCTGCTGACATGTAGGTTGCCAGAAAAATGCTTGCTTTTGTCCTCCTCTTCCGCGGACTTCTACAATTACTCCATCTGCAGCTGCTGAATGTCCAACATCAACATATGCTATTTTTTCCACCTCCCTAACTGGGCTGCCTCCCCCCACGGGGCTGGGGTCACCACCTGGCGCACGCACCCGTGCGAGTACCATTGCCCTGGACAGGTGGGTGGGCACACTCTTTGGCAACGGCACTGGCACAAGGTCCCTCATAGTAGAATCAAGTGTCTCTGACTGTGGGGGTGCACACCCGCCATCAGACACACCGGCGTACTATGAGGGGCCCTGTGCCAGTACCGCCGCCCACGAGTGGGCCCCCCCTGCTTGCTCTGGGCACCAGCACTTGCAATACTTACCTCTCCCTGCTCCACCACTATGTAGTCTGGCCTGTTAAATACTTCACTGGGACTGCCAATACAAATTTGGTGAAATGATAGATGATGGTTAAGACGTAGCTATGCCCTGTCCTGCTGGGCTCTATCTTCAGATGATCAATGGCTTCCATTTGTTATGGACGTCGACTCACAATGAGATGCAGTGGTGGTTTATCATCAGCTTTCACGGTTTTCCGACTCACAGACGTGTGACATTCCTGCCCACATTTTTAAATGTGTTCTCTCATGCCAATCCAATAGAATCGCCTACGGCCTGTGGCTTCTGTCTTTTGCACTCCAAAGTTACCTGACAGATCATGATAGGCAGTGAGGACAATGTCTACATCTGTCCCTGTGATCACAATTTGATGGAGATGAGTAACGGTGATGGGTTCCACAGTACTGCAATACAGCAAACCTTTCTTCACAAGAACTGTTTTCGCTGTCTCCACAGACAAAGTAATTGAGGGTCAGCATCGCCTCTGAGAATTCTCCCCGGAGTTTTTACCGTGATTAGTAATTCCAAAATTTCTGCAATCAGTCGACTTTCCGTCTGTACTTGTATCCATCTCGTTTCCTCTTGTGGAGAGTCTGGACTGTCTTACTGAGACTGAAATATATATGAAGATTGAAAAATACCCCAACAGTGTATACTGGGGTACGCTTTGAATACATAACCCTTTTTCTAATTTTTAGATTCTTGTCTAATCCATACTGAGGCTGTGAGTGTCCTTGTCTGACTCCGGAAATATACACACAGATTTTTAATGTTTAAACTATGCTATATATACCTGTTACCCGGTGATACTGTACCCTTTCTCAACTTTGTACAATCACTTCAAATCCATACTGGGCCTGAGACCCTCTGAGTCTGCCTCCTGATATATAGACATAGGTTTTTCAGGTGTACACTATGCTACATACATACCTGTTATCTGGTGATACTGTACCCTTTCTCAACTTTCTACAATCTTGTCGAATCCATACTGGGCCTGAGAACGTCTGAGTCTGCCTCCTGATTAGAGATGAGCGGTGTTCGAGTCGACCTGTTCGCCAAGTTAAAATTCCAGCTGTTTTGGGCGGTGTTCGAGCCGTTCGTCGAACTTGAACACTTTGCTCAAACTTCGGCTGTTCGAGGTTTCGTTCGAGAACGGTTTGTTCACCAAAAGCGTAACTTGATTTTCACATTAATAATGGTTTTCAATGTTAATAGACTGTTTCATGGCATAGTAGCGGTGTGTGGTAGCAAGCGGTGTAGTACACCTGTCAAGGAGCGACACCGTGTGTGTTTCTAATTATTTTTTACTGCATCTTGTCCAGAAAATCCTTTTGGGCCTTGTAGCACTGTCTGCTACTCAGCAGAGGAGCCCACCAGTGAACCAAGCTATGCCGCCTGTTTATGTAAGAACTGCGTGCTACTCAGCTTGGGAGCCCAGCTGTTAAGCAAGCTACAGCACCTGTTGTTTGGACACTTAATTTTTTCATTTTTTCAGGAATGCCGGTTAGGCCTAATTCCGGAATTCAGGTTGACCTGTACTTACTGGGAAATCCTCGTTCGTGGGGAAGAATTGTTATCCCAGATCCCCATCACTAACGGGGTTCAGCGGGTTATCTGCACCTGTAAGCAACACACGCTGGACCTTTCAGTGTAGCGCACATGCAGCCCCAGACATGTAAGGGCATGACATACCTGTTATTGATCGATCTCGCGTGCCAGAGCCTCACGTGTCCCTCTAGTAAGCTTGACGGGTACCGTGGGGGCATGCCGGAGTCTCGTTCATTAACGGAATTAAGCTGACAAACCGCTAGCACAACTAAAAGCGGACATCCACCACCACCCACAGAATCAACAAAGCTTGCAATCTGTCAATCTTTTCTGTAGATGGTTGAGGTTTCCCGGGTGGAGTCGAATTAAGCCGCAGGCTCCACTCCTGGTGGTGCCCTTCTGGACATTCCTTTAAGGTTCAGCTTTGCAACCATACTGCCCCCGGAAACCAAAGTCCTCCATATAGTATAACACACTCCCAAGTCCTCCATATAGTATAATACACTCTTCGCAGTGCTCCATATAGTATAATGCACCGCCATAATCATCCATGTAGTATAATTCACTTCCCATAGTATAATGCACCCCATAGAACTTCTTGTAGTTCTTCCTCCATCCCCCCATTGTATATAACACAGCCTCCTCCATTCTTCCCTTTGTATGTAACACAGGCTCTTCCATTCACCCCCATTGTATATAACAGCTTCCTCTATCCCCCATTGTATATAACACAGCCACCTCCATCCCCCCATCGTGTATAGCACAGCCTCCTCCATCCCCCATTGTATCTAACACAGCCTCCTTTATCCCCCATTGTATGTAACACAGCCTCCTCCATCCTCCCTCCATTGTATATAAACACAGCCTTCTCCATCCTCCCCTATTGTATGTAACACAGCCTCCTCCATCCCCCCATTGTATGTAACACAGCCTTCTCCATCCTCCCCCATTGTATATAACACAGCCTCTTCTGTTATGATTGAGTCACCGTAGGAGGCAAAAACAAAAATGCTAGCTAAGTCCAGAAAACCAGAGAGGTTGGCAGCTATCGGATTGCAGACCCCTGATCCTATCACAACAACTAACAGTAGCCGTGGGGGGTTCCTACGATGCCCTAGACCCCTCGATCACAGCCGGAGAATTAAATAGGCCTAAAGAAAGAAAGGGGAAATCTAAACTGCCCCAGAGCAGACCCCAAAGCAATAGGCAGCCCCCAACATATAATGACGGTGAAGCAAGATGAAAACACTAACACAGACAGAAAGATAGACTGAGCAAAGACGGGGCCCAAAACTACCTAGATAGGAAAGGACAGGAAGGCTGCTGTCTGCAATCCGTGAAAAACCCTATGAAAATAAGAGCCAACAGACTGACAGTGAAAAAGGCCCTGAAGACGCTAGGCTTCAAAAAAGCTATGTCAGTACTCAGGAATATTCTGAAGACAGAGCAACCGGCAAAAGGAGATTCAGCTCATCCCAGCAGGGAATGGCAGAATCCAGAAAAGCAAGGAAAACAAACACAAAACATAAATGCAAACAGGCAAAGCAGAAACTTAGCTTTAGGGAAGCAGGAATCAGACTGGTGTCCTAGGAGTCCACAGAGAAATCACCCGCAGGGCAGGAGGGCGTCGGCAGCCTTATATCCAGTCAGTGACTCCACTCAGCCAATCATCCTCATTAGACTCAGGTGCCTGATAATCAGGCTCATTACCTTCCTTTACCAGAATAGGGAGTTCCCCAGACCTCAGTGAAGAAGGGGAAAATGAACTCACAACAGTACCTCCCCCTTGAGGAGGGGTCACCGAACCCTCAACCACACCACCAGGGCGATCAGGGTGAGCCCGATGAAAGGCACGCACCAATCTTTTGGCATGAATATCAGAGGCAGAGACCCAGGAATTATCCTCCTGACCATAACCCTTCCACTTAACCAAATACTGGAGTCTCCGTCTAGCCAGACGGGAATCCAGTATTTTCTCTACCTCATATTCCATGTTACCTTCAACCAATACAGGGTCTGGAGGTGCCACCCCAGGAACAACTGGTTCAACAAACCTCTTCAACAAGGACTTATGGAACACATTATGGATTTTAAATGTGACAGGAAGAGCCAAACGAAAAGAGACCAGATTAATAATCTCCAAAATCTTGTAAGGTCCAATAAATCTAGGCTTAAACTTAGGAGAAGCCACCTTCATAGCAATATTTTTTGAAGATAACCACACCATATCACCAATCTTAAACTGGGGACCAATGGTCCTATGTCGATTGGAAAACCTCTGGGCCTTTTCCTGGGAGAGAGATAACTTATCCACCACTTGGTCCCAGATCTGGTGCATTCTCTCCACCACAGTGTCAACACCTGGGCAGGCAGAAGGCTCCACCTGCCCTGAAGAAAATCGAGGATGAAACCCAAAGTTACAAAAAAAAGGTGATATCAAAGTGGCAGAACTAGCTCTATTATTTAAAGCAAATTTGGCCAAGGGCAAAAATGAAACCCAATCATCCTGATCAGCGGAAATAAAACATCTCAAATACGACTCCAAGGTCTGGTTTGTTCTCTCTGTCTGCTAATTGGTCTGAGGGTGAAAAGCAGAGGAGAAGGACAATTGAATTACCAGCTTGGAACAGAAAGTCCTCCAAAATCTTGACACAAACTGAACTCCTCTGTCAGATACGATGTTCTCAGGAATCCCGTGCAAGCGAACCACCTGTTGCAAAAACAGGGGCACCAACTCAGAGGAAGATGGCAACTTAGGGAGTGGTACAAGATGAACCATCTTAGAGAACCTATCACAAATCACCCAAATAACAGTCATTCTTTGAGAGACCGGCATATCAGAGATGAAATCCATTGAAATATGGGTCCATGGCCTCCTGGGGACCGGCAAAGGCATCAACAACCAACTAGAGCGAGAACAAGATTTAGACCTGGAGCAAGTCCCACAGGACTGCACAAAATTCCTGACATCATGAGACAAGGTGGGCCACCAAAAAGAGCGACTCACCAGATCTCTAGTACCAAAAATACCTGGATGACCAGCCAATGCAGAGCAATGAACTTCAGACATCACTCTCTTCTTCCACTGGTCAGGAACATACAACTTTCCACTGGGACAACGCTCAGGTTTGTCCTCCTGGAACTCTTGCAGAGCAAGTCTCAAATCGGGCGAGTTGGCAGAAAGAACTACCCCTTCGCCTAAGATGGTAGCAGGCTTGGTCACCACAGGAGAATCAGCAAAGAAACTCCTAGAGAGGGCGTCTGCCTTGACATTCTTAGTTCCAGGAAGAAAAGAAACCACAAAATCAAAACGTGTAAAAAACAAGGCCCACCTAGCCTGTCTAGGGTTCAAGCGTTTAGCCGACTCTAGGTAAATCAAATTCTTGTGGTCAGTGAGGACCACAACTTGATGTTTAGCTCCCTCCAACCAATGTCTCCACTCCTCAAATGCCCATTTCATGGCCAACAGTTCCCGATTCCCCACATCATAGTTACGTTCAGATGGAGAGAACTTTCGGGAAAAGAAAGCACAGGGATTCATTTTAGATGTTACAGGATCCTTTTGGGACAAAACAGCTCCTGCACCAATCTCAGAAGCATCCACCTCTACCTGGAACAGGAGTGAGACATCCGGGTGCCGCAAAACCGGGGCGGAGGTAAATCTTCGCTTCAGCTCCTGAAAGGAAGCAACAGACTCCAGAGACCAATTCAACACATCAGCACCCTTCTTAGTCAGATCAGTCAATGTTTTGGCAATACTAGAAAATTTTGCTATAAATTTCCGATAAAAATTAGCAAAACCCAAAAACTTCTGGAGGGTCTTCAAAGAAGTGGGCTGAACCCAATCATAAATGGCCTGTACCTTGGCCGGGTCCATTTCAATAGTTGACGGAGACAAAATAAATCCCAAAAATGAAATCCTCTGTACTCCAAAAAGGCATTTCGATCCTTTGACATACAGGGAAAGATCCGGAACACAGTCCGAATATGTTCCACATGAGAATCCCAATCCTTGGAGACGATCAAAATATCATCCAGATAGATAATCAAAAATTTATCGACAAAGTCTCGGAAAATATCGTTCATGAAGCACTGGAAGACAGAAGGGGCATTAGTGAGCCCAAAAGGCATCACCAGGTACTCAAAATGTCCCTCCGGAGTATTAAACGCCGTCTTCCATTCATCCCCCTGCTTAATGCGGATAAGATTATACGCTCCCCTGAGGTCAAGCTTGGTAAACCAGCAAGCACCTCTAACTCTAGAGAATAGATCCGAAATCAGGGGTAACGGATACTGATATTTAATAGTAATTTTATTGAGGGCACGATAATCAATACAAGGCCTTAAAGAACCATCCTTTTTGGCTACAAAAAAAAAACCGGCACCTAAGGGTGAAGAGGATGGTCTAATATGACCCTTCTCCAATGCCTCCTTAATATAGGACTGCATAGCCTCGTGCTCGGGTACAGATAAATTGAAGAGCCGACCCTTGGGAAATTTACACCCCAGGCTTAGTTCAATTGCACAGTCATAACTCCTATGAGGAGGCAAGGACGCAGACTCATTCTCACTAAATACATCATAAAAGTCCGCCAAATAGTCAGGAACATCATGCGACTGAGGAGAGGTGGAAAAAAACGGAGCCTCACTAAAGGCACACTGACAACCCCAACTCACCACAGACACAGACTTCCAATCCAACACTGGATTATGAATTTGCAACCAGGGAAACCCCAGAACAACGGCATCATGCAGACCACACAACACCAAAAATCTGCAATTTTCTTGATGGTCTGGGGCGACCCGCAAGACCACCTGGGTCCAAAACTGAGGTTTATTTTTAGCCAAAGGAGTAGCATCAATCCCCCTCAAAGGGATAGGCGTCTGCAGAGGTGTCATCGGAAATCCACAACGTTTAGCAAAATCCAAGTCCATTAGGTTTAGCGCTGCTCCCGAATCCACAAAAGCCTTGGCGGAAAATGTGGACAGGGAGCAGATCAGAGTAATTGCCAGAAGAAACTTAGGTTGAACACCACCAACAGAAAACGTGTGTGCAAAGCGTTTCTCTCGTTTAGGACAAACAGAAATAATATGCGAGGCATCTCCACAGAAAAAACACAGCTTATTACGCCTTCTGAACTCCTGACGTTGCGCCTTAGACAAAACTATCACATTGCATAGGTTCAGACGTCTGTTCAACTGGTGGCAACACCTCTCGTGCAATCCTGCGTTCACGTAAACGCCGATCAACCTGAATGGCTAATGACATAGAATCGTCCAGACCAGAGGGAACAGGAAATCCCACCATAGTATCTTTTACGGCTTCTGACAAACCCTTCCGAAAGAGAGCAGCCAAGGCATTATCATTCCAGGTAGTAAGGACCGCCCACTTTCGGAACTTTTGACAGTACAACTCTGCAGAATCTCGACCCTGGTTTAATGCCAACAGGGTCTTTTCAGCCTGATCAATAGCATTAGGTTCGTCATACAACAACCCCAAAGCTTGAAAGAATGCGTTCACATTAGTCAGAATAGGATCATCTGGTTTCAAAGAAAACGCCCAATCCTGGGGATCGCCAAGCAGCAAAGAGATGACAATTTTAACCTGCTGCGCGGAGCTCCCTGACGAGTTAGGCTTCAAGGCAAAAAATAATTTACAATTATTTTTGAAACTCAAAAATTTAGATCGATCCCCAAAAAATACATCAGGTGTAGGGATCTTTGGTTCAACAGCATGCGAACGATCAAGGTAGGCGGAAATTCCCAGCACTTCCGCAGCGAGCTGCTCCACACGATCAGACAATTGCTTTATCTCCATTGAGAGAAAAAAAATTCCCCCTACGGCCTCAGAGATATAGAGGAAAGAATATACACACCTTTTTTTTTTTTTTAAACACAATTCTTTCCTGCTATTGAGTACCCTAGGATCTGCGGTATGGCGGGTGATTCTGTTATGATTGAGTCACCGTAGGAGGCAAAAACAAAAATGCTAGCTAAGTCCAGAAAACCAGAGAGGTTGGCAGCTATCGGATTGCAGACCCCGATCCTATCACAACAACTAACAGTAGCCGTGGGGGGTTCCTACGATGCCCTAGACCCCTCGATCACAGCCGGAGAATTAAATAGGCCTAAAGAAAGAAAGGGGAAATCTAAACTGCCCCAGAGCAGACCCCAAAGCAATAGGCAGCCCCCAACATATAATGACGGTGAAGCAAGATGAAAACACTAACACAGACAGAAAGATAGACTGAGCAAAGACGGGGCCCAAAACTACCTAGATAGGAAAGGACAGGAAGGCTGCTGTCTGCAATCCGTGAAAAACCCTATGAAAATAAGAGCCAACAGACTGACAGTGAAAAAGGCCCTGAAGACGCTAGGCTTCAAAAAAGCTATGTCAGTACTCAGGAATATTCTGAAGACAGAGCAACCGGCAAAAGGAGATTCAGCTCATCCCAGCAGGGAATGGCAGAATCCAGAAAAGCAAGGAAAACAAACACAAAACATAAATGCAAACAGGCAAAGCAGAAACTTAGCTTTAGGGAAGCAGGAATCAGACTGGTGTCCTAGGAGTCCACAGAGAAATCACCCGCAGGGCAGGAGGGCGTCGGCAGCCTTATATCCAGTCAGTGACTCCACTCAGCCAGTCATCCTCATTAGACTCAGGTGCCTGATAATCAGGCTCATTACCTTCCTTTACCAGAATAGGGAGTTCCCCAGACCTCAGTGAAGAAGGGGAAAATGAACTCACAACACTCTTCCATCCTCCCCCATTGTATATAACACTGCCTCCTCCTTCCCCCATTGTATACAACACAGCCTCCTCCATTCTCCCCCCACTGTATATAACACAGCCTCCTCCACCCCCCAATGTATATAACCCAGCCTCCTCCATCCTCCCCCATTGCATATAGCACAGCCTCCTCCATCCCCCCATTGTATATAACATAGCCTCTTCCATCCTCCCCACATTGTATATAACATAGCCTCCTCCATCCTCCCCTCCATTGTATATAACACAGCCTCCTCCACCCAGATTGTATATAACACAGCCTCCTCCATCCTCCCCCATTGTATATAACATGGCCTCCTCCATCCTCCCCCCATTGTATATAACACAGCATTCTCCATCCTCTCCCGTAGCGCCACAGTCTTGTACTTATGGCTATATTACGAAAAACACACATGATCCTCACCTCTCCTTGTGCCCTGTGCTGCTCCTGGCTCCGGTCTCAGTAGCTGCCGTCTGCCCGGTACACAGTGGGCGCGCGATGATATGACATCATCGCGCATCTGCACTGCTATAGTTCAATGTGGCGGCGAAGGGGGGAGGCGGCCCCCCGCCTCATGGGCTCCATAATGGCTGCGTGATGTTCTGCTAGCTGGTGGCCCCTGGGGGAGCGGCGGCCCTAGGCAGCTGCCTGGTCTGCCTGCCCTTAACGCCGGCCCTGCCCATGTCCTGCATACGTCTGTGTGTGGTGGCTCTTGAAGCAATGACTCCAGCAGCAGTCCACTCCTTGTGAATCTCCCCCAAATTTTTGAATGGCCATTTCTTAACAATCCTATCAAGGCTGCAGTTATCCCGGTTGCTTGTGCACCTTTTTCTACCACACTTTTTTCCTTCCACTCAACTTTCCATTAATATGCTTGGATATAGCTCTCTGTGCACAGCCAGCTTCTTTAGCAATGACCTTTTGTGGCTTACCCTCCTTGTGGAGTGTGTCAATGATTGCCTTCTGGACATCTATTAAGTCAGCAGTCTTCCCCATGACTGTGGATCCTACTGAAACAGACTAAGGGACCTTTTTAAATGCTTAGGAAGCCTTGGCATGTGGTTTTTGTTAATTATTCTAATTTACTGAGATAATGACTTTGGGTTTTCATTGTCTGTAAGCCATAATAATCAACATTAACAGAAAGAAATATGTGAAATAGATCACTCTGTTTGTAATATAATGAATTTCCCTTTTTGTACTGAAGAACTGAAATAATATAACTTTTTGATGATATTCAAATTTTGTGAGAAGCACCTGTATATGTATTAATAGGACTTCTAATTAACCCCTTTCTGACATATGAAGTACTATCCTGTCCAGGTGACGCGGGCCCGTATGACAGTGGACGGGATAGTACATCATACCAATCAGCCGCTCACGGGGGGAGCACGGCTGATCGCGCCCAGGTGTCAGCTGATTCTCAAAGCTGACACCCGGCACTAAGTGCCAGGAGCAGTCACGGACCGCTCCCGGCACTTTCACCACCGGCACACTCCGATTAAACATGGTCGCAGCATTTCGGGAGCAGGTAGAGGGACTGTCAGGATCAGAGACCCCGTGGCAAGACACAGGGCCCGATCACTCCCATGGTAACCCGATGTTGTCATGATAACGACATTCATGCGTAGTGAATGTCAGGAAGTCTCTGAGGTTAGTCACAAATCCCTGCAGCGCTGACAGCCTATAAGGCATGCAGATCTGCATGACATATAAGCGATCAGCCTGCACAAAATGAGTGTCACATAGTGGGACAAGGTGTAAAAGTTGGAATGAAATAATTTTTTTGAATAATTGTAAAAATATTAAAATAATAATAAAAACAAAATAATAATAATAATAAAAAGTCAATAGTTATTCCATCATTAAATCAATATTTCAATAAAAAAATCTAAATAAAAGTACACATATTTAGTAATTTCCGTAATGACCTGACCTATAAAACTTTCCCACTAGTTAACCCCTTTAGTGAACACCATTAAAAAAAAAAAACAAGGGAAAAAAACAATGCTTTATCATCATACCGCCGAACAAACAGTGGAATAACATGCGATAAAAAAGACGGATATAAATAACTGTGGTACCGCTGAAAACATCATCTTGTCCCGCAAAAAACAAGCTGCCATATAGCTCCATCACTGGAAAAATAAAAAAGTTATAGCTTTCAGAATAAAGTAAAAATGCAAAAATAATTATTTTTTCTATAAAATTGTTTTTATTGTATAAAAGCAACAAAACATTAAAAATGATATAAATGAGGCATCGTTGTCATCGTACTAACCCAAAGAATAACATTGCTTTATCAATTTTACCACACGCGGAACGGTATAAACGCCCCCAAAAGAAATTCATGAACTGATGGTTTTTGTTCATTCTGCCTCCCAAAAATCAGAATAAAAAGCGATCAAAAAATGTCATGTGCCTGAAAATGGTACCAATAAAAACATCAACTTGTCCTGCAAAAAACAAGACCTCACATGACTTTATTGGCCAAAATATGGAAAAATTAAAGCTCTCAGAATGTGGTGATGCAAAAACTGTTTTTTGCAATAAAAAGCATCTTTTAGTGTGTGACAGCTGCCAAACATAAAAACCCGCTATAAATAGTAAATCAAACCCCCCTTTATTACCCGTTTGGTTAGGAAAAAATAATAAAATAAAAAAGTGTATTTATTTCCATTTTCCCAATACAGCTAGGGTTAGGGCTAGTGTAAGGGCTAGGGTTAGGATAAGGGCTATAGTTAGGGTTAGGGCTGGGGCTAAAGTTAGGGTTTGGATTGGGGATAAAGTTAGAGATAGGGTTGGGGCTAAAGTTAGGGCTGTGGCTAATGTTAGGGTTGGGGCTAAAGTTAGGTTTAGGGTTGGGGCTAAAGTTAGGGTTAGAGTTAGGGTTGGGATTAGGGTTAGGGTTGGGATTAGGGTTACGGGTGTGTTAGGGTTAGTTATGTGGTTATGGTTAGGGTTGGGATTAGGGTTAGGGGTGTGTTAGGGTTGATGTGAGAAATGGGGGTTTCCAATGTTTAGGCACATCAGGGGCTCTCCAAACGCGACATGTGTCTGATCTTAATTCCTGTCAATTCTGTGTTAAAAAAGTCAAATGGTGCTTCTTCCCTTCCGAGCTCTGCCATTCACCCAAACAGTGGTTTATTCCCACATATGGGTGTCAACATACTCAGCATACTCAGGACAAATTGCGCAACAACTTTTGGGGTCCAATTTCTCCTCTTACCCTTAGGTAATAAAAAATTTGGATTGAAAAGATCATTTTTGTGAAAAAAATAAGATTTTTTATTTTTAAGGCTCTACATTATAAACTTCTGTGAAGCACTTGGGGGTTCAAAGTTCTCTGGTGTCACTTGTGGGGAGTTTCCACTGTTTAGGCACATCAGGGGGTCCCCAAACACGACATGGCGTCTGATCTCAATTCCAGCCAATTTTGCATTGAAAAGTCAAACAGCGCTCCTTCCCTTCCGAGCTCTGCCATGTGCCCAAACAGTGGTTTACCTGCATATATGGGGTATCCGCGTGCTCAGGACAAATTGTGCAACAACTTTTGGGGTCCAATTTCTCCTTTTACCCTTGGTAAAATAAAACAAATTGGATCTGAAGTACATTTTTTTTTTAAAAGTTAAATGTTCATTTTTTTTAAATCATTCCAAAAATTCCTTTGAATCACCTGAAGGTTAATAAACTTCTTGAATGTGGTTTTGAGCACCTTCAGGCGTGCAGTTTTTAGAATGGTGTTACTTTTGGGAATTTTCTATCATATAGACCCCTCAAAGTAACTTTAAGTGTGATGTGGTCCCTAAAAAAAATGGTGATGTAAAAATGAGAAAACGATGGTCAAATTTTAACCCTTATAACTTCCTAACAAAAAAATTTCTTTGTTCCAAAATTGTGCTGATGTGAAGTAAACATGTGGGAAATGGTACTTATTAAGCTTTTTGTGTGCCACATCTCTCTGATTTAAGGGCATAAAAATTCAAATTTGGAAAATTGCAAAATTTTACAAATTTTTGCCAAATTTCAGTTTTTTCACAAATATACGCAAGACGTAGCAAATAAGTTTTACCACTATCATGAAGTACAATATATCACGAGAAAAAAATGTAAGAATCACCAGGATCCATACAAGTGTTCCAGAGTTATTACCTCATAAAGGGACAGTGGTCAGAATTGTAAAAATTGGATTGGTCATTAACATGCAAACCACCCTTTGGGGTAAAGGGTTTAACAGATGTGAAAGTTTGTGCAAAATGTTTCATTAGGGTACAAATTTTCCATTCTGATACGAAGAGTTAAAATTGACTAACCCTCTCTCCTATATGTCTCGGCCTCTTGCTTGATTTCCCCAAACATTTGTCATTCCATGAATTTATTTGCAATCACAGTGGTCCTATCTAGTTATACGTCATTATTCATTGGTATGAAAGGGAAATGAACTCAGAAAGAAATTGCAATAAGGAGTCAGCCCAACACCCCCCGTTCTTTCCCCTCCTTTAGTGACTGTGCCTAAACATGTTTTCCATCAGCTAATAAATAGTCCCCAGAAAGTGACCGCACTCTCTAGTATAATGAGGGGGAATGGAATCCGTGTTTTTCTTTTCATTCTTCCTGTCTCCAAGGCAATTTTCTGTCAGAAGCAGCATTTTCATCTGCTTTCTCAAACTAGCTAGCTCACGTTGCATCATCTTTAACACAATGAGTGCTGCAGCTCGGGAGACATGGACGTATTACTAGTTTTCTAAAAGCTCCAAGCAGCCACTTAACACTGTAGTATGTTTTACTCTGTGACTTATTCATACTGATGTCAGCAAGGTTATAAAACTTACATTATACTATTTAAAGGGAAATATTAACGTCTTATTATTATTATTATTATTATTATTATTTATTTATATAGCACCATTGATTCTATGATGGTGCTGCACATCAGAAGGGGTTACATACAAATTGAAGATATCACTTACAGTAAACAAACTAACAATCACAGACTGATACAGGGGGAGAGGACCCTGCCCTTGTGGGCTTACATTCTACAGGATGATGGGTAAGGAGACAGTAGGTTGGGGGTTGCAGCAGCTCTGGTGATGGTGAGGCGGTAGCTCCGGTAGTGGTGAGGAGGCTACGAAGTCATTGCAGGCTGTAAGATATCCTGAAGAGGTGGGTTTTCATGTTCCGTCTGAAGGATCCGAATGTGGTTGATAGTCAGACGTATTGGGGCAAAGAATTCCAGATATTTGGGACAAGTCTTGGAGGCGGTTGGGTGAGGAGCAAATAAGTGTGGAGGAGAGAAGGAGGTCTCGGGAGGATCGGAGTTTACGTGAGGGAAGATATCGGGAGATAAGTTCAGAGATAAATGGAGGAGACAGGTTATAGATGGCCTTGTAGGTCAGTATTAGTAATTTGAACAGGATACGCTGAGGTAATGGGAGTCAGTGAAGAGATTTGCAGAGGGAAGAAGTGGAGGAGTAGTGAGGACAGAGATGAATTAGTTGGGAAGCAAAGTTAAGAAATGACTGGAGAGGTGCAAGGGTGTTAGCAGGGAGGCCACAGAAAAGGATGTTGCAGTAGTCGAGGTGGGAGATGATGAGGAAATGCACAAGCATTTCAGTAGATTAAGGGTTGAGGAAGGGATGGATTCTGGAAATATTTTTGAACTGGAGGTGTCAGGAGGTTGATAATTGTGATCGATAGGTCAGGTACGGAAGATCTGTGAGATGGAGGACAGATGATGAGTTCAGATTTGTCCACATTGAGTTTGAGTAAGCAAGAGGAGAAGAAGTAGGATATGTACTCGTAAAAAACAAGGCCCACCTAGCCTGTCTAGGATTCAAGCTTTTGGCCAACTCAAGGTAAATCAAATTCTTGTGGTCAGTGAGGACCACAACTTGATGTCTAGCTCCCTCCAACCAATGTCTCCACTCCTCAAATGCCCATTTCATGGCTAACAATTCCCGATTCCCCACATCATAGTTGCATTCAGATGGGGAGAACATTCGGGAAAAGAAGGCACAGGGATTCATTTTAGATGTCACCGGATCTTTTGGGGACAAAACAGCTCCTGCACCAATCTCTGAAGCGTCTACCTCCACCTGAAAAGGAAGTGAGACATCAGGCTGCTGCAAAACCGGAGCAGAAGTGAACCACCGCTTCAGCACCTGAAAGGCTGAAACAGTCTCAATTCAGCACATCAGCACCCTTCTTAGTTAAATCAGTCAGTGGTTTAGCAATACCAGAAAAATTAGCTATAAATTTACGATAAAAAATAGCAAAACCCAAAAACTTCTGGAGAGCCTTCAAAGGGTTCCATGACAATTGTGTACAAGATAATTGTGTACGGACAATTGTGTACAGAAAATTGTGTACAGGCCAATTGTGTCCAAGGACAATTGTGTACAAGGACAATTGTGTACAGGGCAATCGCCTTGTACACAATTGCCTTGTACACAATTGTCATTGTACACAATTGGCCTGTACACAATTTTCTGTACACAATAGTCCGTACACAATTATCTTGTACACAATTGTCCTGTCACCCCTTCAAAGTAGTGGGTTGAACCCAATCATAAATGGCCTGTACCTTGGCTGGGTCAATTTCAATAGCTGACGGAGACAAAATAAATCCCAAAAATGAGATCCTCTGTACACCAAACAGGCACTTCGATCCCTTAACATACAAGGAATTCTCCCTCAAAATCTGGAACACAGTCCGAACATGTTCCACATGAGAATCCCAATCCCTGGAAAAGATCAAAATTTCATCCAGATAGATGATCAAAAACGTATCCACAAAGTCCCGGAAAATATCATTCATAAAGGATTGGAAGACAGAAGGGGCATTAATGAGCCCAAAAGGCATCACCAGGTACTCAAAATGTCCCTCCGGAGTATTAAACGCCGTCTTCCATTCATCCCCATGCTTGATGCGAATAAGATTATACGCCCCCCCTGAGGTCAAACTTAGTAAACTAGCAAGCACCTTTAACTCTGGAGAATAAATCAGAAATCAGGGGTAACGGATACTGATATTTAACCGTAATTTTGTTGAGGGAACGATAGTCAATACAAGGCCTTAATGAACCATCCTTCTTGGCCACGAAAAAAAACCCAGCACCTAAGGGCGAAGAGGATAGTCTAATATGACCCTTCTCCAATGACTCCTTAATATAAGATCACATAGCCTCATGTTCAGGTACAGATAAATTGAAAAGTCGACCCTTGGGAAATTTACACCCAGGTCTCAACTCAATTGCACAGTCATAACTCCTATGAGGAGGCAAAGACGCAGACTTGCTCTCACTAAATACATCACAAAAATCAGCCAAATAGTCAGGAACATCATGCGACTGGGGAGAGGTGGAGAAAACAGGAGTGTCACCAAGAGCACACCGACAACCCCAACTCACCACAGACACAGATTTCCAATCCAAAACTGGATTATGGATTTGTAACCAGGGAAAACCCAGAACAATGGTATCATGTAAATTATGCAACACTAAAAATCTGTAATTCTCTTGGTGGTCTGGGGCGACCCGCATTATCACCTGGGTCCAAAACTGAGGTTTATTCTTCGCCAAAGGAGTAGCATCAATACCCCTCAAAGGAATAGGCGTCTGCAGAGGTGTTATAGGAAAACCACAACATTTAGCAAAATCCAAGTCCATTAGATTCAAGGCCGCTCCTGAATCCACAAAAGCCTTTGCGGAAAATGTGGATAAGGAGCAGATCAGAGTAATTGCCAAAAGAAACTTAGGTTGTACACCAGCCACAGCAAATGTGTGTGCAAAACGTTTCTCTTGTTTAGGGCAGACAGAAATAACATGAGAGGCATCGCCACAGAAAAAACACAGCTTATTACGCCTTCTAAACTCCTGATGTTGCGCCCTAGACAAAACTCCATCACATTGCATAGGTTCAGACATTTATTCAAAATGTGGCAGCGCCTCCCGTGTAGTCTTGCATTCACGTAAACGCCGATCGACTTGAATGGCTAATGACATAGAATCATCAAGACCAGAGGGAACAGGAAATCCCACCATAGTATCTTTTAAAGTCTCAGACAAACCCTTCCGAAAGAGAGCTGCCAATGCACTATCATTCCATGTAGTAAGGACCGCCCACTTTTGGAATTTCTGACAGTATAACTCTGCAGGATCCTGACCCTGGTTCAATGCCAATAGGGCTCTCTCAGCTTGATCAATAGCATTAGGTTCATCATATAACCCCAAGGCTTGAAAAAATGCATCCACATTAGGCTAGTTTCACACTAGCGTTTTGGAGCGCAGCGACGGCCTGCGCACGGCCGCCGCTAAGCCCCGCCCCCTGCCGCGCCTCCGCCGGTAGCTCCGCCCACCGGCGCATGACGCTGCATGCGCCCTGCGTCCCCTATCTTTATCACTGGGGGCACAGGCCGTGCGCAGTATGCGTTTGGCGGCGCATGCGTCCTTTTGATGGTGCGCCGACCTGCGCCAAACGCAACCTGCTGCAGTTTGGTTGCGTCGGCGCACCGTCAAAAAGGCGCATGCGCCGCCAAACGCATACTGCGCACGGCCTGCGCCCCCTGTGATAAAGATAGGGGACGCAGGGCGCATGCAGCGTCATGCGCCGGTGAGCGGAGCTACCGGCGGAGGCGCGGCAGGGGGCGGGGCTTAGCGGTGGCCGTGCGCAGGCCGTCGCTGCGCTCCAAAATGCTAGTGTGAAACTAGCCTTAGTCAAAACAGGATCTTCAGGTGTCAAAGAAAATGCCCAATCCTGGGGATCGCCGCGCAGCAAGGAGATGACAACTTTAACCTGCTGCGCAGAGCTCCCCAATGAGTTAGGCTTCAAGGCAAGAAATAATTTACGATTATTCTTAAAATTCAAAAATTTAGACCGATCCCCAGAAAACACATCAGGAGCAGGGATCCTTGGTTCAACAGCATGTGAATGAGTGAGATAGGCGGAAATTCCCCACTCTTCAGCAGTGAGCTGCTCCACAAGATCAGACAATTGCTTAATCTCCATCAAGGAGAAAAAAAAAAGAATCCTCCTACGGCCCCAGAGAAAAAGAGGAGAAAATATACATATAAAAAAAAAAATTCTGACACTTTTTTTTTTTTTTCAATTCTCTCCTGCTTTTGAGTACCCTAGAATCTGCGGAGGGGCTGGTGATTCTGTTATGAATGAGTCACCGAGGAGGAAAAAACAAAAAGCACGCGAAGCCCAGAAAACCGGAGAGGTTGGTAACTAGCGGATTGCAGGTATATTCTGAAGACAGAGCAAAAGAGATCAACTGATCAGAGGCAAAAATGGGGATTCAGCCCAGTCCCAGCCAGGGCTGGCTGAACACAAAAACTAAGTAAACCAGACAAAAACTCATATGAACAATAGCAGAGAAAACTTAGCTTTAGGAAGGCAGGAACCAAACTGGAAACCAGGAGCCACAGTCAGAAAAATCACCAGCAAGAAACTAGGGAGTCGGCTGCCTTAAATCCAGTCAGAAACTCCTGATGTCCAATCGCAGTCCTCTTCCTCATGTGGCCGGTCTCTGCCATTTAGATCAGCTTCATTACCTCCCTTCACCAACAGAGGGAGTCCAGATAGAGAACTCACTACTCCTCTGTCAGCACAGCCAGCTCCATAACCCTCACCCAAAGCCAGAGGCAAACCCGAAAATGAGCTCACAACAGATATGGCTGATAAACACTTTGGGATTCTGGACAACAGAGAGGTGACGTCTGGGCCAGAGAGGTAGATCTGAGTGTCATCAGCATAAAGGTGGTACTGGAATCCATGGGACGTTACGAGTTGTCCCAGGCCAAGTGTATAGATTGAGAAGAATAGGGGTCCTAAAACAGAACCTTGGGGAATTCCAACAGAGAGAGGGTGGGAGTGGGAGATGCTGAATGTGCGGTTGGAAAGGTATGAAGAGATCCAGGATAGGGTGAGGTCTTTGATGAGGAGCAGAGCATCTGTAGTAGAAGGCAGTAGTGTTGAGAGATACCTTCCGATATCAGGAAATATCGGATCGGATTGGATCGGACCGATACCCCAAAAATATCAGATATCGCCGATTCCGATACCGGAAACCAATGCAAGTCAATGGGACACAAATATCGGAAGGAAAAAAACCCTTACTTTTCTTGTAGGTTAATTCTACATGAAGGAAAACAACTAAGAATAATGTAGAATGTATTGGGGGAGGTGGAGGAGACATTAAAGGCATAGAGCTTTAGCCCAATCAAATGAAATAGCAGGAGTTAATTTTTAAAAAAAAATTTTTTAATTCTTCGGGGTGGTCTTCAGGGTCGTCGTCTCCAGGGTCGTCGTTTTCGGGGTCGTCGTCTTCTTCGGGGTGGTCTTCAGGGTCGTCGTCTTTAGGGTCGTCGTCAGGAAGATCCAGAGTGATTGCCAAAAACCATTTCAAAAAGCTTGAACTTGGAAATGTAGCAGAAGGTATAAGAAGGCTGAGGAACTGCTGAGAACCAGCTGACGGTACTGGAACCTGGATGGGTAGCCGAAGATGCAAGAGCCAATGGAACTACCGAGGACCAGCTGATGGAACTGGAACCCGGTTACTAAGCAGGAGGTACCTGTGCCAGAAAGCACTACCAAGGACCAGCAGACGTTGGTGGAACTCGGATACCGAGAAGGAGGCACCAAAGCCAAAGGCGCTGCCTGGAACCAGCTGACGTTACTGGAACCCAGGGGGACATATTCAAGACTGACTTCCAAAGAACCAGCTAATGGTACTGGAAATCAGATAGGCAGCAGAAGGTACACATGAAAAAAAAAGTTGCAAGGCTGCGAGCCGGCCGGAGTTACCGAAACCCACAGTCCTACAGGGGGAGCTTGTCCTATTGGCACTACAGAACCAGCCTTCATTGCCAGATCCCGTAGCCCACATAGAAAGCACCTAAACTGCAGGCACCATAGAGTCGGCTAACCCGACCGCAACACGACAGGACGACGTATTGGAGGCAAAGTGACGTTGACACTACCCGGAAACAGCTGGCGTGCTGGAACTAGGCTGGGCAGGAGGGAGTACCAGTGCCAAAGACACTTCTGAGCAGCTACTAGCGGTGTTGGAGCCCAGGGATTACAGTAGAAACAGAGTGTAGCCAGAGGCCTTATTGGAGCAAGTTTAATATCTGTAGTAGTGTGAATGTGGACAGAGCAGGCGAAATTGCCGGACACACAACAGGGGAACAGCTGACGTTACTGAACCCCAATAACACAGGAGCAAGTTTTGACTGTGCAGACGGCACTTCTGAGCAGCAACTGGCGGTGTTGGAGCCCAGGGATTACAGTTCAGGTGGTAGAAACATGAACACAACAGGAGACCTGGATACTGTTGCCAACCAATTATTTAATCTGGAAGAGGACTGGCAAATTCCTGCGAGATCCAGGCCTTGTTCATTTTCAGAAAAGTAAGCCGGTCAACGTTATTGGAGGATAGTCGCATGCGACGGTCTGTTAGTACACCACCTGCGGCACTAAAGACGCGTTCCGATAATACACTAACAGCAGGGCAAGCCAGCACCTCCAATGTATACTGGCTAAGCTCTGGCCATGTATCCAACTTAGAGACCCAAAATTTGAAGGGGGAAGAGCCGTGTTGGAGAACACTGAGAGGGCAAGACATATAGTCTGTCACCATCTGATGGAAACGTTGCCTCCTGCTGACTGGAGCCATCTGTGATGGTGTAGACATTTGTGGCGGGAACACAAAACTTTGCCACATTTGGGTCATACTGGTCTTGCCTTGTGCTGAGGCGCTGCTTCTGCTCCCTCTTTGTGCAGAGCTTCCTCCACTGCCTCGACGCACTGAGCTGCTTTGTAAAGCACTAGCAGTACTGCTCTCGGCTGGAAAGGAGAACATGATGGAATGCACCAGTGTGTCTTGTTACTCCCGCATTTTACGCTCCCGGTTCAATGGTGTTATGAGGCTTTGTAAGTTGTCCCGGTAGCGAGGATCTAGGAGGGTGTACACCCAATAATCAGTCGTGTTGAGAATGTGGGCGATGCGGCGGTTGTTTCTCAGGCACTGCAGCATGAAATCAACCATGTGCTGCAGACTGCCAACTGGCCAAGAAGCGCTGTCCCCTGCTTGATGCGTCATCTCTGCCTGCTCTGCATCACCCCACCCTCGCTCTACATACTGACTACTAGAGCATTGTGTACCTCCCTCCTCTGGACAGATGTCTTCCTCCTCCATTGACTCCTCCTCATCCTCCTCACAAAGTGTCCCCTGCCTAGGCCTTTGTGAGGAAACACATTGCGCAGACTGTCCAGAAGCAGATGGCATTTGTGACTCTGCATCCTCCACCTCTTCCACAACCTCCTCCCTTAGTGCTTGCAGTGTTTTTTCAAGCAGGCAGATAAGAGGGATAGTCATGCTGACTAGTGCATCATCTGCACTCGCCATCCGCGTGGAATCATCGAAGGCACACAAAATGTGGCAGATGTCCTTCATAGAGGCCCACTCAGTGGTGGTGAAGTGTGAACGGCGCACAGTGTGACTTGTTTGCCCCTGATGCAGCTGGTACTCCATTACTGCGGCCTGCTGCTCACACAACCTCTCCAACATATGTAACATTGAATTCCACCTGGTGGGTAGGTTACATATGATGCGATGTTCCAGAAGGTGGAATCGGCGCTGCAGAGCTGCAATGCGCGATCTTGCCATGCTGGAACACCGCAAGTGAGCGCACTCTATGCAGACCTTGTGCAGCAGTGCATCAAGATCCGGATAGTCCCTCAAAAAACTCTGCACGACCAAGTTGAGCACATGTGCCAGACATGGGATGTGAGTGAGGTTGCCTAGGCCCAGAGCTGCCACCAGATTTTGGCCATTGTCACACACTACCATGCCTTGCTGGAGATTTGTTGGCACAAATCACACGTCACTCTCCTGCTTGATGGCATTCCAGAGCTTCTGCGCTGTGTGGCTTCGACTCCCCAAAGAAATTAATTTTAATACGGCCTGTTGACGTTTGGCCACGGCTGTGCTCATATCGGTCGTAACAGGTAAGCGTTCACGGGTCCATGTGGAGGTAGACTGTGACGGCTCCTGCAGCGCTGATTCAGAGGAACTGGAGTATGAGGAGGAGTCAATGTGTACAGACTGGATTCCTGCAATCCTTGGAGTTGGCAGAACACGTACAGCGCCACTCTCAAGATCTGTGCCCGGCTCCACAACATTTACCCAATGGGCAGTGATGGAAAGATATCGTCCCTGTCCATGGTTACTGGTCCACGCATCGGTGGTCAGGTGGACCTTGCTACTGGCGGCGTTTAGTAGCGCATGTTTAATTTTTCCCTCCACATGCTTTTGCAGGGCAGGGACAGCTTGCCTGCTGAAATAAAAGCGGCTGGGCACATTGTATTGTGGGACTGCCAATACCATGAAGTTACAGAAGGTGTCAGTCTCCACCAGCCTGAATGAGAACATTTCAAGGGACAGTAGTTTTGCAATGCCAGCATTCAGAGCCTGTGCTCGGGGGTGGTTTGCCGAGTATGAGTGACTTTTCTCCCATGCCTGTGCTACCGATGGCTGTAGACTGGCCTGGGAGTGTGAGCATGACAGGGAACGTGGTGCTGTGGGTGGAATGACACTGTGTCTCTGTACAACAGTGCCAGAGGTTCTTCCATGGCGATCCTGTGAGGAAGCCGAACCAGCTGTGTGTGAGCTGGAGGAAGAGGCTACAACACGAGCTGAAGAGGTGGTAGGTGGCGCTGTAGGTTGGCCTAGGTCTTCAGTGTGTCTTTGTAACTCCACCACGTGCTTGGTCCACACATGTTTCCACATATTTGTGGTATTGAGAGGTTTCTGACACTTTTCCCTCTTTTCACTTTCTGATTACACAGCTTGCATTAGACAAAGCAAATGTCATCTGCAACTGGGTCAAAAAAGGACCAGGCACTGCAAGTCTTGGGAGCGCCCGTTTTGGGTTTTGGAAGAGGCATGCTCCTAATGGGTGCCAAAGTGGAGGCTACAGGCAACCGAGTCTGCCCCCTCCCTCTCCCTCCTTTTTTGGCCGTTTGGGGAATCTCTTCCTCAGAGCTGCTCCCACCACCTTCCTGTACCTCACGCCATGATGGGTCAAGGACCTCATCATCTACACTACCCTCTTCAAATGACTGCTTCTCCTGGGTTGTCTCGACAGCACAGTACGCACCAGAAAGTGGCACCTGAGTCACATCATCAGATGCGTACTGAGGTGTGCTGACCATAGGCACTGGCCCACCCGCCTCTTCAGATTCAGAGAGACAAAGCTGTTGCGCATCACTGCATACTACCTCTTCTTCAAATTCTCAAATGCTGCTTGGCTGACCCCTCTTTCCAAGCCAACAGATTCAGAGAGCATAAGTAGAGATGGCTCCTGTCCAGGGCTCTCTGACTGCCTGGGCAATTTGGCAGGTGGTGAAGAGACAGATGGGTGCTCTTCAGTGCTCTGGACCTGAGAGGATCTGGAACTAATTGAAGTCGATGCGTTAGCTGCCATCCATCAGACAACGGCTTCAATTTGTTCGTCCCTCAGCAGTGGGGTATGGCGAGCTCCTACAAAGCTGCGCATAAAGGACTGTTCCCTGGTAAAATTGGGGGATGCTGAGTCACTGGTGCCTGCAGCAGGCACAGAATCCCCACATCCTCTCCCTGCAGAAACTCCACGCCTATGACCACGTGCCTTGCTCTCTGCCTTCTTCATCTTGGTAGACTGATAAAGATAGGCAGAAAGATACTAAGGGCTTAGTGTACTTATTCCTGAACAGCTGCTAACACGTATAAGAAACACTAATTTTATAAAGTGTGGACTACACTTTAATATGAGCTAATGTGGCCTACACAACTGTAAAGTGGAGTGTTTGGTGAACTTTATTAACTTTTTTTTCTCACAAAAAGACATTGGATGTGCCCAAAGATGTAAAACCGATAGTATCACAAACTTTTTGTAGCTATTACAATGCAGGAAGGTAACCTACAATGCAATAGATGAGGTTCCAAAAAATAGGCTAATACTTATCTGGCTGCAGCTGCAGGGCACAAGCAAGCAGAAAGGCTCCTCTATCTACTCCTATACAGTGTTTGCAAATATTCTAGCTGGATACGGATGGAACCACGCTAATAGGAGAAATCTGGAAAAATGAGCAGCACTAATGCAAAAAAGGACAATGTGAGGCAGTGACGCATGCTGAGCGGACTATAACCGGAGATGGCTGCAGAACACACTACAGCGTGAGCTGCACTCACACACAGAGACTTTGCAGACAGCCGTGAACAGCGCTGCAAGGCAAAAGAAAGCTTCTCACACAGCGGTTGCTAAAGTAGCCTGGGTAAAGCACAATAAAGCAAATCACTAGCTCAAACTGTCCCTCAGAGTCAGAACAGCAGCGTCCTGTCCCTAAGTAAATTCACAGCAGAGTGAGCCCAAAATGGCGGCGGCGACTTTTATAGTGCATCATGACATCATTTCACCAGCCAATCACAGCCATGCCATTAGTTAACATGCCTAACATGCATAACAGGATGTGCCCACACTTCTTAGGATTCCTCATTGGCTGGATAAAATCAAACTGGCTCATTGCATTATGGGAACCTCCGATTCCGCTATTCGATATTCTAAAAGTATCGGAACTCAGTATCGGAACTCCGATACAGCAAATATCGGCCGATACCCAATATTGCAGTATCGGAATGCTCAACATTAGAAGGCAGTGGTCAAATGTGTCGAAAGCAGAGGACAGGTCTAGAAGGAGGAGTATAGCGTATTGTCCATTAGCTTTGGCTGTAAATAGGTCGTTGGTAATTTTGGTCAGGGCTGTCTCAGTGGAGTGATGGGGCGGAAACCAGATTGTAGACTGTCAAAGAGCAAGTTAGATGAGAGGTAGGAGGAAAGTTCAGATTGGACGTGCTGCTCCAGGAGTTTGGAAGCGAATGGGAGCAGCGATATTGCGCAATAGCTGGACATAGCGGTTGGGTTGAGGGTTGACTTTTTAAGGATAGGCGTGATTGTGGCATATTTGAAAGCAGAAGGGAAGGTACCAGAAGTTAGTGATAGGACGAAGAGGTGGGTTAGGGATGGCATAAGAGTGGTGGTGAGGTTGGGGAGGAGGTAGGATGGGATGGGGTCGAGTGCACAGGTGGTGAGGTGAGATTTGGAGAGGAGACAATTAAGCTTCCCTTCAGTGACGTTGGAGAGTGAGGTTATGGGAGTTGGGCATTGGTCTGGTATGCAAAGGGGTTGTGGTGGTTGAACAAAGAAGACTTGCCTTGTTTGGTCGATCTTATTTTTGAAGTGTGGGGCAAAGTCCTCAGCAGAGATGAGGGAGGTTGGAGGGGGCAGTGGTGGGTGGAGGAGGGAGTTGAGTTTTGAATAACTGTTTGGGGTTGTAGGCTAGGGAAGATACAAGGGTTGTGAAGTAGGCCTGTTTAGCAGAGGTGAGGGCATATTTGATAGCAAGTGTTTCCTGTTTGAATTCAGTGAAGTTTGCCTTGCAAATTTGTTTCCTTCCATTGCTGCTCTGCAGCCCTGGACACTTGCCAGAGCTTTTTAGTGGTGTTATTGTGCCAGTGTTGTCTGTTGATATGTCGCACTCTGACACGAATGAGAGGGGCGATTGCATTAATAGCTGATGTGAGAGTGGCATTGTAGAAAGCAGTGGCACTGTCTGTGTCGTGGAGTGAGGATATGGATGCCAGTGGTCAGAGAGCGTGTGGGTGTCTAGGTGTGCAAGGCTTCTGCAGGGGTGCGCATGTTGCTGGACAGGGGTGACAGGTGAGGAGGACAGGGATGAGAAAGTGAGTAGAGAGTGTTTGGATAGAGGGGAGGTGGTGAAGTTAGAGAGCAGAGACGGGTGAAGACCAGGTCTAATGTATGTCAGACTGTGTGGTGGCTGAGAAGGACCACTGAGCAAGTCCAAAAGATGACGTAAGGGACAGGAGTTTGGAAGCTGTTGAGTGAAGGGTATCAGTCGGGATGTTGAAGTCACCCATGATGATAGTGGTGATATCAGTTGAAAGAAATTCTCAATACATTTGATGTGTCACATTACCCTCTTTCCCATTGGAAAAAATAAAGTTGGATCCAAAATGGGCTACATCAAAATGGCCACCATGGTCCCCTCCCATCTTGAAAAATTTCCCCCCTCCCATATACTAATGTGCCACAAACAGGAAGTTGACATTACCAACCATTCCCATTGTATTTAGGTGTATCCATTTAAATGGCCCACCCTGTACACATAGAGTTTAGCAACTTGAATCCATCATTTGTCTCGCCGCCTCCACATACTCACCCGGCCTCCTCTCTCACGCCTCAGCCCCCCACCGCCCAACAGCCACAGCGGTCCCTTCTGACAGGCTAAATAGAAAAAACACGGCACTCAGTGTGGAGGGAGGTGCACAAGTCGGGTATCCAGCCAACTAACAATGTAGTACAAAAACTTGGCACTCAAAAGAAAAATTGATTTGACAGTTCCTTTATTGTAAAAGGCATCCAGTTAAATATACTTCTTTTACTTCTTTAAACGTTTTCGGTCATACAATTGACCTTCATCAGAAAAAGAATTTTTTCACAGTTGGTTTTAACTAGAAGGAGTTTACAAGAAGACAAGACAGTATGGTTAGTGAACAAATAAGTATATAACAAATATCTGAGCAACAGGATGCTGATAATGACCGTATGAACATCATGTAAAGTTTAGACGAAAGGTCGATGACTAGATAAATACTGAAATAGCGAATCCTGAGACAAGGTTCAAGTGAGCTTAGTGAAACTCCACAGGTTCCATGGGCAGTGATAGAGAGTCCGTGTTGTGATGGTATGTAAGGAACATATGTCAAAGACGTGCCCTAGGAGGTTGAAAACAAACAACAAGTGTGACACTGGTAAATGAAGGATACAGTGAGATTCATGGTCGGCTGGTGCTACTGGATGTGTAAAGTAATAGCCGACTGGAATGAGTGCCAAGACAGGTACCTGAGAGGAACTGTAATGGAAAATTCCATATATTATTATTAAAGAACCGCTGTCATAAGTAGGCACTATTCAGTACTGGAAAAAAAGAGAAAGAACAAGACGGTGAGTGACTATGGCACATAAACATAAACATATTGGGCGATGTTATGTGAATGAGGAAGGAGAAAAAAATCCAAAACAGTCAATTAATACCTGGGTATATTCATTAATAATGTGGAGAAACAGACGTCTGGCTACTGAGGATGAAAGGACACTGAGGATGATAAAAAAAGAGTATAAATGTGTGTACTGAGATAGGCTGAGGATATGCACGCAATGTGAACTGAATTACCCATTCATGTAGGAAATCACCAGACCCACGGGTTTGACACCTTGGGTTATACAGGGACCGGTAGATCCAATAATTGGTGTGGGTGTCCAGAAATTTGTACTGCAATTGAAACATGTAGAAAGTATGAGTAGCCCTGAGGACAAAGAATGTGAAGTGAACACTGTATTAAGAAGTGTAAAATCACCTGTAATATATTCAGGAAACTATCTTGTATTGTTTGTGACAGGCATGAATGTCCACAACTGGGTGCTAAAATTGAAAGAGAAGAAAACATAAGCAAAAAGGCACTAGTTGGTACAATAGTGGTGCCCTAATGTTGTCTGGGAGAGCTAGAGTCTCCTGTGATTCTCCAAATGGTCTGTCCTGCCCAGGGAGGCAAGTGTGTCACAGGGAGAGTGAGCGCGCTGTTCAGGAGAAGCACTGAAGGTGCAGAGGAATAGCGCTGCAAAAATGAGAAAATGCTGTCAATGTGATAAAGTAGAGATCCAGCAAGACATGAGCTGGATCTCTTAAAAATATTACCTTAGTCTGTGGCTGGACGCATGTGCTGCTGGTATGAGAGACGCTGTATTGCAGGGAAGTATATCCGGGTATAAGTGGAGAATGATAGCCTATCACGGCCCCAGGAGGGCGGTCACATGATCAGGATGTTAATTATGGGGCGGCACCTGTGTGATAGACAGCTATGTCCAAGTAAGAGGAGAAAGCAGGAGGGGGGGAGCCCATGATGTAACAGGGGGCGGGTAGAGGGCGGCGCTTATGGCCTAAACGTCATCCCTCTGTGGAAGGAGTGAGAGGAATGTCTCCATGGGAATGCTGTGTAAACCAGCGGTCATGTGACTGGGGGTTGAAAGCAGGTGAAGCAAACTCTGTGGACATCAGTGTCCAGCATTGTGAGAGAGCAGGGGAGCATGTCCTGTGACCAGGAGACAGATAGAAGGCAGTGCAATGGAAACTCATGTCACTATGAAAAGGGGAATCAAGTTACCAATAGAGTAGAAGGAGATATATGATCCAATGATTGTATCATTTGGATGAATTCACCAGTGTCTAAAAGAAATGACTTGGTTTTTTTTACTATTGGTGTGAGGATCATATATCTCCTTCTACTCTATTGGTAACTTGGGATGTACAAAGTCTGTATACATCTATTACCCATGAAAAGGGTATGGCGGCCACTGACAGACTTCTACAGCAAGCAGGCATAGATTACCAAGTTAGACACTTTTGTGCGGACCTTTTGGAACTAGTCCTTAAGGAAAATTATTTCCTTTTCGTGGATACTTGGTACGTTCAACAACAGGGCACAGCGATGGGGGCGAACGTAGCGCCCCCTTTTGCTGTAGCCTATATTGCGGTTTTTGAGGACGATTTTGTCTATAATCACCCTCTCTTTGGTCAGCATGCCTTGATGTGGCGGAGATTTATAGACGATATTTTTTGCCTCTGGAATGGTCCCCTTGAAACTTTGATTCAGTTCAATGAACACATAAATGGCATCTGGCCGGAGCTAAAGTTTACCCTGCAGTATAATTCGGCACAAATCAATTTCCTGGACACCCTGATCTGCAAGGATACACAGGATTCATTGAACATAGACCTCTTCACCAAACCAACCGACAGAAATAGTTTACTACATTTCAACAGCTGCCATCCACCGGCAATTAAAAACTCAATTCCAAAATCACAGTTCAGCAGAGTTGATAGAATTGTCTCAGATACTACCACTAGGAATTTGAGAAAATGTGAGATGGAGACCAAGTTCATAGATAGGGGTTACCCAATGACAGTCCTAACAAAAGCGAAAAATAACACTAGTTCAATTAGGAGGAATGATACCACAAAACGCATACCTTTTGATAGTACGTTCCACCCCTTTTCACAACTGGCACAGTCTGTTATCAGACGGCACTGGAACTTGTTAACTCGCAGTTATCCCAACATCCCTGAATTTCAGGTCCCCTATCTTCCTTGTTATCGCCGCCCCCGAAACATTAGAGACAAACTTGTCAGAGCAGATCTAGGGTCCAGAATTGTAGTCCCCAAACAAACATTTCTCCGCACACCCCGATTAGGCACATGCCTCAGTTGCCTCCAGTGCAGCAATGTTCAAAAGGGCCCAAAACTCTTTCACCCTCAATCAGGTAAAGGGATACCAATCAATGGCTTCTATACCTGTGAATCATCATACATGATATATGTCATCAAATGCCCTTGCGGCCTGGCATATGTGGGAGAGACAACACAACCTGTCAGAGATCGGATTTTGCAGCACAAATCTAATATCAGGACCAAGAAAACTCATCTCCCCCTTCCTTTCCATTTCCATGACAAGAACCATAATATCTCACAATTGAGGTTCCAGGTAGTGGAACAGGTAGAGGCTAGTAGGCGAGGCATTAATAGGGTAAAATTACTGAAGAAAAGAGAGGCCTATTGGATTTTTACATTACAAACTCTGGAACCCAGAGGCCTCAACAGGGACTATGATGTTGCCGCCTTTTTATGATTACATAACAGTGTAATCGTGGTTTTCATATTGCATGTTTAACCGGCTATTTTGACTATTGGCTGAGTAGTATCAGAATTGTCTGTGTATATTTTGACAAATTTCAGGATTGTCACTAACTCTTCTATTTTCCGTTTCTCTAGAATCGTTAGAACCACCTTATCACCATATACTGGGCATGTCCGGCTATTCGATGGTAACCTATCACCTACAGTCATGGCCAAAAGTATTGACACCCCTGCAATTCTGTCAGATAATATTCAGTTTCTTCCTGAAAATGATTGCAAACACAAATTCTTTGGTATTATTATCTTCATTTAATTTGTCTTAAATGAAAAAACACAAAAGAGAATGAAGCAAAACATTGATCATTTCACACAAAACTCCAAAAATGGGCCGGACAAAAGTATTGGCACCCTCAGCTTAATACTTGGTTGCACAACCTTTAGCCAAAATAACTGCGACCAACTGCTTCCGGTAACCATCAATGAGTTTCTTACAATGCTCTGCTGGAATTTTAGACCATTCTTCTTTGGCAAACTACTCCAGGTCCCTGATATTTGAAGGGTGCCTTCTCCAAACTGCCATTTTTAGATCTCTCCACAGGTGTTCTATGGGATTCAGGTCTGGACTCATTGCTGGCCACCTTAGAAGTCTCCAGTGCCTTCTCTCAAACCATTTTCTAGTGCTTTTTGAAGTGTGTTTTGGGTTATTGTCCTGCTGGAAGACCCATGACCTCTGAGGTAGACCCAGCTTTCTCAAACTGGGCCCTATATTATGCTGCAAAATTTGTTGGTAGTCTTCTGACTTCATAATGCCAAGCACACGGTCAAGCAGTCCAGTGCCAGAGGCAGCAAAGCAACCCCAAAACATCAGGGAACCTCCGCCATGTTTGACTGTAGAGACCGTGTACTTTTCTTTGAATGCCTCTTTTTTCTCCTGTAAACTCTATGTTGATGCTTTTGCCCTAAAAGCTCTACTTTTGTCTCATCTGACCAGAGAACATTCTTCCAAAATGTTTTAGGCTTTTTCAGGTAAGTTTTGGCAAACTCCAGCTTGGCTTTTTAATGTCTCGGGGTAAGAAGTGGAGTCTTCCTGGGTCTCCTACCATACAGTCCCTTTTCATTCAGATGCCAACGGATAGTACGGGTTGACACCGTTGTACCCTCGGACTGCAGGGCAGCTTGAACTTGTTTGGATGTTAGTGGAGGCTCTTTGTCCAACATCCGCACAATCTTGCATTGAAATCTCTTGTCAATTTTTCTTTTCCGGCCACATCTAGAGAGGTTAGCCACAGTGCCATGGGCTTTAACCTTCTTGATGACACTGCGCACGGTAGACACAGGAACATTCAGGTCTTTGGAGATGGACTTGTAGCCTTGAGATTGCTCAAGCTTCCTCACAATTTGGTTTCTCAAGTCCTCAGACAGTTCTTTGGTCTACTTTCTTTTCTCCATGCTCAATGTGGTACACACAAGGACACAGGACAGAGGTTGAGTCAACTTTAATCCATGCCAACTGGCTGCAAGTGTGATTTAGTTATTGCCAACACCTGCTCGGTGCCACAGGTAAGTTACAGGTGCTGTTAATTACACAAATTAGAGAAGCATCACATGATTTTTCGAACAGTGCCAATACTTTTGTCCACCCTCTTTTTTATGTTTGGTGTGGAATTATATCCAATTTGGCTTTAGGACAATTCTTTTTGTGTTTTTTCATTTGAGGCTGGTTTCACATTTGCATTTTTTAGCGCTGGAAAAAAACGCATATGTGCGCATGCGTTTTTTCCCCTATATTTAACATGGGTGCGCATACCTGCGTGCTTGTAAGCGCATGTATGCGATTTTCATGCGCTGCGTTTTTTTGGGGTGTGCGTTTGTATTTTCCAGACGCAGCATGTTGCATTTTTTGGCCCTGCAAAAAAGCGCATGCGCACATATGCGCAAGTTTTGCGCTAAAAATGGCCATTATAGCCTATGGATGCGCATATGTGCGCACTGGCATGCTCATGTATGCGTTTTTTTGCATGTGCGTTTTTTTTTTTTAACCATGGAATTTAGGGGTATGGGTTAGAGTTAGGGTTAGTTAAGGGGGTTTAGGGTTAGGGTTAGGGTCAGGGTCAGGGTTAGGGTTTGGGTCAGGGTTAGGGTTAAGTATGGTTTGGTTAAGGGTTAGGGTCAGGGTTAGGGTCAGGATTAGGGTTAAGTATGGTTTGGTTAAGGGTTAGGGTCAGGGTTAGGGTTAGGGTTAGGGTTAGGGTCAGGGTTAGGGTTAGGGTTAGGGTTAGGGTCAGGGTTAGGGTTAAGTATGGTTTTGTTAAGGGTTAGGGTCAGGGTTAGGGTCAGGATTAGGGTTAAGTATGGTTTGGTTAAGGGTTAGGGTCAGGGTTAGGGTTAGGGTTAGGGTCAGGGTTAGGGTTAGGGTTAGGGTTAGGGTCAGGGTTAGGGTTAAGTATGGTTTTGTTAAGGGTTAGGGTCAGGGTTAGGGTCAGGATTAGGGTTAAGTATGGTTTGGTTAAGGGTTAGGGTCAGGGTTAGGGTTAGGGTCAGGGTTAGGGTTAGGGTTATGGTCAGGATTAGGGTTAGGGTCAGGGTTAGGGTTAAGTATGGTTTTGTTAAGGGTTAGGGTCAGGGTTAGGGTTAGGGTTAGGGTCAGGGTTAGGGTTAGGGTTAGGGTTAGGGTCAGGGTTAGGGTTAGGGTTAGGGTCAGGGTTAGGGTTAGGGTTAGTTAGGGTTTAGGGTTTGGGTTAGGGTTAAGTATGATTTGGTTAAGGGTTAGGGTCAGGGTTAGGGTTAGGGTTAGGGTCAGGGTTAGGGTTAGGGTCAGGGTTAGGGTTAGTAAAGTCATGGTTTGGGTTAGTGTGAGGGGCCACCTAATGTTGGAAAAAAACGCAAACGCGGTAAAAACGCACTAAAAACGCATACAAACGCATAAAAACGCTGCGTTTTTTTCATGCCTGCTCATAAAAATGCTTGAAAAAAATGCAGCAGTTGTATGCTTTTGTATGCGTTTTTTCAATGCGTTTTTTTGCGGGAAAAACGCGCTGCAAAAAAAGCAAGTGTGAAACTAGCCTGAGACAAATTAAATGAAGATAATAATACCAAAGAATTTGTGTTTGCAATCATTTTCAGGAAGAAACTGAGTATTATCTGACAGAATTGCAGGAGTGTCAATACTTTTGGCCATGACTGTACCTACCACACTACTCCTATTAATTATCTAACTTCGCAGTGATTTTTTTTTTTTTTTTCTCCAGTTGTAGCTCACATAGCCTCCCCACCAATACCTTCAGTCCATTGTACCTGGTTATTATCCATTTCAACCTATTTCATTCTTTTATTCGCAGCATTCACACCCATACCCTTACACAGATAGATACCCTCTGTCCCCACATTCATCACAATAGCTAGACTACATATACTCCTGGCTCAGCAACACATTAACATGACATTCCTAAGGAGGTTTATTCCCCTTTTCATAGTGACATGAGTTTCCATTGCACTGCCTTCTATCTGTCTCCTGGTCACAGGACATACTCCCCTGCTCTCTCACAATGCTGGACACTGATGTCCACAGTCTGCTTCACCTCCTTTCACCCCCCCCCCGGTCACATGACCGCTGGTTTACACAGCATTCCCATGGAGACATTCCTCTCACTCCTTCCACAGAGGGATGACGTTTAGGCCATAAGCGCCGCCCTCTACCCGCCCCCTGTTACATCATGGGCTCCCCCCCTCCTTCTTTCTCCTCTTACTTGGACATAGCAGTCTATCACACAGGTGCCGCCCCATAATTAACATCCTGATCATGTGACCACCCTCCTGGGGCCGTGATAGGCTATCATTCTCCACTTATACCCGGATATACTTCCTTGCAATACAGCGTCTCTCATACCAGCAGCACATGCGTCCAGCCACAGACTAAGGTAATATTTTTAAGAGATCCAGCTCATGTCTTGCTGGATCTCTACTTTAAAAGAAATACTCATAAACACAAACAGGCTGAGATAACATATTACAGGCATACTATGTATTGCACCTGTATGTCACCGTTTGTTAAATGGGACCTCAATATAGATCCATCGCAAAAACACTATGAAAAAGGAGGTGGAAAAAACCACTAATATACGACCACAGATCCAGTATAAAAATAGAATATCTTTATTGTGACAAGTATGCAGAACAAGACAAAAACAGTGTGATAATACACATAGAACAACCCACGTAGCATGGAAAACGTGGCAGACCCAACACAGGAACTCACAGACTTATATTACAGATCAGATGAAATATGTATACATACAATACATCTATAGGCACCTAAATTCCTAATACTTAATGTGAATCTAAATTTATCATATCAAGCATATATAGAATGGGAGGAATAGGGCTAAGTGGCAGCACATGTGAAAAAGACTTGGGTATACTAATAGATCACAGACTGAATATGAGTCAACAGTGTGATGCAGCAGCAAAAAAGGCAAATGCAATTCTAGGATGTATTAACAGAAGCATACAGTCTAGATCACGTGAAGTCATTATTTCCCTCTACTCCTCTTTGGTCAGACCTCATCTGGAATATTGTGTCCAATTTTGGGCACCACATTTTAAAAAAGACATCAACAAACTGGAGCAAGTTCAGAAAAGAGCGACCAGAATGGTGACCGGTCTGCAAACCCTGTCTTATGAGGAAAGGTTGCAGGATTTGGGAATGTTTAGTTTGCAAAAGAGAAGACTGAGAGGAGACTTAATAGCTGTCTACAAATATCTAAAGGGCTGTCACATTGTAGAAGGATCAACTTTATTCTCATTTGCACAAGGAAAGACTAGAAGCAATGGGATGAAGCTGAATGGGAGGAGACACAGATTAGATATTAGAAAAAACTTTTTGACAGTTAGAGTGATCAATGAGTGGAACAGGCTGCCACGAGAAGTGGTGAGTTCTCCTTCAATGGAAGTCTTCAAACAGAGGCTGGACAGACATCTAACTGGGATGATTTAGCGAATCCTGCTTTGAGCAGGGGGTTGGACCAGATGGCCCAGGAGGTCCCTTCCAACTCTACGATTCTATGATTCTTAATCACTAATCAGATCAACCCTAAAGGCATATCACAACATCCAAGTGACCTCATAAATCACTACCTCATAAAGATCAAATAAATGCCATACAAGGGAGATTATAAAAAGGATATAGGTGCCACCGTCATCCTATCATACCGAAATCGACATAATATAACTCTGGCTAATGTACCAGTCCTAGTCTTGTAAACTCAAGATACCACTCATGCAGTGTATATGACCATGTTTACCCAAAAGGGCAGCATAATACCAGGAGTCGATAACGGTAACATCTTACCAAAGTATGTCGGTAGGTGAGAGAATCCTGGGGGGTCCGCGCGTCTGGTTCTCTACTTTATCACATTGACAGCATTTTCTCATTTTTGCAGCGCTATTCCTCTGCACCTTCAGTGCTTCTCCTGAACAGCGCGCTCACTCTCCCTGTGACACACTTGCCTCCCTGGGCAGGACATACCATTTGGAGAATCACAGGAGACTCTAGCTCTCCCAGACAACATTAGGGCACCACTATTGTACCAACTAGTGCCTTTTTGCTTATGTTTTCTTCTCTTTCAATTTTAGCACCCAGTTGTGGACATTCATGCCTGTCACAAACAATACAAGATAGTTTCCTGAATATATTACAGGTGATTTTACACTTCTTAATACAGTGTTCACTTCACATTCTTTGTCCTCAGGGCTACTCATACTTTCTACATGTTTCAATTGCAGTACAAATTTCTGGACACCCACACCAATTATTGGATCTACCGGTCCCTGTATAACCCAAGGTGTCAAACCCGTGGGTCTGGTGATTTCCTACATGAATGGGTAATTCAGTTCACATTGCGTGCATATCCTCAGCCTATCTCAGTACACACACTTATACTCTTTTTTTATCATCCTCAGTGTCCTTTCATCCTCAGTAGCTGCTACTTCCCAGACGTCTGTTTCTCCACATTATTAATGAATATACCCAGGTATTAATTGACTGTTTTGGATTTTTTTCTCCTTCCTCATTCACATAACATCGCCCAATATGTTTATGTTTATGTGCCATAGTCACTCACCGTCTTGTTCTTTCTCTTTTTTTCGAGTACTGAATAGTGCCTACTTATGACAGCGGTTCTTTAATAATAATATATGGAATTTTCCATTACAGTTCCTCTCAGGTACCTGTCTTGGCACTCATTCCAGTCGGCTATCACTTTTCATGTGGTATTGCACATCCAGTAGGACCAGCCGACCACGAATCTCACTGTATCCTTCATTTACCAGTGTCACACTTGTTTGTTTTCAACCTCCTAGGGCACGTCTTTGACATATGTTCCTTACATACCATCACAGCACGGACTCTCTATCACTGCCCATGGAACGTGTGGAGTTTCACTAAGCTCACTTGAACCTTGTCTCAGGATTCGCTATTTCAGTATTTATCTAGTCATCGACCTTTCGTCTAAACTTTACATGATGTTCATACGGTCATTATCAGCATCCTGTTGCTCAGATATTTGTTATATACTTATTTGTTCACTAACCATACTGTCTTGTCTTCTTGTAAACTCATTCTAGTTAAAACCAACTGTGAAAAAATTCTTTTTCTGATGAAGGTCAATTGTTTGACCGAAAACGTTTAAAGAAGTAAAAGAAGTATATTTAACTGGATGCCTTTTACAATAAAGGAACTGTCAAATCAATTTTTCTTTTGAGTGCCAAGTTTTTGTACTACCTTCTGACAGGCTCACGGCCGACAGGGTCCCTGCATGCAATGCGCATGCGCCATAGGCCGCAGCCACGCCTCCCTCCTGTTACTTGTGGTCCAGCAATCCCCTGACCCGGAAGCACCTATAGACCAATGGCAGACCAGACAGGGCCATATCAGGCTGCTCCCCCCTGAGGGAGATGCCTGATCGTTGTGTTTGCTAACACACTGGGCCCTGTTTCCTCGTGTGCTCTCTGCAGTCTCGCAGTCCTGCCTTCCGTGGTCCCTGCAGTAGCCCCGCAGTCCGGTGCTCCGTGGGTCCAGCTATCTACACTCCAGTCCTGCCTCCGGTGTTCCTGCTCCACCCTGATATCCTCACTCCAGTCCTTTCGTCCTACTCCAGTCATGCCTCCGGTGTTCCTGCTCCATCCTGCTATCCACACTCCAGTCCTTCAGTCCTACTCCAGTCCTGCCTCCGGTGTTCCTGCTCCACTCTGCTATCCACATGCCAGTCCTTCAGTCCTACTCCAGTCCTACTCCAGCCCTGCCTCCGGTGTTCCTGCTCCACCCTGATATCCTCACTCCAGTCCTTTCGTCCTACTCCAGTCATGCCTCCGGGTTTCCTGCTCCATCCTGCTATCCACACTCCAGTCCTACAGTCCTACTCCAGTCCTGCCTCCCGTGTTCCTGCTCCGTCCTGTTGTCTATGCTCCAGTCCTACAGTCCTACTCCGGTCTAGTCTCCAGTGATCCCGCTCTGTTGTCTACGCTTCAGTCCTGCACTCCTATTCCAGTCCATCCTGAGCCGCCCCTCTCGGTACCAGCTATCGTGGTACCCAAACCACTGGGCCTGCTCCTAACAATCCTTGTATAGGGGTCGGCTCCACCTGGCAGCTCGCCCAGGGCCCCTCGGTGCCACGGTCCAGAGGATCTACTCCTGGAGATTTGTCTCCTGACCATCCGTGGTAACAGTACGATCAGGCCATTGACTCCGCTGGTACTACTGCTGCTACCCAGAAGGAGTTGGTCTTTTTGCGGGAGAATCAGGGATGCATCATGTCCATTATGAAGTCTATGGACACCCGTTTGTCGGTGTGGCTGATCCTGGAAATGCCACTCAACTGGCCAGTAGTGTTGAGCATTCCGATACCGCAAGTATCGGGTATCGGCCGATACTTGCTGTATCGGAATTCCGATACCGACATCCGATATTTTTTCAATATCGGGCGTCGGCATCGGAATCGGAAGTTCAAAGTTGATTGACAGCCGAAATGACGTCATCATGATGCGCGGTGTTTGCGCATCATGATGCGCCGTCATTTCGGGCCTTCCGGGGGTCTCTGCCGGCCTGCCGGGGGGCTGTGTGGACTGCACGGGGTCTGTACCGGCCTGCCGGTGGTCTGTGCACCCTGTGGGGGTCTGTACCGGCCTGCCGGGGGGCTGTGCCGGCCTGCCGGGGGGGCTGTGCTGATGTCCGGGGGTCCGTGCAAGCATCGTCCGATGGGACTACAAGTCCCATCTGGCGATGCCTGCTACCATGACAGTGATTGACACAGTAGCCAATGATGGGCCAGTAGTATTCCCATCATCCGGCTAATGTGTTAAATGTTTAAAAAAAAAAAAAAAATACTACATACATACTACATACATACTACATACATACTACATGCTACATACATACCACATATATACTACATGCATGCTACATACATACTACATGCTACATACATGCTACATACATACTGCATACATACTACATGCATGCTACATACATACTACATGCTACATACATACTACATACATACTACATGCATGCTACATACATACTACATGCTACATACATACTACATACATACTACATGCATGCTATATACATATTACATGCTACATACATACCACATATATACTACATGCATGCTACATACTACATGCTACATACATACCACATATATACTACATACATACTACATGCATGCTACATACATACTACATGCTACATATATACTACATACATACTACATATATACTACATGCATGCTACATACATACTACATGCTACATACATACTACATACATACTACATGCATGCTACATGCATACTACATACATACTACATGCATGCTACATGCATACTACATATATACTACATGCATGCTACATACTACATGCTACATACATACTACATACATACTACATGCATGCTACATACATACTACATGCATGCTACATACATACTACATGCTACATATATACTACATACATGCTACATATATACTACATGCATGCTACATACATACTACATGCTACATGCATGCTACATACATACTACATGCATGCTACATACATACTACATGCATGCTACATACATACTACATGCATGCTACATACAATACATTCATACAATACATACATAGACATACAGTACATATAACATACAGTAACATACTTACCAATACTTGTCACATTGTTCCCCGAAGCCATTGTCTTTTACGGAATAAATATTAACATAACAAACCACAAAAATACTCACCCATGATCCGAAGCAGTCCACGAGTGTGTCCCATGACAATCTTGGGTAGAGAACTGCAGCATCAGCTGATGCTGCTGCTCTCTACGGGCTGCAGGAATCCAATGACGGAAGGTAGGTATCCTTCCGCACTGTATTCCTCCACCACTTAAAAAAAAAAAGTCCCTAGTCTCACTTTATGGTAAAAGCTGTGTGGGAAATTCCCACACAGCTTTTACCATAAAGTGAGACTAGGGACTTTTTTTTTTTTAAGTGGCGGAGGAATACAGTGCGGAAGGATACTTACCTTCCGTCATTGGATTCCTGCAGCCCGTAGAGAGCGGCAGCATCAGCTGATGCTGCAGTTCTCTACCCAAGATCGTCGTGGGACACACTCGTGGACTTCTTCGGATCATGGGTGAGTATTTTTGTGGTTTGTTATGTTAATATTTATTCCGTAAAAGACAATGGCTTCGGGGAACAATGTGACAAGTATTGGTAAGTATGTTACTCTATGTTATATGTACTGTATGTCTATGTATGTATTGTATGAATGTATTGTATGTAGTATGTAGTATGTATGTAGTATGTATGTAGTATGTAGTATGTATGTATGTAGTATGTATGTATGTAGTATGTATGTAGTATGTATGTAGTATGTATGTAGTATGTATGTATGTAGTATGTATGTAGCATGTAGTATGTATGTAGTATGTATGTAGTATATATGTAGCATGCAGCATGTATGTAGCATGCATGTAGTATATATGTAGTATGTAGCATGTATGTAGCATGTAGTATGTATGTAGCATGCATGTAGTATATATGTAGTATGTATGTAGTATATATGTAGCATGCATGTAGTATATATGTGGTATGTATGTAGCATGTAGTATGTATGTAGTATGTATGTAGTATATATGTAGCATGCAGCATGTATGTAGCATGCATGTAGTATGTATGTAGCATGTATGTAGCTGCATGTAGTATATATGTAGTATGTAGCATGTATGTAGCATGTAGTATGTATGTAGCATGCATGTAGTATATATGTAGTATGTATGTAGTATGTATGTAGCATGCATGTAGTATATATGTACTATGTATGTAGCATGCAGTATGTATGTAGCATGCATGTAGTATGTATGTAGTATGTAGTATTTTTTTTTTTTTTTTTACATTTAACACATTAGCCGGATGATGGGACTACTACTGTCCCATCATTGGCTAATGTGTCAATCACTGTCATGGTTGCAGGCATCGCCCGATGGGACTTGTAGTCCCATCGGACGATGCCTGCACGGACCCCCGGACATCAGCGCAGCCCCCCGGCAGGCCGGCACATCCCCCCCGGCAGGCCGGTACAGACCCCCACAGGGTGCACAGCCCCCCGGCAGGCCGGTACAGCCCCCCGGCAGGCCGGTACAGACCCCGGGCAGTCCGCACAGCCCACCGGCAGGCCGGCACAGCCCCCCGGCAGGCCGGCAGAGACCCCCGGAAGGCCCGTACAGACCCCCGAGAGGCTGTACAAGGGCAGGAAAGGGTTTTTCCAATTCCGATACCGGAAGTCTCATAGACTTGAATGGGACTTCCGGTATCGGCATCGGCGATACCGATACTTTTTTTAAAGATCGGCCGATCCATTCCGATCCGATATTTTGAAGTATCGGACGGTATCGCTCAACTCTACTGGCCAGTCTTCAACAGGAGCTGGGTCAGCAACAAGATACTCAAGCCCATATTCTGAGTTACATGGCCTCCTTTGATAGCCACTTGTCGGTCCTCCAGTCTGCCACAGCGATAACGACTCCTCCCCCCCGTGTCTACAGCTCTCCCGGTACCCCGCCTCGCCAAGCCACCGTGGTATACTGGTGATCCCAAACTCTGCAGGGGGTTCTTACATCAGTGTAGCCTCAATTTTGAATGGTTGTCTCAGCAATATCCCTCTGACCGGGCCAAAGTGGCCTATATTATGTCCCATCTGGAGGGAGAGGCCCTGTCTTGGCTGAATCCTCTCTGGGAACGTGACGATCCCGTTGTCTCGAGTCTTCCGGTCTTCTTGGATACTTTTTTCAGGGTTTTCAACGAGCCGGGTCTGTTAGCCTCTCTCACCGATTCTTTTTTTAACCTACATCAGGGTTCTCTCACGGTCGGGCATTACACGATACGCTTTTGCACTCTCGCCTCTGAGCTCGGCTGGAACAACGCGGCTTTGGTAGGGGCATTCTGGCATGGCCTTTCGAGCAGAATAAAGGATGAACTCACGGGTCGGGATACCCCTACCACCTTGGAGGACCTTATCTCGCTGGCCACCTGCATTGACCTACGCTTCCTGGAGTGTGCCTGGAAGTCAGCGAGAGACAGGAGGTCCACCAGGCCAGCGTCCTTTTCCATCCGGTCTGTCAGTCCCCGTCCTGCCGAGTCCTCATCTCTTTCCTTGCTCGAATCCATGCAGGTTGATTTCAAGTTGTCCGAGTTGCGTCGGAGAGAGAGGCGGGCACAAGGTCTATGCCCCTATTGCGGAGGCTCATCACACTTTGTCCGTACCTGTCCTGAGAGACAGGGAAACTCCTCCACCTAGGTAAGAGAGGCCTCCCTAGTTGCTAATAATTCCTCTCAACCTCTTACTATATCTGTTATTTTGGTTTCAGGGGAGAGACGTGGGTCCGAGGTGGCTTATATGGATTTGGGCTTGGCAGGTAACTTCATCCGGCGTGAAGAGGTGAACAAATACCAGATTCCCGTGGTTACCCTATGTAATCCTCGCCTGATTGCCGCAGTGGATGGTACACTGCTACTGGAGACCGTCACCTTGGTCACTGAGGAAGTGGAGTTGCAAGTCGAAGCCTTACATCGAGAGAAGATAGCCTTTTACGTTCTGCCCAAGCTCTCCCATGCGATTCTACTCGGTCTTCCATGGTTAAGGACTCATCAGCTTGTCCTCGACTGGTCTTCAGGGGAGATACTCCACTGGGGGCACCCATGCCAAGCTCCCTGTCTGACTCCTGTCCATCTAGCGGACGCTCCTTGGCCAACCCCAGACCTTCCGGGCCTTCCTTCAGCCTACAGTTCCTACGCTGATGTCTTTGATAAGAAGGAAGCAGAGGTTCTTCCTCCGCACCGGTCTTTTGACTGCCCAATTGAACTAGTCCCCGGTTCAACCCCCCCAAGGGGCAGAATCTACCCCCTGTCTCCCACAGAGACTGTAGCCATGTCCGAGTACATCCAGGAGAACCTCACCAAAGGCTTTATACGGAAGTCCTACTCGCCTGCGGGAGCCGGGTTTTTCTTCGTCAAGAAAAAGGACCTATCTCTACGGCCGTGCATCGACTATAGGGGCTTGAATGAGATTAACATCAAGAACAGTTACCCTCTTCCACTCATTCCAGAGCTGTTTGACCACCTCAGAGGGGCTCGGGTCTTCTCCAAGCTACACCTCAGGGGAGCCTATAATCTGGTCTGTATCCGCGCAGGTGACGAGTGGAAGACGGCTTTCAAAACTCGAGACGGCCATTACGAGTACCTGGTCATGCCCTTTGGTCTCTGCAATGCTCCTGCGGTGTTTCAAGAGTTCATCAACAAAATCTTCTGGGACCTCTTGTACTCCTGTGTGGTCGTGTACTTGGACGACATCCTCGTCTTCTCTCTGGATCTCTTGTCCCACAGAAAGAGTGTCCATCTGGTGTTACAGCGTCTTCGGGAGAATCGCCTGTATGCTAAGATAGAGAAATGTCTCTTTGAACAGACCCCTCTGCCATTTCTGGGATACATTATCTCCGGCGCTGCATTAAGGATGGATCCTGAGAAACTGACTGCCATTTTCAAATGGCCTCGCCCCGTCGGAGTAAGGGCGATACAACGGTTTCTCGGATTCGCCAATTATTACCGGCAATTCATCTCTCACTTTTCTGCAATAACCAGACCTATTTCTGCTCTCACCCATAAAGGGACTACTCCCAATGATTGGACTCCTGAGGCGAAGGAGGACTTTCAGACCCTAAAACGGACTTTCTCCATGGCCCCGGTGCTGCATCGTCCCGAGAGCAACCGACCCTTTGTACTCGAAGTGGACGCTTCCTCGACAGATGCTGGGGTAGTATTGTCCCAGAGATCTGCCTCCGGTCGTCTGCACCCCTGTGGCTTCTTCTCTAAGGCCTTCTCTCCATCCGAGTGTAACTAGGAACTCCTGGCCATAAAGTTGGCCTTAGAAGAATGGCGTCATCTCCCGGAGGGTGCTGTCCATCCATTTGTAATCTTCTCGGATCACAAGAATCTGGCATATCTTCAGTCTACCCAGAGACTCAACCCTCGTCAGGCCAGATGGTCCTTATTTTTTGCCCGATTTGACTTCGAGCTCTGTTTTTGCCCCGGCAACAAGAATTCCAAAGCCGACGCTCTGTCCAGGGTCTTCCAGCCACACGAAACAGTAGAGGAACCTTCGCATATCATTGACCCCACTAGAATCATCACAGTGGCTCCAGTGAACTGGCTTCCTCCACCTCCTGGCAAGACTCTTGTGCCCGAGAACCTCAAGCTAAAGGTCCTTCTATGGGGGCACTCCTCCAGACTGGCCAGCCTTGCCGGAACTAAGAAGACCCTTCCCCTTATCATGCGTCACTACTGGTGGCCCACGCTTTGCCAAGATGTGCTCGATTTTGTGGCCTCTTGTCCCTCCTGTGCAAAAAACAAAGTGCCACGACAACCTCCGTCCGGCTTGTTGCTTCTGTTGCCCCTCCCTGTGGTTCCTTGGGAAAACATTGCCATGGATTTCATCACTGACCTACCCCGTTCTTCTGGCTGTACAGTCATCTTGGTGGTGGTGGATCGTTTCTTCAAGATGGCCCACTTTGTCCCTCTGCCCGGTCTCCCCTCGGCTCCTGAGTTGGCCAAAGTTTTCATCCATCAGATCTTCAGACTCCATGGACTACCTCAACGCATTGTGTCTGACTGAGGGGTTCAGTTCACCTCCAAGTTCTGGTGGGCACTTTGTAAGCTCATGAACATTTCCCTCGATTTCTCCTCTGCCTACCATCCACAGTCCAATGGGCAGGTGGAGCATACCAACCAGACGTTGACTGGGTACCTACGTCATTTCTCCAATGCCCACCAGAATGACTGGGTTGACTTACTCCCCTGGGCAGAGTTCGCCTATAAAAACCATGCTGGTGAGTCCTCGGCCAAGTCTCCGTTTTTCATTGTGTTTGGCAGACATCCTGGTGTTCCCCTTCCTATAACCCCTGCCTCCGAGGTACCCATGGCCAACGCCTTGTCCTCTGAATTTTCCAAGATCTGGGTTGAGACCAACACATCAATCAAGAGGGCCGCTGATCGGATGAAGAATTATGCCGACAAGAAGAGATTGGATTCCCCACCGTATCGTGTCGGGGACAAAGTCTGGCTCTCGTCCAAATTTATCCGGTTGAAACTGCCTTCTTACAAGTTGGGTCCACGCTACATCGGTCCGTTTGAAATTCTTGGACGTATCAACGAAGTCAGAATTCACACATTTACAGAGCATCCAGCCCTACATAAACCAAAACGCAAAATTACGCTAAAAATATATCTTTTATTGATCATCGCATAAAAACACAATAATCACAGTAAAAATAGATGCAGTGGTTGGCATAAGGAAACAAACAAAAACTCCCAGGAACCACTCACAACATAGACACAATAGTATGCACCGTCGAAATATGGAAAAGAACCATCCAAGGGAGAAGAGTGGAACTATCAAGCGAGCCACATTAGTAAGGTAAACTGTTACCCAAAAAGAAAGAGAGCCTCTACCTGCAAATATATTCAAATAATTTGTCTATTGAGATACATGTATCACAAGTAGGAGTCTGTTAAGGGGTAGAAGATCTATAAGGGGATTAAAAGTGGTGTGGCTAGCATAAAGTAGACGTTCCAAGGACAGATCTATATGTCAAAAAGGTGTCCGCCAATACATAAAGTGACAGTGCAAGTTAAAGTGCCGCTTAGTGCTTACCCATCTGGGTGAGTGTCTCGGTTCCAGAAACGTGCCCCAAATGTATCAACGAAGTTCCCTACAAATTGAGGTTGCCTGCTTCGCTCCGGGTCCCGAACACCTTCCACGTCTCTCTCCTGAAACCTGTGGTACTGAATCGCTTCCATTCCATGTCTGATCCTGGTTCTCAGCCGGTTGGTGCCGATGATGTCTTTGAGGTGGAGGACATCATCGCCATGAAGAAGGTTAGAGGTAGGACTCTTTTTCTTATTGACTGGAAGGGCTTTGGTCCTGAGGAGAGATCCTGGGAACCTCGGGAGAATATCAATGCTGCCAGTATCCTCAAGAGATTTTTTGCTAATCTCAGGGGAGGCCGGCTTAGGGGAGGGGGTACTGTCACGCCACCTCCGCATACTCACACGGCCTCCGCTCCCATGCCACAGCCCCCCGCCGCCTGACAGCCACGGTGGTCCCTTCTGACAGGCTTGCGGCCGTCGGGGTCTCTGCATGCAATGCGCATGCGCCATAGGCCGCGGCCGCGCTTCTCTCCTGTTACTTGTGCTCCGGCAATGCCCTGACCCGGAAGCACCTACAGACCAATGGCAGACCAGACAGGGCCATATCAGGCTGCTCCCCCCTGAGGGAGGCGCCTGATGATTGTGTTTGCTAGCACACTGGGCCCTGTTTCCTCGCGTGCTCTCTGCAGTCTCGCAGTCCTGCCTTCCGTGGTCTCTGCAGTAGCCCCGCAGTCTGGTGCTCCGTGGGTCCAGCTATCTACACTCCAGTCCTGCCTCTGGTGCTCCTGCTCCAACCTGCTATCCACACTTCAGTCCTTCAGTCCTACTCCAGTCCTGCCTCCGTGTTCCTGCTCCATTCAGCTATCCACACGCCAGTCCTTCAGTCCTACTCCAGTCCTGCCTCCGGTGTTCCTGCTCCATCCTGCTATCCACACTCCAGTCCTACAGTCCTACTCCAGTCCTGCCTCCCGTGTTGATGCTCCGTCCTGTTGTCTATGCTCCAGTCCTGCAGTCCTACTCCGGTCTAGTCTCCAGTGATCCCGCTCTGTTGTCTACGCTTCAGTCCTGCACTCCTACTCCAGTCCGTCCTGAGCCGCCCCTCTCGGTGCGGCTATCGTGGTACCCGAACCCCTGGGCCTGCTCCTAACGATTCCTGTATAGGGGTCGGCTCCACGGGGCAGCTCGCCCGGGGCCCCTCGGTGCCACAGTCCAGAGGGTCCACTCCTGGAGATTTGTCTCCTGACCAGCCGTGGTAACATCATTAAAGGAAGCTTATTTATCTACTGTATGCAGTTATACATTGAAATGAACACCATTCACTGAATGGTCACTTGAGATACCCATCTAGTAGGAATCCTTTTGGTCTTCAGAACTGCAGAAAATCATTATATCATAGATTCCACCAAAATTTAAATAGTTCTGATGGAATATCACAGCCCATGCATGCATGATGGCGTCTGTCAGTTCTCGCAACAGATAAGGAGGTACTTATATGCCCTAATGATCCCATTCCATTTTATCCCAGAGGTTCAGTGACATATAAACGTTTGGGCACCCTGGGTCAAAGTGACTGTTATTGTGAACAGTTAAGCAAGTTGAAGATGAAATGATCTCTAAAAAAACTAAAGTCAAAGATTAGAGATCAGCTACCAGTAAAATGCTTGAAATGCTTGATAATGGAACCGAGCAATTCCTAATGCTCATTTCGAGCAATAAGTATATTGGGAGTCAATTGGAAATCCCAGCATTTTTCCAGCAGACAAGGAGGTCCAGGGGGCAGTGAAAATGTTGAAATGGATGGAAAAATTGCTGAATGGAAGGAGAACAGGATGGGGAAGACCCCTGGAAGCATCTGTGACTCCCAGATCGTGTTGAGAACAATGATATGACTATTTTATTCCTCTTTAAGGGCTGACAAAAAAATTGACAAGAAATTGAAGTTTACATGAAAAAAAAATAAGAAACATTCTTTCCTGTATAATACTTTTATAGAAGGCAACATTTAAACAAGATTTTTAAGTAAGTAATAATAATAATTTTTAAGTAAGCCACAATTTGAATTTTTTGTGTAATTTATGCAAGAAGCAAGGGCTGCCAAATATGTGATGCAAGAGGGACTCAGATACATCCTGTATTAGACATAAAGGAGGGCCTCATACACATTCTGTTCAAACTATCATGTAGTGACACTCCGAGACTCATAAAGGCTATGTAATAAGTGTAAAGTCTTCCAAAATTACAAGCAGCAAGAACCACGTTGGAGTATGGATGAATCCTTGAATCCATAAAATGTTTTGGAAGTTTTTTAGAATTTATTATACCAGCAAAATATAACAATAATCCTGTTACAGTGTATGGATTAATCCTTGAATCCATAAAAAGTTTTGGGAGGTTTTTTGTGAGTTTAATATATCAGTGAAATGTAGCAAGAACTGCGTTCCAGTGTATGAATGAATTCTTGAATCCCTAAAACGTTTCGGAAGCTTTTTTTTTAGAAATTAATATACTAGCAAAATGTAACAAAAACTATGTTAGAGTGTATGGATAAATCTCTAAATCCATTACAGATTTTTGAAGTTTTTTAGAGTTTAATATGCTATCAAAATGTAAGAAGAGCCTTGTTGCAGTGTATGGATGAATCATTAAATCCAAAAACATTTTTTCAATTTTTTTTTTGGCTTTTTGCATTAAAGCAAAATGTAGCAGAAAGTACGGAATACTGTATGGATCAGTAATTAAATCAACAAAAATGTTTTACATTTTTTATGAGCTTTAAATAACATCCAAATGTAACAGAAAACATGGAAAACTGTATGAGTAATTGAATCCAGATAAATTTCTCACTGCTTTTTTGTAGTGTTATACATACCACTGAAATGTACCTCAGAACACATAATACCATTCGGATGAGAAAAATTAGAATGCTTGTTTTGATGGTGAGATACCACCAAATTGTACCCAAGAACATGCAATACACTATGGATGAGCAATATAGTACGGATACCTTTTTAAACAATTTTTTGAGGGTTAGATACTACCCAAACCGGGCCCCCACGTCTTGTGCTTCTGCTCACCATGCCCCACCGTTCAGTCAAGTGCTATGCCCAGCACACACATCAGCCCTGGGAGATTTCCAAAACTCCATGGCCGTCTAATCTGGATGGCTGCACATATCCAGCTCCCTCCACCCTCTCTGGACTTCTGGTCTGGCCCATACACAATGACTGTGGGGACTGCAAATGATGTAGTGAGTGGGGAAAGGACTGTTAAGGTATGTGCACACGGTGCGGATTCTGCTGCAGATTTGGCCCTGCGGATCCGCAGCAGTTTCTGCTGCATTATACAGCACCTTTATTTTCTTTGGAAAATGAAACCGCAGTGCACATACTGCTGATTTTTCCACGCGTATTTGCTGCGGTTTCAAATCCGCAGCATGTCACTTCTTAGTGCGGGATCCGCAGCGGTTTTACACCTGTTCCATTGTACTGGTGTCAAACCGCAGGTTTTTTGACCTGCGGATTTACCTGCGGATTTTGCAAAATCCGTGCAGAAAAATCCGCAGCATAATCTGCAACGTGTGCACTTACCTTAAATGATGAAGTGAGAGGGAGGTGGACTGCAAATGATGAAGTGAGGGGGAGGGGGACTGCAAATGATGAAGTGAGGGGGACTGCAAATGATGAAGTGGAGGGAAGGGGGACTGAAAATGATGAAGTGAGGAGGACTGCAAATGATGAAGTGGGGACATGGATAGCACAAGCATTGTCCCTAATGAATAAGGGATATAGATATTAGTGTCTATTGCTGCATAAGACAAAGATAATGGAAAACTATCTCTTTTGACACCCCATAGACTGCAAATGATGAATTGAGGGTGGGGGACAAAGGACTGCAAATAATGAATTGAGAATCAGGGACAGGTGACAACAAGTGATGAATTGAGAGAGGGGGACAGCAACTGAATTGAGGGTGATAGTGGGGAGAGCAAATGATGACCTGGGGTGAGCAAATGCTGATGACTTTTGAGGGTGAGGGGAGTAAATGATGATGTATTAAGACTTGGGGATGGGGCACAGTAAATGATAAATTGAAGGTGGGGTATAGCAAATGATGAATTGGGAGTTGGCAACAAATAATGATAAATTGAGGGTGGAAGAGAGAAAATGATCCATTCAATGTGGGGAGAGTAGTTGATAATGAATTGTGGGTGGGGATGGGAGAGAGAAAACATGACATAATGAATTGGGGCAGAAGGGGCATGTAAATAGAATGAATCAGGGGAGGGGGTGGTACAGCATGGAGGGTGTTGAGGATGCAGTGACTGGTATTGAATTGGAGGAAAGAGAACAGGTGCTAATTTATATATTAGGTGGGGAAAGTGGCTATTTATAATTAATGAGGGCTCAGTGGTGGATTACAATTTATATTGCAATGATGGGTTGTAAAATAACTTATTCTGTATTAATGGTGGGCGCATGTCTGTATTCACCTGTGCAGTGTAGAAGAAAGGGAAAAAGTGGGGAATGTGCTGCGGAAGTGGGGCTCTAGATATCTGTGTTATTTTATGCAGAGATGAGTCCTGGCTGGAAGACGTAATGGCAGTCTGTGCTGGATGAAAAAGCAAAGCAAAGATGAATGACTTCAGCAAGAGACTTCACTGGTGAGTTAGTGTGTTACCTGTACACTGACTATACCTGTGGTGAGGACAATAATTCCTTCCATATATACACTCATGATCGAACCCAGGTTAATGAGACAGTGTACCAAGATGGTGTTGAAGGCTGTAAAACATCTACCAGTACAATTGTAAGGAAATAAAGGGGTTAAATGTACATTTGGTGTAAATGGAAAACAAATGAATAATTCTTGCTGCGCCTATAATGCTATGTTGGGACTTTTGAATTTAGATTAGTTCCTACCTACCTATATTAATAAAAATATCCCCTGTGCTTTCTTATATTAATTACAATAACCCCTTGCTTCCCCATAATGATAATGATTCCCCCATTGCGCCTCCTTGTAATAATTGCCCTCAGTGCCTCTATATTGTAATAATGCTCCTGAGCAGGGTTGTACATAAATAACAGATGTCCCTTAGAAAACGTCCTATCACGTCACAGTAAAAGAAGAGCATATCTCCCAACATTTTAAGAAACATAGAAGGAAGTGTATTGCAGCACTTATACAGTTATTTTGCTCCTACTGAAGCCCCTGAGTGGTCTCATTCACTATGATGCCCCCATTCATGACCCCCGTAGAATACTATGCCCCCACAAAGTGTGATGACCCCATACAGTATGGTTTTCCCACTAACCTTACACAAAGTATGATTCCCCACAGCACACCACACAGTAAGATTGTCAGCATGGCCTTCTATACAGTATGATATCCACCACAGCCCCCAATATACAGTATGAGAGGCACCATAGACCACCACACAGTATGATGTCCACCACAGGCCCCTATATAAAGTTTGATGTCCACCAATGCCCCCCAGACAGTATGAGGACCCCGGAGCCCATATACAGTATGATGTCCCCCATAACCATCCCATACAGTATGATGGTCACCACTGTCCCAAACATAGTATAATATATCCCATAGACTTCCAGAAGATATAATGTCCACCACAGCCACCCCACACAGTATGATGTCCACCACAGCCACCCCACATAGTATGACATCCACCACAACCAACCTACACAGTAAGCTGGTCTTCCCCACAGCCACCCCACACAGTATCTGTCATACACTATTGAGATCCCTCATTAACCTAAATACTATATGATGGTTGCCCCACAACCCTCTTTATAGTATGATGATCCCGTCACAGCACCCTGTATAGTATGATGGTCCGCCTCACAGTCTCCCATATAGTATGATGGGTCCTCCAACAGCCCCCTATTTAGTATGATGGTCCACATCAAAGTCCTCCATACAGTATGGTGGTCCCTCCAACAGCCCCCTATATAGTATGATGGTCCCCTAACAGTATCTCCTATATAGTATGATGGTACAACCCACAACTCCTGCTATATTATGATGGTATACCTCACAGCTCCTATGTAGTATGATGGTTCACCTCATATCCCCCTATATAGCCCCCTATATAATATGATGGTTCACCTCACAGTCCCCCTATTTACTATGGTGGTCCACCCACAACCCCTTATATACTATGATGGTCCAACTCACAGTGCCTTATATAGTGTGATGGTCCCCCACAACCACCCAAAGGTTAAAAAAAATCCCTATAATCACATAATTCAGACATGTCATCCTCAGCAGCATCTGCCTCTTCAATCCATTCTTGCAGTGGATGCTGGAGGCGCGATGCAGTGACGCTATTGCACTGCCGACGTCACTTGTTGGCACTGGCTTCCATCAGGTCGCAGCTAAAAAGGACACCCACGGCCTGCTGGGGCAAGTGACTGAGCCAGAAACTTTGTGCTCCGTCACAACTGTTATCAGTATTGGCGTCTTGAGGATGCAGATTCTGATAACAAGGTAGCAGACAAGGCAGCTCATGACCAGACAGGCCCGTCTGGCATTTGCCAGAATTGCCAGATGGCCAGTCCGGCCCTGTGCCAAGGAAAATATTTAAACATGTACATATTTATCCCTTGCTCTGTACTTTTATTTAGAACCAAATTCACACTGTGGCACGCTTACCCAGATCCTGTTTTACATTTTTGTACCACAAAGATAGATTAAATTACATAAATACACCTGTTAAATATATAGTGCATATGTAAATGCAATGACATATAAGTGACATATATCAAAATAAAAAATGGATAGCGAAAAAAAATTTATTTTTATTTTATGCGTATTATAAATACATTTTCTTAATAAAAAATGCACGGATCACTGAACTAATAAATCCTGGATTAATAGGTTATCATATTATGCTTGTTACTCTATTAGATCTGTTTTCTTGTTTTGATACTTGTGTTTATTATTATGTTTTCTATTTCAAATTTAATTTGTATTTTTTAACATTTTTATTTTTTTATTTTTTATAATTTTTACGTCTCAAAACAAGACAACTACATGATGTGATAACGGAATTAAGAAGCTCTCATGTCTTCATTTTCATGAATACCTTACCTGTTTAAATTCACATATATAGCATGATCTATATCACCAATGTTAGGAGCTAGAGATCAGTGAACCTTTCAAGGTAGGGTTGGTAAATGTCCCGATCTTTGTTAAACATGTTTGCCGAACGTACCCGAACCCCATTAAATTCAATTGGAGGCCAACTCAAACGTATACACAACAGCTTAAAGGGTGATAAAAAGCTTCCCAAATAGCTAAAATTAGGGGCAGACATCATGAAAAATGGCATCAATAGAAAAACAAACAACATTTTTTTTTTAAACTTTTCATCGCTCAGTTGTGGAATGTCTATATTCAGAATATGGCCACAGACAGAACATAAAAAATAGGTTTCTAAAACAAAGTTTGTCCCAACAAATCAGGGGAGGAGTCCTGAGGAAATAATTTGCAGTAGTTAGTGAGGCTGCGCGGAGTCCCCGGCTGACCTGAGGTGAACTTAGGATCATGGGAAAAAGTTCAGAAACATTCCCACGCTTATTAGTTCATCTCCGGTCAGCCGGGGTGCCTGCACAGACATGATTTCATTCATTCTGCAGTGGTTTATAGCGGAGCCGGTAGCATTAGCACCGGTCCCTGTTGTAAACTAGTTAACCCCTTGTGATGGTTTGCTGCAGGGGACCTGACGGAACTGAGTAGAGGTATGGATATTGTTGGGTTTTTTTTTTTTTTGTCAGCACAACAAGGGATTCTGTTGGATTAGCAGAATCATAAATTTGGTCAAAAACTGTGTGATTATTTCATTAAAAGAATTTTTAATTAATGCATGTGTCTCTTTTTTAACCCTTTACTACTATAGGATTAATAATGGAAAGGTGTCTTATTGACACCTCTCCATTATTAACCCAAATTAATGTCACCTTTCAATTGCAAGGTGACATTAACCCTTTATTAACCCATATGCCACAGCTAAAGGCAATGGGAATAGAGAGGCTAAGTGCCAGAAAAGGTGCATCTTATAGATGCGCCTTTTCTGGGGTGGCTGGGGGCATATTTTTTAGCCCGGGGGGACAAGAACAATGGTCCCTTTTTAGGATATTAATATCTGCCCTCACTCACTGGCTTTCCCTCTCTGGCAGAGAAATTACCACGGGAGCTCACGCAATTTTTTTCAATGAATTTACCCGTTAATTTAACACCTACATGTCCAAAATTTTACACACATACCCTAATATAATTATTAGTCAAAGACATATAAAAAACTAAATGAAATGAAATGGTTTACTGTATATTAACCATGTGCCATTTCATGTCGCACTTTGTAATGATTTTACAGATGCTGGCAATTGATTTAGCGGCGATTATGCTATGTAGAACTCTATGAACTATAAATATATATATGTGTGTCTCAATGACATGTGTGTGTGTGTATATATATATATATATATATATATATATTCTTTCTATTCTTTATTAAAAATGTCAGTGTGATTTTACTGTATCGCGCACTGAATTGCCGGCTTTTGTTAAAGGACACCGGTGCATATTTCTTGCAAGTCACACGTCTGGTCAGTATGTAATCCGTATTTTTCTCACCCCCATAGACTTGCATTAGCATTTTACAGGCGTAATGCGGTGATAATCGCAGCATTCTGCGATTTTCTCAGCAAGTATAATACGGCCGAGAAAAAATCGGCTGATGGGAGCTGACCGATAGATTAACATTGGTCCAAGTGCTAGGTGATTTTTTTTCTCGCATAGCACTCGTCCATATTTCTTGCTAGTGTGACTCCGGCCTTATGCCTCAAATGGCCAAGTTCTCCAAAAAATATGATATAGTAGTCATGGGAGATTTCAACTATCCAGACATTTGTTGTGATTCTCTCTCAGGCAAAACTAACAAGTCAAGCAAATTCTTATCCTCTCTTGCTGACAAATTTATCTTCCAAAAAGGTAGGGGTGTGGGGAAGGGGACCTGACAGACAGACTAGTCTGTAGGGAGAAGGGACGGTTTGTGCACTGTAGACGGATGTTTGTAATGACAGAAGGGAAACAGCTGGGGAATATGGAAAAGGAGTGCAGTACCTTAGTTTTACAACAAGATGGCAGGGGGGAGCGTTAAAACAGGACTTTACAGCAGCTTAGGGCTACGAAAACGCTTAGTCATGGGGGGCGGGGAGACAGTAACCCAGGAGGGAAATTCCCGAGGACGGAGATAAATAGGACAGGACAGGGTTCCAGAGCGTTCCAGTCCCGGGAGGAGCTCAGGAGCAGAAGAGACAGTCAGGAGAGCGGACAGCGATGGAGAGCTTGACCAAGGGACTGAGAAGAAGAGACAGTCAGGGGAGTGGTCCCAACACGAAGAACCGCACAACAGACAAGGCCCCGGGGGTACCCAGCTTCCGATGACCTCGGACTGGTGAAGTGCTGGCCATAGATAGGCCTAGGGCAGCCCCAGCGAAAGAGCCACGAGGAACGTCACTATGACAGAAGAAAGGTGCAGGTACCCGGGCCTGGATACGGAGAGCTGTGAAGGTCCTGCGGTGTATGGCTATGGTCGTCAGGAGGATGGCCAATAAACTCGGACCTTTTGTACCTGAAAATCTGCCTCTATCTCGTCTCTGAGTCGTCTGTGCGCGGTAAGCAGTGGACCACCCCCCAATCTGGCCCTTACTACAGGGGAGAAAACAAGGGGATCTGCTACCTTGGATCTAATCCTTATAAACATGAAGGAAATGGTTGAGGAGGCAAGAGTGGCTGGGAATTTTACATAACTAGAGGAGGAAGACCTGTGAAGACTCAAACTTCAAGGTTAAATTTCAGCAAGGCAGATTTTAAGGGAATCAGAAAGAGAATCAGAGTGATCCAATAGCTGGATATCCTTAAGGACAAAAATGTCCAGGAACGATGCGAAATTTTGAAAAGTGAGATTCTTAAAGCACAATCATTAACAATTTTGGAAGAATAGGAAGCATTTAAGGAAACCAGGATGGATGAAAAACCAGGATGGATGAACACAGAGCTTAAACACGTGCTAAAAAGGAAGAAAGAAATGTTTATCAAATGGAAAGAGGGAGGCATATCTAAAGAAGTATATAATGCTTATATAATGCTGTCTGCAGAACCTACAGAGGATGCATCAGATTATCTAAAGCTGACAATAAATTAAGGCTTGCAAGAGATGTCAAAAGCAATAAAAAAGGATTTGGGGATATGTCAAAAGTAAAAGAAAAGTCAAAGATGTTATAGGATTTTTACAAGATGAAAATGATGAAATGGTAAGAAAGGATGTTGAGAAGGCCGATCTTTTAAATACCTAGTTTGAATCTTTTTTCTCTCAGAAAGGAAATGTAACATCAACTGATTTTCACTGTCTTATTAAAAGAATAGAAGAATCCAGGCCATCTATAAACAGAAAGATAGTGAGGGAATACTTAGCTAATATAAATGAATTCAAGTCTCCAGGTCCAGATGAATTACAACCCAGAGTACTGAAGGAAATTTTTGAACCACTCTCTATAATATTTGAAAATTTTTGGAGATCAGGAGAAGTCCCAGAAGACTGGAGAAGAACAAATGTTGTTCTTATCTTCAAAAAGGGGAAGAAGGTGAACCCAGGGATCTATAGGCTGGTGCTTGACTTCTATGCCAGGAAAGATCTTTGAACAAATTATTAAACAACATGTATCTATGTACCTGAATAAGAATGAAGTGATTAACCAGAGTCTGCATGGGTTTGTAACCAACAAGTCATGTTAGGCTAACTTAATTTCCTTCTATGACAGAATCATTGATTGGATGGATCAGGGAAATGTTGTAGATATAGTATATCTTGACTTCAGCAAAGCATTTGACAAAGTATCTCACACTATCCTTATTGAAAAAATGACTAAGTATGGAATGGACAAGGCAACTGTTAGGTGGATTCATAGCTGGCTTAGTAATCGGACCCAGAGAGTGGTCGTAAATGGCTGCACATCCTGTTGGGAGAATGTCTCAAGTTGGGTACCACAGGGCTCTGTTCTGGGCCCTGTATTGTTCAACATCTTTATCAATGATTTAGATGAAGGATTTGAGGGTACACTGATTAAATTTGCCGTTGACACAAAGTTAGGAGGGATAGCTAATACTAGAGAAGAGCGACCAGAATGGTGACAGGTCTGCAAACCATGTCCTATGAGGAACATTTACAGGATTTGGGAATGTTTAGCTTACAAAAAAGAAGACTGAGAGGAGACTTAATAGCTGTCTACAAATATCTCAAGGGCTGTCACATTGTAGAAGAATCATCTTTATCCTCATTTGCACAAGGAAAGACTAGAAGCAATGGGCTGTAACTGAATGGGAGGAGGCACAGATTAGATATTAGAAAAAAAATTTGACAGTGAGGGTGATCAATGAGTGGAACAGTCTGCCACAAAAATTGGTGATTTCTCCTTCAATGGAAGTCTTCAAACAGAGGCTAGACAGACATCTGTCTGCAATGATTTAGTGAATCCTGCTTTGAGCAGGGGTTTGGACCAGATGACCCAGGAGGTCCCTTCCAACTCTACCATTCTATGATTCCATGATTTGGTAATAAAGCACAGTAACAATTTTTGATGTAGTTAGGTTCAAGTTCCTGAGGTCAAAGAAGATACTCATTCCACATTCCACATCAAAGCGATGATAAGTAAAAAAAAAAAAAATTTCTTCCTCCAGGGAAAATCAAGTTTCTAGCAGGTGGCTTAAATAATTCTTAAAATTTTAAAATGAAATAAAAAAAACAATATAACATTGCATGTGTTTAAACCTTTTCCTTCCCTGCCTTCTCCCTTCCACCCTCACTCCATACACTTTCCTTTCCTCCCACTTCCTGGTGATGGAGGATATAAAGTTGGATAAGTATACTTTTATTATTTACCCGATGAAGGCTGTTAGCAGCCAAAACATGTTGTGTAAACTAATGATTTAATAATCTATTATGTTTAAATAAATGCCTAATGAAGCAATCAAAAAGACACTGTCCTTGGTTCAATCGCGGCAACAGAAGACAATGCTGATCCTGGTCTCTATTTCTGACGCCGAGGATTGCTGGCTCTACTTCGATCAAGGTTTCCTGCACCTCATAGAGCAGTTCCTGCACCCTCTACTACTCCTCCTCATCCTCCACCTCCAACTCAAAAAACTTCTTCAAAACTTTAGGGTATGGGCACACATTGCAGATTTGGGGTGATTTTGTCATTTTTCTCTGCACAGATTTGTAACAAAACCTGATGCCAGGAAAGTGAATGAGAGACCTGAAGTGTCACACACACATTGTGTATTTTTAACTTGCAGGTTTCGTACAGAAAATAATCTGCAGCATCAATGTCAATTCTCTGTGTGTTTTTGCCCTGCATTTTTTACCATTGACATCACTGAGATCAATCAAAAACACATGCAAAAATGCACCAAAAATGCACGTTATTGCAACTGCATTTTTCCTGCCAAGAGATGCAGAAATTGTGCAGAAATTTTACTCTACATGTGTGCATACACTTATCGGTATTATATTACTCACTCATAGAGTACATTTCCTTGGTACATAATCCTCAAAATTGCTTAGCCTTTAAGAGTCTAGGAGACCAATATATGACAATTTGAACAGAATGTGTATGAGGCCGTCCTTTATGTCTAATACTGGTGTATCTGAGTAAATAAATTTTCGCAGTTCTTGCTTCATTTATAAATTACACTGAAATTTCTTTTTTTTGACCAATAAAACAGAAATGCAATAAAATTAATGTTTACAACACGCACACTTTTATTTTTTAAATAATTATTTTTCCCTTCCCAAAAATAAGTTTTACTTTAAAAACTCTTGTTCTGGCTTGCTTCTGCTTTCTAGTACATTGTAAATGAAGAAAAAAGTCATTGTCACGAATCATACACCTCAGAGTTGTGGTCTACCTATGATGTCAATTACAGGCCTCGCTCATCTTTTTAAATGGGAGAACTTGCACAATTGGTGGCTGAATAAATACTTTTTCCCCACTGTACCTTAGTGCAGGATATATAGCTTTTCTATGTCCTTGATTTTAAGTTTCTTATATTCACCTGTACCATTGACTTATGAATAAAAACAATAAATTGACAGTTACTCTTCAACTTTTTGAAAAAATTGCACCCAAGAATATGACCCAAACATACACATGAAAGACCTACTTTCGTGGACATGTTGTGGATATGCACTACTATAATTGTGGTGGTGGATAAATAAAAAGGTGTGTTGTTCTATTTAATTAGAATTTATTATCTGAAACTCCCTTTCCAAGGGTATATTTCACAACAGTAATTGCTTCAAGTCTGAATTTTGAGGACATGAAGGATTTTTCCTTTTTACCTTTCTTCTTGGCTCAAATTGCCAGAGATGAGCAGCCTTGAAAAATACACTTGATTTTGTGACACTGTCAGGAAATATTTATGCTATATGTTTCTTTATGTAGCCACACAATGTTTGTGATGTGAATGAAGCCAGTATAGTTTTTCGGAATATGTATTGGGAGAAATGGGAAGAAAGATGAAAGTGGGCAAATCTGTACCCAAGTAAATTCTGAGAAAGTCCTAGTAAATATTTCTTAATAAATTAATTTCTGCTGCCTAAAAACAAGCATGTGACTACTGGATTTCCAATCTTCTGGAGGGTACATTATTCCACTTTTATGACCTGCAATTCTTCTGTCCTTAAAGGGAATCTGTCACCCCTTTTTTGAGATATCATATAATGATATCATTCAATTGTGTGACACATAAGGACTCTCTTAGTTCTTTTGCTTCCCCCTGACCCCGCACCTTTCATGCATAAATATCTATTTTATATCGGTTCAGATGTATGTAAACTGCCGCTGTCCGGTCCGATGGGCAGGGCTTATACAACTGCTCCCCTCCTCCGTCTTGTTCTACACAAGAAGAAATGGGTCAGTTTACATACATCTGAACCGATATAAAATAGGTATTTATGCATGAAAGGTGCGGGGTCAGGGGGAAGCAAAAGTACTAAGAGAATCCTTATGTGACACACAATTAAATGATATCATTATATGATCTCTCAAAAAAGGGGTGACAGATTCCCTTTAAAAAGAGGAACTTTTTGTAAATTCATTTGAATGCTGTCCTATTCATGTTACATCCTCAGTTCAGAATGCCCTGGTATATTGAGCAAAGGCTTTTTGTTTTTTTGTTCTCATAATTTTCGATTTTTTTTAAATTATTTTAATTTGTCCTTAAATGAACTCTGTGCCCTAGAACACCGCTGACAGTTTCTCATTGCCAGTTTAATTTTTATGTTCTAGGAACAAGAACTATTACAGCAGAAAGTCTAAAAATAAATAACAGAGCGTGATTTATCATGTAACTCTTTGCATTTTATTAACTTAATAAGTTATTCCCAACCTATTAGAGACGCCAAATGGCAAACTTTGCTTATTTACACTGGACCACCTCCTACATCTGCTATACAAGTATTCTTTGTGTGCAAATTTATCCTTGTACTCTTTCTCGGCTCGGAGCTCCTGTCCTACAGTGGTGACCAAAAGTTTTGCATTTTTTTAACAGTGTGATAACTTCTGTCTGGTTGCTGTCATTTTCCTCGTGATTGTAGTAAATCGGAAGCAAATGGTTGCCAGCTATATGCATGAAAATTTTGATTTGACATTGTTTTATCCCTTTATGTGTTAGTTTTCACATTTTGCTGGGTTTTCATAATTTGTCTTGGGTAGTCGAAATTTGCCTATTTTTTTTTTGTTTGTGTATTTTTCAGATAAAACATGTCAAAGACAAAGCCAAATTTATCACAAGTTGTCAGGAAGCTTATTATTCTGAGAATTAAGTCAGGCAAAAGCCAAAAAGAGGTAGCTATGAAATTCAACTGCTCTCAGAGTCAAATGTCATGCATAATAAAGAAAAAGAAGGTTATGGAACAGCTGACAAACCTAGAAGTGGACGACCATGGAAAACTTCCTCCAAAGTTGATCACTTTATTAAGAAAAAGTCAGTATCTGATGTACATAAGAAGTGCTGTACAGATTTTGCATGCTATCAACAAAGAATATGGGGTAAATGTGAGTTCCCAAACTGTAGTGTGACAGCTAAGAGCAGTAGGGTTGAATGCACGAGTTCTAGTCAAGAAGCCTTTCATCTCTGCAAAGAACTGGAAGGTCCAACTTGAGTTTGCCAAAGAACACAGCCAATGAAAAGAGACAGATTGGTCTAAGGTATTGTTGTTGGATGAATCCAAGTTCAGTTTGTTTGGTAGTGATGGCAAGCACTATATACAGCCGTCCAATTGGAAAATGTAATGATGTAAGGTACCAAACACCTATAGTTAAACATGGTGGTGGCAATGTCATGGTTTGGGGTTGCTTTTCTGCATCTGCCATTGAATTGATGGAAATATGAATTCTGCCATGTACAAGGATATACTGGACAATGTAATGCTGCCACATGGTAAAACCAAAGTAGGCAGGAGCTGGAAATTCCATCAAGTCAATGTTCCTAAGCACACATCCAATTAAGTAAAAAAATTGATTAGCAAAGAAAGAAAGGCTCACCTGCTACAATGGCCAAGCCAATCACCTTATGTAAACCCTATAGAGCACCTTTGGGATGTGTTAGAGCAACGAGCTGTGGCCCGTAACCATAATGATGAATTGTTTGCAGATTTGCAAATGGAATGGAGCAAGAACAGTCAGGATGTCTTGAATACCCAAGTGGCTTCAGTGCCCTGTTAGTGTGGTACAGTAATTAAAGCAAGAGGTTGTGCTACAAAATACTAAGTTAAGGTATTGTAAACAATGATTTACTCTCTATATCTTGTGATCAATAAATAGTATATGCTAAACTTTTGGCAGTGATTTTTCTTTAATTAAATGATCATACCTGTATTCTAAAGCATTTTGTTTAAAATTAAGGTCTTGCATGATGACAACTTCTCTCACTTTCAATTCATCAGCAGGAAAATGGCATCACAACAACCAGACAAAAGTAATCACACTTTATAAAAAATGGAAATCTTTTGGTTAAAATGAGGAAATGGTTGCACTCAATTGCATTAAGGAATGTCAATGTGAAATATATGACATATGAATAGCGTAATGGCTTTTGAAATTTAGGAAAAACACATGAGATGTTTAGCACAAAATTTGGCCAAAAAATGTGAGCCCATTCACCAACGTCAAGGTAATTTCAAGGATCGAATGGTTCCCTGACCTAACTGCCTACTGTAGTGTGAACACTTACCTCTGGCTAATAACTTGGTAAAGCCTATATCTATAGGAAGGTCAGAACCAAATGTGATTGGATGTAATCACATTTGGTTCCGACATTCCTATAAATATAAGCTTTACCAAGTTATTAGCCAGAGGTATGTGTTCACACTAGGCAGTTAGGTCAGGGTCCCATCCGATCCATAAGATCACATTGACGTTGGTGGATGGGCTCACATTTTTTGGCCAAATTTTGTGCTAAGCATCTTGTGTTTTTCCTAAATTTCAAAATCCATTATGCAATTCACACTTCATGTTCTTCACATTGACATACCTTAATGCAACTGAGTGCAACAATTACCTCATTTTTATGTAAGCTGCTTTTTGGAATGCACTTGTTCAGACTAGTTCTTGATGTGCCATCAGTTTTCTGTTATTTAAAACTTTTGGTTGCCACTGTATATGGGCTGAATTTATCATCCTGTCCCACGGTCTGAAGCTGGATGCTTTACTTCTCCTCCCTATTTACACTGAATAATGGAAGACAGGTTGTAGCAGTATTCTCCATAAATAAAATTGGCTGGCCATGGATGCAGAGATTATGCTAGCATCAAAACAAGCTTTGAAGATTTACTATATACATTGCCCTGAACATGGATTTATTAGGAAACCGTTATTATAGACTATGGCTGTAGACATAAAGTCTAGTGACCAAGTATACATTGTAAGCAGGCAGAAGGATACATTGTCTGACTGATGGGATACATTTTTAGAGGTTGGAAAAAATTAGATTCATACTAATTACCACTGTGGCCTCACATTGACTGAAGTGTTGCTGTACCTGTCTACACCGAAGGACACTTAACAAGATTGTCTAAGGTAAGGAAAGAGGTTGGCTTTTTTTCCAGATATAACCCTCTTGTCTTAAGGGCAGTGTCAAGAATTGATGGTCGACTCCATTCAAGTGAATAGGGCTGAGCTGCAATACCAGACATAGCTCATGATGAAAAAGAGTGCCGCTATTTTCAAAAAAGTATCAAGGCCCTTTATCTTGTTAAAGACGCTGTAATGACCAGAAACACATAATAGGAGATCAGCCAACTCAATGATCAGTGTGTTTACCTGTAGGAGTGTTGGCTTACAGTATATAACATAGCAATTGCAAGATAATTGTTCAATCGTGGAATGTAATACATTTGCCGCATTGTGTTTTCTGTGTTTGTGTGTCGGCGTAGAAGAGAAATTCTATTTGGTATATTTCATTCTCCAAAATGTTGATATAGCACATCCAGAGTCTTCATCATGAGGTGATTCATGGATATCATCTTTTTCTCCCCATCACACTCAATCTCCTGGGAGCCTGAGCCCATAATGAGATCTGTCAGGATCACAGGGGTTTTCCTTGTTATTGCAGATGATTTTCCTGTCATTGGAAAATGATAGGTTCCTCTAGGTTTCTGTGCACCTCCATTTACTCTAGCTACTGTTATTCTATGTGAGCCTAGTCCTAAGGCACCTACTTCTTCTGACTTTAGCAACTTTGCAGGATTCTTGTCCTCTCTGTGCCAATTATAAACTCCTTATGATGTTTCTAGAAGTAGCACAACAAACAGCGTAGAGTTACAGATGAAAATGTATTGCATTCACCTTAATAAGAAAGTTTCCTTCTGTCTGTACTTGGACCAGCATTGCTTAGATTTATGGATTCACAATACTGTTACTTTATAGTCATCAAATTATAAATATACAATAAATAAGGATCAATATGCTCAATATTTCTGCACAATAAAGTTTCCAATTTATGAACTATTCTGTGCAAATAAGATAACTATACTGTACTGTTCTATAAAATAAAATTGCCCATCAGTAACCATTAGAGATGAGTGACTTACACCTACAGTGCCCATTTCAATACCAATGACATCAATTCTTATTACTTATGAGATGGAGGTCCGATGCTATCGCATCGGGAGGGTGGTAATGTCACGATTGGGGCAGGCTTTGCAGCATTGAGAATCTCTCCTCCCCATGTACTCACCCACCTATCCACTCTCTCTTTCCCCATGTTCTGACTTCTCCCGTCTGTGCTCTCTTCTTTGACCTGTCTACCCCATGTGCTATCCCCCTTTTCTGCTGTCTCTCTCCTTCCTGTGCTGTCCCATTTGAGCTGTCTCCCCACTGTGCTCTGTCTCTCTCACCCCTGTGTCTGACCGTGTACAGAACATACCACAGCTCCTGGGCAGGGGAGGAAGCAAAAGACAATACTGACATTACAGCAGGAGATCGCAGAGGATACATTTTGTGAGGTAAAATATTGCTTAAAAACAGACAGTGAAATATTTTACCTCACAAAATGAATCTTCTGCGATCTAGTGCTGCAATGTCTTTTGCTTCCTCCCCTGCCCAGGAGATGTGGTATGCTCCGCACACGGTCAGACACAGACAATTTTTAAAATGAAATTTCGTTCATGGGAAAAATCCCTTTAATGTGATCGGCTTCCTCTGCCTGTAGACACGTTGCGCATCTGCCACTGGGATCAGCTGAATGATTCACTGCGCCTGCTCGTAATTTGTGCAGGCGCAGTGCGATGGTGTTCCGCTGGTCGTGCCGCTCAAGAAGCTGCGTGAGTGTGTGAATGTGAGTGTGAGAGTGTGAGTGTGTATGTATGTGTGGTGTGTACGGCATATAGAGTGTGTGTGTGGTATGACGGTGTTCCGCTGGTGGTACCACGCAATAGGTTGGTACCAGCAGCAGTTTCCATATTGAGACACCCATCACTTGGGTGTCCCAATATGGGAGTCGGTGAACTTCCTCCGCTTGGAATTCTGGGATACGGTGACATCTGGACAGAACAGGAAATTATAACATTACAAGGCAAGTATATAAATAGAAGCTTGTCAACCTTAATTTACTTTATAATAATAGTTACGCATTGAAAACTTGGGGTTATTTGGCTAAAGTTGTGGGGGGGTAGGGCTGGCTCCAGGTTTTCGTGTGCCCCGGGCGAAAGTGTCAGTGGGCCACTTTAACACATACCACAATTCATGATGCTCTGATACGGCAGGGAAATATTGGTATAGTGCAATGACAAATACTTCACTTCTTACATTACAGTACATGACTGATATGTATTTTAAATTCTACAATAGCTCAAAAACCGAACAGTATATTTCTCCATACAGTATTATGGCCACCACATAGTGCGCCATACAGAATAATGAGCCCCATATATTGCTCCATACAGAATAATTGGTCCCATGTAATGTTTCATACAGTATATGAAGAGCTCCACATAATGAAACAGTGTTATGATGGTCCCCATATAATGTGACATACAGTATAGGATGGTCCCCGTAGAGTAGAATGAGTGCCACATAGTGCTCCATACAGTATATGATGGGCCCCTTATATTGCTCTATTCAGAATGTGCTCCATGTAATGCTCCATACAGAATAGGCCCCTTATGTGCTCCTTATAATGCTCAATTCCCTATATGATGCCCCATAAATAATGAACCCCATATGATGCTCCAGTATATGATGGGCCCAATGGATGATGGGCCTATAAAATGCTCCATATATAATGTGCCCCATATGATGCTCTAGTATATGATGGGCCCCATAGGATGCTCCAGTATCTGATGGGCCCCATGGCTGATGCTCTACTGTATGATGGGTCTATAGTATGATCCATACATAATGGGCCCCATATGATGCTGCAGTATATGATGGGCCCCATGGATGATGCTCCAGTGTATGATGGGCCTATACACTGTGTGCAGAATTCTAAGGCAAAGGAGTATTTTGATCACATCATCCTTTTCTTACATGTTGTCTTACTCCAAGCTGTATAGGCTTGAAAGCCAACTGCAAATTATGTAAATCAGGTGATTTGCATCTCTGTAATGAGGAGTGGTGTGGTCTAATGACATCAACACCATATATAAGGTGTGCTTAATTATTAGGTAACTTCCTTTCCTTTGGCAAAATGGGTCAGAAGAGAGATTTGACGGACTCTGAAAAGTCAAAAATTGTGAGATGTCTTGCAGAGGGATGCAGCAGTCTTGAAATTGCCAAACTTTTGAAGCGTGACTGATCACTGAACAATCAAGCGTTTCATGGCAAATAGCCAACAGGGTCGCAAGAAGCGTGTTGATAAAAAAGACTCAAAGTAACTGCCCATGAATTGATGAAAATCAAGCGTAAAGCTGCCAAGATGCCATTTGACACCAGTTTTGCCATATTTCACAGCTGCAAAGTTACTGGAGTATCAAAAAGCACAAGGTTTGCCATACTCAGGGACATGGCCAAGGTAAAGAAGGCTGGAAAATGACCATCTTTGAACAAGAAACATAAGATAAAACGTCAAGCCTGGGCCAAGAAATATGTTAAGACAGATTTTTGTAAGTTTTATGGACTGATGAAATGAGAGTGACTCTTGATGGGCCAGATGGATAGGCCCGAGGCTGGATTAGTAAAGGCCAGAGAGCTCCACTCTGACTCAGACGCCAGCAAGGTGGAGGTGGGGTACTGGTATGGGTTGGTATCATCAAAGATGAACTTGTGGGACCTTTTAGGGATGAGGATGGAGTGAAGCTCAACTCCCAGACCTACTTGCAGTTTCTGGAAGACACCTTCTTCAACCAGTGGTACAGGAAGAAGTCGGTATCGTTCAAGAAAAGCATGATTTTCATGCAGGCCAATGCTCCATCACATGCATCCAAATACTCCACGGTGTGGCTGCCCAGTAAAGGTCTAAAAGAAGGAAAAATAATGACATGGCCCCCTTGTTCACCTGATCTGGAACCCATAGGGAACCTGTGGTCCCTCATAAAATGTGAGATCTACAAGGAGTCAAAACATTACACCTCTGGGGACAGTGTCAGGGAGGCTGTGGTGGCTGCTGCACGCAATGTTGATCGTAAACAGATCAAGCAACTGACAGAATGTATGGATGGAAGGCTTTTGAGTGTCATTGTAAAAAAAGGTGGCTCTGTTGGTCCCTTTTTTTGGTTTTGAATGTCAGAAATGTGTATTTCTACCTTTTGTGTTGTTATATTGGTTTACCTGGTGAAAATAAACAAGTGAGATGGGTATATATTTGGGTTTTATTAAGTTGCCTAATAATTCTGCACAGTAATAGTTACCTGCACAAATAGATATCCTCCTAAGATGTAAGAAGAATCTAAAAAAACCCACTCCAACTTCCAAAAATCTTAAGCTTTGATATTTATGAGTCTTTTATGTTGATTGAGAACATAGTTGTTGTTTAATAATAAAAAGAATCCTCTCAAACACAACTTGCCTAGTAATAATTATGCAAACAAGTATCAACCTAGGGCCTTGTCAGATCACTCCCCTGTTATGGCGACATTTAATTGGGAAAATGGCGGGAGAGGGGAACGGGCACCATGGTCGTTTAACGCATTCTGGTTACCTATTATTCAAGCAGATGCTAAGATCCCTGACTTGCTAAAAGAATTTTTTGCTATTAATGAGGGTACAGCACCCAGGGAAAGATTATGGGATGCGTCTAAAGCTTATGTGAGAGGACTGTTGATCTCGGAAGTGAATAGAGTTACAACTAAGTCTAGAGAATATGAGGAACTTTTACAGAAGGAAGCTATCGCTGCAGAATTGCATTGCTTGAAAACTCCGTCAGATATACATTTTAACGCATTAAAAGATGCGGAACAGCGATCAGCCCAACATAAGCTTTCAAAAGCTGCAGATAAAAGATACTTCCGGCCAGGGCCGGTTTTAGGCAAAGTGGGGCCCTTGGCAAAGTTTAAAATGGGGCCCCAAATGCTAACATATTGCACATTACACAGAAGCATTTCGATTGTATTTACATGTGCTGAGTTCAGGCCGCTAAATGATCAACAAAATTGAAGAAGTTGTTCAATACTTTTTTCCTGGCCTCTTTCCACCGTCTGAGAAAGAATGATGGGGACAGAACGATCACTAATGGATCACTAAGGGTGTGTGCATACGTTGCGGTTTTTGCTGCGGATCCATGCAGTTTACAGTATCATGTAATCCTATGGAAAACCAAATCCGCCGTGCACATGCAATATTCTGCGCAGATTTGCTGCGGTTTATTTTCCGCAGCATGTTACTTCTTTTTTGCGGAACTGCAGCTGCAGTGTACGTTCCGGGACATACAAATCAATCAATCTCTCATCCGCACTGCCAAACTTCACTAGAACCTGCATCAAATCCGCTGTACACATGCTGGGAATCCGCAGGAAAAATGCATGTGTTTTACCCTACGGTTTCTGCCAAGAGATATGGATTCTCTGCAGAAAAAGCCGCAGACTAATCTGCAACGTGTGCACACACCCTAACGGATCACCATACAGTATCATGCTATCAGCAGCACATCTACAGTTTACATCCCATAGTCCTCCATATAATATAATCTGCCCCATAGTCCTCCATATAGTATAATACACTCCTCAGTTCTCCATATAGTATAATACACTCCTCATAGCCCTCCATATATTAAAATACACTGCTCAGTCCTCCATATAGTATAATACACTCATTATAGTTCTCCATATAGTATAATGCACCACCATAGTCACCCATGTAGTACAATTGACTTCCCATAGCATAATGCACCCCATAGTTCTTCATATAATGTATTCCCCATAGTTCTTGATACAGTATAATGCAGTCCACATATAGTATAATGCAGCCACCCAATAGAGCATAATGCAGCCATCCCACAGAGTATAATGCAGCCCCGCCATACAATATAATGTAACCCCCATAGAAAATAATGCAGCCCCCCTCTTATAGTATAATGCAGCCACACCTTAGAGAATAATGCAGCTACCCCATCGTATAATGCAGCCACTCCACAGAATATAATGTAACACCCCATAGAATATAATGCAGCCCCACCCCCCATATAGTATAATGCAGCCCCTCCATAGAATAGATGGCAACCCCCTCATAGGATATAATGCAGTCCCTTATATAGTATAATGTAGCCCCCCTCATATAGTCTAATGCAGCCCTTATCGAATATAATAAATATAATACAGCCCCCCATAGAATATAATGTAGCCCCAAATAGAATATAATACAGCCCACCTCCCCATAGAATATAATGTAGCCCCCCCATATTATATAACACAGCCTCCCCTTATAGAATATAATGTAAAATGTACCCCCCATGGTATATAACACAGCCGCATAGCATATAGCCCAGCACCACATGGTATATAGCCCAGCCCACCATGGTATACAGCCCAGCCCACCATGGTATACAGGACAGCCCACCATGGTATACAGCACAGCATGGTATATAGCCCACCATGGTATAATACAGCCCACCATGGTATACAGGCTGCATACCATGCTGGGCTGTATACCACGGTGGGCTGTATAATGCAACCCAGCATGGTATACGGCCCACCATGGTATAATACAGCATGGTATAATACAGCCCAGCATGGTCTAATACAGCCCAGCATGGTATATAGCCCCCCCCAGAATGGTATAATACAGCCCAGCATGGTCTAATACAGCCCAGCATGGTATATATCCCCCCCAGATTGGTATAATAGAGCCCAGCAAGGTAAATAGCCCCCCCAGAATGGTATAATACAGCTCAGCATGGCATAATACAGACCAGTATGGTATATAGCCACCCAGAATGGAATAATAAAGCCCAGTATGGTATAATACAGGCCAGCATGGTATAATACAGCCCAACATGGTATATAGCCCCCCAGAATGGTATAATACAGCCCAGCATGGTATAATACAGCCCAGCATGGTATATAGCCCCCCCAGAATGGTATAATACAGCCCAGCATGGTATATAGCCCCCCAGAATGGTATAATACAGCCCAGCATGGTCTAATACAGCCCAGCATGGTATATAGCCCCCCAGAATGGTATAATACAGCCCAGCATGGTCTAATACAGCCCAGCATGGTATATATCCCCCCCAGAATGGTATAATAGAGCCCAGCATGGTAAATAGCCCCCCCAGAATGGTATAATACAGCTCAGCATGGCATAATACAGACCAGTATGGTATATAGCCCCCCAGAATGGAATAATAAAGCCCAGTATGGTATAATACAGGCCAGCATGGTATAATACAGCCCAACATGGTATATAGCCCCCCAGAATGATATAATACAGCCCAGCATGGTATAATACAGCCCAGCATGGTATATAGCCCCCCAGAATGGTATAATACAGCCCAGCATGGTATATAGCCCCCCAGAATGGTATAATACAGCCCAGCATGGTATATAGCCCCCCAGAATGGTATAATACAGCCCAGCATGGTATGTAGCACCCCAAAATGGTATAATACAGCCCAGTATGGTATAATACAGCCCAGCATGATATATAGCCCCCCAAGAATGGTATAACACAGCCCAGCATGGTATATAGCCCCCTAGAATGGTATAATACAGCCCAGCACAGTATAATACAGCCCAGCATGGTATATAGCCCCTCTAGAATGGTACAATACAGCCCAGCATGGTATAATACAGCCCAGCATGGCGCAATACAGCCCAGCATGGTATAATACAGCCCAGCATGGTATATAGCCCCCCAGAATGGTATAATATAGCCCAGCACAGTATAACACAGCCCATCATGGCATATAGCCCCCCAGAATGGTATAATACAGCACATCACGGTATAATACAGCCCAGCATGGTATATAGCCCCCCCAGAATGGTATAATACAGCCCAGCAAGGTATAATACGGCCCAGCATGGTATATAGCCCCCCAGAATGGTATAATACAGCCCAGCATGGTATAATACAGCCCAGCATGGTATATAGCCCCGCCAGAATAGTATAATACAGCACAGCATGGTATAATACAGCCCAGCATGGTATATAGCCCCCTCAGAATGGTATAGTACAGCCCAGAAAGGTATAATACAGCCCAGCATGGTATATAGACCCCCAGAATGGTATAATACAGCCCAGCGTGGTATAATACAGCCCAGCATGGTATATTGCCCCCCCAGAATGGTATAATACAGCACAGCATGGTATAAAACAGTCCAGCATGGTATATAGCCCCCCAGAATGGTATAATACAGCACAGCACGGTATATAATACAGCCCAGCATGGTATATAGCCCCCCCAGAATGGTGTAATAGAGCCCAGCATGGTATATAGCCCCCTAGAATGGTATAATACGGCCCAGCATGGTATATAGCCCCCCATTATAGTATGATACAGTCCAGCATGGTATGTAGCCCCCCCAGAGTGGCCCCACAGTCCAGTACTCACACTGATTTTAAAAAAAAAACACTCCTCACCTTCACCTCATGCCCGCGCTGCTGGCTGCTCCTGTCTCCTCCTGCTCTGTCTGGCACACAGTGAGAGCGAGATGACATCATCGCGCCCCCGCTGTGTCAGAGGCAGAGCGGGGAATGATGGGAGAGGGAGCGTCAGCTGACGCTCTCTCCTCCATCACTGCCTCCTTCAGTGCGGCAGCGGGAGTCGGCGCTGGGAACCTGTGTGATGTGCCACTGGCTGGGGGCCCCTGGAGGAGCAGGGGCCCTAGGCAGCTGCCTGGTCTGCCTGCCCATAACGCCGGCCCTGCTTCCGGTGGCAGGTCTATTTTGGGGAGGGGGAGGGAATTGGACATCTACTAGATGCCTTGATCAAGACTCAGTCTGGCCCTGCAATGGTACCAGAGATAAAAAATAAGAATGGGGAACTTGAAATATCTTGTGGGGCAATTCTAGCAACTTTTAGCGAGTTTTTTGAGACATTATATAATTTGCAGGGCGGGTTCTATGACAAGTTGCTCAGTAGAATTTTGGGGACTGCAGGTGTGCCTACTCTGCCGGAATCGGAAGCTGTTGGGCTGGAGGCACCAATTAGTCTGGAGGAATTAGAGGAGGCTCTAGATTCTATGGCAGGGAATAAGACACTGGGGTCTGATGGGCTGCCTGTGAAGGTATATAAACAGTACTCAAATATAATGCTTCCACAGCTGTTGAACGTGTTTGAGGCAGCTAGGGAAGATGGGCACTTGCCCCGGTCCTTGAATGAAGCAATCATAGTGGTGATCCCCAAGGCTGATAAGGATCCTTGTCTTCCAGAGTCATACAGGCCTATCTCCCTTTTAAACGTTGATGTCAAGATTTTTGCAAAGCTTCTGGCGATGCGGATGTCTAGAGTATTACCTAGTATTATTCATCCAGATCAAACTGGTTTTATGCCAGAGAAATCAACTGCAATTAATATCCGGTGTCTGTATCTAAATTTAAAGATCCCATCAAAGGGAAAGGAACCTAGGGCTGTTGCAACTTTGGATGCTGCTAAAGCATTTGACAGAGTCGAATGGCCATATCTGTGGGCTATATTAGCCAAGATGGGTTCCCGTAAAAATTTTATTGCCTGGATACAGCTGCTGTATTCGAGTCCAGAGGCCAAAAGTAGAATTAATGGGGAGATCTCAAATACAATTAACTTACACAGAGGGACCACACAGGGGTGCCCCTGTCTCCCCTACTGTTTGCTCTGGCAATTGAGCCCTTGGCAGTAGTAATTCGGGCGACACCTGAAATTAAGGGTGGCAATAGAAGTCTTTGGATCCTTCACAGTGATCTCTGGTTTATGTTTTAAATGGGAGAAATCTTCAATTATGCGGGTGGGAGATGCTCCCGAGAACTCCTTGGAATTGGCCGGACGATTAAACGTAGTAAAAATGTTTAAATACTTGGGAATTCATATTGGGTATAATATACAAGATTTTGAGCGTTTAAAAATTACCCCGCTACTTGCTAAATTTCATCCAAAAATAAAGGACTGGTGCAAGTTACTGAGTTACTGAGTATGGTGGGAAGGGCAAATCTGGTAAAAATGGCTCTCATGCCATAAGCTTTGTATGCCCTCCACAATGCACCCATTTGGATTCCTGGTCGAATCTTTTATCAGATAAACAGAATATTTAGAGAGCTGATCTGGGAGAGAATTCAGTTGGAGGTTTTGCATACATCGAAATAACTGGGGGGATTAGCGGTTCCTGACCCATTTCTGTATTATCTTGCAGCGCAGTTGCAGCATTTCAGAGGATGGGGGGAGGAGGATTCCTTCATGCAAACTTCCTCAGGATATATGCTTAAATGTGTAGTTGGAAAGGACTTACTGGTGCAGGCGCTAGACTCAGGGTGGTTCCATCAGGGTCAAGCTATCAATATTCCGATAATGAAGTGCATGGATAAGGTATGGAACACGGCCAAAGAAATATTGGGTATACATGGAGTCACGGCGCATTCCCTGTTCTAGAGAAACTTGACATGTACAGAGCTAAATAAATTAGAGGGTTTTGAGCTATGGGAGAGGAGAGGGCTTAAACTAGTATCACAGCTTTATTCTGAAGGGGAATTTCAATCTTTTGAGGATCTCAAGCAGACATTTTCCATCCCTAATAAAAAAAAATTTCAATATCTCCAGCTGAGACATGCTTGTGAAGCACAACAGCGACTCGCTCCACTAGGTAATCCAGCTAAAACTCCGCTGTTGGATAGAGTAGTGATGGGAGGAGGATCAAGAGGTATTATATCCATGATATATGCAACCATGTTGGAAAAGAGAGTGGCAAGTTTGGAGAAGCTGAAGAATAAGTGGCAAGTTGATGTAGGTGATTTAACAGATGATGAATGGGAGGATGCATTGCAAGAAGTCACAAAAGTCTCGGTTAGCGAGGCACAGAGTGTCGAATCTTTATTTGCTTCATCGAGTTTATCGAACCCCTGGACGGCTGTTGAAAATGGGCTATGCTACAGAGGCAGATTATTGGAAATGTGGAACGCCCAATGCGGATCTGATACACATGACCTGGAACTGTCCTCGGTTTCGTAGGTTTTGGGGAGGTGTGAATGATTTACTTAATACTGTCTATCAATGTCAAATGGTACTAGACCCCAAAATGGCTCTTCTGGGGAGGGTGGAGACTTTGCTGTTTTCAGAGGAGCACCAGCTGGCAGTCTCACGAATATTATATCAAGCTCGTAAAAGGGAGGCGGCTCACTGTAAGGGATCTTCTGTACCCCCAATCCTGGAAGTTACCACTGCAGTTAATAATAATATAGATATGGAAAAATATGTGTATCAAAACAGAAGAACAACTAACAAATGGGAAGATATGTGGGCACCTTGGTTAGACACACCCGGGTTGGCGCCTCCTAGATTAACATGGATGAGAGTGTTGAGGAGGATATAACCCAAAAATTTTAACTGTGAGAGACCAAATGCATCGGGAGAGATGAGAGGTGTTTTTTCGGATGAGGGTGGGGGGTGAGTTTGGAGGAATTTCTGTGGTGTTCTATTGTGTTTATGTAATACACTATTTGGGAAATTTCCTGTATACGAGTACCTGCTTTTTCAATTTTGGAAAATGTTTACTAAAAAATTACCTGACATAAAAAAATTAAATATGCAAGCAGTGTATAATGCTCCATATATAATGGGCCCCATTTATAATGCACATGTGTATGATGGGCCCCATGGATGATGCTCCAGTGTGTGATGGATGCCATTTATAATGCTCCAGTGTATGATGGGCCCATATAATGCTCCATATATAATGGGCCCCATATGATGCTCCAGTGTATAATGGGCCGTCTCTATGATGCTAAAGTGTATGTTGGGCCCCATATATAATTCTCCAGTGTATAATGCTCCCCATATATTGCTCCAAACATTAAAAAAATGAAACACCTCTCCTCGATGGGCACTGCTCAACTCTAGACTCCTCAGCGTTGCCATATTCCAGCTCTCTGCACTTGGACTGTTCAGGCAGATGGCGTACAGACGTGATGTCATCGCGCTCTCTGATCTGAATGTCACTGTCAAGAAAAGCGGAAGAGGTCACAGCGGTGGAGCAGGGAGAGGTAAATATTGCAAGTGCTGGTGCCCTGAGCAAGCAGGGGTGGCCCACTCATGGGCAACAGCAGTGGCACAGGGCCCCTCATAGTACGACGGTGTCTGTGACGTTGAGTGGGCCCCCCCACCATCAGAGACTTTTGCATACTTTGATGGGCCCTGTGCCAGTGCCGTCGCCCACGAGTGGGCCCCCTCACCTGCGCAGGGCCCCAGCACTTGCCCGGGTGCGCCAGGTGCTGATGCCGGCCCTTGGAGGTATAGCCCAGTTAGGGAGGTGGAAAAACTGGCATATGTTGAGGTGTAGGCTGGACGTTCAGCAGCTGCAAATGGAGGAATTGCAGAAGTCGGAGGAAGAGGAGGACAAAGCGAGCGATTTTGCTGTCAACCTATGTGTCATCAGGGGAAGGTGGTACAAAATCCTTTGAAACCCAGGAATGGTTCATTTTAATGAAGGTGAGATAACAAACATTTTGGGTTGACAGCCGGGTTCTTCTTTCTATCAGGATTGATCCAGCAGCACTGAAGACTCTTTCTGATAGCACACTACCAGCAGGGCAAGCGAGCTCCTGTAAGGCATATTGTGCCAATTCAAGCCAGGTGTCCAGTTTAGAGGCCCAGTAGTCAAAGGGGAATGAACTGTGAGGGAGAACATTGATAGAGGAGGAGAGGTAATTTTGAACCATACTTGACAACTGCTGTCTCCTATCTGTTGCAATCGATTCAGTATTAACAGTCGTGTGAGCGGTCCTCGAGAAATCAGTCCACAACCTAGTCATGAAACCCCTGTCTCCAATGCCAGTTCGGCTGTGTGCACCACGAACACCTCTTTCATTTGGCCCAGTACGGCTCGTGGTCGAACCTGTCCCGCTGCAGTGTGCTGGGAATGCCTCTAGCAAACGGTTTACCAGAGTTGCTTGTTTGTTCACCAATATTAGCTCTAGGTTCTCCTGTGGCATGATGTTCTGTAATTTGCCTTTATAGCGTGGATCGAGGATGCTGGCCAACCAGTAGTCGTCATCCCTCATAATTTTGACAATGCGGGGGTCCCTTTTTAGGATCCGCAAGAGATAATCACACATGTGGGCCAATGTTCCAGGTGTCAATGATGCACTGACAGTGGCGGGTGGAGGAAAACTTTCTGCCAAATTCACATCCCTCCAGTCACGCACAAACCCTGTACCTGACCTTGGAAAGCCAACATTTTCTCTTGCCCCCCAAGAAGCATCCTCCTCCCCCAAAAAATCATCCCCCTCATCCTCCTCCTCGTCCAGGACAGTTCCCTGAGCAGACAATGGATGACTGTCAGCAAGGTTTCCCTCCTCCTACTCCTTCTGTTCCTCCTCCACTGCAGACGCCTGATCCTTAATGTGTGTCAAAGTTTGCATGAGCAGATGCATAAGTGGTATGCTCATGCTTATGATGGCATCGTCTGCGCATTCCTCAAAACACTGAAGGACTTTACAGAGGTCTTTCAGCTTTGACCACTGCACACCCGACAACTCCATGTCTGCCCTCAAACTGCCTGCCCGTGTATCCTCCCACAAATTCATTACAGCCTGCTTCTGTTCACACAGCCTCTCAACCATGTGCATGGTGGAGTTCCACCTTGTTGCAACGTCTATGATTAGGCGGTGCTTGGGGAGGTGGAGCAATCGCTGCAGCCTCTGCATACGCCTGAAGTCTATGGGCGAGCAACGGATGTGCGAGCACAGTCTTCGCAACTTATGGAGCAGGCCTGTTAACTCTGGATAATTATTTAAGAAACACTGCACCACCCGGTTCAAGGTGTGAGCCCGGCAAGGTATGTGTGTGTTTTGCAAGGGCTATGGCCGCCACAAAATTACGGCCATTATCACTGACTACCTTGCCTGGCTCAAGATGTAGACTGCCCAGCCATGACTCAGTTTCTCATTGCAAGTAGTCGGCCAGTACCTCCGCGGTGTGTCTGTTGTCGCCCCAAAGACTTAAACTTTAAAACAGCTAACCACTAGTTGTTCGATAGTGGGACACCTCGGGTGTAACACTGGCAGCTGCGGATGGAGTGGTGTGCGACTGGGCTCTGTCGACGAACTTTCGGTTCTGGAGGAGGAGGAGGGTCGAATGCCTACAGCAAACTGTTTTCTATACCGTGGGCTAGGCAGCACTGTCCCACCGCCGCTGTCAACTGTGGACCCTGCATCCACCACATTAACCCAGTGCGCAGTGATGGACGTGTAATGGCCCTGGCCATGCCTACTGGCCCATGCATCTGTTGTGAGGTGCACCTTTCCACTCACTGATTGTTTGAGTGCATGGGCAATGTGGTCTTCACATGCAGGTGGAGGGCAGGGATGGCTTTTCTAGAAAAGAAGTGCCGACTGGGTAGGTCATAGCGTAGGACAGCATAGGCCATGAGCTCTTGGATTGCTTCACTTTCAACCAAACGGAAGGGCATCATCTCTAATGAGATCAGTTTGGCAATGTAGGCATTCAAAGCCAGTGTACGTGGATGAGAGGATGAGTACTTTCTTGTCCTACTTAGAGTGTCTGGTAGGGTGAGCTGGACTTGAGAGCTGCATATGGGGGAACTAGCGGTGGACCTGACGGACTGACAGGGGGTTGGTGATGGTGATGGTGGTGGTGGTCATTCAGTCTTTCGTTGCAAAAACATTGTGCTTCCCTGACTGCTTTGGCCTTGCGACAACATCTCAACATTTCTTGCTGCTGGTGTGCTTACTGGTGGGCTTACAGTGGGGGAAGCAATGAGGCGTTGCTGGCTACCTTCAGTCGGAGCAAGTGCACATGTGCTACCTGAGGTTTTGTAGTCCATCCACGCTTACAAGTGCATGGTGGTTAAATGTCTAAGCATGCAACTGGTATTCAAATTTCGGAGATTTTTCCCTCGGCTAAAGGTCCTTCCGCTCTTCTTACAGATAACCTTTGCCTCATCACTAGGATTTTGTTCAAAAAAGTGCCACACTGCACTCTTCCTACTATGGTACACATTTTCAGGGCTTACACGCTGTGCTAATTTGACGTCTGGCCAAGCTGTCCTGCAACTCTTGCTTTTGGCCAGCTACAGGCCTGCCAGATAACCGCTGCTGGGATGACAATGCCTGCTGCGGATCCTTCTCCTCTTCTGACCTATTGCCAGCGGCACCCTCTTACCCCAATGGATGCCAATCCGGGTCAACAACTGGGTCATCCATCACCTCCTCTTCAATTTCATCTGCACCTTCCTCTGTGTCAACGTGTAAGGTGGTATGGTATGTGGGAAGGGGCACCTGAGTTACATCAGGGTCAGATTCTGGCTCAGTAGACTGCGAGGGCAATGTAGTGCTCTCGGTCAATGTACCAGCATAATCATCTAGCAGTGGCTGTGCATCAGTGCACTCCTTGTCAGATTCATCTTGGACTGGGGAATTCAGGAGTTGACTTGATAACTCAGGCATGGTATGTGAAAAGAGCTCCATGGAGTAATCTGAAGTGTGGCCTGCCGCATCTTTCACTTTTGTTGAGGGTGAAGGACACAAAGAAAGGCGTTGTTCATGACCAGAAGCCTGCACTGACAACTCAGTGCTTGCAGTTTTTGAAACTTCAGAAGAGGAGGCGATAAAGCTGGAGGCTGTTTTGGCAATGTAAGCCAAAACATGTTCCTGATGCTCCGGCTTTAAAAGCGGTTTACCTACTCCCAGAAAAGGGAACCTTACCGGCCTTCTTGAGCCAGACGATGACACTGGGTCAACATCTCCTTCCTTAGCTGCTATTGTGCTTTTGGCATAACCAGCAGATGTACCACCACCATCATCAGTACCAGCTGCCCCCCAGTCCACGTCCACAGCCTCTTCCACCATACTTTCTCATGTTTGTGAAAATGTACCAAAAATACCAGCAGATATATGGTACTATATGAGGAGCGTACAGCAGTATAAGGTGTAGTGAAAATGTTAAATCTCTGTATATATTTCCTTATTCACAAACGCTCTCCCAGTATGCATTTGACCGTAATCCAACCAGGTACAGTATCAGAAGCGGACAGCTGTATAACGTGTAGGGGAAATTTTAAATCTCCTTTTATATATTCCCTTACTCACACCCAGACGCTCTCACAGTATGTATTTGATCGTAATCTAACCAGCTAATGTAACTCTCCGTCTTTTTTTTACGGAGTCACACACAGACGCTGTCTCAGTATGGATTTGACTGTAATCTAAATAGCAGATATATGGTACTGTATCTGAAGCAGACAGCTCTATACGGTGTATGTATGGAAAAATGTAAAGCTCCACCTATTTTTTCAGGAGTCGCACACAGAGGCTGTCTCAGTATGGATTTCACCGTAATCCAAATAGCAGATATACAGTTCTGTATCAGAAGCGGACAGCTCTATAAGGTGTATGTATGGAAAAATGTAAATCTCCGTCTATTTTTTTCCGGAGTCACACACAGACGCTGTCTAAGTATGGATTTGACCGTAATCCAAATAGCAGATATACGGTACTGTATCAGAGGCGGACAGCTCTATATGGTGTATGTATGGAAAAATGTAAATCTCCATCTATTTTTTTCCAGAGTCACACACAGACGCTGTCTAAGTATGGATTTGACCGTAATCCATATAGCAGATATACGGTACTGTATCAAAAGCGGACAGCTCTATGCGGTGTATGTATGGAAAAATGTAAAGCTACATCTATTTTTTTCCAGGGTCACACACAGACGCTGTCCTAGTATGGATTTGACCGTAATCCAAATAGCAGATATACGGTACTGTATCAGAAGCGGACAGCTCTATGCGGTGTATGTATGGAAAAATGTAAAGCTACGTCTATTTTTTTCCGGAGTCACACACAGACGCTGTCTCAGTATGGATTTGACCATAATCCAAATTGCAGATATACGGTACTGTATCAGAAGCGGACAGCTCTATACGGTGTATGTATGGAAAAATGTAAAGCTCCGTCTATTTTTTTCAGGAGTCACACACAGATAGCATGTATTTGAGCATGTATTTGTCCGTGATACCAGCCAGTATACGGTAGCGTGTGAGGAGCGTACAACCCCAATACGGTGTCGGAAAAAATGCTTGGTAACTGTTCAGAAAAAAAAGAATAAAAGTAGGAGTGCTGTGTAACAAGCAGTCTGCACAGTAGTGTGCACACAGTAATGCAAGTATCAGGTAGCCTAATAAGGCAGCCTAATAACCAGCGCTGCTGCACACACAAAAATCCTCTCCTGTAACTGCACACTAACTGTACAGCAGAATTGCTATCAGCAGAAGCACAGATTCTTTTTTTCTTCCCTGCCTATCTGTTTTCTTTCCTGCCTAACACTCCTCCTACTGAGAAGCAGCAGCAGCCAGCAATCTTTCCCTATGCTAAGATCGGCAGAAGTAAGATGGCGGTCGGCAGTCATGGATTTTATAGCCACTGTGATGCCACACAAAGCAAGCCAATCACTGAAATGCCCTTCTCTAAGATGGTGGTGGCTGCTGCTCATGTCATCGCGTTGCCCACAGTGTGCGTCCTTGCTCATTGGCTGAGCCTAGGCACCTGTAAGCATTATGGGAAATGCGACTTTGGCGCTCAGGTCAGTGACCGCATGGCTGACCTCACGCTATGATAGGGTTTCGCACGGTGAAACCAGACTTTAGCGAAAGTCGGTGACTTTTGAATTTGACCGACCCGTTTCGCTCAACTCTAGTAACCATTTTACATATGGAAGTTACTTTTTTTAACTTTCCTAAATTGTTAAAGGAATCTTTTTAAATATCTTTGAAAAAGGGTACCCTGGGAAAAAATTGATTCTAAGGGCCATGCCTTCATAAACTATAACAATGACATGAAAAGTGCTGTTTATAACCCTCACAGTACCTGCAATTTAGTGTGATGCTGAAGCTGCTCCTCACTGCTCCCCACCTCCTTTCTGGAACGTTACATCACAGATGCGTGGCAGCCTTCTGGATTCTAGTAGCAGCTGGACATGGTTGGCTTCTAAAAAAAATGTCAATTTCTGATGATCCCCCAGATCACCATGAATTTTATGGTCAGCAAATAGAAAGAAGAGGGCTGCCCATCAAAACTCTTAGTCCGGGCAAGGTGAACATTAACCAAAGAGGCAGTGGTCAGACTCGAGAATCTGTGGTCAGAATTGAAGATTGCTGTTGACCAAAGGAAAACATCTATTTTGAAGGCGCTAGAGCAGTTTTGCCTTGAAGAATGGGCAAAAATCCCAGTGGCAAGATGTGGCAAGCTCATAGAGACTTATCCAAAGAGTCTTGCAGCTGTAATTGTTGCAAAAGAAGGCTTTATCAAGTACTCACTTTAGGGGGATGAATAGCTATGCATGCTGTTTGAAGTTATTTTGTCCTATTTGTTGTTTGCTTTACCATAGAAAAAAACAAATGTTCCCAGTTGTAGGCATGTTCTTTACATGAACTGGTGCAAACCCTCAAAAAAAATCATTGCAATTCCAGACTGTCAGGTAACAAAACATGAAAAATGCCAAGGGTAGGTAGGGAATACTTTCACAAGTCAATGTAAACTATCATTTTCATGACTACAAAACACATTACTTTCATAAAAATGTTAGGGCATGTTACCACACATCAAATGTGTTCCAGAAATTTCTATGATTGAAAATCTCTTCCATAAATGTAAATTAAGCTGTTTTCGGTGCAAAGATGAACTTTTACAAGCCTCAGTCAGAGGAATTGAACAGCTAAAGAAATTTCTGCAATGAATTGCATGCAAATGCATTTCATAGGTTGGGTTCAGACTTGTGCATTTCAGTCTGCATAGGAACCACAATACCCTGGCTCTATGTGAGTCTCCTAACCTGAATTTACAGCCTAATATGCACACATAGGCAGTAAGTTGGGTTCAGGAGACTCATGGACAACCAAGAAATTGCAGTCTATTAAGAGACCATAAGATATGCCTGACTGACCTCAGACTTACTCTGTTCAATGCTAGTGGTAAACTGTGTTAAAAAAGAATTTCCATCAAATTTTTTATCCTCTTAATATTTTGCAGTCATCATATTAAATAGCACTGTGTACTTACAATTATTCATTTTGCCTTTCTACCCAGTTAATTCTTCACTTTTCCATTAAGTCTATGACATCTCATGATTAAAAACTGACTAGGTGAATGCTTCTAAGCTCTATGTAGAAACAGGAGGTTAATTTTCCCTGTATGAGTCATAAGTCACTGCAAAAGTCACTGGCGGGGGGAGGAGCAGAGCATCCTGAGTTAGGAATTGAAGAGGTGAATGATTCATACAGGGACAAGAGATTTCCTGTTTATACCTAGAGCAGAGAAAAGAGAATAATTAGCTTGGTAGAAAGACAAAATGAACAATTGTAAGTACATAGTGTCATATAATATGATGATTACAATACAGTGTGTCCGTAAAGTCTTGGTGCACTTTTGACCAGTCACAGGAAAGTATACAAGAATTCCACGATCCCCGGATCTGACAACCTTAGACTTTTACTTTTGGGGTTATGTGAAGCAACATGTGTACATTGAACATGTAAACGACATTAATCACTTAAAACAGAGAATCACAGACTTTTCTCACTCTGTTACACCAGACGTCCTTATCTGTGTGTGGCAAGAACTTCACTATTGAATGGATGTGTGTACAAATGGAGCCCACATCGAACTGCACTGAATAGGTATGAAACTGGGAGAGCTTTTCTTTTATTTGGAGCAGATTTCACATTTCTATCGTTTTTTGTTGCTTTCCAGTGACTGGTCAAAGTGCACCATGACTTTACGGACACACTGTATATTAACCCTCCTTCAGGTGCACCTCTGGCACTCCCGAGTTCAAGCGCAGTATGCCTGACAGACACAGATTATAAAACCATCTATAACAGAGGTCTCAAACACACATGCGGCCCCTGAGGCAGTCATCTGCGACCCGCAGTGCACCACATGTCTCACCCCTTGAGGCAGGTAGAAGAGGGAAGGCACACATTCAGGAGCGTGCGATGGCTGTTCTGTGTGCACAGGACCTGTGATGAGATCACAGGAGGGGGAGGAGTCAGGGGTCACATGATCAGGGGCCTCAGTGTATACAGGACGCTGCTGTCTGTGCTGGTTGTCATGGTGCTGGATGCAGGTAAGTTTCTGTGTGGGGTCAGGAGGGGTTTACAGGGTAGCTGTAGCAGAGCCGTGTGTGTACAAGGTATATGGAGAGGAGTCGAGTGTGTACGAGGTGTACGGAGTGGAGCCGTGTGTGTACGAGGTGTACGAAGCGGAGCCACGTGCGTAAGGAACGGAACCCTGTGTGTACGAGGTGTACAGAGCGGAGCCACATGTGTGTACGAGGTGTATGGAGCGGAGCCATGTGTGTACGAGGTGTATGGAGCGGAGCCATGTGTGTACGAGGTGTACGGAGAGGACCCACATGTGTGTACGAGGTGTACGGAGCGGAGCCATGTGTGTACGAGGTGTACGGAGCAGAACTGTGTGTGTACGAAGACTGAGGTGTAGGGAGCAGAGCCATGTGTGTACGGAGCAGAGTCACATGTGTACGAGGTGTAGGGAGCGGAGCCGCGTGTGTACGAGGTGTATAGAGCGGAGCTGCGTGTGTATGAGGTTTACGGAGCGGAGCCGCGTGTGTACAAGGTGTATGGATGGGAGCTGTGTGTGTACGAAGACCAAGATGTAGGGAGTGGAGCCATCATGTGTGTATGGAGCAGAGCCGTGTGTGTACGAGGTGTATGGAGTGGAGCCATGTGTGTACGAGGACCGAGGTGTAGGGAGCGGAGCCATGTATGTACGAGGTGTAGGAAGCGGAGCTATGTGTGTGTGCGAGGTGTATGGAGCGGAGCTGCGTGTGTATGAGGTGTACGGAGCGGAACCGCGTGTGTACGAGGTGTACGGAACGGAGCTGCGTGTGTACAAGGTGTATGGAGCGGAGCCGTGTGTTTATGAAGACCGAGGTGTAGGGAGTGGAGCCATGTGTGTACGAGGTGTACGGAGCGGAGCCGTGTGTGTACAAGGTGTATGGAACGGAGCCATGTGTGTACGAGGACCAAGGTGTAGGGAGCAGAGCCATGTGTGTGCAAGGTGTACGGAGCAGAGCTGTGTGTGTATGAAGTGTGCGGAGCGGAGTCGCACGTGTACGAGGTGTGCAGAGCCACGTGTGTACGAGGTGTGTGGAGCGGAGCCGCGCGTGTACGAGTTGGACAGAGAGAAGCCGCGCATGTACGAGGTGTGCGGAGTGGAGATGTGCGTGTATTTGCCATGGGGGCCCATTTGAAAATTTGCACCAGGGCCCATAACTTTGTAGTTACGCCCCTGTTCACGCTACAAGAGAAGAGGAGTGCACCGCTCCGTAGCGGCTGTCGCCCTGCGTGATGACATCACTCTGGCGCTGTGTAATGACAGAGAGCGGAGACGTGACTTTCCCCCCATTGCTGGATTTTGCAGGTGACTGTGGCTGTGCGTGTACAGCGAGATGATAGCGCCGTCTCACATGCAGAGCCGAAACTATCATCCGCTGAGGTAAGCTGTACATTGCAGCTGACAACCTATTTGAATGACCACGATCGGTATTAGCACTGATCGCGGCCATTTAACCCCTTAGATACCTCTATCAATTGTGACTTTATTACATTTGAAAGGAATGCGGTATTCATTATTTCATTCATTCATTCATTCACATTGAGAAAGTGCATGTTCAGCAGAAGAAACAGTTATACTTAGAGAAGCAAGATAGGCAGATCATATTTGCATTGGACAGGCAGATCGTGTTGTGACATTTTTTGTGTTCATAATTTGACATCCTTCTGCCAACAGTTTCAACGGTGCAGGTGGTGCATATATGTCTTTTGGGAGGTGGGAGAGGTGGTGATTTTTCTCGATCATCTTTGGGATAAAATATTTTCAGCCTGAATTGCAGGCTACAGTGGAATTCACTCGTCTTCAGACTTCTTCGGCGTAGTTCTTCCCTCAGCAGTTCATAAGCCAATGTTTTCAGATAAATTCTTCTATGCAGTGATTCCAGTTGATTGCCGAGGTAATTCACTTGTGAATTGATACTACCTGCATTCAACATAGCAAAGAAGATGACCATTGGCGAGCACTTGGTGTTTCGGCGAACACAGTAAGTGGCACACATTTGATCTGCAGTATTGTAAAATAATGCATATCCTGTAAAATACTCAGGACTAGTTACCAGATAAAAATATAGTGGTTTATTTGGTTTCTTCCATCAAAGAAAGGTTATTACAGAAAAACAGGTGAATAAAAATAGGTGAAAGAGAAATTGTCCATTAGATCATGCTCTGAGATCCCAAATGGCAAAAGCAACATGTATTCTTCTTCTCTCCGAGATCCTGAATAGCAAATGGCTGCTGTCTCAGTTCGGCTTCTCACATCGCCGTCAATTAATATACCAGCTGTTATGTCATGTCATCTTGCGTCTGTCTCTCATGATGGTGAGGGAAGAAGACAGCACCCTCTACAGTTAGCCATGAATTATATACGTCTCTTGAAACACGTGATCTCTACATATATGGAGCTGTCTTTCTACCATGAGCCAAGCTTAAAAATAGCCTATGTCGTGTAAGCTAAAGCATTCTACAGAACTGGGTCTTATAAGAAATTAACGGATTATTAATATTTAACAATTCCCCCTTTTGAGGGAGACAGACATTAATTGGAACCCTCAAATATAACGATCTTTTTTTTTCTTCTTTTCTTCTTCTTTGACAAAATAATTTAATATCAATAATAATAATAATAATAATAATATCAGATTACTGTTATAAGTACTCAATGACATAATTGATGTGAATTCATGTTATGGTAAGTCGTGAACAATATTCATATAAAATATGTATAATTATACTTCCCTAAGTCTAAATTGAAGCATCTCAGGTCCAGTCATCATCATCTGATGTCATCTGGTCTTCATTTTGATGTCTTCTGTCTTCTTCTTGGTTCTTTTAAAAATACAGTTTTCTTATAGCATATAGATGTGTTGTGTATCAAATCAAAGTCCATAATTTCAAATGTTAATACGAAAACAAAGTCTATGCAGCTTTAATATCTGTGCAGTGTTATCTTTAAAAACCTGGGCTTACATTGGCTCGCCTTGGATATTCTGGAATCCTCCATCGGTACTGGTCTTTGAACAGGTGTGACGTCTTTGGTCAGCAAAGCAAGGGTTAAAATGACTCTTCCTTGCTAAACATAGCACCATAACCAGTCCTTGTCCTAATGCACAGGACATATGTCAGGGTTGTAGCTTCCTGATAACTACCTTCATTGTTCACCAGCTTTCATCGAAGCTTTTCAGGTGATTGAAAACCTCTGGAACTTGATAAGAACGTGATAACACCGTTCATCTCAGCATCATAGGATCATCGTCCTCTGGTTGTCAGGTTAGACACTTTAATTGTGACTGTCGGTGGTGGATACTGCACTTGTGACTGTCAGTGGTGGATACTGCACTTGTGACTGTCAGTGGTGGATACTGCACTTGTGACTGTCAGTGGTGGATACTGCACTTGTGACTGTCAGTGGTGGATACTGCATTTGTAATTAACACAGTCTATTACTCAGTAATCATAGCTTTGTTACCTTCTGGGATTTCTGGATCGTGGCATTCTTCTTCTTGCAACTGATAAAAATCAATGAAGTTTAGAAATGTGAAAAGTCTTTATTAACATAATTTCAGTATCTTGCTTGAAGTCTTCATTCCCTATTCTATACCAAATCTGGTAATTTCCCTATCCCATAATATCACAGCGTACCATAGCAATCAGTAATATCCATATAATTATTATCAGAATTTGTACTGTATATGGATTTCAATATTTGAAATAATAAACCAATAATAAGTGATAATACATTATTATCCATTTTTTCATGTGATAGAACATTTTTATGTCATAGGTGTAATTACCTTTTTCAACCCATAGGTGTCACTGTGTTTTATGTAACCAGTGTTTTCATCTTTATTAATAAGGAATATATTTATTATACTAATAATATGTAGGAATGTATAGCCATGAACCAAAATAAGAATATATGAGTGAGCGAATGAATGAATAAAAGAATTGTTGCATATAACTCAGAAGTGAAACATTTTCCTTAGTAATAGAACCATATAATTGCTATATTTAATGAAGCAATATTCTCAGTAGATATTACTTTACTAAATATTGGTGAAAGAATTAAAAATAATGAAAAATAAGAATAAAAATAAAAATAAGAATAAGGCCTTTATGTTGATGCAGAGTAGTTATGTCTTCAAATTATGCAACTTTGCATGTAATTCCTCTTAGTGTAAAGAAATGACTCTTTATAATACTTGTTATTATACCCAATACTTATACCATTGTACCTTATTAATATTTTTTCCTATTAAAATGTGTGAAGAAGAAGTATTAATCAAATGTGATTATGTAGTCAGGATAAAAAAACATATTTCTCCCTTAATACCAAAAAATATTGTTTCATGAAATAATTCATTTATCAAAACCAAAATTAAAAATAATTAATGTATAAATTATGTGAATTTATACCTGCTTATACCATTATTTGTCTGAAGATGTGTAACCATCAAAATTAATTTGAATATCATAAAATTATCCTTTGGAAAAATTAATTTAAATGTAACACACTTGGACAGAGAAGGAAGGTCCACTATTCCCAGATGCAGCTGGTGAATACCAGGCTCTGTGCTGGTGCCTGTTTAAAAGAGCTAAAGCTGATAAGGAAAGAATAGATTTTCTTCCTAAACTATTTTCTATTTTGTTGTGCGATTGCACTTATCCACAATTAACTAAATCAAGAAATAATAATTACTATAGAAATATAGAAATATATGTTTGTATAGATAATATTTCATTATGTATCTTAATATTCTAATTTCCTAAAGATAAAAGCTTTGGGTTTTTTTTTTTTTTCTCTCATGCATTCAGGATCCTGAGGTCTCACAAACGTATCACATTACTCGCTCAGCAGCTGCTCATACACTCAGTCACTGTCACTCAGACTGTGTCACATATTAACTTTAATACACGTATTTTAACCCAAATTATCCTAATTATCAATGCATTGTAAACTATTTCAATTTAGTCTCTTAATATTTCTTTGAATATTCCCCAAATACACATGACATAAATATATATGTATAGCTATACTTGACATTTAGGCCTGGAAAAAATTCCATTGCTTTGCAAAAGACCCCCTTTAAAATTCTTTTCCTAAGGAACAGGGACATAGTATACTGGTATGGTATACTTATTATTAGAACAAGGTTGAAATTTTCACCTGTTGTGGTAGTCATTCAAACCATGCAGTAAAAAAACACACACCCAGAACATTTTAAAAAGCAATTGGTTATTTCCTTTTAAGGGTTAGATATATATAAAATCATGCAATTATTGCAACTTCCTGTGTAAATAAAGGCATAAATCCTTGGAAGAGAATTTTTCTCGATTAAGTCCTGCTTTGAAATGAAAATTCTAAGGAAACATAAAAAATAAGGTTAATATCATATTCATATTCTAAATATTATTACTGATGTAGATTTTAATTTTCATTAAAAAATACAGTTCTACTATTTCTACTTCTACAAACACTCTATATATACTGTATGACTATGTATATATCCACAAACCATAAAACTACAGGATTATACTCTATAACTCACTAATTGTATAACACTGTTACACAATATATAATTACTTTTTCTAGCCAATTCCTACACCCATACTTATTTCTCTGCAAAAAATATCCTGAAAGGTTCTTGCCATTTTAAAGCTGATAGATTCTTGGAGCAGAGTATTCAGTTTACAGGCCATGATGTCACTCACCACCTGTTTCTGTCTGTTAAATTCGGCCATCTTTGTTACAGAAAGAAAATCAGAACTCATCATTTTTCTTAATTCCATTTGTGTCTTTTCGGTGTTCTTTTGCATCATTCCATATGGTTTATAACAAACATGTGATTTTCTTTTTCTTTCTTCGTAGATTTGATTTTGGGGAAAACTCATTTTAGAAGGTTTTGCTAATACAGGCTTCTGATAAGATTTTACTCTGCCTGTCTTTCCAAAATTAGCACAATTTATTTTCCTTTCACGATTCTCGTGTTTCCTGGCAAAATCAAGAAATTGCGCACATTCAAACAAAGAATCTTTTTGTGACGCAATAACACGAGATGCAGGATTTAGAAACCAAAATTTGCTTACAAAACTCCTTATGAGGGACGGTGTTTTGACATTCTCACTCAGCATTTTGTACAAACGTTCATATATGGACATGAACGTAAAAATACATTCCTTCCGACCAATCCTTAATTTTTGAAGAATATCAATATCTGGATGATTTTCATTTGATGAACAAAAAATGAGAATTTTTAATCTGTCCTTATCAGTTAAATTCTCATGTGTTTCACCAGATAACTTTAAAGACAATCTCCTTGCAAAATTTACAGGGATCCACATTTTGAACAACTGATTCTTCTCCTCGTTAGATAAATCAAAGTTATCAGTACAACTTTCAAAGATCTCAGAGTTTCTATAAACATCTATTTTGTTGTCATAAGCAGGAATTATTTGGCATATTTTTATCAAATTCTTCCTCACGCTACTTCGGATTTGGGCCTGTGAGTCTTCTATTTTTAGTGGTACGTCTTTCCCTTGTACGTCCTCTACGTCAGTTCTGAAGTCTCCTCCTACGTCTCCATCTTGTTCCACGTCTGCAAGGTCACCTTCAATGACTGCTACTTGTAACTGTTTCTCCACATTACAGTGAATCTCGGGAATATCACTATCCTCTACACAATCATTTTTAGATTTCTCTGACACAGATCTATGAAATATATCTACCATCTGTAGAATATTTTTTAATCTCTCTCTTTCTCTATTGAAAAACTTAGAATCTAACCTCTGATTCTCGAGTTCACACTCGGCATATAAACTTAACCATAAAACTTCTGAATTAGAATTGTCTACAGACTTAAATTTCAATTTACTCTGCTTAGCAAGACAATTAATGACATCCATTTTATCTTACCTTGAAATGTCTCAGCTCCTTTGATGGACAACGCTGGGTTCCTGTCTTCACACGTCTGGCTTAGGTCTGGTACTTTTGGCACTTGTAGTACTTCTCAATCTATCTGGTACTTCTTACTTCTAGGTTCCATGTGATTCTTGTAAGTAGTGGAATTCGCGATAACTTGCACATATGATTTGACGTTAGCAAAGTCCAATCCCCCGTGTGTGCAAGTTGAGGGAAATCCGCAAAAAAGTACAAAAATTCAGATCTGGCTGGCTCTCCAATGTAAAATAATGCATATCCTGTAAAATACTCAGGACTAGTTACCAGATAAAAATATAGTGGTTTATTTGGTTTCTTCCATCAAAGAAAGGTTATTACAGAAAAACAGGTGAATAAAAATAGGTGAAAGAGAAATTGTCCATTAGATCATGCTCTGAGATCCCAAATGGCAAAAGCAACATGTATTCTTCTTCTCTCCGAGATCCTGAATAGCAAATGGCTGCTGTCTCAGTTCGGCTTCTCACATCGCCGTCAATTAATATACCAGCTGTTATGTCATGTCATCTTGCGTCTGTCTCTCATGATGGTGAGGGAAGAAGACAGCACCCTCTACAGTTAGCCATCAATTATATACGTCTCTTGAAACACGTGATCTCTACATATATGGAGCTGTCTTTCTACCATGAGCCAAGCTTAAAAATAGCCTATGTCGTGTAAGCTAAAGCATTCTACAGAACTGGGTCTTATAAGAAATTAACGGATTATTAATATTTAACAAGTATCAACATCACTTTTGGTTAAATTATAAAAACCAGAATCACGTTTTTCTTCTCATACAGTTGTGGCCAAAAGTATTGACACCCCTGCAATTCTGTCAGATAATACTCAGTTTCTTCCTGAAAATGATTGCAAACACAAATTCTTTGGTATTATTATCTTCATTTAATTTGTCTTAAATGAAAAAACACAAAAGAGAATGAAGCAAAAAGCAAAACATTGATCGTTTCACACAAAACTCCAAAAATGAGCCAGACAAAAGTATTGGCACCCTCAGCCAAATACTTGGTTGCACAACCTTTAGCCAAAATAACTGCGACCAACCGCTTCCGGTAACCATCAATGAGTTTCTTACAATGCTCTGCTGGAATTTTAGACCATTCTTCTTTGGCAAACTGCTCCAGGTCCCTGATATTTGAAGGGTGCCTTCTCCAAACTGCCATTTTTAGATCTCTCCACAGGTGTTCTATGGGATTCAGGTCTGGACTAATTGCTGGCCACCTTAGAAGTCTCCAGTGCTTTCTCTCAAACCATTTTCTAGTGCTTTTTGAAGTGTGTTTTGGGTCATTGTCCTGCTGGAAGACCCATGACCTCTGAGCGAGACCAAGCTTTCTCACACTGGGCCCTTCATTATGCTGCAAAATTTGTTGGTAGTCTTCAGACTTCATAATGCCATGCACACGGTCAAGCAGTCCAGTGCCAGAGGCAGCAAAGCAACCCCAAAACATCAGGGATCCTCCACCATGTTTGACTGTAGGGACCGTGTTCTTTTCTTTGAATGCCTCTTTTTTCTCCTGTAAACTCTATGTTGATGCCTTTGCCCAAAAAGCTCTACTTTTGTCTCATCTGACCAGAGAACATTCTTCCAAAACGTTTTAGGCTTTTTTAGGTAAGTTTTGGCAAACTCAAGCCCGGCTTTTTTATGTCTCGGGGTAAGAAATGGGGTCTTCCTGGGTCTCCTACCATACAGTCCCTTTTCATTCAGACGCCGACGGATAGTATGGGTTGACACTGTTGTACCCTCGGATTGCAGGGCAGCTTGAACTTGTTTGGATGTTAGTCGAGGTTCTTTATCCAACATCCGCACTATCTTGCGCTGAAATCTCTTGTCAATTTTTCTTTTCCGTCCACATCTAGGGACGTTAGCCACAGTGCCATTTAAACTTCTTGATGACACTGCGCACGGTAGACACAGGAACATTCAGGTCTTTGGAGATGGACTTGTAGCCTTGAGATTGCTCATGCTTCCTCACAATTTGGTTTCTCAAGTCCTCAGACAGTTCTTTGGTAGTGTTGAGCGATACCAGCCGATACTGAAAAATATCGTATTGGAATGGATCGGCCGATCTAAAAAAAGTATCGCCGATTCCGATACCAGAAGTCCCATTCAAGTCTCTGGAACTTCCGGTATCGGAATAAGAAAAACCCTTTTCTGTCCTTGAACAACCTCTCGGGGGTGTGTACGGACCTTCTGGGGGTCTGTGCCGGCCTGCCGGGGGTCTGTGGCGACTGCCGGGGATCTGTACCGGCCTGCCGGGGGGCTGTGCCGGCTGCCAGGGGTCTGTGCCGGCTGCCCGGGGGTCTGTGCGGACTGCCGGGGGTCTGTACCGGCCTGCCGGGGGGCTGTGCTGACTGTCCGGGGGTCTGTGCCGGCCTGCCGGGGGTCTGTGCCGACTGCCAGGGGTCTGTACCGGCTTGCCGGGGGTCTGTGCCGGCTGCCCGGGGGTCTGTGCAGGCTGCCGGGGGTCTGTGCCGGCTGCCCGGGGGTCTGTGCAGGCTGCGGGGGTCTGTGCAGGCATCGTCCGATGGGACTACAAGTCCCATCGGGCGATGCCTGCTACCATGACGGTGATTGACACATTAGCCAATGATGGGACAGTAGTAGTCCCATCATCCGGCTAATGTGTTGAATGTAAAAAAAAAAAAACATACTACATATATACATACTACATACATACTACATATATACATACTACATGTATACATACATACTACATATATACACACTACATACATACTACATATATACACACTACATACATACTACATATATACTACATACATACTACATATATACATACTACATACATACTACATATATACATACTACATACATATATACATACTACATGCATACTACTTATATACTACATTCATACAGCATACATATATACTACATACATACAACATGCTACAGACATACAACATACATACAATACATTCATACAATACATACATATAGACATACAGTACATACAACATAGAGTACATACTCACCATTACTTATCACTTTGATCCCCGAAGCCAGTGTCATCTATGGAAAAATATGAAAATAACAAACCACCAAATACTCCCTGATCCGCAGAAATCCACGAGTGAGTGTCCCACGCCAATCTTCCATGGAGAGCAGCAGCATCAGCTGATGCGACCGCTCTCTACGGGACTCAGGAGTCCAGTATCGGGAGGTAGGTATCCTTCCGCACTGTATTCCTCCGCCACTGTAAAAAAATAGTCCCTGGTCTCACTTTATGGCAAATGCTGCGTGGGAATTTTTTCACACAGCAATGCCAAAAGTGAGACTAGGGACTATTTTTTTACAGTGGTGGAGGAATATAGTGCGGAAGGATACCTACCACCCGACACTGGATTCCTTGAGCCCCTAGAGAGCGGTCGCATCAGCTGATGCTGCTGCTCTCCACGGGAGATCAGCGTGGGACACGCGTGGATTTCTGCGGATCAGGGAGTATTTGGTGGTTTGTTATTTTCATATTTTTCCTTAGATGACTTGGCTTCGGGGAACAATGTGACAAGTATTGGTGAGTATGTACTCTGTGTTATATGTACTGTATGTCTATGTATGTATTGTATGAATGTATGAATGTATTGTAGGTAGTATGTATTGTATGAATGTATGTTGTATGTATGCAGTATGTATGTATGTTGTATGTCTGTAGCATGTTGTATGTATGTATGTAGTATGTATGTAGTATATATGTATGTTGTATGAATGTAGTATACACTCACTGGCCACTTTATTAGGTACACCATGCTAGTAAGGGGTTGGACCCCCTTTTGCCTTCAGAACTGCCTCAATTCTTCGTGGCAGAGATTCAACAAGGTGCTGGAAGCATTCCTCAGAGATTTTGGACCATATTGACATGATGGCATCACACAGCTGGCGCAGATTTGTCGGCTGCACATCCCTGATGCGAATCTCCCGTTCCACCACATCCCAAAGATGCTCTATTGGATTGAGATCTGGTGACTGAGGAGGCCATTTGAGTACAGTAAACTCATTGTCATGTTCAAGAAACCAATCTGAGATGATTCGAGCTTTATGACATGGCGCATTATCCTGCTGAAAGTAGCCATCAGATGTTGGGTACATTGTGGTCATAAAGGGATGGACATGGTCAGCAACAATACTCAGGTAGGCTGTGGCGTTGCAACGATGCTCAATTGGTACCAAGGGGCCCAAAGAGTGCCCAGAAAAAAATTCCCCACACCATGACACCACCACCACCAGCCTGAACCGTTGATACAAGGCAGGATGGATCCATGCTTTCATGTTGTTTACGCCAAATTCTGACCCTACCATCCGAATGTCGCAGCAGAAATCGAGACTCATCAGACCAGGCAACGTTTTTCCAATCTTCTACTGTCCAATTTCGATGAGCTTGTGCAAATTTTAGCCTCAGTTTCCTGTTCTTAGCTGAGAGGAGTGGTACCCAGTGTGGTCTTCTGCGGCTGTAGCCCATCTGCCTCAAAGTTCGACGCACTGTGCGTTCAGAGATGCTCTTCTGCCTACCTTGGTTGTAACGGGTGGCAATTTGAGTCACTGTTGCCTTTCTATCAGCTCGAACCAGTCTGCCCATTCTCCTCTGACCTCTGGCATCAACATGGCATTTCCGGCCACAGAACTGCCGCTCACTGGATTTTTTTTCTTTTTCGGACCATTCTCTGTAAACCCTAGAGATGGTTGTGCGTGAAAATCCCAGTAGATCAGCAGTTTCTGAAATTCTCAGACCAGCCCTTCTGGCACCAACAATCATGCCACGTTCAAAGGCACTCAAATCACCTTTCTTCCCCATACTGATGCTCGGTTTGAACTGCAGGAGATTGTCTTGACCATGTCTACATGCCTAAATGCACTGAGTTGCCGCCATGTGATTGGCTGATTAGAAATTAAGTCTTAACACACAGTTGGACAGGTGTACCTAATAAAGTGGCCAGTGAGTGTATATGTAGCATGTATGTAGTATCTATGTATGTTGCATGAATGTAGTATATATGTAGCATGTATGTAGTATGTATGTAGTATGTATGTACTATGTATGTATGTTGTATGCAGTATGTATGTTGTATGAATGTAGTATATATGAAGCATGTATGTAGTATGTATTTATGTTGTATGAATGTAGTATATATGTAGTATGTATGTATGTTGTATGTAGTATGTAGTATATATGTAGTATATGTGTATGTTGTATGAATGTAGTATATATGTAGTATGTATGTAGCATGTATGTAGTATGTATATATGTAGCATGTATGTAGAATGTATGTAGTATGTATGTAGTATGTATGTAGTATGTATATATGTAGCATGTATGTAGTATGTATGTAGTATATATGTATGTTGTATGTATGTAGTATGTATGTAGTATGAATGTAGTATATATGTAGTATGTATGTAGTATGTATATATGTAGTATGTATGTAGTATATATGTATGCTGTATCAATGTAGTATATATGTAGTATGTATATAGTATGTATGTAGTATGTATGTATGCTGTATGTATGTAGTATGTATGTAGTATGTATGTATGCTGTATGAATGTAGTATATATGTAGTATGTATATAGTATGTATGTAGTATGTATATATGTAGTATGTATGTAGCATGTATGTAGTATGTATGTAGTATATATGTATGTTGTATGTAGTATATATGTAGTATGTATGTAGTATATATATATGTAGCATGTATGTAGTATGTATGTAGTATGCATGTAGTATGTAGTATGTTTTTGTTTTTTTTTTTACATTCAACACATTAGCCGGATGATGGGACTACTACTGTCCCATCATTGGCTAATGTGTCAATCACTGTCAGTGTAGCAGGCATCGCCCGATGGGACTTGTAGTCCCATCGGACGATGCCGGCACACACACAAGACCCCCGGCAGGCCCGCACAGACCCCCGGCAGGCCCGCACAGACCACCGGCAGCCGGCACAGGCACCCGGCAGTCGGCACAGACCCCCCGCAGTCGGCACAGACCGCGCATCATGATGCGCACAGACCGTGCATCATGATGACGTCATTTCAGCAGCCAATCACAGCCATGCCAATAGTTAACATGCCTAACAGGATGTGCCCACACTTCTGAGGATTCCCACTGGCTGAATCAAATCGAGCAGGCTGATAGCTTTATGGGAACTTCCGATTCCGGTATCCGATACGAAAAAAGTATCGGAAGTCAGTATCGGAATTCCGATACAGCTAATATCGGCCGATACCTGATACTTGCGGTATCGAAAAGCTCAGCACTATTCTTTGGTCTTCTTTTCTTTTCTCCATGCTCAATGTGGTACACACAAGGACACATTACAGAGGTTGAGTCAACTTTAATCCATGTCAACTGGCTGCAAGCGTGATTTAGTTATTGCCAACACCTGTTAGGTGCCACAGGTAAGTTACAGGTGCTGTTAATTGCACAAATTAGAGAAGCATCACATGATTTTTCGAACAGTGCCAATACTTTTGTCCACCCTCTTTTTTATGTTTGGTGTGGAATTACATCCAATTTGGCTTTAGACAATTCTTTTTGTGTTTTTCATTTAAAACAAATTAAATGAAGATAATAATACCAAAGAATTTGTGTTTTCAATCATTTTCAGGAAGAAACTGAGTATTATCTGACAGAATTGCAGGGGTGTCAATACTTTTGGCCACAACTGTATGGGATGTAGGAAACCAATACTTTCCCATTATTGAAGACAAACATACTGCTGTATTATTTTTTCCATTTACATTTACAAAATCTAGTGACAACTGTGTTTTATTTTTTCTGACAGTCTCAACATATGACAGCTTCTGTATATTCAAATTATCGATTAAATCAAAATCAGAAAACCAATTGTTATCTGTAGTATTGTGTCCCAGATCCAAATAAGGGTTCAGACATTCTCCTAAACACTTTACTTGGTTCGCTGCTGGCACAGAAAGGACCTGTTGATTGTTTTCCAGCATAAATTTCCATGTTCACTGTGTAATTCATCCTGGCGTCAACAAGGGCAAAAGTTCTTTTACGTATTTGTTTGACTTTGATGGTAGGTATTGCTAAACAGTACATCTTCCATGGAAACCACGTCAAAAGTGATTTTTTTTCTTGGGGGCAATAGCTATTCTGACAATTTACAACTAGAGATGAGCAAACTTGTTCAGAAAACGTTCGCCATTCTCAGCACAAATGTTGCTGTTACGGGCTTGCGGAACGCACCAAATAATAAAGATGGAATAAAGTGCGTTCGCAGCCTGGGGTCCACCATGCAGAGATGACAAACTGCTGCTTGGTAATGGAAGACGCTATATGGAGTAGTACTAACTAACACCGGCGGATAACCACTGGCCCGGTGTGAAAGGAAGCGAGCTCTGTTACCTCACAGAGTCGCACTACCACTCAACATAAATGCCAGAGCCTGTTAACCTCACAGGACTCGGCAAGGTGAACACTAGTTAAGAGACGCAGGAAACTGTCCCAAGGACACAGGGTTAGGGTCCCTCTAGTCCCAATAGTGTTCGACACCACAACTGTGATGCCAGAACTAATAATTTAATTGTACCACGTACACACTGCACCGGTTTAGTGGACGCCACTAACCTCCCTGAGCAGGGAGGTAAGCGCTTGTCTTGCGCACAGCACTTCTGCGAGGAACGCTGCTCTTGCGGTCCAGTGGTGCCTTGTGCTGAATGGCACTTTCTGGTGCTAATGCTCGTGTGGAAAGCGAGATGCTCTGTGGAACATAGCTTATGCCACTACTGGCGCTGACTCTATCTCCCTAAACCCTAACTCATACACATCTGAGTGTAGGGGTTTCATAATGAGTCAGTCACCAGTCTCATACATCCGTCATCGCACACACAACTAGCAATCAGAGTCTATACTAGCGCATGGTCAAGCGGCCATATGACTCTATTATAGCGGCGTCCTTCCGGGATCTTCCCAGTGTACCAATCAGAGCAGGAACGGGACCTGCACATGTGACCTCCGACCTCCAATGAGAGGTCATCCCACGGGCATGCTCAGTAGGCAAAACACAGGAATTTAGTCTCTGGAGCGTCTGCTTGCTGCTGACTCAAACATGGTGTTACAGCAGAGCCTGAAGGAGCAACTAGATGCCTAGCAGTAGCCTTGGCAAGATGCCTGGACTGACGTCTCTGCTGAGCAGGAATCTCTGCAGCCGCAGAGGAATGGGAGAGGACATGGCTTGAGATTCCGCCTGTGCAGTGGAGGAATCTTGACGCCTAACAGTTGCACATTTGGATTCGTGATTGGATTCTCGAGAATCTTCCTCCAAATGGGCAAAATTCAACCAAAGCATGGTAAATGATCGAGTTTCACAAGTGTTTTCATTGGAAATTTGGCTAATTTAACGGTGTTGTATGATAAGTGGGGGGGTTGAGGTCAGAGGAGCAGCCCGACTGGTATTCTTTTTTTTTTTAATAAACTTAATGTGTAGCGATTCCAGCAGCCACTCAGAACACAGAAACCAGGGCTTGTGTCTTTGGCTGCCGAAGTTACATGATGCCATTTTGTCTGTGTAATGGCATAGGGAGGCTGCTGCTGCTGCAAGTAGTCAGATAGTTAGCTAGGTGGTTTATTTTCAGATAGATAGGATCCTGTGTCAAAACTGACCTTCCAGCATCTGAATAATTTCTAATAGTGTGGGAAAGACACCAGACCACATTTCAAAATCTAAAAAACATACTGCTCTGTTTCTGAATCACTTTTACATACTTCCACCTCATCTTGAGATGAAATGTCACACTCTTCCCCTAAATGTTCACTTATAGTGGGGCCTTCTTCATCATTTAACAACAGATTCTTAATTTCTTCAACATGAAGCAGGTTAGATAAATTTTACTGGCCATTACAGGAGAGAATCTGAAGCAAGAGAGAGAGTATATGTTAGGGTGCAATGTGGCTTAGAAGCCACCCAATTTATTTCCACAAACTTTGCATTATTCATTCATAGAACAAGATAAATAAACAATTGTGATGAATAAAAAGAGAAAATACTAACCTTTAAATGTGAGATGAGTTCTTCAATGGAGATTGGAGGCAGAGTTTTCTTCCAGCCACCACATGTCCCAGAGCCTGGAAGAACTCATTACAATAAATGAAGAAAATATTATTTCCCCACAACAATACCGCAGATATGAGCAATACACATACAGGTATGACTATTTTAACCATTTTATTACCTGTATGCCCATATTAATAGGTTACATACATCAAGGGGTTGACAGATTCCCATTAGGGATGGGCGAATCTACTTGTTAGGACTCGTTACTCTGCGAGTAGTAGGGGACTCGCAGGAGTCGGTACTCTGCGAGTTTCCAAGCGATTACTCGCACAGTAACGAGTCCAATGCAAATGAATGGCAATCCTAGTTTTTGCAGAGTTTCTTAGCGATTTTGTGTCAGCAGCTGGACACAAAATCGCTAAGAAACTAGGATTGCTTGTATTAAACTGTGAAAAAACTAGCTAGGAGTTCTCTCTCTCTGTTTTGCAGCGATTCCTGTGCTGGGGGATTCCTGTGCTGGGGAGGAGGAGAATGGGGATGCGAGTTTTGCAGCAATTCCTGTGCTGGAGGGGAGAGAGAGAGAGAACTCCTAGCTAGTTTTGTGTGTCCTAGCTGGACACAAAATCGCTAAGAAACTAGGATTGCTTGTATTAAACTGTGAAAAAACTAGCTAGGAGTTTGTTCTCTCTCTCTCTCTCTCCTCGCATCCCCATTCTCCTCCTCCCCAGCACAGGAATCGCTGCAAAACAGAGAGAGAGAACTCCAAGCTAGTTTTTTAACAGTTTAATACAAGCAATCCTAGTTTCTTAGCGATTTTGTGTCCAGCTGCTGACACAAAATCGCTAAGAAACTCTGCAAAAAAAAAATCTGCATCCCCATTCTCCTCCTCCCCAGCACAGGAATCGCTGCAAAACTCGCATCCCCATTCATTAACATTGGACTCGCTAGACTTGCAACGAATAGCGAGTTTCCAAGTCGGACTCGTTACAGCCTAGCGATTCCGAATATTTCAGGATTCGCCCATCCCTAATTCCCATTAATAAACCTTTTTTTTTTAATTTGCATGTACTTACAGCAGCTAATTGTGTCATTTATTTAGTTTACGTATATACTCAAGTGTAAGCAGAGGCCCCTAATTTTGCCACAAAAAACTGGGAAAACTTATTAACTCAAGTATAAGCCTAGGGTGGAAAATGCAGCAGCTACTGGTAAATTTCAAAAATAAAAATAGATACCAATAAAAGTAAAATTAATTGAGACATCAGTAGGTTAAATGTTTTTGAATATCAGTATTGAATCAAGAGCTCCATATAATGCTCCATACAGTTCATGATGGCCCCATAAGATGCTCCATACAAAATGTGCCCTATATAATGCTGCACAAAGGTTAATAATGGCCCCATAAGATGCTCCATAGAATAATATGCACTATATGCTGCTCCATAAAGGTTATGGCACCATAAGATGTTCCATAGAATGATATGCCCCATATGCTGCTCCATAAATGTTATGGCCCCATAAGATGCACCTTATAGGTTATAGCTCCATAAGATGCTCCATAGAATAATATGCTTCATATGCTGCTCCATAAAGGTTATGGCCCCATAAGTTGCTCCATAAAGTTTATGGCCCCATAAGATGCTCCATAGAATAATATGCCCCATATGCTGCTCCATAAAGTTTATGGCCCCATAAGATGCTTCATAGAATAGGCCCCATATGCTGCTCCATAAAGGTTATGGCCCCATAAGCTGCTCCATAAAGGTTATGGCCCCATAAGATGCTCCATAAAGGTTATTGCCCCATAAGATGCTCCATAGAATAATATGCCCCATATGCTGCTCCAGAAAGGTTATGGCCCCATAAGATGCTCCATAGAATAGGCCCCATATGCTGCACCATAAAGGTTATGGCCCCATATGCTGCTCCACAAAGGTTATGGCCCCATAAGATTCTCCATAAAGGTTATGGTCCTATATGATGCTCCATAGAATAAGCCACATATGCTGCTCCATAAAGGTTATGGCCCCATAAGATGTTCCATAAAGGTTATGGCCCCATAAGATGCTCCATAGAATAGGCCCTATATGCTGCTCCATAAAGGTTATGGCCCCATAAGATGCTCCATAAAGGTTATGGCCCCATAAGATGCTCCATAGAATCGTCCTCATATGCTGCTGCTGCGAATAAAAAAAATGACATACTCACCATTTCTTGCTGGGGGCCAGGTGCCAGTGTCCTGAACAGGCAGGGACACGGCACGCTATGGGGGCTAGGTTCCAGTGTCACTGCTGGCTCAGGGCCCCGGCACCTGTGATATTCACCTGTCTCCGTTCCACTGCCATGCGCCGCTCTGTCTTCCGGGTCCTCTGTCAGTGACTGTTCAGGCACAGGGTGTGCATTAACTATGTCATCGTCCCCTCTGACCTGAACATCACAGCCAGAGGATGCGGAGGACAGAGTGGCGCGTGGTGGTGGAATGGGGACAGGTGAATATAGCATGGCTCTCCCCATCATACTCACCCCCTCCTGGCGCATCTCTGCATCCCCTGCTTCTCCCATGGTCTCTGGCACCGCAGCTCTTAAAGTGTTCAGTGGTCATGTGGTACCGTCAGTTTTTAGTATTTAGTGAACATGATAGAATAGCAAAACAAAAAACAGTTTTAGCATTTAGTGATCCTAGTAAAAAAGCCAAACAAAAAACTATTGTGAGATTTTTTTTTTGCAATTCCACCACACTTTGAATGTTTTTCCCGTTTTCCAGTACACTATATGGCAAAACCAATGGTGTCATTCAAAAGTACAACCCATCTCTCAAAACGCAAGCTCTCACATGGCCATATTAACAGAAAAATAAAAAAGCTATGGCTCTGGGATGAAGAAGAGTAACAAACTCAAAATCAAAAATGGAAAAACCCAAGGTGATGAAAGGGTTAAGGCAAGTCTGTAAAACATGCTTTAAACAAACAAGTCAAACAAACTTGTACCAGGGGTTCTATTTGAAAGAATATGAAAATAATCTTCCTGTGGGCCCAACGTAGATCCTTGTTGATTGTGTTTTTATAGGTTTCAGATGATGGAGGCAGTTTATTTAATAGGACTTTAGATTGGAAAAAGATGTGTGAAATTTATTGTCATACAGATGTCATATGGCTGGCTTATGGAGATATGGGAGGTAAAATATTGCATTATCGCATTACCATATGGACAGCACTGGCGCAACTCTTGGGCCTGAGAATCCGAATGATTTTTTTCATACGCTAGTGTGATTCCAGCCTTATACTAAGAATCCATCATTCACAATGAGTGTTCTCACAGCTCCCCTTACCCTCACAATAACTTTTCCCATTCATTATTATAATTATTAGAGCATGCTCAGAGAGCACTTCTATATAAACAAATAGGGTCTGACTCAGTCTATTAATGCTAATGTCCATATGGAGAACAGGAAGTAGAAGGATAATATTAGCTATAGTGTGAAGAGTAAATATTGCTAGATTTGTTATAATTGTTTTTTTATATAAATAGTGTTATCACAAATTAAAAAAAAGCATAAAAAATGTTACAAAAAATACATTTAAAGGGTACCTATCATTTAGAGTATTATTAGAATGATTATGGTATAAATCTTAGGGGCTGATGAGAAAATCCAATTTCACCCTTCCGACATTGAAGCCAGGAAATTATTGGACTCTAAGGTTTTCATTGAAGGTTGTTTCGTGGTAATGTCTCTGTGAAAACTCAATTTACAGACTAAGGGTACTGTCACACTTAGCGATGCACCAGCGATCCCGACCAGCGATATGACGCGGTCAGGATCGCTGGTGCATCGCTAAGTGGTCGCTAGTGAGCTGCCACACAGGTAGATCTCACCAGCGACATCGCTGGGGTCGGGGGTCGCTACTTACCTGTCACACTAGGCGATCCTGACATCCTCCCGCCCGGCTCCACGCTCGTCTCTCCACAGGAAGCGCCGCAGGAAGCTGACGACGAGAAACGGTCCAGGACGTTCTCGCGCGATCAGCGATAACAAGCGGGGGAGCGGGTCGTAGGTAAGTATCAGACACAGCGATGTCGCTAGCAATATCGCTATAACGTCACAAGTTATAGCGATATTTCTAGCGATATCGCTTAGTGTGACAGGCCCTTATGGGTGCCATGTATGACACAATTCTGATAACAGAACATAATGTATTATAAGTCTATGCTCGCCTTTTAAACTGTTTTTTTTTATAATGATTCATTCCTGCTTATAAAAAATACAAGATACGACAACAGTCTAATTATTCTTTGTGGAAATTGTCCTACCATTTTACCGTTGTAGAGTCTGCGCAACTCCTGTACATAGGTACCTGTGCTGCTTCTCCTAACCTACAACAGACAGAGCTCTGCTCCTAGTTCTTGTTATCTCATGACTTACATCATAAACAGATTTGTACTCCCTGTGATCAGTTGCAATATAGAGAGGGACTCAATAGTAGTTGTTCAATTCCCTTGCAGCACTCCGCAGGAGAAATGAAAAATTACACTGTGCCTATTGAAAGTGTTTAATTATTCATGTACTTCATAGATATGAAAAAATGAATATAAAGAGAAGAGAGAAAGCGAAAGGGAGAAAGACAAAGAGAGAGGAGTTAGCTAACAAATTAATAATTTTTCTCCTTAGTTCTATATTCTATATACTACTTATCCATCCACATTCTAAACCTTCAGGCCAATGATATAATAAAACAGTCATAAACATTTAAAAAATAAATTATAAGGAGAAAATTCGATCACATCAGGCAGCCATCATCACCATCCCAATAATAGGTAGAATTAAAAGATAGGGAAATTGCTGTTAGAATTTCTAATCTTCAAGTTTTTGATATTCATGGAAAACAATGTTTCCCATTTGCTGTGATACAAACTGCCTGAGCTGTAAATGTGTTAAATGATGAGAAAACAGTGGGGCTTTCATTGAGATTCTGTTTTGATCTATAGTTTCTGCCTTGTTTGCAAAGACGAACATTTAATACTGATTAATGCAAACAATATTCACTGTTCCCCACGCGGGCTATAGATTTGCATACTTTAAGTCCCCTTGTTCCAATGATAACCATATTATGCTAATAAGTGAGGCGCAACAGCAACCCTCCCCTCACCTTTCCCAGAACAGCCACAAACATTACCATTTTTTCAATTCTGCTGATATTGATCACTCAGGTCACAATCTGCCACATTCTCTTTTATATTAAACAGAAAGAACTCTTTTTTTTCCCTTTGCAATTTTAATAAAGGTGTCTTAACCAAACAGCATTGCATATTGTTTTCTGATTAGATAAGGTACTGAGAGACATTCAGTGTGGTTCTTTGTATAATAAGGTCTAGGAAAAAAACTATGTACCATGTGAATATAGAAAAACTGCAAGAAACATCTGCATATAAAGGGTTATTGTAAATTATTACTTAAGAAAAAGGAGGACAAAGATTTTGTTCTTAGGTCAGACTCAGGGCTAGAGGTGAGCGTGTTTGATCAGGTCCCTGCTTATTCGGCAAGCTATAGCGCTTACTGAATAAGCTGCAGCGGGAACCCGGATATGGAGATAGGGAAAAATATGTGTAGGTGGGTTAAGAGCTGGCTCAGGGATAGGAAACAAAGGGTGGTTATTAATGGAGCACACTCGGACTGGGTCACGGTTAGCAGTGGGGTACCACAGGGGTCAGTTTTGGGCCCGCTTCTTTTTAACATATTTATTAATGACCTTGTAGGGGCATAGAGAGTAGAATTTCAATATTTGCAGATGACACTAAACTCTGCAGGGTAATCAATACAGAGGAGGACAATTTTATATTACAGGAGGATTTATGTAAACTAGAAGCTTGGGCTGAGAAAGGGGAAATGAGCGTTAATGGGGATAAATGTAAGGTCATGCACTTGGGTAGAACGAATAAGATGTATAATTATGTGCTTAATTGTAAAACACTGGGCAAAACTGTCACTGAAAAGGACCTGGGTGTATGGGTGGACGACAAACTCACATTTAGTGGCCAGTGTCAGGCAGCTGCTGCAAAGGCAAATAAAATAATGGGATGCATTAAAAGAGGCATAGATGCTCATGAGGAGAACATAATTTTACCTCTATATATAAGTCACTAGTGCGACCACACTTAGAATACTGTGTACAGTTCTGGCCTCCGGTGTATAAGAAAGACATAGCTGAACTGGAGCGGGTGCAGAGAAGAGCGACCAAGGTTATTAGGGAACTAGGGGGTCTGCAATACCAAGACAGGTTATTACACTTGGGGGTATTTAGTTTGGAGAATCAAAGGCTTAGGGGTGATCTTATTACAATGTATAAATATATGCGGGGACAATACCAAGACCTTTCTAATGATCTTTTTACTCTTAGACCTGTGACGGGGACAGGGTGGCATCCTCTACGTCTCGAGGAAAGAAGGTTTAAGCATACTCACAGACGCGGATTCTTTACTGTAAGAGCAGTGAGACTATGGAACTCTCTGCCATATGATGTTGTAATGAGTGATTCCCTACTAAAATTTAAGAAGGGACTGGATGCCTTTCTTGAAAAGTATAATATTACAGGGTATATACACTAGTTTCCTTAATATTGCGTTGATCCAGGGAGCTAGTCTGATTGCCGTATGTGGAGTCGGGAAGGAATTTTTTTTCCCCAATGTGAAGCTTACTGTTTGCCACATGGGTTTTTTTTGCCTTCCTCTGGATCAACATGTTAGGGCAAGTTAGGACAGGATATGGGTTGAACTAGATGGACTTAAAGTCTCCCTTCAACCTTAATAACTATGTTACTATGTTACATGGAGCGCCGACTGATCAGCTGTCCGGCTCTGCAGCTGCATGTGTGGTGGCTGTGTGATAGTCACAGCACATGCATGGAGAGCCTTTAAAAATACAATGTTTTTTTTAAAGATATTAACATATTCTAGGAAAAATTCCACCTAAAGTGAATAAAGTGCTATACACAGTACACAACCTATTGTTAATTCAATAGAACAGTCAATACAAGAGCCTAGATTGGGGGCAAATAATTATATTCGACATTCCCTAGTCTCACCCTTCCTGTCTATGGAGGTTGGCACCTTTAGGGTATGTGCTCACATTGCAGATTTGTCTGCAGAAATTTCTGCACAGAATCTGCATCTCTTGCCAGAAAATACAGGTAAAAAACCATGTGGATTTGTATGCGTTTTTGTAACCTAAATAAAGATCTATTGAACAAAAAAAAGTTGTGATGTCATTTCTTTGTCCAGCCTCTTATTTTGCATACACCATCACACACACAGATAGATAGATAGATAGATAGATAGATAGATCCATAGATAGATAGATAGATAGATAGATCTACAGTATAGATAGATTGATCTATAGATAGATAGATTGCTCTATAGATAGATTGCTCTATAGATAGATCAATCTATCTACAGTATCTATAGATCAATCTATCTATCAATAGATAGAAAAAATCTGCGTTAGGCCGGGGTCAAACTTGTGATAAACTCGCACGAGTCTCACACCTCAATACTTGGCACTGCCGCCGGCACTTGGATTGGAGCATTCAGCTGCATAGAAATACATGCAGCCGTACACTCCGTCAATAAGATGCCTATCCATTACTAGTCCTATAGTTAATAATGGGTTAAAAAAAAAGACAGCCAGAAACAAGTATTTTAATGAAATAAAACACTACACAGTTTTCCATCTTTTTATTGTACGCCTAATTTCCCGAAGCCATCAATCTCCGGTAAAAAATTTAAAATAATAAACAGACACAAATACTCCCTGGTCCAACGTTATCCCTTTAATAGTGCCCTACGACGATCTCCCCTATAGAGCAGTCCCATCAGCAGACGTATCAGAAATTAATGATATTAGCGGCGCTTGTATATAGGTGCTGAGTCAGCTGCAAGTACCAAAAGACTCCTACCACAATGGAGTTATAATCGGAAAAATAAATAGATAAGATAGTACTCGCGCTATGAGACAAACACCAAAAACATTACTGATTAATTATAATAAATACCTGCAATAATTTAGTAGAAGCCTTGTTTGATCTGAACGAGATGAGGCATAACTCTTCCAAAAAGGTCAGTGTAAGAATTTCACTGCCACTAAGAATTTCGGGGCACCATACTGGCAAAATTTATGGGGCCCCCCTTAAGACTCCACCAAGGCTCCACCCCCAGTTCCACCTCCACCCTAGCTCCTCCTCCACCATGCAAGCCTTCCAAAATCCCTCTGCCCTTTCACTTCTAAGCTACTGGATTATCCTGAGCACTGCTGCCTTATGTTATCATTGGGCATTTTGTTTTCCAGCATGTCAGGATCATCCAGTAGCTTATATATACACATTGCTATTGGGGAGTCGAAGGGGAATGGGGAAGGAATAATTATACAATCATTCCTTCCCTCTCCCACTTTGACTCACCAATAGCAATGTATACGGTATATACGGTAAGTACAATCACATACTAAAATGGTGGACAAACAAAAACATGGACTTGTTACTTAGGCCTCTTTCACACTTCAGTTTTTTACAATCAGTCACAATCCGCCAGGTTTTGAAAAAAACGGATCCTCAATTTTCTTTTGAGGATCCGTTTTTTTTCCCCATTGACTTCCATTATTGGCAGATTGTGACGGATTGCCGTCCGTTGCATCCGTTTTTTTTGCGGATCCGCCAAAAGTTGCTGTCCGTCACCATCCTCAAAGATTTGAAAACGGAGCTTGCAACGTTTTTTTCTCTGGCGGATCCTCCAGACACTCATTTAACCCGAAATTCTTTCTGGGTGCCGGACAAAAAAAAAAATTCTCTCTCTCTCTCTCTCTCCTTTTCCAGGCTGCGATTCCTTTAAAATTCTTCATTTGTCGGATCCGTCAAAAAAACGGACGGGTGGCATCCGTTGTCATCAGTACTAAAACGGATCCGCCATCCGTCCTTTTGGCGGATTTTGACTGATGCAAAAAACTGAAGTGTGAAAGAGGCCTTACTCAATACTCACACAGCCGGTGTTGCCGCCGCCGCGCCCACCACCCAGGCAAGAAGAATCTAATGGTCGTCTCAGCCTGGCCACCGCTGCTGCCTCAGCCTGCCCACCAAATAAATGGAAAGTGTATATTACTGCTTATATAATTACTGATTATACACTACAAAAAATCATCTTTATTGGTAATTATTAAAAACCGATAAATTATAGAACGTAAATACACCTCAAAACGTAACTGTAAGTGATTATGTAAAAAAAAAAATTAATAAAATAGGAGTCAAGAGCAAAGGGCTGATCACCCCATTTAGTTTACTAACTTTTATATAGTCATAATTCAAAAACTCTTTAGGGTATGTTCCCACGATCAGTAAACGCTAAGGTAAACTAGACCCCTTAAGGAACTTATCTAGATGTGTGGTGAGTAGAGTTGAGCGATACCGTCCGATACTTCAAAGTATCGGATCGGAATGGATCGGCCGATCTTAAAAAAAAGTATCGGTATCGCCGATTCCGATACCGGAAGTCCCATTCAAGTCTACGGGACTTCCGGTATCGGAATAAGAAAAACCCTGTTTTTGCCTTGTACAGCCTCTCTGGGGTCTGTACGGGCCTTTCGGGGGGCTGTGCCGGCCTGCCAGGGGGTCTGTGCAGGCTCCGGTGGTCTGTGCCGGCCTGCCGGGGGGCTGTGCCGGCCTGCCGGGGGGGCTGTGCAGGCTCCGGTGGTCTGTGCCGGCCTGCCGGGGGGCTGTGCCGGCCTGCCGTGGGGGCTGTGCAGGCTCCGGTGGTCTGTGCCGGCCTGCCGGGGGGCTGTGCCGGCCTGCCGGTGGTCTGTGCAGGCTCCGGTGGGCTGTGCCGGCCTGCCGGGGGGCTGTAACGGCCTGCCGGTGGTCTGTGCAGGCTCCGGTGGGCTGTGCCGGCCTGCCGGGGGGCTGTGCCGGCCTGCCGGTGGTCTGTGCAGGCTCCGGTGGGCTGTGCCGGCCTGCCGGGGGGCTGTGCCGGCCTGCCGGTGGTCTGTGCAGGCTTCGGGGGTCTGTGCAGGCATCGTCCGATGGGACTACAAGTCCCATCGGGCGATGCCTGCTACCATGACAGTGATTGACACATTAGCCAATGATGGGACAGTAGTAGTCCCATCATCCGGCTAATGTGTTGAATGTAAAAAAAAAAATAAATAAATAAAAATTACATGCTACATACATGCTACATTCATACTACATACTACATACATGCTACATTCATACTACATATATACTACATGCAACATACATACTACATATATACTACATGCATGCAACATGCATACTACATATATACTACATGCAACATACATACTACATATATACTACATGCATGCAACATGCATACTACATATATACTACATGCTACATACATACTACATATATGCTACATATATACTACATGCATGCTACATACATACTGCAAGCTACATACATACTTCATGCTACATACATACTACATATATACTACATACATACTACATATATACTACATGCATGCTACATACATACTGCATGCTACATACATACTACATGCTACATACATACCACATATATACTACATACCTACTAAATGCATGCTACATGCTACATACATACCACATACATACTACATACATACTACATACATACTACATGCATGCTACATACATACTACATGCTACATACATACTACATATATACTACATGCATGCTACATACATACTACATGCTACATACATACTACATATATACTACATGCATGCTACATACATACTACATACATACTACATGCATGCTACATACATACTACATGCTACATACATACCACATACATACTACATATATACTACATGCATGCTACATACATACTGCATGCTACATGCATGCTACATACATACTACATACATACTACATGCTACATACATACCACATATATACTACATACATACTACATACAATACATTCATACAATACATACATAGACATACAGTACATATAACATAGAGTAACATACTTACCAATACTTGTCACATTGTTCCCCGAAGCCATTGTCTTTTACGGAATAAATATTAACATAACAAACCACAAAAATACTCACCCACGATCCGAAGCAGTCCACGAGTGTGTCCCACGACGATCTTGGGTAGAGAACTGCAGCATCAGCTGATGCTGCCGTTCTCTACGGGCTGCAGGAATCCAATGACGGAAGGTAGGTATCCTTCCGCACTGTATTCCTCCGCCACTTAAAAAAAAAAAAGTCCCTAGTCTCACTTTATGCCATTGCTGTGTTTTTACGCCTCTCACTCGGCCGTATTCCTCGCCAGTGTGACCCCGGCCTTAGGGTCCAATTTCTCATGTTACACTTGGGAAAAACAAACATTGGGGGCGAAAAGATTATTTTTGTGAAAATAAAATTAGATTTTTGATTTTTATGGCTCTACATTTTAAACTTCTGTCAAGCACTTGGGGGTTCAAAGTGCTCACCACTAGACACGCATTAGACACGGACCAATGATTCTCTATGGGGTCCCTTGCACCAGGCGTATATTTCACATCCATATTCTACGCTCCGTGCCAATCGCAGCATGCTGCGATTGTCAGCGTACTACGGCCGTACTACGCCAATGCAAGTCTATGGGTGCGCAAAAAATACGGATTACACATGGACCACACATGTGACTTGCGAGAAATACGCACCCGGTGTCTTTTAGCAAAGCCGGCAATTCAGTGCGCGATACAGTAAATTCACACTAACAGTTTTAATAAAGAAACAAAAGAATAGATATAGACACATAGAATACATATATATATATATATATATATATATATGCATTCTATGTGTCTATATCTATTCTTTGGTTTCTGTTATAAACCCTGTCATAGGGCTCCATTATATCTCCATTTTGCAAGGCGGCGAGAAAATCTCACCATACGGATGCCATACGGATTACATACGGATGCTTACATGCGCAAAATACGCGAGCACACCTTGATTACGGATGACATACGGAGCACTGTTTAGGGGCCATTCATCTGTATTACGCATGTAAAATACTGACCGTATTTTGCGTCGGTTAGTGTGACGCCGGCCTCACAGTTGTGCAATTTGTCCTGAGTAGGCTGATACCCCATATAGGACTACGGGCTGAGCTGCAGGTGGAGACAGTCAACATGCTGGAATGGGTACCTGCATTAAATAATCGAATAAACATAAAAAATACCCAAAATTAGCTACAGTTTATTTACAGGGTTTATGGATGTGATATAAGCTGGCTTAGTTTGAGGGGAATTAACCATACTTAATATCCCCAAGGCTCACCCTTCCTGACCATGTAGGCTGGCACCCCAAGTCCTTCAGCTTCCCTGCATGTTCATAATCCCACTAAACTTATATGGATGCAAGTGGGGCAGACAAAAATAAAAGTTAGACACAAAGGTGATCTCAGTATTAATCATAGATGGTATGGTCACATCCACTAAACTATCAAATATAAACATATTCCAAATTAGCCATGGGCTTGCAGGATAGATCAAGTATCAGCAATAAAAGTTACTTGTAACAAGTCTCTCTAAACTATCTCGAAATAGGCAATTAATGAACTCAGATAAATTGTATAAATGTTACCTATCCCTTATGGGTATCAAAGTAATATACACACATCCATTAGAGAGTATATCTGACCAACCATATCTCTAGGTGAGCTTTGTCATTTTGGTACCTAGATTCATATCGCTAGCATAGCGCAAGGCTATACATGTTCTGCATTGTTATAATATCACACGCACAGGGGCACATTGAGCCTACAGCTGGTGCAGCTTTGTTTTAACGATTAGAGCCTTTTTTGTAGGGGAAGCACTGGTGTTTTTATTTTGTTGAATATCGAGTAAAGTTATTTCCCCCCATATCTGGGCACTTGTATTGACTGTTATATTGAATTAACAAAAGGTTGCGCACTGTGTATAGCACTTCACTCACTTTAGGTGGGATTTTTTTTCTAGACTATTTTAACATCTTTAAGGCTGGGATCACACTTGCGAGAAACTCGCACGAGTCTCACAGCTCAATACCCGCCACTGCCACCTGCACTTGTGGCTGCATAGAAATACATGCAGCCGCACGCTCCGGTCCCGAGTGCCGGCGGCAGTGCTAGCTATTGAGTTGCGAGACTCGTGAGAGCAAGTGTGAGTCCGGCCTAATAAACATAGTATTTCTGTAAATTGTTAGGTCCTTACCCTTACCATGCCATGTTATTAATGTCCACGTTATGTCCATGTGCTATCCATTTGAAATCCGTTTTTATACAACTACATTAAAACATGTACACGATCACATACACTTTCCTAGGTTTATAATAGAAATCTATGTGAAAACTCCTTTATGTCACATAAAAAAAAAGAAAAACAAGCAGGGTTAAACAGCAAAGCATGGAAATATTTTAATTAAAGTTCGAAAAAAACAGATTTTCAATCAAATCAGTGTCTCTTGAATGATTTATTTACCCCAGTCCCAAGTGACCTTGGGCCAGTACAAGACTGACAGGGAAACCACAGGTGACTGTCAGAGGTCACCCGAGTGGAGTGTAAACATAATTTATCAAACCCCATCCCAAATACATAATCCATTTGTTGCACCAGAATTGCATTTCCATGTTCTGCACTGCAGAGTTACTCGGAAGGTTACTGTGGTTCACAGGCATTACCAAAGATAAATGACCTGCACCTCCTTCCTTCAATACCTTTTAATTCCACCATGGCAGCTTCATCCCTAAAGCCGTCTGCCACAGAATAGGAATTGGGGAAAGCAGAGAATACAAAGTGGTGTAACCTGAACCACTGAGCTGAATAAATCGACAAGATTGATCTTTATTTCATTTTTGCATTTCTGAGGCTGTCGTACATGCTGGGAGAAAGTGGATTGCATCAATATAACATATGAACATAATTAAGTATCACAGCACTATTATGTTTGCTCGCTGATGCTAGACATGTTTGATCATTTGTAGCCAACAGCTTACTTAAGCGTTACTTACCTTTACTTTTCCCAAACAAGTGCACATTCTTCAGAAATTCGTCAAAGCATAAATCATTCAAGACAGTGCAATCTTATGATGGATGTCATTCGAGACAACCTAATTAATAACATTTCTTCAGAACATCCAATCCTTATTTTGGGGCTGTTTAGTGGGAAGAAGCACTGTTTTAGTAAATAACAAAGCTGCAATCTATTTTTTGTAAATTATGCTCAGCCTAATTCCTCTGCTATTCCTGCTGGGAAGGTACAGTATGAATAAACTGACAACTGCACTTAACCGTTAGTAGTGTCAATTTTGTCTCACTAAAGTTTGAGGCTAGAGTCACACGGGCATATAAATTGGACTAGTGCTATCTAATTTTTTATTTGATAGCACTCAGACCAATGTTATTCAAAGGGAGAGTGCTGATGAACGTTTTTTTCACTGACATAACCTGGCTGTGAAAAAAAAATCACAGCATTCTGCGATTTCACTCCGAAATTGGATGCCCTTCACCCATTAAAGTCTATGGGTACATGGAAAACATCTGACTGCACTCAGATGACAATAAGTACCGGAGAAAGAAGGATCATAAGATGGTATGCAGATAAAAAATATCAAAAAATGTTATTAAACATCATACAAAGTGCATATAGCCATAACAATAAAGTGCCAATCAAGATGCAGGTAACACACCCACCCCTCCCACAAAGATGGACATGCCCCAGGTACGAAAACCCATATGTAATTGAATATCGGGAGAGCTAAATCCCACATATAAACATTATGCCCAGTGGCTCAATAGGGAAGATACAGCACTCCAGGATTAAACATGAGAAACAGAGTCACTGTACCACTATGAACGGTCAAGCCAAGAGTTAAAAAATAATGTAAAAATGTACCCCGTAAAAGTATTAAACAATAGGGAGCTTGCCAGGAGGATGCAGAGCGAGTAGGGGGACCCGACAGTAAACCCCGACGAGCGTTTCGCGGCACACCAGGCCACTTTGTCATCAGGATGACATATAAGTGCAGTCCTATTTCTGAGTACTCACACAATGGAGAAGATGGAGAAGTTTTGTTCTCCATCTTCTCCTCACAGGTTTTTACCATACTCTCATCCGAGAGTCAAATCACAATATGCTCACACTCAGATCAAAGTTTGATTGCAGTGTCATTAGCATAATCAATCCGATTCTCTCAGTTGAGAGAATTTACAGTCGTGTGATGTGAGTTCATTTTTCCCTTCACCATTGAGGTCTGATGAACTCCCTCCTCTGGTGAAGGAAGGTAGTGAGGCTGATTACCAAACACATGGGCAGCTAGATGATGACTGGGTGGCTGGAATTGAGGACTGGATATAAGGCTGCCAACGCCCTTCTTCCTGGCTGGTTATTTTCCTGCTGGATTCTTGGAGACCAGTCTGATTCCTGCATCTCAAAGCTAAGTTTTCTGCTCTTCTTTGCACTCTTCAGTTTTGTTTTTGGTTTTGCCTTGTTTTTTGGGAGTTCTGCCATCCCCGGCCGGGGGTGAGCTGAACTCCATTTTTGTCTCTGATCTGTTTGATATTTTGCTCTGTCTTCAGAATATACCTGAGTGCTGATATAGTCTTTTGAAGCCTAGCGACTTCAGGGCCTGTTTTTCCTATCAGTCGGTTGGCTCATTTTGATAGGGTTTTTGCGGATGGCAGACAGCAGCTTTCCTATCCTGTCCTATGTAGTTAGCTTGGGCCCCATCATTTGCTCAAGCTATCTTTCTATCTGTGTTAGTGTTTTCATCTTGCTTCACCGTCATTATATGTTGGGGGCTGCCTATTGCTTTGGGGTCTGCTCTGGGGCAGTTTAGTTTTTCCCCTTTCTGTCTTTAGGCTATATAGTTCTCCGGCTGTGATCGAGGGGTCTAGGGCACCATAGGAACCCCCCACAGCTACTGCTAGTTGTTGTGGATAGGTTCCGGGGTCTGAAATCCGATAGCTGCACACCTCTCTGGTTTTTCTGGACTTAGCTGGTATTTTGTTTTTTCCTCCTTCGGTGACTCATCATAACAGTTGTGTGACCCTGGCTTAACACAGTGAGTACTGATTTGGAAGTGTCAGAATTAGTGATGGCTGAACCCCTGCATGTTCAGGTTCATTGGGTTTGGCTGAACATTTGAAAAAAGTTTTGTTTGGAAGTGCGGGGAATTTCTGCCTATCTTGCTCATTCACATGCTGCTGAACCAAAGATTCCTACTCCTGATGTATTTTTGGGGGATTGGTCTAAATTCTTGAATTTCAAGAATAATTGTAAATTATTTTTTGCCTTGAAGCCTAACTCGTCGGGGAACTCCGCGCAGCAGGTTAAAATTGTCATCTCTTTGCTGCACGGCGATCCCCAGGATTGGGCGTTTTCTTTGAAACCTGATGATCCTATTCTGAATAATGTGAACGCATTTTTTCAAGCCTTGGGGTTGTTGTATGATGAACCTAATGCTATTGATCAGGCTGAAAAGACCCTGTTGGCATTAAGCCAGGGTCGTGATTCGGCAGAGTTGTACTGTCAAAAATTCCGAAAGTGGGCGGTCCTTACTACCTGGAATGATGGTGCCTTGGCAGCCCTTTTTCGGAAGGGTTTGTCAGAAACTGTAAAAGATACTATGGTGGGATTTCCTGTTCCCTCTGGTCTTGACGATTCTATGTCATTAGCCATTCAGGTGGATCGGCGTTTACGTGAACGCAAAACTACACGAGAGATGTTACCACCTGTTGAACAAATGTCTGAACCTATGCAATGTGATAGAGTTTTGTCTAGGGCGCAACATCAGGAGCTCAGAAGGCGTAATAAGCTGTGTTTTTTTTGTGGCGATGCCTCGCATATTATTTCTGTCTGCCCTAAACGAGAGAAACGTTGTGTACACACGTTTTCTGTGGGTGGTGTTCAACCTAAGTTTCTTCTGGCAATTACTCTGATCTGCTCCCTGTCCACATTTTCCGCCAAGGCTTTTGTGGATTCAGGAGCAGCTCTGAACCTGATGGACTTGGATTTTGCTAAACGTTGTGGATTTCCTATGACACCTCTGTGGACGCCTATCCCTTTGAGGGGTATTGATGCTACTCCTTTGGCGAAGAATAAACCTCAGTTTTGGACAGGTGGTAATGCGGGTCGCCCCAGACCATCAAGAAAATTGCAGATTTTTGGTCTTGCACAATTTGCATGATACCATTGTTCCGGGGTTTCCCTTGTTGCAAATTCATAATCCAGTTTTGGACTGGAAATCTGTGTCTGTGGTGAGTTGGGGTTGTCAGGGTGCCCTTAGTGATGCTCCTGTTTTCTCCACCTCTCCCCAGTCGCATGATGTTCCTGACTATTTGGCTGACTTTTATGATGTATTTGGTGAGAATGAGTCTGCGTCTTTGCCTCCTCATAGGAGATATGACTGTGCAATTGAGCTGAACCCGGGGTGTAAATTCCCCAAGGGTCGGCTTTTCAATTTGTCTGTACCCGAGCACGAGGCTATGCGATCCTATATTAAGGAGGCATTGGAGAAGGGTCATATTAGACCATCCTCTTCACCCTTAGGTGCTGGGTTTTTTTCGTGGCTAAAAAGGATGGTTCATTAAGGCCTTGTATTGACTATCGTGCCCTCAACAAAATTACTGTTAAATATCAGTATCCGTTACCCCTGATTTCTGATCTATTCTTCAGAGTTAAAGGTGCTTGCTGGTTTACCAAGCTTGACCTCAGGGGGCGTATAATCTTATTCGCATTAAGCATGGGGATGAATAGAAGATGGCGTTTAATACTCCGGAGGGACATTTTGAGTACCTGGTGATGCCTTTTGGGCTCACTAATGCCCCTTCTGTCTTCCAGTGCTTCATGAACGATATATTCCGAGACTTTGTGGATTAATTTTTGATGATCTATCTGGATGATATTTTGATCTTCTCCAAGAACTGGGACTCTCATGTGGAACATGTTCGGACTGTGTTCCGGATTTTGAGGGAGAATTCCTTGTATGTCAAGGGATCGAAATGCCTTTTTGGGGTACAGAGGATTTCATTTTTGGGATTTATTTGGTCTCCGTCAACTATTGAAATGGACCCGGCCAAGGTACAGGCCATTTATGATTGGGTTCAGCCCACTTCTTTGAAGGCCCTCCAGAAGTTTTTGGGTTTTGCTAATTTTTATCGGAAATTTATAGCTAATTTTTCTGGTATTGCCAAGCCATTGACGGATTTGACTAGGAAGGGTGCTGATGTGCTGAATTGGTCTCCGGAGGCTGTTTCTTCCTTTCTGGAGCTGAAGCGAAGATTCACTTCTGCTCCAGTTTTGCGGCAACCTGATGTCTCACTCCCGTTTCAGGTGGAGGTGGACGCTTCTGAGATTGGTGCAGGAGCGGTGTTGTCCCAAAAAGATCCTGTGACATCTAAAATGAATCCTTGTGCTTTCTTTTCCCGAAAGTTCTCCCCATCCGAACGTAACTATGATGTGGGGAATCGGGAACTGTTGGCCATGAAATGGGCATTTGAGGAGTGGAGACATTGGTTGGAGGGAGCCAAACACCAAGTCGTGGTCCTTACTGACCACAAGCATTTGATTTACCTGGAGTCGGCCAAGCGCTTGAATCCTAGACAGGCTAGGTGGGCCTTGTTTTTCACACGTTTTGATTTTGTGGTCTCTTTTCTTCTGGGCACTAAGATTGTCAAGGCAGACGCCCTCTCTAAGAGTTTCCTTGCTGATTCTCCTGTTGTGACTAAGCCTGCTACCATCTTAGGCGAGGGGGTAGTTCTTTCTGCCATCTCGCCCGATTTGAGACGTGCTCTGGAAGAATCATAGAATCATAGAATCGTAGAGTTGGAAGGGACCTCCTGGGCCATCTGGTCCAACCCCCTGCTCAAAGCAGGATTCGCTAAATCATCCCAGTCAGATGTCTGTCCAGCCTCTGTTTGAAGACTTCCATTGAAGGAGAACTCACCACTTCTCGTGGCAGCTTGTTCCACTCATTGATCACTCTAACTGTCAAAAAGTTTTTTCTAATATCTAATCTGTGTCTCCTACCATTCAGTTTCATCCCATTGCTTCTAGTCTTTCCTTGTGCAAATGAGAATAAAGTTGATCCTTCTACAATGTGACAGCCCTTTAGATATTTGTAGACAGCTATTAAGTCTCCTCTCAGTCTTCTCTTTTGCAAACTAAACAATCCCAAATCCTGCAACCTTTCCTCATAAGACAGGGTTTGCAGACCGGTCACCATTCTGGTTGCTCTTTTCTGAACTTGCTCCAGTTTGTTGATGTCTTTTTTAAAATGTGGTGCCCAAAACTGGACACAATATTCCAGATGAGGTCTAACCAAAGAGGAGTAGAGGGAAATAATGACTTCACGTGATCTAGACTGTATGCTTCTGTTAATACATCCTAGAATTGCATTTGCCTTTTTTGCTGCTGCATCACACTGTTGACTCATATTCAGTCTGTGATCTATTAGTATACCCAAGTCTTTTTCACATGTGCTGTTGCTTAGGCCTATTCCTCCCATTCTGTATATGCTTTTTTCATTTTTATTGCCCAGATGTAGTACTTTGCATTTTTCCCTGTTAAAAACCATTCTGTTAGTTGCTGCCCACTTCTCCAGTTTATGTCTTTTTGAATCCTCTCTCTCTCTTCTCTAGTATTAGCTATCCCTCCTAGCTTTGTGTCATCAGCAAATTTAATCAGTTTACCCTCAATTCCTTAATCTAAATCGTTGATAAAGATGTTGAACAATACAGGGCCCAGGACAGAGAGTTGACACAAATGGATTTGAAGGTAACATTCTCACCTGTGACAAATGTCAGGAAAATTGTTCAGGTTGCAAAGAAAAACCCACAAATAACATCAGCAGAAATACTGGACCCTTTGAAAACTAGACCAAAATCACCAGGATATGTAAACTTTTGATCAGGGTCTTTGGGTTGTCAATATGAACCCACTGACCCCATATGTTTGTTGGCCTAAGTTTGGAGAGTATTGTTTTTTCTCTTCTACTGAAACACATAACCACTGATATAGAATTTGAGGGGGTTTTTTAGCTGCCTTTTTTGTCTGTGGTATTCCTTGTCATGTTTTTGTGTCAAATTCTTCAAAATTGTGCACGCTGGTTAGTAATTTTATTCCCAAAATTAAGGATGATCTTTTCTGTCTTTTAATTTTTTTGTGCCTTTTTAGAGTCAAAAAGTTGTGTGATGCTTTAAAATGTCCCGCGTTTGTGCTCAAGTGCACAAAAATAAAATTAAACTGATTTTGTACTCAAGTACAGTGCTAGAGTAGATTTGCACAAAAAATGTTTTAAACATTTTGAAAAATTGAAAATGATGAATCAGTAAAGATGAGAGATTTTATTTGACTGAAATTTAATTGTACTCAATTTTTACAATAATTCATATTTGCCTAATGCGGATTTAGCAAAATGGCGGCTAGCTGACTGCCATTGTGCTGAACTGTAGAGGGCAATCAAAGGATTGAAAAATATTTATACTCACCTTACTGCTCACACTCTCTGACCACTCCGCTTCTCACCCATCTCTCTTCCGATTTTGTTGCATCTTCTTATCAGTATGCTAAGTGCTAAAATCCCTGTTGCACACTTAAGGGCATGTCACACTAAGAGATATCGCTAGCAATATCGCTATAACTTGTGACGTTATAGCGATATTGCTAGCGATATCGCTGTGTCTGATACTTACCTACGACCGGCTCCCCCGCTGGTTATCGCTGATCGCGCGAGAACGTCCAGGACTGTTTCTCGTCGTCAGCTTCCTGCGGCGCTTCCTGCTGTGAGGACGAGCGACGCGTGGAGCCGGGCGGCAGGACGCAGGATCGCCTGGTGTGACAGGTAAGTAGCGACCCCCGTCCCCAGCGATGTCGCTGGTGAGATCTGCCTGTGTGGCAGCTCACTAGCGACCACTTAGCGATGTACCAGCGATCCTGACCTCGTCATATCGCTGGTCGGGATCGCTGGTACATTGCTAAGTGTGACAGTACCTTTAAGAACAAGACATGTCATGATTTTATGCATGCATGCGCAGCAGTGATCCAGACTAGCTTTCCTAGGCCTGGTTCTCACCATGAAGTCATACATTCAAGATATGCACCTTAAACGTACATGAGCAGCACTGTCTCAAGCGTCAACAGAGCAAGAAGTCCCAGCCTAGCAAGAAAAGGTCTGAGATGTTTGAAACCTTACGCGTTCAAGTGCAAAACCGTCCCGGGCCTCATCAGAACCAGAAGTCCTTGGCTCACATGGAGAGACCAGGAACTCAACTTTCATGGTGGTGATGAAAAAGTGTGACATAGATGGGAGATGATGAGGAGTAAATATGAGTGTATATTTCAATGTTCGGTATGGATCATGACCACCGAATTTGCAATATTCTCTGAATATAGCCGAACATACACAGCACCAAAGCCGGTGATTCCCAAGCTGTGTGACAGCATGGGAAACACAGGCATAGCGCTTCTGATCGGTGGCGAAATCATCCCCGTCAGTCAGAGAGCCGCAGTTCCCACGCTGTCAGAAGACAGCGTGAGTGCTCAGTTGTGATTGGAGGTAAAAAGTTGTGTCAGCTAATGGGACTACAGCTCCCATCAGCTGACACTTTCTAATAACAGTGACAGCAGAAGCAGCTCCTACTCTGTAAATTAATAATTTAAAAAAAAAACCTGCATGGGTTCCCATGTATTTTTGATAACCAGCCAGGCAAAACTCCCATCTGGGGGCTGCAACCCTCAGCTGTCAGCTTCAGCAAGGTTGGTTATCGAGAATAGAGGAGTCCCCACGTCGTATTTTTAATTATTTAAATAAATAATTAAAACTGCTGTGACCTTGGTGAGATCCCCGCTAGCACCATGGAAAAAGTCACTGCGTTCACCTCAGTTCAAGCACAGTGGCTTCACAGCAGATCACCATGAGAAATTTCTCACCATGATCTGCGGTGAAGTCACTGAGCTTGAACTGCGGTGACCTCATCACTGACTTTTTCCCACGGTGCTGAGATCACGGCAGTTCAGCCCTGCTGGAAACTCAGCCTCAGTGACTGGAGGTAATCTCGATAAAGTCACCACTAGTCACTGAGGCTGCATTCGCTGCAGCTCATTCACCAGTGGTTCCCAGCCTGGATGGTCGCATCTTGGCACCGTCCATGTTGAAAACTATTAATCCTCCAGACATGGATTATGGCGTGGGACAGAACGACAGACAGATATGGTATATTGTTCTTTTATTTTAGTTTTATTACAGGAGAATGAGGGCTTCAGTGGAATTAGGTGTTAGGTGAATATAACTGTCATGGTATGCCTAGGTTACTTTAGGCAAAAACCCCGGGGCCCCTGCGGTATCCCTCAGACTAGGGAAAACCCTGTCTGTCCCTCAACCCAGGGTTTACACTGAAGGTGTGCCTGCCTGGGCCTCCACCCTGTCCCTGTCTCCTGTCCAGCCCTAAGCTGAACCCACCACCCTCCACCCAGTGAGGGGACCAGACACCAGACCCACAAATAAGTATGGACAGGGGTAAAAGAAACACAACACCGTTAATACACCGGGAAATACAATAATGTGCAAGGGCAACCAAATATATATATATAACAGATAGGAGAGTTTCAGGAGGACAAACCTGAGCGTTGTCCCAGTGGAAAGTTGTATGTTCCTGACCAGTGGAGGAAGAGAGTGATGTCTGAAGTTCATTGCTCTGCATTGGCTGGTCATCCAGGTATTTTTGGTACTAGAGATCTGGTGAGTCGGTCTTTTTGGTGGCCCGCCTTGTCTCATGATGTCAGGAATTTTGTGCAGTCCTGTGGGACTTGCTCCCGGTCTAAACCTTGTTCTCGCTCTAGTGGCTTGTTAATGCCTTTGCCGGTGCCCAGGAGGCCATGGACCCATATTTCAATGGATTTTATCTCTGATATGCCTGTCTCTCAGAGAATGACTGTTATTTGGGTGATTTGTGATAGATTCTCTAAGATGGTCCATCTTGTACCACTCCCTAAGTTGCCATCTTCCTCTGAGTTGGTGCCCTTGTTTTTGCAACAGGTGGTTCGCTTGCACGGGATTCCTGAGAACATTGTATCTGACAGAGGAGTTCAGTTTGTGTCTAGATTTTGGAGGACTTTCTGTTCCAAGCTGGGAATTCAGTTGTCCTTCTCCTCTGCGTTTCACCCTCAGACCAATGGGCAGATGGAGAGAACAAACCAGACTTTGGAGTCGTATTTGAGATGTTTTATTTCTGCTGATCAGGATGATTGGGTTTCATTTTTGCCCTTGGCCGAATATGTTTTAAATAATAGAGCTAGTTCTGCCACTTTGATGTCACCTTTTTTTTGTAACTTTGGTTTTCACCCTCGATTTTCTTCAGGGCAGGTGGAGCCTTCTGCCTGCCCAGGTGTTGACATTGTGGTGGAGAGAATGCACCAGATCTGGGACCAAGTAGTGGATAAGTTGTCTCTCTCCCAGGAAAAGGCCCAGCGGTTTTCCAACCGGCGTAGGACCGTTGGTCCCCAGTTTAAGGTGGGTGATATGGTTTGGTTGTCATCAAAAAATATCGCTATGAAGGTGGCTTCTCCTAAGTTTAAGCCTAGATTTATTGGACCTTACAAGATTTTGGAGATTATTAATCCGGTCTCTTTTCGGTTGGCTCTTCCTGTCACATTTAAAATTCATAATGTGTTTCATAAGTCCTTGTTGAAGAGGTTTGTTGAACCAGTAGTTCCTGTGGTGACACCTCCTGACCCTATATTGGTTGAAGGTAACATGGAATACGAGGTAGAGAAGATACTGGATTCCCGTCTGGCTAGACGGAGACTCCAGTATTTGGTTAAGTGGAAGGGTTATGGTCAGGAGGATAATTCCTGGGTCTCTGCCTCTGATATTCATGCCGAAAGATTGGTGCGTGCCTATCATCGGGCTCACCCGGATCGCCCTGGTGGCATGGATGAGGGTTCGGTGACCCCTCCTCAAGGGGGAGGTACTGTTGTGAGTTCATTTTTCCCTTCACCATTGAGGTCTGATGAACTCCCTCCTCTGGTGAAGGAAGGTAGTGAGGCTGATTACCAAACACATGGGCAGCTAGATGATGACTGCGTGGCTGGAATTGAGGACTGGATATAAGGCTGCCGACGCCCTTCTTCCTGGCTGGTGATTTTCCTGCTGGATTCTTGGAGACCAGTCTGATTCCTGCATCTCAAAGCTAAGTTTTCTGCTCTTCTTTGTACTCTTCAGTTTTGTTTTTGGTTTTGCCTTGTTTTTTGGGAGTTCTGCCATCCCCGGCCGGGGGTGAGCTGAACTCCATTTTTGTCTCTGATCTGTTTGATATTTTGCTCTGTCTTCAGAATATACCTGAGTGCTGATATAGTCTTTTGAAGCCTAGCGACTTCAGGGCCTGTTTTTCCTATCAGTCGGTTGGCTCATTTTGATAGGGTTTTTGCGGATGGCAGACAGCAGCTTTCCTATCCTGTCCTATGTAGTTAGCTTGGGCCCCATCATTTGCTCAAGCTATCTTTCTATCTGTGTTAGTGTTTTCATCTTGCTTCACCGTCATTATATGTTGGGGGCTGCCTATTGCTTTGGGGTCTGCTCTGGGGCAGTTTAGTTTTTCCCCTTTCTGTCTTTAGGCTATATAGTTCTCCGGCTGTGATCGAGGGGTCTAGGGCACCGTAGGAACCCCCCACGGCTACTGCTAGTTGTTATGGATAGGTTCAGGGGTCTGCAATCCGATAGCTGCCAACCTCTCTGGTTTTTCTGGACTTAGCTGGTATTTTGTTTTTTCCTCCTTTGGTGACTCATCATAACAGTCGTGTGACCCTGGCTTAACACAGTGAGTACTGATTTGGAAGTGTCAGAATTAGTGATGGCTGAACCCCTGCATGTTCAGGTTCATTGGGTTTGGCTGAACATTTAAAAAAAGTTTTGTTTGGATACTAGAACAGTACCCGAACCCGGACCCCATTGAGATGAATGGGGAGCCTGAACATCCATTGTTTGCCATGCTGTCATCTGCATGACAGTGCGTAAAACACTGCCTAGATCAGTGGCAAAATTATTACCATCGGTCAGAGCTGTAGTTCATCTGACAGCCAGTAGCTGTGACCTGCTTTAAAAAGATTACCTCTGGTCATAGAGGGATCTGCTGGTGAGAGAGTACGGCCGGGGTCACACTAGAGAGGAATACGGACGAGTGAGAGGCGTTAAAAGCACGCATTACCCACGGACAAATGATTCTCTATGGGGCAGCTCCAAACAGCCGTATATTTCTCGTCCGTATTCTACGGTCCGTGCCAATCGCAGCATGCTGCGATTGTCAGCGTACTACGCCCATAGTACGCCAATGAAAGTCTACGGGTGCGCTAAAAATACGCATTACACACGGACCACACGTGACTTGCGAGAAATACGCACCCAGTGTCTTTTAGAAAAGAGGGCAATTCAGTGCGCTATACAGTAAACTCACACTGACAGGTTTAATAAAGAAATGAAAGAATAGATATAGACACATAGAATACATATATATATATATATATATATACATACATGTCATTGTGACAAACATATATATATATTTATATTTCACAGAGTTCTTCATAGCAGAATAGCCACTAATTCAATAGCCGGCTTCTGTAAAATCATTCCCCAACCCGACATGAAATGACACATGGTTTACATTCAGTAAAGCATTTCATTTCATGTTTTTTTATACATCCCTGACTAATAATTAGGTGAGGGTTTGTGTGCAAAATTTGGGAGGTGTAGTTGTTATTTTAAGGGGTTAATTCGTTGTAAAAAAATGCGTGGGCTTCCGCTGTAATTTGTCAACCAGAGAGGTTAAGCAGGTGAGTGAGGGTAGATTTTAATAGCCATGAAAGGGACCATTGTTTTTGGCCCCCCCTGCTACAAAAATCTGCCCCCAGACACCCCAGAAATGGCGCATCTATAAGATGTGCCAGTTCTGGCACTTATCCTCTCCATTCCCATTGCCCTGTAGCGGTGGCAAATGGGTTAATATAACAAAGGGTTAATGTCACCATTTGATAGTAAGGTGACATTAAGCCGATTAATAATGGAGAGGTGTCAATAAGACACCGATCTATTATAAACCCTATACTAAGAAAGGGTTAAAAACCACACACAGAGATTAATTATAAAGTCATTTAATGAAATAAATACCCCAAGTTTTTGACAAATTTTTATTAGTCTGGTAATCCCAAAAAACCATGACCTGCAAAAAAAACATAAAAAATCACCAATATCCTTACCTCTCCGCTGTTCAGTCATGTCCCACGCTGCAATCCATCAGAAGGGGTGAAATAGTTTACAATGAGGACCGATGCTAATGCGACCAGCCCCACTGTAAACTACTACTAAATGAATTGATTCAGCTCTGCGCAGCCTCAATGGCTGCCTGTAGATGATCTAATTACCGTGGGAAAGTTTCTGACTTTTTTCCCACGGTCATTAGTTCATTCACAGATCAGCCGGGGACTCCCTGCAGCCTCAGTGACGTCAGCGGGAGTCCCCCGGCTGATCTGTGAATGAACTAATGATGGATTGCAGCGTGGGACATGACTGAACAGCGGAGAGGTAAGGATATTGGTGATTTTTTATGTTTTTTTTGCAGGTCATGGTTTTTTGGGATTACCAGACTAATAAAAATTTGTCAAAAACTTGGGGTATTTATTTCATTAAATGACTTTTTAATTAATGTCTGTGTGTGGTTTTTAACCCTTTCTTAGTATAAGGTTAATAATGGATCGGTGTCTTATTGACACCTCTCCATTATTAATCGGCTTAATGTCACCTTACAATCGAATGGTGACATTAACCCTGTTAGCAGCGGATTAATCAGCATAACATCCAGAGTCAGCAGCACAGAATGTAGATTTATTCATATCCAGGTTGAACAGCTTACAGCATGAAATGTGATCAGTCTAGTATCTGCTGTGGCTTGCAGCGTGGGAGCATTACAACAACAAGAAGGGAAGAGAAGGAGGGGGCATCCTGTCTGTTTTTTGTTTTTTTTGTCAGTGAACTTTGTCAACAATCTCACAATATGCACAATATATAAAACAGTACAGTAGTAGTTGTTGCAATACATACAGATCAATATGCATTATTCCAACACCCCCACTCAACAACTACTTATCCTCTTAGTCCCAGTGTGGTCCTCAATTATTGGAACCTGGCTCGTGGCAATGGCTTTGTCATAATGTCATCTGCCATCTTATCAGTTTCACAATAGACTAACTGAATTATGCCACGATCTATCAAATCACGTAAATGATGATGTCTGACGTCAATATGCTTGGTTCTAGCACTGATCTTTTCACTGCATGCAAGTTTAATGCATCCTTGGTTGTCCTCATAAATCACCGTCGGCTGAGTTGACGGTGTGCCAAGATCATCCATCAATTGTCTTAGCCAAATGACCTCCTGGCTTGCATAGGCTGCGGACACATACTCCGCTTCTGTAGATGACAAGGCAACAGACACTTGTTTCCTACTAGACCAGGAGATTAAACTTTCTCCAACTTTAAACAAGTATCCGCTTGTGGATTTACGATCATGCGAATCACCAGCCCAATCTGCATCTACATAGCCGGTGAGTTCTAGATCTCCCGTTGCAGACAGCTTTAAATTTACATCTTGCGTTTCTTTTAAATATCGGAGAAGTCTCTTAACAGCATTCCAGTCTCTTTGGCGTGGTTTTTCCACATATCTGCAAAGGATTCCAACTGTTGTTGTGATATCCGGTCGAGTCATAGTTGATATGTATAGAAGTGCCCCCACTGCCTGACGATATTTATCATTGTTTGGCAACAGGTTATCTTCTCCTTCCAGCTTCAGGTAGGATGGTTCCATTGGGGTTGATATACCTTTGGCTTCTGACATTCCAAACTGATTCAGAATCAAATTAATTTTTGCACTTTGGTTTAGAAGAAAACTTCCATCTTCCTCTCTCTGGATTTGGATTCCTAGATAATATGTCACATTTCCAAGGTCTTTCGTTTCAAAATGCTGGTTCAGAATTTCAGCCATTTTTCCAATTTCTGCGTTTTCCTGATGAACTACAATCACTTAGTCCACATGTAAGAGAATATACATCCACTTTCCATCTGTATATTTTGTGTATGAGCATGGATCCGCTTGACCTCTTTTAAAACCTTCTTCCAACAAGACCTTATTCATCTTGGTAATCCATGCTCTTGCTGATTGCTTAAGACTAGAGTTGAGCGAAACGGGTCGAAAAAATTCAAAAGTCGCCGACTTTTAGCAAAGTCGGGTTTCATGAAACGAAACCCGACCCTAGGATGAGGTCGGCCACGAGGTCGGCGACTTACGCGCCAAAGTCGCGTTTCAAAAGTTTGTTTTGCGCTCTTTTTCAGCCAATCAGGATCCACGGACACTGTGGGCAACGTGATGACATAGGCACGGGTCACCACCATCTTTCAGAAGGGCATGCAAGTGATTGGCTTGCTTTGGTGGGCGTCACAGGGGGTATAAAAGGGCGTGCACGCCGACCGCCATCTTACCTCTGCCGATCTTAGTATAGGGAGAGGTTGCTGCTGATTCTGTAGGGAGAGCGTTAGGCAGGGAAGAAGACAAAAAAAATGCTTCTGCTGCTAGCGATTTGGCCTGCACAACACACAAGTCACTGTGTGTGCAGTGCAAGGGGAGGCTATATTGTGGTGTATCAGTGGTGTTGGTTGTTGGGCTGCCTTTTAAGGCTTCCTGACACGCTGGCATTGCTGTTTACCCACTGCTCCGCAAACTGCTTTTTTAAAAGCAATCCAATCTCCCTTATCCTCTCGTCACTTTGGTCACAGGCAGCTGTGCCATCGAGCGTGTCACATAGCGCTCAGATATCAGTGGGCCGCACACAATCCACAAGTGTCCACTGTCCACAAGTGTACGCAGAGATTCAAAATCTCCATTATCCTCTCGTCACTTTGGTCACAGGCAGCTGTGCCATCGAGCGTGTCACATAGCGCTCAGATATCAGTGGGCCGCACACAATCCACAAGTGTCCAGTGTCCAAAAGTGTACGCAGAGATTCAAAATCTCCATTATCCTCTCGTCACTTTGGTCACAGGCAGCTGTGCCATCGAGCGTGTCACATAGCGCTCAGATATCAGTGGGCCGCACACAATCCACAAGTGTCCACTGTTCACAAGTGTACGCAGAGATTCAAAATCTCCATTATCCTCTCGTCACTTTGGTCACAGGCAGCTGTGCCATCGAGCGTGTCACATAGCGCTCAGATATCAGTGGGCCGCACACAATCCACAAGTGTACAGTGTCCAAAAGTGTACGCAGAGATTCAAAATCTCCATTATCCTCTCGTCACTTTGGTCACAGGCAGCTGTGCCATCGAGCGTGTCACATAGCGCTCAGATATCAGTGGGCCGCACACAATCCACAAGTGTCCAGTGTCCAAAAGTGTACGCAGAGATTCAAAATCTCCATTATCCTCTCGTCACTTTGGTCACAGGCAGCTGTGCCATCGAGCGTGTCACATAGCGCTCAGATATCAGTGGGCCGCACACAATCCACAAGTGTCCAGTGTCCAAAAGTGTACGCAGAGATTCAAAATCTCCATTATCCTCTCGTCACTTTGGTCACAGGCAGCTGTGCCATCGAGCGTGTCACATAGCGCTCAGATATCAGTGGGCCGCACACAATCCACAAGTGTCCACTGTCCACAAGTGTACGCAGAGATTCAAAATCTCCATTATCCTCTCGTCACTTTGGTCACAGGCAGCTGTGTCATCGAGCGTGTCACATAGCGCTCAGATATCAGTGGGCCGCACACAATCCACAAGTGTCCACTGTCCACAAGTGTACGCAGAGATTCAAAATCTCCATTAACCTCTCGTCACTTTGGTCACAGGCAGCTGTGCCATCGAGCGTGTCACATAGCGCTCAGATATCAGTGGGCCGCACACAATCCACAAGTGTCCACTGTCCACAAGTGTACGCAGAGATTCAAAATCTCCATTATCCTCTCGTCACTTTGGTCACAGGCAGCTGTGCCATCGAGCGTGTCACATAGCGCTCAGATATCAGTGGGCCGCACACAATCCACAAGTGTCCACTGTCCACAAGTGTACGCAGAGATTCAAAATCTCCATTATCCTCTCGTCACTTTTGTCACAGGCAGCTGTGCCATCGAGCGTGTCACATAGCGCTCAGATATCAGTGGGCCGCACACAATCCACAAGTGTCCACTGTCCACAAGTGTACGCAGAGATTCAAAATCTCCATTATCCTCTCGTCACTTTGGTCACAGGCAGCTGTGCCATCGAGCGTGTCACATAGCGCTCAGATATCAGTGGGCCGCACACAATCCACAAGTGTCCACTGTCCACAAGTGTGTGCAGAAATTCTAAAACTCCCCTGTCCTATAGACACCTTGTACCTTGTTTTACATTACTATATAGTTTGTTGGATTTTGTCTACATTTCTACCAAAAATGAGGAAGGCTGGTGGAAGAGGCCGTGGAATTGGGCGGGGGTTGGCAGCTGGTAATGATGGTGTTGGTGGTGGATCTGATGGTAGTGGCAAGAGCAAAATAGGACCGAATGCAGGAGGTGCTGACCCTGCGTCATCGTCTGGCTACATAAGGACTCGAACGCTTAGTTTTCTAGGAGTTGGCAAACCGCTTTTAAAGGCAGAGCATCAGGAAAAAGTTTTGTCTTACATTGCTGACTCAGCCTCCAGCTCTATCGCCTCCTCTTCTTTAGTTGTAAAAAGTAAAAGCACTGAGTCGTCATTGGAGGCTCATGTTCATGAACCACACCTTTCCTTGTGTCCTTCACCCCAACCAAGATTGAAGGATGACGCAGGCCATACTACTGATTACTCCATGGAGCTGTTTTCACATACCATGCCTGGATTATCAAGTCAAATGGTGAATTACCCAAGCCAAGATGAATCTGACATGGAGTGCACTGATGCACAGCCGCTGATGGATGATTCTGCTGGTACATTCACTCAGAGCACTACATTGTCCTCACAGTGTACAGAGCCAGATTTTGACCCTGATGAGACTCAGGTGCCCCTTCCCGCACACTATACCACCATACACGGTGACACAGAGAAAGGTGCACATGACATAGAAGAGGAGGTGATGGATGACCCAGTTGTTGACCCAGATTGGCATCCATTGGGGGAAGAGGGTGCTGCTTCCAATAGCTCAGATGAGGAGCATCCACAGCAGACATCGACATCGCAACAGCTGTTATCTGGCAGGCCCGGAGCACTCCAAAGACAGGTTCCAAACATCAAAAGAGTTGCTGGACAGCTTGTCCAGAGGGTCAAAAGATCACAGCGTGCTAGGCCGCAAAATGTCTGCCAAAGTAGGAAGAGTGCAGTGTGGCACTTTTTTGAACAAAATCCTCATGATCAGGCCAAGGTTATCTGTAAGAAGTGCGCAAAGACCTTTAGCCGAGGGAAAAATCTGAAAAATTTGAATACCAGTTGCATTCTTAGACATTTAACCAGCATGCACTTGCAAGCGTGGACACAACACCAAACCTCAAGTGCCACATGTGCAACTGATCACAACGAAGGTAGTCAGCAACGCTACATTGTTTCCCCCACTGTAAGCCCACCGGTTAGCACAGCAGCAAATGTTGAGGTGTCGTTGCAAGGCCACAGCAGTCAGGGAATCCCACTGTTATATCAACGAAAGACTGATTCTAGGCCATCAGAAAGAACACCAACTCCATCACCATCATCAACCCTCTCTCAGTCCGCCCTGTCCACCGCTACTTCCACCATATGCAGCTCTCAAGTCCAGCTCACCCTCCCAGACACTATGAGTAGGTCAAGAGAGTACTCAGTCTCTCATCCGCGTACACTGGGTTTGAACGGCCACATTGCCAAACTAATCTCGTTTGAGATGATGCCCTTTCGGTTGGTGGAAAGCACAGCTTTCCGCGAACTCATGGCCTATGCAGTACCACGCTATGACCTACCCAGTCGCCACTTCTTCTCTCGCAAAGCCATCCCAGCCCTCCACCATCATGTGAAAGACCGCATTGTCCATGCACTCAAGCAGTCAGTGAGCGGAAAGGTGCACCTCACAACTGATGCATGGTCCAGTCGGCATGGCCAGGGCCGTTACGTGTCCATCACTGCGCACTGGGTTAATGTGGTGGATGCAGGGTCCACAGGGGACAGCAGTGGTGGGAAAGTGCTGCCTAGCCCACGGTATAGGAAACAGTTGGCTGTAGGCGTTCGACCCTCCTCCTCCTCCTCCTCCTCCAGAAGCGACAGCTCGTCCACAGAGCGCAGTCGTACGAGCACTCCATCTGCAGCTGCCACTGTTGCACACGATGTGTCCCCCTATCGAGCAGCTAGTGGAAAGCGTCAGCAGGCTGTGTTGCAGATGATGTGTTTGGGCGACAGACACACCGCCGAGGTGCTGGCCGAGTACTTGAAGCGACAAACTGAGTCATGGCTGGGCAGTGTACATCTTGAGGCAGGCAAGGTAGTTAGTGATAACGGCCGTAATTTTGTGGCAGCCATAGCCCTTTCAAAACTCAGCCACATACCTTGCTTGGCTCACACCTTGAACCTGGTGGTGCAGTGCTTCCTCAAAAATTATCCGGAGTTAACAGCCCTGCTCCAGAAGGTGCGAAGACTGTGCGCGCACATCCGCCGGTCGCCTGTACACTCCGTTCGTATGCAGAAGCTGCAGCGATTGCTCCACCTTCCCAACCACCGCCTCATTATCGACATTGCAACAAGGTGGAACTCCACCCTGCACATGGTGGAGCGGCTGTGCGAGCAGAGGCAGGCCATAATGCATTTGTGGGAGGATACACGGCCAAGCACTTTGAGAGCAGACATGGAGTTGACAGGCGTGCAGTGGTCGAAGCTGAAAGACCTTTGTAAAGTCCTTCAGTGTTTTGAGGAATGCACACGGCTGGTAAGCGCAGATGACGCCATCCTAAGCATGAGCATCCCACTTATGCGTCTGCTCATGCAAACTTTGACGCACCTTAAGGAGCAGGCGTCTGCAGCCAATGTTGATGAGGAGGAAGAGGAGGAGGGAATCCTTGATGACATTCAGCCATTGTCTGCTCAGGGACCTCTCCTGGACGAGGTGGAGGAAGAAGAGGAGGAGGAGGAGGAGGATGATGGGGATGATTACTTAGGGGAGGAGGATGCATCTCGTGGGGCAAGTGAAAATGTTGGCGTGGCAAGGTCTGGTACAGGGTTTGTGCGTGACTGGAGGGATGTGGATTTGCCAGAAAGTGCTCCTCCACCCAGCACTCGCAGTGCATCATTGACACCGGGAACATTGGCCCACATGTCAGATTATGCCTTGCGGATCCTAAAAAGGGACCCCCGCATTGCCAAAATGATGAACGATGACGACTACTGGTTGGCCAGCATCCTGGATCCACGCTATAAAGGCAAATTACAAAACATCATGCCACAGGAGAACCTTGATCTAATATTGGCTAATAAACAAGCAACTCTGGTAAATCGGTTGCTTGAGGCATTCCCAGCACACAGCAGCGGTGATGGTTCTCACACGAGCCGTACGGGCCGGGGGCAGCTTGGCAGAGGTGTTCGTGGTGCACACAGCAGGAGTGGCGTTGGAGACAGGGGTTTCATGACAATGTTGTAGACTGATTTTTCAAATACCGCTCACACAACTGGTAATACTGCATCGATGGAAAGTGACAGGAGACAGCAGTTGTCAACTATGGTTACAAACTACTTTTCCTCCCATATCGATGTTCTCCCACACAGGTCATTCCCCTTTGACTATTGGGCCGCTAAACTGGACACCTGGCCTGAATTGGCCCAATATGCCTTACAGGAGCTCGCTTGCCCAGCTGCAAGTGTGCTATCGGAAAGAGTCTTCAGTGCAGCTGGATCAATCCTGACAGAAAAAAGGACCCGTCTGTCAACCCAAAATGTGGATGATCTAACCTTCATTAAAATGAACCACGCATGGGTTTCCAAGGATTTTGTCCCACCTTCCCCTGATGACACATAGGGTGACAGAAAAATGGCTTGCTTTGGTCCACCTCTTCCTGGTACTTCACCTATTTCGCCTTTTGCATCAGTTGAATGTCCAACATCAACATATGCCACTTTCTAAAACTCCCTAACTGTGCTGCCTCCCCCCCCATGGCCGGGGTCACCACCTAGCGCACGACACCGTGCGAGTGCCGTTGCCCTGGACAGGTGGGTAGGCCGACTCTTGGGCGCGGGCACTGGCACAGGGTCCCTCATAGTGCAATCAAGTGTCTCTGACGGTGGTGGTGCACACCCGCCGTCAGACACACCGCTGTACTATGAGGGGCCCAGTGCCAGTACCGACGCCCACGAGTGGGCCCCCCTTGCTTGGCCAGGGCCCCAGCATTTGCAATCTTTACCTCTCCCTGCTCCTCCGCTGTGTAATCTGGGCCGTCAAATCCATACTGTGCCTGACACCGTCTGAGCCTGCCTCCTGAGACATATATTTTGAATGTGTACGCTATCCATACATGTTATCCGGGGATACGGTACCCTTTCTAACCTTTGTGCAATGACGTGCAATCCATACTGGGCCTAACACCGTCTGAGCCTGCCTCATGCTGTATAGACATATATTTTGAATGTGTACGCTATGCATACATGTTATCCGGGGATACGGTACCCCTTCTAACCTTTGTGCAATGACGTGCAATCCATACTGGGCCTAACACCGTCTGAGCCTGCCTCATGCTGTATAGACATATATTTTGAATGTGTACGCTATCCATACATGTTATCCGGGGATACGGTACCCCTTCTAACCTTTGTGCAATGACGTGCAATCCATACTGGGCCTAACACCGTCTGAGCCTGCCTCATGCTGTATAGACATATATTTTGAATGTGTACGCTATCCATACATGTTATCCGGGGATACGGTACCCCTTCTAACCTTTGTGCAATGACATGCAATCCATTCTGGGCCTAACACCGTCTGAGCCTGCCTCATGCTGTATAGACATATATTTTGAATGTGTACGCTATCCATACATGTTATCCGGGGATACGGTACCCCTTCTAACCTTTGTGCAATGACGTGCAATCCATACTGGGCCTACCACCGTCTGAGCCTGCCTCATGCTGTATAGACATATATTTTGAATGTGTACGCTATCCATACATGTTATCCGGGGATACGGTACCCCTTCTAACCTTTGTGCAATGACGTGCAATCCATACTGGGCCTAACACCGTCTGAGCCTGCCTCATGCTGTATAGACATATATTTTGAATGTGTACGCTATCCATACATGTTATCCGGGGATACGGTACCCCTTCTAACCTTTGTGCAATGACGTGCAATCCATACTGGGCCTAACACCGTCTGAGCCTGCCTCATGCTGTATAGACATATATTTTGAATGTGTACGCTATCCATACATGTTATCCGGGGATACGGTACCCCTTCTAACCTTTGTGCAATGACGTGCAATCCATACTGGGCCTAACACCGTCTGAGCCTGCCTCATGCTGTATAGACATATATTTTGAATGTGTACGCTATCCATACATGTTATCCGGGGATACGGTACCCCTTCTAACCTTTGTGCAATGACGTGCAATCCATACTGGGCCTAACACCGTCTGAGCCTGCCTCATGCTGTATAGACATATATTTTGAATGTGTACGCTATCCATACATGTTATCCAGGGATACGGTACCCTTTCTAACCTTTGTGCAATCACGTGCAATCCATACTGGGCGTGAGAACGGCTGGCGAGCTGTTAAGCAAGCTACAGCACCTGTCCAGACAAGTACAGGGATTCCCTAGCGAGGAGACTTATTTGATTGTTTTCTATGTTGGGACAGCAATTTTTGGGGAGCACTATACTCTGGAGAATGATAGATGGGGCCCACCATACACTGGAACATTCCAAAGGTGGACATCAGACACTGGAGCAGCATTTACAGGGCCCATTATACACTAGAGCAGTAGAAATGGGGCCCATTATGTTTGGAGCATTATTTGGGCCCATAAGACAGTGGAGATTCATCCATGGGGACCAACATATACTGTAGCATTATGTGGAGCTCATCATATACTGTTTCAAACATTATATGGGACCAATGATTTTGTATGGAGAAATAGATGGGCCTCGTCATGAGATGTAAAAAGTGAGGTATTTTTCATTGTACTATACCGCTATTTCTCTTCCGTATCGGAGCATGATGAGTTGTGGTATGTGTTAAAGGGGCGCTCTTTCGCCCAGGGCACATGAAAACCTGCAGCCAGCCCTCCCCCCCCCACAAATTTAGCCAAATAACCCCCATTTTTCAGTGCGTAACTTGTATTATGAAGTTAATTAAGGTTGACAAGCTTAAGTAAGAAGAATTGATGCTTTTGGCATTCAAATGGGCACTGTAGGTGTGTTTCCTGTCCTCCTCTCACTGCTGACTTTTATTCCCCATTGACTTACATTGGGTTTCGTGTTTCGGGACGACCCTGACTTTTCCCTATAATCGGACGATCTTGCTCGACCCTACTTTTGGAAAAGTCGGGTTTCACGAAACGAAACGCGACCCTAAAAAAGCAAAAGTCGCTCAACTCTACTTAAGACCATAAAGGGATTTTTGTAGTTTGCAAACAAGATTCTCTTCACCCCCTTTTACATAACCTTCAGGTTGAGTCATGCATAAGTCCTCCTCAATGTCACCATTTAAAAAGGCAGTTTTTATATCCAAATGTCTGACATTCATCTTTTGTACAGCAGCTACAGCTAACAAAGCTCTGAACGTGGTCTGTTTAGCGATTGGAGCAAACGTAGCATCGTAATCTTCGCCATACTTTTGAGAATATCCTTTTGCCACCAACCTTGCTTTAAATCTGTGGACTTTACCTTCAGAGTCATATTTGGTTTTGAAGACCCACTTGCACTTGATTGCCTTTTTGCCCTGTGGCAGCGTGGTGAGTTTCCAAGTTTGAAGTTGATGAAGCGATTTGATTTCCTCATTAGCAGCATTGATCCACTTTGTTCTTTCATGGACAGGTAGTTCTTGCATTTCATCCCATGACGGCGGCTCTGATTCAGGTAGTGTCTTGACTGTAATATAGACGTTTAGCTGGTACGCCTCTGTTTGATCTTGAAGATCTCCTGATTTCAGATTCAGCTGATTTTTTTGTTGTTCCTTCAGTGGTTGAAGAATCCAGCCAGACCTCTACATCCTCCTTGTTATTGTCTTGTAATTGTGACTTCAGCTGGACTACTGGTGTGATGTCACAAAACTTGGGGGACACAAAGTTCTCATCAATCACTACATCTCTACTTATTGTGACCTTGTTTGTTTCTGGGTGTAGAATCCTATAACCTTACTGGGTTTCACTGTAGCCTACCAGGATCCCTTCCTTAGCGTGAGATTCCCACTTAGTTCGCCTTTCTTTGGGAACATGTACAAGCGCTTTACTTCCGAATATTCTTATATGATGTAGTTTTGGCTTTCTGCTGTTTCATTGCTCAAACGGAGTTTTCTCTGTAGCTTTTCCTGGTAGTCTGTTCTGAAGATAGCAAACTGTCATGATTGCTTCACCTCAATATTCTGTGGGCAGATTTGCATCAAACAACATACTTCTTCCACTTTCACAGAGTGTTCGGTTCATTCTTTCCGCAACACCATTTTGCTCAGGATTGTACGGTACAGTGGTCTGAAATAGGATTCCATTTTTCTTTAAAATGCTCTGTGTCTCATTACTTGTGTATTCAGTCCCATTATCTGCACGTAGAATCTTTGGCATTCTCCCAAATTTATTATATACCTCAGCTAGATATACTTCAAGTTTCTCTGGAACTTCTTTCTTGCTGTGAAGCAGATGGACAACTGTATATCTTGAATGATCATCAATAAATGTGAGAAAATATCTCTTCTTCCCAGGAGTCTGAGTGCTCATTGGACCACAGATATCTGTATGTATTAAATCTAGTGTCTGTTCTGTTATTGTAGGTCTTCTCTTAGGAAAAGCTTTTCTAGACATTTTCCCTTTGATGCAGCTAGTACATTTCATTATCTGGTTACATAGATCAATTGTAATGTCCTCAGCTAGTTGCTTTTGAACTAACTTCCTTATTGCTTCTGGGTCTCTGTGTGCTAGGCGCCTATGCCATACATGAATGCAGTTATTGTGCCTTTCTTCCTGAGCAGTATACACACACTCTTTGCATTTAAGCTGGTAAAGTTCATTTGTGATTTTTCCCTCTGCTAGTGTGTGGCCCTCTTTTGAGATGATGCAGCTATCATGCTTAAATGTAACTTCATTTCCTTGTTTTGTGAGTTTCTTCACAGATAGTAAATTACTCTCAAGACTAGGCACATAGAGCACATCTTTTACTGTTATCTTCTTGCTTTGTGTTGGTGAGATTTGACAATCAATATAACCATCTCCTATACCTTGTGAAGTCATGTACTGACCATTAGCCATAATCACTTTCTCTGACTTACTTTGGTTAAGCTTAGAAAAGAAGTCCCTGTTATTAGTCATGTGACTAGTTGCTCCAGAGCCAGAGTCTATACACCATGCATGCTTTGATGTATTTACACTGACAGTAAATGCAGTTTCAGTATTCACAGAATCATTTTCTGCAGACACAGCACTTTTAACCCTTTGAAGACTGCTTTGCTTTTTCAGCTGATTCATTCTAGCTTTCCAGACTCTGCAGTCGGCTTTCAAATGTCCTGATTTCTTGCAAACAAAACATTCACGGGTTTCTTTTAGGTGCTTTCTGTTATCATTTAGATTTTGTGTCTGTAAAGCAGATTCTGCATCGCATGTCTTGCTGTTTACACCTTCCTCTGACATACTTCCCTCTGACATACTCCAATGTAAGCTCATCATCTGGGCGCACATCTAGTGCGGTTACAAGCGTGTCATCGTTTTCTGGAAGACCATTAAGAAGTAATGCGGCTACATGAAAGTCCTTCAAATCTTCCCCAATGCCTCTCAGGCATTCTACAATCTCTAGAATGCTTGTTATGTAGTCCTGCATATCCTGGCCATTCTGTAGTTTAGACTGGTACAATTTCCTCATGAGATAAAGTTTATTGCTTAAATTTATCCTCTCATGCACCTTTTGCAGCTGCTCCCACATTTCTCTTGCAGTTTCACTTTTACACACATGCACAATCTGATCATCATCTATACTGAGTGATATGGTACTTTGTGCTTTCTGATCCATCTCTATCCACTCCTGTGATAGAATCATAGAATCGTAGAGTTGGAAGGGACCTCCTGGGCCATCTGGCCCAACCCCCTGCTCAAAGCAGGATTCGCTAAATCATCCCAGTCAGATGTCTGTCAAGCCTCTGTTTGAAGACTTCCATTGAAGGAGAACTCACCACTTCTCGTGGCAGCCTGTTCCACTCATTGATCACTCTAACTGTCAAAAAGTTTTTTCTAATATCTAATCTGTGTCTCCTCCCATTCAGTTTCATCCCATTGCGTCTAGTCTTTCCTTGTGCAAATGAGAATAAAGTTGATCCTTCTACAATGTTACAGCACTTGAGATATTTGTAGACAGCTATTAAGTCTCCTCTCAGTCTTCTCTTTTGCAAACTAACCATTCCCAAATCCTGCAACCTTTCCTCATAAGACAGGGTTTGCAGACCGGTCACCATTCTGGTCGCTCTTTTCTGAACTTGCTCCAGTTTGTTGATGTCCTTTTTAAAATGTGGTGCCCAAAACTGGACACAATATTCCAGATGAGGTCTGACCAAAGAGGAGTAGAGGGAAATAATGACTTCACGTGAGCTAGACTGTATGCTTCTGTTAATACATCCTAGAATTGCATTTGCCTTTTTTGCTGCTGCATCACACTGTTGACTCATATTCAGTCTGTGATCTATTAGTATACCCAAGTCTTTTTCACATGTGCTGATACTGGGTCAGGTTTAGGCTCCTGTGTGTATTTCCACGTACCTTCTCTTATCAGCAGCATTTTCACTTTGAATTTCCAGGATTGATAATTCTGGTTAGTGAGACTTGGTACTGTAAACTTCATGGAGTTGCTGCTGCTGGTGGCCATCTTTGCTGTCTTCCTTTCTTTTCTTTTCTCTGTGCTCTGGAGATCTGGGACTCTAGGACTCTGGGTCCATAACCTGTTAGCAGTGGATTAATCAGCGTAACATCCAGAGTCAGCAACACAGAATGTACATTTATTCATATCCAGGTTGAACAGCTTACAGCATGAAATGTGATCAGTCTGGTATCTGCTGTGGCTTGCAGCATGGGAGCATTACAACAACAAGAAGGGAAGAGAAGGAGGGGGCATCCTGTCTGTTTTTTTTTTTTTTTGTCAGTGAACTTTGTTAACAATCTCACAATATGCACAATATATAAAACAGTACAGTAGTAGTTGTTGCAATACATACAGATCAATATGCATTATTCCAACAAACCCTTTGTTATATTAACCCATTCACCACCGCTACAGGGCCATGGGAATAGAGAGGATAAGTGCCAGAATTGGCACATCTTATAGATGCGCCATTTCTGGGGTGTCTGGGGGCAGATTTTTGTAGCGGGGGGGGCCAAAAACAATGGTCCGTTTCATGGCTATTAAAATCTGCCCTCACTCACTTGCTTAACCTCTCTGGTTGACAAATTAAAGCGGAAGCCCACGCATTTTTTTACAACGAATTAACCCCTTAAAATAAAACTACACCTCCCAAATTTTGCACACAAACCCTCATCTAATTATTAGTCAGGGACATATAAAAAAACATGAAATGAAATGGTTTACTGAATGTAAACCATGTGTCATTTCATGTCGGGTTGGGGAATGATTTGATAGAACTCTGAGAAATATAAATATATAAATATATATGCGACTCAATTACATGTATGTGTATATATACACATGTATGTGTATATATATATAGATATATATATGCATTCTATGTGTCTATATCTATTCTTTCATTTCTGTTAGAAACCCTGTCATAGGGCTCCATTATATGTCCATTTTGCAAGCCGGCGAGAAAATCTCGGCATACGGATGCCATACGGATTACATACGGATGCTGACATGCGCAAAATACGCGACGACACCTTGCTTACGGATGACATACGGAGCACTATTTAGGGGTCATTCATCCGTATTACGCATGTAAACTACGGACCGTATTTTGCATTGGTTAGTGTGACCCTGGCCTACTACTCCCATCAGCCTACGCTGAGGCTAATAACAGGGAGAGAAGGCACTGCTGATGGATGTATTCATCAGCTGGTGCCTGCGCTATAAGTAAGTTTTACAAAATAAATGACGCTGGGTCTGTTCTATTTTTGATAACCAGCATGGCAAAACTGACAGCTACGGGCTGCAACCCACAGAGTTTTATCAGCGCTGGCTATCAAGAATAGAAGGGTCCTCATGTAGTTTTTTTCATTATTGAAATAAATAATGTAAAAAAATTGCATGGGGTCCCCCCCCATTTTTTGCAACCAGACAAGCTAAAGCAGACAGCTGGGGGCTGGTATTCTCAGGCTGTTAAGGGGTCATGGATATTGTCCCCTCCCCAGCCTAAAAATAACAGCTTGCAGCCGCCCCATCAAATGCACATCTATTAAATTCGCCATTGCTGGCACTTTGCCCGGATCTTCTTACTTGCCCTGTGGCAATGGCAAGTGGGGTAATATTTGTGGGATTAATTTTACTTTTGTATTGGCAAGGATTATATAAGACCAAATACAGAACATGTGAACGTGCCCTAAATAGAGGCCAGCCTAACGAACTGCTGAGCAGCAAAGGCTCTAGGATTTCTGACATCGGCCATCATCTATTATCACTAAGGATGTTGCAGGCCACATGTGTACTATTAGGCTATGTTCACACATTCAGTATTTGGTCAGTATCTTACATCAGAATTTGTAAGCTAAAACCAGGAGTGGGTGATAAATGCAGAAGTGGTGACGTGTTTCTATTATACCCTTTTCTGATTGTTCCACTCGTGGTTTTGGCTTTACAAATACTGATATCAAATACTGACCAAATACTGACCATGTCAATATGTCTTTAGGCTATGTTTGCATGTTGTCTTGCATTTTTGCGGGCTTTATTTTTAGTGTGGATTACATGTGTGATTACTCTGCACTACAGTACATGTTTAACCCCTTTCCTACAATGGATGTAATATTCCATCCATGTGACCTGGGACCTAATTCCCATGGACGGAATATTACGTCATAGCGATCAGCAGCGCCCACCTGGTGAGCGCAGCTGATCGTGGCCGGGTTTCAGCTGATTATCACAGCTGACACCAGGGACAATGTAACAGGGGCGTCACGGACCGCCCCAACACGTTAACCCCTGGCACACCGCGATCTAACACGATCGCGGTGTACTGGGGGGTTAAAGGGAAGCATCGGCAGTGAGTGGGCTCCCTCCGTACTTCCCTGAGCCCCCCACAGCAGCGCAATGTGCAGCGCTGCTGCCAAGGTCTCCTTCCCTGCAGGTCTCCGAATCCAATATGGCGGCGGGGACCTTCGGGGGCCTGCAAGGAGCTGGCTTCCTCATGCCTGCAAAGCGCAGGCAAGGAAGAAGCCTGTGTAGAGCCTGTGACAGATTGCTGACAGGACAGTGATGTCCCACCTGGGACAATGAAATAAAGTTAAAAAAAAAGTGTAAAAATAATTATAAAAAAAAATCACTAAATAAATTAAAAAAAAAAATATTCCCTAATAAATTCATTTTTTGGAAATAAAAAAAAACAAAACAATGAAAGTACACATATTTGGCACCGCCGCGTCTGTAACGACCCGCCCTATAAAACTGTCCCATTAGTTAACCCCTTTAGCGAACCCCTTAAAAAATAAAAATAAAAAACGAAGCAAAAAATAATGATTTATTATCATATTGCCGAACAAAAAGTACAATAACGCGCAATCAAAAAGACGCATATAAATATCCATGGTACCACTGAAAACGTCATCTTGTCCAGCAAAAAACGAACTGCCACACAGCGTCATCAGCAAAAAAATAAAAAAGTTATGGCTCGCAGAATAAAGCAATGCAAATATAATTATTTTTTATATAAAATTGTTTTCATTGCATAAAACCGCCAAAACATAAAAAAAGACATAAATGAGGTATCGCTGGAACCATACTGACCCGAAAAACAAACCCGCTTTATTAATTTTACCGCACGCGGAATGGTGTAAGCACACCCCCCAAAAGAAATTCATGAAACGCTGGTTTTTGTTCATTCTGCGTCCCAAAAATCGGAATAAAAAGCGATCAAAAGATGTCACGTGCCCGAAAATGATACCAATAAAAATGTCAACTCGTCCCGCAAAAAATAAGACCTCACATAACTCGGTGGATCAAAATACGGAAAAATTATAGCTCTCAATATGTGGTGATGCAAAAACTATTTTTACAATAAAAAGCGTCTTTTAGCGTGTGACAGCTGCCAAATATAAAAACCACCATAACTAGTAAATCAAACCCCCCGTTGTCACCCCCTTAGTTAGGGAAAAATAATAAAATTTAAAAAATGTATTTATTTCCATTTTCCCGTTAGGGTTAGGGCTAGGGTTAGGGCTAGGGTTCGGGCTAGGGTCAGATGGTGCTCCTTCCCTTCCAAGCTCTGCCATGCGCCCAAACAGTGTTTTACCCCCACATATGGGGTATCAGCCTACTCAGGACAAATTGCAAAACAACTTTTGGGGTCCAATTTCTCCTGTTACCCTTAGGAAAATAAAAAATTGGGGCAAAAATATCATTTTTGTGGAAAAAAATGTGATTTTTTTATTTTCACGCCCGGGCGTTATAAACTTCTGTGAAGCACTTGGGGGTTCAAAGTGCTCACCACACATCTAGATAAGTTCCGTGGGGGTCTAGTTTCCAAAATGGGGTCACTTGTGGGAAGTTTGAATAGTTTAGGCACATCAGAGGCTCTCCATGGTGTCATTTGTGGGGAGTTTCCCCTGTTTAGGTACACTAGGGGCTCTCCAAAGGCAACATGACACCCGCAGACCATTCCATCAAAGTCTGCATTCCAAAACGTCACTACTTCCCTTCCGAGCCCCGACGTGTGCCCATACAGTAGTTTTCTCCCACATATGAGGTATCAGCGTACTCAGGACAAACTGGACAACAACTTTTGGGGTCCAATTTCTCCTGTTATCCTTGGGAAAATAAAAAAATTGGGGACTAAAAGATCATGTTTGTGGAAAAAATACAATTTTTTTATTTTCACACCCGGGCATTATAAACTTCTGTGAAGCCATTGGGGGTTCAAAGTGCTCACCTCATACCTAGATAAGTTCCGCAGGGGGTCTAGTTTCCAAAATGGTGTCATTTGTGGGGGGTTTCCACTGTTTAGGTACATCAGGGGCTCTCCAAAGGCAACATGACACCGGCAGACCATTCCATCAAAATCTGCATCCCAAAACGTCACTACTTCCTTTCCGAGCCCCGACGTGTGCCCATACAGTAGTTTTATCCCACATATGGGGTATCAGCGTACTCAGGACAAATTGGACAACAACTTTTGGGGTCCAATTTCTCCTGGTACCCTTGGGAAAATAAAAAAATTGGTGACTAAAAGATCATGTTTGTGGAAAAAATACAATTTTTTTATTTTCATGCCCGGGCATTATAAACTTCTGTGAAGCACTGGGGGGGTTCAAAGTGCTCACCACACATCTAGATAAGTTCCTTGGGGGGTCTAGTTTCCAAAATGGTGTTGTTTGTGGTGGGTTTCCACTGTTTTGGTACATCAGGGGCTTTCCAAATGCGACATGGTGTCCGATCTCAATTCCAGCCAAAAACGTCAAATGGCGCTGCTTCCCTTCCGAGCTCTGCCATGTGCCCAAATAGTCGTTTATACCTACATATGGGGTATCAGCGTAGTCAGGACAAATTGCACAATAACTTTTAGGGTCCTGTTACCCTTGGAAAAATAAGAATTGAGGGTGAAAAGATCATTTTTGGAGAAAAAAATATGATTTTTTTAATTGTACGGCTGTACGTTATATACTTCTGTGAAGTCCTTGGGGGTTCAAAGTTCTCATCACACATCTAGATTAGTTCCTTGGAGGGTCTAGTTTCCAAAATGGTGTCATTTGTGGGAGGTTTCCACTGTTTTGGTACATCAGGGGCTTTCCAAACGCGACATGGTGTCCGATCTCAATTCCAGCCAAAAAAGTCAAATGGCGCTGCTTCCCTTCCGAGCTCTTCCATGTGTCCAAATAGTCATTTACACCTACATATGGGGTATCAGCGTACTCAGGACAAATTGCACAATAACTTTTAGGGTCCTGTTACCTTTGGGAAAATAAAGATTTTGGGTGAAAAGATCATTTTTGTGGAAAAAATATGATTTTTTAATTGTACCGCTGTACGTTATAAACTTCTGTGAAGCCCTTATGGGTTCAAAGGTCTCACCACATATCTAGATAAGTTCCTGGAGGGTCTAGTTTCCAAAATGGGGTCACTTATGGGGGGTTTCCACTGTTTAAGTACATCAGGGGCGCTCCAAACGTGACATGGCGTCCGATCTGAATTCCAGCCAATTTGCATTGAAAAAGTCAAACGGCGCTCCTTCCCTTCTGAGCTCTGCCATGCACCGAAACAGTGGTTCCCCCCACATATCAGGTATCAACGTACTCAGGACAAATTGCACAATAACTTTTGCAGTCCAATTTCTCCTGTTACTCTTGGTAAAATAAAAAAAATGAACCTGAACTATTTTTTTTGTGAAAAAAAAGTTAAATGTTCATTTTTTTTAAATATTCAAAAAATTCCTGTGAAGCACCTGAAGGGTTAATAAACTTCTTGAATGTGGTTTTGAGCACCTTAAGGGGTGCAGTTTTTAGAATGGTGTCAATTTTGGGTATTTTCTATCATATAAATCCCTCAAAGAGGCTTCAAGTGTGATGTGGTCCGTAAAAATAAAATGGTGTTGCAAAATTGAGAAATCGCTGGTCAAATTTTAACCCTTATAACTTCCTAACAACAAAAAAATTTTGATTCCAAAATTGTGCTGATGTAATGTAAACATGTGGGAAATGTTACTTATTAAGTTTTTTGTGTGCCGTATCTCTGTGATTTAAGGGCATAAAAATTCAAAGTTGGAAAATTGCAAAATTTTTAAAATTTTTGCCAAATTTCTGTTTTTTCACAAATAAACACAAGTTATTTGAATGAAGTTTTACCACTAACATGAAGTACAATATGTCATGAGAAAATGTTGTCAGAATCACTGAGATCCATGAAAGCGTTTCAGAGTTATTACCTCATAAAGGGACAATGGTCAGAATTGTAAAAATTGGCCCCGGAGTTAACATGCAAGCCACCCTTGGTAGTGATGGTGTTAATAACATCAGTTTTATTCGCCAAAAACTGGAAAAAAAATGCTACAATTTTACCCTTTCTCATTGCTTTCTAAAAGCAAAAACGTCAATAACTCTGAAAGAACAAATTGAAGGAGGATTACATTAGCTCACCAATAAGGCTAGTAGTTCCAGAATGGGTACGGTGCAAGGAAATCCTGAGTCCGGATCCAAGGTAAAACGGGATCAGTATAAACATGAAAAAGATGCTGCCAAGGAATATTTTTCTTAAAATTAGGAACACTAGGCCTACGTGTTTCATGCAACCCCCCACCCAAAAAAGCCAACAAGATCTTGTTTCGCTTGAAACATGTACGCCTAGTGTTTCCTTGTTTTTAATATTTTTTACTATGTGCCAATAAAGTATATATTCTTTAAAAATATTCAATCCCTTGGGGTATCTGGATTTTTTCTTGTTTATAAAAAAAACTCTGAAAGAATAGACATGCTGCAGATTTACAAATGATGTATTTTTCAATTTCAATTTGTGTATTTTCTCTGTGCTAAAATACAGCATCTTACAGTTCCAGTAATGCGGATGGGATATACCGTATATACTTCAGTATAAGCCGACAAAAGTATAAGCCGACCCCCCCTAATTTTGCCACAAAAAACTGGGAAAACGTACTGACTCGAGTATATGCCTAGGGTGGAAAATGCAGCAGCTACTGGTAAATTTAAAAAATAAAAATAGATACCAATAAAAGTAAAATTAATTGAGACATCAGTAGGTTAAATGTTTTTGAATATCCATATTGAATCAGGATCCCCATATAATGCTCCATACAGTTCATGATGGGCCCCATAAGATCCTCCATACAAAATATACCCCATATAATGCTGCGCAAAGGTTAATAATGGCTCCTTAAGATGCTCCATAGAATAATATGCACCATGTGCTGCTCCATAAAGGTTATGGCCCCATAAGATGCTCCATAGATTATGCCCCCATATGCTGCCCCCATAAGATTTTACATAGATTATGCCCCATATGCTGCTCCATAGATTATGCCCCCATATGCTGCCCCCATAAAATGCCCCATAGATTATGCCCCATATGCTGCCCCCATAAGATGCTCCATATATCATGCCCCCATATGCTGTCACCATATGCAGCTCCATATATTATGCCCCCATATGCTGATCCATATATGCTGCCCCATAAGATGCTCCATAGATTATGCCTCCATATGCTGCTGCCACTACTGCTGCAAATAAAAATAAAAAAATGACATACTCACCTTTCAGTCGCTGGGGGCCTGGTGCTGGTGTCGCTGCTGGCTCAGGACCCAGCACCTGCTATATTCAACTGTCCATCACTGCTGGCTGCTGTCTGCCACGTCATCTCTCAGTGACGTTTAGGCAGCAGAGGGCACGGCGTGCACTAACCATGTCACCGTGCCCTCTGCTGTCTGAATGTCACTGACAGATGACGTGGCAGACAGCAGCAAGCAGCGATGGACCGTGGACAGGTGAATATAGCCTATACTTACCCGGTCCTGACGCAGTCTCTGCAGCCCCATTCTCCCACGGTCTCCCTTCCTGCCTTCAGTGGTCGCGTGGTACCGCTTAGTAAACTCATGAATATGCGCATATTCAAGAGTTTAATGAGCGGTAACATGTGACCACTGAAGGAAGGGAGACCATAGAGAAGCGGGGGGGCTGCAGAGACGCATCAGGAGGGGGTAGGTATGACACCCCCACCGACCCCCTGGTGTATATGACTCGAGTATAAGCCGAGAGGGGGACTTTCAGCCCCAAAAAATGGGCTGAAAATCTCGGCTTATACTCGAGTATATACGGTATAGAAATCTCATGCTCACTGTGCTTTTTTTTTATTCTGCCTAAACTGACCTGCGGTGCGTGTTTCAAATCTGCAACATGGTTTTAAGTGCATCTTGGATATGGAAATGCACAAAAATGTATGTATTCTGCAGGGAGTATAAGGAACAAATCAGCATTATTTAAAACGTGACATAACAAAAAGGAAAAAAAATCTGCAGCATCAAAAGCACAATAAAAACAAATGTAGAAAAACTAGTAAAAAATGCAATGAAAGAATCACAAGTAACCTAATTTAATCGACAGGTGCAGAAATGCTGGAGAAAATCTGCAACACCATAAACTCATTGTGTAAACGTAGCCTTTCGAGTGGGTCATCTCCAAAAATAACTGAACAATTGATCAAGATTCTTTCTATTCATTTCTTACATAAAAGCACTTTGATGTAAAATTGTTCAGAGTTTTGAAGATTTTTTTATTTCACTTCAGATTTTGAAAAACCTTCGGTGGAAAATAAAGAGTCATATGACTTCTTTGAAGCTAATAAGGTCCACTCCAAAGTAGGCACTGACTAATTAAAAAGCTGAGTAAAATCTCTTTCGAAACACTTCAAAAATCTTAAAATCTGCTTCAAGAAATGCAAAATTCCACTAAAAACTCCTTAAAAAAGGAGAATTTCATAAAGCTGACTCCATTTAAAAATGTGTCCTTTTTGAAAGCCTCATAAAAAATTGTGTGCACATGGCCTTAATGAATAGGTGACTATGCAGTAGTACATAGATGGGTTAACCCAACTGAGAAATAGCCACTCTCGAACAGGAGATCCCTCTCTTTGACTTCCATGTGTCCTAATAGGCAGACACTTAAGAATTAGAGATGAGCAAATATGATGAAATTAGATATGCCACATTTGCTGAAATTTCGTAGAATGTATCCAATGTGTATGGAATTGCTGGCAAATTCCATTTATTATAGTTTTTCTCAAGACCCTAGAGGATAATAAACAGAGGGGTTAAAAAATAAATAATATACTCACCACACCTTCACCTGTCCTGCAGTCTCAGCTCCACGCCTGGTCCTCCAGTGGCTCACTATGTTCATCTGACTCCACTCATCTCCTCCTTCTTCTTCATGCTTTGGCTTTGGCCTGTGATGTTGTAAGCAGGTTGTGGGATGAATAGAGTTGAGCGATACCGTCCGATACTTCAAAGTATCGTATCGGATGGTATCGGCCGATCTTTAAAAAAAGTATCGGTATCGCCGATTCCGATACCGGAAGTCCCATTCAAGTCTATGGGACTTCCGGTATCGGAATAAGAAAAACCCTTTCCTGCCCTTGTACAGCCTCTCTGGGGTCTGTACGGGCCTTTCGGGGGGCTGTGCCGGCCTTCCAGGGGGTCTGTGCAGGCTCCGGTGGTCTGTGCCGGCCTGCCGGTGGTCTGTGCAGGCTCCGGGGGGCTGTGCCGGCCTGCCGGGGGGCTGTGCAGGCTCCGGGGGGCTGTGCCGGCCTGCCGGGGGGCTGTGCCGGCCTGCCGGTGGTCTGTGCAGGCTCCGGGGGTCTGTGCAGGCATTGTCCGATGGGACTACAAGTCCCATCGGGCGATGCCTGCTACCATGACAGTGATTGACACATTAGCCAATGATGGGACAGTAGTAGTCCCATCATCCGGCTAATGTGTTAAATGTAAAAAAAAAAAAAAAAAAAAAATTACATGCTACATACATACAACATGCATACTACATACATGCTACATTCATACTACATACTACATACATGCTACATTCATACTACATACTACATACATGCTACATTCATACTACATAAATACTACATGCAACATACATACTACATATATACTACATACATACTACATGCATGCTACATGCATGCTACATGCTACATACATAACACATATATACTACATGCATGCTACATACATACTACATGCTACACACTACATATATACTACATGCATGCTACATACTACATGCTACATACATACTACATATATACTACATGCATGCTACATACATACTACATGCTACATACATACTACATATATACTACATGCATGCTACATACTACATGCTACATACATACTACATATATACTACATGCATGCTACATACATACTACATGCATGCTACATACATACTACATACATACTACATGCTACATACATACCACATATATACTACATACATACAATACATTCATACAATACATACATAGACATACAGTACATATAACATAGAGTAACATACTTACCAATACTTGTCACATTGTTCCCCGAAGCCATTGTCTTTTCCGGAATAAATATTAACATAACAAACCACAAAAATACTCACCCACGATCCGAAGCAGTCCACGAGTGTGTCCCACGACGATCTTGGGTAGAGAACTGCAGCATCAGCTGTTGCTGCCGTTCTCTACGGGCTGCAGGAATCCAATGACGGAAGGTAGGTATCCTTCCGCACTGTATTCCTCCGCCACTTAAAAAAAAAAAAAGTCCCTAGTCTCACTTTATGCCATTGCTGTGTGGGAAATTCCCACGCAGCAATGGCATAAAGTGAGACTAGGGACTTTTTTTTTTTTAAGTGGCGGAGGAATACAGTGCGGAAGGATACCTACCTTCCGTCATTGGATACCTGCAGCCCGTAGAGAACGGCAGCATCATCTGATGCTGCAGTTCTCTACCCAAGATCGTCGTGGGACACACTCGTGGACTGCTTCGGATCGTGGGTGAGTATTTTTGTGGTTTGTTATGTTAATATTTATTCCGGAAAAGACAATGGCTTCGGGGAACAATGTGACAAGTATTGGTAAGTATGTTACTCTATGTTATATGTACTGTATGTCTATGTATGTATTGTATGAATGTATGTATGTATGTAGTATATATGTGGTATGTATGTAGCATGTAGTATGTATGTAGTATGTATGTAGCATGCATGTAGCATGCAGTATGTATGTAGCATGCATGTAGTATATATGTAGTATGTATGTAGCATGCATGTAGTATATATGTGTTATGTATGTAGTATGTATGTAGCATGCATGTAGCATGCAGTATGTATGTAGCATGCATGTAGTATATATGTAGTATGTATGTAGCATGCATGTAGTATATATGTAGCATGTATGTAGTATGTATGTGGTATGTATGTAGCATGTAGTATGTATGTAGCATGCATGTAGTGTATATGTAGTATGTATGTAGCATGTAGTATGTATGTAGTATGTATGTAGTATGTATGTGGTATGTATGTAGCATGTAGTATGTATGTAGCATGCATGTAGTATATATGTAGTATGTATGTAGCATGTAGTATGTATGTAGTATGTATGTAGTATGTATGTGGTATGTATGTAGCATGTAGTATGTATGTAGCATGCATGTAGTATATATGTAGTATGTAGTATGTATGTAGTATGTATGTGGTATGTATGTAGCATGTAGTATGTATGTAGCATGCATGTAGCATGCATGTAGTATGTATGTAGCATGCATGTAGTATGTATGTAGCATGCATGTAGTATGTATGTAGTATGTATGTAGTATGTATGTAGCATGCAGTATGTATGTAGTATGTATGTAGTATATATGTAGTATGTATGTAGCATGTAGTATGTATGTAGCATGCATGTAGTATATATGTAGTATGTATGTAGCATGCATGTAGTATGTATGTAGTATGTATGTAGTATGTATGTAGCATGCAGTATGTATGTAGCATGTATGTAGTATGTATGTACTATATATGTAGTATGTATGTAGCATGCATGTAGTATGTATGTAGCATGTAGTATGTATGTAGCATGCATGTAGTATGTATGTAGCATGTATGTAGTATGTATGTAGTATATATGTAGTATGTATGTAGCATGTAGTATGTATGTAGCATGCATGTAGTATGTATGTAGCATGTATGTAGTATGTATGTAGTATGTATGTAGTATGTATGTAGCATGTAGTATGTATGTAGCATGTATGTAGTATTTTTTTTTTTTTTTTTTTTTTAACATTTAACACATTAGCCGGATGATGGGACTACTACTGTCCCATCATTGGCTAATGTGTCAATCACTGTCATGGTAGCAGGCATCGCCCGATGGGACTTGTAGTCCCATCGGACGATGCTTGCACAGACCCTCGGACATCAGCACAGCCCCCCGGCAGGCCGGCACAGCCCCCCGGCAGGCCGGTACAGACCCCCACAGGGTGCACAGACCACCGGCAGGCCGGCACAGCCCCCCGGCAGGCCGGTACAGACCCCGGGCAGTCCACACAGCCCCCCGGCAGGCCGGCACAGCCCCCCGGCAGGCCGGCAGAGACCCCCGGAAGGCCCGAAATGACGGCGCATCATGATGCGCACACACCGCGCATCATGATGACGTCAGGCCGTCAATCAACTGAACTTCCGATTCCGATGCCGAATTCCGATATTGAAAAAATATCGGAAGTCGGTATCGGAATTCCGATACAGCAAGTATCGGCCGATACCCGATACTTGCGGTATCGGAATGCTCAACACTAGGGATGAAGTGACAGACAGAAGGCAGAGCAAGGATTAACCAAATGTAACAATTTAATAGAACAGGGTATTCACTCCTCACAGGGAGGTAAATGGCTAAAGAACGGATAATAAGAATAATGAAAGTAAAACAATAGCAGTCAAGTTAAGGAACTTATTGTGTCCTTTATGCTCCTCCTCAGCAGGTGGTCCCGCAGGGCTTGTAGCACCGGTAGCATCTGAGGAGATGTCCTCAGATGGGGTCCTTTAAATGATGGTCCGTCTTCTGGCTGCAGCGGTCAGTCTCCGGTACCTTCTGCTGAGTCCCTGGTCCATAAACACATGTGGCTGAAGCAAACAACACCGTGGCACTCCCAGTGTCAAACGGGAATGGGCGCGAAGCCACTGGCAGGGAAGGCCACAAGATTCTCTCCGGTACTTGGCTTTCCCTTCTCTGCTCGTGGGCGGCGCTCTCAGTCACTGAGCGCACGGTATCTCTCTCCTTAGCGGTCCCACTGGAGATGGAAGGGACAAACCAACACAGCCTGTCGCGGCGCCGGTACCCAGGGGATGGAGCACGCTGCTCACCTGGCTGCGCGCTGCTGCTAGTTTGCGCCAAATTGCCGGATGCTGCGCGCGCTTTTGCTTTTATCTTGCCCCTCCTACCCGGGTCATAAGGTTGGTTTGGCTCCTCATTCTTTCCCCCAGGCAACAAGGTAGGCAGCCTCAACAGTTCCACACCCGGCTTGGTACAGGTGCCCGCAGCCCGGTCTTCCTTCTTACAATGTCTTCCCCCTCTTCTTCAATCTTCAGCACGATGCTTATACTGTGCTGAAGAGTGAAGAAGAGGGGGAAGACAAGAACTGGAGGAAAGAAGTGAGCAAGCGGACGACCAGTGGGGAAGCTGTGGTGTCAGGACTAGTGATGGGGGAAGGTAAGGTTTTTTTAACCATTTCCTGACCCTAAAAAGAATGAAGGAAAATGTCAACCACTAAAAATTACAGGTTCTGGTAAATCCACATTTTTTGTTACATACAAAGCAAATTCGGTTCACCTTGAGCTGACTCGCTCATCTTCAGGGCTCACGCTGTGGGGCGAGAAAACTTGGCTATTGCCAAGGACCCTAAACCACAAAGAGGGCCCCCTGCTTCTGTATCCTCTCCATTTCTTGAGAATTTAAAACAATTTAGCTTAGAAATGAAAAATCCCCTGCAGTTCCAGCACCAATGCTCTGAAACTCTATGGCAGTATTGGTACTCAGCTGCTTTGATCTTTTGATTGTACCTTCTGTTATAGCTGCAAAGTGAATGATGACCAACACAGACATTAGGACAGTGACACTGAAGCCAGAGGGGATTTATCAGGGTAGTCTGGGGGACATACTGTAGATTGCTCTTTTTTTATCACTTTTTATTCTGCTATTTGTTAGGTAGGATGTAAAAAAAGACGGCAATTCTGTTAATGCTTTCAATTCTTTAACTGTTAGTGTATTTGGTGGAATATCGCAGGATTGCTGCCCTACTTTAAATTTTGTCCAGGGCCCTAATTTGTCTAAAATCGGCCCTGCACATCTTTAATAAAAAGTGGTTGTCTCCATACCTACAGTATATATGCAAAAGAAGGAAAAGGTTCCAACTTCCCACCTTTTCCAACCAATAGGAATAAACTATTGATCTGTAAACTTCCATTCTAGCATACAAGAGTAAAACAAGAGGTGGAGTCCTTCAGAAAGAAATTAAAAAAGAAAATCAAATCTATTTATCTATCCATCTCTCTCTCTGTTATATATATATATATATATATATACTAGATTATGGCCCGATGCTATCACATCAAGAGGATGCGATAGCATCACACCTCTTGCCATGTTAACCCTCAACACACACACTCCTCTCACCTTTCACCATCTCCACTCACTCTTTCACTCCACATACGACCCCTTCTCTCACTCCGTCTCTCATACTCACGCTGTCATCGCCGCTGCTCCATGATCCCCGACATCTTCTTCCGCCGGCGCCATCCTGGATCTAGACGTTGTCCACGCCGGCGACATGTTCTTGCGGCGACGCCATCTTGAGTATCGTGAAATCCCGCGATACTCAAGATGGCGTCGCCGGAAGAACATGTCGCCGGCATGGACGACGTCGGGATCCAAAATGGCGTCGGCGAAATCTCGCGAGTTTTCGCCGACGCCATTTTGGATCCCGACGTCCTCCACGCCGGCGACATGTTCTTGCGGCGACGCCATCTTGATTATCGCGGGATTTCGCCGATCCAAAATGGCGTCGCCGCAAGAACATGTCGCCGGCGTGGAGGACGTCTGGATCCAGGATGGCGCCGGCGGAAGAAGATGTCGGGGATCGTGGATCAGCGGCGATGATGGCGTGAGTATGAGAGACGGAGTGAGAGAAAGGGTCGTATGTGGAGTGAAAGAGTGAGAGGAGATGGTGAAAGGTGAGAGGAGTGTGTGTGTTGAGGGTTAACATGAAAAGAGGTGTGCGGTGACGTCACCGGTTACAACTGGACGGAAGTTGTTACAACTGGAAGCTACTTAGGGCATTTATTATGTTATTTATATATATATATTAAAAAAAGATAAAAACATACAAGAAATATATAACAAATCTCAAAACTTGGGAATGGTTTCCAAGTAAAAACATTAGATTACTAGGTATTCATCATTGTTATGCCACTGCTGTCCACTGGGTGTCCCTGTTGCATCTGGAACTAGGTTACAAAAGTTATAGCCATAGTAAAAATAAGTTGATAAAGTTGAGAATGTAACAACATAAAAATGTAAAATAATATCTGCTTGCTATAAAATATTAACAGAAAACAAAATGCTGTACAAAGAATTATTGTTAGTGACATAAGGCACTTCCTTTCATAGCTCGCAATGTAATGGAAAGATGAAATACATTGATTGCTCAAAAGTCATTAGGATAATTGACTTGATTTTCCAAACCAGGTCAATTGTTACTAGGCTAATGTACCTAAAAAAATAATTGCCTTTTTTTCCATCTTTTAAAAATAAGCACTGGTTACTTATAAAATGGATGTTATTATTATTATTTTTATTATTTTTTTTTTTTAAAGGATTGGTTTTCCTGTTGTCTCTCTGACATGCTGGCGAAGTCTTTTGACTCAGACAGTATCAATTGATTTTAATAGGTCCTGCGTAATCTGGATAAGGCTTCTTTCACACATCCGGCTTTGTGTCTCCGGCGCCGTGCGGCGAAAAGCCGTAGGGGCGGATCCGGGATGTGCCGCAGACACCGGATGCCTGTGTGGCTGGATACGGTGGCGCCCACATTTAAAACAGCAGCACGAGACTCAGAGTCTCTGCGCATGCGCTCTGAGAAAAACCGGTCCGGCGCTGTCAAAAAACATTGCTGCGAACGTTTTTTGCAGATGCCGGACGGCTACTTTTTGCCGTATCCGGCAAAAACCGGATGCGCCGCATACCCATCCGGATCCGGTTATTCCAAATTTCACCGCATCGTGCCGGATTCAAAAAGCCGGATGTGTGAAAGCAGCCTAAGGCCTCTTTCACACATCAGGTTTTCGCCGTCAGGCGCGATCCGGCGCTTTTGACAGAAACCGGATCCGGCGAAATGCAATGCTGGATCCGGTTTCCCCCCCATTGACTTGCATTTGCGCCGGATCGCGCTGGATGGCCATGCGTTTCATCCGGTTTTCGCCGGATCCGGCAATGTGTCGCGATCCGGCGTCTGGAAAAAACGGCTACTGTAACGTTTTTTGTCTCCGGCGAAAAAGCCGGACACGCCGGATCCGGCGCGTCCGGCTTTTTCACACAATGAAAGCCTATGAGCGCCGGTGGCCGGATCCGGTTTTTTTGGTCTGAGCATGCTCAGTAGCTCTGCCCACAAGACATATATAAAAGCAAGACAGTGGGACCCACAGCCACACCCAACATGCCACCCAAGAAAGAAACCAAGCGCAGCAGGAGAAGGCAGGAGACCACTGCAGCACCATCAGCACCACCACCACCCCAAATGGAGCAGCAAATGGAACATGCTGAGGAGGGGAGGCCAGCAGCAGATGAGAGACGGTAATTATCAAATCCCCCATTCCTCCAAACTAGGGCTATTGAATATCAAGATATTCATTGGCCCTTTGTTTCTCTTTATTCAACAGCCGCCCAATAGATGCAGCAGCAGCAGCAGCAATGGCAGCAGCTGGAACACCACCCACAGGCATGGAGTGTGGCCACCAGGAAGACAGCACATCATCTTCTGGGAGCCCTCCCTCGCATCGTCAGCGTTTGACGGTAAGTTTTTATTTCCAAAATCCATCATCTCTGTAATATATGTCTATTCATTGCCTTTTATTTCAAAACAGGATTCACAAGATGAAGAGGAGCTCCCAGAAGAAGAAGGAAGGGGTGGACAGACACTTGGAGTGGGCTCACAATTGGTAAGTTTTTTGCATCAAACGCAGAAACACAACATCACACTACACACAACACATAGAAAACAATGTTCTGCAGACCACACACAGCAAACAAATGCCTACATCCAAAGACATAACATTTTTTGTTTTCTTCTCTAGTCTTCCCAATCTGGTGCTCGGCCAAGAGGTCCTCGCAGTGCCTCCCAGGGTCGTCGGCGACAGCAACGCGGCGGTCACCAGCGTGTAAGTATAAATATTTTTGCTTTGTTTTTTTGCACTTTTTATTTCATTTCTTTTGTGGAGGCTAATTATGTTATTTTTGTCTTTTTCTTTAACAGCCTTCACAGCGTGCTCCCGACTCTGACGGTGAGGATGGAGGACTCGATGTGGACCACCTCATCGATCTCGTCAGAGAAAGGGAGCCGCTCTGGAATATGGCTGACCGCCGCCACGCTGACCTTATTGTTACCCGACGACTCTGGGAGGAAATCTGTTCGCTCCTTGTGGGCCGCTGGGAGGACCTCGATGTTCGGGCCCAGATTAAAGAGCGTAAGTATATACAGTACCGGTTGCTTGATGTAAACCAGTGATTCCCGAACTCCAGTCCTCGTGGTCCCCACGGATCATGTGTTCAGGATTTCTATTTACTATGGAAATCCTGAAAACATGACCCCTGGGGACCATGAGGACTGGAGTTTGTGAAACACTGATGTTGTATACTAACCACTCCTTTCTCGTTTCAGGGAACAGAATTGTGAATCGGTGGCGGTCTGTGAGGGATCGTTTCAAGAAGGAGTTCAATAAAGAGATGCGGGCCCCGAGTGGATCTGGAGGACGCAGGAGCAAGTACAAGTACGCACAAGCCCTGTCGTTCCTCCGGGAAACAATGGTCACTAGAAGGTAAATATTACACACCACATGTGAAAAAAAATGTTAGATGTAACTTTTTTTTTTCAGCCAGGGCCATACCATGTCAGTATTTTAATTGTTTTTTTTTCTCTTTATTCCACAGCACGGTGAGCAGCACTCGGGAGCCTGCACGATTGGACCCTTCTGAGGCGATCCCTGAGGAGACCGGCACCGAGGGACACTTCGACCGCCCCGGTACATCTGCACCTTCCCAGCCTTCCCACACATTCGACCCATCTGTCCCATCCACCAGCACAGGAGCATCGTGGCCGCCTACATTACATGAAGCTGCTGGTGAGGAGATCGCTTTCCCTTTACCCCACCCTTCTGCCCCTGCCACCTCTAGTACACCTGCGGGTACTGGGCGGCAGCGGCAGAGGGGTCAGGAAAAGAGTTATGCGCCAGAGTTCTTGCATCTGAATGCATCTTTCCAGAACTGTCTAAAAGTCTTGTCAGAGCAAATCTCCGCAGGCTTTCAGCAGATCAACTCCAGCATTCTGGAGGTGAAGACACTTCTGCAAACCATGCATTCAGAAGCAAGATCTTCGCCAAACCACACCTTTTTCAGGTCTGTTGTGGAGCGCATGGCAACACTATCTCCTACCCAGCAGATGCATGTAATGCATTCGTGCCACGGTGCTCTACAGCAGGTTACCTCCCAACCTCCACCTCCCACCACTGTAGTTCCTCCACCTGCACCCCCTCCAGCCACTTTCCATCCTCCCCCTCCTATTACATCTGCACCCCCTCCAGCCACTTTCCATCCTCCCCCTCCTATTACATCTGCACCCCCTCCAGCCACTTTCCATCCTCCCCCTCCTATTACATACCAGCAACCTCACCAGTACCAGCAACCTTCACAGTACCAGCAACCTCCCCAGTACCAGACATCTCCCCACTTCCAGCAACCTGCCCCGTACCAAACTCCTTCCCCGTACCAAACTCCTTCCCCGTACCAAACTCCTTCCCCATACAACTTTCCATCAACATCATCTGCTCCTACAGTCCCTGCCCAACCCTCCACTCCACCGCCCACCACCTCTTCTGCCTCCCACATGTCCACCCATTCTGTAGCTTTTTCCACACCATCACCTCTAACTGTTCCTTCCCCACCACGATCCCAGTCCTCTCTCCACACTCCCATTGTCGAAGTGTCCCGCAGCCCCTCCAGCAGTATTTCCACCCCACACTACACCGAGTTATAATGTTTTTTTTGTAATAAAAATGCCCATTTGGTTGGTTTCAAACCTTTATTAAAAAAGTTTTTTTAACTTTAAAAACAGTTTACACAAAAAAAAATATTTTAAATAAAAGTTAAATTATTGTTTACACTGGTTGGCTGTCATTTCTTTCTGCGGCGAAATATGTTTAAAAAAAAGGTTAAATACAGGGTATTTAAAAGGTAAAAAGGTATTCAAAACCAGGTATATAACTGTGGGTAAATTTTAGCTTTTTGCCACAGTTGTGTTCCTGGTTGTGTTTGAAGCAAAGTATTTCACCTGAAAAGTTGTGTTTATTGTTGGTGATTTCCTAACAATGTACACAACTTTTGTTAAAAGGTGAAATACTTTGCATAAAACACAACCAGGTACACACCTGTGGCCTAAAGGTAAAAATAGTAAGACCATGACAAGATAGCCAACTTTGGTTGGCAAAGGTATATACTGTTGGTCCAGAAGGTACACAAGTTTGGTTAGGGCACAAATCTTTCACACTCTGTCATCCTGCCAGTGTACTCTGCCTTGAGGTGACATAAAGTATAGTGCAAAATTGTCCCTCATTACTGAAACCGTCACAGAACTTCTAGTGGTAATATTTCCAATGACAACATCCATCTTCGCCAGTAACTTGCTCTTCTCTCCAACCTGCACTTTCTCCTCTACAACCTGTCAAAGAAGGGCTGTAGGAACATGCTATATATAGTTTTCCAGTAGCCAATCCCGTTCGGAAGGCCACAAGGGTCAATTTTAAAAACCAGATCCGGCGTAATCCGTCGAAAAACGGATAGAAAAACGGATGAACCGGATGAGACGGATCCGGTTTTGTCTGTCAAGAACAAGACGGATCCGGCAGAAAACCGGATCCGGCACATCAGGTTTTACAAAACATTTGCCGGATCCGGCATTCCGGCACGACGCCGGATCGCGCCTGACGCCGAAAACCTGATGTGTGAAAGTAGCCTAAGATGTCTGAATGGGCAAACACTTGGCAAATGTAGGTAAATGTAGAGTAATGCACCTAGGACAGAGTCATCTTATTGCTGTCTATACATCATATGGGGCCTTAGGCTGGAGTCACACTAACCTGCGCAAAATACGGTCAGTATTTTACATGCGTAATACGGATGACAGACCCCTAAACAGTGCTCCGTATGTCATCCGTAATCAAGGTGTGGTCGCGTATTTTGCGCATGTCAGCATCCGTATGGAATCCGTATGGCATCCGTATGGTGAGATTTTCTCGCAGGCTTGCAAAATGGACATATAATGGAGCCCTATGACAGTTTTAATAAAGAAATGAAAGAATAGATATAGACACATAGAATGCATATATATATATATATATATATATATGTATTCTATGTGTTGTGGTGTAGTTACCACTGTGTCGGCTAGGGGGCGCTGTGTGGGTGTCCCAGGACGGGTGTACAGGCACATTCACTGTGGTAAAAGGAGCAGGGTCCTAAATGACCATTGTGGGTCTCAAGGTGGGTGGCCTTGGGATGCAGGCTCCAGGGTGTATTGATCAGCAGAGGTACTGCTGATCTTTCTGTTACACTGTGTCAGGGAAGCCTGTGTGTCTATACAACCTTTGGTGATGTCATAGCCATGTGATCCCCTTTGGGTGTGGTTACAGGGCTATGTAATTGAGGTGTTTGGCACATGTGAGTCTGTGAGGGAGTCTGTCTGAGTGTGGACAGACTTCCATGTGTCCAGGCGGGACACTACAGAGGTTGTATATGGGGAGGACTACAGCTCCCAGCATGTGCTGAGACTCTCGGTCCGAGTCTGAAGCCACGGACATTTGTGTTCTTTTGCCTAATCTAGAGGCTATTTTGGTAATGTGCTCCCTTGTGGGTTTATGATGCAAATAAACCCCATGAACTTTGGGAAGAACATGCCTCATGATTGTCTCCCGCTGCACCTAAGCGAGTCGAATCCCTACAATTGGTGGAGACTGAGGGCAGCGATTCCCAGAAGCACGTGTGGCAATGCTGGCGATTCTGAGCCAGGAGAGCAGACGGTCTGACAACCGTGAGTAATACTGACCGAGGTCAGAGAAAGTGACTGTATTAAAATTTGTGGGATACCTCTGGAGGAGAAGAGGCGTCCAGGAACCTGTGTGGCCGACACAGGTAACAGACAGGAGTCTGTGTTGCACTGGGGTCAGTGAGAGACTGTGTTCCTGGAGGGGTCAGTGAGCAAGGTCCTGGAGGGTCAGTGTTGGGAGGTTCTGGGAGAGGAATCGGATCCCTGGAACACATGCTATGACCTTGGACCTGATGAGGCGTGTGTTGGGCAGTCTCAGGCGGAGACGGATGTCCTGAAGAGCACCCGCTGAGCCCCTGGACCTGGTGAGGCTGGTGTGTTGGGAGACCCTGGGAGGAGGGTCGGCTCCCTGAATAGCACCCGGTGTGCCCTGTGTGTTGGACGGTCTCAGGTGGAGACGGTACGTCCTGAGTGGCACACGAACAGGACATGTGAGAGACTGTGCATGTGTTTTTTTTTCTTTTTTTTTTCTTTTCCTCTGCAAAACCTGAAGGTGCTTGCTGTGGCTCAGTGGGGTCACGAAGGTCTCGCAGCACAGGGACCTGGTGTTTTTTTTAAGGGATCTGCCCTGGGAGCATTGGTAGCAGACGCTGTCTGTCTACACCATCCTGCTGCAGCTTTATTGCATGTGACTAAGCGGATACAGTAGTTGTGGCTTTACACAACTATTAAGGGTGAGTACCCTGTATTATTGCTGCATAACCCATTATACCTGCACTGGTAAGGCCCTATGGGTGCACTTTTGTGGCTTTTTTATCTTTGAGGGTGACAAGCGGCTTCCAGTAACCCGGCGGGGTTACGAAGGTGACAAACGGCTTCCGGTGGATCGGCGGGTCCACGAAGATGGCGCAGCAGGAGCTGCAGTGACACCAGCCGCTGTGTATGTGTGTGAACAGCAGCCGGAGGTGCCGGTGATCAGTGACAGCAGGAGCTGTGGTGGTGCCAGCAAAGACTTGTGTGGTATCGTGAGAGACAAACTGTACTGTGTGAACTGTGGCCTAAGAGGTTCTGCAGGACGGACATGGGGAAATCCCAAAAGGGGGCGGTGACCCAAAAGGGGGCGGTGACCCAAATTGGAGTGGTAACCCAAAAAGGGGTGGAAACCCAAAAGGGGGCGGTGACCCAAATTGGAGTGGTAACCCAAAAAGGGGTGGAGTCCCAAAAGGGGGTGGTGACCCAAATTGGAGTGGTAACCCAAAAAGGGGTGGAGTCCCAAAAGGGGGCGATGACCCAAATTGGAGTGGTAACCCAAAAAAGGGTGGAGTTCCAAAAGGGGGCGGTGACCAAAAGCGGGGTGGTGGTCCAGAAAGGGGCCAAGTGTGAAGAAGTGACAGCACTGGGTGACTCAGTAGGTATGTCTGGAGTACCGCAGTGTATGTGCAGGTCTTTTTCAGAATGTGGAATATCCTTTCCAGGTAGTAATGACGGGCCACAGATGTGTACAGTGATGCTGCACCGGGAAGGAGCCTTTGGTCGGCTGGACTCAGAGAGTCAGGTGACTCTGACAGGAACTCCTCTCATTTTCTCTCTGACCGAGAAAAACGTCAGGGTTCACTGTAAACACGGGGTCACGGTGAACTACGCAGTAGACACAGTAGTGTTTGAGGGGACCAAAGGTGGTGAGTGCCAAGGTAGAGGGATACCACGGGACTTAGTCTATGCCTGGGAGAGGGGCCGGGACTTTCTTTTGTTTGATGACATTTGGTCGGATGATGGAGATGCTTCGACTGTGGGGCCAGCGGACACTGAGACAGTGACGGCTCCTGACATGGACAGGTCAGAGGTAGAACTGACCAGAGGAAGAAGTACATCTGCCCAACTGACAGACCTGACGTCTCGTGATAAGACAGATGGTTGGCTGGGAGATGAGACTACTGGACTAGACACATTGGTGCTGGACGGTAACTGGAGGGTTCACTCGACTGGTGTGACTGACCCAGTGGTACCCTTTGATGATATAATTAAAGAGGTAGTGGTGAGACACGTGCTGGCCAAAAGAGAACAAGATCATGAGATACAGCTGATAAAGGAGACTGTAACAGAACATGTCGAACGGGAAAGAGTCCTAAGGCAAGCAGCTGAGCACAGAGTGGATGAGCTGGAGAAGGAAGTCTCTGAGCTCAGAGGTCACCTGTCAGCATGTAAAACCATGAACAAGACCCTGTTGGAAGATATGGAGGTGCTCAGAGAGGCCCAAGAGAAGCATCAACAGGAGATTCTCAGGAGAGAGGATCAGCGTCGCTACCTGGCAGAGGAGCGAGATAAAGTTCTGCAAGAACTCAGTGGAGTAGTAAAAGGTCTTCTGCAGAAGAAGTGGATGGGTGAAGACGTACAGCGGCCGTGCCCGACTGATAGCAAGGCAGAACTGCCAAAGCCCATCTTGGAAAAGGGTCCTGAAGACTGTAAATCTCAGGAAGATGGTGAACCAAGAGCTGCACAAGACAGTCACCCGGTCTTGGCAGATACCTTGAGGGAAGTGTCCGTGGGGAACCCAGAGCCATCTGTCCAGGATGAGAGCAAGTCCATGACCTTCAAGTGCGTGATGGAGGTACCCGAAGACGTGCGAGAAGCGTGTGCCAGCGAAGGTGTGCATGAGACCTTTAAAAAGGCAGTAAAGGCCTATAGTGTGAGCTGGGCACCAGAAACAGACCAGTTGGTGATACTGGCAGAAACGGAAGACACAGAGAGAAGGGTGGCTGTCCTGAAGGAGATGCACCTACAATGTCTCCGCATGAAACAGATGCTCGTGGAGCGTAATAGGAAAGCCGCTCGACGTCTGGAGCTTGCAAGGGAAGCACAAAGTCGGCTGGGCTTTGTGGAAGACATAATTCCGGTACCCAGAAATCTGGTGGGGAAAGTCGTTGGCAGACTTGGAAAGGTGATGCAGGAGATGGTGAATCGATCCTGTGTGAAGAGAGTGAGGATCCCACCTGCTGGTGAAATCCAAGTCGTTATTGAAGATGACATGGTTCCTTTCATTGTGGTTGGTTCGGTGGAAAGCATTGGGAAGCTTCGCATGCTCCTGGAATATCGGGTAGCGTACCTGAAGGAGATTGAGCAGCTAAGACAGGATCGACTGCAGATGAATGAGCAGATAGAGAACGTCAGGTGGCGTCCACCTCCAACCCAAGGTGTAAGGACCCGAAGGGATCCTCCAAGGAATGAAAGGACAGGTAGTCGAAGGCAAGAACGTCGAGAGTCCGCAAGTGGCCGTTCTAATCGTAGTAACATAGGCACGAGACCCGGTGGTGGACATAGTGACAGAGGGTCAGACTCAGACCAGCCAGTTGGCCCAGCTGGACGTGGGACTCATGACAGTGTGAACTGGGAGAGCCGGCCGGTGAGAGAAAGGTCGGGTGACGGAGCGCACTGCAAACAGGTGGAGACTAAAGAGTGTCTGATCACACTGACGGACGTTGACGGGAAGGCCAAAGCCCAAGGCCGAGATACTGACCGCTGGGGGCGGGGGAGGCCTAACGTGAATATGAGGCAGTTTGACTACCGAAACAGACGGAGATGGTCCTCTCGACTTGTAGGGCAAGGTGACATGGGTGCCAGGTCTCAAGATACCTGGGTGATGTCATGTGTTCAACCCCACAAGTTTGAACAGAGGGGGGAGGTATGTGGTGTAGTTACCACTGTGTCGGCTAGGGGGCGCTGTGTGGGTGTCCCAGGACGGGTGTACAGGCACATTCACTGTGGTAAAAGGAGCAGGGTCCTAAATGACCATTGTGGGTCTCAAGGTGGGTGGCCTTGGGATGCAGGCTCCAGGGTGTATTGATCAGCAGAGGTACTGCTGATCTTTCTGTTACACTGTGTCAGGGAAGCCTGTGTGTCTATACAACCTTTGGTGATGTCATAGCCATGTGATCCCCTTTGGGTGTGGTTACAGGGCTATGTAATTGAGGTGTTTGGCACATGTGAGTCTGTGAGGGAGTCTGTCTGAGTGTGGACAGACTTCCATGTGTCCAGGCGGGACACTACAGAGGTTGTATATGGGGAGGACTACAGCTCCCAGCATGTGCTGAGACTCTCGGTCCGAGTCTGAAGCCACGGACATTTGTGTTCTTTTGCCTAATCTAGAGGCTATTTTGGTAATGTGCTCCCTTGTGGGTTTATGATGCAAATAAACCCCATGAACTTTGGGAAGAACATGCCTCATGATTGTCTCCCGCTGCACCTAAGCGAGTCGAATCCCTACAGTGTCTATATCTATTCTTTCATTTCTTTATTAAAACTGTCAGTGTGAGTTTACTGTATCGTGCACTGAATTGCCGGCTTTGCTAAAAGACACCGGGTGCGTATTTCTCGCAAGTCACACGTCTGGTCCGTGTGTAATCCGTATTTTTTGCACACCCATAGACTTGCATTGGCGTATTACGGTCGTAGTACGCTGACAATCGCAGCATGCTGCGAGTGGCACGGAGCGTAGGATACTGAGGAGAAATATACGGCTGGTGCGAGGGACCCCATAGAAAATCATTGGTCCGTGTCTAATGCGTGCTTTTTGCGCCTCTCACGCACCCGTATTCCTCGCCAGTGTGACTCCGGCCTTACAAGTAAGCTGAGCAGCAGCACTCAATGTCAAGCAGCAGCTGCAAAAGCAAACAAGATTTTAGAGTGTGTAAAAAGAGATAAAATCTCATGAGACCAATGTACAATGAGACAATTACCTTTGAATAAATCATTGGTGAGGCCACATCTAGAATATGGGATCCAGTTTTGGGCTCCACATTTAAACAAGGACATTCAGAAGTGAGTCAGTTCAAAGGTGGGCAGCTAGATAATTACCAGGCATGGAAGGCCTCTCATATGATGAGAGCTTGGAAAAGTTGGGCTTGTTTAGCTTAAAAAAAAGATGTCCCAGAGGAGATCTCATTTATGTTTAAATATATCTAACACATAATCTAGATCAACATGATCCAGAATAAAAGAATGATTAAATTAACCCCTTCTTGACCTCAGCTTTTTTTTTCGTTTTTTCATTTTCGTTTTTTGCTCCCCTTCTTTCCAGAGCCATAACATTTTTTTATTTTTCCCGTCAATATAGCCATGTGAGGGCTTATTTTTTGCGGGACGAGTTGTACTTTTGAACAACGCCATTGGTTTTACCATGTTGTGTACTCGGAAACGGGAAAAATATTCCAAGTGAGGTGAAATGGCAAAAAAAGTGCAATCCCACACTTGTTTTTTGTTTGGCTTTTTTACTAGGTTCATTCAATGCCAAAAACTGACCTGCCATTATGATTCTCCAGGTCATTACAAACTCATAGACACCAAACATGTAAAATTTGGCCTGGTCATTAACATGCAAACCACACTTGGGGGTAAAATGGTTAATAACCATTCATACATAGAAAGTGATATAAAAGTAAGTATATATGTGGTAAAAAATATTTATTACCATCTTCAGGAAATTTTATTTTATGTGGCTGCACACAGAAGGAAGAATTAGAATGATAAATGTACTAGGCGTAGACTGTATTATCTTTATAGCATTAGTTACTTCTATGGGCAGATTTACAGCCTAAGGCTGGAGTCACACTAACCTGCGCAAAATACGGTCAGTATTTTACATGCGTAATACGGATGACAGACCCCTAAACAGTGCTCCGTATGTCATCCGTAATCAAGGTGTGGTCGCGTATTTTGCGCATGTCAGCATCCGTATGGAATCCGTATGGCATCCGTATGGTGAGATTTTCTCGCAGGCTTGCAAAATGGACATATAATGGAGCCCTATGACAGTTTTAATAAAGAAATGAAAGAATAGATATAGACACATAGAATGCATATATATATATATATGTATTCTATGTGTCTATATCTATTCTTTCATTTCTTTATTAAAACTGTCAGTGTGAGTTTACTGTAAAGCGCACTGAATTGCAGGCTTTGCTAAAAGACACCGGGTGCGTATTGCTCGCAAGTCACACGTCTGGTCCGTGTGTAATCCGTATTTTTTGCGCACCCATAGACTTGCATTGGCGTATTACGGTCGTAGTACGCTGACAATCGCAGCATGCTGCGAGTGGCACGGAGCGTAGGATACTGAGGAGAAATATACGGCTGGTGCGAGGGACCCCATAGAAAATCATTGGTCCGTGTCTAATGCGTGCTTTTTGCGCCTCTCACTCTCCCGTATTCCTCGCCAGTGTGACCCCAGCCTAAGTTCTACCAATGGATTATGTACAGGATACATAGAGCATAAAAAGTAGAACAAATGGACACATTTACATTTTTGTGTCCTAACCTGTAGCCCTGTGGCACCAGGGCCCTTTGATTTTGTTGAGTGGACAGAAGGAAAAAGTTTTGTCAATGTCGGAGATATAACATCAGCTTTGATGTAAGTTATTGATGTCTTCAAGATTATCTTACGTTTCATGGTAACTGGTAAAGAGCTTGTTATTTTACGTCAAAATGACATTTGCATGACCCTCACAATTCACAGTAAGGATCAGCCATCATCAACAATAGGCAATTATTGCTTGACCACCCACATTTTCCCTCTTCTGATGATTTTTAGTATTGGACGGAAAATGATTTCCTCCATGGCTGCCTCATCAGCGCCATCAGCAGGGTTCAGAAAATAGGGCATATTTTTCATTTCTTAGTGTAAACTTAGACTAGACAGCCTTAAAGGGACTCTGTCAGCACAACAGAAGGACTGTTCAAAATGGGAATCTGTCAGCAGATTTGTGCTATGTAATCTGAGAACAGCATGATGCAAGGGTTAAAACACAGAATTCAACAATGTGTCACATGTCAGGCTGTGTGCTGTTGTTTACTTAGACTGAAGGATTAATCACTATGTGATTATTTATTGCCCAGACTACAGCTGCTACAGCAGTGCATGCTAGTCTGACTCCACCCACTCCTGGGATAAGCAGCTCACTATCAATAGACAATGTACATACAGACCTTGGTGTGGGCAGGGGCAGCTTTCTCAGCTCTGCTGCATTGCTAAATCTAAAAACTCTGTGTCAGAAGAGCTGCATCCAGTAATCTAAGTGATACAACATTGGACTCAGGGTCTCTTTCCAACATTATGCTACTCTCAAATGAGGTAACAAAAACCTGGTGAAAGATTCCCTTTATTATGCATCCAATTTATTATAGTGGATCATCCTCATCCTCATACCACCCTCTCTCTGTTGGAGTCCCCCAAGGCTCTGTTCTAGGACCATTACTCTTCTCAATCAATACACTTGGCCTGGGACAATGCATAAAGTCCCATGGATTCCAGTACCACCTCTATGCTGATGACACTCAAATCTACCTCTCTGGCCCAGACGTCACCTCTCTGCTGTACAGAATCCCAGAGTGTCTATCAGCCACATCCTCCTTCTCCTCTCACTTCCTCAAACTCAGTGTGGACAAATCTGAACTCATCATCTTTCCTCCATCTCACAGATCTTCCTTACCTGATCTATCACAATTAATGACAATGCGCTTTCCTCTGTACTGGAAGTACGCTGCCTCCGAGCAACCCTTGACTCTGCCCTGTCCTTCAAACCGCACATTCAAGCTCTTTCCACCTCCTGTTGCCTTCAGCTCAAAAATATCTCCAGAATCCGTCCTTTCCTGAACCCTCAATCTACTGAAATGCTTGTGCATGCCCTCATCATCTCCCGCCTCAACTACTGCAACATCCTTTTCTGTGGCCTACCTACTAACACTCTCGCACCTCTCCAGTCCATATTTAACTCTGCTGCCTGACTAATTCATCTCGTTCCTCGCTACTCCTCCACTTCTCCCATCTGCAAATCTCTTCACTGGCTCCCATTCCCAGTTCAAATTACTAATACTGACCTACAAAGCCATCCATAACCTGTCTCTTCCATATATCTCTTCCCTCATGTATTCTCCGGTCTTCCTAATGCCTCCATCTCTCCTCCACACTCTTCACTCATCACCTAATCGCCTCTAAGACTTCTACCGAATATCCCCCATCCTCTGGAATTCTTTGCCCCAACAAGTCCGACTATCAACCATATTCGGATCCTTCAGACAGAACCTGAAAACCCACTTCTTCAAGAAAGCCTACAGCCTGCAATGACCCCGCTGCCTCCTCACCACTACTGGAGCTATCGCCTCACCATCACCGGAGCTGCCGCAACCCCCCAACCTGTCTCTTTTTCCACCATCCTGTAGAATGTAAACCCGCAAAGGCAGATAATAAATCTGGCAAATGTTTAGACAGTCTAGCCTAATTTTTCACCAACCATTGGCACACTTTGTGCCAGAAATTTGAGCTAACATTTTTGGCACAATATGTCACAGGTCTTGCTTTCATTTTAAAGAAGGCATGCCCTTTGCCAAAAAAACAATATAAAGTGTCTGCAACACATAATAATTGTGAGTTTTAAACTAAAAGTCATGAAAGATGTTTTTTGGCTTAAATTGCATCAAAATTATAGTCCATATAATATAGTAAATCTCCAATGTCCTTACTTAGGAAACAGTGCTTGCATTCTGATGACAGCGGAAAGAGAGTGAATTGCTTCTGACTTTATAAAGGACAATTCAGGGAATAATAATATATTGGGTTATTGCTGATAGTAGCATTATATTAAAAAAAAGCCTTCTTTTTCTTCACAAATGACCTGTCTCTGGCCTTAAGAGCAAAAGGATCCTGTTATTATTTTGTTATTTCAAGTACTTGAAGTAAGTTGCGTTTTTTGCCTTATTTTTATTGGATGTGCCAAATGTAACAATAGTTTACAATAAATTACATTTTATTTGCACCTAAATTGACAGTATTCATTTTTGGCTGTTAGTAAGTGGTTTGTTTTTTTTTAGAGTCGTTTTAATGCTTAAATGTGATTAAACACTTAAACTGAGATGTGTTCACACTTAAAAGAGGTTGGCCACTACTATTTTATTGATTGCCTACCATTAAGATAGGCCATCAATATCTAATCGGTGGGGGTGCAATACCTAGCAGAGTAACTGATGACAGCAGCGCCGGCGGCTGAAAGTTGTAAGAACTGTTGTATTCTGGCAGCATTTATTAACTTCCGTTTACTGCCTGTAACAGCTGATCAGCTGGATTGCCGGGTATCACATTCCCATCGGGAAGACATTAATGGCCTAAAATAAGGATCGGCTATCAATAAAAAGGTAGTGGCCAGCCCTTTTAGGACTTTTTCAAAAGTCGCTAAATATTTCCACAAGTATACTTCACTGCATTTGTGGCCTAGATGGTTAGGCTATAGAATATCCATAAGATAATAATAATAAATTTTATTTATATAGCGCCGACATATTCCGCAGCACTTTACATTTCAGAGGGGATTTGTACAGACAATAGACATTACAGCATAACAATAATCACATAGATCATAACAAATACCAAGAGGAATGAGGGCCCTGCTCGCAAGCTTACAGTCTATGAGGAAAGAGGTAGACACGAAAGGTGGGTGGTAACGGTTGCCCTCATTGTATTGACCAGCCATAATGTTAAGTGTGTAACAGTACAGACACAGAGGGCTAATGGATGCATAAAGCATGTGGGAACATGATGCGGGGAACCTGGTTATGGTAAAACTTGTGGCTGTGCCACACAGGGATAGGTTAGGTTAATGTGTTGAGGCGATAGGCCAGTCTGAATAAATGCGTTTTCAGGGCATGCTTAAAAGTGTGGGGATTGGGGACTAATTGTATTGACCTGGGAAGTGCACTCCAAAGAATTGGCACAGCACATGTAAAGACTTGGAGACGGGAGTGGGAGGTTCTGATTATTGAGGATGCTAACCTCAGGTCATCAGCAGAACGGAGAGCGCGGGTAGAGTGGTATACTGAAACAAGGGAGGAGATGTAGGGTGGTGCTGAGCCATGGAGGGCTTTGTGGGTGAGGGTAAAAAGTTTATACTGAATTCTGGAGTGGATGGGTAGCCAGTGTAATGACTCTCACAAGGTAGAAGCATCGGTGTAACGATTGGTGAGGAATATGATCCTGGCTGCAGCATTCAAGACAGATTGGAGAGGGGAGAGTTTGGTAAGAGGGAGACCGATTAGAAGAGAGTTACAATAGTCGAGACGAGAATGAATAAGAGAAACAGTAAGAGTTTTTGTAGAGTCAAAAGTAAGAAAAGGTCGAATTCTTGAAATGTTTTTGAGGTGCAGATGACAAGAGCGAACCAGTGATCGAATGTGGTAATAATAATTAACTTTTCTGAAAAAAACCCTATTTTTTATGATATTATGAAAAGTGATATTAGATTCTATTATATACCGTTTTACATTCAAAGGTTTTAATGGCTATTTGAATGCACTTTTTTTGAAATATGCTGACTTTTTCTATGAATTTAAATATGATGGCTTTTAATTGCTGTGAAGATTTCTTATAGTGGTATTTATACATTCTCTCTCTTTCTCTTTTAGACGTTAAGCTCTTATAATCATCTGGGTCCTCTCTCTCTTCTCTAGGGTGTAAGCTCTTATGGCCAGCGGGGTCCTCTTTCTCCTGTAGAGTGTAAGTGCGTATGGCCAGAGGGGTCCTCTTTCTCCTCTATGGAGTGTAAGCTCATGCGGGCAGTTGGGTCCTCTCTCTCCTGCAGAGTGTAAGCTCTTATGGTCAGTGGGGTCCTCTCTATCTCTTTTGTAAAGAGTAAATTCTTATGGCTAACGGGGTCCTCTTTCTCCTCTATAGAGTGTAAGCTCTTATGGGCAGTGGGGTCCTCTCTCTTCTGTAGAGTGTAAGCTCTTATGGCCAGCGGGTTCCTCTTTCTCATGTATGGAGTGTAAGCTCTTATGGGCAGTTGGGTCCTCTCTCTCTCTCTTCTGTACAGTGTAAGCTCTTATGGTCATGGGGTCCTCTGTCTCCTGTAGAGTGTAAGCTCTTATGGCCAGCGGGGTCCTCTTTCTCCTCTATGGAGTGTAAGCTCTTATGGTCAGTGGGCTCCTCTCTTTTTCTTTTGTAAAGTGTAAATTCTTATGGCTAGCAGGCTCCTCTTTCTCCTCTATAGCGTGTAAGCTATTATGGGCAGTGGGGTCCTCTCTCCTCTGTAGAGTGTAAGCTTGTTTGGCCAGTGGGGTCCTCTTTCTCCTCTATGGTTTGCAAGCTCTTATGGGTAGTTGGGTCCTTTCTCTCTTCTGAAGATTGTAAGCTCTTATGGTCATGGGGACCTCTCTCTCCTGTAGAGTGTAAGCTCTGTGAGAGGTTGACACACTTGGCTGCTTCCTCAGATAGACACATAAACTATTCTGGTAAAGAATCACCTGCTGGTTTATTGTGGATAGCATAAACCTTGGCAGGGTGCAGCAAAATAAACAAAGCTTTGCTGGAATAATGGTTATTAGTCCTTTCTCTGCAGGGTTCACCTGCAGTTTTTCCTGCACAGTACTTTAGCTCCTCCGGGAGCTATATGGGAGTTCCTGCTCTCCCAATACACAACACACTGACTCACATGGCCAGGTATTTAACACCCATGTGATGGTCACATGATCTTGACCTCACACAGTTCCTGGCAGGATTCTGCAAGTGGAGATACGGTGGACCTCCGCCCACCCGCTCTTTGAAGGTCCACTAAAACCAGCCCAAAACATATGTTCCTATTAACCCTGTTAGGGATACTATTGAAGAGAAATAGCGCAATAGTGAATTATCCAGTGTAGGTATATCAATTTAAAAATAATCCACTCACCAGATGGAGCTTGTAATAAGCATGGAGGATTCGCTGCTGCAGAAACCACAGATCCACGAGTGACCGACGTAGAAGATGCAGGATAGGAAAAAAAGTGGTTAGACAATCTGCGCTGCGAATCACTATGAACAATTATTATTACAGTGGTCTTTATTCGACGCGTTTCGAAGTTTCACAAAACTCCTTCCTACGTTTTTCCTGAGGAAGGAGTTTTGTGAAACTCATAATGCGTCGAATAAAGACCACGGTAATAATAATTGTTCATAGTGATTCACAGCGTGGATTGTCTCACCACTTTTTTCCTATCCTGCATCTATTAACCCTGTTAACACTTAGTGTACTGGAGGAAAAAACACTCTGTTTTTACATCACTGACCGCAGAGGGCGCAGTGACACATATCTCCCTTCACATACTTCCATTGACCCTGTCACATATTCCCCCCCTCTGCCCAAAGTCGGGGGTTTGGGCATCTTCAGACACTAAGCAGGGAATTCGGGAGACAGCATCCGCATTACCATGTAACTTTCCTGGCCTATGCTCTATGTGGAAAATGAAGTCTTGAAGGGCTAAGAACCATCTAGTTACCCTGGCGTTCTCACCCTTCTTCTCGCTCAACCGTCTCAGAGGGGCATGGGCATGGTCTGACACTAACTTAAACCTACGACCTAGCATGTAGTACTTCGGAGTGTCTACGGCCCACTTTATAGCCAAGCATTCTCTCAACTATGGCGTAGTTCTTTTCGCAAGCAGATAGTTTTCAGCTCAGGTACAGGTTGAGATGCTTTTCTCCATTTATTTCCTGTGACAGCATGGCTCCCAACCTAGCCTCTGAAGCATTGGTCTGGACAACATATTCTTTGATAAAGTCTGGTGCAATCAGAACCGAGTGCTTACACAGAACCTGCTTGAGTTCTTGCAACGCCATTTCTGTATCAGGAGTCCATTTTACCCTCATCGACTTGGTGCCCAGAAGAAGATCCGTTAACAGTGCGGCAATTATGCAAAGTTCGGGATAAAACACCGGTAATACCCCACAATCCCAAGAAACACCCTCACTTGTTTCTTGGACAGCGGTTGCAGCCATTTCTTAATTGCCTCTATCTTATTCTCCTGGGGCTTGATCTTGCCTTTCCCGATAATGTAACCCAAGTACCTGGTCTCCTCCTTCCCAATGCCACACTTCTTTGGATTTATGATGAATCCCGCTTTCCTTAATGCATCAAAGATAACCTGCACCTTGGGCAATTGTGAGCTCCAGTCAGGGCTAAAGATGACAATGTCATCCAAGCAGGCTGTGGCATATTTCTTATGTGGAGCCAAGATTCGATCCATTGCCCTCTGGAAGGTAGCTGGGGCCCCCTGCAGTCCGAAGGGCATCCTGGTGTACTGGAAACATCCATCCAGAGTCGAGAAGGCCTTCCTCTCCTTGATGCTCTGGGACATGGGGATCTGCCAGTACCCCTTTGTCAGGTCAATGCGTTCATCCATGTGGGGCATCGGGTATGCATCAAAATGTGACATCTCATTGAGCTTTCAGTAGTCATTACGAAACTGCCATTTGCCATTGGGCTTTGGCATGAGGACAATGGGACTTGACCAGCCACTTCTTCATTCCTGTATCACCCCGACGTCCAGCATTCTCTTCACCTGCTTGAAGATTAGCTCCCGGTGTGCTTCGGGGATTCTGTAGGGTTTGAGATTTACCCTTACGTGTGTATCCGTTAATTCAGTGTGTTCCACAACCTGTGTGTGCCCTGGCAACTCTGCGAACAGGTCACGGTTCCGCTGCAGCAGTTCTTGACATTGTTCCTTCTGGGCCAGTGCTAGCATATCAGCAATTCCTACCTCCTCTATCTTGGCATTGGAACGGGCCTCCAGGCAAGGAGCTTCTAGCGGTTCACTGTCGCACGAAGGTTTGAGTAGGTTTACATGGTATACCTGGTGCAGCTTCCTGCAGCCGGGTTGGTGTACCTTGTAATTCACATCCCCGAGATTTTCCACTATATCATATGGGCCTTGACACTTTGCCAAGAATTTGCTCTCCACCATAGGGATAAGAACTAGCATGCGTTCCCCTGGCTGGAATTGTCTTAGCCTTGCTGATCTGTTGTATACCCTCCCTTGGGCCTCCTGTGCCTGGAGATGTTCCCTTACGATAGGCATTATATGTGCCTTCCTTTCTTGCAGGTGGGCGATATGCTCAATGACACTCCAGTGCTGCGTGACTTCGGCTTCCCAAGTTTCCTTGACATTGTTCAGTAGCCATCGTGGATGTCGGCCATACAGGAGCTTGAATGGTGAGAAGCCAATGGAGGTCTGTGGGACTTCTCTGACAGAAAAGAGCAAGAATGGGAGCAGATAGTCCGAGTCCTGACTGTCCTTCTCAATGACCCTCTTCAGCATGGCTTTCAAGGTCTGGTTGAAACGCTCCACCAGCCTATCAGTCTGCGTATGATAAATGGAGGTTTGTAGCTGGGTGATCTGGAGGACTCTACACAGCCCCCACATCACTTTGGTAATAAACGATGTTCCCCGGTCCATCAAAATCTCTTTGGGCAGCCCGGTCCTGGCAAAAATATGGACAAGCTCTCGGGCTATACTCTTAGCTGAGGCGTTCATCAGTGGCACTGCTTCCAGGTATCTGGTCGCGTAGTCCATGACCATTAAGATGTATTGATGGCCGCATGATGATTTAATGAGGGGACCTATCAGGTCCTTAGCAATCCTCTTGAAGGGGATTTCTATCACAAATAAGGGCACTAAGGGGCTTTGAAAGTGAGAGGTAGGAGCAGTTATCTGAGAGGTGGGGCAGGACCTACAATAATTCAGGATCTCTCAGTAACACCCTGGCCAGTAGAACCTCTTTAAGACTCTGTCCTGAGTTTTCTCCATTCCCAGATGTCCACCCAAAACATGTGAATTAGCCATGTCTAAAACCCTCCTCCGGTAGGGTCCTGGAACTAACAGCTGCTCCACTATCTCACCTCCCCTCAGTTTGGTCACCCGATACAACAATTCACCATGAGGAAACCTAGTGTCAACCCCGACTCCTGAGCAATCCGATTGCATACAGTCACATTTTCAAATTCCCCATTTAATGTAAGGTCCTGAAGTTGAGCAGTCCCAAAGTTCTCTTTGGGCATCTCTAAGTCAGGGAAGCTGGGCTTCTCTGTTACCGTCTCATATTGGATGGCGGATTTAACCCAGGACATGCAGTTGTCCTCAGTCTTTATGCGTGTTCCTGGAACGCTGCCTGCATCCGAAAAACACCACTTGTGATGGGTTGACACACTTAACTGTTTCCTCAGGTAGACATAGGAACCGTTCTGGTAATGAATCACCTGTTGGTTTATTGTGGATAGCATAATCCTTGGCAGGGTGCAGCAAAATAAACAGAGCCTTGCTGGCGTAACGGTAAAACAAACCACAGTTCTTATGAGTCGTTTCTCTGCTGGGTTCACCTGCAGTTTTCCCGCACAGTCCTTTAGCTCCTCCAGGAGCTATGTGGAAGTTTCTGCTCTCCCAATACACAACAACACATTGACCCACATGGCCAGGTATTTAACACCCATCTGATGGTCACATGACCTTGACCTCACACAGGTCCTGGAGGGACTCTGCATGTGGAGATACGGTGGACCTCCGCCCACCCGCTCTATGAAAGTCCACTAACCAGCCCAAAACATATGTTCCTATTAATCCTCTCAGCACTTAGTGTACAGGAGGAAAAAAAACACTCTGGTTTTACATCACTGACCGCAGTAGACGCAGTAACACGTACAGTTAGGTCCATATATATTTGGACAGAGACAACATTTTTCTAATTTTGGTTCTAGACATTACCACAATGAACTTTAAACAAAACAATTCAGATGCAGTTGAAGTTCAGGCTTTCAGCTTTCATTTGAGGGTATCCACATTAAAATTGGATGAAGGGTTTAGGAGTTTCAGCTCCTTAACATGTGCCACCCTGTTTTAAAGGGACCAAAAGTAATTGGACAGATTAAATAATTGTAAATAAAATGTTCATTTCTAGTACCTGGTTGAAAACCCTTTGTTGGCAATGACTGCCTGAAGTCTTGAAATCATGGACATCACCAGACGCTGTGTTTCCTCCTTTTTGATGCTCTGCCAGGCCTTCACTGTGGTGGTTTTCAGTTGCTGTTTGTTTGTGGGCATTTCTGTCTGAAGTTTAGTCTTTAACAAGTGAAATGCATGCTCAATTGGGTTGAGATCAGGTGACTGACTTGGCCATTTAAGAATATTCCACTTCTTTGCTTTAATAAATTCCTGGGTTGCTTTGGTTTTATGTTTTGGGTCATTGTCTATCTGTAGTATGAAACGACGAACAATCAGTTTGGCTGCATTTGGCTGGATCTGAGCACACAGTATGGCTCTTAATACCTCAGAATTCATTCGGCTGCTTCTGTCCTGTGTCACATCATCAATAAACACTAGTGACCCAGTGCCACTGGCAGCCATGCATGCCCAAGCCATCACACTGCCTCCGCCGTGTTTTACAGATGATGTGGTATGCTTTGGTTCATGAGCTGTACCACACTTTCGCCATACTCTTCTCTTTCCATCATTATGGTAGAGGTTGATCTTGGTTTCATCTGTCCAAAGAATGTTCTTCCAGAACTGTGCTGGCTTTTTTAGATTTTTTTTTTTTTAGCAAAGTCCAGTCTAGCCTTTTTATTCTTGATGCTTATGAGTGGCTTGCACCGTGCAGTGAACCCTCTGTATTTACTTTCATGCAGTCTTCTCTTTATGGTAGATTTGGATATTGATACGCCTACCTCCTGGAGTGTTTGTTGTTCACTTGGTTGGCTGTTGTGAAGGGGTTTCTCTTCACCATGGAAATTATTCTGCGATCATCCACCACTGTTGTCTTCCGTGGTCGCCCAGGTCTTTTTGCATTGATGAGTTCACCAGTGCTTTCTTTCTTTCTCAGGATGTACCAAACTGTAGACTTTGCCACTCCTAATATTGTAGCAATTTCTCGGATGGGTTTTTTCTGTTTTTGCAGCTTAAGGATGGCTTGTTTCACCTGCATGGAGAGCTCCTTTGACCGAATGTTTCCTTCACAGCAAAACCTTCCAAATGCAAGCACCACACCTCAAATCAACTCCAGGCCTTTTATCTGCTTAATTGAGAATGACATAACGAAGGGATTGCCCACACCTGTCCATGAAATAGCCTTGGAGTCAATTGTCCAATTACTTTTGGTCCCTTTAAAAACAGGGTGGCACATGTTAAGGAGCTGAAACTCATAAACCTTTCATTCAATTTTAATGTGGATACCCTCAAATGAAAGCTGAAAGTCTGAACTTCAACTGCATCTGAATTGTTTTGTTTAAAATTCATTGTGGTAATGTCTAGAGCCATAATTAGAAAAATGCTGTCTCTGTCCAAATATATATGGATCTAACTGTACCTCCCTTCACATACTATGCCAGTGACTCTGTCACAGCTCTTAAGATCAGCGGGGTCCTCTCTGTCTTCTGTAGAGTGTAAGCTCTTATGATCAGTGGGGTCTTCTCTCTCTTTTGTAAAGTGTAAATTCTTATAGCCAGTGGGGTCCTCTTTCTCCTCTATAGAGTGTAAGCTCTTATGATCAGTGGGGTCCTCTCTCTTCTGTTTAGTGTAAGCTCTTATGGCCAGTGGGTTCCTCTTTCTCATGTATGGAGTGTAAGCTCTTATGGGCAGTTGGGTCCTCTCTCTCTCTTCTGTACAGTGTAAGCTCTTCTCTTACAGAGAGAAGCCAGATGGATTCTGCGGTCTAATGCCACAGGACCACTAGGACTAAATGAAAAAATTGATATGTCTGTTTTCGTGTAAAAATTATAATGATATCAACAGTGTCTAGGTGTTTTTCTGTATTTAGTTATTGTGTTTTAATTGTATTATATGTATATTCACATTTTTGTTCACTCTATTAAGTGGGAGTAGGTGTCGGTAACTAGGAGGTGGGTTCACACCTATGAGTGTATTTAGTTCGACCCTCCTGTTACCTGACTCCAGGACCCATTGAAGTGCAGTTGGCGTGAAACGGCCGTTGTCCACAGTTCACACGTTTCTCCCGAGCCTATGCTTTTTATCTGAAAATAAATTCACTTCTTCAGAACAGTGAGTGCCATCCCTCTTGTTCGTTTTCATACAACGTAGCCATGCATGTTTTTCTTTGGATTGAGCACCCGTTTTGTGGGTAGCTGGCATGCAGCCCAGGTGTGAGTTTGTACCGCACTATAGTGCACATTAAGGTGGCGGCAGTGGTACTGAATTTTCTTCTTTCTTCTTAGTGTAAGCTTTTATGATCAGCGTGGGTCTCTTTTCTTCTCTACCCCACGTGTATTTTGCAATCAATGAAAAGCTTTCCAGTATTGAGATTTGCACATATTTATTAGCTGCAAATCACAATTTTTGTGAAAATTTGGCAATGATGGCGCATTTGTATTTCAAAATATTTGCTCATTTCTATTTGTTAACTATAAGAACCTACAAGAAATTTGCAATTTTAAAATCTGGAGGATTTGTTCTCCACTTTTTCAAACATTTTTTTTAAAAAAAAACTACCAGATCCAAGAGATGATCACTTCATGATGGTTTTATACTCACTGCCCCTTAAAATTATTCTTCAACGAGCTGAAGAATTTTTTCCCTTTTGCATTTGAACCATGACCCCAATCAATATTGTGGTAGTTAGCGTCCCCTATTATCACCATTTTACAAGCTTGTGCATTATCCTCTACATGTTTATGCAGTTAACCTTCCAACTCCTTCCAAATCTTCTACAGATTACACCATAAAATATTTTTTTTTCAGCGTTTGCCTCCCATAGTATTTTCAAGCACAAGATTACAACATCCTCACAGTCTTCGAGCACAAAAGCCCCTTTCTCACTCTCTTTAATATTATGTGAAGATAAGGTTTACATTCTTTTCCCACTTTGCAGAAAACAATGCGACATTAAAGTTTCAAGTTAAATGTGATTATAGCTCTTTAATGATAAATTCTCTATAATAATTGTGTAGGCAGTAAATCCAAGAATGTTCAAATAATAAAGCTGGAAAATAATGTATCTGATTATCGTGCAGAGAGGCAATAGATGCAAATATGAGCAGGTAAATATTAATTTTTCTTATATTAAAGAAGAAAGAAATCCAGCTCATATGCATTCACCTGTCATACAGGTTTCTCAAATGTATTCTATTTCAAAGTAATAAAACTGTATTCCCTCAAGGCCTTTAATATTATTCTTTCTATTTTAGGTACATTTCCAGTATCATTGCCATAACTATTTAATCCTTAATTTAGGTTATTGACCGGATTGTCCAATTTGAAAATGTACAACAGAAAAAGGCAAGAAAAAATACAGTCACTGGTCTGAGAACTGCAGCTGTTTTATGATAATATTGATAGGGTTTTCTTTTATATTAACATTTAATTTATTTAACTCATTTTTCAAACTATAACAGCTCAATATTGTATTTCTGTATGTAATACTAAGGCTAGTTTCACATTTGCGCTTTTGAGCGCAGCGACAGCCAGCGCATGGCCGCCGCTAAGCCCCGCCCCCTGCTGCGCCTCCACCGGTAGCTCCGCCTACCGGCGCATGACGCTGCATGCGTCCTGCGTCCCCTATCTTTATTACTGGGGGCGCAGGCCGTGCGCAGTATGCATTTGGCGGTGCATGCGTCCTTTTCACGGTGCGCCGACCAGCGCCAAACGCAACCTGCTGCAGTTTGGTTGCGCTCGGCACATAGTGACCAAATAATACCACATACAAAGAAAAAATACCGGCACACCATAGCCAGACTACATATTACCACCACATAGTGACCGAATAATACCACATATAAGGAACAAATACCACCACACCATGATCAGACCACACATTACCACCACATAGTAACCGAATAATACCACATCCAAGGAACAAATACCACCACATCATGACCAGACCATATATTACTGCCACATAGTGACTTAATACTACAATATTAATCACTAATTTAAAAAACCCACAATACTATTATTACCATAAATGCCATTAGACACATGAGCTCTGTATATAGTGTATAGTATACAGGTAATACAGGGATCATTGGTGACATTAAATACAAGAGCTCTGTATATTGTGTATAGTGTACAGATAATACAGGGATCAGTGGTGACTGTTGAAGCGTATTGAGCGCGAAACAGCTGTTGTCCGTCTTCCAGCACATTGCTCCCGTGCCTATGCCAATGACCTGTGTATGTGAAATAAAGTGATTTGATTCACATGAACGGTGAGTGCCATCCTGCTCTTTCTCTTTCTCCACAATGGAATTTTTCTAATATCTAATCAGTGTCTCCTCCCATTCAGTTTCATCCCATTGTTTCTAGTCTTTCCTTGTGCAAATGAGAATAAAGTTGATCCTTCTACAATGTGACAGCCCTTGAGATATTTGAAGACAGTTATTAAGTCTCCGCTCAGTCTTCTCTTCTGCAAGCTAAACATTCTCAAATCCTGCAACCTTTCCTCATAAGACAGGGTTTGCAGACCGGTCACCATTCTGGTCACTCTTTTCTGAACTTGCTCCAGTTTGTTGATGTCTTTTTTAAAATGTGGAGCCCAAAACTGGACACAGTATTCCAGATGAGGTCTGACCAAAGAGGAGTAGAGGGCAATAATGACTTCACGTGATCTAGACTGTATGCTTCTGTTAATACATCCTAGAATTGTATTTGCCTTTTTTGCTGCTGCATACCACTGTTGACTCATATTCAGTGTGTGATCTATTAGTATACCCAAGTCTTTTTCACATGTGTTGCTGCTTAGCCCTATTCCTCCCATTCTGTATATGCTTTTATCATTTTTATTGCCCAGATGTAGTGCTTTGCATTTTTCCCTGTTAAAAACCATTCTGTTAGTTGCTGCCCACTGCTCCAATTTATTTATATCTTTTTGAATCTTCTCTCTCTCTTCTCTAGTATTCTAGTATTAGCTATCCCTCCTAGCTTTAAGTGAAATATGAAACTCTTGTCCATTGAATATTTCTGAGAGGTTCATGGGTGGAACTTCCCAGAAATACTAGCAGCTAGGAACCTATTAACATTTAATAAGAAAACATGGATTTCTGCATCAAAAGGTTGTAGGACAATCCAGATAAAAATTAAAAATTCTGTACACAGTGAAGATAGATTTTTTTTTTTTTTTTTTTTTTTTTTTTTTTTTTTTTTTATATATATATATATATAAGCTCCTGGGTGGGTTATGACAAAGGATGAGTGAGCACTAAAATGCCTCAGGTGCTCGTTGCTCGAACTGAGCAATTCCTAAGGCAGGGGTCACACTAACCGACGAGAAATACGGTCCGTATTTTACGGGAGTAATACGGAGAAATGTTCCCTAATTAGTGATCCGTATGTCATCCGTTGTCAAGGTGTGGCCTTATATTTTGCGCATGTAAGCATCCATATGGCATCCGTATGCCGAGACTTTCTCGCAGGCTTGCAAAATGGACATACTGAATAATGGTGCCCAATGACAGGTTAAAACCCAAATGAAAGAATATATATAGACACATTGAATATAGTGGCGTATCTAGGGCGCAGCCGGGGCATTTACCCCGGGCGCAGCCAGCAGGGGGGCGTAGTCGGGCCGCCTAATGCAGCGGTCCGCAGTGTCCTCCCTGGCGGCTGCGTTCTGCCGCCCCCCGGCCTGGGAGTCTCCGTTTCTCTGTGTCAGCTGTCAAGCTGACAGCTGGCACAGAGAAGGAGCGCGTGCCGGCTCCCAGGGAACAATTGTACTGGCGTCTATACAGACGCCAGTACAATTGAAGCTCTGACCGCTGGGTCAAAGCGACATCAGCAGCATGATCAGGTCATGTGATCACGCTGCTGACGTCACTCCCCGGCACCCAGAGAAAACCCTGGTGGTAAGTGTGCTCCTCTGTGGAGCTGAAGAACCACCGAAGATGGGAGATGAGGGGGAGTTAATGAGTGGAGATGGGGGGGATTTGTAGAGGGGATGGGGGTTAATATGTGGAGGGATTTTTAGAGGGCATGGGGGTTAATGCGTGGGGGCATTAATGAGTGGGAATAAGGTTTAATGTTTGTGGGGTTAATGAATGGGGATGGGGGTTAATGTGTAGGGGCGTTAATGAGTGGGGATGGGGGTTAGTGAGTGGGGATGGGGGTTAATGAGTGGGAATAAGGGTTAATGTGTGGGGGGGTTAATGAATGGGGATGGGGGTTAATGTGTGGGGGTGTTAATGAGTGGGGGGGTTAATGAGTGGGGATTAGGGTTAATGTGTGGGGGGATTAATGAATGGGGATGGGGTTAATGTGTGGGGGCGTTAATGAGTGGGAGTGGGGGTTAATGAGTGGTGATGGGGGTTAATGAGTGGGCATGGTGGTAATGTGTGGGGGTATTTGGAGTGGGGATGGGGGCTATTTAATGTGTGAGGGGATTTGGAGTGGAGATGGGGGTTAATGAGTGGGGATTGGATTAATGTGTGGGGGGATTTGGAGTGGGGATGGGGGATTTAATGTGTGTGGGGGGGATTTGGAGTGGGGATGGGTGTTATTTAATGTGTGTGAGGGATTTGGAGTGTGGATGGGGGGTTATTTAATGTGTGGGGGGGATTTGGAGTGGGGATGGGGGTACTTAATGTGTGTGGGGGATTGGGGATGGGGGGATTTGGATTAGGGATGCAGGGATTTAATGTGTGGGGAGATTTGAGGACACAAAATGAAGAGTATGTATGAGGAAACAGTATGGGGGATTGGTGCTGACACAGTTTGATGGGTGCAGACAGTATGGGGAGCGAACATGTTAATGTAAGTGGACACAGTATGGGGAGTGAGGGTGATGGGATGTATGCAGACAGTATGGGGAGTCAGGGGTATGTGTGAGCAGACAGTATAGTGAGTGAGGGGGTAAATATATGAGGGGACAGTATGGTGAACAGGAGGGATGTTAGAGGAGACAGTATGGGGAGGGAGGGGAATAATGTGAGGCGACAGTATATTGCAGACATTTTTATTCAGGAGCATTATAATGATACTTCTATCTTTAAGGGCATCGTGTGAAGATTTGCTGCTGAAGACCGGAGAAGATGGAAGTCTGCAGAGACAGCTGGTGATGAGAAAACTCATCATGGGGTCTGGACAAGAAGAAGAAAAGGAGAACGACTGCAGATACAACATCATCTATAAGGTACCTGGATGTAAATGTTATTTGTGACACTGACTAATTCTCAAGTTTTTATTTATGTTAGGAACATTAAAGGGGTTGTCCAGGTTTGTGCTGAGTCTGCAGTCTTTCTATGTGACTGCAGACTTCTGAATTCTCACAGTGCTCAAATGAACGCTGTTAGGATTCTCTTGTGCCGGTAATTTACATACATACGGTCACATGCTGACTAGACATGTGTGGCCTCACTCAATGAAAATGAACAGAGCGAGGCCGGGCACGTCTAGTCGGAGTGTGGCCAGAAGTATACAAATCACATACTTGTGCTGACATGATTGTACATCGGCAAGGGAGAATCCTAAAAGTGTGCAGTGCATTCGTTGTGAGCATTCAGAAACTGCAATGTCAGGACTCTGCTCTGCAGGTTCCAGTGTCATCACATGGACACGTCACTCATATGCGATTTTCATAGTTATGGTCCTGTGACAACGAGCTTCTCTTCCTGCTTCTCTCAGTTTTTTACTGAACATTGAGAGCATTAGGGAGGGCAGCTCGTGGGTACAAGGCTAAGTGTGCAAGTCGCATATGTACTTGGGCGGGGGGGGGGGGGGGGGGCTCCGAACCGAATTCTTGCCCCGGGTGCCAGAAAGCCTAGATATGCCTCTGATTGAATACATACTGTGTATATATATATATATATATATATATATATATATATATAATGTGTACAGTACAGACCAAAAGATATCACAAGATATTTATAGGAAAAAATATTAGCAAACATTTTTTTGCTGTATAATGACTTTGTATATATGGAAAAATTTAAAAAGGATTTAAAAATATTGTAATTTGAGTAATCCCAAATTTTTTTTTTAATTAAAAAATCGGAAATTTCATTTTAATTTATGAAGGAAGCAAGAACTGCCAAAAATTAGGAACTTAGATACACCCTGTATTATACATAAAGGATGGCCTCATACACATTCTGTTCAAACTGCCATGTATTGGTGCTCCTAGACTCATAAAGGCTATACACTTTGAAGGGTTAAATACAAAGAAAATGTACTCCAGACCATGGAATTGCATATGGGTGAGCAATATAACACAGACATGGGTATATGCACACATTGAGTAAATTTTCTGCACCATTTTTGCATCTTTTAGCAGGAAAAAACCAGCTGCAAAAACAAGTCATTTTTGTGTGTTTTAGCCACAGTTTTGGGCGTTTCAGCTGTATGTTTTTACTGTAGTTGATTTGAGTGAAGTCAATGGAGAAAAGCTCAGGTAAAAAGCGCACTGAGAATTGACATGCTGCAGATTATTTTCTGCATCAAATCTGTAAGTCAAAAATAATTAACGTGTGCATGACACTTCAAGTTTTGCATTCACTTTGCTGTCATCACATTTTGCTTCAGGTTTTGTCACAAATCCACGCTGAAAAAATGAGACAAAAATGCACCCAATCTGCAACGTGTGTGACACCCCAGCGTCCGGATGTCAAAGTGACATTGCCTCCCTCTAAGGGGTAAAGTCATGCCTGGAGGCAGGAGGGGGGCCCCCATGCCAGGCAACATAGATTACATGACAATTCCTGCTGCAGGTCAGAAAGGGGAGCTTCCTTATAAATTCTGGTCAGCAGATGGGGATAGTGAGTCAGCAAGGAGTCAGCTGAGAGAGTAAACAGGGAGTTGCCATGGAAACGGGAGCAGCTGAGCTCATGACATGACAGTTAGTCAGTTGGCGAGGGAAGTTGATCTGTGAAGAGGGAAAGGACAGGGGCTGAGACAAGAGGCTCTGGGGAAGCTAAAATTGCGTATAGCTGACCCCAGAGCGAAGCGTTCATAAAGAAAGAGGATGCCAGAGTCCTAGGCTGAACAAGAGCTGTATGCCCTGATAGCCGAATCTTGAAGTACAGGGGACTACAAGTTCCTCGGAGACATTGAACACCTGAAGGCACGGCAGCAGATCAAGAGCCCGAGGCTGACGGTGAAAAGGACAGTACCCGTCATATAGGCTCACGCTGTCAGCCATACAGGTTAGAAACCATCACGCAAGAGAGGTTCGCAGCTTAGTTACAAACAGCAGGGACCCGAAAACAAAGCGCAGAAGGAAGGTCCCAAACCCCACCTGGCAGGGTGGATCCACCGAATGCCTCCAGGAGAGCCGGACTCAATCCATCATCCGGATTGCCGCCACTTGCAAGTAAAAGGTAAAGAAACCTGCACCTTACTGTGTCCTTCTCTTATTTCTCTGCACCCCAATGTTCACCGCCATCTGAACAATTAATCAAATATACTTGCCCTGGGGCCCCCGCTCTACTCGTGGGGAGCTGAACCATTCTTTGCTGCGTCACCATCAGCCCCAGAGGACCGAAACCGCAGCGTCGGCCACTCATTGCCGAAAATTACGGGTGGCGTCACACTTCAAAATCACACAACTTTCCACTATTTTATTACTGGACGCCCAGGGCCACGGACTGGGTCACTGAAACCGTGACATCCCCCATTGAAGTTACCGAGTAACCTAAGGCCCTGCGGGGTGCTCCAACTGGTGTCACGACAAACAGGATTTATCAAATCTAGCAAAGCTGGGTACAAGTAGCCTGGCACAGCTGGGTACTGTGTGCCATAGATTAAATTGTGTGCTGGAGACTTTGATGAGCTTTCAAATAAGCGCCATAACTGCATCACACAGTGCATGTGAGCAGAGAGGTGCATGCCATTGTGGGCAGAGCCAGAAGTAAAGCATGACGTGAAGCCCTGCTCGCGCTCTGATCTGACGTTAGTGGGCGAAGTGAAGCTGGAGCTGCGATCTATAGTGAGCAAGTGAAAAGCAGGAAGATCCGATTTGGAGACAAGGAAGAGCTCAATCCAGCCTGTCAGAGAGCAGCTATTGACAACAGTAAAGGTACACTGAGGGAGGAAGAAAATGCCCAACTCAGGTGGAGATTCAGCGGCGGTCGCAGCCGCAGCCTCCATAATGCCGCTATCAATGCCATATATACCAGGAGCGGCCTGGTTACCACAGTACTCAGGGGAGTCACACACCCTGAGCGATTTTAAGGAAAGACTATGTAGTTTGTTCAAAGTGTACCCCCTATCTGAGAGGATCGGTTCTAGGCCCCCTCCTCTTCTCCTTGTACACTGCCCCTATTGGTCAAACAATCAGTAGATTTGGTTTCCAGTACCATCTCTATGCTGATGACACCCAATTATACGCTTCGTCTCCTGACATCACGCCAGCCTTTCTAGAAAACACTGGCGATTGTCTAAACGCTGTGTCTAACATCATGTCCTCACTATATCTGAAACTGAACCTGTCAAAGACTGAACTCCTTGTGTTTCCTCCCGCTACTAATGTACCTACACCCGACATTGCCATTTCCGTCTGTGGTTCCACTATTACTCCCCAGCAACATGCCCGCTGTCTTGGGGTCATACTTGATTCCGAGCTTTCCTTTGCCCCCCACATTCGATCACTGGCTCGCTCTTGTCATCTGCACCTCAAAAACATTTCTAGAATTCGACCTTTTCTTACTTTTGACTCTGCAAAAACTCTTACTGTTTCTCTTATTCATTCTCGTCTCGACTATTGTAACTCTCTTCTAATCGGTCTCCCTCTTACAAAACTCTCCCCTCTCCAATCTGTCTTGAATGCTGCAGCCAGGATCATATTCCTCACCAATCGTTACACTGATGCCTCTACCTTGTGCCAGTCATTACACTGGCTACCCATCCACTCCAGAATTCAGTATAAACTTATTACCCTCACCCAAAAAGCCCTCCATGGCTCAGCACCACCCTACATCTCCTCCCTTGTTTCAGTATACCACCCTACCCGCGCCCTCCGTTCTGCTGATGACCTGAGGTTAGTATCCTCAATAGTCAGAACCTCCCACTCCCGTCTCCAAGACTTTACACGTGCCGCGCCAATTCTTTGGAATGCACTTCCCAGGTCAATACGATTAGTCCCCAATCCCCACAATTTTAAGCGTGTCCTGAAAACGCATTTATTCAGACTGGCCTATCGCCTCAACACATTAACCTAACCTATCCCTGTGTGGCAGAGCCAAAAGTTTTACCATAACCAGGTTCCCAACATCATGTTCCCACATGCTTTATGCATCCATTAGCCCTCTGTGTCTGTACTGTTGCACACTTAACATTATGGCTGGTCCATACAATCAGGGCAACTGTTACCACCCACCTTTCGTGTCTACCTCTTTCCTCATAGACTGTAAGCTTGCGAGCAGGGCCCTCACTCCTCTTGGTATTTGTTATAATCTACTGTATGTGATTATTGTTATGCTGTAATGTCTATTGTCTGTACAAATCCCCTCTGAAATGTAAAGTGCTGCAGAATATGTCGGCGCTATAAAAATAAAATTTATTATTATTATTATTATTATTATGATGAGAGTCAAAAAGTCAGTATCCTCATTGGCCAGTTAACTGGTGCAGCTCAGAGGGAAGTAAAGTCCTGGCCAGACACTGATAAAAGAACTGTGAAACAAGTCTTAGCCAGGCTGAAAGACACTTTTGATACCCGCACTGCAACACAGATAAAAATGAGATTCTTCGGGTGCAAACAGAGGGTGCAGGACAGTATATGGGACTATGCTCTTAACCTTCAGGAGGCGCTACCGGCCATAAAGCAGGTTGACCCCGAGAGCGTTCAAGATGAAGATAGATTACTAACGGAGCAGTTTATAGAGGGACTTCATTTTAACAATCAAAGGACACAGCTGCGCATAATGGCCCTACAAAATCCTGATTTGGACTTTGCACACTTTAAGGATAGAGCCATCCGAGTGCTGCATGAACCAAATCCTAGCGGTACAGAGCCCTCTAGGCATCCAGCAATTACATAACAGCAGGAGGCAGCCTCCTTTCCAAAGACCTCTATTGAGACTGACAAACCATCCCAAGATGATGATTCTGCTGCAGACTTACGTCTCCAAGTCAAGGAACTAACAAAAAGTGTGGCTGCACTTACAAAAACTGTGCAGTCCCTACAAGTGGCGCCAAAGAAGAAAATCCAGCTGGCCTCCAGTTCAGATGATGTCCCGTGGCGACAGCAGAGGAGAATCCCACCGACCAGAGGGAGAGATAGTGTTCGTTACGACGAGGACGGACAGTCCATCTGTCGCCGCTGCAACAAGGCGGGACACATAGCAAGATTCTGCCATCTTAACAACCAACCCCTGGGGCAAAGGGCCAACCCTCAGGAGTAAGATGACCAGGCCCACCAAATTGGCGAGACAAATGCGTAGGAGGACGGCTGGTCCTGCCCATCGTGATTGACAGCTTTCCGATGAACGCTTTGCTGGACACCGGCTCCCAGGTGACAATGATACCATATGTTCTCTTTAAGCAGTTCTGGGCTTATTCAGACATTGCTCACCGCCCAGATATTGCCATCTTTGCCAGCAATGGTCAGCCCTTGCCTCAGATGGGATATAAAGAGGTGACCATCAAGATTGGCCGAGTAGAATTGCAATCGCAAGGTTTAATTATAGTTGATATTGACAAACGAGAATGCCATCCTATGATCACTTTAGGCACTAATGTAATTGAAAATTGTCTTGGAGTAATTATTGTTTTGTTACAACAGGTAGCCGAGACCGCCAGCTCCAGTCAGCAGCGGGTCCTGCAAAAGGAGATCAGAGCCCTGATGCAGAGACAACAGGTAAAGCTGTCTGGTGGAGAAGTCAGCTGTGTCAGAGTAAGTGATCCTTTCCCCATTGCAGTACCTCCCAGAAGTGAAATGTTAATTTGGTATCGGGCAGCAATAGGCCTCAGGGGTCAAGATTACCACCCCTGGTAGAACCCATGTACTCTGATAGTAGGCCCACTATCCTGACAGTCAGAGGAGTAGTTGATGTCCGCAAGGGGAGAGTACCAATATGCATCTTAAATTGGGGGGAGAGAGAGGTCGATTTACCCCAGTATGCCACCCTTACTAAGCTGTTCACTGTCAGTAACAATGCAACAGAGGCACTAGAACCCTTGCTTCTGTCTGACAAGGTGGAAGAGAATGGCTCTGAAGGGCAGCAGGAGGATTGGTGTCAGCAGCTACACGTAGGCACTGACTCCACCCTTTCGCACCAAAAACATGGGGCTTACCGGGTGGCTCTAGAATTTGAACGGGTCTTCAGCAAACATCCTCTAGACTTTGGGCAGGCAAAAGGGGTCCAACACCATATCCCCACTGGAGATCATCCACCTATTAAAGAAAGGTACCGGCCTGTACCCCCAGTACACTATCAATGTGCCAAGAGTATGTTACGGGAGATGAAGGAGGCTGGGGTAATCAGAGATAGTTGTAGCCCCTGTGCAGCCCCATTAGTCCTCGTTAAAAAGAAAGATGGTACTATGAGAATGTATGTAGACTACAGGCAGATTAACAGCATTACACATAAGGACGCTTACCAATTACCTAGAATTGAGGAATCACTACCTGCGCTGAGAACTGCTAACTATTTCTCTACCTTAGATCTCACCAGTGCACATTGGCAGGTTCCTGTGGCAGAGTCAGACAAAGGGAAGACAGCGTTTACAACACCAATGGGCCTCAGCGAGTTTAACTACATGCCGTTTGGGCTCAGCAATGCACCAGGAACATTTCAGCGGTTAATGGAATGCTGCCTAGGACATAAAAACTTTGAAACCGTTCTGCTGTAACTGGATGACATCTTCGTCTTCTCCAAAACCTACGAAGACGATTTGAAGCACCTAGCCAAGGTATTCGAAGCCCTGTCAAACTTTGGCTTGAAAGTAAAGCCATCCAACTGTCACCTTTTGAAACCCAAGGTGCAGTACCTAGGCCATATGGTGAGCGTGGAAGGTGTGACACCCGACCCTGACAAAGTCACCGTTATCAGGGAGTGGCAAAGACCCAGCACTATTCATGAAGTAAGGCAGTTTCTTGGGTTAGTAGGCTACTACCGAAGATTTATCAAGGATGTCATCAAAATAGCTGCACCCCGGCAAGATCTTCTAGTGGGCCAATCCAAGAAAGCCAAGAACAAGAGTCTTCCATTCGAGTGGAACAAAAGGATAGAAGAGGCCTTCATCCGGTTGAAATTGGGCCTCACGGGAGATGAGGTCCTGGCCTACTCTGACTATGACCAACCATTTGTACTTTACACTAACGCCAGCAACGTGGGATTGGGAGCAGTGCTGCCACAAGTGCAGAAAGGCAGAGAGAGAGTGATTGCCTATGCCAGCAGGAAGCTTCGTCTCACTAAGAGGAACCCCGACAACTACAGTTCCTTTAAACTGGAGATCCTCGCCATAGTCTGGGCGGTAACAGAGTGCTTCAAGCACTACTTGGCTTCAGCAAAGTTCACCATCTACATGGACAATAATCCGCTAACCCACCTTGAAATGGCAAAGCTTGGGGCACTTGAGCAGCGATGGATGGCCCGGCTGTCCAACTACGAGTTTACCATCAACTACCGAGCAGGACATAAGAACGCTAATGCAGATGCGCTGTCCAGGATGCCCAATTCGCCAGCCGGGGGAGAAGATCCAGAAGAACTTGAAGAAATTGCGTTACCAGCCTTCCACCATCCAGTTGCAGCCCAGTGCTCCCAAGGGGTGAGGAATAAATGCTTTATCATACGAGAGGCAATGTTGAATCATTACCCCATCAAGAGTGGGCAGAGAAACAAGATAGTGAACCAGCTGTTCGCCTAGTAAAGGAGTGGCTGGCACAAGCTGATTCACACCCTGGTCCAGATGACCCACAGGAAGCACAGCAGTTATGGAAGGAGAGAGGCAAGCTGTTCATCTCTGAGGGTAAACTGTGTCGGAGGAACATCAACTCGCGCACACACAAACTATTCTGGCAGGTGGTAGTCCCGAAGAGGGATGCGTTAATGGTCTTGGAGGCGTACCACAATGGAGCAGGACACTTCGGGTGGAAGAAGTTGGAGGTCCTACTTCATAAAAGATTCTACTGGGTTGGCATGAAGAAGGCCACTGAGAAGTGGTGCCAAGAATGTGGCCCATGCAACCTGCGTAGGAAAGACCGTAACAGCCAGCGAGACCCATTACAGCCGTTCATCACAAAACAGCTGCTTGAACTGGTAGCCTTGGATCACGTGAAGTTAACTCCGAGCAGGAATGGCTACACCTACGCTCTGACCATCATTGACCATTACTCAAGGTTCTTGGTAGTCATGCCTGTTAAAGATCAAACATCGAAGACAGCAGCCAAGGCATTTCAGCAACACTTTTGTCGACCGCACGGATACCCTGAACAAGTGCTCACCGACCAAGGTCCAGCCTTTGAGGCAGAAGTGTTCCAGGAGTTCTGTAACATGTACGGTTGAAAGAAAATCAGGACGACGCCGTACCATCCACAGACAAATGGCATGTGTGAGAAGATGAACCAGGTGGTCATTGACTTATTGAAGACCTTAACTCTGGAAGAATGAAACCAGTGGCCAGAGAAGTTGCCAGATCTGGTAGATCTATATAATCATATACCGGTAAACGCCACCAATTGCACTCCGGCCTACCTGATGAGGGCAAGACCTGGCAAGTTACCCATTGATTTAGACATGGGAGTCTTAACACCTGAGACGACATCACCAGATGCAGACTGGGATACAGAGCGGCAGCAACAATACTGCAAAGTGCAAGAATGTGTGGAGAAAAGTTTGTCCCATGCAAGACAGAGGCAGGAAAGGAATTACAATCAACACGCCCCTGCAGTTCCCTTGACACCAGGAGAACAAGTACTCAAAAGAAAGAGATGAGTTCACAAACTTGATGACCAGTGGGAGGCAGAGCCATACACTGTTATACCTTCAGACTTTAATAACACCAAGGTATGCCTCATCAGCAAGGATGGAGGAGAAACCTCAGAGGCAGTCTCAAGAGACCATCTAAAGGTGTGCCCTGATCAATTGAAAGACAAAGAGAAAGTCCAAGACACTCCACGGCCCACAGTAGAGGTGGAAGAGAAGATCCATACTATCCTTGGAGAATTTCCTCGGATGTGGACACAAGTGAATCAGGCTATCGTAGTACCAGTCCTAACCTTTCACCAGCCTACTGCACCGGACGAAGCAGAGACTCTTAATGAAATGGCTCCAGTAACAGATGCCACATCTGCAGTAGAATGCGGAAATCTGTCCCCTGCTAGCAGCGAATCTGTCAATCTCATGGTGAGTCTAAGAGTCAGGAGAAGGCAGTCCAGAATACCAATATTACACAAGTCCACTTATAGCGGAGTGACTAGTGCACCAGCAGTAGACATTAGAGAACAGGTCAGGTCATCAGAGATACCTATACTGCGTAGATCCACTTGTAGTACCAGAGGTCAGATCCCTGTCCGTTATAGAGAATACATAATGTGAATAAATTAATAAGAATGTATAGTTGTAACCGTTAAACATGAGAGCCTACAGAGACTTACTGTATGAACTTTTTAAGTATTCGTATTAACCAGTTAAAGGACAATTGGGCCACAGGACTATGTGTGGTCACAACCTTATTTGTAAATAGTTACCCCAACTTGGCCTTGAAAATAAGCCGCCTAAAAACCAGGCCCATCTACAGAGTGTCCTGTAGCCACGCCCAGGGATGACACACAAAGTGGGTTAAGGCGGTTCCCACCAACCAAACCCCAGGTACAAGGAAAAAGACAATTCCTGGATGGCAGCGTAAGGACTGGTCGCTGCAGTAACTGTGTTATTGTTTCTTTTTCTTTTCTGGTTTTGATAATTTTTACATTTTTAAGACTTTGTAGATTTTCACTAATTGTTGTTATTAACAATTCTTATTATGCTTCCTCAGTCCGGGAGTACTGAACTTCACTGGGGGGGAATGTGACACCCTATAGTCCGGTTGTCACAGTGACATTGCCTCCCTCTAAGGGGTAAAGTCATGCCTTGAGGCAGGAGGGGGGCTCCATGCCAGGTAACAGAGATTACATGACAATTCCTGCTGCAGGTCAGAAAGGGGAGCTTCCCTATAAATTCTGGCCAGCAGATGGGGATAGTGAGTCAGCAAGGAGTCAGCTGAGAGAGTAAACAGGGAGTTGCCATGGAAACGGGAGCAGCTGAGCTCATGACACGACAGTTAGTTGGAGAGGGGAAGTTGATCTGTGAAGAGGGAAAGGACAGGGGCTGAGACAAGAGGCTCTGGGGAAGCTAAAATTGCGTATAGCTGACCCCAGAGCGAAGCACTGATAAAGAAAGAGGACGCCAGAGTCCTAGGCTGAGCAGAAGCTGTATGCCCTGACATTGAACACCTGAAGGCACGGCAGCAGATCAAGAGCCCGGGGCTGACGGTGAAAAGGACAGTACCCGTCATATAGGCTCACGCTGTCAACCATACAGGTTAGAAACCATCACGCAAGATAGGGTCGCAGCTTACTTACAAACAGCAGGGACCCGAAAACAAAGTGTAGAAGGAAGGTCCCAAACCCCACCTGGCAGGGTGGATCCCCTGAATGAGTCCGGCTCGCCCGGAGGCAATCCATCAACTGTATGTGGTACCCCGGATTGCCACCACTTGCAAGTAAAATCTAAAGAAACCTGCACCTTTCTGTGTCCTTCTCTGATTTCTCTGCAACCCAATGTTCACCGTCATCTGAACAATTAATCAAATAAATTTGCCCTGGGGCCCCCGCTCTACCCGTGGGGAGCCGAACCATCTTTGCTGCATCACCATCAGCCCCAGAGGACCAAAACCACAGCGTCGGCCACTCATTGTCGAACACCACACTTCTACATCACACAACTTTCCTCTATTTTATTACTGGACGCCCAGGGCCACGGACCGGGTCACTGCCACCGTGACATCCCACATTGAAGTTAACGGGCCCGGTACCGAGTCACCTAAGGCCCTGCGGGGCGCTCCATGTGCACACAGTCTAACATTTTTAACAAGTTTTTGGAGGCTTAGGGTATGTTTCCACGTATATGCAGCGCTTTGGATGCAGCTCTGTTCAAAGCGTTGCCGGCTTTTGTACGCATGGTGATTCTGCATGTGTTCAGTGAACACATGTGGACTCACCGCTTCTAATACATAGACTGTGTAATTTATCTTGCAGAGACGGAGATAGACATGCTGCGGTCTATAAAGATGGACCTCATGTCCGCATATGCAGGTCTGCCATCTGCATCTGAACTCATAGTGGAGATGGGATTTCCTAAAATCCCCTCCACTATGCTGTAACATCTGGCCACTGTGGACTAACCACTGTGGCTGTATGCAGCGCCCAATCTGCAGCGTTTCCTGACCGTGGAGACATTCCCTAATATAGCAACGAAATCTACCCAAGAATATTTTAAACGCTATGGATGAGCGATTTAATACAGATAATTTTTTTAACATTTTTTTTTGAGGCTTATAAAGCAATGAACTGAACCCAAGAAGATGTAATACTCTATGGATGAGCAATATAAGTGTGCTTAAGATAAGTGTTTGAACAAGTGTAAGGGTCTGTGCACACGCTGCGGAATGCTCTGCGGATTTTTCCACGCGGATTTAGTAAAATCCGCAGGTAAATCCGCAGGTCAGAAGACCTGCGGATTAGTCTGTGGTTTTGCCCTGCGGTTTATCATCTCTACAATGGAGCAGATGGCAAACCGCAGCGGAATCCGCAGAAAGAATTGACATGTCGGTAGCGTGGCTCTGTGAAGCAACAGAGTCCGCCCCTGTACACACCGGGTGACGATAACCCGCATGTGTTCTTATAGTATAGCGCCAGATAGCATCCGCCATTACTGAGCAGCAGGTTAACACCCCTGCACGGTGGACCCCGGGCTGCGAACGCACCTTATTACCATCTTTATTATTTGGTACGTTCCGCCAGCACTAACATTATTATAACAGTGGAAACTCCCCATAAGTGACCCCATTTTGGAAACTAGACCCCCCAAGGAACTTATCTAAATGTGTGGTGAGCACTTTGAACCCCCAAGGGCTTCACAGAAGGTTATAACGTAGAGCCGTAAAATTAAAAAATCATATTTTTTCCACAAAAATGATCTTTTCACCCCAAATTTTTATTTTCCCAAGGGTAACAGGACCCCAAAAGTTATTGTGCAACTTTTCCTGAGTACACTGATACCCCATATGTGGGGGTAAACCACTATTTGGGTGCATGGCAGAGCTCGGAAGGGAAGCAGCGCAATTTTACTTTTTTGGCTGGAATTGAGATCAGATGCCATGTTGCTTTGGAAGAGAACCTGATGTAGCTAAACAATGGAAACTCCCCATAAGTGACCCCATTTTGGAAACTAGACTCCCCAAGCAACTTATCTAGATGTGTGGTGAGAGATCTGAACCCTCAAGGGCTTCACAGAAGTTTATAACATAGAGCCGTAAAATTAAAAAATCATATTTTTTTCACAAAAATGATCTTTTCATCCCCAATTTTTATTTTATCAAGAGTAGCAGGACCCCAAAAGTTATTGTGCAATTTGTCCTAAGTACACTGATACTACATATGTGGGGGTAAACCACTGTTTGGGAGCGTGGTAGAGCTCGGAAGGGAAGCAGCGCCATTTGACTTTTGTCAACGCAAACTTGGCTGGAATTGAGATCAGACTCCATGTCGCATTTGGTGAGCCCCTGATGTGCCTAAATAGTGGAAACCCCACAAAAGTGACCCATTTTGGAAGCTAGACCCCCGAAGGAGCTTATCTAGATGTGTGATGAGCACTTTGAACCCCCAAATGCTTCACAGAAGTTTATAACGTAGAGCCGTGAAAATAAAAAAATCATATTTTTTTCCACAAAAATGATCTTTTTGCCCTCAAATTTTTATTTTAACAAGGGTAACAGGAGAAATAGGACCCCAAAAGTTGTTGTGCAATTTGTCCTGAATACGCTGATGCCCCATATGTGGGGTGGAACCATTGTTTAAGTGCATTGCAGAGCTCAGAAGGGAAGGAGTGCTGTTTTGGAATGCAGACTCTGATGGAATGGTCTGCGGGCGTTATGTTGCACTTGCAGAGCCCCTGATGTGCCTAAATAGTAGAAACTCCCCCCAAAAGTGACCCCGTTTTGTAAACTAGACCCCCCAAGGAGTTTATCTAGATGTGTGGTGAGCACTTTGAATCCCCTAGTGCTTCACAGAAGTTTATAACCTAGAGCCGTGAAAATAAAAAAATCATATTTTTTTCCACAGAAATTATATTTTTGCCCCCCAATTTATATTTTCACTAGGGTAACAGGACAAATTAGACCCCCAAACTTGTTGTGCTATTTGTCCTGAGTACGCTGATACCCCATATGTGGGAGAAAACCACTGTGATCGCCTTACTGCAATCTTTGGGAGGCAGAATGAATAAATCCACTAAAGGTGAAGAATTGGAATTATTTTTTATGCCGTTCCTCGTGCGGTATTAGTGATTAGGCGACTTTATTCTTCAGGTCGGTGCGATTATGGCAATACCAGATTTATATCCTTTTTTTTTTTGGAAGAATTTTTTGTAAGAAATTTTTGCATCGCCGTATTTTGAGAGCTATGATTTTTCTATATTCCAGCCGTCAGTGTCATATGTGGGCTTGTTTTTTGAGGGACGAGCTGACATTTTTATTGGTACCATTTTCGGGCACTTTACGTTTTTTAATCGCTTTCTATTTTGATTTTTCTGGAGGCAGAATGAACAAAAACTAGCAATTCAGGAATTGCTTTTTTTCTCCATTCTGCGTGTGGTAAAATTGGTAAGGCAGCCTAAGGCTGGGGTCACACTAACCGATGATAAATACGTTCCATACTTTCCATGCGTAATACGGAGAAATGTCCCCTAAATAGTGATCCGTATGCCATCCGTAATCAAGGTGTGGTCGCGTTTTTTGCGCATGTAAGCATCCGTATGTAATCCGCATGGCATCCATATGCCGAGATTTTCTTGCAGGCTTTCAAAATGGACATATAATGGAGCTCAATGACAGGATAAAACCAAAACGAAAGAATAGATATATACACATATACATATATATTTATATTTCATAGAGTTCTACATAGCAGAATAGCCGCTAATATAATTGCCGGCTTCTGAATAATCATTCCAAACCCCGACATAAAATGACACATGGTTTACATTCAGTAAACCATTTCATTTCAAGTATTTTTATATATGTCCCTGACTATTAATTAGATAAGGGTTTCTGTGTAAAATTTGGGACGGCTAGGTGTTAAATTAAGGGGTTAATTTGTTGGAAAAAATGCGTTGGCTCCAGCGGCAAAATCGCAACCAGAGAGGTAAAGCAGGTAAGTGAGGGCATATTTTAATAGCCTTGAGAGGGACCATTGTTTTTGCCCCCCCCAGCTACAGTAATCTGCCCTCAGACACCCCAGAAAAGGCGCATCTATAAGATGTGCCTTTTCTGGCACTTATCCTCTCTATTCCCATTGTCCTGTAGTGGTGGCCGAGAAATACAGTGGGGCAAAAAAGTATTTAGTCAGTCAGCAATAGTGCAAGTTCCACCACTTAAAAAGATGAGAGGCGTCTGTAATTTACATCATAGGTAGACTTCAACTATGGGAGACAAACTGAGAAAAAAAAATCCAGAAAATCACATTGTCTGTTTTTTTTTTTTCATTTTATTTGCATATTATGGTGGAAAATAAGTATTTGGTCAGAAACAAAATTTCATCTCAATACTTTGTGATATATCCTTTGTTGGCAATGACAGAGGTCAAACGTTTTCTGTAAGTCTTCACAAGGTTGCCATACACTGTTGTTGGTATGTTGGCCCATTCCTCCATGCAGATCTCCTCTAGAGCAGTGATGTTTTTGGCTTTTCGCTTGGCAACACGGACTTTCAACTCCCTCCAAAGGTTTTCTATAGGGTTGAGATCTGGAGACTGGCTAGGCCACTCCAAGACCTTGAAATGCTTCTTACGAAGCCACTCCTTCGTTGCCCTGGCGGTGTGCTTTGGATCATTGTCATGTTGAAAGACCCAGCCACGTTTCATCTTCAATGCCCTTGCTGATGGAAGGAGGTTTGCACTCAAAATCTCACGATACATGGCCCCATTCATTCTTTCATGTACCCGGATCAGTCGTCCTGGCCCCTTTGCAGAGAAACAGCCCCAAAGCATGATGTTTCCACCACTATGCTTTACAGTAGGTATGGTGTTTGATGGATGCAACTCAGTATTCTTTTTCCTCCAAACACGACAAGTTGTGTTTCTACCAAACAGTTCCAGTTTGGTTTCATCAGACCATAGGACATTCTCCCAAAACTCCTCTGGATCATCCAAATGCTCTCTAGCAAACTTCAGATGGGCCCGGACATGTACAGGCTTAAGCAGTGGGACACGTCTGGCACTGCAGGATCTGAGTCCATGGTGGCGTAGTGTGTTACTTATGGTAGGCCTTGTTACATTGGTCCCAGCTCTCTGCAGTTCATTCACTAGGTCCCCCCGCGTGGTTCTGGGATTTTTGCTCACCGTTCTTGTGATCATTCTGACCCCACGGGGTGGGATTTTGCGTGGAGCACCAGATCGAGGGAGATTATCAGTGGTCTTGTATGTCTTCCATTTTCTAATTATTGCTCCCACAGTTGATTTCTTCACTCCAAGCTGGTTGGCTATTGCAGATTCAGTCTTCCCAGCCTGGTGCAGGGCTACAATTTTGTTTCTGGTGTCCTTTGACAGCTCTTTGGTCTTCACCATAGTGGAGTTTGGAGTCAGACTGTTTGAGGGTGTGCACAGGTGTCTTTTTATACTGATAACAAGTTTAAACAGGTGCCATTACTACAGGTAATGGAGGAAAGAGGAGACTCTTAAAGAAGAAGTTACAGGTCTGTGAGAGCCAGAAATCTTGATTGCTTGTTTCTGACCAAATACTTATTTTCCAGCATAATATGCAAATAAAATGAAAAAAAAACAGACAATGTGATTTTCTGGATTTTTTTTTCTCAGTTTGTCTCCCATAGTTGAGGTCTACCTATGATGTAAATTACAGACGCCTCTCATCTTTTTAAGTGGTGGAACTTGCACTATTGCTGACTGACTAAATACTTTTTTGCCCCACTGTATACGGCTGATGGAAGCTGCCCCATAGAGAATCATTGGTCCGAGTGCAATGCATGGTTTTTACACCTCTCACTCGTCTGTTATTTCTCTCTAGTGTGACCCTGGCCTTATTCTTCAGGTAACTACGGTTAGAGCGATACCTCATTTATATTTTTTTTTTATGTTTTGGTGTTTTTTACACAATAACAACATTTACAGAAAAAATAATTTTTTTGGCATCACATAATTCTGCGAGCTATAACTTTTTTATTTTTCCGCTGATGGAGCTGTATTTTGCGGGGCAAGATAACGTTTTCAGCGGTACCATGATTATTTATATCCGTCTTTTTGATCACATGTTATTGCACTTTTTCTAAGCGGTATGATGATATTGCTTTGAAAAAGTATAATTCGCTACTTTTTGGGGTTTTTACAGCGTTCACTGAAGGGGTTAACTAGGGTGACAATTTTATAGATGGGATTTTTATGTACACGGCGATACCAAGCGTGTGTATTTTTCTATATTTTTTTTTTACATAAAAATGTGTATTTTTTAGGGGAATTTTTTTATTATTTTTTAATATTTTTTCTACATATTTTTTTAAAAAATGTTTTTTATTCTTACCTAGTCCCTTTATGGGACTTTCACTTTTGTTGCAATGTATTATACCTATGGAGAAAGCTGTGAGTCTGGTCTCAGTGGCTTTTCGTAGGTGGATGACCCGGTGGTGGTCATGACAACCCCAGGGTCATCATGGCACAGATCTGAGGCAGAGGGAGCCCTCAACCCTCTGCCTCCCACCTGAAGGCTGAGATCGTGCTCGATCGCAGCACTCAGGGGTTAACAGCCAGGGGCAGATGCGAACGCCACTCCTGGTCACAGTGGAAACCCCCCCAAGTGACCACATTTTGGAAACTACACTCCTTAAGGAACTTATCAAGATGTGTGCTGAGAACTTTGAAGTCCCAAGTGTTTGACTAAAGTTTATAATGCCCAGCCAAGAAAAAAGCAACTTTTTTTTCCCCACAAAAATGATTTTTTAGCCTTCAATTTTTTATTTTCCCAAGGGTAACAGGAGAAATTTGACCCCAAAAGTTGTCCAATATGTCCTGAGTACGCTGGAAACCCATATGTGGGAGGAAACTACTGTTTGGGCACATGTTGGGGCTCAGAAGGGAAGTAGTGTGGTTTTGGATTGCAGACCTTGATGGAATGGTCTGCAGGCATCATGTTCTGTTTGCAGAGCCCCTGATGTGCCTAAACAGTGGAACCCCCCACAAGTAACCCCATTTTGGAAACTTGACCCCCCCAAGGAACTTATCTAGATGTGCCTTAACAGTGACAATGCCCAACATATGCCCTCTTTTTGGAACTAATCTAATGTTTCCTGTTATGTGAATTTTGTAAGTGACCCTGGATCTCACTGCAGCTCAGCCTGGCTGGCAACAGAGCCCAGTGACAGGATGTAACTGCGGTGACTTCAGTGAGATCCTTGCTAGCACCATGAGTCATGAGCACTCATGGTGCTAGCGGTGATCTCACCAGATCTCACCACAGCTAAGCCCGGCTGGGAACAGAGCCCAGTGACCGGAGGTAACCTCTATGATGTCATCCCCGGTTAGTAACGCTGCGTTCCCAGCAGCTCACTCATCAGTGGTCCTCAGTGTGGACGGTCGCATCTTGGCACCGTCCAGATTGAAAACTAATGTTTTTATGCTTGGCTGCTGTCACACGCTAAAAGACACTTTTTATTGCAAAAAAATAGTTTTTGCATCACCACATTTTGAGAGCGATCATTTTTCCATATTTTGGCCCACAGAGTCATGTGAGGTCTTGTTTTTGCAGGACGAGTTGACATTTTTATTGGTACCACTTTCGGGCACATGATATTTTTTGATCGCTTTCTATTCCAATTTGTGGGAGACAGAATGAGTAAAAACCTGCAAATCATGAATTTCTTTTTGGCGGGTTTCATACCGATCCGTGTGTGGTAAAATTAATAAGGCAGTTTTATTCTTCGGGTCAGAACGATGACAGCGATACCACATTTATATAATTTTTTTATATTTTGGCACATTTATACAATAAAAACTGTTTTACAGAAAAATAATTGTTTTTGCATCACTTTATTCTGAGAGCTATAATATATTTTTCTGCTAATGGAGCTGTATGGTGGCTCGTTTTTTTGCTGGACAAGATGACGTTTTCAACGGTACCATGTTTATTTTTATCCGTCTTTTTGATTGTGTGTTATTCCACTTTTTGTTTGGTGGTATGATGGTAAAGCATTGTTTTTTGCCTTGTTTTTTTTATGGTGTTCACTAAAGGGGTTACCTACTGGGACTGTTTAATAGGTCGAGTCGTTATGGACGCGGTAATACTAAATATGTGTACTTTTATTGTTTTTTCATTCAAATATTTATTTAGAGATAGAATATATATTGATTTTATTATTATTATTATTATTAATTTTTCATTAAATATTTTTACAATTATTTATTTATTCATTTTTTTACTTAGTCCCACTATGGGACAATCATTTTTTGGAGGATGATCGCTCCTATGGCATGCAGATGAAGTAACATTTGCATGCCATATAAGCTGTCAGCGCTGCGCTGACAGAGAGTGACTTGCTGACCTTGCACTGTGCATGATCAGCAAGTTTACTTACCTCTGGTGACCCAGATGTCGTCATGACGACATCCGGGTCACCATAGCAATGATTGGGACCCCGCATCATGCTGCTGGGTCTCCAATTCAAAGTCAGAGGTGCTGTCAGCCCCTGTGCCAGCTCCCAAATGCTGCAATGTTGTTAGATCACAGTATTTCGGAGCTTAAAGTGCCAGGAGCGGTCACCTAGTGCCAGGTGTCAGCTGTCAGAATCAGCAGATACCCAGCCATGATTGGCCGTGCTCTCCCCGTGAGCGCAGCCGATCGCTTAGACGTACTATTCCGTCCACGGTCGAATTGTGCCTGGTCACATGGACGGGATAATACGTCTGATGTCAGGAAGGGGTTAATAAGCTTTCTAAGGGTTATATACCATGCAAATGTACTCTGGACCACAAAAAAGTCTATGGGTGATTAATGTACCATATAAACTCGAGTATAAGCTGACCCGAGTATAAGCCGAGGCACCTAATTTTACCACAAAAAATGGGAAAAGTCCCCTCAGCCCCATCCTCGTATGCATTGTCCCCTCATCCCCACCTTGGTATGCACTGCCCTCTCATCTTTATCCTGACATGTGTGGCACCCCTGAGGGTTAAGTCGCCACAGAGGTACTGCACCTCCTCCTGAGGTGTGGTGCCCCACTATCCAGGTAAGGTGGAGACACCTGACCACACTCCAACACCTACATCCCACACAACATGGTAGTGTAGCAAAGCACCCTTTGGTGGCTCCCTGCTTGGAACACGAAGCGTGCTGGGAGGCGGATGGAGTTTAGTTTGCACTAAAAGAGCAGGAAGAGGATAGGATTTAGTCAGTTAGTCAAAGGAGTCTGATGAGGTCAGTCTGTGAAAGTAGATCCCCTGAGTGGGATGGATGAAGGAAGTGCTGCAGCCGTCCTCAGTGATCTGGGTCCGCTGGCACAAGAAGGGAACATTGATAGAAAGCCTGACTCTCCATAAGAAAGAAAAGATTGATCCAGAACGTGAGGAGAATAAGAGAACAAGGACCAGGGTTAGAGGAGAACCCTTCCCAAGTTCTAAGCTCAAGGCCGGGGTCCGGTCCCCGAGGTTGTATGGATACTAATGGTCCTGCAGCAGACACCGGAGGAATAGAAGTAGTGACCACTTTATTCCCACACCAGACTTGGGTGCACAACAGCAACGTGTGTGAGCTGGGACTAGGTAGAAGGAGTCCCCGAAGCAGGCTACAGCTGTCCGCCGTACAAGTAGAATTCTTAGGAACATCTGACAGGAGGAACTCCAGTGTAACTCAGTACTGTGAGTACTTCACTCAAAGGCGCTAAGAGGGAGACGTTCAGAAAAGGCACATATGTTGGCGGAGTGTAGGAAAGGAGTACTTCATCTTGCCTGGAAGTTGGCTGAGCTCCTGAGCCGGAGGACACAGCACGGATGCGGGCACCTGTACCACAACAGACTGTGAGTAAAGTTTTGGAACTACATGCCCTGGTGTCCTCCACTTATTCCTGCGTCAGCCTACCCGACACCGCTACATCCCTCCTGCGCCTGACACCACACAATCTAAGTGTCACTTCACCTACACTGCCCTGGGACTACAGCCCTGCCTGTGGAGGGCTATAACATCATTGCTGCACTACACCATCTGTCTCCGAGGATCTGTCTGCAGCGTCGACTTAACATTTGCCGAACACCACAGGTGGCGTCACGAATCACTTATAAACTTTCACCACCATAAGCACACAGAAACAACCCCCTTTTGCAATGGAGTCCCAGGGCCATGAACCGGGTCATTGCTGCCGTGACAACTCCTGTTGAGAAGATCAACTGGCCGGTACCGAGTACCCCACGGCCCTGGCGAGTGAGGGCGCTCCAACTTGGCATCACGAACAGGATGACGAAGCCCATTGCCACTGGGTTCTGTGTGCCTGAGTTTTATTGGACTTAAAAATTGCTGAAAATGTGCAGAATAACCAAATTAATAGACTGTAAAATGGACTCTCAAAATGGCCGCCGGCGCGGTGAAGAAGGGTGTGACATGGGTGGTCCTAAGAAAAGACCGCAAACTGTCCTGGGCCTGCCCTGTCTGAACTTCTATGTGACAGCAACATGGCCCACCCCCCGAGGGATTCGTATACTGGCATGGTATGGAGGAGTAGGAAGAAGACACCGCCCCCAGAAGGAGGAGCGAGAGCCAGTGGCTGGAAAAGAGTCCAGACAGGAAGAGAAAGGAAAGAACGCCATGATGGAAGGAGAGAGGAGGCCTGAAGAGCGAAGGGAGGTTAAGGTGAACCTCCCTGGCGCAATGGCTGAAGGCTCCGATCTGGCTTCCCATGTGGACCGTCAACAGCTGGAGGATGAGATTACCCAGCTGACTCACAAACTGCGGCTGAAGCAGGAGGTGCTCTGGATGAACAAATGGCAGCACGCCCGGGAGGGGCCACCATCTGCAGTAACCCAGTCACCGGTACTCGCCACTGCTGCACCAGATCTCCTCCAGGCAAACCCTGTTGAGCTTGCGGCCGCTGCCGTACCACCAGTAGCATCTATCACCGTCGCCCCACTGTCACCATCTCTGGGAGAGGACTGCCAGGAGGAGTTGTCCGAGGGCCTGGGAGCCAAAGTGGAGAAAGAAGTAGAGCTCCCGCCTGGACCTGACACGGCCGCGCAGGTCCCGCCGGAGGCCCTTGCGGACCCGGAGATGCCATCCGCTCCACCACCGCCGACATCCGGACAGACTACCCCTGTGGATACCCCTGCAGCTGCCCACCGTCTCAAGCCTGCACCGGAGCCGTAACACCGCCAGGAGGCCCCAGGTACTTCTGCTGTCCCTGCACCTGGGAAGTCCCTGGGGTGTACGGCCGTGGCAGCGTCAGGACAGGTCATGCTGGACCTTGTCTGGGACCGGGACTCTGATCCCTGGGGGGGAATGCCTGAACCCCTAGCGGTAGTGCCCCTGTCCACCGTGGGTAGTGGCAGGCCCCGGGAAGAAGAAGATGAGACACGGGCTCATTGCCAGGAGACCATTCGCCAGCTGGCAGCGGAGCAGAGAGAGAGAGAACAGAGGAGACTAGCTGTGCTAGGCCAAGATCTGGACCGGAAAGAAAGGGTCCGTACCGGTCACTTTGGTCCCCGGGACTCGGCAGGATGGGGACAGGTACTGAATGTGAACCAAGAACGGGGCTTCGGTTTCATCGCCGACCCCAAACGCATCTCCGACCTTTTCTTTAACCGGCGGGATGTGGAGTCACACCTGAGGAAAGGACACCCTGCTAGAGATCTACAACCGGGGGAATATGTAACCTTCACCCGGCATGAAGGGTTAAGAGGTTGGTAGCCATGAATATCCGCCGCATCCCTGAGGATTTTATTGCAGCCTATAAGAAGGAGAAGGCGTATGTACCTCCAGCAGGAATGCCTCCTACGGTAGTGGTTGCACCTACCAACATCAGACAGGCTATATCTACCTCCGTCATCCACCCCATGGTACAGGTAGCTACACCCGCTGTACCACAGGCAGCAATTGCACCAGCTGCCACCACCTCGTCCTATGTGAACCAGCCGAAAGTAAGAGGATGCCCTGAAGTTTTTCCCTGGAAGCAGCCAAGGAAACCAGCTTCCACCACCCCAGGAGGGGACCACCAACATTAAAGAAAATAACAAAAACTAACTATGTTACCCAGGAGGGTATCTGCACCGTTGTGCCTTAAAGTTATTTTTGTTTATTCATCATGTTTTTCCAGTTTTGTTGCCCAGTTTTATTGGCAGCGTTTTCCTTACTGAACTGTGGAGATCATGGACACTGAATGATCCAGAACTTTAATGTATATAGTTGCACCTCTTTAGTTGCCCTCTCTTGGTTTTACATAGCCCATTTTGGAATAAGGACTACCTCACTTGGAGCATGGCTCCTACCAAAAGGACACTACAAGAGATCCCAGCTAGGAGCGGTGTCCAGCACTTACAAGAATAATGTGCCTTATGAAAGTATTAATGGTTAGCAACAGGTTTTATATAGAATCTAATTTAATAAAGAGATGAAGGATTTGAATAAAGATAAAGATTTGAAAAATGCAGATGACGAACCAGACATCAACGATTGTCGCTTAAGGTTAATAAAAGAAGGTAGAAAATATGAAAGAGGAGATGATGAAGAAATATAATGATAACACTTGAAAGTGGTAGTGTGTTTACTGCTAATAGCACTTTGAATTAGGAATCGTAGTAAGATATAGATAGGCAGTTAAAATGTTTGTAACGTTCAAGACTCAGTGCCTCCCACATTGGGATGTTTAGATAAGAACTGTTTATTAGCATTATAAAAATTTTTGTATGTTCCTGTTTTTGTCCATCTTTGTTTTCTTGCAGCTCGCGGACGTGCTATGTTTAATGGGGGGGTATGTGGCGACCCTGACGGTTCAGTCGCCACAGAGGTACTGCACCTCCACCTGAGGTGTGGTGCCCCACTATCCAGGTAAGGTGGAGACACCTGACCACACTCCAACACCTGCATCCCACACAACATAGTAGTGTAGCAAAGCACCCTTTGGTGGCTCCCTGCTTGGAACACGAAGCGTGCTGGGAGGCAGGTGGAGTTTAGTTTGCACTAAAAGAGCAGGAAGAGGATAGGATTTAGTCAGTTAGTCACAGGAGTCTGACGAGGTCAGGCTGTGAAAGGAGATCCCCTGAGTGGGATGGATGAAGGAAGTGCTGCAGCCAACCTCAGTGATCTGGGTCCGCTGGCACAAGAAAGGAACATTGATAGAAAGCCTGACTCTCCATAAGAAAGAAAAGATTGATACAGAACGTGAGGAGAATAAGAGAACAAGGACAAGGGTTAGAGGAGAAACCTTCCCAAGTTCTAAGCGCAAGGCCGGGGTCCGGTCCCCGAGGTTGTATGGATACTAATGGTCCTGCAGCAGGCACCGGAGGAATAGAAGTAGTGACCACTTTATTCCCACACCAGACTTGAGTGCACAACAGCAATGTGTGTGAGCTGGGACTAGGTAGAAGGAGTCCCCGAAGTAGGCTACAGCTGTCTGCCGTACAAGTAGGATTCTTAGGAACATCTGACAGGAGGAACTCCAGTGTAACTCAGTACTGTGAGTACTTCACTCAAAGGCGCTAAGAGGGAGGCATTCAGAAAAGGCACATGTGTTGGCGGAGTGTTGGAAAGGAGTACTTCATCTTGCCTGGAAGTTGGCTGAGCTCCTGACCCAGAGGACATGGCACGGATGCGGGCACCTGTACCACAACAGACTGTGAGTAAAGTTTTGGAACTACATGCCCTGGTGTCCTCCACTTATTCCTGCGCCAGCCTGCCCGACATCGCTACATCCCTCCTGCGCCCGACACTACACCATGTAAGTGTCACTTCACCTACACTGCCCTGGGACTAAAGCCCTGCCTGTGGAGGGCTATAACATCATTGCTGCACTACACCATCTGTCCCAGAGGATCTGTCTGCAGCGTCGGCTTAACATTTGCCGAACACCACAGGTGGCATCACAAATCACTTATAAACTTTCACCACCATAAGCACACGGAAACAACCCCCTTTTGCAATGGAGCTCCAGGGCCACGGACCGGGTCACTGCTGCCGTGACAACTCCTGTTGAGAAGATCAACCGGCCCGTTACCGAGTACCCCACGGCCCTGGCGAGAGAGGGCGCGCCACATGCATGGCTCCTCATCCCTATCCTGACATGCATGGCTCCTCATCTCTATCCTGATATGCATGGCTCCTCATTCCTATCCTTGTATGCATGTTGCCTCATCCTTTTTCTGGTATGCATGGCCCCCTCATCCCTATCCTGGTATGCATGGCTCCTCATCCCTATCCTGGTCTGCATGGCCCCATCAGAAAAACAAAAAAATAAGCCATCCTACTTACTGTCCCTATGCTCCCTCGCAGTGTCTTGTTCCTTTTCCAGCAGCTGCAGGGCAATCAAGTGTGCCCACTACTTGAAAGAATGAATATCCACTGCCCTCCATGCCCATGGGCATGGAGGGCAGTGAATATTCATTCCCTTAAGTAGTGGGCTCACGTTATCACTCGGCCGCTGCAGGAAGCCGGCCCTGCGACTACTGTGCCCACTATTAAAGAGAAATGAATATTCACTGCACAGGCTTTATAATATATAATATTGTGCAAGAGGCACACTCATTCCACATGCAGAATGCTCCTTGCAGGCTTTCTGGGATTGATGCTATGTGTGTGGATGGATCCCTGAAGCCAGTGATCTGCAATCAAGCACCAGATGAAATTGGTTGAGAGGGGGACAATGCCTGGAGGTGGGTTATGGCATGAGCAGGGCACCAGTTACCTGGGTCTTATTGCTGCACAGCGGAGCTGTCCACTGACTGTGGTGCTGCAAGTTTAGTGCCAGCTCTGCCCTCTCCAGCCTTGCTACAGTATGTACAAGAAGAGCGGCACTGCGCATGCCCGAGAGTCTCTATTGCTATAATTACACAAGCCTTCTTGGGAAATAGGGCTGTAGCATTTAGTCACCCAGAGCACAAGGTAAAAATGGCCTGGATTCCTCACTGCAAGATGGGATTGTAGTAGGCAGATGTAGTCTGTGTGTGTAGGTGCAGGCAGCCCAGCACTGATGTCCTCCCTACCTTGGTATGCCCCCCTGACTAAAACTGGCAGAAGCGTTAAAGAGTATTTGGTCAGTATTTTACCTCAGTATTTAATCAGTATTTTACCTTAGTGTTTGATCAGTATTTTACTTCAGTATTTGGTCAGCATTTTACCTCAGTATTTGGTCAGTGGTTTACCTCAGTATTTGGTCAGTATTTTAACTCAGTATTTTAGTATTTTACCTCAGTGTTTCATGAGTATTTTAATTTAGTATTTTGTCAGCATTTTACCTCAGTATTTGGCTACTATTTTACCTCAGTATTTGGTCAGTATTTTACCTCAGTGGTCAGTAGTTTACCTCGGTGTTTGATCAGTATTTTATTTCAGTATTTGGTCAGTATTTTACCTCAGTATTTTACCTCAGTGTTTGGTCAGTATTTTATCTCACTGTTTGATCAGTATTTTACCTCAGTATTTGGTCATTATTTTACTTCAGTATTTGGTCAGTGTTTTACCTCATGGTTTGGTCGGTATTTTACCTCAGTATTTGGTCAGTTTTTAGCTCAGCATTTGGTCAGTATTTTACCTCAGTATTTGGTCAGTATTTTATCTCAGTATTTGATCAGTATTTTACCTCAGTATTTGGTCAGTATTTTACCTCAGTGTTTAGTCGGTATTTTACCTCAGTATTTAATCAATATTTTACCTCAGTGTTTTAGTATTTTACCTCAGTATTTTGTCAGTATTTTATCTCAATGTTTGGTCAGTATTTTACCTCAAGTATTTGGCCAGTTTTTAGCTCAGCATTTGGTCAGTATTTTACCTCAGTATTTGGTCAGTATTTTATCTCAATGTTTGGTCAGTATTTTACCTCAAGTATTTGGCCAGTATTTTACCTCAGTATTTGATCATTGGTTTACCTCAAGTATTTGGTCAGTATTTTATTTCAGTGTTTCAGTATTTCACCTCAGTGTTTGGTCAGTATTTTACCTCAGTAGTTAGTCAGTCTTTTACCTCATGGTTTGGTCGGTATTTTACCTCAGTATTTGGCCAGTTTTTAGCTCAGTATTTGGTCAGTACTTTACCTCAGCATTTGGTCAGTATTTTATCTCAGTATTTGATCAGTATTTTACCTCAGTATTTGGTCAGTATTTTACCTCAGTGTTTTGTCAGTATTTTACCTCAAGTATTTGGTCAGTTTTTAGCTCAGTATTTGGTCAGTATTTTACCTCAGTTTTTGGTCAGTATTTTATCTCAATGTTTGGTCAGTATTTTACCTCAAGTATTTGGCCAGTATTTTACCTCAGTATTTGATCATTGGTTTACCTCAAGTATTTGGTCAGTATTTTATTTCAGTGTTTCAGTATTTTACCTCAGTGTTTGGTCAGTATTTTACCTCAAGTATTTGGCCAGTTTTTAGCTCAGCATTTGGTCAGTATTTTACCTCAGTATTTGGTCAGTATTTTATCTCAATGTTTGGTCAGTATTTTACCTCAAGTATTTGGCCAGTATTTTACCTCAGTATTTGATCATTGGTTTACCTCAAGTATTTGGTCAGTATTTTATTTCAGTGTTTCAGTATTTCACCTCAGTGTTTGGTCAGTATTTTACCTCAGTAGTTAGTCAGTCTTTTACCTCATGGTTTGGTCGGTATTTTACCTCAGTATTTGGCCAGTTTTTAGCTCAGTATTTGGTCAGTACTTTACCTCAGCATTTGGTCAGTATTTTATCTCAGTATTTGATCAGTATTTTACCTCAGTATTTGGTCAGTATTTTACCTCAGTGTTTTGTCAGTATTTTACCTCAAGTATTTGGTCAGTTTTTAGCTCAGTATTTGGTCAGTATTTTACCTCAGTTTTTGGTCAGTATTTTATCTCAATGTTTGGTCAGTATTTTACCTCAAGTATTTGGCCAGTATTTTACCTCAGTATTTGATCATTGGTTTACCTCAAGTATTTGGTCAGTATTTTATTTCAGTGTTTCAGTATTTTACCTCAGTGTTTGGTCAGTATTTTACCTCAAGTATTTGGCCAGTTTTTAGCTCAGCATTTGGTCAGTATTTTACCTCAGTATTTGGTCAGTATTTTATCTCAATGTTTGGTCAGTATTTTACCTCAAGTATTTGGCCAGTATTTTACCTCAGTATTTGATCATTGGTTTACCTCAAGTATTTGGTCAGTATTTTATTTCAGTGTTTCAGTATTTCACCTCAGTGTTTGGTCAGTATTTTACCTCAGTAGTTAGTCAGTCTTTTACCTCATGGTTTGGTCGGTATTTTACCTCAGTATTTGGCCAGTTTTTAGCTCAGTATTTGGTCAGTACTTTACCTCAGCATTTGGTCAGTATTTTATCTCAGTATTTGATCAGTATTTTACCTCAGTATTTGGTCAGTATTTTACCTCAGTGTTTTGTCAGTATTTTACCTCAAGTATTTGGTCAGTTTTTAGCTCAGTATTTGGTCAGTATTTTACCTCAGTTTTTGGTCAGTATTTTATCTCAATGTTTGGTCAGTATTTTACCTCAAGTATTTGGCCAGTATTTTACCTCAGTATTTGATCATTGGTTTACCTCAAGTATTTGGTCAGTATTTTATTTCAGTGTTTCAGTATTTTACCTCAGTGTTTGGTCAGTATTTTACCTCAGTAGTTGGTCAGTGTTTTACCTCATGGTTTGGTCAGTACTTTACCTCAGCATTTGGTCAGTATATTATCTCAGTATTTGATCAGTATTTTACCTCAGTATTTGGTCAGTATTTTACCTCAGTGTTTGCTCTGTATTTTACCTCAGTATTTAATCAATATTTTACCTCAGTGTTTTAGTATTTTACCTCAGTATTTTGTCAGTATTTTATCTCAATGTTTGGTCAGTATTTTACCTCAGTATTTGATCATTGGTTTATCTCAAGTATTTGGTCAGTATTTTACCTCCGTGTTTTAGTATTTTATTTCAGTGCTTTAGTTTTTTACCTCAGTGTTTGGTCGGTATTTTACTTCAGTATTTGGTCTGTATTTTACCTCAGTATTTGGTCAGTATTTTACCTCAGTATTTGTGAGCCAAAACAAGGAGTTTATGGATAATACAGACGTGGCGATGTGTTTCCTCTGATTGCTCCACTCCTGGTTTTGGCTTACAAATACGGATGTCAAATAATGACCAAATACTGAACGTGTGCACGTGCGCTTAAAATTAGACATCAATACAAAAGGTAAGACTATGTTCCCACAATTAGTTTTTGCTGAGTTGTTTTATGCTGCATATTCCTAAAAAAATGCAAGTAACCTATTCTACCTAATAGGTACAGAAATGGCACAGAAAATCTGCAACATCAAAAACTCATTGTGGGAACTAAACTTTAACGTTAGATATCAATACAAAATATAAACTTATGTTTCAATGATGCGTGTTTGGTGAGTTTTTGCATATTTTTTAAAAAAATGCAAGTGACCTATTTTGCTTGATCGGTGCAGAAATAGTTCAGAAAAACTGCCACATCAAGAGCTCATAGTGGGAATATAACCTCATGAAATTATCAGAATGTCCTCTTATATGGCTACATTCCCACGATGTTTGGGGGCTGTCTATAACTTTGGGGATCTGCTCTGGGGCAGTTTAGATTTCACCTTTCTGTCTTTAGGCTTAGTTAGGCTGGTTTCACATTAGCGCTTTTTAAGCGCACGTACGGCCGGGGGTAGCTCCGCCCCCGAGCCGGCTCTCTGCCCGGCGTGCCCGCCCCTTGCTTGTAGCGCCGCCTCCTAGCGGACAGCGGCGCCTGCGATCGGCGCACCCTATCTTTAGCATAGGGTGCGCAGATCGTGCGCAGGCCGTGCGCTAGTTGCGCTTTGACCTGCGCTGCGCACTTTTGATGGTGCGCCGTGCGCGCCAAAATCCGAAAAGTTCGATTTTGGCGCGCACGGCGCACCGTCAAAAGTGCGCAGCGCAGGTCAAAGCGCAACTAGCGCATGGCCTGCGCACGATCTGCGCACCCTATGCTAAAGATAGGGTGCGCCGATCGCAGGCGCCGCTGTCCGCTAGGAGGCGGCGCTACAAGCAAGGGGCGGGCACGCCGGGCAGAGAGCCAGCTCGGGGGCGGAGATACCCCCGGCCGTGCGTGCGCTTAAAAAGCGCTAATGTGAAACCAGCCTAAGGCCTCTTTCACACATCAGGTTTTCGCCGTCAGGCGCGATCCGGCGCTTTTGACAGAAACCGGATCCGGCGAAATGCAATGCCGGATCCGGTTTCCCCCCCATTGACTTGCATTTGCGCCGGATTGCGCCGGATGGCCATGCGTTTCATCCGGTTTTCGCCGGATCCGGCAATGTGTCGCGATCCGGCGTCTGGAAAAAACGGCTACTGTAACGTTTTTTGTCTCCGGCGAAAAAGCCGGACACGCCGGATCCGGCGCGTCCGTCTTTTTCACACAATGAAAGCCTATGAGCGCCACAATGCGCCTGATCCGGCGAAAGCCGGATCCGGTGGCCGGATCCGGTTTTTTTGGTCTGAGCATGCTCAGTAGCTCTGCCCACAAGACATATATAAAAGCAAGACAGTGGGACCCACAGCCACACCCAACATGCCACCCAAGAAAGCAACCAAGCGCAGCAGGAGAAGGCAGGAGACCACTGCAGCACCACCACCACCCCAAATGGAGCAGCAAATGGAACATGCTGAGGAGGGGAGGCCAGCAGCAGATGAGAGACGGTAATTATCAAATCCCCCATTACTCCAAACTAGGGCTATTGAATATCAAGATATTCATTGGCCCTTTGTTTCTCTTTATTCAACAGCCGCCCAATTGATGCAGCAGCAGCAGCAATGGCAGCAGCTGGAACACCACCCACAGGCATGGAGTGTGGCCACCAGGAAGACAGCACATCATCTTCTGGGAGCCCTCCCTCGCATCGTCAGCGTTTGACGGTAAGTTTTTATTTCCAAAATCCATCATCTCTGTAATATATGTCTATTCATTGCCTTTTATTTCAAAACAGGATTCACAAGATGAAGAGGAGCTCCCAGAAGAAGAAGGAAGGGGTGGACAGACACCTGGAGTGGGCTCACAATTGGTAAGTTTTTTGCATCAAACGCAGAAACACAACATCACACTACACACAACACATAGAAAACAATGTTCTGCAGACCACACACAGCAAACAAATGCCTACATCCAAAGACATAACATTTTTTGTTTTCTTCTCTAGTCTTCCCAATCTGGTGCTCGGCCAAGAGGTCCTCGCAGTGCCTCCCAGGGTCGTCGGCGACAGCAACGCGGCGGTCACCAGCGTGTAAGTATAAATATTTTTGCTTTGTTTTTTTGCACTTTTTATTTCATTTCTTTTGTGGAGGCTAATTATGTTATTTTTGTCTTTTTCTTTAACAGCCTTCACAGCGTGCTCCCGACTCTGACGGTGAGGATGGAGGACTCGATGTGGACCACCTCATCGATCTTGTCAGAGAAAGGGAGCCGCTCTGGAATATGGCTGACCGCCGCCACGCTGACCTTATCGTTACCCGACGACTCTGGGAGGAAATCTGTTCGCTCCTTGTGGGCCGCTGGGAGGACCTCGATGTTCGGGCCCAGATTAAAGAGCGTAAGTATATACAGTACCGGTTGCTTGATGTAAACCAGTGTTTCCCGAACTCCAGTCCTCGTGGTCCCCACGGATCATGTGTTCAGGATTTCTATTTACTATGGAAATCCTGAAAACATGACCCCTGGGGACCATGAGGACTGGAGTTTGGGAAACACTGATGTTGTATACTAACCACTCCTTTCTCGTTTCAGGGAACAGAATTGTGAATCGGTGGCGGTCTGTGAGGGATCGTTTCAAGAAGGAGTTCAATAAAGAGATGCGGGCCCCGAGTGGATCTGGAGGACGCAGGAGCAAGTACAAGTACGCACAAGCCCTGTCGTTCCTCCGGGAAACAATGGTCACTAGAAGGTAAATATTACACACCACATGTGAAAAAAAATGTTAGATGTAACTTTTTTTTTTCAGCCAGGGCCATACCATGTCAGTATTTTAATTGTTTTTTTTTCTCTTTATTCCACAGCACGGTGAGCAGCACTCGGGAGCCTGCACGATTGGACCCTTCTGAGGCGATCCCTGAGGAGACCGGCACCGAGGGACACTTCGACCGCCCCGGTACATCTGCACCTTCCCAGCCTTCCCACACATTCGACCCATCTGTCCCATCCACCAGCACAGGAGCATCGTGGCCGCCTACATTACATGAAGCTGCTGGTGAGGAGATCGCTTTCCCTTTACCCCACCCTTCTGCCCCTGCCACCTCTAGTACACCTGCGGGTACTGGGCGGCAGCGGCAGAGGGGTCAGGAAAAGAGTTATGCGCCAGAGTTCTTGCATCTGAATGCATCTTTCCAGAACTGTCTAAAAGTCTTGTCAGAGCAAATCTCCGCAGGCTTTCAGCAGATCAACTCCAGCATTCTGGAGGTGAAGACACTTCTGCAAACCATGCATTCAGAAGCAAGATCTTCGCCAAACCACACCTTTTTCAGGTCTGTTGTGGAGCGCATGGCAACACTATCTCCTACCCAGCAGATGCATGTAATGCATTCGTGCCACGGTGCTCTACAGCAGGTTACCTCCCACCACTGTAGTTCCTCCACCTGCACCCCCTCCAGCCACTTTCCATCCTCCCCCTCCTATTACATCTGCACCCCCTCCAGCCACTTTCCATCCTCCCCCTCCTATTACATCTGCACCCCCTCCAGCCACTTTCCATCCTCCCCCTCCTATTACATACCAGCAACCTCACCAGTACCAGCAACCTTCCCAGTACCAGCAACCTCCCCAGTACCAGACATCTCCCCACTTCCAGCAACCTGCCCCGTACCAAACTCCTTCCCCGTACCAAACTCCTTCCCCGTACCAAACTCCTTCCCCGTACCAAACTCCTTCCCCATACAACTTTCCATCAACATCATCTGCTCCTACAGTCCCTGCCCAACCCTCCACTCCACCGCCCACCACCTCTTCTGCCTCCCACATGTCCACCCATTCTGTAGCTTTTTCCACACCATCACCTCTAACTGTTCCTTCCCCACCACGATCCCAGTCCTCTCTCCACACTCCCATTGTCGAAGTGTCCCGCAGCCCCTCCAGCAGTATTTCCACCCCACACAACACCGAGTTATAATGTTTTTTTTGTAATAAAAATGCCCATTTGGTTGGTTTCAAACCTTTATTAAAAAAGTTTTTTTAACTTTAAAAACAGTTTACACAAAAAAAAATATTTTAAATAAAAGTTAAATTATTGTTTACACTGGTTGGCTGTCAGGTCTTTCTGCGGCGAAATATGTTTAAAAAAAAGGTTAAATACAGGGTATTTAAAAGGTAAAAAGGTATTCAAAACCAGGTATATAACTGTGGGTAAATTTTAGCTTTTTGCCACAGTTGTGTTCCTGGTTGTGTTTGAAGCAAAGTATTTCACCTGAAAAGTTGTGTTTATTGTTGGTGATTTCCTAACAATGTACACAACTTTTGTTAAAAGGTGAAATACTTTGCATAAAACACAACCAGGTACACACCTGTGGCCTAAAGCTAAAAATAGTAAGACCATGACAAGATAGCCAACTTTGGTAGGCAAAGGTATATACTGTTGGTCCAGAAGGTACACAAGTTTGGTTAGGGCACAAATCTTTCACACTCTGTCATCCTGCCAGTGTACTCTGCCTTGAGGTGACATAAAGTATAGTGCAAAATTGTCCCTCATTACTGAAACCGTCACAGAACTTCTAGTGGTAATATTTCCAATGACAACATCCATCTTCGCCAGTAACTTGCTCTTCTCTCCAACCTGCACTTTCTCCTCTACAACCTGTCAAAGAAGGGCTGTAGGAACATGCTATATATAGTTTTCCAGTAGCCAATCCCGTTCGGAAGGCCACAAGGGTCAATTTTAAAAACCAGATCCGGCGTAATCCGTCGAAAAACGGATAGAAAAACGGATGAACCGGATGAGACGGATCCGGTTTTGTCTGTCAAGAACAAGACGGATCCGGCAGAAAAACGGATCCGGCACATCAGGTTTTACAAAACATTTGCCGGATCCGGCATTCCGGCACGACGCCGGATCGCGCCTGACGCCGAAAACCTGATGTGTGAAAGTAGCCTTAGTCCTCCGGCTGTGACAAAGCGTCTAAGGCAACGTAGGAATGCTCCACAACTACTGCTAGTTGTGGTGTTAAGACCAGGGGTCTGCAATCCGCTGAGCGACCAACCTCTCTGGTGTTCTGGTGGCATAGCCTTTTGCGCTCTCCTCCTCGGTGACCCATTCATTACAGACATTGCTGTGTGTGACACACATCAGCGACCGGCCCCCCGCCGGGTATCGCTGATCGTGCAGAATCATCTTGGGCCATATTTTGATCATTGGTCTCCCATTGGCCAGCACGCATCGCTGCGTGTGGCAGCGGGAGACGAACGATCAGCGACGCTGCATGCTGGGATCTAAGGTAAACAGCGGGTTTCTAGTCGCGCGGCTCTTGGATACCCGCTGTTTACCTTAGATATCAGGATGCACGCTGGTTTCCAGGGTAAACAATGGGTATCCAAGAGCCGCGTGGCTCTTAGAAACCCGCTGTTTACCTTAGATACCAGCTTGCTCGCTGGTCCTGATCGCTGGAGGGGCTGTTTATGTGACAGCTCACCAGTGATCAGCTTAGCGATGTCCCAGCAATCCAATCCATGTCGGATCGTTGGTGGAATCGCTGGGACATCGTTATGTGTAACGGGGCCTTAAGGGGTAAGCTGAAACATTTTTTTCATAATAGCCAACAGAAGGCCACTCCACTTAAGATGTAGCGTGCTGCAGAGATAGCAGAACAATCCAAGGTCAAGGAAGGACATAAGGTCAGTGAGGTCATATGACAAATACACAAAAATGTAGGAGTTGTAGATTCATTGCTCCTCAATCCAAGTTTACAAAGCCACCAATATATTTATTGTGAGGCAAGTACATAACAGTAATGTAGATAGTTAGATTTGTAAAGAGTCAGACCTCAAGAGTGACAGCATGTATGGCACATGAGTTATAAATATAGTAGAGTTGAGCGAGAACGGGTTGAAAAAATTCAAAAGTCGCCGACTTTCGCCAAAGTCGGGTTTCGTGAAATGAAACCCGACCTTAGCGTGAGGTCGGCCACGATGTCGGCGACCATCGCGCCAAAGTCAAGTTTCAAAAGATGCTTTTGCGCCCTTTTTCAGCCAATCAGGAAGAACGGACACTGTGGGCAACGTGATGACATAGGCAGCGGTTACCACCATGTTTGTGAAGGGCATGCAAGTGATTGGCTTGCTTTGTGTGGCATCACAGGGGGTATAAAAGGGCCTGCACGCCGACCGCCATGTTACTTATGCTGATCTCAGAATAGGGAGAGCTGCTGCTGCCTGCTGATTCTGTAGGGAGAGCGTTAGGCAGGGAAGAAGATACCAAAAACTACTTCTGCTGCTAGCGATTTTGCCTGTACAACACACCAGTTACTGTGCAGTGCCAGGAGAGGCTATATTTCGGTGCATCAGCTCTGTTGGCTATTAGGCTGCCTTTTAAGGCTCCCTGATAGCTGCATTGCTGTTTTCACACTGCTGAGCAAACTGCTTTTTTCAAAGCAATCCAAATTTTATTGTTTTGTCCTGGTGAGTTACTGAGCATTTATTTTTTCACACACCGTACAGCGGTGTACGCTCCTCACACAGTACCGTGTACCAGCTGTTATCACGGCCAAATTGAAGTTATCTACATGTGTGACTCTGTAAGGAAAAGTCGAGGAGTTTGTCCGTTCTTACAGACCTACACCTTATAGTTTTGTCAGTTTTTCAAATAGTTTAGTATATTTGCTGTTTGATTACATTCCAAATTAGAGAGAGAGACAGCGTGTGTCAGTCCGTATACAAAAAAACGGAGCTTGACAATTTTACATACACCGTACAGCGGTGTACATGCACGCTCCTCTCTCAGTACCGTGTAACGGCTGTTATCATGGCCAAATTGAAGCTATCTACGTGTGTGACTCTGTAAGGAAAAGTCGAGGAGTTTGTCCGTTCTTATAGACCTACACCTTATAGTTTTCTCCGTTTTTCAAACAGTTTAGTATATTTGCTGTTTGATTACATTCAAAACTAGAGAGAGAGACAGCGTGTGTCAGTCCGTATACAAAAACACGGAGCTTGACAATTTTACATACACTGTACAGCGGTGTACGTGCACGCTCCTCTCTCAGTACCGTGTAACGGCTGTTTTCATGGCCAAATTGAAGCTATCTACGTGTGTGATTCTGTATGGAAAAGTCGAGGAGTTTGTCCGTTCTTACAGACCTACACTCTAGGGAGATTCCAATTCTACCCAATTCTATATACACCTTGTAGTTAGTCATACACTAGGCAATTTCTGCCTGTCACATTGCGGTGTAATCTGTCCTGGGCCAGAGACAATAGTTCAGCGTCTTCCACTCTACATTGAGATTCAAATTCTCACCAATACTCTATACAGCTTTTGCCTTCTCATACACTAGCCAATTTCTGCCTGTCACATAGCGGTGTAATCTATACTGGGTCTGAGACAATAGTTCAGCGTCCTCCAATCTACATAGAGATTCAAATTCTCACCAATACTCTATACAGCTTTTGCCTTCTCATACACCAGCCAATTTCTGCCTGTCATATAGCGGTGTAATCTATACTGGGTCTGAGACAATAGTTCAGCGTCCTCCAATCTACATTGAGATTCAAATTCTCACCAATAGTCTATACAGCTTCTGCCTTCTCATACACCAGACAATTTCTGCCTGTCACATAGCGGTGTAATCTAAACTGGGCCTGAGACAATAGTTCAGCGTCCTCCAATCTACATTGAGATTCAAATTCTCACCAATACTCTATACAGCTTTTGCCTTCTCATACACCAGCCAATTTCAGCCTGTCACATAGCGGTGTAATCTATACTGGGCCTGAGAAAATAGTTCAGCGTCCTCCACTCTACATTGAGATTCAAATTCTCACCAATACTCTATACAGCTTCTGCCTTCTCATACAGCAGACAATTTCTGCCTGTCACATAGCGGTGTAATCTATACAGGGCCTGAGATAATAGTTCAGCGTCCTCCAATCTACATTGAGATTCAAATTCTCACCAATACTCTATACAGCTTCTGCCTTATCATACACCAGCCAATTTCTGCCTGTCACATTGCGGTGTAATCTATACTGGGCCTGAGACAATAGTTCAGCGTCCTCCAATCTACAGTGAGATTAAAATTCTCACCAATACTCTATACAGCTTTTGCCTTTTCATACACAAGCCAATTTCTGCCTGTCACATTGCAGTGTAATCTATACTGGGCCTGAGACAATAGTTCAGTGTCCTCCAATCTACAGTGAGATTCAAATTCTCACCAATACTCTATAGACCCTTTACCTTGTTTTACAGTACCATATAGCGGTTGTTATTTTGGGTACCTTTTTCAAAAAAATGAAGAAGTATGCTGGAAGAGGCCGTGGAAGTGGGCGGGGGTTGCCAGCTGGTCCTGATGGTGGTGTTGGTGGTGGTGCTTCTGCTGGTTGTGGCAAAAGCACAATAGCACCTAAGCCAGGAGGTGGGGAGCCGGCATCATTGTCTGGCTCCACAAGGCCTCGTAGGCTCCCTTTTCTGGGAGTAGGTAAACCGCTTTTAAAGCCGGAGCTTCAGGAACAAGTTTTGGCTTACATTGCTGACACAGCCTCCAGCTCTATCGACTCCTCTTCTGAAGTTTCAAAAAATAAAAGCACTGCGTTGTCAGTGGAGGCTCCTTGTCAGGAACAACACCTTTCCTTGTGTCCTTCACCCCTACGAAAAGTGAAGGATGCGGCAGGCCACACTACAGATTACTCCATGGAGCTCTTTTCTCATACCATGCCTGGGTTATCAAGTCAAATCGTGAATTCCCCAGTCCAAGTTGAATCTGACATGGAGTGCACTGATGCACAGCCACTGCTAGATTTATCTGCTGGTACATTCACTCAGAGCACTACATTGTCCTCACAGTGTACTGAGCCAGAATCTGACCCTCATGAAACTCAGGTGCCCCTTCCCGCATACTATACAACCATACACGGTGACACAGAGGAAGGTGCACATGACATTGAAGAGGAGGTGATGGATGACCCAGTTGTTGACCCAGATTGGCATCCATTGGGGGAAGAGGGTGCCGCTGCCAATAGCTCAGAAGAGGAGGAGGAGCATCCGCAGCAGGCATAGACATCGCAACAGCTGTTATCTGGCAGGCCCGGAGCACTCCAAAAACGGGTTACAAAAAGCAAAAGAGTTGCAGGACAGCTTGGCCAGATGGTCAAAATAGCACAGCGTGCAAGGCCTCAAAATGTCTTCCATAGTAGGAAGAGTGCAGTGTGGCACTTTTTTGAACAAAATCCTAATGATCAGGCAAAGGTTATCTGTAAGAAGTGCGCAAAGACCTTTAGCCGAGGGAAAAATCTGAGAAATTTGAATACCAGTTGCATGCTTAGACATTTAACCACCATGCACTTGCAAGCGTGGACGGACTACCAAACCTCCCGTACCACATGTGCAACTGCTCCCAAAGAAGGTAGTCAGCAACGCTACATTGTTTCCCCCACTGTAAGCCCACCGTTTAGCACACCTCCAGCAACAAATGTTGAGGTGTCGTCGCAAGGCCAAAGCAGTCAGGGAATCACAATGTTATATCAACGAAAGACTGAATCTAGGCCATCAGAAAGAACACCAACTCCATCACCATCATCAACCCTCTCTCAGTCCGCCATGTCCACCGGTAGTTCCACCATATGCAGCTCTCAAGTCCAGCTCACCTTACCAGAGACTATGAGTAGGACAAGAAAGTACTCATCCTCTCATCCGCGTACACTGGGTTTGAACGCCCACATTGCCAAACTAATCTCGTTAGAGTTGATGCCCTACCGTTTGGTTGAAAGCGGAGCTTTCCGCGAACTCAAGGCCTATGCAGTACCACGCTATGACCTACCCAGTCGCCACTTCTTTTCTCACAAAGCCATCCCAGCCCTCCACCTTCATGTGAAAGACCGCATTGTCCATGCACTCAAGCAATCAGTGAGTGGAAAGGTGCACCTCACAACTGATGCATGGTCCAGTAGGCATGGCCAGGGCCGTTACGTGTCTATCACTGCGCACTGGGTTAATGTGGTGGATGCAGGGTCCACAGGGGATAGCGGTGGTGGGACAGTGCTGCCTAGCCCACGGTATAGGAAACAGTTGGCTGTAGGTGTTCAAGCCTCCTCCTCCTCCTCCAGAAGCGAAAGCTCATCCACAGAGCGCAGTTGTACGAGCACTCCATCCGCAGCTGCCAGTGTTGCACACGATGTGTCCCCCTATCGATCAGCTAGTGGAAAGCGTCAGCAGGCTGTGTTGCAGATGATGTGTTTGGGCTATAGACACACTGCGGAGGTGCTGGCCGACTACTTTCAGCGACAAACTGAGTCATGGCTGGGCAGTCTCCATCTTGAGGCAGGCAAGGTAGTAGGTGATAACGGCCGGAATTTTGTGGCAGCCATAGCCCTTTCAAAACTCAGACACATACCTTGCTTGGCTCACACCTTGAACCTGGTGGTGCAGTGCTTCCTCAATAATTTTCCGGAGTTAACAGGCCTTCTCCATAAGGTTCGAAGACTGTGCTCGCACATCCGCCGGTCACCGGTATCCTCCAGTCGTATGCAGAAGCTGCAGCGATTGCTCCACCTTCCCAAGCACCGCCTAATTATTGACGTTGGAACAAGGTGGAACTCCACCCTGCACATGGTTGAGCGGCTGTGCGAACAGAGGCAGGCCGTAATACATTTGTGGGAGAATACACCGGCAGGCACTTTGAGGGCAGACATGGAGTTGACAGGTGTACAGTGTTCGAAGCTGAAAGACCTCTGTAAAGTCCTTCAGTTTTTTGAGGAATACACACGGCTGGTAAGCGCAGACGATGCCATCATAAGCATGAGCATCCCACTTATGCGTCTGCTCATGCAAACTTTGACGCACATTAAGGAGCAGGCGTCTGCAGCCGAGGTAGATGAGGAGGAAGAGGAGGAGGGAAGCCTTGATGAGTCTGCTCCGGGACCTCTCCTGGACGAGGAGGAGGAAGAAGAGGAGGAGGAGGATGATGATGGGGATGATTATTTAGGGGAGGAGAATGCTTCTCGTGGGGCAAGAGAAAATGTTGGCGTGGCAAGGTCTGGTACAGGGTTTGTGCGTGACTGGAGGGATGTGGATTTGCGAGAAAGTGCTCCTCCACCCAGCACGCGCAGTGCATCATTGACACCGGGAACATTGGCCCACATGTCAGATTATGCCTTGCAGATCCTAAAAAGGGACCCCCGCATTGCTAAAATGATGAACGATGACGACTACTGGTTGGCAAGAATCCTGGATCCACGCTATAAAGGCAAATTCCAAAACATAATGCCACAGGAGAACCTTGACCTAATATTGGCTAACAAACAAGCAACTCTGGTAAACCGGTTGGTTGAGGCATTCCCAGCACACAGCAGTGGTGATGCTTCTCACACGAGCCGTAGGGACCGGGGGCAGCTTGGAAGAGGTGTTTGTGGTGCACACATCAGAAGTGTCATTGGAGACAGGGGTTTCATGACCATGTTGTGGACTGATTTTTCAAGTCCCGCTCACACGACTGATAATACTGCATCGATTGAAAGTGACAGGAGACAGCAGTTGTCAACTATGGTTACAAACTACTTCTCATCCCACATTGATGTTCTCCCGCACAGGTCATTCCCATTTGACTATTGGGCCGCTAAACTGGACACCTGGCCTGAATTCGCACAATATGCCTTACAGGAGCTCGCTTGCCCAGCTGCAAGTGTGCTATCAGAAAGAGTCTTCAGTGCAGCTGGATCAATCCTGACAGAAAAAAAGACCCGTCTGTCGACCCAAAATGTGGATGATCTAACCTTCATTAAAATGAACCATGCATGGGTTTCCAAGGATTTTGTCCCACCTTCCCCTGATGATACCTAGGTTGCCAGAAAAATGACTTGCTTTGGTCCTCCTCTTCCTCGCACTTGCCCAATTTCGCCTTTTGCAGCAGATGAATGTCCAACATCAACATATGCCATTTTGTAAACCTCCCTAACTGGGCTGCTCCCCCCCATGGCCGGGGTCAGCACCTAGCACATCCAACTATGCGAGTGCCGTTGCCCTGGACAGGTGGGTGGGCCGACTCTTGGGCGTGGGCACTGGCACAGGGTCCCTCATAGTGCAATCAAGTGTCTCTGATGGTGGGGGTGCACACCCGCCGTCAGACACACCGCCGTACTATGAGGGGCCCAGTGCCAGTACCGACACCCACGAGTGTGCCCCCCTTGCTTGGGCAAGACCACAGCATTTGCAATGTTTACCTCTCCCTGCTCCTCCGCTGTGTAGTCTGGGCTGTCAAATCCTTCACTGGGACTGCCACTACAAATTTGTTGAACTGATAGATGATGGTTAAGACGTAGCTATGCCCTGTCCCGCTGGCCGGGCTCTAGCTTCAGATGATCAATGGCTTCCATTTCTTATGGACCTCGACTCACAATGACATGCATTGGTGGTTTATCATCAGCGTTTCACAGTTTTCCTACTCACAGACGCGTGACATTCCGGCGAACATTTTTAAATGTGCCCTCTCATGCCAATCCCATAGAATCGCCTACGGCCTGTGGCTTCTGTGTTTTGCACTCCAAAGTTACGTGACACATCATGATAGCCAGTGAGCAACATGTTTACATCTCTCCCTGTGATTAAAATTTGATGGAGATGAGTAACGCTGATGGGATCAACGGTACTGCGATACAGCAACACTTTCTTCACAAAGTTATGTTTTCGCTGTCTCCACACACAAATTAATTGAGGGTCAGCATCGCCTCAGAGAATTGTGACGGCAGTTTTTCGCGTGATTGTTAATTCCTAGATTTCTGCAATCACTAGACTTTATGTCAGTAATTGTATGCATCTCATTTCCTATGTCGGAGAGAGGCTGGACTGTCTTACTGAGACAGAAATATATATGAAGATTTAAAAATACCACCAAAAGTGTATACTGGTGTACGCTTCAAAAACATTTCCTTTTTTCTACTTTTTAGATTGTTCTCTAATTCATACTGAGAACACGGAGATTTTAAATGTTTAAACTATGCTATATATACCTGCTATCCAGTGATAATGTACCATTAATGACCTTTGTCCAATCACGTCTATTCCATACTGGGCCTGAGACCGTCTGAGCCTGCCTCCTGATCTATAGACATAGGTTTTTAATGTGTAAACTATGCTATACATACCTGTAATCCGGTGATACGTTACCCTTTCTCACCTTTGTCCAATCACGTCTAATCCATACTGGGCCTGAGACCGTCTGAGCCTGCTTCCTGATCTATAGACATAGGTTTTTAATGTGTAAACTATGCTACATACAGTATATACGTGTTATCCGGTGAAACTGTACCCTTTATCAACTTTCTACAATGTTGTCGAATCCGTACTGGGCCTGAGAACGGCTGCCGAGCTGTTAAGCAAGGTACAGCACCTGTGGTTTGGACACGTAATTTTTTCATTTTTTCAGGAATGCCGGTTAGGCCTAATTCCATAATTGCGGTAGACCTGCACTTACTGGGAAATCATCGTTCGCGGGGAATAATTGGAATCCCAGATCCCCATCACTAATGGGGTTCAGCGGGTTATCAGCACCTGTAAGCGACAACAGATGGTCCTTTCAGAGTAGCGCGCATGCAGCCCCGGACATGTAAGGGCATGATAGACCTGTTATTGCTCGATCCCGCATGCCAGAGCCTCGCGTATCCCTCTAGTAAGCTTGACGCAAACCGCGGGGGCATGCTGGAGTCTCGGTCGTTAACGGAATAAAGCTGAGAAATCGCTAGCACAACTACAAATGGACATACCACACCACACACAGAAACAACAAAGCTTGCAATCTGTCCATCTTGTCTGTAGCTTGTATGGTTGTGGTTTCCTGGGTGGAGTCCAATTAAGCCACAGGCTCCACTCCTGGTGGTGCCCTTTTGGACATTCCTTTAAGGTTCAGCTTTGCAATCATATAGCCCCCGGAAACCAAACACTTTGCCTTCATGGACGCAGTTTGGAAGTTCGTGGGAATAACGCCGCCCCATCGGCAGTTGCCATAATTTATTGGTGGGCAGTCCGACGGTATATGATCGTGTTCGATTTCAGAATTTATTTTTTTTGGTTTGTATTTTACATTTTTATTCCAGCCTTTCTTGACTTCTTAAGGGCATGACAAGCCTATATCTGTGTCTCCTCCACCTCCTCCACCTTTTTTCTAAATGTAGTTGCTCTTTTCCATATGTTATTTTTGTCTTCTGAGCATTTTGTCTGCTTTGGGACACCTTTAAAGGTGTTTTGCAATTGTTTTCTATGTGTTTGTATGTGTTTGTGTTTGCCTGCCATTGTTTTGAATGGAGTTCGATGGTGTTCTTCGAATGTTCGACGAGCATTCGACGAACTTGCCTCCTGTGCAACGAACCAAAACACTAGCGGGGTGGCTCAACACTACTCCTGATATATCAAAGTACATTGTTAATGTTTAAACTATGTATACCTGGTATCTGGTGATACTGTACCCTTTCTGCCAAGAAGTCCTCCTCCAACCAACACTCTAAGTGTATCATTGACACCTGGAACATTGTCCCACATGTGTGATTATTTCTTGCGGATCGTCTTGTTATATTGTAGTGTGATCCATCCTGAGCGTGTGAGTGTCTATGGGTTACTCCTGCAATTTAGTTCTACATTTAAAAATTACCCCAACACTGTATACAGCTCTGCGCTTGGGATACATTACCCATTTACTGGTCTAATCCAAACTGACCAAGTGAGAGTTATTTTCTCACTGTGGAAATAAATACTGAAATTGACAGCAATGACACCTACACTGTGTACAGCTGTACTCTTGAGATCCATTACCGTTTTACGGCTTTTTAGATTGTGTTGTAATTCAATACTGAGCCTGAGAGTGTCTGCGTGTGCCTCCTCAAATATCTACGGAGATTTAGAATGTTTAAACTATACTATATATACCTGCTATCTGATGATACTGTACACTTTTTCTAATTTTTATATTCTTGTCTAATCCATACTGAGCCTGTGAGCGTCTCTGTGTGACAGATGGAATATATAGGGAGGTTGACAATTATCCTTTGACTGTATAGAGCTGCACGCTTCTGATACAGTGCCATATATCTGATGTTAATTTGGGTCTATTTTCTGCAAAATTTTGAAGTTTGGTGGCAGAGGCCGCGGACGTGGGCGTGGGGGGGCCAGCTGGTGCTGATGGTTGTGGCGCATCTGCTGGTAGTGGCAAAAGCACAATAGCAGCTAAGGCAGGAGGTGTTGAGCCTGCGTCATGGTCTGGCTCCGGAACGCCTGGAAGGCTACCTTTTCTGGGAGTAGATTAACCGGTTTTAAAGACGGAGCATCAGGAACTGGGTTTGGTTTACATTGCCGAAACAGACTCCAGCAAATATGCCCTCCTCTTCTGAAGTTTCAAAAAAAGCAAGCATTGAGTTGTCAAGTGCTGGCTCCTGGTCAGAAAGAACCCCTTTCCTTGTGTCCTTCACCCCCACCAAAAGTGAATGATGCAGCAGGCCATACTTCACATTAGTCCATGTAGCTCTTTCTATCATACCATGCCTGGGTTATCAAGTCAAATCGTGAATTCCCAAGTCCAAGATGAATCAGACATGGAGTGTGGGTGGCCAGCCTGGGCAGTGGGGTTAATTGGTACCGGGCCGGTGTCTCACAGGGATGTGTCACGGTGGTGGTGACCCGTTCCGTGGCCCTGGGCGTCCATGCAAAGGGGTGAATTACGTTTATAGGTGAATGAAACATGACGCTACCTGTCGTTTCTGATTAGATTGACTAGCGCTGCATTGTCGCTTCTCTGGGACAGATGTTGTGGTGCAGCTAAGATGTAGAAGCCCTGCACAGGTAGGGCCGTAGTGGCAGGGCAGATGAAAGAGTTGGTAGATGGTGTGCAGTGCAGGATATAGCAGAGCCATGCGCCAGGCGCAGGAGAAAGATGACAGACACAGTCATGCAGTTCCTTTACCTGTACTTGGTAAGTGCCGTCCAGGACCCAGAGTACACATGGAGAAGGAGTTGGTCAGCCTGGAAGCCAATTTGGAATTCTCTCTCTGCAGATAGGCAGTGTGGCCTCCGTTCTAGCGCTTATCTGAAGTATTCACAGTGCTGAGTTCAATGAAGTTCCCCCTGTTGACTCTCTTTTGGAACATTCTCGTATGGCAGGCAGCCGTAGCCTTTTCCTTCTGGCTCCCACACGTCGATGCTGGGGCCTCCGAGCCTTAGTTGGGTACAGAGCATTTACAACTGCTACTTCCTCCGGTTTTGGCTGCAGGAACATCAGTGTCCCTACAAACTCGGAGACCGGAATCCAGACCATGCGCTCCAGCTAGGAGTGAGCCTTAACTCTGCTCATCCTCCAGCTCCCCTTCTCACGTCCACACACTTCCCCTTCCCTGCACAGAGTGCCCTAACTTACCTCCTCCCGACCACAGAGAGCAGCTCCTCAGCAGTCAGGTTCAGAGGTCTCCCTGCTGGCCTAGAGTGTGAAATGTGTTGTGTGTTGGTTGAACTGCTAGAGAGATCCTTCGTTGCTCCCAAGCATGACATCACACTCCCTAGGAGGAAGGTAATGCCACTGTGGCGACCGTACTCCTAGGGACGCCACAAGTGCACTGATGCCCAGCCACTGCTAGATGATTCTGCTGGTACACTGACCCAGACCACTACATTCCCCTCACACTCTACACAGCCAGAATGTGACCCTGATGAAACTCAGGTTCCCCTTCCCGCATACTATACCACCTTACAAGGTGACAAAGAGGAAGGTGCAGATGAAAGTGCAGGTTCCTTGAGCAGGTGGGGGGCATACTCATGGGCGATGGCACTGGCACAGGGCCCCTCATAGTACGCAAAAGTGTCTCTGCTGGTGGAACACCCGCTGTCAGACACACCGCCACACACCGCCGTACTATGAGGGGCCCTGTGCCAGTGCCGTCGCCAATGAGTGGGCCCCCTCTGCTTGCTCCGGATCACAGCACTTGCAACGTTGAAATACTTACCTCTCCCTACTCCACCGCCATGACGTCTTCCGCGTGTCCTGACAGTGATATTCTGATCAGAGAGCGCAATGACATCACGTCTGTACGCCCTCTGCCTAAACAGCCAAGTGCAGTGAGATGGAAGATGGGGACAACAAGGAGTCCAGACTAGTACAGGGATTTCCTAGCGAGGAGACTTATTTAATTGTTTTCAATTTTGGGACAGCAATTTTTGGGGAGCACTATACTCTGGAGAATGATATATGGGGCCCACCATACACTGGAGCATTCCAAAGGTGGACATCAGACTCTGGAGCAGCATTTACAGGGCCCATTATACACTGGAGCATTAGAAATGGGGCCCATTATATATGGAGCATTATTTGGGCCCATAAGACAATGGAGCTTCATCCATGGGGACCAACATATACTGTAGCATTATGTGGAGCTCATCATATACTGTACTGTTTCAAACATTATATGGGACCAATGATTCTGTATGGAGAAATATATGGGCCTCATTACTCTATATAGCGCACTATGCGGTGCCCATAATACTGTATAGAGTAATATACTGTCCGTTTTTGGAGCTATTGGAGAATTTAAAATCGATATCAGTCATGAGATGTAAAAAGTGAAGTATTTTTCATTCTACTATACCGCTATTTCTCTACCGAATTGGAGCATCATGAGTTGTGGTATGTGTTAAAGGGGCGCTCTTTGGCCCAGGGCACATGAAAACCTGGAGCCAGCCCACCCCCCCCACAACTTTAGCCAAATAACCCCCAGTTTTCAGTGCATAACTATTATTATGAAGTAAATTAAGGTTGACAAGCTTCAGAAATAAAAATTGATGTTTTTGCCATTCAAATAGGCACTGTAGGTGTGTTTCCTGTCCTCCACTCACTGCCGACTTTGCTTCCCCATTGACTTGCATTGGGTTTTGTGTTTCAGTCGGCCTTTGACTTTTCACGATTATCGGCCGATTTCGTTCGACCCGACTTTTGAGAAAGTCGGGTTTCATGAAACCCGACTCGACCTGAAAAAAGGCAAAGTCGCTCATCTCTAATATATAGTATTTAAATATAGGAGAATTATAAAAATAAATGTGTGGTTAGTGATGAATAACTATGACAACACACTCACATTGGCTCCAGTGTTAATCCTAGAACCCAATTACGAAAATTGTTATCACCACCTAATCAAACAAATTTACTACCTTCATTTCCAGTACCCTGGACAGCAGCCAGAGCCTTGACGCTTCCTGCCTGAGCCAACATGTATCTGTCTTTATTATTATTGTCAATAATGAAACCGCATTTGTTGCATTACGTGCTTGAGATTAATGAAGTAGTAATGGCCTAAAGAGCTGTATGGCATCTAGTTCATATGAAACAACATGAAGTGACTTGAATAGATTCAGAAGTTGTCATATCTGAAAGCTAAGTGTCTAGCCACTTTCATTATTACTGTTATAAGAAGGGTGATATTAGCAGAATATACCAGTAAGGCAATAAAGATATAAAAAACCCTTAGTTGTTCTACTCTAATATTTAGCAAAAAGTCACTTTCCATATTTTACTCTACTCATTAAATCTTTTCCTGCTGCAGGTACCCTGCGCGGTACATTGATCTATAACATTTTGAAAGCCTTTTTAGCATCAATAGGGTTAAGACAAATTATGCAGCATCTGAGCAGCGGATGCCAGCGGGAGAATTTGGCATATCATTAAAGTACCTCCTGCTTTACTGAACATGTAGTAACTCTGTCTGCATTGGGAATTATCTGCATAAATTCAAATGACCCTGCTAAATGCTTGAAGAGGGATGTGTCAGATACCTAGGCTAAACCAAAGTAATTAGAAAAGGTAAAATAGCAATAATTAATGCACGGATAGAAAAAAAGGGTAGGATTTGTCCCAGATTCTTTAATTAGTCCAAATTTTATTTGTCAATTTCTAAAAATAAACGATGGCAGGCAACCGTGCCCACATCATGTGCGGCTACGTTTTTCAAAAACTCAAAGTGTCCTTTCTCAAAGCTGCCACTTCCAGGCTGAAGTATATGTTGGAGAGGCCTGTCTTTTTTAGGCTGTGTGCACATGTTCAATACCACCAAATCTAATGTAAAGACTATTAAGCAAAACTAGAGATCAAAATAGAGTTTTCCAAAAAAAAAGTACGTTTTATTAAACACAATATATAACAGAGCATAAATGCTAATGCGGGTCACAGCAATTAATAACACAATTTCACCCTAAATAGCTCATTACAACAAAGGGTTAAATAAGTGAATATATCTCATCTGTATCACAAATATACAACAATAAATAAATAGCCTCTAAACCTGTTAAAGAATATGTATAACCTAATGTAGGTGTAACTTCTGAAGAAGCTGCGGCGTAACGCGCGTAGGGCCGGCAGGTTGAGCAGCGTTATTCCAAATTACATGTAAGTGTTTCAAACCCTTTTATCTTCACTTAAGCACCTTAAAACATTTAATCTTGTTACAATATCTTCTACACCTCGTGCATTTTCTGCACCTTGTGCAATATGTATATGAAACTCATCGGTATATGGCACTAAGGCACTTTAAAACTGGCACATTTTCCTGTTTGCTAATTAAGAGGTTACACCTACATTAGGTTACTCATATTCTTTAACAGGTTTATAGGCTATTTATTTATTTATTGTTGTATATTTGTGATACAGATGAGATCTATTCACTTATTTAACCCTTTGTTGTAATAAGCTATCTAGGGTGAAATTGTGTTATTAATTACTGCAACCCGCATTAGCATTTATGCTCTGTTATATATTGTGTTTAATAAAATGTACTTTGCTTGGAAAACTCTATTTTGATATCTAGTATTGCTTAATAGTCTTTACTAGAGATGAGCGACTTTGCCTTTTTTCGGGTCGAGTCTGTTTTCATGAAACCTGACTTTCGCAAAAGTCGGGTCGAACGAAATCGGCCGATTATCGTGAAAAGTCGAAGGCCGACTGAAACACAAAACCCAATGCAAGTCAATGCGGAAGAAAAGTCGGCAGTGAGTGGAGGACAGGAAACACACCTACAGTGCCCATTTTAATGCCAAACACATCAATTCTTTTTACTTAAGCTTGTCAACCTTAATTTACTTTATAATAATAGTTAGGCATTGAAAACTGGGGGTTATTTGGCTAAAGTTGTGGGGGGGGTAGGGCTGACTCCAGATTTTCGTGGTCCCAGGGCCAAAGAGTGTCAATGGGCTCCTTTAACACATGCCACACTTCATGATCCTCTGATACGGCAGAGAAATAGCGGTATAGTACAATGAAAAATACTTCACTTCTTACATCACATGACTGATATTCATTTTAAATTCTCCAGCAGCTCCAAAAAACGGACAGTATATTACTCCATACGGCCACCGCATAGTGCACTATACAGAGTAATGAGGCCCTTATATTTCTCCATACCGAATCATTGGTCCCATATAATGTTCAATGCAGTATATGATGAGCTCCACATAATGCTACAGTATATGTTGGTCCCCATGGATGAAGCTCCACTGTCTTATGGGACCAAATAATGCTCCATTGTATAATGAGCCCTGTAAATGCTGCTCCAGTGTCTGATGTCCACCTTTGGAATGCTCCTTTGTATGGTGGGCCCCATATATCATTCTCCAGAGTATAGTGCTCCCCAAAAATTGCTCCCAACCTTTAAAACAATTAAATAAGTCTCCTCGCTAGGGAATCCCTGTACTAGTCTGGACTCCTCATCGTCCCTATCATCCATCTCACTGCACTTGGACTGTTTAGGCAGAGGGTGTACAGACGTGATGTCATCGCACTCTCTGACCAGAATGTCACTGTCACGAAATGCGGAAGATGTCACGGCGGTGGAGCAGGGAGAGGTAAGTATTTCAACTTTGCAAGTGCTCTGATCCTGAGCAAGCAAGGGGGGCCCACTCGTTGGCGACGGCACTGGCATAGGGCCCCTCATAGTACGGCGGTGTGTCTGACGGCGGGTGGGCCCTCCCACCGGCAGAGACATCCTCCGACCGGCAGAGACACTTTTGCGTACTATGAGGGGCCCTGTGCCAGTGCGTCGCCCATGAGTATGCCCCCACACCTGCTCAAGGAACCTTCACTTTCATCTGCACCTTCCTCTTTGTCACCATGTAAGGTGGTATAATATGCGGGAAGGGGAACCTGAGTTTCATCAGGGTCAGATTCTGGCTGTGTAGAGTGCGAGGGGAATGTAGTGGTCGGGGTCAATGTACCAGCAGAATCAACTAGCAGTGGCTGGACATCACTGCACTTGTGGCACCCCCAGGAGTACGGTCGCCACAGTGGCATTACCTTCCTCCTAGGGAGTGTGATGTCATGCTTGGGAGCAACGAAGGATCTCTCTAGCAGTTAAACCAATTCACAACACAGTTCCCACTCCAGGCCAGGAGGGAGAGCGCTGAACCTGACTGCTGAGTAGCTCCTCTCTGTGGTTGGGAGGAGGGAAGTTAGGGCAGTCTGTGAAGGGAAGGGGAAGTGTGTGGATGTGAGAAGGGGTGCTGGAGAATGAGCAGAGTTAAGGCTCACTCCTAGCTGGAGCGCATGGTCCGGATTCCTGTCTCGAGTTTGTAGGGACACTGACGGTCCTGCAGCAGAAACTGGAGGAAGTAGCAGCTGTAAATGCTCTGTTCCCAACTAAGGCTCGGAGGCCCCAGCAGCGACTTGTGTGAGCCAAAAGGAAAAGGCTATGGCTGCCTGCCATACGAGAAAGTTTCAAAAGAGAGTCAACAGGGGGAACTTCAGTGAACTCAGTACTGCGAGTACCTCAGATAAGCGCTAGAACGAAGGCCACACTACCTATCTTCAGAGAGAGAATTCCTAATTTACTTCCAGTCTGACCAACTCCTTCTCCATTTGTACTCTGGGTCCTGTACAGCACTTACCAAGTACAGGTAAAGGAACTGCACGACTGTGTCTGTCATCTTTCTCCTGAGCCTGGCGCACGGCTCTGCTACTTCCTGCACTGCACACCATCTGCCAACTCTTTCATCTGCCCTGTCACTACGGCCCTACCTGTGCAGGGCTTCTACATCTTAGCTGCACCACAACATCTGTCCCAGAAAAGTGACACTGCAGTGCTGGTCAATCTGATCAGAAACCACAGGTGGCGTCACATATCATTCACCTATAAATGTTATTCACCCCTTTGCATGGACGCCCAGGCCCACGGACCGGGTCACCACCACTGTGACACATCCCTCTGAGACACTGGCCCGGTACCGATTAACCCCACTGCACTGGCTGGCCACCCACACTCCATGTCAGATTCATCTTGGACTGGGAAATTCACAATTTGACTTGATAACCCAGGCATGTTATGTGGGAAAGAGCTACATGGACTAATGTGAAGTGTGGCCTGCTGCATCATTCACTTTTGGTGGGGGTGAAGGACGCAAGGAAAGGGGTTCTTCCTGACCAGGAGCCAGCACTTGATGACTCAGTGCTTGCATTTTTTGAAACTTCAGAAGAGGAGGGCATATTTGCTGGAGTCTGTTTCAGCAATGTAAGCCAAAACCAGTTCCTGATGCTCCGGCTTTAAAAGCGGTTAATCTACTCCCAGAAAAGGTAGCCTTCCAGGCGTTCTGGAGCCAGACCATGATGCAGGCTCAACACCTCCTGCCTTAGCTGCTATTGTGCTTTTGCACTACCAGCAGATGCACCACCACCATCAGTACCAGCTGGCCCCCCCACGCCCACGTCCACGGCCTCTTCCACCATACTTCCAAATTTTGGAGAAAATGAACCCAAAATAACATAAGATATATGGTACTGTATCAGAAGCATACAGCTCTATACAGTCAAAGGATAATTGTCAATCTCCCTATATATTTCATGAGTCACACAGAGATTCTCACAGGCTCAGTATGGATTAGACAAGAATATAAAAAGTAGAAAAAGGGTACAGTATCATCAGATACCAGGTATATATAGTATAGTTTAAACATTCTAAATCTCCGTATATATTTCAGGAAGCAGACACAGACGCTCTCAGGCTTAGTATGGATTACAACACAATATAAAAAACCGTAAAACGGTAATGGATCTGAATCGTACAGCTGTACACAGTGTGGGGGTCATTGTCAATCTCAGTATTTATTTCCACAGTCAGAAACAGACTCTCACTTGATCAGTTTGGATTAGAACAGAATATAACAAGCAGTAAATGGGTAATGTATCACAAGCATAGAGCTGTATACAGTACTGGGGTAATTTTTAAATCTACATATAAATTGCAGGAGTAACCCACAGACTCTCACACGCTCAGGATGGATCACACCACAATATAAAAATAAGATCCGCAAGAAATAATCACACGTGGGCCAGTGTTCCAGGTGTCAATGATTTATTTAGAGTGGTGGAGGACTTCCTGGCAGAAAGGTACAGTATCACCAGAAACCAGGTATATATAGCATAGTTTAAACATTAAAAATGTACGTCTATATATCAGGAGTAGAGTTGAGCGAAACGGGTCGAAAAAATTCAAAAGTCGCCGACTTTTGGCAAAGTCGGGTTTCATGAAACGAAACCCGACCCTAGGATGAGGTCGGCCACGAGGTCGGCGACTTACGCGCCAAAGTCGCGTTTCAAAAGTTTGTTTTGCGCTCTTTTTCAGCCAATCAGGATCCACGGACACTGTGGGCAACGTGATGACCTAGGCACGGGTCACCACCATCTTTCAGAAGGGCATGCAAGTGATTGGCTTGCTTTGGTGGGCGTCACAGGGGGTATAAAAGGGCGTGCACGCCGACCGCCATCTTACTTCTGCCGATCTTAGTATAGGGAGAGGTTGCTGCTGATTCTGTAGGGAGAGCGTTAGGCAGGGAAGAAGACAAAAAAACTGCTTCTGCTGCTAGCGATTTGGCCTGCACAACACACAAGTCACTGTGTGTGCAGTGCAAGGGGAGGCTATATTGTGGTGTATCAGTGGTGTTGGTTGTGGGCTGCCTTTTAAGGCTTCCTGACACGCTGGCATTGCTGTTTACCCACTGCTCCGCAAACTGCTTTTTTAAAAGCAATCCAATCTCCCTTATTCTCTAGTCACTTTTGTCACAGCTGTGCCATCGAGCCTGTCACATAGCGCTCAGATATCAGTGGGCCTCACACAATCCACAAGTGTCCAGTGTCCAAAAGTGCGCGCAGAGATTCAAAATCTCCATTATCCTCTCGTCACTTTGGTCACAGGCAGCTGTGCCATCGAGCGTGTCACAAATCGCTCAGATATCAGTGGGCCTCACACAATCCACAAGTGTCCAGTGTCCAAAAGTGTGCGCAGAGATTCAAAATCTCCATTATCCTCTCGTCACTTTGGTCACAGGCAGCTGTGCCATCGAGCGTGTCACATAGCGCTCAGATATCAGTGGGCCTCACACAATCCACAAGTGTCCAGTGTCCAAAAGTGTGCGCAGAGATTCAAAATCTCCATTATCCTCTCGTCACTTTGGTCACAGCTGTGCCATCGAGCCTGTCACATAGCGCTCAGATATCAGTGGGCCTCACACAATCCACAAGTGTCCAGTGTCCAAAAGTGTGCGCAGAGATTCAAAATCTCCATTATCCTCTCGTCACTTTTGTCACAGGCAGCTGTGCCATCGAGCCTGTCACATAGCGCTCAGATATCAGTGGGCCTCACACAATCCACAAGTGTCCAGTGTCCAAAAGTGTGCGCAGAGATTCAAAATCTCCATTATCCTCTCGTCACTTTGGTCACAGCTGTGCCATCGAGCCTGTCACATAGCGCTCAGATATCAGTGGGCCTCACACAATCCACAAGTGTCCAGTGTCCAAAAGTGTGCGTAGAGATTCAAAATCTCCATTATCCTCTCGTCACTTTGGTCACAGGCAGCTGTGCCATCGAGCGTGTCACATAGCGCTCAGATATCAGTGGGCCTCACACAATCCACAAGTGTCCAGTGTCCAAAAGTGTGCGCAGAGATTCAAAATCTCCATTATCCTCTCGTCACTTTGGTCACAGGCAGCTGTGCCATCGAGCGTGTCACATAGTGCTCAGATATCAGTGGGCCTCACACAATCCACAAGTGTCCAGTGTCCAAAAGTGTGCGCAGAGATTCAAAATCTCCATTATCCTCTCGTCACTTTGGTCACAGGCAGCTGTGCCATCGAGCGTGTCACATAGCGCTCAGATATCAGTGGGCCTCACACAATCCACAAGTTTCCAGTGTCCAAAAGTGTGCGCAGAGATTCAAAATCTCCATTATCCTCTCGTCACTTTGGTCACAGGCAGCTGTGCCATCGAGCGTGTCACATAGCGCTCAGATATCAGTGGGCCTCACACAATCCACAAGTGTCCAGTGTCCAAAAGTGTGCGCAGAGATTCAAAATCTCCATTATCCTCTCGTCACTTTGGTCACAGGCAGCTGTGCCATCGAGCGTGTCACATAACGCTCAGATATCAGTGGGCCTCACACAATCCACAAGTGTCCAGTGTCCAAAAGTGTGCGCAGAGATTCAAAATCTCCATTATCCTCTCGTCACTTTGGTCACAGGCAGCTGTGCCATCGAGCGTGTCACATAGCGCTCAGATATCAGTGGGCCTCACACAATCCACAAGTGTCAAGTGTCCAAAAGTGTGCGCAGAGATTCAAAATCTCCATTATCCTCTCGTCACTTTGGTCACAGGCAGCTGTGCCATCGAGCCTGTCACATAGCGCTCAGATATCAGTGGGCCTCACACAATCCAAAAGTGTCCACTGTCCACAAGTGTGTGCAGAAATTCTAAATCTCCCCTGTCCTATAGACACCTTGTACCTTGTTTTACATTACTATATAGTTTGTTGGATTTTGTCTACATTTCTACCAAAAATGAGGAAGGCTGGTGGAAGAGGCCGTGGAATTGGGCGGGGGTTGGCAGCTGGTAATGATGGTGTTGGTGGTGGATCTGATGGTAGTGGGAAGAGCAAAATAGGACCGAATGCAGGAGGTGCTGACCCTGCGTCATCGTCTGGCTACATAAGGCCTCGAACGCTTAGTTTTCTAGGAGTTGGCAAACCGCTTTTAAAGGCAGAGCATCAGGAAAAAGTTTTGTCTTACATTGCTGACTCAGCCTCCAGCTCTATCGCCTCCTCTTCTTCAGTTGTAAAAAGTAAAAGCACTGAGTCGTCATTGGAGGCTCATGTTCATGAACCACACCTTTCCTTGTGTCCTTCACCCCAACCAAGATTGAAGGATGACGCAGGCCATACTACTGATTACTCCATGGAGCTGTTTTCACATACCATGCCTGGATTATCAAGTGAAATGGTGAATTACCCAGGCCAAGATGAATCTGACATGGAGTGCACTGATGCACAGCCGCTGATGGATGATTCTGCTGGTACATTCACTCAGAGCACTACATTGTCCTCGCAGTGTACAGAGCCAGATTCTGACCCTGATGAGACTCAGGTGCCCCTTCCCGCACACTATACCACCATACACGGTGACACAGAGAAAGGTGCACATGACATAGAAGAGGAGGTGATGGATGACCCAGTTGTTGACCCAGATTGGCATCCATTGGGGAAGAGGGTGCTACTTCCAATAGCTCAGATGAGGAGCATCCACAGCAGACATCGACATCGCAACAGCTGTTATCTGGCAGGCCCGGAGCACTCCAAAGACAGGTTCCAAACATCAAAAGATTTGCTGGACAGCTTGTCCAGAGGGTCAAAAGATCACAGCGTGCTAGGCCGCAAAATGTCTGCCAAAGTAGGAAGAGTGCAGTGTGGCACTTTTTTGAACAAAATCCTCATGATCAGGCCAAGGTTATCTGTAAGAAATGCGCAAAGACCTTTAGCCGAGGGAAAAATCTGAAAAATTTGAATACCAGTTGCATGCTTAGACATTTAACCAGCATGCACTTGCAAGCGTGGACACAACACCAAACCTCAAGTGCCACATGTGCAACTGATCACAACGAAGGTAGTCAGCAACGCTACATTGTTTCCCCCACTGTAAGCCCACCGGTTAGCACAGCAGCAAATGTTGAGGTGTCGTTGCAAGACCACAGCAGTCAGGGAATCCCTCTGTTATATCAACGAAAGACTGATTCTAGGCCATCAGAAAGAACACCAACTCCATCACCATCATCAACCCTCTCTCAGTCCGCCCTGTCCACCGCTACTTCCACCATATGCAGCTCTCAAGTCCAGCTCACCCTCCCAGACACTATGAGTAGGTCAAGAAAGTACTCAGTCTCTCATCCGCGTACACTGGGTTTGAACGCCCACATTGCCAAACTAATCTCGTTTGAGATGATGCCCTTTCGGTTGGTGGAAAGCACAGCTTTCCGCGAACTCATGGCCTATGCAGTACCACGCTATGACCTACCCAGTCGCCACTTCTTCTCTCGCAAAGCCATCCTAGCCCTCCACCATCATGTGAAAGACCGCATTGTCCATGCACTCAAGCAGTCAGTGAGCGGAAAGGTGCACCTCACAACTGATGCATGGTCCAGTCGGCATGGCCAGGGCCGTTATGTGTCCATCACTGCGCACTGGGTTAATGTGGTGGATGCAGGGTCCACAGGGGACAGCGGTGGTGGGACAGTGCTGCCTAGCCCACGGTATAGGAAACAGTTGGCTGTAGGCGTTCGACCCTCCTCCTCCTCCTCCTCCTCCTCCCCCAGAAGCGAAAGCTCGTCCACAGAGCGCAGTCGTACGAGCACTCCATCTGCAGCTGCCACTGTTGCACACGATGTGTCCCCCTATCGAGCAGCTAGTGGAAAGCATCAGCAGGCTGTGTTGCAGATGATGTGTTTGGGCGACAGACACACCGCCGAGGTGCTGGCCGAGTACTTGAAGCGATAAACTGAGTCATGGCTGGGCAGTGTACATCTTGAGGCAGGCAAGGTAGTTAGTGATAACGGCCGTAATTTTGTGGCAGCCATAGCCCTTTCAAAACTCAGCCACATACCTTGCTTGGCTCACACCTTGAACCTGGTGGTGCAGTGCTTCCTCAAAAATTATCCGGAGTTAACAGCCCTGCTCCAGAAGGTGCGAAGACTGTGCGCGCACATCCGCCGGTCGCCTGTACACTCCGTTCGTATGCAGAAGCTGCAGCGATTGCTAAACCTTCCCAACCACCGCCTCATTATCGACATTGCAACAAGGTGGAACTCCACCCTGCACATGGTGGAGCGGCTGTGCGAGCAGAGGCAGGCCATAATGCATTTGTGGGAGGATACACGGCCAGGCACTTTGAGAGCAGACATGGAGTTGACAGGCGTGCAGTGGTCGAAGCTGAAAGACCTCTGTAAAGTCCTTCAGCGTTTTGAGGAATGCACACGGCTGGTAAGCGCAGACGACGCCATCCTAAGCATGAGCATCCCACTTATGCGTCTGCTCATGCAAACTTTGACGCACCTTAAGGAGCAGGCGTCTGCAGCCAATGTTGATGAGGAGGAAGAGGAGGAGGGAATCCTTGATGACATTCAGCCATTGTCTGCTCAGGGTCCTCTCCTGGACGAGGTGGAGGAAGAAGAGGAGGAGGAGGAGGATGATGGGGATGATTACTTAGGGGAGGAGGATGCATCTCGTGGGGCAAGTGAAAATGTTGGTGTGGCAAGGTCTGGTACAGGGTTTGTGCGTGACTGGAGGGATGTGGATTTGCCAGAAAGTGCTCCTCCACCCAGCACTCGCAGTGCATCATTGACACCGGGAACATTGGCCCACATGTCAGATTATGCCTTGCGGATCCTAAAAAGGGACCCCCGCATTGCCAAAATGATGAACGATGATGACTACTGGTTGGCCAGCATCCTGGATCCACGCTATAAAGGCAAATTACAAAACATCATGCCACAGGAGAACCTTGACCCAATATTGGCTAATAAACAAGCAACTCTGGTAAATCGGTTGCTTGAGGCATTCCCAGCACACAGCAGCGGTGATGGTTCTCACATGAGCCGTATGGGCCGGGGGCAGCTTGGCAGAGGTGTTCGTGGTGCACACAGCAGAAGTGGCGTTGGAGACAGGGGTTTCATGACAATGTTGTGGACTGATTTTTCAAATACCGCTCACACAACTGGTAATACTGCATCGATGGAAAGTGACAGGAGACAGCAGTTGTCAACTATGGTTACAAACTACTTTTCCTCCCATATCGATGTTCTCCCACACAGGTCATTCCCCTTTGACTATTGGGCCGCTAAACTGGACACCTGGCCTGAATTGGCCCAATATGCCTTACAGGAGCTCGCTTGCCCAGCTGCAAGTGTGCTATCGGAAAGAGTCTTCAGTGCAGCTGGATCAATCCTGACAGAAAAAAGGACCCGTCTGTCAACCCAAAATGTGGATGATCTAACCTTCATTAAAATGAACCACGCATGGGTTTCCAAGGATTTTGTCCCACCTTCCCTTGATGACACATAGGGTGACAGAAAAATGGCTTGCTTTGGTCCACCTCTTCCTGGTACTTCACCTATTTCGCCTTTTGCATCAGCTGAATGTCCAACATCAACATATGCCACTTTCTAAAACTCCCTAACTGTGCTGCCTCCCCCCCCATGGCCGGGGTCACCACCTACCGCACGACACCGTGCGAGTGCCGTTGCCCTGGACAGGTGGGTAGGCCGACTCTTGGGCGCGGGCACTGGCACAGGGTCCCTCATAGTGCAATCAAGTGTCTCTGACGTCAGACACACCGCTGTACTATGAGGGGCCCAGTGCCAGTACCGACGCCCACAAGTGGGCCCCCCTTGCTTGGGCAGGGCCCCAGCATTTGCAATCTTTACCTCTCCCTGCTCCTCCGCTGTGTAATCTGGGCCGTCAAATCCATACTGTGCCTGACACCGTCTGAGCCTGCCTCCTGAGACATATATTTTGAATGTGTACGCTATCCATACATGTTATCCGGGGATACGGTACCCTTTCTAACCTTTGTGCAATCACGTGCAATCCATACTGTGCCTGACACCGTCTGAGCCTGCCTCCTGAGACATATATTTTGAATGTGTACGCTATCCATACATGTTATCCAGGGATACGGTACCCTTTCAAACCTTTGTGCAATCACGTGCAATCCATACTGGGCCTGACACCGTCTGAGCCTGCCTCCTGAGACATATATTTTGAATGTGTACGCTATCCATACATGTTATCCGGGGATACGGTACCCTTTCTAACCTTTGTGCAATCACGTGCAATCCATACTGGGCCTAACACCGTCTGAGCCTACCGCCTGAGACATATATTTTGAATGTGTATGCTATCCATACATGTTATCCGGGGATACGGTACCCTTTCTAACCTTTGTGCAATCACGTGCAATCCATACTGGGCCTAACACCGTCTGAGCCTGCCTCCTGAGACATATATTTTGAATGTGTACGCTATCCATACATGTTATCCGGGGATACGGTACCCTTTCTAACCTTTGTGCAATCACGTGCAATCCATACTGTGCCTGACACCGTCTGAGCCTGCCTCCTGAGACATATATTTTGAATGTGTACGCTATCCATACATGTTATCCAGGGATACGGTACCCTTTCTAACCTTTGTGCAATCACGTGCAATCCATACTGGGCCTGACACCGTCTGAGCCTGCCTCCTGAGACATATATTTTGAATGTTTACGCTATCCATACATGTTATCCAGGGATACGGTACCCTTTCTAACCTTTGCGCAATCACGTGCAATCCATACTGGGCCTAACACCGTCTGAGCCTGCCTCCTGAGACATATATTTTGAATGTGTACGCTATCCATACATGTTATCCGGGGATACGGTACCCTTTCTAACCTTTGTGCAATCACGTGCAATCCATACTGGGCCTAACACCGTCTGAGCCTGCCTCCTGATACATATATTTTGAATGTGTACGCTATCCATACATGTTATCCGGGGATACGGTATCCTTTCTAATCTTTGTGCAATCACGTGCAATCCATACTGGGCCTAACACCGTCTGAGCCTGCCTCCTGAGACAAATATTTTGAATGTGTACGCTATCCATACATGTTATCCGGGGATACGGTACCCTTTCTAACCTTTGTGCAATCACGTGCAATCCATACTGGGCCTAACACCGTCTGAGCCTGCCTCCTGAGACATATATTTTGAATGTGTACGCTATCCATACATGTTATCCGGGGATACGGTACCCTTTCTAACCTTTGTGCAATCACGTGCAATCCATACTGGGCCTAACACCGTCTGAGCCTGCCTCCTGAGACATATATTTTGAATGTGTACGCTATCCATACATGTTATCCGGGGATACGGTACCCTTTTTAACCTTTGTGCAATCACGTGCAATCCATACTGTGCCTGACACCGTCTGAGCCTGCCTCCTGAGACATATATTTTGAATGTGTACGCTATCCATACATGTTATCCAGGGATACGGTACCCTTTCTAACCTTTGTGCAATCACGTGCAATCCATACTGGGCCTAACACCGTCTGAGCCTGCCTCCTGAGACATATATTTTGAATGTGTACGCTATCCATACATGTTATCCGGGGATACGGTACCCTTTCTAACCTTTGTGCAATCACGTGCAATCCACACTGGGCCTAACACCGTCTGAGCCTGCCTCCTGATACATATATTTTGAATGTGTACGCTATCCATACATGTTATCCGGGGATACGGTACCCTTTCTAAACTTTGTGCAATCACGTGCAATCCATACTGGGCCTAACACCGTCTGAGCCTGCCTCCTGAGACATATATTTTGAATGTGTACGCTATCCATACATGTTATCCGGGGATACGGTACCCTTTCTAACCTTTGTGCAATCACGTGCAATCCATACTGTGCCTGACACCGTCTGAGCCTGCCTCCTGAGACATATATTTTGAATGTGTACGCTATCCATACATGTTATCCAGGGATACAGTACCCTTTCTAACCTTTGTGCAATCACGTGCAATCCATACTGGGCCTGACACCGTCTGAGCCTGCCTCCTGAGACATATATTTTGAATGTGTACGCTATCCATACATGTTATCCAGGGATATGGTACCCTTTCTAACCTTTGTGCAATCACGTGCAATCCATACTGGGCCTAACACCATCTGAGCCTGCCTCCTGAGACATATATTTTGAATGTGTACGCTATCCATACATGTTATCCAGGGATACGGTACCCTTTCTAACCTTTGTGCAATCACGTGCAATCCATACTGGGCCTGACACCGTCTGAGCCTGCCTCCTGAGACATATATTTTGAATGTGTACGCTATCCATACATGTTATGCAGGGATACGGTACCCTTTCTAACCTTTGTGCAATCACGTGCAATCCATACTGGGCCTAACACCGTCTGAGCCTGCCTCCTGAGACATATATTTTGAATGTGTACGCTATCCATACATGTTATCCGGGGATACGGTACCCTTTCTAACCTTTGTGCAATCACGTGCAATCCATACTGGGCCTAACACCGTCTGAGCCTGCCTCCTGAGACATATATTTTGAATGTGTACGCTATCCTTACATGTTATCCGGGGATACGGTACCCTTTCTAACCTTTGTGCAATCACGTGCAATCCATACTGGGCCTAACACCGTCTGAGCCTGCCTCCTGAGACATATATTTTGAATGTGTACGCTATCCATACATGTTATCCGGGGATACGGTACCCTTTCTAACCTTTGTGCAATCACGTGCAATCCATACTGTGCCTGACACCGTCTGAGCCTGCCTCCTGAGACATATATTTTGAATGTGTACGCTATCCATACATGTTATCCAGGGATACGGTACCCTTTCTAACCTTTGTGCAATCACGTGCAATCCATACTGGGCCTGACACCGTCTGAGTCTGCCTCCTGAGACATATATTTTGAATGTGTACTCTATCCATACATGTTATCCAGGGATACGGTACCCTTTCTAACCTTTGTGCAATCACGTGCAATCCATACTGAGCCTGACACCGCCTGAGCCTGCCTCCTGAGACATATATTTTGAATGTGTACGCTATCCATACATGTTATCCAGGGATACAGTACCCTTTCTAACCTTTGTGCAATTACGTGCAATCCATACTGGGCGTGAGAACGGCTGGCGAGCTGTTAAGCAAGCTACAGCACCTGTCCAGACAAGTACAGGGATTCCCTAGCGAGGAGACTTATTTGATTGTTTTCAATGTTGGGACAGCAATTTTTGGGGAGCACTATACTCTGGAGAATGATAGATGGGGCCCACCATACACTGCAACATTCCAAAGGTGGACATCAGACACTGGAGCAGCATTTACAGGGCCCATTATACACTAGAGCATTAGAAATGGGGCCCATTATGTTTGGAGCATTATTTGGACCCATAAGACAGTGGAGCTTCATCCATGGGGACCAACATATACTGTAGCGTTATGTGGAGCTCATCATATATTGTTTCAAACATTATATGGGACCAATGATTCTGTATGGAGAAATAGATGGGCCTCGTCATGAGATGTAAAAAGTGAGGTATTTTTCATTGTACTATACTGCTATTTATCTGCCGTATCGGAGCATGATGAGTTGTGGTATGTGTTAAAGGGGCGCTCTTTCGCCCAGGGCACATGAAAACCTGCAGCCAGCCCTCCCCCCCCACAACTTTAGCCAAATAACCCCCATTTTTCAGTGCGTAACTTGTATTATGACGTTAATTAAGGTTGACAAGCTTAAGTAAGAAGAATTGATGCTTTTGGCATTCAAATGGGCACTGTAGGTGTGTTTCCTGTCCTCCTCTCACTGCCGACTTTTATTCCCCATTGACTTACATTGGGTTTCGTGTTTCGGGACGACCCCGACTTTTCCCTATAATCGGACGATCTTGCTCGACCCGACTTTTGGAAAAGTCGGGTTTCACGAAACGAAACGCGACCCTAAAAAACCAAAAGTCGCTCAACTCTAATCAGGAGTAGTGTTTAGCCACCCCGCTAGTGTTCAAGTTCGGTTCGTCGAACAGGAGGCAAGTTCGTCAAATGTTCGTCGAACGTTCGACGAACACCGTCGAGCCCCATTGAAAACAATGGCAGGCAAACACATACAAACACATAGAAAACAATTACAAAACACCTTAAAAGGTGTCGAAAAGCAAACAAAATGCTCAGAAGACAAAAATAACATATGGAAAAGGGCAACTACATATAGAAAAGAGGTGGAGGAGTAAAAGGAGGAGGAGGAGACACAGATATAGGCATGTCATGCCCTTATAAAGTCAAGAAAGGCTGGACTAAAAATCTAAAATAAAAAAAAATCTAAAATTGAAGACGATTATATACCGTCGAACTTCCCACCATAAATTATGCCAACTGCCGATCGGGCGGCGTTATTCCCACGACCCTCCGAACAGCGTCCATGAAGGCAAAGTGTTTGGTTTCCGGGGACAGTATGGTTGCAAAGCTGAACCTTAAAGGAATGTCCTGAAGGGCACCACCAGGAGTGGAGCCTGTGGCTTAATTGGACTCCACACGGGCAACCTCAACCATGCCAGCCACGGAAAAGATGGACAGATTGCAAGCTTTGTCGATTCTGTGGGTGGTGGTGCATGGCCATTTTTAGTTGTGCTAGCGATTTGTCAGCTTAATTCTGTTAACGAACGAGACTCTGGCATGCCCCGGCGGGCCGCGTCCAGCTTAATAGAGGGACACGTGAGGCTCTGGCATGCGAGATAGAGCAATAACAGGTCTGTCATGCCCTTACATGTCCGGGGCTGCATGCGGACTACACTGAAAGGACCAGCGTGTGTCACTTACAGGTGCAGATAACCCGCTGAACCCCGTTAGTGATGGGGAACTGGTACTCCAATTCTTCCCCGCAAATGAGGATTTCCCAGTAAGTGCAGGTCAATCGGAATTCTGGAATTAGGCCTAAGGCTACTTTCACACTTGCATTTTTTTGCTGCGCGTTTTTTGGCACACAAACGCATGAAAAAAAGCATCATGCGTTTGGTGCGTTTTAAAAAAAACAACGCATGCATTTTTTTGCGCATACGTGCGCATTACAAACTAAGTAAAACAGAGAAAAACTCATATGAACAATAGCAGGGAAAACTTAGCTTTAGGAAGGCAGGAACCAAACTGGAAACCAGGAGCCACAGTCAGGAAAAATCACCAGCAAGAATCTAGGGAGTTGGCTGCCTTAAATCCAATCAGAAACTCCTGATGTCCAATCGCAGTCCTCTTCCTCAGGTGGCCGGTCTCTGCCATTTAGATCAGCTTCATTACCTCCCTTCACCAACAGAGGGAGTCCAGATAGAGAACTCACTACTCCTCTGTCAGCACAGCCAGCTCCATAACCCTCACCAGAAGCCAGAGGCAAACCCGAAAATGCGCTCACAACAGCGTACTTTGGAAAGTAGGTCAGGCAAGTCAAGGTATGTTTTTAAAAACCGCTGTACAGCCAAGTTCAGCATGTGGGCCATGCATGGAACGTGCACCAGCTGGCCAAGCTTTACAGCTGCCACCAATTTACACCCATTATCACACACAACCAGACCTGCTTGGAAGTTCAGCTGGGAGAGCCACTGATCGGTTTGTTCTTTTATCCCTTTCAACAGCTCGCCTGCATTGTAAGCTTTATCACCTAAATAGATGAGCTTTGGCAGAGCTTGCTTCTGCTTTGCCAAGGCAGTGCTGCAGATTTCCCAGCTGGGGAAAGATGGGGAGGCTAGTTCCGCTGAGGATGAGGAGGAGGAAGAGGAGAGACGGGAACTGGAATATGAGGACACTGAAACCCTGATGGAAGTAATCCACGCTATTTTTGGTGGGGGTAAGATGTGTGATATCCTAGCCTCTGACTCTGTCGCAGACTGCAGCAGGTTAACCCAGTGTGCGATCAGGGAAATGTATTGTCCCTGTCCACAAGAACTTGTCCACGTCTCTTTGGTTAGGTTGACCTTCCCTGTGACTGCATTGGCCAGATCAATGCTGATATTGTGTTACACTTGCTTTTGTAAGATGGGGATGGCACATTGGGAAAAATATTGTTGGCTGGAAATCAAGTACCGTGGGGCTTCCACCGACAAGAAGTTGCGGAAAAACTCATTTCCCACAAGTCAAAACGGCAACATTTCCAGGGCTAGAAATCTAGCAATGTGGGTGTTTAGCGTTTGGGCCTGTGGGTGAGTGGTTGGATATTTCTGCTTTCTAGTAAATGTCTGGGGCAGGGACAACTGAACGCTGCGCTGGGACAACCAAGTGGACATGCTTGCTGACTGTTGTGTGTGTGCAACCGCTGGTTGTGGGAAGGAGGCATCAGCACCTGTTTCATGGTCAGCAGATTGGGAAATCCGTAACACAGGGGAAGGGACAATGCTTTGACCCTCGGACACAGATTTGGTACCCAGGCGTTCTGCCAACCTTTTGGGGTGCTTGGCTGCCATGTGCTTTTGCTTTCTGGTGGTGCTCAGGTTGGCATTGTCCTTGCCTCTTCTTAGCTTGGTTTGGCAGATGCTGCAAATTACATTGTTTTATCTGAAGGACTTTCCAAAAAAACTGCCATACAGGGAACAACGCACCCTTGGCATGTTATCTAGCCAAGTGGGGGGGGGGGCTCTGTGGAACAGTTGATTGAGTTCTACTTCTGGGCAAACCAGTACCTCTATGTTGTGAGCTCATCTGTTCATTCACCTTTTGTGTCCGAGGATCTCCCTCTTCTGGTGAAGGAAGGTAGTGTGGCTAATTTGGATGAAAGAAACCAAACACCTGATCAGGTGGATTGTGACTGGGTAACAGGAACTTCAGACTGGATATAAAGCAGCCGACGCCCTTCTGAGTGGCTGGTGATTTCTCTGCTGGATTCTTGGAGACCAGTCTGATTCCTGCTTCCCAAAGATAAGTTTTTGCTCTGCTATTGAACTTATTAGTTTTGGTTTTGTTTACCTTGTTTTTTGAGTTCAGCCATCCCCGGCCGGGGTTGTGCTGGATTCTTATTCCTTGATCAGTGTTCTCTTTTGCTCTGCTTTCAGAATATTCTGAGTGCTGATATAGGGTTTGAAGTCTAGTGACTTCAGGGTCCTTTTTGCTTATCAGTTGTGTTGGTAATATTTTTAGCAGGGTTTTCTCAGATTGCAGACAGCAGCTTTTCTGTCCTGTCCTTTTTAGTTAGCTTGGGCCCCATCGTTTGCTCAACCTGTCTTTCTATCTGTGTTAGTGTTTTCATCTTGTTTCACCATCATTATATGTTGGGGGCTGCCTATTGCTTTGGGGTCTGCTCTGGGGCAGTCAGTTTTTCCCTTTTCTCTTATTTTGATCTCTGGCTGTGATGAGGTGTCTAGGATCACCGTAGGAACACTCCACGGCTACTGCTAGTTGTGTGATAGGATTAGGGGTCTGCAATCCGCTAGTTTCCAACCTCTCTGATTTTCTGGGCTGAGCTTGTTTTGTTTTTTCCTCCTCGGTGACTCAATCATAACAGAATCACCAGCCATACCGCAGATTCTAGGGTACTCAAAAGCAGGAAGGAATTGTTAAAAAAAAAAAAAGTGTCAGAATTTAGGAGGAATATTTTTTTTTTCTGATGGAGTTTAAGCAATTGTCTGATCATGTAGAGCAGTGTGAGGAATTTCTGCCTATCTTGCTCATTCACACACTGCTGAACCAAAAACTCCCACTCCTGATGTGTTTTTTGGGGATCGGTCTAAATTTTTGAATTTTAAGAATAATTGTAAATTATTTCTTGCCTTGAAGCCTAACTCATCGGTGAGCTCTGCGCAGCAGGTTAAAATTGTCATCTACTTGCTGCGCGGCGATCCCCAGGATTGGGCGTTTTCTTTAGTACCAGATGATCCTATTCTAACTAATGTGGATGCATTTTTTCAGGCCTTGGGGTTGTTGTATGATGAACCTAATGCGATTGATCAGGCTGAAAAGACCCTGTTGGCATTGAGCCAGGGTCAAGATTCTGCAGAACTGTACTGTCAAAAATTCCAAAAGTGGGCGGTCCTCACCACTTGGAATGATGGTGCCTTGGCAGCTCTCTTTCGGAAGGGTTTGTCAGAAACCGTAAAAGATACTATGGTGGGATTTCCTGTTCCCTCTGGTCTTGACGATTCTATGTCATTAGCCATTCAGGTTGATCGGCGTTTACGTGAACATAAAATTACACGGGAAATGCTGCCACCTGTTGAACAAATGTCTGAACCTATGCAATGTGATAGAGTTTTGTCTAGGGTGCAACATCAGGAGTTTAGAAGACATAATAAGCTGTGTTTTTTCTGTGGAGATGCCTCTCATATCATTTCTGTCTGCCCTAAATGAGAGAAACGTTTTGCACACACATTTGCTGCAGGTGGTGTACAACCTAAGTTTCTTCTGGCAATTACTCTGATCTGCTCCCTGTCCACATTTTCTGCTAAAGCCTTTGTGGATTCAGGAGCAGCCTTGAACCTAATGGATTTGGATTTTGCTAAACATTGTGGTTTCCCTATGACACCCCTGCGGATGCCTATTCCTTTGAGGGGTATTGATGCTACTCCTTTGGCGAAGAAAAAACCTCACTTTTGGACCCAGGTGGTAATGCGGGTCGCCCCAGACCATCAAGAAAATTGCAGATTTTTGGTGTTGCATAATTTGCATGATACCATCGTGCTGGGGTTCCCCTGGGTTCAAATCCATAATCCAGTTTTGGATTGGAAATCTGTGTCTGTGGTGAGTTGGAGTTGTCGGTGTGCTCTTAGTGACACTCCTGTTTTCTCCACCTCTCCCCAGTCGCATGAGGTTCCTGACTATTTGGCTGATTTTTATGATGTGTTTAGTGAGAGTAAGTCTGCGTCTTTGCCTCCTCATAGGAGTTATGACTGTGCAATTGAGCTGAGTCCGGGGTGTAAATTTCCCAAGGGTCGACTTTTTAATTTATCTGTACTCGAACATGAGGCTATGCGTTCTTATATTAAGGAGTCGTTGGAGAAGGGTCATATTAGACCATCCTCTTCACTCTTGGGTGCTGGTTTTTTTGTGGCCATGAAGGATGGTTCATTAAGGCCCTGTATTGACTATCGCTCCCTCAACAAAATTACGGTTACATTTCAGTATCCGTTACCCCTGATTTCTGATTTATTCTCCAGAGTTAAAGGTGCTTGCTGGTTTACCAAGCTTGACCTCAGGGGGGCGTATAATCTTATTCGCAGTAAGCATGGGGATGAATGGAAGACAGCGTGTAATACTCCGGAGGGACATTTTGAGTACCTGGTGATGCCTTTTGGGCTCACTAACGCCCCTTCTGTCTTCCAGTGCTTCATGAATGATATTTTCCGGGACTTTGTGGATAAGTTTCTGATCATATATTTGGATGATATTTTGATCTTTTCCAGGGATTGGGACTCTCATGTTGAACATGTTCGGACTGTGTTCCGGATTTTGAGGGAAAACTCCCTGTATGTTAAGGGATCGAAATGTCTTTTTGGTGTACAGAGGATTTCATTTTTGGGATTTATTTTGTCTCCGTCAACTATTGAAATGGACCCGGCCAAGGTACAGGCCATTTATGATTGGGTGCAGCCCACTTCTTTGAAGGCTCTCCAGAAGTTTTTGGGTTTTGCTAATTTTTATCGTAAGTTTATAGCCAATTTTTCTGTTATTGCCAAACCATTGACTGATTTGACTAAGAAGGGCGCTGATTTGCTGAATTGGTCTCCAGAGGCTGTTTCTTCCATTCAGGAGCTGAAGCGGAGGTTCACTTCTTCTCTGGTTTTGCGACAACCCGATGTCTCACTTCCATTTCAGGTGGAAGTGGATGCTTCAGAGACTGGTGCAGGAGCTGTTTTGTCCCAAAAAGATCCTGTAACATCTAAAATGAACCCCTGTGCCTTCTTTTTCCGAAAGTTCTCTCCTTCGGAACGCAACTATGATGTGGGGAATCGAGAACTGTTGGCCATAAAGTGGGCATTTGAGGAGTGGAGACATTGGTTGGAGGGAGCTAGACATCAAGTTGTGGTCCTCACTGACCACAAGAATTTGATCTACCTTGAGTTGGCTAAACGCTTGAATCCGAGACAGGCCAGGTGGGCCTTGTTTTTCACACGTTTTGATTTTGTGGTCTCCTTTCTTCCGGGCACTAAGAACGTTAAGGCTGATGCCCTCTCTAGGAGTTTTTGGGCTGATTCTCCTATTGTGACCAAGCCTGCTACCATCTTAGGTGAGGGGGTGGTTCTTTCTGCCTTCTCGCCTGATTTGAGACGTGCTCTGGAGAAGTTTCAGGAGGATAAGCCTGAGAGTTGTCCCAGTGGTAGGTTGTATGTTCCTGACCAGTGGAAGAGGAAAGTGATGTCTGAGGTTCATTGCTCCACGTTGGCTGGTCATCCATGTATTTTTGGTACTAGAGATTTGGTGAGTCAGTCTTTTTTGTGGCCTGCCTTGTCTCGTGATGTCAGAAATTTTGTGCTGTCCTGTGGGACTTGCTCCCGATCTAAGCCTTGTTCTCGTTCTAGTGGGTTGTTGATGCCTTTGCTGGTGCGCAGGAGGCCATGGACCCATATTTCAATGGATTTTATTTCTGATCTGCCTGTCTCTCAGAGGATGACTGCTATCTGGGCGATTTGTGATAGATTCTCTAAGATGGTCCATCTTGTACCACTCCCTAAGTTGCCATCTTCCTCAGAGTTGGTGCCCTTGTTTTTGCAACAGGTGGTTCGCTTGCACGGGATTCCTGAGAACATTGTATCGGACAGAGGAGGTCAGTTTGTCTCTACATTCTGGAGGACCTTTTGTTCCAAGTTGGGAATTCAGTTGTCCTTCTCCTCTGCATTTCACCCTCAGACCAATGGGCAGACGGAGAGAACAAACCAGACTTTGGAGGCTTAATTGAGATGTTTTATATCTGCTGATCAGGATGATTGGGTCTCATTTTTACCCTTGGCCGAATTTGCTTTAAATAATAGAGCTAGTTCTGCCACTTTGATGTCACCCTTTTTCTGTAACTTTGGGTTTCATCCTCGATTTTCTTCAGGACAGGTGGAGTCTTCTGCCTGTCCAGGGGTTGACACTGTGGTGGAAAGAATGCAGCAGATTTGGGACCAAGTGGTGGCTAAGTTGTCTCTTTCCCAGGAAAAGGCCCAGAGGTTTTCTAACCGGCATAGGACCATTGGTCCCCGGTTTAAGGTGGGTGATATGGTCTGGTTGTCATCAAAGAATATCTCTATGAAAGTGGCTTCTCCAAAGTTTAAAGCTAGATTTATTGGACCTTACAAGATTTTGGAGATTATTAATCCGGTCTCTTTTCGGTTGGCTCTTCCTGTCACATTTAAGATTCATAATGTGTTTCATAAGTCCTTGTTGAAGAGGTTTGTTGAACCAGTGGTTCCTATGGCGGCACCTCCTGACCCTGTGTTGGTTGAAGGTAACATGGAATATGAGGTAGAGAAGATACTGGATTCCCGTCTGGCTAGATGGAGACTCTAGTATTTGGTTAAGTGGAAGGGTTATGGTCAGGAGGATAATTCCTGAGTCTCTGCCTCTGATATTCATGCTGAAAGATTGGTGCGTGCTTTTCATCGAGCTCATCCTGATTGGCCTGGTGGCTTGGATGAGAGTTCGGTGACCCCTCCTCAAGGGGGAGGTACTGTTGTGAGCTCATCTGTTCATTCACCTTTTGTGTCCGAGGATCTCCCTCTTCTGGTGATGGAAGGTAGTGAGGCTAATTTGGATGAAAGAAACCAAACACCTGATCAGGTGGATTGTGACTGGGTGACAGGAACTTCAGACTGGATATAAGGCAGCCGATGCCCTTCTGAGTGGCTGGTGATTTCTCTGCTGGATTCTTGGAGACCAGTCTGATTCCTGCTTCCCAAAGATAAGTTTTTGCTCTGCTATTGAACTTATTAGTTTTGGTTTTGTTTACCTTGTTTTTTGAGTTCAGCCATCCCCGGCCGGGGGTGTGCTGGATTCTTATTCCTTGATCAGTGTTCTCTTTTGCTCTGCTTTCAGAATATTCTGAGTGCTGATATAGGGTTTGAAGTCTAGTGACTTCAGGGTCCTTTTTGCTTATCAGTTGTGTTGGTAATATTTTTAGCAGGGTTTTCTCGGATTGCAGACAGCAGCTTTTCTGTCCTGTCCTTTTGAGTTAGCTTTGGCCCCATCGTTTGCTCAACCTATCTTTCTATCTGTGTTAGTATTTTCATCTTGTTTCACCGTCATTATATGTTGGGGGCTGCCTATTGCTTTGGGGTCTGCTCTGGGGCAGTCAGTTTTTCCCTTTTCTCTCTTTAGGCTTATTTAGATCTTCGGCTGTGACGAGGTGTCTAGGATCACCGTAGGAACACTCCACGGCTACTGCTAGTTGTGTGATAGCATTAGGGGTCTGCAATCCACTAGTTTCCAACCTCTCTGATTTTCTGGGCTGAGCTTGTGTTTTGTTTTTTCCTCCTCGGTGACTCAATCATAACACCTCTACTTGCCTGCTATCTTGCTACGTATCCACCCTTCTCTGCACTGATGTGCTCACCAGGCATGCCACCATGCCAGGTTGGATCAGTGGCCTCATCATTGACCACGTCATCTTCCAATTAAACAATCTGATCCTCCTTCTGAGCTGCAATTTGAGGCTGACCTGATGGAACTGTGCCACATGATTATCCTCCACCTCTTCAGACATCAATTAATCTTCCCCAAAGTACCTTTCTCCTGGCTGTGGGTGCTTAAATGTTTGGCATCACTGCACTCCACCTCCTCATGACCCTCTTTAATGATGCACGTTGAGAGGACTGACAAATTACAAGGGAATGTAAATAGTTACTCATAGTGCCCAGCATTGGGGTCATATGTCTCATGGGACTCTTGATGGTAGCAGGAAGAAAGACCAAGTTGAGGATTTAGAGGCCCAGCTTCTTAGGTACTGAGACTGGACCATGTGGAAGACTTTGTGGTGGTGATTGTCTGCCATCCAACTCACACCATCCTTGCACTTGTCTGGGTTCATTAGTGGTGTAGTGCACTGTGCAAATTTTGCCAGGAAACTAGAAGGAGATACAGTCACCTTCGGATCTGTCACACGGCCTTGGCTGGCACCACCACATCCACATCCCTTAACATCACCCTTTCGCATCTTGAATGTGTTGTGCTTATGAAACCAAAAAATACTGGCTTTTTTTTTACAAGTACCCTTACAAAGGTCTTATGTACAAATTCACTGTATCTAGCAATGTGTGTCTTTTTTTGGAGATCTTCTTGCTGACACACTCCAAATGCGGAGTAATGAAGATTATTGCCCATGATAAATTGTCACATATGATTATCTCTACCAAGATTGCTCTAGTAGCACAACTGTTAGATAAAGATAAGCTATTTTTTAGAACAATAGAAAACTAAGATTTTTGTTCAATCGGCTTGCTGACACACTGCAAATGTGTAGTAATGAAGATTATTGCCCCTGCTATATTGTCATGTACGATTATCTGCATCTGGATTGTGCCAGTTGCACAACTGATAGATAAATAATAAGTATTTTAACCCCTTCCTGACCTTCACCGTAGTAGTACTGTTCTTCGAGAACTGCATCTCCGCCTGCAGAGCGCCGCGGTGATCGGGTGCGGGTGTCAGCTGTATGTGACAGTTGACACCCAGCATCAATGACCATGGCATTTAACCTCTCTGATGCCACTGTCAGCACTGACAGCTGCATAGAGAATAATCACGCAGGGAGGGGGCTCCCTGAGCTCTCCCACCAGAACAATATGATGCGATGGCGTTGTTCCTCTGGTCTCCATGGAGACCTCCGGCTCCAAGATGGCTGCAGGGTCCTTCCAAGTCCTCAGTGAGGTGGCTTGTCAGCGCCTGCTGAGTGCAGGCGCCGGCAAGCCTCCTAAACTGCCTGTCAGATTGCTGATCTGACACAGTGCTGTGCAAAGTGTCAGATCAGAAGTCTGACTTTATAAAGTAATGTCCCATACTGGGACAATGTAATAAAGTAAAAAATATATATATAATGTGTAAAAATATTTTTAAAAAATCCCCAAATAAAGAAAAATTTTTAAAATATTTTACCAATAAATACATTTATTTATGTAAATGAAAAAACAATAAAAGTACACATATTTGGTATCGCTGCGTCCATAAAGACCCAACCTATAAAACTGTCCTACTAGTTAATCCCTGAACACCATTAAAAAAAAACAAGGCAAAAAACAATGCTTTATCATCATAACGCCAAACATAAAGTGGAATAACGCGTGATCAAAAGACGGATATAAATAAACGTGGTACCGCTGAAAACGTCATCTTGTCCTGCAAAAAATAAGTCACCATATAGCATCATCACCAGGAAAATAAAAAAGTTACAGTTCTTAGAATAAAGCGATGCAAAAATAATTATTTTTTTCTATAAAATAGTTATTATTATATAAAGGCGCCAAAACATTAAAATTATATAAATGAGGTATCGCTGTAATAGTACTAACCCAAAGAATAAAACTGCTTTATCAATTTTACCACACGTGGAACGGTATAAATGCCCCCCAAAAGAAATTCATGAATTGGTAGTTTTTGTTCATTCTGCCTCCCAAAAATCATAATAAAAAGCGATCAAAAAATGTCATGTGCATGATAATGGTACCAATAAAAACATCAACTCGTTCTGCAAAAAACAAGACCTCACATAACTCTGTGGGCCAAAGTATGGAAAAATTACAGCACTCAAAATGTGGTGATGCAAAAACTATTTTTTACAATAAAAAGCATCTTTTAGTGTGTGACAGCTGCCAAACATAAAAACCCGCTATAAATAGTAAATCAAACCCTCCTTTATCACCCCCTTAGTTAGGAAAAAATGATAAAATTAAAAAAATGTATTTATTTCCATTTTCCCATTAGGGCTAGGGTTAGGGTTGGGATTAGGGTTAGGGGTGTGTTGGGGTTAGGGTTGGAGTTAGAATTGGGAGGTTTCCACTGTTTATGCATGTCAGGGGCTCTCCAAATGCGACATGGTGTCTGATCTCAATTCCAGCCAATTTTGCACTGAAAAATCAAACGGCGCTCCTTCCCTTCCAAGCTCTGCCATGCGCCCAAACAGTGGTTTACCCCCACATATGGGGTATCAACATACTCAGGACAAATTGCACAACAAATTTTTGGGTCCAATTTCTCCTGTTTCCCTTGCAAAAATAAAACAAATTGGATGTGAAGTAAATTTTTTGTTAAAAAAAGTTAATCGTTCATTTTTTTAAGCATTCCAAAAATTCCTGTGAAACACCTGAAGGGTTAATATACTTTTTGAATGTGGTTTTGAGTACCTTGGTAGTGCAGTTTTTAGAATGCTGTCACTTTTGGGCATGTTCTATCATATATACCCCTCAAAATCACTTCAAATGTGATGTGGTCTCTAAAAAAATGGTTTTGTAAAATTTGTTGAAAAAAATGAGAAATCACTGGTCAACTTTTAACCCCTTCACCCCCAAGGGTGGTTTGCACGTTCATGACCGGGCCAATTTTTACAATTCTAACCACTGTCCCTTTATGAGGTAATAACTCTGAAACGTTTCCATGGATGCCGGTGATTCTGACAAAGTTTTCTCGAGACATATTGTACTTCATGTTAGTGGTAAAATTTCATTCAAATAACTTGCATTTATTTGTGAAAAAAACGGAAAATTGGTGAAAATTTTGAAAATGTCACAATTTTCCAAATTTGAATTTTTATGCCCTTAAATCACAGAGATATGGCACACAAAAAACTTAATAAGTAACATTTCCCACATGTTTACTTTACATCAGCACAATTTTGGAGCCAAAATTTTTTTTGTTAGGAAGTTATAAGGGTTAAAAGTTGACCAGCGATTTTTCATTTTTGCAACACCATTTTATTTTTACGGACCACACCACATTTGAAGCCACTTTGAGGGGTCTATATGATAGAAAATACACAAAAGTGACACCATTCTGAAAGCTTAAGCTGCTCAAAACCACATTCAAGAAGTTTATTAACCCTTCAGGTGCGTCACAGGAATTTTTTGAATATTTAAAAAAAATGAACATTTAACTTTTTTTCACAAAAAAAAATTCAGGTTCAATTTTTTTTATTTTACCAAGGGTAACACGAGAAATTGGACTGCAAAAGTTATTGTGCAATTTGTACTGAGTACGCGGATACCTGATATGTGGGGGGGAACCACTGTTTCGGCGCATGGCAGAGCTCAGAAGGGAAGGAGCGCCGTTTGACTTTTTCAATGCAAAATTGGCTGGAATTCAGATTGGACGCCATGTCACATTTGGAGAGCCCCTGATATACCTAAACTGTGGAAACCCCCCACAAGTGACCCCATTTTGGAAACTAGACCCTACAAGGAACTTATCTAGTTATGTCGTGAGAACTTTGAACCCACAAGGGCTTCACAGAAGTTTATAACGTACAACGGTACAATTAAAAAATCATATTTTTTCCAAAAAAAGGATTTTTCACCCCCAATTTTTATTTTCCCAAGGGTAACATGATCCTAATAGTTATTGTGCAATTTGTCCTGAGTACGCTGATACCCCATATGTGGGTGTATATGACTATTTCGGTGCATGGCAGAGCTCAGAAGGGAAGCAGCACCAGTTGACTTTTTTGGCTGGAATTGAGATCGGACACCATGTCGTGATTGGAAAACCCCTGATGTACCAAAACAGTGGAAACCCCCCACAAATGACACCATTTTGGAAACTAGACCCCCCAAGGAACTTATCTAGATGTGTGGTGAGCACTTTGAACCCCCAAGGGCTTCACAGAAGTTTATAACGTACAGCTGTACAATTAAAAAATCATATTTTTTCCACAAAAATGATCTTTTCACCCTCAATTCTTATTTTTCCAAGGGTAACAGGACCCTAAAAGTTATTGTGCAATTTGTCCTGAGTACGCTGATACCCCACATGTGGGGGTAAACCACTATTTGGGCGCATGGCAGATCTCGGAAGGGAAGCAGCACCATTTGACGTTTTTGCCTGGAATTGAGATCGGACACCATGTCGCGTTTGGAAAGCCTCTGATGTACCAAAACAGTGAAAACTTCTCACAAATGACACCATTTTGGAAACTAGACCCCCACGGAACTTATCTAGATGTGTGGTGAGCACTTTGGACCCCCCAGTGCTTCACAGAAGTTTATAACGCCCGGGCGTGAAAATAAAAAAATCGTATTTTTTCAACAAACATGATCTTTTAGTCACCAATTTTTTTATTTTCCCAATGGTACCAGGAGAAATTGGACCCCAAAAGTTGTTGTCCAATTTGTCCTGAGTACACTGACAGCCCATATGTGGGAGAAAACTCCTGTATGGACACATGTCGGGGCTCGGAAGGGAAGTAGTGATGTTTTGGAATGCAGACTTTGATGGAATGCTCTGCGGGTGTCATGTTGCCTTTGGAGAGCCCCTAATGTACCTAAAAAGTGGAAACCCCCCACAAATGACACCATTTTGGAAACTAGACCCCCTAAGGATCTTATCTAGATGTGTGGTGAGCACTTTGAACCCCCAAGGGCTTCACAGAAGTTTATAATGCCCGGACATGAAAATAAAAAAATCGTATTTTTTCCACAAACATGACCATTTAGTCCCCAATATTTTTATTTTGAAAGGGTATCAGGAGAAAATGGACCCCAAAAGTTGTTGTCCAATTTTTCCTGAGTACGCTGATACCTCATATGTGGGAGAAAACTACTGTATGGGCACACGCCGGGGCTCGGAAGGGAAGTAGTGACGTTTTTGAATGCAGACTTTGATGGAATGGTCTGCGGGTGTCAAGTGTGTTTGGAGAGCCCCTGATGTACCTAAACTATTGAAATTCCCCACAAGTGACCCCATTTTGGAAACTAGACCCCCCAAGGAACTTATCTAGATGTGTGGTGAGCACTTTGAACCCCCAAGTGCTTTACAGAAGTTTGTAATGCCCGGGCGTGAAAATAAAAAAATCATTTTTTTCCACAAAAATGATATTTTTGCCCCCAATTTTTTATTTTCCTACAGGTAACAGGAGAAATTGGACCCCAATTTTGCATTTCGTCCTGAGTAGGCTGATACCCTATATGTGGGGGTAAAACTTTGTTTGGGCGCATGGCAGGGCTTGGAAGGGAAGGAGCACCATTTGAATTTTTCAACTCAGAATTGGCTGGAATTGAGATCAGACGCCATGTTGTATTTGGAGAGCACCTGATGTGCCCAAACAGTGGAAACCCCCCAATTATAACTCCAACCCTAACTCCAACACACCCCTGACCCTAATATCAGCCCTAACTCTAGCCCTAACCCTAGCCCTAGCTCTAACCCTAGCCCTAGCCCTAACCCTAGCCCTAACCCTAGCCCTAATGGGAAAATGGAAATAAATACATTTTCTTTTAACTTTATTATTTTTCCCTAACTAAGGGGGTGATAAAGGGGGTTTGATTTACTATTTATAGCATTTTTTATGTTTGCCAGCTGTCGCACGCTAAAAGATGCTTTTTATTGTAAATATAGTTTTTGTATCACCACATATTGAGAGCTATCATTTTTCCATATTTTGACCCACTGAGTCATGTGAGGTCTTATTTTTTGCGGGACAAGTTGACATTTTTATTAGTGTCATTTTTGGGCATGTGACATCTTTTGATCGCTTTTTATTCCGTCTTTTTGGGACGCAGAATGAATTTCTTTTGGGGGGTGTGTTTACACAATTCCGCGTGTGGTGAAATTGATAAGACGGTTTTATTCTTCGGGTCGGTACGGTTACAGTGATACCTCATTTTGGTCGTTTTTTTATGTTTGGCGCTTTTATGCAATGAAAACAATTTTATATGAAAAATAATTATTTTTGCATCGCTTTATTTTGCGAGCTATAACTTTTTTATTTTTTTGCTGATGATGCTGTATTGTGGCTTGTTTTTTGCGGGATGAGATGACGTTTTCAGTGGTTCCATGAATATTTATATGCCTCTTTTCGATCACATGTTATTGCACTTTTTGTTTGGCGGTATGATAATAAATCATTATTTTTTTGCTTCGTTTTTTATTTTTATTTTTTAAGGGGTTTGCTAAAGGGGTTAACTAATGGGACAGTTTTATAGGGCGGGTCGGTACGGACGCGGCGATACCAAATATGTGTACTTTTATTGTTTTTTTTTATTTCCAAAGAATGAATTTATTAGGGAATTTTTTTTTTTTATTTAGCAATTTTTTTAAAATTATTTTTACACTTTTTTAACTATATTACATTGTCCCAGGGGGGACATAACTGTCATGTGACAGATCACTGATCTGTCACATCACAGATCACTATGACAGATCGCTGATCTGTCACAGGCACTGCACTTGGCTTCCTCGTGCCTGCGCTTTGCAGGCACTGAGGAAGCCAGCTCCCTGCAGGCCCCCGAAGGCCCCCGTTGCCATCTTGGATTCGGGGGCCTGCAGGAAAGGAGCCCCCTGCAGCAGCGCTGCACATTGCACTGCTGTGGGGGGCTCAGGGAAGCACGGAGGGAGCCCCCTCCATGACCGATGCTTCCATTTAACCCCCGGTACACCGAGATCGTGTTTGATCGTTGTGTGCAAGGGGTTAACGTGTCGGGGGCGGTCCGTGACCGCCCCTGACACATTGTGCCGGGTGTCAGCTGTGATAATCAGCTGACACTCAGCCGCGATCAGCGGCGCTCACCACGTGAGCGCCGCTGATTGCGCTAGACGTACTATCCCGTCCATGGGCATAGGGGCCCGGGTCCCATGGATGGGATAGTACGTCTAATGTCAGAAAGGGGTTAACCCTTCTAACTTCCTAACAAAAAAATATTTTGGTTCCAAAATTATGCTGATGTAAAGTAGACATGTGGTAAATGTTATTTATTAACTATTTTGTGGAATATGACTCTGATTTAAGGGCATAAAAATTAAAAGTTGGAAAATTGCAAACTTTTCACCAAATTTCCATTTTTTTCACAAAAAAACGCAAGTCATATCGATGAAATTTTACTGCTTTCATAAAGTACAATATGTCAAGAGAAAATAATCTCAGAATCAGTGGGATCCATTGAAGCGTTCCAGAGTTATTACCTCATAAAGGAACAGTGGTCAGAATTGTAAAAATTGGTCGGGTCAGAAAGGTGAAAACAGGGGGTTTGCAAAGATCAAAACACCCAGGTGCCTGCCTTTCACCCACCCTACCTCCCTCCTATTTTATCCCTCACTACTAAATTCCCACTTGACAAACAAAAACAAGCAATCTTGATGGTCTTCAGCTCTTAAAAGAGCTTTTAGGAATAAATAAACGCTCAGTATAAACTCCTATCACTCTCCCTACAATACTTTCACTTTCCCTATGCTCAAACTACGCTCTCCCTATGCTTCAAGATGGCACCAGTAGCCTTTTAATATCCATTCTGATTCTGAAAGGCCAGCTAATCACAGTAATGACAATACTGTGATTGGCAAGCCATCCCAGCTTGTTCAATGGCTGTAAAAGAAATCATGCTGGGTGGGTTACTTGAATATTCGAAGTGAATACCTAATTACTCGCCAAGTAATGAATAGTCCCAATAACATACTATTCGTGCAAATAACCAATAGTGCCAAATGTATTTGCTCATCACTAGTTATTACTAGAATCACTTTCATTTTTATAAGGTGCTTGGATTTTAAACTACATCTTTCTATGTGTTTTACGAAGTGTGTCCCCAACTCCAGTCTTTAAGAGCCACCAACGGTTCATGTTTTCAGGATTTCCTTAATAAGGCCCCAGGTGATAATTCCAGATTAATGTACTGCTGCAGTGCAGTGCAGCGCAACCTCCAGCAGGGTGTGCTGGTGAGGGAAGAGAGGTTATACACACAGCGTAGTAACACAGAGCAGCAGCACAGGTGTCACAGGTAATGAAAGAGTGGTTGTCACGTCGCTTTCAGATTCAGGACCTGCTGTTCTGGCTTCAGCCACTAGGAGGTGCTGGACTGGCACGTCACCGCAAGACTCGGTGCCTGTTGTTCCGGCCACGGCCACTAGGAGGCGCCGGTCTGTCACGTCGCCATCAGACTCGGGGCCTGCTGTTCCTGCCTCGGCCACTGGGAGGTGCCGTGGTTCACCCATGGGTGATGGTGGTGACAGAGAAGGGGCTCCTGCACAGGCATCTGGTGGGCACAGGCTCCGCCCCTCTGTCAGTCATCAGGGGGTTACTGCATCACCATCTGGCCTAGTCCTGGGGGCGGTCCTAATGACATCATCAGTCCAAGTACCTGTGAGGGATGACCTGATCCCTCAAATACCTTGGAACTGGTCTTGCAAGCCGCCGGATATATTCTTGGTTCCCCTGCGTGCTACTGTGGGATTTGCTATAGTTAACTCTGACCTCAGCCTGGATTTCTGACCATTCTATTGCCTGCCGTTTTTGTACCTCTGCCTCTCTCCTGATTTTTGACGCTGACCTTGGCTTGGATTCCTGACCTTTCTTCTGCCTGCTGATTTTGTACCTTCTGCCCGCCAGCCTCCAACTCCTGTCTCCGGACCACGAGAACAAGTTTTAGTTTTAGCCCCTTGACGACCGTTCTGCTCTGGTCCACTGCTCCCCTAGACAGCTACCCCTTGGGCCTTGCTACAATTCCAGATCCCTGTATAGGGGTTAAGGGTCTCGTGGTTACTCGGGGCGCTATCCTTCTGCAGCCCAGATTCGCAGATGGTCGTCACATTATATCCGGCCCCAAAAAAACTGCTTTTGTGTGTATGTCCAACATATGCAAAAGCAGTCTCCTGAACTTTTTTTTTCTTCCTTCTTCTCCTGCCTGAGCTAATTTCTTGGCCTAACACCTGCTTCAGTGCACAGCCTGAAGGAACACTCCCATCTTCCTATACCAGCATGCTGCAGCCTGGAGACTTCAAGGGAAATGCTGGGAGTCAGAAATCCACATTCCTGGGACTTCGGCCCCTGGGCAGTTCTGGTCAAACCTGCCCGGGCGCTCAGGTATTGCCCGAAAATGCGGCTAAAGTTTCTATTCTATTGCCTGCCGTTTTTGTACCTCTGCCTCTCCCCCGATTTTTGACGCTGACCTTGGCTTGGATTCCTGACCTTTCTTCTGCCTGCTGGTTTTGTACTTTTGCTGCGCTCCTGGTTTCTACTGACCTTGGCCGGGACTTCAGACCCCTCATCTGCCTGCTGATTTTGTACCTTCTGCCCGCCGGCCTCTGACTCCTGTCTCCGGACCACGAATACGGGTTTTAGTTTTAGCCCCTTGACGACCGTTCTGCTCTGGTCCACTGCTCCACTAGACAGCTACTCCCTGGGCTTTGCTACAATTCCAGATCTCTGTATAGGGGTTAACGGTCTTGGGTTACTCGGGGCGTTGTCCTTCTGCAGCCCAGATTCGCAAATGGTCGTCACAGTGGTCAGACAAGCTGGAGTTAGCAACAAACAAGAAAACGAAGTACCAGAGGTCACAGCAATGCTCATAGTCAGAGAGAAGCCAGAAGTCAGAGCCTACCGAGAATGAGGCATCCAAAACTTGACAAGTAAGACGTAGTTGGAGTACAGGCCAGAGTCAAAGCCAGTCAGGGAGCATGGTATCAGAGACGGAAAACATGAGGTGGAGGCAAGAGATCAAGCCGAGTCATACACAAGTACAAGAAGTCAGAGGCAGAAGGATTACTAGGGTATATGGGTCAGCCGCTCTAGCCTGGAAGCTTGGACTATAGCTGACACTGGCCCGCAGGCTGCAGAGGACTGAAATAAAGCCAGCTCCAAAACGAGGCAGAGGGGATTAATTCCTGCATGTCCAGTCCAGAGAGAAGACAGCTGAAAACAAACTCTGGACTGGATCATGACATGCAGTACCTGCACAGGCAATAATTCCATCACCTGGGCAATAGTAATGAAATTCTGAAAACATGTCCTGTTGGTGGCTCTTGATGACTGGAGTTGGGGAACACTGCCCTAGTGAATCATAAATATATTATGAAAGAAATTGAATACCTCACTGCTACCCCTTCCCATTATCTCTGCAGCCCATGGTCATTTGCACTCTTCTATCCCTCTTCCCTTGTCATGCAAAACCTCTTTTGCCTCTTCACTCCAAGCCACAACTTACTTGACCAGGCCTCAGACGTCACTGTGAACCATGTCATTACTCAGGCGTGTTGTCACAAAATGCATTGTGGAAAGACATCAAAGACCTGGCCATGTGAAGTCCTGTTCTGGAGTGAAGAAGTTCAAGAGAATCTAGAGAGATGGGTAAAAGAAGAGTCAATATGGGCAACAGGCTGTGAGGACAGGGAGACTGGTGCGCAGTGAGTATCATTAATTTTTTACTGATTGCTAGACCCTTTGTGATTAAATGATAGTCACAGCTTACTGCTATTTTGTTGAATTTGCACAGACAATTGCTATTTTGTTGAATTTGCACAGACAATTGAATATATATATATTTTTAAGGAAATTTAGTGAAAATTAATGAAAATAAATAAATTTCCACTCTAAGGCCGGTTTCACATTAGCGCATTTTCAGCGCACGCACGGCCGGGGGTAGCTCCGCCCCCGAGCCGGCTCTCTGCCCGGCGTGCCCGCCCCTTGCTTGTAGCGCCGCCTACTAGCGGACAGCGGCGCCTGCGATCGGCGCACCCTATCTTTAGCATAGGGTGCGCAGATCGTGCGCAGGCCGTGCGCTAGTTGCGCTTTGACCTGCGCTGCGCACTTTTGACGGTGCGCCGTGCGCGCCAAAATCCGAAAAGTTTGATTTTGGCGCGCACGGCGCACCGTCAAAAGTGCGCAGCACAGGTCAAAGCGCAACTAGCGCACGGCCTGCGCACGATCTGCGCACCCTATGCTAAAGATAGGGTGCGCCGATCGCAGGCGCCGCTGTCCGCTAGTAGGCGGCGCTACAAGCAAGGGGCGGGCACGCCGGGCAGAGAGCCGGCTCGGGGGCGGAGCTACCCCCGGCCGTGCGCGCGCTGAAAATGCGCTAATGTGAAACCGGCCTAAGGCCGGGATCACACACGCAAGGAATACGGCCGAGTCTCGCATGTTAATACCCGGCACTGCCGCCAGCACTCGCATCGGAGCGTGGGGCATAGCAATACATGGAATTGCACGCTCCGCTCCTGAGTGCCGGCTGCAGTGCCGGGTATTAACATGCGAGACTCGGCCGTATTCCTCGGATGTGTGATCCCAGCCTAATACATTTGCTCAGACATTTGAAGACATTGTACAAACATTGATGCATTCAGCCCTGCTATATCTGTAGTATGAGATACCTGCCTCACCTGCAAGATTGTGGCGTTGAAGCTGGTTTTTGGTAGAGCTGGTAAAAATGTAGCTTTAAAAAATATATACAATATTTGCCATTATAATTGGCTATTTAATTTAGGCCTCATTACAATGGCATGTCAGGGCCAGCATGTCACTCTCCACAAGGAAAAACTTTACCTTCATAGGAATTTAGACAAGTTTACAAATGTTAACAGTGTACATGTTAAAGGGGAGCAGATAAATTCAAGTACTATTGAATTCTTCTTGAATTTTATTAACCTCTTTCTGACATTTGTCGCAATAATATGTCCCTGTGCCTATTTGACCAGGGACAGATTATTACGTCATCGCGATTGCCTGCGCACACGGGCGATTACCGCCGGATGTCAGCTGATTGTGATAGCTGACTCCCAGTACTAAGTGCCAGCAGTGGTCACACAATGCTCCTGGCACTTTAACCCCCTAAATGCTGCAATTGAACGCGATCACAGCATTCCGAGAGCCGGGAGAGGGATGACAGCTGCTGCATCCCTATGCTGTATAAGCAATCAGCCTGCAAAAAATGATAGTCCCATAGTGGGACAAAGTAAAAAAAGTTAAGAAAAGTAAAAAAATACATATTTTTAAATAATTCTAAAAATGTATTTTTAAAAAATATAAAATAATAAAAAAGTCAAACGATATTGTATCCATAAATAATTGTTTGTATGAAAAACATATAAACAATAAAAGTACACATATTTGGTATCACCGCATCCACAACAAACCAACCTATAAAACTGTTCCACTAATTAACCCCTTTAGTGAGCCCCATAAAAAATAAAAAGCAAGGCAAAAATAATGCTTTATCATAACGCCGAACATACAATTAAAAAGATGGATATAAATAAACATAGTACTACTGAAAAAGTCATCTTGTCCCACAAAAAAAGTCGCCATACAGCTCCATCAGCTGAAAAATAAAAAAATTATAGCTTTCAGAATAAAGTGATGCAAAAATAATTTTTTTATAAAATTTTTATTGTGGAAAAGCGTCAAAATATATAAATGAGGTATCGCTATAATTGTACTGATCCAAAGAATGAAACTGCCTTATCAATTTTACCACACACAAAATGGCATAAAACCCACCCCCCAAAAAATTCCTGAATTGCTAGTTTTTGTTTATTCTGCCTTCCAAAATTCGGAATAGAAACAATCAAAAAAGTCATGCTCATAAAAATGATACCAATAAAAACGTCGACTCGTCCCACAAGAAATAAGCCTTCACATGACTCTGTGGGCCAAAATATAGAAAAATTATAGCTCACAAAATATGGTGATGCAAAAACTAATTTTTGCAATGAACAGTGTCTTTAGTGTGTGACAGCAGCTGAACATAAAAACCGGATATATATCTGGTATCGCTGTAATCGCACCGACCTGAAGAATAAAGTCGCCTAATCACTTATACCGCATGAACCGGTTATCAGCCATAATACATAAAAGTACAGACACTGAGGGCTATTAAAACAAAATATCAGCACAGTACACATGGCATTTCTATACAATCCCATCGATTATGCTGGATCTGTAAGACGCTGTGTTTTTTTGTGCAGTGAAACTAAGCAGAGTCAAACACTCACCAAAAACACCAATGTGTTTCTTAAAGGGAATCTATCAACAGGTTTTTGCTAAGTAAGCTGAATACAGCATGCTGTAGGGGTTAAAACACAGATTTCAGCAATGCCCCTTTTATCAAGCTCTGTGCCATTGTTTGTTTGAAATGATTGTTTTAGCACCAGGAGCTTATCATTGCTTGGAAACAGCATCACTTGCCTCCTGACCCAACTCCTCCCCTTTCTGTGATAGATACCTTCCTGTCTATGGATCTTGTATATACAGAACCTGGTGCGGGCGGTGACATCTTCCTCAGCTTTGCGGTATTACTAAATTTGAAAACTCTGATTGTGTCAGAACGGCTGCACCCAGTAATCTAAGTGATACATCATTGGATTCAACTTCTCTTTGCCTACACCAGGCTGCTCTCTGATGAGGCAGCAAAAACCTGCTCACAGATTCCCTTTAAGTAACAAGTTTTATATTTTCTTTATATCATTCATGCATTTCACTAACTGCTTTGATTTTTTTCTCCTTTTCAGTTTTCCGATCCTTAAAAAAGGTTGAATTTTCCCCACCTTTGTTTTACTAAGTTGCAGATAAGTTACATCACTATAATATTATGCAAGCACATATCAGGATTTATGAGAAAAGTAGACAACAGCCTCAGCAGTTCAGTTGCATGCATTTTAAACTGAATTGGGAAGCCAAGGGCATAAAGCTGGGTAATGTCAATGTAATTATTTCTGTTTTTGTTTCCATCTAATGTTTGTCTGTTTGGGTGTCTGTGTTTGCGGATGGTGACTGTGACACCAGGCCTTAGGTCCCTGCTTTGAATGCATCCCATGTGGACCCACTGTCTGTCCTTGTCGCCAGCAATTAAAATCAGGGCTGGCCCAAGATGGAGTGAAGGCTCTGCTGAGGCACCAGATCTTGGCCGGTGTGTTATAAAACCTGGCAGCTTGAGAGCACCAAAGCAAATGAATATTAAAAGCTCTAAATGCAGGCGCAAGCTGGAAGTGAGAAAAGAAGTCAGATGGGAGAAGAAAGAATGATCTGTGTCATCTCAAAAGAGCAACAACAAGGGTATAGCTCAGTAACAGAGGTTAACCTCAATGGTTAGTGGAGTGCGATTAAAAGTGCATTAATTCATGGAATTTCTATAAATAAAAAATAATAATTTTATTGTGACATCAAGGAAAGAGTAATACAATCAACATACAGCCTCGGTATAAACCTATAACTTTACAGGTTTGGTGTAAACTGGAACATACTGCACAAGGCTCCACAAATAGTACTGTGGTCTTGCAGTGCTAGGGTAATGGGTTCAAATGCCATCAAGGACAACATCTGCAAGGCATCTGTATGTTCTACCCGTGTTTGCGCGGGTTTTGCCTGGGTACTTCATTTTTTCCCTATATTCCAAAGATATTCTGTTAGCGAATTTAGATTGTATGCCTCATGAAGGGGCTACATTCACAGCTCCATTAAAACAAAAAAAAAGGTAAGGAAAGTGGGCATGGGTAATATTTTGGGTGAAGTATGACATATTTAGGAATGCATTTTAATACTGTCATGATTACACCCTTCACGGTGTCTTAGGGCCCCGTCACACATAGCAACTCACCAGCGATCCCGACAACGATATCATCGTGTCAGGATCGCTGGTGAGTCGCTACATGATCGCTGGTGAGCTGTCAAACAGACAGCTTCACCAGTGATCAGCACCAGCGACGCCGAGTGCACGGCATCACTGAATACTTTAGTTACCAGCGAGCTGGTGCAGGGAGCTGGTAGCTAAGGTACACATCGGGTATCTAAGGGGCGTGCGTCACTTACAAACCCGATGTGTACCTTAGTTACCAGCTTCCTGCATCAGCGTGCTGGTAACTAAGGTACACATCGGGTATCTAAGGGACGCACATCCCTTAGATACCTGATGTGTATGTTAGTTACCAGCTGATCGCTGGTCTCCCGCCTGTCACACGCAGCGATGCGTGCTGGCCAGCGGGAGACCAGCGATCAAAGAAATGTCCAGGGCTTTCCAAGAGCGATCAGCGATACCGGCAGGGGGGCCGGTCGCTGATCGCTGTCACACACAGCGATCTCGCTGGTGAGATCGCTGTTGTGTCACAAAACTTGTGACTCAGCAGCGATCTCACTAGCGAGATCGCTATGTGTGACGGGGCCATTAGGGACGCAGTGAGAGACAGCTCAGTCACTCTTTAGCATCATGGGCGTGCTGGGCTGTCAGTATTGTAACAGCTCAGCTACCCAATCAGATGCAGGGGCTTGCAGGGCTGTTAGTATTGTGAGTGACAGCCTAACCACCATTTCTGGTCATGCCTGCTGGGTTTCCACCAGAAATCACCCTTTAAGGGTGATTATCTGGCTATTTAGCTAATTCAGACCATTGCCAGTGGTAGCTTTGATCAGTGGTGTGTGTGACTTGTTCTTTGAGTCCTGCTATTTTGATCATTTTTGCCTGACCTCGGACTTTGCCTTTTGACCATTTTTTTTGTAATCCCCTTTGCTTTTGATGTAGTTTGACCTTTGCTGCCTTACCTCACACTTTGCATTCTTACCATTCTTTTGCCTTTGATGTGCTCTCCTGGTATTTGACACCTTGACTCCTTTATCTCACATGAGTAGTGTTGGAGTTAAATACATACAAATACATTAGAAAACAGAAGCACAATATCAGGAAAATAGTGGTACAGGGTGCCGAGTGTTCCAGTCTTGGTCCCAGGGACAAATATAACATAAGGAAAAAGAATCCGCAGCATTTTGCTTTAAAACTGTGATCAGACTGCAAAAAGTGAAAGTCCCCTAATGGGACAATTTAAAAAAAAATGTGAAAAGATTTAAAAAAAATTACAAAATAATAAAAAAAAAAATAAAAATATATTGTATCCATTAACAAGTATTTTTGTGTAAAAAATAAACAAAAAATATAAATTTAGTATCAACACATCCGTAACAGCCCGACTTATAAAACTGTCTCACTAATTAACTTTTTCAGTGAACAACCTAAAAAAGGAAAAAACAAGACAAAAAAAATGCTTTTTCATCATACTGCCAAACAAAAAGAGGAATAAAATGCGATAAAAAAAAAAATTTAAACAAAAATGGTATAACTGAAAATGTCATCTTGTCCATCAAAAAGCAAGTCACCATACAGCTCCATCATCGGAAAAATAAAAGTTTTAGCTCACAGAATAAAGTGATGCAAAAATATTTTTCCTATAAAAGTTTTTATTGTGTAAAAGTGCCAAAACATAAAATATTATTCAAATGGGGTATCATACTGATCTGAATAATAGACCTGTTTTATCAATTTTATCATATGCGGCATGGCCTAAAACCCTCCCAAAAAAAAGCAATTTCTGAATTGCTTGTTTTTGTTCATTTTGCCTCCTAAAAATCAGAATAAAAAGCGATCAAAAATTGTCTTGTGCCCAAAAATGAAAAATGATAACTAGAAAAACTCATCCCACAAAAAAGAAGCCCTTATATGACTCTGTCTAAAGAAATATGGAAAAATTATAGCCCTTAAAATACTGTGATGCAAAAAATATTTTTGCAAAAAAAGTGTGTTTTCTAGTGTGTGACAGCAGCCAAACTTAAGAAAAGATATAAATCAGGTATCTCTCTAATCGCATTGTGACACCCCAGAGTTCGGTTGTCACAGTGACATCACCTCCCTCTAAGAGGTGAAGTCATGCTTGGAGGCAGAAAGGGACCCCCATGCCAGGTAATAGATTAAATTACAATTTCCTGCAGCAGGTCAGAAAAGGGAGATGCCTTATAAATTCTGGCCAGCAGAGGGGGTTTGGGAGTCAGCTGGAAATCAGCTGAGGGAGTTGTCATGGAAATGTAACAGCTGTGAGCTGTGAGGAAAGATGACAGTTCAAACGTGAGGACGTGAGGTAAAGAGATCTTTCTGGAAGATCCTGTCAGATGAAGACAGGAAGCCGAGCTGAGAGGAGCTCGATAGGCAGAGCTGATCTGTGAAGAGGGAAAGGACAAGAGCAGAGACTGAGAGACTCTAGGGAAGCTAAAATATTGCATATAGCAGACCCTTGAGTGAAACGCTAATAAAGAGAAAAGGGACATCAGAGTCCTAGACTGACAGGAACTGTACGCCCTTATAGCCGAATCTGAAAGTACAGGGGATTGTAAATTCCTGTGCACATTAATCACCTGAGGGCATGGCAGCAGATAAGGAGCCCAGGGCCGACGATGAAGAGAACGGTACCCCTGGAGTAGGCTCACGCTGACAGCTGTACAGGTTAGTGAAACAATCACGAATAGAGGGTCGCAGCATAGTTATATACAGCGGAGACCCAAACACATAACGCAGAAAGGAAGGTCCTAAATCCCCACCTGGCAAGGTGGATCCCCTGAATGCCTCCAGGCGAGCCAGACTCATTCCATCACCTGCATGTGGTACTCCGGACTACAACCAATTGCCAGTAAAAGGTAAAGAAACTGCACCTCTCTGTGTCTTTCTCTCATTTATCTGCACATTTATAATGTCCAACACTTCTGATAACAAAATTAACCCTGAAGTCACTAGACTTCTCCCACTACATCAGCACTCTGAAATATTCTGAGACAGAGCAAAAAGAGGCCAATCTAATAAGGGACAAAAAGCAAATTGGCAAATACAGATAAATAAGAGTGGAAAAAACTGAATAGACCAACAAAATCAAGTGTGAACATTAGCAGAAACATTTAGCTTGAGATGACTGGAACAGAGCTGAAAACCAAGACCTGAAAAGCCAGAAGGAATCATCAGCACCAGAATAGGGCGTTGGCTGTCTTAAATCCAGTCTGAGATTCCAGAGATCCAATAGTTATCCTCATCATCAGGTGGCAGATCTCTACTAATTAAATCAACCTCACTACCTCCTGTTTTATCACCAGAGGGAGCCCGGAAGGAGAACTCACAACTGGTAGACCTTTCTGGTCTACCAGTTGTGAGTTCTCCTTCCGGGCTCCCTCTGGTGTTCACAACAGTGGGAGCTGCGGCTGTCTGACCAGCAGTAATGATTTTACTGCTGATCAGAAACCGTGTTTGCTGCCTTGTCATGTCATTCCTTGTGAAGTCCATGTTCGGTGTCTGTGCCTGAACAGTAGTTGTTCGGTACGGGCACCGAACTTTATAGTTCTGGTTCACCCATCACTACTCATGACACATCTAGATTGATTCCTTGAGTGGTCTAGTTTCCAAAATAAAGTCACCTGTAGAAGATTTCCACAGTTTAAACACATCACAAGCTCTCTAAATGCGACATGGTGTCCATTTTCGATTTTAGACATTTTTGTATACAAAAAGTCAAATGGTGCTCCTTCACTTCTGAGCCCTGCCATCTGTCCAAACAGTACTTTTCCCCCCACATATTGGGTATTGATGCACTTTGGAGAAATTTCTCAACAAATTTGGAGGTCCATTTTCTCCTGTTACCCTTGTGAATTTAAAAAATTTGGGCTAATTTTTGCGAAAAATAGTTACATTTTTTCCTTCCACATTACATTTATTCCTGTGAAGCACTTGAAGGGTTAATAAACTTCTTGAATGTGGTTTTGAGGACTTTGAGGGATGCAGGTTTTAGAATGGTGTGACCTTTGGGTACTTTTTGTGATTAGGCCCTTTAAAGTAACTTCAAATGTGATAAATGTGATGTGGTCCCTTAAAAAATGGTTTTGTAAATTTTGTTGGAAAATGAGAAATTGCTGATCAACCTTTAACCCTTCTAACTTCCTAAGAAAATAAAATTATGTTTAAAAAATGATGCAGATGTAAAGTACACATGTGGTAAATGTTATGTATTAACTATTTTGTATGAAATATCTCTGTGGTTTAAGGGCATAAGAATTAAAATTTTAAAAATTGCAACATTTTCAAAATTTTGCCAACTGTCAGATAATTTCACAAATAAACTGTAGTCATATCAAACTAGTTTTAGCACTATCATCAATTACAATATGTCATGGAAAAACATTCTTAGTATCAAGTGTTCCAGAATTATTTCCACATAAAGTGACACTGGTCAGAATTGTAAAATTTGGCCTTGTCATGAAGTTGAAAACTGGATTGGGGGCTGAGGGTGTAAATATCAATGTACAAGACAAATGTAGCAAAAATCATGCAGAAAACTCATGCAGAAAAAACATCAGCAAAATTGGACGCAAGGTCTTACGCTGTTATCTAACATTGGTGAGGTACACTGCAGTAATTTGCAGCAAATTCATCATACATGACATACCATAAATGTGGAGGGTTGTAGATGAAGTGCCTACTCTAAAGATTTGGAAGAAGATACACCATTTTTCATAATTGTGGAACAATGTGTATGAAACATGTAAGGGAATGTTTTTGATTTTTTAGAAGAATTCAAATGGAACACATATCAAAATTAAGAAATATAGCTGCAAAATTATCATGTTAGGCTAGTTTCAGACTAGCGTTCGGAGGTGCAGCCCAGGGCCGCTGCTAAGCTCCTCCCCCGGCCGTGACTCCTCCGGTCAGCTCCTCCTCTGATTGCATGACGCTGCATGCAATCAGCGTACCCTATAGTTAGTGTTGGGTACGCTGACGTGCACTGGGCTGATTGTGCCGGCGCTTGCGCCTTTTTGGCGCTGTGCCGAGTCCACAAAAATGCAACACAGTACATTTTGAAAAAGAACACAGGTCTAGTGTTCGAAACGCGTCACTCTGACATTCATGTGAACTCTGTCAACTTTGTTTTTACACAATAAATTATGGATCTTTTGGAAGCTGGGAATTTCTCCTTTTTTTTCTCTTGATAAGAGACTGGACGTTGCCCTGCTCTGTGCATTCAGCTCCGGATTTAGATAGTGTAGGGAGAGCTGCTGCCGAGACAGGGTCTGAATTGGGGATTTATTATTCAGTGTGGGATCTACTATCATAAACTACTCAAATCCAGATAAAACAGCAGTCCTTCTAAGGAGTATTTCCGGTGTATATACGTTCCAGTGATAGGTAGGCAGGGTAGTGTACGTCGCTCTATACACAGCAGTGCAAGGTCTGCAGGCACTGTATATGTGTATATAGATCATTGCATACAGTTGTGGCCAAAAGTATTGACACCCCTGCAATTCTGTCAGATAATACTCAGTTTCTTCCTGAAAATGATTGCAATCACAAATTCTTTGGTATTATTATCTTCATTTAATTTGTCTTAAATGAAAAAAACACAAAAGACAATGAAGCAAAAAGCAAAACATTGATCATTTCACACAAAACTCCAAAAATGGGCCAGACAAAAGTATTGGCACCCTCAGCCTAATACTTGGTTGCACAACCTTTAGCCAAAATAACTGCGACCAACCGCTTCAGTTAACCATCAATGAGTTTCTTACAATGCTCTGCTGGAATTTTAGACCATTCTTCTTTGGCAAACTGCTCAAGGTCCCTGATATTTGAAGGGTGCCTTCTCCAAACTGCCATTTTTAGATCTCTCCACAGGTGTTCTATGGGATTCAGGTCTGGACTCATTGCTGGCCACCTTAGAAGTCTCCAGTGCTTTCTCTCAAACCATTTTCTAGTGCTTTTTGAAGTGTGTTTTGGGTCATTGTCCTGCTGGAAGACCCATGACCTCTGAGGGAGACCCAGCTTTCTCACACTGGGCCCTACATTATGCTGCAAAATTTGTTGGTAGTCTTCAGACTTCATAAAGCCATGCACACGGTCAAGCAGTCCAGTGCCAGAGGCAGCAAAGCAACCCCAAAACATCAGGGAACCTCCGCTATGTTTGACTGTAGGGACCGTGTTTTTTTCTTTGAATGCCTCTTTTTTTCTCCTGTAAACTCTATGTTGATGCCTTTTGCCCAAAAAGCTCTACTTTTGTCTCATCTGACCAGAGAACATTCTTCCAAAACATTTTAGGCTTTTTCAGGTAAGTTTTGGCAAACTCCAGCCTGGCTTTTTTATGTCTCGGGGTAAGAAGTGGGGTCTTCCTGGGTCTCCTACCATACAGTCCCTTTTCATTCAGACGCCGACGGATAGTACGGGTTGACACTTTTGTACCCTTGGACTGCAGGGCAGCTTGAACTTGTTTGGATGTTAGTCGAGGTTCTTTATCGAACATCTGCACAATCTTGCGTTGAAATCTCTTGTCAATTTTTCTTTTCCGTCCACATTTAGGGAGGTTAGCCACAGTGCCATGGGCTTTAAACTTCTTGATGACACTGCGCACGGTAGACACAGGAACATTCAGGTCTTTGGAGATGGACTTGTAGCCTTGAGATTGCTCATGCTTCCTCACAATTTGGTTTCTCAAGTGCTCAGACAGTTCTTTGGTCTTCTTTCTTTTCTCCATGCTCAATGTGGTACACACAAGGACACAGGACAGAGGTTGAGTCAACTTTAATCCATGTCAACTGGCTGCAAGTGTGATTTAGTTATTGCCAACACCTGTTAGGTGCCACAGTTAAGTTACAGGTACTGTTAATTACACAAATTAGAGAAGCATCACATGATTTTTCGAACAGTGCCAATACTTTTGTCCACCCTCTTTTTTATGTTTGGTGTGAAATTATATCCAATTTGGCTTTAGGACAATTCTTTTTGTGTTTTTTCATTTAAGACAAATTAAATGAAGATAATAATAACAAAGAATTTGTGTTTGCAATAATTTTCAGGAAGAAACTGAGTATTATCTGACAAAATTGCAGGGGTGTCAATACTTTTGGCCACAACTGTACATCAAGAGGGTCCATTCCCTTCCCGTGTTCTGGTGCTACTGCTGCTACCTGTAGGATATATTGGCCGTATATACCTAGCCACAGGTGTAATTGGCTTTGAAAAATTTTTTTGCCATGGCTAATAGAGCTTTTTTTTATTGCAAAGCAATCCAGAGCACTTTTTTTTCCCTCCATTTGCTTTTGGACAGTGCACAATACAGCCAGATCCTTTTCCTAGCACAGCATGAAAATCCACCAATTTTAAAGGGGTCCCAAACATCCCTTTTGAGTGCGCATAGAAATATTTAATTTTTATGTGGTACGGTTGAGTAGATTTTTTTTGAGTGTCTTACACAATTTCTTGACACTATTTTGCTGAACCCCCCCCAAAAAAAAGTACATACAGACCACATATTTTACAGTGTGGTATATCTGTGACATGCCTCATCCATCCGTCAGCACTATTTAGCCAAAAAAGAAAAAAAAACAGGCCTCACATTTTCGGTGTGATATCTCTGTGTCAGTTCATATCTGTGCATGCTCAAAGTTTGGCCAGTTTACGGCAGTTTTCTTTTTTTGTCCTGGGTGTCACTGTACTTATATACAGCAGTATTTAGCTAAAAAAAAAATATAGGTCACACGTTTTTCAGTGTGGTATCTCTGTGCCAGCTCGTACCTGTGCATGCTCAAAGTTTGGCCAGTTTACGACAGTTTTCTTTTTTTGTCCTCGGTGTCACAGTACTTATACACAGCACTATGTTGAAGTATTTTAAAAAAACAAGCCACGTTTTACAGTGGGGTATATCTCTGACACGCCTTATACATCCGTGTGCCAAAAATTGAGACATTTTAGGCCTAAATTCCCTTTTTGGGTAGTCTGTCACTCTCGTTATATCCAGCACTCTTTTGCATTCACCAAAAAAACAAACAAACATATTTTACAGTGTGGTATATCTGTAACACGCCTCATACGTCCGTGTGATAAAAATTTGTGGTTTTTAGGCCGGTACTCCAGTGTTTTCCTGTCTGGTACTCAAGTTATATACAGCACTATGTTGCATTTTTTTAAAAAAACAGGCCACATTTTACTTTGGGGTCTATCTCTGACATGCCTCATACATCCGTGTGCCAAAAATTGAGGCATTTTAGGCCTAAATTCCCTTTTTTTTGCAGTCTGTCATTCTCGTCACTCTTTTTTATCCAAAAAAAAAAAAAATTTTACAGTGGGGTATGTTGGTAAAAAGATTTCTGTTTCAAGTTGTTCTGGCAGCTTCATGACTGTGTTAAATGTTCCAACTACTACCACCATCATCATCTTCAGCCTAGAGGCAGTCACTGCACAGATAGAAAGCCTGAGTAGCAGAGGGTGAACCCTTAGGCAGTGTTGTACTCTGTATTGTACTATGTCTCTGTATTACAAAGGCTAAATCTTCTTGATGAAATCATGCCTGGAAGAGCCATAGCAAGATAACGTTGAAGATCACGGGGACAGGACTCGCAACTAGAGTTGAGCGAAATGGGTCGGTCAATTTCAAAAATTGCCGACTTTTGCAAAAGTCGGGTTTCATGAAACGAAACCCGACCATAGCGTGAGGTCGGCCATGAGGTTGACAACCAGAGCGCCAAAGTCACGTTTCAAATTATGCATCAACGCCCTTTTTCAGTCCATGATGGAGGACGCACACTGTGGGCAGCGCGATGACATAGGCAGCGGTCACCACCATCTTTGAGAGGGGCATGCAAGTGATTGGCTTGCTTTGTGTGGGGTCACAGGGGCTATAAAAGGGCATGCACCCCGACCGCCATCTTACTTCTGCTGATCTCAGAATAGGGAGAGCTGCTGCTGCTGCTGCTGATACTGTAGGGAGAGCGTTAGGCAGGGAAGAAGATACAAAAAACTGCTTCTGCTGCTAGCGATTTTGCCTGTACAATACACCAGTTAGTGTGCAGTGACAGGGGAGGCTATATTTTGGTGCATCAGCTCTTTTGGTTATTAGGCTGCCTTATAAGGCTCCCTGATAGCTGCATTGCTGTTTTCACACTGCTGTGCAAACTGCTTTTTTAAAAGCAAAAATACTTTTCATCCTCTTTTCTGCACAGTTACCAAGCGTTCATTTTTCCACACTTATGTGTGCAGCAGTCCTGCTTATTAGGCTGCCTGCTGCCATACTTGGGACTGAGAGCATCATTGTCAGCTTGCTAAAATCTCTAGGGAGATTCAAATTCTCCCCAGTCCTATATAGACATTTTATACACTATCCAATTTCAGCCTGTTATATTGAGGTGTAATCTACACTGGGCCTGAGATAATAATTCAGTGTCATCAAGTCTGTAGGGAGATTCAAATTCTCCCCAGTCCTATAAAGACATTTTATACACCATCCAATTTCAGCCTGTTATATTGAGGTGTAATATACACTGGGCATGAGATAATAGTTCAGTGTCCTCAAGTCTGTAGGGAGATTCAAATTCTCCCCAGTCCTATTTACACCTTGTACCTTGTTTTACAGTACCATATTGCTGGTGGTATTTTGGGTACATTTTCCTAAAAATAAGGAAGTGTGTTGGAAGAGGCCGTGGAAGTGGGCGGGGGTTGCCAGCTGGTAATGATGGTGTTGGTGGTGGTGGTGGATCTGCTGGTAGTGGCAAAAGCACAATAGCACCTAATGCAGGAGGTGTTGAGCCTGCATCATCATCTGGCTCCACAAGGCCTTGAAGGTTCCCTATTCTGGGAGTAGGTAAACCGCTTTTAAAGCCGGAGCTTCAGGAACAAGTGTTGGCTTACATTGCTGACACAGCCTCCAGCTCTATCGCCTCCTCTTCTGAAGTTTCAAAAAATAAAAGCACTGAGTCGTCATTGGAGGCTCATGGTCAGGAACCACACCTTTCCTTGTGTCCTTCACCCCTACCAAAAGTAAAGGATGCGGCAGGCCACACTACAGATTACTCCATGGAGCTCTTTTCACATACCATGCCTGGGTTATCAAATCAAATCGTGAATTACCCAGTCCAAGAAGAATCTGACATGGAGTGCACTGATGCACAGCCACTGCTAGATTTATCTGCTGGTACATTCACTCAGAGCACTACATTGTCCTCGCAGTGTACTGAGCCAGAATCTGACCCTGATGAAACTCAGGTGCCCCTTCCCGCATACTATACTACCATACACGGTGACACAGAGGAAGGTGCACATGACATTGAAGAAGAGGTGATGGATGACCCAGTTGTTGACCTAGATTGGCATCCATTGGGGGAAGAGGGTGCCGATGCCAATAGCTCAGAAGAGGAGGAGGAGCATCCGCAGCAGGCATCGACATCACAACAGCTGTTATCTGGCAGGCCCGGAGCAGTCCAAAAACGGGTTACAAAAACCAAAAGAGTTGCAGGACAGCTAGGCCAGACATTCAAATTAGCACAGCGTGCAAGGCCTCAAAATGTCTTCCATAGTGGGAAGAGTGCAGTATGGCACTTTTTTGAACAAAATCCTAATGATCAGGCAAAGGTTATCTGTAAGAAGTGCGCAAAGACCTTTAGCCGAGGGAAAAATCTGAGAAATTTGAATACCAGTTGCATGCATAGACATTTAACCACCATGCACTTGCAAGCGTGGACGGACTACCAAACCTCATGTACCACATGTGCAACTGCTCCCAATGAAGGTAGTCAGCAACGCTACATCACTTCCCCCACTATAAGCCCACCAGTTAGCACACCACCAGCAGCAAATGTTGAGGTGTCATTGCAAGGCCAAAGCAGTCAGGGAATCACAATGTTATTGCTACGAAAGACTGAATCTAGACCATCAGAAAGAACACCAACTCCATCACCATCATCAACCCTCCCTCAGTCCGCCATGTCCACCGCTAGTTCCACCATATGCAGCTCTCAAGTCCAGCTCACCCTACCAGAGACTATGAGTAGGACAAGAAAGTACTCATCCTCTCATCCGCGTACACTGGGTTTGAACGCCCACATTGCCAAGCTAATCTCGTCAGAGATGATGCCCTACCGGTTGGTTGAAAGCAAAGCTTTCCGCGAACTCATGGCCTACGCAGTACCACGCTATGGCCTACCCAGTCAGCACTTCTTTTCTCGCAAAGCCATCCCAGCCCTCCACCTTCATGTGAAAGACCACATTGTCCATGCACTCAAGCAATCAGTGAGTGGAAAGGTTCACCTCACAACAGATACATGGTCCAGTATGCATGGCCATGGCCGTTACGTGTCCTTCACTGCACACTCGGTTAATGTGGTGGATGCAGGGTCCACAGGGGACAGCGGCAGTGGGACAGTGCTGCCTAGCCCACGGCAGTTGGGAAACAGTTGGGTGTAGGCATTCAACCCGCCTCCTCCTTCTCCTCCAGAAGCAAAAGCTCGTCCACAGAGCGCAGTCGCACGAGCACTCCATCCGCAGCTGCCAGTGTTGCACACTCGGTGTCCCACTATCGAACAGCTAGTGGTAAGCGTCAGCAGGCTGTGTTGAAGATGATGTGTTTGGGCGACAACAGACACACCGCGGAGGTACTGGCCGACTACTTGCAGCGACAAACTGAGTCATGGATGGGCAGTCTACATCTTGAGGCAGCAAGGTAGTTTGTGATAACGGCCGGAATTTTGTGGCAGCCATAGCCCTTTCAAAACTCCGACACATACCTTGCCTGGCTCACACCTTGAACCTGGTGGTGCAGTGCTTCCTCAATAATTATCCGGAGTTAACAGGCCTGCTCCAGAGGGTCTGAAGACTGTGCTTGCACGTCCACCGGTCGCCCGTACACTCCAGTCGTACGCAGAAGCTGCAGCGATTGCTCCAACTTCCCAAGCACCGCCTAATTATCGACGTTGCAACATGGTGGAACTCCACCCTGCACATGGTTGAGAGGCTGTGTGAACAGAGGCAGGCTGTAATGCATTTGAGGGAGGATACACGGCCAGGCACTTTGAGGGCAGGCATGGAGTTGTCGGGTGTGCAGTGGTCGAAGCTGAAAGACCTCTGTAAAGTCCTTCAGTGTTTTGAGGAATGCACACGACTTGTAAGCGCAGACGAAGCCATCATAAGCATGAGCATCCCACTTATGCGTCTGCTCATGCAAACTTTGACGCACATTAAGGAGCAGGCGTCTGCAGCCGAGGAGGATGAGGAAGAGGAGGAGGGAAGCCTTGATGACAATCAGCCATTGTCTGCTCCAGGCTTTCTCCTGGATGAGGTGGAGGAAGAAGAGGAAGAGTAGGAGGAGGATGATGATGGGGATAATTATTTAGGGGAGGAGGATGCTTCTCATGGGGCAAGAGAAAGTGTTTGCGTGGCAAGGTCTGGTACATGGTTTTTGCGTGACTGGAGGGATGTGGATTTTCCAGAAAGTGCTCCTCCACCCAGCACTCACAGTGCATCATTGACACCTGGAACATTGGTCCACATGTCAGATTATGCCTTGCAGATCCTAAAAAGGGACCCCTGCATGGCCAAAACGATGAACGATGATGACTACTGGTTGGCCAGCATCCTGGATCCACGCTATAAAGGCAAATTCCAAAACATCATGCCACAGGAGAACCATGACCTAATATTGGCTAACAAACAAGCAACTCTGGTAAACCGTTTGATGAGGCATTCCCAGCACACAGCAGCGGTGATGGTTCTAAAACGAGCCATGGGAGGAAACATGGAAGAGGTGTTCGTGGTGCACACATCAGAAGTGGCGTTGGAGACAGGGGTTTCATGACCATGTTGTGGACTGATTTTTCAAGTCCCGCTCACACGACTGGTAATACTGCATCGATTGAAAGTGACAGGAGACAGCAGTTGTCAACTATGGTTACAAACTACTTCTCCTCCCATATCGATGTTCTCCCTCACAGATCATTCCCCTTTGACTATTGGGCCTCTAAACTGGACGCCTGGCCTGAATTGGCACAATATGCCTTACAAGTGCTTGCTTGCCCTGCTGCTAGTGTGCTATCGGAAAGAGTCTTCAGTGCTGCTGGCTCAATCCTAACAGAAAAAAAGACCCGTCTGTCGACCCAAAATGTTGATGATCTAGCCTTCATTAAAATGAACCATGCATGGGTTTCAAAGGATTTTGTCCCACCTTCCCCTGATGACACCTAGGTTGCCAGAAAAATGACTTGCTTTGGTCCTCCTCTTCCTCGCACTTGCCCAATTTCGCCTTTTGCAGCAGATGAATGTCCAACTTCAACATATGCCATTTTGTAAACCTCCCTAATTGGGCTGCTCCCCCCCCATGGCCGGGGTCAGCACCTAGCACATCCAACTGTGCGAGTTCCGTTGCCCTGGACAGGTGGGTGGGCCGACTCTTGGGCGCCGGCACTGGCACAGGGTCCCTCATAGTGCAATCAAGTGTATCTGATGGTGGGGATGGACACCCGCCGTCAGACACACCGGCGTACTATGAGGGGCCCAGTGCCAGTACCGACGCCCATGAGTGTGCCCCCATTGCTTGGGCAGGGCCCCACCATTTGCAATATTTACCTCTCCCTGCTCCTCCGCTGTGTAGTCTGGGCTGTCAAAAACTTCCCTGGGACTGCCACTACAAATTTGGTGAACTGATAGATGATGGTTAAGACGTAGCTATGCCCTGTCCTGCTGGCCGTGCTCTAGCTTCAGATGATGAATGGCTTCCATTTCTTATGGACGTCGACTCACAATGAGATGCAGTGGTGGTATATCATCAGCTTTCACAGTTTTCCTACTCACAGACGTGTGACATTCCTGCCCACATTTTTAAATTTGTCCTCTCATGCCAATCCAATAGAATCGCCTACAGCCTGTAGCTTTTGTCTTTTGCACTCCAAAGTTACCTGACAGATCATGATAGGCAGTGAGGACCATGTCTACATCTCTCCCTGTGATCACAATTTGATGGAGATGAGTAACGGTGATGGGATCAACAGTACTGCGATACAGCAACCCTTTCTTCACAAAGAACCGTTTTCTCTGTCTCCACACACAAAGTAATTGAGAGTCAGCATCGCCTCTGAGAATTCTCCAGGGAGTTTTTCCCGTGATTATTAATTCTTAAATTTCTGCAATCACTCGACTTTATGTCTGTACTTTTATCCAACTCGTTTCTTCTTGCGGAGAGTCTGGACTGTCATACTGAGACAGAAATATATATGAAGATTTAAAAATACCCCAACAGTGTATACTGGTGTATGCTTCAAAAACATTTCCTTTTTTCTACTTTTTAGATTGTTGTCTAATCCATACTGAGGCTGTGAGTGTCTTTGTCGGACTCCGGAAATAAACACGGAGATTTTAAATGTTTAAACTATGCTATATATACCTGTTATCCGGTGATACTGTACCCTTTCTCAACTTTCTGCAATCTTGTCGAATCCATACTGTGCCTGAGACCGTCTGAGTCTGCCTCCTGATTACAGATGAGTGGTGTTTGAGTGGAACTGTTGGCCAAGATCAAATTCTAGCTGTTTTGGGCGGTGTTAGATCCGTTCGTCGAACTACAACACTTGGATTAAAATTCGGCTGTTCGAGTTTCAGTTCGAGAACGTTTCGTTAAACAAAAGCGTATCTTTTTTTCACATTAATAATGGTTTTCAATGATAATAGACAGTTTTAGGGCATAGTAGCGGTGTCTGGTAGCCAGCGGTGTAGTACACCCGTGAAGGAGCTACACCGTGTGTGTTTCTAATAATTTTTTACCGCATATTGTCCTGAAAATCCTTTTGGGCCTAGTAACTGTATTTGCTACTCTGAAGAGGAGCCCACCCGTGAACTGAGCTATGCCGCCTGTTTATGAAAGAACCAGTTTTTGACTGCATTTACACCACTTAATACTTTGGGCCTAGTAACTGTGTATGCTACTCAGCAGAGTTGGCCACCCGTGAACCAAGCTATGCCGCCTGTTTATGTAAGAACTGTGTGCTACTCAGCAGAGGAGCCCAGCTGTTAAGTAAGCTGCAACACCTGTGGTTTGGACACTTAATTTTTTCACATTCTTTCTGGATTGCCGTTTAGGCCTAATTCTGGAATTACGGTTGACCTGCACTTACTGGGAAATGCTTCTTTGCAGGAAAGAATTGTAATCCCAGATCCCCATCATTAACGGGGTTCAGCATGTTATCCGCACCTGTAAGCGATACACGCTGTTCCTTTCATTGTAGCATGCGTGCAGCCCCGGACATGTAAGGGCATGACAGACCTGTTATTGGCCGATCTCGCGAGTCCCTCTAGTAAGCTGGACGCGGACCGCGTGGGCATGCCTGAGTCTCGTTAACGTAATTAAGCTTGCAATCTGTGCAGCTTTTTTGTGGATGGCATGGTTGAGGTTGCCCGTGTTGAGTCCAATTAAGCTGCAGGCTCCAGTCCTGGTGGTGCCCTTCTGGACATTCCTTTAAGGTTCAGCTTTGCAACCATACCACCCCCGGAATCCAAACACTTTTCCTGACAGTGACATTCTGGTCAAAGTGCGCGATGACATCACGTCTGTACGCCCTCTGCCTAAACAGTCCAAGTGCAGAGAGATGGAAGATGGGGATGACGAGGAGTCCAGAGTACAGGGATTCCCTAGCGAGGAGACTTATTTAATTGTTTTAAAGGTTGGGAGCAATTTTTGGGGAGCACGATACTCTGGAGAATGATATCTGGGGCCCACCATACACTGGAGCATTCCAAAGGGGGACATCAGTCACTGGAGCAGCATTTACAGGGCCCATTATATACTGGAGAATTAGAAATGGGGCCCATTATATATGGAGCATTATTTGTGCCCATAAGACACTGGAGCTTCATCCATGGTGAACAATATATATTATAGCATTATGTGGAGCTCATCATATACTGTATGGAACATTATATGGGACCAATGATTCTGTATGGAGAAATATATGGGCCTCATTACTCTGTATGGCGCACTATGCGGTGGCCATACAACTTTATGGAGAAATATACTGTCTGTTTATGGAGCTATTGGAGAATTTAAAATGGATATCAGTCATGTGATGTAAGAATTGAAGTATTTTTCATTGTACTGTACCGCTATTTCTCTGCCGTATCAAAGGATCATGCATTGTGTCATGTGTAAAAGAAGCCCAGTGACACTCTTTGGCCCTGGGCCCATGAAAATCTGGAGCCAGCACTACCTCCCCCACAACTTTAGCCAAATAACCCACAGTTTTCAATGCCTAACTATTATTATAAAATAAATTAAGGTTGACAAGCTTAAGGAATAAGAATTGGTGTTTTTGGTATTAAAATGGTCACTGTAGGTGTGTTTCCTGTCATCCACTCACTGCCGACTTTTCTTCCTCATTGACTTTCATTGGGTTTTGTGTTTCAGTCGGACTTCGAGTTTTCACAATAATCGGCCAATTTCGTTTGACCCGACTTTTGCGAAAGTCGGGTTTCGTGAAACCCGACTTGACCCGAAAAAGGGCAAAGTCGCTCATCTCTACTCGCAACTACTGAAGGCTGGTGTTCCTGGGCAGGATTCTGACAAGCCCTCACCTACTAATACTGAACTGGTTGGACAATGACGTTTAAAAGGAGCCCTTGCGTTTTCTATAACTGAAGCTAGAGATTTTGACATTTCGGATGCATTTCCAGAGATGTCAGTTGAAGAGTGTGGTGGTCGGAGATGTGACTTCTACATCACCACAAGAGCTGCCACCTCTCCACCACCTGAGGTGCCACACCCTCCACCTTCTGTCTCTTTCCCATTCTCCCGCAGAATGAAAGTCGGCAAGGACAAGGTCCTCTCCCCTCTGTAACAGTCCATCATTGTAAATTTTTTGGGGGTAAACGATATCTATTACTATGTATGTAACCCCTTGTCATGTACAGCATCATGGAATTATTGGCGCTATATAAATAACTAAATAATAATAATACTATATGGGTGTTTCCACAAGACAATCCATCAAACGTGTTATTGAAGCAAAATCTTGTTTTTCTGACAACTCTGTTCAGCTGTGCACAAACTATGTCAACTTGGCAGCTATACCCTAGTGGGTGTTGGCACAGTGTCATGTTGACTACTGTCCCCCAATGTTATGTAGGTCCCTATTCTCACCTCTACTTCAGCAGCCTGATGAATTAATAGGAAAAGCACGTGGTAGCTGTTGTTTTTTTGACAAAGAAACTCAATAACATCAATGACGTGGTTAGCCGCACACGGAATGGAGAAATTGTAAAGATGACAATTGACAAGTAGTAAAACACACTTCAACAAGTTGCTTTAACTCTTGCAACATTATATTCCAAAGCCTTGAAGAAAAAGATGAAAATATTGTGAACCAAATAGGTATGAATAATTAATCACACAAATGATGTAACATAATTCTAAACATACACAAGCTATCAGTGGGTAAATTATTTTAGGCTATAAATATCAGCCCTCAGCTGTTTGCATAGCCTTTACTGGCTATTAAAATAGGGGGACCCCCCAAAAAATGATGTGGGGTCCCCCTATATTTTATAGCCAGAAAGGCTACGCAGACAGCTGTGGGCTAATATTCATAGCCTAGGAAGGGGCCATGGATATTGCCCCCCCAGCTACAAATACCAGCCTGCAGCCGCCCCAGAAATGGTGCATCTCTAAGTTGTACCAATTCTGGCACTTAGCCCCTCTCTTCCCACTGCCGTGTAGCGGTGGAATATGGGGTAATAAGGGGTTAATGTAACATTACTATTTTAATTAAATAAAACACGACACATTTTTTCCAAATTTTTATCGTACACCTATCCAGTCGAAGCCATCGATCACCTGCAAAAAAATAAAAAAACAAACCAACAATATACTCCCTGTCTGACGTAATCCCATTGATAACGATTGCCCCATGACGATCTTCCCTATAGAGCTGTCACATCAGCAGCAGTGTCGGAGCAAACGCAGTTAAAAATTTGTCCAGTTTTTCGATGTAGACAAAAAACGTTCCTATGTCCGTTGAAACATAGACAAAAAATGAGCAATGACTGTCTACACTCAACCCAGAGCCAGGGAAGGCTGTGTGCAATTACGGTGCAGACCTGGTGGCACCCCAACGCCGGGCCAACCTTACACACCTACCTTGCATGGCTCGCATCCTTAACCTGATGGTACAGCAACTCCTCCGCCACTGTCCCAGCCTGAATGCACTGCTGCACAAACCACTGTCGTTGTGGGCTCACTTTCACCATTCCTCTTCAGTTGGTATAGAGATCTTTTGAACTACTGGTTAACCGGTTGATACGGGATGTGATCATACTGTGGAATTCAACTCTGCACATGTTGCAGCGACTCTGGCACCAGCACAGAGACCTGGTGCAGTATGACATTTTTCATAGCCAGGCACAACGCAGTATGGTCATAGTGCAATTCACACTTGCGAAGTGGACAAAGTTGAAGGACCTTTGCACCCTTCTGCACTAAGATGATTAGCGGTGACTAGTGTTGAGCGATACCACCCGATATTGAAAAATATCAGATCAGATTGGATCGGCCGATATCCAAAAAGAATCGGGTGTCGCCGATTCCGATCCAGGAAGTCCCATTCAAGTCAATGGGACAGAAATAACGGAATTTAAAAAAACCCTTTCTTTCCTTGTCGGTTAATTCTACATGAAGAAAAACAACTAATAATAATGTTTAATGTATTGTGGGAGATGTAAGAGACAATAAAGCCATAGAGGTTTAGCCCAATCAAATGGAATAGCAGGAATTATTTTTTTTTTTTAAAGACGTTCGGCGTTACAAACATATTGACTATGTTAACCTCTTTTATATTTTTTTGTCAGATATGTATGTTTAACTACTTCCATGCTCTTCACATTCTTTTTTACTTCTCCCACACTTTCTCCTTCATCATCGTCAGCAGCAGCATCTTTTTCATCAACTTCTTCACCTTATTCATCTTCTTCTACTTCACCATCTTCCTATTATTCTTTTTTTTACATTCTTCATATTCTTCTTATTCAACTATTATTCTTCTTCATATTCTACTTCTTCATCTTCTTCCTATTCTTCTTCTTCATCATATTTTTATTTGTGACAGGCATTCCTGTAGTTGTTATCGATAAAAGTTTGAAGATTACACCTTCCGTTCTGCCTGTCACAAAAGATTTACAACAGGATTTGTCCGCGTTCAGTTTGACCTGCAGCAGCAGGCATTTTACAGGGGCACCACGAGGAGGAACGGACTCACCCCCATACACTACTTAGTCTTTTTCTGCTTATAATATAGATAATATCATTTGCTCTGATTTTTAGTCTTATGCTTAATGTTCTTCTTCTTTTGGTTTTTCTGCTTCTTGGTCTTCTGTCTCTTGTTGTTCTGCATCTTGGTGGTTGTCGTCATGTTCTTTGTCCTCTTGGTCATCTTCTTCAGGGTCATCTTTTTGGTCTTCATCGGTGTGGTCTTCAGGGTCGTTGTCTTCAGGGTCGTCGTCAGGGAGTTCCAGAGTGAGAACCAAAAACCATTTTCACAAGCTCGAACTTGGAAAAGTAGCAGAAGGTACAAGAAGGCTGAGGAACTGCTGAGAACCAGCTGACGGTACTGGAACCCAGATGGTTAGCAGAAGGAACAAGAGCAAACGGAACTAGCGAGGACCAGCTGACAGTGCTGTAACTCGGAGGGGCAGCATAAGGAACAAGAGCCAAAGGCACAACCATGGACCAGCTGACGGTGCTGGAACACGGTTACTAAGCAGGAGGTACCTGTGCTACAAAGCACTACCAAGGACCAGCAGATGTTGCTGGAACTTGGATACCGAGAAGGAGGCACCTAGGCCAAAGGCACTGACGAGAACCAGCTGACGGTTCTGGAACCCGGATGGGTAGCAGAAGGTACCCATTATAAACAAAGTTGCAAGGCCGCCAGCAGGCCGCAGTTACCAAAACCTACAGTCCTACAGGGGGTGCTTGTCCTATTGGCACTACGGAACCAGCCTTTATTACCAGAACCCGCAGCCCACATAGGAAGCACCTAAACTGCAGGCATCGTAGACTCGGCTAACCCGACCGCAGCACGACCGGACAACGAGTTGGTGGCAAAGTGACGTTGACACTACCCGGAAACAGCAGGCGTGCTGGAACCAGGATGGGCAGGAGGGAGTACCCGTGCCAAAGACACTGCCGAGAACCAGCTGACGGTGCTGGAACCCGGATGGGTAGCAGAAGCTACAAGAGTCAATGGAATTACCGAGAACCAGCTGACGGTGCTGGAACCCAGAGTGGCAGCAGAAGGAACAAGAGCAAATGGCACAGCCGTGGACCAGCTGACAGTGCTGGAACACGGTTTCTAAGCAGGAGGTACCTGTGCTACAAAGCACTACCAAGGACCAGCAGACGTTGCTGGAACTCGGATACCGAGAAGGAGACACCTCGGCCAAAGGCACTGCTGAGAACCAGCTGACGGTACTGGAACCCGTATGGGTAGCAGAAGGTACCCATGAAAAAGACAAAGTTGCAAGGCTGCGAGCAGGCCACAGTTACCGAAACCCACAGTCCTACAGGGGGTGCTTGTCCTATTGGCACTACGGAACCAGCCTTTATTACCAGAACCCGCAACCCACATAGGAAGCACCTAAACTGCAGGCACCAAAGACTCGCTAACCCGACCGCATCACGACCAGACAACGAGTCGGTGGCAAAGTGACGTTGACACTACCCGGAAACAGCAGGCGTGCTGGAAAAAGGATGGGCAGGAGGGAGTACTCGTGCTAAAGATACTGCCGAGAACCAGCTGACGGTGCTGGAACCCGGAAGGGTAGCAGAAGCTACAAGAGTCAATGGAACTACCGAGAGCCAGGTGACAGTGCTGGAACCCAGAGTGGCAGCAGAAGGAACAAGAGCCAATGACACAACCGTGGACCAGCTGACGGTGCTGGAACCAGGTTTCTAAGCAAGAGGAACCTGTGCTACAAAGCACTACCAAGGACCAACAGATGTTGCTGGAACTCGGATACCGAGAAGGAGGCACCTGGGCCAAAGGCACTGACGAGAACCAGCTGACGGTACTGGAACCTGTATGGGTAGCAGAAGGTACCCATGAAAAAGATAAAGTTGCAAGGCTGCGAGCAGGCCGCAGTTACCGAAACCCACAGTCATACAGGGGGTGCTTGTCCTATTGGCACTACGGAACCAGCCTTTATTACCAGAACCCGCAGCCCACATAGGAAGCACCTAAACTGCAGGCACCATAGACTCGGCTAACCCGACCGCAACATGACAGGACAACGTATTGGTGGCAAATTGACATTGACACTCCCTGGAAACAGCAGCAACTGGTGATGTTGGAGCCCAGGGTCAATCAGGGTGTAGGCTGAGGCCTAATTTCATCAAGTTTAATATCTGTTGTAGACTACTACTGATTTTAAATGTGCTCCAACTAGGCTTCTGGCTCCACCCTGTCTCTAGTATTTCCCTTGGCCTCCAACCCCGCCAGTTGCTGCTCAGAAGTGGCATCTGCACAATCAACACTTGTTCCTGTGTTACTGGGGTTCAGTAACGTCTGCTGTTCCCCTGATGTGTCTCCGGCAATGTCTCCTGCTCTGTCCACATTCCCATTACTAGTAGTGGGAATGTGGACAGAGCAGGAGACATTGCCGGACACACATTGGGGGATCAACTGACGTGACTGAGCCCCAGTAACACAGGAACAAGTGATGATTGTGCAGATGCCACTTCTGAGCAGCAACTGGCGGGGTTGGAGGCCAAGGGAAATACTAGAGACAGGGTGGAGCCAGAGGCCTAGTTGGAGCACATTTAAAATCAGTAGTAATGTGAATGTGTAGGCAGCAGGAGATATTGCTGTCCACAAAGACATTTGTGGCGGGCACACAAAACTTTGCCACATTTTGGCCATACTGGTCTTGCCTTGTGCTGAGGCGCTGCCTCTGCTCCCTCTTTGTGCAGAGCTTCCTCCACTGCCTCGACGCACAGAGCTGCTTTGTAAAGCACTAGCAGCACTGCTGTCGGATGGAATGGAGAACATGATGGACTGCACCAGTGTGTCTTGGTACTTCCGCATTTTATGCTCCCGGTTCAACGGTGGTATGAGGCTTTGTAAGTTGTCCCCGTAGCAAGGATCTAGGAGGGTGTACATCCAATAATCAGCCGTGTTGAGAATGTGGGCGATGCGGCGGTCGTTTCTCAGGCACTGCAGCATGAAATCAACCATGTGCTGCAGACCCCCAACTGCCAAAGAAACGCTGTCCCCTGCTTGAGGCATCATCTCTGCCTGCTCTGCATCACCCCACCCTCGCTGTACATACTGGCTAGAGCATTGTGTACCTCCCTCCTCTGGAGAAATGTCTTCCTCCTCCATTGACTCCTCCTCACAAAGTGTCCCCTGCCTAGGCCTTTGTGAGGAACCACATAGCGCAGACTGTCCAGAAGCAGATGGCATTTGACTCCTCATCCTCCACCTCTTCCAAAACCTCCTCCCTTAGTGCTTGCAGTGTTTTTTGAAGCAGGCAGATAAGGGGGACAGTCATGCTGACTAGTGCATCATCTGCACTCGCCATCCGCGTGGAATCATCGAAGGCATGCAAAACGAGACAGATGTCCTTCATAGAGGCCCACTCAGTGGTGCTGAAGTGTGACCGGCGTACAGTGTGGCTTGTTTGCGCCTGATGCAGCTGGTACTCCATTACTGCTGCCTGCTGCTCACACAACCGCTCCAACATATGTAATGCTGAATTCCACCTGGTGGGTAGGTCACATATGATGCAATGTTCCGGAAGGCGTAATCGGCACTGCAGAGCAGCAAGGCGCGATCTTGCCATGCTGGAATGCCGCAAGTGAGCGCACTCTATGCGGACCTTGTGCAGCAGTGCATCAAGATCCGGATAGTCCCTCAGAAAGCTCGGCACGACCAAGTTCAGCACATGTGCCAGACATGGGATGTGAGTGAGGTTGCCTAGGCCCAGAGCTGCCACCAGATTTCGGCCATTGTCACACATTACCAAGCCTGGCTGGAGATTCGCTGGCAGAAACCACACATCGCTCTCCTGCTTGATGGCATTCCAGAGCTCCTGCGCTGTGTGGCTTCGATTCCCCAAAGAAATTAATTTCAGTACGGCCTGTTGACGTTTGGCCATGGCTGTGCTCATATCGGTCATAACAGGCTCCTGCAGCGCTGTTTCTGAGGAACTTGAGTAGGAGGAGGAGTCAATGTGTACAGACTGGATTCCTGCAATCCGTGGAGTTGGCAGAACACGTACAGCGCCACTCTTCAGATCTGTACCCGGCTCCACAACATTGACCCATGGGCAATGAGGGAAAGGTATCGCCCCTGTCCATGGTTACTGGTCCACGCATTGGTGGTCAGGTGGACCTTGGTACTGACGGCGTTTAGTAGCGAGTGTTTTATTTTTCCCTCCACATGCTTTTGCAGGGCAGGGACGGCTTGCCTGCTGAAATAAAAGCGGCTGGGCACGGTGTATTGTGGGACTGCCAATGCCATGAAGTTCCAGAAGGAGTCAGTCTCCACCAGCCTGAATGAGAGCATTTCAAGGGCCAGTAGTTTGGCAATGCCAGCATTCAGAACCTGTGCTCGGGGATAGTTTGCCGAGTATGGCCACCTTTTATCCCATGCCTGTGCTACCGATGGCTGTAGAGTGGCCTGGGAGTGTGAGGATGACTGGGAACGTGGTGATGTGGGTGGAATGTCACTGGGTCTCCGGACAACAGTGCCAGAGGTTCTTCCTTGGCGATCCTGTGAGGAAGCCGAACCAGCTGTGTGTGAGCTGGAGGAAGAGGCCCCAACACGAGCTGAAGAGGTGGTAGGTGGTGCTGTACGTTGGCCTACGTCTTCAGGGTGTCTGTGTAACTACACCTCGTGCTTGGTCCGCACATGTTTCCACATATTTGTGGTATTGAGGTTGCTGACATTTTTCCCTCTTTTGACTTTCTGATGACACAGCTTTCATTTGACAAAGCAAATGTCATCTGCAACTGTGTCAAAAAAGAACCACACACTGCAAGTCTTGGGAGCGCCCGTTTTGGCTTTGGGAAGAGGAATGCTCCTAACAGGTGCCGAAGTGGAGGCTACAGGCAACCAAGTCTGCCCCCTCCCTCTCCCTCCTGTTTTGGCCGTTCGGGGAATCTCTTCCTCAGAGCTGCTCCCACCACCTTCCTGTTCCTCACGCCATGATGGGTCAAGGACCTCATCATCTACACTCCCCTCTTCAAACACCTGCTTCTCCTGGGTAGTCTTGCCAGCATCGTACGCAACAGAAAGTGGCACCTGAGTCTCGTCATCATCTGATGCGTACTGAGGTGTGCTGACCATAGGCACTGGCCCGCCCGCCTCTTCAGATTCAGAGGGACAAAGAAGTTGCACATCACTGCATACTCCCTCTTCTTCACATTCTTGAATGCTGCTTGGCTGGCCCCCTCTTTCCAAGCCAACAGATTCAGAGAACAGAAGTAGAGACTGTGATGGCTCCTGTCCAGGGCTCTCTGACTGAATGGGGACTTTGGCAGGTGGTGAAGAGACAGATGGTTGCTCTTCAGTGCTCTAGCCCTGAGAGGACGTGGAAGTCATTGAAGTCGATGCGTTAGCTGCCATCCATCCGACAGCGGCTTCAATTTGTTCCTCCCGCAGCAGTGGGGTACGGTGAGGTCCTACAAAGCTGCGCATAAAGGACTGTTGCCTGCTAAAACTGGGGGATGCTGACTCACTGGTGCCCGCAGCAGGCACAGAATCCCCATGTCCTCTCCCTGCAGAAACCCCACGTCCACTCCCTGCAGAATCCCCACGTCCTCTCCCTGCAGAAACTCCACGCCCACGCCCACATGCTTTACTCCATGCCTTCTTCATCTTGGTAGACTGATAAAGATAGGCAGAAAAGTACAAAGGGGGGGCTTAGTGTGCTTATTCCTGAACAGCTGGTAACAGGTATAAGAAACACTAATTTTATGAAGTGTGTGTGTGGACAACACTTTAATATGAGCTAATGTGGCCTACACAACTGTCAAATGGAGTGTTTGGTGAACTTTATTTTGTTTTTGTTTTTTCAAAAAAACTAAAAGGATGTGTCCAAAGATTTGAAAGTGATAGTATCACAAACTTTTTGGAGCTATTACAATGCAGGAAGGTAACCTACAATGCAAAAGATGAGGCTCCAAAAATAGGGTAATACTAATCTGGCTGCAGCTGAAGGGCACAAGCCAGAAAAAAGGCTCCTCTATCTACTCCTATTTAGTGTTTGCAACCAACCAATGTAGATTGATACGGATGGATGCACACTAATAGGAGAATGAAAAATGAGCTGCAATAAAAGAAAAATATGTGTGATGCAGTGACGCACGCTGAGCGGCCTACAAGCAGACGTAGCTGTAGGACACAGTACAGTGTGAGCTGCACTCACACACAGAGACCTCTCAGACAGCCGTGAACAGTGCAGATAAGTGGGCACTAGCACTGAAAGGCTGCAGAAAGGCTCCGCTGTCTACTCCTATAGTGCTTGCAACCAACATATATGGATACGGATAGATGCACACTATTAGGAGAATAAAAAATGAGCTGCAATAAAAGAAAAATATGTTTGAGGCAGTGACGCATGCTGAGCGGCCTACAACCAGACGTAGTTGCAGGACACACTACTCAGCGTGAGCTGCACTCACACACAGAGACCTCTCATACAGCCGTGAACAGTGCAGCAAACTGGGCACTAGCACTGAAAGGCTGCAGAGAGGCTCCGCTGTCTACTCCTATAGTGTTTGCAACCAACGTATATGGATACGGATGGATGCACACTAATAGGAGAATGAAAAATGAGCAGCAAAAAAAGAAAAATATGTATGAGGCAGTGACACATGCTGAGAGGCCTACAACCAGACGTGGCTGCAGGACATACTACTCAGCGTGAGCTGCACTCACACAGACCTTGCAGACAGCTGTGAACACTGCTGCAAGGCAAAAGAAAGCTACAGTGGTGGATTATGTAGCCTGGGTAAAGCACACTATGATTGTGAAAATCGCTATCTCTAACTGTCCCTCACAGTCTTGAACAGCAGCCTGTCCCTAACTGAATTCACAGCAGAGTGAACCCGAAATGGCGGTGGCGGCGGCTTTTATAGTGCATCATGACATCATTTCAGCAGCCAATCACAGCCATGCCATTAGTTAACATGCCTACATGCCTAACAGGAAGTGCCCACACTTCTGAGGATTGTTATTGGCTGAATCAAATCAAACTGGCTCATAGCATTATGGGAACTTCCGATTCCGGTATTCGATATGCTAAAAGTATCGGAACTCAGTATCAGAATTCCGATACAGTGAATATCGGCCGATACCCGATACTTACGGTATCGGAATGCTCAACACTAGCGGTGACTATACCATCATCAGCATCACTATTAGGCTGTGTGAACACGTATGGAATTCCCGCAGATTTTATGCGCTTTTGCCCCTTTTTTTCTCTGCAAAAACGCTGCAAAAATGCATAAAATGCTGCGTATTTTTCCGCGGCAAAATCGCATCACGGAAAAATACGCAGCATGCCTATTCTTTTTGGGAATTCCACACACTTAAGAAAGCATTTTTCTGCTTACTTTCCGCATGTGGCTATGGCCACCATGCGCAAAGTAAGTGGGAAATGTGCGGATGGTACCCAGGGTCTGGAAGAGAGGAGACTCTCCTCAAGGCTCTGGGTACCATATCACTGTAAAAAAAAGAAGAATTAAAATAAAAAATGGTGTTATTCTCACCTTCCGGGGGTACCACGCAGAGTTCCCAGGCCTCAGCGATGCTCCCGGCATCTTCCGGTCCCAGTGATGCCTTGCGACAATGACCCGAGATGACGTAGCATCTTGCGAGACCGCTACGTCATCAAAGGTAATTGTCGCAAGGCATCACTGGGAACGGGACTTGCCAGGAGCATCGCGAGGCTCGAAAAGGCTGCAGGGGCCGCTGGAAGGTGAGAAAAACAAGATTTTTTATTTTTTCATTATTTTTAACTTTATACCTTTTTACCACTAAAAGGCAGCCTCAGTAGAAAAAAGTTGCTCACACTTGTCAAACACTATGTTTGACGAGTGTGACCAACCTGTCAATTAGTTTGCTACAGATCGCTTGGAAAACGCTAGCATTCTGCAAGCTAATTACGCTTGCAAAATGCTAGTTTATCATGGGAAACGCGTGGGAATTCCTCATGTGGAATTCTAGCGTATTTCCCGCAGCCCTGAGTTGCGGAATTCCTGGGAAATTTCCGTGGCAATTCCACAACATGTGCACATAACCTTACAGTCATCTACATGCTGGAGCACACTTTAAATAAATAATCTGGGTGAAAAGGTGTTGGTCCCAGGGGAAGAGGAGGAAGCAGAGGAGGATGCCTTTTAAGGTTATCAATATCTATAAGTTCAGATCTGTCATCTCACAGGTGGCTGCCATGGGAGGAACAAATGAGAAGAACCATAAAAAGGACAAAAAGGAAGAGGTGATGGACACACAACAGTTAGGAGATGAAAACAAAAATGATTCCTCTCTGTTGTCCCTGGTTGTCAGGAGGGGATGGAAGAAGAAAACTTGAGTTATATCCCATCACCAAGACAATGAGGAGTTGGACCTCATGAAAGAGACCAACCCAAGAGGGCCTTCTTGCAGAACTATCTGCAACATGATAGTTACCAGTATAGTTATGATTCAAAATAGTGCTGACTACTGGGTTGCCAGTTTGTTCTATCCACAATACAAAGTAAATTTTACCAGTAGCTTCACCCACTGGAAATTGATGCGCCCATGCTGCAGTATCAAAACATGCTTGACGACAATCTCAACAGTAGTTTTCCCCAAGACAGTAGAGAGGCACACAGTTTGCATCGCAGTGATAGGCTTCCAACAACTGAAACGTTCAGTCGTCAACGCAAAAAGATTAGTAGCCTTACAGTACTTGATTCCTGTGTTCCAACCCCACCAAGGACAGCATCTGCAAAGAGTTTGTATATTCTACCTGTGTTTGCGAGGGTTTACACCCAGTAATTATTTTTCTATCCACACTTCAAAGTCATACAGATATTAAATTTAGAATGTGAGTCTCAATGGTGAAAGTGCTAGTAAGGCTTGCAAATGTGTGTAAAGAGAATGCAAATTGCCTCTTCAGAGAAGAAGAGGACTTGAACTCTATTGCGCCACCTGTTGGTAGTAGTGATCCTACAAGACACAATCAACCCTTTAACGAGTCTTGTAATATGACTTAGGATAAAAGCCAAATCAGAATCTCAATTTGCAGACACGGTGTTTCAGGCTATTGGCCCTCGTCAGTGCAAAGTATGAGAACTGATTTGGCTAGGTGAGAGGCTCTGAACTGAGGTCTAAGGGGTAAGGTTTCTCCTTGTGGAGAGTGACATACCAGCTCTGGCTTGTCAAGGTAAGGAGACTTATTCGCCGTGCAATGCTCCTCTGGGAAAATAATATGCAAATTGCCTTTTCAGAGAAGAAGAGTACTTGAACTCTATAGCGCAACCTGTTGGTAGTAGCGATCCTACTAGTCACAATCAACCCTTTAACGAGTCTTGTAATATGACCTAGGATAAAAGCCAAATCAGAATCTCAATTTGCAGACATATATTTGCGCTAAAGAGTTCAAATACTCTTCTTCTCTGAACAACCTCCCCACAGATCCATCACCCCGTTCCCTCCAATTCGAACACGCAATTATCACAAAAGACAATACAAAAAGATACGATAAATTTAAAGGTAATTAATTTATCTGATACCCCCTTGTCCCCTGCACAAACCATGGTGTTAGAGAGAGGTCTCACTTTTTCTCCATCAGTTAAGTTTGATTACTTCACCATGATTAAAGATGTAGAGTTATTTGCTAGGAAATTGGCTTTTAAGAAATATTTTGCTAATCAATCAAATAATATCTTTCCTACAAATTTAGAACAACAAGCTCTGGCCGATTTGGAGGCGTTACTTGCTGAACAGACTGATTCGGAGGATGTACGATTTCCTACGTATTTGCATGCCAGGTCGCAGCATTTTCCCCTTCAGGTATCTGTCCTAATATTGATATTTTCACTAAACTGGTTAAAAAGGATTTACTGTTGATACCAGAGAATAGATCATCATTCAATTTAATGACCATTGAAAACAGGGCTATTCATGAGCTCAGAAATATGAAGGACATAGTTATTAAGTCAGCAGATAAGGTGGGGAATGTTGTGGTCTGGCCATGCATTATGTATGAGCGTGAGGCTTTCAGGCAATTGAATGATCGACAGTGCTATAAGAAGTTGGACTCCAACCCACTAAAAACATTTAAGTTGGAATTGGATTTCATTCTGTATCGAGCACAACAGGAGGGCATAATAATGAAGAGAATGTTGGAAGGATTAATCACCACATCACCAGTGGTTCCAACGTTCTATTTGATGCCAAAAATCCATAAAAATCTGCAAGACCCACCGGGTCGCCCGATCGTCTCGGGGATAGGGGGTTTGAACGAGAGAGTTTGTAGGTTTATTGATTTCTACTTACAGCGGTGCGTGGAGACCTTGCCATCATACATTAAAGATACAACTGACATCTTGAAACGACTCAATGGTGTACAATTAGAACAGGATATGTTCTTAGTAACATGTGATGTCGAGTCTTTATATACATCGATATGTCATGACCATGGGATTGCGGCATCGAGGTCCTTCTTAAATATGACTGATTTAGATAATAATTTGGTTAATTTTATTTTGGATTTATTAAAATTTAGTTTGACGCATCATTTTTTTACTTTCAAGGATAGATTTTTCCTACAGCTCCAGGGCACAGCAATGGGGGCGACTTGTGCGCCCTCATATGCTAATTCGTTCCTAGGGCTGTGGGAAAGAGAAATTGTATATAATTTGGAGGACTTCTCTGCCGTAATCTCATGGTCTCGCTATATCGATGATATAGTGTTTATATGGCAAGGTTCGGAAACCTCCTTAAATTCATTTATGGGAGAATTGAATGATAATCAATTAAACATCAAATTAACCTTCAAATATAATAAAGAAAAAATTGAGGTTTTGGATGTTATGTTGGAGGTTGATCAATTTAACTTTATTACAACTGATGCTTTTCGGAAAAGCACAGCAACGAACTCTCTCCTTCACGCCACCTCGGCACATCATCCGCAGATGGTTAGGGCGATACCGGTGAGTCAATTCCTGCGCATGAAGCGCATATGTTCGGATGACGCCAAATTTCAGAAACAGGCTAAGACTCTTTCTTCTAATCTTCAACAAAGAGGGTACAACCATAAAACAATTAGGGCAGGATATAGGAGAGCCCAATTTACACCCAGAAATCAGTTATTAGTACATAAACGTAAGATGAAGACAGCAGAACAACCAGTACGCCTTATAACTACTTTTAATTCAAGGTGGACAGATCTTATGGATATACTCCGGAAACATTGGCCCATTCTTAGAGCCGATGAAGACCTATGCAAAGTTTTACCCACCCATCCAAGTGTTACTTGGAGACGATCAAAAAATTTGAAGGACCTCCTCAAAAGGAGCCACTATGTGGCCCCACAGAAATCATTTTTTTCAGAACGAATTGGTCCTAGGTGGGGAAGTTTTCAATGCGGCAATTGTTCTGCCTGCAAATATGTTGAGAGGGCATTTACTTTTAGCAATAGTGAGGCCACGAGGACATATAACATCACACATCACGTTACATGTACTACAGACATGGTTGTATACTATGCATTTTGCCCTTGTGGGCTCATATATATTGGAATGACAACTCGACAATTGAGAATTAGGATTCTTGAACACGTGAGAGATATTAAAAATGCAGCGGCGGTACAAGATCTGACCATTCTAAAAACTATACCTAGACACTTTCATGCATGTCATAAAAGTGACTCCAAATGGCTTAAGGTGAAGGGAATAGATAGGGTACAATTGGGTACTCGGGGGGTGACTATAAGAAGGAATTGCTCAAAAAAGAAACTAAATGGATGGTTGTGCTCGATACATGTGCCCCGAAGGGCCTCAATGAAACATTGAGCTTCAAGTCCTTTTTATAGTAAGTGCGAATTTTATTGGTTTTTGTCTTTTGAGTGTGTTCAGTGTTAATTTTATGTTGTTTTAACAATTTTTTCTAGTACATATCAACACACTGAAGTTCTGATTTCTGTATCACACAAGGGAGTTTGCTTCTTAGTTTATGGATCTACTACTGGCCCTATGGACCTAGATGGAGCAATATGGCTTTGGATCAAAAGAAAATAACATCAAGCAAATTTGTATATTGCACATTTTTTCTTATATTAGCTATGATAATTTGATGACTCTATGCTAAATGTATATTTTTTGTACAATTGTATCTGTATGTAGTCATAAATTGCATGATATCCTCTATGTATCTGCATATGGAGATTTATGTATATTTATAAATGTAGCTAAAATTATGTTTGATTTTGATCCAATTATAGGTTATTGATGTGGTATGTGTTCACTTACATTAATTATCATCTAGTCCTCATTGTTTTTTCCCCTTTTTTATCTATCATATGGGGGTGTTTTGAGGTATAATTTATCTCGATTATAATATCTATAGTGAACGGATCTAGATATCTTTTGACTTTACAGGTCTGGTATTTAATCCTCTCTGTCCCTCCCGTCTATTTGTGTGATGTTGGTTTTATATGGGGGTGTTTTTGAGGTATAGCCTATTTCCATTGCAATTTCCATAAGGAAGGAACTTAGATATCCTCCGTTCCCACAGGCTTGAGCGCGCACCACGCATGCGCTGTGCTGCGATAGGGCAGCTGGTGCTCTGTGGGGCATCGCGTCGCATAGCAACATGCCCGGTCACATGACCGGACCATGTGACTCTGTGACGCGTGTCTTGAGCGCCGCCTCCCTTGCCGCGTCACAACATGGCGGTGATGCGCCGCACACAGCTGTGGGCGGTTAGTGATCCATGTAGGAGCTATATTAGGAATCAGATACGCTGCTTACTTACCTCCTGGTGAAACAGCAGAGGCGGTGAAATGCGCGTCGGGGTGTGTTACAGGTTCCCTCCACCTGGGTGGCAGCATGACTACAGGTACACTGGTAATTTTCATATGGTGATTCTTTCTGTGTACCTCCTGTTATGGTAATTTGTTGCATCTTGCTGGTTACCTTTAGGCTGCACATTCAGTACAGTAATATTAAATAGATCTGTGCTGCGCCTTATTTAGGTGCAGGGTACCTCTATACAGTTCGTCTCCAATCCACAAACTATGAGTTGATTGGTATTAGGGTGAGTTAATTTTCTCCCCCTTTCTATACTCTGTATTGTATTTATTAAGATATGGTGTTGTATGATATATACTTTTTATCTATGGTGTAATAAAATTTGTTATATTTTGGGATCTTGTTCCTTCATTTTTCTCTTTTGGTACATAGACCTAAACACCGTGTCTGCAAATTGAGATTCTGATTTGGCTTTTATCCTAAGTCATATTACAAGACTCGTTAAAGGGTTGACTGTGACTTGTAGGATCACTGCTACCAACAGGTGGTGCTATAGAGTTCAAGTCCTCTTCTTCTCTGAAGAGGCAATTTGCATATTATTTTCACAGAGGAGCATTGCACGGTGAATAAGCCTCCTTACCTTGACAAGCCAGAGCTGGTATGTCACTCTCCACAAAGAGAAACATTACCCCTGTAAAGAGTATGTTAAATTATTGGCGCTATATATGTGATAAAACAAAAAAAAATGAAATTGATGATCAACCACACTCAGGTGGGACACATATCAATTTTGTAGATTACAATTGTCAGAAGAATGTAAGGATAGTTGTTACGGGCTGGTGGAATGCATCAAATAATAAAGGTGCGTTCGTTGCCCCGTGGTCCACCGTGCAGAGATGGAAACCTGCTGCTCAGTAATGGCTGAGACTATGCAGCAAATAATAAACGAACACTCGTGGGTTAGCATCACCTGGTGTGTACAGGAGCGAGTTTTGTTGATTCACAGAACTGCGGTGCCGCACAATGTAAATGCCGAAGCCTGTTAAACTCACATGGCTCGGCCGGATGAGTGCTAGTATACAGACACAGAACTCCACCCCAATGACACGGGGTTAGAGTCCCTCTATTCCACTAGCTCTCGGCGCCGCTAAAATGGAGCCAGAAAGAGAGAAACAATGAAGTAATACACTAATGTGCACTGGCAGAAGCGATTAACCACCAAGACTAAGGAAGAAAGCGCTAGACCTGCGCACGGCGCCGCACTGGCAGATGCAGCCACTAGGTGCCTTGTGCTGAATAACACAATATGGCTCTGAGAGAGGTGCTGTAACTAGGGAGCACTATGGCACTAGACTTAGCCACTACAAGGCACTGAGATAACCCTACAACATGAGTATCAAACGGAAGGGGTTTCATAATAAGCTATTCACCAGATCTATGCGTCCATCATCACACACACAAGTTATAACAACTGTCTATACTAGCGCATGGCCGAGAGTCCATGTGAACCTTCTATAGCAGCGTCCTTCTGGGACCTTCCTGATGGTCCAATCCGAGCTGGAGAAGGACCTGAGCATGTGACCTCCGATCTCCAATGAGAGATCGTCCCACGTTCATGCTCAGTGGACAAAAAGGAGGACTTAGTTCCTGGAGTAGCTCGCTGCTGACCAGCATGCGTTGCTATAGCTGGACCAGAGGTGGCAGCAGCAACCAAACCCACAGTGCTAGTCTGAGCAAAGCGTGGGGAACGACAAGACTGCTGAGCAGCCTCCTCTGCGGCCAGACAGGAATGGAAGACTGCTGCCGAAGGCAAGGCTCGGGATTCCTGCTGTGCAGCGACAGGAACCCGACTCCTAACAATAGTAATACAGGTAGTTGACTCAAAGAGAGTGGAGGGCTACAAGTATCGAAGTCTTTATTGTATTTATTGTCAGACACCAAAAAAATAGACATCGATTTCATCACAGTGAATTAGAAATATTATAATAGGGACTGACAGGTCTTATACTACACCCAACCAGGAGTGCTCACACTTCCAAAAATTTGTGGCAGACACTAACAAAGTGGCATCACTTTAACCACAGTAGAAATAGTATAATAGGGACTGACAGGGCTTCTACTACACCCAACCCAGCAGATGGACACCCAATCAGGAGTGTTCACATTTCCAAAAATTATTGGCAGACACCACCAAAGTTTTATGAGGATATTATCCTATCTCAAAGGGAGAAAGCAAGGATAACAGCCACATGAAATGTGCGTTGGGGTTGGAATCACTTGATTTTGTGCACTGTGCTCTCTCCTACTATAAGGTAAGGTGTCTCTATACTCTCTATATTAATTGTGTCATGCTGTTATGTTGTGCTTTACATAGTCAATTAATACTGGTTACCATTATTTGTACAGCTTATAGTGCTTTGACTTTACTAAACTGTCCAGCACTTTATATACTTTTAATGACCATTGGCTCTACCCTGTTCCTCCATAGTGTGAACATCACCTAGTTGGAGATAACTTTGATAATGCTATAATTGTATGTTTGTCTTTTTGCATGCATTTTTCAATTTTTGGCTACTTTGGTCACCAATAAAATTTAGGTGTTTTAACAAATTTACTCCATGTTTTGCCCTATTTTGAAAGACTGATAAGGGGCATGGAGTTTCTTAGTTATGAGGGTAAATTTAAAGAATTAAATTTATTTAAACTTGCGAAGAGACTGCTAAGTAGGACATAATTAAATATGCAAAACTATAATAAAAAGCTGTTCCTAACAAAAGCTCCTCAAAATATAGTTGGCCATTTACTTTATCTGGAAATGTTTTGGCTCGCTCTCCCATAAACATTCGTTCAGCTGAATGCTCCTGTGTTCTCCATGAGAGAACTATCACTAGAAATGTCTGGCTGTGGCTTATCTCTGAGGGAACATAGTGATCAGCAGTCCAAAATTAGACATACCAGATTAATATCTCCTCTGACAATCAGTTGTTCAAAGCCTCCATACACATTAGGCTGTCGGTCAAACTGGTTAATGCTGGCATATTAATTTAACATTGGCCTAATGGGTATGTGGGACTTTACAGTTTAATCAAGATTATATTAATATTCTTTGATGCTAATATCAGGAATGGGATTGTAACAAAGTAACGGAAAAAGTACAGTGGTCCCAGAACAAAATAATAATGGAGTTCATAAAAAATAATCCTCCAGTCAGAGTCCACCAAAGCCATCAGAGGAGGCCCGGATGGGCTTAGCAGCAGCAGAAGACAATCCTATAGTTGAAGTTAACTTTGCACTCAAGGGTCTTTTTCCCATGGGTTAAATTACAAACAACCTTTTAGATGTTATTGATGATCTGTACTACAAGTGCAATAATAGCAAAAGTTATGATGTAATTGAATTTGAAATTGTAAATGTTCCTTATAGAGAAGGTAGCCCTGAGTATTTCATGATACTATGTTTCCTTTCGCATGTATTTTTTAAATGAACCAATACAACACTATTGTTGAAAAAAAATTGCAAGAATTTGGGAATTCCCAGCCTCAGGAGGAGCCCGAGCAGAAACATAATCATCAAGTTATATTCTGTGCTTTAATATAAAAGAAAATGTGTTGAATAATAGAAGTGGGTTGTGTAATCATTAGCGTTTCTCTTTTGTTGTTAAATGTTTTAATTGTCCCTTTAGGATTTCCCGCTGCTTAATCTTGACAGCCTAACAGCACACTCATCAACATCTTAATGCTACAAGACAACCCTATTAACTTCCATTCAGCTCTGTCTCCTGAGACTTCAGCCTACTTATTCCCTTGTGACTGCGCCAGGAACGGCACAAAAACAAAATTGTTCAAAGAAGCCAAGAACTGTAAAAATACTGTTATTTTTTACCCCTGAAATATATTATGAGACATGTCTGTGCCTATAAATTTAGATTTGATAAATGATGACTTCAACAATTTTTTCCAACAGAAAGCCATAAGAACTGCAGTGTGGTATAAGTAGGTCATTTCTCGAATATGTTTAATATACTTGCATTGCTGTGTGTACGAAAACTTTCCAAACGACTGTACTGTGGTCATATTACATCCAGCTCTGACTTCTTTTTGCTATAAACCATTTTTATTTGACAGCAAGCTCATTAGTAGAGAGCAGAGAAATTATTTTGCAGAATACAAATACAAAGTTCTTAGGGGTTTGGCACCTAAGGATTTACTAATTATTATTAGCAATATTACAAGTCAACAAAAGTTCACAGAATTATTTAGGATTTTATTTAAATTAGGATATTGAAAAGATTTTTTATAGAAGGAACAAGATACCATACTTTCTAAAATAGGGGTGCTACTTTTTACATTAGGCTTTCATGAGATAATATGTGATGCCCACCTGTATTGCTCTCACTATTGCCATGCACTCTTCCACCTGTTTTCAATTTTTTTCTGCACTTATGGTTGACATTAGTGATGAGCATGCGTGCTTGAAGTTGTCACTGCTCGTGACTCGCTCGAGCATCAGCGTGCTCAGGATGCTCGGTACTTGGCGAGTATTTCTTTAATGTTTCAGCGGGAAGCTCGAGGCCCCGCCCCGCATGTTTGGTGCTTTTTAGACAGCCAATAAACATGTGGAGATTGCCTGCCAGTAACGTCAATGCCGTAGCCATCTTGGGTGTGGCATAACTGTGATTGGCTGGCCGCACAGCATCATGAGGTCTTTATAAAACCTGTTTTACTATGCTAGTCACACTGTACCCCGGATACAGGCAGAGTATGGAGAGGTGCTGGTGAGAGAGGGACAGAAGTAGAATCATAGAATCATAGAATCGTAGAGTTGGAAGGGACCTCCTGGGCCATCTGGTCCAACCTCCTGCTCAAAGCAGGATTCGCTAAATCATCCCAGTCAGATGTCTGTCCAGCCTCTGTTTGAAGACTTCCATTGAAGGAGAACTCACCACCTCTCTTGGCAGCCTGTTCCACTCATTGATCACTCTAACTGTCAAAAAGTTTTTTTTAATATCTAATCTGTGTCTCCTCCCATTCAGTTTCATCCCATTGCTTCTAGTCTTTCTTTGTGCAAATGAGAATAAAGATGATCCTTCTACAATGTGAAAGCCCTTTAGATATTTGTAGACAGCTATTAAGTCTCCTCTCAGTCTTCTCTTTTGCAAACTAAACATTCCCAAATCCTGCAACCTTTCCTCATAAGACAGTGTTTGCAGACCGGTCACCATTCTGGTCGCTCTTTTCTGAACTTGCTCCAGTTTGTTGATGTCTTTTTTAAAATGTGGTGCCCAAAACTGGACACAATATTCCAGATGAGGTCTGACCAAAGAGGAGTAGAGGGCAATAATGACTTCAAGTGATCTAGACTGTATGCTTCTGTTAATACATCCTAGAATTGCATTTGCCTTTTTTGCTGCTGCATCACACTGCTGACTCATATTCAGTCTGTGATCTATTAGTATACCCAAGTCTTTTTCACATGTGCTGTTGCTTAGCCCTATTCCTCCAATTCTGTATATGCTTTTTTAATTTTTATTGCCCAGATGTAGTACTTTGCATTTTTCCCTGTTAAAAACCATTCTGTTAGTTGCTGCCCACTGCTCCAGTTTATTTATATCTTTTTGAATCCTCTCTCTCTCTTCTCTAGTATTAGCTATCCCTCCTAGCTTTGTGTCATCAGCAAATTTAATCAGTTTATCCTCAATTCCTTCATCTAAATCGTTGATAAAGATGTTGAACAATACAGGGCCCAGGACAGAGCCCTGTGGTACCCCACTTGAGACATTCTTCCAACTGGATGTGCAGCCATTTATGACCACTCTTTGGGTCCGATCACTAAGCCAGTTTTGAATCCACCTAACAGTTGCCTTGTCCATTCCATACTTAGTCATTTTTTCAATAAGGATTGTATGAGATACTTTGTCAAATGCTTTGCTGAAGTCAAGATATACTATATCTACAGCATTTCCTTGATCCACCCAATCAGTGATTCCGTCATAGAAGGAAATTAAGTTAGTCTGACATGACTTATTAGTTACAAACCCATGCTGACTCTGTTTAATCACTTCATTCTTATCCAGGTACTGACATACATGTTGTTTAATAATTTGTTCAAAGATCTTTCCTGGTATAGAAGTCAGACTCAGCGGCCTATAGTTGCCTGGGTCCACCTTCTTCCCCTTTTTGTAGATAGGAACAACATTTGCTCTTCTCCAGTCTTCTAAGACTTCTCCTGTTCTCCAAGAATTTTCAAAGATTATGGAGAGGGGTTCAAAAATTTCTTTTGCTATCTCCTTCAGTACTCTGGGGTGTAATTCATCTGGACCTGGAGACTTGAATTCATTTAGGTTAGCTAAGTATTTCCTCACTATCTTTCTGTTTATAGATATCCTGGATTCTTCTATTCCCTTAATAGGACAGTGAAGAACAGTTGATGTTACATTTCCTTTCTGAGAGAAAACAGATGCAAAATAGGAATTTAAAAGTTCGGCCTTCTCAACATCCTGTCTTACCATTTCATCATTTTCATCCTGTAAAAATCCTATAGCATCTTTGACTTTTCTTTTACTTTTGACATATCCCCAAAATCCTTTATTATTGCTTTTGACATCTCTTGCAAGCCTCAATTCATTGTCAGCTTTAGTAATCTGATTTGTGCCCTGCAGGTTCTGCAGACATCATTATATTCTTCTTTAGATATGCCTCCCTCTTTCCATTTTATAAACATTTCTTTCTTCCTTTTTAGCATGTGCTTAAGTTCTGTGTTCATCCATCCAGGATTCCTTAAATGCTTCCTATTCTTCCCTCTTTTCGGAATTGTTAACAAATGTGCTTTGAGAATTTCATTTTCAAGTAGCTACATATTAAGCAGGAATTCAACCACATTTATAATTCTTTTAAGTAAAATAACAGCCCTTCTTAGAGCTAATGATAATCAAGAGTAATACTGCTGTCAGCAGCACTTAGGGAGAGATTGTGCTGAAAGGATTGTGTAGAACAGTATTGGTGAATTGCAAGTCCTTAATGCTGCAGCATACCACTGGGTCAGTTTTCTCAGACTCTCCCATCACCCAGGCCCTGATGCACAGGGGACTCTGACATGGAGGGAAAAGTTTTGAAAGATGCTGAAGAAGTACCTTGGGTCTGTTTCCCCAATATAGTGTACAAAGTCCGGTTACTAAAAATTGACTAATGTCTTTCTACACTTTCATTACGCAAACATATGACTAGTGTCCTTTCCGATTATTTCTAGAGTTTTAGTTTTGGATTTTAGCAGATTTGCTTTTGTAAAATTCTGCCTCTCTGGGCAGAAAATGCAGTTGACATTCCGTGCGGTTTTTATGCGATTTTAATGCGGATTTGTATGCGTCTTTGGAAGCTAAATAAAGATATATTATTTAACAAAAAAAGAGTTGTGATGTCATATCCTTGTCCAACTTCTTTTTCATTCTCCACTGAATTTCCTTCTCCATTGAAGACCATAATATCATTACATACCATGTTCAAATATAATGTTTCCACACAAAACAAATATAAGTGAACATGTGTATGTGTCAGCCAGATACCATCATTAATAAAATGGTACATAAAGCATTAAATAAAAGACACACACAAAGTTTGCTTGAAACGCAATATCTGTTTATGTTTGAAATTTTTTTTTTTTTAAAAATTGCGTGGGCTCCAGCGTAATTTTCATAACCAGAGGAAAAGCCGATGGCTGAGGGCTGATGTTACTATTCTGGAAAGGAGCCAATAGCCATAAAGGTTCCCAGGCTATTTATATCAGCTCACATATGCTTGCTTAGCCTTTACTGGCTAATTTACAGGGAACCCCAGAAAAAAAATTGACATAGGGTCCCCTTATAAAATCAAACCAGCAAAGACTAGGCAGAGAGCTACGAGCTGATATTAATAGTCTGGGAAGGGGACATGTATATTGGCACCCCCAGGCTTAAAACATCACCTCTCAGCCACCCCAGAAATGGCGCATCTTATAGATGCGCCGATTCAGGCACTTAGCCTTGCTCTTCCCACTTGCCTTGTAGCAGTGGCAAGAGGAGTGATATTTGTGGTGTTGATTAGTGTTGAGCATTCCGATACCGCAAGTATCGGGTATCGGCCGATACTTGCTGTATCGGAATTCCGATACCGACTTCCGATATTTTTTCAATATCGGAAGTCGGCATCGGAATCGGAAGTTCAAAGTTGATTGACAGCCTGACGTCATCATGATGCGCGGTGTGTGCGCATCATGATGCGCCGTCATTTCGGGCCTTCCGGGGGTCTCTGCCGGCCTGCCAGGGGGCTGTGTGGACTGCCCGGGGTCTGTACCGGCCTGCCGGGGGGCTGTGCCGGCCTGCCGGTGGTCTGTGCACCCTGTGGGGGTCTGTACCGGCCTGCCGGGGGGCTGTGCACCCTGTGGGGGTCTGTACCGGCCTGCCGGGGGGCTGTGCCGGCCTGCCGGCGGGCTGTGCTGATGTCCGGGGGTCTGCGCAAGCATCGTCCGATGGGACTACAAGTCCCATCTGGCGATGCCTGCTACCATGACAGTGATTGACACATTAGCCAATGATGTAGTAGTCCCATCATCCGGCTAATGTGTTAAATGTTAAAAAAAAAAAAAATACTACATGCATGCTACATACATACTACATACATACCACATACATACTACATACATACTACATACATACTACATACATACCACATACATACTACATATATACATACATACTACATACATACTACATACATACTACATACATACCACATACATACCACATATATACGTACATACTACATACATAACACATATATACTACATGCATGCTACATACATACTACATGCTACATATATACTACATACATACTACATACATACATACTACATATATACTACATGCATGCTACATACATACTACATGCTACATACATACTACATATATACTACATACATACCACATACATACTACATAAATACTACATACATACTACATGCATGCTACATACATACTACATGCTACATACATACTACATATATACTACATGCATGCTACATACATACTACATGCTACATACATACTACATATATACTACATGCATGCTACATACATACTACATACATACTACATATATTCCATATATACTACATGCATGCTACATACATACTACATGCTACATACATACTACATATATACTACATGCATGCTACATGCATACTACATGCTACATACATACTACATATATACTACATACATACTACATACATACTACATGCATGCTACATACATACTACATGCTACATACATACCACATACATACTACATACATACTACATGCTACATACATACTACATATATACTACATGCATGCTACATACATACTGCATGCTACATGCATGCTACATACATACTACATACATACTACATGCTACATACATACCACATATATACTACATACATACTACATACAATACATTCATACAATACATACATAGACATACAGTACATATAACATAGAGTAGCATACTTACCAATACTTGTCACATTGTTCCCCGAAGCCATTGTCTTTTACGGAATAAATATTAACATAACAAACTACAAAAATACTCACCCACGATCCGAAGCAGTCCACGAGTGTGTCCCACGACGATCTTGGGTAGAGAACTGCAGCATCAGCTGTTGCTGCCGTTCTCTACGGGCTGCAGGAATCCAATGACGGAAGGTAGGTATCCTTCCGCACTGTATTCCTCCGCCACTTAAAAAAAAAAAAGTCCCTAGTCTCACTTTATGCCATTGCTGTGTGGGAATTTCCCACGCAGCAATGGCATAAAGTGAGACTAGGGACTTTTTTTTTTTAAGTGGCGGAGGAATACAGTGCGGAAGGATACCTACCTTCCGTCATTGGATTCCTGCAGCCCGTAGAGAACGGCAGCAACAGCTGATGCTGCAGTTCTCTACCCAAGATCGTCGTGGGACACACTCGTGGACTGCTTCGGATCGTGGGTGAGTATTTTTGTGGTTTGTTATGTTAATATTTATTCCGTAAAAGACAATGGCTTCGGGGAACAATGTGACAAGTATTGGTAAGTATGTTACTCTATGTTATATGTACTGTATGTCTATGTATGTATTGTATGAATGTATTGTATGTAGTATGTATGTAGTATATATGTGGTATGTATGTAGCATGTAGTATGTATGTAGTATGTATGTAGCATGCATGTAGCATGCAGTATGTATGTAGCATGCATGTAGTATATATGTAGTATGTATGTAGCATGTAGTATGTATGTAGTATGTATGTGGTATGTATGTAGCATGTAGTATGTATGTAGCATGCATGTAGTATGTATGTAGTATGTATGTAGTATATATGTAGTATGTATGTAGCATGTAGTATGTATGTAGTATGTATGTAGCATATATGTAGTATGTATGTAGCATGTAGTATATATGTAGTATATATGTAGCATGTAGTATGTATGTAGTATGTATGTAGCATATATGTAGTATATATGTAGCATGTAGTATATATGTAGTATATATGTAGCATGTAGTATGTATGTAGTATGTATGTAGCATATATGTAGTATGTATGTAGCATGTAGTATATATGTAGTACATATGTAGCATGTAGTATGTATGTAGCATGTATGTGGTATGTATGTAGCATGTAGTATGTATGTAGCATGCAGTATGTATGTAGTATATATGTAGCATGTATGTAGCATGTAGTATATATGTAGTATGCATGTTGCATGCATGTAGTATATATGTAGTATGTATGTAGCATGTAGTATATATGTAGTATGTATGTTGCATGTAGTATATATGTAGTATGCATGTTGCATGCATGTAGTATATATGTAGTATGTATGTTGCATGTAGTATATATGTAGTATGAATGTAGCATGTATGTAGTATGAATGTAGCATGTATGTAGTATGCATGTTGTATGTATGTAGCATGTATGTAGCATGTAATTTTTTTTTTTTTTTTTTTTTTTTTTACATTCAACACATTAGCCGGATGATGGGACTACTACTGTCCCATCATTGGCTAATGTGTCAATCACTGTCATGGTAGCAGGCATCGCCAGATGGGACTTGTAGTCCCATCGGACGATGCCTGCACAGACCCCCGAAGCCTGCACAGCCCCCCGGCAGGCCGGCACAGCCCCCCGGCAGGCCGGCACAGCCCCCCGGAGCCTGCACAGCCCCCCGGAAGGCCGGCACAGCCCCCCGGCAGGCCGGCACAGCCCACCGGAGCCTGCACAGCCCCCCGGCAGGCCGGCACAGACCACCGGAGCCTGCACAGATCCCCTGGCAGGCCGGCACAGCCCCCCGAAAGGCCCGTACAGACCCCAGAGAGGCTGTACAAGGGAAAAACAGGATTTTTCTTATTCCGATACCGGAAGTCCCATAGACTTGAATGGGACTTCCGGTATCGGAATCGGCGATACCGATACTTTTTTTTAAGATCGGCCGATCCATTCCGATCCGATACTTTGAAGTATCGGACGGTATCGCTCAACTCTAGTGTTGATGTCACCTTTGTATTCTCTGGTGACATCAAGCCCAAGGATTAGTAATGGAGAAGCGTCAATAAGACACCTATCCATTGCTAATCCTACAGTTACACAGTAAATAAAGACACAGCCAAAATAAAGTCCTTTTATTGAAATAATCACACAGACTCCTTTATTGAATCTTAACTTACCATACTTACTGCATCATCTATTCCCTGACTCCTTCGATCTCCTGCAACAAGAATAAAATATAAATACTCCCTCCGGTGATACACTTACAGGAGATAATCACTCCTGCAGGGCATCACTGAGAGTTCACCAGAGTTTTGCTCTCACATATGGCCCAGCTGCGTGAGAATTTTCTCACACAGCGGTGCTGCAAGTGACAGCATGAACTCTGTTGAACTCTCACGGCGGCGCAGTGATACACTGCAGGAGGATCGCTTCCTGTCAGTGTATCACCAGATGCAATAAGAGCAATAAACTAAGAGCGCAAAATGTGTGAAACCAAACCTGGTGATTAAACGGATTATCAAACATGGGCCAAGTGGACACTCACCTAATGGGGTTGTGCACCTCTGCACAACCCCAGTCTGAGCTTGAAGGGATGATCCCTGAGGACCATTGGAAACTGCTGTGCACTGCCACTGCTGGCCAGCACTTCCGGGCTCTGGTCACGTGATCAAGGAACAGGATACGTGTCACCACAGGTCCTTAAGCTGAGAAGTGTGGATCCAGCATTGCCTGGATACCGCAGGTCCTTAAGCTTCTCAATGGAATTGACTATGCTCATAGCTGCTCCTGCCGCAAATGCTCAGGAGGAGGGATATAGAATGATGAAGGAAGAAAAGTTGTAACTGTCTGTGAAGTGCTGAGATAAGGGATAATTATAGGGACAGCAATCTGGTTAACAAACTTTTATTAACCCTTCGATTTCCACAACGTGCTTTGTTAGCATAACACTATCTTCATCAGGTGATACAAAGGGAATAAACAAGGAAATGACATCTTTATAGGGGAGGTGCATAAGGGAGGTACTCTTACCCAATCCATTATGGACCTCCCCTATAAAGATGTCATTTCCTTGTTTATTCCCTTTGTACTACCTGATGAAGATAGTGTTATGCTATCGAAACGCATTGTGGAGATTGAAGGGTTAATAAAGGTTTGTTAACCAGATTGCTGTCCCTATAACTATCCCTTATCTCAGTGCTCCACAGACCACTACAACTTTTTCTCCTTCATCAGTGTATCACCGGAGGCCGGGTAGAGCAGTCACATCTCTTGATGTGACTGTTCTACATGGGAGATCATCATGGGACACTCCTTTTTAAATGGACTACAGCAAAAAGGTGAGCATATGTTGGTTTATTATTTTATTTTTGTTGCAGGAGACGTGGGCGTCGGGGATTAGGTGTTTTGTGAGTATGAATGTTTTTTTTTGCTTTAGAATTGAACACAGTCGCCGGATGATGGGACTACTGTCCCATCATCGACTCATGCTGTCACTGTTATATGTGACAGCATACATTGCTGGATGGGAGCAGTAGTCCCATCAGATGACGCCTGGCTACACACACCCACAGACAGACACAGACAGACGTGCACATATTCTCCACTCACACATATTCTCCACCCACACACATATTCTCTGCCCACACACTCGTTTTTGATTGACTCAATGGAAGTCAATGGGTGCAGAGCCACTGCAAATCCGCAAAAAGAATTCAAACACTGTGAATCAGTGTGGAATTTTCCACAGCATGTGCATGTAAGGGGTTAACGAGACTGTCCTGTATTGATGTGCATATATTAATGTATTGTTATACAAATGTATATTGTTATATGGTAGGGAAAGCATAGTACTGCAGTTGGTCTTCTAGACGGGGTAGTGTGATGCTCAGAATCTAGTAAAGTCGTCCAGTTAAAAGTTGCAATGGACTGTGCCTCAGTTTGTGTGAAATCGTCTGAAGAGAGTCCCCTGCAGCAGAGAGGAGATTCTGAAGAAGTTGGACCTAGAGCTACAGTTATGCTGACAGAGTGCTGTCATGTCTATGTGAGGGAAGACCAAGGCGCATCTGAGCCGTGTATCTCAGCCACGACTACTGCTCTGGCCGACTCTTACATGCACACCAATTCTGGATTCCCACTGATTAACATTGCTTGAGTTTACCTTTACGGATCTGGTGAAATTCCGCGTGGATTCGCAAAAAAAATCTGCAATGTGTGCACATACCCTAACTCTTCACTTTTCAGGGCAACTGTATACAAACAAATATATATGCTGCAGTATACGTTTATTTTAATGGAAGGTAATAGCAGATGTATGTATGCTTCTTTATAAGCATATAAAGATGGGGTAAACGTCCAAAGAAAAAATTTATTAACACCATGAAGTGCTGAACGCAGATTGCTCTTAGCTTGGCAACTACTACATAAAAATACCATCTGACTCTAGAATAATGGTAGCATAAAGATTATTATAATAACATATCTTATGTTTCATATCTGCAAAAGTAGCAATGCAGCCAAGCATATACACAAAACATTTATACACCCCCTCCATGTTCGGTTAGGCCCCAAATACCACTGTGAGAGCAATTACATCTGGAAAGGTTTTGATAAATTACCGTTCTAGCATTTTAGGTAATCCCAATTTAATTACGCGCATGAAACCTATAAATAATTGGTCATTCAGGTGCTGTTAAATAGAATTGATTTCTGGGATGACTTTTCTCCAGTGGAATGGCCTACTATAATCATTTATTTTTGGAAAACCCTTATAATGAAAAGTGAATTAAGTTATGGAAAATTTTTAAAAGGGTCCTCTTTTCATGTTAGTATCTGAAACTGCTATATCAGATTTCTGTGAATAAGTGCTGTCTCCCGAAAATACTGTATCATGCTGGTAGTAGTCTAGTTATATTGAAAAGGCCTTAGCTGTCATGAATGTTCCAAAGTCTTAGTTCAGTTATAGCATATCTTAAATACATACAGTACATATTGCTCCAATAGGTGGTATACCGTAAGGGTATGTTCACACTGGGCATTTTTGCTGCTTTTTTTTTTTTCTGAGGCAAAACCTGATTTTTGGGGCAGGAAAGAAGCTATGGCAAAAACACAGGTTTAGGTGCGTTTTTGGTGCGTTTTCGTGTGTTTTTGGTGCTGTTTTGGTGCGTTTTTTGGTGTGTTTTTTGGGCTAACTTGTGTCTCTTTGTCTATGCAAATGTCCATGACTTTTCAGCAGCAAAAATACTGCAAAAAATGATACCTGCGTTTTTGCTGTATTTTTTCAACACCCATTCAAGCCAATGGGTAAAAAGCACTGCAAAAACGCTGAAAGAAGTGACATGCTCTATGTCCAAAAAAGCAGCAAAGCACAAAATCCTAATGACACAAAAACCCAATGTGCATGCTTGAGATTTCTGAAATCTCATAGGCTTTGCTGGTACTGTAAAAAGCAGCTGAAAATTAGCATAAAAAAAGCAGCACAACCTTTCTTTTTTGGTCCAAGGGCCACATTGTCATACTGAATCAATCCAGGGGCTGCATCTAAATTAAAGGGTATTACATTCTCTGACATTTGTGGCATACCAAAAGTATATACCATAAATTTCCAATAAATACACATTTTATCCCCTTTGACGTTTTAGACCTTTTATTTTATTGAAGCTTTCAGAAAAGGATATAAGCATTTGGGGCTATAGTGCATATTGTAACTTCTAACCCACGTTTAGTGCTAACTTCTGTAGAGTCCTACCCTTAGTTGTTCCTTTCAGCCTGGCCTAGCAGATTGCTGATATTCAGAGTGTTTTATCGCCCAGCTCTGAAGTGCCCCTTTTCAATTAGCCAAGTGTATAAGGACAGTATCAGTATGTCTGTTATGACAAATATTAGTAGACCTTGAGGCTTAAGACCTACAAATATAATGTAAAACTGTCTCAACACTGTAATTCATTTGTAATTGCAATGTAGAAATAGAACATAAACATAGTATATAACATTTTTTGAAAATTAGAAACTTACATTTCACTTGCTTTTCTGTTAGTGAAGCAAGCTAGAGTGTTAGAAAATCTATCTATCTATCTATCTATCTATCTATCTATCTATCTATCTATCTATCTATCTATCACAACTTGTCTGTGATTTGCTGTTGCGTGACTATTTTAACCCCTTCATGACATGGTGATTTTCAGGGTTTTTTTTGTTTTCGATTTTTTCCTCCCCTTCTTTCAAAAGCCATAACCTTTTTTTATTTTTCTTGCAATATAGACTTATGAGGGCTTCTTTTTTGTGGAACAAGTTGTACTCGCGACTGACACCAATCATTTTACCACATAGTGTACTGGGAAACGGGAACAAAAATCAAAAGGAACTAAAATTTTTTTTTTTTTTTTTAAAGTGCAACTCCACAATGGTTTGCTGTGTTTTTTTTTTTAGTTACCATGTACAATATATGGTAAAAGACACCTAGAAATATGATTCTCCAGGTCAGTAGGAGTGCACACATACTATATATATATGAATATGAATATTCTGAATTTTGTAAAAAAAAAAAAAATGCTATTTTTGTAGCCATTTTCCATGTCCCGTCACATTTTCATTCTTCATGATATGGGGCTGTGTGAAGGCTTATTTTTTGTGCCCTTACCTGATACTATTTTGGCGTAAGACGTATAATTGCCTCTTATTGCATTTTATTACAATGTTGCAGAGGTGAAAAAAATTGTAATTTTGGCATTTTGAATTTTTTTCTCATTAGGCCATTTACTGATCTGATTACACTGTGTTATCAAGGTTTTGTCCCTCGGACTATTTTGAGTGTTCCTGATTTTTTCATTCTGATTTCAGAAATGACTTCAGATTTTTCCTATCACGTAAGGTTTTTGAGAAATGATACAAACCATTATAATATTCTGTTATAATTCTTAAAACTCATATGAACTTTTTCTGAAACAGTATATTCTGAATTCTCCACTGAAATAACATAAATCGCTGAGCTACACATATGCAAGCACTTATTATGCGAATTCTGCACAGGCGCAGTGAATCATTCATCTGCCCGTGTACAGTGCAAACCACATCTCTTGGGCAGGAGAGGAATCAAAAGACAATTCTGACATACTTAGAGCATGTATGAATGTATCACGACCTTCAATGCCATTCGCTGTCCCAATGATATGGAGAGAGCAGAGAGATCATGTAACAGATTGCTACTTCTGCCTTACAAATTTGACTGGATATTCATTAAAGAAGAAGAAATCAATAGAATATCCTAATCTTCCTTCAGCCATAAGACCAGTGCTACATGATGAAAGTCTTCGTGTTCCAAAGCCGCCCAAAGTATGGACAATGGAGGACGACAAAGATGGACTAACAATGTCAGTGGAAAATGAAACTGCTGCAGACCCAGACTTTGAGCCTTCTACAGCTAAGGCCGGTTTCACATATGCATTACAGGCCGCAGCGGCGGCCTGCGCATGGCCACCGCTAAGCCCCGCCCCCTGCCACGCCTCCGGCGGTAGCTCCGCCTCTGGGCGCATGACGCTGCATGCGTCATGCATCCCTTATCTTTATCACTGAGGACGCAGGCCGTGCGCAGTATGCATTTGGCGGCGCCTGCGTCCTTTTGACGGTGCGCCGAGCGCAACCAAATTGCAACAGGTTGCGTTTGGCGCTGGTCGGCGCACCGTCAAATGGACGCAGGCGCCGCCAAATGCATACTGCGCACGGCCTGCGTCCTCAGTGATAAAGATAGGGGACGCATGACACATGCAGCGTCATGCGCCCGGAGGCGGAGCTACCGCCGGAGGCGCGGCAGGGGGCAGGGCTTAGCGGCGACCGTGCGCAGGCCGGCGCTGCGGCCTGTAACGCAGATGTGAAACTGGCCTAATCCACATCTGTTCAGTCAAGCTGATCTGAGTGACTTGGTCAGAGATTTGAAATTGTCAAAGAGGCAGGCAGAATTATTGGGATCAAGGTTACAAGAACGGAATCTCTTATTACCAGGAACAAGAGTTTCTGTTTTTCGCAGTTGTCAAGAAGACCTTAATCAATTTTTTAACCATGTCGACAGTTTAACCTTTTGCAATGATGTCTTGGAGTCGTTTGGCACTCTTGGATGTGAACATGTCCCGAAGGAATGACGACGGTTCATTGACTCATCAGTTTTAAGTCTGAAGGCTGTTTTACTACACAACGGAAATATCTGTCCTTCTATACCTTTTGGACATGCAGTAAACATGAAAGAAATGTATGAGAATATGGAGTTACTGTTGACCCACATTAATAGAAATTATAACTGGAATGCTGCGATTGTACGCGTATATCGTCCGAGACTCTCCAATGCAAACCTATGGGTGTAAGAAAAACTCGGATACCACACGGACCATCCATGTAGCTTGCAACAAATATGCACACATTTTCCTCATTTCAGCCCACAGCCCACGGAGCCATTAAATTCAATGGGGAAAGTCAGTGAGAATTGTAAAGCCATACGCATGTCATACGTATGTCATACGGATACATAGGTGAGAGAAAATTGCATCATAATATTGCAAACGCATTACACATGGATGACCATACGGAGAACACTTGTGTGAGTCTCAGCAGGGAGACTCAGTCCGATTTTTCATACATTAAGTGTGACCCCGGCCTAAATGCGAGAGTGCCAGACAGGTTCAAAATGCTATTAACTTGCAGATTAACTCCATATCCCCTTTACTGTCTTGACATCCATATCTTTGCTGTCTAAAATATAGGATATCACTATACCTGGATGATAATTATATTTCAGCTACCCCTGCATACTTTTTTTTCTTTTATATACACACATGATAAGATAACATCTGTGGCAAATAGCCTTTTTTGTTTTTTCCTTTTCTAAGTTTGTACTTATCAATTTATATTTAACTTACGGTAACAAAGCTACCGTATATGCTCATATAAGCTGAGTTTTTCAGCACATTTTTTTTTGTGCTGAAAACGCCCTCCCTCAGCTTATACACGAGTCATTTACCAGAAAGCCAGCAGGGGAAGGGGAGCGGCGGAGCAGCAGCAGGAGTCGGCGGCTGTGGCTAAAGCCTGGGCCACTGCTAAAGAGCACGCACAGTGATAGCTGCAGCCGCCATTTTCCAGAAGACATCACACTCACCCTCCTCTGCACTGTCACTACATTTCCATTGCTCCCGACGCCAGCAGCTCTTCCAGTGCTAAGTGATCATGTGGCACCGCTCATTAAGGCAATGAATATGTACACGTCTCCACTCCCATAGGTGTGCAGCGCATATTTATTACCTTAATGAGCAGTGCCACGTGATCGCTCAGCAAGAAGAGCTGCTGGAAGCCGGCACTAGCGAGATGCTGCAAGGGCAAGCTGCAGGAGGGTGAGTAGGATGTTTTTTTTTGTAATAGCAAGCATGCATACCAGGACGGGAGGTGGGAGCCATGCATACAGCGATGGGACGGGGGGAGCCATGTATACAACGACGGAAACAGGGGAGCCATGCATACAACGACAGGGTTGGGGAGCCATGCATAAAATGACGGGATGGGGAACCCATGCATACAACGATGGGATGGGGGGAGCCACGCATACAAGGACAGTGACGGGGGGAGCCACGCATACCAGGACAGCAACGGGACAAGCCACGCATACCAGGACAGCGACGGTGGGAGCCACGCATAGCATGACAGGGATAAGGGGACAATGCATACCCGGCTTATACTCGAGTCAATAAGCTTACCCAGTTTTCAGTGGCAAAATTAGGTGCCTTGGCTTATACTCGGGTCGGCTTATACTCGAGTAAATACGATATATGTTTTTATATATTTCTGGCATTAGGGATGAGCGAATGTGCTCGGTGATACTCAGATATCACTGAATATATAAATCACCAGTATATATACAATCAAAAATATAAACAAATACAGACTCAGAAAGATCAATCGAACATGTGTCATAATGTATCTCAAAATATAAATATTTTACTAAGGGTAGACATTTACCACATAGACTAAATACAAATACATATAATTGAATGTAATAATATAGTGTGATCCCAAAAAATGAGTAACAGTCACAGGGTAGATCAAGATGACATATTATGCTAAAAAGTTACATATACATGTGGAAAGCAATGCATTCAAGCAATCTAGCATAAACAGTTGGAACAAACAGTTAGTCACTTGTATGTACCAAGACTAATCAGTTCCACCTGTAACCACCACCGCGTTTAGCGCTAACATGCATTGATAACACCATTACAATATATCAAGCATGAATAGCATAATGTATAGATAAATTAAGGGTTAATTACCCATGCTATGTCTCCTGTTGTCCACGAAGTGACTGCAATCTCGACACGCGTTTCGCGAGTATAGACACTCGCTTCCACAAGGGGGCGTGGTCTAATGGGCTAACTCACTGGTCTTAAATACCCACGCCATAAATATATTTAAAAAATGGATAAATATCCAGAGCATATAAAGAAAAAAGAAAAACTATATTTATTTTTAATAGGGTTCCTCAGAAAAGACTACCTTATGTATGGAGCAAAGTTTTCTTGAATGTTAATTAATATCATACAATTCAATATATTTCTCTTTGCAAACAGTGCTTTTGGACTTATATGTCAGTAAAATTTGGTATTCAATATAACATTCATAAAGCATAGATACATAAACAATGAAAAAAGTTCACTTGTAGCGCTATTTAGATGCCCATATAGCTTATGGCTCTATATAAAAACCTTTATGGCTCCTCACAACAAAATTGTCTACATATATATTCTCTCTCAAATTGCTTGCTGTCTCTGCATCCAAAGGCAATAAATAAATAACATTAACGTGTATAGTGCTAAATAATGTTCGAAACTTGTGCTAAAATGTACTTATATTACTTGCAGAGACAAAACCATATAATAAGGTGCAAAATAAGCTACGAAATATAGCTGTAATCAGATAGGGATGACGTAAAGTTATGTTAAGGTGCAGTAGTTAAAGTGGAAGCATGCTACTAGAGGTTTACAATAGTCAGCTAGACATGAAGGAGGAAGCAAATCAACTAAATACAAGGGGTATGCATATGCTTCAGTTTATTTGTAGGTAGTATAAAAAAAAATCTTAAAGAAAAATGACTATATTGAATTTGTCATCCATACTTTTTACCATGCTTTGTGTTAAATTACAGTGGTATTAAATTAAAAAACTTTAAAAAATGTACTGTATTGAATTTGTCAGTTGTCATTCATACAGTTTACCGTGCTTTGTGTTAAATTACGATGATATAAAACTTGAAAAAAACCCTCAAAAATTTTTAACTATATTTAATTTGTCATCCATACAGTTTACCGTGATGTGTGTTAAATTACGGTGGTATTAAACTAAAATAAACCTTCAAAAAATGTACTGTATTGAATTTGTCATCCATACACTTTACCATGCTTTGTATTAAATTGCGATGGTAGTAAGCAAAAAAACCCTTCAAAAATGTTTTCATTATATTTAATTTGTCATGCATCAAAAAAAATCTTCAAAAAAATTTACTGTATTAAATTTGTCATCCATACAATTTAACATGCTTTATGTTACATTACAGTGGTATTAAACTAAAAACAAAATCTTCAAAAAATTTTACTGCATGACATTTGTCATCCACACAAATAAATTTTGGAGGTATTAAATAGAGATGAGCAAACTTTTCAAGGTTCAGTTCGGATCGACGAACGTCTCAGTGTTCAGCAAACATACCCGAACCACTGACTTCAATGGGAGGCAAATTGAAACACATAGATAATACCTTCAAGAGTGCCAAAAAGTTGCCAAAACAGCTAAAATTAGGGGCAGACACCAGGAATATTTACATCAATATTCTCATCAATTGCTCTATAACTAAAAAACTTTAAAAAAAATTGATGAGTGTTTGCCTGTATTTTTGATAACCAGCCAGGCAAAACTGTAATCTGCAGGCTCAACCCGCAGTTCTCAGCGTTAGCAAGACTGTTTATCAAGAATAGAGGGGTCCCCATGCTGTTTTTTTAATTATTTTTAAAAAATAATTTTTAAAAATGGCTTGGGGAACCGACAGTCAGAAAAAGTCTCAAGGTGCAGCGCTGATCTCACCGAGATCTCCTCAGTTCAGGGGCCCTGCTGGGAGTGCAGCTTCAGTGACCACCTTTAACCTCGATAACGTCACAGCTAGTCACTGAGGATAAGTTCGCAGCAGCTCATTCTTCAGTGGTTATCAGCTTGGATGGTCGTCTCGTCCAGGTTGAAAACTGTTTTTCACCAGACATGAATTACAGCATGGGACAGAACGATGGACAGGTAAGGGATATGGTTGCTCTTTATTTTTGTTTTATTACAGGAGATCATGGCTTCAGTGAAATGAGTGATGATGTGAGTATGGTTTAATTAAATTCATTAAAGGAGTCTGCGTCATTCTATCAATTAAAGGAATTTATTCTGGCTGTGTGTTTATTTACAATATAACTATAGGATTGGTAATGCATAAGCGTCTTATAGACACCTCTCCATTCCTAAGACATGGGCTTGATGTCACCGGATAATGAAAAGGTGGCGTCAGCCCCACAAATATGAACCCCACTTGTCACCGCCACAAGAGATGCTATTTTAGGCTGGGGGGGCCCAATATCTATGACCCCTTTCCAGCCTGAGAATACCAGCCTCCAGCTGACAGCTTTAGCTTGGCTGGTTGTTAAATATAGGGGGATCCCATGCCTTTTTTTTTAAATTATTGATTTAAATAATTAAAAAATACAGTGTGGGGAGCCCTTGCTGAAGTTGACACCTGAGGTTTGCAGTCCACAGCTGTCAGTTTTGTCTGCATGGGTATCAAAAATAAAGGGGAACCCCAGGTCATTTTTTTTTAATTTATTTATTTATAGCACAGCCGGCTGCTGATGAATACTCCCATCAGCCGCCACTTGCTCTCTCTGTTAAAAGTTGAATGCAACTCTCAATATTATCTCCAGCTAGCGCTGATTGCAGCGGGACCAGGGTACCGTGATTTGAGCTTTCTTCACTTCAGCACCTGGCGCCAGGGAACAGTGCAAACAATACCACTGATTTCCAGGTGCCGCTACAAGTCACACTGATGATGGGGGGATGTCATCCGTGTGTCAGTTTGAACATGTGTGGGATGTTTTGCTGCTACTGGAAATCAAAACATCTTTGACTGACTTTTGCAGATTTTTAGGAAAAATGATTGGGAATCCAAACACGAATCCGAATGAGCTACGTTCGTGCCAAATTTGAGCTTGACGAAGGTTTTCCGAACAAATTTGCTCATCTCTTATTGTGGCCTCTCACCCTGCATTTTCCAAAAAGGGACAGGAGGACATGCTGCTTATGCATACAAAAAACTTAGAGTAGTCACGGACACAAGAACATGATGGTGGGGACTGGCAAATATTGTCTAAGGAGATAGATGTTGATGAGACACAGTTGCTGATAAGTCATGTTGTTGTTAATTCACAAAGTCAGGGGAACCAGTGTGCGATGATGGAAGATGAGGTGGTAGATGATGAAGTCACTGACTCAACCTGGTTAGCTGGCATGCAGAGCGATGACAGCAGCACTGAGGGGGAGGGATCGGCAGTATCAAAACAAACAGGAAGAGGCAGTGGGGTGACTATAGAGAAAAGGTGGGCAACTGTTCTGCAATGCATTGAAACTCGTGAATTTTACCATCAAAGAGTTAGGAGTTCCCCAGTCTGGGAATATTTTAGAGAATGTTCTGTGACAAAAAAAAATTGCAACCTGTGCCATGCCATGATCAGCAAGGACCTGACCACTAAGAGCCTAACTGACATGATCAGGCACATGTCATCTATGCGAAAGCCTAGGTCCACGATTATTGCCAGCAGGTCATACCACTGCCTGCATCCATGTGCTAGGTGATTGCCAATCCCCTGTCCATGACACTGGTGCAAGTACCTTTCACCTTGCACCTGACCTTGCACATTCTGAGACACCATTATCAGGCACTTCCAAATCCTTGTCCCGGCACAAGTTTCAACTGTCCCTACCCTTGGTCTTGGAATTTAAAAGAGAGTTCCCACCCACCCAACCACAGGCTCAAATGATAAATGGGCACATTTCTAGTCTGCTTGTATTAGAAATGTTCCTGCTTAGGCTTGTGTACATGGAGGATTTCCACCGACTCATGGCAGCAGCTTTTCCTTGGACTCGGTCCCCAGCCACCACTATTTCTCCCGGAGTGGTGTCCCTGCTTTGTACCAGCACATGTCCAGGAACATCACCTGTGCCCTTACAAATGCAGTTGCTATGATTGTTCAATCAATGACCAACACGTGGATAAGTGCTTGTGGCCAGGGATGCTACATTTGCCTTACAGAACACTGGGTGAATGTTGCGAAGGCGAGGGCAGAGTCCGATCCTTGCACAGCACATGTGCTACCAATGCCGATGATTGTTGGCACTACTCCTAACAGGCTTTCTTTCACCTCCTAGACCATTTCCTGCACTCTCTCCTGTTCCTCATCATCCTACATCTACAATTTGTTTTCTCATGTTTTCTCAAATTACGTTGCCCACATCAGCTGGAAGCTGGAAGCCCTGCAGCACTGCCTCAGCTAAGTGGCAACAGGTTCTGCCGAAGCTAATTTGTCTAGCAGACAAATGGCAACAGACCAGACAGATCTGTGGCTATTGCCACTGAACCTTCAACAAAGCATGATCGTGTGTGATAAGGGCCGTAACCTGGTGGTGGCTGTAAAGCTTGGCAAGTTCACACACTCACCATGCTTGGCCCATGTGCTCAACTTAGTGGTTTAACAGTTTCTGAAAACCAAACCAGGTTTGCCAGAGCTTCATATCAAAGTATGCTGCGTCAGCACCCACTTCCGCAAGTGCCAGCTCACTGACTGGTGTGTGATGTGAACATCTGCTGGAACTCCACACTGCACATGCTGACAAGGCTTTATGAGCAGCAGAAATCGTTTGTTGAATGCCAGCTTCAACACGCCCATCAGTGTTGTGGTCAGCCTCAGCATATAACAACTGAAGAGTGGGCATGGATATCTGACATTTGCATTGTTCTCTAAAACTTTGAGGACTTCACAAAGATTGTGAGCGGCAATGATGCCATAATCAGTGCAACGATCCCGCTTCTGTAACTACTTAAACAGTCACTGCTCACAATTATACATGAAGCTTTGCATGCATACCAGGTGGAGAAGGAAGAAGACATGAAACATGGAGGTACTACCCATACCAGTTTCATCTCATCTGCTCAGCGCGGTTTGGGTAACAATAAGGAAGTTGAGGAGGAAGAACAGTAGCTAGTTGCTAGCGCAATGGGGCTAGTACCCACACAAGCTTCATCCTGTCTCTCCTACATGGATGGGCTGAGGAGGGGAATGAGGAGGAAGAGAGTGAGGAGGAAGGGATGGAGAGTAGTTATCATGGTGGAGACAGGGAAGTGTTGGCTGTAAGGACCTTGACCCATATGGCCGACTTTATGTACAGCTGCCTTTCCTATGACCCTTGCGTTATGTTCATCTTGGACAAAAAAAACTACTGGTTGTTCACCCTCCTAGACCCATGCTACAAGGAGAACTTTGCATCTCTTATTCCTGAAATGGAGAGGTCTACTAAAATTGTGCTATGCCAGAAGGCCATTGTGGAAAATATGTTGAAAAAATTCCCATCAGACAATACTAGCGGCAGGGGGTAAGCTTCTTGCCCAACCGAGGAGAAAGGGCGAGAGAGACATACACTAGGTACAACAGAGGCAGGATTCACTGTCAAAGGCCTGGGCCAATTTCATGTCAAGTATAGCGCGGCACTAATACGAGGTGTACAAGTAGGTTACCCAGACCGAAGTGAATAATAAAGTAACTTGGCACTCAACTGAATGATCCTTTATAAATTAAGTTTTTATTAAATGCAGTCCTAGAAAACGTTTCGGCCTACAATCGGCCTTCGCCAGTCTGCTATAAAAATGCAAAATAAATACAGAAACAAGAAGTCATAACAAGTCCTCATGATTAATACAATAATATTTTTTCATTTTTTTGTTCGGACGTACAATACAAGTCTCCAAGAATTCCATCTCATAGAAGCAATCACAGAACATACAATAACAATGAATGTCTCAGGAGAACCAGGTGAAAAAGAAAAAAGAAGAAAAAAAAGAAAAAAATTTTAAAAAAATTCATTGAATGATGAAAAAACCTACCCGACTGCTAACACGGTATAATAACCCGGTATAAAACCAAGGATTTATGTGGATTCCTATAATAAATTAAGCAGGGTGGTGTAAGTATCTTGCGTCATATAGTGGTGATAGTCACAAAGAAACAGTGGTGCTATAGTTATACCTGCTTTAAGGTATAATGCAGATTTGTATTGTGCTTCCAGCTGTCACTAGAGCATGCTGAGCTGTATTGAGATGGACATAAAATGATAAACTATGAGACACAAAGTGTGGGTAAAAGATAGTATGTGGCAGAGAATAAATATATACCTGGTAAGCCAATATGAGATTGTATTAGAGGTATTAGGTATAGAGTACGTCTCCTTAAAGTGTTTGCCTGTAAACAATGCGTATGAAAAAATCAGAATGTAGTCATAAACACATCGCATGTTATTTACTGTTTCTCTCTACCTGTTTGTGATATACAATGTCTGCAAAATATGTTTTCTGTTGGACTGTGCTAGAAATCCTCCATCCTAGGACATTGTAAACTGTCAGTAGTAGGAATTGCTCCCCCCCAAGTGTCATCAACCCTGCCACTTCCTCTGGCAGAGCAGGAATGTTAATTAGCTAGGAGACCCCCTGCTGTTACAACCATTTGGCTCCTCTTCTCTCAGCTGAAAGAGAAAAAATGCGGGAAAAAACTCTTTGTTTGAAATCAGGAGTTAGAAGTAAACCTTTAAGAGCCTGCCCTGCGAAAACCGTACCAAGTAGAGATATGAAAATCATATTTTTGTAACCTGAGCGGTCCCAGCTTCGATACCGCGTATCTTTCGAAGTTCTAACCTGTCCAGAACCTGAGATATGATTTGCGCCCAAATGGACGGTCATATCGCATAGATGTTTGATGTTTTCTTGATGGGCTCATTACGCTGGGAAACATGATACCACTGATGAGTCCATACCAGCTTCTCCCATAAAGTTATAGCTAATCTAAGTTTTGTAGCCAAAACATAACTTGGATGAGAGAGGTGGGATAAACCCAGAATGCATCTCTCCGTGATGTCACAAAGCAAAGCCTATAAGGCATTCCCTTGGCAAAACCAGCTCAGAAGAGCTCCAATCCTCGTGCTGACAAGAACTCCAGATGAGTGGAGATGTGTGGCTCCGCCTTCTTTCTCAGCCGCATGGGTTTGCCTAACGAGTCATGAACAACCGTGAGTGTACCTCTGTTTTTAATCCCTTTATTTTATATCTGTACTGTACATAATTAATGTCTCAATTTTATAGCAACTTTTATCTGTAACCACTGCCTTACTTTTCGGGGAATAAATGATAAAATTATTTAGTTCTGTCTCTATGCTCTAAGAATCGAACTATACGCCTTTGATAGATAATCGCTACTAATTCAAGGGGTTTGCCACGGACCCTCTTAATTTAACACTGTGAATTAAGTAACCGTGACTGGTGGCAGCACTTTGTGTACGGCTATTGCGGCTTGCTGGCAGTCCAGAAGGGTCTTATATAGCTGAATGAGGGGCTGCGGCCACAGCATTGATAATTCCCTTACTGCAGAAGCCTAATTGCCGGTTCACAACAGGCAGCCCGTCCGGCGACTAATTATCCTAGGTGCAGTTCTCTGACTGACCTGAGGGTAAGGGGGGCGCTGGAGAGCTGCGAGTTCCAAAGTGGAACTGAGAAAGTGGGATATACATAAATCCCCGCAGTACTTGGAAGATTGATAGCAGTGGTGGGGCATCCAAATTAAATTCCCCCTGCGGCAAATTGTAGAGCGAGAGTAGCTTGCTGGATATTTTTGTCACATGGTGCCAGTGGTGGGATAACTAAGATAAGCCCCAACTGTGCCTGTGATAGCCATGTGCCGGCATTGTGTCTCGTCCCTCCGTCCGCTGATACACCCGTGTCAGTGGTGGGACTGTGACATAGTGGTGACACAGGGTCTGCTGTCCGTCGCGTTTTGGTGGCAGCGGGACCCCCGTTAGTCGCTCCGTATTTGGACGAACGGTGGTGTGCTGTTCGTCACATATTGGTGGCAGAGCGGTGGGATAATCCTAGAGCATTAGTGATTTGGTTTGAGCAATCATTCCTCTCACTAAAAACCTGCACGGTTCCTGCGGGAATCCTGCATCATAGGTTTTGGAGAACAGACTCAGTGGTTACTAGTCCTGAGACATTAGTGTGTACTTGCAAGTATTCCCTCCCTTTTTCTCCATTTTTCTTTTCTGTCTTTTATTTGGCAACCATGGCTACAATGGGAGCAGAGTGGTATAAGCAGCATAACAAGGCATCTCTTATTGCCCTCTGTGGGGTGTGGCGGATCGACACCACGAACAAAAACAAAGCCCAAATGATCGCGGCTCTGGTGCAACTGGAAAACGACCAGAGCCCAGCGAACGCAGAAGCGGGCTCAAGTAACAATGGGGCTGCAGCAGAGGCTCCACTCATGAGCGCTGGCCTCACATTCAACCATAACGGGGTGGACTCCTATCTGCAAATGGCCTTGGACGAACTCCCTGCCGAAGACAGTGAGGGTCGTCTGACACTGATCCGGCAATATCGGCAGGAGGCCCAGGCCGAGCGTCAAGCCCAGGCTGAGAGAGCCGAACGTGAGCATCAAGCCCAGGCTGAGAGAGCTGAACGCCATGCAGAAGCTCAGAGGGCCCATGAGCTGGAGATGCTCCAGCGGGGGTGGAATGCCCCCACAGCCCGAACCAGTGAGCCCAGCAGCGTCCAGACTCCTAAACCCCGGACAGAGCATTTTCCGGTGATGGAAAAGGACGGGGACTTGGACACGTTTCTGCGAGCCTTTGAGAAAGCCTGCAGACAGTACCGACTGCCTGAAGACCAATGGGCCAGGTACTTGACCCCAGGGCTAAAAGGCAAAGCTCTGGAGGCATTTGCTTCTCTTCCACAAGCGCATGATGATGACTATCGCGCCATAAAGGAGGCGCTGATCGCCAAATATCGGCTGACACCTGAGGTATACCGAAAGAAGTTCCGACACCTCCAACGTGGCCCACATGATAGCTACAGTGATGTGGTGCAAGGACTCAGGACCCACTTTGACCAGTGGATCCATGGACTGTCCGTTGAATCCTTTGAGCAGCTACGGGACCTGATGATCAAAGACCAGTTCCTGCATCTCTGCCCAGCTGAGGTCCGACAGTTCATCCATTCGAACCAGCGAACGCGGACAAAGCGGCCCAGATCGCCGACAACTACAAGGCCAACCGGAAGCCCGAGACGCGGAGGCCAGTCGCCACCAGCTGGAAAGGGGGTAAGCCTGCAACCAACCCCAGTGCCCCAGCTAGCCGTCCCTCCGGAGGCCCTGTCCCTGTTGCCAACAACAGGCCGGCTACTGACAGTCGCCTGTGTCACCACTGCCAGCGGCCTGGTCACTTCTTTTACGCCTGTCCGAATAGGCCGAAGAACCCCCCAGCCAAGGCCCCTGAGCCCAACGCCTCTGTTCTTTTGGTGGGAGGTGTGGTTGGGAGGGCTGACGACAACGTTCAACCTGTTCAGGTGGGGGCCCGTCTTGCTACAGGCCTCAAGGACACCAGGGCTGAACGAACCCTCATCCGTCCCGGACTAGCGGCCCCTGAAGAGTTTGTTGAGGGGAAAACCCTGACTGTCACCGGGATTGGAGGCACCCGTTGTCCCTTGCCAGTGGCCCGGGTTTTTCTTGATTGGGGTGCTGGGAGCGGGTTGAGGGAGGTGGGAGTGCCTGAAAATTTGCCCACTGATGTTTTATTGGGGACTGACTTGGGGCGGATGGTTGCATACTATGTCCCTGACACCCCTCCCCAGTCTGATAATAAGGGTAACGTTAACCCTGATATTGATGATGATGATGAGGGGAAACTGAATGTGTTACTTGCTAATGCCTTGATGAGTAATGATGCAACTAACAACCATTCTTTCCCCAGGTATGATGCTGATGTGAATGTACCAAAGCAAACTGATAACCATTCTTTTCCTAGGAAGGATGATGATGATGTTGATGTGTCTGTGCCGACTGAACCCGTTAACCCTTTCTTTGAAACGGTAGATGTGTCCACAGGTACCGAGGTGCTCAGCCCTGTCACTCTGCGGAGTGAGACGGCTGAGGAACCCCTGGCAGGAGCAAGCAACGGTGCTCAAGGAAATGGGGAGGTGCATGGGGACCATGAGGAAGGTAATGCCATGCAGCTGACCAGTGCCGCAGAGGAAGGTAACTGGCCCATAAGTAGCACTGCTCCTGAAGTGTTGGGGGTGGATGGGGAGGTAGAGCCCAGGGCAGCACCGGCTGGTGGGTCTGTAGAAATCCCCAGGGAGGCAGCATACATAGCAGCTGTCACACGCAGTCAGAGTGCCCAGATCGCAGGTAACGCACTGTCTTCTGGACCCTCTGCTGCTACAGGAGTGACTGAACCAGAGGTGAACCCAGAGCCGGTTCCAGAGGGTCCCAGTAAAGAGGGGACCCTGACGTTACTTCTGGCAGCCTCCAGCATGGAGTTCCAGGCTGCTCTGCACTCAGATGCCACCCTGGAGAAATTGAGAGGTCTCGCCAAGACGCCCACCTCCGAGTCTGATAAGGAGAAGGTGTTCTGGGAACGAGGAAGGTTGTACCGGGAGACAGTACCCGGAGATCCTAAAAAGGAGTGGTTGAGGGAAAGACAGCTGGTCGTCCCCTATCAGTTCAGAACTGAGTTGTTGCGGATTGCCCATGAGATTCCACTCGCTGGACACTTGGGGATCAGCAAAACAAAGGCACGGCTGTCTCAACACTTCTATTGGCCCAAGATGGGGACAGATGTAACACACTACTGCCGCTCCTGCGCCACCTGTCAAAAAGTGGGTAAGGCGGGGCCTGCTCTTAAGGCTCCCCTTATTCCTTTGCCGGTGATAGAGGAGCCTTTCCAGAGAATCGTGGTAGACATTGTAGGACCGCTGTCCGTCCCCAGCAGCTCCGGAAAGCGATACATTCTCACCGTGGTAGACTACGCTACCCGGTACCCAGAGGCAGTAGCTCTGTCTTCAACCAGGGCAGATAAGGTGGCTGACGCACTGGTGACCATCTTTTCAAGAGTAGGATTTCCCAGGGAGATGCTTACCGATCAAGGGCCCCAATTCATGTCTCGCCTAATGGAGGCTCTCTGTGAGAAAATGCAGGTGACGCACCTGGTATCGAGTCCGTATCACCCACAGACTAATGGTTTGTGTGAACGCTTCAACGGTATCCTCAAACAGATGCTCCGCATACTGGTTGAGACCCAAGGGCGCGACTGGGAGCGGTACCTCCCACACCTGCTGTTCGCTTACAGAGAAGTTCCGCAGGCCTCGACCGAGTTCTCCCCCTTCGAGCTCCTGTATGGCAGGCGAGTCCGGGGACCCCTTGGGTTGATAAGAGAATCCTGGGAAGATGAGCCAAACCCCACAGAAGTGTCCATCGTGGATTATGTCATGCGCTTCCGTGACAAGATGCAGACCTTGACGCAGTTGGTGCATGACAACATGACGCAGGCTCAGGCTGACCAGAAGCGCTGGTACGACCAGAACGCCCGGGAGTGGACCTACCAGGTGGGTCAAAAGGTGTGGGTGCTGGTCCCTGTACCAACGGATAAGCTTCAGGCAGCCTGGGAAGGCCCGTACGTCGTCCACCAACAGCTCAACCCGGTCACCTACGTGGTCACGCTTGACCATGCTCGGGGTAGGCGCAAGGCCTTTCACGTCAACATGCTGAAGGCGCACTACGAACGTGAAGCTTGCGTCCTACCGGTCTGCAATCTGCCAGAGGATGGGGAGGAAGATCCCCTCCTGGACATGCTGGCCCAGGCCAACGCCAATGGGTCCATTGAGGACATGGAGATAAGTGGTTCGCTCACCGTGTCCCAGCGGTTGCAGTTGATGGCCACCCTGGAACTCTTCCGGCCCGTGTTCACCAACCAACCGGGGAGGACGGAGTTAGCGGTTCATGAGGTGGACACCGGGAATCACGCCCCATTACGGCGAACACCTTATCGGATCTCTGAAACAGTGCAACAAGTCATGCGCCAAGAGATCGATGAGATGTTAAGGCTGGGGGTGATTCGACGGTCAAAAAGCACGTGGGCTTCACCTGTAGTCCTCGTGCCTAAAAAGGATCGGACCACCCGGTTCTGCGTGGACTACAGGGGGGCTCAACGCCATCACAACCTCTGATGCTCACCCGATGCTGCGCATCGAGGATCTGCTCGAGCGGTTGACAAACGCCAACTACATATCCATCATGGATTTGAGTCGGGGATACTGGCAGATTCCCCTGAGCCCTGAGGCGCAGGAGAAATCCACCTTTATCACCCCCTTTGGACTGTACGAGTCCATGGTCATTCCCTTCGGCATGAAGAATGCCCCTGCCACTTTCCAGCGGATGGTCAACCACCTGCTTCGGGGACTGGAGGAGTACGCGGTGGCGTATTTAGACAATATTGCCATCTTCAGTTCCACCTGGGAGGAACACCTTCAGCACCTCCAGGAGGTGCTCAAGCATCTTCACCAGGCAGACCTGACCATCAAGCCGGGGAAGTGCCAGATAGGCATGCACAAGGTCCACTACCTGGGGCACGGGGTAGGCGGGGGTTCCATGAGTCCGGAGCCAGAAAAAGTGGACGCAATCGTGTCCTGGCCCACCCCCAGGACCAAGAAACAGGTGAAGTCCTTCTTGGGCACTGCAGGGTACTATAGGCGGTTCGTACAGGACTATAGCGCCCTTGCCAAACCCTTGACTGACCTCACCAAGCAGAGGCTACCCCAAACAGTCAACTGGACAGATGACTGTGAGGCGGCTTTCCAAGCTTTGAAAGCAGCCCTGTGCAACTCTCCACTGTTGAGAGCAGTCAACAGCAGTCGCCCGTTTCTGGTACAGACCGACGCCAGCGAGTTTGGCCTCGGTGCTGTGCTTAGCCAGGTTGACTCGGGGGACCAAGATCACCCCGTGTTGTACCTGAGCAGGAAACTTTTGCCGAGGGAAGTGGCATACTCGACCATCGAGAAGGAGTGTCTGGCCATGGTGTGGGCACTGCAACGTTTGCAGCCCTACCTGTACGGGCGCGCCTCCACGGTGGTAACCGACCACAACCCTCTGAGCTGGTTGCACACAGTGTCGGGAACCAATGGAAGATTGCTCCGCTGGAGCCTTGCCCTTCAGCAGTATGACTTTACTGTAAAACACAGGAAGGGCAGTGAAAACGGCAATGCCGATGGGTTGTCCCGCCGGGGCGAACCCGCTGAGGTGCGCATGGCCGATTACCGAGAGTAAATGCCTCCTTAGCGCCCTCTTAAGGGGGGAGGTGTGATATACAATGTCTGCAAAATATGTTTTCTGTTGGACTGTGCTAGAAATCCTCCATCCTAGGACATTGTAAACTGTCCGTAGTAGGAATTCCTTCCCCCCCAAGTGTCATCAACCCTGCCACTTCCTCTGGCAGAGCAGGAATGTTAATTAGCTAGGAGACCCACTGCTGTTACAACCATTTGGCTCCTCTTCTCTCAGCTGAAAGAGAAAAAATGCGGGAAAAAACTCTTTGTTTGAAATCAGGAGTTAGAAGTAAACCTTTAAGAGCCTGCCCTGCGAAAACCGTACCAAGTAGAGATATGAAAATCATATTTTTGTAACCTGAGCGGTCCCAGCTTCGATACCGCGTATCTTTCGAAGTTCTAACCTGTCCAGAACATGAGATATGATTTGCGCCCAAATGGACGGTCATATCGCATAGATGTTTGATGTTTTCTTGATGGGCTCATTACGCTGGGAAACATGATACCACTGATGAGTCCATACCAGCTTCTCCCATAAAGTTATAGCTAATCTAAGTTTTGTAGCCAAAACATAACTTGGATGAGAGAGGTGGGATCAACCCAGAATGCATATCTCCGTGATGTCACAAAGCAAAGCCTATAAGGCATTCCCTTGGCAAAACCAGCTCAGAAGAGCTCCAATCCTCGTGCTGACAAGAACTCCAGATGAGTGGAGATGTGTGGCTCCGCCTTCTTTCTCAGCCGCATGGGTTTGCCTAACGAGTCATGAACAACCGTGAGTGTACCTCTGTTTTTAATCCCTTTATTTTATATCTGTACTGTACATAATTAATGTCTCAATTTTATAGCAACTTTTATCTGTAACCACTGCCCTACTTTTCGGGGAATAAATGATAAAATTATTTAGTTCTGTCTCTATGCTCTAAGAATCGAACTATACGCCTTTGAAAGATAAGCGCTACTAATTCAAGGGGTTTGCCACGGTCCCTCTTAATTTAACACTGTGAACTAAGTAACCGTGACTGGTGGCAGCACGTTGTGTACGGCTATTGCGGCTTGCTGGCAGTCCAGAAGGGTCTTATATAGCTGAATGAGGGGCTGCGGCCACAGCATTGATAATTCCCTTACTGCAGAAGCCTAATTGCCGGTTCACAACAGGCAGCCCGTCCGGCGACTAATTATCCTAGGTGCAGTTCTCTGACTGACCTGAGGGTAAGGGGGGCGCTGGAGAGCTGCGAGTTCCAAAGTGGAACTGAGAAAGTGGGATATACATAAATCCCTGCAGTACTTGGAAGATTGATAGCAGTGGTGGGGCATCCAAATTAAACTCCCCCTGCGGCAAATTGTAGAGTGAGAGTAGCTTGCTGGATATTTTTGTCACATGGTGCCAGTGGTGGGATAACTAAGATAAGCCCCAACTGTGCCTGTGATAGCCGTGTGCCGGCATTGTGTCTCGTCCCTCCGTCCGCTGATACATCCGTGTCAGTGGTGGGACTGTGACATAGTGGTGACACAGGGTCCGCTGTCCATTGTGTTTTGGTGGCAGCGGGACCCCCGTTAGTCGCTCCGTATTTGGACGAACAGCGGTGTGCTGTTCGTCACACTGTTAATGATGTCACTGTGTAGCACAGTAGAAGAAAGGCCCATATGAGGCTGTGGGAGAAGAGAAACATACTGTGCGGTGAAACAACCGCAGAGCTACTGAGCAGCAAGAAAGGAGGGCTCCCATATAGATGCTTACCATATAAGTGTGAGGTACAGGTACACCGGGCTAGAAGCGGTTTCCGCTGCTCATCTGGTAGCCCCGTTCGCCATCACTGGCAGGTGTAAATAGAAAAGAGACGGGACTAAGCCCACGCTCACCGGAACAGAAGAACCGGAAGTATCCGACTCTGTGTGTCAATCAAACGTCACATCATCATGTACTCCAAGGATAGATAGGAGCCATTATGCTCCAATGAAATGAGAGAATAGATGTCACGTGTTGGGACTGGGAGGAGCTAATGTGCTCCATGACAGAAACAGCTGATAAATATGTTGCACCTCTAGATGGGAGAAAAGTGTAGCGTTCCAAAGACCGGAAAGGAACAGAAAACCTGCAGCGCCTCCATGAAGTGATGGTTGCAAAAACCAAAACAAGAAAAAAATAAAATAAAAAATGAAACATAAAATTGTATTGCAACCGTGTGTGCAGGATATTAACAGCAATACACTCCATTATCCCTCTAATTTAGACTCTACTGACTTTCAAGCCTTACAGAGTTTACAACTTGACAGGAATGTAATAATTAAACCAGCGGGCAAGGGCGGGGCCATTGTCGTTATGAATAGATCTGATTATATGAGGGAAGTTTACTGCCAGCTTAATGATTCTACAGTTTATACAAAATTGGAGAAGGACCCCCTACAGGACATAAGGGAACTGATCAGGGAAGTTCTAACTGAATTTTGCCACCGTAAAGTCATTGACACAAAAACAGTGGAATTTCTTACAAATTCCTATCCTATTACCCCTGTCTTCTATGTCCTGCCCAAGGTTCATAAGAGTCTAGTGAACCCCCCGGATGCCCTATAGTGGCATCCACTGATTCTATTTTGTCCCCTCTATCAATTTTCATTGAGAAAGTTCTCACTCCCTTGATTAAGGATACACCTTCCTTTCTTTTGGATACGGGCGATTTTCTTAAGAAAATTAATGAATTGGGTCCGATACCAACTGGAGCTATATTGGTCTCTTTTGACGCTAGGGACCTTTATGAGAAAATAGGGGGGGAAGCCAGCACTACTTAAGGTTAGAACGCATAAACTGAAGTGCATATGCACATAATATCAAGCTGTATTCAAAAATGAGATATTTGGCAAAAAAATTGATCAATTCAATTGAGCCACCCCGCCGCGCCAAGGCAATCTCATGTGGGGGGTCCTACTCTACATTTATAATAAATACTGTGCCATTACGGCCTCCTAAGAGCATGACCACATCAAGTGCAATCTGTACCTGAACATTGCTGGATCGCTCCCATGAAGCCAGATGAAGCAAGTGCAGGCCTCTCTTTTACCATCACCAGCAGTGAGTCACAGGTCAGCTTCTTAGATACGATGATCATAAAAGATGATCAGGGCAATTTGAGCTCTGATCTCTACAATAAGGCCACAGACTGGAATATTCTTTTCTATTCGAGTCTACATCCGCCAGCGGTTAAAAAGGCAATTCCAAAATCACAATTTACAAGAGGTCGGAGGATAGTTTCGGATCCCGAGAAACGTAAAACACGACTACAACAGATTAACTCAAAATTCACGGAACGTGGCTATCCACAAAGTGTATTAGCAGAAGCTTTGGACCCACAGAGGACCACCCGAACAGAAATAACCTCCCGGGTACCATTTGTCCATACTTATCATCCCTATGTCAACATTTTACACAAAACTACAAGGAAGCATTGAAATTTATTATCCACTGCCAATCCTGAGGTCCCAGAATTCCATCATCCATTTCTTCCGTGCTATAAAAGGCCCAATAACATACGAGACTCCCTCAATAGGGCAGACATTGGCCCCAGACAAAGAGCATCTACACAGAGATTCATACAGAATCCCTGTACAGGCACGTACCCTTGCTTACATTGTCATCAATGTAATAATGTACAAAAAGGAGATGCGGTTTTTCATCCACGTTCAGGCAAAAAATATCCCATCAAGGATTTCTCCAAATGTGACTCTAACTATGTTGTTTATCTTATTAAATGCCCTTGCGGGCTCCTCTACATAGGTGAAACAACTCAGGCCATAAGAGATAGGATAAGTAAGCACAAATATACTATCAGATGTAAGAATTTACTTCTCCCTTTGCCCCATCATTTTCACACAAATGGACATAGTGTTACACAACTAAAATTCCAAGTCATCGAACATGTCCCGATCCCTAGACGTGGGAGTGACCGGATTAGGATATTGAAACGAAGGGAATCCTATTGGATTCATGAATTGCAAACATTAGCCCCCAGGGATAGGGATTATGATTTACTGTCCATCATGTGATACTATAGTGTAATTGCTTGACTTTGGTTATAATTAGAGTTGAGCGAAACGGATCGAAAAATTTCAAAAGTCGCCGACTTTTGGCAAAGTCGGGTTTCATGAAACGAAACCCGACCCTAGGATGAGGTCGGCCACGAGGTCGGCGACTTACGCGCCAAAGTCGCGTTTCAAAAGTTTGTTTTGCGCTCTTTTTCAGCCAATCAGGATCCACGGACACTGTGGGCAACGTGATGACATAGGCAGGGGTCACCACCATCTTTCAGAAGGGCATGCAAGTGATTGGCTTGCTTTGGTGGGCGTCACAGGGGGTATAAAAGGGTGTGCACGCCGACCGCCATCTTACTTCTGCCGATCTCAGTATAGGGAGAGGTTGCTGCTGATTCTGTAGAGAGAGCGTTAGGCAGGGAAGAAGACAAAAAAACTGCTTCTGCTGCTAGCGATTTGGCCTGCACAACACACCAGTCACTGTGTGTGCAGTGCAAGGGGAGGCTATATAGTGGTGTATCAGTGGTGTTGGTTGTTGGGCTGCCTTCTAAGGCTTCCTGACATTCCTGCATTGCTGTTTACCCACTGCTCCGCAAACTGCTTTTTTAAAAGCAATCCCAATTTTTTTTTTTTGTCCTGCTGAGAAGAAAAAAAAACTGCTTCTGCTGCTAGCAATTTGGCCTGCACAACACACCAGTCACTGTGTGTGCAGTGCAAGGGGAGGCTATATTGTGGTGTATCAGTGGTGTTGGTTGTTGGGCTGCCTTTTAAGGCTTCCTGACAGGCTGGCATTGCTGTTTACCCACTGCTCTGCAAACTGCTTTTTTAAAAGCAATCCAATCTCCCTTATCCTCTAGTCACTTTTGTCACAGCTGTGCCATCGAGCCTGTGACATAGCGCTCAGATATCAGTGGGCCTCACACAATCCAAAAGTGTCCAGTGTCCAAAAGTGTGTGCAGAGATTCAAAATCTCCCTTATCCTCTAGTCACTTTGGTCACAGCTGTGCCATCGAGCCTGTCACATAGCGCTCAGATATTCATTGGGCCTCACACAATCCAAAAGTGTTCTGTGTCCAAAAGTGTGTGCAGAGATTCAAAATCTCCCTTATCCTCTAGTCACTTTGGTCACAGCTGTGCCATCGAGCCTGTCACATAGCGCTCAGATATTCATTGGGCCTCACACAATCCAAAAGTGTCCAGTGTCCAAAAGTGTGTGCAGAGATTCAAAATCTCCCTTATCCTCTAGTCACTTTGGTCACAGCTGTGCCATCGAGCCTGTCACATAGCGCTCAGATATTCATTGGGCCTCACACAATCCAAAAGTGTCCAGTGTCCAAAAGTGTGTGCAGAGATTCAAAATCTCCCTTATCCTCTAGTCACTTTGGTCACAGCTGTGCCATCGAGCCTGTCACATAGCGCTCAGATATTCATTGGGCCTCACACAATCCAAAAGTGTCCAGTGTCCAAAAGTGTGTGCAGAGATTCAAAATCTCCCTTATCCTCTAGTCACTTTGGTCACAGCTGTACCATCGAGCCTGTCACATAGCGCTCAGATATTCATTGGGCCTCACACAATCCAAAAGTGTCCAGTGTCCAAAAGTGTGTGCAGAGATTCAAAATCTCCCTTATCCTCTAGTCACTTTGGTCACAGCTGTGCCATCGAGCCTGTCACATAGCGCTCAGATATCAGTGGGCCTCACACAATCCAAAAGTGTCCAGTGTCCACAAGTGTCTGCAGAAATTCAAAATCTACCCTGTCCTATAGACACCTTGTACCTTGTTTTACATTACTATATAGTTTGTTGGATTTTGTCTACATTTCTACCAAAAATGAGGAAGGCTGGTGGAAGAGGCCGTGGAATTGGGCGGGGGTTGGCAGCTGGTAATGATGGTGTTGGTGGTGGATCTGATGGTAGTGGCAAGAGCAAAATAGGACCGAATGCAGGAGGTGCTGACCCTGCGTCATCATCTGGCTACATAAGGCCTCGAAAGCTTAGTTTTCTAGGAGTTGGCAAACCGCTTTTAAAGCCAGAGCATCAGGAAAAAGTTTTGTCTTACATTGCTGACTCAGCCTCCAGCTCTATCGCCTCCTCTTCTTCAGTTGTAAAAAGTAAAAGCACTGAGTCGTCATTGGAGGCTCATGTTCATGAACCACACCTTTCCTTGTGTCCTTCACCCCAACCAAGATTGAAGGATGACGCAGGCCATACTACTGATTACTCCATGGAGCTGTTTTCACATACCATGCCTGGATTATCAAGTGAAATGGTGAATTACCCAGGCCAAGATGAATCTGACATGGAGTGCACTGATGCACAGCCGCTGATGGATGATTCTGCTGGTACATTCACTCAGAGCACTACATTGTCCTCGCAGTGTACAGAGCCAGATTCTGACCCTGATGAGACTCAGGTGCCCCTTCCCGCACACTATACCACCATACACGGTGACACAGAGGAAGGTGCACATGACATAGAAGAGGAGGTGATGGATGACCCAGTTGTTGACCCAGATTGGCATCCATTGGGGGAAGAGGGTGCTGCTTCCAATAGCTCAGATGAGGAGCATCCACAGCAGACATCGACATCGCAACAGCTGTTATCTGGCAGGCCCGGAGCACTCCAAAGACAGGTTCCAAACATCAAAAGAGTTGCTGGACAGCTTGTCCAGAGGGTCAAAAGATCACAGCGTGCTAGGCCGCAAAATGTCTGCCAAAGTAGGAAGAGTGCAGTGTGGCACTTTTTTGAACAAAATCCTCATGATCAGGCCAAGGTTATCTGTAAGAAGTGCGCAAAGACCTTTAGCCGAGGGAAAAATCTGAAAAATTTGAATACCAGTTGCATGCTTAGACATTTAACCAGCATGCACTTGCAAGCATGGACACAACACCAAACCTCAAGTGCCGCATGTGCAACTGATCACAACGAAGGTAGTCAGCAACGCTACATTGTTTCCCCCACTGTAAGCCCACCGGTTAGCACAGCAGCAAATGTTGAGGTGTCGTTGCAAGGCCACAGCAGTCAGGGAATCCCACTGTTATATCAACGAAAGACTGATTCTAGGCCATCAGAAAGAACACCAACTCAATCACCATCATCAACCCTCTCTCAGTCCGCCCTGTCCACCGCTACTTCCACCATATGCAGCTCTCAAGTCCAGCTCACCCTCCCAGACACTATGAGTAGGTCAAGAAAGTACTCAGTCTCTCATCCGCGTACACTGGGTTTGAACGCCCACATTGCCAAACTAATCTCGTTTGAGATGATGCCCTTTCGGTTGGTGGAAAGCACAGCTTTCCGCGAACTCATGGCCTATGCAGTACCACGCTATTACCTACCCAGTCGCCACTTCTTCTCTCGCAAAGCCATCCCAGCCCTCCACCATCATGTGAAAGATCGCATTGTCCATGCACTCAAGCAGTCAGTGAGCGGAAAGGTGCACCTCACAACTGATGCATGGTCCAGTCGGCATGGCCAGGGCCGTTACGTGTCCATCACTGCGCACTGGGTTAATGTGGTGGATGCAGGGTCCACAGGGGACAGCGGTGGTGGGACAGTGCTGCCTAGCCCACGGTATAGGAAACAGTTGGCTGTAGGCGTTCGACCCTCCTCCTCCTCCTCCAGAAGCGAAAGCTCGTCCACAGAGCGCAGTCGTACGAGCACTCCATCTGCAGCTGCCACTGTTGTACATGATGTGTCCCCCTATCGAGCAGCTAGTGGAAAGTGTCAGCAGGCTGTGTTGCAGAAGATGTGTTTGGGCAACAGACACACCGCCGAGGTGCTGGCCGAGTACTTGAAGCGACAAACTGAGTCATGGCTGGGCAGTGTACATCTTGAGGCAGGCAAGGTAGTTAGTGATAACGGCCGTAATTTTGTGGCAGCCATAGCCCTTTCAAAACTCAGCCATATACCTTGCTTGGCTCACACCTTGAACCTGGTGGTGCAGTGCTTCCTCAAAAATTATCCGGAGTTAACAGCCCTGCTCCAGAAGGTGCGAAGACTGTGCGCGCACATCCGCCGGTCGCCTGTACACTCCGTTCGTATGCAGAAGCTGCAGCGATTGCTCCACCTTCCCAACCACCGCCTCATTATCGACATTGCAACAAGGTGGAACTCCACCCTGCACATGGTGGAGCGGCTGTGCGAGCAGAGGCAGGCCATAATGCATTTGTGGGAGGATACACGGCCAGGCACTTTGAGAGCAGACATGGAGTTGACAGGTGTGCAGTGGTCGAAGCTGAAAGACCTCTGTAAAGTCCTTCAGTGTTTTGAGGAATGCACATGGCTGGTAAGCGCAGACGACGCCATCCTAAGCATGAGCATCCCACTTATGCGTCTGCTCATGCAAACTTTGACGCACCTTAAGGAGCAGGCGTCTGCAGCCAATGTTGATGAGGAGGAAGAGGAGGAGGGAATCCTTGATGACATTCAGCCATTGTCTGCTCAGGGACCTCTCCTGGACGAGGTGGAGGAAGAAGAGGAGGAGGAGGAGGATGATGGGGATGATTACTTAGGGGAGGAGGATGCATCTCGTGGGGCAAGTGAAAATGTTGGCGTGGCAAGGTCTGGTACATGGTTTGTGCGTGACTGGAGGGATGTGGATTTGCCAGAAAGTGCTCCTCCAACCAGCACTCGCAGTGCATCATTGACACCGGGAACATTGGCCCACATGTCAGATTATGCCTTGCAGATCCTAAAAAGGGACCCACGCATTGCCAAAATGATGAACGATGACGACTACTGGTTAGCCAGCATCCTGGATCCACGCTATAAAGGCAAATTACAAAACATCATGCCACAGGAGAACCTTGACCTAATATTGGCTAATAAACAAGCAACTCTGGTAAATCGGTTGCTTGAGGCATTCCCAGCACACAGCAGCGGTGATGGTTCTCACACGAGCCGTACGGGCCGGGGGCAGCTTGGCAGAGGTGTTCGTGGTGCACACAGCAGAAGTGGCGTTGGAGACAGGGGTTTCATGACAATGTTGTGGACTGATTTTTCAAGTACCGCTCACACAACTGGTAATACTGCATCGATGGAAAGTGACAGGAGACAGCAGTTGTCAACTATGGTTACAAACTACTTTTCTTCCCATGTCGATGTTCTCCCACACAGGTCATTCCCCTTTGACTATTGGGCCGCTAAACTGGACACCTGGCCTGAATTGGCACAATATGCCTTACAGGAGCTCGCTTGCCCAGCTGCAAGTGTGCTATCGGAAAGAGTATTCAGTGCAGCTGGATCAATCCTGACAGAAAAAAGGACCCGTCTGTCAACCCAAAATGTGGATGATCTAACCTTCATTAAAATGAACCACGCATGGGTTTCCAAGGATTTTGTCCCACCTTCCTCTGATGACACATAGGGTGACAGAAAAATGGCTTGCTTTGGTCCACCTCTTCCTGGGACTTGACCTATTTCACCTTTTGCATCAGCTGAATGTCCAACATCAACATATGCTACTTTCTAAAACTCCCTAACTGTGCTGCCTCCCCCCCATGGCCGGGGTCACCACCTAGCGCACGACACCGTGCGAGTGCCGTTGCCCTGGACAGGTGGATAGGCCGACTCTTGGGCGCGGGCACTGGTACAGGGTCCTTCATAGTGCAATCAAGTGTCTCTGCGGGGTGGTGCACACCCGCCATCAGACACACCGCCGTACTATGAGGGGCCCAGTGCCAGTACCGACGCCCACGAGTGGGCCCCCCTTGCTTGGGCAGGGCCCCAGCATTTGCAATCTTTACCTCTCCCTGCTCCTCCGCTGTGTAGTCTGGGCCGTCAAATCCATACTGTGCCTGACACCGTCTGAGCCTGCCTCCTGATGTATAGACATATATTTTGAATGTGTACGCTATCCATACATGTTATCCGGGGATACGGTACCCTTTCTAACCTTTGTGCAATCACGTGCAATCCATACTGGGCCTAACACCATCTGAGCCTGCCTCCTGAGACATATATTTTGAATGTGTACGCTATCCATACATGTTATCCGGGGATACGGTACCCTTTCTAACCTTTGTGCAATCACGTGCAATCCATACTGGGCCTAACACCGTCAGAGCCTGCCTCCTGAGACATATATTTTGAATGTGTACGCTATCCATACATGTTATCCGGGGATACGGTACCCTTTCTAACCTTTGTGCAATCACGTGCAATCCATACTGGGCCTAACACCGTCTGAGCCTGCCTCCTGGGACATATATTTTGAATGTGTACGCTATCCATACATGTTATCCGGGGATACGGTACCCTTTCTAACCTTTGTGCAATCACGTGCAATCCATACTGCGCCTAACACCGTCTGAGCCTGCCTCCTGAGACATATATTTTGAATGTGTACGCTATCCATACATGTTATCCGGGGATACGGTACCCTTTCTAACCTTTGTGCAATCACGTGCAATCCTTACTGGGCCTAACACCGTCTGAGCCTGCCTCCTGAGACATATATTTTGAATGTGTACGCTATCCATACATGTTATGCGGGCATACGGTACCCTTTCTAACCTTTGTGCAATCACGTGCAATCCATACTGGGCCTAACACCGTCCGAGCCTGCCTCCTGAGACATATATTTTGAATGTGTACGCTATCCATACATGTTATCCGGGGATACGGTACCCTTTCTAACCTTTGTGCAATCACGTGCAATCCATACTGGGCCTAACACCATCTGAGCCTGCCTCCTGAGACATATATTTTGAATGTGTACGCTATCCATACATGTTATCCGGGGATACGGTACCCTTTCTAACCTTTGTGCAATCACGTGCAATCCATACTGGGCCTAACACCGTCAGAGCCTGCCTCCTGAGACATATATTTTGAATGTGTACGCTATCCATACATGTTATCCGGGGATACGGTACCCTTTCTAACCTTTGTGCAATCACGTGCAATCCATACTGGGCCTAACACCGTCTGAGCCTGCCTCCTGGGACATATATTTTGAATGTGTACGCTATCCATACATGTTATCCGGGGATACGGTACCCTTTCTAACCTTTGTGCAATCACGTGCAATCCATACTGCGCCTAACACCGTCTGAGCCTGCCTCCTGAGACATATATTTTGAATGTGTACGCTATCCATACATGTTATCCGGGGATACGGTACCCTTTCTAACCTTTGTGCAATCACGTGCAATCCTTACTGGGCCTAACACCGTCTGAGCCTGCCTCCTGAGACATATATTTTGAATGTGTACGCTATCCATACATGTTATGCGGGCATACGGTACCCTTTCTAACCTTTGTGCAATCACGTGCAATCCATACTGGGCCTAACACCGTCCGAGCCTGCCTCCTGAGACATATATTTTGAATGTGTACGCTATCCATACATGTTATCCGGGGATACGGTACCCTTTCTAACCTTTGTGCAATCACGTGCAATCCATACTGGGCCTAACACCGTCTGAGCCTGCCTCCTGAGACACATATTTTGAATGTGTACGCTATCCATACATGTTATCCGGGGATACGGTACCCTTTCTAACCTTTGTGCAATCACGTGCAATCCATACTGGGCCTAACACCGTCTGAGCCTGCCTCCTGAGACATATATTTTGAATGTGTACGCTATCCATACATGTTATCCGGGGATACGGTACCCTTTCTAACCTTTGTGCAATCACGTGCAATCCATACTGGGCCTAACACCGTCTGAGCCTGCCTCCTGAGACATATATTTTGAATGTGTACGCTATCCATACATGTTATCCGGGGATACGGTACCCTTTCTAACCTTTGTGCAATCACGTGCAATCCATACTGGGCCTAACCGTCTGAGCCTGCCTCCTGAGACATATATTTTGAATGTGTACGCTATCCATACATGTTATCCGGGGATACGGTACCCTTTCTAACATTTGTGCAATCACGTGCAATCCATACTGGGCCTAACACCGTCTGAGCCTGCCTCCTAGCCCGGTGTACCTGTACCTCACACTTATATGGTAAGCATCTATATGGGAGCCCTCCTTTCTTACTGCTCGGTACCGCTGCAGTTGTTTCACCACCCAGTATGTTTCTCTTCTCCCACAGCCTCATATGGGCCTTTCTTCTACTGTGCTACACAGTGACAGCATTAACAGGTAGAGACAAACAGTAAATAACATGCGTTGTGTTTATGACTACATTCTGATTTTTACATATGCATTGTTTACAGGCAAACACTTTAAGGAGACGTACTCTATACCTAATACCTCTAATACAATCTCATATTGGTTTACCAGGTATATATTTATTCTCTGCCACATACTATCTTTTACCCACACTTTGTGTCTCATAGTTTATTATTTTATGTCCATCTCAATACAGCTCAGCATGCTCTAGTAACAGATGGAAGCACAATACAAATCTGCATTATACCCTAAAGCAGGTATAACTAGAGCACCACCATTTCTTTGTGACTATCACCACTATATGACGCAAGATACTTACATCACCCTGCTTAATTTATTATAGGAATCCACATAAATCCTTGGTTTTATACTGGGTTATTATACTGTGTTAGCAGTTGGGTAGGTTTTTTCATCATTCAATGAATTTTTTTCAATTTTTTTCTTTGTTTTCTTCTTTTTTCTTTTTCACCTGGTTCTCCTGACACATTGTTTTTGTATGTTCTGTGATTGGTTCTATGAGATGGAATTCTTTGAGACTTGTATTGTACGTCCGAACAAAAAAATGAAAAAATATTATTGTATTAATCATGAGGACTTGTTATGACTTCTTGTTTCTGTATTTATTTTGCATTTTTATAGCAGACTGACGAAGGCCGATTGTAGGCTGAAACGTCTTCTAGGGCTGCATTTAATAAAAACTTAATTTATAAAGGATCATTCAGTTGAGTGTCAAGTTACTTTATTTTGGGCCAATTTCATGACACCCTACCAGCATCCAGAGCCTGATGACTGGGTATTTTTGACAAGGAGGGAAAGTTTTTAACGATGGTCAAGCAATTCATGGCCAACCAAACCAGCATATTTCCTATTTCCTGTATGTCATTCAATTTTTGGGTCTCAAATCTTCACAATTGGCATGAGCTATCCTTTTATGCCTTGGAGGTGTTGTGCTGCCCTGTCTCTAGCATCTTGTCTGAGAGGGTTTTTAGTGCCACCAGGGGAATAACAGATAGTATTCTCTGCTGACAGTCAAAAATGTCTGACAGGCTTATTCTGTTAACAATAAACAAAGCCTGGATTAGCCCCAACTTTTTCACACCACCAGATGACAGCAGAACATAGAGTGCTTTTATTCTTCAATATTTGAATGATGCCCTCCAGTTATTGCCTTCAAGGGTCAATAGATGACCCTGCTTATTTTTTTCTGGCATTGCACTGTGTGCAGAACCTTTATGAGTGTAGGAGTATCATAACTACACTTTCTTAATATTTGAATGAGACACTACAGTTTGTGTCTTCAAGGGTATATCTATGACCCCACTTGTAATTTTTGTCAGGCTTTAAACTGTGTGCAGAGCCTTTATGAGTGTAGGAAATCCACAGCTACACTTTGTTCACGATATTTGAATGAGGCCCTGCAGTTGCCTTCATGAGTGTAAGGATGACCATAATTGTAATTTTTTGCAGGCTTTGCACTGTGTGCAGAAGATTTATGAGTGTAAAAGTACCACAGCTACACTTTGTTCACAACATTTTAATGCGGTACTACAGTTAGTGCATTTGTAACAAGGGGGACTGGAGTGGTAGTTATGGTCAGGTCACTTAAGAGCACAGTCGACAAAAGAGTCCACCGAGCCAATGGTCAACGAGCAACTCGAACCCCTTGCACATAAAAACGGACAGGACGGATGTAGCTCACATAATTTGCCTTTGCTTTTCCCAGCCATGGCAGTCCAGGCTATTAAAGTCCAGGATAAATCTGCTGTCCAACAGGGAATAAACTTTAATACAAGAGTGATGAGAACAAAGGATACAACACTGGATTCCTGCTCTTTCCCTGACACTTTCTACTGCCACACCCACTACAGCCACAGTAGCAAGAAACCAAGCAGCCATCCACTTGCTGGAATCTGGAGGCTTTAGTCCCTTCAGTGGGGGCCACTCTGAAGCCCTGTGGCCTTCTTGTGGTCCTTAAGTCTAAAGTCCAGGGCAGCAGAGTTCCTCCCCTCCTGGGGTCTGGCAATACCCCACGTTAGTGTCCTTCAGCCGGTGCAACAGAGTCTCTCCCTTCCTGGGGTCTGGCAATGCCCGTCTGCTGCTACACATCTGCTCAGGGCCAATGTGCCCGATCTACTGAACTCCAGCAGCAGCTTCCTGCCGCCTTTTCTGAGGTGCCAGCCCACGTTTAACTATTCACTGTCCTTAACATAACTACAGACAGTCAGTCATACAAAGACAATTAAAGGGGACTTGCACCATAAAGCAATGTAGATACAACACAGCAATATAAAGTAATTCAATACAATTAGATGTCATACACATGTAGTTCAGTAAGCCAATATACATGAGACATGACATATTCACATAAAGTGCACAGGTTCAACACATGGGAGAGAGGGAGGTTCCTGCCACCTCCTTATACATTCAATGGTGTATGGATGACCCTGCTTATATATTTTGTCTTACTTTGCACTGGGTGAAGAGACTGTATGCATGAAGTAGTACCACAACTACAGTTTGTCCCAAATATTTGAATGAAGCAAATGAAGCACTTCAGTTGATGCTTTCAAGGGTGTATGGATTATACTGCTTGTAATTTTGTCTGGTTTTGTACTGGGTGCAGAGCCTTTGTGAGTATAGAAGTAGCAAAACTACACTTTTTTAATTTTTTAATGACGCGCTACACCTGGTGCCTTCAAGGGTCTATGGATGACCCTCCTTATGGCTTTGCATTGTGTGCAGAGCTATTATGACTAGAAGTAAGATAACTACACATTCTTAATATTTGAATGCGGCACTTAATTTGCTGCCTTTAAGGGTGTATGGATGCACCCGGTGTAATTTTTGTCTGGTTTTGTGCTGTGTGCAGAGCCTTTGTGAATGTAGAAGTACAACTACACTTTCTTAATATTTGAATGAGTCACTACAGTTGGTGTCTTCAAGGGTGTATGGGTGACCCTGTTTGTAATTTTTGTTTGGCTTTGCACTGTGTGCAGACCCTTAATGAGTTTAGGAGTATCACAACTACATTTTGTTCACAATATTCGAATGAGGCCTTAATGTTGTTCCCTTCAAGTGTGTATGTACTGTATGACCCTGCTTGCAATTTTTGGCAGGCTTTTGCACTTAGTGCATAGCCTTTATGAGTCTAGGAGTACCACAGAGTGCATCTTAGTCCCTCTTCCATTTCATTTTTGGCAGTTCATGCTTCTTTCATAAATTACACCAAATTTTTTTTGATAAAAATTTAATTTTGGTTTACTTAAATTATTATTTTTTTTTTAAAAAATCCTTTTAAAATTTTGCCTTATATACAAGTCTTAATACAGGAAAGAAAGTTTCTTAACATTTTTTTTTCCTGTAAACTTTAATTTTTGCATTTGAATGTTTTATTGTTAGTCCTTAAGGTACATTAAATGTGTTACACCATTGTTCTCATTTGCGATCTGGGAGTTAGACATACTTCCTAGGGTCTTCCCCATGCTGTTCTGATTTCATTCATCACTTTTTCCATCCATTTCAACATTTTCACTGCCCCTCAGACCTCCTTGTAGGATCTTCCGGAAAAATGCCCAAATTTCCCATTGCCTCCCATAATACTCATTACTTAAAACAAGCATCCGAGTATTAGGAATTGTTCAGTTCAAATAATGAGCATCCGAGCATTTTAGTGCTTGCTCATCATCACTTTCTGGCATCCTTTGTCTTTTTGGTTTTAAAATATATCCTAAATGTTTGCCTTTTAATGTCATAATCTAGTTCCCTCACTGCTCTATCTAACTAATTTTTTTACTCCTTCCTCTTTTATGACACTTTGTTTGAAAATCTCACTGCCACAGCCTCTGCCCCATCTCTAAAATTAAGCCTCATAAATGACATCCATTTCAGGCTCTGGGCTAGTCCCTGATCTACTGAGCATGCATTGATTGTAAATTCTGACATTTTGTCAGTCGATTTTTGTCACTGTGCATTATACACAGTGACAGTGTGCTCCCTCTGATCAGAAGTAATGAGCCAGCATCAGAGTGCAAGTGATGTCACTTGCGGTGCTGGTCTCTGCTTTTCCCGAATGCCTGGTTATCTGACAGTGCTTTCTGTTCTTGGCTCATAAAAGCTACCAGTGAGGGAGTGCACTGTCACTGTTCATGCAGACAATACCACCAAAACCAAGGGTACTGATAATACCAATTATATAAACTGCATACAGCAAAACTAACTATATTTACAATACCAATATCAGATTTACAGACTGTACTGACAGTACAGACAATTATGTCTCATCTACCAGATTTAATTTTTCTGCAGAAGGAGGTTTTCTGTGATTCATAAAAATTAGCAAAACAGGGGATGTTTATAAACAATAACTATTATTCACATGTTAAATCATCTACCACTGCCGCACTAAAGCTCTGGTGCACTCTTATTCTATAGCACAAAACAGCAGAGGCAAGGAAATGTCAGTGGCAGTCATTAGTGATGAGCGAGTAAACACGTTGCTCGGGTTTTCCCGAGCATGCTCGGGTGTCCTCCAAGTATTTTGGCGTGCTCAGAGATTTAGTTTTTTCGTCTCATCTGCATGATTTGCGACTGCTAGACAGCTTGAATACATGTGTGGAATGCCTGTTTGTTAGGGAATTCCCACATGTATTCAGCCTGTCTACAAGTCTCAAATCATGCATCTGATATGACGAAAAATAAATCTCCAAGCATGCCAAAATACTCGGAGGACACCAGAGCATGCTCGGGAAAACCCGAGCAACGAGTATATTCACTCATCACTAGCAGTCATCATGGAAGTACACAGAAACATAGCTTGGTGAGGACTAATAGAGCATCAGTGCTGGAGAGGAGATTCATTAATTACAATTTGCCAATGAAGGCAACTGATCCCTAATAGTGATGAGCGAGTATACTCGTTGCTCGGGTCTCCCCGAGCATGCTCGGGTGATCTCCGAGTATTTTGGCGTGCTCGGAGATTTAGGCCTCTTTCACACATCAGGTTTTCGCCGTCAGGCGCGATCCGGCGCTTTTGACAGAAACCGGATCCGGCGAAATGCAATGCCGGATCCGGTTTCCCCCCCATTGACTTGCATTTGCGCCGGATCGCGCCGGATGGCCATGCGTTTCATCCGGTTTTCGCCGGATCCGGCAATGTGTCGCGATCCGGCGTCTGGAAAAAACGGCTACTGTAACGTTTTTTGTCTCCGGCGAAAAAGCCGGACACGCCGGATCCGGCGCGTCCGTCTTTTTCACACAATGAAAGCCTATGAGCGCCGCAATGCGCCTGATCCGGCGAAAGCCGGATCCGGTGGCCGGATCCGTTTTTTTTGGTATGAGCATGCTCAGTAGCTCTGCCCACAAGACATATATAAAAGCAAGACAGTGGGACCCACAGTCACACCCAACATGCCACCCAAGAAAGCAACCAAGCGCAGCAGGAGAAGGCAGGAGACCACTGCAGCACCATCAGCACCACCACCACCCCAAATGGAGCAGCAAATGGGACATGCTGAGGAGGGGAGGCCAGCAGCAGATGAGAGACGGTAATTATCAAATCCCCCATTCCTCCAAACTAGGGCTATTGAATATCAAGATATTCATTGGCCCTTTGTTTCTCTTTATTCAACAGCCACCCAATAGATGCAGCAGCAGCAGCAGCAGCAATGGCAGCAGGTGGAACACCACCCACAGGCATGGAGTGTGGCCACCAGGAAGACAGCACATCATCTTCTGGGAGCCCTCCCTCGCATCGTCAGCATTTGACGGTAAGTTTTTATTTCCAAAATCCATCATCTCTGTAATATATGTCTATTCATTGCCTTTTATTTCAAAACAGGATTCACAAGATGAAGAGGAGCTCCCAGAAGAAGAAGGAAGGGGTGGACAGACACCTGGAGTGGGCTCACAATTGGTAAGTTTTTTGCATCAAACGCAGAAACACAACATCACACTACACACAACACATAGAAAACAATGTTCTGCAGACCACACACAGCAAACAAATGCCTACATCCAAAGACATAACATTTTTTGTTTTCTTCTCTAGTCTTCCCAATCTGGTGCTCGGCCAAGAGGTCCTCACAGTGCCTCCCAGGGTCGTCGGCGACAGCAACGCGGCGGTCACCAGCGTGTAAGTATAAATATTTTTGCTTTGTTTTTTTGCACTTTTTATTTCATTTCTTTTGTGGAGGCTAATTATGTTATTTTTGTCTTTTTCTTTAACAGCCTTCACAGCGTGCTCCCGACTCTGACGGTGAGGATGGAGGACTCGATGTGGACCACCTCATCGATCTCGTCAGAGAAAGGGAGCCGCTCTGGAATATGGCTGACCGCCGCCACGCTGACCTTATCGTTACCCGACGACTCTGGGAGGAAATCTGTTCGCTCCTTGTGGGCCGCTGGGAGGACCTCGATGTTCGGGCCCAGATTAAAGAGCGTAAGTATATACAGTACCGGTTGCTTGATGTAAACCAGTGTTTCCCGAACTCCAGTCCTCGTGGTCCCCACGGATCATGTGTTCAGGATTTCTATTTACTATGGAAATCCTGAAAACATGACCCCTGGGGACCATGAGGACTGGAGTTTGTGAAACACTGATGTTGTATACTAACCACTCCTTTCTCGTTTCAGGGAACAGAATTGTGAATCGGTGGCGGTCTGTGAGGGATCGTTTCAAGAAGGAGTTCAATAAAGAGATGCGGGCCCCGAGTGGATCTGGAGGACGCAGGAGCAAGTACAAGTACGCACAAGCCCTGTCGTTCCTCCGGGAAACAATGGTCACTAGAAGGTAAATATTACACACCACATGTGAAAAAAAATGTTAGATGTAACTTTTTTTTTTCAGCCAGGGCCATACCATGTCAGTATTTTAATTGTTTTTTTTTCTCTTTATTCCACAGCACGGTGAGCAGCACTCGGGAGCCTGCACGATTGGACCCTTCTGAGGCGATCCCTGAGGAGACCGGCACCGAGGGACACTTCGACCGCCCCGGTACATCTGCACCTTCCCAGCCTTCCCACACATTCGACCCATCTGTCCCATCCACCAGCACAGGAGCATCGTGGCCGCCTACATTACATGAAGCTAGAAAATTAGGAAGGGGAAAGGGAAATTTGTGCTCACCAAAATAGTCCTGTAAGCCGGTCGTGCCTAGGGATCAAATGGCTGGCCACCATGTGTTGCAAACATGAAGAGAGAAGGAAGATCCGGCACTGGAGACTTAATAAAATCCACGATAAGTTTTATTCACATAATTTCATGATAAAACCATAAAGGGGAAAACAGACCCCCACGCCTGACGCGTTTCGAACCTTACACCAGGTTCTTCCTCAGAGTCATGAAACAAAACAGTTCACAAAATGATTATAAACATTCCTAATCAGCAGAGGGACTCCACACATGTGTATAATCAAAGAGACAGACAACTAAGCCCTCAAATCACTGGTGGAGTCACTCCCTTGCAAGAAGAAAGAAAAAAAAAAAAAAAAAAAGGAAAAGACCAATTCAACAATGGACAAGACATAGAATAAATAAAAACATGTGCAATACACACGTATAAATGCATAAATACATAGCAACTATCAAATGACAAACAAAAAAAAAAAAAAAAAAACCCCCCCCCAAAAAAAAAAAAAAACAGCAAAAATCTCAGCACTCAATAGAAATACATAAGATCATTTCTATAATTTAGACCTTGCGGATATCGTGCATCAAGCGCAAGTATCCAGAAGGCTTCCCGACAGTGTAGTAAATGTTCCCAGTCACCCCCTCTGGGGGGTTTCAATACCCGTTCTATTCCCTTAACTTTAAGACTGCATAAGTTACCCTTGTGTATTTCAAGGAAATGTTTGGACAAGCCAGACACATTCCTACGACTGGACATAGACTCTGGATTAGAAGCGGTGATGTGCTCACTTAGTCTCCTCTTCAGGCTGCGTGTAGTACAGCCAATGTAATATAAACTGCACAATGTGCACTCTGCCATATACACTAAGTGTGTGGTGTTACAATTCATGTAGGTTTTAATTTTGTAGGTTTGTTGTGTACTAAAATTAACAAATCTATCTGTAATATCCATATAGCGGCACAAACCACACAATTTTTCACCACACTTATAATTGCCCAAGTAATTTAACCACGTAGGTTTAGTGCAATCAGACAAATACAATGAGGGGGACAAAAAATGACTCAAATTTTTAGCTCTCTTTGGAACACACCTATGTCCACCAGCCAATATCTGCGATAACACTGGATCTTGATGCAGTAAGGGAAGATGTTTATTTATGATTTTAATAACACCCTTGTAATCTGAACTGAAAGCGGTAGAAAAAGTGGGAATATTTTTATTTTGATTAGTGTATACCATGTCATTCTGCAATAAACTACTCCTAGTTTTGTTATCCACTTTCTTAATAGCCCTGTTTAACATCCAGTTCTTATAACCCCTTTTTGATAGCCTGGTGCAAATTTTACGACGCTCGGATTCATAAAGAGCGTCATTAGAGCATGATCTTTTGGCACGGATTAATTCACCCAACGGTAAATTTCGTATCACATGTGGCGGGTGACAACTATCCGCATGCAATATGGCATTACCACTGGTATCTTTTCTATATAGGGAAGTATTTGTATTCCCCGTTTTGACATCTCCCATAATTTTAACATCCAGATATGTGGCACAAATGCCATGTATTTCGTGGGTGAATTTAATATTCAAAGAATTAGTCTCAATATACTCAAAAAACTTAAGCATGCCAGGAGAGGGAGATACATCACAACGATCAAACCACAATAGGATCACGTCATCAATGTATCTCCCCCACCACAATACATTGTCTAAATAGGGATTATCCATAGTATATATATATATTTGTTCTCCCAAAAGGACATATATAAGTTGGCCAGAGTAGGAGAGAATTTTGACCCCATCGGGCAGCCACACACCTGAAGATAGTACTTAGTGTCAAATTTGAAAAAATTGGTGTTCAAAAGATGTTGTAACGCCATAATGATAAATTTTTTAAGATCAGAACTGAAATTACTTTCTTCAGTCAAAATGGTGGAAACAGCAGATAATGCCAAATCATGAGGTATACATGAATATAGAGCAACAACATCACATGTTATCCATGTGTGGTGAGGCCCCCATGCAACCTCCTGAAGTGCCTGCAGAAGCTGTTTGGTGTCTCTAATGTGACCTGGTGTTTTCAAAACCAAAGGTTGTAATTTTCTGTCTATCCACTCGGAGAGTTTTTCATTAACCCCTCCAATACCGGCCACTATGGGCCTGAAAGGTGGAGGAAACACGCCTTTATGAATTTTGGGTAAGGCGTGAAATACAGGACACACTGGTTTATCCACATATAAAAAATCAGCCATGCGCTTGTCCAATACTCCCAAAGCAAGACCCTCCTGCAAAATCACAGATAAACCCTGCTGAATACAGCAGGTGTAAGGTTCGAAACGCGTCAGGCGTGGGGGTCTGTTTTCCCCTTTATGGTTTTATCATGAAATTATGTGAATAAAACTTATCGTGGATTTTATTAAGTCTCCAGTGCCGGATCTTCCTTCTCTCTTCATGATTACATGAAGCTGCTGGTGAGGAGATCGCTTTCCCTTTACCCCACCCTTCTGCCCCTGCCACCTCTAGTACACCTGCGGGTACTGGGCGGCAGCGGCAGAGGGGTCAGGAAAAGAGTTATGCGCCAGAGTTCTTGCATCTGAATGCATCTTTCCAGAACTGTCTAAAAGTCTTGTCAGAGCAAATCTCCGCAGGCTTTCAGTAGATCAACTCCAGCATTCTGGAGGTGAAGACACTTCTGCAAACCATGCATTCAGAAGCAAGATCTTCGCCAAACCACACCTTTTTCAGGTCTGTTGTGGAGCGCATGGCAACACTATCTCCTACCCAGCAGATGCATGTAATGCATTCGTGCCACGCTGCTCTACAGCAGGTTACCTCCCAACCTCCACCTCCCACCACTGTAGTTCCTCCACCTGCACCCCCTCCAGCCACTTTCCATCCTCCCCCTCCTATTACATCTGCACCCCCTCCAGCCACTTTCCATCCTCCCCCTCCTATTACATCTGCACCCCCTCCAGCCACTTTCCATCCTCCCCCTCCTATTACATCTGCACCCCCTCCAGCCACTTTCCATCCTCCCCCTCCTATTACATACCAGCAACCTCACCAGTACCAGCAACCTTCCCAGTACCAGCAACCTCCCCAGTACCAGACATCTCCCCACTTCCAGCAACCTGCCCCGTACCAAACTCCTTCCCCGTACCAAACTCCTTCCCCGTACCAAACTCCTTCCCCATACAACTTTCCATCAACATCATCTGCTCCTACAGTCCCTGCCCAACCCTCCACTCCACCGCCCACCACCTCTTCTGCCTCCCACATGTCCACCCATTCTGTAGCTTTTTCCACACCATCACCTCTAACTGTTCCTTCTCCACCACGATCCCAGTCCTCTCTCCACACTCCCATTGTCGAAGTGTCCCGCAGCCCCTCCAGCAGTATTTCCACCCCACACTACACCGAGTTATAATGTTTTTTTTGTAATAAAAATGCCCATTTGGTTGGTTTCAAACCTTTATTAAAAAAGTTTTTTTAACTTTAAAAACAGTTTACACAAAAAAAAATATTTTAAATAAAAGTTAAATTATTGTTTACACTGGTTGTCTGTCATTTCTTTCTCCGGCGAAATATGTTTAAAAAAAAGGTTAAATACAGGGTATTTAAAAGGTAAAAAGGTATTCAAAACAAGGTATATAACTGTGGGTAAATTTTAGCTTTTTGCCACAGTTGTGTTCCTGGTTGTGTTTGAAGCAAAGTATTTCACCTGAAAAGTTGTGTTTATTGTTGGTGATTTCCTAACAATGTACACAACTTTTGTTAAAAGGTGAAATACTTTGCATAAAACACAACCAGGTACACACCTGTGGCCTAAAGCTAAAAATAGTAAGACCATGACAAGATAGCCAACTTTGGTTGGCAAAGGTATATACTGTTGGTCCAGAAGGTACACAAGTTTGGTTAGGGCACAAATCTTTCACACTCTGTCATCCTGCCAGTGTACTCTGCCTTGAGGTGACATAAAGTATAGTGCAAAATTGTCCCTCATTACTGAAACCGTCACAGAACTTCTAGTGGTAATATTTCCAATGACAACATCCATCTTCGCCAGTAACTTGCTCTTCTCTCCAACCTGCACTTTCTCCTCTACAACCTGTCAAAGAAGGGCTGTAGGAACATGCTATATATAGTTTTCCAGTAGCCAATCCCGTTCGGAAGGCCACAAGGGTCAATTTTAAAAACCAGATCCGGCGTAATCCGTCGAAAAACGGATAGAAAAACGGATGAACCGGATGAGACGGATCCGGTTTTGTCTGTCAAGAACAAGACGGATCCGGCAGAAAACCAGATCCGGCACATCAGGTTTTACAAAACATTTGCCGGATCCGGCATTCCGGCACAACGCCGGATCGCGCCTGACGCCGAAAACCTGATGTGTGAAAGTAGCCTTAGTTTTTGTCGTCTCAGCTGCATGATTTGTGACTTGTAGACAGGCTGAATACATGTGGGAATTCCCTAACAAACAGGCATTCCACACATGTATTCAAGCTGTCTAGCAGTTGCCAATCATGCAGCTGAGGCCAACGAAAGCTAAATCTCCGAGCATGCCAAAATACTCGGAGACCACCTGAGCATGCTCAGGGAGACCCGAGCAATGATTATACTCGCTGCATGTGAGAAATACAGATGACTCACATGGTAAAAATTGACACAAAGAATGCAAATGGTTAAGAATAGTGATGAGCAAGTATACTCGTTGCTTGGGTTTTTCTGAGCATGCTCAGGTGTCCTCCGAGTATTTTGGCATGCTCGGAGATGTAGTTTCTGTCGCCGTAGCAGCATGATTTGCAACTGCTAGACAGCCTGAATACATGTGTGGAATAGCAGTTTGTTAGGGAATTCCCACATATTTTCAGGCTGCCTAGCAGCCACAAATCATGCAGCTGAGGTGACGAAAACTAAATCTCCGAGCACGCCAAAATACTCGGAGGTCATCCGAGCATGCTGGGAAAAACCTGAGCAATGAGTATACTCGCTCATCACTAATTAAGAACAGACTTGCACAAATGAAGAAATGGTCCATTTTTTCAGAATGCCATAAAAACATGGCCATGTGAATAAGGCCTGAGCCATGTAACTTTAGGTTTTGGGTCCTCTAATTCCATTGCTGATTTCTCTGCATAAAAATAATCTGTTTAATACAAATTTTAACATTTTGTACACAAAAAGGTCTTTTTACATTTTCCGCTTTTAGATCTTCTTTAAGAAGCTGGTCTCTGAATACAACATATAGCATGTACATTGTGTGAACTACTTTGAGCAAATACTGCGCCCAGAATAGGAAAAAAGCCCCACATTTGTAATAGGCAACATTATTTCTGTAACCACACTGTATATTGCCTCATGAATTTCCGTCACTTCATCCCAATATTTTCACTGTAGCAGTTTAAAAAATGAAAATCAGTGAACTTTGGAAAATTGAGACTCCGTTTTCCAATCTTTTTCTTTTATGGCTAATGTCATACCCTGAAGGAATTATTTATTGAAGAGTTCACGGCATAAAAACAGAATAAAAATTCAAGAAACAGTCCTATTGTTTCCACTGAAGTTTTGATGAATCTCATTCTATTCTGGGATACCATCCTGCACCATTTGTCAGCTGAGTGATGGTGATTGATGGATAGCCTGTACACAGATACATAGATAATTCTTTTAACGTCTTAGTGATGGAGCTAATTTTAACCTTAATGACCAGGTCAAATTTTTTTTATATCTGACCAATGTCACTTTATGTGATAATAACTCTGGAACGCTTCAACGAATCCCAGTGAAATTAATATGAGATTTTTTTTGTGACATTGTACTTCATGTTAATGGTAAATTTTGGTCTATATGATCTGCATATAGGGTATTTGTGAAAATACTGAAAATCTTACAAAAAAAATGAAAATGTTCAAACTTTAAACTTTTTATGCCCTTAAATCAGATAGTTAATAAATAACATTTACCACATGTCTACTTTAATTTTCCATCATTTTTTAACCCTCCGTCAGGAACAATATTCGCACTAACTCGTAATGGAACAATGTGCCTGTCAAGCGCAGGCTAGAAAAATGCCTAGAATATCTAGTTTTCTCAATTTCAGTGATCTAAAAGTGATCAGAGACCTTCATAGGGATGTAATAAAAGAGACTACACATTATCAGGTGCAAAACAAACCCATTTACTCAACATAAAAGTAATAACTTTGATATACACAAATTTCAAAACTCCCACCAAATGGCCCCCAATAATATCAAGTAACGGTTATTAAAAAGAGAAAATTTTGGCACAAAAACATTTTCTAGGCACCTAGAATAATATTACACACAGAATTAATCTGAATTAGATCCTGAAGGTTCCCCAGAAAAAACACATTTGCAAAGCAAAGAGCAACGATTGCAATACATTTTTGCATGTGTCAGGCAGATTGCATGATGACATTTGAGACATTCATAATTAGAAAGCCTTCTGTTCCCGCTTTCCATGGTGCAGGTGGTGCATCTCCTTCTTTTGGGAGGTGGTACAGGTGTTGGATTTTCAGTATGAATATCTGGGCGGAATCTTTTGAGCCTAACTCGAAGACCAGAGGGGATACCGATGGTTTTCATACTTCTCCTGCGTAGCTCTCCAAGCATTAGTTCATGGGCCAATTTTTTCAGGTACAATCGTCTACGGAGTGGTTCAAGCTGGTTTTCAAGGTAAATGATTTGTGAATTTATACCACCCAAATTTAGCATAGCGAAAAATATGACCATTGGCCAGCGATTGGTGTTTCTGCTGACGCTGAAAGTTGAGCACATCTGATCAGCTGTATCAACACCCCCTTTGGTTTCATTATAAAATGTAATAATCTCTGGTTTTTGTTGTGCTTCAGATTTAGGATCGATGGCATCATCATTATGAAGCGTTGAGAGAAGAAGTACATTTTTTTTTCGCGTGGTACATAGGAAACCAAAACCTTTCCATTATGGAATGCAAACATACTGCTGTAATGTTTTCTCCCTGTCACAGTAACAAGCTGTGGCGGCAATTCTTTTTTATTTTTTCTTACAGTTCCGACATATGAAAGCTTCTGCGTTTTTAGATAATCAATAAGATCACAATTTGAAAACCAATTATCAGCAGTTATATTGCGACCTGATCCAAATAAGGGCTCAGACATTCTTTTCACAACATCAGTGGGTTTGTTGCTGACACAGTAAGGACCATCTGGCTGTTTTCCAGCATAAATTTCAATGTTGTATGTGTAGGTCTTACTGGCATCAACAAGGGCATACATTTTTATACCGTATTTGCTAGGTTTTGATGGTATGTATTGACGAAATGCGCATCTGCCACGAAAACCAGGGAGCATTTCGTCAATTGTGACATTTGCCCCAGGGCGATAGTTTATCTTACAGTTTTCCACAAATTTTTGGAATACATCGCGAATTGGAGCAAGCCGGTCATATGTTTTATGTTCGGTTCGGGTAGTTCTGTCATCAAACCGAAGGCAACGAATTAGAATCTTGAATCTTTTTAGAGACATAACAAGGCTAAATTTTTCAATTCCATCACTTTCTATACCCCAAAGTTCCTCCAAACTTTGCCGATTTGCCCTATAAGCTCCTGCAAGGTATAATAATCCAAAAAATGCACGCAGTTCGATTTCATCCGTGGCTTCAGGATTCTGTCACAGATGAACTTGTGCTTTATATTGTCTATATATTGATTAGTGTATATGACAATAGAGTCCAGAATGTCATCTGTGAAAAAAGTATTCCAGCATTCAGCTGCATTTTTTGCATTACGTGCTGTTCCCATAACTGCAGGAAGGTGAGTGATAATGTTATGAGGTTCCATACGTTTTTTATGGGTGGATTCTTGTTCCATTTGGTTTTTTTATCTTTTCCCACATAATAAGATTCTATATCTTTTTCCTCCTCATCACTGTCACCATCTTGCTCTGTTTCAGAATTTAGTACACAGACTTCCACCTCATCATGAGAATCAATCTCACTTTCTTCAAAATCCTCATTCATTGTGGGTCTGCATCATCATCATCATCTAACAGCATGTTTCCCACTTCCTCAACATGATGGGGTTTTGAAAGATCATACATTTTCTTCTCCATTTCAGAAGATAATCTGAAGCAAGAGAGAGAATATGCATTAGGGAACAATATGCCTGAGAAACACACTTTCATTTGTAAGAAAATCTGCTTTATTTATATGAAATATCCACAAACCTTTCTCTATCCATTCATAAAACAAGCTAAATAAACAATAGTAATGACTAAAAACATTACATACCAACCTTATAAATAGTGATGTGTTCGGGACCAATGAGCCTGAGAAGCCAGCACAGCTATATCTTCCTTCCTGAAGCTCTGCAGACCAACTGTGTTATCAGGTTTCACACAGCAGCTAGAGCCAGGAGACTATCTAGAGGGAGGGGGTTTCCTGAAAATCTGGTGAGAAGGGAGAAATGAAAGTAGAAGAGCTGCGCCTGTCAGATCCATTGTTCCTGACGGAGGGTTAAAAACATTATGTTTTTTTGTTAAGAAGTTAGCAGGTTTCAAAGTTGATCAGCAATTTCTCATTTTTCCAATAAAATTTACATAATCATATTTTTAGGGACCACATCACATTTGAAGTGACTTGAGGGTGCCTATATGACAGAAAATACTCAAAGTGACACCATTCTAAAAGCTGCACCCCTCAAAGTCCTCAAAACTAGATTCAAGAAGTGTATTAACCCTTCAGGTGCTTCACAGAAATTAATGGATTGTGGAAAGAAAAATTAACATACTTGCTTTAGCTCCATATGTTTTACTTTCACATGGGTAACAGGAGAAAATGAATCCCAAAATTTGTTGTGCAACTTCTCAGGAGTATGCTGTTACCCAATATGTGGGTAAAAACTACTCTTTGGGCACAAGGCAGGGCTCAGAAGGGAAGGAGCACCTTTTTACTTTTTGAATGCAATAATACCTGGAATCAAACACCATGTCGTGTTTGGAGAGCCCCTGATGTGCCTAAACAGTTTAAACCTGCATAAGTCACCACATTTTGGAAACTAGACCCCTCAGGGAATGAATTTAGATGTGTGACGAGCAACTTGAAACCCCAGATGCTTCACAGAAATTTATAATGTAGAGCCGTGAAAAAAAAATCATATTTTTCCCACAAAAATGTTCTTTTAGCCCCAAATTTTGCATGTTCACAAGAGTCACAGGAAAAAATGGACCACATGATTTGCGGTGCAATTTCTCCTGCACAGATACTGTGTGGCGGAAAACTATTGTTTGGGAGCACGGCAGGGTTTGGAAGGGATCAAGCGCTGTTTGACTTTTTGAATCAAAATTTGATGGAATCATTAGTGTACGCGATGTCTCGTTTGGAGAGCATCTGATGTGCCTAAATAGTGGAAAAAAGTGACCCACTTTGCAAACTTAACCCCTCAAGGAATGCATTTAGATTTGTGGTGAGCACCTTAAGCCCCCAGGTGCTTCACAGAAGTTTCTAACATGGAGCCCTAAAAATAAAAATAATCACCATTTGTGCCACAAAAATGTTTTTTTAACCTCAAATTTTGTATTTTCACAAGGGTAACAGAAGAAAATGCACCATACAATTTATGGTACAATTCCTCTTGAGTACGCCAATACCTCATATGTGGTGGGAAAGTACTGTTTGGGCGGACGGCAGGCCGCGGAAGGGAAGGAGAACTCTTTGACTTTTGGAATGCAAAATTTGCTGGTATCATTAACAAACGCCATGTCACATTTGGAGATCCCCTAATGTGCCTAAACAGTGAAAACCCCTCACAAGTGACCATGTTTTAGAAACTAGACACCTCATAGAATGTTTCTAGATGTTTGGTGAGCAACTTGAACCCATAGGTGCTTCACAGAAGTTTATAATGTTTAACTGTGAAAAAAAATACATTCCCCAAAAAAGGTTGGTTTTGCTCCAAATTTTTCGTTTTCTCAAGTAACATAGTAACATAGCTAACAAGGCCAAAAAAAGACATTCGTCAATTCAGATCAGTCTTTATTCCGTCATAATAAATCCCCAGAACTATGTCCTTCTAAAGAACCGAATACAGTAACTGTAAGATACAATATTGTTGCGCTCCAGGAAAACATCCAGGCCTCTCTTGAACTCCTCGATTGAGTTCGCCATCACCACTTCCTCAGGTAGGGAATTCCAGATTCTCACTGCCCTAACAGTAAAGAATCCTCTTCTATGTTAGTGAAAAAATCTTCTCTCCTCCAGACGCAGAGAATGCACTATTGTGACCGTCACCTTCCTTGGTATAAACAGATCCTCTGAGAGATATTTGTACTGTCCCCTTTTATATATTTATACATGGTTATTAGATCGCCCCTCAGTCATCTTTTTTCTAGACTAAATAATCCTAATTTTGCTAATCTCTCTGGGTATTGAAAGTTCCCCATCCCCTTTATTAATTTTTTTGCCCTCCTTTGTACTCGCTCTAGTTCTATTATATCCTTCCTGACCACCAGTGCCCCAAACTGAACACAGTACTCCATGTGCGGTCTAACCAGGGATTTGAACAGAGGCAGTATAATGCACTCATCATGAGTATCCAGACCTCTTTTAATGCACCCTATGAACCTGTTAACCTTGGCAGTCACTGCCTGGCACTGGTTGTTCCAGGTAAGTTTATCATTAACTAGGATCCCCAAGTCCTTCTGTATGTCAGATTTACCCAGTGGTTTCCTGTTCAGTGTGTAAGGGCAGAGACACACTAGCAAATTTTTCGTCCGAGAATTGGATCGTAAAACTTGCCCTGGCCGGCACCTCTCCTGACCTGAACTTGACAGCTGCACAGTAATCCATCACGCTGTCAAGCTCAGGTCAGGAGAGGTGCCGGTCAGGGCAAGTTTTACGATCCGATTCTCTGACGAAAAATTCGCCAGTGTGTCTCTGCCGCGTAATAGTGATATTGATTCCGTCTTCCCAAGTGTATAACCTTACATTTATCATTGCTAAACCACATCTGACACCTTTCGGCCTAAGTTTCCAACTTATCCACATCCATCTGTAGCAGAATACTATCTTCTCTTGTATTAACTGATTAACATAGTTTTGTATCATCTGCAAATATTGATATTTTACTGTGTAAACCTTCTACCAGATCGTTAATAAATATGTTGAAGAGAATAGGTCCCAACATCGACCCCTGCGGTACCCCACTGGTCACAGCGACCCAGTTAGAGAATATACCATTTATAACCACCCTCTGCTTTTTATCACTGTAGGGAGAAGGACCCCCACTGAGTGCCCGGGCCGGAACCAAGGGGACCGCCATCTAAGTTCCTAAGCGAACTGTACCCGGGGAACGGAGGAGGAGTGTGGACTGCTGGGAGTGGCAGGACAGCAAGGGAAGGGGCGAGTATAAAAGGGACAAGGAGCGCGCAGGGGAGTCAGTTGGCAGAACGGCAGACATGAAGCAAGAGACTGTGGGAGTTTGAGAGAGCCAGAGTGACAGATGGTGACCAGAGAGGAGACCAGCAGCAGAGGGGAGACTTACAGTGGCCTGCGGAGAGTAAACGCCGAACTTACCAACAAGAGACTGCCGCTTCACTCCAATCCGGGGTCACTACCTGCCCACGGTCATCCGCAGCTGTTACCGCTGTGCTTGTTGCGGCCTGTCCGCCACCCCTCGCAGCCGCTGCCGCTTCACTCCAGCCCACAGCTGCGACTTGCAGCTTGCCCGCTACCGCCCCGCTTCAGCCCGCGGCTGCTGCCTGTTCATCATTGCCGTAGATGACGTCACCCCGATGCAGTCGGCAGTTGGGGCCTACTCCTCGCCTACAAAGAAACTCTTTGCCTAGGCCCAGGCCATGCATGTGGCCTGTCAACCTCCACTCCTGGTAACTGTGACACAACCCTGCTTGGAGATTGGAGTCTCATTGAACTTACGAGCAGAACCCCGCTGTTTCTACAGGGAGTTACCTCATCAATGGACTTCCTCAGGGCCTGTTGTGCCCCAACTCCTCCTGGGCGCCGGGGCGCCCGAAGACTACCACAGATCTTCAGCAGCTGGGCCCAGCGGCTGTAACACCAAAGCAGCCTCATCAGAGGCGCCGAGGGACGTCAGGACGGATAAGTGACACTAAAGGAAATAAGGACCCGTAGTTAGCCATATCGCGGCCCTATAGCAACCAGCCTTTGCTGGGTTAGTCGTGTTCTCTCTGAAAGTGTTTGTTTGTGCAGAGTCCTTGCGAGGAAAATAGCTGTTGTGTTTTGGTTGCTTAGCATAGCCCTAGTGGCTTAAATTTATAAAAGTTCTCTGGCCAAAGTTCAATCTAGTCTCGGGTCTCGTCACTGCATCCTGCATACCTGCTGTTACCTACATCACTAAGCCAGTTAACAGAGTGTAACAGAGCAAATTGGACCATCCAATTTGTTTTGCAATTTCTCCTAAGTACACTGATATGGTATGTGGTCGAAAACTACTTTTGAGGCACAGTGCAAAGCTCAGAAGAGAAGAAGTGCCATATTGGAGTTAAAATTTTGCTGGAATGCTTTGAGGATGTCATTTCACATTGGTAGATCTGTAGTGTCGGTGGTGGGGTGCCGAGCTGGGGGGGGTGGTCCTACTTTTGTACCGCGCAGAGATGATGACAGAGACACGATGAGGCAGATTCTGGGTGCAACAGGTCCAAGTTTATTTCATTACTTGCCGTCCGCCTGACGGCCTCCGCAGCACACCGCACGTTTCTTCACTTATCGGCCCTCCGTTTCCAGAGCCGTTTACACACCGTACTTTTACAATAGGGACGTACATAGGCGTACTGTCCCTCCTTCACTTGTTCGACGCTCCTGCCAGGTCCGCCACTGTGGCCGCCCTAGGCCCAATAACCAACAGCGCTTTCACTGGTCAGTCGTCGTGTCAAATACGGTATGTGGCACTCACTGCCTCGTCTCTTCTGCGGTATCTTTCTGTCAGGACCACCCCCTGACGTTTCCCTCTCCTCAGTCCCCTTGGTCGGATTCTCCTCAGGGCACACAGACTGGCGAAGTCCTCCTGTCACCTGGGCTCCCCCTGGGGACTGGAACCTTCTGGAACCCTCCCTCAGAATTTATAACTTCCCCGGTTCCTTGAAACTGTCACTAACTGTCACCACGCCCCCCATGACCAACGGTTTCTAAAGCCCTAAGCTGCTGTAAAGTCCTTTGCTCACACTCCACCCTGCCATCTAATGGTCATCCCAAGGTACTGCACGTCCACTACACTTTTCTAGTTGTTTCCCCACTGTAATCACTGTCTCCTACCTACACTGTGCAATTACAACTTAGCGGGCCCTCAAAGGACTTTACAGCAGCTTAGGGCTTTAGAAACCGTTGGTCATGGGGGGCGTGGTGACAGTTAGTGACAGTTTCAAGGAACCGGGGAAGTTATAAATACTGAGGGAGGGTTCCAGAAGGTTCCAGTCCCCAGGGGGAGCCCAGGTGACAGGAGGACTTCGCCAGTCTGTGTGCCCTGAGGAGAATCCGACCAAGGGGACTGAGGAGAGGGAAACGTCAGGGGGTGGTCCTGACAGAAAGATACCGCAGAAGAGACGAGGCAGTGAGTGCCACATACCGTATTTGACACGACGACTGACCAGTGAAAGCGCTGTTGGTTATTGGGCCTAGGGCGGCCACAGTGGCGGACCTGGCAGGAGCGTCGAACAAGTGAAGGAGGGACAGTACGCATATGTACGTCCCTATTGTAAAAGTACGGTGTGTAAACGGCTCTGGAAACGGAGGGCCGATAAGTGAAGAAATGTGCGGTGTGCTGCGGAGGCCGTCAGGCGGACGGCAAGTAATGAAATAAACTTGGACCTGTTGCACCCAGAATCTGCCTCATCGAGTCTCTGTTATCATCTCTGCGCGGTACAAAAGTAGGACCACCCCCCCCCAGCTCGGCACCCCACCACCGACACTACATTTGGCGTAGTCGGCAGGATCGCCGCCGCTAATACGCTATCTTCTGCGGCAGGCCTGCAACTGAAGGACTGAGGAAAACTTGGACTGCTCTATTTCGGATTATAAACACCTGTGGACTAAAAATTACTGACCTGTGGATTACAAATTGGGACGCTGTGTCGGATCTGTGTTGCTTGCAGAGGATCCAAGGCAGTAGCTGATTCTGCCCAAGATGGCGGTATTACTTCAGCGCAGAGGAGAGGTCCGGGTGTTTGCAGTTGTTCAGAATGGACTGGGACCCCCTCCAACGTACCCCAAAAGGAAGCAATATATGCCCGGAGACCGACGTTTCCATATATTGGACCCTGGCAGATGGATGGAAAGGTCTGCCAATGCCCCACCCAGCAGGAGGAGTGGCACAGAAGAAAAACTTGACTGCGGCTGTCTGACGCCATTCGAGTGCTGCCCAACGGACGGTATGAGATGCTGCGGGTGTCGGGGCATCGGCCGCCTAGAGTGGCAATGGCGGCGAGAGATGGAGCTGCACCAGAAGTCATCTTCAGATTTACGGGCAGGCAGCGGGATGCTGAGCCGGGGAGCGGAGCCTGAAGGGAGTCTGCGAGAACGGCTGCCACCAATACCAGCAGAGGACTTCTCAGCGGAGCCCCCGAGTCCGGAGGGAAGGCCCGCAGGACAGTGGAGCAAGGAACGGAGGCTGCGGGGGAAACTGCGTGATGATGGAACGGAGGCCGCAGCGCCAGGGAAGGTGAGAGTACCCCCGGCCCTACCAGTGCCTCCGCAAGCGGCCCCCACCATTCTGCTGCAGCACGCGGCCCCCTGCGCACCGGAAGGCCTAGTTACCACGGGCCCCGTGGTATATGCAGAGCTGAGCGAGGTCCCCGCTCATGTCCCCGAACTACCCCGCCCGGAGTCACCAGTGCAGAGCTCACCCAAAGAAGATGCTGCTGTGCTTTCCCTGCTAATAGCAGCTGCATTGTTGAAATCGGCCGTTACTCCGACTCCGTTGGAAGTAGTGGATGCGGCCTGTCCTGAGGCCGCGGTTATGCCGCTGCTGGAGTCGGCTGCGACCGATTTAGCGGGCCCTGTGATTCCAGCCCCCGAGGACCCGGTTCTCCCCATTTGCCACCTGACCCCAGCGGCTGCTGGGCCACAGAAATCTTCGGCCGTTTCTGTCTTGCGGTCTTTTTCAGCGGAGTCCCGCCCACCGGACTCCAGGGCCCGTGCTGTTCCCTCCGTGTGGGAAGCGGAGGTGATCAGGAAGAAAAAGGCCCGGGAGCAGGAAGTGTGGAACCTGCTCCACACTCAAGGAGAGGCCGTCATGGAAAAGAAGAGGACTTGAATGGACACCCTCAGTATCCCCGTGGAGCCCTCACCTCTGTCCATTGAGAGTGGTATAGACTGTCAGGAGTTCGATGCACCGTTGTGCAGATTATAAGGACAGTTGCATTTAGAAAAAAGTTTTGTTGTTGTTTAACTGATGCAACTATTTTCTCTCTCTCTTTCTTTCTTCTTTCTATGTTCTTTATATACGAAAATATGTTTACCTGACAGAACGGGGATACGGAAAAGTGGAGGAGTGTCCAGGTCCAAGGAAGGGGGGGAGGAAGAAAGAGGAAATGCAATGTTATGTTATATTTTGGTTTTAAAAGCAAGAGAAAATGAAAAAAAAAAATTATAAAAAATGGGGTACTTGTGCTATTATAAAGTTGTATGATGTATAATATGCAAAGTAAAATGCAACAGGTCCGGGTTAAGGGAAGGTCTGCGGGACCAAAGGAAAGTGTGAGATCCGGTAGGGATCTAAGAGTTGAGGTCTGGGAGACCGGGACGCCGACCATGACATGTAATTGAAAGAAGGAAAATGAGTGGGAAGACGTAAGAAAGACAGCCGTCCTAGGTCAGGTCCCCAACACCACGGACACCCCTGAAGAAGGAAAGGCGGGCGCCGGCAATGATCTGGTAGGTGAGTGGCCTCGATCATGGCGTACCGGATAGTGAAAGGTAACAGTAGGGGAGAGTAGGGGAAAGATACACGCCGTAGAGAGAATACGGGTGTACCTTGCCCAATTTGAAAGACGTTGTCATGTGGCGTGCGCGCTGGTGAGTAGCAGTAGGCTGCTCAGAGCATAGTGCTCCCAGTATGGTTCGGCCCCCGCAGATAGTGGGTTTGGCTCAACTTCTGGTCCGACAACAGAATGTAGGTGTAGATTCAGAATGACGAAGGCAGGGATGACGATTGTCGAGGACGACAATGGACAAAGGAAGGGGGAGTGTAGGGAAGGTGACCTGACGGACGAACGGACTAGTCAGAGTGAAGAAAGATAGGTTTGCACAGTGTAGGTAGGAGTCAGTGATTACAGTGGGGAAACAACTAGGAAAGTGTAGTGGACGTGCAGTACCTTGGGATGACCATTAGATGGCAGGGTGGAGTGTGAGCAAAGGACTTTACAGCAGCTTAGGGCTTTAGAAACCGTTGGTCATGGGGGGCGTGGTGACAGTTAGTGACAGTTTCAAGGAACCGGGGAAGTTATAAATACTGAGGGAGGGTTCCAGAAGGTTCCAGTCCCCAGGGGGAGCCCAGGTGACAGGAGGACTTCGCCAGTCTGTGTGCCCTGAGGAGAATCCGACCAAGGGGACTGAGGAGAGGGAAACGTCAGGGGGTGGTCCTGACAGAAAGATACCGCAGAAGAGACGAGGCAGTGAGTGCCACATACCGTATTTGACACGACGACTGACCAGTGAAAGCGCTGTTGGTTATTGGGCCTAGGGCGGCCACAGTGGCGGACCTGGCAGGAGCGTCGAACAAGTGAAGGAGGGACAGTACGCATATGTACGTCCCTATTGTAAAAGTACGGTGTGTAAACGGCTCTGGAAACGGAGGGCCGATAAGTGAAGAAACGTGCGGTGTGCTGCGGAGGCCGTCAGGCGGACGGCAAGTAATGAAATAAACTTGGACCTGTTGCACCCAGAATCTGCCTCATCGAGTCTCTGTTATCATCTCTGCGCGGTACAAAAGTAGGACCACCCCCCCCAGCTCGGCACCCCACCACCGACACTACAGATCCTCTGAGGTGTCAGAATAGCAGAAACCCCCCATAAGTGATGACATTTTACAATCTACACTTCTCAATGAATTCATCTAATGGTGCAGTGAGCATGTTGACACCACATGTGCCTCACAGAAATTTATACCATTGGGTGGTGAAGAAAGAATAATTATATTTTTACAGCTAAAATAATGTTTTAGCCCAAAATTTTTAATTTGTATAAGGGCTATTAGGACAAAGTTGACCTCTCAGTTTGTTGTGCAATTTCTCCTTTATATGCCAATATCCTGCATGTAATTGGGAACTGCATTTGAGGCAAAGTGCAAAATTCAGAAGGGAAGGAGTGCCATATTATAGTGCAGATTTTTCTGTTATTGTTTGTGGGTGCCATAACCCACTGGGAGAGTGCAATTTGAAGGGGCTATATATTGGAAAATACCCCAAAGTGATACCATTTTCAAAATCGCACCCCTCAAATAATTTTAAACTGTTGTCAGAATTTTTTTAACCCTTCAGTTGCTACACAGGAATTAATGCAAAGTGGAATGAAAAAGAAATATCTCTAAAATCTTGCTTTAGCCCCAAATTTCTCACTTTTTCAAGAGGTAATACCAAAAAGTGGACCCCACAGTTTGAAACCCACTTTTTTTACGAGTGCGGCGATAACACAAATGTAGCCAAAAGTTCTGTTTGGACAAATGGCATGGCCCGGAGAGGAATGAGCAATATTTGAATTTTGAAACTCAAATTTGCAGTGCCCCTATGGTGCCTAAACAGCAGAAACCCCTCACAACTGACCACATTTTGGAAGCAACACCCCTCAAGAATTGTATTCAGTCCAGGGGTATAGTGGGTATTTTGTACATTGGAAAAAAAAACTGCTAATATATAGTTTTGTCTCCCTTCCTGGGAATAATGTGCTCCATCCTGGGCCCCTTCATGGGGTAATGTGCCCCTTCACGGAGAGAGTGCCCCTTCCTGAGGTAGTATGCATGTTACTGGGGTAGTGTGCCCCTATCTGGGGATAATGTGCCCCTTCCTGGGGATTATTCCCCTTCCTAAGATAGTGTGCCTCATCCTTAGATCTTTCCTGTGGTAATGTGTCCCTTTCTGGGGATAATCTGCCTCATTCTGAGCCCCTTCTTGGGGTAATTTTCCCCTTCCTGGGGAAAACGAGCCTCATCCTGGGCCCATTATTAAGGTAGTGTGCCTCTTCTTGAGTATTGTGCCCCATCCTGGGTCCCTTCCTAGGGTACTGTGCCTAATCCTGGGTCCCTTCCTAGGGTACTGTGCCTAATCCTGGGTCCCTTCCTAGGGTACTGTGCCTAATCCTGGGTCCCTTCCTGGGGTAGTGTCCCCCATCCTGAGCACCTTCCTGGGGTACTGTGCCCTATTCTGCAACACATTAAAAAATGATTCTACTCACCTGTTCTGCTTGTTGTTTCCTGTCATGGATCACACTCTATGGGTATCTGCAGGCTGTTTATTACATGAGATGCAATTCTCCATTACAAGATATCTCCTAACAATGAACAACAAGTTCCAAAAATGACTATAGTACATACATAAACATAGTGAGACCCCTAGAGGCCACATCATCATATAACATATTACTACATCATCTTCTCCCGGTTCCTACGTCACATGGTGTCCTATTCTTTACCGGGCACAGGAGCCGGCAGCTGACGTCGGAGTGAGCACCATGGTGCATGACGTCACTACAATGATCTCCAGTCACATGCATGCTGATGTCAGCTACTGGCCTCTGATTGGATGGCGGCGTGTATTGCAGAGAGCTGTCAGGTCCTCTGTGCAACAATATATTTCAATTTAGCTGAATTTGCATCCAAATACACATCCATCTGAAAGAGATGCTGGTGCCAGCAGGCCCCCTCCAGCTCCCAGCTCCGTTACAGTTGCATCGGCTGCACCTGCGATATGTCCACCCCTGATCAAGATAATAGTACCTATAATAAATGCAAATAAAAATACATCTTTTATCAACCATATGTTTCTATGAAATTATGTGCCCCAGTAATTTGGACAAAGATCATGTCCCCATGTTCCACCTATGCATTGGCCTACTGTGAATATAAATACAGGCTGTAAAGAGCAACAGATACAGGCACACCATCAATCTTCCTTTGTTTGGTCTTCAATTCACCAATTGTTAGAGTAATTAAAACTTAAACCATTAATCTTCAACTTTTCTCTAGAGTCCCCCTCTCAGCTCCGACCCCCTCTACTTCACTTAAATGCTTGAAATTAGGGATAGAACAGGTCACTTAAGAACTTAGCAGACTACAGAAACAATATACAGCCGTCATTCTGCCTGGCTGTAATTATGAAATAGGCATACATGTTTTCTGGTGCAGCACTTCTAATGCATAGATTAACAGTCAGCTAAAATATTTCCAGGTGGGAATTGATAGGCAATTTAAATTTACTTAGATGTTTAAAGCAAAATCAAGCAGAGAATAGAGGTACATTACTATGTATAATATGCAATGAAGCAAGAACTACAGAATTATTATAAGGCAAAGCATATATATAAATAGAAGCAAATAATACTGAGATATATGTATCACAACTCATTAAATAGTTCTATCCCTGTTCTACTTGTTATTATAAACTACTGAAAAGGGGTTATTTAGGAATAGAATAATAGATAAATTAAAGATATACCGCATTTTCTGGCATATAAGATGACTGGATGTATAAGACGACCCCAACTTTTCCAGTTAAAATATAAAATCTTCTCAAAAGTTGGGGGTCTTCTTATACGCCAGGCGTCGTCTTATAGGGCGGTGCGGACCAATCTGCATATGATAGGGAGTGGTCCCGATGACGAGGTGAAGGGGTGCCTCACTGGGAAGGTGTAAGTGAAGTATCCCTATTACCTCTTTGAGGCAGCGGTGCTCTGTGCGGCTCTCTGTGCTGGGGTGCGGGGACGGCGGCGGTGGCTCTGGCTCCTCTTTGTGCAGCGTGGGAAGCTCCGCTCGCATTTCATCAAAGCCCGAAGGCCCCTGCAGCTCCATTCCTGTGATGTGGTGGCCTCGGGGAAAATGGCCGCTGGGGGCGTCGCATGCTCACATTCATAGAATCATAGAATCGCAGAGTTGGAAGGGACCTCCTGGGCCATCTGGTCCAGCCCCCTGCTCAAAGCAGGATTCGCTAAATCATCCCAGTCAGATGTCTGTCCAGCCTCTGTATGAAGACTTCCATTGAAGGAGAACTCACCACTTCTCATGGCAGCCTGTTCCACTCATTGATCACTCTAACTGTCAAAAAGTTTTTTCTAATATCTAATCTGTGTCTCCTCCCATTCAGTTTCATCCCATTGCTTCTTAGTCTTTCCTTGTGCAAATGAGAATAAAGTTGATCCTTCTACAATGTGACAGCCCTTTAGTTATTTGTAGACAGCTATTAAGTCTCCTCTTAGTCTTCTCTTCTGCAAACTAAACAATCCCAAATCCTGCAACCTTTCCTCATAAGACAGGGTTTGCAGACCGGTCACCATTCTGGTTGCTCTTTTCTGAACTTGCTCCAGTTTGTTGATGTCTTTTTTTAAAATGTGATGCCCAAAACTGGACACAATATTCCAGATGAGGTCTGACCAAAGAGGAGTAGAGGGAAATAATGACTTCACGTGATCTAGACTGTATGCTTCTGTTAATACATCCTAGAATTGCATATGTTGACTCATATTCAGTCTGTGATCTATTAGTATACCCAAGTCTTTTTCACATGTGCTGTTGCTTAGCCCTATTCTTCCCATTCTGTATATGCTTTTTTCATTTTTATTGCCCAGATGTAGTACTTTGCATTTTTCCCCGTTAAAAACCATTCTGTTAGTTGCTGCCTACTTCTCCAGTATATGTATATCTTTTTGAATCCTCTCTCTCTTGTATTAGCTATCCCTCCTAGCTTTGTGTCATCAGCAAATTTAATCAGTTTACCCTCAATTCCTTCATCTAAATCGATGATAAAGATGTTGAACAATACAGGGCCCAGGACAGAGCCCTGTGGTACCCCACTTGAGACATTCTTCCAACTGGATGTGCAGCCATTTACGACCACTCTTTGGGTCCGATCACTAAGCCAGTTATGAATCCACCTAACAGTTGCCTTGTCCATTCCATACTTAGTCATTTTTTCAATAAGGATTGTATGAGATACTTTGACAAATGCTTTGCTGAAGTCAAGATATACTATATCTACAGCATTTCCTTTATTCCCCCCAATCAGTGATTCCGTCATAGAAGGAAATTAAGTTAGTCTGACATGACTTATTAGTTACAAACCCATGCTGACTCTGTTTAATCACTTCATTCTTATCCAGGTACTGACATACATGTTGTTTAATAATTTGTTCAAAGATCTTTCCTGGTATAGAAGTCAGACTCACTGGCCTATAGTTACCTGGGTCCACTTTCTTCCCCTTTTTGAAGATAGGAACAACATTTGCTCTTCTCCAGTCTTCTGGGACTTCTCCTGTTCTCCAAGAATTTTCAAAGATTATGGAGAGGGGTTCAAAAATTTCTTCTGCTATCTCCTTCAGTACACTGGGGTGTAATTCATCTGGACCTGGAGACTTGAATTCATTTAGGTTAGCTAAGTGTTTCCTCACTATCTTTCTGTTTATAGATATCCTGGATTCTTCTATTCCCGTAATAGGACAGTGAAGAACAGTTGATGTTACATTTCCTTTCTGAGAGAAAACAGATGCAAAATAGGAATTTAAAAGTTCGACCTTCTCAACATCCTGTTTTACCATTTCATCATTTTCATCCTGTAAAAATCCTATAGCATCTTTGACTTTTCTTTTACTTTTGACATATCCCCAAAATCCTTTATAATTGCTTTTGACATCTCTTGCAAGCTTCAATTCATTGTCAGCTTTAGTTAATCTGATTTGTGCCCTGCAGGTTCTGCAGACAGCATTATATTCTTCTTTAGATATGCCTCCCTCTTTCCATTTTATAAACATTTTTTTCTTCCTTTTTAGCATGTGCTTAAGTTCTGTGTTCATCCATCCTGGCTTCCTTAAATGCTTCCTATTCTTCCCTCTTTTCGGAATTGTTAACAATTGTGCTTTGAGAATTTCATTTTTCAAGATTTCCCATCCTTCCTGGACATTTTTGTCTTTAAGGATATCCAGCCATTGGATCCCTCCAATTCTCTTTCTGAATCCCTTAAAATCTACCTTTCTGAAATCTAACCTTGACGTCTGAGTCTTCACAGGTCTTCCTCCTCTAGTTGTCAAAAATTCTAAAATAGCATAGTCGCTACAGCCTAGGGTCCCAGCCACTTTTACCTCCTCAACCATTTCCTCCCTGTTTATAAGGATTAGATCCAAGGTAGCAGTTCCCCTTGTTTTCTCCCCTACCTTTTGGAAGATAAAGTTGTCAGCAAGAGAGGATAAGAATTTCCTTGACCTGTTAGTTTTGCCTGTGAGAGATTCCCAACAAATGTCTGGATAGTTGCAATCTCCCATGACAACTATGTCATATTTTTTGGAGAAATGGCCATTTGATGCATAAAGAGTTCATCCATATCTTCAGCTTGCACAGGCAGCCTGTAGTAAATGCCTACAATGGTGTCCTTTCCATTGTTCTGTCCTTGTATTCTTACCCAAACAGTTTCCACAGAACTCCCAGTCTCTGAAGCTTGGATCTCTGTGCAGATATACGCGTTTCTAACATACAATGCGACACCTCCTCCTCGTTTCTCAAGTCTGTTTCTTGCAAATAAGTTGTATCCTTTTAGTCTTGTATTCCAATCATGTGTATTGTCCCACCAAGTTTCAGTGATTCCAATGACATCATATTTCTTTTCCTGTGTTAGTAGTTCCAATTCTCCTTGTTTGTTGCCCATGCTTTGTGCATTAGTATAGAAACATTTTAGTTTGTAATTGGTTTCTCTTTCACCAATATTTTTATTAATTAGATTCTTTTGTCTTTGTTCTTCCTTTCCACTTCTAATAGCAGAGTTCTCAATAGCAATTGTCAGGTGTATGGCTTTTTCTGGTCTTTTGCTTCCCTTCCCATGTTGTTCTAGTTTAAAGCTCTCCTTACAAGTGTAGCAAGACGACTTCCAAATACATGTTTTCCAGTCTTCGCAAGGTGCACCCCATCTCTAGCAAGTAGTCCATCGTAAAGGTAATTCACTCCATGATCCATAAATCCAAATAGTTGCTGATGGCACCATCGACGTAGCCAGTTGTTCACCTGCAGAATCTTATTCCACCTCCTTGTTCCATGGCCATCCACTGGGAGGATGGAAGAGAAGACCACCTGCGCTCCCAGTTCTTTCACTTTCTTGCCTAAGTCTTCAAAGTCTCTGCAGATGGTTTCCAGGTCATTTCTTGCGGTGTCATTTGTCCCCACATGTAGTAGCAGGAATGGGTAGTCATCTGTAGGTCTGAAGAGTCCTGATATCCTGTCAGACACATCTTTAATTTTTGCACCTGGAAGACAGCACATTTCTCTTGAAGTTATATCCGGTCTGCAGATAGCGGCCTCTGTTCCTCTCAACAGGGAATCCCCCATGACCACCACTCTCCGTTTCTTCTTCACAACATTTTTCTTTCTCCATCCAGGAGGACTCTGAAGGCGTACAAGGTTGCTGTTTCTGGGCAAAGTCTTATCCTGATGTATTTCTTCATCGTTTTCCTGTGTGAGAGCCTGGTACCGGTTCCTGAGAAGTATGGGTGCTGACTGCCTCCCGATCCTCCTGCTTCTCTGGGTCACATGTCTCCATTCCTCTGTTTTTTCAGGTGCACTTAGAATTTCTTCTCTTTCTGTAACATGAAGAGATAATTCTGCTCTGTCTAAGAACTCTTCACCTTCCTTAATGATCATCAGCGTAGCTAACCTCTCTTCGAGATTTTGCATCTTTTCCTCCAACAGGGACACAAGCTTGCATTTGTGGCATGTGAAGTTTGGTTTTTACACTGGTAAGTCTGTGAACATGTAGCAAGAAATGCAGCTCACCAAATGGCTCCTGGCCTCTTCCATATTGAGATTTCTTAAAAACGATGAAAGATGAGCCAAAATTCGCGCGCCGACTCTTCCCCTGGTTTTCCGCTCTCCTCTTTTCAGCTGCAACGGCCAAAACCCAGTGATCGTTGAGCTCGCAGAGACTCTTCACTTATCCGAGAAGGCACTGGGAATATGCAAACGATCTCCTCAAGTCTCTTCCCCTGGTTTTCCGCTCTCCTCTGTTCAGCTGCAACGGCCAAAACCCAGTGATCGTTGAGCTCGCGGAGACTCTTCACTTATCCCAGAAGGCACTGGGAATATGCAAATGATCTCCTCAAGACTATTCCATCAGATCTCGTTCCGACAAAAATTTGTCTGCAGCAAAATGGTGCCGCATTATCTTGGCTGGCTATCAAAAGTAAAGGGGCCCCAAAGCTGTTTATTTAAATACGTTAAATAAATAATAAAAAAAGGTGCAGTGTCCCCCCATTTTGGGCAACCAGCCAAGTTAAACCAGAGAGCTAGGGGGCTTGTATTCTCAGAGTTGGAAGCAGCCATGGAAATTGACGCTCCCCAGCCTAAAAATAGCAGCCAGCAGCAACCCCAGAAATGGCGCATATATTAGATGCACCTCTGGAGCATTGCCCAGCTTTTTCCACTTGCCCTGTGGCGCAGGCAAGTGGGGTAATATTTGTAGGGTTGATGTCAGCAGAAATCAAGCCCACAGGTTAGAAAAGGAGAGGCATCTATAAGATGACCCCATTACTAACCCCATAGTCAGATTGTAATAAAGAAGACACAGCCAGAATTCAATCCTTTATCTGAAATAAAACTGCCCACCCTCTTTTATCCATTTATTTTCAAAAATTAAAAACATACTCCTCAGCTTATTCACGTCACAACAGGTCACTAAAGCTGTGCTCTCAGGCTCAGCTCAGCGTCTCATAAATTCATAGCTGAGCAGAAAAAATTATAAGGAAGGTTAACGAGTTATAGTCCCCAGAAGAGAAACAATTGGTGGGCTTCATTCATATATTTTTAAAGTGTAATTGCTATACTCCTACACTCAGAAATTCGTTGGGCAATTTCGAAGTCAGGAAAAAATTAAAAGGTGTGCCATCCAGTCAACCATAGACCCCATAAAGAAAACAACTGGCGAGCCTCATTCAAACATTTTTAAAGTGTAGTTGCTGCACTATCATACTCATAAAGACTTTTCAGAAAGTGCAAAGTCAGGAAAAAATTATAATGGTCATCCATACATTCTTGAAGGCAACATCTGGAGGGCCAAATTCAAATATTGAACATTAAAAACACTTTCTGTGCTGCTGTCATCTGGTGGTGTGGAAAAGTGGGGGGCTAATCCAGGCTTTGCTCATTTTTATCAGAGTGAACCTGTCAGCATTCTCTGGTGACAGGCAAAAGCGCCTGTCTGTTCTGACCCACCCAACCCCCCCCCGATCAGACAAGAAGCCAGTGGCAGAGCAGCACAACAACATCTTCAAGGCATCGAAGGAAAGTTCATGCCAGTATTTTGAGACGCAATAGTTGAAGGTCGCAGAGGAATTAGGGAGTACGCTGATTTGGTTGGCAGGTATTGCTTCAATAAACACTTTTTCCTCCTTGTCAAAATACCCAGTCATTAGGCCCTGGACACTGGGAGGGTGCCATGAAATTGACCCAAGCCTTTGACAGTATATCTCTGCCTCACTTCGTGCCTCCCTCGCCTCTCCTTCTATGTTTTCTGATAGGAATTTTTTCAGCAACTTTTGCACAATGTCCTTCTGGTATATCACCATTTTAGAAGACCTCTTCACCTCAGGAAGAAGAGATGCAAAGTTCTCCTTGTAGCAAGGATCTAGCAGGGTGAACAACTCATACTCTTTTTTTTTACCAAGATAAAGATAACGCGAGGGTCACGGGAAAGGCAGTTGTCCATAAAGTTGGCCAAATGTGCCAATCTCCATACTGACAGCACTTCTCTGTCTCTACCATGATGACGACTCTTCATGTCCTTCTCCTGCATCTTTTCTCCCTCCTCCTTAGCCCATACATGTAGGAGGAGAGAGGGGACAAAGGTTGTGTTGGAACTAGCTCCTGTTCCTCCTTCTCATCCTCAGCCTCCAACTCCTCATTGCTATCCAATCCATGCTGAGCAGATGAGATGAGGTTGGGATGTGTATAAGTGAGCCTGTCAGCACTTTCTATTGACAGGCAAAAGCACCTCACTAGCTGAATAGTTGGGCTGAAAGCCACAGTCCAGAAACCGTGTCTGTGGGTGGCACCACTGACTCTTCCCCCGTTCTATGTACATGCCAATCCCCTGTCCATGATGCAGGTGAAGATACCTCTCACCCTGCACCTGTCATTGCACACTTGCATCCAACATCAGCAACCACGTCAATGTTGTTGTCCCAGTCAGCCTTTGCACATAAGAGCTGATGATTGGGCATGGATGTCTGACATCTGTGCGGTTCTTCTAAACTTTGAGGACTGAACCAAGATGGTGAGCAGCTATGACACCGTAATCAGCGTAACCATCCTGCCTCTCTGTCTAATGAAACGCTTGTTGCTCACAATTAAAGAGGAGGCTTTGCAGGTAGAGCAAGTTGAGATGAAGCAAGAAACTATACAGGGTGATGCTACACAGCACAATATTATCTCTTCTTCCCACTGTGGACTGAGTGATAATGAAGAGGAGGAGGAAGATTAGGAGCTGGCTGCCTGTGCTACAGATGGTACTACCCACACCACCTTCATCCCAGCTGTTTATTGTGGATGGGGTTAAGATGAAGAAGAGAGGAAGGACAAGGAGGAAAACAAAGAGGAGGAGATGGACAGTCGCCATCTTGATGGGGACAGGGAAGTCTTGGCTGTTGTCAGCCTGGCACACATGGCTGAGTTTATGTTCCGCTGCCTTCCTCGTGACAATCACTTTGCACACATTTTGGCCAAAACCAATTACTGGTTTGTCACCCTTCTAGACCCATGCTACAAGGAGAACTTTACATCTCTCCTTCCCATGGCGAAGAAGTCTAATAAAATATTGCATGACCATAAGACCCTAGTTGAAGAATTAATAAAAAATCCATCTGACAATGCTGGCAGCAGATGTCACAGTTCCTTGGATAACCATAGAGTAGAGACGAGGGAGACAAACATCAGATGCAGAAGAGGCAGGGGAACACTCTCAAAAGTCTGGGATAGTTTTCGCAGACCCTCACAGTGCTCAGGCCCTGATGCGCTGGGTACTCTGACAGGAGGGAAAAGTTTTGGAAGATGCTGAAGGAGTACCTTGCCGACCATATCCTCCACCGTGATTCCTCTGTGCCTTACAAATATTGGGTATCCAAGCTAGATACGTGGCATGAACTGTCACTCTACATTTTGGAGGTCTTAGCCTGCCCTGATGCTATTATTTTTTCAGAGAGGGGTTTTGGTGCTATCATTGGTATTATAACAGGCGCATCTGCCTATAAATGTCAACTGACAATGCTGACAGGTTGACTCTTATCAAAATGATCAAGGGCTGTATTGGCCCAGATGTCTCAACACCACCTGATTACAGCAACAGAGCATAAACTCAAATCTAGTGTTTAGTTTTTTCTAATGTATTCCCAAACACCCCTTCCCACCCAAACATGGGTATATGCTTCAGTATTTCATCTTTTTTGTGTCATCCTTCTCCTTCTCCACCATCATATCAACAAGGTGATCAAGCTACCCTTGCTATACATTTTTTTAAGGGTGTTTATGATGCTCACATTAAAATTTTTTAGAGGCCTACCACTAACATTGTTTGACATATTTGTATACCCCACAATGTTTTTCAGCCCATGTGCAATACCATATATCAACAATTGTCTATTCTGGCCAAATTACCACTAGAACAGAAGAAATTCCAACGAAAGTTAGATAAAAATATTAAATGTTTATTAATAACAAGTTTAAAAATATGATTGGATACTAAAAAATAGACAGGGCTAAGGTATCAAAAAACAAGGAAGGAAAATCACAGCCAAAAACGCACCACACAGTATTATAACGCATATACTCGAGTATAAGCCATGTTTTTCAGCCCCCTATAACGTCACGGTCCCTGCGATTGAACAAAAAAATTGCATACTCACCTCTCATCGCTGGGGGTCAGGTGCCGGTGTCCTGAGCAGGCGGAGACACCGGCACACTATGGGGGTCAGGTGCCGGTGTCGCCGCTGGCTCAGGCCCCCGGCACTGGTGATATTTACTGGTCCCCGCTTCATCGCTGAGTGCCGCTCTGTCTTCCGGGTCCATCTGCAGTGATGTTCAGATCAGAGGGCGCGATGACATAGTTAGTGTGCGCCGCACCCTCTGCTGCCTGAACATCACTGGAGAGAGACCCAGAAGACAGAGCGGCACGCAGCGATGGAGCGGGGACCGGTAAATATTGCCAGTGCCTGAGCCAGCAGCGACACTGGCACCTGACCCCCATAGTGTGCTGGTGTCCCCGCCTGCTCAGGACACCAGCACCTGGCCCCCAGCGACGAGAGGTGAGTATGTATTTTTTTAAATGACAGCAGCAGCTTCAGCAGCTACATGGGGCATATATATCAATGGAGTATCTTAGAAAGCCACCATTATCCTTTATGCAGCATTATATGGGGCATATTTATCTATGGAGCATCTTATAGGGCACTGATTATCCTATGTGTGTCATTACATGGGGCATATTTTGTATGGAGCATCTTATAGGGCCACCATTATCCTTTCTGCAGCATTATATGGGGCATATTTTGCATGGAGCACCTTATAGGGCCACCATTATCCTATGTGCAGCATTATATGGGGCATATTTTGTACAGAGCATCTTATGGGCCTTCATTATCCTATGTGCAGCATTATATGGGGCATATTTTTGTATGGAGCATCTTATGGGGCCCATCATGAACTTTATGGAGCATTACTGTCACGTCCACCATGTCTGTTTGTCTCAAGAACTCCTGGAGCGATGTGCATGCGCATGTTTTGTCTGCTGTCCTGCATGTTCGCTAGAGCTGTGTGCAGACTCACCTCATGTCTGAGCTGCAGGATCCCTGCGTTTCTGCTCTGCCTTCTGTGATCTTCTCGTCATGTCTGGAGTCCTTGATCATGTGATGTTTCTTAAGATCCTGCACTGTCTGGTTCTGCAATCATCTCGTCATGTCTAGAATCCCGGATCATGTGTTCTTCCTAGGATCCTGCACTGGTTGGTTCGGTGATCATCTCGTCATGTCTGAAACCCTGATCATGTGACGTTTCCTAAGATCCTGCACTGTCTGGTTCTGCTATCATCTCGTCATGTCTAGAATCCCGGAAGTGCTCCCCTGGTCCTGACCTGGAGGAGGAGGTGCTATGCCCTATATCAGGCCGCCTCTTCCTATGCTCAGGGCCTGATTATTGTGTTGCTTCCCTGCAAGGCTCTGGGTCTGTGGGGTTGCTCCCTCTATTCTGTGCCCTTGCACTTTGCTCTGTAGTGCGTCTCTGCACACGCTCCGTGCTTGTATTCCGTCTCTTGTCTTGTGCCATGTCTTGTGTTGTCTCTCGTGCCATGTTTGTCTTTGCCTTGCTTTGCCTTGTAGTCCTTCTGCTGTTCTTTGTCTTAGTCTGTTTTGCTATGTCTCGCCTTAGCTATGCTTTGACTTGTAGTCCTTCCTTTGTTCTCTGCCTCGCCTGTTTTGCCATGTCTTGCTTTTGCTATGCTTTGACTTGTAGTCCTCCCTGTGTTCTCTGCCTTGCTATTCCTTGCTTTGTTTTCCTCCCTATGGTCTCAGTCTTTGCTTGCTCTGCCTCGCTCTCTCCTATGGTGCTCTGTAGTGCTCCCTGGCACACGCACCATTTCTCCTCTCCTTAGTGCTCGTTTCTTTGTCTAGTCCCAAGGTCTTCCCTTGGCCTGGCTCTGGGCTTCTGCCTACGCTCTGCTGCTAGACTCTGTCCTCGCTCTGACCTGGCTCTGTTTCTGCTTGTGTTCCTTGCCTTGTTCCCTGCCTTGTCCTTGCCTTGAACCCTGGCGTGGCTCCTAGCACGCACCCTGCCCTGAACCTGGCGTGGCTCCTAGCACGAAGGTTCCTTTGCCCCCTCCTGTGCCTTAGTAGTGCCTCGTGCTGGCGTTACAGCCGTGTGCATTGGCCAGTGAGGTGTGCGTCCCTGCGTAGCTCCTAGCACGCAGCCCTGCTCTGAACCCTGGCGTGTCTCTACACGCACCCTGTCTTGTGCCTTGGCGTGTCTCTACACGCACTCTGTCTTGTGCCTTGGCGTGTCTCTACACGCACTCTGTCTTGTGCCTTGGCGTGTCTCTACACGCACTCTGTCTTGTGCCTTGGCGTGTCTCTACACGCACTCTGTCTTGTGCCTTGGCGTGTCTCTACACGCACTCTGTCTTGTGCCTTGGCGTGTCTCTACACGCACTCTGTCTTGTGCCTTGGCGTGTCTCTACACGCACTCTGTCTTGTGCCTTGGCGTGTCTCTACACGCACTCTGTCTTGTACCTTGGCGTGTCTCTACACGCACTCTGTCTTGTACCTTGGCGTGTCTCTACACGCACTCTGTCTTGTACCTTGGCGTGTCTCTACACGCACTCTGTCTTGTACCTTGTGCCTTGGCGTGTCTCTACACGCACTCTGTCTTATTCTATGCTTTGGCGTGGCTACACACGCACCCTGTCTCGTTTGCGAACCTTGGCGTGTCCCCTACACACGCACCTCGCTTTGAACCCTGGCGTGTCCCCTACACACGCACCTTGCCTTGCACCTAGTCTTGAACCCTGGTGTGTCCCCTACACACGCACCTAGCCTTGGACCCTGGCGTGTCCCCTACACACGCACCTAGCCTTGGACCTTGGCGTGTTCCCTAAACACGCACCCTGCTTGGATATCTGTCGTGCCTCCTTGCCTGAACCCTGGTTTGCCTGCCGGATGCCCGGAACCTGCCGACCGTTGCCAGAGGTCCGGAACCAGATGACTGCGGCCTGATGTCCGGAGCTGACGTCCGCAGCCTGATCCCTGGACCCTGTCGGTTTGCCAGCAGTCCGGAGTCCGATGCCATCATGCCATTACCTGTGCCTAGGCGTGCGATCTGGCACGTACCATGTTATGGACCTTGGCGTGCCCACGCGCGCACCTTGCACGTTTTGCTTGTTTTCCCTGTATGTGATCTTGTGTTATTCTAATGAAGATACCTTGCACCTACGTCTAGTCTCGTCTTGCTTCCTGCTCGTCCTTGTCGTCAGACACACGTCTAGTGTCCCCTGAGCCGGCCGTCTGGTCCCAGCAGTCGTGGTGGCTCACCCCCTTGCTCTTGCCCCTGACACTCCCTGTATAGGGGGTGGATTCTCACAAGGTCAGCTCGCCCTCGGTGGGTGGGTGCCACGACCCAGAGGGTCCACTCAAAAAATGGGCTCAGCAGGAGCTGAGTCCGTCACAATTATATGGGGCACATTTTGTACGGAGCATCTTATGGGTCCATCATGAACTGTATGGAGCATTATATGAGGCTCCTGACTCAATATGGATATTCATATTATTTATTGGTATCTATTTTTATTTTTTAAATTTACCAGTAGCTGCTGCATTTCCCACCCTCGGCTTATACTCGAGTCAATAAGTTTTCCCAGTTTTTTGTGGCAAAATTAGGGGGCCTCGGCTTATACTCGAGTATATACGGTAAATCTATATCAGAACCGCACGTGTATATCAACAATAGGACACAAAGGCAGACATTATAATAAATCCATTAGTGTTGTCAATCAATAATATACAGTTGTGCTCAAAAGTTTACATTCCCCGGCAAAATTTTTGCTTTCTTGGCCTTTTTTCAGAGAATATGAATGATAACACCAAAACCTTTTCTCCACTCATGGTTAGTGGTTGGGTGAAGCCATTTATTGTCAATCTGCTGTGTTTTCTCTTTTTAAATCGTAATGACAACCCAAAACATCCAAATGACCCTGATCAAAAGTTCACATACCCCATTTCTTAATAACATGTATTGCCCCCTCTAACATCAATGACAGCTTGAAGTCTTTTGTGGTAGTTGTGGATGAGGTTCTTTATTTTTTGAGATGGTAAAGCTGCCCACTCTTCTTGGCATAAAGCCTCCAGTTCCTGTAAAATCATGGGCTGTCTAGCATGAACTGCACGTTTGAGATCTTCCTAGAGTGGCTCAAAGATATTGAGGTCAGAAGACTGAGATGGCCACTCCAGAACCTTCACTTTGTTTTGCTGTAGCCAATGACAGGTCGACTTTGCCTTGTGTTTTGGATCATTGTCATATTGGAACATTCAAGTACGTCTCATGTGCAGCTTCTGGGCTGATGATTGCTAACTTGCCTCCAGTATTTGCTGATAACATGCTGCATTCATCTTTCCTTCAACTTTGACCAAGTTTCCGATGCCTTTGTAGCTCACACATCCCCAAAACATCAGCGAACCACCTCCGTGCTTTACAGTAGGAATGGTGTTCCTTTCATCATAGGCCTTGTTGACCTATGTCCAAATGTAACATTTATGGTTGTGTCCAAAAAGATCAATTTTGATCTCATCACTAGAGTTGAGCGACTTTGGTCGATCAGGTTTCGTGAAACAAAATTTGAGTCGGATGAAACTGGTTCGACTAGGGCAAAAAAAGTCGGAGTTTCGTCCGAAACCCGACCCCAATGCAAGTCAATGGGAAAGAAAAGTCGGCATTGTGCGAATGACATTCATCCACTCAATGCCGACTTTTATTCCCCATTGACTTGCATTGGGGTTGGGTTTCGGACAAAACTCCGACTTTTTTTGCGCTAGTCGGACCAGTTTCATCCGACTCAAATTTTGTTTCATTCGGGTTTCATGAAACCCGATCCGACCAAAGTCGCTCAACTCTACTCGTCATCACTCAAAATTAACTTGTTCCAGAAGTTTTGAGGTTTGTCTCCGTGCTGTTTTACATATTGTAGGAGAGATACTTTGTGTCATTTGCACAGTAATGGCTTTCTTCGGGTGCCTCGACCATACAGCCCATTTTTCTTCAAGTACATCCTTATTATACGTCTTGAAACAGCCACACCACTAGTTTTCAGAGAGAGTCCAGTATTTCAGCTGATGTTATTTGTAGGTTTCTCTCTGCAACCCAAACAATTTTCCTGGCAGTTGCCGACAAAAATTTTTTTGGTCTACCTTGACTGTGGTTTTTTTTACAGAGCCCCTGATTTTCCATTTGTTAATCAAAGTTTGAACACTGCCAACTGACATTATCAATTCCTTGGATATCTTTTTGTATCCCTTTCCTGTTTTATATAGTTCAACTACCTTTTCCCATAGATTCATTGACTATTATTTTGCTTTCCCCATGACTCACAATCCAGAAATGTCAGTGGCTGGTTGATTGCTGATCTGTCACAGTGATCTGTGATGTGACAGATCAGTGATCTGTCACAGGACAGTGATGTCCCCCCTGGGACAACCTAATAAAGTTAAAAAAAAAAGGTGTAAAAATAATTTTAAAAAAATCGCTGAATAAATTAAAAAAAAAAAAATATTCCCTAATAAATTCATTTTTTGGAAATAAAAAAAACAAACAATAAAAGTACACATATTTGGTATTGTTGCGTCCGTAACGACCTGCCCTATAAAACTGTCCCATTAGTTAACCCTTTTAGCGAACCTCTTAAAAAATAAAAATAAAAAACAAAGCAAAAAATAATGATTTATTATCATACCGCCGAACAAAAAGTGCAATAACACGCGATCAAAAAGACGCATATAAATATCCATGGTACCGCTGAAAACATCATCTTGTCCCGCAAAAAACAAGCCACCACACAGCATAATAAGAGAAAAAATAAAAAAGTTATAGTTATAGTTATAGCTCGCAGAATAAAGTGATGCAAAAATAATTATTTTTTATATAAAATTGTTTTTATTGCATAAAAGCGCCAAAACATAAAAAAATGACATAAATAAGGTATAGCTGTAACCGTACTGACCCGAAGAATAAAACTGCTTTATCAATTTTACCGCACGCGGAACTGTGTAAACGCACCCCCCCAAAAGAAATTCATGAAACGCTGGTTTTTGTTCATTCTGCATCCCAAAAATCGGAATAAAAAGCGATCAAAAAATGTCATGTGCCCGAGCATGATACCAATAAAAACGTCAACTCGTCCCGCAAAAAATAAGACCTCACATGACTCAGTGGGTCAAAATACGGAAAAATTATAGCTCTCAATATGTGGTGATGCAAAAACTATTTTTACAATTAAAAGCGTCTTTTAGCGTGCGACAGCTGCCAAACATAAAAACTGCCATAAATAGTAAATCAAACCCCCTGCTATCACCCTCTTAGGCTACTTTCACACTTGCCTTTTTTTCCACCGCATTTTTTGCGCATGCAGGAATAAAAACGCAGCGTTTTTATGTGTTTGTATGCGTTTTTAGTGCTTTTGCGTTTTTTTACACATTTTTTGGCCTCACCGAAAAAAAACAAAACAAATCAATCTGGCAACACACACGACCAATGGGACGTCAGTGGCGGTGTGGTATCTTAATATATAGACCCTGTCTACAGTATTCGTCACATTTGCTTGATTGTTCTCGTGTCAACATGGATCTGCGCTGGAAGAGTTTTCACTTCAACTTGGATTTGGACATCACGATGGCTCAGGCTTATGCAGTTGCTTGCCATGAACAAAGGAAGAGAGAGAGGCAGCGAAGATGGCAGCGGCGGCGTATGTGGATACATCCGATTGTTGAACTCTGGGAGAGCCGTGGGGCATACCACACCCTCTACAGTGAGCTACAGGCAAACCCGGAGAAATTTACAGATTATATCCGGATGTCCCAAGAAAGCTTCAGGGATTTGCTTGCTCGTGACCAAGAATCCATCCGGAGACAGGACTCACAGCTCCGTCGTGCGATTCCTCCTGAGGAACGGCTACTGGTGACATTACGGTACGTAATATTTAAAAACCAAGGGGTGGTGTCTGATGTTTTTTTTTTTTTACATGTACTATTCAAAACCTTGGCTAATTAGTTTTCGTGAATGTACTAATATTTTATTTTATACTTTTACAAAACCATATACAGAAATATTAATTTTACTTCTTTCTCTGTTCACAGATTCCTGGTGACTGGAGAAACCCTATCTTCACTACACTTCCAGTACCGTATTGGAATCTCTACCTTGTCTGGAATTGTTACGGACACCTGCCGGGCTCTCTGAAATGTTCTTTGTCCAGAATTTATGCCCCTGCCCACCGCTGAAAAGTGGATGGAAATTGCTGACAAATTCTGGACAGTCTGCAATTTCCCCAACTCTTTGGGAGCTGTTGATGGTAAACACATACGGATCATCAAACCCAAAAGAACTGGATCTGAGTACTATAATTAAAAAAGTACTTTTCAATAGTACTCATGGCCATTGCGGATGCCGGATGCATGTTTGTAGCAGTGGACATTGGAGCATATGGCCATGGTAATGACTCACAGGCTTTTAAAAACTCAGAAATGGGCCAGAGGTTGTATGGCAACCAATTTAATTTCCCTATGCCATGGCCTCTCCCTCACACCGAAGCTCCGCCATTGCCCTTTGTAATGGTTGGGGATGAGGCTTTTCAAATGTGCGCAAACTTACTGAAACCCTACTCAAGCCGGGACTTGGACCACACCAAAAAAATATTTAATTATAGGCTGACCAGGGCCAGAAGAACTGTCGAGTGTGCTTTTGGGATTCTTGTCTCCAGATGGCGAATTCTCGGCACAGCCATAAATCGTAAACTTGAAACAGTCGATGAGGTGGTGAAGGCGTGTGTGGTTCTACATAATTTTGTGATGGCTAAAGAGCACCCGACCTTTGAACTGGATGATGCTGCTCCTAACCCATTGCCTGAATTCACTCAGCACCCTCTCAGGTCATCCGTTGAAGTTGGCCAAATGAGGGACCAATTTGCGGCCTACTTTATCTCTGATGTAGGACGGGTGCACTGGCAAGATGAAATGGTGTAAGAATGTTTTCGTTTGTGTATGTTAATAAAAAACCTGATTTGATACCAGTACCGAGTGCACTATGTTTTTTACTCTCCAATAAAATAAAAAACTTCCCATGTATACCTGTGAATTCATGATGTTCTCAAACCTGCGCAGGTAAATACACATATGAGTTAAAATGCAGCATCGCTAGTCTGCGTTAAATACATTGGTACATAAGCAAAGCTGCAGGTTAAATATGATATGTGTATTAACCAGGCCATGATTGATAAATAGTTATGATTATGACATTTGAGCGACTAGGATCAGGTTTCATGAAACCAAATTTGTTTCAAATAAAACTTGTCCAACTAGTGGAAAACAAGTAGGAGATTCATTCAAAACCAAACCACAATGCAAAGAAACTCGCCTTTTTTTAGGACCGAGTTTCATCAAGAAAGGCACTCCTTATGTCACTCCCCCGACTTGACATGTTTATGATATGTCAATAAATCAGTGAAACTTCCATCTCGATGAGTGCGACCTTTTCTCTTTGCACACATTCATTAGAATAATCAAATTTAGAGTGAATAAAAAGTTACAAAAAACCCCCCAGAAAAGATGAAATATAGAAGATAAAAAATAAAGAACATTACAAATCATTTGATACATACATTACGTATCACCACCGTGACTTGGCTTGGCTGCTCCTGCTGTTCGCCCTCAGTAGTCACGTCCAAAGAAGACGACGATGTCTGAGAAAAAAAAAAAAACGTAAGAGATTTGGAGAAGCAGCAGATATACTTACCAGACGCACGAAAATAATCACCTCACGGTCTGCTTGCGCCAGTTCCTGCCGGGATGGGGAATATTCTGATTCCGAAGACATACTGCATGTAAAAATCATAAAAAGCATTAGTACATACACAATTTAAAAGACAGGCATACATTATTAGATTTAATAATACTCACATTCTTGACGCTGATTGAAAATGGGTTCATTGCTGTATTTCTTGTCTCCAAGCTGTCACTATAGTTGTGGTACAGTGTTGGCAGACACCACCTTTATATAGGCTTTTTTTTTTTTGAGATGGGAATTTTATAACTTGTCTAACCAGTGGACAACAAAAAAACGCAGCGCTAAAAAAATGCATACATGCTCATGCCAATGCGCACGTATGCGCATTAATAGGCCATAATTGTCTTTTTTAGCGCAAAACGTGCGCATACGTGCGCATGTGCTTTTTACAGTGGTTGGGCGGACCAAAAAATGCAACATGTAGCGTCTGGAAAATAAAATCGCACACCACAAAAAAAGCAGCGCACGAAAAACGCATACGTGCGCATGCCAATGCGCACGTATGCGCGCCCATGTTAAATGTAGGGGAAAAAAGTGCATGCGCACGTATGCGTTTTTTTGCAGCGCAAATCAACGCAAATGTGAAACCAGCCTGAGTTAGGGAAAAATAATAAAATTAAAAAAATGTATTTATTTCCATTTTCCCATTAGGGCTAGGGCGAGGGCTAGGGTTAGGGCTAGGGTTAGGGCTGGGGCTTGGGTTGGGGCTAGGGTTAGGGCTAGGGTTAGGGCTGAGATTAGGGTTAGGGGTGTGTTGGGGTTAGGGTTGGAGTTAGAATTGGGGGGTTTCCACTGTTTGGGCACATCAGGTGCTCTCCAAACGCAACATGGCGTCTGATCTCAATTCCAGCCAATTCTGCGTTGAAAAAGTCAAATGGTGCTCCTTCCCTTCCAAGCTCTGCCATGCACCCAGTGTTTTACCCCCACATATGGGGTATCAGCCTATTTAGTACAAATTGCAAAACAACTTTTGGTGTCCTATTTCTCTTGTTGCCCTTACGAAAATAAAAAATTGGGGGCAAAAATATTATTTTTGTGGGAAAGAAATATGATTTTTTTATTTTCATGCCCAGGCGTTAAAAACTTCTGTGAAGCACTTGGGGGTTCAAAGTGCTCACCACACATCTAGATAAGTCCCGTGGGGGGTCTAGTTTCCAAAATGGGGTCACTTGTGGGGAGTTTCCACTGTTTAGGAACATTAGGGGCTCTCCAAAGGCAACATGACACCCGCAGAGCATTCCATCAAAGTCTGCATTCCAAAACGTCACTACTTCCCTTCCAAGCACCGACGTGGGCCCATACAGTAGTTTTCTCCCACATATGGGGTATCAGGGTATTAAGGACAAATTGGACAACAACTTTTGGGGTCCATTTTCTCCTGGTACCCTTGGAAAAATAAAAAAATTGGAGACTAAATGATTATGCTTGTGGAAAAAATATGATTTTTTAATTTTCACGCTTGGGCATTATAAACTTCTGTGAAGCCCTTGGGGGTTCAAAGTGCTCACCACACATCTAGATAAGTTCCTTAGGGGGTCTAATTTCCAAAATGGTGTCATTTGTGGGGGGTTTCCACTGTTTAGGTACATTAGGGGCTCTCCAAAGGCAACTTGACACCCGCAGACCATTCCATCAAAGTCTGCATTCCAAAACGTCACTACTTCCCTTCCGAGCCCCGACGTGGGCCCATACAGTAGTTTTCTCCCACATATGGGGTATCAGGGTACTCAGGACAAATTGGACAACAACTTTTGTGGTCCATTTTCTCCTGGTACCCTTGGGAAATTAAAAAAATCGGGGACTAAATGATCATGTTTGTGGAAAAAAAAACGATTTTTTTATTTTGACGCCCGGGCATTATAAACTTCTGTGAAGCCCTTGTGGGTTCAAAGTTCTCACCACATATCTAGATAAGTTCCTTGGGGGGTCTAGTTTCCAAAATGGGGTCACTTGTGGGGGGATTCCACTGTTTAGGTACATCAGGGGCTTTCCAAACGCGACATGGTGTCCAATCTCAATTCCAGCCAAAAAAGTCAAATGGCGCTGTTTCCCTTCTGAGCTCTGCCATGCGCCCAAATAGTGGTTTACCCCCACATGTGGGGTATCAGCGTACTCAGGACAAATTGCACAATAACTTTTAGGGTCCTGTTACCCTTGGGAAAGTAAGAATTGAGGGTGAAAAGATCATTTTTGTGGTAAAAATATGATTTTATAATTGTACGGCTGTACGCTATAAACTTCTGTGAAGCCCTTGGGGGTTCAAAGTTCTCACCAGACATCTAGATAAGTTCCATGGGGGGTCTAGTTTCCAAAATGGTGTCATTTGTGGGGGGTTTCCACTGTTTTGGTACATCAGGGGCATTCCAAACGCGACATGGTGTCCGATCTCAATTCCAGCCAAAAATGTCAAATGGCGCTGCTTCCCTTTCGAGCTCTGCCATGCGCCAAAATAGTCGTTTACACCCACATATGGGGTATCAGCGTACTCAGGACAAATTGCACAATAACTTTTAGGGTCCTGTTACCCTTGGGAAAATAAAAATTGGGGTGAAAAGATCATTTTTGTGGAAAAAATATGATTTTTTAATTGTACCGCTGTACGTTATGAACTTCTGTGAAGCCCTTGTAGGTTCAAAGTTCTCACCACATATCTAGATAAGTTCCTTGGTGGGTCTAGTTTCCAAAATGGGGTCACTTGTGGGGGGTTTCCACTGTTTAGGTACATCAGGGGCTCTCCAAACGTGACATGGCGTCCGATCAGAATTCCAGCAAATTTTGCAATGAAAAAGTCAAACGGCGCTCCTTCCCTTCTGAGCTCTGCCATACGCCGAAACAGTGGTTCCCCCCACATATCAGGTATCAGCGTACTCAGGACAAATTGTACAATAACTTTTTCCGTCCAATTTCTCCTGTTACCCTTGGTAAAATAAAAAAAATTGAACCTGAATTATTTTTTTTGTGAAAAAAAGTTAAATGTTCATTTTTTTTTAAATATTCAAAAAATTCCTGTGAAGCACCTGAAGGGTTAATAAACTTATTGAATGTGGTTTTGAGCACCTTGAGGGGTGCAGTTTTTAGAATGGTGTCACTTTTGGGTATTTTCTATCATATAGACCCCTCAAAGTGGCTTCAAATGTGATGTGGTCCGTAAAAATAAAATGGTGTTGTAAAAATGAGAAATTGCTGGTCAACTTTTAACCCTTATAACTTCCTAACAACAAAAAATTTTGGTTCCAAAATTGTGCTGATGTAAAGTAAACATGTGGGAAATGTTACTTGTTAAGTTTTTTGTGTGCCGTATCTCTGTGATTTAAGGGCATAAAAATTCAAAGTTGGAAAATTGCGAAATTTTCAAAATTTTCGCCAAATTTCCATTTTTTTCACAAATAAACATAAGTTATATGAATTAAATTTTACCACTAACATGAAGTACAATATGTCACGAGAAAGCAATGTCAGAATCACCGGGATCCATGGAAGCGTTTCATAGTTATTACCTCATAAAGGGACAGTGGTCAGAATTGTAAAAATTGGCCCGGTCATGAACGTGCAAACCACCCTTGGGGGTGAAGGGGTTAAGCTTGCGAGCAGGTCCCTGTAACTATTGACCTATGTATTACTTTGTATTGTCTTATTGTCTGTATATGTCTTTTCTTAATTTTAAAGTGCTATGGAATATCTTGGCACTATATAAATTAAACTATTATTAATTAATATTAGTTTTATTATTATGTGCCTGCATCCAACATTATGAGCAGTGCTTGATTTTAGGACTTTTTTTTTTACAATATGTTTTTTCAAATCAGAAAATCACTTACACATCTCATATTGATCTAGAATTTCAAGACAATAAAAATAATAGAGGCTACATTGACAAATTATTTTTATTTTATCTACAATATACGAAAATTGAGGTGGGGATGCTCTCTAAACTTCATCACCATACTGTGTATGCATAGAGATATCTGGCGCTACAGTCTAGTGTTTGCTTCAATAAATTGTTGTGGCAGATACGGTAGAAAGACATTGAAGATTCAACCTTCATAGTGTTCAATATCCTGTAACTAATGCTTGAAACATATTACAAAAGGATCTGAAATCTAATTTGCTTTCAGGAGTCAATAGAGCTACAAAGGGTTAACGTACGCTGATTGGCTGCAGATGGCTGCAGTTTGCAGTAAATCATGGTGCATCGTCCCTGCTCCTCCAGCTCATATAATCATAAAAACAAAGGAAAAAGGGACAAAGAAATGTGTGAGACATCAAAATAGATATATTGCTACCTTAAGGCAGTGCTCTCATTTCTCTCTCTTCTTCACTATCTCACAGACTCTCTCTCTCTTATGATTTGTTTTTTAAAACACGGCGACAATTGATTTCTGGCTCCAAGCTTATGCTTAATTCCAAAAGAAAACAAAAGAATTTTTTTCAGGGAGGAAAATATGTTATAAAGCTTTCTTCCTTTAAATAGCATTGAGAGCACTGTAATTGAACAGTATAGTTATCACATACTTCGGCTTAAATGCCAGAGGTGCTGAGCTCTTGTAGCGTGCATGTACTTCAGACCAATGTAAGACCTCAACTCACCTCAGACTGACCCACACCAGAACGGCACTTAATAAGTGTTTGTTTTAAAGTAGTAGATTAATCAGCCTTTTTCAGTTTCATCAAAACCGGCGCAATCAGCAATTCTAATATTTGGTTTTGGAAACCAATTTGACTTTTTCCTTTCCCAAAAAAAGGTGGGGTGGGGATGAGGAGCAGCATTATTTGCGCGTAATATTAGTGAATAAAAAAGAGTAGTCCATATCTGTTGAGTTCTCACTCCATGTAAAGGCTTATTCACATGTTAGCATTTGGTCGGTATTTTTCATCAGTGTTTGTATACCCACATCAGGAGTAGAATACACAGAAAAAACTATATTTGAAAGATTGACACCTTCTCTGTGTTTTGGAGACACTGCTACATTTGGCATACAAAAGCTGATGAAATACTGATCAAAAATACTGATGTGTGAATAAATACTAATGCTAGGGTGAAATCTGGCCACCCACTGTCAATGTTGTTACCTTCCTGGTGATCCTCCAAACACAGTTGCTGAAAAGAAAACATCTATGACGTGGCAGATCAACATCATATATATTCATTTTATTTTAAAAGAAACCCACACTGGATATACCATGCGTTACAGGTAAACAAGCTTTCATAGAGTATAACTTAAAGTGGTTGTCTGGTCCAAATAGATAAGTCTACAGTTACTCTGTGAGACTGCAGACTTATGAATCCCCCCAAGCGCATGTGTGGCGCCCCTGCGGTTCAGTCGCCACAGAGGTATTGCACCTCACCTAGAGGTGTGGTACCCCACTCTCATTTAAGGAGGGGTCATTACCCAGGATTCCAACACTTGCATCCAACATTAGATCTCTCAGAGGGTGTGGGTGGGTGTGGGTGGAGAAAGTAGAGAAGGGGGAGGAGTCAGAGAGTGGTATGCAGTGGTCTGTGTGACCAGAGAGCAGTCTTTTGGAGGGAGAGGAAGGAGACAGTCGGTGAAGAAGGAGTCGCATGAAGAGATTGAAGCGGAGTGCCGCTTGTCTCCAGACTGAAGATAGAGAGAGAAACTCTAGAACTAGAGGAAGAAGAGGTCCTAGGGGCATGGATAGTGAGCAGTCTATCCATGGGGCCGCTATCCACACTGACCATAGTCAGATGGAGGGACCAGGTCGCAGTTAGGGGACTGGCCCCAGCTAGTGGAGAAACTAAGGACTCAGCTAGTAATTCAGAGGTGGAAGGCATTGCAAGTGCTACAGCCACATCCACACACATTAGCTGAAAAGGCTGACATATAGGATCCAGGGGTCTGACTAACGTCTCCCGACAAGATCTGGGTCTGCTGGCTTGGGACACCGCGGGAAGATGCAGGGCAAGAGAGGTGATAGCCAGTGTAGTGAGATGGCTAGAAATGGAACATCTGAAAGGGGGTTCTGATACTGTGCTCCCCCAATTTATCTGGGAGCTGACTGGACCAAGGACCCTAAGGACACAGCACCCTGGCTGGGGATTGTAACATCAGAACTGTGAGTAAAACCTGTGAAGACTGTACACTGCTGCATCATTCAATTTATTGCTGCATCACTTGCCCTGCACTACAACCACCATTATTTCCAACACCATTACTGCCCTGGGGAATAGCTCTGCCTGTGGAGAGCTGTACCAACTCTGCTGCATCAAAAACTACCCCAGTGGACTGAATCTGCAGTGTTGGTTAACACCTTACTTGCCGAGTACCACACGTGGTCATATAAACTTTATTCCCCTATCATCATCATTTTCATTGGACGCCCAGGGCCACGGACCGGGTCACTGCTGCCATGACACATCCCCTTAAGAACTGGCCCAGTACCGAGTACCCAATGGCCCTGGCAGGCGCTCCACATGCACTGTGCACTACGGAGAATTCGACGGTTTCTGAGCCTGGACCGGAGGGTATGTATCAGTGCGTTCACTGGGGGTTTCATAAGTCTGCAGTCACACAGAGGGACTGCAGACTTAATGATTTGGATAAAAAAAACCTTTAAGTCTAAAAAATATGGTGGGCCCAATTCATCAAAGGTTTTACATAAAAAGCTTTGAAAAGTTGTATAATTTTGGCACAATTGGAGGCTGTGCTAAAAGCATGTGACTTTTGGCATTCCCACGCCATTATCACGAAGCTCACACAAAGTGGGCAGAGCTAAGTTGGAATCTGGGCATGACAACTGCTGTAAGTCAAATTCATGATGAACGTCCGCATTTGCTGAGCAACAAATCTTACTTCAGCAGGGACTAGTGTAGAATTTGTAGCAAGGCACTCACAGAAGTGTACGGCACTTATCCAATGCTCCAGAGTTATGGAGATGTGGACACTTCTTCACGAATCAGGCATGTCTAACTCCAGAACATCTCCTCAGAAAGACCAGAGTGAACTTTGCCAGTCTTCATGAATTGGGCCCAATGTTTATATACTTGTAAAACAGGGCAGAATTTGGCATATGCTTCCCCCCAAAAGCTTAAAGGAGTATTCTCAAGTTGTCGCCTGAGCAGCTCAGAGCTATACAGTCTTGCTCCGTGGCTTCTGTTAGTGTAGGCTCTTCTCCTAGAGTGACAGTTTTGGTGAGTAGTTGAACTGTAAGTTTAGTAGAGCTATAAAGCTCAACAAAAATTGTGATGTAACACATTTAGCTATTGATGGTTTATTCTGAAGTCTACACTGCCATCACTATATTTACACATAGGGATAACAGAGCAATTCAATAAGCACACAGCTAAAGGTACTGTCACACTAAGCGATATCGCTAGCAATATCGCTATAACTTGTGACGTTATAGCGATATTGCTAGCGATATCGCTGTGTCTGATACTTACCTACGACCGGCTCCCCCACTGGTTATCGCTGATAGCGCGAAAACGTCCTGGGCCGTTTCTCGTCGTCAGCTTCCTGCGGGGCTTCCTGTGGAGAGACGAGCGTGGAGCCGGGCGGGAGGACGCGGGATCGCCTGGTGTGACAGGTAAGTAGCAACCCCCGTCCCCAGCGATGTCGCTGGTGAGATCTGCCTGTGTGGCAGCTCACTAGCGACCACTTAGCGATGCACCAGCGATCCTGACCGCGTCATATCGCTGGTCGGGATCGCTGGTACATCGCTAAGTGTGACAGTACCTTTAGAGAAAGAGGAGATTAGGAAACCTGCGCTTGGGAGAAGACAATGCTGCAGACTTGTGATTTTGCAAGATTTATAATAGCATCTTGTCAGGTTTTGAGAGGAAGGAGGAGGGAGGTGAGGATGTAACTGGTGTATAAAAATCATTGAACTGGAGATAGTTGTCTGGTATGTTGCTACTGGAATGTAACTACTGAGCACACTTAACCATCGTTTGGGCAGGCACAAATGGCCGGGCTCCATGGAATTCAGCTGTAAACTATGAAAGAAGAAAGCTTTCATTGCAGGACAATGATAGCATACAGAAAAAATAAGTAAATTGCAAACTTGCATATTTTCTTTCTGTCTAACTAAAGCAATTTATTAGCTTGAGAATACTAAGGAGCAACATTAAAAATATTACATTAACGTGTTTCTTATTTGATCCATATTACAAATAATAGAAATGTTACACTAGAGAACAATTTTGAATATTTTTTTGTTGAGTTAAGTTTTTTTGCTGATTTAGACTATAACAGGCATGCTGATTTCAAAACTGCGGTTAGTTTTCTTCGTTCACGTCAGATTTTTCTGTACGGCTTATCTTAAAAGGAATCTGTCAAAAGTTTTGCTCCCTCATCTGAAAGCAGCCTGATGTAGGCAAAGAGAAGGAGAATCCAATGATGTATCACAAAGATTACTGGGTGCACCCATTCTCATACAATCAACAATTTTAGATTTAGCAATGAAGCAGAGCTAAAATAGCTGACCCCGCCACACCAGGCTCTGTATATAAATTTTCCATAGACAATGAGCTGTCTTTCACAGGAGGGGGCATGTTGGGCCAGGACTCACACAAGCAGCTTGTCACAGCAATGATAGGCTCCTGGTATTAAAACAACAATTGCAACTAAACAACAGCGGAGTTTGATAAGAGAGGCATCACTGAAATCTCTGTTTTAACCCCTAAGTCTTGCTGTCTTCAGATTACAAAGCAAAAACCTGCTGACAGATTCCCTTTAATGTGATTTATCTAGGCTGAATCAAGGGTAGCACTACACTAGTGCTTTCCTATTGGTCGAGACTCGAGAGCGAACCACCCTTGAATGCAGAGGAGTGGAGGATGACCTTGGCGACTAGCAATAGGTTGCTATTTGTCTAGACTATTTAGTTACAAGTGAGATAGTGTGGCGAGAGGTTGTGAGTCTCTCTATATGGTGAAACGTATTCTGAAACTCTGTATACAAAGGGTTAGCGAAATTTATTTTTTTATTTACACATTTATTTCCTTTCTTTCAGATTGTATCTGTCTCTGCTATTTATCGTTGTAAGTACTTAAGCAACCCCCTTTTGTTATATCTGTGGCAGTGTAACCATTCAGGATTAGTGATGGGCGAACCCAAATAGTTAAGTTCAGGGTCCGTACCAAACACCTAGTGTCCTTGCATGAACAACAAACACGGACTTCTCCAGGAAGTCCATATTATTATTCAGATTCATCAGCCAGAACATTGGGTGCTTCCCAGGATGTCATCTGTGTGATAGCTCCAGAAAGATCGGTGGTAAGTTCGTTAACACTGGTCAGGAAACTGTGGTTCCCATGCTGTCAGATGACAGCATGTGAGCAAGAAGCTGTGACCAGTGGTAAAAAGGTTACTGACCATCACAGGCGTTGGTTGAGGAGAGTATTCATCAGCCGCTACCTGTACAATCAATAAATAAATGGCGTGAAATATACTGGCAAAAGGTACCTTGGCCACATCTAAATGTACCCAAAAACCTATAGGTAAGTATATTTCACCCTCGATAACATTTACTAGTGATACAACTACGAGAACATACGATATGAAAAACTTTGCCAACAGCAGGACCTCGGGAGTGGTGTATCTCTTTACATACACGTGCTCAATGGATTATGTAGGAAAAAACAAACGTGAACACACATTAGTGAACACCTTGTGGATGTGAGACATGGCAGAAACACACCACTTACACGACATGTGAATCTGAAACATGAGGGAGATCTTGGATGCATCTCTTTTCGTCTGAGGAGGTCATTCAACCACTATTAGAAAAGGGGATTGGAATAAGAAAATATTGCACCAGGAAACCCATTGGATATATTGGATGGAATCAATGAACCTGAGAGGATTTAACAAGCAGTTGTGCTTCTCAAACCTCATCTAAATCTATGGTCTATGGATATTAGGGACCTTTAGGACCAGCCTTATGTATTTATAGGCTCTTAGAGCCACTTAGCTTGTATAGTTGGAACTTATTTGGGGGATTTTTAAATTTTTTTCTTTTGACTATTTCTTTTTTCTCGGGGTGAATCATTTACTCTGGAATGAAGGTTTATGGCAGAATAGGCATAAGAGTATGTGTATAGATACATAGCATTTGGCTCAGTGTTAAACTATGGGGCAGCTCAGATCTGCGATTATTTTCTCATACCGATTCGGAATGAGAGATCAACCGCTGCGATTGCCAGCGAGACTCGGCTAACTAGCTTGTATGGGTGCAAGAAAAACATCGGACTGCACTCGGATGTCATCACAGCGCATTCTAATATACGCCAAGTTTGGCAATGGAGGAGATGGAGAAATTACTTTCTCGGTCTCCTCCGCACCTGTGCTGTGATTTCGTCATGACAGAGGGTTGAAGCACAGTTGCATGTCACTCAGCTCACACTCGCAGCAGAACTGGAGCAGAGGGTCATTAGCATACTGCATCTGATGCTCTCGCATCAGATGCAACACTTTGGTGTGATTCCGGCCTAATAGTACTTATCTGGCCCATGCACTTAAGCAAATCACTATTACGGCAAATAAGGTAGTCGAATAGGCATATAAAGATCCCTGAAAAAATACTAACTTATAGTTGCGAGCAAGGAAATTTATGGATGCTAGAGTAAACATAGAAGAACACAGCATAGTTAAACTATTTGATTTGATAATGACAACATTTTTGACAAAAGTGAAATGTGAACACATGCTCTTTGAGCTACTCTTTATAATTTACTACTATATTAATGAATTATACCTCTGAATAAAATCTGCCTTCTCCATAGCCCCTCCAGGTGAGTTTTCTAACGTTATAGGTAAAGATGTTTTTTAATCAAATTACTTCTAATTTAGTCAAAGTAACTGGAGGATATAATATTCAGAGTGATATACTGCATTTGAAAGCTGACTATTTGTCTTAGGGGTAAAATTTCATGATGGGAGTATTCATCAGCCACTGCCTGAGCTATAAATAAAAAAAAAAAAGAAAGGCTCGCAGTAGCTCATTCATCAGTGGTTTTCAGACTAGACGGTCGCATCTTGGCATCATCCAGGTTGAAAACTATTTATCCCCAGACATGGCATACGGCATAGGACAGAACGACAGACAGGTGAGGGATATGATTGGTTTTTTTTTATTACAGGAGACAAGGGCTGCAATGAAATGAGCGATAGGTGGGTAGAACTGTGGTTATTATTTTTAAACAAAAATGGAAAAGTGTGTTTTGTTTCAAATAAAAGACTTTATACTTGCTGTGTGTTTATTTACCATACAAGTATAGGATTAGTAAAGAATAAGGTGTCTTATAGATGCCTCTCCATTACTAATCTGTGGGCTTGATGTCACCAGAGTATATAAAGGTGAAATCAACTCCACAAATATTAAATCCCCACTTTCCACCTCTACAGGGCATGTGAGAAGAGATGGGCAAAGTGTAAAAATTGGCCAATTGATGTGCCTTTTCTGGGCAGCTGTGGTCTGCTATTTTTAGACTGTGCGTTCAATATTAATGTCTCCTTACCAGCCTAAGAATACCAGCCCCCAGCTGTCTGCTTTAGCAATGTTGGTTCTCAAAAATGGTGGGGACCTCACACCAGTTTTTTAAATTATTTATTTAAACAATAAAAAAATGCATGGGAACCCCTCTATTCTTGATAACCAGCCTTGCTGAAGCTGACAGCTGAGGGTTGCACACAAATAAAAAAACTGACCATCACATCAAAACATGAATTAGGTGTGAACGGGTGCCTACCTAGAGTCACCAACTCATATACAATCAAACAAATTGGGCAGCACTCTGCAGTGCTATAGCATGCAAACATGAAATATGAAAATGAAATTGCATTGCTGCACTAGAAATATGAAAAATTGAGAATGCTCAGTGCACAAATTGGCCAATTCATGTGTACCTGGAAGCCACGTTAAGGCGATTCTCATTTCCAGGGCCTAATTTAATGGCAAACTGTCATGATCCAGGGTGGATCTGACAGATTAAATGCACAAGTTACCTTTTTTTTCCTGTGAGCTGTTTTGCTCAGGGTTGGTTTTGTCCCCGGTGGCCAGTATGGTCATTGCACTTGTGCTTAGAGATAGTTTTACCCCGGTAGCCAGTATGGTCATTGCACTGGTGTTTTTAGAGATAGTTTGCCCCCAGTGGTGGTTAAAGTATTTGCACGGTAATCACTAACAGGTGTGTTTGCTCTATAAAGGTGTGTCAGTAGTGCTCACTCACGTTGGTGATATTATTATTGTTGGGCTTTCGAACCATCCTGGGTGAAGGAAGGAGCTGGATGGGGAGCTGGAGGAGAGTCCAGGGCGGCTCATTCAGAGTCCTGGAGTGGCAGCCATGGTGTCAGCGAGGAGTTCATGTAAAGCATGGTGGAGTGGCAGCTATGGTGTCAGTGAAGAATTCCTGCAAAGCTTGGTGGAGTGGCAGCTATGGTGTAGAGCTGCACTCAGTTTGCTGGACTCTGTTACTGAGAGCTGCACTCAGTTTGCTGGACAGCTGCACTCAGGTGCTGGACTCTGTTGCTCCAAGGCGGCACTCAGTGCTGGATGCTGTTGCTGTAAAGCTGCACCAAGGTGTTGGACACGCTGGAGGATGATGCACTCAGGTATTGGTCTCTGTTGCCAGGAGCAAGTGCATCAGAGCAAAGCTAAATGTTTCCCTGTTTGTCACTTTTCCTCATGTTGGTGTTAGTACAGCGGTGGGGCCAGTGCCTGCACTACCCAGCCCCCTAGTAAGGAATAGGTGTAGGGTGTGCCAGGGCTACAGGTTCCTGAGCGGCGCCCGGTGCAGAACCGGCCTAGGGAACGTTAGGAGCGTTAGGGACACTGACTCAGGGGAGTGCAGGAGGTCTCCACGTTCCCCATTCCCTATTGCAGAGCCCTCCATTGCAAATGTTTCCCTATCCCCCTTTGTCTTGTTGTATTAGTTACCGGCCTGCGGGTCGCGTCACACTGGACAATTACACGTGCCGTGTCCTGTTGTATTAGTTACCGGCCTGCTGGCCATGTCACATAGGATGGGGCACATGACATTATCACCAACCAATACATTTATTTTTCTGGTGAGCCTCGGGCCATGTTCAGACCTGTGAGCATTTGCGACTGGGCCTCACTGAAGTGAGTGAGGAGCTGCATAGTGTGTAAGCAGTTCCAGCAGCAGTAATTAGGGTCTGGGGCCTTCCCTCTGACTCAACCAGAAAACCAAATTGCTGCTGGCAATGGAGCCCCCTTGAGTCGCTGCTGGGGAGCGGGACTTGCTCATACTGGTGCACGCACCCAGACAGGTGGGTGGAGTTGTTGTCCCCATGGTGCTTTCTGGGGTTCCCCGAGGGGAAGGGGTATGTCCCGGTTGTGAGCAGACTGGTGTTATAGTCCATGGGGTTCACGCCAAATCTTCCATACCAACGAAGAAGCCGCCCCCTCTTGGTCATGTGGAGGAAGGTGACCAGAGTGTGTATTTTTCCTCCATATCCCAGGCCCCTCCCTCTCCGGTGTGAGCAGCAGGTGTGCTGCGGGGGAGTAGGGGCAAATCTCAACCCTCGCCATTAGCCAACCTTGGGAGGCGCAGACCTCATGGTGGAAAGGGTTGGGGGGTGGTGTACCCCTTGGTGGAGTGCGAGGGTGTGAGTGTGGTGACACAGGGAGACACCTCTGTTGTCGATCCCAGAATGAGTTCACCGAATTATGACAAACGAATGTGTGGCAATAAACATTCAGGTCCGGACCTGTGTGTGAACGAGCATGTATGGGTGGCAACCAAAAAACATCCTGTGGAAGTGTGTTGCGGAGTCTTACCAGCTCATACCGAACATACACATATATTACTTGTTCCCCAGGTCGGCGCTTTGGAAATGTGTTGTGCCTCCAGAACATACATTGCCTATACCAGCGGTGCGTTTGTTATTAACCTGAAGTGTCAGGTAGTGGTTGGGGTGAACTCTGGATCTGGGCGTCCCCTCTGTAGGTGGTTCCCTGATGAGGAGTGGTCTTGAGGGTCCAGAGGCCCCTCATTAAGGGGAGGGTACTGTCATGATCCAGGGTGGATCTAACAGATTAAATGCACAAGTAACCTTTTTTTTCCTGTGAGCTGCTTTGCTCAGGGTTGGTTTTGTCCCTGGTGGCCAGTATGGTCATTGCACTGGTGTTTTAGAGATAGTTTGCCCCCGGTGGTGGTTAGAGTAATTGCACGAGAATCACTAACAGGTGTGTTTGCTCTATAAAGGTGTGTCAGTAGTGCTCACTCACATTGGTGATATTATTATTGTTGGGCTTTCGAACCATCCTGGGTGAAGGAAGGAGCTGGATGGGGAGCTGGAGGAGAGTCCAGGGCGGCTCATTCAGAGTCCTGGAGTGGCAGCCATGGTGTCAGCGAGGAGTTCGTGTAAAGCTTAGTGGAGTGGCAGCTATGGTGTAGAGCTGCACTCAGTTTGCTGGACTCTGTTACTTAGAGCTGCACTCAGTTTGCTGGACTTGGTTGCTGGACAGCTGCACTCAGGTGCTGGACTCTGTTGCTCCAAGGCGGCACTCAGTGCAGGACGCTGTTGCTGTAAAGCTGCACCCAGGTGTTGGACTCGCTGGAGGAACATGCACTCAGGTGTTGGTCTCTGTTGCCAGGAGCAAGTGCATCAGAGCAAAGCTAAGTTTATCACTTTTCCTCACGTTGGTGTTAGTACAGCGGTGGGGCCAGTGCCTGCACCACCCAGCTCCCTAGTAAGGAATAGGTGTAGGGTGTGCCAGGGCTACAGGTTCCTGAGCGGCGCCCGGTGTGGAACCGGCCTAGGGAACGTTAGGAGCGTTAGGGACACTGACTCAGGGGAGTGCAGGAGGTCTCCACGTTCCCCGTTCCCTATTGCAGGGCCCTCCGTTGTAAATGTTTCCCTATCCCCTTTGTCTTGTATTAGTTACCAGCCTGCGGGCCGCGTCACACTGGACAATTACATGTGCCGTGTCCTGTTGTATTAGTTACCGGCCTGCTGGCCGTCTCACACAGGATGGGGCACGTGATACAATCCTCTCTTAGACAATCTACAATGCTATAGGAACGTAATTTGAATTCTCTCCTAGACTAAAGTCTATATCACTGTAGAGGAGTAGTGATCCTGCTGTGATTAAAAACGCCTGAGGCTAAGGAGCGGAGTACTCAGTCAGAAGGCCAATGCATACAAATCAAAAAACTGACCATCACATACAAACTTTAATTAGGTGTGAACAGGTGCCTACTTAGAATAGCCAACTCATATACAATCAAACAAACTCAATTTTTCATATTTCTAGTGCAGTAATACAATTCCATTTTCATATTATATGTTTGCATTCTATAGCTCTACAGAGTGCTGCCTTATTTGTTAGCTGAGGGGTGCAGCCCTCAGCTGTCAGTTTTGCCTGGCTAGTTATCAAAAATATAGGGGAACTCATGCCATTTATTTATTTATTTTTGTCATAGCGCAGGCGGCGGCTGATGAATACTCCCACTTGCTCTCACTGTTATTAATGGCAGCAGGTGTAGGCTACTGGGAGTAATAGTTCCATTAGCTGCTGCCTGCTCTCACTGTTATCAATTGAATATAACTCTCAACGTTCTCCCCTGCTCGTGCTGATCACCGGCAGAGCAGGGAAGAAAGATGAGAGCCATCTTGAGCACCCGGCACCAGGGAACAATGCTAACTGTACCGCTGCTTATCAGGTGCTGGTACATGTGGTACTGATGTGGCACAAGGTTGCCACATGTTTGCCACAAGTATTACACACATGGACACGGATATCTCCGGTACTGTTTTTTCAGTACCAGAAATATCACATGTGAAACCGGATTAAAACAGTGGTGTGCAGACATGGGGGGGTTAGTGGGCACATTAGTCCGCTAGCTAAAACCCCATGGACCAGGGATCATCCCACCGAATGCCCGCTTTCCTTTCACCGTGGGCATAATGCTACTCAGTCAACACAGGGTGAGGGTAAAACAGTGTCAATGCTTATTGAACCACAAAACAGGCAGATAACACGTAGAAGTGTCCCAGCAAATTATCCAAGATGGTGCACATTACAGAGTCTCCTGCTTCCGCTGAGCTACCGGGATTAGTTCAGTGCTTCCAGAGCCGACTACCTCACCTGTGGCTTGCACAGAGAGGAGGTAATAACAAGCTTAGGAAGATGACAGTCCATTCAGGTACAAGGTCAGTTGACCGGAGGGTCACAACCTGGCTTCAGCTTCCAGGTATGACTACCCCACCTGTGGCTTGCACAGAGAGAAAGTATCAACAAGCTTAGGAAGATGACAGTTCACTCAGGTACAAGGCCAGTTGACCGGAAGGTCACAATCTGGCTTCTCCGAAAATCTCCAATGTTGTCAGGCAACCGCTGGTTCTCTTTCCTGGCTTACACAAGCGTATGCATGGTTCAGCTATGATCAATGGAGCAGATATGTATTCTTCCAGCCGGAGCTGAGTTCCCATAAGCTGGCATCCTGTAGAATGACAAATCTGTATCCCTTGTGATGTAGCCATGAAGTCTTGGCTGCTGTCCTGTAGATAGTCTTTTGTTCTTTGGATCCCTGGTTCTCTTAGCCCTCTGGATGTCTCTCTCTGTATATCTGGAGGCATCTCTCCTTTTTACAGTTAACAAATGTCCTTCAATCCAGCATTTAGAGGTAAAGGGGAAGAATGGTAATGAGATCAATTGATTTGTTTGATTATGTAATCTATTTGCATAGCTTTTCCTCCTCTGTTTTGCAAGTCAATAAACTAGCTTACCTGGACAATGTTTAATCAGTAAACATCATTGTTCAATGACTCTGCATGAAAGAAGAGTCAACATTTCAGACTCGACTAAAGAAAAAAATGTATACATTCAAAAGTGAACATATAGATAAGTCTATTCCTCCTGGCTTGCTGAAACTAGATGTCTGGTTAATTAAGATAAAATGCTGTGTCATCACAAGTGGTCATTAATCCCTTTACCCACTAGAGTGGTTTGCATGTTAATGACCGGGCCAATTTTTGCAACTCTGACCATTGTCACTTTATGTTATAACTCTGGAACGCTTCAATGGATCCCAGTGATTCTGAGATTGCTTTTTCATGACGTATTGCGCTTCATGATAGTGGTAAAATTTCTTTCGTATGGCTTGCGTTAATTTGTGAAAAAAATGGAAATTTGGCAAAAATTTGGAAAATTTTGCAATTCACAATTTTCAAACTTTGAATTTTCATACCCTTAAATCACAGATATGTCACACGAAATAGTTAATAAATAACATTTTCCACATGTCTACTTTACATCAGCACAATTTAAGAACCAAACTTTTTTTGTTAGGAAGTTATAAGGGTTAAAAGTTGACCAGCAATTTTTCATTTTTCCAACAAAATTTACAAAACCATTTTTTTAGGGACCACATCACATTTGAAGTCTCTTTGAGGGATCTATATGAAAGGAGATACCCAAAAGTGACACCATTCTAAAAATGCACTCCTCAAGGTGCTCAAAGCCACATTCAAGAAGCTTATTAACCCTTCAGGTGTGTAACAAGAATTTTTTGAAAAAATGAACATTTAACTTTTTTTCACAAAAAATTGACATCAGATCCAACAGGAAAAAATGGACTGCAAAATTTGTTGTGTAATTTCTCCTGAGCATGCCAATATCCCATATGAGGGAGAAAACCACTGTTTGGGTGCTCGGCACAGCTCGGAAGGGAAGGAGTGCCATTTGACTTTTTGAATTCAAAATTTGCTGGAACAATTGGCAGATGCCATGTCGCATTTAAAGAGCCCCTGATGTGCCTAAACAGTAAAAATCCCCAACAAATGACATCAGTTTGGAAACTAGACCCCTCAGGGAATTGATTTAGTTGTGTGGTGAGTAGTGTTGAGCGATACCATCCGATACCATAAAATATTGGATCGGATGGTATCGGCCCGACACGAAAAAAGTATCGGGTATCGCCGATTCCGATACCGGAAGTCCCATTCAAGTCTATGGGTCTTCCTGTATCGGAATAAGAAAAACCCTTTTCTCTCCTTGTACAGCCTCTCGCGGGGGTGTACGGACCTTCCGGGGGTCTGTACCGACTGCCCGGGTGTCTGTGCAGGCTGCGGGGGGCTGTGCCGGCCTGCCGGTGGTCTGTGCCGACTGCCCGGGGGTCTGTACCAGCCTGCCGGGGGGCTGTGCTGGCCTGCCGGTGGTCTGTACCGACTGCCCGGGTGTCTGTGCGGACTGCCGGGGGGCTGTGCCGGCCTGCCGGTGGTCTGTACCGACTGCCCGGGTGTCTGTGCAGGCTGCGGGGGTCTGTGCAGGATCGTCCGATGGGACTACAAGTCCCATCGGGCGATGCCTGCTACCATGACGGTGATTGACACATTAGCCAATGATGGGACAGTAGTAGTCCCATCATCCGGCTAATGTGTTGAATGTACAAAAAAAAAAATACATGCTACATACATGCTACACACATACTACATACATACTACATGCTACATACATACATGCAACATATATACCACATGCATGCAACATGCATACTACTGTCATACATACATACTGACTGTCCGGGGATCTGTGACGGCCTGCCGGGGGTCTGTACTGGCCTGCCGGGGGTCTGTGTCGGCCTGCCGGGGGTCTGTGCGGACTGCCCAGGGGTCTGTGCGGACTGCCCAGGGGTCTGTACCGGCCTGCCGGGGGTCTGTGCCGGCCTGCCGGTGGTCTGTACCGACTGTCCGGGGGTCTGTGCGGACTGCCGGGGGTCTGTACCAGCTTGCCGATGATCTGTACCGACTGTGCGGGGATCTGTGCAGGCTGCGGGGGTCTGTACGGGCCTGCCGGGGGGCTGTGCCGGCCTGCCGGTGGTCTGTACCGACTGTCCGGGGGTCTGAGCGGCCTGCCGGGGGTCTGTACCGTCCTGCCGGGGGCCTGTGCCGATTGTCCGGGGGTCTGTGCCGACTGCCCGGGGGTCTGTGCGGACTGCCGGGGATCTGTACCGGCCTGCCGGGGGGCTGTGCCGACTGTCCGGGGGTCTGTGCAGGCTGCGGGGGTCTGTGCAGGCATCGTCCGATGGGACTACAAGTCCCATCGGGCGATGCCTGCTACCATGACGGTGATTGACACATTAGCCAATGATGGGACAGTAGTAGTCCCATCATCCGGCCTATGTGTTGAATGTAAGAAAAAAAAAAAAACATGCTACATACATACTACATACATGCAACATATATACTACATGCATGCAACATACATACTACATATATACCACATATATACTACATGCATGCATACTACATATATACCACATATATACTACATGCATGCATACTACATATATACCACATATACCGGGGGGCTGTGCCGACTGTCCGGGGGTCTGTGCCGACTGCCCGGGGGTCTGTGCAGGCTGCGGGGGTCTGTACCGGCCTGCCGGTGGTCTGTACCGACTGCCCGGGGGTCTGTGCGGAATGCCGGGGGTCTGTGCCGGCCTGCCGGTGGTCTGTACCGACTGCCCGGGTGTCTGTGCAGGCTGCGGGGGGCTGTGCCGGCCTGCCGGTGGTCTGTACCGACTGCCCGGGGGTCTGTGCGGACTGCCGGGGGGCTGTGCCGGCCTGCCGCTGGTCTGTGCCAACTGTCCGGGGGTCTGAGCGGGCTGCGGGGGTCTGTGCAGGATCGTCCGATGGGACTACAAGTCCCATCGGGCGATGCCTGCTACCATGACGGTGATTGACACATTAGCCAATGATGGGACAGTAGTAGTCCCATCATCCGGCTAATGTGTTGAATGTACAAAAAAAAAAAATACATACTACATACATGCTACATACATGCAACATATATACTACATGCATGCAACATACATACATACGGCATATATACCACATGCATGCAACATGCATACTACATATACACCACATATATACTACATACATGCAACATGCATACTACATATATACCACATATACCAGAGGGCTGTGCCGACTGTCCGGGGGTCTGTGCCGACTGCCCGGGGGTCTGTACCGGCCTGCCGGGGGTCTGTACCGACTGTCCGGGGGTCTGTGCAGGCTGCGGGGGCCTGTACCGGCCTGCCGGGGGGCTGTGCCGGCCTGCCGGTGGTCTGTACCGACTGTCCGGGGGTCTGAGCGGACTGCCGGTGCCGGGGGTCTGTACCGGCCTGCCGGGGGGCTGTGCCAACTGTCCGGGGGTCTGTGCCGACTGACTGGGGGTCTGTGCGGACTGCCGGGGGTCTGTACCGGCCTGCCGGGGCGCTGTGCCGACTGTCCAGGGGTCTGTGCAGGCATCGTCCGATGGGACTACAAGTCCCATCGGGCGATGCCTGCTACCATGACGGTGATTGACACATTAGCCAATGATGGGACAGTAGTAGTCCCATCATCCGGCCTATGTGTTGAACGTAAGAAAAAAAAAAAATACATACTACATGCTACATACATACTACATACATGCAACATATATACTACATGCATGCAACATACATACATACTGCATATATACCACATGCATGCAACATGCATACTACATATATACCACATATATACTACATGCATGCATACTACATATATACCACATATACCGGGGGTCTGTGCCGACTGTTCGGGGGTCTGTACCGACTGCCCGGGGGTCTGTGCGGACTGCCGGGGGGCTGTGCTGGCCTGCCGGTGGTCTGTACCGACTGCCAGGGTGTCTGTGCAGGCTGCGGGGGGGCTGTGCCGGCCTGCCGGTGGTCTGTACCGACTGCCCGGGGGTCTGTGCGGACTGCCGGGGGGCTGTGCCGGCCTGCCGGTGGTCTGTACCGACTGCCCGGGGGTCTGAGCAGACTGCGGGGGTCTGTGCAGGATCGTCCGATGGGACTACAAGTCCCATCGGGTGATGCCTGCTACCATGATGGTGATTGACACATTAGCCAATGATGGGACAGTAGTAGTCCCATAATCCGGCTAATGTGTTGAATGTACAAAAAAAAAAATACATACTACATACATACTACATGCTACATACATACTACATACATGCAACATATATACCACATGCATGCAACATGCATACTACATATACACCACATATATACTACATGCATGCAACCTGCATGCTACATATACACTACATATATACTACATGCATGCAACATGCATACTACATATATACCACATATACCGGGGGTCTGTGCCGACTGCCCGGGGGTCTGTACCGGCCTGCCGGTGGTCTGTACCGACTGTCCGGGGGTCTGTACCGGGTCTGTGCAGGCTGCGGGGGTCTGTACCGGCCTGCTGGGGGCTGTGCCGGCCTGCCGGTGGTCTGTACCGACTGTCCGGGGGTCTGAGCGGACTGCCGGGGGTCTGTACCGGCCTGCCGGGGGGCTGTGCCGGCCTGCCGGTGGTCTGTACCGACTGTCCGGGGGTCTGAGCGGACTGCCGGGGTCTGTACCGGCCTGCCGGGGGGCTGTGCCGGCCTGCCGGTGGTCTGTACCGACTGTCCGGGGGTCTGAGCGGACTGCCGGGGGTCTGTACCGGCCTGCCGGGGGGCTGTGCCGGCCTGCCGGTGGTCTGTACCGACTGTCCGGGGGTCTGTGCAGGCTGCGGGGGTCTGTACCGGCCTGCTGGGGGCTGTGCCGGCCTGCCGGTGGTCTGTACCGACTGTCCGGGGGTCTGAGCGGACTGCCGGGGGTCTGTACCGGCCTGCCGGGGGGCTGTGCCGGCCTGCCGGTGGTCTGTACTGACTGTCCGGGGGTCTGAGCGGACTGCCGGGGTCTGTACCGGCCTGCCGGGGGGCTGTGCCGGCCTGCCGGTGGTCTGTACTGACTGTCCGGGGGTCTGAGCGGACTGCCGGGGGTCTGTGCAGGATCGTCCAATGGGACTACAAGTCCCATCGGGCGATGCCTGCTACCATGACGGTGATTGACACATTAGCCAATGATGGGACAGTAGTAGTCCCATCATCCGGCCTATGTGTTGAATGTAAAAAAAAAAAATACATACTACATACATACTACATGCTACATACATACTACATACATGCTACATGCATGCAACATACATACTACATATATACCACATGCATGCAACATGCATACTATATATACCACATATATACTACATGCATGCAACATACATATATACTACATATATACTACATGCATGCAACATATATAATACATATATACTACATGCAACATACATACTACATATATACTACATATATACGACATGCATGCAACATGCATACTACATATATACTACATATATACTATATGCATGCAACATACATATATACTACATGCATGCAACATAAATATATACTACATGCAACATGCTTACTACATATATACTACATGCATGCAACAAACATACTACATATATACCACATGCATGCAACATGCATACTATATATACCACATATACTACATGCATGCAACATACATATATACTACATGCATGCAACATATATATAATACATATATACTACATGCAACATACATACTACATACATACTACATATATACCACATGCATGCAACATGCATACTACATATATACTACATGCATGCAACATACATATATACTACTTGCATGCAACATACAAACATACTACATATATTCCACATGCATGCAACATGCATACTACATATATACTACATGCATGCAACATACATATATACTACATACAATACATTCATACAATACATACATATAGACATACAGTACATATAACATAGAGTACATACTCACCATCACTTGTCACTTTGATCCCCGAAGCCATTGTCATTTTTGGAATAAATATTAAAATAACAAACAAACAATATACTCCCTGATCCGCAGAAATCCACGAGAGTCCCACGACGATCTTGCGTGGAGAACTGCAGCATCAGCTGATGCTACCGTTCTCTACGGGGCCCAGGAAACCAGTGTCGGGAGGTAGGTATCCTTCCGCCCTGTATTCCTCCACCAGTGTAAAAAAAAAAAAAAAAAAAAGTCCCTAGTCTCACTTTATGGCAAAAGCTGCATGGGAAATTTTTCACACAGCAATGCCATGAAATGAGACTAGGGACTTTTTTTTCTTCTTTACAGTGGCGGAGGAATGCAGGACGGAAGGATACCTAACTCCCGACACTGGTTTCCTGGAGCCCGTAGAGAACGGTAGCATCAGCTGATGCTGCTGTTCTCCACGCAAGATTGGTGTGGGACACCCGTGGACTTATAGGGATCAGGGGTGAGTATATTCGTGCTTTGTTATTTTAATCTTTATTCCATAGACGACAATGGCTTCGGGAATCAAAGTGACAAGTGATGGTGAGTATGTACTCTATGTTATATGTACTGTATGTCTATACTGTATGTATGCATTGTATGAATGTATTGTATGTAGTATATATGTATGTTTCATGCATGTAGTATATATGTAGCATGCATGTTGCATGCATGTGGTATATATGTAGTATGTTAGTATGTTGCATGCATGTAGTATATATTTCGTATATATGTAGTATGCATGTGGTATATATATGTAGTATGTATGTAGTATGTATGCTGCATGTAGTATATATGTATTATATATGTTGCATGCATGTAGTATATATTTCGTATATATGTAGTATGCATGTTGCATGCATGTGGTATATATGTAGTATGTATGTAGTATGTATGTTGCATGTAGTATATATGTATTATATATATGTTGCATGCATGTAGTATATATGTGGTATATATGTAGTATATATGTATGTTGAATGCATGTGGTATATATGTAGTATGTATGTATGTTGCATGTAGTATATATTTATTATATATGTTGCATGCATGTAGTATATATATGTAGTATGCATGTTGCATGCATGTGGTATATATGTAGTATGTATGTAGTATGTATGTTGCATGTAGTATATATGTATTATATATATGTTGCATGCATGTAGTATATATGTGGTATATATGTAGTATATAAGTATGTTGCATGCATGTAGTATATATGTGGTATATATACATAGCATGCATGTTGCATGCATGTGGTATATATGTAGTATATATGTATGTTGCATGCATGTAGTATATATGTGGTATATATATATATATAGTATGCATGTTGCATGCATGTGGTATATATGTAGTATGTATGTTGCATGCATGCATGCAGTATGCATGTTGCATGTAGTATATATGTATGTTGCATGCATGTAGTATATATGTGGTATATATGTAGTATGCATGTTGCATGCATGTAGTATATATGTTGTATGTTTGTATGTTGCATGCATGTAGTATATATGTGATATATATGTAGTATGCATGTTGCATGCATGTAGTATATATGTATGTTGCATGCATGTAGTATATATGTGGTATATATGTAGTATGCATGTTGCATGCATGTAGTATATATGTTGCATGTATGTATGTTGCATGCATGTAGTATATATGTGGTATATATGTAGTATGCATGTTGCATGCATGTAGAATATATGTAGTATATATGTATGTTTCATGCATGTAGTATGCATGTTGCATGTATGTAGTATGTATGTAGCATGTAGTATGTATGTAGTATGTATTTTTATTTTTTTTTACATTCAACACATACGCCGGATGATGGGACCACTACTGTCCCATCATTGGCTAATGTGTCAATCACCGTCATGGTAGCAGGCAGAGCCCGATGGGACTTGTAGTCCCATCCGACGATCCAGCACAGCCCCCCGGCAGGCCGCTCAGACCCCCGGACAGTCGGTACAGACCCAAGGCAGTCCGCACAGACCCCCGGGCAGTTGGCACAGACCCCCGGGCAGTCGGCACAGACTACCGGAAGGACGGTACAGACCCCCGGGCAGTCGGCACAGCCCCCCGGCAGGCCAGCACAGCCCCCCGGCAGGCCGGTACAGACAAATGGCAGGCCGCACAGACCCCCGGGCAATCGGCACAGACCACCGGTAGGCCGGCACAGCCCCCCGGAAGGCCGGTACAGACCCCCGGGCAGTCGGCACAGCCTCCCGGCAGGCCGGCACAGCCCCCCGGCAGGCCGGTACAGCCCCCCGGCAGGCTGGTACAGACCCACGGCAGTCTGCACAGACCCCCGGGCAGTCGGCACAAACCCCCGGGCAGTCGGCACAGACCACCGGCAGGCCGGCACAGCCCCCCGGCAGGCCGGTACAGACCCCCGCAGCCTGCACAGACCCCCGGACAGTCGGTACAGCCCCCCGGCAGGCCGGCACAGCCCCCCGGCAGGCCGGTACAGACCCCCGGGCAGTCGGCACAGACCCCCGGACAGTCGGCACAGCCCCCCGGTATTTGTGGTTTATATGTAGTATGCATGCATGTAGTATATATGTGGTATATATGTAGTATGCATGTTGCATGCATGTGGTATATATGCAGTATGTATGTATGTTGCATGCATGTAGTATATATGTTGCATGTATATAGCATGTATGTATGTAGCATGTAGTATGTATGTAGTATGTATGTAGCATGTAGTATGTATGTAGCATGTAGTATGTACTTTTTTTTTTTTTTTACATTCTACACATAGGCCGGATGATGGGACTACTACTGTCCCATCATTGGCTAATGTGTCAATCACCGTCATGGTGGCAGGCATCGCCCGACGGGACTTGTAGTCCCATCGGACGATGCCTGTACAGACCCCCGCAACCTGCACAGACCCCCGGACAGTCGGCACAGCCCCCTGGCAGGCCGGTACAGACCACCAGCAGTCCGGTACAGACCCCCGGCAGGCCGCTCAGGCCCACGGACAGTCGGTACAGACCACCGGCAGGCCGGCACAGCCCCCCAGCAGTCCGCACAAACCCCCGGGCAGTCGGCACAGACCACCGGCAGGCCAGCACAGCCCCCCGGAAGGCCGGTACAGACCCCCGGGCAGTCGGCACAGCCCCCCGGCAGGCCAGCACAGCCCCCCGGCAGGCCGGCACAGCCCCCCGGCAGGCCGGTACAGACCCCCGGCAGTCCGCTCAGACCCCCGTACAGTCGGTACAGACCACCGGCAGGCCGGCACAGCCCCCCGGCAGGCCGGTACAGACCCACGGCAGTCAGCACAGACCCCCGGGCAGTCGGCACAAACCCCCGGGCAGTCGGCACAGACCACCGGCAGGCTGGCACAGCCCCCCGGCAGGCCGGTACAGACCCCCGCAGCCTGCACAGACCCCCGGACAGTCGGTACAGACCACCGGCAGGCCGGCACAGCCCCCTGGCAGGCCGGTACAGACCCCTGGGCAGTCGGCACAGACCCCCGGACAGTCGGCACAGCCCCCCCGGTATATGTGGTATATATGTAGTATGCATGTAGTATATATGTAGTATGCATGTTGCATGCATGTGGTATATATGCAGTATGTATGTATGTTGCATGCATGTAGTATATATGTTGCATGTATGTAGCATGTATGTAGTATGTATGTAGCATGTAGTATGTATGTAGTATGTATTTTTTTTTTCTTACATTCAACACATAGGCCGGATGATGGGACTACTACTGTCCCATCATTGGCTAATGTGTCAATCACCGTCATGGTAGCAGGCATCGCCCGATGGGACTTGTAGTCCCATCGGACGATCCTGCACAGACCCCCGCAGCCTGCTCAGACCCCCGGACAGTCGGCACAGCCCCCCGGCAGGCCAGCACAGCCCCCCGGTAGGCCGGTACAGACCCCCGGCAGTCGGCACAGACCCCCGAGCAGTCGGCACAGACCCCCGGACAGTCGGCACAGCCCCCCGGCAGGCCGGTACAGACCCCCGGCAGTCCGCTCAGACCCCTGGACAGTCGGTACAGACCACCGGCAGGCCGGCACAGCCCCCCGGCAGTCCGGTACAGACCCCCGGCAGTCCGCTCAGACCCCCGGACAGTCGGTACAGATCACCGGCAGGCCGGCACAGCCCCCCGGCAGGCCGGTACAGACCCCCGCAGCCTGCACAGACCCCCGGACAGTCGGTACAGACCACCGGCAGGCCGGCACAGCCCCCCCCGGCAGGCCGGCACAGACCCCCGGACAGTCGGCACAGACCCCCGGACAGTCGGCACAGCCCCCCAGTATATGTGGCATATATGTAGTATGCATGTTTCATGCATGTAGTATATATGTAGTATGCATGTTGCATGCATGTGGTATATATGCAGTATGTATGTTGCATGTATGTAGCATATATGTAGTATGTATGTAGCATGTAGTATGTATGTAGTATGTATTTTTTTTCTCTTTCATTCAACACATAGGCCGGATGATGGGACTACTACTGTCCCATCATTGGCTAATGTGTCAATCACCGTCATGGTAGCAGGCATCGCCCGATGGGACTTGTAGTCCCATCGAACGATCCTGCACAGAGCCCCGCAGCCTGCTCAGCCCCCCGGACAGTCGGCACAGCCCCCCGGCAGGCCAGCACAGCCCCCCGGTAGGCCGGTACAGACCCCCGGCAGTCCGAACAGACCCCCGGGCAGTCGGCACAGACCCCCGGACAGTCGGCACAGCCCCCCGGCAGGCTAGCACAGCCCCCCGGTAGGCCGGTACAGACCCCCGGCAGTCCGCACAGACCCCCGGGCAGTCGGCACAGACCCCCGGACAGTCGGTACAGCCCTGCGGCAGGCCGGTACAGACCCCCGGCAGTCCGCTCAGACCCCCGGACAGTCGGTACAGACCACCGGCAGGCCGGCACAGCCCCCCGGCAGGCCGGTACAGACCCCCGGCAGTCCGCTCAGACCCCCGGACAGTCGGTACAGACCACCTGCAGGCCGGCACAGCCCCCCGGCAGGCCGATACAGACCCCCGCAGCCTGCACAGACCCCCGGACAGTCGTTACAGACAACCGGCAGGCCGGCACAGCCCCCCGGCAGGCCGGTACAGACCCTCGGACAGTCGGCACAGACCCCCGGTATATATGTAGTATGCATGTTGCATGCATGTAGTATATATGTGGTATATATGCAGTATGTATGTTGCATGTATGTAGCATGTATGTAGCATGTAGTATATATGTAGTATGTATGTAGCATGTAGTATGTATGTAGCATGTATGTAGCATGTAGTATGTATGTAGTATATATGTTGCATGTATGTAGCATGTATGTAGTATGTATGTAGCATGCAGTATGTATGTAGTATGTATGTAGCATGTAGTATGTATGTAGTATATATGTTGCATGTATGTAGCATGTATGTAGTATGTATGTAGCATGTAATATGTATGTAGTATGTATGTAGCATGTGTGTAGTAGGGATTTTTTATTTTTTTTTGTACATTCAACACATTAGCCGGATGATGGGACTACTACTGTCCCATCATTGGCTAATGTGTCAATCACCGTCATGGTAGCAGGCATCGCCCGATGGGACTTGTAGTCCCATCGGACTATCCTGCACAGACCCCCGGAGAGTCGGCACAGCCCCCCGGCAGGCCGGTACAGACCACCGGCAGGCCGGTACAGACCCACGGCAGTCCGCACAGATCCCCGGGCTGTCGGCACAGACCACCGGCAGGCCGGCACAGCCCCCCGGAAGGCCAGTACAGACCCCCAAGCAGTCGGCACAGACCACCGGGAGGCCGGTACGGACCCCCGGCAGTCCGCTCAGACCCCCGGGCAGTCGGCACAGACCCCCGGCAGGCCGGTACAGAACCCCGGGCAGTCGGCATAGACCCCCCCCGGAAGGCCCGAACTGACGGCGCATCATGATGCGCACAGACTGCGCATCATGATGACGTCATTTCGGCAGCCAATCAGAGCCACAGCAGTGGCTCTTTGCATTATGGGAACTTCCGATTCCGATATCCGATATTGAAAAAATATCGGTACTCGGTATCGGAATTCCGATACAGCGAATATCGGCCGATACCCAATATTTGCAGTATCGGAATGCTCAACACTAGTGGTGAGCACATTTAACCCTCAGGTGCTTCACAGAAGTTTAGAACATTGAGACGTAAAAATGAAAAAAATCTAATTTTCCCCACAATTATGTTTTTAGCACAAAATATTGCATTTTCACAAGGGTAACAAGAGAATCTGCACCATACAATTTGTTGCGCAATTTCTCCTGTGTACGCCGATCCCACATATGTGGGGGAATACGACTTTTGAGGCACAGTGCAAAGCTCAGAAGGGAAGAGGCGCCATATTGGAGTTCAGATATTCCTGGAATGGTTTGAGGGTGCCATGTCACATTGGCAGAGCCCCTGAGGTACCAGAGCAACGGAATACCCCTATATGTGAACTCATTTTACAAACTACACTCCCCAATGAATTCATCTAGTGGTGCAGTGACACCACATGTGCCTCATAGAATTTTATACCACTGAGCGGTGAAGAAAGTATAAATTACATTTTTACCACTAAAATATTGTTTTAGCCCCAAGTTTTTAATTTTTGTAAGGGCTAATAGGAATTGTTTTTTTACAACAAACTGAGGTCCATTTTTTCCTGATTGCACTAATACCCTACATGTGAATCGGGAAATATTTTTCAGGCACAGTGCAAAGCTCAGAAGGCAAAGCGCACCAGATTTTACTGTTATAGTTTGCAGGTGCTATGACCCACTGGGAGAGTCCATAAGGTGCCAAAACAGCAGAACCCCCCAAAAAGTGACCCCATTTTACAAACTGCATTGCTCAGTGAATTCATCTAGGGGTGCAATGATCATATTGACACCATCAGTGTGTCACAGAATTTAATACCATTGGGCAGTGAAGACAAAATATCTACATTTTTACCACCAAAATTTTGTTTTAGCCTCAGATTTTACATTTTCACACAAGAAGTGGATAAAAATGGCACCAAAATTTGTCCCACAATTTCTAGTGAATGTGGCAATACCTCATATGTGGCTGTACAGTACTACTTAGACAAACGGAGAGACTCGGGAGGAATGGAACGCTTTTTGCAGATTTTCCTAGAACAGTTTGCGGACTCCATATGCAGAGCCACTAATTGCTAGAAAAGCAGAATCCCCCTCAAGTTTCACCATTTAGGAAACTATACCCCTTGGGGGATTTATCTACAAGGTGTAGTGACAATTTTGACTCCATGGATATTTTCCAGAGACAAGCAGCAATGAATGTTGCCAAGTGAAAATTGCAAACTGCCGTTGAAGTGACAAGTGCGTTGCAGTCACTAGAACATTGTAGTCACTAGTATGTTGCAGCCACCAGTACGTTATGCCCAACCCATGCTTCTGGAGGCATGCACCAATAGGTTAAGTCAGCTCTCATCACTTCAGAAATGCCAAACATGGACTCAGTATATGGTTTAGGTAGACTGTGGGGGTCAGAAGGGAGGGGGCACTTGGATTTTGGAGCATGGAATTTGCTGAATTTCTTTTGGCGAGTGAGGAGCCATTTTGCTTTACCAGAACCTTTTTGCTACCAGTAATGTGGTAGCCCCCTATATTTCCGTTAATAGATGACAGACTTGAGTGGGGTCTTGCTTTTTTTTGTAGATTGAGTGGAAGCTTTTACAATTCAGGAATTTCTTTTGGGGGGTTATGCCGTTCCGTGTGTGGTAAAATTGATATTTCAGTTTTATTTTTCGGGTCAGTACGATTACAGTGACACATAATTTATATTGTTTTTTTTATCTTTTGGCACTTTTATACAATAAAAACTATTTTATAGAAAAAAAATAATTATTTTTGCATTGTTTTATTCTGAGAGCTATAATTTTTTTATTTTTCCGCTGACGGAGCAGTATGGAAGCTGGTTTTTGAGGGACAAAATGACGTTTTCAGCGGTAATATGTTTATTTATATCCGTCTTTTAGACCACGTGTTATTGCACTGTATGTTCAGCGATATGATGATAAAGCATTGTTTTTTGCCTTGTTTTTTATTTAATTTATTATGGTATTCACTAAAGGGATTAACTAAAGATGAGCGACTTTTCCTTTTTTTGGGTCGAGTCGGGTTTCATGAAACCCGACTTTCTAAAAAGTCGGGTCGAACAAAATCGGCCGACTATAGGGAAAAGTCGGGGTCCGACTGAAACACGAAACCCAGTGCAAGTCAATGGGGAAGCAAAGTCGGCAGGGAGTGGAGGACAGTAAACACAACTACAGTGCCCATTTCAATGCCAACGACATCAATTCTTATTACATAAGCTTTGCAACCTTAATTTACTTTATAATAATAGTTACGCATTGAAAACTGGGGGTTATTTGGCTAAAATTGTGGGGGGGAAGGGCTGGCGCCAGGTTTTCGGGCCAAAGAGTGTCAGTGCGCCCTTTTAACACATACCACAATTCATAATGCTCCAATACGGCACAGAAATATGGGTATAGTACAATGAAAAATACTTCACTGCTTATATGACATGACTGAAATCTATTTTAAATTCTACAATAGCCCAAAAACCAGACAGTATATTACTCCATACAGTATTATGGCCACCACCTAGTGTGCCATAGAGAATAATAAGCCCCATATATTTCTCCATACAGAATAATTGGTCCCATATAATGTTCCATACAGTATATGATGAGCTCCACATAATGCTACAGTATATGTTGGTCTCCATGGATGATGCTCCACTGTCTTATGGGCCCAAATAATGCTCCATATATAATGGGCCCCATTTCTAATGCTCCAGTGTATAATGTGCCCTGAAAATGCTGCTCCAGTGTCTGATGTCCCCCATTTGGAATGCTCCAGTATATGTTGGTCCCCATGGACGATGCTTCAGTGTGTTATGGGCCAAAATAATGCTCCATATATAATGGGCCCCATTTCTAATGCTCCAGTGTATAATGTGCCCCGTAAATGCTGCTCCAGTGTCTGATGTCCCCCATTTGGAATGCTCCAGTATATGTTGGTCCCCATGGATGATGATTCAGTGTGTTATGGGCCCAAATAATGCTCCATATATAATGGGCCCCATGTCTAATGCTCCAGTGTATCATGGGCCCCATAAATGCTGCTACAGTGTCTGATGTCCCCCATTGTGAATGCTCCAGTATATGATGGGTCAAATGGATGATGGTCCAGTGTATGATGGGCCCCATATATCATTCTCCAGTGTATATTGCTCCCCAAAAAATGCTCCCAACATTTAAAAAAAATAAATACCTCTCCTCGCTGGGCACTGCTCTACTCTGGACTCCTCAGCATTGCCATTTTAAAGCTCTCTGCACTTGTACTGCTTTGGTAGAGGGCATACAGACGTGATGTCATCACACTCTGTAACCTGAATGTCATTGTCAGGAAAGGCAATTTAGAAAAGGTGAAAGTGGGTCCCCCCTGCTTGCTCAGGGACACAGCACTTGCAATACTTACCTCTCCCTGCTCCACCGCTGTGTAGTCTGGCCAGTAAAATCCATCACAGGGATGGCCACTACAAATTTGGTGTACTGATCGATGATGGTTAAGATGTAGCTATGTCCTGTCCTGTTGGCCTCTACCTTCAGATTACCAATGGCTACCATTTGTAATGGACGTCAACTCCCAATCGGATGCAGTGGTGCTTTATGATCACCTTTCACATTTTTCACAGTCACAGATGTGTGACATTCCTGCCACCATTTTTCAATGTGTCCTGTCATGGCAATCCAATAGAATCCCCTACGGCCTGTGGCTTGTGTGTTTTGCACTCCAAAGTGGACAGATCATGATAGGCAGTGAGGACCATGTCTACAGCTCTCCCTGTGATCACAATTTGATGGAGACGAGTTACGGTGATGGGATCGACGCAACTGCGATACAGCAACCCTCTCTTCACTAATTTGCGTTTTAGCTGTATCCACAGTTAAAGTTATTGAGGGTCAGCATCGCCTCTGCAAATTCTCCCGGGAGGTTTTCCCGTGATTACAAATTGAAAAACATTTAAAATCACTTGACTTTACGTCTGTACTTTTATCCATCTACCTTTCTCTAGTGGAGAGTCTGGACTGGCAGACTGCCACTGAAATATAAACGAAGATTTCAAAGTACTCCAACACTGTACACCTTTGTACGTTTCTAATACATTTCCCTTTTTCTCATTTTTATATTCAGGTGTAATCCATACTGAGCCTGTGAGAGGTTGTGTCTTACTCTGGTAAAATATAAGGAGTTTTAAAATGACAACAACACTGTATGCAGCTGACCGATTGTAAAACATTACCCTTTTTCAAGTTTTTATATTCTTGTGTAATCCATACTGAGCCTGTGAACGTCTGTCTGTAACTCCAGAAATATATTTGTAGATTTAAGATTAACCCAACACTGTATACAGCTGTACGCTTGTGATACCTTACCCATTTACTGCTTTTATATAGTGGTCTAATCCATACTGGGCCAGTGAGAGTCTGTTTCTGACTCTGGAAATATCTACTGAGATTTACAATTACCCCAACACTGTATGCAGCTGTACGCTTCTGATCCATTACCCTTTTACTGCTTTTTATATTGTGTAATCCATACTGACCCTGAGAGCGTCTGTGTCTGCCTCCTGAAAAAAAATAAGGAGATTTGTAATGTTTAAACAATACTATATGTACCTTGTTTCTGGTGATACAGTAACCTTTTTTATACTTTTTATATTCTTGGCTAATGCATACTGGGACTGAGAGCATCTGTGTCTGCCTCATGAAATGTATACTGAGATTTAGAATGTTTACACTATACTATATACCCTGTATCTGGTCATACTGTACCCTTTTTCAACTTGTTACATTATTGTCAAATCCATACTGAGCTTGTGAGCATATGTGTCTGCCTCCTGAAATACATACAGAAATGTTTTTGTATTTTAAGTAGACTATATATACCTTTTATCTGTTGATCCAGTACCCTTTGTGCCCGAAATTCATCCTCCACCCACCACTCAAAGTGCATCATTGACACCTGGAACATTGGCACACATATGTGATTATTTCTTGCAGATCTTCTTTTTATATTATGGTGTGATCCATACTGAGCCTGTGAGAGGCTGTGTGTTACTCTTGAAATATATATGTAGATTGCCAAATGACCCCAACACTGTATACAGCAGTACGCTTGGGATCCATTCCTCTTTTACTGCTTTTTATATTGTTGTGTAATACATACTGGGCCTAAGAGCGTCTGTCTGCCTTCTGAAATAAATAAGGAGATTTTGAATGTTGAAACTATACTATATATACCTTGTATCTGGTGATACTGTACCCTTTTTCTACTTTTTAGATTGTTGTTGAATCCATACTGGCCATGACAGCGTCTGTGTCTTAAATACATACGTAGATTTATAATGTTGAAACTATACAATATATCCCTGTTATCTGGTGTTAAAAAGAAATGCCATGCAGGGCAGGGGATTACTCAGTACCGGGCCTTTCAGGCTCTTTTAAGGGGGAAGTATGTCACGGTGGTGATTGGGACCCGGTCCGTGTCCTTGGGTGTCCAATAAAGAAGATGACAGTTCAGATGAGGGGGAAGATGGTATGATAATTAATTTGGAAAAGGGGGATCGTGACGCCACCCGTGGTACTCGGCTAGGGTAGCCGACGCTGCAATACAGATCCTCTGTGCCGGTGTTAAAGCAGACAAGATGATGAAGCTGTATCCCAGGGCAGTTGAGATGGTGTTTCTGAGCCGTTGACAGTGATGGTGAGTGTAGCGTGTGTAGAGTGTAGCGTGTGTGGCAGGCGAGTTGTAAAGGCCACCAAGGATGCAGTTGGGTGCAGTTTCTGAGTTGTTCCTCAAAAGTTTTGTGCACAAGATGACCCGATTGGTACTGTGTCATCCGAGGGAGGGGTCCTGCAAACTCAAAGGTAGATCAGGAACACCTGTTCAAGACTCCTCCTTGTGTATCCTTTCTAAGCCATGTCTTTGCGCTGATCACTCCCTTCCTTCCTGCTGTGGGCCTTCACAAACAGTGCCTCAAGCTGGCAGCCACGGATCACACCGGGCGACGTTGGTCAGGCTCCGGGGTCCTTTATTCCAACTGCTGCCTTTTTGAGTATTGAATACAGCTGCAACTAAGGCACTTAAAGTTACCTCAGCCTCCGTCTTTCTAGCTGAGCCCCTGTATTTCTCCACTACCTTCAGGAGCCACCTTCCCCAACGAGGCCTGGTCCTTCCTTCTTCACAGGTGGCTTATTGCACTTCCTGTGCCCCAAGGACCCCTTCCTTCCAGTCTAGGAGTTTGGACAAGATTTTTCTCTCTTCTCTGACCCTCAGCCCTCTCACAGCAATCCTGCTCTTACTCTGTCCTGTCACCGACTGACAACTCTCTAGAAAGATCTATTTACCTCAGACTAGCTCCACCCATCAACTGTCAGCTTGCTCTCTCTGATACCTTCCACACTAACCCCCAACACCCTTTCCTAGTCAGTCTGGGATGAGGCCATCCTCCTGCCGGGTACACCCAGAAAGCACTGACTAACATGTGTGTGTGGAGTGCAGGGTTAGGAGTCCTGAGTGGTGATCCCTCCTTACCTGAGTGTGGAATACCACACCTTTGGATGAGGTGCAGTACCTCTGTGGCGACCGTACCTTCAGGGGCGCCATAGTACCCTTTCTCAACTTTCTATATTGTTGTCGAATCCATGCTGGACCTGACAGCGTCTGTGTTTGCCTCCTGAAATGTGTACGGAGATTCAGTATGTTTAAACTATACTATATACCTTGTATCTAGTGATACTGTACCCTTTTGCTAATTTTTATATTATTGTCTAATCCATACTGAGCCTGTGACCATCTGTGTCTGACTCATAAAATATATGCGGAGATTTACAATTATCCCTAGACTGTATAGAGCTGTCCGCTTCTGAAACAGTACGATATATCTGCTGGTATTTTTAGTCTATTTTCACAAAAATTATTACGTATGGTGGAAGAGGCCACGGATGTGGGTGTGGGGGGGGGGCCAGCTGGTACTGATGGTATTGGTGGTGAATCTGCTGGTATTGCCAAAAGCACAATAGCAGCTAAGGCAGGAGGTGTAGAGCCTGTGTCATCAGCTGGCACAAGAAGGCCTTTAAGGCTTCCTTTTCTGGGAGTAGGTAAACTGCTTTTAAAGCCGAAGCATCAGGAACTGGTTTTGCCTTACATTGCCGAAAAAGCCTCCAGCTCTATCGCCTCCTCTTCTGAAGTTTAAAAAAATGCAAGCACTGAGTCGTCAGTGCAGACTTCTGGTCAGGAACCACCCTTTTCCTTGTCTCCTTCACCCCCATTAAAAGTGAAGGATGCTGCAGCCCACACTTCAGATTACTCCATGGAGCTCTTTTCACAGGCTATGCCTGTGTTATCAAGTGAAATTCTGAATTCCCCAGTCCAACATGAATTGGAGATGGAGTGCACTGATGCACAGCCACTGCTAGATGATTCTGCTGGTACATTGACTCACAGCACTACATTCCCCTCGCACTCTACAGAGCCATAATGTGACACTGATGAAACTCAGGTGCCCCATCCCGCATACTATACCACATTACACGGTGACACAGAGGAAGGTGCAGATGAAAGTGCTGCTTCCCTGAGCAGGTGGGGGGTCCTACTCGTGGGGCGACGGCAGTGGCACAGGGCCCCACATAGTACGCAAAAGTGTCTCTGCCGTTGGGAGGGCCCACTCGCCGTCAGACATACCGTCGTACTATGAGGGGCCCTGTGCCATTGCCGTCACCCACGAGAGGGCCCCCCATGCTTGCTCAGGGCCACAGCACTTGTAATACTTACCTCTCCCTGCTCCACCGCCGTGACGTCTTCTGCCTTTCCTGACAGTTCAAAGAACACACACGGGGGCACCACTGACATATAGACAGGGATCCAACCAGACCTATGCATAAACAATAGCAATTTAGAAAAGGAGAAAGGAATAGGCCAACAGGAGATCACCTGAGACTAGGATTAGCAAAAAATACTTCAATCTTTATTTTGACACAAGAAACAGACACTCAATAAAATTAAAAAAACAATAAAAATCGTCACTTATGTGAAATGCAAATTTCCAAGGCTCAGAATAGAGCCAAACTATCACAGCTCACCACTCCACAAGGGATGCCTCATAAGAAAACTATAGGTGCATATAAATAGCATACCATAATGTGGAAATCCACCATAAATATTTGAAAAAACTGCATGAAGGCTTGCTCATCAATACATACAAATGCACACACCATAAATATAGATGTCAAAAGGCAGCACATTCATTAAACATCACCATAATAACATATGATGTAGAAGAAAATACAGATATTTTAAGCAAATATTAATAAAGAGCAGATTTGTCAATAAAGAACATGCATAAATATTCAAACATTAGCAGACTTAAATAACAAGCCAATAACATATTATAAATGGAATCCAAAAGGATTTTGCACACTTCCCTGAGAACATCCCACATAGCCACAATTATCTGGGCATGGTGGGTTAAATAGCACAAGCTAAAAATAGCCCCCTAAAAAAATATAACACAGCCCTAAATTATCTATACATAAAGTGCAAATATAAAGTGGAATGGAGCCTGAGAGAGCAAGGACCCGACGTGTGTCGCCACCCGTTGTGGCTTCATCAGGGGTACTGACTGTCAGTCACTTGTGCCTTTTTATATGGTAGTTAATTAACAATCCAGCGCAGCTGCGCTGACACTTAGCAAAGAAACTACAATGAATATAGGCGGCGTGTGGGCAACGGCGGTAATACATAGCCCCCATCATCAAGACTAGATCCTACCCAGGGCGCAAGTGCCGGCGTCTACAACCCGGAAGTGAATAACCCGGTGTGTAATCTAAGGTCGTCAGACTTGTTGTGCAAGCAGAGAATACCAGCTATTCATAGTTCATACTATGGACTTACAGAAGTCCATCTACTGCGCATGCGTTAATAACTAGTCCGGACTCACTTAACCAGATAAATGCCAAGCGCAAATGCGCCAGTGTTAAACACTGAGACTGCGATATGCATATCTCTCGAATCATCAAAGGGCCAAAATACACGGCCCCAACCATTAGAAGTTTAGGCCCAGTGCAAAAATAAACAACTTTATAGCAAATAACCTGGAATATGATCGGAGAGTCATAGTACTCAGACTTATAACGCATGCGCACCTTGACAGCTATTAATGGCACATACTGAAGGCATATACTGATCTGCCTATTGCACATATGTCGGTGGCACAAAGCCTAAGGCCTGTTTGACACATCAGTTTTTTTGTGTCAGTTAAAATCTGCCAAAATGGAGGAAAGTGGATCCGTAGGTAACTGATGTGAACGGAAGCCACCGGACCGTTTTTTGACGGCTCCGCCGAATGAAGAATTTTAAAGGAACCGCTGCCCGGGAAGGAGAGAGAGAGAGAGAATTTTTTCTGTCCGCCAGAAATGATGGTCAAAAACGGAAGTGTGAAACAGGCCTAAGATCACATGACTAAATAAAAACGCTATTGCGCTAACATACAAGAACAGTGATACACATTAGTGGTAAGGCTTCACTGGACAAAATGTAAGGCCTATAACAGTAATGAATCCAGTCCAGTGCGCAGGCATATAAAGGTCTGCCCATTGCACATATGTCAGTGGTAAACAGTAGAGTTGATTTGGAGATTAGAGGGAGAATAGATACGGACAGAGTGAACCTCGAAAGAAGGAAGGATAAGGGAGGGTGGGGGGTGGATAGGGTTGAAGGAGCAGTTTTTAGAAAGGAGGAAACCCACTCCTCCACCATGTCTGTTGCCAAGGCGAGGAGTGTGGGAAAAGTGGAGGCTGCCATAACTCAGTGCAGCCGGAGAGGCAGTGTCAGGGGGTGTCAGCCAGGTCTCAGTGAGGGCCAAGAAGGAAAGGTGGCAGGAGGCAAAGAGGTTGTGGATCACGTGGAGCTTGTTGCAGACAGAGCGAGCATTCTAGAGTGCTCCAGAGAGAGGGTGCGGTAGGGTGGGGGTCAGTGGCACAGGCTTTAAGTGTGAGGGATTGCAGTAGTTACTCTTACTGTGAGATAGATAGGGGTGAGGGTTAGTGGGATGAGATAGATAGGGGTGAGGGTTAGTGGGATGTATGAGGTGGGGGGCAGGATTGGGGGATAGGTAACCTGCAGTGAGAAGAAGCAGAGAAAGGCAAAGCAGGTGGGTGGGTGAGGGAGAGTGATCGTCTTGTATTGTGTTTTAGTGGGAGAGGTCTGAGGTTAAGGAGTATGTCTGCAGATGAATCAAGGTGGGGGGTAAGAGAGAGGGGGAGATAGCTATTTGGTTCATGGGTGCAGGGGATTGGGAATAGCGAAGGAGAGTGAAGATTTGTGGAGCTAAATCGGTGATGGCAAATGTGAGCATGGTTAAAGAGCAGGGTAAGAAAAGAAAGGCAAATAAAATTAGAAAGTAATGGTTATTCTTACCTTCTGACTAATTTCTGGACTATTTCTGGTATATTTCTGATGTAACACTTTAAAGATATCACACTTCAAATGATGTCAAATCTGACCAAGGTCATATCTGACCTGCTCTGCTCAACTTATACCATTCAAATGTCCATAAAATGAAGCCAGGTGAGGAAGAGAGGGAGGAGGAGAAGGGGCTGGAGGACAGTTCACAGCAGGAAGCAATTAACAGATTGCAGTTAATAGGACATTTGACTAGCATCAAAGCTGGAGAAAGAGTCAGAATCAGATGGAAGGATAATTGTTGTGAGTTCATTTTCCCCTTCACCATTGAGGTCTGATGAACTCCCTTTTCTGGTGAAGGAAGGTAGTGAGGCTGATTACCAAGCACCTGAGCAGGATGATGATGACTGGGTGACTGGAATTGCTGACTGGATATAAGGCAGCCGACACCCTTCTGCCTTGCTGGTACTTTCCCTGAGGGATTCTAGGAGACCAGTCTGATTCCTGCTCCTCAAAAGCTAAGTTTTCTGCTCTGCTTTTTGCATTTGTGTTTTGGTTTTGTTTTGCCTTGTTTTTCTGGATTTCTGCCATTCCCTGCTGGGGTGAGCTGAATTCCTTTTTGCTCTGTCTTCAGAAAATACCTGAGTACTGATATAGTCTTTTTGAAGCCTAGCGTCTTCAGGGCTTTTTTCCCTATCAGTCTGTTGGCTCTTGTTTTGATAGGGTTTTGGCGGATTGCAGACAGCAGCTTTTCTATCCTGTCCTATTTAGTTAGCTTTGGCCCCATCATTTGCTCAGCCTATCTTTCTATCTGTGTGAGTGTTTTTTCATCTTGCTTCACCGTCATTATATGTTGGGGGCTGCCTATTGCTTTGGGGTCTGCTCTGGGGCAGTTTAGATTTCCCTTTCTGTCTTTAGGTTATTTAGTTCTCTGGCTGTGATCGAGGGGTCTAGGGCACCGTAGGAACCCCCCACGGCTACTGCTAGTGTTGTTTATAGGTTCACGGGTCTGCAATCCGAGAGCTGCCAACTTCTCTGGTTTTCTGGACTTAGCTAGTATTTCTGTTTTTGCCTCCTACGGTGACTCATTCATAACAGAATCACCAGCCATACCGCAGATCCTAGGGTACTCAATAGCAGGAAAGAATTGTAAATAAAAAAAAAAGGCATAATAAGCTGTGTTTTTTTTTGCGGAGATGCCTCGCATATTATTTCTGTCAGTCCTAAACGAGAGAAACGTTTTGCACACATGTTTTCTGTGGGTGGTGTTCAACCTAAGTTTCTTCTGGCAATTATTCTGATCTGCTCCCTGTCCACATTTTCCGCCAAGGCTTTTGTGGATTCGGGAGCAGCCCTGAACCTAAAGGACTTGGATTTTGCTAAACATTGTGGATTTCCGATGACACCTCTGCGGAAGCCTATCCCTTTGAGGGGGATTGATGCTACTCCTTTGGCAAAAAATAAACCTCAGTTTTGGACCCAGGTGGTAATGCGGGTCGCCCCAGACCATCAAGAAAATTGCAGATTTTTGGTGTTGCATAATTTGCATGATACCATTGTTCTGGGGTTTCCCTGGTTGCAAATTCATAATCCAGTTTTGGATTGGAAATCTGTGTCTGTGGTGAGTTGGGGTTGTCGGTGTGCCCTTAGTCAGGCTCCGGTTTTTTCCACCTCTCCTCAGTCGCATGATGTTCCTGACTATTTGGCGGACTTTTATGATGTATATAGTGAGAATGAGTATGCATCTTTCCCTCCTCATAGGAGTTATGACTGTGCAATTGAACTGAACCCGGTGTGTAAATTTCCCAAGGGTCGGCTCTTCAATTTATCTGTACCCGAGCACGAGGCTATGCGATCCAATATTAACCCCTTCACCCCCAAGGGTGGTTTGCACGTTCATGACCGGGCCAATTTTTACAATTCTGACCACTGTACCTTTATGAGGTCATAACTCTGGAACGCTTCCATGGATCCCGGTGATTCTGACATTGTTTTCTCGTGACATATTGTACTTCATGGTAGTGGTAAAACTTCATTCAAATAACTTGTGTTTATTTGTGAGAAAAACGGAAATTTGGCGAACATTTTGAAAATTTCGCAATTTTCCAACTTTGAATTTTTATGCCCTTAAATCACAGAGATATGGCACCCAAAAAACTTGATAACTAACATTTCCCACATGTTTACTTTACAACAGCACAATTTTGGAACCAAAATTTTTTTTTGTTAGAAAGTTATAAGGGTTAAAAGTTGACCAGTGATTTCTCATTTTTACAACACCATTTTATTTTTACGGACCACATCACATTTGAAGCCACTTTGAGGGGTCTATATGATAGAAAATACCCAAAAGTGACACCATTCTAAAAACTGCACCCCTTAAAGTGCTCAAAACCACATTCAAGAAGTTTATTAACCCTTTAGGTGCGTCACAGGAATTTTTTTGAATATTTAAAAAAAAATGAACATCTAACTTTTTTTCACAAAAAAATACTTCAGGTTCAATTTTTTTTATTTTACCAAGGGTAACAGGAGAAATTGGACTGCAAAAGTTATTGTGCAATTTGTCCTGAGTACGCTGATACCTGATATGTGGGGGGGAACGACTGTTTCGGCGCATGGAAGAGCTTAGAATGGAAGGAGCGCCGTTTGACTTTTTCAATGCAAAATTGTCTGGAATTCAGATCGGACGCCATGTCACGTTTGGAGAGCCCTGATGTACCTAAACAGTGGAAACCCCCTACAAGTGACCCCATTTTGGAAACTAGACCCCCCAAGGAACTTATCTAGATATGTGGTGAGAACTTTGAACCCACAAGGGCTTTACAGAAGTTTATAACGTACAGCGGTACAATTAAAAAATCATATTTTTTCCACAAAAATGATCTTTTCACCCCAATTTTTATTTTCCCAAGGGTAACAGGACCCTAAAAGTTATTGTGCAATTTGTCCTGAGTACGTTGATACCCCACATGTGGGGGTAAACCACTATTTTGGCGCATGGCAGAGCTCGGAAGGGAAGTAGCGCCATTTGACGGTTTTGGCTGGAATTGAGATCGGATATCATGTCGCGATTGGAAAACCCCTGATGTACCAAAACAGTGGAAACCCCCCACAAATGACACCATTTTGGAAACTAGACCCCCTAAGGAACTTATCTAGATGTGTGGTGAGAACTTTGAACCCCCAAGGGCTTCACAGAAGTTTATACCATAAAGCCGTACAATTAAAAAATCATATTTTTTCCACAAAAATGATCGTTTCACCCTCAATTCCTATTTTTTTCCAAGGGTAACAGGACCCTAAAAGTTATTGTGCAATTTGTCCTGAGTACGCTGATACCCCATATGTGGGGGTAAACCACTATTTGTGCGCATGGCAGAGCTCGGAAGGGAAGCAGCGCCATTTGACGTTTTTGGCTGGAATTGAGATCGGACACCATGTCGCGATTGGAAAACCCCTGATGTACCAAAACAGTGGAGACCCCCCACAAATGACACCATTTTGGAAACTAGACCCCCTAAGGAACTTATCTAGATGTGTGGTGAGAACTTTGAACCCCCAAGGGCTTCACAGAAGTTTATAACATAAAGCCGTACAATTAAAAAATCATATTTTTTCCACAAAAATGATCTTTTCACCCACAATTCTTATTTTTCCAAGGGTAACAGGACCCTAAAAGTTATTGTGCAATTTGTCCTGAGTACGCTGATACCCCATATGTGGGGGTAAACCACTATTTGGGCGCATGGCAGAGCTCGGAAGGGAAGCAGCGCCATTTGACGTTTTTGGCTGGAATTGATATCGGACACCATGTCGCGATTGGAAAACCCCTGATGTACCAAAACAGTGGAGACCCCCCACAAATGACACCATTTTGTAAACTAGACCTCCCAAGGAACTTATCTAGATGTGTGGTGAGCACTTTGAACCCCGCAGTGCTTCACAGAAGTTTATAACGCCAGGGCGTGAAAATAAAAAATTCGTATTTTTTCCACAAACATGATCTTTTAGTCACCATTTTTTTATTTTCCCAAGGGTACCAGGAGAAATTGGACCCAAACGTTGTTGTCCAATTTGTCCTGAGGATGCTGATACCCCATATGTGGGAGAAAACTACTGTATGGGCACACGTCGGGGCTCGGAAGGGAAGTAGTGACGTTTTGGAATGCAGACTTTGAGGGAATGTTCTGCGGGTGTCATGTTGCATTTGGAGAGCCCCTAATGTACCTAAACAGTGGAAACCCCACACAAATGACCCCATTTTGGAAACGAGACCCCCTAAGGAACTTATCTAGATGTGTGGTGAGCACTTTGAACCCCCAAGGGCTTCACAGAAGTTTATAATGCCCGGGCATGAAAATAAAAAAATCGTATTTTTTCCACAAACATGATCAATTAGTCCCCAATTTTTTCATTTTCCCAAGGGTAACAGGAGAAATTGGACCTCAAAAGTTGTTGTCCAATTTGTCATGAGTACGCTGACACCCCATATGTGGGAGAAAACTACTGTATAGACACACGTCGGGGCTCGAAAGGGAAGCAGTTGACTTTTGGAATGCAGACTTTGATGGAATCGTCTGCGGGTGTCATGTGCGTTTGGAGAGCCCCTGATGTACCTAAACTATTGAAACTCCCCACAAGTGACCCCATTTTGGACACTAGACCCCCCACGGAACTTATCTAGATATGTGATGAGCACTTTGAACCCCCAAGTGCTTCACAGAAATTTATAACGCTCGGACGTGAAAATAAAAAAATCATTTTTTTCCACAAAAATGATATTTTTGCCCCCAATTTTTTATTTTCCTAAGGGTAACAGGAGAAATTGGACCCCAAAAATTGTTTTGCAATTTGTCCTGAGTAGGCTGATACCCTACATGTGGGGGTAAAGTACTGTTTGGGCGCATGTCAGAGCTTGGAAGGGAAGGAGCACCATTTGACTTTTTCAACTCAGAATTGGCTGGAATTGAAATCAGACGCCATGTTGCATTTGGAGAGCCCCTGATGTGCCCAAACAGTGGAAACCCCCAATTCTAACTCCAACGCGGACCCCAACTCACCCCTAACCCTAATCTCAGCCCTAACCCTAACCCTAGCCCTAACCCTAGCCCTAACCCTAGCCCTAACCCTAACCCTAACCCTAGCCCTAGCCCTAACCCTAACCCGACCCTAACCCTAACCCTAACCGTAATGGAAAAATGGAAATAAATACATTTTTTTTATTTTATTATTTTTCCCTAACTAAGGGGGTGATAACGGTGGGTTTGATTTACTATTTATGGCGGTTTTTATGTTTGGCGGCTGTCGCACGCTAAAAGACGCTTTTTATTGTAAAATAGTTTTTGCATCACCACATATTGAGAGCTATAATTTTTCCGTATTTTGACCCACTAAGTCATGTGAGGTCTTATTTTTTGCGGGACGAGTTGATGTTTTTATTGGTACCTTATTCGGGCATGTGACATTTTTTGATTGCTTTTTATTTCGATTTTTGGGACGCAGAATGAACAAAAACCAGCGTTTCATGAATTTCTTTGGGGGGGTGCGTTTACACCGTTCCGCGTGCGATAAAATTGATAAAATGGTTTTATTCTTCGGGTCAGTACGGTTACAGCGATACCTCATTTAGGTCGTTTTTTTATGTTTTGTCGGTTTTATGCAATGAAAACTATTTTATATAAAAAATAATTATTTTTGCATCGCTTTATTCTGCGAGCTATAACTTTTTTATCTTTTCATTGATGATGCTGTGTCGTGGCTCGTTTTTTGCGGGACAAGATGACGTTTTCAGCGGTACCATGGATATTTATATGCGTCTTTTTGATCGCGCGTTATTACACTTTTAGTTTGGTGGTATGATAATAAATCATTATTTTTTGCTTCGTTTTTTATTTTTATTTTTTAAGGGGTTTGCTAAAGGGGTTAACTAAAGGGACAATTTTATAGGGCGGGTCGTTACGGACGCGGCGATACCTAATATGAGTACTTTTATTGTTTTTTTTTTTTTTATTTTCAAAAAATTGATTTATTTGGGGGAATATTTTTTGTAATTTATTGGCGATTTTTTTAAAATTATTTTAACACTTTTTTAATTTTTTTTTTACTTTATTAAATAGTCCCAGGTGGGACATCACTGTTCTGTGACAGATCGCTGATCTGTCACATCACAGATCACTGTGACAGATCAGCGATCTGTCACAGGCACTGCAGAAGGCTTCCTCATGCCTGCGCTTTGCAGGCACTGAGGAAGCTAGCTTCCTGCAGGCCCCCGAAGGCCCCCGTCGCCATCTTGGATTCGGGGACCTGCAGGAAAGGAGCCCCCGGCAGCAGCGCTGCACATTGCGCTGCCGTGGGGGGCTAAGGGAAGCACGCAAGGAGCCCCCTCCCTGCCGATGCTTCCCTTTAACCCCGGTACACCGCGATCATGTTTGATCGCGGTGTGCAAGGGGTTAACGTGTCGGGGCGGTCCGTGACCGCCCCTGACACATTGTGCCGGGTCTCAGCTGTGATAATCAGCTGACACCCGGCCGCGATCAGCGGCGCTCACCACGTGGGCGCCGCTGATCGCGGTAGACATACTATCCCGTCCATGGGCATAGGGGCCCGGGTCCCATGGACGGGATAGTACGTCTGATGTCAGGAAGGGGTTAAGGAGGCGTTGGAGAAGGGTCATATTAGACCATCCTCTTCACCCTTAGGTGCCGGGGTTTTTTTTGTGGCCAAAAAGGATGGTTCATTAAGGCCTTGTATTGATTATCGTGCCCTCAACAAAATTACTATTAAATATCAGTATCCGTTACCCCTGATTTCGGATCTATTCTCCAGAGTTAAAGGTGCTTGCTGGTTTACCAAGCTTGACCTCAGGGGGGCGCATAATCTTATCCGCATTAAGCATGGGGATGAATGGAAGATGGCGTTTAATACTCCGGAGGGACATTTTGAGTACCTGGTGATGCCTTTTGGGCTCACTAATGCCCCTTCTGTCTTCCAGTGCTTCATGAACGACATTTTCCGAGACTTTGTGGATAAATTTTTGATTATCTATCTGGATGATATTTTGATCTTCTCCAAGGATTGGGATTCTCATGTGGAACATGTTCGGACTGTGTTCCGGATCTTGAGGGAGAATTCCCTGCATGTCAAAGCCTGTGTGAGTGTTTTTTCATCTTGCTTCACCGTCATTATATGTTGGGGGCTGCCTATTGCTTTTGGGTCTGCTCTGGGGCAGTTTAGATTTCCCTTTCTGTCTTTAGGCTATTTAGTTCTCCGGCTGTGATCGAGGGGTCTAGGGCACCGTAGGAACCCCCCACGGCTACTGCTAGTGTTGTTGATAGGTTCAGGGGTCTGCAATCCGAGAGCTGCCAACTTCTCTGGTTTTCTGGACTTAGCTAGTATTTCTGTTTTTGCCTCCTACGGCGACTCATTCATAACAGATAATACTAGGTGTGAGGAGCATGAGCATATCAATATGTATGTATGTTGTATGAATGTAGTATATATGAAGCATGTATGTAGTATGTATGTTGTATGAATGTTGTATATATGTAGCATGTATGTAGTATGTATGTATATTGTATGAATGTAGTATGCATGTATGTAAGTAGTATATATGTATGTTGTATGAATGTAGTATATATGTAGTATGTATGTAGTATGTATGTATGTTGTATGAATGTAGTATATATGTAGTATGTAGTATGTAGTATGTATGTTGTATGAATGTAGTATATATGTAGTATGTATGTAGCATGTATGTAGTATGTATATATGTAGTATATATGTAGCATGTAGGTAGTATGTATACAGTATATGTAGTATGTATGTAGTATGTTTTGTTTTTTTTTACATTCAACACATTAGCCGGATGATGGGACTACTACTGTCCCATCATTGGCTAATGTGTCAATCACTGTCAGTGTAGCAGGCATCGCCCGATGGGACTTGTACTCCCATCGGACGATGACTGCACACACACAAGAATCCCGGCAGGCCCGCACATACCACCGGCAGCCGGCACAGGCACCCGGCTGGCCCGTGCAGACCACCGGCAGCCGGCACAGGCCCCCGGCAGGCCGGCACAGGCCCCCGAGAGGCCCGTACAGACCACCGGCAGCCGGCACAGGCCCCCGGCAGGCCGGTACAGGCCCCCGAGAGACTCATACAGACCACCGACAGCCGGCACAGGCCCTTGGCAGGCCGCCACAGGCCCCCGAGAGTCCCATACAGACCACTGACAGCCGGCACAGGCACCCGAGCGGCCCATACAGATCACCGACAGCCTGCACAGGCCCCCGAGAGGCCCATACAGACCACCGAGAGGCCCGTACAGACCCCGCCCGCACACACAGACATGCACATTGTCTGCCCACGCACCGCCCACACTCTTCCCCCCTCCCAAACAGGCTGTACAAGGCAAGAAAGGGTTTTTTTAATTCCGATATTTCTGTCCCATAGACTTGAATGGGACTTCCGGGATCGGAATCGGTGATACCCGATACTTTTTTTTAGATCGGCTAATCCATTCCGATCCAATATTTTTCAGTATCGGGTGGTATCGCTCAACACTAGTTGTGAGGCGAAATTTTAACCCCGCGCATTCCAATTCACCAAACAATTTGGCCTATTATTCTTATGATTTCTATGGTGTTATCGTCCTTCTGTAAAGCCGGAAATAACACAATTTATTACCGTGACAACACAGACCACCCTCTGACACAGATTGCAGGGGGAGCCCAGTATCACACAGGATAGGATTAGATACACGGCTCAGCAGACAGTATCACACAGGATAGGATTAGATACACAGCTCAGCAGTCAGTATCACACAGGATAGGATTAGATACACGGCTCAGCAGTCAGTATCACACAGGGTAGGAATAGATACACGGCTCAGCAGTCAGTATCACACAGGGTAGGATTAGATACACAGCTCAGCAGTCAGTATCATACAGGAGAGGATTAGACACGTGGCTCAGCAGTCAGTATCACACAGGATAGGATTAGATGCACAGCTCAGCAGACAGTATCACACAGGATAGGATTAGATACACTGCTCAGCACACATTATCACACAGAATAGTATTAGATACACGGCTCAGCAGTCAGTATCACACATGATAGGATTAGATACACAGCTCAGCAGTCAGTATCACACAGGAAAGGATTAGATACACAGGTCAGCAGTCAGTATCACACAGGATAGGATTAGATACACGGCTCAGCAGTCAGTATCACACAGGAGAGGAATAGATACATGGCTCAGCAGACAGTATCACATAGGATTAGATACACTGCTCAGCACACAATATCACACAGAATAGTATTAGATACATGGCTCAGCAGTCAGTATCACACAGGATAGGATTATATACACAGCTGAGCAGTCAGTAACACACAGGATAGGATTAGATACACAGCTCAGCAGTCAGTATCACACAGGATAGGATTAGATACCCAGCTCAGCAGTCAGCATCACACAGAATAGTAGATACATGGCTTAGCAGACAGTATCACACAGAATAGGATTAGATACACAGCTCAGCAGTTAGTATCACACAGGAGAGGATTAGACACATGGCGCAGCAGTCAGTATCACACAGGATAGGATTAGTTACACAGCTCAGCCGTCAGTATCACACAGGATAGGATTAGATACACAGCTCAGCAGTCAGTATCACACAGGATAGGAATCGATACACGACTCAGCAGACAGTATCACACAGGATAGGATTAGATACACAGCTCAGCAGTCAGTATCACACAGGATAGGAATCGATACACGGCTCAGCAGACAGTATCACACAGGATAGGATTAGATACACAGCTCAGTACACAATATCACACAGAATAGTATTAGATACACGGCTCAGCAGACAGTATCACACAGAATAGGATTAGGTGCACGGCTCAGCAGTCAGTATCACACAGGATAGGATTAGATACATGGCTGAGCAGTCAGTAACACACGATAGGATTAGATACACAGCTCAGCAGAAAGTACCACACAAGAGAGGATTAGGTACAAAGCTCAGCAGACATTATCACATAGGATAGGGTTAGATACACAGCTCAGAAACAGGATGTGCTAAAGGAGAGGACATTTTCATTCCAAGAATTCCACTCATTCCATCTGATTTGTTTTTTTGATTCTAAACGCCTCCAGTAGAGTTGAGCGACTTTTGGTTTTTTAGGGTCGCGTTTCGTTTCGTGAAACCCGACTTTTCCAAAAGTCGGGTCGAGCAAGATCGTCCGATTATAGGGAAAAGTCGGGGTCGTCCCGAAACATGAAACCCAATGTAAGTCAATGGGGAATAAAAGTCGGCAGTGAGAGGAGGACAGGAAACACACCTACAGTGCCCATTTGAATGCCAAAAGCATCAATTCTTCTTACTTAAGCTTGTCAACCTTAATTAACTTCATAATACAAGTTACGCACTGAAAAATGGGGGTTATTTGGCTAAAGTTGTGGGGGGGGAGGGCTGGCTGCAGGTTTTCATGTGCCCTGGGCGAAAGAGCGCCCCTTTAACACATACCACAACTCATCATGCTCCGATACGGCAGATAAATAGCGGTATAGTACAATGAAAAATACCTCACTTTTTACATCTCATGACGAGGCCCATCTATTTCTCCATACAGAATCATTGGTCCCGTATAATGTTTGAAACAGTATATGATGAGCTCCACATAATGCTACAGTATATGTTGGTCCCCATGGATGAAGCTCCACTGTCTTATGGGCCCAAATAATGCTCCAAACATAATGGGCCCCATTTCTAATGCTCTAGTGTATAATGGGCCCTGTAAATGCTGCTCCAGTGTCTGATGTCCACCTTTGGAATGTTCCAGTGTATGGTGGGCCCCATCTATCATTCTCCAGAGTATAGTGCTCCCCAAAAATTGCTGTCCCAACATTGAAAACAATCAAATAAGTCTCCTCGCTAGGGAATCCCTGTACTTGTCTGGACAGGTGCTATAGCTTGCTTAACAGCTCGCCAGCCGTTCTCACGCCCAGTATGGATTGCACGTGATTGCACAAAGGTTAGAAAGGGTACCGTATCCCTGGAAAACATGTATGGATAGCGTACACATTCAAAATATATGTCTCAGGAGGCAGGCTCAGACGGTGTAAGGCCCAGTATGGATTGCACGTGATTGCACAAAGGTTAGAAAAGGTACCGTATCCCTGGATAACATGTATGGATAGCGCACACATTCAAAATATATGTCTCAGGAGGCAGGCTCAGACGGTGTCAGGCACAGTATGGATTGCACGTGATTGCACAAAGGTTAGAAAGGGTACCGTATCCCCGGATAACATGTATGGATAGCGTACACATTCAAAATATATGTCTCAGGAGGCAGGCTCAGACGGTGTTAGGCCCAGTATGGATTGCACGTGATTGCACAAAGGTTAGAAAGGGTACCGTATCCCCGGATAACATGTATGGATAGCGTACACATTCAAAATATATGTCTCAGGAAGCAGGCTCAGACGGTGTTAGGCCCAGTATGGATTGAACGTGATTGCACAAAGGTTAGAAAGGGTACCGTATCCCTGGATAACATGTATGGATAGCGTACACATTCAAAATATATGTCTCAGGAGGCAGGCTCAGACGGTGTCAGGCACAGTATGGATTGCACGTGATTGCACAAAGGTTAGAAAGGGTACCGTATCCCCGGATAACATGTATGGATAGCGTACACATTCAAAATATATGTCTCAGGAGGCAGGCTCAGACGGTGTTAGGCCCAGTATGGATTGCACGTGATTGCACAAAGGTTAGAAAGGGTACCGTATCCCCGGATAACATGTATGGATAGCGTACACATTCAAAATATATGTATCAGGAGGCAGGCTCAGACGGTGTTAGGCCCAGTATGGATTGCACGTGATTGCACAAAGGTTAGAAAGGGTACCGTATCCCCGGATAACATGTATGGATAGCGTACACATTCAAAATATATGTCTCAGGAGGCAGGCTCAGACGGTGTTAGGCCCAGTATGGATTGCACGTGATTGCACAAAGGTTAGAAAGGGTACCGTATCCCTGGATAACATGTATGGATAGCGTACACATTCAAAATATATGTCTCAGGAGGCAGGCTCAGATGGTGTCAGGCCCAGTATGGATTGCACGTGATTGCACAAAGGTTAGAAAGGGTACCGTATCCCTGGATAACATGTATGGATAACGTACACATTCAAAATATATGTCTCAGGAGGCAGGCTCAGACGGTGTCAGGCACAGTATGGATTGCACGTGATTGCACAAAGGTTAGAAAGGGTACCGTATCCCCGGATAACATGAATGGATAGCGTACACATTCAAAATATATGTCTCAGGAGGCAGGCTCAGACGGTGTTAGGCCCAGTATGGATTGCACGTGATTGCACAAAGGTTAGAAAGGGTACCGTATCCCCGGATAACATGTATGGATAGCGTACACATTCAAAATATATGTCTCAGGAGGCAGGCTCAGACGGTGTTAGGCCCAGTATGGATTGCACGTGATTGCACAAAGGTTAGAAAGGGTACCGTATCCCCGGATAACATGTATGGATAGCGTACACATTCAAAATATATGTCTCAGGAGGCAGGCTCAGACGGTGTTAGGCCCAGTATGGATTGCACGTGATTGCACAAAGGTTAGAAAGGGTACCGTATCCCTGGATAACATGTATGGATAGCGTACACATTCAAAATAAATGTCTCAGGAGGCAGGCTCAGACGGTGTCAGGCTCAGTATGGATTGCACGTGATTGCACAAAGGTTAGAAAGGGTACCGTATCCCCGGATAACATGTATGGATAGCGTACACATTCAAAATATATGTCTCAGGAGGCAGGCTCAGACGGTGTCAGGCACAGTATGGATTTGACGGCCCAGATTACACAGCGGAGGAGCAGGGAGAGGTAAAGATTGCAAATGCTGGGGCCCTGCCCAAGCAAGGGGGGCCCACTCGTGGGCGTCGGTACTGGCACTGGGCCCCTCATAGTACAGCGGTGTGTCTGACGGCGGGTGTGCACCACCACCGTCAGAGACACTTGATTGCACTATGAGGGACCCTGTGCCAGTGCCCACGCCCAAGAGTCGGCCTACCCACCTGTCCAGGGCAACGGCACTCGCACGGTGTCGTGCGGTAGGTGGTGACCCCGGCCATGGGGGGGGAGGCAGCACAGTTAGGGAGTTTTAGAAAGTGGCATATGTTGATGTTGGACATTCAGCTGATGCAAAAGGCGAAATAGGTGAAGTACCAGGAAGAGGTGGACCAAAGCAAGCCATTTTTCTGTCACCCTATGTGTCATCAGGGTAAGGTGGGACAAAATCCTTGGAAACCCATGCGTGGTTCATTTTAATGAAGGTTAGATCATCCACATTTTGGGTTGACAGACGGGTCCTTTTTTCTGTCAGGATTGAACCAGCTGCACTGAAGACTCTTTCCGATAGCACACTTGCAGCTGGGCAAGCGAGCTCCTGTAAGCCATATTGGGCCAATTCAGGCCAGGTGTCCAGTTTAGCGGCCCAATAGTCAAAGGGGAATGACCTGTGTGGGAGAACATCGATATGGGAGGAAAAGTAGTTTGTAACCATAGTTGACAACTGCTGTCTCCTGTCACTTTCCATCGATGCAGTATTACCAGTTGTGTGAGCGGTATTTGAAAAATCAGTCCACAACATTGTCATGAAACCCCTGTCTCCAACGCCACTTCTGCTGTGTGCACCACGAACACCTCTGCCAAGCTGCCCCCGGCCCGTACGGCTCGTGTGAGAACCATCACCGCTGCTGTGTGCTGGGAATGCCTCAAGCAACCGATTTACCAGAGCTGCTTGTTTATTAGCCAATATTAGGTCAAGGTTCTCCTGTAGCATGATGTTTTGTAATTTGCCTTTATAGCGTGGATCCAGGATGCTGGCCAACCAGTAGTCGTCATCGTTCATCATTTTGGCAATGCGGGGGTCCCTTTTTAGGATCCGCAAGGCATAATCTGACATGTGGGCCAATGTTCCCGGTGTCAATGATGCACTGCGAGTGCTGGGTGGAGGAGCACTTTCTGGCAAATCCACATCCCTCCAGTCACGCACAAACCCTGTACCAGACCTTGCCACGCCAACATTTTCACTTGCCCCACGAGATGCATCCTCCTCCCCTAAGTAATCATCCCCATCATCCTCCTCCTCCTCCTCTTCTTCCTCCACCTCGTCCAGGAGAGGTCCCTGAGCAGACAATGGCTGAATGTCATCAAGGATTCCCTCCTCCTCTTCCTCCTCATCAACATTGGCTGCAGACGCCTGCTCCTTAAGGTGCGTCAAAGTTTGCATGAGCAGACGCATAAGTGGGATGCTCATGCTTAGGATGGCGTCGTCTGCGCTTACCAGCCGTGTGCATTCCTCAAAACACTGAAGGACTTTACAAAGGTCTTTCAGCTTCGACCACTGCACGCCTGTCAACTCCATGTCTGCTCTCAAAGTGCCTGGCCGTGTATCCTCCCACAAATGCATTATGGCCTGCCTCTGCTCGCACAGCCGCTCCACCATGTGCAGGGTGGAGTTCCACCTTGTTGCAATGTCGATAATGAGGCGGTGGTTGGGAAGGTGGAGCAATCGCTGCAGCTTCTGCATACGAACGGAGTGTACAGGCGACCGGCGGATGTGCGCGCACAGTCTTCGCACCTTCTGGAGCAGGGCTGTTAACTCCGGATAATTTTTGAGGAAGCACTGCACCACCAGGTTCAAGGTGTGAGCCAAGCAAGGTATGTGGCTGAGTTTTGAAAGGGCTATGGCTGCCACAAAATTACGGCCGTTATCACTAACTACCTTGCCTGCCTCAAGATGTACACTGCCCAGCCATGACTCAGTTTGTCGCTTCAAGTACTCGGCCAGCACCTCGGCAGTGTGTCTGTCGCCCAAACACATCATCTGCAACACAGCCTGCTGACGCTTTCCACTAGCTGCTCGATAGGGGGACACATCGTGTGCAACAGTGGCAGCTGCAGATGGAGTGCTCGTATGACTGCGCTCTGTGGACGAGCTTTCGCTTCTGGAGGAGGAGGAGGAGGAGGAGGGTCGAACGCCTACAGCCAACTGTTTCCTATACCGTGGGCTAGGCAGCACTGTCCCACCACCGCTGTCCCCTGTGGACCCTGCATCCACCACATTAACCCAGTGCGCAGTGATGGACACGTAACGGCCCTGGCCATGCCGACTGGACCATGCATCAGTTGTGAGGTGCACCTTTCCGCTCACTGACTGCTTGAGTGCATGGACAATGCGGTCTTTCACATGATGGTGGAGGGCTGGGATGGCTTTGCGAGAGAAGAAGTGGCGACTGGGAAGGTCATAGCGTGGTACTGCATAGGCCATGAGTTTGCGGAAAGCTGTGCTTTCCACCAACCGAAAGGGCATCATCTCAAACGAGATTAGTTTGGCAATGTGGGCGTTCAAACCCAGTGTACGCGGATGAGAGACTGAGTACTTTCTTGACCTACTCATAGTGTCTGGGAGGGTGAGCTGGACTTGAGAGCTGCATATGGTGGAAGTAGCGGTGGACAGGGCGGACTGAGAGAGGGTTGATGATGGTGATGGAGTTGGTGTTCTTTCTGATGGCCTAGAATCAGTCTTTCGTTGATATAACAGTGGGATTCCCTGACTGCTGTGGTCTTGCAACGACACCTCAACATTTGCTGCTGTGCTAACCGGTGGGCTTACAGTGGGGGAAACAATGTAGCGTTGCTGACTACCTTCGTTGTGATCAGTTGCACATGTGGCACTTGAGGTTTGGTGTTGTGTCCACGCTTGCAAGTGCATGCTGGTTAAATGTCTAAGCATGCAACTGGTATTCAAATTATTCAGATTTTTCCCTCGGCTAAAGGTCTTTGCGCACTTCTTACAGATAACCTTGGCCTGATCATGAGGATTTTGTTCAAAAAAGTGCCACACTGCACTCTTCCTACTTTGGCAGACATTTTGCGGCCTAGCACGCTGTGATCGTTTGACCCTCTGGACAAGCTGTCCAGCAACTCTTTTGATGTTTGGAACCTGTCTTTGGAGTGCTCCGGGCCTGCCAGATAACAGCTGTTGCGATGTCGATGTCTGCTGTGGATGCTCCTCATCTGAGCTATTGGAAGCAGCACCCTCTTCCCCCAATGGATGCCAATCTGGGTCAACAACTGAGTCATCCATCACCTCCTCTTCTATGTCATGTGCACCTTTCTCTGTGTCACCGTGTATGGTGGTATAGTGTGTGGGAAGGGGCACCTGAGTCTCATCAGGGTCAAAATCTGGCTCTGTACACTGCGAGGACAATGTAGTGCTCTGAGTGAATGTACCAGCAGAATCATCCATCAGCGGCTGTGCATCAGTGCACTCCATGTCAGATTCATCTTGGCCTGGGTAATTCACCATTTCACTTGATAATCCAGGCATGGTATGTGAAAACAGCTCCATGGAGTAATCAGTAGTATGGCCTGCGTCATCCTTCAATCTTGGTTGGGGTGAAGGACACAAGGAAAGGTGTGGTTTATGAACATGAGCCTCCAATGACGACTCAGTGCTTTTACTTTTTACAACTGAAGAAGAGGAGGCGATAGAGCTGGAGGCTGAGTCAGCAATGTAAGACAAAACACAAAACTTTTTCCTGATGCTCTGCCTTTAAAAGCGGTTTGCCAACTCCTAGAAAACTAAGCGTTCGAGGCCTTATGTAGCCAGACGATGACGCAGGGTCAGCACCTCCTGCATTCGGTCCTATTTTGCTCTTGCCACTACCATCAGATCCACCACCAACACCATCATTACCAGCTGCCAAACCCCGCCCAATTCCACGGCCTCTTCCACCAGCCTTCCTCATTTTTGGTAGAAATGTAGACAAAATCCAACAAACTATATAGTAATGTAAAACAAGGTACAAGGTGTCTATAGGACAGGGGAGATTTAGAATTTCTGCACACACTTGTGGACAGTGGACACTTTTGGATTGTGTGAGGCCCACTGATATCTGAGCGCTATGTGACAGGCTCGATGGCACAGCTGCCTGTGACCAAAGTGACGAGAGGATAATGGAGATTTTGAATCTCTGCGCACACTTTTGGACACTGGACACTTGTGGATTGTGTGAGGCCCACTGATATCTGAGCGCTATGTGACAGGCTCGATGGCACAGCTGCCTGTGACCAAAGTGACGAGAGGATAATGGAGATTTTGAATCTCTGCGCACACTTTTGGACACTGGACACTTGTGGATTGTGTGAGGCCCACTGATATCTGAGCGCTATGTGACACGCTCGATGGCACAGCTGCCTGTGACCAAAGTGACGAGAGGATAATGGAGACTTTGAATCTCTGCGCACACTTTTGGACACTGGACACTTGTGGATTGTGTGAGGCCCACTGATATCTGAGCGCTATGTGACAGGCTCGATGGCACTGCTGTGACCAAAGTGACGAGAGGATAATGGAGATTTTGAATCTCTGCGCACACTTTTGGACACTGGACACTTGTGGATTGTGTGAGGCCCACTGATATCTGAGCGCTATGTGACACGCTCGATGGCACAGCTGCCTGTGACCAAAGTGACGAGAGGATAATGGAGATTTTGAATCTCTGCGCACACTTTTGGACACTGGACACTTGTGGATTGTGTGAGGCCCACTGATATCTGAGCGCTATGTGACAGGCTCGATGGCACAGCTGCCTGTGACCAAAGTGACGAGAGGATAATGGAGATTTTGAATCTCTGCGCACACTTTTGGACACTGGACACTTGTGGATTGTGTGAGGCCCACTGATATCTGAGCGCTATGTGACACGCTCGATGGCACAGCTGCCTGTGACCAAAGTGACGAGAGGATAATGGAGATTTTGAATCTCTGCGCACACTTTTGGACACTGGACACTTGTGGATTGTGTGAGGCCCACTGATATCTGAGCGCTATGTGACACGCTCGATGGCACAGCTGCCTGTGACCAAAGTGACGAGAGGATAATGGAGATTTTGAATCTCTGCGCACACTTTTGGACACTGGACACTTGTGGATTGTGTGAGGCCCACTGATATCTGAGCGCTATGCGACACGCTCGATGGCACAGCTGCCTGTGACCAAAGTGACGAGAGGATAATGGAGATTTTGAATCTCTGCGCACACTTTTGGACACTGGACACTTGTGGATTGTGTGAGGCCCACTGATATCTGAGCGCTATGTGACAGGCTCGATGGCACAGCTGTGACAAAAGTGACTAGAGGATAAGGGAGATTGGATTGCTTTTAAAGCGTGTCAGGAAGCCTTAAAAGGCAGCCCAACAACCAACACCACTGATACACCACAATATAGCCTCCCCTTGCACTGCACACACAGTGAGTTGTGTGTTGTGCAGGCCAAATCGCTAGCAGCAGAAGCAGTTTTTTTGTCTTCTTCCCTGCCTAAAGCTCTCCCTACAGAATCAGCAGCAACCTCTCCCTATACTAAGATCGGCAGAAGTAAGATGGCGGTCGGCGTGCACGCCCTTTTATACCCCCTGTGACGCCCCCCAAAGCAAGCCAATCACTTGCATGCCCTTCTGAAAGATGGTGGTGACCCGTGCCTAGGTCATCACGTTGCCCACAGTGTCCGTGGATCCTGATTGGCTGAAAAAAGAGCGCAAAACAAACTTTTGAAACGCGACTTTGGCGCGTAAGTCGCCGACCTCGTGGCCGACCTCATCCTAGGGTCGGGTTTCGTTTCATGAAACCCGACTTTGCCAAAAGTCGGCGACTTTTGAATTTTTTCAACCCGTTTCGCTCAACTCTAGCCTCCAGTTTCCAGTTCAACTGCTATTTGCAATGTCCATTAACAATGCTCAGGAACAGTCCTTGAAAGTAGTAGGAATTGATTTGCAATCTCCATGCTTTTATCATGGTCAGCTTTACGTGGTTTGTACAAGAGTTGGAACTGCCAAAAATCTGTTCATCTTTGCACCGAAAGGAAAAACCAAAAATCTGGAATGAGTTGAAAATAAAATACTATCTATACTTGGGTAATCGTTTAGTTAATTTGTGTTGCAAATCTGTAGTGTTGAATATATGATGTTAAATGTTTTTGTGCGCAATATAATCATTATAATTTGTTATAACGAACCACAGTTGGTTACTAAGCCCAGGCAACGCTGGGCTTTTCAGCTAGTAATTAATATTATGGTGGCCCAGACAAATATACATGCCCATCAATTTTGCACCAAAAATCTCACGTCATCGTATGCCAAATGGACCCCTGTAAATGCAGCAGAGATAATGACATTTTGGGGAAAGTGTGCAGCACATGGGCATAGTTAGAAAACCAGAGATTCGGCAATACTGGAGTACGGATATTCTCTACAGCACACCACTATTCATTATAGCTATGACAAGGACATGATTTGAAGAGATCCAAAAATGTTTGCATTATAGTGATAATGCGTAGTGTTTTCCCCAGGACGATCCTAACTCTGATTTTCTATGCAAAATTTGGTCAGTAGTTAAACAGTTCAGACGAAAATTTGCTGAGGTGTACAACCCCCAAAGTGGACATTGCTATTGATGAATCTCTGATTCATGTCAAATGGAGGAATTGCTGCCCCCATTGCTGGATAAGGGTTATCATCTCTACAATGATAAGTTTTACACCAGCATCCCACTCTTCAATACCCTCTGTGTCAGAAGTACAGTTGCATGCGGCTTCAGGCAAATAAATCAGAGAGGCCTCCCTAAGCCACTAATTGGGCAAATGCCAAGAAAGGTTGACAACATGCTGGCGGTCAAGATAAGGACCAAAGGGATGCCTTTATCTTGACCACCATACACTATGACAACAGCTCCCTTGTCACTGTAGAGGTACTGTAGGGGGTAAGTTATTATTTCTCTCATGCCTCCCTTCCCTCTGATTGTCTTGCAGTACTTAATGTTTGCAGACGTGTTTTTATGATAACTGCCTGCGGTACTGCTACATTTATAATTATGAATTCCCGCCCATTACTTATGGTATTGCCACTTGAATGTGTTACCATTAAACTGACAACTGTATATATATTGCCTCATGTTCCTGTATGATAATATTGTATGTATATTATGTGTTATTTGTGTATATATATGTAAGAGGGTCAAGGGCCTAGCCCTTTAAATGTTGATGCTACTGTTTACATATACATGCCATATTTGAATGTTTCGTATTTACGTATCTTTGTATTATATGTAAGCTGAATATACATGTTTATTGCTATGCTAAGTAGAGAAACCCAGCCATCCATATAAAGGAGTGAAAGTAATAGGGAAGAAGAGAAGAGTGCAGTGCATGGTATCTGCAGCGATGTAATGAAGAAGTACTAATAAAGTTACTGAAGAAGTTTGTGTGCTGAAGTAGTAGAGTGGGCCACCAGCGAGTGCGTGGGCGGGATAACCAAAAGGGGGTGGATGACCTAGTAGATGAATTTTTCCATGTCTGGACTGAAATTGGTTCCAGGGAGATAGGTTGAAGTGCCATTTTCATCAGGCTCCTCGTCCCATTGTAACTTTTTGGCCTATTCCTGTGAAGTAGAAGAAGTTAGGGAAAGACGAAGAATAATGCATTGCCAGTACTGTGAAAAGTGTGCTGTAAGTGTTATGGATGTGCTGTGTCCTGAAGAGAATAAATCCATTATGTTAAAGTGGCTTTGGACTCTGCTTCCTGTCCTTTAAGTGGATGGAAGAATGGGGAACACAGCAGGGAAGAAGCAGCTGACAGTGAGTATGGATTGTGCTGTCCTGATTGCAACGGGGCTGTATCTTTACATATAGTCAGGGAAAGTTAGTGCACCCTTCTTGGGACATTAGAGGAGGGCACTTTTAGTATATAGTTCCCCATAGGTTGGGTAGTTGTAATTATGTTGTGGGCCACTAGGTAGGGGCATACTAGTGGGATCTGATAGGAGGTTCATAGAGGGTTAATTGTAGGAGGGGCTGCTGAGAGTTAAAGTTAGTGCTGAAGAGCGGTTCAGTCAAACGGGGCCAGCGTGCCCAAGAGTCCACATGGGCTATAGGCCCGGACAGCTTGGCAGTCACGTAACGTTAAGTCGTTATTGCCCACATTACTCATGGTCACTGCAGGTCTTAGCAGTGGGTCAGAACAGGAAAAGGAATATGTGGTGTCTCACCACCTGGGCCAAAGCTTTTAGGGCAGAAGTTGGCTGGACTAAGGAGATGAAAGGAGTTGGCACTTCAACAAGATTGGTACAGACGGGCCAGATGCTTCATCGGGTCATCAAATGTATTACAATAAGTACATGGGGGTTGTAGATCTCTGAGATCAGGTCCTCAAACCATGTAGTGCCATACAAAAAGCTAAAGTATGGTACAAAAAATTGTCCGTGCACATTGTACAGATGGCACTGTACAATGCTTTTGTGCTCTTTCGATCTGCAGGCAATACTGGGACCTTCCTTCAGTTTCAGTAGGTAGTCATCAAGGCCCTAATTTTTGGCACTCAGGAAGGTGAAGGTCCCAGTATTTCTGAAACTGATAGTGCCCGTATTGTCCCAGGTCAATATTTTCCAGCAGAGGTTCCCCAAACAGTGAAGAAAGGAAGATCACAAAAACGTTGCAGAGCATGCTCCAAGAGGAGAATCTCAAAGGACACAATTTACCATTGTAAAAGCTGACCTGGGAAATCTGGCCTTTTCATTAAGGATTATATCAAAGAGTTCCACGCATCTACAAATTAATAGAATTTGTTTTTATCCTGTTGACACAACACACTTTTATAATCTGATGTACTCTGCACATCTTACACATAACACCACATTATAAATTCATACACCAGAAAAAACAAATCATTTTAATCAATACTATTAAACTATGCCTCTAGATAAATTTCTTGAGTGGTGTAGTTTCCAAAATGGGGTGACTTATGGGGATTTGCACGGTTTAGGCCTCTTTCACACATCAGGTTTTCGCCGTCAGGCGCGATCCGGCGCTTTTGACAGAAACCGGATCCGGCGAAATGCAATGCTGGATCCGGTTTCCCCCCCATTGACTTGCATTTGCGCCGGATCGCGCCGGATGGCCATGCGTTTCATCCGGTTTTCGCCGGATCCGGCAATGTGTCGCGATCCGGCGTCTGGAAAAAACGTCTACTGTAACGTTTTTTGTCTCCGGCGAAAAAGCCGGACACGCCGGATCCGGCGCGTCCGGCTTTTTCACACAATGAAAGCCTATGAGCGCCGCAATGCGGCCGGATCCGTTTTTTTGGTCTGAGCATGCTCAGTAGCTCTGCCCACAAGACATATATAAAAGCAAGACAGTGGGACCCACAGCCACACCCAACATGCCACCCAAGAAAGCAACCAAGCGAAGCAGGAGAAGGCAGGAGACCACTGCAGCACCATCCGCACCACCACCACCCCAAATGGAGCAGCAAATAGAACATGCTGAGGAGGGGAGGCCAGCAGCAGATGAGAGACGGTAATTATCAAATAACCCATTCCTCCAAACTAGGGCTATTGAATATCAAGATATTCATTGGCCCTTTGTTTCTCTTTATTCAACAGCCGCCCAATAGATGCAGCAGCAGCAGCAGCAATGGCAGCAGCTGGAACACCACCCACAGGCATGGAGTGTGGCCACCAGGAAGACAGCACATCATCTTCTGGGAGCCCTCCCTCGCATCGTCAGCGTTTGACGGTAAGTTTTTATTTCCAAAATCCATCTTCTCTGTAATATATGTCTATTCATTGCCTTTTATTTCAAAACAGGAATCACAAGATGAAGAGGAGCTCCCAGAAGAAGAAGGAAGGGGTGGACAGACACCTGGAGTTGGCTCACAATTGGTAAGTTTTTTGCATCAAACGCAGAAACACAACATCACACTACACACAACACATAGAAAACAATGTTCTGCAGACCACACACAGCAAACAAATGCCTACATCCAAAGACATAACATTTTTTGTTTTCTTCTCTAGTCTTCTCAATCTGGTGCTTGGCCAAGAGGTCCTCGCAGTGCCTCCCAGGGTCGTCGGCGACAGCAACGCTGCGGTCACCAGCGTGTAAGTATAAATATTTTTGCTTTGTTTTTTTGCACTTTTTATTTCATTTCTTTTGTGGAGGCTAATTATGTTATTTTTGTCTTTTTCTTTAACAGCCTTCACAGCGTGCTTCCGACTCTGACGGTGAGGATGGAGGGATTGATGTGGACCGCCTCATCGATCTCGTCAGAGAAAGGGAGCCGCTCTGGAATATGGCTGACCGCCGCCACGCTGACCTGATCGTTACCCGACGACTCTGGGAGGAAATCTGTTCGCTCCTTGTGGGCCGCTGGGAGGACCTCGAAGCTCGGGCCCAGATTAAAGAGCGTAAGTATATACAGTACCGGTTGCTTGATGTAAACCAGTGTTTCCCGAACTCCAGTCCTCGTGGTCCCCACGGATCATGTGTTCAGGATTTCTATTTACTATGGAAATCCTGAAAACATGACCCCTGGGGACCATGAGGACTGGAGTTTGGGAAACACTGATGTTGTATACTAACCACTCCTTTCTCGTTTCAGGGAACAGAATTGTGAATCGGTGGCGGTCTGTGAGAGATCGTTTCAAGAAGGAGTTCAATAAAGAGATGCGGGCCCCGAGTGGATCTGGAGGACGCAGGAGCAAGTACAAGTACGCAGAAGCCCTGTCGTTCCTCCGGGAAACAATGGTCACCACAAGGTAAATATTACACACCACATGTGAAAAAAAATGTTATATCTAAAAAATTTTTTCAGCCAGGGCCATACCATGTCAGTATTTTAAATGTTTTTTTTTCTCTTTATTCCACAGCACGGTGAGCAGCACTCGGGAGCCGGCACGATTGGACCCTTCTGAGGCGATCCCTGAGGAGACCGGCACCGAGGGACACTTCGACCGCCCCGGTACATCTGCACCTTCCCAGCCTTCCCACACATTCGACCCATCTGTCCCATCCACCAGCACAGGAGCATCGTGGCCGCCTACATTACATGAAGCTGCTGGTGAGGAGATCGCTTTCCCTTTACCCCACCCTTCTGCCCCTGCCACCTCTAGTACACCTGCGGGTACTGGGCGGCAGCGGCAGAGGGGTCAGGAAAAGACTTATGCGCCAGAGTTCTTGCATCTGAATGCATCTTTCCAGAACTGTCTAAAAGTCTTGTCAGAGCAAATCTCCGCAGGCTATCAGCAGATCAACTCCAGCATTCTGGAGGTGAAGACACTTCTGCAAACCATGCATTCAGAAGCAAGATCTTCGCCAAACCACACCTTTTTCAGGTCTGTTGTGGAGCGCATGGAAACGCTCTCTCCTGCCCAGCAGATGCATGTAATGCATTCATGCCACGCTGCTCTCCAGCAAGTTACCTCCCAACCTCCTCCTCCTCCCACCACAGTAGTTCCTCCACCTGCACCCCCTCCAGCCACTTTCCATCCTCCCCCTCCTATTACATCTACACCCCCTCCAGCCACTTTCCATCCTCCCCCTCCTATTACATACCATCCACCTCCAGCCACTTTCCATCCTCCCCCTCCTATTACATACCATCCACCTCCCCAGCACCATCCACCTCCCCAGCACCATCCACCTCCCCAGCACCATCAACCTCCCCAGCACCAGCAACCTCCCCAGCACCAGCAACCTCCACAGTACCTGCAAACTCCCCAGTACCAGCAACCTCCCCAGTACCAGACATCTCCCCACTTCCAGCAACCTGCCCCGTACCAGACATCTCCCCACTTCCAGCAACCTACCCCGTACCAGACATCTCCCCACTTCCAGCAACCTGCCCCGTACCAAACTCCTTCCCCATACAACTTGCCATCAACATCATCTGCTCCTACAGTCCCTGCCCAACCCTCCACTCCACCACCCACCACCTCTTCTGCTTCCCACATGTCCACCCATTCTGTAGTTTTTTCCACACCTTCACCTCTAACTGTTCCTTCCCCACCACGATCCCAGTCCTCTCTCCACACTCCCAGTGTCGAAGTGTCCCGCAGCCCCTACAGCAGTATTTCCACCACACACTACACAGATTTATAATGTGTGTATTTAAATAAAAATGACCAGTTTTATGGTTTCAGTTTTATAGTTTCAAAGTTTTATTAAACAAGTTTATTAAAATTTTAAAAAAGTTTACTAAAAAAAACATTTTTCAATAAAAGTTAAATTATTTTACACTGGTTGTCTGTCATTTCTTTCTGCGGCGAAAAAGGTTAAATACAGGGTATTTAAAAGGTGAAATGGTATTCAAAACTAGGTATATAACTGTAGGTAAATTTTAGCTTTTTGCCACAGTTGTGTTCCTGGTTGTGTTTGAAGCAAAGTATTTCACCTAAAAAGTTGTGTTTATTGTTGGTGATTTCCTAACAATGTACACAACTTTTGTTAAAAGGTGAAATACTTTGCATAAAACTTAACCAGGTACACACCTGTGGCCTAAAGCTAAAAATAGAGACCATGACAAGATAGCCAACTTTGGTTGGCAAAGGTATATACTGTTGGTACAGAAGGTACACAAGTTTGGTTAGGGCACAAATCTTTCACACTCTGTCATCCTGCCAGTGTACTCTGCCTTGAGGTGACATAAAGTATAGTGCAAAATTGTCCCTCATTACTGAAACCGTCACAGAACTTCTAGTGGTAATGTCATGGTAATCTTGCAAGGTGGTTTCTTCAGAGGTGTCCTCAATGGAAATGGGTTCCTTGCAGATAACAAAATTGTGGAGTACCACGCACGCTTTGATCACCTCGTCCACAGTTTCTGTCTTGAGGTTGATCTCAGTCAATAGGACCCGCCATTTGGCTGTCAGAATACCAAAGGTACATTCAACCATTCTTCTTGCTCTTGTGAGGCGGTAATTAAAAATGCGTTTTGGTCTTGTCAATCCTCTGCTAGAGTACGGTTTCAAAAGGTGTTCTGACAGCTGGAAGGCTTCATCCCCTACACAGACAAATGGCATAGGTGGACCAGATGTTTGCGGCAGCGGTCTAGGGGGTGGGAACTGGAAGGTGTTTCCATACAGTTTACGCCCCATAGCAGACAGTTTGAAAACTTGAGAGTCATTGGAGCGGCCATAGGCCCCAATATCAACCGCAATAAATTTGTATTCCGCGTCAGCGATGGCCATGAGGACAATTGAAAAATATTTCTTGTAATTGAAATATTCCTATCCCGATCCAGCTGGCTTTACAATGCGGATATGTTTCCCGTCCACAGCGCCCAAGCAGTTTGGAAACTGACATATCTGTTGAAACTTGTCAGCAATTTCAATCCACCTCTCTGTTGTGGGCTCTGGTAAAAACTCTTCAGCTAAGGAGTCCCACAGTGCACGGCATGTGTACTTCACAATTCCAGATATGGTGGAAATCCCGAGTCTGTACTGGAAATGCAGTGACGAAAGGGATTCTCCAGTTGCAAGAAATCTGTGGGGAATTAAAAAACAATAAATTAGTTTTAAATCACAGCATTACATACCAAAACTGACCTATAACACTTGGAGATACAAATTACCACCAACAAGATTGCAGTGAAAGTGTGCTCTGATGCGATCATATCCAATAAATGTGGCTTACCTTAAAGTCACCATCAGACGCTCTGCGGGTGAAACAGAGAAGCGGCAATAGGTGTCCGCTTTTCTTATGAGGTGTGCAATGCGCTCCACCAAGTAATCAAAATTCTCCATTTTCATCCTAACATATCCAAAAAATTTATCCGGGTTTCGTCGAAGGTCCATGCATAGTGTAGAATAGACCCCACGCGTCATTCTCTTGGCTGTGATGGGGTGGATCCACAAACGTCGTCTACGATGCCTGATGCGCTGCTGTCTCGCTCACTCCTTCTCCAGAACAATCACCCTCAAACGATTTGCCTCCGCTGTAAAATCCGCCAAATTCTTCAAAATATTTCCAATGACAACATCCATCTTCGCCAGTAACTTGCTCTTCTCTCCAACCTGCACTTTCTCCTCTACAACCTGTCAAAGAAGGGCTGTAGGAACATGCTATATATAGTTTTCCAGTAGCCAATCCCGTTCGGAAGGCCACAAGGGTCAATTTTAAAAACCGGATCCGGCGTAATCCGTCGAAAAACGGATAGAAAAACGGATGAACCGGATGAGACGGATCCGGTTTTATCTGTCCAGAAAAAGACGGATCCGCCAGAAAACCGGATCCGTCACATCCGGTTTTACGAAACATTTGCCGGATCCGGCGTTCCGGCACGACGCCGGATCGCGCCTGACGCCGAAAACCTGATGTGTGAAAGTAGCCTTAGGCACATCAGGGGCTCTGCAAACGCAACATAACAACTGCAGATCATTTCATCAAACTCTGCATTCCAAAATGTCACGCCTTCACTTCCGAGCCCTGACGTGCACCCAAACAGTGGTTTTCCTCACTATATGGGGTATCAGCGTACTCAGGAGAAGTTGCACAATAACTTTTAGGGTCCATTGTCTCCTGTTACCCTTAGGAAAATAAAAAAATTGGGACTAAAAGATAATTTTTGTGGAAAAAATTTGATTTTTTTTTTAAATTTTCATGACTCAACGTAACAATTTTCTCTGACGCACTTGGAGGTTCATGGTGCTAATTGCATGTCTAAATATATTCTGCTGTGAGTTCATTTTCCCCTCCGTCACTGAGGCCTGGTGAACTCCCTATTCTAGTGAAGGAAGGTAGTGAGTCTGATTATCAGACACCTGGGACTAATGAAGACGATTGGCTGAGTGGAGTCACTGACTGGATTTAAGGCAGCCCACGCCCTTTCTGCCCTGCGGGTGATTTCTCTGTGGACTCTTGGACACCAGTCTGATTCCTGCTCTCCTAAAGCTAAGTTTTCTGTTTTGGCTTTTTGCATCTAAGATTTGTTTTTGTTTTTCTTGCTTTTTGGATTCTGCCACTCCCTGCTGGAGTGTGCAGTGTTCCGTGAGCTCTGTCTTCTGAAGGTACCTGAGTGCTGATTTAGTTTTTGAAGCTTAGTTGCTTCAGGGCCATTTTTTATATCAGCTTGTTGGCTTTTGTCTCTGATAGGGTTTTGGCAGATTGCAGACAGCAGCCTTCCTATCCGTTCCTATCTAGGTAGTTTTTTGGCCCCGTCTTTGCTCAGCCTGTCTTTCTGCCTGTGTAAGTGTTTTCATCTTGCTTCACCGTCATTATATGTGGGGGGCTGCCTATTGCTTTGGGGTCTGCTCTGGGGCAGTTAGATTTCCCCTTTCCTTCTTTAGGCCTATGTATCTCTCCGGCTGTGATCGAGGGGTCTAGGTCATCGTAGGAACCCCCCACGGCTACTGCTAGTTGTGTTGATAGGTTCAGGGGTCTGCAATCTGATAGTTGCCAACTTCTCTGGTTTTCAGGACATAGCTAGCATTTCTGTTTTTGCCTCCTACGGTGACTCAATCATAACAGAATCACCCGCCCAACCGCAGATCCTGGGGTACTCAATAGCAGGAAAGAATTGTGTTAAAAAAAAAAAAAAAAAAGGTGTGTGTATATTCTTTCCTCTATATCTCTGAGGCCGTAGGGGGAATTTTTTTTTTTCTCTCAATGGAGATAAAGCAAGTGTCTGATCGTGTGGACCCTATTCTGACTAATGTGAACGCATTTTTTCAAGCCTTGGGATTGCTGTACGACGAACCTAATGCTATTGATCAGGCTGAAAAGACCCTGTTAGCATTGAACCAGGGTCGAGAATCTGCAGAGTTGTACTGTCAAAAGTTCCGAAAGTGGGCGGTCCTTACTACCTGGAATGATAGTTCCTTGGCTGCTCTCTTTCGGAAGGGTTTGTCAGAAGCCGTAAAAGATACTATGGTGGGATTTCCTGTTCCCTCTGGTCTGGACGATTCTATGTCTTTAGCCATTCAGGTTGATCGGCGTTTACATGAACGCAGGATTACACGAGAGGTGTTGCCACCGGTTGAACAGACGTCTGAACCTATGCAATGTGATAGAGTTTTGTCTAAGGCGCAACGTCAGGAATTCAGAAGGCGTAATAAGCTGTATTTTTTCTGTGGAGATGCCTCACATGTTATTTCTGTTTGTCCTAAACGTGAGAAACGCTTTGCACACACGTTTTCTGTTGGTGGGGTTCAGCCTAAGTTTCTTTTGGCGATTACTCTGATCTGTTCCCTGTCCACATTTTCCGCCAAGGCTTTTGTGGATTCGGGAGCAGCGCTAAACCTAATGGACTTGGATTTTGCTAAACGTTGTGGATTTCCGTTGACACCTCTGCAGACGCCTATCCCTTTGAGGGGGATTGATGCTACCCCTCTGGCTAAAAATAAACCTCAGTTTTGGACCCAGTTGGTCATGCGGGTCGCCCCAGACCACCAAGAAAATTGCAGATTTTTGGTGTTGCATGGTCTGCATGATGCCGTTGTTCTGGGGTTTCCCTGGTTGCAGATTCATAATCCAGTTTTGGATTTTAAGTCTGTGTCTGTGGTGAGTTGGGGTTGCCGGTGTACCTTTAGTGAGGCTCCGGTTTTTTCCACCTCTCCTCAGTTGCATGAGGTTCCTGACTATTTGGCGGACTACTATGATGTATTTAGTGAGAATGAGTCTGCGTCCTTGCCTCCTCATAGGAGTTATGACTGTGCAATTGAACTAAACCCGGGATGTAAATTTCCTAAGGGTCGGCTCTTCAATTTATCTGTACCCGAGCATGAGGCTATGCGGTCCTATATTAAGGAGGCGTTGGAGAAGGGTCATATTAGACCATCCTCTTCACCCTTAGGTGCCGTTTTTTTTGTGGCCAAGAAGGATGGTTCTTTAAGGCCTTGTATTGATTATCGTGCCCTCAATAAAATTACTATTAAATATCAGTATCCGTTACCCCTGATTTCGGATCTATTCTCTAGAGTCAGAGGTGCTTGCTAGTTTACCAAGCTTGACCTCAGGGGGCGTATAATCTTATCCGCATTAAGCAGGGGGATGAATGGAAGACGGCGTTTAATACTCCGGAGGGACATTTTGAGTACCTGGTGATGCCTTTTGGGCTCACTAATGCCCCTTCTGTCTTCCAGTGCTTCATGAACGATATTTTCCGAGACTTTGTCGATAAATTTTTGATTATCTATCTGGATGATATTTTGATCTTCTCCAAGGATTGGGATTCTCATGTGGAACATGTTCGGACTGTGTTCCGGATCTTGAGAGAGAATTCTCTGTATGTCAAAGGATCAAAATGCCTTTTTGGAGTACAGAGAATTTCTTTTTTGGGATTTATTTTGTCTCCATCAACTATTGAAATGGACCCGGCCAAGGTACAGGCCATTTATGATTGGGTTCAGCCCACTTCTTTGAAGGCCCTCCAGAAGTTTTTGGGTTTTGCTAATTTTTATCGGAAATTTATAGCAAAATTTTCTAGTATTGCCAAACCATTGACTGACCTGACCAGGAAGGGTGCGGATGTGTTGAATTGGTCTCCGGAGGCGGTTGCTTCCTTTCAGGAGCTGAAGCGTAGATTTACCTCCGCCCCGGTTCTGCGGCAACCTGATGTCTCTCTCCCATTCCAGGTAGAGGTGGATGCTTCTGAGATTGGTGCAGGAGCTGTTTTGTCCCAAAAGGATCCGGTAACATCTAAAATAAATCCCTGTGCTTTCTTTTCCCGTAAGTTCTCTTCATCTGAACGTAACTATGATGTGGGCAATCGGGAACTGTTGGCCATGAAATGGGCATTTGAGGAGTGGAGATATTGGTTGGAGGGAGCCAAACATCAAGTTGTGGTCCTCACTGACCACAAAAATTTGATTTACCTAGAGTCGGCTAAACGCTTGAACCCTAGACAGGCTAGGTGGGCCTTGTTTTTTACACGTTTTGATTTTGTGGTCTCTTTCCTTCCTGGAACTAAGAAAGTCAAGGCAGATGCCCTCTCTAGGAGTTTCTTTGCTGATTCTCCTGTGGTGACCAAGCCTGCCACCATCTTAGGCGAAGGGGTAGTTCTTTCTGCCATCTCGCCCGATTTCAGACTTGCTCTGCAAGAGTTCCAGGAGGACAAACCTGAACGTTGCCCCAGTGGAAGTATGTTCCTGACCAGTGGAAGAAGAGAGTGATGTCTGAAGTTCATTGCTCTGCATTGGCTGGTCATCCAGGTATTTTTGGTACTAGAGATCTGGTGAGTCGCTCTTTTTGGTGGCCCACCTTGTCTCATGATGTCAGGAATTTTGTGCAGTCCTGTGGGACTTGCTCCCGGTCTAAATCTTGTTCTCGCTCTAGTGGGTTGTTGATGCCTTTGCCGGTCCCCAGGAGTCCGTGGACCCATATTTCAATGGATTTCATCTCTGATATGCCGGGTCTCTCAAAGAATGACTGTTATTTGGGTGATTTGTGATAGGTTCTCTAAGATGATTCATCTTGTACCACTCCCTAAGTTGCCATCTTCCTCTGAGTTGGTGCCTCTGTTTTTGCAACAAGTGGTTCGCTTGCACGGGATTCCTGAGAACATTGTATCTGACAGAGGAGTTCAATTTGTGTCTAAATTTTGGAGGACATTCTGTTCCAAGTTGGGAATTCAGTTGTCCTTCTCCTCTGCTTTTCACCCTCAGACCAATGGGCAGACAGAGAGAACAAACCAGACCTTGGAGTCGTATTTGAGATGTTTTATTTCCGCTGATCAGGATGATTCGGTTTCATTTTTGCCCTTGGCCGAATTTGCTTTAAATAATAGAGCTAGTTCTGCCACTTTGATGTCACCTTTTTTTTGTAACTTCGGTTTTCACCCTCGATTTTCTTCAGGGCAGGTGGAGCCTTCTGCCTGCCCAGGTGTTGACACTGTGGTGGAGAGAATGCACCAGATCTGGGACCAAGTGGTGGATAAGTTATCTCTCTCCCAGGAAAAGGCCCAGCGGTTTTCCAATCGACATAGGACCATTGGTCCCCAGTTTAAGATTGGTGATATGGTGTGGTTATCATTAAAAAATATTGCTATGAAGGTGGCTTCTCCTAAGTTTAAGCCTAGATTTATTGGACCTTACAAGATTTTGGAGATTATTAATCCGGTCTCTTTTCGTTTGGCTCTTCCTGTCACATTTAAGATCCATAATGTGTTCCATAAGTCCTTGTTGAAGAGGTTTGTTGAGCCAGTTGTGCCTGAGGTGGCACCTCCGGACCCTGTATTGGTTGAAGGTAACTTGGAATATGAGGTAGAGAAAATTCTGGATTCCCGTCTGGCTAGACGGAGACTCCAGTATTTGGTTAAGTGGAAGGGTTATGGTCAGGAGGATAATTCCTGGGTCTCTGCCTCTGATATTCACGTCAAAAGATTGGTGCGTGCCTTTCATCGGGCTCACCCTGATCGCCCTGGTAGCGTTGTTGAGGGTTCGGTGACCCCTCCTCAAGGGGGGGGTACTGTTGTGAGTTCATTTTCCCCTCCGTCACTGAGGCCTGGTGAACTCCCTATTCTAGTGAAGGAAGGTAGTGTCTGATTATCAGACACCTGGGACTAATGAAGACGATTGGCTGAGTGGAGTCACTGACTGGATTTAAGGCAGCCCACGCCCTTTCTGCCCTGCGGGTGATTTCTCTGTGGACTCTTGGACACCAGTCTGATTCCTGCTCTCCTAAAGCTAAGTTTTCTGTTTTGGCTTTTTGCATCTAAGATTTGTTTTTGTTTTTCTTGCTTTTTGGATTCTGCCACTCCCTGCTGGAGTGTGCAGTGTTCCGTGAGCTCTGTCTTCTGAAGGTACCTGAGTGCTGATTTAGTTTTTGAAGCTTAGTTGCTTCAGGGCCATTTTTTATATCAGCTTGTTGGCTTTTGTCTCTGATAGGGTTTTGGCAGATTGCAGACAGCAGCCTTCCTATCCGTTCCTATCTAGGTAGTTTTTTGGCCCCGTCTTTGCTCAGCCTGTCTTTCTGCCTGTGTAAGTGTTTTCATCTTGCTTCACTGTCATTATATGTGGGGGGCTGCCTATTGCTTTGGGGTCTGCTCTGGGGCAGTTAGATTTCCCCTTTCCTTCTTTAGGCCTATGTATCTCTCCGGCTGTGATCGAGGGGTCTAGGTCATCGTAGGAACCCCCCACGGCTACTGCTAGTTGTGTTGATAGGTTCAGGGGTCTGCAATCTGATAGTTGCCAACTTCTCTGGTTTTCAGGACTTAGCTAGCATTTTTGTTTTTGCCTCCTACGGTGACTCAATCATAACAATATTCCTTGGGGGATCTAGTTTCCAAAATAAGGTCACTTGTGGGGGATTTCTACTGTTTAAGCACATCAGGAGCTCTGCAAGCATGACATGACATCTGCAGACCATTCCATCAAAATCTGCATGCCTTCCGAGCCATGACTTGCACCCAAACAGTGGTATTCCTCCAGATATGGGGTATCAGCGTTCTCAGGAGAAATTTTAGAACATCTTTTTGGGGTAAATTTGTTCATATTATCCTTGGAAAAAAACAAACAATATGGGGTTAAAATATCATTTTTGTTGAAAAAAAATGTTTATTTTTTTATTTTCTCGACTCAACATTATAAACTCTTGTGAAGCACTTGGAGGTTCAAAGTGCTCACAACACATCTAAATAAGTTCCTTTAGGATCTAGTTACCAAAATGGAGTCACTTGTGTTTCCCCTGTTTAGGCACATCAGGGGCTTTTCCAACGCGACACAGTGTCTGCTCTCAATTCCAGCCAATTTTGCATTCAAAAACTCAAAGATTGCTCATTAAATTCCAAGCCTTGCCGTGCACCCAACAGTGATTTTCCCCCACATATTGGGTATTGGTGTACTCAGAAGAAATTGTACAACTTTTGGGTCCATTTTATCCTGTTACCTTTGTAAAAATAAAAAAATTGGGGAGAGAAGATCATTTTTGTGACTAAAAACTAAAATGTACATTTTTTCCTTAAACTATGCTTCAGTTCCTGTGAAGCACATGAAGGGTTAATAAACTTCTTGAATGTGACAAATGCACATATAGCAGGATGCAGCAGGCCTCCACTAATAAAGGCAAAGTGTCTGGCTTGCAACCTATTAATGACGCCCATAGTATTCTCAGGCGGGCTGCTCCAGCACTATAATATGCAACACACAATGACAGACGCCGCAATAAACCAAGCCAACAAAAAGAGGCCTGGCTGCATCCTGCAAAAAATAGGTTGTAATAGGTTGCAAGCCAGACACTTTCCATGTGTGACTGGCGTCCTATGCAAGCCTTATCTATGTGCATTTTTTCTACTTGGCAGCCAACCCCTCCATGGTCTGGTAGGTGTGGGGTGGTTGTTTTTATCAGTAGTTTGCACCTGAGCTGCTCCTTGCCTTTATTAGTGGAGGCCTGCTGCATTCTGCTATATGTGCATTTGTCAACAGACAGGGTTTTGGGAAGGCCATATCTTGTGGTATGAGTTTTTTGAATTTTTCTATGTTAGCTGTTTTGATATTAGTCTTAGGGACCTGCAAATTATGAGGATCCTTGACGCGGCTTGCAGGCTCTATGTATTTTGGCAAAAATATTAGACAATACCTCATTTAATGTACTCATTGTATGCATTATTTTTTTGCACTTATCATATCACTGTTTGCGCCTCTTTTTGTTTGCTTGGTTTATTGAGGCGTCTGTCACTGTGTGATGCATATTATAGTGCTGGAGCAGCCCGCCTGAGAATACTATGGGCGTCATTAATAGGTTGCAAGCCAGACACTTTGCATCACACTTGCATGTGTGACTGGCGTCCTATGCAAGCCTTATCTATGTGCATTTTTTCTACTAGGCAGCCAACCCCTCCATGGTCTGGTAGGTGTTGGGTGGTTGTTTTTATCAGTAGTTTACTCCTGAGCTGCTCTTTGCCTTTATTAGTGGAGGCCTGCTGCATCCTGCTATATGTGCATTTGTCATCAGACAGGGTTTTGGGAAGGCCATATCTTGTGGTATGAGTTTTTTGAATTTTTCTGTTAGTTGTTTTAAACTTCTTGAATGTGATTTTGAGTACCTTAAGGGGTGCAGTTTTTAGAAAGGTTTCACGTTTGGGTATTTTCTGTCATACAGACCCCTCAATGTCACTACATATATGATGTGGTCTCTAAAAAATGTTTTTTGTAAATTTTGTTGTGAAAATAAGAAATCGCTCATCAACTTTTAAGCCTTATAACTTCCAAACAGAAAAAAATTATGTTTCCAAAATTGTGCTGATGTAAAGTTGACATGTGGGAAATGTTATTTATTATGACTCTTTCAGAGATAGGACCATAGGCGAGCAGGAGCAGGGGATCGCAGCCTTGACAGGGATGGTCCACTGTTGCAGAGTACCCACCTAAAACGAGGAAGAACCGAAGTGGTCCTGCGAATTACGGCAAGGAATGCAAAAAATATGGGAAGATGTCGAAGGCCTGAAGAAAACTTTTGCTACTGTCTTGGAGCTCAGCGTCATACCTCAAGGTAACTCGCAGAAAGAAATAAAGGAGGTAAGAGGAGAGGTGTGGAGCATCAGAAGTAACCTAGCAGTTGTCCCAAGATTTGCACCCAGTTTGTGGAGTGAAGAGCAAACACAAGTGAGATATGCTTCCCACCGAGGTAACCGATCCAGACCAAAGTGCCCACCAGACAGACGCAGACGTGAGTGCTGGGTGTGTGGAAGAGTGGGACACCTGTCCAGAAATTGCTCTACCCGAGAAAGACGACGGCGAAGATCCATTCACCTTTCGAAGGTCCTGCTAATTGGAGGGAACGTCGCCCCTGGAGGGAATTGTACAGTGGGAGGAGGACCCCCACTCTGAGCAAGACAGAGCCACAACATTGGATGATGAGAAGAGATGGAGAAAGTGTTGACTGTTCACGGTGAGATGTCTGCGCTGTCCAGGCGCATGGAGGTGAGTCTGGTGACACTCCAAACTGGATCCAAAGGTGCCGTCCATGAAGACCAACCCAGAAGGGAAGAGGAGGTGTCTAACCAAATGTTCCAATGAAGCATGTCGAGTCCCTGTCTGTTACAGGATCCCGTAGGAAGGGACCAAGTACCAAGTGTTTCCAGTACGCCCACTCCCAAGGTTCCCATTTGTGAAGAAGAAGAACCACCGGCTTCGCTCTCTGAAGTGGAAAGTTCGCTGCCCGACAGTCCCGGAGATCTTTACCGGTAGGAAGAGGCAAAGCAGCTGGATGAGGCAGAGAGTGTGGCTGAAAAATAATGGTAAGTGATACCTGCAGAGCCCATCGTGGTTGACAAAGGGTCCGGCCTGCATGGTCTTAATTCATTCAATTCCAGTTCTGACTGGAATGCACTTGACAAAGAGAGGGGAAGCTATGGAGAAGAATTACCTGTACTAAGTCCATACACTTAGGAGCCTGAGCAAGAAGTCCCTAAGGTTTCTGATGATGACAGAGAAAAGGACAAACCGTCTGCTCAAGCGTCTGCTGGCAGCAAAGCTAAGAAGAAGAAGAAGAAGAAGATGATGGATGCAGTTGAAAAAACTAACATCACAAACCAAAGTTTGTTCAGAGAATTTTCTTCTGTAGCCATCGAAGATGAAGATGGAGAATCTCTTGACTGGTCATATGCTGACCCAGAAGACGAACATACCTTGGAGACTGCTGCTCCATGGGATCTAGATGAACCACCCGTTCCCTACCACTTTTCCCAAAGGTTGGCGTGACCTCTAAAAGCCTTACTGGAAGAAGATGGAGCCAGAGAAGCAGGAGGAGTTGCAAAAATTGTGGGCAGCTGTCAGCCCTCAGAAGAGCATCGTGGAGTACGACAAATCCTCGCCTGTTATGATTGAGTCACCGTAGGAGGCAAAAACAGAAATGCTAGCTAAGTCCAGAAAACCAGAGAAGTTGGCAGCTATCGGATTGCAGACCCCTGAACCTATCAACACAACTAGCAGTAGCCGTGGGGGGTTCCTACGATGCCCTAGACCCCTCGATCACAGCCGGAGAATTAAATAGGCCTAAAGAAAGAAAGGGGAAATCTAAACTGCCCCAGAGCAGACCCCAAAGCAATAGGCAGCCCCCAACATATAATGATGGTGAAGCAAGATGAAAATACTAACACAGACAGAAAGATAGACTGAGCAAAGAGGGGCCCAAGCTAACTAAATAGAAAAGGACAGGAAGGCTGCTGTCTGCAATCCGTGAAAAACCCTATGAAAATAAGAGCCAACAGACTGACAGTGAAAAAGGCCCTGAAGACGCTAGGCTTCAAAAAAGCTATGTCAGTACTCAGGAATATACTGAAGACAGAGCTACAGGCAAAAGGAGATTCAGCTCACCCCAGCAGGGAATGGCAGAATACTGAAAAGCAAGGAAAACAAAAAAACAAAACAAAAAGCTAACAGGCAAAACAGAAACTTAGCTTTAGAGGAGAAGGAATCAGACTAGTGTCCTAGAAGTCCACAGAGAAATCACCCGCAGGGCAGAAGGGCGTCGGCAGCCTTATATCCAGTCCGTGACTCCACTCAGCCAGTCATCCTCATTAGACTCAGGTGCCTGATAATCAGGCTCATTACCTTCCTTTACCAGAATAGGGAGTTCACCAGACCCCAGTGACGAAGGGGAAAATGAACTCACAACACTCGCCCATGGAAGAGAGAGGGAATGTAGAGAGGTTGACAGGACCGTGGGTACCTGCATGCCGGTTCCTGAACTGAAGAGGCTGCATCCACTGTTCCCGGGGGGAATCCTGAGTGAGGAGGACCTTCCTGCATTCCCAGGAGGGCAGGGAGAGACAGAAAAGCATGCGCAGCAGCAGGGGGATAAAAGGAAAAAGCATGCAAAGCGGGGCAGTCGAGTGCAGCGCGCAGAGTGGTGAGCATCGTGCTCTGCTTCCCCCACTGGAGAGTGCCTGTGTGGCGATGGGTCACATAGAAGGGGCCCCCGCTGACAGCAGAGCGGAGAAGTGCAGAGCAGAGCCATGCAGAACCGTGCACACGGAACAGAGCTGGGACGGGTGTTGCAGCAGAAAGAGAGAGGAGTGCTCTGTCCAGGGAGCACAGCGCCACAGAGAGCAGTGATCGTTGTCACCTGCCGCTAACTGAGGGGACCAGAGAGAGAGAGCTGGGCAGGGTGTGCCCGGGACCGACATAAAGCCAGTTGCCAGACTTTTCAGGATCGTGAGTATCGTGCTCGTGCCGCCTGAAAGAGACCGGGAGTGTGACTGTAACCTACACCCTGACTGTGCTAGTAAATCTCAGCCCCAGACACTTGTGCCTTTACTTAGCCATCGTATACTTGCATAGCCACTCTGGGCTCATACAGGACTGTGGCCCTTACCATGGTTTAGCCAATACAGTATATGGACTAGGGGCAGTGGAAGGTACAGGAGACCGACCACTGTCACCAGAAGACAGGGTATTGTCTTTTGCCTGACCCCACTAGAAAGGACATCGCACCAGCTGCTTTTGGCGCAATTGAGTTTGCAGCTGGAGTTGCAGCTTTAGGACTTCCTGGTACTCTTGTTACTGAACTGCCGTTAACTGTACCATTGTATTTCATCTTGCAAAATCCTTTGCCATGCATATTGTTTAACCCTTTGCCTCCCTGTGTGGAGTATTCCTCTGTAAATAAACCTGTTAACCCTCTGCTTGCATCCCATCACTGCATCCCGCGTTCCCGCTAGTACTTTACACGTGCACGCACCCTTAGGCTAGAATTCTAAATTCCTGCACATATGGGCAAATATAAATGACCATATTTTCAATCCGAGTGTGATCAGACAAAGCATCGGATCGCACTCAGACGAGTTTTAGTCTACGAGTCAGTACTTTTCCTCAGACAGCATTCTGCCATGCAAATCAATGAGTGGTGGAAACCATTGGATTGCACTCAGATGACATCTGATTGCAGTCTAATTTCCACAGACTGACACAATGGAGAAGATGGAGAAATGTATTTCTTACAATCGTATTACACTATGTTGAAACTCTGATTAAACTCTGGTCAGAGTTTAATCAGAGTGTCATTTGCATAGCCAGCCTGAACAGACTGGTGTGACCCTCGCTTAAAGAGTGAAGCACCTTCAAATTGTAACCAGTGTCAAAATCAGGTGTATCATTGATAAATGATTCAATAAGACAATGTGAAACATATGCTCAAATGAAGTTTATCATTGTAAGTAATGCATTCCATTGCCTATTAACTTGATTGAAGCTAGTGAAAATAGTATATAGTATATATTTACCAGTCGTACACTGATACATGGGCAATGGAAATACTTCCATTCTTCATCATGGAATATGGCACTTTATTTTTGTTGTTGTTCATTTTTATTTATTATCCTTTTTTCAGGACTCAATGTGGATGCAATTTTAAAGGCAAACTTTTGTGTGTGCTTTGGAAAGCTTGGTTTTGATGTCTGCAGCACGGTGACAGAAGTATTTTAACATCTCTTGTGAGGTTTACATGAGTGACAAGACTGATGCAGCAAAATATATAAAGCTTTCTTTTTTGCAACCGATTATAAAATTTATAAAGAGCGAGAACAGAATCAATGTGTAGTCCTGACACTTTAAAAAAATCCAGAAGAATTTCACATCTCCACAAATGCAGTTTTATTTATTCTTTATTCCATTGTGACAAAACGTTCCAGCTGTTGGTATGCAGTCTTTGCTTTTCATTTAGATGATTCAGCTGGAGGTTCGTCAGGACTTGTCACAACCTAGGCACAGCATCCCAGAATCTCATCACTACCTACTTCTCCCTCTCTACCTGTCCCCTCCACCCGCCACCCTCCTACTCATGACATCCCCCTAGCTCCCAAAATAATAAGGAGATATAAATGCATCAAGTTGCCGGCACAGTGAAGGTATAAACTGATTAAAAGCAAGATGCACTGCCGAACAGACATGCCCTTGAAGTGAGAAATGGGGACTGAGAGAGGAAAGGATGCACGAAAAAGACTAAACAAACAAAATTGAAAAAAAAAAAAATGATAGCAAATCATGTGAAAGATGGTAAATTAAACCATTGATTGCACATAAGAAATAATGCTGGTTTATGTTTTCTTGGATTAGAGGTGATACATGCTGTGAGTAAATGTTAGTAAAAAAAACTAATAAAATTTTATAAGATGGTTAAGATGAATGCCCTACCCTTATAATGTGGCTAGGCCATTATTGTCGGAACTGGAAAAAGTTAATTATCCATTCTCGTTATTGTGTGTATTATGTTTAGGTTGTGACATCACTGGATACGAATCCCTGTTCTGTGACATCTTGCTGCACAGTATCCCAGCATTTTCACTTTGTGTATGTGCACAGACATGAGCATTAGTAAAGAGCAAAATGATCATCAGCTGTTCATTTTCTCACCTTGCTGCTAAGGTGGTCATAGTTCCACTATGGGGTACAGTAGTTACTTGGAAGACAGATTGACTTATATGAATGGAGCCAATATTTTCCCAGATCAGACTTACTGTAGGGCTCACTCCTACTTGCGATTAAAATGGAGGAATGCAATCCGACTACCGTATATGCTCGAGTATAAGCCGACCCGAGTATAAGCCGACCCCCTCAATTTTGCCACAAAAAAACTGGGAAAACTTATTGACATGAGTATAAGCCTAGGGTGGAAAAAGCAGCAGCTGCTGGTAAATTTAAAAAATAAAAATAGATACCAATAAAGGTAAAATTAATTGAGACATCAGTAGGTTAAATGTTTTTGAATATCCATATTGAATCAGGAGCCCCACATAATGCTCCATGCAGTTCATGATAGCCCCATAAGATGCTCCATACAAAATACACCCCATATAATGCTGCACAAAGGTTAATAATGGCGCCATAAGATGCTCCATAGAATAATATGCCCCATATGCTGCTCCATAAAGGTTATGGCCCAATAAGATGTTCCATAGATTATGCCCCATAAGATGCTCCATAGAGTAGGCCCCATATGCTGCCCCCATACGATGCTCCATAGATTATGCCCCAATATGCTGCCCCCATAAGATGCTCCATAGATTATGCCCCCATATGCTGCCCCCATACGATGCTCCATAGATTATTCCCCCATATGCTGCCCCCATAAAATGCTCCATAGATTATTCCCCCATATGCTGCCCCTATAAGATGCTCCACAGATTATACCCCTATATGCTGCCCCTATAAGATGCTGCATAGATTATACCCCTATACGCTGCCCTCATAAGATGCTCCATAGATTATGCCCCCATGTGCTGCCACTGCTGCATTTAGAAATAAAAAATGACATACTCACCACTCAGTCGCTGGGGCCAGGTGCCGGTGTCACTGCTGGCACCTGAGATATTTACCTGTCCCCTGGTCCATCGCTGCTTGCTGCTGTCTGGCACATCATCTGTCAGTGACGTTCAGACTGCAGGGGGCGTGGCGTGCACTAACCATGTCACCATGCCCTCTGCTGTCTGAATGTCACTGACAGATGATGTGCCAGACAGCACCAAGCAGCGATGGACCGGGGGACAGGTGAATATCGCTATACTTACCTGTCCTGGCATGGTCTCAGCAGCCCCCAGCTTCACCGCGATCTCCCTTCCTGCCTTCAGCGGTCATGTGGTACCACTCATTACACTCATGAATATGCACATATTCATGAGTGTAATGAGCGGTACCATGTGACCGCTGAAGGAAGGGAGATCGCGGAGAAGCTGGGAGCTGCAGAGACCGTGTCAGAACGGGTAAGTATGACCTGACACCCCTGCCCCCCTCCCCCTCCGACCCCCAGGTGTATATGGCTCGAATATAAGCCAAGAGGGGGACTTTCAGCCCAAAAAAATGGGCTGAAAATCTCAGCTTACATTCGAGTATATACGGTATGTTGAATTGTAGAGTTGAGTGAAACAGGTCAGCCAGATTCATAAGTCGCCGACTCATGCCAAAGTCGGGTTTCGCTGACCGAAACCCGACCATAGGATGAAGTCGGTCATGCGTTCGGCAAAACGAGTGCTAAAGTCGGATTTCACAGAATGTTTGCAGGTGCCTTTTTTTCAGCCAAAGAGCAAGGACGTACACTGTGGGCAACGAGATGACATGTGCAGCGTCCAACACCATTGTAGAGAAGGGCATTGGCTTGCTTTGGGGGGCGTCATAGTGTCTATAAAAGCCCTGACCGCTGACCTCCATTTTACTTCTGCCGATCTTAACAGTAGGGAGAGGTTGCTGTTTATCTGTAGGGAGAGAGTTAGGGCTGTAAAGATATAAGAAGTTCTTATGTGCTTGTGCTGATAGCAATTGTGCTGTACAGTTAGTGTGCAGTGACAGGGGAGGATTTTCTTGTGTGCAGCAGCGCTGGTTATTAGGCTGCCTGATAGCTGTATTGCTGTGTGTACACTGCTGTGCAGACTGCTTTTTACACAGCACTAATACTTTTATTCTTTTTTTCTGCACAGTTACTGACAGTTCATTTTTTCCCACACCGTATAGAGCTGTACGTACGCTCCTCACACACTACCGTGTACCGGCTGGTATCACGGACAAATACATGCTGAATATCTGTGTGTGACTCCGGAAATAAATAGAGATTTAAATTTTCCCCTACACCGTATACAGCTGTACGCGCCTCATGCAGTACCGTATATCTGCTGTTTGTATTACGGTCAAATACATACTGAGTGTCTGTGTGTGACTCCGGAAATATATACGGAGATTTAAATTTTTCCCTACACCGTATAGAGCTGTACGCTCCTCATACAGTACCATATATCTGCTGATATTTTTGGTACATTTTCCCAAACATGAGGAAGTAAGGTGGAAGAGGCCGCGGACGTGGGCGGGGGGGCAGCTGGTACTGATGGTGGTGGTGCATCTGCTGGTAGTGTCAAAAGCACAATAGCACCTAAGGCAGGGGGTGTTGAGCCTGTGCCATCGTCTGGCTCCAGAAGGCCTGGAAGGCTCCCTTTTCTGGAAGTAGGTAAACGGCTTTTAAAGCCGGAGCACCAGGAACAGGTTTTGGCTTACATTGCCGAAACAGCCTCCAGCTCTATCGCCTCCTCTTCTGAAGTTTCAAAAAGCACTAAGTTGTCAGTGCAGGCTCCTGGTCAGGAACAACACCTTTCCTTGTGTCCTTCACCCCCACCAAAAGTGAAGGCTGTGGCAGGCCACACTTCAGATTACTCCATGGCGCTCTTTTCACATACCATGCCTAAGTTATCAAGTGAAATCCTGAATTCCCCAGTCCAAGATGAATATGACATGGAGTGCACTGATGCACAGCCAGTGCTATATGATTCTGCTGGTACATTCACCCAGAGCACTGCATTGCCCTCTCAGTCTACTGAGCCAGATTCTGACCCTGATGAAACTTGGGTGCCCCTTCCTGCATACTATACCACCTTACACTGTGACACAGAGGTAGGTGCAGGTGAAATTGAAGAGGAGGTGATGGATGACCCGGTTGTTGACCCGAATTGGCATCCATTGCGGGAAGAGGGTGCCATTGGCAATAGCTCAGAAGAGGAGTAGGATCCGCAGCAAGCATTGACATCGCAGCTGCGGTTATCTGGCTGGCCCGTAGCAGTCCAAAACGTGTTAAAAAAACAAAGGGTTGCAGGACAGCTTGGCCAGATGGTCAAATTAGCACAGTGTGCAAGCCCTGAAAATTTTTCCCATAGCAAGAAGAGTGCAGTGTTGCACTTTTTTGACCAAAATCCTATTGATGAGGAAATGTTATCTGTAACAAGTGCGGAAGGACCTTTAGTCGAGGAAAAAATCTCCGAAATTTGAATATCAGTTGCATGCATAGACATGTAAACACTATGCACTTGCAAGCGTGAACGGACTACAAAACCTCAGGTAGCACACGTGCACCTGCTCCGACTGAAGGTAGCCAGCAACGCTACATCGCTTCCCCCACTGTAAGCTCACCGGTTAGCACACCACCAGCAAGAAATGTTGAGGTGTCGTCACAAGGCCAAAGCAGTCAGGGAATCACAATGTTTTTCCAATGAAAGACTGCATCTAGGCCATCACCACCACCATCACCCTCACCAACCCCCTCTCAGTCCGCCATGTCCAACGCTAGTTCCACCATATGTAGCTCTCAAGTCCAGCTCACCCTAGCAGAGACTCTGAGTAGGACAAGAAAGTACTCATCCTCTCATCCGCGTATACTGGCTTTGAACGCCTACATTGCCAAACTGATCTCATTAGAGATGATGCCCTTCCATTTGGTTGAAAGCGCAGTGCTCTGAGAGCTCATGGCCTACGCTGTCCCACGCTTTGACCTACCCAGGTGGCACTTCTTTTCTAGAAAAGCCATCCCTGCCCTCCACATGCATGTGAAAGACTGCATTGTCCATGCACTCAAACAATCAGTGAGTGGAAAGGTGCACCTCACAACAGATGCATGGGCCAGTAGGCATGGCCAGGGCCGTTACGTGTCCATCACTGCGCACTGAGTGAATGTGGTGGATGCAGGGTCCACAGGGGACAGCCGTGGTGGGACAGTGCTGCCTAGCCCACGGTATAGGCAACAGTTGGCTGTAGTCGTTCGACCCTCCGCCTCCTCCAGAAGCGAAAGCTCATCGACAGAGCGCAGTCGCATGAGCACTCCATCCGCAGCTGGAGTCCCACTGTCGAACAGCTAGTGGTAAGCATCAGCAGGCTGTTTTAAAGATGATGTCTTTGGGCGACAACATACTCACCGCGGAGGTACTGGCCGACTACTTGCAGCAAGAAACTGAGTCATGGCTGGGCAATCTACATCTTGAGCGAGGCAAGGTAGTCAGTGATAACGGACGTAATTTTGTGGCGGCCATAGCCCTTGCAAAACTCAGACACATACCTTGCCTGGCTCACACCTTGAACCTGGTGGTGCAGTGCTTCATAGATAATTATCCGGAGTTACCAGCCCTGCTCCATAAGATGGAAAGACTGTGCTTGCACACCCGTCGCTTGCCCGTAGACTCCAGTCGTATGCAGAGGCTGCAGCGATCGCTCCACCTCCCCAAGCACCGCCTAATCATAGACGTTGCAACAAGGTGGAACTCCACCATGCACATGGTTGAGAGGCTGTGCGAACAGAGGCAGGCTGTAATGCATTTGTGGGAGGATACACGGCAGGCAGTTTGAGGGCAGACATCGAGTTGTCGGGTGTGCAGTGGTCAAAGCTGAAAGACCTCTGTAAAGTCCTTCAGTGTTTTGAGGAATGCACATGGCTGGTAAGTGCAGACGATGCCATCATAAGCATGAGCATCCCACTTATCCATCTGCTCATGCAAGCTTTGATGCATAGCAAGGATCAGGCGTCTGCAGTGGAGGAGGAGGAAGAGGGAAGCCTTGATGACAGTCAGGCATTGTCTGCTCAGGGAATTGTCCTGGCGAGTTGGAGGAAGAAGAGGAAAAGGAGGAGGATGAGGGGGATGATTATTTTGGGGAGGAGGATGCGTCTCAGGGGGCAAGAGAAAATGTTGGCTTTCCAAGGTCATGTACAGGGTTTGTGCGTGAGTGGAGGGATGTGGATTTGACAGAGAGTGCTCCTCCACCCACCACTGGCAGTGCTTCATTGACACCTGGAACATTAGCCCACATGTGGGATTATCTCTTGCGGATCCTAAAAAGGGACCTCCACATTGCCAAAATTATGAAGGATGAAGACTACTGGTTGGCCAGCATCCTCGATCCACGCTATAAAGGCAAATTACAGAACATCATGCCACAGGAGATCCTAGAGCTAATATTGGTGAACAAACAAGCAACTCTGGTAAACAGTTTGTTAGAGGCATTCCCAGCACACAGGAGCGGTGCAGGGTCTACCACGAGCCATACTGGGCAACATGGAAGAGTTGTTCGTGGCGCACACAGTCGAAGTGGCGTTGGAGACAGGGGTTTCATGACCATGTTGTGGACTGATTTCTCGAGTACCGCTCACACGACTGGTAATACTGAATCGATTGCAACAGACAGGAGACAGCAGTTGTCAACTATGGTTCAAAATCACCTCTCCTCCCCTATCGATGTTCTCCCTCACAGTTCATTCCCCTTTGACTACTGGGCCTGTAAACTGGACACCTGGCCTGAATTGGCACAATAGGTCTTACAGGAGCTCGCTTGCCCTGCTGGTAGTGTGCTATCAGAAAGAGTCTTCAGTGCTGCTGGATCAATCCTGACAGAAAGAGGGACCTGGCTGTCTACCCAAAATGTAGGTGATCTCACCTTCATTAAAATGAACTATGCCTGAGTTTCAAAGGATTTTGTACCACCTTCCCCTGATGACACATAGGTTGCTAGCAAAATGGCTTGCTTTGTCCTCCTCTTCCTCCGACTTCTCCAATTCCTTCATTTGCAGCTGCTGAACGTCCAGCCTACACCTCAACATATGCAAGTTTTTCCACATCCCTAACTGGGCTGTACCCCCCCACAACTTTAGCCAAATAACCCCCAGTTTTCAATGCGTTACTATTATAATAAAGTAAATTAAGGTTGACATAGCTTAAGTAATAAGAATTGATGTCGTTGCTATTGAAATGGGCACTGTAGGTGTGTTTACTGTCCTCCACTCACTGCCAACTTTTATTCCACATTGACTTGCATTGAGGTTGGGTTTCGGTCGAAACCCTTTTGCCGATATTAAGCCGATTTCGTTCGACTCGACTTTTGGTAAAGTCGGGTGGTCCGAAACCCAACTCGACCCTCAGGGAGGCAAAGTTGCTCATCTCTATTGAATTGCATTCGTACCAATTTAATCCAATGCTTATATTCTTAATGGCATTTTTTTTCCCTGCTCTGATTGGACTGAGATAAAATGGAGCCTGCTGCGATTGCATGCAAAATTCGGATTGCACGTTCCTATGTAAGTCTATGGTGTGTATAAAACTTCTCATTGCACTCGGATAATACCCAAGTACAGTGCGATTACTGCTGATGCCAGCAGCAGAGAAGATGGAGAAATTAATTTCTCCATCTCCTCCGCAGCGGTGCTGTGATTCTCTGATGAGAGAGACAAAACAAGGGCAACCAGGGGGGATTAGTTGTGGTGAGTTGCTTAAAGGTACAGTACCATCTCGATGCTGATGACATCGTCAACGCTAACCATCTTACTAGCCATTTCGTAACTGTACAGAAGTTGCAGAGGTCCTTAATTTGTGCCCACTCTGTAAATGTGATATGCGCCATGTGTAGACTGCATTGGCCCAGGCTATACTTCATGACATACTGCGTCAGGGCTCGTTGCTGCAGCCTCATTCATGGCAACATGTGCAGAGTGGAATTCCATCGTGTTGGCACATCGCATATCAACCTGTTAACTGGCATGGACAAAGACCCATGTATCGATGCAAGTTGATGAACAGAGGGGTGCAAACAGTGGAAATGAGCACACAGCTTATGTTTTTTCCGGAGCAGCTCACCCAGGCCAAGATAGTGGTGGAGAAAACGCTGTACCACCAGGTTGAGGATGTGAGCTATGCAAGGCACGTGTGTGAGCTTGACTCACCATAGGGCCTCCACCAGGTTCACACCATTATCGGATATGGCATTCCCTGGATGCAGCTTCAGCAGAGACAGCCATTGATCAAATTCAGCATGGAGAGCTGTCCACAACTCTTCAGCTGTATGACTGCGATCTCTGAGGCATTGAGGTTTCCACAGTAAAGCATGCTGATTGCACATGTGAAAGTTAGTTCATACATGTAGTAGTCAAATTATTGCACTTTTTACCTCGACTCAGTTTTTTTTTTGCAAAGTTGGCAGATTACGTGAGTTGGCACATCCTTTGCACTGTCAAAAAAGGCCTTGCCACCCCTGCAAGCTGCAGATCCGCAGACGCTGGTGGTGACAGGCACAATTTTGGCTAAAGATGCATTGCTCGTCGTTGATGCATCACTACGTTGACTGTACTGGGTGTGATGTTGTTCTTCTTGGAGGAAGAGGAGGAGAGACCACTTGAAGATGCGCTTGACATCCACTCAAGTACATGCTCTTTCTGGGCATCATTGACAAGGTGTACCGCTGTGCATCTGCCAAAGAAAGGTAGTGGTGTAAGGTAAATTTAACAGCCACACTGGACAGTAGCTAGCTACACTACCTGATTAATATACAACCACCTAACTAGCTAAAATCTTGCTGTTAACAGTGCCAGCATCAGGAGCAGCTTCTCTGTGCTTTTACAGTGTCAAAATGGCGCTAAAACAAGATGTCTGCTCTTTATATGGACAGGGACATGTGACTTCAGAAGTCAATGACACAAGCCATTGTGTCAGGAAATCGTGGGTGTTTCCTGCGCCCTGACTGGCTAGCCGCAATGTGCACACACAGTTAAGAAAAAAAAAAAGACTGTTTACAAGAATGCCCCTCCTCTGAGCTCTGCAAATCCCCTCCTCTCATCAAATACCTGCCAAATGCTCATGATACACCACCATTATCATTGCTAAAGTGCTGAGAATAATTTTGTGGCAATGCAAATATTTTTCCGCACTTTTACCAAATGTCACCGATTTTTTTTTTTTTTTTTTTTTTTTTTTTTTTTTTTTTACCGATTTTATAAAATTTTGCTTGTGTTTCCGATCACGAATCCGAATGTGCCATATTTGTGCCGAATTTATGTTTGGCGATCATTTTCCGAACAAATTCGCTCATCACTAGTGGGCAGGAGGCATCAGCATTTGCCTCATGGAAAGAGGATAGGGAAAACCATAACACAGGGTTAGGGGCAGTGGTTTCACCATCAGACAAAGATTTTGTGTCCAGGCACTCCACCCACCTACTGGGGTACTTGGCTGCCATGTGCTTTTGCACGCTGATGCTGTTCAGTTTGGCAGTGTTCTTGCCTCTTCTTAGCTTGGTTTGGCAGATGCTGCAAATTCCTATTTTTTTTTTCTGAAGGAAGTTCAGAAAAAATCTGCCATACAGGGGAACAACGCACTTTTGGCCTGTAATGTATCCAAGTGCGGGGGGCTCTGTGGAACAGTAGACAGAGTTCTCCCTCTGGGCAAACCACTACCTCTTCTTGCCTGTCTTCTTGCTATGGATAAATCCTTCTCTGCACTCCTGTGCTTGCTAGGCGTGTCACTGTGCCAGGTTGGATCAGTGGCCGTATCATCGACCATGTCGTCTTCCAATTCCTCAATCTGAGCCTCCTTCTGAGTTGCAATTTTTGGCTGACCTGATGGCAACTGTGCATCATGATTATCCTCCACCTCTTCAGACATGAATTGACCTTTCCCAATGTGTCTTTCTCCTGAGTGTGGGTGCTCAAATGTTTGGGCTTCACTGCACTGCACCTCCTCATGATCCTCTTTAGTGGTGCACGTTGAGAAGCCTGACAAATTACAAGGGAAAGTAAACAGTTCCTCAATGTGGCCAGCGTTGGGGTCATAAGTATCCTGGGACTCTTGATGGTGGGAGTAAAGAGCACCAGGTTGAGGATTCAGAGGCCATGCCTCTTGGCTACTGTGACTGGACCGTGTAGAAGACTTTGAGGTGCTGCTTGGCAGCAACTGGAGCTTTTGTCTGCCATCCAACTCACAAAATCCTGGCAATTGTCTGGGTTTGACTTTGGTGTACCATGCTGACCACATTTTGACAGGGAGCTAGAACAAGATCCAGTCACCTTCTGATCTGTAACACTGTCTTGGCAGGCACCACCACATCCACGTCCCTTAATGTCACTCCCTTAATGTCACCCTGTCTCATATTGAATGCTTGATGCTTATATACAAATTCAATATATCTAGCAATGTGTGGCAATTTTTATTAAAGATATCAGCTTTATTACCCATAGCAACAGCAGACTCATGAAAATTAGAGATAAATAGTCACGTTTGCGTACCTCTGCAGGCTTTGCGCCAGTCGCACAAATGCTAGATAAAGATAAATTATTTATTAAACCAATAAAAAATGTGTAGACTTGTGCATATTGGTCAAATGACACTCCTGTCTCTTTCCCTTGAGGCTGCTTCCAAGTAACATGTTCCTGACATGGGTTTCAAGCCTGACAGACTGACCATAATACAGGTCCTCGCTTGCATACACTGTATTCAGAATTTAATTCTAATGCTTTGGGTGTCTGGTAGAATCCAATTTCATAGAATCGTAGAGTTGGAAGGGACCTCCTGGGCCATCTGGTCCAACCCCCTGCTCAAAGCAGGATTCGCTAAATCATCCCAGTCAGATGTCTGTCCAGCCTCAGTTTGAAGACTTCCATTGAAGGAGAACTCACAACTTCTCGTGGCAGCCTGTTCCACTTATTGATCACTCTAACTGTCAAAAAGTTTTTTCTAATATCTAATCTGTGTCTCCTCCCATTCAGTTCCATCCCATTGCTTCTAGTCTTTCCTTGTGCAAATGAGAATAAAGATGATACTTCTACAATGTGACAGCCCTTTAGATATTTGTAGACAGCTATTAAGTCTCCTCTCAGTCTTCTCTTTTGCAAACTAAACATTCCCAAATCCTGCAACCTTTCCTCATAAGACAGGGTTTGCAGACCGGTCACCATTCTGGTCACTCTTTTCTGAACTTGCTCCAGTTTGTTGATGTGTTTTTTAAAATGTGGTACCCAAAACTGGACACAATATTCCAGATGAGGTCTGACCAAAGATGAGTAGAGGGAAATAATGACTTGACGTGATCTAGACTTATGCTTCTGTTAATACATCCTAGAATTGCATTTGCCTTTTTTGCTGCTGCATCACACTGTTGACTCATATTCAGTCTATGATCTATTAGTATACCCAAGTCTTTTTCACATGTGCTGTTGCTTAGCCCTATTCCTCCCATTCTGTATATGCTTTTTTCATTTTTATTGCCCAGATGTAGTACTTTGCATTTTTCCCTGTTAAATACCATTCTATTAGTTGCTGCCTACTGCTCCAGTTTATTTATATCTTTTTGAATCCTTTCTCTCTTTTCTCTAGTATTAGCTATCCCTCCTAGCTTTGTGTCATCAACAAATTAAATCAGTTTACCCTCAATTCCTTCATCTAAATCGTTGATAAAGATGTTGAACAATACAGGGCCCAGGACAGAGCCCTGTGGTACCCCACTTGAGACATTCTTCCAACTGGATGTGCAGCCATTTACGACCACTCTTTGGGTCCGATGACTAAGCCAGTTATGAATCCACCTAACAGTTGCCTTATCCATTCCATACTTAGTCATTTTTTCAATAAGGATTGTATGAGATACTTTGTCAACTGCTTTGCTGAAGTCAAGATATACTATATCTACAGCATTTCCTTGATCCACCCAATCAGTGATTCCGTCATAGAAGGAAATTAAGTTAGTCTGACATGACTTATTAGTTACAAACCCATGCTGACTCTGTTTAATCACTTCATTCTTATCCAGGTACTGACATACATGTTGTTTAATAATTTGTTCAAAGATCTTTCCTGCTATAGAAGTCAGACTCACCGGCCTATAGTTGCCTGGGTCCACCTTCTTCCCCTTTTTTGAAGATAGGAACAACATTTGCTCTTCTCCAGTCTTCTGGGACTTCTCCTGTTCTCCAAGAATTTTCAAAGATTATGGAGAGGGGTTCAAAAATTTCTTCTGCTATCTCCTTCTGTACTCTGGGGTGTAATTCATCTGGACCTGGAGACTTGAATTCATTTAGGTTATCTAAGTGTTTCCTCACTATCTTTCTGTTTATAGATATCCTGGATTCTTCTATTCCCTTAATAGGACAGTGAAGAACAGTTGATGTTACATTTCCTTTCTGAGAGGAAACAGATGCAAAATAGGAATTTAAAAGTTCAGCCTTCTCAACATCCTGTCTTACCATTTCATCATTTTCATCCTGTAAAAATCCTATAGCATCTTTGACTTTTCTTCTACTTTTGACATATCCCCAAAATCCTTTATTATTGCTTTTGACATCTCTTGCAAGCCTCAATTCATTGCCAGCTTTAGATAATCTGATTTGTGCCCTGCAGGTTCTGCAGACAGCATTATATTCTCCTTTAGATATGCCTCCCTCTTTTTCCATTTTATAAACATTTTTTTCTTCCTTTTTAGCATGTGCTTAAGTTCTGTGTTCATCCATCCTGGTTTCCTTAAATGCTTCCTAGTCTTCCCTCTTTTTGGAATTGTTAACAATTGTGCATTGAGAATTTCATTTTTCAAGATTTCCCATCCTTCCTGGACATTTTTGACTTTAAGGATATCCAGCCATTGGATCCCTCCAATTCTCTTTCTGAATCCCTTAAAATCTGTCTTTCTGAAATCTAACCTTGACGTCTGAGTCTTCACAGGTCTTCCTCCTCTAGTTATCCAAAATTCTAAAATAGCATGGTCGCTATCTCCTAGGGTCCCAGCCACTTTTAGCTCCTCAACCATTTCCTCCCTGTTTATAAGGATTAGATCCAAGGTAGCACTTCCCCTTGTTTTCTCCCCTACCTTTTGGAAGATAAAGTTGTCAGCAAGAGAGGATAAGAATTTCCTTGACCTGTTAGTTTTGCCTGAGAGAGATTCCCAACAAATGTCTGGATAGTTGAAGTCTCCCATGACAACTATGTCATATTTTTTGGAGAACTTGGCCATTTGATGCATAAAGAGTTCATCCATATCTTCAGCTTGCACAGGCAGCCTGTAGTAAATCTCTGCTCTGAATCCACTCCTGTGTCTCCATTCAATGTCAGCAAGCAGTTAATCCTGAATGCTATCTCTGTGTTTTCAACTCTGCAAGCTTATATATGGTAACCAGCTTTTCCAATCTCTGCTCTGAATCCACTCCTGTGTCTCCATTCAATGTCAGAAAGCAGTTAATCCTGAATGCTATCTCTGTGTTTTCAACTCTGCAAGCTTATATATGGTATATAGTTTTTTTTCAACTTACTCTGCTTGTCCCCTTATGTTGTGAGGTCAAGAAACTTTTCAAAGTGCTTTATGATCAATGTAGTGCTGGACATGTGTTTATTTGACCACAACATTTTATTGGGTCCTGGTGTCTCAATTTAGTGTGATTGATTAACGAGAAGAGAGAGAGCCAAAAAAAAAAAAAAAAGTTCTAAGTCTTATCCTCCTATATATTCAGTCATAGCTTGGGGATAGCATTTATTCAGGGGGCATTTATGCACACTTTATCCAAGTACAGTTTATCAAAGTACTGGCAGTTATAACATGGCAGTTAGATAGGGCAGGAGACAGGTAAGACATTTATATACATCTACTCCCTGTACATTTGGAGTACAACAAATATATACCATATGCATTTGTGTAATTTATATCCTGGCTGCTGCATTCACACACATCCACCGCCCTGGCATTAACTCTCTACACTCCATCCACATTGGCCCCTCACTCCTTAACTCTCCTATGTATAGCACTCATGCTCTTTTCACGTTGTTAAACTGCACAGATCCAGTCAGTCCCACCATTCAACATCAGAGACGCTCTCACAAATCACTTAACCATCTGCTCACTCTTTCTATCCTCCTTCTCCTAGTCGCAGGAGACATTGCTCCCAACCCTGGTCCCCCATTTTATAGAAAGTCAAACCTCCCGACTGCTACACTCAGAAACCCCTCTAATCTTATTAATATTCCCTGCATGCCATCTGTCTCTCTTAATTGTGCACTTTGGAATTCTCGCTCAGTGTGTAACAAACTCTCCTTCATCCATGACTTTTTCCTTTCTAATTCTCTTAACCTCCTGGCTCTTACTGAAACCTGGATCCAGCAGTCAGACACTACCGCTGCTGCTGCTCTTTCATACGGGGGGCTTCACTTCTCTCATACCCCAAGATCAGACAATAGAGCTGGTGGAGGCGTTGGTCTGCTCCTATCACCAAAATGTACCTTTCAGGTTATCCCTCAAGTACCCTCACTTGTCTTCCCTTCTTTTGAGGTCCATGCCGTCAGACTCTACACCCCCTTCTCCATGCAAGTGGCGGTGGTGTATCGTCCTCCCGGCCCCTCCCATCAGTTCCTGGATCATTTTGCCACTTGGCTTCCACATTTTCTCTCCTGTGACATCCCTACCCTCATCATGGGAGATTTCAACATCCCCATTGCTCTTCCCCTCTCACCATCTGCTACTCACCTTTTTTCTCTAACCTCCTCATTTGGCCTTTCGCAGCTTACTAATTCTCCAACGCATGAAGACGGAAACTCCCTCGACTTGGTCTTCTCTCGGCTTTGTGCAGTGGATGATTTTGCAAACTCCCCTCTCCCGCTCTCTGACCACAACCTTCTTTCATTCTCTATCAAGAACTGCCAGGCTGCTCAGGTCACCCCCACTGTCCAGACTTATAGAAACATACAGGCCATTAAGACCCAGAAACTTATGAAGAACTTGCAGTCTTCATTGGCCCCTATCTCCTCCCTCTCATGTCCTGATTCTGCATTGAAGCATTACAATGAAACACTTCAAACTGCCCTGGATGAATTTGCACCCCCTATAAATAGAACACCACAACGCAGACGGCAACAACCCTGGCACACGGTGCAAACATGTTTCCTGCAGCGGTGCTCCAGGTGCGCCGAACGTCTGTGGAGAACATCCAATCTACCCGAAGATTTCATCCATTTTAAGTTTATGCTTAGAACATACAACACTGCCCTTCACCTCTCCAAACAAACCTATTTCAACACCCTCATCACCTCACTGTCCAATAACCCGAAACGTCTCTTTGACACTTTTCATTCTCTACTCAATGCAAGAGTACAGGCCCCAACCACAGAGCTCCGAGCTGACGATCTGGCCAATTACTTCAAAGAAAAAATTGACCAGATCCGACAGGAAATTATCTCCCAATCACCTCATACCATGCACTGTCCTCCCTCCCCCACTGCATCTAACTCACTCTCTGATTTTGAACCAGTCACAGAAGAAGAAGTAAGCAGGCTCCTTGCATCTTCTCGCCCAACTACTTGCACCAGTGACCCATTTCCGTCACAGCTCCTCCAGTCCCTTTCCCCTACTGTCACCCCTCACCTAACTAAAATATTTAACCTCTCTCTCTCTTCTGGTATTTTTCCCTCCTCATTTAAGCATGCCATCATACATCCACTACTTAAAAAACCATCCCTCGACCAAAACTGTGCCGCTAACTATAGACCTGTCTGTAATCTTCCCTTCATCTCTAAACTCCTGGAACGCCTGGTCCACTCCCGTCTTATCCGCTATCTCTCAGAAAACTCTCTTCTCGACCCTCTCCAATCCGGTTTCCGCTCTTTACACTCCACTGAAACTGCCCTCACTAAAGTCTCTAATGATCTGCTAACAGCTAAATCAAATGGTCACTACTCCATGCTAATTCTCTTGGATCTCTCTGCAGCATTCGACACTGTGGATCATCAGCTCCTCCTCACTATGCTCCATTCCATTGGCCTCAAGGATACCGTTCTCTCCTGGTTCTCCTCCTATCTCTCCGACCGCTCCTTTACTGTATCTTTTGCCAGTTCCTCCTCCTCTCATCTTCCCCTTACTGTTGGGGTCCCCCAAGGATCGGTTCTAGGCCCCCTCCTCTTCTCCTTGTACACTGCCCCTATTGGTCAAACAATCAGTAGATTTGGTTTCCAGTACCATCTCTATGCTGATGACACCCAATTATACGCTTCTTCTCCTGACATCACGCCAGCCTTTCTAGAAAACACTGGCGATTGTCTAAACGCTGTGTCTAATATCATGTCCTCACTATATCTGAAACTGAACCTGTCAAAGACTGAACTCCTGGTGTTTCCTCCCTCTACTAATGTACCTATACCCGACATTGCCATTTCTGTGTGTGGTTCCACTATTACTCCCCAGCAACAGGCCCGCTGTCTTGGGGTCATACTTGATTCCGAGCTTTCCTTTGCCCCCCACATTCGATCACTGGCTCGCTCTTGTCATCTGCACCTCAAAAACATTTCTAGAATTCGACCTTTTCTTACCTTTGGCTCTGCAAAAACTCTTACTGTTTCTCTTATTCATTCTCGTCTCGACTATTGTAACTCTCTTCTAATCGGTCTCCCTCTTACCAAACTCTCCCCTCTCCAATCTGTCTTGAATGCTGCAGCCAGGATCATATTCCTCACCAATCGTTACACCGATGCCTCTACCTTGTGCCAGTCATTACACTGGCTACCCATCCACTCCAGAATTCAGTATAAACTTATTACCCTCACTCACAAAGCCCTCCATGGCTCAGCACCACCCTACATCTCCTCCCTTGTTTCAGTATGCCACCCTACCCGCGCCCTCCGTTCTGCTGATGACCTGAGGTTAGCATCCTCAATAGTCAGAACCTCCCACTCCCGTCTCCAAGACTTTACATGTGCCGCGCCAATTCTTTGGAATGCACTTCCCAGGTCAATACGATTAGTCCCCAATCCCCACAATTTTAAGCGTGTCCTGAAAACGCATTTATTCAGACTGGCCTACCGCCTCAACACATTAACCTAATCTATCCCTGTGTGGCAGAGCCAAAAGTTTTACCATAACCAGGTTCCCCGCATCATTCTCCCACATGCCTTATGCATCCATTAGCCCTCTGTGTCCGTACTGTCACACACCTAACATTATGGCTGGTCCATACAATCAGGGCAACTGTTACCACCCACCTTTCGTGTCTACCTCTTTCCTCATAGACTGTAAGCTTGCGAGCAGGGCCCTCTTTCCTCTTGGTATTTGTTATAATCTACTGTATATGATTATTGTTATGCTGTAATGTCTATTGTCTGTACAAATCCCCTCTGAAATGTAAAGTGCTGCGGAATATGTCGGCGCTGTAAAAATAAAATTTATTATTATTATTATTATTATAGTAAATGCCTACAATGGTGTCCTTTCCATTGTTCTGTCCTTGTATTCTTACCCAAACAGTTTCCGCAGAACGCCCAGTCTCTGAAGCTTCAATCTCTGTGCAGATGTACGTTTCTAACATACAATGCAACACCTCCTCCTCGTTTATCAAGTCTGTTTCTTGCAAATAAGTTGTATCCTTCTAGTCTTGTATTCCAATCATGTGTATCGTCCCACCAAGTTTCAGTGATTCCAATGACATCATATTTCTTTTCCTGTGTTAGTAGTTCCAATTCTCCTTGTTTGTTGCCCATGCTTTGTGTATTAGTATAGAAACATTTTAGTTTGTGATTGGTTTCTCTTTCTCCAATATTTTTATTAATTAGATTCTTTTGTCTTTGTTCTTCCTGTCCACTTCTAATAGCAGAGTTCTCAATAGCATTTCTCAGGTGTATGGCTTTTTCTGGTCTTTTGCTTCCCTTCCCATGTTGTTCTAGTTTAAAGCTCTCCTTACAAGTGTAGCAAGGCGACTTCCAAATACATGTTTTCCAGTCTTCGTAAGGTGCACCCCATCTCTAGCAAATAGTCCATCGTATAGGTAATTCACTCCGTGATCCAGAAATCCAAATCGTTGCTGACGGCACCATCGACGTAGCCAGTTGTTCACCTGCAGAATCTTATTCCATCTCCTTGTTCCATGGCCATCCACTGGGAGGATGGAAGAGAAGACCACCTGTGCTCCCAGTTCTTTCACTTTCTGCCTAAGTTTTCAAAGTCTCTGCAGATGGTTTCCAGGTCGTTTCTTGCGGTGTCATTTGTCCCCACATGAAGTAGCAGGAATGGGTAGTCATCTGTAGATCTGAAGAGTCCTGATATCCTGTCAGACACATCTTTAATTTTTGCACCTGGAAGACAGCACATTTCTGTTGAAGTTATATCTGGCCTGCAGATAGTGGCCTCTGTTCCTCTCAACAGGGAATCCCCCATGACCAACACTCTCCGTTTCTTCTTCACAACATTTTTCTTTCTCCATCCAGGAGGACTCTGAAGGCGTACAAGGTTGCTGTTTGTGGGCAAAGTCTTATCAGACTGATGTATTTCTCCATCGTTTTCCTGCGTGAGAGCCTGGTACTGGTTCCTGAGAAGTATGGGTGCTGACTGCCTCCTGATCCTCCTGCATCTCTGGGTCACATGTTTCCATTCCTCTGTTTCTTCAGGTGCACTTCGAATTTCTTCTCTTTCTGTAACATGAAGAGATAATTCTGCTCTGTCTAAGAACTCTTCACCTTCCTTAATGATCTTCAGTGTAGTTAACCTCTCTTCGAGATTTTGCAACTTTTCCTCCAACAGGGACACAAGCTTGCATTTGTGGCATGTGAAGTTTGGCTTTTCCACTGGTAAGTCTGTGAACATGTAGCAAGAAATGCAGCTCACCAAATGGCTCCTGGCCTCTTCCATATTCAGATTTCTTAAAAACGATGAAAGATGAGCCAAAATTAGGCGCGCGGTTTTCCGATTTCCTCTTTTCAGCTGCAACGGCCAAAACCCAGTGATCGTTGAGCTCGCGGAGACTCTTCACTTATCCCAGAAGGCACTGGGAATATGCAAATGATCTCCTCAGGACTCTTCCCCTGGTTTTCCGATTTCCTCTTTTCAGCTGCAACGGCCAAAACCCAGTGATCGTTGAGCTCGTGGAGACTCTTCACTTATCCCAGAAGGCACTGGGAATATGAAAATGATCTCCTCAGGACTCTTCCCCTGAGGAGACATTGACATGACATTGATCATACAGCTGACATTGATCATACAGCTCCCCCAACTCCTGTATTATATTCACCTTACAGCGGCTTCACCCTCTATGACATTTGTTCCATTCAGATCCGGTGGCAAAAATGAACTGTGGAGCTTACAAAATGTAGGTTTCACAGCACCTGGTTGCCCACTGCAAATTGTAAGCAAAGGCAACATAATGACATGACGGTGTACATGGTGGTGGTGGCGGCAGGCAAAGCCCAAAATTCAAATGAGCATGCTTTAGCTGGTATTGTAAAGTGATGGGGAATATGTATTCCACTATCTGGCTAACTATTTGGAATGAGGGAGGGACCTCCCAAATGTAGGAGTGAGAGCTCTCCCAAATGTATGATACAGGGCCACCTGAGGGCCCTTACCAAACTCAGCTTTCACAGCACCTGCTGGCACTGCAAATTGTAAGCGAGGGCCGTATAATGACATGGCGGTGGAAATGTTGGTGGTGGCAGGCAAAACCTAAAATTCAAATGGGCATGTTTGAAAAGGCACCGTAAAAGGATGAGGAATATGTATTCCACTATGAGGGAGGGACCTCCCAAATGTAGAAGAGAGAGCCCTCAGAAACGTTAAAGGAAAAACTAAATCCAAAATGCTTTGTGGTAACATATTCTAAAGCGGAGGTATAATTAATTTATCTTTTTTATTTTTATTTAGCCTTATATACATGTAATTATGAAGGAAAAAATGTTTCATAGCATTTTTCCCTTTAAAAAAAATTTGAACTCAAATTTCAAAAACTGACCGTCACAACCAAACATAAGCATAGAGTAAACAGGTGCTTAACCTAGAGTCACCAACTCATATACATTCAAGCAAAAAAGGAAGCACACTGTAGCGCCATAACATGCAAACATGAAAAATGAATAATGAATTGCATTACTGCATTAGAAGTATGAAAAATTGAGAAAGTTTAGCGCATAAAATGGCTAAGTTATGTGTACCTGAAAGCCCCGTTAAGGCATGTCTCATTTTCCAGGTCCCAGTTTTTCATACTTCTAATGCAGTTGGGCAAAACCAACTTGTTCTAGCCAGAATATGAATCAAGTGACAGTAAAAGGCTATTATTGCAGCTTGTATATTTCTTTCTTTTAACCGCCTGAATATGAATATAAAATGCAAGTAACATCATACACTGTAGCTGTGCACACAATTAAGTCTTAATTTCCAATTGTTCCTTGTAGTGTTAGGCTATGTGCACACGCTGCGGTTTTTGCTGTGGATCCGCTGCGGATCTGCAGCAGTTCTGCAGACAGTGTACAGTAGCATGTAAATCTATGTGATTTACAGTCTGCTATGCACATGCTGTGGATTTTTATCTGCGGAAAAGCTGCGGTTTTGAATCCGCAGAAAGAAATGACATGTGACTTCTTTTCTGCGGATTCTGCTGCGGTTTACCATCTCCTCCATTGTAGAGGTGATAAACCGCAGGGCAGAACCGCAGGCCAATCCACAGGTAAAACCGCATGTCATTTTTCCTGCGGTTCCGCAGATACAAATCCGCAGACCAATCCGCAGCGTGTGCACACAGCCTTACAGGCTCCAGAAAAGAAATATAAAAAGTGCCACTGGTTGCAATTATAGTGAGAGACAGTGAATGGAGATTGTTGTTTCCATCAGAAGTGTGCATCTCAACATTTTTGTATCCCTGATCACAGCAACATGGATATGAAATTACTGGTATTGAAAGGTAACTTCACATCTCAGAGAGAGACGTGTTTGGGAGTATAAATTTATGACGACCTTTGACACTCTCAATGCTGGAATGAATGTGTCGCATGGATTTATGTCTTTTTACATCAATTAAGGAATTTGCTTTCAAGACCTGGTGGGGGCATCACAACACATTAGGAGACCCCAATCAGAGGACTATAAAACATCCGGACTCCTTATCTATGTACTGGTCCAATATTTATGTTTCTCCCTCTCCCATATTGATAGTTCTGCTTCACGTCACTTGTCTTATCCATTGCATTTTTTCTGTGTTGCATTGTGCATAAATATGTGACTCTTCAGATTTTGTATTAGTTCAGCCTGAAGAAGAGACCTGAGTAGTCTCGAAAGCTTGCTATGTGTTACCATCTTTTCAGTTAGCCATTAAAAGGTATCAACCACTGAGGACTCTCAATCCTGAATATTTTTCTATCTACTGGCTAACACGGTACAAAGATATACATCTTTCCTGCATCTCAGGGGGAGAAGACACAGACACGCATCAGGTGTGTGCTGACAGCAGATCAGAACAATAGGGGTAGATCTATAGCAGCGTTTATGGCTGCCGTGTACGGCCCTCCCAGGAGTACTTATTTCTCATTACACCTCAATCAGTTCTGCATGTCATGGACGCTTGCTTCCAGCCCTCATGGTTCTCATTGTTGCTATGTTAAGTGTCCCTTATGTCCCTGGTGTATTCCTCAGTTCTCACAGTACTCTGCGCTTCAGATGACTTTGCTTTCAATCCTTCATTCTATCTCAACCACAGTCATTTTCTTTCCGTAAATCGTTTTCTGCTTATATTTTCTTGTTCACATTTTTTTTTACTTTCTGTGTATTTTCAACTAAAATTTTTAGATGACCATATATACATTTATTGAATACATTTAGTAAGTATTGACCAATGTATACTGCGCTCTGGATTTTCATGACTTACCTAAGGGCTCATTAAGGCTATGTTCACACGTTGCGTTTTTGCCTTGTTTATTTATGAAAATTTTAAGCTGCATTTTACAGTATCTGCAAAAGCTATGAGATTTCAGAAATCTCACGCACACTCCTCGCTTTCATTCTTGACTGATATGGAAAACTGCAGCATGTCACTTTTTTCAGCGTTTTTTCACCCACAGAAAGCAATGGCACAGCAAAAAAAAATGCAGGTGACAGGTTTTGCTCTGTTTTTGGTGCAAAAACCTTAAGGAAGTTGTTTCATGATTTTTTTGGTGCACAAAACTTTATCAGCATGTACACGAAACAACAAAAATGCAGCAAGAAAAAGCAGCAATTCCTGCTTTTTTTGCAAGCAGCTTCTTTACTGCCAAGAGGGCAGGTTTAGATTACAGAAAAAAAACGCAGCAAAAATGCAAAGTGTGAACGTAGCCATAGGGTGTGTGCACACGGTGAAGATTTTGCTGCGGATCCGCAAGCAAGGTACAGTACAATGTTAACCAATGGATTTTAAAAACCGCAGTGCACATGCTGCGGATATTTCCGTGCTGATTTGCTACGGTTTTAAATCCGCAGCATGTCAATTCTTTCTGTGGATTCCGCTGTGGTTTGACACCTGCTCCATTGTACAGGTGTCCATACGCAGGGGCAAACCGCAAGGCAAATCCTCAGGTAAACTGCAGATCATTTTACCTGCGGATATACCTGTAAATCCGCGCAGACAAATCCGCAGCTGAATCCACACTGTGTGCACTCACCCTAAGACTTCAGTGATGTTTTTCATATGCAAAAAAAGGTCCAAGTTTTATCAGGATTTTGGATCAGATTTTAGTCCATTTTGTCAGTGTTAGGGTGTGTACACACGCTGCGGAATGCTCTGCGGATTTGTCTGCGCGGATTTAGTAAAATCCGCAGGTCAGAAAACCTGCGGTTTATCTGCGGATTAACCTGCGGGTTTGCCCAGCGGTTTATCATCTCTACAATGGAGCAGATGGCAAACCGCAGTGGAATCTGCAGAAATAATTGATGTGTCAATTCTTTCTGCAGCTTTGAAACCGCAGCAAATCCGCGCGGAAAATTCCGCACCATCTGCACTGCGGTTTTCATTTTGCATAGAAAATAAAGGTACTGTACAACACAGCAGAAACTGCTGCGGATCCGCAGGGCCAAATCCACTGCGGATCCACAGCAGAATCTGCAGCGTGTGCACACACCCTTAGGCTGGCGTCACACTAGAGAGGAATACGGACGGGTGAGAGGCGATAAAAAAACGCATTGCTCACGGACCAATGATTCTCTATGGGGTAGCTCCCATCAGTCGTATTTTTCTCGCGTATTTTCTATGGTCTGTGCCAATCGCAGCATGCTGCGATTGTCAGCGTATTACGACCATAGTACGCCAATGCAAGTCTATGGCTGGAGTCACACACAACGATGAAAAAAAGGTCCGATTTTAACGTTCCGAAATCGCACAAAGGTATCTTAACCTGTGATCCGTTTTTGATGTGATTTTTGTTCATTGATGCGATTTTAATCGCTTGTAAGGATCCGTTTTACATCCGTCTGCCGATTTTTTATTTTTTTTTTATCTGACCATTCCAAAATTGACAAATAACGGTTTTTAGGCCTGAAACTCATTTAACAAATCATCGCACCCTATATTTATGGCCTCTCCTACAGGTGTGAGCCTGCTACCTTTGAAACACAGTAACTGCTTGGATTTGGTTAGCTCTGCTTTGTGCTAAACATGACAGACAGGCTGACTTTTAACACCACTGAGCGTGTTCTTTTCTATTGGGTTTTATCCCGACGTTTTGGGGAGCAATACCTTGTGATTGTGGATCCGAGGAGGCGTAGGCGAATGTGGGTCCATCCCCTTTTGCTCCGAAGGATATCTAAAGGCCATTTCCACCGTCTCTACATATCTCTGCGTAGCCATCCGGAGAAGTTCTATCAATATTGTCGGATGAGCCTTGCTACCTTTGATATTTTGCTGGAGATTGTGCGCCCTGGGATCACGTTTCAGGACACGAGGATGCGCAAAGCTATTTCTGCAGAGGAGCGTCTACTCCTCACCTTACGGTATGTCTCAAACCAATATGTTGATGATGTGTGAAGCTGCATATTTATTTAACACACCTTGAATGTGATTTCGTATTGCCCTATTCTCTTAAATGATGTATAAATCATTTACCAAAAAAATTTGTATGCTTGTGGCTTACGTAACCAAGCCATGGCATGTAATGTAATGTTCATCATGCCTACTTTAGACTTCCTCGACTTTAAATGTTTTTGAAACTGTATCTGTTGTTTGTTGGCCTGTGTACTCAATGTTTTTTATTTTCCTTTTTTTTTTTTTTAGTTTCCTTTCAACTGGCCTTTCATATGCTGGTCTGCATTTTGAATTTTTAATTGGGAAATCAACAATCTCTGGCATTGTACGGTCTACATGCTCCGAAATCTGGACAGGACTCCATCATGTGGTAATGCCGGAGCCCAAAATGCCTGACTGGTTGCGTATCTCCTGTGGATTTGAGGACACGTGCCAGTTTCCACAATGTATTGGAGCCCTAGATGGGAAGCACATCCGTGTGCGTAAGCCGCCCAACTCAGGGTCCCAATTCTATAATTATAAACAATATTTTTCAGTAGTATTGTTGGCTTTGGTTGATACTCACTACAGGTTTATAATTGTAGATATTGGGGCCTATGGAAGAACTGGAGACTCCAGAGTCTTCACTTCTTCCATTATGGGTCGGCGGCTGCGTAACAATGAGCTTGACCTACCACCACCACGTCAACTTCCAAACTCAAATCTGGAACCAGTGCCTTATGTTATTGTAGCAGATGAGGCGTTTCAATTGAGCAGACATGTCATGAGGCCATATCCACGACGAACCCTTGACCACCGGCAGAGAATATTTAACTATCGCCTATCACGTGCTCGGCGACTGGTGGAGTGTGCCTTTGGCATTCTTATGGCCAAATGGAGGGTCCTACAGTCCGCAATTCAGCTGAGTGAAGCTAATGTCAATGAAGTTATTAAAGCCTGTGTTGTCCTACATAACTTCACAAGAATTCATGACTGCCCTCATATGATGATGCTCAACGGGACTCTGCTAATGTGTCTAGGCCTAGGACACATGTAATCCCACCCCGTCGTCCAATTTCCGGACTCAAAGTATGTGATGTGTTTACAAATTATTTCATAACACCTCAGGGTGCAACTCCATGGCAAGATGATGCCTTATCTATGTAGTGGTTTGGTAGTGTTGTGTTATCATAAAGATTGTTTGCTTCACCTTTTTGTTAATATTTTTTAACCAATACTTGTTACTATATCTATCTAACACATTACAGAACATGTACGTACATGAACAGACACACATTGTGAATATAACCAAGTTCATTACTTGTTTTTTTTGGCTTATTGCCGTACCAAATAACCATAGTACTGGCCTATGGCCTAATGTTGTCAGCACATTAGTATTAAACATTACAATCAAAAAATTAAACATCATGTAGAATACACAAAACCTACCAACAAGGTAAAAAGGAAAACCTACAAGTCATGGTAGGTTGGGGTGGTGAAGGTGGGGGGTCTGTTTGTACATTTGGCCTTGGTTGCTGGCCCACATCTCTGTCCCCCTGTGCACTGGCAGCTGGCTGTGGCATCTGTTGCATCCTGCCAGGATCATTTTGTTGGTTTTGGTAGGGGTAATTTGGATATTGTTGTGGGTAGCACTGGTAGGGCTGCCCAAATTGCCCATATCCCCCAATAAGTCCATGTCTAACATACCCATGTTGGGACCATCCACCAACATTGGGTAAGTTAAAGTGGCCATATTGGGCATGTGCACCCTGGCCCATATATTGGACCTGTGGAGCCACATTGGGGATGTGTGCAGGCTGAGGCGGAGTTGTTGGCACCCGTGGAGGAGGAACAGGTTCCAAGGATGGTTGACTTGTCACATCAAGTCCAACCAGCCTATCAATCTGATTTATATCTGACAGCTGCCACCTTTCAAGAAACTGAAAGACACTGCGGGGATTATTGGGTGGTGTGCTGGCATCCAAAACAATTTGGAGAGCCCCTCTCGTACGCAGCCTGTACCCATGGGGAATTGCCCTCAAATACTGTGCGAGACTGTGCCCATAAGCCTCCTCCCCATCATCATGAGCAGCTGTGGACAAGTACTCCAATACACCTTGGTCAACCTGCATCCTTGTTCCCGAAGCTTCTCCTTCGCTCCTGCGCCTGCCTCGTCGTTGTAGGGCAGAAGGCTGTGGCGAGGTCTCCAGTGGCATGGTGGGGCTGCTACTGTTGCCCCGGTCATCAGGCTGTGCTGGCTGGCAAACTGATTCTGGTGGTGGTGATCTTGGTGGTGGTGGTGTTGCTCTGGGAAGTCCTGCAGATGGGCCGGAGCCTGCAGCAACATCCGACTCAGGATCATTCAGCACCTCAGAGTCGGAACCCGTCTCCCTCTCTGTGAGGTTTGACTCGGTGCTACAATGGTGAAAATAGCATAAAGTAAATTGTGCATACAGAATATACAAAGTACTACATTAAACCATGTACTTACGGTCTCAGCTCCATCACAGGAGCCAGGAAATGTAGGCGGTCGTAATAGAAGTATTTCCTCTTGGTGGTTCTGGCCACTCCACTATGGGACCTCAGCTGTCTCTCCCTCCTATATGTGTCCCTGCAGCTGCACCAATGCCTTGTCACATCATTCACTACAATGTTAACAAAAACACAGGATTTAGTTACAACACACATATGGCTATGGTATCAAGGGTTAACCTATGCTTAGGCACACATTTTACAAATGATATGATTTATATTCCTGTTGACTCCACACCAATCCAAAATAAAAAAAAAGGTTGAGGCCTACTACAAAGGACCTTCGAAACAACATAATTGCTAAAAAAATATAAAAAATCCTGTGGTATTAATGCGAACATCTATGATGTTTTTCTTACAAAAGAACTAGTTATATAGTGGCTAAGATACGGGCAATAAAAAAAAGAAAATCACTGCATTTGGTGGCAGAACAATTAGCTAACTAATTTAAATTTTTTTAAGGCAAAATCTTCATGCTGCCACCAGTCAGAGAGTTGGAATGTAGATGTTGTAAATATGGGCCAAAAAAAAAAAAATTAATTACTGATCTCTGAGCAATGACCACACTTATTGGGCCATACATTGTGCAGATTAGACTTGGTGATTTGATTATGTGTACACATTCTTTCACTTACTAATTTGGTCACGCTACTCACGAGGTCTTGCCGCATATCCAGGGAACATCTGGCCACAGATTCTTGTCCATGCTGCCTCCCTGCATCTGCGGTAAGCATAGTGGGGATCTCTCTGTTCCCATAGTTCTAGCCTCTCCTGGACCAGAACTATCAGCATTTCCACATTGACTGGCGTGGATATGACGGAGGACTCCGTGGAGGCGTTCTTCCTGGGTTTTTTTTATGCTGCAAGAGAAATTTGCATACCCAAGCTTCCTGGCCATGCCTCCTGCTCTTTCCTGTTGCCCAGGAGAAGTCTTGCAATTTAATCGCAAGTCACACGTGTGGTGCGTATTTAAAGCGATTTTTAATCGCATCCATAGATTTGCATTGTCGAATCCGATCCGTAAATCAGTGACAATCGCAGCATGCTGCGATTGTCTTGGTCCGACGATTGGATCCGATAAAAAAACGCATGATGGGAGCTGCCCCATAGAATAACATTGGGATGAATGCAATGCGATTTTTTATCGCATTGCATTCGTCCGATTTAATCGCTAGAGTGACTCTGGCCTATGGGTGCACAACAAAAATCTCATTACACCCGTGTGACTTGTGAGAAATACGCAAGACTTTTCCTGGTGACAGGAAATGGGCCAATCCATCATCCGGAAGCTTAGACATGCAAATTAGCTCAAAAAGCGTTCCAGACATACAGGAAGTACGCCTCCAAGGATTACAGCATCATGGCAACCTACCAGAATCTGAATGTGGAGCTGCTAATTGTTCTTGTGCATGATCGCCCGGAATTATGGGACCAACGGGATGCACATTATGCCGACCGGGCAAGAAAGGAGACTGCATGGAGGCGCATATGTCACAAAATGTTCCCTGATTTTGGAGATTGGCCACGTGAGGAGCAGCAGCACATAAGTACGTGCACATAAATTATGTATGTCAAATTACCTGCCATCCCAAAAAAATTTTACAAGTAGGCCCCCCCACATCCTGTGCTTCTGATATTGGGCTCTTGTGGCTTGTAAATTATTTTTGGACCCACTGTTTGACCTTGAGAGAATGTTACCCTGTCCCCAAGCTCCTCATAATGCCTAGCAAAAACAGTTTAAAGAGTTGCTAATTGCCACATGAGCTACTGTGACCCTGTGCATCTGGCCTGGTTGCACCAATGCTATATACCACCCTGGGTAGAACTCACACCCTAGTAGGCCACATGACTTTGATACTAGTTCAAAAGCTTGTTTTAGACAAATTGTAAGTTTTCATTCTTTTATGTCACATTGCTATCGAAGATGTGATGAGACACTAACGCAGCATCCGTGACCAGTATCGCCGTGAGCACCAGCAGCGGGCAATAAGTGGTTCAGGGGCCCACACAAAGTGGAAATATGTTTATTTCGACCACCTCTCATTCTTCACTCCAATTATGGATCTCAGACCGTAAGTATAACAAAAACACCACATGACACAAATGCTTTATAGGACCCGATCAAAAATTTCCTTTTTCTACATTTTATATTTAATCACAGAACTCAGTCTAACATCACTGAAAGGGAGACAGGGTCTGAATCAGAGCCCATCATCGATCCTGTAGGTGAAGGGGTTGAGGTGTCTGGCACATCTTGTGATCTTCCAAGGAGCCAGGTCCAAGTGACTTCTCCGGCTCGACGTGATCCTGCCCTAGAACCTGGGCCACCACCAAAAACACAACCACCAGGAACAGAGCCACAACAAGGACTGTCAGCTGCATCATCACCCGACATCCAGGATGAACAGGGCAACAGCAGCAGCCCAACTGTTTGGCTAGAGGGCTCCCCCCAGCCTGCTGTGCCATTCAGGCGACGTAGACGAAGGTGCCATATCCTTGCCACTGATACCAGGACCAATGTGGATACAGGGGACCAAAATTCTCATAACAGAGTTGCCACTGATGATGGGGAGGAGGAGTACTCGCGCAGCCTTGCCCATTATCTTCGCTCCCTTCCCCGTGAGGTGCGGCTACATGTGCGAGGAACCATTCAGATCCTAATTGACGCAAGCAAACACCCCAATATCCCTTATGAGCTGTTTGAGTTTCTGGAGAGGTGGCAGCTGTCACCCAGGAATCTCATGCATCTTAACCCACACCCCCAAGTGCTTGCTCAATCAGGGTCTGAGGATCCTCCTACATGTGGGCCTACACCTTACACCCTTCCTCCCCCTACCCAACATTGGCAACATCATTCCCAAATGTCAGGGTATAACCCAGCACACCAATATGGACACTTGTTCCCAGCCAATGTTGGAGGCTGGTCCCAATCTGGTTGGGGACGACATGGCCATTTTGGTGGTTTAAACTCAGGGCCCTACCAGCCTCAACAGGAGAGTCGTCTCCAATATAGTGCCCAGTATCAACCTCATGCCCATGAGCTGGCCCACTACCTCCATCATGAGCAAGAGTATGCCCCCACACAGGCCGACGGCCAAGGTGGCCACACTAGCCATCAGGCAAAACAGGCTGGTCTGCCGCCTTCTCCCCCCCTACATACTACAATTTATAAGATTGTGTGTGTTTTTGTGGTTAAATGCTGTATTGTAGCATTATAAAAATTTGCTTGTGTTCTAAGGCCAATTCTGGCCATTTTGCTAAATAACATAAGGCTTCACAAGGCCTTTAAAAAAAGGATACATAAAAAGTTTTAACTTTCAATTGTTGTTGTCTTTATCAATGATGCACTTACATCACGACATGCTGCCATATGCTTACACATTGATATATAAACAGAGAAAAGACATAAGGGTTTGTAATATATATAGTTTCCCAAAGCCCAAAAAGAAACATTTACAACATAGACACAGCATGCTCTTGCCAAGAAGTTTCCCCCTCAGGTGACATAAAGTAATTTGTGAAAATATCACACACTTTGAGCCCAGAGAGCGGTCTACGTTGAGGGTTGATAGGTGGTCTCGCCCTACGTACATTGTCTGACCCACGCACAACACCAGCAGAGGAGGAACAATCATGTATCCTGGTGAAGTAATGGCGAACGCCACATGATTTAATTACTTAATTTACATTTTGTTCACTCAGCTGAATGGCAGACTGTAGGAGCCTCCATTTGGCCCAATGAATGCCAAAGGAACACTCCACCAGTCGCCGAGCACGTGATAGGCGCAAATTACAAATTCAGCGCCGGTGGTCCAGGTTGCGCCGGGGATATGGCCTCATGACATTGCGCGGTAACTGAAACGCCTCATCTGCCACAAGGACATAAGGGACTGATTCTTGAGTGGATCCTGGTAGCTAGCGTGGTGGTGGGAGATCCAACTGGTTGGTGCGCATCCACCGACCCATAATGGAAGTATTGAAGACTCTAGAGTCTCCCGTCCTTCCATAGACCCCAATGTCAACAATTATAAACTTGTATTGAGGGTTGGCCAGAGCCAACAATACAACAGAAAAGTATTGTTTCTAATTGAAGAATTGTGAGCCAGAGTTCGGCAGCTTACGCACCCGGATAAGTTTGCCATCAAGGGCCCCAATACAATTAGGAAAGTGGCATTCCTCCTCAAAGTCCATTGAGATCCTCAACCAGTCTTTCATCCTGGGCTGGGGCATGAAGAGTTGATGTAGTCTTGACCATATTTGACTACATGTCGACCTGACTATGCCAGAAATGGTAGATCTTCCAACGAAAAAATCATGGTGGAGGGCGGCATAAGACAGGCCAGTGGACAGGCAGCTGAAGAACAGCAGAAATGGAACATTTTAGAATGCACAAAATAACAAAACACCATGTACATACATACCTAACTTGTTAGTGATTCATATCTACTAACACACATATATTTGGTCGCACAATCGCTACGTGATATTCAGTACATATTACACATAACATTCTGGTCTGTAAGTTTATATGTATCTGGAATAAGATGAGGGCATTAAACTTAGGACAAAATAAAAAACACACTTTGGGCAACACATCATGAACATAGAGAATGTGGTTGTGTAGTACATACCCTAATGTGAGTAGAAGTCGCTCCTCTGCAGATCTAGCTTGGCGCATCCTTGTGTCCTGAAAGGTTATCCCAGGATCCCAGGGCACACAGTCTCCAAGAGTAGATCAAATGTTGCAAGGCTCATGCGACAATATTTGTAAAATTTTTCCGGATGATCCCACAGAGAAGAATAGAGGGGCTGAAAATGACCTCTTGTGAGTCGTTGCCTCAAAAGTGGATGCACCCACATGCGTCTCCTCCTCCTCGGATCCACAATCACTGGGTATGGCTGGCCAAAGCGCCTGGACAAAACCCAGCTGAAGAGAACACGGTCAGTTGGGGTGAACTGAAGTGTGTCAGACATGTTTGCTAACAACCAGCAAGACACCCACACAAGCACAGCACCAAAATGGGCAGATTGGAGGCTGCCACCTGATGTTGAGGCAATAAATAGGGTTGGTGCTGATGATTTAATTTATGTGCAGGATCCACTCAAAACCGCTAAATGTCCATTTTGCAAGGTCGCGAGAAAAAAACGGTATACGGATGCCATATGGATTACATACGGATGCTTACATGAGAAAAATACGCGGCCACAGCCTGACAACAGAAGACATATGAAGCGCTATTTAGGGACCATTTATGCATATTACGGGCGTAAAATACGGTCCGTATTTTTCTACCTTGTGTGTGACTCCAGCCTTAGACTTTTTACCATTAATCTGTTTTTCTCATGTGAAAAAACTGATTGATTTGAGAAGCTTGAGAGTCCTCTAACAGTCTCTGAAAAACCGATACTGTATGTCATCTGTCCAATTTATTTATTTTTTTTTACTGACCAATAGACTTGCATTGGCGAGTTTAATCTTTGACTTGGATTAAAATTATACATGACCCTGTGATTTTTTTTGTGGGCCTCTTGGTCTGCAAAAGTACACAGCTATGTCAACATTACCATAGACCATGAAGTTAAGTTGCCATAATGAGTTTTTGGTAAGCTTTTAAACCCATGTGCAGTCACTGATTATTTGATGAGGTTGTTTTTTTTTACCTCAGTATGATAAAAATCAAACCAGGAGTGGAACAGTCAGAGGAAAAGTATAACGTTATGTGCCCACAATCAGAATATAGCCACGTTTTGGACAAAGCGTATTTTTGCTGCATCCAATATGCTACATTCTAATCATGCAGGTAAACCCACATGTGTTCATTGAACCGTGGGGATTTACTGCACCCAGTGAATGGCTATGGCAAGTGTCACACTAGCGAGAAAAACAGGCGAGTGCTATGTGAGAAAAAATCACATAGCACTCAGACCAATGTTAATCTATGGGGCAGCTCCCATCATCCAATTTTTTCTCACCCGTTTTAAACGGGCTGAGAAAATCGCAGCATGCTGCGATTGTCAGCGATTCTCGGCCGAAACTCGCCAATGCAAGTCTATGGGTGCAAGAAAAAATCGGATTACACACGGACCACAAGTGTGAATTGCAAGATATATGCATCGGTGTCCTTTAACAAAAGCCAGCAATTCATTTTCTGATACAGTAAAATCACACTGACATGTTTAATAAAAAATAGAAAGAATAGTTATATATACACATAGAATAGATATACATATACATGTCATTGAGACACACATATATATAGAGAGAGAGAGAGAGACAGAGAGATTTATATTTCATAGAGTTCTACATAGCATAATAGCTGCTAAATCAATTGCCGGCTTCTGTAAAATTATTACAAAACATGACATGAAGTGACACATGGTTTACATACAGCAAATCATTTCATTTTAGTTATTTTTTTATATTTCTTTGACTAATAATTAGATTAGGGTATGTGTGTAAAATTTTGGACATGTACGTGTTAAATTAGCAGATAAATTTGTTGAAAAAAATTGCTTGGGCTCCCGCGGTAATTTCTCCACCAGAGAGGGAAAGCCAGTGAGTGAGGGTAGATATTAATAGCCTAGAGAGGGACCATTGTTTTTGGCACCCCCCTGGCTAAAAAACTCTGCCCCCAGCCACCCCAGAAAAGGCGAATCTATATGATGCGCCTTTTCTGGCACTTAGCCTCTCTATTCCCATTGCCTTTAGTGGTGGCTCATGTGTTAATAATGGGTTAATGTCACCTTGCTATTGAAAGGTGACATTAAGCCTGGTTAATAATGGAGAGGTGTCAATAACAGTTTGTGTGCAAACTGTAAAGCGCTGCGGAATTTGTTAGCGCTATATAAAAATAAAGATTATTTTATTATTATCCATTATTAACCCTAGAATAGTACAGGGTTAAAAAACGACACACACACATTAATTAAACATTTTTTAATGAAATAAATACACAAACGTTTTTGACCAAATTTATTATTTTGCCAATCCAAAAAAGCCCTTGTTCTGTAAAAAAAATAAAATAAAAAACCAACAAGATACGTATCTCTCCGCCATTCAGTCAGGTCCCCCTCTGCAATCCATCACAAGGGGTTAATTAGTTTACAACAGGGACCGCTGCTAATGCTACTTGCTCTGCTGTCAACCACTGCATAATGAATGAAATCATGTCTGCACAGGTGCCCCGACTAACTGGAGATGAACTAATAAGCGTGCAAAAGTTTCTGAACTTTTTTCCACGCTCCTGAGTTCACCTCCGGTCAGCCGGGGACTCTACGCAGCCTCAGTGACTACCGCTGATGCCAGTAAGGCTGCGTGGAGTCACCGGCTGACCGGAGTTGAACTGACAGCATGGGAAAAAGTTCAGAAACTTTCCCACGCTTATTAGTTCATCCCCGGTCAGCCGGGGCACCTGTGCAAAGATGAAGTAATTCATTCTGCAGTGGTTTACACCTGGGCTGGTAGCATAAGCACCGGTCCCTGTTGTAAACTAGTTAACCCCTTGTGATGGATTGCAGTGGGGGACCTGACTGAACGGCGGAGAGGTATGGATATTGTTGGGTTTTATTTTTTTTAGGACAACAAGAGATTCTGTTGTATTAGCAGAATAATAAATTTGGTCAAAAACTTTGTGTGATTATTTCATTAAAAGATTTTTTAATTAATGTGCATGTGTCTTTCTTAACCCTTTAATACTATAGGATTAATAATGGATAGGTGTCTTATTGACACCTCTCCATTATTAACCCAGCTTAATGTCACCTTTCAATAGCATGCACCTTTTCTGGGGTGGCTGGGGCAGATTTTTTTAGCCAGGGGGGCCAAAAACAATGGTCCCTCTCTAGGCTATTAATATCTGCACTCACTTACTGGCTTTTCCTCTCTGGCAGAGAAATTACCACGGGAGCCCACGCAATTTTTTTCAGCGAATTTACCCGTTAATTTAACACCTACATGTCCAAAGTTTCACAAACATACCCTAAGCTAATTATTAGTCAGACATATAAAAATGTGATGGTGATGGTGCATGCAGAGGCCGAGGCTGTGGGCAAGAATAGCAATATTGAAACCAGAGAAGTGTCAAAAGGTTGTTGATTGGATAGTGGATAATGCCTCCAGTCACTTTTCCACCAGCACTCTGTCTTCCACACGGTCAAGTCTGAGTAGCCATGAGTCTGAACTGCATATTCCTCACCCTGATCCTCCTTCCTCCCGCCATGCCGAGTGCCCAAATACAACTGATCCCACACTTGGACACTCTGAAGAGCTGTTCATTTTTCCATTTATTAGAGACAAACTCAGTTGCATAATGATGCCGGGGAAAGAACCACCAGGTGGTGGATCTCCCTATAAAAGGGCTACACCAACTCCAAGAAACATAGCAACACCAGAGAATAAAGGAGTACTAGGTGAAATTAGTTTTAAAAAGGTGATCAATTTTATTCAAGTAGAAAAAACATGTATCTAAAAGACATAGTAACAAAGTAACCATAGTATATTGCCAATAACAAGGTGAAAGCTCAACCAGAGACGCCATTATCTGGGCTTACCAGGCTATGGAAGTATCTGAGAGGGGATCCCAGGGCCAGATGTCCTCCCGACGTGCATTTCGCTGGCACAACACCGCTTTCTCAAGGGGATACACTGGTAAGCCCGGATACTGGCATCTCTGCTTGAGCTTTCACCTTGTTATTGGCAATACACTTAATAAGTATGGGTCACTTGGCCTGGGCTCCTTACACCTGATGGGGATAGGTTTTCAGAGGTGTTGTCCCTGCCTCTGCCTGTATGTTGTTGGTGCACTATGGTCACATTGTTACTATGTCTTTTAGATACATGTTTTTTCTACTTGAATAAAATTGATCACCTTTTTAAAACTAATTTCACCTAGTACTCCTTTATTCTCTGGTGTTGCTCACTTTTCCATTTATAGATTCGGGCCTCTTGCCCGGTCCACTTGAAGCGGGGCAAGATGAGATCGCATGTAGCGATGCTCAAATATTTGAGCAGCCACGTTCACATGAAGGCGATGGTGGGGAAGTGTCACAACATGTGGACAATGATGAGACACAATTGCCGGAAAGTCAGGAGGAGTCCAACGGTGCAGAAGTGGAAGCTGAGGTGGTGGATGATATAGTAACTGACCCAACCTGGCAGGAGGACACGCTGAGTTAGGACAGCAGCACACAGAGGGAGGGAGTCAAAGCACCCCAACAGGCAGGAAGAAGCAGTGTGGTGTCCACAGACAGAAGGTGGCCAACCGCTTCTCGTAACACCAACACGACAGAAGTTGGCAGTACAGCTGTTAGGTCTTCTCGAGTCTGGTTGTTTTTTTAAAAGACTCTGCCAATAACCCCAAACAGGCCATTTGCACCAACTGCCATGCCCGCATCAGCAGGGGTAGCAAAACTACAAGCCTGACCACCACTAGCATGATCAGGCATATGGCAGCAAAGCACCTGACTTTGTGGGCTGAACACCAGGCTCCAGGAACAGTGTCTGTAGGTGAAAACACTGTTTCTTCCATTGTTGTGTGTGAAAGCCAATCCCCTGTCCACGTTGCATGCGAAGATGCCTCCTGACCTGCACCTGTCTTTGCCGACACTCAACTACCACCATCATCAAACATGTTCACGTCCTTGTCCCAGTGCAGCCTTCAGTTATGTTGCCTTTTAGGCTCGTGGATACGCAAGCTTTCCTCAACCTGATGGCAGTGGCCATCCCAAGGTATTTAGTCCTCAGCCACCACTATTTCTCCTGGTGTGCCATCCTGACATTACACAAGCACGTGCCCCACAACATTACCCACGCCCTGAACAATGCTGTTACTGGGAAAGTCCACCTAACCACAGACACGTGGACAAGTGCTTGTGAGCAGGGACGCTACATCTCGCTGATGGCACACTGCTTTAACACAGTGCAAGCCGGTACCCAGAGGGACCTTGGGATGGAACACGTCCTCTCGACACTGAGGATTGCGGGCCCTACATCAATCAGGGTTGCCCCCACAGTCTGCAGCTCCTGCACCTCCTCCTCCTCCTCTTCAGCCTCCATCTCCAAAATGACCACATCAGTCACAAGCTGGAAGCACTGCAGCACTGCCTCAGCCAAGTGTCAAAAGGCTGTACTGAAGCTGATATGCTTAGGTGACAAACCGCATAATGTTTAAGAGTTATGGACAGCTCTGAAAGAGCAGACAGATCTGTGGCTGACACCGTTGAACCTACAGCCAGGCATGGTCGTGAGTGACAATGGCCGGAACCTGGTGGTGGCTCTGAGGCGTGGTGAGCTCTCACATGTACCATGCCTGGCTCATGTGCTTATCCTCGTTAGTAAACGGTTTCTCAAATGCTACCCGGAGATGCTGGATCTGCTTGTCAAAGTACGCTGCCTGTGTGCCCATTTTAGAAAGTCAGCTTCCACCGTCCTTGCCGTGCTTCAGCAGCGTTTGCAGTTTCCAGCTCATTGTGTGTGATGTCCCCACGCATTGGAACTCAACACTGATATTCAGTTCAGATTCCACACATAAGACCTCAGGAGTGGCCATGGATGTCAGACATATATACCATCCTACAAAATTTTGAGGAGTCTCTGTCTATTGAAACACCCTCTGCTCACAATCAAAGAGGTGGCATTGCAGGCTGAGCATGATGAGATGGAGCAAGGAAGCATACAGGGTGATTACACATAGTCCAGCCTCATGTCATCCTAACGTGGATTGGTTAGCAATGAGGAAGAGGGGGAGGAGGAAGAACAGGAGCTACTTTCATGCGCTATAGATGGTGCTACAAGCACAACTGTCATACCATCTGTTCAGCGTGGATGGCCTGAGGACAGGGAGGAGGAGAGCATGGTCAGTCGTCCTCTTGGTGAGGACATGGAATTCTTGCCTGTTAGCTGTCTGCCACGCATGGCTGACTTTATGTTGCACTGCCATTCCTGTGACCCTCGTATTGTGAAAATTTTGGCTGACAGTCATTACCGGTTGGTGACACTTCTAGACCCACACTACAAGGAGAACTTTCAATTTCTTCTTCCAGAGGCAGACAGGTGTACTAAAATGTTGCAGTACCAGAAGGCCCTTGTTGCGGAATTATTAAAAAATTCCCATCTGAAAACGCTGGCAGCAGAGTTCACAGTTCGTTGGACAACCAGGGAGTACAACTCCAATCCAGCAGAGGCAGGGGAACACTAGCAAAGTTCTGGGAGAGTTTTCTCAGACCCTCCCATCGCAGTGGCCCTGAGGAGTGGGGTTACTCTCACAAGGAGTGCAAAGTTTTGGAAGATGCTGAGGGAGTACCTTGCTGACTGTACCAACGTCCTCCAAGATTCCTCTGTGCCTTTTGCTTATTGTGTCTCAAAGCTGGATATGTGGCATGAACTGGCTCTCTACGCCTTGGGGGTCCAGGCCTGTCCTGCTGCTAGCGTTTTGTCAGAGCGTGTCTTTAGTGCCACTGGTGGAATTTTAACTGATAAGCGCATCCATCTGTCAACTGAAAATGCTGACAGGCTGACTCTTATAAAAATGAACAAGGGCTGGATAGGGCCAGACTTCTGTACACCACCGCATGATAAAAGTGAAATCTAACTTCAAATCCAGTGTCTTTTTTGGAGGTATATTCCGATGCACCTCTTCACACCCACACGTGGGTATACGCTTCCTAATTTCGGCTATTTGCTGTTATCCTTTGCCTTCTCCTCATCCTCATCATCCACCACCACTAGATCACCATGGTGACCATGGTCCGTGATGCAACAGCCACTAGAAATCTTTGCAAGTGTGTTTATGATTCCCATTCCAAAAATGTTTACACTCTATGTTGAGGTCTCCCCTACCCCAAGGGAAAATGTTTTTCAGCCTATACACTTAGTGTATGGGCATTACAAGTATAGGAGACCCGCTCCTTTAAACTGGGAAAACAGTTTTAGCAGGCAATCCTCCACTTCACTTCTGACACCACCAATAGATCACCAGGGTAATCATGGTCCTTGATGCAGCAGCCACTATAGTTTTTTGCAAGGGTGTTTATGATGGCCGTAAAAAAATATTTACACAGTAGGTTGATGTGTACCCCACAGGGGGAAATGTTTGTCAGCCCGTACACTTAGTGTATGGACATTACAAGTATAGGAGACCTGCTCCTTTAAACTGGGAATACATTTTTCGGAGACCATCCTCCACATTTCTTCCTTGGGGGATTGGAGTGTGTGTAAATTTTGGGCAGACCTTGTATTCACTTCATGTGCAAATTTTAGGTGACATAAAAATCAGAATAACGGTGAACTTTGGTTTCATGTGGCAATCCAGTACCTTGGTTCAAAGGCATATTGGGGCGCGTGTAACTTTAATGCAGGGCAGTCCTTGCTTTCAATGCATAAGCAAACAGAATGGGAGTACCAAATGAATAATGTGAACTTGGTTTTCCTGTGGCCATCCAGTACCTCGGTTCAAAGGCTTATTGGGGTGCGTGTAAATTTGGTGCAGGGCAGGCCTTGCATTCAATGCATAAGCAAACAGTATGGGAGTACCAAATGCATAATGTGAACTTGGTTTTCCTGTGGCCATTCAGTACCTCGGTTCAAAGACTTATTGGGGTGTGTGTAACTTTGGTGCAGGTCAGGCCTTGCAATAAATGCATAAGCAAATGGTATGGGAGTAACAAATGAATACTTGGAACTTTAGTTGCATGTGGTCATCCATGACGTCTGTTCAATGGGTTGTTGGAGTGCATCCAAATTTTGGCCCTGCCACTCACTGCATACGCAATAACTGTATAAGGGACCCAATGTTTAATAATGGGAACAACAAAGCCGGTTGATGGCCCTCTAAGAATAGTGAGGGCGAACTGCTGGCCCTATAAAAATAGACTCTGTGACTTTCAGAGTCCCTCCTTCATAAATGAAACAGAATGTGTCTGATAATGTGTCACACACCACATGGCCAAATATGGTTGTAAATAGTGTTGAGCATTCCGATACCGCAAGTATCGGGTATCGGCCGATATTCGCTATATCGGAATTCCGATACTTAGTTCCGATACTTTTTTCATATCGAATACCGGAATCGGAAGTTCCCATAATGCTAGGAGCCCGCTCGATTTGATTCAGCCAATGGCGATGCTCAGAAGTGTGGGCACATCCTGTTAGGCATGTAGGCATGTTAACTACTGGCATGGCTGTGATTGGCTGCTGAAATGATGTCATGATGCACTACAAAAACCGCAGCAGCCGCCATTTCGGGTTCACTCTGCTGTGAATTCAGTTAGGGACAGGCTGTTGTTGAAGACTGTGAGGGACAGTTAGAAATAGCGATCATCAAACATATCTATTGCTCTACCCAGGCTACATAATCCACCACTGTAGCATTTTTTTAGCCCAGCAGCGCTGTTTTAATAGCTGTCTGCAAGGGCTGTGTGAGTGCAGACCCACACTGTGTAATGTGTCCTGCAGGCACGTCTGCTTGTAGGCCGCCCAGCGTGTGTCTCTGCCTCATACACATTTTTCTTTTATTGCTGCTTTTTTTTTCTCCTGTATAGTGTGCTTCCATACGTATCCATATACGTTGGTTGCAAACACTAAAGGAGTGGACAGCGGAGCCTGTCAGCAGCCTTTCAGTGCTATAGCCCATTTCTCTGCACTGTTTTTGGCTGATAGGTCTCTCTGTGTGTGAGTGCAGCTCACGTTGCAGTGTGTTCTACAGCCACCACTGGTTGTAGTCCGCTCAGCGTGCGTCACTGCCTCATACATAGTCCTTTTTTTGCAGCTAATTTGTCCAGATTTTTGCTCCTATATTAGTGTGCTTCCATCCGCATCCATTGTCATTGGTTGGTTGCAAACACTATATAGGATTAGATAGAGGAGCCTTTTTGCTGGCTTGTGCCCTTCAGGGCCAGCCAGACTAGTATCACCCTATTTTTTGGAGCCTCATCAATTGCATTGTAGGTTAGCTTCCTGCACTGTAATCGCTCCAAAAAGTTTGTGATACTATAGCTTTCAAACTTTGGTCACATCCTTTTATTTCCCCCCCCCCAAAAAAAAGGAAATAAAGTTCACCAAACACTCCACTTTAGAGTTGTGTAGGCCACATTAGATCATATTAAAGTGTAGTACACACACTCTTAGCCAAATTAGTGTTTCTTATACTGGTTAGCAGGTGTTCAGGAATAAGAACACTAAACCCCCCCTTTTTTACTTTTCTGCCTATCTTTATCAGTCTACCAAGATGAAGAAGGCAGGGAGTAAGGCATGTGGTCGTGGCCGTGGAGTTTCAGCAGGGAGAGGACGGGGGGATTCAGCAGGGAGAGGACGTGGGGATTCAGTGTCTGCTGCGGCCACCAGTGACCCGGCATCCCCCACTTTTACCAGGCAACAGTCCTTCATGCGCAGCTTTGTAGGACCTCGCCGTAACCCACTGCTGCGTGACGAACAAATTGAAGCCGTTGTTGGATGGATGGCAGCTAACGCATCCACTTCAATGACTTCCGCATCCTCTCAGGGCCAGAGCACTGAAGAGCAACCATCTGTCTCCTCACCACCTGCCAAATTGCCCAGGCAGTCAGAGAGCCCTGGACAGGAGCCATCTCAATCTTTACTTCTGTTCTCAGAATCTGTTGGCTTGGAAAGAGGTGGCCAGCCAAGCAGCATTCTAGAGCGTGAAGAAGAGGGAGTATGCAGTGATGTGCAACTGCTTTGTCCCTCTGAATCTGAAGAGGCGGGTGGGCCAGTGCCTATTGTCAGCACACCTCAGTACTCATCTGATGATGATGAGACTCAGTTGCCAATTTCTGGTGCGTACGGTGCTGGCGAGACAACCCAGGACCAGCCAGTGCTTGAAGAGGGGAGTGGAGATGATGAGGTCCTTGACCCATCATGGCGTCAGCCACAGGAAGGTGGTGGGAGCAGCTCTGAGGAAGAGATTCCCCGAACGGCCAACACAGGAGGGAGAGGGCGGGGGTAGACTTGGTTGCCTGTAGCCTCCACTTTGGCACCCGTGAGGAGTAGAGTTGAGCGACTTTTGGTTTTTTAGGGTCGAGTTTCGTTTCGTGAAACCCGACTTTTCCAAAAGTCGGGTCGAGCAAGTTCGGCCGATTATAGGGAAAAGTCGGGGTCGTCCCGAAACACGAAACCCAATGTAAGTCAATGGGGAATAAAAGTTGGCAGTGAGAGGAGGACAGGAAACACACCTACAGTGCCCATTTGAATGCCAAAAGCATCAATTCTTCTTACTTAAGCTTGTCAACCTTAATTAACTTCATAATACAAGTTACGCACTGAAAAATGGGGGTTATTTGGCTAAAGTTGTGGGGGGGTAGGGCTGGCTCCAGGTTTTCATGTGCCCTGGGCGAAAGAGCGCCCCTTTAACACATACCACAACTCATCATGCTCTGATACGGCAGAGAAATAGCGGTATAGTACAATGAAAAATACTTCACTTTTTACATCTCATGACGAGGCCCATCTATTTCTCCATACAGAATCATTGGTCCCATATAATGTTTGAAACAGTATATGATGAGCTCCACATAATGCTACAGTATATGTTGGTCCCCATGGATGAAGCTCCACTGTCTTATGGGCCCAAATAATACTCCAAACATAATGGGCCCCATTTCTAATGCTCTAGTGTATAATGGGCCCTGTAAATGCTGCTCCAGTGTCTGATGTCCACCTTTGGAATGTTCCAGTGTATGGTGGGCCCCATCTATCATTCTCCAGAGTATAGTGCTCCCCAAAAATTGCTGTCCCAACATTGAAAACAATCAAATAAGTCTCCTCGCTAGGGAATCCCTGTACTTGTCTGGACTCCTCGTCGTCCCCATCTTCCATCTCACTGCACAGTATTTCAACTTTGCAAGTGCTGTGATCCTGAGCAAGCAGGGGGGGCCCACTCGTTGGCGACGGCACTGGCACAGGGCCCCTGATAGTACGGTGGTGTGTCTGATGGCGGGTGGGCCGAACCTGCACTTTCATCTGCAGCTTCCTCTTTGTCACCGTGTAAGATGGAACTGTATATGGGAAGGGTAACCTGAGTTTCATCAGGGTCAGATTCAGGCCGTGTAGCCTGTGAGGGGAATGTAGTAGTCTGGGTCAATGCACCAGCAGATTCATCGAGCAGTGGCTGGGCATCAGTGCACTTGTGTCGCCCCCAGGAGTACGGTCGCCACAGTGGCATTACCTTCCTCCTAGGGAGTGTGATGTCATACTTGGGAGCAACGAACGATCTCTCTAGCAGGTTAACTGATTGGGCGGCGTTATTCCCACGAGTCATGACCCTCCAAACAGCGTTCATGAAGGCAAAGTGTTTGTTTTACGTGGGCAGTATGGTTGCAAAGCTGAACCTTAAAGGAATGTCCAGAAGGGCACCACCAGGAGTGGAGCCTACGGGTAAATTCGACTCCACCTGGGAAACCTCAACCATGCCAGCTACAGAACAGATGCACACATTGCAAGCTTAATTCCGTTAAAGAACGAGACTCCGTCATGCCCCGCGGTCCGAGTCCGGCTTAGTAGAGGGACACGTGAGGCTCTGCCACATGAGATTGGCCAATAACTGGTGTGTCATGCCCTTACATGTCCGTGGCTGCATGTGCGCTACACTGAAAAGGCCAGCGTTTGTCGCTTACAGGTGCAGATAACCCGCTGAACAACGTTAGTGATGGGGATCACTGATGACAATTATTACCCGCGCACAATCATTTCCCAGTAAGTGCAGGTCAACCGCAGTTCCGGAATTAGGCCTAACCGTCATTCCTGAAAAAATGAAAAACTTACGTGTGCAAACCACAGGTGCTATAGCTTGCTTAACAGCTCGCCAGCCGTTCTCACGCCCAGTATGGATTACACGTGATTGCACAAAGGTGAGAAAGGGTACCGTATCCCCAGATAACATGTATGGATAGCGTACACATTCAAAATATATGTCTATACATCAGGAGGCAGGCTCAGACGGTGTTAGGCCCAGTATGGATTGCACGTGACTGCACAAAGGTTAGAAAGGGTACCGTATCCCTGGATAACATGTATGGATAGCGTACACATTAAAAATATATGTCTATACATCAGGAGGCAGGCTCAGACGTGTTAGGCCCAGTATGAATTGCACGTGATTGCACAAAGGTTAGAAAGGGTTCCGTATCCCCGGATAACATGTATGGATAGCGTACACATTCAAAATATATGTTTATACATCAGGAGGCAGGCTCAGACGGTGTTAGGCCCAGTATGGATTGCACGTGATTGCACAAAGGTTAGAAAGGGTACCGTATCCCCGGATAACATGTATGGATAGCATAGTGTACACATTCAAAATATATGTCTATACATCAGGAGGCAGGCTCAGACGGTATTAGGCCCAGTATGGATTGCACGTGATTGCACAAAGGTTAGAAAGGGTACCGTATCCCCGGATAACATGTATGGATAGCGTACACATTCAAAATATACGTCTATACATCAGGAGGCAGGCTCAGACGGTGTTAGGCATAGTATGGATTGCACGTGATTGCACAAAGGTTAGAAAGGGTACCGTATCCCCGGATAACATGTATGGATAGCATAGTGTACACATTCAAAATATATGTCTATACATCAGGAGGCAGGCTCAGACGGTGTTAGGCCCAGTATGGATTGCACATGATTGCATAAAGGTTAGAAAGGGTACCGTATCCCCGGATAACATGCATGGATAGCGTACACATTTAAAATATATGTCTATACATCAGGAGGCAGGCTCAGACGGTGTTAGGCCCAGTATGGATTGCACAAAGGTTAGAAAGGGTACCGTATCCCCAGATAACATGTATGGATAGCGTACACATTCAAAATATATGTCTATACATCAGGAGGCAGGCTCAGACGGTGTTAGGCCCAGTATGGATTGCACATGATTGCACAAAGGTTAGAAAGGGTACCGTATCCCCGGATAACATGTATGGATAGCGTACACATTCAAAATATATGTCTATACATCAGGAGGCAGGCTCAGACGGTGTTAGGCCCAGTATGGATTGCACATGATTGCACAAAGGTTAGAAAGGGTACCGTATCCCCGGATAACATGTATGGATAGCGTACACATTCAAAATATATGTCTATACATCAGGAGGCAGGCTCAGACGGTGTTAGGCCCAGTATGGATTGCACATGATTGCACAAAGGTTAGAAAGGGTACCGTATCCCCGGATAACGTGTATGGATAGCATAGTGTACACATTCAAAATATATGTCTATACATCAGGAGGCAGGCTCAAACGGTGTCAGGCACAGTATGGATTTGACGGTCCAGACTACACAGAGGAGGAGCAGGGAGAGGTAAAGATTGCAAATGCTGGGGCCCTGCCCAAGCAAGGGGGGCCCACTCGTGGGCGTCGGTACTGGCACTGGGCCCCTCATAGTACGGCGGTGTGTGCACCACCACCGTCAGAGACACTTGATTGCACTATGAGGGACCCTGTGCCAGTGCTCGCGCCCAAGAGTCGGCCTACCCACCTGTCCAGGGCAACGACACTCGCACGGTGTCGTGCGCTAGGTGGTGACCCCGGCCATGGGGGGGGAGGCAGCACAGTTAGGGAGTTTTAGAAAGTGGCATATGTTGATGTTGGACATTCAGCTGATGCAAAAGGTGAAATAGGTCAAGTCCCAGGAAGAGGTGGACCAAAGCAAGCCATTTTTCTGTCACACTATGTGTCATCAGGGGAAGGTGGGACAAAATCCTTGGAAACCCATGCGTGGTTCATTTTAATGAAGGTTAGATCATCCACATTTTGGGTTGACAGACGGGTCCTTTTTTCTGTCAGGATTGATCCAGCTGCACTGAAGACTCTTTCCGATAGCACACTTGCAGCTGGGCAAGAGAGCTCCTGTAAGGCATATTGTGCCAATTCAGGCCAGGTGTCCAGTTTAGCGGCCCAATAGTCAAAGGGGAATGACCTGTGTGGTAGAACATCGATATGGGAGGAAAAGTAGTTTGTAACCATAGTTGACAACTTCTGTCTCCTGTCACTTTCCATCGATGCAGTATTACCAGTTGTGTGAGCGGTACTTGAAAAATCAGTCCACAACATTGTCATGAAACCCCTGTCTCCAACGCCACTTCTGCTGTGTGCACCACGAACACCTCTGCCAAGCTGCCCCCGGCCCGTACGGCTCGTGTGAGAACCATCACCGCTGCTGTGTGCTGGGAATGCCTCAAGCAACCGATTTACCAGAGTTGCTTGTTTATTAGCCAATATTAGGTCAAGGTTGTCCTGTGGCATGATGTTTTGTAATTTGCCTTTATAGCGTGGATCCAGGATGCTGGCCAACCAGTAGTCGTCATCGTTCATCATTTTGGCAATGCGGGGGTCCCTTTTTAGGATCTGCAAGGCATAATCTGACATGTGGGCCAATGTTCCCGGTGTCAATGATGCACTGCGAGTGCTGGTTGGAGGAGCACTTTCTGGCAAATCCATATCCCTCCAGTCACGCACAAACCCTGTACCAGACCTTGCCACGCCAACATTTTCACTTGCCCCACGAGATGCATCCTCCTCCCCTAAGTAATCATCCCCATCATCATCCTCCTCCTCCTCTTCTTCCTCCACCTCGTCCAGGAGAGGTCCCTGAGCAGACAATGGCTGAATGTCATCAAGGATTCCCTCCTCCTCTTCCTCCTCATCAACATTGGCTGCAGAAGCCTGCTCCTTAAGGTGCGTCAAAGTTTGCATGAGCAGACGCATAAGTGGGATGCTCATGCTTAGGATGGCGTCGTCTGCGCTTACCAGCCGTGTGCATTCCTCAAAACACTGAAGGACTTTACAGAGGTCTTTCAGCTTCGACCACTGCACATCTGTCAACTCCATGTCTGCTCTCAAAGTGCCTGGCCGTGTATCCTCCCACAAATGCATTATGGCCTGCCTCTGCTCGCACAGCCGCTCAACCATGTGCAGGGTGGAGTTCCACCTTGTTGCAATGTCGATAATGAGGCGGTGGTTGGGAAGGTGGAGCAATCGCTGCAGCTTCTGCATACGAACGGAGTGTACAGGCGACCGGCGGATGTGCGCGCACAGTCTTCGCACCTTCTGGAGCAGGGCTGTTAACTCCGGATAATTTTTGAGGAAGCACTGCACCACCAGGTTCAAGGTGTGAGCCAAGCAAGGTATATGGCTGAGTTTTGAAAGGGCTATGGCTGCCACAAAATTACGGGCGTTATCACTAACTACCTTGCCTGCCTCAAGATGTACACTGCCCAGCCATGACTAAGTTTGTCGCTTCAAGTACTCAGCCAGCACCTCGGCGGTGTGTCTGTCGCCCAAACACATCATCTGCAACACAGCCTGCTGACGCTTTCCACTAGCTGCTCGATAGGGGGACACATCGTGTGCAACAGTGGCAGCTGCAGATGGAGTGCTCGTACGACTGCGCTCTGTGGACGAGCTTTCGCTTCTGGAGGAGGAGGAGGAGGAGGAGGGTCGAACGCCTACAGCCAACTGTTTCCTATACCATGGGCTAAGCAGCACTGTCCCACCACCGCTGTCCCCTGTGGACCCTGCATCCACCACATTAACCCAGTGCGCAGTGATGGACACGTAACGGCCCTGGCCATGCCGACTGGACCATGCATCAGTTGTGAGGTGCACCTTTCCGCTCACTGACTGCTTGAGTGCATGGACAATGCGGTCTTTCACATGATGGTGGAGGGCTGGGATGACTTTGCGAGAGAAGAAGTGGCAACTGGGTAGGTCATAGCGTGGTACTGCATAGGCCATGAGTTCGCGGAAAGCTGTGCTTTCCACCAACCGAAAGGGCATCATCTCAAACGAGATTAGTTTGGCAATGTGGGCGTTCAAACCCAGTGTACGCGGATGAGAGACTGAGTACTTTCTTGACCTACTCATAGTGTCTGGGAGGGTGAGCTGGACTTGAGAGCTGCATATGGTGGAAGTAGCGGTGGACAGGGCGGACTGAGAGAGGGTTGATGATGGTGATGGAGTTGTTGCTCTTTCTGATGGCCTAGAATCAGTCTTTCGTTGATATAACAGTGGGATTCCGTGACTGCTGTGGCCTTGCAACGACACCTCTACATTTGCTGCTGTGCTAACCGGTGGGCTTACAGTGGGGGAAACAATGTAGCGTTGCTGACTACCTTCGTTGTGATCAGTTGCACATGTGGCACTTGAGGTTTGGTGTTGTGTCCACGCTTGCAAGTGCATGCTGGTTAAATGTCTAAGCATGCAACTGGTATTCAAATTTTTCAGATTTTTCCCTCGGCTAAAGGTCTTTGCGCACTTCTTACAGATAACCTTGGCCTGATCATGAGGATTTTGTTCAAAAAAGTGCCACACTGCACTCTTCCTACTTTGGCAGACATTTTGCGGCCTAGCACGCTGTGGTGTTTTGACCCTCTGGACAAGCTGTCCAGCAACTCTTTTGATGTTTGGAACCTGTCTTTGGAGTGCTCCGGGCCTGCCAGATAACAGCTGTTGCGATGTCGATGTCTGCTGTGGATGCTCCTCATCTGAGCTATTGGAAGCAGCACCCTCTTCCCCCAATGGATGCCAATCTGGGTCAACAACTGGGTCATCCATCACCTCCTCTTCTATGTCATGTGCACCTTCCTCTGTGTCACCGTGTATGGTGGTATAGTGTGCGGGAAGGGGCACCTGAGTCTCATCAGGGTCAGAATCTGGCTCTGTACACTGCGAGGACAATGTAGTGCTCTGAGTGAATGTACCAGCAGAATCATCCATCAGCGGCTGTGCATCAGTGCACTCCATGTCAGATTCATCTTGGCCTGGGTAATTCACCATTTCACTTGATAATCCAGGCATGGTATGTGAAAACAGCTCCATGGAGTAATCAGTAGTATGGCCTGCGTCATCCTTCAATCTTGGTTGGGGTGAAGGACACAAGGAAAGGTGTGGTTCATGAACATGAGCCTCCAATGACGACTCAGTGCTTTTACTTTTTACAACTGAAGAAGAGGAGGCGATAGAGCTGGAGGCTGAGTCAGCAATGTAAGACAAAACTTTTTCCTGATGCTCTGGCTTTAAAAGCGGTTTGCCAACTCCTAGAAAACTAAGCTTTCGAAGCCTTATGGAGCCAGACGATGATGCAGGCTCAACACCTCCTGCATTCGGTCCTATTTTGCTCTTGCCACTACCATCAGATCCACCACCAACACGATCATTACCAGCTGCCAACCCCCGCCCAATTCCACGGCCTCTTCCACCAGACTTCCTCATTTTTTGTAGAAATGTAGACAAAATCCAACAAACTATATAGTAATGTAAAACAAGGTACAAGGTGTCTATAGGACAGGGGAGATTTTGAATTTCTGCACACACTAGTGGACACTGGACACTTTTGGATTTTGTGAGGCCCACTGAATATCTGAGCGCTATGTCACAGGCTCGATGGCACAGCTGTGACAAAAGTGACTAGAGGATAAGTGAGATTTTGAATTTCTGCACACACTAGTGGACACTGGACACTTTTGGATTGTGTGAGGCCCACTGAATATCTGAGTGCTATGTCACAGGCTCGATGGCACAGCTGTGACAAAAGTGACTAGAGGATAAGTGAGATTTTGAATTTCTGCACACACTTGTGGACACTGGACACTCTTGGATTGTGTGAGGCCCACTGAATATCTGAGCGCTATGTCACAGGCTCGATGGCACAGCTGTGACAAAAGTGACTAGAGGATAAGTGAGATTTTGAATTTCTGCACACAGTAGTGGATACTGGACACTTTTGGATTGTGTGAGGCCCACTGAATATCTGAGCGCTATGTCACAGGCTCGATGGCACAGCTGTGACAAAAGTGACTAGAGGATAAGGGAGATTTTGAATTTCTGCAGACACTTGTGGACACTGGACACTTTTGGATTGTGTGAGGCCCACTGAATATCTGAGCGCTATGTCACAGGCTCGATGGCACAGCTGTGACAAAAGTGACTAGAGGATAAGTGAGATTTTGAATTTCTGCACACACTAGTGGACACAGGACACTTTTGGATTGTGTGAGGCCCACTGAATATCTGAGCGCTATGTCACAGGCTCGATGGCACAGCTGTGACAAAAGTGACTAGAGGATAAGTGAGATTTTGAATTTCTGCACAGACTAGTGGACACTGGACACTTTTGGATTGTGTGAGGCCCACTGAATATCTGAGCGCTATGTCACAGGCTCGATGGCACAGCTGTGACAAAAGTGACTAGAGGATAAGTGAGATTTTGAATTTTTGCACACACTAGTGGACACTGGACACTTTTGGATTGTATGAGGCCCACTGAATATCTGAGCGCTATGTCACAGGCTCGATGGCACAGCTGTGACAAAAGTGACTAGAGGATAAGTGAGATTTTGAATTTCTGCACACACTTGTGGACACTGGACACTCTTGGATTGTGTGAGGCCCACTGAATATCTGAGCGCTATGTCACAGGCTCGATGGCACAGCTGTGACAAAAGTGACTAGAGGATAAGTGAGATTTTGAATTTCTGCACACACTAGTGGACACTGGACACTTTTGTATTGTGTGAGGCCCACTGAATATCTGAGCGCTATGTCACAGGCTCGATGGCACAGCTGTGACAAAAGTGACTAGAGGATAAGTGAGATTTTGAATTTCTGCCCACACTTGTGGACACTGGACACTCTTGGATTGTGTGAGGCCCACTGAATATCTGAGCGCTATGTCACAGGCTCGATGGCACAGCTGTGACAAAAGTGACTAGAGGATAAGGGAGATTTTGAATTTCTGCAGACACTTGTGGACACTGGACACTCTTGGATTGTGTGAGGCCCACTGAATATCTGAGCGCTATGTCACAGGCTCGATGGCACAGCTGTGACAAAAGTCACTAGAGGATAAGTGAGATTTTGAATTTCTGCACACAGTAGTGGATACTGGACGCTTTTGGATTGTGTGAGGCCCACTGAATATCTGAGCGCTATGCCACAGGCTCGATGGCACAGCTGTGACAAAAGTGACTAGAGGATAAGTGAGATTTTGAATTTCTGCACACAGTAGTGGATACTGGACACTTTTGGATTGTGTGAGGCCCACTGAATATCTGAGCGCTATGTCACAGGCTCGATGGCACAGCTGTGACAAAAGTGACTAGAGGATAAGGGAGATTTTGAATTTCTGCAGACACTTGTGGACACTGGACACTCTTGGATTGTGTGAGGCCCACTGAATATCTGAGCGCTATATCACAGGCTCGATGGCACAGCTGTGACAAAAGTGACTAGAGGATAAGGGAGATTTTGAATTTCTGCACACAGTAGTGGATACTGGACACTTTTGGATTGTGTGAGGCCCACTGAATATCTGAGCGCTATGTCACAGGCTCGATGGCACAGCTGTGACAAAAGTGACTAGAGGATAAGTGAGATTTTGAATTTCTGCACACACTAGTGGACACTGGACACTTTTGGATTGTGTGAGGCCCACTGAATATCTGAGCGCTATGTCACAGGCTCGATGGCACAGCTGTGACAAAAGTGACTAGAGGATAAGGGAGATTTTGAATTTCTGCAGACACTTGTGGACACTGGACACTCTTGGAATGTGTGAGGCCCACTGAATATCTGAGCGCTATGTCACAGGCTCGATGACACAGCTGTGACAAAAATGACTAGAGGATAAGTGAGATTTTGAATTTCTGCACACACTAGTGGACACTGGACACTTTTGGATTGTGTGAGGCCCACTGAATATGGAGCGCTATGTCACAGGCTCGATGGCACAGCTGTGACAAAAGTGACTAGAGGATAAGTGAGATTTTGAATTTCTGCACACACTAGTGGACACTGGACACTTTTGGATTGTGTGAGGCCCACTGAATATCTGAGCGCTATGTCACAGGCTCGATGGCACAGCTGTGACAAAAGTGACTAGAGGATAAGGGAGATTTTGAATTTCTGCCCACACTTGTGGACACTGGACACTCTTGGATTGTGTGAGGCCCACTGAATATCTGAGTGCTATGTCACAGGCTCGATGGCACAGCTGTGACAAAAGTGACTAGAGGATAAGGGAGATTTTGAATTTCTGCAGACACTTGTGGACACTGGACACTCTTGGATTGTGTGAGGCCCACTGAATATCTGAGCGCTATGTCACAGGCTCGATGGCACAGCTGTGACAAAAGTCACTAGAGGATAAGTGAGATTTTGAATTTCTGCACACAGTAGTGGATACTGGACGCTTTTGGATTGTGTGAGGCCCACTGAATATCTGAGCGCTATGTCACAGGCTCGATGGCACAGCTGTGACAAAAGTGACTAGAGGATAAGTGAGATTTTGAATTTCTGCACACAGTAGTGGATACTGGACACTTTTGGATTGTGTGAGGCCCACTGAATATCTGAGCGCTATGTCACAGGCTCGATGGCACAGCTGTGACAAAAGTGACTAGAGGATAAGGGAGATTTTGAATTTCTGCAGACACTTGTGGACACTGGACACTCTTGGATTGTGTGAGGCCCACTGAATATCTGAGCGCTATGTCACAGGCTCGATGGCACAGCTGTGACAAAAGTGACTAGAGGATAAGGGAGATTTTGAATTTCTGCACACAGTAGTGGATACTGGACACTTTTGGATTGTGTGAGGCCCACTGAATATCTGAGCGCTATGTCACAGGCTCGATGGCACAGCTGTGACAAAAGTGACTAGAGGATAAGGGAGATTTTGAATTTCTGCACACACTAGTGGACACTGGACACTTTTGGATTGTGTGAGGCCCACTGAATATCTGAGCGCTATGTCACAGGCTCGATGGCACAGCTGTGACAAAAGTGACTAGAGGATAAGGGAGATTTTGAATTTCTGCAGACACTTGTGGACACTGGACACTCTTGGAATGTGTGAGGCCCACTGAATATCTGAGCGCTATGTCACAGGCTCGATGACACAGCTGTGACAAAAGTGACTAGAGGATAAGTGAGATTTTGAATTTCTGCACACACTAGTGGACACTGGACACTTTTGGATTGTGTGAGGCCCACTGAATATGGAGCGCTATGTCACAGGCTCGATGGCACAGCTGTGACAAAAGTGACTAGAGGATAAGTGAGATTTTGAATTTCTGCACACACTAGTGGACACTGGACACTTTTGGATTGTGTGAGGCCCACTGAATATCTGAGCGCTATGTCACAGGCTCGATGGCACAGCTGTGACAAAAGTGACTAGAGGATAAGGGAGATTTTGAATTTCTGCAGACACTTGTGGACACTGGACACTCTTGGATTGTGTGAGGCCCACTGAATATCTGAGCGCTATGTCACAGGCTCGATGGCACAGCTGTGACCAAAGTGACTAGAGGATAAGGGAGATTTTGAATTTCTGCAGACACTTGTGGACACTGGACACTTTTGGATTGTGTAAGGCCCACTGAATATCACAGCGCTATGTCACAGGCAGAAATTGGCTAGTGTATCACAAACTACAAGGTGTATGTAGAATTGGGCAGAATAGGAATCTGCCTAGAGTGCAGGTCTGTAAGAACGGAACATGTCCTCGACTTATTCTCACAGAGTGACACAGATAGCTTCACTGTGGCTGTGATAACAGCCGTTACACGGTACTGTGTGAGAAGCGTACACCGCTGTATGGTGTAAAAAAATGCACGCTCAGTACCTCAGCCGGACAAAAAAAAAAATTGGGATTGCTTTTAAAAAAGCAATTTGCAGCTCAGTACCTCAGCAGGACAAAAAAAAAAATTGGGATTGCTTTTAAAAAAGCAGTTGCAGAGCAGTGGGTAAACAGCAATGCAGCTGTCAGGAAGCCTTAGAAGGCAGCCCAACAACCAACACCACTGATACACCACAATATAGCCTCCCCTTGCACTGCACACACAGTGACTGGTGTGTTGTACAGGCACAATCGCTAGCAGCAGAAGCAGTTTTTTTTTTCTTCTTCCCTGCCTAACGCTCTCCCTACAGAATCAGCAACAACCTCTCCCTATGCTAAGATCGGCAGAAGTAAGATGGCGGTCGGTGTGCACGCCCTTTTATACCCCCTGTGACACCCACCAAAGCAAGCCAATCACTTGCATGCCCTTCTGAAAGATGGTGGTGACCCGTGCCTATGTCATCACGTTGCCCACAGTGTCCGTGGATCCTGATTGGCTGAAAAAGAGCGCAAAACAGACTTTTGAAACGCGACTTTGGCGCGTAAGTCGCCGACCTCGTGGCCGACCTCATCCTAGGGTCGGGTTTCGCTTCATGAAACCCGACTTTGCCAAAAGTCAGCGACTTTTGAAATTTTTCGACCCGTTTCGCTCAACTCTAGTGAGGAGCAATCCTCTTCCAAAACACAAAACGGGCGCTCCCAGGACTTGCAGTGCGTGGTCTTTTTTTGACACAGTTGCAGATGACATTTGCTTTGTCAAATGCAAGCTGTGTCATCAGAAAGTTAAACGAGGGAAAAATGTGAGCAACCTCAATACCACAAATATGTGGAAACATGTGCGTACCAAGCACGAGGTGGAGTTACACAGACACACTGAAGATGTAGGCCAACCTTCAGCAGCACCTACCACCTCTTCAGCTCGTGTTGGGGCCTCTTCCTCCAGCTCACACACAGCTGGTTCAGCTTCCTCACTGGAATGCCATGGAAGAACCTCTGCCACTGTTGTCCAGAGACCCAGTGAAATTCCACCCACTGAACCACATTCTCAGTCATCAGCACACTCCCATGCCACTCACCAGCAATCGGCAGCACAGACATGGGAGTAAAAGCGGCCATACTCTGCAAACCATCCCCGAGCACTGGCTCTGAATGCCGGCATTGCCAAACTACTGGCCCTTGAGATGCTGTCATTCAGGCTGGTGGAGACTGACACCTTCCGGAACTTGATGTCATTGGCAGTTCCACAATACAATGTGCCCAGCCGCTTTTATTTCAGCAGGCAAGCTGTCCCTGACCTGTAAAAGCATGTGGAGGGAAAAATTAAAAATGCGCTACTAAACGCCGTCTGTAGCAAGGTCCACCTGACCACCGATGCGTGGACCAGTAGCCATGGACAGGGACGATACCTTTCCCTCACTGCCCATTGGGTCAATGTTGTGGAGCCGGGTACAGATCTGGAGAGTGGCTCTGTACGTATTCTGCCAACTCCAAGGATTGCAGGAATGCAGTCTGTACATATTGAGTCCTCCTCCTACTCTAGTTCCTCGGAATCAGCACTGCATGAGCCTGTTAAGCCAGATATGAGCACAGGTGTGGCCAAACGTCAACAGGCCGTCCTTAAATTAATTTCTTTGGGAAATCGGAGTCACACAGTACAGGAGCTCTGGAATGCCATCAAGCAGGAGAGCGATGTGTGGTTTGTGCCAGCGAATCTCCAGCCAGGTTTGGTAGTGAGTGACAATGGCCGAAATCTAGTTGCAGCTCTGGGCCTAGGCAACCTCACTCACATACCATGTTTGGCACACGTGCTCAATTTGGTCGTGCAGAGCTTTTTGAGGGACTATCCGGATCTTGATGCACTGCTGCCCAAGGTTCGCCTAGAGTGTGCTCATTTGCGGCGTTCCAGCATGACAAGATCGCGCATTGCATCTCTGCAACGCCGATTCCGCCTGCCAGAACATCGCATCATATGTGACCTCCCCACCAGGTGGAATTCAACGTTACATATGTTGGAGCATTTGTGTGAGCAGTAGGCAGCAGTAATGGAGTACCAGCTGCATCAGGCGCAAACAAGTCGCACTGTGCGCCGGACAAACTTCACCACCACTGAGTGGGCCACTATGAGGGACATCTGCCAAGTTTTGTGTGCCTTCGATGACTCCACACAGATAGCCAGTGCAGATGATGCACTAGTCAGCATGACTGTCCCCCTTATCTGTCTGCTTCAAAAACCTTACAAGCACTAAGTGAGGAGGTTTTTGAAGAGGTCGAGGATGAGGAGTCAGAAATGCCTTCTGCTTCTGGCAAGTCTGCGCAACGTGCTTCCACACAAAGGCCCAGGCAGGGGACACTTAGTGAGGAGGATGACGAGGTATCAATGGAGGAGGAGGAACACATCTCTCCAGAGGAGGGAGGTACACAAGGCTCTAGTAGTCAGTGTGTACAGCGAGGGTGTGGTGATGCTGAGCAGGCTGAGATGCTGCCTCTAGCTGGGGACAGCGTTTCCGGTCCAGTTGGCAGTCTGCAGCACATGGTTGATTTCATGCTGCAGTGCTTGTTAAATGACCGCCTCATCGCCAACATTCTCCACACGGCTGATTATTGGGTGTACACCCTCCTAGATCCTCGCTACCGGGACAACTTACAAAGCCTCATACCACAGTTGAACCGGGAGCGTAAAATGCAGGAGTGCCAAGAAACACTTGTGCAGGCCATCATGTTCTCCATTCCCCCCCGCAAGTGTTTCTGGTAGTGCTTTTCAAAGCAGCAATGTGGGTAGAGGCAGTGGAGGAAGCTCTGCACAAAGATGTAGCAGAGGCAGTGCCGCAGGACAAGGCAAGGCCAGTATGGCCCAAATGTGGAAAAGTTTTGTGGGACCGCCACAAAGGGCTACACCATCACAGACGACTCCAGTCAGCAGGAGGCAACGTTTCCATCAGATGGTGACAGACTACTTGTCTTGCCCTGTTAGTGTACTCCCAGACGGCTCTTCCCCGTTAAAGTTTTGGATCTCTAAGCTGGATACATGGCCAGAGCTTAGCCAGTATGCATTGGAGGTGCTGGCTTGCCCTGCTGCCAGTGTATTATCGGAACGTGTCTTTAGTGCTGCAGGTGGTGTGGTAACAGACCGTCGCACGCGACTATCCGCCGATAATGTTGACCGGCTAACTTTTGTGAAAGTGAACAAGGCCTGGATCTCACCTGAATTTGCCAGTCCTCTTCCAGAATAAATAATTGCCTGGCAACAGGATCCAGGTCTCCAGTTGTGTTCATGGTTCTATGACCTGAACTTTATTTCCTGGGCTACAGCAACGCCCGTTGTTGCTCAGAAGTGCTCTCCACACAGACAAAACACTCGCTCATGTGTAAGTGGGGTTTGGTAACGTCAGCTGATCCCCTGCTGTGTGTATGGCAAAGTGTACTGCTCCCTCCAAACTCAAAGTACCTCAGATTTACACCTGGCTCCAAGTAGGCCTCGGCCTACTACCTGATTTTCCCTGGGCTCCGACACCGCCAGTTGGTGCTCAGAAGTGCTGTACGCACAGACAAAACACTTGCTCATGTGTAAGTGGGGTTCGGTAACGTCAGCTGATCCCCCGCTGTGTGTACGGCAAACTCTCCTGCTGCCTACAACTTCTGACTACCTCTGATTTAATATGTTCTCTGATTTGCCCTCTGTCTCCACTCTGTTTTGAGTATTTCCTCCGGCCTACAACACCGCCTGCTTCTGCTCTCAAGTGCCGTCTGCACAATCAACACTTGTTCCTGTGTTACCTGGGTCCTGTAACATCTGCTCATCTCCAGAGGTGAGTCCGGCAATGTCTCCTGCTTTGTCTACATTCCCACTACTTGTAGTGGAAAAGTGGACAGAGCAGGAGACATTGCCTGACTCACCTCTAGGGAGAAGCTGCTGTTACAGAACCCCAGTAACACAGGAACAAGTGTTGGTTCTGCAGACAGCATTTCAGAGCAGCAACTGGCGTGGTTGGAAGCCAGAGGAAATACTCGAAACAGAGTGAAGACAGAAGCCTAATTGGAGTACGTTGACAGTTAGTAGTAGTGTAGAAACAATCGAAAACTGCCACCAAGTAGGCCTCAGCCTACTACCTGATTTTCCCTGGGCTACGACACTGCCAGTTGGTGCTCAGAAGCGCTGTACGCACAGCCAAAACACTCGTTCATGTGAAAGTGGGGTTCGGTAACGTCAGCTGATCCCCTGCTGTGTGGAGGGCAAACTGCTGCTGCCTCCAAATTGTAACTACTTCAGATTTAAACATTCTCTGATTTGGCCTCTGTCTCCACTCTGTCTCTAGTATTTCCCCTGACCTCCAACACCACCAGTTCCTGCTCACAGTTGCCGTCCACGCATTCCACACTTGTTCCTGTGTTCCTGGTGTTCTGTAATGTGAGCTGATCCCCCAATGTGTGTCCGGCACTGTCTCCTGCGCTGTCCACCTTCCCATTGCAAGTGGTGGGAATGTGGACAGAGCAGGAGACATTGGCAGACACACATCAGGGGATCTGCTGACATTACAGAACCCCAGTAACACAGGAACACGTGTGGATTGGGCAGACGGCTACTGTAAGCATAAACTGGCGGTGTTGGTGGTCACGTGAAATCCTGGAAACAGAGTGGAGACAGATGCCTAATTGGAGCACGTTGACAGTCTGTTGTAGCCTACAAACAATCTAAAACTACCACCAAGTAGGCCTCGGCCTACACCATGATTGTCCCTGGGCTCCAACAACGCCAGTTGGTGCTCGGAAGTGCTGTCCACACAGAAAAAAACACTTGTTCATGTGAAAGTGGGGTTCGGTAACGTCAGCTGATCCCCTGCTGTGTGGAGGGAAAAGTGTCCTGCTCCCTCCAAAGTCAAAATACCTCCGATTTACACCTGCCTCCTAGTAGGCCTCGGCCTGCACCATGATTATCCATGGGCTCCAACAACACCAGTTGGTGCTCGGAAATGCTGTCCACACAGAAAAAAACACTCGTTCATGTGAAAGTGGGGTTCGGTAACGTCAACTGATCCCCTGCTGTGTGGAGGGCAAACTGCTGCTGCGTCCAAATTGTAACTACTTCAGATTTAAACATTCTCTGATTTGGCCTCTGTCTCCACTCTGTCTCTAGTATTTCCCCTGACCTCCAACACCGCCAGTTCCTGCTCACAGTTGCCATCCACGCATTCCACACTTGTTCCTGTGTTCCTGGTGTTCTGTAACGTGAGCTGATCCCCCAATGTGTGTCCGGCACTGTCTCCTGCGCTGTCCACCTTCCCACTGCAAGTGGTCGGAATGTGGACAGAGCAGGAGACATTGGCAAACACTAGAGTTGAGCGAAACGGGTCGAAAAAATTCAAAAGTCGCCGACTTTTGGCAAAGTTGGGTTTCATGAAACGAAACCCGACCCTAGGATGAGGTCGGCCACGAGGTCGGCGACTTACGCGCCAAAGTCGCGTTTCAAAAGTTTGTTTTGCGCTCTTTTTCAGCCAATCAGGATCCACGGACACTGTGGGCAACGTGATGACATAGGCACGGGTCACCACCATCTTTCAGAAGGGCATGCAAGTGATTGGCTTGCTTTGGTGGGCGTCACAGGGGGTATAAAAGGGCGTGCACGCCGACCGCCATCTTACTTCTGCCGATCTTAGTATAGGGAGAGGTTGCTGCTGATTCTGTAGGGAGAGCGTTAGGCAGGGAAGAAGACAAAAAAACTGCTTCTGCTGCTAGCGATTTGGCCTGCACAACACACAAGTCACTGTGTGTGCAGTGCAAGGGGAGGCTATATTGTGGTGTATCAGTGGTGTTGGTTGTTGGGCTGCCTTTTAAGGCTTCCTGACACGCTGGCATTGCTGTTTACCCACTGCTCCGCAAACTGCTTTTTTAAAAGCAATCCAATCTCCCTTATCCTCTCGTCACTTTGGTCACAGGCAGCTGTGCCATCGAGCGTGTCACATAGCGCTCAGATATCAGTGGGCCGCACACAATCCACAAGTGTCCAGTGTCCAAAAGTGTACGCAGAGATTCAAAATCTCCATTATCCTCTCGTCACTTTGGTCACAGGCAGCTGTGCCATCGAGCGTGTCACATAGCGCTCAGATATCAGGGGGCCGCACACAATCCACAAGTGTCCAGTGTCCAAAAGTGTACGCAGAGATTCAAAATCTCCATTATCCTCTTGTGACTTTGGTCACAGGCAGCTGTGCCATCGAGCGTGTCACATAGCGCTCAGATATCAGTGGGCCGCACACAATCCACAAGTGTCCAGTGTCCAAAAGAGTACGCAGAGATTCAAAATCTCCATTATCCTCTCGTCACTTTGGTCACAGGCAGCTGTGCCATCGAGCGTGTCACATAGCGCTCAGATATCAGTGGGCCGCACACAATCCACAAGTGTCCAGTGTCCAAAAGTGTACGCAGAGATTCAAAATCTCCATTATCCTCTCGTCACTTTGGTCACAGGCAGCTGTGCCATCGAGCGTGTCACATAGCGCTCAGATATCAGTGGGCCGCACACAATCCACAAGTGTCCACTGTCCACAAGTGTACGCAGAGATTCAAAATCTCCATTATCCTCTCGTCACTTTGGTCACAGGCAGCTGTGCCATTGAGCGTGTCACATAGCGCTCAGATATCAGTCGGCCGCACACAATCCACAAGTGTCCACTGTCCAAAAGTGTACGCAGAGATTCAAAATCTCCATTATCCTCTCGTCACTTTGGTCACAGGCAGCTGTGCCATCGAGCGTGTCACATAGCGCTCAGATATCAGTGGGCCGCACACAATCCACAAGTGTCCACTGTCCACAAGTGTACGCAGAGATTCAAAATCTCCATTATCCTCTCGTCACTTTGGTCACAGGCAGCTGTGCCATCGAGCGTGTCACATAGCGCTCAGATATCAGTGGACCGCACACAATCCACAAGTGTCCTGTGTCCAAAAGTGTACGCAGAGATTCAAAATCTCCATTATCCTCTCATCACTTTGGTCACAGGCAGCTGTGCCATCGAGCGTGTCACATAGCGCTCAGATATCAGTGGGCCGCACACAATCCACAAGTGTCCAGTGTCCAAAAGTGTACGCAGAGATTCAAAATCTCCATTATCCTCTCGTCACGTTGGTCACAGGCAGCTGTGCCATCGAGCGTGTCACATAGCGCTCAGATATCAGTGGGCCGCACACAATCCACAAGTGTCCAGTGTCCAAAAGTGTACGCAGAGATTCAAAATCTCCATTATCTTCTCGTCACTTTGGTCACAGGCAGCTGTGCCATCGAGCGTGTCACATAGCGCTCTGATATCAGTGGGCCGCACACAATCCACAAGTGTCCAGTGTCCACAAGTGTACGCAGAGATTCAAAATCTCCATTATCCTCTCGTCACTTTGGTCACAGGCAGCTGTGCCATCGAGCGTGTCACATAGCGCTCAGATATCAGTGGGCCGCACACAATCCACAAGTGTCCACTGTCCACAAGTGTACGCAGAGATTCAAAATCTCCATTATCCTCTCGTCACTTTGGTCACAGGCAGCTGTGCCATCGAGCGTGTCACATAGCGCTCAGATATCAGTGGGCCGCACACAATCCACAAGTGTCCAGTGTCCAAAAGTGTACGCAGAGATTCAAAATCTCCATTATCCTCTTGTCACTTTGGTCACAGGCAGCTGTGCCATCGAGCGTGTCACATAGCGCTCAGATATCAGTGGGCCGCACACAATCCACAAGTGTCCACTGTCCACAAGTGTACGCAGAGATTCAAAATCTCCATTATCCTCTCGTCACTTTGGTCACAGGCAGCTGTGCCATCGAGCGTGTCACATAGCGCTCAGATATCAGTGGGCCGCACACAATCCACAAGTGTCCACTGTCCACAAGTGTGTGCAGAAATTCTAAAACTCCCCTGTCCTATAGACACCTTGTACCTTGTTTTACATTACTATATAGTTTGTTGGATTTTGTCTACATTTCTACCAAAAATGAGGAAGGCTGGTGGAAGAGGCCGTGGAATTGGGCGGGGGTTGGCAGCTGGTAATGATGGTGTTGGTGGTGGATCTGATGGTAGTGGCAAGAGCAAAATAGGACCGAATGCAGGAGGTGCTGACCCTGCGTCATCGTCTGGCTACATAAGGACTCGAACGCTTAGTTTTCTAGGAGTTGGCAAACCGCTTTTAAAGGCAGAGCATCAGGAAAAAGTTTTGTCTTACATTGCTGACTCAGCCTCCAGCTCTATCACCTCCTCTTCTTCAGTTGTAAAAAGTAAAAGCACTGAGTCGTCATTGGAGGCTCATGTTCATGAACCACACCTTTCCTTGTGTCCTTCACCCCAACCAAGATTGAAGGATGACGCAGGCCATACTACTGATTACTCCATGGAGCTGTTTTCACATACCATGCCTGGATTATCAAGTCAAATGGTGAATTACCCAGGCCAAGATGAATCTGACATGGAGTGCACTGATGCACAGCCGCTGATGGATGATTCTGCTGGTACATTCACTCAGAGCACTACATTGTCCTCGCAGTGTACAGAGCCAGATTTTGACCCTGATGAGACTCAGGTGCCCCTTCCCGCACACTATACCACCATACACGGTGACACAGAGAAAGGTGCACATGACATAGAAGAGGAGGTGATGGATGACCCAGTTGTTGACCCAGATTGGCATCCATTGGGGGAAGAGGGTGCTGCTTCCAATAGCTCAGATGAGGAGCATCCACAGCAGACATCGACATCGCAACAGCTGTTATCTGGCAGGCCCGGAGCACTCCAAAGACAGGTTCCAAACATCAAAAGAGTTGCTGGACAGCTTGTCCAGAGGGTCAAAAGATCACAGCGTGCTAGGCCGCAAAATGTCTGCCAAAGTAGGAAGAGTGCAGTGTGGCACTTTTTTGAACAAAATCCTCATGATCAGGCCAAGGTTATCTGTAAGAAGTGCGCAAAGACCTTTAGCCGAGGGAAAAATCTGAAAAATTTGAATACCAGTTGCATGCTTAGACATTTAACCAGCATGCACTTGCAAGCGTGGACACAACACCAAACCTCAAGTGCCACATGTGCAACTGATCACAACGAAGGTAGTCAGCAACGCTACATTGTTTCCCCCACTGTAAGCCCACCGGTTAGCACAGCAGCAAATGTTGAGGTGTCGTTGCAAGGCCACAGCAGTCAGGGAATCCCACTGTTATATCAACGAAAGACTGATTCTAGGCCATCAGAAAGAACACCAACTCCATCACCATCATCAACCCTCTCTCAGTCCACCCTGTCCACCGCTACTTCCACCATATGCAGCTCTCAAGTCCAGCTCACCCTCCCAGACACTATGAGTAGGTCAAGAAAGTACTCAGTCTCTCATCCGCGTACACTGGGTTTGAACGCCCACATTGCCAAACTAATCTCGTTTGAGATGATGCCCTTTCGGTTGGTGGAAAGCACAGCTTTCCGCGAACTCATGGCCTATGCAGTACCACGCTATGACCTACCCAGTCGCCACTTCTTCTCTCGCAAAGCCATCCCAGCCCTCCACCATCATGTGAAAGACCGCATTGTCCATGCACTCAAGCAGTCAGTGAGCGGAAAGGTGCACCTCACAACTGATGCATGGTCCAGTCGGCATGGCCAGGGCCGTTACGTGTCCATCACTGCGCACTGGGTTAATGTGGTGGATGCAGGGTCCACAGGGGACAGCGGTGGTGGGACAGTGCTGCCTAGCCCACGGTATAGGAAACAGTTGGCTGTAGGCGTTCGACCCTCCTCCTCCTCCTCCTCCTCCAGAAGCGACAGCTCGTCCACAGAGCGCAGTCGTACGAGCACTCCATCTGCAGCTGCCACTGTTGCACACGATGTGTCCCCCTATCGAGCAGCTAGTGGAAAGCGTCAGCAGGCTGTGTTGCAGATGATGTGTTTGGGCGACAGACACACCGCCGAGGTGCTGGCCGAGTACTTGAAGCGACAAACTGAGTCATGGCTGGGCAGTGTACATCTTGAGGCAGGCAAGGTAGTTAGTGATAACGGCCGTAATTTTGTGGCAGCCATAGCCCTTTCAAAACTCAGCCACATACCTTGCTTGGCTCACACCTTGAACCTGGTGGTGCAGTGCTTCCTCAAAAATTATCCGGAGTTAACAGCCCTGCTCCAGAAGGTGCGAAGACTGTGCGCGCACATCCGCCGGTCACCTGTACACTCCGTTCGTATGCAGAAGCTGCAGCGATTGCTCCACCTTCCCAACCACCGCCTCATTATCGACATTGCAACAAGGTGGAACTCCACCCTGCACATGGTGGAGCGGCTGTGCGAGCAGAGGCAGGCCATAATGCATTTGTGGGAGGATACACGGCCAGGCACTTTGAGAGCAGACATGGAGTTGACAGGCGTGCAGTGGTCGAAGCTGAAAGACCTTTGTAAAGTCCTTCAGTGTTTTGAGGAATGCACACGGCTGGTAAGCGCAGACGACGCCATCCTAAGCATGAGCATCCCACTTATGCGTCTGCTCATGCAAACTTTGACGCACCTTAAGGAGCAGGCGTCTGCAGCCAATGTTGATGAGGAGGAAGAGGAGGAGGGAATCCTTGATGACATTCAGCCATTGTCTGCTCAGGGACCTCTCCTGGACGAGGTGGAGGAAGAAGAGGAGGAGGAGAAGGATGATGGGGATGATTACTTAGGGGAGGAGGATGCATCTCGTGGGGCAAGTGAAAATGTTGGCGTGGCAAGGTCTGGTACAGGGTTTGTGCGTGACTGGAGGGAAGTGGATTTGCCAGAAAGTGCTCCTCCACCCAGCACTCGCAGTGCATCATTGACACCGGGAACATTGGCCCACATGTCAGATTATGCCTTGCGGATCCTAAAAAGGGACCCCCGCATTGCCAAAATGATGAACGATGACGACTACTGGTTGGCCAGCATCCTGGATCCACGCTATAAAGGCAAATTACAAAACATCATGCCACAGGAGAACCTTGACCTAATATTGGCTAATAAACAAGCAACTCTGGTAAATCGGTTGCTTGAGGCATTCCCAGCACACAGCAGCGGTGATGGTTCTCACACGAGCCGTACGGGCCGGGGGCAGCTTGGCAGAGGTGTTCGTGGTGCACACAGCAGAAGTGGCGTTGGAGACAGGGGTTTCATGACAATGTTGTGGACTGATTTTTCAAATACCGCTCACACAACTGGTAATACTGCATCGATGGAAAGTGACAGGAGACAGCAGTTGTCAACTATGGTTACAAACTACTTTTCCTCCCATATCGATGTTCTCCCACACAGGTCATTCCCCTTTGACTATTGGGCCGCTAAACTGGACACCTGGCCTGAATTGGCCCAATATGCCTTACAGGAGCTCGCTTGCCCAGCTGCAAGTGTGCTATCGGAAAGAGTCTTCAGTGCAGCTGGATCAATCCTGACAGAAAAAAGGACCCGTCTGTCAACCCAAAATGTGGATGATCTAACCTTCATTAAAATGAACCACGCATGGGTTTCCAAGGATTTTGTCCCACCTTCCCCTGATGACACATAGGGTGACAGAAAAATGGCTTGCTTTGGTCCACCTCTTCCTGTTACTTCACCTATTTCGCCTTTTGCATCAGTTGAATGTCCAACATCAACATATGCCACTTTCTAAAACTCCCTAACTGTGCTGCCTCCCCCCCCATGGCCGGGGTCACCACCTAGCGCACGACACCGTGCGAGTGCCGTTGCCCTGGACAGGTGGGTAGGCCGACTCTTGGGCGCGGGCACTGGCACAGGGTCCCTCATAGTGCAATCAAGTGTCTCTGACGGTGGTGATGCACACCCGCCGTCAGACACACCGCTGTACTATGAGGGGCCCAGAGCCAGTACCGACGCCCACGAGTGGGCCCCCCTTGCTTGGCCAGGGCCCCAGCATTTGCAATCTTTACCTCTCCCTGCTCCTCCGCTGTGTAATCTGGGCCGTCAAATCCATACTGTGCCTGACACCGTCTGAGCCTGCCTCCTGAGACATATATTTTGAATGTGTACGCTATCCATACATGTTATCCGTGGATACGGTACCCTTTCTAACCTTTGTGCAATGACGTGCAGTCCATACTGGGCCTAACACCGTCTGAGCCTGCCTCATGCTGTATAGACATATATTTTGAATGTGTACGCTATCCATACATGTTATCTGGGGATACGGTACCCCTTCTAACCTTTGTGCAATGACGTGCAATCCATACTGGGCCTAACACCGTCTGAGCCTGCCTCATGCTGTATAGACATATATTTTGAATGTGTACGCTATCCATACATGTTATCCAGGGATACGGTACCCCTTCTAACCTTTGTGCAATGACGTGCAATCCATACTGGGCCTAACACCGTCTGAGCCTGCCTCATGCTGTATAGACATATATTTTGAATGTGTACGCTATCCATACATGTTATCCGGGGATACGGTACCCCTTCTAACCTTTGTGCAATGACGTGCAATCCATACTGGGCCTAACACCGTCTGAGCCTGCCTCATGCTGTATAGACATATATTTTGAATGTGTACGCTATCCATACATGTTATCCGGGGATACGGTACCCCTTCTAACCTTTGTGCAATGACGTGCAATCCATACTGGGCCTAACACCGTCTGAGCCTGCCTCATGCTGTATAGACATATATTTTGAATGTGTACGCTATCCATACATGTTATCCGGGGATACGGTACCCCTTCTAACCTTTGTGCAATGACGTGCAATCCATACTGGGCCTAACACCGTCTGAGCCTGCCTCATGCTGTATAGACATATATTTTGAATGTGTACGCTATCCATACATGTTATCCGGGGATACGGTACCCCTTCTAACCTTTGTGCAATGACGTGCAATCCATACTGGGCCTAACACCGTCTGAGCCTGCCTCATGCTGTATAGACATATATTTTGAATGTGTACGCTATCCATACATGTTATCCGGGGATACGGTACCCCTTCTAACCTTTGTGCAATGACGTGCAATCCATACTGGGCCTAACACCGTCTGAGCCTGCCTCATGCTGTATAGACATATATTTTGAATGTGTACGCTATCCATACATGTTATCCGGGGATACGGTACCCCTTCTAACCTTTGTGCAATGACGTGCAATCCATACTGGGCCTAACACCGTCTGAGCCTGCCTCATGCTGTATAGACATATATTTTGAATGTGTACGCTATCCATACATGTTATCCGGGGATACGGTACCCCTTCTAACCTTTGTGCAATGACGTGCAATCCATACTGGGCCTAACACCGTCTGAGCCTGCCTCATGCTGTATAGACATATATTTTGAATGTGTACGCTATCCATACATGTTATCCGGGGATACGGTACCCCTTCTAACCTTTGTGCAATGACGTGCAATCCATACTGGGCCTAACACCGTCTGAGCCTGCCTCATGCTGTATAGACATATATTTTGAATGTGTACGCTATCCATACATGTTATCCGGGGATACGGTACCCCTTCTAGCCTTTGTGCAATGACGTGCAATCCATACTGGGCCTAACACCGTCTGAGCCTGCCTCATGCTGTATAGACATATATTTTGAATGTGTACGCTATCCATACATGTTATCCAGGGATACGGTACCCCTTCTAACCTTTGTGCAATGACGTGCAATCCATACTGGGCCTAACACCGTCTGAGCCTGCCTCATGCTGTATAGACATATATTTTGAATGTGTACGCTATCCATACATGTTATCCGGGGATACGGTACCCCTTCTAACCTTTGTGCAATGACGTGCAATCCATACTGGGCTTAACACCGTCTGAGCCTGCCTCATGCTGTATAGACATATATTTTGAATGTGTACGCTATCCATACATGTTATCCGGGGATACGGTACCCCTTCTAACCTTTGTGCAATGACGTGCAATCCATACTGGGCCTAACACCGTCTGAGCCTGCCTCATGCTGTATAGACATATATTTTGAATGTGTACGCTATCCATACATGTTATCCGGGGATACGGTACCCCTTCTAACCTTTGTGCAATGACGTGCAATCCATACTGGGCCTAACACCGTCTGAGCCTGCCTCATGCTGTATAGACATATATTTTGAATGTGTCCGCTATCCATACATGTTATCCGGGGATACGGTACCCTTTCTAACCTTTGTGCAATGACGTGCAATCCATACTGGGCCTAACACCGTCTGAGCCTGCCTCATGCTGTATAGACATATATTTTGAATGTGTACGCTATCCATACATGTTATCCGGGGATACGGTACCCCTTCTAACCTTTGTGCAATGACGTGCAATCCATACTGGGCCTAACACCGTCTGAGCCTGCCTCATGCTGTATAGACATATATTTTGAATGTGTACGATATCCATACATGTTATCCAGGGATACGGTACCCTTTCTAACCTTTGTGCAATCACTTGCAATCCATACTGGGCGTGAGAACGGCTGGCGAGCTGTTAAGCAAGCTACAGCACCTGTCCAGACAAGTACAGGGATTCCCTAGCGAGGAGACTTATTTGATTGTTTTCTATGTTGGGACAGCAATTTTTGGGGAGCACTATACTCTGGAGAATGATAGATGGGGCCCACCATACACTGGAACATTCCAAAGGTGGACATCAGACACTGGAGCAGCATTTACAGGGCCCATTATACACTAGAGCAGTAGAAATGGGGCCCATTATGTTTGGAGCATTATTTGGGCCCATAAGACAGTGGAGCTTCATCCATGGGGACCAACATATACTGTAGCATTATGTGGAGCTCATCATATACTGTTTCAAACATTATATGGGACCAATGATTTTGTTTGGAGAAATAGATGGGCCTCGTCATGAGATGTAAAAAGTGAGGTATTTTTCATTGTACTATACCGCTATTTCTCTGCCGTATCGGAGCATGATGAGTTGTGGTATGTGTTAAAGGGGCGCTCTTTCGCCCAGGGCACATGAAAACCTGCAGCCAGCCCTCCCCCCCACAAATTTAGCCAAATAACCCCCATTTTTCAGTGCGTAACTTGTATTATGAAGTTAATTAAGGTTGACAAGCTTAAGTAAGAAGAATTGATGCTTTTGGCATTCAAATGGGCACTGTAGGTGTGTTTTCTGTCCTCCTGTCACTGCCGACTTTTATTCCCCATTGACTTACATTGGGTTTCGTGTTTCGGGACGACCCCGACTTTTCCCTATAATCGGACGATCTTGCTCGACCCGACTTTTGGAAAAGTCGGGTTTCACGAAACGAAACGCAACCCTAAAAAAGCAAAAGTCGCTCAACTCTAGCAAACACACATCAGGGGACGGCTACTGTACGCATAAACTGGCGGTGTTGGTGGTCACGTGAAATCCTGGAAACAGAGTGTAGACAGATGCCTAATTGGAGCACGTTGACAGTCTGTTGTAGCCTACAAACAATCTAAAACTACCACCAAGTAGGCCTCGGCCTACACCATGATTGTCCCTGGGCTCCAACAACGCCAGTTGGTGCTCGGCAGTGTCTTTGGCACGGGTACGCCCTGTTGCCCAGCCTGGTTCCAGCACGCCAGCTGTTTCCGGGTAGTGCCAAGGTCACTATGCCACCAATCCGTTGTCCTGTTGTCTTGCGGCCGGGTTAGCCGACTCTACGGTGCCTGCAGTTTAGGTAACTCCTATGTGGGCTGCGGGAACTGGCACTGAAGGCTGGATCCGTAGTGCCAATCGGACATGGACCCCCTGTAGGACTGTGGGTTTCGGTAACTGCGGCCGGCTTGTGGCCTGGCTACTTTGCTTTGGATGGGTACCTTCTGCTACCCACCCGGGTTCCAGCACTGTCAGCTGGTACTCGCCAGAGCCTTTGGCCTAGGTGCCTCCATCTCGGTATCCAAAGGTCCAGCACCGTCAGCTGGTCCTTGGTAGTGCTTTCTAGCACAGGTACCTCCTGCCTAGTAACCGTGGTCCAGCACTGTCAGCTGTTCCTCGGTAGTGCCATTGGCTCTTGTAGCTTTTGCTACCCATCTGGGTTCCAGCACCGTCAGCTGGTTCTCGGCAGTGTTTTGGCACGGGTACTCCCTGTTGCCCAGCCTGGTTCCAGCATGCCAGCTGTTTCCGGGTAGTGTCAAGGTCACTATGCCACCAATCCGTTGTCCTGTCGTCTTGCGGCAGGGTTAGCCGACTCTACGGTGCCTGCAGTTTAGGTGACTCCTATGTGGGCTGCGGGAACTGGCACTAAGGCTGGATCCGTAGTGACAATCGGACATGGACCCCCTGTAGAACTGTGGGTTTCGGTAACTGCGGCCGGCTTGCGGCCTGGCTACTTTGCTTTGAATGGGTACCTTCTGCTACCCACCCGGGTTCCAGCACTGTCAGCTGGTACTCGCCAGAGCCTTTGGCCTAGGTGCCTCCATCTCGGTATCCAAAGGTCCAGCACCGTCAGCTGGTCCTTGGTAGTGCTTTCTAGCACAGGTACCTCCTGCCTAGTAACCGTGGTCCAGCACTGTCAGCTGTTCCTCGGTAGTGCCATTGGCTCTTGTAGCTTTTGCTACCCATCTGGGTTCCAGCACCGTCAGCTGGTTCTCGGCAGTGTTTTGGCACGGGTACTCCCTGTTGCCCAGCCTGGTTCCAGCATGCCAGCTGTTTCCGGGTAGTGTCAAGGTCACTATGCCACCAATCCGTTGTCCTGTCGTCTTGCGGCAGGGTTAGCCGACTCTACGGTGCCTGCAGTTTAGGTGACTCCTATGTGGGCTGCGGGAACTGGCACTAAGGCTGGATCCGTAGTGACAATCGGACATGGACCCCCTGTAGAACTGTGGGTTTCGGTAACTGCGGCCGGCTTGCGGCCTGGCTACTTTGCTTTGAATGGGTACCTTCTGCTACCCACCCGGGTTCCAGCACTGTCAGCTGGTTCTCGCCAGATCCTTTGGCCTAGGTGCCTCCATCTCGGTATCCGAAGGTCCAGCACCATCAGCAGGTCCTTGGTAGTGCTTTCTAGCACAGGTACCTCCTGCCTAGTAACCGTGGTCCAGCACTGTCAGCTGTTCCTCGGTAGTGCCATTGGCTCTTGTAGCTTTTGCTACCCATCTGGGTTCCAGCACCGTCAGTTGGTTCTCGGCAGTGTCTTTGGCATAGGTACTCCCTGTTACCCAGCCTGGTTCCAGCACGCCAGCTGTTTCCGGGTAGTGTCAAGGTCAGCTATGCCAACAATCCGTTGTCCTGTCGTCTTGCGGCCGGGTTAGCCGACTCTACGGTGCCTGCAGTTTAGGTGACTCCTATGTAGGCTGCGGGAACTGGCACTGAAGGCTGGATCCGTAGTGCTAATCGGACACGGACCCCCTGTAGGACTGTGGGTTTCGGTAACTGCGGCCGGCTTGCGGCCTGGCTACTTTGCTTTGCATGGGTACCTTCTGCTACCCACCCTGGTTCCAGCACTGTCAGCTGGTTCTCGCCAGAGCCTTTGGCCTAGGTGCCTCCATCTCGGTATCCGAGGTCCAGCACCGTCAGCTGGTCCTTGGTAGTGCTTTTTAGCACAGGTACCTTCTGCTTAGTAACCATGGTCCAGCACCGTCAGTTGGTCCTCGGTAGTGCCATTGGCTCTTGTTCCTTCTGCTACCCTTACGGGTTCCAGCACTGTCAGCTGGTTCTCGCCAGAGCCTTTGGCCTAGATGCCTCCATCTCGATATCTGAGGTCCAGCACCGTCAGCTGGTCCTTGGTAGTGCTTTTTAGCACAGGTACCTTCTGCTTAGTAACCGTGGTCCAGCACCGTCAGTTGGTCCTCGGTAGTGCCATTGGCTCTTGTTCCTTCTGCTACCCATCAGGGTGCCAGCACTGTCAGCTGGTTCTTGCCAGAGCCTTTGGCCTAGGTGCCTCCATCTCGGTATCCGAGGTCCTGCACCGTCAGCTGGTCCTTGGTAGTGCTTTGTAGCACAGGTACCTTCTGCTTAGTAACCGTGATCCAGCACCATCAGTTGGTCCTCGGTAGTGCCATTGGCTCTTGTTCCTTCTGCTACCCATCCGGGTTCCAGCACTGTCAGCTGGTTCTCGCCAGAGCCTTTGGCCTAGGTGCCTCCATCTCGGTATCCGAGGTCCAGCACCGTCAGCTGGTCCTTGGTAGTGCTTTTTAGCACAGGTACCTTCTGCTTAGTAACCGTGGTCCAGCACGTCAGTTGGTCCTCGGTAGTGCCATTGGCTCTTGTTCCTTCTGCTACCCATCCGGGTGCCAGCACTGTCAGCTGGTTCTCGCCAGAGCCTTTGGCCTAGGTGCCTCCATCTCAGTATCCGAAGCCCAGCACCGTCAGCTGGTCCTTGGTAGTGCTTTTTAGCACAGGTACCTTCTGCTTAGTAATCGTGGTCCAGCACCGTCAGTTGGTCCTCGGTAGTGCCATTGGCTCTTGTTCCTTCTGCTACCCATCCGGGTTCCAGCACTGTCAGCTGGTTCTCGCCAGAGCCTTTGGCCTAGGTGCCACCATCTCGGTATCCGAGGTCCAGCAACGTCAGCTAGTCCTTGGTAGTGGTTTCTAGCACAGGTATCTCCTGCATAGTAACCGGGGTCCAGCACCGTCAGCTGTTCCTCAGTAGTTCCATTGGCTATTGTTCCTTCTGCTGCCACTAGGGGTTCCAGTACTGTCAGCTGGTTCTCACCAGTTTCTCAGCCTTCTTGTACCTTCTGCTACATTTCCAAGATCAAGCTTTTTGAAATTGTCTTTGGTAATCCTTATTGATCTCCATGACGACGACCCTGATGACGACGACCCTGAAGACCACACCAAAGAAGACCAGAAATATGACCCTAAATAATATGACCAAGAGGACAAAGAACATGAAGACAACCACCAAGATACAGAACAAAAGACAGAAGAACAAGAAGCAGAAGAAGCAAAAGCAGAAGAACAGAAAGCAGAAGAACATTAAGCATAAGACTAAAAATCATCATAGAAGAAATCAAAATTATAAGCAGAAGAAGACTAAGCAGTAAATGGGGGTGAGTCCGTTACTCCTCGTGGTGCCCCTGGAAAATGCCTGCTGCTGCAGGCCAAACTGAACGCGGACAAATCCTGTTGTAAATCTTTTGTGACAGGCAGAACACAATGTGTAATCTTATAACTTTTATAGATAAGTACTACAGGAATGCCTGTCACCATAAGAAAATGAAGAAAAAGAAGAATAGGAAGAAGATGAAGAAATAGCATATGAAAATTAATAATAGCTGAATAAGAAGAATATGAAGAATGGAAATAAAAAATTAATGGGAAGAAGGTGAAGAAGAAGAAGATGAATAAGGTGAAGAAAAAGTGCTACTGCTGCGGATCATGAAGGAGAAAGTGTGGGAGAAGTACAAAAGAAGGTGAAGAGCATGGAAGTTGTGAAACATACATATCTGACAAAATATAAAAAAGTTAACATAGTCAATATCTTTTTAACTCCGAACGTCTTGAAAAAAAAATTGGAATTAATGCTATGCCATGTAATTTGAATAAACCACTATGCCTTTAATGTCTCCTCCACCTCCCACAATACATTCTACATGATTCTTATTTGTTTTCAATTATGTAGAATTAGCCAACAAGGAAATAAAGGGCTTTTTTAAATTCCGATACCGGAAGTCCCATTGACTTGAATGGGACTTCCGGTATCGGAATCGGCGATACCCGATATTTTTTTCGTATCGGGCGATGCCATCCGATACGATATTTTTGGGTATCGAACGGTATCGCTCAACACTAGTTGTAACCTGTTAAAGTGACATTTCCCAGTGAATGCATTTGACAGGGTTGAAAGCAATGGTAAAGTTGTAAAACCCATCAAAAACGCTACGTGTGAACATAGCCCAAGTAGTGGAGGAACATTTTTGTTTTGGGTTATTTATTTTGCCTTATATAAAAGTCATTACCCTGGAAACGATGATCCTTAACATACTGTATTTCCCTGGAAAATCCATTTTGGTTTCATTTTTGTACATTTTATTGTGCGCCTGTAAAAATGGTGTAAGACTCGGACAACATTGTTCACAACTGTGACCTGGAAGTCAGAAATGCTTCCAGGGGTCTTGACCAGATGTTCCCATGTCATTTGAGCACTGTTTCCATCATTTTCAGAAGTTTTTAGACTATAAAAGGACCCCTGGGGGGGCGTCACTGTAAAAATACTCAGTTTTCCTATAGACTCACTTTGGGCTCGTTGTTCGGGTCGAGCACCAGAGCATTCCAATTTGCTCGACCTGAGCAACGAGCACCCGAGCATTTTAGTGCTCGCAAATCACTATTTACAAACACTGAGGTAAAAAACTCATCAAACACTCAATGTGACCTCAAGCTACATATTTTCGCTGCACCAAAAAAGCAGCATCTTACAGTTTAACTGAAAAAATGGTCCGTCACACCTGTTGGTATACAGTAAGTGTAACGCGGGTGCACATTCACACTGTGGCCATTACCAGTAAAAACAGAATAAAAATATAGATAAAATACAATTAAAAACAATTAAATAGGTGAAGTACATGTAAATAACATCATTAGGGATGAGTGAACATGATCAGTGATACTTGGTTATCTCTCAAGTATTACGGTGCTCGGATGTATTCGCTACTTGGCATTGCTTACGTAAAACTCTAATCCCAGCCCCAAACTTGTGGCGCCTCTACGTAGCCAATAAGCATGCAGGAATTGCAGGCACGTCACTGGAGTCATGCCGTAGTCATCTAAGTTGTGGCATTATGTCGAGTGCAATGTGAGAAACTCACGCCAGTCTCTCGCTTCAATACCCAGCACTGCCGCCAGCACTCGAGACCAGAGTGTGTGGCTGCATGCATTTCTCGCATTGCACTCGCAAGTGTGACCCTTGCATTACTGTGATTGGCTGTCCGCGTGACATCATCAGGCGTTATAAAAGAACAGGGACTTCCCAGTTCGCCTCACTGATGCCATTGCACAGCTCTGTGACACTTCATATAAGACCAGGGCCACACTAAATGCATGAAAAATCGGTCCGAGGCTCATTGCAGAGAGTCGCACGAGTGTCATGCAAGTGCAATCCGATTTTTCACACCTAGCATCTGATTTACATCTGAATGCAGTGCGATTGTTATCCAATTGCAATGCGATTTTAACATGAGCTTTTACATAGAGCAATTCTCTATGTCATTTATACATCACATAGTCCATAGAACTTTACAAGATACGGCTTTAACTTGCGGTCCCTAAATACACCAGACCTCACTGTCCAGTGACCGTGGGTGACCGCACACCAAACAGTTCATTAGTTCATGGAACATAATAAGCACCAACAGTCTGTGGAGGTACCTTACGGGAGCTCCTGCTCCACCCGCTGAATCCATGTCAGTCCTCTCTCCAAGGGAACCTGCCTTACTGGGATCACCGTCCTTGTGACCAGGGCACTCCAGACAGTCCAGACCCTCAGAAGGTCGGTAGCTCCTCAATGCTGGGCCATCACAGACAGGTGTGTGCCTTTACAAATCAAGTCCTATCAGTTTAATTAAACACAGCTGGACTCCAATGAAGAAGTAGAACCATCTCGAGGACGATCACAAGGAAATGGACAGCATGTGACTTAAATATGAGTGTCTCAGGAAAGGGTCTGAATACTTCTGACCATGTGATATTTCAGTTTTTCTTTTTTAATACATTTGCAAAAATTTCTACTTTTCTGTTTCTTTCAATCAAGATGGGGTGCAGAGTGTACATTAATGAGAAAAAAATGAACTTTTTGGAATTTACCAAATGGCTGCAATGAAACAGAGTGAAAAATTTAAAGGGGTCTGAATACTTTCTGTACCCACTGTAGCATCTTTCGCCTGATGAAGCAATTATCAGCGATACATGTGGGATCTACATTCACGGGATTATAACATTGCTCTTTGATGCTTACCACTTAATTTTCTCTGAGGTTTTGAACATCACATTATGGGTTTTGTGTTTCTGTTATTTTTCATCTTATTACTTTCCTAGCAGTTTGCACCTTCTTATTAGTATTTACCATATATTTATGTTCACCAACAGTACAATTACATTGTCAAACTGATATATTCTATTCGCTTTATTGTACTTGCCTGTATTAGGTATTGGTCTTGTATGCCACACGTTACCCATTTAACTATTTACATTGCAAATATATGTATAGATTGCCTTACTAATAGGATGCTCTCCTTTACAAAGAGTGACAGTATATTAGTGGTTAGTCGTATAGAAGGCATTAACAGAGGATGAAGCGCTGCTTTTCGATTGTTGCATGATGTTTTCATCCTTCTCTTCCCCTGACCTTCATAACACCCTGAGAATCTTGCAATGAAGGTGGTTGCTTATGGCTCCACATATCACTGATGTGAACACTGGAGCAATCAGTATGGTTAAGTGAGGGCCATCTCTATGATGATGAACAAGAGAGCTACTTCAGCACTTGCTGCTTCTGCAGTAATGCATATCTGTTTCTCAGGATCTCTTTTCTCACTACTAATTTGTTGTGAACTGTTAACTATTTAGCAACTAGAAAAGTCAATCTGTGTTGTTTTTTTAAGTTTCAATTAATTGAAAATAGTTGCTTAGAATGATATTAATGATTTTTAATACAAAAAAGTGATTTTTATCTGACCATAAGATAACTATAATTCATACAAGAGCTATCATCTGATCCTGAGCAAATGTTCTATGGGCCTAGTAGAAATTGGGCAAATAAGTTGGGGCTAGTATGAAGGTGTAGGGTTGTATTGCTACATCAAGACATTCTATTCATAGGTCAGTAAGACTTATGATATATAGAACTATTTATTCTCTAATTATTACATTTTTAGATTAATTATGTCCAACATTTCAAACCTGATTTCCTATCCCAGTTGTTTTTGAATGAAGATTATAGGTAGTCTGATGGTATGACCAGGTGTAGCGTCTTTGAATCACATAATTAACGGGAGACCATTATTTTTTTGTGTTGATGCACTACCCTATCTAGGCATCCTACAAGAAAATCAGAACTTGCCCTGCTCTCTATTTCGATAACGTTGCTGGTCATGCACCAGTCTACACAGCAAAGCAGGAAATAAGGAAAGCATGACATGCTAATCAAATTTGTGTTCTCATGTGGCTGTCAAGAAAATGGCAACAGATTTGAATTTATAGCCTGAAATGAATAATATTTCATTTTTTATTATAGATTTTTTAAATTAGAAATTCAGATTTCCTATCAAAAATATGAAGTCCACCTCTAAGTAGACTAAATACAGCACCTACTGATCTCTCTCATTTCATCTCTGCTCAAATACATCATTAAATGATGACCAAACTTTCATGCCATCGTAAAAGGGCTGACTTCTTTGAGCTCTAAAGATGGTCATACACAAATAACAATGACCAAAATCCCAATCTGAAAGTAAATGCATGGTGTAATGATGTTGTAATAAAGATTACATTGATATTTTTGGTAGAAAAATCCATTTTGTGGTTCTTTAGTCACCATTTGAAGTTTTCTGCTAATTAGATTTCGGTGCACGGTGGCCGGATTGTACACTTGGTCTTCTCCTTCACGTCTGTCATTTCCCCAAACCCTATGCCGACCTACAATCTGTGAATGACAGGTCACATCTGTTTGAAATCTCCTCTTCAAACAGAGGAATCAGGTCACAGAAAAAGCGGGCCCATGGCATGCGGGGAGGCTGGGGAATCACAGACAGAGAATATAAGACCAAGGGTACACTCCAACCACTGTGCACCAAAATCTAATTGGCAGAACATTTCAAACAGTGAATAAAGAAGTAAAAGGTATCAATTTAATCTGTATTACAGCCATGTACTTTACTTACTTTACATTACAAAATCATGCGGACAGGTCACCATTTTTCTGAAATCGTAAAGGACATCAGAATATTAAAAAGAAGAAAAATGTACTAACCTCTTCGGTCACCTTTCCGGCCCGGTCGATTCTCACCGTCACTCATCCGGTCATAGTTGCATCTTATGGTCACTGTGAGCACTGAAATTCCCAGTTCTGAGCATGTGCATGGAAGGTCATAGCACACGTCATGACATGGTGACTCAAACTCTTGCACAGAACCCGCCAAACCCCATCAGAGGCAGAAGTCTTAGCCCAGCATGAGAAACCTGGGAATTTCAGTGCTTGCGGCAGTGATAAGAAGATGCAGGAAAGATTAGACAGGTAGCAATGAGAAGCAAAGGCGCTGGAGAGGTGATCGATGAGGTGAGTATAAGGATATATATATTTTTACACCATACATTTATTACTTTTGGGTCTGTAGAGCATAATAAGGACCATTACATTTTCGAATTACATCTCTGCAAATCGAATTTCCTGGGAATGTCCACCCAAAAAGGCAAATTTGTACTTTGCCTGATCCACACTTCTCTAGTCTCTAATGATATGGTAATGTGGGATTTTGCCATTGCTATGATCAGAAATTTTATTTTCCATTATAGAAAGTTATAGACAGATTATTACCAATACACTATATTCCTCCCTGATCAACAACCCCACATTCCATTATCATACAAAATATACACATTTCTGTCAGCGCACCATAGTCCTGCCCTCAAGCACCGATTGCTATATTTAGCTGTCACCAATACTTCCAGTGTTGAATATGAAAAAATATATTTTATTCATGATGTGCAATTTTTTTCACACTCTTTGGCAGAATATAATCTTGTCTCTATAAAAGCCATTTCTTGTTTGCTTATTCTTTTGCCAAAGGCGTCTGATTATAATTTCTTCAACTAAGTTATAAGAAAAAAATTACATTTCTATAAAGGAAGCCACAATGTACACAAGGCTCTGATTAACCAGTTTGATACTGAATATATAGTTTATGCAGTCAACTAAGATGATGACAAATAAACGTATTGGTGCTTAATTTTGAATAAAAGTCAGTTTTACGGATGAGGTGCATGGTTATCAAATGTCATCACATGATATAGAAACTTTAAAAATTACATTCAGTTTATTTAACCATATTGATGAGATTTAAAGAATTCTACTCAATATACCAAGATATTCATTATCGATAGTATAAGGGATAACTTGCTAATCTCTGGGGGTCTGTCTGCAGGGAATCTCAATCATCCTGAGACTAGGAACCTTGTTCTGCGCCACTGTCACTGTTGAATGGAACGAAGATGCGCATCCTATTGATTCGCTGTTTATGGGACTTCCAGAGAAAGTTGAGATAATTGGGAGCTACACTCTGCTATTTAGAACAGCTCCATTGATAATGAATGGAATGGATGCTGATCATGTGGCCTCTACTCCATTCATGTCGAGTTTTCAGAGTACCGTTCTTGGAGTTCTAGAGACTAGTCTCATCAGTCTGACCTCCTGCAATTAGCAAGTTATCCAACTTACCTAACATAGAGACAGCACTCCAATTTAGTTATGGTGAAAAAAAAATGTTTTTATATCCACTACCACTAGTTTTTTTTTTAACCAAAACTACATTTCAATTCTGCCTCTGTTTTTTATTTTTATGCATGGATGAATTTTGAGAGTCTTTGGGGAGGATTTGTTTCATCCTGTACTGAGGACTGTGCGGATATCTTTTGGTAACATACTGTGTTAGGGCAGTAATGTCCTGATGGCGGCCCTGACTGTATATAATTAACCTATTTGCAATTAGTCTGAAAGCAAAACATCTTACAACAAGAATGGTAATATTCTATTCAGAACTGAAAAGCAATAAACAGTTTGATGACTGCACTGGAAAATGTCAAAGTGAATGAATGTCCAAAATGATGATATGATGATGGCGCAGAGTCTGTACAGTAGTAAATGTGAGCTGCTTTAGAATGATTGATGGCCATAATTATTAAGATATAGTAGGTCTACTTTACTAAGTGCTTAATTTTATGAAAAATACTATGTATATATACACAGTATACACTCAACAAAAATATAAAGGCAATACTTTTGTTTTTTGCTTCCATTTCTCATGAGCTGTACTCAAAGATCTAATACTTTTTCTATGTACACCAAAGGCCTTTTTCTCTCTGTGAGAAACATCCAATGTATGGGGTCCATGCCCGAACAGACTCTAAATTTTATTGGTCAGGTTCACTCATCACTAAACATATCATATTTCTGAAGTGGCAGTCATGCCTATTTATATCCCAAATTCCACCAGTAAATGATTCTGATTATATTCATTCAGTCATGTCTGCTCTTTGCATACTCTGTAATCCAGTTCTCAGTGTTTCCCTGTTTGGTATGGCTTATTTCAATTGGTTGATGTTCATTCCCATGTCATTCTTGATGATATTCAGCCTTCAATCTTCCCTGTTTCTGTTTTCCACTGACCATTCCAAGTAGCATCTCCTTTTCTAATGAATTTGCCCTCATCCATGTCCAATATAGTTCATTTTCTGTCTGGTGATCTTGCCTTTCAAGGACAATTTTGGATTTACTTCCTGTAGCATGTAAGCCCGAAAGGGCAGGGTCCTCTTCCCTCTGTATCAGTCTGTCATTGTTAGTTTGTTTACTGTAAGTGATATTTGTAATTTATATGTAACCCCTTCTCATGTACAGCACCATGGAATCGATGGTGCTTTATAAATAAATAATAATAATAATTTGCATCTTTATTGGAGATCCTAACTGACCATTGTATTTATCTAGTACCATAGCTCAAAGACATACATTTTTCTTCTGTCTGCTTGCTAGAGTATCCACACCTTACAGCCATTGGTAAGTAGGGGCATGATAGATAGTGAGCAGAGCCGGCGTCACCACCTGGCGCACACGGGCAAGTGCTGGGACCCTGGATGAACGTGGGGGTCTACTCGGCATCAGGGATCAGGGATACCGGCACACTATGGGACCCATGAGCTGGGGAGACCGGTGCCGGCACTAGCACCAGGTGCTGGCACCAAGCCCCCCTCAAATACTCACCTCTCCTCGTTCCCCTTAGCTCCAGTGTCTTTAGTGTCATCATCTTCTGACTCTGTAGAGGGCAGAGTGTACGACAGAGGAGTCCGGACCTACAGAGAGGTGAGTATTTGATGTTTTTATGTGTGGAACATTATATGAGGCTCCATTATATATTGTATGGAGCATTGTATGGGGCCCATTATACTATATGGAGCATGGAGCATTATATACTGTATGGAGCAATATATGATGCCCATTACACTGCATGGAGCATTATATGGGGATCATAATTCTATATGGAGCAACATATGGGCCCCATTATACTGTATGGAGTAATATAAGGGTCATTATACTGTACAGAGCATTATATGGGGCCCATAATACTTTATGGAGCAATATATGGGGCCCATAATACTTTCTGGAGCAATATATGGGGTCCATAATACTGTAGGGAGCAATATATGGTGCACATTATACTGTGTGGAGCAATATATATGGAAGCATTATACTGTTTGGAGCAATATATGGGGCCTGTAATGCAGTATTGAGGACTATGTGGTGCCCATAATTATGTATGGAGAACGAAGTGGTGCCCATAATTCTGTTTGGAGGACTATATGCTGCCTATAATACTATTTGGAGAAATATACGGTGCCCATATTCCTGTTTGAAGGACTATGTAGTGCCCATAATACTGTATGGAGGACTATGTGATGCTAATAATACTGTATGGAGGACTATGTAGTGCACATTATACTGTATGGAGGACTATGTGGTGCTCATAATAGTGTATGGAGGACTATAGTGTCATGTCTAAAATGATGAATCTGCAGTCATTCTGTGTGCTGTGTGCTGCGAGGATTTGCCGATTTCTGAGCTATGGTCTAATTTACAATAGATATCACTCATGTAATGTAAGAAATGAAATCTTTGGCATTGTACTATACCTATATTTCTTATCTGTGCATCATTAATTGTGGTATGTGTTAAAAGGGCCCACTGAGACTCTTTCGCCCGAGGTCCACGAAAACATGTAGCCGACCCTGTCAGTGAGGATGGCTAGTAAAAATAATATATAGTGGAACTAAAAATGTGTTGCATGAAACCTAGGCTTGATAAGTATCAGTTTTCTCAAAGAGCTGGTCTTCTGGAGGGGTTTCACCATATATGTGATATATCACTTATAGGTGTAAAGGGTAAGATATGGATACATCCAGCATTAGAACATTCTGTATTCAATGGATCTGTCTGGACTGACTTGTAAAATCTTATCAAATTCTATATAATGGAAGTAAATCTCAAAAAAACAAACGTGTTATTGTCTCACATTGATGATCTGTAAATTTTAATGTTAACTTTAGATTTAACCTTTTAATTTAACTCATAAGAGTAATAGTAACTTGAAAATTAATAAGGAAAAAAAGTGTAAAAACATCAATCTAGATTACTTTTCAAAACAAATTCTAAATTGGCAAATCTTTGTGCTTGCCATGCAATTAACCTGACAGCAAAACATCTTACAACAAAATGAGCATGTTAATATTCCATTCAGAAGTGCTTAGAAAGAAACAGTTTGATAACTGCGCTCAAAAATGAAGTCAGGATATGACTGCAGAAAATGTAGGAACATCCAAAAAATGGTGCAGTCTGTGATGGGTTAATTGTAAGTTGCCTTTGGCTGATTGCTAACTATAAGGCTGTGCGCCCACGTTGCATTTTTAATGCGTTTCCGCTGGGTTTTTGCCGCAGCGGAAACGCTTAAAAAATGCTAATAAAACACACCCCCACACAATCCTATGGGATTCCGCAGTTGCTGTGCCTATGCTGCAGATTTTACCACTGCGGAATCGCATAACGGTAATATCTGCAGCATGTTCATTATTTCTGCGGAATCGCGGCGATTCCGCCGCCATAGGATTGCATTGAAACGCTCACTTTACTCATCTTGCTATGCCCACCATGCGTAAAGTGAGCGCTTCATGTGCGGATGGCACCCAGGGTCTGGAGGAGAGGAGACTCTCCTCCATGCCTTGGGTACCATATACCTGTAAAAAATAGAATTAAAATAAAAACTAGGGATATACTTACCTTCTGATGGCCCCTGGAATCCTCGCACCTGTCAGCCACGCTGCCAGCATCTTCCATTCCCAGGGATGCACTGCACGAATGACCTCTTGCGAGACCGCTACGTCATCAGAGGTCATTGTCGCAAGGCATCCCTGGGAACGGAAGTTGCCGACAGCATCGCTGAGAGGCGGACCGAATCCGGGGACCGACAGAAGGTAAGTATATCCCTAGTTTTTGTTTTTTTTTATTATTTTTAACATCTTATCTTTTACTACTGATGCTGCATAGGCAGCATCAATAGTAAAAAGTTGGTCACACTTGTCAAACACTATGCTTGACAAGTGTGACCAACCTGTCAATCACTTTTCCAAGCGATGCTTCAAATCACTTGGAAAGCGCAAGCATTCTGCAAGCTAAAAACGCTTGCAAAACTCTTGTGTTTTGCGGGAAACCGCATGCAAATTCCGCATGTGTTTTACCCGCTGCATGGAGTTGTGGAAATGCTGCGGACATTTCCGCAGCATTTCTGCAACATGGGCACTTAGCCTAAATACTAAAGGTACTGTCACACTTAGCGATATCACTAGCAATATCGCTATAACTTGTGACGTTATAGCGATATTGCTAGCGATATCGCTGTGTGATACTTACCTACGACCGGCTCCCCTGCTGGTTATCGCTGATCGCGCGAGAACGTCCAGGACTGTTTCTCGTCGTCAGCTTCCTGTGGCGCTTCCTGTGGAGAGACGAGCGACGAGCGTGGAGCCGGGCGGGAGGACGCAGGATCGCCTAGTGTGACAGGTAAGTAGCGACCCCCGACCGCTACGATGTCGCTGGTGAGATCTGCCTGTGTGGCAGCTCACTAGCGACCACTTAGCGATGCACCAGCAATCCTGACCATGTCATATCGCTGGTCGGGATCGCTGGTGCATCGCTAAGTGTGACAGTACCTTAAGCTATAATGACCCTAATGTTACTCACTGGTGGAAGTTATAAAAATATTAGAACTACTTTTCGAACCAGTCATTCACTGGCCTCAGTGGCCATTTACCATACTTATAGATAGTCTCACCATGGCTAGTGATTTGCTGCTGTGGTAACTTGCTTCAATGTAAACAAAGACTGAAAGAGGACCTCAAAACAGATATCTGGTGTAAATTATAGTAAATTATATTGGCTATGAATGGAGCAGATCCTCCCCTCGATATACATCACTCCCCTTTCTTAGCAGAAAATAGTCAATAGCAGCACAAAAGAAAAATAAAGGAAAAGTTTGCAACTTTATTCTGTAAGAATAACTGCGAAAATCTTAGGTGCCCCTAAGGCTACTTTCACACATCCGTCTTTTGTACTCCGGCGACGTGCGGTGAAAAGCCGTAGTAGCGGATCCGGGATGTGCCTCTGACACCGGATTCCTTTCTGTGGCCGGATATGGTATTGCTCAGATTTAAAGGAGCATCGCGCACAGGTATGGTCTGGAGAGAGAGAGAGACAAAAACATTGCCGCAGCTTGCAGGGTTAATAGTCTCGCCCAAGGGAAAAAGCCGTACGGCACAGGAAAAAAACGTTCCCTGCTACGTTTCTTCAACACGACGCATTGGCACTTTGCGGCGGATCCAGGAAAAACCGGACGCACCGCTTCATAATGCGGCAACAATATATCCCGATGGGCAAAAAGCCGGATCCGGCATCACGTATCGCTGGATCCGGTTTGGGACATTTTCGCCGCACACCGCCGGATCCCAAAAGCCGGATGTGTGAAAGTAGCTTAATCCTATGTGTGAAGGAACCCTAAAGGTTTTTTTTCTTATTCTATGCAAATAAAAGTCACAATTTAAACAATTTACATATCACCATTTCCATTTTCTCTGAGTGACAGTGAATTACATTATTTTTGATTACAAATAAAGTCAGAAAGCACGGACTTTGTTCACATGTTGATTTTGTTGCTGTTTTTTTCTGCAGCCAAAACCTGTTACCTTGACAGTAAAAACGTTGAGTACAAAAAGCAAGTTTTGCTGCTTTTTTTGCTGATTTTTTTTTTTGCCGCATATTTTGGTGCGGATTATATGTGTCATTTGTCTACAGGACATGTTAAATAAAGTTCATTTCATTCAACTGAAAAGCAGCAAAAATGCCTGGTTGCGTTTTTTGCAGCGTTTTTTGCACTGTTCTCATTGTTTCCTATGGTGAAAAATGCCACAAAAACGCTGAAAGAAATGAAATGCTGGATATTTCTAAAAAAAAAGTAGCAGTTTTCCAACTCATTTGGGAAAAAGAAACAATCGTGTGCATGAAATTTGTGGAATCTCATAGCTTTTGCTGATACTGTAAAAAGCAGCTTTTAATTTGCATAAAAATTCATTGAAAAACAAAAATGTATTGTGTGAAATTAGCCTAGTACTGCTCTCAACTCGGTTGCATTAGGTCTGTATAGGTTTTTCTAAATAAATGTGTTTTGGTGCCATCTGCTATGAATGTACAACCCTGGAAGCCAGTAATTAGTTCAGTCATTTATTTAATTAATACCATACTTTGAACTCTGAAAAAAAATTACAAAAATGCTATTTTATTCCAAGCACCCAAAAATTATAAAAGTTATTTAACCCCTTTACCCCCAAGGGTGGTTTGCATGTTAATGAACGGGCCAATTTTTACAATTCTGACCACTGTCCCTTTATGAGGTAATAACTCTGGAATGCTTCCATGGATCCTGGTGATTCTGACATTATTTTTCTGGTGACATATTGTACTTCATGTTAGTGGTAAAATTTCTTTGAAATGACTTGCATTTATTTGTGGAAAAAAAATGGAAATTTGGCAAAAATTTAGAAAATTTAGCAATTTTCCAACTTTGAATTTTCATGCCCTTAAATCACAGAGATATGTCACATAAAATACTTAATAAGTAACATTTCCCACATGTTTACTTTACATCAGCGCAAATTTAGAACCAACATTTTTTTTGTTAGGAATTTAAGGGTTAAAAGTTGACCAGTGATTTCTCATTTTTACACCATTTTTTTTTAAGGACTGCATCACATTTGAAGTCATTTTGAGGGGTCTATATAATAGAAAATACCAAAAAGTGACACCATTCTAAAAACTGCACCCCTCAAGATGCTCAAAACCACCGATCAAGTGCTTCACAGGAATTTTTGGAATGTTTAGAAAAAATGAACATTTAACTTATTTTTACAAAAAATTTACTTCAGATCCAATTTTTTTTATTTTACCAAGTAACAGGAGAAATCGGACCCGAAAAGTTGTTGTCCAATTTGTCCTGAGTATGCTGATACCCCATATATGCATATATGCAGGTAAACCACTGTTTGGGCGCATGGCTGAGCTCAGAAGTGAAGGAGCACCGTTTGACTTTTCAATGCAAAATTGGATGGAATTGAGATCGGACGCCATGTCGTGTTTCAAGAGCCCCTGATGTGCCTAAACAGTGGAAATGTAGGATAGGCGAGGGAGTGATCCAACAGGAATGGCGGGTGACCCACTTCTTGCCTCCGACAGACACGAGACTGAGACAGGGGTTATATTCAGCAGGTCCATTTTTATTGGCTGCCTCTCTGACGACCACCGCCATGCATCACAGGAATTTCACAGTCCTTTTGTTCACAGACCCGTGTACCTTCACTTCTTATTTTTACTGTTGTGGCGTCCCTTGTGGCTCTTCTCACTGTGGCTGCCCTAGGCCAATCCACCACAGTGCTTCACCATTCCAAGGACACCGTCCATTTGGCACCCCCAGACCATCTCCATCTGCGGCTACTGTCCTCAGGGCCACCCCCCCGTGACCATCTCAACTGTCAGTTCCCCTCTGGAGGCCCTCTGCCATCTTCCTCTCTACAGCAGAACCGCCTTACTAGTGAGCTCCCCTGGCTGACTGGACCTTCCAAAACCTTCCCTCAGCCTCTTATACTTCCAGTTCTGGTGGCTTCGCCTCCTATCACCTGACAGTTATTTCGACCAATGGCAGTTATACAGTCACACTCCTACACTCCCCACTGCCCTCTAATGGTCAAACTACAGCACGGCACCTTTTTCTCTTAATCTCAGCGCTTTTGTACCTACACTGTGCTACCCCTCTGCCTCTTACTACAGGCAGATCTATCCATCAGTTCAACCTCCCTACAGAAACCTCCCACAAGTGACACCATTTTGAAAACTAGACCCCCAATGAACTTGTCTAGTTGTGTGGTGAGCACTTTGAATCACCAAGTGTTTCACAGAAGTTTATAACGTAGAGCCGTAAAAATAGAAAATCATATTTTTTTCCACAAAAAAGATCTTTTCCCCTCAATTTTTTATTTTCCCAAGGGTAACAGAAGAAATTGGACCCCAAGAGTTATTGTGCAATATGTCCTGGGTATGCTGATACCCCATATGTGGGGGTAAACCACTGTTTGGGCACATGGCAGAGCTCAGAAGGGAAGGAGCACCAGATTTTACTGTTATGGTTTGCAGGTGCCATGACCCACTGGGAGAGCCCATAAGGTGCCAAAACAGCAGAACCCCCCCATAAGTGACCCCATTTTACAAACTACACCTCTCAATGAATTCATCTAGGGGTGCATTGAGCATGAGCACAGTGCCTTGCAGCACTAGGGTCCAGGGTTCGAACCCCACCAAGGACAACATCTGCAAGGAGTTTTTTTATGCTCTCCCTGTGTTTGCGTGGGTTTCTTCTGGGTACTCCGGTTTCCTCCCACATTCCAAAGACATACTGATAGGGAATTTAGATTGTGAGCCCCAATGAGGACAGTGATGATAATGTGTGCAAACTGTAAAGCGCTGCGGAATATGTTAGAGCTATATAAAAATAAAGATTATTATTATTTATTATTATGTTGACACCACAGTTGTGTCACAGAATTTTATACCATTGGGCAGTGAGGACAAAATAACTACATTTTAACCACCAAAATTATGTTTTAGTCAAAGATTTTACATTTTAACACAAGAAGTGGGTAAAAGTGGCAACAGAATTTGTCCTACAATTTCTACTGAATGTGACAATACCCCATATGTGGCTGTACAGTGCTACTTAGCCATGCGGAGAGACTTGGGAGGAACGGAGCGCTGTTTGCATATTCAAGTGAATGTGTCTGTGCACATGTCTGTGTGTTTCCATGGACCGTGTGTCCGTGGGCAAAACAGGATGACATGTCCGTTTTTAAATGTCGGCAGGGGCCACGAAACATCCAGCACATGTGCATACACATAACACATGGATGTCATCCATGTGACATGCATCAGCGCCGGGGAAGAAGCGTTACAGTAAGCACTGTTACTGGGCGCCGGGTGCTGAACACGACTCTCATCATTCTCCCCTGCTTGTGCCAATCGCCGGCAGAGATGGGGAGAATGATGAGAGCCGTGTTCAACACCCGGTGCCAGGGAACAGCGCTTACTGTAATGCTTCTTCCCTGGCGCCCGTCCTTTTGGTACTGATGTGGTACACGCATGCCACACGTGTGCCGTGCCGCAAGACTGACATCTCCGGAACCAGAATTATCAGGGTGTGTGAAAGAGGCCTTATAGTGGGTTTTTCTGTTTGGCTGCTGTCACACCCTAAAAGACACTAGAGATGAGCGACTTTGCCTTTTCTCAAAAGTCGAGTCGAACGAAATTGGACGACTATAGAGAAAAGTCGGGAAAAGTCGGGAAACACGAAACCCAATGCAAGTCAATGGGGAGAAAAGTCGGCAGTGAGTGGAGGACTGTCAACACACCTGGCATGAATTTTAACCCTAAAGGCGGCAAAATCTCTCTCTCTTCTCTCTCTTCTCTCTCTCTTCTCTCTCTCCCTCTCTCTCTCTCCCACTCCCACTCCAGCTACGCTCCCGCTCCGCTCCGCTTCTCTCATAGGCTGAAAAAAGTCATGTGCAAGAATACGCTACGCTCCGCTTCTCTCATTGGCTGAAAAAAGTTATGTGCAAGCATTCGGCGAAACCCGACTTTGGCACTTGGGTCGCCAACCGCATGGCCAACTTCACACTGTGGTCGAGTTTCGTTTAATGAAACCCGACTTTAGCGAAAGTCGGCGATTTTTGAATCTGTCTAAAAGACACTTTTATTGCAAAAAAAGGTTTTTGCATCACCATATTTTGAGAGCTATAATTTTCCCAATATTTTGACCCACAGAGTCATGTGAGGTCTTGTTTTTTGTGGGACGAGTTGATGTTTTTATTGGTACCATTTTCAGGCACATGACATTTTTTGATCGCTTTTTGTTCCGATTTTTGGTAGACAGAATTAACAAAAAACAGCAAATCATGAATTTCTTTTGGGGGGACGTTTATACAGTTCCACGTGTGGTAAAATTGATAAAGTAGTTTTATTCTTTGGATCAGTACAATTACAATGATACCTCATTTATATCTTTTTTATGTTTTGGTGCTTCTATGCAATAAAAACTATTTTATATAAAGAAAAATTATTTTTGCATCACTTTATTCTGAGAGCTATAACTTTTTATTTTTCTGGTGATGGAGATGCATGGGAGCTTGTTTTTTGTGGGACAAGATGACGTTTTCAGCGGTTCCATGTTTATTTATATTTGTCTTTTTGATTGCGTGTTATTCCACTTTTTGTTTGGCGGTATGATGATAAAGCATTGTTTTTTGCCTTGTTTTTTATGGTGTTCACTAAAGGGGTTAAATAGTGGGACAGATTTATAGGTAGGGTCATTACAGATGCGTCGATACCAAATATGTGTACTTTTATTGTTTAGTTTTTTTTTCATTCAAATATTTATTTAGTGATAGAATAAATATTGATTTTTATTATTATTATTATTATTATTATTATTATTTATTTTTTATATTTTTACAATTATTATTTTTTTTTTTTACTTTATTCTAGCTTTTACACTTTGTCCCACTATGGGACAATCATTTTTTGCAAGCTGATCGCTTCTATAGCATGCAGATGAAGCAACATCTTCATGCTATAGAAGCTGTCAGCACTGACACTGAAAGACTTCCTGATCATGCACTGCGCATGACCAGGAAGTTTCTTAGTTCTGGTAATCCGGATGTCATCATGACGACATCGGATTACCATGGCAGTGATCGGGACCCCGCATCACGACACGGGGTCTCCGATACAAAGGCCGAGGGGCTATCAGCCCTCTGCCTGCTCCCGGAATGCTGCGATCATGTTCAATCGCAGCATTTTGGGGGTTAAAGTGCCGCGAGCGGTCTGTGATCGCTCCTGGCACTTAGTGCCGGGTGTCAGCTGTGAGAATCAGCTGACATCCCGCCTCGATCGCTCGCACACCACCCGTGCGTGCGGCCAATCACTGAGACGTACTATTCCGTTTATGGTCAAATTGGCCCAGGGCACATGGACGGAATTGTACGTCTGATGTCAGAAAGGGGCTAACCAACCACAGCATATAACACTGATAAATATTGTAGCTATAGTGTTTTAATCTGTTGGTGCCTTTGCCAAAAAATGTTTTAGTTAAATAAGCTAATTAGGCCATTGATACCTCCTTGTTTGCCTGAGCAGTTCAGTGCATGGCCCCACCTTCTTGTTTTCCTATCTAATGTTCCTTCATAAATCTAGTGCTGTCAAGCAAGGAAGAAAGGAGGGAAAAAATAAAAAACAAGTAGGCAAGAACGTGCACTGAAATGCTTGGCCACATCAATAATGCACTGAGGGTCTCATTAGCATACAGTTGTGTGGAAAATTATTTTTACCCTTCTTGATTTCCTATTGTTTTGCATGCTTGTCATGCTTAAATGCTTCAGATCACTAAAGAAATTTAAATATTAGACAAAAATAACACAAGGAAACACAAAATGCAGTTTTTAAATGAAAGTCTTTTTTTATAAAGGGAAAAAAATCCAAACCTACAGGGCCCTGTGTGAAAAAGTGATTGAACCCCCACTCTCTTTGAAACATAAATTAACTATGATTTATCACATCTTTGGGAAACAGAGTTCAAATTCGCTAGCCACACTCAGGCCTGATTACTGCCACACCTGTTCTCAATCAAGAAATAAGTTAAATAGGACTGGCCTGGCACAATGGAGTAGATCAAAAGATCCTCAAATGAAAAACACAACAACTGAGATGTATCAGTCTGGAAAAGGTTATAAAGTCATTTGTAAAGCTTTGGGACTCCAGCAAACCACAGTAAGAGCAATTATCCACAAGTGGCAAAAACATGGAACAGCGGTGAACCTTCGCTGGAGTGGACAACCAAAATTACCCCAAGAAAGCAGCAACGACTCATCCAAGAGGTCACAAAAGACCCCACAACAACATCCTAAGAACTGCAGGTCTCACTTGTTTCAGTTAAGGTCAGTGTTCATAGCTCCAACATAAGAAAGAGACTGGGCAAAAATGGCTTGCATAGAAGAGTTCCAAGACAAAAACCACTGCTGAGCAATAAGAACATAAATGTTCATCTCAGTTTTACCAGAAAAAATCTTTATGATCCCAAAGATTTTTGGGAGAATACTCTGTGAACTGATGAGACAAAAGTTAAACTTTTTGTTAGGTGTATGTCCCAATACATCTTGAGTAGAAGAAACACAGCATTTCAGAAAAGGAACATCATACCAACTGTAAAATATGGTGATGGTAGTGTGATGGTCTGGGGCTGTTTTGCTGCTTCAGGACCTGAAAGACTTGCTTTGGGAAATAGAAACATGAATTCTGCTGTCTACCAAAAAATCCTGAAGGAGAATGTCGGACCATCTGTTCAGGTCCTCAAGTTAAAGTGCACTTGGGTTATGCAGCAGGACAATGATCCAAATCACCCTAGCAAGTCCACCTCTGAATGGCTTAAGAAAAAAAAAAGTAAACTTTGGATTTGCCTAGTCAAAGTTCTAGCGTTAGTCCTGATTTAGATGCTGTGGCTTGACCTTGAAAAGGCGGTTCACGCCCGGAAACCTTCCGATGTGGCTGAATTACATAAATTCTGCAAAGATGAGTGGGCCAAATTTCCTCCAGAGCATTGTAAAAGACTCATTGCCAGGTATTTCAAACACTCGATTGTAGTTGTTGCTAGAGTTGAGCGAAACGGGTCGAAAAAATTCAAAAGTCGCCGACTTTTGGCAAAGTCGGGTTTCATGAAACGAAACCCGACCCTAGGATGAGGTCGGCCACGAGGTCGGCGACTTACGCGCCAAAGTCGCGTTTCAAAAGTTTGTTTTGCGCTCTTTTTCAGCCAATCAGGATCCACGGACACTGTGGGCAACGTGATGACATAGGCACGGGTCACCACCATCTTTCAGAAGGGCATGCAAGTGATTGGCTTGCTTTGCTGGGCGTCACAGGGGGTATAAAAGGGCGTGCACGCCGACCGCCATCTTACTTCTGCCGATCTTAGTATAGGGAGAGGTTGCTGCTGATTCTGTAGGGAGAGCGTTAGGCAGGGAAGAAGACAAAAAAACTGCTTCTGCTGCTAGCGATTTGGCCTGCACAACACACAAGTCACTGTGTGTGCAGTGCAAGGGGAGGCTATATTGTGGTGTATCAGTGGTGATGGTTGTTGGGCTGCCTTTTAAGGCTTCCTGACACGCTGGCATTGCTGTTTACCCACTGCTCCGCAAACTGCTTTTTTAAAAGCAATCCAATCTCCCTTATCCTCTCGTCACTTTGGTCACAGGCAGCTGTGCCATCGAGCGTGTCACATAGCACTCAGATATCAGTGGGCCTCACACCATCCACAAGTGTCCAGTGTCCAAAAGTGTACGCAGAGATTCAAAATCTCCATTATCCTCTCGTCACTTTGGTCACAGGCAGCTGTGCCATCGAGCGTGTCACATAGCGCTCAGATATCAGTGGGCCTCACACCATCCACAAGTGTCCAGTGTCCAAAAGTGTACGCAGAGATTCAAAATCTCCATTATCCTCTCGTCACTTTGGTCACAGGCAGCTGTGCCATCGAGCGTGTCACATAGCGCTCAGATATCAGTGGGCCTCACACCATCCACAAGTGTCCAGTGTCCAAAAGTGTACGCAGAGATTCAAAATCTCCATTATCCTCTCGTCACTTTGGTCACAGGCAGCTGTGCCATCGAGCGTGTCACATAGCGCTCAGATATCAGTGGGCCTCACACCATCCACAAGTGTCCAGTGTCCAAAAGTGTACGCAGAGATTCAAAATCTCCATTATCCTCTCGTCACTTTGGTCACAGGCAGCTGTGCCATCGAGCGTGTCACATAGCGCTCAGATATCAGTGGGCCTCACACCATCCACAAGTGTCCAGTGTCCAAAAGTGTACGCAGAGATTCAAAATCTCCATTATCCTCTCGTCACTTTGGTCACAGGCAGCTGTGCCATCGAGCGTGTCACATAGCGCTCAGATATCAGTGGGCCTCACACCATCCACAAGTGTCCAGTGTCCAAAAGTGTACGCAGAGATTCAAAATCTCCATTATCCTCTCGTCACTTTGGTCACAGGCAGCTGTGCCATCGAGCGTGTCACATAGCGCTCAGATATCAGTGGGCCTCACACCATCCACAAGTGTCCAGTGTCCAAAAGTGTACGCAGAGATTCAAAATCTCCATTATCCTCTCGTCACTTTGGTCACAGGCAGCTGTGCCATCGAGCGTGTCACATAGCGCTCAGATATCAGTGGGCCTCACACAATCCACAAGTGTCCAGTGTCCAAAAGTGTACGCAGAGATTCAAAATCTCCATTATCCTCTCGTCACTTTGGTCACAGGCAGCTGTGCCATCGAGCGTGTCACATAGCGCTCAGATATCAGTGGGCCTCACACAATCCACAAGTGTCCAGTGTCCAAAAGTGTACGCAGAGATTCAAAATCTCCATTATCCTCTCGTCACTTTGGTCACAGGCAGCTGTGCCATCGAGCGTGTCACATAGCGCTCAGATATCAGTGGGCCTCACACCATCCACAAGTGTCCAGTGTCCAAAAGTGTACGCAGAGATTCAAAATCTCCATTATCCTCTCGTCACTTTGGTCACAGGCAGCTGTGCCATCGAGCGTGTCACATAGCGCTCAGATATCAGTGGGCCTCACACAATCCACAAGTGTCCAGTGTCCAAAAGTGTACGCAGAGATTCAAAATCTCCATTATCCTCTCGTCACTTTGGTCACAGGCAGCTGTGCCATCGAGCGTGTCACATAGCGCTCAGGTATCAGTGGGCCTCACACAATCCACAAGTGTCCAGTGTCCAAAAGTGTACGCAGAGATTCAAAATCTCCATTATCCTCTCGTCACTTTGGTCACAGGCAGCTGTGCCATCGAGCGTGTCACATAGCGCTCAGATATCAGTGGGCCTCACACAATCCACAAGTGTCCACTGTCCACAAGTGTGTGCAGAAATTCTAAAACTCCCCTGTCCTATAGACACCTTGTACCTTGTTTTACATTACTATATAGTTTGTTGGATTTTGTCTACATTTCTACCAAAAATGAGGAAGGCTGGTGGAAGAGGCCGTGGAATTGGGCGGGGGTTGGCAGCTGGTAATGATGGTGTTGGTGGTGGATCTGATGGTAGTGGCAAGAGCAAAATCAGACCGAATGCAGGAGGTGCTGACCCTGTGTCATCGTCTGGCTACATAAGGCCTCGAACGCTTAGTTTTCTAGGAGTTGGCAAACCGCTTTTAAAGGCATAGCATCAGGAAAAAGTTTTGTCTTACATTGCTGACTCAGCCTCCAGCTCTATCGCCTCCTCTTCTTCAGTTGTAAAAAGTAAAAGCACTGAGTCGTCATTGGAGGCTCATGTTCATGAACCACACCTTTCCTTGTGTCCTTCACCCCAACCAAGATTGAAGGATGACGCAGGCCATACTACTGATTACTCCATGGAGCTGTTTTCACATACCATGCCTGGATTATCAAGTGAAATGGTGAATTACCCAGGCCAAGATGAATCTGACATGGAGTGCACTGATGCACAGCCGCTGATGGATGATTCTGCTGGTACATTCACTCAGAGCACTACATTGTCCTCGCAGTGTACAGAGCCAGATTCTGACCCTGATGAGACTCAGGTGCCCCTTCCCGCACACTATACCACCATACACGGTGACACAGAGGAAGGTGCACATGACATAGAAGAGGAGGTGATGGATGACCCAGTTGTTGACCCAGATTGGCATCCATTGGGGGAAGAGGGTGCTGCTTCCAATAGCTCAGATGAGGAGCATCCATAGCAGACATCGACATCGCAACAGCTGTTATCTGGCAGGCCCGGAGCACTCCAAAGATAGGTTCCAAACATCAAAAGAGTTGCTGGACAGCTTGTCCAGAGGGTCAAAAGATCACAGCGTGCTAGGCCGCAAAATGTCTGCCAAAGTAGGAAGAGTGCAGTGTGGCACTTTTTTGAACAAAATCCTCATGATCAGGCCAAGGTTATCTGTAAGAAGTGCGCAAAGACCTTTAGCCGAGGGAAAAATCTGAAAAATTTGAATACCAGTTGCATGCTTAGACATTTAACCAGCATGCACTTGCAAGCATGGACACAACACCAAACCTCAAGTGCCACATGTGCAACTGATCACAACGAAGGTAGTCAGCAACGCTACATTGTTTCCCCCACTGTAAGCCCACCGGTTAGCACAGCAGCAAATGTTGAGGTGTCGTTGCAAGGCCACAGCAGTCAGGGAATCCCACTGTTATATCAACGAAAGACTGATTCTAGGCCATCAGAAAGAACACCAACTCCATCACCATCATCAACCCTCTCTCAGTCCGCCCTGTCCACCGCTACTTCCACCATATGCAGCTCTCAAGTCCAGCTCACCCTCCCAGACACTATGAGTAGGTCAAGAAAGTACTCAGTCTCTCATCCGCGTACACTGGGTTTGAACGCCCACATTGCCAAACTAATCTCGTTTGAGATGATGCCCTTTCGGTTGGTGGAAAGCACAGCTTTCCGCGAACTCATGGCCTATGCAGTACCACGCTATGACCTACCCAGTCGCCACTTCTTCTCTCGCAAAGCCATCCCAGCCCTCCACCATCATGTGAAAGACCGCATTGTCCATGCACTCAAGCAGTCAGTGAGCGGAAAGGTGCACCTCACAACTGATGCATGGTCCAGTCGGCATGGCCAGGGCCGTTACGTGTCCATCACTGCGCACTGGGTTAATGTGGTGGATGCAGGGTCCACAGGGGACATCGGTGGTGGGACAGTGCTGCCTAGCCCACGGTATAGGAAACAGTTGGCTGTAGGCGTTCGACCCTCCTCCTCCTCCTCCTCCTCCAGAAGCGAAAGCTCGTCCACAGAGTGCAGTCGTACGAGCACTCCATCTGCAGCTGCCACTGTTGCACACGATGTGTCCCCCTATCGAGCAGCTAGTGGAAAGCGTCAGCAGGCTGTGTTGCAGATGATGTGTTTGGGCGACAGACACACCGCCGAGGTGCTGGCCGAGTACTTGAAGCGACAAACTGAGTCATGGCTGGGCAGTGTACATCTTGAGGCAGGCAAGGTAGTTAGTGATAACGGACGTAATTTTGTGGCAGCTATAGCCCTTTCAAAACTCAGCCACATACCTTGCTTGGCTCACACCTTGAACCTGGTGGTGCAGTGCTTCCTCAAAAATTATCCGGAGTTAACAGCCCTGCTCCAGAAGGTGCGAAGACTGTGCGCGCACATCCGCCGGTCGCCTGTACACTCCGTTCGTATGCAGAAGCTGCAGCGATTGCTCCACCTTCCCAACCACCGCCTCATTATCGACATTGCAACAAGGTGGAACTCCACCCTGCACATGGTGGAGCGGCTGTGCGAGCAGAGGCAGGCCATAATGCATTTGTGGGAGGATACACGGCCAGGCACTTTGAGAGCAGACATGGAGTTGACAGGCGTGCAGTGGTCGAAGCTGAAAGACCTTTGTAAAGTCCTTCAGTGTTTTGAGGAATGCACACGGCTGGTAAGCGCAGACGACGCCATCCTAAGCATGAGCATCCCACTTATGCGTCTGCTCATGCAAACTTTGACGCACCTTAAGGAGCAGGCGTCTGCAGCCAATGTTGATGAGGAGGAAGAGGAGGAGGGAATCCTTGATGACATTCAGCCATTGTCTGCTCAGGGACCTCTCCTGGACGAGGTGGAGGAAGAAGAGGAGGAGGAGGAGGATGATGGGGATGATTACTTAGGGGAGGAGGATGCATCTCGTGGGGCAAGTGAAAATGTTGGCGTGGCAAGGTCTGGTACAGGGTTTGTGCGTGACTGGAGGGATGTGGATTTGCCAGAAAGTGCTCCTCCACCCAGCACTCGCAGTGCATCATTGACACCGGGAACATTGGCCCACATGTCAGATTATGCCTTGCGGATCCTAAAAAGGGACCCCCGCATTGCCAAAATGATGAACGATGACGACTACTGGTTGGCCAGCATCCTGGATCCACGCTATAAAGGCAAATTACAAAACATCATGCCACAGGAGAACCTTGACCTAATATTGGCTAATAAACAAGCAACTCTGGTAAATCGGTTGCTTGAGGCATTCCCAGCACACAGCAGCGGTGATGGTTCTCACAAGAGCCGTACGGGCCGGGGGCAGCTTGGCAGAGGTGTTCGTGGTGCACACAGCAGAAGTGGCATTGGAGACAGAGGTTTCATGACAATGTTGTGGACTGATTTTTCAAATACCACTCACACAACTGGTAATACTGCATCGATGGAAAGTGACAGGAGACAGCAGTTGTCAACTATGGTTACAAACTACTTTTCCTCCCATATCGATGTTCTCCCACACAGGTCATTCCCCTTTGACTATTGGGCCGCTAAACTGGACACCTGGCCTGAATTGGCCCAATATGCCTTACAGGAGCTCGCTTGCCCAGCTGCAAGTGTGCTATCGGAAAGAGTCTTCAGTGCAGCTGGATCAATCCTGACAGAAAAAAGGACCCATCTGTCAACCCAAAATGTGGATGATCTAACCTTCATTAAAATGAACCACGCATGGGTTTCCAAGGATTTTGTCCCACCTTCCCCTGATGACACATAGGGTGACAGAAAAATGGCTTGCTTTGGTCCACCTCTTCCTGGTACTTCACCTATTTCGCCTTTTGCATCAGCTGAATGTCCAACATCAACATATGCCACTTTCTAAAACTCCATAACTGTGCTGCCTCCCCCCCCATGGCCGGGGTCACCACCTACCGCACGACACCGTGCGAGTGCCGTTGCCCTGGACAGGGGGGTAGGCCGACTCTTGGGCGCGGGCACTGGCACAGGGTCCCTCATAGTGCAATCAAGTGTCTCTGACGGTGGTGGTGCACACCCGCCGTCAGACACACCGCTGTACTATGAGGGGCCCAGTGCCAGAACCGACGCCCACGAGTGGGCCCCCCTTGCTTGGCCAGGGCCCCAGCATTTGCAATCTTTACCTCTCCCTGCTCCTCCGCTGTGTAATCTGGGCCGTCAAATCCATACTGTGCCTGACACCGTCTGAGCCTGCCTCCTGAGACATATATTTTGAATGTGTACGCTATCCATACATGTTATCCAGGGATACGGTACCCTTTCTAACCTTTGTGCAATGACGTGTAATCCATACTGGGCCTAACACCGTCTGAGCCTGCCTCATGCTGTATAGACATATATTTTGAATGTGTACGCTATCCATACATGTTATCCAGGGATACGGTACCCTTTCTAACCTTTGTGCAATGATGTGCAATCCATACTGGGCCTAACACCGTCTGAGCCTGCCTCATGCTGTATAGACATATATTTTGAATGTGTACGCTATCCATACATGTTATCCGGGGATACGGTACCCCTTCTAACCTTTGTGCAATGACGTGCAATCCATACTGGGCCTAACACCGTCTGAGCCTGCCTCATGCTGTATAGACATATATTTTGAATGTGTACGCTATCCATACATGTTATCCGGGGATACGGTACCCTTTCTAACCTTTGTGCAATGACGTGCAATCCATACTGGGCCTAACACCATCTGAGCCTGCCTCATGCTGTATAGACATATATTTTGAATGTGTACGCTATCCATACATGTTATCCGGGGATACGGTACCCTTTCTAACCTTTGTGCAATGACGTGCAATCCATACTGGGCCTAACACCATCTGAGCCTGCCTCATGCTGTATAGACATATATTTTGAATGTGTACGCTATCCATACATGTTATCCGGGGATACGGTACCCCTTCTAACCTTTGTGCAATGACGTGCAATCCATACTGGGCCTAACACCGTCTGAGCCTGCCTCATGCTGTATAGACATATATTTTGAATGTGTACGCTATCCATACACGTTATCCAGGGATACGGTACCCTTTCTAACCTTTGTGCAATCACGTGCAATCCATACTGGGCGTGAGAACGGCTGGCGAGCTGTTAAGCAAGCTACAGCACCTGTCCAGACAAGTACAGGGATTCCCTAGCGAGGAGACTTATTTGATTGTTTTCAATGTTGGGACAGCAATTTTTGGGGAGCACTATACTCTGGAGAATGATAGATGGGGCCCACCATACACTGGAACATTCCAAAGGTGGACATCAGACACTGGAGCAGCATTTACAGGGCCCATTATACACTAGAGCATTAGAAATGGGGCCCATTATGTTTGGAGCATTATTTGGGCCCATAAGACAGTGGAGCTTCATCCATGGGGACCAACATATACTGTAGCATTATGTGGAGCTCATCATATACTGTTTCAAACATTATATGGGACCAATGATTTTGTATGGAGAAATAGATGGGCCTCGTCATGAGATGTAAAAAGTGAGGTATGTTTCATTGTACTATACCGCTATTTCTCTGCCGTATCGGAGCATGATGAGTTGTGGTATGTGATAAAGGGGCGCTCTTTCGCCCAGGGCACATGAAAACCTGCAGCCAGCCCTCCCCCCCCACAAATTTAGCCAAATAACCCCCATTTTTCAGTGCGTAACTTGTATTATGAAGTTAATTAAGGTTGACAAGCTTAAGTAAGAAGAATTGATGCTTTTGGCATTCAAATGGGCACTGTAGGTGTGTTTCCTGTCCTCCTCTCACTGCCGACTTTTATTCCCCATTGACTTACATTGGGTTTCGTGTTTCGGGACGACCCCGACTTTTCCCTATAATCGGACGATCTTGCTCGATCCGACTTTTGGAAAAGTCGGGTTTCACGAAACGAAACGCGACCCTAAAAAACCAAAAGTCGCTCAACTCTAGTTGTTGCTGCTAAGGGTGGCCCCATTAGTAAATAGGTTTAGGGAGCAATCACTTTTCTTTCACACTGGGCCCTGTAGGTTTGGTTTTCTTTTTCCCTTAATAATTATCTCCTTCATTTAAAAACTGCACTTTGTGTTTACTTGTGTTATCATTGTCTAATATTTACATTAGTTTGGTGATCTGAAACATTTAAGTGTGACAAACATGCAAAAGAAATGGAAATCAGGAAGGGGGAAAACACTTTTTGACACAACTTTATCTTAATAAAGAACAATTATGGAAAATACAGCTACAGATTTGGCCACTAAATACAAAATTTGTGTTATGGCTATAACATCTATAAGGTGCTGTGCTTAGTTTGAACTGTTATTTAGCGCTGACAAACTCCCTTTAAAGCCCCCCAAATAATGCCATTAGGTACACATATATAGAGTATTACAGCATACAGAGAAAATCAAAGTCTCCTATGAAGCTCAGTCTATGGCTATGCTTCATAGAATCACCAAGGTGGTAGCCATGTTGGTTTCAGCAGGCCTTCAGGTTGACATGGTGACCCATCAATTGCTCATGATAATGTCACAAAAGGCCGAGGGAAGCTGATGCCCACAAGTATCGGTGCGTGTTCCATTTAAATTACACTATTGTAGATTGACAGCAGCATCTAAATACAGTAGTTAACAGCCATGGCCTAAAACAGATGAAGGTTATATAATCAGCCAGATGTGGAGGGAGCTCTGTTACTTTAGCTACCTCCACACATGCAGAACTTTACCCAGGTCATTAATTTATGTCTTAATTTGGGAAAGGGTTAAAAAGTGAAACCAAATCCATAATTTCTCATTAAAGGTGTAATTTTCTGCAGCATGTATGTGTCTGTCTCTGTTTCTCTAGCTCCTTCCTCCTCTCATTTCCTTAGAATTTGACAAGTGGCAACAAATATTTATAAACCTCACTGAACTGAGAACCGGTCTTCCCTAGAGACAGATTTTACCAGTGAATTAAGAGGTAACAACTAGTGTTGAGCATTCCGATACCGCAAGTATCGGGTATCGGCCGATATTAGCGGTATCGGAATTCCGATACTGACTTCCGATACTTTTGTCATATCGGATTCCGGAATCGGAAGTTCAAAGTTGATTGACAGCCGAAATGACGTCATCATGATGCGCGGTGTGTGCGCATCATGATGCGCCGTCATTTCGGGCCTTCCGGGGGTCTCTGCCGGCCTGCCGGGGGGCTGTGCCGGCCTGCCGGGGGGCTGTGTGGACTGCCTGGGGTCTGTACCGGCCTGCCGGGGGGCTGTGCCGGCCTGCCGGGGGGCTGTGCACCCTGTGGGGGTCTGTACCGGCCTGCCGGGGGGCTGTGCCGGCCTGCCGGGGGGCTGTGCTGATGTCCGGGAGTCTGTGCAGGCATCGTCCGATGGGACTACAAGTCCCATCAGGCGATGCCTGCTACCATGACAGTGATTGACACATTAGCCAATGATGGGACAGTAGTAGTCCCATCATCCGGCTAATGTGTTAAATGTAAAAAAAAAAAAAAAAAAATACTACATACATACTACATGCATACTACATGCTACATACATACCACATATATACTACATGCATGCTACATACATACTACATGCAACATACATACTACATATATACTACATGCATGCTACATACATACTACATGCTACATACATACTACATATATACTACATGCATGCTACATACATACTACATGCTACATATATACTACATGCATGCTACATACATACTACATGCTACATGCATACTACATACATACTACATGCTACATGCATGCTACATACATACTACATACATACTACATACATACCACATATATACTACATACATACCACATATATACTACATACATACTACATGCATGCTACATACATACTACATGCTACATACATACTACATGTATACTACATGCATGCCACATACATACTACATGCTACATGCATGCTACATACATACTACATGCTACATACATACTACATACATACTACATGCATGCTACATACTACATGCTACATACATACCACATATATACTACATGCATGCTACATGCTACATACATACTACATACATACTACATGCATGCTACATACATACTACATGCTACATACATACCTCATATATACTACATACATACTACATACATGCTACATACATACTACATGCATGCTACATACAATACATTCATACAATACATACATAGACATACAGTACATATAACATAGAGTAACATACTTACCAATACTTGTCACATTGTTCCCCGAAGCCATTGTCTTTTACGGAATAAATATTAACATAACAAACCACAAAAATACTCACCCATGATCCGAAGCAGTCCACGAGTGTGTCCCACGACGATCTTGGGTAGAGAACTGCAGCATCAACTGATGCTGCCGCTCTCTACGGGCTGCAGGAATGCAATGACGGAAGGTAGGTATCCTTCCGCACTGTATTCCTCCGCCACTTAAAAAAAAAAAGTCCCTAGTCTCACTTTATGGTAAAAGCTGTGTGTGAGACTAGGGACTTTTTTTTTTAAGTGGCGGAGGAATACAGTGCGGAACGATACCTACCTTCCGTCATTGGATTCCTGCAGCCCGTAGAGAGCGGCAGCATCAGCTGATGCTGCAGTTCTCTACCCAAGATTGTCGTGGGACACACTCGTGGACTGCTTCGGATCATGGGTGAGTATTTTTGTGGTTTGTTATGTTAATATTTATTCCGTAAAAGACAATGGCTTCGGGGAACAATGTGACAAGTATTGGTAAGTATGTTACTCTATGTTATATGTACTGTATGTCTATGTATGTATTGTATGAATGTATTGTATGTAGCATGCATGTAGTATGTATGTAGCATGTATGTAGTATGTATGTAGTATATATGTGGTATGTATGTAGCATGTAGTATGTATGTAGCATGCATGTAGTATGTAGTATGTATGTAGCATGTAGCATGTATGTAGCATGCATGTAGTATATATGTGGTATGTATGTAGCATGTAGTATGTATGTAGTATGTATGTAGCATGTAGCATGTATGTAGCATGCATGTAGTATATATGTAGTATGTATGTAGCATGTAGTATGTATGTAGCATGCATGTAGTATATATGTAGTATGTATGTAGTATGTATGTAGCATGCATGTAGTATGTATGTAGTATGTATGTAGCATGTAGTATGTATGTAGCATGCATGCAGTATGTATGTAGCATGCATGCAGTATGTATGTAGCATGCATGTAGTATATATGTAGTATGTATGTAGCATGTAGTATGTATGATGCATATATGTAGTATGTAATGTATGTAGTATGTATGTAGTATGTATGTAGCATGTAGCATGTATGTAGTATATATGTAGTATGTATGTAGCATGTAGCATGTATGTAGCATGCATGTAGTATATATGTAGTATATATGTACTATGTATGTAGCATGTAGTATGTATGTAGCATGCATGTAGTATGTATGTATGTAGTATTTTTTTTTTTTTTACATTTAACACATTAGCCGGATGATGGGACTACTACTGCACAGCCCACCGGCAGGCCGGCACAGACCCCCGGCAGGCCGGCAGAGACCCCCGGAAGGCCCGTACAGACCCCCGAGAGGCTGTACAAGGACAGGAAAGGGTTTTTCCAATTCCGATACCGGAAGTCTCATAGACTTGAATGGGACTTCCGGTATCGGCATCGGCGATACCGATACTTTTTTTAAAGATCGTCCGATCCATTCCGATCCGATATTTTGAAGTATCGGACGGTATCGCTCAACTCTAGTAACAACCAGTCCAGGATGTTGGAAAAGTGGAAAGTTGCTTTTCTCTTTAATAAAATATATTATAAAGTATATTATAAATTCATAACAAAGTTTCTTATTTTTGTTTGTACTATTCGTTATGGTTCTGAACAGTCAATAAAAAATAGTAAAAAAAAAAAGAAATTCATAAAAACATTAGTCTAGGTTTCAAAACAGTTCCTAAATAGGGAAAGTTGTTCTTTGTGTGGATTAGTAGTTAATAACATTTAAGTGGCTTGAACCTTAGTCTGCCACCCCTTTCCTAAAAATGGTGACTAGTGCACACCACACTCTTCTGTTTTTCAACTGTCAAGTTGATAACAATGCTCATTATTACTATGCTTTTATTGTAGGTATGCCTGTAATGTCTAATATACGTACAGTGGCATATAAACGTTTGGGCACCCCTGGTCAAAATTACTGTTATTATGAACAGTTAAGCAAGTTGGAGATGAAATGATGTCTAAAAGGTCTAAAGTTAAAGATGACACATTTCCATTGTATTTTAGGCAAAAATTATATATATTTTCATCTTTTACATTTTAAAAATTACAAAAAGTAAAATGGGAACCCTTGGAGATTTTGTGCCCAAATAACTTTGACCAATATTTCAGACCTTATTAAGCCAGTTAAGGTTATGGCTCATTCACTATCAATGTTAGGAAAAGCCTTGTGGTGCAAATGTCCTAGCTTTATAAAAACCCAGCATCCTCTAGCCCTGTGCCAGAAAACAGCACCCATGGGCTACCGAGCTAAATCTTTTAAATCTGACCAATGTCAATTTATGTATTAATAACTCTGGAATGCTTCAACAAAAGTGATTTTGAGATTGTTTTTTGTGGCACATTATAATTTATGATAATGATAAATTTAAGTTGATATGTTATGTGTTTATTTATAAAAAAATATCAGAAACTTGACAAATGTAAAGAAATGCAATTTTCACACTTTAAATGATTATCCCTTTAAGACTGGAGTCACACACAACGTATAAAAATACGGTCCATTTTACACGGATGAGAATCGCAGAAGTGTTCCCTGAACAGAATGATCTGTATGTCATCCGTGTGCAATGTGAGGATGCAATTTTCTTGCATGTAAGCATCCGTGTGACATCTGTATGGAATCCGTCAGCGAGATTTTCTCGCCGGCATGCAAAATGAACATATAATGGATCCATGGCCTCAAATGTTCGTGAAAACATATATACAGTCTATATACAGTATATATATATATATATATATATATATATATATATGCAGTGCCTTGTGAAAGTATTTGGCTCCCTGGAACTTTTCAACCTTTTCCCACATATCATGCTTCAAACATAAAGATACCAATTGCTAATTTTTGGTGAAGAATCAACAACAAGTGGGACACAATTGTGAAGTTGAACGAAATTTATTAGTTATTTTAAATTTTTGTGGAAATTCAAAAACTTGAAAAGTGGGGCGTGCAATATTATTCGGCCCCTTTAACTTAATACTTTGTTGCACCACCTTTTGCTGCGATTACCGCTGCAAGTCGCTTGGGGTATGTCTCTATCAGTTTTGTACATTGAGAGACTGAAATTCTCGCCCATTTTTCCTTGGCAAACAGCTCGAGCTCAGTGAGGTTTGATGGAGATCGTTTGTGAACAGCAGTTTTCAGCTCTTTCCACAGATTCTCGATTGGATTCAGGTCTGGACTTTGACTTGGCCATTCTAACACCTGGATACGTTTATTTGTGAACCATTCCATTGTAGATGGGCGATCTGTTCACATGTGCAATATACCTGACAATATGTGCCATTCTCCATGTTTTATCTGAAGTGGAATAAAAGCTAACTGTTACCAACATCGCTGGATCCTTCCTCCTTGTTCATTAGATGTTTGCTCATTTGGAACCATGCTGGGTGGTGGCTGACAGAATCTACACAGTGGGGAGCTGACTGCATTTTATTTTTTCGTATAGCTAAAAAAAATGGTTTTATAAATTTTTTTGGCAAAATAAGAAATTTCTGGTCAACTTTTAACCCTTATAACGTCCTAACAAAAAAAATTATGTTTCCAAAATTGTGCTGATGTAAAGTAGACATGTGGGAAATATTATTTATTAACTATTTTGAGTGATATGACTCTCTGATTTAAGGGCACAAAATTTTCAAAATTTTTGCCAAATTTCTGTTTTTTTTTTTTTAAATATACACAAGTGTTATCAAATAAATTTTACCACTAACATGAAATACAATATGTCACAAGAAAACATTCTCAGAATCAGTGGGATGCGTTGAAGCGTTCCAGAGTTATTACCTCATAAATTGACAGTGGTCAGAATTGTAAAAATTCGCTTGGTCATTAAGTAACAAATTGACTCTGTCACCAAGGGGTTAATACAGTGGGGAAAAAAAGTATTTAGTCAGTCAGCAATAGTGCAAGTTCCACCACTTAAAAAGATGAGAGGCGTCTGTAATTTACATCATAGGTAGATCTCAACTATGGGAGACAAACTGAGAAAAAAAAATCCAGAAAATCACATTGTCTGTTTTTTTTTCATTTTATTTGCATATTATGGTGGAAAATAAGTATTTGGTCAGAAACAAGCAATCAAGATTTCTGGCTCTCACAGACCTGTAACTTCTTCTTTAAGAGTCTCCTCTTTCCTCCACTCATTACCTGTAGTAATGGCACCTGTTTAAACTTGTTATCAGTATAAAAAGACACCTGTGCACACCCGCAAACAGTCTGACTCCAAACTCCACTATGGTGAAGACCAAAGAGCTGTCAAAGGACACCAGAAACAAAATTGTAGCCCTGCACCAGGCTGGGAAGACTGAATCTGCAATAGCCAACCAGCTTGGAGTGAAGAAATCAACTGTGGGAGCAATAATTAGAAAATGGAAGACATACAAGACCACTGATAATCTCCCTCGATCTGGTGCTCCACACAAAATCCCACCCCGTGGGGTCAGAATGATCACAAGAACGGTGAGCAAAAATCCCAGAACCACGCGGGGGGACCTAGTGAATGAACTGCAGAGAGCTGGGACCAATGTAACAAGGCCTACCATAAGTAACACACTATGCCACCATGGACTCAGATCCTGCAGTGCCAGACGTGTCCCACTGCTTAAGCCTGTACATGTCCGGGCCCGTCTGAAGTTTGCTAGAGAGCATTTGGATGATCCAGAGGAGTTTTGGGAGAATGTCCTATGGTCTGATGAAACCAAACTGGAACTGTTTGGTAGAAACACAACTTGTCGTGTTTGGAGGAAAAAGAATACTGAGTTGCATCCATCAAACACCATACCTACTGTAAAGCATGGTGGTGGAAACATCATGCTTTGGGGCTGTTTCTCTGCAAAGGGGCCAGGACAACTGATCCGGGTACATGAAAGAATGAATGGGGCCATGTATCGTGAGATTTTGAGTGCAAACCTCCTTCCATCAGCAAGGGCATTGAAGATGAAACGTGGCTGGGTCTTTCAACATGACAATGATCCAAAGCACACCGCCAGGGCAACGAAGGAGTGGCTTCGTAAGAAGCATTTCAAGGTCCTGGAGTGGCCTAGCCAGTCTCTAGATCTCAACCCTATAGAAAACCTTTGGAGGGAGTTGAAAGTCCGTGTTGCCAAGCGAAAAGCCAAAAACATCACTGCTCTAGAGGAGATCTGCATGGAGGAATGGGCCAACATACCAACAACAGTGTGTGGCAACCTTGTGAAGACTTACAGAAAACGTTTGACCTCTGTCATTGCCAACAAAGGATATATCACAAAGTATTGAGTTGAAATTTTGTTTCTGACCAAATACTTATTTTCCACCATAATATGCAAATAAAATTAAAAAAAAAACAGACAATGTGATTTTCTGGATTTTTTTTTCTCAGTTTGTCTCCCATAGTTGAGGTCTACCTATGATGTAAATTACAGATGCCTCTCATCTTTTTAAGTGGTGGAACTTGCACTATTGCTGACTGACTAAATACTTTTTTTCCCCACTGTATGTCTATGGCTTGCTCCTCCTTTTTGTTGTCTGTGTAGGTTCACTTTTATATGTTTTTATATGTATATTTGTTTTATTATTGATTCCCGTTCAATTTTTATATTATTTTATATGGGTTCCTGCTGTCAATTGTTGGCAGTATTTTTATCATATTTCCACATCTGTGGCCTAAGGTCCCTTTGGGAGATCCAGATAAGTTTTTTTTATATTTGAGATTAAACCTTTATTTTATACATACCTGAATCTAAATTAGTTTTTGCTCCATTTCTTAAAGTAAAAAAAATTCTACATCACAGGTTAATTGATTTTTAGTGGAAGAATCCCAATGTCTCCATAAACAGGGAACCCGAGTACAAGTCTAAAGAAATAGAGAGGTGGTTTGCTAAGTTATCTCAGGGGATCACCTAACACTATACTGCTCATTTCATATATAAATAATGAGTCTGCAAGGAAAAACAAATCAATAGAAATATGCTTAAAATACAGTTTTGCACCTAACTCAATGCATCCATTTAAACCATATTAAAATATTTTAGTTCACATTCAAGCAATGTTCGCTAATAGGATTCAACATTACCTGCGCTAAAATATGAGCCAATATCTCAAGAACTAGAACAGTCATGTCAACTCATGTATTCCCATATAATATAAATTACATCTTTAATACAGATACTATAGTAGCAAAGCCTGTTTGTAAAAATAAATAACTAAATGGAGAGAGACAAGAAGAAGCGGTGTGAAATTTATCACAGTTGCACACACAAAGTAGTACCCTTCTGTTCCCTAAACCATCATGGTGACCTTACTTATTGGCCAAACTCACTATTTTTTGTGCCATTTTGACAAATAGGAGGGCAGATCTCTATTCATGCTGCATAAGGCAGTATTCCCCCAACCCCAGTCCTCAAGAGCCACTAACAGGTCATGTTTTCAGAATTTCCTTAGCATTGCATAGGTGATGGAAATATTGCCTGTACAGGTGATGCAATTGTCACCTGGGCAATACTAACAAAATCCCAAAAACATGATCTGTTGGTGGCTTTTGAGTACTGGAGTTGAGGAACACTGACATCTGGCATCATATTCTGATTTTTTAATATTTCTTAAAACAGATGTAACAAATAACAGTTGACTGTCGCTTATGAGGGGTGGGAGGATGAACTAGAGCAGTTTTAAAAGGCATAGATGCTTACCTGCCCAGGCCTCCAAACAAATGGCCACAACACAGGTGCAGTAATACCGCTGAGACAATCACTCTCAACCTACCAATCCATGGAGGGTGTGGCAGGGCTAAGGGTCGTGTAATTGATGGGAGATATGTGTCTCATAAATGGATTATCTCCATAATGTAAGGCATAAGTAAGGCATACCAGATATTGTTATTGTTTTTGTTTGAAGGACCTGTGGTGAGGTCACAGTCATGTGACCAGTCAGCTGCTGGGAACGTGGGTGTGGCTACAGCCTTATAATGTGACCTGCTCCTGAAACAGAGAGCTGTATGTGGGGAGGACTACACCTCCCAGCATGTGCTGAGACTCGCGGTCGGAGTCTGCAACCACGGACATTTATGTTTTGTTTGCCTAAGCTAGAGGCTATTTTTGGTGATACGCTGTTTTATGGTTTATGACAGAAATAAACCTCAGGAACTTTGGAAGAACCTGTCTCCTGATTGTCTCCCGCTGCACCTGAGTGAGTCACATCCCTACAATTGGTGGTACACGTGCGGGCAGCGGTCCCAGCAGAGACTTGAGACAGTTGCTGCATGTCCTGGGTGAAGTTTGCAGCGGGGCAACAAGCACTGCCGGGAATCATGGAGGACCTCATGAAACACCTGGTCCAGTCGCAGGCACTGCAGCAGGAAACCAACAAGCAGTTGTTACAGCAGATCCAGCAAAGCCAGCAGGAGCAGCGGCAGCAGTTCCAGCAGAGCCAGCAGGAACAACGGCAGCAGATGCAGCTTCTGGCAACCGCCATCCAGGAGGGCAGGACGAGCGCCCCAACCCCAGGTCGGGCTGATGCCACCGACGTTGAGAAGGCGGTAAGACGCGCATTACAAAAAATGACCCCTGAGGATGATGTGGAGGCCTTCCTGACTGTGTTTGAGAGGGTAGCTGAGAGGGAAAAACTTCAGCCAGAGCGATGGGCGGAGGTACTGGCCCCATACCTAACAGGGGAGCCCCAGAAGGCGTACTTTGACCTGACGGTACAAGATGCCAGAGAGTATCCCAAATTAAAAGCGGAAATTCTCGCCCGCTTGGGGGTAACAATGACTACCAGGGCACAGAGAGTTCATCGTTGGGCCTATCACCGGGACAAACCCCCGCGCTCCCAAATGTTTGACCTGTTGCACCTGGTCCAGAAATGGCTGCAGCCAGAGTCGGCTTCCCCTGCACAGATGGTAGAGCGAGTTGTGATGGATCGGTTTGTGCATTCTCTGCCGAGACCTCTACAGACTTGGGTTGCCCAGGGTGATCCCCAAAATGCTGATGAACTTGTTGGGCTGGTCGAGAGATACCAGGGGATGGAAGGTTCCTTAGGGAAGCAGCCCATTCCGTATTGGGGGTCCCAGCAGGGGGCGGAGTCACAAAAAGGGGTGGTGCGTCCAAGGTCAAAAGGGGCGGGGGAGGCGGTGCCCAAGGTCCCCTCGGGTGTTATTTGCTGGAAGTGTCATGGGCCAGGACATATAGCGGCCTGTTGTCCCCAGACCACCGAGCAGATGGACTGCAGCATGGGACGCCGTAGTTCATACTACGCATATCCAGCTTGCAGTGTGAACTCGCTACCTAACAAGGGGCCACAAGCGTGTCCCGTGAAGGTGAACGGTCGAGCAGTAATGGCGCTTCTGGACTCCGGGAGCTTGGTGACCCTTGTGAGGGCCAGTTTTCCTCTAAACATACTCCCGGGTAAAAAGATTGGTGTTCGGTGCATACATGGCGATGCAAAGGACTACCCTATGGCTAGGGTGAAGATTGAAATGGCGCATGGCACCGAGTCGCATGAAGTTGGCGTTGTTCGAGACTTGTTGCATCCCATAATTATTGGCCGGGATTTCTGTCTGTTTTGGGATCTGTGGGGGATGGGTTCTGAGTGTGCTAGCAAGAGCAGGGAACCAATCCACCCCACTGAGGTATCGCCACCACCAGAGGCAGACGAGTTTCCTTTATGTGTCCTTGTTGGGGATGAAGAGGAAGGGTCCCCTGTACCTGACATCCCGGAGTTAGGGGTGGCTGGGGAGAATTTTGGGACTGCCCAACATAGGGACCCCACACTAAGGGAAGCCTTTAACAATGTCACCGTCATTAATGGGGTTGCACAAGAGCCGGGAGCAGACACCAGGTTTCCCCATTTTATGTTGAGTGGGGAATTGTTGAACCGGGTCACGAAATTAAGGGAGGAGGTGGCAGAGCAGTTAATAGTACCAGGCCCCTATAGACGAAAAGCGTTGGACATGGCCCATTCACACATCTTGGGGGGACACCTGGGGGTGGAAAAAACCCAGGAACGGATTGTACAGAGGTTCTATTGGCCTGGGTGTCACCGGGAAATAGTAAACTATTGCAGGTCCTGCCCGACATGTCAGTTAACTGCCCCCACATCTCATTTTCGGAACCCTCTTGTGCCACTGCCCATTATTGAGGTGCCATTTGAGAGAATTGCCATGGACTTGGTCGGTCCCTTAGTTAAATCAGCTCGGGGCCATCAGTATATATTAGTCATCCTGGACTATGCCACACGCTATCCTGAGGCCATTCCCCTGAGAAACTCCTCCGCGAAGAGTATAGCCCGTGAGCTGGTCCATGTGTTTTCCCGGACGGGTTTGCCGAAGGAGATCCTGACCGACCAGGGGACACCTTTTATTAGCAAGGTGATGAGAGAATTGTGCAGAGTCTTGCAAATTTCCCAGCTGAGGACTTCAGTGTACCATCCGCAGTCAGATGGCCTGGTTGAGAGGTTGAACAAGACCCTGAAGAGCATGCTGAGAAAAGTCATAGAGGAAGATGGTAGAGACTGGGATTGTCTCTTACCATATTTACTGTTTTCTATCCGTGAAGTTCCCCAGGCCTCCACGGGGTTCTCCCCCTTCGAGCTTCTGTACGGCCGGCATCCGCGAGGTCTCCTAGATATAGCCAAGGAAACCTGGGAAGCCGAAGTCACGCCCCACAGAAGCGTCATTGAGCATGTGGCACTGATGCAGCAGAGGGTTGCGAAGGTGATGCCCATTGTTAAAGAACATCTCCGCCAGGCACAAGAGGCTCAGGCCAGGGTCTACAACCGGTCAGCCAGAGTGAGGCAGTTCAATCCGGGAGACCGAGTTCTCGTGCTAATCCCGACGGTGGAAAGTAAGTTCTTGGCCAAGTGGCAAGGGCCATATGAGGTGGAGAAGCTGGGTGACGTAAACTACAAAATCCACCAACCCGGAAGACGGAAGCCATACCAGGTTTATCATGTTAACCTTATCAAGCCGTGGCAAGATAGAGAGCCAGCGGTAACTCCGTGCTTGCTGGGCAACCTAGAAGGGGAGGTTGGAGCCGTTACCATAGCGGAGACTCTATCGAAGGCCCAGAAGCAGCAATGCCGGTAGTTACTCCAGAAAAACCGCGACCTGTTCTCAGAGTTGCCGGGGTGCACGAAGGTGGTGGAGCACGAAATTCTGACCGAGCCACATGTGCGGGTGAACGTGAAACCATATCATATTCCTGAGGCCCGGTGAGAGGTAATCTCCAAGGAGGTGCAGCGTATGTTGAAGCTCAGGGTCATTGAGGAATCCAAGAGCGGCTGGTCGAGCCCGATTGTCCTGGTCCCAAAACCTGATGGTGAATGGAGGTTCTGCAACGATTACCGGAAGCTGAATGAGGTCTCCAAGTTCGACGCTTATCCCATGCCACGCGTTGATGAGCTCATCGAGAGACTTGGACCTGCCAGGTACATAACCACTTTGGATCTGACCAAGGGATATTGGCAGATCCCCATGGCACAGGAAGCCAAGGAGAAGACGGCATTCTCCACACCAGACGGGTGCTTCCAGTATGTCCGGATGCCGTTTGGCCTACAGGGAGCTCCAGCAACCTTCCAGAGGGCGATGGATAGAATCCTTGCACCTCATAAGCTATACGCTGCCGCATACCTGGATGATATCGTCATCTTTACTCCGGACTGGGAGACTCACCTGGAAAAGGTCCAAGCAGTGTTTGACGCTCTAAGAGAGGCGGGGTTTACAATAAACCCGAAGAAGTGTGCCTTGGGGAGAGAAGAAGCCAAGTACCTCGGATATGTGACACGCTCGATGGCACAGCTGCCTGTGACCAAAGTGACGAGAGGATAATGGAGATTTTGAATCTCTGCGTACACTTTTGGACACTGGACACTTGTGGATTGTGTGCGGCCCACTGATATCTGAGCGCTATGTGACACGCTCGATGGCACAGCTGCCTGTGACCAAAGTGACGAGAGGATAATGGAGATTTTGAATCTCTGCGTACACTTGTGGACAGTGGACACTTGTGGATTGTGTGCGGCCCACTGATATCTGAGCGCTATGTGACACGCTCGATGGCACAGCTGCCTGTGACCAAAGTGACGAGAGGATAATGGAGATTTTGAATCTCTGCGTACACTTTTGAACACTGGACACTTGTGGATTGTGTGCGGCCCACTGATATCTGAGCGCTATGTGACACGCTCGATGGCACAGCTGCCTGTGACCAAAGTGACGAGAGGATAAGGGAGATTGGATTGCTTTTAAAAAAGCAGTTTGCAGAGCAGTGGGTAAACAGCAATGCCAGCGTGTCAGGAAGCCTTAGAAGGCAGCCCAACAACCAACACCACTGATACACCACAATATAGCCTCCCCTTGCACTGCACACACAGTGACTTGTGTGTTGTGCAGGCCAAATCGCTAGCAGCAGAAGCAGTTTTTTTGTCTTCTTCCCTGCCTAACGCTCTCCCTACAGAATCAGCAGCAACCTCTCCCTATACTAAGATCGGCAGAAGTAAGATGGCGGTCGGCGTGCACGCCCTTTTATACCCCCTGTGACGACCACCAAAGCAAGCCAATCACTTGCATGCCCTTCTGAAAGATGGTGGTGACCCGTGCCTATGTCATCACGTTGCCCACAGTGTCCGTGGATCCTGATTGGCTGAAAAAGAGCGCAAAACAAACTTTTGAAACGCGACTTTGGCGCGTAAGTCGCCGACCTCGTGGCCGACCTCATCCTAGGGTCGGGTTTCGTTTCATGAAACCCGACTTTGCCAAAAGTCGGCGACTTTTGAATTTTTTCGACCCGTTTCGCTCAACTCTATTCACCACTGAACAGAGGCCAGGCGAAGTCAAGAGTAACATTTGCTGCCTCATTATAATGAATGGATCCATTCATCTGTTATGCCACTCGGAGATTTAGATGGAAACCCCAATGTAAGTGCTCAGCATAGATCGCCAGATAAATGTGATCATAAATGTTATGTAAAATGTTCTCAATAAAAGCTTCAACTCAATCAACAAAAAAGGCAAGTCCCGACTCAGGTCCATCATCTGTTCATGGAAATATAGGGGGCTTCCATGTTACTGGTAGCACAAATGCTCTGGAAAAGCAAAATGGCTCCTCTTCCCCCAAAAGATATTCAGCAAACTCCCAAATCCAAATGCCCCCCTCCCTTCTGAGCCCCAGTGTGCCTAAACCCCATTTAGCGCCCACATGTTTGGCATTTCTGTAGTGTTGAGAGCCCACTGAATTTACAGGTGCGTGTCTCCAGAAGCATGAGCTGGGCTTAATGTACTGATCACTACAGTGACAGTTTGCAATTTTCAATCAGCAAGATCCACTGCTGCTTGTTTCTGGAAAACACCCATGGAGTCAAAATTGTCACTACATCTGTAGATAAATTTCCAAAGGGTCATAATTTCCAAAATGGTGTCACTTGAGGGCGGATTCTGCTTTTCTATCACTTAGGAGCGCTTTATATGGAATCCACAAACTATTCTAGGAAAATCTGCGTTGCAGGAGGCAAATAGCGCTCTGTCCCTCCTGAGTCTCTCCATATGGCTAAGTAGTACTATACAGCCACATATGGGGTATTGTCACATTCAGTAGAAATTGTGGGACAAATTCAGGTGCCATTTTACCCATTTTCCAGTATGAAAATATAAAACTATTAAGTAGCAATACACACATTGTACTAAGGAAGTAAATAGTTCCATAAAAAACCAAAATACTTAAAATTAAAAATAATCTCCAAAGCGCTATATCCATTTATATTTATTGCTGATTATCCCATATGTTTAACACTGAGGTTTTGTTTTCTAAACGAGTATTTTAGCCCTATGTGTATGTTAAATAAATTGTTATAACTTCAGAATACATTCTGATTTTTTATTGAAGTGATTAATTGTTTTATTTGGATTTTTACTAGTTGAATCTCCAACAGCATGTTTGGAGATTATTTTTAATTTCAAGTATTTTGGTTTTTTATGGAACTATTTACTTCCTTAGTACAATGTGTGTATTGCTACTTAATAGTTCTTTATCTCAACTAATTCCTTATTAAGGTGAGGTGTTTTGTGTGCGCGAATTTATTATTATTTTTACATATTTCTTAATGATTATACTGACAAAATAGTGTTTTTTTGTTTAATTCTGCAGCACCATTTACTCTGAGCGCCACTGTAGATTTCATTTGATTTGAAAATATAAAACACACAATCTTGTTGGTAAAAATGTAAACTATTTTATCTTGACTGCCCAATGGCGGAAAAGTCCGTGACACACCTTTGGTGTCAATATAATCAATGCACCCCTAGAAAAATTCATTGAGATGTTTAGTTTGTAAAATGGGGTCACTTATGGGTGATTTTGCTGCAAAATCCGCACTATAATATGGCACTACTTCCCTTCTGAGCTTTGCACTGTGTCTCAAAAGTAGTCAAAAAATCAAATGGCGCTTCTTCCCTTCCAAGCCCTGCCATGTTTTCCTCCACATGTGGGGTATTGGCATGCTCAGAAGAAATTGCATGACGAATTTTCTCCTGTTACCCTTGCAAAAGTAAAAAAATAGGTCTAAAGGAAAATGTTTGTGAAAGAAAAGTAAATATTTATTTTTTCCTTCCGCATTCCAAGAATTCCTGTGAAGCACCTGAAGGGTTAATAAACTTCTTGAATGTGGTTTTGAGTACCTTGAGGGGTTCAGTTTTTAGAATGGTGTCAATTTTGGGTATTTTCTTTCATATAGGCTCCTCAAAGTCACTTCAAATGTGAGGTGATACCTAAAAAAATCAGTTTTGCAAATTTTGTTGCAAAAATGAGAAATCGCTGGTCAACTTTTAACCCTTATAACAACTTCCTAGTAAAAAAAAATGATGTTTCAAAAATTGCGCTGATGTAAAGTAGACATGTAGGAAATATTATTAATTAACTATTTTGTGCGATATGATTCTCTGATTTGCGAGCATTAAAATTAATGTTTGAAAATTGCAAAATTTTCACCAAATTTCCATTATTTTCACAAATAAACGCAAGTCATATCAAAGAAATGTCACATGTATCTATCATGAAGTAAAATATGTCATGAGAAAACTATATCAGAATCTGTGGGATTTATTGAAGCATTGAAGAATTATAACTTGATAAATTGACAGTGGTCAGAATTGTAAATATTGGCCTGGTGAGGAAGGTGAAAACAGGCTTCAGGATGAATGGGTAAGAAATAGGGATGAGCTTTCCGATATTGAAATATCGGAAATCGGCCCGATATTTGCGATATCGGAATTCTGATTTCCGATTCTGATATTTTTTTCACATTGGAAATCGGAAATCCCATAATTCTTCAGCCTCTGAGCGCTCCGTGGAGCCAATCAGGAGCTGATGAATTGCTGACAAAATTGTGTAACTCCCCTAAGCTTGGTAGGAGGCGTCTAAACTTGCTAGCTAGGGGCTGCGCTGCGATTGGCTGGATGGTGTGATCAGGCAGTATAAAAGGCTGCGCCTGCCATTTTAGCCTCACTCTACTGTGAAAGCAGATAGGGATAGGTTGCTGTTGGAAATAGGGAGAGATCTCGGATCTAATAGCGATACAAATTGTTTTTCAGCGACTGTAGCAGCCCCTGTGTGTTACAGAAGCAGTCTTTTTCCTCACTGACCCCGCTCAGTTTCATTTTTTGTGCTGTGCAGTCTCTCAGTGAGGTGCTTAGTGAGACAGTGCAGCGCACATTCACTGCAGCTGCTGCAGCTCCACTTGCTGCAGCAGTGTGTGATGTGTGTCTCACTGCCTTTTCACAGCCTTTTCTTTTCATCCCTTAAATCCCCTTCCCCTATTTTTTCCTAAAAGTGTAGCTTCACAATCCAGTACATTTTGGTGAACGCTATATAGGGATTTTTCAGTGAGGGGTTCCCCCCCCCGAACCTCCCCCCAATCCCTTACCCCCATTTATCCCTCAATTTTCCTGGTGCTCGGGTGTGCTTTGCACAGTTTAGTCACCTCCGCTGTGCAGACCACCTGTGTGCTTTTTTTTGGGGAGTGCAGCACCCACTAGGTCAGTCTTTGGAGTCACATCAGACTGCAGGACCCCTAGTGCGGCCTGTTCTATCACGCACCCCCAAATTTTTCACCAGTAAATTCACTCTCAGTGCCCCTATAAGTCTTACTTTATCTCACAGCATCTATTGAGGTTAAAGTTATACACTATATAGGGATTGTACTGTGAGGGCCCAAACAACCTCTGTGGCTGGTGCCACACAGCACCTGGCACAGTCCCGGAGAATCCATTTTTTTTGGTATCAAAGCAGTGTCATTTACTGCGCTGTGATATCCGACCGTAATGTGTACACGAACACCACAAACGCACGATACTCTTTGTGTAGGCCACACTAGATTCAAATAAAGTGTAGCAGACACACCATCATACAGTGCCATTAGTGTTTCTTATAGCTGTTTGTAGTCCTACAGGAATAAGCACACTAATCTCTAATAATTACTTTCTTGCCGTTCTGAATCCATCGATAGAGATGAAGAAGGCAGGGAGTAAGGGACATCCCCGCGGCGGCCGCGGAAGAGGTGCATCAGCAGCTAGACATGGTGCACATCCAGAGCAAGCAGCAGGCCCAAGTCACTCAGCACCTACTTTCACCCGGCAGCAGTCATTTATGCACAGCTTGTTAGGAGCACAGGGCCATAGGCTGATAAGAGAGGATCAAGTTGTGGTGCATGGGCCTTTTTCGACCAAGTTGCAGATGACGTTACAGTAGTCAGATGCAAGCTTTGTTGACAATCTGTGCGGAGAGGGAAGAACGTCAGCAACCTTAATACCACCAATATGTTGACGCATGTCAGGAAGAGGCACCCTATGGATTGGCAGCATCACACCCAAGATGATTCGCCACTTGCAGCTGGTCCCCCACCTTCCACCTCTTCAGCCACAGCGGCCACCTCTTCCTCCAGCGCGCAAACAGCTGCTCCCGCTTCCTTGCCAGAATGCCAGGGTGCATCTGCAGGCAGTGTTGTACGGCGGCACACTGTCTGTACTTCGTCAGCATCAGCATCCCAATCGCTGGCATCCTCACACTCCCAATCCAGTGTGCAGCCATCTGTCACACAGGTGTGGGAGAAAAGGCGCCCGTACTCGGCAAACCACCCACGAGCACAGGGTATGAATTCTCGCATTGCCAAACTGCTTGCAGTGGAAATGCTACCAGCCTTTATCAATATGTTGGGGTTTGCAATCCCACAATACTGCGTTCCCAGCTGCTTCTACTTCAGCAGGCAAGCCGTCCCCTTATATGCCTTATAGAATCATCACTTAAAGGACTAAGGGATGAGGTTTCTCTGGAGGAGGAGGAGTATGATGAGACACTTGCACCAACCAGGCAATCTTCATCGGCCCGGTTGGTACAAAGCTCTGTGGGTGCCTCACAAAGGTCCAGGCAAGATACAGCAAGTGAGGAGGATGAGGAGGACTATGAGGATGAGCCAGAGGAGGAAAGTACACAGCGATCTACTAGTAGTCACCAGATAGAGCGTGGATGGGGTGATGCAGAGCAGCCAGAGCACATTCCTCCAGCTGGTGACAGCGATGCATGGCCAGTTGGCAGCCTTCAACACATGAGTGATTTCATGCTGCAGTGTGTTGTGAGTTCATTTTCCCCTTCACCGTTGATGTCTGATGAACTCCCTCTGCTGGTGAGGAGAGGTAGTGAAATTGATTGGGTTGGGAAGAACCTATCATCTGAACAGGTGGAGCCTGATTGGACACCCGGAATCACTGAGTGGATATAAGGCAGCTGACGCCCTACAGGGGTGCTGGTGATCCTTTCTGCTCTGAGCTCTTGCAAACCAGTTCAGTACCTGTCTTCCGAAAGCTAAGTTTTTTTTGCTCTCTTATTTTTCCATGAGTTTGTGTCTATTTACTTAGTGTTTGTGTTCTGCCTGCCCTTGTTGGTACAGGCTGAGCTCCATTTTTGTCTCTGGTCAAGTTGATCTTTTGCTCAGTCTTCAGAATATACCTGAGTGCTGATATAGTGATTTTGAAGTCTAGTGACTTCAGGGCCTTTTTTCTATCAGACGTGTTGGACATTATTTTGGCAGAATTTTTGCGGATTGCAGCCAGCATCTTTTCTGTCCTTTCCTATTTAGTTAGTTGGGCCCCATCGTTTGCTCAACCTGTCTTTCTGTCTGTGTTTGTGTTTTCATCTGCTTTTCACCGACAATACATGTTGGGGGCTGTCTATTGCTTTGGGGTCTGCTCTGGGGCAGTTTAGATTTCCCCTTTCTTTCTTTAGGCTTATTTAGTTCTCCGGCTGTGAACGAGGAGTCTAGAAACCCCCCACGGCTACTGTTAGTTGTGTGAATAGGATCAGGGGTCTGCAATCCGATAGCTACCAACCTCTCTGGTTTTCTGGACTTAGCTTGTATTTTTGTTTTTTCCTCCTTCGGTGACTCATTCATAACAGCAGTGTCTGAGAAATGACCCACGCGTGGCTCATATTCTCCACACAAATGATTACTGGGTGGCCACCCTCTTAGATCCATGTTACCGGGACAGCCTTCAAAGCCTAATTACACCGTTGAACTGGTGCCCGGGCGCGTAAAATGCAGGAGTACCAAGACGCACCGGTTAATTCACTCATGTACTCTTTTCCACCACATAGCAGTGATGCGCGTGCACTAGCAGGCACCTCAGTGCGTCCTGGGCCCAGCGGAATCCGTTCAGAAGCCGGTAGCAGAAGCAGTACATCTGCTACTGACAGGTTCAGTATACCCAACCTGTTCCAACGGTTTCTGAACCCGCAAACAGTTCGGGCACCATCATCACAGACAGTGCAGCGCACTAGGAGGCAACGTTACCGTGACATGGTGGCACAATACCTCTCCACCCCTGTCAGTGTGCTTCAGGATGGATCTGCCCCCTTCAAGTTTTGGGTCTCCAAGTTGGATACATGGCCCGAGCTTAGCCAGTATGCCTTGGAGGTCCTGGCTTGTCCTGGTGCCAGTGTGATTTATGAACGCGTCTTTAGTGTAGCTGGCAATGTACTAACTGACCAACGTACCAAACTATCTGCTGCAAATGTGGACCGGCTTACATTCGTAAAAATGAACCAGGCCTGCATTTCTGGTGACTTTTGCTGCCCTGGACCAGAGTAGACAGGTTACATGCATGGTTGGTAGCAGTATGCATGCTCTGTTATGTGCCCATGTTGCACACAGCGTCATCTGTTATGCCCATGCTCTGGCCTCTACTACCAAGATCTAGCACCTGGTTCTGTGACTGACTCTTTCACCTCATACTTTATTCCATGGGCTCTAGTACCGCCAGCTAGTGCCCATTTCCGTGACTGCTGATTTCACAGCATGCCTTGTTTCTGGGCTCTAGTATCGCCAGCTAGTGCCCATTTCTATGACTGCCACTTTCACAGCATGCCGTGTTTCTGGGCTCTAGTACCGCCAGCAAGTGCCCTTTTCAGTGACTGCTGATTTCACAGCATGCCGTGTTTCTGGGCTCTAGGACTGCCAGCTAGTGCCCATTTCTGTGACTGCCACTTTCACAGCATGCCGTGTTTCTGGGCTTTAGTACCGCCAGCAAGTGCCCATTTCCATGACTGCTGATTTCACAGCATGCTGTATTTCTGGGCAACAGTACCGCCAGCTGTACCTTGTTAGACCAAAGTGGAAAAAAAGGATGACAGATGCCAAACACCTATAGGCAGATGCACAAGAGTCAGGATCCAGCCACGCCGGCTGTTTCCTGGCAGTGAAGTGCGGACACAGGTGCCTCCCCTGAGGGGTAAACCGAGTTCCAGCATCGCCAGCTGGTTCTCGGGAGTGCCCAAGGGCACGGGTACCTCCTGCTCCAAACCCTGTTTCGACAACGCTCGCCGTTACACGGTTGTGTCCGCCGCACTGTTCCACGCCCCCGCCGTACATCATTCCGGCTCAGTTTGCTGGTATCCGTGGTGTCTTCAGTAGTGTTGAGCGACTTTTGTTTTTTTAGGGTCGAGTTCCGTTTCATGAAACCCGACTTTTCCAAAAGTCGGGTCGAGCAAAATCGGCCGACTATAGGGAAAAGTCGGGGTCATCCCGAAACACGAAACCCAATGTAAGTCAATGGAGAATTAAAGCCGGCAGTGAGAGGACGACAGGAAACACACCTACAGTGCCCATTTGAATGCCAAACGCATAAATTCTTGTTACTGAAGCTTGTCAACCTTAATTAACTTCATAATACTAGTTACGCACTGAAAAATGGGGGTTATTTGGCTAAAGTTGTGGGGGGGGAGGGCTGGCTCCAGGTTTTCGTGGGCCCAGGGCCAAAGAGCGCCCCTTTAACACATACCACAACTCATGATGCTCCGATACGGCAGAGAAATAGCAGTATAGTACAATGAAAAATACTTGACTTCTTACATCTCATGACTGATATCCATTTTAAATTCTCCAATACCTCCAAAAACGGACAGTATATAACTCCATATAGTATTATGGCCAGCGCTTAGTGCGCTATACAGAGTAATGAGGCCCATATATTTCTCCATACGGAATCATTATTCCCATATAATGTTTCAAACCGTATATGATGAGCTCCACATAATGCTACAGTATATGTTGGTCCCAATGGATGAAGCGCCACTGTCTTATGGGCCCAAATAATGCTCCATATATAATGGGCCCCATTTCTACTGCTCTAGTGTATAATGGGCCCTGTAAATGCTGCTCCAGTGTCTGATGTCCACCTTTGGAATGCTCCAGTGTATGGTGGGCCCCATATATAATTCACCAGAGTATAGTGCTCCCCAAAAATTGCTGTCCCAACATTGAAAACAATTACATAAGTCTCCTTGCTAGGGAATCCCTGCACTACTCTGAACTCCTTGTCGTCCCCATCTTCCATCTCACTGCACTTGGCTGTTTAGGCCCTCCCACCGGCAGAGACACTTTTGCGTACTATGTGGTGCCCTGTGCCAGTGCCATCGCCCATGAGTATGCCCCCCACCTGCTCAAGGAACCTGCACTTTCATCTGCACCTTCCTCTTTGTCACCGTGTAAGGTGGTATAGTATGCGGGAAGGGGAACCTGAGTTTCCTCTGGGTCAGATTCTGGCTGTGTAGAGTGCGAGGGGAATGTAATGGTCTGGGTCAATGTACCAGCAGCATCATCCAGCAGTGGCTGGGCCTCAGTGCACTTTTGGCATCCTCAAGAGTATGGTCGCCACTGTGGCATTGCCTTCCTTTTAGGGAGTGTGTTGTCAAGCTTGGGAGCAACGAAGGATCTCTCTAGCAGTGAAACTAACACACAACACATTTCCCACTCCAGGCCAGCAGGGAGACCTCTGAACCTGACTGCTGAGGAGCTGCTCTCTGTGGTCGGGAGGAGGTAAGTTAGGGCACTCTGTGCAGGGAAGGGGAAGTGTGTGGACGTGAGAAGGGGAGCTGGTGGATGAGCAGAGTTAAGGCTCACTCCTAGCTGGAGCACATGGTCCGGATTCCGGTCTCCAAGTTTGTAGGGACACTGACGTTCCTGCAGCATAAACCGGGGGAAGTAGCAGCTATAAATGCTCTGTACCCAACTAAGGCTTAGAGGTCCCAGCATCGACGTGTGTGAGGCAGAAGGAAAAGGCTACAGCTGTCTGCCATACAAGTAAAGTCTGAGGAACATCTGTTAGACAGGAGGTGTTTCAGTGAACCACAGTCCTGTGAGTGCTTCCCCCACAAGCGCTAGAAAGGAGACGTTCAGGAAGGTACATGTTGGCGGAGTGTTGGAAGGGAGCTTTCCATTCTGGTCCCGGAGGTTGGCAGAGGTCCTGACCCGGGGGACAAAGCACGGAGGCAGGCATCTGTGTATCCTGCAGACTGTGAGTAAAGCTTTGGAACTGCACGCTCTGGTGTCCTACAGTTATTCCAGCACCGCTACATCTGGGTACCAGCACCTACACCGCCTGTGCCTTTCCCCCATCACTACATCTACACTTCCCTGGGACTCCAGCTCCACCTGTGGGGAGCTTCACCATCTTTGCTGCACAACACTATCAGTCCCAGAGGATCTGCATGCAGCGTCGGCCTAACATCTATGTTGCCGAACACCACAGGTGGCGTCAAACTATCTATATAAACTCTTTACCATTATACCACGCCATTTACATGGGCGCCCAGGGCCACCGTCCGGGTCACCGCTGCTGTGACACATCCCACTGACACCGGCCCGGTACCGAGTACCCCACAGCCCTGGGAGGGCGACCCATATGCCGACTGCTGATCGGGCGGCGTTATTCCCACGAACCTCCAAACAGCGTCCCTGAAGGCAAAGTTTTTGGTTTCTGGGGGCAGTATGATTGCAAAGCTGAACCTTAAAGGAATGTCCAAAAGGGCACCACCAGGAGTGGAGCCTGTGGCTTAATTGGACTGCACCCGGGAAACCACTACCATACAAGCTACAGAAAAGATGGACAGATTGCAAGCTTTGTCGATTCTGTGTGTGGGGTGGTATGTCCGTTTGTAGTTGTGCTAGCGATTTCTCAGCTTTATTCCGTTAACGACTGAGACTCCGGCATGGCCCCGCGGTACGCGTCAAGCTTACTAGATGGATACACGAGGCTGTGGCACGTGAGATCGAGCAATAACAGGTCTATCATTCCAGTACATGTCCGGGGCTGCAGGCACGCTACACTGAAAGGACCAGCTTTTGTCGCTTACAGGTGCAGATAACCTGCTGAACTCCATTAGTGATGGGGATCTGGGATTCAGATTATTCCCCGCGAACGATGATTTCCCAGTAAGTTCAGGTCAACCGCAATTCCGGAGTTTGGCCTAACCGTCATTCCTGAAAAAATTACGTGTCCAAACCACAGGTGCTGTAGCTTGTTTAACAGCTCGGCAGCCGTTCTCAGGCCCAGTATGGATTCAACAACATTGTAGAAAGTTGATAAAGGGTACAGTTTCACCGGATAACACGTATATATGTAGCCTAGTTTACACATTAAAAATATATGTCTATAGATCAGGAGGCAGACTAAGATGTTCTGAGGCCCAGTATGGATTTGACCAGATTGTACAAAGTTGAGAAAGGGTACTTTATCACTGGATAGCAGGTGTATATAGCATAGTTTAAACATGTAAAATCTCCGTGTTCTCAGTATGGATTACACAGCAATCTAAAAAGTGGAAAAAAGGAAATGCATTTGAGGCGTACACAACTATATACTTTTGGTGTTATTTTTAAATCTTCATATATATTTCTGTCTCAGTAATACAGTCCAGCCTCTCCGCAATAGGAAATGAGATGCATACAATTAGTGACATAAAGGCTATTGATTGCAGAAATCTAGGAATTATTATTCACGGGAAAAACTTCCGTCACAATTCTCATAGGCGATGCTGACCCTCAATTAATTTGTGTGTTGAGACAGTGAAAACATTTTTTTGTGAATAAAGTCTTGCTGTATCGCACTTCCGTTGATTCCATCACTGTTACTCATCTCAATCCAATTTTTATCACAGGGAGCTGTCACGTGGGGCTTAGTCCCACTAAGGCTGTAATACCCGGGGGCCCTGTGATGTCCCTATAACTAGGGGAAACCCTGTCTGACCCTCAACCCAGGGTTTTTGCTGATGGTGCAAATGCCTGAGCCTCCAACCTTTCCTTGTCTCCTGCTCAGCCCTGCACTTAACCCTCCACCCTCCACCCAGTGAGGAGACACACCACCAAAGCCCCCACACAAATAAAGACAGACAGGGAGAATTTAAACTGCACTGCGCCGCACACACACAGGAATATACAGTAATGTGAACAGGGCACAACTAAACACAAATATGGGAAGGAGAAAGGATAACAACGGATCATACGACACCAGATACGAATCTCTCTCTCTGCAACACCTCCACTCCAGACCGGAACCACTTGGTATGAAACACAAGCTATAATCGGCGACGCCCATAGGCCAGCATGACTATTTAAAGACCGTGGGCGTGACTAACCATCCAACCTGGTCTCCAGCAGGATTAACCCCCGAGAGCCTGAAGATCAGGCCGGCGCCAATGAGGCTATAGTGGCTGGAGGTGGAACTACCTCTGCCTGCCGGACGCTGTGGTGTGAACAGCGTCCGACATGACATTACCCCGTCTTCTACGAGGGACCTCCGGACCCTCAAGACTCATAGGACCCGGCTTGTCAGGATGACGACGGTGAAAAGAACTGACCAGCCGATCCGCATGTATGTCTGAGGCTGGAACCCAAGACCTCTCCTCCGGACCATACCCCCGCCAGTGCACCAAATACTGAAGAGTACGGCGTACTACTCGAGAGTCCACTACCTTGGCGACCTCAAATTCTATATCGCCATCCACCATGACTGGAGGTGGCATCGGCGTCACGTTCACAGAGCCTACCACCTTTTTCAATAAAGCTCTGTGAAGCACGTTGTGTATCTTGTACACCGCAGGAAGTTCCAACCGATACGCCACTGGGTTAATGATGGCAGAAATCCTAAAAGGCCCAATAAACCTTGGACCCAGTTTTAAAGATGGAATTTTGAGTTTTATGTTCTTCGTAGCTAACCACACCCATTCACCCACACACAGGTCCGGACCTGGCACACGTCTACTGTCAGCCACCCGTTTGTACCTGGCACTCATGCTCAACAAACGCTGTTTCACCCGCCTCCAGACTGATGACAATTGGGCTCCTAGCTGATCCTCCTCTGGGACACCCCCCGAGTCACCCTGACGTAAGGTACAAAACTGAGGATGTTGACCGTACACACAAAAGAATGGAGACTCTCCCGATGACTCTTGGCGGTGATTATTTAACGCGAATTCGGCCAGAGGAAGGAAAGTAGACCACTCCTCCTGGTTGTCGGACACAAAGCATCGTAAATATTGTTCTAGATTTTGGTTCATGCGCTCAGTTTGTCCATTAGACTGTGGATGAAACGCCGATGAATGTGACAACTTGATCCCCAAACGTGAGCAAAAAGCTTTCCAAAACCTCGCCACAAATTGCGTACCCCTATCAGATACTATGTCCGACGGTACTCCGTGGAGTCTGACCACCTCCTTCACAAATACCTGAGCCAACGTCTTAGCATTGGGCAAAGAAGACAACGCCACAAAATGCGCCATCTTTGAAAAACGGTCAACCACCACCAGGATGACCGTGTTCACCGCCGAGGCTGGCAAGTCAGTGATGAAATCCATGGAGATTTCTGTCCATGGCCTATTGGGTACCCCCAGAGGCTGTAGCGTGCCAGCAGGACGGGTACGGGGTGACTTAGCCCTAGCGCACGTGATGCAAGCTGCCACGTATGAGACCACGTCCTTCCAGATTTTGGGCCACCAGAAACGACGCGATACCAGCTCTAAGGTGCCCCTCACCCCTGGATGACCAGCCAGTACCGAGTCGTGGTGTTCCTTCAACACCTTAAGCCGAAGATGCAGGGGTACAAATGATTTGTTGGCGGGAAGTCCTTTTGGTACCTCCTCTTGGGCCTCGGCAATCTCCGCCTCTACCTCCGTCGTGAGAGCCGAGACCACTACCCCTTTCTGGAGGATGGGTACCGGCTCTTCCCGAGGTTCTCCCCCCAGAAAACACCTAGACAAAGCATCCGCCTTGGTGTTTTTAGCCCCGGGACGGTAAGTCACCAGAAAATTGAAACGAGTAAAAAACAATGCCCAGTGAGCCTGCCTAGGAGACAGACGCTTGGCCGACTCCAGATAGAGCAGATTCTTATGGTCGGTGATGACTGTGACCTGGTGAGCCGCCCCCTCCAAGAAGTGTTGCCATTCCTCAAAAGCCAGTTTGATGGCCAATGACTCCCTGTTGCCGATATCATAATTCCGTTCGGCCGGCGACAGCTTCTTGGAGAAGTAGGCGCATGGATGCATCTCGCTCAATGACGAGCCTTGAGACAGTACTGCCCCCACTCCCACCTCCGATGCATCAACCTCCACCACAAAAGGTTTAGACACGTCTTGTTGCACCAGAATGGGGGCTGAAGCAAAACTATTCTTCAGATGCTCAAAGGCACGTATAGCCACCTCAGGCCAGTTCGCCAGATCGGCACCCTTTTTTGTCATGTCCGTGAGCGGTTTGGCGATAGTCGGAAAGTGTTTTATAAACTTCCTATAATAATTCGCAAACCCAAGGAACCGCTGGAGTGCTTTCAGACTCTCCGGCCTCTCCCACTGCAGCACCGCTTGCACCTTAGCGGTGTCCATTTTAAACCCGGCTGCGGACACAATATATCCCAAAAAGGGCAACTCCTGGACAAAAAATAAACATTTTTCCAGCTTAGCACAGAGCTGGTTCTCCCGGAGCAACTGTAACACCTGCCTGACATGCTCCAAATGAGTGTCTCGATCGCTAGAATAAATGAGGATATCATCCAGGTATACAATCACAAATCTCCCCAGGACATGAGCAAATACATCATTAATAAAATGTTGGAAAACGGCAGGTGCGGTGGTCAACCCAAACGGCATAACCAGACTCTCAAAATGACCCTCAGGAGTGTTAAACGCCGTCTTCCACTCATCCCCCTGACGGACCCTTATGAGGTTATACGCCCCCCTGAGGTCCAGCTTGGAAAATCATTTCGCCCCCGCTACCTGGTTGAACAAATCCGGGATTAACGGCATAGGGTAAGGATCACGGATAGTAATCTGGTTTAACTCTCGGAAATCAAGACACGGGCGTAACCCCCCATCTTTCTTCTTAATGAAGAAAAACCCCGCGGCTACAGGCAAGGACGAAGGCCGGATGTGTCCTTTGCTCAGACTCTCCGCGATGTAGTCTTTCAGAGCTTGTCTCTCAGGACCAGAAATATTAAACATCCTGGCCTTAGGTAATTTGGCCCCGGGTTTTAACCTGATCGCACAATCATAGGCTCTATGTGGAGGCAGTTCTGAGCAACCCTTCTCAGAGAAAACATCTGCGAAATCCTGCAAAGCCTCCGGCAGGCTGGGCGTCACGGCGGACACACATGTGGCCAAGCAATTGTCTTGGCAAAAACCACTCCATTGTACTATGTCCTGAGTTTTCCAATCAATTACCGGGTTGTGTCTGGACAACCATGGAAAACCCAGGACCATTTGTGCTGGGAGATTACGGAGGACCCTACATGTAACCGACTCAGAATGTAGGACCCCAATGTGGAGTTTCACCTCTGCCACAAACTCCGTAATCTCCCCTTGAGGGAGGGGAACAGCATTAATGGTCACCACCTGTATGGGGTGAGGAAGTTTTTCAATCTTAAACCCGACGGTGTGTGCAAACTCCTCATCTATGAGATTGGTGGCGGAACCGCTGTCCACAAACACTGATATTGGTAGCTCTCTGCCCGTGATAATAACCTTGGCAGGGAGCATACATTGAGATACCATCATGGAGGATATGCTTAACGCTTAACCTGTGCCACGCCAGCAATCTTCATAGGTTCAGGGGACTCATCTACTTCAACCACACTTGCACCTCTGCTTTCCCCCAGAGGTAGCGTCTCCTGTGCCCCCTGACGAAAACGGCGATCAATACGTATCACCAAACTCATGGCAGACTCCAACGATGCCGGAGACTCATACATCAGGAGGGCTTGTTTAACCCTCCCTGACACCCCATGCATAAACTGGCTCCACAGCGCTGGGTCATTCCACTGTGTGTCTACGGCCCAGCGGCGAAATTCCGAACAATAGTCCTCTGCCAAGCGCTCCCTCTGGCGGAGGGCGCGGATTTTAGATTCCGCTAAAGCCAATCTGTCAGGATCATCGTAAATGAGTCCGAGGGCAGAAAAAACATTATCAACAGAAAGAAATGTAGCAGAGTCAGCTGGTAAGGAAAATGCCCATGCTTGGGGGTCACCACTCAGTAATGACAACACCAGCCCTACCCGCTGGGCCTCATTACCTGAGGAGATTGGCCGCATGCGGAAGTATAACTTGCATGCCTCCCGAAATACGACAAATTTGCTGCGATCCCCTGAAAAACGTTCTGGCAGCGGAAACTTCGGCTCTGCACCGATACCTGCAGATGCCGTTTGCACCTTCGCTACTACCAGGCCCTGCTGCTGAACTGCCCCTTTCAACTCTGAGACCTGTAAGGACAGCGCCGCCAACTGGCAGGTTATGGAATCTAATGGATCCATGGACTCCTGAAAAAATGTGGGCCGATTATAATGCCACGTGGGGCTTAGTCCCACTAAGGCTGTAATACCCGGGGGCCCTGTGATGTCCCTATAACTAGGGGAAACCCTGTCTGACCCTCAACCCAGGGTTTTTGCTGATGGTGCAAATGCCTGAGCCTCCAACCTTTCCTTGTCTCCTGCTCAGCCCTGCACTTAACCCTCCACCCTCCACCCAATGAGGAGACACACCACCAAAGCCCCCACACAAATAAAGACAGACAAGGAGAACTGCACTGCGCCGCACACACACACAGGAATATACAGTAATGTGAACAGGGCACAACTAAACACAAATATGGGAAGGAGAAAGGATAACAATGGATCATACGACACCAGATACGAATCTCTCTGCAACACCTCCACTCCAGACCGGAACCACTTGGTATGAAACACAAGCTATAATCGGCGACGCCCATAGGCCAGCATGACTATTTAAAGACCGTGGGTGTGACTAACCATCCAACCTGGTCTCCAGCAGGATTAACCCCCGAGAGCCTGAAGATCAGGCCGGCGCCACTGAGGCTATAGTGGCTGGAGGTGGAACTACCTCTGCCTGCCGGACGCTGTGGTGTGAACAGCGTCCGACATGACAGGAGCGATGTAAACATAGTGCTCACTGGCTATCATGATCTGTCACGTAACTTTGGAGTGCAAAAGACAGAAGCCACAGGCCGTAGGCGATTCTATTTGATTGGCATGAGAGGGCGCATTTTGAAATGTGCACCGGAATGTCACACATTTGTGAGTAGGAAAACTGTGAAAGCTGATAATAAACCACCACTGCATGTAATTGTGCGTCGACGTCCATAAGAAATGGAAGCCACTGATCATCTGGAGCTAGAACCCGGCCAGCAGGACAGGGCATAGCTACATCTTAACCATCATCTTTCAGTTCAATCAGTTTGTAGTGGCAGTCCCAGTGAAGGATTTGACAGCCCAGACTACACAGCGGAGGAGCAGGGAGAGGTAAACATTGCAAATGCTGGGGCCCTGCCCAAGCAAAGGGGGGCACACTCGTGGGCGTCGGTACTAGCCCTGGGCCCCTCAAAGTACGGCGGTGTGTCTGACGGCGGGTGTGCACCACCACTGTCAGAGACACTTGATTGCACTATGAAGGACCCTATGCCAGTGCTCGCGCCCAAGAGTCGGCCTACCCACCTGTCCAGGGCAACGGCACTCGCACGGTTTTGTGCGCTAGGTGGTGACCCCGGCCATGGGGGGGCCGCCCACTTAGGGAGATTTACAAAGTGGCATATGTAGATGTGGGTCATTCAGCTGCTGCAAAAGGCGAAATAGGTCAAGTTCGCGGAATAGGAGGAGGACCAAAGCAAGCCATTTTTCTGTCAACCTATGTGTCATCAAGGGAAGGTGGGACAAAATCCTTGGAAACCCATGCATGGTTCATTTTAATGAAGGTTAAATCATCCACATTTTGGGTTGACAGACGGGTCCTTTTTTTTGTCAGGATTGATCCAGTTGCACTGAAGACTCTTTCCGATAGCACACTTGCAGCTGGGCAAGCGAGCTCCTGTAAGGCATATTGTGCCAATTCAGGCCAGGTGTCCAGTTTAGCGGCCCAATAGTCAAAGGGGAATGACCTGTGTGGGAGAACATCGATATGGGAGGAAAAGTAGTTGTTAACCATAGTTGACAACTGCTGTCTCCTGTCACTTTCCATCGATGCAGTATTACCAGTTGTGTGAGCGGTCCATGAAAAATCAGTCCACAACATTGTCATGAAACCCCTGTCTCCAACGCCACTTCTGCTGTGTGCACCACGAACACCTCTGCCAAGCTGCCCCCGGCCCATACGGCTCGTGTGAGAACCATCACCGCTGCTGTGTGCTGGGAATGCCTCAACCAACCGGTTAACCAGATTTGCTTGTTTAGTAGCCAATATTAGGTCAAGGTTCTCCTGTGGCATGATGTTTTGTAATTTGCCTTTATAGCGTGGATCCAGGATGCTGGCCAACCAGTAGTCATAGAATCATAGAATCATAGAATCGTAGAGTTGGAAGGGACCTCCTGGGCCATCTGGTCCAACCCCCTGCTCAAAGCAGGATTCGCTAAATCATCCTAGTCAGATGTCTGTCCAGCATCTGTTTGAAGGCTTCCATTGAAGGAGAACTCACCACTTCTCGAGGCAGCTTGTTCCATTCATTAATCACTCTAACTGTCAAAAAGTTTTTTCTAATATCTAATCTGTGTCTCCCCCCATTCAGTTTCATCCCATTGCTTCTAGTCTTTCCTTGTGCAAATGAGAATAAAGTTGACCCTTCTACAATTTGACAACCCTTTAGATATTTGTAGACAGCTATTAAGTCTCCTCTCAGTCTTCTCTTTTGCAAACTAAACATTCCCAAATCCTGCAACCTTTCCTCATAAGACAGGGTTTGCAGACCGGTCACCATTCTGGCTGCTCTTTTCTGAACTTGCTCCAGTTTGTTGATGTCTTTTTTAAAATGTGGTGCCCAAAACTGGACACAATATTCCAGATGAGGTCTGACCAAAGAGGAGTAGAGGGAAATAATGACTTCAGGTGATGTAGACTGTATGCTTCTGTTAATACATCCTAGAATTGCATTTGCCTTTTTTGCTGCTGCATCACACTGTTGACTCATATTCAGTCTGTGATCTATTAGTATACCCAAGTCTTTTTCACATGTGCTGTCACTTAGCCCCATTCCTCCCATTCTGTATATGCTTTTTTCATTTTTATTGCCCAGATGTAGTACTTTGCATTTCTCCCTGTTAAAAACCATTCTGTTAGTTGCAGCCCACTTCTCACAGTTTATTTATATCTTTTTGAATCCTCTCTCTTCTCTAGTATTAGCTATCCCTCCTAGCTTTGTGTCATCAGCAAATTTAATCAGTTTACCCTCAATTCCTGCATCTAAATCGTTGATAAAGATGTTGAAGAATACAGGGCCCAGGACAGAGCCCTGTGGTACCCCACTTGAGACATTCTTCCAACTGGATGTGCAGCCATTTATGACCACTCTTTGGGTCCGATCACTAAGCCAGTTATGAATCCACCTAACAGTTGCCTTGTCCATTCCATACTTAGTCATTTTTTCAATAAGGATTGTATGAGAGACTTTGTCAAATGCTTTGCTGAAGTCAAGATATACTATATCTACAGCATTTCCTTGATCCACCCAATCAGTTATTCCGTCATAGAAGTAAATTAAGTTAGTCTGACATGACTTATTAGTTACAAACCCATGCTGACTCTGTTAATCACTTCATTCTTATCCAGGTACTGACATACATGTTGTTTAATAATTTGTTCAAAGATCTTTCCTGGTATAGAAGTCAGACTCACCGGCCTATAGTTGCCTGGGTCCACCTTCTTCCCCTTTTTGAAGATAGGAACAACATTTGCTCTTCTCCAGTCTTCTGGCACTTCTCCTGTTCTCTGAGAATTTTCAAAGATTATGGAGAGGGGTTCAAAAATTTCTTCTGCTATCTCCTTCAGTACTCTGGGGTGTAATTCATCTGGACCTGGAGACTTGAATTCATTTAGGTTAGCTAAGTGTTTCCTCACTATCTTTCTGTTTATAGATATCCTGGATTCTTCTATTCCCTTAATAGGACAGTGAAGAACAGTTGATGTTACATTTCCTTTCTGAGAGAAAACAGATGCAAAATAGGAATTTAAAAGTTCAGCCTTCTCAACATCCTGTCTTACCATTTCATCATTTTCATCCTGTAAAAATCCTATAGCATCTTTTACTTTTCTTTTACTTTTGACATATCCCCAAAATCCTTTATTGTTGCTTTTGACATCTCTTGCAAGCCTCAATTCATTTTCAGCTTTAGATAATCTGATTTGTGCCCTGCAGGTTCTGCAGACAGCATTATATTCTTCTTTAGATATGCCTCCCTCTTTCCATTTTATTAACATTTTTTTCTTCCTTTTTAGCATGTGCTTAAGTTCTGTGTTCATCCATCCTGGTTTCCTTAAATGCTTCCTATTCTTCCCTCTTTTTGGAATTGTTAACAACTGTGCTTTGAGAATTTCATTTTTCAAGATTTCCCATCCTTCCTGGACATTTTTGTCTTTAAGGATATCCAGCCATTGGATCCCTCCAATTCTCTTTCTGAATCCCTTAAAATCCGCCTTTCTGAAATCTAACCTTGACGTCTGAGTCTTCACAGGTCTTCCTCCTCTAGTTATCCAAAATTCTAAAACAGCATGGTCGCTATCTCCTAGGGTCCCAGCCACTTTTACCTCCTCAACCATTTCCTAGTCATCATCGTTCATCATTTTGGCAATGCGTGGGTCCCTTTTTAGGCTCTGCAAGGCATAATCTGACATGTGGGCCAATGTTCCCAGTGTCAATGATGCACTGCGAGTGCTGGGTGTAGGAGCACTTTCTGGCAAATCCACATCCCTCCAGTCACGCACAAACCCTGTACCAGACCTTGCCACGCCAACATTTTCACTTGCCCCACGAGATGCATCCTCCTCCCCTAAGTAATCATCCCCATCATCATCCTCCTCCTCCTCTTCTTCCTCCACCTCGTCCAGGAGAGGTCCCTGAGCAGACAATGGCTGAATGTCATCGAGAATTCCCTCCACCTCTTCCTCCTCATCAACATTGGCTGCAGATGCCTGTTCCTTAAGGTGCGTCAAAGTTTGCATGAGCAGATGCATAAGTGGGATGCTCATGCTTAGGATGGCGTCGTCTGCGCTTACCAGCCGTGTGCATTCCTCAAAACACTGAAGGACTTTACAGAGGTATTTCAACTTCATCCACTGCACACCTGTCAACTCCATGTCTGCTCTCAAAGTGCCTGGCCGTGTATCCTCCCACAAATGCATTATGGCCTGCCTCTGCTCGCACAGCCGCTCAACCATGTGCAGGGTGGAGTTCCACCTTGTTGCAATGTCGATAATGAGGCGGTGGTTGGGAAGGTGGAGCAATCGCTGCAGCTTCTGCATACGAATGGAGTGTACAGGCGACCGGCGGATGTGCGCACACAGTTTTCGCACCTTCTGGAGCAGGGCTGTAAACTCCGGATAATTATTAAGGAAGCACTGCACCACCAGGATCAAGGTGTGAGCCAAGCAAGGTATGTGGCTGAGTTTTGAAAGGGCTATGGCTGCCACAAAATTACGGCCGTTATCACTAACTACCTTGCCAGCCTCAAGATGTACACTGCCCAGCCATGACTCAGTTTGTCGCTGAAAGTACTCGGCCAGCACCTCGGCGGTGTGTCTGTCACCCAAACACATCATCTGCAACACAGTCTGCTGACGCTTTCCACTAGCTGCTCTATAGGGGGACACCTCGTGTGCAACAGTGGCAGCTGCAGATGGAGTGCTCGTACGACTGCGCTCTGTGGATGAGTGTTCGCTTCTGGAAGAGGAGGAGGAGGAGGGTCGAAAGCCTACAACTGTTGCCTATACCGTGGGCTAGGCTGCACTGTCCCACCACCGCTGTCCCCTGTGGACCCTGCATCCACCACATTAACCCAGTGCGCAGTGATGGACACGTAACAGCCCTGGCCATGCCGACTGGACCATGCACCAGTTGTCAGGTGCACCTTTCCACTCACTGACTGCTTGAGTGCATGGACAATGCGGTCTTTCACATGATGGTGGAGGGCTGGGATGGCTTTGCGAGAGAAGAAGTGGCGACTGGGTAGGTGATAGCGTGGTACTGCATAGGCTATGAGTTCGCGGAAAGCTGCGCTTTCCACCAACCGATAGGGCATCATCTCTAACGAGATTAGTTTGGCAATGTGGGCGTTCAAAACCAGTGTACGCGGATGAGAGACTGAGTACTTTCTTGACCTACTCATAGTGTCTGGGAGGGTGAGCTGGAGTTGAGAGCTGCATATGGTGGAAGTAGCGGTGGACAGGGCGGACTGAGAGAGGGTTGATGATGGTGATGGAGTTGGTGTTCTTTCTGATGGCCTAGATTCAGTCTTTCGTTGATATAACAGTGGGATTCCCTGACTGCTGTGGCCTTGCAACGACACGTCAACATTTGCTGCTGTGCTAACCGGTGGGCTTACATTGGGGGAAACAATGTAGCGTTGCTGACTACCTTCTTTGTGATCAGTTGCACATGTGGTACTTGAGGTTTGGTGTTCTGTCCACGCTTGCAAGTGCATGCTGGTTAAATGTCTAAGCATGCAACTGGTGTTCAAATTTTTCAGATTTTTCCCTCGGCTAAAGATCTTTGCGCACTTCTTACAGATAACCTTGGCCTGATCATGAGGATTTTGTTCAAAAAAGTGCCACACTGCACTCTTCCTAATTTGGCAGACATTTTGCAGCCTAGCACGCTGTGATATTTTGATCCTCTGGACAAGCTGTCCAGCAACTCTTTTGATTTTTGGAACCTGTCTTTGGAGTGCTCTGGGCCTGCCAGATAACAGCTGTTGCGATGTCGATATCTGCTGTGGATGCTCCTCCTCCTCATCTGAGCTATTGGAAGCAGCACCCTCTTCCCCCAATGGATGCCAATCTGGGTCAACAACTGGGTCATCCATCACCTCCTCTTCAATGTCATGTGCACCTTCCTCTGTGTCACCGTGTATGGTGGTATAGTGTACGGGAAGGGGCACCTGAGTCTCATCAGGGTCAGAATCTGGCTCTGTACACTGCGAGGACAATGTAGTGCTCTGAGTGAATGTACCAGCAGAATCATCTATCAGTGGCTGTGCATCAGTGCACTCCATGTCAGATTCATCTTGGCCTGGGCAATTCACCATTTCACTTGATAATCCAGGCATGGTATGTGAAAACAGCTCCATGGAGTAATCAGTAGTATGGCCTGCATCATCCTTCAATCTTGGTTGGGGTGAAGGACACAAGGAAAGGTGTGGTTCATGAACATGAGCCTCCAATGACGACTCAGTGCTTTTATTTTTTACAACTTCAGAAGAGGAGGCGATAGAGCTGGAGGCTGAGTCAGCAATGTAAGACAAAACTTTTTCCTGAAGCTCTTGCTTTAAAAGCGGTTTGCCAACTCCTAGAAAACTAAGCCTTCGAGGCCTTGTGGAGCCCGACAATGACGCAGGCTCAACACCTCCTGCATTTGGTCCTATTTTGCTTTTGCCACTACCATCAGATCCACCACCAACACCATCATTACCAGCTGCCAACCCCTGCCCAATTCCACGGCCTCTTCCACCAGCCTTCCTAGTTTTTGGTAGAAATGTAGACAAAATCCAAGAAACTATATAGTAATGTAAAACAAGGTACAAGGTGTCTATAGGACAGGGGAGATTTTGAATTTCTGCACACACTTGTGGACACTGGACACTTTTGGATTGTGTGAGGCCCACTGAATATCACAGCGCTATGTCACAGGCTCGATGTTGCAGGTGTGAAAAATGTCACTAGAGGATAACGGAGATTTTTAATTTCTGCACACACTTGTGGACACTGGACACTTTTGGATTGTGTGAGGCCCACTGAATATCACAGCGCTATGTCACAGGCTCGATGTCGCAGGTGTGAAAAATGTTACTAGAGGATAACGGAGATTTTGAATTTCTGCACACACTTGTGGACACTGGACACTTTTGGATTTTGTGAGGCCCACTGAATATCACAGCGCTATGTCACAGGCTTAATGTCGCAGGTTTGAAAAATGTGACTAGAGGATAACGGAGATTTTGAATTTCAGCACACACTTGTGGACACTGGACACTTTTGGATTGTGTGAGGCCCAGTGAATATCACAGCGCTATGTCACAGGCAGAAATTGGCTAGTGTATGACAAACTACAAGGTGTATATAAAATTGGGCAGAATAGGAATCTCCCTAGAGTGTAGGTCTGTAAAAACGGAACAAGTCCTCGACGTATCCTTACAGAGCGACACACAGATAGCTTCACTGTGGCCGTGATAACAGCCGTTACACGGTACTGAGAGGGGAGCGTGCATGTACACGGCTGTCCGGTGTACGTAAAATTGTCAAGCTCCGTGTTTTTTAAGTATACGGACTGACACACGCTGTCTCTCTATAGTTTTGAATGTGATCAAACAGCAAATATATTTAACTGTTTGAAAACTAGACAAAACTAGAAGGTGCAGGTCTGTAAGAACGGAACATGTCCTCGACTTATCCTTACAGAGTGACACACAGATAGCTTCACTGCGGCTGTGATAACAGCCGTTACACGGTACTGTGTGAGGAGTGTGCACCGCTGTATGGTGTGAAAAAATGCACGCTCAGTACCTCACCAGGACAAAAGAAAAAAAATTGGGATTGCTTTTAAAAAAGCAGTTTGCAGAGCAGTGGGTAAACAGCAATGCAGCCATCAGGAAGCCTTAGAAGGCAGCCTAACAACCAACACCGCTGATCCAGCAAAATATAGCCTCCACTTGCACTGCACACACAGTGACTGGTGTGTTGTACAGGCAAAATTGCTAGCAGCAGAAGCAGTTTTTGGTGTCTTCTTCCCTGCCTAACGCTCTCCCTACAAAATCAGCAGCAGCAGCAGCTCTCCCTATTCTGAGATCAGCATGAGTAACATGGCGGTCGGCGTGCACACCCTTTTATACCCCCTGTGACGCCCACTATTATGAATGAGTCACCGTAGGAGGCAAAAACAGAAATGCTAGCTAAGTCCAGAAAACCAGAGAAGTTGGCAGCTATCGGATTGCAGACCTCTGAACCTATCAACAACAACTAGCAGTAGCCGTGGGGGGTTCCTACGATGCCCTAGACCCCTCGATCACAGCCGGAGAACTGCCTAGCCTAAAGACAGAAAAGGAAATCTAAACTGCCCCAGAGCAGACCCCAAAGCAATAGGCAGCCCCCAACATATAGTGCCTGTGAAGCAAGAAGAAAAAGCACTAACACAGATAGAAAGATAGACTGAGCAAATGATGGGGCCCAAGCTAACTAGATAGGACAGTATAGGAAAGCTGCTGTCTGCAATCCGCGAAAAACCCTATCAACATAAGAGCCAACAGACTGACAGGGAAAAAGGCCCTGAAGACGCTAAGCTTCAAAAAGACTATGTCAGTACTCAGGTATTTTCTGAAGACAGAGCAAACAGACAAAAAAGGAATTCAGCTCACCCCAGCAGGGAATGGCAGAATCCAGAAAAGCAAGGAAAACTAAAACCAAAACACAAATGCAAAAAGGCAAAGCAGAAAACTTAGCTTTTGAGGAGCAGGAATCAGACTGGTCTCCTAGAATTCCACAGAGAAATCACCAGCGATGGAGAAGGGCGTCGGCTGCCTTATATCCAGTCAGAGATCCCCGTCGCCCAGTCATCCTCTCCCAGCTCAGGTGCTTGGTAATCAGCCTCACTACCTTCCTTCACCAGAAGAGGGATTTCATCAGACCTCAATGGTGAAGGGGAAAATGAACTCATAACAGCCCACCAAAGCAAGCCAATCACTTGCATGCCCTTCTGAAAGATGGTGGTGACCCCTGCCTATGTCATCACGTTGCCCACAGTGTCCGTGGATCCTGATTGGCTGAAAAAGAGCGCAAAACAAACTTTTGAAACGCGACTTTGGCGCTTAAGTTGCCGACCTCGTGGCCGACCTCATCCTAGGGTCGGGTTTCGTTTCATGAAACCCGACTTTGCCAAAATACGGCGACTTTTGAAATTTTTCGACCCGTTTCGCTCAACTCTAGTCTTCAGTGTAGGAGCCCCCTACGTGGACTCCAGGACCTGGTGCTCAAGGCTGGTCTTGACAGTGCCAGTAGGCCCTGCTCCTCCCCTGCTGCGACTGCGGAGTAAAGAAAACTGTGTCCTGGTTGTGGGGGGCAAACATGGCTCTTGCACCTACTGCCGAGAAGACATTACTCCGGTAGAAGACCCAAGACAGGAAGACAGATGCAGAAGACCCAAGACAAGAAGACAGATGGAGATGTCCCTGGACTCCTGTCTTTTTGCTCTTGAACTTGTGTCTTTGTGGGGGTTTTTTGGGCTTCTCGGCAGTGCTTTTGGCTTATGTCACTACTACATTGTGGTATCCAGGCTACAGTAATGTCAGCTGTTGCCCAGTACAGCCACTGCACTTTTACCTTCTGCTGCTTATCTGGGTTCCTGTAACATCAGATGGTTCTCAGTAGAGTCAATGGCTTAGGTCCCTCCTTTGTGGTATCCGAGTTCCAGTAACGTCTGCTGGTCCTTGATAGTGCATTCTGGCACAGGTACCTCCTGCTTAGTTAACGGGCTCTGGTAGCATCAGTTGGTGCTCGTTAGTTCCATTGGCTCTTATGCTGATTTCTGCTGCCTATATGGGTTCCAGACTCACCAGCTGGTTCTCTCAAGTTCCTGTGCCTACTGTTACTTCTGTGTATTTCCTCTGGGTTTGGGACATTCTGCAACCAGCCAATAGCAGAATAACCATAGACGGAGGTTTAGGAAGCAGTAGGAGCAGATGTACATGAACCAAAAGCAGAATATCAAAATGCAGAATTACTGAATAACAGTAATATAATCAGCAGAAGAAGACTAAGCATGGTTTAAAGGGAGTGTATCCGTTCCTCCACGTGGTGCTCCGGAAACTTCCTGCAAAGCAAGGTGAGCTGAACGCGGACACATGTCAGTCAAAGGGCATATTGACACCACCACCGGCAGTTTTAATTTACTAATGTAAAATCACTAACCCTAACTATCCCTAACCCCTAAACCTTAACCCTTACCACTAACCCTAACTAACCCTAACCACTAACCCTAACCCTTACCCTAACACTACTAACCCTAAACCTAAACCCTCACCAATAACCATAAGCCTACTAATCCTAACCCCTAACCCTACTACCCCTAATCCTACTAACCATAACCATAACCCCTAACCCTAACACTAATAACCCTAACCCCTAATCCTACTAATCATAAGCATAACCCTAACCCTAATTAACCCTAACCCCTAACCCTTACCCTAACCCTACTAACCCTAACCATAACTAACCCTAACCCCTAACCCTACTAACCCTAACCCTTACCCTAACCCTTACCCTACTAACCATTAACACTAACCCTACCCCAACTAATCCTAACCCAAAGAAAAAACACAGCTGTTAAGAAGATGGCGACCAGTTTTCCTGCTACAGCTTTCGCTCTGTGCATTTTTCTAGCAATTTTTTTTGCTCCTCTGCCTCTGCAAACTCCTTCCCCATTATCCTGAGGTGTTTCCCCTCCATTTTATCCATTATATAGCACTGTAGTGGTCATTTTGTAATTCCGATTTTTTTTCTCCCATTGACTTGCATTGATATCGGAAATCAGAAATTCTGATATCCGATATTTTCCAATATTGGAAATCGGAATTCCGATATGATATTGGGCAATATCGCTCATCCCTAGTAAGAAATAAAGAAAAATCTGAAAAAATATTACACAAATAAATACATAAATTTATTTAAAATCAAAAATAACCCCACCTATATCACTGTCACGCTACTTAACCTCCTCAGAGAATACCATAAAAAAGTGGCAAAAAACTACCTTATATACTCGGGTATAAGCTGACCCAAATATAAGCCCAGGCCCCTATTTTTGCCACAAAAAATTGGAAAACCTTATTGACTCGAGTATAACCCTAGGATGGAAAATGCAGCAGCTAAAGGTAAATTTCAAAAATAAAAATAGATACCAATAAAAGTAAAATTAATTGAGACATCAGTAGGTTAAATGTTTTTGAATATCCATATTGAATCAGGAGCCCCATATAATGCTCCATACAGTTCATGATGGCCCCATAAGATGATCCATACAAAATATGCCCCATATAATGCTTTATAAAGTTCACAATGGTTCCCATAAGATGCTCCATACAAAATACCCCCATATAATGCTGCACAAAGGTTAATAATGGCCCCATAAGATGCTCCATAGAATAATATGCCCCATATGCTGCTCCATAAAGGTTATGGCCCCATAAGATGCTCCATAGAATATGCCCCATATGCTGCTCCATATATCTTGATGGCCCCATAAGATGCTCCATAGAATATGCCCCATATGCTGCTCCATAAAGGTCATGGCCCCCATAAGATGCCCCATATAATGCATAAAGGTTATTGCCCCATAAGATGCTCCATATAATGCATAAAGGTTATGGCCCCATAAGATGCTCCATAGAATATACCCCATAAGTTGCTCCATATGTCTTGATGGCCCCATAAGATGTTCCATAGAATATACCCCATATGCTGCTCCATTAAGGTTATGGCCCCATAAGATGCTCCATAGAATATGCCCCATATGCTGCTCCATATATCTTGATGGCCCCATAAGATGTCCCATAGAATATGCCCCATATGCTGCTCCATAAAGGTTATGGCCCCATAAGATGCTCCATATAATGTGTAAAGGTTATTGCCCCATAAGATGCTCCATATAATGCATAAAGGTTATGGCCCCATAAGATGCTCCATAGAATATGCCCCATAAGCTGCTCCATATATCTTGATGGCCCCATAAGATGTTCCATAGAATATGCCCCATATGCTGCTCCATTAAGGTTATGGCCCCATAAGATGCTCCATAGAATATGCCCATATGCTGCTCATATATCTTGATGGCCCTATAAGATGCTCCATAGAATATGCCCCATATGCTGCTCCATAAAGGTTATGGCCCCAAAAGATGCCCCATATAATGCATAAAGGTTATTGCCCCATAAGATGCTCCATATAATGCATAAAGGTTATGGCCCCATAAGATGCTCCATAGAATATGCCCCATATGCTGCTCCATAATGGTTATGGCCCCATAAGATGTTCCATAGAATATGCCCCATATGTTGCTGTTGCTACTACTGTGAATAAAAAAGACATAATTATTCACCTCTTGTTGCTGGGGGCCAGGTGCTGGTGTCCTGAGCAGGCGGGGACACCTGCACGCTATGGGGCGAGGTGCCAGTGTCGCCGCTGGCCCAGAGCCCCGACACCTGCAATACTCACCTGGGTAAACATATTTTTTTTAAATTCCTAAATAAATTTTTTTAAAAATTCCCTAATAAGTTCTTTTTTGGTAAATTAAAAAACAATAAAAGTACACATATTTAGTATCACCGCGTCCGTAACGACCCACCCTATAAAACTGTCCAACTAGTTAACCCATTTAGTGAACCCCGTCAAAAAAAGGCAAAAAACAATGCTTTACCATCATACCACAGAACAAAAAGTGCAGTAACATGCGATAAAAAGGACAAACATAAATAAACGTGGTACCACTGAAAACATCATCTTGTCCCGCAAAAAATGAGCCACCATACAGCATTATCAGCAAAAATTAAAAAAGTTATAGCTCGCGGAATAAAGTGATGCAAAAATAATCATTTTTTATATAAACTAATTTTTATTGCATAAAAGCGTCAAAACATAAAAAAATTATATAAATGAGGTATCACTGTCATCGTACAGACCCAAAGAATAAAACTCCTTTATCAATTTTACCACAGGCAGAACGGTGTAAACGACCCCCCAAAAGAAATTCATGAATTGCTGGTTTTTGTTCAATCTGTGTCCCAAAAATCGGAATAAAAAGCGATAAAAAATGTCATATGCCCAAAAAAATTTTGGTGATGCAAAAACTATTTTTTTCAATAAAAAGCATCTTTTAGCGTGTTGCAGCTGCCAAACATAAAAACCCGCTATAAATAGTAAATAAAAATGCCCTTTATCACCCCCTTAATTGGGGAAAAATAATACAATTAAAAAAAGTATTTATTTCCATTTTCCCATTAGGGTTAGGGTTAGGGCTAGGGTTAGGGTTAGGGCTAGGGTTAGGGTTGGGATTAGGGTTAGGGGTGTGTTGGGGTTAGGATTGGAGCTATAATTGGGGAGTTCCCACTGTTCAGGCACATCAGGGGCTCTCCAAATGCGACATGACGTCTGATCTCAATTCCAGCCATTTCTGTGAAGAAAAAGTCAAACGATGCTCCTTCCCTTCCAAGCTCTGTCATGCGCCCAAACAGTGGTTTACCCCCACATATAGCGTATCAGCCTACTCAGGACAAATTGCGCAACAACCTTTCTGGTCCAATTTCTCCTGTTACCCTTGGTAAAATAAAAAGTTGAGCACAAAAAAATTATTTTTGTGGAAAATATGTTTTTTTTCATGGCTCTACGTTATAAACTTCTGTGAAGTACTTGAGTGTTCAAAGTGATCACCACACATCTAGGCAAGTTCCTTGGGGGGGTCTAGTTTCCAAAATGGGGTCACTTGTGGGGAGTTTCCACTGTTTAGCCACATTAGGGGCTTTCCAAATACAACATGACACCCGCAGACTATTCCCTCAAAGTCTGCATTCCAAAACGTCACTACTTCCCTTCCGAGCCCCAACGTGTGCTTATACAGTAGTTTTCTCCCACATATGGGGTATCAGCATACTCAGGACAAATTGGACAACAACTTTTGGGGTTCAATTTCTTCTGTTACCCTTGGGAAAATAAAAAAATTGGGGACTAAAAGATCATGTTTGTGGAAAAAATATGATTTTTTTTATTTTCCCACCCGGGCGTTATAAACTTCTGTGAAGCACTTGAGGGTTCAAAGTGCTCACCACACATCTAGATAAGCTCCTTGGGGGGTCTAGTTTCCAAAATGGGGTCACTTGTTGGGGGTTTCCACTGCTTAGGCACAGAATTTGCGCTCCTACAAAATGTGCCATTTCTGGGGTGGCTGAGAGCTGATGTTTTTAGCCTGGGGGGTGCCAATATACATGGCTCCTTCCCAGGCTATTAATATCAGCCCGCAGCTGTCTGTCTAGCTTTTGCTTGTTTGATTTTATAGGATACCCCATGTCAATTTTTTTCCGGGGTTCCCCTCTAAACTAGCCAGTATAGGCTAAGCAAACAGCTGTGAGCTGATATTATGGCTTTATGGCTATTGGATCATTCCCAGAATATTAACATCAGCTCTCAGCCATCGGTTTTCCCTCTGCTGGTTATGAAAATTATGCGGGAGCAATATTTTTTAAAATTTTGTAAAAAATAAACAGATATTGTGTTTCATGCATATTTCAAACAGTTTCTGTTTTGTTACAGCATATGTAGGTTAATTATGTTAAAGGTGTGTGTGTGTGTGTGTGTGTGTGTGTGTGTGTGTGTGTGTGTGTGTGTGTGTGTGAGAGAGAGAACTGGCTGACACCTGTTCATTGGGCTTGGTATTACATATATATTTATATATATATATATATATGTATACAGTATATATATATGCATATATTCATTTATATTTGTTTTGTGTGTTTAAACATTATAAATTTGAACATGGTATGTAACGATATTATGGTCTTCAATGGCGAATGAAAACGAAGAAGTTGAACAAGGAAATTACATCACAATTTTTTTTAAATAATTTATCTTTATTTAGCTCTATGGATGTACAAAAACGCATACAAATCTGCATGAAAAACCGCAACAAAACCGTGACAAAAACGCATCATAAAAGCATCAAAAGTGCACGGATTTTCCAGGGGTGCCCAAACTTTAACATATGACTGTAGCCTAAATGTGATGTGGTCCCTAAAAAATGGTTTTATAAATTTTGATGGAAGATGAAAACTTACTGATAAACTTTTAATCTTCTAACTTTATAATAAAAAAAAGTTTCAAAAAAATGATGCTGATGTAAAGTAGAATTGTGGTAAATTTCAATTGTTATTTATTAACTATTTTATGTGTTACAACTACTGTATATGTGTTAAGGGCATACAAAATAAAAGTTTAAAAATTGAGGAATTTTCCAAATTTTCATCAAAATTATGAAATTCTCAAGCACAAAATATTGGTCTAAATTTATCACTAAGATGAAGTGCAGCATGTCATGAAAACTACTGGGACAAGTTGAAGCGTTCCAGAGTTATCTCTTCATAAAATTACACTGGTCATAATTCTAAAATCTGGCCTGGTCAGGAAGGGGAAAGCTTCAGGGCGAAGGGTAATATTGATTTCTTTTATGCTGGCCTGTGTTTATGAGGAATAATACCTTTTCTGGCAATTGTATGACTTGTATCCTGCTTTCTCACCAGTTTTCAGTTTTCTCCTCTACATGCTCTATTTCTAATTTGCAATCCAAGGAATGATGCTGGAGAGATCAGCGCAAATTGGGTCTTATCAAACACAAAGTGAATTAATATAAACAAATTTTACTCACCAGATGGAGCAATGATACAGCATATAAAGTTGTCCGCTGCGGCGGATCCACAGGTCAGCAAGTGACCATGTTGTAGATAAATGAACGGGTTAATGTGGATATAGTCTGCACTGCAGAATAGTCATATGTCCAAACGCATTTCACATAAAGAGAGGTGGCTTATTCAACGTGTCGTAATTCCTGATGAAGATGTCATCTAGCCTTTAAAACACGTTGAATAAACCACCTCTCTTTATGTGAAAAATGTTTGGACATATGATTATTCAGCACCGCAGACTATATCCACATTAACCTGTTAATTTGCAATCCACTGATAGGTTGGAGATTAGCTTCAGTGATTTCTTCCATAGACAGCACAGAGAGGGGAATGTCTGCTGTTCATTCACTTTTTAGCTCACACAGACAAGATACAGCAACATGGAGGACATTATACAGCAGAGCTGAGCTGTGTTGTTCAAAATCAAGCTCTGATGTGAAGTAAAACACTTGTTTTTACAATGTTTTTATGTCTGCCTCTATCTGCTCCCTTCACTGCTCCTTCCTCACTCCCACTCTTCAAACCATAGAGGATAATGGGCTGTGTCACATGAAACCTGCCATCCGAGCAAGACGGCTTTGAACTAATTTTTCACACCTGATGGCAAGTTCAGGAGGCAGGAAGAGGAAAAGATGTGTCGAGGAGAAGGAGGCTGATTTCTCTGTTAAGATAACTACAAAATTTCTCATAATTGCCTGTACTATTAACTTATGCAAGGTTTGTTGAAAGTACAGTAGTATTTTCATGAAATTGAAGATCTGTTATCTGTCTTTAAATATGTAGCATATTATTGGCATAGCTCTACTCTCCTTTTAGCCAGAATAGTAGAGAGAAATAATGTTCAAATTGTCAGATAATAGAGATGCTTCTACTGCAGCCAGTTGTCTTACAGCAATATACTGAACAATGAGAAATAAAAATGGAGATACTGCTGAACTCTGAGATACACATAATACTTGTTACATATTTGTTTAAATATTACTCAGATAAAATAGTAATATGAAACAAAATAGTATGAAATAAAAGGAGACTTTTTAGATGTGTTTAGAGTATCTAATGACATATACTGTAGTTTGTGAGTTGGATGTAATTCTGCTCACTCTGCTTCTGGTTATGCAATCACTGCACCCCCCATATATAGACTGCATCCCATTTAACCTTGTACCCCAATTGTCTCCATCTTCTCCTGTTGCTGCTGCTTCTTCCTCCGTGGGAAAACACTTCACTTCCTGAAATCTATAGGATGGCTCCTCCTGTACGAGTCACATTGGCTTGAAGCCATCACAGGTTCTTCTCCTTTGGGATTCATCATCTTCCATCCTGGCAGGGATTTGACTACTGCTCCTCTGCCATAATTTTTGTTAAATTTTTGTGTAAAAATTTTTTAGAAATTACTGTATTCTGTCATTTTTGCAAAAATCTCAAAAAAAAATCATGTGTGAATATACCCTTAATTGTGTTGAAAACCAGTGTGCAATTCCAAAACGTTTTGACTACCATATCCCTGTGTAATTTCCATGAAGTTGATCCATTAGCCCATTTCTGACATAAGATGTAATCCATATTTTGAAAGTTGGAGAATGTAGCAGTCTCGGGAACTGATCAAGTAACATATCCAGCAGGTTGTGACTGTGTTTTACTGTCAGAATCTGCCTGTTACAGTAGCGGCTGAAGCTAGCTTCAATCACAGCTGTTTAATCCCTCTTCGACATGGCGATATTCCGATTTTTCTTTTTTTTCTATCCTTCTTCCAGGAGCCATTATTTATTTACCTGTCAAAATAGCTGAACATGCCTCAACGCATGACCGTATAACCAAGACACTTAACCATTACTTTGACCAAAATGACAATGAGGGGGCGTCAGCCCCGATCCTTTGGGAAGCCCACAAATCAGTTATCAGAGGAGAATTGATATCAAGCTCCTCCTACCTACACAAACAAAAACAACAACAGATAAACACTTTATATGCTGAAATAGCCGATCTTGAGGCTCAGCATAAAAAACAAGCTGAATCTCAAACACTAGCCCAATTATCCCAGAAAAAAAAATGCCTAAAAGATATCCTTAACTTACAGTCTGCAAAATGGTATTCCTCCTGGCAGACCAAAATGTTTGTACAAGGGGACAAGGCATCTAAACTCATGCTCCTCAAAAAATACAACAGCGTCAAGCTCACACATATATTCACTCGATTAAAAATCCGAGAGGTATGCGCACCTTTGACTATGACCAGATAAAATCAGAATTTTTAAACTATTATAAGCAACTTTATAATTTGCGCCCACCTCAGTCCCCCCAGGAGTTGACCAGGAGGAGACAAACCATAGTGTCCTTCCTGACCCGTCTGGGATTACCAAAACTCTCGGATTCACAGCAGCAGTAGTTAGTCAAACCTTTTCGGCTGGACGAGCTCTGGTCCACCCTGTTGAGATGACCGTCGGGCAAGGCGCCGGGCCCTGACGGCCTTTCCTCCTTTTATTACAAATCCTTCCCCTCGATCCTCCTCCCACGACTGTTAAATGTGTGCAATTCTATGCTAGGAGATAGCTTTTTCCCTACTCAGGCTCTGGAAGCCAGAATCTCATTAATACACAAGGAAGGTAAAGATGCTGAATTATGCAGCAGCTATCGACCAATTTCCTTGTTAAACGTTGACCTAAAGATGATTGCTAGTATGATTGCACGAAGAATCGCAAAATTCTTGCCAGAATTAATCTCGTTAAACCAAAGAGGCTTTGTGGGGGGAGCGAGGGAAGGGATAACACATACAAAATACTTCATCTCATGCATTTTGCAAAACAAAAAAATCTTCCCTTGGTGTTTCTTGGGACTGACGCTGAAAAGGCGTTTGACAGGGTGGACTGGGCTTATGTGGGAGAGGCATTGACCTGCTTTGGCTTCCCCTTACCATTAGTTTCAGCCATTATGAAAATGTATATAGACCCTACTGCACGTATTAGAGTCAATGGTTCCCTGACAGACGCATTCACCATCCAAAACGGAACAAGACAAGGATGTCCTCTTTTCCGATCCTTTTCATACTAGCGATGGAGCCACTGTTGTGTGCAATCCAGCAAAGTAAAGAGATTGAGGGCATCAAAATTGGTAATAATCACCATATCTCTTCGGCTTTTGCTGACGACTTGTTGGTTTTGATGACGAATCCGCTATGAGGGTTTCCTGTCTTACTGGGAATTCTTGAGGAATATGGCAACCTCACAAACTTTAAGGTGAATGCATCAAAATTGGAAGCTCTAGACCTAAACGTGCCTGCCCACAGGCTGGATAAGTTGAAGGAGCTCTACCCTTTTGCCTGGCCTAGTAGATATATTACTTACCTAGGTATAAAATTAGCTAGATCTGATAAAGAACTTTTCCAGCTTAACTATTATCCCTTACTGGACAGGGTGTAGTCCATTATTAAATCGTGGGGAGACCCTTTTCTGTCATGGACGGGAAGGAAGAATTTCCTAAAAAGCTTGATCCTTCCCAAATCCACATACCTATTTTCAACTCTACCCATCCATGTACCAAACTATTTCCTCTCTAAAATTAACTCTTTATTTTTAAAATACATCTGGAGGGGCGCAAGACCCCGCATTAACTCGCGCACACTATCATTGCCAAAACATAGAGGGGGAATGGGAGCCCCCGACATCAAAAGCTATTGCTATGCAGCGGTGCTTTCTCGATCAGTGGACCTGATTAGGAATTCTAGTGGCAAACATTGGATCAACATAGAAAACACTCTATCTCCTATACCCCTTAGGTCTCTACTGTTGACATATACTAGGGGATGGAATCCCTTCCCCCCCAACAGCCCCCTCTCTCTGGCTTTGCTCAGGGTTTGGTCGAGCTTCCACACCATCCTGGTACCCCCCTCGTCCCAACTATAGAAACAATCCGACGCTTTGTCTCCATCTCTAGACGCATTAAGGGAGGGAGGTGACCTAGCCCAGAAATAGAGACAAATCTCCATTTATCAGATAATGGCGGATGGGGCACTCCTTCTGCTGACTGAATTGAGTGATCTCTTGGCCCCCTCGAGCTTCACTTTTCTCCACTATAATTCTTTTAGAGAGCTATTGAAACGTATACAATGTTGCCCGGATAGTCCACGCAAGCTTACACTATATGAAGTTCTCTGCTCCAGAGTATCAAGAGCAACCAAGGTCCTCTCTACAATTTACCAGACAGTCTTATCTAAAGACCTATCCCTGAAAAGATCATACATTGCCCTCTGGGAAAAAGACCTAGCATACAAATTCACCCAATCACAAATAGACCATATCTATACGCATTTGCACGGCCCAACGAGCTGCGTGAAAACCCAAGAAAATGCTTTTAAAATAGTTACATGATGGTACATTATAGCGGCACAGCTCAGGCTAGGTGTTGGCGTTGTGAGGAAGAGGGGGGTGACTACCTTCAGATATAGTGGACTTGCCCTGTCCTCCGACCCTTTTAGGCAGCAACAGAGAAATTCATCAGAGATAAAAAAAAATTGACTAACTATATCGCATGGCTAAGATTGTTGCCTCGGTGAACCATTCACAGTTATCTTTTGAAGATAACTGGTGCTCCTGGATTAAGTAAAGATCTACCCTCAAGCCTCTAGAAGTATGAATATTTGATTAACTCGAAACTTGGTCTGTGATGTTTTGGAACACTTACCCTCTCTCTCTATCTCTCCTCTACTTTCCCTCCCCCCCCGCCTCTCATTTTCCTTCTCTCTTTCCCCCATTTTCTTTACGGCTCTCTTCCCCCCTCATCTCTATTGCTAGTTCTACTCTTTCGTAAATGAAAATATTTTGGATTTGCTAATATTGCCATTACAATCCATGTTACCTTAAATTGGTTATTTCTATGTGGTGTTATCATCTTTTGATTAATCAATAAAAAGATCATTGAAAAGAAAAGAAAAAGAAAATAGCTGAACATGGGTATGTTTTTTGCAGGACAATTTGTCGTTTGGAATTGCACTATCCATTATACCATGTGATGTACTGTTAAACAGGAAAAAAAAATTAAGTGAGAAAAAATTGTGAAAAAACCACCATAATTCTGCAATTTGTTTTTGTTTTTGCAAATTTCATTACATGGCAAAAATACATTTTCCAGGTAAGCATAATTACACAGCTAGTAAAAATGTATATTTTTTTTATTTTTTAAATAAAAACAATTTAGAAATTTGTAAAAATGAAGTACAAAATACAGTACTTGTGTTATCATTTTTTGAGTCTTGAGTATTATTTATTTTTGGTGGATGGGCTGTGTGACGGCTTGTTTTTTTTTGCATGGTGAGCTGATATTTTTATTGCTGCATTTCTAATCTATTTTATCTTTATGGTGTTTACTAGGGATAATGGGACCCATGGAAGTTCGGGTTCATTGGTTTCAGTTGAACTTTAGTTCAAAGTTCGGTTTGAGTACCAGAACTTGACCCTGGAAGTCAATGGGGACCCGAACTTTGGTGCTATAAAATGGTCATAGTAAGGGCTGGAGGCTGAAAAAAGAAGCAAAATGAGAGTAAGACCTGACAATTGCCCTAAAAATAAATGTGGATAGGGAATCACTTAAAATAACATGCAATAAAAAAATGTAAAAAAATAATCACTTTAAACCAGGAGGTCCAGGTCCAAGTGGATATGTGAAGCAGTGCCTTGCATGTGTATTTTACTGTACTTTTTAATAGATAAACATAAGAAAAAAACGATGTTGGGTCTCCCCTATTTTTAATAACCAGCCAATGAAATTCAGAAGGCTGTGAGCTGGTTTTATAATGCTGGGAAGGGGACAATATCCATGGACCTTCCCATCCTGTTAGTATCACCCCTCAGCTTTCTGTTTGGCCTTTGCTGGTTATTAAAAATAGAAGGACTAAAAAAATACATGGAGTCCCCCTATTTTAAATAACCAGCTAAGGCAAAGCAGACGGTGGGAGGCTAATATTAATAGGTTAGGAAGGTTCATGGATACTGATCCTGTACCACCCTAATAAGACCAGCCCTCAGATGCACCAGGAATGGCGTATCCATTATATGCACCATTTATGGATCTTAGCCTCAGCTCTTCCTGACTGCTCTGGTGTGTTGGCAATCGAGGTAATGGGATTGTGGGGTTGATGTCAGCAGGTAGCAGTAATGGAGAGGAATTTTTCCATTACTAACCCCATAGTAAAAATAAAAAGACACAGACAGGAAAAAAGTTTATTGAATAAAAATTCCTTGACACATTCAGTGGTTTACCCATTTATTATTAAAAAATAATCCAATCAGGTCTGTCGTAATCCATTGTGGGTCCTATGATGTCCAGCTATTCTCTCCTGAAATCTATGGAGCATTGTTCTGAGACTGACGTTCTGTAGGAGGATGGACCAAGCTAGGGCTGCTCCTTGCGTCTCCGGGCCGGAACTGTCGGGCCTGTCATCAGTGTTGCCAAGGGAAGGGCTTATTGTACAGAGAAAACCTGCGCACCTGACTGAAGGGGGCAGGTTGGATATAAAAAGAGGGAAACGCGTGAAGTCAGGGCTTTTGGCGGGAAGACAGCTTACCCAGAAGGAGAAGGTTGACTCAGTCTCCGCTGACCCAGGCCAAATATCAAGCCCGCAGCACCACCTGATCTCCCCTGCACGCACTATGCGGCTTCTGATGCTAGTTCCTTTCCTACCTCTGATTGTGTGGGTCCAGACAGACTGGTTCCCCCAACTACACTGGGCACGCGACATAGTATTGGTTTCTCACACCACGCGGCTCCTGACAACACAGCCATGGGCTTTGCTCCTGGACTCCACACTCCACTCTTTGCGCCACAGAACTCTGGCCATTCCACGTGGTATGCCAGAAATGAGAGATTACGCCAGGGACAATTAGGAAACACCGCTTCAGTACACAACTATTTACAGGACCGTTTCAATGATGTGTCGTGCCCCCAACAGCGCCATCGTGGGATCTTCCAACCTACTTCTTCCAGGACCCCAGGACTGATTAGCTAACTTGTTTAATCTCGATCCTAACGCTGCATTGCTTGTTGCTTATAATTTGTTTACACCTTGCACTGATCAAATTCTCATGCTCCCTGTGAGGAGCGTATACTGTGATCTCCCTTTTTCTGTATAAAGTACCCGTTAACTCTTGCCCTGCCTCCTGCTCGTCACTCCATTCCGCGTACCTGCTAATACCCTTACAGCTCCATAGGTTACTCACAGTCATGTCTCACAAGCAATGATGTTCGTAACATCATCACCTCTGAAATATCACAGGGAGTGACGTATGGAGCCTCGTTTTCGAGGCTGCATAAGTTATTCGTGGTCATGTCTCATGGGCAATAACATCCATCAGTAACATCTGTATCCCCAGCCACGTTCCAGTGATGCCCGTAAGCTGGTTTGAGTGCCACCCTGCTGTGAACACGGTTCCTCCTCTTCCTCATCCCGTAAAACTGTCCCCTAACTGGACAGTTGTGTACCTGACAGCTGTTGATACAGGAACCCACCCTCCGAACAATGTGTGGACAAAGATCTAATGGTGTGAATAGTCCCTGTTCCTGCTCCTCTTCCTCCTGTGCCACCACCTCAACCATCATCAAATAAATTGTTTTTTAAAGCATTCATAACAGGGCTATAGTAATGCTCATGATGGTGTCATCAGTGCTGACCATGTTAATGGAGTATTCCAAACAGTGCAACACGGCACACACGTCTTGAATGGCGCCCACTCATTGGTGGTGAAGTTGTGTTGTTCAGCAGAGCTACTCACTCGTGGGTGCTGCAGCTGAAACTATACTATTGCCTGCTGCTGTTCACACAGTCTCTCCAGTATATGCAAGGTGGGATGGCTAAAGTGATGCTGCAGCGAAAACAGGCGAGCAGCAGCAGGATGAGAACACTGAAAGCACACACACACTGCCTGCACTATCAGCAGCATCTCTGACTTGCGTAATTTTTAAGTAAGCTCTTTATTACCAAATTCAGCACCAGGGCCAGCGTTAGGGGCAGGCAGACCAGGCAGCTGCCTAGGGCCCCCGCTCGCCCGCCTGCCCCCAGCGCCAACTCCCCACCGCCACCGCATTGAACTATACCGGCATCACAGACACCGGTACAGTTCAAAGCAATGATGGAAAAGAGAGCGTCATCTGATGCACCCTCTCCATTCCCCGCTCTGCCTCTGACACACAGCTGGTGCGCAATGATGTCGTCGCGCACTCGCTGTGTACCAGGCAGAGCTGGAGACAGGAGCCAGGAGCAGCGCGGGCACGAAGAGGAGGTGAGGAGTGTTTTTTTTTAATCACAGTGTGTACTGGACTGTAGGGCTAGTCTCAGGGGGCTGCATACCATACCATGCTGGGCTGTATACCATGCTGGGCTAACCTGTATACCATGCTGAGCTGGGCTGTATACCATGGTGGGCTGGGCTGTATACCATGGTGGGCTGTATTCCATGCTGGGCTGTATACCATGCTGGGCTGGGCTGTATAGCATGCTGGGCTGTATACCATAGTGGGCTATATACCATGGTGGTCTGTATATCATGTGGTACTGGGCTATATACCATGTGGTACTGTGCTATATAACATGGTGGGCTGTGCTATATACCATGTGGGCCTGTGCTATATGCCATGTGCGGCTGTGCTATATACCATGTGGCACTGGGCTATATACCATGTGGTTCTGGGCTATATACCATGTGGTGCTGGGCTATATATTCTGCGGCTGTGTTATATACCATGGGGGAGTGCATTTTACATTATATTCAATGGGGAGGCTGTCTTATATAATATGGGGGCTGCATTATATTCTATGGGGAGGTGGGCTGTACTATATTCTATTTGGGGCTGCATTATATTCTATGGGGAGCTGTATTATATTTATGTTCTATGGGGGATGATTGCATCATACTCTATGAACGGGCTACATTATACTATATGAGGAGGCTACATTGTTTTCTATGGGGGTCTGCATTATATTCTATGGGGGCTAGATTATATTGTATGGGGGCTTCATTATACTATGAGGGGGTTACATTATATTCTATGTGGGCTGCATTATACTATATGAGGAGGGCTACATTGTATTCTATGGAGGGGCTACATTATAATATGTAAGGGGCTGCATTATACTCTATGAGGGGGTTGCCATATATTCTATGGAGGGGCTGCATTATACTATATGGGGGGGCTGCATTATATTCTATGGGGTTACATTATATTATGTGGAGTGGCTGCATTATTCTCTACAGGGTGGCTGCATTATTCTATAAGAGAAGGGCTGCATTATATTCTATGTGGGGTTACATTATATTGTATGGTGGGGCTGCATTATACTCTGTAGGGTGGCTGCATTATGCTCTATGGGGTGGCTGCATTATACTATATGTGGGCTGCATTATACTGTATTGAGGACTATGGGGAATACACTATTTGAAGAACTATGGGGTGCTTTATACTATGGGAAGTGTTTAGATTGTGAGCCCCATCGGGGACAGTGATGATAATATGTGCAAATTGTAAAGCGCTGCGGAATATGTTAGCGCTATATAAAAAATAAAGATTGTTATTATAAGTGAATTGTTCTACATGGATGACTATGGTGGTGCATTATACTACATGGAGAACTATGAGGAGTGTATTATACTATATGGAGGACTGAGCAGTGTATTTTAATATATGGAGGACTATGAGGAGTGTATTATACTATATTGAGGAATATGGGGAGTGTATTATACTATATGGGGGACTATGGGGAGTGTATTAAACTATATTGAGGACTATGGGGAGTGTATTATGCTATATGTAGGACTATGGGGAGTGTATTATACTATATGGAGGACTATGGGGAGTGTATTATACTATATGGAGGTCTATGGGGAGTGTATTATACTATATGGAGGACTGAGGAGTGTATTATACTTTATGGAGGACTATGGGGTGTAAACTGTAGATGTGCTGCTGATAACATGATACTGTATGGTGATCTGTTAGTGATCCATTAGTGATCGTTCTGTTCCCATCATTCGTTCTCAGATGGTGTAAAGAGCCTGGGAAACAAATGTTGAACGACTTCAATATTGTCGATTACACTCATTTAGCGGCCTGAACTCAGCACATGTAAATACAATCAAAATGCTTCTGTGTGATGTGCAATATGTTAGCATTTGGGGCCCCATTTTAAACTTTGCCTAGGGCCCCACGTTGCCTAAAACCAGCCCTATTCAGCACATGCGCCAGGCAAGGGATGTGAGTCAAGCTGACTAGGCTCAGAGCTGCTATGAGATATGGCTAGTTATCACACAGTACCAGGCTGGGCTTGTGGTTCACTGGCACCACTCATTCATCTGTCTGCTGTATGATCTATGTCCGTGGCTCCTGCACAGTGTAGGATTTTACAGATGAGTTTCAGAACAGCCTGCTGTTGTTCCCCATGGCTGTGCTGAATTTGGTGGTGTAGGTCTCCAGGTGTCCAGATGAAGAGGCAGTGGAGGAAGTAGAGTAGGAGGAGGATGCAACCTGATCAGAGAAATGTCCAGGAATCCTCTGTGATGATAAGACATGTGCAAGAAGACCTTACTCCTCTATCCCAGCCGCCACTACATTTACCCTGTGGGCAGTTAGGGAGATGTAACATCCCTGGTGTGTGGTGCAAACCCCTAACTTTACTGTTCCGTCATCCCTAGTGTTTACCAATCAGTTTATTAATTTTATATTTTAATATTTAAGACTTTTATAGACACAGTGAGACTACATGCATTTTTATAGTTGTTTATGTTTAATGGGGAAAATATTTTTTAGTATTTTTTTCATATTTTTAAATACATTGTTTTTTTTTAGTTTTGCTTTAGATATTATTCTCCATAGGGGACTTGAACCTGGGGCACAAAGATCTTCATCATATCCATAGTTGTCATCACAATCCATCAGTACCCTGTGATTGTATCCCAAGGGGGCTGAAGGACGCTTAGAATATCAAGCCCTCAGGCCACATGCTGGAAATGCCACTGACAGAGATTGACGTGGTTGGCTCCACCTGCGGTTGTTAGAGGCAGATGATAACTGAATAACTCAGCTATCCCATTTCAGGAAAGATTGGGGTCAACTCTTGAGCACAAATGAAAGACAGGGAGCCGACATTGGATGTCCAAAGTACCAAAAGGTACAATCTCGGTGATGAGGGCATTTACTTGCTGCTATGATTTCACTTATACATAGCACAATACAAAGAGAGAGGGATTTCAACTCTTCATTTTTAGTTAGCACACAAAGCAAAGCAGCAACAACATGCATGTTTTTCAGCATTACTGAGCTGAGTAGATGGAAATCCAGCTCTAGGGTGAGGTAAAAGACAGGGAAAAACAGAATGCCTCAACGTGTCAATGTGCCTGGTGGCCTTGAATTTGTCAATACAAGACTTGATACAAAAATCTGCACTGCGAACTTGCTGTGTCTCCCTGTGCATGTATCCTCATTCTGCTTCTCACACCTAATCCACTGTCCTCTCCATAGAGTATAATAGGAAGTCCATAACATGTTGATCTATCAAAATACAAAATTATTTCAACAAAACTTTAAATTCTGAAAAGTTGAAAAAATGCTATTATTAATGTTTTTTTGTTTGCAGCTTGAAACAATCCCTTATAGAAGTCAATCATTGGAAAATCTAACTTTAAAATCTCAGATAATTGACATATAAACCATTTATTTATTAACCCCTTTCTGACAGCTGATGTACTATTCCGTCCACGTGACCTGGGCCTGTTTGACCATAGACAGAATAGTACTTCTCAGTGATGGGCCACGAATGCAGGTGGTGTGTGGCCGATCGTGGCTAGGTGTCAGCTGATTTTTACAGCTGACACCCAGCACTAAGTGCCAGGAGCAGTCACGGACTGCTCCCGGCAAATTAACCCCCAAAATTGTGTTCAATCGCAGCATTCCGGGAGCAGGCAGGGGGCTGACAGCCCCTGTGTCTTTGGATCGGATACCCCGCGGCGTGACGCGGGGTCCCAATCGTTGCCATGGTAACCCGATGTTGTCATGATGACATCCAGGTTACCAGAGCTAAGAAACTTCCTGTCATGCGCAGTGCATGATCAGGAAGTCTCTCAGGTCGGTGTGCAGTAAGTCCTGCTTCATCTGCATGCTATAGAAGCGATCAGCCTGCAAAAAATGATTGTCCCATAGTGGGACAAAGTGTAAAAGTTAGAATAAAATAAAAACAAAATTTTAAATAATTGTAAAAATATATAAAAAAATCAATATTTATTCTATCACTAAATAAATATTTGAATTAAAAAAATCTAAACAATAAAAGTACACATATTTGGTATCGACGCATCCCTAATGACCCGACCTATAAAACTGTCCCATTAGTTAACCCCTTGATTTAATACCACAAAAAAACAAGGCAAAAAACAATGCTTTATCATCATACCGCCGATCATCAACACACGATCAAAAAGACGGATATAAATAAACATGGTAAGGGCAGAGACACACTGGCGAATTTTTCGTCCGAGAATTGGATCGTAAAACTTTCCCTGGCTGGCACCTCTCCTGACCTGAACTTGACAGCTGCATAGTAATCCATCATGCTGTCATGCTCAGGTCAGGAGAGGTGCCGGCCAGGGCAAGTTTTACGATCCGATTCTCTGACAAAAAATTCGCCAGTGTGTCTCTGCCCTTACACTGAAAACGTCATCTTGTCCCACAAAAAAATAGTCCCCATACAGGTACATCACCAGAAAAATAAAAAAGTTATAGCTCTCAGAATAAAGCAATGCAAAAATAATTATTTTTATATAAAATAGTTTCTATTGTATAAAGCGCCAAAACATAAAAAAAAATCATATAAATGAGGTATCACTGTAATGACTGTGGGCCAAAATATGGAAAAATTATAGCGCTCAAAATATGGTGATGTAAAAACTATTTTTTGCAATAAAAAGTGTCTTTTAGTGTGTGACAGCAGCCAAACAGAAAAACCCGCTATAATGCCTCTTTCACACGTCCTGATATTTCCGGTACCGGAGATGTCTGTGTCCGTGTGTGTAATACTTGCGGCACACGTTTGGCATGCGTGTGCCACATCAGTACCACAATGACAGGCGACAAAGAAGAAGCATTACAGTAAGCGCTCTTCCCTGGTGCCGGGTGCTGATCACGGCTCTCATCATTCTCCCCTGCTCTGCCGGCGATCAGCACAAGCAGGGGAGAATGATGAGAGCCGTGTTCAGCACCAAGCACTGGGAAACAGCACTTACTGTAACGCTTCTTCCCCGACGCCGATACGTGTCACATGGATGACATCCATGTGTGCTATGCATATGCATGTGTGCTGGATATTTTGTGGCCCGTGCTGACAATAAAAAATGGACATGTCAGGGTGTTTTGCCCATGGACACACGGTCCGTGGAAACACACTGACATGTGCACAGACCCATTCACTTGAATAGGCAAATAGCCCTGCATTCCTTCCGAGTTTCTCCGCATGGCTGCCCAATGGTATAAAATTCTGTGACACACCCATGGTGTTTATATGATCACTGCACCCATGGATGAATTCATTGAGAGGTGTATTTCATAAAATGTGGTCACATATGGGGGGGTTCTGCTGTTTTAGCACCTCATGGGCTCTCCCAGTGGGTCCTGGCACCTTCAATCCATAACAGTAACATCTGGCACTCCTTCCCTTCTGGGGTTTTTTACTGTTCAGGCACATCAGGTGCTCTCCAAATGCGACATAGCGTCCAATTTCAATTCCAGCCAATTTTGCACTGAAAACGTCAAATGGCGCTCCTTCCCTTCTGAGCACTGCCATGTGCCCAAACAGTGGTTTACCCCAACATATGGGGTATCAGCGAACTCAGGACACAGTGCACAATAACCCTTTTGGTCCAATTTCTTCTGTTACCCTTGGGAAAATAAAAAATTGGGGGCGAAAAGATCATTTTTGTTTAAACAATATGAATTTTTATTTTTACGACTCTACATTATATAAACTTCTGTGAAGCACTTGGAGGTTAAAAATGCTCACCACACATCTAGGTAAGTTTCTTAGAGGGTCTAGTTTCTAAAATGGTGTCACTTGTGGGGGTTTTCTACTGTTTAGGCACATCAATGGCTCTCCAAATGCGACATGGCGTCCGATCTTAACTTCAGGCAATTTTGTATTGAAAAAGTAAAACGGTGCTCATTCCCTTCCGAGCTCTGCCATGCGCCCAAACAGTGGTTTACCTGCATATATGGGGTATCAGAGGACCCAAGAGAAACTGCACAACAACTTTTGGGGTCCAATTTCTCCTGTTACCTTTGGTAAAATAAAAAAAATAGATCTGAAGTGTTCTGCCTTCTTCCATGTATGACGCTGGGAGGATTCCAACATATGGCTTAACCTTTCATCCACTCCCAGAAATAAGACTGTATGGGTGCTTAAGTGTATTATTTATTGGGATGATATGGACAACAATGGGAGATGATAACAGATGGTATAGTAGAACACAGTAGTAGATGAGATCGGGGTTGTTGTACAAAGTTGTAGATGATATCAGAGATTGTTGAACACAATGTGGATGATTCAGATATTGTTGTACACAGTGTGGATGATTCAGATATTGTTGTACACAATGTGGATGATTCAGGTAAAAACTATAAAAGAGACAGATAACGCAGCGTGTCAGTACTGGTAGATAATATACAATACACAAATACTGGCAGGTACTCACAGCAATACAGGGTATAATCACAACAGTAGCAATGATACAGGATGCTGTTATCATGCATTATATAAGCGCTGAGCAATATAACATACACAGCAGCAAAGGAGAAAGAAATATCTAACAACTAATGGCTGCCAGCTTTACACTCACTGAACGGAGGATGCATAACTATCATGCAGTGTACTAGCATTACAGGAGCTGAACATGCATTGCAAACATTATGAGGAATGAATTATGGCCAGCTAACAGAGATGCATAACATATATTCATAAATGCATCAAACCTTACCGGAATTCGCTTGTTATAAGCAATAGTTTTGCAGAGAGCTGAGCTGAGCACATGTGAGATACTCAGGCAGAAATGGTTACATGTTGTTGACCAGGGCAGGAAGAAGGGGCGGTTCTGAACAGTTAACCATTTGGGAGAACAGAAGATTCCAAATGCATGAATAAAAAGAGAAGGGCAACTTATGACACCTACTGGCAATAGCTGGAACAGCGCTTAAAAATATCTTGCTGCACAGAATGGGCAGAACATGAAGTAAATTTTTTTGTGAAAAAAGTTTTGTTCATTTTTTTAAAACATTACAAAATTTCCTGTGAAGCACCTGAAGGGTTAATAAACTTATTGAATGTGGTTTTTAGCACCTGCAAAGGTGCAGTGTTTAGTATGGTGTCACTTTTGGATAGTTTCTGTCATATAGACCCCTCAAAGTGACTTCAAATGTGATGTGGGCCCTACAAAAAAATGGTATTGTAAAAATGAGAAATCGCTGTTTAACTTTTAACCCTTATAACTTCCTAACATAAAAAAGTTTGTTTCAAAATTCCACTCATGTAAGGTAAACAAGTGGGAAATGTTACTTATTAAAGGGAATCTTTCACCCTTTTTTTGGCCTTGCAGCTGCCGGCATAGACATCAGGGGCTTATCTACAGCATTCTGTAATGCTGTAGATAAGCCCCCGATGTAACCTGAAAGATAAGAAAAACACGTTATATTATACTCACCGAGGTGGGCGGTCTGGTCCGAAGGGTGTCGCCGTCCCGTCCGGCGCCTCCCTTCTTCATGCGATGACGTCCTCTTCTCCCGTCCTGTAATGGCTCCGGCGCAGGCGCATTGCTCTGCCCTGTTGAGGACAGAGTAGAGTCCTGCAGTGCGCAGGCGTCGGGAGAGGAGAAGAGGACATCATCGCATGAAGAAGGGAGGCGCCGGACGGGATGGCGACACCCATCGGACCGGACCGCCCACCTCTGTGAGTATAATATAACGTGTTTTTATTCTCTTTCAGATTACATCAGGGGCTTATCTACAGCATTACAGAATGCTGTAGATAAGCCCCTGATGTCTATGCTGGCAGCTGCAAGGCCAAAAAAAGAGTGACAGATTCCCTTTAAGTATTTTGGGTGACATATCTTTGTGATTTAAGGGCATGAAAATTCAAAGTTGGAAAATTGCTCCAATTTCTCCAAATTTCCATTTTTTTTCACAAATAAACGCAAGTAATATCAAAGAAATGCTATCACTATCATGAAGTTCAATATGTCTCGCAAAAACAGCATCAGGATCACTGGGATCCATGGAAGCGTTCCAGAGTTATTTCTTCATAAAGAGACAGTGGTCAGAATTGTAAAAATTGGCCTGGTCATTAACATGCAAACCACCTTTGGGGGTAAGGGGGTTAAAGTTCTACATTTTTTAGCCACTGAAATAAATTTTTACAAAAAAACTTTAGACATTCGCACTAAACTGAATAATCATATTGACATGTCAGAATTACATTTTTTTCCCTATTGCATTGCACTTGGAATTTTTTTGCTCATTTTTTGCAACTTTATATTGTAAAATGAATGGTGTCATTCAAAACTGCATTTCATCCCATAAAATAAAGGATACAGCTTGATGGACAAATAAAAGTTATAGTATAAGAATTCACTAAAGCCCACAAAATGGAAAATCGCTCAGTCATTAATAAGTTAACAGTGGTATAATAAAAATTCATCAATATATTAAAATATCCTTGGATATATGTTCCATACATGCTCATTATTTTTTTTAGCTTTCTAAGGCTAGTTTCACACTAGCATTTATTTCCTGCAGCACACGGTGCCGCTAAGCCCCGCCCCCTCGCGGCTCCCTGCCCGCCCCATCCGGTCATCGGCGCCTACTAGCGCACATGGACGCTAGCGATCTGCGCACCCTATCTTTAGCATAGGGTGCACAGATCATGTGCTGGCCATGCACTAGTAGGATTTTAGTGTGCGCTGCGCACTTTTGAAGGTGCACAGTGTGCACCAAAATGCAACATGTTGCGTTCGGTGCACACTGGCGCACCTTCAAAAGTGCGCAGCACATGCTAAAATCCTACTAGCGCAAGGCCTTAGGCTGGTTTCACATTTGTGTTTGGAGGAGCAGTGGACGCTTGCGGTGAAGCTCCGCCCCCTGCTGAGCCCCCTCCGGTCAGCTCCGCCTATGCATGCAGCCTGAGTACCCTATCTTTAGCATTGGGTATGCAGGCCATGCGCAGCTATGCTTTTGCCGCCGCATGTGTTGTTTGACGGTGCAGCGACCTGCGCCAAACGCAATGTGAGGAGGAGGCGCGGCAGGGGGTGGAGCTTCACGGCGAGCGTCCTCTGCACCTCCAAATGCCAATGTGAAACTAGCCTTAATATTCCAAATGTATAAAGCTTATGGGCTATTATGCATACACAGGGCTTGTCCTAAAAAAAAGGGGTCATCATCACCCCAAATCTGAAAGTTCCTATTGACTTTTGGAATGTTACAAATAGTTCACATTGATACAATGTGCATATGAAATGCTTGATAGCGCTGAGCCCCTCCATTGTATGTCAGGGTTATACATGACTCTGAATTCTGACTGTTGTTAACCTCGTCATATAATTTTAACTTCTCTGAATCGATTGGGAAGCTGAGCTCTTAGCTCAGGGGGTAGATGAACTATGTGACTAAGTCTCCCACTCACCCCCAGAACACTGGAATATAGTTGCAGTTTCATCCTTATAATATCAAAGTTTCTGTATGAAAATTAAAATTTCTATCTCGCCCCCACAACTTCTCTTTCCTCTGCATCCCTCCCTGATTAAGTGAGTCTGGCAAGGAACAGCTCTGCAGAAGCATAAAAGCAATTTCAATCTGTCCGGCAGCTATCTTGCGAGGTCCTGAGTTAATGATCCGTAGGTTTCCCTCTTAACTCATCCTGCCACCGCTACTGATTTTTCTTGATTACTGTAATGAAACGGTCAGGGGATTATTAAACAACCCACCCGGTATCATTTCATCTGCTGCCCGCCTGATAACACCAGCTGACATTGATTCATAGAGGCTTCCGATTGGCTGGGAGGAAAGCCCACTGATGATGTCTCATCTGCTTTGATTAGCACAATGAGAAGGGGAACGTTGATATATTGGCCATTTTATAGGTTAGCTTGCAGTAGGGGAAGTTAAGTTCGGTAAGGCTTGAAAAAAAGGGATAATTGTGGTAGAGATAAGCTGATTTAATCCTGACCAACTTTTCATATTCAGAGTTCTCCATGGTAGTATAACCACCTCAGGTGACTTAGACAGACGGCTGCTATGTGGTTGATAAGTAAAGGGTTGAATGAGGGAAAGAAGTAAAGTACTTTGAGCAAAGAAATATTATATCCTGATAGTATTATATTTGAGTGGCATTCATTGAAGATTTCCCCTGACCCACTTCTATTTATCACAGGATGCTGAAACTGCACGTGTAATGATATACAGTAAGCCTCTTTAGTTTAAGTGCCAACTTGCAACTCAGAACTGATAACGGTCTTGATTTTACAGGTGCTGAAGTGGTGTGAGGTTTGAAAATGGACCCAGTGGAATACACAGCAGTCATCAAGTTCCTTTACTTGAAAGGTCGCACATCAAAGGAGACGTTCTTTGAGATGAAAGAGGTTTATTGAGATCATTTCCCATCATATGATGTAGTCAAGAAATGGCATCATCAATACAAATGTGGTCGGACTTCAGTTCAAACTCCAATTCCAGGGCGACCCCACTCTACTATTGATGAACACACCATCCAGCAAGTGGAGGTCGCCATTTTGGAAAATCGCCCCATAGCCATTCGCCACCTAGCCCAAAATGTCAAGATTAGTGTGGGGTCCGTGGAAAAAATCATTCAAGACCATCTTCACGTCCATTAGGTATCCACTTGCTGGGTTCCCCGGCTGCTCACCCCTTCATGAAGCAGGAACGAGTTGAATTCTCTCAGGCTCTATTGACGATGTGCCATGGAAACCAGGAGGGCTTTTACAACAGACTGATCACACAGGATGAATGTTGGGTCCATCACTATTATCCTGAGACTAAAGTACATTTGATGCAATGGAAGCATCATGACTCACCGCCTCCAAAGAAGGCATGTGCCCAACCCTCGGCAAGCAAGGTCATGTTGACAGTATTTTGGGACCAGCTCGGAGTAGTGTTGATGGATTTCCTAGCAAAGGGTGTCATGAACAAAAGGGCATACTATGCTTCACTGCTGTGGAAATTGCAGGAGGCCATCAAAACCAAGATACCTGGCATGCTCATCAAAGGTTTCTGCCTTCTGGAAGACAGTGCACCAGTTCACAATTCACATGTTGCCAAAATGGCAGTATGCTCCTGTGGCTTTGTAATTCTACCGCATCCCCCTTATTAACCCAACCTCACACCATCGGACTTCCACCTCTTTCCAACAATGAAGTTATTTTTGAAGGGAAAACATTTTCCAGATGATGAGACTCTGATTTCCGAAGTCACAATGTGGCTTTTGGAGCAACCTGTTGACTTCTAAAAGAGAGGTGTTTACAGTTGCTTAAAGAGATGGGAGAAGTGTGTGTCCCTAGGTGGCACTTATGAAGAGAAGGACTAATAACTGTGCCAAGTTTCATTGCTCTCAGTCCACAGGAAGTGGGTCAGGGGAAATCTTTAATGAATGTCCCTCGTAGCTTAGTGTCATCTATCACCAGATTTATTTATTTTCAATTTTAAAAGATATTTATATAATGAAAAATTTATAGGTTGTCACTAGAGCTGAGAGGATCCTTTGAAATTTGGAGTGCAGAGTTTCCTCACAAAACTTGATTCTCTGCAAATAAATTTGCATTAATCTTGAAATTAAAAGGCCTCTTATTGCTTGAAAAAAATATGTGTAGAACACTGTGTGTTCCCCTTGGAGTTAATTGAACATGTTTTGAGCTCTGTGATGCAAGGGTGGCGCCCTTGAGGGTTCAGTCACCACAGAGGTACTGCACCTCCTCCTGAGGTGTGGTACCCCACCATCCAGGTAAGGTGGAGACACCTGACCACGCTCCAACACCTGCATCTCACACAACATAGTAGTGTAGCAAAGCACCCTTTGGTGGCTCTCTGCTTGGAACACAAAGCGCGCTGGGAGGCGGGGGGAGATTAGTTTTGCATCAAAAGAGCGGGAAGAGTTTAGGATTCAGTCAGTTTGTCACAGGAGTCTGACGAGGTCAGTCTGTGAGAGGAGATCCCCGGAGTGGGATGGATGAAGGGAGTACTGCAGCCGACCTCAATGATCTGTGTCCGCTGGCACAGGAAAGGAACTTTGATAGAGAGCCTGACTCTTCATAAGAAGGAAAGGATTAGTACGGAACGTGAGGAGAAGAAGAGAACTAAGGATTAGGGTTAGAGGAGAACCCTTCCCAAGTTCTAAGCGCAAGGCTGGGGTCCGGTCCCCGAGGTTGTACGGATACTAATGGTCCTGCAGCAGACACCGGAGGAATAGAAGTTGTCACCACTTTATTCCCACACCAGACTTGGGAGCACAACAGCATCTATAGTGAGCCGGGACTAGGTAGTAAGGAGTCCCCAAAGCAGGCTACAGCTGTCTGCCTTACAAGTAGAGTTCATATGAACATCTGACAGGAGGAACTCCAGTGTAACTCAGTACTGTGAGTACTTCACTAAAGGCGCTAAGAGGGAGACATTCAGAAAAGGCACATACATTGGTGGAGTGCTGGAAAGGAGTACTTCATCTCGCCTGGAAGTTAGCTGAGCTCCTGACCCGGAGGACACGGCACGGATGCAGGCTCTTGTGCCACAACAGATTGTGAGCAAATCTTTGGAACTACATGCCCTGGTGTCCTCCACTTATTCCTGCGTCAACCTGCCCGGCACTGCTACATCCCCTGCGCCCGACACTACACCATCTAAGTGTCACTTCACCTACTCTACCCTGGGACTTCAGCCCTGCCTGTGGAGGGCTATAAGATCATTGCTGCACCACACCATCTGTCCCAGAGGATCTGTCTGCAGCATCGGCTTAACATCTTCATTGCCGAACACCACAGGTGGTGTCACAACTCATTCATTCTAATCATCATAAGCACACTATACATTTCCCCTTGTACAATGGGCGCCAAGGGCCACGGGCCGGGTCCCAGCTGCTGTGACATCTTCCATTGAGGCTCATCGGGCCCGGTACCGAGTACCCCACAGCCCTGGGAGGGCGACCCACAAGCAGAGCCCTGTTAAGGTCCAAATGACAACTTATCTGGCTAGGGGAAAACAGATGGTAATGTGAAGTAACCAACACTGTATTAATTTTGGATGAGCAAACCCGAGCGGGACAGTTCGGGGTCTGTACCAATCAACTAATGTGCGTGCACGGATCCCGAACACAGACTTCTAAAGGAAATCCATGCTAATGTTTAGGTTGGCAGCCCAAACAAAACTTATTGAAAGGCTGCAGTGCAGACAATCAACAAGTTTCACTGTGTGGGTGAAAACTGTGTAAAAAAAAAAGTGTGGTCCCCTCTAATTTTGATAACCAGTGCAGGCAAAACTGACAGCTGCGGGATTCAGTTCCCAGCTGTGAGCTTTATCTTAGCTGGTTATCAAAAATAGAGGGGTCCCCACGACATTTTTTAAATTATTTAAATAAATAATTTCAAAAAACGGTATGGTGACCCCCCTTTTTGATAACCAGCCAAGTTAAAGTGGACAGATGGGGCTGGTATTCTCAGATTGGGAAGGGGGCATAGATATTGGCCCTCCTCAGCCTAAAAATAGCCGCCAGCCACTGCTGCAGAAAAGACACATCCATTAGATGCGCCAATTCTGGCTCTTTGACTGGCTCTTTCCACTTGCCCTGGTTCGGTGGCATGTGGGGACCAGGTAATAGTTGTGGGGTTGATATCAGCTATTTAATTGTCGCTAACATCAAGCCCACAGGTTAGTAATGGAGAGGCATCTATTAGATGCCCCATTACTAACCCCATTAAAGGGAACCTGTCACCCCCCAGGGCGTTTTTAAGTAAAAGAGCCACCTTCAGCAGCACTAAGGCTGCATTCTGTGAAGGTGGCTCTTCTGTTTCTGACCCCTAGTAATGCCGAAATATTGACTTTTATAACTAGGTCCTCATACCTGTAATGTGTCCAATCGGTATGGCGTATCTATTCTATAGTTATATTGTAAATAAACACACCCAGAATAAAGTCATTTATTTTGAAAGAATGATACAGACTCCTTTACGGAATCTAAATTAAACCATGCACATGTCATTGCCCATTCCAGAGAAGCCAATGTCTCCTGTAACAGAATTAAAATAATAAACTACAATATTTCTTACCGGTCCGCTCAGAAGATAATAATCCATTTGGGTCTAGCTCTGCTACATCTAAATGTCAGGCTGCATTGTTGCATGATGCGACTGTACAGCCTCCCATTCAGTAGAGACACTAAACATCATGTGCTACCACTGCTAAGTGTCTTGTGGTGAATTCCTATGACCAGACGTCACCATGACAGTGAGAAGGTTTTCATGCTCGCAATGCAGTCAGAAAGGTCCTTGGAGTTCAATGAACTCAGTTCAGCTCACTGATGTCACTCGCCTTTTCTGGGGCAGCTGTGGGCTGCTATTTTAGACTAGGGAGGGCTATTTTAGGTGAATAAATGGGTAAAAGAGGGTTGGGGAGTTTTTATTTCAAATAAACGAGTCTGTATGTTTATTTCAATTAAAGGACTTTACCTTGTTTCTGTCTTTATTACATTTGATATGGGAGTAGAAATGGGGGCATCTGATAGACAATTCTCCATTACTAAAAAAAAGCTATATATCTTTGTACCGTGTTAGCCAGTAGATATAAAAATATTTAGAGTGTAAAAGTTCATCATAAATTTATACTCTGAGAGTCTGTGAGTATAAATTTATGACGACCTTTGACACTCTCAATGCTGGAATGAATGTGTCGCATGGATTTATGTCTTTTTACATCAATTAAGGAATTTGCTCCTAAAACCCTGTGGGGGCATCACAACACATTAGGAGACCCCAATCAGTGGACAATAAAACATCCGGACTCCTTATCTATGAACTGGTCCAATATTTAAGCTTTTCCCTCTCCCTTAATCATTTCTGCTTCACATCACTTGTCTCATCTATTGCATTTTTTCTGTGCTGTATTGTGCATAAATATGTGACTATTCAGATTTTGTATTAGTCTATGCCTGATGAAGAGACCTGAGTAGTCTCGAAAGCTTGCAATGTGTTACCATCTTTTCAGTTAGCCATTAAAAGGTATCAACCACTGAGGACTCTCAATTCTGAATATTTTTCTAAAAAAAAGCTGACATCAACTACACAGCTATTATCCCACTTACTTCTGCACCAGGGCAAGTGGGACAGGTTGGGGAGCCACTGCACCCTGACCGGTGCTAACTAACTGACCGTTGGTCAGAGCTGGTGTTTCTCACGCTGTCATACAGATGACTGCTTGGCAAAATTTGGATGTTTGAGACCCCCCAGTCATTTGAATGGGGTCTGGGTTCGGGTTCAAGTTCGAGAACAACCTTTTTTGATGTTCGACCGAACCTGACGGACTCGAACATTCATGGGTCCACCCATTGCTTTAATTAATAACACATTCCAGTATTAGATGTTTTAGGGAAAACAGGTGTACTGTATTGTTTTGAATGTAAAGTAGTAATGACCTTTTAACTAGAAGTGAAGAAAAAAATCCCTTTTAGGGGGTCTGCAACTTTGTTAAACACAAAAGTATTAGGCATTTAAAAATCCTTTTTATCAAGCTGTCTAAAAGTTATCCCCTTTTTTTCTGGAAGCAAAACATTTGCAATGAAGTTACACCTTTTTGTCACCAAGCCTTTCAAAAAATTAGCCCTAGCCATTCTTTAAGAGCTGTTTATCGAGGGTTTAGGGCTAGCAACGGTAGCCTCGGCAGCAACAGTAAAGTCTAGCACTATGAAACACAATGGTCAGTGAAGAGTTGTGTAGTGGCTGTGATGTGGTTGCAACAGGAGTAACATGATAAAAAGTTAGGAAAGTGGAAGGCCAAAAAATGCTTGGAAGTTTAGGACCAACATCGGCATCCTTGGCAGCAGCAGAACTACAGTATCTACACTTCCAAATAAAACTGATAACGGAATAACTGGTACCGGTGTCATGAGTATTTTTTATCAGTTTGTCATCCATTTTCTTCCACAACATTTCTGAAAAAAACAATTCCAAAGTTTTTCCTATATTTTACAATGTTAAACCCGTACAGCCCACAGATGCTACATGGATGCCATCTGTGTGCTGTACTTAGTTTACATAGACCCTTAGACTTTTATTGGCCTTTGTCATCCATGCTGCTTGTAAGAAATGAACATTTTTCCTTGTGCTTTGCACGGACACATGTCCCATGCAAACACGGACATGTGAATATAACCATATGTTATAATAGGTACTGAAAAAAAAGGAATGTCACACGTATTGGAGGCGCGAATGTGTGAATGGGGCTTAAATTACAAGAAAAACAGGGAGTAGATACCTGTCAGAATGTGCTGGCAGTTGAGCTGTGTAGACGGGCTGGCAGTCAGATGGTACAGCCGATTTAATCATTGCCATCAGCTGGTAGTGCATGAAAGTCTCTACTGAGCTATGCTTGCTTCATATTGACAAATGTTAGGAATTTATGATTGTAGCTGATAACCTGGTCCGCTTTTGAGTGACAAATCCTCTGTCCATGCTGAACACCCTCTCTAATATCACACTGAACATGATGGTATGCTCATAGCAATTTGGACCAGTCCTTGTCACTTGTCAGAGTATCTACTTGAGACAGGGCAGAGCAGTGTGCTGGAGCCGCGACGGAAAGCAAATAAGAGGCCGCCATCACTAGAAGATGGGAGGCTCAGGACTGGACCGCGACACCCTCCGGACCCTAACCGGACCCGGACCGCCCCTGGGTAAGTATAATCTAACTTGTTTTTCTTCTCTTTCAGGTTACATTGGGGGCTTATCTACAGCATTACAGAATGCTGTAGATAAGCCCCTGATGGCGGTGGCCGCATCTTATAAGCCAAAAAACAGGTGACAGATTCCCTTTAAAAAATTGAAATAATTTTGCTTTAAAAGGAACCTGTCACCAGAAAAAATGCTATTAACTTTCAGATATGTGGTTAATCTGCAGGGTAATAGCGTTATTATGCTGGCCATTGCATGCACTTAGCCGAATGCTGGGGGTGACAAAATGAACTTTATTCCCCCCGGCAGTGTTCCCATTTCAGTCACAAGGGCAATGTCAGCGCTGGTTCAGTCACCGCTCTGAGAATACAGAACGTCTGCTGTAACCATGCCCCCAGCCCTGACTGACAGCTGGCCCTAATGACTGTTGTGCAGTAACCGCCACCGCTTTGTATTCTTATAGATGTGATTGAACCAGCACCACCTTGACTGAAACAAGAATGTGGCCGGGAAGAATAATTGTTGGTTTTCTCTCCTTGACAAAAAATAGCTTAACCATAAATAAAGAGATTGCTATGTGACTACATGCACAGAGAGTAGTGTAAGGGACACAAAGGAGTGTCCGTAAGTGTACATATATACATACGTGTTCCAATCATTGATCACTCTAACTGTCAAAAAGTTTTTTTCTAATATCTAATCTGTCTCCTCCCATTCAGTTTCATCTCATTGCTTCAAGTCTTTCCTTGTGCAAGTAAGAATAAAGATGATCCTTCTAGAATGTGAGAGCCATTGAGATATTTGTAGACAGCTATTAAGTCTCCTGTCAGTCTTCTCTTCTGCAAGCTAAACATTCCCAAATCCTGTAACCTTTCCTCATAAGACAGGGTTTGCAGACCGGTCACCCTTCTGGTCGCTCTTTTCTGAACTTGCTCAAGTTTGTTGATGTCTGTTTTAAAATGTGGTGCCCAAAACTGGACACAGTATTCCAGATGAGGTCTGTCCAAAGAGGAGTAGAGGGCAATAATGACTTCACGTGATCTAGACTGTATGCTTCTGTTAATACATCCTAGAATTGCATTTGCCTTTTTTGCTGCTGCATCACACTGTTGACTCATATTCAGTCTGTGATCTATTAGTATACCCAAGTCTTTTTCACATGTGCTGTTGCCTAGCCCTATTCCTCCCATTCTGTATATGCTTTTTTCATTTTTATTGCCTAGATGTAGTACTTTGCATTTTTCCCTGTTAAAAACCATTCTGTTAGTTGCTGCCCACTGCGCCAGTTTATTTATATCTTTTTGAATCCTCTCACTCTCTTCTCTAGTATTAGCTATCCCTCCTAGCTTTGTGTCATTGTTAAATTTAATCAGTTTACCCTCAATTCCTTCATCTAAATCGTTGATAAAGATGTTGAACAATACAGGGCCCAGGACAGAGCCCTGTGGTACCCCACTTGATACATTCTTCCAACTGGATTTGCAGCCATTTACAACCACTGTTTGGGTCCGATCACTAAGCCAGATATGAATCCACTTAACAGTTGCCTTGTCCATTCCATTCTTAGACATTTTTTCAATAAGGATTGTATGAGATACTTTGTCAAATGCTTTGCTGAAGTCATGATATACTATATCTACAGCATTTCCATGTAGTACCAAGTTTGCCCATTAGATGGGGATAGAAATGTTCAGCATGTAAACAGTTAAAGTAGAAGGGGCTAACAGCTGTTAAGCCAGAGAGAATCTGGAATTTGAATCAGTTGGGCGGGTGTACCCTGACAGGGCTGTTGGCTCCGTAATGTGAAAGTCAAGAGCCCAGTCATACAGAATTCGAGCCAGTATCTCATCGGGGAGTAACACTAGGAGAAGTGCTGACAGGGCAGAATTAGTGGGTCTGCAGTTGCCAGAAGAAGACTAAGCAGTACGGGCAGGTCATCAGAATGTGGCGGCTTATTTCATTTGTGGATATTGTTGAGACCGGGGCTAATGGGTTAAGAGGGTCCCCTACTGGAGTAAGACTGAGCAGAGTTGATGCTGAAAGACTGGAGAGCACGGCCCTCCCCGGAAGCGAGCTTAGTGGGAGAGAGGGAAAGCCACAGGAGAAAATGTCTATTGCCAACCCTGATGCAGATGCTGGAGTGAATACGTATGCGCTGTGTAAAGGAAACAGTAAAGTTGATTATTCAAGTATTGAACAGGACTGTAACTCTGCTCGACATCGTCTGAGGAGAATGTGCAGCGCTTAACAGAAAGCCCTGAGCGGGAGCTGGAGAAAGCAACAGGTATGCTGACAGAAAACTGTCATGTCTATGTGGGGGGAGGCCAGGACTCCATTGCCCTGGAGTCCTTGGCCACGACTAGGGTCCTGGCTGAACCTGTGTGACCTCTGTGTGACTGCAGACTTTTGAATCCTCCCAGTACACGTGAGGATTCACCACTCTCTGCTCCATAAATGGCAGTCAGGTATGCGATATGCCTGCGCCATTTTGCTAGAGGAAAAAAATTGTCTACACCAAGATGGCCTGCCTGCTGAAGGTGATTTTTTTTTCAATACATATAATAATCAGGATGTATAATAGGGGACATGGATATCGGCGATCCGTTAGATACTACAGTGCAGGTGGTGCCATCTTGGTGTAGACAATTTTTTTTCCTCTACCAAAATGGCGCTGACGGCGCCTGCGCAGTAGCATCTATCGAAGCACCATCTTGATGGAGATTTTTTTTTTCAGAATCAATGTATGTGACTAAATAAAGCAATTCAATGCACACTATACATACAATCATGCTGCAGCGCAGGTGCCAGCACCTGCCTGCTGAAGGTGACTTTTTTCAATGCATATAATAACCAATATGCAAAATAGGGGGCAGGTCACTGAGGGATCAGTGACCTGTCATAAGCCATCAGTATGAATAGCTACACAGAGCACCACATTAAGACCACCCCCCACAGCCCCGTTCTGGTACACAAAAATCTCAATTCAAATATGAAAATAAAGATTAAACAACAACCACAAGATGGATTTCATCAACCAAGGTATTATTTAAATCAGTACAACAGTGCCAACCTGACACTGTCTGTAGGATACTCAGCACAATCCTGCCAACAGGTTCCCTTTAACCTGCAGTAATGGGGTTAGTCTGTAGGTTAATGGCACTATTATGCTGCCCAGTGCCTGCACTTAGCCAAAACGCTGCAGGGAGAAAATTATCTTTATTCTCCCGGTCAGCATTTGGTTTCTGTAATGGGGCGGTGCAGGTCCGTGATCAGTCAAAGCTCTGTATACTCAGAGTGGTGAGTGAACCAGCACCACCCCCACCTCTTGACTGAACACCAAATGCTGTTGTGGGGAATAAAGTTAATTTTCTCCCAGCACCGTTCGACTACATTCTGGCACTCGGTAGGCTAGTAACGCTAGTAAATTGCAGATTAACCCCATATCTGCAGGTTAAAAGCATTTTAAACCTTCTTTAAAGGGGTTTTCCCTTGAACAAAGTTGCTTTTAATCAATACATTTTGGAATTTTAATAAGTCCCACAATTGGATGTGTTTAAATAAAAATGTTCCTGTGCTGAGATAATTTATTTTATTTTACTCATTTATATAACGCCATTAATTCCACAGCGCTTTACAGACATTATTAGCACTGTCCCCGATGGGTCTCACAATCTAGATTCCCTATCAGTATATGTCTTTGGAATGTGGGAGAAAACCCACACAAACACGGGGAGAACATACAAACTCATAGCAGATGTTGTCCTTGGTGGGATTTGAACCCAGGACCCCATCTCTGCAATGCTAACCACTGAGCCACCACGCCACCCTAATCATGTAAATGTGCCCCTGCTGTGTACTGTGTAATGGTTGTGTCTGACCGTGCAGGGACATGGTCTGATCACACCACAGCTCCTTGGCAGGGGAGGAAGTAAAAATGTATACAGACGTGATCACAAATAATTCTTTCTTTGAGGTAATACATTTGATAAAAACAGGTAGGGAAATGGTTTATCTCACATAAACAATCAGCTGTGATCCCCTGCTGTCCTGTCTGTATACTCTCTTTTCTTCCTCCCCTGTCCAGGAGCTGTGGTATGATCAGACCATGTCCCTGCACGGCCACACTCAGCCATTACACAGTACACAGCAGGGGCACATTTATAAGATTATCTCAGCACAGGAACATTTTTTTAAACACATCCAATTGTGGAAATAATTAAAAATTATTCCAACACCTATTGATTAAAATCAACTTTAAAATAAATTAGATCCACTAAAGAGAACCTGTCAGCAGGATTGTGCTGAGTAAGCTACAGACAGTGTCATGTTGGCACTGTTATACTGATTAAAATGATACCTTGGTTGATGAAATCTGTCTTGTGGTTGTTGTTTAATCTTTATTTTCAGTTTTGAGTTAATGATTTCCCCGTGCTTCGGGGAGGCCTGTGCAGCAAAACTTCATGTGGTGCTCTGATTAGGTATTCATCAGTATGGCTTCTGACAGGTCAGTGATCTGCTCCTATTTTACGTAATGAATATTATGTACTAGATGGTGGCCCGATTCTAACGCATCGGGTATTCTAGAATATGTATGTAGTTTATTTATGAAGATTTAATAATAATGCAATAATGCACCCCCCAATCCTGATATGCATGGTCCTCTTACCCCCCACTTCTGATATGCATTGTACCCCTCACCCCCCTATCCTGGTATGCATGGTCCCCCCTCCCCCCTATCCTGGTATGCATTGTCCCCTTACCCCCTAATCCTGATATGTATGGTCCCCCTCACCCTCCAGTCCTGGAATGCATGGTCCTCTCACCCCTCTTTCCTGGTAAGCAAGGTCCCCATCACCACCCTTTCCTGGTATGTATTGTCACCCTCACCCCCCTTTCTTGGTATGCATGGTCCCCTCACCCCCCTTTGCTGGTATGTATGGTGACCCTCACCCCCATTTCCTGGTATGCATGGTCTCCCTCACCCCCCTTTCCTGGTATGCGTGGTCGCCTCACCCCCCTTTCCTGGTATGCATGGTCCCCCTCCCCCCTTTTGCTGGTATGTATGGTCACCCACACCCCCCTTTCCTGGTATGCATGGTCCCATCACCCCCCTTTGCTGGTATGTATGTTCACCCTCACCCCCCTTTCCTGGTATGCATGGTTACCCTCACCCCCCTTTTCTGGTATGCATGGTCCCGTCACCCCCCTTTCCTGGTATGCATGGTCCCCCCCTCACCCCTAGTAAATGGCACACATACAAAAAAAACATTTATACTCACCCATCTTTCCTGTGGTCCAGCGCTGTCCCGTTCTGCCGGAGGCTGGGGGAGCCGGGAGGAGTGTGGCACTGGCGCCGGAGTACGCGCATACCCATAAGACGCTGTCCGGCACCATTTTCCTGAAGACACACTGTAAATGTGTCTTAAGGAAAGTGGCGCCGGATACCGCTATGCGCATGCGCGATTCTCACACGCACTCATGCCCCAGCATCTTCCGGTCCCAGTAAGACTTAGCGCGAAGGACCGAAGATGATGTCACTCTCGCGAGAGCGTGACATCATCTGCGGTCTTTGGCACAAAGCATTACTGGGACCGCGATGCCGGGTGCGTGGTTAGAGAAGGGAAGTCCGGGGGCCGTCGGAAGGTGAGTATCTCACTATTTTTTATTTTAATTCTATTTTTTACAGATTAATGGTACCCAGGGTCCGGAGGAGTCTCCTCTCCTCTGGACCCTGGCTACCATCTGCACATTAGGCTGCGACCAATCAGCGAGGCGGGATTTCCGTTACAGACAGACAGGAAGACAGACAGACAGAATTAGACAATTATATAGTAGATTATATATATATTGAAAAAAACAATACCCTAGGTAGGCATCGGTGCTGCGTTGCAGCATGATTGCATCTATAATGTGTATCTAATTCTTTTCTTTGATTGTATCCATAAATTCCTTCAAAAAACAGTTTGAAAATGGCGCTGGCCTCGCCTGCGCAGTAGCAGCTATTGGGAATCCGATAGTTGTTACTGCGCAGGCGCCATCTTGCTAGAGAAAAAAAAATTGTCTCCTGCAGAAGGTGATTTCTTTCCTTCAATATATATATAATATTCATTATCTAAAATAGGGTGCAGGTCAGTGAGGGATCGGTGACCTGTCAGAAGCCATACTGATGCATACCTAAGCAGAGCAGCAAATGAAGACCCCCCCCCACAGACCGCCCCGGGGCGCAAGCATATCATTAACTCAAAACTGCAAATAAAGATTAAACAACAACCACGATATGAATTTCATCAATCAATGTATCATTTTAATCATTGTAAGGCCGGAGTCACACTACAGCGAGATACGGCTGAGTCTCGCAGGTTAAAACCAAGCTCTGGCTAGTTTCACACTTGCTTTTTTTTGCAGCGCGTTTTTCCCGCAAAAAAACGCATTAAAAAACGCATACAAATGCATACAAACGCTGCGTTTTTTTCAAGCATTTTTGTGCGCATGCAGGAAAAAAACGCAGCGTTTTTGCGCGTTTGTATGCGTTTTTTGTGCGTTTGCGTTTTTTTACAGATTTTGGAAAAACCCCACAAAAATGAAAAAACAACCATTCAACAACACACAAGACCAATGGGACTTCATTGTGGGTGTGGTATGTTAATATATAGACCCTGTCTACAGTATTCTTCACATTTGCTTGATTCTTCTCGTGACCATGGATCTGCGCTGGAAGAGTTTTCACTTCAACTTGGATTTGGACATCGCGATGGCTCAGGCGTATGCAGTTGCTTGCCATGAACAAAGGAAGAGAGAGAGGCAGCGAAGACGGCGGCGTATGTGGATACATCCGATTGTTGAACTCCGGGAGAGCCGTGGGGCATACCACACCCTCTACAGCGAGCTACAGGCAAACCCGGAGAAATTTACAGATTATATCAGGATGTCCCACGAAAGTTTCATGGATTTGCTTGCTCGTGTCCAACAATCCATCCGGAGACAGGACACACAGAATACACCTAGCACGAAACCCAACAGTGCCGTCAAGGACAACAGTCACTGCGGCACAATGTAGCAATACAATACTCAAAGCAGTCACTGTAGACCACGATGACACTGTTGGGTTTCCTGCTAGAATACACCTAGCACGAAACCCAACAGTGCCGTCAAGGACAACAGTCACTGCGGCTCAATACAGAGCAGGGAAATACTCACTAAACGCCTTTTTGGAGGATGCTGTGGCGCTGTCCCAGCCATCCATCAACGCTGCGGCCACCTCATTCCATAGCCGCCGGGTCACCACAATGTCCTTGTGCAGCCGGTCACGGCTGTCCCACAACGGCGAACGCTCCTGGACCAGGCTGATGAGCTGCTCATTATCCAGGTACACGTCTTCATCTCGTTGTGGAACCTAGACAAAACACATTCATTAGAATAATCCAATTTAAATTGAATAAAAAGTTACAAAAAAAGAAACATAAAAAAAGAGTAAAAATAGAAGATAAAAAATAAAGAACATTACAAATCATTTGATACTTACATTCCGTATCACCACCGGGACTTGGCTTCGCTGCTCCTGCTCTTCGCCCTCACTAGTCCCGTCCACAGAAGAGGATGATGACGATGTCTTAAAAAAGTTGAAAAAAACGTAAGAGATTTGGAGAAGCAGCAGATATACTTACCAGATGCACAAAAATAATCACCTCACGGTCTGCTTGCGCCAATTCCTGCCGCGATGGGGAATACTCTGATTCTGAAGACATACTGCATGTAAAAATAATAAAAATCATTAGTACATACATAATTTAAAAGGACAGGCATATAATGTAATATACTCACATTCTTCGCTGATATAATGGGTTCTTGGTTGTGACAGGGAATTCTGTATGTCCTTTTAATATCAATGTATTTCTGGGGTCTTACATGCATACTCTGTATATGAAAATGCTGTCTCATGATAATGATTACCTATAACCTTATTCTTCATAAGAAATTGTACGTGATGGATAAACTGTTTACTGCGCCCAGTTGGACATTGAAACTACACGTCCACATGCTAGGTAGATACTGGGGCCATGAATACTTAGTAAGACAGGTTAATGAGGCTAATGGAGCTATAACTGTCATGAGGATAGATTAATGAGAATAATATTGGGGTCTTGTGTAATTTACCCAAGACCTATTAAAGCTTTCAGCACGTCTACACAAATACTAATAATTAACAGCCGAGTACAATCTGATTGGTTAACGAATATGAATATGATTGGTTGGAACCATTTATGCTTACTGTTGAATGATCAATTGTCCAATGAAATGTGATGATGTAATGTTACCGCCTACTCAAATGAGCATATAAGCTACCTAATTAAATCAGGAAAGGGGGAACATCCTGCAGATACATACCCTGTCTCTGTGTGTGTTTGTTCTCCGCTACTCGAGTAGGCCTCAGATCAAAATCTGGCAACCTTCCAGCATATCGATCTCCCATTGAGAGATAAACATCAAATCACAAACTCATCAGTGGCGTCCCTGGGTGGGCTGCTTACAACAGAAGACCCCAGTATCCTGAAATCCGGCACCCGCAGACTGAAGGCCTAGAGGACACACAGATCAAAATCACCGGTGAAGGTAAGAGCCATTGATTCTTACAAATTCTGTGTCTCCCCTCTGCTACATGCTCTGAACCGGCTTTTGGGGTACAGTATAGTCTGTCTTCTTAAATACCAGCGCTAAGAACCGTAGAATATCCTTGTGATACATAATACGTATGCTGGAGGGAGAAACCTAAAAGCTGCTACGTATGATTGCGCATGAATGATTGAACCAACCTTGAGGGTACTAGGAATTCTTTACTGTGTTTTTGCCCCTTGGGAGCGTCTCTCCATGGTAACTGGCTTGCCAGGATTCATGTGAGGACACGTCTCTGGCGGCATACGCATAAAGAAGGCTGCGTACGTCCTCTTGGAGAGTGCTAGAGGTACTATTAAAACGCCGGTTACAAACAGGATAGGTCTATCCACCTTCTATTCTGTCTGATACGCACAAACTGCCCTCTAATGGTGCTAAAGAACTTTGAGGTAGTAGGGATTACATTAGCCTGCATACTAATGATAGCTTTAGTCTTCTGGTTGATAAATAAGATCTCTGAGTATACAAGGCTCAGCAGGTTTAGTTGAGGGAAAAGATTTTTACTGGGCTAATAAGAAAATTTGGGTCATATTAGTCTGCCTATAGTTAATTGGATTTGCTCTCTGGTATATATAGGTTTATTATAACTGTAGAGAAGTGCCATCTCATACTGAGTACGTAGAGATTTAGTGTTAGGTGACCAGGTGGGTCACGAGGTCTGGCCGGACCACTAAATAGTTAACCTTCTTATCAAGGTTCCCATGGGTTTGATGCCTATCAACTGATCATTTTCAGTTTAGGACACGCAAGTTCAAACAGTGAGCGGGAACCTCTTATAACAACGGGACGCAGTCTATGTATCGAATTGGTGTAGTACAGTCGGCATAGATATTGCTAAGCAGGAGTGATAATGAAGTAGACTTGTTGAGATGTGGGCACACAGTAATAGCGTATATTAAGAGAATAAGTGAATAGCAACCAGAGAAAGAGGCAGATAGAGAGATATGGTCTAGGTGCGGCCTGTACATTGAGTTAGCGAAGTGCAGTCAGTACGGGTCCGCAAGCCATAGGCATTTTACATTTTAGGACAAGCCAGGAGAATTTTTCGCCCCAATACAGTCAAGTATCAACCAGAAAACATAGATAGGATTTTTAGCAGGAGCACCAGGAGGTAATAAGCTTAAGGAGTTAACAGTTTACTGAATCTGTGTGAAGGAATGTGAATGACCTTTGAGACTCTCTGCTGATAAGTGGAAGTGCATGATCTCATGTGTGAAATTCTGTTGTATTGCTTGCCGTGTGTGTGTGTGTGTGCCAGATATTCCATGAGAAAATGTCGTGCCCTAATTGCACATTTGGATTAATGTTGATTATATCTCCTGAAGGTTGGAGAATTGTCAAAATTATACCAGGAGGGTATATCCAACAGCTCACTGGTTTTGGATTTCTGTCAGACAGATTTCCAGAGTATAAAGTGTTTAGGCTCAATGTGCATGGTATTCCTGCAACTCCCTGGGTCGACGGAATTTCATTAAGTGACATAGAAAATTATAATCTTGTCAGATGTCCATTAAATAATGGGCAACCAGAGACGTACCTGGTTGAAGCGCAGCTTGCAGCTTTGCTCACTGGATTCACATTATAGCATAATACGTATTTGTAGAAGGTATACAGCTAGTTTTTCATAATGTCAAGTTTTTTTTTTAGAATGCATGTTGATAAGAAGAAAAAGGAGAGGCAGATGGTTCAAGGTACAACGTTGCCTTTGACTTGAAGCAGTGTTAGATATCCATGGAAGGCAATTGTCAGGTAGCAAAGATAAGGAATGCTTTTACTATGTGTTAGAGAGAAGAAAAAAAAGAGGAAATCCCGTTATATGTGTAATGGAAATCCACCACTCTGCCCCCTATTCGGTATTAATATGGTGATTTCCAAAGGGGGGGAGAAGAGAGGAGAGTCAGCTATTTTTAAATATTTTTAATCCATAAAGGTATCTCTCATTAATCTGGATTTTGAGTTTTTCTTTCCGGAAGGTCCAAGAACCTGGTTGTATGGCGATCACACAGCATGAGATAGTAGAAAGCAGAACCACTCCTCCCTCATAACTCTACAGGGGAGGTGGAGTTGGCGGCACTCATTGAGGCGTTTAGGGGGCTTTAAGGTAAGCAAGACACCACATATACAAGTCATTGTTTTCAGGTGAACCCACAACTGCAGCCCCATATGGGGAGAAAAGGTCTTTTCTTACATCAACAGGCCCTGGAAGAGGTTGCCATAGTGGAAGTGAGGGTACATATGAGAAGGAACCCGTGGAGCATGAAGCAAACAAAGTGGCTGGGAATCAGCCAGAAGACCAAGGTACTGGGAGACCCCTGAGGCACCTCCACTGGTCATGGTGAGCATTAAAGATAACCAGTTAGACTTAAGTATCTTACAGGCTCTGACTCGGTCACCAACCGGGGAAGAGACTGAAGTCTGGTCAGAAGCTGGAGCTCAGAACCGTGGATGGTGGGACAGTGGGTATGTTTGCCAAAATCCTTGCACCATGTGATGGCTCATGACTCAGCGCACGTGAGTGAAGACAAAAACTATGTGCTCTGAAGAAAGATGCTGGGTCCACCTGTTTAGCTTTACATTAACATAGATTAGATGCGCACAACACAGATAGACTAGAAAGATGCCATAGACATACACGTGCGCCTGGGCCCTCCTATCCATTTCAATGACTGCAGATTGACTTCATACAGGCTGCCCAAGGTAAGATGTATGAAGTATGTGCTCGTGTGTGTTGATCTCTTTTCAGGGGACTGGAGGCCTTCCTGATGTCAGAAGCTACCACAACTGAGGTACTCTCTTGTCCACATAGATGTTGTGACTATTTGACAACCCCTGCAGCAGGTCCGGAGTCCAAAAGGGACTCCCATTTGTGTACAAATAAGTTTTTGATTCTATTTTAGTTAATCCAGACATTGGTTGCTGACCAAAAGACACGAAGACCACTGGAGCCACTGGTTGATGGTCCCCGCTAAGCCACATCCGTAGAGTTAAACGGAAGACCGGTCTACACAAGCTACTATGAGGTCCTGGAGTGGAAGAATATGGGTCCTGTCCCTGATGATGTTGGCAGCTCTACTGCAAGAAGGACAACTGGACGAGACACTTCAGAATAGCACATCAGTAACCTTGTGGTTTGACACCAAGGCAGCAACAGCTACATTTAGGGTGGACTTGTGTCGGATAGTGAAGTGTCAATGGAATCTTAAATTTGGGAAGAAGAGTAGCAACCCCAATTATAAATATCTAACAGGAGTTGAAGGGGCGGTGGTATATATCTGTGTAACTAGACCTGGAAATGAGAACTGTAATTCTTGGTCAGATGCAGCTTGGAACACGGGAACGTCATGGGGGTATAAGCCAGAGGAAGCCATGACTCGTGTTAGTTCATCAGGAAAGCCTCTCCTCAAGAGGATGAATATTGCTGTACCCATTCCAAAATGGGGTTGTGATCCAGAGGTTTTGGACTGGAGATTCTCTTGCAATCCTCTCCTTATAACACTGGATGAACCCTCTCTTGGAGATGAAGGTCTCTATGTATTGGGACTGTATACCCCAGGTAGACAGGTTCAGCAGGGAACATTTTGGTTAAAAGCTGTTCCTGCACAGGACAAGGAACAAGAGGAGGACAAACCCCAAAGGTCAGGAGAAATGTTGGATGTTGATGGAATTGGAGAATTAGGCTATGAGGAGAAGTTAGCCGTAGAAACAGGCTACACAGAGAGGAATGAATGGTTGCTATGGATGAAGTATACTACAGAGCAAAATAACAAAACTGATTGTATTGCATGTGCAACCGCTAGGCCCCATTTAGGGACTATTCCCCTCAGATATTCAGAACAGGATCAAGTAGACTTACAGTGTATTCTAGCTTTGTATAATGCCACATATGACCCTAGTGATAATGTTCTGTGTCAATCTCTATCAGTCCGGTATCCAATAGCAAAAATTGATCAGGTACCACCTAGAGTTTATGCATATCCAGGTGACTACACTTGCTTCCTGAGAACAGGACCAGGAAGATGGGTAGGAAATCTAACTTCAGAGTTTTGTCACAACACCATCCCAATAAATACAGATACAGGAGGTTTTAAAGCCAGTTGGTTTCAAAACCAAACTATAGCAAGGAGTGACATATGGTGGTTATGTGGAGATATGAAATTGAGGCCTAGGTTGCCACCAGGTTGGGTTGGCAGCTGTGCTCTAGTTCAAGTGCTCATGCCATTTAAAATAATTTCATCAGAAGAGATTAAAGGAGGTGGAATGAATGTTGAAACCCTACACAGAAATAGAAGGTCAGTACCTGCTGGGTCCTTTGATCCTAGAGTTTATATAGACAATATAGGGGTACCCAGAGGGGTACCGGATGAGTACAAGGCCAGGAACCAGATAGCAGCAGGTTTTGAATCAATTTTCTTTTGGTGGGTGACAATTAATAAAAATGTGGATTGGATAAATTATATTTATTATAATCAGCAAAGGTTTATAAATTACACAAGGGATGCAGTAAAAGGGATAGCTGAACAATTAGGCCCAACTTCTTTAATGACACATCAGAATAGGATGGCTTTGGATATGTTGCTAGCGGAAAAAGGGGGCGTGTGCAAGATGTTTGGAACGTTTTGCTGTACCTTCATCCCCAATAATACAAGTCCAGATGGGAGTATCACCAAGGCGTTGGAGGGTCTTACATCCCTGTCCGAAGAATTGGCAGAAAATTCGGGTATCAACAATCCCTTCATGGACTGGTTGGAATCCTGGTTCGGTAGATGGAGTCATCTTGTGTCCAGCCTCCTCATCTCTCTGGCAGTAGTAGCAGCAGTACTTGTGACCTGTGGATGCTGCTGCATACCATGTATCAGAGGACTACTTCAAAGATTGATTGATGCGTCTATTACTAAAACTATGTATATTACAATGAAACCTTACAATAATGATTATGAGCAAATGGTTTGAGGTTGAGAATTAGATATGATCTCCCTTTCCCTATGGGGAATTCGGCAGAAGAAGGGTTAGGAAGTCCGACACTGGCATTAGGCCTTTGAATGTACCTATATGTGAATGGTAGAGTCATATCTGTTCTCAAAAGGGGGGACTGACAGGGAATTCTGTATGTCCTTTTAATATCAATGTATTTCTGGGGTCTTACATGCATACTCTGTATATGAAAATGCTGTCTCATGATAATGATTACCTATAACCTTATTCTTCATAAGAAATTGTACGTGATGGATAAACTGTTTACTGCACCCAGTTGGACATTGAAACTACACGTCCACATGCTAGGTAGATACTGGGGCCATGAATACTTAGTAAGACAGGTTAATGAGGCTAATGGAGCTATAACTGTCATGAGGATAGATTAATGAGAATAATATTGGGGTCTTGTGTAATTTACCCAAGACCTATTAAAGCTTTCAGCACGTCTACACAAATACTAATAATTAACAGCCGAGTACAATCTGATTGGTTAACGAATATGAATATGATTGGTTGGAACCATTTATGCTTACTGTTGAATGATCAATTGTCCAATGAAATGTGATGATGTAATGTTACCGCCTACTCAAATGAGCATATAAGCTACCTAATTAAATCAGGAAAGGGGGAACATCCTGCAGATACATACCCTGTCTCTGTGTGTGTTTGTTCTCCGCTACTCGAGTAGGCCTCAGATCAAAATCTGGCAACCTTCCAGCATATCGATCTCCCATTGAGAGATAAACATCAAATCACAAACTCATCAGTTGACTGTCTGCTCTTCAATCTGTCAGTGTAGTAGTGGCAGAGTTTTGGCAGGCACCTCCTTTATATAGACTTTTTTTTTTTGACTTTAGAAGATTATAACTAGGACAACAAGTGGACACCACCAAAAAAAGCAGCGCTAAAAAAACGCATACCTGCGCATGCCAGTGCGCACGTATGCGCATCCATAGGCTATAATGGCCATTTTTAGCGCAAAACGTGCGCATACGTGCGCATGCGCTTTTTTCAAGGGCCAAAAAATGCAACATGCTGCGTCTGGAAAATACCAACGCACACCCCAAAAAAACGCAGCGCATGAAAATCGCATACATGCGCTGACCAGTGCGCAGGTATGCGCACCCATGTTAAATATAGGGGAAAAAACGCATGCGCAGGTATGCGTTTTTTTCCAGCGCTAAAAAACGCAAATGTGAAACCAGCCTCTGGCACCGGCACTCCGGAGCGGAGCGTGCAGCTCCATGTATTACTGTGCGGCTGCACGCTGCGCTCCGGAGTGCCGGCGCTATAGCTTGGTTTTAACCTGCGAGACTCGGCCGTATCTCGCTGTGTGTGATCCCGGCCTTACGGCACCAATCTGACTCTGTCTGTAGGTTACTGTGCACAATCCTGCTGACAGGTTCCCTTTAAGCTTAAATACTGATTTTCTCAAAATCCTAAGCCTGCTCGATCTAATGTATGGTAATTGAATTATCTTGAGCCCTGTTTGCCTTACCTAAAGTCAGCAACTTTGTACCACTCATAAATGTCTGGTATAGATGCCTTTGTTACTGCTGTTGAAAAGGATAATGCGATTCTCAAAAAATCAAGCTGCAAGCATGACCAGAGCAGAATTTAAGGCACTGTGTAAATTGACCCATGACAGGGACATCACCATCAAGTTTGAAGACAAGGGTAGTGCTGTCACTGTCATGTATACTGATGCATACATATCTGAAATTAACAGACAGTTGATACCAACGTATATTGTAAAGTGAATGGTGATCCCAAATTGTCAATTGTTTAAAAAATCCTAAACTATTTTGGATAAAGTAAAAAACAGTATGATATTATCTAGATAATAACTTGTTTGAATTTCTATTGGTAGATAATCCTATAACTCCTGAGTTGTATATACTTCCCAAAATATATAAATCTTTAACTAATTCCCCCGGAAGGCCTGCAGTTTCAGGAAGTGGTCACTTGAGTCCACTTCCCAGAAAAGCGACATCATTTATACTGGAGACCATGGATTTTTTATGTAATTACAGACAGCCTTTTAGTATATAGCATATGCTAAAAGACAGCATGCTGAAAGACAGATCAGGTTTCGTATAGTTGACCATATACCTCCCCTTAGATAAGGTGGTGATAGAGTTAAAATGCTCAAAAAGAGAGAATTGATTGAGGATTTGGAAACTGAATACTTTGAGACCTAATGGTCTCAATGTGAAGTATAAAATGAATTGTATCCTATAATGAAGTGCTTTCTTGCCCCTATCCCTCTAGTGTACCTTCTTGGGAGTGCTGCAGTGTATTTTAACCCCTTCATGGCATTTCTGTCGCTCCCCTTTTTCCCAGAGGCATAACTTTTTTATTTTCCTGTCAATTTGGCCTTGTGAGGGCTTGTTTTTTGCGGGACGAGCTGTACGTTTGATCAACATCTTTGGTTTTACCATATCATGTACTCGAAAATGGGTAGAAAATTCCAAGTGTGGTGAAAATGCAAAAAAGTGCCATTCCACAACTTTTTTTAAATTTTTTTTACCATGTTCACCAAATGCTAAAACTGACCTGCCATTATGATTCTCCAGGTCATTACGAGTTCATAGACACCAAACATTTCTAGGTTCTTTTTTATTCAAGTGGTGAAAAAAAATCCAAACTTTGTTAAAAAAATAAATAAATTGCGTCATGTTCCGAGACCCATACTGTCTCCATTTTTCAGGATCTGAGGCCAGGTGAAGGCTAATTTTTTGCGTGCTGAGCTGACACTTTTAATAATACCATTTTGGTGTGTATATGATCTTTTGATCGCCCGTTATTGCATTTTAATGCAATGTTACAGCGAGCAAAAAAAATGTAATTCTGGGGTTTTGACTTTTTTTCCCACTACGCCGTTTACCGATCGAATTAATTCTTTTTATAGCTTGATAGATCGGGTGATTCTGAAAGCAGTGATACCAAATATGTGTATTAATGATTTTTTTTTTGTTTTACTTTGAATGGGGTGAAAGGGGGGTAATTTGAACTTTTATATTTTTTAAATGTTTTAAATATTTTTAAAATCTTTTTTTTTTTTTTTAATTTTGGCATGCTTCAATAGCCTCCATGGGAGACTAGAAGCTGCCATAACCCGATCAGCTCTGCTACATACAGGCGATGATCAGGTCTCCAGTGTGTAACAGAAATGCTCACTTGCTATGAGCGCTGACCACCGGATGGCGCTCATAGCAATCCAGCTATGACAACCATAGAGGTTTGCTGGAGACCTCTGGTTGTCATGCCAACCCATCAGTGACCCGTGATCACGTGACAGGGTCACCATTGGGCGGGACTTCTGGTGCGCTTTCGGTAAGTGCGAGTTAAATGCCGCTGTCAGAGATTGACAGCGGCATTTAACAGGTTAATAGCCGCAGGTGGATTGCGATTCCACCCATGGCTGTTATAGGCACATGTCAGCTGTTCAAAACAGCTCACATGTGTCAGGAAAGATGTGGGTTAAGTGCAGTACTAGTGCAGCACATATCATGAAGAGGTTTAATGATTATTAATTCTCTTTTCTATAAATATTTATTGTACACTGGACATCACATATAAATCTGATAACTCATCTTATACAAGGAACTTAATTCTTTGAAAACTTACTGCCTGCTCATTAAATATTATATGTAGTATGTATTATCTACAGCAAAATCACCCTGAATATGCCCGATCTCGGAAGCTCCGCAGGGTTGGGCCTGATTACTACTTGGATGGGAGACTGCCAGTTAATACAAAGTGCTTTTATAAGGTGTTATCCTGGCTCTTTCCTGTAATGATCTCACACATACTGGCTCCTTCCAGTAATAATTTCCCCCACCCTGGTCCCTTCCAGTAAAAATGCTCTCAGTCCTGAGCCCCATTTTATAACAATTTCCCCTATCCTTTTATAATGTACCCCCATCCTGGGCCCTTTCTTTTCTTCTCCAGCACATTTTAAAAAGAAACAAACAATTATTCTTACCTTCTCCTGCTCCCGTGATGTGCAGCATCCTCCTCTATAGCCCATGCAGTACCCCGCAGCTCACATTGGGATGCGGTCACATGCAGCGCATGACGTCACTGTGATCCGCCACCCATCATGGGCAAGACGATGTCTGCTGTTGGCTTCTCATTGGCCAGCAGCATGTATTGCAGTGCAGGGAGCCAGCAGATCTCTGCACCACAATACATTTCAACTGAATGTGTGTCCAAGTAGGCACATCCAGGTGAAATTGGCACTGGTGTTAGTAAACCCCCCCTTCCCTCATGGGCACGGTGGCACCCTCTGCCACCACGATCATTACAATCCTGCCTTTAAGTACTAATGTTATGCAATAAATATTGTCCATGGTGCTCCCTGTTGTAGAAATGGCTGATATACCCTGTGTACCCACAGAGATCAAGCATCTCTCAGAATAGCCCTGTTTATGGGTTATCAAAATGAACTACACAGCTTCTACTGAGCTAAATGAGCTCCTCATTGTTTTTGTGTGTCTTTATTTGTCTCTATTTTTGGCCGATAACAGTCCTTCAGCTCAGACTGCTTACTGTAAAAAAAGCCATTTACACTGCAAGGCAGCATTCATTATGCATATATTCAGATTAATTAACACTACCTGACATCTGGCTGCTTTGACTTAACAAATTCAACAGCAATTAGAAGTAGTGTAAGTAAATAAGCAATATCGAGACTATGCTGCACTATGATGATGATGAAAAAACCACTTTGTCATGGTCATTATTTGCAGCAAAATCAAATTGTTACCGATTATCTGAAAGTAGCATAAAAACCTTGTAAAAAACAATAGTACAAGAAAATTAAAAAGCTTTGTAATATACCTTATATACCTTCTTACTAGAGATAAGCAGATCTGGCAAAACTGGCATTTGCCTGTTCGCACATATGTTCCAGGGACATTTGATTCTTGGAAAAGTTATTCTCAGGGGTCTCTCAACACTCCAGAGTATAATAAACATAAGATTAAAAAAAAAAAAAAAAAACAGGCTGGTTGCTATTTTGTGGATACATAAAGCTATCAAAAGGTTAAAATTATACTTAGACTCACTTTATCGCTCACCTCTCTGACCCCCCCCACTCTCCACCGTTACTGATCTGGTCTTCGTTGCATCTTCTGATTGCGGCTGTAAATACTGAATCCCATGGTATCTTTATCCTAGAACGAGACTTCTAGCTCTTTTGAGGTTCGGGATGGTTCTGCGCAAGCTCATGTCGTTAAGGTCATGACCTCATGACAGGTGCCGGGACCTTGTCAATGCATGGGCAGAATTACCCTGTGCTCTCATCATAGCCGGAAGTCCAGCCTTGTGTGAATCAGTCCAGGTATTCAGCACACTCCGGCAGTGATCACAAGATGAAGCAAGGATCAGATGGAAGATGGTGAGGAGTAAAGGGGCCAGAGGGGTGATCCATAAAATGAGTCAAAGTACTTTTTAAAATATTTTTTAACCTTATGATAGCTCAATATTATTCAACAAAATAGCTGTCATTTTGCTTAATCCATGTGGAAGCAAAGTACAAAAATAAAAACTGCATTTTGCAATATCTGAGTAGAATTCAGTTCTACTCTAATATATTTGCTGTTCTCTACTCATCACCTTTTCAGTGAGATATGCTTCTTTATCAACTTCTTTATCAACTTATGAACCATTCGTTCCCGTCCTCTATCTCGAGAACTCCCTATTCACTACGACATGCAGGCAAAATCTGTCAGCTTACTGAGGGATCAGATTACAGCTGCTTACTAAAATCTAAGCAGAGGGGGAGAAGCGGATTAGTGAGCATCTGAGAGATACATACATAGATCAGGGGATTGCTTTCTAGTATATTTTGTATCTCATCTCCGTGCTGGATTCACAGGAACACTGCACAATACTAATACAGAGGTATAGTTTTAGGCGCTCGCTCAAAACACATTTGTTCAGAGCGGCCTATCACATTCAGTAATCAAAGTCATGTTTGTGTGTGTGTAGCCCATTCACTATCTCCATCTAACCCCCACCCCCTGAAGATGGCTGGACCGTCATTGTAAATACATCATTGTAAATACAAACCTGTGCTTTGTATCCCCCCCACCTCATTGTAGATTGTAAGCTCCACGAGCAGGGTCGTCTTATTTCGCTTTAATTATTGTATTGTTAACGTTGTTACTTATGACTGTTGTGTTTGAAACTGTTCAACTGTAAAGCGCTGCAGAATATGTTGGCGCTATATAAATAAAGATTATTATTATTATTATTATTATTATTGTGTCATCCATGCTTCAGATGATTTTGAACATGTGCTACATAGACACAAAACGGCAGAAATCTGTCATAGAATCATAGAATCATAGAATCGTAGAGTTGGAATGGACCTCCTGGGCCATCTGGTCCAACCCCCTGCTCAAAGCAGGATTCGCTAAATCATCCCAGTCAGATGTCTGTCCAGCCTCTGTTTGAAGACTTCCATTGAAGGAGAACTCACCACTTCTCGTGGCAGCCTGTTCCACTCATTGATCACTCTAACTGTCAAAAAGTTTTTTCTAATATCTAATCTGTGTCTCCTCCCATTCAGTTTCATCCCATTGCTTCTAGTCTTTCCTTGTGCAAATGAGAATAAAGTTGATCCTTCTACAATGTGACAGCCCTTTAGATATTTGTAGACAGCTATTAAGTCTCCTCTCAGTCTTCTCTTTTGCAAACTAAACATTCCCAAATCCTGCAACCTTTCCTCATAAGACAGGGTTTGCAGACCGGTCACCATTCTGGTCGCTCTTTTCTGAACTTGCTCCAGTTTGTTGATGTCTTTTTTAAAATGTGGTGCCCAAAACTGGACACAATATTCCAGATGAGGTCTGACCAAAGAGGAGTAGAGGGAAATAATGACTTCACGTGATCTAGACTGTATGCTTCTGTTAATACATCCTAGAATTGCATTTGCCTTTTTTGCTGCTGCATCACACTGTTGACTCATATTCAGTCTGTGATCTATTAGTATACCCAAGTCTTTTTCACATGTGCTGTCACTTAGCCCTATTCCTCCCATTCTATATATGCTTTTTCCATTTTTATTACCCAGATGTAGTACTTTGCATTTCTCCCTGTTAAAAACCATTCTGTTAGTTGCTGCCCACTTCTCCAGTTTATTTAAATCTTTTTGAATCCTCTCTCTTCTCTAGTATTAGCTATCCCTCCTAGCTTTGTGTCATCAGCAAATTTAATCAGTTTACCCTCAATTCCTTCATCTAAATCGTTGATAAAGATGTTGAACAATACAGGGCCCAGGACAGAGCCCTGTGGTACCCCACTTGAAACATTCTTCCAACTGGATGTGCAGCCATTTACGACCACTCTTTGGGTCCGATCACTAAGCCAGTTATGAATCCACCTAACAGTTGCCTTGTCCATTCCATACTTAATCATTTTTTCAAGATATACTATATCTACAGCATTTCCTTGATCTACCCAATCAGTGATACCGTCATAGAAGGAAATTAAGTTAGTCTGACATGACTTATTAGTTACAAACCCATGCTGACTCTGTTTAATCACTTCATTCTTATCCAGGTATTGACATACATGTTGTTTAATAATTTGTTCAAAGATCTTTCCTGGTATAGAAGTCAGACTCACCGGCCTATAGTTACCTGGGTCCACCTTCTTCCCCTTTTTGAAGATAGGAACAACATTTGCTCTTCTCCAGTCTTCTGGCACTTCTCATGTTCTCCAAGAATTTTCAAAGATTATGGAGAGGGGTTCAAAAATTTCTTCTGCTATCTCCTTCAGTACTCTGGGGTGTAATTCATCTGGACCTGGAGACTTGAATTCATTTAGGCTAGCTAAGTGTTTCCTCACTATCTTTCTGTTTATAGATATCCTGGATTCTTCTATTCCCTTAATAGGACAGTGAATAACAGTTGATGTTACATTTCCTTTCTGAGAGAAAACAGATGCAAAATAGGAATTTAAAAGTTCAGCCTTCTCAACATCCTGTCTTACCATTTCATCATTTTCATCCTGTAAAAATCCTATAGCATCTTTGACTTTTCTTTTACTTTTGACATATCCCCAAAATCCTTTATTATTGCTTTTGACATCTCTTGCAAGCCTCAATTCATTTTCAGCTTTAGCTAATCTGATTTGTGCCCTGCAGGTTCTGCAGACAGCATTATATTCTTCTTTAGATATGCCTCCCTCTTTCCATTTTATAAACATTTTTTTCTTCCTTTTTAGCATGTGCTTGTCATGTATTAATGTGCAGTTTATGGGACATATTATAGAGTCTCGTCTCCACACACTAGCTCAGAGACAATTGAAAATTAGAGATACAACCTACCGAGGAAAAAACTGTTGAAAGATCCAGCAGACAATTCCTTCAACATCAAAAAATGTGCTCTTGCTCATATATGCACACGAGATTTTTCTGAAAAGTCACCTGAAACAACATGAAAACAGAAAAACTGCTTACAAATCACAGCTATAATCCCCTCTTTTCCCATCTGGTTAATGTATGAACTATTGCAGAACACTCATAGAATTACATTAAGATAATGACTTCAGAAGATGTATTTGATGTATATTGGGAATTGAGTGCAGAAAAAGCCAAATGCACAACGTTATCTTATTGAATGTGTAACCAGCTAATTGATCTATTATCTGCACAGACAAGACCAATTTATATTAACAAATACATTAGCAGCTTGTCAGAACAAACAGTTATATATGTCAGAGGGAAATTAGAATTGAAGTTTGCCCATGAAATTTTTTTCTATAAAGAAATAGATCATGTAGCACTGAATGCAGCTGGATGAGGTAATAGTTGTAGCCTTCCACCCATGATATTATCATTTTATACACATGGCATACATTAACACATTAGTCGTACACATTGCTGCAGACTAGAAATAATTGAATCAATTTGCTTTTGAATTTCTGCCCAATTTTTAAGAATTAGCTGAACTTGGCAAATTTGAACAATTTACGATTTGGCCCTGCGGAACCGCAGCAGTTTCTGCTGCGTTATACAGTACTATTCTATTCTATGTAAAATGAAAAACGCTGTGCGGATTTTTCCTCGCGGATTTGCTGCGGTCCACACAAAAACTGCACAAAATCCTCAGAAAATCCCCACCAAATCCACAGGTAAAACACAGGTCATTTTACCTGCGGATTTAGCAAAATCCGCGTGGAAAAATCCGCAGCAGAATCCGCAACGTGTGCACATACCCTTATAGCCTGTATAAAAGCAAGTTCAGGAAATGCAGCAGCCATATTGGGATGAATCTGGATAGGAAGAGGATTTCACAGCTCACAATTATGCAGTAGTGAGATGAGGACAATTTTGCAATAGTGATGGGGAGATAAATCATAATATTGTGTACAAATTTTACATAAAGGGGTTGATTCATTATGGTGTTCTATTGTTTAACACCTTAATATGGTGCAATATTTTTGCGCACCTTCGAAGTTGTACAAAAAAAAATATTGAGACATATGGCGTTTTCATATTAGGCTCGACCAGCTACGCCAATATAGGGGAAGCATTGGCGCATGGGGTGTAGCTATGCATGCCTGTCAAATTTATTGAGAGCCCTTAAGTCCTGGAGGCACAAGGCAGTTAAGAGATGCACCAATGCACTGTGGATCCAACTTTTAGTCAAAGTGCTGGGGTGTGCTTAGTGCTGCGGGTGACATTGTTGTAAGTTATGACTATAGTCACGGCGCCACGCCTGTATGATTAAAAGCCAGTGGCTCCCGGGGGAATATAGGTAATGTTTTTGCAGGTGTTGCAATTTCAGTAAGTTGGCCAGGCATATTTTGAAAACTATTACCTGCTGATTAACTTTGACGTCACACGTTCCCTTTACTACAGCACAGACCAGTGAATATATTAAGCTAGGTGTCGCCTTACAGTTTTATGCACCATAATACCTTGCTCCGTCATCGTAAATGTGGTAGGTTAAGAAATGCAACATCTGTACTGCAAAATGGTCACTCAAACACCTTCCTCTGTGACATGGATCTCTTCTTAGAACTAGGCCCCTTCTTTGATTGAGGATTACAGTTCATTGTGTGTGTTATACAGTAAGCTCATTGAAGTGCCTAGTTTTAATTTCACGGAGTTTTGTGACTAACTACGACCATGATGTAAGTTGGGCAAAATATTTATTTCTTTTTCTCATTTATATAGCGCCATTAATTCCACAGCGCTTTACAGACATTATTGGTAGTGTTGAGCATTCCGATACTGCAAATATCGGGTATCGGCCGATATTCACTGTATCGGAGTTCCGATACCGAGATCCGATATTTTTACAATATGATTGGCTGCTGAAATTATGTCATCATGATGCGCGGTTTGTGCGGGCTGCCGGGGGTCTGCGCTGGCCTGCCAGGGGTCTGTGCGGGCTGCCGGGGGTCTGTACGGGCCTGCCGGGGGTCTGTGCGGGCCTGTCGGGGGTCTGTGTGGGCTGCCAGGGGTCTGTGCAGGCCTCCTGGGGGTCTGTGCGGGCTGCTGGGGGTCTGTACAGACCTGTCGGGGGTCTGTACGGGCTGCCGGGGGTCTGTGCGGGCCTGCCGGGGGTCTGTGCGGGCTGCTGGGGGTCTGTGCGGGCCTGCCGGGGGTCTGTACGGGCCTGCCGGGAGTCTGTGCGGGCTGCCGGGGGTCTGTGCAGGCCTGCTGGGGGTTGTGTGTGTGTGCAGGCATCGTCCGATGGGACAACAAGTCCCATCGGGCTATGCCTGCTACAATGACAGTGATTGACACATTAGCCAGTGATGAGACAGTAGTAGTCCCATCATCCGGCTAATGTGTTGAATGTAAAAAAATTAAAAAAAAGCATACAGGCCCGCACAGACCCCCGGCAAGCCCGCACAGACCCCGCCCACACACACACACACGCACAGTCTCTGCCCACACACCGCCCATACATTTCCGCCCTCCGGAACTGGATGTGCAAGGAAAGAAAGGGTTTATTTTCATTCCGATATTTGTGCCCCATTGACTTGCGTGGGTTTCCGGTATCGGAATCGGCGATACCCGATATTTTTGGGGTATCGGTCCGATCCAATCCGATCCGATATTTCCCAATATCGAAAGGTATCACTCAACACTAATTATTGGCACTATCCTCATTGGGGCTCACATTATAGAATCCCTATCAGTATGTCTTTGGAATGTGGGAGGAAACTGGAGTGCCCGGAGGAAACCCACGCAAACACGGGGAGAACATGCAAACTCCTTGCAGATATAAAAATACTAGTGATTATTAATCACAGTTTAATGCTGAGATTACTTTCTGTTATAAGTGTGTCTAAGAAAAGTAATTATCAGTCAAATCAAGGACATTTGTCCTTTCCACTATTTCCCCTTTTTACTGTATAACTACTGCATATAAAACATTAAAAGGGAAGTTATCAGGACTCTTTTACTCATGTAGTATATGCTCAAATATGTTGCAATATGTTACATTCTACACAGGAGGCCTGAAGTGTTAAAAGAAGCAGATCTTTTAATATCTCAAATTTAAAGCAGCTAAGCAGTGTATACATATGCAAAAATTAAAAAATCACAACTGTTATTAAAATAGCAGACAGGTCCCCACTGTAACAAGCTGCAGCCGGTTGTAAATACTCAGAGCAAGTGATCCGTGCAGGAGGAAGCATTTGATGCAATAGTCCGTCTGCCGCCTACTTACTTACCAAACAGCGGGGAAAAAAAAGAACAATGTAATTATATCTATATAAGCAATCACAGACCATTACCACTGCACTCAAAAAGACTTTGCAGTGTAAGTAAACATAATAATAATAATAATAATAATCTTTATTTATATAGCGCCAACATATTCCGCAGCGCTTTACAGTTGAACAGTTTCAAACACAACAGTCATAAGTAACAACGTTAACAATACAATAATTAAAGCGAAATAAGACGACCCTGCTCGTGGAGCTTACAATCTACAATGAGGTGGGGGGGATACAAAGCACAGGTTTGTATTTACAATGATGTATTTACAATGACGGTCCAGCCATCTTCAGGGGGTGGGGGTTAGATGGAGATAGTGAATGGGCTACACACACACAAACATGACTTTGATTACTGAATGTGATAGGCCGCTCTGAACAAATGTGTTTTGAGCGAGCGCCTAAAACTATGCAAATTGTGGATGGTCCTAATATTTTGGGGTAGAGCATTCCAGAGGATTGGCGCAGCACGGGAGAAGTCTTGGAGTCGGGAGTGGGAGGTACGGATTAGGGCAGAGGTTAGTCGAAAGTCATTTGCAGAGCGCAGCGGTCGGTTAGGCCGATAGACAGAAATGAGGGAGGAGATGTAAGGGGGTGCCGCACTGTGGAGAGCTTTGTGGGTGAGAACAAGTACTTTGAATTGTACCCTGTAATGAATTGGCAGCCAGTGTAACGACTGGCGAAGAGCGGACGCGTCTGAGAAACGATTAGCCAGATGGACAACCCTGGCTGCTGCATTAAGGATAGACTGGAGAGGGGAGAGTCGAGTGAGAGGGAGGCCAATTAATAGAGCATTACAGTAGTCTAGGCGGGAGTGGATCAGGGCGACAGTGAGAGTTTTTGTTGTTTCCATGGTGAGAAAAGGGCGGATTCTAGAGATGTTCTTTAGGTGTAAGCGGCATGAGCGGGCAAGAGATTGTATATGGGAGGTGAAGGAGAGATCGGAGTCGAACATAACACCCAGACAGCGCACCTGCTGTCGGGGTGTTATTATGGTGCCACCCACAGAGAGGGAAATGTCAGATTTAGGGAGGTTAGTAGATGGTGGGAGCAGAAGAAGTTCAGTTTTGGAGAGGTTGAGTTTCAGATAGAGAGCAGACATGATGTTGGAGACTGCAGACAGACAGTCAGTGGCGTTCTGTAGTACAGCGGAGGTAAGGTCAGGGGATGATGTGTACAGTTGTGTGTCATCAGCATAAAGATGGTACTGAAAGCCAAATCTGCTGATGGTCTGTCCAATTGGGGCTGTATAGAGAGAGAAGAGAAGGGGGCCAAGGACTGAGCCCTGAGGTACCCCAACAGTGAGAGGAAGAGGAGATGAAGTGGAGCCAGAAAACAGAACACTGAAGGAGCGGTCGGAAAGATAGGAGGAGAACCAGGAAAGAGCAGTGTCCTTAATGCCTAGTGACTGGAGCCTAGAGAGTAGGAGAGGATGGTCAACAGTGTCGAAAGCTGCAGAAAGGTCGAGAAGAATGAGCAGAGAATGGTCACCATTACGTTTTGCTGTCAGAAGGTCATTGGTCACTTTGATGAGTGCAGTTTCTGTCGAATGTAGGGGGCGGAAACCGGACTGTGAAGGGTCTAGGAGGGAGTGAGTGGAGAGGTAACGGGTAAGGCGTGAGTATATCAGGCGCTCCAAGAGTTTAGAGATGAAGGGGAGATTGGAGACTGGTCTGTAGTTGTAAACAGTAAACATTTACCACTTGTCACTCAAAAGAATAACACTACAAGCTTCAAAAGTAGTCATTAAAAAGCCTAATGTGTTTTATTTTATATTAATCTCTTATTTTTTGTAGTGGTTCAAGAAGCATATCGAAATTTTTATCCTCTTAATATTTTGTAATCATCATATATAGCGCAGTGTATTTACAATTGCTCACGCCCCATTCTGACTCTCATATACTTGCATTGACAGCCTGTGACTGTTACAGTGGCTTGCAAAAGTATTCATCTCCTTGGCATTTTTCATGCTTTGCTACCTCACAAGTTGGAGTTTTTTTTGTTTTTGAGGGTTTGCATCAGTTTTCTTTTTATTGCGAAGCTAACAACAAATAGGAAAAAATTACTGAAAACAATGCAGGCAGTGCCAGTTATATTTCCTGCATATGGCACGTGTAGCCGGCTCTGGTGAAACCCTGATTTGTCCTGCTGCATTTAGCTGACTTTGCCCATGTCTGTGCACTCCTCTCCTACTCGTCCCGACTCTGTGTGTCCCTGTGTGTTTGGATTCCCCGGTTCTCGACTCTGCTTTGGCTGTAACCTGATTCTGTCTCTTCCTTCTGGTACTTCTGCTACGGACCGGTACTTAACCTTTTCGGAAACTTTCAGAGATATAATCTTTCATAGCGGTACGTTTCGGGCCAAAAAGATTGTAAAAACAGGCCTTGGGCAATTTAGCACCCGGAATAAGATCAAAGGTACAATTATAGAGGCGATGTGGTGGCAAGACCTCAGCCTCTTTTTCAGAAAACACGTCCTTAAAATCTTTCAGGTACCCACGAAATACCCTCCAGATTAACGGACGACACCAGAACAGCAGAAAGACAACCATTTGAACAAATAGGACCCCATTTCACAATATCCCGAGATTCCCAGTCAATAACAGGATTATGCAACTGTAACCAGGGGAATCCCAACACCAGTCCCACTGGAAGATTATCCAGAACATAACATGAAATTCGTTCCTGATGCAAGGAACCCACCTTGAGGAGGAACTCCTCAGAGACAAACTTAACAATATTTTTAACCAGCGGTGACTTATCAATGGCAATGTGTACAAAAATACTTGGCACTCAAAAATGAAGAAGCAGTATATTCTTTATTTAGCATCCAGACAAAAATAGACTCATATCGTATGAACATTTTCGGTCCAACAACGGACCGTCATCAGAAAGGTCTGCTTTCCTTAGCAATGTTTTCACCTTCAAAATGACACAGATCAATTCTGAGAGCTTCTTCTACACCGATGGAATGAATTTCTGCGGTCACCATCCTTCACTATAGATTATTCTTCTGACGTTTGACCTTTTTTAAATGCAATGGTAATAGAAACATAAGTCCGTTGCAGTTTCTGACAAATTTTTTGTTTTGTTCCCTTGTTTACTCTGTATGTAAATTATAGTTTTCTACCAAAAGAAACCAAAAAAACCTTTCTGATGAGCACCGAACAACCTAACTTTTTCTCTGGAGTGCCGTGTTCTTTTGCCTTATCAATGGCAATGATATGGATTGGGGTTTCAAGCCTAACTGTCCCTATCTTACTCTTGGACACCAAGCTCGAGTCAATGAAGTTCATGGATGACCCACAATCCTCAAAAGCTGAAGTGGGTGTGTAACCATCCCCACAACAAAGATACATGTCCAACAAAATCTTTTGAAATGAGGAAAAAGGTACCTGAGAGTCTGTGTGACCTCCTCGGCAATCACCCAGACTTAGGTGTTTCCTGGCAGCTTGTTAGTTGGTAGGCAAGAGGGGCAGTCCTTTTTCCAATGTCCCAGACTTCCACAATAAAAACATAATCTCCTGTCATGTCATCACTTCTCCTTATCTTTGAGGTTAGTGGCCCCAACCTCCATAGGTTTCGGGTATGGCATCACTTCAGATTTAGCAGGATGTAAAGGAACCACTCACTGAATTACTCCTCTCTCCTGCAGCCTCCGATTCATACGAATGGCCTGAGTCATGGCCTCCTTCAAGGAGCTGGGTGGCGGATGGAGAGCCAGAGCGTCCTTAAGATGATCCGACAATCCTCTCCTGAACTGAGATCTTAGCGCAGAGTCGTTCCAGGACACATTGGTGGACCACCATCTAAACTCTGAACAATACCATTCATCAGTGAGTTTACCATGGGAGAGACCTATGATCGTGGCCTCGGCCACCCTGACCCTATCTGGTTCATCATAAATCATTCCTAAAGCCTCAAAGAACCTATCCACAGACACACCTTCAGAGGCAGTACCAGGTAAAGAAAATCCCAAGTTTGAGGACCCTCCCGAAGTAAAAAAATAATTAACCCAACCCGTTGACTCTCATCACCTGAGGATCTGGGTCTAAGAGAGAAATGCAGCTTACAACTCTCCCTGAATGTACAGAATTCTCATTTTCTCCAGAGAAAGTATCTGGGAGCCTGACCGTTAGTTCAGGAGAGTGTAAAAAGACATCCATGGGGTCCGAGTGCTTACATGCTGATTGTGTCATAGAACTCTGAAAAAACTTAGCCATCTCAGTAAGTTCCCTCTGGAGATGATTATGGGAAGTGGCCAGTGCTCTATGTTCCACAGACAAATTCTGCATGATTTGAGTCAAAATAGACATCTGATCCGCAAGGGTACGAAGCAGATCCATAAAGAGAGGAACAAGGCAATGAAAAACTGTCTAGGGCCAGTTATAATGTCATGCTGCAGCACTGCAGGTAAATGCAGAGTAATGCAAGCTCCACTAGATGGCAGCAGAGTGGAGAGAGGGATGAAATCCTGCTCAGAGCAGACCAGTGGAACTGCAGCATGGCTACCACCAGGTGGCAGCAGAATAGTCTGACAAGCCAGGTCGATACCAGAAAGTAGCATAGTACCAAAGGGATCCCAAAAACAAAGTCTGAGGAGCACCAAAAGGTCACTACCAGCAGAAGTACCAGAAGGTAGAGGCAGAATCAGGTCACAGCCAAAGCTGAGTCGAGAACCGGGGAATCCAAACACACAGGGACACACAGAGTCGGGACGGTTAGGAGAGGAGTGCACAGACACGGCAAAGTCAGCTAGATGCAACGGGACAAATCAGGGTTTCACCAGAGCCAACTACATGCGCCATAGGCAGAAAATATAACTAGCACTGTCTGCAGGATGCAACGCCGAGAAATAGCAAACCCGACACCTGAGTGAGGCAAAGAAAGCTAACCCCTGACATGACCAGACCGGGAAAGGAGAGATAAGACCTAAAACCCGGTCTGGATCATGACAATTTATCTTTCAGGCCAAAATGTTCAATTTTTGTCTCATCTGATCTCAACACCTTCTTCCATACATTTTGGGGAGTCTCCAACATGTCTTTTGGCAACCTCAAAATTTTTGTGTGTCAGTAAAAGATTTTTTTCTGCCCATTCTTACATAATGGCCTTGGCTTATTGTGGTCATATGGACAGATACTCCAATCTCTGCTTGGTAACTCTGCAGTTTTTTCAGGGTTACCTTTGGTCTCTGTGCTGCCTCTCTGATTATGGGCAACCCACTCTTGGCAGGTTTGTTGTGGTACCATGTTCTTTCCTTTTTATAATAATGGATTTGATGGTGCTCCGGTGGATCATCAGAGATTGGGATAATTTTTTATAACCCAACCCTTACTTGTACTTCTCAACAACTTTGTCCCTAACTTGTTTGGAGATCTCCTTGGTCATCATGGTGTTGTTTGGTTATTGGTGCCTCTTACTTAATGGTGTTGCAGCCTGTGTGGCCTTTCAAAAAAGGTGTGTATATACTGACAGACCATGTGACACTTAGGGTACCGTTACGCTTAGCGATGCACCAGCGATCCCGACAGCGATATGGATCGCTGGTGCATCGCTAAGTGATCGCTAGTGAGCTGCCACACAGGCAGATCTCACCAGCAACATAGCAGGGGTCGAGGGTCACTACTTACCTGTCAGACGAGGCGATGAAGACGTCCTCCCGCCCGCCTCCATGCCTCGCTCGTCAGCGCCACAGGAAGCGCAGCAGGAAGTGGCCGACGAGGAATGGTCCAGAGAGTTCTCGCGCAACCAACGATGAGCAGCGGGGGAGCGGGTCGGAGGTAAGTATCACATGCAGCGATATCGCTAGCAATATCGCTGCAACGTCACAAAATCGGTGACTTTACAGCAATATTGCTAGCGATATCGCAGTGTGTAACGGGGGCTTTAGATTGCACACATGTGAACTTCCTTTCATTAAGCACGTGACTTTTGAAGGTAATTGTCTGCACCAGAAATTTTTAGGGGCTTTATCTCAAAAGGGATGAGTACTTCGGCATGTGCATATTTTTAGTTATTTGATCCAATCAATTTAACTGATCTTATATTTTTATCACTTCACTTCACCAACTTATTTAGTGCTGGATACATCACACACAAATAAAATTACACAAATTTTTTAAACACAGGTTGTAATGTGACAAAATAGGTAAAAAGCCAAAAGGAGAGATTATTTTTTCAAGCCACTGTACTTCTGACTTCTGGCCAGTCAGAAGTTGCGGTCACAAGATGGCACTACGGGCGGAGCACTGAGAAAAGGTGAAGATGCCATCGGGTAAGTATAAAACTATGAGCAGGGACCTTAGATTAGAGGCACCACTCCAGCTCTGAAAAAAACTGCTGGAGTGGTGATTTAACTAAATTTGCACCACCAATTGATTGGCTTAGTTTGTGACCCTTTTGGCATCAATGTAGAATTTGCAAACACCCTGTCTCATATAAAATCAGGTCCCTCTCCATAAAGCATTTTTTTGAGTGAAAGCACTAATGATGTTTTATCAACCTAATAAATAAATTTAAAAACATTATATATTTTGTACTGATGCATGTTGGCATAATGTGACCCTTTATTTTTTTTTTTTAAATTACCTCCTAAATGAGTAAATTTCATATGTGGCAATAAGAGTGTGAAATAAATATGAACAAATGTCTACAATATTCATGATAATTAAAAACCTTGAAAAAGTGAATAAAGGAACTAGTCATATCTAGAGATGAGTGAACATTGTTGGCTCCCTCCTTATTTGGCAAGCTATAATGCTTACCGAAGAAGCTGCATCGGGAACCCGGATACCTGGAGCGCTTCTGATAATCAGCTGATTCGGAAGCGCTCCAAGTATCCGGGTTCCCATTGCAGCTTCTTCGGTAAGTGCTACAGCTTGCCGAATAAGGAGGGAGCAGACATTGGTCACTCATCTCTAGTCATATCCTCATGTGGATGACTTACATAGATTGAACAATATGTTTATTTGGTTACTGCCTATAAATCTTAACCAATTGGTCCATATAGTATCATCCTAGTATCCCTTGTGCAAACAAACCCTTATACTGTCCCCGTTGACATCTCTCCCCTCGCTGAGACCGCTGACACAACTGACAACTCTGCCACAGCCACCCCCGCCGACAGCACTGACCGTGAGAGACAAGGTCTGTGAACTGGACTAAGGCATGTGTTGAGTCGACACAGCAAACATACCAAGGCTAGGGCATGCAGCCGTATTATCTCTCATCCGAGAAAATCCAAGAAAGTCGGTCCGATTATGCTAATCACACTCTGATTAGACTTTGATCACTGTGTGATCCGATTTTCTTGGAGATGGAGAAAAAAAAGTTTCTACGACATTTCCATACATTCTGTCCACTATAATTGGACTGCCCTTGGACCCGTAGACTTAAATGGCCGACTGTGCTGCTATTTTTTTCCTCGGCCATGTGCACGGCCTCAATGAAGAACATGGGGTCAAGTGATGTACTTCAAAACAACAGATAGCACTTGTCTGATTATTAGGTTTGTGTGCATGAGCCCTAATGTATAGAAAAAGTGCTGCAATATTTTTTCGTTTGTGAAAATCATGATGGTAAAATCTGAAACCCTGACCAAAACCTGATAAAAATTAGATTTAAATGAATCCCTGATGAAAATTAGATCCAAGCCACTGAGGAAAATTCAACCTTTTTTATGTACGAAAAACCCCACAGATGTCTGAATGACTCGAATGCACATTCCTTTAATGTGATTGTTATATATATATGTTTATTTACAATTGTTTGTCATTTTGATAATTTCTTACTTTCCTTATGTGAACAAAGGTTATTATAATTATTTTACTGATGCAGACAGCAGTCTGTCTTTGTGATGCAGTGATATAACAATGTCAGTAGGTTCATAATGCATGCTATATTTTTTTTTATGAAAATAGCAGATTTCATGAATTCCAACAAATCCTAAATGTTTATACCTCTGTCGTACCAGGGACTTGTCATTATATTACATTTCTTATATTCAAGCTGCATGCTCTGACATGGACTAGTCAAATTTCTGTAGCTCAACACGATAAAAATATTTTGTCTTACTTCTCTTTCTTCCCTGAAAATCAAGGGGCTGAGAATAGTTATTTATTTATATATTATTTCACAAGATGATGACATCATATATTGTCATCTCTTATATATTTGCGTCTACATCATTTTGTACTTATAGTAGTTATGTATCTCCATAGTAAGACACTTCTAATTAACCTTGTGTCCTCTTATTCTGCAGACACACTTCTTTTCATCTGTCATCTAAGGCCAAGGCTGGAGTGTGATATGTGCCACTGTAACCATAGGGCCACATTGCAACATTGCACCAAATGATTTCCTATGATGTTGCATTGTGATATGCGACATTCTATAACTACCGCAAAAACTAAGCTGTTCAGAAAAGTCAGCGTAGGGTAAATATAGTCAACAAATTGCCAAAGGCAAAAAAATCCCTAACTAAAGACAAATGAAACATAACTATCATTGCACCATTTAATAGGAATACAAAATAAAATTACAAAGGTTCAGTCACATTAGAATATGGTACCAGTCACATTATTTATAGAGAACGCTCAATTTATTAGGTATCCCCTAATCAATATCACTCTTGAAGTCTGAATGTAACACAGTGCAGTCACGGACCTGCACTACCCTGTGCTGCAACGTGTATTCAACATCCATATATTTGACCTATGCTAATAAATGACAACCCTAAGCCTCTCCAACATGTTTCACCAGACTAAACTGGCGTCTTCAGGGGATTGAGGCTAAAATGAGCAAGCACATGGATTACCTGACCGTTTAAAGATTTGGTTATGATTAGTGATGAACGAGCAGTAAAATGCTCGGGTGCTCGATGCTCGGACCAAACAAATTGGAATACTCGGGTACTCGGACAGAACAGTGAGCCCAATGTAAGTCTATGGGAGATCCGAGCAATTTTACCGCGATCCCCCTGGGTTCTTTTCAAGGTCTAAAAACATCAGAAAATGATGGAAACACTGCTCAAATGACACCTCGACATCATGGGGATTGCCCCTGGAAGCATTCCTGACTCCTAGTTCACAGCTTTAAGCAATCTTGTCAAAACATACCAAAACTAAACCAAAACAGATTTTGCTGTGCGGGGCTGTGGGGCTGTGCGGGGGGCTGTATGTAAAAAAAAAGTAAAAAAAAAAAATAAACATACACACACACTCTTCCCACTGCCGTGTAGCAGTGGTTTATGGGGCAATAAGGGGTTAATGTCACCTTGCTATTGTAAGGTGACATTAAGCCCATTTAATAATGGAGAGACATCAATAAGATGCCTATCCATTATTAATGTTATATTAATAAAGGGTTAAAAAAAACCCGCACACATAAGAATAAAGTATTTTAATGAATTAAAACACAACACATTTTTTCATAATTTTTATTACACGCCCAGATCCTAGCAAAGTCATCGATCACCTGCAAAATAAATAAAAAAACAAACCAACAATATACTCCCTGTCTGACATAATCCCATTAATAATGATTGTCACACGACGATCTCCCCTATAGAGCTGTCACATCAGCAGATATGACCGCTCTATAGGCCTCCGATGACACTCTGACCGGAGATAACCCTCCAGCAGTGTGTCATCGGAGATAAGCCTCTCGCTTTACTGCGCTACAGCATGAGAAAATTCTGTCACTGTATCACTGGAGCCCCTGGAGAGCGGTCGCATCTGCTCATGTGACAGCCCTCCACGTGAGTTTGTGGTGGGACAATCGTATTATTTGGATTACGTCGGACACAGGGAGTATAGTGTTTGTTTATTATTTTAATTTTTTTACAGGTGATCGATGGATTTGAGGATTAGGTTTATATGGTGAGTATGAACTATACGTGCGTGTATGTTTATTTATTTATTTTTTTACATACAGCCCCGCACAGACCCCAGCACAGCCCCGCACAGACCCCTGCACAGACCTCGCATCCACACAGACCCCCGCACAGCCCCGCATACCCCTGCACAGCCCCGCACAGACCCCCGCACAGACCCGCATACCACCGCTCAGCCCAGAACAGCCCCCCGCACAGCCCCACATACCCCCGCAGAGCCCCACACAGACCCCCGCACAGACCTGCATACTCCCACACAGACTCCCGCACAGACCCGCATACCCTTGCACATCCCTGCACAGATCCCCGCACAGATCTGCATACCCCCACACAGCCCCACAGACCCCCGCACACCCCACATACCCCACACAGACCCCCACACAGACCTGCATACCCCTGCTCAGACACCGGTATAGACCCGCATATCCCCGCATAGCCCCGCACAGATCCCCGCACAGACCTGCATACCCCCGCACAGCCCCGCACAGACCTGCATACCCCCTCACAGCCCTGCACAGATCCCCACACAGCCCCGCATACCCCCGCACATCACTGCACAGATCCCGCATTGCCCCCAACATATCCCCACATACCCTCGCACAGCCCCCATTGCCCCAACACAGCCCCGCATACCCCCGCACAGCACCGCATGCCACCACACAGCCCCATACAGAACCTCACACAGCCCTACATACCCCACACAGACCCCCGCACAGCCCCTCACAGCCCTGCACAGCCCCCCGCACAGACCTGCATACCCCCGCACAGACCCACATACCCCCGCACAGACCCACATACCCCCGCACAGAGCCCCTCACAGCCCTGCATACCCCCGCACAGACCCCCACACAGCCCTGCAAACCCCCACACACCCCCACACAGACCCCCGCACAGACCTAAATACCCCTGCACATCTCCGCACGCACCCCCGTACAGCCCTGCAAACCCCTGCACAGACCCTCGCACAGCTCCGCATACCCCTACACAGACCCCCGCATATCCCCGCACAGACCCCTGCTATGGGCGCAAGATCCGTCGCTGTACGACAAATTATGGAATCCGGCTGGCCATGACAGGGATTTGAAGTGTTGGTCCTTCATCCACATATTGATTGACCTAGCTGTGTGGCATGGCACATTTTCCTGCTAGAAAATCAGTCCTCAGAGTTGGGGAACATTGCCTGAGCAGAAGGAATCAACTGTTATTCGAGGATAACCTTGTATGCGGCTTGATTCATACGTCCTTCGCAAAGATTAATCTGCTCAATTCAGCCTTGCTGAAGCATCCCCAGATCATCAGCGATCCTCCAGCAAATTTCACAGTGGATGCAAGACACTGTGGCTTGTGCGCCTCTCCAGGTCTCTGTCTAACCATGAGACGACCAGGTGTTGGGCAAAACTGAAAATTAGACTCATCAGAGAAAATTACTAGTGATGAGCGAACGTGCTCGCCACTACTCGTTACTCGCCCGAGTATCACTGTGCTCAGTGTTCTCAGCGAGCACCGAGTATTTCCTGGATTACTCGGTGGGAACTCGGGTCTCCATCCAGCATTTTTGGCGGACTTTAGAGGCCCAATCATGGTGCAGGGATTGTCTGCCAGGCCATGAAACGCCGCAGTCATCTTTGTTGTGGTCGTGCAGTGATTGGCTGGCACCACAAGGCCGGTACTCCATTGTTTGCCTGTGTGTTACTCAAGTTAATTTTTCAATGGACACAAAGAATGTTGCGCCGAGCAGGGCGGCACACGGTCTCTTATACCCCTGATGATGCTGTGCAGCCAGCCAATCACTGCACGACCACAAAAAAGATGACTGCGGCATTTCATGGCCTGGCAGACAATCCCTGCACCATGATTGGGTCTCTAAAGTCCTTCAAAAATGCTGGGTGGAGACCCAAGTACCTGCCGAGTAATCCCGGAAATGCTCGGTACTCACCAAGTACACCGAGAACCGTGATACTATGGCGAGCACCGAGTAGTGGCGAGAATACTCGCTCATCACTAGTTATGATGTAATTTTAGGGTCACCAGTCAGATTACTCAGTATATGGACATGTGTCCCATGGTGAATACCCATAACTGGCGAGCTGTGGTTATGTGCAGGCGTGTGCACATCATCGTGATGACCTGGAAACGATTGGACAGTGTGGTACCACCACGGTTCTGTGTCTCACGGATAGTCCCTGTGATTAGCTATGAGCTGATGAGTGTGTGATACATATGAATACATAGAAACCAATTAAATGAATGACAGATAATTGGCACTGCTTTTCACCAATGATGGGAGATGTAGAGATTGGTTGATATATGCACCCATTGGCTCCTCACTGAAAAACATTACTGGTCTTTTTTCACCACTTAAAATATAAACAAAAAAATCGATTTGTGTTTCACGTCACTGATCATACTGCCCTGGAAATTAGCATAGCCAGGTTATTTTTCCCATACAATGAATGCTGTAAAAACAAAACCCAAAAAGACACTGCATTGCATTTCTTACTTGCATTTAGGATAATATTGTTCTAATGCAATGTAAGAAATGCTAAGAAAACATTAACTTCGCAAAAATTTTGTTAAATGTGTCATTGGCTATGTCTACTTGCACCATATTTGTTACATTTGCAAATCTCAAAAGATGTTATATTGTTATATATGCATTTATCATTAACATGTTTATAATGCATATATGTCCATCGTACATAACAAGCATAAAAATACAGTTTACATACAATCAGTGTGTGTTTATAGATAAAATTACCATAGTCAAACCCAAACTGAACATTTCAATTGGACATGAGCAATTAGGCAGATAACATTAAAAGCTTGGTACTCAGAAATATTTCTACTAATTTATTTTCCAAGATGCACTATATGGGCTAGAGTATTGGGACATTCTATAATGCTGTATATCTGCTCCCAACCCGACCTGTAAGAGTAGAAAAATAACTTTTATTATACTCACCTATGGTGTGGAGGTCCAGTCCGAGTGGTGCCGCTCTTCTTGGTCTGGCGCCTCCCATCTTCATGCGATGCCGCCCTCCTGCTTGCTTCATGTTGCACTCTTGCGCAGGTGTACTTCTCTGGCCTGTTGAGGGCAGAGCAAAGTACTGCAGTGTGCACGTGCCAGGAAAGGTCCGGACTGCTCCGCAGGTGAGTATGCCCTGAAAGGTGATGGCCGTAACTTATATCGGCCAAAGCTGGTGACAGGTTCCCTTTAAAGAGCTCAATAAATTCCAGCGAGAAACTGCAAAAAGGTGCTGTCTGTTCAACATGCAATTCATGGAAGTTCTTTTCTCACCAAAATATTCTTTTATTAACTCAGTGGTACTGAAAAATGAAAGTGTAGGACCTAAAGCAACTCTGGAAAAGTAGCAGATAACTTAAAGTTACAAAGAAAGGTTGCCAAATGATGAGGTGCATAGTGAATAAAAGAATCTATGCGCTGTTGACTGTTAAGAGTCTCCCTGGTGAGGTGGATTCTCTAAAGGTTAGGCCGGGGTCACACTAGCATACAATAAGGACGAGTGCTATGCGAGAAAACATCATTTAGCACTCGGCCCTGTGTTAATCTATGAGGCAGATCACATCTCCGATTATTTTCTAATGCCGAATCGGCATGCGAGAAGAATCGCAGCATGCTGCGATTGGCACCAAGACCCGGCCGCGTCTCGGCTCACTCACACCCATATAAGTCTATGGGTGTGAGTGACATAACACACATCACTCGGATATCATCACTCGGATATCATCAGAGTGCTTTGCGATATACGCCGATCCCAGCAATGGAGGAGATGGAGAAATTACTTTCTCTGCCTCCTCCGCAGCTGTGCTCCGATTCTCTCTGTGCGATTGGCTCTGAGCACAGTAGCATGACACTTGGTTCCACTTGCAGTAGAGCACGAGCTGAAGGTCATTAGCATATCACATCCGATGCTCTCGCTTTGGATGCCATACTCTAGTGTTACCCGGCCTTAGAGTGAGCAACACAGAGCAAAGGCAATTGCATAAAATGTGTTGCTTAATTGCATGTGGATAAGTGATGACCAGGACCACAAGGTATGCAGGACAGCAGGCAAACATGTGGAGAAGGAAACTTCTGAAGACACAGAGCCAGTAGTGTGGATACACACAGAAAGGCCGAAGTCACACTAAACATAAGAAAAATCGGTCCGAGTCTCCCTGCTGAGAGTTGCACAAGTGTAATGCAAGTGTCATGCGAGTGTCATGTGAGCACAATCTGATTTTTCACACCTAGTATCCGAATTACATCCAAATTCAGCGTGCCGATCTGGGTCATCCTCACTGAGATGCTGCAGCAGCTGGATTTTGTAAGGGTGCCATTTGTGAGTAGGTAATATCCGCCGAAGGGTTGTTCAACTGACGCCAGATCGGCGCACTGAATTTGCAGAATGGGCAAAACAAAAATTGGAACAGGACCCTCAGTTTACAAAGAACATTATGTTCAGTGATGAGGCAAACTTTTTGGATGGGCCATGTATATGGATACAACTAAATAAAATGGGAATGGTGACAGTTTTCTTGCGTAGGGTGTCTTGCATTGAAATCTGCTGCAATGACCTGGGTACTGCGTTCACCAGACATCAACACAATTTCTATCCACTCCTCTTGTGTTATCCTCTGCAACATGTCAATGGCTGTAAACAAAGAGAAACTTGTAAATAACTCATGAAAGAATAAAGCTACATTAAAACCAAGTACACCATTGTTTTTCTTGTGAAATTCTCAATAGGTTTGATGTGTCTCATGACCCTCTTCCCATTGGAAAAAATATAGTTGGATCCAAAATGGCCAACTTCAAAATGGCCACCATGGTCACCACCCATCTTGAAAAGTTTTCCAACTCCTATATACTAATACACTAATACTAATGTGCCACAAACAAGAAGTTGATATCACCAACCATTCCCAGTTTACTTAGGTGTATCCATATACATGGCCCACCCTGTATGTATATATATATATATATATATATATATATATATATATATATATACATATATATATACTGTAACAAAAATAATCTTTATATACTGTGTGTATATATATATATATATATATATATATATATATATAATAGATAGATTAAAAGCCGGCAATTCATGTGCAGCGTACAGCAAAATCACAGAGTGACAGGTTAGAATAGAATAGGTAGAATAGATATAAACACATAGAATACACAGATAAATAGATAGAAAATTTCCCATGGCGCTCACACTGAGGTCAAAAAGGTGAAGTGAGCTAATTGGCTGTGAACTCGCAAGACCTGTCTGACGGCACCGCGAACAGGAGAACTTTCTCATGCTTGCGGTGCCCTCAGATAGGGAATAGGAGTTCTCAGGGAGACACTGAGCACATGGTGCTCAGTGTCTCTGCTGGATGACAGGTTGTATGGTTGCATCATGCAGCCATGTAGCCTGCCATCTAGATGTAACAGAGCTAGACTAGTTGTGGGACAAATGGATTAGCAGCATTTCTGCGGAAAGGTGAGGAATATCATTGTTTTTTATTTTTAACTCTTTTGTAGATAACAAGGGTGTCGGTGGAATGGGCAAGGTAGTAAGTATGGTTTAATTAAGATTTGTTAAAGGAGTCTGAGTCATTCTTTAAATTAAAGGACTTTATTCAGGGTGTCTGTGTTTTCATGCATCGTGACTATGGGGTTAGTAATGGAGGCGTCTTATTGATGCCTCTCCATTATTAACCTTAGGGCTTGATGTCACCTGACAATACAAAGGTGACATCAGTCCCCCAACTATCATCCCATTGCCACCGCTACAGGGCAAGTGGGAAGAGTGAGGCTAAGTGCCAGAATTGGCACATCTTAGAGACACTTTTTTTTTTCATTTACCACGTTCACTATGTTGTGCAACTGACCTGGCAATGATTTCCCTGGTCAGTACCAGTACATTGATGAGCATGCATAGGTTTTTTCAAGTGGTGAAAAAAATCCAAAATTTGTCAGAAATTTTTTTTGCTTATGTTGCCATTTTCTGAGACCAATAGCATTTCCATTTTTTGAGATCTGAGGCCTTAACTTTTGAGCCATTAGCTGAGGAATGGGACAGCGTTCACAGGAGGATTGTAATGACGGGTACCGTGGTCTTCTTTAGACCCCCGGCTGTCATGACAATCCATCGGCACCCCGCAATCATATGACATTTTTGCCGATGGGCAATGACTCTCTTCCAGCTGGAGCATGTTAAATGCCGCTGTCAGTGATCTCGAGTTGATCTCGGATTACATCAGCAATCAAGTGCGGGGAAAATGTGGGCTCAGAGTGTGAGCCCGCATCAAAGGCAGGGACCTGGCCAATAACTTGAATATACCTCATCGGCCAAAAAAGGGTTAAATTAAAAATAGCATTTCAGTTAAATTTGAAGAACCTGTTTTTTATATTAATTGGCATGAGCTATTTAAAGGAAACCTTTCACCTCATTTTTCGCATATAAGCTGCGGTCACCGCCATTAGGGGCTTATCTACAGCATTCTATAATAATAACCCGAAAGATGAGAAAAGCAAGTTAGATTATAGTCACCTGGGGGGGCAGTCCATTCTGATGGGTGTCGCGGGTCCAGGTTCGGCGCCTCCCATCTTCATGCAATGACATCCTCTTCCTTGCCTCTGTTGCAGCTCCTGCGCAGGCGTATTGATTTGCCCTGTTGAGGGCAGCGTAAAGTACTGCAGTGTGCAGGCACCGGGCCTCTCTGACCTTTCCTGGCGCCTGCACACTGCAGTACTATGCTCTGCCCTCAACAGGGCAGAAAATTACAGCTGCGCAAGAGCTGCGACAGAAGCAAGGAAGAGGACGTCATCGCATGAAGATGGGAGGCGCCGGAGCCGGACCTGCAACACCCATCGGACCTGGACCGCCCCGGACTGCCCCTGAGTGAGTATAATCTAGCTTGTTTTTCTTATCTTTCAGGTTACATTAAGGGCTTATCTACAGCATTATAGCATGCTGAAGATAAGCCCCTAATGGCAGTGGCCGCAGCTTATATGCAAAAAATGAGGTGACAGATTCCCTTTAAATAGTTTTTGTTTGTTTGGTTAATTGAAAACAGCAGAAAGTTTAAAAACTTTGGTACAAGTCACCTGTCATTTAAATCCAAACCACAGGCAGCATGAATCAGAGCCTGGTTGCATAGTTGCAGACAGGTATGTTTTTTTGTCTGAAGTTTTTTGGCTTTTCAGAGAAAATATAATTTAAAGAGATGTTAAAAGGCAGAGACCAGCTATGTCTGGCACTGACACAGCTGGCTTCTCCCTGCACTGCTCCATTTGACTGACAGTTTAACCTATGAGTGCACATTGGGAGAGACCTATTAATCACCTGGAGCAGTGTGGGGGGAAGCTAACCTCCAGCAACGCTGGACTAGACTATTCAGAGAAGAACATACCTGACTGTAATCATGCTACCAGGCTATATGATTTATGCCACGTGTGGTTTGGGCAGCAAGAGTTAATTAAGTTGCCAGCTTCCTTTATTGATGGGCGTGCATGCTCGGCACGTCTTAACACTTAATCAAGCATCGGCATAGAGTATCGAGCAGTGCCGAGTATTATGTGATGCTCTAGTGATCGAGTCCCGGTAAGAAGCACATTTGAATCATCTGACCCATGTGCTTCACTGGGAGCGAAGGGACTCCTCTGTTTGCCGGACGCTTTGTGAGCTGTAGATCTCTGGGGAGAGAGTCCTCCGGAAAAATGCATAAGTTTCACATTCACTTCCATTATGCTCGCTACTCGAGTTGAGCCCATCCGAGTGTCCAACATGCTCGATTCAAGTACCGAGCAGTCGAGTATTTCTGTGATCGATCATCACTAGTTTCCTTTAATAAACAGAATTTGCATTTAGGGTTGAATAATTTTGTTTGTAACTGATCATGATAGACTTTCTTAGATAGAAGTGGGGAATGTGACGGCATAGCTTCCTATTATAGCTGGCGATTTACCATTTTAATATTTTGTATGAATCAGTGTTGCGTCTTTTTCGTCCTTGTTATGTCACAGCTATTGTATGCAATGTTCTTGCTTTATATTGATGGAAAACATTTTGTTAAATAAATCCCATCTGTTAAAGGTTAAGGAAAATGTTATTATCCATTATGACCAAAATAAGGTCTTAATTGGTAATTTCTTAATATTTAACCACTTTTCAAATGTACAAAATCTAATTATTGGGTTGGGCTGGGCTTGGCATTTTGTATATATAGCTTTCAACGTGCAGGTCTCTGAACAGTCAAGTCTGGGTCTCTGCCCTTACCTATTTTGAGGTCTGCAATCATATAATTAGGTGAACTACAAGAGTTAGGATCTGTCTCAGTTGGGTACACCTTGTTGAGGTTTGGACGGCTTTAACACTTTTTCGATCAAAATAGTGTTAACTAAGTTCCCTATGTGATTTACATGTATAACTATTAATTTACTTATTTATGTACTGTACCTACTATAGGGTATTTACTAATTTGTTTTTATCTTAGGCTTTGTCTGTTAAATTGGCCACAGAGTGAATACGTACTTATACCAATATATGTTCTGGCTAATTTCTTTGGTAATATTTAAGCAGTGAAACCACTTCTTCAATAGACCACCCTTTTATTCAGATTTTCGATTCCATTATATCCTGTGTGTATTAAGAGAACAATTTCCAAAGCAGTTTTGTGTGGTAGATTCCGCCATGTGTCGTTTTAAATTTAATGAATTGTCATATAAGCATCATTTCGCTATCATCATCATCATCATCGTGATCCTCATAAAGCATTATACATTAGTAATAGCCAGGATTTATTCATTTTGATAGTGACAATGGTGGCCCCTCACTAACTGAATGACACTGTTGCAATCAATATCTTAGAAAAACATCTAAAGTATCTTATTTTCCGTACTTCTAAGGAAGCATTTCATCCTTGTCATAATTGATGCCAGAAATATATTTTTGTTTTATTTTGCCTACTGTAGACAACGCTGATCATAATAAAACACAATAATATGAAATGTCTCTGTTATTAATGCCAGCAAAGACAAATAATATGATAAAAATGTTTTATGTGTATATTGCTTGTAGCGCTATCCAAAAGGTATAATCCTTGCCACCAGTTTTGATGTGTTAATTTTGTACATATTGATTCTGAACCGGTATTTGGAGGGTGGCTGGTTGCATTATGCGCACATTGATTTACCATATAATTAACTCCTCGTTATTTAAGCACTGGTCCTGTAATTTGACTCTTATTAATGCGGTTCCTATTTGAACACTGTTTAGCTATTTGGCAAGTAGGTAACAAGATAGCGATATCAATTTAATTAGATTCTTGAAGAGAGACATACGCAAGCATATTCCAAAAGTAGTAACTGTTTACTAGCCACTGGGATGCATAAAATTATGTCAGGGATGGTATAAAACTTCAATGTAATTACAGGAGAGATGTATGGTAATTCTGAACGGAAGATAATGGAATTGTGAGGTATGACTGCTATACTAATCTTATGTATAATTACTGAGAAGCAATAAACAACCACCGGTAGAAATATTGTGTAAAATTATATATTTATAGCATGTAAAATCGCAATATATTCAAAGCTGATGTTGAGCAACAACAAGAGTAATACTGGAGTTCTGCAGTTGAATTTTGTATTCTCAAAACCTGACTATGGACAAGGACACTGGAGGACATTTATTAAAACTGACATACTGTATTTTACACCAGTTTTAGTAAGAGGCCTAGTACGGGTAACCAATGTAGCGCATCACTTGCTGTGCATGCGCCCCGAAACATTAACCCTTTTACAGTGCTGTCAATTTCTGTTTTTGAGTTTTCATTTTTCTCTAACTTTTTACCCAGAGCCATAACCTTTTTATTTTTCTGTACATTTGAGGGCTTGTTTTTTTGCAGGATGAGTTGGACTTTAAATTGACACCATTCATTTTACCACATAGTGTACTGGAAAATTTGAAAACAATTGACGGCAGACGTTGGATGATAAATTGACCTCACAATATGATTCTGCTAATCAGTATGGTTAAGGTGATATCAAACATGTCAAGTTTTTTTTAATTATGTTAGTATTAAAAAAAAATCAAAAGTTTGAGAAAAAAATTGGATGAGTTGTGTCACTATTTTCCAAGACCCGTAATGTTTTCAGTTGTCGATCGATGGAGCTGTGTGATGGCTTATTTTTTGTGGAGCAAGAATACATTTTTATTCATACCATTTAGGATTAAATATGACATTTTGATCACTTGTTAGTTGTTACACCATTTTTGTGGTATTGCAGAGACAAAAAAAACCCATAATTTGGCATTCTTCAATTTTTTTCCATTTACAGTTAATTATTTTTGTATTTTGATAGACCGGACTTTTCTGTATGTGGCATTACCACGTGCATTTTTTTATTGTTATTATATTTATTTTAAATGGGGGTAAAAGTAGGGTGATTTGAACTTTTATGGTTTTATTTTTTTTTTAAACATTTTGTTTCCACTTTTCATTGCTCTTACTAGTTCCCTTAGGGGAGTTGAACCTGCAATCATCTGATTGCTTGGGCTATTCACAGCAATACCACAGTATTGCTGCATATAGTAACAAAAGCAATTTCCTTTGAAGCCCAGCCAGAGGCTCTGTACCAGAACTTGACCCGAACTTGAGCCCGTACTCGGTAGAAGCAAATCAGGATGCAAACTTTTGTGATGTAAAATCGCTGTAAAATGGTTATAGTAAGGGCTGAAAAGGAAGCAAAATGGTAGTAAAAGCAGGACAAAAAAATAACAATCTTGAACCAGGAGGCGGAGGTCCAAGGGAAGGAGGAGGTTGAGGAGAAGGTGGAGGTGGATGTGGATGTGAAGGTGGAAAAGGTGGAGGAGGAGGTAGCCAACAGTGTTTTAGTTTTTAAATTTTGGGAGGCCCCAAAACATTGGGAATGGAAAATATAACTAACATATTGCAGCGGAGTATAATAATGGTTGGCTGCGGCTGGTGTACTTCTCTAGTCAGCCAAAGCTATGGAGAAGTCCTGTGAGATCCATGCCTGGTTCATTTTAATAAATGTGAGCTTGCCCACATTGACAGGCAGATGTGCCTACCTTAAATCACACCCCCTGCTGTGCTAAACACAAGTTCTGATAGTACACTACAAGGTCGGCACCTAAAAAGCATAAAATGGTAAATTCAGGCCATATGTCCAATTTGGAGATCCAGAACTTAAATGGGGCAGACCCATAACTCAGTACGTGGAGATGTGTGGATACGTACTCTTCCAATATGTTGTTGAAAAGCTGCCTACTGCTAATACGGACCGTATCAGATGGTGGTGCCGTTTGTTGTGGCGTTCTGAGGAACGTTTTCCAGATTTTGGCCAGGCTAACCCTCTTTTGCGAGGTGGTGCCTGTGCCCCAGCTGCATTGGCAATGTTCTCCTTTTCTGCCTTGTTCTTCCATTGAGCCCCCGCTGTCAAGTGGGTAGGATTGGTTTTAGGCAAAGTTGTTGCCCTATGCAAAAGATTAAAATGGGGCCCCAAATGCTAACATATTGCACATCACACAGAAGCATTTTGGTTGTATTTACATGCGCTGAGTTCAGGCCACTAAATGAGTGTGATCAACAATATTGAAGTCATTCGACGCTTGTTTGGAGAACAGCAGATTGGAGAAGCAGAAAGCTCACCTGCATATTTCCGGTGCATTCTGGGAAGAGGAGAAGAGTCGCCTTAAGCTGATCGATCGCTGGGACTTGCCGGATCTCGCTGTTTGAGGACATCGCAAAACCAGGGATTGGAGAAGCAGGAAGCTCATCTGCATATTTCCAGTGCATTCTGGGAAGAGGAGAAGAGTCGCCTTAAGCTGATCAATCACTGGGACTTGCCGGGTCTCGCTGTTTGCACCCGTCATAGCCTGCATCAGCAATATGGAAGAGAAGAAAATCCACATGGTCACCTACAACACATGCTACATGTTTACGGATCTTCCGGCCCAAAAACTCAACTTTACCTGTCAGAAGTGCAAACTTGTTGCCCTCTTAGAGGAAAAGGTGCAGGAACATTACAACTTCTTGGATGAAGCAGAAGCAACCATTCAGGATTTGGAAAGTGAGAAAAGCTTCAGAGCACATACAGAGGCTGAAAAGTGGAGCCATGTGACGAAAAGAAGCAAATGGATCAAGTGGTCATCACCACCCACACAGCTTAGCAACCAATATGAAGCCCTCATGCTGGAGAACTAAAATGGCACAGCTCAGGATGATACCGTATCTACAAGAGAAGACACATTATCAACAAAAGTTACTCTGTCAACAAAAGCGGAAACAAATGACACTCAAAAACACTCACGAGCAACAAGCAGTGCGTACGGAAAGAAAAGAAGAGTGGTAGTTGTGGGCGACTCACTACTAAGAGGCACCTATCTGCAGGCAGGACATAACCGCACGAGAAGTATGCTGCCTCCCAGGAGCAAAAATCAAGGATGTGGCCAACAGGATACCAACTATCCTCAAATCCAAGGACGACTACCCTTTCCTACTGATACATGTAGGCACAAACGACACAGCAAGAAATGACCTACCAACTATCTACGAAGACTTTGAAATTCTGGGGAAGAAAATAAAGGAACGGAACGTACAGGTTGTTTTCTCATCAATCCTCCCAGTCGATGGCCATGGCATCAGAAGATGGAATAGGATACTAGAGGTGAACAACTGGCTATGACAGTGGTGCAGGCAGCAAGGATTTGGATTCTTGCACCATAGCGTGAATTACCTCTACGATGGACTTCTCGCAAGAGATGGGATACACCTCACAAAACCTGGGAAACACACATTTGCCAGAAGACTTGCCACACTCATCAGGAGGGCTTTAAACTAGAAGAGGGGATGGGAGGAAAAACAGCAGACAAGAACATGCAGCAGAAGGACAAACTAATCAAGGATACTAGATGTGGTAAAGAGGACCCAAGACAGGTTACTCAGAAGGAAGCTAAGAAAAATGAAGCAAAACTTCTTTCCTGCATGCTGACCAACGCAAGAAGCCTGACCAATAAGATTGAAGATCTGGAGTTGGGAATGTATGAGGAAAAATATGACATAGTAGGAATAACTGAGACATGGTTAGATGACAGCTTTGACTGGGCGGTTAACTTGCAAGGATATGATTTGTTTAGGAGGGATCGTAAAAAAAGGAAAGGGGGTGGAGTCTGTCTATATATAAAGTCCACTTTAAAGCCCACATTAAGAGAAGATATACAAGAGGGAAATGAAGAGGTGGAGTCTCTATGGGTGGAGATATAAGGAGAGAAAAGTAATAAAATCCTCATAGGGGTTTGTTATAAGCCGCCAAATATAACAGAAACCACTGAAAAGGTATTATTGAAACAAATAGACAAAGCAACAAATCACAATGAGGTGATTATTATGGGGGACTTCAACTACCCCGATACAGACTGGGAAACTGAAACCATTATCTGTCACAACTTGTGCAGGGCCCAACTAGAGGGACAGCCCTTCTGGACTTAATTTTAAGCAACAGGCCAGATAGAATAGCAGAAGTACGAGTCGATGGGCACCTAGGGAACAGTGACCACAATATAATACAATTTCACTTGTCCTTCAGTAAGGTGCCCTGGAAGGGGGTTACAAAAATGCTGAATTTCAGGAAAGCAAAGTTTGATCAGCTTAGAGAGGACCTTCGCCGAATTGATTGGGTCAATGTCCTCAAAAATAGGAGCACAGAAAATAAATGGGAAATATTTAAATCAGTTTTACACACCCACTGCGAGCTAGCCATACCGTACAGAAATAAAAGGGCTAGGAACAGGGGAACACCAATGTGGCTAAATAAGGATGTAAAAAGGGCAATAAATAACAAGAACAAGGAATTTAGGAAGCTAAAACAAGAAGGCAATGAAGAAGCATTGAAAAGTTATAGGGAAAAAAATAAAATGTGTAAAAAACAAATACATTTAGCAAAAGTGGAAACTGAGAGACTCATTGCTAAGGAAAGTAAAACAAACCCCAAACTATTCTTTAATTATATAAACAGTAAAAAGATTAAAATTGATGGTGTCGGCCCTTTAACCCCTTCACCCCCAAGGGTGGTTTGCACGTTCATGACGGGGCCAATTTTTACAATTCTGACCACTGTACCTTTATGAGGTCATAACTCTGGAACGCTTCCATGGATCCCGGTGATTCTGACACTGTTTTCTCGTGACATATTGTACTTCATGTTAGTGGTAAAATTTCATTCAAATAACTTGCGTTTATTTGTGAAAAAAATGGAAATTTGGCAAAAATTTAGAAAATTTCGCAATTTTCCAATTTTGAATTTTTATGCCCTTAAATCACAGAGATACGGCACATAAAAAACTTGATAACTAACATTTCCCACATGTTTACTTTACATCAGCACAATTTTGGAACCAAAATTTTTTTTTGTTAGGAAGTTATAAGGGTTAAAAGTTGACCAGCGATTTCTCATTTTTACAACACCATTTTATTTTTAGGACCACATCACATTTGAAGCCACTTTGAGGGGTCTATATGATAGAAAATACCCAAAAGTGACACCATTCTAAAAACTGCACCCCTTAAGGTGCTCAAAACCACATTCAAGAAGTTTATTTACCCTTTAGGTGCGTCACAGGAATTTTTTTGAATATTTAAAAAAAAATGAACATCTAACTTTTTTTCACAAAAAAATACTTCAGGTTCAATTTTTTTTATTTTACCAAGGGTAACAGGAGAAATTGGACTGCAAAAGTTATTGTGCAATTTGTCCTGAGTACGCTGATACCTGATTTGTGGGGGGGAACGACTGTTTCGGCGCATGGCAGAGCTCAGAATGGAAGGAGCGCCTTTTGACTTTTTCAATGCAAAATTGGCTGGAATTCAGATCGGACGCCATGTCACGTTTGGAGAGTCCCTGATGCACCTAAACAGTGGAAACCCCCTACAAGTAACCCCATTTTGGAAACTAGACCCCCCAAGGAACTTATCTAGATTTGTGGTGAGAACTTTGAACCCACAAGGGCTTTACAGAAGTTTATAACGTACAGCGGTACAATTAAAAAATCATATTTTTTCCACAAAAATGATCTTTTCACCCCAATTTTTATTTTCCCAAGGGTAACAGGACCCTAAAAGTTATTGTGCAATTTGTCCTGAGTATGCTGATACCCCACATGTGGGTGTAAACCACTATTTGGGCGCATGGCAGAGCTCGGAAGGGAAGCAGCGACATTTGACGTTTTAGGCTGGAATTGAGATCGGACATCATGTCGCGATTGGAAAACCCCTGATGTACCAAAACAGTGGAAACCCTCCACAAATGACACCATTTTGGAAACTAGACCCCCTAAGGAACTTATCTAGATGTGTGGTGAGCACTTTGAACCCCCCAGTGTTTCACAGAAGTTTATAACGTCCGGGCGTGAAAATAAAAAAATCGTATTTTTTCCACAAACATGATCAATTAGACCCCAATTTTTTTATTTTCCCAAGGGTAACAGGAGAAATTGAACCCCAAAAGTTGTTGTCCAATTTGTCCTGAGTACGCTGACACCCCATATGTGGGAGAAAACTACTGTATGGACACACGTCAGGGCTCGGAAGGGAAGTAGTGACGTTTTGGAATGCAGACATTGATGGAATGGTCTGCGGGTGTCATGTTGCCTTTGGAGAGCCCCTAATGTACCTAAACAGTAGAAACCCCCTACAAATGACCCTATTTTGAAAACTAGACCCCCTAAGGAACTTATCTAGATGTGAGGTGAGCACTTTGAACCCCCAAGGGCTTCACAGAAGTTTATAATGCCAGGGCATGAAAATAAAAAAATCGCATTTTTTCCACAAACATGATCAATTAGTCCCCAATTTTTTTATTTTCCCAAGGGTAACAGGAGAAATTGAACCCCAAAAGTTGTTGTCCAATTTGTCCTGAGTACGCTGACACCCCATATGTGGGAGAAAACTACTGTATGGACACACGTCAGGGCTCGGAAGGGAAGTAGTGACATTTTGGAATGCAGACTTTGATGGAATGGTCTGCGGGTGTCATGTTGCCTTTGGAGAGCCCCTAATGTACCTAAACAGTGTAAATACCCACAAATGACCCCATTTTGGAAACGAGAACCCCTAAGGAACTTATCTAGATGTGTGGTGAGCACTTTGAACCCCCAAGGGCTTCACAGAAGTTTATAATGCCCGGGCATGAAAATAAAAAAATCGTATTTTTTCCACAAACATGATCAATTAGTCCCCAATTTTTTTATTTTCCCAAGGGTAACAGGAGAAATTGAACCCCAAAAGTTGTTGTCCAATTTGTCCTGAGTACGCTGACACCCCATATGTGGGAGAAAACTACTGTATGGACACATGTCAGGGCTCGGAAGGGAAGTAGTAACGTTTTGGAATGCAGACTTTGATGGAATGGTCTGCGGGTGTCATGTTGCCTTTGGAGAGCCCTAATGTACCTAAACAGTGGAAACACCCACAAATGACCCCATTTTGGAAACGAGAACCCCTAAGGAACTTATCTAGATGCGTGGTGAGCACTTTGAACACCCAAGGGCTTCACAGAAGTTTAAAATGCCCGGGCAGGAAAATAAAAAAATCGTATTTTTTCCACAAACATGATCAATTAGTCCCCAATTTTTTCATTTTCCCAAGGGTAACAGGAGAAATTGGACCCCAAAAGTTGTTGTCCAATTTGTCATGAGTACGCTGACACCCCATATGTGGGAGAAAACTACTGTATGGACACACGTTGGGGCTCGGAAGGGAAGCAGTGACATTTTGGAATGCAGACTTTGATGGAATGGTCTGCGGGTGTCATGTGCGTTTGGAGAGCCCCTGATGTACCTAAACTATTGAAACTCCCCACAAGTGACCCCATTTTGGACACTAGACCCCCCCACAGAACTTATCTAGATGTGTGGTGAGCACTTTCAACCCCCAAGTGCTTCACAGAAGTTTATAACGCTCGGACGTGAAAATAAAAAAATCATTTTTTTCCACAAAAATGATATTTTTGCCCCCAATTTTTTATTTTCCTAAGGGTAACAGGAGAAATTGGACCCCAAAAATTGTTTTGCAATTTGTCCTGAGTAGGCTGATACCTTACATGTGGGGGTAAAACACTGTTTGGGTGCATGGCAGAGCTTGGAAGGGAAGGAGCACCATATGACTTTTTCAACTCAGAATTGGCTGGAATTGAGATCAGACGCAATGTTGCATTTGGAGAGCCCCTGATGTGCCCAAACAGTGGAAACCCCCAATTCTAACTCCAACCCGAACCCCAACACATCCCTAACCCTAATCTCAGCCCTAACCCTAACCCTAGCCCTAACCCAAGCCCTAACCCTAGCCCTAACCCTAACCCTAGCCCTAACCCTTACCCTAGCCCTAACCCTAGCCCTAACCCTAGCCCTAACCCTAACCCTAACCCTAATGGAAAAATGGAAATAAATACATTTTTTTAATTTTATTATTTTTCCCTAACTAAGGGGGTGATAACGGGGGGTTTGATTTACTATTTATGGCGGTTTTTATGTTTGGCAGCTGTCGCACGCTAAAAGACGCTTTTTATTGTAAAAATAGTTTTTGCATCACCACATATTGAGAGCTATAATTTTTCCGTATTTTGACCCACCGAGTCATGTGAGGTCTTATTTTTTGCGGGATGAGTTGACGTTTTTATTGGTACCATTTTCGGGCACGTGACATTTTTTGATCGCTTTTTATTCCGATTTTTGGGAAGCAGAATGAACAAAAACCAGCGTTCCATGAATTTCTTTTGGGGGAGTGCGTTTACACCGTTCTGCGTGCGGTAAAATTGATAAAGCGGTTTTATTCTTCGGGTCAGTACGGTTACAGCGATACCTCATTTAGGTTGTTTTTTTATGTTTTGTCGGTTTTATGCAATGAAAACTATTTTATATAAACCATAATTATTTTTGCATCGCTTTATTCTGCGGGCTATAACTTTTTTATTTTTTCACTGATGATGCTGTGTGGCAGCTCGTTTTTTGCAGGACAAGATGACGTTTTCAGCGGTACCATGGATATTTATATATGTCTTTTTGATCGCGCGTTATTACACTTTTTGTTTGGCGGTATGATAATAAATTATTATTTTTTGCTTCGTTTTTTATTTTTATTTTTTAAGGGGTTCGCTAAAGGGGTTAACTAATGGGACAGTTTTATAGGGCGGGTCGTTATGGACGCAGCAATACCTAATAAGTGTACTTTTATTGTTTTGTTTTGTTTTTATTTTCAAAAAATGAATTTATTGATGAATATTTTTTTTTTTTACTAATTTATTTAGCGATTTTTTTTAAATTATTTTTACACATTTTTTTTATTTTTTTTACTTTATTACATAGTCCCAGGTGGGACATCACTGTCCTGTGACAGATCGCTGAGCTGTCACATCACAGATCACTGTGACAGATCAGCGATCTGTCACAGGCAGTGCCGAAGGCTTCCTCATGCCTGCGCTTTGCAGGCACTGAGGAAGCCAGCTTCCTGCAGGCCCACGAAGGCCCCCGTCGCCATCTTGGATTCGGGGGCCTGCAGGAAAGGAGCCCCCCGCAGCAGCGCTGCACATTGTGCTGCCGTGTGGGGCTCAGGGAAGCACGGAGGGAGCCCCCTCCCTGCCGATGCTTCCCTTTAACTCCCGGTACACCGCGATCGTGTTTGATCGCGGTGTGCAAAGGGTTAACGTGTCGGGGGCGGTCCGTGACCACCCCTGACACATTGTGCTGGGTGTCAGCTGTGATAATCAGCTGACACCCGGCCACGATCAGCGGCGCTCACCACGTGGGCGCCGCTGATCGCGGTAGACGTACTATCCCGTCCATGGGCATAGGGGCCCTGGTCTCATGGATGGGATAGTACGTCTCATGTCAGAAAGGGGTTAAAGAGCAATGAGGGTGAAATCATAGAGAGCGATGTGGGAAAAGCAAATGTTTTAAATACATTATTCTCAACAGTGTTCACACAGGAAAAGGATTTACCATGGGAAATGCAGAGTGATAATGTAAACTCCCCATTAAGTATTACCTGCCTAACCCAGGGAGAAGTGCAGAACCGCCTTAGTAAGATTAAAATTGACAAATCACCAGGCCCTGATGGCATTCACCCTCGGGTATTAAGGGAGTTAAGTAATGTGATAGTCAGGCCTCTATTCCTTATATTTAAAGACTCTATAGAAACAGGGTCTGTTCCTTTTGATAGGCGGCAAGCAAATGTGGTACCAATATTCAAAAAGGGATGTAAAAGGGAACCTGGAAACTATAGGCCGGTAAGCTTAACATCTGTTGTGGGTAAAATTTTTGAAGGGCTTCTAAGGGATACCATTATGGAATATCTTAATGTTAATAAATGCTTAACTCCATATCAACATGGATTTATGAAGGATCGCTCTTGTCAAGCTAACCTGATCAGCTTCTATGAGGATGTAAGCTCTCAAATGGACCAAGGAGAATCATTGGATGTCATTTATCTCAACTACTCTAAAGCATTTGACATGGTCCCACATAAAAGATTGGTATGTAAGATGAGAAAGCTTGGGCTAGGGGAAAATGTGTGTAGATGGGTAGGTAGTTGGCTTAGTGATAGAAAACAAAGAGTATTTATTAATGGTGCATACTCAGATTGGGCCAGGGTTACTAGTGGGGGACCACAGGGTTCTGTATTGGGCCCCCTACTATTTAATATATTTATTAATGATCTAGTGGATGGCTTACACAGTAAAATATCAGTATTTGCAGATGATACAAAACTATGTAAGGTAGTTAACACAAAGGAGGACAGTTTGCAACTACAGACAGATTTGAGTAAATTGGAGAATTGGGCTGAAAAATGGCAAATGAGGTTTAACACAGATAAGTGTAAGGTTATGCACATGGGAAGGAGAAACAGATGCTATAATTACTTACTAAATGGGAAACTGCTGGGGAAATCAGACATGGAAAAAGACTTAGGCATCTTAGTCAATAAGAAGCTAAATTGGAGTGCCCAGTGTCAGGCTGCTGCCATCAAAGCAAATAGGGTCATGGGATGCATTAGAAGACGTTTGGGGACACGAGATGAAAACATAATTCTCCCTCTGTACAAATCACTCGTCAGACCACACTTAGAGTATTGTGTGCAATTTTGGACGCCGGTGCTCAAGAAAGACATTACTGAACTTGAAAGGGTTCAAAGGCGGGCTACTAAAATGATAAATGGAGTTGGTTCACTACAATACCCAGAAAGGTTATCAAAATTAGGTCTATTTACTCTAGAAAAGAGAAGACTTAGGGGAGACTTAATATATATGTACAAGTATGTCAGAGGGCAATACAGAGATCTCTCCAATGAACTGTTTGTACCAAGGACTGTGACAAGAACAAGAGGGCATTCTCTTCGTTTGGAGGAAAGACAATTTCTGCACCAGCATAGAAGAGGGTTCTTCACGGTAAGAGCAGTGAGGCTCTGGAATTCTCTTCCTGAGGAAGTGGTGATGGCCAACTCACTGAATGAATTTAAGAAAGTAATGGATGCTTTTCTTGGGAGTAACAGTATAGAAGGTTATGAATAACAGAATATTATAGGTAGATGGTTGACCCAGCTTAGGGGAAGGAATTTTTTTCCCTATGGAGAAAATTGGTTTCTAATCTGTGGGTTTTTTGCCTTCCCCAGGATCAACAATGCAGAACAGCTGCACTAAAAATAGGCTGAACTAGATGGACATAAGGTTTTCCTTCAGCCTTCAAAACTATGTTACTATGTAACATCTGAAGAATCACATATTTATACACAAGACAGCACAGAAATAACGCAATATATAAGACAAGTGATGTGAAGCAGAATTGTCATTATGGGAGAGGGATAAACATAAATCTTGGAACAGTTCATAGATAAGGAGCGTGAAAATTTGATTGCCCTCTGAATGGGGTCTGGTTCTGTGTTGTGAGACCCCAGAAGGTCTGAAGAGCAAATTCCTTAATTGATGTAAAAGGACATAAATCCATGTGACTAGTGTTGAGCATTCCGATACCGCAAGTATCGGGTATCGGCCGATACTTGCTGTATCGGAATTCCGATACCGACTTCCGATATTTTTTCAATATCGGAATTCGGCATCGGAATCGGAAGTTCCAAGTTGATTGACAGACTGACGTCATCATGATGCGCGGTGTGTGCGCATCATGATGCGCCGTCATTTCGGGCCTTCCGGGGGTCTCTGCCGGCCTGCCGGGGGGCTGTGCCGGCCTGCCGGGGGGCTGTGCCGGCCTGCCGGGGGGCTGTGTGGACTGCCCGGGGGGCTGTGTGGACTGCCCGGGGTCTGTACCGGCCTGCCGGGGGGCTGTGCCGGCCTGCCGGTGGTCTGTGCACCCTGTGGGGGTCTGTACCGGCCTGCCGGGGGGCTGTGCCGGCCTGCCGGGGGGCTGTGCTGATGTCCGGGGGTCTGTGCAAGCATCGTCCGATGGGACTACAAGTCCCATCGGGCGATGCCTGCTACCATGACAGTGATTGACACATTAGCCAATGATGGGACAGTAGTAGTCCCATCATCCGGCTAATGTGTTAAATGTTAAAAAAAAAAAAAAAAAATACTACATACATACTACATGCTACATACATACTACATATATACTACATACATACTACATACATGCTACATACATACCACATACATACTACATACATGCTACATACATACTACATACATACTACATACATACTACATGCATGCTACATACATACTACATGCATGCTACATGCATGCTACATACATACTACATGCTACATACATACTACATACATACTACATATATACTACATACATACTACATATATACTACATACATACTACATGCATGCTACATACATACTACATACATACCACATACATACTACATACATGCTACATATATACTACATGCATGCTACATACATACTACATATATACTACATGCATGCTACATACATACCACATATATACTACATACATACTACATGCATGCTACATACATACTACATACATACCACATACATACTACATACATGCTACATATATACTACATGCATGCTACATACATACTACATATATACTACATGCATGCTACATACATACTACATGCTACATGCATGCTACATACATACTACATACATACTACATGCTACATACATACCACATATATACTACATACATACAATACATTCATACAATACATACATAGACATACAGTACATATAACATAGAGTAACATACTTACCAATACTTGTCACATTGTTCCCCGAAGCCATTGTCTTTCCGGAATAAATATTAACATAACAAACCACAAAAATACTCACCCACGATCCGAAGCAGTCCACGAGTGTGTCCCACGACGATCTTGGGTAGAGAACTGCAGCATCAGATGATGCTGCCGTTCTCTACGGGCTGCAGGAATCCAATGACGGAAGGTAGGTATCCTTCCGCACTGTATTCCTCCGCCACTTAAAAAAAAAAAGTCCCTAGTCTCACTTTATGCCATTGCTGTGTGGGAAATTCCCACACAGCAATGGCATAAAGTGAGACTAGGGACTTTTTTTTTTTTTTAAGTGGCGGAGGAATACAGTGCGGAAGGATACCTACCTTCCGTCATTGGATTCCTGCAGCCCGTAGAGAACGGCAGCATCATCTGATGCTGCAGTTCTCTACCCAAGATCGTCGTGGGACACACTCGTGGACTGCTTCGGATCGTGGGTGAGTATTTTTGTGGTTTGTTATGTTAATATTTATTCCGTAGACGACAATGGCTTCGGGGAACAATGTGACAAGTATTGGTAAGTATGTTACTCTATGTTATATGTACTGTATGTCTATGTATGTATTGTATGAATGTATTGTATGTATGTAGCATGTAGTATGTATGTAGCATGTATGTAGCATGCATGTAGTATATATGTAGTATGTATGTGGTATGTATGTAGTATGCAGTATGTATGTAGCATGCATGTAGTATATATGTAGTATGTATGTAGCATGCATGTAGTATATATGTAGTATGTATGTGGTATGTATGTAGTATGCAGTATGTATGTAGCATGCATGTAGTATATATGTAGTATGTATGTAGCATGTAGTATGCAGTATGTATGTAGCATGCATGTAGTATGTATGTAGCATGTAATTTTTTTTTTTTTTTTTTTTTTTTTTTACATTTAACACATTAGCCGGATGATGGGACTACTACTGTCCCATCATTGGCTAATGTGTCAATCACTGTCATGGTAGCAGGCATCGCCCTTTTCAGCCTGATCAATAGCATTAGGTTCATCATACAACAACCCCAAGGCCTGAAAGAATGCGTTCACATCAGTCAGAATAGGATCATCAGGTTTCAAAGAAAACGCCCAATCCTGGGGATTGCCGCGCAGCAAAGAGATGACACTTTTAACCTGCTGCGCGGAGCTCCCCGATGAGTTAGGCTTCAAGGTAAAAAATAATTTACAATTATTCTTAAAATTCAGAAATTTAGATCGATCCCCAAAAAACACATCAGGAGTAGGGATTTTTGGTTCAGCAGCATGTGAATGAGCAAGATAGGCGGAAATTCCTCGCACTTCAGCAGTAAGCTGCTCCACACGATCAGTCAATTGCTTAATCTCCATTGAGAAAAAATTCCCCCTACGGCCTCAGAGAAATAGAGGAAAAAATATACACACAAAAAAAATTCTGACACTTTTTTTTTTTACAATTCTTTCCTGCTATTGAGCACCCTAGAATCTGCGGTATGGCTGGTGATTCTGTTATGAATGAGTCACCGGAGGAGAAGAAAACAAAAATACAAGCTAAGTCCAGAAAACCAGAGAGGTTGGTAGCTATCGGATTGCAGACCCCTGATCCTATACACCACAACTAACAGTAGCCGTGGGGGGTTCCTACGGTGCCCTAGACCCCTCGTCACAGCCGAAGAGCTACATAAGCCTAAAGAAGGAAAGGGGAAATCTAAACTGCCCCAGAGCAGACCCCAAAGCAATAGACAGCCCCCAACATGTATTGTTGGTGAAAAACAGATGAAAACACAAACACAGACAGAAAGACAGGCTGAGCAAACGATGGGGCCCAACTAACTAGGTAGGACAGGACGGAAAAGATGCTGGCTGCAATCCGCAAAAAACCCTACCAAAAATGTCCCAACTGTCTGATAGGGAAAAAGGCCCTGAAGTCGCTATACTTCAAAAGCACTATATCAGCACTCCGGTATATTCTGAAAACAGAGCAAAGAGATCAACTGATCAGAGACAAAAATGGAATTCAGCCAGTCCCAACCGGGACTGGCTGAATACAAACACTAAGGAAACCAGACAAAATCTCATGGAATAATAGCAGGGCAAAAACTTAGCTTTTAGTAGACAGGAACTAAGCTGGATGCAAGAGCTCAGAGCAGAAAGGATCACCAGCAGCCCTGCAGGGCGTCGGCTGCCTTATATCCACTCAGAAATTCCAGATGTCCAATCACACTCCGCCTGTTCAGATGACAGGTTCTTTCCATCCCAATCAATTTCACTACCTCTCTTCAACAGCAGAGGGAGTTCATCAGACATCAAAGGTGAAGGAGAGAATGAACTTACAACAGTAGCCCATGAGTCTGGGGGACCCGGCAGAAGCGCCGCCCCCCACAAGCACTGACTTAAATTAGATGACACTCCCTCCCCATCATTCCCCTCTGCCTCTGACACAGCGGGTGCATGATGATGTCATTTCATCGCGTGGAGGCCTGCGTTATACTCTATGAGGGGGCAACATTATATTCTATGGGGGGCTGCATTACACTCAATGAGGTGGCTGCATTAAACTCTATTAGGTGGCTGCATTATATTCTATGGGGTGGCTGCATTATGCTCTATGGGGTGGATACATTATACTCTATGGGGGGCTGCATTATACTATATGGGGGCTATGGGTAGAATATTATACTAAACGCACTATATGGGACCTGCATTATACTGTATCAAGGTCTACGGGGAATGCATTATACTATTTGAAGAACTATGGGCTGCATAATACTATGGGGAGTGCATTGTACTACATGAAGGACTATGTGGGTCCACTATACTGTATGGAGGACTATGAGGAGTGTATTATACTATATGGAAGACTGTGTTCACAATAAGAGAAAAAAGAATGGATCTACCAGTGGCAAAACATTTTTGTATCCCTGGTCATAGCATGATAGACATTAAATTATTTGTATTGAAAGGTAACTTCAAGTCTCAGAGAGACAGAAGAGTCTCTGAGTACAAATTTATGAAAACTTTTGACACACTCAGTGCAGGAATGAATGTGTCACATGTAGAGTTGAGCGATACCATCCGATACTTCAAAGTATCATATCGGATGGTATCGGACGATCTTTAAAAAAAGTATCGGTATCGCCGATTCCGATACCGGAAGTCCCATTCAAGTCTATGGGACTTCCGGTATCGGAATAAGAAAAACCCTTTCCTGCCCTTGTACAGCCTCTCTGGGGTCTGTACGGGCCTTTCGGGGGGCTGTGCCGGCCTGCCAGGGGGTCTGTGCAGGCTCCGGTGGTCTGTGCCGGCCTGCCGGTGGTCTGTGCAGGCTCCGGGGGGCTGTGCCGGCCTGCCGGGGGGCTGTGCCGGCCTGCCGGGGGGCTGTGCAGGCTCCGGGGGGCTGTGCCGGCCTGCCGGGGGACTGTGCAGGCTCCGGGGGGCTGTGCCGGCCTGCCGGGGGGCTGTGCCGGCCTGCCGGGGGGCTGTGCCGGCCTGCCGGTGGTCTGTGCAGGCTCCGGGGGTCTGTGCAGGCATCGTCCGATGGGACTCCGCCGGTCGCCTGTACACTCCGTTCGTATGCAGAAGCTGCAGCGATTGCGCCACCTTCCCAACCACCGCCTCATTATCGACATTGCAACAAGGTGGAACTCCACCCTGCACATGGTGGAGCGGCTGTGCGAGCAGAGGCAGGCCATAATGCATTTGTGGGAGGATACACGGCCAGGCACTTTGAGAGCAGACATGGAGTTGACAGGTGTGCAGTGGTCGAAGCTGAAAGACCTCTGTAAAGTCCTTCAGTGTTTTGAGGAATGCACACGGCTGGTAAGCGCAGGCGACGCCATCCTAAGCATGAGCATCCCACTTATGCGTCTGCTCATGCAAACCTTGACGCACCTTAAGGAGCAGGCATCTGCAGCCAATGTTGACGAGGAGGGAATCATTGATGACATTCAGCCATTGTCTGCTCAGGGACCTCTCCTGGACGAGGTGGAGGAAGAAGAGGAGGAGGAGGATGATGATGGGGATGATTACTTTTTTTTTTTAAACCAGTTATTTTTATTTAGGTTTCAAAAGATTTTAAACAATAAACAGTGGGTATCAATATACATGTAACAATTCACATATCTTGTAGTAATACAATCAAAGCCATCCCCCCCTCCCCCCTCCCCCAATACTCCTTATGCCGGGTATACTTGAGAGTCTTAGCAATCATATCACCGCCATCCAGGCGGACCATATTTTGGGGGGATGATTACTTAGGGGAGAAGGATGCATCTCGTGGGGCAAGTGAAAATGTTGGCGTGGCAAGGTCTGGTACAGGGTTTGTGCGTGACTGGAGGGATGTGGATTTGCCAGAAAGTGCTCCTCCACCCAGCACTCGCAGAGCATCATTGACACCGGGAACATTGGCCCACATGTCAGATTATGCCTTGCGGATCCTAAAAAGGGACCCCCGCATTGCCAAAATGATGAACGATGATGACTACTGGTTGGCCAGCATCCTGGATCCACGCTATAAAGGCAAATTACAAAACATCATGCCACAGGAGAACCTTGACCTAATATTGGCTAATAAACAAGCAACTCTGGTAAATCGGTTGCTTGAGGCATTCCCAGCACACAGCAGCGGTGATTTTTCTCACACGAGCCGTACGGGCCGGGCGCAGCTTGGCAGAGGTGTTAATGGTGCACACAGCAGAAGTGGCGTTGGAGACAGGGGTTTCATGACAATGTTGTGGACTGATTTTTCAAGTACCGCCCACACAACTGGTAATACAGCATCGATGGAAAGTGACAGAAGACAGCAGTTGTCAACTATGGTTACAAACTACTTTTCCTCCCATATCGATGTTCTTCCACACAGGTCATTCCCAGTTATTGGCCAATCTCATGTGCCAGAGCCTCACGTGTCCCTCTAGTAAGCCGGACTCGGACCGCGGGGCATGACGGAGTCTCGTTCGTTAACGGAATTAAGCTTGCAATGTGTGCATCTGTTCTGTAGCTGGCATGGTTGAGGTTGCCCGTGTTGAGTCAAATTACACTGTAGGCTCCACTCCTGGTGGTGCCCTTCTGGACATTCCTTTAAGGTTCAGCTTTGCAACCATACTGCCCACGTAAAACAAACACTTTGCCTTCATGAACGCTGTTTGGAGGGTCATGACTCGTGGGAATAACGCCGCCCAATCAGTTAACCTGCTAGAGAGATCCTTCGTTGCTCCCAAGCATGACATCACACTCCCTAGGAGGAAGGTAATGCCACTGTGGCGACCGTACTCCTGGGGGTGACACAAGTGCACTGATGCCCAGCCACTGCTCGATGAATCTGCTGGTACATTGACCCAGACCACTACATTCCCCTCGCACGCTACACGGCCTGAATCTGACCCTGATGAAACTCAGGTTACCCTTCCCATATACAGTTCCATCTTACACGGTGACAAAGAGGAAGCTGCAAATGAAAGTGTAGGTTCGGCCCACCCGCCATCAGACACACCACCGTACTATCAGGGGCCCTGTGCCAGTGCCATCGCCAACGAGTGGGCCTCCCCTGCTTGCTCAGGATCACAGCACTTGCAAGGTTGAAATGCAGTGCAGTGAGATGGAAGATGGGGACGACGAGGAGTCCAGACTAGTACAGGGATTCCCTAGCGAGGAGACTTATTTCATTGTTTTCAATGTTGGGACAGCAATTTTTGGGGAGCACTATACTCTGGAGAATGATAGATGGGGCCCACCATACACTGGAACATTCCAAAGGTGGACATCAGACACTGGAGCAGCATTTACAGGGCCCATTATACACTAGAGCATTAGAAATGGGGCCCATTATGTTTGGAGCATTATTTGGGCCCATAAGACAGTGGAGCTTCATCCATGGGGGCCAACATATACTGTAGCATTATGTGGAGCTCATCATATACTGTTTCAAACATTATATGGGACCAATGATTCTGTATGGAGAAATAGATGGGCCTCGTCATGAGATGTAAAAAGTGAAGTATTTTTCATTGTACTATACCGCTATTTCTCTGCCGTATCGGAGCATGATGAGTTGTGGAATGTGTTAAAGGGGCGCTCTTTCGCCCAGGGCACATGAAAACCTGAAGCCAGCCCTACCCCCCCACAACTTTAGCCAAATAACCCCCATTTTTCAGTGCGCAACTTGTATTATGAAGTTAATTAAGGTTGACCAGCTTAAGTAAGAAGAATTGATTCTTTTGGCATTCAAATGAGCACTGTAGGTGTGTTTCCTGTCCTCCTCTCACTGCCGACTTTTATTCCCCATTGACTTACATTGGGTTTCGTGTTTCGGGACGACCCCGACTTTTCCCTATAATCGGCCGATCTTGCTCGACCCGACTTTTGGAAAAGTCGGGTTTCACGAAACGAAACTCGACCCTAAAAAAACAAAAGTCGCTCAACTCTAGTCAGGAACATCATGCGACTGGGAGAGGTGGAGAAAATAGGAGCGTCACTAAGGGCACACCGACAACCCCAACTCACCACAGACACAGATTTCCCATCCAAAACTGGATTATGGATTTGCAACCAGGGAAACCCCAAAATGATGGTATCATGCAAATTATGCAACACCAAAAATCTGCAATTTTCTTGATGGTCTGGGGCGACCCGCATTACCACCTGGGTCCAAAACTGAGGTTTATTCTTCGCCAAAGGAGTAGCATCAATACCCCTCAAAGGGATAGGCGTCCGCAGAGGTGTCATAGGAAACCCACAACGTTTAGCAAAATCCAAGTCCATCAGGTTCAGAGCTGCTCCCGAATCCACAAAAGCCTTAGTGGAAAATGTGGACAGGGAGCAGATCAGAGTAATTGCCAGAAGAAACTTAGGTTGAACACCACCCACAGCAAATGTGTGTGCAAAACGTTTCTCTCGTTTAGGGCAGACAGAAATAATATGAGAGGCATCTCCACAGAAAAAACACAGCTTATTACGCCTTCTGAACTCCTGACGTTGCGCTCTAGACAAAACTCTATCACATTGCATAGGTTCAGACATTTGTTCAACAGGTGGCAACACCTCTCGTGCAGTTTTGCGTTCACGCAAACGCCGATCAACCTGAATGGCTAATGACATAGAATCGTCAAGACCAGAGGGAACAGGAAATCCCACCATAGTATCTTTTATGGTTTCTGACAAACCCTTCCGAAAGAGAGCTGCCAAGGCACCATCATTCCAGGTAGTAAGGACAGCCCACTTTCGGAATTTTTGACAGTACAACACTGCAGAATCCTGACCCTGGCTCAATGCCAACAGGGCCTTTTCAGCACCCTCTTCCCCCAATGGATGCCAATCTGGGTCAACAACTGGGTCATCCATCACCTCCTCTTCAATGTCATGTGCACCTTCCTCTGTGTCACCGTGTATGGTGGTATAGTGTGCGGGAAGGGGCACTTGAGTCTCATCAGGGTCAGAATCTGGCTCTGTACACTGCGAGGACAATGTAGTGCTCTGAGTGAATGTACCAGCAGAATCATTTATCACAGGCTCGATGGCACAGGTGTGAAAAAAGTGACTACAGGATAAGGGAGATTTTGAATTTCTGCAGACACTTGTGGACACTGGACACTTTTGGATTGTGTGAGGCCCACTGAATATCAGAGCGCTATGTCACAGGCTCGATGGCACAGGTGTGAAAAAAGTGACTACAGGATAAGGGAGATTTTGAATTTCTGCAGACACTTGTGGACACTGGACACTTTTGGATTGTGTGAGGCCCACTGAATATCAGAGCGCTATGTCACAGGCTCGATGGCACAGGTGTGAAAAAAGTGACTACAGGATAAGGGAGATTTTGAATTTCTGCAGACACTTGTGGACACTGGACACTTTTGGATTGTGTTAGGCCCACTGAATATCAGAGTGCTATGTCACAGGCTCGATGGCACAGGTGTGAAAAAAGTGACTACAGGATAAGGGAGATTTTGAATTTCTGCAGACACTTGTGGACACTGGACACTTTTGGATTGTGTGAGGCCCACTGAATATCAGAGCGCTATGTCACAGGCTCGATGGCACAGGTGTGAAAAAAGTGACTACAGGATAAGGGAGATTTTGAATTTCTGCAGACACTTGTGGACACTGGACACTTTTGGATTGTGTGAGGCCCACTGAATATCAGAGCGCTGTGTCACAGGCTCGATGGCACAGGTGTGAAAAAAGTGACTACAGGATAAGGGAGATTTTGAATTTCTGCAGACTCTTGTGGACACTGGACACTTTTGGATTGTGTGAGGCCCACTGAATATCAGAGTGCTATGTCACAGGCTCGATGGCACAGGTGTGAAAAAAGTGACTACAGGATAAGGGAGATTTTGAATTTCTGCAGACACTTGTGGACACTGGACACTTTTGGATTGTGTGAGGCCCACTGAATATCAGAGCGCTATGTCACAGGCTCGATGGCACAGGTGTGAAAAAAGTGACTACAGGATAAGGGAGATTTTGAATTTCTGCAGACACTTGTGGACACTGGACACTTTTGGATTGTGTGAGGCCCACTGAATATCAGAGCGCTATGTCACAGGCAGAAATTGGCTAGTGTATCACAAACTACAAGATGTATGTAGAATTGGGCAGAATAGGAGTCTCCCTGGAGTGTAGGTCTGTAAGAACAGAACAAGTCCTCCACTTATCCTTCCACAGTGACACACAGATAGCTTCACTGTGGCTGTGATAACAGTCGTTACACGGTACTGTGTGAGGAGCGTACACCGCTGTATGGTGTGAATAAATGCACGCTCAGTACCTCAGCAGGACAAAAAAAAAATGGGGATTGCTTTTAAAAAAGCAGTTTGCAGAGCAGTGGGGAAACAGTAATGCAGCTGTCAGGAAGCCTTAGAAGGCAGCCTAACAACCAACACCGCTGATCCACCACAATATAGCCTCCCCTTGCACTGCACACACAGTGACTGGTGTGTTGCACAGGCAAAATCGCTAGCAGCAGAAGCAGTTTTTTTTTCTTCTTCCCTGCCTAACGCTCTCCCTACAGAATCAGCAACCTCTCCCTATGCTAAGATCGGCAGAAGTAAGATGGCGGTCGGCGTGCACGCCCTTTTATAACCCCTGTGACGCCCACCAAAGCAAGCCAATCACTTGCATGCCCTTCTGAAAGATGGTGGTGACCCCTGCCTATGTCATCACGTTGCCCACAGTGTCCGTGGATCCTGATTGGCTGAAAAAGAGCGCAAAACAAACTTTTGAAATGGGACTTTGGCGCGTAAGTCGCCGACCTCGTGGCCGACCTCATCCTAGGGTCGGGTTTCGCTTCATGAAACCCGACTTTGCCAAAAGTCGGTGACTTTTGAAATTTTTCGACCCGTTTCGCTCAACTCTATTCCTGACTATTTGGCTGATTTTTATGATGTATTTAGTGAGAATGATTCTGCGTCTTTGCCTCCTCATAGGAGTTATGACTGTGCAATTGAGCTGAGCCCTGGGTGTAAATTTCCCAAGGGTCGACTTTTCAATTTATCTGTACCCGAGCACGAGGCTATGCGATCCTATATTAAGGAGTCGTTGGAGAAGGGTCATATTAGACCATCCTCTTCACCCTTAGGTGCTGGGTTTTTTTTTGTGGCCAAGAAAGATGGTTCATTAAGGCCTTGTATTGACTATCATTCCCTCAACAAAATTACTGTTAAATATCAGTATCCGTTACCCCTGATTTCTGACCTATTCTCCAGAGTTAAAGGTGCTTGCTGGTTTACCAAGCTTGACCTCAGGGGGGCGCATAATCTTATTCGCATTAAGCAGGGGGATGAATGGAAGACGGCGTTTAATACTCCGGAGGGACATTTTGAGTACCTGGTGATGCCGTTTGGGCTCACTAATGCCCCTTCTGTCTTCCAGTGCTTCATGAATGATATTTTCAGAGACTTTGTGGATAAATTTTTGATCATCTATCTGGATGATATTTTGATCTTTTCCAAGGATTAGGACTCTCATGTGGAACATGTTCGGACTGTGTTCCGGATTTTGAGGGAGAATTCCCTGTATGTCAAGGGATCGAAATGCCTTTTTGGTGTACAGAGGATTTCATTTTTGGGATTTATTTTGTTTCCGTCAACTATTGAAATGGACCCGGCCAAGGTACAGGCCATTTATGATTGGGTTCAGCCCACATCCTTGAAGGCCCTCCAGAAGTTTTTGGGTTTTGCTAATTTTTATCGTAAATTTATAGCTAATTTTTCTGGTATTGCCAAACCATTGACTGACTTGACTAAGAAGGGGGCTGATGTGCTGAATTGGTCTCCGGAGGCTGTTTCTTCTTTTCAGGAGCTGAAGCGAAGGTTTACTTCTGCTCCGGTTTTGCGGCAACCTGATGTCTCACTCCTGTTTCAGGTAGAGGTGGACGCTTCTGAGATTGGTGCAGGAGCTGTTTTGTCCCAAAAAGATCCTGTAACATCTAAAATGAATCCCTGTGCTTTCTTTTCCCGAAAGTTCTCCCCATCCGAACGTAACTATGATGTGGGGAATCGGGAACTGTTAGCCATGAAATGGGCATTTGAGGAGTGGAGACATTGGTTGGAGGGCGCTAAACATCAAGTCGTGGTCCTTACTGACCACAAGAATTTGATTTACCTGGAGTCGGCCAAACGCTTGAATCCTAGACAGCCTTGTTTTTCACACGTTTTGATTTTGTGGTCTCTTTTCTTCCGGGCACTGAGAATGTCAAGGCAGACGCCCTCTCTAGGAGTTTCTTTGCTGATTCTCCTATTGTGACCAAGCCTGCTACCATCTTAGGTGAGGGGGTAGTTCTTTCTGCCATCTCGCCCGATTTGAGACGTGTTCTGGAAGAGTTTCAGGAGGACAAACCTGAGCGTTGTCCCATTGGAAAATTGTATGTTCCTGACCAGTGGAGGAAGAGAGTGATGTCTGAGGTTCATTGCTCCGCATTGGCTGGTCATCCAGGTATTTTTGGTACTAGAGATTTGGTGAGTCGGTCTTTTTGGTGGCCCGCCTTGTCTCGTGATGTCAGGAATTTTGTGCAGTCCTGTGGGACTTGCTCCGGTCTAAACCTTGTTCTCGCTCTAGTGGGTTGTTGATGCCTTTGCCAGTCCCCAGGAGGCCATGGACCCATATTTCAATGGATTTTATCTCTGATATGCCTGTCTCTCAGAGAATGACTGTTATTTGGGTGATTTGTGATAGATTCTCTATGATGGTCCATCTTGTACCACTCCCTAAGTTGCCATCTTCCTCAGAGTTGGTGCCCTTGTTTTTGCAACAGGTGGTTCGCTTGCACGGGATTCCTGAGAACATTGTATCTGACAGAGGAGTTCCGTTTGTGTCTAGATTTTGGAGGACTTTCTGTTCCAAGCTGGGAATTCAGTTGTCCTTCTCCTCTGCGTTTCACCCTCAGACCAATGGGCAGACGGAGAGAACAAACCAGATTTTGGAGTCGTATTTGAGATGTTTTATTTCTGCTGATCAGGATGATTGGGTTTCATTTTTGCCCTTGGCCGAATTTGCTTTAAATAATAGAGCTAGTTCTGCCACTTTGATGTCACCTTTTTTTTGTAACTTTGGGTTTCATCCTCGATTCTCTTCAGGGCAGGTGGAGTCTTCTGCCTGCCCAGGTGTTGACACTGTGGTGGAGAGAATGCACCAGATTTGGGACCAAGTGGTGGATAAGTTGTCTCTCTCCCAGGAAAAGGCCCAGCGGTTTTCCAACCTGCATAGGACCATTGGTCCCCGGTTTAAGGTGGGTGATATGGTTTGGTTGTCATCAAAGAATATCTCTATGAAGGTGGCTTCTCCAAAGTTTAAACCTAGATTTATTGGACCTTACAAGATTTTGGAGATTCTTAATCCGGTTTCTTTTCGATTGGCTCTTCCTGTTACATTCAAGATCCATAACGTATTTCATAAGTCTCTGTTAAAGAGGTTTGTTGAGCCAGTAGTTCCTGTGGTGGCACCTCCTGACCCTGTATTGGTTGAAGGTGATGTGGAATATGAGGTTGAGAAGATACTGGATTCTTGTCTGGCTAGACGGAGACTCCAGTATTTGGTTAAATGGAAGGGTTATGGCCAGGAGGATAATTCTTGGGTCCCAGCATCCGATATTCATGCCGAAAGATTGGCTCGTGCTTTTCATCGGGCCCATCCTGATCGCCCTGGTGGCGTGGATGAGGGTTCGGTGACCCCTCCTCAAGGGGGAGGTACTGTTGTGAGTTAATTCTCCCCTTCACCTTTGATGTGTGATGAACTCCCTCTGCTGGTGAAGAGAGGTAGTGAAATTGATTGGGATGGGAAGAACCTGTCATCTGAACAGGCGGAGTGTGATTGGACATCTGGAATTTCTGAGTGGATATAAGGCAGCTGACGCCCTGCAGGGCTGCTGGTGATCCTTTCTGCTCTGAGCTCTTGCATCCAGCTTAGTTCCTGTCTACTAAAAGCTAAGTTTTTGCCCTGCTATTATTCCATGAGATTTTGTCTGGTTTCCTTAGTGTTTGTATTCAGCCAGTCCTGGTTGGGACTGGCTGAATTCCATTTTTGTCTCTGATCAGTTGATATCTTTGCTCTGTTTTCATAATATATCGGAGTGCTGATATAGTGATTTTGAAGTCTAGCGACTTCAGGGCCTTTTTCCCTATCAAACAGTTGGGACATTTTTGGTAGGGTTTTTTGCGGATTGCAGCCAGCATCTTTTCTGTCCTGTCCTATCTAGTTAGTTGGGCCCCATCGTTTGCTCAGCCTGTCTTTCTGTCTGTGTTTGTGTTTTCATCTGTTTTTCACCGACAATACATGTTGGGGGCTGTCTATTGCTTTGGGGTCTGCTCTGGGGCAGTTTAGATTTCCCCTTTCCTTCTTTAGGCTTATGTAGTTCTCCGGCTGTGACGAGGGGTCTAGGGCACCGTAGGAACCCCCCACGGCTACTGTTAGTTGTGGTGTATAGGATCAGGGGTCTGCAATCCGATAGCTACCAACCTCTCCGGTTTTCTGGACTTAGCTTGTATTTTTGTTTTCTCCTCCTCCGGTGACTCATTCATAACAGGCTACATGGCGACCGCATGGTGTGCTCCTATTAGCGGATAGGGCCTTCGGGGGGAGCTGAGCAGTGTTTCCTCCAAACAGATGAATTTCCGAACATCAGTCTGAAGTTTGTTTCCCATTCTGGCTAGGCCCAGAGCTGCTCTGCGATTTCACCCTTTATCGCACACCACCAGGCGAGGGTTGGAGTACAGTGGCACCAACCACTCATCGGTCTGTTGTTTGACCCCTGTCCACAGCTCATGCACAGTAGTATTTCCCTCAAACAGATGAATTTCAGAACTTCCTGCTGTCATTTCCCCCCTGGCTGTGCTGAAGATGGTGGTGCAGGTGTTTTATGCTGATCAGATGAGGAGGCGTTGAAGGAAGCAGAGTAGGAGAAGGAGGCAACATGGGCAGAGAAACATCCAGCAATTCTTGGTGGTGATAGGACATGTGCCAGAATACCTTCCACCTCTGGCACAGCCACCACTACATTTACCCAGTGGGCAGTTAGGGAGATATAACATCCCTACCCATGCTTACTGGCCCACGGATCAGTGGTTATGTGGACCTTGCCACTGATGGTCTTGCGCAGTGCACACCTGATTTTGTCTGCAACATGTGTATGCAGTGCATGTTTGGCTCACCTGAAAAAGTAGTGGTAGCTGGAAATCATGTACTGTGGAGACAGCCACCGCAATCAATTTTTTAAAACTGTCCATCTCCACCAGCTGGAATGGCATCCTTTCAAAGGCCATGAATTTTTAAATGCTGTCATTCAGGCCCAGGGCTTGCGGCTGGGCAGGGGGGGGGGGGATTTTCTCTTTTACTCCAATGTTTGGGGAATGGACAGCTGAATGCTTTCATGGGATGGTGCGGAGATACTCAGTGACACTGCTGGTGGTGGTGCTGTCACATCCTGCCTTTGTGGTGAGCCAATTGGCCCTGTTGATTGGGAGAGGGAGGAAGAAGTCAAGCTCGCAGAAGAAGAGGCAGCAGGAGGAGCCTCAGATTTTTCCTGTTTTTTCAGCACTGTAGCGTGTGCTTTAAATTCAGATGCCTCGCCATGCAGGTGGTTCTCAGATACAAAACATTTATGCCTCGCTTCAAGCTCTGAAGGCACAGCGTGTAAACCACCCATCTCTTGTAGATTGTGAGCCTTCGCGGGCAGGGTCCTCTCTCCTCCTGTACCAGTTATGACTTGTATTGTTTAACATTATTGTACTTGTTTTTATTATGTATACCCCTCCTTACATGTAAAGCGCCATGGAATAAATGGCGCTATAACAATAAATAATAATAATAATACTAATAATAATAATAATCTCTTGTCGTCAGCATATTGCCAGAAGAAATGACACACCAGGAGGCTCCTTTGAGCTGGCTTTGGTGTGCTCAGTTCCTTGGCATGGTGGTCAGTAGGAGCCAATGTACTGGCTAGGGGTCGGCCACTATGCTTAATACCCTGCTCCCTCTTTTGATGTGCAGCTGAGGCAGCGTGACCATCTCCTCTTGCTCCAAACTGCACATGTTACATGGATAGCCTTCACTTCATGTGGGGTCTAGGATCTCATCATAGCCTGGATCATCTTCCACCCATTCCTCACCCCTGCCCTCCTTGTCATTTTGTACATTGAAGAAAGATGCAGCAGTTGGCACCTGTGTTTCATCATCGTCATCACCGGAGATGTGCTGCGGTGGTCCGCTGACTGTGTGCATTAGCTCTCTCATTTACTCATGTTCAAACAGAGCAAGAGGTAGGAAAGCAGTACACTGAATGCCTTCCATTCCATTTGTGAGGCAGGGCTAGGTGGATGGCCCATGGAACCACAGCAAATAGTCTTTAAAAAGGAGAAGTGACTGTTTCATCACTTGCGGCTCAGACTTTTTGGTTAATTTGCAAGGGGGTGTTGTGGACACAGATGATCACGATCCTTAAATGACACCTCTGCACTTTTCAGCAGTGAACCAGGTGGAAAACAATGCAAAAGAAGGTACGCTCTACCATCCAATCTAAAACCACTTCCACATGTTCTGGCCTCACCATTCATTCAGTGGTACTCGGCCCTATGAAATTACGTAGAATGTCCTGTCACCGGCGTGCACCAAAGGAAGGTATCTAATTTGGGAGCGCAGCAGGCACAGAATGACCATGTCCTCTCTCTGCAGCAGCTCTACCACAAACAGCACCAAGGCCACAATCACGTCCCCTATTTGATGCGCTCCTCATTTTTTGCACTCCATAAAATTGCACAGTAGAGAAAAGAAAGTGCCCAGCAGATTATTATACTCTTAGGGTACTCTGCACTAGGCTGTGTTAAGGTAGTTTAAAGCAGGCTGTGTTAGGGCACACTGCACCATGTTGTTTTGGTACCCTGCACCAGGCTATGTTAGGGCACTCTGCACCAGGCTGTTAGGGCACTCTGCACCAGGCTGTGTTGGGTCACTCTGCATCAAGCTGTTAGGACACTCTGCACCAGGCTGTGTTGGGGCACTCTGCACCAGGGTGTGTTGGGGCACTCTGCACCAGGCTGTGTTAGGGAACTCTACACCAGGCTGTGTTAGGGCACTCTGCACCAGGCTGTGTTAGGGCACTCTGCACCAGGCTGTGTTAGGGCACTGTGAATCAGGCTGTTAGGGCACTGTGCACCAGGCTGTTAGGGCACTCTGCACCAGGCTGTGTTAGGGAACTCTACACCAGGCTGTGTTTGGGCACTCTGCACCAGGCTGTGTTAGGGCACTCTGCAAAAGGATATGTTAGGGCACTCTGCAGTAGGCTGTATTAGGGCTGGGAAATGTAGGTGGACTGTCTTGTGCCTGGCTGTGAACTGGAGGTGGGCTGTCTTGTTCCCGGCTGCGATACAAAGGTAGACTATCCTGTTTCCTGGCTGCAAACCAGAGGATATCATTTGCTGGATCACTGCCGCATCACTGCTCAGTGTGGATACCACTGTACTACAACAGATAGAAGTAAAGCCTGCAATTCATCTGCCGTGTACTGTAATATCACACTGACAGGTTAGAATAGATAGAATATATATATATATATATATATATATATATATATATATATATATATATATATATACATCGAATGCATAGACATATAGATGTTAGTGACACCCTCATCACCTCACTATCCAACAACCCAAGACGACTTTTTGAAACCTTAAACTCCCTCCTGAAACCTAAAGTACAGGCCCCCATCACCAACCTCAGCGGTGAGGATCTGGCCACTTATTTCCTAGAAAAAATCAACCACATCCATCAGGATATCTCAGCCCTATCTCCTCAGTGCCTGGATCCCCTTCTCTGCCGCACCTCAAGCTCACTAGACATCTTTGAGCCTGTTTCAGAAGAAGAAGTTTCCAAGCTCCTCACCGTTCTACAAATGACCTAAGACTAACATCCCCCGTAATCCGAACCTCGCACCTCCGTCTCCAAGACTTCTCTCGTGCTGCTCCAGCTCTCTGGAATGCACTTCCCCAGACGATCAGACTGATACCTAGCCCTGACCTATTCAAGCGCGCTTTGAAAACCCATCTCTTCAAAGAAGCCTATCACATCAACTACTCAGCAAGCTAACTTTGCCCTGTTCCCTCCTTCCAAATATTATTCTGAATCTGCACCCTACTATTCATCTGTCTCCACACCCTTCATGCACATAACTGCACTTGATACTTGTCTATTGCACTTAAACACACGGGCTGATGACCGGATCATGCAGCTTTATATGAAAATCCCTATTATAATTGCCAGACCTGAATTAACAAGCATTTCTCACCTACTGTGTCCCCCCATTTCCTTGTAGATTGTAAGCTTGCGAGCAGGGACCTCACTCCTAATGTCATTGTTTGAATTGTCTTAACTTGTATTGAATTTATTGTCTGTACATGTCCCCGCTTAATTGTAAAGTGCTGCGGAATATGTTGGCGCTATATAAATAAAAATTATTATTATTATTATTATTATATATGTATTTATATTACATAGATAGATAGAAGAAAAGCCGGCAATTCATGTGCCGTGTGCTGTCAAATCACTGCAGGAGCCGACAGGATAGAAGAGATTACAGTAACTACAAATAGAATAGACAGATGTATAGATGTCAGTGACATATACAATTAGTACAGTGTGTGCAGCTTACTGTACATGTATTTAATTAATAAAAGATTATTTTTCAGAAACAAATGGGGTGGTTCCCACGCAATTTTTGTAAACAGCAGAGCGAAAATCGATGGCTGGGGGCCGATGTTTATAGCCTGGGAAGCGGGTAATACCCATGGAGCTTCCGAGGATCTTAATATCAGCTAACAGCTGTGTAATTAGCATTTACTGGCTATTAAAATGGGAGACGCCCCCCAAAAAAGATGTGGGGTGCCTCTATAATTAATAACCAGCAAAGGCTATGCTGACAGCTGCAGGCTGATATTAATAGCCTAGGAAGGGGCCATGGATACTGGCATCACCATGCTAAAAACATCAGCTCTCAGCTGCCCCAGAAAAGGCACATCTCTAAGATGTGCCAATTCTGGCACTTATCCTTGTTCTTCCCACTTGCCCTGTAGCGGTGGCAATTGGGGTGATAGTTGGGGGGTTGATGTCACCTATTGTCAGGTGACATCAAGCCACAAGGTTAGTAATGGATAGGCATCAATAAGACGCCCCCATTACTAACCCCATAGTCACATTGTAAGAAAACACAGACACCCAGAAAAAGTCCGTTAATTGAAAGAAAGACACAGACTCCTTTAATATTCTTAATTAAGCCATACATATATATGTGTTTGTCACTGACATCTATATATCTATGTATTCTATGTGTATATATCGCTTCTATCTATACTATTCTAACCTGTCAGTGTGATTTTACTGTAGGCCGCTCATGAATTGCCGGCTTCTATCTATGTATCTAATATGTTTTGATTAATATTTTGTTTGAAAAAGATGTGTAAATGACATAGAGAATTGCTCTATGTAAAAGCTCATGTTAAAATTGCATTGCAATCGGATAGAAATCGCATCGCATTCGGATGTAAATCGGATGCTATGTGTAAAAAATTGAATTGTACTTGCATTACACTCCCATTACACTCCTGCAGCTCTCGGCAGGGAGACTCGAACCCATTTTTCATACATTTAGTGTGACTCCAGCCTTACACAATCATCACGAATGAACATTTCTAGCAATGCTCTTTTCATGATGATTGTGCAATCTAAACAGGCCGCTGATCACCCAACCAAAAAGCGAAATGCTTCTTCATTGGGTAAAGTGATCTTTTTGTTGGTGCCAAAAGCTCATCATTCTTGGCAATACACTGTCCTGTGTAAACAGGATTTGCGCTGCTGAAAACAATAGCAACCTGTGCGCACTGAGCGATCTTTTACTTATTGTTCAGTTTGTATCTGGAGCAAAGTTGGCCATCTAAATTTTAATAAATTTGTACTCCACTGCAGCAATCTAGCACTGGGCCTATATTAGCAAATAGTTCCCCATTATATATATTACAGATGAGTTGAGTGCTATGCCCAGTTGCCTCCAGTAATGAAAGACAGGAAAGTATTTAAGCGCCTGCTTGGACTATATAAGAAGCTTCAGTTTCTGCATCACAGTGGTAAATGGTTGCTTTCAAATGAGTTTTTGAAACAACATCAGCTTTAATTGCTTTTATTTTAATTGAATTACCCATTGGTTATCATAGCAGCCTCGAATATATGAAGATTATAATGTGAAACACTTGCAGTGTCATTATTTGTAACTGGCAACACTCCCTGAATAAGATGAACACTCCACAGGCAGAGAGGAGCAGAACTCATTCTACGGGGGTTTGGTAGCCATGCGAATTATAGGAAATATTCTTTTTTTTCAGCTTCTTTGTGCAGCACCATACTGAATAATAAAGTCGATATAAATGGAGTGTCTGTATTTAGCAAACACATTTGCCCAGTTTTAATTTACTTGCTTCAAGCACACATGTATATTATAGGAGGAGGTTTAAAACAGCATGTGGCTTTGTGGAAATCTGAATTGATGGTATCGTTGGTAAAATATTTCAATTGCGAATATAAAGCTACATTCCTACAATGAGCATTTTGTGGGTTTTTGATGTTGCAGATTTTCTGACGCATTTCATATTGTTTCATAGTTTTAAGGCTGACTTACAGTAAGTCCATAGAGTTCAACCTATACCCAAACATGTTGATTTATGCACCCAGTAGGTAAGTTAAGTTACTGGAAATATTTTCATTGCTTTTTTTACATGCGCTTTTATCGTGTTTTTTAAGGCCGGTTTCACATTAGCGCTTTTTCAGCGCACGCACGGCCGGGGGTAGCTCCGCCCCCGAGCCGGCTCTCTGCCCGGCGTGCCCGCCCCTTGCTTGTAGCGCCGCTTACTAGCGGACAGCGGCGCCTGCGATCGGCGCACCCTATCTTTAGCATAGGGTGCGCAGATCGTGCGCAGGCCGTGCGCTAGTTGCGCTTTGACCTGCGCTGCGCACCTTTGACGGTGCGCCGTGCGCGCCAAAATCAAACTTTTCGGATTTTGGCGCGCACGGCGCACCGTCAAAAGTGCGCAGCGCAGGTCAAAGCACAACTAGCGCACGGCCTGCGCACGATCTGCGCACCCTATGCTAAAGATAGGGTGCGCCGATCGCAGGCGCCGCTGTCCGCTAGTAGGCGGCGCTACAAGCAAGGGGCGGGCACGCCGGGCAGAGAGCCGGCTCGGGGGCGGAGCTACCCCCGGCCGTGCGTGCGCTGAAAAAGCGCTAATGTGAAACCGGCCTAAGCTGTGTGTTTTGTCTCTTTGCGCTATGTTATGTTAAAGCTCTTTTCTTTTTGATGCTTTCTTGTATTTGGCATTGACAAAACTTTGATACATTTATGTGCACATTAAATGCGTTTTAGTGTGTTTCCACAGCGGAAGCGCCCTAAAAATGCATATGCGTTTTTTACTTGCAGATTTGCCGCTATGGCCGGAGTCACACTACAGCGAGATACGGCCAAGTCTCGCAGGTTAAAACCAAGCTCTGGCACCGGCACTACGGAGCGGAGCGTGCAGCTCCATGTATTGCTGTGCTGCTGCACGCTGCGCTCCGGAGTGCCAGCACCAGAGCTTGGTTTTAACCTGCAAGACTTGGCCGTATCTCGCTGTGTGTGATCCTGGCCTACCAATGAAATTCAAAGGGAAAAAAGACATGTTGTGGATTTGAAATAGCAACAAAAGGTTTTGTTAATGGGGTCCCAGACATCTAGGAATAGGAATGTACCATGATGAGATGCAGTTTCCCAAAAGATTAGGTCATAAAGGAATGCCCCAATAAAATATAGAGTATATAAATTTAGGCTAAAGAGCAGACATTGCCTTGTTTACTTAGTATCTCTTAGGGTTTTGATATTTTCTTAATTCTTTGTGCATCTCACAATATTGATAGAACAAGAAAATGGTGATAATTAGGGTATGTGCACATATTGCAGATTCTGCTGCGTTGTACAGTACCTGTAAAGTCAATGGAAAAGGAAAAACGCTGTGCACATGCTACAGATTTTTACGCGCGGATTAGCTGCGGATTGAAATCCGCAGCATGTCAATTCTTTGTGCGGAATCCGCAGGGGTTTGACACCTGCTCCATTATAGAAATCCGCAGGTGTCAAAACACAGGGGAAATCCGCAGACTAATCCGCACTAAATCCACAGGTAAAACGCAGGTCATTTGACCTGCAGATTTTGCCAAATCCGAGCAGAAAAATCCGCATCAGAATCCGCAACCTGTGCACATACCTTTAGGGTTTTGATATTTTCCTAATTCTTTGTGTATCTCACAATATTGTTAGAACAAGAACATGGTGATAATTAGGGTTAGGTAGCAGTTTGTAGCAAGTCATGCTGTCTTGATGGACTAACACATACTCTAAAGAGACTCTGTTTATACCACATTACCACATTTGCTTATAGAAATTAAAAGAATTGTGAAATTACTTTTTCAAGCCTGGCTATCCTCTCAAGAATCTGTTATAATGCACTATGTGTATAATACTCATTTTAATCTAAAAGGGTTGCAATTAGAAATACAATGCAGTTTGTAAGATAAGTACCATAATGACAGGAGACAAGGGAGACAACCTATTTACCCCATATACTCATGTTTAAGCTGAGATTTTCAGCACATTTTTTTGTGCTAAAAACACCCCCCTCGGTTTATACACGAGTCATTGTCCAAAAAGTCGGCAGAGGAGGGGGAGCGGCGGCAGGAGCCGGCGGCTGCGGTTGTAACTGTGCCGCTGCTAAAGAGAAATGAATATTCATTTCTCTTATAGCAGTGACAGCTGCAGCTACCAGCTTCCAGAAGACATCATACTCACCCTCCTCGCGCCATCGCTGCATCTCGTTGATTCCGGCACAGGCAGAGCTTCCTGTGTTGAGCGATCATGTGGCACCACTCATTAAGGTATGAATATGCACTGCTCTCCACTCCCATAGGCGTGGAGCGCATATTCACTACCTTAATGAGTGGTGCCACATGATCGCTCAGTACAGGAAGCACTCTTGGAAGCTGGAACGAGGTGTTGCACCTGCGATGGCACGCTGGAGGAGGGTGAGTAGGATGTTTTCTTTTTAATTGAAGCATGCATGCAATGAAGCAATGACAGGACCGGGGGAGCCATGCATACAACGACAGGACCGGGGGAGCCATGCATACAACGACGGGACCGGGGGACCCATGCATACAACGACAGGACCGGGGGAGCCATGCATACAACAACAGGACGGGGGGACCCATGCAAACAATGACAGGACTGGGGGAGCCAGTGTAGCAGAACAGGGATGAGGAGACAATGCATACCAGCTTATACTCGAGTCAATAAGCTTACCCGGTTTCCCATGACAAAATTAGGTGCCCCAGCTTATACTCAGGATGGCTTATACTCGAGTATATACGGTAATTAATAAACAAGTTTTAGGCAACTTCACTAGGCATGAGAACCATAGGAACTCAATTTACTAAATTTGGTAGCGTGACCAATAATAATTCACTTTTAGTTTACACCCTCAGTTTCTCAGACATATCACTAACCAGGGGCCTAACGTTTGTGTTCGCAAAGAGTATGACCGTGACTGCTTAGTTTGGGAGAGGGGCCCAGCAAAGTCAATGCCTACTTCAGCTGAATATGCATCTGAGACCGGCAGCTGACCTAGGCATGCTAGTCACAAGTGATGCATGAAGCTGATTTCATGCTCTGCCCGTGGCGGCACATTGAAGTCAGCTGCTACCTAAAGCAGAGGACGCTGCACATCATGGGAGGAGAATAATGTAAGAAGAATCTTATTTTTTATTTATGTTTTGGAAAACAGAATGGAAAATATATCAAGAAGGGGCTTAAGATGAGGATCAATATACCAGAATCGGGTCCAAGCTGGGGGCATTGTACCAGAATGGGATCCAGGATAGGGGTCATTATAAAAGAATGGGGTCCGTGAAACAATCATTTGGCCCAAGATGGGGGTCATTGCACCAGGAAGGAGCCCAGGATGGGAGATATTATCCCAGAAAGGGGTCCAGGATGGGGGTCTTTATACCAGGAAGGAGCCATGGATGGAGGTCATTATACCAGAATGGAGGCCAAACAAAAAAAAATAAACTTAAAAATTAGTCTTTACTAATTATCAGGTTAAAAACAAGGTATAAAGCACCATTGTAGCATGTCTGCCATATACAGTATAGGGTTAAAAAGAGTGACTAAATTTCCACAAAAATATCAAATTGACCAAAAAATCTAAAGGGGTAAGGCTTTTTTTCTTACCCTCGATAACCCTACCTAATGGAGGAGGTAGGACCTGCGGAGGTTGGAACCCTTATAAGTCGACTTGGGCTCCTGCTGTCATGATCCAGGCTGGGTTTTGCTTCCTTTCTCTCTTTCCTAGTCTGATCATGTCAAGGGTTAACTTTTCCCTGCCTTGTTCTGGCTTCAGGCTGGCTATTTCTCTCCACTACATCCTGCAGGTGGCATCAGTTCTAGTTTCTGCCAACGGAGTGTGTAGCTGACTCTGCTTGCCCTGATTTGTCCTGCTGCTTTTGCTGACTGTACCTGTGTCTGTTTATTCCCTTCTTCCCGTCCTGACTCTGTGTTTCCCCTTCTTGTGTTTTGACTCCCTGGTATTTGACTTGGCTTGGATCCTGACCTGCTGTTTGTCTCTTGCTTTTGGTATATCTGCTCCTGATGGCTATTGACCCATTTGGCTTGTTTCTGACTCTGTGCTTGTTTATTCCTTTGGTATTGTGCTACAGACTAATATTGACCCAGCTTGTTTTACTATCCTACTGCCACCTGGTGGTAGCCTCACTGCTGCGCTGCAGGTCTGCTCCTGCTGTGTGCAGTCCTCCCTCCACTCTATTGCCATCTAGTGGAGCTGCATCTACCTGCAGCAGCGTGACACCCGCTCAATGTGGGCTAGGGCTAGCCCTACGTTACCCTATTGTGCACTCAGCATTTGGAAGATACAAGCTCACAATTATTTCTAACAGAAAGAGGCTCATGTAATGTGCTTTTACATACTGGAGAAAGTAGGCTTGTCTTATAGCTCCAAAGTGCACTCCACTGTAGATACTTGAAGCAGCAACTATGGCCAGGGACAAGTCATGAGTTTCACAGCTCAGAGGGTGAATGTTTTGTATCTGGGACAAGTGGTGAGGCAAAAAAAATTGTCAGTAGGGAATCAACAATGTAATATTTATGCTGGAAAAAGCACTGCTACAAGAGGAGATAGATTAAAAACAGTTTTAACCTGTCCAATGTCATCCTGAGTCTATAGTGGACCCTCAAGGTGCATGTTACATGCTACAAGATTTAGAGAAAGACAATCTTCAGCTTATGGATCTGGAAGGAAACATAGATTTGTCACATGCATGGGTTGAGTCAGACAATCAGAGTGACAATGATAATGAAGGTGCTGGCCATGACAACCAACAGTCGCAATGGGTTGATGACAATGAAACAACAGGGCCCTTGGATGTTCTGGCAGGTATAGCAAGCTGTATGCAATAATGCTTGTGGGAGGACAAGTATATTATTAACAGTCACATTATTAGACTTTCGCTATCAAATAAAAAGGAGAAAATCAGGCCTGTAGATTGTCAAAGCAATGAAGACCACATTATCTGCCACAAGTAGAAAACTTGACATTTGTCAAAATGAACCATTCTTAGATTTTTACATTGCTTTTACATTTAGCAAAGTGCTAAGCTCTTGATACTTCCCAAACAGGGATAATTTTTGCACCCAACTGTGTGAAGATGCCATCAGTGAAACTGCTCTGTGTGGTTAAATATGCTACTCATTACCACCAGTTACCATCTGTTTTCCTTTAGCCACGTAGGTTGAGATTACTTGGATGTTAAAAAGGCTACGTTTGTATTATAGAGCTCAAACGGGTTCACTCGACTCCAAGGGGAAATATTAGTGTTATACACAGATTTTCCAGGCAATTAGAAGCTTGTTAGATATGCTATTCACAGCAAAATTAATTGCCACAAATTTAATTTTTATGAAAATTTGACAAAGCCAGTGAATTTGAAATTCAAAAGATTTGCTCATCTCATAATCCAGTGGACAAATACATACTTACTAGAGCCAATTTGCTGATGAAGTCATACCCCTTGCGGGCATCGAACCGTATCCATATTCCCCTTACTAAGCTGGCTTGCTATTTTTTGAGCTCCAGGATAATCTTTGCTCAATCCCAATGAATAGTCTGTTGCACTTAGCAGTGATTGGGGGATCCAATTGAAAGCCCTTTATATTCTATATGTCTCCTCTTCTCAAAATTCAGCAGTGGCCTCTTTTGCATGACAGGAGCTATGCATTTTTTGTAGCCCGTTGGAACTCAGAATTCCTAGGATATATGTCCCAGTTTCTCACATATCCAGTACACGAAAATCTTATCTGTATTATTCCTTGGGCCACAAACATGACCTCTACTACCTGCTTTGATTCCTCTCAATTCAGCAAGCTCTGTGGCAAGATCTCTATAGAAGTCCATAATTTGTTTAATAATTTACAGGAACACTATAATGAAGACAGGTGCTTATAGTTATTGCAGTTCAGGGGTTGCCCAATGGAGACTTATCCTGCTGACTTTGCCAACTACATCAAGCTCTTTGGTCTGGGCCATGCTATAAAGGGTGTCTACAGCTAGATACTCCTTCCTCGCATCTCTCATCTTCACACACAACTGTCTTTTCCTATTTCATTCAGTGTTAACTGTTGTGAATTTACTTTCTGGTCTGCCTCTGGTTGCTGGTGAGGGTGATGGAGCTGGTTGTATTGACAGAGGAGTCGTGAGTTCTCTTTCCGGGCTCCCTCTGGTGGTTGCAGGAGGTAATGAAGCTGATCTAATTAACAGAGATCTGCCACCTGATAATGAGGACGATGATTGGACATCTGGAGTCTCTGACTGGATTTAAGACAGCCGACTCCCTCTATCCCTGCTGGTGATTTTCCTGCCTCCTGAAGTCTTAGTTTCCAGTTCAGTCCCTGCATTCTCAAGCTAAGTGTTCTTTGCTATTGTTCACATTTGATTTGATTTTGTCTATTCAGTTTTGTGTGGTCAGCCAGCCCGGGCTGGGGCTGTGCTGAATTTCCATTCTTATGTTACTGTTTGTGCCAGTTTGCTTTTTGTCCCTTATTAGATTGGCCTCTTTTTGCTCTGTTTTCAGAATATGCCAGAGTGCTGATATAGTGGGTGAAGTCTAGTGACTTCAGGGTTTTTTTTGCTATCAGAAGTGTTGGACATTTTTGCAGGGTTTTTTGGCGTGATTGCAGACAGTATCTTTCCTTTCCTGTCCTTTCTAGTTAGTGTGGGCCCCATCGTTTGCTCAGCCTATTTTCCTACCTGTGTTTGTGTTTTCATCTTGTCTCACCGACAATATATGTTTGGGGGCTATCTATTCATTTGAGGTCTGCTCTGGGGCAGTTTAGATTTCCCCTTTTCTTGCTTTAGGCTTATTTAGTCCTCCGGCTGTGTCAAGGCGTCTAGAATCATCGTAGGTACGCTCCACGGCTACTGCTAGTTGTGTGGATAGGATCAGGGGTCTGCAATCCGCTTAGTTACCAACCTCTCTGGTTTTCTGTGGCTTAGCATGGTCTTGTTTCCTCCTCAGAGACCCAATCATAACAGTTAACATCTGACTGGTCATCAACCGAGCCTACAAATACAACTCTGATGCATGATGCATGTTTGTCTCCTAACTCTATGTGCACAAAAAGACAGACATACTTAAAAAGAAATACATTAAACATGATAGGTTGACTCAAAGTGCATTGGAAAGGATATCCCTTGCAAATTTAAGGCATTTATGATTATTACCATCATCTTACAAGTTTACATCTGGGTACGCTGCCACTCTTGTCTACAGGCTGTGTTTGGAATTACAACTGAGTCACATTCAAGTTTATATGGTTTATCGTTAATATCAGACAGTCCACAGGCAAGAAATGAATAAACTGCATGTCAAGTAAAAGCCAATACACATCACCACACGTGGATTCATACCCTTTCGTAAAAAAAAATACAACAGTGTAAAGAAGCCACTCTCTATTGTGCTGTAGCATTGTGTGTAGGGTAGAGGGGAGCTATTGTACCCATGCCTCTTCTATGGCTCACAGGAAATTAATCATGTGAATTTCATCTCCTTGTAATAGCTTTATTTTATTTATTTTTTATTTTCATGATCACATTGTTTTAATGTGAGTGTAGGGGGAGACATTTGTGCAGCCACGGGTGGTAATACAAATTTAACTTCCTGCCACTTAAATCTCCATCCATGAAAGGCCCATTAGTATAATCACATTTTCTGCTTGCTCTACATCAGCTGAAAGAGCAGTTCTTCTGCACTCAGTGACAGGAGAACGGCAGAATAAGAAGAAAAATGACCGACGCCATGTGTACAGGTTTAACTCCTTCAACGCTAGTTTGGTCAGGCAATTTTGTATGCAAAATCTTTCCAGCATAATACCTGGGTGTCATAAGATAGTCCGTGCCCTTCCTCTTAGATGTTAAAGATTTGTAGCAGACAAAGCTAAGTATGTAAAATAATTGGATTTCAGAGACATAGCTAGATTATGCTGCCCTTCTTGTGAAACTGATATTGATTAAGTGTGTTTTACAGAAAATGCACTCCAATTTGCAAAAAACAAACTACCACATTTAAGTCAAAATCCGCACAGAAAGTGTATTTTGAAAACACTTTGCTGATTTTATCTTTTACAGTTGGGCAAAAGTATTGACACCCATGCAATTCTGTCAGATAATACTCAGTTTCTTCCTGAAGATGATTGCAAACACAAATTCTTTGGTATTATTATCTTCATTTAATTTGTCTTAAATGAAAAAACACAAAAAGAATTGTCCTAAAGCCAAATTGGATATAATTCCACACCAAACATAAAAAAGAGGGTGGACAAAAGTATTGGCACTGTTCGAAAAATCATGTGATGCTTCTCTAATTTGTGTAATTAACAGCACCTGTAACTTACCTGTGGCACCTAACAGGTGTTGGCAATAACTAAATCACACTTGCAGCCAGTTGACTTGGATTAAAGTTGACTCAACCTCTGTGCTGTGTCCTTGTGTGTACCACATTGAGCATGGAGAAAAGAAAGAAGACCAAAGAACTGTCTGAGGACTTGAGAAACCAAATTGTGAGGAAGCATGAGCAATCTCAAGGCTACAAGTCCATCTCCAAAGACCTGAATGTTCCTGTGTCTACCGTGCGCAGTGTCATCAAGAAGTTTAAAGCCACTGTGGCACTGTGGCTAACCTCCCTAGATGTGGACGGAAAAGAAAAATTGACAAGAGATATCAACGCAAGATTGTGCAGATGTTGGATAAAGAACCTCGACTAACATCCAAACAAGCTCAAGCTGCCCTGCAGTCTGAGGGTACAACAGTGTCAACCCGTACTATCCGTCGGCATCTGAATGAAAAGAAAAATTGACAAGAGATTTCAACGCAAGATTGTGCGGATGTTGGATAAAGAACCTCGACTAACATCCAAACAAGCTCAAGCTGCCCTGCAGTCTGAGAGTACAACAGTGTCAACCCGTACTATCCGTCGGCATCTGAATGAATACATTATGTATGGTAGGAGACCCAGGAAGACCCCACTTCTTACCCCGAGACATAAAAAAGCCAGGCTGGAGTTTGCCAAAACTTACCTGAAAAAGCCTAAAACGTTTTGGAAGAATGTTCTCTGGTCAGATGAGACAAAAGTAGAGCTTTTTGGGCAAAGGCATCAACATAGAGTTTACAGGAGAAAAAAAGAGGCATTCAAAGAAAAGAACACGGTCCCTACACTCAAACATGGCGGAGGTTCCCTGATGTTTTGGGATTGCTTTGCTGCCTCTGCCACTGGACTGCTTGACCGTGTGCATGGCATTATGAAGTCTGAAGACTACCAACAAATTTTGCAGCATAATATAGAGCCCAGTGTGAGAAAGCTGGGTCTCCCTCAGAGGTCATGGGTCTTCCAGCAGGACAATGACCCAAAACACACTTCAAAAAGCACTAGAAAATGGTTTGAGAGAAAGCACTGGAGACTTCTAAGGTGGTCAGTAGAGATGAGGGACTTTGGTCGGATCGGGTTTCATGAAACAAAATTTGTTTCAGATGAAACTCGTCCGACTACGGCAAAAAAAGTCGGAGTTTCGTCCGAAACCCGACCCCAATGCAAGTCAATGGGAAATAAAAGTCGGCATTGAGCAGATGACATTCATCCACTCAATGCCGACTTTTATTCCCCATTGACTTGCATTGGGGTTGGGTTTCGGACGAAACTCCGACTTTTTTTGCCCTAGTCGGACGAGTTTCATCTGAAACAAATTTTGTTTCATGAAACCCGATCCGACCAAAGTCACTCAACTCTAGTGGCCAGCAATGAGTCCAGACCTGGGATTCATAGAACACCTGTGGAGAGATCTAAAAATGGCAGTTTGGAGAAGGCACCCTTCAAATATCAGGGACCTGGAGCAGTTTTCCAAAGAAGAATGGTCCAAAATTCCAGCAGAGCATTGTCAGAAACTCATTGATGGCTACCGGAAGCGGTTGGTCGCAGTTATTTTGGCTAAAGGTTGTGCAACCAAGTATTAGACTGAGGGTGCCAATACTTTTGTCTGGCCCATTTTGGGAGTTTTGTGTGAAATGATCAATGTTTTGCTTTTTGCTTCATTCTCTTTTGTGTTTTTTCATTTAAGACAAATTAAATGAAGATAATAATACCAAAGAATATGTGTTTGCAATCATTTTCAGGAAGAAACTGAGTATTATCTGACAGAATTGCAGAGGTGTCGATACATTTAGCCACAACTGTTTAGTATAGTGATTTTGTTGTTTTCATTTATATCTTGTTGTTTATAGAACACCAACAGCGCAGCACAAAGATTATTGTCATTCTCAGCCTCTTGTTAATCGACGCATAAAAAATCTATTACTGGGTTCTTCCAGAATCGGTGACATGGCCTGTCCGCGAGTATTCTCTGATACCGCAGCTGAGCTCTACTGTAATGAATTGTGCTGAGATCCAATAATATACACAGCCTGTAGACTAGTGAGGCACTGTATTTAAAAGAATGCAAACATGTTTTCTTCAATCATTGTTAACCCCTTTAAATCCTTTCCGACTGGGAAAATTGTCATTTTTGCGCTTTCATATTTGCTGACCCTTGATCAAAGAGCTTCATATTTGCTGACCCTTGTTCAAAGAGCCATTACTTTTTTTTATTATTTTTTTGTTTTATGTGTAAGGGGTTAATGAGACCATCCTGTATAGATATGCATATATTAATATTTGGTTTTACAAATGTATATTGCTATTTTGGTTTATGGAAGGGAAAGTGTAGTACCCTATTTAGTCCTGTAGATGGGGGTAAAGTTATGCTCAGAATGTAAATAGTTAAATGTAGGAGGGGCTATCTGTGGTTAAGATGGGGAGCATCCAGCATTTTTGTCAGTTGGGCTAGGGGAGCCCTAACAGGGCAGTTAGTCCCGCAACATTGTAAAGATAGTACCCCAGCCGTTCTGGGCCGGTGGGCCAAAGAGAATAAAAGCACAGCATACAGCAGCAGAGAGCAGAATAACAGCGTTTGCAGCAGGGCATGCTTTATAAAAGGCATCATGTGGCAGCTTGCTATGTGGGAAGATGCCCTTTTGTCTGGGGCGAAACAGACAAGGGAACTCCCAAAGATAGTGAAGCTGGACAGGGAGGATGCTGTGAAGCTGACCGGGATGGGATGACCCGGGAATGTTCTGGAAGATGACAGTGAGAATATACGGAAAGAAGAGAAGGCAAACTGTGTGTTACCTGATGTCAATGCTGTAACTGGAGTGAACGGGCTGAGAATATATAAGAGTAAAAGTTTCTTGTTTAAAGTTAGAATTGGACTGTGACTCCGTTTGTGCCAAAATTTATGGAAAAAATATACAGCCACCTAGGGAAGCCCCTTAAGGTAAGAAGACTGGAGCAACAGGTATGCTGACGGAGAACTGTGATGTGTATATGAGGGGAGGCCAGGGGGCACCTGGGTCGTTTACCTCAGTCACGACTACCGCCCTGGACGAACTTTACATATGCATGAAAGTTGTAGTTTTGAAACACATTCATTTTACCATATGACATACCGAGAAATAAGAAAAAAATCAAGTTTTATCAAATGATTAAAACAAAAACACAATACAGCCATTGTTTTGAGGATATTGTTTTTGCTGCATTTCTGTTATTGTTCATCTGCCAGCATAATTATTCAGATCAATGTGACTGCAGCAATATCAGAACTGTACATTGTTTTAATCTATTAGTAGTAAAAAAAAATATTTTAATATAATACATCTGATGCTTTGGTAACTTTAGATTGTATTTATGTGGTGAGGTGCGGTGACAAAATAAGGCAATTCTGGCAGTATTTTTTCCATTTATTCAATGGATTAATTAATGTTATATTTTTATATTTTAGACGCATAAAGTTATTACTTCTTTTAACCCCTTAATGACCAGAGGTATTTTCATTTTGGAGTTTTTGTTTTTTGCTCCCCTTCTTCCCAGAACCATAACTTTTTTCTTTTTCTGTCAAAATGGCCATGTGAGGGCTAGTTTTTTTGCCGGACAAGTTGTACTTTTGTACGACATGATGGTTTTAACATATCGTGTACTGGAAAATGGGTAAAAAATTCCAAGTGCGGTGAAATTGCAAAAAAAAGTGCAATTCCACACTTTTTTTTTTTAAACCATGTTCACTAAATGCTATAGCTTACCTGCCATTATGATTCTTTAGGTCATTACGAGTTCATAGACACCAAAAATGTCTAGGTTCTTTTTATTTAAGTGGTGAAAAAAAATCCAAACTTTGGTAAACAAAAAATGACGCCATTTTCCGAGACCCGTAGAGTCTCTATTTTTTGTGATTTGGGGTTGGGTGAGGGCTTATTTCATGTGCACCGAGCTGACATTTTTATTGATACCATTTTTGTGTATTTACGATCTTTTGATCGCCAGTTATTGCATTTTATTGTAATGTAGTGGCAACCAAAAAAACATAATTCTGGCAATTTTGAATTTTTTTCTCGCTGCGCCATTTAGTGATTGGGTTCATTTTTTTCTTATATTGATAGATCGGGTGATTCTGAACACGGTGATACCAAGTATGAGTATGTTTGATTTTTTTTATTGTTTAGTTCGAATGGGGCGAAAGGGGGGATTTGAACTTTCATATATTTTTTAAATATTTTTAAAAACTTTTTTTTTACTTTTTGCATGCTTTAATAGTCTCCATGGGAGACTAGAAGCTGCAGTTGTCTGATTGGCTCTGCTACATACTGGCGACGATCAGAAATGCTCACTAACCATGAGCGCCGACCGCCGGGCGGGCGCTCATAACAATCCGGCTATGACAACCATAGAGGCCTGCTAGAGACCACCGGTTGTCATGCCAACCCATTGGTGACCAGCGATCAAGTGAGCCAGCCAGCCAGCACGTGCTTCGTGTGAAGTGGGCTCAGTTCCAGACAGCAGTGCATTGAAGCCAGGAGATCAAACAATTATATAAGTAGAAGAAAACTGTTTTGTCACATGTCTGACAGCAGTCTACAAATAAATTAGTGTCTATTGCTAGGAGCAAGCAGTGATATATATAAATAAAGTTGCATTGAATTGCCAGAAATTACTATAAAAATAGCAATTCAAAGAATCTATAAACTTCTTCAACATGTATCATTTTAAGTTGAGTTATGATACACTATATGTTTCACTATCAATGGTTAAAGTTAGGTTATTTCCGCATCAGATTTCAAATTAAAGGTAAATTTAGCAAAGATTATGCCAAATTCTTTGATTTTTTTGCTTACTTTAAGTGCCCTGAGATATCCGTTATACTCATATACTCCACTTTACTTTGATTAAATGGGACTGAGTGGTTCACAAAAAAACGGAGACTGCTACATTTTTGATCTTAGTCTAAGATCACACTCACGAATGCATGTCTGTGGGTGAGAGGAAATAAAAAAAATGTTCACCATTCACTAAAAACTGATGAAACTTTGATAGTAAAAGTTGACACACTAGCCAATCAATTATTAAATATGATCTGAAACATTGATGAAAATATGGTCATTTTTACAGACAAGAAAAATCTGTTATGTCTGAATGATCGCTTACCTCCGCAACAAGATTGTTTATCCTTCTCCTCCTAAATTTGTTATTGGGCAAATTTACTCAATTAAAAGCCAACAGATTTGGTCAGAATTATACCAAACTGAAAGTGTCCTGAATACCGAGAAATACATTTATTATGCTCTGAGGTCTCTAGAGGCAACAAAAAAAGGCTACCGAGAGAGGTGACTCTCTATGCCACCTACGTAGCTGGTGTAGCTCCCAGGTCCACCACTCAGGTTTTTGACTCCTCCAGTTCTCAAGACAGTGATTGACTTGATACGGTCATTTGGAGAATTACATACATTATTTATGTCAATGACATACATAGTTTCATCTCGTGACTGTGGCCTAGGGGCCGAGGAACTATGGCATGAGGTGACATGAGGAGTCAAGTAAAAGCCCTTGGCAGGCAAGTATAATATATTTTCTAATTTTTATCCCATTTCCGATCCTCAAAAGATACTGAAATTTTCAGAGATTTATAACGAATTTAATTTGTTATGGACCGGGTCACTGATCTGTACAAAGGGTAATCATCAGAGAATTTTCCATGAGGCACATGCTGCATTGTCCTGAGTAGCTCCTGATCAGAGTAATGTAGAATGCCCAGTAATAATATGTGTTGTTCACCAGGGTTTAATCTTTGCTTTCATAATCGGCTTTGCACTAGGCTATTCTGGTATTTCTGGCAGAGATATATTTAGATAAGTGAGGTGGTGTGCATATCTTTGGCTTCACTGTACTAGTCTCCTGTGAATAGATAGTCAAGTGATTAGACAAATGTTTGTATCTGCTTTCCTTTTATGACAATCTGTGTCACTGCTAATGACCAGCACAGAGCCACTGGTGCCCCTTAACAATGCCTTAGAGCTGTTCACATGGACATGTAGTCAGACAGGTGACAGATGCTGCCTTCGGCTGTTTGTATTTACCTGCAAGGAGATTGGGCTTATTCAGACCCTAAAAACAATAAAGAAAAGCCTTGGTATGAAAAACAATAAGTAGATCTCTATTGCCCATAGATAATGTTCAGTTAGTGACTATATCCAGCAATTAGGGAGAACATGTAACTTTTGCGTAGGACCAAAGATTTATGGAGGTGGAGCAGTCTAATTTTTCTATATTCTTTTTTGCCTTTCTCTGATTTGATTTGCAACACCATGGAAATCTTTAATTACTTATATGCAAATTAAAACAAATATATTATTACAGAGTACAGAAAGCACCACTCCAGCATTTTTTTTATTTCAGCGCTAGAGTGGTGCAACTAATGTAAAACATGGCCAAGGGAAAGCAAAAAAAAAAACACCTCGGCAATATCAACGTTGCTGAGAATGGAGTTGCTAGCAAATGTACATGTAGTATGGTAAAAATAAGCCAGTGAAAACAGTGGTGCTCTGCTAAAAAGTTCCCACAGAAAGGAAAAAAACTTGCAAAACCAAATTAAAAAGAAAGTGGTAATCACCGTATAAAATCCCACATTTATTTAAGTCCTTTAAAACATACAGTCAGGGAGAACGGATGAGCAGGTGCAGCTGGAGACACTTCTGTCACGTGGACCCCTCCTGTGTGACACGGCTCACAGACCGGTAACTAAAACAACAGGACGCGACACGTGATACTGTCCTGTGTGACACGGCTCGCAGGCCAGTAACTAAAACAACAAGACAAGGGGTAGGGAAACAGATACAATGGTGGGCCATGTGATAGGGAAAAGGGACGTGGAGACCTCCTGCACTCCCCTGAGTCAGTGTCCCTACCGCTCCTAATGTTCCCTATGCCGGTTCCGCACCGGGCACCGATCACGAACCTGTCGCCCTAGCACACCCTACACCTATCCTTTGCTAGGGAGCTGGGTGGTGCAGGCACTTCCCCCCCCGCTGTACTAATACACACTAAGGAGAAAACACAAACGGGGAAACACAACTTAGCTTTACTCTGTTGCACTTGCTCCTGGCAACAGAGTCCACCACCAGCATGCAGCTCTCCTCCTGAATCGCTGCCACCAAGCTCTGTCAGAGCTACCAGGAAATCCCGTATGACTTCATTCACACCATAGCTCTGACTGAGCTGCCAGGACCTCTCTCTTGATCCTTCCTCCACCAAGGATGGTAGAAATGAACACTATCACCAACACTGATTGCAACACCTGTGACTCTTTTATAGCAGAGCTAGAAATCACACCTGCATTATAAACATGTGCACTAAACAAAAGAAACTAGAGTGCAATGATGCTCACCACCACCAGGGGCAAACTTATAACAAATGACACCAGAGTGCAATAATCCTAATGGCCACCGGGGGGCAAAAAAAACCTTAAGCACAGCTTAGGAGAAAAAAGTTATCTGTGCTTTATATCAGTCCTGATCCAGCATGGATCATGACAGCTTCTATGTGTCTGTTTCAACTGGTTTCGGTTCTCAGGCTTGGACTGGCCCACAGGAAAACAGGAGAATCCTCCGGTGGGCCTCTGTGCAGGAGTGGGCCACCAGTCTCTTAGATGAGCAGTACTTCGCACAATACACTTGAATCACTATGTGAAAAGTGGCATCTAAAAGTGGCAACATGTTGCGTTTCTGTGCGTTTGGCGTGCACGTCCAAACGACGCATCCGCATACATCCGCTTGTCCTGTGTACCCAATGTTAAGCTTAACAGAGGAAGTGTGCAGCCCTCCACAGCTCAGCTGAACACTAATTTGAGCCTAGTCTTAATGTTGTGACTTTTGGGTCGACAGCAAACACTGGAACCTGCAGAAAACCTAAAGGGTTGGCGCCGATAACAGAAGAAGACGACTGCTTGCAAGTATATTACTAGGATTAGAGAACTTAGATTACTGGCACGGCTCCAACGTTAACATTATAAAACAAAACCGCTGGTGCTTTAAGGCTGTATAGGTGAAGTAAAATATTTAACTGCTTAGTGAAAGACTTCACTGACCAAGCCCAATTTTTCAAATATGACAAGTGGCAATATATGTGGCAATATATCTGAAATGCTTCAGCATATCTCAATAATTCTGAGACTATTATTTTGTGACACATTGTACTTCATGGTAGTGGTAAATTTAGGTCAATATGTTTTGTGGTCATTAAAAAAATATGACAAATTTAGAATAATTATCAATTTTCAGACTTTGAAAGTTTGCACCCTTAAATCAACCACCAAAACTAATGAAAAAATAATATTTCCCACATGTCTGCTTCATAGTAATTCAGCATCATTTAGCAAAGGTCTTTTCGTTTTGCAGAAATATTTCACTTTTTCAAGGAAATTTACAAATCCTATTTTTTTATGAACCTATTCAGCTTTGAAGTGACTTTTAAGGACCTATATATTAATCTGTGCAGGTCTGCTTTGGTATGCTTGTTTAAATTTAACCCCTTTACCCCCAAGGGTTGTTTTCATGTTAATGACTTGGCCAATTTTTACAATTCTGACCACTGTCCCTTTATGAGGTAGTAACTCTGGAACGCTTCCATGGATCCCAGTGATTCTGACAATTTTTTCTCATGACTTATTTTAGTTCATGATAGTGGTAAAAAATGTTGATATGACTTGCGTTTATTTGTGAAAAAAACAGAAATTTGGCGAACATTTTGAAAATTTCGCAATTTTCCAACTTTGAGTTTTCATGCCCTTAAATCACACAATATGATATATCACACAAAGTACTTAATAAGGCTAGTTTCACACTAGCGTTAGGAGGCGCAGCGTAGTGCCGCCGCTAAGCTCCGCCCCCGGCCGTGCCTCCTCCGGTCAACTCCTCCTATGGGCACATGATGCTGCATGCGACCGGCGTACCCTATATTTAGATTTAGCATTGGGTACGCTGGCTGTGCCCTGGTATGTTTTTGCCGGCGCATGCGCCCCTTTTGCGCTACGCCGAGCGCACAAAAATGCAACAGCCCCTGTCAGCCCCTCCGCCGACACTGGAACGCTGCGATCTTGTTTTATAGCATTTTTCCAGGGGGTTAAAGTGCTGGGAGCGGTAGGTCACCACTCCTGGCACCTAGTGCCGGGTGTCAGCTGTGAGAATCAGCTGTCACCAATGCGATTGGCTGCACACCACCCATGACCACAGCTATGATGTCCTGTTCTGTCCATGGGAAATAAAGCCCAGGACACATGGATGGAATAGTATGTTGAATAGCAGAGAGGGGTTAATACTGAAGACACATACACACATCACTGATATAACGGACAGCTTGTTGCTGTTTTAGCCTTTTTGGCTGTCATGCGAATCCTGCCTAACAATTCTGGTTGCTTGAATATTTTTCTATGGTTGGCTAAGTGTGGTAAAACACTTTTGGAAAAGAACTAAACATTATGGTCATGTCCAAGAGGTATTATAAATTAAAACATGGTACTTGCAATGCACCTGGTAATATGGGAGAAAAAAATGATACTACACAACGGAAAAAAATGTGGGAGTCCCTAGCAGCAGCAGGAGAACCAATGGCTATGATAGCATCAGCCTTCCCAGCAGTGGTAATAGTACTAAAGGCAGATTACTAGGGATGAGCGAGCACTAAAATGCTCGGGTCCTTGTTTCGAGTAACTAGTATAATGGGAGTCAATGGAAAAGCCAAGCGTTTTTTCCAACAGACCCTACAAAGAGGTCTGGGGGCAGTAAAAATGGTGAAATGGATGGGAAAATTGCTGACTGGAAAGGGAAGAATGGGAAAGACCCCTGGAAGCATCTCTGACTCCCAGATCGTTGCTGAGAACAATGGTGTCATATTTTTACTCCACTTTAAGGACTGACAATAAAACGTTCCAAACCAAAAAATGTTAAGAAATATATTTTCCTGTATAATGACTTGTAATTAAGGGCAAATTTAAAAAAGAATTAAAAAACATATAATTTAAGTAAAGGAGGACCTCATACTCATTCTGTTCAAATTGTCATGTATTGGTACTCCTAGATTCATAAAGGCTATGCACTTTTGAGGGCTATATAACAAAGAAATGTACTCCAGACCACGGAAAAGTTTATGAGTGTGCAATATAAAACCGATAAGGGTATGTGCTCACGTTGAGTAAAATTTCTGCACCATTTCTACATCTTTTGGCAGGAAAAATGCAGCTGCAAAAATACATATTTTTGCCAAGTGTTTGGTGCTTTTTTGCCCTGTGTGATTAGTTAATTTGACTGAAGTCAATGGTAAAAAGCACAGGACAAAATTGCAAAGATAATTGACAAGCTGCAGATTATTTCCTGCACTAAATATGCAAATATGCAAGTCTCTAAAGTCTCAGGGTTATTTACCAAAAAAAGTACTCCAGACCACAGAATAATTTACAGACGAGCAATATAATACAAATACAATTTTGAACAAAAAAATTTTTAAGCTTACATAGCAACAAAATCAATCCAAGAATATGTAATACCCTATTGGTGAGTAATATGATACCGATAAATTTGGAGCAAGTTGTTGGTGTGTTATATAGCAACTAAATGTACCCAAAAAGATATAGTACCCTATGAGTGAGCAATATGATACCAATAAATTTGAAACAAGTTTTTCGAAGCTTGTATAGCAACTAACTGTACTCACGAAGATGTATTACCCTATGGATGAGCAATATAATACTGATAAATTTTGAACATGTTTTTTGAGGATTATAGACCAATGAACTGTACCTAAGAAGATTTAATACCTTAAGGGTGAGCAATAGGGGATATGTCAAAAGTGAAAGAAAATTCAAAGATGCTACAGGATTTTTACAAGATGAAATGGTAAGAAAACATGCTGAGATGGCCAAACTTTTAAATTCCTATTTTGTATCTGTTTTCTCTCAGAAAGGAAATGTAACATCAACTGATCTTCAATGTCCTATTAAAGGAATAGAAGAATCCAAGCTATCTTTAAACAGAAAGATAGTGAGGGAATACTTAGCTAACAGAAATGAATTCAAGTCTCCAGGTCCAGATGAATCACACTCCAGAGTACTGAAGGAGATAGCAGAAGAAATTTTTGAACCACTCTCTATAATCTTTGAAAATTCTTGGAGATCAGAAGTCCCAGAAGACTGGAGAAGAGAAAATGTTGTTCCTATCTTCAAAATGGGGAAAAAGGTCTACCCAGGGAACTATAGGCCGGTGAGTCTGACTTCTATACCAGGAAAGATCTTTGAACAAATTATCATACAACATGTATGTACGTACCTTGATAAGAATTAAGTGATTAACTAGAGTCAGCATGGGTTTGTAACTAATAAGTCATGTCAGACTAACCTAATCTAACTAACCTAATTTCCTTCTATGATAGAATCACTGACTGGGTGGATCAAGGGAAATGCTGTAGATATAGCATATCTTGACTTCAGCAAAGCATTTGACAAAGTATCGCACACCATCCGTACTGAAAAAATGACTAAGTATTGAATGGACAATGCAACTGTTAGGTGGATTCACAACTGGCTTAGCGATCAGACCCAAAGAGTGGTCATGGCTGCACATCCAGTTGGAAGAATGTCTCAAGTGGGGTACCACAGGGCTCTGTTCTGAGCCCTGTATTGTTCATCATATTTATCAATGATTTAGATGAAGGAGTTGATGGTACACTGATTAAATTTGTTGATGACAAAGTTAGGAGAAATAACTAATACTAGATAAGAGAGAGAGAGGATTCAAAAAGATATAAATAAACTGGAGGAGTGGGCAACAACTAACAGAATGGTTTATAACAGGGAAAAATGCAAAGTACTGCATCTGGGCAATAAAAATGAAAAAAACATCTACAGAATGGGAGGAATAGGGCTAAGCAGCACATGTGAAAAAGACTTGAGTATACTAATAGATGATAAACTAAACATGAGTCAACAGTGTGAAGCAGCAGCAAAAAAGGCAAATACAATTCTGGGATGTATTAACAGAAGCATACAGTATAGATCACACAAAGTCATTATCCCCCTCTTCTCCTCTTTGGTCAGACCTCATCTGGAATACTGTGTCCAGTTTTGGGCACCACATTTTAAAAAAAACATCAACAAACTGGAGCAAGTTCAGAGAAGAGTGATCAGAATGGTGACTGGTCTGCAAACCATTTCCTATGAGGAACGGTGACAGGATTTGAGAGTGTTTAGCTCGCAAAAAAGAAGACTGAGAGGAGACTTAACACAAATATCTCAAGGTCTGTCACATGGTAGAAGGATCATCTTTATTCTCATTTGCACAATGAAAGACTAGAAGCAATGGGATGAAACTGATTGATAGGAGACACAGATTAGATATTTGAAAAATGTTTTGACAGTTAGGGTGATCAATGAGTGGATCAGGCTGCGACAAGAGTTGGTGAGTTCTCCTTCCATGGAAGTCTTCAACCAGAGGCTGGACAGACATCTGTCTGAGATGATTTAGTGAATCCTGCTTTGAGCAGGGGGTTGGACCAGATGACCAAGGAGGTCCCTTCCAACTCTATCATTCTATGATTCTATGACTCAATATAATAAAAATAAATTTTGAACAATGTTTTTGAGAGGGTTATATACCAACAAAAAGCTGAATACCCTCTGGGTATTTTTTTTTTGAGGCTGAAATACCAAAGAAATATACTGCAGACCATGGAATAGCCTAAGAGTGATCTATATAATACTGATAAATTTGGAACACATTTTCAGAGGCTTATATAGCAACAAAATGTATCCAAGAATATATAATACCCCGTGGATGAGCAATATAATACCGATATATTTTTTAACAAGTTTTTTGAGGCTTTTATAAAAGGAAATGGACTTCAGACCATGGAATAGTCTATGGATGAGCAATATAATACCCATACTTTTTTAACAAGTTTTTGGAGGCTTTTATAACTATGAAATGGACTCTAGACCATGGAATAGTCTATGAGTGAGCAATATAATACCTATAAATTTGGAACAAGTTTTTTGAGGCTTATATATCAACAAACAGTACTCAAGAAGATGTAATACCCTATGGATGCGCAATATAATAATGATAAATTTGAACAATTTTTTTGAAGCTTTTAAAGCAACAAAATGATCCCAAGAAAATTTAATACCCTGTGGATGAGCAATATAATACCGATACATTTTGAACAAGTTTTTTCTGAGGGTTATATACCAAGGAAATTTACTACAGACCACAGAATAGTTTGTGTGATTAATATAATAATAATAACATTTTGAAAACATTTTTGGACGGTTATACCAACAAAATGTACCCAAGAACATGTAATACTGTATAGCTGAGAAGTGTAACCCAGTTAAATTTTAAAAATTTTTTTTGAGTCTTACATATCACATAAATGTAACCCAGAAGTAGGAAATGTAAACAAGCTAAATTTTCAACTATATTTTTTCACCATACCTCATGTCATAATCAAAATATGCTAATTTTGTTATCCCGCCAAGAGTCCACATTTCAGCATCAAAATCCTTTGTCCTAATTGTGTAGTCCAGCCACCAGTCCACATTTCAGCATTTTTTTGTCCTAATTCTGTTGTCTAGCCACACTGTATCAGCCAATAAATATTATTAATTTAGGGACAGGTGGCTGACCGGTCTGGGTCTAGTGTAGGGTTGTGAAACAGCTGGTTAAGAGATGAGAAGGGTACATGCAACGTGAGTGTGAAAAAGCGAGGTCATGGTGGAAGGGGTAATAGGCTTGGTGTTCGATTTGTCCATGGGTTATGTGTTAGCGTTAATGAAAGCTCAATTGAACCAATACCATATTGTCCTATCCAAAGTCCACTGACAACTACTTTCTGAGAGAGCTGGCTACGGGGCATGACGTAACCTCCAAGGAAGGATAGGTGAGCTCAGCTTCCATTTGTAAAGACGAAAATGTGAAATGGTCCAAACTCCACCTGTTGGCATTGATATTGAACTTCAGATACTCCTATACCATCCTTTCCAGTTGTTCACAATGTGTCAGACTTATACTCTGTTCTGCTGGTGCACGGATTGGTCTAAAAAATGTGTGAAATGACTCACAGAAATTGCTTATGCCATTTACGCTGCTGTTGCTGATGTATTTTCGTTGACGCCTTGACGTTCCCGGGTTTGGACGTCTAGAACTGGGATGCACACAGTGTGGCTGTGTGCTCACTGCTGCCTTAAAAAAAAACATTCTTAAGATTGTCTGCAAGCATGTGTCGATACTTCAGCATGCGCGTGTGGCGCCCCTGAGGCTTCAGTCTCCACAGAGGTACTGTACCTCCTCCTGAGGTGCGGTGCCCCACCATCCAGGTAAGGTGGGAACTCCTAACCATGCTCCAACACCTGCACCCCTCACCACAAAGTAGTGTAGCAAAGCCACATTGCGGCTCCTTGCTTAGAGAGTAGCAGAGCACCTTTGGTGGTTCCCTGCTTGGAACACGAAACGTGCTGGAAGGCGGGTGGAGTTTAGAATACATAAAGAGCGGGAAGGATTAGTCAGTCAGTCAGTGAGTGAGGGAGAGAGAGTCACTCGGAGAGGAGTGAGGATCCCTGGAAGAGGGATGGGGGAAGGAGTGCTGCAGCTGCCTCAGTGATCTGAGCCAGCTGGCACAGGAAAGGAAAGAAGGAGAAAGACATTGGACTGACCTTCTATGAGAGAGGGATTAGTACGGAACAAAGGAGTAAAAGGGAACAGAGAGGACGTGCGTTAGAGGAGAAGCCTGCCTAGAAGTTCTAAGCGCAAGGCCGGGGCCCAGTCCCCGAGGTTGTATGGACACTAATGGTTCTGCAGCAGACACCGGTGGAGTAGTGGGCTGTAAATGCACTACTCCCATCCAAGACTTGGGGGGCACAACAGCAACTTGGATAGTTAGCCGGGACTCAGGAGTAAGGAGTCCCCGAAGCAGGCTACAGCTGTCTGCCATACAAGTAGAGTTCTTGGGAACATCTGTCAGGAGGCACTCCAGTGTAACTCAGTACTAAGAGTACTTCACTTAAAGGCGCTATAGAGGAGACATTCAGAAAGGTACATGTTGGCGGAGTGTTGGAAGGGAGCATCCTATCTTGCCTGGAGGTTGACTGAACCCAGGACCTGGAGGACACAGCATGGAGGCAGGCATCTGTATGAGCTGCAGACTGTGAGTAAAGCTTTGGAACTACATGCCCTGGTGTCCTCCACTTATTCCCGCATCACTACACCCCACACTACTACATCTGGGCACCGGCCTCTACACCGCCTGTGCCTCTCCTCCCTTGCTACATCTACACTGCCCTGGGACTACAGCTCCACCTGTGGGGAGCTTCACCGTCTTGGCTGCAATCCACGGTGACGAGTCCCAGAGGATCTGCATGCAGCGTCGGCCTAACACCTCACTTGCCAAACACCACAGGTGGCGTCACAAACTATTCATAAACTTTATCTCATAGTTCATTTACCCCATTTTTGTCATGGAGCCCCAGGGCCACGGACCGGGTCACAGCTTCCGTGACAACTCCTATTGAGATCAACGGGCCCGGTACCGAGTACCCTGCTAGGCCCTGGTGGGGTGCTCCATTCGCATCCCTTTCCAAGGGGGGAGCCTCTGGCTAAATTTACTTTTGTACTGTGGATCTAAAGTAGTGGCATCCCAGTAATCAGCACTATTTCTAACCCTAAAAATTTGGGCATCATGTTGAAAATAGTGCAGCAAGAAGGCACTCATGTGTCGGGCACTTCCATGAGGTCCAAGTCTATGCTGTCCCCTCCTGCCAAGCAGAGACAACATAGAGGGGAACATTATCCTCTTCATCTCCTGACTGTTACATGTCCATCACCTCATCCTCCTCGATTTGTTCCTCAGCTCCTGCACCTTCATTAGACTTGCAGTAGTGCACATGACAGACATTCTCAAGTAGCTCAGCAAATCTGGGTAGGTTTTCAGAAACTCCTGTACCAAAAAGTTGAGCACATAGGCAAGGCATGGTACTTGTGCGAGATTGACAAAGTTAAGAGCTGCCACCAGGTAATGGCCACAATTACACATGACCATACCTGCTTGTAGGTTCAATGGCAAGAGTCACAGATCTGTCTGGTCTGTTATACCTTTTCACAACTCTGTGATGGCATGCTATCTGTCACCTAAACAAATAATTTCAGCGGATCCTGAAAAAGAAATGTAAAGAGCTCCTCGGAACGTCCAAGTCTGAGATCGCTTTTCTCCTGGAAATCGGAATGGTGAAAGGAATAGGGTCAGGTTGAGGATAATGTGGTCCAGACTCTTGGCTACAGAGACTGGACCATGTGGAAGATAGGGTGGTGATGAGAAACATACTGAAAGCATTATCTGCCTTCCAACTGACTACCTGTTCACACTGTTCTGGCTTCAAGAGTGGTGTCCCATGTGCCCCTGCAAAGTAGAACAGGAAGCTAGGTCTCGTGGATGAGTGTGATTGTTGTGCTTCTGTAGCAGGCACAGTTTCACCTGGCCCATGGCCTCGGTCTCTGCATGCACCATCAGCAGCACATTCTCTTCCCCATCCCTTACCGCAGTCTTTGTGCATTTTAAATTATTTATATAATATATGCCTGCAAACTTTTTTGTATTAATATGGAAAAGAAAATATGTAGCCATAAAAAGGACTTTTATTTTCAGGTTGCAGGAGGAGTATACCTATGGAAGGGCTGTAAGGCAATAAACCCTGCCTATATGCCTCTAATTTAAAACTAACTCTCCTCCACCAGCTGTTCCTACACTGAATGAAGGTAATAGTAGTTTTATTAGAGAAAGGATAATATCTTGAAAAGGACTTTTGTTTTAATGGTACAGCAGTGGTATACAAGTGCTGAAATAGCAATTGAAAATAAGCTCTCCCTCCTATAACTTCTCTTCCTGAGCTGCTTCCAGAGCAGAGTGTGCCGAGCATTGCATCACCAGATCCTATATAGGACCTAATGATGCAATATGGACGTTCAATCACAGCAATGCCAGTAGCCAACGTGATTACCATGTATGACAGGCAATCCCCGCATGTCTAACAGCCGCAAAACGGGGGGATGTGTGAACTAGAATGTCAATTTATTAACTTTTACTTAAAACCCCTGGTGGAATCACTGCCCTCACACATACGTGACACGATGAATGTCCTGGTGCGGCTTGATGGCATCCTTGTGGACCCATCTACTCTTCTTGTTACTGCTGACGTGGAGAGACTCTATACCTGCATAGACCATACACAAGGGCTTGATGCTGTTCGCCACTTCCTGGGGACCTCCGACTTGGATGGCCCTTTGTGTGAGCTGATCCTCGACCTGGTCGGCTTTGTCCTTAACCACAATTTTATTGTCTTCAAGGACAATTTCTATTTACAGAAGCGCGGCACAGCCATGGGGGCGGCCTGTGCGCCCTCGTACGCCAATCTCTTCCTTGGTGCCTGGGAGAGAATGATTTTTGGTGACGAGGGCCCGTGGGGCATCTCCCATGTGCTGTGCTGGTATCGCTATATAGATGATATTCTATTTTTGTGGGATGGGACGGCCGACCAGCTCGGAGACTTCATGAGCACTTTGAATTATAACATCTTTAATAACCATTTAAAACATGTGTTCGACGTTAAGACTGTGGCCTTCCTGGATGTGTCTGGAGGTTGATTCTGACCAGCGCATCCAGACGGACATTTTCAGGAAGCCCACATCTGTCAACACTTTATTACATGCCACCTCTGCTCATGATTTTGCCACCATTAGGGCCATCCCAGTCTGACAGTTTCTCAGGATGCGGCAAATTTGCTCTACTTACACCAAATTTGAGAAGCAAGCCGCAGATTTGAAAAATCGGTTTCTGGCGCGCGGCTATAGCCGGAGATGCATAAAAATTGGCTATGACAAGGCTAGACACACTCCACACGGCAGTTTAAGAAGAAGTAAAAATGATGAGGGAGGTTGACCTATTCAGTTCATCTCGATTCATAATCATGAGTGGCACAATACGCGTGCCAATGTCCAGTGCTGCTCCACTTTTAGCTCATCAGACGGGACGAGGGCGTTCCAGATTAGACAGAGAATTTCGTGTGGAACTTCAAATGTAATCTATTATGCCACATGCCCGTGTCCCAAGATATATGTGGGTTTGACAACAAGAGAGCCTAGGATTCGAGTGCAGGAGCATGTGCAGGACATTGGCACGGCCAAGACGGTGTCTGACATAGGGGACCTTAAAACCATCCCCCGACACTTCAGATTGCGCCACATTTGCGATGCGAGTTTACTGAAGATCAGGGGGATTGATGCTCTCCACATGGGGATCAGGGGTGATGACTATAAAAAAATCTTGTCACAAATGGAGATCAAGTGGATTGTCCAACTTGACACTATGACACCTAATGGACTCAACGAATCTTTGAGTTTTGCCTTGTTTTTATAGGCCCCCCAAACAAACCCTCCCCCCCTTTTTTATGGGCGTAATAATTATACATCATGGCGTTTGTGATGTAATTTTTCTGTTTTTGGTTCTCTAGTGGGTTCCCATCATATGGGACGTTCTTTTGCGCAATTGTTCATAGCACATTTTATATAGATATATGGGTATACATCAATACGCATATAATGTATTTCCTTGGGGGAATTATTGAAAAATCTTCCTCCTGCCTTTTTTCCTCCGCATTTTCCCTTTACACTCCCCTTCCTTCCTGGCAGAGTTTTGTTTTTATTTGTTTTTAATTTTAATTTTTATTATTTTTTCACTAATTTTTCTGTATGTCAATTATATTTTGTACCTAGTGACCTTGATGATACTGTGTTTCTCCATGGACCTTCGTTTGTTGCCATTTCCCTGAAAACAAGATTCAGCTGTCCTTAGGCCTGTTTCACACTTCAGTTTTTTGACGTCAGTCAAAATCCGCCTTTTTTTTAAATAAGCGGATCCGCCTTTTTTTAGTGGATCCGCCCCTTTTACCCACTGACTTGCATTAGCGGCAGATTTTGGCGGATCTTGTCTGAAGTAGACGGACTTTCTAACGATTTCTGTCTGCGTCAAAATGGTGGATCACGGCGGATCCGCTGCCGTCCGCCATTTTTGCTAGAAGGGCCGCCTATGGGCGGCGGAACCGCTGTGATCCGCCATTTTGCGGAATCCACTTTTTCGAACTGAGCATGCTCAGAAGAATTGATACTTTTCCAGACAGTCCAAAAACTATATAAGGTGGACCAATTACTCATTAGGCCCAGCCATCCAGCAACAGCACCAAGAGACAAGAAGCGACACAGCCTGCCAGCATTTGCCAGCACCAAGAGGCCTGCCACCACCAAGCCAGCACCTGCCACCACCAAGCCAGGACCAAGAGGCCTTGCAGCACCAAGACAGCACCAAGAGGCCTGCCAGTGCCAGCACCAGGAAAAAGCCTGCCAGCATTAAGAGTGAGTATTGCCTATGTGTGTGTCTGTGGCCTGCCTGTTTGTGTGTGTGCCAGCTTGTGTGTGTGTGTGGCCTGCCTGCCTGTGTGTGTGTGTGGTCTGCCAGTGTGTGTGTGCCAGCTTGTGTGTGTGTGTGGCCTGTCTGTGTGTGTGTGCCAGCTTGTGTGTGTGTGTGGCCTGCCTGTGTGTGTGGGCTGCCAGTGTGTATGTGTGGCCTGCCTGCATGTGTGTGTGTGGCCAGCCTGCTTGCCTGTGTGTGTATGGCCTGCTTGTGTGTGGCCTGCCTGTGTGTATGTGTGGCCTGCCTGCCTGTGTGTGTGTGTGTGTGGCCTGCATGTGTGTGTGGCCTGCCAGTGTTAATTGCATGTGTGTGTACTTGTATTTCAATATTTCCAACTGTGCTGTGATTGTGTGTTGTGTGTGTGATTGTATGTGTGTATTGTATGTGGCGTGTGTGACTGTGTAGCATGTGTCCAGCCATGTTTTTTTTGTTTTTCATTTACTGTAGTAGAATTTAAAATAAAGAGCAGAGTAGCTCCTACTTGTTAAAAAAATTTAAAACCAAAAAGAAAAAAAAGAGAAATACTGTCTCCAAAAACTGTTCGTAATATCATTTAAAAATAAGGTCACTTTTAAAGTGTGGGTATACATGCAATACAAAAATAAGGTCACTTTCAAAGTGTGGGTATACATGCAATACAAAAATAAGGTCACTTTTAAAGTGTGGGTATACATGCAATACCAAGGTTTTGGTTTTTTTTAAATATAAAAATAGGGAAAGCTGAACTTTGGTATTTTATCTTGGTATTTTAAAAATAAATTATAGTGTAAATGAACTTCTGAGTGGGGGTTTAGGTATTTAAAATTGGGAGAAGGGTGGGGTTTTTTTAAGGTGTGTATATATATATATATATTTTTTTTTATTTGGGGGTTTAATATAGGGGGTTTTGAGGGTTTGCAAAGTTGGGCATAACTCATATCACATCAAGTTGGAAGGAGTGTGGGATGTTTTTTCTTTTTTTTTTTTTTTGAGGGGAACAGGAGGTGTAGGGTTGGCAAGGTTGCGCATTGCGTATATCAACATTCAACGATATTAACCATTAAAGAGAGGGGCAACCAGTGAAGTAGTTAGAATTTTTGTGGTGTTAGGTTTAAATTTTTTTGGGGTGGTTTTGAAAACCAAATATATCTGAACATACCTCTTTGCTTTTCCTAACAGCGGATAACACATAATCATACAAGTGTATTTATACTTTCATATCCTTACAGTGACCACACAGGCTGCAGCAAACAACGCCAGGTCGCAGGCAACACCGCCAGGCCACAGCCGACACTGCCAGGCCGCAGCATACACCACCAGGGTACCAGTTCTAGTTTCCCTGTAAGTATAAAGGCCTGAAAGCTTTTTATGATCCTTTGAATAGTAGCTTACAAGTGTCTTTATACTTGCAGATCCTTTGAGGAAGCACCGCCAGGCCGCAGCAGAGACCGACAGGCTACCAGTTCTAGTTTCCCTATAAGTATAAAGGCCTGAAAGCTTTTTATGATCCTTTGTATAGTAGCTTACAAGTGTCTTTATACTTGCAGATCCTTTGAGGAAGCACCGCCAGGACTCAGTAGAGACCGACAGGCTACCCAGCCAGGCCACAGCAGAGACCGACAGGCTACCAGTTCTAGTTTCCCTGTAAGTATAAAGGCCTGAAAGCTTTTTATGATCCTTTGTATAATAGCTTACAAGTGTCTTTATACTTGCAGATCCTTTGAGGAACCCCGCCACAGTTTGGTTCAAATGTCTTCTTCTGGGAGCCCCCCCTCACAGCGTCAGCGAACTGAGGTAATAAAATGTTTTTTCTTTTTTCTCTGATTTGTAACAGTTTTTTTAACCCTATATGCATGTATTCTGTTTTCACAGGAAGCTGCATCAGAGGAGCTTCCAGAAGGAGACATGCAGGGTGGAGAAATGCTAGGAGAGGGTGTGCAGAGTGTAAGTTTTGCAGATACAGATACTCGCATACATAACACTACAACCAACACAAACATTCATCACAGCACACGCAATACCTAATCCTCCATCCAAGCACATAATCATGTTTTTATTTTTTATAGTTTTCACAATCCGGTGCCTGCAGTAGAGCAACTCCGAGGACATCCCAGAGTCGTCAAGGTGACGCTCGCGGCAGTCAGCGAAGAGTGAGCAAAAATTTATTTGGGTGTTTGATTAATGAACTGCATGTGCATGGATTTATTATTTTTTTATTTTACACAGGTTTCACAGCGTGCTCCTGACACAGACTACGAAGAGGGATAAATTGATGTTGACACCCTCATCAATGCGGTGAGAGAGACGGAGCCGCTGTGGAACATGGCGGACCGCCGCCATGCTGTCCAACCAACCACCCAACGGCATTGGGATGAAGTTTGCTTCATCGTTCTTGAGAACTGGGAGGATCTCGATGAGAGGTACCAGGATAAAGAGTGTAAGTATTCAGATTTCAGTAAGTTATGTTACACCATGTAAAGTGTTGAATACTAACCATTTTGTGTTTACACTTTACAGGTGACAGGGTTGACACGTGGTGGCGGTCACTCAGGGATCGCTTCAAGAGGGAGTTCAACAAAGAAATGCAGGCCCCGAGTGGATCGGGAGGATGCTGGAGCAGCCGATATAAGTACTACAGAGCCCTCCAGTCGATGATGGTGATCAGAAGGTAAATATTCCACACACCATTTCTGAAGTAAAAATGTTTACATGTTTAACCTTTTTTTTTTTCTTTCAGTAAGTGCAGTTTTCTATCAATATATTAATATATATTTTTTTCCTCTTTTACAGCACCATCTGCAGCACTCAGGAGCCTGCTTCTGAGTTGGCTCCCTCTGGAGGGATCCCTTTCGGTGACCGCCACTGGGCACCACGTCGAGGTACCCGACCGCTCTGCACCTTCCCTCTTGTCTCGTCCCTCTGTCCCATCCACCAGCACTGGAGCAGCAGGGCAGTCTTCATCACATGAAGCTGCAGCTGACGATTTAGATTACACTTTACCCCACCCCTCTGACACAGCCGTAACATCTCTACCAACTTTTGGTTCTGGACGGCAGCGTCTGAGAGGTCAGGAAAGGCTGTTATTGTCTGAGTGTTTGAATCTGAATTCATCCTTCCAGAATGCCTTCAGACTTTTAGGGCAACAAATAACTTCTGGGTTGAACATGATAAATCAAAATATCATGGAACTCAGAAGTTATATGGAGAGGATGCATTCAGAGGCAAACCAGACACCGAGACATATTTTTTTCCAATCAGAGGTACGGCACAAGGAAAATCTAAATCCACACCTGCAAATGCATGTGATGGAAGGCTAGTGGCTGCAATATCCCCGGCCTCCCAAACTACTCATCTACCTATTCCATCACCTTCTCATTCCATTGTCCATCCTCCTAGCGTCCATCCTCCTACCGTCCATCATCCTACCGTCCATCCTCCTACTACTCCTTCTCCCTTACAGGTTTCCCCATTCCATTCTTCCCAGTAGCTTCCTTCCTCATTGCATTTTACCCCAATGACCTCACTGTACCCACCCCCACCCCCACCTTCAATGTTCCCACAAACCTCTGTCCATCAACTCCCGTCCCAACCTCATGTTTTCCACCCCCCTTCCACTTCTGATCCTCAACAACCTCGTTCCCAGTCCACCCCCCCTCGACGTGGTCAACCCTGTTAACCCCTCCAATACTATCTCCACCCCACAGTACCGTCAATTGTAACATTTTGCAAAAAATTGTTAATAAAAATTTTTTTGTTCAAAAGAATTTTATTGTCTTTCCTTTTTTGTATTGTTAAGATCAAATACTTTTAAAATTTAAAAACTTACACAACTTTTTATGGTAAAGGTACAAAAAGGGTTAAAGTACACAGGAGGTGTACAGGTCACATACACAACTTTGTGGTAAAGGTACAAAAAGAGTCAAAGTACACAGGAGGTGTACAGGTCACATACACAACTTTCTGGGAAACAAAATTGGTGTAAAGGTACCAAAAATAAGAAACAAAAAGGGTAAAATTCCAAAGTTTTTGTTATCAAAAAATGGAACCTTGGTATAATTTAAAAAAAAAAAAAAAATTAAACCATGTCATCTTGCCAGTCAAGTCTTCCTTTTGGTGAGAGAAAGTAGTCAGCAAATGTGTCCCTCATTTTTGAAACTGACAGAGTACTCCGAACACTTGTCTGTTGATATTCCCACAAGGTTGTTTCACACAGATTTTCCTCAATGGAAACTGGTTCCTTTGAAATGACAAAGGAACTAGTGCAGGGTCACACACGCCTCCACCACCTCATCCACAGTCTCAGTTTTCAATTTCATAGCAGTTAACAGGACTCGTCATTTTGCAGTTAAAATCCAAAAGCGCACTCCATCACTCTTCGCTCTCTTGTTAAGCGATAGTTGAAGATTTTTTTCCTGTGGGTCAATCCATGACTTGCATATGGCTTGAGAAGATGTTTAGACAGTTGAAATGCTTCATCACCAATACACACAAATGCCATTGGTGGGCCTGTGGTTCCAGAGAGTGGTCTTGGAGATGGGAATTGAAAAATTTCTCCATATAAACGACGCCCCATTGCAGACATCTTGAAAACCTGTGAATTATTTGATCGACCATACGCACCAATATCGACTGCAATGAATTTGCATTTTGAGTCAGCAATTGCCATCAGTACAATTGAAATGAATTTCTTATAACTGAAATATTCTGATCCGGATCCAACGGGTTTCACAATCCTTATGTGCTTCCCATCCACTGCACCATCGCAATTAGGAAACTGACATATTTCTTGAAAGTTGTCAGCAATCTCCAGCCACCTTTCCTGTGTTGGATGTGGGATGTACTCCTCGTGTAGACAATCCCACAATGCCCGGCAGGTCTGTTGGACTATTCCAGATATTGTAGATATCCCCAGCCGGAACTTGGTAATGGAGGGAAGAAAAGGATTCTCCAGTTGCCAGGAATCTGTTAAAAAAAGGGAAAATAAGAAAATAAATACAAACTACCAGCAACAACATGACACTAGAAGTCTGCAGAATCAGAAAACTTACCGAAGGGTCACCATCAGACGCTCTGCCGGAGATATTGAAAAGAGCAAGTAGGTGTCCATTTTCTGGATTTGAGCTCCAACACGCTCCACCAAAATCTCAAAGAGGCCCGGTGTCATCCGCACATAATTAAACAACTTATCCGGGTTATCCCTCAATTCAAGATAAAGCGTAGAAAACACACCAAGGGTCAACCACTGTGCATTGATAGGATGAATCCATTGACATCTCTTCCTTCGCCCGATGCAGGATGCGCTGTCTTGCATCCTCTTTGTGCCGAGCAATCATTGCAAAATGATTGCACTCAAAATCAAAGTCCACACATATGCTAGCAATGTTCGCTATAACTACTTCCATCCCTGCCACTAGCTCTACAACCTTTCAAAGATGTGGTATTAAAAAACGCTATATGTAGTTTTCCAGCAGTTTCCATTATCCAATCACGTTTGGGATCATTTTCCAGTAGCAAATCATGTTTGGGAGCATCCCTTTTGGGAGGTATTGAAAAAACGGATTCGTCAAAAAACGGATCAAACGGATGGAAAAAATGGATCTAATGGATGCCACGGATCCGTTTTTTGATGCATAGCGATCCGTATAGCGGATCCGTCAAAAAACGGATTCGTTTCATCCGCTTTTTCACATTTTTGACGGATCCGTCAATCCGCCTCGATGCCGGATTGTGACTGACGTAAAAAAACTGAAATGTGAAACAGATCTTACAGATGTGATTATATATTGCTATTTGATACATTTGATACGCATGATATATTCTTTTTGTTATCTAAAAATGTACATATGCATGTACAGTTGTGGAAAAGTATTGACACCCCTGCAATTCTGTCAGATAATACTCAGTTTCTTCCTGAAAATGATTGCAAACACAAATTCTTTGGTATTATCTTCATTTAATTTGTCTTAAATGAAAAAACACAAAGGAGAATGAAGCAGAAAGCAAAACATTGATCATTTCACACAAAACTCCAAAAATGGGCCAGATAAAAGTATTGGCACCCTCAACCTAATACTTGGTTGCACAACCTTTAGCCAAAATAACTGTGACCAACCGCTTCCGGTAACCATCAATGAGTTTCTTACAATGCTCTGCTGGAATTTTAGACCATTCTTCTTTGGCAATCTGCTCCAGGTCCCTGATATTTGAAGGGTGCCTTCTCCAAACTGCCATTTTTAGATCTCTCCACAGGTGTTCTATGGGATTCAGGTCTGGACTCATTGCTGTCCACCTTAGAAGTCTCCAGTGCTTTCTCTCAAACCATTTTCTAGTGCTTTTTGAAGTGTGTTTTGGGTCATTGTCCTGCTGGAAGACCCATGACCTCTGAGGGAGACCCAACTTTCTCACACTGGGCCCTACATTATGCTGCAAAATTTGTTGGTAGTCTTCAGTCTTCATAATGCCATGCACACTGTCAAGCAGTCCAGTGCCAGAGGCAGCAAAGCAACCCCAAAACACCAGGGAGCCTCCGCCATGTTTGTTTGTAGGGACCGTGTTCTTTTCTTTGAATGCCTCTTTTTTCTCCTGTAAACTCTATGTTGATGCCTTTGCCCAAAAAGCTCTACTTTTGTCTCATCTGACCAGAGAACATTCTTCCAAAACGTTTTAGGCTTTTTCAGGTAAGTTTTGGCAAACTCCAGCCTGGCTTTTTTATGTCTCGAGGTAAGAAGTGGGGTCTTCCTGGATCTCCTACCATACAGTCCCTTTTCATTCAGATGCTGACGGATAGTAAGGGTTGACACTGTTGTACCCTTGGACTGCAGAGAAGCTTGAACTTGTTTGGATGTTAGTCGAGGTTCTTTATCCAACATCCGCACAATCTTGCGTTGAAATCTCTTGTCAATTTTTCTTTTCCGTCCACTTCTAGGGAGGTTAGCCACAGTGCCATGGGCTTTAAACTTCTTGATGACACTGCGCACAGTAGACACAGGAACATTCAGGTCTTTGGAGATGGACTTGTAGCCTTGAGATTGCTCATGCTTCCTCACAATTTGGTTTCTCAAGTCCTCAGACAGTTCTTTGGTCTTCTTTCTTTTCTCCATGCTCAATGTGGTACACACAAGGACACAGGACAGAGGTTGAGTCAACTTTAATCCATGTCAACTGGCTGCAAGTGTGATTTAGTTATTGCCAACACCTGTTAGGTGCCACAGGTAAGTTACAGGTGCTGTTAATTACACAAATTAGAGAAGCATCACATGATTTTTCGAACAGTAACAGTAACTGGGACCAGTTGCCGTGGGCCACTTCACCACCATGTACGCTGAGGGGTGCCAGGTCTTTTGGTTCTGTGCTGCTTCACACAGGTAGAGCTAAGCAGAACCTCCTGCTTGGCATGCTTGCAAAACCAAAACTGACACTCCCAACCCTCTGCTGCAGAAATTTTACAAGGAACCTGTGGCCCTAGGCCACAAGGAAGACCCGGCTGGGGAGGAAACGGCTGCCCCACTATCATCATGTGGTCTTTTTAACCCCTTAAGCCCCAAGGGTGGTTTGCACGTTCATGACCGGGCCAATTTTTACAATTCTGACCACTGTCCCTTTACATCAGCACAATTTTGGAACCAAAAATTTTTTTTTGTTAGGAAGTTATAAGGGTTAAAAATTGACCAGCGATTTCTCATTTTTGCAACACCATTTTATTTTTATGGACCACATCACATTTGAAGCCACTTTGAGGGGTCTATATGATAGAAAATACCCAAAAGTGACCCCATTCTAAAAACTGCACCCCTTAAGGTGCTCAAAACCACATTCAAGAAGTTTATTTACCCTTTAGGTGCATCACAGGAATTTTTTGAATATTTTAAAAAAAAAGAACATTTAACTTTTTTTCACAAAAAAAATAATTCAGGTTCAATTTTTTTTATTTTACCAAGGGTAACAGGAGAAATTGGACTGCAAAAGTTATTGTGCAATTTGTCCTGAGTACGCTGATACCTGATATGTGGGGGGAACCACTGTTTCGGCGCATGGCAGACCTCAGAAGGAAAGGAGTGCCGTTTGACTTTTTCAATGCAAAATAGGCTGGAATTCAGATCGGAAGCCATGTCGCGTTTGGAGAGCCCCTGATGTACCTAAACAGTGGAAACCCCACACAAGTGACCCCATTTTGGAAACTAGACCCCCCAAGGAACTTATCTAGATATGTGGTGAGAACTTTGAACCCACAAGGGCTTCACAGAAGTTTATAACGTACAGCGGTACAATTAAAAAATCATATTTTTTCCACAAAAATGATCTTTTCACCCGAACTTTTATTTTTCCAAGGGTAACAGGACCCTAAAAGTTATTGTGCAGTTTGTCCTGAGTACGATGATACCCCATATGTGTGTGTAAATGACTATTTGGGTGCATGGCAGAGCTCGGAAGGGAAGCAGCACCATTTGACGTTTTCGGCTGGAATGGAGATCGGACACCATGTCGCGTTTGGAAAGCCCCTGATGTACCAAAACAGTAGAAACCCCCCATAAATGACACCATTTTGGAAACTAGACCCCCAAGGAACTTATCTAGATGTGTGGTGAGCACTTTGCACCCCCCAGTGCTTCACAGAAGTTTATAACGCCCGGGCGTGAAAATAAAAAAATCGTATTTTTTCCACAAACATGATCTTTTAGTCACCAATTTTTTTTATTTTCCCAAGGGTACAAGGAGAAATTGGACCCCAAAAGTTGTTGTCCAATTTGTCCTGAGTATGCTGATACCCCATATGTGGAAGAAAACTACTGTATGGGCACACTAAGAACAAATGGTAGCAGAATGAGCTGGAATACTTAGTCAACCACATATTCAAAACTAAATGTACTGGTGACCACAATCAAGATTCCAGCACATCGTCGGACAGTGTAGGACACACTGTATTTATATATATAATTCAAACACCATAGAAAAAACAGTGTAACAAGTCGAATTCAAAGGATAAAATACAAATCTTTATTAAATGACAGATGAAGCAAAATATAAGCTAAAAAGTGGCACTACAAAAAATGGGCAGTGTATAGTGAGCCACACACAAAAGCATAATGAATGATATAAGTATCATACCCTATTGGCAATGTGAGACATATACTCCATAGGCAGAGAAATAGAATGGAAATGCCATAAGAATAAAGGGAACAATCCCTGGCTGGACCATAAAAAGATGATATACTGCCAAGACGTTAAATATGTAAAACCACATACCAAGAGGAGGGTGCAGCTCAGTGTACACAGCCGAACCCCAACGCGCGTTTCGGAGAAGTTCCTTCCTCAGGGGGCGTGTGTTAGTGCGGGTGTCTGAGCAATTTATAAGAAATCACGGGGAGAAATCCCTGATTGTGCCAGGTGCATGTAAACCCTCCCCCCCATCCCGACATGGCAACCGCCACTGGCGCTGACACACAACGGGGCCCCGTGATGTCAGACGCCAGACGGTGGGTGGAAGGGAGGAGGATAGAGGTGACATGATCCAGCGCGTCATCCGACGCATGCGCAAATCGCACTACTAAAGCGGCAGCCATCTTGGAAGGGGGCAAACCAAAAATAGACAAAATAAAACAAAATAAACATATATAGCCGCGCCAAATTGTGCGATATAATGACAAAAGGGAGTATAAGGACATAAGTATGAATAGGACTATACAAATCGCCCAAAAATAGATAACAATATACTATATGAAATCACACAACACCATAGTTGTAACATAAGTGTAAGCACATTTATGTAATCATAGTAACCCCTGAAGAACAGAACAATCATATGGGGACACCCATTGCCATGAAGGCACATGCTAAAAATACAATTACATAGGACAATTAGATAATATTAAACATGCACAATAGGTTTATGAGAGGAAAGAAACGGTACAGCATGAAATCACAGAGCATATATAATTGTTACCCATTTATATTTTTATAAATTGCACATTGCAAAAGGACAAAACAATCATCCATAAAACATTGTCTATATGATAAACGAAGAATCATGGGCCAGAGCTTCAAGATGTTGATAGGCGTCAAATATGGAATAAAGAAAGTCCATAAACTGGTAAGTACCAAATCCACCCCGAAATAGAACAGACACACTGGCCAGACAAGTGGAAAACACAAGGTCACTAAAAATAAAAACAAAAGTTAAAACACACACTAAAAGAGCGTCACATAGCAAAATATAGGCCTATAGGAAAGGAGCAAAAGAGAGGCATTCGTTAAGACCATGAGGATGGACTGTCTTAAGCTGCCATATCCATTTTGATTCAAGCTGACCAAGTCGCTTGGACAGACCACCACCCCTGATGTCAATTCTCAAGGCATCAATGCCCCTAACTTTAAACTGGGAAGCATCACATGCATGATGATCCTTGAAGTGGCGTGGAATGGTCCTCAGGGTGGTAGAATCCTCATGTGTGCGTGCCGCCTGGATCTCCAACACATGCTCCCTTACCCTCACTTTAAACTGATGTGTAGTGAGGCCAGCGTAGATCAAACCACAAGGGCAAGTAGCATAATAGATGATGTATCTTGTGGTGCAAGTGATACGTTGACGGATGGCATAGGTTTTAGTGCCACTAGAGTCACAAAAGGAGTTACTACGCACTATGTTGGGGCATGCCACGCAGCCGCCACATGGGACACAACCCACCCTGGGAGTGAGAACATTCAAAAATGTAGATGGTTTAACTGCAGAATAATGGCTATTGACCAAATGGTCTCTAAGATTTTTAGCACGCCAAAAAGACATAGATGGTTTATCTGTTAGGAAGCTACTCATAATCGGATCTATCTGTAAAATAGGCCACGCTTTCTTTAATGCCAGACGTACCGAATTTGACCTGGAGCTAAATGTTGTAGCAAACCTAACAATTTGGTTTGTGTTCGTAGGTCTAGTTAATTGAGAGCGATACAATAGGTCCTGACGGGAAGTATATTTCGCCCTATTAAAGGCCCTCTTAATAGACCTACAACTATAGCCCCGTGCTAGAAAGCGTTGAATTTCGGCCTGCCGAAGAAAATCATTATCTGTTGAACAGATCCTACGGAGCCTTAAAAATTGATCCACTGGGACAGCTCGAATGATATGCTTAGGGTGGCTAGAAGTTGCATGTAATAATAAATTAGTGGCGGTTGTCTTCCTGTAGATGTCAGTCTGCAAGACCCCAGCATGGTCCCTCCTAATAGTAACATCAAGGAAATCCAAAGATTCAACACTATGTGTAAAAGTGAGATGAATATTGCGGTCATTGCTGTTCAGGAAAACCATTAACTGATCAAGGTCGACGGGCGTGACCTGCCAGACGAAGAAAATGTCATCAATGTACCGCGTCCAAAAGGGGACACGGCACATTGACACACACTCATCTGACATAAAGAGGTCCCTCTCCCACAGCCCCAGGAAAAGGACAGCGTAAGAGGGCGCATAGGCTGCTCCCATTGCGGTCCCCTGGAGCTGCAGGTAGAAGGACCCCTTAAACACAAAGAAGTTGTGTGTGAGGGCGAACTCTAACTGTTCCAGCAGGAGGTCCCTCAACCCCAATGTGAGGTTAGATGTACTTAGAAAAAATTTGACAGCCCTAAGGCCATCTGTATGTTTGATATTAGTGTAGAGGGACTCTACATCTGCTGAAACTAAAAGAGATTCACCCTCAAGGCAAAGCCCATCGACCCTGCGCAGTAGATCACCAGTATCCCGGAGGAACAAAGGAAGATTTGTTACTAGATGTTGCAGATGGAAATCAATCCATCTGTTAACATTTTCAAGAAAATTCCCCCGTCCTGAGACAATTGGTCTCCCAGGTGGCACAGAGGAATCCTTATGAATTTTTGGAAGGAGGTACAAGGTAGAGATCCTAGGTTCGGGGACCAGTAATGCACTAAAGAGTTCTCTGGTGATATGGTGTGTATGGGCACATGTCGGGGCTCGGAAGGGAAGTAGTGACGTTTTGGAATGCAGACTTTGATGAAATGGTCTGCGGGTGTCATGTTGCTTTTGGAGAGCCCCTGATGTACCTAAACAGTGGAAACCCTCCACAAGTAACCCCATTTTGGAAACTAGACCCCCTAAAGAACTTATTTAGATGTGTGGTGAGCACTTTGAACCCCCAAGGGCTTCACAGAAGTTTATAATTCCCAGGCATGAAAATAAAAAAATCGTATTTTTTTCCACAAACATGATCAATTAGTCTCCAATTTTTTTATTTTCCCAAGGGTAACAGGGGAAATTTGACTGCAACAGTTGTTGTCTAATTTGTCCTGAGTACGCTGATACCTCATATGTGGGAGAAAACTACTGTATGGGCACACGTCAGGGCTCGGAAGGGAAGTAGTGACGTTTTGGAATGCAAACTTTGATGGATTGGTCTGCGGGTGTCATGTGCGTTTGGAGAGCCCCTGATGTACCTAAACTATTGAAACTCCCCACAAGTGACCCCATTTTGGAAACTAGACCCCCCACAAAACTTATCTAGATGTGTGGTGAGCACTTTGAACCCCCAAGTGCTTCACAGAAGTTTATAACGCCTGGGCGTGAAAATAAAAAAATCATTTTTTTCCACAAAAATGATATTTTTGCCCCCAACTTTTTATTTTCCTAAGGGTAACAGGAGAAATTGGACCCCAAAAGTTGCTTCGTTTTTTATTTTTATTTTTTAAGGGGTTCGTTAAAGGGGTTAACTAATGGGACAGTTTTATAGGGCGGGTCGTTACGGACGCGGTGATACCAAATATGTGTACTTTTATTGTTTTTTTTTATTATTTTTTATTATTTTCAAAAAAAGAATTTATTGGGGAATATTTTTTTTTTTTACTAATTTATTTAGCGATTTTTTTTAAATTATTTTCACACTTTTTTTTTTTTAACTTTATTACATTGTACCAGGTGGGACATAACTGTCCTGTGACAGATCGCTGATCTGTCACATCACAGATCGCTGTGACAGATCAGTGATCTGTCACAGGCATTGAAGATGACTTCCTCTTGCCTGCGCTTTGCAGGCAGTGAGGAAGTCAGCTCCCTACAGGCCCCCGAAGGTCCCCGTCGCCATCTTGGATCCGGGTGCCTGTAGGGAAAGAGCCCCCTGCAGCAGCGCTGCACATTGCGCTGCCGTGGGGGGCTCAGGGAAGCACGGAGGGAGCCCCCTCCCTGCCGATGCTTCCCTTTAACCCCCGGTACACCGCGATCGTGTTTGATCGCGGTGTACAAGGGGTTATCATGTCGGGGGCGGTCCATGACCGTCCCTGACACATTGTGCTGGGTGTCAGCTGTGATAATCAGCTGACACCCGGCCGCGATCAGCGGCGCTCACCACGTGGGCGCATCTGATCACTATGACGTACTATCCCATCCCTGGGAATTAAGTCCCAGGGCACATGGACGGGATAGTACGTCTGCTGGCAGAAAGGGGTTAAAAAATAAAAGCCCATGGCAGGTTTTCCTAAAAATGCATTGTACAAACAGCCAAGACCAACACTTACTCTTATTTTTGCATTGCAGTCATTGCAATGCATTCCCACGGCCTCATAATGGTTAAAAATTTGTTTTTCTCCTTTTGTTTAATAATATAAATTGATAAATAAAAACCATATCCACACTTCATATGGTCTCCCATCGTATATTGGACCGAACTCCTAAAAAAAATTGTCAAATATTAAGAATTTTGATATAGAAAATTACATTAATGGAAAGCCAATAATTTTTGCTAAGTTGCAACTATTTTACCCTTTGTGAATTGACCTTAGCATTTTTTCAGTATTTTTTGGAGTATATTTTTTTTTAGCTGCAAAGAAAATATACCTTATGGCTTGTTTGTCTCGCAAAACTCGAAGCACACTTTCTCTGACAAGCTTTGGTTTCTGTATTTTTCTTCAGTTGCAAAATTAGGACAGAGGGGTTAAACTATCAATCTTTATTAAAGACTAACAAGAATAGACAATGAGGATGACTCCCATGAGGATGAACAAAGAACATAACAAGCCTCAATTAATTGTAATAATAATGCACACGATATGGGCTGCCTGCTAGCAATGGAAATCGTCCCCCTGAGCCAACTCTTAAGGGCTTTGCAAGTTATGAAAAATTTTGTAACATTTGCCCATTCTAGCAATTGAAATTAAATTCCCACCAAACGCCTTTGGCTACAGAGATGGAAAAGTCAATATTATGGAGATGAAGTATGTATTCAAGGATGCCTTCCAAATGTGATAACTCATCACCATGCACATTACTGCTTCCTACAAAATCTTTCCCTTTCTGCCAATCCTTACCATATAGCTGTCATGTGGAAGGAAAAACAGATGTCCCGATCAAATCCATTAGCCTGTCTTCATTAGGTCCCACATAATTAACGGAATGGAATACCTTCTGGGTTGGCATTCGACAGCAGCTTCCAGAAATCCTGCCAAAGTGAATGGGACAAGGCATCAGCCATAGCATTGTTCTAACTGGGAACATGACGAGCTCTAAACCAAATGTTATGTTAAAGGCAGTGTAGAACCAAGTGCCACAACAGATCCTCGACCGGTAAGGAAGAAGATGTCAAGTGGTTGATGCAAAGTACCACAGCTAAGTCCAAAAGCAAATCTTTTGTTTGGTGAATTCCTTTTAGAAAAGCTACTTCTATAGGACATAATTCCAACAATGTTAAGGTTTTACAAATGCCAGACCTTTTTCAAGAGGGCTGCCATGTGATTCAGTGGTTAGCCCTGAGCCTTGCAGTGCTGGGGTCCTTGGGTCAAATTCCATTTTCACCCCATGTTTGTGTGGGTTTCCGCTCATACTCCAAAAACATACTGATAGAGAAATTAGACTATGAGCCGCAATGGGGAAAGTGCCGATAATGTCTTTAAAGCGCTGTGGAATTAATGGCGCCATATAAGTGAGTAAAATAAATAAAATGGATCATGACACTAAAGATTGCACCAAGTCCAATAGACCTGGAGGAATTCAAGAATAGCAAGATCTCATGACTACATACTTAAGATCAACCATTGAATGAGGAAATAAATTGTTTCCATATTAGTATGTCCGCTCGTATGAAGCAAGTGATGCGGACCCTATGTTCAGGGCACTTTGCTCCCTTCATGGATAGGGACAGGTGCCTAGAAAATACTTTGCCCATAGGAATGACTCTGCAAGCAAAAATCAAACAACCCAAAAGTGACTGCATTTGACAAAGCGAGACCTTATAAACTGAAAAAAATTCCATCAATGAGGTTTTAAAGTTTTTTAATATCATAGAGAAGCCTACTGTATATTCCATTGATATGGTATTGATCTGTATGCCTAAACAAGTTGCAAATTGTCTCTTCAGAGAGGAAGAGGACTAGAACTCTAGTGCCACCTATTGGAAGTAGCAATCCTAAAAGTCAATGTCGACCCTTGTCACATGACTTAGGATAAAAGACAAACCAGAATCTCAATTTGCAGACACTGTGTTTCGGGGTACTGCCCCTAAACAAGTTATAACAAAAGTTGAGTCCTCTATCTTCTTTTGAGCAAGTGGTGCTGCAAATTTTTTTATGAGGGACTGAAAAGTATCTAATGAATGCTGGCATTAACGCAATAAGCTAGGACCAACAAAAGGGAAATTGTACAGTAGCAAATCTGGAACCAGTTTTATAACGCACTGTCCATTTAAGATATGTACTAAACAGCTCAAAATAGTGGCATGATGTGGAACAGTCCATGGGAAGGCAAGACTCAAAATAAAAAAGGGAGAATATCAGCTTCTTAGTTGAAAAAAATATGTAGTTTATTTCCAAAAATGTTAAAACATAATTGCAAGAAATCTATGATGATGTAAAAGCTACACGTTTCAAACACAGAGATGTGTTCTATTTCAAAGCTAATGGTAGAATGATCCATAGTGCAGTATATACCCCATTGCAAGTGTGGGGAGGAGGACTCCCATGAAGTGACCGGGCAGGTACCCAGAGGACCGCCATCAGGGTTCCTGAGGGAAAGATACTGGGAGAACAGTAAAGGGAGAGACTTGACTGAAGTTGTCAGGGAAACAGAGGGCGGGGCAAGGGTAAAAGGAGCAGGGGGCGCGCTGAAGTGGCAGTTGACAGAGAGCAGGACAACAGACAGGAAGCCGTGTGAGACAGAGAGGACCGAGGGAGCGGACGGTGTGTTGTGGAGAGACCGACAGGGCCCTGTGAAAGGAAAGCTATAGACTTACCGACTAGTGACACGTGAGAGCCTTGCACCGGCGGCCGCTCCCCTCATACGGTCACATACAGCGGTCCCCGCTGTTTCCCATCCTGCTGTGACAGGTCCACGACCTCCACTGACCGCGGCGACTTGAGACTATTCCTTTACAGCGGTCAGGACACTGCCCCTTGCCTTCTCCCACAGCTGCGGCCCTGTCATCACCGGCCCCAGGGGGCGCCACCTCGCTACAGGCAGCAGAAGAGGCCCCCGTCCGGTTTGCTGAGGGACTCTGGGCAGAGACTGGTGAATGGTTACATTTAGAGACTGCGTCATCACCGCACCCACTGGCATTGCTCCTTCAGGGCCTGTTGCGCCCCATCAGCACCGTTTCTTCAGGGCCTATTGCGCCCCATCGTCATCGCTTCTTCAGGGCCTGTTGCACCCCATCGTCATCGTTTCTTCAGGGCCTGTTGCGCTGCCGCATCAGCGACCTATACGCGGCCATGCCTGTGAACCTGACAGACCCCTGGAAGGATAAGTTTATTATAGTAGATAAGGACCCCCAGTTTGGTCATACGTGGCCTATAGCACCCCGGGCAAACCGGGTTAGTCGCATCCATAATAAGAAAGTGTTGTTAGGTTTGTTGAGTCCCTGCGTCGACTGGTTATTGTTAACCCCTTTTGTTTGCTCAATATAGCCCTAGCGGCTACAGTTTATAAAAGTTGTTTCCACAAACCACACTCAGTCTCGTGCCTCGTCACTGCATCCTGCGAACCTGCTGAACCCTACACAACCAATGGGATTAATTAAACAAAACGTGTGACAATAAAATCATGCATGTCACATATTTGACAGAGAGGACAATCTGAAAGACTAGTAATGGGACATGATCTCTTTACGAGCATTTAAGCCCGTAGAGAAATTAGCTCCTAGACAGTATATCCAGAACATCTATCTGCTTAGCAGTCATCTTTTTAAGTCTCCTCCTCTAGGTAACTTTCGCACCCTTTCTATGCCAGTCACTTTTACAGATGCAGAGCATTGGAGCAGCACCTGACAGACAGGGAAGGAGGTGTGTCAGCCCCTGCTCTTAGCACGTGCTTACAGGCAACCTTCCCTGAAAGACCCTGTGTCCATCTTGTGGCCAGTGGTCACCATGGAAACCATCAGCACAACGCGATCGCAACACATTGTGTTAATGGAAGCACACAGGGATCCCACTCCCTGTGCAATCTCCTCGATGTTAACACTGACTGTGGGAGTTGCTGATGGGTGTCAGCTCCAGAGTCAAATATTTCCTGATTACATGTAGGGTATTGGCGCACTCATGAAAAAATGGTACTCAGCTTGTTGTAAAAAAAATTCCTATCAGCCCTTAGGAAAATTTAATACTTGGGGCTAAAACAACATTTTAGTGGTAAAAATGTAATTTAATTTATTGGGGAGTGTAGTTTGTAAATATGTTCACATATGCAGGGTTTCTGTTGTTCTGGCATATCAGGGGCTCTGCCAATGTGACATGGCACCCTCAAACCATTCCAGCAAAATCTGAACTCCAATATGGCACCTCTTCCATTCTGAGCTTTGCAACTGTGCTTTAAAAGTAGTATTCCCTCACAAATGGGGTATCAGCATACTCAAGAAAAATTGCACAACAAATTGTACAGTGCAATTTCTCCTGTCACCCTTATGAAAATGCAAAATTTGGGGCCAAAATAACATTTTTGCTAGGAATATGTATTTTCTTATTTTAGCGGCTCAACATTATAAACTTCTGTGAAGCACCTGGGGGGGTTCAAGGTACTCACCACACATCTAAATACATTCCTTGAGCGGGTCTAGTTTCCAAATGGGGGTTTCCACTATTCAGTTTAGGCACATCAGGGGCTCTCCAAACGGGGCATGATGTCCGCTAATGATTCCAGGAAATTTTACATTCAAAAACTCAAATGACGCTCCTTCCCTTCTGAGCCTCTCTGTGCCCCCAAACAGTAGTTTTCACCCTCATATGGGGTATCAGTGTACCCAGGAGAAGTTGCACAACAAATTGTATGGTGCAATTTCTCCTGTTACCCTTATAAAAATGCAACATTTGGGGCTAAAACATATTTGTGAGAAAAATGTGATTTTTTTTATTTTCACAGCTCAATGTTATAAAGTTCTGTGAAGCACCTGAGGATTCAATGTGCTCACCACACATTTAGGGTATGTGCACACGTTGCGGTTTTCCTGTGGATTGGCCAGCGGTTTTCCCCTGCGGTTGACACCTGGACAATGGAATAGGTGTCAAACCGCAGCGGAATCCACAGAAAGAATTGACATGCTGCAGATTTCAAACCTCAGCTTCTCAGCACGGAAAAATCCACAGCGTGTGCACTGCGGATTTGAAAACCTATAGGATAACATTATACTGTACACTGCCTGTGGAACTGCTGCGGCCAGCAGAATCTGCAGCATGTGCACATACCCTTAAATCAGCTCCCTGAAGGTTTTAGTTTCTAAAATGGTGTCACTTGTGTGGGATTTTCACTGTTTAGGCACATCAGAGTTTCTCCAAAAGCGACATGGCATCTGCCAATTGTTTCAGTAAATTTTGCATTCAAAAAGTCAAATGGCGCTCTTTCCTTTCCAAGTTCTGCTGTGCACCCAGTTGTTTTCTCCTTCATGTGGGGCATCGGCATGCTCAGGAGAAATTACACAGCAAATTTTGGGGCCCATTTTTTCCTGCTACCCTTGTCAAAATAAAAAAAATTGGATCTAAAGTAAATTTTTTGTGAAAAAACATCAAATGTTAATTTTTTTCCACACTCCAAAAATTCCTGGGAAGCACTTGAAGGGTTACTTATAAACTTTTTGAATGTGATTTTGAGCACCTAGAGGGTGCAGTTTTTAGAATGGTCTTACTTTTGGGTATTTTCTCTCACATAGACACCTCAAAGTGACCTCAAATGTGAGGTGGTCCCTAAAAATGGTTTTGTAAATTTTCTTAGAAAAATGAAAATTCACTGGTCAACTTTTAAACTTCATAACTTCCTAACTAAAAAATGTTTTGGTTCTAAAATTGTGCTGATGTAAAGTAGACATGTGGGAAATGTTAATGTTATTTATTTGACTTTCTGTGTGATGTATCTCTGTGATTTAAGGGCATGAAAATTCAAAGTTTGCAAGTAGGAAAATTTTCAAAATTTTCACCAAATTTTCATTTTTTTCACGTATATAAGCAAGTCACTACTTGCTGAAATGTTACCACTATCATGAAGTACAATATGTCACGAAAAATCAAACTCAGAATCAGTGGGATCCGTTGAAGTATTCCAGAGTTATAACCACATAAATTGACAGCAGTCAGAATTTTAAAAATTGGCCTTGTCATTAACATGCAAACCACTTTCGGGGGTAAAGGAGTTAAAGATCATTTCATCCTGAGCTTGTTTAACTGTTCGCAATAATAGTAATTTTGATTAAACTTACATGCCAGTTTTTGTTCAGCACTCAGTATATTTGATGTTTTCTTTCTTTTGAAAGTTGAGGCGATTATGATAATGCCAAATCTATATAGCATTTAGTGCTTTATTATTTATTCATAAAAAAATCCTTTTTTTTAAATATTTAGTATCTGAGACCTATAATGTTTTTATTTTCCTTCAGACAGAGTCGTGTGACAGAGTGTTTTTGCAGGTTTTCATTACTATAATTTTGGGGTACATACAACTTTTTGATCACTTTTAATTTTATACTTTGTAGCAGGCATGAACAATAAATTTTAATTAATTTTTTTATTTAAATGGATGCGACCTGTGACACTGAAAATGCTTTCTTTACATATGTTGGTAGTTAACTTTAGTTAAAAAATTACACTAATATTCTGTCTCCGATTTTCATTCCATTATTCATTTTCAGTCCACCTTATATGTACAGCATTTTTCATCCTAATTTTAGGTGCAGACCTTTTGCTTTAGGTAATACATGCTGGATGTAAGTTATTATGTTCAGAATTATGCTGTATCTGCAAGGTCTATGGACACCTTTGGAAAATGACCTTTACTGTACTTATGTTGAAATTTTCTTTTAATTATAAAAAAAGTTGCATAAATGTTCACATCCAATCTCCATTTCATTATTCATTTTCAAACCCACTGATAAACATCTTGCAACCTTGCTCATAGTTTTCTCTCTCAGTTATAAATTCTGGATATATGGTTTGTGTGCTCAGGATTCTGCTGCCTGTACTAGCTCATGTATCAGTACAGCTGCATTCCTGGACTGATTTACCCTGTTACCGCTCATGAAGGAACTTTTGCTTTTCTTCATATCTTCATTTTGAGTGAGCTGACCTCCCTAATAACTTGTATGCTTCCACCTTCTTTTCTCTTTAATTACTTTTGTACAACCCTTTCCCCCACCTGCTGCTATCTCTAACACTGATAGAAGGAAGGGGAAGAGCAGAAAAAGCTACCAGAGTCAGGAGCACAGTTTTTTTAGATAATTTTGCAGATTAGCTAGTTATTTGAAGGACTAAAGGCCCCTTTACATTTAGCGATGCACCAGCGATCCGACCCGGTCGGGATCGCTGGTGCATCGCTAAATGATCGCTAATGAGCTGTCACACAGGCAGACCTCACAGCGATGCAGCAGCGATGCAGCGCACAATACTCACCTTTCACACACAGCGATCCTGACGTCCTCCCGCCCGCGTCCATGCGTCGCTCTTCGGCGCCAGCAGGAAGCCCATCAGGAAGCGCCTGACGAGAAATGGAGCCGGACATTCTCGCACGATCAGCGATGGACTGCGGGGGAGCCGGTTGGAGGTAAGTATCAGACATAGCGATATCGCTAACGATATCGCTATAACGTCACAAAATCGCTATGTGTAAAACCCCCTTTACAGACACTTCGAGACAGTAAAATTGTAATAAATTGTTATGAATTCTATTTGAAAAGTTGCTTAATTTTGCATTTAGGACACACATAAAGAAGATACAAATGTTCAGTGTACATAACCTTCAAAACAGCATTTTAAGGTGACCAAACCTTTGTAGGCCTGCAGATGTTGCTACTCTTTCATTAGTATCCTCTGACTTCACATTCTTTTATCCCTGTGTCTGCTATAATCATCTCTCATTCTTATTCTCTGACTTAATCATGATAACAGATGATTCTAAATGCAATAAAAAAAGCTCAGCAAGAACTTCTAATCTACAAAGATGTTATTACATTGTCATTTCTAAATGCGCAGGTTTCATCTGCAGCACACTTTAAATGATTGCATGGTATAGAAGATCTATTTTACTGAATGAAAATCCTTTAATTTACTTCTGCTTTCTAGTGATTATTTAATTTGTCCAATGCCATTTGCGATTAAGCATATTTGATACTGCTTTCCCTGGTAGTTTAGCTAAATTTGCTCTGTTCTAGCATCCATGAATCTATGATTAACCCCTTCATCACCTTGGGTTTTTCCATTTCTGAGTTTCCGCTTTTTGCTCCCCTTCTTCCCAGAACCATCACGTTTCCATTTTTTCATCAATATAGCCATGTGAAGGCTTGTTTTTTGTGGGACAAGTTGTAGTTTTGAACGACACCATTGTTTCTGCCATATAGTGTACTGGAAAATGGGGAAAAAAATTAAATATCTGGTGAAATTGCAAAAAAGTGCAATTTCACAATTTTATTTTATTTTTTTCCATGCCCACTAAATGCTAAAACTGACCTACCTTTGTGATTCTCCATGTCAAACATGTATAGGGTATTTCTTATTTAAGTGGTGAAAGAAAAATCCAAATTTTCTAGAAAAAAGTCGCCATTTTCTGCGACCCGTTGTGTCCACATTTATTGTGATCTCGGGTTGGGTGAGAGCTTATTTTTTGTGCGCCGAGCTGACATTTTTATTGATACATTTTTGGTGTAGATACAATCTTTTGATCGCCCGTTATTACATCTTAATGCAATGTTGTGGCGAACCAAAAAAATATAATCTAATTCTGTTTTTTTGTCTCGTTATGCCGTTTAACAATTGGATTCATTCTTTTTATTTAATTGACAGATCGGGCAATTGTGAATGTGTTGATACCAAATATTTGTTTTTTTATTATTACTGTTTTATTTTGAATAGGACTAAGGCCTCTTTCACACATCAGTTTCTCGCCGTCAGGCGCGATCCGGCTTTTTTTTGTAAAACCGGATCCGGCGAAATGCAATGCCGGATCCAGTTTTTCCCCATTGACTTGCATTAGCGCCGGATCGCGCCGGATGGCATTGCCTTTCATCCGTTTTTTGCCGGATCCGGCTACTTGTCTCATTCCGGCGTCTGGAAAAAACGGCTACTGTAACGTTTTTTGTCTCCGGCGAAAAAGCCGGAAGCGCCGGATCCCACGCTTCTGGCTTTTTGCCACAATGAAAGTCTACGGGCGCCGGAATGCGCCGGATCCAGAAAAAGATGGATCCAGCCACCGCATCCGTTTTTTTAAGTCTGCGCATGCTCAGATCCAATTGGCCAGCCCCCAGGAAACAGATATAACCTGCTAGACGGATCCGGCAGAAAAACGGATCCGTTTCTACAGTTCTCCAAAATTTATGCCGGATCCAGGTTTTTCTAAAAATAGCCAGATCCTGCCTGACGGCAAAAAACTGATGTGTGAAAGTAGCCATAGGGGGTTATTTAAACTTTTATATTTTTTTATTTTTTCAATATTTTTAAAAACTTTTTTTCTACTTTACATTTGCTTCAATAGTCTCCATAGGAGACTATAAGCTGTGATCATCCGATTGCTTATGCTCCACAGAGCAGGGCTTCAGCCCTGCTCTGTGTAACAGAAATGCTCACTTGATATAAGCAACAACCACTGGTCGGTGCTCATAACTATCCGGCAATGACCACCACAGGGATCTCCTGCAGACCTCGGGCTGTCATACCAACCCATCGGCGACCCGCGGTCATGTGACACAGACACAGATGGGCGGGATTAGTGATGCATTTCCGGCATGAGCATGTTAAATGCCGCTGTCACCCCTTTATTTAATAAGGTCTCAGATCCTGGGCCCCTCTATTTAATGTCCCCATGTTAGGGCCCTATGTTGCCCCCAACCTGAACCCCTATGTCTCCATACAGTATAATGCTCCCATATATAGCTCCATGCAGTATATAATGGCCCCATGTATTGCTCCATACAGTGGATGAATTTGAACCCAGGACTCCAGCACTGCAAAGCTGCAGTTCTAACCACACTTGGTGACTTTCGGACTGAAAAGGGGAAGTTATTAAATAAATGATGTATGTTTCTAAATATTATCTAAAGAAATTTAGTAGGTTTATTGTCAAAAAGCTGATACAGAAAACAAATTTCAAAGAAATATTTGCTTATATAAAGTGAGCTAAAAATTAATCAGAAATATATTCTGATGTTTTAAATATATGTATTTTGTAGGTGAATAGAAACAATTGTGAACGTAGAAGACATAAAAGTAAAGCTAAGCTTCTTCATTCTCCGTATTTGGAAGGTTAATTAATTGAAAGTCTCAGCTGTCTTTCGAGACTCTATTCCATCTGGTGTACTTGGCAAAATATTGGATTGAAAGAAATGAGTCTCCGAGCTCAGTTCTATTCTCTCACACTGTCTCAATCAGCAAATAGTAATAAATATACATATATTGTATATTATAGCCTTCACTAGGCAGAATGAGAAGCAGAGCGGAAGGAGAAGCAATAGTAACTGGGAAGACGTAGTCACTAGAATGGACATGTCGAGATTCTCATGTGAATACAAATGTTGTACAATATGCCAAGCATCTATCAAACATTTACTGAAGAGTCAGGAAAGAATGATACATTTGTCTTTCAATAGACAGTATTTTTTTGTCATAGACAGTATTAATACAATGCTGGAAATGAATGAATATTTTTGTCCGTTAAAGTTGTAGTTTGCATTCATAGAGGCAATAAATCGTAACTATGCAAAAAAAAAAGGCATTAGCTTGCTATGATATCTTGCAGATATGTTGCAATATTCACTGATGACAGTAAGAATATACTGAGAAGCCTACAAAAGTGTGTTTTAATTTTGCTACTCACTATTCTTCATGCAGTAAGTTATATTTGGAAGCCATTGTGAGATATCTGCAAGTCATTGAAATTCCCATTGGAATTGGAACATGACTTGCAGATTGAGCATTCTAATCAGTATTTGCTTGGGTCATGGTACGCAAGTATATCAAAGTAATGTAAAGTTGGAGTTATGACAAAATTGTATTATTGTAGTTTATCTATTTAGAGATAAAGATGTGTCCACTAGTAATGAGTGAGCGCGCTCGGATAAGGTGTTATTCCAGCATGCTCGTGTACTAATCAAGAATTTTTGACGTGAACAAAAAAAAATGCTCGAGTTGCCGTGACTGCATGTCTCAAAGCTGATCGACAGCCACAACACATGCAAGGATTGCCTAATAAACAGTATCTACTCCAAATCGTTAGTGCTAAAACTGTATTTCAGTGGCAAATCTAAAGGCTTCCACTTGGCGGGAATGACGTAGCACTTGTTGGCAGGCTGCACTCTCGTTCTGCTGCTGTATGACGGCTGCTGTGATACCTATATGCGGAGCAGTGTGGGTTCTAGCTGTCCCATACAGTCTGATCAACTACAGCCTGCGACCGGCTATCAGTTTCACTGATTTAGGCTAATCTGTCCTTACTGGGCCCTGGACTCTTATTCCCTGCGGCTGTATGGCGGCTGCTGTAATACCCGTATGTGGAGCAGTCTGGGTGGTAGGGGTCCCGTACAGTCTGTGCAAGTACCGTGTATGACCGGCAGTCCATTTTTACTGGGCCCTGGACTCTTGTTCCCTGCAGCTGTTTGGCGGCTGCCTTAATACCTGTATGCGGTGCAGTCTGGGTGGTAGCAGTCCCATACAGTCTATTCAATCACTGCCTGCGACCGGCCCTCCGTTTTGACAGTTCTGCCTTCCTCCACGTATGGTGCTGTGTGAATTTCAGCATACAGCTAAACCTCATCCACTCCCCAGTAAACAGACTGTATGGATGCTTAAGTCTATATTTATTGAGGTGATGATGTGAACTTGGTAACAGTGAACGATGACGGTGGACAGTAATGGACGATGTGGACAATATGAGAGTGGACAATAACGAAGTGGTAAAGAACTACAAGGAAATAACAGCGTATCAGTACTTGGCACATTACAGCATGATACAGGATGCAATAACAGGGACATTACAGAGATAGCACATAACACAGCATAACACAGAGATACAGTTATTATGGCTATCTAGAGCGAGTTCAGGCTGCCAGCATTGTACTACTTATACAGACATGAATCTATCTGCATACAGAGAAAACATACAAAGCACAACATGCCTAACTAACAGTATGCTACATGGTGGCTGCATAACTGTTCTAACACAAACATGTAGGTACATTTGACCCTCACTGGAATCTGCTTGTCAGGAGCAGGGTTTTGTAAGGAGAGAGTACCAGGAACACGTGTGTAAGACTCAAAGGTCTGGGGTTAAATGTCTGCAAGCTTTCTTGGCCGGGAAACTAAGGGGACATGTTATGAATGGGTCACCGAGGAGGAGAGCAGGCCCAGGCTAAGCCACAGAAAACCAGAGAGGTTGGTAACTAAGCGGATTGCAGACCCCTGATCCTATCCGACAACTAGCAGTAGCCGTGGAGCGTACCTACGATAATCCTAGACGCCTCGGCACAGCCGGAGAGCTAACTAAGCCTAAAGCAAGAAAGGGGGAATCTAAACTGCCCCAGAGCAGACCTCAAAGGAATAGATAGTCCCCAAACATATATTGTCGGTGAGACAAGATGAAAACACAAACGCAGGCAGGAAAATAGACTGAGCAAATGATGGGGCCCAGACTGACTAGACAGGACAGGAAAGGAAAGACACTGTCTGCAATCACGCAAAAAACCCTGCCAAAAGTCCAACACGTCTGATGCACAAAAATATTGAAGTCGCATGACTTCGCCCCCTGCTATATCAGCACTCTGGTATATTCTGAAAGCAGAGCAAAAAGAGACCAATCTAACAGTGGACAAAACAAACTGGCACAAGCAGTAACTTATGGGCGGTGATTCAGCACAGCCCCAGCCGGAGCTGGCTGATCCGCACAAAACAGAGATAGACAAAACCAGATCAAATGCAACAAGAATAGCAAATAAATCACTTAGCTGAACATGTAGGGACAGAGCAGGAGACATCAGACCTCAGGAGGAACAGGAAGAAAATCACCAGCCGGAATAGAGGGAGTCAGCTGTCTTAAATCCCAATCTGAAACCCCAGATCTCCAATCGTCATCCTTATTATCAGGTGGCAAGCCTCTGTCAATCAGATCAGCTCCATTACCTCCAGTAACCACCAGAGGGAGCCCAGAAAGAGAACTCGCAACCCCTCTGTCAATCAGACCAGCTCCACTACCTTCAGTAATAACCAAAGGGAGGCCAGAAAGCGAATTCACAATATGAATTAACTTGCTGCACAATAATGGGCAGAACACATATTGTTAGGACTAATATTGGGTTGCAGCAAGGAGAGACAATTAGCTACTCAAAATACAGGGTGGGTCATTTAAATGGCTACACCTGGGTGGGCCATTTATAAAGTTTAAATCCAAAATGGCCAACTTCAAAATGGCACAACAGGAAGTTGATACCACCAACCATTCCCTTTTAATTTAGGTTTATCCATATAAATGGTCCACCCAGGTGTATCCATATAAATGGCCCACCCTGTAGTTTGTGCTAAAACTATGTTTCAGTGGCAAATCAGAAGGCCAGATTGCCACTTAAAAATCATTAGGCATAATAGTTGTTTATGCACACCATCTAAGAAAATAAATAGTGATTGATCATTTAGTGACAGGTTGGGAAACAGCAGGGTACAAGAGGGGAAGGCTACTTACAACATGAATGGGAAAAAGCGAAGTCATTGTGAATGAGGGAATAGGCATGGTGTTTGATGTGTACGTAGGTTAGGTGTTAATGTGAATGAAAGATCTACTGAACAAACACCATCTCATCCTATCCAAAGACCACTGACAACATCTGTTACTGGCTGGGCTACTCGACTCCCTTTCTTTGGTAGCTGCACAGCGGTACGCCTTGTAGATGAGGCTCAGAAAGAGCATGTGATTCAGTAGATGGCAAGCACTACATCAAGTGGCCTGTCCTCCTCTTCCTCCACCTTAACATTACACACAGTACAATCCTCAGAGGTAGCAACACAATCACCCTTGTTTCCCGTCAAAAATTTCCAAACACCCAACTGACAGTGGGGAATCTCAGATGGGCCATTCTGAAGAGCTGTTCACACAATTTATTCCATGGGCATCAGAGGTCTGCTCCAAAGAATCACAGAATCCAGAGGAGGAAAGCATCTGCACCGATGCCCCATATTTTTTCATGTTGGATCCGGGACCGGATGAAGTAGGCAGAAGTTAAAATAATGAGGGGGAGAAGGACGGGTGTGCATAACATGTAAACATTATTCAAATCTTGATAGTAATTATGGAGGTAAAAAAAAAATCACAATTTTACGCAAATATTTTCAAAACTGATCACATATAGTGTAAATACATGAAATATGCAGAAAACTGGAAAAATACATACAGTCTACCACATAAAGTACTTTGTGCAAAGATGTGCTTCCCTTGATAATATAAATATAATATTTGATAAAGAGATTTTAAATAAGAAAGTATACTATCCCATTCAGGACCATACTTGAATAATAATTTCATCAAGGGGTAATATTGCACACAGCCCAATTACATCAAATACTGTTTGAGCTAATGCAGAGTGTAATCTCCCAGCACAAAATAGAGACCAAAAAAGGACCAATAAATAATCAATTCATTGAGGAGTATTATTATCCAAAGCCCAGTTATGTAATATCCTATTAAAATGAAGAGGTAGATAAGCTAGAAAGAGCAGTAGACAGATATAATAATTCTCATATTCTAGATCAGAGTTAAAGCATACTAACCAAATGGAGCACACCACGTCTCTCTCCACCAACTTGAATGCATGTTTCACTACCGCTTCATCAGGTAGCAAAACTCCAAGTTGGGTCTCCATCAGGTGGGTTGCCTGTGGTGGAAGGTGTTTCAGAGGCCTATTATACTGTTTCTACTCTGTGGAAATTTATGCCACTTTAGTGGTGAGTGACTTTTTTTTTTTAAATATTGAAACTCAAGATTGGGTCTCTAGCTGGTGGGTTGCCTGTAGTAAAATTTGTGTCAGAGGCCTATTATACTGTTTCTTCTTTGTGGAAATTGATGCCACTTTAGTGGTGCATGACAATTATTTTTTTTAAATGTGGAGACTCCAAGTTGGGTTTCCATCTGGTGGGTTGCCTGTGTAAGGAGGGCTTCCAGATAGGCAGGCCTGCATGAGGTATCAGGTCTCCCAGCCAAGAAGACTCACACTGCGAGGCTGGGAATCTTGCACCTGCGCATTGAAAAGCTTTAGCTTCGCCTGCCCCCATCTCCCTCCTCCTCTTTAATTTTTCTCCTTTGGCAGCATCTGATGAGCTGAGTGGTTCACTGGCATTTCAGCTCATCAGACGCTGCCATAGGAGGAAAACGAAAGAGGAGGAGGGAGATGGGGGCAGGCGAAGCTAAAGCTGATCAATGCGCAGGTGCAAGATTCACAGCCCCGCAGTGTGAATACTTCATAACACATTGCGGGGTGGGATCAGGGGACTCCAAAACATGCAGTTCCAACAGTTCTCACTGCGCATGCCCGAGAACTGTTGGAACAACGCAAGCGCCCTCCGGCATCCAACACAGGAGGAGGCGGTGCCGGGACGCTACAGGGGGGATGATGGACAGCTGGGAGGCGGCTTGTACAGAGGGACACGGCATACCTCTTTGTCTGAATCCAGGTATGAGGACCTAGTTATAAAAGTCAATATTTTGCCGATATTGGGGGTCAGAAACAGAAGAGCCACCTTCACAGATTGCAGCCTTAGTGCTGCTGAAGGTGACTCTTCTAGTTAAAAACGCCCGGGGGGGTGGTGACAGGTTCCCTTTAAGGCATCAGTCAAATGTTCATCTTTCTCATGTACAAGAAAAGCACACCAATTATTTTTATCTGTTTTTCTCATATGTGGAGGAAACAAAAGTTTCACCCCATTCTCTAATGTGACCCTTGTGAAAATTGGACCCCCACTCAAATGGCACTCGGAGTGTGTTCCGATTTTTTCACAGATCAATAAAGTTGAATTGCCCATTTTGATTGACCCTCAGATCAAAATTGGACGTTTTCACGATTATGTTAAATATGGACATGTAACTAGCCACATAGACTATCAATTCGGATTGCACTCATAAATGAGTTTGCATTATAGAGCTCAAAACACGTTCAATTTAATCCAAGTGGAACTTACAGTGTAATACACGTATTTTCTAGGCAATTAGTTTTTTTTATTATGTTATTTGTGCAAATTAATTCTCCACAAATAAAATTTCTTTGGAAAATTTGATGAAGCCGGTGAATTTGAATTTCAAAAGATCATCTCTATTAACAACATTGTATAAAGAACCAAAGAAACCACCGGGAATGGATCAAAAAGGATTGGGGATGGGACAATGGTGATAGAATAAAATACCTTTATTGAAAAGTGGGTGGCAAAAGTTGGCACTGTGTGCAAGAATGCCTGCACAATTACAATGGTAAGATTAAAAAGACAATTTTAAAAAAGACAAACTGTGTACAAAATACAATTGATACAGAAGAAAGGGGGACCACAGGGAAAATGATGGCAATCAGATTTTAAAGTGCTTAATAGGATAAAGTGCAAAGTAATACTATTCCCATAGAGGATATGCTTATATATGTCAAAGTATACAATGATGCATAAATTTAGCCCATAATATAATGCCGTGAGTCAATCACCTGAATTAAATAGGAAGCCATCATAAGGAGAGACATATGGAGCATATGCACTACACAGTCTATATAGGTGCAAAGTAATACTATTCCCATAGAGGGTAACAACATTGTATGTATATGTTGGTTATGGTAGCTATAAAGAACATAAACTATTTATATAGTGGGTAAGGTTCCTGCAGCAAAATTATATCTCTACTTAATAGTACATTTCTTTATGGATACTTTCCACTTCAACAAGTGACAGGTGGGCTATGTGCCCCCCTGGAGTTAGGGCCAGGTCATGATTTCGACCTCTGCATGCTCTTACACAAGCATTTTTATACTAGTTGCCTTATTCCAGCTTGTCACACAGACGGGTCTTGGTTTTCTATATGCAGTGTTGTTATTGTTGCCTCTTCTTCTGGTGCCTATCTTTACTGTATGACTGACATGCACCGCTACTTCAATCTCGTCACTCTGTCCCGTCATCACTGATACATGGCCAGATAGATGTGGCAGCTCACAGCTATGAATAAATGTGTTTCCAATATCTTGTTTCTTTGAGGAAAATAGCATCAAAATGCAGCTGGTTTCAAGTCCATCATTGCTCTGGGAGTCTTATGAATAATTGAATAAGCAACATGCTTACCAAGAGTCTCAGCAGAGCAGTGAGCCGAGGGAATGGATAGTTTCCCTGTATCTCTTGTTTAACCAAGTCTGTAAGATCCCAATTAGCTACATCTCCCAGGAGAACCCATTCAGGCAATCTTTACAAATTGGTATATTAGGCCCGTAGTAGAATTCATCAACAATGTTACTGCTACTGATATGTAGTAATGTAGCCAGTAAGGTGGCATATTTGCTCATAAATGTGACATTTCCAGCAACAAGGGAGTGTTCAGCAGGTAAAGAACGTTCTCTGTATTAGGTTTGGTAAAACCCAGACTAGGGGCTGGTTGCTGAACTAGGGAGAGAAGAGGAGGCTCAAATCCAAACTGTTTTGGTCTTGGATTATCTAATGAATGTAGAAATCAGATGAGACAGTTTATTAAACTGTTGTCCAACCTTAGTCTGCAGTTACTTTATGTGACTGCAGACATGTGAATCCTCACAGTGTGCACACTGCACATTATGAGGATTCTCCGGTGCTGACGCATGGTGCGTGTGACTACAAGTATGCGATTTGCATACATGTGGTCACATGCTGACTAGACGTACAATGCCTTACTCAATGAAACTGTAATGGGCAAGACCAGACACGTCTAGTCGGAATATGGCCTGAAGTATGTAAATTGTATACTTGTGGTCCCATGACTGCTTTCTCCCAGCACAGAAAAATCCTCACAGTGCGTGGTGTGGCCGGACAACCCCTTTAACTTATTTTCACTGGAAAACTCCTGTGTAATGTATCCATGAGATAACTGATAACTTATTGATGAATGGGTCTGAAAAATGGGCCCCACGTCAATTGTCGGAACATGGCACTGTTATCCCTGATATAATGGAGCTGCAGTGTGCATTCCCTATGGGACTGCCGAATGCTGCTCTCGTTTATTTCTGGCAGCCCTCCATAGAATAATTGAGTAGTGAACGGGAATGTGCTCTGCAGCTCCATTCTAACAGGGATAAAAATGCCATATCAGTGATTAAAAGGAATCGGTCACCCCCTAGAAACTTTTAAGCTATTACTATCGGCATACAGGTAATAAAATGTTTAAACCAGTCTTTTCTGTATTCCTCATAGCTACGGTCTAGATGTTGAGAAATACAATTTTAACGTTTTATGATAATGATATCTTCCAGGCTCCGGGGCTTGCGGTGCCTCAAAGATATCCCTGCCTACTCTCTATGTTAAAATACCACCCCCTTCCCATGCATGTAACACTGAACTGCGATGCACAGTTGCGGAGCTGTAATCCTGCGCTTGTGCCGTGCACTCGTGTGGTTATAGGTGCCTTATCCGGCCTTCTACAGGCATTGTCTTCATCCTGCTTCTGCGCTGGTGCTGGCAAGTCTCTGAGCAGTAGCAGAAACTCGCCCTTGCCTGTGCAGAAGATCGATGAAGACACTGCCCATAGAAGGGCGAATAAGGCACCCATAACCGTGCAAGTGCACGGTGCATGCGCAGGATTACCGCTCTGCAACTGCACGTCACAGGTCAGTGTAATGTGCATGGGAGGGGGGTGGTATTTTAATATAGAGAAGAGGCATACTGGTAAGCCTGCTTTAACCATTCTATTACCTGTATGCCCATAGTAATAGCTGAAAAGCATCCAAGGGGTGACGGATTCCCTTTAAAGTTCCCATTTTAATAATTGGTGAGGATCCCAGCAGTTGGTCAATAATTCATCACCTATTCTGTGGATGGTGACAACTTTTTTTCAGCAGAGAGCCCCTTGTTTATCATAGAGGGTTGTCTACTTGGGGAAACCTATATGCTGCAATTGTGGAAGTTAATACTGGTATAGACAATTATGTGTTTATATACAGTATGGCTGACAGTAAGACTTTCTCCTGTGTAGCTAGGTAAAAGCAATTGTCTTCAGCATGTTAACACAGAGATTTTTTGAGCTGATTTTTTTGTAGTTGTTTTTTTTTTACATTTGTTCTTTGATTAAGATTTGTATTGTAGCTTTCGACTTGATAGTGTCAAGTTTGGGGATGATTCCTCAAGGTGTCTGCCTTTAAAAAGTGGCATGGCACTTCCATTTTTCCTGCTTAGGGTGTTCAAAACATTGTTGGAAAAAAACTCTAAAAAAAACTTACCATATAAACAGCAATATAGATTTTCCATTGAAAATGAGAGCAATATTCAAAGATTGAAGCAGTCTTTGAGGGGAATTTTGAGGTGGAGCCTCTCCAAAATCCTCCTCACAAAGCTTCATGTGAACCTAGTCTTAGTAGACAAACAACTTTGAGTTTCTTTTTAATGGTGATTCAAATTGCTTTGCCTATAGAAGAAGAAAAATATATCTCCTCATGACCATTTTGAAAGAAAATCCACTGTGTTGGAGTAAACTTCTTTGTGCTGTGAAAGCATGTAGCTCTGAAGATGTTGATATGAAGTACTTTACTGCCAAGTTGTAACAACCAGTGAGATGTCAGATACCTTTTCTTTTTAAAATGACCATTTGCGGAGCAAAGAATCAGCTGGGTACCACTAAGAGGCACATCAACTGTATCTGCTGCTGGCCTCTACAGCCTCGACGGTAATCACATAGCATTGAACAGTGATGGTGCATTCTTTCTAGGAGTCATGCTTCTATTAGCCATGGAAGAAAGCTACTGAAAAAGTGTAGCTTTCATTCTTGTGAAACCAGTCTGTTAACATATTATGTTGTTGTGTATTTTATAGAAGCACTCCCATTAATATTTGTATCCTCTTGATATTTTGCAGCCACAATATTATATAGAGCTTAGGAGGATACAGTTTTTAACCATGTGATGTCATAGACCTAATGGAAAAGAGAAGAATCCCCTGGGTAGAAGGGCAAAATGAGCAATTGTAAAAACACAGTGCTATATAATGTGATGATTGCAATATATTAAGAGGATAAAAACTTTGATGGGAGTGCATCTTTATTACCCTTCGGTGGGCCAGCATACATTCCCAACTATATAAGCCGATTGACAGGGTTTGCAGAACCTTGTCTTGTTGTGACACCCTAACGAAACAAAAAAAAATGTTTTTTGCAACTTTCATCTTTCTGCATGATATTCTCTATGAAGTTGGGTTAGTAGAATTTGACTGAACAACTTTGGTTACATTGGGATGGTGGGTCCTGAAAAAGAAGTCGGATGACTTTGAAACACGTTGACAATAAACCACTTTATTTATCTTCTGTCTCGTGGATCCTTTACCGGAATTTCAGCAGTACGGAGAAAACCCACCACCCAATACTACCACGTTTTATCCTTGTGGGCACTGCAGCAGCTGATTATAAAGCGAATATTGTGGTTGTGTTCGGCACACAACCCCATCAGGGGTGCACTACCTGCATGTTTTAAAGGGAATCTGTCACCCTTTTTTTGCCCTATTGGCTGCCGGCATAGACATTGGGGGCTTATCTACAGCATTCTGTAATGCTGTAGATAAGCCCCCGATGTAACCTGAAAGAGAAGAAAAACACGTTATATTATACTCACCGAGGTGGGCGGTCCTGTCCGATGGGTGTTGCGGTCAGGTCCGGCGCCTCCCTTCTTCATGCGATGACGTCCTCTTCTCCCATCCTGTAGTGGCTCTGGCGCAGGTGCATTGCTCTGCCCTGTTGAGGGCAGAGCAGAATTCTGCAGTGCGTAGGCGCCAGACCTCTCCCGACGCCTGCGCACTGCAGGACTCTGCTCTGCCCTCAACAGGGCTGAGCAGTGCGCCTGCACCGGAGCCATTACAGGACAGGAGAAGAGTACATCATCGCATGAAGAAGGGAGGTGCCGGACGGGACGGCGACCCCCATCGGACCAGACCGCCCACCTCGGTGAGCATAATATAACGTGCTTTTCTTCTCTTTCAGGTTACATCAGAGGCTTATCTACAGCATTACAGAATGCTGTAGATAAGCCCCCGATGTCTATGCCGGCAGCTGAAAGGCCAAAAAAAGGGTGACAGATTCCCTTTAATTTGCTCTAACTTGGATAAGACCCTTTGGCATTCATTAAACACTAGCTGTATTCAGATTTCTTTACTAAATTTTCCAAGTATGCTACAATGAACTGGATACTACAGATGAGGTACAGTGGACATCTTCAGTTGATATGATCCCCGATGCAGCCAAAATTGCCACTCATGAAACAATACCTAACTAAAACTTGCTCCTGATGCTAAATTTCCATTGTCCCTGAATTGCATGGCTTAATGTAAAATCAAGAAAGAGAGAAAATTGCTTATAAAAATCAGATGATGATAATCCAGTCATTCAGATTCTCAGTGTCTTCGATACAGAAGACGTGATGTGCTTTTCACTAAGCGTTCGGTTTTACCTATGATCTTTGGTAATCTGCAATATGAAACCGTTTTTTAGACATCGCTGGACAACAATAGATGTCTTGTCCACAGTTTCATATGATCTGAATATGGCCCTATGGTGCTCATAAAAGATTGCACAAAACATTTCAAAGAGATATTCCAGAAATTTGGTGGGATGTAGCTGTAGTTGAAAAATGGAATTAAAAATAAATCATCAAAAAGCTGGTACTAATACCCAGTTTATTAATATAATACTGTATACAAACAAGCACATAAAACACACTGTGCTGCAAATATAGCGATCAAAGGATCACATTGTGCAACTAATAAAAATTGTAAAAAAATTTTAAAATATGTTTTAAAAAATAAGAAAGCAAATGATAAAACACACAAGGTAGCTTTACAATCAAAAATGTTTTATTAAAGGAAGAAAAAAAGAAAACAAATGACTGCATTTGAAATCACCCATATTATAAAATGGTAATGTAAGTGATTCTGTTAAGTGAATGTTGTAAAAAGAAAAAAAGGAAGAAATCAAGCACTTATACTACAAATGAACAATGAATATGTTATGGGTTCTTCAAGTATTTTTATTATTTAAAAATGGTAATAGAAAATTCAGTCAGCACTAAAATATTTTTTGAAGAATTTTTATTATGCAAAAGTAGTAATAGAAAATGAACTGTTTTTTTTAGGTCAGTTTTATTTTTTGCTTATGGTTTTTGTTTTGCTGTTTATTGCACCAGATTCCCCAGAAGGGTACACAAGGGTCATGATTATGCAATGTAAAAAAAGTCTATATTTTTGCCTTTGAGAAAATGGAAACGGTTTTAGGAGCACAGGAAAGAGACTCAGACAAGAGATGGGGTTAAACCACAACGCGTTTCGACGGAGGATCCGTCTTCATCCTCCGTCGAAACGCGTTGTGGTTTAACCCCATCTCTTGTCTGAGTCTCTTTCCTGCACTCCTAAGACCGTTTCCATTTTTTCATTGCTCCTATCCTCCATTGGAGGTTTTCGGCTGGAGCTGCGGTGGAGACCTGACATTTTTGTCTGCCCCTAGGTTGCTTCCTAAGCGCTCCTCTATGACTGCTTATCACTGATTCTTATATTTTTGCCTTTGGCCTGTTTTACATCTTTTAGCCCAAAAAGTTGCACAATTCTCAAAATGGCTCAAAAACTGCTCCAAAATAATTGTCGTACATATACCAAAAACTGGACAAAAAAATATACAAATGCAATAATAAATAGTAACAACAAAGTTACTATATTTGTTACTGATCTTCAAATTAGTTAAGATGTGATTTACACTGCACAGAGGATACTTTAAAAACAAAACATAAAAAATGGTAAAAGTGCTATATTTCCGTCTCCATCAAAAAAGTAAGTGAAAAGTTAAGCAATTGTTACTCATCACTTCTGACTCCAATGGTGAACATTGCATCACCTCCCTGCAGTGGACAGTTTCTGTTCTGCTGCATGTCAGGTTTTCAGGGTGACCTAAGGTGCTCCTGCATCATCGTCTGCCTGGGTTATTTAAAACCGGTTTGCTGCCTGAGTATTCAGGGAATGAACTTTCCTGCCACTAAGATATACCTCCCAGCAGAGAATACTGAACTGCTGTTGCAAATATTATTATTCCAACACTGCTATGTCACACACCACTGCTACAACACTCGTGAATACTGTTCCAGCTATGCTACATCAGTCATCGCTGTTCAATCTCTGTTACTTCAGTCAGTGCCCTTCCAGTTTTGCTCTATAGGTCATCATTATCTGAGCCCTGCTACATCAGTTGTCCCAGTTCTGCTACATCTGTCATCACTGATCTTCTACACCAGTTTAGCATCTAATCTACAGCTTGTTAGCTTTTTGGCATCACTTGAGTCCAACTTAACCATCTTGCTACATAAATACCAGGTGTCCGTATTGCTTCAAAACTGCTAATCTGACCCAGAGGACTTGAGGATCCATCTCACCAGGTGAATGTTATGATTGTGTAACAACTCACATGGGAAAATAGTTAAAACACTGAAAAACATCAATTTACCCATCCGGTTCCTGTACAGACTAGAGATTCTGACCCTGCAGACCGTAGCGGTTCCTATGTGGGCTGCACTAGTCATACCAACAGCCTAAACTATGGAAACTTGGACATATGCTGCCTGAAGTGCCTTCAAGCATTTCACATTCTTTCTAAGGAACTGGAGGGCAAAGCAGGGTGCAATTTACCTACAGAAGTGAAGGAGTGCCAAGATAGAAAAAGATTGCAAAGTGAGGTAAAACAAGATGCGCACTGCAAGAGTGTATGTCGCCCACTTCCTAATTAAGAAACTGAAGTTTGGTGCAGAGTGAAAAACATAATCAGCAGAAAGATAAACCTTAGCTGGTCTTTCAAAGACTGACATAAATAATTGCAGTATGTCTGGACATCCAAATGAGAATATGACCAGGAGTAAACACCAGCAGGAGGACAGTGTACATATAGCCGCACCCGAAAGGTGATTGGGCAGACAAATGAATAAACGAAAACACCTGTCAACCGAAAATGAATAAAGCAAGGATACCAGACAATAAACACCCAGAGAAAAGGTGTAATTGCTGTGTCTCAGTGGATAGAGAAGCGACCACAAAGCACAGGCTCAAGGGTTCGATGCATGACAGTGAGACATAAGAATATGAAATGTACCTCAATATGAAGGCATAGCTTTTGATATGTAACTATGAAAAAAAGGAGCCTCTTACTTCAGGGCACAACAATCTCACTACTCCATTTAGCAGTTATGTGGTAATAAAAAATGCTGCTTTTGGTATAATAAAGTTGATTCACTAGAACGCACCATTGAATTATTTTTACCTATATGCAAAGTAAACTACAAAAATAATCTTCTATGAGAAAATAATAGTAATATATATTTAATAAGGTAATGAGGGATTTATTGAGTAAAGCTTACAACATGCTGTAGCTGGATACAAAAAACGTCATTGTGCTCATTTGCCGTTTTCAATATCCATGTCTCTGCTCATTACCACTTCTCCATATCTGTATTATACGACACTTGTCTCTTTATTATCACCTTACTGTGGTTTTTCTATTCCCTTTTCCTCCAGTTCTATATCCTGCTACCAATTTATATAACTCCTTCCTGCTGAGCATTCTTTTTCCAGTTTCTTAGTCCATTTTATTTTCCAAATATCTTCTCACCTATAGCGCATCTATGTTTCATTTGGTTTCCTTTGTCCTTTGTGTAGGCAGCAATAAACAGGCTGTCCAGCATTTCTTTATGTGTTGATTAGGTGTTACACAACTTCTAACTCCTGCTTCATGTTCCAGTGTGCGAAGACTATACAGAATTAACAATGTCTTATTAACACATACTAACAGCACTAATATCGCCAACGCTTCACCATTCTCAATTAGAAATAATTTCTGCCAATACAATGAAACTTGAACCCACTCCCACACAAGTCGATTAATTAGTAGGGACACTGCTGGGGGTCAGTAGACTAACAGTTCTTTTACCATTCATTAACCAGATCATTGGGGATGATGTGAGTATGCGGCAGTGGAACATTTTTCAGTCAAAACTTATTAAGGACCATACTCTGAAGATAAGAAAAAGCTAATTATGCTGTTAAGGAAGCAATTAAATGAGAGGGAGCAAGTTGGAATGGGTAGCAAGGTTTTCTAGATTAAAACAATGGGGATATTTTAAATAAGTCAATTAAAAAGCGGGCCAGTGGTATTATGATAAGCTCCTACCCACAGGGATCATTTCATTGACGATAACCCAACTCTTAAGTTCCAGCTACACAGTTAGGAACCAAAGTAATTTATCTTACGTTTTATTCTGAAGACGAAATAATGAAGATGGTGTAGGGCAGTTTGGCTATTTTAATCAATTAATTTATACATGCAAAAGTTTTTCTGTGAATTAAAAATGATGAAAGTAATTGACTTTTCATATAAATTATATGATAAAATCTTTATATTAAAGCCTGAACCCATGACATCTTCACACCATTCTAAAGATGATACTGAGCTGAACTTGGTATATACAGTAGCTTTTTCTACACCTCAATGACCCAATCAATGGAGTCACAGTCACATTGAACTCAATGGATAATGCATTGTGTGACCATTGTGTTTATGACTATTAGCTATTAGGAGAGTTATGAGTATTGGGGGCATTATTTAGCAATATCATTCTCTATCTCTTCCTGTCTTACTTTGTTACTCCCTAAGTTAATTTAAACCTTTCTTTTTTTCTTAATCAATCCTGTATGGCAAATTTGGTAGGAACATCATAATGGAAAATTTCTATATAACTCTTTAATATGTTGGTTGACTGCAACTCGTTCTTGACCAGGGAACTTTTTACTTTTGCGCTTTCATTTTTTCCTCACCTTCTTCAAATATCCAGAACTATTTTATTGCTCCATCAACAAAAGGAAGGCTTTTTTTGAGGGGGGGGCAGGAGAAGATGTTGTTTTGAATAACACCATTCATTTTATCATATAACTTACTGATATAGGGGATAAAAATTCCAAGAGGCACTTAATAGTAAAGAAAATGCAATTCCACAATTTTTGTTGTTTGCTTTTGTTCATGATAACGTACCTAGCCAGTACATTATCTTCTACTGCCCACCGTGCCAATGAACTCAACACACCAAAGCCAGCTCAAAGGAGCGCCCTGGTGTGACATTTCTTCAGGCAATGTATTGACGACAAGAGATGGGTGGTTAGCATGTTGTGCAGTCAGAGCCCTAAGTGAGGCATAAATAATATGGCTCAGAGAGTGGGTTTCTGTTCCAACAGCGGTAAGGTACACGCCTGACCAGCCTGGGGACAGTTTTGGAGAATGAGAAGGGGAACCATGTTCACAGCAGAGTGGCACTCAAAATAGCTCACGGACATCACTGGAGCATGGCTGGGGAGATACAGAGTGTGAGGAGCTAGCCACAGACTTTTTACAGCACAGAGCACCAGTGCGTCGATCCTATTGTGTTTATTAGAGATTTGCTTGCTCATAAATTTAAGGTGCATAAATCTCTCCTGAAAAGTATTCAACCTCAAGAATCAATGTTTCCATTCAGTGACAGTAAGCAGAGGAAGACGTACGGGCTGGATCTCATGTATACATAAGGCCTTCATTAGCATTTCTGCCCTGCATCTGGTTGTGGCATGTGTGTCTCTGTTCCTCTCTGCAGGGGGCATTTCTAATACATAACCCAGTAGACAGGCTGGAGACATTGTTATTGGAACATTCTTCATTCTTTGAGCTAAAAGCAAATGTTTAAGAGTGTGAACACTTCTGCCCATCTAGTGGGCTGATCTTAGGAGAGGGAAAACAATAAACCACATGTTTAGTGAGGATATGGATGTAGTAACTCTGTGGGGCGAGGATCTGTTGGAGAGGTCCTGATGCCCCTCTATGGATTGCCTATGGAGATTGGATATGAGTTGCCGGCTGGAGCTTGATACACTTGCTACAATCACAATAGTTATTGTCTGGATGTGAGGAAGTATCTTAAGGACTGTTGCTGTCAGCTGGAGCAGGAGACATTCTACGGTTGTGGTATGGAGCATGGACTGTGAAAAAAAATTACTAGCGGGAGATACAAAAGCTGTAGGCCAACCAAAAAGTTTGGAGACTGTGGGGGCAGTGGAACTATAGACCCAGGATGGGATCTTGTGGACTGGATCTTTGACCATCTACCCAGAATAGTTGTAAGATCATGGATGTAAGGAATAAAAATAGTTGCATTGTTATTATGCCTAGGTGATTATTACAACCCACAACCTCAGATATTCACACAGAGGATCCAGACGATACACCTTCCACCGAGGACAGCTTGTTATTGCCTCTGGGCACCCTGGCACACATGAGCCAATACATGCTGCTGTACCTGCGCAATGACTTACGAGTTGCTTGTATTGATACCAGTGCTGACTTACAGGTTGACCACTCTGCTGGATCCCTGCTACAAGTAAAATGACGTAAAATGTATCATCCTTACATCTGTTACTGAAGCGCAATTGGAAAATACTGGAATACAAGTGCACATAGGTAGATGCACTACTGACAGCATTCCCACCTGATATCGGGGGCTCAGTGGAAGAAAAAGGCAGAAGAGGAGGAGGAAGTTTCCAATGCAGCTGGAGCACCGTCACAACCTGGGAAGAGAGGGTTAGCCTGACTGAAATATGGAAAACTTTCCTCAGCACGCCATAACATCTGGCATCACCATCTGATGCGGTACACATTAGCAGGAGGCAGCGTTTCAACAACTTGGTGGAAGAGTAAGTGTCAATTTGTCTTCATGTACTGAGTGATGGGTCTGCCCCATTTAATTTCTGAGTCTCCAAACTGGACACATGGCCTGAGCTTGCACTTTATGCTTTAGAGGTGCTGGCCTGCCCCTGTCAGAACGTGTGCTTAGCATTGCAGGGGGTGTGATCACAGACAGGAACATTTGCCTGGCAACAGTCAACGTGGGTAAGCTCACATTCATTAACAAGAACCAGGCGTGGATCCCAAATGACTTGTCCGTACCTTTGGCTGACTAGAGAAGTAGACAAGACATACCCAGTCATTGTTATACTCCACCTCAGTTTGTACATTCTAATTTCCATTCTCAATGCTTTGGAGCCTCACCAAATTAAAAAAAAAATCAGTGTTGGTTACCTTTTTTAGTTTTTTTATTTGAAGTCATTTCCCTAAAAAAATTACAAAAAACAAAAAACCCCACAAAAACATAAAAACAGTGTTGGCTGCCTCCTCCTCCGCCTCTTAAACCTAAACCCCCACGTCCACCTTTACCTCCTCCTCCACCTCCTCCTCCACTTGGACCTCCACCTCCTGGTTCAAAACTGTAATTTTGTTATTATTCTATGTTATTTTAAGTAATTTTCCTAAAAAAATACAATAGGAAACCACCAAAAACAAACCTCCACAATAAACAAACAAACAATGTTGGTGACCTCTTCCACCTACCCCCCCATGTACATCTCAACCCCCTCCTCCACTTGGACCTCCACCTCCTAGTTCAAGATTGTGATTTTTCATTTTTTTCATTCTATGTTTTAAGTCATTTCCTTAAAGAAATGCAGAAAAAAAAGAAAACTAAAAAAAAGACTAAAAGCAACAAAAACAGTGTTGCCTCCTCCGCCTCTTCCACCTATAATGCCATGTCCACATCCACCTCCTCCTCCACTTGGTCTTCCACCTTCTTGTTCAAGATTGTTATTTTTTATTTGCTTTTTTTTAATGTTATTTGTTTTTTTAATGTCTATTGTAATTTACCTAAAAAATTTGAAATAAAAAAGCTCAAAAAAACACAAAAACAGCGTTGGCTACCTCATTCTCTGCTTCTTCTACGTACAATGCCATGTCCACCTCCACTTCCTCCGTAACCTCCGCCTCTACTTGGACCTCCACCTTCTAGTTCAAAATTGTGATTTTTTTAGTTTTTTTTATTATATGTTAAAATCATTTCCCTAAAAAAATACAAGAAAAACCTCGAAAAAACAGACCCCCTCTACAAAAAAACACAAAAACAATATTATTTACCTCCTCCTGTGCTTCTTCCACCTACACCCTTTAAGTAATTTGCCTATCCACATTTTTTTGCAGGGCAATTCTCCTGCTCTTACCACCATTTTGCTTTCTTTTTCAGCCCCCTACCCCTTATTACTACCGACCATTTTACAGCTATTTTACAGCACCAAAGTTTAGGTCCCCATTGGCTTCTATGGCATTCGGGTTCGGGGTCAAGTACAGGCCAAGTTCTTGTTGCCGAACCGAACTTGGGATTACAGTTCAACCGAACCAGATGAACATTAAGGGGTCCACTCATTCCTATATGATAACATTAGATTACTGTAAAATGTAAAATGATGATAATTACGGTCAAAATGTAAGCCTTAAAGAAAATCATGGACTCCTCAATTTTTGTTTTCAGTTCATTGATTGTGACTGAAATGTCACAATCAATCAATGAATCAATCAATCAATCAATCAATGGTCCTTATACGTAAGGCCTTCTTGTTTTGTATTGTGTATTCACTACATTTCATTTTCCATCATTTTCTGAATTTGATATTTTTTCTACTGAACATATTACTTCATAGGTTGAACTTCACTTTCTGATGCTTTAGCAGTGTACAAACATGAAATCTTACCACAACCATACATTATTAAAATGTGAAAAATACATTGTGTCCCACACGTTGTCTGGAAATGTTTCCTGAAGTGTCAGCAGCGTTCCTCAACACAGCACAAATAAACAAGCAAAAGAAAATCAGAACCATATTTATCAGTCACATGACCACTGGGATTAACCTCTTCACCACCTTGGGTTTTTCCGCTTTTGAGTTTCCATTTTTTGCTCCCCTTCTTCCCAGAGCAAGAACTTTTTTATTTTTCTGTCAATATGGTCATGTGAAGGCTTGTATTTTGCGGGACGAGTTGTACTTTTTAACAACACCATTGGTTTTGAAATACAGTGTTCTGAAAAACAGAAAAAATAAATCAAAGTGCTTTGAAATTGCAAAAAAGTGCAATTTCACAGTTGTTTTTTGTTTTGCTTTTTTACCATATTCACTAAATGCTAAACTGACCAGCCATTATTATTCTCCAGGTCATTATGAGTTTGCAGGTTCCAAACATGTATAGGTTCTATTTTATTTATGTGGTAAAAATAAAAATTCTAAGTTTCTATTAAAAAAATTCTGAGACCCGTAGATCCATTTTTCGTGATCTGGGATTGGGTGAGGGCTTATTTTTTGTATTGATACCATTTAGGTGTAAATACGATCTTTTGATTGCCTGTTATTGCATTTTAATGCAATGTTGTGGCGACTAAAAAAATAAAATTTTGGCATTTTGATTTTTTTTCACATTACGCCTTTTAACAATCAGATTTTTTTTATATATTAATAGATTGGGCGATTCTGAATGCAACAATAACAAATATGTGTATTTTTTATTTTTTTATTGTTTTATTTTGAAGGAGGTGTTTTAAACGTTTATATTTTTCAAACTTTTTAAATATTTTTAAAACTTTTTTACTTTTCAGTTGCTTCCAAAGTCTCCATAGGAAACTAGAAGCTGAGATCATCCGATTGTGTGTGCTACACAGTGCAGGGCTTTAATATAGCAGAAATTCTCACTTGCTATGAGTGCCGACTGCTGGGCAGTGCTCGTAGCAATCCCTCAATGACAACCACAGGGGTCTGCTGCAGACCTCAGGTTGTCATGCCAACCCATCGGCGACCCATGGTCATTTGACACCTGCACTCATGGGCGGGATTACTGTTGCGCTTCCAGTGCAATCATGTTAAATGCCGCTGTCAGAGATTTACAGAGGCATTTAACATGTTAACAAAGGCGGGTGAATCGAGATTCCATCTGCGGCTGTGAGAGGCACGTTTGCTATTAAGCCAGCTGACATGTGCCAGAAAAGTTGCAGGCTCATCGTCAGAGCCCGAAGCAAACAGGAGGAGCCAACCTTAAACATAACTATACATCTAAGGTTGAAAAGGGGTTAATGGAACACTCAGGGTAAATTGAACTACATTACACTTAGTGAGGGGATAATGTGTGAATCAAGGATTCTCTACTTGGTATTATATCAATCTTTAACCTTCACTTATAAACATTCATACTTTTAGAGATGAGCGAATAAATTTGAGTGCAATAGAAATTTCCATCAATGTTACAAACATCCCCATTTGCCAAATAGATTTTTTTTGTAATTCGCTTCTGCTTGGATTCAGCAAAATCTGAACCATAAAAGGCCACTAAAAGTTTAAAAAAAAATTATCCTCCTCTTTGGCTACTTTCACACTTGCGTTTTTTTGCGCTGCACACCGTGCGCAGGTCAAACGCACATAAAAAACGCATCATGCGTTTTTGTGCGTTTTTTGCGGTTTTGAGCACGTTTGTTAAAAAAACGCATGCTTTTTTTGCGCTGACGGGCGCATTACCATGTGCATGTCAGCGCACCCATAGACTATAATGGGTGATTGGGTGAAAAAAAACACATTGCGCACGCATGCATTTTTTCGGGACAAGTCGGACGCACAAAAAATGCAAAGAGTGCATTTTGTGCGCCCGAGCGCACACTGCAAAGAAACGCATGCGCATACAAACGCATACAAACGCATGTGTATGCGCACCCATGTAAAGAATAGGAAAAAGAAACGCATGCCTTTTTGCGAAAAAAACAGCGCAAAAGAACGCAAGTGTGAAACCAGCCTTAGCGCTCACCTCTCTGGCCATTCCACTTCTCACCATTACCCCTCTGGTCATGGTCGCATCTTTTGATCCTGAGAGTGCTAAAATCCTTGAGCCTCTCACACTGAATCGAAATTTCTGGCACTGATGAGAACCGTGATGGTTTTGTGCATGTCATGACATCATGACCTTTTGCACACCTGCGTAGAACCTTCCTGGTCCTCATCAGTTACAGAAGTTACTGCCTATAGTGAAGAGGCCTGGGAATTTTAGCATTCACAGCGGAGTTTGTAAGATGTAGTGACGACTGAAGGGGTGATGGTGTCAAGTAGAAGGGCTGAAGAGGTGAGCGGTAAGGTGAGTGTAATGTGTGTCACAGGCCACAGGCTCAAAAAGGCTACCTTGGACAGACTTGGCACAAGATATTGAGTTTGACAGATTCCAAAGGAACCCCAACCTTCACACTTTAACCCCTGTAAAGAGATCTGATCTTACAACGGGGTTCAGTCGATTGCTTCCACTATAGGGCTGCCATCCAGAAGAGTGAACCAAGGGGATGTTAAGCATGGTCAAAGGCAATAGGTCACATCAGAAACAAAATAGTAAAACAAAAAGATAGTCAAAATTCACACCAAGGTCCAAGAACAGGAGAAATCAGAAAACCAACAGAAAAAATGATTAGCACAAGTCAGGTAGCAAAAGTAATTGACTGGCAGTGGAAGTCCTAGGCCTAGGCGTTTAAATACTGGGCAGCCCCTCCCAGGGCTCTCAGAAAGGAGCAATCAATAGTTCCCTGATCCTATGGCACCAAAAGTTCCAGTAATAAAACAAGGCTGATGATGTCAAGCATCACCCGGATCACAGCAAAGGTGCAGCATCGCCTAGTGGTCAAAGCAGAGACCAATACCGATGTAACAGTGAGTATAAGGATTTGTTTTATTTTTTCCATGTTACATTTATTATCCTATTTTTGTAGAGACCCCAGAGCATTATAACAGACATGAAATTTGCAGAGAGTATCTTCTCCATGAATTGAATCTCATAGGAAAAGTCACACAAACAGGAGAATTTGAACTTTTCCTGATCCACTCATCACACTGGGCAGTATTAGGAGGGACAGTGGCTTTCAAACGTATTCACTCCCTTGGCTTTTTACCTATTTTGTTACATTACAACCTGTGTTTAAATATTTTTTTAATCCGACTTGTGTGTGATGAATCTGTGCTAAATAGATTAACTTGATGAAGTGAAGTGAGAAAAATATAGGCATAAATTCAATTTATGGGATCAAAAACGGTAACTAAAAATTGACATGTGCATATATGTATTCACCCCTTTTGTTGTGAACCTCCTAAATATTTCTGGTTCAAGCAAATACCTTCATAAGTCACATTCTTAGTGAAAGGAAGTCCACCTGTGTGCAATCTAAGTGTCACAAGCTCTGTCAGTATATACGCACCATTTCTAATAGGTCACAGAGGCTGCAAAGCCATTAAGCAAAAGGCATCACTAACCAAACAATGCCATGAAGACCAAGGAGATCTCCAACAAGTCAGGGACCAAATTGTTGATAAATGCCAAAGGGGGGGTGTCAATACTTTCACAAGCCACTGTATATTGTACGTTATGACAATTTCTTATAATTGTGTTTAGTGCATGTAAATGGGGGATCCACTAATGACAGATAATGTGTATTTGTACTCAAATCTCTTCCATCTGAAGCATTGTTGTCAAGGGCTCTTTGTAGGACAGGTGTTAGAAAATGCTGCAGCATAAGCTGTTTGTGAGTCTGTGTGGATTGGGGGGAATGACAGGCAGGGGGTATGAATAATGTTGATCATGCAGTTTTGCATCTGTTATCTAAGGGCTGTGAAATGATATAATGATGATGAGGATTTAACCTTTTCATATGAGGATCTACTTAGTACATATTTGAAAGACTCAAAGCACTGCTCGTGGGTCAGCAGAACTGAAGAGTTAAAATGTGAAGTATTTGCACATTGCATTTGACAGCAAGCCTCAAATCCAGATCTTTCACTTCAAACGCCTTTGAAAAGTCATATCTAAAAATACAGCATCGTCAGTACACAACATTGTGCTGAAACTGAAAGGCTTCCCTACCATATACAAACACATGCTATAATTCTACACTTTAAGCATATTTGTTTCCTGGATCATGTGTTCAACTGCTGGATAAAGAGATTTCTTTTATTAATAATTAACTACAGAAAACGTTTTGTCCGATTGTTTCACGTATGTCACACTGAACGGTTTGTTAACTTTAAGCATGTAATATGTCAAACTTATAAACATTAAATATGTAAGTATAAAAATATATTAAAAAGCGCTCCGAATAAATGTGTGTGTGCACATGTAGTGTAGTGTGAGTTTAGTAATATACTCACCTATCTCTGCTGTCTTCGGTATCCAGTGCTGTTCTTCTCAGCTGCTCGCTGACGTCACGGCAGTTTGACTAGCCGACTTCTTCTATGCGCTATGCATGAGCAGAAACAAGTCAAATTTACAATGAAAGTGTATATAGCAGTGGTCCTCAACCTTTCTGACCTAGAGAGCCGCATTCCGCTCTGTGAGATCGTCGCGAGCCACATTCTGGTCTGACAAGGCATCGTGAGCCACATCTAGCTCCCTCCTCCTCACAGTAGTGGCAACCAGAGCCCCGACTATGGGTATAATTGTAGGGTTCGTGGGCCGGGCTGGGGGGTGGTCCCTCTGCATACCGCGCAGTGACGTACAGACACGAGATAGAGGCAAGTTTCGGATGCAACAGGTCCAAGTTTATTTTCCACCGTCCGACTGATGGCCCTCACAGCACACCGAAATATCTTTCTCACGGCCCTCCGTGTCCAGAGCCGCTTCACACACCGTACTTTACACCAGGGACGTATTTATACGTACCGCCCCTTTTTCACTTTACTGGTCAGTTTCATCGTTCCAAATATGGTATCCTTCACCCAGTGCATCGTCTATACTGTGGTTCTTCCTGTCAGGACCACCCCCCTGACGTTCTCTCTCCTCAGTCCCCCTAGTTTGGTTTTCCTCACAGTGCACCAACTGTCGTAGTCCTGTCACTGGAGCTCCCCCTGGGGACTGGAACTTTCTGGAACCCTCCTTCAAATTTATATCTTTCCTGTTCCCTGCAACTCCGCCTCCCATGACCAACAGTTTCCTAACCCCAAAGCTGATGTCAAGTCCTTTGCTCACACTCCTCCCTGCCCTCTAATGGTCAACCCAAGGTACTGCACATCCACTACACTTTCTCAGCTGTTTCCCCACTGTAGTAGCTGACACCTGTCTAAACTGTGCAAACCTTCCCTTCTCTATTCTGACACGTCCGTCCGTCTGTCAGGTCACCTTCCCTACACTCCTCCTTCCTTTGTCTATTGTCGTCCTTGACAATCATAATCCCTGCCTTCGTCGTTCTGAAGCTTCACCTACACTCTGTTGTCGGACCAGTTGTTGGGCCAAACCCACTACCTGCGGGGGCCAAACCATACTGGGAGCACCATGCTCTGAGCAGCCTACTGCTACTCACCAGCACGCACGCCACATGACAATGTCTTTCAAATTGGACTAGGTACAACCATATTCTCTATGGCGTGTACCTTCCCCTACTCTCCCCTTCTGTTACCTTCCACTGTCGGGTATGCCATGATCAAGGCCTCACACCTACCAGATCATTGCTGGCGTCCACCTCCCTCCTTCAGGGGTGTCCGTGGTGTCGGGGACCTGACCTAGGATGGCTGTCTTTCTCACATCTTCCATCCCTTTTACCTTTCTTTCAGTTACATGTCATGGTCGGCGTCTCGGTCTCCCAGACCTTCTCCACACATAGACCCCTTTCGGATCTCACACTTCCCTTTGGTCCCTCAGACCTTCTCTTACCCGGACCTGTTGCATTTACTTGAGCATATTGTACACCAAAACAAATTTACAATATCACAAGTACCCCATTTTTGTATTTTTTTTTCATTTTCTTTTGCTTTCAAAAATCAACATACAACAACAAAACATCACATGTTCTCCTCGCCCCTTCCTTGGACATGGACACTCCCTCTGCTCTTCATATCCCCGCTCTGTCAGGATATAACATTTTCAAAAAACACATTTTCTATTAACATGGATGCAGAACTGTCCTGTGAACTGCACAACGGTGCCTTATACTCCCGACAGTCTAATCCACTTTTGGTGGTCAGAAGTTAGGGGCTCCACAGCCGTGGAGCTCCTGGAATACTGAGGGTGTCCACACAAGTCCTCTTCTACGGAGGTTTGCATTCTTCGGGCTCTGCCATTACAGCCACCACATAATAACTGCGGGGGCAGTATTCTTTGTAATAAGATACTACGTCTCCTTCTTGCAGAGCCTGGCCGTGACGTACAGAGGTCACCTTTATATAGACTTTTTGATTAACTACACCGGGGATGCTGCATATATAACATGGGTGGATAACGCCAGACAGACACTTCCCATTGAAAAAGCCGTGGCGAAACGCGTTACAATGTTATTATGGGTGAGTGACTATGGCAGTTGGGCATTGGGCATGATCTTGGTACTAACAGATAAACTTTTTTGGATGCACATACCGCTGTCATTTATGGCACTGATACTGCATGTAGTACCCTTGGGCTAGATGTATATTATAGAGATATTTATTTAACCCCTTAAGCCCCAAGAGTGGTTTGCACGTTTATGACCGGGCCAATTTTTCTTTAGGAGGTAATAACTCTGAAACGCTTCCATGGATCCTGGTGATTCTGACAATGTATTCTCGTGACATATTGTACTTCATGTTAGTGGTAAAATTTCATTCAAATAACTTGCGTTTATTTGTGAAAAAAATGGAAATTTGGCGAAAATTTTGAAAATTTTGCAATTTTTCAACTTTGAATTTTTATGCCCTTATATCACAGAGATACGGCACACAAAAAACTTGATAAGTAACATTTCCCACATGTTTACTTTACATCAGCACAATTTTGGAACCAAAATTTTTTTTTGTTAGGAAGTTATAAGGGTTAAAAATTGACCAGCGATTTCTCATTGTTGCAACACCATTTTATTTTTACGGACCACATCACATTTGAAGCCACTTTGAGGGGTCTATATGATAGAAAATACCCAAAAGTGACACCATTCTAAAGACTGCACCCCTTAAGGTGCTCAAAACCACATTCAAGAAGTTTATTAACCCTTTTGGTGCGTCACAGGAATTTTTTGAATATTTAAAAAAAATTAACATTTAACTTTTTTTCACAAAAAAAATACTTCAGGTTCAATTTTTTTTATTTTACAAGGGTAACAGGAGAAATTGGACTGCAAAATTTATTGTCCAATTTGTCCTGAGTACGCTGATACCTGATTTGTGGGGGGGAACCACTGTTTCGGCGCATGGCTGAGCTCAGAAGGGAAGAAGCGCCGTTTGACTTTTTCAATACAAAACTGGCTGGAATTCAGATCGGACACCATGTCATGTTTGGAGAGCCCCTGATGTACCTAAACAGTGGAAACCCCACACAAGTGACCCCATTTTGGAAACTAGACCCCCCTAGGAACTTGTCTAGATATGTGGTGAGACCTTTGAACCCACAAGGGCTTCACAGAAGTTTATAACGTACAGCAGAACAATTAAAAAATCATATTTTTTCCACCAAAATGATCTTTTCACCCCCGATTTATATTTTCCCAAGGGTAAAAGGGCCCTAAAAGTTATTGTGCAATTTGTCCTGAGTATGCTGATACCCCACATGTGGGGGTAAACCACTATTTGGGCGCATTGCAGAGCTTGGAAGGGAAGCAGCACCATTTGACGTTTTTGGCTGGAATTGAGATCGGACACTATGACGCGATTGGAAAACCCCTGATGTACCAAAACAGTGGAAAGCCCCCAGAAATGACACCATTTTGGAAACTAGCCCCCCCAAGGAACTTATCTAGATGTGTGGTGAGAACTTTGAACCCCCAAGGGCTTCACAAAAATTTATAACATACAGCGGTACAATTAAAAATCATATTTTTTCCACAAAAATGATCTTTTCACCCACAATTCTTATTTTTCCAAGGCTATCAGGACCATAAAAGTTATTGTGCAATTTGTCCTGAGTACGCTGATACCCCATATGTGGGGGTAGACCACTATTTGGGCGCATGGCAGAGCTCGGAAGGGAAGCAGCGCCATTTGATGTTTTTGGCTGGAATTAAGATCGGACACCATGTCGCGTTTGGAGAGCCCCTGATGTACCAAAACAGTGTAAACCCCCCACAAATGACCCCATTTTGGAAACTAGACCCCCTAAGGAACTTATCTAGATGTGTGGTGAGCACTTTGATCCCCCAAGGGCTTCACAGAAGTTTTTAATGCCTGGGCATGAAAATAAAAAAAATCGTATTTTTTCCACAAACATGATAAATTAGTCCCCAATTTTTTTATTTTCCCAAGGGTAACAGGAGAAATTGGACCCAAAAGTTGTTGTCCAATTTTTCCTGAGTACGATGATACCCCATATGTGGGAGAAAACTACTGTATGGGCACACGTCGGGTCTCGGAAGGGAAGTAGTGACGTTTTGGAATGCAGACTTTAATGGAATGGTCTGCGGGTGTCATGTGCGTTTGGAGAGCCCCTGATGTACCTAAACTATTGAAACTCCCCACAATTGACCCCATTTTGGAAACTAGATCCCCCCACGGAACTTATCTTGGTGTGTGGTGAGAACTTTGAACCCCCAATTGCTTCACAGAAGTTTATAACGCCCGGGCGTGAAGATAAAAAAATCATTTTTTTCCACAAAAATAATATTTTTGCCCCTAATTTTTTATTTTCCTAAGGGTAACAGGAGAAATTGGACCCCCAAAGTTGTTTTGCAATTTGTCCTGAGTAGGCTGATACCCCATATGTGGGGGTAAAACACTGTTTGGGCGCATGGCAGAGCTTGGAAGGGAAGGACCACCATTTGACTTTTTCAACTCAGAATTGGCTGGAATTGAGATCAGATGCCATGTTGAATTTGGAGAGCACCTGATGTGCCCAAACAGTGGAAACCCCCAATTCTAACTCCAACCCTAATCCCAACACACCCTTAACCCTAATCTCAGCCCTAACCCTAGCCCTAACCCTAGCCCTAACCCTAGCCCTGGCCCTAACCCTAGCCCTAGCCCTGGCCCTAACCCTAACCCTAACCCTAATGGGAAAATGGAAATAAATACATTTTCTTTTAATTTTATTGCTTTTCCCTAACTAAGGGGGTGATAATGGGGGGTTTGATTTACTATTTATGGCGGGTTTTTATGTTTGGCAGCTGACACACGCTAAAAGACGCTTTTTATTGTAAAAATAGTTTTTGCATCACCACATATTGAGAGCTATAATTTTTCCGTATTTTGACCCACTGAGTTATGTGAGGTCTTATTTTTTGCGGGACGAGTTGACGTTTTTATTGGTACCATTTTTGGGCACATGACATTTTTTGATCGCTTTTTATTCCGATTTTTGGAATGCAGAATGAACAAAAACCAGCGTTTCATGAATTTCTTTTGGGGGGGTGCGTTTACACCGTTCCGCGTGCGATAAAATTGATAAAGCGGCTTTATTCTTTGGGTCAGTACGGTTACAGCGATACCTCATTTAGGTCTTTTTTTTATGTTTTGGCGCTTTTATGCAATGAAAACTATTTTATATAAAAAATAATTATTTTTGCATTGCTTTATTCTGTGAAATATAACTTTTTTATTTTTTTGCTAATGATGCTGTATCATGGCTTGTTTTTTGCGGGACAAGATGACGTTTTCAGCGGTACCATGGATATTTATATGCATCTTTTTGATCGCGCGTTATTACACTTTTTGTTCGGCGGTATGAAAATAAATCATTATTTTTTGCTTTGTTTTTTATTTTTATTTTTTAAGGGGTTCACTAAAGGGGTTAAATAATGGGACAGTTTTATAGGGCAGGTCTTTACGGACGCGGCGATACCAAATATGTGTACTTTTATTGTTTTTCTTTTTTTATTTCCAAAAAATGAATTTATTGGGGGAATATTTTTTTTTTTCTAATTTATTTGGCGATTTTTTAAATTATTTTAACACTTTTTTTTAAATTTTTTTAACTTTATTACATTGTCCCAGGTGGGACATCACTGTCCTGTGACAGATCGCTGATCTGTCACATCACAGATCACTGTGACAGATCAGCGATCTGTCACAGGCAGTGCACCAGGCTTCCTCGTGCCTGCACTTTGCAGGCACTGAGGAAGCCGGCTCCCTGTAGGTCCCCGAAGGTCCCCGTCGCCATCTTGGATTCGTGGACCTGCAGGGAAGGAGCCCCCAGCAGCAGCGCTGCACATTGTGCCCCCTCCCTGCCGATGTTTCCCTTTAACCCCCGGTACACCGCGATCGTGTTTGATCGCGGTGTGCAAGGGGTTAACGTGTCGGGGGCAGTCCGTGACCGCCCCTGACACATTGTGCCGGGTGTCAGCTGTGATTATCAGCTGACACCCGGCCGCAATCAGCGGCGCTCACCACGTGGGCGCCGCTGATCGCTATGACGTACTATCCCGTCCCTGGGAATTAAGTCCCAGGGCACATGGACGGTATAGTACGTCTTATGGGATTAAGGGGTTAATTACACTTATGTACGTGGTTCTTTGGCCTATTGTCACTCTTATTTAAGGTAGGGGTGATTGCCCTCTTTGAAGTCAGGATTGTCTTTTTCCCTATTTTCACCTCATATGTATTCATGAATGTTTGATACTTTTTTAATGTGAAATAATAAAAAGCTGTTCTTACTTTTTTCCATACTCTTGTGTTGTGGTATGGTTACTCCATTTTTCCTTCTATTTCTGTATGCTGTTGGGAGTACTCCACTATTTATGGCTAGTCTTTACTATCTGGTGGGGGAACAATTATTGCTCTTCTAACTGGTTCCTGGCCACTTTTGACAAATATGATTGTTTTGAACTTTTTTACAACCTTCTACGACAGGTAGTATCATCCTGTCTCCAGCGTACAATACTTAAATTATCTCTAAACCCCTAAGACCAGTATGTGTGCATCAGATCTGCTGTTCTGTGCGGGGCTACGCAAAAAAATTAACCACTTTTAGATTTTCTTCTCATACCTGTTTGCTAGACCTGCAGCAAATGCACCAAACTGGCAGACAGCCGCGAGCCACAATTAATGGGACCGCGAGCCACATGTGGCTCCCGAGCTACAGGTTGGGGACCCCTGGTATACAGCCTAGTTCTGACGCACCATATGCTTTCATTGTAAAAGAGAGTTCTGGGTCATGCAGAGTGCAGCCTGACCCCGGCCAGTCTGCAGAGATGTGACATCACTAAGCAGCTGAGAAGAATGGCGCAGGATACCGGAGACAGTGGCAATAGGATAGTGTATTACAACACTCCCATTACACTACATGCACATACATTTAATTGCTAAAAATTTTGTGGGAGTGCTTCTTTAGTATATTTTTATGTTTACATATTTTGTGGGAGTGCTTCTGTAATGCACAAAAAGAAAACAATTTTCTGCACAGTGTTCGGTGAGCTGAGTATACTTATAAATTATATTTCATTCATAGGTTATTTTAGTAGCCTCAAGTTCTGTTTCAGTTTAAAGAAATTACTGAGGCAAACAAAACTTAAAGATTAGAGTAGGGGTGAACATACCTAATGCAATCTGTGTGACTGCAGAGAGGCCCAAGATGTAAGGGGGCCACTTCTACGTGTAAAGCAGCAAGCAGCTTCTATTATAGACACATAAATGGGTGCATTATGTTGAGCTTTTGGACTGTATAGGACCAATATACAGTTCTTAAAGGGCTCTTTTCTTCCTATGAATGCCCCTTGGATAGGACCAGTTTACACTGGCTGATAATCAGGAAGCAAGTTTGTTTCCCAATTATTGGACTTTCTTCAATTAAAATTATTTTTAAGCAAGTTTAAAAATCATTGCTCTTGCCAACAAATTGTCCTGTTTAACCAGAAAAATTTTCACAGAACAATTGTTTTATCTATCTGTAAGGCAATGAAAGAGTGAAAAGATACACACAATAGTGCTTAAGCAGAGTATCTGCAAGTAAACCACCATCTGCTGACCAAAGACAATAGAGAAACTGAAGTTCGAAAGAATTGCATTAGTAGGAACTCAAGAGTGAAATGCATGTTCCTTCAGGGAAGACATTGGAGAAGACACCAGGTCAGGTGATACCTGTGGCACAGTTAGTAATTGCAAAAAGACAAAGGAGGGCATTGAAGGGGAGTAGCTGGTGCCCCAACCTGTAGCAGGACAGACGAGAAGTACAGTGAGCTGGCTTATAGCCATCATTATGAGAGACAAAATGTGAGCGAAGAGCCGACCCGAGCAGTCAGATGAGAGTGAAAAACTAAGTGACCAGATCCGGGAGATCCGAGCCAAGTGGACCAAGTCAGAGCCAGAGACGAGTGTGCAAAACAGTAACAATGCAGTGACATGACAAGAATCTGCATAACTAATTATGTGCAAATAGTTGCAAGTCAAATTTATGTATGAGATAGCCAAGATGATTGTCTATAAAATATTTTTAGTCTCACGCTTGAAGCAGTAGTGGATGGTGAGATATAAAGCCTGAAAGTAAAAAAATTCAAAACATTGTTACCCTTTTGCTCGTCAGTAAATATATATCTCGCTGTACTATTATATTGCTGAACTGTATTAATTTGTTCACATTTTGCCATATTGTAATATACTGTAATTGTTCACTTTTATCTTTGATACTTTGCTTATATATCTATAGTGTAGAGGGTCTTTTACACATAGTGAGATCGCTAGCGATATCTCTAAAGCGTCACCTATTTTGTGACGCAACAGCGATATTACTAGCGATCTCGCTTTGTGTGACACGTACCTGCGACCAGCCCCCCCATTGGATATCGCTGATCGCGCTTGAATGTCCTGGGCCATTTTTTCCTCATTGGCGTCCCGCTGGCACCGACTAGCAACACATGGACGCAGGCGTAAGTCGTCTTCATCTCTGCGGTGTGAAAGGTAAGAGCAACCGCCGACGGATCGCTTATCGCTGCTGCGTTGCTGGTGAGATCTGCCTGTTTGGCAGCTCACTAGTGACCATTTAGCGATGCACCAGCGATCCTGACCAGGTCGTATTGTTGTGGGGATTGCTGGTGCATCGCTAAATGTAATGGGACCCTAAGTTAAATAAATAGTTAATTGTTTAGTACCACTGCCTCCTAATTGTCTGCACTGTTGCATCAGCGTACCTGTTAACACTTGGAATAGTGGGCAGGATAACCATGTAAATATGATAACAGATTAAAAGGGTCTAGACCAAATAGATAACATGTAAACCCCCCCCTAAAGTAAAATCTTTAACATTTACTAGATATGATTTAAAAAAATCGGCTAACAACATACAGTCATGGCCAAAAGTGTTGGCACCCTTGAAATTGCTCCAGAAAATAAAGTATTTCTCCCAGAAGATTATTGCAATTACACATGTTTTATTATACACATCTTTATTTCCTTTGGGTGCACTGGAACAGCAAAAAAAGAGAAAAAAAGGCAAATGGGCATAATTTCACACATAACACTAAAAATTTGCAGGACATAATTGTTGACAGCTTTCCAAAACTGTAAGCAAACAACTTTGCATTTGGCCTGGGCAGTCACACCCCACTTTCACTCACACCTGATTGTGTTTAGCTGCACATATATTCAGCACCATGGGTCTGCTCCAGACGTAGTCGGCTCCATCAATTTCAAAATCCTATTTCAATGTACTATTTCTAAGTACTGTTGAATGAGGCTGTGTGCACACGCTGAGGATTAGGTGCGGATTCATCCGCGCGGATTTTGTAAAATCCGCAGGTGAAACTGCAGGTCAAAATACCTGCGGTTTTACCTGCGGATTGCTCTGCGGTTTTGCCCTGCGGTTTTTCATCTCCTCAATAGAGGAGATGGCAAACCGCAGGAGAATCCGCAGAAAGAATTGACATGTCAATTCTTTCTGCGGATTGAAAACTGCAGATAATCCGCGCGGAAAATTCCGCACCGTCTGCACTGCGGTTTTTGATTCCCATAGGGAATCATTGTACTGTACACCGCAGCAAAAACTGCTGCGGGTCCGCAGCGGCCAAAACCGCCTTAGACTAGAATTGGACTGGAATTGACTGTAAGGTAACGGACTATAACACCACAACAATGTTTCACCTTTTTACTATCACCCCCATACTACTCTATTTCTCCCTAACTCCTGCAATCCCCCCTCCTAGTAAAGAACTATTCATCTCCCCCTCCATTCTCCCCAGCCACCTAACCTTCTCCTCACAACTGTTCCTCCCCATACAATCCTTTTTCTCCAGACATGCACGGCCACATCATGTCCTATCCTCCTCCGACCTTCTAATGCTCTGTCTATTACTCCTTATTGCTGGCGACGTATCCCCAAATCCTGGCCCTCCTCAACACATCCCTACACTCACTTCTACCACCCTGCCACGATCCTCTACACATCTTCGTAACCATGACAACCTCATACCTATTCATCCAGCCCCCACTCCCTCAACCCCCTTACCTGGAGCCCTATGGAACGCACGCTCTGTCTGCAACAAGCTATCATTTATCCATGACCTTTTTTTCACCAACAAACTCTCCTTCCTCGCCATCACTGAAACCTGGCTCACTCCCTCTGACACAGCCTCTCCAGCTGCGCTTTCCTATGGCGAATTCCAACTCTCTCACACCCCTCACCCCAGCAATAAACGTGGTGGAGGATTTGGCTTGCTCCTGTCTGATACCTGCTCCTTTACCCCAATTCCTCTGCCACCCTCCGCTACTCTTCCCTCGTTTGAGGTGCACTCCGTCTGCATCTACTCCCCCTCCAACCTCCAGCTGGCTGACATCTACCGCCCCCCAGAACTAGCCATCTCCATCTTTCTCGACTAGTTCACCACCTGGCTACTCCATTTCCTTTCTGTTGACATCCCCACCATCATTATGGGCGACTTCAACATCCCCATTGACACTTCCACCCTGGCTGCCTCTAAACTTCTATCGCTCACGGCTTCCCTTGGCCTCACTCAATGGTCCTCTGCAGCCACTCACAAAGATGGTCACACACTGGACCTTATCTTCACCCGTCTCTGTTCCCTCACTAATCTCAATAACTCACCCCTCCCCCTGTCTGACCACAACCTACTGACATTCTCTTCCCTCTCCTCTCCCACTGAGCAACCCCCGCTCCATAAACTCACTCACCCTCGCAGGAATCTCAAACACCTCAATTTACAATCACTCTCTGAATCCCTTCTCCCCCTTACAGACATAGCTTCCCATCACGACACAGATGCTGCTGCCACTTTTTATAACACCACAATAGCAACAACACTTGATTCAGCTGCCCCCCTCACGCAGAGCAAAACTCGAACAATCAACAGGCAGCCCTGGCTGACCAGCCTGACCAAAGAACTGAGACGGGTTTCCAGGGACGCTGAGCGGAGATGGAAGAGAACCCATTCTACTGAGCACTTCAACGCATACAAGCAGCCCCTTGCCAGCTTTAAGTCCACGCTCTCTGCTGCAAAGCAAACTTAATTCGCATCTCTCATATCCTCCCTGTCTCATAACCCTAAACATCTCTTTAACACTTTCAATTCTCTACTCCACTCCACAGCACCTCCTCCCCCTCCTCTCATCTCTGCTGAAGACTTTGCCTCCTTCTTTAAGCAGAAGATCGACACGATCAGACAAAACTTTGGCCCGCAGCCCCCAATGCCCCTCTTAACCGCTCAGCCCTGTTCTGAAAAAGCCAGCTTCTCCACCATGACAGAAGATCAGCTCTCCACCCTTCTGTCAAGATCACACCTCACCACTTGTGCCCTCAACCCACTCCCGTCCCACCTCATCCCTAACTTGGCCACAGTCCTCATCCCATCTCTAACACACCTATTCAACCTTTCACTTACAAATGGTGTCTTTCCCTCATCCTTCAAACATGCCTCAATCACACCCATCCTCAAAAAGCCCTCCCTTGACCCATCCTCTGTGTCTAACTATCGCCCGATATCTCTTCTCCCTTATGCCTCAAAACTACTGGAACAGCATGTATATCTTGAACTGTCCTCCCACCTCTCCTCCTGTTCCCTCTTTGACCGGTTACAATCTGGCTTCCGACCACATCACTCAACTGAAACTGCCCTAACTAAAGTCACTAACGATTTACTAACCGCCAAGAGCAAGTGACACTACTCTGTCCTCCTTCTTCTGGACCTGTCCTCTGCCTTCGACACCGTAGACCATTCCCTCCTGCTACAGATTCTCTCATCTCTTGGCATCACAGACTTGGCCCTATCCTGGATCTCATCATACCTAACGGACCGTACATTCACTGTCATCCTCTCACACACCACCTCCTCACCTCGCCTCCTGTCTGTCGGTGTTCCCCAAGGCTCTGTCCTAGGACCCCTACTATTCTCCATCTATACCTTCAGCTTGGGACAGCTCATAGAGTCCCACGGTTTGCAGTATCACCTCAATGCCGATGACACGCAGATCTACCTATCTGAACCAGACCTCGCCTCCTTACTGACTGACATCCCACAATGTCTGTCTGCTATCTCAGCCTTCTTCTCTGCTCGCTTTCTCAAACTGAACATGGACAAAACAGAATTCATCATCTTTCCCTCATCTCATTCTACCCCTCCACCAGACCTATCCATCAGTGTCAACGGCTGCTCTCTTTCCCCAGTCCCGCATGCCCAGTGCCTTGGGGTGATCCTCGACTCTGCGCTCTCTTTCAAACCACATATCCAAGCCCTCGCCTCCTCCTGCCGCCTCAAACTCAAAAATATTTCCCGGATCCGCTCATTCCTCAACCACGAAACCACAAAAACACTATTGCACGCTCTTATCATCTCCCGCCTCGACTACTGCAACCTCCTACTCTCTGGCCTCCCCTCTAGCACTCTAGCACCGCTCCAGTCCATCCTACACTCTGCTGCCCGACTAATCCACCTGTCTCCCCACTATTCCCCAGCCTCCCCCCTATGCCAGGCCCTTCACTGGCTTCCTATTGCCCAGAGGATCCAATTCAAAACCCTAATCATGACATACAAAGCCATCCACAACCTGTCTCCTCCATACATCTGTGATATGGTCTCTAGGTACCTACCCGCACGCAACCTTCGATTGTCCCAAGATCTCCTTCTCTACTCCCCCCTTATCTCTTCTTCCCACAACCGCATACAAGACTTCTCCCGTGCTTCCCCCATACTCTGGATCTCCCTACCGCAACACATCAGACTCTCAGCATCAAAGGAAACCTTCAAGAAGAACCTGAAGACCCACCTGTTCCGACTAGCCTTCAGCCTGCAATGATCCTCGGTCTACTGAACCACCGCACGACCTGCTCTACCCTCTCCTACTGTTTCCTCACCCATCCCTGTAGACTGTGAGCCCTCGCGGGCAGGGTCCCCTCTCCTTATGTACTTGTGTGTCCCTTGTCCCTTGTCTTACACTTGTATATTACTCTTGTATATATTACACTTGTCTATGTTTCCCCTTTTTACATGTAAAGTGCCATGGAATAAATGGCGCTATATAAATGCATAACAATAATAATAATAATAATAACTTTGTTTCTGCCATGTGATGCTCATTCAAACACACCTCTAGCTAGTAACAGGTGTGGGAAATATGAAAATCACACGTGAAACCAGATAAAAAAATCTTTGCATCGTGTGCCACCCTAACCATGAAAATTACAAAGAGGAGAAGAGAACTATCTTAGGAATTGAAAACCAAAATTGTTGAAAAATATCAATAATCTCAAGTTTACAAGTCCATCTCAAGAGATCTTGATGTTCCTTTATTCACAGTGCACAAAATAATCAAGAAGTTTGCAACCCATAGCACCGTAGCTAATCTTGTTGGATGTGAACGTCAGAGAAAAATTAATGGAAGATTGTAATGCAGGAAAGTCTGGATGGTGGATAAGTAGCCCCAATACAGTTCCACGAAATTCAATCTATCCTGCAGGCTCAGGGTGCATCAGTGTCAGTGTGAACTATCTATCGACATTTGAACGAAATTAAATGCTATGGCAGGAGACGCAGGAGGACCCCACTGCAGGCACAGAGACATAAAAAAGCAAGCAGTTTGCCAAAATGTACGTGAATACACCAAATTCCTTATAGGAAAGCATCTTGTTGACAGAGAGCAAGATAGAGCTTTTTCGTAAAGTACAGCATTCTACTGTTTACCAAAAACGGAATTAGTCCTACAAAGAAAAGAACCCAGTACTTACAGTCAAATATGGTGGAGGTGCAAAGATGCTTTGGGGTTTCTTTGCTGCCTCTGGCACTGGATGCCTTGATTGTGCGCATCATGGAATCTGAAGATTACCAAACGAATTTGTTTTGCAATGTAGTGGAAATGGATGGAAACAAAGTATTTAAGAGTTTTCAAGTGGCCAGCAATGAGCATGGAACTAAATCCCATTGAATACCTGTGGAGAAATCTTGAAATTGCTGTTGGGAGAAGGCACTCTTCAAATATTGGAGCAGTTTGCAAAAGAGAAGTCGTCTAAAATTCTAGTTAAGCGTTGTAAGAAACTTGCTGATCGTTATAGGATGTGATTAATTGCAGTTATTTATTACACAAGGGTGTACAACCACACATTCAAGAGTTTTAAACTTAATTTTTGGGGTTTTGTATGAAATTATGTCCAATTTGCCCTTTTGTCTCCTTTTTTGTGTTGTTCCAATACACACAAAGGGAATAAACCTTTTTTTAACAAAACGTGTAACTGCAATAATTTTCTTGGAGAAATACTAAATTTTCTGGAACAATTTCAAGGGAGCCAACACTTTCGTCCATGATATATATATATAGAAAGATACTAGATCAAGGTGTTCAGCATAGTGTCAGTGTCTGACCAGGGGACCCACCACCGGTCCCAAGAATTGGGGCTCTCAAGTCAAAGACATGCTGAGAGTAGAGCTTGGCTATCTCTGAAGGTCACATTAAAAAAAGAGTGGAATGACAGTGCACATTATCGACTGAGGAAACTTTTACACCAAGCTGTTCACAGCCCTAGTTCTTGAGAAGTCAGACCCCTAGAGATCAGAATGCTATCATTTCCAAACTTGAGAATACCTCTATATAATTAACTGCTGACTGGCTTGCAGGTAGCTCTTCAGTGATCATTTAATGGGCATGATCAGGCAGTGAAATGGACCTTTAGGGGCCCGTCACACATAGCGATATCGCTAGCGAGATCGCTGATTTTGTGATGCCTCAGCGATCTCGCTAGCGATGTCGCTGTGTGTGGCACGCATCAGCGACCGCCCCCCTGCCGGGTATCTCTGATAGTGCAGGAATGTCCTGGGTCATTTTTTGATCGCTGGTCTCCCACTGGCCAGCGTGCATCGCTGCGTGCTCGGCGACCATCAAACTTAACTGAACTGGAATTGTTTTGTAAACAGGAATGGTCACAAATACCTTCATCCAGGAACTCATTAATAGCTACAGGAAGCGACTAGAGGCTGTTATTTTTGCAAAAGGAGGCTCTGCGAAATATTAATGTCACTTTTATGTTGAGGTGCCCATACTTTTGCACCGGTCAAATTTTGTTTAAATGCAGATTGCACATTTTCTGTTAGTACAATAAACCTCATTTGAATCCAGAAATATAACTGAGTCCATCAGTTATTAGATATATGAAACTGAAATAGCTGTTGCAAAAACCAAAATTGTTATAAAGAAAAAAGGTTAACATTAATAGGGGTGCCCAAACTTTAACATATGACTGTATTATTTTGTGCCTTTTTCAGATGACAGGTTATCTGTGTGCTAGATAGTTGATGTCTCAATGTTAGAGCCATTTTTATGTAGCAGTTCTCTGTACTGGCTAACAGAGGGGGGTCCTAGATAAGGGACATCCTCTATATCACTCTAAGGGTACCGTTACATTTAGCGATGCACCAGCGATCCCGACCATGATACGACCCGGTCAGGATCGCTAGTGCATCGCTAAATGGTCGCTAGTGAGCTGCCAAACAGGCAGATCTCACTAGCCATGCAGCAGTGGTCGGCGGTCGTTACTTACTTGTCAGACGCAGCAATGAAGACGTCCTCCCGCCCGTGTCCACGTGTTGCTCGTCTTTAGATGTATAGGTGGGCACCACAAATTTATACCATATATAAAATAGCTGGGTGCAACACTGTGCCAAAAAGATTAAATGTTAAAAAGAAAGAAGAAAGAAGCACAGAATGACGTGCACACACACAGCTGTTTTATCCATGTGTAAAAGGCTTTTATTGAACATACAATAGCCAGAGAAACCAAGTGTACAATAAAAACAATTAAAACCACAAATAGACTGATTGTGGGCAGGTGAAAGATAAAGATTGTGGGCAGGTGAAACATACATGTAAAAAATCACCAAATATTCCAAATATGAATTCTCCCCAATGCCCTCTCTCACCACCTGGTGTACATAGTGTATTTAATAAGGACACATGAGCAACTTGCAGAAATAAAGCATACCCTATTATACTAAATAATCACATGAATAGTGAAAGGGTGGGTAAATATTATAGATAGATCCAAATAGTTCACATGCAAGTACCATGGATGAAACGAAGCAATTGCTGGGTCACATAGTAATTACCTAAAAATACTCACACTGCCCACAGTACCCAACGCGTATCGCTGCTGCTGCCTTCAGCTTCGTCAGGGGAAGTAGCCAGGAATTATATCATGTCCCCTTTATAGTACAATTGCAATTGTGATCACTACAGCGAACGCCGTCACCTGTGTGCGGAGTCAGCTGTGTGTTGAAAATGATGTGGGTCCCGGATAAATCATGGCGCATGCGCATAAGGTCTCATTGCACTCCAAGAGATTGTGAACAGAGCGCTTGTGATCCAAAGACAGGAAGTCGGGCACCCGGAAATGACGTCTACGCCCCATGTGTATTAGCGCTGCTGCTCTATGAGTCAGGCAGGAGAGGGAAGAAGATTTGCACCCCGGCACCTGAAGATGATATCAGAGCTCCATGTCATGAATATTTATTTACATTCTCATCCTATGAATCAAAAAATAAAAAGAAGTGAGCGTGTGGTGTTTGCAGGTACGCAGGATGCAGTGACGAGTCGCGAGACAATTTAGTGCTTTCTATAATAACGTTTATAAGACTAGAGGGAACTTTCCTCAGTCATGGCCTGATCACCAAAAGGGGTAACACGGGTTGCCCTCGCAGGGGCTCTATACAAGCAAACACAAACGGGTAGAACACGACTACTTCCCGCAATAGCCGGTCACTATAGGGCCGCGGTATGGCCGACTACGGTTCCTTAATTATATAGTCAACTTAGCTGTCCAGACGTCCCTCGCCATTCGGGATGGTGGTCTTTCGGTGTAGTAGTTGCTGGGCCCAGTTGCTGAAGCGTTGATGAAGTCTTCGCACGCTCCAGCCCGCTGATGACACTGGAGCCCCACAGGCTCTGGCAGAGTCCTTGGACGGATGGGCCGCAGCCCCCGGACTGGGGCAAGCGGCAGCGATGTGTGGTGGCGAATGAGAAGCCACCTGCGCAGCTAATGGCTGTGACGGAGAGTCCGTGGTCAGCAGAGGCCCGGCCCCTGCTGCGGAACGGAGCGGGACAGTGGTGGCCGCCGACAGCGCTGTACTTGCCGCGGCCACTGGTGAGAGCAGGGCGGCTGCGGGTGGTGGGGAACAGGCCGCAGCCATGGGCTGGAGCGAGACGGCAGCGGCCGCGGGTGACCTCGGGTAGGCAGCAGCAGCGGGCTGAGGGCCGGGCGCAGCGGCCGCAGGTTGAACTGAGGCCACAGTGGTCGCGGGCTGGAGCGGGGCAGCAAGTCTCGGATGATCACCTTGGCACCGTCCCTCTGGAGTCCTCTGTGAGCATCTTCCCTGGCACTGGTCAGTCACTCTAGCTTTCAGTCGCTTCTATGGTCTCCTGCTGCCTCTGTCCCGGTCTGTTGACTCATCATCCTTGGAATTCCCCACCTCCTTTATACTGGTCCCTCCCCCAGCCCATCTGTCTGTCAAAATGGTCCGTCCCTGAATTCTGTCCCCGGGGACAGTTTCCCCCGGAACCCAGATGACGGCTCCCTTGGTTCCAGCCCAGACACTCGACGGGGGCCGTTCCTCCCACAAGCGCACACCAGCACCCAATAGCGGCATCTATGCTCCACATCATATGCGTCACCATTGCTGCTCCATGAATACTTGCATGTGAACTATTTGGATCTATCTATAATGTTTACCCACCCTTTCACTCTTCATGTGATTATTTAGTATAATAGGGTATGCTTTATTTCTGCAAGTTGCTCATGTGCCCTTATTAAATACATTATGTACACCATGTGGTGAGAGAGGGCATTGGTGAGAATTCATATTTGGAATATTTGGTGATTTGTTACATGTATGTATATTGCATGTCTTTATCTTTCACCTGCCCACAATCAGTCTATTTGTGGTTTTAATTATTTTTATTGTACACTTGGTTTCTCTGGCTATTGTATGTTCAATAAAAGCCTTTTACACATGGATAAAACAGCTATGTGTGTGCATGTCATTCTGTGCTTCTTTCTTCTTTCTTTTTAACATTTAATCTTTTTGGCACAGTGTTGCACCCAGCTATTTCATATATGGTATAAATTTGTGGTGCCCACCTATACATCTATAGATTATTTGTCTCTCCCAGTTTCTGAGTTTCCAGGTGGCGGCACACACTTTAATTAAGATTTAGCCTTATTTACTGTATCTGTCATTATTTGTTTTCTTATTTTTCTAGTGATCTATATATGGCTTTTGACCTCAATGCCAGGGAGGCCGCTTGGAGTAGCCAGGGTGAACAAACCCTTCTTAGTCCTGCAGAAACTAACAGCTCAGACTTTGATGTAGTCAGTAGAGAGTTAATTTATACACACAAAACATTAACCAGTGTGTGGTGGAATGTTCGGTGTTTGGAAGAGTATTTAAAACTCTCCATTTTTCCATGGGGCCTAAGGGTCCAGATCTTCCCTGCCTGGGAGGTCACGGCCTCATTTAAATCTACATGGGAGGCGGGTCTAGCACAGTGCTCCAACATTATAATTAACTTGCTAATTCAGCATGACAAAGATCTTTTGCACACCCTGAAAACCAAGATTAAGGGACTGGAAGCACATTTACAAAGCTTTGCTTCAGTCACTCATGTCCAACCCTTCCAACACAAACTCAAAGATATTATTCTTAAGTATGAAAAGGAGATTATTGAAGGCAAAAGGAGCAAGCTAGCACGTGATAAGCAGGACTATGAGAAAGGTCTAGCTTATAAGTGGAGACATTCAGGAAATAGAAGGGGCATCTTTCCCAGGGTCCAGAGTACAACAGCTTCACATTCAACAGCGATGCAGACAGCAGTCCAGGCGTGGTAGACGGAAAAAGAAAAAACACGAGACAACGCAATTATCAGACTACCCAGAAGAGGAGATACAAATGGTAGATGTTGGTAGTCAACAACTTCAAGTTATCAACTTGTCTACTCATGTTCTGACTGACCCTGAAAGGTCAGTTTTACAGCAGGGTCTCACATTCTCCCCAATGCAGACAGCTGATAAATTTGTATTAATTAAAGACCTTTTTTATTTTGCAGAAAAATTATTTTACAGGCTTTACATTCAAAACCAGATTTACTACTGGAATCTTCCTCTTTGATTGACAGACGTGTTTTTCTTGATCTGCTTGACTTTTTGAATGAGAATGATAGAGGTAGGAAACGTTTTCCTCATAGAAATCCTTCTATAACCTCCCCCACCTTGTGTCTTATACCTTCGGTCAAAACATTTTTTGATGTCATGAGGAATGAGATTTTACAGCTTCCCCAGGACCTCACTAGTCAACAGAATTTAACCTTGATGGATAAAAAGGCTCTGTGCGATTTGAGGTCTAATGACACTTTTTTGATGAAAATGGCGGACAAAGGGAGTAATGTTGTTCTCTGGCCCACTGAACGTTATGTCAGTGAGGCCAGAAGACAGCTGGATAATCGTGAGTATTATCACAAATTACCATCGGATCCAACACATGTGTTCAATCATAAACTTGAACGTTGTTGTGTGTAGCACTTGATGAGGGTGTAATCACAAAACAGGAGAAGGAATATATTTTTGTCAAAAAAACGGTTGTGCCCACTTTCTATTTGTTGCCAAAGGTGCACAAAAATTTATCCAATCCACCGGATAGTCCTATTGTTGCCGGAATAGGGAGTCTTGAAGAGAAGTCCTGCATTTATCTTGATTTTTTTCTCCAGCCCTTGGTCCTGAATTTACCATCTTATTTGAGGGATTCTCTGGATTTAATTCATAAGTTGAACTCTATCCAATTGTTGAATCTGGTATTACTGGTTGTAATTGATGTTGAGTCTCTTTACACAAATATTCCACATCAATTGGGACTGAGGGCTGTTGAACATTTTTTGAGTCGGCAGGTTAACTGTGATTCAGAACACAATGATTTTCTCTTCAGTCTATTAAAATTTGTTTTGACACATAATTATTTCATTTTTGATTTGGCTTTTTTTCGACAGTTGTCGGGCACGGCGATGGGTGCCCGCTGCGCCCCCTCCTTCGCCAACCTCTTTTTAGGGTGGTGGGAGGCGGAACTTGTGTACCCATCGCCTGGCTTTCAAGAACATGTATTTTCATGGTTTCGGTTCATTGATGATATTTTTTTAATTTGGACTGGTTCTGTTTCAGACTGTGAGAGTTTCATTGCATCTCTAAATCAGAATTCTCTTAACATACATCTGACTCATCATATTTCTGTTTCTACTGTAGATTTTTTGGATCTCATGCTTTCTCTCCAGAACAAACGAATTTGCACTGATCTCTTTCGTAAGGCAACGGCAACTAATAGTCTTAGACTATAGAAGTTTTCATCCAGAACATTTGCAAAGGGGCATACCTTATGGACAATTTGCAAGACTACGCCGGAATTGTACGGACTTTGCTGATTTTAGGACTCAATCTAGGGATCTTACTAATAGATTACGTCAGAGACATTATCCGAGGTCCACAATAGGTCAGGCATTTCGTAGGGCCACCTCTGTCACTCGGGAGGATCTTTTGAAACCTGTCTCACGGGTTGGAGATAATCAAATTAGGTTTATCACAACGTTCCACAACCAGTGGGATAAAGTGAGGAAACTTTTTGAAACTCACTGGCAAATTTTGAAAACTGACATGCGTATTTCCAGTTTATTACCAGAAAGACCTCTCCTAACTGCACGGAGAGCACCAAATTTATGTGATTCGCTCATGCGGAGCCACTTTGTTAGGCCTACTGTGAGAACTCAAACAGCATTCCGCATATGGGGATCTTTTCCGTGTGAGGAATGTAATGTGTGTGGCTTTATGATTCGTACTCATAGCTTCACCAACCCTCTGGATGGATGCGAATACCAGCTAAGTGACTACATCAATTGCATAACACACAACGTTGTATATGCATTGATCTGCACATGTCCAAAAGTCTATATTGGACAGACATCTCAAGAACTGCGTAAACGTGTGCAGCAGCATACTTCTAACATTAACCTGGCCCGGTCTGATCTGGCCAAGGGGAAAAGTTTGAGTTCAGTGGCCTCCCATTTTTTGGAGCTCCATAATAGTCAAATCAGGGGCCTTACTGTGGTGGGGTTGCAGAGGATTAAACCCAATATTCGCAAATTTGATCTGCTTTTGGAATCCAGATGGATTTTTCAATTAAACACGGTTAGGCCTGGAGGTATCAACGAGGATTTGTCATTCACTGGCTTCCTCATGACCTAACTGATATTTGTATCTTTGGGCCCCCTTTCTTTGTGCTGATTCAATATGTATTCATGTATTTTTTTCTTTACCATTGAAGGGAAAATGCTTAATTTATATTTATTGGCACTTTCTTGCCCTCCATCATGATTTATAATAGAGTTATTTTGGCTCTGTTTTTCTTCTTTTTTGTGGGTGTGACATCTTGGGATCAATATGTTTTTTAACCCCTTAAGAATTTTCTATAAGATTTATAACAAAGATATATTTGTATGACTATTTAGATTGGCTACTGGGGTAAACAGCTGGGATGTGTTTTTATATGCTTTGGCTACATAGATAGCAATTATTATGTAATTGGTAGCCTATGGCATTAGCATGTTTATTTTGAATTTTTATGGGGCGCTCCCAGCTAGCCTCTTATATGGTCAATTTGATCTGATATTCAGTCAGGATAGCCATGGTGGCGTGTAGCTCACCATTCACAGTGGCTACTTGGCTTACTTAATTATAACATTTTATATATTATGTGACAGCATTTTTTATTTGGTGCTTGTGGTTATATCACTTTAATCAGGATGCATTGTTCACATGCTGCGATATTTGAGATGTGGTTCCCTTGTTATTAACATGTGATTACTTCTCCCCTTTATGTCCAGCTCATGGAGCAGCAATGGTGACGCATATGATTTGGAGCATAGATGCCGCTATTGGGTGCTGGTGTGCGCTCACTTCTTTTTCTTTTTTGATTCATAGGATGAGAATGTAAATAAATATTCATGACATGGAGCGCTGATGTCATCTTCAGGTGCCAGGGTGTGAATCTTCTTCCCTCTCCTGCCTGACTCATAGAGCAGCAGCGCTAATACACATGGGGTGTAGACGTCATTTCCGGGTGCCCGACTTCCTGTCTTTGGATCGCAAGCGCTCTGTTCACAATCTCTTGGAGCGCAATGAGACCTTATGCGCATGCGCCATGATTTATCCCGGACCCACATCACTTTCAACACACAGCTGACGCCGCACACAGGTGACGGCGTTCGCTGTAGTGATTACAACTGCAATTGTACTATAAAGGGGACATGATATCATTCCTGGCTACTTCCCCTGACGAAGCTGAAGGCAGCAGCAGCTATACGCGTTGGGTACTGTGGGCAGTGTGAGTATTTTTAGGTAATTACTATGTGACCCAGCAATTGCCTCTTCTCATCCATGGTACTTGCATGTGAACTATTTGGATCTAGCTATAATGTTTACCCACCCTTTCACTATTCATGTGATTATTTAGTATAATAGGGTATGTTTTATTTCTGCAAGTTGCTCATGTATCCTTATTAAATACACTATGTACACCATGTGGTGAGAGAGGGCATTGGGGAGAATTCATATTTGGAATATTTGTTGATTTTTTACATGTATGTATATTGCATGTCTTTATCTTTCACCTGTCCACAATCGGTCTATTTGTGGTTTTAATTGTTTTTATTGTACACTTGGTTTCTCTGGCTATTGTATGTTCAATAAAAGCCTTTTACACATGGATAAAACAGCTGTGTGTGTGCACGCCATTCTGTGCTTCTTTCTTCTTTCTTTTTAACATGAGTTGCTCGTCGGCGCCAGCAGGAAGCCCAGCAGGAAGCGGCCGACGAGAAATGGCCCAGGACGTTCTTGCGCGATCAGCGATAGCCAGCGGGGGAGCCAGTCGGAGGTAAGTATCACACATAGCGATATCGCTAGCAATATCACTGCTGCGTCACAAAATCGGTGACGCTTAAGCGACATAGCTAGCAATCTCGCTTAGTGTGACAGGGCTTTAATTCCCTAACATGGCATTAGTGCAGATTTCTACCTGTAATGAGTGCTAAGCAACAACATATCAAGACAATTGGATCCAAACTAAAGCACCACTCCTGCTTTTTGGACCAGGACGGTGCCGGGAACAACTGAAGAGAGTGACTGATAAGCACATTTCTAGGGTCAGGGAACTTACATTAGTGGCACCACTCAAATGCTGAAATTAAAAAAAGATTTAGAGTGGTGCTCTAAAGATCCTTTACACTGATTAAAGTAAACTGCATGGGAATGAACAATATGGTAGTTCAAGCTCCATACAGTGCATACATTTTCATCAGCCCATCTGCCCCTGTAAACTGCAACTGTTTTAGAGTTTGTGTGGCGCCCCTGAGGGTTCAGTCGCCACAGAGGTACTGCACCTCCTCCTGAGGTATGGTACTCCACCATTTAGGTAAGGTGGAGACCCCTGGCCACGCTCCAACACCTGCATCCCACACAACACAGTAGTGTAGCAAAGAACCCTTTGGTGGCTCCCTGCTTGGAACACGAAGCATGCTGGGAGGCGGGTGGAGTTTAGTTTGCACTAAAGAGCGGGAAGAGGATAGGATATAGAGAGTTAGTCACAGGAGTCTGACGAGGTCAGACCTGTGTAAGGAGATCCCCTGAGAGGGATGAAGGAGGAAAAGTGCTGCAGCCAACCTCAGTGATCTGGGTCCGCTGGCACAGGAAAGGAACACTGAAAGAAAGCCTGACTCTCCATAAGAAGGAAAGCATTAGTATGGAACGTGAGGAGAGAAAGAGAAGAAAGAGAACAGAGGATTGAGGGTTAGAGGAGAACCCCTCTCAAGTTCTAGGCACAAGGCCGGGGTCCGGTCCCCGAGGTTGTTTGGATACTTATGGTCCCGCAACAGACACCGGAGGAATAGAAGTTTGTCATCACTTTATTCTCACACAAGACTTGGGGGCACAACAGCAACGAGATAGAGAGCCGGGACTTAGAAGCAGAGAGTCCCCGAAGCAGGCTACAGCTGTCTGCCGTAGAAGTAGAGTTCATAGGAACATCGGACAGGAGGGACTCCAGTGTAACTACTGGCCGTTCATCAGTCCACTCCCGGGGTGGCGGCTGCCCTTATTCGTCCCCCGGTGCCTAAGCAGTAGCCAGCACATCACAGGGAGGCACAGGGTATGGTCACTACCCCTGCCATGATCCTGGTACTAGGAGCTGTGCCTGTGGACAGAAATGGCCTGGTGATTACTCAAACCATGAGTGGTGGCATTCCAATGGCATCCAGCCCGCAACAACCGGCCGTAGCACCGCCAACAGTAGTACCACTTGGGATCGCAGAGCAGCATCTATCGGTACCGGCTACAGCCCTTGCTGACTTGTTAACAGCAGTACCACCTGAAGCGGCGGAACCACATCCATTGGTACCCATTACAACTCCTGCAGAACCACTGGTAGCAGAAATACCACCAGCAGCAGCTGAAATGCTACCTTCACAAGCAGATACCAATTTAACTTCTTGGGAGAAAGAATATATGGAATTTGTGGGTAAACAGCAGGAAGAGGATGTCAAGAAATTCTTCCATGGAAGCAGCAGCCAAGAAAACCAGCTTCCAGTACCCCAGGAGGGGACCCCCACTAAAGAAACATTCTATTAATTTGTTACCCAGGAGGGTATTTGCACCGTTGTACCTTATTTGTTTATCATGGTTCTTTTTCTGTTTTCCAGTTTTTATTGACCATTTGCATTGGCAGCATATTTTTCATAATTGAACTGTGGAGATCATGAACACTAAGTGATCCGGACGGTGTATGTAAATAGTTTGCACCTTCTTAGGTGCCCTCTCTTGGTTTTACATAGACCTTCTGAAAATAAAGACTACCTCATCATGGGGCATAGCTCCATCCTAAGGACACTGCAAGAGATCCCGGCTGGGAGTGGTGTCCAGCACTTACAAGAATTATTGAAGTTTTTGATGTGAAGTATTTGATAATGTGTCTTATGAAAGTATTAATAGTAGAAAACAACTTTTATGAAGAATGTAGTTAGCCACAGTAACTTTTATAGGAATGTTTTAATAAAGAGATGAGAAATGAGAATAAAGATTTGAAAGATGTAGGTGATGAACCAGGCATCAGTGGTTATCACTTAAGGTTAATGATAGAAAGTAGAAAATATAATGAAGAAATGTGTTGATGCAGAATACTTGAAGTTGTAGTGTGTTATTGTCAAAAGCACTTTTGAATTAGGTACTGTATTGAAACATAGATAGGCAGTTAAAATTGTTTGCAATGTTCAAGAATGATTGCCTCTCATATTAAGAAGATTAGTTAAGTATTGTTTATTAAGCATCCCAAAAATTTTGTATGTTCCTGTATTTGTCAACTTTTGTTTTCTTGCAGCTTGCGGACGTGCTGTGTTTAATGGGGGGTATGTGGTGCCCCTGAGGGTTCAGTCACCATAGAGGTACTGCACCTCCTCCTGAGGTGAGGTACCCCACCATTTAGGTAAGGTGGAGACCCCTGACCACGCTCCAACACCTGCATCCCACACAACACAGTAGTGTAGCAAAACACCCTTTGGTGGCTCCCTGCTTGGAACACGAACCGTGCTGGGAGGCGGGTGGAGTTTAGTTTACACTAAAGAGCGGGAAGAGGATAGGATATAGAGAGTTAGTCACAGGAGTCTGACGAGGTCGGACCTGTGTAAGGAGATCCCCTGAGAGGGATGAAGGAGGGAAAGTGCTGCAGCCGACCTCAGTGATCTGGGTCCGCTGGCACAGGAAAGGAACACTGAAAGAAAGCCTGACTCTCCATAAGAAGGAAAGGATTAGTATGGAACGTGAGGAGAGAAAGAGAACAGAGGATTGAGGGTTAGAGGAGAACTCCTCTCAAGTTCTAGGTGCAAGGCCGGGGTCCGGTCCCCGAGGTTGTTTGGATACTTATGGTCCCGCAACAGACACCAGAAGAATAGAAGTTTGTCATCACTTTATTCTCACACAAGACTTGGGGGCACAACAGCAACGAGATAGAGAGCCGGGACTTAGAAGCAGAGAGTCCCCAAAACAGGCTACAGCTGTCTGCCGTAGAAGTAGAGTTCATAGGAACATCGGACAGGAGGGACTCCAGTGTAACTCAGTACTAGGAGTACTTCACTTAAAGGCGCTAAGAGGGAGACGTTCAGAAAAGGCACATATGTTGGCGGAGTGTTGGAAAGGTGTGCTTCATCTTGCCTGAAGGTTGGCTGGGCTCCTGACCCGGAGGACACGGCACCGATGCAGGCTCTTGAGCCACCACAGACTGTGAGTAAAGCTTTGGAACTACATGCCCTGGTGTCCTCCACTTATTCCTGCATCAACCTGCCCAACACCGCTACATCCCTTGCGCCCAACACTACACCATCTAAGTGTCGCTACATCGACTCTGCTCTGGGACTACAGCCCTGCCTGTGGAGGGCTATACCATCACTGCTGCACCACACCATCTGTCCCAGAGGAACTGTCTGCAGCGTCGGCTTAACATCTACATTGCCGAACACCACAGGTGGCGTCACGACTTACACATTCACACTGAACATTTACAATGGGCGCCAAGGGCCACGGACCGGGTCACCGCTACTGTGACACTTCCCTGTGAGATACCGGCCCGGTACTGAGTACCCCACAGCCCTGGGTGTGAGGGCGACCCATTTGCATAAACAACAATATGCTTATTTTGGCTGATCATTAGTGATGAGCGAGCACTAAAATGCTCAGATGCTCGTTACTCAAACCAAGCAATTCCTAATGCTTTGATGCTCATTTCAAGTAATGAGTATAATGGAAGTCAATAGGAAATCCCAGCATTTTTCCAGCAGATGTTGTAAGGAGGTTTGGGGGCAGTGAAAATGTTGAAATGGATGGAAAAAGTGCTGAATGGAAGAAGTACAGCATGAGGAAGATCTCTGGAAGCATCTCTGACTCCTAGATTGCTGGCAAGAGCAAAGGTGTCACAATTTTACTCCACTTTAAGGACTGACAACAAAACAACCAAAATCGGTGAGAAATTGGAGTTTCCAGGAAAAAAATATTAAGAAACATTTTTTGTATATAAGGCAAAATTTAAAAAGAATTACAAAAAATAATAATTTAAGTAAACCAAAATTAAAATCTTTATTACAAATTGGAAATGTCAGTATATTTTATGAAGGAAGCAAGAACTGCCAAAAATTTGATGAAAGAGGGACTCAGAATCACCCTGTATTAGACATAAAGGAGGGCCTCATACACATTCTGTTCAAATTGTTATGTAGTGGTACTCCTAGGCTCATATAGGCTATGCACTAAGTGCAAAGGCTGCCAAAAATTAGAAGCAGGGTCATCTGTACACCCTTGAAGGCACCATCTTTAGTACCTTATTCAAATATTGTGAACAAAGTGATCTTGTGTTACTCCCACAATCATAAAAGGTCTGCACACAATGCAAGCCCTGCCAAAAATTACAATTAGGGTCATCCACACACCCTTCAAGGTATTAACTGTAATATGTCTTTCAAATATTGTGAGCAAAGTGTAGTTATAGTACGCCTACACTCATAAAAGCTCTACACAAAGCGCAAAGCCTGCCAAAAATTATAAGCAGGGTCAGCCATACACCATCCAGGGCACCAACTGTAGTATCTCATTCAAATATTGTGAACAAAGTATACTTCTGGTACTCCTACACTCATAAAGGCTCTGAGCACTGCAAAGCCAAAAAGAATTATAAGGAGGGTCATCAATATACTTTTGAAGCCACCAACTGGAATGCCTCATAAAAAATTAACAAAGCCTAATTGTGGCACTTCTTCACTCTTAAAGGCTTTGCACACAATGCAAAGCAAAGAAAAAATTATAAGGCGGGTCATCCAATCATCCATAGATCATTGAAGGCAACAACTGGTGGGCCTCATTAAAATATTTTGAAAGTGTAGTTGATATACTCTTACACTAATAAAGGCTTTGCACAAACTGCAAAGTCAAGAAGAAATGATAAGGAGTGTAATACAGTCATCCATAGACAACAACTGGCAGGCCTAATTCAAATATTATGAAAGAGTAATTGATGTACTCTTACACTCATAAATGCTTTGCACTTTGAGCAAAGCCATGAAAAATTATAAGGAGGGTCATCCATAGACCCTTGAAGGTAACAACTAAACTGATGAACTATTACACTCATAAAGGTTTTATACATAGTGCAAAGCCAGGAAAAGCATTATAGAGAGCGCCATCCATAGACCTTTGAGGGCAACAACTGGAGGACACCATTAAAAAGTTTTAAAAGTGTAGTTAATGTACTTATACATATATAAGTAAGGTCATCCAGTCATACATAGACCTTAGAAGGCAGAAACTGGAGGGTCTCATTTAAATTTTGAAGAATAAAAGCACTTTATGTGTTTCTGTCATCTGGTGGTGTGGAAAAGTCGGGGCTAACCCAGGCTTTGTTCATTTTTGTCAGAGTGAGCCTGTTAGCATTTTCTGTTGACAGCCGAAAGTGCCTGTCTGTTCTGATACCCCCTGGCTGCATTTAAAACCCACTCAGCCTAGACATTAGTGCCAGGGCAGCACAAAATCTCCAAGGCATAGAGGTACAGCTCATGCAAGATGTCCGGCTTTCAGACCCAATAGCTGACAGTTTCTAAGGAATTAGGTTGTACACTTGGTTTGTTGGCCACAAATCGTGGGCCCAGACTTTCGGCACATCGATTCAGGTGCTTAGATGACATGTACAAAAAAGAAAAAAGTCAGCTTACCTTCACCATGCAAGAAACCTGTAGTGATGCAGTCAGAGTAACCATGAAGAAAATGGAGAAAAATCCAGTGTAGTAAAAAATAGAAGTCTTTATTGAAAATTATCTATTAAAGTCGCACCTATGCGCATGAGTAAGGCAAAGAAATATGGCATAGGCACCAAACATGTGGGGCGATGATTCGAGCTTCAAATCCCAGCCAATGACTATCAAGTGCTGAGCACATCCAAGCACCCAGATACTCAAATGATATCCAAGTATCACCAAGCACATTCACTCATTCCTACTGATCAGTTGTAAGGCTACATCGGCCAAGAGCCCTTGCGAATTATCAGTGACCCAATTATTGACCCACATAGTCACATATTTTAAAGCTGTTCACTGCTAAGATCTCCATTTAATGAATATACAGTTACAGTATGTTGCAATATCCTGTTGTCTCTCCAACCTATGTCTTTCTTTGCTATCATTTACAATTCGCAATAGATGGACATACTGTTCCATATAAATTTGAGGCTGAAATCTGACATAAAAAGTTGGATATCTGGTATAGCACATTGGCTCTCCCTTCTTATTTCTTCATCTATCATTCACAGAACTCCAACCTTCTTGTAGGCAATGGGCAGGACACTAGTTTCTTCTTTGACTTGCTAATCTAACAGCACAGCTGTTGTATCAAAGGTCTTGGGTCTGTCTCTGAATTTTAAATCCCTTTTGGCTATTTCAGAAGTCTCTGTCACTTTCTATTCCCCTCTTGCCTCTCACCTCTGTACAGCTGAGCCGTTCCCCAGTATGATATGATGCAGTCACAGACGCTTGCATATTGTGTCAAAGGCTTTACATTTTTTTTCCTCTAAATCTATAGATTTGTATATCGAGCTCTTCTTTTATGCCTAAATAACTTCTGCTGTGATTTTAAAACAATTCAAAACAGGAAAATCCATAGAATTCTGTATGGAAATTAAGCATGATTCTCACTTTTAACGTAATATTGCATGGCAAATCATCTTTATCTTTTTTAACTGGACAACGGCTTTAGTTTTTTTCAACATTAACCTAGCGAGACCTAGTGTTCAGGCAGCTGCACTTCTACATTGGTTATAACATGAAATGCCATTCTCTAAGAAGGGTGGTGGCTGCGAGTCTCTGTTCTCTAGCTAAATCAGCCGTGATTTAAATCTCTGCATTAGCTGGGGATGTGCTGTTTTAGCTATGGAAATGAGCCTGATAGTTGCCCCCTTCTAACAAGTGAGGAGTTAGAAACACAAGAGGTTGGAAGTTCTCTACTGAGTTGCAACCAAAGCAGAAGTAGAGCTGACTGATACCCCATAACTTGTTAAACTCTTCTCTTTGGGGTACCTTTTTAATTAAAGTATATCAGTACTTTTAATTTACTTTTATTTGTAACATGTTAAAATATTTATAATTAAATTGGACAACCCTTTTAAATACTATGAAATTGTGATATACTGTAAAAAAAAAATCATCTTTTTGACAACGTCTTGCCATTTCTTTGTGTAGTTAACAATTTTAAATTAGTTCATGTATACCCATATGTTGTGAGGGAGAAGTGGCATTAGGCCGGGGTCACATTTGCGAGTGCAATGCAAGAAACTCGCACAAGTCTCTCGCCTCAATACCCAGCACGGGACCGGATCGTGCGGCTTCATGTCTTTCTATGCAGCTGAACGCTCTGGTCTGAACCGCCGGCGGCCATGTCGGGTATCGAGGTGAGAGACTCGCGCGAGTTTCTTGCATTGCACTCGCAAGTGTGACCCCAGCCTTAAGTGAACATCAGCCAAACTAAACCAATTGGAAAAATGGAAACCCCAGTATCTCCACATTATACACATACAACTATTACTGCATATGTCCTAGATGAATCCTTTTGTAGATTTATATATATATGTAATATTTATTTAGCATGACTGATTATGCTTTTTAATTTAATTGCATTAAGATATACTGTATGTATATCAGTAAATGTATATATCCAGGTCAATAGAAGTCTTTGCAGACATTTAACTGGAGAATTAACTTTTATATATGTTAAAATTAGAGACCAAACAGTGTAAACCTGGCTTATCAAGAATACAGAAAAATCTGACTGCTAGTGGAGATATTTACTGATAGCAGCCAAGAAATCACTTTGTATAAATGGATAATAAATAAACAAGCTGTCACCAGAAAGATGACAAGTCAATAAATCAAAACTGATCAAAATGTACCCAATAAAAATTCTCTTGAGAAAAAGATACATTGCACTAATAACAACCAAGTTTAGAAACTGCCGCATGAATTGTAAAAATATAACAAGAACTAAAATATAACAATTAAAACAAACCCATTTTATTAAAATAAAGTATTGTATCTATGTTCTAACCTTACTAACAATGTTATACACATATAGACAAACACAAAAACATGCAATTTACAGTATCTGCAAACATGCCATATTTTAATTATTTTAAAATGCATTACTGCTATATTTACTATCAATTTGAGGTTCATAACATTAATTTCTATAAAATTGTGAGTGCACCTCACAAAAGGTGAATGAAAAGGAAACCTCATTTATGTAGAAAGGATCAGTTTTTATGCTTTTGCAGTGCAGTCACAGAACATTTGTACTTACCGTATATATTTATTTCACAGTAGAATCATAGAATCATAGAATCGTAGAGTTGGAAGGGACCTCCTGGGCCATCTGGTCCAACCCCCTGCTCAAAGCAGGATTCGCTAAATCATCCCAGACAGATGTCTGTCCAGCCTCTGTTTGAAGACTTCTATTGAAGGAGAACTCACCACCTCTCGTGGCAGCCTGTTCCACGCATTGATCACTCTAACTGTCAAAAAGTTTTTTCTAATATCTAATCAGTGTCTCCTCCCATTCAGTTTCATTCCGTTGCTTCTAGTCTTTCCTGGAGCAAATGAAAATAAAGATGATCCTTCTACAATGTGACAGCCCTTTAGATATTTGTGGACAGCTATTAAGTCTCCTCTCAGCCTTCTCTTCTGCAAGCTAAAAAATCCCAAATCCTGCAACCTTTCCTGATAAGACAGGGTTTGCAGACTGGTCACCATTCTGGTCGCACTTTTCTGAACTTGCTCCAGTTTGTTGATGTCTTTTTTAAAATGTGGCGCCCAGAACTGGACACAGTATTCCAGATGAAGTATGACCAAAGAGGAGTAGAGGGCAATAATGACTTCATGTGATCTAGACTGTATGCTTCTGTTAATACATCCTAGAATTGCATTTGCCTTTTTTGCTGCTGCATCACACTGTGGACTCATATTCAGTCTGTGATCTATTAGTATACCCAAGTCTTTTTCCCATGTGCTGTTGCTTAGCCCTATTTCTCCCATTCTGTATATGCTTTTTTCATTTTTATTGCTCAGATGTAGTACTTTGCATTTTTCCCTGTTAAAAACCATTCTGTTAGTTGCTGCCCACTTCTCCAGTTTATTTAAATCTTTTTGAATCCTTTCTCTCTCTTCTCTAGTATTAGCTATCCCACCTAGCTTTGTGTCATCAGCAAATTTAATCAATTTACCCTCAATTCCTTCATCTAAATCGTTGATAAGATGTTGAACAGTACAGGGCCCAGGACAGAGCCCTGTGGTACCCCACTTGAGACATTCTTCCAACTGGATGTGCATCCATTTATGACCACCCTTTGGGTCCTATCACTAAGCCAGTTTTGAATCCACCTAACAGTTGCCTTGTCCATTCCATACTTAGTCATTTTTTCAATAAGGATTGTGTGAGATACTTTGTCAAATGCTTTGCTGAAGTCAAGATATACTATATCTACAGCATTTCCCTGATCCACCCAATCAGTGATTCTGTCATAGAAGGAAATTAAGTTAGTCTGACATGATTTAATAGTTACAAACCCATGCTGACTCTGTTTAATCACTTCATTCTTATCCAGGTACTTACATACATGTTGCTTAATAATGTGTTCAAAGATCTTTCCTGGTATAGAAGTCAGACTCACTGGCCTATAGTTGCATGGGTTCAACTTCTTCCCTGTTATGATTGAGTCACCATAGGAGGCAAAAACAGAAATGCTAGCTAAGTCCAGAAAACCAGAGAAGTTGGCAGCTATCGGATTGCAGACCCCTGAACCTATCAACACAACTAGCAGTAGCCGTGGGGGGTTCCTACGATGCTCTAGACCCCTCGATCACAGCCGGAGAATTAAATAGGCCTAAAGAAAGAAAGGGGAAATCTAAACTGCCCCAGAGCAGACACCAAAGCAAAAGGCAGCCCCCACACATATAATGACGGTGAAGCAAGATGAAAACACTAACACAGAGAGAAAGATAGACTGAGCAAAGACGGGGCCCAAGCTAACTAGGTAGGAAAGGACAGGAAGGCTGCTGTCTGCAATCCGTGAAAAACCCTATGAAAATAAAAGCCAACAGACTGACAGTGAAAAAGGCCCTGAAGACGCTAAGCTTCAAAAAAGCTATGTCAGTACTCAGGAATATTCTGAAGACAGAGCAACAGGCAAAAGGAGATTCAGCTCACCCAAGCAGGGAATGGCAGAATCCAGAAAAGCAAGGAAAACAAAAACAAAACACAAATGCCAACAGGCAAAGCAGAAAACTTAGCTTTAGAGGAGCAGGAATCAGACTGGTGCCCTAGAAGTCCACAGAGAAATCACCCGCACTTCCTAGGGTCCCAGCCACTTTTACCTCCTCAACCATTTCCTCCTTGTTTATAAAGATTAGATCCAAGGTAGCATTTCCCCTTGTTTTTTCCCCTACCTTTTGGAAGATAAAGTTGCCAGCAAGAGAGGATAAGAATTTTCTTGACCTGTTAGTTTTGCCTGAGAGAGATTCCCAACAAATGTCTGGATAGTTAGAATCATAGAATCATAGAATCATAGAATCATAGAATGGTAGAGTTGGAAGGGACCTCCTGGGCCATCTGGTCCAACCCCCTGCTCAAAGCAGGATTCGCTAAATCATCCCAGTTAGATGTCTGTCCAGCCTCTGTTTGAAGACTTCCATTGAAGGGGAACTCACCACTTCTCGTGGCAGCCTGTTCCACTCATTGATCACTCTAACTGTCAAAAAGTTTTTTCTAATATCTAATCTGTGTCTCCTCCCATTCAGCTTCATCCCATTGCTTCTAGTCTTTCCTTGTGCAAATGAGAATAAAGTTGATCCTTCTACAATGTGACAGCCCTTTAGATATTTGTAGACAGCTATTAAGTCTCCTCTCAGTCTTCTCTTTTGCAAACTAAACATTCCCAAATCCTGCAACCTTTCCTCATAAGACAGGGTTTGCAGACCGGTCACCATTCTGGTCGCTCTTTTCTGAACTTGCTCCAGTTTGTTGATGTCTTTTTTAAAATGTGGTGCCCAAAACTGGACACAATATTCCAGATGAGGTCTGACCAAAGAGGAGTAGAGGGAAATAATTACTTCACATGATCTAGACTGTATGCTTCTGTTAATACATCCTAGAATTGCATTTGCCTTTTTAGCTGCTGCATCACACTGTTGACTCATATTCAGTCTGTGATCTATTAGTATACCCAAGTCTTTTTCACATGTGCTGTCACTTAGCCCTATTCCTCCCATTCTATATATGCTTTTTTCATTTTTATTGCCCAGATGTAGTACTTTGCATTTCTCCCTGTTAAAAACCATTCTGTTAGTTGCTGCCCACTTCTCCAGTTTATTTAAATCTTTATGAATCCTCTCTCTCTCTTCTCTAGTATTAGCTATCCCTCCTAGCTTTGTGTCATCAGCAAATTTAATCAGTTTACCCTCAATTCCTTCATCTAAATCGTTGATAAAGATGTTGAACAATACAGGGCCCAGGACAGAGCCCTGTGGTACCCCACTTGAGACATTCTTTCAACTGGATGTGCAGCCATTTACGACCACTCTTTGGGTCCGATCACTAAGCCAGTTATGAATCCACCTAACAGTTGCCTTGTCCATTCCATACTTAGTCATTTTTTCAATAAGGATTGTATGAGAGACTTTGTCAAATGCTTTGCTGAAGTCAAGATATACTATATCTACAGCATTTCCTTGATCCACCCAATCAGTAATACCGTCATAGAAGGAAATTAAATTAGTCTGACATGACTTATTAGTTACAAACCCATGCTGACTCTGTTTAATCACTTCATTCTTATCCAGGTATTGACATACATGTTGTTTAATAATTTGTTCAAAGATCTTTCCTGGTATAGAAGTCAGACTCACTGGCCTATAGTTGCCTGGGTCCACCTTCTTCCCCTTTTTGAAGATAGGAACAACATTTGCTCTTCTCCAGTCTTCTGGCACTTCTCCTGTTCTCCAAGAATTTTCAAAGATTATGGAGAGGGGTTCAAAAATTTCTTCTGCTATCTCCTTCAGTACTCTGGGGTGTAATTCATCTGGACCTGGAGACTTGAATTCATTTAGGTTAGCTAAGTGTTTCCTCACTATAGTTCTGTTTATAGATATCCTGGATTCTTCTATTCCCTTAATAGGACAGTGAATAACAGTTGATGTTACATTTCCTTTCTGAGAGAAAACAGATGCAAAATAGGAATTTAAAAGTTCAGCCTTCTCAACATCCTGTCTTACCATTTCATCATTTTCATCCTGTAAAAATCCTATAGCATCTTTGACTTTTCTTTTACTTTTGACATATCCCCAAAATCCTTTATTATTGCTTTTGACATCTCTTGCAAGCCTCAATTCATTTTCAGCTTTAGCTAATCTGATTTGTGCCCTGCAGGTTCTGCAGACAGCATTATATTCTTCTTTAGATATGCCTCCCTCTTTCCATTTTATAAACATTTTTTTCTTCCTTTTTAGCATGTGCTTAAGTTCTGTGTTCATCCATCCTGGTTTCATTAAATGCTTCCTATTCTTCCCTCTTTTCGGAATTGTTAACAACTGTGCTTTGAGAATTTCATTTTTCAAGATTTCCCATCCTTCCTGGACATTTTTGTCTTTAAGGATATCCAGCCATTGGATCCCTCCAATTCTCTTTCTGAATCCCTTAAAATCTGCCTTTCTGAAATCTAACCTTGACGTCTGAGTCTTCACAGGTCTTCCGCCTCTAGTTATCCAAAATTCTAAAATAGCATGGTCGCTACCTCCTAGGGTCCCAGCCACTTTTACCTCCTCAACCATTTCCTCCCTGTTTATAAGGATTAGATCCAAGGTAGCAGTTCCCCTTGTTTTCTCCTTTACCTTTTGGAAGATAAAGTTGTCAGCAAGAGAGGATAAGAATTTCCTTGACCTGTTAGTTTTGCCTGAGAGAGATTCCCAACAAATGTCTGGATAGTTGAAATCTCCCATGACAACTATGTCATATTTTTTGGAGAACTTGGCCATTTGATGCATAAAGAGTTCATCCATATCTTCAGCTTGCACAGGCGGCCTGTAGTAAATGCCTACAATGGTGTCCTTTCCATTGTTCTGTCCTTGTATTCTTACCCAAACAGTTTCCACAGAACTCCCAGTCTCTGAAGCTTCAATCTCTGTGCAGATATACGCATTTCTAACATACAATGCGACACCCCCTCCTCGTTTATCAAGTCTGTTTCTTGCAAATAAGTTGTATTCTTCTAGTCTTGTATTCCAATCATGTGTATTGTCCCACCAAGTTTCAGTGATTCCAATGACATCATATTTCTTTTCCTGTGTTAGTAGTTCCAATTCTCCTTGTTTGTTGCCCATGCTTTGTGCATTAGTATAGAAACATTTTAGTTTGTGATTGGTTTCTCTTTCTCCAATATTTTTATTAATTAGATTCTTTCGTCTTTGTTCTTCCTTTCCACTTCTAATAGCAGAGTTCTCAATAGCATTTGTCAGGTGTATGGCTTTTTCTGGTCTTTTGCTTCCCTTCCCATGTTGTTCTAGTTTAAAGCTCTCCTTACAAGTGTAGCAAGGCGACTTCCAAATACCTGCTTTCCAGTCTTCGTAAGGTGCACCCCATCTCTAGCAAGTAGTCCATCGTATAAGTAGTTCACTCCGTGATCCAGAAATCCAAATCGTTGCTGACGGCACCATCGACGTAGCCAGTTGTTCACCTGCAGAATCTTATTCCACCTCCTTGTTCCATGGCCATCCACTGGGAGGATGGAAGAGAAGACCACCTGCGCTCCCAGTTCTTTCACTTTCTTGCCTAAGTCTTCAAAGTCTCTGCAGATGGTTTCCAGGTCGTTTCTTGCGGTGTCATTTGTCCCCACATGTAGTAGCAGGAATGGGTAGTCATCTGTAGGTCTGAAGAGTCCTGATATCCTGTCAGACACATCTTTAATTTTTGCACCTGGAAGACAGCAAATCTCCCATGACAACTATGTCATATTTTTTGGAGAACTTGACCATTTGATGCATAAAGAGTTCATCCATATCTTCAACTTGCACAGGCAGTCTGTAGTAAATGCCTATAATGGTGTCCTTTCCATTGTTCTGTCCTTGTATTCTTACCCAGTTTCCACAGAACTCCCAGTCTCTACAGAACTCCCAGTCTCTGAAGCTTCAATCTCTGTGCAGATATGCTCGTTTCTAACATACAATGCGACACCTCCTCCTCGTTTATCAAGTCTGTTTCTTGCAAATAAGTTGTATTCTTCTAGTCTTGTATTCCAATCATGTGTATCGTCCCACCAAGTTTCAGTGATTCCAATGACATCATATTTCTTTTCCTGCGTTAGTAGTTCCAATTCTCCTTGTTTGTTTCCCATGCTTTGTGCATTAGTAATGAAACATTTTAGTTTGTGATTTGTTTCTCTTTCTCCAATATTTTTATTATTTTGATTTTTTTGTCTTTGTTCTTTCTTCCCACTTCTAATGGCAGAGATCTCAATAGCATTTGTCAGGTGTATGGCTTTTTCTGGCCTTTTGCTTCCCTTCCCGCATTGTTCTAGTTTAAAGCTCTCCTGATGAGTGTAGCAAGGCAACTTCCAAATACATGTTTTCCAGTCTTCGTAAGGTGAACCCCATCTCTAGCAAGTAGTCCATCGTATAGGTAATTCACTCCGTGATCCAGAAATCCAAATCCTTGCTGACGGCACCATCGATGTAGCCAGTTGTTCACCTGCAGAATCTTATTCCACCTCATTATTCCATGGCCATCCACTGGGAGGATTGAAGAGCAGACTACCTGCGCTCCCAGTTCTTTCACTTTTTTACCTAAATTGTCAAAGTCAATGCAGATGGTTTCAAGGTCATTTCTTGCTGTGTCATTTGTCACTACATGTATTAGCAGGAATGGGTAGTCATCTGTAGGTATGAAGAGTCCTGATATCCTGTCAGTCACATCTTTAATTTTTGCACCTGGAAGACAGCACATTTCTCTTGAAGTTATATCCGGTCTGCAGATAGCGGCCTCTGTTCCTCTCAACAGGGAATCCCCAATGACCACCACTCTCCGTTTCTTCTTCACAACATTTTTCTTTCTCCATCCAGGAGGATTCTGAAGGTGTACATGGTTGCTGTTTGTGGGCAAAGTCTTATCTTCGTGTATTTCTTCATTGTTCTCCCGCGTAAGGGTCCCGTCACATTTAGCGATGCACCAGCGATCCCGACCACGATACGACCCGGTCAGGATCGCTGGTGCATTGCTAAATGGTCACTAGTGAGCTGTCAAACAGGCAGATCTCACCAGCGACGAAGCAGCAGCAGTCGGCGGTCGTTACTTACCTGTCAGACGCGGCGATGAAGACGTCCTCCCGCCCGCTTCCACGCGTCGCTTGTCGGCGCCAGCAGGAAGCCCAACAGGAAGCCCAGCAGGAAGCCGCCGACGAGAAACGGCCCAGGACGTTCTCGTGCGATCAGCGATAGACAGCGGGGGGGAGCCGGTCGGAGGTAAGTGTCACATATAGCGATATCGCTAGCAATATCGCTGCTGCGTCACAAAATTTGTGATGCTTAAGCGATATCGCTAGCGATCTCACTTAGTGTGACGGGGCCTTAAGAGACTGGTACTGGTTCTTGAGCAGTGTGGGCACTGACTACCTCCCGATCCTCCTGCTTCTCTGGGTCACGTTTCCATTCCTCTGTTTCTTCAGGTGCACTTCGAATTTTTTCTCTTTCTGTAACATGAAGAGATAATTCTGCTCTGTCTAAGAACTCTTCACCTTCCTTAATGATCTTCAATGTAGCTATCCTCTCTTCGAGATTTTGCAACTTTTCCTCCAACAGGGACGCAAGCTTGCATTTGTGGCATGTGAAGTTTGGCTTTTACACTGGTAAGTCTGTGAACATGTAGCAAAAAATGCAGCTCACCAAATGGTTCCTGGCCTCTTCCATAGTGTTATTGCTAGAGAGATTTCAAAACGATTTAGGAGCTGCTCACATTTTTTACTTTTATCTCCAATGTTCTGTTTTTTGATGATAAGTATAATCAATATATATATTGGTCTGAACCAGCTCCTGCTGAATAAGGTCAGTGGCAGACTTATGAAGAGACTCACACATTTTGCTAATCGGACAAGGAAGATTTTTGTACTTGAGAGTGATGGAAGGTTGCCTTTCAGCAGAGACCTTCCAGCTTGTGAGATATGGGGACAATCACCTGAAATGTTATTCCTCCAGTCTGTCTGAAACCATACTATAAAGTGGCTCTGCCAGTGGTCTCTTAGCAGCTCTAAAATGGCTTAGGGCCCCGTCACACATGCACCAGCGATCCCGACATCGATATGGCCTTGTCAGGATCGCTGGTGTGTCGCTACATGATCGCTGGTGAGCTGCCAAACAGGCAGATCTCAGCAGCGATCAGGACAGTGACGATGCGGGTAACAAGCGCGCACGTCGCTTAGTTACCCGCTGTGTATCTTAGATACCAGCGTGCTGGTGCAGGGAGCTGGTAACCAAGGTAAACAGCGGGTTTCTAAGCGCCGCACGCTGGTATCTAAGGTACACAGTGGGTAACTAAGTGACGTGCGCCCTTAGTTACCCGCGGTGTACATTGGAAACCAGCGTCCAGCTCGCTGATCGCTGGTCTCCCGCCTGCCACACGCAGCAATGGGCCGGTCGCTGATCCCCATCACACACAGCGATATCGCTGATGAGATCGCTGTTGCATCACAAAACTTGTGACTCAGCAGCAATCTCGCTAGCCATCTCGCTGTGTGTGATGGGGGCTTTACACAGTGCTACGGCCACAGAGTTAGCTGCTGAACATTGGTGCAGGATGGCAGGAAAGGTCAAGCCACTAGGTCAGAACTAGGAGGAAAGTATGGTACAAAATCAGCAAGCAAAAGACTAATCAGGAAATAGGTGGCAGTCAGACAACAGGGATATAAGAAAGCAAGAGGCAGGAACTAAATGCACAGGGCTGAACCAGAGAAAACAAAGCTGCATCCGCTACCAGCAGTAAGCTGGGAGCAGTAGTAGATTGTGGTGATGTCCTATTGGCCAAGGTAGAGAGCCGATTAAGCCAGCTGGACAGCACACAAATCCATATTGCCAGGCTAGCTGGCAATACAACTCTCAGTGGCTGGATAGAGTTTGCTCTGTATGGAGCTTCTTGTCCCGATGTCTGTCCCATTGCCAACAACACTAGCAGGATGAGTATGGCAGCACCTTGTGACAGGAGCAGACATGGCACGAACAGGTCATGGAGGAGATATAGAGGTCAGACAGGGCTCTAGTCTTGGCTGAGTTCATCGGGTCTTGTGTGACCTGGCCTTCCAATACATTAAAATCACGCTCCACTGTCAGCTTACTTGCCTCTCTGTCCCCTGCGTTCTCAGGGTCTGTTTTCCATTCTTTATGGTCACTTCTGGCCGCTTCTGAATAAACAGAGACACAGTCCAGGTGCAACTCAAAATGTAAAACTTTACTTTCATGACTTCGCAGCACATCTAGATTCGTTACAACATTTTCAACAGCTTGTAAGTTACATGTTACTTCATCCTTCACTGCACTCCTCTCCCTGTCACCCTGCATGTTCCTGGGTCAGACCATTTCCAACGGCTCCTCAGCGTCCTCCCTAGCCAGCCTTACTGCATATGGGTGTTCCCTCAGCTGTTTTGCACCAGTTCTGAGGGCATCAGCCCTAGCAATGACCTGCCACATGTTGAGCGACCTGCCCTGCGGTGCTTCGGTGACTTCTCCTGTATCCCAAGTTCCTGTAGGTGCTGTTGCTGCTATATCTGAGGCTGTGCTGTCCCACTGACTCTGGATGGCTGGGTTCCTTTTTAAACATTGCGGGGCACTGAGTAGCTTGAGCATTTAGCCCACCCGAGCACTTCGGGCTACCTAGCCCTGACTGAATCCACCCAGAAACTATTCCTGCCTTACACCCAGCTGACCCCTCCTACGATTAACCATTTACACAAATTCACTCTTGTCCTATACTAAGCACACCTATAATACCCCCATCCTAGTGACCAAATGTGTGCACTACACTTTCCCTAATCTTATACATATTTACATAGCAGATTTTACACATTTCATTATGAATCAATAATATATGCACACAGTAAATTGAGACAAGTTTTGAGGTTCAGGACAGTTTTCGTAACCCCCTTACAGAGATATGACACAAAATGTGTGAATGAATGCAATATGTAGCTTGAAAATGATATGCTGCTACAGTTTTTGTTATTACCCCAAATTACTTGGACTGAAACTGTTAGTGCTCTGTAGGGCAAGGAATTGCTCTCTGGCTATTGCAAAATAATCTCACAACAAGCATGTTGCAATTTTGGATGTCAATGTCTCTGAAAGGCAGGGATGTAGAGGCCACAAGGAAGGTTTAATCCAAAGTGACTGCTGCATGTTTACAAGGAGGGTATCAAAAGAGAATCTGTGGTAAAGAGTAACCTTTTAGAGAATCGGAGTAGAATGGTAGTGTAGGTTGTGTGTCCTAAATTAATTCTGTTACAAACCAACCTGGTGGGAGGCTAGCCCCCTTTAAAGTCTGCACTGCTAAAAAACAGAGGCTTTTCAGAAGCCTCTCTTACTCTTGGCATAATTGGTAGTATCACATAACAACATGTCATAGTCGAACTTGATCGATAATCCAAGCTATGTTTACCAATCCTCCTGCCCTCTACTCTATAATTAATGAAGCAACTACAGTCAGAGTACTCATGTTTGACTGGGAGAATATTCAACTTTCTGATTTTAATGAACGGTTACAGTCACACAATTTTATCTAGTTCCCAGTGATCCACAAGCTGGATCTGATGCTCAGTATCCTAAAGGGAAAAGCTCAGAAGGTAGACAGACACTCTTTAAGCCATATTTTCATGACTCTCGATGTTGACGTCACCACAGCTTTGGCAAATTGACCTACAGTGTAGCCAATGATATGGTGAAACATTTCAGCAATCTTGTTAATTTTTAAAATCTGTAGGAAAAGCTAATTAAGCAAAATCTAGATGGTGTGCTGCTGTGCCTGACATGATCCAATAAGTCAATAATCAATTTGTAGCTAAACTAACAGAAATCTCCAGCAGTGTATCAGACTGTCAGACCAAAGAAAATTTGTGCAATTGTCCATAAGGTTAAGAAATTGGGGTAGTGATAGTGCAACTTTGGCTGTTAAATGGGCCCATAGCCTTCCCTTGCTATTAAGATTGCTTTGGATGTAAACTCAACTCTCTTCAGCCCTTTGCATGGAATTGACACAATGGTGGCATAAATAACCATGGATAACTGGTGCCAACAGTTCTGAAGACTTGTGAATCCTCACAGCACACACACTGCGTGCTTTGAGGATTCTCCGGTGTGAGTCAGGAACAGAGGTCGCATGACTTCAAGTATGTTATTTGCATATTCCCCGGCCACATTCCATCTAGACTTTTTCCGGCATGCTCAATACAAGTGTATTGCAAGAGGCCTTAAACAGTCTAGTTGGATTCTGGCTTTGAGTATGCATATCGCACACTTGACTTTCAGTCACACAACATCCATTCCCAGCTCTCACAATGGAGAATCCTCAAAGAGCGCAGTTCTTGTGCTGAGCGTATTCATAAGCCTGCAGTTACAGAGAGACTGCACACTTGACAATGGCAAGAAATTGAAATAAAACGTATATTGAAGGTTACACAAGTTTTCATGTAGTGATAAAGCTTTATTTATATAAAAGGCACTTAGCTAGATATAAAAACTGCAAAACAAGGTTCAATGTAAAACACGCACTTTCAAAAACATAACACATCTTAAATTGTGAAATTTCTACTAATCATGATAAATGCATAATACTAATAATAATAATAACTAGATGTGTATTTCCTGAAGGAAGTACAGATAGGGCTTTGAAATGGAGCCCGGGCTGCCCTTTAAGAGAGACTTGCCTGCTGCCCCTGCAAGACCTTCAACTCAGGATCCGTTTTAACTGTGGGTGCCTCTCAGGGGCCACTTTGGCCTGTGGGGCCCCTCAGGGTCTGATTTGGTGGGTTGGGCTCCTCAGGATCTGATTCGGTAGTCTGGGCTCCTCAGGGCTTGAATTGGTGGACGGGATCCCTCAGGGTCCAATTTTGTGGCTGGGGCCCCTCAGGGTTCAATTTTGTGGGCACGGCCCCTCAGGGTCCAATTTGGTGGGCAGGGCCCATCTGGGTCTGATTTGGTGGGCGGGGCCCCTTAGGGTTCGATTTGGTGAGCGGGCCCCTCAGGGTCCGATTTGGTGGGCGGGGCCCCTCAGAATCCAATTTAGTGGGTGGGGCCCCTCAAAGTTCGATTTCGTGAGCGGGGCCCTCAGGGTCTGATTTGGTGGGCAGGGCCCCTCAGGGTCTGATTTGGTGGGCGGGCCCCTCAGGGTCCGATTTGGTGGGTGGGGCCCCTCAGGGTCTGATTTGGTGGGCGGGGCACCACAGGGTCTGATTTGGTGAGCGGGGACCCTCAAGGTATGATTTGGTGGGCAGGGCCACTCTGGGTCTGATTTGGTGGGCGGGGCCCCTCAGGGTCCTATTCCGTGGGCGGGGCCCCACAGAGTCCGACTTGGTGGGCGGGGCCCCACCGAGTCCGATTCGGTGGGGCCACTCTAGGTCCGATTTGGTGGGTGGGGCCCCTCAGAATCCGATTTGGTGGGCGGGGCCCCTCAGAGTTCGGTTTGGTGAGCGGGGCCACTCAGGGTCCAATTTGTTGGGTGGGGCCTCTCAGGGTCTGATTTGTTGGGTGGGGCCCCTCAGGGTCTGATTTGGTGGGCGGGGCCACTCTGGGTTCGATTTGGTGGGCGGGGCCCCTCAGGGTCTGATTTAGTGGACAGGGCCACTCTGGGTCCGATTTGGTGGGCGGTGCCACTCTCGGTCCGCTTTGGTGGGCGGTGCACCTCAGAGTCCGATTTGGTGGGCGGGGCCACACTGGGTAAGATTTGGTGTGCGGGGCCAATCTGGGTCAGATTTGGTGGATGGGGCCACTCTGGGTCTGATTTGGTGGGCGGAGCCACTCTTGGTCTGATTTGTAGGCCGGGGTCAATCAGCCTCCGATTTAGAGCCTGGGGTAACTCAGCTTTCGATTTGGCGTGCCGGCCCTTTAAGACTCATTTTGGTGCATCAGCCCTTTAAGAATCACTTTGGCGCGTCGGCCCTTTAAGAGCCAGTTTGGCTCACTGGGCTTCTAAATCCAGTTGGCGCACATTCTCTCTCAGGGGCATGTGTCATGTGATGAAGCTAGATTTCCATTTGTGCTCTGGGTTTCACTTTAAGAGCTGATATTATCTGGCAGAATCTGTATCCTGAGGGCATCATGTAAAGTTCGTAGGAGTTGGCATAGTAACTGGGTGTGCCTGCACACATCAATGAGCGTAACTGCCATTTGAATCGCCTCAGGGCATGTTTTCTCTGTGACAAAATTTTCCCATTGAAAAGCATTGAAACAATACATTCCAATGATGGGAAAATGTTTTTTCAAACGCAAATTGTGCAAAAATTACAAAAACCGATCGACACGAAAAATACTTAGCACACCACTCATGGATGCTGGCTTCGAAACGACACCTCAACAGAGTCTGTGCATGTAGCGGTTTGGGCCGCATTAATTGCGGAAATCAACTGAATAATAAGAACTAGATTTGTATTTCCTGAAGGAAGTACAGATAGTGCTTTGAAATGGTGCCCGGGCTGCCCCTTTAAGAGAGACTTGCCTGCTGCTCCTGCAAGACTTTCAACCAGGATCCGTTTTAACTGTGGGTGCCTCTCAGGGGCCACTTTGGCCTCAGGGTCTGATTTGGTGGGTGGGGCCCCTCAGGATCCAATTCAGTGGCCTGGGCTCCACAAGGCTTGAATTGGTGGCCGGGATCCCTCAGGGTCAGATTTTGTGGGTGTGGCCCCTCAGGGTCCGATTTTGTGGGTGTGGCCCCTCAGGGTTTGATTTTGTGGATGGGGCCCCTCAGGGTCCGATTTTGTGGGTGGGGCCCCTCAGAGTCCGATTTTGTGGCTGGGGCCCCTCGGGTCTGATTTTGTGGGTGGGGCCCCTCAGAATCTGATTTTGTGGCCGGGGCCCCTCAGGGTCTGATTTTGTGGTTGGGGCCCGTCAGGGTCTGATTTTGTGGGTGGGGCCCCTCAGGGTCCGATTTTGTGTCTGGGGCCCCTCAGGGTCTGATTTTGTGGCCAGGGCCCCTCAGGGTCCGATTTTGTGGCTGGGGCCCCTCAGGGTCTGATTTTGTGGGTGGGGCCCCTCAGGGTTCGATTTTGTGGCCGGGGCCCCTCAGGGTCTGATTTTGTGGTTGGGCCCCTCAGGGTCTGATTTTGTGGTTGGGGCCCCTCAGGGTCTGATTTTGTGGCCTGGGCCCCTCAGGGTCTGATTTTGTGGCTGGGGCCCCTCAGGGTCTAATTTTGTGGGTGGGGCCCCTCAGGGACCGATTTTGTGGCCGGGGCCCCTCAGGGTCTGATTTTGTGGTTGGCGTCCCTCAGGGTCCGATTTTGTGGTTGGGGCCCCTCAGGGTCCGATTTTGTGGCCAGAGCCCCTCAGGGTCCGATTTTGTAGGTGGGGTCCCTTAGGGTCTGATTTTGTGTGTGGAGCCCCTCTGGGTCCAATTTGATGGGTGGGGCCACTCCTGGTCCGATTTGGTGGGCGGGGCCACTCTGGGTCTGATTTGGTGGGCGGGGTCCTCAGGGTCCGATTTGGTGGGCGGGGCCCCTCAGGGTCCGATTTGGTGGGTGGGGCCCTCAGGGTCTGATTTGGTGAGCGGGGCCCCTCAGGGTACGATTTGGTGGGCGGGACCACTCTGGGTAAGATGTAGTGGGCGGGGCCCCTCAGGGTCCGATTTGGTGGGCGGGGCCCTCAGGGTCCGATTTGGTGGGCGGGCCCACAGAGTCCGATTCGGTGGGCGGGGCCACTCTAGGTCCGATTTGGTGGGCGGGGCCACCCTGGGCCCGATTTGGAGGCCAGGGTGGCTCAGCCTCTGATTTTTAGGCCAGGGTCGATCAGCCTCCGATTTGGAGGCCGGGGTGGCTCAGCCTCCGATTTGGAGCCTGCGGTCACTCAGCTTTCGATTTGGTGCACCGGCTCTTTAAGACTCATTTCGGTGCGCCGGCCCTTTAAGAATCACTTTGGCGCCTCAGCCCTTTAAGAGCCAGTTTGGCTCACTGGGATTCTAAATCCAGTTGGCGCACATTCTCTCTCAGGGGCATGCATCATGTGATGAAGCTAGATTTGCATTTGTGCTTTGGGTTTCGCTTTAAGAGCAGAAATTATCTGGCAGAAACTGTGTCCTGGGGGGGTCATGTAAAGTTCGTAGGCAGTGGCATAGTAACTGGGTCTGCCTGCGCATATCATTGAGCTTAACTGCCATTTGAATCGCCTCAGGGAATGTTTTCCCTGTGGCAAAATGTTCCCTTTGAAATGCATTGAGACAGTGCATTCCAATGACGGGAACATTTTTTTCAAACGCAAATTGCACAAAAACTACAAATCTGATTGACACGAACCGACACCTCAACGGAGTGTGTGCGTGTAGCGGTTCGGGCCGCAATAATTGCGGAAATCGACTGAATAATAGTAATAAGAAATAGATGTGTATTTCCTGAAGGAAATACAGATAGTGCTTTGAAATGGTGCCAGGGCTGCCCCTTTAAGAGAGACTTGACTGCTGCCCCTGCAAGACTTTCAACTAAGGATCCGTTTTAACTTTGGGTGCCTCTCAGGGGTCACTTTCGCCTGTGGGGCACCCTGGGTCTGATTTGGTGGGTGGGGCCCCTCAGGATCCGATTCAGTGGCCTGGGCTCCTCAGGGCTTGAATTGGTGGGCGGGGCCCCTCAGGGTCCGATTTTGTGGGTGGGGCCCCTCAGGGTTCGATTTTGTGGCCGGGGCCCCTCAGGGTCCGATTTTGTGAGTGGGGCCCCTCAGGGTCTGATTTTGTGGCCCGGGCCCCTCAGGGTCCAATTTTGTGGTTGGGGCCCCTCAGGGTCTGATTTTGTGGTTGGAGCCCCTCAGGCTCCGATTTTGTGGTTGGGGCCCCACAGGGTCCGAATTTGTGGCCGGGGCCCCTCAAGGTCCTTTTCTGTGGGTGGGGCCCCTTAAGGTCTGATTTTGTGGGTGGAGCCCCTCTGGGTCCAATTTGGTGGGCGGGGACACTCTGGGTATGATTTGGTGGGCGGGGCCCCTCAGGGTCTGATTTGGTGAGCTGGGCCCCTCAGTGTCCGATTTGGTGGGCGGGGCCACTCTGGGTCCGATTTAGTGGGTGGGGCCACTCTGGGTCCTATTTAGTGGGCGGGGCCCCTCATGGTCCGATTTGGTGGGCGGGCCCCTCAGGGTCCGATTTGGTGGGCGGGCCCCTCAGGGTCCCATTTGGTGGGCGGGGCCCCTCAGGGTCTGATTTGGTGGGTGGGGCTCCTCAGGGTCTGATTTGGTGGGCGGGGCCCCTCCAGGTCTGATTTGGTGGGTGGGACCCCTCAGGATCCGATTCGGTGGCCTGGGCTCCTCAGGGCTTGAATTGGTGGCCGGGATCCCTCAGGGTCTGATTTTGGGGGTGTGGCCTCTCAGGGTCCGATTTTGTGGGTGGGGCCCCTCAGGGTCCGATTTTGTGGCCGGGGCCCCTCAGGGTCCGATTTTGTGAGTGGGGCCCCTCAGGGTCTGATTTTGTGGCCGGGGCCCCTCAGGGTCCCATTTTGTGGTTGGGGCCCCTCAGGGTTTGATTTTGTGGAAGAGGCCCCTCAGGGTCCGATTTTGTGGTTGGGGCCCCTCAGGGACCGAATTTGTGGCCGGGGCCCCTCAAGGTCCTTTTTTGTGGGTGGGGCCCCTTAAGGTCTGATTTTGTGGGTGGAGCCCCTCTGGGTCCAATTTGGTGGGCGGGGCCACTCTGGGTCCGATTTGGTGGGCGGGGGCCCTTAGGGTCTGATTTGGTGGGAGGTCCACTCTGGGTCCGATTTGGAGGCCAGGGTGGCTCAGCCTCTGATTTGTAGGCCAGGGTCGATCAGCCTCCGATTTGGAGGCCGGGGTGGCTCAGCCTCCGATTTGGAGCCTGGGGTCACTCAGCTTTCGATTTGGCGTGCCGGCCCTTTAAGACTCATTTTGGTGCATCGGCCCTTTAAGAATCACTTTGGCGCGTCGGCCCTTTAAGAGCCAGTTTGGCTCACTGGGCTTCTAAATCCAGTTGGCGCACATTCTCTCTCAGGGGCATGCGTCATGTGATGAATAATGTTGAGCATTCCGATACTGCAAATATTTTTTCAATATCTGATACCGGAATCGGAAGTCCCCATAATGCAATGAGCCACTGTTGTGGCTGTGATTGGCTGCTGAAATGATGTCATCATGATGCGCGGTCTGTGCACATCATGATGCGCGGTCTGTGCCGACTGCGGGGGGCCTGTACTGACTGCAGGGGGCCTGTACGGGCCTGCCGGGGGCATGTGCCGGCTGTCGGGGGTGTGTACGGGCCTGCAGTGGGCTTGTGTCGGCTGCCGGGGGTCTGTACGGGCCTGCTGGGGGCTTGTGCTGGCTGCCGGGGGTCTGTGCGGGCCTGCCGGGGGCCTGTTCCGGCTGCCGGGGGTCTGTGCGGGCCTGCCGGGGGTCTTGTGTGTGTGCAGGCATCGTCCGATGAAACTACAAGTCCCATCGGGCGATGCCTGCTACAATGACAGTGATTGACACATTAGCCAATGATGGGACAGTAGTAGTCCCATCATCCCGCTAATGTGTGGAATGTAAAACAAACAAACAAAAAAAAATATATATATATACACATACTACATACATACTACATACATACTACATATATACTACATTCATACTACATACATACTACATACAGAACATGCTACATTCATACTACATACATACTACATATTTAATACATTCATACTACATACATACTACATACATACAACATATATACTACATTCATACAACATACATACATACATACATATATGCTACATTCATACTACATACATACTACATATATACTACATTCATACTACATACATACTACATATACACTACACTCATACAACATACATACATACTACATATATACTACATTCATACTACATACATACTACATACATACAACATGCTACAGACATACAGTACATACTACATACATACTACATTCATACTACATATATACTACATTCATACAACATACATACATACTACATACATACTACATATATACTACATTCATACTACATACATACTACATGCATACAACATGCTACAGACATACAGTACATACTACATACATACTACATATATACTACATTCATACTACATACATACTGCATATATACTACATTCATACAACATACATACATACTACATACATACTACATATATAATACATTCATACAACATACATACATACAACATACATACATACTACATATATACTACATTCATACTACATACATACTACATATACACTACATTCATACAACATACATACATACTACATATATACTACATTCATACTACATACATACAACATGCTACAGACATACAGCACAAACTACATAAATACTACATATATACTAAATTCATACAACATACATACATACTATGTACATACTACATACTGTATATACTACATTCATACTACATACATACTACATACAAACAACATGCTACAGACATACAGTACATACTACATACATACTACATATATACTACATTCATAATACATACTACATATATATTACATTCATACAACATACATACATGCATACTGCATACATACTACATATATAATACATTCATACAACATACATACATATATAATACATTCATACAACATACATACATACTACATACTACATACATACAACATACATACAACATGCTACAGACATACAACATACATACAACATACATACTACATACAACATACAATACATTCATATTACATACATACTACATACAATACATTCAAACATTCATTCATGTATTGTATGTAGTATGAATGTAGTATGTATGTATTGTATGAATGTATGTTGTATGTAGTACGTATGCTGTATGTATGTTGTATGTCATATGTATGTATGTTGTATGAATGTAGTATGTATGTATTGTATGAATGTATGTATGTTGTATGCATTTTGTGTGTATGTAGTATGTACTATGTATGTATGTTGTAGGAATGTAGTATGTATGTATTGTATGAATGCATGTTGTATGTAGTATGTATGTAGTATGTATGTTATATGTCTGTAGCAAGTTTTATGTATGTTGTATGTATGTAGTATGTAGTATGTATGTATGTATGTTGTATGAATGTAGTATATAGGTATGTAGTATGTATGCATGTATGTTGTATGAATGTAGTATATATGTAGTATGAATGTAGTATGTATGTTGTATGTATGTTGTATGTCTGTAGCATGTTGTATGTATGGTGTAGGTATGTAGTGTATGTATGTAGTAAGTATGTAGTAAGTATGTAGTATGTATGTATGTTGTATAAATGTAGTATATATGTAGTATGAATGTAGCATGTATGTTGTATGTATATTGTATGTCTGTAGCATGTTGTATGTATGTTGTATGTATGTAGTAAGTATGTAGTATGTATGTTGTATGAATGTAGTATATATGTAGTATGTATGTAGCATGTATGTAGTATATAGTATGTATGTATGTTGTATGAATGTAGTATATATGTATGTAGTAAGTATGTATGTTGTATGAATGTAGTATATATGTAGTATGAATGTAGTATGTATGTTGTATGTATGTAGTATGTATGTAGTATGTATATATATATTTTTTTTTTACATTCAACACATTAGCCGGATGATGGGACTACTACTGTCCCATCATTGGCTAATGTGTCAATCACTGTCATTGTAGCAGGCATCGCCCGATGGGACTTGTAGTCCCATCAGACGATGCCTGTACACACACAAGACCACCAGCAGGCCCGCACAGACCCCCGGCAACCGGCACAAGCCCCCGGCAGGCCCGTACAGACCCCCGGCAGCCGACACAAGCACCCGGTAGGCCCGTACAGACCCCTGGCAGGCCCGCACACACAGACACGCACAGTGTCCGCCCACGCACCGCCCACAATCTTCCCCCCTCCCGAACTGGATGTGCAAGTAAAGAAAGGGTTTTTTTTCATTCCAATATTTCTGTCCCATTGACTTGAATGGGACTTCCGGTATCGGAATCGGCGATACCCAATACTTTTTTTGTATCGGGCCGATCCAATCCGATCCAATATTTCTCTATATCGGATGGTATCGCTCAACACTAGTGATGAAGCTAGATTTGGATTTGTGCTCTGGGTTTTGCTTTAAGAGCTGATATTATCTGCTAGAAACTGTGTCCTGGGGGCGTCATGTGAAGTTCGTAGGCGTTGGCTTAGTAACTGGGTCTGCCTGCGCATATCAATGAGCTTAACTGCCATTTCAATCGCCTCAGGGCATGTTTCGACTGTGGCAACATTTTCCCATTGAAAAGCATTGAGACAGTGCATTCCAAAGACGGGAAAAAAATATTTCAAACGCAAATTGCGCAAAAACTACAAATCCGATTGACACAAAAATACTTAGCACACCACTCATGGACGCTGGCTTCGAAACGACACCTCAACGGAGTCTGTGCGTGTAGCGGTTCAGGCCGCATTAATTGCGGAAATCAACTGAATAATAAGAATAAGTTATCAGCGTTCGGATTAAAATATAGTGGTTTATAACTAGATGCGTATTTCCTGAAGTACAGATAGTGCTTTGAAATGGTGCCCGGGCTGCCCCTTTAAGAGAGACTTGCCAGCTGCCCCTGCAAGACTTTCAACTCAGGATCTGTTTTAACTGTGGGTGCCTCTCAGGGGCCACTTTGGCCTGTGGGGCCCTTCACGGTCTGATTTGGTGGGTGGGGCCCCTCAGGATCTGATTCGGTGGCCTGGGCTCCTCAGGGCTTGAATTGGTGAATGGGATCTGTCAGATTCCGATTTTGTGGCCGGGGCCACTCAGGGTTCGATTTTGCGGGTGGGGCCCCTTATGGTCTGATTTTCTGGGTGGAGCCCCTCTGGGTCCAATTTGGTGGGCGGGGACCCTCTGGGTCTGATTGGGTGGGCGGGGCCCCTCTGTGTCCAATTTGGTGGGTGGGGCCCCTCAGGGTCCGGTTGGGGGGCAGGGCCACTCTGGGTCCAAATTGGTGGGCGGGGCCCACAGGGTTTGATTTGGCGGGCGAGGCCCCTCAGAGTCTGATTTGGTGGGCAGGGCCACTCTGGGTCCAATTTGGTGGGCAGGGCCCCTCAGGGTCCGATTTGGTGGTTGGGGCCCCTCAGGGTCCGATTTGGTGGTCGGGGCCACTCTGGTTCCGATTTGGTGGGCGGGTCCACTCTGGGTCTGATTTGGTGGGCGGGGCGACTCTGGGTCCGATTTGGTGGGTGGGGACTCTTTGGGTCTGATTTGGTGGGCGGGGCCCCTCAGGGTCCGATTTGGTGGGCGGGGCCACTCTGAGTCCGATTTGGTTGGTGGGGCCCCTCAGGGTCTGATTTGGTGGGCGAGTCCCCTCAGGGTCTGAATTGGTGGGCGGGTCCCCTCAGGGTCCAAACTTGTGGGCGGGGCCACTCTGGGTCTGATTTGGTGGGCGGGGCCCCTCAGGATCCGATTTGGTGGGTGGAAACCCTCAGAGTCCGATTTGGTGAGCGGGGCCCCTCAGGGTCCGATTTGGTGGGCGGGACCCCACAGAGTCCGAGTTGGTGGGCGGGGCCCCTCAGGGTCCGATTTGGTGGTCGGGGCCACTCTGGGTCCGATTTGGTGGGCGGGTCCAGTCTGGGTCTTATTTGGTGGGCGGGGCGACTCTGGGTCCGATCTGGTGGGCGGGTCCAGTCTGGGTCTGATTTGGTGGGCGGGGCGACTCTGGGTCCGATCTGGTGGGCGGGGCCTCTTTGGGTCTGATTTGGTGGGCGGGGCCCCTCAGGGTCCGATTTGGTGGGCGGGGCCACTCTGGGTCCGATTTGGTTGAAGGCCCCTCAGGGTCTGATTTGGTGGGCGGGTCCCCTCAGGGTCTGATTTGGTGGGCGGGGCCACTCTGGGTCCGATTTGGTGGGCGTGGCCCCTCAGGGTCCGACTTGGTGGGTGGGACCCCTCAGAGTCTGATTTGGTGGGCGGGGCCCCTCAGGGTCCGATTTGGTGGGTGAGGCCCCACAGAGTCTGAGTTGGTGGGCGGGGCCCCTCAGGGTATGATTTGTTGGCGGGCCCCTCAGGGTCTGATTTGGTGGGCGGGGCCACTCTGGGTCCGATTTGGTGGACGGGGCCCCTCAGGGTCTGATTTGGTGGGTGGGGCCACTCTGGGTCCGATTTGGTGGGCGGGGCCACTCTGGGTCTGATTTGGTGGGCGGGGCCCCTCAGGGTCTGATTTCGTGGACGGGGCCCCTCAGGGTCCGATTTGGTGGGGCCACTCTGGGTCCGATTTGGTGGGCGAGACCACTCTAGGTCCGATTTGGTGAGTGGGGCCACTCTGGGTCCGATTTGGAGGCCAGGGTGGCTCAGCCTCCGATTTGTAGGCCAGGGTCGATCAGCCTCCGATTTAGAGGTCGGGGTGGCTCAGCCTCTGATTTGGAGCCTGGGGTCACTCAGCTTTCGATTTGGCGTGCCGGCCCTTTAAGACTCATTTCGGTGCGCCGGCCCTTTAAGAATCACTTTGGCATGTCGGCCCTTTAAGAGCCAGTTTGGCTCACTGGGCTTCTAAATCCACTTTGTCGCACATTCTCTCTCAGGGGCATGCATCATGTGATGAAGATTTGCATTTGTGCTGTGGGTTTCGCTTTAAGAGCTGAAATTATCTGGCAGAAACTGTGTCCTGGGGGGGTCATGAAAAGTTCGTAGGCGTTGGCAAAGTAACTGGGTCTGCCTGCGCATATCAATGAGCTTAACTTCCATTTGAATCGCCTCAGGGCATGTTTTCTCTGTGGCAACATTTTCCCTTTGAAATGCATTGAGGAAAATGTTTTTTCAAACGCAAATTGCGCAAAAACTACAAATCTGATCGACACGAAAATTACTTAGTGCACCGCTCGTGGACGCTGGCTTCGAAATGACACCTCAAAGGAGTCTGTGCGTGTAGCGGTTCGGGCCGTATTAATTGCGGAAAATCAACTGAATAATAATAATAAGAAGAAGCAGAAAAAGAAGAAGTTAGCAGCGTTCGGATTACAATATAGCGTTTTTTTCAAACCACTATAATAATAATTAATAATAATAATAATAATAATAATAATAATAATAATAAAAATGTAATGAAAAATGTAAAAACATTCTATAATCACTATAAACATCACTGATTTCCATACTGCAATTCTCCATTTCCTTCAATGATTGATTTCTATTAAACACTTGAGGCGGAGTTTGGTTAATACAGGAAAATTCATTTCAAATATCATCCTCTCTGCATCTTCTAGCTTGATCTTTAACAATGGCCTCATGCAAGACATATTGAGATCGCTACTAATTAGAGACCACAGAAAGAAAACCCCCCAAAATTGTACAGTGATTTAAAAGCCACACAGTTTGAACAGAGAAGCAGGACAGACGCTGTCATCTTCAAAATTAAAATGTTATCCGGCATTATTATTTCCTGTATCTGTCTTATTCACACCCGCCTGTGAAAATGTCAAATATGCAATTAAGTTGCTTCTTCCATGGAACCTCTGAGTTTTTTCCTCTTTCCACCCCTGTAAAACAAGTAAACAGTCAATTAGAGTGTTACCTGCCTCTGTATGTGCTTGCCGCTAATTATCTATGCTTTGCATGTTGCTTTCCTGGGAGGCAAGGAGTGATGGCGAGGTTATCTTGAGCTAATTAAATAGGTGAATGCCCCGTTGCTAGAAATACCCCAGATTCTGGCAGAAGCATTAATAGAAAACATTGTCCACTCTCTAGCTGCAAAATGTAATAGAAAAGAAATTATGACTGTTGTAATTACTACTTATCATAAGGCGGTGGGTGGTGCACTATGTAATTTTTTTCTTATCACCTGACATTAAAAGGTCTTGTCTTCGGCTTTAACCAGAGAATAGAAATGAAAGTGTAGAGTTTTATTCCTCTGTTTTATTTTTTACAGTCTATGTACAATTTATATGCTGGTTTTTTTTTTAAGAAAATATGAGGCTCAGTTGTTACATGGAACGATATTATTGAGACCAACTATGCCGATAATCTAATTTCTATGTTTTAAATGGTCACTGCCTGTTCAAACAACTTGTTCTCATTTACCAGTATAGGTGACGTGCATGAAAGTTTTAAATTACATTATTTAACATTTATTTTTTGATGTTTTACACATAAAAAACTTACCCAAAGTGGCCACCACTATGTGTCTCACTTTCTTCTAGATGACCATCCATTATCTGTTTTTAAGCTAACTCCATCACTGGTAATAGAGTTTCCAGGATAAAATACAGGATTGGGATCGGAATTATCATTCTGAGTGACATACTGTTTTCTACTAATAGATACTCAGCCACTGAGTCTCTCTTAGGCCGGAGTCACACTAGCGAATAAATCGGATGAATGCAATGCGATAAAAAATCGCATTGCATTCGTCCCAATGTTATTCTATGGGGCAGCTCCCATCCGATTTTTTTTCGGAACGTTTCCTCGGACCGAGACAATCGCTGCATGCTGCGATTGTCACCGATTTTCGGATCGGACTCGCCAATGCAAGTCTATGGGTGCAATTAAAAATCGGATTACAAACGGACCACAAGTGTGACTTGCGATAAAATCGCAAGACTTCTCCAGGTCAACAGGAAAGAGCATCAGGCATTGGATGTCAATTGGATGCTTAGATGCGAATAAAATCGGTTCATCGCCGGAAATTCGGATGACAGACAGATCCCTGGGCAAGAAACCTTTGTGCAATTTCGTACCGTAAAAATGAGACCGATTTTTTAATCATTGTGTGTGACTCCAGCCTTACACCTCAGTGTGAGCACTCATCGCTCTATAAACCGATGAACGATCATTGCATGGTATTGGGAAGACATCACCCAGTGAGACATCTCTGGAACATATAGAACATTTGGGACCTAAGACATAACTCAAGCCACCCCCTTCTTCATTTTGATCTCTGTGGTCAGAGGTGCATCTAGGTTTTCTGGAACCTGGGGCAAGAATTCAGTTTGGCGCCTCACCAAAGCACATATGCGATTTGCACACTTAGGCCGGGGTCACACTGGTGATTAAATCGCATTGCATTCGTCCCAATGTTATTCTATGGGGCAGCTCCCATCATGCGATTTTTGTTCGAATCCGATCCTCGGACCGAGAAAATCGCAGCATGCTGCGATTGTCACCGATTTTCGGATCGGATTCGACATTGCAAGTCTATGGGGGCGAGAAAAAATGGGACTACAAACGGACCAGATGTGTGACTTGCGATAAAATCGCACCCGGTGTCCTTTACCAAAAGCCGGCAATTCTTCCAATACAGTAAAATCACAGAGACCTGTTAAATAAAGAATGAATAGATCTAGACACATATATATATATATATATATATATATATATTTAATACATGTCATAGAGACACATTAATATATATATTACAAATTCATACAGTTCATCATAGCAGAATAGCCGCAGAAACATTTGCCGGCTTTTGTATAATCATTCTCCTGGCCGACATGAAACGACACATGGTTTACATATAGTTGACCATTTCATTTCATGTTTTTTTTGTTATGTCTATCACTATTAATTAGATGAAGGTTTGTGGGTAAAATTTTGAACTTGTAGGGGTTAATTTCAGGGGTTAATTCGTTGAATTAAATTGCAGGGACTCCTGCTGATGTCACTGAGGCTGCAGGGAGTCCCCATAATTTCATACTCCACACTGATGAGGGGCAATACCCCGAAACTGCTGTCTGTGGATGGATACCATGTTTTGGCATAGGTGGTTTCCTTCATTGGAGACTGCCCTTCCCGTGGTTTTTCCTTCCCGGGGAAAGGCCTGGCTAGTCATGCTTGCGTTGAGAAACATGTGATGGTGTCTCCGCGGCTTGTGTTTTGCATGTTTTTGCATATTTCCCATAAGGGATGGGGGCATTGCTCTAGAATCACTGCGTTGAGAAACATGTGATGGTGTCTCCGCAGTGTTGGATGTTGATCTCCATGAGTTCATTCATCCTCATTTTTCAGTCTTTTACTAGGCATTGCTCCTACTAGCCAGTTTCCTACTCCACACTGATGAGGGGCAATACCCCGAAACAGCTGTCTGTGGATGGATACCATGTTTTGGCATAGGTGGTTTCCTTCATTGGAGACTGCCCTTCCCGTGGTTGTTTTTCCCGGGGAAAGACCTGGCTAGTCATGCTTGCGTTGAGAAACATGTGATGGTGTCTCCGCGGCTTGTGTTTTGCATGTTTTTGCATATTTCCCATAAGGAATGGGGGCATTGCTCTAGAATCACTGCGTTGAGAAACATGTGATGGTGTCTCCGCAGTGTTGGATGTTGATCTCCATGAGTTCATTCATCCTCATTTTTCACTATCCCGGACATACACACACACTTACACACATACATACACACATACATACACACTTTGAGCTTTATATATTAGATAGTATACATATGCTATTTTTTCATAAACAAGGGGCTTTAATAGGCACTGACTACTCTACCCAGAGTCCCAGACCCTGGCCTGATGTAAACACCCAGTCCAGACCCAAACACCCAGTCCAGACCCAGTCTAAAGTAATTCATGCTAGCCTTAAGTTGCACCACAGTGTCTCTGGTCTGCTTGCAGCAGTATAGATCACACCACGCCTCCACACCCGCACGTTTTAGCACAGAGTTGGAGGCATGGTGTGATGTATACTGCTGCAAGGAGACGCCACCAATGGCATCTATGCAGCCCTCTCTCAGACCACACCCCCCTCCAGCCTCGACCAGTCAGCGCTGCAGGTCTGGTGTGTGGGCGGTGCGCTGGAGGCAATGTTTCTGTGCCGCTCTCAGGAGGTCGGGGTCCGCTCCGCTCACCGCCACGTCTGCTGGGACTCCTCTGCTTCCTGCTTTCCTCATGAATGTTTGATTACAGTCAAAACTAGACAGAGACAGCGTGTGTCAGTCCCTATACAAATAGACGGAGATTGACAATTTTCCATACAGATACCGTATAGAGGTGTACGCTCCTCACACACTACCGTGTACCGGCTGGTATCACGGACAAATAGAAGCTATCTGGGTGTGACTCTGGAAGAAAAAGCCGAGGAGTTTTTCCATTTTTCCAGACCTACACCTTAGAGTCCTGTCCGCTTTTCAAACAGTTTCGTATATCTGCTGTTTGATCACGGTCAAAACTAGACAGAGACAGCATGTGTCAGTCCGTATACAAATAGACGGAGATTGACAATTGTCCATACAGACACCGTATTGAGCTGTCCGATTCTCAAACAGTATTGTATATCTGCCGTTTGCATTACAGTCACATCTATACAGAGTCAGCGTGTCTGTTTGACACTCCGTAAATACATATACGGAGATTGTTAGTTACACAAAAAATGTACACAGCTGTACACTTCTGATACAGTTCCGTTTATCTGCTTGTTGGATTACGGTCCAATACATACTGTGAGAGCGTCTGTGACTAACAAAATATATACGTAGATTTAATTTTTTTAATACACCTTACACAGCTGGACGCTCCTCATGCAGTACCATCTTTCTGCTAGCATTTTTGGTACATTTTCCCAAACATGAGGAAGTACGGTGGAAGAGTCCACGGACGTGGGCAGGGGGCCGCAGCTGGTACTGATGGTGGTGGTGCATCGGCTGGTTCTGGCAAAAGCACAATAGCAGCTAAGGCAGGAGGTGTTGAGCCTGCGTCATCGTCTGGCCCAAGAAGGCCTGTAAGGTTGCCTTTTCTTGGAGTAGGAAAACCGCTTTTAAAGCCGGAGCATCAGGAGCAGGTTTTGGCGTACATTGCCGAAACAGCCTCTAGCTCTACTGCCTCCTCTTCTGAACGTTCGAAACCTGCAAGCACGGAGTCGTCAGTGCAGGGTTCTCGTCAGGAAAAACACCTTTCCTTGTGTCCTTCACCCCCACCAAAAGTTAAGGATGCGGCAGCCCACACTTCAGATTACTCTATGGAGCTCTTTTCAAATACCATGCCTGGGTTATCCAGTCAAATCCAAGAATTCCCCAGTCCAAGATGAATCTGACATGGAGTGCACTGATGCACAGCCACTGCTAGATGATTCTGCTGGTACATCGACCCAGAGCACTACATTGCCCTCGCAGTCTATTGAGCCATAATCTGACCCTGATGAAACACAGGTGCCCAATCCGGCATACTATACCACCTTACACGGTGACACAGAGGAAGGTAAAGAGGAAGGTGCAGATGACTTTGAAGAGGAGGTGATGGATGACCCAGTTCTTGACCCGGATTGGCATCCATTGGGGGAGGAGGGTGGTGCTGGCAATAGTTCAGATAAGGAGAAGGATCCGCAGCAGGCATTGACATCGCAGCAGTGGTTATCTGCCAGGCCCGTAGCTGTCCCAAAACGTGGAACAAAAACTAACAGAGTTGCAGGACAGCTTGGCCAGACGGTCAACTTAGCACAACGTGCAAGGCCAGAAAATGTAAACCATAGTAGAAAGAGTGCAGTGTGGCACTCCTTTGTCCAAATTGCTACTGATGAGGCAAAGGCTACCTGTAAGAAGTGCGAAAAGACCTATAGCCGAGGTAAACAACTCAGAAATTTGAATACCAGTTGCTTAGACATTTAATCAACATGCATTTGCAAGCGTGGACGGACTACAAAACCTCAGGTAGCACATGTGCATCTGCTCCGACTGAAGGTAGCCAGCAATGCCCCATCGCTTCCCCCACTGTAAGACCACAGCCACCATTAAGCACACCAGCACCACTAATGTGGAGGTGTCGTCGCAAGGCCAAAGCACTCAGGGAATCACAATGGTTTTGCAACACAACACTGAATCTAGGCCATCATCACCAATACCATCACCAACCCCTTTTACTCACTCCGTCCGGTCCACCACTACTTCCCCCATATGCAGCTCTCCAGTCCAGCTCACCCTACCAGACACTCTGAGTAGGAGAATAAAGTACTCATCCTCTCATCCACGTACACTTTGTTTGAACGTCTACATTGCCAAACTAATCTCATTAGAGATGATACCCTACCATTTGGTTGAAAGCAAAGCTTTCCGCGACCTCATGGCCTACGCTGTCCTATGCTATGACCTACCCAGTCGGCACTTATTTTCTCGAAAAGCTATCCCTGCCCTCCACCGGCATGTGAAAGACCGCATTGTACATGCACTAAAACAGTCATTGAGTGGAAAGGTGCACCTCACAACAGATGCATGGACCAGTAGGCATGGCCAGGTCCATTACGTGTCCATCACTGCACACTGGGTTAAAGTGGTGGATGCAGCCTCCACTGGGGACAGCGGTGGTGGAACAGTGCTGCCTAGCCCATGGTATAGGAAACAGTTGGCTGTAGGCTTTCGATCCTCCTCCTCCTCTATCAGCGAAAGCTCGTCCACAGAGCACAGTCGCACGAGCACTCCATCTGCAGCTGGCAGTGTTGCACACGAGGTGTCCCACTATTGAACAGCTAGTGGTAAGCATCAGCAGGCTGTGTTGAAGATGATGTCTTTGGGCGACAACAGACACACCGCGGAGGTACTGGCCGACTACTTGCAGCGACAAACTGAGTCATGGCTGGGCAGTCTACATCTTGAGGTAGGCAAGGTAGTCAGTGATAACAGCCGTAATTTTGTGGCAGCCATAGCCCGTGCAAAACTCACACACATACCTTGCCTGGCTCACACTTTGAACCTGGTGGTGCAGTGCTTTCTTAATAATTATCCGGAGTTAACATCCCTGCTCCATAAGGTGCGAAGACTGTGCTCGCACATCCGTCGCTCAAACGTCCACTCCACTCGTATGCAGAAGCTGCAGCGATTGCTCCACATCCCCAAGCACCGCCTAATCATAGACGTTGCAACAAGGTGGAACTCCACCCTGCACATGGTTGAGAGGCTGTGCGAACAGAGGCAGGCTGTAATGCCTTTGTGGGAGGATACATGGGCAGGCAGTTTTAGGGAAGACATGGAATTGTCGGGTGTGCAGTGGTCAAAGCTGAAAGACCTCTGTAAAGTCCTTCAGTGTTTTGAGGAATGCACACGGCTGGTAAGTGCAGATGACGCCATCATAAGCATGAGCATCCCACTTATGCGTCTGCTCATGCAAAGTTTGATGCACATTAAGGATCAGGCGTCTGCAGCGGAGGAGATGGAGGGAAGCCTTGATGACAGTCAGCCATTGTCTGGTCAGGGAACTGTCCTGGACGAGGTGGAGGAAGAAGAGGAAGAGGAGGAGGATGAGGGGGATGATTATTTTGGGCAGGAGGATGCTTCTCAGGGGGCAAGAGAACATGTGGGCATTCTAAGGTCATTTACAGTGTTTGTGCGTGACTGTAGGGATGTTGATTTGCCAGAAAGTGCTCCTCCACCCACCACTGGCAGTGCATCATTGACACCTGGAACATTGGCCCACATGTACGATTATGCCTTGCTGATCCTAAAAAGGGAACCCCATATTGCCAAAATGATGAGGGATGACGACTACTGGCTGGCCAGCATCCTCGATCCACGCTACAAAGGCAAATTATACAACATCATGTTACAGGAGAACCTAGAGATAATATTGGCTAACAAACAAGCAACTGTGGTAAATCGTTTGTTTGAGGCTTTCTCAGCACACAGCAGCGGTGCTGGTTCTCCAACTAGCCGTAGTGGGCACAATGGAAGAGATGTTCGTGTTGCACACAGCCGAAGTGGCGTTGGAGACAGGTGTTTAATGACCATGTCGTGGGATGATTTCTCCAGTACCGCTCACACGACTGCTAATACTGCATCGATTACAAGTGACAGGAGACAGCAGTTGTCAACTATGGTTACAAACTACTTCTCCTCCCATATCAATGTTCTCCCTCACAGGTCATTCCCCTTTGACTATTGGGCCTCTAAACTAATATGCCTCACTTGTCCTGCTGCTAGTGTGTAATCTGAAAGAGTCTTCAGTGTTGCTGGATCAATCCTGACAGAAAAAAGGACCCGTCTGTCTACCCAAAATGTTGATTATATAACCTTCATTAAAATGAAGCAAGCATGGGTTTCAAAAGAATTTGTCCCACCTTCCCCTGATGACACATAGGTTACTAGAAAACTGCCACGCTTCTGTCCTCCTCTTCCTCAGACTTGCCCAATTCCGCCCTTTGCAGCAGCTGAATGTCCAGCCAATACATCAACATATGCCATTTTTTAAACCTCCCTAAGTGGGCTGCCCACCCCCCAATGGGTGGGGTCAACACCTGGCGCACCCAGGCAAGTGCCGTTGCTCTGAACAGGTGGATGGGCCCACAGATGGCGGACGGCACTGGCACAGGGCCCCTCATAGTACAATACAGTGTCTCTGACGTTGGGGAGTCCCACTCGCTGTCAGACACACCAGCGTACTAATGAGGGGCCCTGTGCCAGTACCGTTAACCACGAGTGTGCCCCCCCTGCTTGGCCATGGCCACAGCACTTGCAAGTTGCAATACTTACCTCTCCCTGCTCCACCGCTGTGTAATCTGGGTAGTTAAATCCTTCACAGGGACGGCCACTATAAATTTGGTTTATTGATCGATGATGGGTAAGATGTAGCTATGGCCTGTCCTGCTGGCCTCTGTCTTCAGATGATCAATTGCTACCATTTGTGATGGACGTCAACTTACAAGCGGATGCAGTGGTGCTTTATGATCACCTTTCACAGTTGTGATAGTCACAGATGTGTGACATTCCTGCCACCATTTTTCAATGTCTCCTCTCATGCCAATCCAATAGAATCGCCTACGGTCTGTGGCTTCTGTCTTTTGCACTCCAAAATGACCATACACATCATGATAGGCAGTGAGGAACATGTCTACATCTCTCCCTGTGATCACAGTTTGATGGAGACGAGTAACGGTGATGTGATCCACGCTACTGCGATAAAGCAATCCTTTCTTCACAAAGAACAGTTTTCGCTGTCTCCACAGACACAGTAATTGAGGGTCTGCATCGCCTCTGCAACATCTACCGGGAGGTTTTCCCGCGATGAGTAATTCCAAAATTTCTGCTAACACTCAACTTTCAGTCTGTACTTGTATCCATGTAGTTTCCAGTAGCGGAGAGTCTGGACTGGCTTACTGAGATTCAAATATATACGAAGATTTAAAAGTACCACAACACTGTATACTGTTGTACGCGTTGACTACCTTTCCCTTTTTCTACTTGTTAAATTCTGATGTAATACATACTGAGCCTGTGAGTGTCTGTGTCTGACTCCAGAAGTATAGACGGAGATGTACAATTACCCCTAGACTGGATACACCTGGTATGTGCTGATACAGTACCTTTGTTCAAAATTTTGTATTACGGTATCATCCATAGTGAGTGAGCATGTGTGGTTTATGTCTTCTATATATACGGTGAATCGGAGATACCAATTTTTACCCTATACTTTATACAGCTTGTATCTTGTTATACAGTACCTTTGTTCGACATTTAGTATTACGGTCAAATCCATACTGAGTAAGCGTCTGAGAGTGATTATGGGACTATGTATGCTGAGATTTCAATTGTACCCTATAATATATATACTTGCTATCTTGTTATCCGGTACCTTTTTTGCAACATTTTTTATTATGGTCAATCCCAGACTGAGTGAACGTCTGAGGTGACTCTGGAAATATATACCGAGATTTCAAATTTGGCCAACACTGTATACAGCTGTATGCTTGTGTTACATTACCCATTTACAGCTTTTCATATTCTTGTGTAATCCATACTGAGCCTGAGAGCGCTTGTGTCTGCCTCCTGAAATGTATACAGAGATTCAGAATGTTTACACTATACTATGTATATCTTGTATCTGGTGATACGGTACCCTTTTTCACCTTTTTATTTTATTGGGTAATCGATACTGAGCCTGTGAGCGTCTGTGTATGACTCATGAAATTTATACAGAGATTTACTGTTATCCCTAGATTGTATAGAGCTGTACGCTTCTGATACAGTACCATATATCTGCTGGTATTTTGGGTCAATTTTCTAAAACATGAGGAAGTATGTTGGAAGAGGACGTGGACGTGAGGGCCACCTGGTACTGATGATGGTGGTGGTGCATCTGCTGGTAGTGCCAAAAACACAATAGCAGCTAAGGCAGGAGATGTTGAGCCTGCATCCTGGTGTAGCTCTGGAAGGCCTGTAAGGCTCCATTTTCTGGGAGTAGGTAGACTGCTTTTAAAGCCGGAGCATCAGGAACTGTTTTTGGCTTACATTGCTGAAACAGCCTCCAGCTCTATCGCCTCCTGTTTTGAAGTTTAAAAAAATGCAAGCACTGAGTCGTAAGTGCGGGCTTCTGGTCAGGAGCAACCACTTTCCTTGTGTCCTTCACCCACACCAAAAGTGAAGGATGTGGCCGCACACACTTCAGATTACTCCATGGATCTCTTTTCATATACCATGCCTGGGTTAATTAAAAATGGGGCCCATCATATACTGGAGCATTCAAAATGGGACAGATCAGACACTTGAGCAGCATCTATGGGGCACATGATACACTGGAGCATTAGAAATGGGGCCCATTATATATGGAGCATTATTAGGGCCCATAAGACACTGGAGCATCATCCATCAGGCCCATCATATACTGGAGCATTCCAGATTGGGGACAACAGACACTGGAGCAGCATTTACAGGGCCCATTATACACTGGAGCATTAGAAATGGAGCCCATTATATGTGGAGCATTATTTGGGCCCATAACACACTGGAGCATCGTCCATGGGGACCATCATATACTGTAGCATTATGTGGAGCTCATCATATACTGTATGGAACATTATATGTGGCCATTTATTCTGTATGGAGAAATACACTCACTGGCCACTTTATTAGGTACACCTGTCCAACTGTGTGTTAAGACTTAATTTCTAATCAGCCAATCACATGGCGGCAACTCAGTGCATTTAGGCATGTAGACATGGTCAAGACAATCTCCTGCAGTTCAAACCGAGCATCAGTATGGGGAAGAAAGGTGATTTGAGTGCCTTTGAACGTGGCATGATTGTTGGTGCCAGAAGGGCTGGTCTGAGAATTTCAGAAACTGCTGATCTACTGGGATTTTCACGCACAACCATCTCTAGGGTTTACAGAGAATGGTCCGAAAAAGAAAAAAAATCCAGTGAGCGGCAGTTCTGTGGCCGGAAATGCCATGTTGATGCCAGAGGTCAGAGGAGAATGGGCAGACTGGTTCGAGCTGATAGAAAGGCAACAGTGACTCAAATTGCCACCCGTTACAACCAAGGTAGGCAGAAGAGCATCTCTGAACGCACAGTGCGTCGAACTTTGAGGCAGATGGGCTACAGCAGCAGAAGACCACACTGGGTACCACTCCTCTCAGCTAAGAACAGGAAACTGAGGCTACAATTTGCACAAGCTCATCGAAATTGGACAGTAGAAGATTGGAAAAACGTTGCCTGGTCTGATGAGTCTCGATTTCTGCTGCGACATTCGGATGGTAGGGTCAGAATTTGGCGTAAACAACATGAAAGCATGGATCCATCCTGCCTTGTATCAACGGTTCAGGCTGGTGGTGGTGGTGTCATGGTGTGGGGAATTTTTTCTGGGCACTCTTTGGGCCCCTTGGTACCAATTGAGCATCGTTGCAACGCCACAGCCTACCTGAGTATTGTTGCTGACCATGTCCATCCCTTTATGACCACAATGTACCCAACATCTGATGGCTACTTTCAGCAGGATAATGCGCCATGTCATAAAGCTCGAATCATCTCAGATTGGTTTCTTGAACATGACAATGAGTTTACTGTACTCAATGGCCTCCTCAGTCACCAGATCTCAATCCAATAGAGCATCTTTGGGATGTGGTGGAACGGGAGATTCGCATCAGGGATGTGCAGCCGACAAATCTGCGCCAACTGTGTGATGCCATCATGTCAATATGGTCCAAAATCTCTGAGGAATGCTTCCAGCACCTTGTTGAATCTCTGCCATGAAGAATTGAGGCAGTTCTGAAGGCAAAAGGGGGTCCAACCCCTTACTAGCATGGTGTACCTAATAAAGTGGCCAGTGAGTGTATATGGGGCTCATTATTCTGTATGGCGCACAATGTGGTGGCCATAATACTGTATGGAGTAATATACTGTCCTTTTTTTGAGCTATTGTACAATTTAAAATAGATCAGTCATATCATGTAAGCAGTGAAGTATTTGTCATTGTACTATACCTATACTTCTGTGCCGTATCGGAGCATCATGAGTTGTGGTATGTGTTAAAGGGACGCACTGACACTCTTTGGGCCAGGGCACACAAAAACCTGGAGCCAGCCCTACCCCGCTACAACTTTCGCCAAATAACCCCCAGTTTTCAATGCGTAACTATTATTATGAAGTAAATTAAGGTTGACAAGCTTCAGTAATAAGAATTGATGTTTTTGGCATTGAAATGGGCACTGTAGGAATGTTTACTGTCCTCCACTACCTGTCAACTTTGCGTCCCCATTGGCATGAATTGGGTTTCGTGTTTCAGTCGGCATCCGACTTTTCCCTATAGTCGGCCGATTTCGTTTGACCCAACTTTTGAGAAAGTCGGGTTTCATGAAACCCGACTAGACCATAAAAAAGGCAAAGTCGCTCATCTCTACCTGACAGTGTGCAGTACGCACTGTGAGAGTTCAGAAGTCTGCAGTCACATAGAATAACTGCAGACTCATCACAAACTTTCACAACCCCTTTAATACTCCTAACATAAATAAAAATGAAAATTAGTCAGTATCACAAATAATTTACATCCAGGTGCCTTATATATGACATTGTTTCTGATTGGAGTTGTTCTCTTTTGTCTCTTGTCCAGATGCCATGATGAATTTTCTCATCAATAGCTCGTCACCTCAGGCTTCCATCTTTTTGATCTCCTGCAGCACATCCCCACACAATGCACTTAACCCCTTAGTGACAGAGCCAGTTTGCAGCTTAATGACCAGGACAATTTTTACAATTCTGTCCACTGTCGCTTGATGAGGTTATAACTCTGGAACGCTTTAACGGATACCGCTGATTCTGAGATTTTTTTTATGACATATTGCACTTCATGTTAGTGGTAAAATTTCTTTGATATGTCTTGTGTTTATTTATGAAAAAACAAATATGGCGAAAATTTTGAAAATTTTGCAATTCTAAAACTTTAAATTTTGATGCCCTTAAATCAGAGAGATGTATCACACAAATTTCTTAATAAATAACATTTCCCACATGTCTACTTTACATCAGCACAATTTTGGAAACAAAATTTTTTTTTGTTAGGAAGTTATAACGGTTAAAAGTTGACTAGTGATTTCTCATTTTCACAACAAAATTTACAAAACCATTTTTTTTAGGGACCATATCATATTTAAAGTCATTTTGAGGGGTGTACATGACAGAAAATACCCAAAAGTGACACCATTCTAAAAACTAGACCCCTCAAGGTGCTCAAAACCACATTCAAGAAGTTTATTAACCCTTTACGTGCTTCACAGGAACTAAAGCAATGTGGAAGGAGAAAATTAACATTTAACTTTTTTTTGCAAAAAATTTACTTCAGAACCAATTTTTTTTATTTTCACAAGTGTTAAAAGAGAAAATGAACTACAAAATTTGTTGTGCAATTTCTCCTGAATATGCTGATACCCAAAATGTGGGGGTAAACCACTTTTTCAGCGCACAGCAGAGCTCGCAAGGGAGGGAGCGCCGTTTGACTTTTTCAACGCAGAATTGGCTGGAATTGAGATCGGATGCCATATTGCGTTCGGAGAGCCCCTGATGTTCCTAAACAGTGGAAACCCCAAAAAATTGACCCCATTTTGGAAACTAGACCCATTAAGGAACTTCTCTAGATGTGTGGTGAGCATTTTGAACCTTAAAGTGCTTCACAGAAGTTTATAAAGTAGAGCCGTGAAAATAAAAAAATATTTTTTTCCACAAAAATGATATTTTCGCCCCCAAATTTTTATTTTTGCAAGGGTAACAGGAGAAATCATACCACCACAGTTGTTGTGCGATTTGTCCTGAGTACGCTGACACCCCATATGTGGGGGTAAACCACTGTTTGGGCGCATGGCAGAGCTCAGAAGGGAAGGACCACCATTTGACTTTTTCAACTCAGAATTACCTGGAATTGAGATTGGACGCCATGTCGCATTTGGAGAGCCCCTGGTGTGCCTAAACAGTGAAAAAACCCCACAAGTGACACTATTTTGGAAACTAGGTCCCTTAAGGAACTTATCTAGATGTGTGGTGAGCACTTTGAACCCCCAAATGCTTCACAGAAGTTTATAACGCAGAGCAGTGAAAATAAAATAATCACTTTTTTTCCTCAAAAATGATAATTTAGCCCGCTATTTTTTATTTTCTCAAGGGTAACAGGAGAAATTGGACCACAAAGTTGTTGTGCAAGTTATCCTGAGTACGATGATACCCCATATGTGGGGGGAACCACTGCTTGTGCGCATGGGAGAGCTTGGAAGGGAAGGAGCGCCATTTTGGAATGCAGACTTTGATGGAATGGTCTGTCGGCGTCATGTTGCGTTTGCAGAGACATTGATGTGCCTAAACAGTATAAACCCCCCACAAGTGACCCCATTTTGGAAACTAGATCCCTGAAGGAGCTTATCTAGATATGTGGTGAGCACTTTGATCCCCCAAGTGCTTCACAGAAGTTTATAGACGTAGAGCCGTGAAAATTAAAAATCTTTTTTTTTCCTCAAAAATGATTTTTTAGCCAATTATTTATTTTCCTAAGGGTAACAGGAGAAATTGGACCACAAAAGTTGATGTGCAATTTGTCCTGAGTAGGCTGATACCCCATATGTGGGGGAACCACAGTTTGGGCGCATGGGAGAGCTTGGAAGGGAAGGAGCGCCATTTTGGAATTCAGACTTTGATGGAATGGTCTGCGGGCGTCATGTTGCGTTTGCAGAGCCCTTGATGTGCCTAAACAGTATAAACCCCCCACAAGTGACCCCATTTTGGAGACTAGACCCCCCCAAGGATCTTATCTAGATGTGTGGTGAGCACTTTGAACCCCCAAGTGCTTCACAGAAGTTTATAACGCAGAGCCGCGAAAATAAAAAAGTCATTTTGTTTTCCACAAAAGTGATATTTTTTTAGCCCCCAATTTTTTTATTTTCCCAAGGGTAACAGGAGAAATTAGACCCCCAAAGTTGGTAAATAGTGGAAACCCCTCAATTCTTGCTCCCACCCTAATCCCAACACACCCCTAACCCTAATCCCAACCCTAATCCCAAATCCTAATTCTAACCCTAATCCTAATTTGCCTTAACCCTAATTCTAACCCTAACCCTAATTCTAACCCTAACCCTAATTCCAACCCTAACCCTAATTCCAATCCTAGCCCTAATTCTAGCCCTAACCCTAGCCCTAACCATAGCCCTAACCCTAATTCCAACCCTAACCCTAATTGCAATCCTAACCCTAACCCTAGCCCTAGCCCTAACCCTAGCCCTAGCCCTAACCCTAGCCCTAGCCCTAACCCTAATGGAAAAATGAAAAAATATATATTTTCTTTATTTTATTATGTTTGCCTAACTAAGGGGGTGATAAACGGGGGGGTTATTTATTATTTTTTTTATTTTGACCACTATGATAGCTTATCATAGTGATCAAAATGGATCTGCCAGCCGGCAGATTAGCGGTGGGCGCACTGCGCATGCGCCCGCCATTTTCTTCCGGATCCAAGATGGCTGCGCCCACCGGAGAATGCCGGCGGGACAGAGGACCATCGGGAAGGAATCCAGGACCACCAGGAGGTACAGGGGGGGGATCAGGGACCCTATTTCTCTCTCCTCTGATATGTGATCACATCAGAGGAAAGAGAAATTAAATGCAAAATAGCAGCTTTTTTTTGCAATCGCAGTTATAATGTTAATAACGGCGATCGCAAAAGCGTGGTCGGTAAAAACTGACCCAATTCATGTTCTCTGGGGTCTCAGCTACCCCCGGCAGCCGAGACCCCGGAAAAAATCCGACACTGGGGGGCGCTATTTACTTTCTCCACAGCGCCGTGAATTAACGACGCTGTGGTTTAAGTGGGGTTAATTACCGCCGTTGAAAGGCGTATCGGCGATCGTTAAGGGGTTTAAAATAGCAGTGTCGTTATAATGCTCCTGAATAAAAATATATGACCTACGCTGAGCCCCTGAATAAATAATTGCCCCTCACTATATTCACTGCACAAAATATGACCCACATATGTACATGCTATCTATACTTGCCCCTCCGTTCCATACGTGGCCCCCTCTTCACATTAACCTCTCATACTGTGTCCCTCCTTTAGGGCCCAGTCTCTACACTGTACCCCCTCACCACACTACCCCTTCTTACCTTAATATCCCTTCCTGGCTGTCCCCTTACACTGTCCCACCCATGATACCCCCACACTATTCAGTCTTTATTCTGTGATCACTCACACTTTTCTCCCCCGTACTGTTTTCTCACACTATTCTCCTATTCACCAATCTTTGATATCTGTTAGTATGACTAGCTGGTATTTGTTCTATTATAATAAGTTCTAGACTTGCAGGGGTTTTTTTCATGCACATGAAAACATTGCCTCGGCAAACTATGGTTCATAATCCTGTTTTTTATATTAGACCTGTGTTTATTCATCCTGAGATGTAACAGCATAGTGGTCAGTCCCACGTATTGCAATTTACATTGACACTGCAATTTATAAATGACATACGAACTGTTATAATTTAAAAAACTTTTTACCAAAAAACTTTCCCCCGTAGCAACTGATACAGATTGCTTTTTACCTGAATTAGAGTTGAGCGAAATGGGTCGGTCAATTTCAAAAGTTGCCGACTTTCGCAAAAGTCGGGTTTCTTGAAACGAAACCCGACCATAGCGTGAGGTCGGCCACGAGGTCGGCGACCATGACCCAAAGTCGCGTTTCAAATGATGCTTCAGCGCCCTTTTTCAGCCAATGATGGAGGACGCACACTGTGGGCAATGCGATGACATAGGCAGCGGTCACCACCATCTTTGAGAAGGGCATGCAAGTGATTGGCTTGCTTTGTGTGGCGTCACAGGGGCTATAAAAGGGCGTGCACGCTGACCGCCATCTTACTTCTGCTGATCTCAGAACAGGGAGAGCTGCTGATGATGATGATTCTGTAGGGAGAGCATTAGGCAGTGAAGAAGATACAAAAAACTGCTTCTGCTGCTAGTGATTTTGCCTGTATAACACACCAGTTACTGTGCAGTGCAAGGGGAGGCTATATTTTGGTGCATCAGCTCTGTTGGTTATTAGGCTGCCTTGTAAGGCTCCCTGATAGCTGCATTGCTGTTTTCACACTGCTGTGCAAACTGCTTTTTTAAAAGCAAAAATACTTTTCATCCTCTTTTTTGCCCAGTTACCAAGCGTTCATTTTTCGACAATTTTGTGTGCAGCAGTCCTGCTTATTAGGCTGCCTGCAGCCATACTTGGGACTGAGAGCATCATTGTCAGCTTGCTAAAATCTCTAGGGAGATTCAAATTCTCCCCAGTCCTATTTAGACATTTTATACACCATCCAATTTCAGCCTGTTATATTGAGGTGTAATCTACACTGGGCCTGAGATATTAGTTCAGTGTCCTCAAGTCTGTAGGGAGATTCAAATTCTCCCCAATACTATATACACCTTGCACCTTGTTTTACAGTACCATATTGCTGGTGGTATTTTGGGTACATTTTCCCAAAAATGAGGAAGTGTGTTGGAAGAGGCCGTGGAAGTGGGTGTGGGTTGCCAGCTGGTATTGATGGTGTTGGTGGTGGATCTGCTGGTAGTGGCAAAAGCACAATAGCACCTAATGCAGGAGGTGTTGAGCCTGCGCCATCGTCTGGCTCCACAAGGCCTCGAAGGCTCCCTTTTCTGGGAGTAGGTAAACCGCTTTTAAAGCCGGAGCTTCAAGAACAAGTTTTGGCTTACATTGCTGACACAGCCTCCAGCTCTATCGCCTCCTCTTCTGAACTTTCAAAAAATAAAAGCACTGAGTGGTCAGGAACCACACCTTTCCTTGTGTCCTTCACCCCTACCAAAAGTAAAGGATGCGGCAGGCCACACTACAGATTACTCCATGGAGCTCTTTTCACATACCTTGCCTGGGTTATCAAGTCAAATCGTGAATTACCCAGTCCAAGAAAAATCTGACATGGAGTGCACTGATGCACAGCCACTGCTAGATTTATCTGCTGGTACATTCACTCAGAGCACTACATTGTCCTCGCAAGGTACTGAGCCAGAATCTGACCCTGATGAAACTCAGGTGCCCCTTCCCGCATACTATACCACCTTACATGGTGACACAGAGGAAGGTGCACATGACATTGAAAAGGAGGTGATGGATGACCCAGTTGTTGACCCAGATTGGCATCCATTGGGGGAAGAGGGTGCAGCTGCCAAGAGCTCAGAAGAGGAGGAGGAGCATCCGTAGCAGGTATCGACATCACAACAGCTGTTATCTGGCAGGCCCAGAGCAGTCCAAAAACGGGTTACAAAAACCAAAAGAGTTGCAGGACGACTAGGCCAGACGGTCAAATTAGCACAGCGTGCAAGGCCTCAAAATGTCTTCCATAGTAGGAAGAGTGCAGTGTGGCACTTTTTTGAACAAAATCCTAATGATCAGGCAAAGGTTATCTGTAAGAAGTGCGCCAAGACCTTTAGCAGAGGGAAAAATCTGAGAAATTTGAATACCAGTTGCATGCTTAGACATTTAACCGCCATGCACTTGCAAGCGTGGACGGACTACCAAACCTCACGTACCACATGTGCAACTGCTCCCAATGAAGGTAGTCAGCAACGCTACATCGTTTCCCCCACTGTACGCCCACCGGTTAGCACACCACCAGCAGCAAATGTTGAGGTGTCGTTGCAAGGCCAAAGCAGTCAGGGAATCACAATGTCATTTCTACAAAAGACAGAATCTAGGCCATCAGAAAGAACACCAACTCCATCACCATCATCAACCCTCTCTCAGTCCGCCATGTCCACCGCTAGTTCCACCATATGCAGCTCTCAAGTCCAGCTCACCCTACCAGAGACTATGAGTAGGACAAGAAAGTACTCATCCTCTCATCCGTGTACACTGGGTTTGAACGCCCACATTGCCAAACTAATCTCATTAGTGATGATGCCCTACCGGTTGGTTGAAAGCGAAGCCTTCCACGAACTCATTGCCTACGCAGTAGTACGCTATGACCTACCCAGTCGGCACTTCTTTTCTCACAAAGCCATCCCAGCCCTCCACCTTTATGTGAAAGACTGCATTGTCCATGCACTCAAGCAATCAGTGAGTGGAAAGGTGCACCTCACAACAGATGCATGGTCCAGTAGGCATGGCCAGGGCCATTACGTGTCCATCACTGCGCACTGGGTTAATGTGGTAGATGCAGGGTCCACAGGGGACAGCGGCAGTGGGACAGTGCTGCCAAGCCCACGGTATAGGAAACAGTTGGTTGTAGGCGTTCGACCCGCCTCCTCCTCCTCCTCCAGAAGCGAAAGCTCGTCCACGGAGCGCAGTCGCACGAGCACTCCGTCCGCAGCTGCAAGTGTTGCACACTTGGTGTCCCACTATCGAACAGCTAGTGGTAAGCGTCAGCAAGCTGTGTTGCCGATGATGTGTTTGGGAGACAAGAGACACACCGCGGAGGTACTGGCCGACTACTTGCAGCGATAAACTGAGTCATGGCTGGGCAGTCTACATCTTGAGGCAGGCAAGGTAGTCAGTGATAACGGCCGGAATTTTGTGGCAGCCATAGCCCTTTCAAAACTCCGACACATACCTTGCCTGGCTCACACCTTGAACCTGGTGGTGCAGTGCTTCCTCAATAATTATCCGGAATTAACAGGCCGGCTCCAGAAGGTCCGAAGACTGTGCTCGCACATCCGCCGGTCACCCGTACACTCCAGTCGTATGCAGAAGCTGCAGCGATTGCTCCAACTTCCCAAGCACCGCCTAATTATCGACGTTGCAAGAAGGTGGAACTCCACCCTGCACATGGTTGAGAGGCTGTGCAAACAGAGGCAGGCTGTAATGCATTTGTGGGAGGATACACGGCCAGGCACTTTGAGGGCAGACATGGAGTTGTCGGGTGTGCAGTGGTCGAAGCTGAAAGACCTGGTAAGCGCAGACGACGCCATCATAAGCATGAGCATCCCACTTTTGCATCTGCTCATGCAAACTTTGACGCACATTAAGGAGTAGGCGTCTGCAGCCGAGGAGGATGAGGAAGAGGAGGAGGGATGCATTGATGACAGTTAGCCATTGTCTGCTCCGGGATCTCTCCTGGACGAGGTGGAGGAAGAAGAGGAAGAGGAGGAGGAGGATGATGATGGGGATGATTATTTAGGGTAGGAGGATGCTTCTCGTGGGGCAAGAGAAAATGTTGGCGTGGCAAGGTCTAGTACAGGGTTTGTGCATGACTGGAGGGATGTGGATTTGCCAGAAAATGCTCCTCCACCCAGCACTCGCACAGCATCATTGACACCTGGAACATTGGCCCACATGTCAGATTATGCCTTGCAGATCCTAAAAAGGGACCCCCACATTGCCAAAATGATGAACGATGATGACTACTGGTTGGCCAGCATCCTGGATCCACGCTATAAAGGCAAATTACACAACATCATGCCACAGGAGAGCCTAGCGCTAATATTGGCTAACAAACAAGCAACTCTGGTGAACCGTTTGTTTGAGGCATTCCCAGCACACAGCAGTGGTGATGGTTCTCCAACGAGCCATAGGGGGAAACATGGAAGAGGTGTTCGTGGTGCACACATCAGAAGTGGCGTTGGAGACAGGGGTTTCATGAACATGTTGTGAACTGATTTTTCAAGTCCCGCTCACACGACTGGTAATACTGCATTGATTGAAAGTGACAGGAGACAGCAGTTGTCAACTATGGTTACAAACTACTTCTCCTCCCATATCAATGCTCTCCCTCACAGGTCATTCCCCTTTGAAAATTGGGCCTCTAAACTGGACGCCTGGCCTGAATTGGCACAATATGCCTTACAGGAGCTCGCTTTCCCTGCTGCTAGTGTGCTATTGGAAAGAATCATAGAATCATAGAATCGTAGAGTTGGAAGGGACCTCCTGGGCCATCTGGTCCAACCCCCTGCTCAAAGCAGGATTCGGTAAATCATCCCAGTCAGATGTCTGTCCAGCCTCTGTTTGAAGACTTCCATTGAAGGAGAACTCACCAGTTCTCGTGGCAGCTTGTTCCACTCACTGATCACTCTGTCAAAAAGTTTTTTCTAATATCTAATCTGTGTCTCCTCCCATTCAGTTTCATCCCATTGCTTCTTGTCTTTCCTTTTGCAAATGAGAATAAAGTTGATCCTTCTACAATGTGACAGCCCTTTAGATATTTGTAGACAGCTATTAAGTCTTCAGTGCTGCTGGCTCAAACCTGACAGAATAAAGGACCCGTCTGTCGACCCAAAATGTTGATGATCTAACCTTCATTAAAATGAGCCATGCATGGGTTTCAAAGGATTTTGTCCCACCTTCCCCTGATGACACATATGTTGCCAGAAAAATGGCTCGCTTTTGTCCTCCTCTTCCTCCGACTTCTCCGATTCCTCCATTTGCAGCTGCTGAATGTCCAACATCAACATATGCCATTTTTTAAACCTCCCTAACTGAGCTGCCTCCCCCCCATGGCCAGGGTGACCACCTAGCGCACGCAACCGTGCGAGTGCCATTGCCCTGGACAGGTGGGTGGGCTGACTCTTGGGCGCCGGCACTGGCACAGGGTCCCTCATAGTGCAATCAAGTGTCTCTGACGATGGGGGTGCACACCCGTCATCAGACACACCGGTGTATGCCCAGTGCCAGTACTGACACCCACGAGTGGGCCCACCTTGCTTGGGCAGGGCCCCAGCATTTGCAATTTTTACCTCTCCCTGCTCCTCCGCTGTGTAGTCTGGGCTGTCAAATCCTTCCCTTGGACTGCCAATACAAATTTGGTGAACTGATAGATGATGGTTAAGACGTAGCTATGCCCTGTTCTGCTGACCGGGCTCTAGCTTCAGATGATCAATGGCTTCCATTTCTTATGGACTTCGACTCACAATGAGATGCAGTGGTGGTTTATCATCTACTTTCACAGTTTTCCTACTCAAAGACGTGTGACATTCCTGCCCACATTTTTAAATGTGCCCTCTCATGCCAATCCAATAGAATCGCCTACAGCCTGTGGCTTCTGTCTTTTGCACTCCAAAGTTACCTGACAGATCATGATAGGCAGTGAGGACCATGTCTGCATCTCTCCCTGTGAACAAAATTTGATGGAGATGAGTAACGGTGATGAGATCAACGGTACTGCAATACAGCAACCATTTATTCACAAAGAACTGTTTTCGCTGTCTCCACACACAAAGTAATTAAGGGTCAGCATCGCCTCTGAGAGTTCTCCCGGGAGTTTTTCCCGTGATTAGTAATTCCTAAATTTCTGCAATCACTCGACTTTATGTCTGTACTTTTATCCATCTCGTTTCCTCTTGCAGAGAGTCTGGACTTTCTTACTGAGACAGAAATATATATGAAGTTTTAAAAATACTACAACAGTGTATACTGGTGTATGCTTCAAAAACATTTCCTTTTTTCTACTTTTTAGCAAGTTGTCTAATCCAAACTGAGGCTGTGAGTGTCTTTGTTGTACTCTGGAAATAAACATGGAGATTTTAAATGTTTAAACTATGTTATATATACCTGTTATCCGGTGATACTGTACCCTTTCTCAACTTTCTGCAATCTTGTCGAATCCATACTGTGCCTGAGACCGTCTGAGTCTGCCTCCTGATTACAGATGAGTGGTGTTTGAGTGGAACTTGTTAGGAGTGGTGGAAGGCACAAAATAAAAATATAAATAAAGTACCTTCGCCACTCGGGGTCCACCGTGCAGAAGATGTAATAACTGCTGCTAGGTGACGGCAGAGCAATCTGGCGGTAATGTGCACAGGGGTTAATGGCACCCAATGTGCACTGCTCAGACTCTGTTGAACTCAGAGTCACAGAAAGAAAACACAAAATGCTGAGTCTGTTTAGGACACAGAACTATAGCGCTGCACCCGCGGTATTTGGTCACAGGAGTAGCACTAGATGGCGGTACTTACTCCGTCTAGACCTACCGACAAGGATCCGGTGTAGAGCGTCGCAACCGCGGATGCACGAAGAGCTGCAACTGCAGCGCGGCAAAGACAGAGCCGCTGTAAATACACTGCTAACTAGCAGGCGCATTGCTGACGCTAGGCTGCTGAGGCAATGGAGCAATAGCGCGCTGGCGCTTATACTGGCAATAACTCAGGCACTCTCACAAATGTAGTATCAGAGGGTAGGGGTTCCCAATGAGTCATTCACCAGTCCATGCATCCATCAACAAACATACAGCAGCAGTATGGCTATACTAGCGCATGGCAAAACAGCCATGCGTGCTTTTTATAGCGAACGGGACCTTCCGGAAATCTCCAGGTCTCCAAGAGGAGCCAATGAGATCCGACACAGGACCTGAACACCTGACTCCCGAACTCCAATGGGAGTTCGTCCCATGAGCATGCTCAGAGGCAGGAGTAGAGAACTTAGCCTCTGGAGAGAGTTGCCGCAAGGCAATCTCCTCTGCAGTCTCCTCTACAGCAGATGAGGAGCAGGAGATTACAGAATGTGAGGATCTAGATTTCAACAAAGGAGAGGCAGAAATCTGACTCCTAACAGAACTGTTGGCCAAGTTGAAATTCTAGCTGTTTTGGGCGGTGTTAGATCCATTCGTCGAACTACAACACTTTGATTAAAATTCGGCTGTTCGAGTTTCCGTTCGAGAACGTTTCGTTAAACAAAAGCGTATCTTTTTTTTCACATTAATAATGGTTTTCAATGATAATAGACAGTTTTAGGGCATAGTAGCGGTGTCTGGTAGCCAGCGGTGTAGTACACCTGTGAAGGAGCTACACCGTGTGTGTTTCTAATAATTTTTTACCTCATATTGTCCTGAAAAACCTTTTGGGCCTAGTAACTGTGTCTGCTACTCAGAAGAGGAGCCCACCCATGAACCGAGCTATGCCGCCTGTTTATGAAAGAACCAGTTTTTGACTGCATTTACACCACTTAATACTTTGGGCCTAGTAACTGTGTATGCTACTCAGCAGAGTTGGCCACCCGTGAACCAAGCTATGCCGCCTGTTTTTGTAAGAACTGTGTGCTACTCAGCAGAGGAGCCCAGCTGTTAAGCAAGCTACAGCACCTGTGGTTTGGACACTTAATTTTTTCACATTCTTTCTGGAATGCCGTTTAGGCCTAATTCCGGAATTACGGTTGACCTGCACTTACTGGGAAATGGTTGTTCGCAGGGAAGAATTGTAATTCCAGATCCCCATCACTAACGGGGTTCAGCGTGTTATCTGCACCTGTAAGCGATACACGCTGGTCCTTTTATTGTAGCACGCGTGCAGCCCCGGACATGTAAGGGCATGACAGACCTGTTATTGGCCGATCTCGTGTTCCAGAGCCTCGCGTGTCCCTCTAGTAAGCTGGACGCGGACCGCAGGGGCATGCCTGAGTCTCGTTCGTTAACGGAAATAAGCTTGCAATCTGTGCAGCTTTTTTGTGGATGGCATGGTTGAGGTTGCCCATGTTGAGTCCAATTAAGCCGCAGGCTCCTCTCCTGGTGGTGCCCTTATGGACATTCCTTTAAGGTTCAGCTTTGCAACCATACTGGCCCCGGAAACCAAACACTTTTCCTGACAGTGACATTCTGGTCAAAGAGCGCGATGACATCACGTCTGTACGCCCTCTGCCTAAACAGTCAAAGTGCAGGGAGATGGAAGATGGGGATGACGAGGAGTCCAGAGTACAGGGATTCCCTAGCGAGGAGACTTGTTTAATTGTTTTAAAGGTTGGGAGCAATTTTTGGGGAGCACGATACTCTGGAGAATGATATCTGGGGCCCACCATGCACTGGAGCATTCCAAAGGTGGACATCAGTCACTGGAGCAGCATTTTCAGGGCTCATTATACACTGGAGCATTAGAAATGGGGCCCATTATATATGGAGCATTATTTGGGCCCATAAGACACTGGAGCTTCATCCATGGTGAACAACATATACTGTAGCATTATGTGGAGCTCATCATATACTGTATGGAACATTATATGGGACCAATGATTCTGTATGGAGAAATATATGGGCCTCATTACTCTGTATGGCTCACTGTGCGGTGGCCATAATACTGTATGGAGGAATATACTGTCTGTTTTTGGAGGTATTGGAGAATTTAAAATGGATATCAGTCATGTGATGTAAGAATTTAAGTATTTTTCATTGTACTGTACCGCTATTTCTCTGCCGTATCAAAGGTTCATGAATTGTGTCATGTGTTAAAGGAGCCCAGTGACACTCTTTGGCCCTGGGCCCACGAAACTCTGGAGCCAGCACTACCCCCCCACAACTTTAGCCAAATAACCCCCATGCCTAACTATTATTATGAAGTAAATTAAGGTTGACAAGCTTAAGGAATAAAAATTGATATTTTTGGCATTAAAATGGGCACTGTAGGTGTGTTTCCTGTCTTCCACTCACTGCTGACTTTTCTTCCCCATTGACTTTGCATTGGGTTTCGTGTTTCAGTCGGACTTCGACTTTTCACAATAATCGGCCGATTTCGTTCGACCCGACTTTTGCGAAAGTCGGCTTTCGTGAAACCCGACTCGACTCGAAAAAAGGCAAAGTCGCTCATCTCTAACCTGAATGCATCCGTTTACAGCTCTTACATTTCTGATAACCACATTACCAGATCCACCTACTGCCCTCACTGCCAATGAAAAAAATCTGAAATCTTACCATGTGTATAGTATTCTTCACATCATATAAATATGCGTTTATAAACATAGAAAAATTATTGCTCTGAATTAATTTTGTGCACTGGAGAGTGATTTCCGGTCTGACAGAATACGGAAAGGTTGCAGCAGGTTATTGTCTGCAGTGGTCACATGTTACAATTATTATTATTATGGTCTTTTGTTTTTTGTTGAGGACCTGTTAAAATTTAGTTGCCTAGAAGTGGACAAGCCGTTTTATCAGACTCCAGACCCCCAAAATGAATTTAAATGCTAATTCAAAAGTTTAGAGCCCAAAATAATTCAAAACCTCCATTACACCTAAATCAATAAATCAGACCCCAGACTAAATCTACAAGACGGGACCTGGCTGCAAATCAATTCAGACCTCAGACCAGATCCAAACATTTACTTATTACTCCTCAGTCAGGTCGTCTTCAGCTCCGAGAGTCACCCCACTGGCTGTGGATGAACCAGATTGATGGTGTGAACAAGTAGCTGGAGCTATTCTATACTCATCTAACGAAGATTACAAAGGTCACAGCTACTAGAATAGCTTGACTGACAGATACAGTATGGCTGCCTGCCTCTCTGGCTTCCTGGTGGAGACGATACTAATGTGACTAAATGACTGCTTGAATCTCTTCTTGCTATGTAGCAAGTGGATGAGGTGGAGGAGACCGACCATGACTGTGACCTCTCTTACCAAGGACACTATATACTATCGCTTGGCAACATCTGAGACAAAACAAGCAGTCCACACGCTTCTAATGCAGGGTATAGTCTTGTAATAAGAACAGATTGTAATAAAAGGACACAAAATAAAATAAAGAAAAAGATCTATTCTCCAGCAGATGATTCATTTGTTTTGCACGATGCATTGCATGAAGATTATTTATTTTAGGTTTATGGTCTCTGTGGTAATAATACATTTCTCTTTTGTGGCTTTCCATTTGTCTCAGCTAAGAAAGCTGAATAATCTTCCCAGATACCAGTCTAATTGTATGAGTAAGGAACTGATGCAGCGTCTGAGGAAAGCAGCACTTCCCGTTTGCATAAGACATTAATCTCCACTGGACAAAGCGAGTTGGGCATTCAATTAACAAATACGTTCCGGAGTTTCGTCCGTGACTGTATGTCTAGTTAAAAAGCAATAACTATAATAAATAAATAGGTTTGGCTTATTTTATTAGATTACTTAATTATTCCTAATACTGCGTTATTTTTTAGTTCAGACTTCCATAGCAATTCTCCATGAAATATGTTCTTAAAGGGACCTTTGGTGTTTGCCACCTAATCTGAGAGGAGCATGATGTAAAGACAGATTTCAGAAATGTGTCACTTTCCGGGCTACTTGCTGTAGTTTTGATAATATGTGGTAAAATATAAGAAATATTCAGCTCACCCTAATGGAGGACTTTTCATCATCCATATGTGGAGCACAGGATTCCGTCTCTGCTGGACATGGAGTCAATGCAATGGTGAAGAGAGAAAAATCCAGCTCTCACAAAATCCAATAAAAGGCAAATCTTTAATAATAAAATTAGTAGGCATTGTTGTGCATAGCCTATGTGAACAGAAGTGGGTGTCAATAATAACTGGACGCGTTTCAAACACAATGTGTGTTCTTAGACTTCACCGAGTCAGATTCAGTCATACTTGTACTATGTCTTTACTCCAGCAGATAGCATGAGCTCCGGTCCAATGGACTTCTGTCTCAGCAAATCGGACCAGTGACTAGAAGCCCAGTTGCCTATGGATGTACTGTCATATCTATGTTTCAATGCAATATAATTCAGTGCAGCTGGTGGCTTCATTACTCTGAGCAGACCGGGTTAGCCTACAAAACTTTGGAAAACCTTATATTTGTCAAAATAACTCCAGCATAGATTAATGCCAACTTTCTTTCACCTACCGCTGATGCAATTGATTAAATCAAATTTACATTTTACCTGCCTGCCTGTCCATTGTCTGTCTTCAAAACACAGTTCTGCTATCACTGTTGCTGTTACCCACACTCAGCCAAGCATCTGCTCCCTTTCCATCATGTCATCTACCCCATAGTAGTGCCTTTGCCAGGTCTGACATTGCTGGACCTACACTGCCAGAAATATTTTTACCTGTCATGTCCTTTTGTTATATCGTGCAGCTACTGCCATTGCTACTGCATAGCCATGATAGCCATGCATTTCCTAGCTGCCATCTTTATTACTGCTGTTGTCACTTGGCTTACACTGCCACACAAGAAGAAAAAATAATAGGATGTGTAGTGACCAGAAAAACCATTACTAATGTATGTTATTTGTCATATGGTGTGTTCTCTATCCCTTACATGATTGCATTTGTGACCACGGTTTCCCGTCTTGCCTTGGGAGGAGATAGATTATTTATTATGCTGCCCTCTCCTGCCTTGTTTTGGTATTACAACTTGTAGTACTATGCTGCCCTCTTCTGCCTTAGTTTGGTATTGCAAATTGTTTTTCTGCTTTGAAAATAAGTGGCAGTTGGAGGTGTGAGGGAGACTGAAAAGGTGGTGTCATGCGGTTTCGATGGTGAGAGGAGGTAGGAAATTGAGGCTCCTTGTCTAAGACAAGCGGGTAGTACAAATAGCACCTTTTATGGAGTGCCCCGCATTTACAGCAACAGAGTGCTGAGACAAGCGAAGGAGCTGCAGAGCTGCAGATTTTCTGGATACTTCGATCCGATTAAGATCAGCTAATCCTCCCCCTTCACGCAGCACAATTAATCAAATGAAAAGTTACTGCCATCCTCCCAAGGCCGGGACTGAGAAAAGGCTTTGACTGACACAATGTGTAAGGAAAATTGTATCTGCTACCCATGACTGTTATATGGAAAAACATAAGAATTGTTACAAGTATTCAGTAAAATTCATCTTTCAAGTTTGCATGGGACCCCCGGTGTATGCTAATGTGGCACCCCCAGCAGTATGGTCGCCACAGTGGCATTGCCTTCTCCCTGGGAGGGTGATGTCAGGCTTGGAGGCAATGAAGGGTCTCTCTAGCAGTTACCCATGTCATGCAACACCGTTCCCACTCCAGGCCAGCAGAAGGAGCTCTGAACCAGAATTGGGGAGGAGTGCTCTCTGAGGGCCAGGAAGGGAAATTAGGAGTTAGTATGAGGAGGGCAACGAGTGTAGACGTGTGGAGAGAAGCTGGAGGTTGAGCTGAGGATAGAGAGCTCCCTCCCAGTTATAGCGCATGATCTGGAGCCTGGTCTCCACGGTTGTATGGATACTGAAGGTCCTGAAACAGAAACCAGAGGAATAGGAAGCTGTAAATGCTCTATTCCCAACTAAGACTTGGAGGCACCACAGCGATGGGTGAGCCAAGAGAGATAGAGGGCTACAGCTGTCTGCCATATGAGGTAGTTCTAAGAGAAGATAAGAAGGAGGAACTTCAGTGTAACACAGTACTGGATGTACCTCAAGCCAGCGCTGGGAAGGAGACTACACAACCCATCTGATAGAGCGATCCCTTAGTTGATTCCAGGCTAGCCTGCTCCTGTGTCATCTGTAACCAGGACCCTGGACTGCGTTTGCCAAGTAAAGGTAGAGAAACTGTACCCTGTTGTGTCCTTGCCTCCTTCCTGCAACATCCTCAGCACTGCTACATCTCTGTGCCAAACACTGCACCCTCTTCCTAAACATTCCGCTACACTGCCCTGGGACCAACAGCCCTACCTGGAGGGCTACAACATCATTGCTGCACTACACCATCTGTCCCAAAGGATCTGCTTGCAGCGTCGGCTTAACACCTCCCTTGCCGAACACCACAGGTGGTGTCACGAATCACTTATAAACTTTATTCCCAACTCAACCCCTTTAACATGGGTGCCCAGGGCCATGGACCGGGTCACCGCTGCTGTGACAATCCCCTGTGAGAGACCAGCCCTGCACCAAGTACCTCACAGCCCTGGGAGGGCGTCCCATTTTGGTGACACGAACAGGATTACGGAGCCCGGTATCCCCGGGTCCTGTGTGCCAGAAACTGTGTTTGGTGCTATAGACTGTGTGCAAAATTGGCGTCATTGCCACCATTATCCCGCTGATTGGCGCGCGGGAAGAAAAGGGGGCAGACCTTCGTGGGCGGAGCTGGCCGAGAAGTGTGAAAGGAGAAGCTGAGGCCTGCAGTTCCGGTGTCCCCTGATCGAGCCGAGGAGCGGCATCCAGTAAGCCAGCGCAACCCCGCGGCCTGGCCCACGTTAACTTAGGGGGAGAGAAAATGTCTGAGGACAATGGCAATGCAGCGCCGGATGCTCCCGCAAACCCCTCAGCGCCGCAAGAAGCAGCGCCCAACGCAGCGGTCCCCATAATGCCGCTGTCCATGCCCTACATACCGGGAGCGGCATGGCTACCGCAGTACTCAGGAGAGTCCCATACCCTGAGTGAATTTAAAGAGAGACTGTGCAGTTTGTTTGAGGTGTATCCTCTATCTGAAAGCCAGAAGGTGAACATCCTTATTGGGCAGCTAACAGGTGCAGCACAGAGAGTAGTAAAAGCCTGGCAGGACACTGATAAAGAGACTGTTAAAAAGATTGTGGCTAAGCTGAGAAGCACCTTTGACACCCGCTCTGCCACTGAAATCAAGATGAGATTCTTTGGATGTAAACAGAAAGCGCAGGACAGTATACGGGACTATGCTCTTAACCTGCAGGAGGCACTGCGAGCCATAAAGTGGAGGGTCCCACCAGGGCCTAGCGGGATACTCGGTACCGGGCCCGTTGATCTCAATGGGAGTTGTCATCGAAGCTGTGACCCGGTCCGTGGCCCTGGGGCTCCATGGCAAAAAAGGGATGAATGAACAATGAAATAAAGTTTACAGTATGAATAATTCATGACGCCACCTGTGGTATTCGGCAAGTGAGGTGTTACGCCGACGCTGCATGCACATCCTCTGGGACTGGTGGTGGGTTGCAGCCAAGATGGTGAAGCTCCCACAGGTGGAGCTGTATTCCCAGGGCAGTGTAGATGTAGCAATGGAGGAGAGGCACAGGTGGTGTAGAGGCTGGTGCCCAGATGTAGTAGTGCGGGGTGTAGTGGTGCGGGAATAAGCAGAGGACACCAGAGCATGTAGTTCCAAAGCTTTACTCATAGTCTGCAGTTCACACAGATGCCTGCCTCCGTGCTGTGTCCTCCGGGTCCTGGGCTCAGTCAACCTCCAGGCAAGATAGGATGCTCCCTTCCAACACTCCGTCAACATGTACCTTTCTGAACGTCTCCTCTATAGCGCCTTTAAGTGAAGTACTCCTAGTACTGAGTTACACTGGAGTGCCTCTTGACAGATGTTCCCAAGAACTCTACTTGTACGGCAGACAGCTGTAGCCTGCTTCGGGAACTCCTTACTCCTGAGTCCCGGCTCACTATCCAAGTTGCTGTTGTGCCCCAAGTCTTAGATGGGAGTAGTGCATTTACAGTCCACTACTCCACTGGTGTCTGCTGCAGAACCATTAGTGTCCATACAACCTCGGGGACCGGGCCCCGGCCTTGCGCTTAAAACTTCTAGGCAGGGTTCTTCCTCTAACCAACGTCCTCTGTGTTCCCTTTTACTCCTACGTTCCGTACTTGTCTTTCTTTTTTAAGTACAACGATAGACACTGGTCCGGCCATCGCGTCTGGAAATGTCCCTATGTCGAGGTAGATCTTCTTTCAAAAAGAGAGTCCTACGTAATACCAAGAGAGAGCACCTAAAGAGGTGCAAACTATATGCAATAACAGTTCTGGACCATTCAACGTTCATGATCTCCACAGTTCAAGTATAAAGGCTGCCAACAAAACTGGGCAACTCTGGGAAAATAAACTAGGACATGATAACCAAAAATAGAAAACTGGTGCAAAAATAGAAAACAATGGCACAACTGTGCAAATACCCTCCTGGGTAACGAGATTTACTTTAAAGGAAGCATCTTGACTAATTGTTGATGTTGTTCCCTCCTGGGGTTCTGGAAGCTGATGATTGGGAACTGCTACTAGATGAAATGCTCTGGGTGTCTTCATCTTGTTGCTGGTTGCTTGCCAAACACATGTACTCTCTCTTCAGGGTTGAGATTGACAGCTGCCTGTGCGGATACTGTGGTAGCTGAGGGGTCCACTACTTGGGATTCTGCAGGGGTCTCTGGTGGGACCTGCGCAGCCGCGTCAGGTCCGGGCAGGAGCTCCTCTTCTTCCGCTTCGGCTCCCGGGGCCTCATACATTTCCTCCGGTGGTGGCGGCAGAGAAGGGACTCCGAATGCTGTCGGTGGTGTGGCAGCGTGTTATGATTGAGTCACCATAGGAGGCAAAAACAGAAATGCTGGCTAAGTCCAGAAAACCAGAGAGGCCCGCTGGGCCTTTTCCACCACTTGGTCCCAGATCTGGTGCATTCTCTCCACCACAGTGTCAACACCTGGGCAGGCAGAAGGCTCCACCTGCCCTGAAGAAAATCGAGGATGAAACCCAAAGTAACAAAAAAAGGTGACATCAAAGTGGCAGAACTAGCTCTATTATTTAAAGCAAATTCAGCTAAGGGCAAAAATGAAACCCAATCATCCTGACCAGCAGAAATAAAACATCTCAAATACGACTCCAAGGTCTGGTTTGTTCTCTCTGTCTGCCCATTGGTCTGAGGGTGAAAAGCAGAGGAGAAGGACAACTGAATTCCCAGCTTGGAACAGAAAGTCCTCCAAAATCTAGACACAAACTGAACTCCTCTGTCAGATACAATGTTCTCAGGAATCCCGTGTAAGCGAACCACCTGTTGCAAAAACAAGGGCACCAACTCAGAGGAAGATGGCAACTTAGGGAGTGGTGCAAGATGAACCATCTTAGAGAACCTATCACAAATCACCCAAATAACAGTCATTCTTTGAGAGACCGGCATATCAGAGATGAAATCCATTGAAATATGGGTCCATGGCCTCCTGGGGACCGGCAAAGGCATCAACAACCCACTAGAGCGAGAACAGGATTTAGACCGGGAGCAAGTCCCCCAGGACTGCACAAAATTCCTGACATCATGAGACAAGGTGGGCCACCAAAAAGAGCGACTCACCAGATCTCTAGTACCAAAAATACCTGGATGACCAGTCAATGCAGAGCAATGAACTTCAGACATCACTCTCTTCTTCCACTGGTCAGGAACATACAACTTTCCACTGGGACAATGCTCAGGTTTGTCCTCCTGGAACTCTTGCAGAGCAAGTCTCAAATCGGGCGAGATGGCAGAAAGAACTACCCCTTCGCCTAAGATGGTAACAGGCTTGGTCACCACAGGAGAATCAGCAAAGAAACTCCTAGAGAGGGCGTCTGCCTTGACATTCTTAGTTGCAGGAAGAAAAGAGACCACAAAATCAAAACGTGTAAAAAACAAGGCCCACCTAGCCTGTCTAGGGTTCAAGCGTTTAGCCGACTCTAGGTAAATCAAATTCTTGTGGTCAGTGAGGACCACAACTTGATGTTTAGCTCCCTCCAACCAATGTCTCCACTCCTCAAATGCCCATTTCATGGCCAACAGTGCCCGATTCCCCACATCATAGTTACGTTCAGATGGAGAGAACTTTCGGGAAAAGAAAGCACAGGAATTCATTTTAGATGTTACAGGATCCTTTTGGGACAAAACAGCTCCTGCACCAATCTCAGAAGCATCCACCTCTACCTGGAACGGGAGTGAGACATCAGGTTGCCGCAACACCGGGGCGGAGGTAAATCTTCGCTTCAGCTCCTGAAAGGAAGCAACAGCCTCCGGAGACCAATTCAACACATCAGCACCCTTCTTAGATCAGTCAATGGCTTGGCAATACTAGAAAATTTTGCTATAAATTTCCGATAAAAATTAGCAAAACCCAAAAACTTCTGGAGGGCCTTCAAAGAAGTGGGCTGAACCCAATCATAAATGGCCTGTACCTTGGCCGGGTCCATTTCAATAGTTGACGGAGACAAAATAAATCCCAAAAATGAAATCCTCTGTACTCCAAAAAGGCATTTCGATCCTTTGACATACAGGGAATTCTCCCTCAAGATCCGGAACACAGTCCGAATATGTTCCACATGAGAATCCCAATCCTTGGAGAAGATCAAAATATCATCCAGATAGATAATCAAAAATTTATCGACAAAGTCTCGGAAAATATCGTTCATGAAGCACTGGAAGACAGAAGGGGCATTAGTGAGCCCAAAAGGCATCACCAGGTACTCAAAATGTCCCTCCGGCGTATTAAACGCCGTCTTCCATTCATCCCCCTGCTTAATGCGGATAAGATTATATGCCCCCCTGAGGTCAAGCTTGGTAAACCAGCAAGCACCTCTAACTCTAGAGAATAGATCCGAAATCAGGGGTAACGGATACTGATATTTAATAGTAATTTTATTGAGGGCACGATAATCAATACAAGGCCTTAAAGAACCATCCTTTTTGGCCACAAAAAAAAACCGGCACCTAAGAGTGAAGAGGATGGTCTAATATGATCCTTCTCCAACGCCTCCTTAATATAGGACCGCATAGCCTCGTGCTCGGGTACAGATAAATTGAAGAGCCGACCCTTGGGAAATTTACACCCCGGGCTTAGTTCAATTGCACAGTCATAACTCCTATGAGGAGGCAAGGACGCAGACTCATTCTCACTAAATACATCATAAAAGTCCGCCAAATAGTCAGGAACATCATGCGACTGAGGAGAGGTGGAAAAAACCGGAGCCTCACTAAAGGCACACCGACAACCCCAACTCACCACAGACACAGATTTCCAATCCAACACTGGATTATGAATTTGCAACCAGGGAAACCCCAGAACAACGGCATCATGCAGACCATGCAACACCAAAAATCTGCAATTTTCTTGATGGTCTGGGGCGACCCGCAGGACCACCTGGGTCCAAAACTGAGGTTTATTTTTAGCCAAAGGAGTAGCATCAATCCCCCTCAAAGGGATAGGCGTCTGCAGAGGTGTCATCGGAAATCCACAACGTTTAGCAAAATCCAAGTCCTTTAGGTTTAGCGCTGCTCCCGAATCCACAAAAGCCTTGGAGGAAAATGTGGACAGGGAGCAGATCAGAGTAATTGCCAGAAGAAACTTAGGTTGAACACCACCAACAGAAAACGTGTGTGCAAAGCGTTTCTCTCGTTTAGGACAAACAGAAATAATATGAGAGGCATCTCCACAGAAAAAACACAGCTTATTACGCCTTCTGAACTCCTGATGTTGCGCCTTAGACAAAACTCTATCACATTGCATAGGTTCAGACGTCTGTTCAACCGGTGGCAACACCTCTCGTGCTATCCTGCGTTCACGTAAACGCCGATCAACCTGAATGGCTAATGACATAGAATCGTCCAGACCAGAGGGAACAGGAAATCCCACCATAGTATCTTTTACGGCTTCTGACAAACCCTTCCAAAAGAGAGCAGCCAAGGCATTATCATTCCAGGTAGTAAGGACCACCCACTTTCGGAACTTTTGACAGTACAACTCTGCAGAATCTCGACCCTGGTTCAATGCCAACAGGGTCTTTTCAGCCTGATCAATAGCATTAGGTTCATCATACAACAACCCCAAAGCTTGAAAGAATGCATTCACATTAGTCAGAATAGGATCATCTGGTTTTAAAGAAAACGCCCAATCCTGGGGATCGCCACGCAGCAAAGAGATGACAATTTTAACATGCTGCGCGGAGCTCCCTGATGAGTTAGGCTTCAAGGCAAAAAATAATTTACAATTAATTTTGAAACTCAAAAATTTAGATCGATCCCCAAAAAATACATCAGGTGAAGGGATCTTTGGTTCAACAGCATGCGAACGAGCAAGGTAGGTGGAAATTCCCCGCACTTCCGCAGCGAGTTGCTCCACACGATCAGACAATTGCTTTATCTCCATTGAGAGAAAAAAAAATTCCCCCTACGGCCTCAGAGATATAGAGGAAAGAATATACACACTTTTTTTATTTTTTTTTTAAACACAATTCTTTCCTGCTATTGAGTACCCTAGGATCTGCGGTATGGCGGGTGATTCGGTTATGATTGAGTCACCGTAGGAGGCAAAAACAGAAATGCTAGCTAAGTCCAGAAAACCAGAGAGGTTGGCAGCTATCGGATTGCAGACCCCTGATCCTATCCACAACAACTAACAGTAGCCGTGGAGGGTTCCTACGATGCCCTAGACCCCTCGATCACAGCCGGAGAATTAAATAGGCCTAAAGAAAGAAAGGGGAAATCTAAACTGCCCCAGAGCAGACCCCAAAGCAATAGGCAGCCCCCAACATATAATGACGGTGAAGCAAGATGAAAACACTAACACAGACAGAAAGATAGACTGAGCAAAAATGGGGCCCAAGCTAACTAGATAGGAAAGGACAGGAAGGCTGCTGTCTGCAATCCGTGAAAAACCCTATGAAAATAAGAGCCAACAGACTGACAGTGAAAAAGGCCCAGAAGACGCTAGGCTTCAAAAAAGCTATGTCAGTACTCAGGAATATTCTGAAGACAGAGCAACCGGCAAAAGGAGATTCAGCTCACCCCAGCAGGGAATGGCAGAATCCAGAAAAGCAAGGAAAACAAAAACAAACACAAATGCTAACAGGCAAAGCAGAAAACTTAGCTTTAGAGGAGCAGGAATCAGACTGGTGTCCTAGAAGTCCACAGAGAAATCACCCGCAGGGCAGAAAGGCGTCGGCAGCCTTATATCCAGTCCGTGACTCCACTCAGCCAGTCATCCTCATTAGGCTCAGGTGCCTGATAATCAGGCTCATTACCTTCCTTTACCAGAATAGGGAGTTCACCAGACCTCAGTGACGAAGGGGAAAATGAACTCACAACAGCAGCGGCTGCAGGCTCCATGGCGTCTGCCTGGGGAAGCTCCGGTATTTCAGCGATGGGTACCGGTGACGGTGGTACCGCTGGCGTAGGCCCCTCCTGGGCATGCTGCCAGTTCAGCCTCCACAAGGCCTCCTGCCTCAGCTGCAAACGTTGGGTCAGTCAGGCAACCTCTTCCTCTAGCTGCCGGCAATTCAATCTAGAAGAAGGGTCCGAGCCTCCAGCCAGGGCGCCGGGGAGATCCAGCTTAGCCTCCCCGCGCTCCGCAGGCCTCCTCCCCTCCTCTTCCATCATGGCATTCTGGCGTTCTTCTTCTTCCAGTCTCGGCGCCCCCTTCCCGCCGCCCGCCACTGGCTTCCGCTCCTCCTTCCGGGGGCAGCGTCTTCTTCCAACTCCTCCATACCAAGCCAGTAAACGAACCCCTTGGGGGAGTGGGCCAAGTTGCTGTCACATAGAAGTTTAGACAGGGGAGGCCCAGGACAGTCTGCGCTCTTTTCTTAGGACCGCCCATATTATCACGCCCTTCTTCTCTAGGCTGTCGGCCATTTTTAATATTCATTTCACAGTCTACTAAATTGGGTCTTTGGCACATTCTCACAAGTATTCAGTTCAACAAATCTTAGGCACACAGAACCCGATGGCATCGAGTCTCGTCATCCTGTTTGTGACACCAGAATGGAGCGCCCCACCAGGGCCTAGCGGGGTACTCAGCACCGGGCCCGTTGATCTCAATGGGAGTTGTCACGGAATCTGTGTCCCGGTCCGTGGCCCTGGGGCTCCATGACAAAAAGGGGATGAATGAACAAGGAAATAAAGTTTATGAATAGTTTGTGACGCCACCTGTGGCGTTCGGCAAGTGAGGTGTTAGGCCGGCGCTGCATGCAGATCCTTTGAGACTGGTGGTGGAATTTCCCACGCAGCAATGGCATAAAGTGAGACTAGGGACTTTTTTTTTTTAAAGTGGTGGAGGAATACAGTGCGGAAGGATACCTACCTTCCGTCATTATATTCCTGGAGCTGGTAGAGAACGGTAGCATCAGCTGATGCTGCTGTTCTCCACGCAAGATGGACGTGGGACCCTCGTGGACTTCTGTGGATCGGGGTAAGTATATTGGTGTTTTTTTATTTTGATATTTATCCCTCAGGTGACAATGGCTTCGGGGATCAAAGTGACAAGTGACGGTGAGTATGTACTCTATGTTATATGTACTGTATGTCTATATGTATGTATTGTATGTAGTATATATGTATGTTGCATGCATGTAGTATATATGCAGTATATATGTAGTATGCATGTTGCATGCATGTGGTATGTATGTAGCATGTATGTACTATGTATGTAGTATGTATGTTGCATGTATGTAGCATGTATGTAGTATGTATGTTGCATGTATGTAGCATGTAGTGTGTATGTATGTAGCATGTATGTAGTATGTATGTTGCATGTATGTAGCATGTAGTGTGTATGTATGTAGCATGTATGTAGTATGTATGTTGCATGTATGTAGCATGTAGTGTGTATGTTGCATGTATGTAGCATGTAGTATATATGTAGTATGTATGTTACATGTAGTATATATAGTATATATGTAGTATGCATGTTGCATGCATGTAGTATATATGTTGTATGTATGTTGCATGCATGTAGTATATATGTATTATGTATGTAGTATGTATGTAGCATGTATGTAGTATGCATGTTGCATGTAGTATATATGTAGCATGTATGTTACATGTAGTATATATAGTATATATGTAGTATGCATGTTGCATGCATGTAGTATATATGTTGTATGTATGTTGCATGCAGGTAGTATATATGTATTATGTATTTAGTATGTATGTAGCATGTATGTAGTATGTAGCATGCATGTAGTATGTAGCATGTATGTAGTATGTATGTTACATGTAGTATATATGTAGTATGTATGTTACATGTAGTATATATGTAGTATGTATGTTGCATGCATGTAGTATATATGTAGTATGTATGTAGCATGTATGTAGTATGTAGCATGTATGTAGCATGCATGTAGTATGTAGCATGTATGTAGTATGTATGTTACATGTAGTATATATGTAGTATGCATGTTGTATGTATGTAGCATGTATGTAGCATGTAATTTTTTTTTTTTTTTTTTTTTTTTACATTCAACACATTAGCCGGATGATGGGACTACTACTGTCCCATCATTGGCTAATGTGTCAATCACTGTCATGGTAGCAGGCATCGCCCGATGGGACTTGTAGTCCCATCGGACGATGCCTGCACAGACCACCGGAGCCTGCACAGACCACCGGCAGGCCGGCACAGCCCCCCGGCAGGCCGGCACAGACCACCGGAGCCTGCACAGACCACCGGCAGGCCGGCACAGCCCCCCGGCAGGCCGGCACAGCCCCCCGGAGCCTGCACAGACCACCGGCAGGCCGGCACAGCCCCCCGGCAGGCCGGCACAGACCACCGGAGCCTGCACAGACCACCGGCAGGCCGGCACAGCCCCCCGAAAGGCCCGTACAGACCCCAGAGAGGCTGTACAAGGCAAAAATAGGGTTTTTCTTATTCCGATACCGGAAGTCCCATAGACTTGAATGGGACTTCCGGTATCGGAATCGGCGATACCCGATATTTTTTTTAGATAGGCCGATACCATCCGATCCGACACTTTTAAGTATCGGACGGTATCGCTCAACACTACTGACTAACTAACTGAAATTCTAAACCTTCCCACTCTTTTATGTATTCTAAACTCCACCCACCTCCCAGCACATTTCGTGTTTCCAAGCAGGGAACCACCAAACGTGCTCTGCTACTCTCTAAGCAAGGAGCTGCAATGTGGCTTTGCTACACTACTTTGTGGTGAGGGGTGCAGGTGTTGGAGCGTGGTTAGGAGTTCCCACCTTACCTGGATGGTGGGGCACCACACCTCAGGAGGAGGTGCAGTACCTCTGTGGCGACTGAAGCCTCAGGGGCGCCACATAAAGCAGATTGATCCAGACAGTGTGAAAGATGGAGACGGACTGTTAAAGGAGCAATTCATTGAGGGACTCCTATCCAGCACCCATAGAGCACAGTGGCGCATCATAGCCCTGCAGAACCCTGATCTAGACTTTGCTGATTTCAAGGACAGGGCTATCTGGGTGCTGCAGGAACCATCTGTCAACCGTCCAGCGCCCCCTAGGCGACCAGCGATCACCTACCACCAGGAGGCAGCATCTTTCTCTTCCATCCCTGTGGAGGCTGATGCACAGACTCTGGATAAAGATCCAACTGAAGAACTGCGTCTTCAGGTCCAGGAGTTGACCAAAGGTATTGCTGCACATACTAAAACCGTGCAGTCCCTGCAAGTGTCCCCCAGGGAGAAGATCCAGCTTGCTTCCAGTCCAGAGGATGTCCCGTGGCTCCGGAAGAGGAGAACCCCACCACTCCGAGGGAGAAACAACGATCGCTATGACCAGGATGGACGTCCCGTCTGTCGTCACTGCCACAAGGCAGGCCACCTTGCAAGATTCTGTTATTTAAATGAGCAACCCCTGGGGCAGAGGGCCAACCCCCAGGAGTAGGACCACAAGGCCCAAAGAACAGGCGAGCCAAGTATGTTGGAGGGAGACCGATCCTCCCTGTGGTGATTGACGGCATCCCCATGAACGCTTTGCTGGACACTGGCTCCCAGGTGAGCACTATGCCCTATATCCTCTACAAGCGGTATTGGGCTGACTCTGAACTCACCCGTGGCCCAAGTGATGAACTAACAGTAGTTGCCAGTAATGGTCAGTCTTTACCACAAGTAGGATGTAAAGAAATTACTGCTAAATTGGGTCGAGTAGAGTTAAAATCTCAAGGTCTGATAGTTGTGGATATTGATCGACGTGAATGTAATCTCATGATGACTCTTGGTACAAATGTAATTGAAAATTGTCTTTCCGAGGTTATTGTCTTGTTGCAACAGGTGGCTGAGACTGCTGGTTCCAGTGAACAACGAGTCCTGCAGAAGGAGATCAAGGCCCTGATGCAAAGACAGCAGGTAGAACTCTCTGGCGGAGAAATTGGCAGCGTCAGAGTGAGTGATGCTTTCCCCATTGCAATACCCCCCAGATGTGAAATGTTGATTTGGTGTCGGGCAGCCATAGGCCTCAGAGGGAAAGATTACTAGGCATTGGTAGAGCTAGTATACTCTGATAGCAGGCCCACTGTCCTGACAGCCAGAGGGGTAGTTGATGTACGAAAGGGGAGAGTACCTGTACGCCTTTTGAATTGTGGGGAGGAGGAGGCCACAGTTGCTAAGCTGCACACTGTCAGTAATAACGCAATGCAGGCAGCAGAGCCCTTGGTCTCATCCGACCAGGTGGAGGACAATGGCTCTGTAAAGCAGCTGGAGGAGTGGTGCCAGCAACTGCAGGTGGTAACTGACTCCACACCTTCATACCAGGAAAATGGAGCTTACAGAGTGACTCAGGAGTATGAGTGGGTATTCAGTAAACACCCCCTAGACTTTGGGAAGGCAAAAGGGGTTCAACATCATATCCCCACTGGGAATCATCCACCCATAAAAGAAAGGTACCGGCCTATACCCCCAACACAATATCAGTGTGCCAAAGGTATGTTGAGAGAGATGAAGAAAGCAGGGGTTATCAGCGGCAGTTGTAGCCCCTGGGCAGCCCCAATAGTTTTTGTAAAGAAAAAGGATGGTACCATGAGAATGTGTGTTGATTACAGAAAAATTAACAGCATTACACATAAAGATGCCTACCCATTACCTAGAATTGAGGAGTCCTTAGCTGCACTTAAAACTGCTAACTACTTTTCCACCTTGGATCTCACTAGTGGGTATTGGCAAGTTCCCGTGGCAGAGGCAGACAAGGAGAAAACAGCATTTACCACCCCAATGGGTCTCTGTGAGTTCAACTATATGCCATTCGAGCTCTACACCGCCCCAGGAACATTTCAACGGCTGATGGAGTGCTGCCTGGGACACAAGAACTTTGAGACAGTCCTGTTGAACCTTGATGATGTCATTGTTTTCTCCAAGACTTATGATGGTCATCTGGAGCACCTGGCTGAGGTGTTCGAAGCCCTGTCCAACTTTGGCCTGAAGGTGAAGCCTTCCAAATGCCACCTCCTGAAGCCCAAGGTACAGTACCTTGGTCATGTAGTGAGTGCAGAAAGTGTGGCACCAGATCCTGACAAAGTCACAGTCATCCGGGACTGGCCGAAGCCCAGCAACCTCCATGAAGTATGCCAATTCCTCGGGTTGGTAGGCTACTACCGAAGGTTCATCAAAGGCTTCACTGAAATAGCCACTTCTATGCAAAATCTTCTGGTGGGACAGTCCAAGAAAGCCAAACAGAAAAGTTCCACATTTGAATGGAGTGAGGAGTTGGAGAAGTCCTTCACCCGACTGAAGATAGCTCTCACAGGAGATGAAGTTCTGGCCTACCCAGATTATGACCAGCCCTTTGTGTTGTATACTGATGCCAGCAACGTGGGACTGGGAGCAGTACTGTCACAGGTACAGAATGGCAAAGAAAGAGTGTTCTCCTACACCAGCAGGAAGCTTCGTCCCACTGAAAGGAACTCTGACAACTACAGTTCCTTCAAGCTGGAGTTCCTTGCCATAGTCTGGGCTGTGACTGAAAGATTCAAGCATTACCTAGCTTCAGCCAAGTTTACCATCTTTGTAGGGTCGGACAGATTCGCAGGATGCAGTGACGAGACACTAAACGAATGGTGGTTTTCGAAATTTCTTTTATATAACCCTAGCCGAAGGGCTAGGATGAACAAAACAAGGAATAAGCACAACACCAACAGTCCACGCAGGGACTCAACAATCTTAACCCAATATAGTTTCACTTAGCCTTCCAGGGACTGCTGGGTTCAGTAGCGTGGCCGCGTTGAGGTCGCTGAGGCGGCTGTCCTGAGGAAAGTGACGTCGGTGGGGGCAACAGGCCCTGAAGAAAATAATACCGTTGGGGCGCAACAAGCCCTGAAGAAAACGAGGACGTTGGGGCGCAACAGGCCCTGAAGGAAACGGGGACGTTGGGGCGCAACAGGCCCTGAAGGTAACGCTGCCGCTGGGGCGCAACAGGCCCTTAAGGAAACACTGGCGCTGGGGCGCAACAGGCCCTGAAGGAAACGGGGACGTTGGGGCGCAACAGGCCCTGAAGATAACGCTGCCGCTGGGGCGCCACAGGCCCTGAAGGAAACGCTGCCGCTGGGGCGCAACAGGCCCTGAAGAAAACGCTGCCGCTGGGGCTCAACAGGCCCTGAAGAAAGCAATGCCGTTGGGGCTCAACGGGCCCTGAAGTAAATGATGGAGGTGGCGCGCGGTGATGACGCAGTTCCCCAGAAAGGCCTGTAGCCGTCCTTTACCAAGGAGTCTCTTCCTAAGCCAGGGTAGCGAGCCTTTTATCCCGCCGGTGACAATGTGGCGTATCTTGAGGCCGATAATGGCCGGGTCGGCGTGATGGGGGAAGGCTGGGGGGAAGGGCCCAGGTCTCTGAGGCCTGGTTACCGGTACTCACGGCCACAACCGGAGGTATAGTTCCTCTCTCTTCAAGGCGGGGGTTAGCGGGGATAATTCTCTCAGAACGGGAGCGGGGAGCAGTCTCTGGGCACAGTCTCTCACGTCTCTCTTGTCGGTAAATCGGTCGCTTTCTCCTCGCAGGCTCCTCTCGGTGCCCTTGCAAGTCACCCTGCGTCCTGCCTTCACTCCCTCTCTTCCCCAACTGCCACTTCAGTGCGTCCCCTGCTCCTTTTACCCTAGCCCCTCCCCCTGTTGCCCTGACAACCTCAGTCGCATGTCTCCCTTTGTAATTCCCCTGTTGTGCTTCCTTCAATAACTCTGATGGCGGTCCCCATGGTTCCGGCCCAAACACTATATGGGGGTCCTCCTCCCCACATCTTCACGGACAACAACCCTTTGACTCACTTGGAAACTGCAAAACTAGGTGCACTGGAGCAGCGATGGATGGCTCGGCTGTCTAACCATGAATTTACCATCAAGTACCGAGCAGGGCACAAGAATGCCAATGCTGATGCGCTGTCCAGAATGCCTAATCTGCCAGATGCAGGAGAAGACCCTGAGGCTCTTGAAGAAATAGAGTTACCTCCCTTCCACCGGCCAATTGCAGCCCAACGTGCCAAAGGAGTGAGAAACTGAAGGTCTGGCTTGAAAGAGGCCTTCCTAAATCCATTGCCCCATCATGACTGGGCAGAAACCCAGGATAGTGACCCCGCAGTCCGCCTGGTGAAGGAGCTACTGTCACAAGCTGACTCACGCCCAGAGTCGAATGCTCCTGAAGAAACCCAGCAGTTGTGGAAGGAAAGAGGTCGGCTGTTCATTTATGAAGGAAAGCTGTGTCGGAGGAGTATCAATGCCCGCACTCATGAGCTGGTCTGGCAGGTGGTAGTCCCAAAGAGAGAGGCATCAATGGTCTTAGAAGCATACCACAATGGAGCTGGACACTTCGGATGGAAAAAGTTGGAAGCCTTGCTCCGGGAGAGATTCTATTGGGCTGGTATGAGGAAAGCCATTGAAATTTGGTGCCGGGAATGTGGACAATGTAACCTGTGCAGAAAGGATCGAAACAGCCAGAGAGCTCCTCTGCAGCCAATAATAACCAAACAGCCACTCGAGTTGGTCGCCCTGGACCATGTGAAGCCAGTCCCAAGCCGTTCAATCTACATCTATGCTCTTACCATCATTGACCACTACTCAAGATTCCTGGTAGTTGTGCCTGTCAAGGATCAAACAGCCAGGACAGCAGCCAGAGCATTCCAGCAGCACTTTTGTCGACCACACGGATATCCTGAGCGAGTGCTTACAGATAAAGGTCCAGCTTTTGAGGCAGAAGTGTTCCAGGAATTCTGTAACTTGTATGGTTGTAAGAAGATCCGGACAACCCCGTACCATCCACAGACCAATGTCATGTGTGAAAAGATGAACCAGGTGGTGATCGACCTATAGTGAAAACCTTGCCTTTGGAAGAGAGGAATCTGTGGCCAGAAAAGTTGCCAGATCTGGTAGACCTCTACAACCACATTCCTGTGAATTCCACCAACTGTACTCCAACCTACCTAATGAGAGCGAGGCCTGGTAAGCTGCCTATTGATTTGGAAATGGGAGTCCTTACACATGAGGTGACGTCACCAGATGCTGACTGGGACACAGAGAGGCAGCAACAGTACAGAAGTCTACAAGAGTGTGTGGAAAAGAGTCTAGCTCAGGCAAGACACAAGCAAGAAAGGCACTACAATCAGCATGCACCTGCAGTTCCCTTGTCACCAGGAGAACAAGTCCTAAAGAGGAAAAGGAGGATGCATAAATTTGATGACCAATGGGAAGCTGAACCCTACACCATTCTACCCTCAAACATTGACAATACCAAGGTGTGCCTTATTAGTAAAGATGGAGGAGAAACCTCAGCAGCAATATCAAGGGATCATTTGAAATTATGCCCTAACCAGCTAAAGGAAAGAATGGAAGAACAAAATAACTTCCAACCCATAGAAGAAGAAAAGGTCAGCACTATACTTGGAGAATTCTCCGCAAATTGGACTAAAGTAAATGATGCCATAGTGGTGCCAGTGCTGACATTTCCCCAACTGGTAGTACAAGAAGAAGTGACTCATGAGAACTCTGAGAATCAGGCAGTTCAAGCAGTGGATGCCACACCAGCAGTGGAGCCAGAGAATCCTCGCCCTGCCAGTGGTGAATCTGCCATACCCATGGTGAGACTAAGAGTCCGTAGGTGGATACTACCCAGTTTACCCACACCAGAGTTACGCAGGTCTACCCGTACTACACAAGGTATACCGCCCATCAGATATTGTGTATAGATAAGTTCATGTAAATGTTGAAATTGTGTGTATATATGTAACTGTTCAAGTTTGAGCCTACAGATAATCTGTAAGAAATTTCCTTTTTGAGTTTTCCCATTTGTGTAATGGATATTTTGGCCACAGGACTGTGTGTGGTCACTAACTTTGTAGATTGTTCACCATTTGCCCAGGAATGGACCATGGACATTGATGTTTGGACTTATCATCATAGGACTATTTTTGGAGCTTTTGGTTTTTGTAATTTTTTAATTTTTCTTAAATCTTGCAACCTTCATTTTGTTTATATGTTATTCATGTTTTCTTTTATCAGTCCAGGAGTACTGACTTTCACTAGGGGGGAATGTGGCACCCCCAGGAGTATGGTCGCCACAGTGGCATTGCCTTCCTCCTGGGAGGGTGATGTCAGGCTTGGAGGCAAGGAAGGGTCTCTCTAGCAGTTAACCATGTCATGCAACACAGTTCCCACTCCAGGCCAGCAGAGGGAGCTCTGAACCAGAATTGGGGGAGGAGTGCTCTCTGTGGGCTAGGAAGGGAAATTAGGAGTTAGTGTGAGGAGGGCAACGAGTGTAGATGTGTGGACAGAAGCTGGAGGTTGAGCTGAGGATAGAGAGCTCCCTCCCAATGATAGCGCATGATCTGGAGCCTGGTCTCCACGGTTGTATGAATACTGAAGGTCCTGCAAGAGAAACCAGAGGAATAGGAAGCTGTAAATGCTCTATTCCCAACTAAGACTTGGAGGCACAACAGCGACGGGTGAGCCAAGAGAGATAGAGGGCTACAGCTGTCTGCCATACTAGGTAGTTCTAAGAGAAGATAAGGAGGAACTTCAATGTAACACAGTACTGGATGTACCTAAAACCAGCGCTAGGAAGGAGACTACACAATCTATCTGATATAGAGATCCCTGAGTTGTTTCTAGGCTAGCCTGCTCCTGTGCCATCTGTAACCAGGACCCTGGACTGCGTTTGCCATGTAAAGGTAATTAAAGTGCACCCTGTTGTTTCCTTGCCTCCTTCCTGCAACATCCTCAGCCCTGCTACATCTCTGTGCCAAACACTGCACCCTCTTCCTAAACATTCCGCTACACTGCCCTGGGACCAACAGCCTTACCTGTGGAGGGCTACAACACCATTGCAGCACTACACCATCTGTCCCAGAGGATCTGCTTGCCGCGTCGGCTTAACACCTCCCTTGCCGAACACCACAGGTGGCGTCACGAATCACTTATAAACTTTATTCTCAACTCAACTCCTTTTACATGGGCGCCCAGGGCCACGGACCGGGTCACCGTTGCTGTGACAATCCCCTCTGAGAGACCGGCTCGGTACTGAGTACCCCACAGCCCTGGGAGGGCGACCCACTTCTTTCGTCAGCAGCCTCATACCTCGCGGGCATCAACATAACTCTCAGTCTCATAAATACATCAACTCCCCTTTTATAATTGCCACCTAATCTAGGGATTGTTAGAGCCATCAGAGTCACCATGACTGAACCATTGTCTGAGGTACTAGGCCCTGCATCCCACAAGGCGGTGTGACAATTAAAAATGGCGTCATGAACAGGATGAACCTTCTTTGCCTGCATGTACACTAACTGTTTACTAAGACTGTGTTAACAGAGCTCACTACTCTAAAAGTGAAACTGAAAATGGCAGACGAAAGTGAAAATGAGCATCTGAGCAACAGTACTTCTGATAAAGCCTCCACTGCATTTATGCCTCTCACCATGTCATATTATTTGGGAGCTCCCTGGATGCCACATTATAATGTGGAAACCAACACATTATGAGACTTTAGGGAAAAAATGACTGCTTTGTTTCACCTGTACCCCTATGACCAATGACCAAAAATTGGAAATCCTCAGTGGCCAACTCCAAGGTGCAGCTTTAAGAGAAATCAAGTCCGGGCCCAAAGTTCAGAAAAGGACTGTAGAACAAATCCTGGAACGGTTAGAAAGCATATTTGAGGTCCACTCTGCATCAGAAATAAAAATGCGTTTTTTCGGAAAAAACAAGACATTATCGAGTCACTAAGAGACTATGCTTTATCCTTGCAAGAAGCTTGGAGGGCTATAATACACATGGAGCCCCAGGAGGCAAGGGCTACAGATGAAGTCCTGAAAGAGCAGTTTATTGAAGGGGTTGCCATGGAAACCCTATGCAGTCAGCTAAAAATGTTAGCGCTCCAGCATGCAGATAGCTCCTTCCAGGAATTCAAAGAACTTGTTATTTGGATTTTAGGGAGAGAATTTCGCCCAGTGGCAAAAACACTTGAACTATCTACCTTTGCTAGTGATACAGCAGTTCAATCTTTGCATAATTTTCCAAAAAGTAACGTCTTGCTGTCGCAAGCCGCCCAAACGCAGGCTCCAAATATTGATGCTATGATAGAATTACAGAAACAGATGGCGGAGTTAGCTAGCGGACTAGCCGAGGTCTGCAAGAAAACAGAAAAGCTAGAGAGTCCGCTACTAGTGTTGAGCATTCCGATACCGCAAGTATCGGGTATCGGCCGATACTTGCTGTATCGGAATTCCGATACCGACTTCCGATATTTTTTCAATATCAGAAGTCGGCATCGGAATCGGAAGTTCAAAGTTGATTGACAGCCGAAATGACGTCATCATGATGCGCGGTGTGTGCGCATCATGATGCGCCGTCATTTCGGGCCTTCCGGGGGTCTCTGCCGGCCTGCCGGGGGGCTGTGTGGACTGCCCGGGGTCTGTACCGGCCTGCCGGGGGGCTGTGCCGGCCTGCCGGTGGTCTGTGCACCCTGTGGGGGTCTGTACCGGCCTGCCGGGGGGCTGTGCCGGCCTGCCGGGGGGCTGTGCTGATGTCCGGGGGTCTGTGCAAGCATCGTCCGATGGGACTATAAGTCCCATCTGGCGATGCCTGCTACCATGACAGTGATTGACACATTAGCCAATGATGGGACAGTAGTAGTCCCATCATCTGGCTAATGTGTTAAATGTTAAAAAAAAAAAAAAAAAAAAAAAAAAATACTACATACATACTACATACATACTACATGCATGCTACATACATACTACATGCTACATACATACTACATATATACTACATGCATGCTACATACATACTACATGCTACATACATACTACATATATACTACATGCATGCTACATACATACTACATGCTACATACATACTACATATATACTATATACATACTACATACATGCTACATACATACTGCATGCTACATACATACTACATACATACTACATACATACCACATATATACTACATACATACTACATGCATGCTACATACATACCACATACATACTACATACATACTACATACATACTACATGCATGCTACATACATAACACATATACACTACATTCCCACACAGCAATGGCATAAAGTGAGACTAGGGACTTTTTTTTTTTTAAGTGGCGGAGGAATACAGTGCGGAAGGATACCTACCTTCCGTCATTGGATTCCTGCAGCCCGTAGAGAACGGCAGCATCAGCTGATGCTGCAGTTCTCTACCCAAGATCGTCGTGGGACACACTCGTGGACTGCTTCGGATCGTGGGTGAGTATTTTTGTGGTTTGTTATGTTAATATTTATTCCGTAAAAGACAATGGCTTCGGGGAACAATGTGACAAGTATTGGTAAGTATGTTACTCTATGTTATATGTACTGTATGTCTATGTATGTATTGTATGAATGTATTGTATGTAGTATGTATGTAGTATATATGTGGTATTTATGTAGCATGTAGTATGTATGTAGTATGTATGTAGCATGCATGTAGCATGCAGTATGTATGCAGCATGCATGTAGTATATATGTAGTATGTATGTGGTATGTATGTAGCATGTAGTATGTATGTAGCATGTAGTATGTATGTAGTATGTATGTAGCATGCATGTAGTATATATGTAGTATGTATGTAGCATGTAGTATGTATGTAGCATGCATGTAGTATATATGTAGTATGTATATAGCATGTAGTATGTATGTAGCATGCATGTAGTATGTATGTAGTATGTATGTGGTATGTATGTAGCATGCATGTAGTATGTATGTAGTATATATGTGGTATGTATGTAGCATGTAGTATGCATGTAGCATGCAGTATGTATGTAGCATGCATGTAGTATATATGTAGTATGTATGTAGCATATATGTAGTATGTATGTAGCATGCAGTATGTATGTAGCATGCATGTAGTATATATGTAGTATGTATGTAGCATATATGTAGTATGTATGTAGTATGTAGTATATATGTAGTATGCATGTTGCATGCATGTAGTATATATGTAGTATGTATGTTGCATGTAGTATATATGTAGTATGCATGTTGCATGCATGTAGTATATATGTAGTATGTATGTTGCATGTAGTATATATGTAGTATGAATGTAGCATGTATGTAGTATGTAGTATGAATGTAGCATGTATGTAGTATGCATGTTGTATGTATGTAGCATGTATGTAGCATGTAATTTTTTTTTTTTTTTTACATTCAACACATTAGCCGGATGATGGGACTACTACTGTCCCATCATTGGCTAATGTGTCAATCACTGTCATGGTAGCAGGCATCGCCCGATGGGACTTGTAGTCCCATCGGACGATGCCTGCACAGACCCCCGAAGCCTGCACAGACCACCGGCAGGCCGGCACAGCCCCCCGGCAGGCCGGCACAGCCCACCGGAGCCTGCACAGACCACCGGCAGGCCGGCACAGCCCCCCGGCAGGCCGGCACAGACCACCGGAGCCTGCACAGACCCCCTGGCAGGCCGGCACAGCCCCCCGAAAGGCCCGTACAGACCCCAGAGAGGCTGTACAAGGCAAAAACAGGGTTTTTCTTATTCCGATACTGGAAGTCCCATAGACTTGAATGGGACTTCCGGTATCGGAATCGGCGATACCGATACTTTTTTTTAAGATCGGCCGATCCATTCCGATCCGATACTTTGAAGTATCGGACGGTATCGCTCAACTCTATCCGCTACTAGAATCCACACCCAGAACCAAATGGAATTCCCTGTTGAATGCACTAGCCAGGAATATCAAACCCCATCTGGGAAAAGATCCACCTACCGTTTTGACAGGCAGGGTAGGCCAATCTGCAGATATTGTCATCGAGCTGGACATTTGGAACATCAATGTTGGTGTTTAAAAGAACAACCTCAGAGGCAGAGGGCTGCCCCTCGGGAGGACAGGCAGTAGGTCCCGAAAATGTTACTTGGTTCTCCAGATATGTTGGACCTCGTCCTGAAGTGATCATTCGCATTAATGGAGTTCCATTTACCGCACTGTTAGACACTGGTTCCCAGGTCACCACCATAACCAAAGACACGTTAGAAAGACATTGGGACCCTAACTTACTTATGCAACCTCCAGATAATTGGTTAGATGTCATAGCCACTAATAGACAGTCTGAACCTATAACAGGGTATTGGGAACCCACCATTTGTGCAGGAAAAACCCAGCTTCCACAACAGGGAGTTCTGGTTGTAAATGTCCCAGAGAAGCCAGACACCTCTGTAATTCTAGGCATGCACGTCCTGCGCAACTGTTATGGAGAAATGTTAGAGGCTCTTCGCAAATCAGTACCCACTGCTTCACAAGGAACAGCAAAGAGCTTTGCAGAGAACTATCAAAGTGTTGTCAGCCCATGAGCAGTTAGGTAATCCTCGAGACAAGATCTGCCATGTCCGCATCTGTGATGTAAGTCCTGTCATTTTTGCAACCCAACACTAAAACTATGCTGTGGTGTCGTGCTCGACCCGGGATCCAAGAACAAGACTATCATGCCCTAGTAGAATCCCTACCCATGGCAGAGCATCCTATGCTTATGACCGCAAGGAGTCTTGTTACGGTATCTGCAGGAAAAGTACCAATTCATCTGTTAAACCTAGGTGTCACTGCAGTGGAATTGAAAAGGCACTATCCTGTAGCTCAATTATCCATCATTTCCTACCAGGATGTAGTGAGTCCAACTCAAAACAAAGCACAACAGGTGACTCAAGTAGTAGAGGGGGACAGTGTAGCTTCAGAAGCCCCATGGTGGTCTGACATACATGTAGGAGAGGTAACCACCCCATCTAAACAAATTGAAGAAGTATTAAAGCTTGCTCAAGACTTCCATCAAGCTTTTAGGAAGCATCCTATGAATTATGGTAAAGTGTGGGAGATAAAGCATATCATCCCAACTGGTTCTCATCCTCCTATTAAAGAGTGGTACAGACCCATTCCACCGGCCATGTATCAGCCCGTCAAAAAAAATGATGCAAGAAATGAAAGATGCTGGAGTAATTCATGAAAGTCGCAGCTCTTGGGCTGCACCTTTAGTTTTGGTGAAGAAAAAAGATGGCAGTATCCGATTCTGTGTGTACTACCGCAAGATAAACAGCATTACCCATAAAGAAACATATCCAATACCGCGCATCAAAGAGTCACTAACAGCTCTGGGGTCTGCTGCATATTTCTTCACTTTAGAGTTAACAAGTGGGTACTGGCAAGTACCTATGTCAGAGGAAGATCGTGAGAAAACGGCGTTCACCTCCCCAATGGGCCTCTTTGTATTGAATGACATGCCTTTCGGACTCTGCAATGCCCCAGGAACTTTTCAAAGGCTAATGGAATGTTGTTTGGGCCCCAAAAACTTTGAGACTGTTTTGCGTTATTTAGACGATGTCATAGTCTACTCAAAATCTTATGAGGATCACTTACAGCACCTGGCAGAATTTCTCCAGATTCTCATCAAACACGGCCTCAAAGTCAACCCTTCGAAGTGTCACTTACAGCAGACCCAAGTACGCTATCTAGGACATGTTGTGAGTGCTGAAGGAGTGAGACCTGATCCGGACAAGACCGCTGTGGTCACGGATTGACCCACACCTCCTACCTTGAAGGAAGTCCATAGTTTCTTAGGATTTATGGGCTACTATAGATGCTTTATACCTAACTATGCCCAAATCGCTGCACCATTGCAAGAACTTTTACGTGGTCACCCAAAAAAGGAAGGAAAAAGATCTATTATCAGTCGTTGGACAGAAGAGCAGGAAGTTGCCTTCCAGCATCTCAAGAAAAAGCTTACCACTCCACCTATTCTAGCTTACCCGGATTACAGCAAGCCTTTCCGTCTTTACACCGATGCCAGTCTAAAGGGGCTAGGAGCAATCCTAAGCCAGAAGCAAGATGTAAAAGAGCGAGTAATCGCTTTTGCTAGCAGATCTCTTAAAGGAGTGGAACGGAATGATCAAAACTACAGTTCTTTTAAGCTAGAGTTTCTTGCTCTCGTGTGGACTGTTACATAACGATTCAAGGACTATCTAGCTGCCTCTCCATTTATCACCTACACTGACAACAAACCTCTTGTTCATTTGAGCACAGCTAGATTGGGAGCTTTAGAGCAGAGATGGGCCTCAAGACTAGCTAATTATGATTTTATCATCAAGTATTGGGCTGGGAAGTCCAATGAAAATGCCGATGCCTTGTCCCAATTACCAACCTCTTCAGATCCCCTGCCAGATGAAGATCACTGGGAGGAAGTGGAGATGCCGAACTTTTACACCCGATTTGCTCAACAAAATATGGCCAGTGGCTTTTGGCAGGAGACTTCCGCCTCCCAATCGCACGGAGCTAATTCAGACCCTCTGTTAGAGGAAACTAGATGGATACAAATACAGGCTGAAAGTAGAGTTATTGCAGAAATTTCGGAATTCCTAATCACTGGGAAACCTCCCAGGAGAATTCGCAGAGGCGATGCTGACCCTGAATTGATTCATCTGTGGAGACAGCGAAAGCAGTTCTTTGTGAAGAAAGAGTTGCTATATCGCAGTAGCGTAGATCCCATCACAGGTAGTCATCTCCATCAAATTGTGATCCCAAGGAGAGATGTAGAAATGGTTCTCACCGTCTATCATGATCAGTCTGGTCACTTTGGAGTGCAAAAGACAGAAGCCACAGTCCGTAGACGATTCTGTTGGATTGGCATGAGAGGAGACATTGAAAAATGGTGCCAGAAATATCACACGTGTGTGACTAGGAAAACTGTGAAAGCTGATCAGAAAGCACCACTGCATCCGATTGTGAGTCGACGTCCATTGGAAATGGTAGCCATTGATCATCTGAAGGTAGAGACCAGCAGGACAGGCCATAGCTATGTCTTAACCATCATTGATCACTTCACCAAAATTGTAGTGGCTGTGAAGGATTTAACTGCCCAGACTACTGCTGCTATCCTCTGGAAAGCCTTCTGTCTACCTTATGGATACCCAGAGAAGATTTTGACCGATCGAGGTCCCGCCTTTGAATCACAACTCTTTCAAGAATTGTGCAAGTACTACAATTGTCAGAAGCTCAGGACTACGGCATACCACCTGCAGTGCAATGGGCTTTGCGAGAAGATGAATCAATCCATCCTGAACTTGCTAAGAGCTATTCCAGCTCACAGAAAGGCTGACTGACCAACACTACTCCCAGAGCTCATCTATGTGTACAATAATACCCCGCAATGTTCTTCGGGTTACACCCCATATTATCTGATGTTTGGACACCAAGGTAAACTACCCGCTGACCTTACTTTAGGAGTGACTGTCTCTGATGAAATTAATCCTCTGCCTGCTACTGAGTGGGTGAGCGATCATCAAAGACGCTTAGTGGAAGCCCAAGAAATTGTGGATACCAGTATGGAAGAAGCTCGCAAAAGACAACAACATGATTTTGATAAACAAGAAAAAGCTAAACCTTTGAGTGTAGGTGATAAGATCTGGTTGAGAAATAAACATCGTACAGGAAAGCTTGATACACAATGGGAGAGACAGCCTTAAGCCCCCGTTACACACTGCGATATCGCTAGCAATATCGCTGCAAAGTCACTGATTTTGTGACTAGCGATATCGCTGCATGTGATACTTACCTCCGCTGGTTATCGCTGATCACGCGAGAAGCTGCTGGATCATTTCTCGTCGTCCACTTCCAGCGGCGCTTCCTGCTGTGACGACGAGCGACGCGTGGAGCCGGGCGGGAGGACACAGGATCGCCGCGTCTGACAGGTAAGTAGCGATCCCCGTCCCCAGCGATGTCGCTAGTGAGATCTGCCTGAGTGGCAGCTCACTAGCGACCACCCAGCGATTCACCAGCGATCCTGACCGCATCATATCGCTAGTCGGGATCGCTGGTGCATCGCTAGGTGTAACGGTACCCTTACACCATCCAAGATATCCCATACCCGGGGAATGACATTTATTGAATCCAGCGAGATACTCAACAGCCAAGGTTGTTCAAAGGAATCGACTAAAACTCTGTAGGTCAGAATACTGCCATCCTGATTCAACACCTGTGGACGAGTTATTTGAGTGCTAACCTTTTCCAGAGTCCAAAAGACCCCACGGCTCATCTTTTCCAGAATTCGATATCAATGTCCTGTTATCTTGGTGTTTTGGTTCTGTGATGCCTACCTTTGGACAAAGACAGACGACTCCTGATCAAGAGTTGCCCCTTGCATGAGACTCGCCCCCAGGGGCCGTGGGGTACTCGGTGCCGGGCCCGTTGGTTTTAATGGGAGATGTCACAGTGGCAGTGACCCGGTTCGTGGCCTCAGGCGGTCAATGTAAAAGGGGTAGAGTGTTGGGGATAAAGTTGGTGAGACGATTCGTGACGCCACCTGTGGTTTCTGGTCAGTTTGACCAGCACTGCAGGGTTGCTTCTCTGGGACAGATGGTGTGGTGCAGCAAAGATGTTGAAGCTCCCCACAGGTGGAGCTGTAGTCCCAGGGCAGTAGTAATAGGTGTTGAGGGAAAAGGTGCAGTGTTAGGCACAGGGATGTAGCAGTGATGAGTGAGTTGGCGCAGGAAGAAGGCAATAAGACAGCTGAGTGCAGTTCCAGTTCGTTTACTCATGTTCTTGGCACAGACAGGTGCCCGCTTCAATGCTGCGGTCTCCGGATCAGGGGCTCAGCCAACTCCCAGGCAGATGGAATTAACCTTTCCAGCACTCCCTTTCGTGTGCCTGTTCTGAACATCTCCTTTCTAGTGCTTATCTGAGGTACTTGCAGTACTGAGTTACACTCAAGTTCCTCCTGCTTGTTGTTACTCAAACTCCACTTGCACGACACGTGACTGTAGCCTGCTTCGGGGACTCCATCCGTCATGTCCCGGCTCACACTTAGGTTGCCACCGTGTCTTCGAGTCTTTTTGTGGGAATAGCATGGTCACAGCTCCTATTCCTCTGGTTTCTGCTGCAGGAACGTTAGTTTCACAAACAGCCTCGGGGACCAGACCCCGGCCATGCACTTTTAACTTTTGGAAGGGCTCTGCTCTTACCCTAGACCTTAGTTCCCTTCTCCTTACGTTCCATACTAAACTATCTTCCTTCTGAAGAATCAGGCTTTCTATTGTTCTTTCCCGTGCCAGCAGCTCCAGGTCACTGAAGTCTGCTGCAGCACCTCCTTCGCCCCATCCCTCTCAGGGGATCTTCTCTCACAGACTGACCACTTCCTAACATTCTCCCGCTCTCTTGTGTCATCTCAGCTCCACCCACCACCCAGCACTCTTTGTGTTCCAAGCAGGGAGCCACAAAGGGTGATCTGCTATTCTAAAGTGTTTGTGTTGGAAGTGAGTGGTGGAGTCTGGTCAGGTGTTCCATCTTACCTTGGGAAGTGGGATACCACACCTCAGGAGGAGGTGCAGTACCTCTGTGGCGACTGAACCCTCAGGGGCGCCACACATGAGCAACTAACCTCAGAACTTACCCTGCAAAGATATATCCTGACTGTCACGGACATGCGTGGCTGGACACAGCACCTCCAGTAGGGCAGATTTAGATGACACGCATGACCCTGGATACACCGTCTCCAGTTGGGCGAATTAAAATAATAAAATGTGCAGCTGGATACGCCGCCTCCAACAGGCGAATTTCAGAAATACATGTAAGTCTGGAAACCCCGCCTCCAGTAAGGCGAATTTAAACAATAAAAGGGAAAACCTGGGTAACAAAAACAATGGTGGCCCCGAGTCAGTGTCTCTACACACCTAACGTTCCCTAGGCCGTTTCCGCACCGGGCGCCGATCAGGAACCTTAAAACCCTGACTCGCCCTGCACCTAAACCCTCACTAGTGAAGTGGATGGTGCGGAAACTAATCACCCCACTGCCCTAAAACACACATAAGGAAAAGAGACAAAACAGGGAAACATCACTTAGCTTTGCTCTGTTGGTTACGCTCCCAGCAACAGAGCCCACCACCTGCGTGCATCTTTTCCTCCAACCGGATCCAACACCATAGTGCAGCCTTGGAGCAAACAGAGTCCACCACCTGCGTGCAGCTGTCCAGAAACAGAGTCCAGCATATGAGTCCAGCTTTCCAGCAAAAGAGTCCAGCATCTTGAGTCCAGCTTTCCAGCAACTGAGTCCAGCATCATGAGTGCAGCTCTACACCATAGCTGTCACTCTACCAAGCCATGCAAGAACTCCTTGCTGACACCATAGCTGCAACTCCACCAAGCCATGCCAGCCCTCCTCACAGACACCATAGCTGCCACTCCAGGACACTCACTGAGCTGCCCGGGACTCTCCTTCAGCTCCATCCTTCACCCAGGCTTGCTTGTAACTGAGGACTGTCACCAACAGTGATTATCACACCTGACACTCTTTAATAGAGAAATCACACCTGTTTTATAATTACGTGCACAAAACTAAAGTAACCAAAGTGCAATGACCCTAATGGCCACCGGGGGCAAACTAGGACTGATGACACCAAGTGCAATAATCCTAATGACCTCCGGGGGCAAAAACCAAACTTTAGCACACAGCTAAAGGAAAAAACAAGGTTACTTGTGCATTTTCTCTGTCATATCCAACCTGGATCATGACACTGACTCTATGGAGGAATTCACTCTGGTTCGATGCTCTCAAAGAATCAACAAAGGAGGGCCGGCGTTATGGGCAGGCAGACCAGGTAGCTGCCTAGGACCCCCGCTCCTCCAGGGGCCCCCAGCCAGCGGCACATCACACAGCCGCTATGGGGCCCCTGTGAGGCAGGGGGGCCCACCTGCCCCCAGCACCGACTCCCACCACCGCCGCACTGAAGGAGGCAGTGATGGATGAGAGAGTGTCAGGTGATGCTCCCTCTCCCATCATTCCCCGCTCTGCCTCTGACACAGCGGGGGCGCGATGACGTCATCGCACTCTCAATGTGTACCAGACAGAGCAGGAGACAGGAGCAGCCAGCAGCGCAGGCACGAGGAGAAAGTGAGGAGTGTTTTTTTTTTTAAATCAGTGTGAGTACTGGACTGTGTGGCCACTCTGGGGGGACTGTATACCATGCTGGGCTGTATCATACCATGCTGGGGGGCTATATACCATGCTGGGCTGTATTACACCATTCTGGGTGGGCTATATACCATGCTGGGCCATATTATACCATTCTGGGGGTCTATATACCATGCTGGGCTGTATTATATCATGCTTTGCTGTATTATACCATTCTGGAGGGGCTATATACCATGCTGGGCTGTATTATACCATTCTGGGGGGCTATATACCATGCTGGGCTGTATTATACCATGCTGGGCTGCATTATACCATTCTGGGGGGGCTATATACCATGCTGATAACATGATACTGTATGGTGATCTGTTAGGGTGTGTGCACACGTTGCGGATTAGTCTGTGGCTTTTTCTGCAGAGAATCCATATCTCCTGGCAGAAACCGCAGGGTAAAACACATGCATTTTTCCTGCAGATTCCTAGCATGTGTACAGCAGATTTGATGCAGGTTCTAGTGTGGTTTGGCAGTGTGGATGAGAGAGAGATTGATTGATTTGTATGTCCCGGAACGTATACTGCAGCTGCGGTTCCGCAAAAAAGAAGTAACATGCTGCAGAAAATAAACCGCAGCAAATCTGCGCAGAATTTTCTGCAGCATGTGCACGGCGGATTTGGTTTTCCATAGGTTTACATGGTACTGTAAACCGCATGGAAACTGCTGCGGATCCATAGGACCAAATCCACTGCGGATCCACAGGACCAAATCCGCTGCTGATCCGCAGCAAAAACCGCAACATGTGCACACACCCTTAGTGATCCATTAGTGATCGTTCTGTCCCCATCATTCTTTCTCAGACGGTGGAAAGAGGCCGGGAAACAAGTATTGAACGACTTCTTCAATTTTATAGATCATTTAGCGGCCTGAACTCAGCGCATGTAAATACAATCGAAATGCTTCTGTGTGATGTGCAATATGTTAGCATTTGGGGCCCCATTTTAAACTTTGTCTAGGGCCCCACTTTGCCTAAAACCAGCCCTGCAACAAAGGTCAGTTACCAGCTAGATATCTGGACTAAAACTGGTAGAATGAACTTCACGTTTTTCCCACTGTTTTCTTCTAGAAAAGACTACATTCTTCCCCTGTTAAGCACAGAGACATTTCTGTGACTTTTCCTCAGTTTGTTAGATAATTTTTAGTTAATTTTCGTTGGTTCTAACACATTTTATGACTCTTCTTTTTGAAACACCGGGACTACTTTATGTTTAAAAAAAATACAAAAAAACAGTGCAGCCACGTTGATGGACTGTGTGCCCCGACTTACATCTATGAACAGGAAGATTTCCTACAAGAACAATTATTCTACCTCTGGAGAGACTCTAGTAGTTGAGGTTTTTTTTTTGGAGTTATGAAGAAATGTTAAGTCTTTCTATTACAATGAAACCAAGGTTTGAATTATAAAGTTTATTGTTGCACTAAAATGCATGTTTATCGGATGTTACAATACTTTCATAATTAGTCAGTGCCCCCATGTTTGTACAGGGGGCAGGGAGAATAGTGCTCTATTTCTAGTACCTCAGCATATACCTCGGTACATATTTTGCAGTCATTCGGGTTTCCACCCATATATTTACAGGTCTGCCAATTAACCTTTTGACGGAACTCTATCTCGGAGTCCCGATGTGACCTATGGGGGGAAGTATTTTATGGACCCCATAGATTTGCTATAGACATGGGTTCTGCCCTCTCTTAGTGCCCCACTGCAACTCACATGTTGCTCAGTTACCAGTCTACACCCCATACCGGGGAGGTGTAGACGCTGCTGTCACACCCCGCTGTTTGGGAATTGTGACTATAAAAGCACTTTGGTTCAAACTAGAGGTTTGACCTAACATGGTAACATAGTAACATAGTTAGTAAGGATGAAAAATGACATTAGTCCATCCAGTTCAGCCTATAAAATTCTGCCAGAATGAATCCCCAGATATACGTCCTTCTAAAGAACCTAACAATAACTGTAAGATACAATATTGTTACGCTCCAGGAAGACATCTATGCCTCTCTTGAACCCTTCGACTGAGTTCACCATCACCACCTCCTCAGGCAGGGAATTCCAGATTCTCACTGCCCTAACTGTAAAGAATCCTCTTCTATGTTGGTAGGAAAACCCTTTCTCCTCCAGACGCATAGAATGCCCCCTTGTGACCATCTCCTTCCTTGGTATAAACAGATCTTCGTAGAGATATTTGTATTGTCCCATTATATACTTATACATGGTTATTAGATGGCCCCTCAGTCGTCTTTTTTCTAGACTAAATAATCCTAATTTTGCTAATCTCTCTGAGTATTGTAGTTCCCCCATCCCCTTTATTAATTTTGTTGCCCTCCTTTGTACCCGCTCTAGTTCCATTATATCCTTCCTGAGCACCTGTATTATTTAATAAAATATATATGGTGGCAAACGCCGGGGATGACTCTGTTTAAACCAGAGGGGTATATGTAGTGACCAGAAAAAACATTACTAATGTACGTTATTTGTCATATGGTAAGTTGTGTTCTCTATCCACAACATATCCTGGCGCCGCTGGAGTGGCAGCCTGTTACTGTAGCTCCTTCTTTGATCTTTTTTTTCTCTATTTTTTCTATTTTTCCTTTCTCTTTTTTATTGTTACTCCAAAGGACATTGCACTATGGATAACCATAAGAGGACCTGGACCTTTGATGGACTTTTTACCTTGTTTTTACTTGGATCTATTGTGTTGGGAAATCCAGGAACTGAAAAAGACCCTATTGTCTGCTCCAGAGAAGCTATACTGCTGCTTAGGGACACAGCAAGGCAGCATGCTGCTAATAGACCAGAGGACATTCCACCAGAAATAAGGAAGACTAGGCTAGTTTCACACTTGCTTTTTTTTGCAGCGCGTTTTTCCCGCAAAAAAACGCATTAAAAAAACGCATACAAATGCATACAAACGCTGCGTTTTTTTCCAGCATTTTAATGCGCATGCAGGAAAAAAACGCAGCGTTTTTGCGCGTTTGTATGCGTTTTTTGTGCGTTTGCGTTTTTTTACAGATTTTGGAAAAACCCCACAAAAAAGAAAAAACAACCATTCAACAACACACAAGACCAATGGGACTTCATTGTGGGTGTGGTATGTTAATATATATAGACCCTGTCTACAGTATTCTTCACATTTGCTTGATTCTTCTCGTGACCATGGATCTGCGCTGGAAGAGTTTTCACTTCAACTTGGATTTGGACATCGCGATGGCTCAGGCGTATGCAGTTGCTTGCCATGAACAAAGGAAGAGAGAGAGGCAGCGAAGACGGCGGTGTATGTGGATACATCCGATTGTTGAACTCCGGGAGAGCCGTGGGGCATACCACACCCTCTACAGCGAGCTACGTGCAAACCCGGAGAAATTTACTGATTATATCCGGATGTCCCACGAAAGTTTCATGGATTTGCTTGCTCGTGTCCAACAATCCATCCGGAGACAGGACACACAGCTCCGTCGTGCGATTCCTCCTGAGGAACGGCTACTGGTGACATTACGGTATGTTTTAAAAACAAAGGGGTGTGGTCTGATGTTTTTTTTTGTAAATTTAGTATTCAAAAACTTGGGTAATTAGTTTTCGTGAATGTACTAATATTTTTTTTTATAGTTTTTAAAAATAATATACATAAATATTAATTTTACTTCTTTGTCTGTTCACAGATTCCTGGCGACTGGAGAAACCCTATCCTCACTACACTTCCAGTACCGTATTGGAATCTCTACCTTGTCTGGAATTGTTGCTGACACCTGCCGGGCTCTCTGGAATGTTCTTTGCCCAGAATTTATGCCCCTGCCCACCGCTGAAAAGTGGATGGAAATTGCTGACAAATTCTGGACAGTATGCAATTTTCCCAACTGTTTGGGAGCTGTTGATGGGAAACACATACGGATCATCAAACCCCAAAGAACGGGATCTGAGTACTATAATTACAAAAAGTACTTTTCAATAGTACTCATTGCAATTGCGGATGCCGGATGTATGTTTGTAGCAGTGGACATTGGAGCATTTGGCCTTGGTAATGACTCGCAGGCTTTTAAAAACTCAGACATGGGCCGGAGGTTGTATGGCAACCAATTTAATTTCCCTATGCCACGGCCTCTTCCTCACACCGAAGCTCCGCCACTGCCCTTTGTAATGGTTGGCGATGAGGCTTTTCAAATGTGCGGAAACTTACTGAAACCCTACTCCAGCCGGGACTTGGACCACACCAAAAAAATTTTTAATTACAGGCTGACCAGGGCCAGAAGAACTGTCGAGTGTGCTTTTGGGATTCTTGTTTCCAGATGGCGAATTCTGGGCACGGCCATTAATCTTAAACTTGAAACAGTCGATGAGGTGGTGAAGGCCTGTGTGGTTCTACATAACTTTGTGATGGCTAAAGAGCACCCGACCTTTGAACTGGACGATGATGCTCCTAACCCATTGCCTGAATTCACTCAGCACACTCTCAGGTCATCCGTTGAAGTTGGCCAAATGAGGGACAAATTTGCGGCCTACTTTATTTCTGATGTAGGACGGGTGCACTGGCAAGATGAAATGGTGTAATGTTGTTGTTTATGGTAATAAAAATCCTTATTTGATACCATTACTGAGTGCACTATATTTTTTAAACTCCAATTAATTAAAAAACTTCCCATGTATAACTGAATTTTGTTATGTTCACACACCTGGGCAGGTAAATACACATACGAGTTAAAATGCAGCATTGCTAGTCTGCGTGAAATATATTGGAATGAGCAAAGCTGCAGTCCATGAATCAGGAAACCATTTTTTTTCAAGAGAAAATTGTGCAACTAGTTTAAAACAAAGTATGTGATTTTCTCAAAACACAACCCTCAAAACCCAACCCCAATGAAAGTCCATGGGGAATACAAGTCAGCATTGAGTGGATGAATGTAATCTGCTCATGTAATCTGCTCCATTACAAGTTATTACACTAGGCCTTGGAATGACTATACTAGGCCGTGGTATTTCAAATATGAGTATAGTAGGCCTTGGGGCTAGTAGTATAGTAATATGTGAAATACCACGTCCTAGTATAGTCATAACAAGGCCTACTTGATTTTGGCCAACTAGTATCTTGTTTCACAAAAAACAAACGGGTGAAACTTGACAAGTTTCAACAGTTTGAAAATAGATTCTAGTTGGTAAAACTAGAGTTATTACACTAGGCCTTGGAATGACTATACTAGGCCGTGGTATTTCAAATATGAGTACAGTAGGCCTTGGGGCTAGTAGTATAGTAATATGTGAAATACCACGGCCTAGTATAGTCATACCAAGGCCTACTGTAATAACTCGATTTTTAACAACTAGCATCTTGTTTCACAAAAAACAAAGTGGTGAAACTAGAAAGAAACTTATTTTTTAGACAAGTTTCAACAATTTGTTTTTCATGAAACCAGATTCTATTTGGTAAAACTAGAGTTATTACACTAGGCCTTGGAATGACTATACTAGGCCGTGGTATTTCAAATATGAGTACAGTAGGCCTTGGGGCTAGTAGTATAGTAATATGTGAAATACCACGTCCTAGTATAGTCATAACAAGGCCTACTCGATTTTGGCCAACTAGTATCTTGTTTCACAAAAAACAAACGGGTGAAACTTGACAAGTTTCAACAGTTTGAAAATAGATTCTAGTTGGTAAAACTAGAGTTATTACACTAGGCCTTGGAATGACTATACTAGGCCGTGGTATTTCAAATATGAGTACAGTAGGCCTTGGGGCTAGTAGTATAGTAATATGTGAAATACCACGGCCTAGTATAGTCATACCAAGGCCTACTGTAATAACTCGATTTTTAACAACTAGCATCTTGTTTCACAAAAAACAAAGTGGTGAAACTAGAAAGAAACTTATTTTTTAGACAAGTTTCAACAATTTGTTTTTCATGAAACCAGATTCTATTTGGTAAAACTAGAGTTATTACACTAGGCCTTGGAATGACTATACTAGGCCGTGGTATTTCAAATATGAGTATAGTAGGCCTTGGGGCTAGTAGTATAGTAATATGTGAAATACCACGGCCTAGTATAGTCATACCAAGGCCTACTGTAATAACTCGATTTTTAACAACTAGCATCTTGTTTCACAAAAAACAAACTGGTGAAACTAGAAAGAAACTTATTTTTTAGACAAGTTTCAACAGTTTGTTTTTCATGAAACCAGATTCTATTTGGTAAAACTAGAGTTATTACACTAGGCCTTGGAATGACTATACTAGTCCATGTTATTTCACATATGACTATACTAGCCCTTGGGTTGTTTTTTAACATGTATTTACCCATCAGTGTGTGTGAGCGGCGCAAACAACATTAATGAAACTTATTAATGGTGAACCACAAATGTAAATTTATTTTTTATCACAAAAAAAAAACTAAAAATTATTTTTTACGGCGTTTGGGGGCAGATGGTTTCAATTTGGGGGTGTGCAGGGAATATGCAACACTTGCAGTTGAAGACGGTGTTTGAGGGGAAGGGGCAACAAAACTTGTGGGGGAAGGTAGTCCAGTTAAGGGAATTAAACTTGGAACACTTGTAGGAGAGGAAATCTGTTCAGTTACATTAGTTGTAATGGCATGTCGCCGTAGGCTTGTGTGCCTGGACCGACTTTGGCCCAATGCCCGCCTTGATTGATTACGCCTTGAAGTAGGGGCAAATATGGAATGTAGGTCCCCCGTCTGCTGGTATGGCTGCTGCTGCTGAGGTGGCGGCTGCTGCTGCAGAGGTGGCGGCTGCTGCTGAGGTGGCGGCTGCTGCTGAGGTGGCTGCTGCTGCTGAGGTGGCTGCTGCTGCTGAGGTGGTTGCGGCTGCTGCTGAGGTGGCGGCTGCTGCTGAGGTGGCTGCTGCTGCTGAGGTGGCTGCTGCTGCTGAGGTGGCTGCTGCTGCTCTTCGTTGTCAGTGCTCGTCCTTGCAGGAGGACTGGTGGCGGCAGTGGTGGCCCAGGTTTGCAGAGTGGTGGTGGCAGGGCTACTACATGTTGTTGTAGCGGCAGGGCTGTTCCATGTTTGCCTAGTGGTGGCTGAGCTCCACGCATGCATGGGATTGGCGGTGGTGCTCCAGACAGGAGCAGCGCTTGCCATGGTGGTGTCGGTGAAGTGACCAGCTGCACTCAGACTTGTGGTGGCGTAACGGTGGGTGTCCTGGCTTTGAATAGAGGTGTCCGTGCAGTGGTATGCAGCACAAGTCGGTAGTGAGGTGAAGCGAGTCAATGGTGGCACAGGTGGAAAGGACACCACTGACTGCTGACCGTACCGATTATGCTGCATAGCCTGCAAGAAAGCATTGTTGCAGGCCTGCAGCACATTCAGCTGTTGATCAGGACTAAGGTGTTCCGCCATGCCCTTTTCAATCTTACTAAAAAAATGGTGTGCTGGTCTGTTGAGGTCGGCCTCCAGACGGTCAAGGCGCTGTTCTACAGAATTGAAGCGGTGTTCAAAGTGGTTAAAACCACGTTCCATGAGTGCAAAACCGCTTTCAACTCTGTCGGACAGTGACTTGAGGCTGGAATTAAATGTCTCGCTCAAATGCATAAACTCGGGCAAGACATTCCTGTCCAAGGCCCTCTGCCGCTGGCGGGTAGTGCCCGCATAACCAGTGGCAGAGACCTGGGATAGGGGAACACCTGATGGCCCAGCTTCCTGGTCACCAGCTGTGTGTGTGGTTGACCTGCAAGGTGCTTCCTGGCTGTCGGATGGCTGGGACGGGTCAGAGGACGTCCGAGGAAGGACCGCTCCAGGGCCAGGTTGCAGGGTGCTGCTCCAGGTGCTGTGGAAGAAAGGAAAATCATTACTACCATGCCTTTACAAGAAGCATCAGCTGTGGATTAGAAAAACACAGATTAATAAAAATAAAAACCCAAAATGTATAATACTTACGATCTTGTGGCAAGGACCGGTCTTAGGAACTGCAACGCGTGATAGTGACGGTATCTAGTTCTGGTCCTTGACGCAGATCCACTGCGAACCTGGCCCTCAGCACGAACATCACTGTTGAAGCGGTCCTTGATCGAACGCCAACGTGTTCGGACTTTGTCCACTGTTGATAAAAAAAAACAGTGCCATCAAGGACAACAGTCACTGCGGCACAATGTAGCAATACAATACTCAAAGCAGTCACTGTAGACCCCGATGACACTGTTGGGTTTCCTGCTAGAATACGCCTAGCACGAAACCCAACAGTGCCGTCAAGGACAACAGTCACTGCGGCACAATCTAGCAATACAATACTCAAAGCAGTCACTGTAGACCCCGATGACACTGTTGGGTTTCCTGCTAGAATACGCCTAGCACGAAACCCAACAGTGCCGTCAAGGACAACAGTCACTGCGGCACAATGTAGCAATACAATACTCAAAGCAGTCACTGTAGACCCCGATGACACTGTTGGGTTTCCTGCTAGAATACGCCTAGCACGAAACCCAACAGTGCCGTCAAGGACAACAGTCACTGCGGCACAATGTAGCAATACAATACTCAAAGCAGTCACTGTAGACCCCGATTAAACTGTTGGGTTTCCTGCTAGAATACGCCTAGCACGAAACCCAACAGTGCCGTCAAGGACAACAGTCACTGCGGCACAATGTAGCAATACAATACTCAAAGCAGTCACTGTAGACCCCGATGACACTGTTGGGTTTCCTGCTAGAATACGCCTAGCACGAAACCCAACAGTGCCGTCAAGGACAACAGTCACTGCGGCACAATCTAGCAATACAATACTCAAAGCAGTCACTGTAGACCCCGATGACACTGTTGGGTTTCCTGCTAGAATACGCCTAGCACGAAACCCAACAGTGCCGTCAAGGACAACAGTCACTGCGGCACAATGTAGCAATACAATACTCAAAGCAGTCACTGTAGACCCCGATGAAACTGTTGGGTTTCCTGCTAGAATACGCCTAGCACGAAACCCAACAGTGCCGTCAAGAACAACAGTCACTGCGGCACAATGTAGCAATACAATACTCAAAGCAGTCACTGTAGACCCCGATGACACTGTTGGGTTTCCTGCTAGAATACGCCTAGCACGAAACCCAACAGTGCCGTCAAGGACAACAGTCACTGCGGCACAATGTAGCAATACAATACTCAAAGCAGTCACTGTAGACCCCGATGACACTGTTGGGTTTCCTGCTAGAATACGCCTAGCACGAAACCCAACAGTGCCGTCAAGGACAACAGTCACTGCGGCACAATACAGAGCAGGGAAATACTCACTAAACGCCTTTTTGGAGGATGCTGTGGCGCTGTCCCAGCCATCCATCAACGCTGCGGCCACCTCATTCCATAGCCGCCGGGTCACCACATTGTCCTTGTACAGCCGGTCACGGCTGTCCCACAACGGCGAACGCTCCTGGACCAGGCTGATGAGCTGCTCATTATCCAGGTAGACGTCTTCATCCCGTTGTGGAACCTAGACAAAACACATTCATTAGAATAATCAAATTTAAATTGAATAAAAAGTTACAAAAAAAGAAACAAAAAAATGAGTAAAAATAGAAGATAAAAAATAAAGAACATTACAAATCATTTGATACTTACATTCCGTATCACCACCGGGACTTGGCTTCGCTGCTCCTGCTCTTCGCCCTCACTAGTGCCGTCCGCAGATGATGATGACGATGTCTTAAGAAAGTTGAAAAAAACGTAAGAGATTTGGAGAAGCAGCAGATATACTTACCAGATGCACGAAAATAATCACCTCACGGTCTGCTTGCGCCAATTCCTGCCGCGATGGGGAATACTCGGATTCTGAAGACATACTGCATGTAAAAATAATAAAAATCATTAGTACATACATAATTTAAAAGGACAGGCATATAATGTAATATACTCACATTCTTCGCTGATATAATGGGTTCTTGGTTGACTGTCTGCTCTTCAATCTGTCAGTGTAGTAGTGGCAGAGTTTTGGCAGGCACCTCCTTTATATAGACTTTTTTTTTTTGACTTTAGAAGATTCTAACTAGGATAAAAAGTGGACACCACCCAAAAAATGCAGCGCTAAAAAATCGCATACCTGCGCATGCCAGTGCGCACGTATGCGCATCCATAGGCTATAATGGCCTTTTTTAGCGCAAAACGTGCGCATACGTGCGCATGCGCTTTTTTCCAGGGCCACAAAATGCAACATGCAGCGTCTGGAAAATACCAACGCACACCCCAAAAAAACGCAGCGCATGAAAATCGCATACATGCGCTTACAAGCGCGCATGTATGCGCACCCATGTTAAATATAGGGGAAAAATCGCATGCGCACGTATGCGTTTTTTTCCAGCGCTAAAAAACGCAAATGTGAAACCAGCCTAAGAGAAGAGGTTGCAGAGCTGGAGCCCTCAGGAAAGCTAGAAGAAGGCGCTATAGACTTGCTCTTCCCTCCGTCATTATGGGCAATGTGAGGTCACTCGGGAATAAGATGGACGAACTGTCGGCGCTGACCAGACATCATCGGGAATTAAGGGAGTGCAGTATGTTGCTGTTTACAAAGACCTGGCTCACCGAAGGTAATCCGTACACTGTTGTCTCGTTGGATGGCTTTAAACTCATTCGCGCGGACAGGACAAGGGAGAGCGGTAAGAGGAAAGGCAGAGGGCTGGCGATATTTGTGAATGATAGATGTTGTGACTCTAGGCATATCGTGGTCAAGGAGCAAACATGCTGTAAGGACATTGAGCTATTAGCTGTGGGCATGAGACCTTTTTATTTACCGAGGGAACTATCGCATGTAATCATGATAGCTGCATATGTCCCCCCTTCTGCGAAAGCTGATGCCGCCACTGAGGTCCTACAATCCACAGTGAGCATGATGCAGTCCCTTCACCCCCAAGCACTCCTTCTGGTTTCGGGAGACTTCAATCATGTGTCTCCAGCATCCATACTACCCAGTTGCACACAGTATGTTACCTGTCTTACTAGAGACAACAAAACATTGAACTTGTTCTTTGCCAATGTGAGAGGGGCATATGCCTCGTCAGCCCTACCGCCCCTTGGAAAATCGGATCACAACCTAGTACACCTCCAACCCGTGTACAAGCCACTTGTACAGAGAGAACCTGCTGTCACTCGCATAGTGAGGATATGGACTGAGGAGAGTGATGATGCTCTGAGAGACTGCTTTGAAACAACCACTTGGGATGTGCTGCAAGATTCCTATGGTGATGACATGGATGGTCTCACACACTGTATAACGGACTACATTAATTTCTGTGTAGACAACACAGTACCCACAAAAGTAGTGAGGTGCTTCTCTAACAACAAACCATGGATCAGCCCCGGAATAAAAGCTCTTCTCAAAGAGAAGAAGTTGGCCTTCAGATCAGGTGACAAGGGCAGGCTGCGAGAGGTGCAGAAAGATCTGAAGAATCTAATCAGGCATGGAAAGGCTAAGTATAAGAGAAAATTTGAACTGAAACTGTCACAGAAAAGGATCCATGAAGTCTGGGAGGGTCTAAAGTCTATATCTGGGCATAGACAGACTGTCTCCAGGATGGTTGTAGATAAAGAGGGGCTTAATGAACTTAATCTATTCTTTAACAGATTTAATCACACACTGGCTGCTCCTGCCCCTGCATACCATTCACACCTCTCTGCTACAATAACCTCACCCCCTGCTGCAACTTGTCAACTGATCCAGGGTCTGTACTTCACAAGTACCCAGGTTGCAAAAGAACTGAATAAGATCAAAGTTTTGAAGGCTGCAGGTCCTGACGGCATCAGTGCAAGACCTGCGGGCACCAGCTGAGTGAGATCATTACATATCTGTTCAATATGAGCCTGAGAATAGGTATAGTACCACAACTGTGGAAATTATCGTGTGTGGTACCGGTTCCGAAGAAACCTTATCCGAAAGACCTTAATGACTATAGACCTGTAGCATTGACATCACACCTGATGAAGGTATTAGAGAGATTGGTTCGCACACGTCTCCGTCCTCTAGTGAGCTCGGATATGGACCCTCTCCAGTTTGCCTACAGGCTGGGCATTGGTGTGGATGATGCCATTATCCACCTTCTAGATAGGACTCTCTCTCACCTGGAGAAACCTGGGAACACTGTGAGAATAATGTTCTTCGATTTCTCTAGTGCTTTTAACACCATACAGCCAGGTCTACTGAGAGACAAGCTGGGCCTTGTTGGTGTGGACTTCCAACTCTCCACCTGGATCCTTAACTACCTCACGAACCGACCTCAGTTTGTAAAGGTTCGGGACAGTGTGTCAGACACGGTGATCTGCAATACAGGGGCACCTCAAGGTACAGTTCTTGCCCCTTTTCTCTTCACACTGTACACTGCGGATTTTAGGTGCAACTCATCTAGCTGCTACTTGCAGAAGTATTCTGATGACTCTGCAATAGTAGGCCTCATCACAGGAGGTGATGAAAGAGAGTACAGAGACACTAACCAAGCTTTTGTGGAGTGGTGTCAGAGGAACCACCTTAGGATTAATTCCGGGAAGACCAAGGAATTGGTGGTGGACTTTCGCAAGGGCAAAAATCCACCAGTAGTGGTGAACATTCAGGGAAATGACATTGAGATAGTCGACACCTATAAGTACCTTGGTGTGATCCTCAATAATAAGCTTGACTGGGCCCATCACTTGGATGCAGTGTACAGGAAGAGCCAAAGCAGGCTTTATCTGCTCAGAAGGCTGAGAGCCTTCGGAGTTAGAGGGGCACTCCTTGCATCCTTCTTCAACTCTGTTGTGGCATCAGTCATCTTCTTTGGTGTGGCGTAGTGGCATATCAACCAGGGATAGGAATGGGCTGGACAAACTGATTAGAAGGGCCAGCTCTGTCCTAGGATGCCCCCTTGATCCAGTTCAGGAAGTAGGCGACAGGAGGATACTGGCCAAGGTGAGCTACATGGTGCAGAATGATTCCCATCCCATGCATGAGACCGTGACAAAGATGTGCAGTACTGTCAGTGACCAGCTACTTCATCCTAAATGTGAGAGGGAGCGCTATCGAAAGTCCTTCCTTCCTGCTGCAGTTAGGCTGTATACCCAGCACTGTCCAAAACGGAGAACGACCCAAACAGTGAACTGATAGATCTAAAGTTGTGACAGTCCGGTTAATTTTTTTTTTTTTCCCCCGTATATGTACCTACCTACTGTCAATGTAATGCCTTTATGCATCTGTATCTGTACTTGTTCCTGCCTTGCTACTGTAATGCTCTGAATTTCCCCATGGTGGGCCGATTAAAGGATTTTCTTATCTTATCTTATCTTATCCCTTACATGATTGCATTTGTGACCCTCTTGCCTTGGGAGGAGGTAAGTTATTTATTATGCTGCCCTCTTCTGCCTTGTTTTGGTATTACAACTTGTAGTATTATGCTGCCCTCTTCTGCCTTAGTTTGGTATTGCAAATTGTTTTTCTGCTTTGAAAATAAGTGGCAGTTGGAGGTGTGAGGGCGACTGAAAAGGTCGTGTGTCGTGCAGTTTTTGTGGTGAGAGGAGGTAGGAAATTGAGGCTCCTCGTCTAAGACAAGTGGGTAGTATAAATAGCACCTTTTTTGGAGTGCCCCGCGTTTACATCAACAGAGTGCTGAAACAAGCGAAGGAGCTGCAGAGCTGCAGATTTTCCGGAAACTCCTATCCGATTAAGGTCAGCTAATCCTCCCCCTTCACGCAGCACAGTTAACCAAATGAAAAGTTACTGCCATCCTCCCAAGGCCGGGACCGAGAAAAGTCTTTGACTAACACAATGTGTAAGGAAAATTGTATCCGCTACCCATGACTGTTATATGGAAAAACTCCCCCTTTTATAATTGCCACCTAACCTAGGGATTGTTAGATACTGGTAACTGATCATGCTGCACAATCCTATAAGGCTAACAATATATAATCACTTAAAAGTGAGCCTAATAAAGAGTTGTATAGGAATTGCATGATATGGATACCAAAAAAAAAGACAAAAACGTGTATACCAAAGTAGTTCTCCCACATATCCCTGGTGCATGTGGTTTGACTGTCCAATTGGGCTTAATGATGACTACTTTGCTCTGAGCTACTTTGGTAGCTATCATTATATTCACATTCCTCTTCATGAAGCTTTATTTTCAGAACTAATAGTGTGTTTCAGCTTGTGCTTTTGTGCTCTTTACTTGCAACATCAGCATGCACATATACACAGTTTCTCGCATCACACACGGTAGTGTGATCCCACCCTAACTCTTTTCGTGCATTGAGTATTATGGGAGTCAATCGGAAATTCAAGCATTTTTCCGGCAGACCTTACAAGGAGGTATGGGGGCAGTTAAAATGTTGAAATGGATGGATATGCAAATTGCCTCTTCAGAGAGAAAGAGGACTTGAACTCTATAGCACCACCTGTTGGTAGTAGCGATCCTATAAGCCAGAGCTGGTATGTCGCTCTCCACAAGGAGAAACCTTACCCCTTAGACCTCAGTCCAGAAATGGATGGAAAAAGTGCTCAATTAAAGGAGAACAGCATGGGAAAGACCCCTGGAAGCACCTTGGACTCCCAGATCGCTGCTGAGAACAATGGTGTCACACTGTTACTCCACTTTAAGAATTGTCAATAAAGCATTCAAAATCGACAAGAAATTTGTGTTTACAGTAAAAAAAAAGTTAAGAAGCATTTATTCCTGTATAATTACTTGCATATAAGGTAACAATTAAAAAGGATTAAAAAATATAATTTAAGTAAGCCAAAATTGATTTTTTTCTAAAAAAAAATTGGAAATTTCAGTGTAATTTATGAAGGAAGCAAGAAGTGCCAAAAATTAGGTACTCAGAGGGACTCAGATACACCCTGTATAAGACATAAAGGAGGGCTTCATACACATTCTGTTCAAATTGTAATGTAGTGGTACTCCTAGACTCATAACCAAGTGCAAATCCTGCCAAAAATTACAAGCAGGGTCATCCACACACCCTTGAAAGCACCAACTGTATTGATTCATTTAAATATTGTGAACAAAGTAAACTTGTGTTACTCCTACACTCATAAAAGCTCTGCTCACAGTGCAAAGCCTGCCAGTTACAAGCAGGGTCATCCATACACTCTTGAAGGCATCCACTGGAGTACCTCATAAAAAAATTAAGAAACTATAGTTGTGGTACTTCTACACTCATAGAGACGTTTGCACAAAGTGTAGAGCCAGGAAGACAAAATAAGTAGGGTCATCCAGTCATCCATAGACCCCAGACGACAACAACTGGTGGGCCTAATTGCAATATTGAACATTAAAAAACACTTTATGTGCTGCTGTCATCTGGAAAAACCAGGTATAATCCAGATTTTGTTCATTGTTATGAGAGTGAGCCTCTTACCACTTTCACAAATGCGCCTGTTCGTTATGACCCCCCTCCCCTGGTGGCAATAAAAACCTGCTCAGACAACACGCGAGTGGCAGGGCAGTGACAGACACTGATTCCTTGACACACATACTGCAGTTGGATAATGATCCCCTGTTTTCTCCTGAACTTTCTGTATGACTAAGCTAAGTCTGAATCTCTGCATGTTTATGTTTGCATGTTTCTTTTTGCTATGAAAAAAGCTAGTATGTTCTCCTGATGAACAGATTGGAGGGGAAACGCATAGAGAATACGCATACTTGCTTCCTAATGTGCACAGCTTTTTGTGTGACTAAAGAATATGCACAAATTTGCATGCTTTGGCTCTACAGTGTGCCTCCTTCTTTTGTTTGAATGTATATGAGTTGGTGACTCTAGGTTAAGCACCTGTTCACATTTAGTTTATGCTTGGATGTGACGGTCATTTTTTTGAAATTTGTATTCATTAACCTTCTGACTGAGCACTCCACCTCGTAGCCGCAGTTATTTTTAATCGTAGCAGGGCCACCACCCCTCTACAGAGATATAGATTTCAGACTAAGGAGAGGATTTACATAGGTTCCCATACAGATGAAGACTTTAGTCTAAGTGAGGATTGGCATTAGTTTAGGGTCCTGGAATACGAGAAACGCCTTACCGTGGCTTCCAGGTACACATAGATTGGCCATTTAATGCGCTAAGCTTTCTCAATTTTTCATATTTCTAATGCAGTAAAGCAATTCATTTTTCATATTTCATGTTTGCATGCTATGGCGCTACAGTGTGCTTCCTTTTTTGTTTGAATAAAGAATATGCACAACTTTTGTGTGTATGAACTTTACTGGGAATTAGTGCAATATTGGATCCTGACATGTAATGGATATTTGAATATTTTGCATATACCTTTATATTTGGGTTTGTAGTATGCTAATACTTTTTTTTACTGGTTTTAAGTAAAAAGGATACAGAACATCAGTATGGGATATCTTTTGACATAGACATCCAGTCCTTCTTTTGGGAGTAAGAATCTAGTGGCTCATGAGACAAAACTTTGATCTATATTTGTCACTTCAGTTTTTTATGATATCCCTTGATGTATTGAATATCTTAAAAAATATTTTTAACAATATCTTGGTAAAATACAAACCATATTGTGCTTTGATGTTTGTTTCAATAAATTATTACACCATATGGTATTTTGCTGTCTGGTATTTTTTTTTACTCTACTTTCTTCTCTATCTAGGGCCATATAGAGCAAGGGAAGAAAGCACTGATGCTCGTGGTGATGTCAGTTAGGTCATAGGAGTACACCACGAGACACTGAGCAGTGGTAGCACATGCTGCCCAGTATCTCTGCTGGTTATTTTATTTCTGTTACAGGAGACATTGGCTTCTGTGGCCTGGGCGATGACATAAGTATGGTATAATTTAGATTCATTAACCGCTTTACCCCCAAGGGTGGTTTGCACGTTCATGACCGGGCCAATTTTTACAATTCTGACCACTGTCCCTTTATGAGGTAGTAACTTCCATGAATACCACTGATTCTGACATTGTTTTCTCGTGACATATTGTACTTCATGTTAGTGGTAAAATTTCATTGATATAACTTGCGTTTATTTGTGAAAAAAATGGAAATTTGGCAAAAATGTTGAAAATTTCGCAATTTTCCAACTTTGAATTTTTATGCCCTTAAATCAGAGATATGGCACACAAAATCTTAATAAGTAACATTTCACATGTTTACTTAACATCAGCACAATTTTAGAACCCAAATTTTTTTTGTTAGGAAGTTATAAGGGTTAAAATTTGACCAACGATTTCTCATTTTTGCAACACCATTTTATTTTTACGGACTCCATCACATTTGAAGTCACTTTGAGGGATCTATATGATAGAAAATACCCAAAAGTGACACCATTCTAAAAACTGCACCCCTCAAGGTGCTCAAAACCACATTCAAGAAGTTTATTAACCCTTCAAGTGCTTCACAGGAATTTTTTTAATGTTTAAAAAAAATGAACATTTAACTTTTTTTCACAAAAAAATTACTTCAGGTCCAATTTTTTTTATTTTACCAAGAATAACAGGAGAAATTGGACTACAAAAGTTATTGTGCAATTTTTCCTGAGTACGCTGATACCTGAAATGTCGGGGGAACCACTGTTTCGGCGCATGGCAGAGCTCAGAAGGGAAGGAGCGCCGTTTGACTTTTTTAATGCAAAATTGGCTGGAATTCAGATCGGACGCCATGTCACATTTGGAGAGCCCCTGATGTGCCTAAACAGTAGAAACTCCCCACAAGTGACCCTATTTTGGAAACTAGACCCCCAAAGGAACTTATCTAGATATGTGGTGAGAACTTTGAACTCACATGGGCTTCACAGAAGTTTATAACGTAAAGCCGTACAATTAAAAAATCATATTTTTTCCAAAAAAATGTTTTTCACCCCCAATTTTTATTTTTCCAAGGATAACAGGACCCCAAAAGTTATTGTGCAATTTGTCCTGAGTATGCTGATACCCCATATGTGGGGGTAAACCACTATTTGGGCGCATGGCAAAGCTCGGAAGGGAAGCAACGCCATTTGACATTTGTGGCTGGAATTGAGATCGGACGCCATGCCGCGTTTGGAAAGCCCCTGATGTGCCTAAACAGTGGAAACCCCCCACAAATGACACCATTTTGGAAACTAGACCCCCATAAGGAACTTATCTAGATGTGTGGTGAGCACTTTGAACCCCCCCAGTGCTTCACAGAAGTTTATAACGCCTGGGCGTGAAAATAAAAGAATCATATTTTTTCCACCAACATGATCATTTAGTCCCCAATTTTTTTATTTTGCCAAGGGTAAGAGGAGAAATTGGACCCCAAAAGTTGTTTTGCAATTTGTCTTGAGTAGGCTGATGCCCCTGTGGGGGTAAAACACTGTTTGGGCGCATGGCAGAGCTTGGAAGGGAAGGAGCACTATTTGACTTTTTCAACGCAGAATTGGCTGGAATTGAGATCATGTTGCGTTTGGAAAGCCCCTGATATGCCCAAATAGTGGAAACCCCCAATTCTAACTCCAACCCTAACCCCAACACACCCCTAACCCTAATCTCCCTCCCTAACCCTAACACTAGCCCTAAATATAACCCTAGCCCTAATGGGAAAATGGAAATAAATACATTTTTTTAATTTTATTATTTTTCCCTAACTTAGGGGGTGATAAAGGGGGTTTGATTTACTATTTATGGCGGGTTTTTATGTTTGGCAGCTGTCACACGCTAAAAGACGCTTTTTATTGTAAAAATAGTTTTTGCATCACTACATTTTGAGAGCTATAATTTCTCCAAATTTTGACCCACTGAGGCTGGTTTCACATTTGCGTTTTTTAGCGCTGGAAAAAAACGCTAACCTGCGCATGCGTTTTTTCCCCTATATTTAACATGGGTGCGCATACCTGCGCGCTTGTAAGCGCATGTATGCGATTTTCATGCGCTGCGTTTTTTTGGGGTGTGCGATTGGATTTTCCAGACGCATCATGTTGCATTTTTTGGCCCTGCAAAAAAGCGCATGCGCACATATGCGCACGTTTTGCGCTAAAAATGGCCATTATAGCCTATGGATGCGCATATGTGCGCACTGGCATGCTCATGTAAGCGTTTTTTTGCATATGCGTTTTTTTTTTTTAACCATGGAATTTAGGGGTTTGAGTTAGAGTTAGGGTTAGTTAAGGGGGTTTAGGGTTAGGGTTAGGGTCAGGGTCAGGGTTAGGGTTGGGTTTTGGGTCAGGGTTAGGGTTAAGTATGGTTTGGTTAAGGGTTAGGGTCAGGGTTAGGGTCAGGATTAGGGTTAAGTATGGTTTTGTTAAGGGTTAGGGTCAGGGTTAGGGTTAGGGTTAGGGTCAGGGTTAGGGTTAGGGTTAGGGTCAGGGTTAGGGTTAGGGTCAGGGTTAGGGTTAAGTATGGTTTTGTTAAGGATTAGGGTCAGGGTTAGGGTCAGGATTAGGGTTAAGTATGGTTTGGTTAAGGGTTAGGGTCAGGGTTAGGGTTAGGGTTAGGGTTAGGGTCAGGGTTAGGGTTAGGGTCAGGGTTAGGGTTAGGGTCAGGGTTAGGGTTAAGTATGGTTTTGTTAAGGATTAGGGTCAGGGTTAGGGTCAGGATTAGGGTTAAGTATGGTTTGGTTAAGGGTTAGGGTCATGGTTAGGGTTAGGGTTAGGGTTAGGGTTAGGATTAGGGTTAGGGTTAGGGTTAGGGTCAGGGTTAGGGTTAAGTATGGTTTTGTTAAGGGTTAGGGTCAGGGTTAGGGTTAGGGTTAGGGTCAGGGTTAGGGTCAGGGTTAGGGTTAGGGTTAGGGTTAGGGTCAGGGTTAGGGTCAGGGTTAGGGTTAGGGTTAGGGTCAGGGTTAGGGTTAGGGTTAGGGTTAGTTAGGGTTTAGGGTTTGGGTTAGGGTTAAGTATGATTTGGTTAAGGGTTAGGGTCAGGGTTAGGGTTAGGGTTAGGGTCAGGGTTAGGGTTAGTAAAGTCATGGTTTGGGTAGTGTGAGGGGCCACCTAAAAATGTTGGAAAAAAACGCAAACGCGGTAAAAACGCGCTAAAAACGCATACAAACGCATAAAAACGCTGCGTTTTTTTCATGCATGCTCATAAAAATGCTTGAAAAAAACGCAGCAGTTGTATGCTTATGTATGCGTTTTTTCAATGCGTTTTTTTGCGGGAAAAACGCGCTGCAAAAAAAAGCAAGTGTGAAACTAGCCTGAGTCATGTGAGGTCTTATTTTTTGCGGGACGAGTTGATGTTTTTATTGGTACCATTTTCGGGCATGTGACATTTCTTGATCGCTTTTTAATTCTGATTTTTGCGACGCAGAATGAACAAAAAACAGCATTTCAAGAATTTCTTTTGGGGGGTGCGTTTATACCATTCCGTTTGCAGTGAAATTGATAAAGCGAATTTATTCTTCGGGTCAGTACGATTACAGCGATACATCAATTATGTCTTTTTTTATGTTTTGGCGCTTTTATGCATTGAAAACAATTTTATATAAAAAATAATTATTTTTGCATTGCTTTATTCTGTGAGCTATAACTTTTATAGTTTTTCACTGATGATGCTGTGTGGTGGCTCGTATTTTTCGGGACAAGATGACGTTTTCAGCTGTACCATGGTTATTTATATCCGTCTTTTTGATTGCACGTTATTGCACTTTTTGTTCAGCAGTATGATAATAAAGCATTATTTTTTGCTTTGTTTTTTATTGGGGTTCACTAAAAGGGTTAACTAACGGAACAGTTTTATAGGGCGGGTCGTTACGGATGCGGCGATACTAAATATGTGTACTTTTATTGTTTTTTTTTATTTCCAAAAAATGAATTTATTAGTGAATATTTTTATTTTTTTTAAATTTATTTAGCGATTTTTTTATAAATTATTTTTACACTTTTTTTAACTTTATTACACTGTCCCAGGGGGAACATCACTGTCATGTGTGAGATTGCTGAACTGACACATCACAGATCGCTGTGACAGATCAGCGATCTGAGTCAGGCACTGCTGGAAGCTTCCTCATGCCTGCGCTCTGCAGGCAGTGAGGAAGCCAGCTCCCTGCAGGCCCCCGCCTGTTATGAATGAGTCACCGGAGGAGGAAAAAAAAAACACAAGCTAAGTCCAGAAAACCAGAGAGGTTGGTAGCTAGCGGATTGCAGACCCCTGATCCTATTCACCACAACTAACAGTAGCCATGGGGGGTTCCTACGGTTCCCTAGACACCTCGTCACAGCCGGAGGGCTAAATAAGCCTAAAGAAAGAAAGGGGAAATCTAAACTGCCCCAGAGCAGACCCCAAAGCAATAGACAGCCCCAACATGTATTGTCGGTGAAAAAAAGATGAAAACACAAACACAGACAGAAAGATAGGCTGAGCAAATGATGGGGCCCAACTAACTAGATAGGAAAGGACAGAAAAGATGCTGGCTGCAATCACGCAAAAAACCCTGCCAAAAATAATGTCCAACACGTCTGATAGAAAAGGCCCTGAAGTCACTAGACTTCAAAATCACTATATCAGCACTCAGGTATATTCTGAAAACAGAGCAAAAGAGATCAACTGATCAGAGACAAAAATGGAGATCAGCCCGTCCCAACCAGGGCAGGCTGAACACAAACACTAAGTAAACAGACAAAATCTCATGGAAAAATAGCAGAGCAAAAACTTAGCTTTTAGTAGACAGGAACTAAACTGGATGCCAGAGCTCAGAGCAGAAAGGATCACCAGCAAACCCTGCAGGGCATCGGCTGCCTTATCCCCACTCAGAAATTCCAGATGTCCAATCACACTCCACCTGTTCAGATGACAGGTTCTTCCCATCCAGATCAATTTCACTACCTCCTTTCACCAGCAGAGGGAGTTCATCAGACATCAGAGGTGAAGGAGAAAATGTACGCATAACACCTGCCGCCATACTGGATCCGGGGACCTGCAGGGAAGAAGGCCCCCACAGCAGTGCTGCACATCGCGCTGCTGCGGGGGTCTCAGGGAAGCACGGAGGGAGCCCCCTTCCTGCCGATGCTTCAGTAAACCCCCAGTACAATGCGATCGTGTTTGATCGCAGTGTGCCAGGGGTTAACGTGTCGGGTGCGGTTTGTAACCGGCCTTGATACATAGTGCTGGGTGTCAGCTGCACCATGATTCACCAAGAAAGTTTAACACTCAAGAACATTGAAGATACAGTACATTACTGCCATTGAAAATAGGGAAAAAGGAAAAATGTGCTATATAATGTATACTGTATATGAAATATTCATCTGCACAAATTGCTATGAAAAATACAATAGGACAGAAACCCAACTTTCGTAGGACGCCTTGATGTGGCAGTTGGGCACACATATATTGGCCAATCTGTGCCCTAACTACATTCTTTTCTACTGTATTTTTCATAGCAATTTTTGCCACTGAATATTTCATATATACGTTATGCAGCACTTTGTTCCTTTTTTCCTGTTTTCTATGGCAGTAATGCATCTTCAACATTCTAAAGTAACCATTCTTGGTAAATCATGGGGCATCCTTTATCGTTTATCAACTTATATGGAGAATAATAAACATTTTTTACCGGCAGCCAAGATACGTTCTATTCACATCGAGTTTCCTGGATGAATTTGAAAAAACTTTGAGAAAGTTTGCCAAATTTGAATTTTTTCAGACTTGCTCATCTCTAATGAGTAATGATCTTTATTTAACTAATGCGTTAGATTATTACCTGCAACATTTTTTTCAATTAATCACTACCTAAATGCTGATTAGTATGCATCCTCAATGATCAAATTACCTGTTTGCGTTATCTGTGACACACTACATTCAGTTATAAGCATAGAAATGACTAGCTGCTATTAATATGTGACACCCTGTAATTTTTTTTTATTTCATTTTTCAATTGAAGCGACTCATGTTTTATCCTACGTCAGAGCATAAAACATAGGAGACCCATCATCAGCAATGGCAGGTTTCTATCAGTGTGCTTCACATCTGGAACCCATCACTTTCCAGTCTTATAATTGCTGTCGTGATCGCTTTCGGCTTAGCTGAGATGCTGACGGACAGCTACACAAAGCAAAGAGCTTTAGCTGTAGCCGCTACACATCCAAGTGATGAGAGCTGTCATTGGGAGGCTGGCGTGTGGACACAGAGCACTGACTGGTGTGCAGGTCAATGAACCAGTCAAGAAAGTCACTCCCTTCCCCCTCACGCTACCTGTCACCTGCCCAGACATAACAACCTAGTCTTTGACAGATATGTCTCACCTGAGTGGACCCCAAATGTCATCTAATCTGCATTTCTTTGTATCCATCATCATCATCATCATCTCAATAAAATTTGCAGCCTGCAGCCAAAGGGTTATTAAAGCCTTAAGACTTTGTTCTACAATTTCTGGACACACCCGCTGTAATCTGTGCATTTATTTATTGCAGCAATGACAGGAAATGAATTGAATAATCCCAGTGCAGCAAATACACGTTTATATAGTTAATACAAGCGGCATTGGGCAGCAGTTTTATTACAGAATTGTATTTGCCACAACACTTTTCTTAATGGATCTTTTCTCTTCTGTGTTACAGAAAAGGGTGTGTAATCTAATTAAAAATTACACATGGCTGAAACCCTATGACTGCGTTCACACGTCACAGTTTTTTCGCGGTTTTTAGCGCGTGATTTTTCCGCAAAAACGCAAAAAAACAGCATCCCATGCATTCCTATGGGATTCCGCAATGCTGTGCTAATGCTGCGTATTTACCCGCGGCTGAATCGCATCGCGGAAAAATCCGCAGCATGCTCATTATTTTGCAGAATCGCGGGGATTCCGCCCACATAGGAATCCATTGCTCTGCTTACTTTCCGCATGTGTGGTAATAGCAGGTGCGCAGGATGCAGTGATGAGACGCGAGACAGATATGACTTTAAACGTTAACTTTTATAGATAAATGCCATTAGGGCTATTGTTAAGCAACCAACAGAATAACAGTAGTTGTCCTCGCAGGGAACCAATACACATAAACAAGGATTGGGAGAACACGAATAATCCGGCAAAGACCGGTCACTATATGGAATGGCCGACAACGTGTCCTTAACCACTATGTATCACTTATCCGTCCTGACATCCCTCGGCGTTCTGTTCCACGATGTGTCTACGTCGCAGCCACTGGGCCCAGCCACTGAAGATCTGGCGTAGTCTTCGGGCGTTCCGACGCCCAGGAGAAGCAGGGGCACAACAGGCCCACGGAGAGTTCTTTGGCGAGATGTCCCCCAGCGGAGGCAGCGGGATACCACCTGGGAGTGGGAGAGTGGAGGCCGCAACTCCCTGACTGGGACTTGCAGCGGCAGTGATAAGTGGCGGTTGATAGGCCACAGGCGCAGTCTGAGGCCGCACTGGAGGATCCGCAGCGGGCACAGGCCCAGTTTCTACCGCGGACTGGAGTGGGGCGGTGGCAGCTGTGGGCGTCAACGGAGGGGTCACCGCCGTGGTCGGGAGTGAAGTGGCAGAGGCTGTGGGCAGCAGCGAGGAGGCCGCAGCCACGAGCTGGTGTGAGGCGGCGTCGGCCGCAGACGACTGCGAGTAGGCCGCAGCCGAGAGCTGTAGTGAGGCAGCAGTCTTCTTTTGTCGGTAAGCTCGGCGCCGTCTCCCTGCGGTCCACTGAGAGTCTCCCTCCTGTCGCAGTCCTACTCTCCGGTCGCTGCTCGTGGCTTTCGCTCTCTTGCCCTCCCCAAGTCTCCACCTCCTTCTCCCTCATTCTGCTGACTCACAAAGTCCATACCTCTCCGCCCCTCTTCTCTTGACTCCTCCCCCAACTGCCCTGTCAGTCTCAGCAGTCCATCCCCTAGTTCTGCTCCCTGGAAACAGATATCCCAGGAACCTGAAAGACAGTCCCCTCGGTTCCGGCCTGGGTACTCGGTGGAGGCCTCTCCTCCTACACTCCCCCATCCTGTATGCTCACCAGTCCTCGGGCGAGGGTCTTGGTAGGCTCAGGTTGGCCTTTTGAGACAAAAGTTCCTGTTGCCATACGAACTGATCCTGTTTGTAGCGTTCGGGGGGTTTGCCGGCTGTTGACCGCTCAGAGCGTCTTTGTTCGACTGTGGTGGAGCTTTCTGGGGTGGTGGCCGGTGGTGGACTGGCCGATTCTGGTGGGCTGGCGTGACTTGCTGAAATGTTGGTCCTTGGATGGCCCGCTTGTACCGCTTGGCTATCGTCTTCGTCATCTAGGTCCCAGACCGTGGGCATTGGTTGTGGGCCTGAGGAGTGGGTTCGGGTTGCACGGGATCGTTGGATGTACAGGGCCACCACATATTATGGTGCACAGTGCGAGTGGGAAGTGCCCCGTCCCTTTCAGGTTGTATCTCATACACAGGCCCATCGGTGCTTATTCAGCGCAATACTCGGTAAGGACTCTCTTCCCACCGGGGTTCTAGCTTGTTCCGGGGGTGCTGGTCTAGTACGAGTACTCGATCCCCAGTCTGAAAGTTGGTGGGTGGAGGTAGAGTCCCCCGTGGGTGCTCTAGGTCCTGGAGTTTTGTCATGACGATGCAGTGAAGGGTCTGTAGCCGGTGTCGGTGGTTTCGGACCCATGATGACACCCCAGACCAGGGTGGGGGTTCCTCCAGGTTTAGTTCTACCTCTGTGATCCCTTTGCCTTCCCGCCTGAATAGCAGTGAGTAGGGGGTATAGCCGGTAACTCGGTGCACCCGGTTGTTATAGACCCACACTAGTTCAGGGACATACTCAGGCCAGCGGGCCTTCTGGTCACTCTCCAGGGTACACATTTGAATTAGTGTCCGATTAAAGCGCTCGCAGGCCCCGTTTCCCTATGAGTGGTATGGTGTGGTCCGAGATTTATTGATACCATAGAGATGATGTAGCTCCTCCATGACCTTCCCCAGAAAGCATGCTTCCTGATCTGAATGTATCCGTTGAGGGCAGCCATACACTTGGATAAAGTTCTTGCAGATTTCATAGGCAGCTGACTCCGCAGTTTGATCTCGGGTGGGGGTTAACACGGCAAATTTGGTGAAGTGATCCACCATGATGAGACAATGCTCATACCCCTGGTATGCAGGGCTAATGGTCAGATAGTCCACCGTCAAGAGCTCGAGGGGTGCTGATGTCACTATCGTTTGCACCGTGGGCCGTTGTGCGGGTGATTTAACTTGTTCGCATAGGCAGCAGGCCCGGGAAGTTTCTTCCACAGCAGCATGCAAGCACGGATGGTAAACTATCTGCTGCAACCATTGCAAGGTTTTCTGGACTCCGAAGTGAGCCCCCTTTTCGTGGGCTTCCCGTGCCAGTTCTTTGAGTTGGGCTCTGGGCACGAATACCTGCTAAGTTGTTGCAGACGTCACCCGTGACACTGTCTTACGATACAATAGTCCTTTCTTGATGACTAGTTTCTCCCATTGGCGTGGCATCAGCAACATATCCTGAGATGAAGTCTGCCTCTGGGCGTCGGTGGGTAGTCTGCCGGTGGTCACCCATCGGCGTAGGAGCCCAATTTCTTCATCTTCTCTTCTCCATCTGTCACGTGATTGCTCCAGCACACCCCTTGGGGGTCCTTCTTGCGTGGCAGCCGTGAGCACGGTGGCGGTGAGGGCATATGGTGTCTCTTCGCCTTCCAATTCGTCATCTCAATTTTTCCCTGGCGTTGTGTGCCGGATCCTGGAAAGGGCATCCGCGTGCACATTTTCTGCTCCTCTTTTGTAGATGATCTTGTAGTTGAACTTGGCCATCCGGGCCACCCATTGCTGCTCCAGAGCCCCCAATTTAGCATTTTCCAAGTGGGCCAGTGGGTTGTTGTCAGTCCGCACGACCACTTTGGAGCCTGTCAGGTACTCTGCGAACCGCTCCGTCATGGCCCACACTACCGCGAGGAGCTCGAGCTTAAAGGAGCTGTAATTGTCAGGATTTCGCTCGGAGTCATGAATTGATCAGCTACCATACGCGATCACTCTCTCCCGGCCGTCCTGAACTTGTGACAATACAGCCCCTAGCCCGTGGAGGCTCCTGTCGGTGTGTAGTATGAACGGATGTGAAAAATCTGCATAAGCTAACACTGGGGCACCCGAGAGCACATCCTTAAGGTCTTGGAAGGCCTCTTCTTGCGGTTGTTGCCACTGGATTTTCCATCCATTCGCCCCGGCAGGATCCCCCTTTAGCAGGTCCCGCAGGGCTCAGGCCCGGCGTGTAAAGTTCTTTACGAAACGACAGTAGTATCCAGCCAGCCCCAGGAAGGCCCGCACGACTTTTATCGTCTCGGGGGTAGCCCATCCCTGAATGGCAGCAACCTTTTCCAGGGATGGTCTAACACCCTTGGCAGAGATGACATGCCCCTGATATTCAATCTGGGTGTGAAACAGGTGGCATTTCTGGGGCTTCACCTTCAACTCGTACTTCTGCAGCTGGCCGAGCACCTGCCCCAACCGCCGCAGATGGTCATCAAATGTGGCGGCATAGATGATTATGTCATGCAGGTATATCAGTGTGGCCTTGAAGTTGAGATCCCCCAGACACCGCTCCATCTGCCGCTGAAAGGTCCCCGGGGCATTGTCCAGCCCGAACGGCATTCGATTGAACTCAAACAGTCCCATAGGAAGAATGAACGCCGTCTCAGCAGTCTTCTTCCTACATTGGCAGCTGCCAATACCCGCTGGCCAGATCTAACGTTGAAAAGTACTTCACCTTCCCCAAGGTGGACAGGGATTCTTCTATACGAGGCAACGGGTACGAGTCTTTGATGGTACAGGCATTCAGCTTTCTATAGTCCACGCAGAACCGCAGGGTGCCATCCTTTTTGGGAACCAACACGATGGGAGCCGCCCAGGGGCTGTGACTCTCTCGTATGACCCCCTTCCGCAGCATTTGGGCCAGTAAAGTTTTTCCCTCCCGGTATAGTTGTGGGGGAATTTGTCTGTATCGTTCCCATATGGGGGCTGTTCCTGCCATGGGAATTCCATGTGTGATGGCTGTGTTGCATCCAAAATCATCCTCGTGGCTAGCGAATACCCTGTGATACTGTCCTAGTAGTGTTTCTACCTGGAGAAGTTTTGGCGGAAGCCATGCCAGAGAGTTCTGCCTGCATTCTTTCCAGGATGTTTCGGCCCTTTTCCTGAGTCAAGGACTCGGCAGCCTGCAGAGTTTGAATAGTCACTGTCCAAAGGTCCTCTGGTTGCACCTTCAATTGGACCGTAGGGGCTGGCAGCACCTCTTACAATGGCCTCACTAGCTTGGCCATCTCGACCCGGGGCCTTAAGACGATGTCTTGGTCTTCTAGGTTGACACAGCGCACCATGATGGTCCCTTTCCGCACATTGGCCAGGTAGCTGGCCACCAGTATGCCAGGAGGCAGGTGTTCCGAGTAGCATGGCTCCACCTGCATCTCCCCGCCCTCCAAAGACACTGGGGCCTGGATGGGCAGGGCCACCACTGTCTGCCCGGGGTCAGTATGAGTGGGGGAGCCGCTGGCGCAATGACTTTGCCCAGTGCCTCTCCCTCCTGACAGTCCTGGAGAACTCACACCTCCTGCACCAACTGCTGGAAGACCTGCCCTTGGGGCGTGCGGGAACCTCACTGGTTCAGAGTCTCTTGCATGGGGTCATTGAGGAGTAAATTGCCAAACTCCTGCAGGATGTTCATGCCCAGGATAACTGGATGTTTGTCATTGGTTTCTCCATGAGTCAGGACCATTCCCCGGCATCCGAGGGATTTGCCACACAGCGTCATCTGCACCCAAACCACCCCGGTGACAGGGACCGGTAATTGATTGGCGGCTACAAGTTTTATCATGGGTCCCCACTGGGGTCTCACTGCCTCAGGGAAATACTGCCGAAAGTAAGTTGCAGGCATGGTCGTTACTTGCGTCCCCGTGTCCTTTAGTGTTATGATTGAGTCACCGTAGGAGGCAAAAACAGAAATGCTTGCTAAGTCCAGAAAACCAGAGAGGTTGGCAGCTATCGGATTGCAGACCCCTGATCCTATCCACAACAACTAACAGTAGCCGTGGGGGGTTCCTACGATGCACTAGACCCCTCGATCACAGCAGGAGAATTAAATAGGCCTAAAGAAAGAAAGGGGAAATCTAAACTGCCCCAGAGCAGACCCCAAAGCAATAGGCAGCCCCCAACATATAATGACGGTGAAGCAAGATGAAAACACTAACACAGACAGAAAGATAGACTGAGCAAAGACGGGGCCCAAGCTAACTAGATAGGAAAGGACAGGAAGGCTGCTGTCTGCAATCTGTGAAAAACCCTATGAAAATAAGAGCCAACAGACTGACAGTGAAAAAGGCCCTGAAGACGCTAGGCTTCAAAAAAGCTATGTCAGTACTCAGGAATATTCTGAAGACAGAGCAACAGGCAAAAGAAGATTCAGCTCACCCCAGCAGGGAATGGCAGAATCCAGAAAAGCAAGGAAAACAAAAATAAAACACAAATGCTAACAGGCAAAGCAGAAAACTTAGCTTTAGAGGAGCAGGAATCAGACTGGTGTCCTAGAAGTCCACAGAGAAATCACCCGCAGGGCAGAAGGGCGTCGGCAGCCTTATATCCAGTCCGTGACTCCACTCAGCCAGTCATCCTCATTAGGCTCAGGTGCCTGATAATCAGGCTCATTACCTTCCTTTACAGGAATAGGGAGTTCACCAGACCTCAGTGACGAAGGGGAAAGTGAACTCACAAAACTTTAGGCACCGTACGGCATGGCTCTCGACTTCTGCCCATACCACTGGACACTTTGCGACCAGATCTTCGGGACTTCCACCACCCCATGTCGTGGCTCCTAGCTCCGACTGGTGTCCCCCCAGCCCGGAGCCCTCTAGTTTAATGGCGGCAAGGGTGGGGGCCTCCCCCGTTGCAGACAATCTAGTGGGAAGTGGCCCAGCTCCCTGCACTCATAGCACTGGGACTGTGAGGGCCATCCGCTCAGAGCATTGTGAGGCCCCCAGGGCCCGGGATTGAAACTAGGCCACCCAGACGTGACCTCGGTTCTTCTCTTCACTTCGGCCAACTTGCCCCTGATGTTCTTCAGCTCTTGTTTCATCTCTTCTATCCATTGGGGCTCTCCGACAGCAGTCACAGTGGCCTCCACACTCCAGACCTTCCCCACGGGGAACGTCATTCCCTGCTCCTGCTCTCGTGCACGCGCCTGACTCCCCACCTCAGAGAAAGCTAAATGTGGGTTCACTCGGACCTACTCCCGTACTGCCTGCTTTATCAATGGGTCTCGGCGTCCAGTCACTAACAAGTTGCGTAGGGTAATGTCGATGCGTCCTACCCCTACGCCATCCTTCCGCTCAATGGCCGTGTATAACTCTTGGAGGACATTCATATACTGGGTGATAGCCTCCCCCTCTCCCTGCATTTAACTGAACAACCGGGTCCTCAACTCTCCCACATCTGTCGGATCCCCATGGGTCTCTTCCAGTATCCGCAAGACCCTAGCAAAGGTGTTGCGATGGGCCTCAACATTACTGATTCCGGGGCCTCCCCCTCTAATGCCATGACAGCTACCTCGACTTCCCAGTCAGGAGTCATCGGATGCATTCGGAAGAGGCCTCGCATTCGCTCTGCCCAGCTCCACAGCATGGTGTTGGAGCTTGAGAACCTGGGCAGGTTGTTTAGCATAGCACACCAGAGAAATGCTGGACTGGGGTCCCTGGTTGCTTGCTGTGTCTATGGCCCCGCTCTGGCCTGGGGTGCCACTGTCCACGCTCGAAGACAGCATCCTGCCGACTACGCCAAATGTGGTAATAGCAGGTACACAGGATGCAGTGACGAGACGAGAGACAGATATGACTTTTACAGATAAATGCCGTTAGGTCTATTGTTAAACAACCAACAGAATAACAGTAGTTGTCCTCGCAGGGAACCAATACACATAAACAAGGATTGGGAGAACACGAATAATCCGGCAAAGACCGGTCGCTATATGGCTGCGGAATGGTCGACTACGGGTCCTTAGTCACTATGTATCACTTATCCATCCTGACGTCCCTCGGCGTTCTGTTCCACGGTGTGTCTGCGTCGCAGCCACTGAGCCCAGCCACTGAAGATCTGGCGTAGTCTTCGGGCGTTCCGACGCCCAGGAGAAGCAGGAGCACAACAGGCCCGCGGAGAGTTCTTTGGCGGGATGTCCCCCAGCGGAGGTAGCGGGATACCGCCTGGGAATGGGAGAGTGGAGGCTGCAACTCCCTGACAGGGACTGGCAGTGGCGGTGATAAGTGGCGGTTGATAGACCACAGGCGCAGTCTGAGGCCGCACTGGAGGATCCGCAGCGGGCACAAGCCCAGTCTCTACCGCGGACTGGAGCGGGGCGGTGGCAGCTGCGGGCGGCAAAGGAGGGGTCACCGCTGTGGTCGGGAGTGAAGCAGCGGGGGCTGCGGGCAGCAGTGAGCAGGCCACAGCCGTGAGCTGAAGTGAGGTGGCGTCGGCCGCGGGCGACTGCGAGTAGGCCACAGCTGAGAGCTGGAGTGAGGCAGCAGTCTTCTTTGATCGGTAAGCTTGGCGCCATCTCCCTGCAGTCCACCGAGAGTCTCCCTCCTGTCGCAGTCCTCCTCTCTGGTCGCTGCTCATGGCTCTCGCTCTCTGGCCCTCCCGAAGTCTCCACCTCCTTCTCCCTCGTTCTGCTGACTCACACATTCTGGCCCTGTTCGCCCCTCTTCTCTGGACTCCTCCCCCAACTGCCCTGTCAGTCTCAGCAGTCCGTCCCCTAGTTCTGCTCCCTGGAAACAGATACCCCAGGAACCTGAAAGACGGTCCACTGGGTTCCCGCCCGGGTACTCGGCGGAGGCCTCTCCTCCTACACATGTGGCTGTACCCACCATGCGAAAAGTAAGCAGAACATTTGCGGATGGTACCCATCGTCTGGAGGAGAGGAGACTGTCCTCCGGGCTGTGGGTACCATATTCCTGTACAAAAAAGAATTAAAATAAAAAAATTGGGTTAAATTCACCTTCCGACGTCCGATGCAGCATCCCCAGGCTTCAGCGATACACGCGGCAGGTCCTGTTCCCAGTGATGCATTGCGATAATGACCTTTGCCGACGTCGCTGTCTCACGATACTGTAGCGGCCTCGCGAGACCGCGACGTCATCAAAGGTCATTGCCGCAATGCATGAATGGGAATGGGACCTGCCGGAGCATCGCAGAGGCCTGGGGACGCTGCGCGGGACATCGGAAGGTGAATATAACACAATTTTTTATTTTTTTAATTATTTTTAACATTAGATCTTTTTACTACTGAGGCTGCATAGGCAGCCTCAATAGTAAAAAGTTGGTCACACTTGTCAAACTCTGTGTTTGACGAGTGTGACCAACCTGTCAATCAGTTCTCCAAGCGATGCTACAGATCGCTTGGAAAACGCTAGCATTTTGCAAGCTAACTACGCTTGCAAATCGCTAGTTTTTCCACATGAAAATCATGGGAATTTAAAATGCGATTTTCCTGCAGAAAGGATTTCCGGAATTCCAGCGGTAACCTCCGCGGGAGTTCCGCTACGTGTGAACTTAGCCTTAGGGCTCATACTCACATGCGAGAAACTCGGATGAGTCTCGCACGTCAATACCCGGCACTGCCGCCGGCACTTGGATCGGAGTGTTCAGCTGCATGTAATTCTATGCTTCTGAACTCTCCGATCCAAGTGCCGGTGGCAGTGCCAGGTATTGACGTGCGAGACTCGTCCGAGTTTCTTGCATGTGAGTATGAGACCTAATACAAACTCACTGCTATAAGTTTATCTAGTTGTTCAAAGGCATACAGCAACCTGTAGCTTCTGGGAGCCAGAAAAAAAAAAATGTTACAACAGCCACCCTGCCCCAACCAACCCTCTCTCCTCCCTATCATATGTCATTTATAATACTGTGTCCAGAGTTAACAACCATACAGAAATTCCTAGACAGATTTTAAAATTGTTTTTTTGTCCTGTCTGTAAATACGATAGGCGCCCGTGATTTTTTTTAAGCTAAATAAACTTATACAGATTATTTTGACTGTAATTGTCATCATCTTACAATTTACATTGAATGTTGATAATGCCTTCGCATTAAGACGTACGGGCTGTAGACATGTATTGTGGATTTCTGTGGATTCTGTCACACTAGGATGTGACCTGTCTTAATTTCCTGTGGCCGATCTCTAGCAGAGATGGTACGTGCACAGAGAAAAGAATACACAAGACAAGGTATATCATGTCAAATGATTCTTCCCTACTTTAATCAGAGATGTACAGCTTTTTATAACAGAAATTGAGCTGTCTCATTACATTATATCATGGGTTCTTTTTCAAATTACTGTTTACCCCAAATAGCAAATTATTATTGATCTCATATGAGCTCATATGTCCTATATCTACTATATTATCATTATGCACATAATTATTGTTTCTAGCCTAGTCCACCTTAATCCACCCAGTTTCGATGAAGCAAGGTGGGTTATACAATACAGAAATAAGTCTTAGAAAATCAGAAATATCTTAAAGCTACATGATTCTAATATTCAGCAAAGCGTCCATATAGTGGTATAATTTTTGATTCTTGTATATATTTAAATGCCATATATTCTCCCCTTAACAGTCCCTCCTTTGGAAATTTGCAAAATCAAAATCCTAATCTCGTCGAACCTATCGATCTGTCCTCCCGGCCTGCCTATCTCAACAATGCTGGAACCTAACTAACTAATCTTCACCGTGTACACGAGACGACCCATCTCTAGTAGATGGACCCCCTCCTAACAGACTTTGCACAGGCGGAAGTCAGATCCTGGACTCTCCCTCGATGGTTTGCTTCAGGCAGGCATATTCCGGAGGTGGTGCTCGCATGGTTTCATAGGGACATCTTTCTTATAGGGGATCATCAAAATCGGCATGCATGGTCATCACTGTGGTTTCCATAGTTTTCATCATCATCTTCTTAAGGCATGGAGCTAAGCAGCATAGAATTAAGGCTAAAATAATTAAAACACATAAAATGGCTATTCCAAACTTTGTGAGTGCTCTTTGCCAGCCATCCCACCACCCAAACCAGGTGTCCCATTGATCCTTTACTCCTGAGTTTTGGGCTAACTCTTCTGATAGGTCAGTAAGGCCTTTAAGTGCTCTGGATATACTTCCATGAGGGCAGTGTTATTGGGTATGTAAGTGCAACAGCTGGTACCTATCATTTTGCAAACTCTGCTTTTTTCTGCTAGGATCATATCTAGGGCCATCCTGTTCTGGAAGGCCATGATGGATGTGGGGCCAAACTGTTCAATATGTCCCCGTATAGCATCTCTAGTAAAATTAACAAACCTCTGCTGATTATAGTATAAGTAATTTATCCATTTAACATTCTTGTTTACCCCTTTCATGGGGATAATTGATTCAAAGCCAGCTGCTACCTCATTTATAGCTTTAAACTCATTAGGTACCCCCTGTGGAACCCCAATGGAATCTATGTAAATATGGGGGTCGAAGGAACCTTGTATTTCACTTCTTACCCTTTTTGGCAGGTGATTTTCTTGGAGTACTTGATCCCCGCTGGGTAGATCAAATATATGGAAGGGCATAAGGGCTTTTATCATGGTACACTGTCCTTTCCATGGAACAGTGAGTCTTGGCCTGATCTTCATGTCCCCACATAACCAATATACATCGGGCAATTGGTAAATTTGGCCTACTAACAAGGAGTCATTATATAGGCTACCTTCCTGGACCTGAATGACTTGATTATTACAATAATTAGATTGTAGGTTGTCTACCTGTCTACCGGGGGCATCTCGTTGGAAGTAGGTGCAGTTCCTGGGTAGGGGGTGTTCCCATGGCCAGTTGGTTCGGTATTTTGGAGAGGTGGGTATAGGTGGGATATGGATTGGCATTTCTGTGAATCACCTGGTTGATTATTCATGTATAGAGATAGAGCACACAGGAATCCCTTCTCATCTACCCGTGGGTTAATTGGGAAAGGTACTGTGCCTAAATGGGGTCTGGCAGTGGTGCAGGCTATACATGAGGAACGCTTTGCATTAGTGGCAGTATATCTCACCCACTCGAGACAGACATTGGAATTAGAAAACCCTGTTTCTATGGCAAGTTTTTCTTCATATGTCAAATCTAATAGGAACTTGGCTCCTGGTACTGGTTCATCTATCTCTTCAGTTGTTGGTCTGGATTCAAGGTTTCTCAATCGGAATTTACCCATTTTGTCACCCTCCCCTGCTCTACCGGCTTTTGTACTTGAGCCTAGTACATATAACCCTTGGTCATTCTCTGAGGGGTGATCAATAGAAAGGTAGAGAATTATGCATCCCTCCCTGGGACAGTGGGTGGCAGGGATGGGTAGGCCTGGAAAGGCTCTCTGGCCTTTAAAAGGGGCTTTAGTCAAGGTCATGCAGGCTAATAGGCTGGCTCCCCACTTGTCCCTTTGCTCTAAGGCTGGGATTGGTTGATATCCCCAATCGTGTTCACCGGTGTTCCATCCAACAAGTGCCCAGTCCTCACAGTTTGACCCTTCCCCCCTTCCAGCTGTGGTGACACAGATGAATTGGGTGCCTAACCAGATATCAAACTGTGCCATGGGGCCTGGGCATTCTACTATGAGGCAATAGTCAAATTGATATGTTACCCTGGGGGTGGAAACATTATACCAGAAAGTCACCATACCCTCGTCGTGAGTGATTGCTCCTTGGAGGCTGACTACTGGTTGAACTAAGTAAAGGATAAGTATCAGGCGGACAAAGAGTGGCGGTCGCCACTGGCCTCTGGCTCTGGGACCTTCTTGCAGTGTGAAGCGTGGATCCATGTGGGCTTTCCTTCAAGCTTGACTGCTGTGGTAGTGGTAGGCAGGACCAGGTATGGGCCATCGTATCTGGGTTCCAGGGTACGTCTGTTGAATCTCTTAGTGAGGACCCAATCACCGGGCTAGATCTGATGGGCTCCTTCCAGGTCCTGTGGATCTGGGATGGATGAAAAAACTCGAGAATGTATTTTAGTTAAGTGCTTAGTTAATTCAATCACAAACTTAGTCAAAGTGTCATACTGCATAGACAACTGCTGTGGGAAATACAGTCCTAGTCTGGGAGCACTACCAAACAGGATCTCATATGGACTAAGCTTGGTGGGACCAGCTGGTGTATGTCTGATACTGAACAGTGCAAGGGGAAGACTCTCATGCCATGGCCTCCCTGTCTCTTGTGCAGCTTTGAGCATTTTACACTTCATTGTCCCATTCAACCTCTCAACCTTGCCACTGCTCTGCGGGTGATATGGAGTATGAAGGGCCAACTCGCTCCCGAGGGCTTCCCATATCTTCTTTGTGAGATTGGCTGTGAATGCGGGACCTTGATCACTTTCTATGGTCTCTGGGAGCCCATATCTGCACACTATCTTGGAGAGAAGCTTCCTACCAGTGGTCTTTGCCGATTAGTTCTTGACCGGGAAAGCTTCTGGCCACCCTGAGAATATGTCTATCACCACTAAGGCGTACTCAAAACCCCCTGAGTGTGGCATTTGTATGTGATCTATCTGTATGCACTGGAAAGGGTACAGGGGTCTGGGTGTGCTTTTCTGGGGTGTCTTTTCTGTTTTCCCTGGATTGCATCGGGCACAGACAAGACATCCTTTTGTGATGTTGGCGGATATTGTGGAAAAGCCTGGTGCATGGTAATACTGGCAGACAAGGTTATGCATCTTGACCTTGGACTGGTGAGTTGTGTCATGGGCCCATTTGGCCACCATAGGGTAGAGGACTCTTGGTAGGCAGGGCTTTCCTTTGTTCATCATCAGGTGTCTTGCATCTTCTGTAGCTCCATCTTGGGTCCATTGGTCCTTCTCTTCCTTGGATGCATGTTTCTGGAGTGTGGAGAGTGTCTTCTCCCAGGGCTCCTTCTTTTCCTCTGTTTCTGAGTCCTTGAGAGAGAAAAGATGAGCTGCTTCTTTGTCAAGTGGTAATAAAGCTGCTTCTTTTGCTGTGACATCAGCCAGTCTGTTGCTCACAGCTTCCGTTGAAGTTCCTCCGGTGTGTGCTTTTACTTTTACCACCGCAACTCTTTCTGGCATCAATAAAGACTCCATTAATTCTTGTATGGCTTTGTGATGTCTGACAGGCGTTCCATTGGATGTGATGAAGTCTCTTGCCCTCCAGATTGGTCCATAGTCATGACAAACACCATGAGCATAGCCTGAGTCAGAGTATATTGTGGCTGTGCGTTGGGCAGACATCTTGCATGCTTCTGTCAAGGCTCGCAGTTTTGCTTCCTTGGTAGAGACGGATGGAGTAATGGCTGTGCTATCTTCTGTGACTACTGCCATACCCATGTGAAATCGGCCTTCTTGGTCTGCATATCTTGATCCATCCACAAAGAGCGTCAGGTCAGGATTTTCCATAGGCACATCAGTGACTGAGTCAAATCCGGAGGTTTCCTGTCTCATCAGGGCGAGACAATCATGCTGGGCCATTTCAGAGTGGACTACCTCTTCCACTGATGTGTCAGAGATGTGGTGTTCACCCTCTTCTCCCCCCTGGCAGGGGTAGGAGAGTAGCTGGGTTAAGGACAGCATACCTGGAGATGGTAACATTGTCTGGAAGCAGAAGAGAGCATTGGAGACATAAGTGGTGGGCAGCAGACAGGTGCTTTGGCTGTGTCTGGGCCAGGATGGCAGTAATGTCATGAGGTGCCCAGTATGACGTCAGATGTCTTGTCCAGAAGTAGATGGGTTGCAAACACGGCTCTCATGCAAGTTGGGGCTCCACGGGCCACTGGGTCCAGTCTGGCAGAGTAATACCCAAGAAGGCGTTGTCTACCTCCGTGGAGCTGCGTCAGGACTCCAGTTGCATGGCCTTATTTCTCCATGACGAACAAGCAGAATAGTTTGTTGCAGTCTGGTAGTCCTAGGGCTGGAGAGGATGTGATGGCAGTCTTTAGCATGTAGAACTGATCAATGGCTTCCTTGGTCAGGCTGAAGGTGTTAGGCATCAGGTTTCTGCATCTGCTCTGCAGGAATCCAGAGCCTCACATTCTGCGGTCTCCTGCTGTCTTTCTGCTGCAGAGGAAATTACTTTGCAGCAGACCGCTCCAGAGACTAAGTCCCTTTGTGCTCCTACTGGGCATGCTCACGAGACGATCTCCCATTGGAGATCGGGAGTCATGTGTCCAGGTCCTGTTCCAGATCTCATTGGTCCATCTCGGAGATCTGGAAGGTCCCGCACGGCTATAAAAAGTGCGCATGGCCATTCCTCCATGCGCTAGTATAGACTATACTGCTATGTGTGAATGGTGATGGATGTATGATTCTGGTGACTGACTTATTATGAAACCCCTTCCCTCTGATATTACCCATGTGGTTAGGGAATTAGTTCAGTAGTCTGCGCCAGTCTGTGGCAAGCCTTAGGCCACAGTGCACATCGCAACTCTGCGCTAGCGTCCGACATAGCGCCCTGCTTTGTAGCTGTGTCTTCCAGTGGCAGTGTCCTGCGCCGCGCTGCAGTTGCAGCCCTTCTTGGCGTTCGCAGTAGTGACGTCGCACACACGGTAGGTCTAGCCCCTCTGTCTTAGTTCCTGCTCCTGTGACCTTATATCATGTGTGCATTTACCTGAGGCCTGAGACACTAACAGGCTCAGCCTTTTGTATGTTTTTGTTGCGGCGCCTCTGTGTGTGAACAGAGCCCGCTCTGCGCACTTCGGGTGAAGTTGAACCCGTGTGCATTATATCACCATATTGCTCGTCTGCCATTACTCAGCAGCGGTTGTTACACCTACTGCACGGTGGACCCCGAGCGGCGAACGCACTTTATTATTATTTTTATTTAATGCGTTCCGCTGTTCCTAACAAAATGGATCTACCTTGAGGCAGTCATACAGAGGTTGCATGTGCAGAGAGGCATCGAGGATCCAATCCAAGGATGGCAGTAGGAGACAAAGCCAAGGAAGGTCTGCAGCTGTGGGTGCTTGGTTGGCAGGGGTATATTCTGTACAGCTGTTTTCCTGTCCTCAGTCAGGTGTTTGGTTTGGTAGGAAATGCAGTGTCCCAAAAATACAACATTCTCCTTGCAGAATTGCAGTTTGTCCTTCGAGGTCTTGCATCCATTATGTGCCAGGAACTGTACTTTAGTAAGGAGATGGACTCTGTCTGAGCTTCTGTCAGAGTCTCAACACAGAGGAGGAGGTCATCCACATATTGTAGGAGAATATCAGTGGGATGTGTCATCTTCCAGGGGTCCAAGACAGTCATTATGGCTTGGGTAAACATAGAGGGGCTATTTTGTGCCCATTGAGGCATCACAGTCCAGGCATATTGCCGACCCTCATGTGTGAAAGCAAACAGATACTGGCAATCAGGATGTAGGGGCACACTGAAAAAGGCATTTGCTAGGTCAATCACCGTGAACCATTTGGAGGTGGGTGGGATTGATTAAAGCAGTGTGTGTGGGTTAGGCACAATGGGTGTGTCCAGTACTGTGGCTTCATTGACAGCACGCAAATCATGTACCATGCGGAACTTAGTAGGTTGTTACTTAGGTGTTTTCTTCTTTACCGAAAACAGAGGAGTGTTGCAGGGTGACTTGATGGGTGTGATGGCATGTAGATTTTCAGCTGCTGTGTAATAGCAGCAGATTGTGAGATGGACAGCGGATATTGTGGTTTCCTTGGCAGCAGTGCTCCTGACTTCAGTTCTACTTTTACGGGCGGAACCTTGAGCCTGCCAAAGTCTTCTTGGCCTCGTGCCCACAGCGAGTCTGGGATCAGTGCCATGAATTCAGGTTCTATCTGTTCCATGAGCGCGCCCTGCTCATTGAACTGCAGAGAGAAAAGGGCGTATAGTTCTGAAGACTGATCATGAGTAAGTGGAGTTCTAAGACTCACTGTCCCGTCTTCGTGAAACAGAATATTAGCTTGAAATTTTGACAGCAGATCTGACCATAGCAGATTGACGGGACAGGTGGATGAGACTACTAATTGGGACAACATGTTATGTGTTGGCTGGAGGCTTACATGGAGGGGTCTGGTCATTGGAGTATACCGAATATTTCCATCCACCCTCACACAAGGCACTACTTCATCTGTGAGACAGTCCGGGTCTGGTAAGTCAATGTTCCTGATTACATTTCTGGCTTCATCGGTATCCACCAGGAAATTGAGGGGTCTGCCCTCAACCTCTAACTGGATAGTAGGCGTTGGTCCAGTCGGTTGTTTTGTGGAGTGTAAGAGTAATGGGGTGTGTGGTGGATCCGGCTTGCCAATGTCCTATTGTGGATGGGGTCCAGGTGGTCCCTGGGTGGGCTGCTGTTGCTGTTCTGGCCCTCTCCTGAGTGGAGCTGATCTGCAATTTCTTTTTAGATGTCCTATTTTCCCACAGTTGAAGCAGGCACCCCTAGGTCTCTGTTGTCTGGGGTTGCCCTGGGAAGGGTCCTGAGACAACAGAAGGGTAGTATGGGGTTTAGCTGGCTGAATCAACTCTAACCCTTTTGCTACTGTATGTAGCACTTCTGATTCTAGCCTGTGGTATTCTGACCTGGTGGTCTGCTTATTGGTTCTCTGAGACCCTGCACAAAGGCCTGCACCCAGATTTGGTCGTGGGCTTTGTCCAGGAGATCAAATCCTAAATCAGTAAACATTTGGTTTAACCTGTGGTAATGTTTTTCCAAAGATATCCTTCCTAAGATGGGGCCTGGCACCACAATACCACTGCTTGGGTCTGCATCCTGCTGTAAGTATGTGGCTGTGGGGAAACAGTTTTCTACATTTTCTCCCTTAACCTCTCCCTCTTCTTTCTCTTCAGTTTCACTGTGCTCACTATTTGTATATATGCCAGATACTACTGGAGCTAAAATGGCTGCTGAATGACGTGTGCCCTTACATGAAATGGCTGCTGGATGACGTATGCCCTTACATGAAATGGCTGCTGGTGTGGGTGTAACTGTGGGTGTGGCCTGCATCAAGACAGCCTTTGGGACATGGGGTGTGCCATCGGCATTAAGGACTGGTTACAATGAAGTAGGTTTCCGTGGGCGCGGTGCCCCACAAACGGCACATGTGTCCCTCCAATCTGGGTTCTGATTTTGGCAGACTGCACATGTCCACCCCTCTGGGGAATACGGAGGTAGTTTGTGTGGTGCAGCTGTAGGGAAGGTGACTTGACGGACGGACGGACTAGTCAGAGTGAAGAAAGATAGGTTTGCACAGTGTAGGTAGGAGTCAGTGATTACAGTGGGGAAACAACTAGGAAAGTGTAGTGGACGTGCAGTACCTTGGGATGACCATTAGATGGCAGGGTGGAGTGTGAGCAAAGGACTTTACAGCAGCTTAGGGCTTTAGAAACCGTTGGTCATGGGGGGCGTGGTGACAGTTAGAGTGACAGTTTCAAGGAACCGGGGGAGTTATAAATACTGAGGGAGGGTTCCAGAAAGTTCCAGTCCCCAGGGGGAGCTCAAGTGACAGGAGGACTACGACAGTCTGTGCACTCTGAGGAGAATCCAGACCAGGGGGACTGAGGAGAGAGGACGTCAGGGGGGGTGGTCCTGACAGGAAAGGACCGCAGTTGAGACGAGGTACTGGGTGTAAGACACCGTATGTGACACGACGACTGAGCAGTAGAAGCGCTGTTGGTTAATGGGCCTAAGGCGGCCACAGTGACGGAACTGTCAGGAGCGTCGACAGTAAAGGAGGGGACGGTGTGTGCAGACACGTCTCCAGTGCACGGTGTGAGAAGCGGCTCTGGAAACGGAGGGCCGCGAGGTGTGCCGTCAGTCGGACGGCAAGTGAAGAAATAAACTTGGACCTGTTGCACCCAGAATCTGCCTCCATCGTGTCTCTGTTGTCATCTCTGCGCGGTATATAAGTAGGACCACCCCCCCAGCTCGGCACCCCACCACCGACACTACATTTGGCGTAGTCGGCAGGATCGCCGCCGCTAATACCTCATCTTCTGCTGCAGACCTGCCTCAAAGAATGGAAAAGGACTTGGACTACTCTGTTTGGATTACAATTACCTGTGGATTACAAATGACCTACCTGTGGAATACAAATGGGAAGCGCTGTGGCGGATCTGTGTGGCCAGCAGAGGATCCGGGGCGGTACCAGGTACTGTGCAGTATGGCGGTGTTGCTTCAGCGCAGAGGAGAGGTCAGGGTGTTTGCAGTCGTGTTGAATGGACTGGGACCCCCTCCAACGTACCCCAAAAGGAAGCAGTATGTGCCTGGAAATCGACGCTTCCATATATTGGACCCTGACAGGATGGTGGAGAGGCCTGCCGACACCTCACCTCACAGAGGGAGTGGCACAGAAGAAAAACTTGGCTGCGGCTGTCTGATGCCATTCGAGTGCTGCCCAACGGACGGTATGAGACTCTGCAGGTGTCGGGGCATCGGCCGCCTAGAGTGGCAGTGGCGGCAGGGGATGGAGCTGTGCCAGAAGTCGCCCTCAGAGCCACGGGAGAGCAGCGGGATGCTGAGCTGGGCAGCGGAGCCTGAACGGAGTCAGCGAAAACGGCCGCCACCAATACCAGCAGAGGACTTCTCATCGGAGCCCCCGAGTTTAGGGGAAAAACCCGCGGGACAGTGGAGCGAGGGACGGAGGCTGCGGGTGAAGCCACGTATTGATGTGATGGAGGCCGCAGCGCCGGGGAAGGTGAGAGTACCCCCGGCACCACCAGTGCCTCCGCCAGCGGCCCTCATCATTCCGCCGCAGCACGCTGCCCCCAGCGCACCGGAAGGCCTGGGTACATCGGGCCCAGTGGTGTATGCAGAGTTGTGCGAGGCCCCTGCTCAAGTCCCTGAGGTACCCCGCCTGGAGCCGCCAGTGCGGAAGTCATCCAAAGAAGACGCTGCTGCGTTCCCCCTGCTGATAGCAGCTGCGTCGTTGGAACCGGCCGTTACTCCAGCTCCATTGGAAGTAGTGGATGCGGCCTGTCCTGAGGCCGCGGTTATGCCACTGCTGAAGTCGACTGCGACCGATTTAGCGGGCCCTGTGATTCCAGCCCCCGAGGACCCGGTTCTCCCCATTTGCCACCTGACCCCAGCGGCTGCTGGGCCGCAGAAATCTTCGGCCGTTTCTGTCTTGCGGTCTTTTTCAGCGGAGTCCCGCCCACCGGACTCCAGGGCCCGTGCTGTTCCCTCCGTGTGGGAAGCGGAGGTGATCAGGAAGAAAAAGGCCCGGGAGCAGGAAGTGTGGAACCTGCTCCACACTCAAGGAGAGGCCGTCATGGAAAAGAAGAGGACTTGAATGGACACCCTCAGTATCCCCGTGGAGCCCTCACCTCTGTCCATTGAGAGTGGTATAGACTGTCAGGAGTTCGATGCACCGTTGTGCAGATTATAAGGACAGTTGCATTTAGAAAAAAGTTTTGTTGTTGTTTAACTGATGCAACTATTTTCTCTTTCTCTCTCTTTCTTTCTTCTTTCTATGTTCTTTATATACGAAAATATGTTTACCTGACAGAACGGGGATATGGAAAGCGGAGGAGTGTCCAGGTCCAAGGAAGGGGGGAGGAAGAAAGAGGAAATGCAATGTTATGTTATATTTTGGTTTTAAAAGTAAGAGAAAATGGAAAAAAAAAAAATTATAAAAAATGGGGTACTTGTGCTATTATAAAGTTGTATGATGTATAATATGCAAAGTAAAATGCAACAGGTCCGGGTAAGGGAAGGTCTGCGGGACCAAAGGAAAGTGTGAGATCCGGTAGGGATCTAAGAGTTGAGGTCTGGGAGACCGGGACGCCGACCATGACATGTAATTGAAAGAAGGAAAATGAATGGGAAGATGTGAGAAAGACAGCCGTCCTAGGTCAGGTCCCCGACGCCACGGACACCCCTGAAGAAGGAAAGGCGGGCGCCGGCAATGATCTGGTAGGTGAGTGGCCTCGATCATGGCGTACTGGATAGTGAAAGGTAACAGTAGGGGAGAGTAGGGGAAAGATACACGCCGTAGAGAGAATACGGGTGTACCTTGCCCAATTTGAAAGACGTTGTCATGTGGTGTGCGCGCTGGTGAGTAGCAGTAGGCTGCTCAGAGCATAGTGCTCCCAGTATGGTTCGGCCCCCGCAGATAGTGGGTTTGGCTCAACTTCTGGTCCGACAACAGAATGTAGGTGTAGATTCAGAACGACGAAGGCAGGGATGACGATTGTCGAGGACGACAATGGACAAAGGAAGGGGGAGTGTAGGGAAGGTGACTTGACGGACGGACGGACTAGTCAGAGTGAAGAAAGATAGGTTTGCACAGTGTAGGTAGGAGTCAGTGATTACAGTGGGGAAACAACTAGGAAAGTGTAGTGGACGTGCAGTACCTTGGGATGACCATTAGATGGCAGGGTGGAGTGTGAGCAAAGGACTTTACAGCAGCTTAGGGCTTTAGAAACCGTTGGTCATGGGGGGCGTGGTGACAGTTAGAGTGACAGTTTCAAGGAACCGGGGGAGTTATAAATACTGAGGGAGGGTTCCAGAAAGTTCCAGTCCCCAGGGGGAGCTCAAGTGACAGGAGGACTACGACAGTCTGTGCACTCTGAGGAGAATCCAGACCAGGGGGACTGAGGAGAGAGGACGTCAGGGGGGGTGGTCCTGACAGGAAAGGACCGCAGTTGAGACGAGGTACTGGGTGTAAGACACCGTATGTGACACGACGACTGAGCAGTAGAAGCGCTGTTGGTTAATGGGCCTAAGGCGGCCACAGTGACGGAACTGTCAGGAGCGTCGACAGTAAAGGAGGGGACGGTGTGTGCAGACACGTCTCCAGTGCACGGTGTGAGAAGCGGCTCTGGAAACGGAGGGCCGCGAGGTGTGCCGTCAGTCGGACGGCAAGTGAAGAAATAAACTTGGACCTGTTGCACCCAGAATCTGCCTCCATCGTGTCTCTGTTGTCATCTCTGCGCGGTATATAAGTAGGACCACCCCCCCAGCTCGGCACCCCACCACCGACACTACACAGCTGCCAAAACCGGAGTCATTTCATCAAGAGATGGCTTGTACATATACTCACCAGTGGCAGAATCACATTCTTCAACCCACATCTGTCTCTTAATTTCCCTTGCCATTCTATACCATGCTTCAGCATCTCTTAAAACATTATTGTCTCGTAAAAGTCCTTTCTTACTAGTCAACATGCTTTTCCATTCTATCTCATCAAGTCTCCCTCCCCGGGTTGTGGACCCCGTAAGTTTCAGGAGGAGCTTTGCATTTTGAACATATTGCTTGCCTTCTCTTTGTGCCACCACCTCCTGAGCGGAAAAATAATTGGTCTTAGACTCGCTGTGACCCATGTTTATAACTTAATTTTCAACCACTGTACTTTTAGCAAATGTCTCATAAACTTTTGGACTGCCGTAATTATAAATACATCGGAAGAGTTACTGTGTATGTGTGCATATTATAAAACAACTTATTAAACTCTATATAATATAGTATTATACCCTCTGGACTAAACACAGATAGTTTAGCATGAATGTTAAACACTTTGAATTCAGGAAATGCAGCTGAAGAAGCAATCTAACCAGTATAACCAGTATGGCAATATACTCTTTATGAAAGCTGCGGACAGGCATGTCTCAGCAATACATCAATTCTCAAAGATTAAAAACCTGCACATAGTGTAATCAAGACATAAAAACTATTATGAATAGCAATACAATAATTAATGTATTCCTTTCCCTGTTCTTTGTTACCAAGGCAACTAGGGCTGACCTGTAGTAAATAGCAGTAATAATCAACTTTAGGTGAGCGGTTGATATTTCAGCAGAGGGGAGATAGTAATCGCCTCTTTCCTTAAAAATATATACGCCGTGTCGGTCACGTCACCGGGCCCAGTTTATTCCGTGGGCGTATGGCCGGACGTGAGCACATATATATATATATATATATATATATATATATATATATAACTTCTTCGACCGTCTAAGGTCGGAACCAGGGCGATTACTTGGTGAAACACTCCATTTGCACTCTGCTCTGTATTATTCTAGTAGCCCTAGTGTAGTATGAAATAGCTTTTAACAGATACTAGACACACCTAGACCGGACAATACACAGATACAGACAATTAAGGAATTATATATCTGACCGGGTCCGTAGGCTCAGGACTTTCAAATGTGGTCAGTTAAGTGTTCAGAGAAGACAGCCAACTATCTCCTCCCAGCCCGGACGTGAATACAGAAGGTTAGGTAAGATTATATATTTTCTCACCTGGTTATCGAGCTGCAGCCTCGTCCCGCTGGAAAGACGTCTGTCCTGGGGAAGATTTTTTGCGGCTGTGATCGTCTGGTATCATCCTGATCCCCACGTTGGGCGCCAACTGTGGATTTCTGTGGATTCTGTCACACTAGGCTGTGACCCGTCTTAATTGTCTGTGGCCGAATTGGATCTCTGGCAGAGATGGGACGTGCACGGAGAAAAAAATACACAAGACAAGGTATATCATGTCAAATAATTCTTCCCTACTTTAATCAGAGATGTACAGTTTTTATAACAGAAATCAAGCTGTCTCATTGCATTACATCATGGGTTCTTTTCCAAATTACTGTTTACCCCATATAGCAAATTATTATTGATCTCATATGATCTCATATGTCCTATATCTACTATATAATAATTATGCACATAATTATTGTTTCTAGCCTGGTCCACCCTAATCCACCCAGTTTCGATGAAGCTAGGTGGGTTATACAATACAGAAATAAGTCTTAGAAAATCAGAAATATCTTAAAGCTACATGATTCTAATATTCAGCAAAGCGTCCATATAGTGGTATAATTTTTGATTCTTGTATATATTCATATGCCATATATTCTCCCCTTAACAGTATCACTTGTAATATTACGGATTTATTATGGTTTACCAATGTGTCCATAAAAATATTGTATGATTTTAGATAATCTATGCAGAAAAAAATAAAAATTCAAGTTGGCAACCCTGGCATCCTCTCATGCAGAAGTGGTGCTATGGGATCATGTGTTAATGCTACTTCTCAACACCCTATAGATGGTAGATTTTTCTTTATACATGAAAACTAGAAAAAATACCTCAATAATTATCAGACTATAAGATGTTATTTATTTATGAGCGAACAATTACTAAGTCTACTAAATTATATATATATATATTTAAAAAATATTTGCTGTATAAAACAGATTGTTAACATCAGAGATGAGGGAATCTTTTGAAATTTGAATTGTCAACTTTGTTGAATTTTGAAAAAATGGAATTCACAGTAAATCAACTCTAATACTATTGCTGTAAAGCCTTGTTTGCTTGGAAGAGAAGTGTGAGACACTCTGAGGTCTCCTAGGACTCTCTTGAACCCCTTAGAGGCTCTTTAACACAACCACAGCCTTAGTAATGTCGGATGTCAGAGTCCCCCAACAAGTAAACGGTTGCTCAAGGGAATCTGTCACAATGTTTTTGCTCCCTCATCAAAGACCAGCATGATTTAGGCAAATAGACCCTGAATCCAATGATGTATCACTTAGTTGACTGGCTGCAGCCGTTCTGATATAATTTGAGTTCTTAAATCCAACATAAGACAGAGCTCCGAAAGCTACCCCTCCCCACCACCACCAGGTTCTCCATATACAATGTCTATAGAGAGTGAACTGGTTTTCACAGAATTGGGCAGAGTGGGACCAGGAGGCACAGCTGCTGTATCTGAGCAATGATAAGCTTCTGGTACTAAAGCAATCATTGGAAGTAAACAAAACAGCAGAGCTTGATTAAAGAGGCTGTCACGCCGTTCCGACATACTCACCCGGCCTCCGCTCCCACGCCGTCTCTGCATACTCACCCGGCCATCGCTCCCACGCCGCAGCCCCTCGCTGCCCAACAGCCACGGCGGTCACCTCTGATAGGCATGCGGCCGACGGCGTCTTTGTATGCAATGCGCATGCGCCATAGGCCGCAGCCGCGCCTCCCTTCTGCTTCTTGCGCTTCGGCTATGCCCTGACCCGGAAGCACCCCTTCCATCCTGCTCCAGTCCTGTCGTCCTACTCCAGTCCTGCCTCCGGTGTTCCTGTTCCATCCTGCTCCAGTCCTTCTGTCCTACTCCAGTCCTGCCTCCGGTGGTCCTGTTCCATCCTGCTCCAAATCCTTCCGTCCTACTCCAGTCCTGTCTCCTGTGTTCCTGCTCCAGCCATCCCTCCACGTTCCAGTATACAGTCTTACTCCATTCCTGTCTACTGTGTTCCAGCTCTGTCCTGTCATCTACACTTCAGTCTCTCCACGTTCCAGTCTACAGTCTTACTCCACTCCTGTCTCCTGTGTTCCGGCTCTGTTCTGTCATCTACACTTCAGTCCCAGACTCCTACTCCAGTCCATCCAGAGCCGCCCCTTTCGGTGCCGGCTATCGTGGTACTCGAACCCCTGGGCCTGCTTCTAACGGTCCCTGTATAGGGGTTGGTTCCACCTGGCAGCTCGCCCGGGTCCCCTCGGTGCCACGGTCCAGAGGGTCCACTCCTGGAGATTCCGGCTCCAGACCAGCCACGCTAACAGTACGATCAGGCCATGGACTCCGCCGGTACTACTCCTGCTACCCAGAAAGAGTTACTCTTCCTGCGGGAGAATCAGGGACGCATTATGTCTGTCATGAAGTCTGTGGACACCCGTTTGTCAGCCCTGCAGGTGGCCGATCCTGGAACTGCCAATCTACTGGCCAGTCTTCAACAGGAGCTGGGCCAGCAACAAAATACTCAAGCCCATATTTTGTCTTACATGGCCTCCTTTGATAGTCGCTAGTCGGTCCTCCAGTCCGCCGCCGCAACTCCAACTCCTCCCTCTGCTCCTACAGCTCTCCTGATGCCCTGCCTCACCAAACCGCCTCGCTTTACTGGGAATCCCAAGCTCTGCAGAGGGTTCTTAAACCAGTTTAGCCTCCACTTTGAATGGTTGCCGCAGCAATATCCCTCTGACCGGGCCAAACTAGCCTTTATTATGTCACATCTGGAGGAAGATGCCCTGTCCTGGTTGAATCCGCTCTGGGAACATGATGATCCCGTTGTCTCAAGTCTTCCAGTTTTCTTGCATACTTTTCGCAGGGTCTTCGATGAACCGGGTCTGTTAGCCGCTCTCACAGATTCACTCTTTAACCTACATCAGCGTTCTCTCACGGTCGGACAGTATGCTATCCGCTTTCGCACTCCTCTGAGCTCGGCTGGAATAACACGGCTTTGGTAGGGGCGTTCTGGCGAGGTCTTTCAGACAGAATAAAAGATAAACTCACAGGTCGAGATAGCCTGCCCACCTTAGAGGACCTTATCTCGCTGGCTACCTGCATTGACCTACGCTTCGAGGAGCGCGCTAGGGAGTTAGCGAGAGACAGGAGGTCCACCAGGCCAGCTCCCCTTGTCACCCATTCTGCCAGTCCTTATTCGGCTGGGCCCCATTCTTCCTCCTCGGTTGAGTCCATGCAGATAGACTGCCTCAGGTTGGCCGAGTTGTGTCAGCAAGAGAGGCGGGCACAAGGTCTGTGCCTTTATTACGGAGGTTCATCACACTCTATCTGTACCTGTCCTAAGAGACAGGTAAACTCCTCCGCCTAGGTCAGGTAAGAGAGGCCTCCCTAGGTGATGATGATCCCTCTCAACCTCTTACTATATCTGTTCTTTTGCTTTCAGGGGAGAGACGTGGGTCCAAGGTGGCCTACATGGATTCGGGCTTGGCAGGTAACTTCATTCGGCCTGAAGAAGTGGACAAATACCAAATTCCCGTGGTTGCTCTATCTAACCCTCTCCAGATTGCCGCCGTGGATGGCAAACCACTACAGGTGACCATCACCTTGGTCACTGAAGAAGTGGAGTTGCAAGTCGGTGCCTTACATTGAGACTAGATAGCCTTTTACATTTTGCCTAAGCTCTCCCACTGCATTTTACTCGGTCTCCCATCAGCCTGTTCTCGACTGGTCTTCTGGGGAGATACTCCGCTGGGGGCACCCATGCCAAGCTCGCTGTCTGACTCCTGTCCACCTGGCGGCCGCTCCTCGGCCACCCCCAGACCTTCCGGGTCTCCCTCTAGCCTACAGTGCCTACGCCGATGTCTTTGATAAGAAAGAAGCGGAGGTCCTTCCTCCACACCTGCCTTTTGACTGCCCAATTGAACTTGTTCCCGGTTCAACCCCCCAAGGGGCAGAATCTACCCCTTGTCTCCCGCTGAGACCACAGCCATGTCCGAATACATCCGGGAGAACCTCGCCAAAGGCTTTATACGGAAATCCTCGTCACCCATGGGAGCCGGGTTTTTCTTCGTCAAAAAGAAGGACGGAACTCTACGGCCATGCATTGACTATAGGGGCTTGAATGAGATTACCATCAAGAACAGTACCCTCTTCCGGAGTTGTTTGACCGTCTCAGAGGGGCTCGGGTCTGCTCTAAGCTGGACCTCAGAGGAGCCTATAATCTGGTCCGTATCCGTGCTGGAGACGAGTGGAAGACGGCTTTCAACTCTCGAGACGGCCATTACGAGTACCTGGTCATGCCCTTTGGTCTCTGCAATGCTCCTGTGGTGTTTCAAGAGTTCGTCAACGAGATCTTCCGGGACCTCTTGTACTCCTGCGTGGTCGTGAACTTGGACAACATCCTTGTCTTCTCGCCGGATCTCGTCCCATAGAAAGAGTGTCCGCTTGGTGTTACAGCATCTTCGGGAGAACCGCCTGTATGCGAAGATAGAGAAGTGTCTCTTCGAACAGACCTCTCTGCCGTCTCTGGGATACATTATCTCCGACACTGGACTGAGGATGGACCCCGAGAAGTTGTCTGCCATTCTCAAATGGCCTCGCCCCATCGGAGTAAGGGCGATACAACGATTTCTCGGATTCGCCAATTATTACCGGCAATTCATCTCTCACTTTTCCGCAATCACATGACCTATTTCTGCTCTCACCCGTAAAGGGATTACTCCCCAGGATTGGCCTCCGGAGGCTGAAGAGGCCTTTCTGACCCTAAAATGGGCTTTCTCCACGGCTCCGGTCCTGCATCGCCCGGAGAGCAACCGACCTTTTGTACTCGAGGTGGATGCTTCCTCGACGGGTGTCGGGGCAGTATTGTCCCAGAGATTCGCCTCCGGTCGTCTGCACCCTTGTGGCTTCTTCTCGAAGGTCTTTCTCCAACCGAGTGTAACTACTCGTTCGGCAACCGGGAACTTATTGCCATCAAATAGGCCTTGGAGGAGTGGCGTCACCTCCTGGAGGGAGCTGTCCATCCCTTTGTCACCTTCTCGGATCACAAGAATCTGGCCTATCTCCAGTCTGCCCAGAGACTCAACCCTCGTCATGCCAGATGGTCCTTGTTTTTCACCCGATTTGACTTGGAGCTCCGTTTCCGTCCCGGCAGCAAAAATACCAAAGCCGACGCTCTGTCCAGGGTCTTCCAGCCACACAAAACCACAGAGGAACCCTTGCATATCATTGACCACACTAGGATCATCACAGTGGCTCCAGTGAACTGGCTTGCTCCTCCTCCTGGCAAAACGCTTGTGCCTGAGAACCTCAAGCAAAAAGTCCTCCTATGGGGGCACTCCTCCAAACTGGCCGGCCATGCCAGGACTAAGAAGACCCTGGATCTTATCGCGCGTCACTACTGGTGGCCCACGCTTTGCCAAGATGTACTCGATTTTGTGGCTTCTTGTCCATCCTGTGCAAAAAACAAAGTGCCACGAAGACCTCCGTCCGGCTTGCTGCTGCCGCTGCCCGTGCCTGCGGTTCCTTGAGAAAACAGCACCATGGATTTCATCACTGACCTACCCTGTTCTTCTGGCCCACTTCATCCCTCTGCCCGGTCTCCCCTCAGCTCCGGAGCTTGCCAAAGTCTTCATCCACCAAATCTTCCGACTCCATGGACTACCTCAACGCATTGCGTCGGACCAAGGGGTTCAGTTCACCTCCAAGTTCTGGCGATCACTTTGTAAGCTCATGAAAGTTTCCCTTGACTTCTCCACGGCCTACCATCCACAGTCCAATGGGCAGGTGGAGCGTACCAACCAGACGTTGACTGGGTACCTACGTCATTTCTTCAACGCCCATCAGAACGATTGGGTTGACTTACTTCCATGGGCAGAGTTCGCTTACAACAACCATGCTGGCGAGTCCTCGACCAAGTCTCCGTTTTTCATTGTGTTCGGCAGACATCCTGGTGTTCCCCTTCCGATAACCCCTGCCTCCGAGGTACCTGCGGCCACCGCTTTGTCCTCCAAATTTTCTAAGATTTGGGCCGAGACCAACACGTCTCTCAAGAAGTCCGCTGATCGGATGAAAAATTATGCCGACAAGAAGAGATTGGATCCTCCACCCTATCGTGTCGGGGACAAGGTCTAGCTCTCATCCAAATTCATCTGGTTGAAACTGCCCTCCTACAAGTTGGGGCCACGCTACATCGGTCTGTTTGAAATTCTTGGACGTATCATTGAAGTCGCTTACAAATTGAGGTTGGCTGCTTCGCTCTGGGTCCCAAACACATTCCACGTCTCTCTCCTGAAACCTGTGGTGCTGAATCGCAATCGCTTCCATTCCTTGCCTGATTCCGGTCCTCAGCCGGTGGGTGCCGATGATGTCTTTGAAGTGGAGGACATTATCGCCATGAAGAAGGTTAGAGGTAGGACATTTTTTCTTGTTGACTGGAAGGGCTTTGGTCCTGAGGAGAGATTCTGGGAACCTCAGGAGAATATCAATGCTCCCCATATCCTCAAGAGATTTCTTGCTAATCTCCGGGGAGGGCGGCTTAAGGGAGGGGTTACTGTCTCGCTGTTCCAACATACTCTCCCTGCCCCCGCTCCCACGCCATCTCTGCATACTCACCTGGCCATCGCTCCCACGCCACAGCCCCTTGCCACCCGACAGCCACGGCAGTCACCTCTGACTGGCACGCGGCCAACAGCGTCTTTGCATGCAATGCGCATGCGCCATAGGCCGCAGCCGAGCCTCCCTTCTGCTTCTTGTGCTCCGGCTATGCCCTGACCCGGAAGCACCCCTTGACCAATGGCAGACCAGACAGGGGCATATCAGGCCGCTTCGTCCTGAGGGAGGCGCCTGATCGTTGTGTTTCCTAGCACACTGGGTCTCGCTTCTTCGTGTGCTCTCTGCAGTCTCACAGTCCCGTTCTCGTGTGCTCCCTGCAGCAGCCTCGCAGTCCGGCTATCCGTGTCCCCTGCTGTACTCTAGTCCTGCCTCCGGTGTTCCTGTTCCATCCTGCTCCAGTCCTGTCGTCCTACTCCAGTCCTGCCTCCGGTGTTCCTGTTCCATCCTGCTCCAGTCCTGCCATCCTACTCCAGTCCTGCCTCCGGTGTTCCTGTTCCATCCTGCTCCAGTCCTTCCGCCCTACTCCAGTCCTGCCACTGGTGTTCCTGCTCCATCCTGCTCCAGTCCTTCCATCCTACTCCAGTCCTGCCTCCGGTGTTCTTGTTCCATCCTGCTCCAGTCCTTGCGTCCTACTCCAGTCCTGTCTTCTGTGTTCCTGCTCCAGCCATCCCTCCACGTTCCAGTCTACTGTCTTACTCCATTCCTGTCTCCTGTGTTCCAGCTCTGTCCTGTCATGTACACTTCAGTCTCTCCGCGTTCCAGTCTTACTCCACTCCTGTCTCCTGTGTTCCAGCTCTGTTCTGTCATCTACACTTCAGTCCCACACTCCTACTCCAGTCCATCCTGAGCCGCCCCTCTTGGTACCGGCTACCGTAGTACTCGAACTCCTGGGCCTGCTCCTAACGGTCCCTGTATAGGGGTCGGTTCCATCTGGGAGCTCGCCCGGGGCCCCTTGGTGCCACGGTCCAGAATGTCCACTCCTGAAGATTCCGGCTCCAGACCTGCCACGCTAACAGAGGCATTGCTGAAATCTGTTCTTTAACCCCTACTGTATACCATCTTCAGATTACATAGTGATATCCTGCTGACAGATTCCCCATAATGAGTGAAACAGTCTTTCAATAATGTATTGCAGACTTTTCATGTTTTCTAGCATAAAAAAACAGTCTGAATATGATCCCTCTTAGACTTTTGGTATCAAGGAAACCTGTCACTGCCTATACGTCCAAAAGAAATACTGAAATTTCCTGGACAGGGCATACTAAGAGTTCACTTACCTGGCCCTCTGGTTTCAAAAATTTGGATAGGTAAATTACTTAAATTAACATAGAATCCCCCCCAAAAAAAAAATTGGGGATTTGGCAAACTGTGCTGGAAGCCCTGATACCACATGCAACAGCTCAAACCGCTTTTATGCTCAGCCACACTCAGGTGGCACAAATATCAGTTTTGTAGACAACGATTGTACAGGGTGGGCCATTTATATGGATCCACCATGGTGGGTCATTTATAAAGTTGGATCCAAAATGGAAGACTTCAAAATGGACGCCATGGTCAACACCCATCTTGAAAAGTTTTCCTCCTCCCATATACTAATGTGCCACAAGCAGGAAGTTGATATCACCAACCATTCCCATTTTATTTAGGTGTATCCATATAAATGGCCCACCCTGTTTAATAACACAGCTAGTTGACTCAAAGGTCGTGGAGGCCTGCCAGTCTCAGAGGCCTACTGCTACAGGCAACACACATGAAGAAGACCCAACCAGAAGTCTTCAAATTTAAAATAATTAGTGGCATACACAACCAAAGTGGCATCAATTTCACGGGAGTAGAAATAGTATAGTAGGGACCGATACGTCTTCCAACACAACCAACCCAGCAGATGGACACCCAACCAGGAGTGTTCACATTTCAAGCAATTAGTGGCAGATACCAACAAAGTCACATCAATTTCACCACAGTAGAAATAGTATAAGGGACTGACATGCCTTCCACTACAGCCAACACAGCAGATGGACACCCAATGAAGAGTGTCTACATTAGGATAAATTAGTGGCAGACACCAACAAAGTGGCATCAATTTCACCAGAGTAGAAATAGCATAATGGTGAGTGACATCTCTTCTACTACAGCTAACCCAGCAGACGGAGAGCCTTAATTAGTACTCTTCACAATTCCAAAAATTTGTGGCAGACACCACAAAAATGGCATCAATTTCACGAGAGTAGAAATCGTGTAGTCCAGAGGGACAACTCTTCCACTACAGCCAACCCTGCAGATGTACACCCGACTAGGACTGTTCACATTTCCAAAAATTAGTTGGAGACACCAACAAAGTGGCATAAATTTCATGAGAGTAGAAATAGTATAAAGGGGAGCGACATCTCTTCCACTACAGCCAATCCAACAGATGGATACCTAACCAGGAGTGTTCACATTTCAAACAATTAGTGTCAGGTACTAACAAATTCACATCAATTTCACCACAGAAGCAATAGTATAATAGGGACCGTCACATCTTACACTACAGCCAACCCAGCAGATGGACACCCAATCAGGAGTGTACACATTTCCAGAAATTAGTGGCAGACACCAATAAAGTGGCATCAATTTCACCACAGTAGAAATAGTATTAATTCGGAGTGACATCTCCTCCACTACAGCCAACACAGGAGATGTACACCCAACCAGGAGTGTTAACTTTTCCAAAAATTAGTTGGAGACACCAACAAAGTGACATCAATTTCATGAGAATAGAAATAGTTTAATAGGGACCGACACATCTTCCACTACAGCAAATCCAGCAGATGGACACCCAACCAGGAGTGCTCACATTTAAAACAATTAGTGGCAGACACCAAAAAACTGGCATCAATTTCACCAGAGTAGAAATAGTATAAAGGGAAGCGACATCTCATCCACTACAGCCAACTCAGCAGATGAAGAGACCGAATCAGGACTCTCAACATTTCCAAGCATTTGTGGCAGACACCACCAAATTGGCATCAATTTCATGAAGGTAGAAATAATATAATGGGGAGCACTATCTCTTCCACTACAGCCAACCTAGCAGATAGACACCCAATCAGGAGGCTTCAAGTTTACAAAAATTGGGGCCTGACACCACCGAAGTAGCATCAATTTCACGAAAGTAGAAATAGTATAATAAGGACCGATACGACCTCCACTAGAGCCAACCCAGCAGATGTAGACAACGCATGACTGTTCACATTTCAACAAATTCGTGTTAACATCTGTAGCAGCAGCAACAGCATGCACAGAAGCTACACTAAAGATATCACAGACTGCAACTACGCAAGATCAATACAGCACACTAAAAACTACAACATCACCTAGTCTGTACATTCTGCGATTGGGGTGCAAATGTCCTTGAAGATCCATGACTTGTTCATCTTGATGAAAGTTAGGCGGTCTACACTTTCGGGGAACAGCCGGCTGCGCTTATCCGTCAGGACACCACCAGCAATGCTGAAGACACATTCTGAGAGCACGCATGTTGCCAAGCATGATAAAACCTCCAAGACGTGAGAGGCGAGCTCAGAACACCCATCCATTTTTGAAGACCAAAATGTGAAAGGGTCCAAACCCTCTCTGATGGTATTGATATTGAGTTCTAGATACTCCTGCACAATCTTCTCCATTTGTTCAACACGTGTCAGACTTGGACTCTGTTGACCTAGTGCACAAGCTGCTCTAAAAAATGTATCAAAGGACTCACAGAAATTGCTACTGCCACTTTCACTACTGCTGCTGCTAATAATGTTTTGGTGTTGATGAATTGGCATGTTGGAGGTTGGAATTCTAGAGGTGAGATGCCCACTGTGTGCCTCTCTGCTGTCTTGGTGAAAACCTCTTAAGGATGTGTAAAAGCGTGTTTCGATACTCCAGCAATCGCGGGTCTCTTTCCTAGGTGGAAAGCATCTGACAAAACTTACTCTTATAACGTAGAATTAAAAGAGTGGCAATCCAGTAGTCAGCTATATTGTGAATCATAACTATACAGGTATCATGATGCAGATAGTACAGCAAGAAGGCAATCATATGTCGGGCTTTTCCATGAGGTCCAAGCCCATTCTGTGTTAGTGGCTGGGTAACACTGATGCCTGTTTCCTCCATCTCCTCCTGCCAACCACAAACAAGAGGATTGTGATGATTATAATCTTCATGTCATCTGACAGATGCTTGTCCATCACCTCTTCTTCTTTTATTTGTTCCTTAGATCTTGCACCTTCACTAGAAGTTTGTCTGGTATCATCAGCCCCCGCAATCGCAGTAATCCACCCTCCCTTGGCGCTCGCCTGTGTAAAGACAATCTGTAACATTGAGACAATGTTATACCTTCCATATATCCTCTGCTTCCTCCTCTTCCTCTGGGAACACCACCTCTTCCCACAGGCTAATCAAAGTCTGCTTCAGTATGTAGATGAGTGGAATAGTGATGCTGATGATTGCATCATCAGTTCTAACCATCTTAGTAACCATTTAAAAACTGTACAGAAGATTGGAGAGGTCCTTAATCTGTGCCCACTCTGTAAACGTGAATTGAGCCACATCCGTACTGCGTTGGCCCAGACTATATGACATGGCATTAGGGCTATTTGCTGCTGCCACAATATCTGCAACATGTGCAGAGTGGAGTTCCACCATGTCGGCACATACCATATCAACCTGTTACCTGGCATTGGCATGGACAAAGACCTCTGCATCTATGCAAGTTGAATTACCTGAGGGGTGTGAACGGCGAAACTGAGCACTCAGCTCACTCAGCGCTTAGATCTCATCTCCAGAGATCTTGGTGCCAAGATCTCCATCTGTGCATGCGCCACCCCCAGCAGCCTTTTTGAAGTAGTCCACTGCACAGTAAACCATATAAGTGTGTTGGCAGAACCCTCGTACCACCGAACACCCGCAGCGGCGCACATCAGAACACCCTCTCATCCCAGCCTGCGGTCTGCAGCAACACTCCACTCCAGCAGTGACCCTGAGACCCCGCTTCACCACAGCCACCACCCTCGGTAAGCAATAAGATTTGTGGATTATAAGAAGCACCACCATTTTATAAAAAAAAATTTTGTCTTCCTATTTTTCTCCTCAAAATTTGGGGTGCATCTTTAAATCCGGTGCCTCTTATAATCCGCAAAATATGGTTTATATGAATATATATATATAGTATATGTATATATATATATATATATATATACTGTATATACAGTGCATTGTGAAAGTATTTGGCTCCCTGGAACTTTTCAACCTTTTCCCACATGTCATGATTCAAACATAAAGACACCAAATGTAAATTTTTGGTGAAGAATCAACAACAAGTGGGACACAATTGTGAAGTTGAATGAAATGTATTGGTTATTTTAAATTTATGTGGAAATTCAAAATCTGAAAAGTGGGGCAAGCAATATTATTCGGCCCCTTTATCTTAATACTTTATTGCGCTACCTTTTGCTGCGATTACAGCTACAAGTTGCTTGGGGTATGTCTCTATCAGTTTTGTACATCGAGAGACTAAAATTCTTCCCCATTCTTCCTTGGCAAACAGCTCGAGCTCAGTGAGGTTTGATGGAGATCGTTTGTGAACAGCAGTTTTCAGCTCTTTCCACAGATTCTCGATTGGATTCAGGTCTGGACTTTGACTTGGCCATTCTAACATCTGGATGCATTTATTTGTGAACCATTCCATTGTATATTTTGCTTTATGTTTGGGATCATTGTCTTGTTTGAAGACAAATCTCCGTCCCAGTCTCAGGTCTTTTGCAGACTCCAACAGGTTTTCTTCAAGAATGGTACTGTATTTAGCTCCATCCATCTTCCCATCAATTTTAACCATCTTCCCTGTCCCTGCTGAAGAAAAGCAGGCCCAAACCATGATGCTGCCACCACCATGTTTGACAGTGGGCATGGTGTGTTCAGGGTGATGAGCTGTGTAGCCTTTATACCAAACATATTGTTTGGCATTGTTGCCAAAAAGTTCAATTTTGGTTTCATCTGACCAGAGCACCTTTCCACATGTTTGGCGTGTCTCCCAGGTGGCTTGTTGCAAACTTTAAACAGCACATTTTATGGATATCTTTGAGAAATGGCTTTCTTCTTGCCACTCTTCCATAAAGGCTAAATTTGTGCAGTGTGCGACTGATCCCACCTCAGCTGTAGATCTCTGCAGTTCATCCAGAGTGATCATGGGCCTCTTGGCTGCATCTCTGATCAGTCTTATCCTTGTTTGAGATGAATGTTTAGAGGAACGGCCGGGTCTTGGTTGATTTGCAGTGGTATGATACTCCTTCCATTTCAATACAATCGCTTGCACAGTACTCTTTGGGATGTTTAAAGTTTTGGAAATCATTTTGTATCCAAATCCGGCTTTAAACTTCTCCACAACAATATGACGGACCTGCCTGTTGTGTTCTTTGGTCTTCATGATGCTCTCTGTGATTCAAACAGAACCATGAGACTATCACAGAGCAGGTGCCTTTATACAGAGACTTGATTGCACACAGGTGGATTATATTTGTCATCATTAGTCATTTAGGACAACATTGGATAATTCAGAGATCCACAATGAACTACTCGAGTAAGTTTACTGCACTGAAAGTAAAGGGGCCGAATAATTTTGCACGACCCACTTTTCAGTTTTTGAATTTCCACAAAAAATTTAAATAACCAATAAATTTCGTTCAACTTCACAATTGTGTTCCACTTGTTGTTGATGCTTCACCAAAAATTTATATTTGGTATCTTTATGTTTGAAGCATGATATGTGGGAAACGGTTGAAAAGTTCCAGGGAGCCAAATACTTTCGCAATGCATTGTATATATATATATTGTGGTGCAGTGACCGCTGTGTCCGCTAGGGGGCGCTGTGTGGGTGTCCCAGGACAGCCGTATAAGCATTTCCATTACCCTGATAGGTGTAGGATACTGAAATATCATAATGATCAGCAGAGGTACTACTGAGTAGTACGTTCCGTTACAATGTGTCAGGGAAGCCTGTGTGTGGCTGTGTGCAATAGGACCTTGGGTGAGGTCATAGTCATGTGATCACCTGTGGGTGTGGTTATGGACCATATAAGGTACCTGAGGTCTGGTCACATGGGGTGAATGCTGGGACCTGATTGGTCCAGTTTGGAAGGTCCTGTGTGGAGAAGGATCTCCTCACTAACAGCATGTGTGGACGCTGTGACTAATGGTGATGTGTGCCTGACCGTTCCCAGGGAGAGGGAAGGAACATTTGCAGTGTAAAGCATCATGCAAGGTAACCCGGAGGTGGGACTGCTACTGAGAGACTGTATAGCCTGCTGGCTAGATGAAGCACAGCCTGTGTGACTAGGAGGGCTATAGGGGAGCAGAGCTCCAGTGTGAAGATACCCTGCTGTCTGCTATAAGACTGTTGCATATTACTGCCGGAGGTTTATGAAGGATGAATAAACCTCATGGACTATGATTTGTTGAAAATCCTGTGCCGGATGTGTTTTTGATAGCTGCAAGCGAGAACCCCCTACTTACATGACAGCTCTACCTCACAATATATATATATATACACATTATATATATATATATATATATATATATATATATATATATATATATATATAGCAGTTGCTGAATCACCAAAATGATTTACATCAGTCGCATCGTGACACATTGAGCATATATACTGCTCAAAAAAATGAAGGGAACACTCAAAAACTTAAACAACTCAATGTAACTCCAAGTTAATGTGCACCATGGAGATGTTACTAATTTTTCCTTATATGCTTTTGAAAAGATTCGCAATTCCCCAATCCCCACGTGTTGGTAATAAACAAAACATGTTAACTACAAGAGAGGCATACTGGATCCTGAAACTAGATACACGTTTTCTAAAAGGAATGAATTCAAGAAACGATTTGTTTTATATCTATTGAAGCTGTTTCTCAAAGTCTTGTACTTTCCACATGTTCATGCGTATTTTAGTGATTGTTAATTCATTGTGATTGGCTGCTTCTTCTTATTTATTGCGACTAGAGATGAGCGACTTTGCCTTTTTTCGGGTCGAGTGTCGGGTTTCATGAAACCTGACTTTCTCAAAAGTCGGGTCGAACGAAATTAGCCGATTACCGTGAAAAGTCGAAGACCGACTGAAACACGAAATCCAATGCAAGTCAATGGGGAAGAAAAGTGGGCAGTGAGTGGAGGACAGGAAACACACCTACAGTGCCCATTTTAATGCCAAAAACATCAATTCTTATTACTTAAGCTTGTCAACCTTAATTTACTTTATAATAATAGTTAGGCATTGAAAACTGGGGGTTATTTGGCTAAAGCTGTGGGGGGGGGTAGGGCTGGCTCCAGATTTTCGTGAGCCCAGGGCCAAAGAGTGTCAATGGTCTCCTTTATCACATGCCACAATTCATGATCCTCTGATACGGCAGAGAAATAGCGGTATAGTACAATGAAAAATACTTCACTTCTTACATCACATGACTGATATCCATTTTAAATTCTCCAATAGCTCCAAAAACGGACAGTATATTACTCCATACAGTATTATGGCCACCGCATAGTGCGCTATACAGAGTAATGAGGCCCATATATTTCTCCATACAGAATAATTGGTCCCATATAATGTTTGAAACAGTATATGATGAGCTCCACATAATGCTACAGTATATGTTGGTCCCCATGGATGAAGCTCCACTGTCTTATGGGCCCAAATAATGCTCCATATATAATGGGCCCCATTGCTAATGCTCCAGTGCATAATGGGCCCTGTAAATGCTGCTCCAGTGTCTGATGTCCACCTTTGGAATGCTCCAGTGTATGGTGGGCCTCATATATCATTCTCCAGAGTATAGTGCTACCCAAAAATAGTTGTCCCAACATTGAAAACAATTAAAAAAGTCTCCTCTCTAGGGAATCCCTGTACTGGTCTGGACTCCTCGTCGTCCCCATCTTCCATCTTACTGCACTTGGACTGTTTAGTCAGAGGGCCTACAGACGTGATGTCATCGCGCTCTCTGACCAGAATGTCACTGTCAGGAAACGCGGAAGACGTCATGGCAGTGGAGCAGGGAGAGGTAAGTATTTCAACTTTGCAAGTGCTGTGATCCTGAGCAAGCAGGGGGGGCCCACTCGTTGGCGATGGCACTGGCACAGGGCCCCTCATAGTACGCCGGTGTGTCTGACGGCCGGTGTGCGCCCCCACCATCAGAGACACTTGATTCTACTATGAGGGACCTTGTGCCAGTGCCGTTGCCAAACAGTGTGCCCACCCACCTGTCCAGGGCAAAGGCACTCACACGGGTGCCTGCGCCAGGTGGTGACCCCGGCCCTGTGGGGGGAGGCAGCCCAGTTAGGGAGGTGGAAAAATTGGCATATGTTGATGTTGGACATTCAGCAGCTGCAAATGGAGTAATTGGAGAAGTCCGCAGAAGAGGAGGACAAAAGCAAGCCATTTTTCTGGCAACCTACGTGTCAGCAGGGGAGAGTGGGACAAAATCCTTTGAAACCCATGCAAGGTTCATTTTAATGAAGGTTAGATCATCAACATTTTGGGTCGACAGATGGGTCCTTTTTTCTGTCAGGATTGATCCAGCAGCACTGAAGACTCGTTCAGGTAACACACTAGCAGCAGGGCAAGCGAGCTCCTGTAAGGCATATTGTGCCAATTCAGGCCAGGTGTCAAGTTTACTGGCCCAATAGTCAAAGGGGAATGACCGGTGAGGGAGAACATTGATTTGGGAGGAGAAGTAGTTTGTTACCATAGTTGACGACTGCTGTCTCCTGTCACTTTCAATCGATGCAGTATTACCAGTCGTGTGAGTGGTACTTGAAAAATCAGTCCACAACATGGTCATGAAACCCCTGTGTCCAACGCCACTTCGGCTGTGTGCACCACGAACACCTCTTTCATTTTGCCACCTACGGCTTGTTGGAAAAACATCACCACCGCTGTGTGCTGGGAATGCCTCAAACAAATGGTTTACCAAAGTTGCTTGTTTGTTAGTCAATATTAGCTCTAGGTTCTCCTGTGGCATGATGTTTTGGAATTTGCCTTTATAGCGTGGATCCAGGATGCTGGCCAACCAGTAGTCGTCATCGCTCATCATTTTGGCAATGCGGGGGTCCCTTTTTAGGATCTGCAAGGCATAATCAGAGATGTGGGCCAATGTTCCAGGTGTCAATGATGCACTGCGAGTGCTGGGTGGAGGAGCACTTTCTGGCAAATCCACATCCCTCCAGTCACGCACAAACCCTGTACCTGACCTTGCCACACCAACATTTTTTCTTGCCCCCTGAGAAGCATCCTCCTCCCCAAATAATCATCCCCATCATCCTCCTCCTCTTCCTCTTCTTCTTCCACCTCATCCACGAGACTTCCCTGACCAGAAAATGGCTGACTGTCATCAAGGCTTCCCTCCTCCTCTTCCTCCTCGGCTGCAGACGCCTGCTCCTTAATGTGCGTCAAAATTTGCATGAGCAGACGCATAAGTGGGATGCTCATGCTTATGATGGCGTCGTCTGCGCTTACCAGCCGTGTGCATTCCTCAAAGCACTGAAGGACTTTACAGAGGTGTTTCAGCTTCGACCACTGCACACCAGACAACTCCATGTCTGCCTGCAAACTGCCTGCCCGTGTATCCTCCCACAAATGAATTACAGCCTGCCTCTGTTCGCACAGCCTCTGAACCATGTGCAGGGTAGAGTTCCACCTTGTTGCAACGTTGATAATTAGGCGGTGCTTGGGAAGGTGGAGCAATCGCTGCAGCTTCTGCATACGACTGGAGTGTACGGGCGACCAGCGGGTGTGCGAGCACAGTCTTCGCACCTTATGGAGCAGGGGTGTTAACTCCGGATAATTATTGAGGAAGCACTGCACCACCAGGTTCAAGGTGTGAGCCAGGCAAGGTATGTGTCTGAGTTTTGAAAGGGCTATGGCTGCCACAAAATTCCGGCCGTTATCACTAACTACCTTGCCTGCCTCAAGATATAGACTGCCCAGCCATGACTCAGTTTGTCGCTGCAAGTAGTCGGCCAGTACCTCGCGGTGTGTCTGTTGTCTCCCAAACACATCATCTTCAACACAGCCTGCTGACGCTTACCATTAGCTGTTCGATAGTGGGACACCTCGTGTGCAACACTGGCAGCTGCGGATGGAGTGCTCGTGCGACTGCGCTCTGTGGACGAGCTTTCGCTTCTGGAGGAGGAGGAGGAGGGTCGAACGCCTACAGCCAACTGTTTCCTATACCGTGGGCTAGGCAGCATTCTCCCACCGCCACTGTCCCCTGTGGACCCTGCATCCACCCACATTAACCCAGTATGCAGTGATAGACATGTAACGGCCCTGGCCATGCCTACTGGACCATGCATCTGTTGTGAGGTGCACCTTTCCACTCACTGATTGCTTGAGTGCATGGACAATGCGGTATTTCACATGCACGTGGAGGGCTGGGATGGCTTTTCGCGAAAAGAAGTGCCAACTGGTTAGGTCATAGCGTGGTACTGCGTAGGCCATGAGCTCGCGGAAAGCTTTGCTTTCAACCAACCGGTAGGGCATCATCTCTAACGAGATTAGTTTGGCAATGTGGCCGTTCAAAGCCAGTGTATGCGGATGAGAGGATTAGTACTTTCTTGTCCTACTCAGAGTCTCTGGTAGGGTGAGCTGAACTTGAGAGCTGCATATGGTGGAACTAGCGGTGGATATGGTGGACTGAGAGAGGGTTGGTGATGGTGTTGGTGGTGTTGCTGATGGCCTAGATTCAGTCTTTCATAGCAATAACATTGTGATTCCATTACTGCTTTGCCCTTGCGACGACACCTCGACATTTGCTGCTGGTGGTGTGCTAACCGGTGGGCTTACAGTGGGGAAGCGATTTAGCGTTGCTGACTACCTTCATTCGGAGCAGGTGCACATGTGGTACGTGAGGTTTGGTAGTCCGTCCATGCTTGCATGTGCATGGTGGTTAATTGTCTAAGCATGCAACTGGTATTCAAATTTCTGAGTTCTTTACCTCGGCTAAAGGTCCTTCCGCACTTCTTACAGGTAATCTTTGCCTCATCAGTAGGATTTTGGACAAAGAAGTGCCACACTGCACTCTTCCTACTATGGTAAACATTTTCTGGCCTTGCACGCTGTGCTAAGTTGACCGTCTGGTCAAGCTGTCCTACAACTCTTTTAGTTTTTGCTCCTCTTTTTAGGACAGCTACGGGCCTGCTAGATAACCGCTGCTGCGATGTCTGTAAAACAAGGTAGAAGGTGTATCTACTATTGGTGAGAATTTGAATCTCACTATAGATTTGAGGATGCAGAACTATTGTCTCTGGCCCAGTAGAGATTACACCTCAATGTAACAGACTGAAATTGGATGGTGAATGACAAGTTGGAGGGTGTCTATAGTATTGGTGAGATTTTGAATCTCACTGTAGATTTGAGGACGCAGAACTACTGTCTCTGGCCCAGCAGAGATTACACCTCAATGTAACAGACTGAAATTGGATGGTGTATGACAAGGTGGAGGGTGTCTATAGGATTGGTGAAAAATTGAATCTCACTATAGATTTGAGGACGCAGAACTATTGTCTCTGGCCAAGTAGAGATTACACCTCAATGTAACAGGCTGAAATTGGATGGTGTATGACAAGGTGGAGGGTGTCTATAGGATTGGTGAGAATTTGGATCTCACTATAGATTTGAGGACGCAGAACTATTGTCTCAGGCCCAGGAGAGATTACACCTCAATGTAACAGGCTGAAATTGGATGGTGTATGACAAGGTGGAGGGTGTCTATAGGATTGGTGAGATTTTGGATCTCACTAGAGATTTGAGGACGCTGACAATGATGCTCTCAGTCCAAGTATGGACGCAGGCAGCCTAATAAGCAGGACTGCTGCACAATGAACGCACAAAAGGGTGGAAAAATGAACCCTTGGTAACTGTGCAGAAAAGAGGAAGAAAAGTATTTTTGCTTTTAAAAAAGCAGTTTGCACAGCAGTGTGCAAACAGCAATGCAGCTATCAGGGAGCCTTATAAGGCAGCCTAATAACCAACAGAGCTGATGCACAGAAGTAGAGCCTCCCCTGCCACTGCACACTAACTGGTGTGTTGTAAGTGGAAATCGCTAACAGCAGAAGCAGTTTTTTGGTTCTTCTTCCCTGCCTAACGCTCTCCCTATAGAATCAGCAGCAGCAGCTCTCCCTAATGCTAAGATCGGCAGAAGTAAGATGGCGGTCGGCGTTCACGCCCTTTTATAGCCCCTGTGACGCCACACAAAGCAAACCAATCACTTGCATGCCCTTCTCAAAGATGGTGGTGACCGATGCCTATGTCATTGCATTGCCCACAGTGTGCGTCCTCCATCATTGACTTGAAAAAGGGCGCTGGAAGCATCTTTTGAAATGCGACTTTGGCGCTCTGGTCGCTGACCTCGTGGCCAACCTCACGCTATGGTCGGGGTTCATTTCATGAAACCAGACTTCAGCGAAAGTCGGCAACTTTTGAATATGACCGACCCATTTCGCTCAACTCTAATTGTGACCATTGTTTCACTTGTGTATCCTATGACTAAGGGCACATTTTTTTGCACCTGAAATGTGTCAGGTTCTGCATGTTTTTTAATCATGGCTTGAGTGCCAAATAAAGTTTTTTTTATTTTCATTTTGGTGTGCCACATCTTTCTTTTGGTTCGTAACTCCAAGTCAGTCACACTTCTGTGAAACCAACACTGATTGTGAATCAATTTCTCCTGCTGTTGTGCAAATGGAACAAACAACAGGTAGAAATTATAGGAAGGCCACTAACATCCATGTGTTTGCTCAGTCAGAGTGTTTAGTGTACCCTTCAGTTTTTTGAGCAGTGTGTATATATATAAATATATATATATATATATATAAATGTGTGTGTGATACTGTGACTATCCTCAGTAGTCGTAGTATCAGCTATATAATACGCTGCATATACAGCGGTCGCAGTTATCACCTATATATTGTATATACAGCAGTAGTAGTTTCACCTGTATAATGTATATAGACTGCTGTATATACAACATACTGTGAATGTTATATCCAGTAATTGTTACGTTGCTGATACTGTAACTATGTAGGGAAGGTGGACCGACGTACCGACCTGTCTGTAGAAGAAGGGCGGAGGTGTAGTGCATAGAAGGTGGACTGTTGTAGTAAAAAAGGGGAGACAGCTGGAGATAGGAAGGAGGGCTGCAGTATTGGATTTTGACCATTAGAGGGCAATGGAGAGCTGTGAGGTTAGGACTGAACAACAGCCATTGGCTAAGAAAACCATTGAGTCATGGTGGGCGGAGTTACCAGAACGTGAAGGTTATAAAAGAGGGGGAGAAGGTTCTGGAAAGGTCAGTCAGCGAAGGGAGCACAGGAGACAAGAAGTACGTTTGAGGAGAGAAGAAAGAAAGGAAGCTCCTGAGAGGACTGTCAGTGGTGACGGTTACGGGGGGTGGCACTGAAAGGAGTAGCCACAGACAGAGACAATAGAGGCCACAGACGGAGAGCATAGAGAAGCCGCAGACAGAGAGGTGACCTGGGGGTACCAAATGGACGACGTACTCAGATTGGTGAAGCGCTGTGGTAGATAGGCCTAGGGCAGCCACGCCGAAGAGAACCACGGAGGATGTCACGAGTACAGGAAAAGAGAGTGAAGGTACCCGGGCCTGTGTACGAAGTCAAGCAGCTACTGTGTGTGGCTGAGGGGATTGTCGGGCAGCTGCTGTGTGCGGCTGTGGAGATTGTCGAGCAGCTGCTGTATGAGGCTGCGGAGATTAACGTGCAATTGCTGTGAGGTGCTGTGGGTTGTGGAAAGACGATCAATAAAGAAGACCTTTTGAACACGTTCCTGTCTCTGTCTCGAGTCTGTCTGCGGCCAGAAACGGACCATCCCCTAGTCGGTCCCCCTACCTACAACTCTTCACTGCAGTCACAGTATTATCCATATATTGTATATACAGCAGCCGCAGTATTACCTGTGTAATGTATAAAAACTGATGTGTATACAGTATATAGGTGATACTTATGTTTATGCAATATATAGGTTAAAATGTGACTGCTGTGTATACAATATATAGGTTATACGTACTGCGACTGCTTTTTATAGTCACAGTATCACATACATAACATAAATAGAGTAGTCACAGTATCACCAACATATTGTATTTACAGCAGTCAACATACTATTAGTGTTGAGCATTCCGATACCGCAAGTATCGGGTATCGGCCGATACTTGCTGTATCGGAATTCCGATACCGACTTCCGATATTTTTTCAATATCGGAATTCGGCATCGGAATCGGAAGTTCAGTTGATTGACGGCCTGACGTCATCATGATGCGCGGTGTGTGCGCATCATGATGCGCCGTCATTTCGGGCCTTCCGGGGGTCTCTGCCGGCCTGCCGGGGGGCTGTGCCGGCCTGCCGGGGGGCTGTGTGGACTGCCCGGGGTCTGTACCGGCCTGCCGGGGGGCTGTGCCGGCCTGCCGGTGGTCTGTGCACCCTGTGGGGGTCTGTACCGGCCTGCCGGGGGGCTGTGCCGGCCTGCCGGGGGGCTGTGCTGATGTCCGGGGGTCTGTGCAAGCATCGTCCGATGGGACTACAAGTCCCATCGGGCGATGCCTGCTACCATGACAGTGATTGACACATTAGCCAATGATGGGACAGTAGTAGTCCCATCATCCGGCTAATGTGTTAAATGTTAAAAAAAAAAAAAAAAAAAAAAATACTACATACATACTACATGCATGCTACATACATACTACATGCTACATACATACTACATATATACTACATACATACTACATACATGCTACATACATACTACATGCATGCTACATACATACTACATGCTACATACATACTACATGCATGCTACATACATACTACATGCATGCTACATACATACTACATATATACTACATATATGCTACATACATACTACATACATACTACATGCATGCTACATACATACATACTACATATATACTACATGCATGCTACATACATACTACATATATACTACATGCATGCTACATACATACTACATGCTACATACATACTACATATATACTACATACATACTACATACATGCTACATACATACTGCATGCTACATACATACTACATACATACTACTTACATACTACATGCATGCTACATACATACTACATGCATGCTACATACATACTACATGCATGCTACATACATACTACATACATACTACATGCTACATACATACCACATACATACTACATACATACTACATACTACATATATACTACATGCATGCTACATACATACTACATGCTACATACATACCACATACATACTACATACATACTACATATATACTACATGCATGCTACATACATACTACATGCTACATACATACCACATACATACTACATACATACTACATACTACATATATACTACATGCATGCTACATACATACTACATGCTACATACATACCACATACATACTACATACATACTACATATATACTACATGCATGCTACATACATACTACATGCTACATACATACCACATACATACTACATACATACTACATACATACTACATGCTACATACATACTACATGCATGCTACATACATACTACATGCTACATACATACCACATACATACTACATACATGCTACATATATACTACATGCATGCTACATACATACTACATATATACTACATGCATGCTACATACATACTACATGCTACATGCATGCTACATACATACTACATACATACTACATGCTACATACATACCACATATATACTACATACATACAATACATTCATACAATACATACATAGACATACAGTACATATAACATAGAGTAACATACTTACCAATACTTGTCACATTGTTCCCCGAAGCCATTGTCTTTTCCGGAATAAATATTAACATAACAAACCACAAAAATACTCACCCGCGATCCGAAGCAGTCCACGAGTGTGTCCCACAACGATCTTGGGTAGAGAACTGCAGCATCAGATGATGCTGCCGTTCTCTACGGGCTGCAGGAATCCAATGACGGAAGGTAGGTATCCTTCCGCACTGTATTCCTCCGCCACTTAAAAAAAAAAAAGTCCCTAGTCTCACTTTATGCCATTGCTGCGTGGGAATTTCCCACACAGCAATGGCATAAAGTGAGACTAGGGACTTTTTTTTTTTTTTTAAGTGGCGGAGGAATACAGTGCGGAAGGATACCTACCTTCCGTCATTGGATTCCTGCAGCCCCTAGAGAACGGCAGCAACAGCTGATGCTGCAGTTCTCTACCCAAGATCGTCGTGGGACACACTCGTGGACTGCTTCGGATCGTGGGTGAGTATTTTTGTGGTTTGTTATGTTAATATTTATTCCGGAAAAGACAATGGCTTTGGGGAACAATGTGACAAGTATTGGTAAGTATGTTACTCTATGTTATATGTACTGTATGTCTATGTATGTATTGTATGAATGTATTGTATGTATGTAGTATATATGTGGTATGTATGTAGCATGTAGTATGTATGTAGTATGTATGTAGCATGCATGTAGCATGCAGTATGTATGTAGCATGCATGTAGTATATATGTAGTATGTATGTGGTATGTATGTAGCATGTAGTATGTATGTAGCATGCATGTAGTATGTATGTAGCATGCATGTAGTATATATGTAGTATGTATGTAGCATGTAGTATGTAGCATGCATGTAGTATATATGTAGTATGTATGTAGCATGTAGTATGTATGTAGCATGCATGTAGTATATATGTAGTATGTATGTAGCATGTAGTATGTATGTAGCATGCATGTAGTATGTATGTAGTATGTATGTAGTATATATGTAGTATGTATGTAGCATGTAGTATGTATGTAGTATGTATGTAGCATGCATGTAGCATGCAGTATGTATGTAGCATGCATGTAGTATATATGTAGTATGTATGTAGCATATATGTAGTATGTAGCATGTAGTATGTATGTAGCATGCATGTAGTATATATGTGTTATGTATGTGGTATGTATGTAGCATGCATGTAGCATGCATGTAGTATGTATGTAGTATGTATGTAGTATATATGTAGTATGTATGTAGCATGTAGTATGTATGTAGTATGTATGTAGCATGCATGTAGCATGCAGTATGTATGTAGCATGCATGTAGTATATATGTAGTATGTATGTAGCATGTAGTATGTAGCATGCATGTAGTATATATGTAGTATGTAGCATGTAGTATGTATGTAGCATGCATGTAGTATATATGTGTTATGTATGTAGCATGTAGCATGCATGTAGCATGCATGTAGTATGTATGTAGTATATATGTGGTATGTATGTAGCATGCAGTATGTATGTAGCATGCATGTAGTATATATGTAGTATGTATGTTGCATGTAGTATTTATGTAGTATGAATGTAGCATGTATGTAGTATGTAGTATGAATGTAGCATGTATGTAGTATGCATGTTGTATGTATGTAGCATGTAATTTTTTTTTTTTTTTACATTTAACACATTAGCCGGATGATGGGACTACTACTGTCCCATCATTGGCTAATGTGTCAATCACTGTCATGGTAGCAGGCATCGCCCGATGGGACTTGTAGTCCCATCGGACGATGCCTGCACAGACCCCCGGAGCCTGCACAGCCCCCCGGCAGGCCGGCACAGCCCCCCGGCAGGCCGGCACAGCCCCCCGGAGCCTGCACAGACCACCGGCAGGCCGGCACAGACCACCGGAGCCTGCACAGACCCCCTGGCAGGCCGGCACAGACCCCCGAAAGGCCCGTACAGACCCCAGAGAGGCTGTACAAGGGCAGGAAAGGGTTTTTCTTATTCCGATACCGGAAGTCCCATAGACTTGAATGGGACTTCCGGTATCGGAATCGGCGATACCGATACTTTTTTTAAAGATCGGCCGATACCATCCGATACGATACTTTGAAGTATCGGACGGTATCGCTCAACTCTACATACTATACATTATACAGGTGAAACTGTGACTGCTGTAATCACAGAAAAAAATGTTTCCATATTGGGACACAGCATCGGGTGTGCAGAAGAGCAGATCCCTGGGACTGGTGAGCAGAGAACAAATTCTTCCCAAAAAAGAGATGTTTTCTGACCCTGGTACTTGCCAGGATCAGACAGAAAGAGCCCTGTATGTGCTGCGACAGCCCTTGTCAGTGGGTGAAAACAAGTGTCTATTTATTTTAAGATTTTAAGCCACAAATATTTATGATGTAAAGTTTTTTCCACTATTATGTTTTTAAAGATTTGTTCTGCTTTCAAGAATGCAAACTGTGCTTTACTCACCCTCCCGGTTCAGCACTGTATCTCCAATGCTACTCCTAGTGCCTGTCGTCTGCAACACTGATATCACGTCAAAGGTCCCACAGCCAATTTGTGAGGTCACTGTGCCATCCAGATTGGCTGCAACACGGCTGATGTGACATCAGCGCTACAGGCAGGAGGTAACGATGGAGACACAGTGCTGTACCCAGGGATAGTAAGTAAAGCAAGGTTTGGTTATTTTACAACCAACTACACCTCGGGGCACAATTTTTCTGAAAATAGAAAACTCTTTTAATGACCTGTTTCCTTTCAGTTGATTGGAAGCTGATCTGCAGTACCCACAAAGCAGATTATGTAGCTTTTGTATTCACTACCTCTACTGCTTATATCCAGCCATTGCTGGAGCTGATTGCTAGGGGGTGGGTGTCAGCGCTGGAAAGAGGTGATATACTGTATATTGATCTAGCCATACACCATACATACTGTAGAATTGCAGATTGAGCTATAAGTTGGAAAAACCTTTTAGCTCCATTTTACTCTTCAAACTTAGAGTTGTCTGGTTTTAACCACAGGCCCACCCTTAGCTGAATTTTATTTTCAACACATCCTTATAATAATAGATCCATGACCCTGTTGTGATTGATTGCCCTGGCAATGTTATTCTTCTTGTGGTAATTTCCTAGTACCTCATTACTTTTGTTAATTATATCATATTATAAGCATTTTATGCAGTTACCTAGACTGAGCAATAGCACATAGAGAGAGATAATTTATCAAACATCCAGCAATACGAAGAGAAGCTGAAAAGAAAAGCAGTACAGGGAGGATGAATAGTTTAAACATTCAATAATGAATACAACGATGATGATGATAATAATAATAATAATAATAATAATTAATTAAATAATCCTATCTCCCAAAATGTTGGGATGCTGACCAAAATGTAAAGAGAGCAAGGACGCAATGATTTGGAAATCTCCTATAGCAATAATTTATTTAAAACATAGAACACAGATCAGAAGATGAAAGTTTTAAAGATTTAAATTTCAATTGAAAATATGTAACTAATTTAAAAATTGATGTCAGCAATACAGCTCAAAAAAGTTGGGACAGGGTTATGGCTGCCTGTTACAACTCTGTTGTCAGACTTCCCGGGGCCAGGGACTCCTCCTTGTCCCTAACACTAGCCCTAGCTATTCCTGCTCCTGGATTACTTCTAATGATGAAGTTGTCGGGGCCACGTGCCTTACTGAATTCTTGAATCAGCCCTATATCTGTCCTCCCCCACCTAGGGAAGCAGGAAGTAATAGTGTATGTATATATAGGAGAGAGAATTGGCCAGTACTGAACAGCTGAGATCATCCAAGCAGGAACACTTTAGAGACTCTAAGCTGAACAGTTTAACCCCTGCACAGTTAACAGTAAGCTGCACCATTTAATATGATGGAGAAGTGCTTCTAGTCAGTGCAGGAGCGCATTAAATCAGATGCTGTGGTCTTCTGGCCCCTTTGTTATGGTAAACCCGTGGCAGTACCCCCTTCTATGAGGGACCTCCAGACCCTCAGGGCCGGGTCTATCAGGGTGTGCCGTATTAAAGGACCAGATCAACCAGACTGCATGGACATCAAATGCTGGTACCCACATTCTATCTTCTGGACCATAACCCTTTCCAGTGTACCAGATACTGAAAAGACTGATGAACCAAGTGAGAATACATGATCTTGCTATCTGAAACTCCAAATTCCCATCAACAATAACTGGAGATGGAGGTGGTGGTGATAGTTCAAAAGATGTCATGCATTTTTTGAACAGAGATGCATGAAACACATTATGAATCTTAAAGGTAGGTGGCAGAGCTAGATGGAATGCTACAGGACTGACAAAGGCCACAATCTTACAAAGAACGATGATCCTTGGGTCCAGTTTCCAGGAAACAACCTTTAATTTAATGTCCCTAGTGGGAAACCACACCAAATCACCAACACACAGGTCCAACCACCAAATGTCTCCTAGCAGCCACACTCTTGTATCTGGATACCATGTTTTGGCATAGGTGGTTTCCTTCATTGGAGACTGCCCTTCCCGTGGTTGTTCCTTCCCGGGGAAAGACCTGGCTAGTCATTGCTTGCGTTGAGAAACACGTGATGGTGTCTCCGCGGCTTGTGTTTTGCATGTTTTTTCATATTTCCCATAAGGGATGGGAGCATTGCTCTAGAATCACTGCGTTGAGAAACGTGATGGTGTCTCCGCAGTGTTGGATGTTGATCTCCATGAGTTCATTCATCCTCATTTTTCACAGTCTTTTACTAGGCATTGCTCCTACTAGCCAGATTCCTACTCCACACTGATGAGGGGCAATACCCCAAAACAGCTGTCTGTGGATGGATACCATGTTTTGGCATAGGTGGTTTCCTTCATTGGAGACTGCCCTTCCCGTGGTTGTTCCTTCCCGGGGAAAGACCATGGCTAGTCATTGCTTGCATTGAGAAACACGTGATGGTGTCTCCGCGGCTTGTGTTTTGCATGTTTTTGCATATTTCCCATAAGGGATGGGAGCATTGCTCTAGAATCACTGCGTTGAGAAACATGTGATGGTGTCTCTGCAGTGTTGGATGTTGATCTCCATGAGTTCATTCATCCTCATTTTTCACACTCTTGTATCTGAACCCCATCTTCTTCAAATTATTAAGAACTCCTTGCCACACAGACGTAATAGAAGATGAAAACTGTTCCTCTTCGGGTATTCCCGAGGAATAATTCCTATTAAAAGAGCTGAACTGAGGATAAAACCCGTTATTCACCGCAAATTTAGCTAGAGGTAAGTTTGTAACCCAATCCTCCTGATTCTCAGACACAAAATACCTCAGATAAGTATCAAGATTCTGGTCAATTAGTTATTTTGCCCATTAAACTGTGGATGAAAGGCTGGGGAAAGTGACAGATGGATCCCAAACTGAGCGCAAAACACTTTCCAAAATTTGGAAATAAATTGTACCTTGGTCAGAAACAATATTGGTATGAATCTCATGTAATTTCACAATTTCTTTGAAAATTTGCACCAAGGTCTTGGCGTTGGGTAAGGCAGATAGTGCAATGAAAAGAGACATCTTGCTGAACCTGTCCACTACCACCAAAGTAACTGTATTACCTGCAGATATGGGTAAAGCAGTAATGAAATCTAGTGATAAATGAGTCCAAGATTTACTGGGAATCGCCAATGGTTGGAGAGACCCTGAGGGATGAGTATGAGGGGTTTTAATTCGTACTCATACACTACAGGCAGCTACATACTCCCAAATTTCCTGATGCATCCCAGACCACCAGAAACATTAGGTAAGGAGAACTGCAGTGGCTTTATTACCAGGATGTCCTGCTAAGACCGAATCAAGATGTTCCTTTTAAACTTTAATACGAAGATTCACAGGTATGAACAGTTTACCTAAAGGACAGGAAGCAGGGGCATCCCCCTACACCTCTACAACCTCTTTCTCAAGGTCAGAACTTTGTTTGCGTTCCTCACTGGAGCGCACGCTGGGCCCCGGTGGCATGGATTATCCGGATTCAAACATGTGAGTGATCTTTGCGGCATATGTGGAACTAGCCATGAGTTTTTCCGTGATTAAAAACGCCTGCGATTAGGTAGGCGAGGCTCATTGTAGTAATTATCAGGGGGCTTTATAAGTTTGGCCTCCTCTGACTTCCGTAGCTTTCACATTTCATCTTGGTATCTGACATGATGGACATCATATTCATCTTTTATGCCTCCTGATGAACCGCTGGTGCAGAGAAATGCGTTGGGGTGACACCATACATGCGTTGGGGTGGCCACGTTTCTAACCTGTTTGTTTCCATGTATGCTCCATTGTTAGGGTATGTTTAATCTCGTATTGGTGGACCTTTGATTGTCATGATGTGGTAATTTGTTTTATGGATATTTATTTCATTTTTTTCTGTGACTGCTTGCATTATCTCACGGGCATTTTTGCCATTCATCTCTGCATTATCGGATATTGTTTTCACACGTGTGATATCAGGGACCGATAGGGGAGCGAGGGATAGTCCTCGTTTTCTAGTATTTTAGGCACAAAACTTATGAAAACTGTCCAATAAATGTGTACTACAGTCTAACGATGCATCAAATTTATTTCAGTGTCTCATTCTGGATTATATATTTAAAAATTTTACTCTAACATGGCGCACATCTCCTCGCTGGCTTATTTTTACACCATTTTTGCACCAAAGCTTAGCATTTTAAGTTATGCCCCTTTCTAGCTAAGCTCTCAATACAGTTATGCCCTCGTTTTGAGTGTAGCACAAACTGAATTTTTAAATACATAGGTATAAAACTAGATATGGCAATTTGTACCTAAGTCGAGGCACCTTCACATTACTAACACTGTCCAGAATGTGTTATATACAGAAGGTAAGAAATTCCAATACCAAAACTCTAAATCATGAAGAAATTCAGAATTGCAGTTAATTACAGACTTAAAGAGAGCCTGTTATCAGGGTTAAACATATTAACCCCTTAACGACCAGGGATATTTTTTATTTTGCATTTTCATTTTTTGCCCCCCCCCCCCCTTCTTCCCATAGCCATAACTTTTTTACTTTTTGGTCAAAATGGCCATATGAGGTCTTGTTTTTTGCAGGACAAATTGTACTTCTGAATGACTCCATTGGTTTTACCATGTCGTGTAATAGAAAATGGGAAAAAAATTCCAAGAGCGGTGAAATTGCAAAAAAAAGTGCTTTTTTTGTTTGGCTTTTTTACTAGGTTCACTAAATGCTAAATCTGACCTGGCATTATGATTCTCCAGGTCCTTATGAGTTCATGGATACCAAACATGTCTAGGTTCTTTTTTATCTAAGTGGTGAAAAAAAAAATATTCCAAAGTTTAAAAAAAAAGTTGCCATTTTCCGAAATCCGTAGCGTCTCCACTTTTCGGGATCTGGGGCTGGGTGAGGGCTTATTTTTTGCACACCGATCTGACATTTTTAATGATATCACATTGGTGCAGATACATTCTTTTGATCGCCCGTTATTGCATTTTGAACATTCTTTATTTATAATACAGGAAAAATATAACCATGTCAAAGTTATAGTCATATCAAATAACATCGACAATATGGGAGGAAGGAACAAGGATTCATAACAATCGGGGTTATCAATAAACCTATGTGGGTACACAAGTCCTAATCTTATACATCAGTGCTAGCCAAGTGTTCAGTATTATATAGCTGGGCGAGGTGAACTCACATCAGATAATTTAATCTTTACTTTTGTTTTTCAAATCTTTCCAAGGAGCCCAGATGCCTACATATGAATCATGATTGTGGATCTCCCAGCTTGAGAGTTCCTCAAGGCAGGAAATCTGGTTCACTTTAAGTTTCCATTCAGATATAGATGGAGGGGACTCGTCCTTCCAGTTTAATGTTATTAAATGTTTTGCTGCATCAGCCAATAACGGGAGAAGCCCATGTTTTTTTTATTTAAATTTTTTTGATGGGCATGAAAGTAAAGCTTAAGAAGCTTGTAAGTCATGTTTGATTAGCTTTAAATCTTTGAGGATGAGACTGATCCTATCCCAAAATTCCCTTATCACAGGGCATTCTCAGAATATATAGGTGTGATGGGTTCTCAAATTATGGCACCTCCAGCAAATGTCGGAGTCAGACAGCCCCATGAAGTTTGACCATGGTCAGGTGCCTTCTAGTTAATATTTTATAAGAATTCTCTTGGAGTAACATATATCTGGAGAAGCCGCGTGCATGAAGAAAAATCCCGGAATTTGTGCATCAGAGAAATTAGTCTTAAGTTCTGACTCCCAAGAATATAAGAATGATGGCTTAAACCCTTAGGGGGGGATGTTAAGTCGGGATTACAAATGGGATATAAGTTTTAGTCGTAGGGGTGGGAGTTTATTCATAATGTCTAAAGCCTCTTTCACACTTCAGTTATTTGCCATCAGTCAAAATCCGCCAAAATTTGAAAATGGCGGATCCGCTTTTTCTTGTTGCGGATCCGCCATTTTCCCCATTGGGATACATTAGTGGCGGATTTTGACGGATGGTCGTCCGTTGCGTCCGTTATTCGGCGGATCCGCAAAATTCCTTGCGGATTCTGTCTGAGGGGGACGGAGCATGTAACGTTTTTTTTCGCCGTCAAAATGGCAGATGACGGCGGATCCGCCGTCATCCGCCATGCAGTAGAATAGTCGCCTATGGGCGGCGGATCCGCCGGGATCCGCGATTTTGCGGAATCCGCCGGCAGGATCCGCAAAATCGCACTGCGCATGCCCAGAAAAAAAGATACTTTTCCAGACAGTCCCAAAACTATATAAGATGGGCTAATTGGGCCCAGACATGCAGTAGCAGCCAGACAGCAAGCCATCCACCCACCAAGCCTGCCAGACCACCCAGCCTGCCAGACCACCCACCAAGCCTGCCAGACACCCACCAAGCCTGCAGCCACACAGCTATCAAGAGGCCTGCCAGTACCAGCTTACCAAGTGTGAGTATACCTATGACATTTCTGTGTGTATGGCCTGCTAGTGTGTAGCCTGCCTGCCTGCCTGCCTGCCTGTGTGTGTGTGTGTGTGTGTGTGTGTGGTCTGCGAGTGTTGCATGTCTGTGTTTTTTTTTTATATTTTTTTTTCTGTTGCTTGTGTACTGCATTTTATTTTCATACAACTGTAATTATATTGTATTTTTTATGCTGTGATTGCTGCGATTGAGTGGTGTATGGTATGTGGTGTAATTGGGCCCAGACAATCCGGCACCAGCAACACTGAAGACGCCAAGCAAGATATCCGACTGCAGCCTGCCTGATAGAAGATTGAACTAGAGCTATAAAACCTGTCTGCACAGCTGCAAGTCTACCACCTGCAAGACCCCTGGAGCGTGCGTGTGCGTGTGCGTGCGTGCGTGTGTGTGGCCTGTGTGTGTAATGCATTTTTTTTTTTTTCCATTTTTTTTTTTTTTCTGTTGCATGTGTACTGCTTTTTATTTTCATACAACTGTAATTATATTGTATTTTTTATGCTGTGATTGCTGCGATTTGAGTGGTGTATGGTATGTGGTGTAATTGGGCCCAGACAATCCGGCACCAGCAACACTGAAGACGCCAAGCAAGATATCTGACTGCAGCCTGCCTGATAGAAGATTGAACTAGAGCTATAAAACCTGTCTGCACAGCTGCAAGTCTACCACCTGCAAGACCCCTGGAGCGTGCGTGTGTGTGTGTGTGTGTGTGTGTGTGTGTGTGTGTGTGTATGGCCTGTGTGTGTAATGCATTTTTTTTTTTTTTTTTCCATCTTTTTTTTTCTGTTGCATGTGTACTGCATGTTATTTTCATACAACTTTAATATTGTATTTCTTGCTGTGATTGTGTGGTGTAAGGCCGGCTTCATATTTGCACTTTATAGCGCAGTGATAACTTGCACACGTCCGCCACTAATCTCCGTCCCATCTGGTCATCACCGCCTACTAGCACACATGGACGCTTGCGATCTGCACACCCTATCTTTAGTATGGGGTGTGCAGATTGCAAGTGTTCATGTGCGCTAGTAGGTGGGGATTAGTGGCGGACGTGTGCAGGAAATTGCTGCGCTATAAAGTGCAAATGTGAAACCGTATTGTATGGTGTTATTGGGCCCAGACATCTACATCAAACACCAGCCTGACTGTATCAGTCAGGCTGGTGTTTGATGTAGATGTCTGGGCCCAATAACACCACATACAATACCATTTAGGCCGGTTTCACATTTGCACTTTATAGCGCAGCGATTTCCTGCACACGTCCACCGCAATTACCGTCCCATCCGGTCATCCCCGCCTACTACCGCACATGAACGCTTGCGATCTGTGCACCCTATCTTTATCAGAGGGTGCGCAGATGGTGCGCTGGCAGGATTTTACTGTGTGCTGTGCACTTTTGAAGGTGTGCCCTTGTGTGCCAAACGCAGCATTGTTGCATTTTGGCGCGCACGGCACACCTTCAAAAGTGTGCAGCACACTGTAAAATTCTGCCAGCGCACCATCTGCGCACCCTATGATAAAGATAGGGTGCGCAGATCGCAAGCGTTCATGTGCGGTAGTAGGCGGGGATTAGTGGCGGACGTGTGCAGGCCATCGCTGCGCTATAAAGTGCAAATGTGAAACCGGCCTAACTGGTATTGTATGTGGTGTTATTGGGCCCAGACATCTGGCAACAGCAACACTGAAGACACCGAACCAGACATCAAACACCAGCCTGACTGATAGAATTTCAAACTCCGCTGCAAATCTTCCACCTGCAAGACACCTGGAGTGTGTGTAGCCTGGCTGTGTGTTATGCGTGTTTGTGGTTTTTTTAAATATTTTAATTTTTGTTCTTTTGAATGTTTCTTGGATTTTATTTTCATATTGTGGTGTGATTAATGTATCTGTTGTAAATTTGCGTTTTTATTTTTCATTTATTGTGGTATTTAAAATAAAGAGCAGAGTAGCTCCTATTTGTTGGAAAAAATAATAATAAAAAAAAAAAAAATAAATTGTTTTGAAAAAATCTCCTTTGTATCATTTTAAAAAAGGTAAAATTAAGTTACCATAAAGGTAATTAAAATTTTTTGGTATACAAGTGTGGTTAAAAGTGAGATTGCAACATACCATGAAAAAATGGGTATACACAGCTGAGTTTTTCAGGGAATTCAAAAACATGCAAACACAGTGGGTATACACAGAAATTAAACACCTTCAATCACTGGTTACACTCTGAGAGTTTCAGGGAATGCAAACACTGGTATTCACAGCAATTACACACCTTCAATCACTGGTTACACTCGGTGAGACCTTTAATCACTGGTTACACTCTCGGTGAGAGTTTCAGGGAATGCAAACTGGTATACACAGCAATTACACACCTTCAATTACTGGTTACACTCAGTTACAAAACACAAAGAAAGTGGGTTTACACAAAATATTACACACCTTCAATCACTGGTTACACTCTGAGATAAGGGAATGTAGACATGCAAACACTTAAAATTGCGTATAATTAGTTTCAGGGAATTACACATACAAAATGTTTTTTTGGTTTTTTTTAAACTTTCATATCATTTTCTTTCAGTTCACACAATGAAGCACCACCATACAAGCAGGAGAGACGGCCAGCCCAACCGCAGCAGAGATTCAGACCGCAGCAGGGATCAACAACGCAGCAGAGATAACCGGTCAGACCGCAGCAGAAACAGTAACCCTGACCGCAGCAGAGAGGAACAGCCACACCGCGGCGTACAGGCAACCATTAGTTTCCCTGTAAGTATAAAGACCTGAAAGCTTATTATGATACTTTGTATAGTAGCTTAACAAGTTTCTTTATACTTGCAGATCACTTCAAGCACTACCAGCAATGCCGCAGCAGAGAAGGTCGCAGCAGAGAGAGCAGCAGCAGAGAGGGCCAGCCAGGCTGCAGCAGAGAGGGCCAGCCAGACCGCAACAGAGACTGCCAGCCAAACATTGTTTTCCCTGTAAGTATAAAAGCCTGAAAGCTTATTATGATACTTTGTATAGTAGCTTAACAAGTGTGTTTATACTTGCAGATCAGTTCAGGAAGCAACGCAGCTGCCCCAAGCCGTAATGTCTTCTCCTGAAAGCTCCCCCTCACATCATCAGCGAGCTGAGGTAAAAAAAATTTGTTTTTTTTTATTTAAAATAATTTTTGGGGGGTTAAAAACACTATCCTATTATGTTTTAACAGGAAGCTGATTCAGAGGAGCTTCCAGGAGGAGACGTGCAGGGTGGAGAGACACACGGAGGGGGTGCGCAGATTGTAAGTTTAGCACATACACAGATACATAATGCTACACCCAACACAAACATTCATCACAGTGCACACACCATAACTACGCATCCATACGAACAAAATTTTTTTTTTTCCCCACAGTCTTCAGAATCCGGTGCCCGCACTAGAGTGACTCCCAGGACATCCCAGGGTCGTCAAGGTGATGCCTCTGGTGGTCGGCAAACGGTAAGTAACCCTATTTGGATAATTGTTTAAATGAACATCATGTGTTTGAATATAATGTAATTTTTTGCTTTTTGTTTTGTTTTTTATCTTCACAGGTTTCACGGCGTGCTCCCCGCAGACATCAGGAGGAGGGTGTCCTTATTGATACCGATGACCTCATCCGTGAGGTGGAAATCCGGGAGCCGCTGTGGAACATGGCAAACCGTCTTCACGCCGACCAACCAACCACCCGACGGCTTTGGGATGAAGTCTGTTCTTCAGTTATTGACAACTGGGAGGAACTCAATGCGAGGGCCAGGGATTTTGTGCGTAAGTATTACAATTTCAGTAACTTATATTTCCAGCATGTGAAGTGTTGAATACTAAACCTTTTTTTTTTTTTGCTTCACAGGTGACAGGGTTATCACACGGTGGCGGTCGCTCCGGGATCGCTTCAAGAGGGACTACAACAAAGAGATTCAGACCCCGAGAGGATCGTCGGGAGGACGCTGGGGACCCCAGTACAAAAACTACAAAGCCCTGGCGTTCCTGCGATCTACAATGGCGTGCAGAAGGTAAATATTCTCCAAACAATTCCTGTAGTAGAAATGTTTAACCAATTTTTTTTTCAGCAGACTTAAATTAAATATCAATATTTTTAATATAAATTTTTTTCTCCTTTTTTTTAGCACCATCTGCAGCACTCGGGAGTCTGCATCAGAGTGGCGTCCCTCTGGAGTGATCCCTAGTGAGACCGCCCCCGGTGACCACATTGAGGTATCCGACCCCTCTGTACCTACCCTCTTGTCTCATCCCTCTATCCCCTCCACCAGCACTGGAGCAGCAGGGCAGACTTCATCACATGAAGCTGCTGGTGATGACTTGTTCCCTGTTTCCCACCCCTCAGACACTGCCGCAACATCTCGACCAACTTTTGGTTCTGGCCGGCAGCGTCTGAGGAGTCAGGAAAGGCTGACCTTGTCTGACTGTTTGAGTCTAAACTCAACTGTTCAACACGGTTTCCACACTTATGGACAACGGTTATCTTCTGGGTTGACCATGATCAATCAAAGTATCATGGAACTCAGAAGATACATGGAACAGATGAATTTAGAATCAAACCAGACACCGAGACATACCTTTTTTCAATCTGTTGTCCGGCAAATGGAAGGTTTAAGTACTCACCAGCAGATGCGTGTGATGCAAGCCTGTCAGAATGCTCTAGTGGAAGTGCTTGCTGAAGCATCTCATCCTCCCCCTGTCCATCCTCCCCCTGTCTATCCTTCCACAGTCCATCCTTCCCCCGTCCATCCTTCCACCACCATCCATCACACAGCCGTCCCTCCTCCTACCACTCCCTCTCCTTTCTCTAGTTCCCCATTCCATTCTTCCCAGTACCTACCTTCCCCATTGCATTATACCCCAATGCCCTCACCATACCCACCCCCACATACACCTTCAATGTACCCACAAACCTCGTCTGTCCATCCACTCCCGTCCCAACCACATGTGTTAAACCCCCCTTCCACTTCTGGTCCTCACCAACTCCCTCCCCAGTCCCCTACCCCCCCCTCGATGTGGTCAACCCTGTTAACCCCTCCAATACTATCTCCACCCAACATTATCATAGTTTGTAATTTTTCTGTTGTAATATACAAAAAAAAATTAAAAAAAGGTAATATACCAAAAAAAATTAAAAAAGGTAAAATATTATACCAAAAAAAGAGTTACCAAAAAGGTAATATATACCAAAAAAAGTTACAAAAAAGGTTAAAGAAAAAAAATTTAAAAAAAAAAAAAAAATACAGTTAATACAAATTGTCAGAAATAAACTGTTTTTTTTTTTTCAAAAAACTTTATTGTGATGTTTACTTTTTGCTTCTTTCTTTATTCAAATTACACCAGTGGTGTAAAAGGTAAACAACACTTGGTAACACAACACTTGTTAACACAACACACAACACTGGGTAATATTTCACAGTACACCGGTGGTGTACAAGGTACAAAAAAACACTTGGTAGCACAACATTTGATAACCAACACTTGTGAACATTTCAAAGTGTAAAACGCTTGGTACACAACACTTGGTAACATAGGTACACAACACTTGGTAACTTTACGCTTGGTACCCATCAATTGGTAACACTGCAAAGTGTAAAACTAACCAAATCACATGGTAAAACACAATGCTTGTGCAAAGCAAACACTTGGTAAAATTTCAGATAATAAAAAAAAAAAAAAAATTACTCACAATTGGTATGAAGAAAATTATATCATGTCATCTTGCCAGTCCACTTGTCCCTCTGGTGTCACAAAATAATCTGCAAAGGTGTCCCTGATTCTTGCCACTGAACCAGTACTCCGAAAAGTTTGCTGCTCATAATCCCACAAGGTGGTTTCAGACACATTTTCATCGATGGAAACTGGTTCCTTTGAAAGGACAAAATTGTGCAGGATTACACAGGCCTTTACCACCTCATCCACAGTCTCTGTTTTCATTTTCATGGCAGTTAACAGGACTCTCCATTTGGCAGTTAAAATTCCAAACGCGCACTCCACCACTCTGCGCGCTCTGGTTAACCGATAGTTATAGATTCTTTTCCGGTGTGTTAATCCACGACTACTGTATGGTTTGAGTAGGTGTTTAGAAAGTTGAAAAGCATCGTCGCCAATGCACACAAAAGGCATTGGTGGGCCTGTTGTTCCAGGGAGTGGTCTTGGAGGTGGGAAGTCAAAATTGTCTCCATACAAGCGACGACCCATAGTGGAGATCTTGAATACCTGAGAGTCATTAGAACGACCGTATGCACCAATGTCCACGGCAATGAATTTGCAGTTTGCATCCGAAATGGCCATAAGCACAATAGAAAAGTATTTTTTATAGTTGTAAAACTGTGAACCAGATCCCATGGGTTTCACAATCCTGATATGCTTGCCATCCACGGCACCGATGCAGTTTGGAAACTGGCAGATTTCTTGAAACTTCTCTGCAATCTCCATCCACCTCTCCTGGGTTGGCTCTGGGATGTATTCCTCCTGTAGAGAATCCCATAATGCCCAGCAGGTCTGTTGTACAATTCCAGCAATAGTGGAAATCCCAATCCGGAACTGGAAATGGAGGGAGGTGAAGGATTCTCCAGTTGCCAGGAATCTTAAAAAAAGGGAAAAAAAGTAAAATTAATACAAACTACAAGCCATAACATAACAATAAAAGCCTGCAGAATCTGAAACATTTTAAAAGGTAGATAACTTACCGAAGGGTCACCATCAAACGCTCCGCCGGTGATATAGAAAACCGCATGTAGGTGTCCCTTCTCCGGATTTGTTCTCCAACACGATCCACCAATATCTCAAAGAATTCCATCCGCATGCGCACGTAGTTGAAGAACTTGTCCGGATTCTCCCTCAATTCCAGGTATAGTGTGGAAAAAATGCCACGGGTGAACCTCTGCGCATTAATGGGATGAATCCACTGGCGCCGTCTCCTCATACGCAGGATTCGCAATCTTCTTTTCTCCCTCTCGAGAGCAATAATTGCCAACCGATTCAAGTGAAGATCCAATTCCACACAGAAGCTGTCAATACTCGCAATAACTCCTTCCAAACTCGCACTAACTCCTTCCATCGCTGCCACTAGCTCTAAAACCTTTCAAAGAAATTGTATCACAACACCCTAGATATAGTTCTCCCTAGTTTCCAGTATCCAATCACATTTGAGAGCATTCTCCAAGAGCGAATCAAATTTGGGAGCATCCCATTTTGGAGGTGTGGAAAAACGGATCCGTAAGAAAACAGATCCAACGGATGTACAAAATGGATGCCAGCGGATGGAACGGATCCGTTTTGTTAAGGATCCACACTAAATCGGTATAGCGGATCCTTTAAAAAAACGGATCCGTTCCATCAGCTGGTATCCGTTTTTGTTCATTTTTTGCGGATCCGCCATTTTCAAATTTTGGCGGATTTTGACTGATGGCAAATAACTGAAGTGTGAAAGAGGCTTAACCAGGACCAGGCTGATTTGCGAGGGTATCTTTGTTTGAATTGTTTAAGGATACGTTTTACATGTTGCAATTGGAGAAAACTTTTTGGCTGGTTCAGCGCATTAACAGGCCAGTCTCCATTTTTTAGGGTTTTGTCATCATAAATGTCATTTAATGTTTCTCTGGGTAATTTAGTCCAGAGATTATAAGGGTCTCGGAAATCGGGGTCTGTCAAGAATGGTATAGCAGAAATAGGTGTCTGAGTGGACGGATAAGAATCTGGAGGGAGGTCATTGATTATCATGTGTTTTACTTGCAATGTGGATAAAGTAACTTCATCCAGCTGAAGATCATCGAACGGCTTTGCCTTAGTCCATAAACAAGGCACATCTTCTAGACCTAATAATATCAAATCTACATTGTCCTGGTCCCCTTTTTCGTAGCTACGTACCACCTTTAGCCGTCTGCTCAAATGTATAGCTGTATAGTAGAAGAGTGGGTCCGGGACTCCCAAGCCCTCCGAGGAACCCGGGTATGAGAGGAGTTTATAGGGCAGCTGTGCAGGTTTTTGCTTCCATAGAAAACTAGAAATTAGGGTTTTTAGATTCTTAAAGAAAGTTTGCGGCACGCTTACAGCACCATAGTCATAGTACAGTACATAGAATTACTGGCATTACATAAGTTTTGAAAACATTAATGCATCCCAACCAGGATAAAGTAGGTAAATTGTATGATTTCATCAGTTCCTCTACTTTCTTTAGCAAGGGGGTGTAGTTAATAATAATAATAATCGTTATTTTTACATAGCGCTAACAAATTCCGCAGCACTTTACAGTTTGCACACATTTTCCTCACTGTCCCCGATGGGGCCCACAATCTAAATTCCCTATCAGTATGTCTTTAGAGTGTGGGAGGAAACCGGAGTGCCCGGAGGAAACCCACGCAATCACGGGGAGAACATACAAACTCCTTGCAGATGTTGTCCTTGGTGGGATTCGAACCCAGGACTCCAGCGCTGCAAGGCGCTGCTGAGCCACCGTGCTGCCCCCGTGTTAGGACTGAACAAATCTGTAGGGTCTGTAGTGATCAATACTACCAGGTATTTTAAGGAATTTGTGGACCAGGAGAAAGGTGTTTGTCCGCGGAGGTCATGATTGTTTGTAAGGGTTATTTTGAGGGCTTCCGAATTTGTGGTATTAATTTTAAAATTATACAGTCGTCCGAATTGATGAAGTATATTAAGGATATTTGGGTATACCTGTGAAGGGTTGGTTATGAGGAAGAGTAGATCATCCGCAAAGGCTAATGATTTTATCTCTAGTGTGTTTATTTTCAACCCCTCAATCTGGTCTTCCAGCCTGATCTTCTGAATTAGTGTTTCAATGACCAAACCATTATTGCATTTTATTGCAATGTTGCATAGACAAAAAAAACGTAATTCTGGCTTTTCGATTTTATTTCTCGCTACACCGCCTACCGATTGGATTAATTATTTTTATATATTGATAGATCTAGCGATTCTGAACACGGCAATACCAAATATGTGTGTATTTGATTTTTTTATTGTTTTATTTTGAATGGGGGTGATTTGAACTTTTACTTTTTTTTATTTTTTAACATTTTTCTTTTACTTTTTACTTGCTTCAATAGTCTCAATGGAAGACTGGAACCTACATAGAACAGGGCTCAGATATACTCACTTGCTATGAGCGCTGGCGACCAGGATCGAGGATCCACTAGTGATCCAGCAATGAGAACCTCAGCAGTCTTCTGTTGACCTCGGGGTGTCATGCCAAAGCATTGGTGACTCGGGGTCATGCGACACAGGCGCCAATGGGAGCAGGTAATAACGCACTTCCTATGCGTGCATATTAAATGCCGCTGTCAGCGTTTGACAGTGGCATTTAACATGTTAACAGCTGCGGGTGAATTGCGATTCCACCCGCGACTGTTACGGGCACATGTCAGCTGATCAGATCAGCTGTCATGTGCCAGAAAAAGTTGCGGGCTTATTGCTGGAACCAGCACCAAACAGGAACCCTGTCAGTCATTGCACGTTAAGGGGTTAAGCTAAAGGTGTGCCCATGATGGTGATGTTATACTTATTTATTACACACATTCAGTGAAGGAATCTGCAGCCTGGTTGTTTTTAAATCATAATTAAAAGTTTTGGTCTCCATGCATCAGGGTGGGCCTGTGGGTGGGGTCTTTGGCTCTGCCACGACCCATCCACTGTCTCTGGTGTCTTTAGCCTCTTCCTTGTTGAAATGTTGTGCCTGCCATGGGTGGCCAGATTGATCTCCTGGTGGTTGTCAGGAAAAAGGTGTCAGTACCGGTTTATTTGCAGATTAAGATCTCAGTTCAAATTTAAATAAGATAGATCATATAGACACCAGAGGTGAAGACCATATCCGCCGTCCTGCCCCAATACATAGAGACAAAAACTTCTAATGATGATTTTGAAACAACCAGGCTGTGGATTCCTTCACTGAATGTATGTATTAAATCAGTATAACAATGCCATTACTATTGCCCACACGTTTAGTTTAATGTGCATAACCCTTCCCTTTAACAATGGACAGCCCTGAATTACTATCATTATAGGCTGATAGATGTCATGTCTACTGCCCATAGGATATGTCATGGTCACTGTGTGTCTGGGCGCAGGTGTTACCGCAAGGCGAACCCATAACACACGTGACCCTGGATACAGCGCCTCCAGTGGGGCGAATTTAAATAATAATACGTGCAGGTGGATACGCCGCCTCCACCTGGCGAATTTAGGTATTACACGTTAATAAACATTCTGGAAACCCCGCCTCCAGTATGGCGAATTTAAATAATAAGGGGGACCTGGGAAACATTAACAATGGTGGGCCCTGCTATAGGGAAAAGGGAATTGGAGACCTCCTGAGCTCCCCTGAGCCAGTGTCCCTGCACTCCTAACATTCCCTATGCCGGTTTCGCACCGGGCGCCGCACGCGTACCTTAACGCCCTTGCTCACCCTGACCCTAAACCCTCACTAGGGAATGGGTCGGTGCGGAGACTAATCCCACCACTGCACTAATAACACACATGAGGAAAGAGACAATACAGGGGAAACACCACTTAGCTTTGCTCTGTTGCGTGCGCTCCTAGCAACAGAGCCCTCCACCTGAGTGCATCTTCTCCTCCACCCGGACCCATCACCATAACAGGATCCTTCACCTTAGTGCAACCTTGGAGCAGAGTCCAACACCAGTTGCAGCTGCTTAGAACCAGAGTCCCAAGGATGAGTTCAGCTGCTGACACGAAGTCGAGCATGCTTGAGTCCAGCTCAGCGGCCAAGTCCCACATGGTGAGTGCCACTCTCCATAGTTGCCACTCCACCAGCCCATGCAGACACTTCCCGCTGACACCATCACTGCGACTCCACCACGCCATGCCAGCCCTTCGTCCAAACACCATAGCTGAAACACATCCCCCCTGGCTAAGCTGCGCAGGACTCCTCACTAGCTCCATCCTTCCTCCAGGCTCTCCAAAAACAGAGTGAACACAAACTCACAATATCACAGGCAGCGATTGCACCCCCTAGCACACCTTTATAGGGTGTCACACCTGATCCCTAATTAAGTGCACAAAAACCTAAAGTGCAATACTGCTAACCACCACCGGGGACAGTCAAGACACCTTGGAACTTTCCCAAAGTAAAAAAAGTTCACTTTGTGCTTTTAATACCGCCAGATCCAACACTGGATCATGACAGGATATTCACTGAATACAGGCTGCTGCAAATGATGTTTGAATATGCAGGGTGCTCGTAGGAAATTGGAATTCTCTCTTTTCCTGCAGTGTTAATATTGGAATTGCTTGCCTTCCTATATGTGGCATGAGAGTTCTAGTCCTCTTCTTCTCTGAAGAGACAATTTGCATATTTCCTAGAATAACACTGCAGCTTTAAAGTCTCCTCACCTCAGTATGTCAGCCTTGACATGTCACTCCCCTCTAGGAGAAACGTTAACCCTTGGATCCCGGTCAGACGCTTTTCACCCAGTCAAACCAGATCACACACTTTGTACTGATGAGGGGGCAATACCCCGAAACACTGTGTCTGCAAACTGAGATTCTGGTTTTGGCTTTTATCCTAAGTCATGTAACAAGGCTTGTTAGAGAATTGATATTGACTTTTAGAATTGCTACTTCCTATAGGTGACACTAGAGTTCTAGTCCTCTTCCTCTCTGGAGACAATATGACCTTGAAAAAGGTAACAAGATATCCCAACTTGTTTCCTAATATAATACTTAACGTGATCCAAATGTGAAACCTCACTTCACATGATTTCTTTTTCATTTTAGACTTTTTTTAACAACTGTAATACGTTTTGTTTTACCTCTTATATAAGAAAGGACAGAAAAAGCATAAAAAATGCATGTGTAATCAAAAACTATAGAAGTGAAGCACTAAACATACATACAAATTGCACTTCATTGATGTGCTTCTTTTTTGCTTTGAAGCCAGGTTCATGCTTTAATGATATTTTTCTTTTCGGCTTGTACTCATCAGGCTGCGGTAAAGCTTCTAAAAAATGGTTCAGTTCAGTTTAGTTATATAATGCTAAATTCTGCCACTAGAGGGAGCATCATAAGCATTTGATCATAAGATGGTTAATTTAGTAACAGTAGGTTACACATTTAAAAAAAAAACACAAAAATTGAGCTCGGTTTGAGTTGATACACATGCAGCATATAAATGCATGTAGACATTGGCCATAAAACCCGCAAAAGACAAAATGAGCAAAATCCCTGCTGTAACTAAATAAGTAAAAGCAAAAGTGCATCTAAATAATACAGAGTTTTTAGTAATACTGTTTTTGATCAAAAGTAGCATGAAAGCCATCCCACCACGACACGGTAACTCTGTTCGGGATAGTCCTACACTGTCTAATATTAAAAACCTTGCCTTGTCTCAAAGTTGACCTCAATGTGTGAACAAGGGCAGACGAAAAGACTGGGTCCCAAACAGTAGACACCAGTCTGGGGAAGCTTTATATACAATTTCCAGCCTCCCTCTCCTGAGCTGCAAATTGTATATAAGGCTTCCCCAGACTGATGTCTACTAGGGATGAGCGAAACGGGTCAAAAAATTTCAAAAGTCGCTGACTTTTGGCAAAGTCGGGTTTCATGAAACGAAACCTGACCCTAGGATGAGGTTGGCCACGAGGTCGGCGACTTACGCGCCAAAGTCGCGTTTCAAAAGTTTGTTTTGCGCTCTTTTTCAGCCAATCAGGATCCACAGACACTGTGGGCAACGTGATGACATAGGCACGGGTCACCACCATCTTTCAGAAGGGCATGCAAGTGATTGGCTTGCTTTGGTGGGCGTCACAGGGGGTATAAAAGGGCGTGCACGCCGACCGCCATCTTACTTCTGCCGATCTCAGTATAGGGAGAGGTTGCTGCTGATTCTGTAGGGAGAGCGTTAGGCAGGGAAGAAGACAAAAGAACTGCTTCTGCTGCTAGCGATTTGGCCTGCACAACACACCAGTCACTGTGTGTGCAGTGCAAGGGGAGGCTATATTGTGGTGTATCAGTGGTGTTGGTTGTTGGGCTGCCTTTTAAGGCTTCCTGACAGGCTGGCATTGCTGTTTACCCACTGCTCTGCAAACTGCTTTTTTAAAAGCAATCCAATCTCCCTTATCCTCTAGTCACTTTTGTCACAGCTGTGCCATCGAGCCTGTGACATAGCGCTCAGATATCAGTGGGCCTCACACAATCCAAAAGTGTCCAGTGTCCACAAGAATCTGCAGAAATTCAAAATCTCCCTTATCCTCTAGTCACTTTGGTCACAGCTGTGCCATCGAGCCTGTCACATAGCGCTCAGATATTCATTGGGCCTCACACAATCCAAAAGTGTCCAGTGTCCACAAGTGTCTGCTGAAATTCAAAATCTCACTTATCCTCTAGTCACTTTGGTCACAGCTGTGCCAACGAGCCTGTCACATAGCGCTCAGATATTCATTGGGCCTCACACAATCCAAAAGTGTCCAGTGACCACAAGTGTCTGCTGAAATTCAAAATCTCACTTATCCTCTAGTCACTTTGGTCACAGCTGTGCCATCGAGCCTGTCACATAGCGCTCAGATATTCATTGGGCCTCACACAATCCAAAAGTGTCCAGTGTCCACAAGTGTCTGCTGAAATTCAAAATCTCACTTATCCTCTAGTCACTTCGGTCACAGCTGTGCCATCGAGCCTGTCACATAGCACTCAGATATTCATTGGGCCTCACACAATCCAAAAGTGTCCAGTGTCCACAAGTGTCTGCTGAAATTCAAAATCTCACTTATCCTCTAGTCTCTTTGGTCACAGCTGTGCCATCGAGCCTGTCACATAGCGCTCAGATATTAATTGGGCCTCACACAATCCAAATGTGTCCAGTGTCCACAAGTGTCTGCTGAAATTCAAAATCTCACTTATCCTCTAGTCACTTTGGTCACAGCTGTGCCATCGAGCCTGTCACATAGCGCTCAGATATTCAGTGGGCCTCACACAATCCAAAAGTGTCCAGTGTCCACAAGTGTCTGCTGAAATTCAAAATCTCACTTATCCTCTAGTCACTTTGGTCACAGCTGTGCCATCGAGCCTGTCACATAGCGCTCAGATATTCATTGGGCCTCACACAATCCAAAAGTGTCCAGTGTCCACAAGTGTCTGCTGAAATTCAAAATCTCACTTATCCTCTAGTCACTTTGGTCACAGCTGTGCCATCGAGCCTGTCACATAGCGCTCAGATATTCATTGGGCCTCACACAATCCAAAAGTGTCCAGTGTCCACAAGTGTCTGCTGAAATTCAAAATCTCACTTATCCTCTAGTCACTTTGGTCACAGCTGTGCCATCGAGCCTGTCACATAGCGCTCAGATATTCATTGGGCCTCACACAATCCAAAAGTGTCCAGTGACCACAAGTGTCTGCTGAAATTCAAAATCTCACTTATCCTCTAGTCACTTTGGTCACAGCTGTGCCATCGAGCCTGTCACATAGCGCTCAGATATTCATTGGGCCTCACACAATCCAAAAGTGTCCAGTGTCCACAAGTGTCTGCTGAAATTCAAAATCTCACTTATCCTCTAGTCACTTTGGTCACAGCTGTGCCATCGAGCCTGTCACATAGCACTCAGATATTCATTGGGCCTCACACAATCCAAAAGTGTCCAGTGTCCACAAGTGTCTGCTGAAATTCAAAATCTCACTTATCCTCTAGTCACTTTGGTCACAGCTGTGCCATCGAGCCTGTCACATAGCGCTCAGATATTCAGTGGGCCTCACACAATCCAAAAGTGTCCAGTGTCCACAAGTGTCTGCTGAAATTCAAAATCTCACTTATCCTCTAGTCACTTTGGTCACAGCTGTGCCATCGAGCCTGTCACATAGCGCTCAGATATTCATTGGGCCTCACACAATCCAAAAGTGTCCAGTGTCCACAAGTGTCTGCTGAAATTCAAAATCTCACTTATCCTCTAGTCACTTTGGTCACAGCTGTGCCATCGAGCCTGTCACATAGCACTCAGATATTTATTGGGCCTCACACAATCCAAAAGTGTCCAGTGTCCACAAGTGTCTGCTGAAATTCAAAATCTCACTTATCCTCTAGTCACTTTGGTCACAGCTGTGCCATCGAGCCTGTCACATAGCGCTCAGATATTCATTGGGCCTCACACAATCCAAAAGTGTCCAGTGTCCACAAGTGTCTGCTGAAATTCAAAATCTCACTTATCCTCTAGTCACTTTGGTCACAGCTGTGCCATCGAGCCTGTCACATAGCGCTCAGATATTCAGTGGGCCTCACACAATCCAAAAGTGTCCAGTGTCCACAAGTGTCTGCTGAAATTCAAAATCTCACTTATCCTCTAGTCACTTTGGTCACAGCTGTGCCATCGAGCCTGTCACATAGCGCTCAGATATTCATTGGGCCTCACACAATCCAAAAGTGTCCATTGTCCACTAGTGTGAGCAGAAATTCAAAATCTCCCCTGTCCTATAGACACCTTGTACCTTGTTTTACATTACTATATAGTTTGTTGGATTTTGTCTACATTTTTACCAAAAATGAGGAAGGCTGGTGGAAGAGGCCGTGGAATTGGGCGGGGGTTGGCAGCTGGTAATGATGGTGTTGGTGGTGGATCTGATGGTAGTGGCAAGAGCAAAATAGGACCGAATGCAGGAGGTGTTCAGCCTGCGTCATCGTCTGGCTCCATAAGGCTTCGAAGGCTTAGTTTTCTAGGAGTTGGCAAACCGCTTTTAAAGCCAGAGCATCAGGAAAAAGTTTTGTCTTACATTGCTGACTCAGCCTCCAGCTCTATCGCCTCCTCTTCTTCAGTTGTAAAAAGTAAAAGCACTGAGTCGTCATTGGAGGCTCATGTTCATGAACCACACCTTTCCTTGTGTCCTTCACCCCAACCAAGATTGAAGGATGACGCAGGCCATACTACTGATTACTCCATGGAGCTGTTTTCACATACCATGCCTGGATTATCAAGTCAAATGGTGAATTACCCAGGCCAAGATGAATCTGACATGGAGTGCACTGAAGCACAGCCGCTGATGGATGATTCTGCTGGTACATTCACTCAGAGCACTACATTGTCCTCGCAGTGTACAGAGCCAGATTCTGACCCTGATGAGACTCAGGTGCCCCTTCCCGCACACTATACCACCATACACGGTGGCACAGAGGAAGGTGCACATGACATTGAAGAGGAGGTGATGGATGACCCAGTTGTTGACCCAGATTGGCATCCATTGGGGGAAGAGGGTGCTGCTTCCAATAGCTCAGATGAGGAGCATCCACAGCAGACATCGACATCACAACAGCTGTTATCCGGCAGGCCCGGAGCACTCCAAAGACAGGTTCCAAAAATCAAAAGAGTTGCTGGACAGCTTGTCCAGAGGGTCAAAAGATCACAGCGTGCTAGGCCGCAAAATGTCTGCCAAAGTAGGAAGAGTGCAGTGTGGCACTTTTTTGAACAAAATCCTCATGATCAGGCCAAGGTTATCTGTAAGAAGTGCGCAAAGACCTTTAGCCGAGGGAAAAATCTGAAAAATTTGAATACCAGTTGCATGCTTAGACATTTAACCAGCATGCACTTGCAAGCGTGGACACAACACCAAACCTCAAGTGCCACATGTGCAACTGATCACAACGAAGGTAGTCAGCAATGCTACATTGTTTCCCCCACTGTAAGCCCACTGGTTAGCACAGCAGCAAATGTTGAGGTGTCGTTGCAAGGCCACAGCAGTCAGGGAATCCCACTGTTATATCAACGAAAGACTGATTCTAGGCCATCAGAGAGAACACCAACTCCATCACCATCATCAACCCTCTCTCAGTCCGCCCTGTCCACCGCTACTTCCACCATATGCAGCTCTGAAGTCCAGCTCACCCTCCCAGACACTATGAGTAGGTCAAGAAAGTACTCAGTCTCTCATCCGCGTACACTGGGTTTGAACGCCCACATTGCCAAACTAATCTCGTTTGAGATGATGCCCTTTCGGTTGGTGGAAAGCGCAGCTTTCCGCGAACTCATGGCCTATGCAGTACCACGCTATGACCTACCCAGTCGCCACTTCTTCTCTCGCAAAGCCATCCCAGCCCTCCACCATCATGTGAAAGACCGCATTGTCCATGCACTCAAGCAGTCAGTGAGCGGAAAGGTGCACCTCACAACTGATGCATGGTCCAGTCGGCATGGCCAGGGCCGTTACGTGTCCATCACTGCGCACTGGGTTAATGTGGTGGATGCAGGGTCCACAGGGGACAGCTGTGGTGGGACAGTGCTGCCTAGCCCACGGTATAGGAAACAGTTGGCTGTAGGCATTCGACCCTCCTACTCCTCCTCCTCCTCCAGAAGCGAAAGCTCGTCCACAGAGTGCAGTCGTACGAGCACTCCATCTGCAGCTGCCACTGTTGCACACGAGGTGTCCCCCTATCAAGCAGCTAGTGGAAAGCATCAGCAGGCTGTGTTGCAGATGATGTGTTTGGGAGACAGACACACCGCCGAGGTGCTGGCCGAGAACTTTCAGCGGCAAACTGAGTCATGGCTGGGCAGTGTACATCATGAGGCAGGCAAGGTAGTTAGTGATAACGGGCGTTATTTTGTGGCAGCCATAGCCCTTTCAAAACTCAGCCACATACCTTGCTTGGCTCACACCTTGAACCTGGTGGTGCAGTGCTTCCTCAAAAATTATCCGGAGTTAACAGCCCTGCTCCAGAAGGTGCGAAGACTGTGCGCGCACATCCGCCGGTCGCCTGTACACTCCGTTCGTATGCAGAAGCTGCAGCGATTGCTCCACCTTCCCAACCACCGCCTCATTATCGACATTGCAACAAGGTGGAACTCCACCCTGCACATGGTGGAGCGGCTGTGCGAGCAGAGGCAGGCCATAATGCATTTGTGGGAGGATACACGGCCAGGCACTTTGAGAGCAGACATGGAGTTGACCAGTGTGCAGTGGTCAAAGCTGAAAGACCTCTGTAAAGTCCTTCAGTGTTTTGAGGAATGCACACGGCTGGTAAGTGCAGATGACGCCATCCTAAGCATGAGCATCCCACTTATGCGTCTGCTCATGCAAACTTTGACGCACATTAAGGAGCAGGCTTCTGCAGCCAATGTTGATGATGAGGAAGAGGAGGAGGGAATCCTTGATGACATTCAGCCATTGTCTGCTCTGGGACCTCTCCTGGACGAGGTGGAGGAAGAAGAGGAGGAGGAGGAGGAGGATGATGGGGATGATTACTTAGGGGAGGAGGATGCATCTCGTGGGGCAAGTGAAAATGTTGGCGTGGCAAGGTCTGATACAGGGTTTGTGCGTGACTGGAGGGATGTGGATTTGCCAGAAAGTGCTCCTCCAACCAGCACTCGCAGTGCATCATTGACACCGGGAACATTGGCCCACATGTCAGATTATGCCTTGCAGATCCTAAAAAGGGACAAAATGATGAACGATGATGACTACTGGTTGGCCAGCATCCTGGATCCATGCTATAAAGGCAAATTACAAAACATCATGCCACAGGAGAACCTTGACCTAATATTGGCTAATAAACAAGCAACTCTGGTAAATCGGTTGCTTGAGGCATTCCCAGCACACAGCAGCGGTGATGGTTCTCACACGAGCCGTACGGGCCGGGGTCAGCTTGGCAGAGGTGTTCGTGGTGCACACAGCAGAAGTGACGTTGGAGACAGGGGTTTCATGACAATGTTGTGGACGGATTTTTCAAGTACCGCTCACACAACTGGTAATACTGCATCGATGGAAAGTGACAGGAGACAGCAGTTGTCAACTATGGTTACAAACTACTTTTCCTCCCATATCGATGTTCTCCCACACAGGTCATTCCCCTTTGACTATTGGGCCGCTAAACTGGACACCTGGCCCGAATTGGCACAATATGCCTAACAGGAGCTCGCTTGCCCAGCTGCAAGTGTGCTATCGGAAAGAGTCTTCAGTGCAGCTGGATCAATCCTGACAGAAAAGGACCCGTCTGTCAACCCAAAATGTGGATGATCTAACCTTCATTAAAATGAACCACACATGGGTTTCCAAGGATTTTGTCCCACCTTCCCCTGATGACACATAGGGTGACAGAAAAATGGCTTGCTTTGGTCCACCTCTTCCTGGGACTTGACCTATTTCACCTTTTGCATCAGCTGAATGTCCAACATCAACATATGCCACTTTCTAAAACTCCCAAACTGTGCTGCCACCCCCCCCCCATGGCCGGGGTCACCACCTAGCGCACGACACCGTGCGAGTGCCGTTGCCCTGGACAGGTGGGTAGGCCGACTCTTGGGCGCGGGCACTGGCACAGGGTCCCTCATAGTGCAATCAAGTGTCTCTGACGGTGGTGGTGCACACCCGCCGTCAGACACACCGCCGTACTATGAGGGGCCCAGTGCCAGTACCGACACCCAAGAGTGGGCCCCCCTTGCTTGGGCAGGGCCCCAGCATTTGCAATCTTTACCTCTCCCTGCTCCTCCGCTGTGTAGTCTGGGCCGTCAAATCCATACTGGGCCTAACACCGTCTGAGCCTGTCTCCTGATGTATAGACATATATTTTGAATGTGTACGCTATCCATACATGTTATCTGGGGATACGGTACCCTTTCTCACCTTTGTGCAATCACGTGCAATCCATACTTGGCCTAACACCATCTGAGCCTGCCTCCTGATGTATAGACATATATTTTGAATGTGTACGCTATCCATACATGTTATCTGGGGATACGGAACCCTTTCTCACCTTTGTGCAATCACGTGCAATCCATACTGGGCCTAACACCGTCTGAGCCTGCCTCCTGATGTATAGACATATATTTTGAATGTGTATACTATGCATCCATACATGTTATCCGGGGATACGGTACCCTTTCTCACCTTTGTGCAATCACGTGCAATCCATACTGGGCCTGACACCGTCTGAGCCTGCCTCCTGATGTATAGACATATATTTTGAATGTGTACGCTATCCATACATGTTATCTGGGGATACGGAACCCTTTCTCACCTTTGTGCAATCACGTGCAATCCATACTGGGCCTAACACTGTCTGAGCCTGCCTCCTGATGTATAGACATATATTTTGAATGTGTACACTATGCTATCCATACATGTTATCCGGGGATACAGTACCCTTTCTCACCTTTGTGCAATCACGTGTAATCCATACTGGGCGTGAGAACGGCTGTCGAGCTGTTAAGCAAGCTACAGCACCTGTGGTTTGCACACGTAAGTTTTTCATTTTTTCAGGAATGACGGTTAGGCCTAATTCCGGAACTGCGGTTGACCTGCACTTACTGGGAAATCATTGTTCGCGGGTAATAATTGTAATCACAGATCCCCATCACTAACGTTGTTCAGCGGGTTATCTGCACCTGTAAGTGACAAACGCTGGACTTTTCAGTGTAGCGCACATGCAGCCACGGACATGTAAGGGCATGACACACCAGTTATTGGCCAATCTCGAAAATTAGGAAGGGGAAAGGGAAATTTGTGCTCACCAAAATAGTCCTGTAAGCCGGTCGTGCCTAGGGATCAAATGGCTGACCACCATGTGTTGCAAACATGAAGAGAGAAGGAAGATCCGGCACTGGAGACTTGATTAAAAATCCACGATAAGTTTTATTCACATAATTTCATGTCTCTGAGGAAGAACCTGGTGTAAGGTTCGAAACGCGTCAGGCGTGGGGGGTCTGTTTTCCCCTTTATGGTTTTATCATGAAATTATGTGAATAAAACTTATCGTGGATTTTATCAAGTCTCCAGTGCCGGATCTTCCTTCTCTCTTCATATTGGCCAATCTCATGTGCCAGAGCCTCACGTGTCCCTCTAGTAAGCTGGACTCGGACCGCGGGGCATGACGGAGTCTCGTTCGTTAACGGAATTAAGCTTGCAATGTGTGCATCTGTTCTGTAGCTTGCATGGTTGAGGTTTCCCAGGTGGAGTCGAATTAAGCCGTAGGCTCCACTCCTGGTGGTGCCCTTCTGGACATTCCTTTAAGGTTCAGCTTTGCAACCATACTGCCCACGTAAAACAAACACTTTGCCTTCATGAACGCTGTTTGGAGGGTCATGACTCATGGGAATAACGCCGCCCAATCAGTTAACCTGCTAGAGAGATCCTTCGTTGCTCCCAAGCATGACATCACACTCCCTAGGAGGAAGGTAATGCCACTGTGGCGACCGTACTCCTGGGGGCGACACAAGTGCACTGATGCCCAGCCACTGCTCGATGAATCTGCTGGTACATTGACCCAGACCACTACATTCCCCTCGCACGCTACACGGCCTGAATCTGACCCTGATGAAACTCAGGTTACCCTTCCCATATACAGTTCCATCTTACACGGTGACAAAGACGAAGCTGCAGATGAAAGTGCAGGTATAATACTTATGTATGGTATAAGGACTTCAATGGCGTAGGGCAATGACGGCAGAGACACGCTTAGTGAAGCAAGTGATTTATATACAATTGTGCACAACAAACGTGGAAATACGTAACGGGTTCAGAGCACAGACATACAGCAGCACATAGCAAAAGGTTCAGCAAGGATGGTAAGTTATTAAGAGTCACTGAGTACGGAATATAACTGGGTATTGCAGGCAAAGTCCAGAGTATAACAAATGTCCAGTAGGATAATGTTCAGCGGGCACCGGGTAACAGCTACTAACCAGTATAGCAAACAGAAGTCCAGTTGTAGCGAGCCTCTGGTATGATGAGTCCGGTGGAGATCCAGTAAGGGGACCTTCAGTGGGCACAAACACTAACCGGGTACGGTAGCCAGAAGTCCAGCGGTATCCAGAGGTCCAGAGAGGTGAAGTCTCAAGCAGGAAGCAGGGTTGTTCCAGAGTCACAAGATCTGGGAGAGTGGCAGGGCAGGAGCACACCAGGAATCAATATACTCAAGCGATTTGCTTGTGCTTAGGGGCGGGTTTTTATGCAGCTGGGGAGGAAGTGATGTAAACGAAAACTCCATCTTAACTAAGGGCAGCTAAGAGGAAGTGATGCGACAGGACCGAAAACTCCATCTTAACCAAGGGCAAAAGTTCATTCAAAACAGACCGGAAAGTCCTAGGATCCTGACAGTACATCCCTCCCAAAAAACGGCCTCAGGACGGAACAGGACCGGGCTTGTCCGGGTACCTCCGATGGAACTGAGCAATCTTCCTAGATGCGTTGATGTTATCAACGGGTTCCCAGGAGTCGTCCTCGGGTGAATAGCCTTGCCAGCGAACCAGGTATTGCAGCCGTCGCCGATGGAGACGGGAGTCGAGAATGGCCTCAACGACAAATTCTTCTTGGCCATCTACCATCACCGGGGGAGGAGGTGGTACAACACGTCCCTGAAAGGTATTAGGAGTTACCGGTTTGAGCAGAGAAACATGAAAGACCGGGTGTACCTTCATAGTCCGTGGTAACTTCAGCCGACAGGCCACGGAGTTCACAATCCCGGAGATCCTGAATGGGCCGATGTATTTTTGCCCGAGCTTCTGTGAAGGGACACCAAGCTTCAGGTTTTTGGTGGACAACCAAACAGAGTCCCCTACCTGGTACGAGGGTGCCGGTCGCCTATGAGCGTCTGCCGAGTCCTTGTAACGTCGCTGAGCAGTTGTCAAGGTGTCTTTCAGGACCTCCTGAACTCGTTGCAACTCCGTCACCCTGTCTCCAACCGCGGGTATAGGGACTGCGACCGGTGACCTAGGCAGAATACTTGGATGGTAACCCAGGTTTGCAAAAAAGGGTGTTACCTTCGTGGAACTACTCTGGGTGTTGTTGTAGGAGAATTCTGCCAGAGGAAGGAGCTTCACCCAATCGTCCTGTAGATGGCTCACGTAACATCTCAGGTATTGTTCCAGGGTCTGGTTGGTCCGTTCCGTCTGTCCATTCGTCTGAGGATGGTAGGCAGAAGACAGACACACATTAATTTGGAGTGCAGAACAAAACCCCTTCCAGAACCTAGAGGTGAATTGAACACCTCGGTCAGAGATGATCTGATCCGGGACCCCGTGTAAACGAAATACGTTCCGTACTACCAGGTCAACAGTCTCTGCGGCTGAGGGGAGGCCAGTACAGGGGATGAAATGGGCGGCTTTGGTCAACCGGTCTACCACTACAAGGATAGTAGTGCTGCCACTTGATGGAGGCAGATCCACAATAAAATCCATGGAGATGGACCCCCAGGGGCGAGACGGTACGGGTAAAGGCTGGAGGAGGCCTGTAGGAGCCATACGAGGGACCTTGCACCGGGCACAGATCACACATGATGTGACGTAGTCTTTCACGTCTTTCATACAGGTAGGCCACCAGAAGAACCGGGTCAAGAACTCCTGAGTTTTTTGTACCCCCCTATGTCCTGCCACCATGGAGTCATGAACCAATTTAAGGACTCGAAGTCTTACAGCCTCCGGGACATACAGGCGACGTTCTCGTAACCACACACCATTCCTAAGAACAAGTGCCACGTCGCTCGGGGGGGCAGCAAGGAATACATCACCATCATAGGCCTGCTTGATGTCCTTCCATAAGTCCTGGTCCTGGATCACTCCGATGAAGTTGGAATCAGACAACACGGTTTGAGATGATGATGATGAAGGCACAGGGTCCGAGGTGTGGAGACGGGATAAGGCATCAGCCTTTCCGTTACGGGAACCTGGTCGATATGTGACAACAAAATTAAATTGATTAAGAAAAAGGCTCCACCTGGCTTGCCGTGGGGACAGACATCTGGCAGATTTCAGAAATTCCAGGTTGCGGTGATCTGTGAGTACCACCACTTGTTGTGCCACTCCCTGTAAGTGGTGCCGCCATTCTTTGAAAGCAGACAAGATCGCCAGCAACTCCTTGTCTGCAACATCATAATTCCTCTCCGCAGGGGACAACCGTCGAGAAAAGAAAGCACATGGGTGCAGTAAAGCTTTGTCCCCAGTTCTCTGGGACAGAACTGCTCCCAGAGCATAATCAGAGGCATCGACTTCTACAAGGAACGGAAGTGAGGGGTCTGGGTGAATCAGAATTGGTGCTGATGTAAAACAAACCTTGAGATGGTCAAAAGCCTCCTGAGCCTGGACGGACCACACAAACCTCTGACCCTTCTTGGTTAATGCGGTAATAGGGCGGACAATTTCTGAGAAATTACGGATGAAACGCCTGTAGAAGTTGGCAAATCCGACGAATCGTTGCACCTCTTTGATGGTACCTGGTACCGGCCATTCCAGTATTGCTTTTATCTTGCTGGTTTCCATATTTAGACCCTGTGGAGAAATGACATACCCTAGAAATTGAATATTAGTACAATGAAATTCACATTTCTCAAGCTTGATGTACAGGCGGTTATCACGTAGGCGAGCAAGGACCGTCTTGACATGCTCTTGATGTTCCTGTAAAGAATTAGAATAAATCAAAATATCGTCCAGGTAGATGACCATGAACTGGTCCATAATGTCCCTGAATATATCGTTCACCAAGTGTTGGAATGTTGCGGGGGCGTTGCAAAGGCCGAAGGGCATGACTAAATACTCAAAATGTCCGTATCTACACCTGAATGCTGTCTTCCATTCGTCCCCTGGACGGATACGGAGCAGGTTATACGCCCCTCGGAGATCTAACTTGGTGAAAATTGTAGCCTGTTGGACCCTTTCTAATAATTCGGGGATCAGGGGCAATGGGTACCGGTTCCGGATGGTGATCTTGTTGAGCTCCCGGTAATCTATGCAAGGGCGCAGAGTTCCGTCCTTCTTCTTTACAAAGAAGATGGGTGCCCCTGCGGGTGAGGTAGAGGGACGAATGAAACCCTTGGCAAGATTCTCATCAATATATTCTTTTAGGGCGTGTAGTTCTGGGGCCGCCAACGGGTACACATGTCCAAACGGTATCTCCGCTCCGGGTAATAAGTCTATAGGACAATCGTAAGGTCTATGTGGGGGGAGCTGATCAGCATTCTGTTTATTGCAGATGTCGAGAAAGTCATGATAGACCGGGGGCAGAACGGGTACCTGTACATTGTCCTCCATAGCATGCGTTGTTGGAGCCGGTTCAGTTGGTTTTACGGCAGGAGCAGTCTGGGATGGGAAGGAAATCTCTTTTGTCTCCCAGTTGATGACTGGATTGGTAGCCCGAAGCCAGGGGATTCCTAAAATGACTGGAAAATGTGGAGATGAAATTAACATAAAGACAAGGGTCTGCTGCTGACCTGGTTTGATCATACATTCGAGGGGTACAGTCTCTTTATCCACGGGTCCGGAAGTCAATGGGGACCCGTCCACGGTTTCCATGGTAACTGGTGATGCTCTCTGTTGAGACGGGATACCGTGTTTCCTAGCAAAAGAGAGATCCATGAAATTCCCCCCAGCCCCAGAGTCAATCATTGCAGCCGTAGAAATTAGCTGTTTCTTCCATTTTATTTGTATATGGAGCGAGCAGTGGGTGGATCTCCCTTCAGAGTCCTTAGCTGCAGTGGATAATACTGTGGAGGGAAATACCGCATCCAGGTGGGAACTAGCTTCGGAGGCTTCAGATTCTATGTCGGTATTATCATATTCGGCTACAGCCGCCAAGATCTTATTGGAACGTTTAGGACGCCTTGGACAGTCAATAAGGAAATGGTCTGATTTGCCGCAATAAAAACATAGCCGTTCACGGAGCCGATGTTCGCGGCGTTCCTGGTTCTCTCGGTTTTGTACAGAGTCCACTTGCATGGGAACCTCCGCAGGCTCTCGTGGTGTCTTAGGAACAGGTTCCCTGGTAGGTGACGGAAAGTCAGGTACCCGGTTAAGTGCTGCCCATCTTTCCTGTCTGCGCTCTGTTAAACGGGTATCAATGCGCACACAGTGTTGAAGGAACAGGTCAAGATCATCGGGTGATTCGGCACGGGCTAACTCGTCCTTGATGGCACCGGACAGTCCCTTTTTAAATACCGACAACAACGCATTGTTACCCCAGTCAGTGTCCACCACCAGTCTTTTGAAGTCGGTGACATATTCAATCACTGGCCGCTTGCCTTGCCGTAAAGAAAGGAGAGCCGTTTCAGCAGTATTACGGCGGTTCGGATCGTCGAACATCAGTGCCATAGCTGTTAGAAAATCCTCTAAGCAGTTCAACCGCACGTCCCTGGTCTCAATCATCGGGTTAGCCCAGGCCAGGGCACGTGAAGTCAGCAGCATGATTATGCATAATACTTTAGATCGATCCGATCGGTAATAGTCAGTATTCACATCAAAGAATAGCATGCACTGATTAATGAAGCCACGGAACTGACTGCGCTCACCATTAAAGCGGAAGGGAGGTAATTTAGGCATACTGGGAGCAAATCCGGGCGAGGTACGGTCGGTCACCTGAGCCTCCACCTTGCCTTGTAGCTCCTGCATAGCTGTACCCAGGAACTGGTGGTCATGATTCAGCCGTCCCTCGATATCTCCAAGCCTGGCGTGCACAGCATCCATGTCCTGCTGTAAGGAGTGGATCATGGAGTATAGCTGATCTAATCGTGCCTCTGACATTGCCCCAGCGAAGTCCTCTAAAAATGGCTTGAGTATAATATAATACTTATGTATGGTATAAGGACTTCAATGGCGTAGGGCAATGACGGCAGAGACACGCTTAGTGAAGCAAGTGATTTATATACAATTGTGCACAACAAACGTGGAAATACGTAACGGGTTCAGAGCACAGACATACAGCAGCACATAGCAAAAGGTTCAGCAAGGATGGTAAGTTATTAAGAGTCACTGAGTACGGAATATAACTGGGTATTGCAGGCAAAGTCCAGAGTATAACAAATGTCCAGTAGGATAATGTTCAGCGGGCACCGGGTAACAGCTACTAACCAGTATAGCAAACAGAAGTCCAGTTGTAGCGAGCCTCTGGTATGATGAGTCCGGTGGAGATCCAGTAAGGGGACCTTCAGTGGGCACAAACACTAACCGGGTACGGTAGCCAGAAGTCCAGCGGTATCCAGAGGTCCAGAGAGTTGAAGTCTCAAGCAGGAAGCAGGGTTGTTCCAGAGTCACAAGATCTGGGAGAGTGGCAGGGCAGGAGCACACCAGGAATCAATATACTCAAGCGGTTTGCTTGTGCTTAGGGGCGGGTTTTTATGCAGCTGGGGAGGAAGTGATGTAAACGAAAACTCCATCTTAACTAAGGGCAGCTAAGAGGAAGTGATGCGACAGGACCGAAAACTCCATCTTAACCAAGGGCAAAAGTTCATTCAAAACAGACCGGAAAGTCCTAGGATCCTGACAGCAGGTTCGGCCCACCCGCCATCAGACACACCACCGTACTATCAGGGGCCCAGTGCCAGTGCCGTCGCCAACGAGTGGGCCCCCCCTGCTTGCTCAGGATCACAGCACTTGCAAGGTTGAAATACTGTGCAGTGAGATGGAAGATGGGAATGACGAGGAGTCCAGACTAGTGCAGGGATTCCCTAGCGAGGAGACTTATTTCATTGTTTTCAATGTTGGGACAGCAATTTTTGGGGAGCACTATACTCTGGAGAATGATAGATGGGGCCCACCATACACTGGAACATTCCAAAGGCGGACATCAGACACTGGAGCAGCATTTACAGGGCCCATTATACACTAGAGCATTAGAAATGGGGCCCATTATGTTTGGAGCATTATTTGGGCCCATAAGACAGTGGAGCTTCATCCATGGGGACCAACATATACTGTAGCATTATGTGGAGCTCATCATATACTGTTTCAAACATTATATGGGACCAATGATTCTGTATGGAGAAATAGATGGGCCTTGTCATGAGCTGTAAAAAGTGAAGTATTTTTCATTGTACTATACCGCTATTTCTCTGCCGTATCGGAGCATGATGAGTTGTGGTATGTGTTAAAGGGGCGCTCTTTCGCCCAGGGCACATGAAAACCTGGAGCCAGCCCTCCCCCCCCCACAACTGTAGCCAAATAACCCCCATTTTTCAGTGCGTTACTTGTATTATGAAGTTAATTAAGGTTGACAAGCTTAAGTAAGAAGAATTGATGCTTTTGGCATTCAAATGGGCACTGTAGGTGTGTTTCCTGTCCTCCTCTCACTGCCGACTTTTATTCCCCATTGACTTACATTGGGTTTCGTGTTTCGGGACGACCCCGACTTTTCCCTATAATCGGACGATCTTGCTCGACCCGACTTTTGGAAAAGTCGGGTTTCACGAAACGAAACGCGACCCTAAAAAAACAAAAGTCGCTCAACTCTAGTGTCTACTGTTTGAGACCCAGTCTTTTTATCTGCCCTTGTTCACACATTGAGGTCAACTTTGACACAAGGCAAGGTTTTTAATATTAGACAGTGTAGGACTATCCCGAACAGAGTTACCGTGTCGTGGTGGTATGACTTTCATGCTACTTTTGATCAAAAACAGTATTAATAAAAACCCTGTATTATTTAGATGCACTTTACTTTTACCTATTTAGTTACAGCAGGGTTTTTGCTCATTTTGTCTTTTTGCAGGTTTTAGGTTACACATATCCATTAATTAAAATTCTTTTAAAACACAGAAAAAAATAAACAATTGTCTTTACCATTCACTACAATATACGATCAAATGCAGCAGTTCAGCTTTAATAATTGGATTTGCGTGCCCTATGTAAGCAGATATTTCCCGTTATTCCACACAGCCCTGTTACATTTCAGCAAAACCAAATTCTAATATTTTGACCATAATCGATAAAATCCCAAGATGCCAAAAGCCACAAGATTAATCAATAATGATAGTAATGAAGTTTCTGCAAGTAGATGCATTTTAAAATCTATTATGTATTACTGTCATTTTCCTCGATAAATAACAAGGACCAATATCAGCACATCAGGGCAGTTTTATTAATGTATCTTGTGGTGTAAATACATTGAAAAATACGGAATTCATTGCAAACTCCATAGTTATGAAGCCTCTGCATTGCTCTGCCATGTGCCTTTTTGAAGGACTTGAAGCATTCTGCGCTGGAGAAATACTGGTGCAGTGTTTGTAAGGTATACATGTGGGTGTATATATATATATATATATATATATATATATATACATAAACTTTTATCATTGGATCGTTCTTTCTAGCTGATGTCATTTTACTGCCATGAGAGCTTTTATCTTTCATAGGGTACAACTGGTTTTCGTGGAGTTGATCACTAGTATCTGCCCAGACCAGACCCTGGCCAAACGTGTGCAGTAGCTACATTACAGAAGAGGGGTCAAAAGGAATCTGTCAGTAGATTTTTGCTATTTAATCTGAGAGCACCATATTGTAGAGGCAGAGAGACTGATTCCAGCAATGTGTCACTTATTAGGCTGCGTGCTGCAGTTTCAATACAACCAGTGTTGTATCAGCAGGAGATTATCACTGCAAGACTATAGCTCATGTGCAGACCAGTCAGACTAATCTATGTAAGGCTGGTTTCACACTTGCGTTGGGCAGTGCTGCGGAAAGCTGCGTAGTTCCTCTGTTAAGCCCGGCCCACTGCCGCACCTATTCCTTTCCGCTCCGCCTACGTCGGCATGCATCCTGCATATCTATCTTTAACATTGGGTACACAGGCCATGCAAATGTATACGGATGCCTCCACATACGTCGTTTTGACGCTGCGCCGACCGCAACAAAATGCAACATGTTGCGTTCGACACAGTTCAGCGCAGCATCAAAACGACCCATGCGGAGGCATCCGCATACATTCGCATGGTCTGCATACCCAATGTTAAAGATAGGTACGCAGGACGCATACCGACGTAGGCAGAGCTGAATGGAAGAGGTGCTGCAGTGGGCGGGGCTTAACAAAGGAACTACGCATCCCTTCACAGCTCTGCCCAACTCAAGTGTGAAACCAGCCTTACAACATGCCACTACTGATTAGCAGGTTGCTGACAATTCCCAGTGTACACAGGGAGCAGTCAGTCGGGCTGTGGGTGGGGTTATACGTAGACCAGAAGTCTTAGCTCTGCTACATCTACATCAGACAAAACAGAGATTCCTTCACAACTGCACCAAGCAGCTCAGTAAGGCCACTTGCACAAATCCAGTATTTGGTGATTTTTTTTTACCCCAGTATGTGTAAGCCAAAACCAGGAGTGGGTGATAAATGTAGAAGTGGTGACGTGTTTCTAGTATACTTTCCCTCTGACCGTTCCATTTCTGGTTTTGGCTTACAAATACTGAGGTAAAAAAACTCACCAAATACTGAATGTGTGCACATGGCCTAAGTGACACATCACTGGAATCAGGGTCTCTGTCTCTATATTATGCTGCCATAGCAAACCCTGCTGACAGATTCCCTTGGTGCTTTTTTGCTGCTGCAAATATTCTGCAGCGTTTCTTCACCAATTAGCCAAATTAGGTTAATTTTATTTTTTCATTGCATTTTTGGTCTTGCTCTACATGAGTTTTAGCGCATTTTTTCTGCTTAGATTTTTGCCGTACGTTATATTTTAAATAAAACTGCTTGTTTATTAGCATTGAAAAAAATCATTTATAAAGTCTTGTGTGGATTACATGCGCTTTCCTTGCGTTTCCGCTGCGCAAGCACATAAAAATACATTTGCGTTTTTGATCTGTGGATGTTCATCGTCATATTTAAATCTATGGGAAAAATCAGCAATTAAAGCATATTTACTTCCAGAGGGATTGACATGTTGCAGATTTCAAAATCACACCACAGGTCAGTTCCACAGTAAGAAAAATGCACAGTGGGGCAAAAACTGTCCACAAATCCACACGACAAGAAAAGGGACTTTAAAAAACAACGAATGATGACTTGGGTCCTCTGTGCTTCTTGGAGGTGACTCTCCACCCAGTCGCTCATCTTAGGAACAGAAAGCGGCATCAATTGTTTCCTGATCCTCCTTTATTGCACCATCATATAGAGGTTTTTAATTTGTCAATGATGATGCAGTAAAGGCAGATTTGGAATTATTTGGTGACTTAGAAGTTTTCTGTTCCAAATATTGTATGCCAAACCTTATGCGTGATTCCAATTTGTATATTTCCTGCATCTTTCATTCCAAGGATTTAGGCCACGCTCATGTAAGATTGCAGGTACACGGGATGCAGTGACGGGCAGGAGGCAGAGCAAGGGCTAACAGTTTTATTTTACAGGGGAATAGTCCACGCAGGGAGGTAAAGGGTTAAACAAGGAATTAACAGTATAAATGTCAAAAGGTTATGGTGAGTGGAAGAACAATGGTACAGATCACGGCGGTTCCGATGAAAGTCACTGGTTCCTCAGTCCAAGAAGTGAATAGCGCCGGCAGTGGCTGGTGCTGTGTCCTTTTCCAATGGAGTCCGGTAGACAACAATACCCTGTCTTCTGGTGGCAGCAGTCGGTCTCCGGTACCTTCCACTGCCCCTAGTTCATATACTGCAGTGGCTGACAAGGGTATGGGCCACAGTCCTCTATGAGCCCAACGTGGCTCTGCAACTATAATCACTAATGAAGTCAGGTCACAAGTCTCAGGGCAATTATTAGCTGACGTCAGGGTGTAGATAACGGTCACGCACACGGGCTCTTTCAAGCCGCACATGCGCGGTACTCACGGGCCCAAACTATCTGGCACCTTGTTTTGTGGGGGTCACCGAGCACACACTGCACGTCTCTCCCTCTATAGTCTTTGCTGTCGGCGGCGGGTGATGGCAGACGCTGCCTGAGCGACGCTGGTGCTCCCAGGATGGAGCACTCTTCTCTCTGGCTTCTACAGCACACCTGGCCCTTCTCTCTGCTGCGACATGGTCAGCTCAGCTCTGCTCTGTGCGCACAGCTCTGCAGGCTATGGGGGACCTCTCTATGTGGTCCGTCACAGCACTGATACTCTCTGGTGGGGGCAGGGGGAGCAGAGCACGTTTCTCACTGCTCTGTGTGCTAATCTTCATAGGCGCAATACTGTTCTGCTGTGTGCGCTTTTTCTCCATCTCTCCCCGCCTTCCTGGGACAGCAGGAAGGTCCGCCTCACTAGTGCTTCCCACAGGCAATAGGTGAAGGTTCGGCTCACTCAGGCTCCCCCCCAGGAATAGGGGATGCAGCCTTTTCAGCTCCGGACCCGGCATGCAGGTAGCCGCAGTCCGGTCGTCCCCCTTACATTCACACTATCTGTATTTGGTCACTATTTTACCTCAGTATATGTAAGCCAAAACCAGGAGTGGGTGGTTATTATTATTATTATTTATTATTATAGCGCCATTTATTTCATGGCGCTTTACATGTGAGGAGGGGTATACATAATACATACAAGTACAGTAATCTTAAACAATACAAGTCACGACTGGTACAGGATGAGAGAGGACCCTGCCGCAAGGGCTCACAATCTACAAGGGATGGGTGAGGATACATTAGGCAAGGGTAGAGCTGGTCGTGCAGCGGTTTGGTGGATCGGTGGTTACTACAGGTTGTAGGCTTGTCAGAAGAGGTAGGTCTTCAGGTTCTTTTTGAAGGTTTCCATGGTAGGCGAGAGTCTGATATGTTGTGGTAGAGAGTTCCAGACTAGGGGTGATACGTGGGAGAAGTCTTGTATGCGATTGTGGGAAGAAGCGATAAGAGGGGAGTACAGAAGGAGATCTTGTGAGGATCGGAGGGTTTGTGCAGGTAAGTGCCGGGAGACAAGGTCACAGATGTATGGAGGACTCAGGTTGTGGATGGCTTTGTATGTCATGGTTAGGGTTTTGAACTGGAGTCTTTGGGTAATGGGAGCCAGTTCAAGGATTGACAGAGGGAAGAGGCCAGGGAAATGCGGGGGGACAGGTGGATTAGTCGGGCAGCAGAGTTTAGAATAGATTGGAGAAGTGCGAGAGTGTTAGAGAGGGGGCCACAGAGCAGGAGGTGCTTAATATGGAGCGCCCACCAAGGCAGTGGGGATACCCGGTACCGGGCCACTTTCTTAAAGGAGCAGTGTCACAGCGGTGGTAACCTGGTCTGTGGCCCTGGGGCCCTGGGTGTCCAATAAGAGGGGTGTATTTACAAGGGGGAGAGAAATAGAGAGGTTTTGTATAAAGTGTTTGTGACACCACCTCTGGTATCTGATCATTAGTGACCATCGCTGCAGTGCAGATCCTCTGGGACTAATGGTGTGATGCAGCAGTGTTGGTAAAGCTCTCCACAGGCAGAGCAGCTGTCCCAGGGCAGTTGTGGTTGGTTAAAGATGCAATGGTTGCTGATGGTAGATGTAGCAGTGCTGAGTGAGTGTTGAGGCAAGAATTCAAAGGACACAGTGGGATGCAGTTCCAAAGCTTTACTCACAGTTCTGGTGCACACAGATGCCCGCTTTAGTGCCGTGTTGTCCAGGTGAGGGGCTCAGTCAACTCCCAGACAAATGAAGTACACCTTTCCAGCACTCCCTTCAATATGTGCCTTCCCTGGCAGTCTCCACAGTGTTGATTTCCACTTGCCTTCCCTTCCAGCACCTCACAGTCAGTGTCCCAGGCCAGCAGCCACAAATCCTATCAGACAACATGACCCACTATGTTTCCTTGATCCTTTCTGGCTGCCTTTCCGGAGAAGATAACTGTGGTAGTTGGCTGTGGCCCCTAAAGTTGCCACAGCTATCGGCTTGCTAGTTAAGTCCTGTTGTCCACCCCACTAGGCTAGGGGCCGAGACCCTTCTGCGACCTGGATTCTCCCCCACCTGATGTCCGTCAGCATGGAACGAGCCCCACGGGGCACTCTCCACCCGTGCCTCTGGGAGAACTCCTTTCCCCTTCAGGGAACTTCCTTCCAAAGCTATTCCGTTCAGCAGCTCCTCCTGACTAGGAGCTGCTCCAACTACATCCTCTCACTTCCTCCCCCTAAGGGAAACTGTCCTAACTTCCTACAGTTCTCCTGCTCTAAACCTAAGCTCCACCCACCTCCCAACACCCTTTATGAACCAAGCAGGGGCCATCCAGGGTGCTCTGCTTTTCTGGGGTGTGTGTTGGTTGTAGGTGTAAGAGTGTGGTCAGGTGTCTCCATCCTACCTAGATAGTAGAATGCTACACCTCTGGATGAGGTGCAGTACCTCTGTGGCGACTGAACCCTCAGGGGCGCGACAAATACAGAAGTGACGTGTTTCTATTAGGCTACTTTCACACATCAGTTTTTTGCCGTCAGGCAGGATCCGGCTATTTTTCGAAAAAACAGATCCGGCATAAATTTTGGAGAACTGTAGAAACGGATCCGTTTTTCTGCTGGATCCGTCTAGCAGGTTATATCTGTTTCCTGGGGCTGGCCAATTGGATCTGAGCATGCGCAGACTTAAAAAAACGGATCCGGTGGCTGGATCCGTCTTTTTCTGGATCCGGCGCATTCCGGCGCCCATAGACTTTCATTGTAGCAAAAAGCCGGAAGCATGGGATCCGGCGCTTCCGGCTTTTTCGCCGGAGACAAAAAACGTTACAGTAGCCGTTTTTTCCAGACGCCGGAATGAGACAAGTAGCCGGATCCGGCAAAAAACGGATGAAACGCAATGCCATCCGGCACGATCCGGCGCTAATGCAAGTCAAGGGGGAAAAACTGGATCCGGCATTGCATTTTGCTGGATCCGGTTTTACAAAAAAAAGCCGGATCGCGCCTGACGGCAAAAAACTGATGTGTGAAAGAGGTATACTTCTCCTCTGATTGTTCCACTCCTGATTTTGCCTTACAAATACTGAGGTAAAATACTGACCAAATACTGAATATGTGAACGTGGCCTTACTTCCGGAGTTATGGATAGAAAAACTACACTTAAAATTGCATTAAAAACTGCATTGACAGATCCATGTGTGAACCCGACCAAATCAAATATACTTTTACACTGCAGCAGCATTTCAGAGTCATCATAGTTTGAAATAGCAAAAAAGAAAAATTATTCAGCCTACCGTACATCAGTGTCCATATAGCCCATAAGCGGTCTGATGCCAGGAGATGTCCAGTGCGGTTCAACTGGTGCTATAAATCCAAATTCAAAGGAAAAAAGAGGGGGTCTCCAGAACCAAAATTAGAGAAAAAAGATAAAACTCACATATATTAGGAAGTTTTTATATCATATTAATAAGCCACCATGACAGGCAAGGCTACCTTGCCAGTCATGGTGGCTTATTAATATGATTTTACAACCTTCCTAATAAATGTGAGTTTTATCTTTTTTCACTAGTTTTGGTGCTGGAGACCCCCTCTTTTTTCCTTTGGATTTGGATTTATAGTTTGAAATGCTGGCCTTGGACAATAGAGAGAGGCCTTACAAGTCTTTTACGGTCCCAGCTTTTCCCTGCATCATTCCAGTTGACTGACAAGTCTCATCCCATAGACAAACATTGGAGAGACCGGTCAATCACCTGGAGCGTGGCGATGAAAAGTCGGCCATGAGCTGCACTGAGTCAGCTCCCAAATGGCTTTTTAAAGTTTGTGTTCTATAAAAACACCTCAATCGTGTGGCCAAGTTCTAGCTACGTGACATAGATAGATGTAATCTACATGATTAATGCAGCATTAATCTAATGACAGGTTCCCTTTAAAGGAAATAAGGAAGTTAAGGATTCATTGACCTTAAAATGGAAAACAAAATAGTATTTTTTATACTGGTATAGTAATAAGAAAAACAGAAATAGAAGAATTCTGCTAAAAGCATGCATCAGTCCTAGTGTGTACGCGGAGGATTTCACGTGGGTTCCTGTCGTCCTATATGTCAGCACTCAGCAGCGCATGTAGTCCTTCCTGTACATCATAGAGGTTAATGTCCTGTTCCTTACACTTAATCAGTCCTGGGAAGCAACAATAACAAGAACGTCTTTTTCTGCTTTTATTTTCTTGCCAAGTTTTTTTCTTTTTTTTTTCTATTTTCAATAAGATAATTTCCTTCCTGCCTTTTGCCGAGTTTGTCGGAGAAGTTATAGAAAGTGCCTATGTCTAAGCAATTAGGACTTGGATAACACGACAGCAACCTCTGCTGGCTTCTTCTACATCAGCTGAGAAAGCCAGTGATTTTAATTGTTTATTTTGACAGTCTTTGTATGTCAGAAAATAACACGTAACTGCGCCCAGCTGTGAACCCTGCGGAGAATCGTTTCCAATTTGTTTTATTTATAAGCATTTTTCAGTAAGTGCGTACTTAACTGTGTCTCTTGGTATATGCATATGTGCACCTGTGGTGCCCCTGAGGCTTCAGTCACCACAGAGGTACTGCACCTTCTCCTAAGGTGTAGTGCCCCACCATCCAGGTAGGCTGGGAACTCCTTTCAAATTCCAACACCTGCACCCCACACACAGGATAGTTCAGCAGGGACCCATCCATGCTTTATGCTGGAAAGATCATAGGATGCCTTTTGTGGTCCCTGGATTCGTAACACGGAAGGTGCTGGGGAGGCCGGTGGAGTTAGATATAAAAGAGAGGGAAGGTGTAGGATTTCAGGTCAGTCTGACAGAGGGTGAGAGAGAAAGGAAGTCACTCAGACAGGAGTGAGGATCCCTGGAAGAGGGATGCAGGAAGGAGTGCTGCAGCTGCCTCAGTGACCTGAGCCAGCTGGCACGGGAAAGGAACAGAAGGAAGGAGACATAGACTGGAGACTACAGATTCCATAAGAGAGATAGAATAGATCGGAACAAAGGAGAATAGAAGGACGGTGGGAAGCAGGTTGAGAAAGAGAGAGAACCCTTCCAGTCCAGAGCGCAAACGCCGGGGCCCGGTCCCCGAGTTTGATTGAATCTTTATGTCCGGCAACAGTCACCGGAGGAGTAGTGAGCCACTAACGCCTTACTCCCATCATAGACTTGGGACACAACAGCAACTGGATAGTGAGCCGGGACGCAGAGAGGAGTCCCCGAAGCAGGCTACAGCTGTCTGTCATACAAGTAGAAACTAGGAACACCTAGAGAGAGGCATTCCAGGGTAACTAAGTACTGGAGTGCTTCGCACCTAAAGGCGCATTGGAGGAGTCGTTCAGTAAGGTACATATTGGCGGAGTGTGGAGGGGAGAATCCTATCCTGCCTGGAGGTTGGCTGGGGCCCTGACCTGAAGAACACAGTGCGGAGGCAGGCATTTGTGTGAACTGCAAACAGTGAGTAAAGTTTTGGAACCGCATACTCTGGTGTCCTCCAGTTATTCCAACACCGCTACACCTGGGTACCAGCCACTATACCATTCTGCGCCTCTCCTCATCCATTGTACCTACACTGCCCTGGGACTACAGCTTCACCTATGGGGAGCTACACCATCTTTGCTGCACCACACCATCAGTCACAGCGGATCTGCATGCAGCGTTGGCTCAACATCTCACTTGCCAAACACCACGGGTGGCGTCACGAACTATCCAAATAAACTATTACACCATTAACATCACCGCCATTGATATTGGGCGCCCAGGGCCACGGACCGGGTCACCGCTGCTGTGACACACATTCCCCCTGACACCGGCCCGGTACCGAGTACCCCGCAGCCCTGGGTGTGAGGGGTGACCCACACCCATACATTGTCACCAAGTCCAACAATAATTGATCAACCACTGTACGCTGATCGAGGCGTCTGGAGACTTCAGGAAGTTATGAAATGTAGATACTAAAGAGAAGACATGGGCAGCCTATAGTGTCCATAATGGTAGTGTCCTTTGCACCACTCCACAGACTCTGTGCTGCCTTGGGGCAACTTCCCACCAATTTACGAGACAAATTGTTTCCAAGGCACCAGAGAGATGACTCTATTCCTTTATTCGGACATTCATCCACATAGGCAGCCTATGATGTCTCACCCTGTGTAATGAGACTACAACTCCCAGTCATCAGAGCATTCTGGGCAATGCCAATTCTCAAATGCCAAAGAACCACCATCTGATGCCCGCTGCTTTGCCATAATAGCATCATTTTAGTGAACACTTCTTATAATTGCAGCAATTGGCAAGTGTGACCCCATTCATTATCCTTATACTACAATGTAGCAGAGACATAGCGCAATGTATGGCTACATAATGTTAGTAGCAGTCAAAGTCACTGTGAATCCCCAGCTTAAAAAGAAGTAGGAATGAGCGGATCAATCCACAGAGGATCGAGTTCAAGTCACATTTCCTAAACCTGCGATTTCATTTAAATGAGAACATTTTGAGATTCAATGGCAGCTGCAACTGATAAGATTCTCTGTAGACAGTAGGGGGAGGAGCTCTGCTTCTAGCTCCTCCCTCCTTTAGTCCCTCCCTCCTCTAGCTCCTCCCTCATCTGTCCACATAGAATTGTATCTGTGGAATCTGTCATCTCCTATCTCAGTATCTTCACTGAATACAGCTTTCACCTTAAAATTGAGAATTTTGGTAATCAATGATCAATTCTGGCAGAGAAAGACCTTGACTAATGAGTGCATCTGCTTACAAATTTTCCGAGATACGAGCCATCACTCGGTTGATTTGTTGTTTTATGATGTGAGCTGAGATCTGAGTTACGAGCCAGCCTAGGCCCTGTCAGTTGTACTCCTGATTTTTTCTTGTGAATTATGCTTCTATTTCACATATGCAGCAAGGTACAATATACTGACTCTGAGTGTTGGCTTTAGTGTTCAATATTTGCTCTATTTATATGTGGCCCTTTGCTTACTTGCTTTATTTATTTATGAGCACATTATTTTCTGATTTAGAGTGCTGACTCCGTATGTAAATATCTTTATAAATAAAAGCGAGGAAAGTGTGGCGAAAAAGGCAAAAGTCAGTGAAGAAGATAATTAAATGAATTAATGATTAAGTGATGTTACTGTATTAACTAAAATATATAAAAAATAAATAAACCTACAGTACAATAGTTTATTTAATAGTTTTTCATACTGTCCAATACTGTATTTGTTGTTAATAAATTTAATTTTTCTTATTTAAAAAAACAAACAAAAAATTGGTGTGGGGACCCTCTTTACTTCTGCCCACTGCAGGGAGCTTTCCTGGAGCTCCACGGCCATCAAAACAGAAAGGCAGCACAGCTCCAGAGGAGCTCCCTCTCTTCTGTGATGTGCTGGTGTCAGATAATGGCTCCTATGCGATGATGTCATCACGCCGACACGTACGCACGCTGCATACCGGAAGAGGAGCTGCAGGGGAATGTATAAGAGGTTAATATGAAAACTTTTTTTTAAAAGTAATTTGAATTAAACGAGGGGGGAGCAAATGATGATGTATTGAGGGTTGGGGACAGTAATTGATGCTTTGTTGAGGGTCAGGTTGGGGTAGCAGAAATTATGATGAATTGGGTGTGAGGGAGAGCAAATGATGAATTGAAGGTGGAGGACGAGGGACAGCAAATGATAAATTGAAGATGAGGGATGGGGAGAGTAAATGATGATGAATTGAGGGTGGAGTAGAGTAAAGGATTATGTATTGAATGTGGAGGGGGATGTGATGATGAATTGAGGCAAGAGGTGGGGGACAGTAAATGATTATTAATTGAGACAAAGGGTGGGGAAAAGCAAATGATTATGAATTCAGAAGGGGTGGTGGAGAGTAAATGATGATGAATAGACATGGTGGAGTGCGAAACAGCAAATTATTATGAATTAAGACTGGGGTGGGGGAGAGTAAATGATGATGATGAATTTAGACTGAAGGATGGGGAACAGCAAATGATTATGATTTGAGACTCAGGGAATTAGGTACAGTAAATGATTATGAATTGAGACTGGGGGTGGGAAACAGAAAATGATGATGAATTGAGGGTGGGGGAAAGCAAATAATGATGAATTGAGGGTGAAAGAGAGCAAATGATGAATTGAGGGTGGGTCCTGTTACTGTGCAGGGTGACACTATGTAGATTTTTTTTTACTACATCTGATGTAGTGTAGAAGTTGAGGAAAAAGTGGGGAATGTGCTCTGGAAGTGGTGCTCAAGATAACTGGCTTATTTTGTCTGGCTGGAAGAAGTGATGGTGGTCTGCTCTGGATTAAGAAGAAAAGCAAAGATGAAGGACTTCAACAAGAAACTTCACTGTTGAGTCAGTGTATTACCTGTACACTTACACTATATAATGTATACTTTTAAAAAAAAGTGAAAGCACCGAATCATACAAATAGGAAAGGGGGAAGAGGAAGAATGGCAGATGATAAAGGTATACTTAGTTAGCTATGGGTCAAAATGACAATGCAAAAAGATACTAAGAACTACTGTGATAAGTATAGTGTAAATGCCACATATAACTACATAAGCAAACCAGATGACAAGAGGTGTTGTCAGTCACCTCACCCTACAAAAATGTAAACCGTAGCAAATGTTGTACTGGTAGGTAGAGATGAGCGACTTTGCCTTTTTAAGGGTTGAGTCGGGTTTCATGAAACCCGACTTTCTCAAAAGTCGAGTAGAACGAAATCGGCCGACTATAGGGAAAAGTCGGGGATATTCATGAAACACGAAACCCAATGCAATTCAATGGGGAGAAAAGTCAGCAGTGAGTGGAGGACTGCAAACACAACTGGCATGAATTTTAATCCCAGAGGCGGTGAAATCTCTCTCTCTTCTCTCTCTCCCTCTCCCACTCCAACTACGCTCCCGTTACGCTCCCCTTCTCTTATTGGCTGAAAAAAGCCACGTGCAAGCATTCAGTGAAACCCGACTTTGACGCTTGAGTCGCCGACCGCATGGCCAACTTCACACTGTGGTCAGGTTTCATTTCATGAAACCCAACTTTGGTGAAAGTCGGCGACTTTTGAATCTGACTGACCTGTTTCGCTCAACTCTACTGGTAGGTGTAAATACTGCAAAGGTCAACAAATAAAGATAAATATATATATATATATATACACACACCTAAGCCCAAAAAGGGCAGAACCATTGTCAAGCAGCTACACACTTAGGTGAAGGTGCAGTAAGCAAAGATAAAATGGAGAGGCTAAACAGATTGCCATCTGATAATATTAGTATAGAACTGTCAGTGTGAATCTTAGATTAATATACATAGAGGCAGAAGGGTGTCAAGAGAAGTTAATGAATAATACCCTGGTGTTCCAGAGAGACGAGTGTGATGCACACTCCAACGCGCATTCTGGAATTATCCTTCCTCAAACCAGAGCAGCACCATGAACAGATAAAGACATAGTCCGGTAAGTATGAGACTGAGTGCAGAGACCTTAAATTAGTAGCATCACTCCAGCACTGCAATAAAAAAAACTGCTGGCGTGGTGCCTTAACATTTGCATCAGGAGCTTTTTGCTGTGTATTCATTAAGCAGAAACAAGGAATTATGATGTGAGCAGGGCCCAAAGTATGGTGCACCCAGACATCTTGTATTTTTTTCTACATAATCCATAAAGAATACGACAGATCTATTAAAATCAGAAATTGCTGGACTGATTCTTGCTTCTTTGATTGACATAGAATTATCATTTTAGTATATGTCAGCTATCTGGTGCTTTTAATGCTGAACTATGTTAACAATAATGACAAAACTAACCATGCATTGTATTTAAAGGGGTATTCCCATCTCCAAGATCCCATTCTAGTAATAATAATAATAGCAAGCACCTCAAATTAGAAAAGTAGCATAGTTCTTCTGATTCGCTATGTCGCTTACCCCATACTCTTAGCAGTAGTATTAATATCAGTTTAACTATGGTTGCGCTATTTTACACAATTAGTGGTTAATCAGGATAAAACAGGATTCAGGAGAGAAATTGGTCAAGATGTATAACAAATCCAAGATTTCCATCTCTTGAACGAGTAGCGTGACTTCTTTCATATGAGTTATGCAGCGTAACCTTATCAATAATATCTCTAATGACGGGTAGCGACTTTTCTTTCCAAAATGCTGCTATGGCATTTTTAGTAACCAGAAGAATTCGAATAATTATGGGTTAATGGATCGAGATCTAGAGAGAGCAAGGCCATTTGGGGTGAAGGGTTTATATGTAATTTAGACGTCACATTTATTGACAGCTGGCATTTTGCAGTTAGGCAGTCATGCCCCGTCAACAGACCAGAGCGGAAGAAAAGTGGCTGCTTAGTAGACATGACATCAGTGAAAGCCAGAGGATCACCATCAGCAGTGTGGTGCCCCTGCGGTCTCAGCCGCCACAGGGTACTGCACTTCATCCAGAGGTATGGTACTCTGTTTCAGGTAAGGAAGGGGCACTGCCAGGACTCACACACCAGCACCCAACACTAGTCCCCAGCTGGACAGGGGGGAGTTAATTAGAGGGTGAGGGTGGAGAAAGTAGAGAAGGGGTGAAGCTTAAAGGAGTGACAGTTGGTGGGAGGAGTTAGTGCTGAGGTAAAGAGATTGTTCTGGAAAGAGTCAGTCAGTCAGAGTGGTGTGAGAGGACAGAAGTCAGTCAGGAGGGAGAGAGGAGGAGTCGCTTGTGGAGATTGAAGCTGAGTGCAGCTTGTCTCTGTAGGTAGGGTGGGCCGGACTGGGGGGTGGTCCCTCATTTACCGCGCACAGACGTTACAGACACAAGATGGAGGCAGATTTCGGGTACAACAGGTCCAAGTTTATTTAGTCGTCCGCCTGACGATCTCAGCAGTACACTGCAATTCTTCCACGGCCTTCCGTTTCCAGGCCCGAGTACATACACAGTACTTTTACCGTAGTGATGTTCCTCCCAGCTCGGTCACTGTAACCGCCATAGGCCTGTTCACCAACAGCACTTTACTGATCAGAGGTCGTCGTCAATTTGGTATGTGCCCCTCTGAGCCTTGTCTGTTCTGCGGTTCTTCATGTCGGGGCCACCCCCCTGACTTACTTTCGCCTCAGTCCCCTAGTTGAGCTCCCCTCACAGCACGTACTCCTTCACTGACTGCTCTCCTCAGAGCTCCTCCCGGGACTGGAACTTTCTGGAACCCTCCTGTCTTATTTATAACTTTCCTGGTTCCCTATAACTCCACCCCCATGACAAACGGTTTCTGAAGCCATAAGCTGCTGTCAAGTCCTGAACTCACACTCTCCCCTGCCATCTTGTGGTCAACCCAAGATACTGCACTCAATGTTCACTTTTCCCAGCTGTTTCCCTAGTGTAATTACAAACATACACCTACAGTGTACAAACCATCCTTTCTTCTTGCTGACAAGTCCGTCCGTCAGGTCACCTTCCCCACATTTCTATACTAAAGAGAGTAAGAGAGACGGAGTGAAGATAGAGAAGAAAGGAAGGAAAGCTCCAGAGGAGTGGAAGAAGATGTCTTAGGGGCACAGATATTGAGCAATCCATCCGTGGGGCCCGCATCCACCGGCGTGGTTTGTGGAGGGACCAGTTCACAGATAGGGGATCGGCCCAAAACTAGTGGAGAAACTAAGGACTCAGATAGAAAACTGGAGGCAGCAGTATCTTTAAGTTCTGCAGCCGACCCCACATTCATTCACTGAAAAGGCAGACATCTAAGATCCAGGGGTCTGACCAACATCGCCTGACAAGATCCGAGTCTGCTGGCTCTGGACACTGTGTGTGAAGACACAGCGCAGGAGAGGTGGTAGCCAGCGTAGTGAGATGGCCAGAAAAGGAACATCGAAGGGAGCCCTGGCAGCGTGCACCCCAGGCTACCTGAGAGCTGTCTGGACCACAGATCCTGAGGACGCAGCATCCCCGGCTAGGGATTGTGACATCAGAACTTTGAGTAAAACCTGTGAAGATTGCACTCCACTGTGTCCTCTATTTATTGCTGCGTCATCTGCCCTGCACTACAATATATATAATTGTCCCAGATAACCCCTTTATGTATTAAACCGGACTCCTCTCCATCACTTTATACCTCCAAATTAATTTTGTAAGTCTTCTAATACTTTATGAATAAAATTTAATGGCCCTTTTTGCTGCAGCACCTGCAGCACATAGGTAGGAGAAGAAATAAAAGTATCTTCAAGCTCAACAACTTAGAGATGGCTAAAACAGATATGATACATGAGGGCTTGATATATGCAATTAAGCATATACTGTGCCCACCATTCCAGGAGTAAGCAGCACTGAACATGAGCTCCTGAATTTTCAGCACTTTATACCTTGTAATGAGCAAACTTTAGGACACAACCTGGAAAATTCATCCCTGTGGAATACAGAAGTGAGCAGGACGGAGCCAGACTAAAGATTTTTATGAAAAAGGAGGAAAAATAAGTTCTAAAGGACAAAACAAGAATCTCCTGGTGGACAGACAGCAACCACCAGGCAGCACCAGGTCTGACATCCAGAGGACAGCAAGTACCCTCAGGTATGACCATCCTCAGCCTCACCACACTCATAATCTTGCTAGAACTTAAAACTATCAGATATAAGAATTAGAATAATAAAAATGGAAAATGTTAATTTGGAACAAGAGAAACAGAACAAAGTAAATGCTGATAGAGAGCCGGAGACACAAGGCAGCAGGGGGTCAAAGATCCTGGAGATAGTATACTCTGAGGGGCAGAAGAACAGTCATGCAAAGAAAGCCATAAAAACTGCCACAATTGGAGAAAACCCAGAGATGCTCTATGCGGACTTTACATCTAGTGAGGAAGATAAAAGGAAAACCAATGTGCTATTCTTCACAGAGCATCTCCTGGCCTGGCACACCGCCCTGTGGAAGCAATATCAACACACAACCAAGTCTGATACCAATAAAGGCCGGCAGATTAGAGTCAGAAACCATAAAGATGACGAGTGCAGCTCACTTACCATCACTCTGTACAACAGTGGCTCCGTCCTGGTACAAAGGACTGAGGACAATCTGGAGCAATTTGAAGACAGATTCCCTCATATTAAACTCCAGGCCCAATCCCACAAAGAACAACAAACCCCAGCCACCTCTGATATCCACACCATTACAGCCACCTCTGATATCTGCACCATTACAGCCACCTTTGATATCCGTACGCCTACAGAGACCTCCAGAGACACCACTGCCCCCAATGCTTCACACCCCTCACCCCAGATCCTCAGAGACTGTTTCTCTCAACTAGAAAGAGAATTTGTACAATTTAAGGAAGACCATCTGAGAAACACTGGTGACAGAAATGCTAATGACCACATAGTTAATGAGATAAACAAACTGAAATGTTAATACAGGTCATCCCAGCAGGAAATAAGAGCTGCAATGTGTGAACTGCAGAAACAAAATGCCAGGCTGAGACAGGAGATAGAAAAGTTGAAACCACCAACACCTGGACATCTGAGCCAGGAGGGGGCCTTGGAAACAAGGAGTGCAGCGGACAGACCTCCACTGCCAGGAGACTGAGAGGCCAAATAACCCCAATATGGAGGAACCCAAGTCTAATCAAAGTGAGCCAGAAATAAGACCCATAGAAGAGAGAAGAGAACCTGCTACTAGCATAATCTCCAGCACAGACCCCCATCAGCAGCCACATCCCCCACCAACAACATCACAAAGTCCTGACACCATCCTCATAATGGACTCAAATGGGAAATACCTGAATACAAGGCACTATTCCCAGGAAAAAGGGTCAATAAAATCCGCTGTGCAACTATTGAGCAGGTGACAGCGATCATCAATAATCCACGGTTTTCCAACCCAAACCATATCATTATACACCAACACAAACAATCTGCCAGACAAGCACCAGCAGATCTCAGGATAACTGGCCTAACTAGCAAAGACGGCACAACTAAAATTCCCTGACAGCAAAATCATTCTGTCATCTCTGCTCCCAAGAAAGGATATATCCAACCACACCATCCAGAACATCAATATGGACCTAACAGCAAGAATGAAATCTGTGCCAGGAGTGATTCTGGCAAAACACCCCTCCATAAATCACCATCACCTATATGACAGTTAGCACCTGAACAAATCAGGGGTCAGCCTTCTGGCCAAAGAGCTGAAGGACATTGTACTAAACAGGGACCACCCTAGGCCTAGATCCAACACCAACCAGAATCCCGTGAAAAGACCCCCCGCCAATAAGAAGGAAAGAAACAAAAATTATATCTAAGGAAGCTGAAAACTTACACCCTCACCCAAAATTGGACCATCAGAGGAGGAGTCCACCATGGAGGAGTTCACCGACCTCACACAGAGACATGCAAAACAGAGGCATCCAGAGCAGAGACATACAAAGCAGATATGGAGGAGATAAAGACTCTGCACAACACAGTGTGCAGGAAACTCAGTCAGAGATCCGGTGTATCCTACACAGCCATACTCATTACAAGGTATATACACCCAAGATATATTGAAAAATGACTTCACTTACAATCAGCAGCTGGAATATTCAGGGTCTCAACACCTTGGCCTTTGGATGTAAAACAAATGACCCTGACTTTATACAAAGACTGAGAAATATAGACATTCAGATCCTCCTGGAAACATGGACCAGAGCCGAAAATGAATCTCTGGTGCCCATCGGATACAGGGAAATCTCTGTCCCTGCCCTGAAAAATAAAAACATCAAACAGGGCTGGATCTCAGGAGGAATACTGATCTGGTATAAAGAGGAGCTCCACCAGTACATCAAACTGGTGAAGAGAGGAGGCAGCCACATATGGATCAGGATCAGCAGCTCCATCCTCACCGCTCAGTCTGATGTCCATCTCTGCGCCACCTATATACCACCACCAGAGTCACCCTACTTCAATCCAGACTGCTTCGAGATCTTACAAAGAGAAGCCACCCATTATCAGGGACTGGGCAAAGTTCTCATTTTTGGAGACCTCAATGCAAGAACAGGGAGAGAAAACGACTTCCTGACCACGGATGGGAACATCTACATATTTGGAGCAGAGAATGACGGCCAAGACTCAGTACTCACAGAGAGAAACAGCTATGACAGTACAGTCAACAAAAGTGGTAAAAAGCTCTTGAACATATGTAGAAGTTTAGGACTTCATATTCTTAATAGACTAACCCAAGGAGACTCTTAGGGAGGTGTACACTAAGCTCCCATGTAGGGAGAAGTGTAGTAGATTATGCCATTACAGATATGAACCTGACAAATATCAGCGCCTTCATAGTCTCCCCACAAAAGCACCTGTCAGACCACAGCCAACTTCTTCTGTACTTGAAATCTACAGAGAAACCATCCACTCAAAAGCCACAGCAGAGCGTCCTCTTCACCCGACCTCCATCCTATAAATGGCACAAAATGTCGGCATTAAAGTATAAAGAGGCTCCCTGCAAACCTGAAATACATCGGATGCTCCACCACTTCTACAACTACGAGTACCAGCCTAACCAAAAGGGAGTGAGTCAAGCTGCAAAAGACCTCAACAGCATATTCTATGCAATGGCCAGACTGTCGACCTTAAAAAAGTCAACTACAAGAGACCAAAAGAAAAACAGATCAATGGATGGTTTGACAGAGAATGTAAAGCCGTACGGAAGACCCTGAGAACAGCCTCAAACAAGAAACACAGAGACCCCAACCACCCGGGTCTGAGGGAAGCTTATGAAACCATACAAAGGCAGTACAAAACCATCCTTAGGAGGAAGAAGGAGAGTTACATCTCCATCAAACTTAACCAACTCCAAGATGCCCTCCAAGACAACTCCTTCTGGGAACTATGGAATCACATGGGCACAAAAGACAAGAAAAGCAACATCCATATCCAAAATGGCAACATCTGGCTCCAGTACCTCAAAGACCTCTATAAAGACATTCCAAAGGAAGAACTAAGTCAAGAACAGGAAAGCATAATGGCAAAACTAAAAGCAATGGAGGAAAAAGTAAAACATTTCCAAAACCCCGTGGATACACCTATTACATTACAGGAAGTAGCTGAGAGAATCTCTTCCATAAGATGTAGAAAAGCCGGTGGCCTGGATGGAATCCTACCAGAATTGCTGAAGTACAGCCCACCAGAAATACAGGCCGCAATGGTTAAACTCTTCAATATTGTGCTAAATGCCGGCTACTTCCCTCATACCTGGACCCAAGGCCTCATCACACCCATCCACAAGAATGGGGACCGGTATGACCCTGCCAACTACAGAGGAATATGTGTCAGCAGCAACCTGGGAAAACTGTTCAACAGCATCCTGAACAAGAGGACCTTCAGTTTCCTCACCGAGCACAATGTCCTCAGCAAGAACCAAGCAGGGTTCATGCCAAACCACCGCACTACTGACCACATCTACACATGCACAGCCTCATTCAGAGACACGTCCACAATACAAAGAACGGGACTTTAAAAAGGCCTTTGATTCGGTGTGGTACCCAGGCTTATTCCTGAAACTGCTGGAGAGCGGAATAAGAGGAAAGACCTATGATGTTATCAAAAGCTCCTACACTGAGAACCTCTGCAGAGTGAGTGTGAATGGCAGAAGAATGGCTTATTTCCAGCAGAGCCGGGGAGTCAGACAAGGCTGCAGCTTAAGCCCAATGCTATTCAACATTTACATCAACGAGCTGCCTACCGCTCTGGAATCTTCCACAGCACCAGGTCTCACCCTCCATGATGCGCAGGTGAAATTCCTGCTGTATGCAGATGACCTGCTACTTCTGTCACCAACCGAGAAAGGCCTCCAAGACAACCTGAAAATCTTAGAGAAATTCAGCTCCACCTGGGCACTACTGGTCAACCTAAAGAAAACCAACATCATGGTGTTCCAAAAGAGAAAGAGAAAATCAGACCAGCACCCTTCATTTGTCCTCAACAACTGCGCCCTTACAGGAACGGACAAATATACCTACCTGGGCCTAGAGATTCACCGGTCAGGGAACTTCAAACAAGCCATAGAGACCCTGAAAGACAAGGCATGCAAAACCTTCTATGCCATCCAAAGGAAACTCTACTATCTGAAGCCACCAGTGAGGGTCTGGTTAAAAATCTTTGACTCTATCATCGCCCCAATCCTCCTGTATGGCAGCAAAGTCTGGGGTCCTCACACCTACCCAGACTGGTCAAGGTGGGATTCAAGCCCAACAGAAATATTCCACCTGGAATTCTGCAAACACCTTCTCCAAGTCCATCGGAGCACCTCCAACAGTGCTTGCCGGGCCGAGTTGGGCAGATTCCCTCTACACCTAACGGTTCTAAAGAGGGCACTGTCATTCCGGGCTCACCTACGTAGGAGCAATCCAAGCTCCCATCACCATAAAGCCCTAACACATGTAGGTGAAACAGAAAAACCAGGACCCTTGGAACAGCTCACCCAAACCCAACCTGACCAGAACACCAATCACAACAACCTGACAAAAGCCAGAATCAGGAAGATGGTTGAAGAAGGCCAGGAGAGGTGTGTAAGTGACTGGAAGAACGACATCATCAGCTCACAGAAACCGACCATGTACCGAAGTCTACAGAGAGACTACAGACTGGCCCCATATCTGGAGAAACTCCCAGACCCCAGAGACTGCAAGATCCTGAGCCGATATAGACTCAGTGCCCACAGTCTGGCCATCGAATCCGGCCGACATAGGCAGAGCTACAAGCCCAGGGAGGAAAGACTGTGCCAACACTGTAACACTGTGACCGGGAGGCCCTGGAGGATGAGACCCACTTCCTGCTACACAGCCCCAAATACTCAGCAGTGAGGGACACTCACTTCAGGAGACTCTCACATCTCTTCCCGGATTTCATCACCATGAAGGAGGAAGAGAAAACATATATCCTGTTGGGGGAAGAAGAGAGAGCAGTGGCGATAGCAGCGCAATATGTGAGCGAATGTCATAGACTGCGAGAAAGAGAACTATGATATGCCATGGACTTCTATGGCCCCCACCCTGTATCTGCTCCATCCCCTCATCCACCTTCCCTATGCCATGGACTTCAATAGCCCCATCCTGGATCTGCCCCATCCCCTCATCCACCTTCCCTATGCCATGGACTTCTATAGCCCCATTCTGGATCTGCCCCCATCCACCTTTCCTACAGCCCCTACCCAACATCCCTACAGTCCCTATCCCTATTCCCTTTTGTACACTTGCTTTGGCAAAGCTAATGTGTATTTAGTCCTGCCAATAAAGCTTCCTTGAATTTGCATTTGAGACCCAATTGACCACTAGTGAGAAAGAAGCATCGATGTAATTCTGAAGTGATTGTAGAGAATGCCAGATCTTGCCTGATATCTCATTGAAATCATTGCACACTTGGCCACAAGTGCAAATGTTTGCCTAGCATTTTACTGTAATCCTCATAATTGTCAGCAAATTTGATCACATGTATCTGTGTTGTCCGAGCTCCATAGTGTATATGTGGGCCTTCATGTAGTGATACACACACTACTATTCAATAATCTAAGAATTGGGGTTATTCGGTGTGGGATCCATGCAGATCGCAAGGCATCTATAGTATAAAGAAATAGTGGCTATTGCTGTGTCAGTATTAATCACTATGTGTTGAGCACATACTTTATGTTATATTTGTGTTCAGAGATTGCAACAAAATAAGAGAACCAAAGAATATAATCATCTAAAGCGGCATTACAATGCAACTCATTCTGCATGATAAATAGCAGCAATGAAAAGAAATAAGGAAATGTCACTATGCTGGATAATACATGTCACATCCATTAAGATGCTGGTACAGTGATTTTATCACCATAGCATGCGCTGTCTTTGATATATTTTGAAAGCGTTTGCTTCTGCTTTACATATAGCCCATCATCGGACTAGCACACCCTCTGGCAATTCGCTGGGTTACCGGCTTTCTTATAATGAAAGATAATAAAAATCAGCACCACAGACAGCTCAGACATTGACTGGCAGCCACTGAGCTGTACCTTGTTTCCATATCTTCCAGTGAGCAGGCAATTCTTGATAATGAAGGGAAATGGCCATTCACACAAACCTATGCAAGGGAAAACATGGTAATGGGGCCCATAAATTTGTAATATGATGTAGCCCATTGATTTATGAACTGCTGTTTATGTCAGAGTTCATTTAATAGTCTAAATGTATTTTAGATCGGTTAAAAAAAAACATTTTCAAAGGTTCTGTAAGGGAAATGTGGGTTAGCAGAGACAAGTTACCTATATGAAATGCTCATCTTTTATCCAGAATGAAGAACGGGCACAAGGGGTCTCTTCCTCTGATTGACCCAAAACAACCATACATTATGTGATGACGAGCTAATTGATTTAGAAAAAGTATAATGCTACATTTCCCCTGTGGTTAAGCTGCAGTTAAATCAAGCATTTGTTACCACTTTCTCACACAGATTGATGGTTATTGCAGGTGGTCCGTCCCAGCACTAGGGTGTCTATTATTAACTTTTTGTCATGTACAGCACCACACTGCCATTTTAATTACATTTCCTATTTCAACAGTGTGAAATGTTTTTCTTTTGCCAACAAAAAGGATAGTAATCTTGTAGACACTGTTATTAAATGGGCATCTGTTGAACCTATAAAGAATTAAAAATGTAAGCAAGCTGTGTGCCTGTTCTACAGCCCCCTGAATGAAAGTTGTAGGGCATTGAACTGAATTACCACATTTCTATAAAAGTGAATATACAAGCCAACACATCAGGAGAACTACCATGTCAGTCAGCTTTATGAACATTACTGTGTCTAAGAATATTTTTGAACCTTTTCTAATCATATACTAATTTACTCTCTCTTTGCAAGCTTAAAACATACAGCTATGCCGTTCACCTCTCCATACAAACCTACTTCAGCACCCTCATCACCTCACTGTCCAATAACACTGCACGACAAATTTCAGGGAAGTTCTTGTCCCCTGAGAAAATGTTATTGTATCTTATAGATTTTGATATGCTGAACACGAATATGTGCTCCAAAAGTCTGTATCACGTAAGGTTTTTAAGAAACAACAGTTTATAGTCTACATTATGAGCATTATATTAGGTCCATTATTCTGTATGGAGCGCCACATGGGATCCATTATTCAGAGTGGCTCTGTAAGAAGCATTTCATGGTCCTGGAGTGGCTTAGCCGGTCTTCAGACCTGAACCCAATAGAAAATCTTTGGAGGGAGCTGAAACTCCAATTTGCTCAATGACAGCCCCGATTCCTGAGAGATCTGGAGAAGATCTGTATGGAGGAGTAGGTCAAGAACTACAGGAAACGTCTGACCTCTGTAATTGTAACCAAAGGTTTCTGTACTAAATATTACGTTCTGTTTTTCTATTATATCACTTATTTCATGAAATAAAGTGTAAATTAAGTATGTAAAAATCATGCAATGTTGTTTAGTATTATAGTAGTTATATTCTTGAACATAGGAGGCAGTATTATAGTCATTTTATTCTTTCACTTAGGAGCAGAATTATAGTAGCTATATTCATGTACATAGTGGCAGTGTTATAATAGTTATATTCCTACACATAGGAACAGTATTATAGTAGTTATATTCTTGTACATAGAGGCAGTATTATAGTTGTTATATTCTTAGTAAAAACAATCGGCGCTACGCTTTACATATATCACACACAAGCAGCAAGTTTTAAGGGCAAAACCACTCGATTTGTCCAATATAATAAACCATAAAAAGCAAAGCTATAAAAACTCACGCTGTAGTGTATAACTAAGGGTTAAATTCCACCAAACCAGTTTTTATATGCCAAAACTAATGTCTCAAACTAGACTGAGATAAAGGATGTGTTACCTTTCAGGCAGGCACTGGCATAATGGCGCTGGAATTCCAAGAACGGTGTTTAGCAGACAGGGAGTCAGAAGGTCCTTCTCATGAAAATTCCACAGAGACATAAAATTAACAATCTTGGATCAAAGGTGAGCAAGGTGTTGAAAGAAGACATAGTCCCGGTCGGTGACTATCGTCTATCTGTGGATCTGTAACATCCGTCTGTTCCTCAGGAAGGAATCCGAGATTCTGAAACGCGTAGGATTAGCAATCTAGCCCCCTGAGCGCTCTGTAGTGCTCCTTAGCCTGTCACGTGATTAATCACGTGTCTGTGACGTCACGCAAGGTCCTGCAGCATCTCTGCACCTTGCAGGCTTTCCTAACCTGGCCTCTGTACTCTATGCAGACGGCTGTTACAGATCCACAGATAGACGATAGTCACCGGCCGGGACTACGTCTTCTTTCAACACCTTGCTCACCTTTGATCCAAGATTGTTAATTTTATCTCACTGTGGAATTTTCATGAGAAGGGCCTTCTGACTCCCTGTCTGCTAAACACCGTTCTTGGAATTCCAGCGCCATTATGCCAGTGCCTGCCTGAAAGGTAACACATCCTTTATCTGGAATTTAACCCTTAGGCTGGGGTCACACTAACCTGCGCAAAATACGGTCCGTAGATTACAGGCGTAATACGGATGAATGACCCCTAAATAGTGCTCCGTAGGTCATCCGTAAGCAAGGTGCGGTCGCGTATTTTGCGCATGTCTGCATCCGTATGTAATCCGTATGGCATCTGTATGCAATCCGTATGGTGAGATTTTCTCGCAGCCTTGCAAAATGGACATTTAACGGTTTTGAAGCCTGCTAACAATTTAAATAATTAGCCTGCACCCTATTTTTACACTCAGAAACAGGTGGCTGCCTCCATTCTGTCCATTTGTGAGCTTGCTTTCACGAGGTGTGTTGGTGTTCTTTGTGCAACATGGCAGAGGGTCTGAGATTCAATACAACTGAGCAGGTTCTATTTAACTGGCTTTTGTCATGGCGCTTTTGGCAACCATACCCAGTGATAGTGGATCCGCGGAGGAGCAGACGCATGTGGGTCCATCCACTTTTGAGGCAACGACTCACAAGAGGTCATTTTCACCGCCTCTATTCTTCTCTGCGGGAGCATCCTGAGAAATTTTACCAGTACTGTCGCATGAGCATTTCCACATTTGATCGACTCTTGGAGACAGTGCGCCCTGGGATAACCTTTCAGGACACAAGGATGCGCAAAGCGATATCTGCAGAGGAGCGACTTCTACTCACAATACGGTATGTACTACACAACCACATTCTCTATGTTCATAATGTGTGTGCTAAAGTATGTTTTTTTGCCTTCTTGGACTAAGTTTAATGCCCTCATCTTACTCCAAATATGTTTCAACTTACACACCAGAATGTTAGCTCTAATATGTACTGCATATCACTTAGTCATTGTGCAACCAAATATGTGTGTGTTATTCTATCTCAATTCCTACCAAGTTTGGTCGGCATGTAACTGATGTTTTTGGACTTTATGCATTCTAAAATTATCAATTTCTGTTGTTCTACAGCTTCCTGTCCACTGGCCTGTCTTATGCCGCCCTCCACCATGAGTTTCTCAATGGAAGATCAACAATTTCAGGCATAGTGAGGTCTACATGTACAGAAATCTGGACAAGACTCCATCAAGTGGTCATGCCCGAGCCCAGGAATGGAAGACTGGTTGAGGATATCAAGGGACTTTGAGGAGGACTGCCAGTTTCCAAATTGTATTGGGGCCCTGGATGGCAAACATATCCGGGTGCGTAAGCCGCCGAACTCTGGCTCCCAATTCTTCAATTATAAACAATACTTTTCTGTTGTATTGTTGGCTCTGGTAGACCCTCAATACAAGTTTATAATTGTTGACATTGGGGCCTATGGAAGGACGGGAGACTCTAGAGTCTTCAATACTTCCATAATGGCTCGGCGGCTACGCACCAACCAGTTGGATCTACCACCCCCACGCCAGCTACCAGGCTCCCCTGAAGAATCAGTCCCTTATGTCCTTGTGGCAGATGAGGCATTTCAGTTATCGCGCAATGTCATGAGGCCATATCCCCGGCGCAACTTTGACCACAGGCGCAGAATTTTTAACTTGCGCCTATCACGTGCTAGGCGACTGGTGGAGTGTTCCTTTGGGATTCTTTGTGCCAAATGGCGGGTAATCCAGTCTGCCATTCAGTTGAGTGAACAAAATGTGAATGAAGTTGTGAAAGCCTGTGTGGTTCTGCATAACTTCACCAGGATACATGATTGTTCCTCCTCTGATGGTGTTGTGCGTAGGCCGGACAATGTGCGCAGGGTGAGACCACCTATGAACCCTCAACGTAGACCGCTCTCTGGCCTCAAAGTGCGTGATATCTTCACTAATTACTTTATCTCACCTGAGGGGGCAACTTCTTGGCAAGAGCATGCTGTGTCTATGTTATAATTTGTTTCTTTAAGTGTGTCTAAATATATATTACTCAACCCCTTATGATTCTATGACTGTTTCATTGCATTGGCTAGTGTATGTTAGTATGTTGACAGGGTTTTTGAAAAATCACACAGAGACGTTAACTATAGCAGACAAATTTTTAGTTTTGCCGTTTTTTTGTTTCTTAAAGGCAAACATAATATTGCCATATGAACATTTTGGCAATGGGCAAAATGGCCCTTTTTGCCTTCTTAAACTTTTTTGAAAAGTAACATTATATAACATAACCAAAAATAACATTAGGCAATAACAACATTGCTGCATGAGAATATTTAACTAGAAAAGAAAAAAATAGGTGAGCTCCATCAACAAAATTAATGCTAAAAGATAACACTCACATTTCTTCAGAATGTTTTCCAAGCATAGAAATATTCCACCACGACAGGCAAGGCTACCTCACGGCTTTCAGACAGATATTACCTGTCTGTAGAACAGAGAATATTTAACCATGCTATACTGGAAAAGATTAAAAAACAAAACTCACTTGTTAAGACATAGAGAGAGTGTGATATTCTGAAGGCTGGTCGCCTTGATTTGTTACTATAGATTGCTAGCAAAAAAGGTGACTACTTCACTAAGGCCAGCACGCCTTTCCTAGGCATTAGCAAGTGAGTAGTGTATTTTCATCCTTTGACTTTACAGTATAGCACGTTTAAATATTCTCTTTTGTACACACATGTAATATCTGTCTGAAAGGCGTGAGGTTGCCTTGCCTGTCATGATGGATTCTTAATCTGATTGGAAAACATTATTAAAAAATTAGAATGTTAAATTTTGTAACAAAGTTTGGTGATGGAGAACACCTGTTTTTTCCTTTGTATTTGGAGCACCAGTTAAACCGCACTGGACATCTACGGCCATCAGACTTATAAATCCTCATAGGTTGGGGAAGGGGAACGTGGAAAAGCAGCCTGTGGGTGCTGCTGGACACTGTGGCCAACATCGGCCTGTGTGGGGCCATACTTTTGCCCATGATGTTGGAATTGTCCTGCCTCCTGGGACTGTTGGGGATACTGGCCAGAGTAATGATGATGGGGAGGGGCATCTTGTTGGCTGTGGTAGGCACGTGGCTCATACCCATCAAGATAGCCAGATCGTCCCCAACCAGGTTGGGACCAGCCTCCAACACTGGGTGGGTACAAGTGGCCATATTGGTGGGGTTGGCTAGAGGCTGACATTTGTGGCTGCTGAATAGAAGGATGGGTAGTGGGAGGAAGGGGGTGAGGTGTAGGCCCACATATTAGAGGATGTTCGGACCCTGCTTGAGCAAGCATCTGTGTGGATGGTCTCATGCGCATTAGATTTCTGGGGGAGAGCTGCCACCTCTCCAGATATTCGAAAAGCTCATATGGGGTATTGGGGGGTGCTTGCATCAAGCAGGATCTGAAAACATCCCCTAATACGGAGCCTGACCTCACGGGTAAGGGCACGGAGATAAAGGGTGAGGCTACGTGAGTAGGCCTCCTCCCCATCATCTGTAGTTACTCTTGATAAATAATTTAGCACCCCTGTGACCACATTGGTCCTGCTCTCTTGAACAGTGACCTGGCGCCTTCTTCGTGTTTGCCGGGATGTAACAGCAGCCTGTGGGGATCCCCTGATATGGCCAGTTGGGCTGCTGCTCAAATTGACAGGCTCTTCCAGGATGGGTGATGGGGCAGCAGCAAACCGTCCTGGTGGTGTTGTGTGTTGGGCAGCCAATGGGTTGTCCTGTGATGCCTCATCTTCAGCCATCCTTCTTGTAGGGGGAGAAGATGGGCCAGCCACCTCATCCCCTACAGGATCAATTATGGGCTCTGTCTCTGAGGCCGTTCCTCGATCCGTAAGGTTGGATTGAGTTCTGTTATGAAATAGAACAGAGGCAAAAATACATCAATATTTTTGGCCCTGTAAAGTATTTGTGTAATGTGGTGTGAGGTATCTACTTACGGTCTCAGATCCAGAATTGGCGCGAGGAAGGAGAGCTGGTCATAATAGATGTATTTCCTTTTTACGTATCCCGCATCCCCACTCCTGGACCGCTGCTGGCGTTCCCGGCGGTATTGGTCCCGGATGCTTCGCCAGCGTTTCATCACATCTTCCACTGCAATGTGACAGGAAATATTGTCAAATTCACATATTTGATAGGTCACATTTGCTACCAGTAGTCTAGGCATGGGGCCTTCTGGGGTGTGCTTTCTACCCATGGTGGCATATCTAATTGGGCAGATACACAGGGTCTCTTTAGCTACACTTAATAATTGGTTTGTCTAGGAGGATGAGGAGCTTGTGGCCTAACCCCAAATTATGGCTGTGTGAATCCACGTGTCACATCCAAATCTAACGGCCTCATGAGGCAAAAAGTACATGCACAGTAAGGGAGGGTGCTGATTCTATATTCCTTTTTTGTTGTGCGCTAAGGTTACTTATGTTTTGCCTTGTACTTACGAATTTTATGCTGCTTCTCATGTGGTCGGTCACCAAAGTCATGGTACATCTGGCGACAGATGCACCTCCATGACGCCTCCTTTCTTGCCCGGTTTGCATAATTGGCATCGCGTTGGTCCCAGATTTCGGGACGCTCCTGCACCAGGACAATGAGCATCTCCACATTTATGTAAGTGGACGCCATATTGCTGCTGTACTCCGTGGAGGCGTACTTCCGGGATGTCTGGAGCGCTTTTTGAGCTCATTTGCACATAGAGGCAGTATTTTCATAGTTATATTCTTGTACATAGGAGCATTATTATAGTAGTTATATACTTGTACTTGAAGCAGTATTATATTAGGTATATTCTTGTACATAGATGGGCAGTTTTTAGAATTATCACAGAATATTATAATGTTTTGCATCATTTCTCAAAAACCTTACGTGATATGAAAAATCTGAAGTCATTTCTGAAATCAGCATGAAAAAATCTATCAGGAACACTCAAAATTGTCTGAGGGACAAAACCTTCCTAACACAGTGTAATCCTAAATGATTCTTTGACACTTTTCACTTTCTCCTCAATCACACAGTACAGGCTCCCACCACTGACCTCAATGCTGATCATCTGGCCAATTATTTCAAAGAAAACATTGATCATATCCGACAAGAAATTTTCTCACAATCCCCTAATATTATGCATTTTCCTCACTCCTGCACTGCATCTTGCTCACTTTCTATCTTTTAACCAGTCACGCAAGAAGAAGTGACCAGGCTCCTTCCATCTTCTCACCTTACTACCTGCACCAGTGACCCTATTCCCTCACATCTCCTCCAGTCCATTTCTCCTGCTGTTAGCACTCACCTAACTAAAATTTTTAATCTCTCCGTCTCATCTGGTATTTTTCCTTCCTCATTTAAAGACACCAGCATGCATCCATTACATTAAAAACCATCCCTTGATCAGAACTGCGCTGCTAACTCCAGACCTGTTTCTAATCTTCCCTTTATCTCTAAACTCCTGGAGCACTTGGTCCACTCCCGTCTAATCCCCCTTCACTCAGAAAACTATATTCCTGACCCACTACAATCTGGTTTTTGCTCTTTACACTCTACTGAAACTACCCTTACTAAAGTCTTAAATGATCCACTAATGGTTAAATCTAATGGTCACTACTACCTGCTGATTCTCCTTAGTCTCTGTGCAGAATTCGATACTGTGGATCACCAGCTCTTCCTCACTATCCTCCGCACTATCTGGCTCAAGGACACTGTTCTCTCCTGGTTCTCCTCCTATCTCTCTGCCCACTGTGTCTTTTGCTGACTCCTCTTCCTCTGCCATTCTCCTTACTTTTGCAATTCCTCAATGATCAGTGCTAGGCCCTCTCATTTCCTCTTTGTGCTCCGACCCTATTGGACAAACAATCAGTAGATTCAGTTTTCAGTACCATCTCTATGCTGATGACACCCAATTATATACCTCGTCTCCTGACATTAACCCTGCATTACTGCAAAATACCAGTTATTGTCTTTACGCTATTTCTAACATTATGTCCTCCCTCTATCTAAAACTGAATCTGTCAGAAACTGAACTCTTTGTGTTTCCTCCCTCCACTAACTTACCTATGCCTGATATTGCCATTTCCTTGTGTGGCTGCACCATTACTCCCCAGCAAAAATGTCTTGGTGTCATCTTTGATTCAGATGTTTCCTTCACTCCCCACATCTGATCACTTGCCCGCTCATGTTACCTACACCTCAAAAACAACTAAAGCACTCCACGGTTCAGCACCAAAGTGCATTTCCTCCCTCATCTCAGTCTACCGCCCTACCCGTGCCCTCCATTCTGCTAATTACTTTAAACTAAAATCCTCAATAATCAGAACCTACCACTCCTGCCTCCAAGACTTCTCGTGTGCTGCGTCAATTCTTTGGTATGCACTACTCAAGACAATTGGATTAATTCCCAATACTCACAGTTTTAGGCGTGGCCTAAAAATGCATTTCTTTAGACTGGCCTATCTCCCCACCTAACTTATCTAACTATCCATGTTTTGCCCATACAACATTTTCTTCAAAATCATAACCCCTGTAGCATCTATTCACACCCTCCATGCACTTAATAGCTCTCTGTGTCTGTACTGTACATATACTGGCTGGCGACTATCTCATGCAGCGTTCTATGCGTACCCTATTTAGTAAAATATGGCTGTATTGTACAATAAAAGCAATAGAGATGAGCAAACCTTTCAAGGTTCAGTTCATTTCGGTGAACATCCCTATGCTTGCCAAACATATTCTCTGAACGGTTCGTGGAACATATCCGAATCCCATTGAATTCATTGGGAGGCAAAACCATACACATAGACAACACCTTCAGGAGGGCCAAAAAGCTGTCAAAACAGCTCAAATTAGTGGCAGACACCAGGAAATATGACATCAATTGACCCAGAGTACAAATAGTATAACTGCGCAGCATGGATGCATGGGAGAGGGCCTGGTACAGGGCTTGAACCAGCATTTCTAACTGAAATATTGATCAGTAACAAGTGAATCAGTGACCAGTGTAGGCATGGTGCTCTAAGAGCCCTGTTAAATTCAGGTAACGCACACAGAGGAGTCCTAATTTAGAGTCCATATATTTCCAAAGATTTGGGGCAGACACCAGAAAAGTGGCATCAATTGACCCACAGTTGAAATTTGATAATGGCACAGCAGCAGTCAGCCAGGGGCCATGTATGATATATCAGGGTCTGGGCCAGCATTTATAGCTTTGAATTAAAGTTTAAATTGAGGTGGGTGAGGGATCGGTGTAAGCCTGCTTTGCTGGGAGCCCTGATACCTCATACAACAGCTCAAACTGCTTTTCTGCTCAGCCACACTCAAGTGCCAAAAACATCAGTTTCATAGACTACTATTGGTAGAAAAATGTGAGCATAGTAACACAGGTAGTTGACTGATTATCTATTCATCCACAATAGAAACTTGATAATGGCATACCATCGCTCAGATATGGGCCATGAATGAGGTATCAGGGTCTAGGCCAGCAATTAGAGCTTTGAATTTAAGTTTAAATTAAGACAAGGTTGGTTTGGGACTGATGTAAGCCTCCTGTGAAGGGAGAACCGATACCTCATGCAACAGTTCAATCTACTTTTCTGCTCAGCCACACTCAGGTGCCACAAACATCAGTTTCACAGACTACTATTGCTAAAAAAAAACTAAGGATAGTAACACAGGAAGTTGTTGGATGGTCAGTTCACCCACAGTAGAAATTTGATAATGGCATACCATCAGTAAGACATGAGCCATGAATGAGGTATCAGGGTCTGGGCCAGCAATTAAAGATTTTAATTTAAGTTTACATTAAGATGAAGTGGGTGAGAGACTGATAGAAGCTTTTCTGGGAGCCCTGATACCTCATGCAACGTCTCAAACTGTTTTTTTGCTCAGACACACTCAGGTGGCACAAATATTAGCTTCGTAGACTACTATTGTTAGAAATATTTAAGGATAGCAACATAGGTTGGTGACTGAAAGTAAGTACATGTCTGCCAGTCTGGGAGCACTACTGCTACAGGCAACACACATGAAGGAGACCCAGCTTGTCGTTTTCAAAAAATTATTGTCACACAACACTAAAGTGGCATCAATTTCCCCAGAGAAGAAATAGTATAATTGGGCTCTGACAACCCTTCCACTACAGGCAGCCAACCAGATGGAGACCAAACTTGGAGTCTCCACATTTCCAAAAATTGTTTGTAGCATCTGCAGCAGTAGCAACAGCAGGCAGAGAAGCTATGACAAAGTTGTCACAGACTGCAATATTGCGAGATAAATCCAGAACACTAAAAACTACACCATCGCCTAGTCTGCTCAGTCTGCGACTGGGATGCAAAAATCATTGGAGATCCATGACTTGTTCATGTTGATGAAAGTTAGGCAGTCTACACTTTCAGGGGACAGCCGAATGCGCTTATCTATCAGGACACCACCAGCAGCGCTGAAGGTACAGTCACGGCCAAAAGTATTGACACCTCTGCAATTCTGTCAGATAATATTCAGTTTCTTCCTGAAAATGATTGCAAACACAAATTCTTTGGTATTATTATCTTCATTTAATTTGTCTTAAATGAAAAAACACAAAAGAGAATGAAGCAAAAAGCAAAACATTCATCATTTCACACAAAACTCCAAAAATGGGCCGGACAAAAGTATTGGCACCCTCAGCCTAATACTTGATTGCACAACCTTTAGCCAAAATAACTGCGACCAACCGCTTCCGGTAACCATCAATGAGTTTCTTACAATGCTCTGCTGGAATTTTAGACCATTCTTCTTTGGCAAACTACTCCAGGTCCCTGATATTTGAAGGGTGCCTTCTCCAAACTGCCATTTTTAGATCTCTCCACAGGTGTTCTATGGGATTCAGGTCTGGACTCATTGCTGGCCACCTTAGAAGTCTCCAGTGCTTTCTCTCAAACCATCTTCTAGTGCTTTTTGTAGTGTGTTTTGGGTTATTGTCCTGCTGGAAGACCCATGACCTCTGAGGGAGACCCAGCTTTCTCACACTGGGCTCTAAATTATGCTGCAAAATTTGTTGGTAGTCTTCTGACTTCATTATGCCATGCACACGGTCAAGCAGTCCAGTGCCAGAGGCAGCAAAGCAACCCCAAAACATCAGGGAACCTCCGCCATGTTTGACTGTAGGGACCGTGTAATTTTCTTTGAATGCCTCTTTTTTCTCCTGTAAACTCTATGTTGATGCTTTTGCCCTAAAAGCTCTACTTCTGTCTCATCTGACCAGAGAACATTCTTCCAAAATGTTTTAGGCTTTTTCAGGTGAGTTTTGGCAAACTCCAGCCTGGCTTTTTTATGTCTCGGGGTAAGAAGTGGAGTCTTCCTGGGTCTCCTACCATACAGTCCCTTTTCATTCAGATGCCGACGGATAGTACGGGTTGACACCGTTGTACCCTCGGACTGCAGGGCAGCTTGAACTTGTTTGGATGTTAGTGGAGGTTCTTTATCCAACATCCGCACAATCTTGGGTTGAAATCTCTTGTCAATTTTTCTTTTCCGGCCACATCTAGGGAGGTTAGCCACAGTGCCATGGGCTTTAAACTTCTTGATGACACTGTGCACGGTAGACACAGGAATATTCAGGTCTTTGGAGATGGACTTGTAGCCTTGAGATTGCTCATGCTTCCTCACAATTTGGTTTCTCAAGTCCTCAGACAGTTCTTTGGTCTTCTTTCTTTTCTCCATGCTCAATGTGGTACACACAAGGACACAGGACAGAGGTTGAGTCAACTTTAATCCATGTTAACTGGCTGCAAGTGTGATTTAGTTATTGCCAACACCTGTTAGGTGCCACAGGTAAGTTATAGGTGCTGTTAATTACACAAATTAGAGAAGCATCACATGATTTTTCGAACAGTGCCAATACTTTTGTCCACCCTCTTTGTTATGTTTGGTGTGGAATTATATCCAATTTGGCTTTAGGACAATTCTTTTTGTGTTTTTTCATTTAAGACAAATTAAATGAAGATAATAATACCAAAGAATTTGTGTTTGCAATCATTTTCAGGAAGAAACTGAGTATTATCTGACAGAATTGCAGGGGTGTCAATACTTTTGGCCATGACTGTATGTTCTGAGAGAATGCTCGCTGCTGGGCATAACAAAACCTCGGACAGCATTGAGAGTAGAAGGCTATATTTGTCTCTCCAGTTTTAGCACTATGGCACTTTATGACAAGCTAGTCCCCTGAGGAGTTCGCTTGGACGAAACGCGTTGGGAACCCGTTTAGGGAAAGTCCAGGGCATGTGCAATATAGGGATAGATGTGGACTGCCCTTGTTAGGGAGGGAGTTTTGGGGAATAGATGATTGCTAGCCCCATAGGGATTGACAGGGTATTGTCTTCCCAACCTCCTGCTTCAGGGACGTTCGTTGTTATATGATCCCTGAAGACTCCCGTCCTTCCTCCAACTCTTTGGTGAGATTGTTCCAATTTTTTTCTCATCTTTTCATACACATGTATAGCCAGTATTATGGGCTTTCATAATTTGTATTTACTATGTATGTGCTTATTGGGTTATGGCGTGTATATATGATGAACCAGAATCGCTGTACATTATTGTCTGCCTTGTGGTCCAATGATATTTCGGTGACAATTGATATCCTTAAATGTGTCGATTTGGGGCCTGATTTTTATTGTATCATTAGGCACACTTATTATATCGACAATTTTAAATGTTTTTTGGTGACACACAATTTTTAAATTTTTTATTGAACAAAGTAAAAGTTATGTTTTAAAACTTCACCAATTGCTGTATATTGTACCCCCCCCCTTTTTTGGGTGAATCCTGCATGTGTCAATTTTTGACACATTGTTTTTTGCTTTATAGTCATAACAACATCTCCAAGGCGTGACAGGCAAGTTCAGACCACTCTTCCATTTTTGAAGACCAAAATGCAAAATAGTCTAAATTCTCCCTGATGGCATTGATATTGAACTCGAAATACCCTGCACCATCCTCTCCAGTCGTTCACAACATGTCAGATTTGTACACTGTTCTCCTGGTGCATGGACTGGTCTAAAAAATGTGTGAAACGACTCACAGAATTTACTTCTGCCACTTACACTGCTGCTGCTGCTGTTGTTTTTGCATTGATAACTTGACTTCCCTCTGTTGGAAGTCTATAACTGTGATGCATAATGTCTGCCTCACTGCTCTCTTGGGGAAAACCACTGCCAAGATTGCCTACAACTGTGTTTCGATACACCAGCATGTGCATGTTCCTTTACCTGAGGGAAACATCTGGCAAAATTTACTCTTGTGTCGTGTATCTAACAAAGTGGCAACCCAGTAGTCAGCATTATTTCTAATCCTAACAATACGGGCATTATGTTGCAGAAAAAGGCACTAATGTATTGGACACTTACATGAGGTCCAAATCCATGGTGTGTTGGTGGCGTAGTAACACTCAAACTTGCTTTCTCTGACCCCTCCCACCTACCATGGACAACAGAGAGGGGATCATTATCGTCTTCAACTCCCAACTGTTGCATGCCCATCACCTCGTCTTCCTCTTCCTCCTCCATTTGTTCCTCAGCTCCTGCACCTTCAGTAACAGTTTGTCTGGTACATTGAGCTCCCAATGATCGCTGTAATCCATCCTTCCATGGCAGCCACCTCTGCAACGACAGTCCTGAACTTAGAGATATTTTAACACGTCTGCATCCTCCTCTGCTTCCATCTCCTCCTCTAGGACACCACCTCCTCCCACAGACTTTTCAAAGCGTGTTCTCGCAGGTAGACGACCAGAATAGTGATGCTGATGACAGCATCATCAATGCTAACCATCTTAGTAGCCATTTCGAAACTGTGCAGAAAGCTGCAGAGGTCCTTCATATGTACTCACTCCGTAAACGTCATTTTCACCATCTATGTACAGCGTTGGCCCAGGTTACGCAAAGAACAGACAGCACCAGGGCTCAACGCTGCTGCCACAGTCACTGCAACATGTGAAGAGTGGAATTCCACAAATGGTTAACTGGTAGGATGAAAGACCTCTGTAGCGATGCAAATCGATTACCTGCAGGTTGCAAACATAAGAAGTGAGCACACAGCGACTGTGCTTTTTGCAGCAGTGCATCGAGGTCGAGCTAGTGGTGGAGAAATTGCTGTACCATCAGGTTGAGGATGTGAGCCATGCAAAGCAGGTTTATGAGGTTTCCCCAGCATAGGGCTGCCACCAGGTTCACACAGTTATAGCACATGGCCTATCCTAACTCCAGTTTCACTGGAGACAGCCATTAATAAAACTCAGCCTGCATAGCTGTCCATTACTCTTGAGCTGTGTGACTGCAATCTCCAAAGCATATTAATTTGAACACTGCCTAATTGTGGTGAGCCATGGCTGCGCATTACGGAGGTGGGGGAGATTCTCTCCGCACTTTTGGACACGTGTTTCATTAAGAGAGAGGTTGAGGGTGCAGCTGGCGGCACTATAGGAGGTGGAGGAGGCAGAAGCAGTGAAGGAAGTGTTAGATACAGAGGTTTGTCCCAAAAGTCTTCAGGATTCCAAGACTTGTGGAGCAGCCTCTTTCCCTTGTGCCCGAAAAGCCACCAGAGTCACCCAGTATCCAGTCAGCAAGATGTTGCAACCCTGGCCATGTTTGCTGTTTCAGGTGTAAGTGGTGAAATGCACCCTGGCAGACATAGATTTTTTTTAAGGAACGGGTGATGTTGTCTGCAACATGTTCAGCATAGCTCAGGCACAGCTTTGTTAGGGAAGTAATGGTGACTGGGCAACTGGTAGTAGGGCACTGTGAGGGCCATCAGGTTTTGGAAGCCATCTATATCCACTAGGCGGAGAGGCAGAATTTCTGTGGCCAACAGATTGGAGATAGTGCTCTTAGCTTTGGCATGTGTAGGAGGAAACTTTTTTTTACCTGATCACAACTGTGGGACCAAGGGCTGGCTGCTGTGCTTAGAGAGGGTGGAGTAGGGTGAACATGACAAACTACTAGACTGTAAGTAAGGTGCAGGCAAGATGTTATAGTGGATTGAGAGAGATGTGGTGCGCTCGTTGGAACAAAAACAGCAGGCATTTCAACTTCCGTAACAGCTAACGGGCTCTAACTCACATCGACTGTAGTAGGTAAACAAGTGGAGGTTCTGCAGCCAGGGACCTGTGTGAGAATACTTTCTTTCCAAGGTGATGGCTGCTGGTCACAGTCACTGTTGAGGCTCATGATGCAAGGCTTGTCATGGTTGCATAACTCCGTGTCTGTGTGGCAAGCCACATTGTAACTTCCTCATCTTCCTCCTCCACATCCTCTGCTGAGGTACTCAGCTGCATGCCTCTGGGTTCACACCATGTGAGATCTACAACCTCATCGTCATCCTCATTCCTTGCCCTGAGAATCACCTTCCTCCTCTTCCTACCCTACCTGAGTCTCATCAGGATTACATACACCTCCAGGGGATAGCATCTGGTGACGAGGGTCTGGATTGTGCTCGAACCTTACTTCGTCCAGCCCTTGATCCAACAGGAAAAAAATTTGGGGTGTCCGTGCAGATGCTTACCTCCTCTTGATTCTGTGAATCTTTGTAGAAGACCACTAATGCCCATGGAATAGAATGTGTGAACAGGTTTGCAGACTCGCTAATTTGTGGTTACCCACAGTCAGTTGGGCGATTGCAGAGTTGTGACCTGGGGGGAAACAAAGGTAATTGTGGTGCCACCTCTCAGGATTTTGCTGTGTGTGATGTTAAGGTGGACAAATAGGGAAATAGGCCACTTGATGCAGCGCTTGCCATCCACTGGAACACATGCTCTTTCTGGCCTACATCTACAAGGTGTACCTCTGTGAGGCTGTCAAAGGAAGGGAGTCGACTAACCCAACCAATAAGAGTTCTTAACAGTTGTCTTTGGATAGGATGAGTCGGTGTTTGTTCTGTAGAGCTTTCAGTAACATTACTACCTAACCCACGAACACGTCAATCACCAAGCCTATTCCCCCTTCCACCATGACCTCACTTTTTCCCATTCATATTGGATGCACCCTTACCCTCTTTTAACCAGCTGTTTCACAACCCTAGGCCCAGACCTGTCAGTCACCTATCACTAAATTAACAATAGAGTTGAGCGAAACGGGTCGAAAAATTTCAAAAGTCGCCGACTTTTGGCAAAATCGGGTTTCATGAAATGAAACCCGACCCTAGGATGAGGTCGGCCACGAGGTCGGCGACTTACGCGCCAAAGTCGCGTTTCAAAAGTTTGTTTTGCGCTCTTTTTCAGCCAATCAGGATCCACGGACACTGTGGGCAACGTGATGACATAGGCAGGGGTCACCACCATCTTTCTGAAGGGCATGCAAGTGATTGGCTTGCTTTGGTGGGCTTCACAGGGGTTATAAAAGGGCGTGCACACCGACCGCCATCTTACTTCTGCCAATCTTAGCATAGGGAGAGGTTGCTGCTGCTGATTCTGTAGGGAGAGCGTTAGGCAGGGAAGAAGAAAAAAAAACTGCTTCTGCTGCTAGCGATTTTGCCTGTACAACACACCAGTCACTGTGTGTGCAGTGCAAGGGGAGGCTATATTGTGGTGGATCAGCGGTGTTGGTTGTTAGGCTGCCTTCTAAGGCTTCCTGACAGCTGCTTTGCTGTTTACCCACTGCTCTGCAAACTGCTTTTTTAAAAGCAATCCCAATTTTTTTTTTTGTCCTGCTGAGGTTCTGAGCGTGCATTTTTTCACACCATACAGCGGTGTACGCTCCTCACACAGTACTGTGTAACAGCTGTTATCACAGACACAGTGAAGCTATCTGTGTGTCACTCTGTGAGAATAAGTCGAGGACATGTTCCGTTCTTACAGACCTGCACCTACTAGTTTTGTCTAGCTTTCAAACAGTTAAATATATTTGCTGTTTGATCACATTCAAAACTATAGAGAGACAGCGTGTGTCAGTCCGTATACTTAAAAAACACGGAGCTTGACAATTTTACGTACACCGGACAGCCGTGTACGTGCACGCGCCTCTCAGTACCGTGTAACGGCTGTTATCACGGCCACAGTGAAGCTATCTGTGTGTCACTCTGTGAGAATAAGTCGAGGACATGTTCCGTTCTTACAGACCTGCACCTACTAGTTTTGTCTAGCTTTCAAACAGTTAAATATATTTGCTGTTTGATCACATTCAAAACTATAGAGAGACAGCGTGTGTCAGTCCGTATACTTAAAAAACACGGAGCTTGACAATTTTACGTACACCGGACAGCCGTGTACGTGCACGCGCCTCTCAGTACCGTGTAACGGCTGTTATCACGGCCACAGTGAAGCTATCTGTGTGTCACTCTGTGAGAATAAGTCGAGGACATGTTCCGTTCTTACAGACCTGCACCTACTAGTTTTGTCTAGCTTTCAAACAGTTAAATATATTTGCTGTTTGATCACATTCAAAACTATAGAGAGACAGCGTGTGTCAGTCCGTATACTTAAAAAACACGGAGCTTGACAATTTTACGTACACTGGACAGCCGTGTACGTGCACACTCCTCTCAGTACCATGTAACGGCTGTTATCACGGCCACAGTGAAGCTATCTGTGTGTCACTGTGGAAGGATAAGTGGAGGACTTGTTCCGTTCTTACAGACCTACACTCTAGGGAGATTCCTATTCTGCCCAATTCTACATACACCTTGTAGTTTGTGATACACTAGCCAATTTCTGCCAGTGACACAGCGCTCTGATATTCAGTGGGCCTCACACAATCCAAAAGTGTCCAGTGTCCACTAGTGTGTGCAGAAATTCAAAATCTCCCTTATCCTGTAGTCACTTTTTTCACACCTGTGCCATCGAGCCTGTGACATAGCACTCTGATATTCAGTGGGCCTCACACAATCCAAAAGTGTCCAGTGTCCACAAGTGTGTGCAGAAATTCAAAATCTCTGTGATCCTGTAGTCACTATTTTCACACCTGTGCCATCGAGCCTGTGACATAGCGCTCTGATATTCAGTGGGCCTCACACAATCCAAAAGTGTCCAGTGTCCACTAGTGTGTGCAGAAATTCAAAATCTCCCTTATCCTGTAGTCACTTTTTTCACACCTGTGCCATCGAGCCTGTGACATAGCGCTCTGATATTCAGTGGGCCTCACACAATCCATAAGTGTCCAGTGTCCACAAGTGTGTGCAGAAATTCAAAATCTCTGTGATCCTGTAGTCACTTTTTTCACACCTGTGCCATCGAGCCTGTGACATAGCGCTCTGATATTCAGTGGGCCTCACACAATCCAAAAGTGTCCAGTGTCCACTAGTGTGTGCAGAAATTCAAAATCTCTGTGATCCTGTAGTCACTTTTTCCACACCTGTGCCATCGAGCCTGTGACATAGCGCTCTGATATTCAGTGGGCCTTACACAATCCAAAAGTGTCCAGTGTCCACTAGTGTCTGCAGAAATTCAAAATCTCTGTGATCCTGTAGTCACTTTTTTCACACCTGTGCCATCGAGCCTGTGACATAGCGCTCTGATATTCAGTGGGCCTCATACAATCCAAAAGTGTCCAGTGTCCACTAGTGTGTGCAGAAATTCAAAATCTCCCTTATCCTGTAGTCACTTTTTCACACCTGTGCCATCGAGCCTGTGACATAGCGCTCTGATATTCAGTGGGCCTCACACAATCCAAAAGTGTCCAGTGTCCACTACTGTGTGCAGAAATTCAAAATCTCCCTTATCCTGTAGTCACTTTTTTCACACCTGTGCCATCGAGCCTGTGACATAGCGCTGTGATATTCAGTGGGCCTCACACAATCCATAAGTGTCCAGTGTCCACAAGTGTGTGCAGAAATTCAAAATCTCCCCTGTCCTATAGACACCTTGTACCTTGTTTTACATTACTATATAGTTTGTTGGATTTTGTCTACATTTCTACAAAAAATGAGGAAGGCTGGTGGAAGAAGCCGTGGAATTGGGCGGGGGTTGGCAGCTGGTAATGATGGTGTTGGTGGTGGATCTGATGGTAGTGGCAAGAGCAAAATAGGACCGAATGCAGGAGGTGTTGAGCCTGTGTCATCGTCTGGCTCCATAAGGCTTCGAAGGCTTAGTTTTCTAGGAGTTGGCAAACCGCTTTTAAAGCCAGAGCATCAGGAAAAAGTTTTGTCTTACATTGCTGACTCAGCCTCCAGCTCTATCGCCTCCTCTTCTTCAGTTGTAAAAAGTAAAAGCACTGAGTCGTCATTGGAGGCTCATGTTCATGAACCACACCTTTCCTTGTGTCCTTCACCCCAACCAAGATTGAAGGATGACGCAGGCTATACTACTGATTACTCCATGGAGCTGTTTTCACATACCATGCCTGGATTATCAAGTGAAATGGTGAATTACCCAGGCCAAGATGAATCTGACATGGAGTGCACTGATGCACAGCCGCTGATAGATGATTCTGCTGGTACATTCACTCAGAGCACTACATTGTCCTCGCAGTGTACAGAGCCAGATTCTGACCCTGATGAGACTCAGGTGCCCCTTCCCGCACACTATACCACCATACACGGTGACACAGAGGAAGGTGCACATGACATTGAAGAGGAGGTGATGGATGACCCAGTTGTTGACCCAGATTGGCATCCATTGGGGGAAGAGGGTGCTGCTTCCAATAGCTCAAATGTGGAGCATCCACAGCAGACATCGACATCGCAACAGCTGTTATCTGGCAGGCCCGGAGCACTCCAAAGACAGGTTCCAAACATCAAAAGAGTTGCTGGACAGCTTGTCCAGAGGGTCAAAAGATCACAGCGTGCTAGGCCGCAAAATGTCTGCCAAAGTAGGAAGAGTGCAGTGTGACACTTTTTTGAACAAAATCCTCATGATCAGGCCAAGGTTATCTGTAAGAAGTGCGCAAAGACCTTTAGCCGAGGGAAAAAGCTGAAAAATTTGAATACCAGTTGCATGCTTAGACATTTAACCAGCATACACTTGCAAGCATGGACACAACACCAAACCTCAAGTGCCACATGTGCAACTGATCACAAAGAAGGTAGTCAGCAACGCTACATTGTTTCCCCCACTGTAAGCCCACCGGTTAGCACAGCAGCAAATGTTGAGGTGTCGTTGCAGGGCCACAGCAGACAGGAAATCCCACTGTTATATCAACAATTGTATGCACTAAAAGGTTGAGACAAGAGCGCAATAGGGTCTTATCCGAGAAAATGTATAAATAATAGCGGTATTTATACTCACCTTCTCCAAGAGAAAGTAAAGCCTGTATAGTATGTCAGCCTGCTGCATGTCCAACGGTCCACAGCGGAACCGCAACAAAGTAACTGAGGAATAAATTCTTGGACTTTACGTGCGCTGCCAGACAAATTCCATAACCACAACAGGTTAAAAAGTTAACCCTTTAATCCCTACGCGTTTCGAAGCATAACACTTCTTCTTCAGGGGTTGACACATGAATACAGAGAGCTGTCACAGCATTTATACATACAGGATTCAAATTTGGCGCCATGAAAGACATGAGGTGCGGCGCAAAGATCAAAGGTCAAAGAAGTTCAAGCGTCATGAAGAGTTCATAGGAGTAAATCGTTCAATAATCGAAACAATAAATTCTATCTTTATTATATTTTTGCAGTAAAGAAGAAAAAAGATGGAAAAAGGAAAATATGGAAAAAAAATATATATATATATATGTGAAAAAAAGGGGGAATAAGGAGAAAGAACCCACAACGTGAGGAAAAGAAGGATGAAAGTCCAACAACGACACCACCACACCGAGGAGAGTAATTGGGTTTAGACAAGAGAGATTGAAATCCAGACTATCAAAGGGGAATGAATCTCCGAAATGAATATGTATAAAAATGAAATATAATACATAGATGTGAATTCAAAAAATACATGAAGAAAAGGATAATGAATAAAAGATTAAAAATAAAAATAATATTAAAAAAGTGTGTCCCCATTATTACATTTTAAAAAACACGAGAAAACAGTGGCGCAGCTCAATGATTTTTTTGCTGATTTTTTTGTGGGTGCATCTCCGCTCATTGAGCTGCGCCACTGTTTTCTCGTGTTTTTTAAAATGTAAGAGGCAGAGGCAGGCCATAATGCATTTGTGGGAGGATACACGGCCAGGCACTTTGAGAGCAGACATGGAGTTGACAGGTGTGCAGTGGTCGAAGCTGAAAGACCTCTGTAAAGTCCTTCAGTGTTTTGAGGAATGCACACGGCTGGTAAGCGCAGACGACGCCATCCTAAGCATGAGCATCCCACTTATGCGTCTGCTCATGCAAACTTTGACGCACCTTAAGGAGCAGGCGTCTGCAGTCAATGTTGATGAGGAGGAAGAGGAGGAGGGAATCCTTGATGGCATTCAGCCATTGTCTGCTCTGGGACCTCTCCTGGACGAGGTGGAGGAAGAAGAGGAGGAGGAGGATGATGATGGGGATGATTACTTAGGGGAGGAGGATGCATCTCGTGGGGCAAGTGAAAATGTTGGCGTGGCAAGGTCTGGTACAGGGTTTGTGCGTGACTGGAGGGATGTGGATTTGCCAGAAAGTGCTCCTCCAACCAGAACTCGCAGTGCATCATTGACACTGGGAACATTGGCCCACATGTCAGATTATGCCTTGCAGATCCTAAAAAGGGACCCCCGCATTGCCAAAATGATGAACGATGAAGACTACTGGTTGGCCAGCATTCTGGATCCACGCTATAAAGGCAAATTACAAAACATCATGCCACAGGAGAACCTTGACCTAATATTGGCTAATAAACAAGCAACTCTGGTAAATCGGTTGCATTCCCAGCACACAGCAGCGGTGATGGTTCTCACATGAGCCGTACGGGCCGGGGGCAGCTTGGCAGAGGTGTTCATGGTGCACACAGCAGAAGTGGCGTTGGAGACAGGGGTTTCATGACAATGTTGTGGACTGATTTTTCAAGTACCGCTCACACAACTGGTAATACTGCATCGATGGAAAGTGACAGGAGACAGCAGTTGTCAACTATGGTTACAAACTACTTTTCCTCCCATATCGATGTTCTCCCACACAGGTCATTCCCCTTTGACTATTGGGCCGCTAAACTGGACACCTGGCCTGAATTGGCACAATATGCCTTACAGGAGCTCGCTTGCCCAGCTGCAAGTGTGCTATCGGAAAGAGTCTTCAGTGCAGCTGGATCAGTCCTGACAGAAAAAAGGACCCGTCTGTCAACCCAAAATATGGATGATCTAAACTTCATTAAAATGAACCATGCATGGGTTTCCAAGGATTTTGTCCCACCTTCCCCTGATGACACATAGGGTGACAGAAAAATGGCTTGCTTTGGTCCACCTCTTCCTGGGACTTGACCTATTTCGCCTTTTGCATCAGCTGAATGTCCAACATCAACATATGCCACTTTCTAAAACTCCCTTACTGTGCTGCCTCCCCCCCCATGGCCGGGGTCACCACCTAGCGCACGACACTGTGCGAGTGCCGTTGCCCTGGACAGGTGGGTAGGCTGACTCTTGGGCGCGGGCACTGGCACAGGGTCCCTCATAGTGCAATCAAGTGTCTCTGACGGTTGTGGTGCACACTCGCCGTCAGACACACCGCCGTACTATGAGGGGCCCAGTGCCAGTACCGATGCCCACGAGTGGGCCCCCCTTGCTTGGGCAGGGCCCCAGCATTTGCAATCTTTACCTCTCCCTGCTCCTCCGCTGTGTAGTCTGGGCCGTCAAATCCATACTGTGCCTGACACCGTCTGAGCCTGCCTCCTGATGTATAGACATATATTTTGAATGTGTACGCTATCCATACATGTTATCTGGGGATACGGTACCCTTTCTCACCTTTGTGCAATCACGTGCAATCCATACTGGGCCTAACACCGTCTGAGCCTGCCTCCTGATGTATAGACATATATTTTGAATGTGTACGCTATCCATACATGTTATCCGGGGATACGGTACCCTTTCTCACCTTTGTGCAATCATGTGCAAGCCATACTGGGCCTAACACCGTCTGAGCCTGCCTCCTGATGTATAGACATATATTTTGAATGTGTACGCTATCCATACATGTTATCCGTGGATACGGTACCCTTTCTCACCTTTGTGCAATCACGTGCAAGCCATACTGGGCCTAACACCGTCTGAGCCTGCCTCCTGATGTATAGACATATATTTTGAATGTGTACGCTATCCATACATGTTATCCAGGGATACGGTACCCTTTCTCACCTTTGTGCAATCACGTGCAAGCCATACTGGGCCTAACACCGTCTGAGCCTGCCTCCTGATGTATTGACATATATTTTGAATGTGTACGCTATCCATACATGTTATCCGGGGATACGGTACCCTTTCTCACCTTTGTGCAATCACATGTAATCCATACTGGGCGTGAGAACTGCTGGCGAGCTGTTAAGCAAGCTACAGCACCTGTGGTTTGCACACGTAAGTTTTTCATTTTTTCAGGAATGACGGTTAGGCCTAATTCCGGAACTGCGGTTGACCTGCACTTACTGGGAAATCATCGTTCGCGGGTAATAATTGTAATCAGTGATCCCCATCACTAACGTTGTTCAGCGGGTTATCTGCACCTGTAAGCGACAAACGCTGGCCTTTTCAGTGTAGCGCACATGCAGCCACGGACATGTAAGGGCATGACACACCAGTTATTGGCCAATCTCATGTGCCAGAGCCTCACGTGTCCCTCTAGTAAGCTGGACTCGGACCGCGGGGCATGACGGAGTCTCGTTCGTTAACGGAATTAAGCTTGCAATGTGTGCATCTGTTCTGTAGCTGGCATGGTTGAGGTTTCCCAGGTGGAGTCGAATTTAACCGTAGGCTCCACTCCTGGTTGTGCCCTTCTGGACATTCCTTTAAGGTTCAGCTTTGCAACCATACTGCCCACGTAAAACAAACACTTTGCCTTCATGAACGCTGTTTGGAGGGTCATGACTCGTGGGAATAACGCCGCCCAATTAGTTAACCTGCTAGAGAGATCCTTCGTTGCTCCCAAGCATGACATCACACTCCCTAGGAGGAAGGTAATGCCACTGTGGCGACCGTACTCCTGGGGGCGACACAAGTGCACTGATGCCCAGCCACTGCTCGATGAATCTGCTGGTACATTGACCCAGACCACTACATTCCCCTCGCACGCTACACGGCCTGAATCTGACCCTGATGAAACTCAGGTTACGCTTCCCATATACAGTTCCATCTTACACGGTGACAAAGAGGAAGCTGCAGATGAAAGTGCAGGTTCGGCCCACCCGCCATCAGACACACCACCGTACTATCAGGGGCCCTGTGCCAGTGCCGTCGCCAACGAGTGGGCCCCCCCTGCTTGCTCAGGATCACAGCACTTGCAAGGTTGAAATACTGTGCAGTGAGATGGAAGATGGGGATGACGAGGAGTCCAGACTAGTACAGGGATTCCCTAGCGAGGAGACTTATTTGATTGTTTTCAATGTTGGGACAGCAATTTTTGGGGAGCACTATACTCTGGAGAATGATAGATGGGGCCCACCATACACTGGAACATTCCAAAGGTGGACATCAGACACTGGAGCAGCATTTACAGGGCCCATTATACACTAGAGCATTAGAAATCGGGCCCATTATGTTTGGAGCATTATTTGGGCCCATAAGGCTAATTTCACACTTGCTTTTTTTTGCAGCGCGTTTTTCCCGCAAAAAAACGCATTGAAAAAACGCATACAAACGCATACAAATGCTGCGTTTTTTTCAAGCATTTTTATGAGCATGCATGAAAAAAACGCAGCATTTTTATGCGTTTGTATGCGTTTTTAGTGCGTTTTTACCGCGTTTGCGTTTTTTTCCAACATTAGGTGGCCCCTCACACTAACCCAAACCATGACTTTACTAACCCTAACCCTAACCCTAACCCTGACCCTAACCCTAACCCTAACCCTAACCCTGACCCTAACCCTAACCCTAACCCTGACCCTAACCCTAACCCTGACCCTAACCCTAACCCTAACCCTGACCCTAACCCTAACCCTAACCCTGACCCTAACCCTAACCCTTATCCAAACCATACTAACCCTAACCCTAACCCTGACCCTAACCCTAACCCTTAACCAAACCATACTAACCATAACCCTAACCCTAACCCTAAACCCTAGCTAACCCTAACCCTAGCCCTAAACTCCCTTAACTAACCCTATCTCTAACCCAAACCCCTAATTTCCATTGTCCAACTAATGGTAAAAAAAAAACGCATGCGCAAAAAAAGCATACATAAGCATGCCAATGCGCACATATGCGCACCCATAGACTTATAATGGGTGTCTTGCTGTAAAAAAACGCATTGCGTGCGCATGCGTTTTTTTGAGGCAAGTCGGACGCCCAAAAAATGCAACAGGATGCATTTTGTGCGCCCGAGCGCATACCGCAAAAAAACGCATGCGCGGAAAAACGCATTCAAACGCATGTGTATGCGCACATAAGCGCATCCCATGCAAAGTATAGGGAAAAAAAAACGCATGCGTTTTTTAGCGCTAAAATACAGCGAAAAAAAACGCAAGTGTGAAACCAGCCTAAGACAGTGGAGCTTCATCCATGGGGACCAACATATACTGTAGCATTATGTGGAGCTCATCATATACTGTTTCAAACATTATATGGGACCAATGATTCTGTATGGAGAAATAGATGGGCCTCGTCATGAGATGTAAAAAGTGAAGTATTTTTCATTGTACTATACCGCTATTTCTCTGCCGTATTGGAGCATGATGAGTTGTGGTATGTGTTAAAGGGGCGCTCTTTCGCCCAGGGCACATGAAAACCTGGAGCCAGCTCTACCCCCCCACAACTTTAGCCAAATAACCCCCATTTTTCAGTGAGTAACTTGTATTATGAAGTTAATTAAGGTTGACAAGCTTAAGTAAGAAGAATTAATGCTTTTGGCATTCAAATGGGCACTGTAGGTGTGTTTCCTGTCCTCCTCTCACTGCCGACTTTTATTCCCCATTGACTTACATTGGGTTTCGTGTTTCGGGACGACCCCGACTTTTCCATATAATCGGCCGATCTTGCTCGACCCGACTTTTGGAAAAGTCGGGTTTCACGAAACGAAACTCGACCCTAAAAAACCAAAAGTCGCTCAACTCTAATTAACAATCAGTATTTGTTTGCTGAGATAGTGTATCTGGACCACACTAGCAGAAAGGTTTTAGATTCAGAAATCTGGCCTCCTGCTTGCTCCACAGTATTAGCACAAACTATTTAGATTCTGAAATGCGGCCTCTTCCCTGCACCACAATATTAGCCAAAATGATTTTGATTAGGAAATGTGGCCTGGTGCTTGCATCAAAAAATTAGCCCAAACGATTTGGATTAGGAAATGTGGCTTCCTGCCTGCACCACAGTATTAGCCTAAAACGATTTTCATTATGAAATGTGGCCTCCTACCTTCACCCCAATATTATACCAAACTTTTGATTAGGAAATGTGGCCTAGTGCCTGCACAACAATATTAGCCCAAACTGTTTTGGTCAGGAAATGTGGCCTGGTGCCGTAGCACAATATTATCCCAAACTATTTTGATTTTGAAACGCGGCTTCCTGACTGCAATACAGTATTATCCCAAACTATTTAGATTAGGAAATGTGACCTCCAGCCTGCTCAACACTAATAGATCAAACTAGCTAGATGCTTGAAGATCGATTTCACATAGGATCCTATCTAGCTGAAGTAGTTGACAATAAACCGTCTATCTAACTATCTGACAACTTGCTGCAGCAGGAGAAGTCTCTCTGCGCTGTTACACTGACAAAATGGGGCCACCAAGTCAATTAAAAAAAAAATTAAATAACAATCTGCCACTCCTCTGACCTTTCCCTAACCCCCTCCTTATCAAACAGCACCAATATCCTAGCCAAAGTCCTAACAAAAGCATTAGTGGAAACGCGATCATTTACCAAAATGTGAGTGAATTTTGCTGACTTTCAGGGAAAATGCTCAGGAATCTGAACAAAAATCCGAATGAGCTACGTTATTGCTGAATTTAAGATTGGCGAACGTTTTCCGAACACGTTCGCTCATCTCTAATAGGCACATTTAGCCACACCACTAGTTTTCAGAGAGTCCAATATTTCAGCTGATGTTATTTGTTGGTTTTTCTTTGCATCCCAATCAATTTTCCAGGCATTTGTTACAGGTCACAGGTGAGGATTAGAGTTGAGCGACTTTTGCTTTTTTAGGGTCGCGTTTCGTTTCGTGAAACCCGACTTGTCCAAAAGTCGGGTCGAGCAAGATCGTCCGATTATAGGGAAAAGTCGGGGTCGTCCCGAAACACGAAACCCAATGTAAGTCAATGGGGAATAAAAGTCGGCAGTGAGAGGAGGACAGGAAACACACCTACAGTGCCCATTTGAATGCCAAAAGCATCAATTCTTCTTACTTAAGCTTGTCAACCTTAATTAACTTCATAATACAAGTTACGCACTGAAAAATGGGGGTTATTTGGCTAAATTTGTGGGGGGGGAGGGATGGCTGCAGGTTTTCATGTGCCCTGGGCGAAAGAGCGCCCGTTTAACACATACCACAACTCATCATGCTCCGATACGGCAGAGAAATAGCGGTATAGTACAATGAAAAATACCTCACTTTTTACATCTCATGACGAGGCCCATCTATTTCTCCATACAAAATCATTGGTCCCATATAATGTTTGAAACAGTATATGATGAGCTCCACATAATGCTACAGTATATGTTGGTCCCCATGGATGAAGCTCCACTGTCTTATGGGCCCAAATAATGCTCCAAACATAATGGGCCCCATTTCTAATGCTCTAGTGTATAATGGGCCCTGTAAATGCTGCTCCAGTGTCTGATGTCCACCTTTGGAATGTTCCAGTGTATGGTGGGCCCCATCTATCATTCTCCAGAGTATAGTGCTCCCCAAAAATTGCTGTCCCAACATAGAAAACAATCAAATAAGTCTCCTCGCTAGGGAATCCCTGTACTTGTCTGGACAGGTGCTGTAGCTTGCTTAACAGCTCGCCAGCCGTTCTCACGCCCAGTATGGATTGCACGTGATTGCACAAAGGTTAGAAAGGGTACCGTATCCCCGGATAACATGTATGGATAGCGTACACATTCAAAATATATGTCTATACAGCATGAGGCAGGCTCAGACGGTGTTAGGCCCAGTATGGATTGCACGTCATTGCACAAAGGTTAGAAGGGGTACCGTATCCCTGGATAACATGTATGGATAGCGTACACATTCAAAATATATGTCTATACAGCATGAGGCAGGCTCAGACGGTGTTAGGCCCAGTATGGATTGCACGTCATTGCACAAAGGTTAGAAGGGGTACCGTATCCCCGGATAACATGTATGGATAGCGTACACATTCAAAATATATGTCTATACAGCATGAGGCAGGCTCAGACGGTGTTAGGCCCAGTATGGATTGCACGTCATTGCACAAAGGTTAGAAGGGGTACCGTATCCCCGGATAACATGTATGGATAGCGTACACATTCAAAATATATGTCTATACAGCATGAGGCAGGCTCAGATGGTGTTAGGCCCAGTATGGATTGCACGTCATTGCACAAAGGTTAGAAGGGGTACCGTATCCCTGGATAACATGTATGGATAGCGTACACATTCAAAATATATGTCTATACAGCATGAGGCAGGCTCAGACGGTGTTAGGCCCAGTATGGATTGCACGTCATTGCACAAAGGTTAGAAGGGGTACCGTATCCCCGGATAACATGTATGGATAGCGTACACATTCAAAATATATGTCTATACAGCATGAGGCAGGCTCAGACGGTGTTAGGCCCAGTATGGATTGCACGTCATTGCACAAAGGTTAGAAGGGGTACCGTATCCCCGGATAACATGTATGGATAGCGTACACATTCAAAATATATGTCTATACAGCATGAGGCAGGCTCAGACGGTGTTAGGCCCAGTATGGATTGCACGTCATTGCACAAAGTTTAGAAGGGGTAACGTATCCCCGGATAACATGTATGGATAGCGTACACATTCAAAATATATGTCTATACATCAGGAGGCAGGCTCAGACGGTGTCAGGCACAGTATGGATTTGACGGCCCAGATTACACAGCGGAGGAGCAGGGAGAGGTAAAGATTGCAAATGCTGGGGCCCTGGCCAAGCAAGGGGGGCCCACTCGTGGGCGTCGGTACTGGCACTGGGCCCCTCATAGTACAGCGGTGTGTCTGACGGCGGGTGTGCACCACCACCGTCAGAGACACTTGATTGCACTATGAGGGACCCTGTGCCCACGCCCAAGTGTCGGCCTACCCACCTGTCCAGGGCAACGGCACTCGCACGGTGTCGTGCGCTAGGTGGTGACCCCGGCCATGAGGGGGGAGGCAGCACAGTTAGGGAGTTTTAGAAAGTGGCATATGTTGATGTTGGACATTCAACTGATGCAAAAGGCGAAATAGGTGAAGTACCAGGAAGAGGTGGACCAAAGCAAGCCATTTTTCTGTCACACTATGTGTCATCAGGGGAAGGTGGGACAAAATCCTTGGAAACCCATGCGTGGTTCATTTTAATGAAGGTTAGATCATCCACATTTTGGGTTGACAGACGGGTCCTTTTTTCTGTCAGGATTGATCCAGCTGCACTGAAGACTCTTTCCGATAGCACACTTGCAGCTGGGCAAGCGAGCTCCTGTAAGGCATATTGGGCCAATTCAGGCCAGGTGTCCAGTTTAGCGGCCCAATAGTCAAAGGGGAATGACCTGTGTGGGAGAACATCGATATGGGAGGAAAAGTAGTTTGTAACCATAGTTGACAACTGCTGTCTCCTGTCACTTTCCATCGATGCAGTATTACCAGTTGTGTGAGCGGTATTTGAAAAATCAGTCCACAACATTGTCATGAAACCCCTGTCTCCAACGCCACTTCTGCTGTGTGCACCACGAACACCTCTGCCAAGCTGCCCCCGGCCCGTACGGCTCGTGTGAGAACCATCACCGCTGCTGTGTGCTGGGAATGCCTCAAGCAACCGATTTACCAGAGTTGCTTGTTTATTAGCCAATATTAGGTCAAGGTTCTCCTGTGGCATGATGTGTTGTAATTTGCCTTTATAGCGTGGATCCAGGATGCTGGCCAACCAGTAGTCGTCATCGTTCATCATTTTGGCAATGCGGGGGTCCCTTTTTAGGATCCGCAAGGCATAATCTGACATGTGGGCCAATGTTCCCGGAGTCAATGATGCACTGCGAGTGCTGGGTGGAGGAGCACTTTCTGGCAAATCCACATCCCTCCAGTCACGCACAAACCCTGTACCAGACCTTGCCACGCCAACATTTTCACTTGCCCCACAAGATGCATCCTCCTCCCCTCCTCCCCTCTCCCATCCCCATCATCCTCCTCCTCCTCCTCCTCTTCTTCCTCCACCTCGTCCAGGAGAGGTCCCTGAGCAGACAATGGCTGAATGTCATCAAGGATTCCCTCCTCCTCTTCCTCCTCATCAACATTGGCTGCAGACGCCTGCTCCTTAAGGTGCGTCAAAGTTTGCATGAGCAGACGCATAAGTGGGATGCTCATGCTTAGGATGGCGTCGTCTGCGCTTACCAGCCGTGTGCATTCCTCAAAACACTGAAGGACTTTACAAAGGTCTTTCAGCTTCGACCACTGCACGCCTGTCAACTCCATGTCTGCTCTCAAAGTGCCTGGCCGTGTATCCTCCCACAAATGCATTATGGCCTGCCTCTGCTCGCACAGCCGCTCCACCATGTGCAGGGTGGAGTTCCACCTTGTTGCAATGTCGATAATGAGGCGGTGGTTGGGAAGGTGGAGCAATCGCTGCAGCTTCTGCATACGAACGGAGTGTACAGGCGACCGGCGGATGTGCGCGCACAGTCTTCGCACCTTCTGGAGCAGGGCTGTTAACTCCGGATAATTTTTGAGGAAGCACTGCACCACCAGGTTCAAGGTGTGAGCCAAGCAAGGTATGTGGCTGAGTTTTGAAAGGGCTATGGCTGCGACAAAATTACGGCCGTTATCACTAACTACCTTGCCTGCCTCAAGATGTACACTGCCCAGCCATGACTCAGTTTGTCGCTTCAAGTACTCGGCCAGCACCTCGGCGGTGTGTCTGTCGCCCAAACACATCATCTGCAACACAGCCTGCTGACGCTTTCCACTAGCTGCTCGATAGGGGGACACATCGTGTGCAACAGTGGCAGCTGCAGATGGAGTGCTCGTACGACTGCGCTCTGTGGACGAGCTGTCGCTTCTGGAGGAGGAGGAGGAGGAGGAGGGTCGAACGCCTACAGCCAACTGTTTCCTAGACCGTGGGCTAGGCAGCACTGTCCCACCACCGCTGTCCCCTGTGGACCCTGCATCCACCACTTTAACCCAGTGCGCAGTGATGGACACGTAACGGCCCTGGCCATGCCGACTGGACCATGCATCAGTTGTGAGGTGCACCTTTCCGCTCACTGACTGCTTGAGTGCATGGACAATGCGGTCTTTCACATGATGGTGGAGGGCTGGGATGGCTTTGCGAGAGAAGAAGTGGCGACTGGGTAGGTCATAGCGTGGTACTGCATAGGCCATGAGTTCGCGGAAAGCTGTGCTTTCCACCAACCGAAAGGGCATCATCTCAAACGAGATTAGTTTGGCAATGTGGGCGTTCAAACCCAGTGTACGCGGATGAGAGACTGAGTACTTTCTTGACCTACTCATAGTGTCTGGGAGGGTGAGCTGGACTTGAGAGCTGCATATGGTGGAAGTAGCGGTGGACAGGGCGGACTGAGAGAGGGTTGATGATGGTGATGGAGTTGGTGTTCTTTCTGATGGCCTAGAATCAGTCTTTCATTGATATAACAGTGGTATTCCCTGACTGCTGTGGCCTTGCAACGACACCTCAACATTTGCTGCTGTGCTAACCGGTGTGCTTACAGTGGGGGAAACAATGTAGCGTTGCTGACTACCTTCGTTGTGATCAGTTGCACATGTGGCACTTGAGGTTTGGTGTTGTGTCCACGCTTGCAAGTGCATGCTGGTTAAATGTCTAAGCATGCAACTGGTATTCAAATTTTTCAGATTTTTCCCTCGGCTAAAGGTCTTTGCGCACTTCTTACAGATAACCTTGGCCTGATCATGAGGATTTTGTTCAAAAAACTGCTACACTGCACTCTTCCTACTTTGGCAGACATTTTGCGGCCTAGCACGCTGTGATCTTTTGACCCTCTGGACAAGCTGTCCAGCAACTCTTTTGATGTTTGGAACCTGTCTTTGGAGTACTCCGGGCCTGCCAGATAACAGCTGTTGCGATGTCGATGTCTGCTGTGAATGCTCCTTATCTGAGCTATTGGAAGCAGCACCCTCTTCCCCCAATGGATGCCAATCTGGGTCAACAACTGGGTCATCCATCACCTCCTCTTCTATGTCATGTGCACCTTTCTCTGTGTCACTGTGTATGGTGGTATAGTGTGCGGGAAGGGGCACCTGAGTCTCATCAGGGTCAAAATCTGGCTCTGTACACTGCGAGGACAATGTAGTGCTCTGAGTGAATGTACCAGCAGAATCATCCATCAGCGGCTGTGCATCAGTGCACTCCATGTCAGATTCATCTTGGCCTGGGTAATTCACCATTTGACTTGATAATCCAGGCATGGTATGTGAAAACAGCTCCATGGAGGAATCAGTAGTATGGCCTGCGTCATCCTTCAATCTTGGTTGGGGTGAAGGACACAAGGAAAGGTGAGGTTCATGAACATGAGCCTCCAATGACGACTCAGTGCTTTTACTTTTTACAACTGAAGAAGAGGAGGCGATAGAGCTGGAGGCTGAGTCAGCAATGTAAGACAAAACTTTTTCCTGATGCTCTGCCTTTAAAAGCGGTTTGCCAACTCCTAGAAAACTAAGCGTTCGAGGCCTTATGTAGACAGACGATGACGCAGGGTCAGCACCTCCTGCATTTGGTCCTATTTTGCTCTTGCCACTACCATCAGATCCACCACCAACACCATCATTACCAGCTGCCAACCCCCGCCCAATTCCACGGCCTCTTCCACCAGCCTTCCTCATTTTTGGTAGAAATGTAGACAAAATCCAACAAACTATATAGTAATGTAAAACAAGGTACAAGGTGTCTATAGGACAGGGGAGTTTTAGAATTTGTGGATTGTGTGCGGCCCACTGATATCTGAGCGCTATGTGACACGCTCGATGGCACAGCTGCCTGTGACCAAAGTGACGAGAGGATAATGGAGATTTTGAATCTCTGCGTACACTTTTGGACACTGGACACTTGTGGATTGTGTGCGGCCCACTGATATCTGAGCGCTATGTGACACGCTCGATGGCACAGCTGCCTGTGACCAAAGTGACGAGAGGATAATGGAGATTTTGAATCTCTGCGTACACTTTTGGACACTGGACACTTGTGGATTGTGTGCGGCCCACTGATATCTGAGCGCTATGTGACACGCTCGATGGCACAGCTGCCTGTGACCAAAGTGACGAGAGGATAATGGAGATTTTGAATCTCTGCGTACACTTTTGGACACTGGACACTTGTGGATTGTGTGCGGCCCACTGATATCTGAGCGCTATGTGACACGCTCGATGGCACAGCTGCCTGTGACCAAAGTGACGAGAGGATAATGGAGATTTTGAATCTCTGCGTACACTTTTGGACACTGGACACTTGTGGATTGTGTGCGGCCCACTGATATCTGAGCGCTATGTGACACGCTCGATGGCACAGCTGCCTGTGACCAAAGTGACGAGAGGATAATGGAGATTTTGAATCTCTGCGTACACTTTTGGACACTGGACACTTGTGGATTGTGTGCGGCCCACTGATATCTGAGCGCTATGTGACACGCTCGATGGCACAGCTGCCTGTGACCAAAGTGACGAGAGGATAATGGAGATTTTGAATCTCTGCGTACACTTTTGGACACTGGACACTTGTGGATTGTGTGCGGCCCACTGATACCTGAGCGCTATGTGACACGCTCGATGGCACAGCTGCCTGTGACCAAAGTGACGAGAGGATAATGGAGATTTAGAATCTCTGCGTACACTTGTGGACAGTGGACACTTGTGGATTGTGTGCGGCCCACTGATATCTGAGCGCTATGTGACACGCTCGATGGCACAGCTGCCTGTGACCAAAGTGACGAGAGGATAATGGAGATTTTGAATCTCTGCGTACACTTGTGGACAGTGGACACTTGTGGATTGTGTGCGGCCCACTGATATCTGAGCGCTATGTGACACGCTCGATGGCACAGCTGCCTGTGACCAAAGTGACGAGAGGATAATGGAGATTTTGAATCTCTGCGTACACTTTTGGACACTGGACACTTGTGGATTGTGTGCGGCCCACTGATATCTGAGCGCTATGTGACACGCTCGATGGCACAGCTGCCTGTGACCAAAGTGACGAGAGGATAATGAAGATTTTGAATCTCTGCGTACACTTGTGGACAGTGGACACTTGTGGATTGTGTGCGGCCCACTGATATCTGAGCGCTATGTGACACGCTCGATGGCACAGCTGCCTGTGACCAAAGTGACGAGAGGATAATGGAGATTTTGAATCTCTGCGTACACTTGTGGACAGTGGACACTTGTGGATTGTGTGCGGCCCACTGATATCTGAGCGCTATGTGACACGCTCGATGGCACAGCTGCCTGTGACCAAAGTGACGAGAGGATAATGGAGATTTTGAATCTCTGCGTACACTTTTGGACACTGGACACTTGTGGATTGTGTGCGGCCCACTGATATCTGAGTGCTATGTGACACGCTCGATGGCACAGCTGCCTGTGACCAAAGTGACGAGAGGATAATGGAGATTTTGAATCTCTGCGTACACTTTTGGACACTGGACACTTGTGGATTGTGTGCGGCCCACTGATATCTGAGCGCTATGTGACACGCTCGATGGCACAGCTGCCTGTGACCAAAGTGACGAGAGGATAAGGGAGATTGGATTGCTTTTAAAAAAGCAGTTTGCGGAGCAGTGGGTAAACAGCAATGCCAGCGTGTCAGGAAGCCTTAGAAGGCAGCCCAACAACCAACACCATTGATACACCACAATATAGCCTCCCCTTGCACTGCACACACAGTGACTTGTGTGTTGTGCAGGCCAAATCGCTAGCAGCAGAAGCAGTTTTTTTGTCTTCTTCCCTGCCTAACGCTCTCCCTACAGAATCAGCAGCAACCTCTCCCTATACTAAGATCGGCAGAAGTAAGATGGCGGTCGGCGTGTACGCCCTTTTATACCCCCTGTGACGCCCACCAAAGCAAGCCAATCACTTGCATGCCCTTCTGAAAGATGGTGGTGACCCGTGCCTATGTCATCACGTTGCCCACAGTGTCCGTGGATCCTGATTGGCTGAAAAAGAGAGCAAAACAAACTTTTGAAACGCGACTTTGGCGTGTAAGTCGCCGACCTCGTGGCCGACCTCATCCTATTTGCCAAAAGTCGGCGACTTTTGAATTTTTTCGACCCGTTTCGCTCAACTCTAGTGAGGATGTTACCTTTAGTAGCCATTGAAACCCATTTGTCTCAACTTCTGTGCATGTTATCAGGCCAAAATCACCAGGGTATGTGAACGTTTGATCAGGGTCATTTGAATGTTCTTGGTTGTCATTATGATTTAATAAAAGAAAGCGCAGTAGTCTGACAATAAATGGCTTCACCCAACCGCTAACCATGAGTGGAGAAAAGGTTTTGGTGTTGTAACTCATATTCTCTGAAAAAAGGCCAAGAAAGCAAAAATCCTGCCAAGGTATGTAAACATTTGAGCACAACTGTATCTATCTATCTATCTATATGTATATGTATATATATATATATATATATATATATATATATATATATACACTCACTGGCCACTTTATTAGGTACACCTGTCCAACTGTGTGTTAAGACTTAATTTCTAATCAGCCAATCACATGGCGGCAACTCAGTGCATTTAGGCATGTAGACATGGTCAAGACAATCTCCTGCAGTTCAAACCGAGCATCAGTATGGGGAAGAAAGGTGATTTGAGTGCCTTTGAACGTGGCATGATTGTTGGTGCCAGAAGGGCTGGTCTGAGAATTTCAGAAACTGCTGATCTACTGGGATTTTCACACACAACCATCTCTAGGGTTTACAGAGAATGGTCCGAAAAAGAAAAAAAATCCAGTGAGCGGCAGTTCTGTGGCCGGAAATGCCATGTTGATGCCAGAGGTCAGAGGAGAATGGGCAGACTGGTTCGAGCTGATAGAAAGGCAACAGTGACTCAAATTGCCACCCGTTACAACCAAGGTAGGCAGAAGAGCATCTCTGAACGCACAGTGCGTCGAACTTTGAGGCAGATGGGCTACAGCAGCAGAAGACCACACTGGGTACCACTCCTCTCAGCTAAGAACAGGAAACTGAGGCTACAATTTGCACAAGCTCATCGAAATTGGACAGTAGAAGATTGGAAAAACGTTGCCTGGTCTGATGAGTCTCGATTTCTGCTGCGACATTCGGATGGTAGGGTCAGAATTTGGCGTAAACAACATGAAAGCATGGATCCATCCTGCCTTGTATCAACGGTTCAGGCTGGTGGTGGTGGTGTCATGGTGTGGGGAATTTTTTCTGGGCACTCTTTGGGCCCCTTGGTACCAATTGAGCATCGTTGCAACGCTACAGCCTACCTGAGTATTGTTGCTGACCATGTCCATCCCTTTATGACCACAATGTACCCAACATCTGATGGCTACTTTCAGCAGGATAATGCGCCATGTCATAAAGCTCGAATCATCTCAGATTGGTTTCTTGAACATGACAATGAGTTTACTGTACTCAAATGGCCTCCTCAGTCACCAGATCTCAATCCAATAGAGCATCTTTGGGATGTGGTGGAACGGGAGATTCGCATCAGGGATGTGCAGCCGACAAATCTGCGCCAACTGTGTGATGCCATCATGTCAATATGGTCCAAAATCTCTGAGGAATGCTTCCAGCACCTTGTTGAATCTCTGCCACGAAGAATTGAGGCAGTTCTGAAGGCAAAAGGGGGTCCAACCCCTTACTAGCATGGTGTACCTAATAAAGTGGCCAGTGAGTGTATATACACATGTCTTGCAGTAAGCTGATAAGTAAATCATCATAGTGAAAAGGTTTCATTGTATGCTTCCAGTAAAAAGAGAAAAGAATAAAGTGAAATAAGTAATTAAGTAAGTAATTAAGTCAGAGCATCTCAGATACAGGATGTTAATGCCCTTTCTCTCCGTTTCTTCACTCATGTCCCTATTACCACATTAAAAAGATTATGAAGAACTTGGCCTTTCCTTAGCTTCAGTGCTTATTTATAGGATAAGAGATATTTAAAGGACATTATAGTCCCTAGAATCTTTGCTGCCATGTGAGCACTGATTTACTCAGTCTGACAAGAAACACAACACAATGCATTACAGTTTGCTTCAGGTTTCTCAAAGACCCCTCTGGCAGAGAAAGGATTAAGATGCAGTCAGAGAATTGGCAGTGTCTGATTGACACCTGGCTGCAGGGTAGAATTATGGGTGGCAAGTTTGCTTGGGGAAGCCCCTTAGCACTGTTTAAATAAGTAGTCTACTTGTTTCAGGGATTTTCGATAATAAATCACTTCTTAGCAGAGGTTTCTAAACAATATTTAACCATTATGGTTTTTGTATTGGAAGCCACGCAGGGGTTCTGCCTTTGCATTTACCGACTTTAAGTTTTAGAATTAGCCTTGATGCACCTAAGAGATCTGTCCAGGGCCTTGCCAATATGCCTCCTTAAAAGCATTCTTCATACACTTACATAGTGATGTGCACATTAGGCCCTGTTCACATTACATTTGACACCTTCCAAAACAGTGTTTTTATGTGGTCTATGTGGGCTTGGTGTGCTTTAGCACATATTTTACCTTTCATTGGTTCTACATATAAATATACTATGTGGACGAATATGGTAAAATGAAGTAAACAGCTGGTTAGATTTTTTTTTATTATTTTTATTTTACAATGGGAGCTTGTTGGTGACACATACCACAGTATATTCGTATAGTGGCATAGCTGTAAGGAGAAGACCCAGACCAGGCCTACCTACTCCGTGACAGACCCCGAACTGTCGGGGCTGTCACCCGTGTTTCACGGGGGAAAGCTTAAAGTCTCAGACCCACCTCTGCACGGGGCGTGGCTAAGATAAAAGGGCCACAGCACACAGGAAATCAGTTAGCTGCCGTGGGAACGTGCATCGCGCAGGAAGGCAGTGTCAGGGCTTCTGCGGGGAGGGGCAACTGCCAGAGCGGGCAAAAACCAGCAGAGGCTAAAAGCTTTTAACAGAGTCTGCCAACAATGACGTACCTGGTCCCTGCTGACATCACTGACCATGAGTGACAGGACGCCCAGTCAGGACATATGCCTGCGCTTGCACCGACGGGAGAATTGGGAGACCCGCTGTGAGGGGTTTCCCTTTGTACCTGAATTGAGTTGCTCTTGTCCCTGTACGCTGACAGGGGAAAAGACTGTGTTCTGTCCAGCTCATCGTTTCCTGACACACTGACCACTGACCGGACCACAAGGAATCACCGTCGCCGCCAGAAGCCAAGACGTCATCTTTTGCAGGACTACACCGGACCACGAGGAATCACCTCTGCCACCAGGATCCAGGACGCTATCTTTTCCAGGACCATACTGGACCCCTTATGCTCCACTGCTTTGACCCCAATGTCCACATCCTGAACTAACCGCATTCTGAAGTCATCAGACTGATAAGTTTGCTATCCTTGAACATCCCACCCTATGCTTCACACCTGCTTCCCCTGAGTTGCGTCCCCTGTGTTCCTTTATCCTGTTTTATTTGTTTTCTCCCTTCGAGGACTATACCTGTAAAATTAAACACCATGTTAAAACTTGCTCTGCCTCCTACTTGTTACTGCATCTTCCTACCTGCTCATATAGCCACACTGTGTGCATGATTATAATAGAAGTATTTTGACCTTATTATCATTATTATGTAGATTTTCCAACTCCAAGCTGTATAAACTTGCTTATAGGATAAAGCAGATCGGGTGATGTGTATTTGTGTAATGAGGGCGGCTGTGACCTAAGAATACAACATCATTTCTCAATGTGCAGAATTATTAGGCAGATTCTTTTCCTTATGGAAATGGGACAAAAAAAGATTTAACTGACATGGTAAAGTAAAAAGTTGTTGCAAGTTTTACAGAGGGATGCAGAACTTTTGCAATTGCTAACTTATTGGAGTGAGATCAAAAAGAGTCAAATGTTTTGTTGTAAATAGTCATCAGGGTCCCAAAAAATGTGTTGAGAAAAATCCAAAGATTTAAGAATAATCAAACATGGAGTGACCAGAATTCCATAATCCTTCAGTGCTGTTATTTTCTAGAACTGCAACCTTCCTGGAGAGCCCAGAAGTACAAGGTGTTCAGTGCTCAGAGATATGGCCAAGGTAAGGCAGGCTGATACCCGACCACCGGGGAACAAGACACAGAAGGTGAAATGTCAAGACTGAGAAATATCTGAGGACATATCACACTCCCCTTAAGAAAGTGTAACAGCGAAACGCGCGTTGGGGCACAGGTGGCTGAATGTGGGGTTTTGTTCACTCTATTATGGGTAAGCGCAATAATATTTTCATGTTATATGTGGACTGATTTAAGCTGTTTGCACCTGTCATCTAATACTGCACTGCATGACATGTATATGGACGGACTGATTATTTTATTACATTTTCATATATTGTCTCATTATATTGTATCATGGTCTAGATGCAAGTTTTTCTGTAAATCACCGAACTTCATCAGTACCCCCTGCTTTATCTGATATAGACTATTTTGCTACCCTTTACTTTTTGTAAACCTCCCACACACACACCTTCATTTACTTGATTTCTCCCTTTTTTGGATCCTCCCACATGTGCCATTCATGTTTGGTTCATGTCTTTTTTTATTCATTCTTTAATAAATTTACATATTTTAAAATACTTTTTGAGTGGTGTTTTCCTGGGTACTACATACCCTGACTTTGGTTGTATATGGTATAAGAAACCACCTGTTATTAATCCTTATATGACGGGGAGACTAACATTGAGATATTTCTAGCTCCTATAACCATGTACATATGTTTTTTGGACATTTTTATGGTCATAACCTTACAGGAGAGTCCAGAAATACAAGGTGTTCAGTAGAGTTGAGCGACTTTTGCTTTTTTAGGGTCGAGTTTCGTTTCGTGAAACCCGACTTTTCCGAAAGTCGGGTCGAGCAAGATCGGCCGATTATAGGGAAAAGTCGGGGTCGTCCCGAAACACGAAACCCAATGTAAGTCAATTGGGAATAAAAGTTGGCAGTGAGAGGAGGACAGGAAACACACCTACAGTGCCCATTTGAATGCCAAAAGCATCAATTCTTCTTACTTAAGCTTGTCAACCTTAATTAACTTCATAATACAAGTTACGCACTGAAAAATGGGGGTTATTTGGCTAAAGTTGTGGGGGGTAGGGCTGGCTCCAGGTTTTCATGTGCCCTGGGCGAAAGAGCGCCCCTTTAACACATACCACAACTCATCATGCTCCGATACGGCAGAGAAATAGCGGTATAGTACAATGAAAAATACTTCACTTTTTACATCTCATGACGAGGCCCATCTATTTCTCCATACAGAATCATTGGTCCCATATAATGTTTGAAACAGTATATGATGAGCTCCACATAATGCTACAGTATAGGTTGGTCCCCATGGATGAAGCTCCACTGTCTTATGGGCCCAAATAATGCTCCAAACATAATGGGCCCCATTTCTAATGCTCTAGTGTATAATGGGCCCTGTAAATGCTGCTCCAGTGTCTTATGTCCACCTTTGGAATGTTCCAGTGTATGGTGGGCCCCATCTATCATTCTCCAGAGTATAGTGCTCCCCAAAAATTGCTGTCCCAACATTGAAAACAATGAAATAAGTCTCCTCGCTAGGGAATCCCTGCACTAGTCTGGACTCCTCGTCGTTCCCATCTTCCATCTCACTGCACAGTATTTCAACCTTGCAAGTGCTGTGATCCTGAGCAAGCAGGGGGGGCCCACTCGTTGGCGACGGCACTGGCACTGGGCCCCTGATAGTACGGTGGTGTGTCTGATGGCGGGTGGGCCGAACCTGCACTTTCATCTGCAGCTTCGTCTTTGTCACCGTGTAAGATGGAACTGTATATGGGAAGGGTAACCTGAGTTTCATCAGGGTCAGATTCAGGCCGTGTAGCGTGCGAGGGGAATGTAGTGGTCTGGGTCAATGTACCAGCAGATTCATCGAGCAGTGGCTGGGCATCAGTGCACTTGTGTCGCCCCCAGGAGTACGGTCGCCACAGTGGCATTACCTTCCTCCTAGGGAGTGTGATGTCATGCTTGGGAGCAACGAAGGATCTCTCTAGCAGGTTAACTGATTGGGCGGCGTTATTCCCACGAGTCATGACCCTCCAAACAGCGTTCATGAAGGCAAAGTGTTTGTTTTACGTGGGCAGTATGGTTGCAAAGCTGAACCTTAAAGGAATGTGCAGAAGGGCACCACCAGGAGTGGAGCCTACGGTTAAATTCGACTCCACCGGGGAAACCTCAACCATGCCAGCTACAGAAAAGATGCACACATTGCAAGCTTAATTCCGTTAATGAACGAGACTCCGTCATGCCCCGCGGTCCGAGTCCAGCTTACTAGAGGGACACGTGAGGCTCTGGCACATGAGATTGGCCAATAACTGGTGTGTCATGCCCTTACATGTCCATGGCTGCATGTGCGCTACACTGAAAAGGCCAGCGTTTGTCGCTTACAGGTGCAGATAACCCGCTGAACAACGTTAGTGATGGGGATCACTGATTACAATTATTACCCGCGAACAATGATTTCCCAGTAAGTGCAGGTCAACCGCAGTTCCGGAATTAGGCCTAACCGTCATTCCTGAAAAAATGAAAAACTTACGTGTGCAAACCACAGGTGCTGTAGCTTGCTTAACAGCTCGCCAGCTGTTCTCACGCCCAGTATGGATTACACGTGATTGCACAAAGGTGAGAAAGGGTACCGTATCCCCAGGTAATATGCATGGATAGCGTACACATTCAAAATATATGTCAATACATCAGGAGGCAGGCTCAGACGGTGTTAGGCCCAGTATGGCTTGCACGTGATTGCACAAAGGTGAGAAAGGGTACCGTATCCCCGGATAACATGTATGGATAGCGTACACATTCAAAATATATGTCTATACATCAGGAGGCAGGTTCAGATGGTGTTAGGCCCAGTATGGCTTGCACGTGATTGCACAAAGGTGAGAAAGGGTACCGTATCCCCGGATAACATGTATGGATAGCGTACACATTCAAAATATATGTCAATACATCAGGAGGCAGGCTCAGACGGTGTTAGGCCCAGTATGGCTTGCACGTGATTGCACAAAGGTGAGAAAGGGTACCGTATCCCTGGATAACATGTATGGATAGCGTACACATTCAAAATATATGTCTATACATCAGGAGGCAGGCTCAGACGGTGTTAGGCCCAGTATGGATTGCACGTGATTGCACAAAGGTGAGAAAGGGTACCGTATCCCCAGATAACATGTATGGATAGCGTACACATTCAAAATATATGTCTATACATCAGAAGGCAGGCTCAGACGGTGTCAGGCACAGTATGGATTTGACGGCCCAGACTACACAGTGGAGGAGCAGGGAGAGGTAAAGATTGCAAATGCTGGGGCCCTGCCCAAGCAAGGGGGGCCCACTCGTGGGCGTCGGTACTGGCACTGGGCCCCTCATAGTACGGCGGTGTGTCTGACGGCGGGTGTGCACCACCACCATCAGAGACACTTGATTGCACTATGAGGGACCCTGTGCCAGTGCCCGCGCCCAAGAGTCGGCCTACCCACCTGTCCAGGGCAACGGCACTCGCACGGTGTCGTGCGCTAGGTGGTGACCCCGGCCATGGGGGGGGAGGCAGCACAGTTAGGGAGTTTTAGAAAGTGGCATATGTTGATGTTGGACATTCAGCTGATGCAAAAGACGAAATAGGTAAAGTACCAGGAAGAGGTGGACCAAAGCAAGCCATTTTTCTGTCACCCTATGTGTCATCAGGGGAAGGTGGGACAAAATCCTTGGAAACCCATGCATGGTTCATTTTAATGAAGGTTAGATCATCCACATTTTGGGTTGACAGACGGGTCCTTTTTTCTGTCAGGCTTGATCCAGCTGCACTGAAGACTCTTACCGATAGCACACTTGCAGCTGGGCAAGCGAGCTCCTGTAAGGCATATTGTGCCAATTCAGGCCAGGTGTCCAGTTTAGCGGCCCAATAGTCAAAGGGGAATGACCTGTGTGGGAGAACATCGATATGGGAGGAAAAGTAGTTTGTAACCATAGTTGACAACTGCTGTCTCTTGTCACTTTCCATCGATGCAGTATTACCAGTTGTGTGAGCGGTACTTGAAAAATCAGTCCACAACATTGTCATGAAACCCCTGTCTCCAACGCCACTTCTGCTGTGTGCACCATGAACACCACTGCCAAGCTGCCCCCCGGCCCGTACGGCTCATGTGAGAACCATCACCGCTGCTGTGTGCTGGGAATGCCTCAAGCAACCGATTTACCAGAGTTGCTTGTTTATTAGCCAATATTAGGTCAAGGTTCTCCTGTGGCATGATGTTTTGTAATTTGCCTTTATAGCGTGGATCCAGGATGATGGCCAACCAGTAGTCGTCATCGTTCATCATTTTGGCAATGCGGGGGGGTCCCTTTTTAGGATCTGCAAGGCATAATCTGACATGTGGGCCAATGTTCCCGGTGTCAATGATGCACTGCGAGTGCTGGTTGGAGGAGCAATTTCTGGCAAATCCACATCCCTCCAGTCACGCACAAACCCTGTACCAGACCTTGCCATGCCAACATTTTCACTTGCCCCACGAGATGCATCCTCCTCCCCTAAGTAATCATCCCCATCATCATCCTCCTCCTCCTCTTCTTCCTCCACCTCGTCCAGGAGAGGTCCCTGAGCAGACAATGGCTGAATGCCATCAAGGATTCCCTCCTCCTCTTCCTCCTCATCAACATTGGCTGCAGACGCCTGCTCCTTAAGGTGCGTCAAAGTTTGCATGAGCAGACGCATAAGTGGGATGCTCATGCTTAGGATGGCGTCGTCTGCGCTTACCAGCCGTGTGCATTCCTCAAAACACTGAAGGACTTTAAAGAGGTCTTTCAGCTTCGACCACTGCACACCTGTCAACTACATGTCTGTTCTCAAAGTGCCTGGCCGTGTATCCTCCCACAAATGCATTATGGCCTGCCTCTGCTCGCACAGCCGCTCCACCATGTGCAGGGTGGAGTTCCACCTTGTTGCAATGTCGATAATGAGGCGGTGGTTGGGAAGGTGGAGCAATCGCTGCAGCTTCTGCATACGAACGGAGTGTACAGGCGACCGGCGGATGTGCGCGCACAGTCTTCGCACCTTCTGGAGCAGGGCTGTTAACTCTGGATAATTTTTGAGGAAGCACTGCACCACCAGGTTCAAGGTGTGAGCCAAGCAAGGTATGTGGCTGAGTTTTGAAAGGGCTATGGCTGCCACAAAATTATGGCCGTTATCTCTAACTACCTTGCCTGCCTCAAGATGTACACTGCCCAGCCATGACTCAGTTTGTCGCTTCAAGTACTCGGCCAGCACCTCGGCGGTGTCTGTCGCCCAAACACATCATCTGCAACACAGCCTGCTGACGCTTTCCACTAGCTGCTCTATAGGGGGACACCTCGTGTGCAACAGTGGCAGCTGCAGATGGTTTGCTCGTACGACTGCGCTCTGTGGACGAGCTTTCGCTTCTGGAGGAGGAGGAGGAGGGTCGAACGCCTACAGCCAACTGTTTCCTATACCGTGGGCTAGGCAGCACTGTCCCACCACCGCTGTCCCCTGTGGATCCTGCATCCACCACATTAACCCAGTGTGCAGTGATGGACACATAACGGCCCTGGCCATGCCGACTGGACCATTCATCAGTTGTGAGGTGCACCTTTCCACTCACTGACTGCTTGAGTGCATGGACAATGCGGTCTTTTACATGATGGTGGAGGGCTGGGATGGCTTTGCGAGAGAAGAAGTGGCGACTGGGTAGGTCATAGCGTGGTACTGCATAGGCCATGAGTTCGCGGAAAGCTGCGCTTTCCACCAACCGATAGGGCATCATCTCAAACGAGATTAGTTTGGCAATGTGGGCGTTCAAACCCAGTGTACGCGGATGAGAGACTGAGTACTTTCTTGACCTACTCATAGTGTCTGGGATTGTGAGTTGGACTTGAGAGCTGCATATGGTGGAAGTAGCGGTGGACAGGGTGGACTGAGAGAGGGTTGATGATGGTGATGGAGTTGGTGTTCTTTCTGATGGCCTAGATTCAGTATTTCTTTGATATAACAGTGGTATTCCCTGACTGCTGTGGCCTTGCAACGACACCTCAACATTTGCTGCTGTGCTAACCGGTGGGCTTACAGTGGGGGAAACAATGTAGCGTTGCTGACTACCTTCTTTGTGATCAGTTGCACATGTGGCACTTGAGGTTTGGTGTTGTGTCCACGCTTGCAAGTGCATGCTGGTTAAATGTCTAAGCATGCAACTGGTATTCAAATTTTTCAGATTTTTCCCTCGGCTAAAGGTCTTTGCGCACTTCTTACAGATAACCTTGGCCTGATCATGAGGATTTTGTTCAAAAAAGTGCCACACTGCACTCTTCCTACTTTGGCAGACATTTTGAGGCCTAGCACGCTGTGATCTTTTGACCCTCTGGACAAGCTGTCCAGCAACTCTTTTGATTTTTGGAACCTGTCTTTGGAGTGCTCCGGGCCTGCCAGATAACAGCTGTTGCGATGTCGATGTCTGCTGTGGATGCTCCTCATCTGAGCTATTGGAAGCAGCACCCTCTTCCCCCAATGGATGCCAATCTGGGTCAACAACTGGGTCATCCATCACCTCCTCTTCAATGTCATGTGCACCTTCCTCTGTGTCACCGTGAATGGTGGTATAGTGTGCGGGAAGGGGCACCTTAGTCTCATCAGGGTCAGAATCTGGCTCTGTACACTGTGAGGACAATGTAGTGCTCTGAGTGAATGTACCAGCAGAATCATCTATCAGCGGCTGTGCATCAGTGCACTCCATGTCAGATTCATCTTGGCCTGGGTAATTTACCATTTCACTTGATAATCCAGACATGGTATGTGAAAACAGCTCCATGGAGTAATCAGTAGTATGGCCTGCGTCATCCTTCAATCTTGGTTGGGGTGAAGGACACAAGGAAAGGTGTGGTTCATGAACATGAGCCTCCAATGATGACTCAGTGCTTTTACTTTTTACAACTTCAGAAGAGGAGGCGATAGAGCTGGAGGCTGAGTCAGCAATGTAAGACAAAACTTTTTCCTGATGCTCTGGCTTTAAAAGCGGTTTGCCAACTCCTAGAAAACTAAGCCTTCGAAGCCTTATAGAGCCAGACGATGACGCAGGCTCAACACCTCCTGCATTCGGTCCTATTTTGCTCTTGCCACTACCATCAGATCCACCACCAACACCATCATTACCAGCTGCCAACCCCCGCCCAATTCCACGGCCTCTTCCACCAGCCTTCCTCATTTTTTGTAGAAATGTAGACAAAATCCAACAAACTATATAGTAATGTAAAACAAGGTACAAGGTGTCTATAGGACAGGGGAGATTTTGAATTTCTGCACACACTTGTGGACACTGGACACTTTTGGAATGTGTGAGGCTCACTGAATATCAGAGCGCTATGTCACAGGCTCGATGGCACAGGTGTGAAAAAAGTGACTACAGGATAAGGGAGATTTTGAATTTCTGCAGACACTAGTGGACACTGGACACTTTTGGATTGTGTGAGGCCCACTGAATATCAGAGCGCTATGTCACAGGCTCGATGGCACAGGTGTGAAAAAAGTGACTACAGGATAAGGGAGATTTTGAATTTCTGCAGACACTAGTGGACACTGGACACTTTTGGATTGTGTGAGGCCCACTGACGCTGTATGGTGTGAAAAAATGCACGCTCAGTACCTCAGCAGGACAAAAAAAAATTGGGATTGCTTTTAAAAAAGCAGTTTGCAGAGCAGTGGGTAAACGGCAATGCAGCTGTCAGGAAGCCTTAGAAGGCAGCCTAACAACCAACACCGCTGATCTACCACAATATAGCCTCCCCTTGCACTGCACACACAGTGACTGGTGTGTTGTACAGGCAAAATTGCTAGCAGCAGAAGCAGTTTTTTTTTCTTCTTCCCTGCCTAACGCTCTCCCTACAGAATCAGCAACCTCTCCCTATGCTAAGATTGGCAGAAGTAAGATGGCGGTCGGCGTGCATGCCCTTTTATAACCCCTGTGACGCCCACCAAAGCAAGCCAATCACTTGCATGCCCTTCTGAAAGATGGTGGTGACCCCTGCCTATGTCATCACGTTGCCCACAGTGTCCGTGGATCCTGATTGGCTGAAAAAGAGCGCAAAACAAACTTTTGAAACGCGACTTTGGCGCATAAGTCGCCGACCTCGTGGCCGACCTCATCCTAGGGTCGGGTTTCGTTTCATGAAACCCGACTTTGCCAAAAGTCGGCGACTTTTGAAATTTTTCGACCCGTTTCGCTCAACTCTCAGTGCTCAGAGATATGGCTGACCACAGGGGAACAAGACACAGAAGATGAAATGTCAAGACTGGGACAAAAAATATCTGAGGACAGATTTTTGAAAGGTCTTATGGACTAATGAGATGAGAGTGACTCTTGACAAATCAGATAGATTGACTGGTGGCTCGATCAGTAATGGACACAGACCTCTACTTCTTTTGGAGGTGGGGTACTATTATTAAAGATGAGCTAGTTGGAAAATTTTGAGTTGAAGATGGACTCAAAATAAACTCCCAAACCTACTGGCAGTTTTTATAACATACTTTCTTAAAGCAGTCGTACAAGAAAAAAATCTGCATCTTTCAAGAAAACCATGATTTCTATGCAGGACAATGCTCCATCACAGCATCGAAGACTCCACAGCCAGTAAAGGCCTTAAATATAAAAGAATGATGAAATGGTCCCTTCATTATCTGATTAAAACCCAATTGAGAACTTGTGGTCACTTTTTAAATGGGGATTTATGGTGAAGGAAAACAGTCACCTCTACAAGCAATGTCTGGTAGGCTGCACTTGGTGCTGCCCAAAAAGTTCATCATCAACCAATGAAGAAACTGTATAGAGCAAATTATCAGCAAAACAATAAAGTGCACAGTAAGGATATCTCATTATATTATCAAAAAATAAGTTTTTTTGTATCTGTATATATTTACAGTGGGACTAAAAGGCAAATTCAGACGGGCTATAGTTTGAACTATGAAGACCTATTCACAAGAAATATATAGCCAAAGTAAAGAATCACAAAGTTATAATCTTCAAGAATACACATCATTGAAAAGTAGAAGCACAGTGAGCAAACACTAGGGGCAACACATAACAACAGGAGGGGATGAGGTAGAAATATATGAACAGTGGGTACGGAACGTATTCAGACCCCTTTAAATTTTTCACTCTTTGTTTCATTGCAGCCATTTGGTAAATTCAAAAAAATGTCATTTTCTTCTCATTAATGTACACTCTGCACCCCATCTTGAATGAAAAAAAAGAATTGAAGAAATTTTTGCAAATTTATTAAAAAAGAAAAACTGAAATATCACATGCTCATAAGTCCTTTGCTCAGACACTCATATTTATGTCACATGCTGTCCATTTCCTTGTGATCCTCCTTGAGATGGTTCTACTCCTTCATTAGTGTCCAGCTGTGTTTAATTAAACTGATAGGAATTGATTTGTAAAGGCGCACACCTGTCTATATAAGACCTCACAGCTCGCAGTGCATGTCAGACCAAATGAGAATCATGAGGTCAAAGGAACTGGCCAAGGAGCTCAGAGACAGAATAGTGGCAAGGCACAGATCTGGCCAAGGTTACAAAAGAATTTCTGCAGTACTCAAGGTTCCAAAGAGCACAGTGGCCTCCATAATCCTTAAATGGAAGAAGTTTAGGACCACCAGAAGTCTTCCTAGACCTGGCCGTCTAGCCATACTGAGCAATTGTGGTAGTGTAAGGAGGTGAGGGCATAGCCCTGTAAATATTGTTATTGCATATTAGCTGTGTTCCTTACATGTCTGTATAGAGTATATATGTCATGTGTGTGTGTGGCTGCATGACAATACTTAGTTATAGTTAGGTGTAGTATTAGAAAAGGGCCACTAGATGGGGACACTAAGCTCAACAAGTTGAGAAGACGTTAATAGGGTTAACTGAGAGGAGTGGCTAGACAGAAGGAAAGTAGATAGTTTCCCTGCATTAAGTCAGTAAAGCTGGGGGTAGCGAACAGCACAGGACAGAAGTGAAGAACAGCGGAGTGCTTACAGCAGTAGCCAGCACGTTGTGGTGTTGGAGGCCTTGCAGTCAGGGACTGGGGACTGTAAGGCTAGTGAGAGAGAAGGAGTCACATCGGTCAAGTCAGCTAGCAAGGAAAAGCTGAAGTGCATATGTGTGAAGTGAAGGAAGAAGTGACGTACTGCTGTAGATGAAGATGTATTGCTGTTACAAAGTAAAGAGTCCTGTTGCTGTATTGAACGTGCTGTGCCCTAAAGAGAATAAAGCTGAGTTGTTAAAGTTGATTCCAGCCTCTGTCTGCAGTCAATTGGGTCCCCAAAGTGAACAGCATACGGGTGATGAAACAGCCTCCAGCACAGTGAGTACTGGGACGACCGCAGCAGCTACCCCCTGGCGGCCGTGGTTTTACATTAGAAGAGCCTTGGTGAGAGAGGTAAAGATGAACCCCAAGATCACTGTGGCTGAGCTCCACAGATACAGTAGGAAGATGGGAGAAAGTTCCACAAAGTCAACTACCACTGCAGCCCTCCACCTCTTGGGCTTTTATGGCAGAGTGGCCCGATGTAAGCCTTTCCTCAGTGCCAGACATATTAAAGTCCGCATGAAGTTTGCTAAATAACACATGAAGGACTCCCAGACTATGAGAAACAAGATACTCTGGTCTGATGAGACGAAGATAGAATTTTTTGGTGATAATTCTAAGCGGCATGTGTGGAGAAAACCAAGCACTGCTCATCACCTGCCCAATACAATGCCAACAGTGAAACATGGTGGTGGCAGCATCATGCTATGGGGGTGTTTTTCAGCTACAGGGACAGGACGACTGGTTGCAATTGAAGGTAACATGAATGCGGCCAAGTATAGATGAAAACCTCTTCCAGAGTGTTCTGGACCTCAGACTTGTCCAAAAGTTCACCTTCTAGCAAGACAATGACCCTAAGCACACAGCTAAAATAACAAAGGAGTGGCTTCAGAACAACTTTGTGACCATTCTTGACTGGTTCAGCCAGAGCCCTGACTAAACCCAATTGGGCATCTCTGGAGAGACCTGAAAATGGCTGTCCACCAACGTTCACCATCCAACCTGAAGTTACCGGAGAGGATTTGCAAAGAAGAATGGCAGAGGATCCTCAAATCCAGGTGTGAAAAACTTGTTTCATCATTCCCAAGAAGATTCATGGCTGTACTAGCTCAAAAGGGTACTTCTACTCAATACTGAGCAAAGGGTCACAATACTTATGACCATGTGATAATTCAGTTTTTCTTTTTTAATAAATTTGCAAACATTTCTATAATTCTTTTTTTTCATTCAAGATGGAGTGCAGTGTACATTAATGAGAAAAAATGAAGTTTTTTTTAATTTACCAAATGGCTGCAATGAAACAAAGAGTGAAAAATTTAAAGTGGTCTGAATACTTTCTGCACCCACTGTATATAAGATATGCATATAAGTTTACCGTGAAGGTAAATTTATATACATATCTTTCTAACTTGCTTACCACTGAAAATACGGTTATATAGATTATTTGCAGCCTGATAATATTTTACAGGATCGTTATCCTAGTTTACTCATAATGTATGCTGCTTCATATACTTTGCATACAATATCTACCTCATCCCCTCTTGTTGTTATGTGTTGCCCCTTTTGTTTGCTCACTGTGCCTTCACTTTTAAACTATTTATATTCTCAAATGTTTAATAAAGATTATAATTTTGTGGTTCTTCTGTTTGGCTATACATTTCTTGTGACTAAGCCTTCAATGAAGAAACTGTCAGGCTGAGTTCACACGTGGTGTTTTTTTCGCGTTTCCGCGGCAGTTTTAACCGCGCGATTTTGCCGCGAAAATGCGAAAAATAAGCATCCCATGCATTCCTATGGGATTCCGCAATGCTGTGCTAATGCTGCGGTTTTTACCGCGGCGGAATCGCTTTGCGGTAAAAAACGCAGCATGCTCATTATTTTGCGGAATCGCGGCAATCCCGCACCCATAGGAATGCATTGTTCCGCTTACTTCCCGCATGTGGCTGTGCACAACATGCGGAAAGTAAGCAGAACATTTGCGGATGGTACCCACGGTCCGGAGGAGAGGAGACTGTCCTCCGGGCTTTGGGTACCATATCCCTGTAAAAAATAGAATAAAAAATAAAAAATATTGTATTCTCACCCTCTGACGTGCCGCGCAGCCTTCCCGCTTCTCTCCACGCTCCCGGTCCCAGTAAGCCTTTGCGAAAATGCCCGCGATGGCGTCCGATCTCGCGGGATCGCGAAGTCTCGCAGTCATTCGCGCGACGTCATCGCAAATTACCGCGAGACGTCGCGATCCCACGAGAACTGACGTCATCGCGGGCATTTTCGCAAAGGATTACTGGGAACGCCTGCGCGGGACGTCGGAAAGTAAGAATAACAGTATTTTTTTTTTTTTCTTTACATTCTATCTTTTACTACTGATGCCGCATAGGCGGCCTCAGTAGTAAAAAAGTTGGTCACACTTGTCAAACACTATGTTTGACGAGTGTGACCAACCTGTCAATCAGTTCTCCAAGCGATGCTACAGATCGCTTGGAGAACGCTAGCATTTTGCAAGCTAAATACGCTTGCAAAATGCTAGTTTTTCCGCTGGAAAATCGCGGGTATTTAAAATGCGATTTTCCCGCGGACTGGAATTCCGGAATTCTCGCGGTAATTTCCGCGAGAGTTCCGGTACGTGTGCACTTAGCCTCAAACTCCATGAATGGAAGACTTAAGTTATGCCTGTTTTTAAAAAGAAAGATAACTTTATTGGTCACTGATTTTTTTTTCTTGAAAAATCAGAAATTATTATTCTCACTTTAACAAATGAAAAATATCAATTGAGATGGGAAAATTTACATTTTCAATTAGTTGCATAATAAATTTGTACACTCATAGTCGACCAATAATTCTGGACATCGATATACTCCTACGAAAGACAATAGTACAGTAGTTGTTAATAATGAAATGAATCATCAAAAATACAAATTAACAAATAAATGTGCATACAGTTGTAAGGGGTGTAATGGGACCGTGTGATGCTCCACTCCCTTTCCTCATGTTGTACTGTTCACATAATTGTATATACAATGTTTCTGATGCTGTTATGTGTATGTATATATATATTGTGGTGTAATGACCACTGTGTCCGCTAGGGGGTGCTGTGTGGATGTCCCAAGAGAGAGGATGAGTGGCAGAATATGGAAGGACCGTTATGTATCTCAAGGTGGGTGACCTTGAGATGGAGACTGATGGGTGTGTTGTGCAACAGTGATACTGCGAGGTGCTGTGTCAATGTGTCAGGGAGAAGTCTCCAGGTAACTAGGGAGACGGGCAACCCTAGTTACCTACAAACCCACCCAGGGGGTGTGTTTAGTACACTATAGTAAATGACTGTGAGTGTGTGAAAGACCTGTGATGAGGTTATAGCCATGTGATATGGTGGGCGTGGCTACGGACCATATATGGTGGCCAGGGTAGGTCACATGAGGTGAATGTAGGGACCTGGTTAGTCCTGTGTGGAAGGTCCCGCTAGGAGATGTGTCTCCTGGCACACAGCATGAGAAGTGGCTGTGTGGAATGGCTGCCAGCATCTGAGAGTTCCCAGAGGAAGGAAAGGAACATCTGCAGTGAGCTGTAGCAGCCATGAGGTAAACCCTGATGGGGTGAGAAGTCTGTGAGGCTGAAGAGCCTGAGTACTGGACATTGAGACCCTGTGTGACCACAGGCTTAACAGAGGGAAGCTCTGTAATGGACGCTATGCTGGTGATATGAACTTTATGTTATTGGTCATGGTTTATGCTGCATAATAAACCACAGGGACTGGTAAGGTTTTATGGAAAACCTGTGCCGGATGTGATTATTGGGCTGCCAAGCGAGAATCCCCTACCCGAATGATAGCACTACCTCACTATATATATATATATATATATATATATATATATATATAAATAATGTGTAGATGGGGAAAGTGCAGTTATAGGATTAGCCACTAGAGGGGGGCATAGTAGGATAGGAATAGGCGTTTAGTATAATAAATAGCTAACATAGAATGGGTCTGCTGTGGGTAAGACAGGAGAATTTCCTGAAGATAGATAGTAGGACCAGGGAGCCCTGACAGCTCAGTAGGGCCTTAGAGCCCGGGCTACACGGTGGACCGCGTAACGTTTAAAGCTAGGAGCCCAGTCGTCCAGGGCTTGGGAACTGAAAGATACAGCAACGGTGGAATGCAGAGCAGCAGTAAGATGTGGCAGCTGCCTAATATCTGGGGAAAAATGTACAGGGGAACTTCTGAAAGTAGTTAAGCTGGACAGAAGAAATGCCGCAGTACCCGATGAAATGGTATGACCTGGGAGCATTCTAGAAAAAGTAGGGAAAAGCACAGGGATTTATACTGTGATGTTCCCTGTGAAGTTGTTGTAACTGATTTGGACGTACTGTGAAAAGATTTGAGTACTGTTGCCTGTTGCAAGATGAAGCTGGACTCTGTTTCTCTGTGTGTGCAACCAATAGCAGTGACCCCCAGCAGATCAGGGGGGACCCTGATGGCACCGATGGCGTTAAAGCAGGTTGGCTGCAAAGGGGACATTGTATGTATGTGGTGTAAGACCAGGGCATGTTTGAGAAAGTAATGTCAGCCACAACTACTGCCCTGGCTCCCCTCACACAGTGTGGCAGGCTTTCAGTCCCTGAGGACTGAGCCCAAACCTTGATGCTTCCTCTATCATGCTTCACAACGAGGGCAGAGTTTTGTTGTGCAGGTTTTTTTCTCCAAGCATAATGATGTGCATTTGTGCTAAAAATGTCTAGTTTTATCTATTTGATCCATACAATATTTTTCCAGAAATATTTTTGAATGTACAGGTTCATTTAGAAAAACCTGAGATGGGATTCTGTATTTTTTTGCATGTCTTTTCGTGAACACCATTGATGTTCATGATTTTTGTAAACTTGAACACACGCACAGAGAATTTTACAATTTTGAGGGAATCTGTCAGTAGGATCGTCCCGCCTAAACTGTCTACATGGAAATGTAGGTCATAGAAAGCTTAATAAAATGACGCCCTGATACCTGCAATCCAATGTCATGCTCCAGAGAAATCCATGTTTTTCTTATATGAAAATGAGCTGTTAAAATCTGTAGACCGGACACTGATCTGCATAAGACTCTGCCTTAAGATTGTTAAGACAGTGCCGACGCTACTTCACAAGTCCCCATCCACCTCTTGGCAGGAAAGCTGGTGTGATGACTTACCCTCCAGTGTTGCTCCAGTGACCGCAGTGTTTGCTTCCACCCAGGACCTGTCTATACCAAGTCCTGATCCTGACCTGCTTGGTCAGCACCTGTTACCGACTCCCTCATTCGTTCACTCTGAACTCCATCCAGCTCCTGTGATCCTGCACCTGTCCATCTTGTGTTCCTGTTACCCATTCCTTCTGTTTCTGTGTTCTGCATCCGGTCCTGTCTACCAGCTGTGCAGTATCCATCTTATTGCTACCCAGTTCCTGGCTGACCTGACACTCCGAGTCCTTTCCTTCTTCCCTACACACCTAAGGGGGTCAGCTGCTGCAGTTCCTGGTCTGCCCTGGAGTAGTACCTGACATCCACCTGGGTCCAAGTCTAACTACACCATCGAGGGCTATAGTGAAGATTCAAGTGGTCATCTGGTTATGAGAGCAGACTGTCAGTTATTACAGGCTTCACATGGGTAATGCCCCCTTTCATTTAACCCATTAACGACCACTGATACGCCTTTTAACGGCGGTAGTTAAGGGTACTTAATCCACAACACCCTTAATCAACGGCGCTGTGGAAAAAGTGTATAGCGCCCCCAGAGTTGGATTTTCTCCAGGGTCTCGGCGGCCGGGGGTAGCCGAGACCCTAGTAAACATGATTCAGGTCAGTTTTTACCAACCCAGCTTTTGCGATAGTCATTATTAACTGTATAACGGCGACCGCCAAAAAAAACCAAAATGCGATTTTGCATTTACACTGTGTGCAGAATTATTAGGCAAATGAGTATTTTGATCACATCATCCTTTTTATACATGTTGTCCTACTGCAAGCTGTATAGGCTTGAAAGCCAACTGCCAATTTTGTAAATCAGGTGATTTGCATCTCTGTAATGAGGAGGGGTGTGGTCTAATGACATCAACACCCTATATAAGATGTGCTTAATTATTAGGCAACTTCCTTTCCTTTGGCAAAATGGGTCAGAAGAAAGATTTGACGGACTGAAAAGTCAAAAATTGTGAGATGTCTTGCAGAGGGATGCAGCAGTCTTGAAATTGCCAAACTTTTGAAGCATGATCACCGAACAATCAAGCGTTTCATGGCAAATAGCCAACAGGGTCGCAAGAAGCGTGTTGATAAAAAAAGGCACAAAATAACTTCCCATGAATTGAGGAAAATCAAGCGTCAAGCTGCCAAGATGCCATTTGCCACCAGTTTTACCATATTTCAGAGCTGCAATGTTACTGGAGTATCAAAAAGCACAAGGTGTGCAATACTCAGGGACATGGCCAACGTAAGGAAGGCTGAAAAATGACCACTTTTGAACAAGAAACATAAGATAAAATGTCAAGACTGGGCCAAGAAATATGTTAAGACAGATTTTTCTAAGGTTTTATGGACTGATGAAATGAGAGTGACTCTTGATGTGCCAGATGGATGAGCCCGAGGCAGGATCAGTAAAGGGCAGAGAGTTCCACTCCGACTCAGACACCAGCAAGGTGGAGGTGGGGTACTGGTATGGGCTGGTATCATCAAAGATGAACTTGTGGGACCTTTTCGGGTTGAGGATGGAGTGAAGCTCAACTCCCAGACCTACTGCCAGTTTCTGGAAGACACCTTCTTCAAGCAGTGGTACGGGAAGAAGTCGGTATCGTTCAAGAAAAACATGATTTTCATACAGGAGAATGCTCTATCACATGCATCCAAATACTCCACAGTGTGGCTCGCCAGTAAAGGTCTAAAAGAAGAAAAAATAATGACATGGCCCCCTTGTTCACCTGATCTGAACCCCATAGAGAACCTGTGGTCCCTCATAAAATGTGAGATCTACAAGGAGGGAAAACTACAACTCTTGGAACATTGTCTGGGAGGCTATGGTGGCTGATGCACGCAATGTTGATCGTAAACAGATCAAGCAACTGACAGAATCTATGGATGGAAGGCTTTTGAGAGTCATCGTAAAGAAAGGTGGCTATATTGGTCACTGATTTTTTTTTGTTTTTGAATGTCAAAAATTTTTATTTCTAAATTTTGTGTTGTTATATTGGTTTACCTGGTGAAAATAAACAAGTAAGATGGGTATATATTTGGTTTTTATTAAGTTGCCTAATAATTCTGCACACTAATAGTTACCTGAAAAAACAGATATCCTCCTAAGATAGCCAAATCTATAATAACCCACTCCAACTTCCAAAAATATTAAGCTTTGATATTTATGAGTCTTTTGGGTTGATTGGAAACACAGTTGTTGTTCAATAATAAAAAGAATCCTCTCAAATACAACTTGCCTAATAATTCTGCATGCAGTGTACTTTCTCTTTCCTCTGATGTGATTACACATCAGAGGAGAGAGAAATAGGGTCCCCGATCTCTCCTGGTACCTCCCAGTGGTCCTCGGGCCCTCCTGCATCCTCCACCGGGCACCTCCATTTTGTTCCGGGAAGACAATGGTGGGCGCATGCACAGTGTGCCTGCCGAATCTGCCGGCAGGCAGATTCCATTCATTCATTCAATGTACATTTTGATCACTGTGACAAACCATATAACAATGATCAAAATAGAAAAATAGTAAATTACCCCCCCTTTATCACCCCCTTAGGGAAATATAATGAAATAAAGAAGATATATTTATTTTAATTTCCCATTACGGTTAGAATTAGGGTTAGGGTTGGAACTAGGGTTAGGGTTGGAATTAGGGTTAGAGATTAGGATTAGGGTTAGAGATTAGGATTAGGGTAAGGGCCCCGTCACACATAGCGACTCACCAGCGATCCCGACAATGATATCAATGTGTCAGGATCGCTGGTAAGTCACTACATGATCGCTGGTGAGCTGTCAAACAGACAGCTTCACCAGCGATCAGGACAAGAGACGCCGAGCGTGCGGCGTCGCTGTGTACTTTAGTTACCAGCGCGCTGATGCAGGGAGCTGGTAACTAAGGTACACATCAGGTTTCTAAGCACAGTGCCTTGCTTAGAAACCCTGCGATTATCTTAGTTACCAGCTGATCGCTGGTCTCCCGCCTGTCACACGCAGCGATGCATGCTGGCCAGCGGGAGACCAGCGACCAAAAAAGTGTCCAGGGCTTTCCAACAGCGATCAGCGATACCGGCAAGGGGCCTGGTCGCTGATCGCTGTCACACACAGTGATCTCACTGGTGAGATCGCTGTTACATCACAAAACTTGTGACTCAGCAGCGATCTCTCTAGCGAGATCGCTATGTGTGATGGGGCCCTAAGGGTTGGGATTAGGGTTAGGGGTGTGTTGAGGTTAGGGTTGGAGGTAGAATTGAGGAGTTTCCACAATTTATGCATATCAGGGGGTCTCCAAACGCGACATGGCACCATCATTGATTCCAGCCAGTTTTGCTTTCAAAAAATCAAATGGTGCTCCCTCCCTTTCGAGCCCAGACATGTGCCCAAACAGTGGTATACCCCAACATACAGTATGGGGCATCAGCGTACTCAGGACAAATTGCACCACAACTTTGGGGGTCAAATTTCACCTGTTACCCTTGAGAAAATAAAAAAATTGTGGGCTAAATCACTTTTGTGGAAAAATTATTTTTTTATTTTCACGGCTCTGAGTTATAAACTTCTGTGAAGCACTTGGGGGTTCAAAGTGCTCACCACACATCTAGATAAGCTCCTCCAGGGGTCTAGTTTCCAAAATGGGGTCACTTGTGGGGGGTTTATACTGTTTAGGCACATCAGGGGCTCTGCAAACGCAACATGACACCCACAGAACATTCCATCAAAGTCTGCATTCCAAAATGGCGCTCCTTCTCTTCCGAGCTCTCCCATGTGCACAAACAGTGGTTCCCCCCCACATATGGGGTATCAGCGTACCCAGGACAAGTTTTTCAACAACTTTTATGGACCAATTTCTTCTGTTACCCTTGGGAAAATAAAAAATATAGTGGGCTAAAAAATCATTTTTGAGGAAAAAAATGTTTTTTATTTTCACAGCTCTGCGTTATAAACTTCTGTGAAGCACTTGGGGGTTCAAAGTGCTCACCACACATCTAGATAAGTTCTTTAAGCGGTCTAGTTTCCAAAATGGTGTCACTAATGGGGTTTTTTCACTGTTTAGGCACATCAGGGGTTCTCCAAACGTGACATGGTGTCCAATCTCAATTCCAACCAATTCTGCATTGAAAAAGTCAAACGGTGCTCCTTCCCTTCTGAGCTCTGCCGTGCTCCCAAACAGTGGTTAATCTCCACATATGGGGTATGGGCGTACTCAGGACAAATTGCACAACAACTTTGGGGGTCTAATTTCTCCTGTTACCCTTGTAAAAATAAAAATTTGGGGGTGAAAATATCTTTTTTGTAGAAAAAAATTATTTTTTATTTTCCAGCCAATTCTGCATTGAAAAAGTCAAACGGCGCTCCTTCTGTTCCAAGCCCTGCCGTGTGCCCAAACAGTGGTTTACCCCCACATAAGGGGTATCGGCATATTCAGGAGAAATTGCACAACAAATTTTGTCATTCATTTTCTCTTTTTACATTTTTGAAAATAAAAAAAATTGGTTCTGAAGTAAAATGTTTGTAAAAAAAAAGTTAAATGTTAATGGTTTCCTTCCACATTGCTTCAGCTCCCGTGAAGCACATAAAGGGTTAATAAACTTCATGAATGTGGTTTTGAGCACCTTGAGGGGTGCTGTTTTTAGAATGGTATCACTTTTGGGTATTTTCTGTCATATTGACTTCTTAAAGTGACTTCAAATGTGATGTGATCCCTAAAAAAATGGTTTCGTAAATTTTGTAAAAACGAAAAATCGCTGGTCAACTTTTAACCCTTATAACTTCCTAACCAAAAAAAAATTTTGTTCCAAAATTGTGCTGATGTAAAGCAGACATGTGGAAAATGTTATTTATTAAGTATTTTTTGTGACATATCTCTTTGATTTAAGGGCAAAAAAATTGAAGTTTGCATAATTTTAAAAATTTTCGCCATATTTTCATTTTTCATAAATAAATGCAAGTCATATCGAAGAAATCTTTCCACTAACATGAAGTTAAATATGTCACAAAAAACATTCTCAGAGTCGGCGGGATCCGTTAAAGCGTTCCACAGTTATAACCTCATAAAGTGACAGTGGTCAGAATTGTAAAAATTGGCCTGATCATTATGCTGTAAATTCTCTCTGTCACTAAAGGGTTAAGATAATCTCTGGAGGTAGATTCTCATGCAGATCTGTGTCTGGCCCATAGATCTTAACAGCTCATTTACATAAGAAAAATGTAGATGTCTCTGCGATAAGACACTGGATTGCAGATATTAACGAATAATTTTATTCAACTTTATAGGACCTACTGTACATACCCATACAGAAGGCTAAGGAAGGTTGATCCTACAGACAGATTTTCTTTCAGTAGGTCTTTGTTGTTAACCTTGGGTTCTTCCACAAGTTGTCAAGTCTACTGAAAGTTCATGCTAGCTAGTCTTTCTGTGAAAACAGATTTGTTTTCTGACAAAAATTTAAATAGACAAAATAGACAATTTTTCATCTGCATTGTTACCTGTATGCCTTTTGTATGTTTGTTTTTGACATCCTTAAGGCATGCATATAGTACTGTTTCTGTTTTATGCAATCACAATTATAAAATTCTGCATGGCCAAATACAGTTTCCTATGTTAATACGAGTAATTGCAATGTATCCTTTAAAAACGAATGGATGGTGTCTTTATGACATCTGTTTTTATTACACAACCGCTAGATTTGATGCGCGAATCTAACACAAGAAACGAATCAGTACTGCATGCTGGGTTTAAAAACAAAAAAATAAGAAAGTTAATCTGGACTATACCATTAATTTACATTGTTCAGTTTGCTGTCTGTGTGCTGTCCTTTTGGCACAAGAACAGTTTGTCTGATCGAGTCCTATCTGAAACACTTTTGCACTATGCAGTTCTACTCAGTGTGAGCAATAAAAAACAAGAATATTACTATTTGTTTGCGTTTAGATTTGTTAGACTGTATTTAACTATAAGGCCGGGGTCACACCAGCATATGGCATCCAATGCGAGAGCATCGGATGCGATAAACTAATGACCCTCAGCTCCTGCTCTGCTGCAAGCGGAGCCGAGGGTCATGCTACTGTGCTCCGATCCTCTCGCACAGAGAGAATCAGAGCACAGCTGTGGAGGAGGCAGAGAAACTGATTTCACCATCTCCTCCATTGCCAGCGTCGGCGTATGTCGTACAGCACTCAGATGATATCCCAGTGATGTGCATTGTGTCACTCGCACCCATAGACATAAATATGAGTGCGAGTGAGCCGAGACTCGGCCGAGTCTTGGTGAATTGCAGCATGCTGCGATTTTACACGCATGCTGGATACACCCAAGAAAATAAATGGTGATGTGAGCTGCCCCATAGATTAACATTGGTCCGAGTGTTATGCGATGTTTTCTCGCATAGCACTCATCTGTATTCTATGCTAGTGTAGGGAAAGTGGACATACCAATGGATCTGTCTGCAGTGGGAAGATAAATGTACGACGTGTTAGACGTGGACTGCTGTAGATATGTGAGGGAAGACAGCTAGAGACAATCGGAGATGTTAAAAGACCGGGTATGGCCACTAGGGGGAGACCAAGAACAGCAGGATGATAAGATGGTGTAGTACTATAGTTGGCCACAAGATGGGAGCAGAGAGCAGTGAGAGAAGGGCTTAACATCAGCTTAAGGCTACAAAACCGCAGAGTCATGGGGCGGAGTTACAGGAGCTCTAGCGGAGAATTCCCAGAGAGAGGGATATAAGAAGGGGTAGAGAGTTCCAGAAGAAACCAGTCCAGGGAGAGGAGCTCAGGAGAGGAGAAGACTGAAGGGAGAGACAGACCAAGAAGAAGCTCCAAAAGGGACTGATAAGAGAGACAGTCAGGGTGGTGGCCCTGACAGGAGAAGCCGCAGAACAGAGGAAGCCCAGGGGTACCAGAGACGGACGGACTTAGAGGGGTGAAGCGCTGTGGTGGTAGGCATAGGGCAGCCGCAGTGAAAGAGCAGCGATGGACGTCAATCAGGAAAAGGAAGAAAGTGAAAGGTACCCGGGCCTGTGTGCGGAAGTGTCGTGCAGCTGCTGTGTGGTGCTGCGGTCGTCAAAGGGATGGCCAATAAAGAGGACCTGTTGGATGCACATCAATCTCTGTCTCAGTCTGTTCATGGCAGAAAGGGACCACCCCCCAGTCAGCACTTGTACCTACATTTGGCGTAGTTGGTAGGATCGCCATCACCAATACACCAACTTCAGCGATAAGCCTGCACCGAAGATCCAAAGGACCCAAGCTAAATGGGTTGAAGATTTTCACTGCGGATTATAAAATTGGACTGTGACCAGGATTGTTAGTTTTCATCAGGCGGATTCGGAGGGGAAAAGGACTTGGCAGGATGGCTGTGGCATACCAGCGCCTGACAGAATCACAGGAGTTTGCAGCTAGATTGGACAATCTGGGACTAGGTCGAACCCACCCTGGGGGGTGTGGCGTACATCTGGAGACAGCCGCCCCCTCTTGCTGGACCCTGGAAGATGGGTGGAGAGGCCGACCAACACCCCACCCAAGAACGGGAGTGGCCCAGGTGGAGAGGCTGGGTGCAGTTGCTTGGCGCCATTGAGCTTCTGGACATCGGACGAGATGCGACGCTGCAGCTGCCGTGGCCTCGGGTGCCTGGAATGGAGGTGGCGTAAGATCGAGTCCCGTCGGGAGAGCTGCCCCTGGGAGCCACTGTCGGTACCCCGGACGCCTATCAATCAAGAGGAGCGACCCTGGATCCTGCTGAAACGGCCACTGGAAGAACCACCATGGAGTCTCCCCCACGGAACCATCGGGCCTGGAGGCTGGCCCTGACAGATGGCGGGGTGAAGACCATCGGCTGCTGGAGGAGCTGTGGGATGGCCCATTGGGAGCCGCGGCACTGGGGAAGGTGAGCGGGCACGAAATAGATGCGCGGCGACTCCTGCCATGCTCCACACCCAGGCGGCGGCCAATCCATCAAGGCCTGTCACCGCCACAATCCTGCTCCAGTCCGCAGCGGTGGACGGGCCACCAGCCTGATACTCAGGATCTCATTGCTCTCTATGTGTTAGCCGGTAGTCGCTTTTCCAATGTCAGTCTATGGAGCCTTGTTCTCACACTTCACAGGCTTAGGCCTCCTTCACACATGGTGATTTCTGTGCAGGAAAAACCAGCACTTGTGAGATCCAAAGTCTGTGTCCATGTGTACATATGTGACATCCATGTGCTGTCCTTGTGCCATACATGTTTTTGTTCTTGCGTGAGGGTGTCCGTGTGCTACATCTTTGTGCCATCTGTGTGCCATCCATGTGTCCGTGTGACACATACTGGTGCCTGGGACAAGCAGTACAGTTTGCACCGATCCCAGGCGCCGGCCGGCTGCTGAAGGCAAATCTCATCATTGCCTTTTGCTCACGATGAAATAAGCTAGGAGACAATGCTGGGAGCTGTATTTAGCAGCTATGTAACTCCTGCATAAAATAAAGAGTAACAAAATGGCATGCGTTCCCGCTCCCGCTCAATAACCAGCAGAGGAAAAGCCCACACCTGGGGACTGACGTTAATAAACATGGACAAGGGACAATACCCCATAAAGGTTCCCAGGCTATTGAAAACAGCTCACGGCTGTTTGTGTAGCCTTTTCTGGTGAATTTACGGGGGACCCCAGAAGAAAAAAATGTATGGTTCCCTTATAAATTCAAACCAGCAAAGGCTAAACAGAGAGCTGTGGATTGATATTAATTAGCCCTCAGCCATCCCAGAAATGGCACATCCATAAGATGAGCCAAATCTGGTGCTTAACCTAGCTCTTCCCAGTTGCCCTGGGGCGGTGGCAAATGGAGTAGTATTTGTGGGGTTGTTGTCACCTTTGCATTTTCTGGTGACTTCAAGCCCAGGGGTTAATAAAGGAGAGGTATCTATTAGACACCCCCTTAGTATGTTTGGAAATAAAAACACAGCTAGAATAAACTCCTTTATTTGAAATAAAAATCAATAAACTATTTTATGCTTTTATTTAAAAATAAAAAACAGTTATACTCACCTTACACCTATTTAATCAAAGCCATCTTCCCCTATAAAAGACAGAAGATAACAAATAAAAAAAATATTCACCTTACACCTACTCCACCAATGCATATGACCCTTGTGAAAAAAAATAATAATAAGCAACCATATTCCTCACCTGTCTGAAGTGTAGGTAAGACTGAATTCACACTTGCATATGGAGGAGCTGCGGCCATCTGAGGATTTCCTCCGTGAAACTCCACCCACGGCCGCACCTCCTACGGTCAGCTCCATATATGTCCGCATACTTCTGCATGCAGCCTGCGTACCCTATCTTTAGCATTGGGTATGCAGGTTGTGCGGATGTATGCGGATGCCTCCGCATGCATCGTTTTGATGATGTGGCGACCCGCGTCAAATGCACTATGTTGGAATTTTATGCGGGCGCCGCATCGTCAAAGTGACATATGCGGAGGCATCTGCATACATCCGCACGACCTGTGTACCCAATGTTAAAGATAGGGTACGCAGGCCGCACGCAGAAGTATGCGGACATAGGCGCAGCTGACCGGAGGAGGTGCGGCCGTGGGTGACATTACCGCTAGTCACGAAAGCTGCGCTCTCAGCATCTCATTCTCCCAAGGTTTACAGCCTGGATGGACACAACATAACGCTCAGGTTGTAAACCACATATCGCAGACATGGATTACGGTATGAGACAGTTTTGCTAACCATCACTTCGGACAGGTGAGGGATATTTTTGTTTTTATTTTTATTTTTTTACAGTAGGGCTTTAGTGGAATGGGTGTAAGGTGATTCTCATTGTTTACTTTTTTCTGTCTTTTACATGGGAAGGGCATCAGTGGATTGTTCATAAGATGAGCATAACTTTGTTGTTTATTTTTAAATACATTTGTAAAACTGGGTGTGGATTTTTATTTCAAATAAAGGACTTTATTCTGGCTGTTTTTTGTTTACAATATGACTGTGTGGTTAGTAATGGGGGTGTCTTATAATGCTGTTACCAACGACTGGGCTTGATGTCAGCTGCTAATACAAGGTTGACATCAACCCCAATACTATTACCCCACCTGCCATCGCACCAGGCCAAGTGGGAAGAGTAATGCTAGGCTCCAGATTTGGCACATCTTATGGATGCCCCATTTTTGGGGCGGCTGAAGTCTGATGTTGGTAGCCTGGGGGGGCAATATCTCTTACCCCTTCCCAGGCTATTAATATCAACCCACAGCTGTCTGTTTAGCCTTTGCTGGTTTGATATATATAGGGGACCCTTGTCATTTTTGTATGGATTCCCCTGAAAATTCACTTTGAAAGGCTAAGCACAATAGCCTGGGAACCTTATGGGGTATTGTCCCTTGTCCAGGTTATTAAAACAGTCCCCAGGTGTGGGCTTTCCCTACACTGGTTATGAAATGTGTGTGGGAGCCCACACCATTTTTTTTATTTAATTATTTGTTTTACACAGGAGTTATCTAGCTGAATACAACTCCCATTATTGTCTTCTGGTCGCACGGAGATCAACGCAAGCAGGAAACAATGATGAGAGCAGCCTTCAGTAGCTGGCCAGCACCTGGGAACATTGCAAACTGTACCTCTTCTTCCCAGGTGCAGGTATGTTTCACCCTGATGACACACAGATGCCCATATGTCATCAGTGGCACACATTTTGTCCATGCTGCAAAAAAACCTGACATGTCTACGTATTTTTCACATGGACATACAGTCCATGTGAAAAACCTGACATGTGCACGCCACCATTGAATATGATGGGTGTGCATATGTCAATATTTGTGGTCCTTAAAAAATGGACTGCATAGGGACATAACAAATGGACATGTGAAGAAGGCCATATAGCGTAAAAGCTACTACCAGCTCACACAATGAGGCAAATACAAAGTGTCTATGCCAGTTGGAAAATGCTTTCACAATGCAGAGTTTGAAGCCACTCCACCCAAAGAGGCAAAGCAAGAGAGGCAAAAGAGTGGGACAAGGCATGGCATGACACCTGCCCGTCAAATTTAGCAAAAGTGACAGCATTTCTCTTAATTACTTATAAACTGGAGTAACATTTCTGGCAACATGTAAAGGGGCTCACGTCACTGATAAGACAGGACAAATTCAGTAAGTGATGTGTGCCTCATAATGAATTTGGTGAAAGTTATTTCTGCACACCCCTCATTAAAACTAGCATAAGAAGCCCCAGTCTTAATAAATTGGGGCCATAGAGCCCAGTATGGATCGGTGAGTTGAAGGAGTCAAGCACTACACTAACAATTAAGCCCTTCATGACCTTGGACGTATAGGTACATCCAAGGTCATGTTTCTGTCTTTCATGATGCAAGCTCTGATGCTGAACCCACATCTTTCCCCGCACATCTGACCAGCTGTCATGTGCTTTTTTCAGCCATTGGTGGATCCGAGTTAACCAGTTTAATCAGTTTAATTTAACCAGTTAAATGCTGCTGTCAATCGCTAACAGTGGCATTTAACATACATCGGACAGAAGCCCATCACAAGTCCCGCACATTGGTGAACCAGTCACGTGATTATGGGGCATCAATGAGTTGTCATTACAGCTGTCAGTCTGCAAAAAAAACCCATGTCTGTTATTGTGAATCTCCTATGAACGCCGGCTCATTGCCGCATTCATAAGCTATCACAATTTTTGCTTTACATATCAGGGCTGAGTAGCACAGGCAGCTGCAGCTTCAAGTCTCCTAAAGGGACTATTGAAGCCTAAAGAAAGTTAAAAAAAAAAGTAAAAAAAAAAAAGTTCAAATCACCCCCCTTTCTCTCCATGGTAAAATCAATGATGTCCTTCAAAAGTACAACTTATCCCTCAAAAACCAAGCCATCATATGGTGATATTGAAAAAAATAAATAAATAAGTTATGACTCTGGGAAGAAGGGGAGCAAAAAACAAAAAGCAAAAAAATGGAAAATCACAATGTGGTGAAGGGGTTAAAGTGCTGCTTTAACAATCAGACCACATTTCATTAGTAATCAGTACAGAAATATAAGTAATTACCATGCAACTGCACTTAGCCATGCAAGGATGCAAACTATTCTGCCTCAAATACAAATTCTATGGGAACAGGATCTGGTATTATGCAGGATACTATCATCAATCATTCTTTAGAGATAAACTGTAAATCACAAAATTATTTTAGCATATATCCCTAACAGTCAAAGCATCAATAGGACGGCTCATTTGAAAATCAACAATTAACACTTTCTCTCAATATAAAAAATGACACCAGATGATCTATCAGTTTTAATAGAAAAATCTGAAGAGTATCAATTCTTATTATATTCAACTCCTGCAATGCTTTGTGTTGTGATACACACTTTCTTCATATAAAGGGTAACTAGTAGTCTCTTTAATATGGAATCTATTGGTGGAAAGTACTAAATATATCCGAAGATGAGTAAAGTGATCATGTCTTATCTAGCCCAAGTATCAGTGCTAACATGTAAGCAGTGCATTACACAGTCATGGCCAAAAGTGTTGACACCCTTGAAATTCTATTTCTCCCTGAAATGATTGCAATTACACATTTTGTTATACACCTGTTTATTTCCTTTGTGTGTATTAGAACACAAAAAAAAACGGTGAAAAAAAGGCAAATTGGACATAATTACACTAAACCCCAAAATTGGGCCTGACATAATTGTTGGCAATTTTCCAAAAATCTGGGTAAACAACTGTTAGGCGCTGGGATTCTTGCGCTGCACGGGATAGATCCCAAGCATTGCCTGGCATTCAGGTCCAGCTGCTAAGAGTGCTGCTCAGCACAGACATCAGTCCCAGCATCTTGCTCACGCTCATGGTGTAAGCTTGGTTACAGCTGGCTCTCCAGCCAAGGCCATGGTAACCAGGGATATGCAGGTGCTGCCTTGAGCTCTGGAGGCTAAGTCCAGAGATCACCTTACTGTGCATGTATGTGATGTGGCAGCTCCAGATTGGCGATGTCATGGCCGGCTGGGCGTGAGTGTTTGGGGTGGAACCTAGGGTATAAAAGGCTTCCAACGGTTTACATGGATGTGCTAGTATCATTTATGTGTGGTGTATGTGAGGGGATACTCTACCACTCTGTTTGCACATGTCACGCTATACTCTGAGAGTACTGATGTAGGCAGGTAGGGATATGACTGGGTAACTCTTCCTTGTCCTAGCATCTGTTTATTTCATGTGTGCGGTTAGCACAGTTGAGTTACGGAGCCAGTCCAACCCTTAGGCTATACCTCTTTGAGATAGCGACAGGGTCTTGCACCCAGCGTCATTTGAGTTCTTTTCGTTGGCTTAGTATCTGTCTCCTTCTTGTGTGCGGTTAGCACGGCAGAGTCACAGAGCAAGTCCAACCCATGTGTTACTTCCCCTGTGATGTTTAACAGGGTTTAGTTCCTTGCTTTCGGTTTGCAGTTCCACTCTATGAGGTAACTGAGCTGGGAACTCTGAGTTCTGTTCTCACTGTGTGGCGTTTAATACATTGCATTTAATTAAGGTGATCGCTTGCCATTTAGTTCCGCCATTGTATGCTAGCAGCAGTTTTACATCTCTGCATGGTGGACCCTGGGTTTCAATTGCACTTTATTATTTAAATTTATTCAGTGCAACCCGCCAACCCTAACAACATCTTTGTTTCAAGCATGTGATGCTCGTTCAAACTCACCTGTGGCAAGTAACACATTTTGGCAACATCAATATCACACCTGAAACCAGTTTAAAAAGGGAGAAGTTGATTCAATCTTGCATGGTGTGTCTGTGTGTGTCACACTAAGCATGGAGAACAAAAAGAGGAGAAGAGAACTGTCTGAGGATTTGATAACCACATTGTTGAAAAATATCAACACTCTCAAGGTTACAATCTCCAGAGATCTTGATGTTCCTTTGTCCACAGTATGCAACACAATCAAGAAATTTACAACCCATGGCACTGTAGGTAATGACACTGGATGTGGAAAATAGAGAAAAATTGATGAAGGGTTGCAATGCAGGATAATCCGGATGGTGGAAATGCAGCTCTAATCAAGTTCCAAAAAATTCAGGCTCAGGTTGCATCAGTGTCAGTGCGAACTATTTGTTGACATTTAAATGAACCAGGGGAAGAGTTCTGAGGAGATCATTTGCATATTCCCAGTGCCTTCTGGCATAATTGAAGAGTCTCCGTGAGCTCAACGATCATTGGATTTTGGCCGTTGCAGCTGAAAAGAAGAAATCGGTGAACCAGGCTCATTTTTCTCTAACAATAACAATATGGTAGAGGCCAGGAGCCATTTGGTGAGCTGCATTTCTTGCTACATGTTCACAGACTTACCAGTGGAAAAGCCAAACTTCATATGCCACAAATGCAAGCTTGTGTCCCTGTTGGAGGAAAAGTTGCAAAATCTCAAAGAGAGGTTAGTTACATTGAAGATCATTAAGGAAGGTTAAGAGTTCTTAGACAGAGCAGAATTATCTCTTCATGTTACAGAAAGAGAAGAAATTTGAAGTGCACCTGAAGAAACAGAGGAATGGAAACATGTGACCCAGAGAAGCAGGAGGATCGGGAGGCAGTCAGCACCCATACCGTTAAGGAACCAGTATCAGGCTCTTACGCAGGAGAGCAATGAAGAAATACATGAAGATAATACTTAGCCCACAAACAGCAACCTTGTACGCCTTCAGAAACCTCCTGGATGGAGAAAGAAAAATGTTGTGAAGAAGAAACGGAGAGTGGTGGTCATGGGGGATTCCCTGTTGAGAGGAACATAGGCCGCTATCTGCAGACCGGATATAACTTCAAGAGAAATGTGTTGTCTTCCAGGTGCAAAAATTAAAGATGTGTCTGATAGGATAACAGGACTCTTCAGACATACAAATGACTACCCATTCCTGCTAATACATGTGGGGACCAATGACACAGCAAGAAATGACCTGGAAACCATATGCAGTGACTTTGAAAATTTAGGTAAACAAGTGAAAGAACTGGGAGCGCAGGTGGTCTTCTCTTCCATCCTCCCAGTGGATGGCCATGGAACAAGGAGGTGGAATAAGATTCTGCAGGTGAACAACTGGCTATGTCGATGGTGCCGTCAGCAAGGATTTGGATCTCTGGATCACGGAGTGAATTACCTAAGCAAAGGACTTCTTGCTAGAGATGGGGTGCACCTTCTGAAGATTGGAAAACATGTATTTGGAAGTCACCTTGCTGCACTCATCAGGAGAGCTTTAAACTAGAACAATGTGGGAAGGGAAGCAAAAGGCCAGAAAAAGCCATACACCTGACAAATGCTATTGAGAACTCTGCCATTAGAAGTGGGAAGAAAGAACAAAGACAAAAAAATCTAAATAATAAAAAAATTGGAGAAAAAGAAACCAATCACAAACTAAAATGTTTCTATACTAATGCACAAAGCATGGGCAACAAACAAGGAGAATTGGAACTACTAACACAGGAAAAGAAATATGATGTCATTGGAATCACTGTAACTTGGAGGGACAATACACATGATTGGAATACAAGAATAGAAGGATTCAACTTATTTGCAAGAAACAGACTTGATAAACGAGGAGGAGGTGTCGCATTGTATTGTTAGAAATGCGTAAATCTGCACAGAGATCGAAGCTTCAGAGACTGGGAGTTCTGTGGAAACTGGATAAGAATACAAGGACAGAACAATGGAAAGGACACTATTGTAGGCATTTACTACAGACCGCCTGTGCAAGTCGAAGACATGGATGAACTCTTTATGCATCAAATGGCCAAGTTCTCCAAAAATATGACATAGTTGTCATGGGAGATTTCAACTATTCCCATTTGTTGGGAATCTCTCTCAGGCAAAACAAACAGGTCAAGAAAATTCTTATCCTCTCTTGCTGACAACTTTATCTTCCAAAAGGTAGGGGAGAAAACAAGGGGAACTGCTACCTTGGATCTAATCCTTATAAACAGGGAGGAAATGGTTGAGGAGGTAAAAGTGGCTGGGACCCTAGGAGGTAGCGACCATGCTATTTTAGAATTTTGGATAACTAGAGGAGGAAGACCTGTGAAGACTCATACGTCAAGGTTAGATTTCAGAAAGGCACATTTTAAGGGATTCAGAAAGAGAATTGGAGCGATCCAATGGCTGGATATCCTTAAGGACAAAAATGTCCAGGAAGGATGGGAAATCTTGAAAAATGAAATTCTCAAAGCAAAATTGTTAACAATTCCGAAAAGAGGGAAGAATAGGAAGCATTTAAGGAAACCAGGATGGATGAACACAGAACTTAGGCACATGCTAAAAAGGAAGAAAGAAATGTTTATAAAATGGAAAGAGGGAGGCATATCTAAAGAAGAATATAATGCTGTCTGCAGAACCTGCAGGGCACAAATCAGATTACCAAAAGCTGACAATGAATTGAGGCTTAAAAAGGGACATCAAAAGCAATAATAAAGGATTTTGGGGATATGTCAAAAGTAAAAGAAAAGTCAAAGATGCTATAGGATTTTTACAGGATGAAAATGATAAAATGGTAAGACAGGATGTTGAGAAGGCCGAACTTTTAAATTCCTATTTTGCATCTGTTTTCTCTCAGAAAGGAAATTTAACATCAACTGTTCTTCACTGTCCTATTAAGGGGATAGAAGAATCCAGGATATCTATAAACAGAACTATAGTGAGGAAACGCTTAGCTAACCTAAATGAATTCAAGTCTCCAGGTCCAGATGAATTACACCCCAGAGTACTGAAGGAGATAGCAGAAGAAATTTTTGAACCCCTCTCTATAATCTTTGAAAATTCTTGGAGAACAGGAGAAGTCCCAGAAGACTGGAGAAGAGCAAATGTTGTGCCTATCTTCAAAAAGGGGAAGACGGTGGACCCATGCAACTATAGGCCGGTGAGTCTGACTTCTATACCAGGAAAGATCTTTGAACAAATTATTAAACAACATGTATGTAAGTACCTAGATAAGAATGAAGTGATTAAACAGAGTCAGCATGGGTTTGTAACTAATAAGTCATGTCAGACTAACTTAATTTCCTTCTATGACAGAATCACTGATTGGGTGGATCAGGGAAATGCTGTAGATATAGTATATCTTGACTTCAACAAAGCATATGACAAAGTATCTCATACAATCCTTGTTGAAAAAATGTAGAAAAAATTATGGAATGGACAAGGCAACTGTTAGGTGGATTCAAAACTGGCTTAGTGATAGGACCCAAAGAGTGGTCGTAAATGGCTGCACATCCAGTTGGAAGAATGTCTCAAGTGGGGTACCACAGGGCTCTGTCCTGGGCCCTGTATTGTTCAACATCTTTATCAACGAATAAGATGAAGGAATTGAGGGTAAACTGATTAAATTTGCTGATGACGCAAAGCTAGGAGGGATAGCTAATACTAAAGAAGAGAGAGAGAGGATTCAAAAAGATATAAGTAAACTGGAGCAGTGGGCAGCAACTAACAGAATGGTTTTTAACAGGGAAAAATGCAAAGTACTACATCTGGGCCATAAAAATGAAAAAAGCATATACAGAATGGGAGAAATAGGGCTAAGCAACAGCACATGTGAAAAAGACTTGGGTATACTAATAGATCACAGACTGAATATGAGTCAACAGTGTGATGCAGCAGCAAAAAAGGCAAATGCAATTCTAGGATGTATTAACAGAAGCATACAGTCTAGATCACGTGAAGTCATTATTTCCCTCTACTCCTCTTTGGTCAGACCTCATCTGGAATATTGTGTCCAGTTTTGGGCACCACATTTTGAAAAAGACATCAACAAACTGGAGCAAGTTCAGAAAAGAGCGACCAGAATGGTGACCGGTGCACCAGGAAAGACTAGAAGCAATGGGATGAAACTGAATGGGAGGAGACACAGATTAGATATTAGAAAAAACTTTTTGACAGTTAGAGTGATCAATGAGTGGAACATGCTGCCTGTAATGTCACGTGTGACTGGATACACTGCCTCCAGCAGGGCGAATTTCTATAGCACCCGTGACCCTGGATACACAGCCTACAACAGAGTTAAGGGAAACACCGGGGAAACCGTTACAACGGAGGGCCCTGCAATAGGGAACGGGGACGTGGAGACCTTCTGCACTCCCCTGAGTCAGTGTCCCTACACCCCTGACAATCCCTAGGCAGGTTCCGCACCTGGCGAAGAGCTGGATACCTCAAATCCCTAGCTCACCCTGCACCTTTCTAGTGAATTGGACGGTGCAGAAACTAATCCCACCACTGCACTAATACACACACAAGGAAAGTAACAAACAGGGAAAAACACCACTTAGCTTAGCTCTGTTACTATTGCTCCCAGGAACAGAGTACGACACCAAAGTTCAGCTTCACACCTGAAGCTCAACACCTGAATTCAGCTTCCGCCTGAAGCTATTACACCAGAGCTCCCCTGAGCTGCCAGGAACTCCTCTCTCTAGTTCATTCCTTCACCACACTTGGTTGGAAATGAGCAATATCACCAACAGTGAGTGAGACTACCTGCTACTCCTTTATAGGTAGGAGCCAGGGAATCACACCTGCTTCATAATCACGTGCAATAACACTAGTGGCCACCGGGGGGCAACTAAACTAAAGTAACCAGAGTGTAATGACCCTAACGTCCACCGGGGGCAAAACTAGAACTGAAACAACCACAGTGTAATGACCCTAATGGCCACCGGGGGCAAAACTAACTTTAAGCAAACAGCTTAAAGGAAAAAAAAAGGTTTCTTGTGCAAAATCTGTCATAATCCAACCTGGATCATGATACTGCCACAAGAGGTGGTGAGTTCTCCTTCAATAGAAGTCTTCAAACAGAGGCTGGAAAGACATCTGTCTGGGATGATTTAGCGAATCCTGCTTTGAGCAGGGGGTTGGACCAGATGGCCCAGGAGGTCCCTTCCAACGCTACGATTCTATGATTCTATGAAACGCTATGGCAGGAGACCCAGGAGGACCCCACTGATGACTCACACATAAAAACAACTAGACTGCAGTTTGCTAAAAATTTTGTGAGTAAGCCAAAAACCTTTTAGGAAAGCATCTTGTGTACAGATAAGACCAAGATAGAACTTTTTTGTAAAACACAAAACTCTATGGTTTACCGAAAACAGAATGAGGCCTACAAAGAATAGAATAACGGGTCCTAAAGTCAAAAATGGTGGAGGTTCTAAGATATTTTGGGGTTTTTCTGCTGCCTCTAGCACTGGGTGCTAGGCATCATGAAATCTGAAGATTACCTAATTATTTGGGGTCGCAATGCAGTGCCTAGTGTCAGAAAGTTGGGTTTGTGTCCTAGGTCATGGGTTTTCCAGCAGGACAATGACCCCAAACATACTTCAAGAAGCACTCAGAAATGGATGGAAAAAAGAACTGGGAGTTCTGAGGTGGCCAGCAATGAGTCTGTATCTAATTCCCACTGAACATCTGTGGAGAGATCTTAAAATTGCTATTGGGAGCAGACACCTTTCCATTATTAGAGACCTGGAGCAGACTGCAAAAGAAGAGTGGTCCAAATATACAGCTGAGAGGTGCAAAAAGATTGCTGATGGTTACAGGAAGTGATTGATTGTAGCTATTTATTCCAAATGGTGTGCAACCAAATATTAAGTTGAGGGTGACAACAATTTTGTCTGGCCCATTTTTGGGGTTTTGTTTGAACTAATGTCCTATTTGCCTTTTTTCTCTGTCTTTTTCTTATTGTTTCAATAAACACAAAGGAAATAAACGTGTATAACTAAACATGTGTAATTGCAATAATTTTCTGGGAGAAATACTTCAGTTTCTGGAACAATATCAAGGATATTTGCCCATTATTGTATTGTTGCATGACAGGGTTATATTGCCTATCATGTACTTTCGTAAATCACAAATGTTCAAGCGATTGGGATCAAGCAAACATGCAGCGTAAAACAGAATATGCAGTGTAAATGGCACGTGAGCCTCATGTAATGAAAGCATCATGACAAGTTAGCCCCTCGAGGAATTAATCAACTTTCATACATTGGACTCTGCAATGTTAAATGGCCATTTGTCCTGAGTGCAGTGAGAATCATAAACCTGAATAACAAATCCTCTATAAGATTTTACCCTACTTTGAATGTTCATGTAATGTCCGGTCTACCTGCAGCCCCCTCCCCGTCTTGATATTTACTGTACTGACAGGTCTGAATAATAACCTATTTAGTGAGCCCTCCCTGTGCCCCTTCTCCCCCTGGAGCCTTCAGTCTTCATCTTTATTCATTAATACGCTTCTACTATGACCTCTGTGTTCCTCTGAGCCACGTCTATTTCCCGGGGGGTAGTATGGGCCTTTTAAAAATGGGAACTGCTAGTCCTTGTGCAAAATTGATTGGATGAAATCTAATATAAATGTCCCATTTTTGTGCACAGATTATAAGAGTCAACTTGGCAAGTTAACCCATTGCTTTCTAAAGCTATTTCATATACATTTTCAGGATCACTACAAGAATAAATACTGTAAATAAATAAATGAAAAAAAGAAGACAGTAAACTAGATAGATAGATAAAACATAGATAGATGTAGAGATCTGTATGTGATGTGAAAACATAAAAAACAGTTTTAATATATGGTACAGTATTTGCATATTGTACTATATTATAGGGATCTCAGAATCACAAGGGAATAAAATGTGACCACCTCAATATTTGCCTATAGTTTTGCCCCTCTACTTTTTTTTAGAAAGTAATCTATGGGGGAGCAAACCTCCCAGCAAGGTGAATGACCAACTCAGACTGCAAAACTACTCTGATAAACTCTAAGGCTATGTGCACACGTTGCGGATTCTGCTGTGGATCCGCAGCGGATTTGGCTCTGCGGATCCGCAGCAGATTCTCCTGCGGTGTACAGTACCATTCTATTCAATGTAAAATCAAAAACGCTGTGTACATGCTGTGGAAAAATCCACGCTGAAACGCAGCAGATTGAAATCTGCAGCATGTCAATTCTTTGTGCGGATTCCGCAGTGTTTTTACACCTGCTCCATTATAGGAATCCGCAGGTGTAAAAATGCAGGTGAAATCCCACAAAATCTGCAGAAAACCCGCAGTAAATCTGCACTAAATCTGCAGGTAAAATGCAGGTCATTTTACCTGCGGATTTAGGAAAATCTGCACGGAAATATCCTCAGCAGAATCCGCAACGTGTGCACATACCCTTAAGTATCATTCAAGGGGATTTTAAATCAATGTTTTGGTATAAAGTGTAACTAGACTTTGCTAAATGTTTTTATATTTTTGAGGCCCTTAAATTACCGTGTTTTTCAGACTATAAGATGCACTTTTTACCATAAAATTTTACTTACAAATACTGTGGCAGCAGCAGGAGTCGGGCGACTCTGCGGCGGTCCCGGTCAGACGCTGCCGGGCGATGATCACACTCCCTTCCCAGGCTGGTGCAGCAGGTTCAGTGGTGGTGCTCTGTGGTGCGGAGGGCTCAACAGGCATTTTATGAAAGCCCAGAGGCCCTGTACATCCATTGCTGAGATGCCGTGGCCTCCAGGAAAATTGCCACCGGGGCGGCGCATTCTCAGATTGAGATCTTGGCAATGAGATCTCGTCCCGGGATCTCGTCTCCTGCGATGCAGTGACCTCTGGGAAAACGGCCACCGGGGGCGGCGCGTGCTCAGCTTGAGATCTTGTTGCCGAGATCTCGTCCCCAGATCTTAATCTGAGCATGCGCCGCCATCGGCGGCAATTTTACTGGAGGCCACCGCATCGTAGCAATGGATATGCGGTGCCTCCAGGCTTTCACTAGATGCCGGCGGAGCCCCCCAGCACCACAGTGCACCACCGCCGAACCTGCCGCACCAGCCACACCAGCCTGGGATGGGATTTCCTAAAAGCAACCACATCGCAGCAATTGATATGCGGGGCCTCCAGGCTTATCCCCCTGGGTAAGGCGAATAGGGACTGTAAGATGGGCCTCTATTCGACACATTAACTTTTTTTCCCTATTTTCCTTCTGAAAATTTGGGGTGGGTCTAATGACCAGTGTTTGTTATAGTCCGAAAAATAAGGTAACTGCAGATCATTAGGGGTACGGTTTGTAAGACCCCAAACAATCACTCAGAAGACAGCTCAGGAGGCAGAACCACACAGATCCTACTTGAGTGCACACAGACTGAACGGAGTAAGGATTCAAGAGAAAGGCTGGAGTCACCCACAAGGTAGAAAAATACGGATCGTATTTTACGTCCATAATACACATACTGTAAATGGTCCCTAAATAGTGCTCCGTATGTCGTCCGTTGTCAGGGTGTGGCTGCGTATTTTTCTCATGTAAGCATCTGTATGTAATCCGTATACCGTTTTTTTCTCGCAACCTTGCAAAATGGACATTTAACGGTTTAGAGGCCTGCACATAATTTAAATCATCAGCAACAACCCTATTTATTGGCTCAACATCAGGTGGCAGCCTCAATTCTGCCCATTTTGGTGCTGTGCTTGTGTTGGTGTCTTGCTGGTTGTTAGCAAACATGTCTGACACACTTCAGTTCACCCCAACTGACCGTGTTCTCTTCAACTGGGTTTTGTCCAGGCGCTTTGGCCAGCCATACCCAGTGATTGTGGATCCGAGGAGGAGGAGACGAATGTGGGTGCATCCGCATTTGAGACAACGCCTCAATAAAGGCCATTTTCACAGGCTTTATGCAGCTCTGAGGACACATCCTGACAAGTTTTTCCCCTATTGTCATATGACCGTTTCTACCTTTGATGTTTTGTTGGAGACAGTGCGCCCAGGGATCACCTTCCAGGACACCCGGATGCGCAAATGTATCTCTGCGGAGGAGCGCTTTCTCCTTACGTTACGGTATGTATTTCTCAGCTACAGAATGTATGTAGATGATTATTTTCTCAAATAATTATCTTACTCAGTAACCCCTTTTTGGCCAAGAAACATTAGGTATTGGTACCAAATATATGTTCTCAAAGTTAGAACACTTTGATGTGTTATTCCACATTACATAGCCGTTGGACATGTGTATATGTATTGTTCGCCTAGCTTCTTACTTACACACTGTTCTGGTGTTCTATATGTAATGTGTGCATCCTTGAACATGTATTTTAATGTAAATATTTTCTACATTTATTTAATTGTAGGTTCCTCTCAACTGGCCTTTCTTATGCAGCACTCCATCTCGAGTTTTTGATTGGGTGATGGCCAATATCCGGCATCATTCGTGCTACATGTTCTGAAATATGGTCCAGAGTTCATCATCTGCTCATGCCAGAGCGCAAGATGGGAGACTGGTTGAGGATTGCCAGGGGATTTGCGTTGCACTGTCAATTCCCCAATTGTATTGGAGCCCTAGATGGGAAGCACATCCGTGTGCGTAAGCCGCCGAACTCAGGGTCCCAATTCTATAATTATAAACAATATTATTCGGTAGTTTTGTTGTCTCTGGTTGACAGTAACTACAGGTTTATAATTGTAGACATTGGGGCTTATGGAAGAACTGGAGACTCTAGAGTCTTCAATTCTTCCATTATGGGTCGGCGGCTGCGCAATAACCTGTTGGACCTACCACCACCACGTTGGCTGCCAGACTCAAATCAAGAAGTGGTGCCTTATGTCCTAGTGGGGGATGAAGGCTTCCAATTGACCAGGCATGTCATGAGGCCATACCCGCGCAGAAACCTTGACCACGGCACAGGATTTTTAATTTGCTCCTTTCACGTGCCCGAAGACTGGTGGAGTGAGCCTTCGGCATTCTTTGTGCCAAATGGCGTTTCCTCCAGTCTGCCATTCAGCTGAGTGAAGCCAACGTCAATGTGGTTATCAAAGCTTGTGTGGTCCTCCATAACTTCACTAGACTGCATGATTGCTCCTCATCTGATGTGACTGAAAGTGGGGTTTACAATGGGGATAGGCCTAGGCCACATGTGCTCCCTTTACGGCGTCCTCTCTTTGGACTCAAAGTACGTGATGTGTTCACCCAGTATTTTGTTTCACCTCATGGTGCTACTACCTGGCCAAGATCAGGCTGTATCTATGTTGTGATGTTCTTATGTGTGTATATGAATCTGTTTTTTTTGGTGTTCTATGATTTGTGTTGTCTGTTTATATGTGATAAATTTGACTTACTTAATTGAATGGCTAAAATAATTCCTGAAGAAGGCCAAAGATGCATTTTCAAATGTTTTATAAATGCAAAAAAAAGCTTACAATACAGTTTACCATATTTTTTTTCATATGGCAGATATTGCCCAGGCCATTTAGCCTTTTCTGTATATAACATTTGCATTTTTTGACACACAAAAATAGGTAACAAGAAAAGATAATTACCACAAAAAAAACAAAACAATTATGTATTTTACAACTGCTGGTAGCTTGGCGGAGGTGATGGCTGGAGGCGTTCATCTCTTTGTTGGGGGTTGGGGTGCCCAGCTTGAACATCACCCTGTTGGGGTGGATGATCTTGGCCCTGTGGGAATATGTGGCCATGTTCCTGCAGCTGCACACCAAAGAGACTATAAGGATACTGTCAATTATAATCCTGTGGCTGATTGTAGCCACGTCCATCATACCCCCCAATATGACCATGTCATCCAAACCAAGGTTGGGGCCAGCCTCCAACACCAGGTCTGTACAAGTGACCATATTGGGCAGGTTGGTTATAGGCTGCTATTTGGCCATGTTGTTGCCAAGGTTGGTTTGGGGGGAATGGGTGGAGGTGTAGGCACACGTGCAGGCGGACACTCAGATCCTAATTGAGCATGCACAGCTGGTTGTCGGACAAGGCGGAGATGGTTACGGGTTGAGAGCTGCCACCTCTCAAGATACTCAAACAACTCATATGGGTCATTGGGGTGTGTGCATGCATCAATTAGGATCTGAATGGATCCTCGCACACGTAGCCTCACCTCACGGGGTAGGGGACGGAGGTACTGGGCCAGGCTTTGGGAATATGCCTCTTCACCCTCATCCTGGGCAGCCCTGGAAAGGTAATTTAGGACACCTGTGTCTACATGCCTTCGGGTATCAGAGTTGTCCCTTCGTCTCCCACGGCGGCCTACGGCTGCAGGCTGGGGGGACCCCTCAACACGGCCAGTAGGGCTGCTGCTGTTGCCAAGGTCTTCTAAATTGCTGGCTGCTGGTGGCTCTGCTGGGTCTGGACCAGGTGCAGAACCTGATGCTGGTCCTGATGCTGGTGGAGCTTGGGGGTTGCAAAAGCTCTGGGCAGAAGATGGGCCAGACACCTCTTCACATCCCCCGTCCGGGTCTATAATGGGCTCAGTATCCGACCCCGTCTCCCTCTCTGTGAGGTTGGACTGAGTTCTGTTCTGGAAATGTATAAAAAACAAAATGTAGCTCTGACCCTAAAAAACATATGTGTCATGTGGTGTGATGTCTGTACTTACGGTCTGAGATCCATACTGGTTGCCAAAAATGCCAGGCGGTCAAAATATATGTATTTCTGCTTGGTCGGTGCTGCTGCCCCACTCCTGGCCCTCTGCTGTCTTTCCCACCGGTACTGGTCGCAGATGCTGCGCCAGCGTCTCATCACATCCTCAACTGCAATGTGAATTGAAAAGGGACTGTAACCTTTGTGAATTGTGCCAAGCAATATTCCTAACATTTCACATAGTCACGTGGCCTAGTAGGGGGTGGGTTTTACATACATTTTTCTTTAGCAAACAGGGATACCTCTATACACAGTATAGGATTGTAGGGGCTACATTTAAAAAAGCTAACTTCTGGCCTTTAAGCTGATTGGTAAAAAGGGCAATTACTTATGAATTTGTTGTTGCTCCTCACGTGGCCGTTGGTCATAGTCTGGGAACATGTGCACACAGATGCGCATCCATGCCGCCTCTTTGCGGCCCCGGTCAGAATAATGGGCATCCCGTTGGTCCCAAAGTTCGGGCCTTTCCTGGACCAATACAATTAGGAGCTCCACATTAATGTGGCCAGACATGATGCTGCAGGATTCCGGGGAGACGTACTTCCTGGATGTCTGGAGCGCTTTTTGAGGTTGAATTTGCATTTCTAAGCTTCCTGATGATGGATTGGCCCATTTTCTGTCACCAGAAGTCTTGCGTATTTCTCGCAAGTCACACGGGTGGTCCGTGTGTAATGCGTTTTTTTTGCGCACCCATAGACTTGCATTGGCGTACTACAGTCGTAATATGCTGACAATCGCAGCATGCTGCAATTGGCATGGACCGTAGAAAATACACGAAAAAAATACGGCTGATGGGAGCATCATAGAATTCTGCATTATACCATTATAGAATTCTGTAGATAAGCCCCTAAAGGCAGTGGCCACATCTTATATGCGAAAAATGAGATGACAGATTCCCTTTAACCCCTTCACCCCGAAGCCTGTTTTCACCTTCCTGACAGGCCAATTTTTACAACTGTGGCCACTGTCAATTCATGAGGTAATAACTCTGGAACGCTTCAATGGATCCCACTGACTCTGAGAACGATTTCTCGTGACATATTGTACTTCATGATAGTGGTAACATTTCTTTGATATGACTTGTGTTTATTTGTAAAAAAAAATGAAAATGTGGAAAATTTTGCAAATTTAGCAATTTTCAAACTTTTAATTTTTATGCCCTTAAATCATAGAGTCATATCGCCAAAATAGTTAATAAATAACATTTTCCACATGTCTACTTTACATCAGCACAATTTCTGAAACAAAATTTTTTTTGGTTTGGAAGTTATAAGGGTTAAAAGTTGACCAGCGATTTCTCATTTTTACAGCAAAATTCGCAAAACCATTTTTATAGGGACCACCTCACATTTGAAGTTTATTGCGAAAACTAGTTTTTGCATCATCATATTTTGAGGGGCCTATATGAGGGAAAGTACCCAAAAGTGACACCATTCTAAAAACTGCACCACTCAAGGTACTCAAAACCATACTCAGGAAGTTTATTAACCCTTCAGGTGCTTCACATGAATTTTTGGAATGTGGAAGGAAAAAATAAACATTTACTTTTCTTTCCCAAAAAAATTATTTAGACCTAATTTTTTTGTACTTTCACAAGAGTAACAGGAGACAATGGACCATAGAATTTGTTGTGCAATTTCTCCTGAGCATGTGGGGGAAATCTAATGTGGGGGAAATCTACTGTTTGAGCACACGGCAGAGCTTGGAAGGGAAGGAGCACAGTTTCACATTTTAAATGTAAAATTTGCTGGCATACAGTGGGGAAAAAAAGTATTTAGTCAGTCAGCAATAGTGCAAGTTCCACCACTTAAAAAGATGAGAAGCGTCTGTAATTTACATCATATGTAGACCTCAACTATGGGAGACAAACTGAGAAAAAAAAATCCAGAAAATCACATTGTCTGTTTTTTTTTCATTTTATTTGCATATTATGGTGGAAAATAAGTATTTGGTCAGAAACAAGCAATCAAGATTTCTGGCTCTCACAGACCTGTAACTTCTTCTTTAAGAGTCTCCTCTTTCCTCCACTCATTACCTGTAGTAATGGCACCTGTTTAAACTTGTTATCAGTATAAAAAGACACCTGTGCACACCCTCAAACAGTCTGACTCCAAACTCCACTATGGTGAAGACCAAAGAGCTGTCAAAGGACACCAGAAACAAAATTGTAGCCCTGCACCAGGCTGGGAAGACTGAATCTGCAATAGCCAACCAGCTTGGAGTGAAGAAATCAACTGTGGGAGCAATAATTAGAAAATGGAAGACATACAAGACCACTGATAATCTCCCTCGATCTGGTGCTCCACGCAAAATCCCACCCCGTGGGGTCAGAATGATCACAAGAACAGTGAACAAAAATCCCAGAACCACGCGGGGGGACCTAGTGAATGAACTGCAGAGAGCTGGGACCAATGTAACAAGGCCTACCATAAGTAACACACTACGCCACCATGGACTCAGATCCTGCAGTGCCAGACGTGTCCCACTGCTTAAGCCTGTACATGTCCGGGCCCGTCTGAAGTTTGCTAGAGAGCATTTGGATGATCCAGAGGAGTTTTGGGAGAATGTCCTATGGTCTGATGAAACCAAACTGGAACTGTTTGGTAGAAACACAACTTGTCGTGTTTGGAGGAAAAAGAATACTGAGTTGCATCCATCAAACACCATACCTACTGTAAAGCATGGTGGTGGAAACATCATGCTTTGGGGCTGTTTCACTGCAAAGGGGCCAGGACGACTGATCCGGGTACATGAAAGAATGAATGGGGCCATGTATCGTGAGATTTTGAGTGCAAACCTCCTTCCATCAGCAAGGGCATTGAAGATGAAACGTGGCTGGGTCTTTCAACATGACAATGATCCAAAGCACACCACCAGGGCAACGAAGGAGTGGCTTCGCAAGAAGCATTTCAAGGTCCTGGAGTGGCCTAGCCAGTCTCCAGATCTCAACCCTATAGAAAACCTTTGGAGGGAGTTGAAAGTCCGTGTTGCCAAGCGAAAAGCCAAAAACATCACTGCTCTAGAGGAGATCTGCATGGAGGAATGGGCCAACATACCAACAACAGTGTGTGGCAACCTTGTGAAGACTTACAGAAAACGTTTGACCTCTGTCATTGCCAACAAAGGATATATCACAAAGTATTGAGATGAAATTTTGTTTCTGGCCAAATACTTATTTTCCACCATAATATGCAAATAAAATGAAAAAAAAACAGACAATGTGATTTTCTAGATTTTTTTTTCTCAGTTTGTCTCCCATAGTTGAGGTCTACCTATGATGTAAATTACAGACGCCTCTCATCTTTTTAAGTGGTGGAACTTGCACTATTGCTGACTGACTAAATACTTTTTTTCCCCACTGTAATTAGCGGCCGCCATGTCATGTTTGGAGAGTCCCTGATGTGCCTAAACAGTGGAAATCCCCAACAAATTACACCATTTTTGAAACATGACCTCTTTGGGAACTTATCTAGAAGTGTATTGACCACCTTGAACCCACAGGTGCTTCACAGAAGTTTATAACGTTAAGTCGTGAAAATGAAAAGAAAAATCACATTTTTCCCACAAAAAATCTTTTTTAGCTACAAATTTTGCATTTTCTCAAATGGGAGAAAGGAGAAATTTTATCTCAAAGTTTGCTGTGCAATTTCTCCTGAATTCACTGATACCCCATATGTGGATGAAAACTGCTTTAGAGGCACGGTGCAAGGCTCAGAATTGAAGTAGCACCATATTACAGTGCAGATTTTGCTGCACTTGTTTAATCGTGCCATGTTACATTGGCAGAGACACTGGGGTGCCAGAACAGCAGAACCCCCCCCCATAAGGGACCTTATTTTACCAATTAAACCTCTCAATGAATTCATCTAGGGGCGCAGTGATCATATTAACACCACAGGTGTGCCACAGACTTTTAAACCATTGGGCAGTGAAGAAAAAATAATTTACATTTTTACAACCATGATTGTGTGTTAGCCCCAAGTTTTACATTTTCACACTGGGAAATGGATAAAAATGGCACTAGAATTTGTCCCACAATTTCTGCTGAATGTAGAAATACCCCATATGTGGCTGTACAGCACTACTTTGCAATTTGCAGAGACTCGGGAGGGACAGAACACTATTTGCCTCCTGGAGCGCAGATTTTCCTAGACTAGTTTGTGGATTCCATATAAAGAGCCCCTAAGTGCTAGTAGCATGCCCCGCATGGCCTTAGGTTACTCAGTACCGGGCCCGTTAACTTCAGCGGGGGATGTCACGGTGACGGTGACCCGGTCCGTGGCCCTGGGCGTCCAGTAATAAAATGGAGGAAAGTTGTTTGATGTTTAAGTGTGACGCCACCCATGGTGTTCGGCAATGAGTGGCCGACGCTGCGGTTTTGGTCCTCTGGGGCTGATGGTGACGCAGCAAAGAATGGTTCAGCTCCCCGCAGGTAGAGCAGGGGCCCCAGGGCAAAGATATTTGATTAATGGTTCAGATGGCGGTGAATGTTGGGGTACAGAGAAATAAGAGAAGGACACAGAAAGGTGCAGGTTTCTTTACCTTTTACTTGCAAGTCGTTGCAATTTGGGGTACCACCTACAGGTGATGGATTGAGTCTGGCTCGCCTTGAGGCATTCAGGGGATCCACCCTGCCAGCTGGGGTTTGGGACCTTCCTTCGGCGCTTTGTTTTCGGGTCCCTGCTGTTTGTAACTAAGCTGCAACCCTCTCTTGTGTGATGGTTTCTAACCTGTATGGCTGACAGCGTGAGCCTATATCACGGGTACTGTCCTTTTCACCGTCAGCCCCAGGCTCTTGATCTGCTGCCGTGCCTTCAAGTGTTCAATGTCACCCAGGAACCTGCAGTCCCCTGTACTTCCAGATTCGGCGATCAGGGCATACAGCTCCTGTTCAGCCTAGGACTCTGTCGTCCTCTTTTTATATCTCAGCGCTTCGCTCTGGGGTCACCTACAAGCAATTTTAGCTTCCCCGGAGCCTTTTGTCTCCGCTCCTGTCCTTCCCCTCTTCACAGATCAGCTCCCCGTCTCCAACTCCCTAATTGTCTTGTCTTGAGCCCTCAGGCTGCTCTCGTTTCCATGACAACTCCCTGTTTGCTCTCTCAGCTGACTACTTGCTGACTCACTAACCCCATCTGCAGGGTAGAATTTATAAGGCAGCTTCCCTTTCTGACCTGCAGCAGGAATTGTCATGTAATCTATGTTACCTGGCATGGGGGCCCCCCTCCTTCCTCCAGGCATGACTTTACCCCTTAGAGGGAGGCAATGTCACTGTGACAACCAGACTCTGGGGTGTCACACTACAAAAGCAGAATCCCCCTCAAGTGGTGCCATTTTGGAAAATATATCCCTTTGGGAATTTATCTACAGAATTAGTGAAGATTTTGACTCCACGTGTGCTTTCCAGAAACAAGCAGCAATGGATGTTGCTGAGTGAAAATTACAAACTCCTGTTGTAGTGACCAGTACGCTGTAGTGATCAGTACGTTGCAGTCAAAAGTACATTATGCCCAGCCGGTGCCTCTGGAGACAACCACCTGTAAATTAGGTGGGCTCTCATCACTACAGAAATGCCAAACATGTGGGCGCTAAATGTGGTGTAGGAGTGGTAGAGGAACACTGGGGCTCAGAAAGGAAGGGGGCATTTGCTTTTTGGAGCACAAAATTTGCTGAAATTCTTTTGATGGGTGAGGAGTCATTTCGTTTTTCCAGAGCCATTGTACTGCCTGTAATATAGATGTCCCCAATATTTACATTAACAGATGACAGACCTTAGTGGGGACTTGTTTTTTTTGTGGATTGAGTGAAAGCTTTTATTGGGAACATTTTACATAACGTTTGGGATCACATTTTTCTGGTGCTCTATGCTGAGCACTTCCTTTGGTTCTTCCATGTAAATCTCTGAGTGACGTGACTCAGATGAAACCCCCGAGAGATCCGTTCACTGTAATGAGGCAGCAAATTTACTCTGGACTCTGTCTGGCCTCTGGTCAGCGGTGTCATTTTCAGAAGTGCACAAAACTGTGGTTGACGGCACTTTTATTCAATCCACAAAGGACAGACATGCTGGATCACAGGTCAGATGGCGTCCACAGTGCCTCCATCTGCCTCATTATAGGGAATCTTCTGCCGGGGTTTTGTCTGAATCACATATTTTGGAGATTTACACTGAAACCCCGGTGTAAGTGCTCAGCACAGAGCACAGGATAAATGTGCGCCGAGCCTTACTGCGATCTTTGGGAGGCAGAAGAAAAAAAAATCAACAGCATGTGAAGAATTGGTTTTATTTATTTTTTACGCCGTTCCTCATACAGTATAAGTGACTAGGCGACGTTATTGTTTGGGTCGGTTCAATTTCAGTGATACCAGATTTATATTGGTTTTTTATGTTTGGCTGCTGTGACACACTAAAAGACACAATTTATTGTGAAAACTAGTTTTTGCATCATCATATTTTGAGAGCTATAATTTTTTCAGATTTCGGTCGAGAGAGTCATGTGAGGGCTTGTTTTTTGCGAGATGAGCTGATTTTTTTCGGTACTATTTTTGGGCACATGACATTTTTGAATCGCTTTCTATTCCGATTTTTGAGAGACAGAATGAACAAAAACCAGCAATTCAGGAATTTGCTTTTTTGTTTTTTTTTCTATACCATTCTGCGTGTGGTAAAATTGGTAAGACAGCTTTATTCTTCAGGTCAGTATGATTACAGCAATATCTCATTTCTATCTTTTTTTATGTTTTGGCGCTTTTACACAATAAAAACATTTTTTTTAAGAAAAAATGATTATTTTTGCATTGCTTCAATCTGAGAGCTATAACTTTTTTATATTTCTGCTGATGGAGCTGTCTGGTGGTTTGTTTTTTTGCGGTACGATTTTTATTTACATCCATCTTTTTGATCACATTTTATTGCATATTTTGTTCTGCAGTATTAGGCTGGGGTCACACTGGCGAATAAAACGGACGAATGCAATGCGATAAAAAATCGCATTGCATTCGAACCCATGTTATTCTATGGGGAAGCTCCCATCATGCGATTTTTTATCGCATCCGATCCTCTGACCGAGACAATCGCAGCATGCTGCGATTGTCACCGATTTTCGGATCGGATTCGACAATACAAGTCTATGGGGGCGAGAAAACATGGGACTAAAAACGGACCCGATGTGTGAGTTGCGATTAAATCGCACCCGGTGTCCTTTAGCAAAAGCCGGCAATTCTTTATTCCAATACAGTAAAATCACAGAGACCGGTTAAATAAAGAAAAAATGAATATATCTAGACACAATATATATATATATATATATATATATATATTTTATACATGTCATAGAGACACATTTATACATATATTTGACATTCATACAGTTCATCAAAGCAGAATAGCCGCAGAAACATTTGCCGGCTTTTGTATAATTATGCTCCTGCCCCACATGAAATGACACATGGTTTACATATAGTTAACCATTTCATTTCATGTTTTTTTTGTAATGTATATCACTATTAATTAGATGAGTGTTTGTGGGTAAAATTATGGAGTTGTAGGGGTTAATTTAAGGGGTTAATTCGTTGTATTAAATTGCAGGGACTCCTGCTGACGTCACTGAGGCTGCAGGGAGTCCCCGTAATTTAATACAACGAATTAACCCCTTAAATTAACCCCTACAACTCCATAATTTTACCCACAAACACTCATTTAGTTAATAGTGATATACATTACAAAAAAAACATGAAATGAAATGGTTAACTATATGTAAACCATGTGTTATTTCATGTCGGGCAGGAGCATAATTATACAAAAGCCGGCAAATGTTTCTGCGGCTATTCTGCTATGATGAACTGTATGAATGTCAAATATATGTATAAATGTGTCTCTATGACATGTATAAAATATATATATATACATATATATATATATATATATATATATATTGTGTCTAGATCTATTAATTCGTTTGTGTGGGGAAACCTGTCATTGGGCTCCATTATATGTCCATTTTGCTATCCAGCGAGAAAATCTCACCAGACGGATGTCAAAAGGATGCTTACATGCGATTAAAATCGCATCAATGAAGAAAAATCGCATCAAAAATGCATCACTGGTTAAGATACCTTTGTGCGATTTCGGACCGTTAAAATGGGACCGATTTTTTATTCGTTGTGTGTGACTCCAGCCTTATGATAAAGCATCGTTTTTTGCCTTGTTTTTTTAATTTTTTTACGGTGTTCACCGAAGGGGTTAACTAGTGGGACAGTTTTATAGAGCGGGTCATTACAGATGCAGCCATACCAAATGTGTGTACTTTTATTGTTTTTTTATATACATAAAAAAATGTATTTATTGGTAAAATATTACTTATTTATTTTTCCTTTATTTTGGTTTTTTTTTTAAATATTTTTACAATTTCTAAAAAAATCACATCACATTGTCCAGATGGAAGCACGCAGGGAACTGATTCCCTGCGCGATGCTCCTCTATGCCACTGTCACTAGTGACAGCAGGATCAGATGGGTTAAATGCCTGCAATCGGTGCTAGCACCGATCCTGGGAGTTGCTGCGGCGTGTCAGCTCTGCACGTGACACCTGAACGTGATCGCAGTGGTGCTCAGTGTGAGGCCATGCAATTGTCGCTAGAGTTGAGCGACTTTGGTCGGATCGGGTTTCGTGAAACCCGAATGAAACAAAATAAGTTTCAGATGAAACTCGTCCGACTAGAGCAAAACAATGTCAGAGTTTCGTCCGAAACCCGACCCCAATGCAAGTCAATGGGAAATAAAAGTCGGACGAAACTCTGACTTTTTTTGCTCTAGTCGGACGAGTTTCATCTGAAACTTATTTTGTTTCATTCGGGTTTCACGAAACCCGATCCGACCAAAGTCGCTCAACTCTAATTGTCGCACTGTACATATACTTCTCTTTGTGGGAATGCAGCTCCCGCATAGCAGTATATATACAGCGCATGTTGGGAAGGGGTCAAAAAACTAAATTCTGCTCAATATTAAAATTAATAGTAACATAAAAATATATGTTTCACAAAAATAATATTGAACAGAATTATTTTCAGCCTATTGGTTCGGCCCTCCGCAACAGTCACGCAGCTTTCTGTCAATATACAATGTACACAGAAATCTACTAATCAGGCAGGTGAATGAGGTTAGCTTTTGAGCTCTGGCACATACTACATGTAAAAACTTTGACTGTGTCACAACTGCTGCACCCACTAAGCTAGCTGACACATTGTTGAAATCATGGTTTCTTTAGCTACATCATGGTGCTCTCAGATGAGGTAGTAAAAACATCTATAATATGAATCCACAGTGTATACCAGGTGTTTCAAACTCGGCAGAGTAAATGGGCCACACATAAAAAAAAATTTAAGCTGGCGGGCCGTATTCCTTTCAAACTTCATACAGTACAAAATTATTGTTAAACAATTTAGAAAACAAGAGAGAAAGAAAGAGGGGAAAGAAAGAAAGAACAGAGTGAAAGAAAGAACATAGAGAGAAAAAGGAAGATTCTACAAAGATACTATAGCAGCCCAGCTCCCATTGTAGTGCCCACCTGAGCCTCCTGATGCAGGATCTGCTCACATGGCCGATTCCAAGGCGATCCCGCTGTTGGAGGATGACACGGTGATGGATCTGAAGCATTCCCTGAAGTGCCTCCATGGTTCCGTCACAATCTCCTCCTGAAGTTACCTCATTTCCGATCAGCTTTCAGCACGTCAATTCCATTGGAACGTCACGTGCGAGTTTTAAAGTGCTCCGCTGTGTACTCCTGTGTCCACTGGAAAAGTAACCTCCCGGCCGGGGCAGTGGGGCAGACTCATGATCGGGACTGTCCTGCTGGATCCAGTTTGGTTGGGAGGTATGAATGCTCCCTACCATACACCTCATACATGCACAGCTCCGCACACCTCATACACACACAATTACGCTTTGTATGCCTCGTACACAGATGGCTCCGCTCTGTACACATCTCCAGTCCATACACCTCGTACACACACGGCTCCACTTCACACACTTTGCACACACACGGCTCCGCTCTGTACACCTTGTACACATGGCTCCGCACTGTACACCTCGTACACATGGCTCCGCTTAGTACATCTTGTACACACGGCTGCGCTCCATACACCTTGTACACACACGGCTCCGCTCCATACACTTCATACACACACATCTCCACTCCATACAGCTTGTACACACACGGCTCTGCTCCGTACACCTCGTACACACGGCTCTGCTCTGTACATCTTGTACACATGGCTGCGCTCCAGACACAGCATACACACAGCTGCACTCCATACACTTCGTACACACACATTTCCGCTCCGTACACCTTGTACACACACTGCGACACTTCGTACACCTCGTACACATGGCTCCACGTCGTACATCCTGTACACATGGCTCTGCTCTGTACACCTGGTACACACATGGCTCCGCTCTGTATACCTCGTACACACATGACTCTGCTCCATACACACACGGCTCCTCTCCATACACCTTATACACACACGGCTCCGCTCCGTACACCTTGTACACACAAGGCTCTGCTACACCCAACCTGTAAACCCCTTCTGACCCCACATATAAACTTCCCTCATCCAGCACCATGACAACCAGCACAGCAGAAATAAGGAAGAGGAACAGCATCCGGTCTGGGTGAAAAATTGTATCAAAAATTTATTCTGCCAGTACAAAATACAACGTTTCGGCCATATTGTGGCCTTTTTCAAGTATAACATAACAGCACAAATGGTGGCCTTTTATAGTGTGGCACAGCCAATCACCATTTAGGTAACGCCCATGACAGAAAATCCATACATAAAATACATATAAATACATCCATCAGATACATATATATTCAATAGCACAGTTTATCTAGTCGTTAACAATAATGGTCATATTCATATTAGAAATATTGCAAAAGCATTTCATATATAAACAACGATCCCCAAATCAGCCCACCAATGATCGTGATGCATCAAAGGTATCGATAGAAATAACGCACCAATCACTTGCAGCAATACATATCCATATATAAACCGCCAATCCCTAATCACATAATAGTGGCGCCAACCCCAATGGACCAATCATATGAGGACTCACAAATCCCTATATCGGCAGAGTTCCCTCTCCCCATATGACAACATCAGCCAGAGCCAGGCTGTATCAGGAGCACAGTCTAATGACGCGCACCACCAGATCACGGCGCGCGCGCCGCCCATCCCCGCAGGCCCGGTCACGTGACGTCTCCGTCACAGAGCACAGCGCATGTGCGGTGCTATGCAAGGGATCAGCCACACAAACCGCCCACCGGGGAGGACCGCGCACGCACAGAGGCCCAGAGCACGCGATCACATACCACACTCCCTCACAAGCCCGCGCATGCGCTGATTAACGAAAACAAGTGTAATACCACACTTGAATAAATGAGCCCACACAGATAGGCCAAAATGCTCCCAAACAACGCAGCATATAAGAGACATTTGGAATCAAGGAACCATATCCATAGTAACTTTAATAATATTCCATACTTTACGAAATTCGCATACGTTGCACATTATATAAGAAGCAAAACTGGGATAATTACAGAAAAGAAAAAAAGGAAAAGAAAAAAGGAAAAGAGGGCACGGGGAATGGCAGACAAGAAATAACGACAAAAATTCACAAAGGACAACATCCTCTTCGTAATTCAGGACTGTTCAGTCCCCGTGTCCTCCACTCCATCCAAATGTATCACCTATAAACACTGAAAAATAAAAAATGAAAAATAAATAAAGAAAATAAAAAAGCATTTGATAAAAAGACCATAAAGGCCACATAGATAAGTATATACCCACAACAAAGAATAATGGCACAAAGTGAGGGATTAGGTGACACAAGTATGTAGATTGTAATCCAAGTTCAAACCCCTTGGTTGCAACGTATCAAGAATCGATATCCATCTCAACTCCTTTTTCTTCAACATCTTAACCCTATCACCCCCACGTCTCAATACAGGAACCCCATCTATCACTCTAAATCGTAACTGGTTCACTGAATGTCTACACTCTAAAAAATGCTTCGGAATTGGCAACTCCACAAGTTTAGTCCTAATTGTACTCTTATGCTTACTAATGCGGGCCCTAATCTCCATGGTGGTCTCTCCTATATACATAAGCCCACATGGGCACAAAATCAAGTAAATCACAAAACTTGACGAACACGTATACCTCTCTTTAATAGAAAACTTTTTTCCGGTTCGAGGATGATTGAAACTATCACCTTTTAACATATTGTCACAACAGGCACATCCCAAACATGGGAAATTGCCCATCTTAGGAGGACATATTGTCCTTTGTACGTTGACTTTTGATGAACCAATATCTGACCTTACCAATCTATCTTTAAGATTGTGTCCACGTCTATATGAAAGCAATGGCCTGTCCACAAATTCTGATATCTGAGGCAGACCCTTTTGTAAGAGGCTCCAATGTTTGTTCAGGATACCTCCAATCCTGCCACTAACTGGGCAATATGTTGAGACAAAAGGAACACTGTTGTGAGTTCATTTTCCCCTTCGTCACTGAGGTCTGGTGAACTCCCTATTCTGGTAAAGGTAGATAATGAGCCTGATTATCAGGCACCTGAGCCTGATGATGATGACTGGCTGAGTGGAGTCACGGACTGGATATAAGGCTGCCGACGCCCTTCTGCCTTGGGTGATTTCTCTGTGGACTTCTAGGAGACCAGTCTGATTCCTGCTCCTCTAAAGCTAAGTTTTCTGCTTTGCCTGTTAGCATTTGTGTTTTGTTTTTGTTTGCCTTGCTTTTCTGGATTCTGCCATTCCCTGCTGGGGTGAGCTGAATCTCCTTTTGCCGGTTGCTCTGTCTTCAGAATATTCCTGAGTACTGACATAGCTTTTTGAAGCCTAGCGTCTTCAGGGCCTTTTTCACTGTCAGTTTGTTGGCTCTTATTTTCATAGGGTTTTTCACGGATTGCAGACAGCAGCCTTCCTGTCCTTTCCTATCTAGTTAGCTTGGGCCCGTCTTTGCTCAGTCTATCTTTCTGTCTGTGTTAGTGTTCTTTCTTCTTGCTTCACCGTCATTATATGTTGGGGGCTGCCTTTTGCTTTGGGGTCTGCTCTGCTCTGGGGCAGTTTAGATTTCCCTTTCTGTCTTTAGGCTATATAGTCCTCCGACTGTGATCGAGGGGTCTAGGGCATCGTAGGAACCCCCCACGGCTACTGCTAGTTGTGTTGATAGGTTCAGGGGTCTGCAATCCGATAGCTGCCAACTTCTCTGGTTTTCTGGACTTAGCTAGCATTTCTGTTTTTGCCTCCTACGGTGACTCATTCATAACAGAATCACCCGCCATACCGCAGATCCTAGGGTACTCAATAGCAGGAAAGAATTGTGTTTAAAAAAAAAGAAAAAAAAAAAAAGAATGTGTATATTCTTTCCTCTATATCTCTGAGGCCGTAGGGGGAATTTTTTTTTCTCTCAATGGAGATAAAGCAATTGTCTGATCATGTGGAGCAGCTCGCTGCGGAAGTGCGGGGAATTTCCGCCTACCTTGCTCGTTCGCATGCTGTTGAACCAAAGATCCCTACACATGATGTATTTTTTGGGGATCGATCTAAATTTTTGAGTTTCAAAAATAATTGTAAATTATTTTTTGCCTTGAAGCCTGACTCGTCGGGGAGCTCCGCGCAGCAGGTTAAAATTGTCATCTCTTTGCTGCGTGGCGATCCCCAGGATTGGGCGTTTTCTTTGAAACCAGATGATCCTATTCTGACTAATGTGAACGCATTCTTTCAAGCCTTGGGGTTGTTGTATGACGAACCTAATGCTATTGATGAGGCTGAAAAGACCCTGTTGGCATTGAACCAGGGTCGAGATTCTGCAGAGTTGTACTGTCAAAAGTTCCGAAAGTGGGCGGTCCTTACTACCTGGAGTGATAATGCCTTGGCTGCTCTCTTTCGGAAGGGTTTGTCAGAAGCCGTAAAATATACTATGGTGGGATTTCCTGTTCCCTCTGGTCTGGACGATTCTATGTCATTAGCCATTCAGGTTGATCGGCGTTTACGTGAACGCAGGATTGCACGAGAGGTGTTGCCACCGGTTGAACAGACGTCTGAACCTATGCAATGTGATAGAGTTTTGTCTAGGGCGCAATGTCAGGAGTTCAGAAGGCGTAATAAGCTGTGTTTTTTCTGTGGAGATACCTCGCATATTATTTCTGTTTGTCCTAAACGAGAGAAACGCTTTGCACACACGTTTTCTGTTGGTGGTGTTCAACCTAAGTTTCTTCTGGCAATTACTCTGATGTGCTCCCTGTCCACATTTTCCGCCAAGGCTTTTGTGGATTCAGGAGCAGCGCTAAACCTAATGGACTTGGATTTTGCTAAACGTTGTGGATTTCCGATGACACCTCTGCAGACGACTATCCCTTTGAGGGGGATTGATGCTACCCCTTTGGCGAAAAATAAACCTCAGTTTTGGACCCAGGTGGTCATGCGGGTCGCCCCAGACCATCAAGAAAATTGCAGATTTTTGGTGTTGCATGGTCTGCATGATGCCGTTGTTCTGGGGTTTCCCTGGTTGCAAATTCATAATCCAGTTTTGGATTGGAAATCTGTGTCTGTGGTGAGTTGGGGTTGTCGGTGTGCCTTTAGTGAGGCTCCGGTTTTTTCCACCTCTCCTCAGTCGCATGATGTTCCGGACTATTTGGCGGACTTTTATGATGTATTTAGTGAGAATGAGTCTGCATCTTTGCCTCCTCATAGGAGTTATGACTGTGCAATTGAACTGAGCCCGGGGTGAAAATTTCCCAAGGGTCGGCTCTTCAATTTATCTGTACCCGAGCACGAGGCTATGCGATCCTATATTAAGGAGGCGTTGGAGAAGGGTCATATTAGACCATCCTCTTCACCCTTAGGTGCCGGTTTTTTTTTTGTGGCCAAAAAGGATGGTTCTTTAAGGCCTTGTATTGATTATCGTGCCCTCAACAAAATTACTATTAAATATCAGTATCCGTTACCCCTGATTTTGGATCTATTCTCTAGAGTTAGAGGTGCTTGCTGGTTTACCAAGCTTGACCTCAGGGGGGCATATAATCTTATCCGCATTAAGCAGGGGGATGAATGGAAGACGGCGTTTAATACTCCAGAGGGACATTTTGAGTACCTGGTGATGCCTTTTGGGCTCATTAATGCCCCTTCTGTCTTCCAGTGCTTCATTAACGATATTTTCCGAGACTTTGTCGGTAGATTTTTGATTATCTATCTGGATGATATTTTGATCTTCTCCAAGGATTGGGATTCTCATGTGGAACATGTTTGGACGGTGTTCCGGATCTTGAGGGAGAATTGCCTGTATGTCAAAGGATCGAAATGCCTTTTTGGAGTACAGAGGATTTCATTTTTGGGATTTATTTTGTCTCCGTCAACTATTGAAATGGACCCGGCCAAGGTACAGGCCATTTATGATTGGGTTCAGCCCACTTCTTTGAAGGCCCTCCAGAAGTTTTTGGGTTTTGCTAATTTTTATCGGAAATTTATAGCAAAATTTTCTAGTATTGCCAAGCAATTGACTGATCTGACTAAGAAGGGTGCTGATGTGTTGAATTGGTCTCCGGAGGCTGTTGCTTCCTTTCAGGCGCTGAAGCGAAGATTTACCTCTGCCCCGGTTTTGCGGCAACCTGATGTCTCACTCCCGTTCCAGGTAGAGGTGGATGCTTCTGAGATTGGTGCAGGAGCTGTTTTGTCCCAAAAGGATCCAGTAACATCTAAAATGAATCCCTGTGCTTTCTTTTCCCGAAAGTTCTCTCCATCTGAACGTGACTATGATGTGGGGAATCGGGAACTGTTGGCCATGAAATGGGCATTTGAGGAGTGGAGACATTGATTGGAGGGAGCTAAACATCAAGTTGTGGTCCTCACTGACCACAAGAATTTGATTTACCTAGAGTCCGCTAAACGCTTGAACCCTAGACAGGCTAGGTGGGCCTTGTTTTTTACACGTTTTGATTTTGTGGTCTCTTTTCTTCCTGGAACTAAGAATGTCAAGGCAGATGCCCTCTCTAGGAGCTTCTTTGCTGATTCTCCTGTGGTGACCAAGCCTGCTGCCATCTTAGGCGAAGGGGTAGTTCTTTCTGCCATCTCGCCCGATTTGAGACTTGCTCTGCAAGAGTTCCAGGAGGACAAGCCTGAGCGCTGTCCCAGTGGAAAGTTGTATGTTCCTGACCAGTGGAAGAAGAGCGTGATGTCTGAAATTCATTGCTCTGCATTGGCTGGTCATCCAGGTATTTTTGGTACTAGAGATCTGGTGAGTCGCTCTTTTTGGTGGCCCACCTTGTCTCATGATGTCAGGAATTTTGTGCAGTCCTGTGGGACTTGCTCCCGGTCTAAATCTTGTTCTCACTCTAGTGGGTTGTTGATGCCTTTGCCGGTCCCCAGGAGGCCATGGACCCATATTTCTATGGATTTCATCTCTGATATGCTGGTCTCTCAAAGAATGACTGTTATTTGGGTGATTTGTGATAGGTTCTCTAAGATGGTTCATCTTGTACCACTCCCTAAGTTGCCATCTTCCTCTGAGTTGGTGCCCCTGTTTTTGCAACAGGTGGTTCGCTTGCACGGGATTCCTGAGAACATTGTATCTGACAGAGGAGTTCAGTTTGTGTCTAGATTTTGGAAGACTTTCTGTTCCACCTGGGAATTCAGTTGTCCTTCTCCTCTGCTTTTCACCCTCAGACCAATGGGCAGACAGAGAGAACAAACCAGACCTTGGAGTCGTATTTGAGATGTTTTATTTCCGCTGATCAGGATGATTGGGTTTAATTTTTGCCCTTGGCCGAATTTGCTTTAAATAATAGAGCTAGTTCTGCCACTTTGACGTCACCTTTTTTTGTAACTTTGGGTTTCAGCCTCAATTTTCCTCAGGGCAGGTGGAGCCTTCTGCCTGCCCAGGTGTTGACACTGTGGTGGAGAGAATGCACCAGATCTGGGACCAAGTGGTGGATAAGTTATCTCTCTCCCAGGAAAAGGCCCAGCGGTTTTCCAATCGACATAGGACCATTGGTCCCCAGTTTAAGATTGGTGATATGGTTTGGCTGTCATCAAAAAATATCGCTATGAAGGTGGCTTCTCCTAAGTTTAAGCCTAGATTTATTGGACCTTACAAGATTTTGGAGATTATTAATCCGGTCTCTTTTCGTTTGGCTCTTCCTGTCACATTTAAGATCCATAATGTGTTCCATAAGTCCTTGTTGAAGAGGTTTGTTGAACCAGTTGTTCCTGGGGTGGCACCTCCGGACCCTGTGTTGGTTGAAGGTAACATGGAATATGAGGTAGAGAAAATACTGGATTCCCATCTGGCTAGACGGAGACTCCAGTATTTGGTTAAGTGGAAGGGAAATGGTCAGGAGGATAATTCCTTGGTCTCTGCCTCTGATATTCATGCCAAAAGATTGGTGCGTGCCTTTCATCGGGCTCACCCTGATCGCCCTGGTGGCGTGGTTGAGGGTTCGGTGACCCCTCCTCAAGGGGGAGGTACTGTTGTGAGTTCATTTTCCCCTTCGTCACTGAGGTCTGGTGAACTCCCTATTCTGGTAAAGGAAGGTAATGAGCCTGATTATCAGGCACCTGAGCCTGATGATGATGACTGGCTGAGTGGAGTCACGGACTGCATATAAGGCTGCCGACGCCCTTCTGCCCTGCAGGTGATTTCTCTGTGGACTTCTAGGAGACCAGTCTGATTCCTGCTCCTCTAAAGCTAAGTTTTCTGCTTTGCCTGTTAGCATTTGTGTTTTGTTTTTGTTTGCCTTGCTTTTCTGGATTCTGCCATTCCCTGCTGGGGTGAGCTGAATCTCCTTTTGCCGGTTGCTCTGTCTTCAGAATATTCCTGAGTACTGACATAGCTTTTTGAAGCCTAGCGTCTTCAGGGCCTTTTTCACTGTCAGTTTGTTGGCTCTTATTTTCATAGGGTTTTTCACGGATTGCAGACAGCAGCCTTCCTGTCCTTTCCTATCTAGTTAGCTTGGGCCCGTCTTTGCTCAGTCTATCTTTCTGTCTGCGTTAGTGTTCTTTCTTCTTGCTTCACCGTCATTATATGTTGGGGGCTGCCTTTTGCTTTGGGGTCTGCTCTGGGGCAGTTAAGATTTCCCTTTCTGTCTTTAGGCTATATAGTCCACCGGCTGTGATCGAGGGGTCTAGGGCATCGTAGGAACCCCCCACGGCTACTGCTAATTGTGTTGATAGGTTCAGGGGTCTGCAATCTGATAGCTGCCAACTTCTCTGGTTTTCTGGACTTAGCTAGCATTTCTGTTTTTGCCTACTACGGTGACTCATTCATAACAGAACACGTCTCATAGGCCCTTTAATTTGCTTGCGGCTAGAATCCTCCACCGATATATTTTAAGCCTTAACTCTATAAGAATTAACTCGATCCATCGGGTAACCCCTATTGACAAATTTTGTACACATCTGGTCCAGTCTTAGATCTAACTTATCATCCTCTTTGACAATCCTCCGTACATGTAACATCTGACTCCATGGATGTGACTCCACCATCCGTCTTGGGTGATTACTATCATACACCAAAAGACTATTCCTATCTGTCTCTTTTACAAAAAGATCGGTATACAGAGACTCATCTTTCTTATAGACCAGCGTGTCCAAAAATTGGACCTGATCATAAGAGTGGGTCAATGTAAACTTCAGCTCAGAGAATACATTGTTCAATTCATTTTGAAAATCAAGAAGATCCTCCAGACTACCATCCCAGATACAGAAGATATCGTCAATGTAGCGCCACCAGGCCCGGACATGGCACCAGTAGGTGGAATTGTACACATACCGGTCCTTGAATACCACCATATAGATGTTAGCATAGGTTGGGGCCACATTGGACCCCATGGCGGTACCTCGCAACTGTAGGTAATAATCATCCCTAAAGAGAAAAAAAATTCCTCCTGAGGATGAAACCTAACAGTGCTAGGACCAGTTGTGCACACTCTGGTGCCATGTCCCAGCCTGTCAGCACCACATCGACGGCCTCCAAACCCCTATCATGCTCAATGGACGTATATAGAGAAACCACATCAAAGGATGCAAGCATCATATGAGGAGTAACTTTAACGTCACTAATTTTCTGCAAAAAATCATTCGTGTCTACAATATAAGACCGTGCTGAGGTAGCAAAACATTGCAATATTTTGTCAAGAAAAATCGAAACCTTACTACATAATGACCCCCTCCCAGATACTATGGGACGCCCAGGTGGATTCTCCAAACTTTTATGTATTTTCGGTAACGTGTATAATATTGGTGTCTGGGGAGCATCCACCACCAAATATTCAGATAGCTTCTGATCAATGAGTCCATTGAGCAAGGACTCATCTACCAAGAGCCGCAATTCACTCAAGAAACGGGGGGTGGGGTCACCAGTCAATCTAACATAAACTGCAGTATCGGAAAGTTGGCCAAGAATCTCCATCTTATATTTGTCTGTATCCATAGCAACTACCGCACCACCTTTATCTGCAGCTTTTATCGTAATAGCAGTATTTTTTGAAAGATTATCCAATGCCTGTTTTTCAGAGTATGTAAGATTCCCCCTATGTTGACCCCGAAACTCTCCCTTCAATTGTGCAATATCTCTCTCGACCAACTGAATATATGATTCAGCAAAGTTATTCCTAACAGGTGGTTGAAAATTACTCTTACTGTATAATCCAACACCCTGGAGCGTAAAACCAATAGACTTATCATCATCACTAATTGCACATGATTTTTCTTCCTTATCAGAGAAAAAGGATGCCAATCGTAGCCTCCTAAAAAAAGAGAACAAATCACACTCGATTTCAAACAAATCAGGGGAATTTGTGGGACAAAACAACAGTCCCTTGGACAATACTTCATAGTCCACTTCAGATAACACACACGACGAGATATTTACCACCAAGTCTCTCTGTGTTACTGGGTTCTCTTTTTCACCTCCATATTCCTCCTTCGCATTGTTGCTTTGCATGACATTCCTCTTTCTCCTGTGCTTTCTACCTCCTTGACGGGTCCTCCTTTTCTTGTCATATTGTCCATCTTGTCTTTTCCTAAAAAAATAGAAGATGAAGATGCTGCACCCATATTAGAGTCATCCGTTGAATCAGACTCAACAGTAGTAAACCCAAATCTTTGATCCTTAACTGGTGGTCTCCTCCTTCTACGCATTGGCAAAGGTCGATCTCTCTTAGGGTATGGAGTATTTTGCTGACCCATTTGCCATGAGAAAATACAACCAGATCTGTAATCATCAGTATTCTGACTCATGGATATGTAGAACGTATGGTGCCTGGATAGACCTCTCTTTCTGGGCCCCTTCCGTATCGACCTGTACTCACGTTCATACCGATTAATCAGACAGCTTAACTCAGCCACCATTTCATGTAAGAAGACTCCAGGAAAAGAGGGATGCTTTAACTGAAATTCTTGTATTATGATGAAAGCAGCAGGTAAAAAGGAATATTCTTCAGAAGACATGTAACAGGATGCATACAGATGGAGGGACGATCACAAAATGGAGAATGAAGGAGGGAACAAACATGCATCACAGGACTACAGGGAGAGAGTTGGAACAAAATACAGGGAAAGGCAAACTTCTGCCTAGCAACAGAGATGCAACACAAACAATGCAAATATTAAATGATTTCCCAAGTCGTGGGACATGACACTCCCCGTCTGAAATCCTTGGATTTCACGATGTCCGTAATTCTTCGAAGTCGTTCGAACCTGAAAAACAAGAGAAAAGAGAAAAACATGTATGCAGTAATAAACATCAAACATTTTTAAAGTCCAACTCGTTGTTGTTGACCCGTAGATCACACCGGAAGATAAGTCCAAGACTATAAACCCATCTTCGGATTGGGGAAGCCGGAAACATGCCAACTCTTCCACCAACCCAGCAATCCAATGGAAAATGTCAATGTTCAATAAAAAACTGGGGAATGAGGAGGAATGCTCCCCGCCGTGAGCAACGTCCAGGAGCAATGTTCAGTTCATGTGACGTCCTCCTTTGGCAGTAGCAGCACGAGATCGGTGACCGGACAGAGGAAGGTTTGGGTAGAGCCCCCTTTTGTCACCTTAACTTCTGTCTTACGAGTCTTTCCGTCCTCGCTGGGCATGACCTTGGTGATAAGACCCATTGGCCAGTCGTTACGATGAGCCTCTTTGTCTTTTAAGAGAACAAGGTCTCCTTCTTGGAGATTGGGACTGGGTGTCTGCCATTTGTGACGGTTTTGAAGCAGGTGCAAGTATTCGGTCTTCCAACGGTGCCAAAACACGTTGGCTATGTGTTGTACTTGCTTCCACTGACGTTTGTAAATGTCCTTGTTATCGAAATTCCTGAGAGGAACTGTAGCAGCTCCAATCTTCTGTGTAAGAAGTGTTGCTGGGGTAAGAATCATTGGAGAATAACAACGTGGGACTTGGAGTTGCTCTAAGAACTTCAAGGACTTCTTCCATGTCTCCCACCTTTGCTGTTTCTGAGTCAGAAGCGGGGCGTCCCAATCAGTGTTCTCGGCAGTGAGCTGTCTTAACAGTATCTTGCCTTGAATAGTGATGGATGCTACAAACCCGAGAGGATCGTAGATGCTGTTTATGACGGATAGGACTCCTCGTTTGGTAAAGGGTTTGTCACAGGGCGACACTTGGATGGTGAATGTGTCCTGTTTGATATCCCACCGTAGACCATGGCTGCGCTGTGTGGGAGGAACATCAGAAACTAGGTTGAGGTCCTTTAGGTTCATGGCATGGTCCTCAGATGGAAACGTGCTCATTACTTCTTGACTGTTAGAGATGATCTTGTGGAGTCTGAGGTTTGACGTGGATAGCATTTCCTGTGTCCTGGAGAGTAGGTCAATTGCCTCTTCACTTGTGGGCAAGGACTTGAGGCCGTCATCTACGTAGAAGTTCTTCTCTACAAATTGGCGAGGATCGGATCCGTACTCTCTCTCACTTTCCTGGACTGTCCGTCTCAGTCCGTAGATCGCCACAGCAGGTGAAGGACTGTTGCCGAAGACATGGACCTTCATCCGGTAGTCTATGACTTGATTGTTGACATTGTTGTCTTTGTGCCATAGGAACCTAAGATAGTTTCTGCTGTCTTCCTTCATGATGAAGCAATGAAACATCTGCTGGATGTCGGCCATTATAGCAACAGGTTCTTGTCTGAAGCGGATCAATACTCCAAGGAGGCTGTTGTTCAGGTTGGGTCCAGTTAGTAGCAGGTTGTTGAGAGAGAGGCCTTCATACTGAGCACTGGAGTCAAACACCACTCTGATCTGGTTAGGCTTGCGAGGGTGATAGACACCAAAGGATGGAAGGTACCAACATTCTTCTCCTTCCTTCAGTGGTGGCGCAGGTTCAGCATGATCTTTGTCAAAGATGTTCTGCATAAAGTCAAAGAAATGCTTCTCCATCTCTGGTTTCCTCTTTAGGGTACGTTTTAAGGATGAGAACCTTGCAGTTGCTTGCTGCAGGTTGTTTGGCAACCTCGCTCTTGGGAAACGAAAGGGTAAAGGAGCTACCCAACTGTTGGAGTCATCTTGAACAAATTCTTTGTCCATAACCTTTATGAATTCTTTATCTTCCCTTGTGGGTGCTAACTTGTTGTCTTCACTTGTGGAATCGAACACTGTTGAGCCGAGGTTTTCGTCCCAAGGCTGGAGCATGTTCATGTTGTTGAAGGATTCCTGTTGCCTCTTGGTGTTGCTCACTTTCTCTTTCACCCAGTAATGATGTGGGCATGGCTGAAAATGAGTGCTGCGACCATTTGGCAAGATGTGTGTTTTGTAAGAGGAGATGTTATTAGGTCTCTTCATCTTGTGTATGCAAACATCGCCTATAATTACCCAGCCTAGATCAAAGCGTTGGGCAAATGGTGCGTCGTGTGGTCCGTTAATTTGCTGACGTACCTTGTGCAGCCGGAGAATGTCTCTGCCAAGCAGAATCAGGATATCTGCGCTGTTGTTGAGGGCTGGTATCTTGTTTGCTATCCCCTTGAGATGTGGGTAATGAAGAGTAGCCTCTGGCGTTGGGATCTCTTCTCGATTGGATGGAATCTGGTTGCACTCGACAAGTGTGGGTAAGGGTATCTCCACGGTGTTGTCGAGGGATGTCGCTAGAAGACCACTGGCCCTTCTCCCAGAGACCTCTGTAACACCGCTGCAGGTACCTAAGGTGTAAGGGTAAGCATTTCCCTTTAAGTTAAACATATCAAATAGTTCTGACCTTGCAAGTGATCGGTTGCTCTGATCATCCAAGAGGACGTACACCTTCGCAGCTTTCTCTGGGTGACCGTTGGGATATATACATTCACCAGGCAAATCTTCGCACAGGACTTGTCCCAGAGACCTTCTCCGCAGACTTCTGTGCATGAAGAAGATATTGTGGTATGACTTGCAGTTTGAGCTGCGTCCTCCCCGCCATGGCTCGTGGTGGGGGAAGGAGTACGTGTAGAGTCAGGACTATATGGGTGGAGTGCTTGTACGTGATCCTCACTGTCACACTCCATACACTTAATTGTAGTTTTACAGTCTTTAGCAAGGTGTTCAGTAGAAGCACAACATCTGTAGCATACCCCGAACTTCTTTAGAAGTTCCTTGCGTTCTTGGAGCGGTTTCTTCCTGAAGCCGATGCACTTTTTTAAGGGATGTGGCTTCTTGTGGATGGGACACTCACGATTTGGGTTCTCTATCTTTTCACCCTTGTTGCTCTTGCCAGGGGCTGATGTTGGTAAGGGAAGAATATCCGTCTTCTTCACTGACACTGGACCCCTGCGGTTTCTGTAATTCGAGCGTGTGCTCAAGTATTTAGAGGGAGGTGAAGCTGGGCCACTGGATTCAACGTAGGAAAAGCTTGGGTCGTTCTTACGCTCTGCAATGTCTTTTATAAACTCACAGAAGTAGGAGAATGGAGGAAATGACACTTGATAGTCTTTCTTGTATTTTGACCCCATTGCAGTCCACTTCTCTTGTACATTGTATGGTAGCTTGGAGATAATGGGGTTTACTCCACGAGCAGTGTCCAGGTAGCTAAGGCCAGGTAGGTGGGTGTCTGCCTTGGCCAGCTGGAGCTCTAACAGCAGGTCACTGAGCTCTAGGAACTTTGAACTGTCCTTGCTGGATATCTTTGGAAAACTCTGTAGTCGCTTGAACAGTGCATCCTCTATGGCTTCTGGACTGCCAAAGTTTCTCTCTAGTCTTTCCCATGCAGCCATGAGACCAGCCGTTGGATTACTGATATGTACAGACCTGAGTCTCTTGACACGCTCTGTGGATTGTGGTCCTAACCATCTGATCATCAGGTCCAGCTCTTCCGCAGCAGTGATGCCGAGGTCACCAGTTACGGTTCTAAAGGCACTTTTCCAACCTCTGTAATTTTCATGTTGGTCGTCGAACCTTGTGAGACCGGTTTTAGTAAGTTCACGGTGAATCATGTACCTTGCGAAGTCGGACATGTCTGTTCTTTCTGACTTAGGATGCACAATTGTAGGCTGAGCGGTGCTGTACATAGAGGTGGAGACGTCTTGGCCTTGAAACATGGGGAAGTATGGAGTGGCATATGCATTTAGTCCAGCAACTGGTTTATTGGTATAGTTTCTGCTACATGTGGAGGTGGCACTGTGTGGTTGTCGAGGGTATAATGACCTTGAATGCAGGATTCTGTAAGTGGATCGGCATCCTGGTGCTCTAGAGAAGCGTCAACACCATCAAGAGTGTTAGTGATGATCTGCGGTTCGCCATCTTGGCTTAGCACGTAGTCTCTTGTGCGTTCAATAGGGTCTTCTGCCTCCATTTCACACAAACTGACGCTGTCTCTTTGACTCCCACTGACAGCCTGCTCGAGTACCTTTAATTCTGCCATGGCTGTTGCATGCTCACATTCCTTCTCTAGAGCTTCCTTTTCCGCTTTCACGCGTGCCGCTTCTGCATCCATTTCTGCTCTATTTTATGCAGCAGCTGCATCCATTTCTGCTCTCTTTTGTGCAACAGCTGCGTCCATTTCTGCTCTCTTTTGTGCAACAGCTGCATCCATTTCTGCTCTCTTTTGTGCAAAGGCAGCTTGTACCTTAGTAGTTTCAGCCTTAGCACGTGCTCTTATAAGCTGCTCAGTAAGAGTAGAATATTTTGATGAACTTGACCTAGATGAACGTTTTGAGTGCTTACACGATTTGGATGAGCGAGTTGATGCATCTGGTGTTCGTGCGATTCTAGCCTCTATCCTGGCTTTAATGTCACGTACAGTGCAGTCTCTTTCAGAATTAAGCTGCTGGAAACCTTGCAATTCGTTTAAAGTCTCTGGGAGATTCAGTTTCTTCAGGAGAATAATGTATTGGTCACTCTTCTGCATATACATTTGGTATGCTGTGCATAATTGTTCTAGAACTCCTTCTGGTGGTAACTCATAAGAAGCAGGCCTTGATGCAGTGTCTATATGACTCAGCACTTTCTTCTATACTGAAGACACATCACTATATAATTCACATTTTGCAGTCTCTAAATTCTCCATGACTTTCCATGTGGGTTTGACTGTACGTTTTCCCCTTTGGCTAGATGGTGGATGGGGGTCTGGGTCTCTTTCCTGTGCTTGTAAGTCTGGTAGGGACATTGTATTCCTTGCTTCAGACATGATTAGATTGCAGGCAGGAAGAGTTGATGATGGGGGTTATACTTCCCACTGTTCAGCAACAGGAAATACACAGAGACTCTGCACAGAGTTGATACTTTGTATCTAATGCTGGAGCAGCTGAAGGGTCCTGTGTAATGATGGGAGTTATATTCCTCTCTGTTCAGCTGCAGTGTGTGGCTTCTATGCACACTGGGGTCTGGCTGGAACTGTCCTTTTCCACTGAGATTTAGCACAGACCTTGAGTTACTGTCTCTGAAGGCAGGTTATTCCTTTTTACTATTCTGACTCATGGATATGTAGAACTTATGGTGCCTGGATAGACCTCTCTTTCTGGGCCCCTTCCGTATCGACCTGTACTCACGTTCATACCGATTAATCAGACAGCTTAACTCAGCCACGATCTCATGTAAGAAAACTCCAGGAAAAGAGGGATGCTTTAACTGAAATTCTTGTATTATGATGAAAGCAGCAGGTAAAAAGGAATATTCTTCAGAGGACATGTAACAGGATGCATACAGATGGAGGGACGATCACAAAATGGAGAATGAAGGAGGGAACAAACATACATCACAGGACTACAGGGAGACAGTTGGAACAAAATACAGGGAAAGGCAAACTTCTGCCTAGCAACAGAGATGCAACACAAACAATGCAAATATTAAATGATTTCCCAAGTCGTGGGACATGACAATCAGCATCATGAAACCATTTCGTACGTTTCTTTTTCTCTATATCACCTCGGTATTTCACCAACTTATCCTCCAACTGAAATTTAAATAAGTCCACCTCCTGTGTTGTCAATTCAGCTGTCAATTGCTGCTCCAGATCGGCAATGTTTCTCTTCACAGACTCCACCTCTATATGGAGAAACTCAACATTCAGAAGCATTAAATCAAATGCAAACTTATTTGTAATAGACTCAAAACTACTGCAAAATTGTGAATTATCTGCAAGCAATGTAGGACGTAAATGCGGTCTTAAACCACGTGGAATCCTACGGACTTTATAATATTCACATAATGTGGTAGCATGCAATTCATACGATATGCATTTCCTTCTTTCTGTTTCATATTTCTTTTTACGCATATCAGCAGTAGGTTTGCTTAAAAAGGACATATCCGTCCGGGCTCCAGACAAAATCCTTTTCGCATCATCCTCTGTGTAGGAAAAAATCATGGCAGTATCCAGTTCACCCACCTCTGGATTAGTAGTTTCCATATTCAATCCGGTGCAAGCCGCCAGAGTACAAATGATAAACAGCAAAGAGCAGCTGACAGCACAACGGAGGGGTGGATGCCAGTTGAAAGGTTTATGGACCCAAATGAACAATAGTCCAAATAAGGCTATGTGCACACGTTGCGGATTCCGCTGCGTTTTTTTCCGCGCGGAAACGCAGGTAAAACCGCAGGTAAAGTGACCTGCGGTTTTCCTGCGTTTTGGTCTGCGGTTTTGCCCTGCGGTTTCACACCTCTACTATTGTAGAGGTATGAAACCGCTGCGGAAACCGCACAGACAATTGACATGCTGCGGTTTGTAAACCGCAGCAAAACCGCACGGAAAAAACCGCACCGTCAGCACAGCGTTTTTGAAACCCCATAGGGTTTCATTGTACTGTACTTGGTCAGCGGAAACGCAGCAGAAACTGCACCGTGTGCACACAGCCTAAGGAAGAGGAACAGCATCCGGTCTGGGTGAAAAATTGTATCAAAAATTTATTCTGCCAGTACAAAATACAACGTTTTGGCCATATTGTGGCCTTTTTCAAGTATAACATAACAGCACAAATGGTGGCCTTTTATAGTGTGGCACAGCCAATCACCATTTAGGTAACACCCATCATAGAAAATCCATACATAAAATACATATAAATACATCCATCAGATACATATATATTCAATAGCACAGTTTATCTAGTCGTTAACAATAATGGTCATATTCATATTAGAAATATTGCAAAAGCATTTCATATATAAACAACGATCCCCAAATCAGCCCACCAATGATCGTGATGCATCAAAGGTATCCATAGAAATAACGCACCAATCACTTGCAGTAATACATATCCATTTATAAACCGCCAATCCCTAATCACATAATAGTGGCGCCAACCCCAATGGACCAATCATATGAGGACTCACAAATCCCTATATCGGCAGAGTTCCCTCTCCCCATATGACAACATCAGCCAGAGCCAGGCTGTATCAGGAGCGCAGTCTAATGACGCGCACCACCAGGTCACGGTGCGCGCGCCGCCCATCCCCGCAGGCCCGGTCACGTGACGTCTCCGTCACAGAGCACCGCGCATGCGCGGTGCTATGCAAGGGATCAGCCACACAAACCGCCCACCGGGGAGGACCGCGCACGTGCAGAGGCCCGGAGCACGCGATCACATACCACACTCCCTCACAAGCCCGCGCATGCGCTGATTAACGAAAACAAGTGTAATACCACACTTGAATAAATGAGTCCACACAGATAGGCCAAAATGCTCCCAAACAATGCAGCATATTAGAGACATTTGGAATCAAGGAACCATATCCATAGTAACTTTAATAATATTCCATACTTTACGAAATTCGCATACGTTGCACATTATATAAGGAGCAAAACTGGGATATTTACAGAAAAGAAAAAAAAGGAAAAGAAAAAAGGAAAAGAGGGCACGGGGAATGGCAGGCAAGAAATAACGACAAAAATTCACAAAGGACATCATCCTCTTCGCAATTCAGGACTGTTCAGTCCCCGTGTCCTCCACTCCATCCAAATGTATCACCTATAAACACTGAAAAATAAAAAATGAAAAATAAATAAAGAAAATAAAAAAGCATTTGATAAAAAGACCATAAAGGCCACATAGATAAGTATATACCCACAACAAAGAATAATGGCACAAAGTGAGGGATTAGGTGACACAAGTATGTAGATTGTAATCCAAGTTCAAACCCCTTGGTTGCAACGTATCAAGAATCGATATCCATCTCAACTCCTTTTTCTTCAACATCTTAACCCTATCACCCCCATGTCTCAATACAGGAACCCCATCTATCACTCTAAATCGTAACTGGTTCACTGAATGTCTACACTCTAAAAAATGCTTCGGAATTGGCAACTCCACAAGTTTAGTCCTAATTGTACTCTTATGCTTACTAATGCGGGCCCTAATCTCCATGGTGGTCTCTCCTATATACATAAGCCCACATGGGCACAAAATCAAGTAAATCACAAAACTTGACGAGCACGTATACCTCTCTTTAATAGAAAACTTTTTTCCGGTTCGAGGATGATTGAAACTATCACCTTTTAACATATTGCCACAACAGGCACATCTCAAACATGGGAAATTGCCCATCTTAGGAGGACATATTGTCCTTTGTACGTTGACTTTTGATGAACCAATATCTGAACTTACCAATCTATCTTTAAGATTGTGTCCACGTCTATATGAAAGCAATGGCCTGTCCACAAATTCTGATATCTGAGGCAGACCCTTTTGTAAGAGGCTCCAATGTTTGTTCAGGATACCTCCAATCCTGCCACGAACTGGGCAATATGTTGAGACAAAAGGAACACGTCTCATAGGCCCTTTAATTCGCTTACGGCTAGAATCCTCCACCGATATATTTTGAGCCTTAACTCTATAAGAATTAACTCGATCCATCGGGTAACCCCTATTGACAAATTTTGTACACATCTGGTCCAATCTTAGATCCAACTTATCATCCTCTTTGACAATCCTCCGTACATGTAACATCTGACTCCATGGAAGTGACTCCACCATCCTTCTTGGGTGATTACTATCATACACCAAAAGACTATTCCTATCTGTCTCTTTTACAAAAAGATCGGTATACAGAGACTCATCTTTCTTATAAACCAGCGTTTCCAAAAATTGGACCTGATCATAAGAGTGGGTCAATGTAAACTTCAGCTCAGAGAATACATTGTTCAATTCATTTTGAAAATCAAGAAGATCCTGGACAGGCCATTGCTTTCATATAGACGTGGACACAATCTTAAAGATAGATTGGTAAGGTCAGATATTGGTTCATCAAAAGTCAACGTACAAAGGACAATATGTCCTCCTAAGATGGGCAATTTCCCATGTTTGGGATGTCCCTGTTGTGGCAATATGTTAAAAGGTGATAGTTTCAATCATCCTCGAACCGGAAAAAAGTTTTCTATTAAAGAGAGGTATACGTGTTCGTCAAGTTTTGTGATTTACTTGATTTGTGCCCATGTGGGCTTATGTATATAGGAGAGACCACCTTGGAGATTAGGGCCCGCATTAGTAAGCATAAGAGTACAATTAGGACTAAACTTGTGGAGTTGCCAATTCCGAAGCATTTTTTAGAGTGTAGACATTCAGTGAACCAGTTACGATTTAGAGTGATAGATGGGGTTCCTGTATTGAGACATGGGGGTGATAGGGTTAAGATGTTGAAGAAAAAGGAGTTGAGATGGATATGGATTCTTGATACGTTGCAACCAAGGGATTTGAACTTGGATTACAATCTACATACTTGTGTCACCTAATCCCTCACTTTGTGCCATTATTCTTTGTTGTGGGTATATACTTATCTATGTGGCCTTTATGGTCTTTTTATCAAATGCTTTTTTATTTTCTTTATTTATTTTTCATTTTTTATTTTTCATTGTTTATAGGTGATACATTTGGATGGAGTGGAGGACACGGGGACTGAACAGTCCTGAATTACGAAGAGGATGTTGTTCTTTGTGAATTTTTGTCGTTATTTCTTGCCTGCCATTCCCCGTGCCCTCTTTTCCTTTTTTCTTTTCCTTTTTTTCTTTTCTGTAATTATCCCAGTTTTGCTCCTTATATAATGTGCAACGTATGCGAATTTCGTAAAGTATGGAATATTATTAAAGTTACTATGGATATGGTTCCTTGATTCCAAATGTCTCTTATATGCTGCGTTGTTTGTGAGCATTTTGGCCTATCTGTGTGGACTCATTTATTCAAGTGTGGTATTACACTTGTTTTCGTTAATCAGCGCATGCGCGGGCTTGTGAGGGAGTGTGGTATGTGATCGCGTGCTCTGGGCCTCTGCGCGTGCGCGGTCCTCCCCGGTGGGCGGTTTGTGTGGCTGATCCCATGCATAGCACCGCACATGCGCGGTGCTCTGTGACGGAGACGTCACGTGACCGGGCCTGCGGGGATGGGCGGCGCGCGCGCCGTGACCTGGTGGTGCGCGTCATTAGACTGCGCTCCTGATACAGCCTGGCTCTGGCTGATGTTGTCATATGGGGAGAGGGAACTCTGCCGATATAGGGATCTGTGAGTCCTCATATGATTGGTCCATTGGGGTTGGCGCCACTATTATGTGATTAGGGATTGACGGTTTATATATGGATATGTATTACTGCAAGTGATTGGTGCGTTATTTCTATGGATACCTTTGTTGCATCACGATCATTGGTGGGCTGATTTGGGGATCGTTGTTTATATATGAAATGCTTTTGCAATATTTCTAATATGAATATGACCATTATTGTTAACGACTAGATATACTGTGCTATTGAATATATATGTATCTGATGGATGTATTTATATGTATTTTATGTATGGATTTTCTGTGATGGGTGTTACCTAAATGGTGATTGGCTGTGCCACACTATAAAAGGCCACCATTTGTGCTGTTATGTTATACTTGAAAAAGGCCACAATATGGCCGAAATGTTGTATTTTGTACTGGCAGAATAAATTTTTGATACAATTTTTCACCCAGACCGGATGCTGTTCCTCTTCCTTATTTGGACTATTGTTCATTTGGGTCCTTGAACCTTTGAACTGGCATCCACCCCTCCGTTGTGCTGTCAGCTGCTCTTTGCTGTTTAACCAGCACAGCAGAGTCCTGCAGACAACGGAGGCCCCTGATCATTTGACCCCTGACTCCTACCCTCCTGTGACCTCATCATAGGTCCTGTGCTCAGAGAAGATAACAGCCTAGTGCCATCATTGCTGGCTGTAAGAGGCTGCGGTGGGTTTCTGGGAGGTTGAGGATGGGGTGCATGGGGGGGTTGTGGCAGCTTATCTCCCTGCAGTGTGAGAAAGTAAAATACCGCGAGGGACAGCGGGTGAAGGGTCCAAATCGGGACTGTCCTGCTAAATCCGGGATGGTTGGGAGCTTTGCAAGTGGTGCACCGCGGGCCGCAGATGCCTGCCTCAGGGGCCGCATGTTTGAGACCCCTGGTGTATACTATAGAGAAGCATCTGGCAGGTTCTTGGATATAAAGTGCTTAGAGAGTTAATAGGACTAGAGTTGAGCGAAACGGGTCGAAAAATTTCAAAAGTCGCCGACTTTTGGCAAAGTCGGGTTTCATGAAACGAAACCCGACCCTAGGATGAGGTCGGCCACGAGGTCGGCGACTTACGCCCCAAAGTCGTGTTTCAAAAGTTTGTTTTGCGCTCTTTTTCAGCCAATCAGGATCCACGGACACTGTGGGCAACGTGATGACATAGGCACGGGTCACCACCATCTTTCAGAAGGGCATGCAAGTGATTGGCTTGCTTTGGGGGGCGTCACAGGGGGTATAAAAGGGCGTGCACGCCGACCGCCATGTTACTCATGCTGATCTCAGAATAGGGAGAGCTGCTGCTGATGATGATTTTGTAGGGAGAGCGTTAGGCAGGGAAGAAGACACCAAAAACTGCTTCTGCTGCTAGCGATTTTGCCTGTACAACACACCAGTCACTGTGTGTGCAGTGCAAGGGGAGGCTATATAGTGGTGTATCAGTGGTGTTGGTTGTTGGGCTGCCTTCTAGGGCTTCCTGATATTCCTGCATTGCTGTTTACCCACTGCTCCGCAAACTGCTTTTTTAACAGCAATCCCAATTTTTTTTTTTGTCCTGCTGAGAAGAAAAAAAAACTGCTTCTGCTGCTAGCGATTTTGCCTGTACAACACACCAGTCACTGTGTGTGCAGTGCAAGGGGAGGCTATATAGTGGTGTATCAGTGGTGTTGGTTGTTGGGCTGCCTTCTAAGGCTTCCTGACATTCCTGCATTGCTGTTTACCCACTGCTCCGCAAACTGCTTTTTTAAAAGCAATCCCAATTTTTTTTTTTGTCCTGCTGAGAAGAAAAAAAAACTGCTTCTGCTGCTAGCGATTTTGCCTGTACAACACATCAGTCACTGTGTGTGCAGTGCAAGGGGAGGCTATATAGTGGTGTATCAGTGGTGTTGGTTGTTGGGCTGCCTTCTAAGGCTTCCTGACATTCCTGCATTGCTGTTTACCCACTGCTCCGCAAACTGCTTTTTTAAAAGCAATCCCAATTTTTTTTTTTGTCCTGCTGAGAAGAAAAAAAAACTGCTTCTGCAGCTAGCGATTTTGCCTGTACAACACATCAGTCACTGTGTGTGCAGTGCAAGGGGAGGCTATATAGTGGTGTATCAGTGGTGTTGGTTGTTGGGCTGCCTTCTAAGGTTTCCTGACATTCCTGCATTGCTGTTTACCCACTGCTCCGCAAACTGCTTTTTTAAAAGCAATCCCAATTTTTTTTTTTTGTCCTGCTGAGGTACTGAGCGTGCATTTTTTCACACCATACAGCGGTGTACGCTCCTCACACAGTACCGTGTAACGGCTGTTATCACAGCCACAGTGAAGCTATCAGTGTGTCACTCTGTGAGAATAAAACGAGGACATGTTCCGTTCTTACAGACCTGCACTCTAGGAAGATTTCTATTCATCCCAATTCTACATACACCTTGTAGTTTGTGATACACTAGCCAATTTCTGCCTGTGACATAGCGCTGTGATATTCAGTGGGCCTCACACAATCCATAAGTGACCAGTGTCCACAAGTGTCTGCTGAAATTCAAAATCTCCCTTATCCTCTAGTCACTTTTGTCACAGCTGTGCCATCGAGCCTGTGACATAGCGCTCAGATATCAGTGGGCCTCACACAATCCAAAAGTGTCCAGTGTCCACAAGTGTCTGCTGAAATTCAAAATCTCCCTTATCCTCTAGTCACTTTGGTCACAGCTGTGCCATCAAGCCTGTCACATAGCGCTCAGATATCAGTGGGCCTCACACAATCCAAAAGTGTCCAGTGTCCACAAGTGTCTGCAGAAATTCAAAATCTCCCTTATCCTCTCATCACTTTTGTCACAGCTGTGCCATCGAGCCTGTCACATAGCGCTCAGATATTCATTGGGCCTCACACAATCCAAAAGTGTCCAGTGTCCACAAGTGTCTGCTGAAATTCAAAATCTCACTTATCCTCTAGTCACTTTTGTCACAGCTGTGCCATCGAGCCTGTGACATAGCGCTCAGATATCAGTGGGCCTCACACAATCCAAAAGTGTCCAGTGTCCACAAGTGTCTGCTGAAATTCAAAATCTCACTTATCCTCTCGTCACTTTTGTCACAGCTGTGCCATCGAGCCTGTGACATAGCGCTCAGATATCAGTGGGCCTCACACAATCCAAAAGTGTCCAGTGTCCACAAGTGTCTGCAGAAATTCAAAATCTCCCTTATCCTCTCGTCACTTTTGTCACAGCTGTGCCATCGAGCCTGTCACATAGCGCTCAGATATTCATTGGGCCTCACACAATCCAAAAGTGTCCAGTGTCCACAAGTGTCTGCTGAAATTCAAAATCTCCCTTATCCTCTAGTCACTTTTGTCACAGCTGTGCCATCGAGCCTGTGACATAGCGCTCAGATATCAGTGGGCCTCACACAATCCAAAAGTGTCCAGTGTCCACAAGTGTCTGCTGAAATTCAAAATCTCCCTTATCCTCTAGTCATTTTGGTCACAGCTGTGCCATCGAGCCTGTCACATAGCGCTCAGATATCAGTGGGCCTCACACAATCCAAAAGTGTCCAGTGTCCACAAGTGTCTGCTGAAATTCAAAATCTCCCTTATCCTCTAGTCACTTTGGTCACAGCTGTGCCATCGAGCCTGTGACATAGCGCTCAGATATCAGTGGGCCTCACACAATCCAAAATTGTCCAGTGTCCACAAGTGTCTGCAGAAATTCAAAATCTCCCTTATCCTCTAGTCACTTTTGTCACAGCTGTGCCATCGAGCCTGTCACATAGCGCTCAGATATTCATTGGGCCTCACACAATCCAAAAGTGTCCAGTGTCCACAAGTGTCTGCTGAAATTCAAAATCTCCCTTATCCTCTAGTCACTTTTGTCACAGCTGTGCCATCGAGCCTGTGACATAGCGCTCAGATATCAGTGGGCCTCACACAATCCAAAAGTGTCCAGTGTCCACAAGTGTCTGCTGAAATTCAAAATCTCACTTATCCTCTCGTCACTTTTGTCACAGCTGTGCCATCGAGCCTGTGACATAGCGCTCAGATATCAGTGGGCCTCACACAATCCAAAAGTGTCCAGTGTCCACAAGTGTCTGCAGAAATTCAAAATCTCCCTTATCCTCTCGTCACTTTTGTCACAGCTGTGCCATCGAGCCTGTCACATAGCGCTCAGATATTCATTGGGCCTCACACAATCCAAAAGTGTCCAGTGTCCACAAGTGTCTGCTGAAATTCAAAATCTCCCTTATCCTCTAGTCACTTTTGTCACAGCTGTGCCATCGAGCCTGTGACATAGCGCTCAGATATCAGTGGGCCTCACACAATCCAAAAGTGTCCAGTGTCCACAAGTGTCTGCTGAAATTCAAAATCTCCCTTATCCTCTAGTCATTTTGGTCACAGCTGTGCCATCGAGCCTGTCACATAGCGCTCAGATATCAGTGGGCCTCACACAATCCAAAAGTGTCCAGTGTCCACAAGTGTCTGCTGAAATTCAAAATCTCCCTTATCCTCTAGTCACTTTGGTCACAGCTGTGCCATCGAGCCTGTGACATAGCGCTCAGATATCAGTGGGCCTCACACAATCCAAAATTGTCCAGTGTCCACAAGTGTCTGCAGAAATTCAAAATCTCCCTTATCCTCTAGTCACTTTTGTCACAGCTGTGCCATCGAGCCTGTGACATAGCGCTCAGATATCAGTGGGCCTCACACAATCCAAAAGTGTCCAGTGTCCACAAGTGTCTGCTGAAATTCAAAATCTCACTTATCCTCTAGTCACTTTTGGTCACAGCTGTGCCATCGAGCCTGTGACATAGCGCTCAGATATCAGTGGGCCTCACACAATCCAAAAGTGTCCAGTGTCCACAAGTGTGTGCAGAAATTCAAAATCTCCCTTATCCTCTAGTCACTTTGGTCACAGCTGTGCCATCGAGCCTGTGACAGAGCGCTCAGATATTCAGTGGGCCTCACACAATCCAAAAGTGTCCAGTGTCCACAAGTGTGTGCAGAAATTCAAAATCTCCCTTATCCTCTAGTCACTTTGGTCACAGCTGTGCCGTCGAGCCTGTGACAGAGCGCTCAGATATTCATTGGGCCTCACACAATCCAAAAGTGTCCAGTGTCCACAAGCGTGTGCAGAAATTCAAAATCTCCCTTATCCTCTAGTCACTTTGGTCACAGCTGTGCCATCGAGCCTGTGACAGAGCGCTCAGATATTCAGTGGGCCTCACACAATCCAAAAGTGTCCAGTGTCCACAAGTGTCTGCAGAAATTCAAAATCTCCCCTGTCCTATAGACACCTTGTACCTTGTTTTACATTACTGTATAGTTTGTTGGATTTTGTCTACATTTCTACCAAAAATGAGGAAGGCTGGTGGAAGAGGCTGTGGAATTGGGCGGGGGTTGGCAGCTGGTAATGATGGTGTTGGTGGTGGATCTGATGGTAGTGGCAAGAGCAAAATAGGACCGAATGCAGGAGGTGTTGAGCCTGCATCATCGTCTGGCTACATAAGGCCTCGAACGCTTAGTTTTCTAGGAGTTGGCAAACCGCTTTTAAAGCCAGAGCATCAGGAAAAAGTTTTGTCTTACATTGCTGACTCAGCCTCCAGCTCTATCGCCTCCTCTTCTTCAGTTGTAAAAAGTAAAAGCACTGAGTCGTCATTGGAGGCTCATGTTCATGAACCACACCTTTCCTTGTGTCCTTCACCCCAACCAAGATTGAAGGATGACGCAGGCCATACTACTGATTACTCCATGGAGCTGTTTTCACATACCATGCCTGGATTATCAAGTGAAATGGTGAATTACCCAGGCCAAGATGAATCTGACATGGAGTGCACTGATGCACAGCCGCTGATGGATGATTCTGCTGGTACATTCACTCAGAGCACTACATTGTCCTCGCAGTGTACAGAGCCAGATTCTGACCCTGATGAGACTCAGGTGCCCCTTCCCGCACACTATACCACCATACACGGTGACACAGAGGAAGGTGCACATGACATAGAAGAGGAGGTGATGGATGACCCAGTTGTTGACCCAGATTGGCATCCATTGGGGGAAGAGGGTGCTGCTTCCAATAGCTCAGATGAGGAGCATCCACAGCAGACATCGACATCGCAACAGCTGTTATCTGGCAGGCCCGGAGCACTCCAAAGACAGGTTCCAAACATCAAAAGAGTTGCTGGACAGCTTGTCCAGAGGGTCAAAAGATCACAGTGTGCTAGGCCGCAAAATGTCTGCCAAAGTAAGAAGAGTGCAGTGTGGCACTTTTTTGAACAAAATCCTCATGATCAGGCCAAGGTTATCTGTAAGAAGTGCGCAAAGACCTTTAGCCGAGGGAAAAATCTGAAAAATTTGAATACCAGTTGCATGCTTAGACATTTAACCAGCATGCACTTGCAAGCGTGGACACAACACCAAACCTCAAGTGCCACATGTGCAACTGATCACAACGAGGGTAGTCAGCAACGCTACATTGTTTCCCCCACTGTAAGCCCACCGGTTAGCACAGCAGCAAATGTTGAGGTGTCGTTGCAAGGCCACAGCAGTCAGGGAATCCCACTGTTATACCAACGAAAGACTGATTCTAGGCCATCAGAAAGAACACCAACTCCATCACCATCATCAACCCTCTCTCAGTCCGCCCTGTCCACCGCTACTTCCACCATATGCAGCTCTCAAGTCCAGCTCACCCTCCCAGACACTATGAGTAGGTCAAGAAAGTACTCAGTCTCTCATCCGCGTACACTGGGTTTGAACGCCCACATTGCCAAACTAATCTCGTTTGAGATGATGCCCTTTCGGTTGGTGGAAAGCGCAGCTTTCCGCGAACTCATGGCCTATGCAGTACCACGCTATGACCTACCCAGTCGCCACTTCTTCTCTCGCAAAGCCATCCCAGCCCTCCACCATCATGTGAAAGACCGCATTGTCCATGCACTCAAGCAGTCAGTGAGCGGAAAGGTGCACCTCACAACTGATGCATGGTCCAGTCGGCATGGCCAGGGCCGTTATGTGTCCATCACTGCGCACTGGGTTAATGTGGTGGATGCAGGGTCCATAGGGGACAGCGGTGGTGGGACAGTGCTGCCTAGTCCACGGTATAGGAAACAGTTGGCTGTAGGCGTTCGACCCTCCTCCTCCTCCACCTCCTCCAGAAGCGAAAGCTCGTCCACAGAGCGCAGTCGTACGAGCACTCCATCTGCAGCTGCCACTGTTGCACACGAGGTGTCCCCCTATCGAGCAGCTAGTGGAAAGCGTCAGCAGGCAGTGTTGCAGATGATGTGTTTGGGCGACAGACACACCGCCGAGGTGCTGGCCGAGTACTTTCAGTGACAAACTGAGTCATGGCTGGGCAGTGTACATCTTGAGGCAGGCAAGGTAGTTAGTGATAACGGCCGTAATTTTGTGGCAGCCATAGCCCTTTCAAAACTCAGCCACATACCTTGCTTGGCTCACACCTTGAACCTGGTGGTGCAGTGCTTCCTCAAAAATTATCCGGAGTTAACAGCCCTGCTCCAGAAGGTGCGAAGACTGTGCGCGCACATCCGCCGGTCGCCTGTACACTCCGTTCGTATGCAGAAGCTGCAGAGATTGCTCCACCTTCCCAACCACCGCCTCATTATCGACATTGCAACAAGGTGGAACTCCACCCTGCACATGGTGGAGCGGCTGTGCGAGCAGAGGCAGGCCATAATGCATTTGTGGGAGGATACACGGCCAGGCACTTTGAGAGCAGACATGGAGTTGACCGGTGTGCAGTGGTCGAAGCTGAAAGACCTCTGTAAAGTCCTTCAGTGTTTTGAGGAATGCACACGGCTGGTAAGTGCAGACGACGCCATCCTAAGCATGAGCATCCCACTTATGCGTCTGCTCATGCAAACTTTGACGCACCTTAAGGAGCAGGCTTCTGCAGCCAACGTTGATGAGGAGGAAGAGGAGGAGGGAATCCTTGATGACATTCAGCCATTGTCTGCTCAGGGACCTCTCCTGGACGAGGTGGAGGAAGAAGAGGAGGAGGAGGAGGATGATGGGGATGATTACTTAGGGGAGGAGGATGCATCTCGTGGGGCAAGTGAAAATGTTGGTGTGGCAAGGTCTGGTACAGGGTTTGTGCGTGACTGGAGTGATGTGGATTTGCCAGAAAGTGCTCCTCCAACCAGCACTTGCAGTGCATCATTGACACCGGGAACATTGGCCCACATGTCAGATTATGCCTTGCAGATCCTAAAAAGGGACCCCCGCATTGCCAAAATGATGAACGATGACGACTACTGGTTGGCCATCATCCTGGATCCACGCTATAAAGGCAAATTACAAAACATCATGCCACAGGAGAACCTTGACCTAATATTGGCTAATAAACAAGCAACTCTGGTAAATCGGTTGCTTGAGGCATTCCCAGCACACAGCAGCGGTGATGGTTCTCACACGAGCCGTACGGGCCGGGGGCAGCTTGGCAGAGGTGTTCGTGGTGCACACAGCAGAAGTGGCGTTGGAGACAGGGGTTTCATGACAATGTTGTGGACTGATTTTTCAAGTACCGCTCACACAACTGGTAATACTGCATCGATGGAAAGTGACAGGAGACAGCAGTTGTCAACTATGGTTACAAACTACTTTTCCTCCCATATCGATGTTCTCCCACACAGGTCATTCCCCTTTGATTATTGGGCCGCTAAACTGGACACCTGGCCTGAATTGGCCCAATATGCCTTACAGGAGCTCGCTTGCCCAGCTGCAAGTGTGCTATCGGAAAGAGTCTTCAGTGCAGCTGGATCAATCCTGACAGAAAAAAGGACCCGTCTGTCAACCCAAAATGTGGATGATCTAACCTTCATTAAAATGAACCACGCATGGGTTTCCAAGGATTTTGTCCCACCTTCCCCTGATGACACATAGGGTGACAGAAAAATGGCTTGCTTTGGTCCACCTCTTCCTGGGACTTGACCTATTTCACCTTTTGCATCAGCTGAATGTCCAACATCAACATATGCCACTTTCTAAAACTCCCTAACTGTGCTGCCTCCCCCCCCATGGCCGGGGTCACCACCTAGCGCACGACACCGTGCGAGTGCCGTTGCCCTGGACAGGTGGGTAGGCCGACTCTTGGGCGAGGGCACTGGCACAGGGTCCTTCATAGTGCAATCAAGTGTCTCTGACGGTGGTGGTGCACACCCGCCGTCAGACACACCGCCGTACTATGAGGGGCCCAGTGCAAGTACCGACGCCCACGAGTGGGCCCCCCTTGCTTGGGCAGGGCCCCAGCATTTGCAATCTTTACCTCTCCCTGCTCCTCCGCTGTGTAGTCTGGGCCGTCAAATCCATACTGTGCCTGACACCGTCTGAGCCTGCCTCCTGATGTATAGACATATATTTTGAATGTGTACACTATCCATACAAGTTATCCGGGGATACGGTACCCTTTCTAACCTTTGTGCAATCACGTGCAATCCATACTGGGCCTAACACCGTCTGAGCCTGCCTCCTGATGTATAGACATATATTTTGAATGTGTACGCTATCCATACATGTTATCCGGGGAAACGGTACCCTTTCTAACCTTTGTGCAATCACGTGCAATCCATACTGGGCCTAACACTGTCTGAGCCTGCCTCCTGATGTATAGACATATATTTTGAATGTGTACGCTATCCATACATGTTATCCGGGGATACGGTACCCTTTCTAACCTTTGTGCAATCACGTGCAATCCATACTGGGCCTAACACCGTCTGAGCCTGCCTCCTGATGTATAGACATATATTTTGAATGTGTACGCTATTCATACATGTTATCTGGGGATACGGTACCCTTTCTAACCTTTGTGCAATCACGTGCAATCCATACTGGGCCTAACACCGTCTGAGCCTGCCTCCTGATGTATAGACATATATTTTGAATGTGTACGCTATCCATACATGTTATCTGGGGAAACGGTACCCTTTCTAACCTTTGTGCAATCACGTGCAATCCATACTGGGCCTAACACCGTCTGAGCCTGCCTCCTGATGTATAGACATATATTTTGAATGTGTACGCTATCCATACATGTTATCCGGGGATACGGTACCCTTTCTAACCTTTGTGCAATCACGTGCAATCCATACTGGGCCTAACACCGTCTGAGCCTGCCTCCTGATGTATAGACATATATTTTGAATGTGTACGCTATCCATACATGTTATCTGGGGATACGGTACCCTTTCTCACCTTTGTGCAATCACGTGTAATCCATACTGGGCGTGAGAACGGCTGGCGAGCTGTTAAGCAAGCTACAGCACCTGTGGTTTGCACACGTATGTTTTTCATTTTTTCAGGAATGACGGTTAGGCCTAATTCCGGAACTGCGGTTGACCTGCACTTACTGGGAAATCATTGTTCGCGGGTAATAATTGTAATCAGTGATCCCCATCACTAACGTTGTTCAGCGGGTTATCTGCACCTGTAAGCGACAAACGCTGGCCTTTTCAGTGTAGCGCACATGCAGCCACGGACATGTAAGGGCTAGTGTTGAGCATTCCGATACCGCAAGTATCGGGTATCGGCCGATACTTGCTGTATCGGAATTCCGATACCGACTTCCGATATTTTTTCAATATCGGAATTCGGCATCGGAATCGGAAGTTCAGTTGATTGACGGCCTGACGTCATCATGATGCGCGGTGTGTGCGCATCATGATGCGCCGTCATTTCGGGCCTTCCGGGGGTCTCTGCCGGCCTGCCGGGGGGCTGTGCCGGCCTGCCGGGGGGCTGTGTGGACTGCCCGGGGTCTGTACCGGCCTGCCGGGGGGCTGTGCCGGCCTGCCGGTGGTCTGTGCACCCTGTGGGGGTCTGTACCGGCCTGCCGGGGGGCTGTGCCGGCCTGCCGGGGGGCTGTGCTGATGTCCGGGGGTCTGTGCAAGCATCGTCCGATGGGACTACAAGTCCCATCTGGCGATGCCTGCTACCATGACAGTGATTGACACATTAGCCAATGATGGGACAGTAGTAGTCCCATCATCCGGCTAATGTGTTAAATGTTAAAAAAAAAAAAAAAAAAAAAATACTACATACATACTACATGCATGCTACATACATACTACATGCTACATACATACTACATATATACTACATACATACTACATACATGCTACATACATACTACATGCATGCTACATACATACTACATATATACTACATACATGCTACATACATACTGCATGCTACATACATACTACATACATACTACATACATACTACATGCATGCTACATACATACTACATATATACTACATGCATGCTACATACATACTACATACTACATACATACTACATACATACTACATACATACTACATACATACTACATGCATGCTACATACATACTACATGCTACATACATACCACATACATACTACATACATACTACATACTACATATATACTACATGCATGCTACATACATACTACATGCTACATACATACCACATATATACTACATACATACAATACATACTACATACATACTACATACATACTACATGCTACATACATACTACATATATACTACATGCATGCTACATACATACTACATGCTACATACATACCACATACATACTACATACATACTACATACATACTACATGCTACATACATGCTACATATATACTACATGCATGCTACATACATACTACATATATACTACATGCATGCTACATACATACTACATGCTACATGCATGCTACATACATACTACATACATACTACATGCTACATACATACCACATATATACTACATACATACAATACATTCATACAATACATACATAGACATACAGTACATATAACATAGAGTAGCATACTTACCAATACTTGTCACATTGTTCCCCGAAGCCATTGTCGTCTACGGAATAAATATTAACATAACAAACCACAAAAATACTCACCCACGATCCGAAGCAGTCCACGAGTGTGTCCCACGACGATCTTGGGTAGAGAACTGCAGCATCAGATGATGCTGCCGTTCTCTACGGGCTGCAGGAATCCAATGACGGAAGGTAGGTATCCTTCCGCACTGTATTCCTCCGCCACTTAAAAAAAAAAAGTCCCTAGTCTCACTTTATGCCATTGCTGCGTGGGAATTTCCCACACAGCAATGGCATAAAGTGAGACTAGGGACTTTTTTTTTTTAAGTGGCGGAGGAATACAGTGCGGAAGGATACCTACCTTCCGTCATTGGATTCCTGCAGCCCGTAGAGAACGGCAGCAACAGCTGATGCTGCAGTTCTCTACCCAAGATCGTCGTGGGACACACTCGTGGACTGCTTCGGATCGTGGGTGAGTATTTTTGTGGTTTGTTATGTTAATATTTATTCCGTAGACGACAATGGCTTCGGGGAACAATGTGACAAGTATTGGTAAGTATGTTACTCTATGTTATATGTACTGTATGTCTATGTATGTATTGTATGAATGTATTGTATGTATGTAGTATATATGTGGTATGTATGTAGCATGTAGTATGTATGTAGTATGTATGTAGCATGCATGTAGCATGCAGTATGTATGTAGCATGCATGTAGTATATATGTAGTATGTATGTAGCATGCATGTAGTATATATGTAGCATGTATGTGGTATGTATGTAGCATGTAGTATGTATGTAGCATGCATGTAGTATGTATGTAGCATGCATGTAGTATATATGTAGTATGTATGTAGCATGCATGTAGTATATATGTAGTATGTATGTGGTATGTATGTAGCATGTAGTATGTATGTAGCATGCATGTAGTATATATGTAGTATGTATGTAGCATGTAGTATGTAGCATGCATGTAGTATATATGTAGTATGTATGTAGCATGTAGTATGTATGTAGCATGCATGTAGTATATATGTAGAATGTATGTAGCATGTAGTATGTATGTAGCATGCATGTAGTATGTATGTAGCATGCATGTAGTATGTATATGGTATGTATGTAGCATGTAGTATGTATGTAGCATGCATGTAGTATATATGTGTTATGTATGTGGTATGTATGTAGCATGCATGTAGCATGCATGTAGTATATATGTAGTATGTATGTAGCATGTAGTATGTATGTAGCATGCATGTAGCATGCAGTATGTATGTAGCATGCATGTAGTATATATGTAGTATGTATGTAGCATGTAGTATGTAGCATGCATGTAGTATATATGTAGTATGTAGCATGTAGTATGTATGTAGCATGCATGTAGTATATATGTGTTATGTATGTAGCATGTAGCATGCATGTAGCATGCATGTAGTATGTATGTAGTATATATGTGGTATGTATGTAGCATGCAGTATGTATGTAGCATGCATGTAGTATATATGTAGTATGTATGTTGCATGTAGTATTTATGTAGTATGAATGTAGCATGTATGTAGTATGCATGTTGTATGTATGTAGCATGTAATTTTTTTTTTTTTTTTTACATTTAACACATTAGCCGGATGATGGGACTACTACTGTCCCATCATTGGCTAATGTGTCAATCACTGTCATGGTAGCAGGCATCGCCCGATGGGACTTGTAGTCCCATCGGACGATGCCTGCACAGACCCCCGGAGCCTGCACAGACCACCGGCAGGCCGGCACAGCCCCCCGGCAGGCCGGCACAGCCCCCCGGCAGGCCGGCACAGCCCCCCGGAGCCTGCACAGCCCCCCGGCAGGCCGGCACAGCCCCCCGGCAGGCCGGCACAGCCCCCCGGAGCCTGCACAGACCACCGGCAGGCCGGCACAGACCACCGGAGCCTGCACAGACCCCCTGGCAGGCCGGCACAGCCCCCCGAAAGGCCCGTACAGACCCCAGAGAGGCTGTACAAGGGCAGGAAAGGGTTTTTCTTATTCCGATACCGGAAGTCCCATAGACTTGAATGGGACTTCCGGTATCGGAATCGGCGATACCGATACTTTTTTTAAAGATCGGCCGATACCATCCGATACGATACTTTGAAGTATCGGACGGTATCGCTCAACTCTAGTAAGGGCATGACACACCAGTTATTGGCCAATCTCATGTGCCAGAGCCTCACGTGTCCCTCTAGTAAGCCGGACTCGGACCGCGGGGCATGACGGAGTCTCGTTCGTTAACGGAATTAAGCTTGCAATGTGTGCATCTGTTCTGTAGCTGGCATGGTTGAGGTTTCCCAGGTGGAGTCGAATTTAACCGTAGGCTCCACTCCTGGTGGTGCCCTTCTGGACATTCCTTTAAGGTTCAGCTTTGCAACCATACTGCCCACGTAAAACAAACACTTTGCCTTCATGAACGCTGTTTGGAGGGTCATGACTCGTGGGAATAACGCCGCCCAATCAGTTAACCTGCTAGAGAGATCGTTTGTTGCTCCCAAGCATGACATCACACTCCCTAGGAGGAAGGTAATGCCACTGTGGCGACCGTTCTCCTGGGGGCGACACAAGTGCACTGATGTCCAGCCACTGCTCGATGAATCTGCTGGTACATTGACCCAGACCACTACATTCCCCTCGCACGCTACACGACCTGAATCTGACCCTGATGAAACTCAGGTTACCCTTCCCATATACAGTTCCATCTTACACGGTGACAAAGAGGAAGCTGCAGATGAAAGTGCAGGTTCGGCCCACCCGCCATCAGACACACCACCGTACTATCAGGGGCCCTGTGCCAGTGCCGTCGCCAATGAGTGGGCCCCCCCTGCTTGCTCAGGATCACAGCCCTTGCAAAGTTGAAATACTGTGCAGTGAGATGGAAGATGGGGACGACGAGGAGTCCAGACAAGTACAGGGATTCCCTAGCGAGGAGACTTATTTGATTGTTTTCAATGTTGGGACAGCAATTTTAGGGGAGCACTATACTCTGGAGAATGATAGATGGGGCCCACCATTCACTGGAACATTCCAAAGGTGGACATCAGACACTGGAGCAGCATTTACAGGGCCCATTATACACTAGAGCATTAGAAATGGGGCCCATTATGTTTGGAGCATTATTTGGGCCCATAAGACAGTGGAGCTTCATCCATGGGGACCAACATATACTGTAGCATTATGTGGAGCTCATCATATACTGTTTCAAACATTATATGGGACCAATGATTCTGTATGGAGAAATAGATGGGCCTCGTCATGAGATGTAAAAAGTGAAGTATTTTTCATTGTACTATACCGCTATTTCTCTGCCGTATCGGAGCATGATGAGTTGTGGTATGTGTTAAAGGGGCGTTCTTTCGCCCAAGGCACATGAAAACCTGCAGCCAGCCCTCCCCCCCCACAACTTTAGCCAAATAACCCCCATTTTTCAGTGCGTAACTTGTATTATGAAGTTAATTAAGGTTGACAAGCTTAAGTAAGAAGAATTGATGCTTTTGGCATTCAAATGGGCACTGTAGGTGAGTTTCCTGTCCTCCTCTCACTGCCGACTTTTATTCCCCATTGACTTACATTGGGTTTCGTGTTTCGGGACGACCCCGACTTTTCCCTATAATCGGACGATCTTGCTCGACCCGACTTTTGGAAAAGTCGGGTTTCACGAAACGAAACTCGACCCTAAAAAACCAAAAGTCGCTCAACTCTAAATAGGACCAATATAGGTCCAAGTTTTTTAACCCCTTTCTGACATCGGACGTAATAGTACGCCAATGTCAGACTCCCCCTGTTTGGGGGGGAGGTGCACCTTTCTGGGGATATGACAGCTGATTTATACAGATGACATGTTCCTGCAACAACATCGGGTAGAATTGCAATCGACCTGTGGCTGTTAACCCATTAAATGCTGCTGTCAATCTCTGACAGCAGCATTTAACTAGTGCTTCTGGCATGCGAGCCAGAAATCCCGCCCATCAGTGACCCCGTCACATGATCGTTGGTCGCCGATGGGTCAGCATGACAACCAGAGGTCTCCAGCAGACCTCTATGGTTGTCATAGCCAGATTGCTATGAGTGCCACCCGGTGGTCAGCGCTCATAGCAAGTGAGCATTTCTGCTACATACAGGCAATCTGATCATCGCCTGTATGTTGCAGAGCCGATCAAAGTACTGCAGCTTCTAGTCTCCCATTGAGACTATTGAAGCATGCAAAAAGTAAAAAAAAGTTTTAAAAAATATTAAACAAATAAAAAAATATAAAAGTTCAAATCACCCCCCTTTTGCCCCATTCCAAATAAAACAATAAAAAAAAAATATACACATATTTGGTATTGCCACGTTCGGAATCACCCGATCTATCAATATAAAAAAATTAACCTGATCATTAAACCACCAGAATTACATTTTTTTTGGTCGCCGCAACATTGCATTAAAATCCAATAATGGGTGATCAAAAGATTGTATCAGCACTAAAATTTTATTATTAAAAATGCCAGCTCGACATGCATAAAATAAGCCTTCACCAAACCTGAGATCGCGAAAAATGGAGACGCTAAGGGTGTCGGAAAATGGCACAATTTTTTTTAACAAACTTTGGATTTTTTTTTTCAACACTTAATTAAAAAAGAACCTAGACATGTTTGGTGCCTATGAACTCGTAATGACCTGGAGAATCATAATAGCAGGTCAGGTTTAAGGCTGGGGTCACACTAACCAGCGCAAAATACGGTCCGTAGATTACAGGCGTAATACGGATGAATGACCCCTAAATAGTGCTCCGTAGGTCATCCGTAAGCAAGGTGCGGTCGCATATTTTGCGCATGTCTGCATCTGTATGTACTCCGTATGGCATCCGTATGCAATCCGTATGGCGAGATTTTCTCGCAGCCTTGCAAAATGGACATTTAACAGTTTTGAGGCCTGCTAACAATTTAAATCATTAGCCTGCACCCTATTTATACACTCAGAAACAGGTTGCTGCCTCCATTCTGTCCATTTGTGGGGGCGGCACGGTGGCTCAGTGGTTAGGGCTACAGCCTTGCAGCGCTGGGGTCCTTGGTTCGAATCCCACCAAGGACAACATCTGCAAGGAGTTTGTATGTTCTCCCCGTGTTTGCGTGGGTTTCCTCCGGGTTTCCTCCGAGCAGGTTCTCTTTAACTGGCTTTTGTCACGGCACTTTGGGCAACCATACCCAGTGATAGTGGATCCGCGGAGGAGGAGACGCATGTGGGTCCATTCACTTTTGAGGCAACGACTCACAAGAGGTCATTTTCACCGCCTCTATTCTTCTCTGCGGGAGCATCCTGAGAAATTTTACCAGTACTGTCGCATGAGCATTTCCACATTTGATCGACTCTTGGAGACAGTGCGCCCTGGGATAACCTTTCAGGACACAAGGATGCGCAAAGCGATATCTGCAGAGGAACGACTTCTACTCACAATACGGTATGTACTACACAACCACATTCTCTATGTTCATAATGTGTGTGCTAAAGTATGCTTTTTTGCCTTCTTGGACTAAGTTTAATGCCCTCATCTTACTCCAAATATGTTTCAACTTACACACCAGAATGTTAGCTCTAATATGTGCTGCATATCACTTAATCATTGTGCAACCAAATAAGTGTGTGTTATTCTATCTCAATTCCTACCAAGTTTGGTCGGCATGTAACTGATGTTTTTGGACTTTATGCATTCTAAAATTATCAATTTCTGTTGTTCTACAGCTTCCAGTCCACTGGCCTGTCTTATGCCGCCCTCCACCATGAGTTTCTCATTGGAAGATCAACCATTTCAGACATAGTGAGGTCTACATGTACAGAAATCTGGACAAGACTCCATCAAGTGGTCATGCCCAAGCCCAGGATGGAAGACTGGTTGAGGATATCAAGGGACTGCGAGTTTCTAAATTGTATTGGGGCCCTGGATGGCAAACATATCAGGGTACGTAAGCCGCCGAACTCTGGCTCCCAATTCTTCAATTATAAACAATACTTTTCTGTTGTATTGTTGGCTCTGGTAGGCCCTCAATACAAGTTTATAATTGTTGACATTGGGGCCTATGGAAGGACGGGAGACTCTAGAGTCTTCAATACTTCCATAATGGCTCGGCGGCTACGCACCAACCAGTTGGATCTACCACCACCACGCCAGCTACCAGGCTCCCCTGAAGAATCAGTCCCTTATGTCCTTGTGGCAGATGAGGCGTTTCAGTTATCGCACAATGTCATGAGGCCATATCCCCGGCGCAACCTTGACCACAGGCGCAGAATTTTTAATTTGCGCCTATCACGTGCTAGGCGACTGGTGGAGTGTTCCTTTGGGATTCTTTGTGCCAAATGGCAGGTATTCCAGTCTGCCATTCAGTTGAGTGAACAAAATGTGAATGAAGGTGTGAAAGCCTGTGTGGTTCTGTATAACTTCACCAGGATACATGATTGTTCCTCTGCTGATGGTGTTGTGCGTAAGCCGGACAATGTGCGCAGGGTGAGACCACCTATGAACCCTCAACGTAGACCGCTCTCTGGCCTCAAAGTGCGTGATATTTTCACTAATTACTTTATCTAACCTGAGGGGGCAACTTCTTGGCAAGAGCATGCTGTGTCTATGTTATAATTTGTTTCTTTAAGTGTGTCGAAATATATATTACTCAACCCCTTATGATTCTATGACTGTTTCATTGCATTGGTTAGTGTATGTTAGTATGTTGACAGGGTTTTTGAAAAATCACACAGAGACGTTAACTATAGTAGACAAATTTTTAGTTTTGCCTTTTTTTTTGTTTCTTAAAGGCAAACATAATATTGCCATATGAACATTTTGGCAATGGGCAAAATGGCCCTTTTTGCCTTCTTAAACTTTTTTGAAAAGTAACATTATATAACATAACCCAAAAAAACATTAGGCAATAACAACATTGCTGCATGAGAATATTTAACTAGAAAGGAAAAAAATAGGTGAGCTCCATCAACAAAATTAATGCTAAAAGATAACGCTCACATTTCTTCAGAATGTTTTCCAATCATAGAAATATTCCACCATGACAGGCAAGGCTACCTCACGGCTTTCAGACAGATATTACCTGTCTGTAGAACAGAGAATATTTAGCCATGCTATACTGGAAAGGATTAAAAAACAAAACTCACTTGTTAAGACATAGAGAGAGCGTGATATTCTGAAGGCTGGTCGCCTTGATTTGTTACTATAGATTGCTAGCAAAAAAGGTGACTACTTCACTAAGGCCAGCACGCCTTTCCTAGGCATTAGCAAGTGAGTAGTGTATTTTCATCCTTTGACTTTACAGTATAGCGCGTTTAAATATTCTCTTTTGTACACACATGTAATATCTGTCTGAAAGGCGTGAGGTAGCCTGGCCTGTCATGATGGATTCTTAATATGATTGGAAAACATTGTTAAAAAATTAGAATGTTAAATTTTGTAACCAAGTTTGGTGATGGAGAACACCTGTTTTTTCCTTTGTATTTGGAGCACCAGTTAAACCGCACTGGACATCTACGGCCATCAGACTTATAAATCCTCATAGGTTGGGGAAGGGGAACGTGGAAGAGCAGCCTGTGGGTGCTGCTGGACACTGTGGCCAACATTGCCCTGTGTGGGGCCATACTGTTGCCCATGATGTGGGAATTGTCCTGCCTCCTGGGACTGTTGGGGATACTGGCCAGAGTAATGATGATGGGGAGGGGCATCTTGTTGGCTGTGGTAGGCACGTGGCTCATACCCTCCAAGATAGCCAGATCGTCCCCAACCAGGTTGGGACCAGCCTCCAACACTGGGTGGGTACAAGTGGCCATATTGGTGGGGATGGCTAGAGGCTGACATTTGTGGCTGCTGAATAGAAGGTTGGGTAGTGGGAGGAAGGGGGTGAGGTGTAGGCCCACGTATTAGAGGATGTTTGGACCCTGCTTGAGCAAGCATCTGTGTGGATAGTCTCATGCGCATTAGATTTCTGGGGGAGAGCTGCCACCTCTCCAGATATTCCAAAAGCTCATATGGGGTTTTGGGTGGGGTGCTTGCATCAAGCAGGATCTGAAAACATCCCCTAATACGGAGCCTGACCTCACGGGTAAGGGCACGGAGATAAAGGGTGAGGCTACGTGAGTAGGCCTCCTCCCCATCATCTGTAGCTACTCTTGATAAATAATTTAGCACCCCTGTGTCCACATTGGTCCTGCTCTCTTGAACAGTGACCTGGCACCTTCTTCATGATCGCCGGGCTGTAACAGCAGCCTGTGGGGATCCCCTGATATGGCCAGTTGGGCTGCTGATCAAGTTGCCCGGCTCTTCCAGGATGGGTGATCGGGCAGCAGCAGACCGTCCTGGTGGTGTTGTGTGTTGGGAAGCCAATGGGTTGTCCTGTGATGCCTCATCTTCTGCCATCCTTCTTGTAGGGGGAGAAGATGGGCCAGCCACCTCATCCCCTACAGGATCTATTATGGGCTCTGTCACTGAGGCCGTTCCTCGATCCGTAAGGTTGGATTGAGTTCTGTTATGAAATAGAACAGAGGCAAAAATACATCAATATTTTTGGCCCTGTAAAGTATTTGTGTAATGTGGTGTGAGGTATCTACTTACAGTCTCAGATCCAGAATTGGGGCGAGGAAGGAGAGCCGGTCGTAATAAATATATTTCCTTTTCACGTATCCCGCATCCCCACTCCTGGACCGCTGCTGGCGTTCCCGCCGGTACTGGTCCTGGATGCTTCGCCAGTGTTTCATCACATCTTCCACTGCAATGTGACAGGAAATATTGTCAAATTCACATATTTGATAGGTCACATTTGCTACCAGTAGTTTAGGCATGGGGCCTTCTGGGGTGTGCTTTCTACACATGGTGGTATATCTAATTGGGCAGATACACAGGGTCTCTTTAGCTACACTTAATAATTGGTTTGTCTATGAGGATGAGGAGCTTGTGGCCTGAACCCAAATTATGGCTCTGTGAATCCACGTGTCACATCCAAATCTAACGGCCTCATGAGGCAAAAAGTACATGCACAGGAAGGGGGGTGTTGATTCTATATTCGTTTTTTGTTGTGCGCTAATGTTACTCATGTTTTGCCTTGTACTTACGAATTTTATGCTGCTCCTTACATGGTCGGTCACCAAAGTCATGGTACATCTGGCGACAGATGCGCCTCCATGACGCCTCCTTTCTTGCCCGGTTTGCATAATTGGCATCGCGTTGGTCCCAGATTTCGGGACGCTCCTGCACCAGGACAATGAGCATCTCCACATTTATGTAAGTGGACGCCATGCTGCTGCTGTACTCCGTTGAGGCGTACTTCCGGGATGTCTGGAGCGCTTTTTGAGCTCATTTGCATGTCTAGGCTTCCTGATGATGGATTGGCCCATTTCCTGTCACCAGCCAAAAGACTTGCGTATTGCTCGCAGGTCACACGTCTGGTACGTGTGTAATCCATATTTTTTGCGCACCCATAGACTTGCATTGGCGTACTACGGGCGTAGTACGCTGACAATCGCAGCATGCTGCGATTGGCACGGAGCGTAGAATACGGATGAGAAATATACGCCTGGTGCGAGTGACCCCATAGAGAATCATTTGCGTGCTTTTAGCACCCCTCACTCGCCCGTATTACTCGCCAGTGTGACCCCGGCCTCAACATTTAGTGAACATGGTAAAAAAAAAAAAAAGAACTGTGGGATTGCCCTTTTTTTGCAATTTCACTGCACCTGGAATGTTTTTTCCTGTTTTGCAGTACACGATATGTTAAAATCATTGGTGTTGTTCAACAGTACAACTCGTCTTGCAAAAAACAAGCCTTTACGTGGCCATTTTGACCGGAGGTACAGCTGGTTTAAAAAGGCAGCTAAGGGTGGTTTCACATTTGCCTTCAAGGGTGCAGTGTCGGCCTGCGCAAGGCCGCCGCTAAGCCCCACCCCCTGCCGTGCCTCCGCCAGTAGCTCCGCCTATGGGCGCATGACGCTGCATGTGTCATGCGTCCCCTATCTTTAGCACTGGGGAGCGGGCTCTGTGGGGCTTGTGCGGGCTTTGTGGGGCCTGTGCCAGCTCTGTGGGGCTCTGTGCGGGCTCTGTGGGGCTCTGTGCGAGCTCTGTGGAGTCTGTGCGGGCTCTGTGCTGTGTGGGCTCTTTGCAGGCTCTGTTTGGACTGCGCAGGCTCTGTGGGGTTCTGTGCAGGCATGGACCGATGGGACTACTTGTCCCATCCGGCTATGCTCCCTACAGTGACAGTATTAACAGATGATGGGAAAGTAGTATTCACTAGAGTTGAGCGACTTTTGGTTTTTTAGGGTCGCGTTTCGTTTCGTGAAACCCGACTTTTCCAAAAGTCGGGTCGAGCAAGATCGTCCGATTATAGGGAAAAGTCGGGGTCGTCCCGAAACACGAAACCCAATGTAAGTCAATGGGGAATAAAAGTCGGCAGTGAGAGGAGGACAGGAAACACACCTACAGTGCCCATTTGAATGCCAAAAGCATCAATTCTTCTTTCTTAAGCTTGTCAACCTTAACTTCATAATACAAATTACGCACTGAAAAATGGGGGTTATTTGGCTACAAACTGAGGGGGGGAGGGCTGGCTCCAGGTTTTCATGTGCCCTGGGCGAAAGAGCGCCCCTTTAACACATACCACAACTCATCATGCTCCGATACGGCAGAGAAATAGCGGTATAGTACAATGAAAAATACCTCACTTTTTACATCTCATGACGAGGCCCATCTATTTCTCCATACAGAATCATTGGTCCCATATAATGTTTGAAACAGTATATGATGAGCTCCACATAATGCTACAGTATATGTTGGTCCCCATGGATGAAGCTCCACTGTCTTATGGGCCCAAATAATGCTCCAAACATAATGGGCCCCATTTCTAATGCTCTAGTGTATAATGGGCCCTGTAAATGCTGCTCCAGTGTCTGATGTCCACCTTTGGAATGTTCCAGTGTATGGTGGGCCCCATCTATCATTCTCCAGAGTATAGTGCTCCCCAAAAATTGCTGACCCAACATTAAAAACAATCAAATAAGTCTCCTCGCTAGGGAATCCCTGTACTTGTCTGGACAGGTGCTGTAGCTTGCTTAACAGCTTGCCAGCCGTTCTCACGCCCAGTATGGATTACACGTGATTGCACAAAGGTGAGAAAGGGTACCGTATCCCCAGATAACATGTACGGATAGCGTACACATTCAAAATATATGTTTCAGGAGGCAGGCTCAGACGGTGTTAGGCCCAGTATGGATTGCACGTGATTGCACAAAGGTTAGAAAGGGTACCGTATCCCCGGATAACATGTATGGATAGCGTACACATTCAAAATATATGTCTATACAGCATGAGGCAGGCTCAGACGGTGTTAGGCCCAGTATGGATTGCACGTGATTGCACAAAGGTTAGAAAGGGTACCGTATCCCCGGATAACATGTATGGATAGCGTACACATTCAAAATATATGTCTATACAGCATGAGGCAGGCTCAGACGGTGTTAGGCCCAGTATGGATTGCACGTGATTGCACAAAGGTTAGAAAGGGTACCGTATCCCTGGATAACATGTATGGATAGCGTACACATTCAAAATATATGTCTATACAGCATGAGGCAGGCTCAGACGGTGTTAGGCCCAGTATGGATTGCACGTGATTGCACAAAGGTTAGAAAGGGTACTGTATCCCTGGATAACATGTATGGATAGCGTACACATTCAAAATATATGTCTCAGGAGGCAGGCTCAGACGGTGTTAGGCCCAGTATGGATTGCACGTGATTGCACAAAGGTTAGAAAGGGTACCGTATCCCCGGATAACATGTATGGATAGCGTACACATTCAAAATATATGTCTATACAGCATGAGGCAGGCTCAGACGGTGTTAGGCCCAGTATGGATTGCACGTGATTGCACAAAGGTTAGAAAGTGTACCGTATCCCTGGATAACATGTATGGATAGCGTACACATTCAAAATATATGTCTATACAGCATGAGGCAGGCTCAGACGGTGTTAGGCCCAGTATGGATTGCACGTGATTGCACAAAGGTTAGAAAGGGTACCGTATCCCCAGATAACATGTATGGATAGCGTACACATTCAAAATATATGTCTATACAGCATGAGGCAGGCTCAGACGGTGTTAGGCCCAGTATGGATTGCACGTGATTGCACAAAGGTTAGAAAGGGTACCGTATCCCTGGATAACATGTATGGATAGCGTACACATTCAAAATATATGTCTATACAGCATGAGGCAGGCTCAGACGGTGTTAGGGCCAGTATGGATTGCACGTGATTGCACAAAGGTTAGAAAGGGTACCGTATCCCTGGATAACATGTATGGATAGCATACACATTCAAAATATATGTCTCAGGAGGCAGGCTCAGACGGTGTTAGGCCCAGTATGGATCGCACGTGATTGCACAAAGGTTAGAAAGGGTACCGTATCCCTGGATAACAAGTATGGATAGCGTACACATTCAAAATATATGTCTCAGGAGGCAGGCTCAGACGGTGTTAGGCCCAGTATGGATTGCACGTGATTGCACAAAGGTTAGAAAGGGTACCGTATCCCTGGATAACATGTATGGATAGCGTACAAATTCAAAATATATGTCTCAGGAGGCAGGCTCAGACGGTGTTAGGCCCAGTATGGATTGCACGTGATTGCACAAAGGTTAGAAAGGGTACCGTAACCCTGGATAACAAGTATGGATAGCGTACACATTCAAAATATATGTCTCAGGAGGCAGGCTCAGCCGGTGTTAGGCCCAGTATGGATTGCACGTGATTGCACAAAGGTTAGAAAGGGTACCGTATCCCTGGATAACATGTATGGATAGCGTACACATTCAAAATATATGTCTCAGGAGGCGGGCTCAGACGGTGTTAGGCCCAGTATGGATTGCACGTGATTGCACAAAGGTTAGAAAGGGTACCGTATCCCTGGATAACATGTATGGATAGCGTACACATTCAAAATATATGTCTATACAGCATGAGGCAGGATCAGACGGTGTTAGGCCCAGTATGGATTGCACGTGATTGCACAAAGGTTAGAAAGGGTACCGTATCCCTGGATAACATGTATGGATAGCGTACACATTCAAAATATATGTCTATACAGCATGAGGCAGGCTCAGATGGTGTTAGGCCCAGTATGGATTGCACGTGATTGCACAAAGGTTAGAAAGGGTACCGTATCCCTGGATAACATGTATGGATAGCGTACACATTCAAAATATATGTCTCAGGAGGCAGGCTCAGACGGTGTCAGGCACAGTATGGATTTGACGGCCCAGATTACACAGCGGAGGAGCAGGGAGAGGTAAAGATTGCAAATGCTGGGGCCCTGCCCAAGCAAGGGGGGCCCACTCGTGGGCGTCGGTACTGGCACTGGGCCCCTCATAGTACAGCGGTGTGTCTGACGGCGGGTGTGCACCACCACCGTCAGAGACACTTGATTGCACTATGAGGGACCCTGTGCCAGTGCCCGCGCCCAAGAGTCGGCCTACCCACCTGTCCAGGGCAACGGCACTTGCACGGTGTCGTGCGGTAGGTGTTGACCCCGGCCATGGGGGGGGAGGCAGCACAGCTAGGGAGTTTTAGAAAGTGGCATATGTTGATGTTGGACATTCAGCTGATGCAAAAGGTGAAATAGGTGAAGTACCAGGAAGAGGTGGACCAAAGCAAGCCATTTTTCTGTCACCCTATGTGTCATCAGGGGAAGGTGGGACAAAATCCTTGGAAACCCATGCGTGGTTCATTTTAATGAAAGTTAGATCATCCACATTTTGGGTTGACAGACGGGTCCTTTTTTGTGTCAGGATTGATCCAGCTGCACTGAAGACTCTTTCCGATAGCACACTTGCAGCTGGGCAAGCGAGCTCCTGTAAGGCATATTGTGCCAATTCAGGCCAGGTGTCCAGTTTAGCGGCCCAATAGTCAAAGGGGAATGACCTGTGTGGGAGAACATCGACATGGGAGGAAAAGTAGTTTGTTACCATAGTTGACAACTGCTGTCTCCTGTCACTTTCCATCGATGCAGTATTACCAGTTGTGTGAGCGGTATTTGAAAAATCAGTCCACAACATTGTCATGAAACCCCTGTCTCCAACGCCACTTCTGCTGTGTGCACCACGAACACCTCTGCCAAGCTGCCCCCGGCCCGTACGGCTCGTGTGAGAACCATCACCGCTGCTGTGTGCTGGGAATGCCTCAAGCAACCGATTTACCAGAGTTGCTTGTTTATTAGCCAATATTAGGTCAAGGTTCTCCTGTGGCATGATGTTTCGTAATTTGCCTTTATAGCGTGGATCCAGGATGCTGGCCAACCAGTAGTCGTCATCGTTCATCATTTTGGCAATGCGGGGGTCCCTTTTTAGGATCTGCAAGGCATAATCTGACATGTGGGCCAATGTTCCCGGTGTCAATGATGCACTGCGAGTGCTGGGTGGAGGAGCACTTTCTGGCAAATCCACATCCCTCCAGTCACGCAGAAACCCTGTACCAGACCTTGCCACGCCAACATTTTCACTTGCCCCACGAGATGCATCCTCCTCCCCTAAGTAATCATCCCCATCATCCTCCTCCTCCTCTTCTTCCTCCACCTCGTCCAGGAGAGGTCCCTGAGCAGACAATGGCTGAATGTCATCAAGGATTCCCCCCTCCTCTTCCTCCTCATCAACATTGGCTGCAGACGCCTGTTCCTTAAGGTGCATCAAAGTTTGCATGAGCAGACGCATAAGTGGGATGCTCATGCTTAGGATGGCGTCGTCTGCGCTTACCAGCCGTGTGCATTCCTCAAAACACTGAAGGACTTTACAAAGGTCTTTCAGCTTCGACCACTGCACACCTGTCAACTCCATGTCTGCTCTCAAAGTGCCTGGCCGTGTATCCTCCCACAAATGCATTATGGCCTGCCTCTGCTCGCACAGCCGCTCCACCATGTGCAGGGTGGAGTTCCACCTTGTTGCAATGTCGATAATGAGGCGGTGGTTGGGAAGGTGGAGCAATCGCTGCAGCTTCTGCATACGAACGGAGTGTACAGGCGACCGGCGGATGTGCGCGCACAGTCTTCGCACCTTCTGGAGCAGGGCTGTTAACTCCGGATAATTTTTGAGGAAGCACTGCACCACCAGGTTCAAGGTGTGAGCCAAGCAAGGTATGTGGCTGAGTTTTGAAAGGGCTATGGCTGCCACAAAATTACGGCCGTTATCACTAACTACCTTGCCTGCCTCAAGATGTACACTGCCCAGCCATGACTCAGTTTGTCGCTTCAAGTACTCGGCCAGCACCTCGGCGGTGTGTCTGTCGCCCAAACACATCATCTGCAACACAGCCTGCTGACGCTTTCCACTAGCTGCTCGATAGGGGGACACATCGTGTGCAACAGTGGCAGCTGCAGATGGAGTGCTCATACGACTGCGCTCTGTGGACGAGCTTTCGCTTCTGGAGGAGGTGGAGGAGGAGGAGGGTCGAACGCCTACAGCCAACTGTTTCCTATACCGTGGGCTAGGCAGCACTGTCCCACCACCGCTGTCCCCTGTGGACCCTGCATCCACCACATTAACCCAGTGCGCAGTGATGGACACGTAACGGCCCTGGCCATGCCGACTGGACCATGCATCAGTTGTGAGGTGCACCTTTCCGCTCACTGACTGCTTGAGTGCATGGACAATGCGGTCTTTCACATGATGGTGGAGGGCTGGGATGGCTTTGCGAGAGAAGAAGTGGCGACTGGGTAGGTCATAGCGTGGTACTGCATAGGCCATGAGTTCGCGGAAAGCTGTGCTTTCCACCAACCGAAAGGGCATCATCTCAAACGAGATTAGTTTGGCAATGTGGGCGTTCAAACCCAGTGTACGCGGATGAGAGACTGAGTACTTTCTTGACCTACTCATAGTGTCTGGGAGGGTGAGCTGGACTTGAGAGCTGCATATGGTGGAAGTAGCGGTGGACAGGGCGGACTGAGAGAGGGTTGATGATGGTGATGGAGTTGGTGTTCTTTCTGATGGCCTAGAATCAGTCTTTCGTTGATATAACAGTGGGATTCCCTGACTGCTGTGGCCTTGCAAAGACACCTCAACATTTGCTGCTGTGCTAACCGGTGGGCTTACAGTGGGGGAAAGAATGTAGCGTTGCTGACTACCTTCGTTGTGATCAGTTGCACATGTGGCACTTGAGGTTTGGTGTTGTGTCCACGCTTGCAAGTGCATGCTGGTTAAATGTCTAAGCATGCAACTGGTATTCAAATTTTTCAGATTTTTCCCTCGGCTAAAGGTCTTTGCGCACTTCTTACAGATAACCTTGGCCTGATCATGAGGATTTTGTTCAAAAAAGTGCCACACTGCACTCTTCCTACTTTGGCAGACATTTTTCGGCCTAGCACGCTGTGATCTTTTGATCCTCTGGACAAGCTGTCCAGCAACTCTTTTGATGTTTGGAACCTGTCTTTGGAGTGCTCCGGGCCTGCCAGATAACAGCTGTTGCGATGTCGATGTCTGCTGTGGATGCTCCTCATCTGAGCTATTGGAAGCAGCACCCTCTTCCCCCAATGGATGCCAATCTGGGTCAACAACTGGGTCATCCATCACCTCCTCTTCTATGTCATGTGCACCTTCCTCTGTGTCACCGTGTATGGTGGTATAGTGTGCGGGAAGGGGCACCTGAGTCTCATCAGGGTCAGAATCTGGCTCTGTACACTGTGAGGACAATGTAGTGCTCTGAGTGAATGTACCAGCAGAATCATCCATCAGCGGCTGTGCATCAGTGCACTCCATGTCAGATTCATCTTGGCCTGGGTAATTCACCATTTCACTTGATAATCCAGGCATGGTATGTGAAAACAGCTCCATGGAGTAATCAGTAGTATGGCCTGCGTCATCCTTCAATCTTGGTTGGGGTGAAGGACACAAGGAAAGGTGTGGTTCATGAACATGAGCCTCCAATGACGACTCAGTGCTTTTACTTTTTACAACTGAAGAAGAGGAGGCGATAGAGCTGGAGGCTGAGTCAGCAATGTAAGACAAAACTTTTTCCTGATGCTCTGGCTTTAAAAGCGGTTTGCCAACTCCTAGAAAATTAAGCGTTCGAGGACTTATGTAGCCAGACGATGACGCAGGCTCAACACCTCCTGCATTCGGTCCTATTTTGCTCTTGCCACTACCATCAGATCCACCACCAACACCATCATTACCAGCTGCCAACCCCCGCCCAATTCCACGGCCTCTTCCACCAGCCTTGCTCATTTTTGGTAGAAATGTAGACAAAATCCAACAAACTATATAGTATGTAAAACAAGGTGTCTATAGGACAGGGGAGATTTTGAATTTCTGCACACACTTTTGGACACTGGACACTTTTGGATTGTGTGAGGCCCAATGAATATCTGAGCGCTATGTGACAAGCTCGATGGCACAGCTGTGACCTAAGTGACTAGAGGATAAGTGAGAGTTTGAATCTCTGCACACACTTTTGGACACTGGACACTTTTGGATTGTGTGAGGCCCAATGAATATCTGATCGCTATGTGACAGGCTCGATGGCACAGCTGTGACCTAAGTGACTAGAGAATAAGTGAGATTTTGAATCTCTGCACACACTTTTGGACACTGGACACTTTTGGATTGTGTGAGGCCCAATGAATATCTGAGCGCTATGTGACAAGCTCGATGGCACTGCTGTGACCTAAGTGACTAGAGGATAAGTGAGAGTTTGAATCTCTGCACACACTTTTGGACACTGGACACTTTTGGATTGTGTGAGGCCTAATGAATATCTGAGCACTATGTGACAAGCTCGATGGCACAGCTGTGACCTAAGTGACTAGAGGATAAGTGAGAGTTTGAATCTCTGTACACACTTTTGGACACTGGACACTTTTGGATTGTGTGAGGCCCAATGAATATCTGAGCGCTATGTGACAAGCTCGATGGCACAGCTGTGACCTAAGTGACTAGAGAATAAGTGAGATTTTGAAACTCTGCACACACTTTTGGACACTGGACACTTTTGGATTGTGTGAGGCCCAATGAATATCTGAGCGCTATGTGACAGGCTCGATGGCACAGCTGTGACCTAAGTGACTAGAGAATAAGTGAGATTTTGAATCTCTGCACACACTTTTGGACACTGGACACTTTTGGATTGTGTGAGGCCCAATGAATATCTGAGCGCTATGTGACAAGCTCGATGGCACAGCTGTGACCTAAGTGACTAGAGGATAAGTGAGAGTTTGAATCTCTGCACACACTTTTGGACACTGGACACTTTTGGATTGTGTGAGGCCCAATGAATATCTGAGCGCTATGTGACAAGCTCGATGGCACAGCTGTGACCTAAGTGACTAGAGAATAAGTGAGATTTTGAATCTCTGCACACACTTTTGGACACTGGACACTTTTGGATTGTGTGAGGCCCAATGAATATCTGAGCGCTATGTGACAAGCTCGATGGCACAGCTGTGACCTAAGTGACTAGAGGATAAGTGAGAGTTTGAATCTCTGCACACACTTTTGGACACTGGACACTTTTGGATTGTGTGAGGCCCAATGAATATCTGAGCGCTATGTGACAAGCTCGATGGCACAGCTGTGACCTAAGTGACTAGAGGATAAGTGAGAGTTTGAATCTCTGCACACACTTTTGGACACTGGACACTTTTGGATTGTGTGAGGCCCAATGAATATCTGAGCGCTATGTGACAAGCTCGATGGCACAGCTGTGACCTAAGTGACTAGAGAATAAGTGAGATTTTGAATCTCTGCACACACTTTTGGACACTGGACACTTTTGGATTGTGTGAGGCCCAATGAATTTCCCACACAGCAATGGCATAAAGTGAGACTAGGGACTTTTTTTTTTTTAAAGTGGCGGAGGAATACAGTGCGGAAGGATACCTACCTTCCGTCATTGGATTCCTGCAGCCCGTAGAGAACGGCAGCAACAGCTGATGCTGCAGTTCTCTACCCAAGATCGTCGTGGGACACACTCGTGGACTGCTTCGGATCGTGGGTGAGTATTTTTGTGGTTTGTTATGTTAATATTTATTCCGTAAAAGACAATGGCTTCGGGGAACAATGTGACAAGTATTGGTAAGTATGTTACTCTATGTTATATGTACTGTATGTCTATGTATGTATTGTATGAATGTATTGTATGTAGTATGTATGTAGTATATATGTGGTATGTATGTAGCATGTAGTATGTATGTAGCATGCATGTAGTATATATGTAGTATGTATGTAGCATGTAGTATGTATGTAGCATGCATGTAGTATATATGTAGTATGTATGTAGCATGTAGTATGTATGTAGCATGCATGTAGTATATATGTAGTATGTATGTAGCATGTAGTATGTATGTAGTATGTATGTAGTATGTATGTGGCATGTATGTAGCATGTAGCATGCATGTAGTATGTATGTAGTATATATGTGGTATGTATGTAGCATGTAGTATGTATGTAGCATGCAGTATGTATGTAGCATGCATGTAGTATATATGTAGTATGTATGTAGCATGTAGTATGTATGTAGTATGTATGTGGTATGTATGTAGCATGTAGCATGCATGTAGTATGTATGTAGTATATATGTGGTATGTATGTAGCATGTAGTATGTATGTAGCATGCAGTATGTATGTAGCATGCATGTAGTATATATGTAGTATGTATGTAGCATATATGTAGTATGTATGTAGCATGTAGTATGTATGTAGCATGCATGTAGTATATATGTAGTATGTATGTAGTATATATGTAGCATGTAGTATGTATGTAGCATGCATGTAGTATATATGTAGTATGTATGTAGCATGTAGTATGTATGTAGCATGCATGTAGTATGTATGTAGTATGTATGTAGTATATATGTAGTATGTATGTAGCATGTAGTATGTATGCAGCATGCATGTAGTATATATGTAGTATGTATGTAGCATGTAGTATGTATGTAGCATGTATGTAGTATGTATGTAGTATGTATGTAGTATATATGTAGTATGTATGTAGCATGTAGTATGTATGTAGCATGCATGTAGTATATATGTAGTATGTATGTAGTATGTATGTAGTATGTATGTAGTATATATGTGTTATGTATGTAGTATGTATGTAGTATGTATGTAGTATGTATGTAGTATGTATGTAGCATGTAGTATGTATGTAGCATGCATGTAGTATGTATGTAGTATTTTTTTTTTTTTTTTTTTTAACATTTAACACATTAGCCGGATGATGGGACTACTACTGTCCCATCATTGGCTAATGTGTCAATCACTGTCATGGTAGCAGGCATCGCCAGATGGGACTTGTAGTCCCATCGGACGATGCTTGCACAGACCCCCGGACATCAGCACAGCCCCCCGGCAGGACGGCACAGCCCCCCGGCAGGCCGGCACAGCCCCCCACAGGGTGCACAGACCACCGGCAGGCCGGCACAGCCCCCCGGCAGGCCGGCACAGCCCACCGGAGCCTGCACAGCCCCCCTGGCAGGCCGGCACAGCCCCCCGGCAGGCCGGCACAGACCACCGGAGCCTGCACAGACCCCCTGGCAGGCCGGCACAGCCCCCCGAAAGGCCCGTACAGACCCCAGAGAGGCTGTACAAGGGAAAAACAGGATTTTTCTTATTCCGATACCGGAAGTCCCATAGACTTGAATGGGACTTCCGGTATCGGAATCGGCGATACCGATACTTTTTTTTTTAAGATCGGCCGATCCATTCCGATCCGATACTTTGAAGTATCGGACGGTATCGCTCAACTCTACTCATTATTAAAGAGGGACTGCGTCGGAAGGTAAGTATAGGTTGGTTTGTTTTTTTAAACTTTTTGCAGGTGATCGATGGCGTCTCTTGGATCTGGGTGTACAATAAAAATTATGAAAAACCGTGCTGTGTTTTATTTCATTAAAATACTTTATTCTTATGTGTGTGGTTTTTTTAACCCTTTATTAATAGAAGATTAATAATGGATCGGTGTCTTATTGATGCCTCTCCAATATTAACCGGGCTTCCAATAGCAAGGTGACATTAACCCCTTATATTACCCCATATCCCACCGCTGCACGGGAGTGGGATGTGAGGGGGGCTAAGTGCCAGAATTGGCACATCTTATAGATGCGCCATTTCTGGGATGGCTGCGGGCTGGTATGTGTAGCCGGGGGGGCCAATGTCCATGGCCCCTTCCTAGGCTATGAATATCAGCCTGCAGCTGTCTGCGTAGCCTTTCTGGCTATAAAATATATGGGGACCCCACGTCATTTATTTGGGGGGTCCCCCTATTTTAACAGCCAGTAAAGGCTATGCAGACAGCTGCAGGCTGATATTCATAGACTGGGAAGGGGCCATGGGTTGTACCCCCTTCCCAGGCTACAAATATTGGCCCCCGGTCGTCGGCTTTCCCCCTCTGGCACAGAAAATTTTGCTGGAGCCCACGCCATTTTTTTATTAAACATTGTTCATTAATAAACATAATAAAAAAAAAATAAAAGACAGGTACTGGGCTTAATGGGCTGGGGCTGGTGATGATGTATATACAGATGCTGGACTTAGTGGGCTGGGGCTGGTGATGATGTATATACAGATGCTGGGCTCAGTGGGCTGGGGCTGGTGATGATGTAGATACAGGTGTTGGGCTCAGTGGGCTGGGACTGGTGATGATGTATATACAGGTGCTGGGCTCAATGGGCTGGGGCTGGTGATGATGTATATACAGGTGCTGGGCTCAGTGGGCTGGTGATGATATATATACAGGTGGTGCTGGACTCAGTGGGATGGGGCTGGTGATGATGTATATACAGGTGATGGGGTTATTGGGCTGTGGCTGGTGATGATGTATATACAGATGCTGGGCTTAGTTGGCTGGGGCTGGTGATTATGTATATACAGATGCTGGGCTTAGTGGGCTGAGGCTGGTGATGATGTATATACAGGTGCTAGGCTTAGTGGCCTGGGGATGATGTATATACAGGGGCTGGGGGCTGGCTGGGCTGATGCATTTACAGGGGCTGTGGCAGGGCAGATGTATATACAGGTGGTGCTGTGCTCAGTGGGCTGGAGCTGGACCTGGCGATGATGTATATACAGGTGGTGCTGGGCTCAGTGGGCTGGGGCTGATGATGATATATATACAGGTGGTGCTGGGCTTTATGAGCTGGGGCTGGTGATGTACATACAGTTGGTGCTGAGCTCAGTGGGCTGGGGCTGGACCTGGTGATGATGTATATACAGGTGGTGCTGGGCTCAGTGGGCTGGGGCTGGACCTGGTGATGATGTATATACAGGTGGTGCTGGGCTCAGTGGGCTGGGGCTGGTGATGTTGTATGTACAGATGCTGGGCTCAGTGGGCTGGGGCTGGTGATGATGTATATATAGGTATTGGGCTCAGTGGGCTGGGGCTGGTGATGATGTATATACAGGTATTGGGCTCAGTGGGCTGGGGCTGGTGATGATGTATATACAGGTGCTGGCTCAATGGGCTGGGGATCATGATGATGTATATACAGGTGCTGGGCTCAGTGGGCTGGGGCTGGTGATGATATATATACAGGTGGTGCTGGGCTCAGTGGGAAGGGGCTGGTGACGATGTATATACAGGTGATGGAGTTATTGGGCTGTGGCTGGTGATGATGTATATACAGATGCTGGGCTTAGTTGGCTGGGGCTGGTGATGATGTATATACAGATGCTGGGCTTAGTGGGCTGAGGCTGGTGATGATGTATATACAGATGCTGGGCTTAGTTGGCTGGGGCTGGTGATGATGTATATACAGATGCTGGGCTTAGTGGGCTGAGGCTGGTGATGATGTATATACAGGTGCTGGGCTCAGTGGGCTGAGGCTGGTGATGATGAATATACAGGTGGTGCTGCACTCAGTGGGCTGGGGCTGGTGATGATGTATATCCAGGTGGTGCTGAGCTCAGTGGGCTGGTGCTGGTGATGATGTATATACAGGTGCTGGGCTTAGTGGGCTGGGGATGATGTATATACAGGGGCTGGGGGCGCTTAGTGGGCTGAGGCTGGTGATGATGTATATACAGGTGCTGGGCTTAGTGGGCTGGGGATGATGTATATACAGGGGCTTGGGGCTGGCTTGGCTGATGCATTTACAGGGGCTGTGGCAGGGCTGATGTATATACTGGTGGTGCTGTGCTCAGTGGGCTGGGGCTGGACCTCATGATGATGTATATACAGGTGGTGCTGGGCTCAGTGGGCTGGGGCTGGTGATGATATATATACAGGTGGTGCTGGGCTCAGTGGGCTGGGGCTGGTGATGTATATACAGGTGGTGCTGGGCTCAGTGGACTCGGACTGGACCTGGTGATGATGTATATACAGGTGGTGCTGGGCTCAGTGGGCTGGGGCTGGACCTGGTTATGATGTATATACAGGTGTTGGGCTCAGTGGGCTGGGGCTGGTGATGATGTATATACAGGTGCTGGGCTTAGTGGGCTGGTAATGATGCATATACAGGTGCTGGGCTTAGTGGGCTGGGGCTGGTGATGATGTATATACAGGTATGTGGTTCATTATACTGTATGCAGCAGTTTAACTCACCTTTTTCGTTCTAAAATTTTACAACCTGCATGACCATGGCTTGCTCCCCCTAGTTTTGATCCTGGGTACGTCCATGATCCATATGAAGTGGATAGCTGAGGTCAGAGACCAGGCAGTGAAGCCCGTTATTCCCACTAGGACTCGGCCCGTGTTTCTCAGGCTTATGGAACCGACCTTACTTTTGTCACTTATTTCTAGATTTAGTGCTGCTTAAAAAAGAGAGTGGTAATCCCTCATGATGTCTAATTCACACAACCAGGAGCAATAAACATGTTCCACAAAAAATGCAATGCACAATTTGGATGCAACAAGTTTGGTTTTATATTTAGACATGTGTATACAGTATATGGGCTCAGAGAGCTGCTTTCATCTGTCATGTTCATGTCATTTTCCGCCACTGGAATAATGGTAAGAAAGTGTGAAACAATTTATTTCTGTTATGGGTCGGACAAGATAACAGATTTCACAATCCTCCTGCCTCAGTACCATGAGCATCATTCAGACAGAACCATTTTTTACTTGTCTGCATCTTTTCCTTCTGACCATTGATTTTTTCATTTAGACAGATGAACGATAACCATGATCCTCCAGGAGATGAATAGTTACAGATAAAACACATTAGGGCTCGCTACATTTTTTTGAAACGTGCCTGGCAAAATATTGACACAAATTCCAGATGATGCAAGCCAGTACTCAGCGCCTGGAGCTGCGAGATTAATGTCGCAGCCTACTCTCCTTATGGTCTCCCTGTAATTTCCAGTCATCTCCATAGCTGTTCATTATCTTATCAATATGACTAGGGTTACACAACATCCATAGAATTTAATTGCAAATTATATATTACTCTTGTGATTTGAGCAACAATTTGGTACAAAACTACAATTGGTAGGCGGTTTGAAAAAAAATCTGTTATATACTACCTCATTTACTAAATTATAAATGCAATGCAAGTTAGAGCACGATATTGAAAGGCAGCAGGAGCGCAGCCTGAAGTGGTGCAGAGCTAGCAGTGGTACCAGCCCTGGTATTTCGGGGTCTGTTGACCACATAATAAGACCTCAGTATTCTAAACTGTACAAGGCAGGAGGGGGTCTCTATTACAGGTTTTACTTTGGGGAGCGGGAATTGATTATGCCCCTGGTCTACAGCATGTGCTAACGGTGTGCAACCAAATATTAAGTTAAGGGTGCCAACAAGTTTTATGTGAAATTATATCCAATTGGCATTTTTATCATTTTTTTGTGTTGTTCCAATAAACATAAAGGAAATAAACATGTAATTACAAGAATTTTCTGGGAGAAATACATAATTTTCTGGAACAACTTTGAGAATGCCAATGCGGCACCCACCAGGGCTGTGGGGCACTTGGCTAGGGCCAGTCAGTTCTTTTGGGGATGTCATGGCAGCGGTGACCCGGTTTGTGGCCCTGGGTGTGCAATAAAAATGCTGAGGGAAAGTTTATAGTGGATTTAACATGACGCCACCTGTGATGTTCGGCAATGGATGGCCGACGCTGCTTAAGGATACCACTGAGGCCAATGGTGACGCAGCTGGGATGATTCTGCTCCCTATAGGTGGAGCGGGCCCCAGGGCTACCGGTAAAGTTCTTACAAGGGATCATGGACCTTGGGGTGCAGGACTGCAGGAGTGGGAAATGACTGAAGGCACAAGGGTTTTAGTTTTCTTTACCTTTACTTGATGATTTGAAATGCAGACCGAGACACAGATAAGAGTTAGTATGAGATCCGGGCAGCCTGGAAGCAATTTAGGTTCCCCTAACCAGATGGGTTTGGAGGCCTTCCTATTGTGCTGTCTTCTGAGGTCCTGGCTGCCTAAAGCTATGCTTGGGCCTCTGTTCCTCCTTGTCCTTAAGTCCTTGCCCACATGGCAGGCAGCTTCAGCCTACAACAGGTGTTGCAGCTTTGTGGTGGCTCTGGGCTATAGGGTGCTGCTGTGCTAATGGGTGGTTGATGGGACCAGGAGACCTGCAGTCCCCTGCCCTCCGGATTTAGCTACTGAGACTTCTGTACCCACACAGCCATGGACTCTGGCATCCGGATTCTAGCACTCAGCTCTGGGGTGAGCTTGATCACAGCTCCACTACCCAGGTTCACTTTCACTTCCCTCCTTCTCTCACTCTCCTTCATGGACTGACTAACCCCCGCCTCCAGGCCAAAACTTATAAAGAAGCTTTCCTAAAACCAGGTTTTAGAGCTCCTCCTTCTGGTCTGGTCAGGAAAAGTGTTGGATGCTGGTGTTAACTGGCAAGGAGGGAACCCTCCTTGCTCCCAAACATGACATCACCCCCTGTGAGGGAGGTAATGCCACTGTGGCAACCAATCTCCTGGGGTGCCAAATTCCCCCCCAGTGAAATTTAGTACTCCCGGACTGAGGAAAGCATAATAAGAACAGTTAATAACAATAATACATGAAGATCTACTAAGCTTTAAAAATGTAAACAATTACCAAAACCCAGAAAAAAAACAATATCACAGTTACTGCAGTGCCTAGTCCTTACGCTACCGTCCAGGAATTGCCTTTGTCCGAGTACCTGGCGTTTGGTTGGTAGGAACCGCCTTAGCCCACTTTGTGTGTCATCCCTGGTCATGGCTACAGGGCACTCTGTAGGTGGGCCTGGTTTTTCAGCCACACCAGAGGCTTATTTTCAAGGCCAAGTCAGGGTAACTAAGTACAAGTAAGTCCTGTGGCCCCATTGTCCTTCAACAGGTTTTTACGAATATTTAAAAGTTCATACAGTAAGTCTCTGTAAGTTCTCATGCATAACGGTTGCACTTATACACATTATTAACTTATTTACATTTTAGTCCTTATACCAGGCTGGGATCTGACCACTTGTCCACTTGTACTACGGGTGGATCTATGCAGTACTGGTATCTCTAATGACCTAGCCTGGTCTAGTGTGGTTGTTATTGCTTTTGTGGACCTACTAGTGTCTGTGCTACTGGTAGGCCTGCACCCCACTGGTAAACAGGGCAACCGTCTGCGACTTCTGAAACTCACCATGGGTCTGACAGATTTACCGCTAGCAGGGGCAGATTTTTGCGTTCCTCTGCAGATGGGGCATTTGCTACTAGAGAAGATGAGTCTAGAGTCTCTGCTGCTTCAGGTGCAATAGGCTGGGGAAAGATCAGGACAGATACAACGATGGCTTGATTGATGGACCTGTCTGAGGTCCTAACAGGAAACTATCTCTATCCCTTCACATTAGCTCCTCCTTCTCTGGGCTATTCCGGACCATTAACTCTTACTCTCCTTACTTTCGGGCAGAACACAATAACAGCACTATTAACACATGTGACAGTTCACATTACACGATACAACAGCACACATGCTCTTCAAGGGGGAACATGGGCAGTATGTTCATCTCCCTACACATTCACTTGACATGTTAGGATGATGGATTGAACAGTGCTCTGTGAGATGTTCAGAGCTTGGGCTGTTTTTTACAACCTTCCCTCGTTTTACTTTTCTCCTCAAATCTATCCCTGAACTGTCTGGTGTGTTCCTTGGTTTTCATGAGGCTGTTTGTTTCTAATGTTCTCAAACAAACCTCTGAGGCCTTCACAGAACAGTTGAAGTTATACTGAGAATAAATCACAGACAGGTGAACCCAAGTGACTAATTATGTGACTTGTAGAGATGGTAGATCATTCAGGATTTTATTTAGGGCTAATAGACTATAGGTGGCTGAAAACAAATGCATGTTACAATTTTCAGATTTTTTTAAGTAATTAGAAAACCATCATTGGTATGCAAGTTGGTATGCAAGTCATTGGTATGCAAGTCAGAGACTATTGGTATGCAAGTCAGGGCAAATCCACCCAGCGCTCTGGTTCTGACCCAAGGCGCCTCTTAAAGGGATCATTGGTATGGAAGTGAGGGCAAATCCACTCAGTGCTCTGGTTCTGACTAGAGTTGAGCGATACCGTCCGATACTTCAAAGTATCGGATCGGAATGGATCGGCCGATCTTAAAAAAAAGTATCGGTATCGCCGATTCCGATACCGGAAGTCCCATTCAAGTCTATGGGACTTCCAGGATCGGAATAAGAAAAACCCTGTTTTTGCCTTGTACAGCCTCTCTGGGGTCTGTATGGGCCTTTCGGGGGGCTGTGCCGGCCTGCCAGGGGGTCTGTGCAGGCTCCGGTGGTCTGTGCCGGCCTGCAGGGGGGCTGTGCCGGCCTGCCGGTGGTCTGTGCAGGCTCCGGTGGGCTGTGCCGGCCTGCCGGGGGGCTGTGCCGGCCTGCCGGTGGTCTGTGCAGGCTCCGGTGGGCTGTGCCGGCCTGCCGGGGGGCTGTGCCGGCCTGCCGGTGGTCTGTGCAGGCTTCGGGGGTCTGTGCAGGCATCGTCCGATGGGACTACAAGTCCCATCGGGCGATGCCTGCTACCATGACAGTGATTGACACATTAGCCAATGATGGGACAGTAGTAGTCCCATCATCCGGCTAATGTGTTGAATGTAAAAAAAAAAAAAAAAAATTACATGCTACATACATACAACATGCATACTACATACATGCTACATTCATACTACATACTACATACATGCTACATTCATACTACATATATACTACATTCAACATACATACTACATATATACTACATGCATGCAACATGCATACTACATATATACTACATGCAACATACATACTACATATATACTACATGCATGCAACATGCATACTACATATATACTACATGCTACATACATACTACATATATGCTACATACATACTACATATATACTACATGCATGCTACATACATACTGCATGCTACATACATACTACATGCTACATACATACTACATACTGGAAATTCCCACACAGCAATGGCATAAAGTGAGACTAGGGACTTTTTTTTTTTTAAGTGGCGGAGGAATACAGTGCGGAAGGATACCTACCTTCCGTCATTGGATTCCTGCAGCCCGTAGAGAACGGCAGCATCAGCTGATGCTGCAGTTCTCTACCCAAGATCGTCGTGGGACACACTTGTGGACTGCTTCGGATCGTGGGTGAGTATTTTTGTGGTTTGTTATGTTAATATTTATTCCGTAAAAGACAATGGCTTCGGGGAACAATGTGACAAGTATTGGTAAGTATGTTACTCTATGTTATATGTACTGTATGTCTATGTATGTATTGTATGAATGTATTGTATGTAGTATGTATGTAGTATATATGTGGTATGTATGTAGCATGTAGTATGTATGTAGTATGTATGTGGCATGCATGTAGCATGCAGTATGTATGTAGCATGCATGTAGTATATATGTAGTATGTATGTAGCATGTAGTATGTATGTAGTATGTATGTGGTATGCATGTAGTATGTATGTAGCATGCATGTAGTATGTATGTAGTATGTATGTAGTATATATGTAGTATGTATGTAGCATGTAGTATGTATGTAGCATGCATGTAGTATATATGTAGTATGTATGTAGCATGTAGTATGTATGTAGCATGCATGTAGTATGTATGTAGTATGTATGTAGTATGTATGTGGTATGTATGTAGCATGTAGTATGTATGTAGCATGCATGTAGTATATATGTGTTATGTATGTAGCATGCATGTAGTATGTATGTAGTATGTATGTGGTATGTATGTAGCATGCATGTAGTATGTATGTAGTATATATGTGGTATGTATGTAGTATGTATGTAGTATGTATGTAGCATGCAGTATGTATGTAGCATGTATGTAGTATGTATGTAGTATGTATGTAGTATATATGTAGTATGTATGTAGCATGTAGTATGTATGTAGCATGCATGTAGTATATATGTAGTATGTATGTAGCATGTAGTATGTATGTAGCATGCATGTAGTATGTATGTAGTATGTATGTAGTATATATGTAGTATGTATGTAGCATGTAGTATGTATGTAGCATGCATGTAGTATATATGTAGTATGTATGTAGCATGTAGTATGTATGTAGCATGCATGTAGTATGTATGTAGTATATATGTAATATGTATGTAGCATGTAGTATGTATGTAGCATGCATGTAGTATATATGTGTTATGTATGTAGCATGCATGTAGTATGTATGTAGTATGTATGTAGTATGTATGTAGCATGCATGTAGTATGTATGTAGTATATATGTGGTATGTATGTAGTATGTATGTAGTATGTATGTAGCATGCATGTAGTATGTATGTAGTATATATGTGGTATGTATGTAGTATGTATGTAGTATGTATGTAGCATGCAGTATGTATGTAGCATGCATGTAGTATATATGTAGTATGTATGTAGCATGTAGTATGTATGTACCATGCATGTAGTATATATGTAGTATGTATGTAGCATGTAGTATGTATGTAGCATGCATGTAGTATTTATGTAGTATGTATGTAGTATTTTTCTTTTTTTTTTTTTTAACATTTAACACATTAGCCGGATGATGGGACTACTACTGTCCCATCATTGGCTAATGTGTCAATCACTGTCATGGTAGCAGGCATCGCCAGATGGGACTTATAGTCCCATCGGACGATGCTTGCACAGACCCCCGGACATCAGCACAGCCCCCCGGCTGGCCGGCACAGCCCCCCGGCAGGCCGGTACAGACCCCCACAGGGTGCACAGACCACCGGCAGGCCAGCACAGCCCCCCGGCAGGCCGGTACAGACCCCCACAGGGTGCACAGACCACCGGCAGGCCAGCACAGCCCCCCGGCAGGCCGGTACAGACCCCGGGCAGTCCACACAGCCCCCCGGCAGGCCGGCAGAGACCCCCGGAAGGCCCGAAATGACGGCGCATCATGATGCGCACACACCGCGCATCATGATGACGTCATTTCGGCTGTCAATCAACTTTGAACTTCCGATTTCGATGCCGACTTCCGATATTGAAAAAATATCGGAAGTCGGTATCGGAATTCCGATACAGCAAGTATCGGCCGATACCCGATACTTGCGGTATCGGAATGCTCAACACTAGTTCTAACCCAAGGCCCCTCTTAAAGGGATCATTGGTATGGAAGTGAGGGCAAATCCACTCTGCGCTTTGGTAATGACCCCAGGCCTTTCTTAAAGGGATCTCCGGTATGGAAGTTTGGCTAAATCCCTCAGTGCTCTGATTCTCACCCCAAGCTTCTATTAAAGGGATTATTGGTATGGAAGTCAGGGCAAATCAACTCAGTGCTTTGGTTCTGATGCCAGGTCTCTCTTAAAGGGATCCCCGGTAAGGAAGATAGGACCATTCCACTCAGCGCTCTGGTTCTGACCCCAGGCTGATGGGACGATGTGGGATATTAGGGGTAGTAGTCCAGAGGCTCTGGCTGATGGGATGATCTGGGATATTAGGGAGAGTAGTCCGGTGGCTCTGGCTGACGGGATAATATGGGATATTAGGGGAAGTAGTCCGGTGGCTCTGGCTGACAGGATGATGTGGGATATTAGGGGTAGTAGTCCGGTGGCTCTGGCTGACGGGATGATGTGGGATATTAAGGGTAGTAGTCCGGTGGCTCTGGCTGACGGGACGATGTGGGATATTAGAGGAAGTAGTCCAGTGGCTCTGACTGACGGGATGATGTGGGATAATAGGGGTAGTAGTCCGGTGGCTTTGTCAGGATGATGTGGGATATTAGCGGTAGTAGTCTGGTGGCTCTGGCTGACGGAACGATGTGGGATATTAGGGGTAGCTCTGGCTGATGGGATGATGTGGGATATTATAGTGAATGTGGCTATGCAGAGTGGGCGGGGTTCTACACTCAGCTTTATATATATATAGATATAATCATTGTAATTTGTTATAACTAACTGTAGTTAGTTACTATACCCGGGCAGCACCGGGCTCTATAGCTAGTATCACATAAAATCCAAATAAAATGTCCTTGTGGACGTCCTCAAAAAAGTTAAAATTCAAAAAATACCTAAACTGCAAAAAAAAATACAATTTTCCACTGGCAGACAAATTATCTTTTGAAATAATCCTAGATTTATTTTTTGTGCATAATTAATAGCTTTTACAGTATGTACATAAATTGTTTCAGAGATTTACAGCATTATAACCCCAAATCTCTTACATATCCATAAGAAAGTCAGCAAGGTATGTGGCTTTTCTTACAATATAAAAGAATATTTACTTTTATAGTACAGTGTTAGGCCCTTGGGCTTTCTACTATACTTCTGTCAATGGCCCACAAGGTCTAATTTTGTATTTCATAGTCTGTCGGGGAATATCACTTACCAGTAAATCACATTTAATATTTGTGTACGTTCTCTAAGGATCTCATTTCAGTCTATCACAGTTACTGTAAGGGACTTGTACATGTGGCACACACTCCTTTCTAGCTGCTTTTAGGATTATTAAAAACTTGAAACTTGATTACATTTACATTTAGAATACAGAAACTTGTTCATAAAAATTTCAGAACAGTTTTTAGTCGATATTCCAATGCTATATTAAGTAAATAAACTTTATATGTGAATCTACCATTAATCTGAAGTCTGTCCAGGTTTGAACCTAACATAGATGCAACTTTTCTAGCTGCACAGAGGTTTAGTAGGGAAAGGAATCCATTGCTACCATGAGATCAGCTTCATACTATTTGTTAAATTACAAGGAGCTAAACTAATTAATGTCCAACCTCAAATTTGGAGAGGTTGTTTGGTACGAAACAATTGATGAATTATCTCCAGGATAGGTCATCTGTTTCAGATTGGTGATAGTCTGATACCTAGCACCATAACTGATCAGCTGAAATTTGCTTCACAGCAGCTGGATAGAAGCAATGTATAGCGCAGAACATTAAAACTCCAAAAATTGTTTTTAGTGACCACTGAAGACTACAGACATTGTGTGCAGGCGAACTAATTCTCTGATTTAACCCTTTCATAACCAAGCCTATTTTGACCTTAATGACCAGGCCATTTTTTGCAATTCTGACCAGTGTCCCTTTATGAGGTAATAACTCTAGAACGCTTCAACGCATCCTAGCGATTCTGAGACTGTTTTTTCGAGACATATTGGGCTTCATGTTAGGGGTAAATTTAGGTCGATATTTTTTGTGTTTATTTGTGAAAAAATCAGAAATTTGGCAAAAATTTTGAAAATTTCGCAATTTTCAAATTTTGAATTTTTATTCTGTTAAACCAGAGAGTTATGTGACACAAAACAGGTACTAAATAACATTTCCCACATGTCTACTTTACATCAGCACAATTTTGGAAACAAATTTTTTTTTTATAGGAAGTTATAAGGGTTAAAAGTTGACCAGTGATTTCTCATTTTTCCAACAAAATTTACAAAACCATTTTTTTTAGGGACCACATCACATTTGAAGTTGCTTTGAGGGGTCTATATGGCAGAAAATACCCCAAAGTGACACCATTATAAAAACTGCACCCCTCTAGCTACTCAAAACTACATTCAAGAAGATTATTAACCCTTCAGGTGCTTCACAGGAACTAAAGCAACGTGGAAGGAAAAAATAGACATTTTAATTTTTCCAACAAAAATGTTCTTTTATCATCAATTTTTTCATTTTAACATGGGCAACGGGATAAAATGGATCCTAAAATTTGTTGGGCAATTTCTTCTAAGTACACCGATACCTCATATGTGGTCATAAACCACTGTTTGGGCGCACGACTGCTTGGAAGGGAAGGAGCACCATTTGACTTTTTGAATGGAAAATTAGCTCCAATTGTTATCGGACACCATGTCGCGTTTGGAGAGCCCCTGTGTGCCTAAACAGTGAAAACCCCCTACAAGTGACACCATTTTGGAAACTAGACCCATTAAGGAACTTATCTAGATGTGCAGTGAGCACTTTGAACCTCCAAGTGCTTAATAAAAGTTTATAACGCAGAGCAGTGAAAATAAAAAAATCATTTTTTTCCTCAGAAATGATTTTTTAGCACGCTATTTTTTATTTTCACATGGCTAACAGGAGAAATTGGACCACAAAAGTTGTTGTTCAGTTTGTCTTGAGTACACTGGTACCCCATATGTGGGGGGTAGAGATGAGCGACTTTGCCTTTTTTCGGGTCGAGTCGGGTTTCATGAAACCCGACTTTCGCAAAAGTCGGGTCGAGCGAAATCGGCGGACTATAGGGAAAAGTCGGAGGCCAACTGAAACAAAAAACCCAATGCAAGTCAATGGGGAAGCAAAGTGGGCAGGGAGTGGAGGACAGTAAACACACCAACAGTGCCCATTTCAATGCCAAAAACATCAATTCTTATTACTGAAGCTTGTCAACCTTAATTTACTTCCTAATAATAGTTACGCATTGAAAACTGGGGGTTATTTGGCTAAAGTTGTGGGGGGGTTCGGCTGGCTCCAGGTTTTCGTGTGCCCTGGGCCAAAGAGTGTCAGTGTGCCCCTTTAACACATACCACAACTCATGATGCTCCGATACGCCACAGAAATATAGGTATAGTACAATGACACATACTTCACTGCTTACATGACATGACTGTTCTATTTTAAATTGTACAATAGCTCAAAAACAAGACAGTATATTACTCCATACAGTGTTATGGCAACCACATTGTGCGCCATACAGAATAATGAGCCCCATATATTTCTCGATACCAAATAATTAGTCAGATATAATGTTCCATACAGTATCTGATGAGCTCCAGATAATGCTCCATATATAATGGGCCCCATTTGTAATGTTTGAGTGTATAATGTGCCCCTTAGATGCTGCTCCAGTTCATGATCTGCCCCATTTACAATGCTCCAGTACATGATGGGCCTCATGGATGATGCTCCAGTGTATCATGGGCCCTAATAATGCTCCATATATAATGGGCCCCATTTGTAATGCTCCAGTGTATAATGGGCCCCTTAGATGCTGCTCCAGTGTCTGATCTGCCCCTTTTACAATGCTCCAGCACATGATGGGCCTCATGGATGATGCTCCAGTGTATCATGGGCCCTAATAATGCTCCATATATAATGTGCCACATTTGTTATGTTCCAGTGTATAATGGGCCCCTTAGCTGCTGCCCCAGTGTCTGATCTGCCCCATTTACAATGCTCCAGTACATGATGGACCTCATGGATGATGCTCCAGTGTATCATGGGTGCTAATAATGCTCCATATATAATGGTCCCCATTTGTAATGCTCCAGTGTATAATGGGCCCCTTCGATGCTGCTCCAGTGTTTGATCTGCCCCATTTACAATGCTCCAGTACATGATGGGCCTCATGGATGATGCTCCAGTGTATGATGGGCTTCAATAATGCTCTATCTATAATGGGCCCCATTTGTAAAGCTCCAGTGTATAATGGGCCCCTTAGATGCTGCTCCAGTGTCAGATCTGCCCCATTTACAATTCTCCAGTACATGATGGGCCCTATTTTTAATTAACCCAGGCATGGTAAGAGCTCCATGGAGTAATCTGAGGTTTGTGCTTCCACATCCTTCACTTTTGGTGTGGGTGAAGGACACAAGGAAAGGGGTTGCTCCTGACCAGAAGCCTGCAGTTCCGATTCAGTGCTTGCATTTTTTATAACTTCAGAAGAGAAGGCGATAGAGCTGGAGGCTGTTTCAGCAATGTAAGCCACAAACAGTTCCTGATACTCCGGCTTTAAAAGCAGTCTACCTACTCCCAGAAAATGGAGCCTTGCAGGCCTTCCAGAGCTACACCATGACGCTGGCTCAACACCTCCTGCCTTAGCTGCTATTGTGTTTTTGGCACTACCAGCAGATGCACCACCATCAGTACCAGGTGGCCCTCCACGCCCACATCCGCGTCCTCTTCCACCATACTTCCTCATGTTTTGGAAAATGGACCCAAAATACCAGCAGATATATGGTACTGTATCAGAAGCTTACAGCTCTATACAGTCTATGGATAACAGTAAATCTCCGTATATATTTCATGAGGCATACACAGATGCTCACAGGCTCAGTATGGATTACCCAATAAAATAACAAGTTGAAAAAGGGTACAGTATCACCAGATACAAGGTATATATAGTATAGTGTAAACATTCTGATTCTCCGTATACATTTCAGGAGGCAGACACAAACGCTCTCAGGCCCAGTAAGGATTACACAAGAATATGAAAAGCTGTAAATGGGTTATGTAACACAAGCGTACAGCTGTAAACAGTGTTGGGGTAATCTTAAAGTTCCAAATATATTGCCGGAGTAACAGACAGACGTTTACAGGCTCATTATGGATTACACCAGAATCTAAATAGCTAAAAAGGTCACTATATCAAAAGCGTTGTGCTGTATACAGTATTGGCCAAATTGAAAATATCGGTATATATTTCCGTAGTCACCCTCAGATGCTCACTCAGTTTGGTTTTGACCATAATAAAAAATGTTGTAAAAAAGGTCCTGGATAACAAGATAGCAAGTATATATTTTTTAGGGTACAATTGAAATCTCCATATAAATAGTCCTGTAGTCACTCTCAGACGCTTACACAGTATGGATTTGACCGTAATGCTAAATGTCGAACAAAGGTACTGTATAACAAAATACAAGCTGTATCGAGTATAGTGTAAAAATTTGTTTCTCCGATTCACCGTATATATAGAAGGCGTAACCCACACACGCTCACTCACTATGGATGATGTAGGGAAGGTGGACTGACAGACAAACCAGCCTGTAGTGAGAAGCAGAGGTGTAGGGCAGTGTAGGTGTGAAACCGCTAAGATAAAGAGAAAGGGTGCAGTGTTTTAACTTGCCCTTTGGAGGGCAGTGGAGAGTGTAGGAGTTGGACTGAATAACTGCCATTGGTCAGAGAAACTGTTAGGTGATGGTGGGCGGAGTTACCAGAACTGGAAGTATAAAAGGCTGAGGGAAGGTTCTGGAAGAGTCAGTCAGCGAAGGGAGCACAGTAAAGAGCAAGTTCTGCTGAGGAAACAGAGACAGTGGAAAGGCTCCAGAGAGGACTGACAGTTGAGGCGGCCTTGGGGGGGGTGGCCCAGAGGACGGTAGCCACAGGTGAAGACGGCCTGGGGCTATCATACGGACGGTGTGCTCAGACTGGTGCAGCGCTGTGGTGTTTGGGCCTAGGTGTCATGATCCATGCTGGATCAGGACTGATATAAAGCACAGGTAACCTTTTTTTCCCTAAGCTGTGCTTAAGGTTTGTTTTTGCCCCCGGTGGCCATTAGGATTATTGCACTGTGGTATCGTTTGTTCTAAGTTTTCCCGTGGTGGTGGTAAGCGTCATTGCACTCTAGTTTCTTTAGTTAAGTGCACATGATTATAATGCAGGTGTGATTGCTGGCTCTTACCTATAAATGAGTGTCAGGTGTTGCAATCGCTGTTGGTGATAGTGTTCATTTCACCCATCCTTGGTGGAGGAAGGATCTGAAGAACGTTCCTTGCAGCAATGTCTTAGCCCTGGTGTGGAAGGAATCATAGGGGATTTCCTTGTAGCTCTGACAGAGCTTGGTGGCAGCGATTCAGGAGGAGTGCTGAATGCTGGTGGTGGACTCTGTTGCCAGGAGCAAGTGCAACAGAGTAAAGCTAAGTGGTGTTTCCCAGTTTGTGCTTTTCCTGACTGTGCATTAGAACAGCGGTGGGGCCAGCGCCTGCGCCACCCAGCTCCCTAGCAAGGGATAGGTGTAGGGTGTGCTACGGCTGCAGGTTCCTGATCGGCGCCTGGTGTGGAACCGGCATAGGGATCGTTAGGAGCGGTAGTGACACTGACTCAGGGGAGTGCAGGAGGTCTCCATGTCCCCTTTCCCTATCGCAGGGCCCACCGTTGCAACTGTTTCCCTACCCCTTGTCTTGTCGTTTTAGTTACCGGCCTTCGAGCCGTGTCACACAGGACAGTATCACGTGCCGCGTCCTGTTGTTTTAGTTACCGGTCTGTTGGTCGCGTCACATAGGGCGAGTCCACGTGACACTAGGCCAACCACAGTGGAAGAGCCACAGAGGATGCCACGATTATAGTTACAAAGGAAGTGAAGGTACCGGGGCCTGTGTACAGAGAAATGTGAAACGACTGTGGTGAATTGCTGTTGTCGACAGAAGGATGGGCACTAAAAACGGACCTGTTCAATACAAACTCTGTCTTAGTCTCGTGTTTGTCTGCGGCAAGAAGAGGGTCCCCCCACTGTTGGTTATCCTACAGATGATACCTTAATACAAATTTTTGAAACAAAGTACTGTATCAGCACATACCAGGTGTGTCCAGTCTAGGGTTAAATTTCCGTCTATACGTCCGGAGTCAAACACAGACACTCACAGGCTCATTATGTATTACACCAGAATTACTGAATTACAAAAGTAGAAAAAGGGAAAGGTATTCATAGCGTACACCAGTATACAGTGTTGTGGTACTATTAAATCTTTGTCTATATTTCATTCTCAGAAAGCCAGTCAAGAATCTCCGCTACTGGAAACTACATGGATACAGGTATAGACGCAAAGTCGAGTGTTAGCAGAAATTTTGGAATTACTCATCGCGGGAAAACCTCCTGGTAGATGTTGCAGAGGCGATGCAGACCCTCAATTACTGTGCCTGTGGAGAAAGCGAAAAAGGTTCTTTGTGAAGAAAGGATTGCTTTATCGCAGTAGAGTGGATCACATCACCATTACTCGTCTCCATCAAATTGTGATCACAGGGAGAGATGTACCCATGGTCCTCACTGCCTATCATGATGTGTCTGGTCATTTTGTAGTGCAAAAGACAGAAGCCACAGACCGTAGGCGATTCTATTGGATTGGCATGAGAGGAGACATTGAAAAATGGTGGCAGGAATGTCACAGGTCTGTGACTATCACAACTGTGAAAGGTGATCATAAACCACCACTGCATCTGCTTGTAAGTTGACGTCCATTTCAAATGGTAGCCATTGATCATCTGAAGGTAGAGGCCAGCAGGACAGGCCATAGCTACATCTTAACCATCATTGATCAATACACTAAATTTCTAGTGGCCGTCCCTGTGAAGGATTTAACTGCACAGACTACACAGCGGTGGAGCAGGGAGAGGTAAGTATTGCAACTTGCAAGTGCTGTGGCCATGACCAAGCAGGGGGGGGGGGAATCGTGGTCGACGGTACTGGCACAGAGCCCCTCATAGTACGCTGGTGTGTCTGACGGCGAGTGGGCCCTCCCACCATCTGAGAGACTGTATTGTACTATGCGGTGCCCTGTGCCATTGCCATCGGCCATCAGTGGGCCCATCCACCTGTTCAGAGCAACGGCACTTGCCCGGGTGCGCCAGGTCTTGACCCCAGCCATTGGGGGAGGGGTGGGCAGCCCAGTTAGGGAGGTTTAAAAATTGGCATATGTAGATGTATTGGCTGGACATTCAGCTGCTGCAAAGGGTGTAATTGGGCAAGTTCGAGGAAGAGGAGGAAAAAAACGAGGCACTTTTCTGGTAACCTATGTGTCATCAGGGAAAGGTGGGACAAAATCCTTTGAAACCCATGCATGGTTCATTTTAATGAAGGTTAGATCATCAACATTTTGGGTCAACAGATGGGTCCTTTTTTCTGTCAGGATTGATCCAGCAGCACTGAAGACTCTTTCAGATAACACACTAGCAGCAGGGCAAGCGAGCTCCTGTAAGGCATATTGTGCCAGTTTAGGCCAGGTGTCCAGTCTAGAGGGCCAATAGTCAAAGGGGAATGACGTGTGAGTGAGAACATCGATATGGGAGAAAAAGTAGTTTGTAACCGTAGTTGACAACTGCTGCCTCCTGTCACTTTTAATCGATGCAGTATTAGCAGTCGTGTGAGCGGTACTTGAGAAATCATTCCACAACATGGTCTTTAAACCCCTGTCTCCAACGCCCCTTCTGCTGTGTGCACCACGAACACCTCTTCCATTGTGCACACTACGGCTTGTGGGAGAACCAGCACCGCTGCTGTGTGCTGGGAAAGCCTCAAACAAACGGTTTACCAGAACTGCTTGTTTGTTTGCCATTATTATCTCTAGGTTCTCCTGTGGCATGATGTTGTGTAATTTGCCTTTGTAGCGTGGATCGAGGATGTTGGCCAGCCAGTAGTCGTCATCCCTCATCATTTTGGCAATGCGGGGGTCCCTTTTTAGGATCCGCAAGGCATAATCGCACATGTGGGCCAATGTTCCAGGTGTCAATGATGCACTGCCCGTGGTGGATGGAGGAGCAGTTTCTGGCAAATCTACATCCCTACAGTCACGCACAAACACTATCCCTGACCTTGGAACGCCAAGAGATGGTACTGTATGAGAAGTGTCCAGCTGTGTAAGGTGTATTAAACAAATTAAATCAATGTATATATTATGTTAGTCACAGACGCTCTCACAGTATGTATTGGACCGTAATCCAACAAGCAGATATACGGAACTGTATCAGAAGTGTACAGCTGTATACGGTTTTTGTGCAACTAACAATCTCCATATAAGTATTTACAGAGTGTCACACACACACGCTGACTAGGTATAAAAGTGACTGTAATGCGAATGGCAGATATTCAATACTGTTGGAGAATCGGACAGCTCTATACGATGTGTGTAAATAAAATTGTCAAGCTCCGTGTATTTGTATACGGACTGACACACGCTGTCTCTGTCTAGTTTAGACCGTAATCAAACAACAGATATACGAAACTGTTTGAAAAACGGACACGACTCTAAGGTGTAGGTCTAGAAAAACGGACGGTGAGTCACATACAGGTAGCTTCTATTTGTCCGTGATACCAGCCGGTACAAGGTAGTGTGTGAGACGGGTACACCGCTAGACGGTGTCTGTATAGAAAATTGTAAAGCTCCGTGTATTTGTATACAGACTGACACACACTGTCTCTGTCTAGTTTTGACTGTAATCAAACAGCAGATATACGAAACTGTTTGAAAAACGGACACAACTCTAAGGTGTAGGTCTGGAAAAACAGACAAACTCCTCGGCTTTTTCTTCCAAAGTCACACCCAGATAGCTTCTATTTGTCCGTGATACCAGCCGGTATACGGTAGTGTGAGGAGAGTACACCGCTAGACGGTGTGTGAAAAAATGAACGCTCAGTAACTCACCAGGACAAAATAATAAAAGTTGGAGTGCTTTGAAAAAAGCAGTTTGAACAGCAGTGTGCACACAGCAATGCAGCTAGCAGGTAGCCTTAAAAGGCAGCCTAATCACCACCAGCGCTGCTGCACACAGCAAAAATTCTCCCCTTTCTCTGCACACTAACTGTACAGTGAAAAGCGCTATCAGCAGAAGCAGTTTTTTTTTCTTCTTCCCTGCCTAACGCTCTCCCTGTTCAGAATCAGCAGCAGCACCTCTCCCTATTGTAAGATCGGCAGAAATAAGATGGCGGTCGGCGTTCACAGCCTTTTATACCCACTGTGACTCCACACAAAGCCAGCCAATCACTTCAATGCCCTTCTCCAAGATGGTGCTGGCCGCTGTGCATGTCATCGCATTGCCCACAGTGTGCATCCTCCATCATTGGGTGAGAAAAGGCGCCGAAAGCATCATTTGAAGCACGACTTTGGCGCTCTGATCGGCGACCTCATAGCCGACATCACGCTAGGGTCGGGTTTCGATCGGCGAAACCCGACTTTGGCGAAAGTCGGCGATTTTTGAATCTGACCGACCTGTTTCGCTCAACTCTAGTGGGGGGGGGGACCACTGTTTGGGCACATAGCAGGGCTAAGAAGGGAAGGAGCACCATTTGACTTTTTGAAAGGAAAATTAGCTCCAATCGTTAGCGGACACCATGTCGTGTTTGGAGAGCCCCTGTGTGCCTAAACTTTGGATCTCCCCCACAAATGACCCCATTTTGGAAACTAGCCCCCGTAAGGAACTTATCTAGATTCATAGTGAGCACTTTGAACCCGCAGGTGCTTCACAGAAGTTTATAACGCAGAGCCGTGAAAATAAAAAATATTTTTTTCCTCAAAAAATTATTTTTTAGTGCGCAATTTTTTATTTTCACAAGGGTAACAGGATAAATTGGACCCCTAATATTGTTGTCCAGTTTGTCCTGAGTATGCTGGTACCCCATCGGTGGGGGGAACCACTGTTTGGGCACACGTTGGGGCTCGGAAGGGAAGTAGTGACATTTTGAAATGCTGACTTTGATGGAATGGTCTGGGGGTGTCATGTTACATTTGCAGAGCCCCTGATGTTCCTTAACTGTGGAAACCCCCCACAAGTGACCCCATTTTGGAAACTAGACCCCCCAAGGAACTTATCTAGATGTGTGGTGAGCACCTTGAACCACCAAGTGCTTCTCAGAAGTTTATAACGCAGAGCCGTGAAAATAAAAAATCATTTTTTCCTCCAAAAAATGATTTTTAGCCCGCAATTTTTTTTCCACATGGGTAACAGGATAAATTGGACCCCAAAAGTTGTTGTCCAGTTTGTCCTGAGTAGGCTGTACCCATTATGTGGGGGAGGACCACTGTTTTGGCACACATCGGGGCTTGGAAGGGAAGTAGTGAGGTTTTGAAATGCCGACTTGATGGAATGGTTTGCGGGCGTCATGTTGCCTTTGTAGAGCCCCTGATGTGACTAAACTGTGGAAACCCCCCACAAGTGACCCCATTTTGGAAACTAGACCACCCAAGGAACTTATCTAGATGGGTGGTGAGCACCTTGAACCCCCAAGTGCTTCACAGAAGTTTATAACGCAGAGCCGTGAAAATAAAAAATCATTTTTTCCTCCAAAAAATGATTTTTAGCCAGCAATTTTTTTTTCCACAAGGGTAACAGGATAAATTGGACCCCAAAAGTTGTTGTCCAGTTTGTCCTGAGTACGCTGGTATCCCATATGCAGGGGGGAACCACTTTTTGGGCACACGTCAAGGCTTGGAAGGGAAGTAGTGAGGTTTTGAAATGACGACTTGATGGAATGGTCTGCGGGCGTCATGTTGCTTTTGCAGAGCCCCTGATGTGACTAAACTGTGGAAACCCCCCACAAGTAACCCCATTTTGGAAACTAGACCCCCCAAGGAACTTATCTAGATGTGTGGTGAGCACTTTGAACTCCTAAGTGCTTCACAGAAGTTTATAACGCAAAGCTGTGAAAATAAAAAATCTTTTTTTATCTTCAAGAAATGATTTTTAGCTCGCAATTTTTTATTTTCACAAGGTTAAGAGGAGAGCTTGGACCCCAAAAGTTGTTGTACAATTTGTCCTGAGTATGCTGGCACCCCATAGGTGGGGGGAACCATTGTTTGGGCACACATCGGGGCTCGGAAGGGAAGTAGTGACATTTTGAAATGCTGACTTTGATGGAATGGTCTGGGGGTGTCATGTTACATTTGCAGAGCCCCTGATGTTCCTAAACTGTGGAAGCCCCCCACAAGTGACCCCATTTTGGAAACTAGACACCCCCAAGGAACTTATCTAGATGTGTGGTGAGCACCTTGAACCACCAAGTGCTTCTCAGAAGTTTATAACGCAGAGCCGTGAAAATAAAAAATCATTTTTTTCAGCAAAAATAATTTTTTAGCCTCCAATTTTTTATTTTCCCAAGGCTAGCAGGAGAAATTGGACCCCAAAAGTTGTTGTGCAATTTGTCCTCAGTACTCTGTACCCCATATATGGGGGAGGACCACTGTTTGGGCACACATCGGGGCTTGGAAGGGAGGGAGCATCGTTTGACTTTTTGAATGCAAAATTGGCTGGAATCAATGGTGGCACCATGTCGCGTTTGGAGACCCCCTGATGTGCCTAAACAGTGGAAACCCCTCAATTCTAACTCCAACCCTAACCTCAACACACCCCTAACCACAACCCTAATTCCAACATACCCCCAACCCTAATCCCAACCCTAACCATAACCCTAACCACAAGCCTAACCCTAATTACAACCCTAACCGTAATTCCAACCCTAACCCTAATTCCAACCCTAATTCTAACCCTAACCTTAATTCCACCCTAACCCTTACCCTCATTTCAACCCTAACCCTAATTCCACCCTAACCCTAATTCCAACCCTAATTCCACCCTAACCTTAACCCTAATTCCAACCCTAACCCTAATTCTAACCCTAGCCCTAACCGTAACCATAGCCCTAACCCTAACCCTAATGGAAAAATAAAAATAAAAGAAATTTCTTTATTTTATTATTTGTGCCTACCTATGGGGGTGATAGAGGGGGGTTTATTTACTTTTTATTTCATTTTGATCACTGTGAGAGTTTATCACAGTGATCAAAATTAATTAATGGAATCTGCAGCGGCAGACACATTTTCCAAGATGGCAGCCCCCATGATCCGGGACCGCAGGACACCGGGAGCGACAGCAGCACTCGGCAGGTACCGGGGGGTGGCGGGGGGTGATCGGAAGCTGGGGAGAAGCGGAGGGAAGGCGGGGGGAGCAGATGATGACAGTGGCTGCACATCGCCACTGTCATTCAGTGGCGGGGGCCGATCGCCCCCGCCAGCCGGTGTGTGGGGGGTCAGATAGCAGTCTCCAGCCATGTCCGATGCTACTGCAGCAACGGCCATAGCTGGTTTGTAATATTTCATCAATTTTCATTGATGAAATATTACTATCTCTCTGATTGGCTGTTTCACTTTTAACAGCCAATCAGAGCGATCGTAGCCATGTGGGGGCAGAGCCACGCCCCCTGTGGTGAAGTACAAAGCCCCCTGTATCTGCGGGTCCGGTGACCTTTCATTGACCCCAGTCACCCAACCCGCAGGGGAGCTTTAAAGTCATGACACAGGGCATGCGTCATTGGTCGGATTGGCACTGGTTGGGAAGGGGTTAAGAAAATGTGCTCATTCAGTCAGCGGCCTATCTCTGGGATAACAATGCGAGCATCAGTCCAAAAATCAAACATGTGGAATCATTATCTCCCCAACTAACCATCAATTGGCTAATGAATCCTCAGACATGCCCCCGGCTTCTCTGCGTGGTGCAGGCATGAACAGGAATGGTAAGCATGGCTGATCTCAGGCACTCCTGCCTGCTGCCTCCTAACTGCCTCTGACTGCTGCTGGGAACAGTGTCCAAGCAGTCAGTACAGATGACACCTCTCCTGCCTCCTGAGCATTTCTGACCTGAAAGAGAAGAAAAATAAGTTTTATTATACTCACCTGTGGGGCGGTCTGGTTTGAAGGGTGTCGCAGGTACGGGTCTGGCGCCTCCCATCTTCTTGCAATGCCGCCCTCCTGCTTGCTTCATGGCTCCCCAACATCGTGCTCCTACGCAGGCGTACTTCTCTGCCCTGTTGAGAGCAGAGTAAAGCATGGCATAGCACAGGCGTTGGGCCTCTCTGACCTGCGCACTGCATACTTTTGTCTGCCCTCAACAGGGCAGATAAATACCCCTGGGCAGAAGCACGATTACTGGGAGCCATGAAGCAACAGGAGGGCGGCGATCACAAGAATATGGGAGGTGCTGGATCTGGACCTGTGACGCCCATCGGACCGGGCCACCCCCCGAGTGAGTATAATAAAAATTATTTTTCTTATCTTTCAGGTAGGATTGGGGGTTTATCTACAGCATTATAGAATGCAGTAGATAAGCCCTGAAAGGTGGTGGCCGTATCTCATATCAGCCAAACCTTGTGACAGGTTCGCTTTAACTGAGCTTTCCCGGGGTTAAACAAATCAATCGCCAATGCGGCTGCATCGGGCCCAGAAGTGGAGTGAGCCCACTGACACCAGCAAATATTTCAGCTCGATCTGCATCCTCGGACGCACATTCAGCTGAAATATATTACAGCGAAGGGGATCCGCCAGTTCCGCTGCAGTACATGCCACTGACCCATTTGCGTCCAGCATCTGAACTCAGTGTGCCTATGACTGGGGGGCAAATGGCAGTGACGTCATGAGCGATGGTGGGGAATTCGAAGTCAGCTAGCGGCTCTTGCATCAGTTGCAGAAGAGGACGCTGTGTGGCGTGGGAGTGGAGAAAGGTGAGTAGAATCGGGTTTTTTCATGTATTGCAGAAGAACAAGACAAATTATCAGATAAAGGGGCATGTAGTGCTATGCCCGACATGGTGTCCCTCCTCCCTCTATGTAGGGATGCCAGCTTACTCACCGGCCCATGGCGCTGACCCTAGCATGCTCCTGCTCCTGCCTTCTTCCTCCATTATGCACACTGCACTGTGTCCTGACAGTGTGCTTAGGGTGCATGTGAGCGCGATCCCCTGTTCTAAAAGGGGCATCATGTGCACATGGTAAATCCTCCCAGCAACAGCTTGGAGACATTTAGTTAAATGTGTGTTCCCTTGAAACTTGTCTCCCAGCCAATAGCTTGGAGACAGCTTGTATTGAAAGCATCCTCCCCAATAGGGAGGTGCCTGAGCAATCCCTATAGTTACAGTGGGGGAAAAAAAGTATTTGATCCCTTGCTGATTTTGTAACTGGTCTATAGGAGCCAGAACTCTTAATGGTTGGTAGGGGATCAAATACTTATTTCTCACCGCAAAATGCAAATAAAGTTATAGAATTTATACAATGTGATTTTCTGGATTTTATTTTTTATATTCTCTCAATGTTAAAATTAACCTACCCTTAAAATTATAGACTGCTCATGTCTTTGTCAGTGGGCAAGCTTACAAAATCAGCAAGGGATCAAATACTTATTTCTCCAACTGTATGTTAGGTGTTTGGTGTGTATGCAACTGTATTTTGCCAGGTCCCCCATCCCTGGTCTGATATAGTATCCCATATCCCATACCTTGTGTACTGTTATTAGTTCTCACTTCCTGTGACTGCTTTGGCGGTGTCTGTATCCTGATAACTCGTCTGCGGTACCGATACCCTCCCGTCCCTTATTATGTAACATCCTCTCTATGTATGGTGCCGTCCTTTATTATATAGCATCCTATTATGTAGAGCGCCATCCATTATTACACAGTATCACATCTACAGCACAATCCCTACATTGAGTATTCTCATTTTTGTTATTCACAGCGCCCTCTCTTTATTGCATAGTGTCCTCTCCTGTAAAATGTAAAATGACTGCTGATGGAGCAGCATCTGACCACAAGACCAGCCGTATCCATCACAAAAGAAGCTTTCCAATGCTCCATCAGCCTTCATTTCAGTTTATATCTAACAAGAGTGGATGATACTGTATGTAATAAAGAACAGGGAGGTATAAATAACAAAAATAATGAGAATCTGATATGTAAGGGATGGTGCTGTACATAACAAGAGGGAACTATGTGATAAGGGACGGCGCTATACATAAAGAGAGAGGGCACTGTACAATAAGGGGTGGCAATATATATGAGAGGAGACTGTAAAAAAATCTGTATATCTGTAGCTTGGTCGCCAATAATGGAGGGGACCCCAGATGCATTTCTTGCACAGGGGCCCCAAGCTGTCTGTGTCCGCCCCTGTCCACACACATTAGATGTGTCACGGGGATACCACAAAAGAAAGTGGCCAGAAGATTGCGGCATCTGGTTACACAAAATCCTGCACTGATTGGAACTGTTTCACCATCTTATTAAACAGTGTAGGTTTTAATTGCGTTTTCATTACAAGGGTTAATCAGTTCTGTTGATCTCCTGAAACGCTCCATCCTGAATGTCTCATGTGTTCTGTATTGGCCACTCCCCTCTGGTATATATGCTTGCCACTGGCACTTGGGAGTTGCCAGTGATATTTACAACTTCCTGATTTGGTGTTGAAGGAGGGTTATGTATTAGTAGCAGTCAGTGGGTGTAATTTACAGGAGATTTCTGCATGGATTTGGTATTGTGTGTTTATCCTAATCCTCTCCCATTAGCTTTAACCCTCCTACTGTTTACTTTTCTCTTGATTTCTTCTATGTTGATTTATGAGTGTATTTGTATGAGTGAAGTTTTCTTGTATCCCTGTCTGTTAATCTCTGTCTGTCTGGTTAGTGTTTTCATATACACTTCGGCCTCACACCTCCCTTGGTGGGGGAGGGAACAGATAATGGTTAAGATAGGAGTATAGCAATGTACGAAATCTCTGGTGTCCCCCATTCAGGGTAATCCAGGGGGGACAGGGATAGCCTAGGGTGCCCCTAGTTTGAGGGATCGAATAAGTACCCACAGTCCCTTTTCAATATGTGACAAGACCTTGATCTGAACACATTGACATTAGACATTAGTCTAAGCTGTGTGGGGGCCTTAAGACTTGATGACAGTAGTGTAACTACCGGATGGGCAGAGAGAGCTTTCACCCCAGTCCAACTCACATGGTGAGACCTGTCCGGAGCGATCGCCATTCAAGACATATTGATACAGTTAAACTCTATGGTAGAGAAAAGCCATTGTATCCCTGCCCTAGCACTCTTCCTACTTTAGGCTGAAACTTGCAACCTACAGAATATCAGTATCATGGACAGTATGCAAGAGTCCAGATGCAAGTGGTGTGATGACATCAACACGTCGCACTACCTGTACTGAGACACTAGTTGTGCTATTGGACTTTCTAGGATCTGGGATTTGATGAGTATATAGTGGGTTTTCTTTATTATACAGTACTTATAAGGGAATATATGTGGCAATTATACTGTATGGAAGGGATTACTGTGGGGCCTTCATACTTTGTAAGGATCATGTTGTGTGGAGAGCTTGTGGGGTCATCTGAAGACATTATTCATTTCTTTTTAGGGGCATTCTTGACAATATATTAAATGTTAAGTGGGCACTGAAAGAGGACCTTTCGCCTGTCTGAACATGTTAACCCCTTCACCACATTGGGATTTTCAGATTTTGCACTTTTGTTTTTTGTTCCTCTTCTTCCCAGAGCCATAACTTTTTTTTATTGTTCCATCAATATAGCTGTATGGGGGCTTTTTTTTGCACCAAAAATTGTACTTTTGAATGATTCCATTGATTTTACCATATAGTGTACAGGAAAATGGGGAAAAAAATTCTAACTGGGCAGAAATTGCAAAAAAATAGTTCTTTTTTTCTGTTTCTTTTTATTGACCATGTTCCCTAAATGCTAAAACTGACCTGTTAATATGAGTCTCCAGGTCAATATGAGTACACAGATGCCAATCATATATAGGTTCTTTTTTGTTTAAGTGGTGATGAAAATTTCAAAGTTTGCAAAAAAAAGGTGCCATTTTCCAAGACATGTAGCATCTCCATTTTTTTTTTTGCGATCTGGAGGTAGTTAATAGCTTATTTTTTGCATCCTGAGCTGATGTTTTTATTGATACCATTTTGGAGTAGATAAGATGTTTTGATAACTTGTTACTGCATTTTATTGCAATGTTGTGACGGCCAAAAAAATGTAATTCTGGCTTTTCGATTTTTTTTTCTTGTTACACTGTTTACCGATCAGATTAATTTACATTATATTTTGACAGATACATCAGACATTTCTTTATACAGCGATACCAAAAATATTTTTCTATTTTTTTAATGTTTTTTTTGACTGGGGAAAAAGGCAGATAATTAGAATTTTTTTTTTTAATTATTTGAATATTTTTTAAAAGGTTTTTTTTGCTGGTATTAATAGTCTCCAGAGAGACTTGAAGTTGCGATCATAGCCCTGCTATGTATAGAATAAATCATGATCTCCTATAGATTTACGATGACAGGCATGGGGATCTTCTGCAGACTCCTGGCTGTAATGACAATCCATTGGTGCCCTGCAGGGACACGCCCTTGGACGTATTTATACGTCCAAGGTTGTGAAGGTGTTAAATTGGCCACATAATTTAATAATGACTACAGGGATGAATAAAACAAGTTCTTTCATTTTTAATTTCTCCTCTCTGTTGTAGAGCTATTAACTTGTAAAGTTTATGTTATAATTTATGAAATGCCAAGGGGGTGTTACCAGTGATTTGTCTCTGGGGGTATTTACCTCTTCATCTGCATACTTTTGACCAATTATAAGCAAGAAGCATCATGCAAGGAAAAGAAGAACACGTCACCAGCAGATCATAAGAACATGCTTTCTCCTGTGTGATGTAATTATAGACATTGATTGCCCTGATCATTGCAGCTGCTATGTAGAATATAGCAGAGTAGAGTGTCATTACAAACACTTTCACGAAACAATCACTGACCTCAGGGAGACCAGTCAAAGAAAACACTGAGGCAGCTGGCAAAGGCGCTCAATCAGTGAAATCCTAGGTGCATTGCTCCCTGGGAAATACAAATATGCAAATAATGTCCGTGGAGCCTCATTTAAGAGTCTCAAACACGGGACTAGCCAGATCTTCCTCCAGGGAAGGACCCAGCCAAGGAGTGGCTCCTTTCGGAAACCACCATATTAAGTGGCCCTTTAAGTCAATATCCAGCTCTTTACGAGTTTACAGATATGACAAGGGAAATACCAAGGCCAGGTATCCATCCATAGACAGCTGTTTCGGGGTGTTGCCCCTCATCAGTGTGGAGTAGGATTCTGGCTAGGTGGGAGCAATGACCAACATCACAAAACAATCACTGACCTCAGGGAGACCAGTCAAAGAAAACACAGCAGCAGGCGGCAAAGGCGCTCAATCAGTGAAATCCTAGGTGCATTGCTCTCTGGGAAATACGAATATGCAAATAAAGCCCATGGAGGCTCATTTAAGAGTCTCAAACATGGGACTAGCCAGATCTTCCTCCAGGGAAGGACCCAGCCAAGGAGTGGCTCCTTTTGGAAACCACCATTACCACCATATTAAGTGGCCCTTTAAGTCAATATCCAGCTCTTTACGAGTTTACAGATATGACAAGGGAAATACCAAGGCCTGGTATCCATCTACAGACAGCTGTTTCAGGGTGTTGCCCCTCATCAGTGTGGAGTAGGATTCTGGCTAGGTGGGAGCAATGCCTAGTAGACTAACATCACGAAACAATCACTGACCTCAGGGAGACCAGTGAAAGGAAGCACTGCGGCAGCCAGCAAAGGCGCTCAATCAGTGAAATCCTAGGTGCATTGCTCCCTGGAGGAAGATATGGCTAGTCCCGTGTTTGAGACTCTTAAATGAGGCTCCATAGACTTTAGTTGCATATTCGTATTGCAAACACTTTCAACAGTCATTGTGGGGGGAAGAGGAGTAAAGCAAAGCAAAGTGTGATTACAAACACATTCAGCGCTCAAGTCGGGGGGGTATTTTGTCTACATGTATAGAGCGATAATGCTTTCTCTCTGATTACCTGCCTTAATGTTGTCATTATGTCAGCCTCAAGCCAATACCGGACATCGGGAGCCAAGTCAGAGACTCAGTGGATGACCTGTGACGATGAGTAAAGACTAAGAGCAGTTTGTTGGTTTATAGCAAACTGCAGCATGGGACTATGATTTTCTAGAAGGGAACAACTTCTTTAAATTGTTAAACTGTATCATATACACTGACAAGTAGTGAAGGGCAAACAACTGGATGTTCAGGTCTGGCGGGTTCGGCTGAATAGTTAAAAAAAAGATTGGTTCAGGTATCAGACAAGTTCCTGAACATGGACCCCATTCATTTGAATGAGGGTCCCGAATATCCAGTGTTTGCCATTCAATCAAGTACATGACAGTGTGGAAAACATTGCCTCTGATCAGCAGCAAAATCATTACCACCTGCCAGAGAGAAATTTAAATCCGATCACAGACGTCAGCTGATGGGATTACTACTTCCATTAGCCTACTGGAGGCAGCTGATGGGAGTATTCATCAGCCAGCGTCTGCACTATAAATAAATCATAAAAAAACTGTAATTTTGAAAACCAGTCAGGCAAAACTGACAGCGGTGGGTTGGTTATCAAAAATAGAAGAGTCCCCAAGCGGGTTTTTTCTTAAATTAGATAAATAATAAATGAGAAAAACGGCTTGTGACAACCAGCCAAGATAAAGCAGACAGTTTGGTGCTGGTATACTAATGCTGGTAAGGGGTCATCTGACAGCAAGGTAGCCACAGCGCTCTGACAGGTAGCATTAATCTTACCACTGATCAGAGGCTCCGATGTTTCTTGTGCTGTCATGCAGATGACAGCAAGCATGGTGCTGGTATTCTCAGGCTGTTAAGGTGTCATCTGGCAGCGAGGGAGCCGCAGAGCTCTGACAGGTAGCATTAATCTTAAAACCGATCAGAACCTCCAGTGCTTCTCACGCTGTCATGCAAATGACAGCATGAGAAACACTAGGTGTTCAGGATGCCGAACCCAAACAGTAAAATGGACTTCCTTGTGAAGTCCATCTTTAGGGCGCATGCCCAAACTGTGGGTGTTCAGCACGACTCCGAACTTTATACTGGTCGACCTACTTGGGTATGTAAACAGCTTTTTTTTCAACTCTACCCACAAGTATTTTATAGGGTTGAGTCCTGTGAACTGTAGGGGCCAATCCAGCACCTCTACTTCATTGTGACGAGCGTCAGCTTACGCTGAGTCGTTTTCCTTTTTAGGGTGGACCCTCTGGGCTGTTGCACCCACCCACCTAGGGCGAGCTGACCTAGTGAGAATCCACCCCCTATACAGGGAGTGTCAGGGGCAAGACCAAGGGGGTGAGCAACCACAGCAGCTGGACCAGACGGCTGGCTCAGGGGACACTATTGAGTGTCTGGCAACAGAACGGACAGGATACGAAACATAAAGCGAAGTCACAGGGTTTCTTCAGCAAACGTGGTTACACACTTTATTCAGGTGCAAGGCATAAACAGGGAATCAGGTGCAGGGCACAAAGGGTGAAACACGGCAAGGTGCGTGCAAGGGCACACCAAATGTTCCAGACATAATACGTGCAGAAAACATACCAGGGTCCAGGGCAGGGTACGTGTTAGGGTTCACACCAGAGTTCCTAGGAAGGATGCGTGCTAGGACATGCTAGAGTCCAAGACATGGTGCGTGCTAGGAGACACGCCAGAGTCCAAGGCAGAGTGCGTGCAAGGAGACACGCCAAGGTCCAAGACATGGTACGTGCAAGATGGTAGGCAAAGGCACGCTGGCATCGGACTCCGGACATCTGGCAACGATTGACATGATCAGGGCATCAGGCTGCGGACATCAGCTCCGGACATCAGGCTGCAGTCATCAGGCTTTCGATCTCTGGCAGTGATTGGCAGGTTCCGGGCATTCGGCAGACAAACCAGGGTTCCATGCAAGGAGACAAAACAAGTTAGAGCCATGATGCGTGTTAAGGAACACGCCAGGGTCCGATTCAAGGACGGAGGCCAGCGAGTGCAGAGGGACACTCCAGGGTCAGGCGAGACAGAGTCCTGCACGTGCAGAGAGGCACACCAGGGTCAGGCAAGGCAGAGTCCTGCACATGCAGAGTGGCACGCCAGGGTCAGGCGAGGCAGAGTCTTGCGCATGCAGAGAGGCACGCCAGGGTCAGGCGAGGCAGAGTCCTGCATGCGCGGAGAGGCATACCAGGATCAGGCAAGGCAAAGTCCTGCGCGTGCAGAGAGGCATGCCAGGGTCAGGGTTCAAGGACAGAGTTAGGACCTATGCGTGCAAGAGGGCACGACAGGGTACATGGCAAGACCTGCGCATACTTTTACAGAAGCACGGGGAGGTATGCCAAGGAGCAGGCGAGGGAGCGCAGAGAGCAAAGCTGGGGCACTGGCTAGCTGATCGGGCTGCGGCACTGACAGACGGGCAAGACTCCAGCGAACCCAGCTGAGGCATGGCAGGCGACACAGCTGTCACTGACCGATGAGCACGGCTGAGGCACAAGAAGGCGGGCACGGCTAGGGCGGGCACGGCTGAGGCACAAACAGGAGGCTAGGAAGGCCAGGCGCATGCAAAGAGCACACGAAGCAACAAGGCAATGCGAGACGAGAAACAAGACAGAGCTTAGGCAGAGTACAGAACCAGGAACGAAAGCATAGGCAGAAAGACAGAATCAGGTCAGAGCAAGAACAGAGCTAGCAACGGAGCGTAGGCCGAATCCCAGAGCCGGGCCAAGGCAGAGCCTTGGGACTAGCCTAGAAACGTGCAAGAGAGCACAATAGGAAAGAGTCTAGCAGCAGAGCGTAGGCCGAAGCCCAGAGCCGGACCAAGGCAGAGCCTTGGGACTAGACATGGAAAAGAGCACCAAAAGTAAGAGAGGAGGAATGGTGCATGTGCCAGGGAGCACTACAGAGCACCATAGGAGAGAGCGAGGCAGAGCAAGCAGACAGAGAACATAGGGAAGAACAAGGCAGAGCAAGGCAAGGTACGGAACAAGGAACGGAAGCTAGACTGAAGCACAGAATGGAATCCGAGCAAGGAAGGACTACAAGGCAAGGCATGAAGGACAAACATAAGACAAGGCACGGGACAAGAGTCGGAGTACGAGCACTGAGCGTGTGTAGAGACGCTCGACAGGGCAAAGTGCAAGGGCATAGAATAGAGGAAGCGACCCAGCAGACCAAGCAGCCATGCAGGGAAGCAACACAATACTCAGGCCCAGAGCATAGGGAGGGGCGGTCTGATATAGGGCATTAGCACCTCCACTTCCGGGTCAGGACCAGGGGAGAACTTCCAGTTCAGATCCTCCAGGATCACAGAGAGCAGTCACATGGCCAGGGATTTCAGACATGCAGAGATGATTGCAGAACCAAACAATGCTGGAACCTAGGAAAGGTCAGATGATCAGGGGTTTCAGACATGCAGAGATGATTGCAGAACCAGACAATGCTGGAACCCAGGAAAGGTCACATGATCAGGGGTTTCAGATATGCAGAGATGATCACAGAAGGCAGAGCAGAAACGCAGGCATTTTGCAGCCCAACAGTCATGAGGTGAGTGTGCACACTGCTCTAGGGAACATGCAGGATAGCAGACATGAGATGCGCGTACACACGGCTCCAGGGGTCATGAGGCAAAACAGACATGGCGGACATAACAGACATGGCGAGCATGACATTCATTGTCATTGAACCACTTCTTCTTCAGTCTCAATGTATATTTCTGGTTGTTGTCCTGCTGGAACACTATGTTGTCCTTTTCATACCCATAGTAATTGAGTGTATGAAGTAATTTGTCCTGTAGGACACTCACGTGTAGCTCAGCATTGAGACCACCATTGATCCTGGTCAAGTATCCAATGCCTCTGATGGAGAAAGCCTGATGATCTTGGGGTTTTTCACAGCCAAACATGACAATTCCTTCAATTTCTCTGTTTGCCTTTTTTTCCCTTGTTTCTTCCAGACCTATTTGCCTAGTCTATTGACTTTCATATCATCATTCCAAATCACCTGTTTCCAGTCTTCTACTTTCCACTTTTCATAGTTCTTTGTAAACTTGAGCTGATTCTTCTTATGACGATATTGAAGTCGAGGCTTCTTCACCTTTTTTCGGGCCACCATTCCAGACTTCTGTAACATGCGTCACACGGTCCTTCCATGGACATCTGTGATCTCACTATTACGAAGCATACAAGCCACCTCCACTGCCGTGTTTGTCGCACCAGAACTGATAGACCTTGTAGTATACATGAAGAAATAGATTTTTCCACCACCAGGAGCAGAACAGTAACAATGTATTGACATGACATGAATCTGCATAACTAATCATAAACAAAATAGTTGCAAGTCAAATTTATTTATGAGACAGCCAAGATAATTGTCTATAAAATTATGGTAGTCTCACGATCAAAGTAGTGGATGGCGAGAAGTGGAGCCTGAAAGTGAAAAGTTCAAAACATTGTTTCCTTTTTGCTTGTCAGTGTATACCTTTATCTACTTAGCTTTCCATAGGCAAGTACTTACTGCAGTGTGTCTACACATTATGTTTTTATTTTAGGCTATATAATGCATAATATATGCATAAAATAACATTTTACCTTACTTTATTTGATATTTTTTACTTACATATGTTTTCATAACATTTGGTGGCCTAGGTATATAGGCTGCTTTTACAAACAGTAATACTGTTGGTAAATGAGGTGTTAAAAGATGCGTTGTATGTGATAAGTGTGTCTGTTCCTGACCACTCCCGGGAGACCTCATCTTCTCGCATTTTCATGTGACACTATCCCAGCATGCATTGTGAGTAGACTTCAACCTGCTGATGTTTTATGGAGCTGTCCTGACTAATCACCTTACTAGAGCACAGTCTGGAGACCTCGCTCCGTTTCGAGTACTCCCTAGTAACAGATTTATCCTGCTGCTTAAGTCAGGAAGAGCTCATTTTTTCTTTTCCTATAAAAATGAATTATCTCACAGAGACTCTGGTGTCAGGAGCTCATGTTCCTCATATAAAGCAAATCTGCTTTTCTTTTACCTGAATCACACCCTGACCATTTCTCATCCTCATCACTGTTATCCTTCGCACTTCCCATCTATATTCATCCAGGTTTTTGTTTAATGACCATTAATCGTAAATCATCTCTGATTGTAGGCGTGCTTCTCTCGTCCAAAATTACAAGTTCTTAGAATTCCTTTCTAGAAAACTATAAACCGAGAATTTTCTGTAAGCCATGAGAGCTGCACACAAGTACTTTATACATAAAGATATATAAATTCTCTGATTTCTTTTGTAAATTGTTAATCAAATTTGTAAGCTACACTTAGGCTACTTTCACACTTGCGTCGGTACGGGCCCGTCGCAATGCGTCGGGCCGACATACTGACGCAAGTTGTGAAAGATTTGCACAACGGGGGCAGCGGATGCAGTTTTTCAACGCATCCGCTGTCCCATTGTAATGTCCAGGGAGGAGGGGGCGGAGTTTCGGCAGCGCATGCGCGGTCGAAAATGGTGGACACGACGCGCAAAAAATGTTACATCTAACGTTTTTGTGTGCGTCGCAGCCGCCAAAACACGACGCATCCATCGCACGATGGATGCGACGTGTGGCCATACATCGCAATGCGTCGCTAATGCAAGTCTATGGAGAAAAAACACATCCTGCGGGCAACTTTGCAGGATGCGTTTTTTCTCCAAAATGGCGCATTGCGACGTACGACACACGACGCTAGTGTGAAAGCAGCCTTAGAGTATGGTTACACTTGATGTTTTTGCAAAAAAAAATTCTGTGGCCAAAACCTTCACTTTTGTAGTAAAAACTCTGCTTATAAAACACAGCAAATAGCTGTATTTTTTGCTGATTTTACTAGGAGGATTGCATGTGCGATTTGTCTAAAATACATGATACAAACTACCAAGCCATCATACAAGCAATGAAAGCAAAAGAGTGTATATTTCAAAAATACAATTTTATTAATAAATTAACATATAACAGAAAAAGGAACCTCAGGTCCAAAAAAGACAGAACATGCCACTGCTCCAATTTTCATAATATGCATAGACTATACATCACTAACGCACTCAATACACCTCAAGTAGATCAGTTAAAAACCCAAACCAAGATATTAAATAAATACTCATATCAATATCCCCTTATTATCTGATAGCTAGTAAATATTACTGACCAATAAAAAGTGCCACAGTGCTTGATAGTTAATGTTACTGACCAAAAAGGTGCCGCAGTGTTTGAAAGTGACTGCTCAATAATCTCTAACTTTAAACTAAATGCATCCTCTAAGCACATCACCATAGGGTAAAAGAAAGCCTCACATTGATGCCAGCAATTCGCTACTACATAAGTGCATCAGTGCATACTAGCAATCGCTGCTGCATAAGTGCATTAGTGCATAACTGCAAATAAACAGAGAACAATCAGGGGCGCATACTAAACTCATTACCTTAGTGGAGGAACAGGGGCATGCCACGTCTAGCACCCCAACGCGCGTTTCAAAATCTCTTTACATATACACCCCAGGAAGAAGAGATTTTGAAATGGACAGATAGGATTTTGCGACCTATGACATAAGTTTACATCATGGCGATCATGCAGGCACAGAAGCAGTGCCCGTACGATCGCTGCTGGGAGCATAGCATAAGTGATAGCTGAACCCCAGCTGTCACAGCCAGGAGTGGTGCTACACCGGCCGGGGCCATTTAACTTCCTAACTGCTGCAATCAATAGCAATTGCAGATTTTAGAAGGCTGGGAGAGGGCCCAATAGTTGCCATGGCAAAGCGAGGTTATCATGACGACCTCTGGGTCTCCCAACTACGGGAGCCTGTTTACAACATAACAGGAGCATGGTCTAAAAGGTTTCTGTCAGTGTCACGTTGACAGGTATAATACATTGCAGTGCTGGTGCATTGCAATTCATTATACCAGCGATCAGAGTAAAAAAAGTTAAACCATAGAGGGACTAAGTAGAAAAAGAAATAAATATATTTAAAAAAAAAAAAAAAAAAAAAAAAAAAAAAAAAAAAATCGCAAAATAAGCTAGAAAATATAAAAAAAAAACTAATAAATAGGTATATTTCTGAAAAAACAAAAATATACAAAAGTACATGAATTTGGAATTGCCGTGTACGAAATGACCTGGTCTATACAAATATCTCACAAGTTAACCCCTTCAGTGAACACCATAAAAAAGGGCCAAATAATATGCTTTTTCATCATAACGCTTAATAAAAAGTGTTAGAAAACTCGACCAAAAGGTCAAATGTAAATACCAGTGTTATTGATGAAAATTTTATCTTCTCCCGTAAAAAGCAAGCCACGATATAGCTCCATCAGCAGAGAAATTAAAAAGCCATAGCTCTATTTTATTGTATAAAATTGGCAATATAAAAAAAATTATATAATTGTGGTATTGCTCTGTCCTGGGCCCTGTATTGTTCAACATCTTTATCAATGATTTAGATGAAGGAATTGAGGGTAAACTGATTAAATTTGCTGATGACACAAAGCTAGGAGGGATAGCTAATACTAGAGAAGAGAGAGAGAGGATTCAAAAAGATATAAATAAACTGGAGAAGTGGGCAGCAACTAACAGAATGGTTTTTAACAGGGAAAAATGCAAAGTACTACATCTTGGCAATAAAAATGAAAAAAGCATATACAGAATGGGAGGAATAGGCCTAAGCAACAGCACATGTGAAAAAGATTTGGGTATACAAATAGATCACAGACTGAATATGAGTCAACAGTGTGATGCAGCAGCAAAAAAGGCAAATGCAATTCTAGGATGTATTAACAGAAGCATACAGTCTAGATCACGTGAAGTCATTATTTCCCTCTACTTCTCTTTGGTCAGACCTCATCTGGAATATTGTGTCCAGTTTTGGGCACCACATTTTAAAAAAGACATCAACAAACTGGAGCAAGTTCAGAAAAGAGCAACCAGAATGGTGACCGGTCTGCAAACCCTGTCTTATGAGGAAAGCTTGCAGGATTTGGGATTGTTTAGTTTGCAAAAGAGAAGACTGAGAGGAGACTTGATAGCTGTCTACAAATACTTAAAGGGCTGTCACATTGTAGAAGGATCAACTTTATTCTCATTTGCACAAGGAAAGACTAGAAGCAATGGGATGAAAATGAATGGGAGGAGACACAGATTAGATATTATAAAAAACTTTCTGACAGTTAGAGTGATCAATGAGTGGAACAAGCTGCCATGAGAAGTGGTGAGTTCTCCTTCAATGGAAGTCTTCAAACAGAGGCTGGACAGACATCTGACTGGGATGATTTAGCGAATCCTGCTTTGAGCAGGGGGTTGGACCAGATGGCCCAGGAGGTCCCTTCCAACTCTACGATTCTATGATTCTATGTATTGCTGTAATCGTACCGACACGAAGATTAGAGATGAGTAGTGTTGAGCATTCTGATACCGCAAGTATCGGGTATCGGCCGATACTTGCTGTATCGGAATTCCGATACCGACATCCGATATTTTTTCAATATCGGGCATCGGAATCGGAAGTTCAAAGTTGATTGACAGCCAAAATGACGTCATCATGATGCGCGGTGTGTGCGCATCATGATGCGCCATCATTTCGTGCCTTCCGGGGGTCTCTGCCGGCCTGCCGGGGGGCTGTGTGGACTGCCCGGGGTCTGTACTGGCCTGCCGGGGGGCTGTGCCGGCCTGCCGGTGGTCTGTGCACCCTGTGGGGGGTCTGTACCGGCCTGCCGGGGGGCTGTGCTGATGTCCGGGGGTCTGTGCAAGCATCGTCCGATGGGACTACAAGTCCCATCTGGCGATGCCTGCTACCATGACAGTGATTGACACATTAGCCAATGATGGGACAGTAGTAGTCCCATCATCCGGCTAATGTGTTAAATGTTAAAAAAAAAAAAAAAAAATACTACATACATACTACATACAGTACATACTACATGCATGCTACATGCTACATACATACCACATGCTACATACATACCACATATATACTACATGCATGCTACATACATACTACATATATACTACATGCATGCTACATACTACATACATACCACATATATACTACATACATACTACATGCATGCTACATACATACTACATGCATGCTACATACATACTACATGCTACATACATACTACATGCATGCTACATACATACTACATGCTACATACATACCACATATATACTACATGCATGCTACATACATGCTACATACATACTACATACATACTACATGCTACATACATACTACATACATACCACATATATACTACATACGTGCTACATACATACTACATGCATGCTACATACAATACATTCATACAATACAGTACATATAACATAGAGTAACATACTTACCAATACTTGTCACATTGTTCCCCGAAGCCATTGTCGTCTACGGAATAAATATTAACATAACAAACCACAAAAATACTCACCCATGATCCGAAGCAGTCCACGAGTGTGTCCCACGACGATCTTGGGTAGAGAACTGCAGCATCAGCTGATGCTGCCGCTCTCTACGGGCTGCAGGAATCCAATGACGGAAGGTAGGTATCCGACAATGGCTTCGGGGAACAATGTGACAAGTATTGGTAAGTATGTTACTCTATGTTATATGTACTGTATGTCTATGTATGTATTGTATGAATGTATTGTATGTAGCATGCATGTAGTATGTATGTAGCATGCATGTAGCATGTAGTATGTATGTAGCATGCATGTAGTATATATGTAGTATGTATGTAGTATATATGTAGCATGTAGTATGTATGTAGCATGCATGTAGTATATATGTAGTATGTATGTAGTATATATGTAGCATGTAGTATGTATGTAGCATGCATGTAGTATGTATGTAGCATGTAGTATGTATGTAGCATGCATGTAGTATATATGTAGTATGTATGTAGCATGTAGTATGTATGTAGCATGCATGCAGTATGTATGTAGCATGCATGTAGTATGTATGTAGCATGCAAGTAGTATATATGTAGTATGTATGTAGTATGTATGTAGCATGTAGTATGTATGTAGTATGTATGTAGCATGTAGTATGTATGTAGTATGTATGTAGCATGTAGTATGTATGTAGTATGTATGTAGCATGTAGCATGCATGTAGTATATATGTAGTATGTATGTAGCATGTAGCATGTATGTAGCATGCATGTAGTATATATGTAGTATGTATGTAGTATGTATGTAGCATGTAGTATGTATGTAGCATGCATGTAGTATTTATGTAGCATGCATGTAGTATGTATGTATGTAGTATTTTTTTTTTTTTTTACATTCAACACATTAGCCGGATGATGGGACTACTACTGTCCCATCATTGGCTAATGTGTCAATCACTGTCATGGTAGCAGGCATCGCCCGATGGGACTTGTAGTCCCATCGGACGATGCCTGCACAGACCCCCGGACATCAGCACAGCCCCCCGGCAGGCCGGTACAGACCCCCACAGGGTGCACAGACCACCGGCAGGCCGGCACAGCCCCCCGGCAGGCCGGTACAGACCCCCACAGGGTGCACAGACCCCGGGCAGTCCACACAGCCCACCGGCAGGCCGGCACAGACCCCCGGCAGGCCGGCACAGACCCCCGGCAGGCCCGTACAGACCCCCGAGAGGCTGTACAAGGGCAGGAAAGGGTTTTTCCAATTCCGATACCGGAAGTCTCAGACTTGAATGGGACTTCCGGTATCGGCATCGGCGATACCGATACTTTTTTTAAAGATCGGCCGATCCATTCCGATCCGATATTTTGAAGTATCGGACGGTATCACTCAACTCTAGAGATGAGTGAACCTTTCAAGGTTTGGTTTGGTTTGGCGAATGTCCCGATGTTCGCTGAATGGTTCATTGAATGTACCGGCACCCCATTGAATTCAATGGGAGGAAAAATCAAATGCATACACAACACCTTAACGCTGGACAAAAGCTTCCCAAATGGCTCAAATTGGGGGTAGACACCAGTAAAAGTGGCATCAATTGACCCAGTGTACGAACAGAATAATTGTGCAGCATGGATGCATGGTACAGTGCTTGGACCAGCATTTTTAGCTGAAACATTGATCAGTAGCAGATTATTATTATTATTTATTGTTATAGCGCCATTTATTCCATGGCGCTTTACATGTAAGGAGGGGTATACATAAAAACAAGTACAATAATCTTAAACAATACAAGTCATAACTGGTACAGGAGGAGAGAGGACCCTGCCCGCGAGGGCTCACAATCTACAAGGGATGGGTGATAATACAGTAAGCGAGGGTAGAGCTGGTCGTGCAGCGGTTTGGTCGATCGGTGGTTACTGCAGGTTATAGGCTTGTCAGAAGAGGTGGGTCTTCAGGCTCTTTTTGAAGGTTTTGATGGTAGGTGAGAGTCTGATATGTTGTGGTAGAGAGTTCCAGAGTAGGGGTGATGTGCGAGAGAAATCTTGTATGCGATTGTGGGAAGAGGAGATAAGAGGGGAGTAGAGAAGGAGATCTTGTGAGGATCGGAGGTTGCGTGCGGGAAAGAACCGGGAGACGAGGTCACAGATGTATGGAGGAGACAGGTTGTGGATGGCTTTGTATGTCATGGTTAGGGTTTTGTAATGGAGTCTCTGGGCAATTGGGAGCCAGTGAAGGGATTGACAGAGGGGAGAAGCTGGGGAATAGCGGGGGACAGGTGGATTAGTCAGGCAGCAGAGTTTAGAATAGATTGGAGGGGTGCGAGAGTGTTTGAGGGGAGGCCACAGAGCAGGAGGTAGCAGTAGTCAAGGCGAGAGATGATGAGGGCATGGACTAGGGTTTTTGCAGATTCTTGGGTGAGGAATGAACGGATTCATGAAATATTTTTGAGTTGAAGTCGGCAGGAAGTGGAAAGGGCTTGGATATGTGGTTTGAAGGAGAGATCAGCGTCAAGGATTACTCCGAGGCAGTGAGCTTGTGGGACTGGGTAGAGTGGGCAGTCATTTACTGTAATTAACAGGTTCGTAGGGGGGTCACGTGAGATGGGGGAAAGATGATGAATTCTGTTTTGTCCATGTTGAGTTTCAGAAATCTAAGAAGGATGAAATAGTGGACAGACATTGAGGGATTCTGGTTAGTAGGGAGGTGATATCTGGTCCAGAGATGTAGATCTGTGTGTCATCAGCGTAGAGATGATACTGAAAGCCATGAGATTCTATGAGCTGTCCCAGGCCAAAGGTGTAAATAGAGAACAGCAGGGGCCCAAGGACTGAACCTTGTGGGACTCCGACAGATAGGGGGCGAGGTGAGGAGGTGGTGTGTGAGTGGGAGACGCTGAATGTCCGGTCTGTTAGGTATAATGAGATCCAGGATAGGGCCAAGTCTGTGATGCCCAGGGATGAGAGGGTCTGTAATAATAGGGAATGGTCCACTGTGTCAAAGGCAGCCGACAGGTCCAGGAGGAGGAGGACAGAGTAGTGTCGCTTGCTCTTGGCAGTTAAGAGGTCATTGGTGACCTTAGTAAGGGCAGTTTCAGTGGAGTGGTGTGACCGGAAGCCGGATTGTAAGCGGTCGAAGAGGGAGCAAGAAGAGAGATGGGAGGACAGTTCAAGGTAGACGTGTTGTTCCAGTAGCTTGGAGGCGTAGGGGAGAAGTGATATAGGGCGATAGCTATATGCAGAGGATGGGTCAAGAGAGGGCTTTTTGAGGATTGGTGTGATGGAGGCATGTTTAAAGCTTGAGGGGAAAACACCAGTTGTTAGTGATAGGTTGAAGAGATGGGTTAGGGTTGGGATGAAGACTGTGGTGAGGTTTGGTATGAAGTGGGATGGGATCGGGTCGAGTGCACAGGTGGTGAGATGTGATCTTGAGAGTAGAGTGGAGAGTCGATCTTCTGTAATGGTGGAGAAGTTGGTTTTGAAGGTGGAGGGCTGGGAAGTCGGGAGGAAGGGCTCTGGGGGTTGTTGACCAAAACTGTCTCTGATGTTATCAATCTTCTGCTTGAAAAATGAGACAAAGTCTTCAGTTGAGATGAGTGGGGAGGGAGGAGGTGCTGGGGGACGGAGGAGAGAATTGAAGGTGTTGAATAACTGTTTAGGGTTGTGAGACAGGGAGGATATGAGAGATGAGAAGTAGGTTTGTTTAGCTGTGGCGAGTGTGGTCTTGAAAGTAGTGAGGGACTGTTTGAATGCGATGAAGTGCCCGTTGGAGTGGGATCTTTTCCATCTGCACTCAGCAGCCCTGGAAGCTCGCCTCAGCTCTTTGGTCAGGCTGGTGTGCCAGGGCTGTCTGTTGATTTTGCGAGTTTTGGTATGTGTATGTGGGGCAGCGGATTCCAAAGCTACAGCTATTGTGGTTTTATATAGAGCAGCAGCGTCATCCGCATTGTGTAAGGAACTTATATCTGTAAGAGGGAGGAGGGATTCAGAGAATGAGTGTAGGTCAAGGTGTTTAAGATTCCTGCGAGGGTGTGAAAGTTTGTGGGGTGGGGATTGTAGACATGGAGTGAAGAGGGAAGAGAATGTGAGAAGGTTGTGGTCAGAGAGAGGAAGAGGTGAGTTAGAGAGGTTAGATAAGGAGCAGAGGCGGGTGAAGATGAGGTCCAGTGTGTGGCCATCTTTGTGGGTGGCTGTAGAAGACCATTGAGTGAGGCCGAAGGAGGAAGTGAGAGATAGGAGTTTAGTGGCAGCTGAGAGGGAAGTGTCAATAGGGAGGTTGAAGTCGCCCATGATGATAGTAGGGATGTCCGCGGAAAGGAAATGAAGTAACCAGGTGGTGAAGTGGTCAAAGAAGGTGGTGGCTGGCCCTGGGGGGTGGTAGATGAGTTGGAGGTTGGAGGGGGAGTAGATGCGCACAGAGTGCACCTCAAAGGAAGGGAGGGTAACAGAGGGTGGCAGTGGGATTGGGGTGAAGGAGCAGGTATCTGAAAGGAAAAAAAACAACTCCTCCGCCATGTTTGCTGCTGGGGCGGGGGGTGTGAGAAAGGTGGAAGCCGCCATACGAAAGTGCAGCAGGAGAGGCTGTGTCAGAAGGGGTGAGCCAGGTTTCGGTGATGGCGAGGAAGGAAAGTTTGGTAGTAACAAAAAGATCATGGATGTAGGAAAGCTTGTTGCAGACAGAGCGAGCGTTCCACAGAGCTCCTGTTAGTGGGACTGGGGAAGCGGGGGCTGGGTGAATGGGTATAAGGTTGGAGAGGTTACGGAAGGTTGTGATAGAGCGTGGATGGGAGGTAGAAATGACTGTGGGAATGTGGTGAGGAGGACCAGGATTTGGAGAGATATCAGAAGCAGTGAGAAGTAGCAGAGAAAGTGTTAACAGGTGGGAGCAGGAGAGGGAATGAGGGGGCTGTCTGTGTTTGGAGACAGAGGATTGTATGGTAAGGAACAGTTTTGAGGCGGAGGTGAGGTGGATGGGGAGGATTGAAGAAGAGATGAACAGTTCCTTACTAGGAGTAGGGATTAGGGGAATTAGCAGAAAGTGAAGGATTATTGGGGTGAAAGTGAAAACAAATAGAAACATTGTTTACAGTGACTGTGTACAGTTACCTTCAGTTCCAATTCTGGTTTTAATTCTTAAATTAATCTTCACACATCTAGAACACACTTCTAGGAATCACACTGCAGACTGAAGTCTTTATGCAGACTTGAGCTATGCAATATATGTACAACTAAGTGCAGTCAGGTGTGAAGCAGAGAGGAGTGGTCTCTGCTCATCTTGGTCAGACAATTAAGAGTGGACCAGATGCATATGATCAAGCCAGAGTAAACAAGGTCATAAATAACACTGGGGTAAGCTGGGGTTAGCTGAAAGGCATACCATGTGAATGCTAGGTGCAGAGGCAAGTCTATGTGCAAAGCTGGGTGATGCACTGTGTGCCCTTCATAGACAGACAGCAGGAGAGCAGGAGAGCTGGGTGGATGGACATACCATGTGAATGCTAGGTGCAGAGGCAAGTCTATGTGCAAAGCTGGGTGATGCACTGTGTGCCCTTCATAGACAGACAGCAGGAGAGCTGGGTGGATGGACATACCATGTGAATGCTAGGTGCAGAGGCACGTCTATGTGCAAAGCTGGGTGATGCACTGTGTGCCCTTCATAGACAGACAGCAGGAGAGCTGGGTGGATGGACATACCATGTGAATGCTAGGTGCAGAGACAAGTCTATGTGCAAAGCTGGGTGATGCACTGTGTGCCCTTCATAGACAGACAGCAGGAGAGCTGGGTGGATGACATACCATGTGAATGCTAGGTGCAGAGGCAAGTCTATGTGCAAAGCTGGGTGATGCACTGTGTGCCCTTCATAGACAGACAGCAGGAGAGCAGGAGAGCTGGGTGGATGACATACCATGTGAATGCTAGGTGCAGAGGCAAGTCTATGTGCAAAGCTGGGTGATGCACTGTGTGCCCTTCATAGACAGACAGCAGGAGAGCTAGGTGGATGACATACCTGTCGGAAGAATAGAGATGCTTGTTAGAGTGCGATGGTGGCAGGTGGCAGATGAATGGTGGCAGATGAATGAGTGACAGGTGTAGGCCTGGTGCTCTGAGAGATCTGCCAAATTTAATTAACACACATAAAGGAGACCCAACTTGGAGTTCAAACATTTCCAAAAATTAGGGGCAGACACCAGGAAAAGTGGCATCAATTGACCTATAGTAGAACATTTTATAATGGCAGAGCAACAGTCAGCCATGGGCCATGCATGAAGTATCAAGGTCTGGGCCAGCATTTACAGCTTTGAATGGAAGTTTCAATTATAATTTGGTGGATAAGGATGTGGAGAAACCCTTCTTTGCTGGGAGCCCTGATACCTCATGCAACAGCTCAAACTGTTTCTTTTTCATAGCCACACTCAGATGGCACAAATATCAACTTGGTAGGGCACTAATGTTAGAAAAATGTAAGGATAGTAACAGAAATAGTTGACTGATAAATTGACCTACAGTAGAACATGTTATAATGGCAAAGAAGCTGTCAGCCATGAGCCATGCATGAAGTATCAGGGTCTGGGCCAGTTTAAATTAAGACAAGATGAGTGAGAGAGTGGTGTAAGCCTGCTTTGCTGGGAGCCCTGATACCTTATGCAACAGCTCAAACTGATTTTTTGCTCAACCACACAAATGGCACAAATATCAGCTTGTTACATCACAAATGTTATAAAAATTTAAGTATAGTAACACAGGTAATTGATTGAAAGTAAGTGCAGGCCCGCTGGTCTGGGAGCCCTACTGTTACAGGTAACAGTCTGCTGTTTTTTTTCCCCAGCTGTACTGGAGTTAGTGGTGTAGGTGTTTGCTGACCAGATGAGGACATAGTGGAGGAAGGAGAGTAGGAGGAGGAAGCAATGTAGGGTTTGTGGGCCGGTCTGGGGGGTGGTCCTTCTATATACCGCACAGTGACATACAGACACAAGCTGGAGGCAAGTTTCGGGTGCAACAGGTCCAAGTTTATTCTCTCTCGCCGTCCGCCAGACGGCCTCACAGTACACTGCACTTCCTTCACAGCACTCCGGTTACAATACACAAGGGGACACCGTGCTTTCTCCAGGGACGTCTATATACGTACCGCCCCCCTCTTCACTCTGTGACGCTTCTGACAGCTCCGTCACTGTGGCTGCCGTAGGCCTGTACACCAAAAGTAATGTTACTGGTCGCACGTCGTTCCAAACACGGTGTCCTACACCCAGAGCCTCGTCTATACTGTGGTACTTCATGTCAGGACCGCCCCCCTGACTTTCTCTCTCCTCAGTCCCCCTGGTTGGGTTTTCCTCACAGTGCCACAACTGTCACAGTCTCCTCGTCACTTGAGCTCCCCCTGGGGACTGGAACTTTCTGGAACCCTCCTGTCAAATTTATATCTTTCCCGGTTCCCTCTAACTCCGCCCCCCATGACCAACGGTTTCTTAAGCCCTAAGCTGATGTCAAGTCCTATGCTCACACTCCTCCCTGCCCTCTAATGGTCAACCCAAGGTACTGCACGTCCACTATACTTTCCTAGCTGTTTCCCCACTGTACTAACTGACACCTGTCTAAACTGTGCAAGCCTTCCTTTCTCTATTCTGACAAGTCCGTCCATCCGTCTGGTCACCTTCCCTACACTCTCCCTTCCTTTGTCTATTGTCATCCTCGACAATCGTAATCCCTGCCTTCGTCTTTCTGAAGCTTACCCTACCTTCTGTTGTCGGACCAGCTGTTGGGCCAAACCCACTACCCGCGGGGGCCGAACCAAACCAGGAGCACCATGCTCCGAGCAGCCTACTGCTACTCGCCAGCACGCACGCCACATGACATCTTTCAAATTGGGCTAGGTACACCTGGATTCTCTTTCCGGTGTGTACCTACCCCTATTCTCCCCTTCTGTCACCTTCCACTATCCGGTATGCCATGATCGAGGCCTTACACCTACCAGGTCATTGTCGGCGTCCGCCTTCTTCCTTCAGGGGTGTCCGTGGTGTCAGGGACCTGACCTAGGACGACTATCTTTCTCACGTCTTCCATCTCTTTGCCTTTCTTTTGGTTACATGTCATGGTCGGCGTCTCGGTCTCCCAGACCTTCTCAACACATAGACCCCTTTGGATCTCACACTTCCCTTTGGTCGCTCAGAGCCTCTCTTACCCGGACCTGTTGCTTTTTCTTGTGCATGTTATACATCAAAACAACTTTACAATATCACAAGTACCCCATTTTCTTACATCTTTTCTATTGCTTGTTAAAACCAACATATAATAAACATTACAGATTTTCTCCTCCCCCTTCCTTTAACATGGACACTTCCTCTCTCCTTACATCCCCACTTTTGTCAGGCTTAACACACAAAAACTTCAATTTTTATATTAAACTTTTTTTTTTCATTAACTTGGACGCAAACTGTCCTTGTGATTTGCACAACGGTGCAATGAAAATTCGAAAGTTCAAGCCACCTCCTAGTGGCCGGCAGCGAGGGGCCCCACAGTCATGGAGCTCCCGGGATGTAAGGAGTGTCCTGTGAGTTCTTTCTATGGGGGCTCGTGACCTTCGGACTCAGCAATCACAGCTACCGCGTAGTAGCCGCGGGGACAGTACTCTTTGTAGTACTACACCAAGTCCCCCTCGTGTAGAGCCCGGCCGTGACGAATAGAGGCCACATTAAGATAAACCTTCTGGCTGGTAGCCAGATCGCGTATGAACCCATACCCCCTGGGTATATTTGTATACACGAGCCGTCCCATAGATCGTGTCGCCGCCATGCCAGCCTCCCCCTTTGCATGAAGCAGGTTCCATACTTCCTGCTCTCTGGCTGTCTTCTTTTTCACCACTTCTTCGACCCAAACGGAGGGTCCGGTGTGAGCCCGGGAGTCTGGTGGGCGGGACTTAGCCGGGGAAAAAAACAGGGCAGAGGCGATTGGTGATGTCTGCGGCCCAGCAGCCGCTGGGGCCGGGTGGCGGATAGGGGCAGACAGGTCTTCCGGATGTTGGGCCACAGGGCTTGACAAATAGGCCTCAGACGGCTCCAACACCGGCATAGCTGCGGCCGCGGGGTAGGCCGCACCTGGAACTTCAGACTGAGCCGGAGCAGCGGCCGCTTTCAGAGATGAGGTCGCTATCAGCAGAGATACCGCAACAGCGTCTTCTGGCAGCAGGCTCTGCACCGGCGACTCCGGGCAGGATGGCTCGGGGTCGGGAGCGGAGGCCTTGCTTAGCTCCGCGTAGACGTTAGGACCTTCCCTGGTCAGGCTCTCGGGGGTACAAGATGCTGCGTGCTGCGACTGTATGGTGGGGGCCGCCTGCGGAGCCACTGATGGGGCCGGGGGAACTCTTACCTTCTCCGGCACCGTGGCCTTCGTCACGTTATTACGCAGCTCCTCCTGTAGTCTCCGCTCTTCACCCCGCCGTCTGGCGGGGCTAGCCTCCAGGCTCAGGAGCTCCGCGGGAAGGTTCCCAGCTGGTATCTTTGGTGGCCGCTCCCGCTGGATCTGCAAAGGCTCCACTTCTCCGCTCGACATCCAATTTTCTGCCCGTGACTCTGAGAAAGGCGTTTTCTGGCGTGACTCGACCTCCCGGCGCCACCGCCACTCCAGGCGCCCGATGCCCTGACATCCGCAGCGCCGCATATCGTCTGATGGGCAGCACTCGATTGGCGACAGACAGCCGCAGCCAAACTTTTCCTCTATGCCACTCCCTCTGTTGGGTGGGGCGACAGCAGGCCTTTCCACCCACTTGTCAGGGTCCAATATGTGGGAGTATCAGCCTCCTGGTACATATCGCAGTCCCCAGGGGTACGTAGGAGGGGGCCCCAGTCCACCGGGAACAACAGCAAACACCCGGATCTCTCCTCTGCGCTGAAGCAGCACCGCCATCCTGCACCGGACCTGGTACCGTCCCGGATCCTCTGCTGGCAACGCAGGTACACCACAGCACTCTTAATTTGTAATCCACTGGTTGGTAATTTGTAATCCACAGGTATTTGTAATCCACACAGTGTAGTACAAGTCCGTTCCCACTCCTCAGAGGCAGGCCTGCCGCAGAAGATAGCGTATTAGCGGCGTTGATCCTGCCGACTACGCCAAGTGTAGGGTTGGTGGGCCGGGCTGGGGGGGTGGTCCCTCTATATACCACGCATTGACGTACAGACACAAGCTGGAGGCACGTTTCGGGTGCAACAGGTCCAAGTTTATTCTCTCTCGCCGTCCGCCAGACGGCCTCACAGTACACCGCACTTCCTTCACAGCACTCCAGTTACAATACACAAGGGGACACCGTGCTTTCTCCAGGGATGTCTATATACGTACCGCCCCCCTCTTCACTCTGTGACGCTTCTGACAGCTCCGTCACTGTAGCTGCCGTAGGCCTGTACACCAACAGTAATGTTACTGGTCGCACGTCGTTCCAAACACGGTGTCCTACACCCGTAGCCTCGTCTATACTGTGGTACTTCGTGTCAGGACCACCCCCCTGACTTTCTCTCTCCTCAGTCCCGCTGGTTGGATTTTCCTCACAGTGCCACAACTGTCACAGTCTCCTCGTCACTTGAGCTCCCCCTGGGGACTGGAACTTTCTGAAACCCTCCTGTCAAATTTATATCTTTCCCGGTTCCCTCTAACTCCGCCCCCCATGACCAACGGTTTCTTAAGCCCTATGCTGATGTCAATTCCTATGCTGACACTCCTCCCTGCCGTCTAATGGTCAACCCAAGGTACTGCACGTCCACTACACTTTCCTAGCTGTTTCCTCACTGTACTAACTGACACCTGTCTAAACTGTGCAAGCCTTCCTTTCTCTATTCTGACAAGTCTGTCCATCCGTCAGGTCACCTTTCCTACAGCAACATGGACAGAAAAACATCCAAAAACTTCCATCAATCCTCAGTGGTGGTAGGACATGCGGAATAACACTTAGTGCCTCATGCCCAGCCACCACTACATTTACCTAGTGAGATATAACACAGCTGTACGTGCTTACTGATCAACTTATCAGTGGTTATGTGTACCTTGACACTGATGGTGTTACGAAGTGCACACCTGATTTTGTCTGCAACATGTTCGTGCAGGGCAGGGATGACTGTCCTGGAAAAGCAGTGGTTGCTGGGAACCATGTTCTGTGATTTCCATAGTCCCAACTATTGTTATCCCTTTATAAATCACTTGTAAGCAGAAGGAGGTGGCTGAGACTGCTGAATATTTATGCCTCATTTCAGTCTCCAATAGCACAGCATGGAAACCTTTGTCTTGTCAGGGAGCGTCTTTGACCTTGCTTTTGGGTGCACAGTTCATCGGCGCATTGGTCAGTAGAAGCCAACGTACTGGCTATAGGCCAGCCACTGTGTTTTTGCACCCTGCTCTCTCTATTGCTGAGTAGCTGGGGCAGCATGACCTCCACATCTTCTTCTGAACTGCCCGCATCACTTGGATGGCCTTGACTCTATGTGAGGTTAAGAACCTCCTCATTGCACCTTTGCATCATCGCACCTCTCTAGTCTATCCTTAATTCCCCGACTAATCCACCTCTCTCCTCGCTATGCCTCTGCTTATTCTCTCTGCAAATCCCTTCTCTGGCTACCAATTCCACAAAGTATCCCTTTTAAGCTACTAACATTGACATATAAAGCCGTTCATAATCTGTCCCCCCAAACATATCTCTGAACTAATCTCCTACCACATAATCTTTGGTCCTCCCAAGACCGCCTTCTCTTATTCACAATCATACATTCCTCATCCAATTGCCTGGAAGACTTCTCCCGAGTGTCCCCCATTCTCTGGAATTCTATGCCACAACAGGTCAGATTATCCCCTACATTCAGAATTTTGAAGTGGAACTTGAAAACCCAAATCTTCAGAACAACTTTTCCACCTTACCACTAACAGAGCTGCCGCCTTACCGCACCAAAGCTGTTGAAACCCCCAAACCTACTGTCATCTTCTCCATTACTGATTACCATAAAAATATACAAATTTTATTGAGATGAAAAAACATATATTTTTTAAAAACAATTCAAAAATAATGCAATTATGGGAACAAAATGTGCAAAAGAAAGTCACACAAAAAGGTAAAATGCCAGACAAGGTATCAAAAAATTCTCAAAACCACATGTGTGAACATGGACGTACAACAATGTCCAGTGCACAACCAAAGAACCAAAATAGCGAAAAGGTCCGTTTAAATAATCATGTTTTAGTAATGTTTTTTTTTTTAAATAAATGAACCAATATCATACGCAATTATCTACAAGGTGCCTCACAATAATTGGAAAAAAGAGGCCACCAATAGCACTAAAAATACATTGAAAATTTAGAAAGATATCCATTTTAAATCCACTGACAGCAATACAAAATAACAGCTAGTGCAGTCATATTTAATAATGAAATTCCATGATCCAATCTGACATGTGCACAGGGAAAGAGGAGAATTTACCTAACTTAAAATCCCATGTGACTACCCATCAGATACATAAAGCTTCACAAAAGTAGATTGTATTGCACATTACCTCAAGTAGGATCAGATACACAGTGGCACATGCACTGTAGTGCTAATGGCGTCTTTTCCCACCCCAACGCACGTTTCGTGATTCCTTCCCCCACATGTGGTTTTGAGTATATTGCAATTGAACCTAAGACCTTGTGGACTTTGCTCAAGTTGATATTAAGGTATCAGATAATGCCATAAATCATTTTGTGCAACATAATATAAGACCATAAAAAGTGAAGCAGGAATTTACAAATTAATTTCCTAATACATGAAGAAAAAGGTCAAGTGGAAAAATGCTTCAAACAGATCAAACATGGCATCCAAAAGAGACCAAAAAATATATATATGCCCCTAAAAAATAGTAAGTAAAGCAATGCCACAAAATAACTTAAACCATGATGAGTATGATGAATGAATCAAAATACTAGTTAAATGCAAGTGCAAAAACCGAGTAAATTTATTAACATATAATCCTGCATAAGTATGGAGGCATGGTATACAACATGGGGGAACTCTAATATATAAAGCTGAATGTGCTGAATGTGTGTGTGTATGTTTGTATGTATATATGTGTGTATGTCCGGGATTGGCATCTGCACCGCCGCAGCTACAGCCACAAAATTTTGCACAGTCACACGTCTGGACCCCGAGAGCGTCATAGGCTATGTTGTGAGGTGAAATTTTAACCCCGCGCGTTCCAATTCACCAAACAATTTGGCCTATTATTCTTATCATTTCTATGGTGTTATCGTCCTTCTGTAAAGCTGGAAATAACACAATTTAATACCGTGCCAACACGGACCACCCTCTGACACAGACTGCAGGGGGAGCCCAGTATCACACAGGATAGGATTAGACACATGGCTCAGCAGTCAGTATCACACGGGATAGGATTAGATACACAGCTCAGCAGTCAGTATCATACAGGATAGGATTAGATACACAGCTCAGCAGTCAGTATCACACAGGATAGGATTAGATACACAGCTCAGCAGTCAGTATCACACAGGATAGGAATAGATACATGGCTCAGCAGACAGTATCACACAGGATAGGATTAAATACACAGCTCAGCACACAGTATCACACAGAATAGTATTAGATAAACGGCTCAGCAGACAGTATCACACAGAATAGGATTAGATACGGCTCAGCAGTCAGTATCACACAGGATAGGATTAGATACACGGCTCAGCAGTCAGTATCACACAGGATAGGATTAGATACACGGCTGAGCAGTCAGTGACATACATGATAGCATTAGGTACACGCCTCAGCAGTCAGTATCACACAGGATAGGGTTAGATACACAGCTCAGCAGATGGTATCACACAGGATAGGATTAGATACACAGCTCAGCAGTCAGTATCACACAGGAGAGGATTAGACACATGGCTCAGCGGTCAGTATCACACAGGATAGGATTAGATACACAGCTCAGCAGTCAGTATTATACAGGACAGGATTAGATACACAGCTCAGCAGTCAGTATCACACAGGGTAGGAATAGATACACGGCTCAGCAGACAGTATCACACAGGATAGGATTAGATACACAGCTCACCACACAGTATCACACAGAAGAGTATTAGGTACACGGCTCAGCAGACAGTATCACACAGGATAGGATTAGATACACGGCTGAGCAGTCAGTAACACACATGATAGGATTAGGTACACGGCTCAGCAGTCAGTATCACACAGGATAGGGTTAGATACACAGCTCAGCAGTCAGTATCACACAGGATAGGATTAGATACACGGCTGAGCAGTCAGTAACACATGATAGGATTAGATACACAGCTCAGCAGAAAGTATCACATAGGAGAGGATTAGGTACACAGCTCAGTAGACATTATCACACAGGATAGGGTTAGATACATAGCTCAGAAACAGGATGTGCTAAAGGAGAGGACATATTCATTCCCAGAATTCCACTCATTCCATCTGATTTATTTTTTGATTTTGAATGCCTCCAGTTTCCAGTTCAACTGCTCTTTGCAATGTCCATTAACAATGCTCAGGGACAGTCCTTGAAAGTAGTAGGGATTGATTTGCAATCTCCATGCTTTTATCATGGTCAACTTTACGTGGTCTGTTCAAGAGTTGGAACTGCCAAAAATCTGTTCATCTTTGCAACAAAAGGAAAAACCAAAAATATTGTTTATCAAAAGGCTCTAGAATGAGTTGAAAATAAAATACTATCAATACTTGGGTAATCTTTTAGTTAATTTGTGTTGCAAGTCTGTAGTGTTGAATATATGATGTGAAATGTTTTTATGTGCAATATAATCATTATAATTTGTTATAACTAACCACAGTTGGTTACTATGCCCAGGCAATGCCGAGCTCTTCAGATAGTATAGAATAAGTCTGGTGGTAGATTACCTTGATGCAGTGACCGGACACCCCGACGCGTGTTTTGCGTTTAGCTTTGTCCAAGGGCACTATTTTTTTAGGGACATATATATTTTTTGGTCTCTTTTGGATGCCATGTTTGATCTATTTGAAGCATTTTTCCATCTCAATTAAATTTGTATATTTTTATGGTATTCAGTTTTCCTTTTTCATTTCGGATTTTTCTTAATTTATGAAAACTACAATATTTCTAGGTAAAATTATGCTTTGATGTGTTCTCCATTATCCTGTAGAATGTAAGCCCGCAAGGGTAGGGTGTTCTCCCCTCTGTACCTGTCTGTCACTATTAGTTTGTTCATTCTAATTTCTCTTTGTATTTTTTGTATGTAACCCCTCCTCATGTACAGCACCATGGAATCAATGGTGCTCTAAAAATAAATAATAATAATCATCTTCCAGCCAGTCCTCACCCCTACCTTTCCTTACCAGTCTGCTAGAGCAGAAAGCCACAGCAGTGCGCACCTGTGTTTTTTTCATTATCATCAGAGATATGCTGCAAGGGTCCCCTCACCATTTGTACTACCCCTCCTACGTATTCATCATCAAACAGAACAAGTGGTTGGGCATCAATGAGCTCAATGTCTTCCTCTTATTGAGTAGAGCAAGGTGGGTGGCCCACAGAAACACAGCCAGTAGAGTCATAAAAAAGCAGAAGTGACTGTGCATGATTTGGGGCTTAGACTGCTTTCCTGATTTGCAAAGGTGTGATGTGGTAAAGAGATGCCCGTGGGCTGCAGGTACCAAATCTGCCCTTTCAGTAGGGGACTGGGTGGAAGACAAAGCACATGGACTGAAGGCACTCCCAGCCAACCAATTTAAAACCACCTCTACTTGCTCAGGCCTCACCATTCATCCAACAGTGCTCGGGCATTAAAAATTACACAAAACGTCCTGTCGACTGCTTGCACCAAATGAAGATGTTTCATTTGGGTATGTATCAGACACAGAATAACCACACTCTCTCTCCCTGCAGCAGCTTCATCATCACCACCACCAGGAACACAGCCACCTCTCCTATTTGATGCTCTACTCATAGTTTTAAATCAAAAATTGCAGAGTATTACACGGCCTGTATGCAAAGAGAGAGTGGTCAGTAGATTGTTACACTGGCTGTTTTCAGAGTAACCCCCCCAAAAATATCAATAAAAAAACACACAAAAACAGTGTTGGCTACCTCTTTCTTCTATGCCTTGTGAGGCAGTGACCGATGTTATTTGCGAGGGTCGCTATATGTCCCCCAGGATGCGCTCAGAAGAGTATTGAGGCAGTGGGAGTGCATTGCACTCACAGGCATAGCTGTGATTGCAATGCAGAATAAAAGTAAGTGTAGTCTTGGGCAAGCTATTTGTCCATTGGCAGATTTAACCCCTGCAGTAGAGGCTTGAGTGTGTCAGTTTGGAGTTTGCAACTTGCCGAGCAGTTGGCTCTGCAAAATCTCAACTTGTGTGAGCTAAAACAGAACCAGCATAGCGAACTCCTGGCACCCCACAGCATGATACAGTGGTGCCTTCGCCCTCGGCAACAAGACTCCCACAGACTGTTTTATTTCCCTGCTGCAATCCAGAAGATACCATATTCTGTGCACTGTGTGAGAGTGGACATTAAACACATTTGCTTAGAACTTTTCGATTCCCTGAAAAATGCCCACAGGAAAAATGCCCACTGGAAAATTGCCCACACGGAAAATTGCCCACACGGAAAATTGCCCAGACGGAAAATTGCCCACACGGAAAATTGCCCACACGGAAAACTGCCCACACGGAAAATTGCCCACACAGAAAATTGCCCAGACGGAAAATTGCCAATTTCAGCATCACAAAGTTTTAGATCTATGATATTTAAGGTGCAAGATGAGGATGTTCACATGATATGTGATTAACTTGTGATTTAGGCTATGTGCACACGTGCGGATTTTTCGCTATATTTTCCGCAGCAATTCCGCAACTCCCTGCCTCGGGAAATACGCAAGAAATCCACATGCGTACTTCCCACATAATTCCCGTGAAAATCTAGCGTTTTGCAAGCGTAATTGGCTTGCAGAATACTAGCGTGTTTGACAAGTGTGACCAACTTTTTACTATTGAGACTGCCTATGCAGCCTCAACAGTAAAAAGATATAATGTTAAAAATAATAAAAAAAATTTAAAAATTGTGTTATTGTCACCTTCCGGCATCCCCCGCAGCGTCCCCAGGCTTCAGCGATGCTCCCGGCGAGTCCTGTTCCCTGTGATGCCTTACAACAATGACCCCAGATGACGTAGCATCTCGCGAGACCGCTATGTCATCACAGGTCATTGTCGCAAGGCATCACTGGGAACAGGAGTTGGCGGGAGCATCGCTGAGGCCTGGGAACGCTGCAGTGGACGCCGGAAGGTGAGTATATCACTATTTTTTATTTTAATTCTATTTTTTACAGGGATATGGAACCCAGGGCCTGGAGAGTCTCCTCTCCTCCAGACCCTGGGTACCATCCACACATTTTCTGCTTACTTTGCGCATGGTGGGCATAACCACATGCGGAAAGTAAGTGGAACAATGTATTCCTATGTGTGAGGAATTCCCGCGATTCCGCAAAAAGAATGCGCATGTTGCGGATTTTTCCGAGATGCGATTCCGCTGCGGAAAAATACACAGGATTAGCACATGTGCGGAATGCAATTGAACTCAATGGGTTGCTTATTTTATGTGTTTTCGCAGCGTTTTCACGGCGAAAAAACGCTGCAAAAGCGCATACGATCCATGGGAATTCCGGATGTGTGCACATAGCCTTAGAGTTGACCTTGTGCAAAACTGCAAAAATGATGAAGATCTGTAGTTTGTAGCAGTCTGTCATTATCAGCAATAGATAGCTTTAGTCTGCTTTTGTCTCTCACTGATTCTGCCTTACTCCTCCCACCAGCCCAAAACAGCAGCACATGCAGAACCAGAAGCAGTGTGATCCATAGGAGCCATCACTGCTATGAGTACTCACAAAAATATCACTGTATTATCTGTGGAGTTACATGGGACTGTAGGTCACATTGAAGGCCTGTTTCACACTTCAGTTTTTTGTGTCAGTTAAAATCCGCCAAAAAGGCGGAAAAGAGGATCCGTTCGTAACTGATGTGAACGGATGCCAGAGGATCTGTTTTTTTTACGGATCCGCCGAATGAAGAATTTTAAAGAGACCGCTGCTGGGGAAGGGGAAGGGGGGGGAGAGAAAGAGAGAGAGAAAGAGAGAGAGAGAATATTTTTTTCTTCTTCTTCTCTGGCCACCAGAAATGATTTCAGGGTTAAATCTCCTCCTGACTTCATTCCACCGGGCATGCGCTGTATAAAAATGCGGATCCTTCACCACAAAAAACGTTACATGGTCTGTCCAGGCATCTCTGCGTACGCAAAAAATTGACGGATCCGCAAAAAAATGGATCCAAAGGATGGCCATCCGTCAAGATCCGCCAGTAATGCAAGTCAATGGGGAAAAAATGGATCCGCCAAAAAAAATGGCGGATCAGTTTTTTATGCAAAAAAGGCGGATTTTGACTGATGGTCAAAAACGGAAGTGTGAAACAGGCCTAATACATTATCATCTCAGTGGGAGCCCACCAAAAGCAGAGTGATGCTGGCAGATAGTTACTCCTGGAAGCCCACAAGGCACAGCAGAAAGCTGAGATTCTGTCACTTTAACCACCTTGTGTTCTTGCTGAGAATGTATATGTTTTTACAGTGGTGTAACTGGAGTCCGATGGGCCCAAGTGCAAAATTTGGACCTGCCTCCCAAACACACACACGTTGGTCAGATGTATGGTCCCCTGTTGCGTTCTAAATTCTATAAAGACTTATGAATTGCTCCCCTTCCCCTTCACTATGTAGTAATGTCTCCCATCCTGGTATATATGCCCATCATCCTGGTGAATATGTCCGCATCCTGGTATATATGTTCCAATGCTGGTATATATGGTCTCCATCCTGGTATGTATGGTCCACATGGTCTGCATCCTGGTATGTCCCCATCCTGGTTTACATGTCCCCAATCCTTGTGTATATATCCCCATTCTGCCCCTAATGCATAATTAAAAACAAAAACATTCTACTCACCTTTCCTCTGCTCCCACTTCGCCCTGTGTCTTTTGTAGCCACCGCACAGCCCAGCAGCTGACATTGGAGTGTGTGCCATTGTCATGCGCAGCTCCCTGTGGCTGCACCTCCATCGTCAGCTTACAACCACTGCAACGGCAGCATGTATCGCAGTGCAGGGACCCGACAGGTCTCTGCAACACGATACATGTCATCTGGACCTGCGTCTTCAGTGAGGACGCTGATCCAGCAGAAGCAGGCATCTGTACCCCTGTGCCTTGTCATGACCTTGATCCCTGTGGCCACAGTCATTACACCTCTGTGTTTTTTTCTGCTAGCTAACCAATAGTCTTACCAATGTGTGTTCCCCTCACCCTGTGTACAGTAGTCTTAGTGGTGTTCTACCCAAGGGTATCGAGTGCGGGCATTCAGTGGGATTAGCCCTGGTTCTTGCAGGCTTTCAAAAGACAGCCAGGCCAGCAGACAAGAGCACCCACTGACCGGTGTGTCTTCATAGTGATGTCACTAACCAACAGAGGAGGTGGAAGTGCCAGAGCAGCGCCACTCTCCTATTGATTTCAGTGGCAGTGAATCTGGTGCCTGCACTTCCTTCCCTATCCACTTATGACTAGAGTTGAGCGATACCGTCCGATACTTCAAAGTATCGTATCGGATGGTATCGGCCGATCTTTAAAAAAAGTATTGGTATCGCCGATTCCGATACCGGAAGTCCCATTCAAGTCTATGGGACTTCCGGTATCGGAATAAGAAAAACCCTTTCCTGCCCTTGTACAGCCTCTCTGGGGTCTGTACGGGCCTTTCGGGGGGATGTGCCGGCCTGCCAGGGGGTCTGTGCAGGCTCCGGTGGTCTGTGCCGGCCTGCCGGTGGTCTGTGCAGGCTCCGGGGGGCTGTGCCGGCCTGCCGGGGGGCTGTGCCGGCCTGCCGGGGGGGCTGTGCCGGCCTGCCGGGGGGCTGTGCAGGCTCCGGGGGGCTGTGCCGGCCTGCCGGGGGGCTGTGCCAGCCTGCCGGGGGGCTGTGCAGGCTCCGGGGGTCTGTGCAGGCATCGTCCGATGGGACTACAAGTCCCATCGGGCGATGCCTGCTACCATGACAGTGATTGACACATTAGCCAATGATGGGACAGTAGTAGTCCCATCATCCGGCTAATGTGTTAAATGTTAAAAAAAAAAAAAAAAAATACTACATACATACTACATGCATGCTACATACATACTACATGCTACATACATACTACATATATACTACATACATACTACATACATGCTACATGCATACTACATGCTACATACATACTACATGCATGCTACATACATACTACATACATGCTACATACATACTACATGCTACATACATACTACATGCATGCTACATACATACTACATATATACTACATACATGCTACATACATACTACATACATACTACATACATACTACATGCATGCTACATACATACTACATATATACTACATGCATGCTACATACATACTACATGCTACATACATACTACATATATACTACATACATACTACATACATGCTACATACATACTGCATGCTACATACATACTACATACATACTACATACATACTACATGCATGCTACATACATACTACATGCATGCTACATACATACATACTACATGCATGCTACATACATACTACATATATACTACATGCATGCTACATACATACTACATGCTACATACATACTACATGCTACATACATACTACATATATACTACATACATACTACATACATGCTACATACATACTGCATGCTACATACATACTACATACATACTACATACATACTACATGCATGCTACATACATACTACATGCATGCTACATGCATGCTACATGCATGCTACATACATACTACATGCTACATACATACCACATACATACTACATACATACTACATACTACATATATACTACATGCATGCTACATACATACTACATGCTACATACATACCACATACATACTACATACATACTACATACATACTACATGCTACATACATACTACATATATACTACATGCATGCTACATACATACTACATGCTACATACATACCACATACATACTACATACATACTACATACATACTACATGCTACATACATACTACATATATACTACATACATGCTACATACATACTACATGCTACATACATACCACATACATACTACATACATGCTACATATATACTACATGCATGCTACATACATACTACATATATACTGCATGCATGCTACATACATACTACATGCATGCTACATACATACTACATACATACTACATGCTACATACATACCACATATATACTACATACATACAATACATTCATACAATACATACATAGACATACAGTACATATAACATAGAGTAACATACTTACCAATACTTGTCACATTGTTCCCCGAAGCCATTGTCTTTTCTGGAATAAATATTAACATAACAAACCACAAAAATACTCACCCACGATCCGAAGCAGTCCACGAGTGTGTCCCACGACGATCTTGGGTAGAGAACTGCAGCATCAGCTGTTGCTGCCGTTCTCTACGGGCTGCAGGAATCCAATGACGGAAGGTAGGTATCCTTCCGCACTGTATTCCTCTGCCACTTAAAAAAAAAGTCCCTAGTCTCACTTTATGCCATTGCTGTGTGGGAAATTCCCACGCAGCAATGGCATAAAGTGAGACTAGGGACTTTTTTTTTTTAAGTGGCGGAGGAATACAGTGCGGAAGGATACCTACCTTCCGTCATTGGATTCCTGCAGCCCGTAGAGAACGGCAGCAACAGCTGATGCTGCAGTTCTCTACCCAAGATCGTCGTGGGACACACTCGTGGACTGCTTCGGATCGTGGGTGAGTATTTTTGTGGTTTGTTATGTTAATATTTATTCCGGAAAAGACAATGGCTTCGGGGAACAATGTGACAAGTATTGGTAAGTATGTTACTCTATGTTATATGTACTGTATGTCTATGTATGTATTGTATGAATGTATTGTATGTATGTAGTATATATGTGGTATGTATGTAGCATGTAGTATGTATGTAGTATGTATGTAGCATGCATGTAGCATGTAGTATGTATGTAGCATGCATGTAGTATATACACTCACTGGCCACTTTATTAGGTACACCTGTCCAACTGTGTGTTAAGACTTAATTTCTAATCAGCCAATCACATGGCGGCAACTCAGTGCATTTAGGCATGTAGACATGGTCAAGACAATTTCCTGCAGTTCAAACCGAGCATCAGTATGGGGAAGAAAGGTGATTTGAGTGCCTTTGAACGTGGCATGATTGTTGGTGCCAGAAGGGCTGGTCTGAGTATTTCAGAAACTGCTGATCTACTGGGATTTTCACGCACAACCATCTCTAGGGTTTACAGAGAATGGTCCGAAAAAGAAAAAAAATCCAGTGAGCGGCAGTTCTGTGGCCGGAAATGCCTTGTTGATGCCAGAGGTCAGAGGAGAATGGGCATACTGGTTCGAGCTGATAGAAAGGCAACAGTGACTCAAATTGCCACCCGTTACAACCAAGGTAGGCAGAAGAGCATCTCTGAACGCACAGTGCGTCGAACTTTGAGGCAGATGGGCTACAGCAGCAGAAGACCACACTGGGTACCACTCCTCTCAGCTAAGAACAGGCATCTGATGGCTACTTTCAGCAGGATAATGCACCATGTCATAAAGCTCGAATCATCTCAGATTGGTTTCTTGAACATGACAATGAGTTCACTGTACTCAAATGGCCTCCTCAGTCACCAGATCTCAATCCAATAGAGCATCTTTGGGATGTGGTGGAATGGGAGATTCGCATCAGGGATGTGCAGCCGACAAATCTGCGCAAACTGTGTGATGCCATCATGTCAATATGGTCCAAAATCTCTGAGGAATGCTTCCAGCACCTTGTTGAATCTCTGCCACGAAGAATTGAGGCAGTTCTGAAGGCAAAAGGGGGTCCAACCCGTTACTAGCATGGTGTACCTAATAAAGTGGCCAGTGAGTGTATGTAGTATGTATGTAGCATGCATGTAGTATATATGTAGCATGTATGTAGTATGTATGTGGTATGTATGTAGCATGTAGTATGTATGTAGCATGTATGTAGTATATATGTAGTATGTATGTAGCATGTAGTATGTATGTAGTATGTATGTGGTATGTATGTAGCATGTAGTATGTATGTAGCATGCATGTAGTATATATGTAGTATGTATGTAGCATGTAGTATGTATGTAGTATGTATGTAGTATGTATGTGGTATGTATGTAGCATGTAGTATGTATGTAGCATGCATGTAGTATATATGTAGTATGTAGTATGTATGTAGTATGTATGTGGTATGTATGTAGCATGTAGTATGTATGTAGCATGCATGTAGCATGCATGTAGTATGTATGTAGCATGCATGTAGTATGTATGTAGCATGCATGTAGTATGTATGTAGTATGTATGTAGTATGTATGTAGCATGCAGTATGTATGTAGCATGTATGTAGTATGTATGTAGTATATATGTAGTATGTATGTAGCATGTAGTATGTATGTAGCATGCATGTAGTATATATGTAGTATGTATGTAGCATGCATGTAGTATGTATGTAGTATGTATGTAGCATGCAGTATGTATGTAGCATGTATGTAGTATGTATGTAGCATGCATGTAGTATGTATGTAGCATGTAGTATGTATGTAGTATGTATGTAGTATGTATGTAGTATGTATGTAGCATGTAGTATGTATGTAGCATGCATGTAGTATGTATGTAGTATTTTTTTTTTTTTTAACATTTAACACATTAGCCGGATGATGGGACTACTACTGTCCCATCATTGGCTAATGTGTCAATCACTGTCATGGTAGCAGGCATCGCCCGATGGGACTTGTAGTCCCATCGGACGATGCTTGCACAGACCCCCGGACATCAGCACAGCCCCCCGGCAGGCCGGCACAGCCCCCCGGCAGGCCGGTACAGACCCCCACAGGGTGCACAGACCACCGGCAGGCCGGCACAGCCCCCCGGCAGGCCGGTACAGACCCCGGGCAGTCCACACAGCCCCCCGGCAGGCCGGCACAGCCCCCCGGCAGGCCGGCAGAGACCCCCGGAAGGCCCGAAATGATGGCGCATCATGATGCGCACACACCGCGCATCATGATGACGTCAGGCCGTCAATCAACTGAACTTCCGATTCCGATGCCGAATTCCGATATTGAAAAAATATCGGAAGTCGGTATCGGAATTCCGATACAGCAAGTATCGGCCGATACCCGATACTTGCGGTATCGGAATGCTCAACACTAGTAGTGACTAGAGTAGAGCGATACCGTCCGATACTTCAAAGTATCGTATCGGATGGTATCGGCCGATCTTTAAAAAAAGTATCGGTATCGCCGATTCCGATACCGGAAGTCCCATTCAAGTCTATGGGACTTCCGGTATCGGAATAAGAAAAACCCTTTCCTGCCCTTGTACAGCCTCTCTGGGGTCTGTACGGGCCTTTCGGGGGGATGTGCCGGCCTGCCAGGGGGTCTGTGCAGGCTCCGGTGGTCTGTGCCGGCCTGCCGGTGGTCTGTGCAGGCTCCGGGGGGCTGTGCCGGCCTGCCGGGGGGCTGTGCCGGCCTGCCGGGGGGCTGTGCCGGCCTGCCGGGGGGCTGTGCAGGCTCCGGGGGGCTGTGCCGGCCTGCCGGGGGGCTGTGCCGGCCTGCCGGGGGGCTGTGCAGGCTCCGGGGGTCTGTGCAGGCATCGTCCGATGGGACTACAAGTCCCATCGGGCGATGCCTGCTACCATGACAGTGATTGACACATTAGCCAATGATGGGACAGTAGTAGTCCCATCATTCGGCTAATGTGTTAAATGTTAAAAAAAAAAAAAAATACTACATACATACTACATGCATGCTACATACATACTACATGCTACATACATACTACATATATACTACATACATACTACATACATGCTACATGCATACTACATGCTACATACATACTACATGCATGCTACATACATACTACATACATGCTACATACATACTACATGCTACATACATACTACATGCATGCTACATACATACTACATATATACTACATACATGCTACATACATACTGCATGCTACATACATACTCCATACATACTACATACATACTACATGCATGCTACATACATACTACATATATACTACATGCATGCTACATACATACTACATGCTACATACATACTACATATATACTACATACATACTACATACATGCTACATACATACTGCATGCTACATACATACTACATACATACTACATACATACTACATGCATGCTACATACATACTACATGCATGCTACATACATACATACTACATGCATGCTACATACATACTACATATATACTACATGCATGCTACATACATACTACATGCTACATACATACTACATGCTACATACATACTACATATATACTACATACATACTACATACATGCTACATACATACTGCATGCTACATACATACTACATACATACTACATACATACTACATGCATGCTACATACATACTACATGCATGCTACATGCATGCTACATGCATGCTACATACATACTACATGCTACATACATACCACATACATACTACATGCATACTACATACTACATATATACTACATGCATGCTACATACATACTACATGCTACATACATACCACATACATACTACATACATACTACATACATACTACATGCTACATACATTCTACATATATACTACATGCATGCTACATACATACTACATGCTACATACATACCACATACATACTACATACATACTACATGCATACTACATGCTACATACATACTACATATATACTACATACATGCTACATACATACTACATGCTACATACATACCACATACATACTACATACATGCTACATATATACTACATGCATGCTACATACATACTACATATATACTACATGCATGCTACATACATACTACATGCATGCTACATACATACTACATACATACTACATGCTACATACATACCACATATATACTACATACATACAATACATTCATACAATACATACATAGACATACAGTACATATAACATAGAGTAACATACTTACCAATACTTGTCACATTGTTCCCCGAAGCCATTGTCTTTTCCGGAATAAATATTAACATAACAAACCACAAAAATACTCACCCACGATCCGAAGCAGTCCACGAGTGTGTCCCACGACGATCTTGGGTAGAGAACTGCAGCATCAGCTGTTGCTGCCGTTCTCTACGGGCTGCAGGAATCCAATGACGGAAGGTAGGTATCCTTCCGCACTGTATTCCTCCGCCACTTAAAAAAAAAAAAAGTCCCTAGTCTCACTTTATGCCATTGCTGTGTGGGAAATTCCCACGCAGCAATGGCATAAAGTGAGACTAGGGACTTTTTTTTTTTTAAGTGGCGGAGGAATACAGTGCGGAAGGATACCTACCTTCCATCATTGGATTCCTGCAGCCCGTAGAGAACGGCAGCATCATCTGATGCTGCAGTTCTCTACCCAAGATCGTCGTGGGACACACTCGTGGACTGCTTCGGATCGTGGGTGAGTATTTTTGTGGTTTGTTATGTTAATATTTATTCCGGAAAAGACAATGGCTTCGGGGAACAATGTGACAAGTATTGGTAAGTATGTTACTCTATGTTATATGTACTGTATGTCTATGTATGTATTGTATGAATGTATTGTATGTATGTAGTATATATGTGGTATGTATGTAGCATGTAGTATGTATGTAGTATGTATGTAGCATGCATGTAGCATGTAGTATGTATGTAGCATGCATGTAGTATATATGTAGTATGTATGTAGCATGCATGTAGTATATATGTAGCATGTATGTAGTATGTATGTGGTATGTATGTAGCATGTAGTATGTATGTAGCATGTATGTAGTATATATGTAGTATGTATGTAGCATGTAGTATGTATGTAGTATGTATGTAGTATGTATGTGGTATGTATGTAGCATGTAGTATGTATGTAGCATGCATGTAGTATATATGTAGTATGTATGTAGCATGTAGTATGTATGTAGTATGTATGTAGTATGTATGTGGTATGTATGTAGCATGTAGTATGTATGTAGCATGCATGTAGTATATATGTAGTATGTAGTATGTATGTAGTATGTATGTGGTATGTATGTAGCATGTAGTATGTATGTAGCATGCATGTAGCATGCATGTAGTATGTATGTAGCATGCATGTAGTATGTATGTAGCTTGCATGTAGTATGTATGTAGTATGTATGTAGCATGCAGTATGTATGTAGCATGTATGTAGTATGTATGTAGTATATATGTAGTATGTATGTAGCATGTAGTATGTATGTAGCATGCATGTAGTATATATGTAGTATGTATGTAGCATGCATGTAGTATGTATGTAGTATGTATGTAGTATGTATGTAGCATGCAGTATGTATGTAGCATGTATGTAGTATATATGTATGTATGTAGCATGCATGTAGTATGTATGTAGCATGTAGTATGTATGTAGTATGTATGTAGTATGTATGTAGTATGTATGTAGTATGTATGTAGCATGTAGTATGTATGTAGCATGCATGTAGTATGTATGTAGTATTTTTTTTTTTTTTTTTTTAACATTTAACACATTAGCCGGATGATGGGACTACTACTGTCCCATCATTGGCTAATGTGTCAATCACTGTCATGGTAGCAGGCATCGCCCGATGGGACTTGTAGTCCCATCGGACGATGCTTGCACAGACCTCCGGACATCAGCACAGCCCCCCCGGCAGGCCGGCACAGCCCCCCGGCAGGCCGGTACAGACCCCCACAGGGTGTACAGACCACCGGCAGGCCGGCACAGCCCCCCGGCAGGCCGGTACAGACCCCGGGCAGTCCACACAGCCCCCCGGCAGGCCGGCACAGCCCCCCGGCAGGCCGGCAGAGACCCCCGGAAGGCCCGAAATGACGGCGCATCATGATGCGCACACACCGCGCATCATGATGACGTCAGGCCGTCAATCAACTGAACTTCCGATTCCGATGCCGAATTCCGATATTGAAAAAATATCGGAAGTCGGTATCGGAATTCCGATACAGCAAGTATCTGCCGATACCCGATACTTGCGGTATCGGAATGCTCAACACTACTTATGACTACCAAGAGTAAGAGTGAACAAATCCTACATAGTTACGGTATGTATCATACACATATACTGCAGGTGTAGGCAGGCATAGGATGAAAGAAAATGCAGAATGGATTTGAATAAGGGTCTCTAGGCCCATACACACCACACTGAGAGTGGAATTTTTTTAGCACTGAAGTATTCGCAGGAATGCGGGATGTCGTCACAGTAGGAGACAGATCAAGAGTTAACAGATTTATTAACAACAAGTAAACAAGTATACTCCAGGCAGGGAGTGACAGGAGACGGGGGTGAGATAGGGATTTGGGTAGAACTAGGAGCTCAGTAGGGATAGGACAGGGGCGAACGATAGTTCAATAAGTAAAAGGCAGAAAAACTTATCGGTCTGTAGTAGTCTTGATTGCAGCATCTCAGTTCTCCAACGATGGCACCGACACAGCAGCATGTAATGTCTCGAAGGTTTCCAGTTTCTGTAGGGAAGGCAGTTCCAATCCACGGGGCAGGGGGAGTGCCCTTGATGAATGAGGGGAGCTTCCACACTCTCAAATGTCTAACACTGTGCTCAGTTCAGTACAGAGAACCACCGGAGAGAGACTTTGCTCCGCGCTGTATATGGGTACTTGATTAACAGGCTCTGGCCTAGTCAATTGTTGATTACTGCGCCGCGCACACACTACAGTCTCTGGTGTCCAATCTGAGCCACCTCCCAGCACAGAGAATAGCGGGGAACCGTCAGTCGGTAGTCATTCTGCAGTGTAACGATATACAGGAGATGAGTCCAGACACCCTGCATTCACGGGGTACTCTGCTCTCACAACCGACACGGCACCTGATCATCCACCTAGCTTTCCCACCTGGACTCCGCCCCAATAGCCGCGTGCAGTGCTTTTTAACATGGCCCCGCCTGCCGCAGTAACATGCAATGGTCGATCTTTGTCCGAAAGTCTTCCCCCTTCAACAATGGTGACAGCCCCGGTGGTTCCGGAACCGGTGTGAGAACGGTACTCCCGATCTTGTCCTTCCTCTTACAGCACAGTGGAATGACAACTCGTAAGAACAGAATCTGTCCTCTGAGACTAGGTATGAGTGAACCAAACCTGTAGAACCTGGAGAAGTAAACTAGGCCCACATTCCTTTGTTGAAATCCATTCTGCATTTTCTTTGCTGCCTGTGTTGTGCTGTATTGTATTTCAATTGAGCCCATGGAAGTCAATTGGCTTTCCTTGTTGACATTATTTCAAATGGGCCTTCCAGCGTTCCCCCACCCCCATTGTTTCCAATTGGCAATCATGTCATTCCTTATTTCTGTTCAATAAAAGTGTATTTTGAGTTCATCTAAAGTATTCTATTTCTTCTTGTAGTGCAAACAATGGAATTTTCAAGAAGCCAGAGGAACAACAAAGTTATGATTTACTTGGGGTTTGAATATCTTGCATTTCGTACAATCAATGCAGTGGTGACTTGGAGATGCCGACGGCATCGCTCTTCAAAGTGTCATTCAATTCTCAAAACAAAAGATAGCTATGTAGTTCAAGAACCAACAGAACATTGTCATGACTCCTGCGCTCAAAAAGCAGAACCAAACATTGCCAGAAGCAAAATGAGAGAAGACATGAGAGCAGTAAGTGCTACTCCTCGCAATGTGATGGGAAAGGTGTTGTCTGTGTTGAGTAATGATGTATTGGCCCATATGCCAAGACAATCATCTCTTGTGAGAAGCCTGGTATATCATAGAACAGATGGCAATTTGCCTAACCCAAAAACTATACATTTTTGCATTCCGAAAATGTATAGTCAACTGATACTTCATGATTCAGGAAAGGATGATCGAAACAGAATTCTGGTTTTAGGAGATAGAGATCTTATGCTTGAACTGAACAAAGATACTATCTATGGAGATGGCTCCTTTGATAAAGTGTCCAATATGTTTTACCAACTGTACACTTGGCATGCCAAGGTGGGTAACTCATATCCGCCATGTTTGTACATTTTACTATAAAGAAAGGACATGAACACGTATAATAGAATGTTTGAAATAATGAAGCTATTGATTCCAAATCTGGCACCTCAAAAGGTTTTAGTGGATTTTGAGAAGGCTTGTATGGCTGCAGTAAGGATTGTCTTTCCACTTGCTGATGTTAAAGGGTGTTATTTTCATCTTTGTCAGAGTCTCATTGGAAAAATAAAAAATGTTGGTTTGAAAACAGAATATGAATCTAATATCAACATAAAAATTATACTGAAGTCTCTTGCTGCATTAGCCTTTGTGCCAATTGAAGATGTGAGATGTGTTTTTGATAAGCTTGCTGCCACATTCCCAGATGAAGAATGCTATAATGAGGTGCTCACATACTTTTTTTCTACATATATTGAGGGTGCAACTGGTAGAGATCCTCAATTTCCTATAAGAATATGGAATCATCATGATGCACCCCTGGAGCAGTCACCAAAAACCACAAACTGTTGTGAGGGATTTCAAAATGCCCTTAATTCCATATTCCACTGCGGTCATCCCAGTTTTTGGTTTCTCTTTGATGGATTGCAGAAGGACCTGGCTTGCCACAAATTAACACTGGCTAATGCACAGGCAGGTCGCCTTGAGATAAAAAAGAGAAAGTATGAGGCGCTGTATCACATGGTTGCAACTTCTGTAGAGGACTACCACCAGGTGGAAGATAAACTAAAGTACTTAAGGTGAATAGCTAATTTGCAGCAAAAAGGCTAATTTGCAGGTGTGCATTGATTGTTTACTAAACCAGAGTTATTGTTGTTATTAGACCTCTTTAAAAAAACTGTTCCTGTTCAGGACTATCACCAGCTGGCTAATTATTTGAAGCTGTGCAATGATTGTTTAATAAACTGAAGTTATTGTTATTAGACCTCCTTAATAAACTCTTTTTAATAAACTTGTGGGAAATTTTCTGTGTGAGCAATTTTTACCGACATTCTTCTGTGATGCAGAGCATCTCACCTATAACTCTCTACTGTTTTCCTGTGGGTATTCATGTCTGTGGGCAATTTTCTGTGGGCATTTTTCACATATCATGTGAACATCCTCACCTTGCATCTCAAATATTATAGATCTGAAACTTTGTGATGCTGAAATTGGCAATTTTCTGTGTGGGCAACTTTCCGTGTGGGCAATTTTCCGTGTGGGCAATTTTCCGTGTGGGCAATTTTCCATGTGGGCAATTTTCCGTGTGGGCAATTTTCCGTGTGGGCAATTTTCCTGTGGGGAATTTTCCTGTTGGCATTTTTCTGGTCACCGAACTTTTCCTATGGTCACTGCCTGTCACACTGAACCAATCCTGCTGCGCTACAGTTGGTGGAGAATGCAGGCAGTGTGAATTGAGGCATACTCCAACGCCACCTGCATGTCTGTCATTAGGCCTGCCACACTGCAACCCAGACCTGCAGACAAAATGGAGGAAATCCTGTGGCAGCTGGTCCTCACGCAGCAACAATAGCAACAGACCAATAACCTGTTGCTGCAGCAAATTGCAGCCCTGCATGAGGCACTTCCAGCACTGACCCCGGAATATTGCAAGGCCCAAGACAAGATCTGCTCCGCTTTGAGAAAACTGAGTCCGGAAGATGACGTGGAAGCTTTCCTCCCCATCTATGAGTGCACAGCAGAGCGGGAGAACCTGCCAATGTCCCAGTGGGCCGCAGAGGTGGCTCCGTTCCTGAGGGGTGATGCGCTAAAGGCCTACTTTGACCTTAGTCGGGAGGACGCCCAGGACTGTGCCAAGCTAAAAGTTGAGATCCTTGCCCGACTGGGAGTTAATACCTACGTGAGAGCCCAACGGGTGTTTTCATGGACTTTTGTGGAAGCCCGCCCAGTCTCAGGTTTATGACTTGCTGCAGCTTGAGAAAAGGTGACTCTAACCTGAGACTTTGACTCCGGCCCAGATGGTGGAGAGAGTGGTGGTCGACTGGATGGTGAGAGCTCTGCCAGCATTCATGCAGTGTTGGGTGGGGCAAGGGGACCCAGGCACTCTGGAATCATAGATCATAGAATCGTAGAGTTGGAAGGGACCTCCTGGGCCATCTGGTCCAACCCCCTGCTCAAAGCAGGATTCGCTAAATCATCCCAGACAGATATCTGTCCAGCCTCTGTTTGAAGACTTCTATTGAAGGAGAACTCACCACCTCTCGTGGCAGCCGTGGAACAGGTGGTAGAACTGTTGGAGCGGTACATGGCCACCCAGGACTTTATACGGGACATGGTTCCATTGTGGCTGTAACGTCAGGCCCCACCAACTCAGTAGCCTGGGAATAATCCATGTCAATCTACTGGGGCCAATCAGGACCAAGCCCGTACCAAGGGGGTATCCCGAAGGGAAAGTGATAGCAGACCCATATTGGATGCTGCTCTTCCTTTCTTTTAGTATGCCCAGCCTGTCTGCACCGCGACTACAGGCACTGCCGGTATCGAACCCCAACTGTGCAAGCTACTCGTTAATGGGTACCAGACGGACACTCTCTTGGACTCAGAGAGCTTAGTGACTCTGGTACATGGGTCCCTTGCTGCTGGGGACAACCCCAATTGATGTAAGGTGGGGGTGGTATGCATACATGGGGAACTCTGAGAGTACCCAACTGCAGAGGTTATGTTTTCTACCCTGTGTGAAGAGATAAGACATGTGGTGGGAGTGGTAAAGACTCTTTCATATGGAACTGTATTGGGTAGAGACTTACCCCTGTTCTAGTCCCTGTAGGAGACCAAGGTTAACCCTCCCAAGGTAAATGATTTTCCGGGCGTGGAACTCGAAGATATGAAGTCAGGGATACCTGCCTTAGGGGTTGCCAACATAGGGATAGAGTGTAACCCTGATACGTTTCTCATAGAGGTATTGGCAGAAGAGGTCGAGGAGACCCCACCGATTCCTGAGCTGGAAGTGTCCCCTGGTAAGTTCGGGACAGCTCAGCTCCAGGATCCCACCCTTACTCGGGCACGAGAAAGGGTGATAGAGGTTAATTGAGTGGCTCAGCAATTAGATACAGAAAAGGTTTTTTCCACACATGGCTGTCAACCAAGACCTATTGTATAGGGTTGATAAAATCCGGGATAAATTGGTCAAACAACTGATAGTGCCTCAATCCTACCGTCGCGCAGTGCTCGAAATGGCTCATACCCACATGTTGGGAGGGCAATTAGGGGAAAAAAAAATGCAAGAACGCATGCTGCAATGTTTTTCTTGGCCTGGGATCTACGCGGAGGTCCAGAGGTACTGTGACACGTGTCCAGAGTGTCAACTGACCTCACCCACCATGAACTACTGGAGTTCATTGATAACTCTGCACATCATAGACGTATCTTTTGAGCGGATTGCGATGGATCTAGTGGGATCAATAGTAAAATCTTTCCGGGACCACCAACACATATTGGTGGTCATCATAGATTATGCCACCTGGTACCCAGAGGCCATTTCACTTCGTCACACCTCAGCCAAACTTATCGCCTGGGAGTTGTTTCCCATGTTCTGTTGCCTTGGGCTACTGAAGGAGATCCTCACTGATCAGGGGACTCCTTTTATGTCCGAGGTGACAAAAGAATTGTGCAAGCTTCTAAAAATAAAACAGTTGCGCACGTCACTGTATTACCCCCAGATAGTCGAGCGCTTCAACAGAACCCTTCAATCCATGCTGAAGAAAGCAGTCTTCAAGGATGGAAGGGATAGGGACATGCTCTTGCCCTACTTGATTTTGCCATTCGGGAGGTACTGCAGGCTTCCACAGGATTTTCACCCTTTGAGTTACTGTATGGGAGGCATCCTAGGAGTCTGATGGACATAGCCAAAGAGACATGGGAGTAGGAACCATGTGCCTAACATGCAGGACCGAATTGCAGTTGTCATGCCTATAGTAAAGGAGCATTTGGTGGATGCTCAGGCAGCGCAGAGCCGCGTATATAAAAAAAAAGGCCATGGTACGCACCTTTAACGTGGGAGATTGGGTGTTGGTTTTGGTGCCCACCATCAAAAGCAAGCTTATGGCCAAGGGTCATATGAAGTTCGGGAAAAGGTGGGCAAAGTAAACTATCGAGTTTACCAGCCCCGGAAAAGAAAACCAGAACAGTTGCATCACGTTAATCTGTTGAAAGTGTGGAAGGATCAGGAGTGTATGCTTATGGAGGTGACTCCTGACATATCATTTCGGATATTGACCCGGATGGAGGCTGAGGGAGAGGTAAAGATAGGAGACACCCTCTCGAAGCAGCAGCTGCGTGAGGTGCGGAAATTGGTACAAGGGAATACTGATGTATTCTCGGGGTTACCAGGACATACCTCTGTCATCCAGCATGACATTGTCACCGAGCCTCATGTAAGGGTATGAATGAAACCATACCATGTGCCTGAGGCCTGGAGACAAACCATCACGAGTGAGGTGAAACTAATGCTTCAACTGGGAGTAATTCAGGAATACCAAAGTGACTGGGCTAGCCCGATTGTGCTAATCCCGAAGCCGGACAGGTCATTACGTTTCTGTAATGATTTCCGTAAGTTAAATGAGGTGACAAAGTTCGACCTTTACACAATGCTCATGGTAGACGAGCTGATCGAGCGCCTGGGTCAGGCCCAGTACTTCACCACGCTCACTCTGACCAAGGGTTATTGGCAGGTGCCTCTTACAGAGTTGGCAAAGGAAAAGACCGCCTTCATAACATGGGAGTGTCTTTACCACTATGTAGTCTTTGCCCTTTGGACTACATGGGACCCCTGCCACGTTCCAGAGGTTGATGGACATAGTACTGGAATCTCATCGGAAGTATGCATCAGCTTACTTAGATGACATCGTCATCTTTTGTACTGAATGGCATACCCATTTGTCCCAAGTACAAGCGGTAGTAGATTCGCTCAGAGCTGTGGGCTTGACAGCAAAACCCAAGAAATATGCGATAGGGATCGAGGACACCCGTTACTTGGGTTACGTGATTGGCCATGGGGTTATCAAACCACAAATACATAAAATCGAGGCCATTCAGAACTGGCCCTGACCTGTTAACACCAAACAGGTGAGAGCATTCCTTAGAATCATTGGGTATTACAGGAGGTTTACACCTAATTTTAGGGGAGAACTACACCCCTTACCGATCTCCTCAAAAGAAAGAAGTCGGTCATGGTTGGGGAACCACAAGGTGGAGGAAGCGTACCAATCCATGAAGGTGGTGCTGTGCGGACAGCTCGTCCTCATTAGCCCCAACTTCCAAAAATGCTTAATTGTGCAGACAGATGCCTCTAACATGGGCCTAGGAGTGGTCCTATCGCAGGAGGTGGACGGATAGGAACATACGGTCACCTACCTAAGTAGGAAACTCACCCTGGCCGAGAAAAATTATAGCGTAGTGAAGAAGGAGTGCCCAGCCATTAGGTGTGCCTTGGAGTCCACTATTATTTGCTCAGTCGACGGTTTCGCTTGGTGACACAATCATTTACCCCTGGTATGGATGAGGAATGCCAAGGAGAGAAATGCGTAGGTCACCTGATGGTTCCTGTCTTTGCAAAATTTCAATTTTACCATGGAACATCGGGTGGGTAAGTCACAGGGAAATGTAGATGCCCTGTCACAGGCACCCTGTATGGTGATAAATGTTCAACCCCACAAGTTTGAATGAAGGGTATGTGAGGCAGTGACCACTGTTATTTGCTAGGGTTGCTATGTGTCCCCCAGGATGCGCTCAGAAGTGTATTAAGGCTGTGGGAGTGCAATGCAGTCACAGGCATAGCTGTGATTGTACTGCAGAACAAAAGTAAGTGTAGTCTTGGGCAAGCTATTTGTCCAGGGCAGATTTAAGAAAACCTGCAAAGGGCATTTTTTTTTTTAAAACAGACTACAGGAAGGTAGCAGGGTGGTCCATTTCCTCCCCCGGTCGGGTTTTCAGTGTGGCCAATGGCCACAGGTTGCCTGTTAAAGCCCCTGCAGCAAAGGGTTGGGTGTGTCAGTTTGGAGTTTGCACCTTGCCGAGCAGTCGGCTCTGCGTAAGTTCATCCTGTGTGGGTTAACTCAGAGCCAGCAGAGCAAACTCCTGGCACCCCACAGCGTGATACAGTGGTGCTGTTGCCCTCGGCAACTGGACTCCCATGGGCTGTGTTGTTTCACGGCTGCGATCTGGAAGAAACCATATGCTGTACACTGTGTGTATGCTTTTCCTGTAGTCACTGCCTGTCACACTGAACAACCCTGCTGCACTACAGCTTCTTCCACCTACACCATCACCTTCACCCCCTTCTCTAACTCCTCCTCCACTTGGACCTCCGCTTCCTGGTTCCAGATTATAATTTTTTCTTTTTTTCTATTGCGTTATTGTAAATAATTTCCCTATCTACATTTGGTTACAGGGCAATTGTCCTGCTCTTACCTGCAAGTTGCTTCCTTTTGCAGCCCCCCTAACCCTTACTACGACCATTTTACAGTAATTTTACAACACCAAGTTTTGGGTCCCCATTGACTTCCATTGGGTTCAGTTTCGGATTCAAGTTCAGGGTCAAGTTCTGATGCCTGAATTGAACTTTGGACTACAGTTCGACCGAACCTGAACATCCACAAGTTCACTCATCCTTACTTGTGGGCCTGTCTTAAACAGGAGACTTATGGTGAAGGAAAACAGTACACCTCTCTGAACAGTGTCTGGGAAGCTGTGGTTGGTGCTGCACAAAAAGTTGCTCTGCAACAGATTAAGAAACTGACAGACTCCATGGATGAATGGGTTATAACTGTAATGAAAAAAGTATGTTATATTGGTCACTGATATTTTTTTAAATTGACAGAAATGTATTTTCGCACATTTTGTACATTTAACAAATCAAAATAAACAATTGAGATGGGAAAATTTACATTTCTCATTTAGTCACATATTAATTCTGTACACTATTAGTTTTAACAATAGTTTTGCACACATAGATATTCTCCTAAGAAAGACGAAACCTTTTTACTTTCTTAAAGCGTATCTGTCTGCAAATGTTTGCTACCCTCATATGAGTGCAACATGATGTAGCCAAAGAGATCCTGAATTCAACAATGTATCAGTCGGTTTACTTGGTGGAGGGGTTCTTCTGACACAATCAGAGCTTTTATATTTAGCTTGCAGCAGAGCTGAAAAAGCAAACCCTGCCCACACCAGGCTCTTTGTGTACCTAGCTATAGACAGTGAGCTGCTTATCACAGAAGGGGCGGAGTCAGATAATTGTTCACACGCCTGATAGACACAGGAAGGTTAATCATCTGATAATTGACCCTTTAGTCTAAAGGCCCCGTCACACTAAGCGACTTACCAGCGATCCTGACACCGATATCAAGGTGTCAGGATCGCTAGTAAGTCGCTATGTGATCGCTGGTGAGCTGTCACACAGACAGCTTCACCAGCGATCAGCACAGCGATGCCGAGTGCCCGGCATCGCTGGCCATCGCTGTAAAAAATAGAATCAAAATAAAAAATATAGTTATTCTCACCTTCCGATGTCGCGTTCAGCCATCCTGCCTCTCTCCACGCTACGGTCCCATCCCAGTGATCCTTTGCACGAATGACCGCGAGACTTTGCTATCCCTCGAGACTGTGACATCTCGCGGTCATTCGTGCAAAGGATCACTGGGACCGGAGCGTGGAGAGAGGCAGGATGGCTGAACGGGACGTCGGAAGGTGAGAATAACTATATTTTTTATTTTTTTTTATTATTTTTTACACCTGATCGCTGGTCTCCCGCCTGTCACACACAGCGATGCGTGCTGGCCAGCGGGAGACCAGCGACCAAAGAAATGTCCAGAGGTTTCTTCCAGCGATCAGCGATACCAGCAGGGGGGCCGCTCGCTGATCGCTGTCACACACAGCGATCTCGCTGGTGAGATCGATGTTACGTCACAAAAGTTGTGACTCAGCAGCGATCTCGCTACCGAGATCGCTTAGTGAGATGGTGACTTAAGTTAACACAACACAGCTGGATATGTGGCACATCTTTGAGTTCATTGTTTTAATCTCTACATCATGCTGTCCTAAGATTAGATAGCAAAACTCTTCTGACAGATTGCCTGTAACTATTCAGGTTTCTGGTTTATTAACCTTTTGGAATGACCAACAACGCTGTGTGTTCAATAATAAAATTAATCATCAAAATTTAAATTGCCTAATAATTGTGCAGACAGTGTAGTGGCTTGCTCACTTTTCATGCCACTTTTCAAAAGGAAAAATATGATAGAAAGTTTTAAATTTAAAAGAAATATAGTGTGCACTAAAATTTGGTAATCAGTTCACCCCGAAGAAGCATTAATTTTGTTGGGATTTTTTCTTTTGCTGGTTGATATGAAAATGACTTTAAATTGAAAAATTCTAAACTATAAAATCTTGCATCCTGATAACATGACAAGGCTCCATAAAGCAGCTGTCACAAAATGAATGCAATTCAGATTTCTGATGTTGGTCACAAGCTATCCTAATGCTTCTTCTTGATCAGTCACACTTGTTAATACCTGTCACGTTCAAGATCGAAAAATGTAATTGTTTTTCTGATTTTCTGTTATCATTATAAAATTAAAAGCTTCAAATTCTAAATTTTGCATAAATGTCATAAAGTTTTACAAACGCAATAAATGTTATCTTGACAATTAACGATTTACATACCATGATTCAGAAAACCTATAGGTTTATACATTTTTTGTATTTTTTTAAAAATCCTTTCACTACATTTTTCATAATAAACTGAACACAAGATGTAATTGTGGCTGCAGAGCGGAATAAAATGTTTTTTATTTTTTTGACTGTTTGACTTTTTCACCCCACATATGGGGTATCAGCGAACTCAGGACAAACTGGACAACAACTTTTGGAGTCCAATTTCTCCTGTTACCCTTGTGAAAATAAAAATTTGCGAGCTAAAAAATCATTTTTTGAGGAAAAAAATGATTTTTTATTTTCACAGCTTTGCGTTATAAACTTCTGTGAAGCACTTGGGGGTTCAAAGTGCTCACCACACATCTAGATAAGTTCCTTGGGGGGTCTAGTTTCCAAAATGGGGTCACTTGTGGGGGGGTTCCACAGTTTAGGCACACCAGGGGCTCTGCAAATGTAACATGACGCCCGCAGACAATTCCATCAAAGTCAGCATTTCAAAATGTCACTACTTCTCTTCCGAGCCCCGACGTGTGCCCAAACAGTGGTCCCCCCCCCCAAATATGGGGTACCAGCGTACTCAGGACAAACTGGGCAAGAACTTTCGGGGTCCAGTTTCTCCTGGTACCCTTGTGAAAATAAAAAATTGCGCACTAAAAAATAATTTTTTGAGGAAAAAAAAATATTTTTTATTTTCACGGCACTGCGTTATAAACTTTTGTGAAGCACTTAGGGGTTCAAAGTGCTCGCTATGCATCTAGATAAGTTCCTTAGGGGGTCTAGTTTCCAAAATGTGGTCATGTGTGGGGGTGCTCCAATGTTTAGGCACACAGGGGCTTTCCAAATACGACATGGTGTCCGCTAACGATTAGAGGTAATTTTCATTTCAAAAAGTCAAATGGTTCTTTCCTTCTGAGCCCTTCCATGTGCCCAAACAGTGGTTCCCCCCACATATGGGGTACGAGCGTACTCAGGACAAACTGGACAACAACTTTTGTGGTCCAATTTCTCCTGTAAGCCTTGTGAAAATAAAAAATAGCGTGCTAAAAAATCATTTTTGAGGAAAAAAAATAATGTTTTATTTTCACTGCTCTGCGTTATAAACTTCTGTGAAGCACCTGGGGGTTCAAAGTGCTCACTACACATCTAGATAAGTTCCTTAGGTGGTCTAGTTTCCAAAATGGGGTCATTTGTTGGGGAGCTCCAATGTTTAGGTGCACAGGGGCTCTCCAAACGCGACATGGTGTCCGATAACGATTGGAGCTAATTTTCCATTCAAAAAGTCAAATAGCGCTCCTTCCCTTCCGGACCCTGCCGTGCGCCCAAACAGTGCTTTATAACCACATATGAGGTATCGGTGTAGTCAGGAGAAATTTCCAAACAAATTTTAGCATCCACTTTATCCTGTTGCCCTTGTGAAAATGAAAAAAATGAGGCTAAAAGAAAATGTTTTTGAAAAAAAGTACTTTTTTTTACCGATCAATTTGTGAAGCACCTGGGGGTTCGAACTGATCACCATGCATGTAGATAAGTTCCTTGGGGGTCTAGTTTCCAAAATGGGGTCACTTGTGGGGGAGCTCCAATGTTTAGGCACACAGGGGCTCTCCAAATGCGACATGGCAACCGCTAAATATTCCAGCATGTTTTCCATTCAAAAAGTCAAATGGCGCTCCTTCCCTTCTGAGCCCTGCCATGTACCCAAACAGTGGTTTATGACCACATATGAGGTATCGGTGTACTCAGGAGAAATTGCCCAACAAATTTTAGGATCCATTTTATCCTGTTGCCCATGTGAAAATGAAAAACTTGATGCTAAAAGAAAATTTTTGTTGGAAAAATTAAAATGTCCATTTTTTCTTTCCACGTTGCTTTAGTTCCTGTGAAACACCTGAAGGGTTAATAATCTTCTTGAATGTAGTTTTGAGTAGCTTGATGGGTGCAGTTTTTAGAATGGTGTCACTTTTGGGTATTTTCTGCAATATAGACCCCTCAAAGTGACTTCAAATGTGAGGTGGTCCCTAAAAAAAATGGTTTTGTAAATTTTGTTGTAAAAATCAGAAATCACTGGTCAACTTTTAACCCTTATAACTTCCTAACAAAAAAAAATTTGTTTCCAAAATTGTGCTGATGTAAAGTGGACATGTGGGAAATCTTATTTAGTAACCACTTTGTGTCAAATAAGTCTCTGGTTTAACAGAATAAAAATTCAAAATTTGAAAATTGCGAAATTTTCTAAATTTTTGCCAAATTTCTGATTTTTTTTCACAAATAAACGCAAAAATTATCGACATAAATTTACCACTAACATGAAGCCAAATATGTCACGAAAAAGCAATCTCAGAATCGCTAGGATCCGTTGAAGCGTTCCTGAGTTATTACCTCATAAAGGGACACTGGTCAGAATTGCAAAAAATGGCCTCGTCATTAAGGTCAAAATAGGCTTGGTCATGAGGGGGTTAAACACTTGTTCCAACACTGTAGAGAGAATGTGTCCCCCACCTCTGTACAGGGCTCACCGTTATCAGGCAGTTTTTACAATAATATGCCTTGGAGATCGCAGTCATACAGATCAACAGTTGTGGACAGCTATCCATGGTGAGTTTGAGCAATGGCTGTCTACACTCAACCTGGAGCCAGAGAAGGCCGTGTGCGATAACAGTGCAAACCTGGTGGTGGCCCTAGGCTGGGCCAATCTTACACACGTCCCTTGCATTGTTCACTTCCTCAACCTGATGGTACAGCAATTCCTCCGCCACTGTCCCAGCCTGGATGCACTGCTGCAGAAACCACTGTCATGCTGACTTCCACTATTCCACTTCAGTTGGTATAGAGATCTTTCAGACTACTGGTTAACTGGTTGATTTGCGATATGTCCACAATGTGGAATTAAACTTTGCACATGTTGTAGCGACTGTGGAAGCATCGCCTTGACCTGGTGCAGGATAACATTTTTCATAACCTGGCACAATGCAGTACGGACGTGGTGCATTTCACACTTGCGTACTGGATACAGATGAACGACCTCTGCTCCCTTCCGTACGTCTTCATAATGGCTACTAAGATGGTTAGTGGTGATGATGCCGTCATTAGTATCCCTATCACTGTCATCTACATGCTGGAGCACCCTTTAAATAGTGTGGATAAGCAGGTGGTGGTGGTGGTCCTGGGGGTAGAGCAGGAAGCAGAGAAGGATACCTTTAGGGTTAACAATATCTATAAGTTCAGGTCTGTTTTCTCACAGGTGTTTGCCATGGGAGCAACAAATGGAGAAGGACCATGAAAAGGATAAGAAGGAAGAGGTGACGGACAAGCAACAGTTAGGAGATGAAGAAGTTAATGATTCCCTCTATGTTGTCTGTGGTTGTCAGGAGGGGATGGAGGAAGAAAGCTTGAGTGTTATACCACCACCAACACACTGTAGAATTTTACCTCATGAAAGAGACCAACACATGAGTGCCTTCTTGCAGCACTATCTGCAACATGATTGTTACCCATATAGTTTTGATTCCAAATAATGCTGACTACTGGATTGCCAGTGTGTTCTAACCACAATACAAAAGAAAATTTTGCCGGTTGCTCCCCCCCCAGAAAGGGACACGCCCATGCTGTAGTATCAAAATATGCTGGAAGACAATCTTGACAGTGGTTTTACCCAACACAGCAGTGATGCACACAGTTTGAATCACAGTGATAGCCTTCCAACCACAGAAACGTTCAGTTGTCAACGCAAAAACATTAGAAGTCTTGCAGCACTGTAGTCCTGTGTTACAACCCCGCCAAGGACAGCATCGGCAAAGAGTTTGTCTGTTCTACCCGTGTTTGCGAGGATTTACTCCAAGTAATTATTTTTCTACCCCCACTAAAAAGACATACAGATAGTACATTTAGATTGTGAGCCCCAATGATCACAGTGCCAGTAATGTCTGTAAAGTGAATGTTTAATTATTGGCGCTATATAAGTGATAAAAAAAAAAATTGAAATTGATGCTCAGTCACACTCTGGTGGCACACATATCAGTTACGCAGATTACTATTGTCAGAAAAATGTAAGGATAGTAACACGGGTAGTTGACTCAAAGACGGTGGAGGACTGCCGGTATCGGAGGCCTACTGCTTCAGGCAACACACATGAAGGAGACCCAACGCGGAATCTACACATTTATAAAAATTAGTGTCAGACTCTAGCAAAGTGGCATTAATTTTACCACAGTAGAAATAGTATAATAGGGACCGACAGGTCTTCCACTACACCCAACACAGGAGATGGACACGCAAGCAGGACTGTTCACATTTCAACAAATTATTGTTAACATCTCCAGCAGGAGCAACAGCAGGCACATAAGCCTCACTAAAGATATCAGAGACGGCAATTATGCAAGAACAATGCAGCACACTAAAAGCTTCAACATCCAGTACCAGAAATCAGTTGTCTTTGCATAGGACGTCACGTTAGTGGTTCACTAGTGCTTTTACAAACATTAGCACCTACCCCACATACACCTGAACACCAAGCCTAAACCCCCTTCCTCCACGACCTTGCTTTCTCCCAGTCATGTTGCTCAGATGGAGTGCTAGGAGCACAATATTAGCAACTAGAAATAGATTTTTTACTCTGCGCAACCTCTGCACACAGTGCACACAGCTGTTAGTTCTGCACACAGGTTCATATCACCGCCACAAAATGACAACATGGGATACAGCAGGCTGTTTCACATTAGGCAACAGAGAAAATTAGAACTTTTTTCTAAATTGCTTGAGGTCTGCAGACAGGTTTATATCACCGCCACAATATGACAATATGGAGGGTTGCATCATTCAGCAAAAGAAAATATTATAATTTCTTTTTAAATGCATGTTAGGTTTGCACACGTTCATATTACCAGACAGAAGAGGCTAATATAATGAAGGACAAGCGGCCACCACACAACAATTGTAGATCTGGGCTAATACTGAATAGGGATCAACCTTGTGCATACAAAAACATGCATTGAAAGGACACATAAGAGAAAAGAGTATGCACAACTATAGGGATCTCCATAAAAGATGAATTTTATTTATTTGGGAAAAACAAAGAAAATCAAATGCGCACCACAGTAAAAACAATTAAAAATGCCAGAAAGACTACAGAACAATGACCAAATAAGGTCTTGCCTCGAAGCACAATTCACAGGGTACAATCAAATAGAAAAATGTAAAAATGTGCAATGACTAATAGTATTTCACAGTATAGAGATGCTCAGAGATAAGTCGATCAATCTGTGTCTTGAAGACCACAGAGATAAGTCGATCAGTCTGTGTCTTGAAGACCACTGTTGGATCAAAGGGCAATAACTGGCAATGAGAAATGTTTTCCAATTGCCATTTAGCCTCTTTAGTATACTTATCTTTGGGCCAAATGACTATATTGCCCCCTTTATCTGTCTCTTTGATGACAAAGGAATCTTGGCATTTAAGATGTTGCAGAGCACAAATTTCTCCTCTAGTCAAGTTTTTTGGGCTGTCTTCTCTAAATTTGAGTTTTTGGATATCTTTACACACAGTATCAAAGAATATTTGTACTTCTGGAAAGAGAGAGAAAGTTGGGGCAGCCTGGGAGGGTATTCTGCCTGACTTACCAGACTCATCCTCATTTACTTCCAGTAGTCCAGTAGGACACAAAAAACTTGTCTATCTGCATCAGGAAGGGTGTCTATCACAGACAGTTGATGATACAAAAGTTTGAAAGTAAGTTGCCTACAAAAGAGATACAGGTCTTTTGTAAGTTCGAATTTGCCCAAAGAATTGGTTGGTGAGAAGGAGAGACCTTTGGCTAGAAGAGAGATTTCATCAGGGGAGAGTATATAAGATGACAGGTTAATTATTTGTAGCACACTCATGTTCTGACCGTCCATATTCAAAGGAGCCCATATGAACGTTTCCTGTTGTTCATCGTCGTGTCTCTCCTGAAGGTAGGAGATCAATCCTTGTAATGCCTCCCCCTCTTTCTGGAATTTGTAGGGCTTATGTTCATATCACCACCACAAAATGACAAAGTGGGATAAAGCAGGCTGTATCTCATTCAGCAAAAGAAAATATAATTTTTTTAATGAGTGTTAGGTCTGCACAAACGTTCATATCACTTCCACAAAATGATAACATGGGACACAGCAGGCTGTTTCACATTTAACAACAGAAAAATTATTAATTTTTTTAATGTGCCTTAGGTGTGCAGACAGTTTCATATCACCACAGCACAAAATAACAAGATGGGATACAGCAGGCTGTGTTACATTTAGCTAGTGAAAAGATATTAATTAGAATGCTGTACTCGTGTTTGCAGCACAATGGAAGCAGTGCACAACATGTGCCCTGCTGGCTTTCTTTGTGGACTTCAGTATGGCCAAAAAAGAACACAAAGTGCTGGAAGGTAAATTTAACAGCCACACTGGACACTAGCTACCTGTAGGATGTGATTGATATACAACCAAGTAGCTGAAATGTGGATACAGCAAGATTTTTCACATTTAGCTAGTGAAAAAATATTATTTAGAATACTATACTTGTGCATGGAGCACAATAGAAGCAGAGCACAACACACTTGTAGGACATGTCTCTGCTGGCTTTGTCTGCGGATCTCAGTAATGGCCCCCCGAAAAAAATTCCAGAAGGTAAATTTTACAGCCAAACTGGACACTATCTAGCTACACTATCTGACTGATATACAACTGTCTAACTAACTAGTTAAAATCTTGCTGTTAACAGAGCCAGCGTCAGGAGCAGCCTCTCTGCACTGTTACAGTGTCAAAATGGCGCTAAAACAAGATGTCCGCTATTTATATGGAGAGGGACATGTGATTTCAACAGCTAATGACACAAGCCATTGTGTCAGGACATTGTGGGTGTGCCCTGCGCCCTGATTGGCTAGCTGCAATGTGCACACATAAAGTTAGGAAAAAAAATTACTGCTGTGCTGTGCTTTCGAGATCATTGCACCTCTGAGCTCTGCAAACCCCCTCCCCTTATCAAACAAGTGCCAAATACTCATGATACACCACCATCATCGTTGCTAAAGTGCTGAAAATATTTTTGTGGCAATGCAATTATTTTCCCGCACTTTTACCGAATGTTACAGATTTTTACTGATATTATAAAATTTTGCTCGGGTTTCCAATCACGAATCCGAATGCGCCATATTCATGCCAAATTTATGTTTCGTGATCGTTTTCCGAAAAATATTCGCTCATCACTAATCCCTAGACATTATTTCTCGCACACTGAGAAACGTAAACCATGATGGAGGCATGTTCTCTCTGTAGGATGTTGCTGCGTGCTTAGAATTGTGCAACTCATACAGGCAAAAGACGTATACGCCCCCAGTGAAAAACTTACTACTGTATTAACAACCTCCTTGACCTAAAACAGGTAAACCATTATGTGCCAATTCCTTAATTGTTAATATCTTTGCAACAGAAAGGCAGATTACAAAAAACAAACAAGCGTGTTTTATTCCAGTCTGCATTCCCTATTACAGACTACGTTCAGTTCAACATGAAAAATTTGGTGAAAGGTCCACTTTAAATGCTTTAATATTGCTCCTAAGGCGAGAGAGAGAGAGATTCCTTTTTTTTTTTTTTTTTTTTTTCTTCTAGGCGCCAGAACAGACTTTAGGGTTAAATTTCCAGCTGAATGAAGTCTTTCGGGCATGCGCAGTGAAAAGTGCGGATCTTGCCACCCGAAAAAAACGTTACATGCTCCGTTCGGGCATGTCGGCGGACGGCAAAATTTTGGCGGATCCGCAAAAAAACGGATCCAACGGATGGCCGTCCGTCAAGATCCGCCAGGTAATGCAACTCAATGGGGAAAAAAATGGATCCGCCAAACAAAATAGCGGATCCGGTTTTTTTGCAAAACGCTGGATCTTGACTGATGGACAAAAACTCAAGTGTGAAACAGGCCTAATTCCTCTTCTCAGTTTTGATGTTTTGTGATTTTTAGTATTCCAGCCAAGCATTTCCTTGGATCTCCTGCTTCCTTTAATTGCAATTTCCTTTCTTCCCCTACTACCAAACTGGGTTTGCATACCAGTGATAACTTTGCCCAGCCGACCTGCATCTGACGCATAAATCAAACAGTCATTACTTATCATGAATGATCCTCCAACTAAAAGGACAGGAAAAGAAAAGGCAGAATGGTATTTGGGATGTCAGTGGAAATTCCAAAAAGCTGGAAGGTCACGTAACACACACTATGAGCTGGAGAAAGAGACAAAAATCTGACTGAGTATATTGCACACTGTTTGTTTTCAACAGGCTAAAGTGAGTGGTGGATTATTTTATTCTCCTGGAAAACCACCCTTGACTTGCTACTTAATACAGCACAAGCCATTGAAAATGTTTCAGTAAAGGGGTACTATGGGATAAAAAAAATACTGCTGTCCTTCCTGTCTATTTTATATAATGCTGGAGATATCAAGGATGCTGAAGAAAGATGAAGCTGCTAAAACTTTCGACCAGCCTGTCTTTCTGGGCAGCAGGGTGGTTCAGTGGTTCGCACTTTTGTTTTGCAGCGCTGGGATTCTGGGTTCAAATTCCCCCAAGGACAACATCTGCAAGGGGCTTTTTTTGTTCTCCGTGGGTTTCTTCTGGGTTCTCCTGTGGTTTGTTCCCACACTCCAAAGACATACTGATAAGGAATTCATATTGCGAGCCCCAATGGAGACAGTGAAGATAATGTCTGGAAAATGCTGTGGAATATGATGGCGCTATGTAAGTGGAACACAATACTGAAGATAGCAGGTATGCTACAGTAAGAAGAGGCTGCTCAGGCTGCTGTCCACCCTATCTTTCTTGTCTAATAATGGAGATACCAGGGGGGCTGAGGCAAGAAGAGGCTGCTCACATTGCTGTCTATCTGATCAAATACTGGAGATACGGGGTACAGAGGCTGACTGCACAGCTGATATAGTTATTTCTTTTTTCCTATTACTAGTGAACCCCCATAAGGTTGCTGCCTCTTGTTATTGTAATGCATTAAGTGTCAAGATAATATTTGCTGCATTTTAGATTAAATATTAAATTACTCAAAAATACACCACAACTAAACAGCCTTATCATATTTATAAAGGCAAAAAACAGCATTGAATAAAATCTTATACACCAAATTAGTCCATGAAAAGTGGCAATTTTTTTAGAGTTTGCTTTCATACAGTACACACCTGTAGTATAAGCATCTAGAGGAAACCAGTGCACCAAATATTATATTCCATAACAAAAGATTCAATTTGACAAAGAAAACATTGAAATAAAGAGATCGAGAAAATGCCATTTCAATGTTGAAGAAAACTTGAATTATGCACTAACTACTGGATGCTATGCTTCCATGTTACATTTTTAACCCCTTCCTGACATCCGACGTACTATCCCGTCCATGGGACCCGGGCCCCTATGCCCATGGACGGGATAGTACATCTACCGCGATCAGAGGCGCCCACGTGGTGAGCGCCGCTGATCGCTGCCGGGTGTCAGCTGACACCTGGCACTATGTGTCAGGGGCGGTCACGGACCGCCCCCGACACGTTAACCCCTTACCGGGAGTTAAAGGGAAGCATCGGCAGGGAGGGGGCTCCCTCCGTGCTTCCCTGAGCCCCCCACGGCAGCGCAATGTGCAGCGCTGCTGCGGGGGGCTCCTTTCCTCCAGGCCCCCGAATCCAAGATGGCGACGGGGGCCTTCGGGGGCCTGGAGGAAGCTGGCTTCCTCAGTGCCTGCAAAGTGCAGGCAAGAGGAAGTCTTCTTCAATGCCTGTGACAGATTGCTGATCTGTCACAGTGATCTGTGATGTGACAGATCAGCGATCTGTCACAGGACAGTGATGTCCCACCTGGGACTATGTAATAAAGTAAAAAAAAAATAAAAAAAAGTGTAAAAATAATTTTAAAAAAATCGCCAAATAAATTAGTAAAAAAAAAAAAAAAAATATTCCCCAATAAATTCATTTTTTGAAAATAAAAAAAACCCAAAACATTAAAAGTACACATATTAGGTATCGCCGCGTCCATAACAACCCGCCCTATAAAACTGTCCCATTAGTTAACCCCTTTAGCGAACCCCTTAAAAAATAAAAATAAAAAACGAAGCAAAAAATAATGATTTATTATCATACCGCCAATCAAAAAGTGTAATAACGCGAGATCAAAAAGATGCATATAAATATCCATGGTACCGCTGAAAACATCATCTTGTCCCGCAAAAAACGAGCCACCACACAGTATCATCAGTGAAAAAATAAAAAAGTTATAGCTCACAGAATAAAGCGATGCAAAAATAATTATTTTTTATATAAAATAGTTTTCATTGCATAAAACCGACAAAACATAAAAAAACGACCTAAATGAGGTATCGCTGTAACCGTACTGACCCGAAGAATAAAACCGCTTTATCAATTTTACCGCACGCGGAATGGTGTAAACGCACTCCCCCAAAAGAAATTCATGAAACGGTGGTTTTTGTTCATTCTGCGTCCCAAAAATCGGAATAAAAAGCGATCAAAAAATGTCATGTGCCCGAAAATGGTACCAATAAAAACGTCAACTCGTCCCGCAAAAAATAAGACCTCACATGACTCGGTGGGTCAAAATACGGAAAGATTATAGCTCTCAATATGTGGTGATGCAAAAACTATTTTTACAATAAAAAGCGTCTTTTAGCGTGCGACAGCTGCCAAAAATAAAAATCACCATAAATAGTAAATCAAACCCCCCCGTTATCACCCCCTTAGTTAGGGAAAAATAATAAAATTAAAAAAATGTATTTATTTCCATTTTTCCATTAGGGCTAGGGTTAGGGCTAGGGTTAGGGTTAGGGCTAGGGCTAGGGTTAGGGTTAGGGCTAGGGTTAGGGCTTGGGTTAGGGCTTGGGTTAGGGCTGAGATTAGGGTTAGGGGTGTGTTGGGGTTCGGGTTGGAGTTAGAATTGGGGGTTTCCACTGTTTGGGCACATCAGGGGCTGTCCAAATGCAACATTGCGTCTGATCTCAATTCCAGCCAATTCTGAGTTGAAAAAGTCATATGGTGCTCCTTCCCTTCTAAGCTCTGCCATGCGCCCAAACAGTGTTTTACCCCCACATGTAGGGTATCAGCCTACTCAGGACAAATTGCAAAACATTTTTTGGGGTCCAATTTCTCCTGTTACCCTTAGGAAAATAAAAAATTGGGGGCAAAAATATCATTTTTGTGGAAAATGATTTTTTTATTTTCACGTCCGAGCGTTATAAACTTCTGTGAACCACTTGGGGGTTCAAAGTGCTCACCACACATCTAGATAAGTTCCGTGGGGGGGTCTAGTGTCCAAAATGGGGTCACTTGTTGGGAGTTTCAATAGTTTAGGTACATCAGGGGCTCTCCAAACGCACTTGACACCCGCAGACCATTCCATCAAAGTCTGCATTCCAAAATGGCACTGCTTCCCTTCCGAGCCCCGACGTGTGTCCATACAGTAGTTTTCTCCCACATATGGGGTGTCAGTGTACTCATGACAAATTGGACAACAACTTTTGCGGTCCAATTTCTCCTGTTACCCTTGGGAAAATGAAAAAATTGGGGACTAATTGATCATGTTTGTGGAAAAAATACGATTTTTTTATTTTCATGCCGGGGCATTATAAACTTCTGTGAAGCCCTTGGGGGTTCAAAGTGCTCACTTCACATCTAGATAAGTTCCTTAGGGGGTCTAGTTTTCAAAATGGGGTCATTTGTGGGGGGTTTCCACTGTTTAGGTACATTAGGGGCTCTCCAAAGGCGACATGACACCCGCAGACCATTCCATCAATGTCTGCATTCCAAAACGTCATTACTTCCCTTCCGATCCCCGACGTGTGCCCATACAGTAGTTTTCTCCCACATATGGGGTATCAGCATACTCAGGACAAATTGGACAACAACTTTTGGGGTCCAATTTCTCCTGTTACCCTTGGGAAAATTAAAAAAATGGTGACTAAAAGATCATGTTTGTGGAAAAAATACGAATTTTTTATTTTCACGCCCGGGCGTTATAAACTTCTGTGAAGCACTGGGGGGTTCAAAGTGCTCACCACACATCTAGATAAGTTCCTTGGGGGGTCTAGTTTACAAAATGGTGTCATTTGTGGGGGGTTTCCACTGTTTAGGTACATCAGGGGTTTTCCAATCGCGACATGGTGTCCGATCTCAATTCCAGCCAAAAACGTCAAATGGCGCTGCTTCCCTTCCGAGCTCTGCCATGCGCCCAAATAGTGGTTTACCCCCACATGTGGGGTATCAGCGTACTCAGGACAAATTGCACAATAACTTTTAGGGTGCTGTTACCCTTGGAAAAATAAGAATTGAGGGTGAAAAGATCATTTTTGTGGAAAAAATATGATTTTTTAATTGTACGGCTTTATGTTATAAACTTCTGTGAAGCCCTTGGGGGTTCAAAGTTCTCACCACACATCTAGATAAGTTCCTTAGGGGGTCTAGTTTCCAAAATGTTGTCATTTGTGGGGGGCTTCCACTGTTTAGGTACATCAGGGGTTTTCCAATCGCGACATGATGTCCGATCTCAATTCCAGCCAAAAACGTCAAATGGCGCTGCTTCCCTTCCGAGCTCTGCCATGTGCCCAAATAGAGGTTTACCCCCACATGTGGGGTATCAGCATACTCAGGACAAATTGCACAATAACTTTTAGGGTCCTGTTACCCTTGGGAAAATAAAAATTGGGGTGAAAAGATCATTTTTGTGGAAAAAATATGATTTTTTAATTGTACCGCTGTACGTTATAAACTTCTGTAAAGCCCTTGTGGGTTCAAAGTTCTCACCACATATCTAGATAAGTTCCTTGGGGGGTCTAGTTTCCAAAATGGGGTCACTTGTAGGGGGTTTCCACTGTTTAGGTACATCAGGGACTCTCCAAACGTGACATGGCGTCCGATCTGAATTCCATACAATTTTGCATTGAAAAAGTCAAACGGCGCTCCTTCCATTCTGAGCTCTGCCATGCGCCGAAACAGTGGTTCCCCCCACAAATCAGGTATCAGCGTACTCAGGACAAATTGCACAATAAATTTTGCAGTCCAAGTTCTCCTGTTACCCTTGGTAAAATAAAAAAAATTGAACCTGAAGTATTTTTTTTGTGAAAAAAAGTTAGATGTTCATTTTTTTTTAAATATTCAAAAAAATTCCTGTGACGCACCTAAAGGGTTAATAAACTTCTTGAATGTGGTTTTGAGCACCTTAAGGGGTGCAGTTTTTAGAATGGTGTCACTTTTGGGTATTTTCTATCATATAGACCCCTCAAAGTGGCTTCAAATGTGATGTGGTCCTAAAAATAAAATGGTGTTGTAAAAATGAGAAATCGCTGGTCAACTTTTAACCCTTATAACTTCCTAACAAAAAAAAATTTTGGTTCCAAAATTGTGCTGATGTAAAGTAAACATGTGGGAAATGTTAGTTATCAAGTTTTTTGTGTGCTGTATCTCTGTGATTTAAGGGCATAAAAATTCAAAGTTGGAAAATTGCGAAATTTTCAAAATTTTTGCCAAATTTCCATTTTTTTCACAAATAAACGCAAGTTATTTGAATGAAATTTTACCACTAACATGAAGTACAATCATGAGAAAACAGTGTCAGAATCACCGGGATCCATAGAAGCGTTCTAGAATTATGACCTCATAAAGGTACAGTGGTCAGAATTGTAAAAATTGGCCCGGTCATGAACGTGCAAACCACCCTTGGGGGTGAAGGGGTTAATGGGCAGTATTTGCCATCTTGCTTTTTCAATTTGGCAGAGATCTAGCTGTCTAAGTATCCTTGAAACAATGGAAGTTTCACTTTCATACTATTGCCACAATGATTGTGATGTAAATTGAAGAATATCTACTGAAAGAAAAAATATATATTTGCAGAATAGCTTAACAAAATACCTAAAACAAGGTAAAAACATCAAAGCGATTACATAAATATATAGACTGATATTGTAACTTGTAAGCTAGTGGTGGACTACGGCAGAGGCATTTTACTGCACTTTCACACTTGCGTTTCTTTGCGCTGCGCACCGTGCATAGTGCAAACACACATAAAAAATGCATCATGCGTTTGTGTGCGTTTTTTTGCGGGTTTGGGCGCGTTTTTTTTAAAAAACTCATGCTTTTTTGCGCATACGTGCGCATGACATTGGAGTTGGCGATGTGCGGCTACATTCCCCATCCAACCACCAACCTCCCAAGAAACTCCCCACCCCTTCGAGTCCCCCAAAAAACACCAGGACACAAAATGGAATATAATGGCCACAGCAGCCTTTTATTTAAGTAACGTACAAAATTCTGTAAATCTATAGCAAACTTGGGGAGGGTCCTTGAAGCTCCAAATCTGGTGACCAAAACGTAAAGAATACTTTTCGTGGACAAACACCTACCATAAATTACTCCCAGCCGTTACCCCACTGGCTCGGGAGCACCAAAACCCCATCGGGGTTACACTGTCCACTTAATCCCTGGGGATCCGACGAACCACTGCCGGAATTCCCCCCAAATCACCAGACCCAAACCACGGATAATAACATTGAGGAATCCATATGACCACAGATCCCCCAAAACCAATTTAGCACCAACTTCAAGGACCCCCTCCCCCCACACGCCAACCAGCCGCCATGACCCGTGACATAGAAACAACCCCACCCTATGCAACCCTTCCTGCATAAAATTAGGGCGGGCGGGCGGGACAATCGCTCCTGTCTCCAGAGTGGGAACTGAGGTAACCGCCCCTCAGCCACTAAATATATATGCCCCTCTAACCCCCATCCTCCACCCCCTGGGATTATTAACCCCTTCCCACCAACCCACCGTCATGAAGGGCCTCCACTTAGCCGCTGTGGGGTGGGGGGTTGCGCGGCTTGCTCCGGCCCTTGTCTTGACATTGGAGTTGGCGATGTGCGGCTGGATTCCCCATCCAACCACCAACCTCCCAAGAAACTCCCTACCCCTTCGAGTCCCCCAAAAAACACCAGGACACAAAATGGAATATAATGGCCACAGCAGCCTTTTATTTAAGTAACGTACAAAATTCTGTAAATCTATAGCAAACTTGGGGAGGGTCCTTGAAGCTCCAAATCTGGTGACCAAAACGTAAAGAATACTTTTCGTGGACAAACACCTACCATAAATTACTCCCAGCCGTTACCCCACTGGCTCGGGAGCACCAAAACCCCGTCGGGGTTACACTGTCCACTTAATCCCTGGGAATCCGACGAACCACTGCCGGAATTCCCCCCAAATCACCAGACCCAAACCACGGATAATAACATTGAGGAATCCATATGACCACAGATCCCCCAAAACCAATTTAGCACCAACTTCAAGGACCCCCTCCCCCCACACGCCACAACGAAGGCAATTGAAGACCTCGATTGCCTGAGACCCCCCCATTCCGAAAAGCCATGGCCCTCTCAATCCCGTCCTGCAGACCCAAAGCCCATAAATCCATGCCCACATCATTTAAATGAACGCCGTCATCTCGCCAAAACTCCCCCCTCCCTCCTTCCAGGTCAAAGTGCCAAAACACCACCCCCCGTTCCTAGTTACGAAATTAGACACTGCCCTATTGACCTTTATCCTTGCCCTATTCAATTTAATCACCGATCTCGCATGCCGCCAAGTCTTCCTCGGCACCATCTCCGACCACACCACAGTTAACCCCTTAAACGATAACCACAACCGTAGAAGGTCGTGCTTAATATCTTTGACCAATTCCCGGAAAGGACGGACCCCCAAATCATTTCCCCCCACGTGGAGAACTAGAATATCAGAATCTCTGTCAAGCCTAGCCCTATTATGTACCTCCTGCAAAACCCTATTCCAACCCATACCCCTAAAACCCAACCATCTAACTACCGCCACACTACGCAAAAAACCCAACTGCCGCCCGTCTCGCCGAACATCCGCACGCCGAGCTCCCCAATACACAAAGGAATGGCCCAGGATCCACACCAGCAAAGGAGTGCAACCTGTAACGACAAAAAACCACCATTAGCCACCGCCCAAACAACTAACACCACGCCCACCCCTTAACGTAGCTCTGCAACCAAAGCCCCAGTGCGTACGTATGACCTATAACGGCCCGAATCCCACCTTCCAATCCGCTGTATTGCCTTTGAACCTAAACCACCAACAGCCACCTCCGTAGCCGCCCCAATCCTGAAAGAGTGAGAAGCGAACCTAGAACCATCAATCCCCAACCTGTCCAAGCCTTTACGCAAAACCGCCACAAACTGAAACCTTGACAAGAAAGAACCGTCAACATGCCGGAGCAACGGCCCATCGCCCCTCCGCTGCCACGACCTATAATCCTGCAAGCAGCGCACCGGGCACATCAGTGATCCAGGCACAGCGCCCAACACCACCCTTTTTCCCCTACCCTCCTGGTCCGTTTTCGACCTCCTTAACCAAAACTCCAAACCCCTGTCACCCACCAACACGTCCCTGTCCAACAAACCCCCACCGGAATACCGCCCTGGGGATACCAACTCCCCTACCCTCAATGTCCCAAAAAAGGCAAGTGAAAAAGCTGCCCGAAAAAGAGAACACTCAAAGCGGGACACACATACCTCGTCTAACGCCGCCCCCAACCGCTCAAGGATACCAAAAGACAGGGGACGACGGCAATCCACCCTATTGCCCTGACGTCTGAACCCCTTAAAAGCCTGGCTGACCAAGAAACACTTAGTTAAATCAACCTGCCCCCGCAATTTAAAACCGAAAGCTAAACCAGCCCTCACCTGCCCCACCCTAGACACCGACCACCCTTCCTCCGCCCCAAAACCCAACCACGCCAGCAATGCGCCCAAATGATCCTCCCCAGAGTTGCTATACGAACGCGACCCCAACCAGTTTTCCCACGAACCCCAAACCAACTCGTAGACCGACCAAGTACCAGCAGACAAAGACGCCCGTATCAAAGGTTCTGCAGCCCGGAGACCACCTTCCAAAGCCCGGCTGGACACTCGAGACCCGTTTTCTCCGCCTCTGGGGCCAAAGTCCGTAAGCGGTCCCACTGCAAACGAGACAAAGAGTCAGCAATGGAATTCCTCACGCCAGGCACATGAGAAGCCGTCACATGAGCATTGAGCGATAGACAAGTTAAAACTAGCTGCCGCAGAACCCGAATCACAGGAGGAGAAGACGCAGTCAAGCCGTTAATGGAGCACACCACTCCCATGTTGTCACAATTGAAACGGACTCTTTTATTACGAAACTCCTCCCTCCACAGGTACACCGCCACCAATATGGGAAAAATCTCCAACAAAGCAATATTCTTAACGAGACCCAGCTGAATCCACTCGTCGGGCCACGCCGCCGCGCACCATTGGCCCTTGAAATACGCCCCAAAACCCACTCCACCTGACGCATCCGTAAACAGGTCCAACTCCTCGTTCAAAACTACCTCCTCCATGAGCAATGATCTTCCGTTATATTGCTCCAAAAACCTGTCCCACACCTCCAAATCCGCCTTATGATCACTAGTAAGTCGAACAAAATGGTGTGGGGCCTTTACTCCCGCCGTCGCACTCGCCAGACGCCGCGAAAAAACCCTTCCCATCGGAATGACCCGACAGGCAAAATTCAATTTACCAAGTAGCGACTGCACCTCTCGCCATGACAATTTCTTCACCCGTCTAGCTCGAGCCACCGCAACCCGCAACGCCTCAACCTTGTCGTCCGGTAAACGGAACTCTCAAGCCACTGAATCAATCACAATTCCCAAAAAAGACAGGCACGTACACGGCCCCTCCGTCTTCCCTGGAGCGAGCGGTACGCCAAAACGCTCAGCAACCCAGACCACAGCCCTAAGCAACCTCTCACAACAGCCTGAATCACCCGGACCGATACACAAGAAGTCGTCCAAGTAATGAATCACCGAATCCAAACCCGACACGTCCCGGACAACCCATTCGAGAAAAGAGCTGAATGCCTCAAACAACGCACACGAAACCGAACAACCCATAGGCAAACACCTATCAACAAAAAATTCCCCCTCCCAATAACAGCCCAACAACCGAACACTCTCTGGATGAACCGGGAGCAAACGAAACGCCGATTCGATATCCGTTTTTACCAATAGTGCCCCCTTTCCACACCTCTGGACCAAATTCGCCGCCTCGTCAAACGACGTATACAACACCGAGCACAGTTCCGGATCAATGCCATCATTCACCGACCTACCACGAGGGAAAGATAGGTGATGAATAAGCCTAAACTTATTTGGCCCTTTTTTTGGCACCAACCCCAGGGGCGAAACAACCAGATCCACAAACGGAGGATCCTTAAATGGCCCCGCCATCCGTCCCAACTTCACTTCCTTAGCTAACTTTTCCGACACTACCGCCCCATACAGGTCAGCTGACCTGAGATTCTTCCGCCCCCACGGTATTTCAAAAGGAGGATCGGGAATTCGAAAACCATCCGTAAAACCAGCCACCAATATTGCCGCCTTTTCACCATCCGGGTACCTACTTAGATAAGGGGCCATCGCGGTTATTCTCACTGGCGTCTCCCCCTTTGGAATTACCACTCTCAGCCCTTCCTTTCTGCTTCTTAAAGCATTTGGAAGCCCCATGCGAAGATCCGCTGCAATGGGAGCACAGGTGCTTGAATTTGCAGTTCGATCCGAATTTGCATTGCCCATCATTAAATTGCCAGCAGAGACCCTGCTTCTGGGTACCCGACTGACCCGACTGACCGCCTGCCCCTTGGCCGCCGCTTTGCACATTTGATGAGCTGGCCCCCCCGGCCCCCCCACTGCCAAGAAAGGAATGGCCAAATTTAGACTGCGTCATGACCCTTAACCACAGACTTATGTCCTTCTGATCCCACCGAATCGCCGGACGAATCGCTTTTCTCTGTCTAAATTGCTCGTCGTAACGAAGCCAAGCCTGACCCCCGTTTACCCTATATGCCTCCCCAATCGAATCCAAATAACAAAAAAGAGGAGAACAATTCTCAGGTGCCTTTTCACCAATCACGCTGTCCAGGATTGCAAACGCCTGTAGCCAATTAGCAAACGTCTGTGGAATCAAACGCCATCTCCGCTTTTCCTCCTCCTCCTTTTTGCTATCGTCCTTCCTTCCCTTATCCAAATTGAACTTTACTAGCGGTAACAGGGAAAAAATCTCGACATACTCATCCTTCCATATCTTTTCCCGCACCTCCTTTTTTAAATGAGCTCCCAACGGGCCCTCAAAACATACGTAAACCTCCCCGTGGGCCCTATCATCTAAATGGACCCGACAGTCCTTCTCTTTTTCCGTCTGCACCGACACAGATACGGGGTCCGATCGGCCCCCGGAAACCCCGATAGCCGCCCCCGACGAGCCAGCCCCTCGCTCCGCCGACCCTACCCAGGCAGCCAAAGGCGCCGACGGTTCTCTAACTCCCTCCATCTGCGCTAGCAAATCCCGCATGGATGCTAACACGTCCCCAAGCCCCCCAATCGGCGACGGGCCCTGCTCTCCCACTACTCGCCCCCCCGCCCCGGGCCGGCCCCCCACTCCGCACCCGACCGCAGGAGACCTCACTAAGGGTGATGACAGACAGGACACAGAAGCATACTCACCGGGCTGCGAGGACGCTGTGTCTCCTCCAGCCGCCACTCCCGAATCCCGCTGATCATCATGGCTGGAGCTGCGTTGAAAACCTTCTGACCCCAGAGGTCCGATACTTGCGGAGGCAGGCTCTCCTGACCCCGCCGCACTCCCGGGCCACTCTCTTCTCGAACCTTCCACATTCCGACCCCCGCCGAGGCCAGCAGGATGCACAGGCTAAAGGGCTGCCGCCTGTGGCCACCCACTGCCCGCACCCCTCACCGCTTGTCTTCGGCTCTGACCACCTTCTTCCTCCCCCTCCGCCGGTCCAGTCAAGGGGCCCGCCGCCCAGGGTGCATCAGCCCGCCCCGTCTGCCGGGTGCTGCCGCCCGAAACTCCCCCCGCTCTCGTCCCCGTCAGACTTTGGCGTGTTGCAGAGGCAGGCCGCCCGACTCCACCGCGGCCTGCCGTGACATCATCCATCAGCGCCGTCCTGGCGCGCGCAGGCCCCGCCTCCCGACGAGGCCTAGGAGAAGGCCTGCCGACCGCCGCTGCACCCGGGCCGGCCCGTGGATTCCTCCCGGCCCTGGGCCTACCAGCGCGCTTACTGGCAGGCACCCTGGCCGGAGGGTCCCGAGAGGGGCTCCGATGCCGGCGCTGGGTGCTCGGTGCGGAACCCAGTGACAGGCGCTCAGGCGGCCGAACCCTCCTCCTCGTCTGGGGAGAATCTGCCGCAGCGGCCGCACCGCCGCCTCCCCCGATAATACCGGCCACCTGCTGCTCCAGCCACCCCATGGGCTGCGCCTCAGCTGCCGCCCGCAGCCTCTCAAGGACCGATTGGATGGATGCCATCAGGGTCTTCTGCAGGACAATCGCTCCTGTCTCCAGAGCGGGAACTGAGGTAACCGCCCCTCAGTCACTAAATATATATGCCCGTCTAACCCCCATCCTCCACCCCCTGGGATTATTAACCCCTTCCCACCAACCCACGGTCATGAAGGGCCTCCACTTAGCCGCTGTGGGGTGGGGGGTTGCGCGGCTTGCTCCGGCCCTTGTCTTTACCATGCGCACGTATGCGCACCCATAGACTATAATGGGTGTTTGGCTGTAAAAAAAACGCATTGCGTGCGCATGCGTTTTTTGGGGGCAAGTCGGACGCACAAAAAATGCAACAGGATGCATTTTGTACGCCCGAGCGCACACTACAAAAAAACGCACGTGCATACAAACGCGTACAAACGCATGTGTATGCGCACCCATGTAAAAGATAGGGAAAAAAACGCATGCATTTTTTGCGCTAAAAAACAGCGCAAAAAAAAACGCAAGTGTGAAACCAGCCTAGACGCTTCTTTGAGGATCAGTAGGAGTAGTTCCGTAGCTAAACAGGTTGACCTCAGAAAATGACAATAATTATTTCTCATATCTTTTGCAGGAGAGATAATTATTGTGTCCAGTAGGTGACAGCATCACTATGCTTCTCCTACTGGTGTGATAACACAGAAGCTGGGGTCAGAAGTATAATTAGTCCACGATGCCCAGGAAGAGAGAGAAGGAAGAAGGAGTGGAAGTCTGAAGCAGTTCTCCATCTCTCCATATAGCCAACTACAATTTTTAATGGACTGTTCTGTGGGACTGAGTTGCTATTTTTGGTTGGTGACTTTACAACCATGTCATGGAGCTCATTAAAAGGGTTCTCTGAGAAAAGTAAAAAAAATTAATAATATAAATAATGAAAACATAAATACTGAATATTTTTTAAAATACCTTTATTTAGCAAAAAGGTATGCTTTATCTGGTACATACTATCAAGGTTTCAAGGATAAGTGAAGATCTGGTGGTCTGTAGGGATGCAGTGGTGCACTGTCCACCATGTAATGAAGTCTTTCAAAGATGGCAAATGCTATCTATTTCATTGTGAAGCACGTCAGAAGATTTCAGAAGACACACAGTAGGACGAGCTGCGTGAAGCACTAGATAGACATACTAAAACTGTCAGGCTGATTGACATCTGTCTTGAACAGATGTTCGTCACGCAGCCAGTCTTGTTGCGCATCTTCTGAAATCTACAACAGGTTGTAATTGATGGCAGTTGACATCTTTACAATCCTGATAGAGTGCATTGGATAAAGCATTTTTGATATACAGTATGAAGATATTTAGAAAAATGTTTAATAATTTAGTGTGTAGTATTATTTATTTTATTTTAATACATTTATCAATGAACCCCTTTAAGTTGCTGCCTCCCTGTAATCTGCACAGGCAGTTGCATCACTGAAATATAATTTCAGTGTGCTTCTCCTTCACTCAAAAGACCCTGCCACTGACCGAGTATACTCGTTGCTCGCGTTTTCCCGAGCAGGCTCGGGTGTCCTCCGAGCATTTGGGCGTGTTCAGAGATTTAGTTTCTGTCCACATAGCTGCATGATTTATGGCTGCTGGACAGCCTGAATACATGTGGAGATTCCCTAACAAACAGGCATTCCTCACATGTATTCAGGCTGTCCAGCAGCTGCATCGACAGAAACTAAATCTCCGAGCATGCCAAAATACTCGGTGGACACCCGAGCGTGCTCGGGAAAACATGAGCTACGAGAATATATTCTCTCTTCACTTCCTGCCACCCATTGTCTCCCTTTAATCCATTGCAAGACCTCCTGCCACCCACTTTCTCTCTTATCCCATCAATTCCATCCTGAGAGCCCCTGCCTCCCATTGTCTCCATCTATTTTATACCAAAAACCCCTGCCACCCATTGTCTCACTGTGACTGTCACCTCAGGAACCTCTGCCACCTACTGTCTACTTAACTGTCTAGTAGTGTCCTACCTTTTTTTCCTTCCTTCAGAGCCTCATTGCCTCTTTTTGTCTTTCACTTTTTTTTAATATTATTACTAGCTGAAGAGCCCGGCTTTGGCCGGGTATAGTAACTAACTGTGGTTATTTATAACAAATTATAATGATAATATCTCTCTCTCTCTCTCTCTCTATATATATATATAAAGCTGCGTGCATAGCCCCGCCCACTCCGCATAGCCACATTCACTCTAATATTCCACATCATCCCGTCAGCCAGAGCCACCGGACTACTACCCCTAATATCCCACATTATCCCGTCAGCCAAAGCTACCGGACTACCGGATTACTACCTCTAATATCCCACATCATCCCGTCAGCCAGAGCCACCGGACTACTACCACTAATATCCCACATCATTCCGTCAGCCAGAGCCACCGGACTACTACCACTAATATCCCACATCATCCCGTCAGCCAGAGCCACCGGACTACTATCACTAATATCCCACATCATTTTATCAGAGCCACTGGACTACTACCCTTAATAACCCACATCATCCCGTCAGCCAGAGCCACCGGTCTACTACCCGTAATATCCCAAATCATCCCATCAGACAGAGCCACCAGACTACTACCCCTAATATCCCACATCATCCTGTCAACCAGAGCCACCGGACTACTACCACTAATATCCCACATCATCCCGTCAGACAGAGCCACCGGACTACTACCCCTTATATCCCACATCATTCCATCAGCCAGAGCCACCGGACTACTACCTCTAATATCCCACATCATCCCGTCAGCCAGAGCCACCGGACTTCTACCCCTAATATCCCACATCATCCCGTCAGCCAGAGCCACCGGACTACTACCCCTAATATCCCACATCATTCCATCAGCCAGAGTCACCAGACTACTATCACTAATATCCCACATCATCCCGTCAGCCAGAGCCACCGGACTTCTACCCCTAATATCCCACATCATCCCGTCAGCCAGAGCCACCGGACTACTACCACTAATATCCCACATCATCCCGTCAGACAGAGCCACCGGACTACTACCCCTTATATCCCACATCATTCCATCAGCCAGAGCCACTGGACTACTACCACTAATATCCCACATCATCCCATCATCCAGAGCCACCGAACTTCTACCCCTAATATCCCACATCATCCCGTCAGCCAGAGCCACCGGACTACTACCCCCAATATCCCACATCATTCCATCAGCCAGAGCCACCAGACTACTATCACTAATATCCCACATCATCCCGTCAGCCAGAGCCACCGGACTACTACCACTAATATCCCACATCATCCCGTCAGCCAGAGCCACCGGACTTCTGCCCCTAATATCCCACATCATCCCGTCAGCCAGAGCCACCGGACTACTACCCCTAATATCCCACATCATCCCATCAGCCAGAGCCACCGGACTACTACCACTAATATCCCACATCATCCCATCAGCCAGAGCCACCGGACTACTACCCCTAATATCCCACATCATCCCATCAGCCAGAGCCACCGGACTACTACCCCTAATATCCCACATCATTTTATCAGAGCCACTGGACTACTATCCTTAATATCCCACATCATCCCATCAGCCAGAGCCACTGGACTACCACCCTAATATCCCACATCATCCCATCAGAGCCACTGGACTACTATCCTTAATATCCCACATCATCCCATCAGCCAGAGCCACTGGACTACTATCACTAATATCCCACATCATCCCGTCAGCCAAATCTACCGGACTACTACCCCTAATATCCCACATCATCCCATCAGCCAGAGCCTCCGGACTACTACCCCTAATATCCCACATCATTCCATCAGCCAGAGCCACCGGACTACTACCACTAATATCCCACATCATCCCATCAGCCAGAGCCACCGGACTACTACCCCTAATATCCCACATCATCCCATCAGCCAGAGCCACCGGACTACTACCCCTAATATCCCACATCATTTTATCAGAGCCACTGGACTACTATCCTTAATATCCCACATCATCCCATCAGCCAGAGCCACTGGACTACCACCCTAATATCCCACATCATCCCATCAGAGCCACTGGACTACTATCCTTAATATCCCACATCATCCCATCAGCCAGAGCCACTGGACTACTATCCTTAATATCCCACATCATCCGGTCAGCCAGAGCCACTGGACTACTATCACTAATATCCCACAACATCCCATCAGAGCCACTGGACTACTACCCCTAATATCCCACATCATCTCTTCAGCCAGAGCCACTGGACTACTACCACATCATCCCGTCAGCCAGAGCCACCAGACTACTACCACTAATATCCCACATCATCCCGTCAGACAGAGCCACCGGACTACTACCCCTAATATCCCACATCATTCCATCAGCCAGAGCCACCGGACTACTACCCCTTATATCCCACATCATCCCATCAGCCAGAGCCACCGGACTACTACCCCTAATATCCCACATCATTCCATCAGCCAGAGCCACCGGACTACTACCACTAATATCCCACATCATCCCGTCAGGCAGAGCCACCGGACTACTACCCCTAATATCCCACATCATCCCGTCAGCCAGAGCCACCGGACTTCTACCCCTAATATCCCACATCATCCCATCAGCCAGAGCCACCGGACTACTACCCCTAATATCCCACATCATTCCATCAGCCAGAGCCACCGGACTACTACCCCTAATATCCCACATCATTCCATCAGCCAGAGCCACCGGACTACTACCCCTTATATCCCACATCATCCCATCAGCCAGAGCCACCGGACTACTACCCCTAATATCCCACATCATTCCATCAGCCAGAGCCACCGGACTACTACCACTAATATCCCACATCATCCCGTCAGGCAGAGCCACCGGACTACTACCCCTAATATCCCACATCATCCCGTCAGCCAGAGCCACCGGACTTCTACCCCTAATATCCCACATCATCCCATCAGCCAGAGCCACCGGACTACTACTCCTAATATCCCACATCATTCCATCAGCCAGAGCCACCGGACTACTACCCCTAATATCCCACATCATTCCATCAGCCAGAGCCACCGGACTACTACCCCTAATATCCCACATCATCCCATCAGCCAGAGCCACCGGACTATTACCCCTAATATCCCACATCATTCCATCAGCCAGAGCCACCGGACTACTACCACTAATATCCCACATCATCCCGTCAGCCAGAGCCACCGGACTACTACCCCTAATATCCCACATCATCCCATCAGCCAGAGCCACCGGACTACTACCCCTAATATCCCACATCATTTTATCAGAGCCACTGGACTACTATCCTTAATATCCCACATCATCCCGTCAGCCAGAGCCACTGGACTACTACCCTTAATATCCCACATCATCCCATCAGCCAGAGCAACCGCACTACTACCCTTAATATCCCACATCATCCCGTCAGCCAGAGCCACCGGACTGCTACCCCTAATATCCCACATCATTCCGTCAGCCAGAGCCACCGGACTACTACCCCTAATATCCCACATCATTCCGTCAGCCAGAGCCACCGGACTGCTACCCCTAATATCCCACATCATCCCGTCAGCCAGAGCCACCGGACTACTACCACTAACATCCCACATCATTCCATCAGCCAGAGCCACCGGACTACTACCACTAATATCCCACATCATCCCGTCAGCCAGCGCTGTTACACTGATTAAAATGATACCTGGGATGGAGAAATCCATCTTTCCTTTCTTTTTCTAATCTTTGTTTGAATTTTTAAGTTAATGAGAATGTTTCATGCACGACAAAGAGAAGTTCCTGATTCTGGGCTCCCCCTGCAGTCTGTGTCAGAGGGTGGTTTTTGTTGGTACAGTACTAAATTGTGTTATTTCCAGCTTTACAGAAGGACGATAACACCATAGAAATTATAAGAATAATAGGCCTCAGTTACCACAACTGTCTACAAGGAAAACTGTTGCTCATAGCAACCAATCACAGCTCAACTTTCATCTTTTAAACAGCTCTGGTGAAATGAAAGATGGCTAGTGATTGGTTGCTATGGGCAACACAGGCAGTGTACCTGTTGTGGTCAGGAAGATGTGCCTATGAAATATGTATGCAAATTGCCTCTTCAGAGAAAAAGAGGACTTGAACTCTATAGCGCCACCTGCTGGTAGTAGCGATCTGAAGAGGCAATTTGCATATTAATTTTCCCAGAGGAGCATTGCATGGCGAATAAACCTCCTTACCTTGACAAGCCAGAGCTGGCATGTCACTCTCCACAAGGAGAAACCTTACCCCTTAGACCTCTATTAAATATATATATATAATATATTTATTATACTGTATATATACATATATATTTATTATATAATATATATACATATATATACTGTATATATATATATTAGATATTTATTATACGGGGCTTTGCATGTGGATTGAGTGTGGCTATGCGGATTGGGTGGGGCTATGTGGAGTGGGTGTGGCTTGATACATACATTGTTCATACATATGCTCAGTTTTATATATATATATATAGATTATTATTATTAGTATGCCATTTATTCCATGGCAATTTACATGTGAAAAGGGGTATATATAGTAAAAAACAAGTACAATGATCATGAACAATACAATTCAACAACTGGTACAGGAGGAGAGAGGACCTTGCCCGCAAGGTCTCACCGTCTACAAGGCATGGGTGAGGATACAGTAGGTGAGGGTAGTACTGGTCATGCAGCGCTATAGTGGAACGACGATTTCTGCACGCTATAGGATTGTCGGAAGAGGAAGGTCTTCAGGTTACATTTAAAGGTTTCTATGGTAGGCGAGAGTCTGATATGTTGGGGTAGAGAGTTCCAGAGTAGGGAGGATGCACATGAGAAATCTTGTATGTGATTGTAGGAAGAGGAGAGCAGTAGTTAAGAGGGGATTAGAGAAGGCACTCTTGCAAGGTTCGGTGGTTGCGTGCAGGTAAGTACTGGGAGATGAGGTCACAGATGTATGGAGTAGACAGGTTACGGATGGCTTTGTAAGTCATGGTTAGGGTTTTGAACTGCAGTCTCTGGGCAATATAGAGAGCCAGTGAAGGGAATAGCAGAGAAGAGATGCCGGGGAATAGCGTGGAGGACAGGTGGATTAGTCGCACAGAAACGTTTAGGATAGATTGGAGGGGTGCAAGAGTGTTAGCATGGAGGTCACAGAGCAGGAGGTTGCAGTAGTCAAGAAAAGAGATGATGAGGGCATGCACTAGTTTTTTTTCAGATTCTTGGTTCTGGAATTTACGGATTTGGGAAATATTTTTGAGTTGGAGTTGGTAGGAATGGGAAAGGCTTGGATGTGGCTTTGAAGGAGAGAGCAGAGTCAAGGATTACCCCAGGGCTCACTTCTTGAGGTATTGGGAATAGTTACAATGACTTTGATGGATAAGTCTGTTGGGACAGTTGAGTGAAATGAGGGAAATATGATGAATTTTGTTTTGTCCATGTTAAGTTTTAGAAATCGAGCAGAGAAGAATGATGAAATAGTGGACAGACATTGTGAGATTCTGTTTACTAAGGAGATGGTATCAAGTCTAGTGTCATGGCACTGGCTCCTGCTCCTGCTTACCCCTCGGCGTGCTCTGCCCGGTGCGCTCCTGCTTCTCAGCGCGCCCCCGCGCCCGGCCTCCGGCTCCCTCGATGTCGGGTGCGAGCACACAGCGCGCGGCCTCCTGGGTAATGTGATGCGCTAGCCCCGCCCCCAATATGGCTGCGCCCACCGCTACATATGGCCGGCGTCTGCTCTAGTAAGACGCCTGATTATCTCATGTGGTGACGCTGTCTGCTGTGGTGCTCACTGTATCCTCAGGCCCCTTCTCGTTCTCTGTCTGTGCTGTGTTAGTGTCTTGGTTCTCCCTAGTCCGCTGCCTGCTTGTTCTCAGTCTGCCTCTCCTGTACTCTGCCCTCCCAGTCTCCCTAGGGCTTTCCCCCTTTGTGCTGCTTCCTGCTCGCCTCTCTCCGTCTCGGTTGTCTGCCGTCTTACTCCTTGTTCATTGTTGTGCTTCTCTGCCTTTTCAGCCTCCAGTCCTGTGCTCCCCTGGTCCTCCGGTCCTGTACCCCACTGGGCCCCTGCCTTGCCTGGTGCTCCGCTTATCGTCCACGTCTGTGCTTTCTGTCTATTGCCTCAGTCGTCATTTGGTTCCGGCAGTTGCGGCTCTATCCCCTGGAGGTCTGTCCCTAACACTCCCTGTATAGGGGGTGGTCCTCACCTGGGCACTCGCCTTCGGGGGCTCTGGAGTCGTGACCCAGAGGGTCCACTTTCAGGTGCATCCTTATTTCTCCTCTTCACCGCAACAGCATAATCAGGCCATGGACCCCGCTGGAGCCACGGCCGCTCAGAAGGAGTTAGTTTTCCTTCGGGAGAATCAGACGAGCATGATGTCTTTCATGAAAACCATGGACTCACGTCTGTCCGCCCTCCAGTCCTCTGACCCTGGAAACGCTGCCCAGATGGCGGGCTTGCAACAGGAATTGGCGCAGCAGCGAGACACCCGTCGCATATTCTCAGCTACATGGCTTCGGTGGACGGTCGCTTGCTCGCTTTGCACTCGGCCGCATCCACTCCCCCAGCCGCTGGTTCCCATCCTCCTCCGTGGTTGGCCAAACCACCCCGATATAGTGGAGACACCAAGTTGTGCCGGGGTTTTTTAAATCAGCGCCGTCTCCATTTTGAATTGCTGCCCCAGCAGTACTCCACTGACCGAGCCAAAGTGGTCTTCATCATTTCTCATCTTGAGGGGGACGCTTTGGCTTAGGTCAATCCGCTGTGGGAGTGTGATGACCCAGTAGTTACTCAGCTTTCCGTTTTTCTGGCACGTTTCGTCGAGTTTTCGACGAACCGGGCCGTTTAGCCTCCACCACTGAGGCTTTATTTAACCTATGTCAAGGTTCTTTAACTGTGGGCAAGTATGCTATTCAGTTTAGGACTCTTTCCTCAGACTTAGGTTGGAATAATGAGGCCCTGGTGGGCGCCTTCTGGCGAGGTCTCTCAAGTTGTATAAAGGATGAGCTCGCTGGTCGTGACACCCCAGCAGCGCTCGAGGATTTGATCTCATTAGCTACGCGAATTGACCTCCGCTTTCAAGAGCGTATTAGGGAGAGAAGGGTCTCTCGTCCATTTTCTTCTGTCCGCAGGCCACCCTGTCCTCGACCTAGGAGTCTCCCTTCACCTCCGACACCCGAACCTATGCAGGTGGATCACCTAAAACTCTCTGACCAGCGTCGTAGGGAGAGGAGCCTCCACGGTCAGTGTTTCTACTGCGGTAGCGGTGCCCATCTCATTCGAGCTTGTCCAGAACGACCGGAAAACTTCTCCGCCTAGGCCAGGTAAGAGAGGCCTCCCTAGGTGTATATGATACCTCTCTTCCTCTCACTTTGTCTGTCCTCTTGCATGTTGGTGGGAAGCAGGCTTCTCTGGTGGCCTATGTGGACTTGGGTGCCGCCGGGAATTTTATTAGACTAGAGGAGGTTAATAAGTTTTCTGTTCCCGTGAGGGCCTTGCAAAAACCGCAAGTTCTCACCTCCGTAGATGGTCGACCCCTGCTAGAGACTGTAACTTTAGTTACTCATGAGGTGGAGTTACAGGTAGGGGCGCTGTACAAGGAGAGGATTACGTTTTATGTGCTAGCAGGCATTTCTCACCCTATCCTGCTAGGTCTTCCCTGGCTGCGGCTCCACGAGCCCACCTTAGATTGGCATAAGGGTAACGTTTTGCGCTGGGGGGAGTCTTGTCGGGCTCGGTGTCTGCTGTCGGTGCATCCCGTAGGTGTCCCCCGTCCTTCCCTTGTCCCCCATGGATTGCCAGCGGTGTACCATGATCTTTTGGATATTTTTGATAAGAAAGACGCTGAGACTCTTCCTCCGCACCGTCCCTACGACTGCCCCATCGAGCTCGTTCCTGGTTCCATTCTGCCTCATGGTAGGATTTATCCTCTCTCTCCGGCAGAGACCCAAGCCATGTCTGAATACATCCAGGACAACTTGGCCAGGGGCTTCATTCGGAAATCTTCGTCCCCTGCAGGAGCAGGCTTCTTTTTCGTAAAAAAGAAGGATGGGTCCCTGCGCCCGTGCATCGATTATCGTGGCTTGAATCGTATCACGGTGAAGAATAAATATCCACTACCACTCATCTCGGAACTTTTTGATCGCTTGAAGGGGGTTGCGTGTGTTCACCAAGCTTGATCTCCGAGGGGCCTATAATCTGGTTCGCATACGCTCCGGGGACGAGTGGAAGACTGAGTTTAACACGCGTGATGGACACTATGAGTATTTGGTTATGCTTTTTGGGCTTTGCAACGCACCTGCAGTATTCCAAGAACTCGTTAATGATGTCTTTCAAGATCTCCTCTACTCCTGTATCGTAGTCTACCTCGACGACATCTTGGTCTTCTCTCCTGATCTGGCCACACATCGTCGAGACGTCCGCCAAGTCCTTCTACGTCTCAGAGAGAACCATCTCTTTGCCAAGTTGGAGAAATGCCTCTTTGAGCAAACTTCATTGCCTTTTCTTGGTTTCATCGTTTCGAACTCAGGACTAGAGATGGATCCTGAGAAGGTCTCGGCAGTTCTCAATTGGCCACGTCCCTCTGGAGTCAAGACAATTCAGCGGTTTTTGGGTTTTGCCAATTATTATGGGCAATTTATCCCTCATTTCTCTTCTTTGTCAAAACCCATCTCAGCTTTTGTCCGCAAAGGGGCCGATCCCAATCGTTGGCCCTCTGAAGAAGAGGCTGCCTTCGCGGCCCTGAAGTAAGAATTCGCCAAGTCTCTGGTACTTCATCGCCCGGATACCAGCAGGCCATTTATCCTCGAGGTGGACGCATCCTCGGTGGGAGCTGGAGCAGTTCTCCTGCAGAAATCCTCCTCGGGCCGCACTCTTACCTGCGGATTCTTTTCTAAGGCTTTCTCCGCTCCCGAACGTAACTATGCCGTTGGAGATAGAGAACTCTTGGCCATAAAAATGGCCCTTGAGGAGTGGCGCCATCTTCTCGAGGGTGCTCTCCATCCATTCATCATTTCTACGGATCATAAGAATTTGGCCTATCTTCAGTCCGCCCAGAGGCTCAACCCTCGACAGGCCAGATGGTCACTGTTTTTTGAAAGATTTGACTTTGAACTCCACTTCCGACCCGGGGAGAAGAACATCAAGGCGGATGCTCTTTCACGGTCCTTCCTGTCTGTTGACAAGGAGGAGGGTTCAAACCATCTCATTGACCCTGCCAAGATCCTTACCGTGGCTCCAGTAAGCCTGGTCTCCCCACCATCTGGTAAGACCTTTGTTCGGAGTGGAGATAGACTAAAAGTTCTACGGTGGAGTCACTCTTCAAGATTCTCTGGACATGCCGGAATTAACAAGACTCTCTCGCTTGTCTCCCGCCATTACTGGTGGCCTTCACTTTGCAAGGATGTTCAAGACTTCTTTGTCTCCTGTCATTCTTACACCCCGAACAAAGTTCTCCAGCATGCTCCTGTGGGACTCCTGCAATACCTGCAAACCCACGGATTCATATTGCCATGGATTTCGTCACTGACTTGCCTCCTTCGTCTCGATGTACTGTGATATTGGTGGTCGTGGATCGATTTTCCAAAATGGCCCACTTCATCGCTCTGCCTGGGTTACCTACCGCTCCCGAGTTGGCGAAGATCTTTTTGCTTCAAATTTTTTGTCTTCATGGTTTTCCTCAACATATTGTCTCGGATCGAGGAGTCCAGTTTACCTCCCATTTTTGGTGAGCTCTCTGCAGATTACTGAAGATAACACTGGATTTCTCCTCAGCCTATCACCCTCAGTCGAATGGTCAAGTCGAACGAGTCAACCAAGCCTTAACGTCATACCTTCGGCATTTTTCCAATGCTCATCAAGACGACTGGGTCTCTCTCCTTCCTTGGGCGGAATTCGCCTACAACAATCACCCAAGTGAAGCCTCCTCCCTTTTTTGTGGTTTTTGGTCAACACCTCGGCATTCCTCTTTCTGTGTCCCCCACCTCGGGTGTGCCGGCAGCCGATTCCTTGTCCGTGGACTTCTCTCAGATTTGGAGGGAGACCAAAGTGGCTCTTGAAGGTGCCAGCCTCAGAATGAAACGGTATGCTGACAAGAGATGGCTAGACGTTTCCCCATATCGCCCTGGGGATAAGGTTTGGCTAGCCTCCTGATATATCAGGTTGAAAATCCCCTCCTACAAGTTAGGTCCATGTTACATTGGTCCCTTCAAGGTCTTAAGCCAGATCAACAACGTGGCCTACAAGTTGAGATTACCCGCCTCACTAAAGATTCCCAACACCTTCCATGTGTCTCTCCTTAAACCAGCCATGTTTAACCACTTCATTCTGCACCTTCTCAAACCTCCCAACCATGTAGCTCAGATAACACCTTTGAGGTGTGGGATATTTTGGCTAGGAAGACTGTTAGAGGAAGAACTCTGTTTTTGGTTGATTGGAAGGGCTTTGGTCCCGAGGAGAGATCATGGGAACCCCAGGAGAATATTGATGCTCCCCACATCATGAGACGGTTGCTCTCCAACTCTCCAACATTAGGAGGAGGGGGCGTAAAGAGGGGGGTACTGTCACGGCACTGGCTCCTGCTTACCCCTCGGCGCGCTCTGCCCGGCGCGCTCCTGCTTCTCAGCGCGCCCCCGTGCCCGGCCTCCGGCTCCCTCGACATCGGGTGCGAGCACACAGCGCGCGGCCTCCTGGGTAATGTAACGCGCTAGCCCCGCCCCCAATATGGCGGCACCCACCGCTACATATGGCCGGCGTCTGCTCTGGTAAGACGCCTGATTATTTCATGTGGTGACGCTGTCTGCTGCGGTGCTCACTGAATCCTCAGGCCCCCTCTTGTTCTCTGTCTGTGCTGTGTTAGTGTCTTGGTTCTCCCTAGTCTGCTGCCTGCTTGTTCTCAGTCTGCCTCTCCTGTACTCTGCCCTCCCAGTCTCCCTAGGGCTTTCCCCCTTTGTGCTGCTTCCTGCTTGCCTCTCTCCGTCTAGGTTGTCTGCCATCTTACTCCTTGCTCATTGTTGTGCCTCTCTGCCTTTTCAGCCTCCAGTCCTGTGCTCCCCTGGTCCTCCGGTCCTGTACCCCACTGGGCCCCTGCCTTGCCCGGTGCTCCGCTTATCATCCACATCTGTGCTTTCTGTCTATTGCCTCAGTCGCCCCTTTGGTTCCGGCAGTTGCGGCTCTATCCCCTGGAGGTCTGTCCCTAACACTCCCTGTATAGGGGGTGGTCCTCACCTGGGCACTTGCCTTCGGGGGCTCTGGAGTCGTGACCCAGAGGGTCCACTTTCAGGTGCATCTTTATTTTTCCTCTTCATCGTAACATTTAGAGAGTTAGATGTGTGTGTCATCAGCATAGAGATGTTATTGAAAGTCATAGGACTCTATGAGCTGTCCCAAGCCAAAGGTGTATATGGAGAAGTGCACGGGTGGAGAAGAACATGGGTCCTAGAACTGAACCTTGGAGGACACCAACAGATACGGGACGAGATGAGCAGGTGGTGTGATAGTGGGAGACGCTGAAAATCTGGTCTATTAGGAAATAAAGAGATCCAAGATGGAGCCAGGTCTATGATGCCAAGGTTCATGAAGAGGAGGACAGTGTAGTGTCCATTGGCTTTGCGGTTAGTAGGTCTTTGGTTGGGGAAGTTTCAGTTGAATGATGTGACCGGAAGCCAGACTGTAAGTGGTCAAAGAGGGAGCAGGAGTAGAGGTGAGAGCACAGTTCAAAATGGACATGCTGTTCCTGTAGTTTTGAGGCACAGGTGGTGAGATATGGTCTGGACAGTAGAGAGATAAGTTTGTCTTCTGTAATGGCGGAGAAGCTGGTTTTTGAGGAAGAGGTCCAAGTAGTTATTTTGGAGGGGCTGTCGGGACTGTAGGCAAAAGCTTTGCCTAATGTTGTCACTCTTCTGCTTGAAGAATAAGGAAGTCTTTAGCTGAGATGAGAGGAGAGGGATGAGGTGCTGGGGTATGGAGGAGCGAATTGAAAGGTTTGAATTACTCTTTAGAGTTATAAGACAGGGAGGATATAAGAGATGATAAATTGGTTTGTTTTGCAGCAATGAGTGTTTAGCATCACTCTAGCAACAGGGTAGTCCTTGGCGTCTCCGTGAATACAGCGGACCCCCACGTGTTTTCCAGCGATTAACTGGTGGGGGAGCATGGCCTGACACCAGTACCCCATATATTGTTATGGGGCATGACTGTGGCCTCCCACCAGTCTGATAGTCCACACTGCAGGTGGAATAGGTACAGTATGAACAGCGCCTCGTTAGGCTGCAGTCCATCTGTTCTGTGGACATAGGACACCAGGCAGCTATGTGTCCAGGATCGTGACATCTCCAGCAGAGCAAGTCTTTACCAGTGGCCCTTGATTGGTAATCCCTCAGCAACCTCTTGGGACCTCAGACTATCCCCAGTGGTGGCCCTACTACCCCTCTTTTAGGACTTGGGCTCCCTTTGGGTACCCGAATATGGGGATGCAACACCACTCGGCTTCCTTAGGTACCTTTCAACCACCTGGTACCGTTCTACTAGGCCAATCATGTCATTCGTATGTTGGGGATCCCCCTGGGCAACTCAGGTCTGCACCAGCCTAGGAAGGGAGTAGATAATCTATGCATTATGAACTGCTCAACCATCTGAGCTGGGGTGACCAAAGGGTCTGAATACTTATGACCATATGATATTTCAGTATTTCTTTTTTAATAAATTTGCAAAAATTTCTACATTTCTGATTTTTTTCAGTCAAGGTGGAGTGCAGAGTGTGCATTAATGAGAAAAAAATGGACCTTTTTGAATTTAGCAAATGGCTACAATGAAACAAAGAGTGAAAAATTTAAAGGGGTCTGAATACTTTCTGTACCCACTATGACAGATCACACCCTAGGGTGGAGATAAGGTGTAAAATCTTCCACTTTCTCTATTGTTGTTCACAAAAATGAAGCCATAAAAATGGCCAATTAACCCCTCTCAACGCATAGTGTGCTGGAGCAAACTTCTGTGTTTCAAATCACTGAAGCGAATAGCCTCAGTGAAACGTATTTCCCATTCAGCACTTTTCCAGTGACTTTATCATACCTCTTAATGTATTGCAATCATGATATTATATAGCACTGTGTTCTTACTATTGGTCATTTAGTCCTTCTACCTAGCTAATTATTCTCTTTTCCATAAGGTCCATTAGAATCCCTCTAAGTTCTATGTAGAAACAGGAGGTAATTTTCTTTGCATGAGTCATAAATCACTGCAAAAAGTTCCTGTCAGGAGGAGGAGGAAGCAGCTGGGTCAAAAGTGGAAGAAGGAGATGATAAATGCAGAGATAAGAGACTTCCTGTTTCTACATAGAACTGAGAAACGAGAAGAATTAGCTGGCTAAAAGGGCAAAATGAGCAATTGTAAGTAGAGCTGGGCAGACACCTGGATGCTCAGATCTGGTGGGTTCGGCCGAACAGTTACAAAAAGTTTGAGTTTGGGTATCAGAATACAACACGAACCCAAATCCAAACCCGGACTCCATTCACTTGAACTGGGGGGCCCAAACATTCAGTATTTGTCATGTTGTCATGTGCATGCCAGCGTGGCAAACACCACTTCTGATTGGTGGTAAAATTATCACCGCCAGTCAGAGAGCCACAGTTCCCACTCTGTCAAAAGATAGCAAGAGCTCGCAGCTATGTTCGGAGGCTTAAAGTTTACCTCCTGTCACTGGTATCAGCTGATGGGACTACTGCTCCCATCAGCCGATGCATGCTGCTTCTAATAACAGTGAGAGCAGGAGCGTCTGATGGGAGTATTCATCAGCCAGAGCCTGCGCTGTCAATAAATAATGAAAAAATGGCATGGGTTCCTCTGTATTTTTGATAACCAGCCAGGTAAAACTCACAGCTGGGGTCTGCAACCCTCAAGTGTCAGCATTAGCAAGGCTGGTTATCAATATTAGAGGGGTTCCCACACTATTTTTTTTAATTATTTAAATAAATAGTTTAAAAAATGGCATGGGGTCCCCCCCATTTTTGACAACCAGCCAAGCTATAGCAGACAACTGGGGGCTGGTATTCTCAGGCTGGTGTGGGGTCATGGATATTGGCCCCCCAGCCTAAAAATAGCAGCCCACAGTTGCCCAGAAAAGGTGCATCTATCACATGCACCAATTCTGGTGCTTTGCCCTGCTCTTTCCACTTGCCCTGTAGTGGTGGCAAGTGGGGTTTATATTTGTGGGGTTGATGTCACCTTTGTATTGTCATATGACATCAAGCCCACGGCTTTGTAATAGAGAGGTATTTATACAACACCTATCCATTATTAATCCTATAGTTGTATGGTAAATGAGGTCACAGCTAGAATAAAGTCTTTTATTTGAAATAAAACAAAACACACTTTTCCATTTTTTTTTTAAATAACAAACACAGTTATACTCACTTAATGTCCATTCCATTGAATCCCTCATCTCCTGTAATAAAACAAAAATAAAAAACAACAATGTCCCTCACCTGTCCAACGCTCTTCCCATGTCATAATCCATGTCTGGGAAGAAACAGTTTTCAACCTGGATGGCGCCAAGATGCAACCATCCAGGCTGAGAACCACTGGTGAATGAGCTGCTGCGAACACAGCATCAGTGACAAGCGGAGACTTCATCGAGGTTGCTGCCGGTCACTGAGGCTGCGCCCGAGCCGGGCTGAACTGCAGTGACCTCGGTGAGATGACGGCTTGCACAGTGAGAAAGTCTCATGGTTTAGAGGCGAGTTCACCACAGTTCACCGGGAGAATTTCACTGCAGGGAATTTGAACTGCTCAGAACTAGGGGGGCTGAACATGAACAGTAACACAGACTCCTGGTGAAGGTCGTGTTCAGTGTCCGTGCTCGAATAGTAGGTGTTTTGGTACGGATGCCGAACTTTACTGTTCGGGTTCGCTCATCTCTAATTGTAAGTATACAGTGCTATATAAAATGGTGATTGCAATATGTTAAGAGGATAAAAACTTTGATGGGAGTGCTTCTTTAGTAGGGTAGGCAAAGGGACTTGGTCTCATATGGGGTTTGAGACCTCCAATGCACTACTCATTTTACTAACACTATGTGTGATACTATCTTTGGGATTTTACACCGCATCAGAGTTCAATCCCAAATCCATCTCTGAGAAGAATATGTCATGGTAGAGGTGTAGCCAGCCCACAAAGAAGAGCAAATCAGTGTGGAGGATGGTCCAGACCAGAGAACTTAACCTGAGTGAACACAGCTGGCTTTAGCACTGTGCGCCTGCATCTCAAATTCTTAGCTCCTGTTGGCTGTGGATTAATCTCTGTACTGTCCAGCCATTCTTCAGTGAATATATATTTATTCAGGAACAAAGATAGCACAGCTTTCAAATGGTATTTCTTACAGCTTAAGGCCCCGTCTCACATAACGAGATCGTTACAGATTTTGTGACACAACAGCTATCTCGCCAGCAATCTCGCTACATGTGAAATATAGTGGCGACCGGCCCCGCCGCTGGATATCGCTGATCGTGCTCGAATGTCCTGGGCCATTTTTTCATCATTGGCTGCCCGCTGGCCAGCATGCATCGCTGTGTTTGACGCCGACGAGCGACCTCATGGCGACGCAGAACTCAGGGACGCAGGCGTGAGTCATCAGAAAAGCTGCTGTGTGACAAGGTACCAACGACCGCCAAGGTCGTTATATGGATCGCTGGATCATTGCTGCGTCGCTGAAGACATCTGCCTGTTTGTCAGCTTACTAACGACCATTTAGCGACGCACCAGCGATCCTTAACAGGTCGTATCGTTGTCGGGATCGATGGAGCATCGCTATGTGAAACGTGACCCTTAGGATATTAGCATCTTATCTGTTAGCTTGCAAAGTTAAAATAAAGTGTGATCCAGCTACATACACAATGAACAGTAACTTCCCATTATTTTTGTTGTTGTTTCTAACAGTGCTTTACAGGCAATACACCACTATTATTGCAGGCAGAAACCCATGCACTATTAACAGTAATAAATAGTAGTTGTTGAAATATACAATAATAACTATTATCACAACAGTGAGTCCCTCTATACTGCTGTATGCTTTAAAGTGACCTCAATATTTTGTGGATACAATGCCATATCTCGCGGTTGCATCACTTCTTAATGGTCATTCTAATATCACATGCGAGCAGCGGAACGCACGCCCTCGGCCGTGATCCACACGCGGCACTTCCGGAATATGTACCTCCCATTGTACGATCCCTGACTTTCAGTCTCAGAATATGTTTATCATAGGGTGCATTAACTAACTTGGGGGGTGTTTTCAAGCCCTACCTTTTGTGGGATATTAGAGGCCTGAACAGTTACAATATGGACCTTAATAGCTAAAGGCAAGGTCTCCGCTCTACTTGCACTTTCCTTCCTCTAAACAAAATAAAACAAAAAGCAAAAAACACAAATATCCTGAACTAAAAGGTAAAAAATATACTGCAAATAATGCATAAAGGTAATAATGATAATAAGGGTATTTAGTAAACATAATTTTTACTCTAAACAAAATAGTAGCATGGATCAAGGGTAAAGAACACATTTTGACAGCCATTAATCCCGAGTCAAAGCAAACTGGTTAGACACCTAAAAGGGTTACAGATTAACAAAAAAAAAATCAATAGATAACCAAATAATATATTCCAGGTTGAATAGAACCAATGTTAGGGAGGATATTGTATGAGAACAGAGTGGTAAATGGCAGTGTCCACATTCTAATATCATTACACAGCCGAGAACCAGACAGGATCACAACAATGATTATATTTATATGTATTCCTAAGATGTGAAGAGGGTATATTATCTCAACTAATCCTACTCTACCTATTACTAATCAGAATCCTTCCTTTCCATAGGTGTTGGAACCCTAAGTCATGCGCAAGATGGCGCTCCCTCTCTTCTGGCCCTACAAATTACTCTCCCTATTTTACCCTAAAATCAGATAAAACAGTTAAATGATAACTGTTCATTCAAGATCCATCTCGCCTCTTTTTGAAGTATCCTCTTTTCCCAGTTTCCTTCTTTTGGTGGCACCCCAATCCCAATCTGATCTATTCCCATGAACTCAATTGCTGTGCCTCCACCTTCATGTAGGGAATTGATGTATCTAGCGATTGCCATTTCCTTCTTTGTGGCAATGTCTTGCAGATGTTCCCCAACCCTCCTTCTGATTTCTTTCTTCATTTTACCAACATATTCAATCCCACCTGAGTTCCAATACTTTTAGCATATCGAATACCGGAATTGGAAGTTGCCATAATGCTATGAGCCAGTTTACCTTCCTGCATTGTAATAGCTCCAAAAAGTTTGTGATACTATCGCTTTTACATCTTTGGTCACATCCTTTTTGTTTTTTTTGAAAAAAAACACGTAAATAAAGTTCACCAAACACTCCACTTTACAGTTGTGCAGGCCACATTAGCTCATATTAATTTGTAGTCCGCACACTTTATAAAATTAGTGTTTCTTATACCTGTTGCCAGCTGTTCAGGAATAAGCACACTAAGCCCCCCCCCTTTGTACTTTTCTGCCTATCTTTATCAGTCTACCAAGATGAAGAAGGCAGGGAGTAAGGCACGCGGTCGTGGGCGTGGAGTTTCAGCAGGGCGTGGACGTGGGGATTCTGTGCCTGCTGCGGGCACCAGTGACTCGGCATCCCCCAGTTTTAACAGGGAACAGTACTTTATGCGCAGCTTTGTAGGAGCTCGCCGTACCCCACTGCTGCGGGAGGAACAAATTGAAGCCGTTGTCGGATGGATGGCAGCTAACGCATCGACTTCAATTACTTCCACATCCTCTCAGGTCCAGAGCACTGAAGAGCAACCATCTGTCTCTTCACCACCTGCCAAATTGCCCAGGCAGTCAGAGAGCCCTGGACAGGAGCCAACTCATTCTCTACTTCTGTTCTCTGAATCTCTTGGCTTGGAAAGAGGTGGGCCAGCCAAGCAGCATTCTAGAATGTGAAGAAAAGGGAGTATGCAGTGATGCGCAACAGCTTTGTCTCTCTGAATCTGAAGAGGCGGGTGGGCCAGTGCCTATGGTCAGCACACCTCAGTACTCATCTGATGATGAGACTCAGGTGCCACTTTCTGGTGCATACTGTGCTGGTGAGACTACCCAAGAGAAGCAGGTGTTTGAAGAGGGTAGTGTAGATGATGAAGTCCTTGACCCACCATGGCGTGAGGAACAGGAAGGTGGTGGGAGCAGCTCTGAGGAAGAGATTCCCTGAACGGCCAAGACAGGAGGGAGAGGGAGGGGGCAGACTTGGTTGCTGGTAGCCTCCACTTCAGCACCCATTAGAAGCATTCCTCTTCCAAAACCCAAAATGGGCGCTCCCAGAACTTGCAGTGCGTGGTCCTTTTTTTACACAGTTGCAGATGACATTTGCTTTGTCAAATGCAAGCTGTGTAATCAGAAAGTCAAAAGAGGGAAAAGTGTCAGCAACCTCAATACCACAAATATGTGGAAACATGTGCGAACCAAGCACGTGGTGGAGTTACAAAGACCCACTGAAGACGTAGGCCAACCTACAGCACCACCTACCACCTCTTCAGCTCGTGTTGTAGCCTCTTCCTCCAGCTCACACACAGCTGGTTTGGCTTCCTCACAGGATCGCCATGGAAGAACCTCTGGCACTGTTGTACAGAGACCCAGTGTAAACTGTGTTCCAAATTATTATGCAAAAAGAGTTTAGGAGTGATAAGGTTAGAATTTTTTTGTTTGTCATTTAAACTCATTGATGGTGATGTGTGTCAGGGCTCTTTATATCACTGAAAGCAATTGCAGATACCTGTGCAAATTAGTTTGGCAGGTGTATCCAAATAAAGGCAAGACTACTTAAGAAGGCTGTTCCACATTATTAAGCAGCCTACATTTTTTGCCAAAATGGGAAAGAAAAAGGATGTGTCGGGTGCTGAGAAGCAACAAAATGTGGAGTATTTAGGTCAAGGCATGACTACAATCAACATTGCCAAGACACTTCATCGTGATCATCGCACAATCAAGAAGTATGTAGCTGATTCCCAGCACACACGTGTGCGTGCTGATAAGGAAAAATTGAGGACTCTTTCCAACAGGCAATTGCGTCAGGTTAAAAGAGCAGCTGCAAAAATGCCTTGTCATAGCAGCAGACAAGTTTTTGAAGCTGCTGGTGCCTCCAACGTCCCCCGAACAACAAGATGCAGGGTCCTTCAGAGGTTTGCAGCTGTGCGTAAGCCATCCTGTCGACCACCTCTATCCACTGCACACAAGCAGAAACGGCTCCAGTGGGCCAAACGATACATGAAGACTGACTTCCAAACTGTTTTGTTCACCGATGAGTGCCGTGCAACGCTCGATGGTCCAGATGGATGGAGTGGAGGATGGCTGGTTGATGGACACCCCATGAAAACACGGCTAAGGCACCAACAAGGAGGAGGTGGAGTAATGTTTTGGGCTGGAATCATGGGGAGAGAGATTGTCGGCCCCTTTAGGATCCCTGAAGGGGTAAAGATGAACTCCATAATCTATGTGGAGTTTCTAAAACAGCACTTCCTGCCATGGTTCAAGAGGAGGAGGGAGGAAAGAGGGAGGCATATCTAAAGAAGAATATAATGCTGTCTGCAGAACCTGCAGGGCACAAATCAGATTATCTAAAGCTGAAAATGAATTGAGGCTTGCAAGAGATGTCAAAAGCAATAATAAAGGATTTTGGGGATATGTCAAAAGTAAAAGAAAAGTCAAAGATGCTATAGGATTTTTACAGGATGAAAATGGTGAAATGGTAAGACAGGATGTTGAGAAGGCTGAACTTTTAAATTCCTATTTTGCATCTGCTTTCTCTCAGAAAGGAAATGTAACATCAACTGTTCTTCACTGTCCTATTAAGGGAATAGAAGAATCCAGGATATCTATAAACAGAAAGATAGTGAGGAAACACTTAGCTAACCTAAATGAATTCAAGTCTCCAGGTCCAGATGAATTACACCCCAGAGTACTGAAGGAGATAGCAGAAGAAATTTTTGAACCCCTCTCCATAATCTTTGAAAATTCTTGGAGAACAGGAGAAGTGCCAGAAGACTGGAGAAGAGCAAATGTTGTTCCTATCTTCAAAAAGGGGAAGAAGGTGGACCCAGGCAACTATAGGCCGGTGAGTCTGACTTCTATACCAGGAAAGATCTTGGAACAAATTATTAAACAACATGTATGTCAGTACCTGGATAAGAATGAAGTGATTAAACAGAGTCAGCATGGGTTTGTAACTAATAAGTCATGTCAGACTAACTTAATTTCCTTCTATGATGGAATCACTGATTGGGTGGATCAAGGAAATGCTGTAGATATAGTATATCTTGACTTCAGCAAAGCCTTTGACAAAGTCTCTCATACAATCCTTATTGAAAAAATGACTAAGTATGGAATGGACAAGGCAACTGTTAGGTGGATTCATAACTGGCTTAGTGATCGGACCCAAAGAGTGGTCGTAAATGGCTGCACATCCAGTTGGAAGAATGTCTCAAGTGGGGTACCACAGGGCTCTGTCCTGGGCCCTGTATTGTTCAACATCTTTATCAATGATTTAGATGAAGGAATTGAGGGTAAACTGATTAAATTTGCTGATGACACAAAGCTAGGAGGGATAGCTAATACTAGAGAAGAGAGAGAGAGGATTCAAAAATATATAAATAAACTGGAGAAGTGGGCAGCAACTAACAGAATGGTTTTTAACAGGGAGAAATGCAAAGTACTACATCTGGGCAATAAAAATGAAAAAAGCATATACAGAATGGGAGGAATAGGGCTAAGTGACAGCACATGTGAAAAAGACTTGGGTATACTAATAGATCACAGACTGAATATGAGTCAACAGTGTGATGCAGCAGCAAAAACGGCAAATGCAATTCTAGGATGTATTAACAGAAGCATACAGTCTAGATCACGTGAAGTCATTATTTCCCTCTACTCCTCTTTGGTCAGACCTCATCTGGAATATTGTGTCCAGTTTTGGGCACCACATTTTAAAAAAGACATCGACAAACTGGAGCAAGTTCAGAAAAGAGCGACCAGAATGGTGACCGGTCTGCAAACCCTGTCTTATGAGGAAAGGTTGCAGGATTTGGGAATGTTTAGTTTGCAAAAGAGAAGACTGAGAGGAGACTTAATAACTGTCTACAAATATCTAAAGGGCTGTCACATTGTAGAAGGATCAACTTTATTCTCATTTGCACAAGGAAAGACTAGAAGCAATGGGATGAAACTGAATGGGAGGAGACACAGATTAGATATTAGAAAAAACTTTTTGACAGTTAGAGTGATCAATGAGTGGAACAGGCTGCCACGAGAAGTGGTGAGTTCTCCTTCAATGGAAGTCTTCAAACAGAGGCTGGACAGACATCTGACTGGGATGATTTAGCGAATCCTGCTTTGAGCAGGGGGTTGGACCAGATGGCCCAGGAGGTCCCTTCCAACTCTACGATTCTATGATTCTAGGAAGAACCGTGCTTTCCGCAGCAAGATCATTTTCATGCATGATAATGCACCGTCTCATGCTGCAAATAACACATCTGTATCTCTGGCTGCTATGGGCATAAAAGAGGACAAACTTATGGTGTGGCCACCATCTTCCCCTGACCTCAACCCCATTGAGAACCTCTGGAGCATCATCAAAAGGAGTGTCTATGATGGCGGGAGGCAGTTCTCATCTAAGCAACAGCTCTGGGAGGGTATTCTGTCCACATGCAAAACAATTGAAGCACAAACCATCCAAAAACTGACAAATTCAACGGACGAGAGAGTTAAGAAGCTTCTTTCGAACAAGGGGTCCTATGTGCAAATGTAACATCACCTAGAAGAAAGTTTTGATTTGAAAACTGTTTGATTTCATTTTGTAATAAGCTGATAATGCTTATAATTTCACAATTGACCATTTTTTTTTGTTCAAAATACAAATAAAAAGGTTGAAAACTCTGCTGTGCATAATAATTTGGAACATGCATTTTGAGTGTTTATTATTTTTAAAAATATACTGTTTTCATAGGCAGTTTGTTCAAAAACATTGCAATTATACTAGAATAGTAGATGACTGGAAAATAACAATGACTGCAATTCATTTAGGTAATTTAGAGAAAATATGAGGAAATATTTTTTGCATAATAATTTGGAACACAGTGTAATTACACCCAGAGCACCACGTTCCCTGTCATCCTCACACTCCCAGGCCACTCTACAGCCATCGGTAGCACAGGCATGGGAGAAAAGGCGGCCATACTCGGCAAACCATCCCCGAGCACAGGCTCTGAATGCTGGCATTGTGTTACACCGCTCCGCCATACTCACCCGACCTCCGCTCCCACGCCGCAGTCGGCCTCCGCTCCCACGCCACAGCCTCTCTCCACTCGATGGCCGCGGCGGTCACCTGAGACGGGCTCGTGACCGATGCCTTCCCTGCATGCTATGCACATGCGCCATAGGCCGCGGTCATGCCTCCTTCCTGCTTCTTATGCTCTGGCTGTGCCCTGACCCGGAAGCACCTTTGGACCAATGGCTGACCAGACGGGGCCATGTCAGGCCGCTTCCCCCTGAGGGAGGCGCCTGATCGCTGTGTTTCCTAGCACTCTGGCTTCGCTTCTTCGTGTGCTCTCTGCTCCTGCAGTTCCGTTCTCGGCTGCTCCCCGCAGCAGCCTCTCAGTTCTGCTACCTGTGTTCCTTGTTCTTGTCCGCAGTCCAGCCTCCAGTGTTCCTGCCATCCTACTCCAGTCCTGCCTCCAGTGTTCCTGCCATCCTACACCAGTCCTGTCTCCAGTGTTCTTGCCGTCCTACTCCAGTCCTGTCTCCAGTGTTCCTGCCGTCCTACTCCAATCCTGTCTCCAGTGTTCCTGTCGTCCTACTCCAGTCCTGCCTCCAGTGCTCCTGCCATCCTGCTCCAGTCCAGCTTCCAGTGTTCCTGCTGTCCTACTCCAGTCCTGCCTTCAGTGTCCTTGCCATCCTACTCCAATCCAGTCTCCAGTGTTCCTACTCCTGTCATTCCTCCTTGTTCCAGTCTTCTGTCTCTCTTCATTCCAGCCTCCTGGTTCCAGTCTTGTTCTGTTATTCTTTACTCCAGTCTCAGTCTTACTCCGGTCCATCCTGAGCCGCCCCTCTCAGTACCGGCTACCGTGGTACTCGAACCCCTGGGCCTGCTCCTAACGGTCCCTGTATAGGGGTCGTTTCCATCTGGCAGCTCGTCCGGGGCCCCTCTGTGCCACGGTCCAGAGGGTCCACTCCCGGAGGTTCCTTCTCCAGACCACCCACGCTAACAGTACGATCAGGCCATGGACTCCGCCGGTACTACGGCTGCTACCCAGAAAGAGTTGCTATTCCTACGGGAGAATCTTGGTCGCATTATGAAAGTCATGAAGTCGATGGACACCCATTTGTCAGCCTTACAGGTGGCCGATCCTGGAAATGCCACTCAGCTGGCCAGCCTCCAACAGGAGCTGGGTCAGGAGCAAGATACTCAAGCCCACATTTTGTCCTACATGGCCTCCTTTGATAGTTGCGTGTCAGTCCTCCAGGCTGCCACTGCAGTGTCGACTCCTCCTCCCGCGTCTACTGCTCTCCCGATGCCCAGCCTCGCCAAGCCGCCTCGTTTCACCAGGGATCCCAAGCTCTGTAAGGGGTTCTTAAATCAATGTAGCCTCCACTTTGAATGGCTGCCGCAGCAATATCCCTCGGATCGGGCCGAAGTGGCCTTCATCATGTCCCATCTGGAGGGAGAGGCCCTGTCTTGGGTAAACCCGCTCTGGGAACGTGACGACCTGGTCGTTTCGAGTCTCCCGGTTTTCCTGGACACGCTTCGTAAGGTTTTCGATGAGCCGGGTCGCTTAGCCTCTCTCACGGAGTCACTCTTTAAATTACACCAGGGCTCTCTCACGATCGGACAGTACGCTATTCGCTTTCGCACTATCTCCTCCGAGCTCGGCTGGAATAGCGCGGCTTTGGTGGGGGCATTCTGGCGCGGTCTTTCTAGTAGAATAAAGGATGAACTCGCAGGTCGAAATACCCCGTCCACCTTAGAGGACCTTATCTCACTGGCTACCCGCATTGACCTGCGCTTCCTGGATCGCGCTCGGGAGTCAGCGAAAGACAGGCGGTCCTCCAGGTCAGTTTCTCCTTTCACCCGGTTTGCCAGCTCCCGTTCGGTCGGGTCCTCTTCCCTCTCTTCGGGTGAGCCCATTCAGATAGCCCGTCTCAGGTTGGCCGAGTTGTGTCAGAGAGAGAGACAGGCACAAGGTCTGTGCCTCTATTGCGGTGATTCGTCACACTATGTCTGCACCTGTCCTAAGAGACAGGGAAACGACTCCACCTAGGTCATGTAAGAGAGGCCTTCCTAGGTGATGATGATCCCTCTCAACCCCTTACGATTTCTGTGCTTTTGGTTTCAGGAGGAAGGCGTGGTTCCAAGGTGGCCTACGTGGATTCGGGCTCAGCGGGTAACTTCATTTGGCCGAAAGAGGTGGCCAAATACCAAATTCCTGTAGTCACTCTATCTAACCCAATTCAGATTGCCACCGTGGATGGCAAACTGCTACAGGTGACAGTTACCTTGGCCACTGAAGAGGTGGAGTTGAAAATCGGAGCCTTACATCGAGAGAAGATAGCCTTTTACGTTCTGCCTAAGCTCTCTCACGCCATTCTACTCGGTCTTCCTTGGTTAAGGACTCATCAGCCTGTTCTCGACTGGTCTTCTGGGGAGATACTCTGCTGGGGGCACCCGTGCCAAGCTCGCTATCTGACTCCTGTCCGCCTGGTGGCCGCTCCTCGGTCATCTCCAGACCTCCCGGGTCTTCCTACAGCTCCTACGCCGATGTTTTTGATAAGAAGGAAGCGGAGGTCCTCCCTCCACACCGGCCGTTTGACTGCCCAATTGAAATTGTTCCCGGTTCAACCCCACCAAGGGGCAGAATCTACCCCTTGTCTCCCTCAGAGACCACCGCCATGTCCGAGTACGTCCGAGAGAACCTCGCCAAAGGCTTTATACGGAAATCCTCTTTGCCCACGGGAGCCGGGTTCTTCTTTGTCAAAAAGAAGGACAGAACTCTATGGCCGTGCATTGACTATAGGGGCTTGAATGACATTACCATCAAGAACAGGTACCCTCTTCCACCCATTCCGGAGCTGTTTGACCATCTCAGAGGGGCTCGGGTCTTTTCCAAGCTGGACCTCAGAGGAGCCTACAATCTGGTCTGTATCCCTGCAGGTGACGAGTGGAAGACCGCTTTCCACACTCGAAATGGCCATTATGAGTACCTGGTCATGCCCTTCGGTCTTTGCAATGCTCCTGCAGTCTTTCAAGAGTTCGTCAAAGAGATCTTCCGGGATCTCTTGTACTCCTGTGTGGTTGTGTACTTAGACGACATCCTCGTCTTCTCGCCGGACCTTTCGTCCCACAGAAAGAGTGTCCGCCTGGTGCTTCAGCGTTTTTGGGAGAACCGCCTATATGCGAAGATCGAGAAATGTCTCTTCGAACAGACCTCTCTGCTGTTTCTGGGATACATTATCTCCGACGCTGGTCTAAGGATGGATCCCGAGAAGTTGTCTGCCATCCTCAAATGGCCTTGCCCCGTTGGATTAAAGGCGATACAACGATTCCTCGGGTTCGCCAATTATTACTGGCAATTTGTCTCCCACTTCTCCGTGATCACAAGACCCATATCTGCGCTCACCCGTAAAGCGTCTACTTCCAAGGATTGGTCTCCTGAGGCAGAGGAGGCCTTTCTGACCCTAAAACGGGCTTTCTCCACGGCTCCGGTCCTGCATCGCCCTGAGAGCGATCGACCTTTTGTACTCGAGGTGGACACTTCCTCGACGGGTGCCGGGGTGGTACTGTCCCAGAGAACCGCCTCCGGTCGCCTGCACCCTTGTGGCTTCTTCTCGAAGGCCTTTTCTCCATCCGAGTGTAACTACTCGATCGGCGACCGGGAACTTTTGGCTATCAAGTTGGCCTTGGAGGAGTGGCGCCACCTCCTAGAAGGAGCTGTCCATCCTTTTGTCATCTTCTCGGACCACAAGAATCTGGCCTATCTCCAGTCTGCCCAGAGACTTAACCCTCGCCAGGCCAGATGGTCCTTATTTTTCACCCAATTTGATTTCGAGCTCCGATTCCGTCCTGGCAACAAAAATTCCAAAGTCGACGCCCTGTCCAGGGTCTTCCAGCCACATAAATCCATGGAGGAACCTTCGCATATCATTGATCCCACTAGGATAATCACCGTGGCTCCGGTGAACTGGCTTACTCCCCCACCTGGCAAGACGCTTGTGTCAGAGAATCTCAAGCGAAAGGTTCTTCTATGGGGGCACTCCTCCAAACTGGCCGGCCATGCCGGAACTAAGAAGACCCTTGACCTTATCACATGTCACTACTGGTGGCCAACGCTTCGTCAAGATGTACTTGACTTTGTGGCTTCTTGTCCATCCTGTGCAAAAAACAAAGTGCCACGGAGACCTCCGTCCGGCTTGTTGCTTCCGTTGCCCATCCCTACGGTTCCTTGGGAGAACATCGCCATGGATTTCATCACCGACCTACCCTGCTCTGTGAGCTGCACAGTCATCCTGGTGATGGTGGATCGTTTTTCCAAGATGGCTAACTTCGTCCCTCTGCCCGGTCTTCCCTCAGCGCCAGAGCTGGCCAAAATCTTCATTCGTCAAACTTCACGGACTACCTCGAAGCATTGTGTCTGACCGAGGGGTTCAGTTTACCTCCAAGTTCTGGCGTTCGCTTTGTAAGCTCATGAACGTTTCCCTCGACTCCTCCTGGCTTACCATCCACAGTCCAACGGACAGGTAGAGCGTACCAACCAGACGCTTACGGGGTACTTACGTCACTTCTCCAACGCCCACCAGAATGATTGGGTCAACTTACTCCACTGGGCAGAGTTCGCTTATAACAACCATGCTGGTGAGTCTTCGGCCAAGTCTCCGTTTTTCATTGTTTTTTGGCAGACATCCTGGTGTTCCTCTTCCGATAACTCCTGCCTCCGAGGTACCCGCGGCCAACGCCTTGTCCTCTGAATTTTCTAAGATTTGGGCTGAGACCAACACGTCACTCAAGAGATCCGCTGATCAGATGAAGAACTATGCGGACAAAAAGAGGTTGGATCCTCCTCCGTATCGTGTTGGGGACAAGGTCTGGCTCTCCTCCAAATTCGTCCGATTAAAACTGCCCTCCTACAAATTGGGTCCACGCTACATCGGTCCGTTTGAAATTCTGGGATGTATTAATTAAGTCGCCTACAAATTGAGGTTGCCTGCTTCGCTCCTGATCCCGAACACCTTTCACGTCTCTCTCCTGAAGCCTGTGGTGCTGAATCGCTTCCATTCCTCGCTTGATCCTGGTCCTCAGCCGGTGGGTGCCGATGATGTTTTTGAAGTGCAGGACATTCTCGCTGTGAAGAGGGTTAGAGGTAGGACTTTCTTTCTTGTTGATTGGAAGGGCTTTGGTCCTGAGGAGAGATCCTGGGAGCCTCGGGAGAATATCAATGCTCCCTGTATCCTCAAGAAGTTTCTTGCTAACCTTCGAGGGGGCGGCTTGGGGGGGTACTGTTACACCACTCCGCCATACTCACCCGACCTCCACTCCCACGCCGCAGTCGGCCTCCGCTCCCACGCCGCAGCCTCCCTCCACCCGACGGCAGCGGCGGTCACCTGAGACGGGCTCGCGACCGATGCCTTCCCTGCATGCTATGCGCATGCGCCATAGGCTGTGGCCATGCCTCCTTCCTGCCTCTTATGCTCCGGTCGTGCCCTGACCCGGAAGCACCTTTGGACCAATGGCTGACCAGACGGGGCCATATCAGGCCGCTTCCCCCTGAGGGAGGCACCTGATCGTTGAGTTTCCTAGCACTCTGGCCTCACTTCTTCGTGTGCTCTCTGCTCCTGCATTTCCGTTCTCGGCTGCTCCCCGCAGCAGCCTCTCAGTTCTGCTACCTGTGTTCCTTGTTCTCGTCCGCAGTCCAGCCTCCAGTGTTCCTGCCGTCCTACTCCAGTCCTGCCTCCAGTGTTCCTGCCGTCCTACTCCAGTCCTGTCTCCAGTGTTCCTGCCATCCTACTCCAGTCCTGTCTCCTGTCTTCCTATCGTCCTACTCCAGTCCTGCCTCCAGTGCTCCTGCCGTCCTGCTTCAGTCCAGCGTTCCTGCTGTCCTACTCCAGCCCTGCCTTCAGTGTCCTTGCCGTCCTACTCCAGGTAAGTCTCCAGTGTTCCTCCTCCTGTCATCCTCCTCGTTCCAGTCTTCTGTCTCTCTTCATTCCAGCCTCCTGGTTCCAGTCTTGTTCTGTTATTCTTTACTCCAGTCTCAGTCTTACTCCGGTCCATCCTGAGCCGCCCCTCTCGGTACCGGCTACCGTGGTACTCGAACCCCTGGGCCTTCTCCTAATGGTCCCTGTATAGGGGTCGGTTCCATCTGGCAGCTCGCCCTGGGCCTTCTCCAGACCACCCACGCTAACACATTGCAAAACTACTGGCCCTTCAAATGCTCTCATTCAGGCTGGTGGAGACTGACACCTTCCGTAACTTCATGGCATTGGCAGTCCCACAATACAATATGCCCATCCGCTTTTATTTCAGCAGGCAAGCCGTCCCTGCCCTGCAAAAGCATGTGGAGGGAAAAATTAAACATGCGCTACTAAACGCCATCAGTAGCAAGGTCCACCTGACCACCGATGCGTGGACCAGTAACCATGGACAGGGACAATACCTTTCATACACTGCCCATTGGGTAAATGTTGTGGAGCCGGGTACAGATCTTGAGAGTGGCGCTGTACGCGTTCTGCCAACTCCAAGGATTGCAGGAATCTAGTCTGTACACATTGACTCCTCCTCATACTCCAGTTCCTCAGAATCAGTGCTGCAGGAGCCGTCACGGTCTATCTCCACATGGACCCGTGAACGCTTACCTGTTACGACCGATATGAGCACAGCCATGGCCAAACGTCAACAGGCCGTACTGAAATTAATTTCTATGGGGAATCGAAGCCACACAGTGCAGGAGCTCTGGAATGACATCAAGCAGGAGAGCGACGTGTGGTTTGTGCCAGCGAATCTCCAGCCAGGCTTGGTAGTGTGTGACAATGGCCGAAATCTGGTGGCAGCTCTGGGCCTAAGCAACGTCATTCACATCCCATGTTTGGCACATGTGCCCAACTTGGTCGTGCATAGATTTTTGAGGGACTATCCGGATCTTGATGCACTGCTGCACAAGGTCCACATAGAGTGCACTCACTTGCGGCGTTCCAGCATGGCAAGATCGCGCATTGCAGCTCTGCAGCGCCGATTCCGCTTTCCAGAACATCGCATCATATGTGACCTGCACACCAGGTGGAATTCAACGTTACATATGTTGGAGCGGTTGTGTGAGCAGCAGGCAGCAGTAATGGAGTACCAGCTGCATCAGGCGCAAACAAGTCGCACTGCGCGCCGTTCACACTTCACCACCACTGAGTGGACCTCTATGAAGGACATCTGCCACGTTTTGGGCGCCTTCGATGATTCCACGCGGATGGCGAGTGCAGATGATGCACTAGTCAGCATGACTGTCCCCCTTATCTGCCTGCTTCAAAGAACACTGCAAGCACTAAGGGAGGAGGTTTTGGAAGAGGTGGAGGATGAGGAGTCACAAATGCCATCTGCTTCTGGACAGTCTGCGCAACGTGGTACCTCACAAAGGCCTAGGCAGGGGACACTTTGTGAGGAGGATGAGGAGGAGTCAATGAAGGAGGAAGACATCTCTCCAGAGGAGGGAGGTACACAATACTCTAGTAGTCAGTATGTAATGCGGGGGGTGGGGTGATGCAGAGCAGGCAGAGATGACGCCTCAAGAAGGGGACAGCGTTTCTTGGCCAGTTGGGAGTCTGCAGCACATGGTTGATTTCATGCTGCAGTGCCTGAGAAATGACCGCCGCATCGCCCACATTCTCAGCACGGCTGATTATTGGGTGTACACCCTCCTAGATCCTCGCTACTGGGACAACTTACAAAGCCTCATAACACTGTTGAACCGGGAGCGTAAAATGCGGGAGTACCAAGACACACTGGTGCATTCCATCATGTTCTCCATTCCACCCGAGAGCAGTGCTGCTAGTGCTTTACAAAGCAGCTCTGTGCTTCGAAGCAGTGGAGGAAGCTCTGCACAAAGAGGGAGCAGAGGCAGCGCCTCAGCACAAGGCAAGACGAGTATGGCCCAAATGAGGCAAAGTTTTGTGTGCCCGCTACAAATGTCTACACCATCACAGACGGCTCCAGTCAGCAGGAGGCAGCGTTTCCGTCAAATGGTGACAGACTACATGTCTTGCCCTCTCAGTGTGCTCCCAGACGGCTCTTCCCCCTCCAAGTTTTGGATCTCTAAGCTGGATACATGGCCAGAGCTTAGCCAGTATGCATTGGAGGTGCTGGCTTGCCCTGCTGCTAGTGTATTATCGGAACGCGTCTTTAGTGCCGCAGGTGGTGTACTAACAGACCGTCGCATGCGACTATCCTCCGATAACGTTGACCAGCTTACTTTTCTGAAAATGAACAAGGCCTGGATCTCGCTGGAATTTGCCAGCCCTCTTCCAGATTAAATAATTGGTTGGCAACAGTATCCAGGTCTCCTGTTGTGTTCATGTTTCTACCACTTGAACTGTAATCACTGGGCTCCAACACCGCCAGTTGATATGTTAGTGGGGTTCCATAACGCCAGCTCCTCCCCTGCTGGGTGTCCGGCAATGTCTCCTGCTCCCTCCACATTCATCCCAACATCAGATATTAAACTTGCTCCAATTAGGCCTCAGCCTACTCCATGATTGATCCTGGGCTCCCACACAGTCAGTTGTTGCTAAGAAGTGCCGTCTACACAGAGAAAAACACAAGCTCCTGTGTTAGTGGGGTTCAGTAACGTCAGCTGCTCCCCTGCTGTGTGTCCAGCAATATCTCCTGCTCCCTCAACATTCACACTGCAACTGATTTTAAACTTGCCCAATTAGGCCTCAGCCTACTCCATGATTGACCCTGTGCTCCAACACTGCCAGTTGTTGCTCAGAAGTGCCGTCTGCACAGAGAAAAACACTAGCTCCTGTGTTAGTGGGGTTCAGTAACGCCAGCTGCTCCCCTGCTGTGTGTCCCGCAATATCTCCTGCCCCCTCAAAATTCACCCAACATCAGATATTAAACTTGCTCCAATTAGGCCTCAGCCTACACCATGATTGACCCTGTTCTCCAACACCGCCAGTTGTTGCTCAGAAGTGTCATCTGCACAGAGAAAAACACTAGCTCCTGTGTTAATGGGGTTCAGTAACGCCAGCTGCTCCCCTGCTGTGTGTCCGGCAATATCTCCTGCTCCCTCCACATTCATCCCAAAATCTGATATTATCCTTGCTCCTATTAGGCCTCAGCCTACTCGATGATTGACCCTGGGCTCTAACACCGCCAGTTGCTGCTCAGAAGTGCCATCTGCACAGAGAAAAACACTAGCTCCTGTGTTAGTGGGGTTCAGTAACGCCAGCTGCTCTCCTGCTGTGTGTCCGGCAATATCTTCTGCTCCCTCCACGTTCATCCCAACATCAGATATTAAACTTGCTCCAATTAGGCCTCTGCCTACTCAATGATTGAACCTGGGCTCAAACACCGCCAGTTGCTGCTCAGAAGTGCTGTCTGCCCAGAGAAAAACACTAGCTCCTGTGTTAGTGGGGTTCAGTAACGCCAGCTGCTCCCCTGTTGTGTGTCCGGTAATATCTCCTGCTCCCCCCACATTCATCCCAACATCAAATATTAAACTTGCTCCAATTAGGTCTCAGCCTACACCATGATTGACTCTGGGCTCCAACACCGCCAGTTGTTGCTCACAAGTGCCGTCTTCACAGAGAAAAACACTAGCTCCTGTGTTAGTGGGGTTCAGTAACGTCAGCTGCTCCCCTGCTGTGTGTCCGGCAATATCTCCTGCTCCCTCAAAATTCACCCAACATCAGATATTAAACTTGCTCCAATTAGGCCTCAGCCTACACCATTATTGACCCTGGGCTCCAACACCGCCAGTTGTTGCTCAGAAGTGCCGTCTGCACAGAGAAAAACACTAGCTCCTGCGTTAGTGGGGTTCAGTAACGCCAGCTGCTCCCCTGCTGTGTGTCCGGCAATATCTCCTACTCCCTCCACATTCATCCCAACATCAGATATTAAACTTGCTCCAATTAGGCCTCATCCTATTCCATGAATGACCCTGGGCTCCAACACGGCCAGTTGTTGCTCAGAAGTGCTGTCTGCAAAGAGAAAAACACTAGCTCCAGTGTTAGTGGGGTTCAGTAATGGCAGCTGCTCTCTGCTGTGTGTCCGGCAATATCTCTTGCTCCCTCAAAATTCACCCAGCATCAGATATTAAAATTGCACCAATTAGGCCTCAGCCTACTCCATGATTGACCCTGGGCTCCAACACCGCCAGCTGCTGCTTAGAAGTGCCGTCTGCACAGAGAAAAACACTAGCTCCTGTGTTAGTGGGGTTAAGTAACGCCAGCTGCTCCCCTGCTGTGTGTCTGGCAATATCTCCTGCTCCCTCTACATTCATCCCAACATCAGATATTAAACTTGCTCCAATTAGGCCTCAGCCTACACCATGATTGACCCTGTGCTCCAACACCGCCAGTTGTTGCTCAGAAGTGCCATCTGCACATAGAAAAACACTAGCTCCTGTGCTAGTGGGGTTCAGTAACGCCAGCTGCTCCCCTGCTGTGTGTCCGGCAATATCTCCTGCTCCCTTCACATTCATCCCAACATCAGATATTAAACTTGCTCCAATTAGGCCTCAGCCTACTCCATGATTGACCCTGGGCTCCAACACCGCCAGTTGTTGCTCAGAAGTGCCGTGTGCAAAGAGAAAAACACTAGCTCCTGTGTTAGTGGGGTTCAGTAATGTCAGCTGCTCCCCTGCTGTGTGTCCAGCAATATCTCCTGCTCCCTCAAAATTCACCCAACATCAGATATTAAACTGGCTCCAATTAGGCCTCAGCCTACACCATGATTGACCCTGGGCTCCAACACAGCCAATTGTTGCTCAGAAGCGCTGTCTGCACAGAGAAAAACACTAGCTCCTGTGTTAGTGGGGTTCAGTAACGCCAGCTGCTCCCCTGCTTTGTGTCCCGCAATATCTCCTGCCCCCTCAAAATTCACACAACATCAGATATTAAACTTGCTCCAATTAGGCCTCAGCCTACACCATGATTGACCCTGTTCTCCAACACCACCAGTTGTTGCTCAGAAGTGCCATCTGCACAGAGAAAAACACTAGCTCCTGTGTTAATGGGGTTCAGTAACGTCAGCTGCTCCCCTGCTGTGTGTCCGGCAATATCTCCTGCTCCCTCCACATTCATCCCAAAATCTGATATTAAACTTGCTCCTATTAGGCCTCAGCCTACTCGATGATTGACCCTGGGCTCTAACACCACCAGTTGCTGCTCAGAAGTGCCATCTGCACAGAGAAAAACACTAGCTCCTGTGTTAGTTGGGTTCAGTAACGCCAGCTGCTCCCCTGCTGTGTGTCTGGCAATATCTTCTGCTCCCTCCACGTTCATCCCAACATCAGATATTAAACTTGCTCCAATTAGGCCTCTGCCTACTCAATGATTGACCCTAGGCTCCAACACCGCCAGTTGCTGCTCAGAAGTGCCGTCTGCCCAGTGAAAAACACTAGCTCCTGTGTTAGTGGGATTCAATAACGCCAGCTGCTCCCCTGTTGTGTGTCTGGCAATATCTCCTGCTCCCCCCACATTCATCCCAACATCAAATATTAAACTTGCTCCAATTAGGTCTCAGCCTACACTATGATTGACCCTGGGCTCCAACACCGCCAGTTGTTGCTCAGAAGTGCCATCTGCACAGAGAAAACACTAGCTCCTGTGTTAGTGGGGTTCAGTAATGTCAGCTGCTCCCCTGCTGTGTGTCCGTTAATATCTCCTGCTCCCTCAAAATTCACCCAACATCAGATATTAAACTTGCTCCAATTAGGCCTCAGCCTACACCATGATTGACCCTGGGCTCCAACACCGCCAGTTGTTGCTCAGAAGTGCCATCTGCACAGAGAAAAACACTAGCTCCTGTGTTAGTGGGGTTCAGTAACGCCAGCTGCTCCCCTGCTGTGTGTCCGGCAATATCTCCTACTCCCTCCACATTCATCCCAACATCAGATATTAAACTTGCTCCAATTAGGTGTCATCCTATTCCATGAATGACCCTGGGCTCCAACACCGCCAGTTGTTGCTCAGAAGTGCTGTCTGCAAAGAGAAAAACACTAGCTCCGGTGTTAGTGGGCTTCAGTAATGGCAGCTGCTCTCTGCTGTGTGTCCGGCAATATCTCTTGCTCCCTCAAAATTCACCCAGCATCAGATATTAAAATTGCTCCAATTAGGCCTCAGCCTACTCCATGATTGACCCTGGGCTCCAACACCGCCAGCTGCTGCTTAGAAGTGCCGTCTGCACAGAGAAAAACACTAGCTCCTGTGTTAGTGGGGTTCAGTAACGCCAGCTGCTCCCCTGCTGTGTATCCCGCAATATCTCCTGCTCCCTCAAAATTCACCCAACATCAGATATTAAACTTGCTCCAATTAGGCCTCAGCCTACACCATGATTGACCCTGTGCCCCAACACTGCCAGTTGTTGCTCAGAAGTGCCGTCTGCACAGAAAAAAACACTAGCTCATGTGTTAGTTGGGTTAAGTAATGCCAGCTGCTCCCCTGCTGTGTGTCTGGCAATATCTCCTGCTCCCTCCACATTCATCCAAACATCAGATATTAAACTTGCTCCAATTAGGCCTCAGCCTACTCCATGATTGACCCTGGGCTCCAACACCGCCAGTTGCTGCTCAGAAGTGCCGTCTGCACAGAGAAAAACACTAGCTCCTGTGTTAGTGGGTTTCAGTAACGCCAGCTGCTCCCCTGCTGTGTGTCCGGCAATATCTTCTGCTCCCTCCACATTCATCCCAACATCAGATATTAAACTTGCTCCAATTAGGCCTCAGCCTACACCATGATTGACCCTGTGCTCCAACACCGCCAGTTGTTGCTCAGAAGTGCCATCTGCACATAGAAAAACACTAGCTCCTGTGCTAGTGGGGTTCAGTAACGCCAGCTGCTCCTCTGCTGTGTGTCCGGCAATATCTCCTGCTCCCTCCACATTCATCCCAACATCAGATATTAATCTTGCTCCAATTAGGCCTCAGCCTACTCCATGATTGACCCTGGGCTCCAACACCGCCAGTTGTTGCTCAGAAGTGCCGTGTGCAAAGAGAAAAACACTAGCTCCTGTGTTAGTGGGGTTCAGTAACGCCAGCTGCTCCCCTGCTGTGTGTCCCGCAATATCTCCTGCCCCCTCAAAATTCACCCAACATCAGATATTAAACTTGCTCCAATTAGGCCTCAGCCTACACCATGATTGACCCTGTTCTCCAACACCACCAGTTGTTGCTCAGAAGTGCCATCTGCACAGAGAAAAACACTAGCTCCAGTGTTAATGGGGTTCAGTAGCGCCAGCTGCTCCCCTGCTGTGTGTCTGGCAATATCTCCTGCTCCCTCCACATTCATCCCAAAATCTGATATTTAACTTGCTCCTATTAGGCCTCAGCCTACTCGATGATTGACCCTGGGCTCTAACACCGCCAGTTGCTGCTCACAAGTGCCATCTGCACAGAGAAAAACACTAGCTCCTGTGTTAGTGGGGTTCAGTAACGCCAGCTGCTCCCCTGCTGTGTGTCCGGCAATATCTTCTGCTCCCTCCACGTTCATCCCAACATCAGATATTAAACTTGCTCCAATTAGGCCTCTGCCTACTCAGTGATTGACCCTGGGCTCCAACACCGCCAGTTGTTGCTCAGAAGTGCCGTGTGCAAAGAGAAAAACACTAGCTTCTGTGTTAGTGGGGTTCAGTAATGTCAGCTGCTCCCCTGCTGTGTGTCCAGCAATATCTCCTGCTCCCTCAAAATTCACCCAGCATCAGATATTAAAATTGCTCCAATTAGGCCTCAGCCTACTCCATGATTGACCCTGGGCTCCAACACCGCCAGCTGCTGCTTAGAAGTGCCGTCTGCACAGAGAAAAACACTAGCTCCTGTGTTAGTGGGGTTCAGTAACGCCAGCTGCTCCCCTGCTGTGTATCCCGCAATATCTCCTGCTCCCTCAAAATTCACCCAACATCAGATATTAAACTTGCTCCAATTAGGCCTCAGCCTACACCATGATTGACCCTGTGCCCCAACACCGCCAGTTGTTGCTCAGAAGTGCCGTCTGCACAGAAAAAAACACTAGCTCATGTGTTAGTTGGGTTAAGTAATGCCAGCTGCTCCCCTGCTGTGTGTCTGGCAATATCTCCTGCTCCCTCCACATTCATCCCAACATCAGATATTAAACTTGCTCCAATTAGGCCTCAGCCTACTCCATGATTGACCCTGGGCTCCAACACCGCCAGTTGCTGCTCAGAAGTGCCGTCTGCACAGAGAAAAACACTAGCTCCTGTGTTAGTGGGTTTCAGTAACGCCAGCTGCTCCCCTGCTGTGTGTCCGGCAATATCTTCTGCTCCCTCCACATTCATCCCAACATCAGATATTAAACTTGCTCCAATTAGGCCTCAGCCTACACCATGATTGACCCTGTGCTCCAACACCGCCAGTTGTTGCTCAGAAGTGCCATCTGCACATAGAAAAACACTAGCTCCTGTGCTAGTGGGGTTCAGTAACGCCAGCTGCTCCTCTGCTGTGTGTCCGGCAATATCTCCTGCTCCCTTCACATTCATCCCAACATCAGATATTAATCTTGCTCCAATTAGGCCTCAGCCTACTCCATGATTGACCCTGGGCTCCAACACCGCCAGTTGTTGCTCAGAAGTGCCGTGTGCAAAGAGAAAAACACTAGCTCCTGTGTTAGTGGGGTTCAGTAACGCCAGCTGCTCCCCTGCTGTGTGTCCCGCAATATCTCCTGCCCCCTCAAAATTCACCCAACATCAGATATTAAACTTGCTCCAATTAGGCCTCAGCCTACACCATGATTGACCCTGTTCTCCAACACCACCAGTTGTTGCTCAGAAGTGCCATCTGCACAGAGAAAAACACTAGCTCCTGTGTTAATGGGGTTCAGTAACGCCAGCTGCTCCCCTGCTGTGTGTCTGGCAATATCTCCTGCTCCCTCCACATTCATCCCAAAATCTGATATTTAACTTGCTCCTATTAGGCCTCAGCCTACTCGATGATTGACCCTGGGCTCTAACACCGCCAGTTGCTGCTCACAAGTGCCATCTGCACAGAGAAAAACACTAGCTCCTGTGTTAGTGGAGTTCAGTAACGCCAGCTGCTCCCCTGCTGTGTGTCCGGCAATATCTTCTGCTCCCTCCACGTTCATCCCAACATCAGATATTAAACTTGCTCCAATTAGGCCTCTGCCTACTCAGTGATTGACCCTGGGCTCCAACACCGCCAGTTGCTGCTCAGAAGTGCCGTATGCCCAGAGAAAAACACTAGCTCCTGTGTTAGTGGGGTTCAGTAACGCCAGCTGCTCCCCTGTTGTGTGTCCGGCAATATCTCCTGCTCCCCCCACATTCATCCCAACATCAAATATTAAACTTGTTCCAATTAGGTCTCAGCCTACACCATGATTGACCCTGGGCTCCAACACCGCCAGTTGTTGCTCAGAAGTGCCATCTGCACAGAGAAAAACACTAGCTCCTGTGTTAGTGGGGTTCAGTAATGCCAGCTGCTCCCCTGCTGTGTGTCCGGCAATATCTCCTACTCCCTCCACATTCATCCCAACATCAGATATTAAACTTGCTCCAATTAGGCCTCATCCTACTCCATGATTGACCCTGGGCTCCAACACCGCCAGTTGCTGCTCAGAAGTGCCGTCTGCACAGAGAAAAACACTAGCTCCTGTGTTAGTGGGTTTCAGTAACGCCAGCTGCTCCCCTGTTGTGTGTCCGGCAATATCTTCTGCTCCCTCCACATTCATCCCAACATCAGATATTAAACTTGCTCCAATTAGGCCTCAGCCTACACCATGATTGACCCTGTGCTCCAACACCGCCAGTTGTTGCTCAGAAGTGCCATCTGCACATAGAAAAACACTAGCTCCTGTGCTAGTGGGGTTCAGTAACGCCAGCTGCTCCTCTGCTGTGTGTCCGGCAATATCTCCTGCTCCCTCCACATTCATCCCAACATCAGATATTAATCTTGCTCCAATTAGGCCTCAGCCTACTCCATGATTGACCCTGGGCTCCAACACCGCCAGTTGTTGCTCAGAAGTGCCGTGTGCAAAGAGAAAAACACTAGCTCCTGTGTTAGTGGGGTTCAGTAACGCCAGCTGCTCCCCTGCTGTGTGTCCCGCAATATCTCCTGCCCCCTCAAAATTCACCCAACATCAGATATTAAACTTGCTCCAATTAGGCCTCAGCCTACACCATGATTGACCCTGTTCTCCAACACCACCAGTTGTTGCTCAGAAGTGCCATCTGCACAGAGAAAAACACTAGCTCCTGTGTTAATGGGGTTCAGTAACGCCAGCTGCTCCCCTGCTGTGTGTCTGGCAATATCTCCTGCTCCCTCCACATTCATCCCAAAATCTGATATTTAACTTGCTCCTATTAGGCCTCAGCCTACTCGATGATTGACCCTGGGCTCTAACACCGCCAGTTGCTGCTCACAAGTGCCATCTGCACAGAGAAAAACACTAGCTCCTGTGTTAGTGGGGTTCAGTAACGCCAGCTGCTCCCCTGCTGTGTGTCCGGCAATATCTTCTGCTCCCTCCACGTTCATCCCAACATCAGATATTAAACTTGCTCCAATTAGGCCTCTGCCTACTCAGTGATTGACCCTGGGCTCCAACACCGCCAGTTGCTGCTCAGAAGTGCCGTATGCCCAGAGAAAAACACTAGCTCCTGTGTTAGTGGGGTTCAGTAACGCCAGCTGCTCCCCTGTTGTGTGTCCGGCAATATCTCCTGCTCCCCCCACATTCATCCCAACATCAAATATTAAACTTGCTCCAATTAGGTCTCAGCCTACACCATGATTGACCCTGGGCTCCAACACCGCCAGTTGTTGCTCAGAAGTGCCATCTGCACAGAGAAAAACACTAGCTCCTGTGTTAGTGGGGTTCAGTAATGCCAGCTGCTCCCCTGCTGTGTGTCCGGCAATATCTCCTACTCCCTCCACATTCATCCCAACATCAGATATTAAACTTGCTCCAATTAGGCCTCATCCTACTCCATGATTGACCCTGGGCTCCAACACCGCCAGTTGCTGCTCAGAAGTGCCGTCTGCACAGAGAAAAACACTAGCTCCTGTGTTAGTGGGTTTCAGTAACGCCAGCTGCTCCCCTGTTGTGTGTCCGGCAATATCTTCTGCTCCCTCCACATTCATCCCAACATCGGATATTAAACTTGCTCCAATTAGGCCTCAGCCTACACCATGATTGACCCTGTTCTCCAACACCACCAGTTGTTGCTCAGAAGTGCCATCTGCACAGAGAAAAACACTAGCTCCTGTGTTAATGGGGTTCAGTAACGCCAGCTGCTCCCCTGCTGTGTGTCTGGCAATATCTCCTGCTCCCTCCACATTCATCCCAAAATCTGATATTTAACTTGCTCCTATTAGGCCTCAGCCTACTCGATGATTGACCCTGGGCTCTAACACCGCCAGTTGCTGCTCACAAGTGCCATCTGCACAGAGAAAAACACTAGCTCCTGTGTTAGTGGGGTTCAGTAACGCCAGCTGCTCCCCTGCTGTGTGTCCGGCAATATCTTCTGCTCCCTCCACGTTCATGCCAACATCAGATATTAAACTTGCTCCAATTAGGCCTCTGCCTACTCAGTGATTGACCCTGGGCTCCAACACCGCCAGTTGCTGCTCAGAAGTGCCGTATGCCCAGAGAAAAACACTAGCTCCTGTGTTAGTGGGGTTCAGTAACGCCAGCTGCTCCCCTGTTGTGTGTCCGGCAATATCTCCTTCTCCCCCCACATTCATCCCAACATCAAATATTAAACTTGCTCCAATTAGGTATCAGCCTACACCATGATTGACCCTGGGCTCCAACACCGCCAGTTGTTGCTCAGAAGTGCCATCTGCACAGAAAAAAACACTAGCTCCTGTGTTAGTGGGGTTCAGTAATGCCAGCTGCTCCCCTGCTGTGTGTCCGGCAATATCTCCTACTCCCTCCACATTCATCCCAACATCAGATATTAAACTTGCTCCAATTAGGCCTCATCCTACTCCATGATTGACCCTGGGCTCCAACACCGCCAGTTGCTGCTCAGAAGTGCCGTCTGCACAGAGAAAAACACTAGCTCCTGTGTTAGTGGGTTTCAGTAACGCCAGCTGCTCCCCTGTTGTGTGTCCGGCAATATCTTCTGCTCCCTCCACATTCATCCCAACATCGGATATTAAACTTGCTCCAATTAGGCCTCAGCCTACACCATGATTGACCCTGTGCTCCAACACCGCCAGTTGTTGCTCAGAAGTGCCATCTGCACATAGAAAAACTCTAGCTACTGTGCTAGTGGGGTTCAGTAACGCCAGATGCTCCTCTGCTGTGTGTCCGGCAATATCTCCTGCTCCCTCCACATTCATCCCAACATCAGATATTAATCTTGCTCCAATTAGGCCTCAGCCTACTCCATGATTGACCCTGGGCTCCAACACCGCCAGTTGTTGCTCAGAAGTGCCGTGTGCAAAGAGAAAAACACTAGCTTCTGTGTTAGTGGGGTTCAGTAATGTCAGCTGCTCCCCTGCTGTGTGTCCAGCAATATCTCCTGCTCCCTCAAAATTCACCCAACATCAGATATTAAACTGGCTCCAATTAGGCCTCCGCCTACACCATGATTGACCCTGGGCTCCAACACTGCCAATTGTTGCTCAGAAGCGCCATCTGCACAGAGAAAAACACTAGCTCCTGTGTTAGTGGGGTTCAGTAATGCCAGCTGCTCCCCTGCTGTGTGTCCCGCAATATCTCCTGCCCCCTCAAAATTCACCCAACATCAGATATTAAACTTGCTCCAATTAGGCCTCAGCCTACACCATGATTGACCCTGTTCTCCAACACCGCCAGTTGTTGCTCAGAAGTGCCATCTGCACAGAGAAAAACACTAGCTCCTGTGTTAATGGGGTTCAGTAACGCCAGCTGCTCCCCTGCTGTGTGTCTGGCAATATCTCCTGCTCCCTCCACGTTCATCCCAACATCAGATATTAAACTTGCTCCAATTAGGCCTCTGCCTACTCAGTGATTGACCCTGGGCTCCAACACCGCCAGTTGTTGCTCAGAAGTGCCGTGTGCAAAGAGAAAAACACTAGCTTCTGTGTTAGTGGGGTTCAGTAATGTCAGCTGCTCCCCTGCTGTGTGTCCAGCAATATCTCCTGCTCCCTCAAAATTCACCCAGCATCAGATATTAAAATTGCTCCAATTAGGCCTCAGCCTACTCCATGATTGACCCTGAGCTCCAACACCGCCAGCTGCTGCTTAGAAGTGCCGTCTGCACAGAGAAAAACACTAGCTCCTGTGTTAGTGGGGTTCAGTAACGCCAGCTGCTCCCCTGCTGTGTATCCCGCAATATCTCCTGCTCCCTCAAAATTCACCCAACATCAGATATTAAACTTGCTCCAATTAGGCCTCAGCCTACACCATGATTGACCCTGTGCCCCAACACCGCCAGTTGTTGCTCAGAAGTGCCGTCTGCACAGAAAAAAACACTAGCTCATGTGTTAGTTGGGTTAAGTAATGCCAGCTGCTCCCCTGCTGTGTGTCTGGCAATATCTCCTGCTCCCTCCACATTCATCCCAACATCAGATATTAAACTTGCTCCAATTAGGCCTCAGCCTACTCCATGATTGACCCTGGGCTCCAACACCGCCAGTTGCTGCTCAGAAGTGCCGTCTGCACAGAGAAAAACACTAGCTCCTGTGTTAGTGGGTTTCAGTAACGCCAGCTGCTCCCCTGCTGTGTGTCCGGCAATATCTTCTGCTCCCTCCACATTCATCCCAACATCAGATATTAAACTTGCTCCAATTAGGCCTCAGCCTACACCATGATTGACCCTGTGCTCCAACACCGCCAGTTGTTGCTCAGAAGTGCCATCTGCACATAGAAAAACACTAGCTCCTGTGCTAGTGGGGTTCAGTAACGCCAGCTGCTCCTCTGCTGTGTGTCCGGCAATATCTCCTGCTCCCTTCACATTCATCCCAACATCAGATATTAATCTTGCTCCAATTAGGCCTCAGCCTACTCCATGATTGACCCTGGGCTCCAACACCGCCAGTTGTTGCTCAGAAGTGCCGTGTGCAAAGAGAAAAACACTAGCTCCTGTGTTAGTGGGGTTCAGTAACGCCAGCTGCTCCCCTGCTGTGTGTCCCGCAATATCTCCTGCCCCCTCAAAATTCACCCAACATCAGATATTAAACTTGCTCCAATTAGGCCTCAGCCTACACCATGATTGACCCTGTTCTCCAACACCACCAGTTGTTGCTCAGAAGTGCCATCTGCACAGAGAAAAACACTAGCTCCTGTGTTAATGGGGTTCAGTAACGCCAGCTGCTCCCCTGCTGTGTGTCTGGCAATATCTCCTGCTCCCTCCACATTCATCCCAAAATCTGATATTTAACTTGCTCCTATTAGGCCTCAGCCTACTCGATGATTGACCCTGGGCTCTAACACCGCCAGTTGCTGCTCACAAGTGCCATCTGCACAGAGAAAAACACTAGCTCCTGTGTTAGTGGAGTTCAGTAACGCCAGCTGCTCCCCTGCTGTGTGTCCGGCAATATCTTCTGCTCCCTCCACGTTCATCCCAACATCAGATATTAAACTTGCTCCAATTAGGCCTCTGCCTACTCAGTGATTGACCCTGGGCTCCAACACCGCCAGTTGCTGCTCAGAAGTGCCGTATGCCCAGAGAAAAACACTAGCTCCTGTGTTAGTGGGGTTCAGTAACGCCAGCTGCTCCCCTGTTGTGTGTCCGGCAATATCTCCTGCTCCCCCCACATTCATCCCAACATCAAATATTAAACTTGTTCCAATTAGGTCTCAGCCTACACCATGATTGACCCTGGGCTCCAACACCGCCAGTTGTTGCTCAGAAGTGCCATCTGCACAGAGAAAAACACTAGCTCCTGTGTTAGTGGGGTTCAGTAATGCCAGCTGCTCCCCTGCTGTGTGTCCGGCAATATCTCCTACTCCCTCCACATTCATCCCAACATCAGATATTAAACTTGCTCCAATTAGGCCTCATCCTACTCCATGATTGACCCTGGGCTCCAACACCGCCAGTTGCTGCTCAGAAGTGCCGTCTGCACAGAGAAAAACACTAGCTCCTGTGTTAGTGGGTTTCAGTAACGCCAGCTGCTCCCCTGTTGTGTGTCCGGCAATATCTTCTGCTCCCTCCACATTCATCCCAACATCAGATATTAAACTTGCTCCAATTAGGCCTCAGCCTACACCATGATTGACCCTGTGCTCCAACACCGCCAGTTGTTGCTCAGAAGTGCCATCTGCACATAGAAAAACACTAGCTCCTGTGCTAGTGGGGTTCAGTAACGCCAGCTGCTCCTCTGCTGTGTGTCCGGCAATATCTCCTGCTCCCTCCACATTCATCCCAACATCAGATATTAATCTTGCTCCAATTAGGCCTCAGCCTACTCCATGATTGACCCTGGGCTCCAACACCGCCAGTTGTTGCTCAGAAGTGCCGTGTGCAAAGAGAAAAACACTAGCTCCTGTGTTAGTGGGGTTCAGTAACGCCAGCTGCTCCCCTGCTGTGTGTCCCGCAATATCTCCTGCCCCCTCAAAATTCACCCAACATCAGATATTAAACTTGCTCCAATTAGGCCTCAGCCTACACCATGATTGACCCTGTTCTCCAACACCACCAGTTGTTGCTCAGAAGTGCCATCTGCACAGAGAAAAACACTAGCTCCTGTGTTAATGGGGTTCAGTAACGCCAGCTGCTCCCCTGCTGTGTGTCTGGCAATATCTCCTGCTCCCTCCACATTCATCCCAAAATCTGATATTTAACTTGCTCCTATTAGGCCTCAGCCTACTCGATGATTGACCCTGGGCTCTAACACCGCCAGTTGCTGCTCACAAGTGCCATCTGCACAGAGAAAAACACTAGCTCCTGTGTTAGTGGGGTTCAGTAACGCCAGCTGCTCCCCTGCTGTGTGTCCGGCAATATCTTCTGCTCCCTCCACGTTCATCCCAACATCAGATATTAAACTTGCTCCAATTAGGCCTCTGCCTACTCAGTGATTGACCCTGGGCTCCAACACCGCCAGTTGCTGCTCAGAAGTGCCGTATGCCCAGAGAAAAACACTAGCTCCTGTGTTAGTGGGGTTCAGTAACGCCAGCTGCTCCCCTGTTGTGTGTCCGGCAATATCTCCTGCTCCCCCCACATTCATCCCAACATCAAATATTAAACTTGCTCCAATTAGGTCTCAGCCTACACCATGATTGACCCTGGGCTCCAACACCGCCAGTTGTTGCTCAGAAGTGCCATCTGCACAGAGAAAAACACTAGCTCCTGTGTTAGTGGGGTTCAGTAATGCCAGCTGCTCCCCTGCTGTGTGTCCGGCAATATCTCCTACTCCCTCCACATTCATCCCAACATCAGATATTAAACTTGCTCCAATTAGGCCTCATCCTACTCCATGATTGACCCTGGGCTCCAACACCGCCAGTTGCTGCTCAGAAGTGCCGTCTGCACAGAGAAAAACACTAGCTCCTGTGTTAGTGGGTTTCAGTAACGCCAGCTGCTCCCCTGTTGTGTGTCCGGCAATATCTTCTGCTCCCTCCACATTCATCCCAACATCGGATATTAAACTTGCTCCAATTAGGCCTCAGCCTACACCATGATTGACCCTGTTCTCCAACACCACCAGTTGTTGCTCAGAAGTGCCATCTGCACAGAGAAAAACACTAGCTCCTGTGTTAATGGGGTTCAGTAACGCCAGCTGCTCCCCTGCTGTGTGTCTGGCAATATCTCCTGCTCCCTCCACATTCATCCCAAAATCTGATATTTAACTTGCTCCTATTAGGCCTCAGCCTACTCGATGATTGACCCTGGGCTCTAACACCGCCAGTTGCTGCTCACAAGTGCCATCTGCACAGAGAAAAACACTAGCTCCTGTGTTAGTGGGGTTCAGTAACGCCAGCTGCTCCCCTGCTGTGTGTCCGGCAATATCTTCTGCTCCCTCCACGTTCATGCCAACATCAGATATTAAACTTGCTCCAATTAGGCCTCTGCCTACTCAGTGATTGACCCTGGGCTCCAACACCGCCAGTTGCTGCTCAGAAGTGCCGTATGCCCAGAGAAAAACACTAGCTCCTGTGTTAGTGGGGTTCAGTAACGCCAGCTGCTCCCCTGTTGTGTGTCCGGCAATATCTCCTGCTCCCCCCACATTCATCCCAACATCAAATATTAAACTTGCTCCAATTAGGTCTCAGCCTACACCATGATTGACCCTGGGCTCCAACACCGCCAGTTGTTGCTCAGAAGTGCCATCTGCACAGAAAAAAACACTAGCTCCTGTGTTAGTGGGGTTCAGTAATGCCAGCTGCTCCCCTGCTGTGTGTCCGGCAATATCTCCTACTCCCTCCACATTCATCCCAACATCAGATATTAAACTTGCTCCAATTAGGCCTCATCCTACTCCATGATTGACCCTGGGCTCCAACACCGCCAGTTGCTGCTCAGAAGTGCCGTCTGCACAGAGAAAAACACTAGCTCCTGTGTTAGTGGGGTTCAGTAATGTCAGCTGCTCCCCTGCTGTGTGTCCAGCAATATCTCCTGCTCCCTCAAAATTCACCCAACATCAGATATTAAACTGGCTCCAATTAGGCCTCCGCCTACACCATGATTGACCCTGGGCTCCAACACTGCCAATTGTTGCTCAGAAGCGCCATCTGCACAGAGAAAAACACTAGCTCCTGTGTTAGTGGGGTTCAGTAACGCCAGCTGCTCCCCTGCTGTGTGTCCCGCAATATCTCCTGCCCCCTCAAAATTCACCCAACATCAGATATTAAACTTGCTCCAATTAGGCCTCAGCCTACACCATGATTGACCCTGTTCTCCAACACCGCCAGTTGTTGCTCAGAAGTGCCATCTGCACAGAGAAAAACACTAGCTCCTGTGTTAATGGGGTTCAGTAACGCCAGCTGCTCCCCTGCTGTGTGTCTGGCAATATCTCCTGCTCCCTCCACATTCATCCCAAAATCTGATATTTAACTTGCTCCTATTAGGCCTCAGCCTACTCGATGATTGACCCTGGGCTCTAACACCGCCAGTTCCTGCTCACAAGTGCCATCTGCACAGAGAAAAACACTAGCTCCTGTGTTAGTGGGGTTCAGTAACGCCAGCTGCTCCCCTGCTGTGTGTCCGGCAATATCTTCTGCTCCCTCCACGTTCATCCCAACATCAGATATTAAACTTGCTCCAATTAGGCCTCAGCCTACTCAGTGATTGACCCTGGGCTCCAACACCGCCAGTTGCTGCTCAGAAGTGCCGTATGCCCAGAGAAAAACACTAGCTCCTGTGTTAGTGGGGTTCAGTAACGCCAGCTGCTCCCCTGTTGTGTGTCCGGCAATATCTCCTGCTCCCCCCACATTCATCCCAACATCAAATATTAAACTTGCTCCAATTAGGTCTCAGCCTACACCATGATTGACCCTGGGCTCCAACACCGCCAGTTGTTGCTCAGAAGTGCCATCTGCACAGAGAAAAACACTAGCTCCTGTGTTAGTGGGGTTCAGTAACGCCAGCTGCTCCCCTGCTGTGTGTCCGGCAATATCTCCTACTCCCTCCACATTCATCCCAACATCAGATATTAAACTTGCTCCAATTAGGCCTCATCCTACTCCATGATTGACCCTGGGCTCCAACACCGCCAGTTGCTGCTCAGAAGTGCCGTCTGCACAGAGAAAAACACTAGCTCCTGTGTTAGTGGGTTTCAGTAACGCCAGCTGCTCCCCTGCTGTGTGTCCGGCAATATCTTCTGCTCCCTCCACATTCATCCCAACATCAGATATTAAACTTGCTCCAATTAGGCCTCAGCCTACACCATGATTGACCCTGTGCTCCAACACCGCCAGCTGTTGCTCAGAAGTGCCATCTGCACATAGAAAAACACTAGCTCCTGTGCTAGTGGAGTTCAGTAACGCCAGCTGCTCCTCTGCTGTGTGTCCGGCAATATCTCCTGCTCCCTCCACATTCATCCCAACATCAGATATTAGTCTTGCTCCAATTAGGCCTCAGCCTACTCCATGATTGACCCTGGGCTCCAACACCGCCAGTTGTTGCTCAGAAGTGCCGTGTGCAAAGAGAAAAACACTAGCTCCTGTGTTAGTGGGGTTCAGTAATGTCAGCTGCTCCCCTGCTGTGTGTCCAGCAATATCTCCTGCTCCCTCAAAATTCACCCAACATCAGATATTAAACTGGCTCCAATTAGGCCTCCGCCTACACCATGATTGACCCTGGGCTCCAACACTGCCAATTGTTGCTCAGAAGCGCCATCTGCACAGAGAAAAACACTAGCTCCTGTGTTAGTGGGGTTCAGTAACGCCAGCTGCTCCCCTGCTGTGTGTCCCGCAATATCTCCTGCCCCCTCAAAATTCACCCAACATCAGATATTAAACTTGCTCCAATTAGGCCTCAGCCTACACCATGATTGACCCTGTTCTCCAACACCGCCAGTTGTTGCTCAGAAGTGCCATCTGCACAGAGAAAAACACTAGCTCCTGTGTTAATGGGGTTCAGTAACGCCAGCTGCTCCCCTGCTGTGTGTCTGGCAATATCTCCTGCTCCCTCCACATTCATCCCAAAATCTGATATTTAACTTGCTCCTATTAGGCCTCAGCCTACTCGATGATTGACCCTGGGCTCTAACACCGCCAGTTGCTGCTCACAAGTGCCATCTGCACAGAGAAAAACACTAGCTCCTGTGTTAGTGGGGTTCAGTAACGCCAGCTGCTCCCCTGCTGTGTGTCCGGCAATATCTTCTGCTCCCTCCACGTTCATCCCAACATCAGATATTAAACTTGCTCCAATTAGGCCTCAGCCTACTCAGTGATTGACCCTGGGCTCCAACACCGCCAGTTGCTGCTCAGAAGTGCCGTATGCCCAGAGAAAAACACTAGCTCCTGTGTTAGTGGGGTTCAGTAACGCCAGCTGCTCCCCTGTTGTGTGTCCGGCAATATCTCCTGCTCCCCCCACATTCATCCCAACATCAAATATTAAACTTGCTCCAATTAGGTCTCAGCCTACACCATGATTGACCCTGGGCTCCAACACCGCCAGTTGTTGCTCAGAAGTGCCATCTGCACAGAGAAAAACACTAGCTCCTGTGTTAGTGGGGTTCAGTAACGCCAGCTGCTCCCCTGCTGTGTGTCCGGCAATATCTCCTACTCCCTCCACATTCATCCCAACATCAGATATTAAACTTGCTCCAATTAGGCCTCATCCTACTCCATGATTGACCCTGGGCTCCAACACCGCCAGTTGCTGCTCAGAAGTGCCGTCTGCACAGAGAAAAACACTAGCTCCTGTGTTAGTGGGTTTCAGTAACGCCAGCTGCTCCCCTGCTGTGTGTCCGGCAATATCTTCTGCTCCCTCCACATTCATCCCAACATCAGATATTAAACTTGCTCCAATTAGGCCTCAGCCTACACCATGATTGACCCTGTGCTCCAACACCGCCAGCTGTTGCTCAGAAGTGCCATCTGCACATAGAAAAACACTAGCTCCTGTGCTAGTGGAGTTCAGTAACGCCAGCTGCTCCTCTGCTGTGTGTCCGGCAATATCTCCTGCTCCCTCCACATTCATCCCAACATCAGATATTAGTCTTGCTCCAATTAGGCCTCAGCCTACTCCATGATTGACCCTGGGCTCCAACACCGCCAGTTGTTGCTCAGAAGTGCCGTGTGCAAAGAGAAAAACACTAGCTCCTGTGTTAGTGGGGTTCAGTAATGTCAGCTGCTCCCCTGCTGTGTGTCCAGCAATATCTCCTGCTCCCTCAAAATTCACCCAACATCAGATATTAAACTGGCTCCAATTAGGCCTCCGCCTACACCATGATTGACCCTGGGCTCCAACACTGCCAATTGTTGCTCAGAAGCGCCATCTGCACAGAGAAAAACACTAGCTCCTGTGTTAGTGGGGTTCAGTAACGCCAGCTGCTCCCCTGCTGTGTGTCCCGCAATATCTCCTGCCCCCTCAAAATTCACCCAACATCAGATATTAAACTTGCTCCAATTAGGCCTCAGCCTACACCATGATTGACCCTGTTCTCCAACACCGCCAGTTGTTGCTCAGAAGTGCCATCTGCACAGAGAAAAACACTAGCTCCTGTGTTAATGGGGTTCAGTAACGCCAGCTGCTCCCCTGCTGTGTGTCTGGCAATATCTCCTGCTCCCTCCACATTCATCCCAAAATCTGATATTTAACTTGCTCCTATTAGGCCTCAGCCTACTCGATGATTGACCCTGGGCTCTAACACCGCCAGTTGCTGCTCACAAGTGCCATCTGCACAGAGGAAAACACTAGCTCCTGTGTTAGTGGGGTTCAGTAACGCCAGCTGCTCCACTGCTGTGTGTCCGGCAATATCTTCTGCTCCCTCCACGTTCATCCCAAGATCAGATATTAAACTTGCTCCAATTAGGCCTCTGCCTACTCAGTGATTGACCCTGGGCTCCAACACCGCCAGTTGCTGCTCAGATGTGCCGTATGCCCAGAGAAAAACACTAGCTCCTGTGTTAGTGGGGTTCAGTAACGCCAGCTGCTCCCCTGTTGTGTGTCCGGCAATATCTCCTGCTCCCCCCACATTCATCCCAACATCAAATATTAAACTTGCTCCAATTAGGTCTCAGCCTACACCATGATTGACCCTGGGCTCCAACACCGCCAGTTGTTGCTCAGAAGTGCCATCTGCACAGAGAAAAACACTAGCTCCTGTGTTAGTGGGGTTCAGTAACGCCAGCTGCTCCCCTGCTGTGTGTCCGGCAATATCTCCTACTCCCTCCACATTCATCCCAACATCAGATATTAAACTTGTTCCAATTAGGCCTCATCCTACTCCATGAATGACCCTGGGCTCCAACACCGCCAGTTATTTCTCAGAAGTGCTGTCTGCAAAGAGAAAAACACTAGCTCCGGTTTTAGTGGGGTTCAGTAATGGCAGCTGCTCTCTGCTGTGTGTCTGGCAATATCTCCTGCTCCCTCAAAATTCACCCAGCATCAAATATTAAAATTGCTCCAATTAGGCCTCAGCCTACTCCATGATTGACCCTGGGCTCCAACACCGCCAGCTGCTGCTTAGAAGTGCCGTCTGCACAGAGAAAAACACTAGCTCCTGTGTTAGTGGGGTTCAGTAACGCCAGCTGCTCCCCTGCTGTGTGTCCCGCAATATCTCCTGCTCCCTCAAAATTCACCCAACATCAGATATTAAACTTGCTCCAATTAGGCCTCAGCCTACACCATGATTGACCCTGTGCCCCAACACCGCCAGTTGTTGCTCAGAAGTGCAATCTGCACAGAGAAAAACACTAGCTCCTGTGTTAGTTGGGTTAAGTAACGCCAGCTGCTCCCCTGCTGTGTGTCTGGCAATATCTCCTGCTCCCTCCACATTCATCCCAACATCAGATATTAAACTTGCTCCAATTAGGCCTCAGCCTACTCCATGATTGACCCTGGGCTCCAACACCGCCAGTTGCTGCTCAGAAGTGCCGTCTGCACAGAGAAAAACACTAGCTCCTGTGTTAGTGGGGTTCAGTAAAGCCAGCTGCTCCCCTGCTGTGTGTCCGGCAATATATCCTACTCCCTCCACATTCATCCCAACATCAGATATTAAACTTGCTCCAATTAGGCCTCAGCCTACTCCATGATTGACCCTGATCACACCAGCTGTTTCCGGGTAGTGTCAACGTCACTTTGGCACCAATACGTTGTCCTGTCATGTTGCGGTCGGGTTAGACGACTCTATGGTGCCAACAGTTTAGGTGCTTCCTATGTGGGCTGCGGGATCTGGCAATAAAGGCTGGTTCTGTAGTGTCAAAAGGACAAGCACCCACTGTCGTACTGTGGGTTTCGGTAACTGCGGCCAGCTCGCGGTCTTGCAACTTTGTTTTTCTTGGGTACCTTCTGCTACCCATCGAGGTTCCAGTACCATCAGCTGGTTCTCGGCAGTGCCTTTGGCTTAGGTGCCTCCTTCTCGGTATCCAAGTTCCAGCAACATCTGCTGGTCCTTGGTAGTGCTTTCTAGCACAGGTACCTCCTGCTTAGTAACCGGGTTCCAGCACCGTCAGTTGGTCCTCGGTAGTGCCATTGGCTCTTGTAGCTTCTGCTACCCCTCCAGTTTCCAGCACCATCAGCTGGTTCTCGGCAGTGTCTTTGGCACGGGTACTCCCTCCAGCCCAGCCTGGTTCCAGCACGCCAGCTGTTTCCGGAAAATGTCAACGTCACTTTGGCACCAATAAGTTGTCCTGTTGTGTTGCGGTTGGGTTAGCCGACTCTATAGTGCCTGCAGTTTAGGTGCTTCCTAAGTGGGCTGCGGGATCTGGCAATAAAGGTTGGTTCCGTGGTGCCAATAGGATAAGCACCCCCTGTAGGACTGTGGGTTTCGGTAACTGCGGCCGGCTTGCAGCCTTGCATTGTTGTTTTTCAGGGGTACCTTCTGCTACCCATCCGGGTTCCAGTACCGTCAGCTGGTTCTCAGCAGTGCCTTAGGCTTAGGTGCCTTCTTCTCAGTATCCAAGTTCCAGCAACGTCTGCTGATCCTGGGTACTGCTTTCTAGCACAGGTACCTCCTGCTTAGTAACCAGGTTCCAGTACCATCAGCTGGTCCTCGGTAGTGCCATTGGCTCTTGTTCCTTCTGCTGCCCCTCTGGGTTCCAGCACCGTCAGCTGGTTCCCGGCAGTGCTTTTGGTTTTGGTGCCTCCATCTCGGTATCCGAGTTCCAGCAACGTCTGCTGGTCCTTGGTAGTGCTTTCTAGCACAGATACCTCCTGCTTAGTAACTGGGTTCCAGCACCGTCAGCTGGTCCTCGGTAGTGCCATTGGCTCTTGCAGCTTCTACTACCCCTCCGGTTTACAGCACCGTCATCTGGTTCTCGGCAGTGCCTTTGGCACGGGTACTCCCTCCTGCCCAGCCTGTTTCCAGTACGCCAGCTGTTTCCGGGAAGTGTCAATGTCACTTTGGCACCAATACGTTGTCCTGTCATGTTGCGGTCGGGTTAGCCGACTCTATGGTGCCTGCAGTTTTGGTGCTTGCTATGTGGGCTGCGGGATCTGGCAATAAAGGCTGGTTCTGTAGTGCCAATAGGACAAGCACCCCATGTAGGACTGTGGGTTTCGGTAACTGCGGCCGGCTCGCAGCCTGGCAACGTTGCTTTTCAGGCGTACCTTCTGCTACCCATCCGGATTCCAGTACCGTCAGCTGGTTCTCAGCAGTGCCTTAGGCTTAGGTGCCTTCTTCTCGGTATCCGAGTTCCAGCAAAGTCTGCTGGTCCTTGGTAGTGCTTTCTAGCACAGGTACCTCCTGCTTAGTAACCGGGTTCCAGTACCATCAGCTGGTCCTCGGTAGTGCCATTGGCTCTTGTTCCTTCTGCTGCCCCTCCGGGTTCCAGCACCGTCAGCTGGTTCCCGGCAGTGCTTTTGGCTTAGGTGCCTCCATCTCGGTATTTGAGTTCCAGCAACGTCTGCTGGTCCTTGGTAGTGCTTTCTAGCACAGGTACCTCTTGCTTAGTAACCGGGTTCCAGTACCGTCAGCTGGTCCTCGGTAGTGCCATTGGCTCTTGTTCCTTCTGCTGCCCCTCCAGGTTCCAGCACCATCAGCTGGTTCTCGGCAGTGTCTTTGGCACGGGTACTCCCTCCTGCCCAGCTTGGTTCCAGTACGCCAGCTGTTTCCGGGAAGTGTCAACGTCACTTTGGCACCAATACGTTGTCCTGTCATGTTGCGGTCGGGTTAGCCGACTCTATGGTGCCTGCAGTTTAGGTGCTTCCTATGTGGGCTGCGGGATCTGGCAATAAAGGCTGGTTCCGTAGTGCCAATAGGACAAGCACTCCCTGTAGGACTGTGGGTTTCGGAAACTTCGGCCGGCTCGCGGTCTGGCAACGTTGTTTTACAGGGGTACCTTCTGCTACCCATCCGGGTTCCAGTACCGTCAGCTGGTTCTCAGCAGTGCCTTAGGCTTAGGTGCCTTCTTCTCGGTATCCGAGTTCCAGCAACGTCTGCTGGTCCTTGGTACTGCTTTCTAGCACAGGTAACTCCTGCTTAGTAACCAGGTTCCAGTACCATCAGCCGGTCCTCGGTAGTGCCATTGGCTCTTGTTCCTTCTGCTGCCCCTCCGGGTTCCAGCACCGTCAGCTGGTCCTCGGTAGTGCCATTGGCTCTTGTTCCTTCTGCTGCCCCTCCGGGTTCCAGCACCGTCAGCTGGTTGTCGGCAGTGCCTTTGGCTTAGGTGCCTCCATCTCGGTATCCGAGTTCCAGCAACGTCTGCTGGTCCATGGTAGTGCTTTCTAGCACAGTTACCTCCTGCTTAGTAACCGGGTTCCAGTACCGTCAGCTGGTCCTTGGTAGTGCCCATGGCTCTTGTTCCTTCTGCTGACCCTCCGGGTTTCAGCTCCTTCAGCTGGTTCTCGGCAGTGCCTTTGGCTTAGGTGCCTCCATCTCGGTGTCCAAGTTCCAGCAATGTCTGCTGGTCCTTGGTAGTGCTTTCTAGCACAGTTACCTCCTGCTTAGTAACCGGGTTCCAGTACCATCAGTTGGTCCTCGGTAGTGCCATTGGCTCTTGTTCCTTCTGCTGCCCCTCCGGGTTCCAGCACCATCAGCTGGTTCTCGGCAGTGCCTTTGGCTTAGGTGCCTCTATCTCGGTATCCGAGTTCCAGCAGCACCTGCTGGTCCTTGGTAGTGCTTTCTAGCACAGGTACCTCCTGCTTAGTAACCGGGTTCCAGTACCGTCAGCTGGTCCTCGGTAGTGCCATTGGCTCTTGTTCCTTCTGCTGCCCCTCCGGGTTCCAGCATGTCAGCTGGTCCTCGGTAGTTCCATTGGCTCTTGTTCCTTCTACTGCCCCTCCGGGTTCCAGCACCGTCAGCTGTTCTCGGCAGTACCTTTGGCTTAGGTTCCTCCATCTCGGTATCCGAGTTCCAGCAATGTCTGCTGGTCCTTGGTAGTGCTTTCTGGCACAGGTACCTCCTGCTTAGTAAACGGGTTCCAGTACCATCAGCTGGTCCTCGGTAGTTCCACTGGCTCTTGTTCCTTCTGCTACCCATCTGGGTTCCAGTACCGTTAGCTGGTTCTCGGCAGTTCCTCAGCCTTCTTGTACCTTCTGCTACATTTCCAAGTTCAAGCTTTTTGAAAAGGTTTTTGGTAATCACTCTAGATCTCCCTGATGACGACCCTGAAGACCACCCCAAAGAAGACCATAAAGATGACCCTGAAGAAGATGACCAAGAGGACAAAGAGCATGAAGACAACCACCAAGATACAGAACAACAAGAGACAGAAGACCAAGAAGCAGAAGAACAAAGAGCAAAAGAACAAAAAGCAGAAGAAAATTAAGCATAAGGCTAAAAATCAGAGCAAAAGATATTATCTAAATTATAAGCAGAAGAAGACTAAGCAGTGTATGGGGGTGAGTCCGTTTCATCCTTGTGGTGCCCCTGGAAAATGCCTGCTGCTGCAAGCCAAACTGAACGCGGACAAATCCTGTTGTAAATCTTTTGTGACAGGCTGAACGGAAGGTGTAATCTTCAAACTTTTATAGATAACAACTACTGGAATGCCTGTCACAAATAAGAATATGATGAAGAAGAATAGGAAGAAGATGAAGAAGAAGAATATGAAGAAGAAGAATAGTTGAATAAGAAGAATATGAAGAATGTAAAAAAAAAGAATAATAGGAAGAAGGTGAAGAAGATGAATAAGGTGAAGAAGAAGTTGATGAAAAAGATGCTGCTGCTGATGATGATCTTGAAGTAGAAAGTGTGGGAGAGTAAAAAAGAAGATGAATAGCAAGGAAGTAGTGAAACATACATATCTGACAAAATATAACAAAGGTTAACATAGTCAATATCTTTGTAACTCCGAACGTCTTAAAAAAAAAAAATATTCTTGCTATTCCATTTGATTGGGCTAAACCTCTATGCCTTTAATGTCTCCTCCACCTCCCCCAATACATTCTACATTATTCTTAGCTGTTTTTCTTTATGTAGAATCAACCTACAAGGAAAGAAAGGGTTTATTTTAATTCCGATATTTCTGTTCCATTGACTTGCATTGGTTTCCTGTATCGGAATCGGCGATATCCGATACTTTTTGGGTATCGGTCCAATCCGATCCGATATTTCACGATATTGGAAGGTATCGCTCAACACCAATCCCAATACAATTATTTATGTAAGAAAAATAAACAAAAAGTGCATATATTTGATATTGCCGTGTCCGGAATGACACAACATATAAAACTCTATCTAGCTAACTCCTGCAGTAAACACCGTAAAAAAAGAACGAAAGAGGCAAAAAACTATGCTTTATCATCATACTGCCAAACAAAAAAGCACAAGAAAACGCGATAAAAAAAACGAATGTCAATAAAAATGGTACCTCCGAAAACGTCATCTTCTCCTGCAAAGAACAAGCTGTGATAAAGCTTTGTCAGTGGAAAAATAAAAAAAGTTATAGCTCTCATAATAAAGCAATGGAAAAATAATTATTTTTTTCTATAAAATAGCTTTTATTGTGAAAAACATAATACAAATTATATAAATGGTGTGAGGGACGAGGGAGACTCCATTTTGGATTTATTAATTCAGGCCCTATAGATTTTCCAGAGATCTCCTTTCCCTCCCTTACACAATTCCCAAAAGACCAGAACTTTGCCATATGGCCAGAGAATTAGAGGCCACATGTTAATGAAGGTGAGGAGGAGCAGAGCTGGGACCTTTGCTGCCTTTTGTGCAAGGTAGCCAATGTAAATCAGTTATCAAGGGAAAGCATAGACACTTGGGCACCGACACCTAGAGATGAATTACGAGAGTACCATGAAAGCGTAGAAATTTGGTCATCGACACCTAGAGTTGAATTATGAGAGTACCGTGAATCTCAGGGTAAAGTCTAATATACCACCAGAATGCTGGGAGCCCTCCGCACACACCCCTTCATCTCATCTTTCTCTATCTGTCCTGGATACCAAGATATCGAGATTGGCTCTCCAGAACCACTTAGCTGACCCAAGTTTGGACTCTCCATATCGGTCCAGCCCCAACGAACCCATTGAGATGTCAGTCGTCCCGTTTAGACCTCCCCATAGGAAGTTATGACCCATCATAGATATTAGGAATGATTTCAGCTAGGAGGTCAAGGGTGGAGGCTTCAGCCCAACCCAGATGGGCGGTAGCTAGAGTTGAGCGAAACGGGTCGGTCAATTTAAAAAGTCGCCAATTTTCACAAAAGTTGGGTTTCATGAAACGAAACCCGACCATAGCGTGAGGTCGGCTACGATGTCGGCGACCAGAGCGCCAAAGTCGCGTTTCAAAAGATGCTTCCAGCGCCCTTTTTCAGCCAATGATGGAGGACGCACACTGTGGGCAACGCGATGACATATGCAGCGGTCACTACCATCTTTGAGAAGGGCATGCAAGTGATTGGCTTGCTTTGTGTGGCATCACAGGGGCTATAAAAGGCCGTGCACGCCGACCGCCATCTTACTTCTGCTGATCTCAGAATAGGGAGAGCTGCTGCTGATTCTGTAGGGAGAGCGTTAGGCAGGGAAGAAGATACAAAAAACTGCTTCTGCTGCTAGCGATTTTGCCTGTACAACACACCAGTTAATGTGCAGTGCAAGGGAAGGCAATATTTTGGTGCATCAGCTCTCTTGGTTATTAGGCTGCCTTATAAGGCTCCTGATAGCTGCATTGCTGTTTTCACACTGCTGTGCAAACTGCTTTTTTAAAAGCAAAAATACTTTTCATCCTTTTTTGCCCAGCTACCAAGCGATCATTTTTTCACACTTTTGTGTGCAGCAGTCCTGCTTATTAGGCTGCCTGCTGCCATACTTGGGACTGAGAGCATCATTGTCAGCTTGCTAAAATCTCTAGGGACATTCAAATTCTCCCCAGTCCTATATAGACATTTTAAACACCATCCAATTTCAGCCTGTTATATTGAGGTGTAGTCTACACTGGGCCTGAGAAAATCGTTCAGTGTCCTCAAGTCTGTAGGAAGATTCAAATTCTCCCCAGTCCTATATAGACATTTTATACACCATCCAATGTCAGCCTGTAATATTGAGGTGTAATCTACACTGGGCCTGAGATATTAGTTCAGTGTCCTCAAGTCTGAAGGGAGGTTCAAATTCTCCCCAATACCATATACACCTTGTACCTTGTTTTACAGTACCATATTGCTGGTGGTATTTTGGGTACATTTTCCCAAAAATGAGGAAGTGTGTTGGAAGAGGCCATGGAAGTGGGCGGGGGTTGCCAGCTGGTAATGATGGTGGTGGTGGTGGATCTGCTGGTAGTGGCAAAAGCACAATAGCAGCTAATACAGGAGGTGTTGAGCCTGCATCATCGTCTGGCTCCACAAGGCCTCGAAGGCTCCCTTTTCTGGGAGTAGGTAAACCGCTTTTAAAGCCGGAGATCAGGAACAAGTTTTGGCTTACATTGCTGACACAGCCTCCAGCTGTATCGCCTCCTCTTCTGAACTTTCAAAAAATAAAAGCACTGAGTCGTCATTGGAGGCTCATGGTCCTTCACCCCTACCAAAAGTAAAGGATGCGGCAGGCCACACTACAGATTACTCCATGGAGCTCTTTTCACATAACATGCCTGGGTTATCAAGTCAAATCGTGAATTACCCAGTCCAAGAAGAATCTGACATGGAGTGCACTGATGCACAGCCACTGCTAGATTTTTCTGCTGGTACATTCACTCAGAGAACTACATTGTCCTCGCAGTGTAGTGAGCCAGAATCTGACCCTGATGAAACTCAGGTGCCTCTTCCCGCATACTATACCACCTTACACAGTGACACAGAGGAAGGTGCACATGAAATTGAAGAGGAGGTGATGGATGACCCAGTTGTTGACCCAGATTGGCATGCATTGGGGGAAGAGGGTGCCACTGCCAATAGCTCAGAAGAGGAGGAGAAGCATCCGCAGCAGGCATCGACATCGCAACAGCTGTTATCTGGCAGGGCCGGAGCAGTCCAAAAATGGGTTACAAAAAAAACAAAAGAGTTGCAGGACATCTAGGCCAGACGGTCAAATAAGCACAGCGTGCAAGGCCTCAAAATGTCTTCCATAGTAGGAAGAGTGCAGTGTGGCACTTTTTTGAACAAAATCATAATGATCAGGCAAAGGTTATCTGTAAGAAGTGCGCAAAGACCTTTCGCCGAGGGAAAAATCTGAGGAATTTGAATACCAGTTGCATGCTTAGACATTTAGCCACCATGCACTTGCAAGCGTGGACGGACTACCAAACCTCACGTACCACATGTGCACCTGCTCCCAATGAAGGTAGTCAGCAATGCTACATCGTTTCCCCCACTGTAAGCCCACCAGTTAGCACACCACCAGCAGCAAATGTTGAGGTGTCATCACAAGGCCAAAGCAGTCAGGGAATCACAATGTTATTGCTACAAAAGACAGAATCTAGGCCATCAGAAAGAACACCAACTCCATCACCATCATCAACCCTTTCTCAGTCCACCATGTCCACCGCTAGTTCCACCATATGCAGCTCTCAAGTCCAGCTCACCCTACCAGAAACTATGAGTAGGACAAGAAAGTACTCATCCTCTCATCCGCCTACACTGAGTTTGAATACACACATTGCCAAACTAATCTCGTTAGAGATGATACCCTACCGGTTGGTTGAAAGCGAAGCTTTCCGCGAACTCATGGCCTACGCAGTACCACGCTATGACCTACCCAGTCGGCACTTCTTTTCTCACAAAGCCATCCCAGCCCTCCACCTTCATGTGAAAGACCGCATTGTCCATGCACCCAAGCAATCAGTGAGTGGAAAGGTGCACCTCACAACAGATGCATGGTCCGGTAGGCATGGCCAGGGCTGTTACATGTCCATCACTGTGCACTGGACAAATGTGGTGGATGCAGGGTCCACAGGGGACAGCGGCGGTGGGACAGTGCTGCCTAGCCCACGGTATAGGAAACAGTTGGGTCTAGGCATTCGACCTTCCTCCTCCAGAAGTGAAAGTTCGTCCACAAAGCACAGTCGCACGAGCACTCCATCCGCAGCTGCCAGTGTTGCACACTCGGTGTCCCACCATCGAACAGCTAGTGGTAAGCATCAGCAGGCTGTGTTGAAGATGATGTGTTTGGGAGACGACAGACACACCACGGAGGTACTGGCCGACTACTTGCAGGGACAAACTGAGTCATGGAAGGGCAGTCTACATCTTGAGGCAGGCAAGGTAGTTAGTGATAATGACTGGAATTTTGTGGCAGCGAAAGCCATTTCAAAACTCCGACACATACTGTACCTTGCCTGGCTCACACCTTTAACCTGGTGGTGCAGTGCTTCCTCAATAATTATCCGGAGTTAACAGGCCTGCTCCAGAAGGTCCGAAGACTGTGCTCGCACATCCGCCGGTCGCCCGTACACTCCAGTCGTATGCAGAAGCTGCAGCGATTGCTCCAACTTCCCAAGCACCGCCTAATTATTGACGTTGCAACAAGATGGAACTCCACCCTGCACATGGTTGAGAGGCTGTGCGAACAGAGGCAGGCTGTAATGCATTTGTGGGAGGATACACGGCCAGGCACTTTGAGGGCAGACATGGAGTTGTTGGGTGTGCAGTGGTCGAAGCTGAAAGACCTCTGTAAAGTCCTTCAGTGTTTTGAGGAATGCACACTACTGGTAAGCACAGACGACGCCATCATAAGCATGAACATGCCACTTATGCATCTGCTCATGCAAACTTTGACGCACATTAAGGAGCAGGCATCTGAATCCGAGGAGGATGAGGAAGGGGAGGAGGGAAGCCTTGATGACAGTCAGCCATTGTCTGCTCCGGGACCTCTCCTGGACGAGGTGGAGGAAGAAGAGGAAGAGGAGGAGGAGGATGATGATGGGGATGATTATTTAGGGGAGGAGGATGCTTCTCATGGGGCAAGAGAAAATGTTGGCATGGCAAGGTCTGGCACAGGGTTTGTGCGTGACTGGAGGAATGTGGATTTGCCAGAAAGTGCTCCTCTACCCAGCACTCACAGTGCATCATTGACACCGGGAACATTGGCCCACATGTCAGATTATGCCTTGCAGATCCTAAAAAGGGACCCCAGCATTGCCAAAACGATGAACGATGACAACTACTGGTAGGCCAGCATCCTTGATCCATGCTATAAAGGCAAATTTCAAAACATCATGCCACAGGAGAACCTTGACCTAATATTGGCTAACAAACAAGCAACTCTGGTAAACCATTTGTTTGAGGCATTCCCAGCACACAGCAGGGGTGATCGTTCTCCAACGAGCCATAGGGGGCAACATGGAAGAGGTGTTCGTGGTGCACACATCCGAAGTGGCATTGGAGACAGGGTTTCATGACCATGTTGTGGACTGATTTTTCAAGTCCCGCTTACACGACTGGTAATACTGCATCGATTGAAAGTGACAGGAGACAGCAGTTGTCAACTATGGTTACAAACTACTTCTCATCCCATATCGATGTTCTCCCTCACAGGCCATTCCCCTTTGACTATTGGGCATCTAAACTGGACACCTGGCCTGAATTGGCACAATATGCCTTACAGGAGCTGGCTTGCCCTGCTGCTAGTGTGCTATCGGAAAGAGTCTTCTTCAGTGCTGCTGGGTCAATCCTGACAGAAAAAAGGACCCATCTGTCAACCCAAAATGTTGATGATCTAACCTTCATTAAAATAAATCATGCATGGGTTTCAAAAGATTTTGTCCCACCTTCCCCTTATGACACATAGGTTGCCAGAAAAATGGCTCGCTTTTGTCCTCCTCTTCCTCGGACTTCTCCAATTCCTCCATTTGCAGCTGCTGAATGTCCAACATCAACATATGCCATTTTTTAAACCTCCCTAACTGGGCTGCCTCCCCCCCATGGCCGTGGTCACCACCTAGCGCACGCAACCGTGCGAGTGTCATTGCCCTGTACAGGTGGGTGTGCCGTCTCTTGGGTGCCGGCACTGGCACAGGGTCCCTCATAGTGCAATCAAGTGTCTCTACGGGGGGGTGCACACCCCCCGTCAGACACACCGGCGTACTATGAGGGGCCCAGTGCCAGTACCGACGCCCACGAGTGGGCCCCCTTGCTTGGGCAGGGCCCCAGCATTTGCAATATTTACCTCTCCCTGCTCCTCCGCTGTGTAGTCTGGGCTGTCAAATCCTTCCCTGGGACTGCCACTACAAATTTAGTGAACTGATAGATGATGGTTAAGATGTAGCTATGCCCTGTCCTGCTGGCTGGGCTCTAGCTTCAGATGATCAATGGCTTCCATTTCCATTTCTTATGGACGTCGACTCACAATGAGATGCAGTGGTGGTTTATCATCAGCTTTCACAGTTTTCCAACTCACAGACGTGTGACATTCCTGCCCACATTTTTAAATGTGCCCTCTCATGCCAATCCAATAGAATTGCCTACAGCCTGTGGCTTCTGTCTTTTGCACTGCAAAGTTACCTGACAGATCATGATAGGCAGTGAGGACCATGTCTACATCTCTCCCTGTGATCAAAATTTCATGGAGATGAGTAACGGTGATGGGATCAACGGTACTGCAATACAGCAACCCTTTCTTCACAAAGAACTGTTTTCGCTGTCTCTACACACAAAGTAATTGAGGGTCAGCATCGCCTCTGAGAATTCTCCCGGGAGCTTTTCCCCTGATTAGTAATTCCTAAATTTCTGCAATCACTCGACTTTATGTCTGTACTTTTATCCATCTCATTTCCTCTTGCGGAGAGTCTGGACTGTCTTACTGAGACAGAAATATATATGAAGATTTAAAAATACCCCAACAGTGTATACTGATGTACGCTTCAAAAACATTTATTTTTTTCTACTTTTTAGATTGTTGTCTAATCCATACTGAGGCTGTGAGTGTCTTTGTCGGACTCCGGAAATAAACATGGAGATTTTAAATGTTTAAACTATGCTATATATACCTGTTATCCGGTGATACTGTACCCTTTCTCAACTGTCTGCAATCTTGTCGAATCCATGCTGTGCCTGAGACCGTCTGAGTCTGCCTCCTGATTACAGATGAGTGGTGTTTGAGTGGAACTGTTGGCCAAGATCAAATTCTAGCTGTTTTGGGCGGTGTTAGATCCGTTCGTCGAACTACAACACTTCGATTAAAATTCGGCTGTTCGAGTTTCCGATCGAGAACGTTTCGTTAAGCAAAAACGTATTTTCTTTTTCACATTAATAATGGTTTTCAATGATAATAGACAGTTTTAGGGCATAGTAGCGGTGTCTGGTAGCCAGCGGTGTAGTACACCTGTGAAGGAGCTACACAGTGTGTGTTTCTAATAATTTTTCCCCCATATTGTCCTGAAAATCCTTTTGGGCCTAGTAACTGTGTCTGCTACTCAGAAGAGGAGCCCACCCGTGAACCGAGCTATGCCGCCTGTTTATGAAAGAACCAGTTTTTGACTGCATTTACACCACTTAATACTTTGGGCCTAGTAACTGTGTATGCTACTCAGCAGAGTTGGCCACCCGTGAACCAAGCTATGCCGCCTGTTTATGTAAGAACTGTGTGCTACTCAGCAGAGGAGCCCAGCTGTTAAGCAAGCTACAGCACCTGTGGTTTGGACACTTAATTTTTTCACATTCTTTTTGGAATGCCGTTTAGGCCTAATTCCGGAATTACGGTTGACCTGCACTTACTGGGAAATGCTTGTTCGCGGGGAAGAATTGTAATCCCAGATCCCCATCACTAACAGGGTTCAGCGTGTTATCCGCACCTGTAAGCGATACACGCTGGTCCTTTCATTGTAGCACGCGTTCAGCCCCGGACAAGTAAGGGCATGACAGACCTGTTATTGGCCGATCTCGCGTGCCAGAGCCTCGCGTGTCCCTCTAGTAAGCTGGACGCGGACCGCAGGGGCATGCCTGAGTCTCGTTCGTTAAGGAAATTAAGCTTGCAATCTGTGCAGCTTTTTTGTGGATGGCATGGTTGGGGTTGCCCGTGTTGAGTCCAATTAAGCCGAAGGCTCCACTCCTGGTGGTGCCCTTCTGGACATTCCTTTAAGGTTCAGCTTTGCAACCAAAGAGCACGATTACATCACATCTGTACGCCCTCTGCCTAAACAGTCCAAGTGCAGAGAGATGGAAGATGGGGACGACGAGGAGTCCAGAGTACAGGGATTTCCTAGCGAGGAGACTTATTTAATTGTTTTAAATGTTGGGAGCAATTTTTGGGGAGCACGATACTCTGGAGAATGATATCTGGGGCCCACCATACATTGGAGCAATCTAAAGGTGGACATCAGTCACTGGAGCAGCATTTACAGGGCCCATTATACACTGGAGCATTAGAAATGGGGCCCATTATATATGGAGCATTATTTGGGCCCATAAGACACTGGAGCTTCATCCATGGTGAACAACATATACTGTAGCATTATGTGGAGCTCATCATATACTGTATCGAACATTATATGGGACCAATGATTCTGTAAGGAGAAATATATGGGCCTCATTACTCTGTATGGTGCACTATGCGGTGGCCATAATACTGTATGGAGGAATATACTGTCTGTTTTTGGAGCTATTGGAGAATTTAAAATGGATATCAGTTATGTGATGTAAGAATTGAAGTATTTTTCATTGTACTGTACCGCTATTTCTCTGCCGTATCAAAGGATCATGAATTGTTTCATGTGTTAAAGGAGCCCAGTGACACTCTTTGGCCCTGGGCCCACGAAAATCTGGAGCCAGCACTACCCCCCCAACTTTAGCCAAATAACCCCCAGTTTTCAATGCCTAACTATTATTATAAAGTAAATTAAGGTTGACAAGCTTAAGAAATAAGAATTGATGTTTTTGGCATTAAAATGGGAACTGTAGGTGTGTTTCCTGTCCTCCACTCACTGCCGACTTTTCTTCCCCATTGACTTGCATTGGGTTTCGTGTTTTAGTCGGTCTTTGACTTTTCACGATAATCAGCCGATTTCGTTCGACCCGACTTTCGTGAAACCCGACTCGACCAGAAAAAAGGCAAAGTCGCACATCTCTAGCGGTAGCAAATATGGAGGGGGCGAGCTAGGGGTTAAAAGCTAGCTACACACATTTAACCATTGTCATTGTTCTGCCATGGAAGTCATGTCACATCACATCTGGAGACAAACCAGAAACTAAAAAGGTGCCTGTGGATGCGCGAGCTTCCCTTCATCCACAAGTTATAAGAAACTGTAACATGACACATACAGCCAACTGCTATCCCATACCTGTACCCTATATTTATCTGTACTTCTGGCTGTAATATCTGTATATTACTCTGTATATATCTGTATTATCTAGTACACCTTTCGGCAATTAAAACATCAATTAATTTTGGGCTCCTCTTTTATCTTGAAACCCGATTTTCCATGTCCGTGAGTCCGGCTAGTACTTATACGCTACCTTGGGTTGGTTTCTGACCCGATATAAGCTTGTTAACGGACCGGGCTTATATATAAGGAGAAACTGGTGGCAGCATACTGTCATGGCAGTGATGGATTGGAGGTTTATATATATATATATATATATATATTCCTGGACTGGTGATATATATATACCACCCTCACTGCAGAGTGCCTCGATAACCAGTGCGTAACAGGGAATCCCCACCGGCGACTACTTATTCTAGGTGCAGTTCTCTGACTGACCTGAGGGTAAAGGAGGCGCCAGAGAGCTGTGGCTGTGAAACCTCTGTCACAGATTGGTGACGGCGGGGGAATATCCGTATCCTCCGACTCTCTCGTGTTTTCCTTACAAATTGGGTATCACTGTAATTATACTGACCCTAAGAATAATGCTGCCTTATCAATTTTACAACACGCATAACGGTATTAAAAAAATCTCCCAAAAAATTCCTGAATTGAAGGTTTTTGTTCATTTTACCTCTCAAAGATCAAAATAGAAAATGTCATGTGCCTGAAAATGGTACCAATAAAGATATCAACTCATCCCATAAAGAAGAAGATGTCATGTGAATTATAGCTGTCTAACTAGTTTTTGCAATAAAAAGCGTCTTTTAGTATGTGACAGCAGCCAAACAGAAAAATCCGATATACTGTAAGTCTGGTATCCCCGTAATCACACCCACCACAAAAATAAAGTCATCTAATCACTTATACCACACGAGGAACTGCATAAAAAATAAAACCAATTCTTCACCTGCTGTTGATTTGCTCATTATGCGTCCCAAAGATCGAAGTAAGGCTCTGCTCACATTTATCCTGCGCTCTGCACTTAGCGCTTACTCTGGAGTTTCCATGTAAATCTCTGAAATATGTGATTCAGATGGAACCTCTGACGGAAGAGTCCCTAAAATGAGGCAGATGGGAGGCACTGTGGATGCCATAAGCCCTATGATCCGACGGTGTGCGCGTTTTAGGCGAACATAAAAGCATGGTTGAACACATGTTATGAATGGGTCACCGAGGAGGATAGCAGGCCCAGGCTAAGCCACAGAAAACCAGAAAGGTTGGTAACTAAGTGGATTGCAGACCCCTGATCCTGTCCACACAACTAGCAGTAGCCGTGGAGCGTACCTACGTTGATCCTAGACCCCTCGGCACAGTCGGAGAGCTAACTAAGCCTAAAGCAAGAAAGGGGAAATCTAAACTGCCCCGGAGCAGACCCCAAAGGAATAGATAGCCCCCAAACATATATTGTCGATGAGACAAGATGAAAACACAAATGCAGGCAGAAAAATAGACTGAGCAAACGATGGGGCCCAAACTGACTAGACAGGACAGGAAAGGAAAGACACTGTCTGCAATCTCGCAAAATCCCTGCAAAAGTCCAACACGTTTGATGCACAAAAACACTGAAGTCGCACGACTTCGCCCCCACTGTATCAGTACTCTGGTATATTCTGAAAGCAAAGCAAAAAGATACCAATATAACGGATCAAAACCAGATCAAATGCAAACAGAGTAGCAAGTGAACCACGTAGCTGAACATGCAGGGACAGAGCAGGAGACATCAGACATCGGGAGGCACAGGAAGAAAATTGTCATGATCCATGCTGGATCATGACTGATATAAAGCACAGGTAACCTTTTTTTTTTCCCTAAGCTGTGCTTAAGGTGTTTTTGCCCCCGGTGGCCATTAGGATTATTGCACTGTGTATCGTTTGTTCAAAGTTTTCCCCCCGGTGGTGGTGAGCGTCATTGCACTCTAGTTTCTTTTGTTTAGTGCACATGATTATAATGCAGGTGTGATTGCTGGCTCTGCTATAAAACAGTCACAGGTGTTGCCATCAGTGCAGTGTTGGTGATAGTGTTCATTTCAACCATCCTTGGTGGTGGAAGGAGCTGGAGAGCAGCTCTGACAGAGCCTGGTGTGAAAGGAGTCATAGGGGATTTCCTTAGCTCTGACAGAGCTTGGTGGCAGCGATTCAGGAGGAGAGCTGCATGCTGGTGGTGGACTCTGTTGCCAGGAGCAAGTGCAACAGAGTAAAGCTAAGTTGTGTTTCCCTGTTTGTGTTTTCTCCTTAGTGTGTATTAGTGCAGCAGTGGGGCCAGTGCCTGCACCACCCAGCTCCCTAGCAAGGGATAGGTGTAGGGTGTGCTAGGGCGACAGGTTCGTGATCAGCGGCCGGTGCGGAACCGGCATAGGAAACGTTAGGAGCAGTAGGGACACTGACTCAGGGGAGTGCAGGAGGTCTCCACGTCCCCTTTCCCTATCGCAGGGCCCACCGTTGTAACTGTTTTCCCTACCCCTTGTCTTGTTGTTTTAGTTACCGGCCTGCGAGCCGTGTCACACAGGACAGTATCACGTGCCGCGTCCTATTGTTTTAGTTACCGGCCTGCGAGCCTTGTCACACAGGACGGGTCCACATGACATTTATCACCAACCACAACTTTTTTTTTCTGCTGAGCCATGGACCCAGTTCAGACCTTTGCCCAAATGCTGGAGACCCTTACTGATGAGATTAGGGGGCTGCACAGTGAGTTGGTGCAGCAACTGCAGCAGTTGGTGGGCTTTGCGGGCTCGGTTCAGAGACAGGCTCAGCCAGAACCCAAGATATCCCTCCCTGACAGATTTTCTGGAGGGAGAGATCAATTCTTGGTGTTTCAACAAGCCTGTAAATTGTATTTCAGGCTGCGCCCTCGTTCATCAGGGAGTGATGAGCAAAGGGTGGGAATCATTATGTCCCTTCTTAAAGGGGATCCCCAATCCTGGGCCTTCTCCCTACTGGACGATTCTCCATCTTTAGAGTCCGTGGAAGAGTTCTTTGCGGCTTTGGCGCTTGTGTATGGGGATCCTGATGGCGTCACCCTGGCGGAATCTCGAATCCATAGATGTAAACAGGGAGCCCGGGTCGCTGAGGAGTACTGCTCAGAGTTTAGGAGATGGGCCACTAATACTCAGTGGAATGACCCTGCACTTAGGAGTCAATTTGTGCAGGGTTTGTCTCCAAAGTTGCAGGATACTCTGGTGAAGTACGCCGCTCCCAGGTCACTGGAGGCCACCATGTCCCTTGCCATCTGGGTGGATAGACGCCTTAGGGAAAGACATATACAATAAGTGCCCCCTGATGTCCTCGCTAGGGAGGAGGACCCACCAGGGCGGACGGAGGAACCTAGACAGCCCGGTGTTGTTGATACAAAAAAGGGGGTGTCTGCGGCTCGTTGTGGTGGGGGGGTATGCTTTTCCTGTGGGAAGCCTGGCCATTTTATGAGAGCCTGCCCATTCATGCCAAGTCTCCTGACGAACCCATGCAAGTAGGAGGAGCTAGTTTGTTTTCGGAGCTGCCTACGGTTCGAGGAGTGGTGTCGGCATGTTTGTACTGTGGGCAGACTGGTCATGTCCTGAAGGCTTGCCCATTATGCGCCAAATTATCTGTGCCATCTGAGAAGCCACATTCCCCTGGTCGCTTGGAGGGAGGCGACCAGGGAGTATACATTTCCCCCATTTTGCCCTCCCAAAGTACCATGTCAGCAGAGGTCTTGGCTGGCGGGGTACCGGAGGTGATACTGGTGTTTGTGGACAGCGGAGCAGGAGTCAATCTGGTGGATGCTTGCTTTGTCCAAACTCATGGTCTGAGGTGTAGGATGCTAGCCCTGCCTTTAAGCGTCCGGGCCATAAACTCTGTTCCACTGAGCCAGGGGAGCTTGACCAAGGTCGTAGAGAATATCCATCTGCATATAGGACATCATGAGGAGTCCTTGTCATGCTACGTCTTGGAGGGAATGCCAGTACCTATTGTTTTAGGCCTCCCTTGGCTGAAGAGACACAATCTGGTAACAGTTTGGCGGGCAAGGGAAGTGGTCAGCTGGGGGTACTCGTGTGAGGGCTGCTGCCTAGGAACTACTGTCTCTGCCGTCTCTCTTCAACGGACCACTTCCTCTCCAGTGAGGGCAGCAGATGTGCTGCTGGAGAGTAGGGGCAAGTCATAACCCTCGCCATTGGCCAACCCTGGGAGGTGCAGACCTCGTGGTGGAAAGGGTTGGAGGGTGGTATACCCTTTGGTGAGGTGCAGGGGTGTGAGTGTGGTGACACAGGGGGACGCCTCTGTTTTCAATCCCAGAAAGAGTTCTCCAAGTGGTGACAAACGAACGAGTGGCAATAAACGTTCAGGTCCGGACCTGTGTGTGAACGAGCGTGTATGGGTGGCCACCAAAGAACATCCAGTGGAAGTGTCTTGTGGAGTCTTACCAGCTCATACCAAACATACACATACACAACCCGTTCCCCAGGTCAGATCTTTGGAGATGTGTGTTGTCTCCAGAACATACGTTGCCAATACCAGCGGGCTCGTCTCTCATCAACCTGACATGCAGGTAGTTGCTGGGGTGAACTCTGGGTCTGGGCATCCCTGCTGTAGGTGGTTCCCTGAGGGGGAACGGTCTTGAGGGTCCAGAGGCCCCTCATTAAGGGGAGGGTACTGTCATGATCCATGCTGGATCATGACTGATATAAGGCACAGGTAACCTTTTTTTCCGTAAGCTGTGCTTAAGGTGTTTTTGCCCCCGGTGGCCATTAGGATTATTGCAGTGTGTCGTTTGTTCTAAGTTTTCCCCCCGGTGGTGGTGAGCGTCATTGCACTCTAGTTTCTTTTGTTTAGTGCACATGATTATAATGCAGGTGTGATTGCTGGCTCTGCTATAAAAAAGTCAGAGGTGTTGCAATCAGTGTTGGTGATAGTGTTCATTTCAACCATCCTTGGTGGTGGAAGGAGCTGGAAAGCAGCTCTGACAGAGCCTGGTGTGAAAGGAGTCAAAGGGGATTTCCTTAGCTCTGACAGAGCTTGGTGGCAGCAATTTTGGAGTAGAGCTGCATGCTGGTGGTGGACTCTGTTGCCAGGAGCAAGTGCAGCAGAGCAAAGCTAGTTGTGTTTCCCCGTTTGTGTGTTTTCCTTAGTGTGTATTAGTGCAGCAGTGGGGCCAGTGCCTGCACCACCCAGCTCCCTAGCAAGGAATAGGTGTAGGGTGTACTAGGGCAACAGGTTCGTGATCGGCGCCCGGTGTGGAACCTTCATAGGGAACGTTAGGAGCAGTAGGGACACTCACTCAGGGGAGTGCAGGAGGTCTCCGTGTCCCCTTTCCCTATCGCAGGGCCCACCATTGTAACTGTTTTCCCTACCCCTTGTCTTGTTGTTTTAGCTACTAGCCTTCGAGCCGTGTCACAAAGGACAGTATCACGTACCGCGTCCTGTTGTTTTAGTTACCGGCCTGCGAGCCATGTCACACAGGACGGGTCCACGTGACAAAAATCACCAGCAGGGATAGAGAGAGTCGGCTGTCTTAAATCCCAATCTGAAACCCCAGATCTCCAATCGTCCTCCTCATTATCAGGTGGCAAGCCTCTGTCAATCAGATCAGCTCCACCACCTCCAGCAACCACCAGAGGGAGCCCAGAAAGAGAACTCGCAACCCCTCTGTCAATCTGACCAGCTCCACTACCTTCAGTAATCACCAAAGGGAAGCCAGAGAGAGAATTCACAACAAACACAGTTTTGTGCACTTCTGAAAAGAATGACAGCACTGAACAGAGGCCAGATAGAGTCCATAGTAACTCTGCTGCCTCATTATAGCGAATAGATCCTGTGGGGGTTTCATCTGTCATGTCATTCGGAGATTTAGATGGAAACCACAAAGTAAGTGCTCAGTGTAGAACGCCGGACAAATGTGATCCTAAATGTTATGTAAAATGTTCCCAATAAAAGCTTCAAATCAATCCACAAAAAAGCAAGTCCCCACTCAGGTCTGTCATCTGTCAATGGAAATATAGAGGGCATTCACGTTACTGGTAGTGCAAAGGTTCTGGAAGAGCGAAATGGCTCCTTGCCCCTCAAAACAAATTCTGCACTTCCAAATCCAAGTGCCCCCCTTCCTTCTGTGCCCCAGTGTGTCTAAACCACATTTAACTCCCACATGTTTGGCATTTCTGTCTAAGTTACAGGTTCGTGTCTCCAGAAGCATGGGCTGGGCATAATGTACTGGTCACTACAGTGTACTGGTCACTTCAACATACTGGTCACTACAATGGCAGTTTGCAATTTTCACTCAGCAACATCCATTACTTCTTGTTTCTTTAAAACACCCATGGAGTCAAAATCATCACTACATCTGTAGATAATTTCCCAAAGGGGTATAATTTCCAAAATGGGGTCAGTTGAGGGGGTACTCTGTTTTTCTAGCACTTATGGGGTTCTGTATATGGAGCCTGCAAACTACTCTAGTAAAATGTGCACTATAGGAGGCAAAAAGAGCTCCGTTCCTCCTGAGTCCCGCCATGTGGCTAAGCAGTACTGTCAGCCATATGTAGGTTATTTATACATTCAAAAGAAATTGTGGGACACATTTTGGTGCTGTTTTTACCCATTTCCCAGTATGAAAATGTAAAATTTTGGGTTATCACAAAATCTTGGTGATAAAAATGTAATTTTTTCTTGTTCAGTGCCCCATGGTATAAAATTATGTGACACACCTGTGGCATCAATATGATCATTGCAACCCTAGCTGAATTCATTGAGGGCTGTGCTGTTCTGGCCCCTCTGGTGCTCTGCCAATGTGACATGGCACCCACAAACCAGTGCAGCAAAATCTGCACTGTGATATGGCGCACCTTCCCTTCCCTTCTGAGCTTTGACCACATATGGGGTATCGATGAACTCTGGAGTAATTGCACAAAAAAACATTTTGGTCCATTTTTTACAGTTACCCTTGTGAAAATGCAAAATTTTGGGGCTAAAAAACATTTTTTGTGAGAAAAATATGATTTTTTTTCATGGTTTAATGTTATAAACTTCTGTGAAGCACCTGTGGGTTCAAGGTGCACAATACACATCTATTGTAGATTACATCCCTGTGGGGTCTTGTTTCCAAAATGGGGTCACTTGTGGGGGGGTTCCCACTGTTTCGGCCCTTAAGGGGCTCTCCAAATGTGACATGGCATCCGCTTCAAAAAGTCAAATGGCTGGTCTCCGTCCCTTCCAAGCTCTGCGGTGTGCCCAAACAGTAGTTTTCATCCACATATTGGGTAGCTACAGTATGTCCTCAGGAGAAATTGTTCAACAAATTGTGTGGTGCAATTTCTCCTTCTACCCTTATGCAAATGCAAAATTTGGAGCTTAACCCCTTACTGACCGCTGATGGGATACTACGTCAGCGGTCAGTATCCCCTGCTTTGAGGTGGGCTCCGCAATAGACACGGGTGAAATCGCGATCCGCCTACGCCTATTAACTAGTTAAATCCTGCTGACAAACGCTGACAGCGGCCATTTAACTAGAACTTCCGGCGTGCATCTGGAAATAAGCGCATCGCCGACCCCCGTCACGTAATCGGGGGTCAGGGACGCGTTGCCATGACAACCAAAGGTCTCCTCGAGACCTTTATGGCTGTTGATGGCAGGTTGCTATGAGCGCCACCCTGTGGTCGGCGCTCATGGCAATGCTGTATTTCTGTATCTCTGTAGCAGAGCCGATCAAGTATGGGATGCTAAGCATGGCAAAAGCAAAAAAAGTGAGGAAAAAAAGTGTTTAAAAATTAGAAAAAATGAAAAAATATAAGTTCAGGGTGTTAGGGGATCTTTGGGACAGGCACAGGTTGGAGCTCAGGAGGTGCCCCATCCCTTGTTCCCTACTGTGAGGTCCTTCCTCTCCCCATTCCATCCCGTTGTTGGTGCAAGTTGTGTAGTCCACTGGACTTAACCGTATTGGTTCGTGACAGCCAGCAATGCAATGTTGATGAGGCAATCCAGCAAACTTGATAACTAGTGTTGAGCATTCCGATACCGCAAGTATCGGGTATCGGCCGATATTAGCGGTATCGGAATTCCGATACTGACTTCCGATACTTTTGTCATATCGGATTCCGGAATCGGAATCGGAAGTTCCCATCATGCTATGAGCCTGCTTGCTTTGATTAAGCCAATGGGAATCCTCCGAAGTGTGGGCACATCCTGTTAGGCATGTAGGCATGTTAACTATTGGCATGGCTGTGATTGGCTGCTGAAATGATGTCATGATGCACTATAAAAGCCACTGCAGCCGCCATTTCTGGTTCACTCTGCTGGGAATTCAGTTAGGGACAGGCTGCTGTAGAAGACTGTGAGGGACAGTTAGAAATAGCGATTCCACCAAACTTCTAGTGCTTTACCCAGGCTACATAAACCACCACTGTAGCCTTCTTTGCCCTAGCAGCAGTGTTCACAGCTGTCTGCAAGGGCTGTGTGAGTGCAGCTCACGCTGTGGAGTGGGTCCTGCAGCCACGTCAGGCTGTAGGCCACCCAGTGTGATCACTGCTGCCTCATACATCTTTTAATTTTTGAGCTGCATTTTTTACATAATTTCAATCTAGTGTGCTTCCATCCGTATCCATATACGTTGGTTGCAAACACTAGTAGTAGACAGCGGAGCCTTTCTGCAACCTTTCAGTGCTAGTGTCCACTTTGCTGCACTGTTCACGGCTGTCTGAGAGGTCTCTGACTGTGTGTGAGTGCAGCTCACGCTGAGTAGTGTGTCCTGCAGCTACGTCTGGCTGTAGGACGCTCAGCGTGCGTCAGTGCCTCACACATATTTGTATTTGAGTGCAGCTCATTTTTTCTTCTATTAGTGTGCATCCATCTGTCTCCATCTACGGTGGTTGCAAACACTATATAGGAGTACACAGCGGAGCCTTTCTGCAGCCTGTCAGTGCCAGTGCCCACTTAGCTGCACTGTTGACGGCTGTCTGAGAGGTCTCTGACTGTGTGTGAGTGCAGCTCACGCTGAATAGAGTGTCCTGCAGCTACGTCTGGTTGTAGGACGCTCAACGTGCGTCACTGCCTCACACATATTTGTCTTTGAGTGCAGCTCATTTTTTCTTCTCCTATTAGTGTGCATCCATCCGTATCCATCAACATTGGTTGGTTGCAAACACTATATAGGAGTAGATAGAGGAGCCTTTTTTTCTGGCTTGTGCCCTGCCGGCGCAGCCAGATTAGTATTACCCAATTTTTTTGGAGCCTCATCTTTTGCATTGTAGGTTACCTGCCTGCATTGTAATAGCTCCAAAAAGTTGGTGATACTATCAGTTTCAATTCTTTGTTCACATACTTTGAGTTTGTTTCCAACAAAGAAACCACAAAAAAAGTTCACCAAACACTACATTTGGAACTTGTGTAGGCCACATCAGCTCCTATTAAAGTGTAGTCCACACACACACACTTCATAAAATTAGTTTCTTGTACCTGTAACCAGCTGTTCAGGAATAAGCACACTAAGGCCCCCCTTTGTACTTTTCTGCCTATCTTAAGCAGTCTTGCAAGATGAAGAAGGCAGGGAGTAAGGCGCGTGGACGTGGGCGTGGAGTTTCAGCAGGGAGAGGACGTGGGGATTCTGCAGGGAGAGGACGTGGGGATTCTGCAGGTAGAGGACGTGGGGATTCTGGGCCTGCTGCGGGCACCAGTGGATCAGCATCCCCCAGTTTTAGCAGGCAACAGTCCTTTATGCGCAGCTTTGTAGGACCTCAACGTACCCCACTGCTGCGGGAGGAACAAATTGAAGCCGTTGTCGGATGGATGGCAGCTAACGCATCGACTTCAATTACTTCCACAGCCTCTCAGGACCAAAGCACCAAAGAGCAACCATCTGTCTCTTCACCACCTGCCAAAGTGCCCAGGCCGTCAGAGAGACATGGACAGGAGCCATCACAGTCTCTACTTCTGTTCTCGGAATCTGTTGGCTTGGAAAGAGGGGGCCAGCCAAGCAGCATTCCTGAATGTGAAGAAGAGGGAGTATGCAGTGATGCGCAACTTCTTTGTCCCTCTGAATCTGAAGAGGCGAGTGGGCCAGTGCCTATGGTCAGCACACCTCAGTACGCATCAGATGATGACGAGACTCAGTTGCCACTTTCTGGTGCGTACGGTGCTGGCGAGACAACCCCGGAGAAGCAGCTGTTTGAAGAGGGGAGGGAAGATGATGAGGTCCTTGACCCATCATGGCGTGAGGAACAGGAAGGTGGTGGGAGCAGCTCGGAGGAAGAGATTCCCCTACCGGCCAAAACAGGAGGCAGAGGGAGGGGGAAGACTTGGTTGCCTGTACCCTCCACTTCGGCACCCGTTAGGAGCATTCCTCATTCCAAAGGCAAAACGGGCGCTCCCAAGAGTTGCAGTGCGTGGTCCTTTTTTGACACAGTTGCAGATGACATTTGCTTTGTCAAATGCAAGCTGTGTCATCAGATAGTCAAAAGAGGGAGAAATGTCAGCAACCTCAATACCACAAATATGTGGAAACATGTGCGCACCAAGCACGAGTTGGAGTTGCAGAGACACCCTGAAGACGTAGGCCAACGTACAGCACCACCTACCACCTCTTCAGTTCCTGTTGGGGCCTCTTCCTCCAGCTCACACACTGCTGGTTCGGCTTCCTCTCAGGATCGCCAAGGAAGAACCTCTGCCACTGTTGTCCGGAAACCCTGTCAGATTCCACCCATAGCAGCACGTTCCCATCCATCACAGCCATCGGTAGCACAGGCATGGGATAAAAGGCACCCTTACTCGGCAAACCATCCCCGAGCACAGTCTCTGAATGCTGGCATTGCCAAACTTCTGGCAGTTGAAATGCTGTCATTCAGGCTGGTGGACACTGACACCTTCCGGGACTTAATGGCATTGGCAGTCCCCCAATACAACGTGCCCAGCCGCTTTTATTTCAGCAGGCGAGCCGTCCCTGCCCTGCAGAAACATGTTGAGGGCAAAATAAAACATGCGCTACTAAACGCCGTTAGTAGCAAGGTCCACCTGACCACCGATGCGTGGACCAGTAACCATGGACAGGGACGATACCTTTCCCTCACTGCCCACTGGGTCAATGTTGTGGAGCCGGGTACAGATCTGGAGAGTGGCGCTGTACGTGTTCTTCCAACGCCACGGATTGCAGGACTCCAGTCTGTACACATAGACTCCTCCTCCTACTCAAGTTCCTCAGAAACAGCAGAGCAGGAGCCTGTTACGACCGATATGAGCACAGCCGTGGCCAATCGTCAACAGGCTGTACTCAAATTAATTTCTTTGGGGAATCGAAGCCACACAGCGCAGGAGCTCTGGAATGCTATCAAGCTGGAGAGCGATGTGTGGTTTGGGCCAGCGAATCTCCAGCCGGGCTTGGTAGTGTGTGACAATGGCCGAAATCTGGTGGCAGCTCTTGGCCTAGGCAACCTCACACACATCCCATGTCTGGCACATGTGCTTAACTTGGTCGTGCAGAGCTTTCTGAGGGACTATCCGGATCTTGATGCACTGTTGCACAAGGTCCGCATAGAGTGCGCTCACTTGCGGCGTTCCAGCACGGCAAGATCGCGCCTCGCTGCTCTGCAGCGACGATTTGGCCTTCCGGAACATCGCATCATATGTGACCTACCCACCCGGTGGAATTCAACGTTACGTATGTTGGAGCGGTTGTGTGAGCAGCAGGCAGCAGTCATGGAGTACCAGCTGCATCAGGCGCAAACAAGTCGCACTGTGCGCCGGACACACTTCAGCACCATTGAGTGGGCCTCTATGAAGGACATCTGCCTCGTTTTGCGTGCCTTCGATGAATCCACGCGGATGGCGAGTGCAGATGATGCACTAGTCAGCATGACTGTCCCCCTTATCTGCCTGCTTCAACAAACACTGCAAGCACTAAGGGATGAGGTTTCGGAAGAGGTGGAGGATGAGGAGTCCCAAATGCCATCTGCTTCTGGACAGTCTGCGCTACGTGTTTCCTCACAAAGTCCTAGGCAGGGGACACTTTGTGAGGAGGATGAGGAGGAGTCGATGGAGGAGGAAGACATCTCTCCAGAGGAGGGAGGTACACAAACCTCTACTCAGTATGTACAGCGAGGGTGGGGTGATGCAGAGCAGGCCGAGGTCACGCCTCAAACAGGGGACAGCGGTTCTTTGGCAGTTGGGAGTCTGCAGCACATGGTTGATTTCATGCTGCAGTGCCTGAGAAACGACCGCCGCATCGCCCACATTCTCGTCTCGGCTGATTATTGGGTGTACACCCTCCTAGATCCTCGCTACCGGGACAGCGTACAAAGGCTCATACCAACGTTGAACCGGGAGCGTAAACTGCGGGAGTACGAAGAGTCACTGGTGCAGTCCATAATGTTTTCCATTCCACCCGACAGCATTGTTGCTAGTGCTTTACAAAGCAGCTCTGTGCGTCGAGGCAGTGGAGGAAACTCTGCACAAAGAGGGAGCAGAGGCAGCGCCGCAGCACAAAGCAAGACCACTATGGCCCAAATGTGGCAAAGTTTTGTGTGTCCACCACAATTGTCTACACCATCAGCGACGCCTCGAGTCAGCAGGAGGCAACGCTTTCGTCAGATGGTGTCAGACTACATGTCTTGCCCTGTCACTGTACTCCCAGATGGCTCTTCCCCCTTCAAGTTTTGGGTCTCTAAGCTGTATACATGGCCAGAGCTTAGCCAGTATGCATTGGAGGTGCTGGCTTGCCCTGCTGCCAGTGTATTATTGGAACGTGTCTTTAGTGCCGCAGGTGGTGTACTAACAGACCGTCGCACGTGACTATCTTCCGATAATGTTGACCGGCTGACTTTTCTGAAAATGAACAAGGCCTGGATCTCCAAAGACTTTGCCATTCCTCATACAGACTAAATTAGTGGTTGGCAACTGTATCCAGGTCTGCTGGTGTGTTCATTTTTCTACCACCTGAACTATAATCCCTGTGCTTCAACACAGCCAGTTGTCGCTCAGATGTGTCGTCTGCACAGAGAAACACACTAGCTCCTGTGTTAGTGGGGTTCAGTAACACCAGCTGATCCCCTGCTGTGTGGACGGCAAAGTCACCAGCTCCATCAACATTCAAACCACTACTGATTTTTAACCGTGCCCAACTTAGGTCTCTGGCTCCACTGTCTCTACTATTTCCCCTGACCTCCAACCCCGCCATCTACATCTCTGAAGTGGCGTCAGCACAATCTACACTTGTTCCTGTGTTCCTGTGGCTCAGTCCCATCAGTTTATCCCCTGATGTGTGTCCGGCAAGGTCTCCTGCTCTGTCCACATTCCCATAACCAGTAGTGGGAATGAGGACAGAGCTGGCGAACTTGCCGGACAAACATCAGGGGATCAACTGACGGGACTGAGCACCAGTAACACAGGAACAAGTGTAGATTGTGCTGACGCCACTTCAGAGACGTAGCTGGCGGGGTTGGAGGCCAGGGTAAATAGTAAAGACAGTGGAGCCAGAGGCCTAAGTGGAGCAAGGTTAGAATCAGTAGTAGTCAACAACCTCCATAAAAACCGCTGCCCATTGGCCTCTGCATGCGGCATGCGTAATCCTGGGCTCCAACAGTGTCAGTTGGTGTTCAGAAGTGTCGTCTCCACAGAGCCAAACACATTCGTTCAAGTGTTAGTGGGCTTCAGCACTGCCAGCTGTTCCCCTGCTGTGGAGATGGCAAGTCTCCTGCTGCCTTCACCAGCCAAAAGCAACAGGCCCCAGCCTGCTCCTCGCCTAATCCTGGGCTCCAACAGCGTCAGTTGGTGTTCAGAAGTGTCGTCTCCACAGAGCCAAACACATTTGTTCGAGTGTTAGTGGGGTTCAGCACTGCCAGCTGTTCCCCTGCTGTGGAGATGGCAAGTCTCCTGCTGCCTTCACCAGCCAAAAGCAACAGGCCCCAGCCTGCTCCTCGCCTAATCCTGGGCTCCAACAGCGTCAGTTGGTGTTCAGAAGTGTCGTCTCCACAGAGCCAAACACATTCGTTCGAGTGTTAGTGGGGTTCAGCACTGCCAGCTGTTCCCCTGCTGTGGAGATGGCAAGTCTCCTGCTGCCTTCACCTGCCAAAATCCAGTAGGCCCCAGCCTGCTCCGCGCCTAATCCTGGGCTCCAACAGCGTCAGTTGGTGTTCAGAAGTGTCGTCTCCACAGAGCCAAACACATTTGTTCGAGTGTTAGTGGGGTTCAGCACTGCCAGCTGTTCCCCTGCTGTGGAGATGGCAAGTCTCCTGCTGCCTTCACCTGCCAAAATCCAGTAGGCCCCAGCCTGCTCCGCACCTAATCCTGGGCTCCAACAGCGTCAGTTGGTGTTCAGAAGTGTCGTCTCCACAGAGCCAAACACATTTGTTCGAGTGTTAGTGGGGTTCAGCACTGCCAGCTGTTCCCCTGCTGTGGAGATGGCAAGTCTCCTGCTGCCTTCACCTGCCAAAATCCAGTAGGCCCCAGCCTGCTCCGCGCCTAATCCTGGGCTCCAACAGCGTCAGTTGGTGTTCAGAAGTGTCGTCTCCACAGAGCCAAACACATTTGTTCGAGTGTTAGTGGGGTTCAGCACTGCCAGCTGTTCCCCTGCTGTGGAGATGGCAAGTCTCCTGCTGCCTTCACCAGCCAAAAGCAACAGGCCCCAGCCTGCTCCTCGCCTAATCCTGGGCTCCAACAGCGTCAGTTGGTGTTCAGAAGTGTCGTCTCCACAGAGCCAAACACATTTGTTCGAGTGTTAGAGGGGTTCAGCACTGCCAGCTGTTCCCCTGCTGTGGAGATGGCAAGTCTCCTGCTGCCTTCACCAGCCAAAAGCAACAGGCCCCAGCCTGCTCCTCGCCTAATCCTGGGCTCCAACAGCGTCAGTTGGTGTTCAGAAGTGTCGTCTCCACAGAGCCAAACACATTTGTTCGAGTGTTAGTGGGGTTCAGCACTGCCAGCTGTTCCCCTGCTGTGGAGATGGCAAGTCTCCTGCTGCCTTCACCTGCCAAAAGCAACAGGCCCCAGCCTGCTCCTCGCCTAATCCTGGGCTCCAACAGCGTCAGTTGGTGTTCAGAAGGGTCATCTCCACAGAGCCAAACACATTCGTTTCAAGTGTTAGTGGGGTTCAGCACTGCCAGCTGTTCCCCTGCTGTGGAGATGGCAGTCTCTCCTGCTGTCTCCACATTCCAAAGACAGTAGGCCTCAGCCTACACCCTCCTATTTCCTGGGCTTCAACACAGCCAGTTGTAGCTCGGAAGTGCCGTCCACACGGAAAGAGACACTTGCTCCCGTGTCTCAGTGGGGTTCAGTAACGTCAGCTGATCCCCTGCTGTGTGGATGGCAGTCTCTCCTGCTGTCTCCACATTCCAAAGACAGTAGGCCTCTGCCTACACCCTCCTATTTCCTGGGCTTCAACACAGCCAGTTGTAGCTCGGAAGTGCCCTCCACACGGAAAGAGATACTTGCTCCCGTGTCTCAGTGGGGTTCAGTAACGTCAGCTGATCCCCTGCTGTGTGGATGGCAGTCTCTCCTGCTGTCTCCACATTCCAAAGACAGTAGGCCTCAGCCTACACCCTCCTATTTCCTGGGCTTCAACACAGCCAGTTGTAGCTCGGAAGTGCCCTCCACACGGAAAGAGACACTTGCTCCCGTGTCTCAGTGGGGTTCAGTAACGTCAGCTGATCCCCTGCTGTGTGGATGGCAGTCTCTCCTGCTGTCTCCACATTCCAAAGACAGTAGGCCTCTGCCTACACCCTCCTATTTCCTGGGCTTCAACACAGCCAGTTGTAGCTCGGAAGTGCCGTCCACACGGAAAGAGATACTTGCTCCCGTGTCTCAGTGGGGTTCAGTAACGTCAGCTGATCCCCTGCTGTGTGGATGGCAAAGTCTCCTGCTGCCTACACAGTCGTACCACTTCTGATTTTTAACCGTGCTCCAATTAGGCCTGTGGCTCCACTGTCTCTCGTATTTCCCCTGTCCTCCAACCCTGCCAGTTACAGCTCCGAAGTGGCGTCTGCACAATCCACACTTGTTCCTGTGTTACAGGTGTTCAGTCGGGTCAGTTAATCCCCTGATGTGTGTCCGGCAATGTCGCCTGCTCTGTCCACATTCCCATAATGGGAATGTGGACAAAGCAGGCGACATTGCCGGACACACATCAGGGGATTAACTGACCAGACTGAACACCTGTAACACAGGAACAAGTGTGGATTGTGCAGACGCCACTTCGGAGCTGTAACTGGCAGGGTTGGAGGACAGGGGAAATACGAGTATCACTGATATTTGTATTTCCCCTGTCCTCCAACCCCGCCAGTTACAGCTCCGAAGTGGCGTCTGCACAATCCACACTTGTTCCTGTGTTACAGGTGTTCAGTCCGGTCAGTTAATCCCCTGATGTGTGTCCGGCAATGTCGCCTGCTCTGTCCACTAGTTATGGGAATGTGGACAGAGCAGGCGACATTGCCGGACACACATCAGGGGATTAACTGACCGGACTGAACACCTGTAACACAGGAACAAGTGTGGATTGTGCAGACGCCACTTCGGAGCTGTAACTGGCGGGGTTGGAGGACAGGGGAAATACGAAAATCAGTGAAGCCACAGGCCTAAGTGGAGCTTGGTTAAAATTAGTAGAAGTCTACAACCGATCTTAAAATTTCTTCAATGCAGCCTCAGCTGCTCCGTGCTTGTCCCTGGGCTTCAACACAGCCAGTTGTTGCTCGGAAGTGCCGTCTTCACAGAGTAAAATACTAGCTCCTGTGTTTTTGGGGTTCAGTAACGTCAGCTGTTCCCCTGCTGTTTTGATGGCAATCTGTCCTGCTGCCTCCCAATTGACAGCACATCAGGCCTCAGCCTGCTAAGTGCTTGTCCCTGGGCTCCAACATCGCCAGTTGCTGCTCATAACTGACTTTGGCACGGGTACTCCCTCCTGCCCAGCTTGGTTCCAGCCCTGCCTGCTGTTTCCGGGAAGTGTCAATGTCAGTTTGCCACCCCAAGTTGCCATGTCGTGTTGCGATTGGGTTAGCCGAGGCTAGGGTGCCAGCAGTTTAGGTGCTTCCTATGTGGACTGCGGGTTCTGGTAAGAAAGGCTTGTTCCGTAGTGCCAGTAGGACAAGCACCCCCTGTAGGACTGTGTGATTCGGTAACTGCGGCCAGCTTGCGGCATGCCAACTTTGCTTTTCAGGGGTAACTTCTGCTACCCCTCCGGGTTCCAGCACCGTCAGCTGGTTCTCGTCAGAGCCTTTGGCCTAGGTGCCTCCATCTCGGTATCCGAGTTCCGGCAACGTCTGCTGGTCCTTGGTAGTGCTTTGTAGCACAGGTACCTCCTGCTTAGTAACCGGGTTCCAGCACCGTCAGCTGGTCCTCGGTTGTGCCATTGGCTCTTATTCCTTCTGCTGCCCCTCCGGGTGCCAGCACTGTCAGCTGGTCCTCGCTATTTCCATTTGCTCTTGCAGCTTATGCTACCCCTCCGGGTTCCAGCACCGTCAGCTGGTTCTTGTCAGAGCCTTTGGCCTAGGTGCCTCCATCTCGGTATCCGAGTTCCGGCAACGTCTGCTAGTCCTTGGTAGTGCTTTGTAGCACAGGTACCTCCTGCTTAGTAACCGGGTTCCAGCACCGTCAGCTGGTCCTCGGTTGTGCCATTGGCTCTTGTTCCTTCTGCTGCCCCTCCGGGTGCCAGTACCGTCAGCTGGTTCAAGAGGACAAAGAACAGGAAGACAACCACCAAGATGCAGAACAACAAGAGAGAGAAGACAAAGAAGCATAAAAAAACAAAGCAGAAGAACATTAAGCATAAGACTAATACTCTGAGCAAGTGATATTGAAATTGAAACCAGGGGAAGAGTCTTGAGGAGATCATTTGCATATTCCCAGTGCCTTCTGGGATAAGTGAAGAGTCTCCGCGAGCTCTACGATCACTGGGTTTTGGCCGTTGCAGCTGAAAAGAGGAAATCGGAAAACCAGGGGAAGAGTCTTGAGGAGATCATTTGCATATTCCCAGTGCCTTCTGGGATAAGTGAAGAGTCTCCGCGAGCTCTACGATCACTGGGTTTTGGCCGTTGCAGCTGAAAAGAGGAAATCGGAAAACCAGGGGAAGAGTCTTGAGGAGATCATTTGCATATTCCCAGTGCCTTCTGGGATAAGTGAAGAGTCTCCGCGAGCTCTACGATCACTGGGTTTTGGCCGTTGCAGCTGAAAAGAGGAAATCGGAAAACCAGGGGAAGAGTCTTGAGGAGATCATTTGCATATTCCCAGTGCCTTCTGGGATAAGTGAAGAGTCTCCGCGAGCTCTACGATCACTGGGTTTTGGCCGTTGCAGCTGAAAAGAGGAAATCGGAAAACCAGGGGAAGAGTCTTGAGGAGATCATTTGCATATTCCCAGTGCCTTCTGGGATAAGTGAAGAGTCTCCGCGAGCTCTACGATCACTGGGTTTTGGCCGTTGCAGCTGAAAAGAGGAAATCGGAAAACCAGGGGAAGAGTCTTGAGGAGATCATTTGCATATTCCCAGTGCCTTCTGGGATAAGTGAAGAGTCTCCGCGAGCTCTACGATCACTGGGTTTTGGCCGTTGCAGCTGAAAAGAGGAAATCGGAAAACCAGGGGAAGAGTCTTGAGGAGATCATTTGCATATTCCCAGTGCCTTCTGGGATAAGTGAAGAGTCTCCGCGAGCTCTACGATCACTGGGTTTTGGCCGTTGCAGCTGAAAAGAGGAAATCGGAAAACCAGGGGAAGAGTCTTGAGGAGATCATTTGCATATTCCCAGTGCCTTCTGGGATAAGTGAAGAGTCTCCGCGAGCTCTACGATCACTGGGTTTTGGCCGTTGCAGCTGAAAAGAGGAAATCGGAAAACCAGGGGAAGAGTCTTGAGGAGATCATTTGCATATTCCCAGTGCCTTCTGGGATAAGTGAAGAGTCTCCGCGAGCTCTACGATCACTGGGTTTTGGCCGTTGCAGCTGAAAAGAGGAAATCGGAAAACCAGGGGAAGAGTCTTGAGGAGATCATTTGCATATTCCCAGTGCCTTCTGGGATAAGTGAAGAGTCTCCGCGAGCTCTACGATCACTGGGTTTTGGCCGTTGCAGCTGAAAAGAGGAAATCGGAAAACCAGGGGAAGAGTCTTGAGGAGATCATTTGCATATTCCCAGTGCCTTCTGGGATAAGTGAAGAGTCTCCGCGAGCTCTACGATCACTGGGTTTTGGCCGTTGCAGCTGAAAAGAGGAAATCGGAAAACCAGGGGAAGAGTCTTGAGGAGATCATTTGCATATTCCCAGTGCCTTCTGGGATAAGTGAAGAGTCTCCGCGAGCTCTACGATCACTGGGTTTTGGCCGTTGCAGCTGAAAAGAGGAAATCGGAAAACCAGGGGAAGAGTCTTGAGGAGATCATTTGCATATTCCCAGTGCCTTCTGGGATAAGTGAAGAGTCTCCGCGAGCTCTACGATCACTGGGTTTTGGCCGTTGCAGCTGAAAAGAGGAAATCGGAAAACCAGGGGAAGAGTCTTGAGGAGATCATTTGCATATTCCCAGTGCCTTCTGGGATAAGTGAAGAGTCTCCGCGAGCTCTACGATCACTGGGTTTTGGCCGTTGCAGCTGAAAAGAGGAAATCGGAAAACCAGGGGAAGAGTCTTGAGGAGATCATTTGCATATTCCCAGTGCCTTCTGGGATAAGTGAAGAGTCTCCGCGAGCTCTACGATCACTGGGTTTTGGCCGTTGCAGCTGAAAAGAGGAAATCGGAAAACCAGGGGAAGAGTCTTGAGGAGATCATTTGCATATTCCCAGTGCCTTCTGGGATAAGTGAAGAGTCTCCGCGAGCTCTACGATCACTGGGTTTTGGCCGTTGCAGCTGAAAAGAGGAAATCGGAAAACCAGGGGAAGAGTCTTGAGGAGATCATTTGCATATTCCCAGTGCCTTCTGGGATAAGTGAAGAGTCTCCGCGAGCTCTACGATCACTGGGTTTTGGCCGTTGCAGCTGAAAAGAGGAAATCGGAAAACCAGGGGAAGAGTCTTGAGGAGATCATTTGCATATTCCCAGTGCCTTCTGGGATAAGTGAAGAGTCTCCGCGAGCTCTACGATCACTGGGTTTTGGCCGTTGCAGCTGAAAAGAGGAAATCGGAAAACCAGGGGAAGAGTCTTGAGGAGATCATTTGCATATTCCCAGTGCCTTCTGGGATAAGTGAAGAGTCTCCGCGAGCTCTACGATCACTGGGTTTTGGCCGTTGCAGCTGAAAAGAGGAAATCGGAAAACCAGGGGAAGAGTCTTGAGGAGATCATTTGCATATTCCCAGTGCCTTCTGGGATAAGTGAAGAGTCTCCGCGAGCTCTACGATCACTGGGTTTTGGCCGTTGCAGCTGAAAAGAGGAAATCGGAAAACCAGGGGAAGAGTCTTGAGGAGATCATTTGCATATTCCCAGTGCCTTCTGGGATAAGTGAAGAGTCTCCGCGAGCTCTACGATCACTGGGTTTTGGCCGTTGCAGCTGAAAAGAGGAAATCGGAAAACCAGGGGAAGAGTCTTGAGGAGATCATTTGCATATTCCCAGTGCCTTCTGGGATAAGTGAAGAGTCTCCGCGAGCTCTACGATCACTGGGTTTTGGCCGTTGCAGCTGAAAAGAGGAAATCGGAAAACCAGGGGAAGAGTCTTGAGGAGATCATTTGCATATTCCCAGTGCCTTCTGGGATAAGTGAAGAGTCTCCGCGAGCTCTACGATCACTGGGTTTTGGCCGTTGCAGCTGAAAAGAGGAAATCGGAAAACCAGGGGAAGAGTCTTGAGGAGATCATTTGCATATTCCCAGTGCCTTCTGGGATAAGTGAAGAGTCTCCGCGAGCTCTACGATCACTGGGTTTTGGCCGTTGCAGCTGAAAAGAGGAAATCGGAAAACCAGGGGAAGAGTCTTGAGGAGATCATTTGCATATTCCCAGTGCCTTCTGGGATAAGTGAAGAGTCTCCGCGAGCTCTACGATCACTGGGTTTTGGCCGTTGCAGCTGAAAAGAGGAAATCGGAAAACCAGGGGAAGAGTCTTGAGGAGATCATTTGCATATTCCCAGTGCCTTCTGGGATAAGTGAAGAGTCTCCGCGAGCTCTACGATCACTGGGTTTTGGCCGTTGCAGCTGAAAAGAGGAAATCGGAAAACCAGGGGAAGAGTCTTGAGGAGATCATTTGCATATTCCCAGTGCCTTCTGGGATAAGTGAAGAGTCTCCGCGAGCTCTACGATCACTGGGTTTTGGCCGTTGCAGCTGAAAAGAGGAAATCGGAAAACCAGGGGAAGAGTCTTGAGGAGATCATTTGCATATTCCCAGTGCCTTCTGGGATAAGTGAAGAGTCTCCGCGAGCTCTACGATCACTGGGTTTTGGCCGTTGCAGCTGAAAAGAGGAAATCGGAAAACCAGGGGAAGAGTCTTGAGGAGATCATTTGCATATTCCCAGTGCCTTCTGGGATAAGTGAAGAGTCTCCGCGAGCTCTACGATCACTGGGTTTTGGCCGTTGCAGCTGAAAAGAGGAAATCGGAAAACCAGGGGAAGAGTCTTGAGGAGATCATTTGCATATTCCCAGTGCCTTCTGGGATAAGTGAAGAGTCTCCGCGAGCTCTACGATCACTGGGTTTTGGCCGTTGCAGCTGAAAAGAGGAAATCGGAAAACCAGGGGAAGAGTCTTGAGGAGATCATTTGCATATTCCCAGTGCCTTCTGGGATAAGTGAAGAGTCTCCGCGAGCTCTACGATCACTGGGTTTTGGCCGTTGCAGCTGAAAAGAGGAAATCGGAAAAACCGCGCGCCTACCGGCGCGCGAATTTTGGCTCATCTTTCATCGTTTTTAAGAAATCTCAAGATGGAAGAGGCCAGGAGCCATTTGGTGAGCTGCATTTCTTGCTACATGTTCACAGACTTACCAGTGGAAAAGCCAAATTTCACATGCCACAAATGCAAGCTTGTGTCCCTGTTGGAGGAAAAGTTGCAAAATCTCGAAGAGAGGTTGGCTACTTTGAAGATCATTAAGGAAGGTGAAGAGTTCTTGGACAGAGCAGAATTATCTCTTCATGTTACAGAAAGAGAAGAAATTCGAAGTGCACCTGAAGAAACAGAGGAATGGAGACATGTGACCCAGAGAAGCAGGAGGATCAGGAGGCAGTCAGCACCCATACTGCTCAGAAACCAGTACCAGGCTCTCACGCAGGAAAATGATGAAGAATACATCAGGATAAGACTTTGCCAACAAACAGCAACCTTGTACGCCTTCAGAGTCCTCCTGGATGGAGAAAGAAAAATGTTGTGAAGAAGAAACGGAGAGTGGTGGTCATGGGGGATTCCCTGTTGAGAGGAACAGAGGCCGCTATCTGCAGACCGGATATAACTTCAAGAGAAATGTGCTGTCTACCAGGTGCAAAAATTAAAGATGTGTCTGACAGGATATCAGGACTCTTCAGACCTACAGATGACTACCCATTCCTGCTACTACATGTGGGGACAAATGACACCGCAAGAAACGACCTGGAAACCATCTGCAGAGACTTTGAAGACTTAGGCAAGAAAGTGAAAGAACTGGGAGCGCAGGTGGTCTTCTCTTCCATCCTCCCAGTGGATGGCCATGGAACAAGGAGGTGGAATAAGATTCTGCAGGTGAACAACTGGCTACGTCGATGGTGCCGTCAGCAACGATTTGGATTTCTGGATCACGGAGTGAACTACTTATACGATGGACTACTTGCTAGAGATGGGGTGCACCTTACGAAGACTGGAAAGCATGTATTTGGAAGTCGCCTTGCTACACTTGTAAGGAGAGCTTTAAACTAGAACAACATGGGAAGGGAAGCAAAAGACCAGAAAAAGCCATACACCTGACAAATGCTATTGAGAACTCTGCTAATAGAAGTGGAAAGGAAGAACAAAGACGAAAGAATCTAATTAATAAAAATATTGGAGAAAGAGAAACCAATCACAAACTAAAATGTTTCTATACTAATGCACAAAGCATGGGCAACAAACAAGGAGAATTGGAACTACTAACACAGGAAAAGAAATATGATGTCATTGGAATCACTGAAACTTGGTGGGACAATACACATGATTGGAATACAAGACTAGAAGGATACAACTTATTTGCAAGAAACAGACTTGATAAACGAGGAGGAGGTGTTGCATTGTATGTTAGAAACGCGTATATCTGCACAGAGATTGAAGCTTCAGAGACTGGGAGTTCTGTGGAAACTGTTTGGGTAAGAATACAAGGACAGAACAATGGAAAGGACACCATTGTAGGCATTTACTACAGGCCGCCTGTGCAAGCTGAAGATATGGATGAACTCTTTATGCATCAAATGGCCAAGTTCTCCAAAAAATATGACATAGTTGTCATGGGAGATTTCAACTATCCAGACATTTGTTGGGAATCTCTCTCAGGCAAAACTAACAGGTCAAGGAAATTCTTATCCTCTCTTGCTGACAACTTTATCTTCCAAAAGGTAGGGGAGAAAACAAGGGGAACTGCTACCTTGGATCTAATCCTTATAAACAGGGAGGAAATGGTTGAGGAGGTAAAAGTGGCTGGAACCCTAGGAGGTAGCGACCATGCTATTTTAGAATTTTGGATAACTAGAGGCGGAAGACCTGTGAAGACTCAGACGTCAAGGTTAGATTTCAGAAAGGCAGATTTTAAGGGATTCAGAAAGATAATTGGAGGGATCCAATGGCTGGATATCCTTAAAGACAAAAATGTCCAGGAAGGATGGGAAATCTTGAAAAATGAAATTCTCAAAGCACAGTTGTTAACAATTCCGAAAAGAGGGAAGAATAGGAAGCATTTAAGGAAACCAGGATGGGTGAACACAGAACTTAAGCACATGCTAAAAAGGAAGAAAAAAATGTTTATAAAATGGAAAGAGGGAGGCATATCTAAAGAAGAATATAATGCTGTCTGCAGAATCTGCAGGGCACAAATCAGATTAGCTAAAGCTGAAAATGAATTGAGGCTTGCAAGAGATGTCAAAAGCAATAATAAAGGATTTTGGGGATATGTCAAAAGTAAAAGAAAAGTCAAAGATGCTATAGGATTTTTACAGGATGAAAATAATGAAATGGTAAGACAGGATGTTGAGAAGGCTGAACTTTTAAATTCCTATTTTGCATCTGTTTTCTCTCAGAAAGGAAATGTAACACCAACTGTTATTCACTGTCCTATTAAGGGAATAGAAGAATCGAGGATATCTATAAACAGAAAGATAGTGAGGAAACACTTAGCTAACCTAAATGAATTCAAGTCTCCAGGTCCAGATGAATTACACCCCAGAGTACTGAAGGAGATAGCAGAAGAAATTTCTGAACCACTCTCCATAATCTTTGAAAATTCTTGGAGAACAGGAGAAGTGCCAGAAGACTGGAGAAGAGCAAATGTTGTTCCTATCTTCAAAAAGGGGAAGAAGGTGGACCCAGGCAACTATAGGCCGGTGAGTCTGACTTCTATACCAGGAAAGATCTTTGAACAAATTATTAAACAACATGTAAGTCAATACCTGGATAAGAATGAAGTGATCAAACAGAGTCAGCATGGGTTTGTAACTAATAAGTCATGTCAGACTAACTTAATTTCCTTCTATGACGGTATCACTGATTGGGTGGATCAAGGAAATGCTGTAGATATAGTATATCTTGACTTCAGCAAAGCATTTGACAAAGTCTCTCATACAATCCTTATTGAAAAAATGACTAAGTATGGAATGGACAAGGCAACTGTTAGGTGGATTCATAGCTGGCTTAGTGATCGGACCCAAAGAGTGGTCGTAAATGGCTGCACATCCAGTTGGAAGAATGTCTCAAGTGGGGTACCACAGGGCTCTGTCCTGGGCCCTGTATTGTTCAACATCTTTATCAACGATTTAGATGAAGGAATTGAGGGTAAACTGATTAAATTTGCTGATGACACAAAGCTAGGAGGGATAGCTAATACTAGAGAAGAGAGAGAGAGGATTCAAAAAGATTTAAATAAACTGGAGAAGTGGGCAGTAACTAACAGAATGGTTTTTAACAGGGAGAAATGCAAAGTACTACATCTGGGCAATAAAAATGAAAAAAGCATATATAGAATGGGAGGAATAGGGCTAAGTGACAGCACATGTGAAAAAGACTTGGGTATACTAATAGATCACAGACTGAATATGAGTCAACAGTGTGATGCAGCAGCAAAAAAGGCAAATGCAGTTCTAGGATGTATTAACAGAAGCATACAGTCTAGATCACGTGAAGTCATTATTTCCCTCTACTCCTCTTTGGTCAGACCTCATCTGGAATATTGTGTCCAGTTTTGGGCACCACATTTTAAAAAAGACATCAACAAACTGGAGCAAGTTCAGAAAAGAGCGACCAGAATGGTGACCGGTCTGCAAACCCTGTCTTATGAGGAAAGGTTGCAGGATTTGGGAATGTTTAGTTTGCAAAAGAGAAGACTGAGAGGAGACTTAATTGCTGTCTACAAATATCTAAAGGGCTGTCACATTGTAGAAGGATCAACTTTATTCTCATTTGCACAAGGAAAGACTAGAAGCAATGGGATGAAACTGAATGGGAGGAGACACAGATTAGATATTAGAAAAAACTTTTTGACAGTTAGAGTGATCAATGAGTGGAACAGGCTGCCACGAGAAGTGGTGAGTTCTCCTTCAATGGAAGTCTTCAAACAGAGGCTGGACAGACATCTGACTGGGATGATTTAGCGAATCCTGCTTTGAGCAGGGGGTTGGACCAGATGGCCCAGGAGGTCCCTTCCAACTCTACGATTCTATGATTCTATGATTCTATATTATCTTATTTATAAGCAGAAGAAGACTAAGCAGTGTATGGGGGTGAGTCTGTTCCTCCTCGTGGTGCCCCTGGAAAAGGCCTGCTGCTGCAGGCCAAACTGAACACGGACAAATCCTGTTGTAAATCTTTTGTGACAGGCAGAACGGAAGGTGTAAACTTCTAACTTTTCTAGATAACAACTACAGGAATGCCTGACACAAACAAGAATATGATGAAGAAGAATAGGAAGAAGATGAAGAAGTTGAATATGTAGAATAATAATTGTTGAATAAGAAGAATATGAAGAATGTAAGAAAAGGAAGAAGAAGAAGAATGTAAAAAAAGGAAGTAGAAGAATTTAAAAAAAGGAAGAAGAAGAATGTAAAAAAAGGAATGAGAAGAAGAATGTAAAAAAAGGAAGTAGAAGAATGTAAAAAAGGAAGAAGAAGAATGTAAAAAAAGGAATAAGAAGAAGAAGAAGGTAAAAAAAGGAAGAAGAATAAGAAAGAAGAAGAAAGAAGAAAGAAGAAGAAGACATACATGTCTGGCAAAATATAAATGAGGCTAACATAGTCAATATCTTTGTAACTCCTAACGTCTTTAAAAAAATGTTTAATTCCTGCTATTCCATTTGATTGGGATAAACCTCTATGGCTTTAATGTCTCCTCCACCTCCCACAATACATTCTACATTATTCTTAGTTGTTTTTCTTCATGTAGAATTAACCTACAAGGAAAGAAAGGGGTTTTTTTAATTCCGATATTTTGGCCCCATTGACTTGCATTGGTTCCCGGTATCGGAATCGGCGATACCGATACTTTTTTTTAAGATCGGCCGATCCATTCCGATCCGATATTTTCAAGTTTCGGCTGGTATCGCTCAACTCTATTGATAACAAAAGGAGAGTTAAAAAGTGAGAGTACCACTCAAGAAACCAATAGGGCTGGTCAAGATTGGATTTAAAGAGACTAAACATCTTTCTTGTAGGACATCTCTTTTTAGAATCAAAAGGACACCTCAATAAATGGATTCAGAACCTATGATCAGACATGTGACAGTAAAAAAGAAAAGAGCTAAATCAATCTGTAGATGCTAGTTAATACATGCTATTAAGATACATAGACATGCTTCTCCTTGCTTTCTTCAACCTCGCTGGATCACAATTTATCTGTGTTCTTACAGGGATCAAAAGAAAATCTATTGCTGCGAAACAAATACTCGATCGTTAAGTGAAACAATGTCAATTATATTTTTATGAAGTGATGAGACAAGACCATGGTCCATTGTTATCAACTATTATCTTTTAATTGGCAATTAGTTACTTGTCAAAAATACATATAAAAGTCAAGGCTGATTACTTGAATACAACTATTCAGAGGAGTGAGTGTGAATGAGAAAAGTCATATGGAATACTAAGATTTCATTTTGTGCTTCATACATCTACCATAATTCTATATTTAGATATCAAACTTTTTCCTAATCTTCCAAATAAAGAAATTCACTTAAAGCGTTTCAAAGCATCTCTACATTCTGGTATAAATTTTCATTATTGAGGGACTAGTTTGTATTTTTACCTGGTGTCCTCCTCTTTATTTATTCGTTATGTCACTGAACTGTTAATCATTTAAATTGGTGATGAAAAAATAGAAATATATTTTAGACTATGAAATCAATTGATAATTTTGAAAAACAAAAGCTATTTAAAAAAATGGTTACAAGGTCTACATGGCCTTTGAAAGGGAACCAGTTACTTTGAAAATAGTGTCCAATCCGAACTGAATTTGCTGAGCAGAATTCTACAGATTGTGGGAAACAAATCAGAAAACCTTTTATTTTTTATTAACTCCTTGCTCATGGTAGCACAAACCCCATCGTCCTAATACCATAATAATAGAGGTTATAGTTATATAAAGGTCACCATGCTTATAAAAGGTAACTAAATATTTAAATAATGAAGCAATTTTAAAGAATCATGAAATATAATTTTCTGCAAATCAAGCTTACCCAATAATAACTGTATGACTAACCACGTCTAATACAGCAGTCAAATGAAAGGGGGGGGAATCGAGGTGTCCTCTTAAGGTGGATTCTTCTCACTGTGCTAGCCTTTTATTGCCAAATCTTCACAAGTGTCCCTAATCAAATCAAATGAACCTGAGCCCTCCAAACAATCTTCCAAAAAACTCATGAGCTCGGCCTGCTGACTTTGAACTAAACTCATCAAAAAGTTATCATTAGCGAACAGAAAAGGAAGTGGGAGAGGCTAGAACTTGCTAAACTATGCTGTTCCCATGTTTTCCTTTCTGGCTAAATGATGCAGGAGGGATCCTTGTCATTCTATCCATAGAAGTCCAGAGAGAACTCTTATTCACTGACTAACCGCCTTTCATGCGTAAGTGCGCACACTGTAATTGTTATTAAAGGACTAGGGGACTGGCTAAGTTAGTATAACACTCATCCATCTCTGTCAGTCACATAGATGTTCAATGGCGCTGTAATCTGACCATCTCTCATTTGAAATAGTGGGTACAGTCCATCATTCTTTTAATCAATGGTGGTCCTCAGTGACATAGCTAGAGTTCCATCGGCTCCGATGCAATATTTCAAATGGGCCCCTCAACCTGGTATATATATATAGTGGTGTGAAAAGTGTTTTCCCCCTTCCTGATTTCCTATTCCTTTGCATGTTTGGCACACTTAAATATTTCAGATCACCAAACAAATTTAAATATTAGAAAAAGATAACACAAGTAAACGCAAAATGCAGTTTTTAAGTTAAGGTCTTATTATTAAAGGAAAAAGAAATCTAAACCTACAGGACACTGTGTGAAAAAAATGATTGCCCCCTCCCCTTAAAACATAAATTAACTGTGGTTTATCACATCTTTGGGAAGATGAGTTCAAAGTCCATAGCCATACCCAGGCCTGGTTACTACCACACCTGTTCTCAATCAAGAAATCACTTAAATAGGATGTGGCTGACAAAGTGAAGTAGACTAAAAGATTCTCAGAAAACAGACATCATGCCATGATCCAAAGAAATTCTGGAACAAATGAGAAATGATAAAGTAATTGAAATTGATCACTCGGGAAAAGGTTATAAAGCCATTTCTAAAGCTTTGGGACTCCAGTGAACCACAGTGAGAGCCATTATCCACAAATGGCAAAAACATGGAACAGTGTTGAACCTTCCCAGGAATAACCGGCAGACCAAAATGACCCCAAGAGCGCAGCTACGACTCATCCAAGAGGTCACAAAAGACCCCACAACAACATCCAAAGAGCTGCTGGCCTCATTTGCCTCAGTTAAGGTCAGTGTTCATGACTCTACCATAAGACAGAGACTGGTCAAAAATGGTCTGCATGGCAGAATTCCAAGAAAAAAACACTGCTGAGCAATAAGAATATAATGGCTTGTCTCAATTTTGCCAGAAAATATCTTGATGATCCCCAAGACTTTTGGGAGAATACTCTGTGGACTGACGAGACAAAAGTTGAACATCTAGTGTACAGTAGAAGTAACACAGCATTTCGGAAAAGGAACATCATACCAACAGAAAAATATGGTGGTTTTAGTGTGATGGTCTGGAGCTGTTTTCCTGATGCAGGACCTGGAAGACTTGCTGTGATAAATGGAACCATGAATTCTGCTGTCTACCAAAAAATCCTGAAAGAGAATGTCCGGCCATCTGTTTGTGGCCTCAAGGTGAAGAGAACTTGGGTTATGCTGCAGGACAATGGACCAAAACATACCAGCAAGTCCACCTCTGAATGATGTAAGAGAAACTAAATTAAGACTTTGATGTGTGGTGCCCCCAGGAGTATGGTCGCCACAGTGGCATTACCTTCCTCCTAGGGAGTGTGATGTCATGCTTGGAAGCAATGAAGGAGCTCTCTATCAGACAAATCTAGCACACAGCACAGTTCCCACTCCAGGCCAGCAGAGGGAGCTCTGAACCAAACTGGGGGAGGAGCTGCTCTCTGGGGCCAGGAAAGGGAAGTTAGTTCAGTTCGTGTGGAGAGGGAAAAAAGTGGAGACGTGGAGAGAGGAGCTGGAGGATTGAGCAGAATTCAGGCTCACTTCTAGCTATAGCGCATGGTCCAGAGTCTGGTATCCGAGGTTGTATGGATGCTGATGGTCCTGCAGCAGAAACGTGAGGAACAAAGAGGCTGTAAATGCTCTGTTCCCAGCTAAGACTCAGAGGCACAGCAGCAACTTGTGTGAGCCAGAAAGAGGAGACTACAGCTGCCTGCCATACAAGGGGAGTTCTAAAAGAGAGCAAGCAAGAGGAACTTCAGTGTAACTCAGTACTGCAAGTACCTCAGATAAGCGCTAGGAAGGAGACTACACAACCCATCTGCATAGAGAGATTCCTAAGTTGCTTTCAGGCTGATCAGCTCCTGTTCCATCGGTAATCTGGATCCTGGACTGCACTTACAAAGCAAAGTAAAGGTAAAGGAAACTGCACCCTGTCGTGTCATTGCCTTCTTCCTGCAACCCCTTCAGCACTGCTACCTCAGTCTTGCTTTATGAAACACTGGAGCAGCCGACAGGTCACAAGATATCGGAGACCGATGGGAGCAGCGGTGATAACAGAAAAAGACGCCAGTAGGTCAATATCAGACAGCGGACAGGGGACTTGGATTTGGAGCACCACTTCAGTGGTAAAATTAAAAAAATGCTAGATTGGTGCTTTAAACTTACATTGTGTGGATACAATAGGCATGCAAAGTAGTTTAATAATATTCACAATAAAACAAATACATCAACTATAATTTCAGTCAATGCACTTAATGTGATACATGGCGTAGCATTTATTGCTACCTACGACACTATTAATGGTCAGTATTACACTCAATCTGGCACCTATATGAGGACCGATGCATATTTAAAAAGCAGTATATTTACAATGAAAATTCAAATAAACAGTAAACCGCTGCATATTCGCAGTTATAGACTACAAAGGAACAATACAAATACAAGATTTATTTAATCATAGGGACTAAGAGTACCAGTGTAGATATGCAGAACATTGATTGTTGGAGTAATCTAATTTTAGTTGTTTCATTATAAGGGCCACTCTCATCCTCCAAAACAAGCCATCTCAGACCATAAACCTGATGACTGGCTTCATGAAAATGTCTAGCTATTGTTATTTTACTAATTTTTTCTTTTTAACCCCTTCTTTATTAGTATCATCTTCATTCGTCCCCCATGTTTTCTTTTCAAAAACCTGAATAGATGATTTATGTTTATTTATTAGTATTTTGCATCTTCAAACAGTTTTGCCAACATTGGATTTCCCACATTTCAAAAGATAACTAACATTGGGTGTATTACAAGTGAGTGTGGTGCCATTATTTTCAGATTTATTTTTATTTGTCATCAGATTTCAGATGCATTTTTGGTGCTTTCCTTTTGTATTCTTTGTTGTACATGGTGGCATTATATTATCCGCTATTATAATAACAATTGAGCAGGATTATTCTGAGTCACTATTGTGAATCATTTTTACAATTTATTCAGTAAAAAAATTATTTTTGTACATATTATTGTGTATATTTATTGTGCTACTTGTTTGGTTAGGGTAAGCCACAGCTCCATTACAGGTTGATTGGTCAACTCTCTAAGACCATGAGCTTTTCAAATTATTTTTATATTGTTTTGCATAAATAAAATATGTGTAATTTTTCTTTTCTACTTTTTCAGTTATTCCTTATATTTATGCATACCCTAATGTATTGCAATTACCGTTGCTAATTGTAGGTTATAATGTTTACATTACCGTTTATGATCTCTAATCCTCTGTGTGTTAATAACATGACTTTGAGTTACTTTTGTTTTCCTGCATGTTTGTAACATTTATTATGAAGTATTGTTCAATAAAACAAGTTTAAAAAAAATAATAATAGCAGCACAATTCGACAGGATAAACATGGGTAAAATCATTTAATAGAGTCTATTGTGTACAGTTGCGGCCAAAAGTATTGACACCCCTGCAATTCTGTCAGATAATACTCAGTTTCTTCCTGAAAATGATTGCAAACACAAATTCTTTGTTATTATTATCTTCATTTAATTTGTCTTAAATGAAAAAACACAAAAGAGAATGAAGCAAAAAGCAAAACATTGATCATTTCACACAAAACTCCAAAAATGGGCCAGACAAAAGTATTGGCACTCTCAGCCTAATACTTGGTTGCACAACCTTTAGCCAAAATAACTGCGACCAACCGCTTCCAGTAACCATCAATGGGTGGATGCTCCTGGACATACTCCCGCCTAATAATCTGGTAATTTTATATAAGGATGATTAATTATCTATGCGGGTTTTACATGCCTCTTTAGTTTCTCTTAGGCCATATGGGATATGGGCAATATATCTTTTTGATTAAATGAATATTATCCTATCTGTGGTTTCTTAAGAATGGATATATGTATGTATACACTATTATGATCACCATTTAGATGTCCGGTGAGCTTCCCTTTTAACATGTGTCATCTGGTGGACCCCTTCCCCTCCAGATACCCTTGCAATTACAGTATATAGTACTGGAATTTTTGGTCGCAGTTTGTCTTTGTTTTTCTATGTTGTTTTGAGATTTTTCCAACATGATGTCCGTACCAATATTACACCTTTGATAATCTTCTAGATCTTGTTGGTGTAATGTATTTCATGAGGTGTTTACTATCATCCCATCAGCCAGAGCCACCGGACTACTACCCCTAATATCCCACATCATCCCATCAGCCAGAGCTACCGGACTACTACCCCTAATATCCCACATCATCCCGTGAGCCAGAGCCATCGGACTACTACCACTAATATCCCACATCATCCCGTCAGCCTGGGGTCAGAACCAGAGCGCTGAGTGGAACGGTCTTAACTTCCATACCGGGGATCCCTTTAAGAGAGGCGTAGCATCAGAACCAGAGCGCTGAGTGGAACGGTCCTATCTTCCATACCATGGATCCCCTTAAGAGAAGCCTGGGGTGATAATCAGAGCGCTGACGGATTTACCCTAACTTCCATACTGGAGATCCCTTTAAGAGAGGCCTGGGGTCAGTACCAGAGAGCAGAGTGGCTTAGCCCTGACTTGCATACAGGAGATCCCTTTAAGAGAGCCTGGGGTCAGTACCAGAGCATTTGAAGGCAATTGCCCTGACTTCCATACCGGGGATCTTGTTAAGAGGGGTCTGGGGTCAGAACCAAAGCACTGGATGGATTCACCCTGACTTCAATACTGGAGATCTCTTTAAAAATGGCCTAGGGTCAGTACCAAAGCACAGAGTGGATTTGCCCTAACTTCCATACCAATCATCCCTTTACTTGACTCTGGGGTCAGAACCACAGAGCTGAGTGGAACGGTTTTAACTTCCATACCGGAGATCCTTTTAAGAGAGGCCTGGGGTCAAAACCAAAGTGCTCTCTGCTCCTTTCTGTGTCTGCTGAGGTGTTGTTAAAGGGAATCTGTCACCCTTTTTTTGGCTTTGCAGCTGCTGGCATAGACATCGGGGGCTTATCTACAGCATTCTGTAGTGCTGTAGCTAAGCCTCCGATGTAACCTGAAAGAGAAGAAAAACACGTTATATTATACTCACCGAGGTCGGCGGTCCGATGGGTGTCGCCGTCCCGTCCGGCGCCTCCCTTCTTCATGCGATGACATCCTCTTCTCCATTCCTGTAATGGCTCTGGCGCAGGCGCACTGCTTTGCCCTGTTGAGGGCAGAGTAGAGTCCTGCAGTGCGCAGGTGTCGGGAGAGGTCTGGCGCCTGCGCACTGCACAATTTTGCTCTGCCCTCAACAGGGCTGAGCAGTGCGCCTGCGCCGGAGCCATTTCAGGACGAGAGAAGAGGACGTCATTGCATGGAGAAGGGAGGAGCCGGACTGGACCGCAACACCCATCAGACCGGACCACCCACCTTGGTGAGTATAATATAACGTGTTTTTCTTCTCTTTCAGGTTACATCGGGGGCTTATCTACAGCATTACAGAATGCTGTAGATAAGCCCCCCATGTCTATGCCGGCGGCTAATAGAGGTTAAAAAGGGTCACAGATCCCCTTTAATTGGGAAAACTTGCTCATAGTAACCAATCACAGCTCAGCTTCTTTTAACCAGCTCTGATGAAATGAGAGATGCTTAGTGATTGGTTGCAAGGAAAACTGTTGCTCATAGCAACCAATCACAGCTCAGCTTCTTTTGAACAAATGAAAGATGCTTCGTGATTGGTTGGTGATACACACATACATACATTCAGTTTTATATATATATATATATATAGATACTGTATAGATGAGTTAGTGAACGATATCTTTAATAAAGGGTTTATTTCAGAAGATCTTAAAAGGGCTTTCATTAACATCTTTCCACGCACACCGATTTTTTTACTTTAAAATTAATAAAGGTCTTAACCCCTTTCCTACCTTAGATGTATAATTACATCTAAGGTGGGCTCCCCTTGTTTGCTGTGGGCTCTGGCGGTGAGCCCGCAACTTTCCCGACACATGTCAGCTGATTTCATTGATCCATCCCCATACTTATTGGTTTGCGAGATGTTCTTTTTCTGAAATTCTGTGCCTTTTTTTCTTCCACACAAACGTTTGATCATTGTGGACTATTTTAGCCTCAATGGTCAACAGGACTTGTTTTCAAAAATACATCAGGCTTGTTTAGATGTACTTTTTGCATACTTCTCACCCTGAGTTTTATAGTACAGATGCAGAAGATGTATCCTTTTGATGACTTTTCAATGAAGGCAATATTTGTGCAGCCGTCTCTGAACAGTAGAACAATTTCCCAAAGCTCCAGAGTCTGCTAAATCTTTCTGAAGGTCTTCTGCAGTCAAGTGAGAGGTTCTGATTTGTCTCTCTAGCAATCCTATGAGCAGCTCTCACTGAAATTTTGCTTGGTCTTCCAGATCTTATCCTGACCTCCACTGTTCTTTTTAACTGTCATTTCGTAACTTGAAAATGCTTTGCTATCTTCTTAAAGCCTTCTCCTGCTTTGTGGGCCTCCACCATTTCCATTTTCAGAGTGCTAGGAAGCTGCTTAGAAGAGCCCATGGCTGTAGTTTTTTGGCACAAGGTTACAGGAGGCTGGATTTTTATAAAGCTAGGAAATTTGCATTGCCTGGCATTTCCTAACTTCCTAACAATGATAGTAAGCAAGCCATAACCCTAACAGGTTATTTAAGGTCTGACACTGTAGTCAAAGTTATCTCAGCACATAAATCTCCAAGGGTGCCCAAACTTTTGCATCAGCCCTTTTTCATTTTTTGCAATTTTTAAAATGTAAAAAATGACATATATATATAATTTATTTATTTTATTATTTTTTGCCCAATATACAAAGGAAATGCGTCATCTTTAACTTTAATTTTTTTTTAGATCTTTTCAGATATAAATAAATCTATGGTACAAAGTAGGGACTTGAGAGATGAGCATTCTAACTGGACCTCCAATGAACCAAGTTCTGAAAAACTAGCATGCCGAATTTGTAAATACTGGAAGAACTTGTATTTAGGTATATGACTTAATTCTTACACTTCCTGTAAAAAAGGAAACATACATTGACTAGGAAATAATTGTTCAAGATAGGAGGTCCAAAATAGACATACCAGTAAAGTTTTAAAAGGTTTGAAATAAGCCATAGTGGAGTTTTAGGAAATGCTCAAACTGACACACCTCCCAACTTCAAAAAGGCCAAATTTCAGGCGATAGTCACAACTCTCGTGGGCATTATGGGGACATTTTTAGGAGATATGTACCAGAAAAAGACGTTAGTCAGGACTTTTTATGAGCCACAAAGGGCAATATAAACTGCAGGCACTATTTTACTCAAGCCACCAATGTGCGTACTCTAGATGCCACACCAGGATATAGCCATGCATATTTGGGGAAAGTGTGCTGCGTTACTACATGACATTCTATAGTGAGGCCTCTTTGACATTACTAAAGTTGTGCTTGCATTAACATGACATAGCGATTTTTCATTTTTTTCACTTTCGTATTTTCTGCAGGACGATTTGTACTTTTCAATGAAACTATTCAATTGTACCACATAGTGTATTGGGAAAGAGGGAAAAAAATTCCAAATACGGTGAAATTGCAAAAACAAAAGTTCAACTCCACAAATATTTGGTTTGTTTTTTATTTACCATGTTCATTATTTGTTAATATTGAACTGCCAATATGATTCTCCAGGGCATAACAATAAAGCAGATACCAAGCATGCATTTTTTTTCACTAAGTGGTTTAAAAAAATTGCTTTTTTCACTATTTTCCAAAACCAGTAATGTATACATTTTTCAGAATATGGGGTGGTGTAAGGGCCTATTTTTTGCAACCTGAGCTTACATTTTTACTGATACCATTTTGTGGTAGATATGATATTTTGATTGCCTCTTATTGCATGTTATTGCAGTGTGGAGGCCAAAAAAACATAATTTTGGCATTTTGATTTTTTTTTCATTATGTTGTTTACAAATTGCATTATTTAATTAATAATTTGACAGATTTGACTCTAATGAATACAACACCAAATATGTGTATTTTATATTTTTTTTATTGTTTCAGGGGGTGAATCGAACCTTTGCAATTTTTTTTAGTTTTTTCTCATTTTTAAAAACTTTTTTTTTCACTTTTTACTGCATTTGTTAGTCCCCTTAGGGATCATCTGATCGGTTGTGCTTTACTCTATGTATAGCACAAGCTAGGCAGCTAGCTTGTGCTGTATATACATAAAATCACGATCTCCCAGCTGTCATGACAACCCATCGTTGTCTCGCGATCTCATCACGGTCATGGAAGCGCCAATGTGAGTGTAAAATGATGAGTCCCCTCTGCCAATGTGTGCTAAATCCTGCTATCGGAGATTGACAGCAGAATTTAACATGTTAACAGCCACTCCGTTCTACTCAAGGCTGTTTATATCAGCCATCTTGTGCCAGGAAAGATGCCCGCACTGCATGGGAGCATGCAACAAAGGCAGGGTCACAACATATGCAGGGCCGCCATCAGGGCTGACACCCCTAAGAAGTGTATGGGGCCCGGTGATTAGGGGGGCCCGGCCGGCGCCTGAGCACGCTGTCACTTGCAGCCCGGTCCGCACTCAGGCCCCGGGCCCCCCTACCCTTTGTTCAGGTTTCACAGTTTGGCCCCGAATTAAATCATGACCCAGGCATGACGGCCCCCTCGGTACCCCATGGTCCAGCGCCGCCCCCTCATGTGATGTCACACGCTGCTCTGCTACTCTTCCTCAGTCTGTAGCAGAGCGTTGTGCACGTTCCACGTAGGACTGGGAACGGTGGCAGAAGATGGTGGGTGGTGGCGTTGGCGGGACGGCGAGGCGCAGACTGCAGCCAGGCAGAGTCACGAGGCAGCGGTGAGCGACCAGGGTAAGGTAAGTAGTCTTTGTCTTGTCTGCCTCTCTCTCACTCTCTCTCCGTGGCAGAAGCACTGATGATGGGGTGAGCCAGGGGGCCCGGCTGATGATGAGGTGAGCCAGGGGGCTGATGGATGATGAGGTGAGCCAGGGGGCTGATGGATGATGGGGTGAGCCAGAGGGCTGATGGATGATGGGGTGAGCCAGGGGGCTGATGGATGATGGAGTGAGCCAGGGGGCTGATGGATTATGGGGTGAGCCAGGGGGCTGATGGATGATGGGGTGAGCCAGGGGGATGATCGAAGATGGGGTGAGCCAAGGTGTTGATCGATTATGGCGTGAGCAAGGGGGCTGATGATGGGGTGAGCCAGGGGGGCAAATCTCCAGCATCCATGATTACCATGCACATTGTTGACTGTCTCCACCTGCAGCTCAGCTCATAGTCCTATCTTTTCAGTCAGCACAAACTGTGCTGACCAGTACTAGCATGTTGACAGTTTCCACCTGCAGCTCAGCCCGTAATCCTTTCCTTTTAGTCAGCACAGAATGTGCTGACCAGTACCAGCATGCTGCTGACTGTGTTGGGATTGGGGATGGAGTTAGAATTGGGGTTTTCCACTGTTTAGGCACATCAGGGGCTCTCCAAACGTGACATGGCGTCTGATCTCAATTCTGCATTGAAAAAGTCTAACGGTGCTCCTTCCCTTCCAAGCTCTGCCATGCGCCCAAACACATATGAGGTATCAGCCTACTCAGGACAAATTGCACAACAACTGTTAGGGTCCAATTTCTCATGTTACCCTTGGGAAAATAAAAAATTTGGGGTGAAAAGATCATTTTTGTGAAAAAAAAATAAGATTTTTTTATTTTTATGGCTCTACATTATAAACTTCTGTCAAGCACTTGGGGGTTCAAAGCGCTCACCACACATCTAAATAAGTTCCTTAAGGTGTCTACTTTACCATAGCATGTTAGGCATCAGGTTTCTGCGTCTGCTCTGAAGGAATCCACAGCCTCACATTCTGCGGTCTCCTGCTGTCTTTCTACTGCAGAGGAGATTACTTTGCAGCAGACCGCTCCAGAGACTAAGTCCGTCTGTGCTCCTACTGGACATGCTCACCAGATGATTTCCCATTGGAGATCGGGAGTCATGTGTCCAGGTCCTGTTCCAGATCTCATTGGTCCATCTCAGAGATCTGGAAGGTCCCGCACGGCTATAAAAAGTGCGCATGGCCGTTCCGCCATGCGCTAGTATAGACTATACTGCTATGAGTGAATGGTGACGGATGTATGATTCTGGTGACTGACTTATTATGAAACCCCTTCCCTCTGATATTACCCATGTGGTTAGGGAATTAGTTCAGTAGTCTGCGCCAGTCTGTGGCAAGCCTTAGGCCACTGTGTACACCGTACCTCTGCGCTAGCGTCCGTCATAGCGCCTGCTTTGTAGCTGTGTCGTCCAGCGGCAGTGTCCTGCGCCACGCTGCAGTTGCAGCCCTTCTTGGCGTTCGCAGTAGCGACTCCGCACACACGGTAGGTCTAGACGGACGCAGCCCCTCTGTCTTAGTTCCTGTTCCTGTGACCTGATACCATGTGTGCATTTACCTGAGGCCTGTGTCTCTAACAGGTTCAGCATTTGGTATGTTTTTTTTGAGGCACCTCTGTGTGTGAACAGAGCCCGCTCTGCGCACTCCGGGTGAAGTTGAACCCATGCGCATCATACCGCCATATTGCTCCTCTGTCATTACCTAGCAGTGGTGTAACACCTACTGCACGGTGGACCCCGAGCGGCGAACGCACTTTATTATTTATTTTTATTTAGTGCGTTCTGCCGTTCCTAGCATAGCATTTACAGACCGTGGGAACATACCCTAAAGAGTTTTGAAATTTTTACTGTATAAAAATTAGTAAACTAAACAAATGGGGTGATCAGCCCTTTACTCGACTCCTATTTTATTTATTTTTGTTTTTTTACATAATCCCTTAGAGTTATGTTTTGAGGTGTATTTATGTTCTATAATTTATAGGTTTTTAATAAATACCAATAAAGAGTTTTTTGTAGTGTGTAATCAGTGATTATATATGCAATAATATACACTTTCTATCTATTTGGTGGGCAGGCTGAGGGGGCAGCAGTGGGCAGGCTGAGATGACCATTAGGGTACCGTTACACCTTGCGACTCACCAGCGATCCCGACCAGCGATATGACGTGGTCAGGATCGCTGGTGAATCGCTGGGTGGTCGCTTGTGAGCTGCCACTAAGGCAGATCTCACCAGCGACATCGCTGGGGACGGGGGTCGCTACTTACCTGTCAGACGCGGCCATCCTGCGTCCTCCCGCCCGGCTCCACGCGTCGCTCGTCGTCACAGCAGGAAGCGCCGCAGGAAGTGGACGACGAGGAATGGTCCAGCAGCTTCTCGCGCGATCAGCGATAACCAGCGGGGGAGCCGGTCGGAGGTAAGTATCACATGCAGCGATATCGCTAGTAATATCGCTGTAACGTCACAAAATCGGTGACTTTACAGCGATATTGCTAGCGATATCGCAGTGTGTAACGGGGGCTTTAGATTCTTCTTGATTGGGTGGTGGGCGCGGCGGCTGTGTGAGTAAATAACAAGTCCATGTATTCGTTTGTTCACCATTTCAGTACATGATTGTACTTATATATATATTGCTATTGGGGAGTCGAAGGGGGAGGGGGAAGGAATGATTGTATAATTATTCCTTCTCCCTCCCCTTTCGACTCCCCAGTAGCAATGTATATAAAAGCTACTGGATGATCCTGACTTGCTGGAAAACCAAATGCCCAATTGTAACATCAGGCAGCAGTGCTCAGGATAATCCAGTAGTTTATAAGTTTTGCTTGGGGTTAGGAAGGGGGGTGGGGGAATTATTGATGGAAGTGAGTATATATGATTGGGAAAAATCTTTATTATTATGGCACTGTAATTTTTGAAAGGGGGAAATCAGTCAATAGAGTCTACATTGTCGTGGTGGCAAGCTTAAAAAATATTTTGGTCAAAACAAAAGCAGATGGTTATGTATGTGATATGGTGTTAATGTGTGATTGGTTAGGGCGTGGTGCAGAAGTGGAGTTTTTCCAAGAAAGGGCAGAGGGATTTTGGAAGGTTTGCGTGGTGTAGGAGGAGCAAGAGTGGAGGCGGAACTCGGGGTGGCCCCATAAAATTTGCCAGTATGGGGCCCCGAAATTCCTAGTGGCAGCCCTGAACATATGTTGTTGCTGTGCATGTACATCATATGTTAAGAAAGAGTTTAAGGCTGGTTTCACATTTGCGTTTTTTAGCGCTGGAAAAAAACGCACACCTGCGCATGCGTTTTTTCCCCTATATTTAACATGGGTGCGCATACCTGCGCGCTGGTAAGCGCATGTATGCGATTTTCATGCGCTGCGTTTTTTTGGGGTGTGCGTTGGGATTTTCCAGACGCAGCATGTTGCATTTTTTGGCCCTGCAAAAAAGCGCATGCGCACATATGCGCACGTTTTGCGCTAAAAATGGCCATTATAGCCTATGGATGCGCATATGTGCGCACTGGCATGCTCATGTATGCGTTTTTTTGCATATGCGTTTTTTTTTTTAAACCATGGAATTTAGGGGTTTGGGTTAGAGTTAGGGTTAGTTAAGGGGGTTTAGGGTTAGGGTTATGGTCAGGGTCAGGGTTAGGGTTGGGGTTTGGGTCAGGGTTAGGGTTAAGTATGGTTTTGTTAAGGATTAGGGTCATGGTTAGGGTCAGGATTAGGGTTAAGTATGGTTTTGTTAAGGGTTAGGGTCAGGGTTAGGGTTAGGGTTAGGGTTAGGGTCAGGGTTAGGGTTAGGGTTAGGGTTAGGGTCAGGGTTAGGGTCAGGATTAGGGTTAAGTATGGTTTTGTTAAGGATTAGGGTCATGGTTAGGGTCAGGATTAGGGTTAAGTATGGTTTTTTTAAGGGTTAGGGTCAGGGTTAGGGTTAGGGTTAGGGTTAGGGTCAGGGTTAGGGTTAGGGTTAGGGTTAGGGTCAGGGTTAGGGTCAGGATTAGGGTTAAGTATGGTTTGGTTAAGGATTAGGGTCAGGGTTAGGGTCAGGATTAGGGTTAGTATGGTTTTGTTAAGGGTTAGGGTCAGGGTTAGGGTTAGGGTTAGGGTTAGGGTCAGGGTTAGGGTCAGGATTAGGGTTAAGTATGGTTTGGTTAAGGGTTAGGGTCAGGGTCAGGGTTAGGGTTAGGGTTAGGGTTAGGGTCAGGGTTAGGGTTAAGTATGGTTTTGTTAAGGGTTAGGGTCAGGGTTAGGGTTAGGGTTAGGGTCAGGGTTAGGGTTAGGGTTAGGGTTAGGGTCAGGGTTAGGGTTAGGGTTAGGGTTAGTTAGGGTTTAGGGTTTGGGTTAGGGTTAAGTATGATTTGGTTAAGGGTTAGGGTCAGGGTTAGGGTTAGGGTTAGGGTCAGGGTTAGGGTTAGGGTTAGGGTCAGGGTTAGGGTTAGTAAAGTCATGGTTTGGGTAGTGTGAGGGGCCACCTAAAAATGTTGGAAAAAAACGCAAACGCGGTAAAAACGCGCTAAAAACGCATACAAACGCATAAAAACGCTGCGTTTTTTTCATGCATGCTCATAAAAATGCTTGAAAAAAACGCAGCAGTTGTATGCTTATGTATGCGTTTTTTCAATGCGTTTTTTTGCGGGAAAAACGCGCTGAAAAAAAAAGCAAGTGTGAAACTAGCCTCAGAAATGAAAAATGGTTGGACACAGCCGTGGAAATCTCAGAGTGTTGCAAATGTCTTCTGGGCAATTGGAGTACAATTTACTATCTATAAGGCTATGTGCCCACGATGCGCTTTTGAAGTGTTTTTTTCCTGAGCAGAAACGCATACCCTTGCCATGAAAAACGCATGAGGTTTTTTACGCGTTTTCTGACGCGATTTTGACGCGTTTTTCATGCTTTTTTTTGCGTTTTTTTAAGCGTTTTTGACCCCCAAATAAAATTGTTTATAAAAAAAAAAGGCTACTATGAGGTCATTTCCTTTTCCAACCCCTTTTCTCCATTTTGTTTTAGGGCTGTTTTCAAAATGTCTCACATGCAGCACCAGTGGAGTCTGAGTGAAGAAAACTTGCGGATTTTGCTGCTGACTTTGTTACTGGATCTGCTACACCTACACCACAACGAGCAGGTAACATAATGTCATTCGATATTTTGATCTGTTTAATATTTTATTAAATATTTTATGTATTTTTGACTAAAGTCTATATTCTCTCATAGGAGCGCTCTAGGAGGAAGAGGAGGAGTAGGAGAACAAGAATGTGGGTGCACCCGATAGTTCAAGAGCAGGCGGCAAAGGGCCACTTCCATCTCCTTTACCAGGATATATGGAGGTAAGATATATAATGGAAAATCGGTCTATTGGTAGCCGTGTGAACCTAATGGATAGTTAAGTTTATTTTTTGTTGTTATGTCTAGTGTCGAGCATTCCGATACCGCAAGTATCGGGTATCGGCCGATACTTGCTGTATCGGAATTCCGATACCGACTTCCGATATTTTTTCAATATCGGAAGTCGGCATCGGAATCGGAAGTTCAAAGTTGATTGACAGCCTGACGTCATCATGATGCGCGGTGTGTGCGCATCATGATGCGCCGTCATTTCGGGCCTTCCGGGGGTCTCTGCCGGCCTGCCGGGGGGCTGTGTGGACTGCCCGGGGTCTGTACCGGCCTGCCGGGGGGCTGTGCCGGCCTGCCGGTGGTCTGTGCACCCTGTGGGGGTCTGTACCGGCCTGCCGGGGGGCTGTGCCGGCCTGCCGGTGGTCTGTGCACCCTGTGGGGGTCTGTACCGGCCTGCCGGGGGGCTGTGCCGGCCTGCTGGGGGGCTGTGCTGATGTCCGGGGGTCTGTGCAAGCATCGTCCGATGGGACTACAAGTCCCATCTGGCGATGCCTGCTACCATGACAGTGATTGACACATTAGCCAATGATGGGACAGTAGTAGTCCCATCATCCGGCTAATGTGTTAAATGTTAAAAAAAAAAAAAAAAAAAAAATACTTCATACATACTACATACATACTACATACATACTACATACATACTACATGCATGCTACATGCTACATACATACTACATATATACTACATGCATGCTACATACATACTACATGCTACATACATACTACATATATACTACATGCATGCTACATACATACTACATATATACTACATACATACTACATACATACTACATGCATGCTACATACATACTACATGCTACATACATACCACATACATACTACATACATACTACATACATACTACATATATACTACATGCATGCTACATACATACTGCATGCTACATGCATGCTGCATACATACTACATACATACTACATGCTACATACATACCACATATATACTACATACAATACATTCATACAATACATACATAGACATACAGTACATATAACATAGAGTAACATACTTACCAATACTTGTCACATTGTTCCCCGAAGCCATTGTCTTTTACGGAATAAATATTAACATAACAAACCACAAAAATACTCACCCACGATCCGAAGCAGTCCACGAGTGTGTCCCACGACGATCTTGGGTAGAGAACTGCAGCATCAGCTGTTGCTGCCGTTCTCTACGGGCTGCAGGAATCCAATGACGGAAGGTAGGTATCCTTCCGCACTGTATTCCTCCGCCACTTAAAAAAAAAAAAGTCCCTAGTCTCACTTTATGCCATTGCTGCGTGGGAAATTCGTGGGATCGTCGTGGGACACACTCGTCGTGGGACACACTCATGGACTGCTTTGGATCGTGGGTGAGTATTTTTGTGGTTTGTTATGTTAATATTTATTCCGTAAAAGACAATGGCTTCGGGGAACAATGTGACAAGTATTGGTAAGTATGTTACTCTATGTTATATGTACTGTATGTCTATGTATGTATTGTATGAATGTATTGTATGTAGTATGTATGTAGTATATATGTGGTATGTATGTAGCATGTAGTATGTATGTAGTATGTATGTAGCATGCATGTAGCATGCAGTATGTATGTAGCATGCATGTAGTTTATATGTAGTATGTATGTAGCATGTAGTATGTATGTAGTATGTATGTGGTATGTATGTAGCATGTAGTATGTATGTAGCATGTATGTAGTATATATGTAGTATGTATGTAGCATGTAGTATGTATGTAGCATGCATGTAGTATATATGTAGTATGTATGTAGCATGTAGTATGTAAGTAGCATGCATGTAGTATATATGTAGTATGTATGTAGCATGTAGTATGTATGTAGCATGCATGTAGTATATATGTAGTATGCATGTAGCATGTAGTATGTATGTAGCATGCATGTAGTATATATGTAGTATGCATGTAGCATGCAGTATGTATGTAGTATATATGTAGTATGTATGTAGCATGTAGTATATATGTAGTATGCATGTTGCATGCATGTAGTATATATGTAGTATGCATGTTGCATGCATGTAGTATATATGTAGTATGCATGTTGCATGCATGTAGTATGTATGTTGCATGTAGTATATATGTAGTATGAATGTAGCATGTATGTAGTATGTAGTATGAATGTAGCATGTATGTAGTATGCATGTTGTATGTATGTAGCATGTATGTAGCATGTAATTTTTTTTTTTTTTTTTTACATTCAACACATTAGCTGGATGATGGGACTACTACTGTCCCATCATTGGTTAATGTGTCAATCACTATCATGGTAGCAGGCATCGCCCGATGGGACTTGTAGTCCCATCGGACGATGCCTGCACAGACCCCCGAAGCCTGCACAGCCCCCCGGCAGGCCGGCACAGCCCCCCGGAGCCTGCACAGCCCCCCGGCAGGCCGGCACAGCCCCCCGGCAGGCCGGCACAGCCCACCGGAGCCTGCACAGCCCCCCGGCAGGCCGGCACAGACCACCGGAGCCTGCACAGACCCCCTGGCAGGCCGGCACAGCCCCCCGAAAGGCCCGTACAGACCCCAGAGAGGCTGTACAAGGGAAAAACAGGATTTTTCTTATTCCGATACCGGAAGTCCCATAGACTTGAATGGGACTTCCGGTATCAGAATCGGCGATACCGATACTTTTTTTTAAGATCGGCTGATCCATTCCGATCCGATACTTTGAAGTATCGGACGGTATCGCTCAACTCTAGTTATGTCAAATTTTCATCTGTGTGCTTAATCGTAATTTTTTTTTTCACAGTCATCCTGAAAAATTCATACAGTTCTGCAGGATCCCAATTGAAGCATTTGATCGCCTACTCGGCCTTCTTTCTCCAGCTTTAGATTATGAGGACACGGTCATGCGACGAGCCATCTCTGCTGCGGAAAGGCTGCTCATCACCTTGCGGTAAGTTTTTTTTTTGGGTTTCGGTAACACATTTGTCCCCCAAAAGACTGTTAGACACACTGCCACCATACTGCTGCCAGCCACTGCCCCTATACTGCTGCCAGTCACTGCCCCCATACTGCTGCCAGCCACTGCCCCATACTGCTGCCAGCCACTGCCCTTTCCACTGCCCCATCCTGCTGCCAGCCACTGCCCTTTCCACTGCCCCCATACTGCTGCCAGCCACTGCTCTTTCCACTGCCCCCTACTGCTTCCAGCCACTGCCCTTTCCACAGCCCCCATACTGCTGTCAGCCACTGCTCCCCACTGCCCCCATACTGCTGCCAGCCACTGTCCGCCACTGCCCCCATACTGCTGCCAGCCACTGCCCTTTCCACTGCCCCCCATACTGCTGCCAGCCACTGCCCGCCACTGCCCCCATACTGCTGCCATCTATATCTATATTTCGAATGTGCTATTTACGCATGGCCTTTTTTTTTGCTTATCAATTTTTTTTTCAGGTTTTTGGCCACAGGAGAGAGCTACACATCACTGCACCTCCAATTTAGGGTTGGTAAAACCACCATCTCTAGAATTGTGAGGTGCACGTGTCGTCATCTGGCAGAAGTTGCAGCCCATGGTGATGCCTTCCCCAACTGAGGAGACTTGGCTGCAGGTCGCAGCAGGCTTTCAGTCTGTGGCCAATTTCCCAAACTGCATATGTGCTGTTGATGGCAAACATGTGAGAGTGCTGAAGCCACCACGATCAGGATCACGCTTTTTTAATTATAAGAAGTATTTTTCGGTGGTCCTGATGGCGGTGGCTGATGCACATTGCAAATTTTTTGCCACTGACGTTGGTGCTTATGGCAGTACTGGGGATTCTCGGGTGTTGCGAGCATCACAGATTGGACTGCAAATTCTTCAAGATGGCGGAACGCTCCCAGACCCAAGACCTTTGCCGGGTTCCACACATCCAGTACCCTTTGTGATGGTATCGGATGAGGCATTTCCCTTAAAGACCAACCTGCTGCGCCCATACCCACGAAGGGCACTGGATGACTGGCGGAGGGTTTTTAATTATCGGCTGAGTCGTGCACGCAGATATGTGGAATGCACCTTTGGGATCATGTGTAGTCAGTGGCGGATCTTTCACACAGCCATCCAGTGGGATACGCAGACCGCTAACACAGTAATTAAGGCATGCTGTGTACTCCACAACTACGCTCGAGAATATAGCACTGACGTAGAAGAGGAGTCACAGCTGTCTGAATAAAATGCTGTTGCAAATTTGGGTCAAGGAAGGGTATTCAACTCGGATGTGCGTGAATCCTTCACTGACTACTTCATGAGTCCTGAAGGTGCCGTGCACTGGCAATACTCCTGTGCTGGTGTTGTGCAGCCAGGACAGCAGAGAAGATCTGAAGACTAACTACAAGCAAGCAAGGTCTGTTGTTATATAAAAATGTGAAAACCCAAAAAAAGTTATTAAAAATCAACTTTGTTTTCAAAATAAAATCTTGTCTCCATTATTATTATTATTCAATAATAGTGGTTGTTGGTAAGGGCAGTTATTGGGGGATGTTTGAAGACATTCTGAAACTCACGCATCAATGCTGCTGCACTCGGGACGGGAGTGTGCGGCCGCATATATTTGTATGCAGCCGCACACTTCGGTCCAAGTGTTGACGGCAGTGCCGCGCATTGATGAGAGAGACTTGCGCGAGTTCCTCGCATTGCACACGCAAGTGTGACTCCGGCCTAAGGGTATGTTCACACGCATTTTTTGGTGTGTTTTTGGTGCATAAAATATACAGCATTTTATCGTATTAGCATAATCTATTTTTTTACTCATAATTTGAGCTCTGCTGCATTTCTTACAAGACCCATCATGTCAATTATTTCATTTTTTTTGCTGAATGGATGAAAAATGCAAAAAAAAAATGCTGGAAAAATAATAAACGCAGAAAAGTACTGCTGCAAAAAAATACAACATGTGAACATACCCTTCTGAACCCTTTTTGGTAAAATATCCCCATTCAATGTCTTCTTCCTGTAAAAATGCCCCCCTCCCATCCCAGGTCAGTTCCTTTTACATCATCCTCCCTAGTCATGGGTGTTTAATTTTTTTTTTTTTTTTAAGAAATTAAAATACACACAGATTTTCTTTTGAAAAAATTTTTAATAAACATTAATGTTTTTAAAAAACAAAAAATCTTGAAATTACAAAAGCACCCTGTCAACAGGACAGAGTAGGTGGGGTGGGATGTCAAGACTGGTTTGTGGTGATACCAGACAATTTATCACAAAGTATGATAGTCTGGGTCATACCCATAGGTTGGATACATGTTTTGGGATGACATTTTGTAGAGTTGGGGGTAGTATTATGGCCTGAGGTATGTGGTGTTGTTGGTCGGCCATAACCAGATGGTTCGGCAGCGTCAGGCCTGTATGCTGCCGCCTGCCCAAAACGCTGCCATGCAGCTGCTGCTGGTGGAGGCCCAATTAGGGAATTAAAAATATGAAAAATCCCCGTCATTATAGCTGATGACGGGGGAATTGGGGATGGGACGTCAACAGTCATTAACAGTAAATTGACTGCTGACATCAAAACATTCTGCCGGTCCCGTGTCATGGATCATAGGCGGCCGGCTAAAAATGAGCCGAGCTCATCTTGCTTCGACTAAGTGTCGAGCATACTGAGGGTTCGACTAATGAAGTTTTCTAACGCACTAGTCAAAGTCTCAGTATTTGGGACCTTTTTTTGTGCCGCCCTTCTTGATGCCACGGGATGGGCAGAAGGTGCCCCCATCCGAGTGGGCCTTGACATGCTACCAGCAGAGCTACAGGCAGCGCCCGAGGCAGGAGCAGCAACACAGGACTCTGACACCACCTCCACCCCAGATGCCGAAGTGCCCGCTGCATAAATTGTTGCCGTTTCCGATAATGTATCTGTGGGCGTCGAGGCTGATGGCCTGTCCTCCGATCCATCCGGGGATGAGAAGAAATGTTCCTCCACCTCCTCTCCCAGACTCTGCTCTGGGCTATTTTGATGGGCCGGTGGTGTTTCGGCCCTGATGTTGCCATCAGTTCTGTAGAAGGAAGACAAAAGCCATATTAATTTAAGAATACTTTAAAATGTTAACAAAATGAAAAAAACATTTTATATATAAAATTTACCTCCGCAAATTCCGGCTAGTTAGAATAAATTGGAGCTAGTCAGCAGACTGGACTCTCCCCCTCGGAGGCGAGCTTCCGCTTGGAGGTTTGATGGACTTCATGAAGAGGTCTGTGACAGACCTCCAGCGTTTCTTAACATCTTCCACTGAAATGAAAAAATAAGAAAAGGATTTTTAAAATGAAATCATTACAAAACTTGGAAAAATTCAATTTTTGAAATACATACTAATTATTTTTTGGCCAGCTGAATGCAGATTAGCCCACTGTGGGTTCAATTCTTTTACGATTGCAGGCCATACATCCCGCTTTGAACCCTTGTACTGTTCACAGGAGCGGTCCCAGACAGCCGGATATTTCTCAATCTACAATAAAGTGAAGAAATTTTTTTTAAATAATTGTGTGGTCAACAATATGAATATTATATCAATATCTACATTTGCACCCATAAATTCATATATATCCACCCACAAACACACTTTCAAAACCAATATAGATATGTATGAATCCATGTACACATGTGCACACACACACAACCACCCCAACACGGCTCTTTCAGCCTACTCTCCATTACGATTGCCCTAATCCTAATCCCAACCCTAACCCTAATCCCTAATAAAATTTAAGACGGGACTGGATGCCTTTCTTGAAAAGTATAATATTACAGGGTATATACACTAGTTTCCTTAATATTGCGTTGATCCAGGGAGCTAGTCTGATTGCCGTATGTTGAGTCGGGAAGGAATTTTTTTCCCCAATGTGAAGCTTACTGTTTGCCATATGGGTTTTTTTGCCTTCCTCTGGATCAACATGTTAGAGCAAGTTAGGATAGAATATGGGTTGAACTAGATGGACTTAAAGTCTTCCTTCAACCTTAATAACTATGTTACTATGTTACTATGTAATCCCAACCCTAACCCTAATCCCAATCCCAACCATAATCCCAACCCTAACCCTAATCCCAACCCTAACCCTAATCCCAACTCCAACAATCCCAAACAAAACCATAATTTTAAATTGTCATTTTTAATTCAAATTAGGATTTGGGATGGGATTATGGTTAATGATTAGCATAGAGTTGGGATATATATATAGTTCTTTTTTTCTGGCGGGGGGGTTAAAAATGGGGTATATATATATATTTTTTTTTTTCTGGCAGGGGGGTTAAAAATGGGGAATTATATATATATATATATATATATATATATATATTTTTTTTTTTTTTTTAAATTCTGGCAGGGGGGTTAAAAATGGGAAATATATATATATATATATATATATATATATACACACATATATGTATATTTTAATTTTTTTTCTGACAGGGGGGGTTAAAAATGGGGACTACCATATGTATATATATATATATATATATATATTTAAAAAAAAAATTTTCTGGCGGGGGGGTTAAAAATGGGAAATATATATATTCAGCCTGGGAGTCCGCGCATACACAGACTGCACCGCCCGAGTTCACCCGAGCAGCGCGAGCTGCCTTCGGGTGAAGTCGGTATACAATGAACTGGGGCGCTTTACGGCCCCGTTCATTGTAGCGGCGTCGGTGGTTTAGAGCGGCCACGTGTTATGTGGCTGCTCTAAACTTTAGATCTTCGTGGGACACTCATTTTTATGGGATGCTGCGGAGGGTAGGTATTTTTGTGGTTTGTTTTTTTTATATTTTTTATTTAGGTGGAACATGGTCTTCGGGGAATTAGCTGTGTAGGTGAGTATGGGTTTTTTATTTTATTTTTTTTTAGGTGGCGACATCGGGGACAGGTAATTATAATTTTTTTTCCACAGGTAACCACTGGCCACCAATGAAAAAAAATTATTGGACACATTTTATAATTTTGTAAAAAAAAAAATTTGAAAAAAAAATTTAACAGAAGGGCCCCCAAAAAATATTATATATATATATATATATATATTTATTTAGATATATAAGGGGGGGTTATTTTATGGATGGACGGGGGGCGGGACAATAAAAAAAGTGTTTTTTTTTACAGCAGGAACAGCTCGATGGGAAATACTGCTCCCATCATGCTGAGCCTGCTGCCACTCGTGTGTAGGGGAACAGACATAGGCCGATGGGAGGAGTAGTCTTATCGGCCTATGCCAGACAGCACACAGACGCCGCACACACACCACATATACACCGCACACCCGACACACACACCGAGACACACACACAGACACACACCGACACTTACCACACTGATGAGGAGGCCCACATCCAGGTCCATCCTGCGGTACCACTCCATTCCGGCAGCCATGATCCGGGAAGGCAGGATTTATAGGATTTCTTCTTGTCTTCCTGGATTATGGGATGCTCATGGGACCGCATTATGGGATAGGCCGATGCCACTTCCTGTAGTGTGCGGTTTGAGATGCTTGAAAAACCGCAAATGTTTGTTACATTTGCGATTTTCAAGCATTTCAATATAACTGTATGTAGGCGGAATCGCATGCGATTCCGCAAATTAATGAACATGCTGCGATTTTTACCGCTTAGCGATACCGCAGCGGTTAAAATCGCAAAATTAGCACAACATATGCGTTTTCCATTTTAATGTATGGGATGCTTTTTTAAGCATTTCCGGGGCAGAATCACGAGTTTAAAATTGCCGCGGAAACACTTAAAAAACGCTATGTGGGCACACAGCCTAAATGGAATTTAGAAAAATTTTCTAAAACATGGCAAATTCAAATTTCAATAAATTTGAGGTAGGTGTATCTTTTCACACATAAATACATATCAATCAGTTCAGCTTCTCTTGCCCTATAGAGTATTCAACGAAAGTGGGTACAAATATAATATTTTATTACTGAATAATAAAACATGATTGCACAACAAATGAATAATAAAACATGATCACACATAGAAGATAAAAAAATAAAACAACATATGTATGAAGGGGGCAGGATATATCATATGAATTGGTAACATCTCTAACATCAATGACAGCTTGAAGTCTTTTGTGGTAGAAGTGAATTAGGTTCTATGTTTTCTCAGATGGTAAAGCTGCCCACTCTTCTTGGCAAAAAGATTCCAGTTCCTGTAAATTCCTGGCCACTCCAGAACCTTCACTTTGTTCTGCTGTAGCCAATGACAAGTCGAATTGGCCTTGTGTTTTGGATTGTTGTCATGTTGGAACGTCCAAGTAAGTCCCATGCAAACATTCCAGGCTGGTGATTACAAATTTGCCTCCAGTATTTGCTGATAATGTGCTGTATTCATCTTTCCTTCCACTTTGACCAAGTTTCCTATGCCTTGCAGCTCACACATCCCCAAACCATCAGAGATCCACCTCCGTGCTTTACAGTAGGAATAGTGTTCCTTTCATCATAGGCCTTATAGAATCATAAAATCATAGAATGGTAGAGTTGGAAGTGACCTCCTGGATCATTTGGTCCAACCCCCTGCTCAAAGCAGGATTCATTAAATCACTCCAGACAGATGTCTGTCCAGCCTCTGTTTGAAGACTTCCATCAAAGGAGAACTCACCACCTCTCATGGCAGCCTGTTCCACTCATTGATCACCCTAACAGTCAAAACGATTTTCTAATATATAATCTTTGTCTCCTCCCATTCAGTTTTATCCCATTGCTTCTAGTCTTTCCGTGTGCAAATGAGAATAAAGATGATCCTTCTACAATGTGACAGCCCTTGAGATATTTGTAGACAGCTATTAAGTCTTCTCTCAGTCTTCTTTTCTGCAAGCTAAATATTTCCAAATCCCGTAACTGTTCCTCATAGGATCGTCATATGCAGACCGGTCACCATTCTGGTCCCTTTTTTCTGAACTTGCTCCAGTTTGTTGATGTCTTTTTTAAAATGTGGTGCCCAAAATTGGACTCAGTGTTCCAGATGAGGTCTGACCAAGGAGGAGTAGAGGGGAAAATGACTTCACGTGATCTAGACTCTATGCTTCTGTTAATACATCCCAGAATTGTATTTGCCTTTTTTGCTGCTGCATCACACTGTTGACACATGGTCAGTCTGTTATCTATTAGTAAACCCAAGTCTTTTCCACATTTGCTGTTGCTTAGCCCTATTCCTCCCATTCTGTATATGCTTTTTTTATTGCCCAGATGTAGTACTTTGCATTTTTCCTTGTTAAAAATCATTCTGTTAGTTGCTGCCCACTGCTCCAGTTTATTTATATCTTTTTTAATCCTCTCTCTCTCTCTAGTATTAGCTATCCCTCCTTTATGTCATCAGCAAATTTATTCAGTTCACCCTCAATTCCTTCATCTAAATCATTGATAAAGATGTTGAACAATACAGGGCCCAGGACAGAGCCCTGTGGTACCCCACTTGAGACATTCTTCCAACAGGATGTACAGCCATTTATGACCACTCTTTGTGTCCGATCACTAAGCCAGTTATGAATCCACCTAACAGTTGCCTTGTCCATTCCATACTTAGTCATTTTTTCAATAAGGATTGTGTGAGATACTTTGTGAAATGCTTTGCTGAAGTCAATATATACTATATCTACAGCATTTCCTTGATCCACCCAGTCAGTGATTCTGTCATAAAAAGAAATTAAGTCAGTCTCACATTACTTATTAGTTACCAACCCATGCTGACTCTGGCTAATCACGCAATTCTTATCCAGGTATTTACATACATGTTGTTTAATAATTTGTTCAAAGATCTTTCCTGGTATAGAAGTCAGACTTGCCGGCCTATATTTCTCTGGGTCCACCTTCTTCCCCTTTTTGAAAATAGGAACAACATTTGCTCTTCTCCAGTCTTCTGGGACTTCTCCTGTTCTCCAAGAATTTTCAAAGTTAATGGAGAGTGGTTCAAAATTATTTTCTGCTATCTCCTGTACTCTGGGATGTAATTCATCTGGACCTGGAGACTTGAATTCATTTATGTTAGCTAAGTATTTCCTCACTATCTCTCTGTTTATAGATATCCTGGATTCTTCTTTTCCTTTAATAGGACAGTGACGATCAGTTGATGTTACATGTCCTTTCTGAGAGAAAACAGAAAACAAAATATGAATTTAAAATTTCTTACCATTTCATCATTTTCATCCTTTAAAAATCGTATAGCATCTTTGACTTTTCTTTTACTTTTGACATATTCCCCAAATCATTTTTTATTTCTTTTGACATCTCTTGCAAGCCTTAATTCACTGTCAGCTTTAGTAATCTGATTCTTGCCCTGCAGGTTCTGCAGACAGCATTATATTCTTCTTTAGATATGCCTCCTTCTATCCATTTTATAAACATTTGTTTCTTCCTTTTTAGCATGTGTTTAAGTTCTGTGTTCATCCATCCTGGTTTCCTTAAATGCTTCCTATTCTTCCCTCCTTTTGGAATTGTTAATGATTGTGCTTTGAGAATCTAATTTTTCAAGATTTCCCATCCTTCCTGGGCATTTTTGTCCTTAAGGTTATCCAGCCATTGGATCCCTCCAATTCTCTCTCTGAGTCGCTTAAAATTTGCCTTTCTGAAATCTAACCTTGAAGTCTGAGTCTTCACAGGTCTTCCTCCTATAGTTATCCAAAATTCTAAAATAGCATGGTCGTTACCTCCTAGGGTTCCAGCCACTCTTACCTCCTCAACTATTTCCTCCCTGTTTATAAGGATTAGATCCATGTTAGCAGATCCCCCTGTTTTCTTCCCTACCTTTTGGAAGATAAAGTTGTCAGTAAGAGAGCATAAGAATTTTCTTGACCTGTTAGTTTTGCCTGAGTGAGATTCCCAACAAATGTCTGGATAGTTGAAATCTCCCATAACCACTATGTAATATTTTTTGGAGAACTTGGCCATTTGATGCATAAAGAGTTCATCCATATCTTCAGCTTGTATGGGCAGCGTGTAGTAAATGCCTACAATTGTGTCATTTCCGTTGTTGTCTCCTTGTATTCTTACCCAAACAGTTTCCACAGAACTCCCAGTCTCTGAAGCTTCAATCTCTGTGCAGATATATGCTTTTCTAACACACAATGCAACACCTCTTCCTCGTTTATCAAGTCAGTTTCTTGCAAATAAGTTGTATCCTTCTAGCCTTGTATTCCAATCATGTGTATCATCCCACCAAGTTTCAGTGATTCCAATGATATCATATTTCTTTTCCTGTGTTAGTAGTTCCAATTCTCCTTGTTTGTTGCCCATGCTTTGTGCATTTGTATGGAAACATTTTAGTTTGTGATTGGTTTCTCTTTCTCCAATATTTTTATTATTTAGATTTTTTGTCTTTGTTCTTTCCACTTCTAATAGCAGAGTTCTCAATAGTATTTGTCAGGTGTATGGCTTTTTCTGGCCTTTTGATTCCCTTCCCACATAGTTCTAGTTTAAAGATCTCCTGATGAGTGTAGCAAGGCAACTTGCTGACCTCTTTCCAAATGTAACGTTTATGGTTGTGGCCAAAAAGTTCAATTTTCATCTCATCACTCCAAATTACCTTTTTTCAGAAGTCTCTGTGCTGTTTTGCATATTGTAGGCAAGATACTTTGTGGCATTTTTGCAGTAATGGCTTTCCTCTGGCTACTCGACCATGCAGTTCATTTTTCTTTAAGTGCCTCCTTATTGTGCATCTTGAAACAGCCACACCGCTAGTTTTCAGAGAGTCCAGTATTTCAGCTGATGTTACTTGTGGGTTTTTCTTTGCATCCTAAACAATTTTCCTGGCAGTTGTGAACAAAATTTCTGTTGGTCTACCTGACCGTGGTTTTGTTTTTACAGAGCCCCTGAATTTCCATTTGTTAATCACAATTTGTACACTGTTGTCTGGCATTATCAATTCCTTGGAAATCTATTTGTATCCCTTTCCTGTTTTATACAGTTAAACTACCTTTTTCCATAGATTCATTGGCAATTCTTTTGCTTTCCTTATGACTCACAATCCAGAAACGTCAGTGGCTGGATGAAAGATGCAACAGTCTGTCTGCATTCCAGAAAATCACTCTGCTTTTATGCACACACAAGCAAACAGGACACAGGTGTGGATGTTACCTTTAGTAGCCATTCAAACCTATTTGTGTCAACTTCTGTGCATGTTATCAGGCCAAAGTCACCAGGGTATGTAAACTTTTGATAAATGTCATTTGGATGTTTTGGGTTGTCATTGATATTTAGTGAAAGCACAGTAGTTTGACAATAAATGGCTTCACCCAACCAATAACCATGAGTGGAGAAAAAGTTTTGGTGTTGTCATTCATATTTTCTGAAATAAGGGCCAAGAAAGCAAAAATTCTGCCGAGGTATGTAAACTTTTGAGCACATCTGTATATATAGAAGGTAATCAAATTGTTTCTTCTTATTTTATCGTCAAGCTTTTTCTCAAATGCAAAAAAGAAATGATTGGGTTTTTTCAAACTTCTATAAAACAGTCAGTGAAAATAGACAGCTCATGGTTTGCATCTGAGTACTGTCCGGTTTCTTCATAGACCCATTGACTTGCATTGGCGAATTTCAGCTGTGACAAGAATCAGTGCACCTAAGAAACATGGCTACAACTCATAATGTACATGAAAAACTGATGTCTGACTGAGCCCTAAGATTGAAAACAAATCAAGATTTTATTTTGGCAGTGAGTAAAGATTTGATGCTATTATTTGAGACTTTATCCACCACAATTGAATGTCGTTATAATTTCGAAGGCATTCTTAGGCCTCTTTCACACATCCAGTTTGTGCCGTCAGGCACAATCCGGCATGTGTGTAAAAAACCGGATCCGTTTTTTTTTACCGCCGGATGCGTTTTTTTGTCATTGAGAAGCACATGCGCCGGATCGCGCCGCATGTGCTTCCGTTTGTTCCGGTTTTTACCAGATCCGGCTGAATTCCTCTGTCCGGTGGCCGGACAGGACGGGTGCTGCAGCGTTTTTTTGTCCGGCGAAAAAAGCCGGACATGGCCGGATGCGGCCCTCCCGACTCTGCGGGACAATGTTACGCTATGGCACATTCCGGCCGCCGGATCAGGCTTCTATCTGATCCAGCCACCGCATGCACGGTTTTACCCTGTGCGCATGCCCGGATATCTCTCTCTCTCTTTCATACCCTGTTCTCTCTCTCTTTCATACCCCGTTCTCTCTCTCTTTCATACCCCGTTCTCTCTCTCTTTCATACCCCGTTCTCTTTTTCATACCCCGTTCTCTCTCTCTTTCATACCCCGTTCTCTCTCTCTTTCATACCCCGTTCTCTCTCTCTTTCATACCCTGTTCTCTCTCTCTCTCTCTTTCATACCCCGTTCTCTCTTTTTCATACCCGGTTCACTGGCTCGTGGATCCTTTTCTTCCCCGGCGACTCCGCAACATAGCTGTGTCAGGCGCCGTAAGATGCGCCGCATATACTTCCGGTCCCTCCATTCACGGCTGGATCTGGCACTCCATCTTTTTGCCGCACGGAGCCGGAATGCCACCGACGGACGTGTGAAAGTAGCCTTACATGGCTTTTGTCCGGCACCACACTATTGTTTAGAAGAAGGGTTAAGCTTCAGATAGATGACTTTTTGTAAATATCACTATGATTTGCTTTCATCCTGAATACATTTCATTTATAATTCCTAGGATAAAATTCACAATGATTTTTTGTGAAGACGGTTACCTGAACGTTTTATCACCAGGGGAAACTGCTGGATGTACCCAAGTGTAATCCTGAAGCTCTGTGATTGTTTCATCGCAACAAAAAGGCTCGGCAGGAATATCGTTCTTGTAATAAATTATTTGAAAAGAAAGAATCTGATGCATTTATGAATGAGCAAATGTGATGTAGGGCAAAGGAATTAATATACCAAATATGACGATGTCTCTGGTGCATTGTACTGCTTTATAACAGATTTATACAGACTTTACAATAGCACTTAACACTATAAAGGCATGGGAGGAGTTATCCACCTAGCCATTTCAAACCCAGTATTAAATCACAGTAATGGGAATGTATATTGTCATTATTTGCTGTAAGTCAGGAAAAGAGAAATAATTTTATTTATCACTATACTTATTTGTTATTCTTTTTTTCTCCCTTCATGACATATGACATACCTTTACATCATATGTAACATCCCTAACTTTAATGCACGCTCGCACGCCGAGCCCACATTTTTCCCAATAGATGATGGATGATTTAATCAGCTCCGCTCAACCCATGGCTGTTAACCTGTTAAATGCCCCTGTTGATCTCTGTCATCGGCATTTAACACTGGCCAGCAATGAGGCTCGTCATTCCATTCTCCCATCGTCGAGCCCATGACAAGATCACGGGACAGCGATGGGTTATAATGACAGCCGGAGATCTGCTGAAGTTCCTCATTTTTGTGATGATGGCTCTCCTGTGAAAACCAAACTGTAACTAGCATTCATAGTGGATTGCGATTTTCACTGTACATAGCAGTGCACAAGCATTCAGAAGATTGTAGCTTTAAGGGGGACTATTAAGTATAGTAAAAAGTTACAAAAAGTTTTTAAAAATATGAAGAAAACCCCACAAAAGTTAAAATCAGCAACCCTTTTGCCCCATTAAAAATAAAACAATTACACTGTGTGCAGAATTATTAGGCAAATGAGTATTTTGATCACATCATCCTTTTTATACATGTTGTCCTACTGCAAACTGTACAGGCTTGAAAGCCAACTGCCAATTATGTAAATCAGATGATTTGCATCTCTGTAATGAGGAGGGGTGTGGTCTAATGACATCAACACCCTATATAAGGTGTGCTTAATTATTAGGCAACTTCCTTTCCTTTGGCAAAATGGGTCAGAAGAAAGATTTGACGGACTCTGAAAAGTCAAAAATTGTGAGATGTCTTGCAGAGGGATGCAGCAGTCTTGAAATTGCCAAACTTTTGAAGCGTGATTACTGAACAATCAAGCGTTTCATGGCAAATAGCCAACAGGGTCGCAAGAAGCGTGTTGATAAAAAAAGGCAAAAAATAACTGCCCATGAGTTAAGGAAAATCAAGCGTCAAGCTGCCAAGATGCCATTTGCCACCAGTTTTGCCATATTTCAGAGCTGCAGCTAGAGTTGAGCAAAACGGGTCGGTCAATTTCAAAACCCATTGAGATGTCAGTCGTCCCGTTTGGACCTCCCCTAGGAAGTTATGACCCATCATAGATATTAGGAATGATTTCATCTAGGAGGTCAAGGGTGGAGGCTTCAGCCCAACCCAGAGGGGCAGTAGCTAGAGTTGAGTGAAACGGGTCAGTCAATTTCAAAAGTCGCCGACTTTCGCAAATGTCGGGTTTCATGAAATGAAACCCGACCATAGCTTGAGGTCAGCCATGAGGTCGGCGACCAGAGCGCCAAAGTCGCGTTTCAAAAGATGCTTCCAGCGCCCTTTTTCAGCTAATGATGGAGGACGCACACTGTGGGGAACGCGATGACATAGGCAGCGGTCACCACCATCTTTGAGAAGGGCATGCAAGTGATTGGCTTGCTTTGTGTGGCGTCACAGGGGCAATAAAAGGGCATGCACGCCGACCGCCATCTTACTTCTGCTGATCTCAGAATAGGGAGAGCTGCTGCTGCTGATGATTCTGTGGGGAGAGCGTTAGGCAGGGAAGAAGATACAAAAAACTGCTTCTGCTCCAATTTCAGCCTTTTATATTGAGGTGTAATCTACACTGGGCCTGAGATAATAGTTCAGTGTCCTCAAGTCTGTAGGGAGATTCAAATTCTCCCCAGTCCTATATAGACATTTTATACACCATCCAATTTCAGCCTGTTATATTGAGGTGTAATCTACACTGGGCCTGAGATAATAGTTCAGTGTCCTCAAGTCTGTAGGGAGATTCAAATTCTACACAGTCCTATATAGACATTTTTTACACCATCAAATTTCAGCCTGTTATATTGAGGTGCAATCTACACTGGGCCTGAGATAATAGTTCAGTGTCCTCAAGTCTGTAGGGAGATTCAAATTCTCCCCAGTCCTATATAGACATTTTTTACACCATCCAATTTCAGCCTGTTATACTGAGGTGTAATCTACACTGGGCCTGAGATAACAGTTCAGTGTCCTCAAGTCTGTAGGGAGATTAAAATTCTCCCCAGTCCTATATAGACATTTTATACACCATCCAATTTCAGCCTGTTATATTGAGGTGTAATCTACACTGGGCCTGAGATAATAGTTCAGTTCAGTGTCCTCAAGTCTGTAGGGACATTCAAATTCTCCCCAGTCCTATACAGACATTTTATACACCATCCAATTTCAGCCTGTTATATTAAGGTATAATCTACACTGGGCCTGAGATATTAGTTCAGTGTCCTCAAGTCTGTAGGGATATTCAAATTCTCCCCAATACTATATACACCTTGCACCTTGTTTTACAGTACCATATTGCTGGTGGTATTTTGGGTACATTTTCCCAAAAATGAGGAAGTGTGTTGGAAGAGACCGTGGAAGTGGGCGGGGGTTGCCAGCTGGTAATGATGGTGTTGGTGGTGGTGGTGGATGTGCTGGTAGTGGCAAAAGTTCAATAGCACCTAATGCAGGAGGTGTTGAGCCTGCATCATCTCATCGTCTGGCTCCACAAGGCCTCGAAGGCTCCCTTTTCTGGGAGTAGGTAAACCGCTTTTAAAGCCGGAGCTTCAAGAACAAGTTTTGGCTTACATTGCTGACACAGCCTCCAGCTCTATCGCCTCCTCTTCTGAACTTTCAAAAAATAAAAGCACTGAGTCGTCATTGGAGGCTCATAGTCAGAAACCACACCTTTCCTTGTGTTCTTCACCCCTACCAAAAGTAAAGGATGTGGCAGGCCACACTACAGATTACTCCATGGAGCTCTTTTCACATACCATGCCTGGGTTATCAAGTCAAATCGTGAATTACCCAGTCCAAGAAGAATCTGACATGGAGTGCACTGATGCACTGCCACTGCTAGATTTATCTGCTGGTACATTCACTCAGAGCACTACATTGTCCTCGCAGTGTACTGAGCCAGAATCTGACACTGATGAAACTCAGGTGCCCCTTCCCGCATACTATTCCACCTTACATGGTGACACAGAGGAAGGTGCACATGACATTGAAGAGGAGGTGATGGATGACCCAGTTGTTGACCCAGATTGGCATCCATTGGGAGAAGAGGGTGCAGCTGCCAATAGCTCAGAAGAGGAGGAGGAGCATCCGAAGCAGGCATCGACATCGCAACAGCTGTTATCTGGCAGGCCCGGAGCAGTCCAAAAACGGGTTACAAAATAGTTGCAGGACAGCTAGGCCAGACGGTCAAATTAGCATAGCATGCAAGGCCTCAAAATGTCTTCCATAGTAGGAAAAGTGCAGTGTGGCACTTTTTTGAACAAAATCCTCATGATCAGGCAAAGGTTATCTGTAAGAAGTGCGCAAAGACCTTTAGCCGAGGGAAAAATCTGAGAAATTTGAATACTAATTGCATGCTTAGACATTTAACCACCATGCACTTGCAAGCATGGACGGACTACCTAACCTCACGTACCACATGTGTAACTGCTCCCAATGAAGGTAGTCAGCAACGCTACATCGTTTCCCCCACTGTAAGCCCACCAGTTAGCACACCACCAGCAGCAAATGTTGAGTTGTCGCAAGGCCAAAGCAGTCAGGGAATCCCAATGTTATTGCTACGAAAGACTGAATCTAGGCCATCAGAAAGAACACCAACTCCATCACCATCATCAACCCTCTCTCAGTCCGCCATGTCCACCACTAGTTCAACCATATGCAGCTCTCAAGTCCAGCTCACCCTACCAGAGACTATGAGTAGGACAAGAAAGTACTCATCCTCTCATCCGCGTACACTGGGTTTGAATTCCCACATTGCCAAACTAATCTCGTTAGAGATGATGCCCTACCGGTTGGTTGAAAGCGAAGCTTTCCGCGAACTCATGGCCTACGCAGTACCACGCTATGACCTACCCAGTCGGCACTTCTTTTCTCGCAAAGCCATCCCAGCCCTCCACCTTCATGTGAAAGACCGCATTGTCCATGCACTCAAGCAATCAGTGAGTGGAAAGGTGCACCTCACAACAGATGCATGGTCCAGTAGGCATGGCCCGGGCCATTACGTGTCCATCACTGCGCTCTGGGTTAATGTGGTGGATGCAGGGTCCACAGGGGACAGTGGCGGTGGGACAGTGCTGCCTAGCCCACGGTATAGGAAACAGTTGGGTGTAGGCATTCAACCCTCCTACTCCTCCAGAAGCGAAAGCTCATCCACAGAGCGCAGTCGCACGAGCACTCCATCCGCAGCTGCCAGTGTTGCACACTCGGTGTCCCACTATCGAACAGCTAGTGGTAAGCATCAGCAGGCTGTGTTAAAGATGATGTGTTTGGGCGACAGACACACCGCGGAGGTACTGGCCGAATACTTGCAGCGACAAACTGAGTCATGGCTGGGCAGTCTACATTTTGAGGCAGGCAAGGTAGTTAGTGATAACGGCCAAAATTTTGTGGCAGCCATAGCCCTTTCAAAACTCTGACACATACCTCGCCTGGCTCACACCTTGAACCTGGTGGTGCAGTGCTTCCTCAATAATTATCCAGAGTTAACAGGCCTGCTCCAGAAGGTCCGAAGACTGTGCTCGCACATCCGCCGGTCGCCCGTACACTCCAGTTGTATGCAGAAGCTGCAGCGATTGCTCCAACTTCCCAAGCACCACCTAATTATCGACGTTGCAACAAGGTGGAACTCCACCCTGCACCTGGTTGAGAGGCTGTGCGAACAGAGGCAGGCTGTAATGCATTTGTGGGAGGATACACGGCCAGGCACTTTGAGGGAAGACATGGAGTTGTTGGGTGTGCAGTGGTCGAAGCTGAAAGACCTCTGTAAAGTCCTTCAGTGTTTTGAGGAATGCACACGACTGGTAAGCGCAGACGACGTCATCATAAGCATGAGCATCCCACTTATGCGTCTGCTCATGCAAACTTTGACGCACATTAAGGAGCAGGCGTCTGCAGCCGAGGAGGATAAGGAAGAGGAGGAGGGAAGCCTTGATGACAGTCAGCCATTGTCTGCTCCGGGACCTCTCCTGGATGAGGTGGAGGAAGAAGAGGAGGAGGAGGATGATGATGGGGATGATTATTTAGGGGACGAGAATGCTTCTCGTGGGGTAAGAGAAAATGTTGGCATGGCAAGGTCTGGTACAGGGTTTGTGCGTGACTGGAGGGATGTGGATTTGCCAGAAAGTGCTTTTCCAACCAGCACTAGCAGGGCATCATTGACACCTGGAATATTGGCCCACATGTCAGATTATGCCTTGCAGATCCTAAAAAAGGGACCCCCCGCATTGCCAAAATGATGAACGATGATGACTACTGGTAGGCCAGCATCCTGGATCCACGCTATAAAGGCAAATTCCAAAATATCATGCCACAGGAGAACCTTGGCCTAATATTGGCTAACAAGCAAGCAACTCTGGTAAACCGTTTGTTTGAGGCATTCCCAGCACACAGCAGCAGTGATGGTTCTCCAACGAACCGTATGGGGCAACATGGAAGAGGTGTTCGTGGTGCACACATCAGAAGTGGCATTGGAGACAGGGGTTTCATGACCATGTTGTAGACTGATTTTTCAAGTCCCGCTTACACGACTGGTAATACTGCATCGATTGAAAGTGACAGGAGACGGCAGTTGTCAACTATGGTTTCAAACTACTTCTCATCCCATATCGATGTTCTCCCTCACAGGTCATTCCCCTTTGACTATTGGGCCTCTAAACTGGACACCTGGCCTGAATTGGCACAATATGCCTTACAGGAGCTCGCTTGCCCTGCTGCTAGTGTGCTATCGGAAAGAGTCTTCAGTGCTGCTGGCTCAATCCTGACAGAAAAAATGACCCGTCTGTTGACCTAAAATGTTGATGATCTAACCTTCATTAAAGTGAGCCATGCATGGGTTTCAAAGGATTTTGTCCCACCTTCCCCTGATGACACATAGGTTGGCAGAAAAATGGCTCGCTTTTGTCCCCCCATGGCCGGGGTCACCACCTAGCGCACACAACCGTGCGAGTGCCATTGCCCTGGACATGTGGGTGGGCCGACTCTTGGGCGCCGTCACTGGCACAGGGTCCCTCATAGTGCAATCAAGTGTCTCTGACGGTGGGGGTGCACACCCGCTGTCAGACACACCGGCGTACTATGTTGGGCCCAGTGCCAGTACCGACGCCCACGAGTGGGCCCCCCTTGCTCGGGCAGGGCCCCAGCATTTGCAATATTTACCTCTCCCTGCTCCTCCGCTGTGTAGTCTGGGCTGTCAAATCCTTCCCTGGGACTGCCACTACAAATTTGGTGAACTGATAGATGATGGTTAAGACGTAGCTATGCCCTGTCCTGCTGGCCGGGCTTTAGCTTCAGATGATCAATGGCTTCCATTTCTTATGGATGTCGACTCACAATGAGAGGCAGTGGTGGTTTATCATCAGCTTTGACAGTTTTCCTACTCACAGACATGTGACATTCCTGCCCACATTTTTATATGTGCCCTCTCATGCCAATCCAATAGAATCGCCTACAGCCTGTGGCTTCTGTCTTTTGCACTCCAAAGTTACCTGATAGATCATGATAGGCAATGAGGACCATGTCTACATCTCTCCCTGTGATCAAAATTTGATGGAGATGAGTAACAGTGATAGGATCAACGGTACTGCGATATAGCAACCCTTTCTTCACAAAGAACTGTTTTCGCTGTCTCCACACACAAAGTAATTGAGGAACAGCATCGCCTCTGAGAATTCTCCCGGCAGTTTTTCCCCTGATTAGTAATTCCTAAATTTCTGCAATCAATCGACTTTATGTCTGTACTTTTATCCATCTCGTTTCCTCTTGCGGAGAGTCTGGACTGTCTTACTGAGACAGAAATATATATGAAGATTTAAAAATACCCCAACAGTGTATACTGGTGTACGCTTCAAAAACATTTCCTTTTTTCTACTTTTTAGATTGTTGTGTAATCCATACTGAGGCTGTGAGTGTCTTTGTCGGACTCCGGAAATAAACACGGAGATTTTAAATGTTTAAACTATGCTATATATACAGTTGTGGCCAAAAGTATTGACACCCCTGCAATTTTGTTAGAAAATACTCAGTTTCTTCCTGAAAATGATTGCAATCACAAATTCTTTGGTATTATTATCTTCATTTAATTTGTCTTAAATGAAAAAGCGCAAAAGAGAATGAAGCAAAAAGCAAAACATTGATCATTTCACACAAAACTCCAAAAATGGGCCAGACAAAAGTATTGGCACCCTCAGCCTAATACTTGGTTGCACAACCTTTAGCCAAAATAACTGCGACCAACCGCTTCCGGTAACCATCAATGAATTTCTTACAATGCTCTGCTGGAATTTTAGACCATTCTTCTTTGGCAAACTGCTCCAGGTCCCTGATATTAGAAGGGAGCCTTCTCCAAACTGCCATTTTTAGATCTCTCCAAAGGTTTTCTATGGGATTCAGGTCTGGACTCATTGCTGGCCACCTTAGAAGTCTCCAGTGATTATCTCAAACCATTTTCTAGTGCTTTTTGAAGTGTGTTTTAGGTCATTGTCCTGCTGGAAGACTCATGACCTCTGAGGGAGACCCAGCTTTCTCACACTGGGCCCTACATTATGCTGCAAACTTTGTTGGTAGTCTTCAGACTTCATAATGCCATGCACACGGTCAAGCAGTCCAGTGCCAGAGGCAGCAAAGCAACCCCAAAACATCAGGGAACCTCCGCCATGTTTGACTGTAGGGACCGTGTTTTTTTCTTTGAATGCCTCTTTTTTTCTTCTGTAAACTCTATGTTGATGCCTTTGCCCAAAAAGCTCTACTTTTGTCTGTCTGACCAGAGAACATTCTTCCAAAACGTTTTAGGCTTTTTCTGGTAAGTTTTGGCAAACTCCAGCCTGGCTTTCTTATGTCTCGGGGTAAGAAGTTGTGTCTTCCTGGGTCTCCTACCATACAGTCCCTTTTCATTCAGACGCCGACGGATAGTACGGGTTGACACTGTTGTACCCTCGGACTGCAGGGCAGCTTGAACTTGTTTGGATGATAGTCGAGGTTCTTTATCCAACATTAGCACAATCTTGCGTTGAAATCTCTTGTCAATTTTTCTTTTCAGTCCAAATCTAGGGAGGTTAGCCACGGTGCCATGGGCTTTAAACTTCTTGATGATACTGCGCACGGTAGACACAGGAACATTCAGGTCTTTGGAGATGGACTTGTAGCCTTGAGATTGCTCATGCTTCCTCACAATTTGGTTTCTCAAGTCCTCAGACAGTTCTTTGGTCTTCTTTCTTTTCTCCATGCTCAATGTGGTACACACAAGGACACAGGACAGAGGTTGAGTCAACTTTAATCCATGTCAACTGGCTGCAAGTGTGATTTAGTTATTGCCAACACCTGTTAGGTGCCACAGGTAAGTTACAGGTGCTGTTAATTACAAAAATTAAGCATCACCTGATTTTTCAAACAGTGTCAATACTTTTGTCCACCCTCTTTTTTATGTTTGGTGTGGAATTATATCCAATTTGGCTTTAGGACAATTATTTTTGTGTTTTTCATTTAAGATAAATTAAATGAAGATAATAATAACAAAGAATTTGTGTTTGCAATCATTTTCAGGAAGAAACTGAGTATAATCTGACAAAATTGCAGGGGTGTCAATACTTTTGGCCACAACTGTACCTGTTATCCAGTGATACTGTACCCTTTCTCAACTTTCTGCAATCTTGTTGAATCCATACTGTGCCTGAGACCATCTGAGTCTGCCTCCTGATTACAGATGAGTGGTGTTTGAGTAGAACTGTTGGCCAAGTTCAAATTCTAGCTGCTTTGGGCGGTGTTAGATCCGTTCGTCGAACTACAACACTTTGCTTAAAATTCGGCTGTTCGAGAACGTGTCGTTAAACAAAAGCGTATCTTTTTTTTCACATTAATAATGGTTTTCAATGATAATAGACAGTTTTATGGCATAGTAGCGGTGTTTGGTAGCCAGCGGTGTAGTACACCTGTGAAGGAGCTACGCCTTGTGTGTTTCTAATAATTTTTTACCGCATATTGTCCCGAAAATCCTTTTGGGCCTAGTAACTGTGTCTGCTACTCAAAAGAGGAGCCCACCCGTGAACCGAGCTATGTCGCCTGTTTATGAAAGAACCAGTTTTTGACTGCATTTACACCACTTAATACTTTGGGCCTAATAACTGTGTATGCTACTCAGCAGAGTTGGCCACCCGTGAACCAAGCTATGCCGCCTGTTTATGTAAGAACTGTGTGCTACTCAGCAGAGGAGCCCAGCTGTTAAGCAAGCTACAGCACCTGTGGTTTGGACACTTAATTTTTTCACATTCTTTCTGGAATGCTGTTTAGGCCTAATTCCGGAATTACGATTGACCTGCACTTACTGGGAAATGCTTGTTCGCGGGGAAGAATTGTAATCCCAGATCCCCATCACTAACGGGGTTCAGCGCATTATCCGCACCTGTAAGTGATACACGCTGGTCCTTTCATTGTAGCACGCGTGCAGTCCCAGACATGTAAGGGCATGACAGACCTGTTATTGGCCGATCTCGCGTGCCAGAGCCTCGCGTGTCCCTCTAGTAAGCTCGACGCGGACCGCAGGGGCATGCCTGAGTCTCGTTCGTTAACGGAATTAAGCTTGCAATCTGTGCAGCTTTTTTGTGGATGGCATGGTTGAGGTTGCCCGTGTTGAGTCCAATTAAGCCACAGGCTCCACTCCTGGTGGTGCCCTTCTGGACATTCCTTTAAGGTTTAGCTTTGCAACCATACTGCCCCCGGAAACCAAACACTTTTCCTGACAGTGACATTCTGGTCAAAGAGCGCGATGACATCACGTCTGTACGCCCTCTGCCTAAACAGTCCAAGTGCAGAGAGATGGAAGATGAGGACGACGAGGAGTCCAGAGTACAGGGATTCCCTAGCGAGGAGACTTATTTAATTGTTTTAAAGGTTGGGAGCACGATACTCTGGAGAATGATATCTGGGGCCTACCATACACTGGAGCATTCCAAAGGTGGACATCAGTCACTGGAGCAGCATTTACTGGGCCCATTACATTATACACTGGAGCATTAGAAATGTGGCCCATTATGTATGAAGCATTATTTGGGCCCATAAGACACTGGAGCTTCATCCATGGTGAACAACATACCGTATACTGTAGCATTATGTGGAGCTCATCATATACTGTATCGAACATTATATGGGACCAATGATTCTGTATGGAGAAATATATGGGCCTCATTACTCTGTATGGCGCACTATGCGGTGGCCATAATACTTTATGGAGGAATATACTGTCTGTTTTTGGAGCTATTGGAGAATTTAAAATGGATATCAGTCATGTGATGTACGAATTGAAGTATTTTTCATTGTACTGTACCGCTATTTCTCTGCCGTAACAAAGGATCATGAATTGTGTCATGTGTTAACCCCTTCACGACCTTTGACGCCACGTAGGCGTCATGAAAAGTCGTGCCAGAACGACCCATGACGCCTATGTGGCGTCATGACTTTAAAGCCCCCTTGCGGGTCGGGTGACCGGGGTCACTGAAAGGTCACCTGACCCGCAGATACAGGGGGCTTTGTTCTTCACCACAGGGGGCGTGGCTTCGCCCCACGTGGCTACGATCGCTCTGATTGGCTGTTAAAAGTGAAACAGCCAATCAGAGCGATAGTAATATTTCATCAATGAAAATTGATGAAATATTACAATCCAGCCATGGCCGATGCTGCTGTAGCATCGGACATGGCTGGAGACACCGATTCCACCCCCCCACCAGCGATCGCCCCCCCCGCAACTGAATGACAGCGGCGATCTGCCGCCGCTGTCATCATCTGCCCCCTTCCCATTCCCTCTGCTCCCCGCCAGCTTCCGATAACCCCCTCACTCCATCTCCCCTCCCCCGGCACCTTCTAAGTCCCCCTGTCGCTCCCGGTGTCCGGCGGGTCCGGATCATGGGCGCCGCCATCTTGAAAAAGGTGGGCGCAAGCGCAGTGCGCCCGCATCTGCCGGCTGCAGATTCCATTCTTTCATTTTGATCAATCTCACAGTGATCAAAATGAAAGAAAAAGTAAATAAACCCCCCGATTATCACCCCCATAGGGGGATCACAACTAATAAAGTAAAGAAAATATTTTTATTTTTATTTTTCCATTAGGGTTAGGGTTAGGGTTGAAAAGAGGGTTAGGGTTAGGGTTAGGGTTGGAAAGAGGGTTAGGGTTGGAAAGAGGGTTAGGGTTAGGGTTGGAAAGAGGGTTAGGGTTGGAAAGAGGGTTAGGGTTGGAAAGAGGGTTAGGGTTAGGGTTGGAAAGAGGGTTAGGGTTGGAATTAGGGTTAGGGTTGGAATTAGGGTTAGGGTTGGAATTAGGGTTAGGGTTGGAATTAGGGTTAGGGTTGGAATTAGGGTTAGCTTTGGAATTAGGGTTAGGCTTGTGGTTAGGGATGTGTTGGGGTTAGGGCTGTGGTTAGGGGTGTGTTGCGGTTAGGGTTGGAGTTAGAATTGAGGGGTTTCCACTGTTTAGGCACATCAGGGGGTCTCCAAACGCGACATGGTGCAACCATTGATTCCAGCCAATTTTGCGTTCAAAAAGTCAAACGGTGCACCCTCCCTTCCAAGCCCTGACATGTGCCCAAACAGTGGTTTACCCCAACATATGGGGTATCAGCGTACTCAGGAAAAATTGCACAACAACTTTTGGGGACTAATTTCCCGTGTTACCCTTGGGAAAATAAAAATTGGGGGCTAAAAAACTATTTATGTGGAAAAAAATGATTTTTTCATTTTCACGTCTCTGCATTATAAACTTCTGAGAAGCACTTGGGGGTTCAAAGTACTCACAACACATCTTACATACGTTCCTTGGAAGGTCTAGTTTCCAAAATGGGGTCACTTGTGGGGGGTTTCCACTGTTTAGGCACATCAGGGGCTCTGCAAACGTAATTACGACCGCAGACTATTCCATCAAAGTCTGCATTTCAAAACGTCACTACTTCCATTCCGAGCCCTGACGTGTGCCCAAACAATGGTTCCCCCCCACATATGGGGTACCAGCGTACTCAGGACAAACTGGACAACAACTTTTGGGGTCCAATTTCTCCTGTTACCCTTGTGAAAATAAAAAATTGCGAGCTAAAAAATCATTTTTTGAGGAAAAAAAATTATTTTTTATTGTCATGGCTCTGCGTTATAATCTTCTATGAAGCACTTGGGGGTTCAGTGTGCTCACTACACATCTAGGCAACTTCTTTATGGGGTATAGTTTCCAAAATGGGGTCACTTGTGGGGGGTTTCAACAGATTAGGTACATCAAGGGCTCTGCAAATGTTACATGACGCCCGCAGACCATGCCATCAAAGTCAGCATTTCAAAATGTCACTACTTCCCTTCCGAGCCCTGACGTGTGCCCATACAGTGGTTTTCCCCCCACATATGGGGTATCAGCGTACTCAGGACAAACTGTACAACAACTTCGGGGTCCAATTTCTCCTGTTACCCTTGTGAAAATAAAAAATTGCGAGCTAAAAAAATCATTTTTTGAGGAAAAAAAAATGATTTTTTATTTTCATGGCTCTGCGTTATAAACTTCTGTGAAGCACTTGGGGGTTCAAGGTGCTCACCACACATCTAGATAAGTTCCTTGGGGGGTCTAGTTTCCAAAATGAGGTCACATGCCGGGGGTTTCTACTGTTTAGGCACACAGGGGCTCTGCAAATGTAACATGACACCCTCAGACCATGCCATCAAAGTCAGCATTTCAAAATGTCACTACCTCCCTGCTGAGCCCCGACGTGTGCCCAAACAGTGGTCCCCCCCCCACATATGGGGTACCAGTGTACTCAGGACTAACTGTACAACAACTTTTGGGGTCCAATTTATCCTGGTACCCCTGTGAAAATAAAAAATTGCGGACTAAAAATTTTTTTTTAAGAAAAAAAATATTTTTTATTTTCACGGCTCTGCGTTATAAACTTCTGTGAAGCACCTGGGGATTCAAAGTGCTCACTATGCATCTAGATAAGTTCCTTAGGGGGTCTAGTTTCCATACTGGGGTCATTTGTGGAGGTGCTCCAAAGTTTAGGCACACAGGGGCTCTCCAAACACGACATGGTGTCCGCTAACGATTGGAGCTAATTTTCATTTCAAAAAGTCAAATGGCACTCCTTCCCTTCTGAGCCCTGCCGTGCGCCCAAACAGTGGTTCCCCCCCACATATGGGGTACCAGCGTACTCAGGACAAACTGGACAACAACTTTTGTGGTCCAATTTCTCCTGTTACCCTTGTGAAAATAAAAAATAGCGTGCTAAAAAATCTTTTTTGAGGAAAAAAAATGATTTTTTTATTTTCACTGCTCTACGTTATAAACTTTTAAAAACACACATGTGACATGCACAATGTGAACAAGTCTGTTGGACCATGTTCACTCCACCCTGACTGAAACACAAACAAAAAGCACAGAATGACAAATGTGCAAAAATACCTTGCAATAAGACATATAACAGTAGTCAGCAAGTGCTGATAAAAGGTAATAACAAACACAGGGTATTTAGTCTATACTTTTTTTGCAAAAAAATGTATACCAAGCTGCCTCACCAACGTCAAGGTAACCCGTATTGAAGCAGTCCCTATCTAATGTATTTAATACCTGGACATATGAACTGTGTCTAAATGAGCAGGATTAAGATAGGCGCTTTCTGGTATGGGCACGTGATGCAAGACAGCTCCTTATGTGCATGTCACACAAGAGAGGGGTGGGGTCTCTCAAATCATGCATAAGCATGAAAAAAACTGGATTAAAAACACACATGTGACATGCACAATGTGAACAAGTCTGTTGGACCATGTTCACTCCACCCTGACTGAAACACAAACAAAAAGCACAGAATGACAAATGTGCAAAAATACCTTGTTCAGGTATTAAATACATTAGATAGGGACTGCTTCAATACGGGTTACCTTGACGTTGGTGAGGCAGCTTGGTATACATTTTTTTGCAAAAAAACGTATAGACTAAATACCCTGTGTTTGTTATTACCTTTTATCAGCACTTGCTGACTACTGTTATATGTCTTATTGCAAGGTATTTTTGCACATTTGTCATTCTGTGCTTTTTGTTTGTGTTTCAGTCAGGGTGGAGTGAACATGGTCCAACAGACTTGTTCACATTGTGCATGTCACATGTGTGTTTTTAATCCAGTTTTTTTCATGCTTATGCATGATTTGAGAGACCCCACCCCTCTCTTGTGTGACATGCACATAAGGAGCTGTCTTGCATCACGTGCCCATACCAGAAAGCGCCTATCTTAATCCTGCTCATTTAGACACAGTTCATATGTTCAGGTATTAAATACATTAGATAGGGACTGCTTCAATACGGGTTACCTTGACGTTGGTGAGGCAGCTTGGTATACATTTTTTTGCAAAAAAACGTATAGACTAAATACCCTGTGTTTGTTATAACCATTTAACAGCACTTGCTGAATACTGTTATATGTCTTATTGCAAGGTATTTTTGCACATTTGTCATTCTGTGCTTTTTGTTTGTGTTTCAGTCAGGGTGGAGTGAACATGGTCCAACAGACTTGTTCACATTATGCATGTCACATGTGTGTTTTTAATCCAGTTTTTTTCATGCTTATGCATGATTTGAGAGACCCCACCCCTCTCTTGTGTGACATGCACATAAGGAGCTGTCTTGCATCACGTGCCCATACCAGAAAGCGCCTATCTTAATCCTGCTCATTTAGACACAGTTCATATGTTCAGGTATTAAATACATTAGATAGGGACTGCTTCAATACGGGTTACCTTGACGTTGGTGAGGCAGCTTGGTATACATTTTTTTGCAAAAAAACGTATAGACTAAATACCCTGTGTTTGTTATTACCTTTTATCAGCACTTGCTGACTACTGTTATATGTCTTATTGCAAGGTATTTTTGCACATTTGTCATTCTGTGCTTTTTGTTTGTGTTATAAACTTTTGTGAAGCACTTGGGGGTTCAAAGTGCTCCCTACACATCTAGATAAGTTCCTTAAGGGGTCTAGTTTCCAAAATGGTGTCACTTGTGGGGGAGCTCCAATGTTTAGGTACACAGGGGCTCTCCAAACGCGACATGGTGTCCGATAACGATTGGAGCGAATTTTCCATTCAAAAAGTCAAATAGCGCTCCTTCACTTACGGACCCTGCCGTGAGCCCAAAGAGTGGTTTATGACCACATATGAGGTATCTGTGCACTCAGGAGAAATTGCCCAACACATTTTAGGATCCATTTTATCCTGTTGCCCATGTGAAAATGAAAAAACTGAGACCAAAAGAAAATTTTTGTGAAAAAAAAGTACTTTTTTTTTTTACCGATCAATTTGTGAAGCACCTGGGGGGTTTAAAGTGATCACTATGCATGTAGATAAGTTCCTTGGGGGGTCTAGTTTCCAAAATGGGGTCACTTGTGGGGAAGCTCCAGTGCTTAGGCGCACAGCGACTCTCCAAACGCGACATGGCAAGCGCTAAATATTCCAGCATATTTTCCATTCAAAAAGTCAAATGTGCTCCTTCCCTTCCGAGCCCTGCCGTGCACCCAAACAGTGGTTTATGACCACATATGAGGTATCAGTGTACTCAGGAGAAATTGCCCAACAAATTTTAGGATCCATTTTATCCTGTAGCCCATGTGAAAATGAAAAAAATTAATGATAAAAGAAAATTTGTGGTGCAAAAAATAAAATGTCCATTTTTTCCTTCCACGTTGCTTTAGTTCCTGTGAAGCACCTGTAGGGTTAATAATCTCCTAGAATGTAGTTTTGAGTAGCTTGAGGGGTGCAGTTTTTAGAATGGTGTCACTTTTGGGTATTTTCTGCCTTATAGACCCCTCAAAGTGACTTCAAATGTGAGGTGGTCCCTAAAAAAAATGGTTTTGTAAATATTGTTGTAAAAATGAGAAATCGCTGGTCAACTTTTAACCCTTATAACTTCCTAACAAAAAAAAAATTGTTTCCAAAATTGTGCTGATGTAAAGTAGACATGTGGGAAATGTTATTTAGTAACTATTTTGTGTCACATCACTCTCTGGTTTAACAGAATAAAAATTCAAAATTTGAAAATTGCGAAATTTTCAAAATTTTCGCCAAATTTCTGTTTTTTTCACAAATAAACGCAAAAATTATCGACCTAAATTTACCACTATCATGAAGCCCAATATGTCACGAAAAAACAATCTCAGAATCGCTAAGATGCGTTGAAGTGTTCCAGAGTTATTACCTCATAAAGGGACACTGGTCAGAACTGCAAAAAATGGCCAGGTCATTAAGGTCAAAATAGGCTGGGTCATGAAGGGGTTAAAGGAGCCCAGTGACACTCTTTGGCCCTGGGCCCACGAAAATCTGGAGCCAGCACTCCCCCCCATGACTTTAGCAAAATAACCCCCAGTTTTCAATGCCTAACTATTATTATAAAGTAAATTAAGGTTGACAAGCTTAAGGAATAAGAATTGATGTTTTTAGCATTAAAATGGGCACTCTAGGTGTGTTTCCTGTCCTCCACTCACTGCCGACTTTTCTTCCCCATTGACGTACATTGGGTTTCGTGTTTCAGTCGGCCTTCGACTTTTCACGATAATCGGCCGATTTCGTTCGACCCGACTTTTGCGAAAGTCGGGTTTCGTGAAACCCGACTCGACTCGAAAAAAGGCAAAGTCGCTCATCTCTAGCTGCAACGTTACTGGAGTATCAAAAAGCACAAGGTGTGCCATACTCAGGGCCATGGCCAAGGTAAGGAAGGCTGAAAAATGACCACCTTTGAACAAGAAACATAAGATAAAATGTCAAGACTGGGCCGAGAAATATCTTAAGACTGATATTTGTAAGGTTTTATGGACTGATGAAATGAGAGTGACTCTTGATGGGCCAGATGGATGGGCCCGAGGCTGGATCAGTAAAGGGCAGAGAGCTCCACTCCGACTCAGACGCCAGCAAGGTGGAGGTGGGGTACTGGTATGGGCTGGTATCATAAAAGATGAACTTGTGGGACCTTTTCGGATTGAGGATGGAGTGAAGCTCAACTCCCAGACCTACTGCCAGTTTCTGGAAGACACCTTCTTCAAGCAGTGGTACAGGAAGAAGTTGGCATCGTTCAAGAAAAACATGATTTTCATGCAGGACAATGCTCTATCACATGCATCCAAATACTCCACAGCGTGGCTGGCCAGTAAAGGTCTAAAAGAAGAAAAAATAATGACATGGCTCCCTTGTTCACCTGATCTGAACCCCATAGAGAACCCGTGGTCCCTCATAAAATGAGAGATCTACAAGGAGGGAAAAGAGTACACCTCTCGGAACATTGTCTGGGAGGCTGTGGTGACTGCTGCACGCAATGTTGATCGTAAACAGATCAAGCAACTGACAGAATGGATGGAAGGCTTTTGAGTGTCATTGTAAAGAAAGGTGGCTATATTGGTCGCTGATTTTTTTTTAGTTTCTGAATGTCAGAAATGTTTATTTCTACATTTTGTGTTATATTGGTTTGCCTGGTGAAAATAAACAAGTGAGATGGATATATATTTGGTTTTTATTAAGTTGCCTAATAATTCTGCACAGTAATAGTTACCTGAAAAAACAGATATCCTCCTTAGTAAAAAAAAAAAACACTCCAACTTCCAAAAATATTAAGCTTTGATATTTGAGTCTTTTGGGTTGATTGAGAACATAGTTGTTGTTCAATAATAAAAAGAATCAAATACAACTTGCCTAATAATTCTGCATGCAGTGTACAAAAATGAAAAAATACCGATATTTGGTATCGTTGCATTCTTAGAAGTCCAATTATCAAAGCAAAAAGTAAATTAATCTGACCAGTAAACGGCGTAACGAGAAAAAAATCAAACGACCAGAATTAAATTTTTTTGACTGCCACAACATTGCAATAAAATGCAATAAAAGGTAACCAAAATATTGTATCTAGCCCAAAATGGTTTCATTAGAATTTTTTTTTGTTAATTTACAAATTTCTGATTTGTTTTCACCACTTAAATAAAAAAAAATATATGTTTGATATCTGCATAATTGTACTAACCTAGAGAATCATATTGTCAGGTTATTTTTATTTTTTTTTAAACTTTGATTTAATTGAATGCAAAAAATGTTTTTCATAAATATGAAGGGAGATGGACCAGGCTGGTGGTGTTCCTCTTGTATCAGGGCCGGTACTGTCAGGACTGTCACCATTGTTGCCGGGGGGAAGGACTTTCTGACTGGAAGGGACCTTTGCACCTGACAGCAGGGGGCGGGTCTGACATAAAAGGGATGGGGCACACCAGAATGGGGCTTTTGGCGGGAAGACAGCATGTGCCACAGGAGGGGGTTGACTCCCACTCAGCAGACCGACGCCAACAAGCAGGCCCGGTTTGCACTTTCCATTCCCCCGGGCACACAGACTGTGTACCTCCAGAAACCACTACTTCTGTAGTCTTTGACGTGACTAAGACAAACCATTCCATACCGCTGACCGCTTTTGGCGCGCGTCACAGTACTCACCAAACACTGCACGCTGAAGCAGGTAGCATGACTGCAGCTTCCACTCCGGGACTTAGTTCACTAACCGTGGTACCGCAGATAACAACTCGAGCAGTACCTTGTTCCAGGACCACAAGACTATGCGTGAGAAGGCCAGGATATGTCTCTTCTGTTAAGAGACAGTGTTTCACCTTTCTCCGGGACCAGTTCGGGAACCTCACGCGTCACATAAGACGCCATCATGGGATTTTGCAGAGTCCGCCGTCCGGGAATCACAGACTGATAAGTTAACCCTTTATTTGAACTCTTTCTATTGCGCTATTGTGGTATACCCCTTGTTCATCTATATTACCTCTCTCCCTGTTATAACAACTCCTTATAAAACACCCATTAACTCTTGCTCTGCCTCCTGCTCGTCACTGCATCCCGCCTTCCTGCTAGAACTTTACACATTCATATATCAATGCAGATAATGTTCGAGGCATATATAACAAAACATCCTCATTAGAGATAGCATTGGCATATGGAGCAATAAATCAAGACAAACACAAAAAATGGGGAAGGGAAAAATGGAGGGGGAAGAAAGGGGGTGTGTCAGAATCAAGCATAATGTTTACCCATCAGACATCCAGCACATGTGTCCAACCCTATGTTCAGGACCCACTGACACCAAAGTACACCCCAAACACCCTGAAGTATCTCTCCACAGCGGTTCACCAAGCGACATCATTGGGCAGGCGTCTCCCCTAGTAGTAGTTGCTCCTGGTACCAGACCGTCAGCTGAAAACAGGTCTTAATATCGCTCTGGATGCGTTGTGGGAGTAGAGAGATTAACATTTCCCAAGTTTCGAGAAATGCCTGCACCCTTCCCTCTTTATGTAAAGAGGCCTCAACCCAGTCCATTTGAAGCAAGAATGACAGCTTCTCTAGAAAGATTTTGGAAGGAGAGACATGGTCGTAAATTCATGTCTGTAAAATGGGCTTAGCACTGGGTGCCGCCACCAAATGCAATAGTTTACAGGCCCCTGGAGAATAGGCGTAGTTATCTGGTTTTAGGTATCCAAATATGTCTCATACGGGTTCATCAGGAACAAAGTTTGTCACATGTGTGGCGATATATTATCGTACTCTTTCCCAAAATAGTCTAATGACCGGGCATGCCCACAAGCAGTGAAACAGGTTGGCTTCTGGGGAATGGCATTTAAAACAGAAGTTGTTTACAGCCCCATTCTATGACCCTTTTGCGGAGTCAATAAGAGCCATGACAGATTTTAATCTCATTTCTAGAAAACGGGCTGAAGGGAGGAATTTGTAGGCTTGGTCTAGAGCTTTCAGAGATTATTTTTTACCGTATAGTCAATAGGGTAAATAAATAAACCCCACAAAATTGGGAAATTCCCCTTTTTTATTGCAATTTCATCGAGTTCTGAATTTTTTCCCATTTTCCAGTGGATCATATGATAAAATTAATGAAGTTATTCAAAAGTACAACTATCCCCACAAAAAGTGATACCCGAAACTAACTTTTCTAAAAAATTTTGTCTGGACCCGAACATCCACAGGTTCACCTATTCCCAACCCATGTATAATATTTACAGAAAAATGCTGTAATTTGCACTTTGTCATTTGCAGGCAAAACCGAAGTGACATCATGTAAAGCATGGGGTTTCTCTCCAGTATTTTTCTTCTGATTGCTCTTGAAGTGAAGTATTTAAAGATTCATGAAACAAAGCTCCATGATCCCTATTACATGCACTATTTGGTGAGACTTGATGCATCTAAACCTAATCACACTTAGATGTTCTTAGTCATCACTTACTGCATCAAGAGCTGGGAGAGGAGAGCTGCACTGTAATGTTATTACATTCAATGCTCTGAATATATATTAGGTATATTAGGTATGGGTGAATATGCAATGATACCTGAGAAAGCTCCAGAGAGTTGTATGTAACAAACTTTGCTCTCACGATCATCTTAGTCACTGTTCACCACTGCAGATCTCTTCTTCCAGGGCTGTAATGAGATGCCATGCCACTACTGGGAGACGAGAGCTGCAGCAGTGAGCAGTGCTGAAGATGACCAATTGATCAGCATTTGTCAAACACAACCGTTTGCATCTAACCTAAATATCACAGCTTATTTTCTTACACCTATGATACATCCAGAACTTTGTACATAGTACATAACAGAGCAGCTTAACTTCTCTAGAAGCGCTTATATTGTGAGTGAGTGCCAATAGTGAAGAGATATCGTTGTGATAAATTAAGGGTCCCGTTACACATAGCGACGCTCCAGCGATCCCGACAACGATACGACCTGGTAAGGATCGCTGGTACGTCGCTACATGGTCACTAGTAAGCTGTCAAATAGGCAGATCTACTCAACGACACAGCAACGATACCGCGATCCATATAACGATCTCGGCGGTTGTTGGGACCTTGTCACACAGCAGCTATTCTGACAACTCAGACCTCGATAGGCGTGCTTCAGCGTTGCCTTTTCCACACCCCTCTACTCCGATTGGTGGCCACTACTGCGCTATCACTACGCGGTTTGCTTCAGTGTCCCTGTCTGAGTCGTTAGTGCGCTATTTATTCGTGGATCCACAGTCACTGACATGGGGCACGCGATTATTATAACTGTACATGCTAAATGTTTTGATTGCATATAATTGATAGCTGACCTATGGAAGGAAACGCTACAAAGATCCTACCTTGAGACCACCAATCGGAGCTGAGGGGCGTTGAAAAGACAAAGCAAAATCACGCCTGCGTCCGTGAGTTCTGAGTCGAAAATGAGGTCGCTCGTCGTTGTTATGGCATCGAACACAGCGATGCATGCTGGCCAGCTGGACAACAACGATCAAAAAATGGCCTATGACATTCGAGCACAATCAGCGATATCCAGCGGGGGGAGGTCGCCGCTATGTGTCACACGTAGATCGCTGGCGAGGTCGCTGTTGTGTCACAAAACCTGTGACGCTTCAGCGATCTCGCTAACAATCTCGCTATGTGTGAAGTACCCTTTAGTCTCTCCAAATCACACTGAATAATAAGCCATTTCTGACTGCAAAGCATACTGCGCATGCGAGAGGTCATTTCAATGGGCACAAGCTACAACTCTACGTGAACGCAGGAAAGACCAGAAAGAAATGCATAGAGCAAGACAGGAGGGGGAGAGAGAAGGAGAAAAGCCCTGCCCATCAGACCAGACCGACGACATTTACATACACCGCAGCAGGAATAAAAACGGTATTTATGCATCAAATGTGGGGAGTCAGGGGGTATCAAAAGTACTGCTATAATGCTTATATGACACTAAATCGAAAGATATTTTTACATCATATCACAAAAAATGGGTACAGATTCCCTTTAACCCCTTTCTGACATCACACTTACTATCCCGTCCACGGTACCCTGGCCCGTAAGACCGGGGACGGGATAGTACGTCATAGCGATCAGCTTCACTCCCGGGGGGGAGGTGCCACTGATCGCGGCCGAGTGTCAGCTGATTATCACAGCTGACGCCTGGCACTATGTGTCAGGGTGGTCACGGACTGCCCCCGGCACATTAGCCCCTGGAAGAATCCTGCAGGTAGAGGGCTCCTCTGCGTGCTTCCCTGAGACCCCCGAATCAGCGGGATGTGCTGCGCTGCTCTGAGGGTCTCTTTCTCCACAGGCCCCGGGGTCTAAGATGGCCACAGGGGGTCTTCGGGGGCCTGCAGGGAGGCGGCTTCTTCAGTGCCTGCTGAGAGCAGGCACAGAGAAAGCCTGTGCAGCGCCTGTCAGATCGCTGTGCTGTGCAAACTGTCAGATCAGCGATCTGACACTTTATTGTAATATTCCACATTGGGACAATATAATAAAGTGAAAAAAAAAACAAGTGTAAAAATAATTTATAAAATAAATCCTAAATAAATAATTTTAAAAAAATCCCTAATAAATTCTTTTTTTTTGTAAGTAAAAAAGCAAAAACAATAAAAATACACATATTTAGTATCGCAGCGTCCATAAATACCTGCCCTATAAAACTGTCCCACTAGTTAACCCCTTTAGTGAACCCCTTCAAAAAAAAAACTAGGCAAAAAACAAATGCTTTATCATAACGCCAAACAAAAAGTGCAATAACAAGCGATCAAAAAGACGTATATAAATAAACATGGTACTGCTGAAAACGTCATCTTGTCCCGCAAAAAATGAGCTGCCATACAGCATCATCTGCCAAATATTAGAAAAGTTATAGCTCGCAGAATAAAGCGATCCAAAAATAATTATTTTTTATATAAAATTGTTTTTATTGCATAAAAGCGCCAAAACATAAAAAAAAACATAAATGAGGTATCGCTGTAAACGTACAGACTTGAAGAATAAAACTACTTTATCAATTTTACCACACGCAGAATGGTGTAAACGCACCCCCCAAAAGAAATTCATGAAATGCTGCTTTTTGTTCATTCTGCGTCACAAAAATCGGAATATAAAGTGATAAAAAAAGTCATGTGCCCGAAAATGGTCCCAATAAAAACGTCAACTTGTCCCGCAAAAAATAAGACCTCACATGACTCAGTGGGTCAAAATATGGAAAAATTATAGCTCTCAATATGTGGTGATGTAAAAACTATTTTTACAATAAAAAGCGTCTTTTAGCGTGCGACAGCTGCCAAAAATAAAAACCGCCATAAATAGTAAATCAAACCCCCCTTTATCACCCCCTTAGTTAGGGTAAATTAATACTATTTTTGACAACGGCCATTCTAAGCTGAGTGATTTTCTGTCGGTTTGGCATTTTTGTATCAATAAAGCCCTTTTTATTTACGGTACATGCTGTGTGTGCACTATCATTTGCGCTCTGTACTTTTGGTAGTAAAGCGTGTGGTAAGTGACGGGGAAATTGAGGTGCTGATGATGGTGCTTGAAGATGCCGAAGACGTGGGGCATGTGCGACTGCGACTGTTACTGGAGCAAAAGAAACATGCCCATCCATGACAGTTTCCTGCCCCACTTTGCACGGAAGCATGGTACACCACTACTGAAGAAGTGTGAACAGGTGATCAACCGCACTAAATTGTTAATGTTTTTTTGAGGCACTACACTTGTTGTCTTCAAGGTTGTATGGATAACCCTCCTTATAACTTTTCCATGGCTTTGTCCTCTGTGTAAAGCCTTTATGAGGGGAGAAGTACAGCAACTTCATCAGTGGTTCCCAAACTCCAGTCCTCGCGGACCCCAGCAGGTCATGTTTTCAGGATTTACATAGTGTTACACATGTGAGAGAATTCCTGATGCCTTGATTATACTTCCATCACATGTGAAATACTAAGGAAATCCTGAAAACATAACCTGTTGGGGTCCGCGAGGACTGGAGTTTGGGAACCACTGAACTACATTTAAAAAATATCTGAATGAGGCCTGCCAGCTTCTGCCTTTCAAGGGTCTATGAATGACCCTTCTTATAATTTTTTCCTAGCTTTGTATTTTCTGCAAAGCTTTTATGAGTGTAGAAGTACATCAACTACACTTTCTAAATATTTACATTAAATACATTTTTCTTGATTCAATTAGTCATTTATACAGTTGAACATGGTTATTGATACATTAAACTACATGACAATTTGAACAGAATATATATGAGTCCCTCCTTTATGTATAATACAGAGTGTATCTGTGTCTCTCTTACATCACATTTTTGGCAATCCTTCATAAATTACACTGAAATTGACAATTTTTTACTAAAAAAATTACTAATTTACCATTTTTTTAAAAAAATCCTTTTTAATATTTGCCTTATATAAAAGTCATTATACAGGAAAAAATATTTCTTAATTTTTTTAATGTAAACTCCAATTTCTTGTTGATTTTGAATTTTTTTTAAGTAGTCCTTAAAGTGGAGTAAAAGTATGACACCATTGTTCTCAGAAGCAATATGGGAGTCAAAGATACTTCCAGTGGTCTTCCCCATGCTGTTCTCCTCATTGAGCACTTTTTCATTCCATTTCAACATTTTCACTGCCCCCCCCAGACCTATTTGTATGTCTCCCTGGAAAAATGCTTGCAATTTCTCATTGACTCCCATTATACTCGTTACTCAAAACGAAAATTTGTAATTGCTTGGTTCGAGTAATGAGCATCCTAGCATTTTATTGCTCGCTCATCTCTAATAATGATTTAGAAGGGGTTGTTCAAGTAGTGGACAACTCCTTTAAGTTTAACAACTCATAGAGAACTGACTAAATTTGTTCTCTCTCCCTTTTTTCTCTGAAGCAGGCCGCCACGATGACTTCTCTTGATCACAGCTTGACCCTGTAATGCTTGCTGCCTATGAGATTCGATTTACAGCACGCAAAAAAAACATGCTTTGCACCTTTTTGTATACTGGTGAAGCATCAGAGAGTTTGCTAATGTCTTTTTGCATAGCTGCGCGGATTTCCCCATATTGTCCAACAGCTATGACATCTAGCATACCTTGTACAGTAATGCTTAGTCATGGAATAGCGGTTCCCACTGGCCATCAGTGGCCATCAGTGATTAACAGTTCCCAGTTTACCACAGAATGTATGGCAGAGTTGGGTCGCCCTCCAGGGCCGTGGGGTACTCGGTACCGGGCCGGTGTCAGGGGAATGTGTCACTGCAGCAGTGACCCGGTCCGTGGCCCTGGGCGCCCAAGTAATGGGGGAATGTAGTTAATGGAATGGAATAGTTCGTGACGCCACCTGTGGTGCTCGGCAAGGGAGGTGTTAAGCCGACGCTGCATGCAGATCGTCCGGGACAGATGGTGTGGTGCAGCAATGATGGTATAGCCCTCCACAGGCAGGGCTGTTGTCCCAGAGCAGTGTAGATGTGGGGACACTTAGGTGGTGTAGTGTCCAGCGCAGGGGATGTAGCAGTGTCAGGCAGACGGACGCAGGAAGGAATGGAGGACACCAGGGCATGTAGTTCCAACGCTTTACTCACAGTCAGTAGTGCCCACTTCTGTGCCGTGTCCTCCGGGTCAGGGACTCAGTCAACCTCCAGGCAAGATGGAAAGCTCCTCTCCACACTCTGCCAACTTATGTGCCTTTCCTGAATGTCTCCTCTATAGCGCCTTTTAGTGTGAAGATCTCCAGTACCGTGGTACTCTGAAGTTCCTCCTGACAGATGTTCCCAAGAACTCCACTAGTACGGCAGACAGCTGTAGCCTGCTTCGGGGACTCCCTTCTCCTGAATCCCGGATCTCTATCCAATTGCTGTTGTGCCCCAAGTCTTAGATGGGAGTAGTGCATTTACAGCAAACTACTCCACCGGTTTCTGCTGCAGAACCATAAGTGTCCATACAACCTCGGGGACCGGGCCCCGGCCTTGCGCTGAGAACCTCTATGCGGGGTTCCTCTTCTAATCCATATCCTCTCTGTTCTCTCTACTCCTTCGTTCCGTACTTGTCTTTCTTTCTTATGGAAGCTTAGGTTTCAGTTCTACGTCTTTCTCCTTCTTTTCCTTTCCCGTGCCAGCTGGCTCAGATCACTGAGGCAGCTGCAGCACTCCTTCCTTCATCCCTACTTCCAGGGATCCTCACTCCTGTCTAAGTGACTTCCTACCCGACTGACCTTCTGTCAGACTGAACCTCACATCCTACACTTTCCCACTCTTTTATGTATCTTAACTCCACCCACCTCCCAGCACATCCAGTGTTCCAAGCAGGGAACCACCAAAGGTGCTCTGCTACTCTCTAAGCACTGAGCCGCAATGTGGTTGTGCAGAACTACCCTGTTGTGTGGGGTGCGAGTGTTGGAGTGTGTAAAGGAGTTCCCACCTTACCTGGATGGTGGGGCACTACACCTTAGGAGAAGGTGCAGTACCTCTGTGGCGACTGAGCCTCAGGGGCGCCACATAGTCATTTTCCATCTCCAAAGTCACTGGGTAAGTCTCTTTTTTCTGTAGTGTGTAAGCTCTTATGGTCAGCTGGGTCCTCCTTCTATCTTTCTCCAGTAGAGTGTGCGCTCTTGTGATGAGCGGGTTCCTCTCTCTCTTCTGTAGTGTTTGAGGTCTTATCTTCAGCCTTGTGCTTGCTCTATCTCCTCTGCACCATGTGTATTTTTCAAGCATTTACAAGCTTTCCAGTATTGAGGTTTGTACTAATTTATTCCCCTCAAGTCAAGTAATCTCTGAACAGTATGCATAAAATATTAAAAGCAACCTGTCAGGTGAGACACGCTGCCAGATCCGTGAGCAGCATATATCAGGTAGGCACTGTCTGTATGATCTCGGTCATGTATGTTTGACTCTAAAACACTGTGGTATTTCAGGGAAAAAACATACTTTTAATAGCCTTTGGGGACCGAGGTGGGTGACTAGTTTTACAGGTGGGTCCCCAGTGTCTTCTACATGTGGGGAGGTTGACCTGGCGGATGGATCTGCCTGTGGTGTGGGGCAGAGGGATAGCTCAGTGTAGGAATGGAAGCACTGAGATGAAGAGAATAGTGGTGCTGTGCTGAGTGTGACCATTAGAGGGCAGTGAGGAGTGAAGAAGAAAGTGATTACGTAACTGCCAGGGGTCAAGGTCACTGTCATTGGCTAAAGAATAACTGTCAGGTGATAATGGGTGGAGCTACTGGGACTGGTAGTATATAGGCTGAGGGAAGGTTCCAGAAGCTTCAGTCAGCCAGGGGAACTCACTAGATAGGAGGGTCTGCTGTTAAGTGAAAGGCAGCGGAGGGCCCTCAGAGAGTATCTGACAGGAGAGACGGTCACGGGGGTGACCCAAAAGGACAGAGGCATCAGACAGAGACGGTCTGAGAGCGACAGATAACGGCGTACTTTGAATGGCGAACTGCTGTGGTGGATGGGCCTAGGGCAGCCATAGTGGACAGAGTCACAAAGTACGCCACGACAGTGAAACAGAGGAAGAGAAGGTACCCCGGGTCTGTGTATAAAGGAGATGTGAAGTTCCTGTAACAAAGTGTTGGAAGTCGTCCAGAACGGCAAATAAACACAGACATGTTGAACCCAATTTCTGTCTCAGTCTCCAGTCTGTCGACGCTAAGAAGTGGGTCACCCCCCAGTTCTGTGGGAACAGCACACGGTCCCCCACCTATCAGCATCAACAACACCTAGTATCACCTCCCTCAGCCCGAACCCTACATTTGGCGTAGTCGGCAGGATCGTTGCTGCCAATGCAACATCTTCAGCGGCAAGCCTGCCACCAAGTAACAGAGGCCCCCCAAGCTGTGTGGGGTGAAGAAGTTTTTTTTTTCTCTCTCTGTTCCCTGTGGATTACAATTTAAAACTGGACTGTGGATTGCTGGCTGCCAATAAGTACAACCGGAGCAGAAAAGTGCACTGTTTAAAAAAAAATATGACTGTGGTGATTTGGCGTCCAAAGAAAGAGATACAGACATTGCTGATTGTACTGGATGATCCGGGGCTATATCAAATCCGCCCCTGGGGGAAGTGGTGTTCATCTGGAGAGAACTGTCCCCTCATGTTGGACCCTGGAAGATGGGTGTAGAAGCCCACCGCCGCAACACCCAAGAATGGGAGTGGCCCAGGTGGAGAGACCTGTTGCGGCTGTTTGGTGCCATTCAGCTACTGGATCTCGGACGGCATGAGACGCTGCAGCTGTCGGGGTATCGGATGCCAGGAATAGCGGTGGCGCCAAGAATTGAAGACTCGTCGGGAAACCTGCCCAGAGAGCCTCCCCGCGGAGCTGTCGGGCCTGGAGGCTGGCCCTTTCGGACGGTGGGGTGAAAATCCATGGCCGAAAAAGGAGCGGTGGGAGAGCCTGCTGGGAGCCACGGCGGCTGAGAAGGTGAGCGTGTCCCCGGCCCCGCCGGCAACACCCAGGGCAAACTCCGTCCCCATGCACCATGCAGCAGACAGACCACGGGGCCTTGACACCGGTCCTCGGCCTCCCCGCTCGCCTCCTTACGCAGTGGTGCCTCCCGCTCTGAGCAACGGCGTGGCCCCCATCAAGCTGACTGCCACCGCATCGGTCCCACTCCCGGTCACTGCTGAAATTAGGCTATCAGCTGCAGTGTCTGACTCACCTGCAATTACGGCCGCTGGTTCATCTGCGGACCTACCTGTGGTTGCTCTGACGGAGCCTGTGGACACCTTGGTACCAGCTGCGGCCTCCCCTGCGGCCACGCCGACGTCGCTGTCAAAGCCGGCTGCGGCCTACTCACCACCGGCGCCTGCGGCCGCTTCTGCCCCGCCCCCGACCTCGACCGCGGCCTGCCCATCGGACTCTGCGGCCTATACCAGACCCTCGAACTGGGTTACGGAGGTCATCGAAGGAAAGAAGGCCAGAGAGCAGGAGATCTGGGGGCTGCTACATGAAAAAGGAGAGGCTGGTATGGCGGTTCCACGTTCCATCTGGAGGCTGGTGCACGCGAACCGGGAGAAAGGGTATGGCTTTATCCGGGATTGCGCCACTGGAGAAAAAGTGTATTTAAATGTGGCATCCATCGGTCACCGCCGGGCTCTACAGGAAGGAGACTGGGTCTCTTATTATAAGGAGTACTGCCCCCGAGGATGAGGACTACGTGCCCCCGTAAAAGGGACTCATAGAGACACCCCAAGAATCCCGGGACTTCACGGCTGTGGACTTACTCAAGGTGACTGGATGACGAGACACGAAGAAGGTAGACAGACCGGGGTACATGAGTCAGGTCCTCAGTGCGGCCCATGCCACTACATTTGGTGTAGTTCCGGGTATGAGAGTCTGTGTGACCAAGGGGTCTGTGTGACCAAGGGGTCTATGTGAGCGAGGGTCTGTGTGACCAAGGGGTCTGTGTGACCGAGGGTCTGTGTGACCAAGGGGTCTGTGTGACCAAGGGGTCTGTGTGACCAAGGGGTCTGTGTGACCGAGGGTCTGTGTGACAAAGGGGTCTGTGTGACCAAGATGCCAACCATGACTTGTTTTACAGTGCCAGGTCCCTGACACCACGTACACCCCAGGAGAATAGGACAAGATTGTCGAGGACGACAATGGTTAAAGGAAGGTAGAATGTGGGGAGGTTGAGCTGGCGGATGGATCTGCCTGTGGTTAGGGGCCCGGGGGTAGCTCAGTGTAGGAATGGAAGCACTGAGATGAAGAGAATAGTGGTGCTGTGCTGAGTGTGACCATTAGAGGGCAGTGAGGAGCGAAGAAGAAAGTGGTTACTTAACTGCCAGGGGTCAAGGTCACTGTCATTGGCTAAAGAATAACTGTCAGGTGATAATGGGCGGAGCTACTGGGACTGGTAGTATATAGGCTGAGGGAAGGTTCCAGAAGCTTCAGTCAGCCAGGGGAGCTCACTAGATAGGAGGGTCTGCTGTTAAGTGAAAGGCAGCGGAGGGCCCTCAGAGAGTATCTGACAGGAGAGACGGTCACGGGGGTCACCCAAAAGGACAGTGGCGTCAGACAGAGACGGTCTGAGAGCGACAGATAACGGCGTACTTTGAATGGCGAACTGCTGTGGTGGATGGGCCTAGGGCAGCCATAGTGGACAGAGTCACAAAGGACGCCACGACAGTGAAACAGAGGAAGAGAAGGTATCCCGGGACTGTATATAAAGGAGATGTGAAGTTCCTGTAACAAAGTGTTGGAAGTCGTCCAGAACGGCGAATAAACACAGATCTGTTGAACCCAATTTCTGTGTCAGTCTCCAGTCTGTCGACGCTAAGAAGTGGGTCACCCCCCCAGTTCTGTGGGAACAGCACACCTTCCCCCGCCTATCAGCATCAACAACACCTAATATCGCCTCACTCAGCCCAAACCCTACATACACAACCACTGCCAGTGACTGGCAAGTCTCTCAATATTCGTGCCTGTGCCGTTTTGGTCCCTGACAGCTTTTACAGTATGTCTTTGAAACACAGCAACATTTCAGAGTTAAACATACCTGGCTGTTATCATACAGCCAGTGGCTGACACATGCTGTCCACTGTTTGAGCAGCATGTATCATCACCTGATGGGTTCCCTTTAATGCCACACATTCTCCTGAATTGATCCCTAAGTTGTTTGGTGGTCTACTTAGCAGGGTAGTCTTATTGATTTACTATACACTCTAAAGGTTGCTTTGTGTATGGTTTGTTATGAAGATCATTTATATAATTTTATACTTGATACATACAGTACGTAGCTGTATTGTGTGTCATTTATAATTATACATTATATTTTTTACATAGATGTGTCCCTTGGAGAGATTTATAATTTTGAATGAACATTTTTCACCCGTTTTCATGCTTTGATGTACAGTTTACAATTTAGTGTGCAGTTGCTGTTCTGAAAATGTGTCATGGCTTGCTAATCACTGCACATACACTGAATGGCCACTTTATCAGATACCAGTCAAGTACTGAAGTGTGCTAGACTTTGTTTGGTCTTCAGAATGGTAGCATTTCATCATCGCATACATTGTGCTAGGTGTTAAAATAATTCTTCAGGAATGTTGGCCCATCCAATCCAGGATTGCTTTTCGTAAATTAGGTGGAGATACTGATGCGGCATAAGCAGCCTCCTTCACCACAGCTCAGAGATGCTCAATGGAATTAGGATCTTGACACTGTGGAGGCCACGGAAACATAGAAAACAGGCTGTTGTGTTCCTGGGACCAATTCATGACTATATAACATTTTTCACATGGTGTATTTTTTCCACAGGACATCAAAATTGGGATGATCTTGGTGATCCAGATTGCTTGGCTAGCCCTACAGTTCAAACATTCATCCACAGCTCTTAGAAGATCTAAGGTCTGTCAAGAAAATATGGACTGTTGACACTTGAAAGATGAATTGTGGGCACCACAGTCAATAAAATAGGGAGTGTACCTCATTGTGTCAAGTAAGTAATAATAAAAATAGGGGAGCTAAACAATAAAAGGGAAAGTTCACATCCAAATATATAAAATATATCATTAGATTTTATTATAAACACAAACAAGACACTGATGAAAAGGGGCTAGAAAACATAAATACATTAGGGTACAAAATCCTAGAGACACCTATACCAATAATATATCGCCACATTGTACAGTTTAGGGTGCCAACCTCTGCTCAACCTGTTGGGTTTTTCTGACATTTGATAAAGATGTCAGCACGGCATTGAAACGTGTAGTGGACAATAAAGAACCTTCTAATGAAAACTGCAGCCACAGACTTCTATCCAGCATTGCAGACAATTTTTCATCATTGTATTTTTCTGTTTAGGTAATTTCCCTCTGGCAGATCCTTCCCCCAGCCACGCGGCAGTGGCAATTGGCTGTCTCAACCTTTACCACCCATGGTAATCAAACCTATTGTGTTTACTGTCTCCTATGTTACTGTTTTACCCTATTGTGTGCTTCACCCTTCACAGTCACTGTTTATTCAACCTCCGCTGGCAGGTAGAGATTCCTATAGGGAGTATTAGAGTGTGCTAGTTCCTTTTATCATATTCTGTCATTTTTTAGTGGACCCATTTAGATTCTAGCTATTAACGCATGTTTGGAAACATACCTCTATTTAGATTTTTCTGGTTAGTTTTTTGTGACTTTTTAACTTGGTTAACAAAGGTTATATTTTAGGGGTCTATTTCTGGTGGTTTAGCTATTTGATTGGGGCCCCACTCCCCATACTTTTTTTGGTTTGTAGATAACTATACCAACAGTAAATGACAATCAAAAAAGCCCCAAAAAGCCCAATTATTCCTGATGAAGCTACCTAGCCTTAGCGCTTTACACTTCCATTAGTATGATGCAACAAAATCTGATTTCACCTGACCTAGCAATGTTTTCTTACTGATCAGTGATTTCATTTTCAGGTAACGATTCTTGACATCACCTTTAACCCCTTTTGTAGATGAATTGCTTACTCCGACAGGACTCCCTTCACTGGATGTTTTTTCTTGATCACACTATTTTCAGTATACTCGACAGGGTTGCACAAAAAAACCCACAATAATGACAGCTTTTGAAATCCTGGACCCGGCTCAACTAGCAACAATAACCATAAGTTGCTAAGATAACTGAACCCCTTCATGACACCACCAATTTCCGTGATTAGGCTTTTGTGTTTTCCTCCTCTTCTTCCCAGAGCCATAACTTTTTATTTTTCTGTCCACATAGACATATGAAGCCTTGTTTTTTGCAGGACAAGATATACTTTTGGATGACTTTCATAGTGTTATGAAAAAGGGAAAAAAAAAATCCACGTGATGAGAAATTGTGAAAAAACTAAATTCTGACATTGTTTTTGGGGATTTCTGTTTAGGTTGCACATTTTGTTGGAATGATTACCTTACAGTATGATTCTCCTCATTGGTGCGATTACATTGGTACAAAAAAAATCCTAAGCTTGCAAACAAAAATTTGGGGGCTGTGTCACCATTGTCTGAAACTTGAAACTGTTCTTATTAGGCCAGGTTCACATAGTGTTAACACAGCCCGTTCAACGCATAGAGTTGACGGGCTGCGTTAACACTATAGCATAACGCGATATGCGTTATGCTATACTGCTAGCGCTGATGATTCATCAGCGCTAGCGGTGACGGAGCCTCAGACGCTGCAGCCCGCGTCCGAGGCTCCGTCAGTGAATGATGGCACATCGCGAACGCGTGCCGCTTTACGGCATGCGTCGCGATGCGCCACATAATGGGGCTGAATGGCAGCGTTAACGGACTGCGTTACACCGCATTATACCGCGGTGTAATGCAGTCCATTAAACGGACTGCCATAGCAAGAATACTTAGGGGAGACTTAGGGGAGACTTTATATATATGTACAAGCATATCAGAGGGCAATACAGAGATCTCTCCAATGAACTGTTTGTACCAAGGACTGTGACAAGAACAAGGGGGCATGCTCTTCGTTTGGAGGAAAGGGAATTTCTGCACCAGCATAGAAGAGGGTTCTTCACGGTAAGAGCAGTGAGGCTCTGGAATTCTCTTCCTGAGGAAGTGGTGATGGCCAACTCACTGAATGAATTTAAGAAAGGGATGGATGCTTTTCTTGTGAGTAACAGTATATTATAGGTAGATGGTTGACCCAGCTTAGGGGAAGGAATTGTTTTCCCTATGGAGAAAATTGGCTTCTACTCTGTGGGTTTTTTGCCTTCCCCAGGATCAACAATGCAGAACAGCTGCACTAAAAATAGGCTGAACTAGATGGACATAAGGTCTTCCTTCAGCCTTCAAAACTATGTTAATATGTTTAACGCAGTGTGACCCCAGCCTTATTAGTCCTTTTAGTCCTCTTGAAACTGCGATCGTCTGATCGCTTGTGTTATATACAGCAATGCCTCCATACTTGTATCTGGAAATACAAGTATGGAGGTCTTCACTAGTCCCTCAACTGTCATAGCAACCCATTGGTGATCAGCGATCACGTCACTGGCATGCGGAGAGGTGCTTAAACTAATGCACCACCGTGCTGGCAAGCTTTTAAAAGGTTAACAATTGCGGGCGGTGCTTCGCACCACGTATTCTTAGAGGCAGGTCCTGGCTCTAATGCACAGCCATTACCTGCAAGGTATGGGGCAGACTCAACTCATGAGTCTACTCAATACACTCATTTCTGACTTACATATACAGCGGATGTGATGTTGGGGTTAGTTTTATCATTCTAGTGTGGACTCAAATGAAACTGCTCCATGGGAAACTTGTTCACTTGATTTTCTGCTTCACTCAATGAATTATCATATTGCATGAATTTCTTTCTGCACTGAATGAGGATTTGTTCAACCATACTTCGGCTTACCGATTCTGATATCTCGCTTTAGAACTATTGTCTGCATTATTGGAGACTAAGTCAGAAAAATGATCTAGGGATATCCTGGTGAAAGTCCATAACCCTGAGAGATAGCAACTAGAAATGAACAAACTTGTTTGGAAAACGTTCTCCCATCTCAAATTCAGCACAAAGTTGCACATTTGGATTCATGTTCGGATTCCCCATCTTTTTTCCTAAAAAATAGCAAAAGTCAGCCAAATTTTCGTAAATGATTGAGTTCACTAAGTGCTCTTTGAGACGTAAGTTTTTCTGGAAGCAGCATGGGCTGTAAAACATACTGCATCCCTGTGTCATCAGTGTGACACATACCGGCTCCTAGGAATCAGCTGACTGTACACGCTGTTCCCCAGGCTGGATGCTGAAGAAGACAGCTCACATCACTGTTGCCTGATCGCGCTGAGCTCAGCTCCAACAGGGGATTATGTTGAAAGCTGTATTCAACTGTTAACAGCGAGAGCAGGTGGCAGCTGATGAATACACCCATATTCTCATGTGCTATAAATAAATAAATATAAAAAAAATTATGTGGGGTTCCCCTGTAATTTTGATAACCAGCCAGGCAAAATTGACAGCTGCGGGCTGAAACCCTCAGCATTCAGCGTTAGTAAGGCTGCTTATCAAGAATAGAGGGTTCCTCACACCATATTTTTTAATTATTTAAATGAATAATTTAAAGAAATGGCATGGGGTCCCCCCATTGATGACAGGCAGCCAAGCTAAAGCAGACAACTGAGGGCTAGTATTCTCAGGCTGGTAAGGGGCCATGGATATTGGCCCCCCAGCCTAAAAATAGTATTCCGCAGCTGCCTCAGAAAAGGCGCATCTATTAGATGCTCCAATTCTGACACTTTGCCCTGCTCTTTCCACATGCCCTCTGATGGTAGCAATTTGCATTTATATTTGTGGGGTTGATGTCACCTTTGTATTGTCCAGTGACATCAAGCCTATAGCTTAGTAATAGAGCAACATCTATAAGAAAGTTCTCACTCTTGCAGTGCCATCAGAAAGGTCTTAGAAGTTCACAGCCAAAGAACTCAGTTCAACTCATTGATGTCATCAAGCGCAATGGGAAAAGTTGTAATGGCGCTATCAGTGACAACAGTGAGTTGAACTGAGTTAATTGGCTGTGAACTCCCAAGACCTTTCTGACAGCACCGTGAGCTTGAGATCTGTGGAGTCATATGAGTTCACTATGAGACACTGAGTAGTGGTAGCACACACTGTTCAGTGTCTCTGCTGGATGGCAGGCTGTATAGTCGCATCATGCAACAATGCAGCCTGCCATGTAGATGTAGCAGAGCTAGATACATTACGGACAAATGGATTATTATCTTCTCTGTGAACAGGTGAGAAATATTGTTTATTATTTTAATTCTGTTACAGGAGACATTGGCTTCTGTGGACAGGGCGATGATGTGAATATTATTTCATTTAGATTCATTAAATGAGTCTGTGTAATTCTTTAATTGAAATGACTTTATTCTGGATGTGTGTTTATTTACAATATAACTATAAGATTAGTAATGGAAAGGCATCTTATAGACACCTCTTCATTACTAAACCATGGGTTTGATGTCACGGGACAATACAAAGGTGACACCAACCCCTCAAATATGAACTCCTCTTGCCACCGCCACAGGGCAAATGAGAAGAGTCTGGCAAAACACCATAATTAGGGCATCTAATAGATGCACCTTTTCTGGGGCGGCTGCGCCCTGCTATTTTTAAGCTGGGGGGCGAATATCCATGGCCCTTTACCAGCGTGAGAATACCTCCCTATAGCTATCAGCTTCAACTTGGCTGGTTGTCAAAAATGGGGCTGGACCTCACACCATTTTTTTTTTAATTATTCATTTAAATAATTATAAAAACTGTGTGGAGACCCCTCTATTCTTGATAACCAGCCATGCTAATGCTGACAGCTGAGGGTTGCAGCCCGCAGCTGTCAGTTTTGCCTTGCTTGTTATCAAAAATACAGGGTAACCCATGTAAAAAATGTTTAAATTATTTATTTATAGCACAATTGATGGGTCAATGGATGAATTGGATGAATTAAAATTGTGAGTTTTTACGTATTTTGAGCACAGAGCGGTTTTTGCCCTGTACCTAAGCTCTTTTACCAGGCAAAAATCTGTTATTTATTTTAATCTCAAGATTTTTTTTAATTAGCTCTACATGAAAAATGCTTTCTCGCAGTTTTTTTTTATCTCATGCCTTGTTTACTATGATGACATCTGTGGTGTAAGTGTATTTATTTTTATACGGTAGGTTATAGCTTTAAGGTTTATGTTTAGATTCTGTTTATGTAGGACATTTTATTATTGCTGATGGTGCACACTAAAAGGCGTGAAAAAAAGCAGATGTCTTGTTTCCAGAACAATTCCATCTTGTGTACCAACAATTAAAAATGTAATGGCTTTAGATACAGCTGTCAGACTATAAAATAGCATACATATCCAGGATTTGTCAAAGCTACAGTTTAGAGGACTGATGTAAGAAATGAAAACCGAATCTAAAGAATTATATTGGCTATTTCACAGTATGAGGTATGAGCAAAGTGTATAGTAGTCTATTTCTGACAATGGGTGAGCACTTCTAGAAATATATTTTAAGGCCAGGTATCTCCATCAATTTCCCTGCAGCTTTGGATATAATATGTTATTTTTTTTTATTTTACATTAGCAATTATTTTTTGTGGGACCATAACTGAGATAGTCTATTATAAATTATAAGTGTTCAATGTAAAGTTCCACTTTTGCATTAATTTTATATTATTGTACAGGGAGGATTTTTGGCAATGAAGGACAGTAGCGAGGAATTAAAATACCATGTGTCTGAATTCATGATGTTATCAGTAGAATAAATACATCATTAACAGCACAGTGACTGCATTGCCTGTAAATGTAGAATCTCTCATTCATTCTTTTAGTGATTGATATTAATTGATATAAGAGAGAGGTGATTGTTCATAGTGCATTTCCTTAAAGGGGAAATTCAACATTTCAGTATTGGTGGCCTATCGCTAGAATAGATCATCAATATCTGTTTGATGCAGTCCGGCAGCTAGAATTGGAACCCCACAATCTGCTGTTTTCAGGTCTGGTGGGACGGATGTAAATGGCAAACTGAGCAGATGCACCATGGTTGGTGGGAACATCATTGATCTGACACTGATGACCTATCCTAGTGGTTAGGGCTACACCATCGTATTTTTTCTCATCCAATAGAATCGGACTGTTTAGGCTAATTACACTCTGATCAGAGTTTGATCAGTGTATGATCATAGTGTGACCTGATTTTCTCAGATGTGGAGAACATGGAAATTTTTCCATCTTCTCCATTCCATGAAAATTGCACCGCACTTATCTCATGTCATTCAAGCACTGTCCAGGGTATTCCAGGGTCCCACTGACTTGCATGGCCGCTTGTGAACCGAAAATATTGGATGCAAATCGTGCATGCTGTGATTTTGTCCTCTTACAGACTCTGCCCGAGGAAACAACTGGACATGTTCATAGCCCCTTCGACTAACATTTGTCCGATTGCAATCCAACGTCTCGTCAAATCGTCCTCGGACTGAAAATACAATCGGCTTAATAATCAATATCGTAAGTCTTACCTCATTGCAAAAACTACTCCTGTTCTTGACCCTATTTATTGATGAGGATTTCCAATTTAAGACGAAATGGCTGTAGTCACTGAATGTGAATGCAGATGGGCACACTGTCAGGATAGCCCTTTATTTCCCTTGCAAAGGTTCCTGGAAGATTTGCATGCACTCAGTCAAAGTGTCAAAGTGCAGGTGGAATGGTGCCTGGGACCACTTGACCAAGGCTAGAGAGATTCACTGCACACTCTGTTTATGGTGATGTAAGTTTCTTTATTTCATGCAAACAAAAAACATTAATTGTGACTTTGAAGTATGCGACAAAGTAAGGACGTTTCGACCCGACTGGGGTCTTTATCACAATGAGTGTGCGGTGAATTTCTCTTGCCTTTCCCATGCAAAGGGGCAGTCACTTAAACGCATGTATGAGATTCGCATACTTGCGCTTACAAGCTGACTAATCTCATCTGGCTTTTCTCATAGAATTGCAAATCGCGTTACATGTGGTTATATAACCGCCCATTCGCACAAGAAATCAAGGAGACTGAAGACTTTTTTGTTAGACCATGAGACCCCTTTAATACTATTATACCTCTAGAAAACCATAGTTCACAAAAATAAAATAATAGAACCCAGCTTGACCATGTTTTTAATGGACAGGTGAATTCATTTACGCCAGTGGTGACCCAAAGGTCATAGACTGCTGTTCTGGGGTTTCTAGTTATTTTTATTGTAATGCCAGGTACATCGTTTTCCAGATAAAGAGGAGGAAAAGTAGTGGAATTACTTTTTTTTTTTAGGAAAAAAAGTAAATATCAATTGGAGTCTCGTCATGCGCCAATATTATAAATTTGTGACATTTATGTATCTGCTGCGAAGTTAAAAAAAAAAAAAAAAGACTGTATGTATTTACAGCTAATGGATATTTGAAGTCATTTTCACTGCAAAAACTTCCCATTTTTAGTCTGAAAAAAAACCCCTTAGCACTATGCACAGAATCTACTTTTTTTCTACTTACGGTGCCTTGCGAAAGTATTTGGCCCCCTGGAAGTTTTCAACCTCTTCCCACATATCATGCTTCAAACATAAAGATACCAAACGTAAATTTTTGGTGAAGAATCAACAACAAGTGGGACACAATTGTGAAGTTGAACGAAATTTATTGGTTATTTAAAATTTTTGTGGAAATTCAAAAACTGAAAAGTGGGGCGTGCAATATTATTCAGCCCCTTTAACTTAATACTTTGTTGCGCCACCTTTTGCTGCTATTACAGCCGAGAGACTGAAATTCTTGCCCATTTTTCCTTGGCAAACAGCTCGAGCTCAGTGAGGTTTGATGGAGATCATTTGTGAACAGCAGTTTTCAGCTCTTTCCACAGATTCTCGATTGGATTCAGGTCTGGACTTTGACTTGGTCATTTTAACACCTGGATACATTTATTTGTGAACCATTCCATTGTAGATTCTTCTTTATGTTTGGGATCATTGTCTTGTTGGAAGACAAATCTCCATCCCAGTCTCAAGTCTTTTGCAGACTCCAAAAGGTTTTCTTCAAGAATGGTCCTGTATTTGGCTCCATCCATCTTCCCATCAATTTTAACCTTCCCTGTCCCTTCTGAAGAAAAGCAGGCCCAAACCATGATGCTGCCACCACCATGTTTGACAGTGGGGGTGGTGTGTTCAGGGTGATGAGCTGTGTTGCCTTTATGCCAAACATATCGTTTGGCATTGTTGCCAAAAAGTTTGATTTTGGTTTCATCTGACCAGAGCACCTTCTTCCACGTGTTTGGTGTGTCTCCCAGGTGGCTTGTTGCAAACTTTAAATTACACATTTTATGGATATCTTTGAGAAAGGGCATTCTTCTTGCCACTCTTCCATAAAGGCCAGATTTGTGCAGTGTACGACTGATTGTTGTCCTATGGACAGACTGTCCCACCTCAGCTGTAGATCTCTGCAGTTCCTCCAGAGTGATCATGGGCCTCTTGGCTGCATCTCTGATCAGTCTTCTCCTAGTTTGAGATGAAAGTTTAGAGGGACGGCCAGGTCTTGGTAGATTGCAGTGGTATGATACTCCTTCCATTTCAATATGATGGCTTGCACAGTGCTCCTTGGGATGTTTAAAGTTTTGGAAATCATTTTGTATCCAAATCCACCTTTAAACTTCTCCACAACAGTATCACGGACCTGCCTGTTGTGTTCCTTGGTCTTCATGATGCTCTGTGCATCAAACAGTACCGTGAGACTATCACAGAGCAGGTGCATTTACATGGAGACTTGATTACTCACAGGTGGATTATATTTATCATCATTAGTCATTTAGGACAACATTGGATCATTCAGAGATGAATGCTGCACTGAAAGTAAAGGGGCCGAATAATATTGCACGCCCCACTTTTCAGTTTTTGACTTTCCACAAAAACTTAAAATAACCAATAAATTTCCTTCAACTTCACAATTGTGTTCCACTTGTTGATTCTTCACCAAAAATTTACATTTGGTATCTTTATGTTTGAAGCATGATATGTGGGAAAAGGTTGAAAAGTTCCAGGGGGCCGAATACTTTCGCAAGGCACTGTACCGTATCTGTTTTTCATCTCCTAGTTCAAGCTGTCAACCATATTTATCCAAGGACTGGCTGTTATCTTCTATAATGGCTTCTTGCTTCATTAGCAGGACTAGAATTATTTTGCGAGACCACAAATGTTTTAAGAGGCCAGGCTCTATTTTCAGCTAATGCAGACTGGAAGACATAAAATTTTAGTTTGTTTAATTACCACATATTTTAAAGCCCCATTTATTCCAGGGAGCTGTACATGTGAAAGAGGATTTACATATTGTTTGTATAAAATAGAAAGTACAAGCAAGTACAATAACAAACTAACAGTGATGGACAGGTACATTGGAGGAGGTAACCCTTACAATCTGCAAGAGTTTGAAGCAGTATTTGAAGCAGAAAGCGGGAATCACAATGCAATCATGTCAGTTGCCAAAGGCTAAAATCCATTTTAACCTCAACGATTGGTTGCTTGTCACATGAAATGGAAATTGAACATGACCCATGTCCTTTCAAAGTCCTTATTGGTTTAATTATCACAAATCTTCATCACAATTTGCAATTAAACCTAACTTGTTTAAAAAGGCATTTCGCACCATTAAATCTTCCTCTTGTAGAAAATTCAATTTCCTGCATAAGTCTCCAGCAATACTCAATAAATGGTCCAGATTGGCGCACAGAACAGAAAGTACAGACATTGGATGTATACTTTCTGTTCAGTCTATAAGGACATGTGACGACTGCCGTCATTCACTGTCAACAGTGGTGATGGATTGGTCACCACCGCAACCAACCAGCCTGTCTGGAACAGTTTGGAGATCTGCCATGACTATGGGAGAGATGGACCAGGAGTCATAACAGATGGGTAAGGTAAGTATTATTTATGTTTAGAGATGATTAAAAATATTCACAGGTCCAGGGGCCCCATCAGAAGTCCATTGCCCTGTGAACCTCCTCCTACCTCCTGGAATCCCTGGCATTTCTTCTAATTAGAAGGTCTGCTGTGACCTACACAAGACACTGTTTTTGGCTTACTAATCAATAGAGGAGTGAAGGATGGTGTCAGTTATGATAAGGTCTGCAAAGTTCTGTTCTGACGACTTCAATGGGTGGGGAGGCCGTAGCTGAGGTTCCGTGCTCCACTATGCTAGAGGAAAATGGGGATCATGGCTGGGTGTGTGCTTTTACTTAGCAAAATGTCACTGTAGACCGCATGCTACTGCTTGATATGAGAAATGAATGAGGGAGACCAGAGTCCAAAAATAAACTTTTCTTTACTGAACAAACTGATGAGAAGGCATAACGTTTAAAGAAAACATCTTGTGCACTATCTAGAGGCAGGAATTTCATGGTAACATGGGGTTGTATATCATGTCTGTTACATGATACTACAGTATATGCCAGCAAAACCTTAGGGGAATCTTAATTTTGCCTTTGTTCAGGACCTTACTGCCTGATGTGCATTACTACAACTACCTCAGTACTATCCTCAAAGTCCAGTGGATCACACACTCCTTGGTGTGCCACGGCATCTTCAGTTCCCTGTAAAAGAACAAGTGCCCTAGCCTGGCCATCTTCTACTTCTAAGGGCCCCGTCACACATAGCGACTCACCAGCGATCCCGACAACGATATCAACGTGTCAGGATCGCTGGTGAGTCGCTACATGATCGCTGGTGAGCTGTCAAACAGACAGCTTCACCAGCGATCAGCACCAGCGACGCCGAGCAGGCGGTGTTGCTGTGTACTTTAGTTACCAGCGCACTGATGCAGGGAGTTGTTAACTAATTACACATCGGGTTTCTAAGGGACGTGCATCACTTAGAAACCCGATGTGTACCTTGGTTACCAGCTCCCTGCATCAGTGCGCTGGTAACTAAGGTACACATCAGGTTTCTAAGCACCGCCCGATGCTTAGAAACCCTGCATTTACCTTAGTTACCAGTGCGCTGATCGCTGATCGCTGGTCTCCCGCCTGTCACACGCAGCGATGTGTGCTGGCCAGCGGGAGACCAGCGATCAAAAAAATGTCCAGAGATTTCTTACAGCGATCAGCGATAACCGGCAGGGGGGCCGGTCGCTGGTCACTGTCACACACAGCGATCTCGCTGGTGAGATCGCTGTTGCGTCACAAAACTCTCGCTAGCGAGATCGCTATGTGTGACGGGGGCTTAAGACACTCAGGTCTAGCTACACTTCCACTTCTCATCTAGTATAGATAAGATTTGCTGTAGGCCCCCTCTAGCCTGAGATAAGGAATTCATCTGGCACTTAATCCTTGTTTACTTCAGAACATGTTGCCCAAGTATGTTCTCTCTTCACACAGAACACCCTTTTTCAATGCTGGTCTACAAATAATAAGACCATAGGTCTTTAGGGCCTTTTACACATAGCGAGATCGCTAGCGATATCACTAAAGCGTCACCGATTTTGTGACGCAACAGCGATATCGCTAGCTACATGTGACACTTACCTCCGACTGGCCTCCCCCACTGGATATTGCTGATCGCGCTCGAACGTCCCGGGCCATTTGTTTCTCGTTGGCGTCCCGCTGGCGCCGACTAGCAACGCATGGACGCAGTCGGAAGATGTCATCATCGCTGCTGCATCGCTGGTGAGATCTGCCTGTTTGGCAGCTCACTAGCGACCATTTAGCAATGCATCAGCGATCCTGATCGTTGTCGGGATCGCTGGTGCATCGCTAAATGTAACGGGACCCTTTCTCTATCCAGAACTCTTTACTATCTGCCCAACAACAAAAAACTGAGTTTCCTATATTCTTTTAAGTCCTCCCTTTATGGGCTGGCCCCAGTAGGTAACTATATTCACACGTTAGCTAAGTGTTGCAGGCCACAAAATACGTTAAGTAACACTTAAAATGCTACAATGTATTAGATAACCATAAGGTCTTCAAGGGGGGTATCGACCGCTTCTCCACTCCTTTACATGGCTACAGACTATTGATGTGACCATGGGACAATGACCTCTCAAATCTTTCTGTTCATCTTGATTTCTTGTATTATTTTAAGGCATTCTGAGGGCCTCAATTAAGTTTTTGAGTGGGAGAGGAAGCTTCTGTATCTTCTACTGACCAAGCATTTGTGCTCTATAAACCTTTGTGATTTTGTGCAGAAAGCACAGGGAACTGCTCCTATTATTGCCCTGAACCACACTCTATCTTCATTGTAAGAAAGTCATGTATAATGAAACTTTACAATTTCATTTGCAGCTATTCCAGTTGCAATGTACTTTAATATCGGTGAATATTTAAACAGTGGTTATATTTATAAAAGCGTCTGTGCTGGGAATATCGTGTAGACATAGAAATCACACAGGGAATTGTTGATCTACAGTCTCAGTATCAGCATTGCTAGAGTAATTACAGAGACATAATAGGGGCAATTTCATGGCAGCGCCAGGGCCTTGGTGTCTTCTCATGTATGATAAACTGTGAATAAAGATGGATAGCTTACATTTATTACAGTTTAAATCTTGAAGGATATTCACTTATTCTTCTCCTCTGTCTATCTTGTTCTAATCTTCTTTCCGTGCCCTTGTTTTTAACCTTTCACCTTTCACAATGCTGCTGATTTTGGGTTGCTAAGCAACTGATTGTCTGGAAGTTTGAGTAGTCCTAAGTCTCCATGCCAACAGAATGTCTACGGTACAGATCAGCCCAGACCATTGGTGATCAGGAGACTACCTCAAGGGACAAGCTATTATTTTTTGCTTGCAAATGGAGTACATGCTAAATTTATCCAACTTATTCTAGCTTCAAAAATGCAAAAATCAAGCCAAACGTATCAAGACAATACATTTATTTCCAATATTAGGTTTTTTTTTTATAAATCGCATAATTAAGTAGTTATAAAATAGGAAATCAGAACACATCACTGTGAGCTCACATTTTGCTCAGTCTGTGAGTCTGTGAAAGTCAGCAGGCTTTATTTCTGGATTTGGGTTCTGTTCAATATCAATGGCAAACTAAAGTTGCAAACTCTGATGATCTGAGTATACAAACAAACCCTTATAAATACCTATGTTTACCCTAAGTAAAATAATAACACCTATACTCACCTCTGGTGATGGGGCTGTTTCGGCGGTGTTGACACTGGCTCTTCAGGGGATTGTGTGACATTGTTATGTTATGTAATCCATGTGGTGAATCCACCCTGACTTCACTCTCCTCTTTTCTGGACAAATCAAGGCACTTTGAGGAAGTGAGAGAGCAACCACAGCTATCTCTTCCTTCAGATGTCAATTACACCTGTAGGAGAGGACAGTGGAGCCAGAACTGGCTGCAGGGCTCTCATGACATAACAAAGCCACTATGTAGTTCCAGAATCACTCACATTGACTGTGCTGAGTTTAGAAATTCACCCTGAGCAAAATATTTGCCTCAATCTGAACCAGAGTTATGATATTTTCAAAGGATTGTTACCAAAATGTCAACTTTGCATGAACAGAACAAAGGGGGCTTTTTATATCATTGTTACGTAGACCCATAAATTAAAAACTTCCTTGTGTAAGACATCGAATTCCCACCACTGCACAGAGGGAGTCTCGAGCCATATCCTCTGCATCTTGCTCAGGCTAATGCTATGCATTTGCTTGCTGCTGCTGAGCCAGGTTCAGCTATAGCATTCAGCATTAGTCAGCGGTGAGCAGACGCTCCTGGGACTAAGTCCTGCTTTTCTCCATCTGAACATGCCCGTGAGGCGACCGCTTATTGGTGGTCGGAGGTCACATGCTCAGGTCCTCAATCAGCTCAGATTGGGCCATTAGCAAGGTCCTGGAAGGCTGTGGTTATAAAAGGATTGCATGGCCGCACAGCCGTGTGCTAGTATAGACCATGTGGAGTGAGTGTTTTATGCATGTTTGAATGTCTCTGGTGAATGACTCACTATGAAACCCCTACCCTTGGTATGCATGTGTTGTTCAGCCTTGACAGTTAAAACTTAGGGTGATAGTGCAGATAGGAGGCAGAGTCAGGGCCTAGCATCAGCCGGCGCCTGTGCTCACAGTTTAAAAAAGTAAAATAATTACATACATATTCAAATAAAAATAAAGAAAACAATATACTGACCTAACACCAAATCCCTGATGCCCTCGTCTCCTAGAAATAATTAAAAATAATAAGCCATCATATACTTACCTGTCTGCCAAAGTCCATGTAATCCCAAATGTCCCAAGGTGATCTGATGTGTAGAATAGTCACATCAGCCCCTTCCTAGGCTATTAATATCAACCCGCAGCTGTCTGCCTAGCTTTTGCTGGTTAGATTTTACAGGGGGACCCTATGTCCATTTTTTCTGGACTCCCCCTGTAAACTAGCCAGTAAAGGCTAAGCAAAGAGCTGTGAGCTGATATTAATAGCCTGGGAACCTTTATGGCTATTGGCTCTTTCCCAGAATATTAACATCAGCCCTCAGCCATCGGCTTTCCCTCTGCTGGTTATTAAAATTACTCAGGAGCCCACGCAATTTCTTTTTCATTTTTTTCATTAAAATTAACAGTTGCTGCTTGGTTACAGCCTAAGTATGTTAGTTCTGTTAATGCTCCTACATAGGCTGATGACAATGTGTGTGTGTTTGCTTGTGTGTGTGTTTGTGTTTACTTATCGGCTTAGTAATGAGTCTGACACCTGCTCATTACTAAATTTAATGCTTGATGTAAATGACACCTGTTGACACAAAGCCCTAATCCTATTACCCTGATGCCACTGCATCAGAATGAAAAAGGTGGTGTTGATACAAGAAATTACATCACAAATGTTTTTTAAATATATTTATTTAGCTAAAAAAGCTTTCTTTGCTGTACAAAAAAAACGCATTCAAAAACACGTGCAAAAAACGCATAAAAAATGCACCAAAAACACGTGTTTTTGCTGCAGCATTTTTCCTACCAAGAGATGCAGAAACCTTCCAGAAATTTCTGCAAGCAAGTACTCATGGTCCAGGCTGAGGGGACTGCTGCAACTGGAATTGTGTCTAGCTATAGAAAAAAGTTCTGCCTGCCATGCGCAAATCTGCTCAAGGTGATCCTATTACCTAGATCCCCATCTGGATCGCCACTATTGCGATATTTTTTTTAAGGGTCTTTTGCGCTATGGAACTTAAAGACTTTTTATTTCTCTCCGTTTATCAATACAAAATGAAAGTTGGGAAACAAACATTATAAAAAACATGAAATATATTGTATGTAGTATGGCAGCGCTTGCTGATCTTAGATAGGGTTATAGACAAACAGCACCAACAGATCCATATACGGTATTCTGCTTTTAATGAAACAGGAGCCACTTATTTGTCATTTTTGGTGTAGAAAACTCAGTGACACTAAGTAGATGGGTACATATCAATATACAGTGCCATTAGACATGTAATCATTAGGCATAAATCATCCATTTGTTTCCTTTACACATCTACTTGACTTCAGGCAGTAATTAGTAGAAAGGACCTGCAATCTCACTACTGATTTAAATAGGTAACTAATCCTTTTTTATGTCTTAGTTTCTAATCTAATTCAAAATAAAACGCAAAATTTTAGCTTCATGTTTTGCCAATCTTACTCCTAATAAAATTGGGCTATCGGAGCTTTTTAAGAAAAACACTAAATTTTATATAAAACATTATTAAGATTCCACAGATGCACAATTCAGAATCTTCAGCACAATCCTGCTTTGTTTAAGAAAAGCATCTTAGCCCAATGACACATTCATTTTCTCTAATGTGTGTACATTATTCCAACATCCACATATGCAAACATTTGTCTTACGTTCCCAAAAATAATGCATCCCCTATACAGTTTGCATAGTTCTGAAAACTAACAGATCAAAAAGGGGTAAAGTTTCTAATTGTGGAAAGTGCCAAGCCAGCATGAGGAGACTTGCAAGCCATGCAATGCTCCACTCAGAATTCATAAATATGCAGATAGCCTGAGAGGGAGAACTCTATTGGAAGTGCTAGGAGTAACCAATAAACCTGCCTAACGATTTTTTTTATTTGTAGTATCACCACAAATTACATTACTATATATAAAGAGAGTTAGACTCTACTACAAAAGTTACCAAACTTTATTAAAAATTAACAATACATACAGTAAAAATAAAAGAAAGCTAAGACGCAGTACAATAATAACAGATCATGTGGCACAGCCAAATAGAATATCCTTAAAATGGTAGGCAATATTGAAAATGGATCAGGAAGTGGGCTTTGGAACGTGATGATAAATGCCGAGATGAAGGCCAGCGACTCTCAGCGCCATCCATTTTGTTGCACCTGAGGTAACCTTAGCTGTTAGTACAGTCATGGCCAAAAGTTTAGAGAATGACACAAATATTAATTTTTACAAAGTCTACTGCTTCATTTTTTCTAATGGCAATTTGCATATACTCCAGAATGTTATAAAGAGTGATCAGCTTAATAGCAATTACTTGCAAAGTCAATATTTGCCTAGAAAATGAACTTTATCCCCCAAAACATATTTCAACATCATTGCAGCCCTGCCTTAAAAGGAACGGCTAACATCGTTTCAGTGATTGCTCCATTAACACAGGTGTGGGTGTTGATGAGGACAGGGCTGGAGATGAATCTGTCATGATTAAGTAAGAATGACACCACCGGACACTTTAAAAGGAGGCTGGTGCTTGGCGTCATTGTTTCTTTTCTGTTAACCATGGTTATCTCTAAAGAAACACGTGCAGTCATCATTGCACTGCACAAAAATGGCCTAACAGGGAAGAGGATCGCAGCTAGAAAGATTGCACCTCAGTCAACAATCTATCGCATCATCAAGAACTTCAAGGAGAGAGGTTCCCTTGTTGCCAAAAAGGCTCCAGGGCGCCCAAGAAAGACCAGCAAGCGCCAGGACCGTCTCTTAAAAGTGTTTCAGCTGCGGGATCGGGCTACCAGCAGTGCAGAGCTTGCTCAGGAATGGCAGCAGGCAGGTGTGAGTGCATCTGCATGCACTGTGAGGTGGAGACTCTTGGAGCAAGGCCTGGTCTCAAGGAGGGCAGCAAAGAAGCCACTTCTCTCCAGAAAAAACATCATGGACAGACTGATATTCTGCAAGAGGTACAGGGAGTGGACTGCTGAGGACTGGGGTAAAGTCATTTTCTCTGATGAATCCCCTTTTCGATTGTTTGGGACATCTGGAAAACGGCTTATTCGGAGAAGGCCAGGTGAGCGCTACAACCAGTCTTGTCTCATGCCAACTGTCAAGCATCCTGAAACCATTCATGTGTGGGGTTGCTTCTCAGCCAAGGGAATGGGCTCTCTCTCAGTCTTGCCTAAAAACACAGCCATGGTACCAGAATGTCCTCCAAGAGCAACTTCTCCCAACCGTCCAAGAGCAGTTTGGCTATCAACACTGCCTTTTTCAACATGATGGAGCACCTTGCCATAAAGCAAAGGTGATAACTAAATGGCTCAGGGAACAAAACATAGAGATTTTGGGACCATGGCCTGGAAACTCCCCAGATCTTAATCCCATTGAGAACTTGTGGTCAATCATCAAGAGACGGGTGGACAGACAAAAACCTTCAAATTCAGACAAAATAAAAGCATTGATTTTGCAAGAATGGACTGCTATCAGTCAGGATTTGATCCAGAAGTTGATTGAGAGCATGCCAGGGAGAATTGCTGAGGTCCTGAAGAAGAAGGGTCAACACTGCAAATATTGACTTGCTGCATTAACTCATTCTAACTGTCAATATAACCTTTTGATACTCATAATATGATTGCAATTATATTTCTGTATGTGATAAAAACATCTGACAAACACACATAAAAACCAGAGGCCAGCAGATCATGTGAAAATATAATATTTGTGTCATTCTCTAAACTTTTGGCCATGACTGTATATAAGACCATTTGATGGAGTCTCTCTATACCCTCAAGGACGAAGCTCCCACAATAACAATGTTTTACACAATATTGGTTTAATATAAGTGGATTGTTGCTGTGTATACTTATAGACACTTGCAAAAAATTCTCATTACACTTGGCACTTTATGTGTTAAAGCAACTATTAGGCCATATTCACATGTTCAGTATTTGATTAGTATTTTAGTGTTCACTAAATGTAATGAACCTTCACCTCACCTGACGTCACTATTACGTCAAAGGGATCATGCGGTATGTACGGTCTCCTCACTTGAACCAACGTGACATTCCATGCCCTCTGTGGACACATAGGGTAAGCTTGGCAGAGTTTTATACAGACACCCCCTTTCCACATGGACCCAGGGAGGCATGGGGAGTGAGAGAAGTTAGCCCACGCAGCCCCTGATGTGGCACCACACTCGCTTACAATCCTGACAGGCTGAGAGGCCCCTTTCACTAGCACCAGTGAAACAGAGCTCTGCCAATCCGGTAGGACTGCCACCAGTTCCTTGTTAGATGTAAGCCCAGTCTGTTAATAGAATTATATCAGGCCAGAAATCAGCCCCGCTGGCATGTGAACTTAAAACTTAGAATACAGACATATAGAATCGTGGATCAAGATAAAAGAGCAGCCCAAGGATAAATTATGATTTAATCACCTTAACCCCTTCACTACCAAGGGTGGTTTGCACGTTAACTCCCGGGCCAATTTTTACAATTCTGACCACTGTACCTTTATGAGGTCATAACTCTGGAACGCTTCCATGGATCCCGGTGATTCTGACATTGTTTTCTCGTGACATATTGTACTTCATGTTAGTGGTAAAATTGCATTCAAATAACTTGCGTTTATTTGTGACAAAAACGGAAATTTGGTGAAAATTTTGAAAATTTCGCAATTTTCCAACTTTGAATTTTTATGCCCTTAAATCACAGCGATACGGCAAACTTAATACATAACATTTCCCACATGTTTACTTTACATCAGCACAATTTTGGAACCAAAATTTTTTTTTGTTAGGAAGTTATAAGGGTTAAAAATTGACCAGCGATTTCTCATTTTTGCAACACCATTTTATTTTTAGGGACCACTTCACATTTGAAGCCACTTTGAGGGGTCTATATGATAGAAAATACCCAAAAGTGACACCATTCTAAAAAATGCACCCCTTAAGGTGCTTAAAACCACATTCAAGAAGTTTATTAACCCTTTAGGTGCGTCACAGGAATTTTTTGAATATTAAAAAAAATGAACATTTAACTTTTTTTCACAAAAAAAATACTTCAGGTTCAATTTTCTTTATTTTACCAAGGGTAACAGGAGAAATTGGACTTCAAAAGTTATTGTGCAATTTGTCCTGAGTACGCTGATACCTGATATGTGGGGGGGAACCACTGTTTCGGCGCATGGCAGACCTCAGTAGGGAAGGAGCGCCGTTTGACTTTTTCAATGCAAAATTGGCTGGAATTCAGATCGGAAGCCATGTCGCGTTTGGAGAGCCCCTGATGTACCTAAACAGTGAAAACCCCCCCAAGTGACCCCATTTTGGAAACTAGACCCCCAAGGAACTTATCTAGATGTGTGGTGAGAACTTTGAACCCACAAGGGCTTCACAGAAGTTTATAACGTACAGCAGTACAATTAAAAAATCATATTTTTTCCACAAAAATGATCTTTTCACCCTCAATTCTTATTTTTCCAAAAGTAACAGGACCCTAAAAGATATTGTGCAATTTATCCTGAGTACGCTGATACCCCACATGTGGGTGTAAACCACTATTTGGGCGCATGGCAGAGCTCGGAAGGGAAGCAGCGCCAATTTGACGTTTTTGGCTGGAATTGAGATCGGACACCATGTCGCGTTAGGAAAGCCCCTGATGTACCAAAACAGTAGAAACCCCCCAAAAATGACACCATTTTGGAAACTAGACCCCCCAAGGAACTTATCTAGATGTGTGGTGAGCACTTTGAACCCCCCAGTGCTTCACTGAAGTTTATAACGTACAGCAGTACAATTAAAAAATCATATTTTTTCCACAAAAATGATCTTTTCACCCTCAATTCTTATTTTTCCAAAAGTAACAGGACCCTAAAAGATATTGTGCAATTTATCCTGAGTACGCTGATACCCCACATGTGGGTGTAAACCACTATTTGGGCGCATGGCAGAGCTCGGAAGGGAAGCAGCGCCAATTTGACGTTTTTGGCTGGAATTGAGATCGGACACCATGTCGCGTTAGGAAAGCCCCTGATGTACCAAAACAGTAGAAACCCCCCACAAATGACACCATTTTGGAAACTAGACCCCCCAAGGAACTTATCTAGATGTGTGGTGAGCACTTTGAACCCCCCAGTGCTTCACTGAAGTTTATAACGTACAGCAGTACAATTAAAAAATCATATTTTTTCCACAAAAATGATCTTTTCACCCTCAATTCTTATTTTTCCAAAAGTAACAGGACCTAAAAGATATTGTGCAATTTATCCTGAGTACGCTGATACCCCACATGTGGGTGTAAACCACTATTTGGGCGCATGGCAGAGCTCGGAAGGGAAGCAGCGCCATTTGACGTTTTTGGCTGGAATTGAGATCGGACACCATGTCGCGTTAGGAAAGCCCCTGATGTACCAAAACAGTAGAAACCCCCCACAAATGACACCATTTTGGAAACTAGACCCCCCAAGGAACTTATCTAGATGTTTGGTGAGCACTTTGAACCCCCCAGTGCTTCACTGAAGTTTATAACGTCCGGGCGTGAAAATAAAAAAATCGTATTTTTTCCACAAACATCATCTTTTAGTCCCCATTTTTTTATTTTCCCAAGGGTAACAGGAGAAATTGGACCCCAAAAGTTGTTGTCCAATTTGTCCTGAGTACGCTGATACCTCATATGTGGGAGAAAACTACTGTATGGGCACACGTCGGGGCTCGGAAGGGAAGTAGTGACGTTTTGGAATGCAGACTTTGATGGATTGGTCTGCGGGTGTCATGTGCGTTTGGAGAGCCCCTGATGTACCTAAACTATTGAAACACCCCACAAGTGACCCCATTTTGGAAACTAGACCCCCCACCGAGCTTATCTAGATGTGTGGAGAGCACTTTGAACCCCCAAGTGCTTCACAGAAGTTTATAACGCCTGGGCGTGAAAATAAAAAAAACATTTTTTTCCGCAAAATTATATTTTTGCCCCCAATTTTTTATTTTCCTAAGGGTAACAGGAGAAATTGGACCCCAAAAGTTGTTTTGTAATTTGTCCTGAGTAGGCTGATACCCTACATGTGGGGGTAAAACACTGTTTGGGCGCATGGCAGAGCTTGGAAGGGAAGGAGCACCATTTGACTTTTTCAACGCAGAATTGGCTGGAATTGAGATCAGACGCCATGTTGCCTTTGGAGAGCACCTGATGTGCCCAATCAGTGGAAACCCCCCAATTATAACTCCAACCCTAACCTCAACACACCCCTAACCCTAATCTGAGCCCTAGCCCTAGCCCTAACCCTAACCCTAGCCCTAACCCTAGCCCTAACCCTAACCCTAGCCCTAACCCTAGCCCTAACCCTAGCCCTAACCCTAACCCTAACCCTACCCTAACCCTAACCGTAGCGGGAAAATGGAAATAAATACATTTTCTTTTAGTTTTATTATTTTTCCCTAACTAAGGGGGTGATAGCGGGGGGTTTGATTTACTATTTATGGCGGTTTTTATGTTTGGCAGCTGTTGCACGCTAAAAGACGCTTTTTATTGTAAAAATAGTTTTTGCATCACCACATATTGTGAGCTATAATTTTTCCGTATTTTGACCCACCGAGTCATGTGAGGTCTTATTTTTTGCGGGACGAGTTGACGTTTTTATTGGTACCATTTTCGGGCACGTGACATTTTTTGATCGCTTTTTATTCCGATTTTTGGGACGCGGAATGAACAAAAACCAGCGTTTCATGAATTTCTTTTGGGGGGTGCGTTTACACCGTTCCGCATGCGGTAAAATTGATAAAGCGTTTTTATTCTTCGGGTCAGTACGGTTACATTGATACCTCATTTAGGTCGTTTTTTTATGTTTTGTCAGTTTTTTGCAATGAAAACAATTTTATATAAAAAATAATTATTTTTGTATCGCTTTATTCTGCGAGCTATAACTTTTTTATTTTTTTGTGGATGATGCTGTATGGCAGCTCGTTTTTTGCGGGACAAGATGTCGTTTTCAGCGGTACCATGGATATTTATATGCGTCTTTTTGATCGCGCGTTATTGCACTTTTTGTTCGGTTGTATGATAATAAATCATTATTTTTTGCTTCGTTTTTTATTTTTATTTTTTAAGGGGTTCGCTAAAGGGGTTAACTAATGGGACAGTTTTATAGGGCAGGTCATTACGGACGCGGCGATACCAAATATGTGTACTTTTATTGTTTTTGGTTTTTTTATTTTGAAAAAATGGATTTATTGGGGAATATTTTTTTTTTTTTTTTACTAATTTATTTAGCGATTTTTTTTTTTAACTATTTTTAACACTTTTTTTTTTTTACTTTATTACCTTGTCCCAGGTGGGACATCACTGTCCTGTGACAGATCGCTGATCTGTCACATCACAGATCACTGATCTGTCACATCACAGATCACTGTGACAGATCAGCGATATATCACAGGCACTGCTGCAGACTTCCTCATGCCTGCGCTTTGCAGGCAGTGAGGAAGTCAGCTCCCTGCAGGCCCCCGTCGCCATCTTGGATCTGGGGGCCTGTAGGGAAAGAGCCCTCCGCAGCAGCGCTGCACATTGCGCTGCCGTGGGGGGCTCAGGGAAGCACGGAGGGAGCCCCCTCCCTGCCGATGCTTCCCTTTAACCTCCGGTACACCGTGATCGCGTTTGATCGTGGTGTGCAAGGGGTTAACGTGTCGGGGGCGGTCCGTGACCGCCCCTGACACATTGTGCCGGGTGTCAGCTATGATAATTAGCTGACACCCGGCCACGATCAGCGGCGCTCACCACGTGGGAGCCGCTGATCGCTGGGACGTAATATTCCGTCCATGGTAGTTAGGTCCAGGATCACATGGACGGAATATTACGTCCTTTGTAGGTAAGGGGTTAATGTCACACTAGACAATACACTTTATATGCAATATTTATACATGCAGTGAGGAAAATAATTCTTTGATCCCTTGCTAATTATAATTAATATAATATAATTCTAAGGGTAGGTTAATGTTAACATTGTAAGAATATCAAAAAATAAAATCCAGAAAATCACATTGTATAAATTATATAATTTTATTTGCATTTTGCACTGAGAAATAAGTAGTTGATCCCCTGCCAGCCATTAAGAGTTCTGGCTCCTACCGACCAGTTAGACGCTCCTAATCAACTTGTTACCTGCATAAAAGACAGCTCTTTCGCATAGTCACCTTTTAAAAGACTCCTGTCTACAGACTCAATTAATCAGTCAGACTCTAACCTCTATAACATGGGTAAGACCAAAGAGCTTTCTAAGGATGTCAGGGTCAAGTAAGAAAATGGAAGAAATACAAAATGACTGTCAATCGACAATGAACTGGGGCACCATACTAATTCTCAACTCGTGGGCAATCCTTGACCATGAGGAAGGTGAGAGATCAGCCTAAAACTACACGGGGGGAACTGGTTAATATTCTCAAGGCATCTGGGAACACAGTCACCAAGAAAACCATTGGCAACACATTACGCCATAAAGGTTTAAAATCCTGCAGTGCCCGCAAGATCCCCCTGTTCAAAAAGGCACATGTGCAGTCCTGTCTGAAATTTGCCAATGAACACCTGGATCATTCAATGAATGATTGGGAGAACAAGCTGTGGTCAGATGAGACAAAAATCGAGCTTTTTGTCATTAACTCAACTCGCCGTGTTCGGAGGAAGAGAAATGATGCCTATGACCCAAAGAACACCATCCCCACTGTCAAGCATGGAGGTGGAAACATTATGTTTTGGGGGTGTTTCTCTGCTAAGGGAACAGGACTACTTCACCACATCAATGGGAGATGGATGGAGCCATGTACTGTAAAATCCTGAGTGACAACCTCCTTCCTTCCACCAGGACATTAAAAATGGGTCATACAGTGCCTTGCGAAACTATTCGGCCCCCTGGAACTTTTCAACATTTTCTCACATGTCATGCTTCAAACATAGAGATACCAAATGTAAATTTTTTGGTGAAGAATCAACAAGTGGGACACAATTGTGAAGTTGAACGAAATTTATTGGTTATTTTAAATTTTTGTGGAAATTCAAAAACTGAAAAGTGGGGCATGCAATATTATTTGGCCCCTTTAACTTAATACTTTGTTACACCACCTTTTGCTGCAATTACAGCTGCAAGTCGCTTGGGGTATGTCTCTATCAGTTTTGTACATCGAGAGACTGAAATTCTTGCCCATTCTTCCTATGCAAACAACTTGAGCTCAGTGAGGTTTGATGGAGATCGTTCATGAACAGTAGTTTTCAGCTCTTCCCACAGATTCTCGATTGGATTCAGGTCTGGACTTTGACTTGGTCATTTTAACACCTGGATACGTTTATTTGTGAACCATTCCATTGTAGCTTTTGCTTTATGTTTGGGATCATTGTCTTGTTGGAAGACAAATCTCCGTCCCAGTCTCAGGTCTTTTGTAGACTCCAACAGGTTTTCTTCAAGAATGGTCCTATATTTGGCTCCATTCATCTTCCCATCAATTTTAACCATCTTCCCTGTCCCTGCTGAAGAAAAGCAGGCCCAAACCATGATGCTGCCACCACCATGTTTGACAGTGGGCATGGTGTGTTCAGGGTGATGAGCTGTGTAGCCTTTATACCAAACATATTGTTTGGCATTGTTGCCAAAAAGTTCAATTTTGGTTTCATCTGACCAGAGCACCTTTCCACATGTTTGGCGTGTCTCCCAGGTGGCTTGTTGCAAACTTTAAACAGCACATTTTATGGATATCTTTGAGAAAAGGCTTTCTTCTTGCCACTCTTCATAAAGGCCAGATTTGTGCAGTGTACGACTGATTGTTGTCTTGAGGACAGACTGTCCCACCTCAGCTGTAGATCTCTGCAGTTCATCCAGAGTGATCATGAGCCTCTTGGCTGCATCTCTGATCAGTCTTCTCCTTGTTTGAGATGAAAGTTTATAGGGACGGCCAGGTCTTGATAGATTTGCAGTGGTATGATACTCCTTCCATTTCAATATGATCGCTTACACCGTGCTCCTTGGGATGTTTAAAGTTTTGGAAATCATTTTGTATCCAAATCCGGCTTTGAACTTCTCCACAACAGTATCACGGACCTGCCTGTTGTATTCCTTGGTCTTCATGATGCTCTCTGTGCTTCAAACAGAACCCTGAGACTATCTCAGAGGGGGTGCATTTATACGGAGACTTGATTACACACAGATGGATTATATTTATCATTATTCATTTAGGACAACATTGGATCATTCAGAGATCCACAATGAACTTCTGGAGTGAGTTTGCTGCACTGAAAGTAAAGGGGCCAAATAATATTGCACGCCCCACTTTTTAGTTTTTGAATTTCCACAAAAATAGAAAATAACCAATAAATTTAGTTCAACTTCACAATTGTGTCCCACTTATTGTTGATTCTTCACCAAAAATTTACATTTGGTATCTTTATGTTTGAAGCATGATATGTGGGAAAAGGTTGAAAAGTTCCAGGGGGCCAAATACTTTTGCAAGGCACTGTAGCTGTATCTTCCAGCAAGACATTCACCCAAAACATACAGCCAAGGCAACAAAGGAGTTGCTCAAAAGAAGCACATTAAGGTCATGGAGTGGCCTAGCCAGTCTCCAGACCATAATCCCATAGAAAATTTTTGGAGGGAGTTGAAGCTCCGAGTTCCCAAGTGAAAGCCTCAAAATCTTAATGATTTAGAGATGATCTGCAAAGAGGAGGGGACCAAAATTCCTCCTGACATTTACGCAAACCTCATCATCAACTACAAAAAACATCTGACTGTTGTGTTTGCCAACAAAGATTTTGCCACCAAGTATTATATCTTATTTGCCAGAGGGATCAAATACTTATTTCTCGCTGCAAAATGCAAATAAATTTATATAATTTATACAATGTGATTTTCTGGATTTTATTATTGATATTCTATCTCTCAATGTTAAAATTAACCTACCCATAAAATTATTGACTGTTCATGTTTTTGTCAGTGGGTAAACTTACAAAATCAGCAAGGGATCAAGTAATTATTAGAGATGAGCGACTTTGCCTTTTTTAGGGTCGAGTCGGGTTTCATGAAACCCAACTTTCTCAAAAGTCGAGTCGAACGAAATCGGCCGACTATAGGGAAAAGTCGGGGTCCGACTGAAACACGAAACCCAATGCAAGTCAATGGGGAAGCAAAGACGGCAGGGAGTGGAGGACAGTAAACACACCTACAGTGCCCATTTCAATGCCAACAACATCAATTCTTATTACTTAAGCTTGTCAATCTTAATTTACTTTATAATACTAGTTACGCATTGAAAACTGGAGGTTATTTGGCTAAAGTTGTGGGGGGGGGGTAGGGCTGGCTCCAGGTTTTCGTGTGCCCCGGGCCAAAGAGTGTCAGTGTGCCCCTTTAACACATACCACAATTCATGATGCTCCGATATGGCACGGAAATATAGGTATAGTACAATGAAAAATACTTCACATCTTACATGACATGACTGATATCTATTTTAAATTCTACAATAGCTCAAAAAACGGTCAGTATATTACTCCATACAGTATTATGGCCACCACATGGTGCGCCATACAGAATAATGAGCCCCATATGTTTCTCCATACAGAACAATTGGCCCCATATAAAGTTTCATACAGTATATGATGAGCTCCACATAATGCTACAGTATATGATGGTCTCCATGGATGATGCTCCAGTGTGTTATGGGCCCAAATAATGCTCCATATATAATGGGCCTCATTTCTAATGCTCCAGTGTATAATGGGCCCCATAGATGCTGCTCCAATGTCTGATCTGCCCCATTTAGAATGCTCCAGTATATGATGGGCCCCATGGATGATGCTCCAGTGTCTTATGGGCCCAAATAATGCTCCATATATAATGAGCCCCATTTCTAATGCTCCAGTTTATAATGGGCCCCGTAAATGCTGCTCCAGTGTCTGATGTCCCCCATTTGGAATGCTCCAGTATATGATGGGCCTCATGGATGATGCTCCAGTGTATTATGGGCCCAAATAATGCTCCATATATAATGTGCCCCATTTAGAATGAACCCAGGCATGGTATGTAAAAAGAGCTCCATGGAGTAATCTGAAGTGTGGGCTGCCGCATCCTTCACTTTTAGTGTGGGTGAAGGACCCAAGGAAAGGGGTTGCTCCTGACCAGAAGCCTGCACTGACAACCCAGTGCTTGCATTTTTTGAAACTTCAGAAGAGGAGGCGAAAGAGCTGGAGGCTGTATCAGCAATGTAAGGCAAAACCACTTCCGGATGCTCCGGCTTTAAAAGCAGTTTACCTACTCTCAGAAAAGGGAGCCTTACAGGCCTTCCGGAGCCAGACTATGATGCAGGCTCAACACCTCCTGCCTTAGCTGCTATTGTGCTTTTGGCACTAGCAGCAGATGCACCACCACCACCATCAGTACCAGCTGGCCCCCCACGCCCACGTCCACGGCCTCTTCCACCATACTTACTAATTTTTGTGAAAATGTACCCAAAATACCAGCAGATATATGTGTCACGTGGACCCGTCCTGTGTGACACGACCCGCAGGTCGGTAACTAAAACAACAAGACACGGAATGTGTAACTGTCCTGTGTGACACGACCCGCAGGCTGGTAACTATAACAACAAGACACGGGGGAAGGGGAAACAGTTACAACGGTGGGCCATCCGATAGGGAACGGGGATGTGGAGACCTTCTGCACTCCCCTGAGTCAGTGTCTCTACACTCCTAACTATCCCTGGGCCGGTTCTGCATCGGGTGCCGATCAGGATACCTGAAATCCCTAGCGCGCCCTGAACCAATCCCTTACTAGTGAAGTGGGCGGTGCAGAAACTAATCCCACCACTGCACTAAAACACACATTGATGAAAGTGACAAACAGGAAAACACCACTTAGCTTTGCTCTGTTGCTAATGCTCCAAGCAACAGAGTCCGACACCTGAGTGCATCTTTTCCTCCAACCGGATCCAACACCTGAGTGCAGCTTTCCAGCAACAGAGTCCCGCATCTGAGTGCAGCTTTCCAGCAACAGAGTCCCGCATCTGAGTGCAGCTTTCCAGCAACAGAGTCCAGCATCTGAGTGCAGCTTTCACCATAGCTGCCACTCCACCAAGCTTTGTAAGAACTCCTCGCTGACACCATAGCTGCCACTCCACCAAGCTTTGCCAGAACTCCTCGCTGACACCATAGCTGCCACTCCAGGATTCTGACTGAGCTGCCAGGAGCTCTGTCTAGCTCCTTCCTTCACCAAGGATGGTTGGAAAACACCAATATCACCAACAGTGAGTGAGAACACCTGACACACCTTTATAGTTAGGAGCCAGAGTCTCACACCTGTTAGAGATTCCCATGCAACAACTGTTATGAGTTCATTTTCCCCTTCACCATTGAGATCTGATGAACTCCCTCTTCTGGTGAAGGAAGGTAGTGAGGCTGATTATCAAACACCTGAGCTGGTAGAGGATGACTGGGTGACGGGAATTGCTGACTGGATATAAGGCAGCCAACGCCCTTCTGCCTCGCTGGTGATTTCTCTGAGGGATTCTAGGAGACCAGTCTGATTCCTGCTCCTCAAAAGATAAGTTTTCTGCCTTGCTTTTTGCATTTGTGTTTTGGTTTTATTTTGCCTTGCTTTTCTGGATTCTGCCATTCCCTGCTGGGGTGAGCTGAATTCCTTTGTGTCTTTTTGCTCTGTCTTCAGAAAACACCTGAGTACTGACATAGTCTTTTTGAAGCCTAGCGTCTTCAGGGCCTTTTTCAGTGTCAGTCTGTTGGCTCTTGTTTTGATAGGGTTTTTGGCGGATTGCAGACAGCAGCTTTTCTATCCTGTCCTATGTAGTTAGCTTGGGCCCCATCATTTGCTCAGTCTATCTTTCTATCTGTGTTCGTGTTTTTTCTTCTTGCTTCACCGTCATTATATGTTGGGGGCTGCCTATTGCTTTGGGGTCTGCTCTGGGGCAGTTTAGATTTCCCTTTCTGTCTTTAGGCTATGTAGTTCTCTGGCTGTGATCGAGGGGTCTAGGGCACCGTAGGAACCCCCCACGGCTACTGCTAGTTGTTGATAGGTTCAGGGGTCTGCAATCCGATAGCTGCCAACTTCTCTGGTTTTCTGGACTTAGCTAGCATTTCTGTTTTTGCCTCCTACGGTGACTCTTTCATAACAAACAACGCTCACCTCCACCGGGGGCAAACTAGAACAAAAGACACCACTGTGTAATAACCCTAATGGCCACCGGGGGCAAAACCAACTCTAAGCAACCAGCTCAAAGGAAAAAAAAGGTTACTTATTCAAAAACTGTCATAATCCAGCATGGATCATGACAATATGATACTGTATCAGAAGCGTACAGCTCTATACAGTCTATGGATAATTGTAAATCTGGGTAAAATATAACTTTTAATCAAAGTCTTGTAAAATAACAATGATCACCCAGTGAAAAATACCAAAAAATCACAAACCACAAAAAACATGAAGACAAACAGATAAATAATACTCACAGGTACTATCTGCCTGTATGGAGTATAGGCCTCTTGGCAATACTGAATAGTTTATCTGTGGTATATCAAAGGGTCACAGAAATTTAATGTACAGTTTCTTCAATTTGAATTTTGCCGTACAGCTTAATATAGCTTTAACAGAGAAACATATCCACCTATTATGCCCATGGAAAATAATTGTACCATAGAACTAAGTAAACAGTGATATTAAACCAATGGAAACTATATTTGACATACTAACAAGTTCCTCCGTGGCCACTGTTATTAGTGAAGGAAACAATTATAAATGTTAGAAGGCCAATATTATAAGATAAAATAGCAGCTAATAAGGCAGAGATGAAAACATTACGTTATGACAAATCACATTAAAGGAACCAAGCTGCCCCACTGTATCAGTGAGCATTCCAAGTGGCCATAACAAGCTCAAATAACAAAGTGCCGCGTAAAACACATGCTAGTGCGGCTTATAACTTATTGGATCTCACCCAGTCTTGTGGAATTCATACATTCCTGTACCCTCTATCGTTGCCACAGAGTTATGGTGGACGATGCTGATGATGCTGACCCTCAATTACTTTGTCTGTGGAGACAGTGAAAACGGTTATTTGTGAAGAAAGGATTGCTGTATCGCAGTAGCGTGGATCCCATCACCGTTACTCATCTCCATCAAATTGTGATCACGGGGACAGATGTAGACATGGTCCTCACTGCCTATCATGATGTGTCTGGTCACTTTGGAGTGCAAAAGACAGAAGCCACAGGCCGTTGGCAATTCTATTGGATTGGAATGAGAGGAGACATTGAAAAATGGTGTCAGAAATGTCACACGTCTGTGACTAGGAAAACTGTGAAAGCTGATCATAAAGCAACACTGCATTCGATTGTGAGTTGATGTACATTGCAAATGGTAGCCATTGATCATCTGAAGGTAGAGGCCAGCAGGAAAGGCCATAGCTACATCTTAACCATCATCGATCAGTTCACCAAATTTGTAGCGGCTGTCCCTGTGAAGGATTTAACTGCCCAGACTACACAGCGGTGGAGCAGGGAGAGGTAAGTATTGCAACTTGCAAGTGCTGTGGCCATGAGCAAGCAGGGGGGACCCACTCGTGGGCGACGGCACTGGCACAGGGCCCCTCATAGTACGCCGGTGTGTCTGACGGCGAGTGGCCCCCCCCACCGCCAGAGACACTGTATTGTACTATGAGGGGCCCTGTGCCAGTGCCGTCGGCCAAGAGTGGGCCCACCCACCTGCTCAGAGCAACGGCACTTGCCTGGGTGTGCCAGGTGATGACCCCAGCCCTTGGGGGGGCAGCCCAGGAAGGGAAGTTTAAAAATGGCATATATTGATGTGCAGGCTGTACATTCAGCAGCTGCAAATGAAGGAATTTGACATGTCCAAGGAAGAGGAGGACAAAAGCGAGACAAATTTCTGGCAACCTATGTGTCATCAGGGGAAGGTGGGACAAAATCCTTTGAAACTCATGCATGGTTCATTTTAATGAAGGTTCGATCATCAACATTTTGGGTCGACAGACGGGTCCCTTTTTCTGTCTGGATTGATCCAGCAGCACTGAAGATTCTTTCAGATAACACACTAGCAGCAGGGCAAGCGAGCTCCTGTAAGGCATATTGTGCCAATTCAGGCCAGGTGTCCAGTTTAGAGGCCCAATAGTAGGAATAGGGGAATGACCTGTGAGGGAGAACACCGATATGGGAGGAGAAGTAGTTTGTAACCATAGTTGACAACTGCTGTCTCCTGTCACTTGCAATCGATGCATTATTACCAGTCATATGAGCGGTACTTGAGAAATCAGTCCACAACATGGTCATGAAACCCCTGTCTCCAATGCCACTTCGGCTGTGTGCACCAAGAACACCTCTTCCATATTGCCCACTTCAGCTCGTGGGAGAATCAGCACCACTGCTGTGTGCTGGGAATGCCTCAAACAAACGGTTTACCAGAGTTGCTTGTTTGTTAGCCAATATTATCTCTACGTTCTCCTGTGTCATGATGTTGTATAATTTGCCTTTATAGCGTGAATCGAGGATGCTGGCCAACCAGTAGTCGTCATCATTTTGGCAATGCGGGGGGTCCCTTTTTAGGACCCGCAAGGCATAATCACACATGTAGGCCAATGTTCCAGGTGTCAATGATGCACTGGCAGTGGTGGGTGGAGGAGCACTTTCTGGCAAATCCACATCCCTCCTGTCACACTCAAACCCTGTACCTGACCTTGCCACGCCAACATTTTCTCTTGCCCCCAGAGAAGCATCCTCCTCCCCAAAATAATCATCCCCCTCATCCTACTCCTCCTCTTCTTCCTCCACCTCGTCCAGGACAGTTCCCTAACCAGACAATGGATGACTGTCATCAAGGCTTCCCTCCTCCTCCTCCTCCTTGTGTTCCTCCTTCGCTGCAGATGCCTGATCCTTAATGTGCATCAAACTTTGCATGAGCAGACACATAAGTGGGATGCTCATGCTTATGATGGTGTTGTCTGTGCTTATTAGCCGTGTGCATTCCTTAAAACACTGAAGGACTTTACAGAGGTCTTTCAGCTTTGACCACTGCACACCCAACAACTCCATGTCTGCCCTCAAACTGCCTGCCTGTGTATCCTCCCACAAATGCATTACAGCCTGCCTCTGTTCGCACAGCCTCTCAACCATGTGCAGGGTGGAGTTCCACCTTGTTGCAACGTCTATGATTAGGCGGTGCTTGGGGAGGTGGAGCAATCACTGCAGCTTCTGCATTCGACTGGAGTGTACAGGCGAGCGATGGATGTGCGAGCACAGTCATGGCTGTTAACTCCGGATAATTATTTAGGAAGCACTGCACCACCAGGTTCAAAGTGTGAGCCAGGCAAGGTATGTGTGTGAGATTTGCAAGGGCTATGGCTGCCACAAAATTCCGGCCATTATCACTGACTACCTTGCCTGCCTCAAGATGTAGACTGCCCAGCCATGACTTAGTTTGTCGCTGCAAGTAGTCGGCCAGGACCTCCGCGGTGTGTCTGTTGTCGCCCAAAGACATCATCTTTAACACAGCCGCTTACCAATAGCTGTTCGATAGTGGGACACCTCGTGTGCAACACTGGCAGCTGCAGATGGAGTGCTCGTGCGATTGCGCTCTGTTGACGAGCTTTTGTGTTGTGAGTTCATTTTTCCCTTCACCGTTGAGGTCTGATGAACTCCCTCCTCTGGTGAAGGAAGGTAGTGAGGCTGATTACTAAACACCTGGGCAGCTAGATGATGACTGGGTGGCTGGAATTGAGGACTGGATATAAGGCAGCCGATGCACTTCTGCCTTTCTGGTGATCCTGCTGGATTCTTGGAGACCAGTCTGATTCCTGCGTCTCAAAGCTAAGTTTTTCTGCTCTGCTTTGTACACTTCAGTTTTGTTTTTGTTTTGCCTTGTTTTTTGGGAGTTCTGCCATCCCCGGCCGGGGGTGAGCTGAATTCCATTTTTGTCTCTGATCTGTTGATCTTTTGATCTGTCTTCAGAATATACCTGAGTGCTGATTTAGTCTTTTGAAGCCTAGCGAATTCAGGGCCTGTTTTTCCTATCAGTCGGTTGGCACATTTTGGATAGGGTTTTTGCGGATGACAGACAGCAGCTTTCCTATCCTGTCCTATTTTAGTTAGCTTGGGCCCCATCATTTGCTCAACCTATCTTTCTATCTGTGTTAGTGTTTTCATCTTGCTTCACCGTCATTATATGTTGGAGGCTGCCTATTGCTTTGGGGTCTGCTCTGGGGCAGTTTAGTTTTTCCCCTTTCTGTCTTTAGGCTATGTAGTTCTCTGGCTGTGATCGAGGGGTCTAGGGCACCGTAGGAACCCCCCACGGCTACTGCTAGTTGTTGTGGATAGGTTCAGGGGTCTGCAATCTGATAGCTGCCAACCTCTCTGGTTTTTCTGGACTTAGCTAGTATTTTGTTTTTTCCTCCTTCGGTGACTCATCATAACACTTTTGCTTCTGGAGGAGGAGAAGGGACGAATGCCTACAGCCAACTGTTTCCTACACCTCTTTTGGTTTTTGTTCCACATTTTTGGACAGCTACGGGCCTGCCATATAACCACTGCTGTGATGTCGATGCCTGCTGCGGATCCTTCTCCTTATCTGAGATATTGCCAGCAACACCCTCTTCCCCCAATGGATGCCAATCCGGGTCAACAACTGCGTCATCCATCACCTCCTATTCAATTTCATCTGCACCTTCCTTTGTGTCACCGTGTAAGGTGGTATAGTATGCGGGAAGGGGCACCTGAGTTTCAACAGGGTCAGATTCTGGCTCAGTAGACTGCGAGGTCAATGTAGTGCTGTGGGTCAATGTACCAGCATAATCATCTAGCAGTGGCTGTGCATCAGTGCACTCCATGTCAGATTCATCTTGGACTGGGGAATTCAGGATTTGACTGGATAACCCTGGCATGATGATATGTGAAAAAAGCTCCATGGAGTAATTTGAAGTGTGGGCTGCCCCATCCTTCAGTTTTGGTGGGGGTGAAGGACACAAGGAAAGGTGTTTTTCCTGACTAGAACCCTGCACTGACGACTCAGTGCTTGCAGGTTTTGAAAGTTCCAAAGAGGAGGCAATAGAGCTGGTGGCTGTTTCGGCAATGTAAGCCAAAACCTGTTCCTGATGCTCCGGCTTTAAAAGCGGTTTTCCTACTCCCAGAAAAGGGAACCTTACAGGCCTTCTTGTGCCAGACGATGATGCAGGCTCAACACCTCCTGCCTTAGCTGCTATTGTGTTTTTAGTATATCCAGCATATGCACCACCATCAGTACCAGCTGCCCCCCCGCCCGCGTTCACGGCCTCTTCCACCATACTTCCTCATGTTTGTGAAAATGGAACAAAAATACCAGCAGATATATGGTACTGTATGAGGAGCGTACAGCTGTATAAGATGTAGGTAAAAATTTAAATCTCCTTATATATTTCCTTAGTCACAGACGCTCTCCCAGTATTTATTTGACCGTAATCCAACCAGCAGATATACGGTACTGTATCAGAAGTGGACAGCTCTATACGGTGTATGTATGGAAAAATGAAAATCTCTGTCTATCTTTTTACGGAGTCACACACAGATAGCATGTATTTGTCCGTGATACCAGCCGGTACACGGTAGTGTGTGAGGAGCGTACAGCTCTATATGGTGTATGTATGGAAATTTTTAAATCTCCGTCTATTTTTGTACGGAGTCAAACACACACGCTGTCTCTGTATAGATTTGACTGTTATCAAACAGCAGATATACGATACTGTTTGAGAAGCGGACAGCTCTATATGGTGCATGTATGGAAAATTTTAAATCTCCGTCTATTTTTTACGGAGTCACACACACGCTGTCTCTGTATAGATTTGACTGTAATCAAAAAGCAGAAATAAGATACTGTTTGACAAGCGGATAGCTCTATACGGTGTATTAGAAATACATTTAGGAAAAATTGGGTTATCCGATACATATTCCTTAGTAGAAGGATACTCTCAAAAATGCTGAATCATACAGATATGGACTACCAGAGAGCCATTTTGAGTCCAAAGAAGTTCGTGATATTCAATCATATGCCATAAAAGACCGAAATAAATAATCAATATCTTTATTTCACAATAGAAAATCACCAGCAGTAATTCACAAGTTATAAAATGTAGATAATACAAAAACAGGCGGGCAGCTTCATAACCATATATGCAATGCTAAGCACCATAATTATGGATTAACAAATTGTCCACTCATAATATGTATAAGAGTTTTGCAGCAAAAAAGTGCGTAGTGCATCATATCATAGATTGACAATAACATTATACAAAATATGGATCCATAGGAGCACAACTCAGGAATACGGAGGTGACATCAAAGTATAAAGGCTAAGATGTAAGCTATCAAGTGGTACTATGTAGCTAATAGCTTGTATAATAGCACACTAAATGTGCCCTTTAAAGATAGCATAGCCAGGGTATAAAAAACCTTATTTCCCCATAAATCCTAGGAAGTGCTTACCCATAATAAGTGCAATACCAGAGCGCAGGTGCCCTGACACACGTTTCACTGTGGCTTCCTCGGAGCGCAGTGCACATTGTGTTGGATGCGCCATCTTTAAATCCCCACATGACCAGGATGAACACCAATAGAAAACCAGCATACAGCTGTATCACATCTAAGTAACAAGTTTAAACCTCCCACATAAAGCGTCACGTCCCATGTCACCTAGCACATCATGCCCTGCGCCAACAGTGCTCTATGATGTGTCATACACTGCGCCAAAAAGCGCTATACACTGTGTCTCATGTGTGGCGCAGATAGAGGAGGCGGGATTACTCTGACGCGACCTCACATCCTGTAGTGAAGTCATCATGGCCGATGGATCAAACCCTGTGTCTAACGAGTGTGTGGAGGTGGGGCGTCCACAGCGAGACGTCACATCCATCATCAGGGGGCGGTGGATGGGGAATGATTATTCCACACACCTCATCCACCCCTTAATGACGTCATCGGCGACTCCCACTGAAGGACGGCCGTCGGCACACACATCCCGCAGCGTCCATAGAAACCCAGTATACACATAGAGAACGTATCTATATATAATGCTGATAGTCAAGTCTTTCTTCTGGGCAAAAAAGATGGTCACAAAAGGAAATGCCCATATGTTAGCCAATATAATATTAAAACATTACTACAGGGTCATAAATAATACAAGTTTTGTCCAAAAGAGATGCTCTAAAGAGCTCACAACAGTTCATGCATATATGGGAGAGATAAATATTACATCCAATAGGACTTTGAAGAAGGAGGGAGGAGGAGATTTCTTCAAGAAGAATATCCATTTGACATCAAGTGGGCCTTGTTATACGTAGGGATTCAAAAAAGCGCGGGTTAGTGCTGAGATGACATCCGCTAGTGGAAAAAAGAAATTTTATAACTTGTGAATTACTGCTGGTGATTTTGTATTGTGAAATAAAGATATTGATTATTTATTTCGGTCTTTTATGGCATATGATTAAATATCACGAACTTCTTTGGACTCAAAATGGCTCTCTGGTAGTCCATATCTGTATGATTCTATACGGTGTATGTATGGAAAATTTTAAATCTCCATCAATTTTTTTACAGAGTCACACACCTACGCTGTCTCTGTATAGATTTGACAGTAATCAAACAGCAGATATACGATACTGTTTGAGAAGCGGACAGCTCTATACAATGTATGTATGGAAAATTTTAAATCTCCATCTATTTTTTTACAGAGTAACACACACGCTGTCTCTGTATAGATTTGACCATCAACAAACAGCAGATATACGATACTGTTTGACAAGCAGACAGCTCTATAGGGTGTATGTATGGAAAATTTTAAATCTCAGTCTTTTTTTATGGAGTCACACACACACGCTGTCTCTGTATAGATTTGACTGTAATCAAACAACAGATATACTATACTGTTTGACAAGCGAACAGCTCTATACAGTGTATGTATGGAAAATTTAAAATCTATTTTTTTACAGAGTCACACACAGATAGCATGTATACGTCCGTTATTGGATTGAAAGACCAGCTCACCCACGTCTGACCTCACAGCACCTCAGACTCAGATCCGGCCCTGCCCTGGCCGCACAGCAGTAATAAAAGAAGAAATGATCCAGCTGAAGTGCTCTGGTGATTTATTGAGTGCTGTTCAGACAACAGAACAATGTTTACGCGTTTCTGGCTAGACACCCTTGATTAAGGGCGTCTAGCCAGAAACGCGTAAACATTGTTCTGTTGTCTGAACAGCACTCAAAAAATCACCAGAGCACTTCAGCTGGATCATTTCTTCTTTTATTATACGTCCGTTATACCAGCCGGTACATGGTAGTGTGTGAGGAGCATACACCTCTATACTGTGTGTGAAAAAATGAACGCTCTGTAACGGTGCAGAAATTCAGAATATACGTTTTTTTGCTTTTAAAAAAGCAGTCTGCACAGCAGTGTGAACACAGCAATGCAGCTATCAGGGAGCCTTATAAGGCAGCCTAATAACCTCCAGCGCTGCTGCACACACAAAAATCCTCCCCTGTCACTGCACACTAACTGTACAGTTGAAATCGCTATCAGAAGAAGCACAGTTTTTTTTTTCTTTGTTGCCTAATGCTCTCCCTATTGAGAATCAGCGGCAGCTACCTCTCCCTATGCTAAGATCGGCAGAAGTAAAATGGCGGTCGGCGGTCAGGGCTTTTATAGCCACTGTGACGCCACACAAAGCAAGCCAATCACACGAATGCCCTTCTCTAAGATGGTGGTGGCCGCTGCCAATGTCATCGTGTTGCCCACAGTGCGCTGTAGGTATCATGGGAAACGCGACTTTGGCGTGCGGGTCTGTGACCTCATGGCCGACCTCACGCTATGGTCGGGTTTCGATCAGCGAAACCCGACTTTAGTGAAAGTTGGCGACTTATGAATTTAACCAACCCGTTTCGCTCAACTTTAGTAATTATTATTATGGTCAGATATGCAAGTACAGGTGAAGTACATACGATATAAGCAGATGAATCATGTAAATTATCAATTTGATGTTCGACCATGTGTGCTTGGCCACATGGGGATTTGGGGTACTAGCTGTTCCAGTTCCTTCCAGCATGTTACATAACGTGGTACCCCTTTTGGAAGTGATCAGCAAGCATGACACTGAGAGAGCACATGGCCTTACACCAGCCTTTTAACCCCTTGGTTTGCCACAGCCTTTTCACCCTCGGGATGGGTCTTATCCCCCTCCCCATGGTGTTTGTACATAAAACTTTCAAAACTTATGAAGGATCATAACTTCCCAACGGTTCTTCATAGGGCAGCGGTTCTGGCACCATTGGATTCTGCCGGGCACCCGTTACACTTGGAGACCAAACATAGCTTTGCTACTTTGCTACTACTAGCCATTCTGTGTATCTGCTCACCCTGGGCTGCTAGAATAGATCGAGACCCTAGGAGATGTTCAGTCCATTCCAGAAATCTCAAAAATGTAACGGGTGAGGGGCTAGGATGTCTAATAACTTCATATTCTTCTTAAATCTCCTTATGAAATCCTATTTGACTGGAGGACGTTTGAATGAAGTAGTCACTCAGTGTGGGCTCCACAGATGGTCATCTTGTACAAGCCTGGATACTGGATGGTGGGGCTGGATCACCTGCTGAGATAGGTGTCCTGTTATAGCTACACATGCTGAAGGAGGATTGTAAGCTGCCATTAGATTGAAAATTTACAACAGTCTCTGGAGGAACACACAACTTTTAAAGATTTTAAATTTTATATGACAGACTAAAAGATAATATGTCTAAATTGGAAAACCATATTATGGAGATCAAAACAAAAAAAATTACTCACGATATGGAGGATGACACTCTTGATAGAGTTTATAAATGGAATATTAAACCACGCTCCATATTGAAAAAACAGTTGCAGAAATGCAAATCAAATAGTAGAAGGGTCAGTTTTAGAAATGCCGATGACCTCTCCACTTTTTCCACGTCGGATGACTTATTGGATTTATCAGGAGCCTCTACTAGTAGTTCAACAACCTTTTCACATAAGAAAACCCAGATTACTGCTCCTCCATTGAAAAATGCTCCAAAAAACTGAAAAAACAGAGAAAACCTGCGGGGCGAAAACATAAGAGGAGGCAGATATCCCTTCCGTCAACCTCTCCAGTTTTATTATCTCGGAAGAGCAGATCTCACTACTTAGTAAAGGACTTGGTTTTTCACTAACAATTAATTTTGACATTTTTGGAACTATACTGAACATTAATAAATTGGCCCGCAACTTAACGATTAAATGTCATTTTTTGTCACAAAACATCAATAGTGATATTTCTTCAACTTGTGGATATGATGATGACTCGACAGATGTTATGAGGACATTTGAAGAACAAATAGCTTTATTGAATTTGAATACTTTGAGAAAAGAATCTTCTAGTGGCACTATTTCTCTCAATGACAATTTTTCATATAAAAATTCACTTTTTTTATCCATTATACAACAGATCATCCGTCTTGGATCAGTTCTAGGACTTGGTTGAAAAAGAGTTGGTGGATTTGAAAAAAAGGACAGAGAATGAAAATAAAAGCCATTCCAATTTAACATATAGGGAAAGAATAGCTCTGAAAGAACTTAAAGACAACTCGGGCCTAATTATATGGCAATCTGATAAATGGGGTACTATAGTTTTATTGGATGCAGCTCTATACAAGATATTAAACTTGATGGTCTTGGAGAATGGTCACACTTATCAGGAAATTTTTATGGATCCAACTAATGATTACAACCTGGAACTCTGTAACCTTATACAGGAGGGTTTATATATGGGAGTTTTAAACAAAACATTAGTAGACTATCTGCACAATGAATTTCCAGTGGTCCCAATTTATCCCCAAGATCCACAAAAATATTTTCCCTCCACCCATGAGGCCCATTGTGGCAGGGATAGGTTCCTTGGGAGAACGTTTAGGGGCATGTTTGGACCATTTTCTAGAACACCTAGTACAAGAAATTCCCAGTTATATTAGAGATTCCAAATATGTAACCTCCATTTTTAATCATTTTCATTGGAAAGAAAAATACACTGGTTATCCTGTGATGTTACAAGTCTGTATCCATCTATCCCCCATGATGTTGCGATTTCATGTTTATCTTATTATTTGGACACGTTCAGAAACTAAGGAATTAATTCTGTCAGCTGTAAATTTTTTGTGGACTCACAATTACTTCTGTTTTGACAATAGTTTTTTTTTACAGAAAGCCGTTGTTAGCATGGGAGCTAAGTTCTCCCCCTCTCTGGCTAATACTGTCATGTCTTGATGGGATGAGGTGTTTATATTCAATCATGATAATCCGTTTGGTCATAATATTGTTTGGTTTGGTCGTTATATTGATGACCTACTTCTGGTGAGGGGGGGCACTCAGGAGGAGGCCATGGATTTTGTGAACTATATGAATGATAATGATCTTAATCTTAAGTTCACTTATATTTTTGAATAAATATAATTTTTCTTAGATCTGACATTTATGGGTGACATTTCTACCCATTCAGTGGTGATTTCTCCCAATAGGAAGCCAACTGCAAGCAATTCCATACTAACAGCCAATTCATGTCACCCTCCCCATGAGATTAAAAATATTCCCTTCGGAGAGTTAATAAGACTGAAACGCAATTGTACTAACAGTGATCTCTTTGATATAGAGTCTACAGCTACCTGTGATAGAATAGCAAAACGGGGTTACCCAAAGTAGAACCTAGTTAGGGCCAAGAAAGTATTCACTAAGATAGATCGAGATAAATTGTTAATTAAAAAAAATACAACTACCGTAACTGAAATTACTACTAACCGTAATAAGCATTTTAACAATTTAGAAGAGACTTATACTACATCTTATAGTTCCTAGTACCAAGAGATCATTTCAATTATATAAAAATCTACCAATGCTGAATCAAGATGACAAGTTAAAATTAATTCTCAAAAATGACATTCGTTTTGCTGCCAGAAAAGCCCCCACATTGGGTTCAATACTGTCTCCAAGCCTATTCAGTAGCAATCTAGATAGGAAACATTTACAGTAAAAAAAAAACTGGTTGAGAGCCAAAGGGTTGTTTAAATGCAGAGCTACGAATTGCAAAGCGTGTGGGTTTGCCTGTAAAACAGACCGGTTTTTGTTTGCACACAATTCCTCCGTTCATCCTATTCGGAATTACATTAATTGCAGCACCCCAAATGTGGTATATATAATAGAATGCATTTTGTGTAACTTGCAGTATATGGGGTGTTCTACTTGCCCTCTCAAAGTAAGAATCAGACGGCATTTATCAGACGTCAGTAATCCCAAAGCACTATCGGCGTCAGCGGCTTCTAGATATTCTATTAATTATCATGGGGGTAATCTTAAATATCTGGAATTTTATGGTATAGAAAAGGTATACAAACCAGAGAGGGGTGACAATCAAAAATGTAAACTGCTAAATAGGGAATCTTATTGGATATTCACTTTAGAAACACGAGTTCCCTTTGGTCTTATTGCGAGACAGGATCTGATTAAGCAGTACTAATGTTGTTTTGTTTTTTTACACATTTCTAATATTTTTTTCTTATTCTTTCAGTCTGTCATTTATGAGTGTATGCTTTAGGTGGTTTATTTATGTTTAAATTATTTTGGCCTTTGTTATATGGGATTTTAGCATTTTTAATTGAATGACCATTAAAATCTATTGACATGTGATATAAATTCACCATCTACTATTGCATGGACAGATTATGAGGAAGACTAGCGTCGAAACACGTTAATCTGTGCTTCTGTTTGTATAGTGCCATACAATATTTGTTTCCAACATTTTTAAGAATTTTGAAATAAAGCTATTTTTTAACTACCCCCGCCTACTGCTGGATCCCTCCCTACCTGTTTAATTATGCTTTCTGCTTGCTCAACTGGTCCTGGGTGAGGCATTGGCTGGTAGCAAGGAGTCCACACACAGCAAATGGTACAATGACTTTCCCCCCTTTTTTTTCCACTAGCATTAAATCTCCCCCCATATTATTCACATATTGAGGGTATTTTAATTTAACTTTATTTTATTAGTAACCTTACCATTACCTCACAGTAAACATTTATGTGCTTTTTTAACATGGAACAACAGACCCTTATAAGGGGTGGTGCAAAACAAACACTGATTTAATCCTATATGTCTACATTTCATGTAATAATCTAATTGCTTTTCTAATATACCTTAATGAAAAATTAGATACTTAAAGAAAATCCCATATGGAATCATAAACTTATTCTGATGTCAACTTAATATTCAACATTGAAGCATAACTGCAGGCAAGAAGAAAAGCCCAAACAACCAGAGTATATTAAACTACAATAAATCTTTATTAGTTACATAAATTAAAAAATAATACAAAACCATGTGTTGCTATGTAAATGTGGGAATATATGGTATACATTTAGACCAGCTAGACATACATAACATAGTGCAATTGACACCTGGTAAGACTATAAAGTGACTGTAATATAGTTCACTTAATGAATACAGTTAATTATACATTTCATTTGAACAAACCAAGTCCACAAAACATATACACTACCGTTCAAAAGTTTGGGGTCACCCAGATAATTTTGTGTCTTCCATGAAAACTCATACTCTTATTAATCAAATGAGTTGCCAACTGAATTTAAAATCTAGTCCAGACATTGACAAGGTTGAAAAAAAAAGATTTTTATTTGAAATAATAATTTTCTCCTTCAAACTTTGCTTTCGTCAAAGAATGCTCCCTTTGCAGCAATTACAGCATTGCAGACCTTTGGCATTCTAGCAGTTAATTTGCTGAGGTAATCTGGAGAAATTTCACCCCATGCTTCCAGAAGCCCCTCCCACAAGTTGGTTTGGCTTGATGGGCACTTTTTGCATACCATACGGTCAAGCTGCTCCCAAAACAGCTCAATGGCATTGAGATCTGGTGACTGCGCTGGCCGCTCCATTACAGATAGAATACCAGCTGCCTGCTTCTTCCCTAAATAGTTCTTGCACAATTTGGAGGTGTGCTTTTGGTCATTGCCTTGTTGTAGGATGAAACTGGCTCCAGTCAAGCGCTCTCCACAGGGTATGGCATGGCGTTGCAAAATGGAGTGATAGCCTTCCTTATTCAAAATCCCTTTTACCTTGTACAAATTTCCCACTTTACCAGCACCAAAATCAACCCCAGACCATCACATTACCTCCACCATGCTTGACAGATGGTGTCAGGCACTCTTCCAGTATCTTTTCAGTTGTTCTGCGTCTCAGAAATGTTCTTCTGTGTGATCCAGACACCTCAAACTTGGATTCTTCTGTCCATAACACTTTTTACCAATCTTCCTCTTTCCAATGTCTGTGTTCTTTTGCCCATATTAATCTTTTCATTTTATTAGCCAGTCTCAGATATGGCTTTTTCTTTGCCTCTCTGCCCTGAAGGCCAGCATCTCGGAGTCGCCTGTTTACTGTAGACGTTGACACTCGCATTTTGCGTGTACTATTTAATGAAGCTGCCAGTTGAGGACCTGTGAGGCGTCAATTTCTCAAACTACAGACTCTAATGTACTTGTCTTGTTGCTCAGTTGTGCAGTGGGGCCTCCCACTTCTCTTTCTACTCTGGTTAGAGCCTGTCTATGCTCTCCTCTGAAGGGAGAAGTACACACCGTTGTAGGAAATCTTCAGGTTTTTTTTCAATTTCTCGCATGGAATAGCCTTAATTTCTAAGAACAAAAATAGACTGTTGAGTTTCACATGAAAGTTCTTTTTTTCTGGCCATTTTGAGAGTTTAATGGTACCAACAAATGTAATGCTCCAGATTCTCAACTAGCTCAAAGGAAGGTCAGGTTTATAGCTTCTCTAATCAGCCAAGCTGTTTTCAGGTGTGCTCACATACTTGCACAAGGGTTTTCAAGGGTATTCTAACCATCCATTAGCCTTTTTACACAGTTAGCAAACACAAAGTATCATAAGAACACTGGAGTGATGGTTGTTGGAAATGGGCCTCTATACACCTATGAACATATTGCATTACAAACCAGACGTTTGCAGCTAGAATAGTCATTTACCACATTAACAATGTATAGAGTGTATTTCTGAATCATTTAATGTTAGCTTCATTGGAAAAAAAACTGCTTTTCTTTCAAAAATAAGGACATTTCTAAGTGACCCCAAACGTTTGAACGGTAGTGTATCAGCATAGATAGTAACCAAATAATGGCATAAAGTGACTGTGCAAGTATAGTATACCTATAAGGTCAAAGCTATAATATTTGGGGCACTTAAATGTAATGTTGCTGGTTAAATGACTTCCCCAGTGTGCATTTTGGCCTTTATTCATCAGTGGGCATGTGTTTAGAAAAGGGAGGGCCAGTTTAAATAGATTCAGTCAACCAATAGCAATGTGTGTGAGCAAATTAAAAACATCTGTGTCCTGGGTGTAGCTGTTAGTATGAAATAGCACATGCATTGTTGGAGCATACCTTCTACATCAGGGGGCATGTGGACAGCAAGTGTACTGTGATGCTAATCATTTCTCATGGCAAAGTGAGTCAGAGTGGTCAAGGAGTCCAAGGTCAGAAGCCAGGAGGGTACGTCATATACAGAAAGAAGAGACAAAAGCGTAATCAGGTAACGTTCTGAGGTCAGAGTACCGTGAGGATAACGGATCAGAGCTGAAGGGATTAAACAGGTGGATTGTCAGAACAAAGTCCAAAGTCAGGCAACAGATCAAGCACAGAGAACTCAGGGCACAGGAGAGCACAAAGCACAAACCTCACAAGATGAATGTATGTCTGGCTGTGCTCTGGGAAACTCAGCTCAGTTAAGAAGCATGGCCATTTATTGAAATAATAAACATATGAGACAGCTCACGCCGTGCAGTCACAGATTTGCTAGCTGAGCTGGCAAAAAAACCCACCGACAGCTCAGCACGCCCCTGAATCAGACTGGATAGCCATGCTGTCAATCACAGTACTGACAGCATCAGCACGCCCCTGTACCGGATTGGATGGCCGAGCTGTCAGTAACTGCATCCCAGACACCCTGAAGGGTGGAACTGTGACACGTACCAGCATTGTAAGGCAACGACGAATGCCATGCATCTACCTTAGCTGCTTTCAGAAGATCACGGTGCTCTCAACCCGGGCATGCGCACTGACAAGCACGTCTCTCTGGGAAGGGTTATGACATGAGCAATTGACTAACTCATGCGTTTGCTTATCTGAGCCTTAAAATTAAGCTGCAATGTATTATAATATCCGTATATTTTGTGAATATAATTATATTAGTAAAGGTAAGTGATGCCAGGTTATATTACGTGACTATACAAACTTATTATAAAGTGGCATGTATGAAATCCATATGTTATGTAAACATTAAATGACAAAATAGTGCATGTGCTGTAAGGGCATTAGGATTAAGTTGCATAATACTGTGGTGACTGTATATTTAGTAAATTTAATTAAATAATTAATAAGGTATTGCCGGGTTATATTACATGGCTATGATAATTTCTTATGGAAAGACATGTATGAAATCCATATATGATATATACAATGGGCACGGAAATTATTCAGACCCCTTTACATTTTTCACTCTGTTTCATTGCAGACATTTGGTAAATTCAAAAAAGTTCATTTTTTCTCATTAATGTACACTGTGCACCCCATCTTGACTGGAAAAAAAAAGAAATGTAGAAATTTTTGCAAACTTATTAAAAAGGAAAAACTGAAATATCACATGGTCATAAGTATTCAGATCCTTTGCTCAGACACTCATATTTAAGTCACATGCTGTCCATTTCCTTGTGATGGTTCAACTCCTTTTGAGTCCAGCTATGTTTAATTAAACTGATAGGACTTGATTTGTAAAGGCACACACCTGTCTATATAAGAGCTCACAGTGCATGTCAGATCAAATGAGAATCGTGAGGTCAAAGGAACTGGCCAAGGAGCTCAGAAACCGAATTGTGGCAAGGCACACATCTGGCCAAGGTTACAAAAGAATTTCTGCAGTACTCAAGGTTCCTAAGAGCACAGTGGCCTCCATAATCCTTAAATGGAAGACGTTTGGGACCACCAGAAGTCTTCCTAGACCTGGCTGTCCAGCCAAACTGAGCAATCGTGGGAGGAGAGCCTTGGTGAGAGAGGTAAAGAAGAACCCCAAGATCACTGTGGCTGAGCTCCACAGATGCAGTAGGGAGATGGGAGAAAGTTCCACAAAGTCAATTATCACTGCAGCCCTCCACCAGTTGGGCCTTTAAGGCAGAGTGGCCCGACCAAAGCCTCTCCTCAGTACCAGACATATGAAAGCCTGCATAGAGTTTGCTAGAAAAAAAACCACATGAAGGACTCCCAGACTATGAGAAATAAGATTCTCTGGTCTGATGAGATGAAGATAGAACTTTTTGGTGATAATTGTAAGTGGTATGTGTGGAGAAAACCAGACACTGCTCATCACCTGACAAATACAATCCCAACAGTGACACATGGTGGTGGCAGCATCATGCTATGGGAGTGTTTTTCAGCTGCAGGAACAGGACGACTGGTTGCAATTGAAGTAAACATGAATGCGGCCAAGTACAGAGACTCTAAGCACAAAATTAAAATAACAAAGGAGAGGATTCAGAACAACTCTGTGACCATCCTTGACTGGCCCAGCCAGAGCCCTGACCTAAACTCAATTGATCATCTCTAGAGAGACCTGAAAATGACTGTTCACTAGTGTTGAGCATTCCGATACTGCAAATATCAGGTATCGGCCGATATTCGCTGTATCGGAGTTCCGATACCGAGTTCCGATATTTTTACAATATCGAATACCGGAATCGGAAGTTCCCATAATGCAATGAGCCAGTGGTGTTAGCCATGTTAACTAATGGTATGGCTGTGATTGGCTGCTGAAATGATGTCATCATGATGCGCGGTCTGTGCGGGCCTGCCGGGAGTCTGTGTTGGCCTGCCGGGGGTCTGTACGGGCCTGCTGGGGGTCTGTGAGGGCTGCCGGGGGTCTGTGCGGGCCTGCCGGGGGTCTGTGCGGGCTGCCGGGGGTCTGTACGGGCCTGCCAGGGGTCTGTGCGGGCTGCCGGGGGTCTGTACGGGCCTGCCGGGGGTCTGTGCGGGCTGCCGGGGGTCTGTGCGGGCTGCCGGGGGTCTGTGCGGGCCTGCCGGGGGTCTGTACGGGCCTGCCGGGGGTCTGTGCGGGTCTGCCGGGGGTTGTGTGCGTGTAAAGGCATCGTCCGATGGGACTGCAAGTCCCATCGGGCTATGCTTGCTACAATGACAGTGATTGACACTTTAGCCAATGATGGCACAGTAGTAGTCCCATCATCCGGCTAATGTGTTTAGTGTAAAAAAAAAAAAAACATACATACTACATACATACTACATATATACAACATTCATACAACATACATACATACTACATAATACATACATACTACATATATACTACATTCATACAACATACATACATACATACTACATACATATATACTACATTCATACAACATACATACTACATACATACTACATATATACTACATTCATACAGCATACATACATACTACATACATACTACATTCATACAACATCCATACATACTACATAATACATGCATACTACATATATACTACATTCATACAACATACATACATACTACATACTTACTACATATATACTACATTCATACAACATACATACTGTAGGGATTCGCTCTGGTAGGCAATAGCTGGGCGGCAGTAACAAGGCAACACACAGGCATAAAGTCCAATTTCAGTGGTTTTAATGTCACTCAGCAACCAGCAGCTTAACCCTCCGTCAGGCGCAATAGATCTGACAGGCACACAGTAATTAGTTTCACTTCTCTCTCCTTGCCCACTTATCAGAAAACCCCACCCCTCCTAGTTATCTCCTGACTAGTGTTGAGCATTCCGATACCGCAAGTATCGGAATTCCGATACCGACTTCCGATATTTTTTCAATATCGGAATTCGGCATCGGAATCGGAAGTTCAGTTGATTGACGGCCTGACGTCATCATGATGCGCGGTGTGTGCGCATCATGATGCGCCGTCATTTCGGGCCTTCCGGGGGTCTCTGCCGGCCTGCCGGGGGGCTGTGCCGGCCTGCCGGGGGGCTGTGTGGACTGCCCGGGGTCTGTACCGGCCTGCCGGGGGGCTGTGCCGGCCTGCCGGTGGTCTGTGCACCCTGTGGGGGTCTGTACCGGCCTGCCGGGGGGCTGTGCCGGCCTGCCGGGGGGCTGTGCCGGCCTGCCGGGGGGCTGTGCACCCTGTGGGGGTCTGTACCGGCCTGCCGGGGGGCTGTGCCGGCCTGCCGGGGGGCTGTGCTGATGTCCGGGGGTCTGTGCAAGCATCGTCCGATGGGACTACAAGTCCCATCGGGCGATGCCTGCTACCATGACAGTGATTGACACATTAGCCAATGATGGGACAGTAGTAGTCCCATCATCCGGCTAATGTGTTAAATGTTAAAAAAAAAAAAAAAAATACTACATACATACTACATGCATGCTACATACATACTACATGCTACATACATACTACATATATACTACATACATACTATATACATGCTACATACATACTACATGCATGCTACATACATACTACATGCTACATACATACTACATGCATGCTACATACATACTACATATATACTACATACATACTACATACATGCTACATACATACTGCATGCTACATACATACTACATACATACTACATACATACTACATGCATGCTACATACATACTACATATATACTACATGCATGCTACATACATACTACATGCTACATACATACTACATATATACTACATACATACTACATACATGCTACATACATACTGCATGCTACATACATACTACATACATACTACATACATACTACATGCATGCTACATACATACTACATGCATGCTACATACATACTACATGCATGATACATGCATGCTACATACATACTACATGCTACATACATACATACTACATACTACATATATACTACATGCATGCTACATACATACTACATGCTACATACATACCACATACATACTACATACATACTACATGCTACATACATACTACATATATACTACATGCATGCTACATACATACTACATGCTACATACATACCACATACATACTACATACATACTACATACATACTACATGCTACATACATACTACATATATACTACATGCATGCTACATACATACTACATGCTACATACATACCACATACATACTACATACATGCTACATATATACTACATGCATGCTACATACATACTACATATATACTACATGCATGCTACATACATACTGCATGCTACATGCATGCTACATACATACTGCATGCTACATGCATGCTACATACATACTACATGCTACATACATACCACATATATACTACATACATACAATACATTCATACAATACATACATAGACATACAGTACATATAACATAGAGTAACATACTTACCAATACTTGTCACATTGTTCCCCGAAGCCATTGTCTTTTCCGGAATAAATATTAACATAACAAACCACAAAAATACTCACCCACGATCCGAAGCAGTCCACGAGTGTGTCCCACGACGATCTTGGGTAGAGAACTGCAGCATCAGATGATGCTGCCGTTCTCTACGGGCTGCAGGAATCCAATGACGGAAGGTAGGTATCCTTCCGCACTGTATTCCTCCGCCACTTAAAAAAAAAAAAAGTCCCTAGTCTCACTTTATGCCATTGCTGCGTGGGAATTTCCCACACAGCAATGGCATAAAGTGAGACTAGGGACTTTTTTTTTTTTTAAGTGGCGGAGGAATACAGTGTGGAAGGATACCTACCTTCCGCCATTGGATTCCTGCAGCCCGTAGAGAACGGCAGCAACAGCTGATGCTGCAGTTCTCTACCCAAGATCGTCATGGGACACACTCGTGGACTGCTTCGGATCGTGGGTGAGTATTTTTGTGGTTTGTTATGTTAATATTTATTCCGGAAAAGACAATGGCTTCGGGGAACAATGTGACAAGTATTGGTAAGTATGTTACTCTATGTTATATGTACTGTATGTCTATGTATGTATTGTATGAATGTATTGTATGTATGTAGTATATATGTGGTATGTATGTAGCATGTAGTATGTATGTAGTATGTATGTAGCATGCATGTAGCATGCAGTATGTATGTAGCATGCATGTAGTATATATGTAGTATGTATGTGGTATGTATGTAGCATGTAGTATGTATGTAGCATGCATGTAGTATATATGTAGTATGTATGTAGCATGTAGTATGTAGCATGCATGTAGTATATATGTAGTATGTATGTAGCATGTAGTATGTATGTAGCATGCATGTAGTATATATGTAGTATGTATGTAGCATGTAGTATGTATGTAGCATGCATGTAGTATGTATGTAGCATGCATGTAGTATGTATATGGTATGTATGTAGCATGTAGTATGTATGTAGCATGCATGTAGTATATATGTGTTATGTATGTGGTATGTATGTAGCATGCATGTAGCATGCATGTAGTATGTATGTAGTATATATGTAGTATGTATGTAGCATGTAGTATGTATGTAGTATGTATGTAGCATGCATGTAGCATGCAGTATGTATGTAGCATGCATGTAGTATATATGTAGTATGTATGTAGCATGTAGTATGTAGCATGCATGTAGTATATATGTGGTATGTAGCATGTAGTATGTATGTAGCATGCATGTAGTATATGTGTTATGTATGTAGCATGTAGCATGCATGTAGCATGCATGTAGTATGTATGTAGTATATATGTGGTATGTATGTAGCATGCAGTATGTATGTAGCATGCATGTAGTATGTATGTTGCATGTAGTATTTATGTAGTATGAATGTAGCATGTATGTAGTATGTAGTATGAATGTAGCATGTATGTAGTATGCATGTTGTATGTATGTAGCATGTAATTTTTTTTTATTTTTTATTTTTTTTTACATTTAACACATTAGCCGGATGATGGGACTACTACTGTCCCATCATTGGCTAATGTGTCAATCACTGTCATGGTAGCAGGCATCGCCCGATGGGACTTGTAGTCCCATCGGACGATGCCTGCACAGACCCCCGGAGCCTGCACAGACCACCGGCAGGCCGGCACAGCCCCCCGGCAGGCCGGCACAGCCCCCCGGAGCCTGCACAGCCCCCCGGCAGGCCGGCACAGCCCCCCGGCAGGCCGGCACAGCCCCCCGGAGCCTGCACAGACCACCGGCAGGCTGGCACAGACCACCGGAGCCTGCACAGACCCCCTGGCAGGCCGGCACAGCCCCCCGAAAGGCCCGTACAGACCCCAGAGAGGCTGTACAAGGGCAGGAAAGGGTTTTTCTTATTCCGATACCGGAAGTCCCATAGACTTGAATGGGACTTCCGGTATCGGAATCGGCGATACCGATACTTTTTTTAAAGATCGGCCGATACCATCCGATACGATACTTTGAAGTATCGGACGGTATCGCTCAACTCTACTCCTGACTCTACAGGCTCTGTGAAACCTGATATCACAGTGACTCAGCAGACCTTCTAGTGAGCAGATATCAACACTTTGGCTTCTCAGACACATTGCGCCTGATTTCAACACAAATTGAAAGGTTAGTATTTTCTTTTTTTATTCATCACGATTGTGTATTTAGCTTGTTTTATGAAGGATTAATGCTAAGTTAGTGTACATAAGTACTGTTTTCTTAGACAAAAGGAGGGTGGCTTCTAAGGCACATTGCGCCCTAACACATACTCTTTCTCTCTTGCTTCAGATTTTCTGCTGCAATGGCCAGAAAACAGTATGATTCATCTAAACCCCTTCATTTAGAAGAAATGAAGATTTTTTTGTTAGAAGATGATGAGGAAGAACCAGCAGTAACTGAGGATTTAGAGGAATCTAGTGACATTTCATCTGAAGATGAGGTAGCAGAATGTAACACTGATTCTGGAACAGAGCAGGATGGTGATGACACTGATACAGAGGAAACAGACACAGATCTAGCTTATTATTTGGGCAAAGATAAAAATACAAAGGACGTCCCAAGGACGTTCCAGAACAAACACCGACTCTACCACCTTCTAAAAGACGCAGTTGTACTACCTGCTCATTTGTATCTGGTTTCAGAAGGCTTTCTAAATATGACTGCAAAATATGTAAAGAATCAATCTGCCTTTCCCATGCAACTTTCGTCTGCCAGCCTTGCTTTTCTAAGTGTACCTGTGCTGCTTCTGCTGCAATTGAAACCACTGAAGATGAGTAGAAAATAATTAAGTAACATCTAAGTGCAATATCCTTTAAGTTTTTTTCCATAATTTTATATTTAAGCAATAGTTAAGTAAAGATAACTGGAGCCTATTTGGCGGTACTACCGAAAAGTGGTACTTTTAGTTTTAATAAGTTTATGGTTAATAAATGTTTTTTTTTGCATCTGATTTGGTGTAATCTCTTTTAATACATTCCTATGAAGGTCACTGACTACTTCTATAGTCCTGAAATTGAAATATGTAGCTACTATAGGTGGTTTTCTGACCTGTGCTTGTCAGGCACATTGCGCATGAACTGAGGAGAATCTATATTGCGCCTGACGGAGGGTTAACAAAACATGAGGGAAATAAAACACGTACTCCAGCTTGGAGAACCACTGGTCCCAGACTCACCCCTTGCACGGGACGGGCGTAACTAAGCGGCTGCCAGGTCCTGCGGCATCCACCAGGTGCCATTCCCGGGGTTCTTCCGAGTCTTGCTGCAACAGTCCTGCAGCACGGGAATCCTATATACAAGTTGCAGGCTGCGTCCACACAAGTCCCTGTAGTTTCCAGAAACACACTCACGCTGTGGCATTTACCAACCTCCATTACATAGGGCCTAACCCCTCCCACCAGTGAGGTAGACATCACATGGGCTGATCACGTGACCCTGACATCATCGCTGGTCCCGTCTTTAAGGAAAAACCCGGCCAAACATTAATCTGCTAGGAGAAACATATCTTCCATCCAGTAAAACACCCTTTACTGTACCACATACCTCCCTCCTATGTTCAACCCTAGAGGGGTGGACACATGACATACAGTGAACTCTGGACAGGGCATCTGCATTCCCCTGTAGTCGCCTGCGTGATGTTCTACTGAAAACTTAAAGTTTTGCAGGGACAGGAACCACCTGGTGATTCGGGCATTTCTCTCCTTAGCTTGACTCATCCACGTAAGAGGGGAATGATCTGTCACCAACCGAAATGTTCTCCCCAGCAAATGGTAGTGCAACGATTCCAGTGCCCACTTGATGGCCAGGCACTCTCTCTCCACAATACTGTACCGGGTTTCAGCTGGGGTAAGCTTCCGGCTTAGGAAACTAACGGGATGCTCTTCCCCGTTAACTTCCTGAGACAGCACGGCACCGAGGCCTATCTCAGTGGCATTAGTCTGCACCACGAACTCTTTTTTGAAATTTGGAGTGATCAGGACTGGTGTACCACACAGTACCCCTTTTAATTTTGTAAAGGCCTCCTCTAACTAATCATTCCAGTGGACCATCACAGATTTTTTTCCTTTTAAACAATCTGTTAAAGGCATGGACAGGGTTGCAAAGTTGGGAATGAATCGCCTGTAATATCCCACCAAACCCAAAAAGGCCTTTACCTGCTTTGTTGTGAGGGGACGGGGCCAGTTCTGAATTGCCTCGACCTTGTTCACTTGGGGCTTGAGAACTCCCCTCCCAATGACATAACCCAAGTACCGGGCTTCCTCCAACCCTATGAAACACTTCTTTGGGTTGGCAGTTAGCCCTGCTTGTCGCAGGGAGTCTACCACTGCCTGTACTTTTGCTAAGTGGCTTTCCTAATCGGTGCTGAACACAATAATATCATCTAGATAGGCTGAGGCATAGCCGCGATGCGGACGGAGAACAATATCCATTAACTGCTGGAACGTTGCTGGAGCACCATGCAACCCAAAGGGTAACACCTTATGCTGGAACAGCCCCTCAGGTGTTATAAACGCTGTATTTCCCTTCGCCGCCTCTGTTAGGGGTATCTGCCAATAACCTTTTGTGAGGTCCAGAGTTGTAAAATACCGTGCTTGCCCAAAGCGCTCTATCAACTCGTCAACGCGGGGCATGGGGTAGGCGTCAAACTTTGAAATGTCATGGAGTTTTCTAAAATCATTACAGAATCTTAGAGACCCATCAGGCTTGGGTATTAGAACTATTGGGCTGGCCCACTCACTCTGAGACTCTTCTATGACCCCTAACTGTAGCATCATTTTTTACCTCTTCCGAGATGGCTTGTCGCTGGGCCTCAGGCACTCGATATGGCATATGGCTTTAATCGGACCTTGGCCTGTGGCTCTGTGACAATGTCATGTTGGATTAGGGAGGTGCGTCCAGGGAGCTCTGAAAAAACATCTGTATTTCGGCTGATGAACTCCCGGACCTCCTGAACCTGTTAGGAGACAAAGTATCTGCAATTTTGACCGCGGGTTGGGCTTCTCCTGCCTCGCCCTGAGGTAACAGAGCCTTTTCCATCTGAAACGCTGGCAGTGGACTATCCCCACCAAGGTGCTCTCTATCTTTCCAGGGTTTAAGCAAATTAATATGGTAAACCTGTTCTGGCTTTCTCCGACCTGGTTGGTGTACCTTGTAGTCTACTGGTCCCACCTTCTCCATGATCTCGTAGGGTCCCTGCCACCTTGCGAGAAATTTGCTATCTACGGTAGGCACAAGCACCAAAACTCGATCCCCAGGGCTAAAGGTTCTTACCCGAGCCTCCCGGTTATAGACCCGACTCTGTGACCGTTGTGCTGCCTCCATATGTTCCCAGACCAAAGGTAGGACTGTCTCCATTCTCTCTTGCATTTTTGCAACATGTTCTATCACACTTTTGTGGGGAGTAGGTTGGTTCTCCCAGGCCTCTTTGGCTATATCGAGTAAGCCCCGTGGATGTCTGCCGTACAATAGTTCAAAGGGCGAGAACCCCATAGATGCCTGAGGTACCTCCCGCACTGCAAATAACAAATATGGCAATAACAGATCCCAGTCCTTCCCATCTTTGGAAACTGCCTTTTTTAACATGCTCTTCAGTGTCTTATTGAATCTTTCTACCAGACCATCTGTTTGGGGATGATATACCGAGGTACGCAACTGTTTAACATTTAACAACCGGCAGAGTTCCTTCATAATTTTTGACATAAAGGGGGTTCCCTGGTCTGTTAAAATCTCTTGCGGAATTCCCACCCGTGAAAACATGCCCATGAGTTCCTTTGCTATAAGCTTAGCTGATGTGTGGCGCAGAGGAATGGCCTCAGGATATCGGGTAGCATAGTCTAGAACTACAAGAATGTGTTGGTGTCCCCTTGCCGACTTATTGAGAGGCCCCACCAGGTCCATGGCCACTCTCTCAAAGGGTACCTCTATAATTGGCAAAGGCACCAAAGGGCTCCGAAAGTGAGGTTGGGGACTGGTTACCTGGCATACTGGACAGGAGCTACAGTACCGTTTAACTTCTTCATGAACCCCTGGCCAGTAAAATCGCTGCAGAATTCGGTCGAGGGTCTTCTTTTGGCCCAAATGCCCCCCAAGTACATGCGCATGCTCTAAATCCATTACCAGCCTTCGATATGTCTGAGGTACCAGTAACTGTTCTACCATTTCCCCACGTATTTTCTCCACTGGGTACAACAAATCCTGATTCAACTCAAAACGTGGAAACACCGTATCTGGTTGTTGGGGTTCCCCATTGAGAAACAGTACATTTTCTCTTGCCCTGGCTAAAGTGAGGTCTCCGAGTTGCGCTGTACCAAAATTATCACCTGATACATTCAAGTCTGACAACTCGGGTCCCAGCGGCAAGTCTTCCACCTCTCCAGCGAATACTTCTATGGGAGAACTCTCCCCCTCCTCCACCGAAGGGAAGGTTATTCCTACCGCCAGCACTTCTTCCTCCGGGTCACCAGGCTCATGCCCCCCTTCTGGAGAATGTTACCTGGTTGCCTCTGGTGCCGGCAGTTGCTCAGTGGACGGGACAACCGACGGCCACAGCACAGAAAACAACGGAAAGTCTCTTCCAATTATCACTTCATAATGTAAATTAGTCACCACCCCCACCTCGTGGCACCGCCTCTCTGCTGGCATGCTGATTACCACTAGTGCGGTGGGATAGTCTTTTAAAGTCTCCATGTATACACAACACCCCAGTTTTCCGACCCGTATACTCACTGGTATGTATCCAGCTGGCTCGTACCAGGGTTACAAGACTCCCTGAGTCCAAAAGGGCCACAGCCGGGGTGCCCTCCACTTCCACCTGACACAAATGTTCCATATTGGGGCCTTTCGGGGTGCCCACTGCACACATTGGTTCGGCATAATGGGACTAGCGGTACCCATAATTGGTGTCCATGGGCTCAGTCAGGTGGGGGCAATCAGCTCTCATATGACCTGGTTCCTGGCACCGCCAGCAAAATATTGGGCTCCTTACTTCCCCAGATAAGTCCTGAGCGGCCTCCCTGGGCTCCGCTCGCCGAACCAGGGGCGGGGACTTAGGGAACCTTCCTGATACCTTTCGAGGGGTCCCTCCCTGTAACTCTTTGGTAGCCCCATACCTTTCTATGAGGTCTATCATCTGCATGGCATCAGTAGGGGATGCCTGTCAGACCCAGGTCTGGAGGGCGTGGGACAAAGCCCTCCAAAATCTATCAGTCACTATGCGGTCCAATATGGCTGTGAGGGACAACACTTCAGGCTGCAACCACTTTTGTAATAGGTGCAAAAGATCGTAATACTGGACCAGGCTGGCTTGGAGGGGGCAAACTCCCACTGGTGTACCCGCTGGGCCCGGACTAACACATTCACCCCAAGTCGTGCTAGTATGTCACCCTTGACGACCGTGTAGTCCACCATTTGCTCGGGGGGTAAGTCCTGACACGCTTTCAACAGCCCTGGGGTTAGGAACGGAGCGAGGACACCTGCCCAATGATCCTGGGGGAGCTTCTCTCTCAGCGACTCCTTCGAACATCTCCAGATACACCTCCACATCGTCCGATTCTTCCATTTTAGGAATCGCTGTACTAACCGCTTTCTGTATATCCTGGATTCCCCGGTCAGCTCTTTTTGCTTGCGCTGTTGTGATATGCTGTATCAAAAGCTGATTGGTTTCCTGCTGCATAGCCTGCTGCTGCATAGCTTGCTGTCGCATGGCCTCCTGTTGCTGCTGCCTCATGGCCTCCTGTTGCTGCTGCATAGCCTGCTGTTGCTGTCACATGGCCTCTATGAGCGTTTTTACCGTGGCCTCCATTTCTGGAAAGTTCCCCGCCTGGACCTCTGCCACTCATTTCACCCAGGACATAGGCTGGGGTACTGATCAAAAATCAAAACAGCCTGGCCTCACTGCTTCTGCCCACACTCAGTCCACCAATTGTAGGGATTCGCTCTGGTAGGCAATAGCTGGGCAGCAGTAACGAGGCAACACACAGGCATAAAGTCCAATTTCAGTGGTTTTAATGTCACTCAGTAACCAGCAGCTTAACAAAACATGAGGGAAATAAAACACATACTCCAGCTTGGAGGACCACTGGTCCCAGACTCACCCCTTGCACGGGACAGGCGTAACTAAGCGGCTGCCAGGTCCTGCGGCATCCGCCAGGTGCCATTCCCGGGGTTCTTCCGAGTCTTGCTGCAACAGTCCTGCAGCACGGGAATCCTATATACAAGTTGCAGGCTGCATCCACACAAGTCCCTGTAGTTTCCAGAAACACACTCACACTGTGGCATTTACCAACCTCCATTACATAGGGCCTAACCCCTCCCACCAGTGAGGTAGACATCACATGGGCTGATCACTTAACCCTGACATCATCGCAGGTCCCATCTTTAAGGAAAAACCCGGCCAAACATTAATCTGCTAGGAGAAACATATCTTCCATCCAGTAAAACACCCTTTACTGTACCACAATACATACTACATACATACTACATATATACTACATTCATACAACATACATACATACTACATACATACTACATATATACTACATTCATACAACATACATACATACTTACTACATACATACACCATACATACAACATGCTCCATACATACAACATACATACTACATACATACTGCATACAATACATTCATACATTCATACAATACATACATATAGACATACAGTACATATAACAGAGTACATACTCACCATCACTTGCCACTTTGATCCCCGAAGCCAGTGTCGTCTCACTGTAAAAAATATTAAAATAACAAACAACCAATATACTCCCTGATCTGCAGAAGTCCACGAGTGTCCCACGACGATCTCCTGCAGTGCATCACTGAGAGGTTAATATAGTTCACTGGTCTCACTTTATGGCAAAAGCTGCGTGGGAACTTTCTCACACAGCAAAGCCAAAAGTGAGACTAGGGACTATTTTTTTACAGTGGCGGAGGAATACAGTGCGAAAGGATACCTACCTCCCATCATTGTATTCCTGGAGCCCCTAGAGAGCGGTCGCATCAGCTGATGCTGCTGTTCTCCACGGGAGATCGTCTTGGAACACTCGTGGATTTCTGCGGATCAGGGAGTATATTGGTTGTTTGTTATTTTAATATTTTTTACAGATGACACTGGCTTCGGGGATCAAAGTGACAAGTGATGGTGAGTATGTACTCTATGTTATATGTACTGTATGTCTATATGTATGTATTGTATGAATGTATGAATGTATTGTATGTAGTATGTATGTAATATGTATGTTGTATGTCTGTATGTCTGTTTCATGTTTTATGTATGTTGTATGTATGTAGTATGTATGTAGTATGTACTATGTATGTATGTATGTTGTATGAATGTAGCATATATGTAGTATGTATGTATGTATGTTGTATGAATGTAGTATATATGTAGTATGTATGTAGTATGTATGTATGTTGTATGAATGTAGTATATATGTAGTATGTATGTAGTATGTATGTATGTATGTTGTATGAATGTAGTATATATGTAGTATGTAGTATGTATGTATGTTGTATGAATGTAGTATATATGTCGTATGTATGTAGTATGTATGTATGTTGTATGAACGTAGTATATATGTAGTATGTATGTAGTATGTGTGTATGTTGTATGAATGTAGTATATATGAAGTATGTATGTAGTATGTATGTATGTTGTATGAATGTTGTATATATGTAGTATGTATGTAGTATGTATGGGTTTTTTTTTTTTTTTTTACATTCAACACATTAGCCGGATGATGGGACTACTGCTGTCCCATCATTGGCTAATGTGTCAATCATTGTCATTGTAGCAGGCATAGCCCAACGGGACTTGTAGTCCCATCGGATGATGCCTGCACACACACACACACACAACCACCGGCCGGCCCGCACAGACCCCCGGTAGCCCGCACAGACCCCCGGCACGCCCGTACAGACCCTCAACAGGCCCGCACAGTCCCCCAGCAGGCCTGCACAGACCCCCGGCAGGCCCGTACAGACCCCCGGCAGCCCGCACAGACCCCCGGCAGGCCGGCACAGACCCCCGGCAGGCCCGCACAGACCCCCGGCAGGCCCGCACAGACCCCCGGCAGGCCCGCACACACCCCCGGCAGCCCGCACAGATCCCCGGCAGGCCCGTACAGACCCCCGGCAGGCGCGCATAGACCCCCGGCAGCCTACAGACCCCCGGCAGGCCCGCACAGACCCCTGGCAGGCCCGCACAGACCCCCGAGAGGCCCGTACAGACCCTGCCCGCACACACACACACGCACAGTCTCCACCCACGCCCCGCCCACACTCTTCCCCCCTCCCGAACTGGATGTGCAAGGAAAGAAAAGGTTTATTTTCATTCCGATATTTGTGCCCCATTGACTTGCATGGGTTTCCGGTATCGGAATCGGCGATACCCGATATTTTTCGGGTATCAGTCCGATCCAATCCGATATTTCCCAATATCGGAAGGTATCGCTCAACACTACTGTTCACCAATGTTCACCATCCAACCTGCCAGAACTGGAGAGGATCTGCAAGGAAGAATGGCAAAACTTGCTGCATCATTCCCAAGAAGATTCATGACTCTACTAGCTCAAAAGGTTGCTTTAACTTAATACTAAGCAAAGTGTCTGAATACTTATGACGATGTGTTATTTCAGTTTTCTTTTTTAATAAATTTTCAAAAATGTCTACATTTCAGCCTTTTTTCAATCAAGATGGTGGGGTGCAGAGTGTACCTTAATGAGAATTTTTTTTTTTATTTACCAAATGGCTGCAATGAAACAAAGAGTGAAAAATTTAAAGGGGTCTGAATACTTTCCGTGCCCACTGTACATTGTTAGTTTGATATATGCAAATCTGATTATATATGAACAAAGCTTAAAAGCATAATATCTGGAGTGTGCATAATTATAGGTAACGAACTACTATAAATATTACTACTAATTAACCGTTACTAATTGAATGACACCAAATATTAAATAAATAAAAAAAGAAAAAGTAGAATACTAAATATTGATAATAAAATAAACTATAAATATAATACCATAAACAAAAAGAAAAATATATAGTGAATGAATATTTTAGTGAATTAAAACACTATTCTATTCTGTGGTCCTTGTACTCAGAAATCATATAAAATGAACTATGTTACATGGTAAATGGTGATAAAAGGAAATTAATAAGAGGTACACCAGAATTCATAAATATACATACAGCCTGAGAGTGAAAGCACTGAAACTCTAGTGCCACCTATTGGAAGTGTTATGAGCCCGAAGAAGAGGTTAACCTGGTAGTGCATAATACTTTTGAGATTTTCAAGAAAATAATGTTCCCCATTATATTAGTGGCATTTTTATTTACTTTTATTGTATTAGCAACCTATACGTTATCTTATAATAAACATATCTGTCTATTTTGCATATGGAGCAACAGAGCCTTAAAGGGGTGGTGCAGAGCAAACTCTGATTTAATCCCAAATGTTTATCTATTTAATGTAATAATCTAATTGCTTTTCTAATATACTGTACTTTAATTAAAAATTCCTTATCATTCTCTCTCTACTCTGTCTAACCACTTTATTTTTTTTCTGCCAACTTCCTGTTTGGTAACATTTTGTTTGTGAATTCCATTGTGTGCTCATTGCCGCAGCCTCTGCCCCCACCCTGAAATGAAGCGTCAGTTTCAGGGACTGAGTTAGTCAATGCTCTACTGAGCATGTCGGTTGTCAATTCTGATGCAAGCTTAGTAGGATCTTGTCACTGTGTAATATTCTTTTTAATGCACAGTGACAGTGCGCTCTCTCGGCAGCGCTGATGAGAAATGGTAAGCCGGCAAGAGAGCAAGCGCATTGTCAGTGCACAGTGTAAAAAGACTGTTCAATGAGGAGAGAGAACAGAGACCAGCCCTACCCCCAAAAGTAAGTCGATTTCGGGGCAGGACTGGTCTCTGCTTTTCCTTCTCACCGGGTTATCTCCTTACAATGCATACTGACAGTGAGCATTCTTGCCAGATGGTCCCTTCTCATCCAATAGGGGTAATCTGCAGATAAAAATCATTAAATCCTGGGTAGCTAGTATATTTAAAGTGCGACTACTCTGAGAAAGTGAAGTTTTAATCATAGTGTAATCACCGTGACATCACCATCAGCATACTGTGAACATAGATGTAATCATGCCCAGGCACTTTTAGTGATAGGCTTTTAACGATATTTATCTGCAAATTAACTCCATATCTGCTGGTAAATTTTGGTGATGTCAGATTCCCTTAAGCAGCAATTAATAAAGAGATACATCACCTTTCTTGGCATTGTGCCTTTCCAGGTTTCTGAGGTCAAGAAGTGTCATATTCAACCAGCAAAAGCAGAATCACAGAACATAGCTGCATGCCATCAGTCTAGCACACAGCACTCATTGCAGACCCAGCAGCGCAGACATCTGCTGTGGCATATAATATTTTCTTAGTAGTAAAATATCTTCAGCGTCCATAAATATTACACACACTGACCTGAAACCCTTTATGTTCATATTGTCCTGGAATCCTTGGATATTTGGCAATCCTGTTTTCCGCATGGCATTATTAATTCATTCTGTAACATTATGGTATGACCTTGGCAACTGGTAACTAACTAATTTCTTTTTCCAATGCTTGTTTGTCCTTGATCTTTCTCAAAAACTTGCTACAAGCTTAATAATAGTATTTTTTTTCTTTAATTTAGAATTTTCAGTTACTCCTCTTAATAAATCTGCATGGTTCTAAAGGGACTACGTTTCTATTCAAGGGTTGCTCTATTTGTCCTCTATCCAAAGTTCTGGGGATACATGTAGGATTGCTGGAACCCTCAGTCATAAAATTGGGATTACCTGGTCCCCATATTTCAATGGAGTAGTAGTCATTCATATGACGAAGGTGATCATGCATGTGAGCCCTTGTGAAAGTTTGTGCTAAGAGACACGTCATGATTGGCACCATTCCAGTGGGAGGAGACATTCATGGGTTAATTTTTTGTGTTATCTAGCTATATCGTTTTGCCCTCCATGTAATTCATTTCCATCCAATTCTACCAAAGCATATCATTAATGACATTGGGCTTCCATTTTAGCCATCCTTTGAACCAGAATTTTGTTTTTGTTACTATTATTTGCCCATTGGCCCATAATAACTCATCTTCATTGTGATTGAACATTTATACAACATTTGAGGCTTTATAATTCTTTGTGGCTATTCCTCCTTTGCTGTGTTTTTCGCTCTTTTCAGCATGACTTATCTGCTTTTATCCTCTATCCATATATTAATTAATAAAACAAAATATATTTTTGACCTATACATTGGACTGTTTCCCATTTTTTATAGGTTTTAATTCTTAAGAAGGAACAAATCATTCTTATCACAAGTCTTCAGGAATCATTAAGACGTTATTTTTTTACAACAGATGTTAAAAGAGAAAAAAAAAATCTAGTAGAGATGAGTGAATCTTTTGAAATTTAAAGCTGTACAGATTTTTCCCTAAAAATTTGATATATATGTATCATCAATGTAATTTGCAACTAGCTTATCTGTGTTATTTTGAGGGGCGTTTTTTTGCCAAAAATTAATTCAATTAAGTGTTGAAGAAAAAAATTTCACTTTAATTTTTCACGTTTTCTACTGTTGGACACTACAGGAAATATCAATTCACTTTAGCCAATAAAAGCAATTGTAATACTGCAGTATGTAGCATTAAGACAGCTGTAAAGGTGTGCATAAATGGCATCCACTGGCGTGACGTTAATTCTCCCCTTTTGGGTGCTAACAAAAAGAGGAGACAGGATAACATTTTGAATAAGTGCAGTACTAGTTTGTTGATGACTACACTAGTCTATTATGGCGTTGCTCACAAAGAGCATTGCGGTGAACTCTTTTAGTAGTGCCAGGGTGGTGCCTTGACAGAGCAATGTGCTTTTAATATCTGTGGGTGAGTACATTGACTGAAAGTGCAACCTGCAGATGCAATGGTGGTGCTAAAGCCCCAAAATCTACTTTCAGAGCACTGGATGTGTTCACCACTGCACACCATAGATAGTATACGCCCATTGCTGTGAAAATGCGCAGTTCTGAGCTTTCAGGCTTGCAATTACAGGTACTGAGCACCAAGTGTTGAATCAAGCTCAGCTCATAATGCTAGAATTGAAAAACATTTCAGCCAGCCCCTTACCCAAAAGTGAACAGTGCTAGACAAGGGGCTCACTCAGTGTAAACCTTAAACGGCTATAGGAGATAGTGTCAGAGACTGACTTTAGTCTACTATGGCCATTGTATGCCATATTTGCTGTCTGAAAGAATCATGCACTGGCACATTACAGTCAAGCAAAAGTAAATGGCAACCCCCATGACTGGATAAAAAAAAAAAAACACAACTGTAAGTCTTTTCTTTTTAAAAAAAATTAAAACTTAATTTTATTTTTAAAAAATGGTGTCACGTTATCTTTAATAATACAATGTTGAACTTTAGAAGGTTTTAATTTTTTTCTTGGAGGGGATGGTGGGGTGGAGGCAGATGCTTTCAGTGCTAGCATTTATTCACATGCTGTCTATCTGGAAGAAGCCATGGCTTTCTGAAAAGTTATGGTCCAAAAATTATCCATTTTTGTGGAGTATCAACAGGTTTGGTGTTAGCAAACTGAAGAAGTGATGGCTTGGCTCCTTTTAGCGATAGAAAAATAATTATCCATTGTGAATTATCCAAGGTGGATAAGTAATGGGTAAGAACCAGGGCCAAAAGAGGATAGCCAACGAAGAAGCAATGGGAAAGACCTGAAAAGATCCCAAACCAATTACAGCTAATTTTAACCAGCCTTTGAGAATTTTTTTTTGCAGCAGTAAAGATGACAAAAAATAGTAAAATTTGTAGCCTACTGCACCATGAAAAAGCATTGGCTTTTAACAAACTGACCAAAAATGTCCTTTTTTTAGTGAGCAACAGGTTTGCTGATTGGAAAGTGAAGATGCAATGTCTTTTTGAAAAGTGATGGTCCAAAATTGTCCCTTTTTGGGGAGTAGCAACAGGTTTGGTGTTTGCAAACTGAAGAAAAGATGGCTTGGCTCCTTTTAGACATCAAAAAATAATTACCCATTGTGAATTATCCAAAGTGAATAAGTAATGGGTAAGAACCAGGTTCCATATGTGGCACCCGTGTCTGTAGCGCCACAAAATGCCTGCAAGTGTGATACACTTTTATCTGTGTTGCCAGCTATGGTGAGGGCTAAGTTGTATGCTGTTATAACTGCACACATTTTACCCAATCCCTTACTTGTGGATTGTACACTTTTGTCTGAACCAGGAGGTGTGCACGATCCCTCAGAGGAGGGGATGGGTTTAAGTAGTTTTAGTTTTGAGGAATGACTTGCATCATGAAGGTCTTGCATGTAGAGAGATGCAGAATGCTCTCTGCAAGGACAGCTGCATTAGGCAGGGTACCAGTCCCTGGAGTACAGAGGCTTTCATAGTGTGTGCTAAACTGTGAGTCTGCTCAGTCTTTATATAACTAGCAGAAGAGATCTTATTGCCCAGGAGTTCAGCAACTGCATGGAATCAAGGATACTGTTGTAAGAAGTAAGGCCGGCGTCACACTAGCGAATAAATCGGACGAATGCAATGCGATAAAAAAATTGCATTGCATTCATCCCAATGTTATTCTATGGTGTAGCTCCCATCATCCGATTTTTTGTCGGATCTTTTCCTCAGACCGAGACAATCGCAGCATGCTGCGATTGTCACCGATTTTCACTGATTTTCGGATCGGACTCGCCAATGCAAGTCTATGGGTGTAATAAAAAAATCAGATTACAAACGGACCACAAGTGTGACTTGCGAGAAAATCGCGAGACTTCTCCAGGTCAACAGGAAATAGCATCAGGCATTGGCAGGAAGCTTTGGCATGCAAATTTCACTTGCACCATAAAAAAAACAGGAAGAACTCCTCCACGGATTCCTCCATCATATCAACGCAAGTGAATGTAGAAATGCTGATAGTTCTGGTCCAGGAGAGGCCAGAACTATGGGACCAGAGACATCCCCACTATGCTGACCGGGCACGCAAGGAAGCAGCGTGGAGAAGAATCTGTTCCCAGATGTTCACTGGTTATGCGGCCAGACCTCGGGAGGAGCAGGAGCAAATTAGTAAGTTAAATATTCTCCCAAAAATTAAATTGCACTGTAAAAATGTGGACACATAATTAAAAAGGCAAATGTAATATGCTCAATGTAAGTTACAATATGTGGCCTCCTTGGCCAAATATCTTTCAGAAATTACTATGCCATTAATGTCTGCATATTATCCCAATCTAAATTACACATCCCTGACTGGTGGCCCCATTAATATTTTAATTTAATATTTTCGGACAAATATTGCAATCCTTAGCTAATTGTTCTTCCACCAAATGCAGTGCTCTTCTTGTTTTTTGGTCTGTATCTTAGCCAGTATATATCTTGCTTTTTTTTATTCAAAAAATAATAGATGTTCGCATCCGTACATCATTACCACATGTTTTTCTACATTTTGGTTTAAAGTAGATTGGTTAGAAGGTCCTTTTTAGTAGGCCTGAACCCGTTACTCATTATTGGTGTAGAGCCATCAGAAATCAAATTCATATAAGTTTAAATATGGTTGCCTAAGCATATTTAAACCGTTGATAACATAGCCATATGTGTGGTCTTAAATCCTGTGTTTTGTTTTACATTGTAGTGACTGATGTGATGAGGCATTGGTGCAGCTGTAGGGATACATATAGGAGGGAGAGACAGCTGAGGGCCCGCAGTGGAGCGGCCAGAACCACCAAGAGGAAATACATCTACTAAGACCGCCTACATTTCCTAGCTCCTGTGATGGATCTGAGACCGTAAGTGCAGGGTTTAATTTTGTAATTTTTACAATGCAAAATATTAATGTTTTTTTTTTTTTTCACACTGTAGCACCGAGTCAAATCTTACAGAGAGGGAGACGGGTTCTGACTCTGAGGTGGTGATAGATCCAGTGTCTGATGTTGCTGCAGGGTTAGGCCCATCTGCAGAACTTCCCAGAGCCACACCTCCACCACCAAGATCACCACCACCACGACCACCACCAGAATCTGGTAGCCAGCCAGCACAGCATGAGGACCAGGGCAACAGTAGCAGCCCCACCATGCCACTGGATACCTCTCCGCAGCCTTCTGCCCTACCATGACTGGGCCGGCGCAGGAGAGAAGGAGCAGCTTCGGGAACAAGGAGGCAGGTTGACCGAGGTGTCTTGGACTACTTGTCCACAGCTGCTCATGATGATGGGGAGGAGGCTTATGGGCGCAGTCTGGTACAGTACTTGAGGGCAATTCCCCGTGGGAATAGGCTGCGTACCAGAGGGGCTCTACAAATAGTTCTGGAGGCCAGCACACCACCCAATAATCCCCACACTGTGTTTCAATTTTTGGAAAGGTGGCAGCGGTCGGAGGAAAATCAAATAGATAGGCTGGTTGGACTTGAAGTGGCACGTCAACCATCCTTGGAACCTCTTCCTCCTCCTCCTCCGCCACAGGTGCCAACACCTCTGCCTCAGCCTGCACACATACAGAATGTGGCTCCACAGGTCCAATATATGGGCCAGGGCGCACATGCACAATTTGGCCACTTTAACTTACCCAATGTTGGAGGGTGGCCCCAACATGGGTATGTTAGACATGGCCATATTGGGGGATATGGGCAATTTGGGCAGCCCTACCATCAGGACTACCTCCAGCAATTTCCTAATTACCCCTACCCAAATCCACCAAATTGATCCTGCCAGGATGCAACAAATGCCAGAGCCAACTGGCAGCACACAGGGGGACAGTGATTTTTTCTTTTTTTATACAGTATGTATATTATTTACTCAGATTTTGACATCATAATGTGCTGCTAACATTATGCCATGTTACTTATATGGTTATTTTCTTTTGGCATTACCAAAAAAAAAAACAAGTAATAAACTTGTTAATTCACAATGTGTGCTTGTTCATGTTCGGATATGTTCTGTAATGTGTTAGATACATCTAAAACACTAAACTGGTCACAAAAACACACAAAAGGGCAAGCAAAAAATCTTTATGACAACACAACACAACCAAAATACTACATAGATAAGGCATCATCTTGCCAGGGAGTAGCACCCTGAGGTGTAAGAAAATGAGTAGTGAACACATCACGTAATTTGAGTCCCGAGATTGGACGACCTGGTGGGATTACATGTGTCCTAGGCCTACACACATTGCCAGACTCAACTTCAGCATCATCATGTGAGGGGCAATTGGGTCGCCCTCCCAGGGCTGTGGGGTACTCGGTACCGGGCCAGTGTCAGCGGGATGTGTCACAGCAGCGGTGACCCAGTCCATGGCCCTGGGCGCCCAAGTAAAAGGGCATTTGAATGGTGGAATGTAGTTAATTAAATGATAGTTCGTGACGCCACCTGTGGTGTTCGGCAAGGGAGGTGTTAAGCCGACGCTGCATGCAGATCCGCTGGGACTGATGGTATGGTGCAGCAAAGATGTAAAAGCTCCCCACAGGTGAAGCTGTAGTCCCAGGGCAGTGTAGATGTAATTGGCATGGGGATGTAGCGGTGCCAGAAGGGTAGGAAGCAGATAAGACACAGCGCGGTGCAGTTTCTGTACCTTTACTTGACAAATGCAGTCCAGGGTCCTGATTACAGATGGTACCGGAGCAGGCTAGCCTGGAAACAACTCAGGGGTTCTCTCTCAGCAGATGGGCTGTGCAGTCTCCTTCCTAGCGCTTATTTGAGTGAAGTACTCCTAGTACTGAGTTACACTGAAGTTCCTCTCAATTCTCTTCTATTCTCACTCCTCGTATGGCAGAGAGCTGTAGCTGCTATTCCTCTCTTGGCTCACTCCGTGCTGTTGTGCCTCCGAGTCTCAGATGGGGGTAGTGCATTTACAGCCTCCTACTCCTCTGGTGTCTGTTGCAGGACCATTAGTATCCATACAACCGTGGAGACCAGGCTCCAGTTCATGTGCTCTCACTGGAGATGAGCCTTTCCTCTCTGCTCAATCTCCACGCTTCTTCCCCACATCTGCACACTTCACCCTCCTCACACTAACTGACCACTCCTTCCTCATGGCCCTCAGAGAGCACTCCTCCCCTTAATTCTGGTTCAGAGTCCCCCCTGCTGGCATGGAGTGGAACTGTTTTGCATGTATTGGTTAACTGCGAGAGAGACCCTTCATTGCCTCCAAGCCTGGCATTACCCTCCCTGGAGGAAGGCAAAGCCACTGTGGCGGCCATACTCCTGGGGGCGCCACACAATCATGAATTCGTGTGAAGTTATTTAGGACCAGACAGGCTTAAATAACTTCATTTACATTAGCTTCACTCAGCTGAATGGCGGACTGTAGGACCCTCCATTTGGCCAAAAGGATACCAAAGGCGCACTCCACCAATCGCCGAACACGTGATAGGCGCAAGTTAAATATTTGACGCCGGTGGTCAAGGTTTCTTCTTGGATATGGCCTCATGACATTTCGGCTCAATTGAAACGCCTCATCTTCTACCAGAACATAAGGCACCGGTTCAAGATTTGAGTCTGGAAGCTGATGTGGTGGTGGCAGGTCCAGCTGATTATTACGCAGCCGCCGACCCATAATGGAAGAATTGAAGACTCTCGAGTCTCCAGTTCTTCCATAGGCCCCAATATCTACAATTATAAACCTGTAGTGAATTTCGACCAGGGCCAACAATACTACAGAAAAATATTGTTTATAATTATAGAATTGGGACCCTGAGTTCGGCGGCTTACGCACACGGATGTGCTTCCCATCCAGGGCTCCAATACATTATGGAAACTGGCACGTGGCCTCAAATCCACAGGAGATACGCAACCAGTCTACCATTTTGGGTTCCGGCATTGCCACATGATGGAGTCTGGACCAGATTTCTGAGCATGTAGACCGGACAATGCCAGAGATTGTTGATTTCCCGATTAAAATTTCTAAATGCAGACCAGCATATGAAAGGCCAGTTGAAAGGAAGCTAAAAAAGCAAAACAAAAAAAACATGAGTACACAGCCCAACAAACAACAGATAAAGCTTAAATCAAATTTATAGTCTATCAATTCTAAAGTATTCATGGTCAACATTAAATTACATGCTATGGCTTGGTTCAGTAATACACAAGCATATAATGTATCTTGGGAAATGTGCTTGTAAATATATAATACTACATGCCAAAAATCTATAAGATTCAAGGTCTGGAAATGAAATATGCTGCTTCCCACATCATCAACATATTGCTTTAAGACATACCGTAAGGTGAGGAGAAGCCGCTCCTCTGCAGAAATAGCTTTGCACATCCTCGTGTCCTGAAATGTGATCCCAGGGCGCACAATCTCCAGCAAAAGATCAAATGTAGCAAGGCTCATCCGACAATATTGAAAGAACTTCTCCAGATGGCTATGCAGAGATGTATAGAGATGGTCTAAATGGCCTTTAGATATCCTGCGCAACAAAAGCGGATGGACCCACATTCGTCTACGCCTCCTCGGATCGACAATCAAAGGGTATGGCTCACCAAAAGGTCGGGATATAACCCAATAGAAAAGAACACGCTCAGTGGTGTTAAAAGTCAGCCTGTCTGTTATGTTTAGCACAAAGCAGAGATAACAAAATCCAACCACTGACTCTATGGCAAAGGTAGCTGGCTCCCACCTGTTGGAGAGCCCATAAATATAGGGCGGGATGATGATTTAAATTAGTTTCAGGCCTAAAAACCGTTATTTGTCCATTTTGCAAGTCTCCGAGAAAATATCACCAGACGGATGTCAAACGGATGCTTAGATGTGAATAAAATCGGATCCCTGGTCAAGAAACCTTTGTGCGATTTCGGACCTTAAAAATCTGACCGATTTTCTTATCGCTGTGTGTGACTCCGGCCTAAGTGTTCTGACAGGATTCATGTTGCCTGCTCGCTGGAAGTCATCTCTGATCTAATAAATGTTTATGTTGGATCCCTGGGAATCCAAAGAACCATTTACCAGAAGTATAATTGACAGCAGGAAGGCTACACAACCTCACAGCAGAGAAACTGAACCCTCACCAGGCAGGTTTGACCCAACACCCTGTATGTGAATTGTATGGAAGCTTGTGGGACTGTTTGCAGAGCTGCAGTAAAAGACACAAACTGATCATCACCCTATCTAATATTGATTATTCTCTGCTGCACCATCCCTGCTCCAACTCCCTTGGAAGCCAGCCCTAGTTAGGAAGGGGTTAATCATCGGGCACTGTCCATCACCAAATAACTCCCAGGGACCCTCATCAGTGCCCGGCCATTCCAGGCCAAACACCCCAACCGGCATCATGAACGTTTTTATTATTTTATTATAAAGCCCCACAATTGCCAAAGACTGGCACGTTCCCCCGGCCGGACCATACCAGCACTCTGAACCGCCATGCATCAGTAACGTGACTTCTTTCCTGGTGTCATGAACAGAATCCTGTGTGCCTAAGGACCCTAACTTTTCTAAGGAACCATTGCTGTGTTTCAAGTCCATTGCAGCCGCAAGGGAGTTCTGGCGATGAACTCTGCATGCAGTGTCAGAACTCGCAGTTGGTGGAGCATTGCTAGCTCACACTGCTGATCCAGGATCCTACTGGAGAACGCGTCAGTGGAGTAAAGAACCGCAGCAGCAGGAGCGGTGATTCATACCCCTGCATGGGTTAACAAGTGGGAAAATGTCTAGTCCCAGCAGCCCTAGTGGGGCAGCAGCTGGGGCTGCCTTATTGCCGCTAACCATGTCTTATATACCAGGTGCAGCGTGGCTCCCACAGTACACAGGCGAATCACACACCTTAAAGGGATTGTCGGGGCTTTTCACATAATCTCAGTGCATATCTGAGCTGCAGAATGCTGACAATCAGTAATTTGCCCAGAAGGAATTCACATTCTTAGTGAAAGTGCACAGGAACAATGTCTCTTACCCATGTGGACAGGTCGAGTGGTGCTGGCAAGGCTACAGACGGCATGTTTTTAGTAGAGTAGGAGGAAACGACCAGTTCTCATTTCAATGCCAGAACACACCCCCCCTGGACGTTTTTCTTACAAGCAAGAGCTGATATCTTGGAAACCCTGCAAACTGGCCACAGAAGGTAAATTACTTATTGTCAACATTCTGCAGCCCAGATATGCACTGAGATTATGTGAAAAGCCTGGACAACCACTTTAAGTGACTTCAAAGAGAAGCTGGTCAGCCTGTTTGTACATTGCCCTATGTCAGAAGAGTAGAAAGTTACCATATTGATGAGTCAGGTCAGTGACGCAGCCCAAAGAAAAGTCAAATCTTGGCCAGCTACTGATAAAAAGACTGTAAGGCTGTGTGCCCACGTTCAGGATTTTTTGCATCTTTTTCACTTTTTTTAGTGTTTTTCCCCTGCAAAAACGCTTAAAAAACGCATACATTAAGCATCCCATTGTTATAATGCATTCCGCAATTTCTGTGCCCATGCTTGTGTTTTTTTCCACAAAAAAAATGCATCGTGGAAAAAAACGCAGCATGTTCATTAAGGCTGGTTTCACATTAGCGCTTTTTAAGCGCACGCACGGCCGGGGGTAGCTCCGCCCCCGAGCCGGCTCTCTGCCCGGCGTGCCCGCCCCTTGCTTGTAGCGCCGCCTCCTAGCGCACAGCGGCGCCTGCGATTGGCGCACCCTATCTTTAGCATAGGGTGCGCAGATCGTGCGCAGGCCGTGCGCTAGTTGCGCTTTGACCTGCGCTGCGCACTTTTGACGGTGCGCTGTGCACGCCAAAATCAAACTTTTCGGATTTTGGCGCGCACGGCGCACCGTCAAAAGTGCGCAGCGCAGGTCAAAGCGCAACTAGCGCACGGCCTGCGCACGATCTGCGCACCCTATGCTAAAGATAGGGTGCGCCGATCGCAGGCACCGCTGTGCACTAGGAGGCGGCGCTACAAGCAAGGGGCGGGCACGCCGGGCAGAGAGCCGGCTCGGGGGCGGAGCTACCCCCGGCCGTGCGTGTGCTTAAAAAGCGCTAATGTGAAACCAGCCTAATTTTGCTGAAAATCTGTGAATTTGCCACTATGTTCATTGTATTAGGATGCTCTGGAAAAAAACGCAAAAAAAAACGATAAAAACACGCCAAAAAAAAACACGAAGAAAACAATGCGGATTTCCTGCGAAGGAGTCCGGTTTTGCTCAGGAAATTTCTGCTTACATGGGCACATAGCCTAAAATACATTTTTGTTAAACTCAGAGATACCGTACTGCCTCAGAAATAAAGATGCAATTTTTTAGTTGCAGACAGAAAGCTCAAGACACTGTTAAAGACTACGCACTTAATTTGCTGGAGGCACTGTGAGCCATCATGGAATTGACTCTGACAGTGTACAGAATGAAAGCAAAATGCTGAAAAGCAGTTAATTGAGGGGCTTTTGTCTGATTCCAGTAAAGCCTAGCTGCGCACGATGTCGCTGCAAAATCCCAATATGGACTTCACTCAGTTCAAGGTCAGATCAATCCATATATTACAAGAATCCACCTATCTCTGCAGTGAGCCTGTTAAACACCCAGCAGCTATGTACCACCAAGGGGCGATGTCCTCCTCCCAAGTGCTTGAGGTACAGTACACCCAAACCCAAGTTGAGAATCCATCTGCAGATTTAAAGCTACAAGTACATGAACTGACAAAGAGTGTGCCTGCTATATGTAAAACTGTTCAGACTCTCCAGGCATGTTCCCCCACAGAGAGGATCCGATTAGCCTCCATGATCTTCCATGGCAACTGGAGAGGAGGAATCTACCAGGACGATGACTGATCCGCACTGGAAGGAGATCTACTGATCAATTTGACCCCAGAGGGCGACCCATCTGCAGGCGATGCGACAGGGATGGTCATATCGAGCGAGAGTGTCCCTTAAATGGGCAACCCCTGGGGGTCTCCGAGTATTTTGGTGTGCTCGAAGATTTAATTTGTGTCGCCGCAGCTGCATGATTTGCGGCTGCTAGACAGGCTGAATACATGTGGGGGTTGCCTGATTTAGCCTGTCTAGCAGCCACAAATCATGCAGCTGCGGTGACACAAACTAAATCTCCGAGCACACCAAAATACTCGGAGACCACCCGAGTAACGAGACATACTCGCTCATCACTATTCTAGGACAATAGGCACAATTCTTCTTGAGACAACAATCTGCCATACCAGCTCATGCATTTTTTTTTCTATTTTTATAAACAGCATATGGGACGCCCTCCCAGGGCTGTGGGGTACTCGGTACCGGGCCGGTGTCAGTAGGATATGTCACGGCAGCTGTGACCCGGTCTGTGGCCCTGGGCGCCCAAATCAATGGTGGTTTGAGATATAGTTTATGTGATAGTTCGTGATGCCACCTGTGGTGTTTGGCAAGCAAGATGTTAAGCCAACGCTGCGTGCAGATCCTCTGGGGCTGATGGTGTGTTGCAGCATAGATGGTGTAGCTCCCCACAGGTGAAGCTGTAACCCCAGGGCAGTGTATAGGCGCAGGCGGTGTGAGGAATGTTGGTACCCAGATGTAGAGGTGCTGACGGTGTTGGCGCACAAATGAATGGAAGTCACCAGGGCTTGCAGTTCCAAAGCTTTACTCACAGTTCGTGGGTGGTACACAATGGTGCCTGCCTCCGTGCCGTGTTCTCCGGGGTAGAGACTCAATCAACCTCCCGGGCATGTCAGGATTCTCCTCTCCAACACTCCGCCAACATGTACCTCTCCTGAACGACTCCTCTATTGCACCTTAAGGTGTGAAGAGCTCCAGTACCGTGGTATTCTGAAGTTCCTCCTGTCAGATGTTCCTAACAACTCTACTCGTATGGCAGACAGCTGTAGCCTCTCTCGGGGACTCCCTTCTCCGGAGTCCTTGCTCTCTATTCAGTTGCTGTTGTGCCCCAAGTCTTAGATGGGAGTAGTGCATTTACAGCCAACTACTCCACCTGTGTCTGCTGCAGAACCATAAGTGTCCATACAACCTCGGGGACCGGGCCCTGGCCTTGCACTGAGAACCTATAGGCAGGGTTCCTCTTCTAACCCACAACTTCTCTTTGTTCTCCTACTCCTTCGGTCCGCACAGTTCCTTCTCTCTCTTATGGAAGCTTAGGTTGCAGTTCTACATCTTTCTCCTTCTGTTCCTTTCCCGTGCCAGCTGGCTCAGGTCACTGAGGCAGCTGCAGCACTCCTTCCTCCATCCCTTCTTCCAGGGATCCTCACTCCTATCTGAGTGACTTCTTACCCGCCTGACCTTCTGCCAGACTCAACCTGTAATTCTAAACCTTCCCAACCTTTTATATATCTCATCTCCACCCACCTCCCAGCACATCTCGTATTACGAAGCAAGGACCCACGAAAGGTGCTCTGCTACCCTCTATGCATGGAGCCGCAATGTAGCCCTGCTGAACTATCCTGTGTGTGGGGTGCAGGTGTTGGAGCGCGGAAAGGAGTTCCCAACTTACCTAGGTGGTGGGGCACTACACCTTAGAAGAAGGTGCAGTACCTCTGTGGCGACTGAGCCTCAGGGGTGACACACATACAAATCTAGCAACTAAACACTCATAGACAGGAATGAAGTTGTTGCACCAAGCATATTCCAGCATACTCTTCACTAGTGGGAATGTGGCGCCTGTGTCTGTAGTGCCACAAAATGCCTGCATATGTGATATACTTTTAACTGTGCTGCCAGCCATGGTGAGGACAAAGTTCTCTGCTGTTATAACTGCACACATTTTACCAGATCCTTTACTGGCAGATTGTACACTTTTGCCTGAACCAGGAAGTGTACACAATCCCTCGGAGGAGGGAAGGGGTTTGAGTAGTTGTAGTTTTGAGGAAGAAGGACTAGCATAATGGAGATCCTACATGTAGAGAGATGCATAATGCTCTCTGCAAGGACAGCTGCATAAGGCAGGGTACTAGTCCCTGGCGTACAGAGGCTTTCAGGGTCTGTGCTAATGGCCAGGGTCACACTTGCGAGTGCAATGTGAGAAACTCACGCATCAATACCAGACACTGCCACTAGCACTCGGGCCGGAGCGTTCAGCTGCATAGAAATACATGCAGCCGCACACTCCAGTTCTGAGTGCCTGCGGCAGTGCTGGGTATTGATGCGAGAGACTCACGCAAGTTTCTCGCATTACATTCGCAAGTGTGACCAAACTGTGAGTCTGCTCAGTCTTTTTATAACTAGCAGAAGAGACCTTATTGCCCAGGAGTTCAGCAACTGCATGGAATCAAGGACTCTGTTGTAAGAAGTAAGTGTTCTGACAGGATTTACATTGCCTGCTCGCTGGAAGTGATCACTGATCTAATAACTGTTTATGTTGGACCCCTGGGCATCCAAAGAATCATTTACCAGACGTATAATTGACAGCAGGAAGGCTACACAACCTCACAGCAGGGAAACTGAACCCTCACCAGGCAGGTCTGACCCACACTCTGTATGAGAATTGTATGGAAGTTTTTGGGACTGTTTGCAGAGCTGCGGTAAAAGATACAAACTGATCATCACCCTGTATAATGCTGATTATTCTCTGCTGCACCATCCCTGCTCCAACTGCTCTGGGAGCCAGCCCTAGTTTGGAAGGTGTTAATCATCTGGCACTGTCCATCACCACCTAACTCCCAGGGACCCTCATCAGTGCCCAGCCATACCAGGCCCAACTGGTGTCACAAACCTTTTTATTATTTTATTATAAACTCCCACAAGAAACAGACTTGATAAACGAGGAGGGGGTGTTGCATTGTATGTTAGAAATGCATATATCTGCACAGAGATTGAAGCTTCAGAGACTGGGAGTTCTGTGGAAACTGTTTGGGTAAGAATACAAGGGCAGAACAATGGAAAGGACACCATTGTAGGCATTTACTACAGGCCGCCTGTGCAAGCTGAAGATATGGATGAACTCTTTATGCATCAAATGGCCAAGTTCTCCAAAAATTATGACATAGTTGTCATGGGAGATTTCAACTATCCAGACATTTGTTGGGAATCTCTCTCAAGCAAAACTAACAGGTCAAGGAAATTCTTATCCTCTCTTGCTGACAACTTTATCTTCCAAAAGGTAGGGGAGAAAACAAGGGGATCTGCTACCTTGGATCTAATCCTCATAAGCAAGGAGGAAATGGTTGAGGAGGTAAAAGTGGCTGGGACCCTAGGAGGTAGCAACCATGCTATTTTAGAATTTTGAATAACTAGAGGAGGAAGACCTGTGAAGACTCAGACGTCAAGGTTAGATTTCAGAAAGGCAGATTTTAAGGGATTCATAAAGAGAATTGGTGGGATCCAATGGCTGGATATCCTTAAGGACAAAAATGTCCAGGAAGGATGGGAAATCTTGAAAAATGAAATTCTCAAAGCACAATTGTTAACAATTCCGAAAAGAGGGAAGAATAGGAAGCATTTAAGGAAACCAGGATGGATGAACACAGAACTTAAGCACATGCTAAAAAGGAAGAAAGAAATGTTTATAAAATGGAAAGAGGGAGGCATATCTAAAGAAGAATATAATGCTGTCTGCAGAACCTGAAGGGCACAGCTGACAATGAATTGAGGCTTGCAAGAGACGTCAAAAGCAATAATAAAGGATTTTGGGGATATGTCAAAAGTAAAGTCAAAGATACTATAGGATTTTTACAGGATAAAAATAATGAAATGGTAAGCCATGATGTTGAGAAGGCCGAACTTTAAATTCCTATTTTGCATCTGTTTTCTCTCAGAAAGGAAATGTAACATCAACTGTTCTTCACTGTCCTATTAAGGGAATAGAAGAATCCAGGATATCTATAAACAGAAAGATAGTGAGGAAACACTTAGTGTGACATCGGCGGTTATGCCCGCCGATGCCCCTTTCGCTGCGGCGGCCGCTGCGGCATCCCCTCACCTGCGCGCTCCCGCTCGGTCACGTGCCCGCCGTCAGTTCCTCTTCTCCTCGGCTCCTCCCCGCCCCCTGGTTCGCGCTCGCCGCCGTCTTTCCTCTCTCTCCCATGATGGGCGGCGCTGAGGGGCGGGCCTGGTCTCCCCTGCGATGGGCGGCGCCGAAGGGCGGGTTTTGGTGACGAGCATCCGGGGGCTGCTGTACTTCAGGCGTCCTCGCAGTTAGGAGGACGCCTGACGATCGTGTAGTTTTCCTGCACTCTCTGGCCTCTACAGTTCTACTGTAGCTTTCCGCGTTCCGCCTGACACTCCCTGTCGCTCCCTTTCTCCTGCGTCCTTCCCTCCCAGCCTGCCTGTGCACTGTCTCCCATCTCCGGTGCCGTCCTCCTCCTTCTGCCCGTCTAGGTCCTCCCACGTACCATTGCCTTCCCTCTCCTTCTCTCCGTGGAGCCGTCCCTCTTGGTTCCGGCTGTCGCGCCTCCGTCCTCTGTGGTCCTGCCCCAAACGATCCCTGTATAGGGGTCGGTCTTCACCTGGTGTGCTCGACCCTGGGGCTCCGGATCCGCGATCCAGAGGGTCCACTCTCTATCTTAGGTACCCCTAGCGTTACAGTATCGTCAGGCCATGGACCCCGCCGGTGCCGCGGCTGCCACTCAAAAGGAACTGCTCTTCCTTAGAGAAAATCAGAACCGTATCATGTCATTCATGAAGTCCATGGACACCCGGCTCTCCGCTCTTCAGACCGCAGACCCAGCACACGCACCCCTATTAGTCAGTCTCCAGCAGGAGCTCGCACAACAGCGCGATGCTCAGTCTCACATTTTGGGGTATATGGCCTCCGTGGATGATAGGCTGCTTTCTTTGCAGTCCTCCACGGCCGCTTCCACCCTAGCCCGGGACACCGTCTCTACTCCCCCCCCCCGTCTCGGTAAACCACCCAGGTACTGTGGGGACCCAAAATTGTGTAGGGGATTTTTAAATCAGTGCAGGTTGCACTTTGATCTTTCGCCCCAACAGTATCCTACGGACCGTGCTAAAGTGGCCTTTATAATCTCCCACCTTGAGGGGGAGGCGTTGGCTTGGGTGAATCCATTATGGGAGAGGGATGACCCGGTGGTGACCAACATCCAGTGTTTTTTGGAGACATTTCGCAAGGTTTTCGATGAACCTGGACGCCTTGCTTCCTCCACTGAGGCCCTTTTTAACCTCTGCCAGGGGTCCCTTACGGTAGGGCAATACGCCATCCGTTTTCGGACCTTGTCCTCGGAGCTGGGGTGGAATAATGAAGCCCTGGTTGGTGCGTTTTGGAGAGGACTTTCTGGTAAAATCAAAGACGAGTTGGCCGGGCGTGACCTCCCTACCACCCTGGAGGATCTCATCTCCTTGGCTACTCGTATTGATCTGCGTTTTCAGGAGCGCGCCCGAGAGTCGGCTAGGGAGAAGAGGTCCTTTAGGTTATACCAAGCTCCTATTCCGCGCACCGTTGCCCCTCCTAGTAACACCGCTCCTGAGCCCATGCAAGTTGATCGCATCAAGTTGTCTGAACAACGGCGTAGGGAGAGAATGTCCAAGGGACTCTGTCTCTATTGTGGAGGGGCCAACCACTTCATACGCACTTGTCCTGAGAGACCGGGAAACGCATCCGCCTAGGCCAGGTAGGAGAGGGCCCCCTAGGTGATTCTACCCCCTCTCTTCCACTTACTGTTTCAGCTCTGCTTATTTCAGGACGGGGGCGTAGCTCTGTGGAGGCGTATGTGGACTCGGGCGCGGCAGGCAACTTCATCCACCAGGAGGAGGTGGACAGGCTCCAGATTCCCGTGGTCGTCCTAAGTAATCCTCGAGCAATCACCTCCGTTGACGGCAAACCTCTTCCTGGGCTCGTCACCTCGGTAACCACTGAAGTAAACCTGCAAGTTGGCGCCCTCCACTCTGAAAGGATTGCCTTTTATGTCTTGCCTCAGTTGTCCCACGCCATTCTTTTGGGGCTACCTTGGCTCAGGCGGCATGAGCCTGTTATCGATTGGCGCTCCGGAGAGATCCTGCGCTGGGGGCACGCCTGCCATGCAAGCTGTTTACGTAACCTGGTTCGTCCCCAGCCTCAGCGCAAGCCTACAGACCTCCCTGGTCTTCCTGTGCCATATCACGCTTATGCTGATGTTTTCTGCAAAAGAGAGGCGGATTCCCTGCCACCGCACCGGTCTTATGACTGCCCCATCGACCTGATGCCTGGAGCGATTCCTCCCAGAGGTAGAACATACCCTCTCTCTCCAGCCGAGACCACTGCCATGACGGAATATATCCACGAAAACCTCTCCAAGGGGTTTATCCGAAAGTCTTCCTCTCCTGCAGGCGCAGGTTTTTTCTTCGTCCGGAAGAAAGATGGATCACTGCGGCCTTGCATTGATTACCGGGGCCTGAACAAAATCACCATCAAGAATCGTTACCCTCTTCCGTTGATTCCGGAGCTTTTTGACCGGTTGAGAGGAGCCCGGATCTTCACGAAGTTAGACCTGCGGGGAGCCTACAATTTGGTCCGAATCCGTGCTGGGGACGAGTGGAAAACGGCCTTCAATACTCGTGACGGGCATTATGAATATCTAGTCATGCCATTTGGCCTTTGCAATGCCCCTGCTGTGTTCCAAGAATTTATCAATGAGGTATTCCGGGATCTACTCTATTCTTGTGTTGTCATCTACCTGGACGACATCCTCGTTTTCTCCCCCGATCTGCCTTCTCATCGCAGGAGTGTACGCTTGGTCTTGCATCGTCTCAGAGAGAACCAACTCTACGCCAAGATCGAGAAATGCCTTTTTGAGCAGTCGTCACTACCCTTCTTGGGGTATGTCGTTTCCGACTCCGGTCTAAGCATGGATCCCGAAAAACTCGATGCGGTTCTCAAGTGGCCTCGTCCTGTGGGGATTAAGGCCATCCAGCGGTTTCTTGGGTTCGCAAACTATTACCGCCAGTTTGTGCCTCACTTTTCCACGGTTACCAAACCCATCACGAACCTGACCCGTAAAGGAACGAAGACCAACAGCTGGTCCCCTGAAGCGGAGGAAGCTTTCCAAACTCTGAAACGTTCTTTTGCCTCAGCACCCATTTTGCATCGGCCTGTGGCCAGCAGACCCTTTGTCCTGGAAGTGGATGCCTCCTCCACTGGAGCTGGGGCGGTCTTGTCCCAGCAGGCTTCGTCCGGACGGCTGGTTCCATGCGGTTTTTTCTCTAAAATCTTTTCACCGGCGGAGTGCAACTACTCCATTGGAGACCGTGAATTACTGGCCATTAAGATGGCCTTAACTGAATGGCGGTATTTACTCGAGGGAGCTGTACATCCCTTTACCATCCTCACAGACCACAAAAACCTGGCCTATCTGCAATCCGCCCAAAGGCTCAATGCCCGACAAGCCAGGTGGGCCTTGTTTTTTTCCCGCTTTGACTTCCAACTTCACTTTCGACCGGGTAATAGGAACATCAAGGCCGATGCCCTTTCCAGGTCGTTGCAGTCTTCAGAGAGGGACGAAATCCCATCCTGTATCATCGAGCCTTCCAGGATGATCACCGTGGCTCCTGTGAATTTTGCTAACCCTCCGCCCGGTAAGACCTTCGTCCCTCCAGGCAAACGTATAGAGGTGTTGTGCTGGGGACATTCCTCCAAAATTGCTGGACACGTGGGGACCAAGAAGACTCTCTTCCTGCTTTCCCGGTATTATTGGTGGCCTACGCTTCGCCAGGATGTGATGGACTACGTGGCCTCTTGCACAATCTGTGCCCAGAACAAGGTGGCTAGGACCTTGCCCGCCGGTCTTCTTCATCCGTTACCAGTTCCTGAAGCCCCCTGGCAACAGATCGCCATGGACTTTGTGACCGATTTGCCCCGCTCGGCCGGATGTACCACCATCTTAGTCGTGGCAGATCGCTTTTCTAAGATGGCCCATTTTATTCCCTTATCGGGACTACCGTCCGCCCCAAAGTTGGCTGAGATCTTCATCCACCAGGTCTTCAGGCTGCATGGTCTTCCTCAGCGGATTCTGTCGGATCGGGGGGTCCAGTTCACCTCCCGCTTCTGGAGGGCACTTTGCCGGCTTATGGGTACATCTCTCGACTTTTCCTCCGCATATCATCCTCAGACCAACGGGCAAGTGGAACGAATTAATCAGGGGTTAACCACCTTCCTACGTCACTTTACCAACGCTCATCAAGACGACTGGGTTGCGCTCTTACCTTGGGCTGAATTCTCACACAATAATCATCCCAGTGAATCTACCACCAGGTCTCCTTTTTTTGTGGTAACCGGTCAGAACCCAAATATTCCATTGCCTTTTTCTACCTCTACCGAGGTACCCGCAGCTGATTCTCTTGCTAAAAAATTCTCGCAGATTTGGAGAGAGACCCGGGATGCGCTCAAAAGTGCCAACGACCGAATCAAGAAGCATGCAGACAAGAGACGGAAGGACGTACCCCCGTACCATCCTGGTGACAAAGTCTGGCTTTCAACTCGACATATCCGTCTGAGAGTTCCCTCTTACAAGCTGAGTCCTCGGTACATTGGACCGTTTGAGGTGATTGGACGTATTAATGCCGTGGCTTACAAACTAAAGTTGCCTGCTTCGCTCCGGGTGCCCAACGCCTTCCATGTCTCGCTCCTGAAACCCGTAGTCCTGAACCGGTTCCAACCGGTTTCCATCATTCCTCCTCCAGCCATCTCTGATAACGTCTTCGAGGTCAAGGACATCTTGGCTATGAAAAAAGCCCGGGGTAAGACCCTTTTTCTTATCGATTGGGTGGGTTTTGGTCCCGAGGAGAGGTCCTGGGAGCCCCGGGAGAATATCAACGCCCCTCGCATTCTAAAAAAGTTTTTGGCCAATCTCGCTAAGGGACGCCGTAAGGGGGGAGGTACTGTGACATCGGCGGTTATGCCCGCCGATGCCCCTTTCGCTGCGGCGGCCGCTGCGGCATCCCCTCACCTGCGCGCTCCCGCTCGGTCACGTGCCCGCCGTCAGTTCCTCTTCTCCTCGGCTCCTCCCCGCCCCCTGGTTCGCGCTCGCCGCCGTCTTTCCTCTCTCTCCCATGATGGGCGGCGCTGAGGGGCGGGCCTGGTCTCCCCTGCGATGGGCGGCGCCGAAGGGCGGGTTTTGGTGACGAGCATCCGGGGGCTGCTGTACTTCAGGCGTCCTCGCAGTTAGGAGGACGCCTGACGATCGTGTAGTTTTCCTGCACTCTCTGGCCTCTACAGTTCTACTGTAGCTTTCCGCGTTCCGCCTGACACTCCCTGTCGCTCCCTTTCTCCTGCGTCCTTCCCTCCCAGCCTGCCTGTGCACTGTCTCTCATCTCCGGTGCCGTCCTCCTCCTTCTGCCCGTCTAGGTCCTCCCACGTACCATTGCCTTCCCTCTCCTTCTCTCCGTGGAGCCGTCCCTCTTGGTTCCGGCTGTCGCGCCTCCGTCCTCTGTGGTCCTGCCCCAAACGATCCCTGTATAGGGGTCGGTCTTCACCTGGTGTGCTCGACCCTGGGGCTCCGGATCCGCGATCCAGAGGGTCCACTCTCTATCTTAGGTACCCCTAGCGTTACACTTAGCTAACCTAAATGAATTCAAGTCTCCAGGTCCAGATGAATTACACCCCAGAGTACTGAAAGAGATAGCAGAAGAAATTTTTGAACCCCTCTCCATAATCTTTGAAAATTCTTGGAGAACAGGAGAAGTCCCAGAAGAGTGGTCGTAAATGGCTGCACATCCAGTTGGAAGAATGTCTCAAGTGGGGTGCCACAGGGCTCTGTCCTGGGCCCTGTATTGTTCAACATCTTTTTCAACATTTTAGATGAAGTAATTGAGGGTAAACTGATTAAATTTGCTGATGACACAAAGCTAGGAGGGATAGCTAATACTAGAGAAGAGAGAGAGGATTCAAAAAGATATAAATAAACTGGAGCAGTGGGCTGAGCAACTAACAGAATGGTTTTTAACAGGGAAAAATGCAAAGTACTGCATCTGGGCAATAAAAATGAAAAAAGCATATACAGAATGGGAGGAATAGGGCTAAGCAACAGCACATGTGAAAAAGACTTGGGTATACTAATAGATCACAGACTGAATATGAGTCAACAGTGTGATGCAGCAGCAAAAAAGGCAAATGCAATTCTAGGATGTATTAACAGAAGCATGCAGTCTAGATCATGTGAAGTCAATATTGCCCTCTACTCCTCTTTGGTCAGACCTCATCTGGAATACTGTGTCCAGTTTTGGGCACCACATTTTAAAAAAGGCATCAACAAACTGGAGCAAGTTCAGAAAAGAGCAACCAGAATGGTGACCGGTCTGCAAACCCTGTCTTATGAGGAAAGGTTGCAGGATTTGGGAATGTTTAGCTTGCAAAAGAGAAGACTGAGAGGAGACTTAATAGCTGCCTACAAATATCTCAAGGGCTGTCACATTGTAGAAGGATCATCTTTATTCTCATTTGCACAAGGAAAGACTAGAAGCAATGGGATGAGACTGAATGGGAGACACAGATTAGATATTAGAAAAAACTTTTTCACAGTTGGAGTGATCAATGAGTGGAACAGACTGCCACGAGAGGTGGTGAGTTCTCCTTTAATAGAAGTCTTCAAACAGAGGCTGGACAGACATCTGTCTGGGATGATTTAGCGAATCCTGCTTTGTGCAGGGGGTTGGACCAGATGGCCCAGGAGGTCCCTTCCAACTCTACGATTCTATGATTCTATGAATTGACAAAGACTAGCAAGCCCCCCCAGCCGGTCCATACCAGCACTCAAAACCGCCGTGCACCAGTACCGTGACTTCAGCGGCCCTGCCGGGGCGGCACACGTACAGGATAGCTAATGAAGGAGCAATGGGAAGGACTAGCAAAGAGCCCAAACAGCATAAAGCTCATTTTAGCCAGCCTTTGAGAATTTTTTTTTTTTTTTTGCAGCATAAAGGATCACAAAAAATAGTGAAAGAGAAATTGGGATTCAGTTGATCAAACAGAAGAATGAAGAAGCCAAGGCTTATTTCAGTCGAGACAATAAAATTATTTGTTTTAAGAGCAATAAGATTTTTTATTTGAAAAATTGTAAAATTTCTAGCCCACTGCATCTAAGACCCAGTATTGTCTGTGAAAAAGCATTGAATTTTAACAAACTGACCAAAAGTATTCCTTTTCTTTAAATTAGCAACAGGTTTGCTGGTTGGAAAGTGAAGAAGCAATGGCTTTTTAAAAAGCCATCCAAAAATTATGCCTTTTTGGGAGCAGTTTCAGGTTTCATATATTTGCACTGTGCATAGCAGGAATCTCAGCAGAGTATAGGTACAGAACCGAATGAACAGGCAGGAGATGTGCGACTGTCTATTATCAGAGCCATAGCAGTCACAGCACAGTATACAACACGTTGAACAGGCAGTTGTGCCTTCCTGAAAATCACCACTGATCCATGTTTGATTTATTTTGATAAATGTAAGGTTTTCTACAATTGTGGATGACAAAAAATCAATATAACCTAAAAAAAGCCAATACCATATATCACATTTTATATATATATATATATATATATATATATATATATATACTAGCTGAAGAGCCCGGCGCTGCCCGGGCATAGTAACTAACTGTGGTTAGTTATAGCAAATTATAATTATCCTCCATCCCATAGTCCTACTCGTCATACATATCCACGATCCCATAGGCCCGTGCCCATATACCCATCATACATATCCTCCATCCCATAGTCGAGTGCCCATATACCCATCACACAACCTCCATCCCATAGTCCCATGCCCATATACCCGTCATACATATCCTCCATCCCATAGTCCAGTGCCCATATACTCATCACACATCCTGCATCCCATAGTCCCTTGCCCATATACCCATCATACATATCCTCCATCCCACAGTCCAGTGCCCATATACCCATCACACATCCTCCATCCCATAGTCAACCATTATGACATCATAATGAGCGGCGGGGCTTGATGACATCAGCGTCGCCATGGCAACCATTGTGACATCATAATGAGGGGCGGGGCTTGATACGCACACACTGTTTCCCCATTATGTAGATAGGGGCAAAATTGTTTGGAGAATTGGAATGCGCGGGGTTAAAATTTCGCCTCACAACATAGCTTAGGAAGCTCTTGGGGTCCAGACGTGTGACTGTGCCAAAGTTTGTGGCTGTAGCTGCGACGGTGCGGATGCCTATCCCAGACATACACACACACACACACACACACATACACACATACATACACACATACACACTTTGAGCTTTATATATTAGATATATATATATACACAACAATAATAAATACTAAATACGTGATGTATGGTGACTACTGGAAAGAATGGTAGACCATTCGAAATATTTGAAGAAACGCCGAAAAAGGAAAAACTCGAATTTACAGGTCTAGGAAAAGGTCAACAGCAATGGCCGGAGCTGAGCCTCCCCCTCCCCCACAGAAGAGGCGTGGGCGGAGGCCAACATGACAGGGGGTTGGAAGGTGAGGGTGGGGGGAGCGTCTTTGGGGAATGGGGGGCGTTGCACATTTAAAAGGGGGTGCAGTGGGCCTTCCTTCCTCTCTGTTCCCGCTCTTACCTGCAGCTTGTCACCAGCCACCATGTCGGCCGTGGATCGGGCCTTGGAGTGTCTCCGGCAGGCGTCCATGTTGCAGCCTTCAGGCTGGTTGGCGGCGCAGCTGGCCTCTATCTCGTCTGGGACCACCGTGCAGGCGACACAGCCGGGGAGGAGAGAGCTACGGACCAGAAGGGTGAGGCCTCCCGAGCGGCTCTCCCCTGACTCGGCTCCCCGGGCCTCCCGACGGCGCAGGAGCCCCTCCCGGGACCCTCCAAGCCGGGCCCCGGCTTGGGAGGAATCCGCAAGCCCGGCGAGGCCCTGCGGCGGTGTCCAGCCCGATGGCTCGCTCTCTGCAGGGGGCGGGGCGGACACGCGCTGGGCGGCGCAGCTCCACACAGGCATCGGGGGGCTGTGGTGACGGCGCTCCAGCGTCACAGCCTGCTCTCTCCTCCGGTAACGGCTGGGAGTAATATGTGGGGTTCTGTCCACAGCATTTTGGGGTCGATTCACCTAGATCTTGTGGCTTCAAGGACTCCTCCTCCGGGTTCAAGTTTACTGTATCTATGTTATTTATAATACTTTATTGTTAATGTTGTTTGTTTAATAAAAGGCTGCTGTGGCCACATAAATTCCAAAAGAAACCTTTGGTCTTTGGTTTTATGTTGCAGCATATGGGGTTAATTTGTGTTTGGGTGGGGGGTGCGGGGTTGTGGGTGGGTCCCGCCTCCCCCGGCTGGGAGCAACTTGACAATACCAACGTCAAGCAATGGCCGGAGCTGAGCCTCCCCCTCCCCCACAGAAGAGGCGTGGGCGGAGGCCAACATGACAGGGGGTTGGAAGGTGAGGGTGGGGGGAGCGTCTTTGGGGAATGGGGGGCGTTGCACATTTAAAAGGGGGTGCAGTGGGCCTTCCTCCCTCTCTGTTCCCGCTCTTACCTGCAGCTTGTCCCGCCCTCCCTCCCTTTTAGCTGATGGATAGTAGCATTGTTGTTTATTCGGTTCATGGCGGTTTTTGGAAGGGGGGGTCCTTGGAGTCGTTTGGAAATTTGTTTTTTGGAGATTCACTGTATAGGGTCTCCTCTGTTTATAAGTTGGTGGTGGTGATCTGGTGAAAGGTGGATGGGGAGTTCCGTAAGGAGTGCGGATCCCCTAGTTGCCTAGTGGACAGACGTGTCGGTGGTTGGTGCTCCCGAGCCTGTGGGGTAACGGCTGGGAGTAATATGTGGGGTTCTGTCCACAGCATTTTGGGGTCGATTCACCTAGATCTTGTGGCTTCAAGGACTCCTCCTCCGGGTTCAAGTTTACTGTATCTATGTTATTTATAATACTTTATTGTAAATGTTGTTTGTTTAATAAAAGGCTGCTGTGGCCATATAAATTCCAAAAGAAACCTTTGGTCTTTGGTTTTATGTTGCGGCATATGGGGTTAATTTGTGTTTGGGTGGGGGGTGCGGGGTTGTGGGTGGGTCCCGCCTCCCCCGGCTGGGAGCAACTTGACAATACCAACGTCAAGTCATGTCAATAAAATATATCTAAAAAATATAAATGAGAAATACAGAATAAAATATAAAATAATCAACCTTTATTGGACATAATTGGTATACAATAGTACTAAAAAACAGACCGTGCCGGTACTTGGATTTATATAATTAATCAGAATGGATAATGATGAATACAAATAACTCGGCGGACCAAACATTTACATGGTATATAGATGAGAAACACATGCAAAATAAAAATACATAGTAAATGGTCTATATTAAAAGCATGTGTAACATAAATCAAAATATGTATAGAATCCACTACGCCAACCCTAAAAAATATATATAAAAAAATAAAAGAAAAAAGTGTGTATAGAAAAAATGTAGAAATATACTAAATAAAAGAAATAACATACAAAAAGTGCCAAAATTCAATGTGCATAATGTGTATGGTGAATAAAAAAATAATTTTTTTGCATACCATAATGAAAATAAGAAATAAAGATAAATAAATCCTTTGTGTAAAAAAATGCAACACTAGACTCACAAATGTGTGTACAAAATATATCGTGCAAAAAAGTGCTGTAAAAATTTATTATGCAAAACTAACAATTATGCAGAGAAAATCACATAAAGTGGTAGACAAAATATGGACAGAAACCTGACATATATATATGTAGGGCGCTCACATTATATACTAAAGTGCAAAGTGGGACCAAATAGAAAATGGCAGTATATTTATGCAAATAAGAGCCAAAGCGCTAATAAAGTAAAGTGCAAAGTGCAGTGGACAAGGATTGGCAGTGGAGACTGTACCTTTAAGGTCCGCCGGTCAAAGAACAGCACAGCCCCGTGCTTTTAATATAGACCATTTACTATGTATTTTAATTTTGAATGTGTTTCTCATCTATATACCATGTAAATGTTTGGTCTGCCGAGTTATTTGTATTCATCATTATCCATTCTGATTAATTATATAAATCCAAGTACTGGCACGGTCTGTTTATTAGTACTATTGTATACCAATTATGTCTAATAAAGGTTGATTATTTTATATTTTATTCTGTATTTCTCATTTATATTTTTTAGATATATTTTATTGACATGACTGTTGACCTTTTCCTAGACCTGTAAATTCGAGTTTTTCCTTTTTCGGTGTTTCTTTTAATTGTGGATGATAGTCTGGTCTTGCTACTCGTGTGGACTTGTGTTTTAAAGAACAATCTAGGGAAAAAAACTCTGAATTCTCGAGTCTCACATCAATTTTATGCAAAAAATGCATAACAGTTAGAAAATCAGCAATTGGTATGCGTACAAAAGGGAAGTGTATGGCACCCCGTAAGCTCAATATATAATTTAGGAAAGGAGAAGACTATGCAATAATGTATCTCAAAGTATTGTCAAATTACAAAACAAACAATATAACTAAATGTATTGTAGCCACAAGCAGACATGGTCACCAGAAACAATAAGGTAGAAACAAAAGTGAAGGCACACCATACTCCTTACATTTGGGGACCAACAGTGCTATCAGCCACAGGCAAGCTTGTGAGGAGCCATAGCACTCCGCAGGGAAGGGCTACTGGACCTCTGTTATAAAATGGGCCCCAGCAGAATACCAAACAAAACTGATTGGTTTAATCCAAGAGAAAACAAGAAAAGGGTTAAACTATGAATCAAACTAGCTTAAAGAAGACATTTGAAATAAAATGTGGTGTTAAAAACTTACCTCAAGGTGACAAGACATTCCTTAGCATTTTGGAGCCTAAAGCCCCCGTCACACACAGCGATCTCGCTAGCGAGATCGCTGTTGAGTCGCAAGTTTTGTGACGCAGCAGCCATCTCACCAGCGAGATCGCTGTGTGTGACAGTCATCAGCGACCAGCCCCCCTGCTGGGTATCGCTGATCGTGCTCGTTGGCCTGGACATTTTTTTGATCGTGCGGCGCTTAGAAACCCGATGTGTACGTTAGATACCAGCTCGCAGGTGCAGGGAGCTGGTAACCAAGGTAAACATCGGGTTTCTAAGTGCCGCGCGGCACTTAGAAACCCGATGTTTACCTTTGTTACCAGCTCCCTGCACCAGCGCGCTGGTATCTTAACGTACACTGCGGGTAAGCGACGTGCGTCGCTTGCTATCCGCGTGTCGCTGTCCTGATCGCTGCTGAGATCTGCCTGTTTGGCAGCTCACCAGTGATCATGTAGCGACACACCAGCGATCCTGACAAGTTAATATCGTTGTTGGGATCGCTGGTGCGTCGCTATGTGTGACGAGGCCCTAAGCCCATGAAGCAGACCATCCAACAGCCAATCAAATGTCGCAATTTGCATGCGACAAAAAGAAAAGAAAATTGTCAGGGAGCTGGTGTAACTCTTCAGACATGCGGTGGAAGTGACCTTAGGGTGTGTGCACACGTTAAGTATTTCGTGCAGAAATTTCTGCACCATTTCTGCATGTCTTGGCAGGAAATATGCACAGGCAAAAACTTGCATTCTTGTCACTGTTTTGTTTCTTTTTTTTTTTACTCCCGCTTTGGTACAGATTTTTTCCCACTCATTAGTATGGGTTAAATCTGCAGCAAAAATGATGAAAGAATTGACATGCTGCAGATTTAGATCTGCAAGTTACAAATACGCAACATGTGCACTAGTCTTCAGGATTCTCATTCATTTTGCTGGAATCAGGAAATCCTTCAGGTTTTGTGACAAATCTGCACTGAAAAAACGCATCAAAAATGCAATGTGTACATGCAGCCTTAGGCCATTTTCACACGTCAGTGGCTCCGGTACGTGTAGTGACAGTTTTCTCACGTACTGGAGACACTGACACATAGACACATTCTAATGAATGTGTCTATGCAGATGTCAGCGTGTATTCATGGACCGCGTGTCCGTGTGCAAAATACGCTGACATGTCTGTTTTTGTGCAACAGCACAGATCACACGGACCCATACAAGTTAATGGGTCCGTGTAAACACGTACCACACACAGATGGCGTCCATGTGCCATCCGTGTGCGTTTTTAGTAGTCATAGGGTTAACATTGAAACCAATTTTTTCAATACACAGACACACGGATAGCCTACGTATCCACACGGACACGGATAGCTCCAGTACCATTTTTTCTGGTACCGGAATTATCTGGACGTTTGAAACCGTCCTTAGAGGCGTGTTGACTGACTTAGATCAAGAACCCATAGTTTAGTACACCTCCAGAATTCCAGTACGAGTCTGCGCTGTTCACCAAATCTCCTTGAGGCTACCCTGGACAAAAGGACAGGTTCGGCAGAGGTTAATGTCAATTTTAGCATATTGAGAACGTTCTTATTATATCAGACCATCAAGCACACTTCTGTTTGGTATATTGCAAGCAAAATGGAGGTGGTCCAGTCATATGACCTTAGTAGGGTTGTTGTTAAAGAGTTGGGATCACAGAGTGCCTAAATTAATATATATTGTAGAAAGAAAACGGATGAGAAAAACAGATGGCATATGGATAATGGATGACACAATCACACATACATTGCACACAGACTACCATATGGATTAAAATCTGTTAGGAACGGCAGAACGCACTAAATAAAAATAATAATAAAGTGCGTTCGCCGCTCGGGGTCCACCGTGCAGTAGATGATATGACTGCTGCTAAGTGGTGGCAGGAGCAATATGGCGGTATAATGCGCACGGGTTCAACTTCACCCGAAGTGCGCAGAGCGGGCTCTGTTCACACACAGAGGCGCTGCGACATAAACATACAAAAAACGCATAGCCGGTTAGTGTCACAGGCCTCAAGTAAATGCACACACGGTATCTGGTCACAGGAGCAGGACCTAAGACAGAGGAGCTGCATCCTTCTAGTCCTACTATGTGTGCGGCGTCGCTACTGCGAGCACCAAGATGGACTGCAATTGCAGCGCAGGACACTGCCGCTCGACAACAAAGCTGGAAAGCAAGCGCAATGTCGGACGCTAGCGTAGAGGTGCGGTGTGCACAGTGGCCTAAGGCTTGCCACAGACTGGTGCTGACTGCTAAACTAATTCCCTATCCACATGCGTAATATCAGAGGGAAGAGGTTTCAAATGAGTCAGTCACCAGAGTCATACATCCGTCACCATTCACACATAGCAGTATAGTCTTTACTAGCGCATGACGGAACGGTCATGCGTGCTTTTTATAGTCGTGCGGGACCTTCCAGATCTCCAAGATGGACAAATTAGATCTGGAACCTGGGCACATGACTCCCAATCTCCGATGGTAGATCGTCTCATGAGCATGCCCAGCAGAAGCACAGAGGGACTTAAGCCCCCGTTACACACTGCGATATCGCTAGCAATATCGCTGTAAAGTCACCGATTTTGTGACGTTGCAGCGATATTGCTGGCGATATCGCTGCATGTGATACTTACCTCCGACCGGCTCCCCCGCTGGTTATCGCTGATCGCGCGAGAAGCTCCTGGATCATTTCTCGTCGGTCACTTCCTGCTGGGGCTTCCTGCTGTGACGACGAGCGACGCGTGGAGCCGGGCGGGAGGACGCAGGATCGCCGCATCTGACAGGTAAGTAGCGACCCCCATCCCAAGCGATGTCGCTAGTGAGATCTGCCTGTGTGGCAGCTCACTAGCGACCACCTAGCAATGCACCAGCGATCCTGACCGCGTCATATCGCTAGTCGGGATCGCTGGTGAGTCGCAAGGTGTAACGGTACCTTAAGTCTCTGGAGCGATCTGCTGCAAAGTAATCTCCTCTGCAGTAGAAAGACAACAGGAGACCACAGAATGTGAGGCTGTGGATTCCTGCAGAGCAGACGCAGAAACCTGACACCTGACAAAAATCATCCTACATTTTTGGTTGAAACATAATTTTTTATCCTTCAAATAAACCTTTAAAGAGCAACAGCTGAGAAATTTAAGTCTAATATTTTACATTTTACACACTCAATTTCAAGAATTACATGACTTTTTCACAAATATTTGTATTTTTTAATTTCTTCTATAGTACACTATGTTTTATCATGCTTTTACTCTCATTACTGCACAATTCTGAAACTCTGCCCACACCAGCACATTTTCTGTAAGAATACAGTGCTTCTGTCTTTATGTACTATGCCCCTGTAAGGTTTATAAGTCACCGAGGAGACTTCCTCACAAAGCCTATATATATGCCAGCTCGATGCAGTATATATCTGGCACACGTGGGAAGCAAATAAATCACTGAGGCTGACGTCTGCTGTGCCAGGCCCAGAGGATGCTCCACATTACACTGCACTTTATATTGTTGTCTTTATAGATGACAGGTTTTGGAAATCTTTTCACAGGCTTTTTAGCACATGGCAAAATAATATAAAAATGCTTGTTACATCTTTTTTTACATGTTCCGCAAACACACAATGTAACTGAAATAGAGAATTTAATAGAATAAACCCAATTGACTAACTTTAGAAGTCATCCCAAAGGGGGTCATTCAAATATAATATACGGTTAGGCAAAATCTCTACACAGACCCAAAGAGTCCACACAAATATCTGAGATCTCAGGTTGGTCAGGTCTTTTAATTGCGACCACGTCTGTGTCTGTGTACAGCTCTGTGTGCTTGTCTACATTTTCACTGCCCCAAAATAAACAGCATCTTAAACTTCCAGCAAAGTGAAGACCTGCTTCTAAAGTATGTTATTCTCTGAAACGCCACAGTCTAACATACCTGGCTAAGGGCATACAGCCAGTTCCTGATACATGCTGCCCATGGATTGTGCAGCATTTATCAGCTGACTGGTTCACTTTAAGGTTAGCGGGGTTCTCTCCCTCTCTCTCTCCTATAGCATGTAAGCTCTTATGATCAGCAGGGTCCTCTCTATCCTGTAGAGTGTAAGCTATTAAGATTAGCAGGGTCCTCTCCCGCTCTCTTTCTCTACTGTAGAGTATAAGCTCTAATGATCAGCAGGGTTCTCTCTCTCTCCTGTAAAGTGTAAGCTTTTAAGGTTAGTGGGGTCCTCTCTATTGCCTGTAGAGTGTAAGCTCTTATGCACAAGGGGTCCTGACTCTCTCTTCCTTCTAAAGTCTAAGCTCTTATGATCAGCAGGGCCCTCTCTCTCCTGTAGAGTGTAAGCTATTAAGGTTAGCAGGGTCCTCACTCTCTTGCCTTTAGAGAGTAATCTCTTATTCGCAGAAGGGTCCTGACTCTCTCTTCCCTCTGTAAAGTATAGTTTTTTTTGGTCAGCGGGGTGCTCTCTCTCTCTTTCTCTTTTTCCCCACATACTGTATATGTTCCAAGCAATTACAGGCTTTCCAGTGCTATCATTTGCATGAATTTATTAGCAGCAAATAAAATTTGGGGGGAAGATTTGGTGAAGTCAGCAAATTATCATTTAGAAAGATCCGCTCATCTCTAATCACAATGCTTTCTGTACATACAGATGGAGTGGCCTATATCTTAGCAAACAGCAGGGCGCAGCTACGATTGTTCTATATACAGCAGTTAATAAATTCATCTATTACAGTCGTGCCTCGGGAGATCTACATTTCAAGCTCGACTACATTTATCCAGTTAGTGCAACGCACCCCGCTGATTGCTGATAGACCTATTATCAGCATTTAGCCATATATTCTCGCCTTTGCATTAAAACTACATTTCTTAGCAGTCAGTGAGCTCTACTAAACAGAATGTCTTCTGTCCTGTGCGGAAAATCGTTATTTTTCTTATGTATTTTACCCTCAGCTCAACATATAGATTTCCAGTAATAAATCCATCTCACGCCACACTGTAATCTATGCATGTATTTGTCAGTGTCACATATCCCCAAATGTATGGTACAGGAATATGGTAATGCTTCTCTCCTCTGTAGTTCCTCGATATAGTACTGCCAGCAATAATGCTTAGAATATACATTCACGTCAGTGATGCATTTCAGCTTGGCCTCATACAGCTGATTATTGTTTCCAGGCAAATCCAATGGAAATAAATGGTATTCCGGTATCAGAAAAAAAAATGTATCACTCTTTCTCTATCATAAAAATTAACTTCGGTCCAAAGCAAGAAATTACAGATTATCACTATGGTTACATGGTTTTAGATTCAATCTTTTATTTGGCAGATCTAATTATCACATTTTACTGGCCTCTGTACAGTGTGTATTAGGTTCTCCGAGTACAAATCAACAGCATTTACCTTGTATAGAGCCCTAGATAAACAACTATGCCTCCATGAGAGAGAGGTTTTGGGATAAGTGGAAGATCGTATCTCAAACATAGACTAAGAGGATGAGTTAATACTGTCTGTGCAGCCGTTTCGAGTGCCCACAGAGGCCCATGTGAGGAGGGTGGCCAGTAAAAATGCCAATATGTTAAATATGCAACAAGGGACTGCAGCATATTGGATCTCCTCTATGCAAATGTTAAAGACACCTATTCATCGTCTGCATTACCCCCCCCCCCCGGGGAAATCTGACCACAACTTCATACAATTGTCTCCATCTTATCAACCTGTTGTCAGCAAACATCCAGCGACAATAAAACTAATCAGGAAGTGGTCTGCTGCAGCTGAGGAGGCCCTGGAAGACTGCTTTGACCTCACAGACTTGGAGATGATATGCGACAAAGGAGAGCATGATGATGTAAATGATATTGTCGGGAGAGTAACTGATTACATAAATGTTTGTACTGATACTGTAGTACCAGTTAAAAAGATTCGATGTTGTGCAAATAACAAGCCTTGGATTACAAAAGAATTGAAATACTTATGGGTCGCCCTCCCAGGGCCGTGGGGACCGGTAACAGTGGGATATGTCACAGTGGCGGTGACTCGGACCGTGGCCCTGGGTGCCCAAGTAATAGGAAGATGTGAATGTTATTAAATGAATAGTTCGTGACGCCACCTGTGGTGTTCGGCAAGGGAGGTGTTAAGCCGACGCTGAAGACAGATCCTCTGGGACAGATGGTGTGGTGCAGCAAGGATGGTATAGCCCTCCACAGGCAGGGCTGTTGTCCCAGGGCAGTGTAGATGTGGAGACACTTAGATGGTGTAATGTCTGGTGCAGGGGATGTAGCAGTGCCAGGCGGACGGACGCAGGAAGGAATGGAGGACACCAGGGCATGTAGTTCCAAAGCTTTACTCACAGTCTGTAGTGCCCGCTTCTGTGCTGTGTCCTCCAGATCAGGGACTCAGTCAACCTCCAGGCAAGAAGGAATGCTCCCTTCCACACTCCACCAACTTATGTGCCTTTTCTGAACGTCTCCTCTATAGCGCCATTAAGTGTGAAGATCTCCTAGTACTGTGTTACACTGGAGTTCCTCCTGACAGATGTTCCCAAGAACTCTACTTGCATGGCCGACAGCTGTAGCCTGATTCGGGGACTCTCTATTGTCCTGGCTCTCTATCCGTGTTGCTGTTGTGCCCTCAAGTCTTAGATGGGAGTAGTGCATTTACAGCCCACTACTCCACCGGTGTCTGCTGCAGAACCATTAGTGTCCATACAACCTCGGGGACCGGGCCCCGGCCTTGCACTTAGAACTTCTAGGCAGGGTTCGTCCTCTAACCCACGTCCTCTGTGTTCCCTTTTACTTCTTCGTTCCGTACTTGTCTTTTCCCTTCTATGGAAGCTCAGGCTTCAGTTCAATGTCCTTCTCCTTCTTTCATTTCCCGTGCCAGCTGGCTCAGATCACTGAGGCAGCTGTAGCACTCCTTCCTCCATCCCTCGTGAAGGGATCCCCACTCCTCCCGAGTGGCTTCCTCTCTCACTGACCTCCTGTCAGACTGACCTGTCATCCTAAACCATCCCGCTCATATATATATATATATTTTGAACTCCACCCACCTCCCAGCACATTTAGTGTTCCAAGCAGGGAACCACTAAAGGTGCTCTGCTTCTCTCTAAGCAAGGAGCCGCAATGTGGTTTGCTGAACTACTCTATTGTGTGGGGTGCGAGTGTTGGAACGTGGTCAGGAGCCTCCAACTTACCTGGATGGTGGGGCACCACACCTTATGAGAAGGTGCAGTACCTCTGTGGCGACTGAGCCTCAGGGGCACCACATACCTCCCATTAAACACAGCACGTCCACGGGCTGCAAGGCAAACAAAGTTGACAGTACAGGAACATACAAATTTTTATAATGCTGAATAAACATTTCTTATACTAAACTTCCCAATGTGAGAGGCACTCATTCTTGAACGTTACCAACAATTAGTAATTAACTATCTAAAATTCTAAGTCAAAAGTGCAATTTTTACTTAATTCAAAGTGCTATTATCTGTTACTCTCTATCACTTCAGTAGTCTTCATTTTTCCATCTCTAGTACACGTTTCTTTTCTCTCTCTAGTGCACATTTTCTACTTTTTCTCAACTCTGAGTGATAATCGTGATGCACCATATACATTTTCAATTCTTTATTCAAATCTTTCATCTCTGTATCAAAACATTCCTAATTCTATATAAAAGCCATTTCTTTGTTACCAATACTCTTATAAAACACATCATCATCAAATACTTCACATTAAAACTTTTCAATAACTCTTGTAAGTGCTGGACACCGCTCCCAGCCAGGATCTCTTACAGTGTCCTTTGATTGGAGTCATGCTCCAAATGAGGTAGACTTACTCTTCACAAAATGTCTATATGTAAAACCAAGAGAGGGCACCTAAAGAGGTGCAACTATTTAATAAACAAAAGTTTTTGGATCACTCCAAGTTCATGATCGCTTAGTTCAATAGGAAGGCTGCCAACCAAAACAGGGCAACACTGGGAAAACAAAACTGAACCATGATGGTCAAAAAAAACAGAGCATAAGGCACAATGGTGCAAATAAACCCTCCTGGGTAACGAGAGTTATTAGTACAGGTAACTAATGCTGATCCCCTCCTGCGGTTCTGGAAGCTTAGGAACTGCTACCAGATGTAAGGAACGCACGAGCAGTCTTTAGGTACTCTTCTTCCTGTAGGGTGAAACCTGTGGCTTTCTATACCTTTGGTATATCTTGGCACATGGGGGCAGTAGGTGGTCTCAGCCTGCAGGTCTGGATAAGATCCTCTGGGATTCACCTGATGTTCATGGCATACCAGCCTCTGAGACCTTCATGTCTGGTAAAGGTCACCTTGTCTCCCGGGCTCAGATTCCTGGCAGGGTGTCCCATCCTCAAGTGAGGCTCCACATCCCTCCGGTTGAAAAATAGATCGGAGATTCGGCTAGGGTCATGAATAAAGCCGAACCCCCTCTCATGGTTCACATTCAGGACGTGGCCCCAACCTGCCACATCTTTGGGACCATAGTGACCCGCACAGACCCGCTCCTTCCGGTCCAAATCTGGGCCTAGTACCGCTTGCCGGCGCTGCTCTCTCTCCCGGTGTTCAGCTGCCAGTTGCCGGATGGTGGCTTGACAACTAGCCCAGTTCTCATCATACTCCCGCTCCTCCCAGGACCAATCCAGGCTGGTATGGTACTGCGGCGCCACCTCCAGGGGTTCCGGTGTTCCCTCCTGGGGACTGGTATCCTGGTTCCAGACCAGATCCAGCATGACCTGGCCAGCCGCCGCGACCGTGGTGCACCCCAGGGCCTTCCCAGGTGTCGGGGCATCGGACGTACCTGGAGCCTCCTGGCGGGGGGATTTCTGCTCCGGTGCCGGTGGAAGCAGGCCGGTGGCAGCGGGTGGTGGCTGCGGGTCCGCGGGGGCTTCTGGTGTGACCTGCGCGGCCGCGTCAGGTCCAGGCGGGAGCTCCTTCTCCTCTGCTTCAGCTCCCTGGGCCTCATATAATTCTTCCTTTGGTGGCAGCAAAGGGGCTTCGGATGCTGCCGGCGATGCGACGGCGGTGGCAGGCTCCACTGAATCTGCTTGGGGAAGCTCCGGGGCAGCGGCGGCGGTCACCGCAGATGTAGGCCCCTCCAGGGTGCGCTGCCATTTCAGCCTCCACAAGGCCTCCTGCCTCAGCCGCAAACATTGGGTCAGCTGGGCGATTTCGTCCTCCAGCTGCTGACAGTTCATCTCTGCTACAGGGTTGGAGCCTTCAGCCATGGTGCTGGGGAGATCCACTTCCCCACGCTCCGCAGGCCTCCTTCCCTCTCTCTCCAAGATGGCATTTTTGCGTTCTTCTCTCTCCTCTCTCGGCCACTTTCCCGCCACTGGCCTCTGCCCATCCTTCCGGAGGCGGCGTCTTCTTCCAGCGCCTCCATACCAAGCCAGTATACGAACCCCTCGGGGGGTGGGCCATGTTGCTGTCACATAGTAATTCAGGCAAGGGAGGCCCAAGACTGTTCGCGGTCTTTTCCTAGGACCTCCCATCACATCACGCCCTTCTTCTCCATGCAAACGGCCAATTTTTAATGTTCATTTTACAGTCTATTAAATTGGGTCTTCTGAACATTCTCAAAAGTTTTAAGTCCAACAAATCTTAGGCACACAGAACCCGATGGTATCGGGTCTCGTCATCCTGTTCGTGACGCCAAGTTAGGTCGCCCTCCCAGGGCCGTGGGCTACTCGGTCCTGGGCCGGTATCAGTGGGATGTGTCACAGTAGCGGTGACCCGGACCGTGGCCCTGGGCGCCCAAGTAATAGGAAGATGTGAATGTTATTAAATGAAAAGTTTGTGACGCCACCTGTGGTGTTCGGCAAGGGAGGTGTTAAGCCGACGCTGCAGACAGATCCTCTGGGACAAATGGTGTGGTGCAGCAAGGATGATATAGCCCTTCACAGGCAGGGCTGTTGTCCCAGGGCAGTGTAGATGTGGAGACACTTAGATGGTGTAATGTCCGGCGCAGGGGATGTAGCAGTGCCAGGCGGACGGACGCAGGAAGGAATGGAGGACACCAGGGCATGTAGTTCCAAAGCTTTACTCACAGTCTGTAGTGCCTGCTTCTGTGCCGTGTCCTCCAGGTCAGGGACTCAGTCAACCTCCAGGCAAGATGGAATGCTCCCTTCCACACTCCGCCAACTTATGTGCCTTTTCTGAACGTCTCCTCTATAGCGCCTTTAAGTGTGAAGATCTCCTAGTACTGTGTTACACTTGAGTTCCTCCTGACAGATGTTCCCAAGAACTCTACTTTCACGGCCGACAGCTGTAGCCTGCTTCGGGGACTCTCTACTCCTAAGTCCCGGCTCTCTATCCGTGTTGCTGTTGTGCCCTCAAGTCTTAGATGGGAGTAGTGCATTTACAGCCCACTACTCCACCGGTGTCTGCTGCAGAACCATTAGTGTCCATACAACCTCGGGGACCAGTCCACTGCCTTGCACTTAAAACTTGTAGGCAGGGTTATTCCTCTAACCCACGTCCTCTGTGTTCCCTTTTACTCCTACGTTCCGTACTTGTCTTTTCCCTTCTATGGAAGCTCAGGCTTCAGTTCAATGTCCTTCTCCTTCTTTCCTTTCCTGTGCCAGCTGGCTCAGATCACTGAGGCAGCTGTAGCACTTTTCCTCCATCCCTCTTCCAGGGATCCCCACTCCTCCCGAGTGGCTTCCTCTCTCACTGACCTCCTGTCAAACTGACCTGTCATCCTAAACCATCCCGCTCATATATATATATTCTGAACTCCACCCACCTCCCAGCAAGTCTAGTGTTCCAAGCAGGGAACCACTAAAGGTGCTCTGCTTCTCTCTAAGCAAGGAGCCACAATGTGGTTTTGCTGAACTACTATATTGTGTGGCGTGCGAGTGTTGGAGCGTGGTCAGGAGCCTCCAACTTACCTGGATGGTGGGGCACCACACGTTAGGAGAAGGTGCAGTACCTCTATGGCGACTGAGCCTCAGGGGCGCCACACTTACTAAATGAGAAAAAACTGGCATTTAAAATGAAGTATACTAAGAAACTGAAATTGATACAAACGGACTTAAAGGGGAAAATTAAGAATGCCTGTGAGGCGTTCCAAATAAAATTAGAAAATAAACTGTCACACAACAATTCCAAGGAGGTGTGGTCGAGCATGAAGCAGTTAACTGGGTTTAAGTCTAGGCCGGAGCATGGGGAAGTGAATTTGCCCATGGCTAATGAAATGAATGAGTTCTTCAACAGATTTACCAACACATGTGCTGTGTCATCAGGAACGAGGGATAGAGCTGTGGAACGATCGGCAGCATTGACTTTTGGTGATGAACTGTCTGCTTTCATTGTCTCCCCAAGTGATGTGAGGAAACAGTTTTGTAAACTAGTCATTGGCAAAGCAGCTGGGCCTGATGGCCTCAGTCCACGTGTCCTAAAAGTGTGTGCAAACCAACTATGTAATGTCTTTCAGCTCCTGTTTAAGAGGAGCCTACAATCTCAGAGAATACCAGTGCTGTGGAAGACCTCCTGCCTCGTGCCGGTTCCCAAAATCACCTTTCCATCTTCCCTACACGACTATTGTCCAGTGGCCTTAACATCACATGTTATGAAGTCATTGGAGAGAATAGTACTTACTAGAGTTGAGCGACTTTTGGTTTTTTAGGGTCGCGTTTCGTTTCGTGAAACCCGGCTTTTCCAAAAGTCGGGTCGAGCAAGATCGTCTGATTATATTATAGGGAAAAGTCGGGGTCGTCCCGAAACACGAAACCCAATGTAAGTCAATGGGGAATAAAAGTCGGCAGTGAGAGGAGGACAGGAAACACACCTACAGTGCCCATTTGAATGCCAAAAGCATCAATTCTTCTTTCTTAAGCTTGTCAACCTTAATTAACTTCATAATACAAGTTACGCACTGAAAAATGGGGGTTATTTGGCTACAAACTGTGGGGGGGGAGGGCTGGCTCCAGGTTTTCATGTGCCCTGGGCGAAAGAGCGCCCCTTTAACACATACCACAACTCATCATGCTCCGATACGGCAGAGAAATAGCGGTATAGTCCAATGAAAAATACCTCACTTTTTACATCTCATGACGAGGCCCATCTATTTCTCCATACAGAATCATTGGTCCCATATAATGTTTGAAACAGTATATGATGAGCTCCACATAATGCTACAGTATATGTTGGTCCCCATGGATGAAGCTCCACTGTCTTATGGGCCCAAATAATGCTCCAAACATAATGGGCCCCATTTCTAATGCTCTAGTGTATAATGGGCCCTGTAAATGCTGCTCCAGTGTTTGATGTCCACCTTTGGAATGTTCCAGTGTATGGTGGGCCCCATCTATCATTCTCCAGAGTATAGTGCTCCCCAAAAATTGCTGTCCCAACATTGAAAACAATCAAATAAGTCTCCTCGCTAGGGAATCCCTGTACTTGTCTGGACAGGTGCTGTAGCTTGCTTAACAGCTCGCCAGCCGTTCTCACGCCCAGTATGGATTACACGTGATTGCACAAAGGTGAGAAAGGGTACCGTATCCCCAGATAACATGTATGGATAGCGTACACATTCAAAATATATGTCTCAGGAGGCAGGCTCAGACGGTGTTAGGCCCAGTATGGATTGCACGTGATTGCACAAAGGTTAGAAAGGGTACCGTATCACCGGATAACATGTATGGATAGCGTACACATTCAAAATATATGTCTATACAGCATGAGGCAGGCTCAGACGGTGTTAGGCCCAGTATGGATTGCACGTGATTGCACAAAGGTTAGAAAGGGTACCGTATCCCCAGATAACATGTATGGATAGCGTACACATTCAAAATATATGTCTCAGGAGGCAGGCTCAGACGGTGTTAGGCCCAGTAAGGATTGCACGTGATTGCACAAAGGTTAGAAAGGGTACCGTATCCCCGGATAACATGTATGGATAGCGTACACATTCAAAATATATGTCTATACAGCATGAGGCAGGCTCAGACGGTGTTAGGCCCAGTATGGATTGCACGTGATTGCACAAAGGTTAGAAAGGGTACCGTATCACCGGATAACATGTATGGATAGCGTACACATTCAAAATATATGTCTATACAGCATGAGGCAGGCTCAGACGGTGTTAGGCCCAGTATGGATTGCACGTGATTGCACAAAGGTTAGAAAGGGTACCGTATCCCCAGATAACATGTATGGATAGCGTACACATTCAAAATATATGTCTCAGGAGGCAGGCTCAGACGGTGTTAGGCCCAGTAAGGATTGCACGTGATTGCACAAAGGTTAGAAAGGGTACCGTATCCCCGGATAACATGTATGGATAGCGTACACATTCAAAATATATGTCTATACAGCATGAGGCAGGCTCAGACGGTGTTAGGCCCAGTATGGATTGCACGTGATTGCACAAAGGTTAGAAAGGGTACCGTATCACCGGATAACATGTATGGATAGCGTACACATTCAAAATATATGTCTATACAGCATGAGGCAGGCTCAGACAGTGTTAGGCCCAGTATGGATTGCACGTGATTGCACAAAGGTTAGAAAGGGTACCGTATCCCCGGATAACATGTATGGATAGCGTACACATTCAAAATATATGTCTATACAGCATGAGGCAGGCTCAGACGGTGTTAGGCCCAGTATGGATTGCACGTGATTGCACAAAGGTTAGAAAGGGTACCGTATCACCGGATAACATGTATGGATAGCGTACACATTCAAAATATATGTCTATACAGCATGAGGCAGGCTCAGACGGTGTTAGGCCCAGTATGGATTGCACGTGATTGCACAAAGGTTAGAAAGGGTACCGTATCACCGGATAACATGTATGGATAGCGTACACATTCAAAATATATGTCTATACAGCATGAGGCAGGCTCAGACGGTGTTAGGCCCAGTATGGATTGCACGTGATTGCACAAAGGTTAGAAAGGGTACCGTATCCCCGGATAACATGTATGGATAGCGTACACATTCAAAATATATGTCTATACATCAGGAGGCAGGCTCAGACGGTGTCAGGCACAGTATGGATTTGACGGCCCAGATTACACAGCGGAGGAGCAGGGAGAGGTAAAGATTGCAAATGCTGGGGCCCTGCCCAAGCAAGGGGGGCCCACTCGTGGGCGTCGGTACTGGCACTGGGCCCCTCATAGTACAGCGGTGTGTCTGACGGCGGGTGTGCACCACCACCGTCAGAGACACTTGATTGCACTATGAGGGACCCTGTGCCAGTGCCCGCGCCCAAGAGTCGGCCTGCCCACCTGTCCAGGGCAACGGCACTCGCACGGTGTCGTGCGCTAGGTGGTGACCCCGGCCATGGGGGGGGAGGCAGCACAGTTAGGGAGTTTTAGAAAGTGGCATATGTTGATGTTGGACATTCAGCTGATGCAAAAGGCAAAATAGGTGAAGTACCAGGAAGAGGTGGACCAAAGCAAGCCATTTTTCTGTCACCCTATGTGTCATCAGGGGAAGGTGGGACAAAATCCTTGGAAACCCATGCGTGGTTCATTTTAATGAAGGTTAGATCATCCACATTTTGGGTTGACAGACGGGTCCTTTTTTCTGTCAGGATTGATCCAGCTGCACTGAAGACTCTTTCCGATAGCACACTTGCAGCTGGGCAAGCGAGCTCCTGTAAGGCATATTGGGCCAATTCAGGCCAGGTGTCCAGTTTAGCGGCCCAATAGTCAAAGGGGAATGACCTGTGTGGGAGAACATCGATATGGGAGGAAAAGTAGTTTGTAACCATAGTTGACAACTGCTGTCTCCTGTCACTTTCCATCGATGCAGTATTACCAGTTGTGTGAGCGGTATTTGAAAAATCAGTCCACAACATTGTCATGAAACCCCTGTCTCCAACGCCACTTCTGCTGTGTGCACCACGAACACCTCTGCCAAGCTGCCCCCGGCCCGTATGGCTCGTGTGAGAACCATCACCGCTGCTGTGTGCTGGGAATGCCTCAAGCAACCGATTTACCAGAGTTGCTTGTTTATTAGCCAATATTAGGTCAAGGTTCTCCTGTGGCATGATGTTTTGTAATTTGCCTTTATAGCGTGGATCCAGGATGCTGGCCAACCAGTAGTCGTCATCGTTCACCATTTTGGCAATGCGGGGGTCCCTTTTTAGGATCCGCAAGGTATAATCTGACATGTGGGCCAATGTTCCCGGTGTCAATGATGCACTGCGAGTGCTGGGTGGAGGAGCACTTTCTGGCAAATCCACATCCCTCCAGTCACGCACAAACCCTGTACCAGACCTTGCCACGCCAACATTTTCACTTGCCCCACGAGATGCATCCTCCTCCCCTAAGTAATCATCCCCATCATCATCCTCCTCCTCCTCTTCTTCCTCCACCTCGTCCAGGAGAGGTCCCTGAGCAGACAATGGCTGAATGTCATCAAGGATTCCCTCCTCCTCTTCCTCCTCATCAACATTGGCTGCAGACGCCTGCTCCTTAAGGTGTGTCAAAGTTTGTATGAGCAGACGCATAAGTGGGATGCTCATGCTTAGGATGGCGTCGTCTGCGCTTACCAGCCGTGTGCATTCCTCAAAACACTGAAGGACTTTACAAAGGTCTTTCAGCTTCGACCACTGCACGCCTGTCAACTCCATGTCTGCTCTCAAAGTGCCTGGCCGTGTATCCTCCCACAAATGCATTATGGCCTGCCTCTGCTCGCACAGCCGCTCCACCATGTGCAGGGTGGAGTTCCACCTTGTTGCAATGTCGATAATGAGGCGGTGGTTGGGAAGGTGGAGCAATCGCTGCAGCTTCTGCATACGAACGGAGTGTACAGGCGACCGGCGGATGTGCGCGCACAGTCTTCGCACCTTATGGAGCAGGGCTGTTAACTCCGGATAATTTTTGAGGAAGCACTGCACCACCAGGTTCAAGGTGTGAGCCAAGCAAGGTATGTGGCTGAGTTTTGAAAGGGCTATGGCTGCCACAAAATTACGGCCGTTATCACTAACTACCTTGCCTGCCTCAAGATGTACACTGCCCAGCCATGACTCAGTTTGTCGCTTCAAGTACTCGGCCAGCACCTCGGCGGTTTGTCTGTCGCCCAAACACATCATCTGCAACACAGCCTGCTGACGCTTTCCACTAGCTGCTCGATAGGGGGACACATCGTGTGCAACAGTGGCAGCTGCAGATGGAGTGCTCGTACTACTGCGCTCTGTGGACGAGCTTTCGCTTCTGGAGGAGGAGGAGGAGGAGGGTCGAACGCCTACAGCCAACTGTTTCCTATACCGTGGGCTAGGCAGCACTGTCCCACCACCGCTGTCCCCTGTGGACCCTGCATCCACCACATTAACCCAGTGCGCAGTGATGGACACGTAACGGCCCTGGCCATGCCGACTGGACCATGCATCAGTTGTGAGGTGCACCTTTCCGCTCACTGACTCCTTGAGTGCATGGACAATGCGGTCTTTCACATGATGGTGGAGGGCTGGGATGGCTTTGCGAGAGAAGTGGCGACTGGGTAGGTCATAGCGTGGTACTGCATAGGCCATGAGTTCGCGGAAAGATGTGCTTTCCACCAACCGAAAGGGCATCATCTCAAACGAGATTAGTTTGGCAATGTGGGCGTTCAAACCCAGTGTACGTGGATGAGAGACTGAGTACTTTCTTGACCTACTCATAGTGTCTGGGAGGGTGAGCTGGACTTGAGAGCTGCATATGGTGGAAGTAGCGGTGGACAGGGCGGACTGAGAGAGGGTTGATGATGGTGATGGAGTTGGTGTTCTTTATGATGGCCTAGAATCAGTCTTTCGTTGATATAACAGTGGGATTCCCTGACTGCTGTGGTCTTGCAACGACACCTCAACATTTGCTGCTGTGCTAACCGGTGGGCTTACAGTGGGGGAAACAATGTAGCGTTGCTGACTACCTTCGTTGTGATCAGTTGCACAAGTGGCACTTGAGGTTTGGTGTTGTGTCCACGCTTGCAAGTGCATGCTGGTTAAATGTCTAAGCATGCAACTGGTATTCAAATTTTTCAGATTTTTCCCTCGGCTAAAGGTCTTTGCGCACTTCTTACAGATAACCTTGGCCTGATCATGAGGATTTTGTTCAAAAAAGTGCCACACTGCACTCTTCCTACTTTGGCAGACATTTTGCGGCCTAGCACGCTGTGATCTTTTGACCCTCTGGACAAGCTGTCCAGCAACTCTTTTGATGTTTGGAACCTGTCTTTGGAGTGCTCTGGGCCTGCCAGATAACAGCTGTTGCGATGTCGATGTCTGCTGTGGATGCTCCTCATCTGAGCTATTGGAAGCAGCACCCTCTTCCCCCAATGGATGCCAATCTGGGTCAACAACTGGGTCATCCATCACCTCCTCTTCTATGTCATGTGCACCTTCCTCTGTGTCACCGTGTATGGTGGTATAGTGTGCGGGCAGGGGCACCTGAGTCTCATCAGGGTCAGAATCTGGCTCTGTACACTGCGAGGACAATGTAGTGCTCTGAGTGAATGTACCAGCAGAATCATCCATCAGCGGCTGTGCATCAGTGCACTCCATGTCAGATTCATCTTGGCCTGGGTAATTCACCATTTGACTTGATAATCCAGGCATGGTATGTGAAAACAGCTCCATGGAGTAATCAGTAGTATGGCCTGCGTCATCCTTCAATCTTGGTTGGGGTGAAGGACACAAGGAAAGGTGTGGTTCATGAACATGAGCCTCCAATGACGACTCAGTGCTTTTACTTTTTACAACTGAAGAAGAGGAGGCGATAGAGCTGGAGGCTGAGTCAGCAATGTAAGACAAAACTTTTTCCTGATGCTCTGGCTTTAAAAGCGGTTTGCCAACTCCTAGAAAACTAAGCGTTCGAGGCCTTATGTAGCCAGACGATGACGCAGGGTCAGCACCTCCTGCATTCGGTCCTATTTTGCTCTTGCCACTACCATCAGATCCACCACCAACACCATCATTACCAGCTGCCAACCCCCGCCCAATTCCACGGCCTCTTCCACCAGCCTTCCTCATTTTTGGTAGAAATGTAAACAAAATCCAACAAACTATATAGTAATGTAAAACAAGGCTGCTGGGCAGCACGGTGGCTCAGTGGTTAGCGCTGCAGCCTTGCAGCGCTGGAGTCCTGGGTTCGAATCCCACCTAGGACAACATCTGCAAGGAGTTTGTATGTTCTCCCCGTGTTTGCGTGGGTTTCCTCCGGGCACTCCGGTTTCCTCCCACACTCCTAAGACATACTGATAGGGAATTTAGATTGTGAGCCCCATCGGGGACAGTGATGAAAATGTGTGCAAAACTGTAGAGCGCTGCGGAATATGTTAGCGCTATATAAAAATAAAAAGATTATTATAAAAAAAAAAAAAAAAAAAGGTACAAGGTGTCTATAGGACAGGGGAGATTTTGAATATCTGCACACACTTTTGGACACTGGACACTTTTGGATTGTGTGAGGCCCACTGATATCTCAGCGCTATGTGACAGGCTCGATGGCACTGCTGTGACAAAAGTGACTAGAGGATAAGGGAGATTTTGAATATCTGCACACACTTTTGGACACTGGACACTTTTGGATTGTGTGAGGCCCACTGATATCTTAGCGCTATGTGACAGGCTCGATGGCACTGCTGTGACAAAAGTGACTAGAGGATAAGGGAGATTTTGAATATCTGCACACACTTTTGGACACTGGACACTTTTGGATGGTGTGAGGCCCACTGATATCTCAGCGCTATGTGACAGGCTCGATGGCACTGCTGTGACAAAAGTGACTAGAGGATAAGGGAGATTTTGAATATCTGCACACACTTTTGGACACTGGACACTTTTGGATTGTGTGAGGCCCAATGAATATCTGAGCGCTATGTGACAGGCTCGATGTCACAGCTGTGACCAAAGTGACTAGAGGATAAGGGAGATTGGATTGCTTTTAAAAAAGCAGTTTGCGGAGCAGTGGGTAAACAGCAATGCCAGCCTGTCAGGAAGCCTTAACCCCTTACCTACAATTGACGTAATATTCCGTCCATGTGACCATGGACCTAATTACCATGGACGGAATATTACGTCATCGCGATCAGCGGCGCCCACGTGGTGAGCGCCGCTGATCGCGGCCGAGTGTCAGCTAATTATCATAGCTGACACCCGACACAATGTGTCAGGGGCGGTCACGGACCGCCCCCGACACGTTAACCCCTTGCACACCGCGATCAAACGCGATCGCGGTGTACCGGGGGTTAAAGGGAAGCATCGGCAGGGAGGGGGCTCCCTCCGTGCTTCCCTGAGCCCCCCACGGCAGCGCAATGTGCAGCGCTGCTGCGGAGGGCTCTTTCCCTACAGGCCCCCGGATCCAAGATGGCGACGGGGGCCTGCAGGGAGCTGACTTCCTCACTGCCTGCAAAGCGCAGGCATGAGGAAGTCTGCAGCAGTGCCTGTGACAGATCGCTGATCTGTCACAGTGATCTGTGATGTGACAGATCAGCGATCTGTCACAGGACAGTGATGTCCCACCTGGGACAAGGTAATAAAGTAAAAAAAAAAAAAAAAAAAAGTGTTAAAAATAATTTAAAAAAAATCGCTAAATAAATCAGTAAAAAAAAAAAAAATATTCCCCAATAAATCCATTTTTTCAAAATAAAAAAAAACAAAAACAATAAAAGTACACATATTTGGTATCGCCGCGTCCGTAATGACCTGCCCTATAAAACTGTCCCATTAGTTAACCCCTTTAGCGAACCCCTTAAAATATAAAAATAAAAAACGAAGCAAAAAATAATGGTTTATTATCATACCACCGAACAAAAAGTGCAATAACGCGCGATCAAAAAGACGCATATAAATATGCATGGTACCGCTGAAAACGTCATCTTGTCCCGCAAAAAACGATCCACCATACAGCATCATCCGCAAAAAAATAAAAAAGTTATAGCTCGCAGAATAAAGCGATACAAAAATAATTATTTTTTATATAAAATAGTTTTCATTGCAAAAAACCGACAAAACATAAAAAAACGACCTAAATGAGGTATCGCTGTAACCGTACTGACCCGGAGAATAAAACCGCTTTATCAATTTTACCGCACGCGGAACGGTGTAAACGCACCCCCCCAAAAGAAATTCATGAAACGCTGGTTTTTGTTCATTCTGCATCCCAAAAATCGGAATAAAAAGCGATCAAAAATTGTCACGTGCCCGAAAATGGTACCAATAAAAACGTCAACTCGTCCCACAAAAAATAAGACCTCACATGACTCGGTGGGTCAAAATACGGAAAAATTATAGCTCACAATATGTGGTGATGCAAAAACTATTTTTACAATAAAAAGCGTCTTTTAGCGTGCGACAGCCGCCAAACATAAAAACCGCCATAAATCGTAAATCAAACCCCCCGTTATCACCCCCTTAGTTAGGGAAAAATAATAAAACTAAAAGAAAATGTATTTATTTCCATTTTCCCGCTAGGGTTAGGGCTAGGGTTAGGGCTAGGGTTAGGGCTAGGGTTAGGGTTAGGGTTAGGGCTAGGGTTAGGGTTAGGGCTAGGGTTAGGGCTAGGGCTCAGATTAGGGTTAGGGGTGTGTTGAGGTTCGGGTTGGAGTTATAATTGGGGGTTTCCACTGTTTGGGCACATCAGGTGCTCTCCAAAGGCAACATGGCGTCTGATCTCAATTCCAGCCAATTCTGCGTTGAAAAAGTCAAATGGTGCTCCTTCCCTTCCAAGCTCTGCCATGTGCCCAAACAGTGTTTTACCCCCACATGTAGGGTATCAGCCTACTCAGGACAAATTACAAAACAACTTTTGGGGTCCAATTTCTCCTGTTACCCTTAGGAAAATAAAAAATTGGGGGCAAAAATATAATTTTGCGGAAAAAAATGTTTTTTTTATTTTCACGCCCAGGCGTTATAAACTTCTGTGAAGCACTTGGGGGTTCAAAGTGCTCTCCACACATCTAGATAAGCTCGGTGGGGGGTCTAGTTTCCAAAATGGGGTCACTTGTGGGGAGTTTCAATAGTTTAGGTACATTAGGGGCTCTCCAAACGCATATGACACCCGCATACCAATCCATCAAAGTCTGCATTCCAAAACGTCACTACTTCCCTTCCGAGCCCCGACGTGTGCCCATACAGTAGTTTTCTCCCACATATGAGGTATCAGCGTACTCAGGACAAATTGGACAACAACTTTTGGGGTCCAATTTCTCCTGTTACCCTTGGGAAAATAAAAAAATGGGGACTAAAAGATGATGTTTGTTGAAAAAATACGATATTTTTATTTTCACGCCCGGTCGTTATAAACTTCTGTGAAGCACTGGGGGGTTCAAAGTGCTCACCACACATCTAGATAAGTTCATTAGGGGGTCTAGTTTCCAAAATGGGGTCACTTGTGGGGGGTTTCCACTATTTAGGTACATCAGGGGCTCTCCAAACGCAACATGACACCCGCAGACCATTCCATCAAAGTCTGCATTCCAAAACGTCTCTACTTCCCTTCCGAGCCCCGACGTGTGCCCATACAGTAGTTTTCTCCCACATATGAGGTATCAGCGTACTCAGGACAAATTGGACAACAACTTTTGGGGTCCAATTTCTCCTGTTACCCTTGGGAAAATAAAAAAAATGGGGACTAAAAGATGATGTTTGTTGAAAAAATACGATATTTTTATTTTCACGCCCGGTCGTTATAAACTTCTGTGAAGCACTGGGGGGTTCAAAGTGCTCACCACACATCTAGATAAGTTCATTAGGGGGTCTAGTTTCCAAAATGGGGTCACTTGTGGGGGGTTTCCACTGTTTAGGTACATCAGGGGCTCTCCAAACGCAACATGACACCTGCAGACCATTCCATCAAAGTCTGCATTCCAAAACGTCACTACTTCCCTTCCGAGCCCCGACGTGTGCCCATACAGTAGTTTTCTCCCACATATGAGGTATCAGCGTACTCAGGACAAATTGGACAACAACTTTTGGGGTCCAATTTCTCCTGTTACCCTTGGGAAAATAAAAAAATGGGGACTAAAAGATGATGTTTGTTGAAAAAATACGATATTTTTATTTTCACGCCCGGTCGTTATAAACTTCTGTGAAGCACTGGGGGGTTCAAAGTGCTCACCACACATCTAGATAAGTTCATTAGGGGGTCTAGTTTCCAAAATGGGGTCACTTGTGGGGGGTTTCCACTATTTAGGTACATCAGGGGCTCTCCAAACGCAACATGACACCCGCAGACCATTCCATCAAAGTCTGCATTCCAAAACGTCACTACTTCCCTTCCGAGCCCCGACGTGTGCCCATACAGTAGTTTTCTCCCACATATGAGGTATCAGCGTACTCAGGACAAATTGGACAACAACTTTTGGGGTCCAATTTCTCCTGTTACCCTTGGGAAAATAAAAAAATGGGGACTAAAAGATCATGTTTGTGGAAAAAATACGATTTTTTTATTTTCACGCCCGGACGTTATAAACTTCAGTGAAGCACTGGGGGGTTCAAAGTGCTCACCACACATCTAGATAAGTTCCTTGGGGGGTCTAGTTTCCAAAATGGTGTCATTTGTGGGGGGTTTCTACTGTTTTGGTACATCAGGGGCTTTCCTAACGCGACATGGTGTCCGATCTCAATTCCAGCCAAAAACGTCAAATGGCGCTGCTTCCCTTCCGAGCTCTGCCATACGCCCAAATAGTGGTTTACCCCCACATGTGGGGTATCAGCGTACTCAGGATAAATTGCACAATATCTTTTAGGGTCCTGTTACTTTTGGAAAAATAAGAATTGAGGGTGAAAAGATCATTTTTGTGGAAAAAATATGATTTTTTAATTGTACTGCTGTACGTTATAAACTTCTGTGAAGCCCTTGGGGGTTCAAAGTTCTCACCACACATCTAGATAAGTTCCTTGGGGGGTCTAGATTCCAAGATGGTGTCATTTGTGGGGGGTTTCCACTGTTTTGGTACATCAGGGGTTTTCCAATCGCGACATGGTGTCCGATCTCAATTCTAGCCAAAAACGTCAAATGGCGCTGCTTCCCTTCCGAGCTCTGCTATGCGCCCAAATAGTCATTTACACCCACATATGGGGTATCAGCGTACTCAGGACAAATTGCACAATAACTTTTAGGGTCCTGTTACCCTTGGAAAAATAAAAATTGGGGGTGAAAAGATCATTTTTGTGGAAAAAATATGATTTTTTAATTGTACCGCTGTACGTTATAAACTTCTGTAAAGCCCTTGTGGGTTCAAAGTTCTCACCACATATCTAGATAAGTTCCTTGGGGGGTCTAGTTTCCAAAATGGGGTCACTTGGGGGGGTTTCCACTGTTTAGGTACATCAGGGGCTCGCCAAACGTGACATGGCGTCCGATCTGAATTCCAGCCAATTTTGCATTGAAAAAGTCAAACGGCGCTCCTTCCATTCTGAGCTCTGCCATGCGCCGAAACAGTGGTTCCCCCCCACATATCAGGTATCAACGTACTCAGGACAAATTGCACAATAAGTCTTGCAGTCCAATTTCTCCTGTTACCCTTGGTAAAATAAAGAAAATTGAACCTGAAGTATTTTTTTTGTGAAAAAAAGTTAAATGTTCATTTTTTTTTTAATATTCAAAAAATTCCTGTGACGCACCTAAAGGGTTAATAAACTTCTTGAATGTGGTTTTAAGCACCTTAAGGGGTGCAGTTTTTAGAATGGTGTCACTTTTGGGTATTTTCTATCATATAGACCCCTCAAAGTGGCTTCAAATGTGAAGTGGTCCCTAAAAATAAAATGGTGTTGCAAAAATGAGAAATCGCTGGTCAATTTTTAACCCTTATAACTTCCTAACAAAAAAAAATGTTGGTACCAAAACTGTGCTGATGTAAAGTAAACATGTGGGAAATGTTATGTATTAAGTTTTTTGTGTGCCGTATCGCTGTGATTTAAGGGCATAAAAATTCAAAGTTGGAAAATTGCGAAATTTTCAAAATTTTCACCAAATTTCCATTTTTTTCACAAATAAACGCAAGTTATTTGAATGCAATTTTACCACTAACATGAAGTACAATATGTCACGAGAAAACAATGTCAGAATCACCGGGATCCATAGAAGCGTTCCAGAGTTATGACCTCATAAAGGTACAGTGGTCAGAATTGTAAAAATTGGCCCGGTAGTTAACGTGCAAACCACCCTTGGTAGTGAAGGGGTTAAAAGGCAGCCCAACAACCAACACCACTGATACACCACTATATAGCCTCCCCTTGCACTGCAAACACAGTGACTGGTGTGTTGTGCAGGCCAAATTGCTATCAGCAGCAGAAGCAGTTTTTTTTTCTTCTCAGCAGGACAAAAAAAAAAATTGGGATTGCTTAAGCAGTTTGAGGCCCAATGAATATCTGAGCGCTATGTGACAGGCTCGATGGCGCAGCTGTGGCCAAAGTGACTAGAGGATAAGGGAGATTGGATTGCTTTTAAAAAAGCAGTTTGCGGAGCAGTGGGTAAACAGCAATGCCAGCCTGTCAGGAAGCCTTAGAAGGCAGCCCAACAACCAACACCACTGATACACCACTATATAGCCTCCCCTTGCACTGCACACACAGTGACTGGTGTGTTGTGCAGGCCAAATCGCTAGCAGCAGAAGCAGTTTTTTTGTCTTCTTCCCTGCCTAACGCTCTCCCTACAGAATCAGCAGCAACCTCTCCCTATGCTAAGATCGGCAGAAGTAAGATGGCGGTCGGCGTGCACGCCCTTTTATACCCCCTGTGACGCCCACCAAAGCAAGCCAATCACTTGCATGCCCTTCTGAAAGATGGTGGTGACCCGTGCCTATGTCATCACGTTGCCCACAGTGTCCATGGATCCTGATTGGCTGAAAAAGAGCGCAAAACAAACTTTTGAAACGCGACTTTGGCGTGTAAGTCGCCGACCTCGTGGCCGACCTCATCCTAGGGTCAGGTTTCGTTTCATGAAACCCGACTTTGCCAAAAGTCGGCGACTTTTGAATTTTTTTGACCCGTTTCGCTCAACTCTAGTACTTACCTACTTGCGCCGTAGGGTGAGGGCCTACACTGACCCCCTACAGTTTGCGTACCAGCAGAGATTGGGGGTGGATGATGCTGTAGTGTCTCTGCTACATACAATACATTCATTCTTGGACAATGATGGAACTGCTGTGCGCGCCATGTTCTTTGACTTCTCTAGTGCTTTCAATACCTTACAGATGCTCTTGTTACGAAATAAGTTGACTGATATGGCAGTCGATGTGGGGATGGTGAACTGGATAAGTGACTACCTGACGGACAGGCCGCAGTTTGTAAGGATGGGGGAGGTGGTATCTGGCAGTGTACAGAGCAGTGTGGGAGCCCCTCAGGGTACAGTGCTGTCGCTCTTCCTCTTCACATTGCATACAGCTGACTTTCAGTATAAATCCGATTTCTGTCACCTCCAAAAATTCTCAGAAGACTCAGTGATTGTAGGGGGCATTGTGGGGGACCGGGGTGAGGAGAAATATAGAAGGGTGGTTTCTGACTTTGTGGGTTGGTGCCAGACTAACTGTCTAGAACTAAATGTAAAGAAAACCAAGGAGATGATGGTGAGTTATAGAAGGAAAAAAGATGACTACTTAGGCCTCTTTCACACATCAGGTTTTCGCCGTCAGGCGTGATCCGGCGCTTTTGACAGAAACCGGATCCGGCGAAATGCAATGCCGGATCCGGTTTCCCCCCCATTGACTTGCATTTGCGCCGGATCGTGCCGGATGGCCATGCGTTTCATCCGGTTTTCGCCGGATCCGGCAATGTGTCGCGATCCGGCGTCTGGAAAAAACGGCTACTGTAACGTTTTTTGTCTCCGGCAAAAAAGCCGGACACGCCGGATCCGGCGCGTCCGGCTTTTTCACACAATGAAAGCCTATGAGCGCCGCAATGCGCCTGATCCGGCGAAAGCCGGAACCGGTGGCCGGATCCGTTTTTTTTGGTCTGAGCATGCTCAGTAGCTCTGCCCACAAGACATATATAAAAGTAAGACAGTGGGACCCACAGCCACACCCAACATGCCACCCAAGAAAGCAACCAAGCGCAGCAGGAGAAGGCAGGAGACCACTGCAGCACCATCAGCACCACCACCACCCCAAATGGAGCAGCAAATGGAACATGCTGAGGAGGGGAGGCCAGCAGCAGATGAGAGACGGTAATTATCAAATCCCCCATTCCTCCAAACTAGGGCTATTGAATATCAAGATATTCATTGGCCCTTTGTTTCTCTTTATTCAACAGCCGCCCAATAGATGCAGCAGCAGCAGCAATGGCAGCAGCTGGAACACCACCCACATGCATGGAGTGTGGCCACCAGGAAGACAGCACATCATCTTCTGGGAGCCCTCCCTCGCATCGTCAGCGTTTGACGGTAAGTTTTTATTTCCAAAATCCATCATCTCTGTAATATATGTCTATTCATTGCCTTTTATTTCAAAACAGGAATCACAAGATGAAGAGGAGCTCCCAGAAGTAGAAGGAAGGGGTGGACAGACACTTGGAGTGGGCTCACAATTGGTAAGTTTTTTGCATCAAACGCAGAAACACAACATCACACTACACACAACACATAGAAAACAATGTTCTGCAGACCACACACAGCAAACAAATGCCTACATCCAAAGACATAACATTTTTTGTTTTCTTCTCTAGTCTTCCCAATCTGGTGCTCGGCCAAGAGGTCCTCGCAGTGCCTCCCAGGGTCGTCGGCGACAGCAACGCGGCGGTCACCAGCGTGTAAGTATAAATATTTTTGCTTTGTTTTTTTGCACTTTTTATTTCATTTCTTTTGTGGAGGCTAATTATGTTATTTTTGTCTTTTTCTTTAACAGCCTTCACAGCGTGCTCCCGACTCTGACGGTGAGGATGGAGGACTCGATGTGGACCACCTCATCGATCTCGTCAGAGAAAGGGAGCCGCTCTGGAATATGGCTGACCGCCGCCACGCTGACCTTATCGTTACCCGACGACTCTGGGAGGAAATCTGTTCGCTCCTTGTGGGCCGCTGGGAGGACCTCGATGTTCGGGCCCAGATTAAAGAGCGTAAGTATATACAGTACTGGTTGCTTGATGTAAACCAGTGTTTCCCGAACTCCAGTCCTCATGGTCCCCACGGATCATGTGTTCAGGATTTCTATTTACTATGGAAATCCTGAAAACATGACCCCTGGGGACCATGAGGACTGGAGTTTGTGAAACACTGATGTTGTATACTAACCACTCCTTTCTCGTTTCAGGGAACAGAATTGTGAATTGGTGGCGGTCTGTGAGGGATCGTTTCAAGAAGGAGTTCAATAAAGAGATGCGGGCCCCGAGTGGATCTGGAGGACGCAGGAGCAAGTACAAGTACGCACAAGCCCTGTCGTTCCTCCGGGAAACAATGGTCACTAGAAGGTAAATATTACACACCACATGTGAAAAAAAATGTTAGATGTAACTTTTTTTTTTCAGCCAGGGCCATACCATGTCAGTATTTTAATTGTTTTTTTTTCCTCTTTATTCCACAGCACGGTGAGCAGCACTCGGGAGCCTGCACGATTGGACCCTTCTGAGGCGATCCCTGAGGAGACCGGCACCGAGGGACACTTCGACCGCCCCGGTACATCTGCACCTTCCCAGCCTTCCCACACATTCGACCCATCTGTCCCATCCACCAGCACAGGAGCATCGTGGCCGCCTACATTACATGAAGCTGCTGGTGAGGAGATCGCTTTCCCTTTACCCCACCCTTCTGCCCCTGCCACCTCTAGTACACCTGCGGGTACTGGGCGGCAGCGGCAGAGGGGTCAGGAAAAGAGTTATGCGCCAGAGTTCTTGCATCTGAATGCATCTTTCCAGAACTGTCTAAAAGTCTTGTCAGAGCAAATCTCCGCAGGCTTTCAGCAGATCAACTCCAGCATTCTGGAGGTGAAGACACTTCTGCAAACCATGCATTCAGAAGCAAGATCTTCGCCAAACCACACCTTTTTCAGGTCTGTTGTGGAGCGCATGGCAACACTATCTCCTACCCAGCAGATGCATGTAATGCATTCATGCCACGGTGCTCTACAGCGGGTTACCTCCCAACCTCCACCTCCCACCACTGTAGTTCCTCCACCTGCACCCCCTCCAGCCACTTTCCATCCTCCCCCTCCTATTACATCTGCACCCCCTCCAGCCACTTTCCATCCTCCCCCTCCTATTATATCTGCACCCCCTCCAGCCACTTTCCATCCTCCCCCTCCTATTACATACCAGCAACCTCACCAGTACCAGCAACCTTCCCAGTACCAGCAACCTCCCCAGTACCAGACATCTCCCTACTTCCAGCAACCTGCCCCGTACCAAACTCCTTCCCCGTACCAAACTCCTTCCCCGTACCAAACTCCTTCCCCATACAACTTTCCATCAACATCATCTGCTCCTACAGTCCCTGCCCAACCCTCCACTCCACCGCCCACCACCTCTTCTGCCTCCCACATGTCCACCCATTCTGTAGCTTTTTCCACACCATCACCTCTAACTGTTCCTTCCCCACCACGATCCCAGTCCTCTCTCCACACTCCCATTGTCGAAGTGTCCCGCAGCCCCTCCAGCAGTATTTCCACCCCACACTACACCGAGTTATAATGTTTTTTTTTGTAATAAAAATGCCCATTTGGTTGGTTTCAAACCTTTATTAAAAAAGTTTTTTTAACTTTAAAAACAGTTTACACAAAAAAAAATATTTTAAATAAAAGTTAAATTATTGTTTACACTGGTTGTCTGTCATTTCTTTCTGCGGCGAAATATGTTTAAAAAAAAGGTTAAATACAGGGTATTTAAAAGGTAAAAAGGTATTCAAAACCAGGTATATAACTGTGGGTAAATTTTAGCTTTTTGCCACAGTTGTGTTCCTGGTTGTGTTTGAAGCAAAGTATTTCACCTGAAAAGTTGTGTTTATTGTTGGTGATTTCCTAACAATGTACACAACTTTTGTTAAAAGGTGAAATACTTTGCATAAAACACAACCAGGTACACACCTGTGGCCTAAAGCTAAAAATAGTAAGACCATGACAAGATAGCCAACTTTGGTTGGCAAAGGTATATACTGTTGGTCCAGAAGGTACACAAGTTTGGTTAGGGCACAAATCTTTCACACTCTGTCATCCTGCCAGTGTACTCTGCCTTGAGGTGACATAAAGTATAGTGCAAAATTGTCCCTCATTACTGAAACCGTCACAGAACTTCTAGTGGTAATATTTCCAATGACAACATCCATCTTCGCCAGTAACTTGCTCTTCTCTCCAACCTGCACTTTCTCCTCTACAACCTGTCAAAGAAGGGCTGTAGGAACATGCTATATATAGTTTTCCAGTAGCCAATCCCGTTCGGAAGGCCACAAGGGTCAATTTTAAAAACCAGATCCGGCGTAATCCGTCGAAAAACGGATAGAAAAACTGATGAACCGGATGAGACGGATCCGGTTTTGTCTGTCAAGAACAAGACGGATCCGGCAGAAAACCGGATCCGGCACATCAGGTTTTACAAAACATTTGCCGGATCCGGCATTCCGGCACAACGCCGGATCGCGCCTGACGCCGAAAACCTGATGTGTGAAAGTAGCCTTACCGATCACTATTGCTGGCCAGGAGGTGGAGATGGTTGAGACCCACAAATATTTGGGGGTTCACCTTGACAGCAAACTTGATTGGAGGTGTCATACAGAGAAGATTCACAAGAAGAGAATGAGCAGACTGTACTTTCTGCTGAAGCTCAGGTCGTTCAATGTGTACAGTAAAATGCTGGAAATGTTCTACCAGTCAATCGTAGCAAGCGCCATCTTTTTTGCTATCATTTGCTGGGGCAGTAGTGTGCGAGTAGCTGACGCCAATAAGCTCAACAAACTTTTCAAGAAGGCAAGCGCGGCTGTTGGCCTCCGTCTTGACTCTTTTGAGGAGGTAGTGGAAGATAGGATTCAAAAGAAGTGCAGTGTCTATAATGAACAATAATACACACCCACTATACGGGCTGTTCTTGCATCAGAAGAGCACATTCAGCAGCCGTCTAATCCTACTAAGGTGCAAGAAGGAGAAATTCAGGAAATCGTTTGTACCTACTGCTCTGGGGATGTATAACAATTCACTAAGGGTGAAAGATGGCTATGACCTAGGGATGTATAACAATTCGCTAAGGGTGAAAGATGGCTATGACCTAGGGCCAGCGCACTAATGTAAAGGATCAGAGACTTGTGCACCTTTGTTTGTTACGTATTGTGGTTAGTCATGCGCAGGATCTGTGTCTAGTAATTACTCTATGTAATGCTGTTTGTAATGTAATGTATTAATGCTGTTCGTAATGTTTTGTTTGTAATGCTGTTGTAACGCTGCTATGATACCATAAGTTCCCTCGGGATCAATAAAATGTATCGTATCGAATCGTATCTAACCAGCATTTGCCTGCCCTGCTGATCTCTGCTCCATACTATTCCTACGTTGCTACCAAGGAAGGACATCGGGGAAGGGATCTGTGTCTGCTTCCATAAATTTCATTATTCTCATCTTTTCCTGATAGCTGGGATTCAATCTCAGCTCAGTACCTGTGGTAGTGAAAATGAAAGCCAGAAACTCGAACAGTGAGCAACGGGCTGCACAATTCGTCAATAAAAATGGATAATTGTTATTTATTTTCTGCATTTTTAACGCATAATAAATGCTGAGATAAATGAAACTATTATATTAAAATGGTGCCTAAAATACTACAGCTATTCCCACAAAAAAACCTAACATACTCATGCTTACGTATAAATATAAAAGTAATGGCTATGAAGGTGGGCATATGGAAATAAATAAATTCTTCTGAACAAGAGCATCATCAATATTTCCATCAGTAAAAATGAGCTCAAAATTGTTAAACTAACTAAACCTGATGTTTTTTTATATTTCATTTCTCTTATAATTATAAACAGAGTGGTGGGGTCTGGGTTGCTGAGACCCTAACTGGTCACTCAAAGCCTTTCCTCGTCCTCAAGTGGTGACATCTCAGGAGCACAGCTGCCTCATGAGTGTGCTCACAGCCCAGAGAATGGACTCTGATCTTATAAATACAAGCCGGGCGGTGCAGGTACAGGTCCTGAGACCCTGACAAAGCCTATACTTACTATTTATTCCATAGCCCTCTATGTGTGCGCTCCAATATCCTCAGCTGCACACTTCATAGAAGTTTCTAAGCAATGGGTGGGGATCTCAGGATCCGGAACCACCTGGCTCTTCTTGTAATTATAGGAGCAATGAAATATTAAAACATTATAAACTAAACTTAATGTTTTTTGATATTTCATTGATTTTGTAAGTGCAAACCAAGAGTTGGGGGTCCAAGTCCTAAGAGCCCACCAGTCACTCAAAACCCTCACGAAGCCTATGCTTGCTACTTAATCAGTACCCTGCTATGTGTGCTCAGCCAGGACCTGTGTGTTCCAGTCTACTGATCTGTGCACCTCTTGGAGATTTATAAGTAATTGGTGGGAACTCAGGGCCAGGACCCCACCACTCTGTGTGTAGCTATAAGGGTATGTGCGCACATTGCAGATTTGCTTACGTAAAGATCTGCGCAGATTCTGCTGAATGTGATACAGCCCGTCGTATCCCACATTGTCATGTTGTGGCAGTGATATGAACTTGCCTGAACACCTCAAGCACATTAAAATATTAATTTTTTTCTGTTAATAAACGTGATACAGCCCGCTATATCCAACCTTTTCATTTAATGGTATTGAAATTGTTCTGTGTACAGAGCTGTTGCACATTAAAATTAATTTATTATATTTTTTTTCAAAAGTGATACAGCAGCCGAGATCTGAGTTTGAAATTGTTTTGAGCCTATCTTCTAGATTATGTGCATCTCTGGCATCCAATTTCTCACGGGCATATTTTATACCTTGCTTGAGACTCGCATCTGTTACACCTATCTTCTGACGAGCATCAAGCCTTCTCTGGTAATTGGTGTTGGGTAAATGAGTAATCGTTGTACGCAGGATCCTGGATCTGGTACTTCCCCTAGCCGCCCTGTTATTGATCCTGTTGACCTTCACATTCCCGCCATCATCATGGCTCTTTTCCTGATCAGTTCATGTAACGACATGTTGGTCATATTTCTCCAGCAAATCTGCACATTACTAGCAGCAACTGGAAGAAAGAGGGAGTTCCAATGCCACAGGCAATCTTTTAGATTTTACAGGCCTCATCCACAATAAAAAAATATTTTATGTTACTAACCATATACAGAAGGGGAGATATCAGTTTGAAATTGTTTTAGGAATCTAGTCAATGTTATACAGGCTTTATCGATAGGCCCAAAATAATTCTTCTGTTACTAACGTCATACAGTAGGGGACATGTCACTTTTAAATTGTTTGGAGCATCTTATCAATGTTATGCAGGCCTTATTGACAAGGCCAAAAGAACTCTTCAGTTATTAACATCATACAGTAGGGGACATCTCACTTTGAAATTTTTTGGAGCATCTACTCAATGTTATACAGGCCTTATCGACAGCCCCCCCCCAAAAAAAATTTCTGTTACTATCATCATACAGTAGGGGACATCTCACTTTGAAATTGTTTGGAGCCTATCTTCTAGATTATGTGTATCTTTGGCATCCAATTGCTCACGGGCTTCTTTTATACCTTGCTTGATACACACATCTGTTACACCTATCGTCTCATGAGCATCAAGCGCTCTCTGGTAATTGGTGTTGGGTAAATGAGTAATCAATGTAGGCTGGATCCTGGGTCTCGTACTTCCCTTAGCCGCCATGTTATTGATCCTGTTGTACGTTCCCAATCCCGCCATCGTCATGGCCCTTTTCCTGATCAGTTCATGTATCGACACGTGGGCCACATTTCTCCAGCAAACCTGCACCTTACCTGCAGCAACTGGAGGAAAGAGGAAGTTCCAACACCACGTAAAATCTTCTAGATTATACAGGCCTCATCCACACTAAAAAAAATTATTTTATGTTACTAACCGAATACAGAAGGGGAAATCTCAGATTGAAATTGTTTCCAGCATTTAGTCAGTTTTATACATGCCTTATCGACAGGCCCCCAAAAATTATTCTGTTACTAACTTCATACAGTAGGGGACATCTCACGTTGAAATTGTTTGGAGCATCTACTCAATGTTATACAAACATAGTAACATAGTTTTGAAGGCTGAAGGAAGACCTTATGTCCATCTAGTTCATCCTATTTTTAGTGCAGCTGTTCTGCATTGTTGATCCTGGGGAAGGCAAAAAACCCACTGAGTAGAAGCCAATTTTCTCCATAGGGGAAAAATTTCCTTCCCCTAAACTGGGTCAAGCATCTACCTATAATATTATGTTATTCGTAACCTTCTATACTGTTACTCACAAGAAAAGCATCCATTCCTTTCTTAAATTCATTCAGTGAGTTGGCCATCACCACTTCCTCAGGAAGAGAATTCCAGAGCCTCACTGCTCTTACCGTGAAGAACCCTCTTCTATGCTGGTGCAGAAATTGTCTTTCCTCCAAACGAAGAGAATGCCCCCTTGTTCTTGTCACAGTACAGTGATATACTTGTACATATATATTAGGTCTCCCCTAAGTCTTCTCTTTTCTAGAGTAAATAGACCTAATTTTGATAACCTTTCTGGGTATTGTAGAGAACCAGCTCCATTTATCATTTTAGTAGCCAGCCTTTGAACCCTTTCAAGTTCAGTAATGTCTTTCTTGAGCACCGGCGTCCAAAATTGCACACAATACTCCAAGTGTGGTCTGACAAGTGATTTGTACAGAGGGAGAATTATGTTTTCCTCTCGTGTCTCTAGACCTCTTCTAATGCATCCCATGACCCTATTTGCTTTGGTGTCAGCTGCCTGACACTGGGCACTCCAATTTAGCTTCTTATTGACTAAGATGCCTAAGTCTTATTCCATGTCTGATTTCCCCAGCAGTTTCCCATTTAGTAATTAATTGTAGCATCTGTTTCTTCTTCCCAAGCGCGTAACCTTACACTTATCTGTGTTAAACCTCATTTGCCTTTTTTCAGCCCAATTCTCCAATTTACTCAAATCTGTCTGTAGTTGCAAACTGTCCTCCTTTGTGTTAACTACCTTACATAGTTTTGTATCATCTGCAAATACTGATATTTTACTGTGTAGTAATAATAATAATAATAATCTTTATTTATATAGCGCCAACATATTCCGCAGCGCTTTACAGTTTAACAGTTTCAAAACACAAGTCATAAGCAACAACATTAACAATACAATAATTAAAGCAAAATAAGACGACCCTGCTCGTGAGAGCTTACAATCTACAATGAGATGAGGGAGATACAAAGTACAGGTGTGTATTTACAATTGTGTATTTACAATGAAGGTCCAGCCATCTTGAGGGAGTGAAGGATGGATGGCGATAGTGAATGGGCTACACACGCACACTTACACATATAATGACTTTGATTAGTGAACGTGATAGGCCGCTCTGAACAAGTGTGTTTTGAGGGAGCACCTAAAACTATGCAAATTGTGGATAGTCCTGATTTCTTGGGGTAGAGCATTTCAGAGGATAGGAGCAGCACGGGAGAAGTCTTGGAGTCGTTTGTGGGAGGTACGGATTAGAGCAGAGGTTAGTCGAAAGTCGTTTGCACAGCGCAGCGATCGGCTAGGCCGATAGACAGAAATAAGGGAAGAGATGTAAGGGGGTGTGGGTGAGAACAAGTACTTTGAATTGGATCAAGTGGAGTGTAAGCCATCCACTACATCATTAATAAATATATTAAATAGTAGGGGGCCCAGTACAGAACCCTGTGGTACCCCACTAGTAACCCTGGCCCAATCTGAGTATGCCCCATTAATAACCACTCTTTGTTTTCTATCACTAAGCCAGCTACCTACCCATCTACACACATTTTCCCCTAGCCCAAGCTTTCTCATCTTACTTACCAATCTTTTATGTGGGACAATGTCAAATGCTTTAGAGAAGTCGAGATAAATGACATCCAATGATTCTCCTTGGTCCATTTGAGAGCTTACATCCTCATAGAAGCTGATCAGGTTAGTTTGACAGGAGCGATCCTTCATAAATCCATGTTGATATGGAGTTCAACATTTATTAACATTGAGATATTCCATATTGGTATCCCTTAGAAACCCTTCAAAAATTTTACCCACAACAGATGTTAAGCTTACCGGCCTATAGTTCCCTTTTACACCCCTTTTTGAATATTGGTACCATATTTGATTGCCGCCAATCAAAAGGAACAGACGCTGTTTCTATAGAGTCTTTAAATATAAGGAATAGAGGCCTGTCTATCACATTACTTACCTCCCTTAATACCCGAGGGTGAATGCCATCAGGGCCTCTCATAGATTGTAAGCTTGCGAGCAGGGCCCTCATTCCTCTTGGTATTTGTTATAATCTATGTGATTATTGTTATGCTGTAATGTCTATTGTCTGTACAAATCCCCTCTGAAATGTAAAGTCGGCGCTATAGAAATAAAATGTATTATTATTATCATTAGGGCCTGGTGATTTGTCAATTTTAATCTTACTAAGGCGGTTCTGCACTTCTTCCTGGGTTAGGCAGGTAATACTTAATGGGGAGTTTACATTATCACTCTGCATTTCCCCTGGCAAAGCCTTTTCCTGTGTGAACACTGTTGAGAAAAAAGTATTTAAAACATTTGCTTTTCCCACATCGCTCTCTATGATTTCACCCTCATTGTTCTTTAAAGGGCTGTGGTGTAGCAACCACTGTGTCTACTAGGGGGTGCTGTGTAGATTTCCCAAGAGAAAGGATGAGTGGCAGAATTCTGAAGGACGGTTATGTGTGTCAAGGTGGGTGGCCTTGAGATGGAGATTTATGTGTGTGTTAATCAGCAGTGATACTGCTGAGGTGCTGGTTCAATGTGTCAGTAACTAGTTACCTCCAAACCCACTCAGGGGGTGTGTTTAATGCTTGTAGTAAGAGACTGGGAGTGTCTGAAGGACCTGTGATGAGGTCATAGTCATGTGACCCGGTGGGCGTGGCTATGGACCATATAACGTGGCCAGGGTGAGTCACAGGGGGTGAATGCTGGGACCTGGTTGGTCCAGTTTGGAAGGTCCCGCTGAGATGGAGCTTCCTGCCTGACAGCACGTGTGAAGTGGCTGTGAGTAATGGCGACGTGTGCCTGTTAGTTCCCTGGAGGGAATGGATGCATGCAGCATGGAGGAACAGCCGTGAGAGAACCCTGACGGGTGAGATAACTTTGAGGCTGAAGAGCCTGAGTACTGGACATTGAGTAACTTATGTGACCACAGGCTTAACAGAGGGAAGCCCTGTAATGGACGCTATGCTGGTGATATGAACTTTATGTTATTGGTCACGGTTTATGCTGCATAATAAACCACATGGAGTTATGGTTTTATGGAAAGCCCGTGCCGGATCTGCTTTTTGGTGCCTGCTGAGCGAGTATCCCCTACTTAGATGACAGCGCTACCTCACAGGGCCGACATCATCAATTTTAATCATTTTACTGTTTATATAATTAAAGAATAGTTTGGGGTTTGTTTTACTTTCCTTAGCAATGAGCCTCTCAGTTTCCACTTTTGCTAAATGTATTTGTTTTTTACACATTTTATTTTTTTCTCTATAACTTTTTAATGCTTCTTCATGGCCTTCTTGTTTTAGCTTCTTAAATGCCTTGTTCTTGTTATTTATTGCCCTTTTTACATCCTTATTTAGCCACATTGGTGTTCTCCTGTTCCTAGCCCTTTTATTTCTGTACGGTAACTCTAGCTGCTAGCTCGCAGTGGGTGTGTAAAACTGATTTAAATATTTCCCATTTATTTTCTGTGCTCCTATTTTTCAGGACATTGTCCCAATCAATTCGGCGAAGGTCCTCTCTAAGCTGATCAAGCTTTGCTTTCTTGAAATTCAGCGTTTTTGTAACCCCCTTCCAGGGCACCTTACAGAAGGACAAGTGGAATTGTATTATATTGTGGTCACTGTTCCCTAGGTGCCCATCGACTCGTACTTCTGTTATTCTATCTGGCATGTTGGTTAAAATTAAGTCCAGAAGGGCTGTCCCTCTAGTTGGGCCCTGCACAAGTTGTGACAGATAATTATCCTTGGTCACTGACAGAAGTTGGTTTCCTTTCTGAGATACGCAGGTTTCAGTTTCCCAGTCTATGTCGGGGTAGTTGAAGTCCCCCATAATAATCACCTCATTGTGATTTGCTGCTTTGTCTATTTGTTTCAATAATACATTTTCAGTGGTTTCTGTTATATTTGGTGGCTTATAACAAACCCCTATGAGGATTTTATTACTTTTCCCTCCTTGTATCTCCACCCATAGAGACTCCACCTCTTCATTTCCCTCTTGTATATCTTCTCTTAGTGTGGGCTTTAAAGTGGACTTTATATATAGATAGACTGCACCCACTTTCCTTTTTTTTTTACGATCCCTCCTAAACAAATCATATCCTTGCAAGTTAGCCGCCCAGTCATAGCTATCGTCTAACCATGTCTCAGATATTACTACTATGTCGTATTTTTCCTCATACATTACCAACTCCAGATCTTCAATCTTAAAGTTCAGACTTCTTGCGTTGGTCAGCATGCATGAAAGAAGTTTTGCTTCCTTTTTCTTAGCTTCCTTTTGAGGACCCTGTCTTGGGTCCTCTTTACCACATCAAGTATCCTTGATTAGTTTGTCCTTCTGCTGCATATTCTTGTCTGCTGTTTTTCCTCCCATCCCCTCTTCTTCTAGTTTAAAGCCCTCCTGATGAGTGTGGCAAGTCTTCTGGCGAATGTGTGTTTCCCAGATTTTGTGAGGTGTATCCCATCTCTTGCGAGAAGTCCATCGTAGAGGTAATTCAACCCATGGTCCAAGAATCCAAATCCTTGCTGCCTGCACCACCGTCGTAGCCAGTTGTTCACCTCTAGTATCCTATTCCATCTTCTGATGCCATGACCATCGACTGGGAGGATTGATGAGAAAACAACCTGTACGTTCCGTTCCTTTATTTTCTTCCCCAGAATTTCAAAGTCTTCGCAGATAGTTGGTAGGTCATATCTTGCCGTGTCGTTTGTGCCTACATGTATCAGTAGGAAAGGGTAGTCGTCCTTGGATTTGAGGATAGTTGGTATCCTGTTGGCCACATCCTTGATTTTTGCTCCAGGGAGGCAGCATACTTCTCATGCGGTTATGTCCGGCCTGCAGATACTTGCCTCCGTGACTCTTAGTAGTGAGTCGCCCATAACTACCACTCTTATTTTCTTTCCGGACACAGTGCTTGTTGCTCGTGAGTGTTTTTGAGTGTCATTTGTTTCCGCTTTTGTTGACAGAGTAGCTTCTTTTGTTGATAGTGTGTCTTCTCTTGCAGATACGGTATCATCCTGAGCTGTGCCATTTTCGTTCTCCAGCATGAGGGCTTCATATTGGTTGCTAAGCTGTGTGGGTGGTGAAGACCACTGGATCCATTTGCTTCTTTTTGTCTCATGGCTCCACTTTTCAGCCTCTGTATGAGCTCTGAAGCTTTTCTCACTTTCCGTATCCTGAATGGTTGCTTCTGCTTCATCCAAGAAGTCCTCATGTTCTTTAATTACCTTCAATGTTGCTATTCTTTCTTCCAGTCCCTGCACCTTTTCCTCTAAGAGGGCAACAAGTTTGCACTTCTGACAGGTAAAGTTGAGTTTTTGGGCCAGAAGATCCGTAAACATGTAGCATGTGTTGCAGGTGACCATGTGGATTTTCTTCTCTTCCATATTGCTATTGCTGATGCAGTCTATGATGGGTGGAATGCAGACCTTATTGACAGGCCCAAAAATATATTCTGTAACTAACATCATACAATAGGGGACATCTCACTCAATGTTATACAGTCCTTATCAACAAGCCCAAAATCATTCTTCTGTTATGTCATACAGTACGGGACATCTCACTTTGAATTTTTTTGGAGCATCTAGTCAATGTAATACAGGCCTTATCAACAGGCCCCAAAAAATCTTCTGTTACCAACATCATACAGTAGGGGACCTGACTTTAAATTAGTTTGTAGCATCTAGTGTAATATAGAGGACTGATCAATAGGCCACTAAAAAATTATACTATTCTTAACGTCATACAGTAAGGGACCTGACTTTAAAATTGTTTGTAGCATAACTTCTTTGTCATACAGGACTCATCCACACTCAAACAATTCTTTTTTCTGTGACTAACACGATACAGAATGCCACCTTTCAACTTTGAATTTACTGTTGCCGAAATTCAGCTGTTTGCAGAGGTGGTGCTTTGTTTAAAATCTCATTTTGGTTGCTAATACTGTGCTCCTACCACACTAGCAGAGCAACATGACTGGGACAAAAGAAGGCCGTGGTGGATGGGGAATTAGACTTAGTGTTCAAGGTGTATGTGGGGTAGGTGGTAATGTTTGTGATAGCACTAATGAAGCAGCGTCACGTCCTATTCAAAGACAACTGACAAATTATGTTACTGGACAGACTACACCACTACTTTTCTTTGGCAGATGCACAGTGGCACACGTTGTCGATGATGCCCAGAAAGAGCATATACTCGAGTGGATGGCAATTGCAGCTTCAAGTGGCCTCTCCTCCTCTTCAACATCACACCCAGTACAGTCCACAGAGGTGGCACCCAAATTCCCCTTGCTTCCTCCCATGTCCCAACTATCCAACCATTCAACTGATGGTACGTTCACACATTCTATGCTATGTTCATCAGAAGTGTACTCAAAAGCTTCGCAGAGTCAAGAGAAGAAAATCTGCACTGATGCCAAAAATTTTTTTAGCTTGGATCCGGGGCAGGACGAAGTACGATCCGAACAGCATCCTAATCCTCGTCATCAGACAATAACTCCTGGGGGAAATGTGATCCTTATGAGACTCTGATATCTGAGGCTCACGTGGAATGTACTGTGCTGTAAGGGCAAGAAGAGGAGGAGGGTGACCCCAAGGGCGAGGAATGTGATAACAGAGAATGGTGATGATGAGGTGTTTGATCACAGTTGGCGTGAACATAGAGGCACACAGCTGAGTAGGTCATCTGAGGAGGAAGGCGAGGAGATTACGTTGCGCCGTACACCGCAGACATCTAGTGATGCAGACACGACAATTCATCCTCAGCCACAACTGTGCCTGTGACCAGCAGTGTCCATGGGTCTGCAGCTCGCAGAGATGGCAAGGGTTACCTAGCTTGGTCCTTTTTTGACACTGCAAAGGATAAGTCAACTCACGTAATCTGCCAACTTTGCAAACAAAAACTGAGTCGAGGTAAAAAGTTCAGTAATTTGAATACTACATGTATGAACCTTCACATTCGCAATCAACATGTGTTATTGTGGGAATCCCACTGTGCAAAAATGCGGACCAGCAGACCTCAACAACCATCACCCGCCCCATCAATTGTATGTGATGGTTTTTTCTCCTCCTCTGTTATTGTGCCAACTTTTGAGACGCAGGTCTTCGACAACAGATCCCAGGTTCCTTACCCACTCCAGTCACGCTGACTGAGAGCCCGCCATCAGCTGTAACGGAAGCGGACATGTTTTTGACTGATCTCAGAGACCGAGCACAGCACAACTTTCTCAATCCACCTTAACATCTCTGCCTGCACCTCTCTCACAGTCCAGCAGTTTGTACGGTTCTCCATACTCTGCCCTTTCTCAGCACTGAAGCCAGCCCATGGTGCCGCAGGTGTGGTCACGTATAAGATTGTTTCCTCCTACGCATGACAAAGCTAAGAGGTTGAACTCCACAATCTCCAAACTGTTGGCCACGAAAATTCTGCCTTTCCTCCTGGTAGATACGGATGATTTCCAAAAGCTGATGGCCATCGCAGTCCCCCAGTACCAAGTGCTGAGCCGCCATTACTGTGCCTGCACTACACCAGCATGTCGCAGGCAGCATCACCCGTTCCTTATCATAGAATCATAGAATCGTAGAGTTGGAAGGGACCTCCTGGGCCATCTGGTCCAACCCCCTGCTCAAAGCAGGATTCGCCAAATCATCCCAGTCAGATGTCTGTCCAGCCTCATAGAATCATAGAATCATAGACTAAGTCTATGTCTGCCAGGGTGCATTTCACCACAGACACTTGAACAAATAAGCATGGCCAAGGGTATTACATTAGACTGACTGGGTACTGGGTTACTCTGGTGGCTGCGGGAGAGGAGGGGTCAAGGGGCTGCTCCACAAGTCTTTTAATTCCCAAGGCTTGCGGGACAAACTTTGCATCTAACTGTTCCTCCACTGCTTCTGGGTCCTCCACCTCCTCTATGGCCTCCACCTGTGCCCTTAACATCTCCCTTAATCAGACACGTTTCCAACAGTGCAGATAGAATCCCTCCATTATGGACTGACCTGGGTTTTAGTAGTGATATTACAACCATTGGGGCAGTACCGGTAGGTAGGTAGTGTAGTCAGGAATAGCCAGGATCATAAGGTGAAAGGAAGCTTGACTAAAGGCTAGTAGTGCAATAATCTCACAAGGAAGGCAGTACAATGCCAGGTTTAAGTAGGGTGTTCAATCAGGGTCGAGCCAATCAGGAACTCATGGGGGGGACAATCAGAAACAACACAGGTACTTGAATCTGGGTTAAGAAGGAAATGTCCAGAGGGAAGAGCTGCAACCTGGTGCACAAGAGCCACTGGTTTCGAATCGTAACAGTACTCCCCTCCTTCCAGGATAGCCTCTGGATATCTCAGGCACATGCTTCTCTGGATGTCTCTGTTGAAAAGCTCTTGTAAGCCTGGGTGCATGAACGATGCCCTCCAGCTCCCTTGAATTATCTGGTCCGTAACCCTTCCATTGCACCAAACATTGCAGTCTTCCTCTGAATCTTCTAGAGTCCAGAATGTTATACACAATGTACTCCTCTACACCATGGACTTTTTCTGGTTGTGGAAGTGTATGCGTTCTACCTGGAAGCAGGTTCTCACTGAATTGTTTGAGCAAGGGTACATGGAACAAAGGGTGACATTTCAGGCTGTTAGGAAGTTTTAAATGGAAAGCAACTGGGTTAATTTGTGCAGAAATTTGAAAAGGTCCAATGAATTTTGGACCCAATTTATAAGATGGTACGTTCGTTTTCAACTTTTTTTTTTTACAAAGCCAAACCTTGTCACTGACCTAAAGGGTAGAAGGTGCTTTGAGATGTTTATCTGCTACTTCTTTGTAATCTTCTTCGGCCTTTTGTAACATCTCAGTTAGGTCCTTCTGAACTTTCTGCAACTCTGCAAGTCTATTTGTAACAGCAGGAACAGAAGTAAACTTAATACATCTATCAGAAATTACATTGTCAGGGATTCCATGCAGCCTAAATATCTGTTTGACTTTTTATTCTGTGGCTTGTTCAGTGGTAGGAATCACCACTTTAGTTGCAATAAAATGGGCCATCTTTGTGAGCCGACCTACCACTTCCTTAAAAGAAAGATCAACATCTTTAGAAGGATTTAAAGATTCCTCCTTATTGACCACCGCAACTTTTTTGCCCTGCAAGGCCACCAAAGCAGCCACACAAGATGATAATTTAAAATGAGCAGGTTCAATTCGCTGCCTAGGTGGCACAGATGAAGACAGAGTTTATTTAACTGCTACATCACCGAAAAAGTCACCTGTACCGGAAAATACTTTATCCTGAGAATTGCCGCTGTTCTGAGCATCCCTAAAAGGCATAGATGAACCAAGCAAGCTGCTGTTTTTGTCGATACCTCAGGTTTGCTCAGATCTAGCCTTTTTTGCTGCCATGCAGTCAGATTTCTGCTCTTTTTTACAGTACTCAACAAACATACTCAGCTCTGTTTCTGAGGGCTTTCTAAGAGAATCGACCATGCATTCTTCTTCAGGATTGTACTTGGAAGGCTGTGGAAAGTACGAAGACTCTGCTACCTTCTGCTTGTTAAGAACAGCATCTTTTGAATCTTCTAGCTCAGGGCTAGAAATAGGGCTAAACTGGGAAAAAGATGGCAAAAGTTCTGCATTGTGTGATTCTATTTTTTCTGCGTTGCTCCGTGAGTTGTTCCCATTGATGAATCTTGGTTCAAATTTTCCATAGCTTGGTCCAACAGCATGGGGATCAGGGCCCACTTCAGGGCCACGAAAACCATTCAGCAGTACAGATGGACCATTGAGATGTTTGTTCTTTTCAGATGGCTCAAATGACTCCTGTCGGCTGGTGTTTTTCACAATAATGCTAACTGCTGGAACATCAGGGACAGAAACAGATTGGGCCAAAGACAGATTCTTCAACACATTCCTGATGGTTTGAGATGATTTTCTTATTCATCACTTGTTGTTTGAATAGCTTCCTTGGCATTCAAACTTGAAGCATCAGGGATATCAAAAGCAGCAAGAAGATCATCAAAGTCTAGAGTCTTCATGTCCCCCTTGACCGGAAAGGTAATGGTATCTGGTTGTGCTAATGCACGGCTCCACTTAGTGTAGATGCCGCACTTAAAACCCTGCCCTGTGTATTCTGATCACAGCTACATCCACCGGGGTCTAGCTAAGCCCGCAACGACACAATCATATCAGGAATTGACCAGATCAGTAGGCTGGTACCTGGAGAAACTAACATGGTCGAGAAAGACTGGACCTGGAGAAGAGGAGGGGACTAACTAGTGAAGGAAGGGGGAGACAAGTCATACTAATGGAGGAGGGAACTTCAGCTGTATCACAGTGGGAGCCAGGAGCTACTGAGCATGCGTTGTGTGCTTCACAGGGGCAGGAAGAGCCAGGGGTCAGTACACAGGAGCAGTAATGTAGTTTAAAGGATCAGCAGATGAAAGGAAGCTTGACTAAAGGCTGGTAGCTCAATAATCTGCAATGAAGAAAGTACTGTACAATGCCAGGTATAACACCTTAAGCCCCAAGGGTGGTTTGCACGTTAATGACCAGGCCAATTTTTACAATTCTGACCACTGTCCCTTTATGAGGTAATAACTCTGAAACGCTTCCATGGATCCCGGTGATTCTGACATTGTTTTCTCGTGACATATTGTACTTCATGTTAGTGGTAAAATTTCATTCAAATAACTTGCGTTTATTTGTGAAAAAAACAGAAATTTGGCGAAAATTTTGAAAATTTCGCAATTTTCCAACTTTGAATTTTTATGCCCTTAAATCACAGAGATACAGCACACAAAAAACTTGATAATAACATTTTCCACATGTTAACTTTACATCAGCACAATTTTGGAACCAAAATTTTTTTTTGTTAGGACGTTATTAGGGTTAAAATTTGACCAGCGATTTCTCATTTTTGCAACACCATTTTATTTTTACGGACCACATCACATTTGAAGCCACTTTGAGGGGTCTATATGATAGAAAATACCCAAAAGTGACACCACTCTAAAAACTGCACCCCTTAAGGTGCTCAAAACCACATTCAAGAAGTTTATTAACCCTTTAGGTGCGTCACAGGAATTTTTTGAATATTTAAAAAAAATGAACATTTAACTTTTTTTCACTAAAAAAATACTTCAGTTTCAATTTTTTTTATTTTACCAAGGGTAACAGGAGAAATTGGACTGCAAAAGTTATTGTGCAATTTGTCCTGAGTACGCTGATACCTGATATGTGGGGGGGAACCACTGTTTCGGCGCATGGCAGACCTCAGCAGGGAAGGAGCGCCGTTTGACTTTTTCAATGCAAAATTGGCTGGAATTCAGATCGGACGCCATGTCGCGTTTGGAGAGCCCCTGATGTACCTAAACAGTGGAAACACCCCCAAGTGACCCCATTTTGGAAACTAGACCCCCCAAGGAACTTATCTAGATATGTGGTGAGAACTTTGAACCCACAAGGGCTTCACAGAAGTTTATAACGTACAGCGGTACAATTAAAAAATCATATTTTTTCCACAAAAATGATCTTTTCACCCCCAATTTTTATTTTTCCAAGGGTAACAGGCCCCTAAAAGTTATTGTGCAATTTGTCCTGAGTACACTGATACCCCATATGTGGGTGTAAATGACGATTTGGGCGCATGGCAGAGCTCAGAAGGGAAGCAGCGCCATTTGACGTTTTTGGCTGGAATTGAGATCGAACACCATGTTGTGATTGGAAAACCCCTGATGTACCAAAACAGTAGAAACCCCCCACAAATGACACCATTTTGGAAACTAGACCCCCCAAGGAACTTATCTAGATGTGTGGTGAGAACTTTGAACCCCCAAGGGCTTCACAGAAGTTTATAACATACAGCCGTACAATTAAAAAATCATATTTTTTCCAGAAAAATGATCTTTTCACCCTCAATTCTTATTTTTCCAAGGGTAACAGGACCCTAAAAGATATTGTGCAATTTGTCCTGAGTGCGCTGATACCCCACATGTGGGGGTAAACCACTATTTGGGTGCATGGCAGAGCTCGGAAGGGAAGCAGCAACATTTGACGTTTTTGGCTGGAATTGAGATCGAACACCATGTCGCGTTTGGAAAGCCCCTGATGTACCAAAACAGTAGAAACCCCCAACAAATGACACCATTTTGGAAACTAGACCCCCAAGGAACTTATCTAGATGTGTGGTGAGTACTTTGAACCCCCCAGTGCTTCACAGAAGTTTATAACGCCTGGGCGTGAAAATATAAAAAATCGTATTTTTTCCACAAACATGATCTTTAGTCACCAATTTTTTCATTTTCACAAGGGTACAAGGAGAAATTGGACCCCAAAAGTTGTTGTCCAATTTGTCCTGAGTACGCTGACACCCCATATGTGGGAGAAAACTACTGTATGGGCACACATCGGGGCTCGGAAGGGAAGTAGTGACGTTTTGGAATGCAGACTTTGATGGAATGGTCTGCGGGTGTCATGTTACCTTTGGAGAGCCCCTAATGTACCTAAACAGTGGAAACCCCCCACAAATGACCCGATTTTGGAAACTAGACCCCCTAAGGAACTTATCTAGATGTGTGGTGAGCACTTTGAACCCCCAAGGGCTTCACAGAAGTTTATAATGCCCAGGCATGATAAAAAAAATCATATTTTTTCCACAAACATGATCAATTAGTCTCCAATTTTTTTATTTTCCCAAGGGTAACAGGAGAAATTGGACCCCAAAAGTTGTTGTCCAATTTGTCCTGAGTACGCTGATACCTCATATGTGGGAGAAAACTACTGTATGGGCACACGTCGGGGCTCGGAAGGGAAGTAGTGACGTTTTGGAATGCAGACTTTGATGGATTGGTCTGCGGGTGTCATGTGCGTTTGGAGAGCCCCTGATGTACCTAAACTATTGAAACTCCCCACAAGTGACCCCATTTTGGAAACTAGACCCCCCACAGAACTTATCTAGATGTGTGGTGAGCACTTTGAACCCCAAATGCTTCACAGAAGTTTATATCGCCTGGGCGTGAAAATAAAAAAATCATTTTTTTCCACAAAAATGATATTTTTGCCCCCAATTTTTTATTTTCCTAAGGGTAACAGGAGAAATTGGACCCCAAAAGTTGTTTTGCAATTTGTCCTGAGTATGCTGATACCCTATATGTGGGGGTAAAACACTGTTTGGGCGCATGGCAGAGCTTGGAAGGGAAGGAGCACCATTTGACTTTTTCAACGCAGAATTGGCTGGAATTGAGATCAGATGCCATGTTGCATTTGGAGAGCACCTGATGTGCCCAAACAGTGGAAACCCCCCAATTATACCTCCAACCCTAACCCCAACACACCCCTAACCCTAGCCCTAACCCTAGCCCTAAACCTAGCCCTAGCCCTAACCCTAACCCTAGCCCTAACCCTAATGGGAAAATGGAAATACTTTTTTTATTTTATTAATTTTCCCTAACTAAGGGGGTGATAATGGGGGGTTTGATTTACTATTTATGGCAGTTTTTATGTTTGGCGGCTGTCGCACGCTAAAAGATGCTTTTTATTGTAAATATAGTTTTTGCATCACCACATATTGAGAGCTATATATAGACGGAGATTTTGATTTTTCCATTCATACACCGTATAGAGCTGTCTGCTTCTGATATAGTACCGTATATCTGCTGTTTAGATTACGGTAAAAGCCATACTGAGACAGCGTCTGTGTGTGACTACAGAAAAAAATAGATGTAGATTTTCATTTTTCCATACGTACACCGTATAGAACTGTATGCTCCTCACACACTACCGTGTACCTGCTGGTATCACGGACAAATACATGCTATCTGTGTTTGACTCCGTAAAAAAACAAATGGAGATTTAAAATTTTCCATACATACACCATATACAGCTGTCCGCTTCTCAAACAGTATCGTATATCTGCTGTTTGGATTACGGTCCAATCTATACAGAGACAGCGCGTGTGTGTGAGTCCGTAAATACATAGACGGACATTTCCATTTTTCCATGCACTGTATAGAGCTGTCCGCTTCTCTAACAGTATCGTATATCTGGTGTTTGTCTTACGGTCAAATATATACAGAGACAGCGTGTGTGTGTGTGCGACTCCATAAAAAAATAGACAGAGATTTAAAATTTTCCATACATACACCGTATGGCCGTATGCTCCTCACACACTACCATGTATCGGCTGGTATCAAGGACAAATACATGTTATCTGGGTGTGACTCTGTAAAAAAATACACTGAGATTTTCATTTTTCCATACATACACCCTATAGAGCTGTCCATTTCTGATACAGTACCGTATATCTGTTGGTTGGATTACGGTCAAATAAATACTGGGAGAGCGTCTGTGACTAAGGAAATATATACAGAGATTTAAATTTTTACCTACACCTTATACAGCTGTACGCTCCTCATACAGTACCATATATCTGCTGGTATTTTTGTTACATTTTCTACAAACATGAGGAAGTATGGTGGAAGAGGCTGCAAACGTACGCCGGGGGCAGCTGGTACTGATGGTGGTAGTGGTGCATCTGCTGGTGATGCCAAAAGCACAATAGCAGCTAAGGCAGGAGGTGTTCAGCCTGCATCATCATCTGGCACAAGAAGGCCTGTAAGGTTTCCTTTTCTGGGAGTAGGAAAACCGCTTTTAAAGCCGGAGCATCAGGAACAGGTTTTGGCTTACATTGCCAAAACAGCCACCAGCTCTATTGCCTCCTCTTCTGAACTTTCAAAACCTGCAAGCACTGAGTCGTCAGTGCAGGGTTCTGGTCAGGAAAAACACCTTTCCTTGTGTCCTTCACCTCCACCAAACCTGAAGGATGGGGCAGCCCACACTTCAGATTACTCCATGGAGCTCTTTTCACATACCATGCCAGGGTTATCCAGTCAAATCCTGAATTCCCCAGTCCAAGATGAATCTGACATGGAGTGCACTGATGCACAGCCACTGCTAGATGATTCTGCTAGTACATTGACCCACAGCACTACATTGCCCTCGTAGTCTACTGAGCCAGAATCTGACCCTAATGAAACTCAGGTGCCCCTTCCCGCATACTATACCACCTTACACGGTGACACAGAGGAAGGTGCAGATGAAATTGAAGAGCAGGTGATGGATGACCCAGTTGTTGACCCGGATTGGCATCTATAGGGGGGAAGAGGGTGCCGCTGCCAATAGCTCAGATGAAGAGAAGGATCCGCAGCAGGCATTGACATCACAGAAGCAGTTATCTGGCAGGCCCATAGCTGTCCAAAAACGTGGAACAAAAACCAAAAGAGGTGCAGGACAGCTTGGCCACACGGTCAAATTAGCACAGCGTGCAAGCCCTGAAAATTTATACCATAGTAGGAAGAGTGCAGTGTGGCACTTCTTTGTCCAAAATCCTACTGATGAGGCAAAGGTTATCTGTAAGAAGTGCAGAAGGACCTTTAGCTGAGGGAAAAATCTCAGAAATTTGAATACCAGTTGCATGCTTAGACATTTAACCACCATGCACTTGCAAGCGTGGACGGACTACAAAACTTCAGGTACCACATGTGCACCTGCTCCGACTGAAGGTAGCCAGCAACGCTCCATCGCTTCCCCCACTGTAAGACCACCGCCACCGGTAAGCACACCACCAGCAATAAATGTAGAGGTGTCGTCGCAAGGCAAAAGCAGTCAGGGAATCACAATGCTTTTGCAAGAAACACTGAATCTAGGCCATCACCACCAACACCTTCACCATCACCAACCCCCTCTCAGTCCGTCCGGTCCACCGCTAGTTCCACATGTGCAGCTCTCAAGTCCAGCTCACCCTAGCAGACATTCTGAGTAGGACAAGAAAGTACTCATCCTCTCATCCGCGTACACTGGCTTTGAACGCCTACATTGCCAAACTGATCTCATTAGAGATGATCCCCTTCCATTTGGTTGAAAGCGAAGCTTTCCAAGAGCTCATGCCCTACGCTGTCCCACGCTATGACCTACCCAGTCGGTACTTTTCTCAAAAAGCCATCCCTGCCCTCCACCTGCATGTGAAAGACTGCATTGTCCATGCACTCAAACAATCAGTAAGTGGAAAGGTGCACCTCACAACAGATGCATGGTCCAGTAGGCATGGCCAGGGCCATAGTGTGTCCATCACTGCACACTGGGTTATTGTGGTCGATGCAGCATCCACAGGGGACTGCGGTGGTGGAACAGTGCTGCCTAGCCCACGGTATTGGAAACAGTTGGCTGTAGGCATTCGACCCTCCTCCTCCTCCTGAAGCGAAAGCTCCTCAACAGAGCGGAGTCGCATGAGCATTCCATCCGCAGCTGCCAGTGTTGCACACGAGGTGTCCCACTATCAAACAGCTAGTGGTAAGTGGCAGCAGGCTGTTTTAAAGATGATGTCTTTGGGCGACAACAGACACACAGCGAAGGTACTGGCCGACTACTTGCATTGACAAACTAAGTCATGGCTGTGCAGTCTACATCTTGAGACAGGCAAGGTAGTCAGTGATAACGGCCGGAATTTTGTGGCAGCTGTAGCCCTTGCAAAACTCACACACATACCTTTCCTGGCTCACACTTTGAACCTGGTGGTGCAGTGCTTCCTAAATAATTATCCGGAGTTAACAGCCCTGCTCCAAAAGGTGCGAAGACTGTGCTCGCACATCCGTCGCTCGCCTGTACACTCCAGCCGTATGCAAAAGCTGCAGTGATTGCTCCACCTCTCCAAGCATTGCCTAATCATAGACATTGCAACAAGGTGGAACTCCACCCTGCACATGGTTTAGAGGCTGTGCGAACAGAGGCAGGCTGTAATGCATTTGTGGGAGGATACACGGGCAGGCAGTTTGAGGGCAGACATGGAGTTGTCAGGTGTGCAGTGGTCAAAGCTGAAAGACCTCTGTAAAGTCCTTCAGTGTTTTGAGGAATGCACACGGCTGGTAAGCACAGACGACACCATCATAAGCATGAGCATCCCAATTATGCATCTGCTCATGCAAAGTTTGACGCACATTAAGGATCAGGCATCTGCAGCGGAGGAGGAATAGGAGGAGGAGGGAAGCCTTGATGACAGTCAGCCATTGTTTGGTCAGGGAACTGTCCTGGACAAGGTGGAGGAAGAAGAGTAAGAGGAGGAGGATGAGGGGGATGGTTATTTTGGGGAGGAGGATGCTTCTCAGGGGGCAAGAGAAAATGTTGGCGTGGCAAGGTCAGGTACAGGGTTTGTGAGTGACAGGAGGGATGTGGATTTGCCAGAAAGTGCTCCTCCACCCACCACTGCCAGTGCATCATTGACACCTGGAACATTGGCCCACGTGTGTGATTATGCTTTGTGGATCCTAAAAAGGGACCCCCGCATTGCCAAAGTGATGAAGGATGATGACTACTGGTTGGCCAGCATCCTGGATCGACGCTATAAAGGCAAATTACACAACATCTTGCCACAGGTGAACCTAGAGATAATATTGGGTAACAAACAAGCAACTCTGGTAAACCGTTTGTTTGAGGCTTTCACAGGACATAGCAGCGGTGCTGGTTCTCCCACGAGCTGAAGTGGGCAAAATGGAAGAGGTGTCCGTGGTGCACACAGCCAAAGTGGCATTGGAGACAGGGGTTTCATGACCATGTTGTGGACTGATTTCTCAAGTACCGCTCACACGACTGGTAATACTGCATCGATTGCAAGTGACAGGAGACAGCAGTTGTCAACTATGGTTACAAACTACTTCTCCTCCCATATCGATGTTCTCCCTCACAAGTCATTCCCTTTTGACCATTGGGCCTGTAAACTGGACACCTGGCCTGAATTGGCTCAATATGCCTTACAGGAGCTCGCTTGCCCTGCTGCTAGTGTGCTATCTGAAAGAGTCTTCACAGTGCTGCTGGATCAATCCTGACAGAAAAAAGGACCCATCTGTCGAGCCAAAATGTTGATGATCTAACCTTCATTAAAATGAACCATGCATGTGTTTCAAAGGATTTTGTCCCACCTTCCCCTGATGACACATAGGTTGCCAGAAATTTGTCTCGCTTTTGTCCTCCTCTTCCTCGGACTTGTCAAATTCCTCCATTTGCTGCTGCTGAATGTACAGCCTACAAGTTAACATATGCCATTTTTTAAACCTCCCTAACTGGGCTGCCCCCCCAAGGGCTGGGGTCACCACCTGGTGCACCTGGGCATGTGCCGTTGCTCTGAACAGGTGGGTGGGCTCGCTCTTGGCCGACGGCCCTGGCACAGGGCCCCTCATAGTACAATACAGTGTCTCTGATGGTTGGGGGCCCACTCGCCGTCAGACACACTGGCGTACTATGAGGGGCCCTGTGGCAGTACCGTCACCAATGAGTGGGCCCCCCGCTTGCTCATGGCCACAGCACTTGCAAGTTGCAATACTTACCTCTCCCTGCTCCACCGCTGTGTAGTCTGGGGAGTTAAATCCTTCACAGGGACAGCCACTACAAATTTGGTGAACTGATCAATGATGGTTAAGATGTAGCTATAGCCTGTCCTGCTGGCCTCTACCTTCAGATGATCAATGGCTACCATTTGTAATGGACGTCAACTCACAATCGGATGCAGTGGTGCTTTATGATCAGCTTTCACAGTTTTCCTAGTCACAGACGTGTGACATTCCTGCCACCATTTTTCAATGTCTCCTCTCATGCCAATCCAATAGAATCGCCTACGGCCTGTGGCTTCTGTCTTTTGCACTCCAAAGTGACCAGACACATTATGATAGGCAGTGAGGACCATGTCTACATCTGTCCCCGTGATCATAATTTGATGGAGACGAGTAACGGTGATGGGATCCACGCTACTGCGATACAGCAATCCTTTCTTCACAAATAACCATTTTCGCTGTCTCCACAGACAAAGTAATTGAGGGTCAGCATTGCCTCAGCGAAATCTACCAGAAGGTTTTCCCATGATTAGTAATTCCCAAATTTCTGCAAACACTCGACTTTCCGTCTGTACTTGTATCCATCTAGTTTCCAGTAGCGGAGAGTCTGGACTGGCTTACTGAGACTGAAATATATATGAAGATTTAAAAGTACCCCAACAATGTATACTGGTGTACACTTTGAATACATTTCCCTTTTTCTACTTTTTATATTCTGGTGTAATCCATTCTGAGCCTGTGAGAGTCTGTGTCTGACTCCGGAAATATAGACGGAAATTTACAATTACCCCTAGACTGGATATACCTGGTATCTGCTGATACAGTACCTTTGTTCTAAATTTTTTAATACGGTATAATCCATACTGAGTGAGCGGTGTCGTTTCCTCCTTCTATATATACGGCGATAAAAATTTTACCCTATACTATATACAGCTTCTATCTTTTTTCGACATTTAGTATTACGATCAAATCCATACTGAGTGAGCGTCTGAGGGTGACTACGGGAATATATACGCAGATTTATACGGAGATTTAAATTGTACCCTATAATATATATACTTGCTATCTTGTTATCCAGTACCTTTTTTTCAACATTTTGTATTATCGTCAAATCCAGACTGAGTGAGCATCTGAGGGTGACTCCGGAAATATATACCGAGATTTCAAATTTGCCCAACACTGTATACAGCTCTACGCTTCTGATACAGTACCCTAATTAACTGTGCGGTACCCATGGTAACTGGATGAAGTGAGGTCCGGCATGTTTAGTGACTCTTAATAAAGTCGTGTACTAAGAAGCGTTATGGACTATGTGTAAAGCCTGTGATATATAACATGGCCTCAAGTGGTTTATGATGTTTAAATAAACCAAATAGACTGCTTTTGTGAGAAAAACATCCCAGTGTGCTTTCATCCCTTTGCCAAGCCAGTGTCCCCCAACACACGCGGTAAGCGCTGTCTTACTCGGTGAATATTCGACAAATTAATTGGCGAATATTGCAAATTCAGCAAACGTAATCCGAATCGAGCATTGAAATATTCGCTCATCTCTACTCTTAATTTCCTTAAATTTTTTGATAATGTCTGATCCATATGATCCTCATGATGCAGACTATCTTCCGTTGAGTGCAATATACTTCAATTATATGGTACATAGCTAGAGCTAGACCCCTAAACATAACTTAGTGACAAGATTTTATCTCTGCCGTTTCATGGAGAGGTGTGAAGGGTTAATCTAAAAGACTACATTATTTTCAGTCACATCTTTTTGCCACAACGTTATATTTTCATCAAGTTATTTCTCATTTCCACGGTACAGAACCTGCTCAGATCAGCATTTTTTAGTAACTGGATTACTGCTGTCTCTCCCCAGAGAGAACGCACTGCTTGTTCCGTATTGACCAGGGAATATTACTGCAGGCTCATTTCACAAACATTGTTTTCTGCTAATACCATTTAAAATTAGATTTATCAATATGTTTAAAAACATATATATCTTTGTGTACTTTTTTTTTACAAAGGCAGACCAAAAGTTTTTAGCACTATCGCAATGTGATATCCTTAAATATCTAAGTGAAATTGCAGGACGCAATTAATCAAAACCACTGAAAGAAAATGTAATGCTATTTATCAACAATGAACCTTTTTGCACAATTACTTGTCACATTTTGGAAGTAAATGTAAATCTTGGCAAAAGTTTTCATTTTTCCTTCGATCTTCTCTTTTCTATAAGATCTGTTCCTGGTTTGGTTAAATAAAAGTGGAATAAAATCCACATGATTTATAAGATTATGACTGCAGTATTTTCACTGAAGCAACTTCAAAATCACATAAATTAAAGGGAATCTGTCACCCCATTTTTCGAGTATCAGCTGCCGGCACCGCCATCAGGGGCTTATCTACAGCATTCTGTAATGCTGTAGATAAGCCCCCGATGTAACCTGAAAGATAAGAAAAATGACTTATATTATACTCACCCAGGGGTGGTCCGGGTCTGGTCTTGGTTCGATGGGTGTAGCGGTCCGCTCCGGCACATCCCATCTTCTAATGGTGACGTCCTCTTCTTTGCTGCCTGTTGTGGCTCCTGCGCAGGTGCACTGCTCTGCCCTGTTGAGGGCAGAGAAGAGTCCTGCAATACGCAGGCACCGGGAGTAGCATTCTGCTCTGCCCTCAACAGGGCAGAGCAGTGCGCCTGCGCAGGAGCCATGACAGACAGCAAAGAAGAGGACGTCACCGTTAGAAGATGGGAGGCGCCGGACTGCGACACCCATAGGACCAAGATCCGACCGCCCCCCCGGTGAGTATAATATAAATCATTTTTCAGGTTACACTGGGGTGTATCTACAGCATTACAGAATGCTGTAGATAAGCCCCTGATGGCGGTGCTGGCAGCTGACACTTGGAAAATGGGGTGACAGATTCCCTTTAAAGCTTTAAAGCTTTGCTAACACTGTGTAGTTTTAAAATGTGTATTTAGGGGTTTTTTTAAGGAAAACTATAAGAGGATAGCAAACAGTTGAAAAATTAAAAGGAAATACCTAGTTCTAGTCCCCGCTTTAGCAAAAGTAAAAAATATATATTTTTGTAGTATATACTGTATTTTTAACCCCTTTCCGACATTGGGCGTAATAGAACGCCGATGTCAGAATCTCTTCCTTTTATGTGGGCCATTGTGCTGAGCCCACATCTTTTCCGGCACATATCAGCTGTTTTGAACAGCTGACATGTGCCTCTAACAGCCGTAGGTGGAATCGAGATCACCCAAGGCTGTTAACCCAATAAATGCTGCGGTCAAACTCTGACACTGGCATTTAACTCACACTTCTGGCAAGCACGGCAGAAATCCCGCCCATCAATGACCCCCGTCACATAATTGCAGGTCATGACAACCAGAGGTCTCCAGCAGATCTCTATGGTTGTCACTACCTGATTGCTATGAGCACCACCCTGTTATCATCGCCTGTATGTAGCATAGCCAGTCGGTCAACTGCAGCTTTCAGTCACCCATGAAAACTATTGAAGCATACCAAAAGTAAAAAAAAGTTTTAAAAGATATAAAAAAATATAAAAGTTCAAATTACCCCCCTTTCGCCCCTTTCAAAATAAAAATTTTTTGTACATATATTTCTATAGATTATTCATATTGCTCATTTTAAATAGTAGGTAATCTTTTATATTAACTAATTTTCACACACATAGATTTATTATTCACATGGAGGAATAACTTTGCCCGTATTCATATTATTATTATTGTTATTATTCACTTATTAACATTATCATGTGTTTGTATATATTGGTCTATGAACCATTTATACGCGCTCCTTCTTTTGTACACATTATTTACATTAAATATACGTTTACATGAGGTGTTCGTAGTAGGAGGTGCACTTGGTTACTCTGGGACCGCCCAGACTTCCGGTTCTGCGCATATGGAGCGACTTGCGTTCCATGCTTGCGTTCCAGCGATTTTTGCATGATGTATGTGACAGCAAATGCACATGTCACTTTTTGAATTTAAACACTGCGCTTGCCACTTTTTGATTTACATATCATGTAAAACTGATTAATACATTATGCAACACTGATTATCCACGTTTATTGCACTTTGCACTTTATTTTTTATATATGGATTTCTCAGTATTAGCTTTGGTATAAATATTTCATGTATAAAGGGTCAGTGCATATATTATTTGTTATATTTTTCAGGATACATTATGCACGCCCCACTTTTTGGTTTTTATGTTTCCAGAAAAATTTAAAATAACCAATAAATTTCGTTCAGCTTCACAATTGTGTTCCACTTCTTGTTGATTCTTCACCAAAAATTTACATTTGGTATCTTTATGTTTGACGCATGATATTAGGGGAAAGTGTTATGATTGAGTCACCGTAGGAGGCAAAAACAGAAATGCTAGCTAAGTCCAGAAAACCAGAGAAGTTGGCAGCTATAAGATTGCAGACCCCTGAACCTATCAACACAACTAGCAGTAGCCGTGGGGGGTTCCTACGATGCCCTAGACCCCTCGATCACAGCCGGAGAATTAAATAGGCCTAAAGAAAGAAAGGGGACATCTAAACTGCCCCAGAGCAGACCCCAAAGCAATAGGCAGCCCCCAACATATAATGACGGTGAAGCAAGATGAAAACACTAACACAGACAGAGAGATAGACTGAGCAAAGACGGGGCCCGAGCTAACTAGATAGAAAAGGACAGAAAGGTTGCTTGTCTGCAATCCGTGAAAAACCCTATGAAAATAAGAGCCAACAGACTGACAGTGAAAAAGGCCCTGAAGACGCAAGGCTTCAAAAAGCTATGTCAGTACTCAGGAATATTCTGAAGACAGAGCAACAGGCAAAAGGAGATTCAGCTCACCCAGCAGGGAATGGCAGAATCCAGAAAAGCAAGGAAAACAAAAACAAAACACAAAAGCAACAGGCAAAGCAAAAATCTTAGCTTTAGAGGAGCAGGAATCAGACTGGTGTCCTAGAAGTCCACAGAGAAATCACCCGCAGGGCAGAAGGGCATCGGCAGCCTTATATCCAGTCCGTGACTCCACTCAACCAGTCATCCTCATTAGACTCAGGTGCCTGATAATCAGGCTCATTACCTTCCTTTACCAGAATAGGGAGTTCACCAGACCTCAGTGACGAAGGGGAAAATGAACTCACAACAGTACCTCCCCCTTGAGGAGGGGTCACCGAACCCTCAACCACGCCACCAGGGCGATCAGGGTGAGCCCGATGAAAGGCACGCACCAATCTTTTGGCATGAATATCAGAGGCAGAGACCCAGGAATTATCTTCCTGACCATAACCCTTCCACTTAACCAAATACTGGAGTCTCCGTCTAGCCAAACGGGAATCCAGTATTTTCTCTACCTCATATTCCATGTTACCTTCAACCAATACAGGGTCTGGAGGTGCCACCCCAGGAACAACTGGTTCAACAAACCTCTTCAACAAGGACTTATGGAACACATTATGGATTTTAAATGTGACAGGAAGAGCCAAACGAAAAGAGACCGGATTAATAATCTCCAAAATCTTGTAAGGTCCAATAAATCTAGGCTTAAACTTAGGAGAAGCCACCTTCATAGCAATATTTTTTGATGATAACCACACCATCTCACCAATCTTAAACTGGGGACCAATGGTCCTATGTCGATTGGAAAACCGCTGGGCCTTTTCCTGGGAGAGAGATAACTTATCCACCACTTGGTCCCAGATCTGGTGCATTCTCTGCACCACAGTATCAACACCTGGGCAGGCAGAAGCCTCCACCTGCCCTGAAGAAAATCGAGGATGAAACCCAAAGTTACAAAAAAAGGTGACATCAAAGTGGCAGAACTAGCTCTATTATTTAAAGCAAATTCGGCCAAGGGCAAAAATTAAACCCAATCATCCTGATCAGCGGAAATAAAACATCTCAAATACGACTCCAAGGTCTGGTTTGTTCTCTCTGTCTGCCCATTGGTATGGGGGTGAAAAGCAGAGGAGAAGGACAACTGAATTCCCAGCTTGGAACAGAAAGTCCTCCAAAATCTAGACACAAACTGAACTGCTCTGTCAGATACAATGTTCTCAGGAATCCCATGTAAGCGAACCACCTGTTGCAACAACAGGGGCACCAACTCAGAGGAAGATGGCAACTTAGGGAGTGGTACAAGATGAACCATCTTAGAGAACCTATCACAAATCACCCAAATAACAGTCATTCTTTGAGAGACCGGCATATCAGAGATGAAATCCATTGAAATATGGGTCCATGGCCTCCTGGGGACCGGCAAAGGCAACAACAACCCACTAGAGCGAGAGCAAGATTTAGACTGGGAGCAAGTCCCACAGGACTGCACAAAATTCCTGACATCAGGAGACAAGGTGGGCCACCAAAAAGAGCGACTCACCAGATTCCTAGTACCAAAAATATCTGGATGACCAGCCAATGCAGAGCAATGAACTTCAGACATCACTATCTTCTTCCACTGGTCAGGAACATACAACTTTCCACTGGGACAACGCTCAGGTTTGTCCTCCTGGAACTCTTGCAGCGCAAGTCTCAAATCGGGCGAGATGGCAGAAAGAACTACCCCTTCGCCTAAGATGGTAGCAGGCTTGGTCACCACAGGAGAATTAGCAAAGAAACTCCTAGAGAGGGCGTCTGCCTTGACATTCTTAGTTCCAGGAAGAAAAGAGACCACAAAATCAAAACGTGTGAAAAACAAGGCCCACCTAGCCTGTCTAGGGTTCAAGCGTTTAGCCGACTCTAGGTAAATCAAATTCTTGTGGTCAGTGAGGACCACAACTTGATGTTTGGCTCCCTCCAACCAATGTCTCCACTCCTCAAATGCCCACTTCATGGCCAACAGCTCCCGATTCCCCACATCATAGTTACGTTCAGATGGAGAGAACTTTCGGGAAAAGAAAGCACAGGGATTCATTTTAGATGTTACAGGATCCTTTTGGGACAAAGCTCCTGCACCAATCTCAGAAGCATCCACCTCTACCTGGAACGGGAGTGAGACATCAGGTTGCCGCAAAACCGGGGCTGAGGTAAATCTTCGCTTCAGCTCCTGAAAGGAAGCAACAGCCTCTGGAGACCAATTCAACACATCAGCACTAGAGTTGAGCGACTTTTGCTTTTTTAGGGTCGCGTTTCATTTCGTGAAACCCGACTTTTCCAAAAGTCGGGTCGAGCAAGATCATCCGATTATAGGGAAAAGTCGGGGTCGTCCCGAAACACGAAACCCAATGTAAGTCAATGGGGAATAAAAGTCGGCAGTGAGAGGACAGGAAACACACCTACAGTGCCCATTTGAATGCCAAAAGCATCAATTCTTCTTACTTAAGCTTGTCAACCTTAATTAACTTCATACAAGTTACGCACTGAAAAATGGGGGTTATTTGGCTAAATTTGTGGGGGGGGAGGGCTGGCTGCAGGTTTTCATGTGCCCTGGGCGAAAGAGCGCCCCTTTAACACATACCACAACTCATCATGCTCCGATACGGCAGAGAAATAGCGGTATAGTACAATGAAAAATACCTCACTTTTTACATCTCATGACGAGGCCCATCTATTTCTCCATACAAAATCATTGGTCCCATATAATGTTTGAAACAGTATATGATGAGCTCCACATAATACTACAGTATATGTTGGTCCCCATGGATGAAGCTCCACTGTCTTATGGGCCCAAATAATGCTCCAAACATAATGGGCCCCATTTCTAATGCTCTAGTGTATAATGGGCCCTGTAAATGCTGCTCCAGTGTCTGATGTCCACCTTTGGAATGTTCCAGTGTATGGTGGGCCCCATCTATCATTCTCCAGAGTATAGTGCTCCCCAAAAATTGCTGTCCCAACATAGAAAACAATCAAATAAGTCTCCTCGCTAGGGAATCCCTGTACTTGTCTGGACAGGTGCTGTAGCTTGCTTAACAGCTCGCCAGCCGTTCTCACGCCCAGTATGGATTGCACGTGATTGCACAAAGGTTAGAAAGGGTACCGTATCCCTGGATAACATGTATGGATAGCGTACACATTCAAAATATATGTCTATACAGCATGAGGCAGGCTCAGACGGTGTTAGGCCCAGTATGGATTGCACGTCATTGCACAAAGGTTAGAAGGGGTACCGTATCCCCGGATAACATGTATGGATAGCGTACACATTCAAAATATATGTCTATACAGCATGAGGCAGGCTCAGACGGTGTTAGGCCCAGTATGGATTGCACGTCATTGCACAAAGGTTAGAAGGGGTACCGTATCCCCGGATAACATGTATGGATAGCGTACACATTCAAAATATATGTCTATACAGCATGAGGCAGGCTCAGACGGTGTTAGGCCCAGTATGGATTGCACGTCATTGCACAAAGGTTAGAAGGGGTACTGTATCCCCGGATAACATGTATGGATAGTGTACACATTCAAAATATATGTCTATACAGCATGAGGCAGGCTCAGACGGTGTTAGGCCCAGTATGGATTGCACGTCATTGCACAAAGGTTAGAAGGGGTACCGTATCCCCGGATAACATGTATGGATAGCGTACACATTCAAAATATATGTCTATACAGCATGAGGCAGGCTCAGACGGTGTTAGGCCCAGTATGGATTGCACGTCATTGCACAAAGGTTAGAAGGGGTACCGTATCCCCGGATAACATGTATGGATAGCGTACACATTCAAAATATATGTCTATACAGCATGAGGCAGGCTCAGACGGTGTTAGGCCCAGTATGGATTGCACGTCATTGCACAAAGGTTAGAAGGGGTACCGTATCCCCGGATAACATGTATGGATAGCGTACACATTCAAAATATATGTCTATACAGCATGAGGCAGGCTCAGACGGTGTTAGGCCCAGTATGGATTGCACGTCATTGCACAAAGGTTAGAAGGGGTACCGTATCCCCGGATAACATGTATGGATAGCGTACACATTCAAAATATATGTCTATACAGCATGAGGCAGGCTCAGACGGTGTTAGGCCCAGTATGGATTGCACGTCATTGCACAAAGGTTAGAAGGGGTACCGTATCCCCGGATAACATGTATGGATAGCGTACACATTCAAAATATATGTCTATACAGCATGAGGCAGGCTCAGACGGTGTTAGGCCCAGTATGGATTGCACGTCATTGCACAAAGGTTAGAAGGGGCACCGTATCCCCGGATAACATGTATGGATAGCGTACACATTCAAAATATATGTCTATACAGCATGAGGCAGGCTCAGACGGTGTTAGGCCCAGTATGGATTGCACGTCATTGCACAAAGGTTAGAAGGGGTACCGTATCCCCGGATAACATGTATGGATAGCGTACACATTCAAAATATATGTCTATACAGCATGAGGCAGGCTCAGACGGTGTTAGGCCCAGGATGGATTACACGTCATTGCACAAAGGTTAGAAGGGGTACCGTATCCCCGGATAACATGTATGGATAGAGTACACATTCAAAATATATGTCTATACAGCATGAGGCAGGCTCAGACGGTGTTAGGCCCAGTATGGATTGCACGTCATTGCACAAAGGTTAGAAGGGGTACCGTATCCCCGGATAACATGTATGGATAGCGTACACATTCAAAATATATGTCTATACAGCATGAGGCAGGCTCAGACGGTGTTAGGCCCAGTATGGATTGCACGTCATTGCACAAAGGTTAGAAGGGGTACCGTCTCCCCGGATAACATGTATGGATAGCGTACACATTCAAAATATATGTCTATACAGCATGAGGCAGGCTCAGACGGTGTTAGGCCCAGTATGGATTGCACGTCATTGCACAAAGGTTAGAAGGGGTACCGTATCCCCGGATAACATGTATGGATAGCGTACACATTCAAAATATATGTCTATACAGCATGAAGCAGGCTCAGACGGTGTTAGGCCCAGTATGGATTGCACGTCATTGCACAAAGGTTAGAAGGGGTACCGTATCCCCGGATAACATGTATGGATAGCGTACACATTCAAAATATATGTCTATACAGCATGAGGCAGGCTCAGACGGTGTTAGGCCCAGTATGGATTGCACGTCATTGCACAAAGGTTAGAAGGGGTACCGTATCCCCGGAAAACATGTATGGATAGCGTACACATTCAAAATATATGTCTATACAGCATGAGGCAGGCTCAGACGGTGTTAGGCCCAGTATGGATTGCACGTCATTGCACAAAGGTTAGAAGGGGTACCGTATCCCCGGATAACATGTATGGATAGCGTACACATTCAAAATATATGTCTATACAGCATGAGGCAGGCTCAGACGGTGTTAGGCCCAGTATGGATTGCACGTCATTGCACAAAGGTTAGAAGGGGTACCGTATCCCCGGATAACATGTATGGATAGCGTACACATTCAAAATATATGTCTATACAGCATGAGGCAGGCTCAGACGGTGTTAGGCCCAGTATGGATTGCACGTCATTGCACAAAGGTTAGAAAGGGTACCGTATCCCCGGATAACATGTATGGATAGCGTACACATTCAAAATATATGTCTCAGGAGGCAGGCTCAGACGGTGTCAGGCACAGTATGGATTTGACGGCCCAGATTACACAGCGGAGGAGCAGGGAGAGGTAAAGATTGCAAATGCTGGGTCCCTGGCCAAGCAAGGGGGGCCCACTCGTGGGCGTCGGTACTGGCACTGGGCCCCTCATAGTACAGCGGTGTGTCTGACGGCGGGTGTGCACCACCACCGTCAGAGACACTTGATTGCACTATGAGGGACCCTGTGCCAGTGCCCGCGCCCAAGAGTCGGCCTACCCACCTGTCCAGGGCAACGGCACTCGCACGGTGTCGTGCGCTAGGTGGTGACCCCGGCCATGGGGGGGGAGGCAGCACAGTTAGGGAGTTTTAGAAAGTGGCATATGTTGATGTTGGACATTCAGCTGATGCAAAAGGCGAAATAGGTGAAGTACCAGGAAGAGGTGGACCAAAGCAAGCCATTTTTCTGTCACCCTATGTGTCATCAGGGGAAGGTGGGACAAAATCCTTGGAAACCCATGCATGGTTCATTTTAATGAAGGTTAGATCATCCACATTTTGGGTTGACAGACGGGTCCTTTTTTCTGTCAGGATTGATCCAGCTGCACTGAAGACTCTTTCCGATAGCACACTTGCAGCTGGGCAAGCGAGCTCCTGTAAGGCATATTGGGCCAATTCAGGCCAGGTGTCCAGTTTAGCGGCCCAATAGTCAAAGGGGAATGACCTGTGTGGGAGAACATCGATATGGGAGGAAAAGTAGTTTGTAACCATAGTTGACAACTGCTGTCTCCTGTCGCTTTCCATCGATGCAGTATTACCAGTTGTGTGAGCGGTATTTGAAAAATCAGTCCACAACATTGTCATGAAACCCCTGTCTCCAACGCCACTTCTGCTGTGTGCACCACGAACACCTCTGCCAAGCTGCCCCCGGCCCGTACGGCTCGTGTGAGAACCATCACCGCTGCTGTGTGCTGGGAATGCCTCAAGCAACCGATTTACCAGAGTTGCTTGTTTATTAGCCAATATTAGGTCAAGGTTCTCCTGTGGCATGATGTTTTGTAATTTGCCTTTATAGCGTGGATCCAGGATGCTGGCCAACCAGTAGTCGTCATCGTTCATCATTTTGGCAATGCGGGGGTCCCTTTTTAGGATCCGCAAGGCATAATCTGACATGTGGGCCAATGTTCCCGGTGTCAATGATGCACTGCGAGTGCTGGGTGGAGGAGCACTTTCTGGCAAATCCACATCCCTCCAGTCACGCACAAACCCTGTACCAGACCTTGCCACGCCAACATTTTCACTTGCCCCACGAGATGCATCCTCCTCCCCTAAGTAATCATCCCCATCATCCTCCTCCTCCTCCTCCTCTTCTTCCTCCACCTCGTCCAGGAGAGGTCCCTGAGCAGACAATGGCTGAATGTCATCAAGGATTCCCTCCTCCTCTTCCTCCTCATCAACATTGGCTGCAGACGCCTGCTCCTTAAGGTGCGTCAAAGTTTGCATGAGCAGACGCATAAGTGGGATGCTCATGCTTAGGATGGCGTCGTCTGCGCTTACCAGCCGTGTGCATTCCTCAAAACACTGAAGGACTTTACAAAGGTCTTTCAGCTTCGACCATTGCACGCCTGTCAACTCCATGTCTGCTCTCAAAGTGCCTGGCCGTGTATCCTCCCACAAATGCATTATGGCCTGCCTCTGCTCGCACAGCCGCTCCACCATGTGCAGGGTGGAGTTCCAACTTGTTGCAATGTCGATAATGAGGCAGTGGTTGGGAAGGTGGAGCAATCGCTGCAGCTTCTGCATACGAACGGAGTGTACAGGCGACCGGCGGATGTGGGCGCACAGTCTTCGCACCTTCTGGAGCAGGGCTGTTAACTCCGGATAATTTTTAAGGAAGCACTGCACCACCAGGTTCAAGGTGTGAGCCAAGCAAGGTATGTGGCTGAGTTTTGAAAGGGCTATGGCTGCCACAAAATTATGGCCGTTATCACTAACTACCTTGCCTGCCTCAAGATGTACACTGCCCTGCCATGACTCAGTTTGTCGCTTCAAGTACACGGCCAGCACCTCGGCGGTGTGTCTGTCGCCCAAACACATCATCTGCAACACAGCCTGCTGACGCTTTCCACTAGCTGCTCGATAGGGGGACACATCGTGTGCAACAGTGGCAGCTGCAGATGGAGTGCTCGTACGACTGCGCTCTGTGGACGAGCTGTCACTTCTGGAGGAGGAGGAGGAGGAGGAGGGTCGAACGCCTACAGCCAACTGTTTCCTATACCGTGGGCTAGGCAGCACTGTCCCACCACCGCTGTCCCCTGTGGACCCTGCATCCACCACATTAACCCAGTGCGCAGTGATGGACACGTAACGGCCCTGGCCATGCCGACTGGACCATGCATCAGTTGTGAGGTGCACCTTTCCGCTCACTGACTCCTTGAGTGCATGGACAATGCGGTCTTTCACATGATGGTGGAGGGCTGGGATGGCTTTGTGAGAGAAGAAGTGGTGAATGGGTAGGTCATAGCGTGGTACTGCATAGGCCATGAGTTCGCGGAAAGCTGTGCTTTCCACCAACCGAAAGGGCATCATCTCAAACGAGATTAGTTTGGCAATGTGGGCGTTCAAACCCAGTGTACACAGATGAGAGACTGAGTACTTTCTTGACCTACTCATAGTGTCTGGGAGGGTGAGCTGGACTTGAGAGCTGCATATGGTGGAAGTAGCTGTGGACAGGGCGGACTGAGAGAGGGTTGATGATGGTGATGGAGTTGGTGTTCTTTCTGATGGCCTAGAATCAGTCTTTCGTTGTTATAACAGTGGGATTCCCTGACTGCTGTGGCCTTGCAACGACACCTCAACATTTGCTGCTGTGCTAACCGGTGGGCTTACAGTGGGGGAAACAATGTAGCGTTGCTGACTACCTTCGTTGTGATCAGTTGCACATGTGGCACTTGAGGTTTGGTGTTGTGTCCACGCTTGCAAGTGCATGCTGGTTAAATGTCTAAGCATGCAACTGGTATTCAAATTTTTCAGATTTTTCCCTCGGCTAAAGGTCTTTGCGCACTTCTTACAGATAACCTTGGCCTCATCATGAGGATTTTGTTCAAAAAAGTGCCACACTGCACTCTTCCTACTTTGGCAGACATTTTGCGGCCTAGCACGCTGTGATCTTTTGACCCTCTGGACAAGCTGTCCAGCAACTCTTTTGATGTTTGGAACCTGTCTTTGGAGTGCTCCGGGCCTGCCAGATAACAGCTGTTGCGATGTCGATGTCTGCTGTGGATGCTCCTCATCTGAGCTATTGGAAGCAGCACCCTCTTCCCCCAATGGATGCCAATCTGGGTCAACAACTGGGTCATCCATCACCTCCCTATATGTCATGTGCACCTTTCTCTGTGTCACCGTGTATGGTGGTATAGTGTGCGGGAAGGGGCACCTGAGTCTCATCAGGGTCAAAATCTGGCTCTGTACACTGCGAGGACAATGTAGTGCTCTGAGTGAATGTACCAGCAGAAATATCCATCAGCGGCTGTGCATCAGTGCACTCCATGTCAGATTCATCTTGGCCTGGGTAATTCACCATTTGACTTGATAATCCAGGCATGGTATGTGAAAACAGCTCCATGGAGTAATCAGTAGTATGGCCTGCGTCATCCTTCAAACTTGGTTGGGGTGAAGGACACAAGGAAAGGTGTGGTTCATGAACATGAGCCTCCAATGACGACTCAGTGCTTTTACTTTTTACAACTGAAGAAGAGGAGGCGATAGAGCTGGAGGCTGAGTCAGCAATGTAAGACAAAACTTTTTCCTGATGCTCTGCCTTTAAAAGCGGTTTGCCAACTCCTAGAAAACTAAGCGTTCGAGGCCTTATGTAGCCAGACGATGACGCAGGGTCAGCACCTCCTGCATTCGGTCCTATTTTGCTCTTGCCACTACCATCAGATCCACCACCAACACCATCATTACCAGCTGCCAACCCCCGCCCAATTCCACGGCCTCTTCCACCAGCCTTCCTCATTTTTGGTAGAAATGTAGACAAAATCCAACAAACTATATAGTAATGTAAAACAAGGTACAAGGTGTCTATAGGACAGGGGAGTTTTAGAATTTCTGCACACACTTGTGGACAGTGGACACTTGTGGATTGTGTGCGGCCCACTGATATCTGAGCGCTATGTGACACGCTCGATGGCACAGCTGCCTGTGACCAAAGTGACGAGAGGATAATGGAGATTTTGAATCTCTGCGTACACTTTTGGACACTGGACACTTGTGGATTGTGTGCGGCCCACTGATATCTGAGCGCTATGTGACACGCTCGATGGCACAGCTGCCTGTGACCAAAGTGACGAGAGGATAATGGAGATTTTGAATCTCTGCGTACACTTTTGGACACTGGACACTTGTGGATTGTGTGCGGCCCACTGATATCTGAGCGCTATGTGACACGCTCGATGGCACAGCTGCCTGTGACCAAAGTGACGAGAGGATAATGGACATTTTGAATCTCTGCGTACACTTTTGGACACTGGACACTTGTGGATTGTGTGCGGCCCACTGATATCTGAGCGCTATGTGACACGCTCGATGGCACAGCTGCCTGTGACCAAAGTGACGAGAGGATATTGGAGATTTTGAATCTCTGCGTACACTTGTGGACAGTGGACACTTGTGGATTGTGTGCGGCCCACTGATATCTGAGCGCTATGTGACACGCTCGATGACACAGCTGCCTGTGACCAAAGTGACGAGAGGATAATGGAGATTTTGAATCTCTGCGTACACTTTTGGACACTGGACACTTGTGGATTGTGTGCGGCCCACTGATATCTGAGCGCTATGTGACACGCTCGATGGCACAGCTTCCTGTGACCAAAGTGATGAGAGGATAATGGAGATTTTGAATCTCTGCGTACACTTTTGGACACTGGACACTTGTGGATTGTGTGCGGCCCACTGATATCTGAGCGCTATGTGACACACTCGATGGCACAGCTGCCTGTGACCAAAGTGACGAGAGGATAATGGAGATTTTGAATCTTTGCGTACACTTGTGGACAGTGGACACTTGTGGATTGTGTGCGGCCCACTGATATCTGAGCGCTATGTGACACGCTCGATGGCACAGCTGCCTGTGACCAAAGTGACGAGAGGATAATGGAGATTTTGAATCTCTGCGTACACTTTTGGACACTGGACACTTGTGGATTGTGTGCGGCCCACTGATATCTGAGCGCTATGTGACACGCTCGATGGCACAGCTGCCTGTGACCAAAGTGACGAGAGGATAATGGAGATTTTGAATCTCTGCGTACACTTGTGGACAGTGGACACTTGTGGATTGTTTGCGGCCCACTGATATCTGAGCGCTATGTGACACGCTCGATGGCACAGCTGCCTGTGACCAAAGTGACGAGAGGATAATGGAGATTTTGAATCTCTGCGTACACTTTTGGACAGTGGACACTTGTGGATTGTGTGCGGCCCACTGATATCTGAGCGCTATGTGACACGCTCGATGGCACAGCTGCCTGTGACCAAAGTGACGAGAGGATAATGGAGATTTTGAATCTCTGCGTGCACTTTTGGACACTGGACACTTGTGGATTGTGTGCGGCCCACTGATATCTGAGCGCTATGTGACACGCTCGATGGCACAGCTGCCTGTGACCAAAGTGACGAGAGGATAATGGAGATTTTGAATCTCTGCGTACACTTGTGGACAGTGGACACTTGTGGATTGTGTGCGGCCCACTGATATCTGAGCGCTATGTGACACGCTCGATGGCACAGCTGCCTGTGACCAAAGTGACGAAAGGATAATGGAGATTTTGAATCTCTGCGTACACTTTTGGACACTGGACACTTGTGGATTGTGTGCGGCCCACTGATATCTGAGCGCTATGTGACACGCTCGATGGCACAGCTGCCTGTGACCAAAGTGACGAGAGGATAATGGAGATTTTGAATCTCTGCGTACACTTGTGGACAGTGGACACTTGTGGATTGTGTGCGGCCCACTGATATCTGAGCGCTATGTGACACGCTCGATGGCACAGCTGCCTGTGACCAAAGTGACGAGAGGATAATGGAGATTTTGAATCTCTGCGTACACTTGTGGACAGTGGACACTTGTGGATTGTGTGCGGCCCACTGATATCTGAGCGCTATGTGACACGCTCGATGGCACAGCTGCCTGTGACCAAAGTGACGAGAGGATAAGGGAGATTGGATTGCTTTTAAAAAAGCAGTTTGCGGAGCAGTGTGTAAACAGCAATGCCAGCGTGTCAGGAAGCCTTAAAAGGCAGCCCAACAACCAACACCACTGATACACCACAATATAGCCTCCCCTTGCACTGCACACACAGTGACTTGTGTGTTGTGCAGGCCAAATCGCTAGCAGCAGAAGCAGTTTTTTTGTCTTCTTCCCTGCCTAACGCTCTCCCTACAGAATCAGCAGCAACCTCTCCCTATACTAAGATCGGCAGAAGTAAGATGGCGGTCGGCGTGCACGCCCTTTTATACCCCCTGTGATGCCCACCAAAGCAAGCCAATCACTTGCATGCCCTTCTGAAAGATGGTGGTGACCCGTGCCTATGTCATCACATTGCCCACAGTGTCCGTGGATCCTGATTGGCTGAAAAAGAGCGCAAAACAAACTTTTGAAACGCGACTTTGGCGCGTAAGTCGCCGACCTCGTGGCCGACCTCATCCTAGGGTCGGGTTTCGTTTCATGAAACCCGACTTTGCCAAAAGTCGGCGACTTTTGAATTTTTTCGACCCGTTTCGCTCAACTCTAATCAGCACCCTTCTTAGTCAGATCAGTCAATGGCTTGGCAATACTAGAAAATTTTGCTATAAATTTCCGATAAAAATTAGCAAAACCCAAAAACTTCTGGAGGGCCTTCAAAGAAGTGGGCTGAACCCAATCATAAATGGCCTGTACCTTGGCCGGGTCCATTTCAATAGTTGACAGAGACAAAATAAATCCCAAAAATGAAATCCTCTGTACTCCAAAAAGGCATTTCGATCCTTTGACATACAGGGAATTCTCCCTCAAGATCTGTAACACAGTCCGAATGTGTTCCACATGAGAATCCCAATCCTTGGAGAAGATCAAAATATCATCCAGATAGATAATCAAAAATTTATCGACAAAGTCTCGGAAAATATAGTTCACGAAGCACTGGAAGACAGGAGGGGCATTAGTGAGCCCAAAAGGCATCACCAGGTACTCAAAATGTCCCTCCGGAGTATTAAACGCTGTCTTCCATTCATCCCCCTGCTTAATGCGGATAAGATTATACGCCCCCCTGAGGTCAAGCTTGGTAAACCTGCAAGCACCTCTAACTCTAGAGAATAGATCCGAAATCAGGGGTAACGGATACTGATATTTAATAGTAATTTTATTGAGGGCACAATAATCAATACATGGCCTTAAAGAACCATCCTTTTTGGCTACAAAAAAAAAAACGGCACCAAAGGGTGAAGAGGATGGTCTAATATGACCCTTCTCCAACGCCTCCTTAATATAGGACCGCATAGCCTCGTGCTCGGGTACAGATAAATTGAAGAGCCGACCCTTGGGAAATTTACACCACGGGCTTAGTTCAATTGCACAGTCATAACTCCTATGAGGAGGCAAGGACGCAGACTCATTCTCACTAAATACATCATAAGAGTCCGCCAAATAGTCAGGAACATCATGCAACTGAGGAGAGGTGGAAAAAAACGGAGCCTCACTAAAGGCACACCGACAACCCCAACTCACCACAGACACAGATTTCCAATCCAAAACTGGATTATGAATTTGCAAACAGGGAAACCCCAGAACAACGGCATCATGCAGACCATGCAACACCAAAAATCTGCAATTTTTTTGATGGTCTGGGGCGAACCGCATGACCACCTGGGTCCAAAACTGAGGTTTATTTTTAGCCAAAGGAGTAGCATCAATCCCCCTCAAAGGGATAGGCCTCTGCAGAGGTGTCATCGGAAATCCACAACGTTTAGCAAAATCCAAGTCCATTAGGTTTAGCGCTGCTCCCGAATCCACAAAAGCCTTGGAGGAAAATGTGGACAGGGAGCAGATCAGAGTAATTGCCAGAAGAAACTTAGGTTGAACACCACCAACAGAAAACTTGTGTGCAAAGCGTTTCTCTCTTTTAGGACAAACAGAAATAATATGCGAGGCATCTCCACAGAAAAAACACAGATTATTACACCTTCTGAACTCCTGACGTTGCGCCTTAGACAAAACTCTATCACATTGCATAGGTTCAGACGTCTGTTCAACCGGTGGCAACACCTCTCGTGCAATCCTGCGTTCACGCAAACGCCGATCAACCTGAATGGCTAATGACATAGAATCGTCCAGACCAGAGGGAACAGGAAATCCCACCATAGTATCTTTTACGGCTTCTGACAAACCCTTCCGAAAGAGAGCAGCCAAGGCATTATCATTCCAGGTAGTAAGGACCGCCCACTTTCGGAACTTTTGACAGTACAACTCTGCAGAATCTCGACCCTGGTTCAATGCCAACAGGGTCTTTTCAGCCTGATCAATAGCATTAGGTTCGTCATACAACAACCCCAAAGCTTGAAAGAATGCGTTCACATTAGTCAGAATAGGATCATCTGGTTTCAAAGAAAATGCCCAATCCTGGGGATCGCCACGCAGCAAAGAGATGACAATTTTAACCTGCTGCGCGGAGCTCCCTGACGAGTTAGGCTTCAAGGCAAAAAATAATTTACAATTATTTTTGAAACTCAAAAATTTAGATCGATCCCCAAAAAATACATCAGGTGTAGGGATCTTTGGTTCAACAGCATGCGAATCATAGAATCATAGAATCATAGAATCGTAGAGTTGGAAGGGACCTCCTGGGCCATCTGGTCCAACCCCCTGTTCAAAGCAGGATTCGCTAAATCATCCCAGTCAGATGTCTGTCCAGCCTCTGTTTGAAGACTTCCATTGAAGGAGAACTCACCACTTCTCGTGGCAGCCTGTTCCACTCATTGATCACTCTAACTGTCAAAAAGTTTTTTCTAATATCTAATCTGTGTCTCCTCCCATTCAGTTTCATCCCATTGCTTCTAGTCTTTCCTTGTGCAAATGAGAATAAAGTTGATCCTTCTACAATGTGACAGCCCTTTAGATATTTGTAGACAGCTATTAAGTCTCCTCTCAGTCTTCTCTTTTGCAAACTAAACATTCCCAAATCCTGCAACCTTTCCTCATAAGACAGGGTTTGCAGACCGGTCACCATTCTGGTCGCTCTTTTCTGAACTTGCTCCAGTTTGTTGATGTCTTTTTTAAAATGTGGTGCCCAAAACTGGACACAATATTCCAGATGAGGTCTGACCAAAGAGGAGTAGAGGGAAATAATGACTTCACGTGATCTAGACTGTATGCTTCTGTTAATACATCCTAGAATTGCATTTGCCTTTTTTGCTGCTGCATCACACTGTTGACTCATATTCAGTCTGTGATCTATTAGTATACCCAAGTCTTTTTCACATGTGCTGTCACTTAGCCCTATTCCTCCCATTCTTTATATGCTTTTTCCATTTTTATTGCCCAGATGTAGTACTTTGCATTTCTCCCTGTTAAAAACCATTCTGTTAGTTGCTGCCCACTTCTCCAGTTTATTTAAATCTTTTTGAATCCTCTCTCTCTCTTCTCTAGTATTAGCTATCCCTCCTAGCTTTGTGTCATCAGCAAATTTAATCAGTTTACCCTCAATTCCTTCATCTAAATCGTTGATAAAGATGTTGAACAATACAGGGCCCAGGACAGAGCCCTGTGGTACCCCACTTGAGACATTCTTCCAACTGGATGTGCAGCCATTTACGACCACTCTTTGGGTCCGATCACTAAGCCAGTTATGAATCCACCTAACAGTTGCCTTGTCCATTCCATACTTAATCATTTTTTCAATAAGGATTGTATGAGAGACTTTGTCAAATGCTTTGCTGAAGTCAAGATATACTATATCTACAGCATTTCCTTGATCCACCCAATCAGTGATACCGTCATAGAAGGAAATTAAGTTAGTCTGACATGACTTATTAGTTACAAACCCATGCTGACTCTGTTTAATCACTTCATTCTTATCCAGGTATTGACATACATGTTGTTTAATAATTTGTTCAAAGATCTTTCCTGGTATAGAAGTCAGACTCACCGGCCTATAGTTACCTGGGTCCACCTTCTTCCCCTTTTTGAAGATAGGAACAACATTTGCTCTTCTCCAGTCTTCTGGCACTTCTCCTGTTCTCCAAGAATTTTCAAAGATTATAGAGAGGGTTTCAAAAATTTCTTCTGCTATCTCCTTCAGTACTCTGGGGTGTAATTCATCTGGACCTGGAGACTTGAATTCATTTAGGCTAGCTAAGTGTTTCCTCACTATCTTTCTGTTTATAGATATCCTGGATTCTTCTATTCCCTTAATAGGACAGTGAATAACAGTTGATGTTACATTTCCTTTCTGAGAGAAAACAGATGCAAAATAGGAATTTAAAAGTTCAGCCTTCTCAACATCCTGTCTTACCATTTCATCATTTTCATCCTGTAAAAATCCTATAGCATCTTTGACTTTTCTTTTACTTTTGACATATCCCCAAAATCCTTTATTATTGCTTTTGACATCTCTTGCAAGCCTCAATTCATTTTCAGCTTTAGCTAATCTGATTTGTGCCCTGCAGGTTCTGCAGACAGCATTATATTCTTCTTTAGATATGCCTCCCTCTTTCCATTTTATAAACATTTTTTTCTTCCTTTTTAGCATGTGCTTAAGTTCTGTGTTCATCCATCCTGGTTTCCTTAACTGCTTCCTATTCTTCCCTCTTTTCGGAATTGTTAACAACTGTGCTTTGAGAATTTCATTTTTCAAGATTTCCCATCCTTCCTGGACATTTTTGTCTTTAAGGATATCCAGCCATTGGATCCCTCCAATTCTCTTTCTGAATCCCTTAAAATCTGCCTTTCTGAAATCTAACCTTGACGTCTGAGTCTTCACAGGTCTTCCGCCTCTAGTTATCCAAAATTCTAAAATAGCATGGTCGCTACCTCCTAGGGTCCCAGCCACTTTTACCTCCTCAACCATTTCCTCCCTGTTTATAAGGATTAGATCCAAGGTAGCAGTTCCCCTTGTTTTCTCCCTTACCTTTTGGAAGATAAAGTTGTCAGCAAGAAAGGATAAGAATTTCCTTGACCTGTTAGTTTTGCCTGAGAGAGATTCCCAACAAATGTCTGGATAGTTGAAATCTCCCATGACAACTATGTCATATTTTTTGGAGAACTTGGCCATTTGATGCATAAAGATTTCATCCATAGCTTCAGCTTGCACAGGCGGCCTGTAGTAAATGCCTACAATGGTGTCCTTTCCATTGTTCTGTCCTTGTATTCTTACCCAAACAGTTTCCACAGAACTCCCAGTCTCTGAAGCTTCAATCTCTGTGCAGATATACGCGTTTCTAACATACAATGCGACACCCCCTCCTCGTTTATCAAGTCTGTTTCTTGCAAATAAGTTGTATCCTTCTAGTCTTGTATTCCAATCATGTGTATTGTCCCACCAAGTTTCAGTGATTCCAATGACATCATATTTCTTTTCCTGTGTTAGTAGTTCCAATTCTCCTTATTTGTTGCCCATGCTTTGTGCATTAGTATAGAAACATTTTAGTTTGTGATTGGTTTCTCTTTCTCCAATATTTTTATTAATTAGATTCTTTCGTCTTTGTTCTTCCTTTCCACTTCTAATAGCAGAGTTCTCAATAGCATTTGTCAGGTGTATGGCTTTTTCTGGTCTTTTGCTTCCCTTCCCATGTTGTTCTAGTTTAAAGCTCTCCTTACAAGTGTAGCAAGGCGACTTCCAAATACATGCTTACCAGTCTTCGTAAGGTGCACCCCATCTCTAGCAAGTAGTCCATCGTATAAGTAGTTCACTCCGTGATCCAGAAATCCAAATCGTTGCTGACGGCACCATCGACGTAGCCAGTTGTTCACCTGCAGAATCTTATTCCACCTCCTTGTTCCATGGCCATCCACTGGAATGAGCAAGGTAGGCGGAAATTCCCCGCACTTCCGCAGCGAGCTGCTCCACACGATCAGACAATTGCTTTATCTCCATTGAGAGAAAAAAAAAATTCCCCCTACGGCCTCAGAGATATAGAGGAAAGAATATACACACAATTTTTTTTTTATTTTTTTTTAAAGCACAATTCTTTCCTGCTATTGAGTACCCTAGGTATGGCGGGTGATTCTGTTATGATTGAGTCACCATAGGAGGCAAAAACAGAAATGCTAGCTAAGTCCATAAAACCAGAGAAGTTGGCAGCTATAAGATTGCAGACCCCTGAACCTATCAACACAACTAGCAGTAGCCGTGGGGGGTTCCTACGATGCCCTAGACCCCTCGATCACAGCCGGAGAATTAAATTGGCCTAAAGAAAGAAAGGGGAAATCTAAACTGCCCCAGAGCAGACCCCAAAGCAATAGGCAGCCCCCAACATATAATGACGGTGAAGCAAGATGAAAACACTAACACAGACAGAGAGATAGACTGAGCAAAGACGGGGCCCCAGCTAACTAGATAGAAAAGGACAGGAAGGTTGCTGTCTGCAATCCGTGAAAAACCCTATGAAAATAAGAGCCAACAGACTGACAGTGAAAAAGGCTCTGAAGACGCTAGGCTTCAAAAAGCTATGTCAGTACTCAGGAATATTCTGAAGACAGAGCAACAGGCAAAAGGAGATTCAGCTCACCCAGCAGGGAATGGCAGAATCCAGAAAAGCAAGGAAAACAAAAACAAAACACAAAAGCAACAGGCAAAGCAAAAATCTTAGCTTTAGAGGAGCAGGAATCAGACTGGTGTCCTAGAAGTCCACAGAGAAATCACCCGCAGGGCAGAAGGGCGTCGGCAGCCTTATATCCAGTCCGTGACTCCACTCAGCCAGTCATCCTCATTAGACTCAGGTGCCTGATAATCAGGCTCATTACCTTCCTTTACCAGAATAGAGAGTTCACCAGACCTCAGTGACGAAGGGGAAAATGAACTCACAACAGGAAAGGTTGAAAAGTTCCCGGGAGCCGAATACTTTTGCAAAACACTGTATATATGATTTTGGTTGTGCTGATTACTTACATCTTTTATACTAAGTTTCTTGAGCAGGTGCTCCCCCTTATTTGTTCTTTGTCTTGAATTTTTTGTATATTTTTTATTATATATTCAATGGAGAATTGATTTTATTATTGCAATATATCGTTTTACCTCAGTGTATTTAGTGAGGGTGTGCATAACTTAATTAAAAAAAAAATCAAACATACACATATATCGCCAAGTTCAGAATCTCCCGATCTATCAATATCAAAAAAAGAATTAACCCGATTGCTAAATGGCGTAACGAGAAAAAAAGTAAAAACGCTAGAATTACATTTTTTTGGTCACCACAACATTGCATTAAAATTCAATAACGAGCGATCAAAAGATTGTATCTGCACCGAAATAGTATCATTAAAACCATCAGAACGGCATACAAAATAAGCCCACTCCCAATCCGAGATCTTGCAAAATGGAGACGCTATGGGCATCGCAAAATGGTGCTTTTTTTAACAAATTTTGGAATTTTTCTTCACCACTTAAATAAAAAAAGAACCTATACATGATTGGTGTCTATGAACTCGTAATGAGCTGGAGAATCATAATGGCAGGTCAGTTTATGCACTTAGTGAACATGGTAAAAAAAAAACTCCAAAAATCAAGTGTGTGATTGCATTTTTTTGCAATTTCACCGCACTTGGAATTTTGTTCCCGTTTTCAAGTACGCGACATGGTAAAACCAATGTTGTTGTTTAAATGTACAACTCATCCTGCAAAAATCAAGCCCTAACATGGCCATTTTGACCCAAAAATATCAAAGTTATGGCTCTGGGAAGAAGGGGAGCAAAAAATGAAAATGGAAAACCCTAAATACTTCTGGTCGTCAAGGCTTTATTATTATTAATATTATTATTATACAATAATAAAGCTCATAAATGCTCATCTATTTCTTTCACACATGTGGATGAAAACAATTATTCTTTGAGCTTATAGTTACATGCACATTTAGATAAAAGGGGTTATTCAATATGGACAACTCCATATTAATTGGCCCAGGGAGTTGAAAAAAAAGGCCCTCCATAATCAGTACTACTTCCTCCACCGATCTGTTGGGTCAGTCAGCAGCATTTACATTTTGGCCAAGCCCATTTTGTTCATGCTCAGACTTGGCAGGGGGCATAGAAATGAAGTTTAGGTAAAAATCATCTAAGGGCTTTAAAAAGTTGCATATTTTGGAATAAGCCATTTTTGCACAAAAAATGTGGACTTTTTTTAACCCTTTAAAGGGTTTCAGTGTGAGGGGCATGACCAACCAAAGTCAGGCAGATTTACTATGGTTTAGTCAAATTTACACCAATGTCAGTAAGGGCTGTGCATCTTGTAATGAAATTATTGCATCTTGCTCAACCTGAAATTGGTTTTAGAGCAAATGTAACAGATTGGTTTAAAGGGAACTTGTCACCATGTTTTCCCAATATCAATTACGGCCAACACATTTAATGTCTCTTTTACAGCAGTCTAGCATGCTGTATATGAGTCCCACACGTCCTTTGCGTAGTCCAAAAGTACCTTTTATTATCCCCAATACAGCACGGTCTGGACCAATGGACGTTGCTTCCGTCCCTCCTTTCTCCTCGCACTCGCTCTCCTCCAGCCATGCTTCATGTAGATGACTCATCATACAGAATGTGAGCCATAGTGTCCCCAATTGCACTCTTGCACAGAAGTACTTTGCCCTGCCCCACCGCATATACAGTATGTGAGCCATAGTGTCCCCAATTGCACTCTTGCACAGAAGTACTTTGCCCTGCCCCACCGTATATGTATGGGAAAATCACATAGAGCACGTAATATAGACAATTACAGTAATCGCCATAGATAAGCATTGAAATCAATTATATGGAGAGTACATCCAAAGCAAAACAGATAGTCGTGTATAAAAGCTACAAAATTTGTATCTATATAGGCATATTCTTTGGTATGGCGAAATGCATATCCAATACTATGCGGCAACTTTGGTTGGTGCTCTAGACATGAAATTCTCACCAGATGTTGGCAACAACCCATCCAATAAACACTCAAAAAATCAAGCCATAGCTGTCCATAAATTAAATTATGTGTATAATGAGAAATGACAAAGGTAAAAGGTATTAAACACATGAAGCAAGAAATGTGCAAATAGCCATAGAAAGTCAAGAAAGGGCTGGAGCTGTACTTGTTAGGCAGAGACCCACATGACTGTGATTGGGACAGGAGGACAAAGGGATTTTAGAATTGCGGTTATGGGATTGGATCATTCGGGGTAAAAAGGGGGAGTATAAAAGGAAAAAGTGTGGGAAAGGGGCCATTCCAGGGGATTCCAGAGACAAGAGTGCATCCCCACTACCCCTTCCTCACCCCATTTAGCGGAATTACATGGCTAACTTGGAAGTACTCCTGGCCAGCTGCGGGCTGTTGCAGGTTTGAGAGGTGAGGCGAGGCTAGAGAAGCCATTATCCAGACTGCTAGGAGGTGTACATTGCCTCTTAATGAGGAATCCAGTCGATAGCCAAGGAGGATGAGCCCCGACACGTCCCCTCGCTCCAGGCGTCGGCTCAGGAACCCCTCCTGGGATCCCCTGAGCAGCGGGTGCCTGAGCATCCCATCTGGAAGTCACCCATGACCTGAGAGAAATCCTTGTAGCCAGCTGGGGGCTGTGGGACAGAGTAGGCAACGACACATGGCCTACCTCTCCTGAGATACCAGAAGTGTGTGAACAGTGACAGGCCCTGCTGGCAATTCGGTTTTGGATTGCAAAGTGCTTTGGTGTACATTTAGCTGGGGAAAAAGTGAAAGGGCATACCATGCAGTTAAGTTTTTTGGGCATTTTGATGTCGTTGAAGCAGGAGGTAGACAGGGCACATCATTTGCATAAGTTGACATTGAGGGATCTGCAGTCATTATTGGGGAAATTGAATTTTGCCTGTAGAATTATGCCTGTGGGCAGGATTTTTTGTCAAAGGTCAGGAGCAGCAACAGCGGAGGTATGAGCTCCGTGCCATAATGTGCGACTTAAAAAGGAACACAGGTATAATTTAGCTGTTTGGGGTACTATTTTGAGAAATTGAAATGGTCAATCCATAATTCAGAATGAGGTGCAGGATAAATTAGATCTTGAGTTCTACACAGATGCTGCAGGTAGCACAGGTTTTGGGGCAATGGTAGGGAGCAATAGTGAGCAGACGAGTGGCCTGATGAGTGGAAAGAGAGAGGTTTCTTAACCCCTTAGTATAAAGTAGATATGACAGGCTCAAACCCCAACTTAGGTGCTCTGGGAAAAAACAAGACTAAAGTATAGGAGTAACCCCGGCACACTAATAACATGAAAGTAAAGTCTTCTCAACGACAGTCTTTAATTGTTGTGATTTTATTGATTGTGAAAAAAAAGGGTGGTGTTACAATCCAAAAAAGGGTGGTGTTACAATCCAATGTTTCAGCTCTACATCTCGAGCTTTCATCAGGGATATGACTACAATATATACAATAAAAGAACAAAAATCAATAAATAAACTTTATAAAGTATTATAAAACCAAAAATCTAGTGATAGGTGATACATAAGGTGGGGACAGTGTCAAACATCCTTTGTGAAGGTGTGTATGGATCTATAATGATGTGAGGCCAGTGAGTATGTATTGTGGTGTGATACGGTGAACATGTGAGAGGTTGAAAAGAGGAATAGAGTGAAGGTGTAAGGAGTTGAAAAGCATGAATGTGTAGGTAGTGTTGAGAAAGGGCATTAGGGGACAGTGAAGTGGAGTGGGAATAAAGGTGAGGTCATCTAAGGAGGCAGTGTGTAAGGGGTGCTCTCTTAACCCCTTAGTGACAGAGCGATTTTGCAATTTAATGACCAGGCCAATTTTTACAATTCTGACCACTGTCCCTTTATGAGGCTATAACTCTGGAACGCTTTAACGGATCCTGCTGATTCTGAGAATTTTTTTTGTGACATATTGTACTTCATTCTAGTGGTAAAATTTCTTAAATATGACTTGTGTTTATTTGTGAAAAAAACGAACATAAGGCAAAAAATTTTAAATTTTTAAATTTTCGAACTTTAAATTTTTATGCCCTTAAATCAGAAAGATATGTCACACAAATAACTTAATAAATAATATTTCCCACATGTCTACATTACATCAGCACAATTTTGGAAACAAAATTTTTTTGGTTAGGAAGTTATAAGGGTTAAAAGTTGACCAGCGATTTCTCATTTTTACAACTAAATTTACAAAATCATTTTTTTAGGGACCACATCACATTTAAAGTCACTTTGAGGGGTCAATATGACAGAAAATACTCAAAAGTGACACCATTCTAAAAACTGGACCCCTCAAGGTGCTCAAAACCACATTCAAGAAGTTTATTAAACCTTTACATGCTTCACAGGAACTGAAGCAATGTGGAAGGAAAAAATTAACATTTAACTTTCTTTTGCAAAAAATTTACTTCAGAACCAATTTTTTTATTTTTACAAGTGTTAAAAAAGAAAAATGAACCAAAAAATTTTTGTGCAATTTTTCCTGAATACGTCGATACCCCATATGTGAGGGTAAACCACTGTTTGGGCGCACGGCAGAGCTTGCAAGGGAAGGAGCGCCATTTGACTTTTTCAATGCAGAATTGGCTTGAATTGAGATCGGACACCATGTTGTGTTTGGAGAGCCCCCTGATGTGCTTAAACAGTGGAAACCCTCCACAAGTAACACCTTTTTGGAAACTATATACCATAAGGAACTTATCTAGATGTGTGGTGAGCACTTTGAACCCCCAAGTGCTTCACAGAAGTTTGTGAGGTAGAGCTGTAAAAATAAAAAAATCATATTTTTTCACAAAAATGAACTTTTTGCCCCAATTTGTATTTTACAAAGGGAAGCAAGAGAAATTGGACCCCAAAAATTGTTGTGCAATTTGTCCTGAGTATGCTGATACCCCATATGTGGGGATTAACCTCTGTTTGGGTGAATGGTAGAGCTCAGGAGGGAAGGAGTGCCGTTTGAGTTTTTCAATGCAGAATTGGCTGGAATTGAGATCGGACGCCATGTTGCATTTGGAGAGCCCCTGGGGTGCCTAAACAGTAGAAATCCCCCACAAGTGACACCATTTTGGAAACTAGACCCCCTAAGGAGCTTATCTAGATGTGTGGTGAGCATTTTGAACCCCCAAGTGCATCACAGAAGTTTATAACAAAAAAAAAAATAAAAAACAAATATGGGTGTGACCGCCCTTTTTCTGAGCTGGGAAAGCCATCCAGTCTGGCCTAAGCTGTTACTAGTGGTTCAGCCACTTGATCCTTATTCACATTCACGTCACTTGGCAAGTGAAAAGGTTTTTAATACTAGAGTAGGGACTGTCCCACAAGGGTTGCCGTGACGTGGCGGGATGGCTTGTACATTATTTTGATCAAAATTATGTTTACTAAATACCCTTATTATTATTACTACCTTTATGCATTATTTGCAGTATATTTTTTACTTTTTAGTTCAGGATATTTGTGTTTTTTGCTTTTTGTTTTCTCTGGTTAATTTTCATGTGTTAATATGCACTTACATTGTGCATAACATTAACTTACATTCTCAGTTCAGATTTGTTTTTTATTCATTTCATTGTGCATTCAGTGCATATATGGGTGTGACTGCCCTTTTTCTGAGCTGGGAAAGCCATCCAGTCTGGCCTAAGCTGTTACTAGTGGTTCAGCCGCTCGATCCTTATTCGCATTCATGTCACTTGGCAAGTGAAAAGGTTTTTAATACTAGAGTAGGGACTGTCCCACAAGGGTTGCCGTGACGTGGCGGGATGGCTTGTACATTATTATGATCAAAATTATGTTTACTAAATACCCTTATTATTATTACTACCTTTATGCATTATTTGCAGTATATTTTTTACTTTTTAGTTCAAGATATTTGTGTTTTTTGCTTTTTGTTTTCTCTGGTTAATGGTCATGTGTTAATATGCACTTACATTGTGCATACACATTAACTTACATTCTCAGTTCAGATTTGTTTTTTATTCATTTCATTGTGCATTCAGTGCTTATATGGGTGTGACCGCCCTTTTTCTGAGCTGGGAAAGCCATCCAGTCTGGCCTAAGCTGTTACTAGTGGTTCAGCCGCTCGATCCTTATTCACATTCACGTCACTTGGCAAGTGAAAAGGTTTTTAATACTAGAGTAGGGACTGTCCCACAAGGGTTGCCGTGACGTGGCGGGATGGCTTGTACATTATTTTGATCAAAATTATGTTTACTAAATACCCTTATTATTATTACTACCTTTATGCATTATTTGCAGTATATTTTTTACTTTTTAGTTCAGGATATTTGTGTTTTTTGCTTTTTGTTTTCTCTGGTTAATGGTCATGTGTTAATATGCACTTACATTGTGCATACACATTAACTTACATTCTCAGTTCAGATTTGATTTTTATTCATTTCATTGTGCATTCAGTGCATATATGGGTGTGACTGCCCTTCTTCTGAGCTGGGAAAGCCATCCAGTCTGGCCTAAGCTGTTACTAGTGGTTCAGCCGCTCGATCCTTATTCACATTCACGTCACTTGGCAAGTGAAAAGGTTTTTAATACTAGAGTAGGGACTGTCCCACAAGGGTTGCCGTGACGTGGCGGGATGGCTTGTACATTATTATGATCAAAATTATGTTTACTAAATACCCTTATTATTATTACTACCTTTATGCATTATTTGCAGTATATTTTTTACTTTTTAGTTCAGGATATTTGTGTTTTTTGCTTTTTGTTTTCTCTGGTTAATGGTCATGTGTTAATATGCACTTACATTGTGCATACACATTAACTTACATTCTCAGTTCAGATTTGTTTTTTATTCATTTCATTGTGCATTCAGTGCATATATGGGTGTGACTGCCCTTTTTCTGAGCTGGGAAAGCCATCCAGTCTGGCCTAAGCTGTTACTAGTGGTTCAGCCGCTCGATCCTTATTCACATTCACGTCACTTGGCAAGTGAAAAGGTTTTTAATACTAGAGTAGGGACTGTCCCACAAGGGTTGCCGTGACGTGGCGGGATGGCTTGTACATTATTTTGATCAAAATTATGTTTACTAAATACCCTTATTATTATTACTACCTTTATGCATTATTTGCAGTATATTTTTTACTTTTTAGTTCAGGATATTTGTGTTTTTTGCTTTTTGTTTTCTTTAGAAGTTTATAACGTAGAGCCGTAAAAATAAGAGGGAAGGAGTACCGTTTGACTTTTAATCTCAAAATGGTGAGACCGGATGCCATGTCGGGTTTGGACATGTGCCTAAACAGCAGAAACCCCCAAAACTGACCTCATTTTGGAAACTACATCCCTCACAGATTTTATCCAGGGGTATATTGAGCAATTTGAACCCACAGGTACGACACAGAATTTGATAACATTAGTTCGTCATATTGAAAAAGTTCATTTTTTCCACAAAAATCTTGCTTTAGACCTGAATTTCTCTCTTTTGTCAGAGATTACACCAAAAAGTGGACCCCACAATTTGTTACCCACTTTGTTATGAGCATGGCAATATACAATATGTAGTCAAAAAGTTCTGTTTTGACAAACTGAAGTGCTCAGACAGGAAGGTAGGCAAAGTGACAAATTTGGCTTTATTTGAAAATCCTTTCAGGAATTATTACTCACAGAGGGAGGCATGCTCCTAAAAATACATTGGTTGATTATAAAATTTGGTCTTGCTAGGAAAACAGTTGTACCACATTTGCGTATATTGTAGCAGGAAGAATAAACTGTACTTGAATGAAGGGAAAAATGTGGAGGAAAATGCAGCCAACTATGTGGCAAAACTGAGTTTGTTCAAAAGATGGAAGAACACCAGCAGGGCTAGAATGGCAGACGCTTTCAGAGACTGGTTGTACAACATACTTTTAGCTCCATCAATCCCTATATGAGAGACGAATGTGCCAATAGACGTGCTGCACCATAGCAAGCTCCCACCCGCCAAGGTCAGAAATGCTATATGCACAAAACAATCAATCTCCTACAAAATCTGTAAAGTATGGTCTGGTTCAGCAAGAACCATACACTAAAGCCCATAATGTATAAGTACGGAACTTCCTCATTTTTAGAAATCCTCCAATAAAATGATCATGCCCGTATAACTAAGGCTAGTTTCACACTAGCGTATTTTCCATGCAGCGCACGGCGCCACTAAGCCCCGCCCCCTGCCGGCTCCCTGCCCGCCCCATCCGGTCATCGCCGCCTACTATCGCACACGGCCGCATGCGATCTGCGCACCCTATCTTTGGCATAGGGTGCGCAGACCGTGCGCTAGTAGGATTTTAGCATGCGCTGCGCACTTTTGAAGGTGCAACATGGTGCGTTCGGCGCACAAGAACATTTGTGGGGTCCACACTCTGGGTTGTACTGACGTGAGTGCGTGGATGAGAATTTGTTGGAATAGTAGTTTGGTATGGGATTGATCAAGTGTTGGAATTCATTGTGGAATTGGGTAAAATGGGATCTACTAATGAAAATATTCTCTATTACTTGTTCCAAATTAATCTACTGGGGCCTCTAAGCAGAAAAGAAAAATTGTATAAAAAAAAACTAATAATTGTAGGTGGTGTGGTAAGTCTCAAAGCAGAGGGAGATACAAAGACCTGGTTGTGATGGGCATATGGGGCAATAGTACAGGGAATCACTCCGTCTGCCATGCTTCCTGCAAACCCGGCATCATTTTTGAGGATACCTTTAGGTGGGAGTGACAGGGTGAGGAAAATGGCGCTCTGCAAGTCTCCGGGAATCCTCAGACTCGAAGGCTTCCCCCGGTGCCATTGACTCAAACATGAGGCCCTCAATAATTTTTTCCTGAAACTGTAGGAATGTAAGGGGTCCTTGGGATTTTTTATACAGGACAAAGCTGTTTTATGTGACAGTTTGAATAAGGAAGATTGCCACCTTTTTGTACCAGGCCTTGATCTTTCGCTTCACCAGGTATGGTTGCAGAGCCTGGTCTGATAAATCAACGCCACCCTTAAATTTTTTATAGTATGCGACGCAGACCAGTTTTTTCTTGTCCCTGGTGGGATCCCTCTCTCTGACCGTCACAGTTGTGTCCGCATGCAGTGTGGTTAGCATGCAGACATTCTTCCTGTCATTCCACTTCACTGCAAGAAGTTGGTCACTTGCAAGTGAGAATGACGCCCCCTTCTCCAAACGTCTGGACACCAACTGTGGCGGACACCCCACTCTGTTTTTCCTGACTGTCCCACTGGCCCTTGTATTTGCAGCGTAGAGGGTTTTATATAGGGGTGGCTTGTGTAATAGTTGTCCATATACACATGGTACCCTTGATTTAGAAAGGGCATTATTATCTCCCACATAATTTTGCCTGGGATGCCAATTGTTTGGGGGCAATTTGGGAGGGTTATTTGGCGGTCCCTACCTTCATAAATTAGGAAGGTGGAAGTGTACCCTGATGAGCTCTCACAAGTTTTGTATAATTTGATTCCGTATTTGGCACGCTTGGAGGGGATAAATTGGCGGAATGATAGACTGCCCTTGTAGCTCATCAAGGACTCGTCGGAATTTAGAAATGAAGTTTGAAATTAGGGGTCTCAATTTATTTAGCCAATTATAATTGGGGTCAGTTCTTGGGGGGCTTGGGAATTGTTACTGAAGTGGAGGAATCTCATCAGGGCTTCGTAACGGACTCGGGACATGACAGCTACAATTACAGGGGTGCTGTGGACAGCTTTTCTTGCCCAGTAAGAGCGGAGTATGGTTTTTTTTATTCAGGGTAATGCCTAAATTTTTTTTTTATTTCAGGGACATTTGTGGGGATCTAGCAACGAAAATGGAAGGCAGTGGGTTTTTGGGAACTGTATTGTCGGGTATATAGGTTTGTCTGGTGGACGATCAATTCTAGGACTTTAGGGCTAATGAAAATTTTGAAAAAAATCAATGGGGTAAAATTGGCGACATCTACTCTTATTCCATGGACATCAGAAAAAGGGGGAATTTGAGGGGAAAATGAGGTGTCATTATACCACAGCGATGGGGGGGACTGTGGTACTTGGCCTCTGAAGCTTCAGCAATGACCGATTCCCCTACCATCGGGCTGAGGGATCCCGTGGAGGAAGAGTCATCGTCACTGTCTGAAAGCTGCTGTACTTCAGAGGCAGATTCTGTTTCACTGCCGGAGCTGCCGGAGCAAAGCAGGCTGTAAGCTAGCTCCGCTCTATAAGTTCTGTGGACCATTTTATTTATTTCCCTGCCTAATGAAATACTAATCCTAATCTAACTCTAGTATTTTTTTTCCTCCTAACCCTAATATGTGTAACCCTAACCCTAACACGTGTAACCCTAACTGCAAAAAATTATTTTAAAAAATTATAAAAAAAAAGAAATTATTAAAGGAATCCCCTGACAATGGGGATGGGGATGTGGGGATTACAGAGAAAGGGGAGGGGTAATTGGATTTTTAGGATGCTTGCGGACGCAGAAAATTATGATTTTTCTTCACTGACAGGGCAACACTTCAGCTGTAGTCTCTCTTCTCTCCCAGAACAACTACAAGGAGAGAAGAAAGAAAGTATAGCCCAAGTGCTGCCATATTTACTAATATTGGGGGTTTTGATCACTGTAATAGGGTCTATCATAGTAATCAAAACCCAGCAGCCAATGAGAAAATTCTCTGGTTGCCGGGTGCAGGCAGGAAGATCTAGGCGGGTGCACTGCGCATGCGCCCGCCATTTTCTTTCTTCCGGAGGAAGGAGGGGGGCCAGGAGAGTGGGGGAACGCTGAATAGGTACATAAGGTACCGTGGGGGGCATCGGAGGACCCGGGGACCCTATTTCCTATTTTTTTGTTGCAGTCGCTGTTATAGGGTTAATAATGGAGATCGCAACCCCGGGGTCGGTAAATATCAACCTGAATCATGTTCTCTGGGGTCTTGGATACCCCCGGCAGCCAAGACCCTGGTGAAAATCCGACTGTGGGGGGTGCTAGTTACTTTTTCCACAGCGCCATTAATTAACGGCGCTGTGGTTTAAGTACCCTTTGTGACTGCCGTTAAAAGGCGCATCGGCGGTCGTTAGAGGGTTAAAGAATTTGATGTTATTGGAGATAATATCAATTGTAGCAGTGGTGTCCATTTGGAGAGAAGAATTTAAGACCTGCAGGATTAGGTTTTACTGCGATAACATGGTCTTGGTGATAAGATTGCTTAGGGAACTAGTCTTGTGTTGCCTGGAACAGAATGCTTTAATTAGGGCGGTCCATGTTCTGGGAATATAGAATTCCATTGCCGATTTTTTTTATCTCGAATTCAGATGGATTGCTTCCACAACTTGGACCCAGATAAAGATGAGCACAACTTTCAAGCTTCAGTTCTGTTTGGATGTCCGAGCGTCCCAATGTTTGCTGAACATGTTTGGCAGTTACGCCATCATATCTGAAACCCATTTAATTCAAAATAAGGCAAAACCAAAAGCCCAGAAAACATTTTCAGGGAGGGGCACAAAGCCGCCAAAACATCTCAAATTAGGGACACACACCAGGAAAAGTGTCATCAATTGACCCAGAGTACAAATAGTATAATTGCGCAGCATGGATGCATGGGATAAGACCTGGGACAGGGCTTGGACCAGCATTTCTAGCTTAAACATTGATCAGTAACAGGTAGATGAGTGAGATGTAGGCCTGGTGCTCTGAGAACCCTGCCAAATTCAGGCAAAACACATGAAGGAAACCCAACTTGGAGTCCAAACATTTCCAAAAATTACGGGCCGACACCAGGAGAAGTGGCATCAATTGACCCACAGTAGAAATTTGATAATAGCACAGCAGCAGTCAGCCATGGGACATACATGAGGTATCAGGATTTGGGCCAGCATTTTCAGCTTTGAATTTAAGTTTAAATTAAGATAAGGTGGGTGAGGGACCAGAGTAGGGGTGCTATGGTGGGAGCCCTGAAACCTCATGCAACAGCTCAAACTGATTTTCTGCTCAGCCAAACTCAGATGCCACAAATATCAGCTTCGTAGACTACTATTGTAAGGTCTCATATTGACGAATGCAGTCCGATTAAAAAATCGAATTGCACTCTGACCAATGTTAAGCTATGAGTCACAGCTCATCTGCAATTTTCTTCTCAGCTGAAATCGGACTGAAAAAAAAATCACAGCATGCTGCGATTGTCCTCATATCTCGGACGAGGCTCACAAATGCAAGTCACTGAATATAAGAAAAAAAATATCGCACAGCAATTCGACAATACGAGTGCCGTCCGATTTTTACACACCGATGTCATTTGAAAAGGCAACAATTCATCTGCTGAGTACAGTAAAATAACAGCATTACCCGACAGAATAAAATAGATAGAATAGATATCTACATATAAAATATATAGATTTAAAGGTGTCAGTCACATACAGTGGGGCAAAAAAGTATTCAGTCAGTCAGCAATAGTGCAAGTTCCACCACTTAAAAAGATGAGAGGCGTCTGTAATTTACATCATAGGTAGACCTCAACTATGGGAGACAAACTGAGAAAAAAAAATCCAGAAAATCACATTGTCTGTTTTTTTTTCATTTTATTTGCATATTATGGTGGAAAATAAGTATTTGGTCAGAAACAAAATTTCATCTCAATACTTTGTGATATATCCTTTGTTGGAAATGACAGAGGTCAAACGTTTTCTGTAAGTCTTCACAAGGTTGCCACACACTGTTGTTGGTATGTTGGCCCATTCCTCCATGCAGATCTCCTCTAGAGCAGTGATGTTTTTGGCTTTTCACTTGGCAACACGTTTTTTTTTCATTTTATTTGCATATTATGGTGGAAAATAAGTATTCGGTCAGAAACAAGCAATCAAGATTTCTGGCTCTCACAGACCTGTAACTTCTTCTTTAAGAGTCTCCTCTTTCCTCCACTCATTACCTGTAGTAATGGCACCTGTTTAAACTTGTTATCAGTATAAAAAGACACCTGTGCACACCCTCAAACAGTTTGACTCCAAACTCCACTATGGTGAAGACCAAAGAGCTGTCAAAGGACACCAGAAACAAAATTGTAGCCCTGCACCAGGCTGGGAAGACTGAATCTGCAATAGCCAACCAGCTTGGAGTGAAGAAATCAACTGTGGGAGCAATAATTAGAAAATGGAAGACATACAAGACCACTGATAATCTCCCTCGATCTGGTGCTCCACGCAAAATCCCACCCCGTGGGGTCAGAATGATCACAAGAACGGTGAGCAAAAATCCCAGAACCACGCGGGGGGACCTAGTGAATGAAGTGCAGAGAGCTGGGACCAATGTAACAAGGCCTACCATAAGTAACACACTACGCCACCATGGACTCAGATCCTGCAGTGCCAGACGTGTCCCACTGCTTAAGCCTGTACATGTCCGGGCCCGTCTGAAGTTTGCTAGAGAGCATTTGGATGATCCAGAGGAGTTTTGGGAGAATGTCCTATGGTCGTGTTTGGAGGAAAAAGAATACTGAGATGCATCCATCAAACACCATACCTACTGTAAAGCATGGTGGTGGAAACATCATGCTTTGGGGCTGTTTCTCTGCAAAGGGGCCAGGACGACTGATCCGGGTACATGAAAGAATGAATGGGGCCATGTATCGTGAGATTTTGAGTGCAAACCTCCTTCCATCAGCAAGGGCATTGAATATGAAACGTGGCTGGGTCTTTCAACATGACAATGATCCAAAGCACACCGCCAGGGCAACGAAGGAGTGGCTTCGTAAGAAGCATTTCAAGGTCCTGGAGTGGCCTAGCCAGTCTCCAGATCTCAACCCTATAGAAAACCTTTGGAGGGAGTTGAAAGTCCGTGTTGCCAAGCGAAAAGCCAAAAACATCACTGCTCTAGAGGAGATCTGCATGGAGGAATGGGCCAACATACCAACAACAGTGTGTGGCAACCTTGTGAAGACTTACAGAAAACGTTTGACCTCTGTCATTTCCAACAAAGGATATATCACAAAGTATTGAGATGAAATTTTGTTTCTGACCAAATACTTATTTTCCACCATAATATGCAAATAAAATGAAAAAAAACCAGACAATGTGATTTTCTGGATTTTTTTTTCTCAGTTTGTCTCCCATAGTTGAGGTCTACCTATGATGTAAATTACAGACGCCTCTCATCTTTTTAAGTGGTGAAACTTGCACTATTGCTGACTGACTAAATACTTTTTTGCCCCACTGTATATAATTAGTACAGTGCTAGTATATACTAACTGTACATGTATTTTTTTTACATAACAAATTATTTTCTGGAAAAAATAGAGTGGGATCCCCAACATTTTCTAAAGTAGCAGAGGGAAAGTGGACATCTGGGGGCAGATGTTTATAGCCTGGGAAGGGGGTAATACTCATGGAGCTTCCCAGGCTATTAATATCAACTCACAGCTGTATACTTAGCTTTTACTGGTCACTAAAATGGGGGACCCCCCAAAAATGGCATGGAATCCCCCTATAACTAATAACCAATAAAGGTTAGGCACACAGCTGCAGACTGATATTAATAGCCTAGGAAGGGGCTATGAATATTGACCCCCTCCCAGACTAAAAACATCTGCTCTCACAATGCAAAAATGGTGCATCCATAAGCTTAGGGGGTTGATGTCACCTTTGTATTGTCAATTGATAACAAGCCCAGAGGTTAGTAATGGAGAGGCACTTATAAGATGCCCCCATTACTAACCCCATAGTGATATTGTATAAAAAACCACACACACACTAAATAAAGTCCTTTAACCCCTTTCTGACATCGGATGTAATATTCTGTCCATGTGACTTGTGCCTATTTAACTATGGATGGATTATTACGTTATTGCGAGGGTGCATGCGTGATCACCGCTGTATGTCAGCTGATTCTGACAGCTGACAACCAGCACTAGGTGCCAGGAGCAGTCACAGACCGCTCCCAGAACTTTAACCCCCAAAATGCTGTGATCAAACACGAATGAATCATTCCTGAAGCCGGCAGAGGACTGACAGCCCCTCTGCCTTTGGATCAAAGACCCCACAGCGTGACGCAAGGTTACGATCATTGCCATGGTGATCTGATGTTGTCATGACGGCATCAGGGTCACCAGTGCTAGAAAACTTGCTGATCATGCGCAGTGTATGATCAGCAATTCTCTCTATCAGTGCAGAGCTGACAGCTTCTATAGCATGCAGAAGCTACTTCATCTATATGCTATAGAAGCAACCAGCCTGCAAAAAATGATAGTCCTATAGTGGGACTAAGTAAAAAAGTTAGAAAAAAGTAATAAAAAATTAAATAATTGTAAACATACTTTAAAAAAATCAAAATTAATGTTAAAAAAATCAATGTGTATATATATATGTAACAATAATAAACCATACCTGTCTGTCATTCTGTCCTACGCAGGGGTGGATTAAGGGTAGTCAGGGCCCTGGGCTGTTCAGACTCTGTGGGCCCCCCGGTCATGTGACGGGGTCGGAAAGCCACTAGATTTCATGATGCATACGGTGTGTCCAGGGGCGGGAAGGGGTTAAATACTGAGGTAAAAAAAAACTCTGAAAATACGCAATGTGTGTACGAGGCCTCACAAATACTGAGGTAAAAAACACCAAATGCTCAGCGTGTCCATGAAGCCTTACAAATACTGAGTGAAAAACTCACCAAATACTCAGCGTGTGCACGAGGCCTTATAAATACTGAGGTAAAAACTCACCAAATACTCAGCGTGTGCACGAGGCCTTATAAATACTGAGATAAAAACTCACCAAATACTCAGCGTGTGCATGAGGCCTTATAAATACTGAGGTAAAAACTCACCAAATACTCAGTGTGTGCACGAGGCCTTATAAATACTGAGGTAAAAACTCACCAAATACTCAGCGTGTGCACGAGGCCTTTCAAATACTGGAAGGCTTCCACCCAACATCTAGTCCTGACTCACCTGTACCTAACATCGAAACCAGCTAATAGTCTGCAATCACCTGCTGACCTGGACCCATGACCTGTCAGACAAGTTACTTCACATGAGTCACACAGAGGCTTCTGCTTCATGAACTTCCTCAGATAGAAGAAGCAGCCTCCGATGTGCAGCCTGTGGCCGGATACACAGGAAGAGATGCTCCTCATCACAGGCTGTGCCCAACATGGCAGCTGAGGGGTTAACGCCACAGACAAGTCGCCGTCTCCTCACACACTGGACACGACGCTACATCTGGAGATGAACAAGCTCACATTGTGCAATGTTAGTCATGTCCCAGATGTTCAGCATGTGGAGGACCAAGGAGGGAAATTCCCACACAGCTTTTACCATAAAGTGAGACTAGGGACTTTTTTTTTTTAAGTGGCGGAGGAATACAGTGCGGAAGGATACCTACCTTCCGTCATTGGATTCCTGCAGCCCGTAGAGAGCGGCAGCATCAGCTGATGCTGCAGTTCTCTACCCAAGATCGTCGTGGGACACACTCGTGGACTGCTTCGGATCATGGGTGAGTATTTTTGTGGTTTGTTATGTTAATATTTATTCCGTAGATGACAATGGCTTTGGGGAACAATGTGACAAGTATTGGTAAGTATGTTACTCTATGTTATATGTACTGTATGTCTATGTATGTATTGTACGAATGTATTGTATGTAGCATGCATGTAGTATGTATGTAGTATGTATGTAGTATATATGTGGTATGTATGTAGCATGTAGTATGTATGTAGCATGCATGTAGTATGTATGTAGTATGTATGTAGCATGTAGCATGTATGTAGCATGCATGTAGTATATATGTGGTATGTATGTAGTATGTATGTAGTATATATGTGGTATGTATGTAGCATGTAGTATGTATGTAGCATGCATGTAGTATATATGTAGTATGTATGTAGCATGTAGCATGTATGTAGCATGCATGTAGTATATATGTGGTATGTATGTAGCATGTAACATGCATGTAGTATGTATGTAGTATGTATGTAGTATGTATGTAGCATGTAGCATGCATGTAGTATGTATGTAGCATGTGGTATGTATGTAGCATGTGGTATGTATGTAGCATGTAGTATGTATGTAGCATGCATGTAGTATATATGTAGTATGTAGCATGTAGCATGCATGTAGTATGTATGTAGTATATATGTGGTATGTATGTAGCATGTAGTATGTAGCATGCATGTAGTATGTATGTAGTATATATGTGGTATGTATGTAGCATGTAGTATGTATGTAGCATGCATGTGGTATGTATGTAGTATATACACTCACTGGCCACTTTATTAGGTACACCTGTCCAACTGTGTGTTAAGACTTAATTTCTAATCAGCCAATCACATGGCGGCAACTCAGTGCATTTAGGCATGTAGACATGGTCAAGAAAATCTCCTGCAGTTCAAACCGAGCATCAGTATGGGGAAGAAAGGTGATTTGAGTGCCTTTGAACGTGGCATGATTGTTGGTGCCAGAAGGGCTGGTCTGAGTATTTCAGAAACTGCTGATCTACTGGGATTTTCACGCACAACCATCTCTAGGGTTTACAGAGAATGGTCCGAAAAAGAAAAAAAATCCAGTGAGCGGCAGTTCTGTGGCCGGAAATGCCTTGTTGATGCCAGAGGTCAGAGGAGAATGGGCATACTGGTTCGAGCTGATAGAAAGGCAACAGTGACTCAAATTGCCACCCCTTACAACCAAGGTAGGCAGAAGAGCATCTCTGAACGCACAGTGCGTCGAACTTTGAGGCAGATGGGCTACAGCAGCAGACGACCACACTGGGTACCACTCCTCTCAGCTAAGAACAGGCATCTGATGGCTACTTTCAGCAGGATAATGCGCCATGTCATAAAGCTCGAATCATCTCAGATTGGTTTCTTGAACATGACAATGAGTTCACTGTACTCAAATGGCCTCCTCAGTCACCAGATCTCAATCCAATAGAGCATCTTTGGGATGTGGTGGAACGGGAGATTCGCATCAGGGATGTGCAGCCGACAAATCTGCGCCAACTGTGTGATGCCATCATGTCAATATGGTCCAAAATCTCTGAGGAATGCTTCCAGCACCTTGTTGAATCTCTGCCACGAAGAATTGAGGCAGTTCTGAAGGCAAAAGGGGGTCCAACCCGTTACTAGCATGGTGTACCTAATAAAGTGGCCAGTGAGTGTATGTGGTATGCATGTAGCATGTAGTATGTATGTAGCATGCATGTAGTATATATGTAGTATGTATGTAGCATGTAGTATGTAGCATGCATGTAGTATGTATGTAGTATATATGTGGTATGTATGTAGCATGTAGTATGTAGCATGCATGTAGTATGTATGTAGTATATATGTGGTATGTATGTAGCATGTAGTATGTATGTAGCATGCATGTAGAATGTATGTAGTATGTATGTAGCATGTAGTATGTATGTAGCATGTAGTATGTATGTAGCATGCATGTAGTATGTATGTAGTATATATGTGGTATGTATGTAGCATGTAGTATGTAGCATGCATGTAGTATGTATGTAGTATATATGTGGTATGTATGTAGCATGTAGTATGTATGTAGCATGCATGTAGTATGTATGTAGTATGTATGTAGCATGTAGTATGTATGTAGCATGTAGTATGTATGTAGCATGCATGTAGTATGTATGTAGTATGTATGTAGCATGTATGTAGCATGTAGTATGTATGTAGCATGCATGTAGTATATATGTAGTATGTATGTAGCATGTAGTATGTATGTAGCATGCATGTGGTATATATGTGGTATGTATGTAGCATGTAGTATGTATGTAGCATGCATGTAGTATGTATGTAGTATGTATGTAGTATTTTTTTTTTTTTTTTTTTTTACATTTAACACATTAGCCGGATGATGGGACTACTACTGTCCCATCATTGGCTAATGTGTCAATCACTGTCATGGTAGCAGGCATCGCCAGATGGGACGTGTAGTCCCATCGGACGATGCCTGCACAGACCCCCGGACATCAGCACAGCCCCCCGGCAGGCCGGTACAGACCCCCACAGGGTGCACAGACCACCGGCAGGCCGGCACAGCCCCCCGGCAGGCCGGTACAGACCCCGGGCAGTCCACACAGCCCCCTGGCAGGCCGGCACAGCCCCCCGGCAGGCCGGCAGAGACCCCCGGAAGGCCCGAAATGACGGCGCATCATGATGCGCACACACCGCGCATCATGATGACGTCATTTCGGCTGTCAATCAACTTTGAACTTCCGATTCCGATGCCCGATATTGAAAAAATATCGGATGTCGGTATCGGAATTCCGATACAGCAAGTATCGGCCGATACCCGATACTTGCGGCATCGGAATGCTCAACACTAGTCAGGAATAAAGTACACCTCATAGTAACTTATGTGTGAGGCAGAGGTGACAAGACCCTCCATCTCGTGCCCACCTTACTAGAGGTGCCCACTGCCCACATATAACAAGTTGATGGAAACAGATAACTTCCACTATGATGATTGGTTACCGGCTGCCTGACCACACCCATTTCACAACTAGTCACACCCATGTCCACACCCCAACCACACCCATTTAGCACTGCTGATCACACTGACTGAGGGCACAGTGGCTGGCATTATGGGCACACTGACTGGTACTAAGGAAAAGAAAGAAAGAACAGAGAGAGAGAAAGAAAGGAGAGAGAAAGAACAGAGAGAAAGAAAGAAGAAAGAGAGAGAGAAACAGAGAGAGAAAGGAAGAAAGAACAGAGAGAAAGAAGGAGGGGACAGACAAAAAGAACAGAGAGAAAAAAGAAAGAGGGGAAAGAAAGAACAGAGAGATAAAGAAAGAAAGAGAAAGAGGGGAAAGAAAGAACAGAGAGAAAAAAAAGGAAAGAAAGAAAGGGGAAAGAAAGAAAGAACAGAGAGGGAGAGAGAAAGAAAGAGGGGAAAGAAGGAACAAAGAGAGAAAGAAAGAGGTGAAATAAAGATCAAAGAGAGAAAAAAGAAAGAAAGTGGAAAGATAGAAAGAACAGAGAGGAAGAGAGAAAGAACAGAAAGAGAAAGAAAGAAAGAAAGAAAGAACAGAGAAAGAAAGAAAGAAAGAAAGAAAGAAAGAAAGGAAGACAAGGAAAAAGGGGAAAGAAAGAAAGATTCTATAAAGATACTATACCAGCCTGGCTCACATTGTAGTGCCCACCTGAGCCTCCTGGTGCAGGACATATCATGATCCACTCACATGGCCGACATCCCCGAGTCCAAGGCAATCCCGCTGTCCGCGCTGTCAGAGGAGGACATGGTGATGATCTGAAGCATTCCCTGAAGTGCCTCCATGGTTCCGTCACAATCTCCTCCAGTCAGCTTCCAGCACGTCACTTCCGATGGAATGTCACATGCGAGTTTTCAAGTGCTCCTCGGGGCTCCACTGTATACTCCTGTGTCCACGGGAAAAGTACGCTCCTGGTCGGGGCAGTGGGGCAGACTCTCAAAATCTGGGATGGTTGGGAGGTATGAATGCTCCCCATCATACACCTTGTACACGCATGGCTCCACACACCTCATACACACATGGTTCCGCTTTGTATGCCTCGTACACACGGCTTTGCTCTGTACACCTCGCACACACATGGCTCCACTCAGTACACACATGGCTCCACTCCGTAAACCTTGTACACATGCTGCTCTGCTCCATACACCTTATACACACGCGGCCACGCTCTGTACACCTTGTACACACATGGCTCTGCTCCATAAACCTTGTACACATGCGGCTTTGCTCCATACACCTCATACACATGCGGTTCCGCTCCGTAAACACATGGCTTTTGCTCTGTACACTTTGTACACACAGGGCTCCGTTCCATACACCTCGTACACACGCGACTCCGCTCTGTACACCTCGTACACACACGCGGCTTCACTCCATACACACAGGGCTCCATTCCGTACACCTCACACATGCGCGGCTCCGCTCCGTAAACACACGACTCAGCTCTGTACAGTTTGTACACACAGGGCTCCTTTCCGTACACCTTGTACACACGCGGCTCCGCTCCGTACACCTCACACATGCGCTGCTCCGCTCCGTACACCTCATACACACGCGGCTTCGCTCCGTAAACAAATGGCTCAGCTCTGTACGGCTTGTACACACAGGGCTCCATTTCGTACACCTCTACACACACGCTGCTTCGCTCTGTACACACACAAGGCTTTGCTCCGTACACATCGTACACACACGCGGCTTCGCACCGTACACCTCGTACCCACCCGCGTCTTCGCTCCGTACACACCGTACACACACGCGGCTCTGCTCCGTACACGCGTGGCTCTGCTCCGTACACCTCGCACATTCGCGGCTCTGCTCCGTACACTTCACACACATGCACCTCCGCTCCGTACACCTCACACATTCACGGCTCTGCTCTGTACACCTCACACACGCGCGGCTCTGCTCCGTGCACCTCCGCACACACATGGCTCTGCTCCGTACACATCGCACATTCGCGGCTCTGCTCCATACACCTCGCACATGCGGCTCTGCTCCATACACCTCGCATGTGCACAGCTACATCCACCCTGTAAACCCCTCCTGACCCCACACATATTACTTCCCTCATCCAGCACCATGACAACCTGTGTGCACAGGACCTGTGATGAGGTAACAGAAGGGGAGGAGTCAGGTGTCACATGATCAGGGGCCTCCATTGAAGCTCCTGATCATGTGACCCCTGACTCCTCCCCTCATGTGACCTCATCACAGGTCTTGTGCGCACAGAGCAGGGATCTATCAGTGAGGGACTGGCGTTGTGGTGGCCGGTGGGTCTGGGAGGGGGAGGAAGGGGTCAGTACATGGAGGGGCGTGGGACTAAGGTGGCAGATTATAATGGGGCAATTTTCCCTGGGCTGGTGGGCCCCCCCACACTACTGGGCCCTGGGCTACCACCAAGATTGACCTCATTATAATCCGCCACTGGTCCTACACCGTAATCATTGTCAGGGGGATAATTAGTTTTCAACCTGGACGGTGCCAAGATGCGACCGCCTAGGCTGAGAACCACTGGTGAATGAGCTGCTGGGAACACAGTGTCAGTGATCGGGGGGGTGACGTCATAGAGGTTACAATGCTAGGCTCCCGTTTTCGCATACCAAGCAAGGGTGAACATCACAGGAAAGCAGATGTCAGACAAAGGAAAGAGGTCATCACGGGTTGATGCAGTCCAGGGTCACCTGGCACGGGCATATCAGGAGAACCCCTCTCTCAGGCCTCAGGCGTAGCACAGGCACAGCACTAGAACATCAGACACCGACCTTGGACAGACGTCATCACAAGATGGACCCCAGGGAACAGGCCAGACATCGGGACACAGACAAAACATGGAAAGCACAGGTCCAGGAACATCAAAATAGCAACTCAGGACATGGGCTGGTCAGATCCAGGACACACAGGCAGAGCCGTCTCCAGAAAACAAGGCTCGAGACGCCCCAGGAACACAAAGAAGGAGCCCGTCCAGGAACACAAGTGGGACCGACTCAAACGCAGGCTGGACCATGGACTGGATATCTGGACAAAGGCTGGACATCTAGGATAAAGACAGAACATCTGGACTCCAGACAACAGACACGGTTCCAGGCAGAGAACGGCAGGACGTCAGAGAAACTGGCAGAACATTGAGCGGTGGTCGTCAGACTCCAGGCACCAGATGACTGTCATCATGCTCAAGGCACCAGGCAGAGACAGTCAAGCTCCAGGGACCAGGCAGCAGTAGTCAGGGCTCCAGGAATCAGGCAGTGGTCATCAGTCTCCAGAGAATGGACACAACCTAGAAAGGAGCTCAAGCGGTATGGTGCAAACACCGTATCATTTGATCGGAGCTGGACGGAGCTAGAACTGCATAGTAGGCTGAGAACAGCATAGTAGACGCTCAGCAGGAATACCAGACTCCATCTTCAGAAGCCAAACACAGGGTTTATTTTCAAGACACAGGTTACAAGAAACTCACAGTCACTGGGTACATGGCTCAAGACACAGAAGGACTTGAGGAACATCACACAGTAGGAATTTCCATTTAAGGGCAAGGACTTTGGTACCAACACATGAGCAGGATGGGTCCAGAGATGAAGACATCAGCTTTCCCAGAACTGGTAGCAGGCAGAACAGGACCTGAAGACAAGGCATACCATGAGCAGCATGCTGGACCAAACACACATGGCTAGGTTCTGCAACCTAATGAGAAGCTCTGGCAATGCTGAACAGGGAAAGGGAACTTTAAATAGGAGCTGCCCCTCAGCAATAAGCTGGGGAAACCAATTCAAGCGCACACACTGCCTCTAATGAAAGCGGGGAAGGTGTGGCCGCGTGCACCTAAGCACAGACAGAAACCAGTACAGCATAGCCAGTACAGGAACTGAAGATTAAGGCACCTGGCAGCGGCTGCAAACCTGGACACACGTGAAAATTCATGCACCAGCTGCAGAGGACCTCACAACCCATGGATAGCTTCCACAGTGGCAGCCAGGAACCTCACACGCAGATGGTCGTTCAGCAGAGCAAAGACTCTACAACACATGTACGACTACGCAGCAGAGCAGGGAACTGAGCAAAATCCATACAGGTAACAACAGTATCCCAGCTGGTTAGGGGCAAAGGAGCAAAGTGTAAGAGCACAAACATGCAGAATAACGCCGGGGAAAAAAGGTACAAACAGACCAGCGTTACACAATGTCTCTGTCATGATCCAGGTTGGATCTGACAGTTTAAATGCACAAAGTAACCTTTTTTTCCTTTGGCTGTGTGCCAAAGGTGGTTTTTGCCCCCGGTGGCCATTAGGGTTATTGCACTGTGGTGGTTTCAGCTGTAATTTTCCCCCCGGTGGCCATTAGGGTCATTGCACTTAGGTTACCTTAGCTTGTGCACGTGATTAAGTAACAGGTGTGAGTGCCCTATAAAAGAGTATCAGGTGTGTCAATCACGTTTGGTGATAAGGTCTTCATTTGCAAGCAAGCCTGGGTGAAGGATGGAGCTAAAGGAGAGTCACAGGCAGCTCAGTGAGATTCCTGGAGTGTCAGCTATGGTGTCTGCAAGGAGTGCTGGCATGGCGTGGTGGAGTCACAGCTATGGTGTCAGCAAGGAGTTCTTGCATGGATTGGTGGAGTGGCAGCTATGGTGTAGAGCTGCACTCAAAATGCTAGACATTGTTGCAGAGAGCGGGACTCAAGCATGCTGGACTTTTTGGCAGAAAAGCTGGACTCGATGGCGGGACTCTATTTCTGGACAGCTGCACGCAGGTAGTGGACTCTGTTTGCTCCAAGGCTGCACTATGGTGATGGATCCGGTTGGAGGAAAAGATGCACGCAGGTGGTGGGCTCTGTTGCTGGGAGCGTAAGCAGCAGAGCAAAGCTAAGTGGTGTTCCCCTGTTTTGTCACTTTTCCTTATGTGTGTTTAGTGCAGTGGTGGGATTAGTTTCCACACCAACCATTTCCCTAGTTAGGGTTTAGGTGCAGGGCGAGCTAGGGATATTAGGTATCCTGATCGGCACCCGGTGCGGAACCGGCCTAGGGAGCGTTAGGCGTGTAGAGACACTGACTCAGTCAGTGGGAGTGCAGGAGGTCTCCACTTCCCCATTCCCTATCGCAGGGCCCCCATTGTTATTGTTCCCCAGGTTTTCCCTTACTGTTTAAATTCGCCCCCCCTGGAGGCGGTGTATCCAGGGTCACGCGTGTCATCTAAATCCATCCTGCTGGGGGTGCTGTGTCCAGCCACGTGTGACCGTGACAGTCTCTTGTAAGAATTAAAATAATAACCAATATTCCTCACCTGTCTGCCAAGAAGATAATAATTCATTTGTCCCGCAATGCATCTAGTTCTGCTACATCTAGATGACAGGCTGCATTGTTGCATGATGTGACTATTCAGCACTGACGTCAGCGAGTTCAGCTGAGTTCATTGGCTGTGAACTCAGAGAATCTTTCTGACAAAATGGCAAGCATGTGAACTTTCTCATGCTTGTGGTGAAATCAGTTAGGTCAAAGGAGTTCATCACCACGAGCCACCAAGTAGTGCTAATGCTTGCTGCTAAGTGTCTCTGCTGGATGACAGCCTGTTTTGTTGCAACATGCTACAATGCAGCTTGCCATCTAGATGTAGCAGAGCTAGAGTCATCACGGGACAATTGGATTATCTTCTCATTGGAGAGGTGAGGATTAGGTTGCTGTATTATTTTATTTTTGTTACAGCTGATATTGGCTTCAGTGGACTGGGTGATGATGTGAGTATGGTTTAATTTGGATGCTACTTTTCTGGGGTAGCTGAGAGTTGATATTTTTAGTCTGGGATGGGGAGAATATCTATGGCCCCTTCTTGGCTATTAATATCAGTCTGCAGCTGTGTACCTAGCCTTTGCTGGTTAATAATTATAGGGGGACCCTATGTAATTTTTTATAGGGGTTCACCATTTTAATAACCAGCAAAGGCTAAAAAAAGAGCTGTGAGCTGATATTAATAGCCTGGGAAGCTCCATGGGTATTACACCCTTCCCAGGTTACAAACATCTTCCCCCAGCTGTCCGCTTTCCCTCTGCTGCTCTATAAAATGTCAGATGAGTGAAAATAATTATCTGAAGATTTGTCCAAGAGCCAACACCACCTGTGGAGAGCTATAGAAAAACTTGGAATCAGCACTCAACGTCCTTAGCCTATATACATGCTCACCACACAAGACTCCACTGCTGAACAAAAAGCATGTTCAAGTGAATTTAAACTTTGCTTAGCAACATTTAGACAAGCCTGTGAAATACATGGTATATATAGTCTGGTCCGAAGAGTCCAAAATTCAACTCTTGGGATGCCATTATACACACCATGTTAAAACATCATATCGGTGAAGTTTGGAGGTGGGAACATCATGGTTTGAGACTGTTTTTCAGCATAAGGCACTGGCAAACTTCATTTAATTGAAGGAAGGATGAATGGACAAATGTACCAAGACATTCTTGATAAAAAAAAATTGCTTCCATCTACCAACTTCTTTATCTTTTTTTATTTTGTTATCTTTACTATTTTACCATCTTTATTACTAACTCCATTATGTACTGGCTTTACTTGCTTACGCCTTTATCCCCCATTTATATAGCCATTAGTGCCTTTCGTTTCCTTGTTTATGAATTCTATTCTCCATATACTTGTATCTTCTGTAAGCATAGTACCTCTGTGCATGTCTGTGCTATCTTTGGCATATTTCACCCTCTGTCACTTATCTCTGGCCGAGACGCAAGTCCACTGGTCGATCCCGGACCCAGAGCACACCTTCTGTATCATGCGGCCATCAACCATACCCACAGGTCTTATAAGGCACCGCTTTTTAACCCAGAACTTAGCCACAACGCCACTAGTTTTCCATCACCCTGACTCTACAATCACCCTACATATTGGTTTTGTTTTAATGCACACCTAATTTTTCCCTTCATTCCCTTCATGCCAGCAGGAATATTTTTTTTGTCACTCATCACTTTCTCCAGGACTTTCCAAGTGTCACTTTCCTTACTCTTATACTTACTTTACTATTACTTCACAGCATGGTCTCTCCATGTCACATCATCTATTTGTAACACTATTTGTTTTCCATTGTATGTTCACTCTGTTATTTGTAATTTGTTTAAGGAAACTTCTTTTTCTCATTTTAGCCTCTTTTATCGGTACTATATGCATCTTGGTAACTCCACTGAAATAGCTATAAAGTTATTATTATTTATTACATTTACGCCATGGCTTTTTACATGTGAAAGGGTATGCATAATAAAATCAAGTATAAAAATCTTAACCCCCTAACGACCACCGATATGCCTTTTATCAGTGGTAGTTATGGGAAGATATGCTTTTAACGGGAGAAATAAGCTGAGAAATAAGGGTATAGCAGGCCCAGGGTCAGAAAATCTTAGAGGTCTCGGCTACCGGTGGTAGCTGAGACCTGGAAGAACATGATCAGTACTGGTTTTTACAGTCCTGTCACCAAATAACGGATATCACAAAAAAGTCCGATTTACAATTAATTCTTTCTCCTCTGATATGGTCTAGCCCCCTAGGCCCTTCCCCAGGACGTCTGCCATCCTCGGGCCCTCCTGCTCCATCCCTTCTCCTCATCTTCCAGGAATAAAATGGCGCCGCCGAGATCTGCCGGCCGGTCCCCAACAACAAAAGGAAATTGTTCCTGTTGGTTCATTTTGATCACTTTGATAGGCCTTATCACAGTGATAGAACTAAAAAAAATAGTAAATCAAACCCCCTTTGTCACCCTTTTAGTTAGATAAAAAATTATAAGAACATTTTTTTATTTTTTTCCATTCTTTGCAATTAGGATTGGGGTTAGGGCTATGGTTATGGTTGTGTTAGGGGTAGGGTTGGGCTTAGGGTTGTGTTAGGGTTAGAATTGGCTTTAGGGTTGTGTTAGAGTTAGGGTTGGGGTAGGGTTGTGTTAGTGTTGGGGTTAGGGTTGTATTAGGGTTGGGGTTAGGGTTGTGTTAGGGTTAAGGTATGGTTTAGGGTTGTGTTAGGGTTAAGGTTGGGGTTAAGCGTGGAGTTAGGGTTGTATTAGGGTTAGAAGTGTGCTGGGGTTAGGGTTGTGTTAAGGTTAGTGTTATGGTTGTGTTAGGGCTGGAGTTAGTATTGGTTTTTTTTTCAAAAGTAAAAAAAGTGATGACGATATGATGGCTAGTGTTGAGAGCAAATGCTCACTACTCAAGTTAGGAATTAGGAATAGAAAATTAGGATTATTTAGTCTAGAAAAAAGATGTCTGAGGGGTGATCTAATAACCATGTATAAGTATATAAGGGGACAATACAAATATCTCTCCGAGGATCTGTTTATACCAAGGAAGGTGACGGTCGCAAGGGGGCATTCTCTGCGTCTGGAGGAGAAAAGGTTTTTCCACCAACATACATTAGAAGAGGATTTTTTACAGTTAGGGCAGTGAGAATCTGGAATTCCCTGCCTGAGGAGGTGGTGATGGCGAACTCAGTCGAAGGGTTCAAGCGAGGCCTGGATGTCTTCCTGGAGCGTAACAATATTGTATCTTACAGTTATTGTTAGGTTCTTTAGCAGGATGTAGATCTGGGGACAGAATTTTATAGGCTGAACTGGATGGACTAATGTCTTTTTTCAGCCTTACTAACTATGTTACTATGTTACGAAGTTTCCATAGGGTGCTCTGGTATGCACCGAATATTGCAGATCCCAAATGTTTTTTTGGGGTTGTTTAACAGACGTAAAACATGCTGTGCATGTGGAGCATGTCACTCAATCACCAGTGATATTCATTGCGTACCTGAGTACTCCATGAAAACTGGAATAGCGAGCACTTGAGCTCAACACTAATGGCAACATATTCAATTTGACAACATAATGTTGTCAAATTCTGTGTAGTGCCTGTGGGTTAAAAATGCTCACTATACCCCTGGATAAAATCCTTGAGGGGTGTGGTTTCCAAAATGGGGTCTTTTGTAGGGGGTTTCCACTTTTTAGGTACATCAGGGGCTCTCTAAATGCGATTACTGCCAATTTTGCGTTCAAGAAGTCAAACGGTGCTCCTTCCCTTCTGAGCCCTGCCGTGCACCCAAACAGTGGATTTCCCCACATGGCTTATTGGCGTACGCAGGAAAAATTGCACAAGCAATTTTGTAGTCCATTTTCTTTTGTTAACCTTGTGAAAATAAAGTTTGGGTCTAAAGTATTTTTTTTGTGAAGAAAGTTAAATGTTAACTTTTTCCTTCCACATTGCTTCAATTCTTGTGAAGCAACTGAAAGGTTAATAAACTTCTTGAATGTGGTTTTCAGCACCTTGAAGGGAGCAGTTTTTAGAATGGTGTTATTTTTGGGTATTTTCTATTATACAGATCCCTCAAAGTCACTCACATATGATGTAGTCCCTAAAAAAATGGTTTTGTAAATTTTGTTGGAAAAATGAGAAATCACTGGTCAACTTTTAACACTTAGAACATCCTAACAAAAAATATATGTTTCCAAAATTGTGCTGATATAAAGTAGATATGTGGGAAATATTATTTAGGAACTATTTTGTTTGGATATAACTCTCTGATTTAAGGGCAAAAAAAAATTAAACATTTGGAAATTGCAACATTTTCAAAATTTTTGCCAAATTTCCATTTATTTCATAAATAAACGAAAGCCATATCGAAGAAATTTTGCCATTATCATGAAGCACAATATGTCACTAAAAACCGTCTCAGAATCAGTGGGATTCATTGAAGCGTTCCAGCGTTATTACTACATAAATTGAAAGTGGTCAAGATTGTAAAAATTGGCTTGGTCATTAAGATCAAATTGACTCGATCACTAAGGGGTTAAACAATACAAGTCAGTGTCTGGTACAGAAGGAGAGACGAGGAAAACTTGCCGCAAAGTACTGGATATGCACGTGACCATACCATAGAAAATACATGAATACAAATTTCATAGCTTTTATCCATGACGATCAGTTTTGCTTTGGACGTACTCTCCATATAATTGATTTCAATGCTTATCCATGGCGATTATTGGAATTGTCTATATTACGTGCTGTACGTGATTTTCCCATACATATACGTGTATTGTTGATACTTTATTTCTGGTTCTACTATCTGGAAACTACCATTCTAGTTGTTTTTCTCTCTGTACCTAGATAAACCTTGATAAAAGCTTTACATTTCTGTTTTGCACGGGTGGAATTTAAGAATGAAATATCAAGAGTTTACTGCATTTTATGGGTGCCCAAGTATTTTTTTCTATTTGTTGCCACACCTCTCTATCCATCAGTGTACCTACCAAACAATTTAGTGTTTAAGCGTAAAATAAATTTCCTACTTTGATAAAAATTAACAAAACATGTATATAAAAAATGCAAAAAAAAATGTTTTGCATAACTGTATGCTAGTCCAATTTAACAACTGTACACCTCACAACAACACTGCAGGTTAATGCCAAATCTCCCTATCCGCTAGGCTATGTGCCCATGATCCGGAAGTGGCAGCATCCAAAGCGCTGCCTTCTATTGAACGCAGGTGATTCCACCATGCGGATTCACTGCGTCCAGAACATTATATGGGTGAAATTTATCTAGCGGAGACTAGTGTCTCTGCAAGACAAATTGCCATGCTGCTGTCTGGAAAGACATCCCGTATATGTCTGTCTCTGCGGGTGAGCCCTTATGCGTTTCTGGACGCATAGTGGGCGTGGGATTTTTTAAAATCCCATCCACTATGATGAAACAGCCAGACGCTGCAGATTGGACGCTGCACAAGTATGCAGCATCCAACAAGCAGCATTTTCTGATCGTCTGCACATACCCCAGGATAAGGACAGTATGGGGACCCCACGCGTATTGCTGCTGGGTGCAGCTTCGTCAGGGGAAGTCAGAGACGCGTGGGGCTCCCCACACAGCCCTTGTGCCGGGACTATCTTCCTCTGACGGCCTGACCCCTGACGCTCCATGCTGAACTGCTCTCTATGGTGATTCCACTTTTCCCATTTATATATTTTGTCATATAATTTCTGCCTCCTGCATTTTCCTCCAGTTCATCCCTCCTCCCTATCCTTATAGTGAATGGTTTTTTGCTCCCTCTCTACCAGGGTTACCTACAGTGCCCTTTGGCCTTCATTAGGTCTCTTGGAGTGAGTGTTGGTATATTATTTTCTCTTATCCCTATAGTGGATGTTCATCTCATTCCCTTACAGGGCCACTTACGGGGCCTCCTGTTTTTTTCTGAGTGAGCGTTTGTATGTTATTGTTTTTCTGGGGACGCCCAGATTTGGGGTCATTGGGTCATGTCTTATGTATTATTATGTACATTTAGGCTAACATCTTGTTTTTTCAACCATGTGGTTTCTGTCTATTAGTACTTATTGTTAGATTTACTTGGGACATTTGGGGGTGTGCTTTGCTTTTTAAATGCTTTTATTGTGTTTTTTGTTTTTTTTTTCTGTCTTTCAATAAAATTTATATACATTTTTTCATATACGGTTCCTCTATTGTCTTGGGTGTGCGCCTAATATGCTGGGTTCTTTGTTCTCCTCATAAAATCATTTGAAACTCTTTTAATTTTGCTCCCATATTTTGCATTTGATGAATCCGCTGAAAACATCTGGAATCCCCAAACCCATCCACAACGGCAAACATAAACAAAAAAAAAGGAGAACAAATAAAAAATAGATTTTGATGAAGAAAAAGGCACAAAAGGAAAAAATAAAAATTAAAAACTAGACAAAAAAGCACAAATGGCAATAATGAATCAGACCCTTGTTTTTTCTAAAGAACAGAAAGGGTCAGTAAGATACAACACTCATAATTAGGCATGATTAATGGAGGGCTGCATTTTAATTTATCTCCATTATTTTTCCACTGCTAATTGTCTTTTTTAAATCATTGAATGAAATGGCGCAAGCATATGCCCCGAGAAAACGTAATGTCATTTACTACATCACTCATTCAATCATTTAAAGAAACTCCGCAAAAATAAATAATGGTCGCTAAAAAAAGAAGAGATCAATAGAAACTGGAATACCAGGGGCAATGAGCACTATGATGGAAATGAGAGAAATAATTCAATTACATCCTCTACAGCCTCATTACACAAAATTATGTTAAGAGGTGTAGGAGTGGGCTTTACAGAGAGGAGAGCTGCAGATATATTGTGTACACCCACCCTCAGTTGTCACCCCCTCCTTAAATAGGACTCTGAGCCAAGACGTATGCTGGGACCTTGCACAAGTTTGCAGAACAGGACAGAAAACTTCCTGGGACAGAATGTGGTCCAGATTTTCAGCATTCTCAAAGCAGATGAAGAAGCATCCGGGAGTAAGTCCTGCACTTTTCTTACTTTTCCTGTTACCTTCAAAGCGAATAGTCGGCAGTGTAGAAAGTACCGTTTTCAGAGAAGGTTTTTGGAATATCTGTACATAGTGACAATTCTAAGTACTTCTTAATGATTCACAGTATATTACAGCAAAGGCAGCTGCTGAGTTTTCATCTATTGATATGGGAGATTGAAGCTGACATTGATGATTGAAGAGACATTTCAATAGGTGGCCCACTCTCTCGTTAAACCACCTACGTAATGATACATGCTCTTTACATATCTCAATGTCATTTAGCAGATGCAATGGAGGTGTCACAAAGTAAACCAATTTCACAGGAGATTTTGTTTTATGTAGTAGATGTTAGGCTATGTGCACACGCTGCAGATTCACCTGCTGGTTTTTCCGCGCGGATCCGCAGGTAAAGTGACCTTCGGTTTTCTTGCGGATTAGCCTGCGATTTTGCCCTGCGGTTTCACACCTCTACTATGTTAAAGGTGTGAAACCACTGCGGAATCCGCCCAAACGATTGACATGCTGCGGTTTGTAAACCGCAGCAAAACCGCGCGGAAAAAAACGCAGGTTTGAAATAACATGGTACTGTACCATATCTGCGGAACTGCTGCTTTTCCGCAGGGCCAAAACCGCTGCGGAAACGCAGCAGAATCCGCAACGTGTGCACATAGCCTAAAAACACTACACACAAGTAGAATTGCCAAATGGTCTTCTCCTACATGGATCATGATTCAGCTCAAGGGGTGAACCTCAAATCTCTTGCACCACCAAGATTGATAGGATGAATCATATCAGCAGTGATCATTTTGATGAGACCACTATGGACCAAAAGGTTGAAATGTCTAGTATTGTGATGCTATGAGCCATATCTCTTGAACAAGGGATGCCACATGACTTTTGGTATGACCTAAGGTGTTTACAGAAGGCTGCAATGTACAGATGTAATCCCCATCTTGCTTGTGTTTCCTAATCCTGTGCATACTCTTGTTTCAAGGGTTTAGGTGTTAGGGCTAATGCAACGATCGTGTAACTCGTTTTGACTCATTGAACTCATCTCCATGTTATTCTATGGGGCCGTTCACATGTTCGATTTTTTCCTTGGCCAGAGTCAGACAGAGGAAAAAAAAATTGCAGCATGAGACTCAGATGGCACTCATCCATTCAACTCAATGGGTCAATGGAAAAAGATAGCAGACTGCACTCAGATTCGAGTGTGGTACAATTTTCATGGACTGACATTATAGATTAGGTGGATAAAATGTGTTTTTTCTCCACCTCTGAGAAAATCGGATCACAATCAGAGCAAACTCTGATCAGAGTATAATTAGCATAATTGGACCTATTTTCTCGGATGTCGAGACAGCGGTTGTCTGCACCGGCCCATAATGAATGCAAATTAACATGTAATAATCTGAAGTGCAGTCTGCCAATCAGAAACAAACTACAGTATATATTCACCCACTTAAACCATATATCTATATTAGAGAATGACACAAATAACGCTTCTCTTGTGTGCTGTGCTGCTGCCATAATTCGATTCCTCTACAAACAAGACAATCCAGTAAAATTACCTGCAGATTTAATATGTAATGATTCCTACTCATGCAGTTCTAATACATACTGTAATTTTTTTTAAATTGCTTTAAGTCAGATCTTCAAAAGGGGTATTCTTATCTGAAATATTGAAGATTTGTCCACATCTCTCTCTGAGACACCAATTATTCAGGAGAACGGGCATCCAAAAGCCATAGGTCAAGTTCACACATTCCGAATTTGGTCAGCATTTTAGTTCAGTATATGTAAGACAAAATCAGTAGTGCAAGCTGTCTCTTCAGAGAACTCTAGTGCCACCTATTGGAAGTAGCAATACTAAAAGTCAATATCGACCCTCTAACGAGCTTTGCTACATGACTTAGGGTAAAAGCCAAAATCTTAATTTGCAGACACTGTATTTTTGGGGTACTGCCTCTTGTCAGTGCAAAGTCTAATAATTGGTTTGGCTGTGTAAGAGGCGCCTGACCGTAATCCAAGAGGTAATGTTTCTCCTTGCGGAGAGTGACATGTCAAGCTTGGAGACTTTTTAGCCTGGAAGTGCTTCTCTGGGAAATATGCAAATTGTCTCTTCAGAGAGGAAGAGGACTAGAACTCTAGTTCAGAGGCATATCGGGGGTGCAGCCGGGGCCTTTTCCCCGGGCACAGCCGGCAGGGGGTTGCAGTCGGACCACCTAATGCGGAGGTCCGCAGTGTCTTACCCAGCGGCTGCATTCTGCCTCCCCCCGGACTGGGAGTCATCTGTTCTTTGTGCCGGCTGTCAAACTGACAGCCGACGCAGAGAAGCTGCAGCGTGCTAACTCCCAGTGATCAATTGTACTGGCGTCTGTACAGACACCAGTACAATTGAAGCTCTGACTGCCAGGTCAGAGCGACGCCAGCAACGTGATCAGGTCATGTGATCACACTGCTGACATCACTCCCCGGCGCTCAGAGCGAACGCTGGTGGTAAGTATGCTCTACTCTGGAGCTGAAGAACCATCAAAGATGGGAGATGGGGGGATCTGGAGTGGGGATGGGGATTAATGTGTGGGGGTATTTGGGGTGGGGATGGGGGTTAATATGTGGGGGGATTTGGAGTGGGGATGGGGGTTAATATGTGGGGGGATTTGGAGTGGGGATGGGGGTTAATATGTGGGGGGATTTGGAGTGGGGATTGGGGTTAATGATTGGGGATGGGGGTTAATGTGTGGGGGGATTTGGAGTGGGGATGGAGGTTAATGTGTGGGGGGATGTGGAGTGGGGATGGGGTTAATGTGTGGGGGGACTTGGATTGGGGATGGGGGTTAATGTGTGGGGGGCTTTCAGTGGGGATGGGGGTTAATATGTGGGGGATTTGGAGTGGGGATGGGGGGTACTAAATGTGTGGGGAGATTTGGGAGTAGGGTTATTGAGTGGGGATGGGGGGTCATTTAATGTGTGTGAGGGATTCGGAGTGGGGATGGGGGGATTTAATGTGTGTGGGGAGATTTGAGGACACAAAATGAAGAGTATGTATGTATGTGGGCATGTATGAGGAAACAGTATGGGGATGGGTGCAGACACAGTATGGTGAATGGGGATGGGTGCAGACAGTAAGGGGTGTGAACGGGTAAATGTATGTGGACACAGTATGAGTAACGATGGGAAAAATGTATGTGGACACAGTGTGGGGAGTGAGGGTGATGGGATGTGTGCAGACACAGTATGGGGAGTCGGGGGTATGTGTGAGTAGACAGTATAGAGAGTGAGGGGGTAAATATATGAGGAGACAGTATGGTGAACAGGTGGGATGTTAAAGGAGACAGTATGAGGAGTGAGGGGAATAGTGTGAGGCGACAGTATATCACAGATATTTTTATTCAGGAGCATTATAATGATACTTCTATCTTTAAGGGCATTGTGTGGAGAAGATGGAAGTCTGCAGAGACGGCTGTGGATGAGAAAACTCATCATGGGGTCTGGAGAAGAAGAAAAGGAGAACGACTCCAGAGACGACGTCATCTATAAGTTACCTGGATGTAAATATTATTTGTGATACTGACTAGTTCTTATGTTTTTATTCATGTTAGGAACATTAAAGGGGTTGTCCAGGTCTGTGTTGAGTCTGCAGGCATTCTATGTGACTGCAGACTTCTGAATTCTCACAGTGCTCACTGAACGCTGTCAGGATTCTCTCATGCCGGTAATTTACATACATGCGGTCACATGCTGACTAGACATGTGTGGCCTCACTCAATGAAAATGAACAGAGCGAGGCCGGGCACGTCTAGTCGGAATGTGGCCAGAAGTATACAAATCTCATACTTGTGCTGACATGACTGTACATCGGCAAGGGAGAATCCTAAAAGTGTGCAGTGCATTAGTTGTGAGAATTCAGAAGCTCCAATGTCAGGATTCAGCTCTGCAGGTTCCAGTAGTCATCACATGGACACATCACTCATATGCGATTTTCTTAGTTATGGTCCTGTGACAACGAGCTTCTCTTCCTGCCTCTTTCAGTTTTTTACTGAACATTGAGAGCAATAGGGAGAGCAGCTCGTGGGTACATGACTAAGTTTGCGAACCCAATTTTTGCATCAGGTGGCAGAAAGCCTAGATACACCTCCGCTCTAGTTCCACCTATTGAAAGTAGCAATCCTAAAAAGTCAATATCAACCCTCTAACGTAATTTGTCACATGACTTGGGATAAAAGCCAAAACCAAAATCTCAATTTGCAGACACTGTGTTTCAGGGTACTGCCCCTCATCAGTGCAAAGTGTGAGATCTGGTTTGGCTGGGTGAGAGAAAATCAGGAGTGGAACAATCGGAGGAAAAGTATAATAGAAAAAAATCACCACATCTATATTTATCACTCACTCCTGGTTTTGGATAAAAAATACTGAAGTAAAAAACTCACCAAATGCTGAATGTGTGCAGGTGGCCTTAGACTGAATGAAGAGGTGGCTATACATGTACATAGCTCCCTCCATTCAAGTCTATAGGGGATAGGGAGATACCTGTAGATATGTCATACATTCATTCAGCATACATGTAATAGAGCACATAACTGTGTTAAGTTCTTTTTCAACATCTATTAAAATTTTAGGTGAAAAACATGTTTTACTCCATTTCACCTTAACATATTTCAGTGATATACAAAAAAATAGTAATTTTAGTAGAATTTTTCCAAAGTTCAGTACAAAGACTGATTGTTCCAGTCTAAAAATAGTGTATAATGGGATAGCAAATGACCAATATAATGACTATATAAAGGAATAATTAAAAACCATCTTTCATTTACATCCCATGGTGTAGTATATTGCTGGTTTTCATCATTATTGTGTATGTGTATATCTTCCTTATAGATGAAAGCGAGCCTTTGTATGCGCTCTCATGTGCTTGGGATTGCGTATGTTTAACACTACAGGGTGAAAGGTCCATAATTTGGATGATATCCAGAAGAAAAGTACGCTTCCCAGGACCCCTTTTCCCCCTGGATACATCCCTGAGTAGTCTGACTAATCTCTTCAAGAGCTTTGACTGAACAACTACCTCTTGTATCTTGTAATTGTCTCGGTGTGAGGATCTTAGTAGCATAATTCATCAATTCTCATCCAGGGAGGTATTACACCATAACTGAAGTGCTGCAAAAAGGGGATCCTATGATCTCAGTTCTCCAGCGCTATATAACAGTGTTCATTATGCTGAGTCTGCAGCTTGGCACAATGATTGCTACTTGAAGTAATTAGATACTATCTATACGTGGCCATAATTTACGCATTTATCTTATTTATATAGTGCCACATATTCTGCATCACATTACAGACATCATCGTCACTATCCCCATCGGGGCACACAATCTAAATTCCCTATCAGTATGTCTTTAGATTGTGGGAGGAAACCGGAGAGCCCTGAAGAAACCCACACAAACATGGGGAGAACATACAAAGTACTTGCATATAGCATATTGTCCTTGGTGGGATTTGACCTCAGAACCCCAGTGCTGCAAAGCAACAGTGCTAACCACTGATCCACCATGAGATGCACGCAGTGATGACAAGAAACAGGGATAGTAAACTTAGTGCTGTCACAGCTAATACCTGAGAGCGAACCCTAGTGATATCTTGAAGGCCGTGAACTGTGTCAGGGCCTTTCTGGTGCAGCTTGAGTATTGAATAAGTTTTCAGTGACCTACCCCTTTTATCCTTTCTACTCTTTTAAAATTTCCCAAAACTGGAACAACGAAACAGATCACTCGCTATGCATTTTCAACATATTTACCATACAGCTTTTGACCATAAGACAATTGTGTGCACAAAAAATAAGTCTTCACCAAAAACACCGACCAGTCTACTTGTTCTAAATCGTTTACCGCCCTCCACATTTTTATTATTTCCACAGTTTGTATGTGAGAGCTATTCTGTGTGCAATTGGTCCTCTCTAAATGAGGCAATCAGCAGCAGTACATAGCCTGGCAGGAGACTCCAGCTTAGTTAAGGTCAAGTGCTTGTGTATAGTATCCGATTGAGGGCAAAGCTTTCTTTCCCCTGGGACAAACACAGGCAAAGTAGACCTGAAGACAGCAACAAAAGTCATTATTCTGAGAAATGGAGAAACAAAACTCTTATTAGTGCGGTAAGGAGGTTGGGGTTTGACCCATCAGGTGCTGGACAGACTGGGGATGCGGCTGTGATGTTGTATTGCTACTAAGATTAGTATACGATTTTTTGTCTTGTTTCATTTTGCAAGCAATTAATCTCAGAAAAGTTTAGAAACAGCTGTTAAAAAATACATCTAGATTTTTGTACAATTGTTTTGTTAAATGATATATAATGTGGTTCACTAACTTAGTAGGAAGGAGAATGCTTTTGAACTAGATTTCTTATAGTATTTTTTATTTAAATAAATTATTCATCTTTTAAATACAGAATTAGTAGAAATGAAAACTGGTTTTGCTCACTCTTTTCAATTTATGACAAATCCTTAAGCCCCCGTGGGTCACCCTCCCAGGGCTGTGGGGTACTCGGTACCAGGCCGGTCCTTCAGAGGGGAATGTCACAGCAGCGGTGACCCGGTCCGTGGCCCTGGGCGCCCATGTAAAGGGGCTGAGTGGTTGAATAAATTTTATGAATGATTCATGACGCCACCTGTGGTGTTCGCAAGGGAGATGTTAAGCCGACACTGCACGCAGATCCTCTGGGACAGATGGTGTTGTGCAGCTGTGATGTTGTAGCCCTCCACAGGCAGGGCTGTAGTCCCAGGGCAGTGTAGAAAGGTATTGGGGACGAGGGTGCAGTGTATGGCACAAGGATGTAGCAGTGCCAGAGAGGTTGTAGGAAGAAGGCAAGGACACAACAGGGTGCAGTTTCTTTACCTTTACTTAGCAAACACAGTCCAGGGTCCTGGTTACAGATGGCACAGGAGCAGGCTAGCCTGAAAGCAACTCAGGGATCTATCAGATGGGTTGTGTAGTCTCCTTCCTAGCGCTGGCTTGAGGTACATGCAGTACAGTGTTACACTGAAGTTCCTCCTTCTTATCTTCTCTTAGAACTACCTCATATGGCAGACAGCTGTAGCCCTCTATCTCTCTTGGCTCACCAGTCGCTGTTGTGCCTCCGAGTCTTAGGTGGGAATAGAGCATTTACAGCTTCCTACTCCTCTGGTTTCTGTTGCAGGACCTTCAGTATCCATACAACCGTGGAGACCAAGCTCCAGATCATGCGCTATCTCTAGGAGGGATCTCTATCCTCAGCTCAACCTCCAGCTTCTCTCCACACGTCTACACACGTTGCCATCCTCACACTAACTATTTCCCCTCCTGGCCCTCAGAGCGCGCTCCTCCTCCAATCCTGGTTCAGAGCTCCCTCTGCTGGCCCGGAGTGGGAATGTGTTGCGTGTAAATGATTAACTGTTAGAGAGACCCTTCATTGCTTCCAAGTCTGGCATCACCCTCCCTGGAGGAAGGCAATGCCACTGTGGTGGCCATACCCCTGGGGGCACCACACCCGTCTCACATAGCGAGATCGTTAGCGAGATCGCTACATGTGGCATGCAGCGGCGACCGGCCCCCCTGCTAGATATCGCTGATAGTGCTCGAATGTCCTGGGCCTTTTTTTCATCATCGGCATCCCGCAGGCCAGCGTACATCGCTGTGTTTGACCAGACGAGCGACCTTGTTGGCGACGCAGAACTCAGGGACGCAGGTTGGAATCATTCAGAAAAACTGCTGTGTGACAAGGTCACAACGACCGCCGAGGATCGCTGGATGGTTGCTGCATCACTGAAGAGATCTGCCTGTCTGGCAACTTACTAGCGACCATGTAGCGATGCACCAGCGATCCCTACCAGGTCGTATCGTTGTCGGGATCACTGATGCGTCGCTAAGTGAAATGGGACCCTTAGTAATTTAGAACAAACAGGGTGAGAGTTCCCTAAACGAGTCCTTCAATACCTTATTCTAAAGAGTTGTAAGCATATACAATTAATTAACGGTTAAACAAATGCATAATCAGACCGTTTGTCTTGGATGGTGAGAAAACGATCATCTGCCCTGAGGATGGTTTTACATACAATTTGAAAAATGGGAGGTCAGATTTTTTATGCAGTTTTTGGAGCCAAAACCAGAAATAGAATTAGATGGAATGGGAAATATGAATAAGTCTAGAAAAATAAGTCCATCTTACCCCATTGTTGGATTTTAAGAATCCTCAATGTGGTAGAGAAATGTTTTGAATAAAATAATTTCAAAATTTTATTGCAGCATCATTAGAATCATTCCGAGTACAATTCCATTCAAGCAAAAGAATTATAGTAATACCCTACATGTTTCAGATATGCTACTGTCCTTAAAGATGCTGTTCATTACTTAGACAGCTTTTTCTCATACCCCTTGCTAGGCCCAAATAAAATAAAAAAGCTTTTACTCACCTCCCGTGCTGGCGCGTTTTCACAGTGTAAGCAGTGGCTCTCCCTGGGGCTCTCATGTGGTGTTGTGAAACGTGACGCAAGATAAGGAAGTCCAAGATCAGCTGTAGCCCAAACTTCCTCTTCATGTTTGATTTATCTAAAGGCGGAGACATTGACGGTAGTGCTGATTGGGTGCTGGCGTCGTGTGTCACAACACTGCACAAGAGGAGAAAACAAGTGCCAACACCGCGGGAGCGGCACCAGCACGGGAGGTAAGTGTAGGCTTTATTATTTTATGGGGGCCAAACATTTTGATCAAAAAAAGGTTGTCCTAATAGTGGATAACACCTTTAATCAGTCTATGCGTCAATGGAATTGTACCTGGAACTATTTTAATGATACCAAAATAAAATTGGGGAATTATTTTAAATGGTTGGCATTTCTCTATTTCCTAAGCATAAATAAATAATATGTCTCCTTGCGTAATTGGCATTTGGCTCAAAAAATATCTAAAAAACCCCACAATCCTAAAGGGTACGTGCAGACTACCCAGACATCATAGCATTTTGACTATAGAGGGAAAATGTTGTTTAAACTGAGGTCCATTAGAAATGTTTTCACGTAAGGTAGTGTTTGGCTTTATTAACACATTAAGCAGACATGCAACATGTATGACCTCTTCGTTCTGTCCATTTGAAATATAGACCCATTCAATTGGACGGATGAGTTCATTCCTCAAATCGGAACAAGGTAACATGTTTCTGCAAGGGAAAATAAAAACCCGGACCCAGAAGCATCAAAACTGATATTTTGCATGCGAGTCTTGATGAACCATGTGTTGGAGGAATATGTATCAAACTCATCCATAGGCGTGGACTCCTTAATAAATTTGGTGCATTTTTCAGCAGTTGTATGCACCACAAGAAAAGGACCACAATATATTTTGGTATAATTTCCACAGTTTTTTGCATAAATTGTTATTCATTTTTCAGCTGTGTTTGGCCACACCCCCTCCCACTTTTTAAAATGTTGGCAGAGATGGCTCATGAATGGTGAAAAAACACCAAAAGTCACTTGGTATAAACTGCTTGATGATTTGGGTCCGTAGACTATAATTTGCACATGTATGGCAAAAACAAAAGTGTGAATTAGGCCTAAAGCAAAAACATGACTGCCGATAGACTTTATTCATAGTTATATAGAAACATCATTAACACTTGTGTATTTTGGTCAGTATTTTGGATCAGTACTTCTAGGTCAAAACCAAGGATAGGACCAACAGAAAAAATATTATCACCTCTTTTGTGTTTATATACCATTTCTTCTGTGTCTATAAGTTCAAGCAGAGGTTTTAAAGAGAACCTATCTTATGATTCATGCTGCCCGAAGCACATTGGCGCCCTCATAAGCAGGAGTGGGTGAAAAATCCAGAAGTGGTGACATGTTTCTATTATACTTTTCCTCTGATTGCTCAGATTTTGGCTTACTAATACTGAGGTAAAACACTGACCAAATAATGATAGTGTGACTGTAGTCTTAAGTGAAGATGGGCACAAGTTTGTGAACTGAGCTTCTATTTGACTTTTTGATATAATTAACACTTTTCTTGGAGTGATCTTTTAAGTAAACCGCACTGTTTAGGTTTTACGCTTACAGGAATATCATTTTTTTCAACTCGACAGTGTCAATGCCTCTATGTAGCCACTGGCTGCTCCAAATAGCTTCATGACATTATCAATATAAAACCTACACACCAGAATTTTGCTTAGGGCTAACAATCACCATTGTGACTGATAAGTGTAAAAAGAAAAATGAAAAATAAAGTTCCCGATGACAAATAAAGGAAAAAATTGTTTTCAAGGTATCTATCTGTTACTGTTAGTCCAGCAAGTGAATGTAAAACGTACAGTCAAAGCAAAACCTTGGGCAAAGATCGAAATGCGGCTGATGTCCGAAGTTATAAAGATCTGTTTGACCCCTAAGTTTAATTTACCTGAAGGAGCCATTCTCCAGTTTCTACTGTTCTGTAATAGACCACAACTGAAGACTGTATTGAGCGTGGCAGCGTGGCAACAGGGCAGCGGCAGCGTGGCAACAGGGCAGCGGCAGCGCAACAGTAAAATATACCGGATTTCTCCAGCTGACCACTTCTGTTGGTAACTGGGAGTATTTGCTAATCAGAGTACATTCATACATGGCATTTTTTCAGCTTTTTTTTCCAGCAGCCAAAACCTTCACTCTTTACAGTAAAAATGCTGCCTATAAAATGCTGCATTTTTCAATCAGATTACATGTGATAAGCAAGCAGTAGCACATAACAAAATAGCCTAAACACCACCCCATTCCTGATGCTTGCTCCTACCTGAGACTTGCAGGTGAAAATAAACTTGTGTCTGGCTGGCTGCTTTCCCTTTATTGCTAATGTGAAAGGCTTTGTGAAGGGGAAGATTGCATAGGTTCACCATTTTTAGAAAAGACAGGGAATATTGATTTGTGTCCCTTCCATCCATGGACCACATATCACACACAGTTAATATCTATGCAATAATTGCTGTTATATATCAGGTATTAATTAGATGAGATACAACACTGTAAGGCTGTGTTCACACACAGCAGGTTTTTTTGCGTTTTTCCCGCGGATTTACCAAAAGAATTCGCTCAAAAAACGCTTAAGGCTATGTGCCCACGCTAGCGTTTTTAAACGCTCAGGAAAAGGATCCCCTTCCCAGAAATCGCGCGTCTTTTTCCGCGCGTTTTTTGCGCGATTTTTGACGCGGTTTTGATGCGTTTTTTTGACACGCGATTTTTGGGATCATTGGGGATGGCTAAAAACGCTCAGCAATGCGGAAATTAATGAGCATGCTGCGTTTTTAGCCGCTAAGCGATTCCTGAGCGGTTAAAGACGCATGCATTGGCACAAAAAGCCAAAAACGCATGCTAATTAATTTGATGCATCTTTTAAGCGTTTCTGCAGCGTCTGAGCCGGCTCAAACGCTGCGGAAATGCTTAACAAAACGCATCGTGTGCACACAGCCTTAAAGAAGCTTCCCATTCATTTTAATGCATTTTGCACTTTTTGTGCATACTGATGCATTTTTTTTCGCGAAAAAAACGCTTTGCGGTAAAAAACGCAGCATGCTCATTAATTTCGCGGAAAATTCCGCATTTCTAGCTATTTTCTATGTGTCTGGGGACACGCGGCAAAAATGCGCGGAAAACAAACGTGCGTTTTCTGGGAAGGAGTCCTGTTTTTATGCAGAAATTTTCTGCATATGTGTGCACATAGCCTTAGGCTAAGTGCCCACGTTGCAGAAATACTGCGGAAATGTCTGCAGCATTTCCGCAACTCCCTTCCGTGGGTAAAACACATGCAGAATTCGCATGCATTTTCCCACAAAACACAAGCATTTTTAGCTTGCAGAATGCTTGCGCTTTCCAAGCGATTTGAAGCATCGCTTGGAAAATGGATTGACAGGTTGGTCACACATAGTGCTTGACAAGTGTGACCAACTTTTTACTATTGAGGCTGCCTATGCAGCATCAGTAGTAAAAGATAGGATGTTAAAAATAATAATAAAAAATGTGGCTATTCTCACCTTCTGAGAGCCTCGATCTCCTCAGCGGTACTCCCGGTATGTTCAGTCCCCAGGGATGCTTTGCGCGAAGGACCTTTGTGACGTCATGCTCGTGAGACCGCTACGTCATCTCAGATGATTTGTGCGATACATCACTGGGAACAGAAGATGCAGGCAGCATGGCGGAGAGGCGAGAAGGCTCCGGGGGTCGACCGAAGGTGAGTATATCACTATTTTTTATTTTGATTCTATTTTTAACAGGATTATGGTACCCAGGGCATGGAGGAGAATCTGCTCTCCTCCAGACCCTGGGTACCATCTGCACATGAAGCGCTCACTTTACGCATGGTGGGCATTGCCACATGCGTAAAGTGAGCATTTCAATGCAATCCTATGGCGGCGGAATTGCCACGATTCCGCAGAAATAATAAACATGCTGCAGATTTTACTGCTATGCGATCTCGCAGCGGGAAAATCTGCAGCATGGGCACAGCAGCTGCGGAATCCCATAGCATTGCATGGGAATGCGTTTTTAAGCATTTCCGCGGCGGAAAAGCTTAAGAAAAGCAATGTGGGCACACAGCCTAAAATTTGAAAATTAAACAGAGAAAATGCATATACAACTGTAATATATAGTGACTTGTGAAAGTATTCAACACCCCTCATTGGATTTTTACCTATTTTGTTACATTACAACCTGTGTTTAATTATTTTTGTATTCTGATTTGTGTGTGATGCAGCAGCACTAAATAGTCTAAGTTGGTGAAGTGGAGTAAGAAAAATATAAGCAAAAATTACATTTATGGGATCAAATAACTAAAAATTGGCATGTACATATGTATTCAACATTCTTGCTACAAAGTCATAAAAATTTCTGGTGCAAGCAATCACCTTCACAACGCTAGTTTCACACTAGCGTTAGGAGGCACAGCGCAGGGCCGCCGCTAAGCTGCACCCCCGGCCGTGCCTCCTCCGGTCAGCTCCTCCTATGGGCGCATGACGCTGCATGCGACCAGCGTACCCTATATTTAGCATTGGGTACGCTGGCTGTGCGCTGGTATGGTTTTGCCGGCGCATGCGCCCTTTTTGCGCTGCGCGGAGCACACAAAAATGCAACATGGTGCATTTTGCGCACGTCGGCGCAGCGCAAAAAGGGCACATGCACCGACAGAACCATACCAGCGCATGGCCAGCGTACCCAACGCTAAATATAGGGCACGCTGGTTGTATTCAGCGTCATGCGCCCATAGGAGGAGCTGACCAGAGGAGGCGTGGCTGGGGGTGCAGCTTAGCGGCGGCCCTGCGCTGCGCCTCCTAATGCTAGTGCGAAACTAGCCTTAGTCACATGCTTAGTGAAAGGAAGTCCGTCCACCTATGTGCAATCTAAATGTCTCATGATCTGTCAGTATATAAAAACTATCATCTGGAATAAGTCCACTGTGTTTTATCAAGACCAAAGTCAGTGCAGCCGTCTACCAGGAGATTTTAGAGCACTTCATGCTTCCCTTGACCAACAAGCTTTTTGGAGATGGAAATGTAGTTTTCCAGCAGGACTTGGCACCTGTCCACACTGCCAAATGTACCAATACCTGGTTTAAATACAACAGTATCACTGTGCTTGGATATAGTCAACCACACACTCCACAGATCTTAGTCTGTGGGTTACTGAAATGCCATAGAGTAAGTTTGCATTTGCAGGGCCCTAGTACAGACCCATCTTAGTGTACAGACCCATCTTAGCGTACAGACTTGTAATTTTACTGCAGCAGGGTTAAATTATTATAAAATCCTATAAAGATACATGGGAAGGGTAGATAATGTGGCCACCACGTTGTAAGGGTTCCATGGGTCGAGATGTTGCTCTGCAACCCTAATCACCAGTTAAACCAATCTCTAGGTATGCCTGTGTGTGTTGTCTCTTTTCTTGATTCTACTCTCAGATCACTTATTGCTAGGTGACACAGTAAACCGGGATCCACCAGTAACATCATAAGGGAGGAGTTACTCAGGGGTACAAAAATAAAGGGTTATTTACTGAATGAATAGATAGAGCATATGTATAGTAGCAGGTCACGCAACACAGTTCAATGCGGCAGTCCCAGGACATCTGGGGCTCTGGGCAAAACATTTGGGGCTAGAGCAACGCCCTTGCTTTTAGGGCTTGCTACCTGTGTATCCAGATCTCCTCCTTAGCACACAATACCATATGATAGTCTAGCAATGTCACCATCTTCTTTCGCTAATTACTAACTTCAAAGGGCTAAACTCAGGAAGGAACTGCCCCCTCATTCATTTGAAACTGCTCCCATCATCTGGGTTGGTCAGCGGCTAACCCATTCTTTTCCAGTTGCCTGATCTCCACAGCCCAGAACAGCAAAATAATACTAACTCACATACCTGTATTGCACAAAGAGCACATCAAAAATTACAATTTAAAACTCTTTATGGGGAGTCAGTCAATTTCTCACTCCTTTACAATATAGACACTAAATTATGCCCATGTTAAAACACTGTCAGACCTGACTGTTTTACACCTGCTGTGGAAAGCTAAATAGATAAGATATCCAACCGTAAAAGGGGGGCTACGCATCATATGTACAAAGTACAAGGAACTAAAGCAGAACTGAACAAAAATGGGCTGGTGTACCTGTTGGTATAATTGCAATGTGTAGGTGAACATTCACACTGTGGCCATTAACATACAAAATCTAGTATAAAAACAATGAACAAATACTCTGCAGTAAATAAATAGTTAGTGATAGTACATGTGAATAACACAGGGTACTTAGTTCACACTATTTTGATTAAAAAAAGCGTAAAAGCCATTCCACCACAACAAGGTGTACCCAATCAGGATTGTCCCTAATGTTTAAGTCTCACCAAATCCATGTGCCATCCCTTATGTGTACATCACCTTTCCTATGATCCACATACCATAGAGCCTAATGGTGGGTAATTCCCAAATATTGCTGGTTCTTGTTGTCATGATCTGACAGTTTTAAATTGCACTGGGTGAACTTTTTTTACTTTGGAAAGTTCCAAGGTGTCTTGACTGTCCCCGGTGGTGGTTAGCAGTATTGCACTTTAGGTTTTTGTGCAATTAATTAGGGATCAGGTGTGACACCCTATAAAGGTGTGCTAGGGGGTGCAATCACGGCCTGTGATATTGTGAGAGTGTGTTCACTCTGTTTTTGGAGAGCCTGGAGGAAGGATGGAGCTGGTGAGGAGTCCTGCGCAGCTTAGCCAGGGGGGATGTGTTTCTGCTATGGTGTCTGGACGAAGGGCTGGCATGGCGTGGTGGGGTCGCAGTGATGGTGTCAGCGGGAAGTGTCTGCATGGGCTGGTGGAGTGGCGACTATGGAGAGTGGCACTCACCATGTGGGACTTGGCCGCTGAGCTGGACTCAAGCATGCTCGACTTCGTGGCAGAAGCTGAACACTTCCTTGGGACTCTGGTACTAAGCAGCTGCAACTGGTGGTGGACTCTGCTCCAAGGCTGCACTAAGGTGAAGGATCCTGTTATGGTGATGGATCCAGGTGGAGGAGAAGATGCACTCAGGTGGAGGGCTCTGTTGCTGGGAGCGCACGCAACAGAGCAAAGCTAAGTGGTGTTTCCCCTGTATTGTCTCTTTCCTCGTGTGTTATTAGTGCAGTGGTGGGATTAGTCTCCGCACCGACCATTCCCTAGTGAGGGTTTAGGGTCAGGGTGAGCAAGGGCGTTAAGGTACGCGTGCGGCGACAGGTGCGGAGCTTGTTTAGGGAATGTGAGGAGTGCAGGGACACTTGCTCAGGGGAGTTTAGGAGGTCTCCACGTCCCCCATTCCCTATCGCAGGGCCCACCATTGTTAAAGTTTCCCAGGTTTCCCCTTTATTATTTAAATTCACCGTACTGGAGGCGGGGTTTCCAGATTTTATGTATATAACGTGTAATACCCAAATTCGCCAGGTGGAGGCGGCGTATCCACCTGCACATTTTATTATTTAAATGCGCCCCACTGAAGGCGGTGTATCCAGGGTCACGTGTGTCACATGGGTTCGCCTTGCGGAAACATCTGCGTCCCAGACACACGTGACCATGACATTATCACAGCCCATACAGATTTTTTTTTTTCTCTGGTGAGCTTTGGCCATGTGGAGACTGCTGAGTAATTGCTGCCAGGCCTCACTGAGGTGTGGGGAGCGGCAAGGTGTGTTAGAGCCGCTGCAGCAGCAGTTATCAGGGTCTGGGGCCTCTGCTCAGGTAACCAGAACAAAAAAAAAAATGGCGGCTGTGATCTGGCTAAAGGCCCCTAGAGTCGCTGCTGGGGAGCGGGACTTGCTCATGCACGCGAGCGTACCAAGGCAGGTGGGAGGAATGGTGCCCCACGGAGCTGCTTGGTGTTCCCCGAGGTGAAGGGGTGCGTTCCAGTGATGAGCAGACTGATGTAGAGTCCGCGGGGTTTACGCCAAATCTTCAAATACCACCGTAGAAGCCGCCCCTCCTGGCCTTGTGGAGGCGGCCAGTGAGTGTATATTTCCTCCATATGCGTTCCCTCTCCTCCTGGTGTGAGCAGCAGGTGTGCTGCGGGGGAGTAGGGACAAATCTCAACCCTCACCATTAACCAACCCTGGGAGGTGCAGACCTCATGGTGAAGAGGGTTGGAGGGTGGTGACCCCTTGGTGATTTGCGGGGGTGTGAGTGTGGTGATGCAGGGGGACGCCTCTGCTGTCTAGTTCAGAATGAGTTCACCAATTATGACAAACGAATGTATGCAATAAACGTTCAGGTCCGGACCTGTGTGTGAACGAGCATGTATGTGTGCCACCAAAAAACATCGTGGAAGTGTGTTGTGGAGCCTGATCAGCTCATAACAAACAAACATACACATACATAATTTCGTTCCCCAGGTCGGCGCTCTGGAGATGAGTGGTGCCTCCAAAAGGAACTTTATTGCCAATACCAGCGGTGTGTTTGTCATAGACCTGAGATGTCGGGTAGTGGTGGGGTGAACTCAGGATCTGGGCGTCCCCGCTGTAGGTGTTTCCCTAATGAGGGGTGGTCTTGAGGGTCCAGAGGCCCCTCATTAAGGGGGGGTACTGTCATGATCTGACAGTTTTAAATTGCACTGGGTGAACTTTTTTTACTTTGGAAAGTTCCAAGGTGTCTTGACTGTCCCCGGTGGTGGTTAGCAGTATTGCACTTTAGGTTTTTGTGCACTTAATTAGGGATCAGGTGTGACACCCTATAAAGGTGTGCTAGGGGGTGCAATCACGGCCTGTGATATTGTGAGAGTGTGTTCACTCTGTTTTTGGAGAGCCTGGAGGAAGGATGGAGCTGGTGAGGAGTCCTGCGCAGCTTAGCCAGGGGGGATGTGTTTCTGCTATGGTGTCTGGACGAAGGGCTGGCATGGCGTGGTGGGGTCGCAGTGATGGTGTCAGCGGGAAGTGTCTGCATGGGCTGGTGGAGTGGCGACTATGGAGAGTGGCACTCACCATGTGGGACTTGGCCACTGAGCTGGACTCAAGCATGCTCGACTTTGTGGCAGAAGCTGAACACTTCCTTGGGACTCTGGTACTAAGCAGCTGCAACTGGTGGTGGACTCTGCTCCAAGGCTGCACTAAGGTGAAGGATCCTGTTATGGTGATGGATCCAGGTGGAGGAGAAGATGCACTCAGGTGGAGGGCTCTGTTGCTGGGAGCGCATGCAACAGAGCAAAGCTAAGTGGTGTTTCCCCTGTATTGTCTCTTTCCTCGTGTGTTATTAGTGCAGTGGTGGGATTAGTCTCCGCACCGACCATTCCCTAGTGAGGGTTTAGGGTCAGGGTGAGCAAGGGCGTTAAGGTACGCGTGCGGCGACAGGTGCGGAGCCTGTTTAGGGAATGTGAGGAGTGCAGGGACACTTGCTCAGGGGAGTTTAGGAGGTCTCCACGTCCCCCATTCCCTATCGCAGGGCCCACCATTGTTAAAGTTTCCCAGGTTTCCCCTTTATTATTTAAATTCGCCGTACTGGAGGCGGGGTTTCCAGATTTTATGTATATAACGTGTAATACCCAAATTCGCCAGGTGGAGGCGGCGTATCCACCTGCACATTTTATTATTTAAATGCGCCCCACTGGAGGCGGTGTATCCAGGGTCACGTGTGTCACATGGGTTCGCCTTGCGGAAACATCTGCGTCCCAGACACACGTGACCATGACACTTGTATTATTACTGAATGGTGAATTGCTTCTTTCAAAACTGTTACTGGGGTGTATGTACAAGTATGTGTGTATGTGTGTGTGATATGTGGGAATTTAGATTGTGAATCCCAGCATTGATAACAACCAAAAAAAATAAAAAACGAGACACTCTGACTTTGGAAAAATAATAATGTCTCTTCATATTATATTTTATAATTTATATAACCAAAAATTGTAATTAATACATCATTTGAAACTATAAAATAATTTTACTTTCTTGCACTCTGCAGTTGGTGCCTTTGCTTGGTTTCACAGCTTTGGGTATTACAAATGCATCAATCTACCTGATGAAGACTGCCTTTTTCAACCAAGAAATAAGGTACAATATAGCCCAAAAAAACCCACTAGATATTACTTTGCATTGATTAAGAAAGCTTTGGGAATAGAAATCACTGCATTTTGTAATGTCAAATAAAAGAATTTGGATAGACTGAAATGCCGCGGTCTAGGCAGTTTATCAGACTTCAAATGGGTATCCTGTTAAAATAAAAAAGTATCACCTATCTATATCTCTGGTGATAACGTATTGAGCAGTGGCAATCCAACAGCTTGGCTTTTTTTACCTGGTATCTGACCTGCTGCTCCATTTTGTAGCAGGGATAAAAGTTATCCATTGGGGGATACAAATTTCCTGTTCTGCTAATCAGTACTAGTGCTAGTAGTCGGACACCCACAAATCAGCAAATTATCAACTTTCCTGTTCATTGAAAACCAGGCACTGCTCATCACCTGCCCGCAGCCCAATACAATTCCAACAGTGAAACATGGTGGTGGCAGCAGCATGCTATGGGAGTGTTTTCCAGCTGCAGGGACAGGACGACTGGTTGCAATTGAAGGAAACATGAATGCGGCCAAATACAGGGATATCCTGGATGAAAACCTCTTCCAAAGTGCTCTGGACCTCAGACTTGGCCAAAGGTTCACCTTCCAACAAGACAATGACCCTAAGCACACAGTTAAAATAACAAAGGTGTGGCTTCAGAACAACTCCGTGACTATTCTTGACTGGTCCAGCCAGAGCCCTGACCTAAACCCAATTGAACATCTCTGGAGAGACCTGAAAATGGCTGTCCACCAACGTTCACCATCCAACCTGATGGAACTGGAGAGGATCTGCAAGGAAGAATGGCAGAGGATCCCCAAATCCAGGTGTGAAAAACTTGTTTCATCATTCCCAAGAAGACTCATGACTGTACTAGCTCAAAAGAGTGCTTCTACTCAATACTGAGCAAAGGGTCTGAATACTTATGACCATGTGATATTTCAGTTTTTCTTTTTTAATAAATTTGCAAAAATTTCTACATTTCTGTTTTTTTCAGTTAAGATGGGGTGTAGAGAGAACATTAATGAGAAAAAAATGAACTTTTTTGAATTTACCAAATGACTGCAAAGAAACAAAGAGTGAAAAATTTAAAGGGGTGTGAAACTGTGAATGCTTTCCGTACCCAATGTAAATTGTGAGGGTATCAACTCATTAATTACACGCATGGACTGCTGTCAGATGACAGCTAGGGTTGATTTTCATTCCTAGTCCGGTCCTGAATTGGAAACAGATACTTGTCAATGTGAGCGCTCAGAACTTTCTATGCTTTGATGGGGATTTCTGCTACTTTGTATCGCGGTCACACTGACTCCATCTGCAGCATGAGCTACTGTGTAATACTTATTGGGTTTGATTCTATCAGCTTCAAAAAACCGCCGTGAAAGAAACTTCTCGGGCAATCTTAACCCAATCAGTGTTCCAAATCTCGCAAGATCAGTCCATAAATGTCCTTTATCTGTTCTATTGCTGGGGAGAAAAATAATAATTTCATTTGACTTATATCTTCTGTTCTGGCTGTTTTTTTTAGTTGGGTAAAGAAGGAAGAACCTGAGCCTTGGTATAAATGAGGTCCAGACCTTCGAACGAGAGGTGAAGACCTAAAGATGTTTCTATAATGAAAACAGGTAGAATGGATTGAAATCTAAATGACTGTACTTGTACGAATTGTAGAGGTAGATTACTCAGCAGATCGGATGCATGTGCGGCTGGCACGTCAATGTCCTAAAAGCATGTCATTCTCTCCAGTAATTCCCTTACTTATCCTTCTGAAACCTCCAGCTAAAATAAGGTATTAGACAAGCTGTCATTGCACCTAGTTTTCTCATCTCACCACAAGGTTCAGCAATAATCTACCAGTGGTTTTCATAGGGCTAGTAGTAAGACTTGTATCTTACGATGGGACCAAATTATATTCAGATCACGCTCAAGGGCACAGAAATTTCCTTCCACATATCAAATGATTACAGAGGGGAAGCTCAGCTCACCTTTAGGTGTTGATAACAGTAGTATCTTATATTTTCATTATAATTTTTCTTAATGTTAAACAGTTACTTTAAAAAAATAACTGGTCACTTCAATAATGCTAAAAATAATAATAATAATAATAATAATAATAATAATAATAATGATAATAATTTTGTTCAGCACTGTACCAAAACGTACAGGGTACAATTACTTGAAATTACTGTGAGATACAATCTTACAATAAAATATAGAGAGAGAGGGTCCGGTTGGCAAACTTATGCTTGTTCCTAGTGTATCATTGTCTTTACGTGTAGACTGTATCTATTGCACTACTCAACCAGTAATTATCAGCAAACAAGCTTAAATTATGATGTGATCAATAGACTAACAAACTTATTCAGTAGAATTGAATCTCCTCGATTATTACAAAAATTCAGAATACTGATCTTTTGAAATTTGCTCCATGTGAATTCAACAAAACAGAGAGCAGTTGGCTGCCATTTTGATGAGTCATATAGGGCCAGCAAAAGGTGAAAAAAATTAGTACTCATTTCACGGTTTAGGCTATGCGCACACATAGCGGAACTCTCACGGAAATTACCGCGAGAATTCCGGATTCCATTCCGCGGAAAAATCGCATTTAAATTCACGCGATTTTCCCGCTTAATTAGCTTGCAGAATGCTAGCGTTTTCCAAGCGATCTGTAGCACCGCTTGGAGAACTGATTGACAGGTTGGTCACACTCGTCAAACATAGTGTTTGACGAGTGTGACCAACTTTTTACTACTGATGTTGCCTATGCAGCATCAGTAGTAAAAGATAGGATGTAAAAAATAATAAAAAAAAATAAAAATATTGTTATTCTTACCTTCCGGCGTCCCGCGCAGCCTTCCCGCCTCTCTCCACGCTCCCGGTCCCAGTAATCCTTTGTGCGAAAGACCGCGAGACTTCGCGCTCCCGCAACGTCATCGCGAATGACCGCGAGATGTCGTGCTCCCGCGAGATCACAACGTCATCGCCGTCATTCTCCCAAAGGAATACTAGGACCGGGAGCGTGGAGAGTGGCGGGAAGGCTGCGCGGGACGCCGGAAGGTAAGAATAACAATATTTTTTATTTTAATTCTATCTTTTACAGGGATATGGTACCCACAGCCCCGAGGAGAGTCTCTCCTCCTCCGGATCGTGGGTACCATCCGCAAATGTTCTGCTTACTTTTCGCATGGTGTGCACAGCCACATGCTTAAAGTAAGCAGAAGAATGCATTCCTATGGGTGTGGGATCGCCGCAATTCCTCTAAATTAATGAGCATTTTGCGTTTTTTACCACGAAGCAATTTCGCCGCGGAAAAAAACGCAGCATTAGTTGCAGAATCCCTTAGGAATGCATGGGATGCTTATTTTTCGCGTTTTCGTGGCAAAATCGCGTGTTTAAAACCACCATGAAAACACGAAAAAAATGCGGCGTGTGAATGTAGCCTTACTGTGCAGCCGCACCACAACCTAGCATCTGGTCTTCCTCACCTTTGCTTTTTTCCGAACCCTGTCTCACCACATCCTCTTCAGCCTCCTTCACTAGGGCTTCTAGTGCCAAATGGGCCTCTGATGCACAGCACTGGTCACAACATCAAACTTGCACTCTGGGTGACATTATGACCTTTGGTGACATCATGATCATGTGACCAGTGACTGGTCATATGTCTGTGATGTCACCGTAGGTCCTGTAATATGTGTGGGTTTAGAAGAACTGAAGAAGAGGGGACTGGTAAGTATTCCATTGTGTGTATAATATATATCTGCAAGTCTCTGTATGTATGTGCCTGTGCATGAATGTCTCTGTATGTATGTGCAAGCATGTGTCTGTATGTATGTGCCTGTGCATGCATGTCTCTCTGTATGTATGTGCTCTGTGCATACATGCCCCTGTATGTATGTGCCCATGCATGCATGCATCTGTATGTATGTGCATGCATGTCTCAGTATGTGCATACACAAATCTGTATGTGCCTTTGCATGCATGCTTCTGTATGCATATGTAAACATGCATCTATATGTATGTGCCTGTGCATTCATATCTCTGTATGTGCATGCATCTGTATATATGTCTCTGTATGTTTGTGCATGCATAAATCTGTATGTAAGTGCCTGTGTATGCATGCCTCTGTATGTGCATGCATGCCTCTGTATGTATGTGCTTTGTGTATTCATGAATCTGCTCCTTGTATAGGTATGTGTGTACTGTATGTGCTCGGTGTATACACGTGTGTGTGTGTGCTGCATGTATAAACATATATGTGTGTCACATACTGTGTGCTTAGCATCCGCATTTATGAATCTATGAGTCCATAAGTGAAAACGTTGCCCAACGACCTAACAAACTGCTGCTTGTTCATAGGGTGATTGGAATGTTTATACCAGAACAGAAATCATTGTTCCCAGCAGCACATGCCCAGTGTAACCTGCAGATATGCTGCTGATAACATGATACTGTGTGGGGACAGACTGATCTACTAGCAACGTTCTGTGCCCATCGTTCTTCCTCAGCCAGGGTGAAGAGTCCGGTTGCGATCTTGTTGATCCCGCTCATTTAATGTCCTGCACTCAGCGCATATGAATGCAACCAAAATATTTCTGTGTGATGGTGCAATATGTTTAGCATTTGTTGCCCCACTTTTGTGCAAGGCCCCACTTTGTCTAAAACCGGCCCTGTGAGTAGCATAAGTGTATAGTGTGTATAGTCAGATTGTAGGTTGTACATTGCATTTATACATCTGATTAATATTTACTGTATTATTTTGTTTCTGTTTTTTAGGATGAGAATTCCTCATTAAAGAAAATGATGGGTCCCTGATAAACAACTACACTGAATCATAATGCACTTGTTTCTACAAGAATTCACTGTATTCTCTTACTCCTGGGGTCGTAATATTATTTGGCCATTCCAGAAATAACAACTTCAGTTTATTCACGCGCTATATATATGTGTGTAGAGCATTGTTCTCACTGAAGAGTCACACAGCCTGAAAAGGTGCAAAGGCATTCAATTAGCTTAATTTTTAGGATTGTATATGTTTTTCAAAATAGGTTTTTGCGTTAGACCCTGTATAACTATAGTTCTATTTCAGTAAATAGCTTTATTTTGGATTATTCCTTGTTAAAATATGCAGAGCCATTTGGGCACATACGGAATGCCATAACATGGCACAATTGTACACAATGGCGCTGCTGCCTTGTAACAGCCTACAACTATATCGGCTTCCATGCAATTTAATACTATACCTACAATTACTGGAAATAATGTCACTCTCTATCCTTTCTTATATCTTTCTTTATATTTGTGTTGAATTCACGTGATTTCTGCTCTTGATTGTATATAAAAAAAACAGTAAGCCTAGCTAGAGCAGTCTATGTAAATGTCTATGGATACGGGTATTTATGTTATGTGATCATTTGTGAAGTCTACATCTCTTTTAGGAGCATTAAAGGGGCAGAATGCAGCCTTTCTGCACTAATTTTCACCCTAATTCAATTTTATTAGAGCAATGGTAATCTGTTGGCATCTGATTTTTTCACTCATTATCATGACATATGTCTAAAACTTAGCTATAGACAATGCAAAGAAGTTGCACCTAGAATCTAGTCCCAAAGAACACGCCTTTTCCTTAGAGGACACATCGTAGTAATCTGGATTTGTGCATGGGTGGAGGGCTCATAAATGCTAGAGAAAAAGGGAAGAAGATTCCAGCTCCGAAAAATTCCAAAATTTATTTCTAAAATGTAAAACATGAATCCACACAGGTGATTAAGACAACGCATTTCAAACTCTCTTAGGTAGCTCAGACTAAGAACACCTGTGAGCCAAGTGCAGTCTGACATTTTTCACGGACCCATAGACGTGAATGGCTGGGTGTGATGCAATCGGGTTGGAGGAAAAAATTAAGACCCATACACGGCCCCATAGAATAACACAGAGATAAGTGCTTTCCATCAAAATGAGGGATAGCACTCGTCTGATTTTTATGGTGGTGTGCACGAATCCTAAAAATGAATTATTGAACCCAGAAGTGTCATGAATAGAGTTGAGCGACTTTTGGTTTTTTAGGGTCGCGTTTCGTTTCGTGAAACCCGACTTTTCCAAAAGTCGGGTCGAGCAAGATCGTCCGATTATAGGGAAAAGTCGGGGTCGTCCCGAAACACGAAACCCAATGTAAGTCAATGGGGAATAAAAGTCTGCAGTGAGAGGAGGACAGGAAACACACCTACAGTGCCCATTTGAATGCCAAAAGCATCAATTCTTCTTACTTAAGCTTGTCAACCTTAATTAACTTCATAATACAAGTTACGCACTGAAAAATGGGGGTTATTTGGCTAAATTTGTGGGGGGGGGAGGGCTGGCTACAGGTTTTCATGTGCCCTGGGCGAAAGAGCGCCCCTTTAACACATACCACAACTCATCATGCTCCGATACGGCAGAGAAATAGCGGAATAGTACAATGAAAAATACCTCACTTTTTACATCTCATGACGAGGCCCATCTATTTCTCCATACAAAATCATTGGTCCCATATAATGTTTGAAACAGTATATGATGAGCTCCACATAATGCTACAGTATATGTTGGTCCCCATGGATGAAGCTCCACTGTCTTATGGGCCCAAATAATGCTCCAAACATAATGGGCCCCATTTCTAATGCTCTAGTGTATAATGGGCCCTGTAAATGCTGCTCCAGTGTCTGATGTCCACCTTTGGAATGTTCCAGTGTATGGTGGGCCCCATCTATCATTCTCCAGAGTATAGTGCTCCCCAAAAATTGCTGTCCCAACATAGAAAACAATCAAATAAGTCTCTTCGCTAGGGAATCCCTGTACTTGTCTGGACAGGTGCTATAGCTTGCTTAACAGCTCGCCAGCCGTTCTCACGCCCAGTATGGATTGCACGTGATTGCACAAAGGTTAGAAAGGGTACCGTATCCCTGGATAACATGTATGGATAGCGTACACATTCAAAATATATGTCTATACAGCATGAGGCAGGCTCAGACGGTGTTAGGCCCAGTATGGATTGCACGTCATTGCACAAAGGTTAGAAGGGGTACCGTATCCCCGGATAACATGTATAGATAGCGTACACATTCAAAATATATGTCTATACAGCATGAGGCAGGCTCACACGGTGTTAGGCCCAGTATGGATTGCACGTCATTGCACAAAGGTTAGAAGGGGTACCGTATCCCCGGATAACATGTATGGATAGCGTACACATTCAAAATATATGTCTATACAGCATGAGGCAGGCTCAGACGGTGTTAGGCCCAGTATGGATTGCACGTCATTGCACAAAGGTTAGAAAGGGTACCGTATCCCCGGATAACATGTATGGATAGCGTACACATTCAAAATATATGTCTATACAGCATGAGGCAGGCTCAGACGGTGTTAGGCCCAGTATGGATTGCACGTCATTGCACAAAGGTTAGAAGGGGTACCGTATCCCCGGATAACATGTATGGATAGCGTACACATTCAAAATATATGTCTATACAGCATGAGGCAGGCTCAGACGGTGTTAGGCCCAGTATGGATTGCACGTCATTGCACAAAGGTTAGAAGGGGTACCGTATCCCCGGATAACATGTATGGATAGCGTACACATTCAAAATATATGTCTATACAGCATGAGGCAGGCTCAGATGGTGTTAGGCCCAGTATGGATTGCACGTCATTGCACAAAGGTTAGAAGGGGTACCATATCCCCGGATAACATGTATGGATAGCGTACACATTCAAAATATAAGTCTATACAGCATGAGGCAGGCTCAGACGGTGTTAGGCCCAGTATGGATTGCACGTGATTGCACAAAGGTTAGAAAGGGTACCGTATCCCTGGATAACATGTATGGATAGCGTACACATTCAAAATATATGTCTATACAGCATGAGGCAGGCTCAGACGGTGTTAGGCCCAGTATGGATTGCACGTCATTGCACAAAGGTTAGAAGGGGTACCGTATCCCCGGATAACATGTATGGATAGCGTACACATTCAAAATATATGTCTATACAGCATGAGGCAGGCTCAGACGGTGTTAGGCCCAGTATGGATTGCACGTCATTGCACAAAGGTTAGAAGGGGTACCGTATCCCCGGATAACATGTATGGATAGCGTACACATTCAAAATATATGTCTATACAGCATGAGGCAGGCTCAGACGGTGTTAGGCCCAGTATGGATTGCACGTCATTGCACAAAGGTTAGAAAGGGTACCGTATCCCCGGATAACATGTATGGATAGCGTACACATTCAAAATATATGTCTATACAGCATGAGGCAGGCTCAGACGGTGTTAGGCCCAGTATGGATTGCACGTCATTGCACAAAGGTTAGAAGGGGTACCGTATCCCCGGATAACATGTATGGATAGCGTACACATTCAAAATATATGTCTATACAGCATGAGGCAGGCTCAGACGGTGTTAGGCCCAGTATGGATTGCACGTCATTGCACAAAGGTTAGAAGGGGTACCGTATCCCCGGATAACATGTATGGATAGCGTACACATTCAAAATATATGTCTATACAGCATGAGGCAGGCTCAGACGGTGTTAGGCCCAGTATGGATTGCACGTCATTGCACAAAGGTTAGAAGGGGTACCATATCCCCGGATAACATGTATGGATAGCGTACACATTCAAAATATATGTCTATACAGCATGAGGCAGGCTCAGACGGTGTTAGGCCCAGTATGGATTGCACGTCATTGCACAAAGGTTAGAAGGGGTACCGTATCCCCGGATAACATGTATGGATAGCGTACACATTCAAAATATATGTCTATACAGCATGAGGCAGGCTCAGACGGTGTTAGGCTCAGTATGGATTGCACGTCATTGCACAAAGGTTAGAAGGGGTACCGTATCCCCGGATAACATGTATGGATAGCGTACACATTCAAAATATATGTCTATACAGCATGAGGCAGGCTCACACGGTGTTAGGCCCAGTATGGATTGCACGTCATTGCACAAAGGTTAGAAGGGGTACCGTATCCCCGGATAACATGTATGGATAGCATACACATTCAAAATATATGTCTATACAGCATGAGGCAGGCTCAGACGGTGTTAGGCCCAGTATGGATTGCACGTGATTGCACAAAGGTTAGAAAGGGTACCGTATCCCTGGATAACATGTATGGATAGCGTACACATTCAAAATATATGTCTATACAGCATGAGGCAGGCTCAGACGGTGTTAGGCCCAGTATGGATTGCACGTCATTGCACAAAGGTTAGAAGGGGTACCGTATCCCCGGATAACATGTATGGATAGCGTACACATTCAAAATGTATGTCTATACAGCATGAGGCAGGCTCAGACGGTGTTAGGCCCAGTATGGATTGCACGTCATTGCACAAAGGTTAGAAGGGGTACCGTATCCCCGGATAACATGTATGGATAGCGTACACATTCAAAATATATGTCTATACAGCATGAGGCAGGCTCAGACGGTGTTAGACCCAGTATGGATTGCACGTCATTGCACAAAGGTTAGAAAGGGTACCATATCCCTGGATAACATGTATGGATAGCGTACACATTCAAAATATATGTCTATACAGCATGAGGCAGGCTCAGACGGTGTTAGGCCCAGTATGGATTGCACGTGATTGCACAAAGGTTAGAAAGGGTACCGTATCCCTGGATAACATGTATGGATAGCGTACACATTCAAAATATATGTCTATACAGCATGAGGCAGGCTCAGACGGTGTTAGGCCCAGTATGGATTGCACGTCATTGCACAAAGGTTAGAAGGGGTACCGTATCCCCGGATAACATGTATGGATAGCGTACACATTCAAAATATATGTCTATACAGCATGAGGCAGGCTCAGACGGTGTTAGGCCCAGTATGGATTGCACGTCATTGCACAAAGGGTAGAAGGGGTACCGTATCCCCGGATAACATGTATGGATAGCGTACACATTCAAAATATATGTCTATACAGCATGAGGCAGGCTCAGACGGTGTTAGGCCCAGTATGGATTGCACGTCATTGCACAAAGGTTAGAAAGGGTACCGTATCCCCGGATAACATGTATGGATAGCGTACACATTCAAAATATATGTCTATACAGCATGAGGCAGGCTCAGACGGTGTTAGGCCCAGTATGGATTGCACGTCATTGCACAAAGGTTAGAAGGGGTACCGTATCCCCGGATAACATGTATGGATAGCGTACACATTCAAAATATATGTCTATACAGCATGAGGCAGGCTCAGACGGTGTTAGGCCCAGTATGGATTGCACGTCATTGCACAAAGGTTAGAAAGGGTACCATATCCCTGGATAACATGTATGGATAGCGTACACATTCAAAATATATGTCTATACAGCATGAGGCAGGCTCAGACGGTGTTAGGCCCAGTATGGATTGCACGTGATTGCACAAAGGTTAGAAAGGGTACCGTATCCCTGGATAACATGTATGGATAGCGTACACATTCAAAATATATGTCTATACAGCATGAGGCAGGCTCAGACGGTGTTAGGCCCAGTATGGATTGCACGTCATTGCACAAAGGTTACAAGGGGTACCATATCCCCGGATAACATGTATGGATAGCGTACACATTCAAAATATATGTCTATACAGCATGAGGCAGGCTCAGACGGTGTTAGGCCCAGTATGGATTGCACGTCATTGCACAAAGGTTAGAAGGGGTACCGTATCCCCGGATAACATGTATGGATAGCGTACACATTCAAAATATATGTCTATACAGCATGAGGCAGGCTCAGACGGTGTTAGGCCCAGTATGGATTGCACGTCATTGCACAAAGGTTAGAAAGGGTACCGTATCCCCGGATAACATGTATGGATGGCGTACACATTCAAAATATATGTCTATACAGCATGAGGCAGGCTCAGAAGGTGTTAGGCCCAGTATGGATTGCACGTCATTGCACAAAGGTTAGAAGGGGTACCGTATCCCCGGATAACATGTATGGATAGCGTACACATTCAAAATATATGTCTATACAGCATGAGGCAGGCTCAGACGGTGTTTGGCCCAGTATGGATTGCACGTCATTGCACAAAGGTTAGAAGGGGTACCGTATCCCCGGATAACATGTATGGATAGCGTACACATTCAAAATATATGTCTATACAGCATGAGGCAGGCTCAGACGGTGTTAAGCCCAGTATGGATTGCACGTCATTGCACAAAGGTTAGAAGGGGTACCGTATCCCCGGATAACATGTATGGATAGCGTACACATTCAAAATATATGTCTATACAGCATGAGGCAGGCTCAGACGGTGTTAGGCCCAGTATGGATTGCACGTCATTGCACAAAGGTTAGAAGGGGTACCGTATCCCCGGATAACATGTATGGATAGCGTACACATTCAAAATATATGTCTATACAGCATGAGGCAGGCTCAGACGGTGTTAGGCCCAGTATGGATTGCACGTCATTGCACAAAGGTTAGAAGGGGTACCGTATCCCCGGATAACATGTATGGATAGCGTACACATTCAAAATATATGTCTATACAGCATGAGGCAGGCTCAGACGGTGTTAGGCCCAGTATGGATTGCACGTCATTGCACAAAGGTTAGAAGGGGTACCGTATCCCCGGATAACATGTATGGATAGCGTACACATTCAAAATATATGTCTATACAGCATGAGGCAGGCTCAGACGGTGTTAGGCCCAGTATGGATTGCACGTGATTGCACAAAGGTTAGAAAGGGTACCGTATCCCTGGATAACATGTATGGATAGCGTACACATTCAAAATATATGTCTATACAGCATGAGGCAGGCTCAGACGGTGTTAGGCCCAGTGGATTGCACGTCATTGCACAAAGGTTAGAAGGGGTACCGTATCCCCGGATAACATGTATGGATAGCGTACACATTCAAAATATATGTCTATACAGCATGAGGCAGGCTCAGACGGTGTTAGGCCCAGTATGGATTGCACGTGATTGCACAAAGGTTAGAAAGGGTACCGTATCCCTGGATAACATGTATGGATAGCGTACACATTCAAAATATATGTCTATACAGCATGAGGCAGGCTCAGACGGTGTTAGGCCCAGTATGGATTGCACGTCATTGCACAAATGTTAGAAAGGGTACCGTATCCCTGGATAACATGTATGGATAGCGTACACATTCAAAATATATGTCTCAGGAGGCAGGCTCAGACGGTGTCAGGCACAGTATGGATTTGACGGCCCAGATTACACAGCGGAGGAGCAGGGAGAGGTAAAGATTGCAAATGCTGGGTCCCTGGCCAAGCAAGGGGGGCCCACTCGTGGGCGTCGGTACTGGCACTGGGCCCCTCATAGTACAGCGGTGTGTCTGACGGCGGGTGTGCACCACCACCGTCAGAGACACTTGATTGCACTATGAGGGACCCTGTGCCAGTGCCCGCGCCCAAGAGTCGGCCTACCCACCTGTCCAGGGCAACGGCACTCGCACGGTGTCGTGCGGTAGGTGGTGACCCCGGCCATGGGGGGGAGGCAGCACAGTTAGGGAGTTTTAGAAAGTGGCATATGTTGATGTTGGACATTCAGCTGATGCAAAAGGCGAAATAGGTGAAGTACCAGGAAGAGGTGGACCAAAGCAAGCCATTTTTCTGTCACCCTATGTGTCATCAGGGGAAGGTGGGACAAAATCCTTGGAAACCCATGCGTGGTTCATTTTAATGAAGGTTAGATCATCCACATTTTGGGTTGACAGACGGGTCCTTTTTTCTGTCAGGATTGATCCAGCTGCACTGAAGACTCTTTCCGATAGCACACTTGCAGCTGGGCAAGCGAGCTCCTGTAAGGCATATTGTGCCAATTCAGGCCAGGTGTCCAGTTTAGCGGCCCAATAGTCAAAGGGGAATGACCTGTGTGGGAGAACATCGATATGGGAGGAAAAGTAGTTTGTAACCATAGTTGACAACTGCTGTCTCCTGTCACTTTCCATCGATGCAGTATTACTAGTTGTGTGAGCGGTATTTGAAAAATCAGTCCACAACATTGTCATGAAACCCCTGTCTCCAACGCCACTTCTGCTGTGTGCACCACGAACACCTCTGCCAAGCTGCCCCCGGCCCGTACGGCTCGTGTGAGAACCATCACCGCTGCTGTGTGCTGGGAATGCCTCAAGCAACCGATTTACCAGAGTTGCTTGTTTATTAGCCAATATTAGGTCAAGGTTCTCCTGTGGCATGATGTTTTGTAATTTGCCTTTATAGCGTGGATCCAGGATGCTGGCCAACCAGTAGTCGTCATCGTTCATCATTTTGGCAATGCGGGGGTCCCTTTTTAGGATCCGCAAGGCATAATCTGACATGTGGGCCAATGTTCCCGGTGTCAATGATGCACTGCGAGTGCTGGGTGGAGGAGCACTTTCTGGCAAATCCACATCCCTCCAGTCACGCACAAACCCTGTACCAGACCTTGCCACGCCAACATTTTCACTTGCCCCACGAGATGCATCCTCCTCCCCTATGTAATCATCCCCATCATCCTCATCCTCCTCTTCTTCCTCCACCTCGTCCAGGAGAGGTCCCGGAGCAGACAATGGCTGAATGTCATCAAGGATTCCCTCCTCCTCTTCCTCCTCATCAACATTGGCTGCAGACGCCTGCTCCTTAAGGTGCGTCAAAGTTTGCATGAGCAGACGCATAAGTGGGATGCTCATGCTTAGGATGGCGTCGTCTGCGCTTACCAGCCGTGTGCATTCCTCAAAACACTGAAGGACTTTACAAAGGTCTTTCAGCTTCGACCATTGCACGCCTGTCAACTCCATGTCTGCTCTCAAAGTGCCTGGCCGTGTATCCTCCCACAAATGCATTATGGCCTGCCTCTGCTCACACAGCCGCTCCACCATGTGCAGGGTGGAGTTCCACCTTGTTGCAATGTCGATAATGAGGCGGTGGTTGGGAAGGTGGAGCAATCGCTGCAGCTTCTGCATACGAACGGAGTGTACAGGTGACCGGCGGATGTGCGCGCACAGTCTTCGCACCTTCTGGAGCAGGGCTGTTAACTCCGGATAATTTTTGAGGAAGCACTGCACCACCAGGTTCAAGGTGTGAGCCAAGCAAGGTATGTGGCTGAGTTTTGAAAGGGCTATGGCTGCCACAAAATTACGGCCGTTATCACTAACTACCTTGCCTGCCTCAAGATGTACACTGCCCAGCCATGACTCAGTTTGTCGCTTCAAGTACTCGGCCAGCACCTCGGCGGTGTGTCTGTCGCCCAAACACATCATCTGCAACACAGCCTGCTGATGCTTTCCACTAGCTGCTCGATAGGGGGACACATCGTGTGCAACAGTGGCAGCTGCAGATGGAGTGCTCGTACGACTGCGCTCTGTGGACGAGCTGTCGCGTCTGGAGGAGGAGGAGGAGGAGGAGGGTCAAACGCCTACAGCCAACTGTTTCCTATACCGTGGGCTAGGCAGCACTGTCCCACCACCGCTGTCCCCTGTGGACCCTGCATCCACCACATTAACCCAGTGCGCAGTGATGGACACGTAACGGCCCTGGCCATGCCGACTGGACCATGCATCAGTTGTGAGGTGCACCTTTCCGCTCACTGACTGCTTGAGTGCATGGACAATGCGGTCTTTCACATGATGGTGGAGGGCTGGGATGGCTTTGCGAGAGAAGAAGTGGCGACTGGGTAGGCCATAGCATGGTACTGCATAGGCCATGAGTTCGCGGAAAGCTGTGCTTTCCACCAACCGAAAGGGCATCATCTCAAACGAGATTAGTTTGGCAATGTGGGCGTTCAAACCCAGTGTACGCGGATGAGAGACTGAGTACTTTCTTGACCTACTCATAGTGTCTGGGAGGGTGAGCTGGACTTGAGAGCTGCATATGGTGGAAGTAGCGGTGGACAGGGCGGACTGAGAGAGGGTTGATGATGGTGATGGAGTTGTTGTTCTTTCTGATGGCCTAGAATCAGTCTTTTGTTGATATAACAGTGGGATTCCCTGACTGCTGTGGCCTTGCAACGACACCTCAACATTTGCTGCTGTGCTAACCGGTGGGCTTACAGTGGGGGAAACAATGTAGCGTTGCTGACTACCTTCATTGTGATCAGTTGCACATGTGGCACTTGAGGTTTGGTGTTGTGTCCACGCTTGCAAGTGCATGCTGTTTAAATGTCTAAGCATGCAACTGGTATTCAAATTTTTCAGATTTTTCCCTCGGCTAAAGGTCTTTGCGCACTTCTTACAGATAACCTTGGCCTGATCATGAGGATTTTGTTCAAAAAATTGCCACACTGCACTCTTCCTACTTTGGCAGACATTTTGCGGCCTAGCACGCTGTGATCTTTTGACCCTCTGGACAAGCTGTCCAGCAACTCTTTTGATGTTTGGAACCTGTCTTTGGAGTGCTCCGGGCCTGCCAGATAACAGCTGTTGCGATGTCGATGTCTGCTGTGGATGCTCCTCATCTGAGCTATTGGAAGCAGCACCCTCTTCCCCCAATGGATGCCAATCTGGGTCAACAACTGGGTCATCCATCACCTCCTCTTCTATGTCATGTGCACCTTTCTCTGTGTCACCGTGTATGGTGGTATAGTGTGCGGGAAGGGGCACCTGAGTCTCATCAGGGTCAAAATCTGGCTCTGTACACTGCGAGGACAATGTAGTGCTCTGAGTGAATGTACCAGCAGAATCATCCATCAGCGGCTGTGCATCAGTGCACTCCATGTCAGATTCATCTTGGCCTGGGTAATTCACCATTTGACTTGATAATCCAGGCATGGTATGTGAAAACAGCTCCATGGAGTAATCAGTAGTATGGCCTGCGTCATCCTTCAATCTTGGTTGGGGTGAAGGACACAAGGAAAGGTGTGGTTCATGAACATGAGCCTCCAATGACGACTCAGTGCTTTTACTTTTTACAACTGAAGAAGAGGAGGCGATAGAGCTGGAGGCTGAGTCAGCAATGTAAGACAAAACTTTTTCCTGATGCTCTGCCTTTAAAAGCGGTTTGCCAACTCCTAGAAAACTAAGCGTTCGAGTCCTTATGTAGCCAGACGATGACACAGGGTCAGCACCTCCTGCATTCGGTCCTATTTTGCTCTTGCCACTACCATCAGATCCACCACCAACACCATCATTACCAGCTGCCAACCCCAGCCCAATTCCACGGCCTCTTCCACCAGCCTTCCTCATTTTTGGTAGAAATGTAGACAAAATCCAACAAACTATATAGTAATGTAAAACAAGGTACAAGGTGTCTATAGGACAGGGGAGTTTTAGAATTTCTGCACACACTTGTGGACAGTGGACACTTGTGGATTGTGTGCGGCCCACTGATATCTGAGCGCTATGTGACACGCTCGATGGCACAGCTGCCTGTGACCAAAGTGACGAGAGGATAATGGAGATTTTGAATCTCTGCGTACACTTTTGGACACTGGACACTTGTGGATTGTGTGCGGCCCACTGATATCTGAGCGCTATGTGACACGCTCGATGGCACAGCTGCCTGTGACCAAAGTGACGAGAGGATAATGGAGATTTTGAATCTCTGCGTACACTTGTGGACAGTGGACACTTGTGGATTGTGTGCGGCCCACTTATATCTGAGCGCTATGTGACACGCTCGATGGCACAGCTGCCTGTGACCAAAGTGACAAGAGGATAATGGAGATTTTGAATCTCTGCGTACACTTTTGGACAGTGGACACTTGTGGATTGTGTGCGGCCCACTGATATCTGAGCGCTATGTGATACGCTCGATGGCACAGCTGCCTGTGACCAAAGTGACGAGAGGATAATGGAGATTTTGAATCTCTGCGTACACTTTTGGACACTGGACACTTGTGGATTGTGTGCGGCCCACTGATATCTGAGCGCTATGTGACACGCTCGATGGCACAGCTGCCTGTGACCAAAGTGACGAGAGGATAATGGAGATTTTGAATCTCTGCGTACACTTGTGGACAGAGGACACTTGTGGATTGTGTGCGGCCCACTGATATCTGAGCGCTATGTGACACGCTCGATGGCACAGCTGCCTGTGACCAAAGTGACGAGAGGATAATGGAGATTTTGAATCTCTGCGTACACTTGTGGACAGTGGACACTTGTGGATTGTGTGCGGCCCACTGATATCTGAGCGCTATGTGACACGCTCGATGGCACAGCTGCCTGTGACCAAAGTGACAAGAGGATAATGGAGATTTTGAATCTCTGCGTACACTTTTGGACACTGGACACTTGTGGATTGTGTGCGGCCCACTGATATCTGAGCGCTATGTGACACGCTCGATGGCACAGCTGCCTGTGACCAAAGTGACGAGAGGATAATGGAGATTTTGAATCTCTGCGTACACTTGTGGACAGTGGACACTTGTGGATTGTGTGCGGCCCACTGATATCTGAGCGCTATGTGACACGCTCGATGGCACAGCTGCCTGTGACCAAAGTGACGAGAGGATCATGGAGATTTTGAATCTCTGCGTACACTTTTGGACACTGGACACTTGTGGATTGTGTGCGGCCCACTGATATCTGAGCGCTATGTGACACGCTCGATGGCACAGCTGCCTGTGACCAAAGTGACGAGAGGATAATGGAGATTTTGAATCTCTGCGTACACTTGTGGACAGTGGACACTTGTGGATTGTGTGCGGCCCACTGATATCTGAGCGCTATGTGACACGCTCGATGGCACAGCTGCCTGTGACCAAAGTGACGAGAGGATAATGGAGATTTTGAATCTCTGCGTACACTTGTGGACAGTGGACACTTGTGGATTGTGTGCGGCCCACTGATATCTGAGCGCTATGTGACACGCTCGATGGCACAGCTGCCTGTGACCAAAGTGACGAGAGGATAATGGAGATTTTGAATCTCTGCGTACACTTGTGGACAGTGGACACTTGTGGATTGTGTGCGGCCCACTGATATCTGAGCGCTATGTGACACGCTCGATGGCACAGCTGCCTGTGACCAAAGTGACGAGAGGATAATGGAGATTTTGAATCTCTGCGTACACTTGTGGACAGTGGACACTTGTGGATTGTGTGCGGCCCACTGATATCTGAGCGCTATGTGACACGCTCGATGGCACAGCTGCCTGTGACCAAAGTGACGAGAGGATAATGGAGATTTTGAATCTCTGCGTACACTTGTGGACAGTGGACACTTGTGGATTGTGTGCGGCCCACTGATATCTGAGCGCTATGTGACATGCTCGATGGCACAGCTGCCTGTGACCAAAGTGACGAGAGGATAATGGAGATTTTGAATCTCTGCGTACACTTTTGGACACTGGACACTTGTGAATTGTGTGCGGCCCACTGATATCTGAGCGCTATGTGACACGCTCGATGGCACAGCTGCCTGTGACCAAAGTAACTAGAGGATAATGGAGATTTTGAATCTCTGCGTACACTTGTGGACAGTGGACACTTGTGGATTGTGTGCGGCCCACTGATATCTGAGCGCTATGTGACACGCTCGATGGCACAGCTGCCTGTGACCAAAGTGACGAGAGGATAATGGAGATTTTGAATCTCTGCGTACACTTGTGGACAGTGGACACTTGTGGATTGTGTGCGGCCCACTGATATCTGAGCGCTATGTGACACGCTCGATGGCACAGCTGCCTGTGACCAAAGTGACGAGAGGATAATGGAGATTTTGAATCTCTGCGTACACTTGTGGACAGTGGACACTTGTGGATTGTGTGCGGCCCACTGATATCTGAGCGCTATGTGACACGCTCGATGGCACAGCTGCCTGTGACCAAAGTGCCGAGAGGATAATGGAGATTTTGAATCTCTGCGTACACTTTTGGACACTGGACACTTGTGGATTGTGTGCGGCCCACTGATATCTGAGCGCTATGTGACACGCTCGATGGCACAGCTGCCTGTGACCAAAGTGACGAGAGGATAATGGAGATTTTGAATCTCTGCGTACACTTTTGGACACTGGACACTTGTGGATTGTGTGCGGCCCACTGATATCTGAGCGCTATGTGACACGCTCGATGGCACAGCTGCCTGTGACCAAAGTGACGAGAGGATAATGGAGATTTTGAATCTCTGCGTACACTTTTGGACACTGGACACTTGTGGATTGTGTGCGGCCCACTGATATCTGAGCGCTATGTGACACGCTCGATGGCACAGCTGCCTGTGACCAAAGTGACAAGAGTATAATGGAGATTTTGAATCTCTGCGTACACTTGTGGACAGTGGACACTTGTGGATTGTGTGCGGCCCACTGATATCTGAGCGCTATGTGACACGCTCGATGGCACAGCTGCCTGTGACCAAAGTGACGAGAGGATAATGGAGATTTTGAATCTCTGCGTACACTTTTGGACACTGGACACTTGTGGATTGTGTGCGGCCCACTGATATCTGAGCGCTATGTGACACGCTCGATGGCACAGCTGCCTGTGACCAAAGTGGCGAGAGGATAATGGAGATTTTGAATCTCTGCGTACACTTGTGGACAGTGGACACTTGTGGATTGTGTGCGGCCCACTGATATCTGAGCGCTATGTGACACGCTCGATGGCACAGCTGCCTGTGACCAAAGTGACAAGAGGATAATGGAGATTTTGAATCTCTGCGTACACTTGTGGACAGTGGACACTTGTGGATTGTGTGCGGCCCACTGATATCTGAGCGCTATGTGACACGCTCGATGGCACAGCTGCCTGTGACCAAAGTGATGAGAGGATAATGGAGATTTTGAATCTCTGCGTACACTTTTGGACAGTGGACACTTGTGGATTGTGTGCGGCCCACTGATATCTGAGCGCTATGTGACACGCTCGATGGCACAGCTGCCTGTGACCAAAGTGACGAGAGGATAATGGAGATTTTGAATCTCTGCGTACACTTGTGGACAGTGGACACTTGTGGATTGTGTGCGGCCCACTGATATCTGAGCGCTATGTGACACGCTCGATGGCACAGCTGCCTGTGACCAAAGTGACAAGAGGATAATGGAGATTTTGAATCTCTGCGTACACTTTTGGACACTGGACACTTGTGGATTGTGTGCGGCCCACTGATATCTGAGCGCTAGGTGACACGCTCGATGGCACAGCTGCCTGTGACCAAAGTGACGAGAGGATAATGGAGATTTTGAATCTCTGCGTACACTTGTGGACAGTGGACACTTGTGGATTGTGTGCGGCCCACTGATATCTGAGCGCTATGTGACACGCTCGATGGCACAGCTGCCTGTGACCAAAGTGACGAGAGGATAATGGAGATTTTGAATCTCTGCGTACACTTTTGGACACTGGACACTTGTGGATTGTGTGCGGCCCACTGATATCTGAGCGCTATGTGACACGCTCGATGGCACAGCTGCCTGTGACCAAAGTGACGAGAGGATAATGGAGATTTTGAATCTCTGCGTACACTTGTGGACAGTGGACACTTGTGGATTGTGTGCGGCCCACTGATATCTGAGCGCTATGTGACACGCTCGATGGCACAGCTGCCTGTGACCAAAGTGACGAGAGGATAATGGAGATTTTGAATCTCTGCGTACACTTGTGGACAGTGGACACTTGTGGATTGTGTGCGGCCCACTGATATCTGAGCGCTATGTGACACGCTCGATGGCACAGCTACCTGTGACCAAAGTGACGAGAGGATAATGGAGATTTTGAATCTCTGCGTACACTTTTGAACACTGGACACTTGTGGATTGTGTGCGGCCCACTGATATCTGAGCGCTATGTGACACGCTCGATGGCACAGCTGCCTGTGACCAAAGTGACGAGAGGATAATGGAGATTTTGAATCTCTGCGTACACTTTTGGACACTGGACACTTGTGGATTGTGTGCGGCCCACTGATATCTGAGCGCTATGTGACACGCTCGATGGCACAGCTGCCTGTGACCAAAGTGACGAGAGGATAATGGAGATTTTGAATCTCTGCGTACACTTGTGGACAGAGGACACTTGTGGATTGTGTGCGGCCCACTGATATCTGAGCGCTATGTGACACGCTCGATGGCACAGCTGCCTGTGACCAAAGTGACGAGAGGATAATGGAGATTTTGAATCTCTGCGTACACTTGTGGACAGTGGACACTTGTGGATTGTGTGCGGCCCACTGATATCTGAGCGCTATGTGACACGCTCGATGGCACAGCTGCCTGTGACCAAAGTGACAAGAGGATAATGGAGATTTTGAATCTCTGCGTACACTTTTGGACACTGGACACTTGTGGATTGTGTGCGGCCCACTGATATCTGAGCGCTATGTGACACGCTCGATGGCACAGCTGCCTGTGACCAAAGTGACGAGAGGATAATGGAGATTTTGAATCTCTGCGTACACTTGTGGACAGTGGACACTTGTGGATTGTGTGCGGCCCACTGATATCTGAGCGCTATGTGACACGCTCGATGGCACAGCTGCCTGTGACCAAAGTGACGAGAGGATAATGGAGATTTTGAATCTCTGCGTACACTTTTGGACACTGGACACTTGTGGATTGTGTGCGGCCCACTGATATCTGAGCGCTATGTGACACGCTCGATGGCACAGCTGCCTGTGACCAAAGTGACGAGAGGATAATGGAGATTTTGAATCTCTGCGTACACTTGTGGACAGTGGACACTTGTGGATTGTGTGCGGCCCACTGATATCTGAGCGCTATGTGACACGCTCGATGGCACAGCTGCCTGTGACCAAAGTGACGAGAGGATAATGGAGATTTTGAATCTCTGCGTACACTTGTGGACAGTGGACACTTGTGGATTGTGTGCGGCCCACTGATATCTGAGCGCTATGTGACACGCTCGATGGCACAGCTGCCTGTGACCAAAGTGACGAGAGGATAATGGAGATTTTGAATCTCTGCGTACACTTGTGGACAGTGGACACTTGTGGATTGTGTGCGGCCCACTGATATCTGAGCGCTATGTGACACGCTCGATGGCACAGCTGCCTGTGACCAAAGTGACGAGAGGATAATGGAGATTTTGAATCTCTGCGTACACTTGTGGACAGTGGACACTTGTGGATTGTGTGCGGCCCACTGATATCTGAGCGCTATGTGACACGCTCGATGGCACAGCTGCCTGTGACCAAAGTGACGAGAGGATAATGGAGATTTTGAATCTCTGCGTACACTTGTGGACAGTGGACACTTGTGGATTGTGTGCGGCCCACTGATATCTGAGCGCTATGTGACATGCTCGATGGCACAGCTGCCTGTGACCAAAGTGACGAGAGGATAATGGAGATTTTGAATCTCTGCGTACACTTTTGGACACTGGACACTTGTGAATTGTGTGCGGCCCACTGATATCTGAGCGCTATGTGACACGCTCGATGGCACAGCTGCCTGTGACCAAAGTAACGAGAGGATAATGGAGATTTTGAATCTCTGCGTACACTTGTGGACAGTGGACACTTGTGGATTGTGTGCGGCCCACTGATATCTGAGCGCTATGTGACACGCTCGATGGCACAGCTGCCTGTGACCAAAGTGACGAGAGGATAATGGAGATTTTGAATCTCTGCGTACACTTGTGGACAGTGGACACTTGTGGATTGTGTGCGGCCCACTGATATCTGAGCGCTATGTGACACGCTCGATGGCACAGCTGCCTGTGACCAAAGTGACGAGAGGATAATGGAGATTTTGAATCTCTGCGTACACTTGTGGACAGTGGACACTTGTGGATTGTGTGCGGCCCACTGATATCTGAGCGCTATGTGACACGCTCGATGGCACAGCTGCCTGTGACCAAAGTGCCGAGAGGATAATGGAGATTTTGAATCTCTGCGTACACTTTTGGACACTGGACACTTGTGGATTGTGTGCGGCCCACTGATATCTGAGCGCTATGTGACACGCTCGATGGCACAGCTGCCTGTGACCAAAGTGACGAGAGGATAATGGAGATTTTGAATCTCTGCGTACACTTTTGGACACTGGACACTTGTGGATTGTGTGCGGCCCACTGATATCTGAGCGCTATGTGACACGCTCGATGGCACAGCTGCCTGTGACCAAAGTGACGAGAGGATAATGGAGATTTTGAATCTCTGCGTACACTTTTGGACACTGGACACTTGTGGATTGTGTGCGGCCCACTGATATCTGAGCGCTATGTGACACGCTCGATGGCACAGCTGCCTGTGACCAAAGTGACAAGAGGATAATGGAGATTTTGAATCTCTGCGTACACTTGTGGACAGTGGACACTTGTGGATTGTGTGCGGCCCACTGATATCTGAGCGCTATGTGACACGCTCGATGGCACAGCTGCCTGTGACCAAAGTGACGAGAGGATAATGGAGATTTTGAATCTCTGCGTACACTTTTGGACACTGGACACTTGTGGATTTTGTGCGGCCCACTGATATCTGAGCGCTATGTGACACGCTCGATGGCACAGCTGCCTGTGACCAAAGTGGCGAGAGGATAATGGAGATTTTGAATCTCTGCGTACACTTGTGGACAGTGGACACTTGTGGATTGTGTGCGGCCCACTGATATCTGAGCGCTATGTGACACGCTCGATGGCACAGCTGCCTGTGACCAAAGTGACGAGAGGATAATGGAGATTTTGAATCTCTGCGTACACTTGTGGACAGTGGACACTTGTGGATTGTGTGCGGCCCACTGATATCTGAGCGCTATGTGACACGCTCGATGGCACAGCTGCCTGTGACCAAAGTGATGAGAGGATAATGGAGATTTTGAATCTCTGCGTACACTTTTGGACAGTGGACACTTGTGGATTGTGTGCGGCCCACTGATATCTGAGCGCTATGTGACACGCTCGATGGCACAGCTGCCTGTGACCAAAGTGACGAGAGGATAATGGAGATTTTGAATCTCTGCGTACACTTGTGGACAGTGGACACTTGTGGATTGTGTGCGGCCCACTGATATCTGAGCGCTATGTGACACGCTCGATGGCACAGCTGCCTGTGACCAAAGTGACGAGAGGATAATGGAGATTTTGAATCTCTGCGTACACTTTTGGACACTGGACACTTGTGGATTGTGTGCGGCCCACTGATATCTGAGCGCTAGGTGACACGCTCGATGGCACAGCTGCCTGTGACCAAAGTGACGAGAGGATAATGGAGATTTTGAATCTCTGCGTACACTTGTGGACAGTGGACACTTGTGGATTGTGTGCGGCCCACTGATATCTGAGCGCTATGTGACACGCTCGATGGCACAGCTGCCTGTGACCAAAGTGACGAGAGGATAATGGAGATTTTGAATCTCTGCGTACACTTTTGGACACTGGACACTTGTGGATTGTGTGCGGCCCACTGATATCTGAGCGCTATGTGACACGCTCGATGGCACAGCTGCCTGTGACCAAAGTGACGAGAGGATAATGGAGATTTTGAATCTCTGCGTACACTTGTGGACAGTGGACACTTGTGGATTGTGTGCGGCCCACTGATATCTGAGCGCTATGTGACACGCTCGATGGCACAGCTGCCTGTGACCAAAGTGATGAGAGGATAATGGAGATTTTGAATCTCTGCGTACACTTGTGGACAGTGGACACTTGTGGATTGTGTGCGGCCCACTGATATCTGAGCGCTATGTGACACGCTCGATGGCACAGCTACCTGTGACCAAAGTGACGAGAGGATAATGGAGATTTTGAATCTCTGCGTACACTTTTGGACACTGGACACTTGTGGATTGTGTGCGGCCCACTGATATCTGAGCGCTATGTGACACGCTCGATGGCACAGCTGCCTGTGACCAAAGTGACGAGAGGATAATGGAGATTTTGAATCTCTGCGTACACTTTTGGACACTGGACACTTGTGGATTGTGTGCGGCCCACTGATATCTGAGCGCTATGTGACACGCTCGATGGCACAGCTGCCTGTGACCAAAGTGACGAGAGGATAATGGAGATTTTGAATCTCTGCGTACACTTTTGGACACTGGACACTTGTGGATTGTGTGCGGCCCACTGATATCTGAGCGCTATGTGACACGCTCGATGGCACAGCTGCCTGTGACCAAAGTGACGAGAGGATAAGGGAGATTGGATTGCTTTTAAAAAAGCAGTTTGCGGAGCAGTGGGTAAACAGCAATGCCAGCGTGTCAGGAAGCCTTAAAAGGCAGCCCAACAACCAACACCACTGATACACCACAATATAGCCTCCCCTTGCACTGCACACACAGTGACTTGTGTGTTGTGCAGGCCAAATCGCTAGCAGCAGAAGCAGTTTTTTTGTCTTCTTCCCTGCCTAACGCTCTCCCTACAGAATCAGCAGCAACCTCTCCCTATACTAAGATCGGCAGAAGTAAGATGGCGGTCGGCGTGCACGCCCTTTTATACCCCCTGTGACGCCCACCAAAGCAAGCCAATCACTTGCATGCCCTTCTGAAAGATGGTGGTGACCCGTGCCTATGTCATCACGTTGCCCACAGTGTCCGTGGATCCTGATTGGCTGAAAAAGAGCGCAAAACAAACTTTTGAAACGCGACTTTGGCGCGTAAGTCGCCGACCTCGTGGCCGACCTCATCCTAGGGTCGGGTTTCGTTTCATGAAACCCGACTTTGCCAAAAGTCGGCGACTTTTGAATTTTTTCGACCCGTTTCGCTCAACTCTAGTCATGAATGATACTCCTCTTACAAAAGTGATGCAAACTAATTTTTATATTAGTCTGAGCTTCCTTAGAAAAGAAGTAGAAACATCAACAGATTCGTCCAAAATTGATTGACTTCTCAAATGTATGTACACACGGCGCCTTTTTCTGGTGGACGCCTCCCGGAATCCTCCTGCACAGCAAACCAATATCCAATATAATAAACACAATGTAAGGAAATTTCAAAATGTAAAATCCTGAAGTGGTTAAAAGAAGTGATATGCTGGTTCTTTGTGTGGCATCTATTAGGAAGGCGTGTGCTCTCTATACATGAAAATTTAAAGTAAATGATAGTGGCGATGCCAGAACGATGGCAAAACCTTGAGAGAAGCCACTTCAGGAAAACAACTGTCAATGTTCTCCTGAAATGACTTTGCCTAGGAAAGCTCGGCGGGTGTGCCGATGTCTACAAGACACCATGTGCACATACCCATAGAGACTCAGTCTGAAGTGAAAGTCAGCCTTCATTAGCTCTGATAATAGGAAGAGCTTTTGTTGTTTTTTTTACAAAAAATATTTTACAAAAACATCTGTAAACAAAAAGTTGTCCTTAAGGGATGAGACTGTCCGATGGTTACACCCGTGTCTCTATACACCCTGCTGAGTGTGCATGTGCCTTATGGAGACTTGTTGCTTTCCCCTTTTTGGGCAACAAGTTGTACGATGGTATGGGGAACTTAAATTCATGCAACGAATCAAGGAGGCCAACAAACTTTTTAAATAGTTAAAAACATAATGGTTCTCTCAACACTTGGTAACAGGCATGCATTGTCTTGCACATTGCATCCGCATAAGACAGAAAGCACATATCTTGGTTTCATGGTAAACGGCATAACAAGATGATCAGTACAGTATCAGAGTGACAGAGTCTTTCTTCTCCTACTATCAATGTCCTCCAGTACGGTGCTCCTTCCTAGTCAGAGTAAGATTCTTCTTAGTCCTCCAGGACCAGTTTAACATGTTGCCCTGTAGCCCACTCCTTGCTAGCTGCCTATGGGAATCGCACTTCCCTCAGCTCCATTTATGCTACAGCAGGTGCTCAATGAGCATGAAGAATCTTTCTTAGTATAAGAGTCACACGGGTCAACATGCGTGGCTGAGACTTCCTTTCCTGTCTCTGCACTCAGATCGTTGTATGGAAAAGATCTTCTATAGCACTCTTCTGAATGTTAATCTTTGACTCCCAGTAACTGCACACTTCCCATGTGTGGCCAACTAACAGCAGATCACCTTCAAGACCTATCCATTACTCACTAGTAGGCAGAAACTAATTTCCTGAAAATGCCCATATAACTCCTCCCCACCTGACTGACACTAAGGGCCCCGTCACACATAGCGATGCACCAACGATCCCGACAACGATGTGACCTTGTCAGGATCACTGGTGTGTCGCTACATGATCACTGGTGAGCTGCCAAACAGGTAGCTTCACCAGCGATCAGCACCAGCAACACGCGGGTAACAAGCGACGCACGTGACTTAGTTACCCGCTGTGTATGTTAGAAACCAGCGCGCTGGTGCAGGGAGCTGGTAACCAAGGTACACATCGGATTTCTAAGCACCACGTGGCGCTTAGAAACCCGATGTGTACCTTGGTTACCAGCTCCAGCGTCGCTGATCACTAGTCTCCGCCTGCCACACGCAGCAATGTGTGCTGGCCAGCAGGAGACCAGCGATCAAAAAAATGTCCTGGCCATTCCTGGGCGATCAGCGATACCCGGCAGGGGGGGCGGTCGCTGATAGCTGTCACACACAGCGATCTCACTGGTGAGATCGCTGTTGCGTCACAAAACTTGTGACTCAGCAGCGATCTCGCTAGCGAGATCACTGTGTGTGACAGGGGCTTAACTGTTAACCTTTCCTAGGCTAACAAACTGTTGCAGAGCACTAAGCAAGTAAAATCACTTTTAAAGCAAATAAATGCATCACATTCAAAGACATGTTTTACAGCAGATTTTCAGAAGGGGTGCCCACTAGTGATGAGCAAGTATACTCGTTACTTCAGATTTACCGAACATGCTCGGGTGATCTCCGAGTATTTGGATGTGCCCTGAAACTTAGTTTCTGTCGCCGGAACTGCATGATTTGCGGCTGCTAGACAGCCTGAATACATGTGGGGATTTCCTAGCAAACAGACAATCCCCAAATGTATTCAGGCTGTCTAGCAGCCGCAAATCATGAAGCAACGGCAACAGAAACTAAATCTCCGAGCACACCAAAATACTCGGGAAATCTCAAGTAATGAGTATACTTGCTCATCACTAGTGCCCACACTTCTTCCACTCCTTTACATATTCAACAAGGAAATATTGTAATAGTCCAGCAAATTCATGTCCAAATGTACAGCATGGGGCCTACGGGAAACAAGGAAAACTTGTTATGTCCCTGCTGTTGTCAGACTTTGATCATGCTATAAAGCTACATTGAAATGAGAGCAATAGACCAATATTAACCAATTAAAGAGCAACAGACTAGTGAAGCTTCTGTGGGTACAATTCCTGTAGCTTATGACATTTTTTATTAAGAGAAAACTCGCAAAAATAATTTAATAGAGAAATTTGTGATACTGTATTTCAATTACAGTGGCTTGCGAAAGTATTCAGCCCTCTTGGCCTGTTTCATGTTTTGCTACCTCACAATTTGGAATTTCACTGTTTTTTAGGGTTTTCCTCACTTCATGTAAAGAACATGTCTACAACAGTGACCATTTGTTTTTTTTTTATTGAGAGGCAAACAACAAATAGGACAAAACAACTGAAAACTTCAGTGTGCGGAGCTATTCACCCTCCTAAAGTCAGTATTTTATAGAGCCTCCGTTTGCAGCAATTACAGCTGCAAATCAGGGAAATTGAACAAGGAAATTGAAAGTTTTCTGTTGAAGGAAATTAAACAAGAATGAATAAAACGTTATTGGTAAGACATGGTTTCTTTTAATTGGCAGCAGACATAGATGATATGTGATGTGAAGATTATGTAGTCATCTTAAGTCTGCTTGCTGTTGTAGTCAGTAAGAATTTCAGCTATGACCAGGGCATAGCTTTGGAGGATGTCAAGGTTGGGATGGCTTCTGGGACCCCAACCTTTGCTATTTAACAAGATACCATTACACCATTATTAAAGATTACGAAGGACCCAAACTGTACTTAAAAGTTATACCAAGATGACTGTTGATCACGCCGGTGTTGATGAGGAGATGAGCTGGATTCAGATGCTCATGATTCACGAAGAGACGTACACCTCTTCATGAATAGAGAGCGCCGGACAAGTGGCGTGCACCTCTGTGTGCGCCTCGCCTCAAATCCTACTCCAGTTCCTGCTGGTGTAAGATTTGTGGAGTAGCAAATGCCGTCGTACATCATGAATTCTACTAGCCCCAACCCTATCCCGTCCCATCTCCACTCAGTTTGCCAGACCAACATTATGTGACTTTTTTAAAGCTTTTTTTAAAAGCTTTACTTAATCAGGCTTGTTATCTGCAAAACCATATAAACATTAAATGATGAAATGAAACATACATGGATAACAAGAAAGGGAAGCTACCTGATCGGAGGGGACAAAATGCACAGTACCAACTTGAAAACATATTATAAAAACATCAGTCTATAAAATAGGTGACATCTTAAAATAAGAAAATGGAGACAATAGAGTAAAACACATTATCAGAAACCTAGAGCCCTGGTAACCACATTGTCTGCTTCTCCCACTTCTATGTGATTTGTCTTTTAAGTACAATTTGAGTTTTGCTCTAGCTTTTAATATTAGTGTTATAGTGTTAATTTGTTGTATAGTTGGTTGAGTAGTTTGGACATTTTTATTGGTATTCTCCGATAAGATAATACATCAATATTAAAGTGGACATTTCATCAAATTTTTCATGATGAAATGGACACACTGAGTTTGTGGGTTTTTTTATTATTATTTCATCTCTCCTTTGCGGAAATATTAGCAATCAAAGTATTTGGCAGCTAATGAGTTAATTTTCGTCCAATCCAAATAGTCATTATGACAGAGTTTTCAATGGGGTTGTGTACTTCTTCCCTGTGCATCATTTTGACCAGTCATAAGCAGGCAGCAACACACAAGGGAAAATAATAATCTCCCACCATAGCTTAGAACAGGTTGCTCCTTTGTGAGATGCAATAACAGCCTGTGCTGATCTCACTGCAAAGTGATTACAAGTTGCTGTGAGTACAGCAGACCTGAGTGTCATTACTTACAAGTTAGAGCTTTCATCTAAGGCAGTGTTAGGGGAGGGGCAGTACATAGGAGGTGATGGTGCTATTAAAGCAGAGTGGATAGAAGAGTTTTTAATGTTACACATTTAAACTTAGTTATACTGCCCTTCTTCCCACTTTGACTTTCAGTAGATATATTCTCAAAGTTGTCAGTAATGACACTCATGTCTGCTGTGTTGATTGCAACTTGTAATAGCTCTGGAGTGAGATCAGGGCTGTCATATGTCTCACCAGGAGTAGCCTGATCTGAGCTATGGTGGGGCATGTTCTTCTTTTCCCTGAATGATGCTGCCTTCTTATGATTGGTCAACATCATGCTATGGGGTATCATATGCCCCCAGTGAAAACTGATAGCACCCACTTGAAAGTAATGCAAATGAATTCATTTGATGCTAAACACTTTGGTAATATTTCCATAATGGAGTGGCAAAATAATGTTGGTCCAGGAGCTTCAAGAACTTCTTACTATAGTATTCTCAGTAAGAATAGCTCCAAGTGTTGTGGTGTAATTAGGAGATTTAGTGCTGAGCTTTGTAGTAGATCCTGGGAATAGCACAGAGGAGCAGGAAAGGTGGCATCTGCACCACTAACTGTGTTAGTAACTTTGGACTCCTACCTTCTGTTTTCCTAGAACGTTGTAAATTTCAGTAATATACATTTCTGAGCAGGAAGACCTAATAATTTAGACATCACTATGATGACTTAACTTGAAGCTTGTTGGCCCTAATGCAAAATCTTCATTAAGGGTCTTTACATGAATTTGATTATCATATGGGCCAAAGTGAAATTTTGGACACACCTGTGCTCTAGTACACGGGTGCAACTACAAGCCCTATACCCACTATAGTTACACCTCTGCTTCACTAATATAAGATGTATCTATGACATGGCTGGAGATTAATTTGATTAATAATGGATCTTGTATTTGATGATGATGATGATGGTGATGAAGAAGGCATCACTGATCTTATGTTCTTTTGTTTCTTATAAACATTACACCTTGTGTAGTTGGATATTTTCTGTTGTCTATAATTAGCTATTCTGGCAAGGTTTAAAAGTCACCCTCATAATTTCTGAGGTCGTCCATTTGGGATGTCCATTACTGTTTATTAACCTAATTCCTAATTCTAGTTGGCCACACACATTCGCCAATTTAAATGGTTTTAGCGGTATACAGTAATTAGCTAAATACTTTTTTATAAGGGCAGCTTGTGTCCCACAACAAATTTTACAAACTTTGGGGGAGAATAAGTATTTGACAAATAGGACTTCTATGCCCTGTTCTTTACCCCTTGCTACCCCTCCGTTTACCCCAACAATAAGCGTGATCTGCCTAAGACCAGGTAGTAAACTTCTTTATAGGGCAGAATTGCTTCATAGTTTTCACTCCATTGATGGGTTTCACCAACACCTATGATACTGTATGTGAGAAAGCAAAGCCCTTCTTACTAGACCCCTTCCAGAGAAAACAGCTTAGATACCGGGTGCTGTCAGCAATGTAACCCATATTGAATGAAGTAAGCTGGAAGGCTAAAAATGTGTAATAATTAAATATACTTTACCAGTGGCTACAGGACACGCAAAGAGAATCTCCAATAAATATGATAGAATAATAATGCATTTTACTGTTGATACTTCTTTGTTATATCTGTATGTCAGGATGTTTGGTGTTATCATTAAACGTGACAGCTGATATATGCTGCCTGATCTAAGGACCACATGCATCAGACATAGGCTTCATGATCTCAGCCTGGTATGGTTGAGTCTGAAACTGTGGGGTTTCACAGAAAAACTTACTTTCATACTTCAGAAGCCATCAAGGACCTAAGGACCCTTAGGTGGGTCCCTAGCGACGTCTTCCCGCCCACTACCCTGGAGTGACAGGTTTAGATATGTGTGCATCTAGGGAGAAACTTGTCACTCCAGGGAAGCAGGTGGGGAGAAGTTGCAGAGGATCTGCCTGTCCGACTAGTCTCCAGCACATCTCAGTCAACGGCGGCTTTTAAAGTATGTTTTCCTCTTAAATGCTGCAGCGGTTCAGAATCAAACATACCGGGCATCTATCATCTGCCCAGCGACTGATACATACTGTCCACGCATCAGGCAGCATGTATCAGCTGTCTGGTTCCCTTTAACAGTTAATAATTAAAAATTACTGAGTAATTGTGCACTAACATGAGCAATGAACTGAATATAATTAAGAAAGGTTGTTTTAAAGAATTCTCCTCTTTGGTATATAAAAAAGAAAAAACTGTGGATAATGAGGTATAATAAATCATAAAGGCTAACATGTAAACTAATACTTAAAACTAAATTTTATTTCAACCCTTAAACTATAGATAGACAAATTTATCAAATGGCTGCAACCAGCAGGTCCAATAATATAGATTGGTGGTGAAGATAGCAGATACACCCTAAATGGCCCTAACGAACCCTGTTTGCATCCTACCTTACAGCAGAGGTTGGCACTCTAACTTAAACGCAATATGGCGCCCCTGGTCACCGTCCCTGACTATATTTTGGACACAAATAACATGGAAACAATGTTCAAAAAAGGGGGGTTGTGTGACGGTGATCAGAAAGGAAGAGGAGGGTGTGCATAATTAATTAATAGGTGAACCCAAATTATTGGTTTATGGAGATTTGGAAGAGTTATTGGTGAGGGTAAGTGAGGGCAAGCCGACATTGAGTGGGGCCCCATTTTGCGTACTAATTTAGGGTGCCAACCTCGGCGGCAAGGTAGGGAATTTCTATCAGGTATTAGAAGATGCCTCCTTACTCGGTAGGCATTTTGGATTTATAGTCTGGAAACAAGATATCCATCAGGTCTAAATAAAAGAAATGAAATCATGTTCCATTACTGAGGATAATTAGTGTCTGTTTACATATGTTTTTTCAATGTTCTTTCAATGTTTTTTGTATTGTTTTTTTCATTATTTTTAATTTTAATTAGTATATTGTGTGCCATGATGTATCTCAAGGGTTAAGGACCTGAGTATTAGAATCATGTGAGTGGGTCCTATTATTCCATTGGTCAGTTTGGACTATATAACTTTGTATGGAATAGGATGTAATCAACTGTGATCCTAGTGATTGAAACGCGTCGCTGTTTTCCTGTATGCCTTTTGTGCACTTTCATTTTTGAGGATTAGCCATATGTTAACTTTTAATGGATCAATAAAGATTTTCAAGTTTTAAGGAGCTGGGACGCCTCCTTCCTTCCTTTCCTTAGAATTTCTATAAGGGCTAGTGGAGGGAGAGCTAGCCTAGGTTTTTCCCTCCCCCTACCTATAAATCTCCCACAGAGAATTGTTCTGGGCATCCGGTTGTTATTTCTGTTTGTATTTTAATGGTTAGAGTTGATCATATGGGCTCCTTAGGAGGTAACTCTTGTCGTCTGGTTGTTACTATTGTACAGACCACCATTTGTATGGACTTACCTTCCTTTGGTTCACCGATTAATTAATTATCCATACCCTCCTCTTCCTTTCTGATCACTGAGGCACACCCCCTCTTTTTTGAACATTGATTTCATGTTCTTTGTGTCCTAAATATAGTCAGGGATTCCAGGTTGAATCCAGGGTGAGCCGAAAATGTGCGGGGGCGCCATATTGCGTTCAAGTTAGGATGCAAACCTCGGCAGTAAGGAAGGATGCAAATAGGGTTTTTAGGGCCATTTAGGATGTATCTGCTATTTTCACCACCAATCTATATTATTGGACCTGGTGGTTGCAGGCATTTGATAAATTTGTCTATGTATATTTTAATGGTTGAAATAAAATTTAGCTTTAGGTATTAGTTTACATGTTAGCCTCCTCCTTGGTATCTGTCTCTTTTTCCAGGTTACCCATCTATGTGACATTGATTCCCGCTCCTAGATGAAAGAGTTAATTCACTCAGGACCTTTGATGTAATGGAAGCTTTTCTTACATCTGTCTGTGTGAGAGGTCACCGTTTCCTGCTTTCCATGACTATATTTCTAATGTGTTACTAGTTAATGCCAAAGTTCATTGCACATCCAGCAGCTGCCAGTGAAGATTTCAGTATAAGGGTTTATTCACACTGCATTGGCAGAGGGAGGCACGTTGCGAGTGTCTTAAAAGATCAGCTTCAAGCCCCAAAGTAGATGGTTCCACATACAAGACCCCACCTCAACAACCAATTATTAGTTTAAAGATAATCTATACAATATATAATTATTGTATACTGCTGGTAATAACCTTAAAACATACTATACAAGGGCCTACATTACCATAACTACTACAATGCAAGGCCCAAATAATACGAGTGCACAATGTCCACTACGTTTTCCACTACATTGTGAATACACACTATAGTAATATGACCATTACCGCTACATAACAAAACACAATAATCCCAATTATATCATCATTTACTGTACCTTCCACATAATGATTGAAATACATTAAACTAATGTTAAATTGAAAAAGAGAAAAAAAATACTGTATGGCCACCATACAGTGACATTATAGTAGTAGATACTAGTCCTGCAGAACATTTAAGTCATTACTGTGACGCTAGTCACTTCTCATGGCCAAGCCGTGTGAGTCAGAGTGGTTAAGAAGTCCAAGGTCAGTAGACAGGAGGGTACGTCATAAAAAGAAGGAAGAGACAAAAGCGTAGTCAGGTAATGTTCCGAGGTCAGAGTCCCGGGAGGATAATGAAGCAGAGCTGAAGGGGTTAAACAGATGGATGGTCAGAATTAAGTCCAAGTTCAAGCAACAGATCATGCATACAGAACTCAAGGCATAGGCTGAATGTGCCTCTGTCAGAGGTCTGGGAGAAACAGCTCAGTTAAGAAGCATGGCAATTAACTGGAATAATGAACACTTGGAGATAGACGACACCTCACAGTCTCAGATTGGATAGTCAAGCTGTCAATCAACACACTGACAGCTCAGCACACCCCTGTACCAGACTGGATGGCCAAGCTGTCAATCAGAATACTGAAAGCTTCAGCACATCCTTATACCAGATTGGACAGCCGACCTCTCAGTAACTGCATCCCAGACACCCTGAGGGGTCATTCACTTTTCTTGTATTTTTCCATCTGGCCCACACCGTAATGATGACATTTTCCAGCCTTTCCTCATCTGCAGCGCTTATAAGAAAGAACATTTGACTTCTTATAGAGTCATGGCCGAAAGTGTTGGCACCCTTGAAATTGTTCCAGAAAATGAAGTATTTCTCCCAGAAAATTATTGCAATTACACATGTTTTGTTATACACATGTTTATTTTCTTTGTGGGTACTGGAACAGCACAAAAAAAAAAACAGAGAAAAAGGGCAAATTGGACATAATTTCACACTATAGGAAGAGAGAAGGTATGGAAGCCTTTAGCAGGTAATCCATTAGCATCTCATCCTCATGTTGTCAGGGGACAATGGAGCAGGTGCATGCACACCAGCAATGATATTATTTAAATGCTGCTCACAGAGATTAACAGCAGCATCTAAATGTTTAACAGCATCAGGAGTGCAGCAGCAGCCTCTGCTATTAGAGATAGATACTGGCTGTGTAACACAGCTGACACATTCTTTGTATGGAGGGAGCTCAGCAGTTTGTTAGCGAAGTTATTGACACCAGTTTGCTGGTAAAAATAGTTAACTACAGGCAAGCTATTTCAAACTGTGGATTGTCCAGCACATGGATCACATATAACTGCGCTCAAAATCCTGCAATTTCTGCCCTCCATTTAAATTTTGTTGCAGTGTGTTAGCAAAGTTATTGAAACCAGCTGGCTGGTAAAAATAGTTACCTACAGGCCAGCTATTTCAAACTGGTTTGTCCGTCACACGGATCCGATATAAGCTCAATCCAAATACTACCATTTGTAGTGAACATGGAAAATATTGTCCTCCATTTAAAATGGGCAAGGCGCATGGCAAGGGACGGGGAACTGGACGTGATGGTTCATGCAGAGGCCGAGCCGTGGGCAAGCTGAAATTGTGTCACTATAAACACCCACATGTTCTCGCCCAACCTTCCTGTCCGAATTACTATGGGACCGCAGCACACCACTATTGAACCTAGAGCAGTGTAAAAAGGTTGTTGGTTGATAGCGGATAATCACTTTGCCACCACCACCACCATGTCTTCCACATGGTCAAGTCTCAGTAGCCGTGAGTCTGGACCGCATATTCCTCACCCTCATCCTCCTTCCTCCCACCATGCAGAGTGCCCAGAGACAAATGATCCCACACTTGTACACTCCAAAGAGCTGCTCACTTTTCCATTTATAGATTTGGGCTTCGTGCCCTGTCCTCTTGAAGTGGGGCAAGCGGAGATCGCATGTAGCGATGCCCAAATATTTGAGCAGCCACGGTCACGCAAAGGCGACGGTGGGAAAGTGTCACAAGAGGTGGATGATGATGAGACACAATTGCCAGAAAGTCAGGAGAAGGACCAGGGTGCGGAAGTAGAAGACGAGGTGGTGGATGATATAGTAACTGACCCAACCTGGTAGGAGGACATGCAGAGCGAGTACAGCAGCACACAGGGGAAGGGAGGCGTAGCACCCCAACAGGCAGGAAAAAGCAGTGTAGTGGCTGCAGACAGAAAGCGGGCAACCGTTCCCCGTAACACCAACACGACGGAAGTTGTCAGTCCAACTGTTAGGTCTTCCCAAGACTGATTGTTTTTTAAACACTCTGCCGATAACCCCAAAAAGGCCATTTGTACCACCTGCCAGGCCAGCATCAGCAGGAGTAGCAAAACTACCAGCCTGACCACAACCAGCATGATCAGGCACATGGCAGCAAATCACCTGACTTTGTGGGCCGAACCCCAGGGTCCAGGAACAGTGTCGGCGGCTTACACGAATGCTTCTTCCGCTGTTGTGCATGCAAGCCAATCTCCTGTCCATGGTGCAGGCGAAGATGTATCCTGCCCTGCACCTGTCTTTGCACACACTCAACTAGCACCATCAGCTAGCATGTCAACGTCCTTGTCCCAGTGCAGCGTTCAGTTGTCCATACCCCAGTCCTTGGAATGAAAGTGCAAATATGCAGCCAACGCCCCACAGACCACACTACTAAATTCACACTTTTCTCATTTGCTTGCGCTCGAAATGTCGCCTTTTAGGCTCGTGGAGACAGAAGCTTTCCGCCAGCTGATAGCGATTGCTGTCCCTCGGTATTTGGTCCCCAGTCACCACTATTTCTCCCGGTGTGCAGTCCCTGCCTTACACAAGTACACCTAACCACAGACACGTGGAAAAGTGCTTGTGAGCAGGGACAGTACATCTCGCTGATGGCACACTAGGTTAACATAGTGGAAGCCTGGACCCAGTCGGACCTTGGGATGGAACACGTTCTCCTGACGCCGAGGATTGCGGACCCTAGGTCAATTAGGGTTGCCTCCACAGTCTACAGCTCCTGCACCTCATCCACTGCCTCCTCTTCACCCTTCATCTACGAAATGGTCACATCAGTCACAAGCTGGAAGCACTGCAGCACTGCCTCAGCTAAGCGGCAACAGGCTAATATGCTTAGGTGACAAGCCACACAATGCTGGAGTTGTAGACAGCTCTGAAAGAGTAGGCAGATCTGTGGCTGACGCCGCTGAACCTACAGCCAGGCATGGTCATGTGTGACAATGACTGGAACCTGGTGGCGGCACTGAGATGAGGCGAGTTCACACATGTACCATGCCTGGTCCATGTGCTTAACCTCGTGGTTCAGTGGTTTCTCAAAACCTAACTAGAGCTGCCAGATTTGCTTGTCAAAGTATGCCACCTGTGTGCCCATTTTAGAAGGTCAGCTACAGCTTCCACCGCCCTTGCCATGCTTCAGCAGTGTTTGCAGCTTCTGGCTCACCGACTGGTGTGTGATGTCCCCAAGCATTGGAACTCAATACTGCACATGTTGGAAAGGTTTTTTGAGCAGAATAGGCTAGCTGTTGACTACCAGAATCAACAAGGCAGTTGGTATTCAGTTCAGACTTCACACATAAGACCTCAGGAGTGGACATGGAAGTCAGACGTACCATCCTCAAAATCTTTGACGACTCCACCAAGATGGTGAGCATCACCATCCCATTTCTGTGTGTTCTGAAATGCTCTCTGCTCACAATCAAAGAGGATGCATTGCAGGTGGAGCACAATGAGATGGAGCAAGGAACCATACAGGGTGATTACACACAACCCAGCCTCATCTCATCCCAACAAGGATTGGGTGACAATGAGGAAGGAGGAGGAAGAAGAACAGGAGCTAGTTTCATGTGCTATAGACAGTACTACCTGCACAACTGTCATACTGTCTGTTCAGTGTGGATGGCCTGAGGACAGGGAAGAGGAGGAGAGCATGGTCAGTCATCCTCTTGGTGAGGACAAGGATGTCTTGCCTGTTAACAGTCTGGCAAGCATGGCTGAGTTTATGTTACGCTGCCTTTCCCATGAACTCACGTTCTCAAAATTTTGGATGACAGTCATTACAGGTTGGTGACACTTCTAGACCCATGCTACAAGGAGAACTTTCTATCTCTCATTCCTGAGGCGGACAGGTCTACTAAAATGGGCAGTACCAGAACGCCCTTATTGTGGAATTATTACAAAAATTCCCATCTGAAAATGCTGGCGGCAGAGGTCACAGTTCGTTGGACAACCAAGGAGTACAGGCGAGAGAGACACAAATCCAATCCAGCAGAGGCAGGGGAACACTGTCAAAGTTCTGGGAGAGTTTTCTCAGACCTTCACATCGCACAGGCCCTGAGGCGTGGGGTACTCTCACAAGGAGTGCAAAGTTTGGGAAGATGCTGAGGGAGTACCTTGCTGACCATACCAACATCCTCTGTGATTCCTCTGTGCCTTACAATTATTGGAACATAGAGAAGTATAACAAAAACACTAACAAATTTATCATGAGCTTAGATAACCACAAAGAAAATAGATCATAGAGACGGTCCAGTGCAAAAGAGCATAAGAACATATATAGAAAAAATGCACCTAAAGAACCAAAAGAGTAATAAAATATTGTTTATTGACAAAATTTTAAAACAGTGTTAAATGTTAGAATACAGAGCAAAAAGAAAAAGGGTAAACAGGCAATGAAAAACACCCAAGTGTGTTAGTGCTTGCCCATCACTACTCTACAGTTATTATTTGCTTTAATGCTTACATAGAGGGCATTTACTAATAAGAACATTGATTATGTAAATTTCACTTTTTATCACGTCACAGTTCTCTAAAGCTAAGCACCTCAAGGTGATAACCTGCAAAATGGTACAGTACGTGCCGATCAATGTAGTGTAAAGGGTGTACCGGGATCGTGTAATACTCCAGTACTTTCCTTAGTGTAAATATTCCCTATGCTTATATTTGTATAAGTGAGGGATGTGGAAAACCACAGAGAAAATGCGACTATAGATCCATAGTATAAAAGTATTAAACATCTTTATTAGACAAAGGACAAGAAGGACAACTGGAGGACATATGCAAGTAGTAACCAAAGTGCAAATAGTGCAAAGTGCAAATCAAGCAGTCTAGCCCCAGTCAAACCCAGTTCCAGAGTAAACCATTACTTATATTCATAATTTATAGAAGATAAGGAGGTAAATAAAGCGCCTAAAAGGACCTATCAATAAGAGGTAAGAGAGGCTGTTCATAAGGAAACACAGGGAAAATTCCCAACACTTTCAGGCATACATATAGCCAACCCTGAAAGGGTTACTTCACAGCGTAATATTACCTCACTAATGAGGAAGGAGCCCTAGAGCTCCGAAATGCGCGTCGGGGAGTCGAGCAGTCCGCCCGGTCATCCTGAATTAGTGAGGTAATATTACACTGTGAAGTAACCCTTTCAGGGTTGGCTATATGTATGCCTGAAAGTGTTGGGAATTTTCCCTGTGTTTCCTTATGAACAGCCTCTCTTACCTCTTATTGATAGGTCCTTTTAGGCGCTTTATTTACCTCCTTATCTTCTATAAATTATGAATATAAGTAATGGTTTACTCTGGAACTGGGTTTGACTGGGGCTAGACTGCTTGATTTGCACTTTGCACTATGTGCACTTTGGTTACTACTTGCATATGTCCTCCAGTTGTCCTTCTTGTCCTTTGTCTAATAAAGATGTTTAATACTTTTATACTATGGATCTATAGTCGCATTTTCTCTGTCGTTTTCCACATCCCTCACATTGTAAGCTTTTTAGCGATTGATCCTTGATGGTCCGGTCTCTGCTGCACCTGTGTGTCAATTTATGACATACAGGATGCAATACTATACCATTGCTGTTGTGTTTTATATTTGTATAAGTGTAAATACACCTGTCTTGCTAAGTATAATTGTTCTGACATAGGGTAAGTGGAGTACCCATTTAGTCCACAAGATGGAGTTCTGACAGTCTAGTTAGTTCACACATTGTACATAGTTTAACTATAGGAGGTGTCAGCTGCAGTTTAGGGAGGGAGGACTAGGGTGTCCAAACCATCTGGATGGGCTATAGAGCCTGGAATAGAAGCAGTGACCACATAATGTTTTAAGAGAGAAGCCTAGCCATTCAGGGCAACAGGCCAGAACAGCAGCAGGCCAGAACAGCAGCGGGCTACAGCAGTGTTGGAACAGAGGCTAAGAGGCTAAGGACAAGGCCAGGACAGTACAGGGATGCATTTGGCTCCATAATGTGGCAACTTATCGCATGGGCTGATGCCCTCAGGTCCAGGGCAAAACAGCTGAGGGAACCCCCAAGCGCAGTGAGTTAAGACAGGGAGGACGCTGCATCAGCACAAGAGACAGAGCAGAAGGGCATGTCACTCACCATGTGGTAGCTGACTTCATGGGCTGATGCCCTTATGTCATTTGAAAGCTGAAATGGACTGAGTCTCAATTTGTGTGGACCCGTCTAGAAGAAGCCTTCAGAAACGCAGAGGAGACCCTGACAGAGCAGAAAGTGAAACCACAGGTATGCTGAGTAATGGACACTTTTTTCATGTGAAGGGAGCTCAGGGCATGACTAAACAGCTGGCCTCGATCATGACTACAGCCCTGGCCCTCCCTCAGAGTAGTACAACCACCTGTGCACAGTATGCATTATACTACCCCAAAGTTATTATTTGCTTTAGAGCCTACTTAGAGGGCATTTACTAACAAACAGAAAATTGACTATATAAATGTCACTATTCGTCATGTCACACGTCTTTAAAATTAAGCATCCTAAGGTGGTAGCCTCCCTGATGGCATTGCATTTGCTGATCAAAGTGCTCAGACCACCTGTGCACACAGTATACACTGCACAAGTTATTATTTGCTTCAATGGTTGCTTAGAGGGCAGTTACTAAAAAAGAAAATTGACTGTATAAATGTCACTGTTCTTCATGTCACACTTCTCTAAAAGAAAACCTCCTATGGTGGTTGCCTGCAAGATGGTATTGCATGTGCTACTCAACGAGGTAGGACCACCTGTGCACACAGTATGCACTATTCTACTCTACGGTTATTTGCTTCAATGCTTACTTAGAGGGAATTTACTAATAAGAAAACTGACTATATAAATGTCACTTTTCTTCATGTCACACTTTTCTAAAACTAAGCATCTCAAGGTGATAACCTACAAGATGGTACTGCACGTGCTAATCAAAGTGGAAGGACCACCTGTGCACAGTATGCATTGTTCTACCCCAAAGTTATTATTTGCTTTACATCTTACTTAGAGGGCATTTACTAAAAAACGGAAAATTAATTATGTAAATGTCAATGTTCTTCATGTCACATGGTGCATCGTATGGTGGTTGCCTGCAAGATAGTGCTGCATGTGCTGCTCAACACAGTAGGACCACATGTGCACAGTATTGTACCCTACAGTTATTATTTGCTTCAAAGCTTATCTAGAGGGCATTTAAAAATAGTGTTTTAAATCATGTTAATCAGTAAGAATAATGGATATATGGTTGAGCACTCAGCAGTAAATACCTGTTCAGACTCCGCTGTAGGAAAGGCGCATCTTTTCAGCATATGCATTTCAGAGGGTGAAATACGAAGTGACCTCCACAGCACAAATTGACAAGCGGCGGGTTTTAAATCTGTAGCATTGGTCAATTGACGCTGCAAATTTTCTCAGCAGCCTGTGAATTAGATTTCGTGAAATGTCATTTACAAAGCTACTACTATAATTTGCAGACAATTTTCTGCATGAAAATGTACTGCATATGCACCGGACAAGCATGTTGACTCCACAGAAATGTGCAGTGCTTTTACAGAGAACTCCTTTAAATACCTCTTGTACATAATTCATAGGAATCAAATGAGGTTCCATATTTTTACACTTGGAGAGCTAAACATGAATAACTCGCATTATCACGATGAAAAGACATTGAATCATTCATAGGACCATACACGCTATAGACTTAATATTAAAACATCACTTTTATTAATCTCTTAAAATAAAATATTATCAAAAATATGTTAAAATCAATATAGCTAACCAAGGTAAGAATACCTGACCAGAAAAAAAACTATAGAGAAGGAAATAGGTATGACCCTGTTAATGGTCTAGCCTATCCCTACCTTACAACGGAGGTTGGCACCCTAGGGATGCAAGTAGCGCCCTCATTCAGCGGAGGCTAGCCCTCCTATACCCTGCCAAGCCCTAAAAAATAATAAACAAGCACTTGAAGTCAAAAATAGTACTCATTGTCATCTACTGTATATTGGTTGATCTGACAGTTTAGAACAATCTGCTCAATGTACCTCAATACTCAAATCAAATTTATGATCAAGCCACAAAAAAGATGACTCAATAAACCAGCCGTATAGTCTTAATCAGCCATCAGGCACATAATGGAATAATAATAGATAATGGTGCAATAATAGATCATAGTAGCCATGGGGATATACACAAATGTCTCTCATACATAATGCCAAACCAGATTAGGTCAAATATACTGTATACTAGATTATGGCCCGATGCTATCGCATCTGGAGGATGCGATAGCATCACACCTCTTGCCATGTTAACCCTCAACACACACACTCCTCAACACACACTCTTCTCACCTTTCACCATCTCCACTCACTCTTTCACTCCACATACGACCCCTTCTCTCACTCCATCTCTCATACTCACGCCGTCATCGCCGCTGCTCCACGATCCCCGACATCTTCTTCCGCCAGCGCCATCCTGGATCCAGACGTTGTCCACGCCGGCGACATGTTCTTGCGGCGAAGCCATCTTGAGTATCGTGAAATCCCGCGATAGTCAAGATAGCGTCGCCGGAAGAACATGTCGCCGGCGTGGACGACGTCGGGATTCAAAATGGCGTCGGCGAAATCTCGCGAGTTTTTGCCGACGCCATTTTGGATCCCGACGTCGTCCTCGCCGGCGACATGTTCTTGCGGTGATGCCATCTTGACTATCGCGGGATTTCGCCGATCCAAAATGGTGTCGCCGCAAGAACATGTCGCCGGCGTGGACGACATCGGGATCCAAAATGGCGTCGGCGTAATCTCGCGAGATTTCGCCGACGCCATCTTTTTGGATCCCTAGTCGTCCACGCCAGCGACATGTTCTTGCGGCGACGCCATCTTGAATCTCGCGGGATTTCACGAAATCCAAGATGGCGTCGCCGCAAGAACATGTCGGCGGCCTGGAGAACGTCTGGATCCAGGATCGCGGCGGCGGAGGAAGATGTCGGGGCAGCGACGATGACGGTGTGAGTATGAGAAACGGAGTGAGAGAAAGGAACGTATGTGGAGTGAAAGAGTGAGTGGACGTGAGTGGAGCTGAAAGGTGAGAGGAGTGTGTGTTGAGGTGGTGTGGTGTGTTGAGGGTTAACATGTGCGTGTGTGTGGTGACGTCACCGGTTACAACTGGACGGAAGTTGTTACAACCGGAAGCTGCTTAGGGCATTTATTATTATAGATGATGAGGAAGAAGCCATCTGTTGTTGGCGGTGATGGCGTGTAGAGGCTTCTTCAGCCAATGTAATAGATTTAGAGTTAGGGGATTCGTGTGTGAGACGACGGCGTTTATAAGCCTTAATCTTGTCAAGTCGATGCTGTTTTTCCTCAGGAGTCTCATTAGCACGGCGTTGTTTTTGTCGTAGTGCTAAAGCTGCTTTCCTTTCACTGGCATTGGCATACTGTGCATCGGTATTGAATGGTGGTATTGATAGGGCAGAAACAGATTGCTGATTAGTTATGTCAGTGAACGGCATATGGGATGAAGTGTAGCAGTAAATTGTTCCACATGCTGATGTGGAAGCATCCTGTTGTGAGTCTAATAATAATGATGAGGAAGAGGCCGTCTGTTGTCGGCGGTGACGGCGTGCAGAGGCTTCTTCAGCCAATCTTATGGATTTAGAGTGAGGGGATTCATGTGTGAGGCGACGGCGTTTATAAGCCTTAATCTTCTCAAGACGATGGTGTTTTTCCTCAGGAGTCTCATTAGCACGGCGTTGTTTTTGTCGTAGTGCTAAAGCTGCTTTCCTTTCACTGGCATTGGCATACTTTTTGTTATGACTCATGTTGGCACAGGTAAAGGAGTCTATTTGGCAGTTATCTGGCAGTGAAGAAGGCGTCCTGGAGTATTGTAGAGTAAACAGATACTAATTGACCCTGTAATTGCCCAGCAGTAGTTATGAAGTGGTAGTGGCAAATTGGCCCTGTAGTTAGACACCGGCAGAGGAGCAAGGCAGCAGTAGTTATGGCGGTAGAGGCAAATTGGCCCTGTAATTAGACACCGGCAGAGGAGCAAGGCAGCAGTAGTTATGGCGGTAGAGGCAAATTGGCCCTGTAATTAGACACAGGCAGTGAACAGTCAGAGGAGCAAGGCAGCAGTACTTATGGCAGTAGAGGCAAATTGGCCCTGTAATTAGACACCGGCAGAGGAGCAAGGCAGCAGTAGTTATGGCGGTATAGGCAAATTGGCCCTGTAATTAGACACCAGCAGAGGAGAAATGCAGCAGTAGTTATGGCGGTAGAGGCAAATTGATCCTGTAATTAGACACCGGCAGAGGAGCAAGGCAGCAGTAGTTATGGCGGTAGAGGCAAATTGATCCTGTAATTAGACACCAGCAGAGGAGCAAGGCAGCAGTAGTTATGGCGGTATTGGCAAATTGGCCCTGTAATTAGACACCAGCAGAGGAGCAAGGCAGCAGTAGTTATGGCGGTAGAGGCAAATTAGCCCTGTAATTAGACACCGGCAGAGGAGCAAGGCAGCAGTAGTTATGGCGGTATAGGCAAATTGATCCTGTAATTAGACACCGGCAGAGGAGCAATGCAGCAGTAGTTATGGCGGTAGAGGCAAATTAGCCCTGTAATTAGACACCGGCAGAGGAGCAAGGCAGCAGTAGTTATGGCGGTATAGGCAAATTGGCCCTGTAATTAGACACCGGCAGAGGAGCAATGCAGCAGTAGTTATGGCGGTATAGGCAAATTGGCCCTGTAAATAGACACCGGCAGAGGAGCAAGGCAGCAGTAGTTATGGCGGTATAGGCAAATTAGCCCTGTAATTAGACACCGGCAGAGGAGCAAGGCAGCAGTAGTTATGGCGGTAGAGGCAAATTAGCCCTGTAATTAGACACCGGCAGAGGAGCAAGGCAGCAGTAGTTATGGCGGTAGAGGCAAATTAGCCCTGTAATTAGACACCGGCAGAGGAGCAAGGCAGCAGTAGTTATGGCAGTAGAGGCAAATTAGCCCTGTAATTAGACACAGGCAGTGAACAGTCAGAGGAGCAAGGCAGCAGTACTTATGGCGGTAGAGGCAAATTGGCCCTGTAATTAGACACCGGCAGAGGAGCAAGGCAGCAGTAGTTATGGCGGTATTGGCAAATTGGCCCTGTAATTAGACACCGGCAGAGGAGCAATGCAGCAGTAGTTATGGCGGTATAGGCAAATTAGCCCTGTAATTAGACACCGGCAGAGGAGCAAGGCAGCAGTAGTTATGGCGGTATAGGCAAATTAGCCCTGTAATTAGACACCGGCAGAGGAGCAAGGCAGCAGTAGTTATGGCGGTATAGGCAAATTAGCCCTGCAATTAGACACCGGCAGAGGAGCAAGGCAGCAGTAGTTATGGCGGTAGAGGCAAATTAGCCCTGTAATTAGACACCGGCAGAGGAGCAAGGCAGCAGTAGTTATGGCGGTAGAGGCAAATTAGCCCTGTAATTAGACACCGGCAGAGTAGCAAGGTAGCAATAGTTATGGCAGTATAGGCAAATTGGCCCTGTAATTAGACACCGGCAGTAAACAGGCATAGGACCAAGGCAGCAGTAGTTATGGTGGTACAGGCAATGCCAAGCGTCCGGACAGCAAGTCGGCGTGAGGTAAATGACGCAATTTCACGAATGCAAGATGGCGTCGGCGAAATCTCGCGAGATTTCGCCGACGTCGTTAAGGCTGTGTGCACACGCTGCGGATTAGGTGCGGATTCATCCGCGTGGATTTTGTAAAATCTGCAGGTGAAACCGCAGGTCAAAAGACCTGCGGTTTTACCTGCGGATTGCTCTGCGGTTTTGCCCTGCGGTTTTTCATCTCCTCAATAGAGGAGATGGCAAACCGCAGGAGAATCCGCAGAAAGAATTGACATGTTAATTCTTTCTGCGGATTGAAAACCGCAGATAATCCGCGTGGAAAATTCCGCACCGTCTGCATTGCGGTTTTTGATTCCCATAGGGAATCATGGTACTGTACACCGCAGCAAAAACTGCTGCGGGTCTGCAGCGGCCAAAACCGCTGCGGAACCGCAGCAAAATCCGCAGCGTGTGCACACAGCCTCACACCTCTTGCCATGTTAACCCTCAACACACCACACCGCCTCAACACACACTCCTCTCACCTTTCACCTCCACTCATGTCCACTCACTCTTTCACTCCACATACGTTCCTTTCTCTCACTCCGTTTCTCATACTCACACCGTCATCGTCGCTGCCCCGACATCTTCCTCCGCCGCCGCGATCCAGGATCCAGACGTTCTCCAGGCCGCCGACATGTTCTTGCGGGACGCCATCTTGGATTTCGTGAAGTCCCGCGATATTCAAGATGGCGTCGCCGCAACAACATGTCGCTGGCATGGGCGACATCGGGATCCAAAATGGCGTCGGCATAATCTCGCGAGATTTCACCGACGCCATCTTTTTGGATCCCGATGTCGGCGGCCTGGAGAACGTCTGGATCCTGGATCGCGGCGGCGGAGGAAGATGTCGGGGCAGTGACGATGACGGTGTGAGTATGAGAAACGGAGTGAGAGAAAGGAACGTATGTGGAGTGAAAGAGTGAGTGGACATGAGTGGAGGTGAAAGGTGAGAGGAGTGTGTGTTGAGGCGGTGTGGTGTGTTGAGGGTTAACGTGCGTGTGTGTGTGTGGTGACGTCACCGGATACAACTGGACGGAAGTTGTTACAACCGGAAGCTGGTTAGGGCATTTATTATTATAGATAGTATTTCATATATCTTATTGTACATGTGGGGTCCACAAATTAAATACACGCCAGCTACAAACAGTATTAAGCATATCCCGCTAGAGTAGTGCAATAAATGATATCAGTGTCCAGAGAAATGCACAAAGTAAAAATGACCACAGAAAAAAAGCCCACAACCATGAACCAGGAAAATTGCAGACAAGGAAAGTTGCCCACACAGAAAATTGCTCACACGTAAAATTGCCCACATGAAAAATTGCCCCCTCAAAAAATTGCTGATACACAGAAAATTGTATCACTCCAGAGCCTGTATACAGTGTGACCCAGGCTGTACCGATGTAACGTTATTATCATCCCTCCCCCGACCTCAAATATATCACTCCAGAGCCTGTGGTCAATGTGACCTCAGCTGTACTAATATACTGTTTTTATCCCCCCCCGACCTGTAATATGTTATAACGCTCCACAGCCTGTGTACAGTGTGAATCCAGCTCTACTGATAAAATGTTATCACATCCCCCTCCTGACCTGTGATGTGTGATATCACTCCGGAGGGTGTATACTGTGTGACCTAGGCTGTATCAATGTAACGTTATTATCACCCCACCGACCTCTAATATGTTATATCACTCCAGAGCCTGTGTTCAGTGTGACCTCAGCTGTACCGTTATACTGCTATTATTACCTCACCCCAATCTGTGATATGTCATATAGCTCCAGAGCCTATGTAAAGTGTGAATCCCGCTGTACCGATATAACGTTATTATCACCCCCCCGACCTGTAATATGTTATAACGCTCCAGAGCCTGTGTACAGTGTGAAACCAGCTGTACTGATATAATGTTATTATTATCACCCACCCTCCTGACCAGTAATATGTTATATCGCCCCGGAGCCTGTGTACAGTGTGTCCCAGGCTGTATCGATGTAACGTTATTATCATCCCCGACCTCTAATATGTTATATCACTCCAGAGCCTGTGTTTAGTGTGACCTCAGTTGTACCGTTATAGTGCTATTATGAGGAAAGGAGTCACGATCACCCATGAATATAAATTTTCCAAACAAATAATAAACCATATAATAAATGTTATTGTTACAAAAACACACATAAGGGAATAACAAGAGATAAAAACAGTTAAAAAAAGGCCCTACAAAAGCCCCACGTAAGACCACTGTAGGTCCATGTAAGGACACACATATAAACTCTTACACCTCGCTGGCAAACACAGGTAATATAAAGATGCACAAGTGACAGATCCTGGATTAAATATAGAGAAAATACTTCAGCCTAAATGCATGCAAGGTATTAATCAATAATCAAACATATCAGTGAATTCCAAGCCAGAATGTAAAAACATGTCATGGTAGCCTACAATAAAACCCATCAGAACTAGTCCACACCGTATGCACAAATAAATGAAAAAAAAAAGCCTCCAAGAAAAATCTGAGGCAAGGTGGATATGTGCACCTATAAATTAGTGCACTTATGCTAGTATTTGGTGGACAAGAAAAATACCATTTGAACATTTTTTTAACAAATCACCCTGTCCTAACAGCATGTGCTCAAAAGTTACCAATATGTAGAAACGCAAATGCCTTAATGGAGTTTAAGGGGAAGATTTGCACGTAAAGAAAAAGACAAGGTGAAACCAGGATAGAGCCGTCACAGAGAGAGGAGAAATGCCTCATGAGAGAATCATATTAAAGATTAGACCTGCAGCCAGCATGCTGGTGGAATGAGGGAACAACCCCACGCGTATCGCAACCTGGGGGTGTTGCTTCCTCAGGGGTGAAGTGACCACTTCTCTGTGATGGCTCTATCCTGGTTTCACCTTGTCTTTTTCTTTCTGCAGGTTCTGAAGACAGTATTATATTCTCCTTTAGATATGCCTCCCTCTTTCCATTTGATAGACATTTCTTTCTTCCTTTTTAGCATGTGTTTAAGTTCTGTTTTCATCCATCCTGGTTTCCTTAAACGCTTCCTATTCTTCCCTCTTTATGGAATAGTTAACGATTGTGCTTTGAGAATTTCATTTTTCAAGATTTCCCATCCTTCCTGGACATTTTTGTCCTTAAGGCTATCCAGCCATTGGATCCCTCCAATTCTCTTTCTGAATCCCTTAAAATCTGCCTTTCTGAAATCTAACCTTGACGTCTGAGTCTTCACAGGTCTTCCTCCTCTAGTTATCCAAAATTCTAAAATAGAATGGTCGTTACCTCCTAGGGTCCCAGCCACTTTTACCTCCTCAATCATTTCCTCCCTGTTTATAAGGATTAGGTCCAAGGTAGCAGTTCCCCTTGTTTTCTCCCCTACCTTTTGGAAGATAAAGTTGTCAGCAAGAGAGGATAAGAATTTCCTTGACCTGTTAGTTTTGCCTGAGAGAGATTCCCAACAAATGTCAGGATAGTTGAAATCTCCCATGACAACTATGTCATATTTTTTTGAGAACTTGGCCATTTGATGCATAGAGTTCATCCTTATCTTCAGCTTGCACAGGCGGCCTGTAGTAAATGCCTACAATGGTGTCCTTTCCATTGTTCTGTCCTTGTATTCCACAGAACTCCCAGTCTCTGAAGCTTCAATCTCTGTGCAGATATATGCTTTTCTAACATACAATGTGACACCTCCTCCTCGTTTAATAAAGTCTGTTTCTTGCAAATAAGTTGTATTATCCTTCTAGCCTTGTATTCCAATCATGTGTATCGTCCCACCAAGTTTCAGTGATTCCAATGACATCATATTTCTTTTCCTGTGTTAGTAGTTCCAATTCTCCTTGTTTGTTGCCCATGCTTTGTGCATTAGTATAGAAACATTTTAGATTGTGATTGGTTTCTCTTTCTCCAATATTCTTATTATTTAGATTTGTTTTGTCTTTGTTCTTCCATTCCACTTCTAATAGCAGAGTTCTCAATAGCATTTGTCAGGTGTATGGCTTTTTCTGGCCTTTTGCTTCCCTTCCCACATTGTTCTAGTTTAAAGCTCTCCTTATAAGTGTAGCAAGGCGACTTCCAAATACATGTTTTCCAGTCTTCGTAAGGTGCACCCCAACTCTAGCAAGTAGTCCATCGTATAGGTAATTCACTCCGTGATCCAGAAATCCAAATCCTTGCTGACGGCACCATTGACGTAGCCAGTTGTTCACCTGCAGAATCTTATTCCACCTCCTTGTTCCATGGCCATCCACTGGAAGGATGGAAGAGAAGATCACCTGCGCTCCCAGTTCTTTCTCCTAAGTTTTCAAAGTCTCTGCAGATGTTTTCCAGGTCATTTCTCACAGTGTTATTGGTCCCCACATGTATTAGCAGGAATGGGTAGTTATCTGTAGGTCTGAAGCGTCCTGATATCCTGTCAGACACATCTTTAATTTTTTCACCTGGAAAACAGCACAAAGTGCAACGAATCAATAGGCAACCCTGGCACAACAATCTTACCAAAAAACTTGGACAATCATCCAGGGTCACGGAGCGGCATTGGAAGAAACTACGCCTGCCAGACGACTTCACTGCTTTCAAACAAGCTATAATTGCCTTCAAATTAGCCCTCACCTCTGCTAAACAGACCTATTTTGCAAACCTTGTATCTTCATTATCCTACAACTCAAAACACCTGTTCAGCACATTCAACTCTCTGCTCCGCCCATCACTGCCACCTTCAACTCCCCTCATCTCTGCCGAGGACTTTGCCACCTACTTCAAAAATAAGATCGACCAAACAAGGCAAACCTTTCCACCTCCCCGACCACTCCACATACCAGACCTCTGCCCTTCCCTAATAACCTCCCTCTCCAACATCACTAAAGGAAAGCTTACTCATGTCCTTTCCAAATCACACATAACCACCTGTGCACTTGACCCCATCCTTTCCCACCTGCTGCTCCCCAACCTCACTAAGGCTACTTCCAGACTAGCGTTCTGAGGTGCAGCGCAGGGCCGCCCCTAAGCATTTTTGTGCACTCTGTTGCATTTTTGTGTGCTAAGCGCAGCACCAAAAGGGCACAGGCACCGGCAAAATCATACCAGCTCACGGCCAGTGTACCCAGCGCTAAATATAGGGTACACTGATCGCATGCAGTGTCAGGCGATCATAGGAGGAGCTGACCGGAGGAGGCGTGGCAGGGCTTAGCGGTGGCCCTGTGCTGTGCCTCAGTATGCTAGTCTGAAAGTAGCCTAATACGCTCATTCCAGCCTTAACCCATCTCTTCAACCTATCGCTATCTTCTGGTACCTTCCCCTCTGCCTTCAAACATGCCACCATCACACCCATCCTCAAAACAAACAAACCTTGACCCAACTGCTATGCCCAGCTATCACCCCATTTCACTGCTCCCGTTTGCTTCCAAACTCCTTGAGCGGCATGTCCATGCTCAACTTTCCTCCCACCTCTAATCTAACTCCCTCCTTGCAACCTCCAATCTGGCTTCCGCCCCCACCACTCCACCAAAACTGCCCTGACCAAAATTACTAATGACTTACTCACAGCCAAAGCAAGCAGACAGTTCTCCATCCTCCTCCTTCTTGACCTGTCCTCTGCCTTCGACACAGTCGACCACTACCTACTGCTACAGATTCTTTCTTCCTTTGGCATCAAAGACCTTGCCCTGTCCTTGATCACCTCTTACCTTTCCAACAGCACATTTAGTGTTTCCCATTCAAACACTACCTCCTCATCCTGCACTCTCTCTGTTGGCGTCCCTCAAGGCTCTGCCCTGGGGCCCCTACTTTTTTCTATCTATACCCTTGGCCTAGGACAACTCAAAGTCCCATGGCTTCCAGTACCATCTGTATGTGGACGACACTCAGATCTACCTCTCTGGCCCAGATGTCACCTCTCTGCTGTCCAGAATCCCAGAGTATCTATCAACCATATCCTCCTTCTTCACCTCTGGCTTCCTAAAACTCAATGTAGCCAAAACAGACTCATCATCTTTCCTCCATCTCACGTATCTTCCCTACCCGATCTATCTATTATGGTAAACAGCATCACGCTCTCTCCCACACCTGAAATCCACTGCCTTGAAGTAACTCTTGACTCTGCCCTGTCCTTCAAACCACACGTCCAAACTCTTGCCACCTCCTGTCGCCTCCAACTCAAAAATCAGAATCCATCCCTTCCTCAGCCCTCAATCTACTAAAACTCTTGTGCATGCACTCATCATCTCCTGCCTTGATTACTGCAACACCCTCCTCTGTGGCCTCCCTGCCATCTCTCTTGCACTACTCCAGTCTGTCCTCAACTCTTCTGCCTGACTAATCCACCTCTCTCCTTCCCTGTTTTCCCCCTCTGCAAGTCCCTCCACTGGCTCCCAATTCCCCAACGAATCCAGTTCAAACTACTAACACTGACCTACAAAGCCATCCACAACCTGTCCCCTCCCTGTTTCTCTGAACTAATCTCCCAATATCTTCCCTCACGTAATCTTCGATCATCCCAAGACCTCCTACTCTCCTCCACACTTATTTATTCCTCACACAACCGCCTCCAAGATTTCTCCCGAATATCCCCCATCCTCTGGAATTCCATGCCTCAACACGTCCGTTTATCCACCACCCTCGGATTCTTCAGACGGAACCTGAAAACCTATCTCTTCAGAAAAGCTTAGAGCCTGCAATAACCATTCTGCCGCCTCACCACCACCCGAGCTGCCACCTCACCACCACCTGAGCTGCTGCACTCTTGACCATCTGCCTCTTCCCCATTATCCCATAGAATGCAAGTCTGCAAGGACAGGGTCCTCTCCCCTCTGCACCAGTCTGTCATTGTAAATGTGTTTACTGTAAGCGATATCTATAACTTTGTATGTAACCCCTTCTCATGTACAGCACCATGGAATTAATGGCGCTATATAAATAAATAATAATAATAAATTTTATGTATCCCAAATTCCAGATATTGAACACTTATTATGTACTTCCCAAGGTGCATAAAGGTGTTAATCCATTAAAAGGCCATCGATCATATATTCATATTTAAGAGATTAGTAAAAGTGATGTTTTAATATTAAGTATGTAGAGTATATATGTTATGTGAACTTTAAACTTTATTCCATATGCTATAGTTCCATATGCTCATATATTCATCGGACCACTGGCTTGTTAGTGGTCTGAATGCTACAAGGACTATGTTTTCTGAAATTAATAACACCCAGGGTACAGGACAGTGTAATTGATCCCTTGTTGATGTAACACTAGTTTAAGAAATGCATATAAAGAGCTCAGCATGACTCCTATGATAAACATGACCTGATCAGATAACCAAATTGAGTACTGTAAATGAAAGTTATCAGCTTCATACAATTTCCCATGTCAGTAAATGAGGTTTCATTTTTCACCCAGGCCACTGGTGTAATGAGGTAGGACAAGACATTGTGTATCATTTTACGTGCAAGAAAAGAGTTTCCATTAGAACTGCAGATGTTCAAGATGTGAGAGGTCAATGCAAACCAAATTTTGGAGTTAGTCCTGGTTTTTAGGAAGGAAATGCTCAGGGACAAGCCTGTCTGAATAAGGATGGGAATCAGTTAATTAAAAGGCTAATAAAGTTTTCATTTAAAAGTAAGCTAGAAAAATTCAATGATGTAGAAATGAACATTAGAAATTATTTCTATCATATGTATCTCTCTACGTTCTTTTTACTGAATATTCTGTAGGCCATTTGTTGTATAAAACATTAGCACATTTCTGAAATCAAGAGGAAACTGCAGGAGCTAGTATTGTCCATATTAACCAAATTGACTTTTTTGTTAGATGATACACTAAGGCTAAGTTCTCATGATGAGTTTTTGATGCTACGTGTTTTTGAAAAAATGCAAACAATATCTTATTTAACGCGAACCTGTCAGCAGGATTTTTCTAAGTAAACTGGAGACACTGTCATGTTGCTGCTGTTATCCTGATTAAAATGATACCTGGGATGAAGAAATCCGTCTTGTGGTTCTTGTGTAATCAGTGTTAGAAGTTTTTAGCTAATGAGATGCCCGTGCTCCAGGGCGGGACTGTAGGCAGTCTTATTTTCTTGCTCTAAGGCTGGTTTCACACTTGTGTTTTTTTGCGCTGCGTTTTTGCACATACATGTGCATGCGTTTTTTTCCTATATTTAACATGGGTGCGCATTGTCATGCGTTTGTACGCGTTTGTATGCACATGCGGTTATTTTTGTAGTGTGCGCCCAGGCGCACAAAATGCATCCTGTTGCATTTTTGGTGCATTTAAAAAAGCATGCTTTTTTGTAAAAACCATGCGCAAAAAGCAAGAAAACGCATTAAAAACGCATGATGCGTTTTTTATGCGTGTTTGCACTGCACACGCCGCGCAGCGCAAAAGAAAGCAAGTGTGAAAGTAGCCTAAGCCAGAGAAACCAAGGAAAGACCTGCTCACAGGCCCCCCGAAGCACAAACAGTCTGTCTCTATGATGAGGAACATGTTTGTGTTTCGGAAGAATACATTTGTAATGTAGATGTATCATTTATTTTCTGACTTCTGCAGTCACTCATTTCTACCGCCCTTTCATACACTCTGTACACACCATCCATATCATCCCCACTCTCCTACACGTTCTTATGTACAACTTCCACACTCTTTTCAAAACGCTAAACCGACACAGATCTATTCACTCCCACCATACAACACAAGAGACGCTCTCACAAATCTCTTAGGCTAGTTTCACATTAGCGTTTATGGCCGTAGCGTCGGGCTGCGCACCGCCGCCGCTAAGC